>NC_069677.1:43755000-48755000 GCF_023699985.2 Odocoileus virginianus
CCAACCTGGGTCTCCTGTATTGCAGGCAAATTCTTTAGTGTCTGAGCTAACAGTGAAGCCTATTTTTTCATGAAAAGGTAAAATCTATTCAAAGATCTTCATCTCAAATAAATCCAGAGTAAGTTCTACTAGACTTTATATAAACTGAAAATCCCTATCTTATATGCGTGCATGACTGCTAAGTCACTTCAATCGTGCCCAATTCTGTGCAACCCTAAGGACTGCAGCCTGCCAGCCTTCCCTGTCCATGAGATTCTCCAGGCACAATGCTGGAGTGTATTGCCATGCCCTCCTACAGGGAATCTTCCTGACCCAGGGATGGAACCTGCACCTCTTATGTCTAGTTGCACTGGCATGCAGGTTCTTTACCACTAGCTCCACCTGGAAAGCCCATCATATATGAGTTCTGTGTAAAGATAGAATAACAAGGAAAGTTGTGCAACTCTTTTTAGGAGGTTAAGATAATCATGGGGTTTCCCAGGAGATGTAGTGGTAAAGAATCTGTCTACAAATGCAAGAGACACAGGAGACACAGGTTAGATCCCTGTGTGAGAAAGATTCCCTAGGAGTAGGAAACTGTAACCCACTGAAATGCTCTTGTCTGGGAAATCCCATGGACAGAGGAGCCTGGTGGGCTACAGTTCACAGGGTTGCAAAGAGTTGGATGCAACAGAGTGGCTGAGCATTTCTGCGTGTACATGTATAAGATAATCATGATTCTAAAATCAATCAAGAGCACTACAAACCAAGATGATTCAGGCTCATTTAATGCATGCATAGAGTTTTAAAAGGGATTCCCAGGTGGTTCAGTGGTAAAGAATCTTCTCTAACCCAGGAGATATGGGTTCCATCTCTGGGTCAAGAAGATCCTCTGGAGAAGATAATGGCAACACACTCCAGTATTCTGGCCTGGAAAATCCCATGCACAGAGGAGCCTAGCGGGCTATATTCCACGGGGTCACATAAGAGGCAGACATGACTGAGCAACTAAACAGCAACAACAAATAGCTTTATAAAGCTTAAGAATAGCATTTATCCAAGTTAAATATTTAGAAAACATATCTATATAATGATTAAGTCAGTTTATACTAAGATGTTAAGGGAAGTTCAACATTACAAAACAAATTATTATGGATTATTCTTCATATCAATAGACTAAAGGAGAAAACAAATTTTCAAGAGGTGTTTGAAAAGCATTTTATAATGTTAAATGGCAATTTATAATTAAGACTTTTAAGTAATATGAAGATTATAAAGCAAAAAGTTATAATAACCTCTTTGGAGAGACAACTCTTGTGCCCCTATGCATCTTTCTTTTTATGTAAGAAATTCATGGTTTCTTATTATCTGGACAATTTTGGAGGTCTTTGATTGCAGTGAGAAATCATGAGAGTTCAAAACTGGAGAAAATATTTACAAACAAAGCCACTGACAAGGGAATCATTTCCAGAACATACAAATAGCACATGCAGGTCAATATCAATAAAAACAAAGAACCCAATAAAAAAACAGGAAGACCTAAATAAATAGGTCAAATAAATAAATAGACAGGTTAAATAAACAAGCAGGTCAAAGGCTAACAGAGTTTTGCCAAGAGAATGCACTGGCCACAGCAAATACCCTCTTCCAACACCACAAGAGAAGACTCTACACATGGACATCACCACATGGTCAACACCAAAATCAGATTGATTATATTCTTTGCAGCCCAAAATGGAAAAGCTCTATACAGTCAGCAAAAACAAGACTGGGAGCTGACTATGGCTCAGATTATGAACACCTTATTGCCAAATTCAGACATAAATTGAAGAAAGTAGGGAAAACCACTAGACCATTCAGCTATGACCTAAATCAAATCCCTCATGATTATACAGTGGAAGTGACAAATAGAAACAAGGGATTAGGTCTGATAGACACAGTGCCTGAAGAACTGTGGACGGAGATTCATGACATTATACAGGAGGCAGTGATCAAGACCCTTCACAAGAAAAAAAAAAAATGCAAAAGGCAAAATGATTGTCTGACAAGGGTTTACAAATAGCTGATAAAAGAAGAGAAGTGAAAGGAGAAAGAAAAGAAAGGAGAAAGGAAAAAGAAAGGAAAAAGAAAAGAAAAGATATACACATTTGAATTCAGAGTTCCAAAGAATAGCAAGGAGAGATAAGAAAGCCTTCCTCAGTGATCAATGCAAAGAAATAGATGGCAACAATAGAATGGGAAAGATTATAGATCTCTTCATGAAAATTAGAGATACCAAGATAAATTTTCATGCAAAGATAAGCACAATAAAGGACAGAAATGGTATGGACCTACAGAAGCAGAAGATATTAAGAAGAGGTGGCAAAAATACAAAGAAGAACTATACAAAAAAGATCTTCATGACCCAGATAATCATGATGGTGTGATCACTCACCTAGAGCCAGATATCCTGGAATAAGAAGCCAAGTGGGCCTTAAGAAGCGTGACTACAAACAAAGCTAGTGGAGGCTATGGAATTCCAGTTGAGCTATTTCAAACCCTGAAAGATGATGCTGTGAAAGTGCTACACTCAATATACCAGCAAATCTGGAAAACTCAGCAGTGGCCACAGGACTGAGAAGGTCAGTTTTCATTCCAATCCCCAAAAAATGACAATGCCAAAAATGTTCAAACTACTGTACAAATGCACTCATCTCACATGCTAACAAAGTAATGCTCAAATTTCTCCAAGCCAGGCTTCAAGAGTACATGAACAGTGAATTTCCAGATGTTCAAGCTGGATTTAGAAAAGGCAGAGGAACCAGAAACCAAATTGCCAACATCTGTTGGATCATTGAAAAAGCAAGATAGTTCCAGAAAAACATCTCCTTCTGCTTTATTGATTATGCCAAAGTCTATGATTGTGGATCACAGAAAACTGTGGAAAATTCTTAAAGAGATGGGAATACCAGACCACTTAATCGACCTCTTGAGAAATCCGTATGAAGGGCAAGAAGCAACAGTTAAAACTGGACATGGAACAACAGGCTGGTTCCAAATCAGGAAAGGAGTACATCAAGTCTATATATTGCCACCTTGCTTATTTAACTTATATGAAGAGTACATCATGCTAAATGCCAGGCTGGATGAAGCACGAGCTAGAATCAAGATTGCTGGGAGAAATATCAATAACCTCAGATATTCAGTGACGCCTCCCTTATGGCAGAAAGCAAAAATAAATGAGAGCTTATTGATGAAAGTGAAAGAGGAGAGTGAAAATGTTGGCTTAAAACTCAACATTGAGAAAACTAAGATCTTGGAATCCGATTTCATCACTTCATGGCAAATAGATGGGGAAACAATGGGAATAGTGAGAGACTTTATTTTGGGGGGCTCCAAAATCCCTGCAGATGGTGACTGCAGCATGAAATAAAAAAAAAAAAAAGGATGCTTGCCCCTTGTAAGAAAAGCTATGACCAACCTAGACAGCATATTAAAAAGCAGAGACATTACTTTGCTAACAAAGGTTTTTCTAGTTAAAAGTGGTTTTTCCAGTAGTCACGTATGGATGTGAGAGTTGGGCTATAAAGAAAGCTGGGCACCGAATAATTGATGCTTTTGAACTGTGGTGTTAGAGAAGACTCTTGAGAGTCCCTTGGACTGCAAGAAGATTCAATCCTAAAGGAAATCAGTCCTGAATATTCACTGGCAAGACTGAAATAAAAGCTGAAACTTCAGTACTTTGGCCACCTGATGCGAAGAACTGACTCATTGGAAAAGACCCTGATGCTGGGAAAGATTGATGGCGGAAGGAGAAGGGGATGATAGAGGATGAGATGATTGGATGGTATCACCGACATGATGGACTTGAGTTTGAGTAGGCTCCGTGAGTTGGTGATGGAACAGGGAGGCCTGGCATGCTGCAATCCTTGGGGTCACAAAGAGTTGGACTCGACTGAGTGACTGAATTGAAATAAATAATCATTTCTCCAAAGAAGACATTGATATGGCCAACAAACATGTGAAATGATGTTCAACATCACTATTAGAGAAATGCAAATCAAAACTACAGTGAGGTATCACCTCAACCAATCAGAATGGTCATTGTCAAAAAATCTACAAACAATAAATGCCTGAGGGAATGTGGAGAAAAGAGAAGCCTCCAACATTGTTGGTGTGAACATAAATTAGTACAGCCACAATCAAAAACAGAATGGACGTTCCATAAAAAGCTAAAAATAGACCTATCATGTGTGTATCCACGCTCAGTCAACCAGTTGCACCCAACTGTTTGTGACCCCACAGACTGTAGTCTGCCAGACTCCTCTGTCCACAGAATTTACTCACCAAGAATACTGAAAAGGGTTGCCATTTCCTTCTTCAGGGAATCTTTCCAAGGCATGGATCAAACCTGCATCTCCTGCATTGGCAGGAAGACTCTTTAGCACTGAGCCGCCTGGGACTCCCTAGGGCGACCATAGAGCCCAGCAATCCCACTCCTAGGCATATATTTGGAGAAAACCAGAATTCTAAAGGATGCATGCACCCAGATATTCACTGCAACACTATTTACAATATTCAGAACATGGAAACAACAAATGTCTATCAGCAGAGGAATAGACAAAGAAGATGTGATCTAAATATATAATGGACTATTACTCAACCACAAAAAGGAATAAAATAGTGCAATTTGCAGAAGTATGGATGGATCTAAAGAGAGTCATAGAGAGTGAAATAAGTCAGAACAAGTAAAAGAAACATTATATGAAGTGAAGTGAAAGTCACTCAGTCATGTCCGACTCTTTGTGACCCTGGGGACTATATAGTCCACGGAATTCTCTAGGCCAGAATAAAACTGGAGTGGGTTACCATTTCCTTCTCCAGGGGATCTTTCCAACCCAGGGATCGAACCCAGGTCTCCTGTATTGTAGGCAGATTCTATACCAGCTGAGCCACAAGGGAAGCCCAAACATCATATACTATCACTTATATCTAGAATCTAGAAAATTATACAGATGAACTTATTTTCAAAAGAAAAATAGTCATGGATATAGAAAAGAAACTTACAGTTATAAAGCAAGGAAGAGGGGGAAGACGGGTGTGATGATTTGAGAGGTTGGAATTGACATATATACAATATGTATAAAGTAGATGACTAATGAGAACCGAATGTATAGCACAGGGAAACCTACTCAATGCTCCGTGGTGACCTAAATGGGAACAAAATAGGAAAAAAAAAAAAAAAGTGGACATATGTGTAAGTCGATCCCTGGGTTGGAAAGATCCCTTGCAGACAGAAATGACAACCCATCTGGTATTCTTGCCTGGAGAATCCCATGCACAGAGAAGCCTGGCAGGATACAGTCCATGGGGTCACACAGAATCAGACATGACTGAAGTGACTTAGCAGAGCAGAGCAGAGCACATATGTATAACTGATTCACGTTGTGTACACCTGAAACTAATACAACATTATAAAGCAGCTATATTCCAACAAAAATTTAAAAATAAAAGAATAAAGAGTATGTTAAGCATTCTAAAATGCATGTAGGATTTATCTCATGAATAAAATATATTTTTTTAAAGAGCATTTTTCTACCTGATATGTTAAGTAAAAATTTGTAGTAATATTGACTAGTGGATCAAGTGCACAAATATACCTATTTTTAAGTGATGAGTTATACAGGAGGCACCACAAGTAAGAGAAAAATTGATTGTTTAGTAGGTAGTAACTAAAAACATCATTTCGTGGTATGGAGAAAACTAAAATATGTCTTACTTTAAGACATGTAAAAGGATGATCTTAAATGAATTCTAAACCTAAATGTGAAAGATCAATATTTAATCCTAAAAGAATAAATATGTAGAGAACACACTGTAATTTGAGAGTAATAAAACACTTTCTAAGCAATGAACTTTATGCTACATGTAAATTTTAAAATACATTTGATTTCCTTGAAAAATGTTGCAGAAATATTGATTGGGGTTAATTCCACATGTAGAATTATTGCAGAATAATTGATATTTTATAATATTAATCTTTGCTGTGTAGGAAAATAATATCAATACTCAATTTTTTGCATGAATTTTAATCATTTTAAAACTTTCTCTTAAAATATATTATGTTGTATAATTTGTTATATGCAGTATAGAGTTGTCGTTGAGTAATAAACCTGTAGTAATTCCAACTAGTTTTGAATCAAGATTGTTGCTTAATATTAATAGATGTTTGTCTATGGTTACATGTTTAAACTCTGATCCTTGGTCTTCTCATGTTTAAAATAACGCTCATGATAGCTTTTAACTAAATTAAGATAAAATTTACTAATTAAAGTACCTATGTCAAAATTCGCTGCTTTATATATGGTGGTTTGGTCGCTAAGTCTTGTCTGACTCTTTTGAGTCCATGGATTGTAGCATGGTGGGTTCATCTGTCCATGGAATTCTTCAGGCAAGAATACTGGAGTGGATTGCCATTTCCTTTTCCAGGGGATCTTCCTCAACCAGGTATCGAACCTAGGTCTCCTGCATTGCAGGCAGATTCTTTATTGACTGAGTTACGAGGGAAGCCTCGTATATGTAATATATATGAGGGAAGCCTGTATCTATAATTAATAAAGAAAAGGACATATTTTTTGGATATTAGTTCTAGAAGGTCTTGTAGGTTTTCCTAGAACCAATCAACTTCAGCTTCTTCAGCATTACTGGTTGGGGCATAGATTTGCATTACTGTGATACTGAATGGTTTGCCTTGGAAATGGACAGAGATCATTCTGTCATGTTTGAGACTTTGAGATTGCATCCAAGTACTGCATTTTGGACTCCTTTGTTGACTATGATGGCTACTCCATTTCTTCTAAGGGATTCTTGCCCTCAATAGTAGATATAATGGTCATCTGTGTTAAATTTACCCATGCCAGTCCATTTTAGTTCACTGATTCCTAAAATCTCGATGTTCACTCTTGCCATCTCCTGCTTGCCACTTCCAATTTGCCTTGATTCATAGACCTAACATTCCAGGTTCCTATGCAATATTGCTTTTTATAGCATCAGACCTTGCTTCCATCACCAGTTATATCCACAACTGGATGTTGTTTTTGCTTTGGCTCCGTCTCTTCATTGTTTCTGGAGTTATTTCTCCACTGATCTCTAGTAGCATATCAGGCACCTACTGACTTGGGGAGTTCATCTTTCAGTGTTCTATCTTTTGGGCTTTTCATACCGTTCATGGGATTCTCAAGGCAAGAATATTGAAGTGGTTTGCCATTTCCTTTTCCAGTGGACCACATTTTGTCAGAACTCTCCACCATGAGTCTGATTGGAATGCAAAAGTAGGAAGCTGAGAAACACCCGGAGTGACAGGCAAATTTGGCCTTGAAGTACAGAATGAAGCAGGGCAAAGGCTAATAGAGTTTTGACAAGAGAATGCACTGGTCATAGCAAACACTGTCTTCCAAGAACACGAGAGAAGACTCTACACATACACACCACCAGATGGTCAACACAAAAATCAGATCGATTATATTCCTTGCAGCCAAAGTTGGAGAAGTTCTATACAGTCAGCAAAAACAACACCAGGAGCTGACTGTGGCTCAGACCATGAACTCCTTATTGCCAAATTCAGTCGTAAATTGAAGAAAGTAGGGAAAACCACTAGACCATTCATGTATGACATAAATCAAATCCCTCACAACTGTACAGTGGAAGTGAGAAATAGATTTAAGGGACTAGGTCTGATAGACAAAGTGCCTGATGAACCATGGATGGAGGTTTGTGGCATTGTACAGGAGACAGGGAGCAATAGCATCCCCCAGAAAAAGAAATGCAAAAAGTCAAAATGGTTGTCTGAGGAGGCCTTACAAACAGCTGTGAAAGGAAGAGAAGAAAAAAGCAAAGAAGAAAAGGAAAGATATACTCATTTGAATGCAGAGTTCCAAAGAATAGCAAAGAGAGATAAGAAAGCCTTCCTCAGTGATCAGTGCAAAGAAATAGAGGACAACAATAGAATGGGAAAGACTAGAGATCTCTTCAAGAAAATTAAAGATACCAAGGGAATATTCCATGCAAAGATGGGCACAATAAAGGACAGAAATGGTATGGACCTAACAGAAGCAGAAGGTATTAGGGAGAGGTAACAAAAATACACAGAAGAACTGTACAAAAAGATCCTCACGAACCAGATATTCACTATGGTGTGATCACTCAGAGCCAGATATCCCTGAATGTGAAGTCAAGTGGGCTTTAGGAAACATCAATATGAACAAAGCTAGTGGAGGTGATGGAATTCTAGTTGAGCTATTTCAAATCCTAAAAGATGATGCTGTGAAAGTGCTGCAGTCAATATGCCAGTCAATTTGGAAAACTCGCCAGTGGCCATGGGACTGGAAAATGTGAGTGCTCATTCCAATCACAAAGAAAGGCAATGCAAAAGAATGCCAAAACTATTGCACTCATTTCACACACTGGTAAATTAATGCTCAAAATTCCTTAAGCCAGGCTTCAACAGTACGTGAACCATGAACTTCCAGATGTTCAAGCTGGATTTAGAAAATGCAGAGGAACCAGAGATCAAGTTGCCACATCTGCTGGATCATCAAAAAGCAAGACAGTTCTGGAAAAACATTTATTTCTCCTTTATTGACTATTCCAAAGCCTTTGACTCTACAGATCACAGCAAACTGTGGAAAATTCTTAAAGAGATTGGAATACCCGACCACCTAATCTGCTTCTTGAGAAACCTGTATACAGGTCAGGAAGCAACAGTTAGAACGGGACATGAAACAACACAATGGTTCCAAATAGGAAAAGGAGTGCATCAAGGCTTTATTGTCACCCTACTTTTTTAACTTATATGCAAATTATATAATGAGAAGTGCTGGGCTGAATGAAGCACAAGCTGGAATCAAGATTGCCAGGAGAAATATCAATAACCTCAGATATGTAGATGACACCACCCTTAATGGCAAGAAAGCAAAGAGGAACTAAAGAGCCTCTTGATGAAAGTGAAAGAGGAGAGTGAAAAAGTTGGCTTAAAGCTCAGCATTCAGAAAACTAAGATCATGGCATCCAGTCCCATCACTTCATGGCAAATAGATGGAGAAACAGAGGAAACAGTTGCAGACTTAATTTTTCTGGGCTCTAAAATCACTGTAGATGGTGACTGCAGCCATAAAATTAAAAGATGCTTACTCCTTGGAAGAAAAGTTATGCCAACCTAGACAGCTATTCAAAAGCAGAGATATTACTTTGCCAAAAAAGCTCCATCTAATCAAAGCTATGGTTTTTCCAGTAGTCATGTATGGATGTGAGAGTTGGACTAAAAGGAAAGCTGAGTGCCGAAGAATTGATGCTTTTGAACTGTAGTGTTGGAGAAGACTCCTGAGAGTCCCTTGGACTGGAAGGAGATCCAACCTGTTCATTGTAAAGGAGATCAGTCCTGAATATTCATTGAAAGGACTGATGTTGAAGCTGAAACTCTAATACTTTGGCCACCTGATGTGAAGAACTGACTCATTTGAAAAGACCCTGATGCTGAGAAAGAATGAAAGCAAGAGGAGAATGGGGATGACAGAGGATGAGATGGTTGGATGGCATCACCGACTCAATGCACACGAGTTTGAATAAACTTTGGGAGTTGGTGATGCACAGGGAAGCCTGGCGTGCTGCAGTCCATGGGATCGCAAAGAGTCACACATGACTTTGCAACTGAACTGAACTGACCTGATATATATAATTCCTAAGGCTTCCCATTGGCTAAGTAGTAAATAATCCACCTGTAATGCAGGAGACACAGGAGATGCGAGTTTGATCCCTGGGTTGGAAAGTTCCTCTGGAGTAGGAAATGGCAAGCTCCTGCAGTATCCTTGCCAGGATAATCCCATGGACAGAGGAGCCTCACATGCTACAGTCTGTGAGGTTGTAGAGTCAGAACGACTATGTATAGTACCTGTACAAGTGCTAATATATAAAGAGTTAAAATTAAAGTTATAACATTATTGTTAATACTTTAATTTAGAAAGTCACCATAATACAAATGGTACATTTGATTATGTCAACATTAAAAACTGGACATGAATCACCCATGTAACTGATATGTCAGAGCCTAATAGAAGATACTCTATTTTATAAAGTTGACAAAACTTTATTAACTTAAAGAAAAGAACCTCCTGCAACTCAACAATAACAAAAATAAATTAATAAATAAAGACAACACAAAGATTGGGCATGGATAGGCTCAAAGAATGGTAGAACTAAATGGCTAAATAGTGAGTAGTTGCTCAAGTTTCACAGTTTGGAGAGTGAAAAGAGAGAAAGAGATAGAAGAAGGGAAGGAGAGAAAGACAAGAAAAGGAGAAAGAGGAAGAAAAACTAGTTTCCCAATTAAGTAGCAGTCAATTATAGTGAGTTCACAGTGAATTTAATTATGCATATAATCAAGTCAAAAAATCTTATATATTCCACTTCAGAGCATTATGTTGATGTTTATCCCAGTACTTTCCTGTGAGCACTGAAATGGATGCAACCTCCATGAACATCTAGAGAATTGGTTAAGAAAAGTGTGTGGATGACACCATGGATTGCAAAAAAGTTAGTAAAAACAAATTAAATGCACACATAGCAACATGTTTAGAACTTTGAAAATACAGGGTAGTGCAACAAAATTAAGAAATTAAGTGAAACTCATAGTATGTTTGCTGTTGTTTAGTCACTAAATCATGTCCTACTCTTTTGTGACCCCATGGACTGTAGCCCACCAGGCTCCTCTGTCCACAGGATCTCTCAGGCAAGAGTACTGGAGAAGGTTGCCATTTTCTTCTCCAAGGGATTTTCCCTATCGAGGGATCAAACCCACATCTCCTGCATTGGCTGGTGAGTTCTTTACCACTGCGTCACTTGAGCAGTCCTTGTGACATGTTACTATTATTTAATTAAAATCTGCTTACAGGACAACTAAGAACATTTAAATGTAATAAGCTGGGTGCATGAAGGTTGGCACCAGTTGAGGGGCTAAAGGGAAAAAGTAAAATAACAAAATGGCTTATCCCAAAGGTGAATGTTGAATATGCTGTGAAGTGAGGGATGAGAAGTATTATTTTTGATATGATCTAAAATGAAAAATAAAGGTAAAAGGGACAATCTTGGCTTAGAAAATGTGGAGATAGTTGTTGAACTTGAAATATTTCTAATGAAGTGAAAATGAAACCAGGATAATTGGGGTGATGAGTAAACAGGTTGCATTAATGTGCAGAAAAAATAGGTTGAAATTTGACAACTGTTGCTCTGCGGAAGCTGCTGGGAAATAATAGATGAAATTATCATGAAGAAACAGAGACAATAAAAAGTAGCAAAGTGCTTGCTAAAGAAGAGTGATGAGGATGTTGATGGACAACAAGTATAAAGTAGAAAGAATAAAAAAATCCAGATGATGTGAACCACATGGGAGCAGGATAGATTTGTATGAGATTGGGAGACTATAGACTACCTAGAAATTACAGCAATTTTAGATTTTAACTTTACTCCTGTACTGAAGCATATTTTTTTTCCTTTCCTCAAATTGTATTTCTATATCTTAAGTCATTTCACTAAATTGCTATTGGCTTCAAGTTGCATTCAAAATGATCAATGAATTAGAATGTTTATTCAACATTCCAAAATAGTAGGGATGGATATCATATCTTTAAGACATTTATTTTACTCCTACAACCAAAGTTTTACTTCTCTGTAATTTGGAAAGGGTATAGTTGTATATTTGGACTTCCCTGGTTGCTCAGAGGGTAAAGCATCTGCCTGTAATGTGGGAGATCAGGGTTTGATCCCTGGGTCAGGAAGATCCCCTGGAGAAGGAAATGGCAACCCACTCCAGTACTCTTGCCTGGAAAATCTCATGGACGGAGAATCCTGGTAGGCTACAGTCCACGAAGTCTCAAAGACCCGGACACGACTGAACGACTTCACTTTCACATTTTATTGTAGTATATTACTTATCATGTTTTCTTTATAAAAAATAAGCTTGTAAAATCATTTGAGATATTAGCATAGGAATACTCTTCATGTTAATTAGGCAGGAATTCAATATTTTTAATTCCCTCTACCCTAAATGTTATAAATTTAAATGCTAACTTGAAAGTTTGAGATTTTACGATTTTAACATTTTGCATTCTTTCATATAATTTTAGTGTAAAATTGTTAAGACAATTGACATTTTAATTTATACTGGCAAGGACTGTGGAATTAAGGAATGTGAAAGATACATGCTCAAACAATTTTATGAACATATCTGGGGGTTGGTGGTGCTGGTGGTTATATTATCCTTTAAAGTTCAGTTTATTTTACAATGATTATACATCCTGAAGAGACAATCTATCCTAACTCTTTGAAAAGTCCCAGGGTTCTGGTTTGTAATGATCATGTCTAAGATTATTAGGATTATCATGAGAAAAAATTAAACTTATGAGTATACAATTACAGATTTAAACTGAATCATCTCCTCACTGCCAAGGAGATAGACTTTAGTCTCTTAACTCAGATGAAAATATTGGGTATAGGCATTGACAGTAAAGAGCATTATTTCACTTAGCAAGAATTAAGTTGAGGCAGATATCCCTCATGATGCATTTAGTCTCATTGTTTTGTCTTTTTTTTTTTTTTTCTTCTTAAAAGATTTCATTTTTCTAGAGTGATTGTAGGTTTACAAAAAAAAATTGAGAAAAAGGTATAGAGATTTCCAACACACTACCTGCCTCCAAACATGAGTAGCCTCCCCCAATATTAACATCTCTCATCAGAGGGGTACGTTTGCTATCAAAGATAAACTACATTGACATAGATGCCATTAGAGTTTACTTTTGGTCTTGTACATTGTATGGGTCTAGACAGATGTATAATGACATCTATCTGTCACTTTAACATCCTACACAGTACTTTCGTCACCTTAAAAATTCACTGTGCTCCACTTATCACTACCTGATCCCCACTGCTGGCAACCACTTTTTTTTTTTCTTGTCTCCATAGTTTTGCCTTTTCCAGAATATCAAATGCTTGGAATCATACAGCGTGTAGCTAAGATTGACTTCTTTCACTAAGTATGCATTTAAGGCTCCTCCATATCTATTCATGGCTTGATAGCTCCTTTCTTTTTAGAGATAGACAATATACAATTGTCTAGATGTAATACAGGTTATTTATACGTTCACATAGTGAAGGATATCTTGATTGCACCCAAGCTTTTGTAAATATAAATAAAGCTGCTATAGACATCTGTGTGCAGATTTTTGTGTGGACATTTTCAACCCTTTTGGGTAAATACAATACCAAGAAGCAAAACTGCAGGATTGTAAGGAAATTGTCAAGTTGATTTCACAGTGTCTGTACCATTTTGCATTCCCACCAGCAACATACAAGTTCCTGTTGCTCCACGTCTTCTCCAGCATTTGGTGTTTTCTCTGTTTGAATTTTGGCCATTCTAATTGGTGTGTAGTGGTATCTCACTGCTGTTTTAATTTTTATTTTCCTGATTACTTAGGATGTGGTGGTGGTTTAGTCGCTAAGTCATGCCCAACTCTTGCGATGCCATACCAGGCTCCTCTGTCCATGGGATTCTCCAGGCAAGAATACTGGAGTGGGTTGGCATTTCCTTCTCCAGAGGATCTTCCTGACCCAGCGATCGAGCCCGGGTCTCCTTCATTTCAGGCAGATTCTTTACAACTGAGCTATGAGGGAGGCCTACTTAGGATGTAGAGCATATTTTTATATGCTTACTTGTCATCTGAATATCTTCCTTGCTGAGGTGTCTGTTAAGGTCTTTGACCCATTTTATGCACAGGTTGTGTGTTTTCTTACTGTTTGAGTTTAAGGGTTCTTTGAATATCTGGGATAACAGTCATTTGTCATATGTGTCTTTTGCAAATATTTTCTCTCAGCGTGTGGCTTGTCCTCTTTCTCTTTTATTTAATTTTTTACTGGAGTATAGTTAACTTACAATGTGTGCTAGTTTCAGGGGTACAGAAAAATGAATCACTCATATATATACACATCCACTCCTTTTTAGATTCTTTTCCCATATAAGTCATTATGGAGTATTGAGTAGACTTTTCTGTGCTATACAGTAGGTCTTTATTAGTTATCTTTTATACACACTAGTGTGTATATGACAATGCCAATCTTCCAATTTATCCTTCCCCCTATTAACTCCTGGTAACCCTAAGTTTTCTTTCTACATCTGTAACTATATTTCTGTTTTAATAAGTTTATTTGTACCAGTTTTTAGATTCCATATATAAGTGATATAATATATTTATATTTTTGTATATCACTTACTTCATTCAGTATGACAATCTCGAGGTCTGTTCATATTACTGCATGGCATTTTTCATTATTTTTTATGGCTGACTAATATTCTGCTATATATATATGTACCACTTTTTATTTATCTGTTCCTCTGTTAATGGACATTTAAGTTGCTTCCATGTCCTTGCTATTATAAATAGTGCTGCAATGAACACTGAGGTGAATGTATCTTCTCAAATTATGTGTTTCTCTGAATATATGCCTAGGAGAGGGATTGCTGGATCCTATGGTATCCCTATTTTTAATTTTTAAGAAACCTCCATATTGTTCTCCATAGTGGCTGTACCAATTTACCTTCCTACCAAAAATGTAGGTTGCCCCTTTCCCCACACTCTGTCCAGAATTTATTGTTTGTAAATTTATTGATGATAGTCATTCTGATTTGTGTGAGGTGATACATCATTGTAGTTTTGATTTGCTTTTCTCTAATGCAATGTTGAACATCTTTTCATGTGCTTTTCATCCATATATATGTCTTATTTTTTAAAAATCTACTTAGATATTCCACATCTTTTTTTATTGGGTCATTTAAAAAAATATTGAGCTATGTGAGCTGTTTGTATAATTTTGAATATTAATCCCTTTTGCTCTCTTTGTATGCAAATATTTCTCCCATTCTAAGGTCTGTCAGACAAGACATGTCTTGTCTTGCCATATTTTCCTTCCAGTGTCTTGATTACATTCTTTATTGGAAATGCTTCTCACATTTTGAAATATTTCTAAAAGGATCTCATCCACATTCAAACTTCAGTTGAAATTGACTATCTTCAGACTAAAATTCATTCTCCAACCCTGTATTTAAAAATATCTGCAAAGAACACTCTCTTTTCACATTTTTGTACACCTTAAATGCAATACAATAGATAGTCTTTGGTGTATGTCTTTTCACTAAATGTGTATTTTAGGCCATAATTCTGATACCATTACTTAGCCATTTACTAATTACTCTGTTTTCACCTCTCTCTTCCAATTCCCTTATCATCCTTGAACATAGTCTTGGTGACCTCAGAAAATCATTTATATATTTCTCTTCTTCAAATTTCATGCTAATTTTTTTCCATTTATTTTTATTAGTTGGAGGCTAATTACTTTGCAATATTGTAGTGGGTTTTGCCTATCATTGACATGATTCAGCCATGGATTTACATGTGTTCCCCATCCCGATCCCCTTTCCCGCCTCCCTCTCCATCCCATCCCTCTGGGTCTTCCCAGTTCACCAGCCCTGAGCACTTGTCTCATGCATCCAACCTGGGCTGGTGATCTGTTTCACCCTTGATAGTATAATTGTTTCAATGCCGTTCTCTCAGTACATCCCACCCTTGCCTTCTCCCACAGAGTCTAAAAGTCTGTTCTGTACATCTGTGTCTCTTTTTCTGTTTTGCATATAGGGTTATTGTTACCATCTTTTAAAATTCCATATATATATGTGTTAGTATACTGTATTGGTGTTTATCTTTCTGGCTTACCTCACTCTGTATAATGGGCTCCAGTTTCATCCATCTTAGTAGAATTGATTCAAAGGAATTCTTTTTAATGGCTGAGTAATATTCCATAGTGTATATGTACCACAACTTCCTTATCCATTTGTCTGCTGATGGGCATCTAGGTTTCTTCCATGCCCTGGCTATTATAAACAGTGTTGCAATGAACATTGGGGTACACGTGTCTCTTTCAGATCTGGTTTCCTCAGTGTGTCTGCCCAGGAGTGGGATTGCTGGGTCATATGGCAGTTCTATTTCCAGTTTCTTAACAAATATTCACACTGTTCTCAATAGTGGCTGTACTAATTTGCATTCCCACCAACAGTGTAAGAGGGTTCCCTTTTCTTCACACTCTCTCCAACATTTATTGCTTGTAGACTTTTGGATAGAAGCCATTCTGACTGGTGTGTAATGGTACCTCATTGAGGTTTTGATTTGTATTTCTCCAATAATGAGTGATGTTGAGCATCTTTTCATGTGTTTGTTAGCCATCTCTATGTCTTCTTTGGAGAAATGTCTGTTTAGTTCTTTGGCCCATTTTTTGATTGGGTCATTTATTTTTCTGGAATTGAGCTGCAGGTGTTGCTTGTGTATTTTTGAGATTAATCCATTGTTTGTTTCTTCATTTGCTATTATTTTCTCCCATTCTGAAGGCTGTCTTTTCACCTTGCTATTATTTTCTCCCATTCTGAAGGCTGTCTTTTCACCTTGCACCTTGTTGTGCAAAAGCTTTTAGGTTTCATTAGGTCCCATTTGTTTGTTTTTGCTCTTATTTCCAATATTCTGGGAGGTGGGTCATAGAGGATCTTGCTGTGTACCCCACCAGAAAATTACTAGAGCTAATCAATGAATATAGTAAAGTTGCAGGATATAAAATTAACACACAGAAATCCCTTGCATTCCTATACACTAACAATGAGAAAACAGAAAGGGAAATTAAGGAAGCAATACTATTCAGCATTGCAACAAAAAGAATAAAATACTTAGGAGTATATCTACCTAAAGAAACAAAAGACCTATACATAGAAAACTATAAAACACTGATGAAAGAAATCAAAGAGGACACAAATAGATGGAGACATATACTGTGTTCATGGATTGGAAGAATCAATAATGTGAAAATGAGTATACTACCAAAAGCAATCTATAGATTCAATGCAGTCCCTCTCAAGCTACCAACGTTATTCTTCACAGAACTAGAACAAATAATTTCACAATTTGCATGGAAATACAAAAAACTTCGAATAGCCAAAGCAATCTTGAGAAAGAAGAATGGAACTGGAGGAATCAACCTATCTGACTTCAGGCTCTACTACAAAGCCACAGTCATCAAGACAGTATGGTACTGGCACAAAGACAGACATATAGATCAATGGAACAGAATAGAAAGCCCAGAGATAAATCCACGTACCTATGGACACCTTATCTTTGACAAAGGATGCAAGAATATACAATGGAAAAAAGACAACCTCTAACAAGTGGTGCTGGGAAAACTGGTCAACCACTTGTAAAAGAATGAAACTAGAACACTTTCTAACACCATACACAAAAATAAAATCAAAATGGATTAAAGATCTAAATGTCAGACCAGAAACTATAGAACTCCTAGAGGAGAACATAGGCAAAACACTCTCCGACATAAATCACAGCATGCTAATTTTTTGTTGTGAAATTGATGTCCATATAAATGAGTATTTCAACACAGCCCTTGACATTTTGAACTCCTCTAGCATCTATTCTTCAATACTTTGTAATCTCTCTTAAATACTTTTGAATTTCCATGTATGTGTTGAAAGCTCATTTTTAACAAAATTGCAACCCATAGCTAGATTTTTTTTAAACAATAAATTCTGAGCTACTCTGAATCACTGAGTTAGGTTCAGAGTATAATATAGTGCTTTTCCTTGTCTGTTGCAGCTGTTCTTTCCCCCTAGTGTCTTCTAATGTCATTCATCCTAACTTGAGCACTGAAGCCTTGTTCTGTTTTTCAAAAGTTCACCCTTTAATCCCTGTTCTAATGATATCAGTTTATTGTATTGATCATAATAAAATATTTTCAATAATTCATTTTCATAGTTTTTAAATAATCTCTTGTAGTCTTTGTATTTTTCTGCATACACAATAATTAGCAATACATGTTTCTTCTTGCTTCTTTCATATTTTTCAAAATATTTAGAAGGAGGATCATTTCTTAATTTTATATCCTATCCAAAAATGTCCAATATTTTACCTAATGTATATTAAGAATCCATAAGTTTACTGAAAGAATAGAAGTTTTGATTTGGGAAGAATATCAACAGTGAGAAAGACAAAAAGAAAAAAAACCTGACTATGAATTATTGGGGGAATGTTTACAAGGCTGGAATAGAGTGAAATTTGGGAAACATTTTCGTTTTGACTTTGAATACTTATCCTAATTAATAGGTTCCTAGAAAAACAATAGAAACACTTACTCAACCAGAAATACAACTTCTGATTATTCTTAGAACCATTACATAGAAAAATCAGCAGTTTAAATCTTCCCACAAAGAAAACCACAGGTTAAAATAGTTTTTAAAGTAAATTCCTATGAATTTTCAAAGAAATCAAAACATTCCACTAGAGACATTATTCAGCATATTGTTAGAGAAGGACTACTTCCTATATCTCTTTCATGAGGAAAAATAGTTTTTATATCATCACCACATGTGGATATTATGAGAAAGGAAATGTACAGGCCATAAAGATTATTTAGGCACATAATTTAAAGAGTATAAAAATATCTATAGTCATTAGACATTATAAATGAAATGTGAAGCAATAATCCATAAAGAAAAAATATCAAAATTTTAAATAAAGTTAGGATTATTTATTTTTCTTTTTGCCTTAGTCTCTAACATGACTTAGTATGACACTGGATGGGAATGAGGAGACCATAGGGTAAAAATTCAGGAATAATGATCAAACAACAGGTACCATGACTGGTAAGAAGTATAGAAATATATGAACCAAGAGCAGAAAATAACAAATATTACACAACTACCCCCCCCCCCGCCATTTTGCTAATTTGAGTAGCTCTCATTTCAAACAAAGAGAGAACAAACATAATTTTATTTTTCCTTGTTCTACAAAGAAACAGTGAAAGTGATACTGTGAGAGACCTAGAACAAAATCAGTTTTATATTATCACACAGTTTGGAAAGTATTGCATATACGCATATGTATAGCTGATTCACTTTGCTATATGGCAGAAATTAGCACAACATTGTCAATGAACTATACTCCAATAAAAGTTAATTTTGAAAAATATCATGTCTCTTACTGCTCAATGCTCTTTTCTTTCTTTAGTTGTTCTTGATTAATTATGTTTCCATAAAGTCATGAATACACACTAAAACAAAATTCAGGTAGTAGGAAAGGATGCTTTCTACCATGTTAAAATAGTAGCATTATTAAGGCAGTTTATCAATCGTATAGAGTAAGGTATTCTTGCTTCTTCTTTGACTCATGTTTTCTCACTTCCCTCTCTCATTTTTGGAAAACCAAGCAGACATTAAAGCAGTTTGCCATACATAAACTGCTCAGTAATATGTGTGAAAAAATAGAAAATACTTTAATTTTCCAACACTTCGATTTTTAGTGAAAAGGAAGTTATCAATGCTTTCTTATAGTAGAATGGCATTTCTGAAATGGTCATAGAATCATGGCCCCTCACTTGAATTTATTGCATTATGTTAGGGTTTATTGGGTTGTATCAAGGGGAAATACTAGTTTTGGAGTCAGGAGACCTAAACTATAATTGATTCTCTTTATATGTGTTTAAAGGAGATAGTAATCCCCTCCAGTTATCTTACCTGGGAGATTCCATGCACAGAGGAATCTGGCATCTACAGTCCATGGGGTGGAAAAGAGTTGGACATGATTCAGTGAGTAAACAAAACAATGTGTGTTTGCAAGTAAGTGATTTCATATTTCTGTGATTCAGCTTTCTCACCTGTCAAATGAGGGATTTGAAATATGCTCAATCTAATTTTCTAGGATATATGTAGCATTTTATAACATCAGGAAGTAGTACCTCTCTTCAACACTCCAGATATATAAATCCATTTGTATATTTATCACTTAAAAATACATAAGTAAACTGATGAATGAACTTATGTAATCTTTAGTTTCTTTAGATTTTGTAGTTAGAGGTATATCATGGCCACATAGCAACATGTAAACTAACTCAGTATACTGCCTTCTTAAACAAGGCTCAGTTTCTCTCTACAGGAGGCAGAGAAACCCCATTTCTTATAGTTTCTCTTAAATTGAAATGCAATTGACATTTAATATTATTCAAGTTTAAGGTGTACCAAATGTTGATTTTATACATTCATATGTTGCAAAATGATTACCACCTACCATCTGTCACATCACATAGTTATCACTTTTTTTGTGGTGAGAACAGTTAAGATCTAGCCTTTAGGAATTTTGAAGTTTATGAGTGTGTGCTCGGTTGCTCAGTCATGTCTGACACTTTGTCAGCCCATGGACTGTAGACCATCAGATGTCTCATCTGTTCATGGAATTTTCCAGGCAAGAATACTGGATCAAGTTGCTATTTCCTACTATAGAGGATTTTTCTGACCCAGGTATAGAGCTCATGTCTCTTGAGTCTCCTGCATTGGCAGGTGGATTCTTTACCACTGTGCCACCTAGGAAGCCCTTGAAGTTTATAGTAGTAGTAGTGTTAGTCACTCAGTGTCCAACTCTTTGCAATCCCACAGACTGTAGCCCACCAGGCTCCTCTGTCCATGAGATTCTTCCGGCAAGAATACTGGATTGGGTTGCCATTCCCTTCTACAGAGGATCTTCCCGACTCAGGGGTTGAACCTGGATTTCCTGAACTGCAGGCAGATTCTTTACTGTATGAGCAATAGGGAAGCCCCTGAAGCTTATAATCCAATACTATTGACTATAATCACTATTCTGTGCATTAGCACTATAGGGATGTGTTCATACAGTAGCTCCCAGTTTGGTACCCTTAAACATCTTCCCATTTCTCATCCAGGTCCTGGTAACCATTATTCTATTTTTTGCTTTTCTGAGTTCCAAATTTTTAGATTTCAAATATAAGAGATATCTTATGGTATTTGTTTTTCTCTGAGTTATATATATATATGGTTGTAGATGTATGCACAAGTATATATACATATATATAAGATTGTGGATATATATATACACATTGTGGATATATATATATATATATATATATATATATATACATTGTTGTTCAGTCACTCAGTAGTGTCCAATTTTTTGCAACTCCATGAACTGCAGCATGTTAGGCTTCCCTAGCCTTAAGCAGCTCCTGGAGATTGCTCAAATTCATGTATATATATACACACATAGATTCTGTATCTTTATCCCTTCATCTGTTGATGGACACTTTGAGTGTTTCCATATCTTGGCTCTTGTGAATAATGCTATAATGAACATGACAGCAAAGATATCTGTTCAGATTCCTATTTTCACTTCCTTCAGATATATATCCAGAAGTAGAATTCAGGAACATATTGTAATTCTATTTTAAATTTTTTGAGCAACTTTTTTTTTTTTTTTTTTTTAGCAACTTCAATCCTATTTTCCATACTGGCTGAACCAGGGCTCTTTTATTTGATTTTTTTTCTTTGTCTACAAAAATGCATAGTCCTGTACAGTAATCTCTTTTGTGTATTATCTTACTTGTCCATAAATCTGCACTTCCTTAATTCTTGCAAATCATAGAAAATCTATTTTTAACATTTTCTAGGCCTTTTGGCAGAAAGTGAAGAGGAACTAAAAAGCCTCTTGACAAAAGTGAAAGAAGAGAGTGAAAAAGTTGGCTTAAAGCTCAACATTCAAAAAACTAAAATCATGGCATCTGGTTCCATCACTTCATGGGAAATAGATGGGGAAACAGTGGAAACACTGTCAGACTTTGTTTTGAAGGCCTCCAATATCACTGCAGATGGTGATTGCAGCCATGAAATTAAAAGACACTTACTCCTTGGAAGGAAAGTTATGACCAACCAGACAGCATATTAAAAAGCAGAGACATTACTTTGCCAACAAAGGTCTGTCTAGTCAAAGCTATGGCTTTTCCAGTGGTCATGTATGGATGTGAGAGTTGGACTGTGAAGAAAGCTGAGTGCCAAAATATTGATGCTTTTGAACTGTGGTGTTGGAGAAGACTCTTGAGAGTCCCCTGGACTGCAAGGAGATCCAACCAGTCCATCCTAAAGGAGATCAGTCCTGGGTGTTTATTGGAAGGACTGATGCTGAAGCTGAAACTCCAATACTTTGGCCACCTCATGCAGTGTTGACTCATTGGAAAAGACCCTGATGCTGGGAGGGATTGGGGGCAGGAGGAGAAGGGGACGACAGAGGATGAGATGGTTGGATGGCATCACCAACTGGATGGACATGAGTTTGAGCAAACTTCAGGAGTTGGTGATGGACAGGGAGGCCTGGAGTGCTGCGATTCATGGGGTTGCAAGGTGTCGGACACGACTGAGTGCCTGAACTGAATTGAACTGAACTGAAGGCTTACTTACTAATTAAGGATCTCTGGTAGGTCTTTGGTATAAAAAAAAAAAAAAAAAGAAAAAGAAAATGGTGTACTCTCTTTTTTTCCCAAAGAACTTCTAGTCTTGTAAAGCATCAATTTATCTTTTTGTCACAGCATTATTCCCTGTAATGGTTACCAGAATGCAATGAAAAGTATTATTATTTCCAGGTATAATGTTACAAATATTTCAAATTATTATATATGGTTTAGTCCCTTTTGGTTCATTCCCTAAATCAGCAAGTCCTATCTCTTTTTATATAGAAAATTATATTGTTAACATATTATGGTTTGCAAATAGTTATTCATCAGTCTTTATTTTTCAAAGTTTCATCATTCAGTGTATGCTTTGGACTGGAGTTAGTACTTCATAGGGTTATTGTTCTGTGGTAGGTTTTCCTGTTATGAAACTCAGGATGACATTTTAATTTCCAATGAGTTCTTCAAGCTTTATTGTTGTTGCTTAGTTGCCAAATCATGCCCAACTCTTTTGCTACCCCATGGAGCCCTCAGGCTCCTCTGTCCATGAGATTTCCTAGGCAAAAATACTGGAGTGGGTTGCTGTTTCCTTCTCCAGGGGATCTTTCTGACCCAGGGATCAAAACCACATCTCTTGCATTGGCAGATGGATTCTTTACCACTAAATCACCAGGCAAGCTCTTTCAGATTTAGCTCCCTGTTATTAAAATTTAGCCCTTCTTTTATGTCCTATGTACTAGTAATCATAAAATACAAAAGATTGTTTTAATTTCTTTCAAAACTTTGTTAGTTTTCTATCCCTTCTGCCATGTTGCATTTCACAAGATAGGGTGGTTATTTGTGTTCGCATAGATAACCTATATTCTGAACTGGGCTTGAATTTAAACCTTACAAAGCATGCTTAAATTATGTAACTTAAGAAGAAAGAGAAATTTTATTTATTCTTTCTGAAAATATGTGAAAAGATCTGGTCTGCTCATAGTAACCCTCAAATAATGTTGCTACCCCAGAGTGTATTATTTTTTACAGATTCTCTCTTAGTAATATATCATCATGCTGTATTTCTGAACAGTTTCTGAAATAAACTGGGTTAAAAAAATGTTCTAGCATTTTGTAGATTTTAATAGTTATAATTTAAAAGGTGATATTATGGATATGCAAAAATAAAACTAACAACTGGCACTGATTACACATGGAAGTACATTTATCTAATGAAAAAAAATCATTTTTCCTCTCTGCTTATGCATATCACTGTATTGCAAAGTGTAATTTTCACCAACTCTTGGGCTTCAAGCAAGTCATCTTGATGTGCATGTGTATCCAAATGATTCTGCTTCAGAATGAGATCATGATTCACTGACCTCGTTTTATACACAGCTTATGGATTCCACAGCTCACAGCTTGACTGGTTCTTAAGCTTAGAACAGTTTGCTTTTTTCCTGGTGGCTTAGCAACTCACTGGTGCAGTTGTTGGCTTGCTTTTTATCATCTGCTTAAATATAAAAATCTCAGCCTGTATGTAAAATCTCAGCATGCATGGGAGCTTTAAATGCAAACATGAGAATGGAATATTTACAAAGCTTTCAATTTCTGGTAGCTTACTTTTTACATCTTTCTGTAAAATATCATTTTAAGATATGTAAAATTGATTCTGAATGGACATATTCATGTAGCAATGACATCACCACTTAAGACTTGAACCAAATGATCAGAAAAAGCAATATATGAATTATAATTACTAAAAAAAGTGTGCATTCATGTACAACATTTTTTCACTTACTAGATTTAAAAATCAATAAATCTAGGGAAACAGAGAAATTTCAAAATTAAGTATTACAATTTATTTTTAATGTTCTAGCTCTAAGTGTTACCCATCTGTGGTAGAGACTTATATCACCCTGAATGGCTTTTTATCTTGATAGTGGATAAACCATGAGACAAAAGATTATATAATCAAGATATAACATTATTCAGAAACTAGGCTACAAGGCTTCCCTAGTGGCTCAGATGGTAAAGAATCTGCCTGGAATGCAGGAGACCTAGGTTTGATCCTGGGTTGGGAAAATCCTCTGGAGGAAAATGTGGCAACACATTTCAGTATTCTTGCCTGGAGAATTATCACAGACAGTGGAGCCTGGAAGGCTACAGTCCATGGGGTCACAAAGAGTTGAACATGACTGAGTAAGGCTACAACAAGGGACATAATCAAATCTCCTACAGATCTTTTTTTGCTGCTTTCCCATTTCACTGAAGCATTTCAGTTCACTGTGTATCATTAAGTAAAATGGAGCTGAAAAGTCAGAGCAATTACTAGAGAAATGTTAAGACTTAAATGTGTCCTAAAATGAGACCCTGATCCTGATCCTGATGTTGCAATATATGTCAATTTAATGTCTTTATTTTATCAATTGTCCCTCAGCAAACATAAAATATAAAATCAACTGGTTTGCCCTTCGATTTCAGCACAACTCCTGACAATCTTTTTACTTCTTTTGTGTGGAGCTGAAGGGACTTGCACAGTGCACATTGGTCCAGAACCGCCTGGAGTTTAATCACATGTATTTTAAACTATTATGTAGGTTTAGCATCTAACCTTTGAAATCAGTAGTTGGACTTCACTCCAAGCCCCATGATTAACCTTGCAGTCTGAGTGTCTATTCCAATTCTCCACATGGGCTCCTATTAAACCAACTTCTTGTATCTGTCTAAGAATGTGTGTGTGTACATTATAAACAGTAAATTGGTCTCAGTGGTTGTGAACAGGGGGTAAGAAATTCAAAGGATAGGACTACTGGGACAGTAGCCTTTAATGGAAATTCAAAGCCAATTGCTACTGAAAATTAACTAGGAAAACCAGAGAAAATACTCAGGTTCTCACTCTTATTGGCATTGATCAAGGAAGTTAAGGTCAGAGAGAGCCACTCATTTATCCTGTTATTTCTTTAATCTGATTTATATCTGTTAGTATTGTTGTCTAGATATCTGGTTCTACATCTGGTTATTTATAAATTTCCTTCAGATTTGCAATTTGAAGTACAATTATCTGACCCTTATCCCTAAAAGTTCTAACCATGGAACACCATGTAAAGAATGTACATGGATTTTATGCACTTTGAACTTTACAAACTGAAATTTTCAAATACTTATAATTTATAAGAATGACTTACTCCCTCAAAAGACATTCTCCATGTGTTGTCTGAAAGCTTATACTCATCCTTTAAGTACTAAGCCAAATTATTTTTTTTCTAAAAACCATTCCCAAAATTTCTATGGCAGACTTACACATTTCTTTTACTTGAAACACACTGGATTTACAATTTTTAAGCCTTAATGTATTACAATTACATATGTATTTACAATTACATATGCAATTGCATATGTGTCAATCTCAGGACAAGATCACATGGAAGAGATCCTATTTGCATATGTGTGTGTTTTTCACAATTTCAGAATCCAATGTTCCATTTGATCTATCACTTGACTGAATCAGTAGCTGATGTCAGATTCCACAATGTGCACCTCCATTCCCTAAATGCTGATAATTTGACTATACTTAAATGAATCATGCCAATTCTATCATGAACTTTGAATAAATATAAAATAAATGTAAGTGAACAGATACTTAGGCAAACACAATGTGACAAGCTATTACTTTTGTATTTGATTACTTGGAAGTCAGACATACACCTGTGAATACAGCAACCACCACCAGCCATCCTTATGAGTCAAAGACCCCTAGCTGCAATTACAGTCTGATTCTTATTACTATAATTACTTTTACAGTAGTTCTATAGGTTAATAATGTTCATTGGCCACTCTTAAATTCTAGGAAGACCTTTCCAATGGCTATATCTCTTGTTAACCTCCACCTACAGAGGACAGTCATAACATATTTTCAAAGTCTGGGGTGAGTTGCACAAGTTGGTTTTAACTTCTTTAAAAAGATGTGCTCTATGATTTCCTGGGGGATATGGACTAGTGTGGACTCTGGGCTTCACACAAAAACATTTAACACTTTAGTCTTCATCTCAAGCCTTCTGAACCTTCCTAAATATGCTTCAATGATAGTACAGGAATCTTTACCTCATCTCTTATTGGCTTTCTATGTTTACAAGTTTCAAGGAACCATTCTCAGATATAGTGAATACTGAGTCCAAAAATTCATGCCACAATTTTGAAACTCTAATTGTGAGAGAGGGCTCTCATGTCAACAATTTATATCCTATTTAGCCTGCCATGAATGATCAAAAAAAACTAAAAAACTTCTTAATCAATTCAAAGCATAGCCACTAGCTCCTATTGAACTATATTAGCCAACCATTTCAAATGTATTCTCTTCCTCTCAGAGTACAGAGGACAAAATATATTGAGGTCTGATCATTGGTAATAAGAGAAAATGAAGGTGAATTTTGAAGTAACAAATAAGTAATTGTATAAAACAAAATTCACTTGTATATCCCAATATATATATATATGAAGATTCAGCATTTGATAAAGGTGGCATCTCAAATCACTGGAGCAAAAATGGACTCTTAAGAAACTCTTTTAGAAAAATATATGGCCAATTAGGAAAAAAATTAAATCTATAGCTCACATTATGTACCAAAACAATCTAGATAAATTAGAAAGCTAAGTACAAAAAAAAATTGCACAACTACTAGAAAAAACTTTGGGGAGTCTTTATAAGTATGATTCAAATATTTGCTGTATTAAGGAAATAAGTGACAATCATAACTAAACTAACTTTTTGACAATAAACATGAAGAATAAAAAGGCAGATGATAAGTCTGATTATAAAGTATTAATATGCTTAAAATCTTTAAAATATGGGTAAAAGAAATAAAGAAAAACCTGGTCAAAAAATTATATGAGACAAGTCTAAAACATAAGGATTAGAGTCAATGACAAGAGAAATACAAAATAAAGTGACACAGATTTTATTTCTCATCAATTAGGGAAAAATTGAAAATTTGACAGCATACTCTTTTGCAAGACTGTAGATAAAAGACAAACACATGCATTAATGAAGAGGATGACAAAGACAGACACAAAATGCTTTTTTTTTTTTTAAATAAAAGTAAACTACAGCCAGATCCCCAGAATATGTTGTTAAGGGGAAAGACTATCCACTGTAAGCCCTCATTTGTGTAAAAATAAATAACTAAACAAAAAGGAGTGTGGTAGTCTTTTAAATGCATGCATTTCCTTATGCTTTCATAACAAGAATAATCAGAAATGAATGAATATATTTATCTACCATGGTAGATGGGGCTAGCTTGAAAGAGATAAGACAAGAGATACTGCTTGAAGTATACCAGACAGTACAGTTTTGAGAATTATGTTTTACATATATAAAAATATCAATAAACAAAGATGGGGTAAAAAAGAGAAAACCTCCTTGATATGAAAGTAAAAATATTTGAGTATAATTTCACATAAAATTTTAACTTTACCACAAAGCTTTAAAAAGAACCAATTAAGTCAATTAAATAGTTTTTTTAACACTGTATTTTAACTACATATTCCTAGCAGGATATAATTTGAGGGGAAAAGGAAAAGTATCACAAAGATACCTTGTACTTTAAGAAGTTTGTTTTTAATAGTGTAGAAATTTTGAAAGTATTTCCAGCTTATTACTGGATTGAACAAATGAGCAATATACTGCTGTCTAGTGGGATCAGGTGTTTCTCTATGTGACAAACAAGATAAAAATATAAAATGGAAAAAAAAACTTATATTTTTGAGTTGAAATAAGAAATATAATTCTCAACACACAATGACATTATATGATATAATCTATATCCTAATAGTAATGAAAAAACTGGCATCAACAGTGGCAGATTCTAGAGTGGTGAAAGGGAAGTATATAGGGCACAATGGAATCATTTTATTGTGCCAATGATTAAGTGATTAAAACAATGGGAGAGTTCTACAATATACAAAAGCTAGTTTTAAATGTTTCAACTGGTCAGAAGTCCTAATTATGGGTGAAGCTTGTATGGAATGTTCATTCTCCTGTTAATGGAGATTTTCTAAGTCAAATATTTCAAAATAAAACACTGAAAACTAGAATTGTAAGTAAATTAATACAATTCATATTTATTGATAGAATGATTTGTCACCATTCTTGTATATTATAATTAATGTGAAAGTGAAAGTTGCTCAGTCATGTCGGACTCTTTGCGACCCCTTGGACTGATTATACAGCCCATGGAATTCTCCAGGCCAGAATATGAGAGTGGGTTGCCTTTCCCTTCTCCGGGGGGGATTTTCCCAACCCAGGGAAAAAAACCCAGGTCTCACATTTCAGGCGGATTCTTTACCAGCTGAGCCACAAGGAAAGCCTAAGAATACTGGAGTGGGCAGCCTATCCCTTCTGCAGGGGGTCTTCCTGACCCAGGAGTTGAACTGGAGTCTCCTGCATCACAGGCAGATTCTTTACCAACTGAGCTATCAGGGGATTAATTACAATTAAAGTGTATATTATTCCCTTCTACTGAATTTCTGTCTCTATTTACATATTTTTCCATTGCTACTTTAGAAATTCTGATGGAAGTTTTAATTCTAAAGTTTCTGTTTTTTAAACAAGGCAAATGAGATAAAAACAAACATAGATACAGAGAACAAAGTAGTGATAACCGCAGAGCAGAAGATGTTGTGGAGGGCAAAATGGGTACAGGAGATGTATTGGTGACAGAGGGAAAATACATTTTAGCTGGCCAAAAAATAAATAAATAAGAAATAAAGTTTCAAATTTTGTTCTAGTGTTTATTACACTAATAGCTTTTATAATGCTTGTATATTTTATCTTTGAAGTTACTGACTTTTATATCATATGCTTTCTCTGTTAACCATGCAAAAATAAATTGAGCTTATTCCACCACCTCTGTTATTTATTCTCCATTCTCCTTTTTTTATCTTGGGCTATTCACCACTAGTGCCACCTGGGAAGTCCTCCAAAACCACAGAGCTATCTACAAAAGCAGGCTCAGGACACTCTTGGCTGCAGAAGTAGAAACACACCCAGGCACGCCAGCTCTGCACACAGCTCTAAAGCCACACGTATATGGGTGCTCAATGCCTGCCCTGTGCGGGACCAGCCTGACCAGCTCTCGTGGGTAGACCTGGAGAACACAACAGGAGGACGGGTTTCCGGTGGAAACCCCTGTGCATCCTGACCAAGCCGGCCCAAGTTCAAAGCTTTCTGGCCTCCAGCCGTGGACCTTCATCAAGAAGCATAAGTAAAGATCCTTGTGTCATTAGGGCTATTTACCACACCTATATAACATTATACATCCATCCCATTGGTCAAAATTTAAGTCTCATAATAATACATCTTGGTGAGGATGTGAGTTAACTTTTATACACTGCCAGTAGGAATATTAAATTGACATAATAACTTTAATAATTGCAGTTACCTAAAGCAACTGCATTTCTGCTTAAATCATCTGGGGAAACTTGCTTTAGGAAACTGCATAATAATGATTATAACAATAAATATGAAGAAAAAACTAACCAATAAAGAAATAAATTATCATATACAAGTAAAGTAGATCTGTGGCAGTCTATCATCAGACTACAATGACCAAGATAAAAATGCAAGTCACAAAAGACTACATAAATTATGATGCCATTGAAAAAATTAAAACAGACTAACCAAATAATAAATTGCAACATGATATAATCACAGGTTCTTTTATAAGCTATTATAGAAAAGCTAAAGAATATAAAACATAAAATTTAGTATGTGCTTGATCCCAACAAGGTCAGGATAATAGAAGTGTGGGTTCAAGATTATTTGTAGAGTTATCCTTTTAATTTTAGTAGTTCTTTCACATGTTTCTTCCTTCTTTCTTTATAGTTCATGATGCACACCACAGTTTACAAATATCACCATATTATTTTGAATGTATTAATAGTATCAAATAAATGCCTATGAAATTTCAGTATGTTTCATATATTTAGAGGTCTTTAGGCAAATTAGAAAGTATCAGACAAATACTAAAAGCCTTAGTGCAAAGTAAAAAGTGATAAATGTCATAAAAGAGTAACAAATATTTTCCTGTGAAATCTCAGGAAAAGGAAAGGCAATATCAACCAGAATTTCTCTGTGGAACAGGCAGGGATATCACATAAGTCTTGAGTAATACATGTGATCTATATGTTTGAAATAGGGGTGCCAAATGCTTGCGTAGCAGTTCAGGAATATCTTTAGGAGAGTTTTCAGCTTCTCATAATACATCATTTATTGGATCATGCTGTAGATTGTGTTACAATTTTTAAAGGTACAGAACTTTAAAAGTTGGAAATTGATTGAATATTTCTATGTGAACTTATTATCTTGAAAAAGTCTGTTTAGTTCATCTTATAAAAATTATTTCCATAAAGATAATGGAAAAAATCTTTGGAGTTGAATAAATAAGTAAAAAATTGATTAAAATTTTCAAAAATTATTGTTGAATCAGACCTATTTCATTCTTCCAAATGATTTTCCTCTTTCTGAAATATATTTTTAAAGCACCAAACCCTATTTCTTCTTTATTTCTATTTAGTGGTCTCACGTATTTATGTCCTTTGAAACACTACCCTTAGCCTCTTTACCAATATCTCCATAAATCACAGACATCTTTCCATTATTCGCATGTACTTTTTTTTCTCTTCTTTTTTTTAATTGAAGTATAGTTCATTTACAATATCTGGTTAATTTCAACTGTACAGCACAGTGATTCAGTTACACACACAAACACACACATACATATACAGACATACGTTATTTTTCAGATTATTTTTCCTCATAGGTTGCTATAAAATTTCCCTTGTAGTTTTCCATGCTATATATAGTAGGTCCTTTTTGGTTATCTATTTTATACATAGCAGTGTGTATATGCTAATATTAAGTCCTAATTTATCCATCCCTCCCTTTTCCTTTTGGTAACCAGAAGTTTGTTTTCTATGTCTCTGAATTTCTTTCTGTTTTGCAAATAAATTCATTCATTTATTTATTTATTTTTAAGACTCCACAGAAAATTGATATCGCATGAGAAGTGTGTTTCTTTGTCTGGCTTACTTCACTTAGTGTGATAATCTCTAGGTCCATTGGTGTTGCTACAAACAGCATTACTTTATTCTTCCTTTTTTTTGCAGCATTACTTTATTCTTCCTTTTTTTTGCTGAGTAATATTCCATTGTGTGTATATATATATATATATATACTACATCTTCTTTATCCATTCACCTGTTGTTGGACATCCAGACTGCTACTGTATCTTGGCTATTGTAAATAGTGTTGCAGTGAATGCTAGAGTGCATGTATCTTTTCAAATTATAGTTTTCTCCAAATATGTGCCAGAAGTGGGATTGCAGGGTCATGTAGTAAATCTATGTCCATTTCTTTAAGGAACCTCCATATTCTTCTCCACAGTGGCTGTGCCAATTTACATTTCCATCAACAGTGTAGAAAGGCTCCTTTATATCCATACCCTCTCTAGCCTTTATTATTTGTCTAATTTTTTATAACAGCCATCCTGACTGGAGTGAGGCGATAGCTCATTGTAGTTCTGACTTGCATGTCTGTAATAATTAGCAATATTGAGCACCTTTCCATGTGCTTGCTGACCATCTGTTAATATACTTCTTAAATGTCAAATTCACTCTCATTGGGTTAGTATAAAATATAGTACACTGCTATAGATTTGCAGTTAAGTGTTTTTGGAAAACTTTCTAGAAAACCATTTTACTTACTAGATACCATTCATGGGGGAAAAAAAGTCCCACTGAGATTCTATTAAATCTATTCTTATCAGTTGATTGTAAAAGATTTCACAATAATCACAGTTTGCTTTAAAATACTTATTGTCTTAAAACAGGTTGCTGATACTATTATTCTCAAATAATTTAAATTTACATAATGTTTTACATTTTGAATATATTTATCTGGTAAATTTATTGAGTTAGCAAAACAAATCTGGAAGGCAGGATTTAAAAAAAAAAAATCTTTTCTAGCCATGTTTTTTAATTCTTTTGTATAAATAGCATAACTTTCCAGCAAATAAATAACTTTCATATCTTCATATAAGCCTTTATTTCTATATATAGAAATAGGTTGCATCTTTAATTTTATGAAACTATAAAAATAGTCATTCTTTCCTTTTATGCTTAACCCACAAGTACTTGGTTTTCAAATATTTGCTAGAGAGGAATTTTGCAAACTACAACAAAATTTTGTCATCAGTGGTGAAAACCTCATAGTCATTAAGACCTGTTTATAAACAACTTTCTTTGAAAAATACAAATGTGCTGTTTCAGATTCAAGATGAGCTTTTTTCTCTCATTGATTTAAATCCTTTGAATGTCATATCTCATTTTTGAAATGTCAGTTACTTATCAGATATAGTATACCTCAATAAATTGCCTATATCCATATCACTATTTTGTCTTTTAAATAAATTCAATGAAAGGTAAAAATATTATTTGCAATGCTCAATAAGAAGAATCTATATAAAAAGTATGATCTGCATTCTTTAATTGTGGTGTGATGCTTTAGTACTCTGCTGATCCTTCAATATTTTCCTAAGTGTTCTTCATAAGAAACACTACTACAACAACTAGCTCCAGCTTTTTTTTTTTTAAGTTAATTTTGGACAAAGTTTTATAAGCCTACTTTTGGTTGTCATAAAATGTATTTGAAAGAGTTATAAGCTGTGATGTTTGTGATGAATATCCACTTCAGAATAATTTGTTCCCATATTATTGACAGGAGAGTGAATATCTATTTAAACTTTAACCACATTCTCTTCTCTTAAACCACATTGCTCTCTGTCAATTTTGTTTCATTTGCCACCTTAGTGTTTATTGAGAGTTTAGTTTTGGGGGAGTGAGGGGTTTCTGTTGTCCTTGCTCTGGTACTGTTAATAGATGCTGAGAGTGAGACATGGCTACCACTGGGACTACTATAATCATACTCCAACTGTCCTATTTCTGAGCGAAAAGTAACTGAAGATACCAATGGACTAAAACTCACATCATGCCCAATCTATCTCTCACATTCTGTCTTTCTCTCCCAAAGCTTTTCTTCTACCAACCTCACATATACTATACACTTTAACTTCTTACATTTAGTGTTTATTGTATGTCTCCTTTTGCCATCTGACTGCTTTCTCATTATAGAAGATGGAAGTGATCTTTGTTTACTTCACTCATAGATGTATCCCAAGCATATAGATGGGTAGAGGCTAAATAAATGTGTGATGAATTAACGTAAGAATGTGTGGTGCAAAAAGCTCTAGTCTCAGCTGATATATTCAGACCTTCATTATCTTAAATGTCATCAAAACCTACTAGTATATTTGAATATAAATCATGCACATACTTTGCAGGAGATATGGTGATGCACATATTTCAAAGAAAAAATTCTTGGCATCTTTGTCTTGTTAATTAAGCTATAAATATGTTCTCATTAAAAGAGACATTGATTTCATTTTATCTTGCAAGTGGCATATCTGTGCTTCTTAATTGTTCTTTTCTTTTTCTTCTTTTTTTAAGTACACTAAAATGTTGACATATGTATTCTTCACCAAACTCAGAGACACGTTCAGGGTAATCTTAAACATTCTCTACATACTGAGTAGAATGTTATACTCTCAATAGATTTTATTGTTTTCATTTTTCCTTCACAAGTCCTAAGTAACCTCCATTTCTCAAACCCTAATGTATTTCAATGTATTCTGTGTGTAACTCATTTTCTCCTTCTTCAAAATTGTTGAAGTCTACTTAAATCCCAATATCTTTACATCTGCTGGAAAATTTTTCTGCAGTCTTATTATCTTTTTAAGCTCACAATTTCAACCTAAAAGGATAATATGTTTTAACCAAAACATTCTGTGACTTCTGCAACTGTTGTATTTTTGCTTTAAAGTCTGTTTTTTTTCCTCTTTTTATTTCTACTTTAATTTTATCAGCTATATAAAGTAGATGAGAGGCAATAGAAAAAAAAAACTCTTAAATTTGTAACTATCTAACCACTCTTCACACAGAGCCTTTAATAAGGCATATTCCTTAATTCTTATGTTTTGAGTATAGTTCAGGAAATGAGCCAGATAAAGGAAGAATCCTGAGGGATAGGAACAATGAGAAATTTCAGATTCTCACTGCCTCATGTATTAAAAAACATAATTTTTAACACTTATTAAAGCTATAACTTCAAATAGATCTTAGTATGTATTTTGAATATTGATTTAGCCTGAAATTAAACTTTGTTTTCATAATCTAATAATTTAGCATAGGGATAAAACTATTTTTATTTTGTTTTTCTACCTGGTCTTACTTGTAAAACTATTTTGAAGTATTCAATGAAAATAATGAGTACTTTGGCAAGTATCTGGTAAGAATTAACAAAAATATTTATTTATAATATTAAATTATATGAATACATAAACATAATAAATTATACCAAAAAAGCAATGATTAACCCTACCTTGATGCTAATTTTCAATAGAATTGAATAAAGCCAGATATTCCAAGATAAACAGCTGTGTGAACTAACATTCTCATTTAGTAATTCACGGTTTTGAAGAAAAACAAGTTCTCTTTATTATACTCCACTCCTTCAAAACAGAACACATATCTCAAAACTCAGCACGACAGCTCAATGAGAATATCAGTGTTGATAATTGAAGGGAATTTGATAGAAAAAATTTTACAGGAAAGCAATATTCCTTAGAACCTCTGATTTTATTAAAGTCAGTGCATCCTCTAAATGAATATCTATAAAATTGAATTTCTATCAGGAGAAGATAGGGGTAGTTATAAAGTTATTTAAGCACTATGTCTGTCTACACCAAAAATAATATATACTTAGCTTCAAGGTCTTAAACAAATAGGGATTTATTCTGCTTAAACAACAATGTGTCAAAGTAGGAAGTCCCCAGCTGATGGGAGGCTTCTCCAGGTTATAAATATTATACTCTCTCCCCACCTATCTGCTCCAACATTCTTATCTGTGCCATTTGTTTCCATGGTATTGGAATAATTTCTGAAGTTTCAGGCTTCTCATATCAAACAGGTAAAATATAAGAAGTTAAAAGTCTCTTTCCCACTCAGAATTAAAACAACAGAATTAAACAGCAATGATATCTTGGAAAGCTTTCACAGAATCACCTTATAACCTGCTGGCCAACATTGGGTCATAAGGTCACCACCAAGTGCAAGAGATTCTGGGAAAGCAAATAAGACAAACAGAGAATGGTTATGGGCTAGGCAAGGCAGCTGGCAGTGTTTGTCACATAGGACACTTTCCTTTTCTTGCTAAGATATATTCTCAAATATCAGAAACAAATTTAATACATAATTATTACATCTGTTCTATTGATTGTGTTACATCTCTTATAACCTTGCTTAATTTTTGTTATTGTTCATCTGATTTTTCTTGTACTGAATCACCTGGTGTTAGTGTGTTTCTACATATATTACACTGAATCTTCTGTTGCTTTTACCTTTGAGCAATAATTTCTCAGTAGTTTAGTCTATGAATACTGATGGGCATTAAATTTTCATTGTAAATTATGACTTTTGGCATTACTTGTACTTTTCTTGTCACATATCTTTCTGATTTGATTTTTACTTGATTTTTTAAAATATCAAGATTACTAACCCTACTTGTTCTTCATTTTCAATATTTTCAGGTATATCTTTGGCCACTCTTTAATTTTTGCATTTCTGAGTCACTTTGATTTAAGTGTGCTTCTTATAAAGATTATAGTTGTATTTTGATTTGTGAATCTGATTGGAAATATTTTTCTGTCATGATTTATGAAAATGTATGTCTATTGATACAGCTGATAAATGTGGTCTTCACTCCATCATACTGTTTTACAATTGTGTGTGTGTTAATCTGTCAGTCATGTTTGACTCTTTGTGAGCCCAAGGACTGTAACCCACCAGGTGTCTCTTTTAATGAGATTCTCCAGGCAAGATACTGGAGCAGGTTGCCATTCCCTTCTCCAGGGATCTTCCTGACCCAAGGATCGAACTCAAGTCTCCCATATTGCAGGCATCTTTTTTACCATCTGAGCTACCAGGAAAACCCTATTTTATAGTTACATATATATAATATACAAAATGTATCTTATTTCTTCTTTTTTGAAAAAAAAATTGGAGTGTAGTTGTGTTATTTTCAGGTATACACAAAGTGAATCAGCCAGATATAAACATACATCAACTCTTTTTTACATTCTCTTCCCAAAATAGGCCATCACAGAGTACTGAGTGGAGCTTCTGTACTAGACAATAGGTCCTCACTAATCATCTATAGCATATATACTATAGTATACACATTAATCCCAATCTTCCAATTTATCCCTCCCTTCATTACTGCCTGGTAACCATAAGTGTGTTTTCTATACCTGTAACTCTATTTCTGTTTTGTAGATAAATTCATTTGTAATTTGTTCTATAGTCCACATATAAGCTTTATCATATTATATGTGTCTGTGTCTGACTACCTTGTTTTATTTACCAAATGTTTATTATTTTCCCATTTGTTAAAATGATGTTTAAGAAGTTTTGTGTTTTTTTCCATTGATTACTTTCATAATTATACCTTAGAACCCTAAAAGTTGTCTGTTTTGCTTTTAACTAGGTTTTCACTTTTAAATGATACACTTTAAATCTCATTTATTACATAAAAATTATGATTATTCTTTTTCTCCATTTAAAAAATTAAGTGCATTATTTTGCCATAACATATAGATTTATGTCTAAGTTTTCTACCATTATAATCATATTTTATGTAGTTTGATGTATAATGATATATAAATATGAAGTGCTCACAAGAATTCTTTCACTCAAGTTTTCCCAGTCCTGTCTTCATTGGATAAAGAATATTCTCTAGTAGATTCCTTAAGAAAGACTTATGGGTACTGAATTCCCTATACCATTTTATGTGTAAGATGGTCCCATAATCTTAAATTGGACAGTTATGTGCAAAAGAAAGAAATTAGGATAATTCCACACATAAAAATAAACTCAAAATGGACTAAAGACCTAAATATAAGACCAGAAACTATAAAACTCTTAGAGGACAACATAGGCAGAACACTCACTGACATAAATCATAGCAACATCCTCTATAGCCCACCTCCTAGATTAATGGAAATATAAGCAATAATAAACAAATGGGACCTAATTAATATTAAAAGCCTTTGGAAATGAAGGAAATTATAAGCAAATTGAAAAAGACAGCTCTCAGAATGAGAGAAAATAATAGCAAATGAAACAACTGACAAAGGATTAATCTCCAAAATATGCAAGCAGCATATGCAGCACAGTATCAGAAAAACAAACAACCCAATCAGAAAGTGGACAAAAGAACTAAGCAGACATTTCTCCAAAGACATACAGGTGGCTAATAAAAACATGAAAAGGTGCCCAACATGGCTCATTATTAGAGAAATGCAAACCAAAACTGCAATGTAGTATTATCTCACGTCAGTCAAAAAGTTATCATCAGAAAGTCTACAAACAGTAAATGCTGGAGAGGGTGTGGAGAAAAGGGAACTGGTGGAAATAAAAATGGTATAGCCACTATGGAGAACAGTATGGAGATTTATTTAAAAACTAGGAATAAAACTACCATATGACCCAGCAATTCCACTATTGGGCATATACCCTCTGGAAACCATAATTGAAAAAGACACGTGCACCCCAGTGTTCACGGCAGCACTATTTACAACTGGTAGGATGTGAAAGCAACCTAGATGTTCACTGACAGATGATGGATAAAGAAACTTCAGTACATATACACAATGGAATATTACTCAGCTATAAAAATGTACACATTAGAATCAGTTCTGATGAGGTGGATGAGAGCCTATTATACAGAATGAAGTCAGAAAGAGAAAGAGTTACTGTATAGTAACACATGTTTATATAGAATCTAGAAAGATAGTACTGACGATCCTATCTGCAGGGCAGGAGAGGAGATGCAGACATGAGAACAGTTTTATGGTTACATTGTACAAGGAGGAATGTAGGATAACTTGAGAGAGTAGTATTGAAACATATAAATTACCATATGTAAAACAGATAGGCAATGGGAATTTGCAGTGTGATTCAGGGAACCAAAAATTTGGGCTCTGTGACAACCTATAGGGGTGGGACAGGGAGGGAGGAGGAAGGCAGTTTAAGAGGGAGGGGACACAGGTAAATCTATTGCTGATTCATGTAGATGTATGACAGAAACCATCACAATATTGTAAAGCAATTATCCACCAATTAAAAATAAAATTAAACAAAGCAAAGATGTTTCCAAGTCCATATAAGTCTTGAAGTACATCCTCATTAGCTATAAAATATTTGCTATAATTTCTTTTATTGGATTCAAAAAAATGCTACTCAATTGACTTTATTGATTAATTGGTTTATATATTATATTGGAAAAGTCTAATGTCATTTGAATTATTTTCTCTTTGTACGTGATTTGATTTTTCCCTGAAAGTTTGAGACTTTTTCTTTTTATCTTGAAATCTAGTATTTTCTTCTAGGGTGTATACTTTAGATGGTTTCTGCAGGATAGTCTTCCCAGATGACTCCTGGGTCCTTTCAATATAAAGATTTAAGTCTTTTATTTATGGAATGTTTTTTGGACAGACATTAGTCTGTCCCATTGTTTGGAACTACATTGTTTGGAATTGTTTGTACAATTCCAATTGTACAATTGTTCCATTGTTTGGAATGTTTGAAATGGAACATTAATTCTGTTCCATTGTTTAATTTTGTCTCACTCACCCTAATCACCCATCCAGGGACACTGATTATACAAGTTATTCCCTTTCATTTGCCTTTTTCCCCACTTAATTTTTGGAAATTTTAAATTCTTTTGCTCATTTTATTCTCTCTCTTTCTCTTTTACCTTTTTCCAACACCTCTCAAAAAACTTAGTTTTTATTTATTTGTGTTTTTCTTTCATTGAGCTCACTAAACTTTCTTTTGGATTTGCCTGGTGGCTCGGATACTAAAGAATCTGCCAACAATGCAGGAGACCGGGATTAGATCCCTGGGTGGGAAAGATCCCCTGGAGAAGGGCATGGCAACCCACTCCAGTATTCTAGCCTGGAGAATTCCATGGACAGAGGAGTTTGATGGGCTACAGTCCATGGGGTCACAAAGAGTTGAACATGACTGAGCCACTAACACTTTCACTTTCAAACTTTCTTTTGTTGTGCAGGTTTTGTCCATTCTATTATATATTTTAAAATAATTTGTATTTTTTATTGTTTATTAATAGGAATATATTAAGAACTTTATTAATAAAATAATGTTATCCTATTTTGCAATGTTTGGAGGAAATATTAGGAAATTTAGTTGTTTTTCTCTGTATAAATATAATATAAAATATTCATATTACTACCCATAGAGAGAGTTATAGTCTTTGACAAAATGCAATTCATTGGTGTTGATGAATAAATTCATTTTTTTCAAAACAAAAGCTTTTAAGAGTATTAATAAACTTCCAAACACAAATCGGGGAGTGGAGCTCTACATTTAGCATAGAAATAAGGACAACTTTATGAGGATAAAAGATAATTAAAATATCAGTGTTTATCATAATATGCAGACTAACTTCATGATCATAAAATTTCCCAAAATAAAACACTTGCAACTGCAAGGTTTCTGGATTTTCTGGGCTCTAAGAAATGACTGGTCGTTTCACATAGTACAACTTTTAGAAGTGTCCTATTATCTTGGCTTATATGTGAACTCAATCTTATAAATTAATTGCTTGCAATTTATTCCTGAAAGAGAAAAATATCTCTTTATTTTTTCCCCACATAACAGATTTTTTTACTCTTCATCTAACCCCAATCAACCAATCAGTTTATTCACTAACCACATATATGTGTTATGTTATGGCTAGGAATATCTTCAAATAATTTGCAGTCCATAAGCCGAGAGAAAAACTATACTGTTAATACAAGCCCAAAGCACATTACATTAAACTTTATATGAATAAAAATATTTAAATGAGGAATCATATTTCTTAGAAATAAAGGAAGAGAAAGTATGTTATAGGATATACATGTAGGGAAATTAAAGTTAAATGTAAAATATGAGAAGTGTTTGAAGATGGTAATAATGATAATTATAATTCTATTATAATGTATTAATATAATCAGAAAACTAAGATCATGGCATCTGGTCCCATCACTTCATGGGAAATAGATGGGGAAACAGTGGAAACAGTGTCAGACTTTAATTTTGGGGGGCTCCAAAATCACTGCAGGTGGTGATTGCAGCCATGAAATTAAAAGACGCTTACTCCTTGAAAGGAAAGTTATGACCAACCTAGATAGCATATTAAAAAAGCAGAGACATTATTTGCCAAGAAAGGTCCATCTACTCAAGGCTATGGCTTTTCCAGTGGTCATGTAGGATGTGAGAGTTGAACTGTGAAGGAAGCTGAGCACCGAAGAGATGATGTTTTTGAACTGTGGTGTTGGAGAAGACTTGAGAGTCCCCTGGACTGCAAGGAGATCCAACCAGTCAATCCTAAAGGAAATCAGTCCTGAATATTCATTAGAAGGACTGATGCTGAAGCTGAAACTCCAATACTCTGGCCACCTGATGGAAGAACTGACTCATTTGAAAAGACCCTGATGCTGGGAAAGATTGAAGGCAGAAGGAGAAGGGGATGACAGAGGATGAGATGGACTCAATGGACATGAGTTTGATTAAACTCTGAGAGTTGGCGATGGACAGGAAGCCCTGGCGTGCTGCAGTCCATGGGGTCACAAAGAGTTGGACACAACTGATCAACTCAACTGAACTGATGCATTATATACCAGAAACTATAACAAGCCTTAATCCTCATAAATACCCTAAAGAACACTGTCATAGTTATGTTCATTTATAGATGAACAGATAGATAAGTAAAGATTAAATGAGTTTCTCTAATTTACACAATTAATAAATGATGGAACAAGATTTTTAACATCTGTTTCTTTATTATCTGGTTGATACCAAGTTTGTGTGTGTGTGTGTTTATTTAGCAGTTGGCTCTGTCGTTCTGAACATTCACCATTGTACTCTATCAGCTACGATTTAGCTCACATCATGAAACCAATTGATGTTTTACAGTCTGGTTCATAGATTACAGACAGTTCAGTGTAACTATAATACTAAATGCACACCATAAATGTAGTCCATGAATTTAGATTTTATGATATGAATACAAAGATGAAATTTATTTATAAGGAAAATAGGCATTACATCCTTGTTTCCAAGTCTGATGCTAAAACTTTACTCCATGTTAAATTCTCAAAGGATCTTATACTGTTAAATACAGGTATTAAATACTCAACACAATTATAATTTTTTACACTGCTTTTCTAGATATAATATTGTGACTTTTTAAAAACTTTGTAGAGATCAGTAAGAGGCCTTGTCATGGAACATAAAATCACAAGTGAAACTGCTAGGAAAAATTATTAACCAGAGTATACACATTTATTTAACAAGCAGATATTATGGGGTTATTCACTTTATTATAAAAATGATAAATGTGAAAATTGTCATGGTAAAGAGTGAAATGCTGTATTCTGTTATTTTATGCTTTTACAATGGGAAAAGAAAGTCATGTTAAAGCTTAACAAACACAGCAAGATTGCAATTTCTGACTGGATAGGCTGAGGTGCAATACTTAGACATGATTCATTACTGTGTAAAATTAGACACTCTTCCAAGATATTATATTCCAGGGACTTCAGTAAACATTTCTATTATGTCCCTAAGCTTATGTCAGCATTTTATTTTAAAATATTAATATCTTTCAATTTTTCAAACTATCAATTTCTAAAAGCTTCCTATAAACTAATATTGAATTTATATGTATAAAAACACAGTCTATATAATATAGTATAATATGAAAATATAGCACAATATATTAAAATGATAAACTATCATTTATTTGTTGGATAGAAAAATTAATAAACATATAAAATATGTATATATATAAGGTATCTGATAAGATCAAGCTATTAAACCAAATATTTGTATATCCAAACTCAATCTTCTTAAAAACCTTTTAAGATGCTTACTATTGTAGGCTGAATAATGTCCCCCATAAAGATAGCCACTTCCAAATTCCCATAAGCAGTCATTGTATTATCTTACATGGCAAAAGTGACTTTGCAGATATAATTAAGTTAAAGATCTCCTGATAGGAAGATTATCCAAGTGGTACAAATGTAATTGCCCGTTATTTATGATGGGAGGGTAAAAGAGTGAAAGTCAGACAATGAGACAAAGAGGTGTGATGATAGAAACAAAGAGGAAGAGAGAAGGAGAAAGAGAAGGAATGGAGAGAGAGAGAAAGAAGAGATGACAGAAAGAGGCACAGAGAGATTTGGATTCTCTCCTGGAAGAGGCCATAGCTAAGGAATGCAGGTGGCCTCTAGTAACTGGAAAAGGCAATGAAATTAATCATCTCCCAGAGTCTCTGGGGTAGAAGGAAATGGCAACCCACTCCAGTATTCTTGCCAGGAGAATCCTGTGGACAGAGGGGCTTGGTGGGCTGCTGTCTATGGGGTTGCATAGAGTCGGACAGGACTGAAGCGATTTAGCAGCAGCGGAAGAGTCTCAGGAAGGAATTCTGCCAACAATTTGATTTTGACTGTCCTCTACAATACTAAGATGATAAATTTGTGTCTTCTTCTACTAAATTTGTGGTAATTGTTTACAGTAGCAATGGGAAATAAATAAAGTTATTATCTATTTAAAGATACTTTTTACAGAAGTCTAAGAAGTAATGCAACTAGTCCAATGAATCACAGTTGCTGTTTAGCCACTAACTTCTGTCTGACTCTTTTGTGACCCATGGACTATAGCGCACCAGGTTCCTCTGTCCATGGGGTTTCCAGGCAAGGATATTAGAGTAGGTTGCCATGCCCTTCTCCAGGGGATCCTCCTGATCCAGTGATCAAATCCACTTCTGCATTGGCAAGCAGATTCTTTACCACTGAAACATGTGGGAAGCCTAAATTACAATTAATACATAGTAATGTGGTATTGGAACCTGTGTCTGACATTCCCTGAAGCCTAACTCTTTTCATGAACTCATAATTTTTAAGTATAATATTTGTTTTGTAAGAACTGGGTCTTAGAACATACTAAAAAGAAAAGGTTCAATAGGAAAGACTATGCTTCATTCATTCAGTCAGTTCAGTTCAGTCGCTCAGTTGTGTCTGACTCTGCGACCCCATGAATCGCAGCACGCCAGGCCTCCCTGTCCATCACCAACTCCCGGAGTTTACTGAAATCCATGCTTCATTAATTGTAACTTATTACAATAATAAAAGTGTAGTGAAGTGAATGAAAGTCACTTGGTCACATTTAACTCTGAGACACTATGGACTGTAGCCTGCCAGGCTCCTCTGTCCATGGTATTCTTCAGGCAAGAACACTGGAGTGTGTAGCTATTTCTTTATTCAGGGGATTTTCCCAACCCAGAGATCGAACTGGCGCCTTCTGCATTACTGGCAGATTTTTTACCATAGAGCTTTTATAATGAAATAAATGTTAATTTTAACAATTTAAATGCCATTAGAAAACATCAAATGAAATTGAATATTATTTATGCTAAAATTACATACAATATCAAATTATGCTATAGCATAAATTTGTAGTCAATTATGACTATAGATCAATGTACTTATATGACATGTACATCGGAGAAGACAATGGCAACCCACTCCAGTACTCTTGTCTGGAAAATCCCATGGATGGGGGAGTCTGGTGGGCGGCCATCTATGGGGTTGCACAGAGTCGGACACGACTGAAGCAACTTAGCAGCAGCATCAGCAGCATGACATGTACATATGTCTGAATGAAACCTAGAGCCAATTATTTTCAGAAAGAACATATAGGAATTTTGCAAGTTTAAAATATTTTTATGTAAATATCTTTACAAAGTTATTTTACTTGGGTCAGGAGCATTAAACTTAAATCATTTTGAAAAGCTCCCATCTTGAAAATATAAATCTTGAATTACAGCTACAGCTGTACTCATATAAGGTAAGGGTTCTGACAATTCTGTGCTGTGCCTAGTCGCTCAGTTGTGTCCAACTTTTGCAACCCCATGGACTGTAGCCCACCAGGCTTCTCTGTTCATGGGGATTCTTCAGGCAAGAATACTGGTGTGGGTTGCCATGCCCTCCTCCGGGGATCTTCCCAAACCAGGGATCGAACCCAGGTCTCCCACATTGCAGGTGGATTCTTTACCATCTGAACCACCAGGAAAGCCCAAGAACACTGGAGTGGGTAGCCTACCCCTTCTTCCGGGGACTTCCTGACCCAACAATCAAACTGGGGTCTCTTGCATTGTAGGCGGATTCTTTACCAGCTGAGCTACCCAGGAATCTCTGACAATTCTAGGAAAATGAAATAAATTAAGTCAACTTTGGTTATAAGATGAACAAGAATTAAGGTTTAGGCAATAGTCCTTAAGGTTGCAAAGAGTTGGACACAACTGAGCACAAATCAAGGTAAGAATGATTGCTGATTATGCATAAGCCTAATAGCATCTTAAAAATATAGAAAAATGTTTTAGGAAAACAGGTTTTAGCTCAAGAATGACTAATATTTCTAGCCTTGGGGGCAAAGCTAATGTCTGAGCTAAAGAGACAGATTGTAAATGCAGTTGTCAGCACCATCATCCATCTGGACTTGGATTTTTTCTTGTTGTTTCTCAGTTTTTCTATTAAAAAAAATCTTTGTTTAACAAAATGTAAAAGTAGCATGCAACTAATATGAATATGCCTCCAGATTATTTTTTGGCATTAAAATTGTGTCTGACATTTAAGCAAATCACCTAATTAGTCTCTGTCTACATTCATCAACATGTGAAACAGATTGTAGAGATATTATATTCCTGATAACAAAATTGGTAAATTTTAAAGTGCTTAAGATAACGATTTTTTTTGCATACAATTTTTATAAAATATGTGAGTAAATGAGTTAAAATAACTACATTTGTAAAAGAGTAAATTAATGTGGCAGAGCTATCTTGAAGACACAGTGTCTTAGATTAAAATAAAATGTTATATTTTAGGCCCAAATATAAATAGTTTGTGAAAGGTGGTTTGATTTATCAATATATTGTGCCTACTTTACATCAACTCTGTATTTAGTCTCATGTTTTACATAGTAGCATACAACACACCCATACATACACACAAGATTTAAATGCAGAAACCTCTCCATAATGAAGTTTTGTGATGTCATATACACATGATCGTGTAAAATGGAAATTCTCACTCTTCTGTGGTGTTTCTCAATTGAAAGAACTGTAATTGAAATGTATGCAGATTTTTAGTCATTTTTGTTTGAGAGCAATAAAAAAGGGACTTGGAAGCTGTGAAAAGGAACATGATGTGGAAAACTGAGCGAGACAAGGAATTTTTATAGGTTAGCTCTCAGGGAATAAAGAAAAAAATTGATGTATAATAAATAAAAGGCTTAAAATTCTCTACTTTAGGGTTTGAAAGTGAGGAGGAAGAGTCCAGTGAGACATTCTAAGAACTAGTTTCTAATACGGGTGGAATTAATGCCATTTGATTCTGTGCTTGGTGGGGAGAGTAAGAAGTATATATCCAGCAATGTACAGGGACTGAACCCTAAAGTTATACCTTTAAAAAATATTTTAAAATCTCTATCCATCCCAAGATGAAATGCGGATTGTAAAAAAAAAAAAAAAAAAAGAATTGAACTATTGTATGAAAATTTTTTCAGTGAAAAGGATGGAGAAACAAGGTGTTGACCTAAGTAACTCTGTAAGTGAATAAAGTCTGTAAAGCTAAAGGCAAAATAAAATGTATACTAGTATCTAGTTGATGTATTCTAGTTGATGACGTTTCCCACAGGAGTACAACTTAAATATTCTGAAATCACTATATACATGTACTGGAATTGAACAATAATATAAGTAGATGGCAGATGGCAGGAGCCAGGTTTCTCCTTATTAAAGTGGGGAGTTACAGAGCAGTAAGAGGAAGAGACTAGAATGATACACGTGATTATGGATTACAGTTGGAGATATCAGAATGTTTACTACAATATAAATACAGCTGATAACATATATGGATATTTACAGATATGTAAATATGTGTGGATTGGTATATACAAATGTATTTTGCTTTGTAATCTCAGAGAGTCTAGAAGCATAGTATCAAATTGCTACACATAGCGCCCAGACTTTCCCTCTTTCCCAGTAAAACGAATCAGGGCTCCTTGGTAAAACGGCTGATTCCAAGTTTGGGCAAAATATGTACAATAAGTCTGGAGCATCTTGCAGGGCAGGAAAGTCAATTCATTATACAGCAACAACAGCAAATCAAACCAACAAACCAAAAACACCTAAAACCAAAACCAAATATAAAAACTTCACAATGTGGAGATATAAGGAAAGGACACAAGCGTCAACTGAAAAACTCCCAATGAGAGCAACAAAATAAAGTGCCGCTGGACTATAATTCAAAATAAATTCCCATTAGCCCATATTTATATGAATATGAACATATTTTGATTAAATGAAAAATGGGAGAAATTAGAAAAAATAAATATGCAGAATTACGAAGAATTATAGATCATCTACCCTCAAGGATGTGGAATCTAACTCCCCACCCTTCAAGTGAGGGCTGCACATGGTAACATCCTTCTGAAGAGTTCAGTATGGAAAGAGTGAACAAAAAGAGTAACTTTACATTATTGCAACTGAATAAATATCACCTTGGCCTGGTGATCAAGGTTAACATCAGCAGTAATAAGTCATTTTGATAATATATATCCTGAATATGACAAGATGTGGGATGCACTTAACCTCTGTGGTTTTCCTGTCAAAAACACAAAAAGTCAGTCTAATCATTAGAAAAGCATCAGACAAATCTCACTTGAGGGACATTCTGCAAAATACTTGAACAGTAAACCTCAAAGTTGTCATGGTCATCAATAACAAGGAATTTCTGAGAAATTTTCAAAGCCAGAAAAAGCCTAAGGAGGCATGCAGACTAAATGTAATATGGTATCCAGAATGAGATGCTGAAAAAGATAAAAAAAAAACTAAGGAGAGTTTAATAAAGTTTGAATTTCGATTAAGCATAATGTATCAGTATTGGTTATCCATTGTGAGAAATATATCTTATTAATGTATGATGTTAAAAATGTAGGGAAACTAGGTCTAGGATATGAGAGAACTTTTTGTACTAACTTTACAATTTTCCAATAAATCCACAACTATTCAAAAAGAAAAAAAAGGTTAAGTTGATTAGAGAGAGGTGGAGATAGAAAAGAATGGTACAGATGTTTTGCCATATATGTATTATGTCTGAGAACCATTTATTAGGCAAAGCAACTCTAGCTATCTACCTTCTTACCTTTTATACCATCTCCATATTGTGCATGAATACACACACACACGTACACATCAGTTTCCTTTGTGAAGAATGGTTTACTCTAAAATATTCATGACACCAGTCACTTCAAATTGAAATGCTTTGTGAGCAAGGTGATGTTCTTTTGGATAGCTCTCTGTACTAATTTTTAAACTAAATCTATAACTGTTTTACCACTAGAATGATGACTATTTTGTTTTGTTTTTTTACTTTCAGAATGATTCTAGGAAGAGATAAAGGAGAATTGTGAATATTATATTCTGTAAAGTAAATATATTACACAATGGGGACATGTTCTGAAACTTGTATATGTAACAAAGAAGAAAAAGCTGAGTTTAGGTAAAATTGAGGGCCTGGGGGAGCATGTCATACATAGGAAGGAATGAGAACAGAAGGGATTGCAGTAGACTCTGTCAAGTAGGAGGCAAGTTTATATATGAAACAATATGACAATCATGGAAATTTCTTGTTATTGGTATCAAATAGTCTTTTGCTTATAATGCTCAAATGGATGGAGAGCATTTTCCAAGCTTGTAGCAAAGAAGTATAGCAAGTACTTACTTGTGCTTGTAGAAGAAGAAAAGTCCTTGAAGCTAGTGATATTTTTTCCATCTGTCTGATTAGACAATTCAAAACCCATGAACAATATAGAAACTATCTCAGGCAGATATAACCTCACAATATATTTTTAAAGCATGTAGAACCCACTGAGTAGCAACTCAAAAAATTCGTATCAAAGATGACCAGGTAGGCCATACAGTAGAATACTAATCAGTATATTTTAGCTAGGCAAATGACTGTTTATTTCCCTGAAGAAAAAAGTCCTCTTAATCTTCCTATCAACTTAAATTTCTTTTCCAAAAATCTGATTTTTCTGGTTTAGAATACGCATGTGTGCTTAGTCACTCAGTCATGTTCATCTCTTTGTGACCCTTACAGACCCTTGGGCTGTAGCCCACCAGGCTCCTCTGTCTACGGAATTTTCCAGGCAAGAAAACTGGATGGGTTGCCATTTCCTCCTCCAGGGAATCTTCCCAACTCAGGAATTGAAATTGAGCCTCTTGTGTTTCCTGTATTGTGAGCCGATTCTTTACCCACAGAGCCATTTGTATTTTAAAACCATTATAACATAACTCAATCGTAGTAGAGGGATAGCTAAATTCAAAAACCATAAATGAAAGTTTTTTTCTCTGTATTTTAAGATTTTGACTATTTAATCTTATTTTTATTTCTGCTAAACAAGTTCATGACCTCACATTAATAAGTAGTCAATAGGCATGGGACTAATTTTGACAGAGGGACTTTTTTATTTCAGCAATTCAAGTCATTTAAAAGTTTTAATTAGAAAGTACACTTTATGGCCAGTGACAGAGAAAGGAAAATGTCACTTCAAGAGAGATTCTTCCCTACAGTGTCCCCACTGTGTCAGAAAATTACAGTATGCCCATCTTTTAATTTGGCTCAGTAATAATGGATTTCCACCTACACATATAATGTTTTCTCTACTTTTTTCAAAGCTTGATGCTTCAGTGGAAATATGTGATATGCTGCTGTGATAGTGTTTTGCTATAAAATAGTATTAAATTGGTATAGAGAAGCCCAGGAAATGTTAGAACAGGAGGAGGCCAGGAAACTGTCTACAGTTTTATTGTAGTTAAGGTAGAGTCACAATCGCATGGTGTCAGAATTTGTCTTTTAACTGCAGAGCTGCCTAATTACTTTTTGAGGTCTGTTTACTCTTGCCTTTTTTACTGTCTGAGTAATTTAGTTTTGTATTAACTACTTGAAGAAGCAAGCATGTTGCTTTTTTCCCCACATCAGCCTTTCCTTGAATTTCAGATTCTTAATTATTCTTTTCAGCATCTTAAAAAAATTATGCATGGTAAATTTATGTATTGAAAAACAGAGAGTGATAAAGAGGGAGAGAGAAAACCAAGAAATGTGAAAAATGCTCTTACCTCTTGAGGAGTCAAAAATTGCAAAATTTTGAAGTGGCATTCTTAATAGTGGGCTTCCCAGATGGTGCACTGGTAAAGAATCTACCTGCCAATGAAGGAGACACGAGATGCATGTCCTGTCCCTATCTGGGAAGATCCTCTGGAGCAGAAAATGGCAACCCATTCCAGTATTCTTGTCTGGAAAATTCCATGGACAGAGGAGCCTGGTGGGCTACAGTCTATGTGGCCACAAAGAGTCAGATACGACTGAGTGACAACTGTCAATTTCTTAAATCCTCCCTTCTTGCACCCCTCAACTCTTCTGTCTATTCACAGCACAGCTCTCAAGGGCAATCCATTCAAAGTAGAGTCCAGATTTTCTCAACCCTTTTCTCAAACTCTTGCAGTAGCTTCCCCTTTTATTCAGAGTAGAAGTTGAACCTGTCACAGTTCCCTGAAAGATGCTACCTGATCCAGTTACCTTTTATCCTCTCTCCTGTGTCATCTACTATTTTCCATCTCATTCATTTCTCTAAGTCACATGGGTCACCTCGTTTTGTTTTGTTTTTTTTTTTTTAAATGCCAGTGCTCTTACTGACAATGTGCACTTTATTTATGCCATCAGCCTGTATCATTTCCTTTCAGATGTCTAAGTAGCTAACTGTCTTGCCACTTCGAAGTCTTTGCTCCAATTTCACGTAGTAAAATGTATCCTCACTGCTATTTAATATTGCCACCACCAGTCACCTTGATAGAGCTGCCAAGTCCTCTTTTCTTGTTTCCTCTGTCCATATTTCCTTTCAGGTTATTCTGTATTCAGTTGCTTATGCTTTACTATTTGTCACTCTGCTAAAATGTAACTCCATAAAGGAGGGATCTTTGCTTTGCTTACTGTTGTATTCCAAGCAGCCAGAGAGTATCTGTTTTGATTTAGACATTCAAGAAATGTTTGTTGAGTGAGCATTCTACCTGTACATGATGTGCATCTGTGAGAGCCAGTGTTTTAACAAAAGTGATATTAGACAAAATGTGGTTGTCTCATGGTGTCAGGCTTATAGAATTCTGTAGTTCGTTTGTGATGGTATTTCCAAAAACTATATTATTAGCATGAAATATTTATTTTATACCAAATAAATATTCAGTTTCAGGGACAAAGGGAGGAAAATATGCTGTTTGAATTTTTTCAATATTGATATAAACTCAGTCTCATATTTGATAAACCTGTGTTTAACTTTCTAGGATGTAAGTATTTGTAGAACTATAATAACTGGAAAATTATAGCCCCTAAATATCTCTAAACAGAATAATATCAAAACAGTACATGCAATTCATTTTTTGTTATTCAGTTCTAAAAGGATATTCAATGCATTTTCCCTTTATCCATGTAATTTGCCTTATTACCTTACCTCTACCTATATTTTAATACTATGTACTTAGTGATTTTTTATAAACTGTCTGCTTTATCCCCACATAAACTCTCTTTGAATCAAGCTGTTTCAAAATTAGAAATATGGTCTCACAGTTTAAGCTAATTTAAAACTTGGTTTAATGTTGTAGACACCTTTAATATTCTTAGGAAAAATTAATTTCAAGTGACTGCTTTCATATCATTTTTTGATTAGTCTTTTATTTTCTCTAAAACATTGAGAATATTTGAATATGTATTAAGTATATAGGGGAGATATTATTTGAGGCTAATATTATACATAATTTTGCAAATTTGAGCAACTTTATAACATGCATATTTAATGGAAAACATTGATTTCAAATACCTTCAAAATTATAAATATTTTTTCCTTCCTGTCATGAAATCTTATTGAAAAATATGATGATGTCTTTACTTCCTCCTACTCCGAAAGACTAGATTTCTGGTGCTATGCTGTGTTTAGCTGCACAGTCGTGTCCGACTCTTTGTGACCCCATGGACTGTAGCCTTTCAGGCTCCTCTGCCCACGAGGATTCTCCAGGCAAGAATACTGGAGTGGGTTGCCATGCCCTGCTCCAGAGAATCTTCCCAACCCAGGGATCGAACCCAGGTCTCCCACACTGCAGATGGATTCCTTACCGTCTGAGCCATAATGGGCTATATTTGGAAAGAGGAATTGTTATCTGCTAGAGTGTACAAGGCTCAGCTTTAAAGGCTCAACTTTTAGTCTCAGCTGGTAAAGAATCCCCCTGCAATGTGGGAGACCTGGGTTTGATCCCTAGATTGGGAAGATGCCCTGGAGAAGGAAAGGTAACCCACTCCAGTATTCTGGCGTGGAGAATTCCATGGACTGTATAGTCCATGGGGTCGCAAAGAGTCAGACATGACTGAGTGACTTTCACTCAGGGTGTACAAGAGAAGGTGGTTAGAAGCATATATTATAATCAGAAAATAAGTATAAATGAGAAACAAAACAGAGATACTCATAGTGCCCCCTGCCTGCCTTTTCTAATCTCACAAGTTACAAAGTAATGGAAGAAATAGATGAAAAAAATGTATAAACAACCTCTTGAACCAAAGCTTTCTTTTCTTCTTTTCTGATAGGCTGCTTGTATTTCTTTACATAGGATCCTATTTTTAATTCAAGTGTACTTTTTTAATGAAATTTTCCTTTTTACTGTTAATATTATTCATTAACATAAGCACTTTTCTATAAATATGACCACACTTCTTTCATTGTTGCCTTAGGATAAATATTTTGAAGCAAATATTTTAAAGAAAGAATCCACACATTTTATTCTTCATGCATAATATCACATGCCCCCTAGAAAACACTCATTAATTTATAATTTTATGAATAGTATATTAAATGGCTTGGATCCTCAAAAGTAGATTGCATATTTCACAGCACTTTTCAATTTTTATCATGTGACTAATCTGATCTTAGTAAAATTTTCAGTAAGTTATGTCTATTGAAATACACACGCACACATACACAAGAATCCATGAAACAGCCACTGGTTAAGTACAGAATATTTTTAGTACCTCTGAATGCTCTTTTTTGCTCCTTGCTATTAATATTTTCCAGAGGTTACCATTTTTATGATTTCAATCAATATCAACTGCCTAAACCTATTTTTGATGTGGTAAAATGGGACTCTGTAATATACTGTGTATCAGTTTGTATTTGACTTCTTCTACTAAACACAATTTGCATGAGATTCATTTATATCCTTGTTCACAGAAGTAGTTCTTTATCTTCTTTATAAATTGCAGTGAAGTATTCCATTCCAGCAATATTTTATGATTAGTTGTCTATTGTTATATTGGTTATCATTTCACTTCCAGATTTTGTATGACATTAATACATATTCTCATACTTTTTATTTTTCAGTTTATACATGCATGGGTGCAATTGCTTGCTTTATGGTAGTTAGATTCCAATCTTTGAAAGATAATTCAATAATATTTTTAATGGGTAGTGATTTTTGTTTTTACTTTCTGGATATTTCACTTGCCTTTATTTTAATGATTTCTGTTATCCTTATTATTTTTAAATTTAAATTTTTTGCTTTCTTAATTTACCTTGCTTTTCCTACTTTTTTTACATGAAAGTTTAAGTCACTAATTTTTATCTTTCTTCTTTTTAAAAAAATATATATATTTTGTTATGTTTCCCTCCTAGCAATGTTTTTGGCTCATCACACTATAATCCAATTGTTTAGCTTCAAATTGTGTTTCTTTTCTTTTTTATAATTTTAAGTTTTTAAACCTATTATAGTTTTTCTGCATTTATCCCTTTGTTTTCCTTTCCTACTGTTTTTTTCCCCTTGCAGTTAATCTTTAATGTATATAAATCTTATTCATCTACCTCTTTTTAACTTTACATATCTATTCTTTGTTTCTTTTCTTTCTTTCCTTTCCTCTCAACATATTTCTTAGTTTTGTTTTTTACTTTATTCCCCACTTGGCACCTTGCTTTAGTTTTGTTTTCCAGTTTGTGCTTTCCTTAGTTTTGTTCTTAACTGGTAAATATAAATTTTTATTTCCTTTGTTCACTGGGTCAATATACTGTACTTTATATTTGTTGGACTGTTTTGAATTTGCTCATGGGTGTAGATGTATAAGTGTATATTCTATTATTTTAATTATTATTTGCCTGATTTTGTAATTGCCATTTGTCTAGCATTCATCTTTGGCTTCCGATTTTTGGTATTTGTTTTAATCTCACCTAATGCCATAACAAACCGCTTGTGGAATCTTCGATCCTGACCAGAGCTCAAGCCCTGAGCTTTTGCAGTGGGAGCACTGACTCCAAGACCCTAGACTATGAGAGAACGAACCCTAGGGATTCTCAAATAAAACTACACAAAGGAAACCACTTGAACACAAGACTGGGCATCACCCAAATGCCTGCAGCACTCTGTGCAAGATGCCTCATCTAAACAACAAATAAGACAGAAATACAAACCCAATCATCAGCAGTCAGGATTACCACCTCACTGAGCTGCTCGTCAGAGGAAAAACCAACCAACCAACAAACAAAACCTCAGCACAAATCTCACCCTATTTGTTGCTGTTAAGTTGCTTCAGTCGTGTCGGACTCTGTGCGACCCCATAGACAGCAGCCCACCAGGCTCCCCCGTCCCTGGGAATCTCCAGGCAAGAACACTGGAGTTGCTTGCCACTTCCTTCTCCAATGCATGAAAGTGAAAAGTAAAAGTGAAGTTTCTCAGCTGTGTCTGACTGTTAGTGACCCATGGACTGCAGCCCACCAGGATTCTGCATCCATGGGATTTACCAGGCAAGAGTACTGGAGTGGGGTGCCATTTCCTTCTCCCACCCTATATGAACCTTACACAAATCACTGGACCAACCTTAGGAGAGCAGAAACCAAAAGGAAGAAAGAATTTAATCTTGAAGCCTGGGAAAAGGAGACCTCAAATAAACAAATAATAATAATAATGAAAAAGCAGAGAAATACTACACAAATGAAGGAACAAATTAGAAACACAGAAGCACAAATAAATGAAGAGGAAATAGGCAAACTACCTGAAAAAGAATTCAGAATAATGATAGTAAAGATGATCAAAAGTCTTGAAAGCAAATGGAGAAAATGCAAGAATCAATTAAAAAGACCTAGAAGAATTGAATAATAAACATACAGAGTCAAACAACACAATGACTAAAATTAAAAATACTCTAGAAGGAATCAATAGCAGAGTATCTGAAACAGAAGAACGGATCAGTGAGCTGGAAGATAAAATGGTGGAAATAACTTCTGAAGATCAGAATAAAGTAAAAAGAATGAAAAGAACTGGGGATAGTCTCAGAGACCTCTGGGATAATACCAAACACACCAACATTCAATTTATAGGGGTCCCAGAAGAAGAAAGGAAAAAATTAAAAAAAAAAAAAAAAAAAGAGTATGAGAAGATTTTTGAAGAGATTGTAGTTGAAAATTTCCCCCAACATGGAATAGGAAATAGTCAGCCAAGTCCAAGAGGCACAAAGTGTCCCATACAGTGTTATCCCAAGGAGAAACATGCCAAGACACATACTAATCAAGCTTACAAAGACTAAACACAAAGACAGAAATTAAATGCAGCAAGGGAGAAGTAATAAGTAACATACAAGGAAAACCCCATATGTTTAACAGCTGATCATTCAGCAGATACTCTGAAGGCCAAAAGGGAATGGAAGGATATATTTAAAGTACTGAAAGGGAAAAATCTACAACCAAGATTACTGTACCTGGCAAGGATCTCATTTAAAACTGATGGATAAATAAAAAACTTTTCAGACAAGAAAAAGTTAAGAGAATCCAGTACCACCAAACAAGCTTGACAACAAATGTTAAAGGGACTTATATAGTAAAGAAATGCAAGAGAAGAAATAAGATCTACAGAAGCAACCCCCAATAATTAAGAAATTGGCAATAAGAAAATATATATCAATAATTACTTTAAATATAAATGGATTAAATGCATTTAATCCACGCAGACTGGCTGCATGAACACCAAAACAAGGCCCATATATATGCTGTCTACAAGAAACCCACTTCAGACCTCTAAGACACATATAGACTGAAAGGGAGAGGATGGGAAAATATAATCCATGCAAATGGGAAGCAAAAGAAAACTAGAGTAACAATCCTCATATTGAATAAAATAGACCTTAAAATAAAGAAGTTTGCAAGCGATACAGAAGGACATTACATAATGATCAAGGGATCAATCCAAGAGGAAGACATAACAATTGTAAATATCTATGCACCCAACATAGGAGCACCTCAATATGTAAGGCAAACACTAACAGACATAAAAGAAGAAATTGACAGTAACATAATAATAGGAGGAGACTTTAACACACCACTCACTCACCAGATCATGAAAACAGAAAATTAATAAGGAAACACAAGTCTTAAATGATACATTAGATGAGATGAATCTCATTGATATCTTCAAGACATTCCATCCAAATGCAGAAGAATACACCTTCTTTTCAAGTGCACATGGACCATCATGCAGGATAGACCACATCTTGGGTCACAAATCAAACCTCAATAAATTTAAGAAAATTGAAATCATATCAAGAATCTCCTCTGACCACAGAGAAGAGACTAGATATGAGACTATGAGACTGGATATCAATTACAAGAAAAAAACTATAAGAAACACAAACACATGGAGATTAAAAAACACATTTCTAAAAGTCAACAGGTTATTGAAGAACTCAAAAGGTAAATTTAAAAATTTCAAGAAACAAATGACAATGAAAACATGACAACTCAAAGCCTATTGGATGTAGCAAGGGCAGTTCTGGGACAGAAGTAAATAACAATACAATCCTACCTCAAGAAACAAGAAAAAACATTCAATTGACAACCTAACTTTACAGCTAAAACAACTGGAAAATGAAGAATTAAAAATTCGTAGAAGGAAAGAAATCATAAAGATCTGAGCAGAAATAAATGAAAAATAGATGAAATAAACAATAGTAAAGACTAATAAAACTAACAGCTGGTTCTTTGAGAGGATAAACAAAATTGACAAACCTTTAGCCAGACTCATCAGGAAAAAGAGAGAAGAATCAAATCAACAAAATTAGAAATGAAAAAGGAAGGTTACAACAGACAAGCAAAAATACAAAGGATTATAAAAGACTATTAAGAACAACTATATCGAAATAAAATGGATAACCTAGAAGAAATGGACAGATTTTAGAAAAGTTCAATCTTCCATAACTGAACCATAAAGAAATAGAAATTATGAATAACCCAATTACAAGCACTAAAATTGAAGCTGTGATCAAACATCTCCCAAAAAACTAAATCCCAGGATCATGTGGCTTCACAGGAGAGAGAACTGTATCAAACATCTAGAGAAGAGCTAATGCCTCTCCTTCTAAAACTTTTTCAAAAAATTGCAGAGGAAGGAACACTTCCAAGCTCATTCTACAAGGCCACAATCACCCTGATACCAACCCCAGACAAAGATAGCACAAAAAGGAAAACTACAGGCCGATATCACTGATGAACATAGATGCAAAAATCCTCAACAAAATTTTAGCAAACAGAATTCAGCAACACATCAAAAAACTCATACACCATGATCAAGTTGGATTTATCCTAGGGATGCAAGTATTCTTCAATATATGCAAATCAATCAATTCAATACACCATACTAACAAATCAAAAGATAAAAATCATATGATAATCTCAATAAATGCAGAGAAAGACTTTGACAAAATTCAGCATCCATTTATGATTAAAACTCTTCAAAAAATGGGCATAGAAGGAATCTACCTCAACATAGTAAAGGCCATGTATGATAAGCCTATAGCAAACATTATTCTCAATGGTGAAAAACTGAAAGCATTCCCCCTAAGATCAGAATCAAGACAAGGCTGTCTACTTTCACCACTGTTATTCAACAAAGTTTTGGAAGTCCTAGCTACAGCAATCAGAGAAGAAAAAGAAATAAAAGGAATCCAGATTGGAAAAGAAGAAGTAAAGCTCTCACTGTTTGAACATGACATGATACTGTACATACAAAATCCTAAAGAGAGTACCAGAAAATTACTAGAGATAATCAGTGAATTAATCAAAGTTGCAGGATACAAAATCAATACATAGAAATCACTTGTATTTCTATATACTAACAATGACAAATCAGAAAGAGAAATTAAGAAATCAACCCCATTCACCATTACAACAAAAAGAATCAAATATCTAAGAATAAACTTACCTAAGAAGACAAAAGAACAGTACACAGAAAATTATAAAACACTAATAAAAGAAATAAAAGATGGCAAACATAGCCAGATGGAGAGATATTTTATATTCCTGGGTCAGGAAGAATCAATATTGTGAAAATGACTATACTACCAAATGCAGTTTACAGATTCAATGAGATCCCTATCTCATTACCAATGGCATTTCTCACAGAACTAGAACAAAACAATTTCACGTTTCATATGGCAACACAAAAGACCCCGAATAGCCAAAGAAGTCTTGAGGAAGAAAAATGGAGCTGGAGGAATCAACCTTCCTGAATTCAGATCATACTACAAAGCTACAGTCATCAGGACAGTATGGTACTGGCACAAAAACAGAAATATAGACCAATGGAACAAGATAGAAAGCCCAGAAATAATCCCATTCACCTATGAGTACCTTATTTTTTACAAAGGAGGCAAGAATATGCAATAGAGCAAAGACAGCCTTTTCAATCAATGGTGTTTGGAAGACTGGACAGCTACATGTAAAAGAATGAGATCAGAACACTTCTTAACACCATACACAAAGATAAATTCAAAATGGATTAAAGACCAAATGTAAGATGAGAAATTATAAAATTCTTAGAGGACAACATAGGCAGAACACTCAGTGACACAAATCAAAACAAGATCCTCTACGAGCCACCTCCTAGAGTAATGAAAATAAAAGCAAAAGTCAACAAGTGGGACCTGATTAAACTTCAAAAGTATTTGTACAAAATGAAATGTATTGATCAAATCACAGCTCAAAATGCATGGAGCACATTCAAGACCATACAGATTATGGTATTTTGTTGTTTTTCATCAGATAGTTCCTTGATGAGTTAGCAAGGTTAGAAACTTGATTTTTTTTTAATTTCTTAAAAGTTTGTCAGACGAATTTTTGAAATAAAATTTAGAAACATTTCTGTCCTTTAGAATTATGGTTTACCTTTTTTGCAACATTGGGGCATCACTGGGACAACTGGAACCTTATTTCAAACTCTAGCCGTCTTACTTGAGTTTGTAGAAGAAATAATGATGTTTCACTCCACCTGAAGAGAAAAATTTAGACATGACACAAAGAGATTATTTATAATCCCCATCATCACCTAAGGCTTTCATATGAATGAATAAGTTTGCATAGAAGAAACCTCTGATATAAAGAATTCATTTCACTATTTTATAACTTGTTACAAAATAAGTGATTGCTTATGTTTGTCAAAATTGGAAAGTAATGGTATTTGAAAATTGACTAATGTGAAGAGTTTGGCCTAAGATTCATCTAAGGGAAAACACTTTTCCTTTTTTAAATAAAAACATATGAATGGCATTACTGATAATGCAGTGCAAGCCACATGATGTCACACAAGAGAAATTTAAACCAAAATTATTAATTGATTACATAGCAAAGTGGAAGGTTTTTGTTGTGTTGCTGTTGTTGTTTTTTAAATCTGTGTAGACATACAATTGCAAATGTACAGGATTGTTATTTTAAAAGCACACTGGTTGATTTTTTTGTTTGGTATATTGTTCTAAAGACCTACTAAAATTTTCTTTTGAATATATGTAGCTTTCATTTTAGAGTCAAGGAAACCTCTCTGCTTTCCATTCTTTAGTGTATTTCTCCTAAATATAGTTAAACCCTAATTTAGATTAATTATTATTTCTTTAATGCATTAGGCAAAATTATAAGCCATTTTACCACAAGTTTATTCTTAATGGGTTACACTAAAAAAAAAATAAATAAATAATAAATAAAGCTTGCTTCAGTCTCATTTATTCCAGTGCCTATCTAAATATCCATCTCTCATGTCATTCACTTTGTTTTTCAGAGATGCTAATATAATAATTGTTTATATTAACTACCATTTGTCTTGAGCCAGTTTTTATAATTACGATTTTAAAGGCAACTGGAAACAAAAAGGAGATAAAATATGAAATCTAAAGTTTCATTGGCTTATTTCTCTTCCTCCTTTCTTGTCTCATCACAACAAAAATTTGGAATGAGAGACTAAAGAGTTTAAAGCAAGAGACACGTTGCAGCTCAGTCACAGCTCAAGCAGGCAGACGGGGGATAGTATACTCTTTAGAGGTGGGGGCAGCTAACCTTAGAAGAGGCATAATGACCCCTCTTGGCTTCTCCCTTTTTATACTTCCTATCTCCTATTTTTGGTTGTACCCTGTGCAAATTAGGACTTGTACCCATCACCAACTAAGAAAGAGAATGCAAATGGACATAATTATGTTGTTAGTTGTATCCACCTGTGACTAGGGTGCATGTGCAGGAGTTGGAAGTCTCTGTGGTTATGTTCATAGCGTCTCTATGAGCTCTCCTGGGTGTGTCTTGGGCAGGGTTTAGAGATCAGCTCTCATCCTTTTCAGCTAGGCCACCCGTCATTGCTCATGCCTAACTTCCTACCTAACACTAATAATATGCATTATTTGAAATGTATTATTTAAAAAAGGAAGTAATTTAAAATAAAATTGTCCCTTTAGCAAAATTCTGATATCCTGCCACATAATTTTTTTGCGGTTTATAGTTGAAGGGATAAAGAAACAGTGTCATGAGTCAGGTAAGCGATAGCAAAGTTATTACTAAAATGTAAAAGAGTGAATGTTTTTGGCCATTCTGTCATATACTCTATGGGATTTTTTCTTTCTTTTTCTGTTCTTCTTCATTTCTCCTTAATCATAAATTCTAATTATAATTGAGCACAGAAATTTATTTCATGATTTTTTTCATGTATCCTACAATATTTTGCTATTAGACTAGATTATTGTGTCCTTGGTTATTCAAGTAGGTTCTTGTGATTCTTGGGAATACAACACAAAAAAATAGAAATATCCATTTGTTTTCCTTTATTTCTTACTAGATGTTCTGCATTTGGAATTCCAGATAGCTGTACAATATCTATTATCCTTTTGGTTGTCAAAATTTTCTTGCCATGAATATTATCCCATAGGGAAATATTTTCAATTTCTGTGTTTTACTTTTCTTTGTATTATTTACTACCTCTTATCTTCAGCTAAGTTTCTCAACTAGAATTCAGTACCATATGTCATAAGAATATAGACATGACATCAAAGAGCAACTTTCATTCTAGAGGAGAAAACTGGATTCCTGGAGTCAGAAAGAGGCTGCTTTTTCTTTTTTAAAATCCTTTTTTTTTTTTTAATTAAAAGTATTCATTGAATTCATGGCAAAAGTAGTGTGAAAGTGTCAGCCCCTTAGTTGTGTCCAAGTCTTTGCAACCCCATGGACTGTAGTCTGCCAGACTTGTCTGTCCATGAAATTAAATTCTCCAGGCATGAATAGTGGACTGGGTAGCTATTCCCCTCCAGGAGATCTTCCTGATCCAGGGATCGAACCTGGTTCTCCCACATTGCAGGCGGATTCTTGACCATCTCACCCACCAGGCAATCCCTGAAATGTATGGTTGTTGTTGTTGAGTCACCCAGTGGTGTCCAACTCTTTGAGATCCCATGGATCACAGCATGCTGGGCCTCCCTGTCCCTCACCATATTTTACCCAAGTTCATGTTCATTGCAATGGTGATACCATCCAGTCATCTCATCCTCTGTCACCCCTTTGCCTTCTGCCCCCAATCTTTCTCAGCATCAGAGTCTTTTCCAATGAATCAGCTGTTCACATCAGATGACCAAAATACTGTAGCTTCAGCTTCAACATAAGTCCTTCTGTGTACTCAAGGTTGGATTTCCCTTAAGATTGACTGGTTTGATCTCCTTGCTGTCCAAGGGACTTTCTGAAGTGTTCCCCAGCACCACAGTTCAAATACATCAATTCTTTAGCACTCTGCTTTATTTATGGTCCAGCTCTCACTGTTGCATGACCACTGAGAAAACCATAAACTTGACTTATGGACCTTTGTCAGCAGAGTAATGTCTCTGCTTTTCAACACACTGTCTAGCTTTGTCATGGCATTCCTGCCAAGATGCAATAGTCTTCTGATTTCATGGCTGCAGTCACCATCTGCAGTGGTTTTAGAGCCCCAGAAGAGGAAATCTGTCACTACCATTTTGTTCCTTCTATTTGTCATGAAATAATGGGTCCAGATGTCACAGTCTTAGTATTTTTAATATTTAGTTTTAAGTCAGCTCTTTCACTCTCCTTACCCTCATCAAGAAGCTCTTTGCCTCCTCTTCACTTTCTGTCATTAGAGTGGTATCATCCACATATCTGAGATTTTTGATGTTTCTCCTACCTACTTTGATTCCAGCTTGTAACTCATCCAGTCTGTATTTCTCATGATATGCTCAGTGTATAGATTAAACAAACAGGGTGACGGCAGACAGCTCTGTCACGCACCTTTCTCAATCTTGAGCCAATCAGTTGTTCCAGAAGTTCAGTACACTTTAGTCACTCATTATGTCCAACTCTTTGTGACCCTACAGACTGCAGCACGCCAGGCTTCCCTCTCCATCACCAACTCCTGGAGCTTGCTCAAACTCATGTCCATTGAATCAGTGATGCCATCCAGCCATCTTATCCTCTGTCATCCCCTTCTCCTCATGCTTTCAATCTATCCCAGCATCAGGGTCTTTTCCAGTGAGTCAGTTCTTTGCATCAGGTGGCCAAAATATTGGAGTTTTGCTTCAGCATCAGTACTTCCAATGAATATTCAGGACTGATTTCCTTTAGGATTGACTGATTTGATCCCTTTGCAATCCAAGGGACTCTCAAGAGTCTTCTCCAATACCACAGTTCAAAAGCATTGATTTTCAATGAAAACAGATTTCAACAAAAACCCTGTGGTTCATACAGGATTTTAATTGTTGCTTCTTGACCTGCATATGGTGGAATTGCATGGTGTGGTGGTCTAGTCACTAAGTCTAAACTTGCAACTCCTTGGACTGTAGCCAGCCAGGCTCCTCTGTCCATGGGATTTTCCAGGCAAGAATACTGGAATGGGTTGCCATTTTCTTCTCCAGGGGGTCTTTTCAACCCAGGGATTGAAAGCAGGTCTCCTGCACTGCAGGCAGATTCTTTACCAACTGAGCTACCAGGGCATTCTCAAAAATCAGTGGACCCGTACCAAGTTATAACTTTGCCACTAGCTTGCTAAGTGATATCGGACAAAGTCATGGTAACCTCTTTACCTTTCTAATTTCTCATCCATAAAATTAAAGGATGGATATGGCAGGGGGAAAGTGCATATACATACATTGGGGTTTTGATAATCCTTTTACTGAAGAAATGTACTTTAAATTCTAAAAGTCTTTCCTTGATAAGTATCAATCAATCAAAATTTAATCAAATGTTTTATGCCAAGTACTGTATTAATGAAGCTACAAGAGTAACAGCAAGAATTATCTTGAATAACTCAAAGGACATAAAATCTCATGAATAAGAGATATTAACCTAATTATAATGGAGGATTGTGCATATAAATCAACAAAACATATGGTACTGAAATTGAAAGTACAAGATGTAGAATATATTATTTTAAGTTAGACTCAATGTACATGAAGAAACTTAATGTCACACAGATAGTGGTTACAATTTATATAGTACACAATATATATTAATATATACACACAAATATATATACATATATATATACACATATACACACATGTGTATATATATTTAGGGTTTTTGTTTCAGTAGTGTAAGGTTAAACAGGAAATAATCATTGGCTGGATCAATATCTATTTTTTGTTTTTCACTTTTAATTAAGTTTTAATTTTAACCATTCCTGTATCTTATAACACTTACATTCTCCTAATTAATGAGATTAATTATGTTAGTTGTTTACTTTCATACTTCTTTATGTGAAGTGACTATTCAACTGCCCATTTTCTCTTGAATGATCTTTCTGCAGCAAAATATTTTCTTTGATTTTTGAGGTTTTTTTTAGATTTCTGTGAGAATTGTGGAAATAACTTGGAGAATTAACTAGAATGATGGACAACTTTAAATTTGCCCAACTCCATAAAAGTGACTTTGAGTTATCATTTTGCTTCACTTTAATTCATGATGTCAACAATTGGACACTAACTTTGTTAAATAGAAGTACACCATTTTATTAAATTCAGTATACTTAAAATATGTACTTGGGAAAATAAGATGCTAATTTAAGAAACTGATATATATATATATATATATATATATATATATATATATATATATTTAATGGAAGAAGGGAGCAAGTGAGGGAGGAAGCATTTTTAGTCATTTTAATTATTAATAAAGAAATAATCAAAGTGAATCATTCCATAATAAAAGCATGTTATAAAAAGTCAACTTGATTTTGAGACCAGATTTTCTCAAATAGTAGGTCTGTGATCCTGGGAAAATAACCGAGGCTGTTTGCTCTTCTATAAAGTAAGAATTATTATTACTTTAGGATTAAATTAGGTAACTAAGAAAATGGTATTGCTCTGAAGACTGTTAGTAATATTCAAATATCAGCAGCACAAATTTTAAGATAACAAATAAATGAAAATCTAGATAGGATATAACATAAAAGATACTTTTTAAAACACATAATTACTATGACAGCAATTGTATAAATTTTAGAATGTGAAGAAATAGAAAGTTCTTGTTGCAAATTTGATTCAGTACTATTATAAGAAAATCATACCAAGGGTAGGTACTTAGTGTAAAGATAGCCTAGGGACTCTCTGACACCAAATTTTTATGTTAGTGTACAAATAGTTATAAGTCAAAGATTCATATAAGTAACAGTGATAAAATTAAATTATACAGGAGGAAAGAGGGGGAATTTTTGCTTCTCAGCTGTAAATAGGTATACATTCATGGAAGAGATAATATTGGATTGTAGTTTGAAAAATGAGTGAGATTAGGGTAGAAATTTCACTTAGGAGAGTGGCATGGAAAATACTCAGATTAAACTGGTAAGACTATATATATATATGTATGAAAATCTGTTCAGGTGAACTGAATGGAGACAAATAAACCAAGGGATAATTCAAAGCTTTTGTCAGAGATGGTGAGCGATTAAGGCATTAAAATTCAGGAAAGGAAAGATATATATGGAATTTAGAAATACAGTACTGATGATCCTGCAGGAAGGGCAGCAAAGGAGACACAGATGTAAAGAACAGACTTTTGGGAATTAGTGGAAGAAGGTGAGGTGGGATGATTTAACAGAATAGCACTGAAACATGTGCATTACCATATGTAAAATAAATGACCAGTGCAAATTCAATGCATGAAGCAGGGCAGTCAAAGTCAGGGCTCTGGGACAACCCAGAAGGATACAGGGGAAGGGAGATGGGAGGGAGAGTGAGGATGGAGGTACACAAGTATATCTGTGACTGATTCATGTTGATGTAATGCAAAAACCATCATATTATTGTAAAGTAATTATTCTCCAATTAAATAAATTAATTGAAAAAAATAAAAATTAAAAAGATGTAAAAAAAATTAAGGAAAGATTTAGAAATGTATATCCAACTTCAGGTTGACTTAAATACAGACTAATAGCACTAAATATGAGTTTCTAGAAAAATAAAATATTGGTACCTATGAATCCATGTAAATACTAGGCCCTTAATAATAATGCTTAACTATGACTTTGAAAGGACATAGCTTTAAAAATTCTGAATGACTGACAGTAAAAAATGTAAGATAGTTGGCATATTAATAATTAAAACATACACACTCTATATGTTAACAGGGTCTGAAAGAAAGCATGTAGTAATTTCAGAAACTTAATATTTGAGAATACTTAAATATGTATAAACTTGTAATAACCCCAGATATAACCTTCATATATTTCACCATGATATTATTCATTGAGCTATCACATGAATAATCTGCATACATTTTACATAATGTTATCCTTTGGGGAAAAAACACTATCTGTGGTGTGAAATGATATAAATCGCCTTCTGTCCACTTTACTAGACTGTCTATTATATTTTAAGGAATAATGCAAAATTGATTAGTTGCCTAGAATTTATGAACTTTTTTAAAAATAGTTTTAACTCATCATTGAGATGATTATAATTATAAATCTATGGACAAACATATCAATAAGCATGCATTATCTTCATAGGTAAGTTAGGCAGTGTTAGTGTTAGTCACACAGTCATGTCCGACTCTTTGTGACCCCATAGATGGAAGCCTGCCAGGCTCCTCTGTCCATGGATTCTCCAGGCAAAATTAATGGAGTGGGATGCCATTCCCTTCTCCAGGGGATCTTCCTGATCCAGAGATTGAACCAGGGTTTCCTGCATTTCAGGCAACCTCTTTCCTGAGCCACCAAGGAAGCCTTCCTATGTAGGTGGTGATATAAAATAAAATGTAATACTTCATTCTAACTATATAATAAAATTTCCATAATGTGATAAGTAATATAAGAAAAAATTCACTGATTTTAAAAAAATGCCTTAAAACTCACTCCTATGAAAATCTGAAATGCATAACAGGATAATTTTAAGCCCAAAGGATTTCAGTCACTGTCAGTGTTTAGACATTACCTATGTAAATTTGACAGTAGGAGTATCAGTTACAAAAATGGTAAATATTTATTGGCTATTCTAAGTTGAACTGTTTTTAGTCTGAGAAGAGGCTATGCATTATAGTACCCAGGAAATTAGGTTTCTTCCTGATGTATGCAGATGTTTAGAATATCTGGGAAGTTGCATGTGAGTCTAGCCAGCATCTGGGTACAAAGTCTGATCTGGATTGAGAATAATGACTTGTATTCAACTTGATTTATTTTTACTTTGGTTTGCTACTAAATCAAAAAATTTAAAAAAAGATATGATACACTGAGTAAGAAATTGGTAATTTTTTTTGCAAAATATCCCCTGAGTCCTTCCATATTCTCATAAGTGAAGTCACAAACTTTGGGAGCTGCAGAGAGAAATGAGATCACAATTCAGAGCAGCCAATCATCCCTATTATCTCTGATAAGATGATGCTTGAGAAAGATCTCAAACATGTCAGATCTCATTCAGTATCTGCTTTTTTGGCTTATTAGAAATAAATATTTTAATAACAATAATCCTTGAATAAAATTTGTATGTAAAATACCCACAGTAACACACATGTGTATAATAATCAGTAGCTTTAGTAACATATGAAGGAAAAAATAAAATTAACTGAAATCAAAAGATATACATCATTTCTGTAAGAATGAAAATTATCTCAGATATGATTAATAATATTTATCAGTCAATATAACATAGTTTCCCAGCAAATTAAAGTTTGGTTCCTTCCAATAATAGAAAATATGTGTAAACTATATGAATTCTCTACAAGTCATACAGTATAGTGGTGAACAAAATAATCAAACTGTAGTTTTCCACTTTGCTTCCTCTGCATGAGCTTAACACAATGTGAACCAGAGTTATCTATCCGGTGCATTGGATCATTTAATGAAAAGTCTCCAACTACTTTTCCATGTGAATTTTCTGGCAATGATGACAACCCTTGCTCTTCATTTCCATAATTGGATGCCATCGACCTTCTTAAACTTTCCAACAAACTAGCTTTACTCTTTACAATAAAAAGTAAAGTCTCCTACTTGTTATGGTACATCTGCATTCATTCGAAATACAATATATCTTTTAAACCATGATGGTGTTTTATTAGTAGTATTACTGCTTTGGCTAGTGTTCTTGTCACAAAATTGGGTAAGTTTTGGTTGGTCTTTTCCTAATCCAGTCTTCCCCAAAGCTCTGTTTTCAGTGCATGATTTTACACAATATAATGCATTTCATAAAAGCACATATAATAATTTTAGCAGAATGTTTAAAGAGCCAAGTGTGAATGAATTACAATTAAGTGCAAGAAACATAAACCACTTAAGGTAACTTAAGCATAAGTGATTTAATTTAAGAATTGGTGTGTATAAAAAATATTGGAAATTTGAAGGAAAGCACTAGAATGGGATTCCAGGAAATACACCAGATCAATACCACATTGAATTAGATGACAGTATATCTGTTAGAACACCATGAAATTATACTCAAACACAACCTTGCCTACGCTATGGCTACAGCTTCCTGTCATCACCTGGGAAGCTAGAGAATGGACACCCTATCAGTCACACAGAATAAAAAAAAACTGTATTGGAAAATCAAGAAGACATCATCCACACCAAATTATTACTAGTCACTAACAACACTGGAAGCCAGAAATCACAGTGTTTTTGCAAAGAACTCTCATTTGTATAACCGTGCTTGTCACCAGAAAAAAACAAAAAAGGAACAAAATGTTCTCTGCCTTCTATCTCTCTTTTGAGTTGTCATGAGTGCAACTGTTATCAGAATCTAGCACCAGCCAGGAAACCAGCAGTGGGGATACCTATGATATACAGGCTTTATATAGCCATCTCCTCAAACTAAAAGGAAGAGAATGAAAGCTGAAAGAGACAAATCATAACATGCTTCACAGTATGTAATGTTTGGACGTGACTACACTAGAAAGAAAAAAAGAGTAATCAGATGCATGTATCTGCTCATAGTATGTTTGCATTTGAGTGATATCCAAAAATAGAAGCCATTTGGTCTAATGCATGGTCTCGCAAATAAGTAGGATCCTAATTAGAAGTGTTGTGTCGATAAATGCGTATGCTATAAAATGAGATAGAATGCATGAAAGACATAGAATTACAATGCTGAACTTCCATCACACAAACATGTACCAAAGTATAATTCATCTATTAGCAGTGGTGAAACAAGGGTAGTGACAGAGTTGTTTGCTTTGCAAGTAGGTAGTGAATATGTGCATTGTTTTTTTGTGACCTTTAAATTATAACAAGAGAAGCCCCAAAAGTGTGTTCTTTTTATTAAGCCTTGTACTAGCAATTTTTAAAAAGAACAGATAAAATATAGTTCCCCCAAACTGTTTCTTTGTCTGAGTTCTTAACATTTTTTATATTAAAATTGATGTTCTATATATTAACACTGATATTAAATCATTCATGCTTGTTAACTTAAGCGGTTTCTGTTTCTTCTACTTAACTCATGCACATACTGCTGTTTAGGCATTCTGCTATAATTATTATACATGCTTTTCTGAAGTACCTTTTGTTGTGCAAAATTATATATATATATACACACACACTTTAAATTAGTGCATTTTGTCACTTTTCTGTTAATAATCTATTGTATTCTACATGGAAGTTAGCTTGAGAACAGTTACAGTAATCCTCCAATACAGACTCACACTCAACTATATGTTTGTTTGTTTTCAAGAGCAAGTTTATAATTGTTTGGACCCTTGTCTCCAATGCTGTGGGGCTCCATATTCCTATATTTAAGCAATAAATTTGGAAAAAAAAAAAAAGTGATCACATAGTAACTATAAACATGGAAGAAAAAAAACTTGCATTATTTCCATTTTGATACTCTATGTGATCATGAGGAGTAAATATTTTTGTTGAAATGTAAAAACCCCAAATTGTTTCATCTTTTTATATGCAGTATCTTTATTTTCATATTTTTCACTATAAGCTATTGCCATTAAGTTCCATCATAAATCAGATTAAAGTGAACAGTTTGGATTTCTTTAAACATAACATGTAGCATGAATTGTTTTCTTAGCATATTTATAATTACTAATTTATATTTGCTAGAAAAAAGTAATGACATGAATATTCTAGATTTCACAGGATATCCAGTAAGTAACTTAGAAATCACCTTATTCCAGTTATGTTACAAATTTCCATTCTAAACATTTATCTTTGCCTAAGAGGATTTGCAGTTAAGTTAGTTATTAGAGAATTAGCCTAAAAGCCTGATGAAATTATAATTCATAACCAAAAATAAGAAGAATAAAAAATACTAAAGAATGAGTGGAATCTCATTTTTCCTTTACTCAATACTGATTATTTTGTCAGAATTTAAATGAGACTAGAGCAAAAGTGACTGCCTTCCAGTGAGTCTATTTAAAAACAAATAGTTTCTACAAATATAAACCACTGAGTATTATGGAATATTTTTATAAGCATATTTTCTAGGGTTTCTTATTATATCTGAAACAATCTGTGTATTTTTTTATAAAGTGATCTTAACCTTTTTCTATCTAAAGTAAAATTCATTTCTCATGACTACATAATGCTACCAACTATGCAGAACCCAAAATTACATTGGAATACATATGATCTTTGCTACCCCTCAGAGAATAAATAACAGTTTTGCTGTTGGTTCAGTCACTACATTGTATCTGACTCTTTGCAACTACATGGACTGCAGCATGCCAGACTTCCCTGTTCTTCACTATTTCCCCAGAGTTTGCTCAAGTTCATGTCCATTGAGTCGGTGATGCTGTCTAACCATCTCACCCTCTGCTGTCCTCTTCTCCTTTTGCCTTCAATTTTTCCATCATAAAGTCTTATCCAATGAATCTAAATATTAATAATTAGATGCACCTAAAAACTATGTAGTACTTTGTGATAAACTATGTATTCTGTGTTTACTCATAAATCATATTGAAATTTTAAACATGATCTAAGTCATGTTCATCAGACCTTCAGTTCTGTTTTGCTTTTTTTTTTTTTGTAATTTATTTAATGCTTTGGAAAATGCAGACTCCTTATTTCTTTGAAATGATTGAGAAAAACTGATATGCATCATAACATGTAGAATATGATTGCAAATATAATTATTTCTGAGCAGCTGTAATTGACAGTACTTGGATTCTATTGGTTGAAAAAATGTTCTGTTTGTTTTGTTTATGGCTAGATCTTTGAAAAAAATGTTCCTCCATTGTACAATTTTAGCACTACAAATGAATTAGCTTAATTTCTCATTGGTAATGAAAGGCCCATTCCATACTTTTCTTTGCCTGGAGGACACTAGAGAATTCTCCCATCACATTTTTCCTGCCCCTGAGCTGGTATTATATGTCATGCAATCCAGAACAGTCCTTTTCTTTGTGTAAATGGCAGTTTCAAGGATTTATGGCAGCTGCTCCCTTCTGCTAGTGAGAGGAGAATAAGACTCAATATGTTTTAAAGCTGAGTATAAATCAAAGTTGGTGGAAAGCAAACTTGAAAAAATTCCATATGTATGCCTATAAAAACACGCAAACATTTGTGAGGATTTCTCTTTATACCTTCACCAGATGGTGGTGAGCAGAAATGACAGGAAAGAAAATTACAATCTATAATTTCAACTGACTTCATAGATCTCATCATTAGTGACAGCTGATGTAGCTGAGCACTTTTTGATGTGATTTGGAACAATCAGCTTTCCTGCCTCTGAGATATTTTTGTTTTAACACAGACAAGGAACTTTGAACAAGTAGATGGTTGTGTGAGTTTCAATGTCTCAGGCATGTATCCAAATTCCAGGTCTGTCACATTCCTATTTATACTACTTACTACAAGTTCCCTGGAGAAGGAAATGGCAACCCACTCCAGGATTCTTGCCTGGAGAATCCCACGGACTGAGGAGCCTGGTAGGCTACAGTCCACAGAGTCGCAAAGAGTCAGACATGAATGAGTGGCTTCACTTTCACAAGTTACTAAGCTTCTCAGAATCAGTGACCCCCATTTGCATCCCTGGGTATTGCTATATATCTAAGAATTTGCATTATGGACCAAAAAATTCCAATAAAATAATAACACTCCACCATCGCATTTTCCTTCAGAAGCCATACCACACTTGTAAACATTGTTTTCTAGGAGCTATACCAAGAAAAGATGTCATTTCTGAACAGTGAACTATACACAGAGTTAACAGTTGAGAAAGTGTTACATACACATTTCCTCTGCAAAAGGTCTATCTTTTAGACGTTTGAGCAGAGTTCCTCTTTGGAAGTGTATGTCTTTATGAAGAGATTAGGATTAAATATATCCATTTACATTAAAATTGAATTGTGTTCTTGTGATTTTCATAGCTTTCTCTCATAGGAAGTAATGCAATATCAGATCACTTCTTTACTCTTGTTGGCTAAGAGTTCAGTAAACTGTTAAATGGCTTTCTGGTAGGTTTGTCAAGTTCCTTGAATGTCCTATTTAGCAAGGAATACAGCATGTAGTTGTAACCAATAGCAATTATTAATAAATTGTAATGATTATTGTTTTGAAAAAGTAGGTAAAATTGATACTATTCTTAGTTATATTTCTATTATGTAAGATTTGTAATATATAATTATATATTTTTAATTATATGACATTAGTAATACATTGATTTCTGAAGTCTCTATTGAAATATAATTTGATTTTATTGACATTTTAATAGCTCCTATGACTTTTCTTTGTATTACTACACTTTAAGGTGAAATACGCAGTCCAGCCAAGCTGCATTGATTTATTAATTTGATAATTTAACCAATAAACATATTTTTGGTCTAACTTTTCCAAATGTTGAATAGTGAAAAGCAATGTTTCAGGGAAACAATAATAATAACAGTTAATAATAAAATGAAACATCTTGGATTGTTTGACATTTTAAGATACATTTTAATGATTTTACATATTGGTAAATATCTCCTTTCCTTTGCTCCTTACAATTGAAATTTTGATATTTTCGACCATGGCTCTTTCTTGACACTTTCAGACATTCACCAAAATCCACTAGAACAAAAATTGTCAGTAGATTGAATGTCTCAACTAGTCAATCTTAAATTAAAAAAAATAAAACTAAACACAATTTAATATCTTAAAGATAATAGGTTTTAACTTACTTCTCATTTACAAAAGACATTATTTAACTCAGCATTCTTAAGTGAGTTGACTGGGAAAAGAAGACTAGAAAATATAAAGGGCCTAGTGGTTAATTTTTAAGATCTTGATTTTAATTTGGAAAAGCAAATGTATTTTTTAAGATTCACTGCAAAATTTTTCATCAGTGATTTTTAAATATCCAAATTTGTCCCTGAAACTTTTTTCATGAAATAATACATTGTTCTCAAGCTGATTTTAAATACATAGAGACCATCTAATTCTGCTAACCACTGTCTAGGTCTTTTACCATCTTAGCAATTTCAAATAATACAATTAAATTAATTTATATATATTTATTAACTGTAGGCATTTTGTTTAATTATATTTGATTACTTTAATGAAGCCTGTCTAACCTTTCTTACTGCTTTATCCAAATTTATGTCCACTGCATAATTGTTACTTTAATTGTTCTATTAATAATTTTTATACTGTAAAGTAGAATTAAGTATCAAATGAAGGGAAAATAATGATTGTACCAGCTTGTTGCTTTGTGAAACATTTCAGGCTGTGGGTCAAAGACAGAGGTGTCAGTTGGAGCCTGTCAGATTCCCTGAATTGAAGACTTAGGAATCTAGAGGAAGCATTGCGGCTGGAGTTTGCAAGACAGAGTATCAGGGAAAGAGAGTTTCTCAGAGACAGGACTCCAGATGACTGCGGCAGAACCCCTAAGTACCCAGATAATAATGATACCTCATATATTTCAGGAAATTATCCAAAGCCAGGAAAAAAGAACACCTGAAAGGATTAGAGGGAACAGTACCAATATCCTGCACAGTACCAGGAATAGTGCTAATTGTCAAAAATCAGACTGGAAAATTTTGATAATTCATGGGGAACTGGATGCAGTATTTAGAGGAAATTTCTCTTGGCAGTGTGAAATGATTAGCTCTTTGATAAAATCTGATTATGTCATCTTATCAAGTCTAAAAGCCATACCCAAGTGCATCAAACAGTTTTCAAGTAACCAAACTGTCTCCCAGAATAAAAGTCAAGAATAGTCATAGGAATACAAACTATTTGGCATAATTTAAAGTAAAATCAACCATTCTTGGCATCAAACAAAAAAATTCCTAAGTGTGCAAAACCAGGAAAATATGAATGCCCGTCAATGAACTCAGCTTCTCTAGACAAAACTTTTTCTAAAAGAGAAAATTAAACCCTAAATAGAACAAAATAAAAAATAAAAATCAGATCTGGAAAATAGAGAAGTAATTTTTTAAAAATCAATAATGTCAAAAGATTTCTTTTGAAAAGTTCAATATAATTAATAAAATAATATAAGTAAAAAATTAGAGAAATGACAAGAAATAGCAATACAAGGAATGAGCCAGGTGAAATCATTACAGATACTACAGATATTGAAATGAAAATATTGGAATATTATAAGAAAATTATAATTTTTCATAATATGTACATTATGCAAATAAATCCTATAGCCTTTATGAAATGGACATACTTCAAGGACATAAATTCTCAAAGGTGACTCAACAATAATGTGAATAAATCTATATTATCAAGTTAATACATCTGAATTTAGGGAGATATCTTTTTCCCAAAAGAAAGGAAAAATTTTTCCAATTGGGAAAATACACTAATATCAGAAAACTTCAAGAATCACACAATCAAACAGAAAAAAGACTTTTCTATCATAGGTAAGGAGGTATAATCAAAGACAAGCAGGATGTGCTAAAGGAAATTTGGGTAGCAAGAGGAAATGACTAATGAAGTCAGAGAAGAAAAGTGTCTCACTGGGATCAGCTGATTCTTGGAATAAGTAGATTAAGCAGCATGTTCCATGTTTTTATAGCTTACACAGGTTTGGGAACAAGGAGTTAGGAAATAGTAAGAAGGAGTAAAGCCTAACTAAAGTTTGGTTAAAACACAGCAGACAGTAAGAAATGGGCAATCGTGAGCACATTATTAAAGATATTGAACTTACAGTTAAAAATCATTTCATAAAGAATATTCCAGGTTAAGATGGCTTCACTGGTGAATTCTTCCATACATTTATAAAATAAATAATTCCAATGCTAGATATATTTTTTCTAGAAAATTAAAGAAAGAGTACTTCTCAAGTCATTCTATGAATCATTATTTTATAAAGACAAATTCAGACAAGGATGTTAGGAGAAAAGAAAACTTCAATCCAAAGCCCCTTATGAATATAGACACACAATAATTCTAAAACAATTTTAACAAATCAAATGCAAGATTATGTAAAAAAGATAATACTTCATGACTAAGTAGAATTTATTCCAAGAATGCAAGGTTGATTTAACATTCAAAAGTCAATCAATATTAGAATATCAGGACCTCTAATTCATTGCTGCTGGAAATGAAAATTTGGAAGACAATTTGGCAGTTTCTTATGAAACTAAATTTAATCTTATCATTTCACTCATTATTTCCCTAACAGGTTATCCACACAAAACTATTCAATGCTTATATCAGATTTGTATTTAATGTCCAAAATTTGGAAGAATTACTATGACTTTCAATAGGGTTTTGGATAAGCAAACTATAGTCAGTGTAATCAGTGTCCTTAAAAATGATATACTACAGAGCAGTAGAAAGAATGAGCTATTAATTCATGTAAAATCATTGGTGAAACTTAAATGCATATTGCTATTTGAAAGAAGCCAATCTGAGAAGACTGTACACTGTGATTTTAATTATATGACATTTTAGAATAGGCAAAAATATAGAGATGTTAAACAGATCAGTGTTTGCCGGGGGGCTGTTAATATGGATGGGCTGAATGGTGAAGCACAGGAAAGTGAAAGTATTCTAATAAACTATGATACTCTAATTGTGGTTATATGACATTCTCTATTTGGATAATCCCACTGATCTTTATTGCATAAGGAGGGAACCTTAACATATGTAAATTATATAAAATGTTTCAGGAGCAAGGGAAAATCCCAGCATGCAATGAAAACTGTAACAAAACAACTAATTGTACTACAAATGTATGAAATGGTAAGAAAGAAATTGTGGTCTAAGTAACTTTGGAAATGAAAGCAATCTGGAAAATTAAAGGCAAAAGGAACTGTACATAAATATTGTACTTTAGTTGATAAGGTTGTTTAATTGTTTCCCATGGTGGTACAGCTAGCAATTCTGAAACTGCTATACCTGTATACTGAAACAAATAATTAAGTAAATAGATAGTGGATGATGGGAGCCAGATTTCTAACTGGAAAGCTTACAGATTACCAAAAGGATGAATGAATGAACAAAAGGCAAAATGAATCATATGGTAAGAATTAGACCCTGATGCTGGGAAGATTATGGGCAAGAGGAAAAGGGGACAACAGAGGATGAGGTGGTTAGATGGCATCACTGATTCAATGGGCATGAGTTTGAGCAGAGTCAGGAGATAGTGAAGGGCAGGGAAGTCTGTCATGTTGAGTTCATGAAGTCGCAAAGAGCCAGACATGATTTAGTGACTGAACAACAACAACAGAGTTGGAGATATCAGCATGAAGGCAAGTTTGAAACATAAATGTATATGGAGAAAGCGAGAGGAAGAGAAGGGGAGATCAATATGCATGAGTTAGTACACACACACATGTTTTCTCACTCTGACAGTTGAGAGGATCTAGAAGCAATAACACACTTGGCACCCACATCTTAGTTTCCGATATTTATCTCCAATAACAGAAACAAGATGTCCTTGGAGAAATGACTGATTTTAGAATTGACACAGAAGTTATACAATTTCTCCTTAGTTGACCTATAGATTCAATACAATTCAAATCAATATTAAAATTTTTACAGGCGTTGGCAAGCTAATTCTAAAACCCATATGGAAAAGCCGTTAGTAGAATAGTCAAAGCAAAATTTTAAAAGAAGTACATAGTTAGAAGAGAACATTACCTTATTTCAAGGTTTATTTCATGACTCTTTAAAGCAGTTCAGTGTATTATTGGTATAAATATAGGCAAATATATCAATAGAACAGAATAGAGACCCCAGTACATCACTGTACATAAAATTGTTTTTGGACAAAGATGCAAATACAATTCATTGGGTAAAAGAATAGTCTTTCAACAAAAGTTTTCTGAACAACAGAATCACTGTATGTAAGAAAAAATGAACTTTGAATTATATCTCACATCATATACAAAAATGATTTTTAAAATTTAGTCAACAAAACTGTTACTGCCTTGCTCTGATGCCTAGCATAGTGCTTTGTCCAGGATAGATACTTAATATTTCTTCAGTGCTAAGAAACAAATATCCCTATTTGAGAAAATACACTCATATCTTGGAAAATTTCTTGCTTGTATTTCTTGTTTATTTTGTTTGTATTTACCTAAAAAAATCTAGGTGCACCTTTTCCTAGACTTCAAATGCCTAGCAGAATCAGCAGCTCAAGTTTTCTTTTAAATCTATAGCGATGCATTCAAAACAACTTGCTTAAAATGTGATAATGTGATGTTTGATGGGGAGCTCAAAAAGAGCCATTTTGTGTTATTTGGTACAAAATACCTCTTCTTTCCAGCTTCAACATGATGCAGTTTCAGAATGGCTCTTTTAAATATGTGAAGATATTAAATGAGGTATTTGTATCTTTGTTGATAAGTGTAAAATATTTAGGATTGTGTCCCTATGTCACTGACTGACAATTATATTTAAATTTAAATTAGGTGGCATTAGATATTTATTTTCTCCATGCTCATTTATTATTATAATCATCTACATTATTTTCATTAGGTTTATTTTCATGTCATGCCTTATCACTGTGAAAAATTGTCTGCAAGTTTGTTTTCTTTAAAGGTTGTGCTGCTTTTATCTGTAAAAATTCTAGAAGTGATTGAGTACATAGTACAGAACAATTCCTTCCTTTACATAAAGTGTATTTGAATATAAGATTAAGTTTATTCTTACGAACAAATATATTAAATATATGTCTCTGAATCACTTATAATGAAAATAGACAGAGCTATATAGACAAACGGGCAAGTTGTTCTAGATTAACAAAGATAAAATCCATCCATAAAAGACTATTTCCTGATTTGAAAAATTAATCTCACCCCACACAATTTGAAATGCAGCACTTATACATTTTCATACTGTTCTTTTAATCATCATCAAGGCACTAGGACTATTGAAATATCATGGTTTTTAATTTGAAAATGTAATATCAGTTATGAAGGAAAGAATGTGTCTATACGTTTAGAAGAAATGTATTTTTAAATCAAAACTCTGGAGGGTGAAAGAGCAAGTAAATCTGCCTCCTTGGGATTTTCTCATAAGAGAGTTGTTTTCAGAGCATTTATTTATTCATTTAACACATCTTTAACAAGTACTTATTTTGTGTATACAAAAAGTGCTTCAAATACCAGAATAGTTTTGCCCTTAAAGAGTTTATAGTGTTAAAAAAAAAAAAAAGCACATGAGAAGCTTTAAAGTTTACAAATAAATTTTTCATGCATTTAAGAAAAAGTCCTTATCAATTACAGAGTGATAATGTCTCTATAAATATAAGGACAGAGAATCATCATGTTTCAATGATAAGTAAACTAAAACAAATATATATCCCTAAAGTCCAATACGTAACTCTAGTAGGTTAAACAACATTGTGGGGTTATCATCTCCAAAAACCTAACCAAATCTTGAAGTCATGCCCCAGTTAGTAAGAATGAACTACCTATCTAGGGAGGTGCCAATTTGAAGAAAAATATTAACAACATAAAAGTTGAGAATTATGTTTTATTAGTGGGGAATTTTAGGACTTACACCCAGGAGACAGCCTCTCATGTGATCCTAAGAGAGCTACTCAGAGAAAGTGAAAGGAGGAGACAGATTATATAGAAATCTTACAACAAAGGGTAGATAGTCTGAACATCAAAAGATTATTGTTAATTGAAGAAAACCAGACATCCCAAGTTGAGGAATTTACTGCTTTTTCTATGTATGGGGAGACGCAAGAGTCTGGACTCACTGAAATCATTCTTTTGATATGCACTTCAGCTATCTGGACCAGCATCCTATTTTCATATCCTGAGTTTCCTCAGGGATCACCGCAGGGAATGGCTGTAGTCTAATGGCTGCTAGATGGCAGACCTTCTTCTTCCTGAGTTCATTAGGGCTCACCTGCTCACAATGGAGGACTGATGACTATGACACCCTTGTTTACTGATATGGCTAGAAATATTCCATTTCTCAGAAGACTTTATAAAACATTTTACTGAAGCTTCCATTTGTGTTTCCCAGCCTAGTCTACAGAAGGTATATTGAACAGTCTGAAATGTTTCTTCTTACTTAGTCAACAGTGGTCTTTTCTGTAAATTGCTTATGATGATCAGAAGGGCTCAAATCTTCATCCCAGTAGTACCTAAATGGCTGTTCACTACTGTTTCAACAAGTCCCCTGGACAGAATATTTCTTCTTCCCCTCTCCTTGGCCTTTCTAAATCTTTTTGTCTCAATTTCTCACACTCAGCCTCTTCTTGTCAAGTTTAAAAGCTTTCAGCTCCATCAGATTTATGAAATCATGGAGTACAAAATGGGAAAGGTAAAAAATGACTTTCAGAGTTTTCTGCCCAAAGTGTGGGATCACTGCAAGATAATTGCATATTTCACATTACTCAGATTAGCATTTTTGTGGGCATCTCTTATTCTTCATCATGCTAAAAGAGTGTTCATCAATTACTGTTTCATCATATATATATAAATCACTGACATCTTTTAGCTGGAAATGACTTAATATAGCAAATTAAATGCCTAGAGCAGCATTAGAATATGTCAGAAAGGGAGTTGACTTCTCAGGAAATCATGAAAGACCAGAATCAGAGGAAGCCATCTCTGAAAAATCTCTGCTGCATTTTAGCTATCAAGCAAATATTTGGTATCAATTCATCAGAAAGCTGATGCAAAAAGCCTCATCTGTGATTTAAATATGTGTCTGTCTACTGCTCTTTAGGTAAAATAATAACTTATCCTTCTCTTTCACATAAGTCTAGCCATACTCAAGGGGAAGAGATTATACAAGGTCATTGATATCAGAAAGTAGTGATCATTGGAACTATTTTAAAAGATGCCTACCACAGATATTTTTAAGAATGGCTCTTAAGTGATTCCACTCATTATTTACTCACTGGCAGTTTGAACTGTGCTGACAGATCTTAAGGTAGATTATTTCATTTTTGGTTTTTGATATGTTACAAACCATTAAGGCATCTAATAGGTTTAGAAGACTGTGGATTATTTGGAGCCATAAGTAATATCAGGTAAATTTCAATTCTACTATATTTCAGTTCATTGAGGCCACTGAGTTGCAATTAAAACACCTAATTTAAGCATCATATTTAGCTAATTATACTAGCCAGTAAGATGGACTTTGCTGGTGCCATTACACATTTTACCTAAGGCTAAGCCTTACTTCACTAGAGCTTTAAGACTAGCAACATCTACATTTCTTTAGGACTGCCCAGAGCTCCTCTTACTGTGGTCCAAAGTGTATTGCAAACAGCTTCCAAATTCTTGCCCAGAGTGTAAGGAGCTCCAAGTCATTACTTTGTTCTAACAACAAATAAAAAACTAAATAAACTGAAAAGTCAACAACTCTTCTTAAGTATCTCTATGAGAACTTAGGTCACAGGACAAAGCACTGCTCCCCAACTTGGAGATAGATCCACAGATAGAAAGAATAACAATGTAATAGAGCAGAAATCCCCACACAGAGACCACCAAAGGAATCAGTATCAGAGTAGGAAGCCTGAACTGTAATTATCAATTGCTGGAGGCTAAAACTGGCCAAACCTGACAGTTAACAACACCTGTGGGACCCAGACAGCGAGGTGCTCTTACACTTTTGTGAGTTCATCTGTGGGAGCTCTTCTAGGCTCTCACAGTGAAGATCAGAAAAAAATCCCTCCAATTTTTTGTAGGGAGAGAAGAAAATAACAAATTTGAAATATGCCACAGCACTGTGTTCTTCTTAACAAGGCCTACCCTCAAGCAAAACTATTTTATCACCATCTAACTTACTGAGGTTTTATCAGAGCCTAACCAACCTGGGGAAAAGGAAATACCAAACTCTAGGCCCCTCTAGCCATTCTGTCTCATCTCAAGTCGTGAGGGGAGAAAATAATAAATTGAGAAGCACTAGTAAAGTTCACAGTTCAAGGAACAGGCTAATCAAATTGCAGAGAAACTTCTCATACAACTATAGAATACTTCCTCTCCCCCTACATCTTATAACAACATTAATAAAGGCCAACTTACTGAAGTTCCTTTAAGCCAGTATATCACATCAATGTTTCAACAAAAAAAAAATATAAGAAATAATAAAAGGCATAAAGTACCATTTGAGGAGACATAGCAAGCATCAGAAACAGACCCAGATATGATAGCAACTATCATTAATATGATGAAGATTCTAATGAAAAAAATAAGACAACCTGAGAGAACATATGGAAGGTGTAAATCAGAGAAATAGAAATTCTAAGAAAAACTTGAAAGGAAATACTGAAGATTAAAATGCTATAATACAAATGAAGAATGCCTTTGAAGGACTCAGAGGTAGACTGGACAAAAATAACTACACCTGGGCATATTACATTCAAACTGCAAATAAAGAAAAATAAAGATAACTTTTTTTTTTAATCTTGAAAGAAACCAAAGGGAGGAAGTGTCTTATCTATAGAAAAGCAAAGACAAGAATTCAGTTGCTCCTCAGAAAACATGCAAGGAAGAAGAGTGAACTATTTTAAGTGTTATGAAAAGAATAATGAATCTGGAATTCTGTGTCATCTGAAATTTTTGTTTAAAAATAAAGGATAAATGAATATCTTCTCAAGCAGAAATTGAAGGAATTTGTTTCCAGTAGACCTGCCTTGCAAGAAATGTTAAAAGTTCTTCAGATAAAGGGAAAATAGATATAAAAAGCTTAAATTTAGATAAAGACAGAGCATTAAAGAATAACTAGTGAAAGCAAAATACAAACTATTATTTTTCTTAATGGGTTTAATAGATAAGTTTTTTTTAATAATAGCAAAATGTATGCAATAATTACAGTTTATATGTAAGTGAATAAAATAACAGAAATGATGCAATTGATGGGAAGAAGGAATTAGCAATATTTTGTTATTATAATGAAAGTCGCTCAGTCGTGTCCAACTCTTTGTGACCCCATGGTCACATATAGTCCATGGAATTCTCCAGGCCAGAAAACTGGAGTGGATAGCCATTCCCTTCTCCATGGGATCTTCCCAACTCAGGGATCGAGCCCAGTTTGCCCACATTGCAGGCAGATTCTTTATTAGCTGAGCCACCAGGGAAGTCCCAGAAGGTATTTACCCTACAAGTCAAGAGGTATAGTGTTATTTGAAAGCACATTTGGATTAGCTATAATGTATATTGCAAACGTAAGGGTAGTCACCAAAAAAAAAAAAAAAAAAAGGTGGGGGGGGGTGTAGGGGAGAGAAAGAAGTGTAACTAACATGGTAAGAAAGGAAATAAATTGAATAATATAAAATGTTGAGTTAAAACCACAAAAGGTGAAAAATAGAAGAGAAGAATAAGAATAAAGAGCATGAGCAACAAATAGAAAATGATAACAAAATGGATAATGTCAATTCAACTGGATCCGTAACTACTTAGTCTAAATGCATTACTTAAAAGAGATTCCCAAAATGGATCAAAAAACAAAATCTAACTAGAATAATCCCGAAGAAAGAATTCCCAATCCCAAAGAAAGGCAATGCCAAAGAAAGCTCACACTACCGTACAATTGCACTCATCTCACATGCTAGCAAAGTAATGCTCAAAATTCTCTAAGCCAGGCTTCAACAGTACATGAACTGTGAACTTCCAGATGTTCAAGCTGGATTTAGAAAAGGCAGAGGAACCAAAGATCAAATTGCCAACATCCATTGGGTCATCAAAAAAAATGAGAGTGCCAGGAAAACATCTACTTCTGCTTCGTTGATTATGCTAAAGCCTTTGTCTGAGTGGAGCATAACAAACTGGGGGAAATTGTTAAAGAAATGGGGAACCAGAACACCTTATCCGGCTCCTGAAAAATCTGTATGCAGGTCAAGAAGCAGCAGCAGAACCTGACATGGAACAACAAACTGATTCCAAATAGGGAAAGGAGTACATCAAGGCTGTGTATTTAACCCTGCTTATTTAACTTATACGCAGAGTATATCACATGAAATGCCAGGCCTGATGAAGCACAAGCTGGAATCAAGATTTCCAAGAGAAATGTCAATAACCTCAGATATGCAGATGACACCACCCTTATGGCAGAAAGTGAACTAAACAGCCTCTTGATGAAAGTGAAAAAGGGCTTAAAACTCAACATTCAGAAAACTAAGATCATGGCATCTGGTCCCATCACTTCATGGCAAATAGATGGAGAAACAGTGGAAACAGTAACAGACCTTTATTTTGGGGGGCTCCAAATCACTACAGATGGTGACTGCAGCAATGAAATTAAAAGATGCTTACTCCTTGGAAGTAAAGCTGTGACCAACCTAGATAGCATATTAAAAAGGAGAGACATTACTTTGCCAACAAAGGTGAATTTTTATTCTTAATTGTTTAAAAAGGTAGAGTAATATTATTTTTAAAATAGTCCAACTAATTGTTTTTATTAAAGAAACATATTCTTCTTATATGTTGTTCTCTTTCTAAGACCCTGCAGTGGAGTTTTAAACATCATCATTCAAAGTGTAGCCTTCACTATGGACAGGCTTGTTTCCAACACTAGACTTGGAAACCAGTTGTTCTTTTGGCTTGAGCTCTTGTGGTCCTTATCAGTTCTGCTTTCATATTTGTTATCTTTTTGTTTGGACAGTGCTCCGTGAATGACCTTAGCTTCCTTTGGATGAATATCACTACAGTAGTATCATGTCTTTCAAAAAATCTACAGGCTCAGGGTTTCCTTCTCATTTTTTTCTATCAGATAAAATTATCCTACTACACTTGGCATATAGCAAGCCCATGAGCTCTAATTCCAGTATCTATAGCCCACTGCTACCTGGTCCTCAGGACCTAATTCTCTTGCTGAGTTCCAGGGAAACAGAACAAAACATCATCTGTGCCCTTACATTATTCTCATTTATCCAGTGAACTTAACACCCTAAGAAATAACTAATTTAGATTTTATTTCTTTGCTTTCATACCTGTCATAAAAATATTTTTCCCATACCAAGGAATAGGTGATGAATATCTTTTCCTGTATTCTAGTTTATTCCTTCCTGATTTTAGGTTATTTATTTTATCTAAATATTAGGTGAAGTCACTTATTTGAGTACTCTGGGTTTGACTGTTAATAAATTAAGTCAGCAATTCAGTTCAGTTCAGTCACTCAGTCGTGTCTGACTCTTTGTGACCCCATGGACTGCAGCACACCAGGCCTTCATGTCCATCACCAAATCCTGGAGTTTACTCAAACTCATGTCCATTGAGTTGGTGATGCCATTCAACCATCTCATCCTCTGTCATCCGCTTCTCCTGCCACCTTCAATCTTTCCCAACATCATGGTCTTCTCCAATGAGCCAGTTTTTCACATCAGGTGGCCAAAATATTGGAGTTTCAACTTCAACATCAGTCCTTCCAATGAATATTCAGGACTGATTTGCTTAAGGATGGACTGGTTGGACCTCCTTGCAGTCCAAGAGACTCTCAAGAGTCTTCTCCAACACCACAGTTCAAAAGCATCAATTCTTCAGTGCTCAGCTTTCTTTATAGTTCAACTCTCATATTCATACATGACTACTGGAAAAACTCGGAGAAGGCAATGGCACCACACTCCAGTACTCTTGCCTGGTAAATCCCATGGACCGAGGAGCCTGGTGGGCTGCAATCCATGGGGTCGCTAAGAGTCAGACAACATTGAGCGATGCACTTCCACTTTTCACTTTCATACATTGGAGAAGGAAATGGCACCCCACTCCAGTGTTCTTGCCTGGCAAATCCCAGGGACAGGGGAGCCTGGTGGGCTGCCATCTATGGGGTCACACAGAGTCGGACACGACTGAAGAGACTTAGCAGCAGCAGCAACTGGAAAAACTATAGCCTTGACTAGGCGGACATTTGTTGGCAAAGTAATGTCTCTGCTTTTTAATGTGCTATCTAGGTTGGTCATAGCTTTTCTTCCAAGGAGTAAGCATCTTTTAATTTCATGATTGCAGTCACCATCTGCAGTGATTTTGGAACCCCAATAAATAAAGTCACTGTTTCCACTGTTTCCCCATCTATTTCCCATGAAGTGATGGGACCAGATGCCATGATCTTCGTTTTCTGAATGTTGAGGTTTAAGTCAAATTTTTCACTCTCCTCTTTGACTTTCCTCAATAGGCTCTTTAGTTCTTTGCTTTCTGCCATAAGGGTGGTTTCATGTGCATATCTGAGGTTATTGATATTTCTCCCAGCAATTTTGATTTCATCTTGTGCTTTATCCAGTGCAGCATTTCTCATGATGTACTCTGAATATAAGTTAAATAAGCATTTAGAATCACACTCTATTCCCCGCAGAGAAACTCAGAGGGCTCAAACACACCTTGTGCATACCAGGACCCAGGGACCCCACAGATACTGAGACAGAACTGTGTTTGAGCATCTCCTGTGGAGATATGGGTCAGCAATGGACTGCCACAGGGGCAGGAGCTCTGGGTGCAGCAGACGGGTATGGCATAAGTCCTCTTGGAGGAGGTCATCATCAACCCCACCATAGAGTTGCCAGAACTTACACAGGACTGGGAAATAGATTCTTGGAGAGCGTAAACAGAAACTTGTGTGCACCAGAACCCAGGATAAAGGAGCAGTGACCCCACAAAAGACTGACCCAAACTCGCCCATGAGTGTCCAAATGTCTCCAGTGGAGGCATGGGTCGGTGGTGGCCTGCTGCAGGGTTGGGGGCAGTGAGTGTAGCAGTGCTTGCATGGGATCTTTTGAAGGTCACCATTATCTTCATTACCTCCAGCATAGTTTGGCCCCAGGTAAATAGCAGGGAGGGAACACAGCTCCACCCATAGACAGAAAATTGGATTAAAGATTTACTGAGCATGGCACCACCCTTTAGAATAAGACTCAGTTTCCCCCTCAGTAGGTCTCTCCCATCAGGAAGCTTCCATAAGCCTCTTATCTTTCTCCACCAGAGGGCAGACAGACTGAAAACCACAATCACAGAAAACTAACCAATCTGATCACATGTATCACAGCCTTGTCTAACTTACTGAAACTATGTGCCATGCCGTGTAGGGCCACCCAAAACGGATGGGTCATGGCGGAGAGTTCTGACAAAATGTGGTCCACTGAAGAAAGAAATGGCAAACCACTTCAGTATTCTTGCCTTGAGAGCCTCATGAACAGTATGAAAAGGCAGAAAGATAGGACACTGAAAGATGAACTCCCCAGGTAGGTAGGTGACCAGTCCAATATGCTACTGGAAATGAGTGGAGAAATAACTCCAGAAAGAATGAAGAGACAGAGCCAAAGTCAGTAATTAGTGGCTTGCAAAACTAGGAATGTGTTTCATAATCCTATTTGAATCTCAAAAGGGAATTAGTTAGCATATTTATCTCTGCACTACTTCCACAATAAATTATATCATTTTTTCTTGCATGATCTCATCAATTCTCAACCTCAAGCCAGTCCAGACACATGAATTCTTATGGTGCATTACCAAAGGAGATAATTATTTCCATAAAAATTTTTGCATATGGTATATCAACCTTGTTTTTAGCCATTGTCATTGTAGGTTAAGGCTGGGGTCACCAACTTAGCAGGATCTAATGCCTGATGATCTGAAGTGGAGTTGATGTAATAATGAAAGAAATAAGGTGCACAATAAATGTAACACACTTGAATCATCCTGAAACCATTCCTCCCAACCCTTGTCCATGGAAAAATGATCTTCCATGAAACTGGTCCTAGTGCCAAAATAGTTGAGGATTGCTGAAATAAGCTGTATCATCCCTCTTTCACTAGGATATTTTCTACTTCTCAACAATATAGTTCATTTTTAGAATAGGGAATTCTATATGCTTTCCTTTAGTTCCTTACTTTGCATATCACATTTAGCAAAAATCCTTTCAGCTTTCTGAAGTCTGAATGATATTCTTTCTTGGTGTTCTTTATGGATGCAAATTTTCCACTATTTTTGCTTTCATTTTATTACATTAAAAATGGGATAAAAGATTTTGAATCAAATTTGTGTAAGAAGGAATCTAAATTGTGAAGAAATAGCTTGGCTCTTCAGGAAGCACCATTAGTTCTTTAAGGTCACAAAGGTACCAGTATGAACAATTGCATGTCACCAATGTCTCAGAAAGTAATTGACTCTGGCTATTCAGTTACAGTTTACATTTGCATTGATAAGAAATTCTATAACATAAATTCTATAAAAATTTCAGAGAATTTTTTAAATAATGGTAATCATTCACTTTTTCCTTAAATGAGCAATATTTTCTATAAAACCAGCATGAAAATAATTTCTTGGATAATATTTTACCCAGGCCTGGATAATAATTTCCAAAGTTACATAGCTTTGCAGAAGATTTATTGCAATTCAAATGAAGACTGTCATGAACCAATAGAATTTTGTAACAAAATATATATGAGATCAGATGCACTTCAGTTCAGTTTCACAGTTTTGTCCGACTCTGAGACCCCATGAATCGCAGCACACCAGGCCTCCCTGTCCATCACCAACTCCCGCAGTTTACTAAAACTCATGTCCATGGAGTCAGTGATGCCGTCCAGTCATCTCATCCTCTGTCATCCCCTTCTCCTCCTTCCCCCAACCCCCCCCAGCATCAGGGTCTTTTCCAATGAGTTGACTCTTCGCATGAGGTGGCCACAGTATTGGAGTTTCAGCTTCAACGTCAGTCCTTCCAATGAACACCCAGGACTGATCTCCTTTAGGATGGACTGGTTGGATCTCCTTGCAGTCCAAGGGACTCTCAAGAGTCTTTTCCAACACCACAGTTCAAAGGCATCAATTTTTCGGCTCTCAGGTTTCTTCATAGTCCAACTCTCACATCCATACATGACCAATGGAAAAAACCATAGCCTTGACTAGACGTACCTTTGTTGGCAAAATAATGTCTCTGCTTTTTAATATGCTGTCTAGGTTGGTCATAACTTTCCTTCCAAGGAGTAAGCATCTTTTAATTTCATGGCTGCAATCACCATCTGCAGTGATATTGGAGCCCCCCAAAATAAAGTCTGACACTGTTTCTACTGTTTCCCCATCTATTTGTCATGAAGTGATGGGACCAGATGCCATGATCTTAATTTACTGAATGTTGAGCTTTAAGCCAACTTTTTACTCTCCTCCTTCACTTTCTTTTTTTTTTTTTTTAGATTTTTTATTTTTTATGTTTTTTTTTTTTTTTTTTTTTCCATTTATTTTTATTAGTTGGGGGCTAATTACATCATTACAGTAGTTTTTGTTATACATTGAAATGAATTAGCCATGGATTTACATGTATTCCCCATCCCAGTCCCCCCTCCCACCTCCCTCTCCACCAGATCCCTCTGGGTCTTCCCAGTGCACCAGGCCTGAGCACTTGTCTCATGTACCCAACCTGGGCTGGTTATCTGTTTCACCCTAGATAATATACATGTTTCAATGCTGTTCTCTTGAAACATGGAGATTTCTTAAAAAGCTGGAAATAGAATTGCCATATGACCCAGCAATTCCACTTCTGGGCATACACACCAAGGAAACCAGATCTGAAAGAGACACGTGCACCCCAATGTTCATCGCAGCACTGTTTATAATAGCCAGGACACGGAAGCAACCCAGATGCCCATCAGCAGATGAATGGATGAGGAAGCTGTGGTACATATACACCATGGAATATTACTCAGCCATTAAAAAGAATTCATTTGAATCAGTTCTAATGAGATGGATGAAACTGGAGCCCATTATACAGAGCGAAGTAAGCCAGAAAGATAAAGATCATTACAGTATACTAACACATATATATGGACTTTAGAAAAATGGTAACGATAACCCTATATGCAAAACAGAAAAAGAGACTCAGATGTATAGAACAGACTTGTGGACTCCTTCACTTTCATTAAGAGGCTCTTTAGTTCTTCTTCACTTTCTGCCATAAGGGTAGTGTCACCTGCATATTGAGGTAACTGATATTTTTCCCAGAAATCTTGATTCCAGCCCAGCGTTTCTCATGATGTACTCTGCATATAAGTTAAATAAGCAAGGTGACAATATACAGCCTTGACATACTCCCTTTCCTATTTTGAACCAGTCTGTAGTTCCATGTCCAGTTCTAACTGTTGCTTCCTGACCTACATAGAGGTTTCTCAAGAGGCAGGTCAGGTGGTCTGGTATTCCCATCTCTTTCAGAATTTTCCACAGTTTATTGTGATCCACACTGTCAAAGGCTTTGGCATAGTCAATAAAGCAGAAATAGATGTTTTTCTGGAACTCTCTTGCTTTTTCAATGATCCAGCGAATGTTGGCAATTTGATCTCTGGTTCCTCTGCCTTTTCTAAAACCAGCTTGAACTTCTGGAAGTTCAGGGTTCATGTATTGCTGACACCTGGCTTGGAGAATTTTGAGTGTTACTTTACTAGCACGTCAGATGCACTTACCAGAAGGTTAAACACCTCAATAAATACCTGAGTTGCTAGTAGTTGTTCAGTCACTAGGTTGTGTCCAACTCCTCGCAACCCCATGAACTACAGCATTCCAGACCCCCCCATCCCTCATCATCTCCTAGAGTTGAGTTTGCCCAAATTCATATCCATTGAATTGGTGATTCCATCCAACCATTTCATCCTCTGCCACCCTCTTTTCCTTTTGCTTTCAGTATTTCCTAGCATCAGGATCTTTGTCAAAGAATTGACTCATCAGGTAGCCAAATTATTCGAGCTTCAGCATTAGTCCTCCCAATGAATATTCGGGCTTGATTTCCCCTAGGACTGGGGTTTGGTTACCTTGCTGTCCAAAAGACTTTTAAGAGTGTTCTCAAGCACCACAAATTGAAAGCATCAATTCTTTGGTGTTCACCCTTCTTTATGGTTCAACTCTCACATTATGATTCTCATCATACATGACTACTGGAAAAATGTCTTTGACTCCATGGATCTTTGTCGGCAAAGTGATGACTTTGCTTTTTAGGGCACTGTCTAGATTTGTCATGGGCTTCCCAGGTGGTGCTAGTGGTAAAGATCTTGCCTCACAATGCAGGAGATATAAGAGACCCTGTATTCAATCCTTGGGTTGAGAAGAACCCCTGGAGGAAGGCACAGAAACCCACTCTAGTATTCTTATTTGGAGAATCCAATAGAGAGAGGAGCCTGGTGAGCTAAAGTCTAGTGGGTCGCAAAGAGTTGGACACAACTGAAGTGACTTAGCACACACACTAGGTTTGTCATAGCCTTCCTTCCAAGAAACAAGTGCCTTCTAATTTCATGGCTGCAGCCACCAGCTGTAGTGATTTTGGAACCCAAGAAGAGAATATCTGTCACTGCTTATGCTTTTTCCCCTTGTGTTTGCCATGAAGTGATGGGACCAGATGGCATAATTTTAGTTTTTTGAATGTTGAGTTTTAAACCAGCTTTTCCACTCTCCTCTTTCACCCATCAGCAGTTCTTTAGTTATTCTTCACTTTCTGCCTTTAGAGTGGTATCATCTGCATATCTGAGGTTGTTGGTATTTCTCCCAGCAATATTGTTTCCAGCTTGTAACTCATCCAGCCTGGTATTTTGCATGATGTACTCTGCATAGATGTTAAATAAACAGAGTGACAATATACAGCCTTGGCATACTCCTTTCCCAATTTTGAATCAGTCGTTCCATGTAAGGTTCTAACTGTTGCTTCTTGACATGCATACAGGTTTCTCAAGACACAGGTAAGGTGGTCTGGTTTTCCCAGCTCTTGAAGAATTTTTCACAGTTTGCTGTTTGATCCACACTTTCAAAGGCCTACTACTACTTGAGTAGTCAGTGAAACAGAATTTGACATTTTTCTGAAATTCCTTTGTTTTCTCTATGATCCAAAGAATGTTGGTAATTTGATCTCTGGTTCCTCAACCTTTCCTAAATCCAGTGTGTGTATCTGGAAGTTCTCATTCAAATATTGCTGAAGCCTAGCTTGAAGGATATTACATGTAACCTTACTAGCATGGGAAGTGGGTGCAATTGTCTGGTAATTGAACATCCTTTACCACTGACCTTTGGAACTGGAATGAAAACTGACCTTTTCCAGTCCTTTGGCTGGATTTTCCAAATTTGCTGACATATTGGGTGCAGCAATTTAGCACCATCATCTTTTAGTAAGCAGCAGTAACTAGAGCTACTAGTAGAAATATTAAATACATCAGTTTTGGGGGGGTGTATTCTCCCAGAATGTGCTATCTACAAGATATTATTGTTTTATTATTATATTTATAAATGTCATAATTTTATTCATTATTATTCTTAATTAACTTCATAGACTAGAAAAAGAGTTAAAATACCATAATTGAAAAAGACTTGCATATTCTTAAATATTATGTTGCTAACTTTAACCTCCAAGAGAATGGTGTATTATGCCAAAAATTAGACACATTTCCCTCTATAATTTTTAGTGTTTTTCATGTATAAATGTTTGCAAATGCATATAAATGTTTAAAGCTGAATGAAATAGCATGCAATTAAAAAAAAAAGAATTAGTAAATAAAGGAATAGCTATCAAAAGATAGACTTTACTCATATAATAAAATAGGCCCCTATCATTATAGTACAATGATAGCCTTCTGGAATCATCTCTTTAACAAAATGAATTTTTCCAACTGGTCTTGCCTTAAATCATATCAAACTTTATTTCTTTAACTTAGATCTTTGCCTCCTGTTAAAACAATTAGGGATCCACGAGAAATACCTTTTTAAGTGCCATTTGTTGTTTCACAAAAATACTTTGACTCAAAATTAGCTCCGAGAATACTAGGAACATGAGTTAATCTATAGAGTGTTACCCATACTATGGGATGTGGCTTAAATTTATGATCCTCAACTTCAGAGGAATTGAAATCAAGTGCTACATTTTCAACTCTGTACAATGTGATAATACTGAATCTCTGATTTTTCACTGTGTGTGTGTGCACTCAATTGTGTCTGACTCTTTGCAACCCCATGAACTGTAGCCCACCAGGTTCCTCTGTCGGTCAGATTTTCCAGGCCAAAACAACAACAACAAAAAAATGGATTGGATTTCATTTTCTCCTCCTAGGGATCCTCCTCACCTGGAGATCAAAATCTACACCTATTGTGTCTTCTGCGTTGGCAGACAGATCTTTTACCCCTTCACCAATTTATAATAATAATAATGCTATATCATAAGTTTTTTGGAAATTAAAAGGGACTATGCAGATGCTGGTGGTAAAGAACCTGTCTGACAATGCAGAAGATGTTAGATATGCAGATTTGATTCCTGGGTCAAGAAGACCTCCTGAAGTAGGAAATGGCAACCCACTACAGTATTGCTTGGAGAACCCTGTAAAAGCAGAGGAGCCGTGAGGGCTACAGTCTAATGGGGTTGCACAGAGTCAGAAATGACTGAAACGACTTAGCACTCCATGCTCATTAAGTATGTGCCACCTTGTGACACACACATAATTATATCAAAATATATTCAGCACAACTGAACACAATGAGATTTTTCCAATATTCTGTTTTCCTCTCAACATTCTTAATTTTTGATTTCTACTTGGATATGGCTTTTTTTCCCCTGAAGGTAAAAGTGAGTGGTAGATCCAAAGAAACATGTATTTGTTTTTGTTTTACTGATCTCTGCTGAAAGAGACATTTATAATACTGTGTATTATATTTTTTGGATATAAACCTTACTTTGTTTTTTCTATATTAATATAATTGCACATACTCAAGGACAAATAAGAAACCCATTTTTTTTCTTTTTAATTTATTTTTTTATTGAAGGATAATTGCTTTACGGAATTTTGTTTGCTGTAAAGCCTCAGCATGAATCAGTAATAGGTATACATACGTCCCCTCCCTTTTGAACCTCCCTCACATTTCCCTCCACATACTGCCCCTCTAGGTTGATACAGAGTCCCTGTTTGAGATTTTTGATCCATACAGCAAATTCCCAATGGCTGTATATTTTACATATGGTAATGTAAATTTCCATGTTATTCTTTCCATACATCTCACCCTCTCCTCCCCTCTCCCCATGTCCATAAGTCTATTCTCTATGTCTCTTTCTCCATTGCTGCCCTGTAAATAAGTTGTTCAGTACCATTCTTCTAGATTCTGTATATATGTACTAGAATATGATATTTATCTTTCTCTTTCTGAATTATTTCACTCTGTATAATAGCTTCTAAGTTCATCCAGAACTGACTCAAACACATTCATTTTAATGGCTGAGTAATATTCCACTGTGCATATGTACCACACCTTCTTTATCCATTCATCTGTACATGGACATCTAGGTTGCTTCCATGCTCTAGCTATTGTAAATAGTACTGCAGTGAACAATGGGATACATGTGTCTTTTTCAATTTTGCTTTCCTCAGGGTATATGCCTAGGAATGAGACTGCTGGTTCATATGGTGGTCTTATTCCTATTTTTTTTTTAATTCCTTTTTTTTTTTTTTTAAGGAATCTCCATACTGTCTCCCATAGTGGCTATATCAATTTACATTCCAACCAACAGTGTAAGAGTGTTTAAACATCTATTGTTTGTAGACTTTTTGATGATGGCCATTCTAACCACTGTAAGGTGATAGATATCTCATTGTAGTTTTGATTTGCATTTCTTTAATAATGAGTGATGTTGAGCATCTTTTCATGTGTTTGTTAGCCATCTGTAAGTCTTCTTTGGAGAAATGTCTGTTTAGATCATTTTCCCATTTTTTGATTGGGTTTTTTGTTTTTCTGGCATTGAGTTGTATGAGCTGCTTGTGTGTTTTGGAAATTAATCCTTTGTCAGTTGTTTCATTTGCTATTCTTTTCTACCATTCTGAGGGTTGTCTTTTCACCTTGTTTATAGTTTCTTTTGTTAATGAGAACTTCATGGAAAATTCACTGGCTCTAGAGAGCTATGTCATATACTAGTATTGACAGAATACTGTAAATTATTTTCCTAATATTTATAGAGTACTTGCAGGCTTTGTCTTAAATTACAGAATCATCTTCTAACCTCTAAATCACATTGAAGCCATAGTGCTACATCACTTTTCAGTATCTAAGCTTTGCAAATTAGTTTCAGAATTACCAAATGTAGGTCCTTCTGGTTTTTGTGTTTGCCAAAGCAAACATATTATTTTTGATATTTATAATGATGCATGAACTACCTCTCCATTTTTTCATCTCAAATGTCTTCAAGCATTAATTACTTTTTTCAAGTTTGAAGTTATAATTTATATTTGGACATATATTGGAAAACTCAGTTCCACTGTTATGTTTATTACCCTCTAAATACAATTTCAGTATATGTATTTGAATAAAATAATTTGTAATTACCCTGAGGTTAAACAGAATTATGATTTTTAAAAGGAAGAAGAATGAATATTGAAAGTATTATCAGTCTACAAACTAAACCAGAATATAAAAGTAATTTTACATCCTGACTGCTAGAATTTGAATATAATGCAGATAGCTTTAAGTCATTTAGGTACTCAAAATGCTCAGCTGTGTCCAACTTTTTGAGACCCCATGGACTGTAGCCCACCAGTTTCCTCTGTCTATGGGGTTTCCTGGCAAGAATAGAGGAGTGGGTTGCCATTTCCTCCTCCAGGGAATCTTCTTGACCCAGGGATCAAATCTGCATTTCCTGCATTTGCAGGCAGATTCTTTACAACTAGCATCATCTGGGAAGCTCAAGTCATTTATATATAAATTAAACAAATATGTATCTGGTATGTACTGTATCAGACTAGTCCATACATTTTATTTTGAAGTCAAGAAAATTTAGGATCATAACAATTTAGTGACTTGCCCAAGGCACATTTTTAATTTTGTACACTTGTGTTATTTTTAAAAAAGGCTTTCATTTGAATTTTAGCTAAAAATAATTTTAATTACAATTTTAATTCCTTTTTAATTCAAGGAAAAATGTAATTTTATACCAGTTCAATTTGAAAGACTATTTTTTATAACCCCCGAAAAGAGCCCACAATCTTGACATTTACTATTTTGAACTAGCCAAGAGGGTATTTTCTCCGTTGCTTTCATCCTGCAAAAGCAAGTAAGATGACATTTTAAACTGAGGAGCTTATGTCATTAATAATAAAAAGACTGGGCAACATGGGTTAAAATCAAAGATGCTATCCAAGTATTTTAAGTATTTTTGTTTAGGTAGTAATAGAGCATCATATGTCAACTCTCCTTTACCTTGTAAAGTCAGCAAGCACTCCAACTGTCCTTAATCTCAAGTAAAGCCAACAATCATCTATTTTTTTTTGCCAGAAATTAGAAAACAGGAACTTAGATTCAATAATTAATAATCAATAAAGGAAAACTGTAAATATGTGGTAAAGAGCAATATTGGATAGGAACCTGGAATGCTAGGTCCATGAATCAAGGCAAATTGGAAATGGTCAAACAGGAGATGGCAAGAGTGAACATTGACATTTTAGGAATCAGCAAACTAAAATGGACTGGAATGGGTGAATTTAACTCAGATGACCATTATATCTACTACTGCAGGCAAGAATCCATTAGAAGAAATGGAGTAGCCATCATAGTCAACAAAAGAGTCTGAAAAGCAGTACTTGGATGCAATCTCAAAAATGACAGAATGATCTCTGTTCATTTCCAAGGCAAACATTCAATACCATAATAATACAAGTCTAAGCCCTGACCAGTAATGCTGAAGAAGCTGAAGTTGAACAGTTCTATGAAGTCCTACAAGAACTTCTAGAACTAACACTGAAAAAAGATGTCACAGGGGAGTGAATGAAAAAGTAAGAAGTCAAGAAATACCTGGAATAATGGGTAAATTTGGCCTTGGAGTCCAGAATGAAGCAGGGCAAAGGCTAATAGAGTTTTGCCAAGAGAACGCACTGGTCATAGCAAACACCCTCTTCCCACAACACAAGAGAATACTCTACACATGGACATCACCACATTGCCAATAACAAAATCAGATTGACTATATTCCTTGCAACCAAAGATGGAGAAGCTCCATACAGCTAGCAAAAACAAGGCTAGGAGCTGACTATGGCTCAGATCATGTACTCCTTATTGACAAATGCAGACTTAAATTGAAGAAAGTGGAGAAAACCACCAGACCATTCAGGCATGACCTAAATCAAATCCCTTACAATTATACAGGGTAAGTGACAAATAGATTCAAGGGATTAGATCTGATAGAGTGCCTGAAGAACTATGGACAGAGGTTTGTGACATTGTATAGAAGGCAGTGATTAAAACCATCCTCAAGAAAAAGAAATGCAAAAAGGCAACAAGAGAAGATATATCCATTTGAATGCAGAGTTCCAAAGAATAGCAAGAGATAAGAAGGCCTTCCTCAGTGATCAATGCAAAGAAATAGAGGAAAACAATAGAATGGGAAAGACAAGAGATCTCTTCAAGAAAATTAGAGATACCAAGGGAACTTTTCATGCAAAGATGGGCACAATAAAAACAGAAATGGTAGGACCTAACAGAAACAGAAAATATTAAGAGGTGGCAAAAATACACAGAAGAACTATACAAAAAAAATCTGCATGACCCAGATAATCACAATGTTGTGATCACTCATCTCGAGCCAGACATACTGGAATGCAAAGTCAAGTGGGACTTAGGAAGAATCACTATGAACAAAGCTAGTGGAGGTGATGGAATTCCAGTTGAGCTATTTCAAACCCTAAAAGATGATGCTGTTTTGCTGAACTCAATTTACCAGCAAATTTGGAAAACTCAGCAGTGGCCACAGGACTGGAAAAGATCAATTTTCATTCCAATCCCAAAGAAAGGCAATGCCAATGAATGTTCAAACTACCACACAACTGTTATCATCTCACAGGCTAGCAAAGTAATGTTCAAAATTCTCCAAGCCAGACTTCAACAGTACATGAACCATGAAATTCCAGATATTCAAGTTGGAATTAGAAAAGGCAGAGGAACCAGAGATCAAATTGCCAACATCCACTGGATCATCAAAAAAGCAAGAGATTTCCAGAAAAACATCTACTTCTGCTTTATTGACTATTGACTAATACAGCAATTATACAGTCCTTTGTAAATGTTTTCAACAGCCACCATCAGCAATTTTAAAGTATTTGCTTACTCAGTAAGTGGTCTTGTTAAATAGATATCAAGTACCAAAAAACTGGTAAATGCAATTTAAAATTGTATTTTGTTGCATTTCTCTTGACATTTTAAGAACCTTATATTTTACTTATATTGACTATGATAACTCTTAGAAGACAAGAAAACTTGGCTTTGCCAATAAAGATTAAAAACAAGTTAATTTTAAGATACATATTCTCTTTTAACTGTGAACATTTGTAGCAATACTGTAGATTTTGTTTTAGACATTAATTGGAATTCATGTGTCTTCAATTGTGTTTGCTCAGAAGCAAACCCTGAGAAAAGCACTTGTGAATTAGTAGTATGTAAGATAATCCCACAAAGAACTAATAGTGGACTGGGGAATTGAGATAGTAGAGAAACAGAAATAAACAAAATGTTTTATTAAATGGTGGGTACTTTGAACTGTTAGAACAAGGGGAGTCAGTGGAGAACACACTTTAGATTTTCATAAGGAAAAAATATAGGTAACATAGCTAGCTGTCAGATTAGGGGGGTTATTACTTGGTTATATGCTTGACTTTTTAATCATATTTTACCCAAATGAATATTCCATATTATATGACACATTTTTTTTCCAAATTCAGAAATTTAAAGAACATTTTTAGTTTCTATACTATGGATTTGCTCTATATACATAGATTGTGCAAACAGATATAACCTGACCACACACCAGGACATAAGATAAATCAATAAGTACAGAATCAATAGGTATGTTTTTATTTCTTCTTTTCTACTTCACTTGTGTTTATAATCAATAAACCATATAAAAGTGCTCACAAAAGGTCAGAGGAATGCTGTGGAATGACCTCTATGGGTTCCTGTGGCTTCCCATTTATTCAGACAGAAAAGCCACAGGCCTATTGGGTTCTCATCAGAAGACACTGAAATGCTCACTGAATGGTACTGAAGCCCAGGAGTCAGTAAGATTTTTATTTTGTTGTTTATTAAAAGAGTGCTAGGTAAAGTCTCTGCAATTCAGCAAGATGACAGTTTGAAATATTTAGGGTGATTATGGGCATGAAGCAAACAGAAACTACAAGAAACTACAAACTGAGAAACTATAGGACTGTACACTGAACCTCTGAAACAGTATGTGAAGCTATTAGATTAGAAGCTGTAACTATTACCCTCAGATAGTCCTTATGTGCCAGTTATTGAGTGAAGTACCTTTACTATATTTTATAATTTAATTTACAAGAACTTCTTATGAGAGACACTATATCCAAATTTTACAGATAAGAAAATGCACTGAGTAACTAAATTACTTGTCCAAATTTACAATTATTACAGCAGGGATTCAAATCCAGATTTATATGGTTGTAATGTCCAAAATGGTTTTAGAAAAGGCAGAGGAACCAGAGATCAAATTGCCAACATCTGCTGCATCATTAAAAAAGCAACAGAGTTCCAGAAAAACATCTATTTCTGCTTTATTGACTATGCCAAAACCTTTGACTATGTGGATTACAATAAACTGTGGAAAATTCTGAAAGAGATGGGAATACCAGACCACCTGACCTGCCTCTTCAAAAACCTATATGCAGGTCAGGAAGCAACAGTTAGAACTGGACATGGAACAAGACTGGTTCCAAATAGGAAAAGGAATATGTCAAGGCTGTATATTGTCACCCTGCTTATTTAACTTATATGCAGAGTACATCATGAGAAACACTGGGCTGGAAGAAGCACAAGCTGGAATCAAAATTGCCGGGAGAAATATCTATAACCTCAGATATGCAGATGACACCACCCTTATGGCAGAAAGTGAAGAAGAACTAAAGAGACTTTTGATGAAGGTGAAAGAAGAGGGTGAAAAAGTTGGCTTAAAGTTCCACATTCAGAAAACTAAAATCATGGCATCCGGTCCCATCACTTCATGGCAAATAGATGGGGAAACAGTGGAAACAATGGCAGACATTATTTTGGGTAGCTCCAAAATCACTGCAGATGGTGATTGCAGCCATGAAATTAAAAGATGCTTATTCCTTGGAAGGAAAGTTATGACCAACCTAGACAACAATATTAAAAAGCAGAGACATTACTTTGTCCATAAAGGTCCATCTAGTCAAGGCTATGGTTTTTTCAGTAGGCATGCATGGATGTGAGAGTTAGACTATAAAGAAATCTGAGCGCTGAAGAATTGATGCTTTTGAACTGTGGTGTTGGAGAAGACTCTTGAGAGTCCCTTGGACTGCAAGGAGATTCAACCAGTCCATCCTAAAGGAGATCAGTCCTGGGTGTTCATTGGAAGGATTGATATTGAAGCTGACACTCCAATACTTTGGCCACCTGATGCGAACAGCTGATTCATTTGAAAAGACCCTGATGCTCGGAAAGATTGAGGGCAGGAGGAGAAGGGGACAACAGAGGATGAGATGGTTGGATGGCATCACCGACTCAATGGACATGGGTTTGAGTAGACTCCGGCAGTTGGTGATGGACAGGGAGGCCTGGAGTGCTGCAGTTCATGGGGTCACAAAGAGTTGGACATGACTGAGCAACTGAACTGAACTGAACTGAAAGCAGATATCACAATGTTTCCATCTCATTTCTATTTTACTTTTAGGCATTTTTAGAAAGAAATTAGGACATCAGCTAAAGAAATTAATGCAAAAGATAACATTTTAAACATACTACAGAGACATTCTTATGCTGTATACTATTTAAAATGACAAATTACCCTAGATGAATGTTTTCAGAAAGGCTTATGATGAAATTAAATTCATTATAATAGAACTGCTTTACAAAAAATTAACCTATTTTGTGTGGCATGAGATCTTACTTTATATTATATAAATGTCTCTTTTGCTTTATTTGGTGTTCTGTTCTACTGTGGTTCATGAAATTAGTAGGACCTTAATTTAATCAGAACCATTTTTTTAAAACTTGAATTATAGAAGTCTTCTAAACAGGATCTAAACAAAGTCACCTTAATTTTTTTAAAGAATAAAATTGTTCTACTCTGATCCCTAAAATTGGCCCATAATTTTAATTTTTACAAAGGATTAAAAACTTCATAGATATTTCTACTTCACAGGCCTGTGAGAAATATAGTAATAATTTTTACAATAATTATAGCAAAATATTTTTGTTTCTGTGACAAACAAATGGGCTTATTTTCCCAACTTTTTTTTCCCAACTTTTAAATATATTTTGTGGCCACAAGAAAAACATATATATGGATAAAAATATACAGTGATAGTAGAAAAATATACAGCAACAATAGAAACATATACAGTGATCCACAAGAAGTAATCTGATAGAGTTAAATGCAAATATTATTTTAGATATAGCATTTTGCAAAACACTGTAGTTACAGTACATTTTTTATACCTATAAATCAATGAAAAATGAAATCTCCATGACTCTTATTTTTAGTGCTAATAAGAGAGGAAATGATGTGATTATTATACTCAGGCAAGGCCACACTGACCCTTAAAAATTCTGTTATGTTTACATGTAACTTTGTGTGATGAAAAGTTCCTTTTGGAACTTTATAAACTATAAATAGATTAGTGAAATAATGAAGATCTAATAAATCAGAGAATCTAGTACAGTAAGTAGAATGCTGACTCGGTGTCCAAAACAGTTGTTTTCCATCACTAACACTTCTTCTAGGTATAGGATCTGATTTAGTTATGTAGACTCTCCAGATCTGTGCCTAACATACAGTTTGAAAACCTAGCAAGCTCATGAGGCACAACTAACCCTAACTAAAGAGGCTTAACTAATTTCATTTCAAAATTTCAGTCTAATCCTTAACCTAGCCTAGGTTGTAAGATTTTAAATTGGCTTCACATTATAATTTACGGAACTTGAAAACAGAAATAACAAAAGCCAGTACCCAGATCTTCCCTGCCCAAGATGCTTTTTTATTTGAAAACCTCATCTAAAAGATTTAACAATAAAAAATTCACTTGATTCTTTTTATGTTGCAAGTCCTACTTAGTAAAAATGTAAGAAAACTCATCATTTAAGTTAATATTTGAGTTTGAAATACTTCCCTTTCCACCTTGATGAAATTGGCATTTTATGGAGAATCCACAGCAAGAACAATGAAAATGTCATCATTCTTCCTACTTTAAGCTAACATCAAGATGAGTTTTCAAATATCCCTTCTATGGCATGTAAGCATCTAGAGCAAAAGTGTTCAAGCTTGCTGTTAGGAGTCTTTTTGTTTGTTTGCTTTTTCTCCCACTGGGACTTCTGTTGTATCATCATAAAAAGGGGAGAATGGGACTGACACGTCTCTGGTCCATCATCCTGCCTCCAACCATCAAACCAGAAATGCCAGTGTGGAGCCACTTGACATTTCTTGATTCTATAGGTTACACTCTTTGCTTAAGTAAAGGATTTGTCTTTTCTTTAAAAAGTTGATCACTGGCTTAGAAGCAAATAAAATAACATAGATCATGAAGAGTTGGCTAAGAATATTGATAGTAGATGTGTGTGTGTGTCTTTATGTGTGTGTAGTCATAAGTTGTAAGCTTCTGTTATGAATTCTTGGAATATTTTTGGATGCATATAGCATAGACTTTGGTCATCATCCTTCACAGAAACTGTATACTTATATATTGGTCTCTTCATTTATTCTGAGGGAAAGCAGATGGAAGCTATCCATGAAAGAAGCTGAGAGGAAAAAAAAAATAGAAGTTGATTGCTTTAATCACAGTATTATTTTGGGATATTGCCCAGTGTACTTATTCTTTCATAAAGCATTTTTTAATGGAAAGCTGGCAAGAAACAGGATTGGCATTTGGTAATGGACACTGCTATGAGTGGTGTGTTTATTCTTTGAGAAACATGATGATGATCTCAACAAGTAGTACTAATTTTCAAGTTAGAAAACCAAATTTTGCTATGGAACTTTGAAATGTTGTTGAGTCTGCTATCGTGAAAATAATTGAAACTGATTTTGACAGCGGATTTAAAGTTAATATAAAGTTAGTATTAGTTTGATAGAGAATATAAAGCTGAAAGTTTAAATTAGCCACATAGATCTTTAGATGTTTTGGGGAAAAATAGAACAGTCTATTTTATTTGTCTATAGAGAAGCAGTATTTGAATTCAAGAAAAGAATAGTTTTTTGACTATCCAAACACTGTTAAAAAGGGAAAGTTCCCTAAACATTTCTGTTTAAGATTATTACTGATTATAAGATGTGCTACAGTCTAATTATGAAGGAGACTTGAAGTCCACATTAATTTTTCATTATCCAGCAGATATGTAATTGCTTTTGTGAAACTAAAAGATCCACCTAGAGGGAAACATTCTTTTGTGATAAAATTAATATAAAAAGACTGGATAAGAGGTGAAATATTATGATAACTATTCTATACAATGGCATATATATTGTTACTGAAACTCAGCAAATACAGATCCAGCATTCCCACCTTAAGGTATTTGCAAAGGACTCCAAAAGTCATTGATATGTAGTTATATTTAGCTTTTTAGGAGGCTTCTGTGTGAAGCAACTCTTGGCTAAGAATGTGAACAACTCAGTTGCTGAGCAGCTGTCTTACAATGCATTGCAACATTGTTTTCTCCTTTGTTTCTGTCTTTGCCATATCTCTTGTGATTAGACACATAGATATTTATTAGTAAAAATGAAAAGCAAAAATTCAATTGAAGGCCTGGTGTTAATGAAGAACCTTTAGAAGTAGAAATTTTTGTAGAAAGTTGGATAATTTAAAGTGAAATTTTACATATATATATATGCTTTTAGATATTGCCCAGTATGCATAGCATTCTCCTTCAAATCAATGACAAACAGACGTAAGATGATGGATATGATGGATTCATTCATTTGATGTCAGAAGATATTCATAAGAGACATGAGACTCTCATGGAGATATAGTAATTCTGGGTAAAAATCAAACTTCTGTATATTAATTACATGAAGGAGCTAATAGTTAGAGACTATATGTTTGAAATCACTGACATGATTATATGTTTATGAGTTAAATCATTTCATATGTAAGGAGGAGTTAAGAGAGCTAAGAGAGGAGGAATAATTTGCTCATTTTTTCAAAAGAACGAGTCCAAGATACTGAAGTATCTCCTAGAAGGAATAAGTGTAATAAATAAAAACATATCTATGGATAAGCATGTCAAGGACAGATCAACTCATCAGCTGATAGGCAATATGACCAAAATTTAGATTGAGAGAAGCTTACTATATTATTCTAAAAATTTTAAATCATTAAGGCGTCAACAAAGGGACCTGTTATATGTTGGAGTTAATAAGATAAATATTAGATCAAAATATAATAAAATTTCTTTCCTCCTTTCATTGATTGGACATGGAAGTAGAAAAACACTTTTATTCATTCATGAATTGCAGACAGATACAGGGTCATCTGTAAGCTATTTATGCATCTTAATATTGAGATGTTAATTGGTTCTCTGTAAGATCACATGGGCTTCCTAAGTAGCACTAGCGGCAAAGAACCTGCCTGCCAATGCGGGAGATATAAAAGACTGGGGTTCAATCCTTAGATTGGGAAGATCCCCTGGAGAAGGACATGGGAACCCACTCTAGTATTCTTGCCTGGATTATCCCTTGGACAGAGGAGCCTGACAGGGTACAGTCCATGGGTTTGCAAAGAGTCACACATGACTGAATTGACTTAGCAAGCACACATTCATAATATCATATACCTTTAGCCTCTTAACTAGAACACACTACATACATTCAACATATTGTACAAGGATCACATTTACTCTTTGAATATATGAGCAAGTTGTATATGAGGAGGTATTGAATGAAAATACATAATAAATAAGTATTTATATCAAGTGAGGTGTGCAATATTGAATAATTTTGAAGAGCTCTATGTAAATAAAATTATTCCAAGGGATAACCTCTTAAAAATAAAATATGCTGTTTTTAAGATAGCAGATGGTAAAATTATTGAGTGCAATGCTCAGACCTAATTGGAAGAGCTTATTCAAAGGTAACAAAAGAGAAGTTGTTGAAAGATCTAGGAAATGTAATTGAAACTGTCAAAAAGACAAAATTGCAACACTGAAAAATTAGGAAAAGCTATCTGGGAATCTTTAAAATGCAGTAAACATTTCTAATACACTAAGCTACTAACCAACACGTCATTAGTTGTGATCTGCAAAGAAAAAGGAGCACACTGATCTTTGATATCACAGAAGAAATAAATCTCTTCTTTCCATGCCTTTAAATGTTGCTAATCATAATGCTCTGAAAAATAACATTCACTGCTTTGTAAATAGCCATTCTCTTTAATCATTCATAGCCTTCATTTCAATTATCTTCCAACTATTTTTCTACCAACTACTCCACTAATTTATTTGCACAGGATGATGCAATCCTTTATCAGAATGCATAGAGATTTGCTTCATCCTACTATTTGTCTACTACTTTTGGTAATTTTTCATCAACTTCAGCTATATTTAGTGAATGATTCAAAAGAATAGAGTTCATCTATTTTCATGATCTAAGTATCCAAACACAATATCCTAACACACACTCAAACAGAATAAACATTCAAAGAATATTCTTCAATAACTAAACTCACAGGTATATAAACATGCCTTAAGTGCAGCCATTATCCTTTATTTTCTTTATTCCCAACCTCAACATTATCATCAATTTGATCATCAGCACTAATGGGATGCAGAAATATGCATCTTCACTGCAGTGAAGAGTGTTATGACTACATTGGGAGATCTAAAAGGCTAACATATATATCCTTAGAAATATGAACTGAATAGCCCCTAGTTTCACATGCAAAATGATATAAACATTTGTAGTTTTAGAAGCCAAATAATGTGGGTATATATGTGATTGCATGAATATATATATATATATATATACACACACACATATACATATATGCTTTCATAACTCAGCAATTGTGAATAATGCTGCTATATACATGGATTGCATACATCTCATTGAAATAAACTGTTTTTCATTTCTTTGTGGTAGGTATATATACACTCAGAAGTGGAATCGTTGGATAATATGGTAGATCAAGTTTCATTTTTTTGGAACCTCCATATTGTTTTCCATAATGATTGAACCAATTAACATTCCCTCTGACAATGTACAGGGTTCTTTTTCACCATTTCTAGTACCTGTTACCCCTTGTCTTCTTTCTGATAGCAATTCCTGGATTGTCATTTGGTTATACAATTCTTGCATAGAAGAATTTTTTTTATTTGTTATGTATGAAAGAAAAAATAAAAATGTAATTCCACAGTTAGCTTTTGTTCTTCTCCATTCTGTCCTGCAATACATATGTGTAAATACCAGTGAGAAAGCATTTCCTCTCCTCAACTTTTTCAGTTTTGCCTCAATTATTTTTCCTTGGTTCTGATGTTATTATGTTGCTTTCAATTCAATGATGCTAACATATTCAAAATGCAAACTCAGTTTTGATCTATCTAATTCTAGATATTTCAAAACTATCATAATTATCAGATGGTGTTTTGAATTTTCACAATTATTATAGAACTCCTATCTAAAAAGGTTTTTCTGTGGTCCGCAATCTATTGTTTGATTGCTTTAATCAAAAGAGAAAATAAATGTATTTTTGGTGTTCTGATATTTTGGAAGTTATCCCAGTTCATAATGATAAAGAATAGCAATATATGTATGTTTGGAGAAATACGTAAATGGCTCAGTGTCAACTGTATATAGATGCATAGCATAAACTGACATACTGACAATATTGGTAGACTTCTATACCTCCATATATATATATATATGTCAAGATATATATTTAATTTAAAAATTTGCCTTATGTTGGTCTTACTCTAGGGAAGTATATTAAGTAACCTTAAATAATATATTCCATAATGCTGATTTAGCTTCTTTCCTATATAATTTGAGTTTTTCAATCTAACTCTAAATCAAAGAAAGCAAATTCAGATAATTTAAAAACAGAAGTAAAATACTACAATGATAAAAATTATCAAGTCTATTAAGAATAATTACAACAAAAAGTAACATTTTGTGGGTTATTTATATGCACCACTGAGTCAAATAAAATAAAATTATCATGGTTTATCATAAAAGCCTGTTAGCTATTGCTAATTTGTATATGAGATATCATTATTTGAGAAAGGATTAAGTTACCTGTTGCTTCCCAGGTGGCTCAGATGGTAAAGAATCCGCCTGCAATGCGGGAGACCCGGGTTCGATTCCTGGAGACGGGAATGGCTACACACTCTAGTCTTCTTGCCTGGAGGATTCAATGGACACGGGAGCATGGCAGGCTCTAGTCAAAGGGTCTCAAAGAGTCGAACACAACTGAACTGACTTAGCAGGTATACAATCTGTCGACAGTCTCAGGGCTTGTAAGACATGGAATTGGAATTTGAATTCATTTCTGTCAGATCCCAGATCCAAGTTCTTGCCTACTAATCATGCTGTTATCTTAATTATGCAGTGTTTTGATTCTCAGTCATGTCCTTCATGTTTCCATGTAATCAATGCATTAAACAATTCATCAGTTTTGTAAAATGAGGACTGGCAGAGAATAAAACAGTCAATATACCATTTTACAAATGTTCTCTGTTCAAATCTGGCTTTTTTACCTTTCCTGAGAACTATACATTTTGAAAGGACTATTTATTAGTGTAAATTATTTGTAAAAATGTTTGAAAATATGTTTTAAACTTGCCTTTTTGTCTAAAATGCAAAAAAAGATATATTGCCACCTTCTATAATCTGTCAACAACTCAATCTTCACTATCATTTATTACAAAGAGGGTACTTAATGTTAGATGCATTGTATAGAAATAAATACTTTAATCCAAATTTGATATTTTAACTCTAAAAGCCAAATCCTGGTTCAGATAATATAACAAAGTATTATTAATAATTTGGGATACATTATATGGATCCATATTTTAGTTATTAATCATAATGTAAAACACTGATTAAATATGAAAACATTAATTTCTCAAATCATGCTTATGTCATGAATGCTTTTATTGAAATTATAAATAGTTTAAAATATTTAAACAAAGTAAAAACTAAGAGAAACTTGTGTGTTGTCTTTCAGTACACTGACATATGAGAAGTAAATGGGCATTAATTCTCTCAATGAGATTTATAACTTTAAAATAAGCACTTTACATTTATTTTAGTTTTTGATTCATTTAAATGAAGTGGAAGCACACATTAAGCACACATAAGCATTTAACTATTTTTGCAAAATTAAAATATTATAGAAAGACAGGATTATGCAGTTTTTGATGTCTATTTAAATCATGCTTTGGTTTAGATTTCTACATAGAAGGAAAATATTTCCACACATGGACAAATGTACCAGATTAATTTATCTTCATTTCCATCTGTGTGAGTGTGCAGTGTGTATAAAAAAAATTCGTTATTGTCAAAGAGTTTCATTTCTACAGGTGAAAGTAAAACAAGCATTTCCCAGATTGCCACAGAGAGTTATTACAGTAGTTAATTTGCTTTTATTGACTGCCAGGTTTTCCTGCTGAGAAATTTCCTGGCTGATGTTCTTAACACTGTAGTAAATGTCTTCATCTTTGCTCATTCCTCTGAAGTTAAAATATGACTTTTTAATCTCTTTGAGGTTTATCAATTTGTTACATTTCTCAAAAAAACAGAGTATGTTTCATTAAACATGTTCCAAACTATGAATACATTTTTTGTTAATTCTCTCTGGCCAAAACCCATCCAGGATATTACATATACAACATATATATATATATATATATGTGTGTGTGTGTGTGTGTGTGTGTGTGTATATATGTGTGTATATATATATATATATACACACAGGTATATATTTTAAAGTAAATTCAATAACTGTTCATTTGTTTTTGTTTGCTTCTTTATGAGATATAAAAGGCTGTAGATACAAGAATTTAAAGCCATCATTGCCTTATTTTTGACGCCTGATCACAGACTGCTGGTTACGACACTGAGAACTACAGTGAATACAGGTGAAGGAAATCGTAACAAACTTAAGAGTGAGGGAAAAAGGAAAGAGGCAGGCAAGTAGCCATCTCTTACTTTAGGTAGATAGCCTTCAATGAAAAGAAATTTTGCAAAATTCTCACTAGCAAATATTTGAAAATGAAATTTGTTTTATATGTTTTATTTTATTGGCAAACCAACACAAAACAAATTAGGAGAACAGAGCACTACTTAGGTTATAGTGCTGTCTCTTCCCAGTAGGTACTTCGAATTTTGGAATAGATTGTATAAGATGTATGATTACAGAAAGCAGATTTTAACAGAATGCCACCTATCACTAAAAAATCACTAGAGCCCCCTCTCTTTCAATTTTGGTAGTAGCAATGCTAAAATTAACAGGAGAGGCTTATGCTTTTGAGAAGATAGAGTAGATGTAATTTTCCCTATTTTGAAGGAATAAGTACAACAAAAGAAAACTAAAAATGTTCTAACAAGGAGTCAGGACTCTGGGCTGACTAAGCGTTTTGAGGGCTCTGACTCAGGGCTCTGAGCTAGGACTCTGGAGACCCAAGGAATGACTTGGTGGTGAGTTCCCTGGTTATTTTTTTTGCTTCATATGTATCTTAGACTTGGAGCTGAATAATCCAGCAATCTGAAAATAGAAATGGAGGCAGACAAAAATATGCCTCCCCAAAGCCTACTTAACTCTGTCTAGTTCATGAACGAGGGAAGGTGAAACCTACCATGAAAGAAAATATTTATAAAATAACACTCCTTCTCCAATACTGATAAATTGCATAATTTTGGAATGAATTTTAAAATCCTATTTACAGTTGTTAACTACCTAATTACAAGTAATATTTCCCTATACAACCACATAATTATTTTAACTAGGTTGACTATTTTACCTAGTAACAAGATATTCTTTTTTCAAAGACAGTATAAATTATAATAAATAACTTCTTGAGTCACTCTTTTTTAATGTTTCTGTTTGGCTGACAGATTTCTCTGCTGCTGACAGTTCATTTCTCCAGGATCAACACCTTGTAGGAAAAAAAAAAAATTATTCTCTTTGCACTATCAGGTGCATAAGTAAGATGTCAAATGTGGTGAACACCTCTCTACCCTTAATGTGCTTTTAAAATTTTGAATGTTAAGTCAAATAAATATTCCTTTTTACTGCCAACAGTCTCTCTCAATTTTACTCTTAGTTTATGAACTCTATATAAATATTATGGAAGCAGATTATTTGGAAAGTATTTCAGTTGGTCTATAGTCCTTTAGGGTAACTGATTTGGCAATATATACTATACATGATATATAAAAATGATATATTAAAAATGCAAGCCTAAATTTATTTTTGTTCATTCATTTTTAATATTTCTGTAATTTATGTGAAGCTCAGCAATTGAGGAGAGTTAACAAAAACTGCTAAATACAATCAAATGATTGTTGGATGACTTTTCTGTTTATCAGTCTGCTCTTGTTATGAATTTTAAAAGTTTTCCAAAATATTTAAGGTAGAAAGGAGGCCTCATCCCAACACCAATATCCTCCGTCACACTTGTTGGTTTATCCTTCCCTTTTCTTCCTCCTTTCTTCCTTCCCTTTTGTTTTGATTAGAGATGGCTACACAGTCTTCCTAACTTCTTAGCAAGCATTTTCCAGTGTAATTTTGCAACTGCTCCCATCAAGAGGTGGAACATGTTTCTTCACACATTGAATCTGAGCTGGGCCAGTGCTTTGCTTTGCTTCATAACACATTTAGGAAGCATAACTGAGGAAGAGTCTTTAAGAGCTTGCATATCTGTTTTCTTTTGCTATGTTTGGAACCCTGAGAAACCTTGTAAACAAAACTGAGCTAGAATGATGGAAGTAAAAATCTAAGTGCAGGAAAATCAGGGGCAAAAATAAAAAAATCTGTCAACTTCTAGAACAATTGAAACCATTCTATATTCCAGCCATCAGCTGAAATAAAAACATATCAGAGGGCCCAGTAAACATAAGCTGAGTTAGCTCTGTCAGGAACAGTAGAGCTTATCTACAAAATTGTGAACAAAATCAACAAGCTGCTGTTTTAAACTATCAAACTATTATCCTCCTTTCTTTTCTTCCTTATGTCTTCTCTTCTGTATAGCTTCCTCAAATTGTTATTTCTTTTCTTAGTCACTTCCTTTCTTTTTTATTGTAAAATATTATTTTAAAAGCTCCTAAAAACGTGTTATCTTTCTCAAAAGTGCTTCTGTACATATCTTAATAAATAAGGGCATTTTGAATTGTTAAGGCATTTTTGCTAATAATATTTAGTGAGCTCAGAAAAACATTATCTCACTAATTAGTATTAACAAAAATGCCTTAATAATTAATATTCAATTGTTAATAGTTATTATTAAAGTTAACAGTTAATATTTAAAGTTCTTCAGTTGCCTCAAAATAAATTATATTGCTTTTATTTTATGAATAGATTATGAAATAGTGTTTTAAACTATATGTAGTGAAAGTTGCTCAGTCATGTCTGACTCTTTGAGACCCCATGGATTATACAGTCCTTGGAATTCTCTAGACCAGAATACTGGAGTGGGTAGCCTTTCCCTTCTCCAGGGGGTCTTCCCAAACCAGGAACTGAACTTAGGTCTCCACAATGCAGGTGGATTCTTTACCAACAGAGCTATCAGGGAATCTCAAAACTATATACACATGGGTGAGCAGTAGCGGTGCGCTCAGCTGTGTCTGACTCTTTGTGACCCCATGGATTGTAGTCCACCAGACTCCTCTGTCCTTGGCATTTCCCATCAAGAACACTGGAGTGGGTTGCCATTTCCTTCTCCACGGATCATCCTGACCAGGCATTAAACCCATGTTTCCTCAATCTCTTACACCGCAGATTCTTAACTGCTGAGCCATTTTAATTTTTGTATGTATATATGCACATACATACATATTAGCCTTGGTAGCTAGGTCAGAACGCCAATGCTTCTCCCATACCGTTCACCTCGGAAATCTTTGTTCATTTCCTACCTGCCAGTAGTTGTTCTATTATTCTTTTCAGAGTCCGTTGCTGTTCATGTGCAGTTAAGAATTCAGGCAAGCACTTGAAGGAAACCCCTGAGAAGATTACTGGGGCTCTTTCTCTGCCATGTCATCATCTCTCAGCCCTGCCCAGAAACTCTAGCTTCCTTACAAGTCAGTTTTGTCTCCGTATGGGCTCCATTTACTTGGATATCAACTTTGAAACTTCTCCTTGGAAGGATCAACCATGGAATCTGTCTGTGCTCACAAATGATATTATAGACTCTCTTCAAAGGTTTTTGTTCTGTGTTTTAATACTAAATATCTAGGTCAAAACCATACATTGTTTACTGTGTTTATAAGGAGACAATAGTTCTTCACTTGTAATTGCCATGACAGCCAGGGAGTTTCATTTATGCCAGATTAAGCTATTTGTGTGGTCATATCTGGCTAAGGCCTACAATTCAGTTTACATGCCTATATATATTTATATGCATACATACAGAATTTTCATTTATAAAAAAGATTTGTTTTAATTGTGTTAGATTAAGGGTGGCCTCATTAGTTGACAATGTATTAGTTTAGAGTCAGTGTGAATTATAATATTCAAAGTACACATATAAAAATTATTTTTGCTATTGTATGAGAGCCAGAATCAATATAATCCACTGTAGAAAATTAATGCAAGTGCATGAATTATTACTCTGGGATCTTAGCCATGGGCATGCAGATTAGTGTTGGCTGGAGAATTTTATAAATAAAACCATAGACTAATAATATTCATACTCTGATGTAAGGTAGTTTGATCTAGTTCATCTTTCAGTTTTAATTTTATCATCAATATTTTCTAAATTAAATTGATATTCTTGGAGAAAATTATTTTTGAAACAATTTATAAAAGATCTACAGCTTAATTCAAAACATTAAGCAGTGGTTAAATATATTTCAAAATTTTTCCATTCAATTTAAAAAAGTAGTCCAATTGTGTAGAGTGAATTCAAAATTATTTATAGATTTAAGGTTTGAGAGAAACAGTAGAATGCTGAAAGATTGTGATTGATAAGACAAATTTTGTATGCTTAATTGCTATATAAAATTGCACCTGGATTTTTATTTTTAAATATAGTTTTATGGTTAGAATTAATATTATTTTGAAATCCTATGTTCAATTAGCTAATGCCAAAGTTAAATATCCTTATGTGATGTTGGAAAATCAGAGTAGAAAGAGTAGACTAATTTCTGTAACATTTTTGGTCAGATGTGAAATAAGAAAATAATTCACAATTTCCACTTAATGTATCAGTTTGAAAAACAACACATGCTTACCTACTATATCTTCTGGCACAGGTTGAATTCTGTGCCCCCTAAATTCAGCTGTTGAAGTCTTGATCTCCAATACATCAGAATATGACTCTGTTTAAAGATACAGCCTTTCAAAAAGTAATTACTATAAGGGTGTTAGGACTCAAATCTAATCTGACTAGTGTTTTTATAAGAAAAACAGCTTAGGACATGGAGGGTGAAACACAAGAGACACCTGTACACAGAGGGATGGCCTGTGAAAAAGATAGCAAGATGGCAGTCATCTGTAAGTCAAAGAGAGAGGCGTCAGAGGAAACCAATGCTGCCATTACCTGGAATGTGAAGTCAAGTGGGCCTTAGGAAGCATCACCACAAACAAAGTTAGTGGAGGTGATGGAGTTGAGCTATTTCAAACCCTAAATGATGGTACTGTTAGGTGCTGCACTCAATATGCCAGCAAGTCTGGAAAGCTCAGCAGTGACCACAGGGCTAAAAAAGGTCAGTTTTCATTCCAATCCCAAGGAAAGGCAATGACAAAGAATGTTCAAACTATCACACAGTTGCACTCATCCTACACACTAGCAAAATAATGCTCAAAATTCTGCAAGCCAGGCTTCAACAGTATGTGAACCATGAAATTTCAGATGTTCAAACTGGATTTAGAAAAGGTAGAGGAACCAAAGATCAAATTGCCAACATCAACTGGATCATAGATAAAGCAAGAGAGTTACAGAAAAATATCTGCTTTTTGATTACGCCAAAGTCTTTGACTGTGCAGATCACAACAAACTGTGGAAAATTCTTCAATAGATGGGAATACTAGATGACCTTACCTGCTTCCTGAGAGATCTGTATGCAGGTCAAGAAGCAACAGTTAGAAATGTACATGGAAACACAGAATGTTTCCAAATGGGGAAAGGCATTCTTCAAGGCTATATATTGTCACCCTGCTTATTTAACTTATACGCAGAGCACATTATGAGAAATGTTGGGTTGGAGGAAGCACAAGCTGGAATCAAGATTGCTGGGAAAAATATCAATAACCTTATATATGCAGATGACACCACCCTTATGGCAGGAAGCAAAGAAGAACTAAAAATGCTCTTGATGAAAGTGAAAGAGGAGAGTGACAGAGTTAGCTTAAAACTCAACATTCAGAAAACTAAGGTCATGGCATCTGGTCCCATCACTTCATGGCAGATAGATAGGGAAACAGTGGAAACAGTGACAGACTTTATTTCTGGGGGCTCAAAAACCACTGCAGATGCTGAATGCAGCCAAGAAATTAAAAGACACTTGCTCCTTGGAAGAAAAGTTATGACCAACCTAGATAGCATACTAAAAAGCAGAGACATTACTTTGCCAACAAAGGTCCTTCCAGCCAAAGCTTTGGTTTTTCCAGTAGTCATGTATGGGTGTGAGAGTTGAACTATAAAGAAAGCTGAGTGACAAATAATTGATGTTTTTGAACTGTGGTGTTGGAGAAGGCTCTTGAGAGTCCCTTAGACTTCAAGGAGATCCAACCAGTCCATCCTAAAGGAAATCAGTCCTGAATATTCATTGGAAGGACTGATGATGAAGCTGAATCTCCAATACTTTGGCCACCTGATGTGAAGAACTGACTCATTTGAAAAGACCCTGTTGCTGGGGAAGCTTGAAGGCAGGAGGAGAAGGGGATGACAGAGGATAAGATGGTTGGATGGCATTACCGACTCAATGGACATGAGTTTGGGCAAACTCCAGGAATTGGTAATGGACAGGGAAGCCTGGTGTGCTGCAATCCATTGGGGTGGCAAACAGTTGGACATGACTGAGTGACTGAATTGAACTGAATCAAACTAATGGATCCCCTTATATAATTATTGTGCTAGGTTGTCTAGTAAGAAGCATTTGTAACTCTCAAAATAACAGAAATGTCAAAAAAGCTGTATATTAGGATGTATTAAAGATGGAGACCAAAGCCTTTGACTGTGTGGGTCACAATAAACTGTGAAAAATTCTGAAATAGATGGGAATACCAGACCACCTGACCTGCCTCTTGAAAAACCTATATGCAGGTCAGGAAGCAGCAGTTGGAACTGGACATGGAACAACAGACTGGTTCCAAATAGGAAAAGGAGTACGTCAAGGCTGTATATTGTCACCCTGCTTATTTAACTTATATGTAGAGTACATCATGAGAAACCTGGGCTGGAAGAAGCACAAGCTGGAATCAAGATTGCCGGGAGAAATATCAATAACCTTAGATATGCAGATGACACCATCTTTATGGCAGAAAGTGAAGGGAACTGAAAAGCCTCTTGATGAAAGTGAAAGAGGAGAGTGAAAAAGTTGGCTTAAAGCTCCACATTCAGAAAACTAAAATCATGGCATCCGGTCCCATCACTTCATGGCAAATAGATGGGGAAACTGGAAACAATGGCAGACTTTATTTTTGGGGGCTCCAAAATCACTGCAGATGGTGATTGCAGCCATGAAATTAAAAGGCACTTACTCCTTGGAAGGAAAGTTATGACCAACCTAGATAGCATATTAAAAAGCAGAGACATTATTTTGCCAACAAAGGTCTGTCTAGTCAAGGCTCTGGTTTTTCCAGTGGTCATGTATGGATGTGAGAGTTGGACTGTGTAGAAAGCTGAGAGCTAAAAAATTGATGCTTTTGAACTGTGGCATTGGAGAAGACTCTTGAGAGTCCCTTGGACTACAAGGAGATCCAACCAGTCCATCCTAAAGGAGATCAGTCCTGGGTGTTCATTTGAAGGACTGTTGCTGAAGCTGAAACTCCAATACTTTGGCCACCTCATGCGAAGAATTGACTCATTGGAAAAGACCCTGATGGTGGGAGGGATTGGGGGCTGGAGCAGAAGGGGATAACAGAGGATGAGATGGCTGGATGGCATCACCGATGCAATGGACATGGGTTTGAGTAAACTCTGGGTGTTTGTGATGGACAGGGTGGCCCGGCGTGCTGCGATTCATGGGGTCACAAAGAGTCAGACACGACTGAACTACTGAACTGACTGAAAGATGGAGATGGACTTCCCTAGTAGTTCAGATGGTAAAGATCTGCCTGTAATTTGGGAGACCTGGGTTTGATCCCTGGTTTGGGAAAATCCCCTGAAGAAGGCAATGGCTACCCACTCCAATATTCTTCCCTGAGAATTCCATGGACAGAGGAGACTAGCAGGCTACAGTCTATGCGGTTACAAACAGTCAGGCACATCTAAATGACTAACACACACACACACACACACACAAATATGGAGATATGAAGACATTGAAAGAGGTAATACATCTGGAAAAAGTGAAATAATTTATAATTTCTTAAAAGTGCTCTGTTATATAGCAAACAATTCTTCTGAATGTCATCTCTAGGTTTATCCATTTAATTTAATCAAATTTGCCTTTTAGTATCATAAGTCTGCAAAGCGAGAACAACATTTGTTTCAACAATTCATTTACTCTAATACAGCTTAGAAAAGCTGTGAAGGGTTTTATTAGATGGATCAATAATATTTGAATAAAAGCATCTATTAAAATTTAATACTGATGTTTGGAAAAGGGGGAAAAAGTCTTAAAAACTTAAACTGTACATTGTATATTACTTCCTAACTTTGGGTCACAAAATATTTTAAATAAAAATTATTTCTTCTGTGAGTTTTGGCCACTTTTAAAACAGGTTGTTTATGATGCTATTAAATTTAAAATAAATTATAGATACATTTCCTCTGTCAGATATATGATTTGTTGGATACATGGCATAGTCCTAGTGTATATCTTATCTTTTTATTATTTTAACAGTGCCTTTCACATCAGTTCAGTTCGGTTCAATTGTTCAGTCATGTCCGACTCTTTGTGACCCGCATGGATTGCAGCATGCCAGGCTTCCCTACCCATCACCAACTCCCGGAGCTTGCTCAAACTTATGTCCATCAAGTCGGTGATGCCATCCAACCACCTCATACTCTGTCATCCCCTTCTCCTCCTGCCTTAAATCTTTTCCAGCATCATGGTCTTTTCCAAGGAGTCAGTTCTTCACATCAGATGGCCAAAGTTATTGGAGTTTCAGCTTCAGCATCAGTCCTTCCAATGAATATTCAGGACTGATTTCCTTTAGGATGGACTGATTTAATCTCCTTGCAGTCCAAGGGACTCTCAAGGGCCTTCTGCAACATCACAGTTCAAAACCATCAACTTTTCGACTTCCACATGTTAAGCATCAATATCGATTCTATATCAATTTCAAAAACATCAATTCTATGTCTTTCACATATGAAGTGCAAAATTTTTTATGAAGTCCAATTTGTTATTATTTTATTTTCTTTTATTTACTGGCCTATGGGTATCATGTCTAAGAACTCCTTGCCTAACTTCTGACATTATAAGTCAAAGATGTCAGTTTCAAAACATCGCCTACTGTATAATTCCATTTATATGACATTCTTAAGATAGAACTTAAGAATATAACAGAGAAAATATTAGTGGTTGCCAGAGACAGGTAATGGTGTGATTATGAAAGAGTCTCATGAAGGATTTTATGGGGTGATGGAATTGTTCTGTATGCTGATTGTGATCGTTATTCAACAAATTTGTACATGGTTAAGGCTCATGCATCTGCACGATTCTCCCCAAAAGGTCAGCTTCACTGTATCTTAAATGAAGACACAAAAAATAAATGAATTAAAAAAAAAAAACACCACAATATATTTTATGGTAATGCATATATGGTAATATATTTTACCCAATATATTTTATGGAATTCTCCAGCCCAGAGTACTGGAGGGGGTAGGCTTTCCCTTCTCCAGGGGATCCTCCCAACTCTGGGATCGAACCCAGGTCTCCCACATTGCAGGTGGATTCTTTACCAACTGAGCCACAAGGACAGCCCAAGAATATACAATGGGGTAGGATATCCCTTCTCTAGCAGATATTCGTGGCACAGGAATCAAACCCCATCTCCTGCATTGCAGGCAGTCTTTACCCAGTGAGCTATCAGGGAAGCCCCTATTTTGTGGTAGATATTCCTTAAAAAGATATGAACAGTCAAGAAGAAGAAGGAACAGAGGTAATAAAATTAAATTGAGTAGGTTACAGACTCACACAAAGGCACTGATTAAGACAGTTTTCATTCTAGGGCTCAACTGAATCTCATTTATTATAAGTTCATCCATCAATTTATGAAATTTACATGTATAATGTAAATACTAAATACTTTGTTATTGTCTCACATGGTGCAGCTAATAGAAATATTCATATAGCAGAGGCAGGACTTGTATCAGAGTTTCTTGATTATTTTTCTTAAGTAACAACAATAAGAACAAATGTGTAAGATTATGAGTAGAAAATAAAAGTAATCCTAAAAAATGTGAACTGGGACATAGTTATCCCTTATGACAGTAATTAAGTGATCAGGACTTTCTCTTCACTTATTTTATAATTGGCTAGAAATCAAAGCTAAGTAAAACCTAAGAGGACCTTGCTTTATGATATATAGGATATGCTGTAGCTGGTTCCTGTGGATTCAGCAACTCATGGATTCTTTTGCATTACACAGTCAACAGTTATTTATCTGTTTATTTATCTAGATATTTATTTATTCAATACAGATTGAATCAACCATAAACCTGGATTAGACCTAAATTTATATTTCCTTACTGCCATTTGCAATCTTTTTTTTTCTTTACTTGTGTTTCAGTTTTAACAGATAATCGAGTCAGTGAATCTCTGCTAACAAAACATAAATGTTAATGAACATTTTTGTTAAGAGTACACAAACACCTATCTTTCAATCTTTTTTTCCCAACTGTTGCTAGGTTGTTGCTATAATTAAGGAAATATTTTTTACTGAAGACTCAACTAAATTTTTAAGGTTAAAAAAGGCTACATTCCTAATTACAAGGAAAGAAAATATACAAAAATATCTTTCAAAGATAAAATAATTAAAGGAACACAGAACTGTGTTGGAAGAATGATTAAAAGAAAAATGTGGAATAATGGGTTAGAATAATGACTTGTAAATTATTTTGAATTCATTAGAGGGTAAGCAATGATACAAAAATATGTTTAAATAACAAAGTTCAGTTAGTTCATTTCAGTCGCTCAGTTGTGTGTGCGACCCCATGACCTGCAGCATGCCAAACCTCCATGTCCATCACCAACTCCTGGAGTCCACCCAAACCCATGTCCATTGAGTTGGTGATGCCATCTCATCCTCTGTTGTTCCCTTCTCCTCCTGCCCTCAATCTTCCCCAGCATCAAAGTCTTTTCTGATGAGTCAGCTCTTCACATCAGGTGGCCAAAGTATTAAAGTTTCAGCTTCAACATCAGTCCTTCCAATGAACACTCAGGACTGATCTTCAAAGAGGAACTTGAAATTAAAAATTGGTCCAAAATGGCTAAGTTATTAAAACTAGTCATACAAATCCTTTCTCAATAATAAAAATGAAAAAAATTACGAAATAATGACAACTTTGCAAAAATTGTTGACAAAACACAGGAAGGAGACTAGAATCCTTGAATATGTGAACACACCCAAATCATCAATTTGTGACAGCCTGTTTCCAAGGGTACAGAGAACATTAGCTTCATAATGTTACATGTCTTTCTACCAATCAAGGAATCAACAACAATAAAGATGTAAAAATAGTGTCAGAACATTTATATATATATATATATATATAATATTAATAGATATATCTTTGAACCATATTTTCTCAATTATTTTAGTTTCTAATTTTTATGCAGTGTCTTTTAATATGATTTTTTTTCCAGAACCAAAACCAAACATAAGAAAGTTGTCACTTTTGTATTTTCCAGTTTTGTCCAAACTGCAATACTTAAAAGGAAAAATACTTTTTATTTAAAAGGATTGGATGCTAAAGAGAAAATGACAAAAGTTCAAGGTTGAAGGATTGAGTGTTTGTTTTGTTTTCTCCTCTACCAGAATACCAAGGAACTACTTTCTAGAAGACAATACTTAGTCTGAAACCTAAAAATGAAAAGGATCCAATAATATGAATTATTGAAGTAAGATCATTTTAGAAAAAGAAAACAGTATATCTACATCCCAGGGGTGGAAAGTTTTTATGGTTAACAATGGAAAAAAAATTATTTTTTAAGTCTTTTGGGATGAATTTTAGTCCCTGTAGGTGAGAGTGATAGGAAATGAGGTAGATAATTAGGGTTACATCATGTATGGTCATAATAAGATGTTTGAATAGAAACAATGTGAAGATAAATGTATAATTTAAGTATATAATCATCCTTAAACAAAATAATTTCAGGTTATATTTCCATTGAAAGAAACTAAATGACTGAAGATGTTACATTAACATGACAATATGTGTTTTATAAATTAGACAAAATGATGGAAACAGATCAAAAAATAAGGCCCAATGGAAGGAATATATATGAATAACCTAAATCTCTAACAAGTAACATTAACAGACCTGCAATGAGAAAGTAGATCAGTTTTTCTACAATAACTTTTGCCACAAATTCTAATGCACAATCCTCATTTTATATACACCACAATTAATCAATGGTTAATAGAAATTTTTTTTCTAATTTCTGTGGAACTTAATGTTTGTTTTTAAGATGGCATGTTTTTAAAAATTTATTCCGAGTATCTTGAAGAACTATAAACAAGGAGCTGAATTTGAACCATTAATCAACACTCGTCCGACTCTTTGCGACCCTGTGGACTGTAGCCTACCAGGCTCCTCCATCCATGGGATTCTCCAGTCAAGAATACTGGAGTGGGTTGCCATTTCCTTCTCCAGGGGATCTTCCCAACCCAGGGATTGAACCCGGTTCTCCTGCATTGCAGGCAGACGCTTTAACCTCTGAGCCACCAGGGAAGCCCTCAGTCAACACTAGTAGATTTTATTTCACTCTGAATCAAAAATATAAATATTTCAGTAGTTCCTACTTGGAGATAATGTTTATTATTCCACCAATTCCTTTAATGTCAAGCAGGTTAGGTCAGATATGGTTTACCAAAAGCTGAAGCTTTGCTCCAAGGATACTATTTACAGAAACGTTAACTCTACAAATTTCACAGATACTCAACACATATTAGCCCATTCATGGTTGTGAAAAGCAATATATATTTTTAATTATGCAGACTATTTTCATATTTAATATATGCAGATATATTTTCATATATGCAGACTATTTCAAATATACCTTTACTCCAAACACTGTTAACAGTGTTTAGACAATGAAAGACATAATGATAAAAATCTAAGCAAGGAACTGGCAATCGAAGTTCTTATACCAATACATCTCCCTCTAACATTTGAGCATGAGGAAGTCATGGAGCATCAGAAACTTAATGGGTTAAACAAAGATCATCATGTCTTTTCATTTTGCTTAACTTTCTCTATCTCTATTAATTTAGGTGAAACACCTACATATTGCTGTTTTGAAGGTGTGGCCATATGTGGGAGCATCTCTATAGAAGCTGCTTGTGCCTTTGGTTAGAAAGCTAGATCTGATGTGGATGCCAGTCATATATTTCCTCAGGGTTTATTGGCCACTATCACCTAGGTAGTAGGTGAGGCTGGAGATGGAGGGACTGGGCTAGAGCTGAGTGTATGGCTGGGGTTTCCCTTGACTCAGTGGCCATAATCACCCTATGTGGGGGGAAGGTTGGATCCCTAAGTTGTTGGGGCAGAAATCTTGAGGATTGGGTCTAGGATGGCTCTATTCTCTTCAAGTGTATGCTTTCCTCTCTCTCAGCACTGATAACCTTGCCCCACAGGGGTGCAATGCTGAAGCAAGTGGCAGGAGTCTCTTAGCTCATGATGGAACATGAGTCATAGTGGATCACCAACAGACAGATATCCAAGTTGCCTCCTATGCATGCAGCAGTAATTGTTGTCTTTGCTTTGCTCAGATACAGCTTTGAGTCTAAGTAATGTTTTATCCCTTGCAGCTGATCATTTTGCCTGGATTCTGCCTCTTCAGCCCTGCTGTGGATCCACACTGCAGGGAAGTCAGAATTCACAGGCTGACTTCTCTGGTGTGTCTTGGGGCATTGGCTGTGCTGGACCAGCTCCCATCACAGTTCTAGGCTATGTATGATGTGCTGAGGGAGTCCATTCCCAAAACGCCCTCCCTCCTTCCCCCAGTTGTTGCTCTAGATGTGAGTCATCTCTGTGTCCTAGAGCTGACTTGGTCACAACAAGGTAATACCTTTTCTACTTGAAAGCATGAGATTTTAAAATATATTCATAAAATTTTAAGAGACTCTATTCAATATTTACATTTCATAAATTAAACATTTGTTCAGGTTTTAAGAGAGTAACCAAGGAGATGGGAAGAATCAGGAAAAGGAAAGTCTAAGGCAAAGAGAGACAGGAACGGCATGGCGGGGGGAGGAAATTTCAGTCTTATAAGTCAGTATTAAAATGGGAGACATAGCTCTGTAAAAGAGAGGGAATCAATATAAAAATATGCTTCTGCTCCTTGAGGGCTTTTGATTTTTTTAATGGTTGACTGATGTGGAAGCAAAAAGGTTAAAATGTATGTGTGAAGTGCATAATTAGGGATTTTTCTATAGTTTTCTTCTTGTATTGATTTTAATTTCTGAATTCTCTTTATGAGTGCACAGTGGGTCCAATTATACCAATGTTAAAGTCCCAAGATTATTTCACAGCAGCTGGCACTGAAATCTGAGGTGAAATGAAATGCATAAAAATTAAAGATAGGAGTGTCTGAACTAGACATGGAGAAACATCTCAGTTTGGTTATACAGAGTTCAAGCTTATAAGCCCTTTGAATAAATCATGTAGGTAAGAATTTGGAGAAAATTAGAGGTTTCAGACTTACAATTGCTTAGTCTATCTAGAATTTCTTAGTTATGCTATGATGTAGTCTGTGAAATCATGAATCATCTGACAAGAATAAGAAAGACAAAGAAAAACTTAATTGCTCCAGAAATCAAGAATGCTTTTCATCAATGAAGATAGAAGCAGAAATTTTAAGACTGAAATCTAGTTTGACATGTATCACTACATTTAACTACTACATGGATATATTAATCTAGAGAAAATAGTTTCATTTTAAATAATTTTAGTGGGGAAATTAGAATATCTAATATTTTTTTACAAAAGTATGGATCAAGAAATACTGAAAGCAAAAATGAATACATATTATATACAAAATATACTGCTATATACTGAATCAACAGTGCTTGATACCAAGACTCTCTTATGCTTTTTAAAAATTATTTATGTGTTTATTATTTATTTTTGGCTCTGCTGGGTTTTTGTTGATGAGCAGGCTTCTCTCTAGTTGGGGCAAGCAGGGGCTACTCTCTAGTTGTGGTGCCCAGACTTATTGCAGAAGTTCCTCTTATTGCAGAGCATGGGTTCTGGGACACGTGGGCTCAGTAGTTGTGATTTCCCAGTCGCCAGGGCACAGCCTCAATAGTTGTGGTTATAACAGATTGAATACATTTTAATCAGTCAAATATTTTGGGATATTTGGGAGTGTATTCTGCAGGATTTGGAAGGGATTCTAAATCTGTAGATACTAGAAAGTCAGCAAACAAACAGTAGTTGTTATTTTTTAAGAGCAGGTATTATATTACTCTATATGTTTATGGTATATATGATATGCTTGACTTTGCAATATATTTGTGTATATTACATACACAATAATTCATAACATGATAATACAGAAAAATTAGAAAACCTTTTTGATAAAATAATGCAACCTTCTTTATTCTGACTCTAAGGATTTTGGTCTTCAATTAAGAAAGGTAGGTATTACTGGATAGGTCAAGTGTCTGCTGTCTAATGGAGCAGTATTTCTACCACCTTGCTTTCTTCCACCTATGATCTCCCTCTTTTGCCCCAGGTGTTAAGGGAGGAAACAATTTCTTTTCCACCTAAGCAGAGAGATCAGACTACCTCAAGAAATTCATATATTGGCTAAGCGGATGATGAAGGATCACTCCCCACTTTTGATCAGTGAGTTTTAAACAGATTTGAAGGGTAAAGTATGAGCACACACTATATGCTTTATGCCTAATATATATTATCACTCAATCTTCAATGCTAATTCTAATGATAGCTGTCTACATTTTACAATTAAGGAAACTGAGGCTCAGGGAAATAATATAATTGTCTAAAATAATCAAGCCACTGAATTGTAGAGTCAGTTCTTGAATGTGAGTCTCTCGGACTCCAAAATTATAGTATAATTATTGATACTATACTGCGATAACATTTAGCAAGGTGTTCATTGAAGCAAAGTCTAAAAATGGAATTAACTGTAAAAAAATTTCTGTTGTCCCTAGTGATAATCATTTGGCTTAATCTATTTTTCCAATACTTTTTTTACAGTTGAAGAATTTTTTTTAACCTTACTAGAATTCCATCACTAGAAAATATTTGAGAATAATAAGCTGGAAATTACTACTTGCAATGACATAAGATATTAATATTTATAGATTTTCTCCCCATAACTCACCACCAGTGCGGCTTAATGAACAATAGAGAAATTGTATGAGTACATCCAAGATTCAAATGATATCCATTTTTCTGCAGTGGGATCTCTAAGGAACTCCAAGTCATTGTAACTATATATCATTACTGCATTTCAGGCAAAGAAGTTCCAAATTAGCACAGCCAATGCATCACAAATGTGCCTTCAGGTCACCTTCCTCTGCCATGGTAGCAATATGAATCAGGTGATACTGCCACAGAAGGGAAATACTTGGAAAAAAAATGTTTTTTCTCAAAATTAGTGTTCTTTGCCATGGTACATAGAGTCTTGCTAATAAAGCAACTTCCAGGCTCTCTCTCTATCTCCTTTATTTTTGTATTATTTTTTTACTCCAACAATTCATATGACATATAAATATTTTATCTTTCTATGTAATCAAATGCCAAGGGAATTCATAATTTATTCTCTTGAATGGAAGTGACAGCAATATGTGTGTTTCAGAGACCTAGACCTAGGGTTAGGCATTGGAAATCTCAAGTAATTATCTTTGATGTTTGAGACAATATAAACTGGGGGGCTTTAGTGATTCAGAATGGTTGAAAATTAAGCAGAACATATATATATATATATATATATATATATATATATATATATGCACACACACACACAATCAGAATGAGTAATCATCCCTGATTTTTTGAAACTGAAGGGACTTCCTGAGACACATGACTTCCAGTCTTAAAACTGGGACTGTCCTGGGCAAATCTAGATGGTTTGTCATGTTGTAACTGGTTAGAAAGTATTAACACAATCTTTGATATGGGAGGCCAAATATGATGGTAAATATACCAAATATGATGGTATATATTTTTTGTGTATTTAGCATTTACAAATATTAATTGGTCTGTGCTGGTTTGCTGGTTCTGTAGAAGAAGTATCTCCCTAGCTTCTGGGAGGTCAACTGGGTTTCTAAATATAAATACTTGCTGTAATTAGCATTCACACATAGTTCCAAAGACTTCCAACTTCCGTGGGGCTATGATTCTCCTTGGCAATTTTAGGGTTATGACAGAAATATGGAGTTTGGTAGATTTAACTTTTTACAGCATCCTTCCCCATCTCTTGTAAACTCTTTAGGAAACTTGCTGAATCCACTTTTTATTTGATATTAATAATATACAATAATATTGGCTCTTTGTTGAACTTATATGTTTGGTATATTTTTCATTTCTACAGGTTTATTCAAGAATAATTAATTCATCTGGTTTGTCACTAATCCAAAGTTAAATGTGATTTATATCTCTCTCAACCAAAATTACAATGGAACAATACAAAACAAGCAGAGTATAAAATGACAAATGAAACTAAACCAATGTCAACCAACCAACCAAAGAAACACAGCTTCCTGACATTGCCCATAAAAATTTCTCCATAACTGCCCTCTTGCACTCATTTCACAGCCCATATTCTTGAAAGAACTATCTATATTACTTTGCAAGTAAATCTTCTAAGCATAAAATGAAGCCTTTTTTTTTTTTTTACCTTACTTGTTATAATCTTTCTCTAAGTCTCTATCAAAGCTCCGAGAATTTTCTTTCACTGTCAAATTCAGTGAGCAATTAAATTTGAATGAAAGAAGAAAACAGACACCATCAACTAAATTACTCTAAGCAGTGATAACTAATTTCATAAGAATTCCTAATGAAACAAAATTATTATTTAAGGTGAAGATGGTCAGTCATTAAAGAAAACCTCACGTCCCCCTGTAATAAAATGAAAGGAAACACTCCTTCCAGGGCGTTTCAATTTGGAAACACATATGAAAGAATTATGATGAACTGAAAAGTAGCCTGAAGACAACTACAATATAGTTGAAAATTTTAATGAGGTGTGTTTTCCTCATTTCTGAAAATCACAATATAAACAATCAGTGAGTAAGGCAGGTTTGGAAATCCACCTCGTTAGGAGTTCCCAAATCTTTCTGAAAGCATTTTCCTGATAAACAACTTGGATAGCCCAAAAGAAGAGAAATTAATAATACTCTCACTGTTTATTTTGTAGTGTATTTTAAATGATTGCAAATATTTTGAGCAAAATTAAATTAAGGAATCAATTTCAAAATTAAAGTCCTTCATTATTTTCCAAAGCAGTATCATATACATTGCAGAATAGAAAGAGAACAAAAATTCAAACCAAGAAAATTCTAGTTTTGAAGGTAAGAGGCACACTACTTTAGAAATAATTATTTGCCCTAAATATATTAAGTCACTCAATAGTGTCTAACTGTGACCCCATGGACTGTAGCTCACCAGGCTCCTCTGTCCATGGAATTCTCTAGGCAACAATACTGGAGTGGGAAACCATTCCCTTCTCCAGGGGATCTTCCCAACCCAAGGATCAAACTCAGGTCTCCTGCACTGCAGGTGGATCATTTATCATCTGAGGCACCCGGGGAAAAGACACAGTGTCTTCAAATATTTTCTTTGTTCTAATAAAATGGGAGAAAATTCACTGCTTAAAATGCATAAAATAAAAAACAGTCACAGAGCACTGAAAGTATCCATATATATTAAACCGAAGAATAAAGTACTGTTTAATCATCAGCCTCTCTTTTGCAATATATGACAACATAGACTTTTCATTCTTTGAGGAAAGTCAGCCCTTTCCTATGATTATGGATAATGATATACCTACTGACTTAATTGGATGCCTGTGGAGTTATTTGAAGGCAGATTTGGTGTATTGCTTCTGCTTCTTACACACACACACATACACATGCTTCCTGCCCTTTGTCATGAAAATGCTGAAGTGATCTCAGATACTTTAACAGACAGAATGACAGTCCCTTTGAAATGCTTATGAACTAGTATCCAGAGACTGAAAAGATTACCTTACATGCCAAAAAAAATTTCCAAATGTGATTTAGTAAAGAATCTTGAGAAAATTATCTTGAATCATCTCAGTGGACCCATTGTAATCACAATGGTCTTTGTAAGAGGAAAATAGGATTATCAGAGTCAGAAAATGGAGGTTCTGCCAAAGGAAGTGAATTTTGGAATGATGGACGATGATGAGAGAGGAAAGGCCATGTGGCAAAGATTACAAACAGCATCTTAAAGGGCTTCCCAGGTGGCACAGTGGTAAAGAAACTGCCTGCAATGCGAGAGACATGAGTTCGATCCCTGAGTCAGAAAATCCCCTAGAGAAGGAAATGGCAACCCACTCCCGTATTCTTGCCAGGAAAGTCCCATGGACAGAGGAGCCTGGCGGGCTACAGTCCACGGGGTCACAAAAGAGTCAGAAATGAGTCAGCAAATAAATAACAACAAAAGCTGAAAAAGACAAGAAAGCAAGACTCTCCACTAGAACCCCTAGAAAAAATACAGCCCTGCCAACAGCTTGATTTTAGCCCCATAATATTCATCTCTGATTTCTTACCTCAGGAATTGTAAGATAATAAATTTGTGTTACTTTAACTCATTAAACTTATGATAATTTGTTAGAACAGCAAAAGGAAACTAATACAAATATAAAATAAATAGTGCTGTTGAAAAGCAGAACAAAATAGATTTTTAAAATAGAACTGTATAAATCATTTTGAGAAAGATTTCTAGTTTCCATTGTTGATAATATTACTCCTGAGGAAAAAAGTTTCTTTTAGTTTTCCTTTATCAGTTCTTATGTAAACTATGAAAAACATTTGAAGAATTCACTGATAATTTGTACCTATAGTACATTTTATGAAACTAATATTTAAAATAGTAATAAATTAGCATTAATATTTTATCTTCACAGATATCAATATTTTCTTATTTAAAAGTTCAGATTAAAAATATTCGAAAGAATTTATACACAGAAATATATAACATATAACTTTTATTCCTGTCATCATATGGCTAGTTAAATGTATATTAAAAATAAAATTAACTATTTTAACAAAAGGAGAAAAAATAAAATTCTAGACTTTTTAGATAAAATTTGATTACTGATACTTTTTATTGTATCTGTTGCCCTGATATTTGCTATTTATTTCTAAAATGTTTATTGAAAATTGATGATTACCCAGTTAGTTCTTAATTTACATTAAGAAAGTGGGCTGTTTTTTCACATGATGGTTCCTCAAAACCATCTACAATCTTCAGTAATGATTGTACTTTATGTACAGGCAAAGCTTTAAAAAATTGCCCAAGGAAGAAAATTTGTCTTTAAATATGCATACCCTATTCATAAATAGTTCTCACTATGATCTATTGACTCCAGTAACATTGAGTATCTGAAACCAGAAGTCCACACAGGTTTCCTAATACTTGGCTGTATGTATCCATTGACATTTCCACAATAGATTATTTATCACAATATCACTACATTGCATTAAAAATTGGAAAAGTTCTGGTTATAGTACTAAAAATGTTCTAGAATGCATTATTAGGATCATTCTCTTTATTCACTGAAATTGATTTTTTTTTTACATATTTATTAGAAGCAAAGCAGACTTAAAACTTTAAGGATCTCAATTTTCCCTATTCCCTTTGAAAGGAATTTCTTCTGTTTATTGACCCTACAGTGTAATTTACTCAGGTTCCTTAGATCTATCTATTACTTGATCTTTTCCTCCTTTTTCTCAGATCAGCATCTCAGGTACATTGAGTTTGACTTTTCTTTGCTAACTAAATTTAAGCTTTCAGGATTTTGACCTTTCCAATAAATACTACATATGTAAAATATATCCCGTCCTGACTAGACCATCACAAATTTCCCAAAGTCACTTTTAATTTGGATTAAATATTTAATCTCAAATACTTAAATAACTTCTGAAATATTTCCTTTATATACCTCACAAATCTCAGAAAGCTATTTTAGACCAATTATACCCTCTACCACCCTGAATGGGCTTCCCAGGTGGTGTTAGTGATAAAGAAACCACCTGCTAATGGAGGAGACAAAAGAAACAGGGGTTCAATCCCTGGGTCAGGAAGATCCCCTAGAGGAGGGCATGGCAACCCACTCCAGTATACTTACCTGGAGAATCCCATGGACAGAGGAGCCTGGGACGCTACAGTCCATAGGGTTACAAAGAGTCAGACACGATTGAAGCGATTTAGCACATGCGGACACACATCATCCTGAATAATCTGAATGTAGATTTATACTATCTTCTGATTTAATTTTAAGAAAAATAAAATAACTCACAAAATACTTTGGATTTTGACACATAAAAATAATTGCTACCAGAAATAATATATAATACAAAGATAAAAGAGATTTCCTTTCTATAAAAATCATGGTCTATTAAAGGGGTGACATTTGACTAAAATGTGATGTTGCATATATATAAGCTGTTTGATAAAGTAGGTGAGCCTGAACACAAGTAATTCAAAAATGGAGAAAAGAGAAGTGACAAACCCAATGACATCACAAGATCTGCCAAAAAGAGAAGCAGAGGAAATAGGTAAATTGATCAACCAGGAGTTCTTCAAAAGGGTAATATATTTAGTATTCCCAGGGAAATATTTCAAAACATAGCAAAATGGTGTGTTCCCCATATATTGTGGAACAAATCATATTTTATGGGGATGGATTACACTAATATACACATCAATTTTTTTCAGATAAAATATAACATTTATTAGGTAGACATCTGGTATCTCAAAAATGTAAGGTTTGCAGCAGAATCTGTTGGAAAGGCAAAAAGTCTCCAGACACACTGACAGTCCATCACCCATGCAACCTTACCTTTTATCATTCTCCCCTTACTCACTCAGGTGCTCACCTGTAGTCCTCGTGTACATTCCTCAGATTACCAGGGAAGACCCTGCTGAAGTGACTTTGCATTTGAGGTTCTCTCTACCTACAAACTCGCATCTTAGGGACAGTCACATGACTGCTTAGCTCACCTCTTTCAAACCTTTGCACACATATCCCCTTAGAGAAACTTTCTTTTAACAATTTGCTAAAATACTGATTCCCCACACCCATGTTCCCTAATATTTTTACTCATTTAGTTTTATTCTTCCCTGAACCTCTCATCTTCTAACATACTACATAGTTTACTGATTGGTTTATTTTCTGTCCCCAGCCCTTGAGGCATATAGCAGACATTTTGGTACATTTTTCTTATTGCTATAACACATGGTAGGTGCTTGGTATTTTTTTAAATGAAATGAAGGTCTTCTAACTCAAATCCTACGTACATGATACTTAGATGTATGTTCTAGAAGCCAAGAGACACTTGACTTCTTTCAGTTTTGTTGCTCAGTGTTGGTCAAGGTGAAAGGAAATGGGTGTCAAGGGTCAGAGTCATGTGCACAGAATCCAGGCTCCCATGCTATCTGATGGAGTCTCCTTACCACACTTAAAAAATCTGTTGGGATTCTTCCAATGAGCCTTGCACCTGTTCTTCCTGTCTCTTATACCTTCAACCATAATTTCTGTTTTAAATACTTCGGTCTTACCTTATACCTCAAATTCTTCTCTAACCTCCTGAAATGAACTGAACTCTTCAATAAGATTTCCTATAGTGAACTTTAGGAATACAATCAAACATTTTGCATTGTTCTAAATGCACAACTCTCTACTGAAAGTGGCAGAATATGAGTTACAATTTTCTTGCAATGAGGAAAAATATAACCCTGAAAGCAAGAAATCTTTAGTTAGCTCTCATTATGTATTATAGTAATATACAGAGTGCCACAATTAGTTGTTATTAAAGTCTTAGTTTTAAAAGTGAACCTTTTCTCTCATTTTCATTAAAAACAGAACTGAAATTATTTTTCGGATAATCACCTGAATTTTTAAAATATGCACAACTCTATTGTACCTTACCTTTGTGTATGGAAGTATTTGCTTCAATGTGGGGTCAGAGACTACAGTTTCTGAATAAACCTAAACATGGTCTTATTAGCTCAGCAGTTTCAACAATTTAGCTGATTACCCACTAAAATTATTTTAATCTTCTTAAGCTATATAGAATTAAGCAAAACGCAATCAAAGCTAAAAGGTTAAAATCACAAATACATGTATCACTACAAATATTAAAAGAGGAACAACTGCCAATATTCAAAGAATGTCATACAGAAAAACTTAATTTTAAAGTATCTACAGTCTGCGTGACAGTGATGGGAAGTACATGACATTTCCATTTTAGTTGCAAATTTAATTACTTCTATAGAATGCAAGAAAAGAATAAAAGAAAAGATTCAAACTCAGTTACATCCTTTGTTCATTGGTTTTATGCTATACTAAATACCTTAACAAAAAGAGAATATTTGAAATCATTATTGCGGTGTCCTACATTCATTTCAGGATATTGATTATTCAAATAGGAGAGGAAAAGCTAAGGCTTGATCATTCTAGTAGTCTCTTAGTCAACTATTATTCAGAAATCAAACCACTTAATTATAGGTTATAGAAAAGAGAAAGTAAATGACTTTTCCTGCTTGTATTACTTGTTAAAATTTTCCATGAATCTTTGTCTTTTTTCCCCCAAAGGACAAAACCTCTGTTTAGTGATTTTTTTTAAAGTTCTTTCAATAGTTTGATGTACCTAATCTGTGCATCTGACAGGTAAATATACCTTATTTCAAGAGACAAAAACAAGTTAAATACTATGATAAAGATATATTACTTCTATGCAGTTCAGTCATATTATCAAAATGTTTTCTAAAGTAGAAAGTTAGAGTGGGAGGTAGTGTGACTGAGTGGTCTAAGTGGTCTTAAGTGGTCTAAGTGGTCTTAAACCTTCTGGATTAAGAAGGTTAGAAAATCTAATATGCTAGTCCCATGTTCCTTCAGTATATTGTGAAGGATGGTTAACATTTGAAACCTGCAGTGAAAGTTATATCATCAAGTAATAACGGAAATATACTTTTGGCCACCTCATGAGGAGTTGACTCATTGGAAAATACCCTGATGCTGGGAGGGATTGGGGGCAGGAGGAGAAGGGGACAACAGAGGATGAGATGGTTGGATGGCATCACCGACTTGATGGACATGGGCTTGAGTAGAATCCAGGAGTTGGTGATGGACAGGGAGGCCTGGCGTGCTGTGATTCATGGGGTTGCAAAGAGTTGGACACGACTGAGTGACTGAACTGAACTGAACTGAAGGTAGAATCTGGAATCATATTTTAATAAAAAGGAAAGTCAGTCAGGCTAAATTTGTAGTTTTACTGGGAAAGGGAAAGTAAATATAAATACAACATATTTATATTTGGTAAAAAGGTTATGGTTAAAAGAAACCTCAAAAGTTGTTCTTAATATTTATAGGAATTTATTTGAAACTATGTATAAATATTCACAAGCACTTGCCTAAGTTTACATTACAAGGAATTAGTGCCTACGTGGCACATGGCATAAAAGCAGACATATAGCCAAACAGGGCAGAATAGATAGCTCAGAAATAAATCTAAGCTTCTACAGCTCACTGTCTTTTATAAGCATGCCAAAAACACACAATGGGGAAAAGACAGTCTCTTTAATAAATAGTGCTGGGGAAACCAGGCATCCACATGCAGAAGAATTAAATTGGACTTTTATCTCATATCATACACAGAAATCAATTCAACACATGTTAAAGACTTGATTCTAATTCCTGAAGACATATAACTGCCAGAAGAAACTACAGGGAAAAAGTTCTTGACATTGGCCTGAGCAATGATTTTTGGCAACAAAAGCACAGGGGGCAAAAGCAAAAATAGACAGGTTAATCAACGTCAAAGTGAAAAAAGTTCTGCACAGCAAAGGAAGTCATGACCAGAGTAAAAAGGTATAATGAGAGAAATCTACAGAATGGAAGTAAATATTTTCAAACTATCTCTGATAGAAGGTTAATATCTAAAATATATAAAGAGCTCAGAATATAATTAAATAGCAAACAAAAACAAATAACCAACCAACTTAAAAATAAGGAAAAGATATGATAAACATTTCTCCAAAGAAGATATATACAAAAGGTTTTTTGTGTATATGTGTATGTATACTATACATATATCCATATGTATATGTATATATATGTATATGAAAAACCTTTTGTTTTTTTGTATGTATATGTTTCATATACATGCAAAAGCATGTATATGAAAAACCTTTTGTTTTTTTGTATGTATATGAAAACATGCTTAACTTCACTAATTATTAGGGAATTGCAAATCCAAACCACATGAGATATTACCTCATACATATTAGAACCAAAAAGACAAAAGATAATAAATCTTGGTAAAAATGTGGGGAAAAATAAACCCTTGTACACAGTTGCTAGGATTGTAACTTGCCACAGCCATTACAGAAAACAGTATGGAATATCCTCAAAAATTTAGGAATGTAACATTGGGACAGTAATTCTTCTTCTGGGCTTACATTTGAAGTAACCTTAATCAGCATCTTGAAGACATATCTACACTCCCTTGTTCATTGCAACATTATTCACAATAATCAAGATATGAAAACAGCCTAAATGTCCATCAAATGAACCTAGAGGATATTATGCTAAATGAAATGAACCAGATGCAGAAAGACAACATTGTATGACTTCACTGATTTCACTTATCTGTGTAATCTAAAATAGGCAAAAGCATAGATGCTGAGAATAGAAAGATAGTTGTCAGGGGCTGGGGGAAGAGGGAAATGGGGAGATCTTGGTTCAAGAAGTACAAAATCTCAGTAAAGCAAGATGAAATTCTTGAGAACTAAAACTAGAAATTTGCTGAGAGGTTGGATCTTCAGTGTTTTCACCGTTTCTCCAAAAAATAAAGGACTTCCCAGGTGGGTCAGTGGTAAACAATTTGCCTGTCAAGCAGGAGATGTAGATTGGATCTTTGAGTTGGAAATATCCCCTAGAGAAGGAAATGACAACACACTCCAGTATTCTTGCTTGGAAAATCCCATGGAAAGAGTCTGGTGGACTACAGTCCACGGGGAGGCAAAGAGTAGGCTAGTGGTTAGCAATTAATCACTACCATCCCCACCCAAAAGACGAAGAAAGCAAAGAAAATATAAGATGATGGATATACTAATTGTAGTGATTATGCTACTATATACATATTATATATATATATGTATATGTATATTAAACATCAACTTATGCAACTTTGGTTCAGTTCAGTTCAGTCACTCAGTCCTGTTCGACTCTTTGCGACCCCATGAATTGCAGCACACCAGGCCTCCCTGTCCGTCACCAACCCCTGGAGTTTACTCAAACTCATGTCCATTGAGTCAGGGATGCCATCCAGCCATCTCATCTTCTGTCGTCCCCTTCTCCTCCTGCCCCCAATCCCTCCCAGCATCAGGGACTTTTCTAAGAGTCAACTCTTCACATGAGGTGGCCAAAGTATTGGAGTTTCAGATTCAGCATCAGTCCTTCCAATGAACACCCAGGACTGGTCTCCTTTAGGATGGACTGGTTGGATCTCCTTGTAGTCCAAGGGACTTTCAAGAGTCTTCTCCAACACCACAGTTCAAAAGCATCAATTTTTCAGCTCTCAGCTTTCTTCACAGTCCAACTCTCACATCCATACATGACCACTGGAAAAACCATAGCCTTGACTACATGTATATAATTTTACTTGTCAGTTACAGTATAGTCATTGTTGTTTAGTTATTAAGTCATATCTGACTCTTTTGTGACCCCGTGGACTGTAACCCACCAGATTCCTCTGTCCATGGGATTTCCCAGGCAAGAATACAGGAGTGGATTGACAATTCCTTCTCCAGGGTATCTTCCAGACCCAGGGATCAAATATGCATCTCCTGCATTGGCAGGGAGATTCTTTACCACTGTGCCACCTGGGAAAACACAGTATGGTTGTTGTTAAGTTGCTAGTAGATAGGCCTAGTTTATATTATGGTCTATTTTTGTACTACTTGTGAGCTAGTTTTTTTTTTAATATATTTTTTTACATTTTTAAAAGGAATAACATGTCCATAATCAGACCCATTTATATGTGGCCAACTGATTTGACACAACTTGTGATAATAATTCCCAAGTTATATTGAAATATATGCTTTATGAAACAATTGATCATCCATGCCTTGAAAGATAAAACAGTCAATACTTCTCAATGTGGGCAAGAATAACTCAAAATTTATCAGAAAGCCAGATGTAAAACTGTACAATTTCTAGGAGAAAAATGTAAGAGGATATCTTTTTTGATTTGTTTTTGGAAAACTTTCTCAGATCTGACACCAAAGGAATGATTCATATCAGAAAATAAATTGGAATTTATCAAAATCAAGAATTTCTTGGTCTTCAAAACACAATCTTAAAGAAGAGAAAAGAAAAGCTGAAGGTTGAGAGGAAATATTTTCAAATAATATATATGATAAATAACTTGATTCAAGAATATGTTAAAAATCCTCAAATTCAGTAATAAGAAAACAAATAAACCAATAAAAATGGGCAACCAATTTGATGAACTTATTACCACATGGGGGATGAAACAATCTTTAATTAATCATTAGGGAAATCCAAGTGAAACCACAACTAGATACCACTAAATGTCTTTTAAAAGGTCATAAAAACAACAACAACAAAAAAGAAGTCAAAATACCAATTGCTGTCAAAAGAAACAGGAGGACATGTTAAAGGACTTATTCCCAGCCCCAACCTGAGGTTCTGGTTCCAAAGACATAGCTTGTCATTCAGAGTTTGAATTTTTATCAAGCACTCATAAGATAATGATGCTTCTTCCATGAGGAAAAGAGTTGGAATAGCATAGAAACACAGTGCTTTTTGACCTAAACTTGAGGAGTTTTACTGCCTGTAATCATAATTTAAAAATATTATAAAGTAGACAATTTTAGTCAGTAACTGAAATACCACCTCCACAACTATCCTGATAGCTATATATTAAAGAAATAGTTATGAATTTCCTCTGTTCTTATCACTTATCTTAGTAGTATACATGTTTTTTGCACATTTTCATAGTATTTTTGTGTCTTCAGTTGCAAATAAATATATTTTATGTGTAGTCTAAGCAAAATTTTGTACCAAGGAAATTTAAATTGTTTTCAGAATCAAAGGAACAGTTTCATGGATCTAGACCAGCTTGGATGAGTTGGGTCTAGATTTTGACAAATCTCTCACATTGTTTCTCTCTGGCTTTTAGAGACATTTCTATGTAATTTTCCATTTTAGTGCTTGTTGTGATGTTCTACTGACATTCTCCTTTTTTAAAATAAAGACATTTTTACACCAACTGTCAGGAGTTCCACTGACCAATAGCCTTCGGTCATTATAAAGAATTGCCTCAGCTAGAGGGAGTCACCCACCAACAGCACTTCCACAGGAAGTGCCTTATATACATTTAACAACTGTTTGAAAAGGTTTAAACAGCCCTGACCTATTTATCCCACCTTTGAACAACTCTGCAAGATTATTCCCTGTTCACATGTTCCGGTAGGTTGACTGAGATCTTCACTGAGATGGTATCACAACTCAGTCTTTCTCTGCCTAATCTTACTTTCTTTTCTTATTTGACATATGATCCCTGATTTACTTCTTTCATTAGGTGTTTTCCTATGATTTTTGAAGTGATTTCCCTCCCAAAGATATATTTACATTCTAATCATGGGACCCTGTGAATATTACCTTATATGGCAATATTAAATATTACTTTCTATGCTAGAAATGAAATTAATTTGAAGATTATGAGAGGAAGAATTTATCTTGGATTTTCTGGGTAGACCCTAAATGCTAACACATGCATCCTTGTAAGCGATTACTGAAAAAAAAAAAAAATTAACTATGTGAGATGACAGATGTTAACTAATCTTGTTGTGGTAGCTATTTCAAAATACATGGAAACCTAAAATATTTATGTTGTGCCCCCTTAAACTTACACAGTGTTATATCTCAGTAAAACTGAGAGACAAAGAGAGGTAGAGGGACTTTTGACTCAGATTCTGTTGGAAGTTGATGTGAAGTCAGCAGAGAAAGATGCAGCCACAAGTCAAGGAATGCCAATGACTACCAAAAGCTGGAAGAGGTAAGGAACTGATTCTCCCTAAGAGCTGCCTCTGGAATGAACACAGCCCTATCTACAGCTAGATTTAAGACCTCTAGCACTCTGAACTATGAGAAAATAAATATCTGTCATTTAAAGCCATTAGGTTTGTGGTAGTTTGTTACAACAGCTACAAAACAGCAGCAAATAAAATCTAGTTCATCTTTTGGTGCTAATTTTCATCTTAAAGTTTTTGTTCAGTGAACCCAAACTGTGAAAGATATGGTTATCAGAAGATCCAGAGTCACAACTCACATGTTCAGAAATAAAAATGAAATGATCCTTCTCTGCTGCTGCTGCTGCTAAGTCGCTTCGGTCGTGTGTGACTGTGTGTGACCCCATAGACGGCAGCCCACCAGGCTCCCCCGTCCCCGGGATTCTCCAGGCAAGAACACTGGAGTGGGTTGCCATTTCCTTCTCCAATGCATGAAAGTGAAAAGTGAAAGTGAAGTCGCTCAGTCGTGTCCGACTCTTAGCGACCCCATGGACTGCAGCCTACCAGGCTCCTCCATCCATGGGATTTTCCAGGCAAGAGCACTGGAGCGGGGTGCCATTGCCTTCTCCGATCCTTCTCTACTGCTAAGCTAATTCTGAGGAATTTTTTCTGTGTTCTGGTTTTTTTTTCTTTGTTAGAAAACAAATCACAGAATTGCATGGATCATTTGATATATCAGAAGGAATAGGTGCACTTGTATCGGGTGTCAATTCCTTATATCAGCAGAGCAAATACTAATAGAAATAGGCCCTATAAAATCATGAGCGAGCAGGATACAAATCAGCCATATATCACTCAGGGAAAGAGAGATGGCTGAGGGCTGGGTAGACAAAGTGTATGTCCCTTGGTTCATCTTCTCCCAACAAATCCCTGTATCATACACCATAAGGCAGTACTAGGAGTTAATAATTTCTTATACTATGGTACCTATTTAATATTAGGAAAATCACAATTTAACTTTTGCCTAAATAACCTGATAAATCTGGTTATTTGCTTTGGACTGAGTTGTGTTCCCCCCAAAATGCATATGGTGAACTCCTGACTCCCAGGGCCTGAAAATGTGACTTTATTTGGAAATAAAAACCTTTAAAGGTTCCCTGGTAGCTCGGTAAAGAATCTGCCTGCAATGCAGGAGAGCCCAGTTTGATGATTGGGTTGGGAAGATCTGCTGGAGAAGGGATAAGCTACTCACTCCAGCATTCTTGGGCTTTCCTGGTGGCTCAGCTGGTAAAGAATCCGCCTGCAATGTGGGAGACCTGGATTTAATCCCTGGGTTGGGAAGATCCCCTTGAGAAGGGAACAGCTACCAACTCCAGTATATGGCCTGGAGAATTCCATGGATTGTATAGTCCATGGGGTCTCAAACATTTGGACAGGACTGAGCAACTTTCACATTCTTTTCACTTTCAAACTCCTGTAAAGAGGTAATTAAGTTAAAGGGTTGGCCCTAATTCATTATGAGATTTATCCTTATAGAAAGAGAAGATTAAGAGACAGGTACACATAGGCTTCCCTGGTGGCTCAGAGGTTAAAGCGCCTGCCTGCAATGCAGGAGACCTGGGTTCGATTCCTGGGTCGGGAAGATTCCATGGAGAAGGAAATGGCAACCCGCTCCAGTATTCTTGCCTGGAGAATCCCGGTGGGCTGCCGTCTATGGGGTCGCACAGAGTCAGACACGACTGAGCGACTTCACTTTCACTTTGACACACAGGGGTAAATCATCTGAAGACAACAGAAGAAGATGGCCATCTGTTAGCCAGGGAGACAGGCCTCAGAACAAAAGTGACCCTGCCAACATCTTCAGTTCACTTCAGTTCATTGCAGTAGCTCAGTCGTGTCCAACTCTTTGTGTCCAACTCTTTGCGACCCCATGGGCTGCAGTGTGCCAGGCTTTCTGTCCATCACCAACTCCCGGAGCTTACTCAGACTCATGCCAATTGAGTCAGTGATGCCATCCAACCGTCTCATCTTCTGTGTCCCCTTCTCCTCCTGCCTTCAATCATTCCCAGCATCAGGGTCTTATCAAATGAGTCAGTTCTTCGCATCAGGTGGCCATATCTTGATCTTAGACTTCAACTCTCCAGGATTGTGAAGAAATATACTTCTGTTTTTTAAGCCACTCAGTCTGTGGTATTAATATTTGTCAAGGCAGCCTTTGAAAACTAATTCATTACTGGAAGACAATATTTGCACTATATCAATTGTAAATGTAAACAATAATTTACAAATAAGTGTTAGTTGTTCAGTCATGTCCAACACTTTGCAACTCCAGGGACTAGAGCCACCAGGCTCCTCTGTCCATCAAATTCTCCAGGCAAGAATACTGGAGTGTGTTGGATTCCTTTCTCCAAGGGATCGTCCCAACTCAGGGATTGAACCTGGATCTCTTGCATTTCAGGCAGATGGTTTACCATCTGAGCCACCAGGGAAGACCACTTTTTACATTTTATTCACAGATAAATAAAAGTAATTATTAACAATATCTAGTGTTTTCATATATAAAATCTCATGTAATATCATCATACATATTATAATATATATGAAAGTTTACAAACGTTTCTTTTATTTGCTTTGCTTTCTAATGTAAAGGAAAGGGTGTTTATTAAAGTAAGAAACTATCATAGTCATTGAATCTGTACAAATTAATGATTGATTTATAAGTATGAATATAACCCTTTGGGGGCTTCTCCAGTGGCTTAGTGGGTAAAGAATCTGCCTGCGGTGCAGGAAATACAGGAGATGCAGATTCAATCCCTGGGTCAGGGGTATCCCCTTGGAGAAGGAAAAGGCAACCCACTCCAGTATTCTTGCCTGAAAAATCTAGGGGGGAGGGGAGCCTGGTGGGCTAGAGGTCAAAGGATTGCGAAAAGTTGGACATGACTGAGCGACTAAGCAAGCAAGGAACCACTTTTGAATTCACTCAACTACAAAATTCTTGCTCATCTTCTGTATAATCAAATATTAAATTAATAATGCTGAATTATAACAATTAATGAAGATCTTCAACACTCAATCTTATATTTCTATCATAATATAAATAGGGAACAGTAACTATACTTTTCACAAAACTTTATTTTTACTTCATTAAGGAATAGTACTTGATGATAACAATTAGTTTCAGTTAAGTGTGCTGATTGATACATGTGAAACTATATGAGTATTATGGAGATGGCATAATATTCTTGGAAAGAAATGCACTAAATGTTCAGAGAGAGACTCATAGTTACGGTATTTTTCCATCAAAATTAAAACTTTGCTTTTTTAAACCACTGGAAGTGTTGGACTCCTTTTTACCTAGCCCATTCAGACTAGCACACATATTCAGCATTATCAATGAGTAGATAGTAACAAAACAAAGTCTAAACTTTGTGATATTATCTGAAAGTCTTTTGTCTAGCAGCATGGAAATAATTGCCTGGTGTTGGAAATATGGTAATCCATTATATGTAAACAGCAGCTTGGGGGGTAAAATTGTTGCCTTATGTTACAAATGAAGTACACCATAAACCATAAAGCCTATAGCCCTAGGGGGAAGACTGGCAATCAGGATAATAATAACAACATATAATATTAATAGTTACTGTTGACTTCATTTAGCAAGATATTGCCAAAAAGGTATTTCAAAGTAACTGATGGACTTCAATTTCTGGTCAGAATGTAGAAATTATGGACAGATTATTCCTCCCATCATTAAAAAGTAGTTTAGAAAACTAAAAAGAAAAATGTACATGTATGCATATTGAAATTTTTAGTTTGAAATATCCTCTTTTTTCTCTAGCAGTACTTCAACAACCTGTTTAATAATTTTGACCATAGAGAAAATTTTTGAGAGACTAGTGAAAATATTAATGTATTCTTTATCTAGATTCCTAAAATGTTAACATTTTAAATTAGTTTAATATCCTATGTAATGTTTCTCATGTTATCTCAGGTATAAATTTCAGTTATGCAGTTCTGGTAACAATAATATGCAAGTGATGCTACACTCTGTTAAAAATTCATGATGTCAGGAAACTTGTGAGATTTATATGAGCACTGATTATGCTAATTTTATTCACATGACTAAGGTAGGTCCTGGGAGTTGTCTTTAATTGAGAATTACTATTTGTTTCTTTTGTAGTTCATAATTATCTTTGGGGGATATGCTTTAATAATATACAAATATAGTACTCTTCAAACATTCACCTATTAATTTTAGTGTTCAAAATGATTCTGCTCTAAAAAATATTATTATGATGTTTTTAAAATAATGATTTTTTTTCATTTATTTTTATTAGTTGGAGGCTAATTACTTTACAATATTGTAGTGGTTTTTGCCATACATTGACATAAATCAGCCATGGATTTACATGTGTTCCCCATCCTGATCCCCCCTCCTGCCTCCCTCCTCATCCCATCCCTCTGGGTCTTCCCAGTGCATCAGCCCTGAAAAAAAGAAAAAAAAAAAAAAAAAGAAATGGGAAGGAAATGCAAAAAAAAATAAAAATTAAATAAAATAATGATATTTTTAAACATTTCTTATTAATTTTTTTGCCTTTCTACTTTGAGGAAGGTCTTTCCTTTCTCAATATTTTTTTTTTAACATGGACTCATAGGTTTCTAATTTATTCAATGGGTTATAATCCTTTATTCATGGCCCAATTTCCCTATATTGAAGGCAAGATCCTTCAAGTTGGTTCCTTTGTCTTTTGGCTTGTCCCTTTCATGCCCCTAGCACTTTCTTTCTTTTTTTTTTTTCATTTATTTTTATTAGTTGGAGGCTAATTACTTTACAATATTGTAGTGGGTTTTGCCCCTAGCACTTTCTAACTTGCTGTATCAGACAGCAAGATACTCCAGATTCATTTTGAACTTTTTCTATTTCAGCCCTAGAGTCATGTTTTTTCCCAAGGAGTCTTACTTCTTACTAAATAGAGTGATATGTATCAACCATGACTTGGGCATAAGTTCAGTTCATGGACACTAGAACATCATTATTTTAGACTAACTAGAGAACTGTATATACACACACAGATACAAATATATCCAAATGCATACATAGGTATGTGCATATGTGTGTGTGTGCTTAGTCACTCAGTCATATCAAACTCTTTACAACCCCATGGACTATATACATACATGCATATATGTGCAAATACAGATATATCTATAACTTTTAAGAGATATATTTAAAACTACACGAATCTATATTCATGCCTACATATACCTATATAATATGTATAAGTACATGTTTCTGCATAAGCACATGAGTACCCACTTATACCTCCCATTCCAATCCAAAAGCAGAGCCTCTTGCTATGCTTTTTTCTTGTTCTGTGTTTATGACTTCCATATCCACAGTGAGAAGCCAAGCTCCAATTATTCACAATATGTTTACATAATTGCTCAATCATTGAATACCCAAAAAGTAGTTTCAGAACTTCTTACTATGTCTCTGTGAAAAATAAAGCTATTAACAACAGAGAAATATTTTTAGAGTACTTTTTTCTTAGCCGGAGGATATAGTATCCAAAATCTGATTAAAAATCATCTGGGCTAGTACTCTCCCATGAATTTCATGGTGGCTATGCTATTTATTTGAAATACAATTTGGTTCATTTGTTTCTTTTTGTATTCAATTCTGCATTTTCACCTGCTTTATTTTCCTTTTTTGTGTGTGTGCGTGTGAACATTAACAGGTTCTACAATCATTATTCTACAGGAAGATATATTTTATGGATAATCTTTAAGACAGAGAAAAAAATGATTCTATTGTTCCTGAAAATGTTAATATGAACATTAATTTGGATAAATATACTAATGAGTGAAATTAATACATTTCCTATTAAACATTATCTAATATAAAAGAGGTTCCATGATATATAGTTCATATTAAAGCACTTTATTCCAAACCTTAGCCCTCACCCCATGATAACCAAATGTAGGATATTTTTTCCTTTAGGTAGTTTTCAAAATAAAGTGTTCCAGTATTTTGCAGTATTTCCAGTATTTTTCCTATCCCCAAAATATTGTTACGTTCTCTCTACACATTTATATAATTCAGCAACTTCTCATTTCCATCTATCAAATTCTTAAAATGTAAATCTAAATGACTGAAGACCAATACAATGGGGAATAATCAAATTTCTACAGCAGGAAAAGGAAAGAGAAATACTGTTAAAGAATGATTAAAATCATGAAGAAAAACTTAATAGTCTAAAATATATGAAATCTTTTTTAAAAAAAAAAAATCTATAGGTGAATGAGTAAGGTGGTGCTATGCTTCAGAAATCTTAATTATTTGCCTTCCTTGGTTAATTTAATGAAAAGTTGTAGAAAATATTTAATCCTATTAACATTTTAAGAAAAAAGTATTTTCCTAGTAATGAAATACCTCCCTAAAATATCAAATTATTATATTCCCTATCTATAAATATCTGTATTTATATCTTATGGCTAATTACATATTTTAGGTTGTGTAATTTTATTTAAAGTTAATAGAAGTGAGCAAATGCAACACAACTCCAGTACGTTAAGTGGAACACAACTCCAATATATTAAGATACTATAAACCTAATATTTTATTATTAAGAATATGTAACATTGAAGGACAATGATCCAGTATTGAGTACAAACCTATGTGAAATTTAAAAAACTAGAACAGATTTATGTACTTTTCACTTTATTGAGTGATAAAGACATAATTTTGGACAATAAAATAGAGGAGTCATTTCTAAATTACTGTCTTTTTTATTTATATAATCATGAGTTAAAATACTTAATAATTGAATTTATTTTTAATCTTAAAATAGTGTTATATTTGTTATATATTCATATACAGTATATATTAATATATCATGTAATATATATTATTAAATTATGTATGTAATTTATCATATTCCATGGATTTGCCCATATAGCTATACCTGTGTTTATATATACATTTCCATATCTCTATTTATCTACTGTCTATTGAGAGGATCTTATTAAATAGCATATTTGTCCAATAACTATTGTTATTGAATAACTATCAATTATTGAACTCTATTTCCCGACATGAAGAGAGAGAGAGAGAGAGAGAGGATACAAGTAGCAGGTAAAAATGAATATCAGAACAAGATGATGCAAGAAAGTAATTCACTAAAACATTAGATTTTTATTTTAAAAGTAAAAATTGTCCAAAAATAAAAATAAGTGCATAATTTCTCTATAGTTTTACAAACTCTGTAACATTAATTACTGATATGATATAATTGTCATTCTTATTGTCTTTGAGAACCCAGGGGTAAAATAACAGGACAAACTGATAGCCATCTAATAATTCTCTGTTTCCCACACAAGTAATTTCTTTGAAATCTAGAAAATTATTAAAAACAATAATTCTAAATAAATCTAAATTGTTAGAAATATTTGTCAGTTTGTATTATGCTATGCTTCTTGACATTTTTCTATAAAAATTTAATTGCATATATAAAAATTTTTCTCACAGGCAGCAAATTTTATGCAGAGAAAAATTTTATTCAAATGTCAAATATGCAGCATTTAGGTGTTCTCTTAAATGATGCCTCTTCTCCTAAAGATAAATAAGAAAAAAAAATACATCATGTTTTTAAGAAAGCACAAGAGAAAGGAGAATATCAGATCAATAAAATGTATCAGTTTCTTTATACACAGAAGGTTCATAATTTCAAGAAAATAGATTTTCTACTCACTTTCACACTATCATAGAACAAATATTAAGTATTCAAAATACAAATAAATGAATAAATATGGGAGATCATAAGTTTTGGATTAAATCAAAAGAAAGAAAATTTAAAATTAGCTCACATGACTGGACTGAATTACAATAATTATAGTATCCATATCATTAGCAATAATTTAAAAGGAGCTTTCAAATTACTCCTTGATTTATGAGCACCTTTTAATTTAAGATTTTCTCCAGCTATGAGATATTACACAGCAAAGGCAAATAAAAGTATGTTTTCTTGAAAAAATTATAAACACTTGGAGAAAATTTGCCAAAAATTAGACACTTTTTGTAAGCACAAATTGATTTTCTAAATCTTAAATTCATGAAGACATTTTTTTTATTAATTTTCCTAACATATTTATTAAACACTTATCTTGTGCTGGATATATTGTAGTGAGCAGAACAGATAAAAACCATTGCCCTCTCATGGTTATAGTATAGTGAGGCTATGGTCATGATAGTAAGAAATTTTCAAATATTTAAATAATATGATATGTCAATAAGTCCTTTGAAGAAAATTTAGAAGGACAGAGAGACAAGAAAATGTTTGGAGAAGTGGTTATAATTTTAAGTTATGTGTTTAAGGAAAGTGCTTTAGTCTGGTAGGTTGGTAAGTTGCAATAAAATATTAGTTCTTAAATTTTAATTGGTTTAGCATATAAATGTGTCTTTTTAACTTCTACAAATTCTTCTGTAGATATTGCCATATCTAGATATTGCTCACTATGGCAACTTCATCCTAAGTGGTGGTATAGGGATCCAGACTCTAGGTCCCTCATAACAAAATAAGACTTTAAAAATTGATGGAATGAGGATAATCAACTGGGCACATTGGTTATGAGTTTATTAGTGCCCAGCTATAACTGGATTGGGTGCTGTATGACTAATTTTGGCTGGTGATCATGAGAAGAAATAAAGAGTGTCATGTCTAGAGGCAATCACATCACAGAGATAAGAAAAAGACGGAAATTTAGATACTTATGAACACTAATGGCATCACTGCAATTGCTTTACTGGAAAGTGTTATCTAAATAAAGACTTGAGAGAAGTGAGGAATTCATCTATCTATATTCAACTTATTTGTGTATGTGAAAAACTCAGATAGAAGGAAGAACAAATTCAGATGGCCAGGGAGCCTGCATGCTGAGCTGAATTAGGAAATCATTATGAGGAAAATCATGCTTAGAGAAAAGGGTCAAGCTCAGGCCTTCCCTGATGGCTCAGATGGTAAAGAATCTGCCTGCAATGCTGGAGACCCTGTGTTGATTCCTCGGTAGGGAAGATCCCCTGGAGAAGGGATAAACTACCCACTCCAGTATTCTTGGGTTTACCTCTGGCTCAGCTGGTAAAGAATCCGCCTGAAATGCAGGAGACCTGGGTCCAATTCCTGGGTTGGGAAGCTCCCCTGGAGAAGGGAAAGCATACCCACTCCAGTATTCTGGCCTACAGAATTCCATGGATTGTATAGTCCATGGGCTCGCATAAGAGTCGGACATGACTGAGCGACTTTCACTTACTTAACTTTTGTCTGAGATAAGAGAAGGTAAAATAATCCTCAAATTAGAATAATGAAGACATATACTAACTTGGAATAGTTGAGATCATACTTCTGATTCCTTGTGGTTCTTGCAGATGCTGCAGAATATGCAAAGTTAGCATTCTATCCTAGGACACCAAGAACCTGAATTATATGTCCCAAAGTAGAAAAGGAGCACCAGAGCCACAGAGATATACGGAAGGTCAATTTTAGTATGGCTCAGTTTAGTCAGATCAGAGGGATGTCTCCTGTATGTAAACTGCAATATTTTGGCTCAATAGATGGATTTTTGGTGGGAAACAGTCATTAATGCAATTCAACATCTTATGTGCTAAAAGGTATAGCCACTTAATTAGGTAATGTATTAAGATTGCACCAATTGGTTTCAGACAATGGGAATAAAGACAGGATCGAGGAATCTGGTCATGAAGATTTCTGTGGAGACTTAGTGGCTATGTGGTTATATCTTCACCCTAAAGCAAATTCTTCTTGAGCAGTTTATACAATGCTTCAAGTAAGAGTTGTGTACCACCACAATTATGTTCTGCTTGTGGAGTCATAGTGAAGTATAACTTTGTGTTCTTATTATCCCTGGGGTATAGTCCCTGACTCCACACAATCAACACAGAAATCAGTGCCTTTTACCTTAGGCAATCTACATTCATGACTTTCTATCCCCAACTCTCTGATCATGGATGAGCTATAATTACTTTTCCAAATGATGAATTTCTGAGTCAAAAGTTCTGCCTTTTATAAAGCTTTAAATTCATGTGCCAAAATTCCTTTCAAAGAGATTGTATTATATGATATTTCAATATTATCTGGAGTCTGAAAGAAAAAAAAATCATGTCAATTTTATAAGTGAGAAAATCATACCTTTTAAATGAATATACCAGTTTGACAGTAAAAAATCTAATTATTAGAAAAGTTAGATAAAGATATTTTTTCATCACATTCTCTTATGATTTTCCATAAGAAATATAACCAATGTTTAACCACATATAGTCAGCTTACAGATTTACTGAGTTTCTCTCTTGGATCCACAATTTACTCCTGTGATATATTTGGCAGATAATTAAACTCGGTGCCTCAGTTTCTCATCTGTATTACAGAATAACATTAGAGCCAACTTCAAAAGCCTATTTTGGGAAATTAATTGAGATAATGTGTATAAAAATTTAACACTGTAAGTCTCCAAAATATACATCGGGAAAATGTTAATGATTATTTTATATAATTTGTGCAAAAAAAGCAGCAAAAAAATGTCAATTTTTGAAGTAAAAAAACAAGCAATTGTGAATAATTCATGCAGAAACTTTTCAATTATGCCCTTACCTCCAAATTAACTGGAAGATTTTATTTAAAAATAATGTTAAAATGTATTTTCTGATTTACTATAAAACAAGGTATTTTATTCTGCATATCTTTTCATGTAAAAGCATTTATTGTTTACATGATTTTTATAACACAAGCCAAATTTAAATGTGCTATCTGATTTTGTGCCAAAGGATGATGAACTTTATACTGCTTTTAGTACAGCTCTCAAATTGAATGCTAAAATGAAAGAAGTGGTAAAAACCTACCTACATTGTTTCATAACATACCTATAATTATGCCAATGGGTTTAAATTATTTATGAGATGTTGAAATTAGTAAAAAGGTAACATTTGCACCAATAATTATGGATTTCTTCAGTTATTGGCAATAATTTTGAAGTAGTAAGTTAAAAAAGGCTTAACTTTTCATTGAAAACTTAGTAAAAAACAAACTGCGATAATATGAAAAGTTTTGAAAAACTAATTTTAAAAAATAATAACTTGGTTGATACATCTGTTAACCTTCCTAGAATTAAACTTAGTGTTCTTGACATCCCAAACATTCAGGTGCTCAAATCTTTAGGTTGCTAACAAGCAAAAGTAGATGAGAAAAATACTCATTTCATTAAAGATGTCCCATATGTCTCAGTTCAAAATTATGCTATATCAAGAGAGAAATTATTAATAAATTGGAAGTGTTTAGCTGCAAGTAAGCATTTGAACCTCATAGATTTCCCAGTGAAAACTGGAGGTCTAACTTTTGAATTTTGCCAGTGGTATGTATAAAGAACTTCATATATGTCTTTAATTAGTACTGATTTGGTGCATAACGATTTACAAGGTTACCGTAACAGACTTTGTCATTTAACCTGAAAGGAAGACAATGAAATAAGTATTTTGAGAAATTCTCCAATTGATGTAGCTGAATTCTAAAGACTTCTAAGAATTTGACCATGGCCAACACCCAGTGAAGATTTTTTTTAATTTAAAATAAAGTTGATTTAAAGTTAAATTTATTTAAATGTAAAATGCAATAAAGTGTGGTTTTATTATTTTAACACCTTCATTTTGTTGTGTTTGTTTTTAAATTTATTTATATTTTATTTTTAAAATATTTAAAAATTATTTTTATCAGAATATAGTTGATTTGCAATGTTGTGTTACTTTCTGCCGTAAAAAGCAAATTCAATCAGTTATAGATGTACATATAGCCACTTTTCTTTGGATTTTCTTCCTATATAGGTCAATACAGAGTACTGAGTAGAGTTCCTTGTGCTGTGCAGTAGGTTCAGTTCAGTTCAGTAGCTCAGTCTTGTCCGACTCTTTTCGACCCCATGGACTGCAGCACCCCAGGTTTCCTTGTCCATCACCAGCTCACAGAGCCTGCTCAAACTCATGTCCATTGAGTCAGTGAGGCTATGCAACAATCTCATCCTCTGTGGTTCCCTTTTTCTTCTGCCTTCAACTTTTCTTTATTTTTTTTCCAGTACCAATAAGTTTTTATTTATTGTATATTCCCAAGGAAAAGAAAGGGAAGGGAAAGGGGTCAGCGTGTGTGTTACAAAATGATAGCAAATGGGAAAGGAAGTACCTGCTGCCTACAACTTTTCCCAGCATCGGGGTCTTTTCCAGTGAGTCACTTGGCCAAAGTTTTGGAGCTTCAGCTTCAGCATCAGTCCTTCCAATCAATATTCAGGACTGATTTCCTTTAGGATTGATTGGTTTGATCTCCTTGCAAGGGACTCTCAAGAGTCTTCTCCAACACCACAGTTCAAAACCATCATTTCTTCAGTGCTTAGCTTTCTTTATAGTCCAACTCTCATATCCATACATGACTACTGGAAAAACCATAGCTTTGACCAGACGGACCTTTGTTGGCAAAGTAATGACTCTGCTTTTTAACATATTGTCTAGGTTGGTCATAACTTTTCTTCCAAGGAGTAAGCGTCTTTTAATTTCTTGGCTGCAGTCCCCATCTGCAGTGATTTTGCAGCTCAATAAAGTAGTCTATCACTCTTTCCATTGTTTCCCCATCTATTTCCCATGAAGAGATGGGACCTTTTGCCATGACCTTAGTTTATTGAATGTTGAGTTACAAGCCAGCTTTTTCATTCTCCTCATTCACTTTCATAAAGAAGCTCCTCAGTTCCCTTTCACTTTCTACCATAAGGATGCTGTTATCTACATATCTAAGGTTATTGATATTTCTCCCAGCAATCTTGATTCCAGGTTGTGTTTCATTCAGACTCGCATTTCACATGATGTACTCTGCATATAAGTTAAATAAGCAGGGTGACAATATACAGCCTTGACACACTCCTTTCTCCATTTGGAACTGGTCCATTGTTTCATGTCCACTTTTAACAGTTTGCTTCTTGACCTGCATACAGATTTCTCAGGAGGCAGGTAAGGTCATGTGGTATCCCCATCTCTTGAAGAATTTTCCAGTTTGTTGTGATCCACACAAAGGTTTTGGCGTAGTCAATAAAGCAGAAGTAAGTGTTTCGCTGGAATTTTCTTGCTTTTTCTATGATCCAACAGATGTTGACAATTTGATCTCTGGTTCCTCTGCCTTTTCTAAATCCAACTTGAATACCTGGAAGTTCACAGTTCATGTCCTGTTGAAGCCTAGTTTGGAGAATTTTTAGCATTACTTTGCTAGCTTGTGATATGAGTGCAATTGTGAGGTAGTTTTAACATTCTTTGGCATTGCCTTTGTTTGGGATTGGAATGAAAACTGACCTTTTCCAGTCCAGGGGCCACTGCTGAATTTTCCAAATTTGCTGACATATTGAGTGCAGCACAGTAGGTTATTAGTTATCTGTTAACTAATAGATTAGTTTTCTATCTATTTGTTATCTATTTTATATATAGCATACACAGTGAATATTGAAGGCATTATAATCAGCTACTCTAATAAAATCAGCACTCTACATACCACTGCCAGTATTATCTTTTAAAACATATATCGAATCAGATCTCTATTACAACAATTTCTATCTCACTCATACTGAAATAGAAAAACTTTACGACTCCTTGTACATTTCACACTAACCAATTCTCTATCTCTATGAATGGTTGTATATTTTTTCTAGCTCTGCTCATATCATACTGGTCACCTTCCTATGTTGTACTTAGTCACTCAGTTGTGTCCAACTTTGTGACCCCATGGACTGTATACTGCCAAGCTCTTCTTGTCTGTGGGGATTCTCCAGGCAAGAATAGTGGAGTGGGTTGTCATGCCCTTCTCCAAGGGATATTCCCAACCCAGGGATCAAACCCAGGTTTCCCCCATTATAGGCAGATTCTTTACGACCACCAGGGAAGCGGTCACCTTCTGAACCACCAGAGAAGCGGTCACCTTCCTGGTCCTCAAATAAAACAAACATACTGATATAATTTGTGCACTTGTTCTTTCCTCTATCTAGAACATTCTTCCCTAGATTGTTACATACTCATTTCTTCAGTGTATTTTGGTCTCTTATTAAATGTTATCTAGAGAAGGAAATGGCAACCCACTCCAGTATTCATGCACCATAGAGAGGACTTCTATGATCAATCTATATAAAATAACTTTGCAATTTGACTTCTTTTCATCCTTGTTTTTCTTATTGCTCATAACTGTTTATTATTATATAATTGCATTCAGAAGTCTAGATTACATCAGTACTACAGACTTCTGTTTCCTCAGGAAGGCAAATGCCCTTATTTGAAATGAGAGTCTAGTTCATCTGTTGGTTTTTGTGTTCTCATTTACTTTGTTAGAACAGTTTCAAAAATTTAAATGTCCAAAACACAGTGACAATGTTGACACAACTCTTACAAGGACCACTATGGTATCACCACCATATACCTAAAGCATCATATAAAATATTTATAATTGATATATTAGAATTATTTTAAAGGCTGAGTATTTTTAAGATTAGTTCTTATCTGAGCATGCAGCTTGTAAATTGTCAATAAGAACATACTGACTGTTTCATCTTAAGGGCCACACATATTTGAACCATCTATGAATGCCAACCTAATTCATACCTGGTAAACCAGATACTGAGATTAAGTCTTAGCTCAATTGGTGCTGAAGCATTTTATGAGATATAACTCCACCTGTAGTTATCTAGTTAGTATCCAAGCAAGGCATCATTTATCCTTATACACACATGGGTTTATATTTATATTGTAAATGTTACAAGCTCTAACATTTCAGAGGTTTTATTTTAGTTATGTGTATGCACACACACACATACTTCAGAGGGAGAGTTCCAGATCTTCCATCTGACTGGCTATGGAATATTTGACCCCAAGTTTTCCTGATAACACTCCTTTATGTTCATACTACTAATCACTTATAATCTATAATTTAGAGAGAAGTACAATTAATATTCCCAAAATCATACCTATGGAAAACATGAATAGAAACTTTTTATGTAAGAGAAATGTATAACAATTTTTGCTCTGTCCTTACTTTTGATTCTATGGTGCTTTCAAAAAAAAAAAAAAAACTTAAACTACACATTTTGTTAAATTTCTAAATAAATATATAACACAAAAGATCACCCAATCTTTGGTTACAGTGATATCCTAAATTGTAACCTCATTACTCCAAATAAATGGTTCCTCTAGGTATTAATACTTAATTAGGCCTTAGTATCTAAAAAACCAAATAATTTTCCCAAATATATAAGAAAAAGGAAGCTCTATACCTTTGTTGCTGTAGAGTGACACCATGCAAAAACAATTCTTCTAGTTATGTTACAAGATGTTTTGAGTTAGATGTAATACAAGTGACATTCAATAGAATTTGTTAGATGTAATAGAAGTGACATTCAATAGAATTCAATAGAATTTGACATTCAATAGAATTTGAATGATAAAATGATACAATGTAGTAAGTAGTAAAATCACATTTGATTCCTATTTCCCAATTAAAAGTAATAATTAAACTATGAATTTTTTATCTCAAAATATAATTATTATAATTATATTATATATAATATATAATTATATTATTATATTTATATATATATTATAATTATATATAATTATATTATATTATATATTATATATAATTATTATAATATAATTATTATAATATAATTATTCACATAGGAGGTGTTATTGTTAGTAATACCATAATATAGGCATTTTGTATTAATATTTAGTCTCCCTGTCTATATCTCACAGGGGCACTGCAGCACTGTCTTTATCCTTTCAAATTCCCTTAGAAATCCATCTTCAAGTTCTGTGTGCCTTGCTTCTAATAGTTGGCACCTGCAGTCTTATACATACATTGGCTCTTTGGTCCAGGAACCACTTCTTCCTCAGCAGGAGGAAGATGTGAGTGTCTGAGAGTTTATATCCCATCAGGCATCAGTGACTTAGCAGTAAGGGAATCTGAAATCCTAACTCATTTTTTAAGACTGCACCTAAATACTGCATTTCAGACTCTTTTGTTGACTAATGAGGGTTACTCCGCTTCCTCCAGGAATTCTTGTCCACAGTAGTAGATTTAATGGTCATTTGAATTAAATCCACCCATTCCCATCCATTTGAGTTCACTGATTCCTAAAATATCAGTTTGCCCTTGCCATCTCCTGCTTGACTACATTACTTTGATTCATGGACCTAATATTCCAGGCTCCAATGCAGCATTATTCTTTACAGCACCCTAATTTACTTTCACCACCAGTCACATTAATGACCATGCATTATTTCTGCTTTGGCCCAGCCTCTTCATTCTCTCTGGAGCTTTATCTCTACTCTTCCCCAGTAGTATATTGAACATCTACCATCAAGAGGGCTTATCTTCTTGTGTCAGATTATTTTACCTTTTCATACTGTTCATGGGGTTGATCAGAATGATCTTGGTTCATTTTCAAGGCAAACCATTCAACATCACAGTAATCCAAGTCTATGCACCAACCACTAATGCTAAAGAAGCTAAAGCTAAACAGTACTATATAGACCAACTAGACCTTCTAGAACTGACACCAAAAAAATGCCCTTTTCATAATAAGGAATTTGAATGCAAAAGGAGAAGGTCAAGAGATACCTGGAGTAATAGACAAGCTTGGACTTGGAGTAAAAAGTGTATCAGGGCAAGGACTAACAGAGTTTTGCCAAGAGAACACACTGGCCATAGCAAACACCTTCTTCCAGCAACACAAGAGACAAATCTACACATGGACGTCACCATGGTCAATATCAAAATCACTGATTGCATTCTTTGCAACCAAAGATGGAGAAGCTCTACATAGTCAGCAAAAACAAGTCCTGGAGCTCACTGTGACTCCAATCATGAGCTCCTTATTGCAAAACTGAGACTTAAACTGAAGAAAGTAGGGAAAAGGCCATTCAGGTATGACCTAAACTAAATCCCTTATGATTATACAGTGGAGGTGATGAATAGATTCAGGGGATTAGATTTGGTAAACAGAGTTCCTAAAGAACTATGGATAGAGGTTTCTAACATTGTACAGGGGGTGGTAACCAAAACAATCTCAAAGAAAAATAAATGTGAGAAGGCAAAGTAGTTGTCTAAGAAGGCCTTATAAACAGCTGAGAACAGAAGTGTAAGGAAAAGGACAAAGGGAAAGATATACCCAACTGAATGCAGAATTCCAGAGAATTGCAGAAAGAAATACAAAAACCTCCTTAAGTGGACAAGAAATAGAGGAAAACAATAGAATGGAAAGACTAGAGATCACTTCAAGAAAATTAGAAATACCAAGGGAGCATTTAAAGAACAGAAATGGCAAGGGTCTAAGAGAAGCAGAAGAGATTAAGAAATGACAAGAAGACAGAGAAAACTATATTTTAAAAAAGGTCTTAATGACCCAGATAACCACAATGGCATGGTCATTCACCTAGAGCCAGACATCCAGGAGTGTGAAGTCAAGTGGGCCTTCAGTTCAGTTCCGTTCAGTCACTGAGTTGTGTCTGACTCTTTGGGACCCCATGATTCACAGCACGCCAAGCCTCCCTGTCCAGTCACCAACTCCCAGAGTTTACTCAAACTCATGTACATCACGTGGGCCTTAGAAGAATTACTATGATCAAAGGTAGTGGAAATGATGGGATTCCAGCTGAGCTATTTCAAATCTTAAAAGATGATACTGTTAAAGTGCTGCACTCAATATGTCAGCAAATTTGGAAAACTCAACAGCACTCAAAGGACTGGGAAATGTCAGCTTTCACTTCAATCCCAGAGAAAGGCAATGCCAAAAACTCTTCAAACTACGGTACAATTGTCCTTATTCCATATAATAGCAAGGTATTGCTCAGAATCCTTCAAGCTGGACTCAACAGTACATGAACAAATAACTCCCAGGTATAGAAACTGGATTTAGAGAAGGCAGAGGAACCACAGATCAAATTGCCAGCATCTATTGGATCATAGAAAAGTAAGAGAATCCCCCCTCCCCCAAAAAAAAGAAAAAAAAATCGACTTCTGCTTCATTACTATGCTAAAGTCTTGGGCTATGCTACTCACAACAAACTGTGGAAAATTCTTAAAGGTAAGGGAATACCAGACCACATTACCTGCCTCCTTAGAAACCTGTATACAGGTCAAGAAGCAATACTTAGAACTGGACAGGAAACAATGGAATGTTTCAAAATTGGAAAGGAGTATATCAAGGCTACATATGATCACCCTGCTCATCTAACTTCTATGCAGAGTACATCATGCAAAATGATTGAATATGTGAATCACAATCTGGAATCAATATTACCAGGAGAAATATCAACAATCTCAGATATGCAGACAGATGATTACTAGTTTAATGGCAAGAAACAAAGAGGGACATTCAGAAAACTAAGATCATGGCTTCCAGACCCAGCACTTAATGCCAAACAGATGGGAGAAAAGTGGAAACAGTAACAGCTTTAATTTTCTTGGGCTCCAAAATCACTGTGGATAGTGATTTCAGCCATGAAATTAAAAACAAACAAACATTTGCTCCTTGAAATAAAAGCTATGACAAACCTATACAGCTTATTAAAAAGAAGAGACATCATTTGCTCACTAAGGTCTGTGGGGTCAAAGTATGATTTTGCACAAGTCATATATGGATATGAAAGTTGGACCATGAAGTAGGCTGAGCACCAAAGAATTGATGCTTTCTAATTGTGGTGTTGAAGACTCTTGAGAGTTCCTTAAACTGTAAGGAGATCAAATTAGTCCTAAACGAAATCAACCCTGAACATTCATTGGAAGGACTGATGCTGAAGTTCTAATACTTTGGCCATCTGATGTGAAGGGTCCACTCATTGGAAAAAGACTCTGATGTTGGGAAAGATTCAGGGCAAGAAAAGAAGGAGGAGACGGAGGACGAGATGGCTATGGCATCACCTACTCAATGGTCATGAGTTTGAGCAAACTCCAGGAGCTAGCAAAGAACAGGGGAGGCTGGTGTCCATGAGAGTTGCAGAGTTGGACACTACCTAGCAACTGGAAAACAACACCTCAGTTTTTACAAGTTGGAGAAACTCTAAAATGTGATTTATGCAACAAAGTTCCCACAAAATCAGGCTATGGTTGGGAATTATTCTTGGTCTCTTATTCTTTTCTCTCTTTTCTTTTGCTATAAATTTTATATTCATGTGATATAGGTATTTTGTGTAAAGATTTCAAAAGAGAGAATGATAAAGAAAATTTAATAAATATAGTCAATGAATTTTGTAAAAGGCATATGAGCATTCATTAGTTTTCTATGTTTAAAGTTATATTAACTTAAAAATCAGCAGAGAGTTTATACCAGTAACTTTAAGTGGGAGTTCTGATAATATCAATTTCTGCAATTATTCATTACATATGCTGGAATTCTGAAACTTTGGGTATATGTATTGATTTCACAGTTAAGTTTCAAATGACATGTCTTCACTTATGTTTTTGAAAGAAAGATATGTGCTCCAAATACTCTGCAAACATAAAATATTTCCATATGTATTCAATTACTATAAAAATTAATGAATTATAATAAAAATTTGAAAGCATCAAATAACAGTTTTAATAGTGAGTACACTGATTCGATGGGCATGAGTTTGAGTAAACTTCAGGAGTTGGTGATGGACAGGGAGGCCTGGCATGCTCTGATTCATGGGGTTGCAAAGAGTTGGACACGACTGAGTGACTGAACTGAACTGAACTGAACTGAACTGACAGCCTTTCTTTTATATATCCCTTTTAAATTAAACTTATTATCACTTTGGAAGTATTAGCAACTTTTCTCAACATATAAGATTTCACTTTTTTTTCTTAATTGACTATTTATGTAAAGAAAAGCAAATTTTTTAGTAGTTCAAGATGTAGGAAGCAAAATATATGCTTTTGAAAATGGTTGTGTGTGCAGTTATGCAACTCAGAAGGAAAACAGTAGGATAACTAAGATGACTGGATTTATATCACAGTTAATCTGAACTGACACTGCCTGATAGTAAAACAAAGGTCAGATTCTCTGAAATGAACCGTGTTCTCAGTTTCATTCTTTTAAAATGTGATTTATTGCACATTTTTTTGCTTCTCTAAGAACATATTTTATGCGAGTTTTATTTTTAAAAAATTCTTTTGTATATCTAGTCCCAGGACAATGATTAGATAAAATTCTTCAGGAGTTAAAATTTATTTTTACCTATGATATGAGAAATCACTATAACCAAGTGGTTTTAAGTAGGTTTCTATCTCAAAAACATTTTGCTGTATTTTTATGTAATAATACACAAATGTGAACATTGTTTAAATCAAGACTATGAGATACATTTTTTAAAAGCAAAGTTAAATATGGAGATGTTTATAAACAATGTAAGAGTGGATAGCATTCAACATTACTATCTGAGTACATCATTTTACATTGGGTTGAATACCCAAACTTATGAATAATTAACTTTAAACCATTGTTTGGCCACTTCCTTCTGACGTCTATACAAACTACTGCCCTTGCAACAAGCTGAGATATTATTTCTATATTCCTTTTTGTCTCAGAGACTGAAAGACACTCCCCTCCTTACTGCATTAATGCTTCCTGTTACAGAGTGAAATGTGAAACCCAAAATTCACAAGTTGTAACACCCAGTGTCCCAGAATGTGATTCTACTAAGTAGGGTCATTGCAGATATAATTAGTTAAGATATATAACTAACTGCATACAACTAAGATACATAACTAATCATAATTAGTTAAGAGGTTGCACTGTACTAGAGAGAGCCCCTAATCTAGTATTGGTGTCCTTATAAAAAGGAGAAATTTGAACACAGACAGTGCCTGGGGAGAATATCATGTAAGGACTGTATTTATGATGCTACAAGCCAAGTAATGACCAGAAGCTAAGAAAGCATTCTTATATATATTTCTTTCCTAGTTTCCTGAGAGGGAGACATGTTCTGATACCTTGATTTTGGACTTCTGGATTCTAGGATTGTGAGAAAATAAATTTCTCTTGTTTAAGCCACAGAGTGTGTGGTAATTTGTATGGAAACCCTAGGAAACTAACACCAATGTTAATATCAACACTGAAAAAACAAAAAACAAAAAAAAACCTTGTTCCACTGATCCATTTGGACACATTTTCCTGCTTGAATTTTAATTATTCCATTCTATAAAATATTGATATTCACACTCTACCCTCATTTGCCATATTCATGCTATTGGTTATTATTTCTCCTCTTTTCATTTATTTATTTTTTTGTTTTTTGTTTGTTTGTTTTGGTCTTCTCTCTTATTTTCTTGGTGAAGCTGGCTGGAGGTTTGTCAATTATGTTTATTTTAAACAAATAAACAAACCAATTCTTGATTTTATTGATCCTTTCTAATTTTTTTATTCCTACTTTATTTATTTCTTCTCTGAGTTTTAATATTTCCTTCCTTCCGCTGACTCTAGAGTTTTTTGGTCTTCTTTTTCAAATTCGTTTAGGTGGTAGGTTAGATTGCTTACTTGAGATTTTCCTTGTTTCTTGAGGAAGGCCTCTATCATTATGAACTTCCTTCAGACATGCTTTTGCTGCATCCCATTGATTTTGTAAAGTTATATTCTCATATTTTCATTTCTCTCAAGGTATTTTCTAATTTTCTCTTTCCTATCATTTTTGATTCATGGTTTTACTTTTAGTAGCATGTTGTTTTAGTCTCCACATGCTTGCTGTTTTCTCAGTTTTCTTTTGGTAGTTGATTTTTAGTTTCATAACATTGTGGTCAGAAAAGACACATAATATAATTTAATATTATATTAAATATTTGTTGTGTAAATATAATCAGATACAGTCCCATTTGTTTATTTCTGCTCTTGTTGCTTTATGTTTTAGATTAAAAAATTACCAAGACTTATGTTAAGAAACTCACCATCTATGTTTTATTTTAGAGGTTTTATAGTTTCACAGCCTTCAATCAAGTCTTTGATCTATTTTAATTACTGTGTATAAGAATGAAGTCCAGTTTCATTATTTTTCTTGTGGCTACCTGGTTTTTCCAACACAATTTATTGAAGAGACTGTCCTTTATCCATTGCATATTCCTGCCCCTACTGTTGCAAAATAATATTTAATTAATTTTTAAAATTGGAGTGTATTTGCTTTATGTTTTGTTAGTTTCTTCTGTACAAAAACATGAATCAGCTATCTTGTTGTAAACTAATTGACCATATATGCATAGACTTATTTCTGCATGCTTTATTTTGTTCCATTGAGCAAAGTGTTTCTTTTTGTGTTATTATCATACTGTTCTAATTACTATAATAGTGTCTGAACTCAAAAAATGTAATGTCTCCAGCTTTGCTGTTCTTTCTCAGGATTGCTTTGGCTATTCAGAGTCTGCTCTGGTTCCATACAAATTTTAAGATTCTATGTTCTTTATGAAAAATAACACTGAAATTTTGTTAAGGATTACATAGAATCTTGATTACATTGGATAGCATAGACACTAACAATATTAATTCTTCCAATCCATAAACAGAGCATATATTTTCATTTCTTTGTACCATCCTCAAGTTCTTCCCTCAATATTTTGTAGTTTTCCATATACAGACCTTTAACCTCCTTTGTTCGATTTGGCAATAGGTATTTCATTGTTTCTGATGCAATTGTAAATTGGGTTGTATTCCTTTATTTCTTTTTGATAGCTTGTTATAAGTGTATAGAAATGCAACATAAATGCAAATAGTGATTTTTTGTCTTTCAAAACTATTGAATTTGCTTATTAATTTTAATAGTTTTTTGGTATGGTCTATAGGGTTTTCTGGAAAAAGGAGTGGCAATTGACTTCACTATTTTTCCTGGAGAATTCTGTGGACAGAGGCTATAGTTCTTGGGGTCTCAAAGAGTCAGAGTCAACTGAGAGGCCAACATTAGGGCTTTCTATGTATAATGTCTTTTGAAAATAATGCAAGTTTTATTTTCCAGTTTGTATACAGTTTCTATTCCTTGACTAATTGCTAGTACTTTCAATACCATGTTGAATAACAGTGGCAAGAGTGGGCACTTGTCTTGCTCCTGATCTTAGAAGAAAAGCTTTTAGCTTTTCACTGTTAGCTATGGGTTTGTCATATACAGCCTTTACTATGTTGAGATACATTCCTTCTATACCTGCTTTATTCAGAGATTCTACTATAAATGAATGCTGAATTTTCTCAAATGTTCTTTTTCTATTGAGATGATCATATGATTTTTAACATTTGAAATTTCTATCACTTCTAATTTTCAACTAATATTGCTGATTGAATTTTTACCACTATGTTCCTTTTTAATTGTTTGAATATATTGATTCATGAGTTCTAAAAGTTCTTTAAGCATATTTATAATAGTGTCTTTGAAATAAGGACCCACTCAGAATTAATTCTTATTACCTAGTTATTTTGGGGGTATGAGTTACATTTTATTCTTTCTCCATATCTCTAATCAATTTTGATTGAATATTGGCTATTTTAGATAATTTACTGAAGAAAATGTAAATTATATTTTATTTTTATGTTTTTTGTTTATATGTTATGAAGTGAAGTGTTAGTTGTCAGTCATGCCCGACTCTATGTGATCCCACGGACTGCAGTCTAGCAGGCTCTTCTGTCCATGGGATTTTCCAGGCAAGGATTCTCAAACAATTTGCCATTTCCTTCTCCAGGGGATCTTCCTGACCCAGGACTCGAATACAGACTTCCTGCTTTGCAGGCAGATTCTTTACCAACTGAGCTACCAGGGAAGCCCATTTGATTTAGTAGCACAGAACTAAATTTTTCAGTCTTTGTCCTTCACTGTGCACTGCTATTGTATTGCTACACTTGTCCTTCTGCTTAATTTATTTATTTTGCTTACATTTACCTTTCAGCCTATTTCCTTAAGGTTCTTTCTTGTGTAGATATAGTTTAATGGCAAGCAATGATTTTTAGAAGCTCTCGTCGAATACACCAAATGTATGTCTTCCAACTGCTGCTGATAGATCTGTACATCAGTTGGAGAATAACTGTAAATGTGCAGTCTGTTTTCAAGTTTCATCTGGATTTCACATTTTTGTTTTACTGAATTTGCACAGTTTCTTTGCCATCCAGAAATGTGAGGAGAACTAATATCAGGCCTTCCTTAGTATTTCAATCCAGGGTCTGCTTGATGATGTTTTAACACTTGTCCCACAGCAAGACTAAAAACTTAGGCTTTCATATTTATTATTTTATACTGTACATTTGTATTTTTTATTATGCAAAAACCATACCTTTTTTCCCCTTTTGTCTCATCTTTGTCTGAACCAACATCACCCCCTCTGTTTTTAGTAAAGCTACTGTAAACAGTAAAGCTCCTGCTTTTCTTGGCTAGCATGGTTACTAAAGCTACAGTTATCACCAACTAAGTTACAGGGTTCCATAAGCATCTTATCCTTATTCATTACAGGGCTGAAAGAACCAAACTGCAGTCACAGAAAACTGACCAACTGAACATATGGACCACAGCCTTGTCTAACAAATTGAAACCATAAGCCATGCTATATAGGGCACCCAGGATGGACGGGTCATAGTGGAGACATCTGACAAAACATGGTCCACTAGAGAAGGGAATGACAAATCACTTCTGGATTCTTGCCTTGATAACCCCATGAAGAGTATGAAAAGGCAAAAAAAAAAAAAATATGACACGGAAAGATGAATTCCCCAGGTAGGTAGTTGCCCAATATGCTACTGGAGAAGAGGGGAGAAATAACTCCAGAAAGAATGAAGAGATGGAGCCAAAGTGAAAACAATGCCCAGTTGGGGATGGGACTGGTGACGGAAGTAAAGGCCAATGATGTAAATAACAATACTGCATAGGAACCTGGAATGTTAGGTCCACGAATCAATGTAAACTGGAAGTGGTCAAACAGGAGATGGCAAGGGTGAACATCGATATTTTAGGAATCAGTGGGCTCAAACGGACTGTAATGGGAAAATTTAATTCAGACGACCATTGTATCTACTACTGTTGGCAAGAATCCCTTAGGAAAAATGGAGTAGCACTTATAGTCACCAAGAGAGTCTGAAATGCAATACTCATGTGCAATCTAAAAAATGGCAAAGATTGCTGTTCATTTCCAAGGCAAACATTCAATATGACAGTAATCCAAGACTGTGCCAACCACTAACGATGAAGAAATTGAAGTTGAATGATTCTATGGAGACCTACAGACCTTCTAGAACTAATGCCCAAAAAATACGTCCTATCCCCTCAGGGGACATGAATGCAAAAGTAAGATGTCAAGAGATCCCTGGAATAACACACAAATTTGGCCTTGAAGGACAAAATGATACAGGGCAAAGTCTAACAGAATTTTGTAAAGAGAATGCACTACTCATAGTGAATACATTCTTCCAACAACACAAGAAACAACTCTACACATGAATATCTCCAGATGGTCAACATTGAAATAAGATTGATTATATACTTTGAAGCTGAAGATGCAGAAGCTCTAACAGTTCAATTCAATCACTGAGTTGTGCCCATCTCTTTGCAACCCCATGGACTGCCACACACCAGGCCTCCCTGTCCATCACCAACTCCCGGAGTTTACTCAAACTCATGTCCATTGAGTTGGTGACACCATCCAACCATCTCATCCTCTGTCATCCCCTTTTCCTCCTGCCTATAATCTTTCCCAGCATCAGGGACTTTTCAAATGAGTAAGTTCTTAGCATCAGGTGGCCAAAGTATTGGAGTTTCAGCTTCAGCATCAGTTCTCTCAATGAATATTCAGGACTGATTTCCTTTTGGATGGACTGGTTGGATCTCCTTGCAGTCCAAGAGACTCTCAAGAGTCGTCTTCAACAGCACAGTTCAAAAGCATCAATTCTATGGCACTCAGATTTTTTTATAGTCCAAATTTCCCATCCATACATGACTGCTAGAAAAACCATAGCTTTAACTAGATGGAATTTTGTTGGCAAAAAATGTCTCTGCTTTTTAATATGCTGTTTAGGTTAATCATAGCTTCTCTCTTCCAAGGAGCAAGCATATTTTATTTATTTATTTATTTTTAATATGAATTTATTTATTTTAATTGGAGGCTAATTACTTTACAATATTGTATTGGTTTTGCCGTGGATTGACATGAATCCTCCACAGGTGTACATGTGTTCTCCATCCTGAACACCCCTCCTGCCTCCCTTCCTATCCCATCCCTCTGGTGCATTCCAATGCACAAGCCCCAAGCACCCTGTATCATGCACCGAACCTGGACTGGTGATTCGTTTCACATATGATAATATACATGTTTCAATGCCATTCTCCCAAGCCATCCCACCCTTGCCCTGTCCCACAGAGTTCAAAAGACTGTTCTATACATCTGTGTCTCTTTTGCTGTCTCACATACAGGGTTATCATTACCATCTTTCTAAATGCCATATATTTGCATTAGCATACTGTATTGGTGTTTTTCTTTCTGGCTTAATTCACTCTGTATAATAGGCTCCAGTTTCATCCACCTCATAAGAATTGATTCAAATGTATTCTTTTTAATGGCTGAGTCATATTCCATTCTGTATACGTACCACAGATTTCTTATCCATTTGTCTGATGAGGATATTTAGGTTGCTTCCATGTCCTGGCCATTATAAACAGTGCTTCGATGAACATTGGGGCACATGTGTCTCTTTCAATTCTGGTTTCCTCAGTGTGTATGCCCAGGAGTGGGTTTGCTGGGTCATATGGCAGTCCTATTTCCAGTTTTTTAAGGAATCCCCACACTGTTCTCCATAGTGGCTGTACTAGTTTGCATTCCCACCAACATTGTAAGAGGGTTCCCTTTTCTCCACACCCTCTCCAGCATTTGTTGCTTGTAGACTTTTAGATAGCAGTCATTCTGAATGGTATGAAATGGTACCACATTGTGGTTTTGTTTTGAATTTCTCTAATAATGAGTGATGTTGAACATCTTTTCATGTGTTTTTTAACCACTTGTATGCCTTCTTTGGAGAAATGTCTGCTTAATTCTTTGGCCCATTTTTTGATTGGGTCATTTATTTTTCTGGAATTGAGCTGCAGGAGTTGTTTGCATATTTTTGAGATTAATTCATTGTCAGTTGCTTCGTTTGCTATTATTTTCTCCCATTCTGAAGGTTGTCTTTTCACCTTGCTTATAGTTTCCTTTGTTGTGCAAAAGCTTTTAAGTTTCATTAGGTCCCATTTGCTTATTTTTGCTTTTATTTCCAATATTCTGGGAGGTGGGTCATAGAGGATCCTGCTGTGATTCATGTCAGAGAGTGTTTTGCCTATGTTTTCCTCTAGGAGTTTTATAGTTTTGCAGTCTTATGTTTAGATCTGTAACCCACTTTCTGTTTATTTTTGTGTATGGTGTTTGAAAGTGTTCTAGTTTCATTCTTTTACAAGGGTTTACCAGTTTTCCCAGCACCACTTGTTAAAGGGATTGTCTTTTCTCCATTGTATACTCTTGCCTCCTTTGTCAAAGATAAGGTGTCCATAGGTACGCGTATTTATCTCTGGGCTTTCTGTTTTGTTCCATTGATCTATATTTATGCCTTTGTGCCAGTACCATACTGTCTTGATGACTGGCTTTGTAGTAAAGTCTGAAGTCAGGCAGGTTGATTCCTCCAGTTCCATTCTTTTTTTCTCTCAAGATTGCTTTGGCTAGTCGAGATTTTTTTTTTGTATTTCCATACAAAGTGTGACATTTTTTGTTCTAGTTCTGTGAAAAATAGCGTTGGTAGCTTGTTAGGGATTGCATTGAATATACAGATTGCTTTGGTTAGTATACTCATTTTCACTATATTGATTCTTCCGATCCATGAGCATGGTATATTTCTCCATCTATTTGTGTCCTCTTTGATTTCTTTCACCAGTGTTTTATAGTTTTATATATATAAACCTATATATATATATATATATATATATATATATATGTCTTTTGTTTCTTTAGGTAGATATATTCCTAAGTATTTTATTCTTTTCATTGCAATGGTGAATGGAATTGTTTCCTTAATTTCTCTTTCTGTTTTCTCATTGCTAATGTATAGGAATGCACAGGATTTCTGTGTGTTGATTTCATATCCTGAAACTTTACTATATTCATTAGCTCTAGTAATTTTCTGGTGGAATCTTTAGGGTTTTCTATGTATAGGATCATGTCATCTGCAAACAGTGAGAGTTTTACTTCTTCTTTTCCAATCTGGATTCCTTTTGTTTCTTTTTCTGCTCTGATTGCTGTAGCTAAAACTTTCAAAACTATGGTGAATAGTAGAGGAGCAAGCATCTTTTAATTTCAAGGCTGCAGTTACCATCTGCAGTGATTTTGGTGCCCCCCTCAAAATAAAGTCTGTCACTGTTTTCACTGTTCCTCATATATTTGCCATGATGTGATGTGATCAGATGCCATGATCTTAGTTTTCTGAATGTTGAGTTTTAAGTGAGATTATTCACTCTCCTCTTTCACTTTCATCAAGAGGCTCTTTAACTTTCCTTCACTTTCTGCCATAAGGGTGGTGTCATCTGCATATCTGAGATTATAGATATTTATCCAAGCAATCTTCATTCCACCTTGTGCTTCATCCTGCCTAGTGTTTCTCATGATGTACTCTACATATAAGCTAAATAAGCAGGGTGACAATAAACAACCTTGACACACTCCTTTCCTGATTTTGAACCAGTCTGTTGTTCCATGTCCAGTTTGCACTGTTGCTTCATGACCTGCATGCAGATTTCTCAGGAGGCAGGTCAGGTTGTCTGTTATTTCCATCTCTTGAAGAATTTTCCACAGTTTGTTGTGATCTACACTTTTAAAGGCTTTGGTGTAGTCAATAAAGCAGAAGCAGATGGTTTTCTGGAACTCTCTTGCTTTTTGGTGATACAAGAGATGTTGGCAATTTGATCTCTGGTTCCTCTGCCTTTTCTAAATCCAGCTTGACATCTGGAAGTTCATGGTTCTCATACTGTTGAAGCCTGATTTGGAGAATTTTGAGCATTACTTTGCTAGCGTGTGAGATGAGTACAATTGTGCGGTGGTTTGAGCATTCTTTGGTGTTGCCTCTCTTTTGGATTGGAATGAACACTGACCTTTGCCAGTCCTGTGGCCACTTCTGAGTTTTCCAAAATTGCTGGTATACTGAGTGCAGCACTTTCACACCATCATCTTTTAGGATTTGAAATAGCTCAACTGGAATTCCATCACCTCCACTAGCTTTGTTCATAGTGATGCTTCCTAAGACCCACTTGACTTCGCATTCCAAGATATCTGGCTATAGGTGAGTGATTACAGCATCGTGATTATGTGGGTAATGAAGATCTTTTTTTGTATAATTCTTCTGTGTATTCTTGCCACTTCTTCTTAATAACTACTCCTTCTGTTAGGCCCATATAATTTCTGTCCTTTGTTGAGCCCATCTTTGCATGAAAAGTTCCCTTGGTATCTCTAATTTTCTTGAAGAGATCTCTAGTGTTTCCCATTCTATTGTTTTCCTCTATTTTGTTGCACTGAGGAAGGCTTTGTTATCTCTTCTTGATTTTCTTTGGAACTCTGCATTCAAATGGGAATATCTTTTCTTTTCTCCTTTGCCTTTCACTTCTCTTCTTTTCATAGCTGTTTATAAGGCCTCCTAAGACAGCCTTTTTGAATTTCTTTTTCTTGGGAATGGTCTTGATCCCAGTCTCCTGTATGTCACGAACCTCCATCCATAGTTTTTCTGACACTCTCTCTTTCATATCTAAACTCTTGAATCTATTTATCACTTCCACTGTGTAGTCATAAGGGATATGATTTAGGTCATACCTGAATGGTCTAGTGTTTTTCCCTAATTCTTTAAGTCTGAATTTGGCAATAAGGAGTTCATGATCTGAGCCACAGTCAGCTCCTCATCTTGTTTTTGCTGACTGTATAAAGCTTCTCCATCTTTGGTTGCAAGAATATAATCAATCTGATGTCAGCATTGACCATCTGGTGATGTCCATGTTTACCTCTTGTGTTATTAGAAGAGGGTGTTTGCTATGATCAGTGTGTTCTCTTGGCAAGTCTGTTAGCTTTTGCCCTGCTTCCTTCTTTATTCCAAGGCCAAATTTGCTCATTACTCCAGGTATTTCTTGACTTCCTACTTTTGCATTCCAGTCCCCTATCATTATAAGGACACTTTTTTTTTTTTTTTTTTTTTGGTGTTAGTTCTAGAAGGTCTTGTAGGTCTTCATAGAACTGTTCAACTTCAGCTTCTTCAGCATTTCTGGTCGGGACATAGACTTGAATTACTGTGTGCTATTGAATGGTTTGCCTTGGAAACGAACAGAGGTCATTTTGTCGTTTCTGAGACTGCATCCAAGAACTGCATTATGGACTCTTTTGTTTACTACGGTGGCTACTCCATTTCTTCTAAGGTATTCTTGTCCACAGTAGTAGATATAATGGTCATCTGAGTTAAATTCACCCTTTCCAGTCCATTTTAGTTCTCTGATTCCTTTTGCTCTTGCCATCTCCTGCTTGACCACTTCCAATTTGCCTTGATTCATGGACCTAAAATTCCAGGTTCCTATGCAGTATTGTTCTTCACAGCATCCGACTTTACTTCCATTATGAGTCACATGCACAACCAGGTGCTGTTTTTGCTTTGGCTCTGTTTCTTCATTCTTTCTGGAGTTATTTCTCCACTGATCTCCAGTAGCATGTTGGGCACCTACCAATCTGGGGAGTTCATCTTTCAGTTTCTTTTGCCTTTTCATACTGTTGGTGGAGGTCTCAAGGGAAGAATCTTAAAGTGGGTTGCCATTCCCTTCTCCAGTGGATCACATATTGTCAGAACTCTCCACCATGACCTGTCTATCTTGGTGGCCCTGCATTGTATGGCTCATAGTTTTATTGAGTTAGACAAGGCTGTGGTCCATGTGATCAGATTGATTAGTTTTCTGTGATTGTGGTTTTCAGTCCGTCTGCCCTCTGATTGAGAAGGATAAGAGGCTTATGAAAGTTTCCTGATGGGAGAGACTGACTGAGAGGGAAACTGAGCCTTGTTCTGATGGGTGGGGCTATGTTCCATAAATCTGTAATAAGATTTGTTGAAAGGTGGGGCTGTGTTCCCTCTCTGTTATTTTAAGTGAGGCCAAACTGTGGTGGAGTTAATGAAGATAATGGCAAACTCCTTCAAAAGGTCCCATGCAGGCATTGCTACACTCAGTGCTCCCAACCCTGCAGCAGCCCACCACTGACCCATGCCTCCACTGGAGACTCCTGGACCCACATGGGCAAGTCTGGGTCAGTCTCTTGTGGGGTCACTGCTCCTTTCTCCTGGGTCCTGCACATAAGGTTCTCTTTGTGCCCTCCAAGAGTCTGTTCTCCAGTCCTATGTAAGTGCTGGCAGCTCTATGGTGGGTTAATTGTGACCTCCTGCAAGAGGGCTTATGCCATACCCAGGTCTACTGCACCCAGAGCCCCTACCCCCACAGCAGTCCACTGCTGACCCATACCTCCTCTGGAGACATTCACACATACTTCTGTCTCAGTCTCTGTGGGGTCTCTGGGTCCTGGTGAGCACAAGATTTGTTTAAGCCCTCTGAGCATCACTGGTGGCTATGGGGTTTTATTCTAAACATGATTTCTCCCCTCCATCTGTCTTGCTGGGGCTTCTCCTTTGCCTTTGAATGTGGGATATCTCCTCAAAGTTACTCCAGCACCATGCAGCCACCTCTTCAGCACAGAACAGCAGACGGGGTATCTCCTCACAGTCACTCCAGCTCTGTGCAGCCACCTCTCCAGCACTGAGCTCCTTACAATTAGCAAAAACAAGATGTGGAGCTGACTGTGGCTCAGTTCATTAACTCCTCATTGCAAAACTGAGACTTAAATGGAAGAAAGCAGGGAAAGCCACTAGACCATTCAGGTATGACCTAAGTCAAATCCCTTAAGCTTATACAGTGGAAGTGACAAATAGATTCAAGGGAATAGATCTGATAGAGTGCATGAAGAACTATGGATGGAGGTTCATGACACTGTACAGGACATAGGGGTCAAAACCATACCAAATAAAAAGAAATGCAAAAAGCAAAATGGTTGTTTGAGGAGGTCTTACAAGTAGCTGAAGAAGAAAAATGAAAGACAAAGATAAAACATGAAAAGATGCTCAACATCACTCATTATCAGAGAAATGCAAATCAAAGCCACAATGAGGTATCACTTCACACCAGTCAGAATGGCTGTTATCCAAAAGTCCACAAGTAATAAATGCTGGAGAGGGTGTGGAGAAAAGGGAACCCTCTTACACTGTTGGTGGGAATACAAACTAGTACAGCTGCTATGGAGAGCTGTGGAGATTCCTTAAAAAACTGGAAATAGAACTGCCATATGACCCAGCAATCCCACTCCGGGGCATACACACTGAGGAAACCAGAATTGAAAGAGACACGTGTACCCCAGTGTTCATTGAAGCTCTGTTTATAATAGCCAGGACATGGAAGCAACCTAGATATCCACCAGCAGAAGAATGGATAAGAAATCTGTGGTACATATACAGAATGGAATATTAGTCAGTCATTAAAAGAATACATTTGAATCAGTTCTTATGAGGTGGATGAAACTGGAGCCTATTATACAGAGTGAAATAAGCCAGAAAGAAAAACACCAATATAGTATAATAATGCATATATATGGAATTTAGAAAGATGGTAACAATAACCCTGTATGTGAGACAGCAAAAGAGACACAGATATATTGAACAGCCTTTTGGACTCTGTGGGAGAGGGTGAAGGCAGGATGATATGGGAGAATGGCATTGAAATGTAAATTATCAGATGTGAAACGGATCGCCAGTCCAAGTTCAATGCATGAGACAGGGTGCTCATGGCTGGTGCACTGGGATGACCTGGAGGGGTGCTGGGAGGGGGGTTCAGGATGGGGAACACATGTACACCCATGGAGGATTCAAGTCCATGCATGGTAGAACCAATACAATATTGTAAAGTAAAATAAATTAATTAATTAATTTAAAAAAATTAACAACAACAACAACAAAAAAAAGATGCAAGGAAGGATCAACCCATCTGAAAGTAGAGTTCTAAAGAAGAGCAAGGAGAGATAAGAGAGATAAGGAGATGAGGAGAGATAAGAAAGACTTCCTCAGTGATCAATGCAAAGAAATAGAGGAAAACACTAGAATTGAAAAGACTAAAGATCTCTTCAAGAAAATTAGAGATGCCAAGGGAGCTTTTCATGCAAAGATGGGCACAATAAATAATATAAATGCTATGAACCTGACAGAAGCAGAAGATATTAAGAAGAGGTGACAAGAATACACAGAACTATACAAAAAAGATCTTCCTGCTGCTGCTAAGTCGCTTCAGTCGTGTCCGACTCTGCAAGACCCATATAGACTGCAGCCCAGCAGGCTCCGCCATCCCTGGGTTATTCTCCAGGCAAGAACACTGGAGTGGGTTGCCATTATCTTCTCCAATGCATGACAGTGAAAAGTGAAAGTGAAGTCACTCAGTCATGTCCGACTCTTTGCGACCCCATGGACTGCAGCCTACCAGGCTCCTCCGTCCATGGGCTTTTCTAGGCAACAGTACTGTAGTGGGATAACATTGCCTTCTCCGCAAAAAAAGATCTTAATGAACCAGATAACCACGATTATATGATCACTGACCTAGAGCCAGAATCCTGGATTGCAAAGTCAACTGGGCCTTAGGCAGCATCACTATGAATAAAGCTAATGGATGTGATGGAATTCCATTTGAACAATTTCAAGTCCTACAAAATGATGCTGTTAAAGTGCTGCACTCAATATGCCAGCAAATTTGGAAAATTCAGCAGTGGCCACAGGACTGGAAAAGGTCATTTTTCATTTCAATCCCAAAGAAAGACAATGCCAAAGAAGGTTTAAACTACCACACAATTGCACTCATCTCACAATCTAGTGAAGTAATGCTAAATATTCTCCAAGAGAGGCTTCGACAATACTTGAACCAAGAATTTACAGATGTACAAGCTGGATTTAGAAAAGGCAGAAGAAACAGAGAACAAATTGCCAAGATCTGTTGTTTCATACAAAGAGCAAGAGAATTCCAGTAAAACACTACTTCTGCTTTATTGACTACACCAAAACCTTTGTGTGGATGACAACTAACTGTGGAAAATTCTTCAGGAGATGGGAATACCAGACCATTTTACCTGCCTCCTGAGAAATCTGTATGCAGGTCAGGAAGCAACAGTTAGAACCGGACATAGAACAATGGAAATGTTTGAATTTGGGAAAGGAATATGTCAAGGCTATATATTGTCACCCTGCTTATTTAATTATAAACTGAGTACATCATGAGAAATGCCAGGCTGGATGAAGCTCAAACTGGAATCAAGATTGCCAGGAGAAATATCAATAACCTCAGATGTGCAGGTGACACCACCCTTAAGGCACAAAGCAAAGAGGAACTGAGGAGCTTTTGATGAAAGTGGGAGAGGAAAGTAAAAAAGCTGCCTTAAACTCACTATTCAAAAAATGAAGATCGTGGCATCTGGCTCCATCACTTCATGGAAAATAGACGGGGAAACAATGGAATAAGTGACAGGCTTTATTTTCTTGGGCCCCAAATCACTGCAGATGGTGACTGCAACCATGAAATTAAAAGACACTTTCTCCTTGGAAGAAAAGTTATGACCAACCTAGACAGCATATTAAAAAGCAGAGACATTACTTTGCTGACAAGGGTCTGTCTAGTCAAAGCTATGATTTTTCCAGTAGTTATGTATGAATGTGAGTGTTGGATATAGAAAAAGCTGAGAGCTGAAGAAATGAAACTTTTGAACTGCGCTGTTGGAGAACACTCTTGAGAACACCCTGGAGTGCAAAGAGATCAAATCAGTCAATTCTAAAGTAAATCAGTCCTGAATATTCAGTGGAAGGATTGATGTTGAAGCTGAAGCTCCAATACTTTGGCTTCAGTTGAGTTCAGTTTAGTTCAGTCACTCAGTAGTGTCCATCTCTTTGTGAACCCATGAATCACAGCACGCGAGGCCTCCCTGTCCATCATCAACTCACGGGGTTCACACAAACCCATGCCCATTGAGTCGATGATGCCATCCAGCCATCTCATCCTCTGTTGTCCCCTTCTCCTCCTGCCCTCAATATTTCCCAGCATCAGGGGCTTTTTCAATGACTCAGCTCTTCACATGAGGTGGCCAAAGTATTGGAGTTTCAGCTTCAAATTCAGTCCTTCCAATGAACACCCAGGACTGATCTCCTTTAGGATGGACTGGTTGGATCTCCTTGCAGTCCAAGAGACACTCAGGAGTCTTCTCCAACACCACAGTTCAAAAGCATCAATTCTTCAGTGCTCAGCTTTCTTCACCATCCAACTCTCACATCCATACATGACCACTGGAAAAACCATAGCCTTGACTAGATGGACCTTTGTTGGCAAAGTAATGTCTCTGTTTTTTAATATGCTATCTATTGGTCATAACTTTCCTTGCAAGGAGTAAGTGTCTTTTTTAATTTCATGGCTGCAATCACCATCTGCAGTGATTTTGGAGCCCAGAAAAATAAAGTCAACCACTGTTTCCCCATCTATTTGTCATGATGTGATGAGACAAGATGCCATGATCTTAGTTTTATGAATGTTGAGCTTTAAACCAACTTTTCCACTCTCCTGTTTCACTTTTATCAAGAGGCTCTTTAGTTCTTCTTCACTTTCTGCCGTAAGGGTGGTGTTATCTGTATATCTGAGGTTATTAATATTTCTCCTGGAATCTTGATTTCAGCTTGTGCTTCCTCCAGCCTAGCATTTCTCATGATGTACTCTGTATATAATTAAATAAGCAGGGTGACAATATACAGCCTTGATGTACTCCTTTTCCTATTTGGAACCAGTCTGTTGTTCCATGTCCAGTTCTAACTGTTGCTTCCTGACCTGCATCCAGGTTTCTCAAGAGGCAGGTCAGGTGGTCTGATATTCCCATCTCTTTCAGAATTTTCCACAGTTTGTGGCGATCCACACAGTCAAAGGCTTTGGTGTAGTCAATAAAGCAGAAATAGATGTTTTTCTGGAACTCTCTTGCTTTTTCGATGATCCAGCAGATGTTGGCAATTTGATCTTTGGTTCCTCTGCCTTTTTTAATGCCAGCTTGAACATCTACCTGATGGAAAAATCTGACTCATTGAAAAAGATCCTGATGCTGGGAAATATAGGAGGCAGGAAGAGAAGGGAATGACAGAAGATGAGATGGTTGGACGGCATCACCGACACATTGGACATGAATTTGCGCAAGTTCCAGGAGCTGGTGATGAACAGGAAGGCCTGGGGTGCTGCAGTTCATGGCATCCAAAGTCAGACACGACTGAGTGACTGAACTGACGTTTCAGTGTGGCAATTTGGGTAACAGTAGGTCTACGTAAGAAGGCATAGATTCCTTCATGTGTTAAAAATTCTAGAAAGTGTTGAAGGCTAAATTCTTCTTCATTTGTTTCTCCTATTGGTCAATTTCCAGTAACCTGAAGTTGCTATTTTTGAGCATGTTGTCCATTTTTTATTTGTGGAAGGAAATTGCCATTTTCATGTTACCAAATCCACCAGAAATAATATCTTATTCTTCACTTTCAAATACATTTTATACTATACTATAATGTTAAAAATAATAATCTTTATTCACATTCCAAAAGGTTAATAAATCATGTACACATTCATTCCTTTGAGTCTCTCATATCACTCAAAATATGCTAAAATAATTACAGTCAACTCTCACATTAGAGTTGAATAAGTTAAAATTCAAGTTAGATTTAAGGGCTCTTTTACCTGCGAGAACATAATGGCTAAATTTCAGAGCTATCACTTAAACCTAAGTCATCTATTTTCTGCTGCTGTTTTTTTATTTGAAATTAATTGGTTACCAGAATCCTTAGGGTACAATCTGTATCACACATGAAATTTAATTTTTACTTTTATGATACTAAATGCATTTGTAGTTTTATTTTTGTATTATAAATTAAGTGAAGTGAAGTGAAGTCGCTCAGTTGTGTCCGACTCTTTGCGACCCCATGGACTCTAGCCCACCATGCTCCTCCATCCATGGGATTCTCCTGGCAAGAGTACTGGAGTCGGTTGCCATTTCCTTCTCTAAAGTAAAGTGATCTAAAAATTTAGTTCAATAAAACCAACTTTTATGTATCCTGACATTCTTGTAAATGTCCATTTATTGCATATTAAAATAAACCTTCCGACTGTTTTAATAGGAAATTCAACTTGAATCTAACCCTCACTTCAGTTCACATCCTTAAGGTCTAATTGATCCATCCTCCTTTAATATCTTGGTCCTGTTTATTTATTTATTTTTTTACTGTCCATTTTGACTATGTGTGTATGTTTTGTAGTCATAAGCACATATTTGTCTCAAATGCTCTCTTATTAAAGCAGTTTGACTGCTGTGATACTATTGTTTTAGAAGCATATTTTATTTCAGTGTTTGGGCTGTACATGATCACTTAATATACAGTTTTAACACTGAATCTTTAGCATGCATACATACACATATCTTCTAAAGTTATGGTTATGCCATTTTAAAATACTCTGTAATTAAAAAATATTACAGCTTGATATTTTATTGACTATTTTAGGATGTGTTGATATAGTTCCTAAGAACTCTTTCATGATACAATTTTGATATTCTTATAACTTAGTAATCCAAACAAATTCAGCCCTGGTCACCTGAAATCTAAAGAATAAAGTTAAACTACACTGTATTTTGGCTGAGGGAAATGAAGATATTCAGAGCAATTAGAATTGTCAGCACTTAGAACAACTATTTGGAGAACAGAATAGACCTAGGGCACTAGTTCATCTGTATGTTAATATGTACAGTGGTTTGAAAGGGGAATTAATGTGTGTTTTGAAGCTAATTAAGTCACAGTTGTTAAATGTCACATTTGTTGTTAATAAAGCATATGGTTGTAAGATTTAATCTTGCACAGATCTGGCAGCTTTCACCAATATCTGTTTATATTTGGATATGGGGTGATTTGATTCTTTTGTGGTTTGTTAAAACTTAATATTCACAGCTAGATGACAACAAAGAACTTTTAAAATACTTTAGGGAGAAATTTTAAACTTGGGTTATATTCAAAGATTCAAAAACTACTTATTAATATCTGTGTCTTATGTTAAAATTATAGTATTAAATAGTATTCTAAGAATTATAAAATATTTCAATCATCAGAGAAGTAGATATTCTGCAGCAAAGGATTTGAGATCTATTTACTTGCAAAATTTAGTTTTGATTTTTGATAGATACCATTTTTATCTCTATGTATCAGTTTAACATTGATTTGACTTTATATTGTCTTAGTTTTCAAGTGAATGAGAATTAACATTATTAATCCCACAGTATGAAATATATAACAGTTCACTTGGAATATGTAAATATTAAATAAGTTTTCTTGAAATTTTTAATTGAAGACCCACTTTCTAGGGCAACAGAATTCTGTTTATGCTCAATTAATATTATCCTTCATTGTTAGAAGATAATTTGCCTTGGTTTCCTGTCTGCAGTCTAGAAAGGTAAAACAAGAAGGAAAGTACAATTCTGTACTTGACCTCTTTTCACATCTAATTTGAGAACATTGTTTCCATGGAGATAGTCTCCATGGTTACTGGTTACACAGACTTTTTAAGTGTTTTAACAGTATTAGGGGGACCCATGGGGCTGTTGCTTTGCATTTCAGCAAATAAGGGCATTCGTCCTTTGAGACTGTACCTTTGAAATAATAAGGGTGGATTAGATGAAGTGCACTGTAATGTCACTTATTAATGTGCATATATGGTTGATTATCCTGTGAGAGACTCTCTACCTAAATTGTAACTTGCCAAAGGAAATTTCTACTAGTAGGTAAAACTGGACTCAAGTGTCTGGACAGATCAATATTCCTCTACCATTCAGACAATGTAGAAATAACTGTCCAGTGGGGGACTGGTCTTTTTATCTTTGAATATGTCAAAAAATGTCATACTCACAGGAAAAGCAGAGATATCATTGAAGAAAATCAGATGGTCCTTTATAATGGATAAACATTTATACAGATAATCTAAGGCCTAATCTAATGATACTAAGTTTCTTATGGTATTGATAATTTTTGGAAGACAACAGCTGGAGAGGAGATGGTAAAGCATTTACTACCATACATTTTAATATCTTGACCATTTCATCCACCATATTTTTTTCCTAAAATAATCCATTCCTGAAGATGTCAATTCTATTTGCATGTACTTATATGCTACATAAATGTAGAAAAGAGGTAATACACGTTTGCTGTTAGTTAAATTTGTAGATATTTCCCCAACCATTAAAATGTTTCATCAAGTCTAAGACTTTAGTTGTTTAAACCATGCAAGTGATTAGCCCTTTATAAAATATGTCTTTAATTCCTCTTTGGTATATTTGAATTGTGCAGTTTTAAGCATTTGATGATAAGCCAGAAATTATTCAGTTTTAATAAACTTTTTTTGTGTCTCAGTCACTCAGTCATGTCTGACACTTTTCAGCCCCATGGACTATAAGTCCCCAGGCTCCTCTTCCCATGGAATTTTCCAGACAAGAATACTGGAGTGGGGTGCCATTTCCTATTACAGGGGATCTTCCCGACTCGTATTTTAGCTAGTATATTTGGGACTGACTACTAGCTATACCTGTATTATAATGGTAGACAACAGCAACAAACTGGAAGAAATAAAGCATGGAAGTAATCCTTTGGAATGTTGGTATTTTGTTTGAAAAGATTTGCTCTATGTTCTGTTTCTCCCATCCTTAGAGTCAGTCATGTTAATTTGAGAACTTTGTGCCACATACTAAAAAAAAACCACATTTTCCATATTTTAGCATTAGACTAGTTTAATCCCAAATACGGGTGCTGGCTTCTTTTTTACTGTAGTTCTAAAAATTACAGTCATATTTTAATAAATTTTGTTTATATGGAAATATCAATGAAATTTATTAAAATGATTTTGACTATATTTTAAAGCTTTAAATGTGGAAAAAATATAAAAGGATAAAAACAAATCAACAGACTCCCATAAGTCACTGAAAGCTACTGCTTTAATTTGTTATGTATATTCCTTTCTACTTTCAGTCTTTAATATGAAAATCATTCATTTATTTATGATATGTTTATATAAAAAATTAAGTAATCATTAGAAATGATGTCCAAAAATTACACATTAAATAAGATTATCTTCAATTAAATTATATAAAAAATACAAAACTATACAGATTAAACATGTATATGTATATACATTCTTGCATAATGTAAAAGAATTCCAACAATCTTTTTATAATTTCTGTATCATATACTTAGAACATATTGCTTATTTTTCTTCTCATCAAGTTATCAGTATAACTAATTTAGGCTAGTAGACCTTATAGAAGGGGGGAAAAAGCCCATCTCAAATATCAAATTTGTGATATTACATATATCTGAAAATATAGAAAATAAGCAGAAAGTATTTCAAGCACAAAGACTATATTATACCAATGATTTCTTTTATTTCGCAACCAAATTGTATTACCTCATTAATCTAGATAAATTATAAAAAAAAGCATTTCAAAGATTGGCATTCATACTTTTAATTTAAAAAACTATTTAGTTTCTTAAAAATCTGTAAAGCCATCAGAGACATTTGTACAGAAATGACCATCTCAAATATATTTAGATCATCAAAACAACAAACATCTCAAATACCCATTCATCCATCTAAGATATTTTTGTGTGTCATTTGGTTTCTTTCTAAGATGACATGAAATCCACTGCAGGGAGATTTTTTAAAAAATTCATTTGCTAAATAGGGTATACTGTTTAAATATTAGCTGTAGTTATTGCTATGATTTTACTGTGCTCAGGCAGACATAATCTCAAGGTCAAAGATAAAAGTACATAACTATACTGAATGCCAACATTATAGTTGGCCAGAAAATAAAAATTGCTTTGCAAGGACTGTTTCCCTGTTCTCACATTATCCATTCTTTTATCTTTGTCATACTTTCTATTGTCCTTCTGTTTTTCAATCCTCTCTCCTTCATGCCTTTTTCTTCTTTTATTTTCAGTTCCTTCCCATCTTTCCTCTTCCTTTTTTATGTCTTTTATAATCAACTATCTGGGGATATGTGTGAGAACTATTATATCTAGAGTGGAAATCTAAGCCACTATTTAATTTTTGCTTTTATCCATCCTCTCTTGCTCTCCCCATAAATTTTATTAACATGTGTACAAACAGAGTAAATACACCCCCTTCAGTTATCATACATACAATATGCTAAATACATTTTTTTTACATAATGTGTGTGCATATAAAATTTCATAATCACAATATTTTGCAGCTACATGTTATCACATTGGTTCTGATACTAACTAGATTTTAATTTTGAGTAATAGGTGAGACTAGTTTACTTATTTTTAATATAATATGTTAGGAATAAAAGTTTACTCAGCTCAGTTCAGTTGCTCAGTTGTGTCTGACTCTGCGACCCCCTTGGACTGCAGCACACCAGGCTTCCCTCATCACCAACTCCTGGAGCTGGCTCAAACTCATCTCCATCAACTCTGTGATGCCATCCAACCACTTCATCCTCTGTCGTCCCTTTCTTCCCCTGCCTTCAATCTTTCCCAGCATTGGGGTCTTTTCCAATGAGTCAATTCTTCGCATCAGGTGGCCAAAGTATTGAAGCTTCTGCTCAGCATCAGTCCCTCCAATGAATATTCAGAACTGATTTCCTTTAAGATTGACTGGTTGGATCTCCTTGCAGTCCAAGGGACTCTCAAGAGTCTTCTCCAACACCACAGTTCAAAAGCATCAATTATCTGACACTCAGGTTTCTTTATGGTCCAATTCTCACATCCATACATGAGTACTGGAAAAACCATAGGCTTTGTCTAGATGGACCTTTGTCAGCAAAGTAATGTCTCTGCTTTTTAATATGCTGTCTCGGTTGGTCATAGCTTTTGTTCCAAGGACCAAGCATCTTTTAATTTCATGGCTGTAGTCACGATCTGCAGTGATTTTGGAGCCCAAGAAAATAAAGTCTGTCACTGTTTCCATTGTTTCCCCACCTATTGCCCCAAGTATTTAAAACATTTTCTAAAGTATGACAATGTCTTATAAAGTTGTTTGCTATCATTTTGGTAGAAGATATCTATAAAATTGAGTTATTTTGTAAACTGATAAGTCAGGTATTGGGACACAAATTAGTAAATAAAATTTAAGTAAAAATATAGAATGAAGTCTACACTTTAGATACAGGCTTACTCTCTGCATATATTTTTATGTGCTGTGCTTAGTTGATCTGCCATGTCTGACTCTTTGCAACCCCATGGATGGTAGCCCACTAGGCTCCTCTGAAGTGGGCTGTCATGCCCTCCTCCAGGGGACCTTCCCAACCCAGGATCGAACTCAGGACTCCTGCATTACAGGCAAATTCTTTACCTTCTGAGCCACCAGGGAAACCCAAGCACACTGGAGTGGAGTGGGTAGCCTATAACTTCTCCAGGGACACTTCCCAGCCCAGGAATGGAACCGGGGTGTCCTTCATTGCAGGTGGATTCTTTACCAGCTGAGTTACCCGGGAAGTCCAAGAATAGGTATAAAGAGATACAAAAAAGAGAAAGTAGCAATGTATAGACAAAGAGGGGCAATAAAAGATCTATTTTAATAGAAATCATAATTCATATGTTACCATGTTTGCTTAAGTTACTCATACTAATTGTCCTCTCTATATTCTACCATGACAGACCCAACACCACCTTTATTTTCTGTAACTACAACATAAAGGGCTTTACTGTACCATGTAAAGCATCTTAAACAGCAGAAACACATTTGCCTTCTTATTTTATTTGTGAGCAGTGTGCCATTTGAATCATTTCTATCTCAGGTTAATGGTGATAATTCTACCTCTGGCCCAATTTGATTCAGTCAAAAGAAGTGGAATGAATAGTCTTTGTTCCTCCTTTTTTTTCTCTGATATTTTCTTATTCCCAACCACTTATAATTTGTGGCACAGATATAGGTAGCTGCTCTCTGAGGCTTCAGCTATAAATTCTCTTTCTAACTGATTCTGTCATTAATCACAGTTAGGATATGTGCTTTTCTGGTTCTCCTAAATCTTATCACTGAGAACTTAATGAGTGTCAGATAAGCATAAGACAAACTAGTTTTTATTTCTCTTCAATTAATTGTAAAACAAATGGTCTTTTTATAAACTATTCCAAAAAATGAAAACTCCAAAGAAAGGTAAATAAGCCTATAGCAAGGCAATAGAATTTACTTTTATTTAAATCATCCAAAGTTCCTAGGTGGCCTTCACTATGCCATCTATTAGTGACAACAGTATTGTCATCCTGGGAATCTGAAGGCCAGAGATGAAATAACTTCATTTTAAGTAAAAATGACATTCCTAAAATACCACAAATATACCAACCCTCAACCTAGAGTTCCCAAAATATATCAAGTCACATTTCCTACTTACTCTTTCATAGAAAGAGTATATTTCATATATACACTTGTGAAATTTAGGTATGTGCATAGAAGTAATTTCTATAGTATGTATTTCAAGCATTTAAAATCTACTTTACTAAGATATAATTTATATACAATAATATGAATTTTATTCCCCAGTTTGAATTGTCCAGTTTAATTATAAACTTTAATTATATATTTTGAATTCTTTTGGGAAGTATATACACCTATTTAACTACCACCACACTCAAAGTATAAAATATTTTGGGGTCATATAAATGTTCTCACAGTAATTTTTGAAGATTTTATATTGCAAAGCCAAACATATATCTGCTAAATAAGTTATGATCTTAATATTTAATGTAATATGTAACTAAGATGTCAGGAATATGTAATGACAATATTATGTAAGATATCTGAAGACAAAGTTCTTTGTCAGATTTGTCAATGCCATGTCTGCCAATTCAACATTAGGTGCTGAATACACTTATCTCAAATAGATAAACTAAGAATGAGTCAGTTACCTGGATAACTGCATTCACTCATTTCTGCTTTATATAGCCTTTCAAATTTTTGATTATTTTCAGTTATAATTAAAAAATTAAATTTTTTAAATTAATTATCTCCCTACTTGAATTTTCACTTGATTGTGTCATAGGAAATACATTTTTCAATAGAGAATAATAAATATCAACATTAACAAAACGTAGTCTGAATTTAATATGACTTACGAGTGAGTGTTGCGTGCTCAGTCATATCTGACTCTTTGAGACCCCATGAACCGTAGTTATCCAGCTTCCTCAGTCCATGGACTTCTCCTGGGAAGAATAATGAACTGTGTTGCCCTTTCCTACTCCAGGGGATCTTTCCGATCCAGGGATCGAATCGTTGTCTCTTGTGTCTCCTGCATTGGCAGGCAGATTCTTTACCACTGTGCCGGCTGGGAAGCCTCTTTGTAGCTGATGGTGGCGGTGGTTTAGTCACTATGCTGTTTTCATAGCCACTACACTGTTTTCAACTGTAGCGACCCCATGGTTGATAGCCATCCAGGCTCTTCTGTCCATGGGGTTTCCCAGGCAAGAATACTGGAATGGGTTGCCATTTCCTTCTCCAGGGAATCTTCCTGACACAGGGATTGAACCTCTGTCTCCTGCAATGCACGTGGATTCTTTACCGACCGAGCTATCAGATAAGTCCATAGATACTGTTTCATGATCTTTAGGTCTATGCTGTACTAGTCTCCAAACAATGATGAAGACCTTCGCTGAGGTATTTTCAGTACCCAGGAGACTAGTATAAATCTTGACTTTGCAATGCACTTCCTGTTTAAAGTACATACCTCCATGTCCTAGGTTAACTATAAAATTGTCTTAACTTAGCAATGTACTTGACTAAATCTTGGCTAGCAATACACTTCCTGTTTTCAAGCACATACCTCACTATGCTAGGTTAGCTGTACAGTTGTCCTGATGGCCCCTCAGCAGTGCAGAACGTAGCTGTGAATACATCTTGATTATCAACAAACCAATCATACCCTGTAAATTACCCTACAATAAACTGACCAAAGGTTACATGGAGTGACCTGTCTTCTCTTTTGGCCTCAAAATAACTTCTCAGTTCTATAGGCACTTTTTGCTCCTTCCATCCAACAACAATGGTTAATATGAACTCACATTATTTTGAAACATTGAAAACAATGCATCTTTGAAAGCCAGTGATCCAATTTGAGATTATTGATTAGATTATTTTCTCCCAGATACTAAAAATTGTTAGATTGTAAGCAAATTTCATTATCTAGACATAAGCATTTGTCTTCAGTAATTTGAAAAATCACCAAACACATTAAAAATCAACAATTCAAACTCTTCCAAATCCTACAGAAAAGTTTTTCTTTTTTTTTTCATTGCTGAACAGTTGCAGTTCTCCATGACAACAGTAATTTTCAGTACTTGGAAAATCTATCTGACATACTCGGGTCAGGAGTTGTTATTACCGGTAACCGCAGGTGCTTCTAATTTCATGACAGCAGAAAAAGCCTAACCAATTATGACTGTTATAAAATTTTAGACAATCGATATTTTCATTCTCCTCACAAAATAGCCTTTTTTCATTGCTTTATAATCATTCTGCTCATGAAATTGCACACTCTTTTCTTTTCTACACCCAATATTCTAGATAGTTCTCACCCATTCACCTTTGGCCCTTCCCACCAGGTCTGGCTTTTCTGGCAGCTATGTCATTGCTCAGCTCTATTACACCAGATACTGCTTCTCTTCCAGCTTCTGCACCACTTACATCCTAATTCAGATGCTCACCTACCTAGCAGCCTCCAGCTTTTCATGTTACTCTGGTCATTTCAGTTAGAGGACAAGTTTCTTTGCAACAGAAAGCAAAACTAAACAACTATCAACTGCAAAAATAACAAAAGAGCACACTTACAGGTTAAATATGTACTTAGGGGTTCCCTGTGATGGCAATGGATAGTATATTCTTCTTGAAAGAAAAATAAAGGCAAATAAGCTCAAGTGCAGTAGCAGGTGGTTTCAAAAATTGTGAAGGAAAATAATTTCTTTGTACTGAAATACAATTTAATTACATTAGAAACTGTACCCCTGGGGTCTTGGAATAATTTTAGTAGGAGTATTTTAAAGATCATTCTCTAGTCATTTGTGAGGTACAACCCAATTTAGGGGGCACTCAGCAATCATTGTTTAACTTCATTTCACTCTGGGAAATCTCTGTAGAAATGCAGGTTTTAAATTCCAGCATTCACTTTCAGAGTATATTCAACAGAAGAAATGAGTCATATCCTATATCTGTGTAAAACTCCTATCACTACTTTATGGTTGTGAAAGATGTTATACAGTTAATCATTCTAATGAATAAAATGAGTGTTGATGGTAACAAAACCTTTAATGTTTAACAAAAATAATAGCTATTTTTTTTGTTATTAGTCCAAACCAGCTCTATTTTGTTAAACAGGACACAGATCTTCAAAATATATGAAATACACAATTATTTTTGTTTAATGCAAATTATTCCATTTTAAAGATTGAGAGAAAGGTATGCTACTGTTTTTTTCCCATATTTATTCTTTCCCTAATTACTGCTAGTGTCCTTATTTCACATGTGATGATGAACAATAATTCAATAAAAACTATAATATAGAATTTTTTGACTAAAGACTTGTGTACTTACCAAAGTTTATCTTACTTTTAGGAAAAATATCCAAGGTTGGAGAATTGTGAAACTTATATAGGTAATCAAGAGTTAAGAGTAATATACAAAATGAAAGAGTTTATTTCAAAGTAAGAATTTTTCAGAAGAATAAAAGCTATAAACTGAGAAATTTGGCCAAATGAATATTAAGACTTTTTAAAAATACCATTATGAGGGTGATTTTTAGGGTCAAAATATCTTCTGTCTACCACTTGCAGTTTAGAGGATCAAGTAAATGATGAGAGTACCTCTTTTGTACCTAGAGTAGAAATTCACACCTAGTGGGTGGTAGCTATATTTTGTTGAGGATAAATGACTCAACAAATCTATAAATAGTATATAAGTACTTGAAAAAACTGTAGATAAACCAATAGCTTTTCTTTAAGGAACAAGTTGTATGTGCATGCATGCTAAGTTGCTTTGGTCACGTCCAACTCTTTGTGACACTATGAAGTATAGCTTGCCAGGCTCCTCTGTTCATGAGATTCTCTAAGCAAGATACTGGAGTGGGTTGCCATGCCCTCCTCCAGGGGATCTTCCCAACCCAGGGATTCAATGTCTCCTGCATTGGTAGGTGGGTTCTTTACCACTAGTGCCACCTGGGAAGACACATGGACAAAGTTATGCCAAAATAATTTGTATTTCATTTTAGTTAGGATTATTGATTATACAGTAGCTTAAATTTAGAAAGGAGAAACTCAAATTAGAAAATTTTACAATTAACTAGATTTCAATCTTTGAAATATTAAAGCTGTAATCTGGACAAGCTTTGCTTGAGATATTTACTAGTCCACCTTGACAGTTTCCTACTAAATTGTATTGAAGGTGATAATGTAAAAGGTAGGATTATCATATGTAATTAATATGGAGTAAGAAGGAGTTATTATGTAGACTGGTAAATTTATGTTTAAGGTTTTTAAATAAACTAAAATAATAGGAGGAAAATTTAAGCTTAATGAAGTAAACTATGAATCTGATTTAATGACTTAGTCATACAGATTGGGTATGGGAATAACTGACTTATTAAAAACCCATATTAAAGATATTAGTGGAAATTAAGTTGAAGCTATCTATCAACAGCATTAGTGTAGTCATTAATTATAATATAAGCAGCATTAATGTAAATTCATTAAAATATAAAGCAAAATTAGCTCTGCTAAATCAATATATAAACCAATTTCATTGACTTGTCTGTATATAAGATTGACACCTAATTCTGCTATGATCTCAGTCTTCCACAGAGCATTCAATATGAGACCATTTGTCATGTTCTTTAGTCTTATAATTGTTCATTTTAAGAAGTAATGCGTTTGGGAGATACTTCTAGGGAAAAACAATTTTATTTTTCCCCATTATATTTCTAATCTTCTCACATTTTACTTATATTATTATACATGCCTAATTAGATAATCTCAAATAGAGACCAACCCAAATCATTGCTAAAATATGGTAGCAGTTACTTTGAGGTTGTTTTATTACAGTGACAAATGTTTTTGTTTAACTTACTATATGCTGAGTGAGTTATTGAAATCACATTTACATATTCATTAAATATGTTTTCAAAATATTCCACTAAATTAAATTCTGACATGAAAATGATATGAACAATGAACAATATAGATAAGATACATGGTTATACATATCTGTGTAAATGTTTTTGAATTATATGCCATAGATATGTTTAGGTAGAATCTTAGAAGCCAAAAAGTAGTATCCAATTAAATATGTTAAACATGTGATATAAGTTTTAATTAGTTAACTCTAAATTTTAATTGTAGAAAGTCATTAAATACAGTTATATTATAGTTGGTAGTTGATGAATTGTTAATAATGGTTCCAAGTTTATTTTTTCCTTGCAATTAATACTAAAGTTTTTTTTAATGTCTATATGTTTCCACTATTGATCATGAATAATTCCAGTTTAAGTTTTACTTTCCTCCATCCATAATGTAGAACAAGAGTAATGTAGAAGTCCAAAGACTGAGTCCTAATATACTCAGTGTTGAGAATTAGGCAGAATCAGCAAGTGAAAAAGAAAACCACCCAGTAAATTAGAAGTTAAACCAAGAGAGTGTAATATGTTTTGCTAAGGAAAGAGCTTCAAGGAGGAAAGATTGAATGACTACTATAAATGCTGCTAAAGCAAGTGAGATGTGGGCTGAGAAGAGCAAGGAATAGTACTGGAGGTGGGCTTTTTAAAGAAAGAAGTCAAAGCATGTTGGTATACTAACCATATTGATCCAGAAAGCATGAAGAAAATTCATGATGTGAGAAAGAGAGGAAAATCACTATGGTGTTGCATTTAAAAACAAGAGTATTCAATCATGCGTTAAAAAAAAAAAAAAAGGATTGCTTTTGATAGGAACTTGGATAATTCATCCATAATAATATATGAGAGATTAAGTATGACTGCAATTTTTTGTTGTTGTTTAGTTGCCAAATTGTGTCTCTTTGTGACCTCATGGACTGTGTAGCCCACCAGGCTCCTCTGTCCATGGTATTTTCCAGGAAAGAATACTGGAGTGGGGTACAATTTCCTCCTCCAGGGGATATTCCTGACCAAGGGATCAAACCTGCATCTCCTGCTTGGCAGGTGGATTCTTTATCACTGAGCCACCTGGGAAGCCCCATGACTACAAATAGAAGTGAATTAATTACTAGATGTTGTAGTGAATCTCTGAAAAACTCTATTCTAACTCCTTGTGGTTGTTTTTTTTTTTTTTTTTTCCCCACTGTGGAATAAGAAGCAAAACTATCAGTTAAGCATTGGAATTAGAAAAAAAATATTATCTAAGTTTGTAGAAAGGAGAAAATAAAATGGGAGAGTATAAAGTTATCTTGGAGAGTAGGGACTAGGAAAATGTCATTATTGCCAGACATTATCAACTTCAATTTGATGATTACAAATTTAAAAAAGATTATAATCCAGCATAGTTATGTTTTACTCTAGTCTGCTTTCAGCTGCAGGAATCCATGTGATGTGTAGGCATCATGAAATGAAGTCACATTTGTTGCATAAAAAAAAATAGGGAAAGTATATGTGGAGTTGAATTTAGGTTGCTGGTGCAAATTCATTTTCCCAAACTATAAAAAAATCTAGATATTAAAAATCTGGGCTTATATTAATATTTATTCTACTTTTTTCTATCAGCATATATGGAATTGATTCATGCAGTAAAAGAGTGTGGTGCAGAGGAAAGAAGTGAAATATCAGAGTTATAAGCATTCACTGGGTAGTTAAACAAATCTAGAGTGAATCATGGCTTCAAAACTATTCTGGGAACATGGATGCTTTACTTAAATTCCCTCATTCTTGGTTTATTATTATTATTATTTTGTAATTTGATGTGAAAATTTAATGAGATGACATATGTGAAATATTTAGCAATGCTTTTGCTGATAATAAATCATCAATTATGTATAGTATCTCACAATTAGGATTATTTCTCCACAAGCAATCACATTTTTTTTCTGCTTACCACCATCTTACATACATATTTGCTATATATTTTCCCAGTCACCACATATCTTCACTACAAATTTGCCTTGGTTAACATTTCACCCATGATTTCATGATATACCATTAGTTGCCCTTTGCTCTTTTCACATTTTTGTTTAAATTCATCCTGGGGACATTCAGACATTATTTCCTAATAGAGAAACAAAGGTTAGAGGTCTTTTTCCTGATTTAGCTATTCTGAAATACAAAATGTCACTTAAAAATTAATTTCTCAAAAAAACACAGCAACATTTTTCTCTGCATTTTAAATGCACATATTATTAAACGAGTTTGTCTCATACAGATTTTTCATCTTTTTACTTCTATAAAAAATTTAAATGACCAATTTCAGGTATAAAATTTTATGAAACCACTCATTAAAATTTTGAAAGTCGATGTCAATAAACTTATTGTCCACTGATAACTTAAGCCAATCAACCTATATGTTAATTAAAAATATGTCTGATAGCCTGCCAACTGCAAATGATATTTGTAGATTTTAGCAAATGGGATTATACTAATTTTACTTAAAGCATATTGTCATATTGAAGAATATTCTGAGTAATTTGAATAACATCAGGATAATCACTGTCCTAAAATTAAATGTCATTTAAAAATTTTAAATTACCCACAAGGCTGCATAAAATCAATTTTATTTATGTCTCCTTTAGAAAAATATTCTAAGATATTGTGATCTCGACAGAGGATTCTATTCTATCACTTTTGTGTAAAGCCAGCATCATATTTAACAGTGATACTGAACATCATCTGCTCCCCGCTCCAGTGTACTGCGAGAGGAGGGGCAATATTCCCAACCTCTGGTACTTGTAGCAGATACTGTCAAAGGACTTTGTTTAAGCAAAGGAGGTAAGAAAGCAATAGGAGGACAATAAAAAGCAGGCAGATGGAGGTTAGATTCATCCTCATCAATAGAGCTGAGCAACATATGCCAAATGAGGAGAATAGGCCTTTCATCTAATCCCCTTGAGAAAGCCAAGCAGGTTAAACTAAGATACCTGTAGGCTTAGGCCTGCACATAATTTGATTTCTGGGAAAACAGGTACTTTTTTCCTAAAAAAGCACATACCCACCCCCCACCCCCAAATCCAACCTCTGCTTTAATAAGAACTTTTTTAAAAAGTTAAGTTAAAAATAAAATGCTGAACCTTAAAAATTTCCATTTCTAAAAATCCTGTTTTAATTGGAAGAGGATGGTGGCAGTAGAAGGTGCTGCTCTAAATGGAAATGCAAAGATTATGTGCAGTGGAGGAGATAAGCCTCTTGGGAGATATTTTTTTTTTGAGCTGTATAATCTTGCTTAGATATCATTTGTTTATTTCATCTCCATGTTGACAAAAGATTATGACAGAACAGTTTAAAGTCCTGCCTAACTTCACAGAGGTTCAGCTTCATGGGAGCTCTGTCTATAAGCATCTACAAAGTAATTAAACTATAATAAATTGTCACCTTTGTGAAAATCCATAATGTTTACAAGCCCTTTCTCAGGGTACTTAAAATACTTTATTAATTATGCTATTAAGACTGACAATTCTGAAATTAAGAAACAGTATATACTTCAAAATCATTAGAAGACCGTTAGGGTATTTTCTGATTTCTTTAAAACTTTCTCTTCTAACACATTCTTTTTTTTTCTTTTAGTGATCTTGAAAATGTACTTTATACATAATCTTTTGTATGAAAAAAAAATATAACTTAATTTTTGACAATTGCTTTAATACAATACATTCATGCAAAAATACCAGTGTCAAAAATGTTATCTTTTTTATATTCCAAATTAGTCTTTCTCAAAGCTCCCACTGATGAACATTGAACTTAACACAATTTTTAATTTGGGTTTTTGTTTTGTAGTATTCAATTTAATTTACCCATCCATTGGTCTATAGTCAAGTTTGTGTCCACTTCTATTTGTTTAAATTCATGATTCTTCCCAGACCTGTCTTCCTCTGATGTTCCAGGCATTTTCATTCCAGACCATGTTCAGGCCAAGTCATTTGGTGCTGCCCAGGAGTGTGTCTACATTCTCACCCCTCTGACCACCTCCTCTTCCTTGCAAAGTGGATGACCGGGTGCACTGCTCTCAGTTCTGCCTATTGGGAAGATTCTCTCACTCCAGGGTCTTTCAAGGTCATACCTGAATGTGATTGTGAGGCAGTTACACATTTTCAGATTGCTTACACATATCAACCCATCTCCTCCATAACCTAGCTTGGGCTTTTCTCTCTTCTTCAGTGAATCTGATGAAACATCCTACATGGCAGTAGGTTCAAGCCCTGGGTTCAGCTGTGTGGAGGTGACTACCAAGAGATGCAGCTTACTCATGCTCTCTACTATTGATGCTTAATCCCAGTTGTATCATTTCCATCTTTGGCTGACTTATTAGACATTATGTCTTGGCAGGTCATCAGTATCCAGTGCAGAATGGGTCATTCAGAAACATAGTCATTTGGTGCCCTATGGTCAAATGTTCTTTCTACAAAAGGCACACTTTGCAGTTATTTGTGAGGTACTGCTAGTCTCATAAGCTAGAATGATTCCTCAGAGGGTTTTTTTTTTTAATCTTTTGTACTCTTTATATTTCTGAAGAGCACAGGTCATTTATATTATAGGATGTCCCTCATTGATATTAGTATTTCTTCATGATTAGATTTAGGTTGTAAGGTATGGGCAGGAATAGCATAAAAGTGATGTGTTCTTCAGTGTATCACAGCAGGAGGCAAGTGATGCTTACTGGTCCCCAAAGTCAGTGATGTTAAATATAAACACTTAGTAAAGCTTTGCCACCAACATTCTTCTTCATTTTGCTTTCTCTGCACCCACATGAGCCCTAGATTCAGTGTATTCTTAAAGAATTCTTGTTTCTTTTAAGAGTTAAATAATATTCAAAGATCAAGATCTGCATGCTAAGTATGATAATGTTGGGATAGGTATGTCATTTATTTTGGGTCCTTTCATCAGAAAAATACAGGAAACAATGGGTGTTATAGGAAATTGTGAGTTCTGAAATTTTGCTCTACTTGAAAAATAAGTTAATCTATGAGGTTGCCCAGCATGGGTTCATAGTTACAAGCAGAAAATACAAGATACCTAGATCACAGAACTTTATGTCTCACTGCACAGCAGGGATCAAGGACTTCATATACCCATCACTTCCTCTTGTCCCTAAGTCCCTCAGGTAATTTGAAGGTGGGTGCAGGTGGATACTGTCCACATAGTACACTTTATTACAAAACTGAGGACCTAAGGGAAACTCCCAATATTATAAGGGAGCTGCTTCCAATCTACCAGAATTTGACCCTGATCATTACTACCCTTATCAGAGCAAGTCTGAGAGATCTTATATTTGCCCTTCCATAGTGAGTGCAATAAAAATATTCTTGGAAAGTAGTCTGGAGCAAATGCTTTTAACACTTTTTTTCTTAGAAAATGGGCAAAACTTAATGATTTCTTGGTATTTCTATCTATTTTCAGTTATTAGATTTCTTTTCTGCTTGTCCTTCAAACTTTTTGGTACATATAATTCATAATAATGACAAGGAAGCAATCAAACATATACACACCTATTTTTTTCCTTCCATCTATTTTTATTAGTTGGAGGCTAATTACTTTACAATATTGTAGTGGTTTTTACCATTCATTGACATGAATCAGCCATGGACTTACGTGTGTTCCCCATCCTGAACCCCCCTTCCACCTCCCTCCCCATCCCATCCCTCTGGGTCATCCCAGTGCACCAGCCCTGAGCACTTGTCTCATGCATCCAACCTGGGCTGGTGATCTGTTTCACACTTGATAGTATACATGTTTCAATGCTGTTCTCTCAGATCATCCCACCCTTGCCTTCTCCCATAGAGTCCAAAAGTCTGTTCTATACATCTGTGTCTCTTTTTCTGTCCTGCATATAGGGTTATCATTACCATCTTTCTAAATTCCATATATATGCATTAGTATACTGTATTGGTATTTATCTTTCTGGCTTATTTCACTTTGTATAGTGGGCTCCCATTTTATCCATCTCATTAGAACTGATTCAAATGTATTCTTTTTAATGGCTGAGTAATATTCCATTGCGTATATGTACCACAGCTTCCTTATCCATTCGTCTGCTGATGGGAATCTAGGTTGCTTCCATGTCCTGGCTATTATAAACAATGCTGCGATGAACATCATGTCTTTTTCAGATCTGGTTTTCTCAGTGTGTATGTCCAGAAGTGGGATTGCTGGGTCATATGGCAGTTCTATTTCCAGTTTTTAAAGAAATCTCCATACTGTTCTCCATAGTGGCTGTACTAATTTGCATTCCCACCAACAGTGTAAGAGGGTTCCCTTTTCTCCACACCCTCTCCAGCATTTATTGCTTGTAGACTTTTGGATAGCAACCATTCTGACTGGCATGTAATGGTACCTCATGGAGGTTTTGATTTGCATTTCTCTGATAATGAGTGATGTTGAGCATCTTTTCATGTGTTTGTTACCCATCTGTATGTCTTCTTTAAAGAAATGTCTGTTTAGTTCTTTGGCCCATTTTTTGATTGGGTCATTTATTTTTCTGGAATTGAGCTGCAAGAGTTGGTTGTATATTTTTGAGATTAATCCTTTGTCTGTTGCTTCATTTGCTATTATTTTCTCCCATTCTGAAAGCTGTCTTTTCACCTTGCTTATAGTTTCCTTTGTTGTGCAAAAGCTTTTAACTTTAATTAGGGTCCATTTGTTTATTTTTGCTTTTATTTTCAATATTCTGGGAGGTGGGTCACAGAGGATCTTGCTGTGATTAATGTTGGAGAGTGTTTTGCCTATGTTCTCCTCTAAGAGTTTTATAGTTTCTGGTCTTACATTTAGATCTTTAATCCATTTTGAGGTTTTTTTTTTTTTTTTTTTTTTTTTTTGTGTGTGTGTGTGTGTGTGTGTGTGTGTGTGTGTATGGTGTTAGAAAGTGTTCTAGTTTCATTCTTTTACAAGTGGTTGACCAGTTTTCCCAGCACCACTTGTTAAAGAGGTTGTCTTTTTTCCATTGTATATTCTTGCCTCCTTTGTCAAAGATAAGCTGTCCATAGGTATGTGGATTTATCTCTGGGCTTTCTATTTTGTTCCACTGATCTATATTTCTGTCTTTGTGCCAGTACCATACTGTTTTCGTGACTGTGGCTTTGTAGTAGAGTCTGAAATCAGGCAGGTTGATTCCTCCAGTTTCATTCTTCTTTCTCAAGATTGCTTTAGCTATTCGAGTTTTTTTGTATTTCCATACAAATCTGTGAAGAATACCATTGGTAGCTTGATAGGGATTGCATTGAATCTATAGATTGCTTTTGGTGGTATACTCATTTTCACAGTATTGATTCTTCCAATCCAAGAACATGGTCTATTTCTCCATCTATTTGTGTCCTCTTTGATTTCTTTCACCAGTGTTTTATAGTTTTCTATGTGTAGGTCTTTTGTTACAGTCTAAAATTTGCTCTGAATAGAGAAATAAGCAAACAGCCATGAAAGTAAAAGGAAAACACTTAATAATTTTGAGTAAAAGAATCAAGAAAGATACTGTGGAGTAGCTGGCAATAGGAGGTATGCATTGATCACAATAAATTGTGGGGACTTCTTAAAGAGATGGGAATACCAGACTACCTTACCCGCCTCCTGAAAAACTCTCATGCAGGTCATGAAGCAACAGTTAGAACCAGACATGGAACAATAGGCAACAGGGAAAGGAGTATGTCAAAAATGTATATTGTCTCCCTGTTTATTTAACTTATATGCAGAGTTCTGGTGGTGGTGGTGGTATTGTCACTAAGTTGTGCCTGACTCTTGTGACCCCATGGACTATAGCCTACCAGGCTCCTTTATTCATGGGATTCTCCAAGCAAGAATACTGGAGTGGGTTGCTATTTCCTTCTCCAGGGTATATGCAGAGTACATCATGTGAGATGCTGGGCTGGATGAAGCACAAGCTGGAATCAAGATTGCCGAGAGAAATATCATTAATGTCAGATATGCAGATGATACCACCCTTGTGGCAGAAAGTGAAGAGGAACTAAAGAGTTTCTTGATGAAAGTGAAAGAGGGAACTGAAAAAGCTGGCTCAAAACTCAACATTCATAAAACAAAGATCATGGCATCTGGTCCCATCACTTCATGGCAAATAGATGTGGAAACAGTGGATACAGTGGCAGGCTTTACTTTCTTGGGCTCCAAAATCACTGCAGATGGTAACTGCAGCCATGAAATTAGAATATGCCTGGTCCTTGGAACAAAAGCTATGACCAACATATACAGCATATTAAAAAGTGGAGACATTACTTTGCTGACAAAGGTCTGTCTAGTCAAAGCTATGGTTTTTCCAGTAGTCATATATGGATGTAAGAGTTGAAGCATAAAGAAGGCTGTGCACCAAAGAATTGATGATTTTTAACTGTGGTGTTGGGGAAGATTCTTGAGAGTCTCTTGGACAGCAAGGAGATCAAACCAGTCAATCCTAAAGGAAACCAATCTTGAATATTCATTGGAGGGACTGATGTTGAAGCTGAAGTTACAATGCTTTGACCACCTGATGTAAAGAGCCAACACATTGGAAAAGATCCCAATGCTGGGAGAGATTGAAGGGAAGGAGGAGAAGGGGACAACAGAGAATGAGATGGTTGGATGGTATCACCAACTCGATGGACATCAGTTTGTACAAACTCTGGGATATGGGAAATACAGAGAAGCCTGGTGTGCTGCAGTCCATGGGGTCACAAAGAGTCAGACAGGACTGAGCAACTGAACAACAATAATAACTTGATGGGCACAGACATTTTTTCTGTGGAAACTGCTTGAGGAGCCCTCCATTATTCAATAACAAAATAAACATCTCCACTTAAGACAGTATAATATCATACATTTGTGTACAACTATTTAAATGGCCATGTTTTATTTTTTTGTCACTAAGCACTTTTACTTTAAATTTTCTTCATGTCTCTAATTAGATTCACCATCATCATCAGTTAACTATACTCCAGAAATGGGCAGGTGGAGGTGGCGGGGAATCTATTGGTCAAACTGACTTAGTATATTTCATCCCTCGATTGATTAAAAATCAAGTGTTAACTACAGAAACAATTGACTGAACATTGTTTCACAATTCAATGTTTTTAGCATGCTTTATTCACACAACCTTGTAACAATTGTGTTACTCATCTTAAATAAATATATATTTTGTTTTGAAGGGCAGGACATTAAGAAAAAAATATGAAAATGCTAAGTGAAAGTAAGAAACTTTCTGGAAGCTATTAAGTAGATACATCCACAATGAATTACTAAACTTTAATTTTAAACACTAGTGAATCTGAAATTGCTACTTTTATGACAAGCTCCTTGCAGGTTTCTATTTCCAGTGACAGCTCTACGTCAATAATCATGTAACTATTTGCTTCTTCCATAAAACTTCTGCTTAGACATGATCACATGCTGTTTCAATTCTCTAGTGCAAAATCAGATATAATGCTCTGTTCAGTCATTTACAATACTCTTTTTCTGGACCATAAGAATCAGAAAGTAGATAGGACTGAAAAAGGTAAGGCCAAGGCATAGATTATTTCATTAAACAAAACTAATTTGAAGCCATTTTAAATCCATTTGCTCTATTATGCTGTCTTTTAACCTTAACTGGCTATATCCCTACACTTTATAGCAAAATTGAAGCAACTACTAAAATATTAAAAGTGATGAAATGTATAGAACATTTTCTGTTTATGTGTAATAATTTAATAAACTTCTAAATAGCAATATGAAACACTAGCCATATTTTATTTGCAAATGCATTAAATATATGTAAAATATTCAATATAATTTAGGCATAAATTAAATTGCAGGAAGATGCTTGAAGTTTGGAAAACTGAAATAAATAAGTGAGATGAAATAATCTTTTGAAAAACCAATACCTGATACAGCATAATTTAAGAAACTGATATGTGAATAGATACAGAAATATTTACAAATAAAATGATTTGAACAATGTGATAATCCTGCTAGGTATGTAAGGCATAACCTCCAATGTACAGGATTGAAAGAAAAATACCAGAAGAGTTTATGCAAGCCTTAGGCTCTTCTGGGGCACTGTCTAGACAGAGCATTTTCTTTAGTTCCAGGACTTCTGCCATAAAAATTTATAAGGGCACAAATCACACAGTGTGCTACTGGTCCATTCCAGCTGATGTTCATTTCTCTGTATACATCCCTGTAACAATCTCCTGACCTTACCGAGTTGAGTTTTGTTACCAGGTAGGAAGAGTCAAAGAGGACCCTTCCTTGGCCTCAGTTCATGATAAGGACACAGAGAAGAATCTGAGGTCTTACCCATGACAGTATGCAAGTTTATTGAAGAAAGAACAGAAAGAATACCTCAAGGGAGAGGTGGGCCAAGCTGAGAGGCACTGGCACCTGCATGATGAACTATGGGTTTTTCAGGACAAAGCTTTTATATATTCATCTAGGTGGGCGTGCACTGATGGTTTTGATTGACAATTGTAAATTATATAACAACATTCTGTATTGCTCATGCCTTTCCCATAATTCAGTCTGTTATAATCAGATGTATGTATGTACAGAATATTTATGAACACTTAATGAGCTCCCTGCTGCTTAAAGTCACTTGAGGACACAGCTGTGAATCAACTGCACGTGTGCTGGAGTTGGAAAAATCTCTGTGGTTATTTTATAGCATATCTGTGAGATCTCCTGGGCTACACTGGGACATGTCTGGGATGGGGTTTAGAGATCAGCTTGAATATTTTGTATCTAGGCCATTCTTTGTTGCTCATGCCTAACTTCATACATAATAGTTTAAATTCCCCCCTGCATATTTGCTTCTTACTTTCCCCTATCTCTGTTTCTGGAATAATTGTTCATATATCACATTAAAAAAAAAAAAAAAAAAAAAAACTTATTGCCACCTCCTAACCTCCCACTCCTGTTTCTCTTCTACCAATGGTGCATTAACTTTCCTGGGTCAAATGCTAGCATTTGTCTTCTTTCATAATTAAAGAGTCTACTTTATTCTTTCCTTAAGGGGTAGACAGTAAAATTTTGGAAATACTACAAAAATGCTTTTGCATTATTCCAAATATTAACCTGTTCTGGATGATTACATTCATGTTTATATTTTAATTATATATTCAGCAACCGCCTCCTTCTTCCTTCCCCTTTTATTCTTAGATTTTAAATCATTATTAGTTAATAAAGAGTTCCCCTGAACTTCTTCAACTCAAGTTTCTAGCAATTACTGACACCTGTGAGCAAAACCAACAAACTACATTAATTTATATATACTTACATTCTGTTGTTAGTTCAGTTCAGGTGCTCAGTCATGTCCGACTCTTTGCGACCCCATGAATCACAGCAGGTCAGGCCTCCCTGTCCATCACCAACTCCCGGAGTTTAGCCAAACCCATGTCCATCAAGTTGGTGATGCCATTCAGCCATCTCATCCTCTGTCATCCCCTTCTCCCCCTGCCCCCAATCCTTCCCAGCATTAGGGTCTTTTCCAATGAGTCAACTCTTCGCATGAGGTGGCCAAAGTATTGGAATTTCAGCTTTAGCATCAGTCCTTCCAGTGAAGACCCAAGGCTGATCTCCTTTAGGATGGACTGGTTGGATCTCCTTGCAGTCCAAGGGACTCTCAAGACTCTTCAACACCATAGTTCAAAAGCATCAATTTTTTGGCGCTCAGCTTTCTTTATAGTCCAGCTCTCACATCCATGTGGGACTACTGGAAAAACCATAGGCTTGACTAGACAGATCTTTGTTGGCAAAGTAGTTTCTCTGCTTTTCAATATGCTATCTAGGTTGGTCATAACTCTCCTTCCAAGGAGTAAGCGTCTTTTAATTTCATGGCTGCAATCACCATCTGCAGTGATTTTGGAGCCCCCAAAAATAAAGTCTGACACTGTTTCCCCATCTATTTCCCATGAAATGATGGGACCAGATGCCAAGGTCTTTGTTTTCTGAATGTTGAGCATTAAGCCAACTTTTTCACTCTCCTCTTTCACTTTCATCAAGAGGCTTTTTAGTTCTTCTTCACTTTCTGTCATAAGGGTGGTGTTGTCTTCAGATCTGAGGTTACTGATATTTCTCTCAGCAATCTTGATTCCAGCTTGTGCTTCTTCCATCCCAGTGTTTCTCATGATGTACTCTGCATATAAGTTAAATAAGCAGAGTGACAATATACAGACTTGATGTACTCCTTTTCCTATTTGGAACCAGTCTGTTGATCCATGTCCAGTTCTAACTGTTGCTTCCTGATGTGCATACAGGTTTCTTAAGAGGCAGGTCAGGTGGTCTGGTAGTCCCATCTCTTTCAGAATTTTCCACAGTGTATTGTGATCCACAGAGTCAAAGGCTTTGATATAGTCAATAAAGCAGAAATAGATGTTTTTTCTGGAACTCTCTTGCTTTTTCAATGATCCAGCAGATGTTGGCAATTTGATCTCTGGTTCCTCTGCTTTTTCTAAAACCAGCTTGAACATCTGGAAGCTTACAGTTCACATATTGCTGAAGCCTGGCTTGGAGAATTTTGAGCATTACCTTACTGGCATGTGAGATGAGTGCAACTGTGTGGTTGTTTGAGCATTCTTTGGCATTGCATTTCTTTGGGAATGGAATGAAAACTGACATTTTTCCAGTCCTGTGGCCATGGCTGATATTTCCAAATTTGCTGGCATATTGAGTACAGCACTTTCACAGCATCATCTTTCAGGATTTGAAATAGCTCAACTGGAATTCCATCACCTCCACTAGCTTTGTTCATAGTGATGCGTTTTAAGGCCCACTTGACTTCACATTCCAGGATGTCTGGCTCTAGGTGAGTGATCACGCCATTGTGATTAACTGGGTCATGAACATTTTTTTTTTTGTACAGTTCTTCTATGTATTCTTGCCACCTCTTCTTAATATCTTCTGCTTCTGCTAAGTCCATACCATTTCTGTACTTTATCGAGCCCATCTTTGCATGAAATATTCCCTTGGTATCTCTAATTTTTTTGAAGAGATATATAGTCTTTCCCATTCTGTTGTTATCCTCTATTTGTTTGCATTGATTGCTGAGGAAGGTTTTCTTATCTCTCTTGGCTATCCTTTGGAACTCTGCATTCAGATGGGAATATCTTTCCTTTTCTCCTTTGCTTTTCACTTCTCTTCTTTTCACAGCTATTTGTAAGGCCTACTCAGACAGCCATTTTGCTTTTTTGCATTTTTTTTCCATGGGGATGGTCTTGATCCCTGTCTCCTGCACAGTGTCATGAACCTCCATCCATAGTTCATCAGGCACTCTGTCTATGTGATCTAGTGCCTTAAATCTATTTCTCACTTCCACTGTATAATCATAAAGTATTTGATTTAGGTCGTACCTGAATGGTCTAGTGGTTTTCTCTACTTTCTTCAATTTAAGTCTGAATTTGGCAATAAAGAGTTAATGATCTGAGACATAGTCAGCTCCGAGTCTTGTTTTTGCTGACTGTATAGCGTTTCTCCATCTTTGGCTTCAAATAATATAATCAATCTGATTTCAGTGTTGACCATCTGGTGATGTCCATGTGTAGAGTCTTCTCTTTTATTGTTGGAAGAGGGTGTTTGCTATGACCAGTGCGTTCTCTTGGCAAAACTCTATTAGCCTTTGCCCTGCTTCATTCTGTACTCCAAGGCCAAATTAGCCTGTTACTCCAGGCGTTTCCTAACTACCTACTTTTGCATTCTAGCCCCCTATAATGAAAAGCATGGTGGCCGTGATGGACCACACAGAAGCACAGCCGAGAGGAGCTATCCCATGTCCAAGGTCAGGGGTGGCAGCCAAGAAGAGCTACCCCATGTCCAAGGAGTGGTAGCAGTGTGGCACAGGAGGGCTGAGAGGAGCTACTCCATGTTCAAGGTCAGGAGGGGCCACTGTGAGGAGATACCCCTCGTCCAAGGTAAATGGCAGCAGCTGCGCTTTGCTGGAGCAGCCGTGAAGAGATACCCCACGTCCAAGGTAAGAGAACCCCAAGTAAGACGGTAGGTGTTGCAAGAGGGCATCAGAGGGCGGACAGACTGAAACCATAATCACAGAAAACTTGCCAATCTGATCACATGGACCACAGCCTTGTCTAACTCAGCGAAACTAAGCCATGCTGTGTAGGGCCACCCGAGATGGTAGGGTCATGGTTGAGAGGTCTGATAGAATATGGTCCACTGGAGAAGGGAATGACAAACTACTTCAGTGTTCTTGACTTGAGAACCCTATGAACGTACGAAAATGCAAAAAGATAGGATATTGAAAGAGGAACTCCCCAGGTCGGTAGGTGCCCAATATGCTACTGGAGATCAGTGGAGAAATAACTCCAGAAAGAATGAAGGGATGGAACCAAAGCAAAAACAATACCCAGTTGTAGATGTGACTGGTGATAGAAGCAAGGTCTGATGCTGAAAAGAGCAATATTGCATAGGAACCTGGAATGTTAGGTCCATAAATCAAGGCATATTAGAAGTGGTCAAACAGGAGGTAGCGAGAGTGAACATCAATATTCTAGGAATCAGCTAACTAAGATGGACTGGAATGGGTGAATTTAACTCAGACGACCATTATATCTACTACTGTGGGCAGGAATTCCTTAGAAGAAATGGAGTAGCCATCATGGTCAACAAAGAGTCCAAAATGCAGTACTTGGATGCAATCTCAAAAATGACAGAATGATCTCTGTTCATTTCCAAAGCAAACCATTCAATATCATGGAATCCAAGCCTATGCCCCAACCAGTAACACTGAAGAAGCTAAAGTTGAACAGTTCAATGAAGACCTACAAGACCTTTTAGAACTAACACCCAAAAAGATGTCCAATTCTGTTGTCCAACTACATATTAATAAGATATTAATACAGTTTTATTAGAATAATTTGAAAGATAATGGTAGATATTTAAGGAAATGAACTTTATTATATAAAGATGATAAAATTCTTGGAAGTACAGAGAGTGAGAAAAGTTCTGACCTTGTTTTTTTTTTTTTTTTTTAAGATTATTACAGTTTTCATTGAGGAGAAAGAAATTAACCTAGCCTGATAAAGTGGCTAATAATTTGGCAACATGGCATGAATTATTTAGACCACTTCAAGAAGCTGAAATAATGTGGATGCTGATTTTGGTGCCAAGCTCAGTAGTTGGGGAACAGCTGATTTACTTTTATTAAAATTTCTGTGACCAAGTATGGGGGTGTTGAAATGATAAAATATTAAAGCAGATTTTTGCAGGGATTTTTATGGAATTGATCTGTTTTTTCTATTAATTAGTATGTGCTCAATATAGAAAACTTAATAGAAAATATATTGGTGCATGATAACAGATATAACAATACTCTGTTAATAAAATAGAGACAATGGATGTTTGTAGTTGGAAAATAAATGCAAGAAGTCAGAAAAGAAGTTTCATTTTTCTTATGATTGTTGGTCAAATCATTGTCCAAGCTTCCATTTCTTCAGCTCTATAATTGAGGTGATAATAATGTAAGTTTCCTAGGTTATGTAATGGTAAAGATTCTGCCTGCCAATGCAGGAGACTTAAGAGATTCAAGTTCAATCCCTGGATTGCGAAGATTCCCTGGAGAAGGAAATGACAACCCACTCCAGTATTCTTGCCTGGCGAATCCCATGGACAGAGGAACCTGGTGGGCTACAGTCCATAGGGTCACAAAGAGTCGGACACAAGTGAACATCTGAGCACTTAATATCAGTTAATTCTGATTACTTTATAGATATATGACAAATATACATATACTTTTTATGTAAAGCTACTAAAAACAATAAAACCCTATGTGGAAGACCCAATGGTCTAGAACTGGTTGTAGATCACAGAGACTACTAATCTTTCCTTCTTCTAGTGAATCAGTAACCAAAAGATTTCCAAAAATGAATAAAAGTCAAACCATGTAATATATAAGTGAATAAAGAAGCTGAACAGATGATTCAAAACCAAGAAAAAGAACAAGTGTTTTAAACATTAGATGTTTAACATCACCTACAATGAAGAAATAAAACTTAAAAACATGTTCCATTTAACTTAATAATTATGTAAAATTAGTAATGTTGAAAATATCTAGCACTAAGAACATATAAAAACAGTCTTACATTGCTTATGAAATGTGTGAATCAATATAAAGCAGGATCCCACCATTTAGTATTGTACAAGAAACTGTGGACTACCCTCTGGAATCTGAGCTAGTTTCAGTAATAGAAGGATTTCATTTTTCTTTTAATACATGCATATGTCAATTTTATATTAAAATAATACTCAAATTAGTGAAAGTTAGGTGATATAAATATCTGAAATTACTATAATGTAACAGTTTGTTTTGCTTCATTTTGTTCTTCTTCATATACTATATGCAGGCCATTTTACTTCTTTTATTTGATCTAATTCACTATGTGGTTATTTTCTCTGTGAGTCTAGTCCCATTAAGTTGAGTTTCATAGCAATCATCTCCTCCTACTTTTATTACTGGTCATTTTGAACCTCACTCTTGGTTTTTAAAAATTCTGCCTAAGAGGGAAATAATTCTACCACTACATTTAACCCCCTCTCAATGGGGAAAATACTACAGTGACAAGAAGCAGTTATAGTGATTTTATCAGTTGGCTTAATTATCATGACTGTTGGATGCTGTGATGCAAATTAGAGACCAATTTTAGAAACACGCTGAGTCTATCTTTAGTGATCTTTTACATGTTAAGATGCATCCAGATATCAAAATATCCATGGATCAGTGAAAACATAACTCATCAGATACATCTGATCCCACTTAAAATCATTTATAATTTGGCAAATAATTCTAATCACAATTCTTTACTATCACTATGATCAATCTAAAATCTAACTTAAATAATTGCACAACAACTTGCTTTCCTCTAAGTTACTGGATGTTTTGCTTTCTCTTTTTAAAACTGTTTAGTATAAACAATTTTAAAACAAAATCTATTTTTATTTTTACTTTCTTTCAATGTAAGGATATTTCTGCACACATTTTCATTTTACAAATGAGCAAAACAAGGAAGCCACTCTTATTGAATAAAAAGTTGAGAACAATAGGGAGAATATAACTTTTCTTATGTTTCATTTTATGGGCCTTGAATACAGATTTTTTTTATTTCCATGTCAAGGTTCTGAGGCAACAGTTATTTATATATCTTGAAAGCAATGTGTTTGCTTAAAAATGTTAAAATATATTAAAATGACATTTATCTGTCTTAAGAACTTAGAATAGATGCTGTCAGTGCTTAGTACATATCCCCTGGTTTCTTATTATTTCTGTGGAGAGGGTCTAGAATTCCAATTAGTGTCAGCTACATTCCTCTCCCTGAAGTCTTTATCTGGCAGTTAGACTCAACTTGTCTCTAAAGTAGCAAGCCAAAATTTCTGCGAAACTAACACCATACTGTCCAACCAATGACAGACAAGAATTGGTAAATAAATACTCCGGTTTCTTTATGTGAAATAACTGAAAAGTGTGTTCTATGCTGGCTTTCCAAGCCTCTGATGGGTTTAAAATTTTGTTGTCCCTAGTGGTAACTTGCTTAGTAACACAAATTTATTAATGACCCTCCCCCTTCACCCAATCACAGTCTCACTCTTGCATAAGGAATTCCAGAGATCATCTCAGAATTAAATTATTTACACTTTTTTTAAAAGTACACACTCCAATATTTAGACTATTTTTGATTTAGTTGTCATAAAATTAATGATTCAAGGAGACTAAGGTTTCTAAGAATGAAATATTAGTAAAGTATAGAATATTGAAAAGATACCAAAAAATAGAGATAAACAGAGAGGACCCAGTCAATCGGTTCAGTCTTTAACATCTTTAAAGCTTGTGACTACAGATCTGCTGCAAAGAGGACCAGATCTTGACCCATTGTTTCATGCTTCATTGTACATAATTATTGCTGCCTGTATTTCCTCTTAATTTTTCTTCTTATGAAATCATACAAATAAATGGAAAGAGAAAGTTAATAAAATATTTTAAGAAAATGAAGGAGAACATAGGATGACCAAGATAGTGTCATGAGGCATGCCCAGTGTTCTGACTTAAACTGGCCCTTAGATCATTTTGTTAGGGTAAGACTTCATTTAAACCATACATGCAAATATACCACTTTCCAAACTAGAAAATTTGCAGTGTTAAAGCTGATATTTCCTTGTTAAGGTACTTCTGAATGATTTGTTTTGAATTATTTTATTTTATTTTTTTTGAATTATTTTTATGCTATAGGATTTTGTTCATCTTTAACATGTCCTTCCTATGCATTCGGCTCATTGAGGTACGTGTTACTGAATTTTCAATTTCACAAGCAGAAAAAAATAAATAAACTACTGCTTCACCCTTACCTCCATACATATTTCTACTTGTTTAAACTAAAAGAACTTTCTTTAGCTGTTTAGTGAAGCAAGGGTTGGCATTCAACTGTGACAATTTAGGATAAAGACAACACAAAGTAACATGGAAGAATCTGAAATCCCGTGGTGATATTTCAGCTATAAAACTAAGCACACAAATAAGTGCTATTGAAGAGTCTTCTAAGAAATTGTATTTTCCCCAAAAGACTGAAAATGAAAAGATATGAAAAATACAAATTTCTGCAAGAACAGATTTCTTTGCACTTTTCTATATAGATTCATCTCTATGGAGAGCTGCTCACCTCACTCCCTATTGAGATGAAAAGCAAAGTTATGTGTAATAGTGTTCCCAGTGATCAAGAGTACAAATGTTTTGTCAGGAGCTGTAGGAGGGAATGATGACCTTGCAACATTCCAGGTGTTAGAGTCCTTTTTCAAGAATCAAGCACCTTGCTAAACGTTTATCTGATAGCTTTTCTGATGGTAAAAGTATGCAAATAGTAATGTATTTCCATAGAAAATTACAGAAGAGCAGCAAACTGTCTAGAAAAAGCCTTTGTAAACTAAAATTCCAAAGTCTTATATCAGGCAATCTGAAAATAAGTGTCAGAGAGTGATTAGTTCAGAGTCATGTACACAACTAGACAGAAGATGAGTACATTTACTATCCGTCCTCAGTCATGTCCAACACTTCACAATCCCATGGACTGTAGCCCTCCAAGCTTCTCGGTCCATGGAATTTTCCAGGCAAGAATACTGGAGTGGGTAGCCATTTCCAAATCCAAGGGATCTTCCTGACACAGGGATTGAACCTGTGTCTCTTGTGTCTCCAACTGGCAGGTAAGTTCTTCACTACTAACGCTACCTAAAAGTGAAGTCGCTCAGTTGTGTCCAACTCTTTGTGACCCCTTGGACTGTAGCCTACCAGGGTCCTCTGTCCGTGGAATTTTCCATGACAAGAGTACTGGAGTGGGTTGCCACTTCCTTCTCCGGGGGATCTTCCCAATCCAGGGATCGAATCTGGGTCTCCTGCATTGCAGGCAGATGCTTTACCATCTGAGTCACCAGGGAAGGCCCTTACTATCTGTAGTTTGTGACCAAGGAGATCACCAAAAGAAGACGAGTGCTGAAGATCTCCATTTCCATTACTTTCCAATAATATGACTGTGGTTTATTTTAGAGAGGAGACCATGCTCTTGTTTCTTGAACTTTGAATCTATAGAAATATAACTATGGTTTGTGGGTGTGCGAAGTCGCTTCAGTTGTGTCCAACTCTTTGCAGACCTATGGACTGTAGCCTGTCAAGCTCCACTGTTCATGGGATTCTCCAGGCAAGGATGCTGGGAGTAGGTTGCCATGCTCTTCTCCAGGGAATTTTTTCGACCCAGGAATCGAATCCACATCTTCTATGGCACTTGCATTGTGGCAGATTCTTTACTGCTGAGCCACCAGGGAAGTCTATTATGTTTTTTTTCAGTGCATGGATAACTAAAAATTTACAGTGAGAGAACAAAATATTTCTATGTAAGTTAAAATAGAAGATATCCAAGAGGAAATAGGAAAGGCAATTTGATTCAGTATAAATAGAAAAAAAATAAGAGAAAAAGAGTAGCAATTATGTAATTGAAACTAATTGCTTTATATATCAGAACTCTAAAATTGTACTCTGGATATTAAAGAGAGAAAGTAGAGTCTGGTAAGAGCACTGCTCAGTTCTGAAAGTATATGAGAAACACCTGGGCAACAATGGTGATAATTTTCTCCAGCTCATGAAAAAACATCATTTACCCATATAAGATAACAAAGGGTACTTTTATATTTCTCTATACACAGGGAAAGTACTTAACAGTAATTATAAGTATGCTTCATTATTATTTTTCAATATTTGATAATTATATTCAGTTTCAAGGAATGAATGGGAATGTATCCTCATAATTTAGTGAAATTAGATAACAGCAATTAGGGTTTTAAACAAATATATATATATATATATTTATATATATATATATATATATATATACACTGTAGATTGTATATCTACAGGAAAATGAAGAAAACAACCATTACTGAAGTAACGGAGGTTGACTTCTAATGCAGCATATTACAGATTTATCAAACCAAATCTGTAGTAAGCAATATTCCAAAACAGTTTACTTTTAATTCAACTGTTTCTGTTTCAATTCTAAATTTTGATACATTGACATAACATGGAAACCTAGAATTTTGCTATATATCTTTGAAAATGGAATCTGACTAATATTTGGATTTAACTAAAAGTCTAACTTTTCAATATCAAACTATTGCTATTTTATAAAATTTAAGAAGAGTATTTTAATGAATTCTAGTAATTTTATTGCTATTCTTGAATATAACATATTGTGTATCTACACTAGTTTTATCAATTTTTAAAATGCTGATTTTGATGAGATCTAATTTTTAGAGAAGTTTTGTAGAGGAGATAAGAAATGTGTTCTTCATAGGCCTGAATACAGGGAGTGGAAGTTGTCATTTATACATTAACTCATTTCTAATGATTTAATGATAAATTTTCAACAACTATTTATACCTCCCTACATTTTACCAACTCCGAACAGTGTTCAGAAGTCACTGCCTCAAGTTCCTCAGAGCTTAATGGGAAGTATAAAGTATATATACATTTATGTTATAAATGTAACATATATTTATGTTTTATATACATATATTTATGTATATATTTGTACTCTGATTATTAAAGAGAGAAAGTAGAGTCTGGTAAGAGCACCGCTCAGTTCTGAAAGCATATGAGAAACACCTGGGCAACAATGGTGATAATTTTCTCCAGCTCATGAGAAAACATCATTTATCCACATAAAAAAACAAAGGATACTTTGTACAATTTAAGAGTTGTGATATATGTTATATATCTATATTTATGATATATATAAAGTATATATACATTTATGTGCATGTATGTTTGCATGTATGTATGTATGTGTAGATATATACATACACTCCAATATGGATGCTGCAATGGAATTCTCTACCAAAGGACAAAAATGAACATGGAATAGTTGGAGCACATAGGAAACCAGAGGGTTGAAGCAGGAGAAGTTAGAAAGAGACAGATTTGAAACAGATGAGGTACTCACAGGTTTTTATTTCATTTTTAGGTGATAAGACAAAGTAGAAGATTTTTAAGTAGGATGACAAGAATTAGATTTGTGTTTTATTACAGAAGAGAGTATGGAATGGAGTGGAAGAAACCTAAAGGAAGGGTTTGTACAATTGATACAAAGAGTCTATTTAGGCTGGACAAAATTTTAACTTGACTTAAAATGATGATGGTTGATGATAATTGTACAGAAAGGCTTCCAGGGAAAATGGCTGCTGCTTAATATCTTTGTACCCGTAGCATGATAGTGAAAAATGGAACAAAACAACAGTGGGTGGGATGGCGGAAATGCTTCACTAGTTACAGAGCTTTATTCTTTTAGTTTTTTTTATCCTCCTTCTATGCAATGTCAAGAAAAAACAAAAATAAAAACCTAGTCTCCCTCTCTCCCCCATTCTCTCTCTGCCTCTCTCCCTCTCTACTTTCTTTCTCTGTCTCTGGCTCTTTTTTGTCTGTCTAAGGAACAAAGCAAAAAACAACTTGAAAGTTGAAACAGGAAAGAAAATGTGAGCTTTATTGTTCCTCCTGCATTTAAAAAGAACACTATTAAATCCACTAGCACTTCACATTGTTTTTGGTTTATTATATTCCTTAATTGATTTTTTTGTATCAAATCAAGGATCAAATTATATTTTTATTCACATGGACCCATGTTTTTTTGTGTCTATTTACTCAATATGTGAAGTGTTTCACAATAAACATCAAAATGAGACTCACTTTAAAATTTAGATGCAAAATTCTGTAGAGTGTCCTTTGAATAAATAAATGTTCAGAAGTCCAAATAAGTACAGGGTCTTTTGTACATCTCATATTGGATTAAAAAATTTAGCTAGAAGTTACTTTACTGTTGTGATAGTTGAATACCTTACTATCTCCTTGGTGTCAAATAAACAGCTTTGGAAGACATTTTGGAACTCTTATTTTGGGTTTTCTCTTATTCAAGAATCCCTGCTCTGGGCTGCCTGTTATCCAGCTACCTCATCAATTGCAACTTGCAGCTTAAGATGGTATTGCTACTTCCATGGCAGTTATTCCATCAAAGCTAACAAAAATAGTTCTTAATGTTTATTTTTTTTTTCTGGTAAAAGTGACAATTTTTTTTTAATTTTTTTACTTGGAGTGTAATTGCTTTAGAATGTTGTGTTAGTTTCCTAAAATTTATTTAATCAGACGATTTAAAAATGTTAAAAGTGTGCCTAAACTACAAAAAAATATATATTATTTGTTTTGTTTCAAATTCACTGTAAGGTGTTTTTGTTAAAACAAATGCTTGTTTTGTTTTTTTAATAGTAAAATTATGTCCATTATAATTTTCCTATAGGCTGAGTGAGAAAGAGAAACCAAAGAATAAGAAAGAGCCAACTGAATTACTGTATAAACTTTGATAATGTGTTTGTACTCATGCACCTAAGTGTTAGCAATTTGTGTATCTATTTTCTTTGGATGGGATTTTATACTTTTTAAAATCAAATTAAATTATAAAGCTGCTATTAGGCTCTTTCTTGGGTACATCCCCTGTGCATGTGAATAAGTGTTTCTCCAGTGTATATTTAGGAATTACTGAGTCATAAGGTATGGGGATATAAATTTCTATTATATCATTTTAAATTACTCAAAGTAACTATTCCAATTTACATTCCCACTAGGAATGAATATATAGTATGCATTTTCTGTACTCTAACTTAATGCTGGGTTAGTAGCATTTTCCTTTTATGCTAGCATCAATTTTTAATTCCTCTTCTGATGTAAATGCTTTACATACTACAGCTATATTATCTTAGTCATTAGCCTTTAATTGGTAACATGTATATTTTTAACTAAGTCTGAATTCATTTGTATCTTTAATCAAGTCCTGAATAATTCTCATTGATTCTTGTTCAGATTTTCTCTTCCATCTCAAAAGCTTATTCCTATATTATGTGTAGTAGTATTTTGTCTAGAATTTTAATTATAACTGTATTAAACATATTAATATGTATATTTACTATCTTATCACAATCATATTTTCACTATATTTTACTACACATTTTGAGGTGTTTTTTTTTCTCTTTGAAATATATTGATTATATTTTTCCCCTAGATATTTTGGACTTCAGATTTTTCATTTAATAGATCTAATAATAGTAATTCTTGAAAGTTAAATATATCCTCATTTTTAATCTATTTTTGGTTGATTACTTTGGATATAAAGGTCTAATACAATTTCCCCTTAGAATTTTGAGGCTGTTACTCATTGAAATCAGTCATCTAGTGTTCTTAATAATTGGTCATCTCTCAATTTATAATTCTGTTTCCTTAGCATTATTTTTCTTTCATCAAACTTTCCTTAAATTTCCATTTTAAAACAATGTATGTCAATGTTGGTCTTTAATTTTGCCCAGTGGTGTTTTTCGTTTTGAGTATTCAGGCATTTCTACATTTCAGGAAACTTCTTGGATATAATCTAAAACCAATTTTCCCTCATAGTATAGATTAGCATTTAAATAAAGATTGAAGGAAATATTCATAGAAGCACTATTTGCCATGGTCAGCATATGGGAGCAACCTGAGTACTCACTGACATATGAATGGATAAAATTTACATATACATGATGGAATATTAGTCATAAAAATAATGAAATAATGCCATTTGCAGCAACATGGATGAACCTAGAGATTATCATACCAAGTGAAGTAAATAAGGCAGAGAAAGACAAATATACTATGATATCATTATATGTGGAATTTAACAAAATGATACAAATGAATCTATTTACAAAATAGAAAGAGATTCATAGATGTAGAAAACAAACTTATGGTTATAAAGGTGGAAGGGAAGGTGATAAATTATGAGTTTGTGTTAAAAATATATGTACTGCTATATATAAAATAACCAATAAGAACCAACTGTATAACCCAGGGAACTATACTCAATATCTTGTAATAGAAAATAATCTAAAAAGAGTATAAAAATTATTCTAAAAAGAAATATGTATATTCAATAATCTCTTAAAATGTAAATGAAAAGTGAAGGCTCAAAACAAAATGATAATTTATTTAACCCAGAATTATTCTCACTGAAGAGATGGGGCAACATTTGCTAGTAAGAATACTATGTCATAATTTTTTTAAAAGGGTAGGAAAAATAGTAAATGATTTATTAAAGTGTCTGATCTTGAGTTTATTTCAGACATGAGAATCTGAATCTATGTGTTCAGTTCAGTTCAGTTCAGTCACTCAGTCATGTCTGACTGTTTGCGACCCCATGAACCACAGCACACCAGGCCTCCCTGTCCATCACCAACTCCCAGAGTCCCCCCAAAACCCATGTCCACTGAGTCAGTGATGCCATCCAACCATCTCATCCTCTGTCATCCCCTTCTCCTCCTGCCCTCAATCTTTCCCAGGATCAGGGTCTTTTCTAGTGAGTCAGAGCTTCTCATCAGGTGGCAAAAGTAAGGGAGTTTCAGCTTCAAAATCAGTCCTTCCAATGAAGACCCAGGACTGATCTCCTTTAGGATGGACTGGCTGGGTCTCCTTGCAGTCCAAGGGACTCTCAAGACTCTTCTCCAACACCACAGTTCAAAAGCATCAATTCTTCTGCACTCAGCTTTCTTTAGAGTCCAACTCTCACATCCATACATAACTACTGGAAAAACCATAGCCTTGACTAGACGGACCTTTGTTGGCAAAGTAATGTCTCTGCTTTTTAATATGCTATCTATGTTAGTCATAACTTTCCTTCCAAGGAGAAAGTGTCTTTTAATTTCATTGCTGCAATCACCATCTGCAGTGATTTTGGAGCTCAGAAAAATAGTCAGCCATTTTTTCCACTGTTTCCCCATCTATTTGCCATGAAGTGACGGGACTAGATGCCATGATCTTAGTTTTCTGAATGTTGAACTTTAAGCCAACTTTTTCACTCTCCTCTTTCACTTTCATCAAGAGGCTCTTTAGCTCTTCTTCACTTTCTGCCATAAGGGTGGTGTCATCTGCATATCTGAGTTTATTGATATCTCACCTGGCAATCTTTATTCCAGCTTGTGCTTCGTCCAGCCCAGCGCTTCTCATGATATACTCTGCATATAAGTTAAATAGGCAGGTTGATAATGCAGACATGTAGTTTTCATTTGAGAAATTGATCCCAGAGACCAAGAATGGAGATATTGGGAAGAATGAAAAAGAGAAGAAAGGAAAGTCAATCAAAAGGTGAATAATGAGTTAATTTCTTCTCTGAGAAACTGGGGATCAGTGTTGCTGGGGATAGCCTAAGGAAGCTTTTATAATGCTTTTCAGAATGGCTCCACTGAGACACAAATAAGACTAACATGTACATATTGGCTTTGCTGCTCATTAATCAAAAGTTGGCCCAGAGTTGTTACATCTTTCCCACTTCCGGGTGTGAGCATGCAAAGATTTCTCCAGTTTGGATATTTGAATAGGTTCAACGGACACCACTGAGCACACTCCTCTAAAGCTTTTATTACAGGCAAATGATATGATTCAGTAAGAGAAGAGTGTGGGCAAGTTTCAGGTTCCAGAGACATTCCATGCACAAGCTCCCCAGAGGACCTTATTCACACACAACAGTGCTCTTGTTCCAAAGCAAACCACCAACACCTGTGTCAGCAATCTTGGTTTCAGGAGAACTCTTAACAGAAGTTTCTAGTGATGGTTTTAAATAACCTGCTGGTCACTTAATCAAGAAAAACTGACAATTGATTAGGCCAGAGGCAAACCATCAGTTAAGAACTAGGAGACTTTCAACTGCACATAACAGATCTTATCCTATCTTAATCAATAATCAAAATTCAGACAGAAATAAGGAATCAAGGCTTTTCAGTCCAGCTGTAAATCAACACTACATGTGCCAGATGGTTAAGTAGGTTCCTGCAGGCATCTATATGGTATAAGCAGAAGATTTTTGAAGACATGAGAAAAAAAGATATGGGATATAGCTGAGCAAAATGTTTTCAGGATAAACCTTCAATATCTGTCACAGCATTGGAGAACACAAAATAGTGGGTGAAAATATGTAGAATAGGCATGAAAGATATCCAAAACAGGAAAAGAGTGCAATGTCATTTACTGACTAAGACTCTCAGACTCTATTATATTTAATACCTGAAACTTAATATTTGTTTATAGGCAATCTTTAAGTTACCTTATGGAAATAAACTTGAATTGGCAAGTGGCATATCTTATCAATATCACTGGACCATGCCTATACTCTTTGGGGAAATGTTCCCTTTGGGAAAACTATATGTAGGAAGAAATAAATATTTTCAGGAAAAGTCAAATCTTTCTTATAATCATCCTGATATTCTATATTGGATTAATTTTGACAGTTATAGCATAATTATATACAGCATACAAACATACAAATGTATATGTTAAGATTAATGAGAAATAATAATTTAGCTAAAATATAAAATTATAGGCTATAATAAAGATATAATGAATAAATATGATTTATACAAAAGATGAAAAGGAATTAACTGTTATAGTGAATGTTAAAAATTATAGACAACAACAACAAAAAAAATTATAGACAACAGAATATAATGGTCAAGTTCCAAATAGGAGAATAAAATTACACATTAAATTGAAAAAGAGACTTAAATGTCAATCAGTTCATTTCACTTCAGTCGCTTAGTTGTGTCAGACTCTATGTGACCCCATGAACTGCAACATGCCCAGCTTCTCTGTCCCTCACCAACTCCCGGGGCTTGCTCAAACTCATGTCCATATAGTGAGTAATGCCATCCAACCTAGTCATCTTCTGTTGTCCCCTTCTCCTCCTGCCTACAATATTTCCCAGCAACAGGGTCTTTTCAGTTCTTTGCATAAGCTGGCCAAAGTATTGGAGTTTCAGTTTCAGCATCAGTCCTTCCATGAATATTCAGGACTGATTACCTTTAGGATTGATTGGTTTGATCTGTTACAAGGGACTCTCAAGAGTCTTCTCCAACACCATAATTCAAAAGCATCAATACTTCAATGCTCAGCTTTCTTTATAGTCCAACTCTCACATCCATACATGACTACTGGAAAAATCATAGCTTTGACAAGGCCAACCTTTGTCGGCAAAGTAAAGTCTCTTATTTTTTTAATATGCTGTCTAGGTTGGCCATAGCTTTTCTTCCCAGGAGCAAGTGTCTTTTAATTTCATGGCTGCAGTCACCATCTGCAGTGATTTTCGAGCCTCCAGAAATAAAGTCCATCTTATTTCCACTGTTTCCCCATCTATTTGCCATTAAGTGATGGGACTGGATGCCATGATCTTAGTTTTCTGAATGTTGAGTTTTAAGCCAACTTTTTCACTCTCCTCTTTCACTTTAATCAAGAGGCTTTTTTCATAAGGATGGTGTCATCTACATATCTGAGGTTATTGATATTTTTCTCAGCAATCTTGATTTCAGCTTGTGCTTCATCCAGCCCAGCATTTTACATGATGTACTCTGCATATGAAGTTAAATAAACAGGATGACAATATACAGCCTTGACGTTCTCCTTTCCTGATTTGGAACCAATCTGTTGTTCCATGTCCAGTTCTAACTGTTGTTTCTTGACCTGCATACAGATTTCTCAGGAGGCAGGTCAGGTGGTCTGGTATTCCCATCTCTTGAAAAATTTTCCAGTTTGTTGTGATCCACACAGTCAAAGGCTTTGGTGTAATCAATAAAGCAGAAGTAGATTTTTTTTTTCTGAAAATCTCTTGCTTTTTTGATAATCCACGTGATGCTGGCAATTGATCTATCTTTCCTCTGTCTTTTCTAAATTCAGCTTGAACCTCTGGAAGTTCATGGTTCATGTACTGTTGAAGCCTGGCTTGGAGAATTTTGAGCATTACTCTGTTAGCATGTGAGATGAGTGCCATTGTGCAGTGGTTTGAAAATTTAAAATTAGAACTCTGAATTATGAATTATGAATGTAGTTTGAGCATTCTTTGGCATTGCCTTTCTTTAGGATTGGAATGAAAACTGACGTTTTCCCGTCCTGTGGCCACTGCTGAGTTTTCCAAATTCACTGGCATATTGAGTGAAGCACTTTCACAGCATCATCATTTAGGATTTGAAATAGCTCAACTGGAATTCCATCACCTCCACTAGCTTTGTTCATAGTGATGCTTCCTAAGGCCCACTTGGCCTCTCATTCCAGGATGTCTGGCTCTAGGTGAGTAATTACACCATCGTGGTTATCTGGGTTATGAAGATCTTTTTTGTATAGTTCTTCTATGTATTCTTGCCAACTCTTCTTAATATCTTCTGCTTCTGTTAAGTCCATACAAATTATCATAGGTCATTAACTATAAAAGGGTAACAAAGCTCTAAAGAATATTCTACATCTGAGGTAGATAGATCATTCGATGAAAGAATGAATTTGTCAAAGAATCTCCTCCAAGTTTGGGATTCAGTTCTGGCAGGATAAGGTGTGGCTGCAACTCAAAGATGGAGGAGAAATTTGTCAGGTTGTCGTGCCAGAGCAGGCTTTCAGTTAGTCGGCCCAAATTGGCATGTAAGAAACTGCAGCCAAGATTGGAAAGCTCAAAGCTTCTCACAGGAGTACGGTGGGTACAAGATGGTGAACAGGAAAACAGCTAGGTCTGACAAGCTGCAAACTCTCTGATGGCATACAGGTAGGCAAGATCAGGAAACTGATCTTAAATAAGATAAATAAATCACAAATTATTCATGAAAATATTGAATTTCTTTTTATTTTGAATGTTTCCATTCATCAAAACATTATTTTTAAAATAAAATCACAAGCGACAAACAAGGAGAAGATATTTAGCACACGTATAACTAAAAATAACTTATTATCTAGAATGTGTAAACTGTTATCTAGAATATGTAAACTATCCCTATAAATTGATGAGAAAAATAGAATTTAATTTAAAAAATAAACAAAAGTTAAGAAAACACTTTAATCTTACATCACACACAGGAATCAACTCAAAATGGATTAAACGCCTAAACATGAGACCTAAAACTGTAAAATTCCTAGAAGAAAACATAGGGAGAAACCTCCTTAATGCTGACCTTAACAAGATTTTTTGATATGACATTAAACTTTAGTTAATAAAAGCAAAAATAAACAAGTGGTACTACGTCAAACTAAAAATCTTCTCCAAAGCAGGGGACAAAAATCAACAAAATAAAAAGTAAGCCTATGGTTGGAGAAAATATTTTAAAACTGTGTGTCTAAAAAGGGAATGAAGTCCAAAATATATAAGGAACACATACATTCAATAGAAAAACTAAACAAACAAAAAGCAAATAACCTGGTTAAAAATGGGGGAAAGGTCTGAGTAAAATTTTCCCAATGAAAATATACAGATGGCCAAAAGGTACATGAAAAGATGCTCAAAATCACTATTTATCAACTATTAGAATGGCTTTTATGAAAAATAACAAAAGGTACCAAATGTCATTGAAGGTGTGAAGAAAAACTGTTGAAGACCTTATAGACCATTGGTGTTAATGTAAATTGGTATAGCCATTATAGAAAACAATACAGAGTATCATCAAATAAGTAAAGATAGTCCTGCAATATAGACCCCAAAATCCCTCTTATCTCTCTTCTGCGTTCATAGTGAAATCAGCACCTCAGAGAGATACACAGTGCAGCATAATTCACAATATTTAAGACATCAAAGAAATCTAATTGTTCATCAACGGACAAATGGATCAAGAAAATGTGGTACATCAGTACAATGGAATATTATTTTCTTAAAGTAAGGAAATCTTGCCATTTGTGATAACATGATTGAACCTAGAGGATACTGTGCTAAATAAAATAAGACTGACTCCTTCCCCGAAAAAAATCCCAAAACTATATTGTCTCATTTCTGTGTGGATTCTTAAACAGTTAAATACATAAAAACAGAGAGTAAAATGTTGGTTTTCAGGGGTAGAAGAGGGAGAAGAAATGGGGAGATGTTGGTCCAAGGGTACAAAGTTACAATTATGTAGGATAAATAAGGCTAAAGATCTAGTGTATAGTATGATGACTACAGTTAATAACAGTGTATTGAATACTGGAAATTTTCTAAAGGAGTAAAGTTCAGGTAATTTTACCAAAAAAAATGGAAACTATATGAGGTGTGTTAATTAGCTTGACTAGTAATCATTTAATTATGTGTATATGCATATATGTGTGTATATAAATTATTATATTGTAGCTTAATCATATATAAATTTTATTAAAATTAAAATGTTTAAAAGCACATATTCCTTGGGAGAAAACATAAAAGGCCAATAAATAAATAAGAGAAAAAATGTTCATCTATAATAGAAATTAGGGAAATGGAAGTTAAAGTTAAATAGGGTAGGAATTGATACCTAAATGTATTTTTCAACTAAGAAACTTAAGATTCTTTAAGCTAAGCTTCAACAGTACCTAAACAGAGAACTTCCAAATGTACAAACTGGATTTAGAAAAGGCAGAGAACCAGAGATCAAACTGCTAATAACTGTTGGATCATAGAAAAAGCAAGGGATCTCCAGAAAAACATATATTTCTGCTTCATTGACTATGCTAAAGCCTTTGACTGTGTGCTTCCCAACAAACTGTGGAAAACTCTTAAAGAGATGGGAATACCAGATGACCTGAGAAACCTGTATGCAGGTCAAGAAGCAGGGACAACCAGACATGGAACAACAAACTGGCTCAAAACTGGGAAAGGAGTTCATCACGGCTGTATGTTGTCACCCTGCTTATTTAACTGATATACAGAGTACATCATGGGAAATGCTGGGCTGATGAATCACAAGTTGGAATCAAGATTGCAGAGAAAAGTATCAATAACCTCAGATATGCAGATGACACCATCCTAAGGGCAGAAAGTGGAGAGGAACTAATGAGTCTCTTTATGAAGCTGAAAGAGGAGAGTGAAAAATCTGGCTTAAAACTCAATATTCAAAAAATTAGCTGGAAGGAGTCCTTGGAAGAAAAGTGATGACAAACCTAGACAGTGTTTTAAAAATCAGAGCCATCACTTTGCCAACAAAGGTCCATATTGAAAAAGCTATGATTTTCCATTTGTCATGTATGGATGTGAGAGGTGGACCATAAAGAAGGCTGAGAACCAAAGAATTGATGCTTTTGAATTGTGGTGCTGGGAAAGACTCTTGAGAGTCCCCTAGACTGCAAGGAGATCAAACCAGTCAATCCTAAAGGAAATCAAATCTGAATATTCACTGATGCTGAAGACAAAACTCAAATACTTTGGTCACCTGATGGGAAGAGCCAACACATTGGAAAAGACCGTGATGCTGGGAAAGATTGAAGGCAGGAGGAAACATGGGCAACAGAAGATGAAATTTTTAGATGGCATCACTGACTCTATGGACATGAGTTTGAGCAAACTCCAGGAGATAATGAAGGACAGGGAAGCCTGGCATGATGCAGTTCATGGGGTCTCAAAGAGTGATACATGGCTGAGTAACTGAACAACAAAATACTTAAAATGCAACATTGGTAAAATGGTTTAACCAAATTAATTCTGACATGTAGTCTTTATAGCAAAGCTATAAATTGATATAACTTCCCTGTAATTGGACATTATCCAGTACATTTGAGTGTTTTCAAATATACCATTTAGTAGCTCAAATATAGGTTACTCAGGATCCTCCAAAAGATGACATCAAAGTAAGATTTAACAAGGAAGAATTTTTAGGGCAAATGCCTATTTGATACAAAATATGAAATCTTTGAGCCCACTTTGACCAACTGAGTAATCCCAATTCTTCCAGAAATGTCTTGTATGAATTCATCTGCAGTACTCCATCATTGGCTGATCACAGTTATACAGTCTCCAACGAACAGTTATACAGTCTCACATTCACTTGGTCGGCTACACTGCCTATGGTTGGAGCCCTACGGGTGTTTTAATAGCTACCAAGTCTCCCTCTTGTGCCAAACAAAACTACGTCTCCCTACAGGGTCTTGGTAATATAGCTCCTCAGTGGTATCCATGTGACTCTGCCTGAATGAGGTTAGTAGGTTATACTGCAGCCCCCATCACTTCAGCTGATCTGTGCACCACAATTGATACTCATTATCTCCCCCAATCACTATCCACTGTAATTTCTCTTTACTTTAACCTATTGTTGATGTTGGTCATCCTGGTGCTGTAAACCTCCATTACTGAATCTCCATTCTCACTGCCTGCTCAGATCGGGTTGCTGCACAAGTTAATTCACAGTTAAAATGGATCACAAGAGCATCAAGAGGCGCAATTACCCAGGTTGCAAGCATATTCCTTTTTGTCTGTTTTGTGTAAAAGCAGCCCAACCTCCACCTGCTGATCACACCTGCTAGTATAGTGACTTTTAACCTTCAAGTACCTGGGCACAAAGTTCAAAATGTCTTGGCAACAACTATAACAGTTAATTCACTAATATTCCTTTTATGTCCCCTGGCAAGAGTATATCCCTTTTTGAGTACTAGTACTTCTGAATCCTCAGAGCCCAAATTTGTAGTAATGGAGAGCATAAAAGCCTGAGTCATTGAAAGTGACAGTAACCACGGCTATGTGCCCATCCTTGCATACCCTTCTTTATAAAATAGGATCCCAGGCTGGAGAGTATGCCTTGGAGGATGCATTGCTGATATATCTGGCATATACAAGCCCTAAGAGATTTGCACCTGAGACCTTATTATGCTACTCTAACACTAATAAAAATATCTTTAATGGAGCTGCAATCATAACTAATTGTGGTTAATTCTGGGTAGTGTATACACTTTCCCTCCATGATCCATCTGGTTTTCCAAAAAAAAAAAAGCAGACAGGCAAATTAAATGGAAATATAATAGAAACCACCACTTCTGTTTTTTTTTTTTTTTTTAAATGTAATTCAAATTTGTTAAGATATTTTCTAAGGATTATTCTGGGGTTAAGGACTTGGAAGAACTACTAGAGAGATGAGATACTCTTCTCATTACATCATTAGGGGAATTATGGTATCAGTATGGCTTAGAATTAATGATATTGATCTTGATTACTTGGAGAGTGTGATGTCTGCCAAGTTTCTTTCTCTCCAGTAAGATTACTTCTTTTTCTCTCTCCATAGCCTGTTGCTGTTCCATAGTAGCTAAAACAAGCCTACATTCAAAGGGATGGAAATTAAACTCCATATCTAAAGAGGAAGAGTATCAATAAAAAATTTGGAGGAGAACCTGCCTTTCAATGCAAGGGACATAAGAGACATGGGTTTGATCCTTGGGTTGGGAAGATCCCCTGGAGAAGGAAATGACAACCCTTTCCAATATTCTTGCCTGAAGAATCCCATGGACAGTGAAGCCTGGTGGATACAGTCCATGGGGTTGCAAAGAGTCTAATATGACTGAAGCAACTTGGCATGCACACCTTGAAGTTATGCAAATGTTCTGTTTTTTCTTAAAGTTTAGAATGCTAATTTTATCACTCAGTTACGGATGTGGTGTACAGCAATTATTAATGTGGCGTTAATGGTAATTTTCTACTTCCCACATTTCTACATTTACTATTTAGGAAAAGTTGTTTCTTCTCATTTTATTTGTATATTTATTTGTCATTCACTCATTCATTCACTCACTCATTCATATACTGCTGTAATATTTTTATGTTACATGGCAAATGACTACAAACTTAGCTTTTTAAAAGAACATATTTATTAGCACACAGTTCTGTAGTCAGAACTGTGGCAAGGCATGACTGGATTCTCTGGCCAAGGAATCATAAGGATGAAATCAAGGTGTCAACTAGGCTAAATTCTCTGGAAGCTTGAGAAGCAAAAAGTACACTTCCAAACTCATCATTGTCCATAATAGAATCCAATTCTTGTGTTTATAGGATAGAAGCACTTCTTTCTTTGCTGGCTGTCAGATGGATGCTATTCTCATCTAGAGACCACTCTTAAATCTTATTGCCGTGACCCCTGATAGGCAACTCACAGCGTGAATGTTTGCTTTCTTTTAGGCCAAATGGAGAGTCTCTCAAACTTCCTCTTCGGTGGCCAGTGATAGAAAATTCTCTGCTCTAAAGGGTTCATGTGATTATGTCAGGCTTTTTTGGATAATCTCCCTTTCTCAATCAAGGTCAATGTCACTGTATAACATACCCTTATCATGGAATAGTCACTGTTCTGGAAATTGGGTAGGGTATGTACATCAGAGGATTGAAAATTTGGGGAAGCATCTTACGTTTTGCCAATAATAGAATAAACTCATGAGTATTCTTTTTTTTAATTTTTTGAGACAAAATCCAAATTATCATTTTTTTTTACTATACTTTATTATGTTTGGTCATTGAAATCTCTTTCAGGTTGGATGCTATATTATTTTGACCAACCCACTTTCATTTATCTTTTAATAATCCTTCACTCTGACAGAAGCTCCAAGCTCTTTTGTATATTCCGCTACCAGCATTAGAATGCATCATTTCACCAATAAGAGCTGGCTTCTTTTATAGAAGAATTATATTTCAAAAACAAAATATGGATAGTCATTATACTTGTTGTTACTGAGACATCCTTGCTTTTAATACCTTTCAGAGGACAGAAGAAGAAAATATTTCTATGTAGCATAGCGTATGTACCTACCTTTCTACCTTTCAACTGTCAATCACATATATATCTCTACATCTATATTAAGCTACATATGAGTTAATACTGATATCTTTAAGTCAGAAGGGAGCTCCCACCAGGAACTAATTCTTCTAGTACCTTGGTATTGGACTTCTCAGCCTGCAGAACTGTGAGAAATCAATCTAATTTAAGACCACCCAATTTATCATATTTTGTTATGGCAGCCTGAGCTAAGATAAATGTACAAAATATTTTTATATCCTTGTTTTTTATATGTGTGCCCTCTTTGATGAGTTATCTGTTTATATTTTTGTGCAATATTTAATGGGATTGTTTTATCATTTATGAATTTTAAGATTTTTAAATATATCTGGACATGGTTCTTCATAAGATGTTTATTTTTTGAATTTGTTCTTTCTAAGGGTTGTCTTCTCATTCACCAATGTATTTATATAAAGCAGAAATTTTTAATTTTAATTAAGTACAGCTAATCAATTTTTCTTTCACTGATTATGCTTTTGGTTTTCAATTTAAAAATTAATAGTCAAACTGAAGTTCATATAGATTTTCTCCTCTGATTTCTTATACGTGTGTAATAGTTTTAAATTTTAGATAAAAATCCATGACATTTTTGAGCTAAACTTTGTATAAAATGTGAGCCTGTATAGAGTTTTATTTTCTTTTTACATATATGTGCACATATGTTTATGTTAGTCACTCAGTCGTATCCGACTCTGTAACCTCATGTATTGTAGCCCATCAGACTCCTCTGTCCATGGAATTCTCCAGGCAAGAATACTGGAGTGGGTAGCAATTCCCTTCTCCAGGGGATTTTCCCAACCCAGGGACTGAACCTAGGTCTCCTGCATTGCAGGTAGATCCATTACCTTCTGAGCCATCATATGGGCTTTTGAATGTTCTGGGACAATTTATTGAAAAGACTAAACTTTTCCTGGTGAAATGGAATTGAACTCTGGTCTAAAATCAGTTGACTATGTTTACATGCATCTATTTCTGCATCCTCCATTCTGTTTTATTAACCCATGGGTCTATTCATTGCTGATACATTACCTCATTTACTGTAGATTTATAGTAATTGTACTTTTTCCAACAGTGAGAATTCAACAATTCTGTTCTTTTTCTTCTTTTTAGAATTATTCTGGCCATTCCAGTTCCTTTATTTTTTCATATTAATATTGGAACAATTTATCAATATTTGTAACTAGCTGGTTGAGATTTTATGTCAATTCTTCCCAACTTAATCTATTAATGAATCTTCCAATGCATATGCATGGATATCTCTTTATTCACTTAGATGTTTCTTTCATTTCTTTCATCAGTGTTTTGTAGTTTTCCATACATGAATCTCATATATAATTTTTAGGTTAAACCTTAGTATTTCATTTTTGTTGTGGCTATGCAAATAATGCCATTTTTTAACTTTGAAATGTATTGTTCATTCTGGTATACATGAAAGTACTAACTATATACTTTGTTTCCTGTGATACTATTGGTTCCAGGAAATATTTGGAGATATTTCAGGGTTTTCTAATTATACAATTACACTATCAGAGAGTAGGCTTTTGTTTCTTTCTAGTGTGTATAGATACATATATATATATATATATATATTACCTTTTTTGTCTTGTCTCCTTTAGTCACTCAGTAGGACTTTCAGTAGAGGTTGAACAGTTGTGGTAAAATAAGACATTCTAGCCTTGTTTTTGATCTTAAGATAAAAAAATTCACCCCTGCTCCCATTAGCTATGATGCTAGTTATGAGTTTTCTATAAATGTTGTTTATCAATTTAAGGAACTTACCTATTATGGTTTCTTGAGGGTTTATACCACACATAGTTGCTGGATATCGTCAATTCTCTCTCTACATCACTTGATATTATCCTATTGTTTTTCTTTTTTAGATTGTTGATACAGTAGGATTACACTGATTTTCAGATGTTGAACTAGTCTTGCCTAGATGTGATAAATGCCACTTGGTGGTTGTGTGCAAATCTCTTTAAACATTGTTAGATTTGATTTGCATCTTAAGATCATGACAGATACTGGACTGTAGTCCATGAGGTTGGAAAGAGTTGGAATCATTTGAGTGACTAAGCACAGCACAGCATTTTAAATAGTATAATTCACCAGTGAAACCATCTTGAGTTCATCTTTCTGTTTGGGAAGTTATTAATTATTGACTGAATCTCTTTGATAGATATAAGAGTACATGGCATTTTTCTCCAATCTTTAAACTTGTTAATAGGATATGTTTGGGTATTGCTTTGACAATTTATTTCACTAGTATGCTACCTACCCTATTTACTTTTAAAGAGATAACACCATTATGCTAGCTGTTTCAATTTTCAGTTCATTGTTTTGACCCCCCCTCCCCCATTTTCTACCTTCTCAGGGTGTGTCTGATCAATTTTTACAGCACTATCTCAACTATTGATTTATTGTTTATATCTATTTTTAAAACCATTTTTGTGGTTGCCTTAAGTTTTATAATAAATATTTTAAATTGTTCTTAGGGTACTTCAAATAATAGTAAATTGTTTCACATGTGGGGTAAGAATTTTATATTCCCAAATCCTAATTTCTACCACTTGTCTTCATTTCCCTACACATTGCTATAAAACACACTACACTGTTATTTCAAATGCCTCTAGTAATACTTTGTTTTTGCCTCTCCAAATTTATATTAGGGTCTTACATCTCCATCACGCCCCAGAAAAATCTGCCCAGAAATAGCTGTTTTCACTGTCATTTCTGTTCATCAGATTTGCGTTGGAGATGAGGCAGAAAACCCGTCTAATGGACACAATCTTCCTAGGTACTGAGAACCTTGTCATCAAATGGCTGCCTTTCAGCAAGTGCTACTGTTCCTCCTCCATGTGTGATGCTCTGCCCAGAGTATATTCCTTCCCCTTTCTCAGCTACAGTGGACATCTGCTTTGCACTCAGGCTATAGTTGTTTTTTTTTCTTTTTTTCTTTTCTTTTCTTTTTGTCCTTTCCTTTGCAGATGAAGGCTTTCCTCAAAAAACAGATAAGGAGATGTGTTCACACAGATTTTCTTATGGACATATTATTTGGAAAAATTTATAACAGAATAATTTTTAATTTTTTTTATGTTTTTTTTTCATTTATTTTTATTAGTTGGAGGCTAATTACTTTACAACATTGCAGTGGTTTTTGTCATACACTGAAATGAATTAGCCATGGATTTACATGTATTCCCCATCCCGGTCCCCCCTCCCACCTCCCTCTCCGCCCGATCCCTCTGGGTCTTCCCAGTGCACCAGGCCCGAGCACTTGTCTCATGCATCCAACCTGGGCTGGTGATCTGTTTCACCCTAGATAATATACATGTTTCGATGCTGTTCTCTTGAAACATCCCACCCTCGCCTTCTCCCACAGAGTCCAAAAGTCTGTTCTATACATCTGAGTCTCTTTTTCTGTTTTGCATATAGGGTTATCGTTACCATCTTCTAAATTCCATATATATGTGTTAGTATACTGTAATGGTCTTTATCTTTCTGGCTTACTTCACTCTGTATAATGGGCTCCAGTTTCATCCATCTCATTAGAACTGATTCAAATGAATTCTTTTTAATGGCTGAGTAATATTCCATGGTGTACTAGTACAGCCACTATGGAAAACAGTGTGGAGATTTCTTAAAAAAACTGGAAATAGAACTGCCATATGACCCAGCAATCCCACTTCTGGGCATACACACCGAGGAAACCAGATCTGAAAGAGACACGTGCACCCCAATGTTCATTGCAGCACTGTTTATAATAGCCAGGACATGGAAGCAACCTAGATGCCCATCAGCAGACGAATGAATAAGGAAGCTGTGGTACAAATAATTTTTAATTTGTAACAAATAAATGTTTTCTAGTCTTTAGATTAAAAGTGTATGTTGCAGTACTATGTACAAGGGCTATTTTATGAATCTATAAATCTAGGAATTAATAAATAAGATAACATCTACTGCTAATGGTCATTTAGAATATTACTTTCCCCGGCCAGTTAAATGGCTAAAACAAATGTAATTCAGCTTCTTTCTTTCTTTTCTTATAAAACAGTAATAATCTCTAAAGATGGAAAGTAGTCAAAGCATAAGTAAATCAGTCATTTGTATACATTTTCAGTTTCATAGGATTTTAGTTAAGATTTAACAACACAGATTTTTTTTTTTTAATGATAAAAAATGTTCCCCTATGTTCTAGTCAAGAAATGCAGTTTTGGACCTTAATACATCTGTAATACATAACTTGAGATATAACTGTTTTTCATTATTTAAAAAAAAATTAAGTTACCTATCCAATTTTACAGAAATTAAGAAGAAATTTGCAAATTTCTAAATGTTGATGCAATTAGAATGCCTATGTTATTTATTCTATTGTAGAAGCAGACTCCCATTGTAAGTAACAGACTACTTTGGGTATACTGGAATGAAAACAAATGGGTGACAGTAAAATAACAATATGTCAACAAATGACACTTATTTTCAAGACAGAGTTGAACTAACTATATAAAATACCTGAGAGCTTAAAGAACAGCTGTATGAAGACCTTCAGAATTTGCTTTTTCCAATGTTGGAGATGAGTTTTATCAAACTCCTGAAAAATGAGGATAAGCTTTTGTCTTTTCATTTTTGGAGGAAGAAGTACTGAATTTGTACATAGTTTAAAGTTAACAGAAATGGCAAACTTAAAACATTCAACTTATATATAAGTCCAAATGCTTCTAGCAATTTTTTTCACTGTTTCATGATCTTTCATGACTTTTGACAACTTTATTAAGCCTTATTCACAACCTGACAGTGTAGAGAGAGCCAACAACAACAATTAAATGGTGTGTAACTGGAAAAGGTCAGTTTTCATTCCAATCCCAAAGAAAGGAAATGCCAAAGAATGCTCACACTACTGCACAATTGCACTTATCTCACATGCTAGTAAACACATGCTTAAAATTCTCCAAGCCAGGCTTCAGCAACACATGAACCGGTTAACTTCCAGATGTTCAAGCTGGTTTTAGAAAAGTCAGAGGAATTAGAGATCAAATTGTCAACATCTGCTGGATCATTGAAAAAGCAAGAGAGTTCCAGAAAAAAACATCTATTTCTGCTTTATTGATTATGCCAAACACTTTAACTCTGTGGATACAATAAATTGTGGAAAATTCTGAAAGAGATGGGAATACCAGACCACCTGACCTGCTTCTTGAGAAACCTGTATGCAGGTCAGGAAGCAACAGTTAGAACTGGACATGGACCAACAGACTGGTTCCAAATAGGAAAAGGAGTACATCAAGGCTGTCTATTGTCACCTTGCTTATTTGACTTATATGCAGAGTACATCATAAGAAGCGCTGGGCTGGATGAAGCCCAAGCTGGAATCAAGATTGCTGGGAGAGGTATCAATAATCTCATATATGCAGATGACACCACTTTATGGCATGAAGTGAAGAAGAACTAAAAAGCCTCTTGATGAAAGGAAAGAGGAGAGTGAAAAAGTTGGCTTAAAACTCAACATTCAGAAAAATAAGATCATGGCATCAAGTCCCATGACTTTATGGCAAATCAATGGGGAAACAGTGGAAATAGTGGCTGACTTTATTTATTTTGTGGGGGATGGGGGGCTCCAAAATCACTGCAGCCATGGTGATTGCAGCCATGAAATTAAAAGATGCTTACTCCTTAGAAGGAAAGTTATGACCAACGTAGACAGCATATTAAAAAGCAGAGACATTACTTTGCCAACAAAGGTCCATCTAGTCAAAGCTACGGTTTTTCCAGTTATCATGTATGGATGTGAGAGTTGGACTATAAAGAAAGCTGAGTGCTGAAGAATTGACACTTTTGAACTGTGGTGTTGGAGAAGACTCTTGAGAGTCCCTTGGACTGCAAGGAGTTCCAACCAGTCCATCCGGAAGAAGATCAGTCTTGGGTGTTCACTGGAAAGATTGGTTTTAAAGCTGAAACTCCAATACTTTGGCCACCTGATGCAAAGAACTGACTCATTTGAAAAGACCCTGATGCTGATTGAGGGCAGGAGGAGAAGTGGAAGACAGAGGATGAGATGGCTGGATGGAACCACTGACTCGATGGTCATGAGTCTGAGTAAACTCTGGGAGTTGTGATGGACAGGGAGGCCTGGCGTGCTGTGATTCATGGGGTCATAAAGAGGCGGACACGACTGAGCAACTGAACTGAACTGAAACTATAAATGCAATAATCTATAAATTGTGATAGAAGAAAAATGGAATTGTTTTGCCCAGTAGAATTCAATGTCTATTTGAAAATGGAAAATTGGACAAAGAAATACTATGGTTTTCTATTTTACATTAATAAATATAGCAGGCCTTATTTAATCAAGTAGCTTCCCTGGTGGCTCAGCTGGTAAAGAATCTGCCTACATGCCTACAATGAGGGAGATGGTGGTATTCTCTTTGGGTTGGGAAGATCCCCTGGAGGAGGGCACGGCAACTCACTACAGTATTCTTGCCTGGAGAATCCCCATTGACAGAGAAACCTGGTGGTCTACAGTCCATGAGGTTACAAAGATTAGGGCAGGACTAAGAGACTTCCACTTTCGTTTTATATAATAAAAGCTTATTTTCAGAAAGCACACTACTTTTGCCTTGGGTATTAGAAAATAGATGTTTATACTAAAGAACTTGCAATGCTTTGCAAAGCAACATATTAATAATTTGAGTTTTTGAGAACCCATTTCCTTTATGTGACAGGCAGAGATCAGCATACATTAAACACTTCTCTTAATAAGTTTTCCTGTTTCCCATCTTTACAATTTCTGCTATATTTACTCTATTTACAAGTTGACAAAGAGTTTTGTCTGTAATTACCATGTGATGTCAACGTGAACAACTGCTGTTGTTAGGTACTTTCATTAAAGCTACTGTAACTTTTTTAAAGTTTGATTTTTGTCTATTTAGTCAAGGTGTAAAATAGTGATTTTAGCAGAATAATGAAGGCATATTGGCTAAAATATTTCAAGTTAATTTTGAGAGCACATGAGTTAATCAAATAAGAGTTTGATTTTCAAATAATTTCACCAAACTTTTGCATTTATAATACTTTTCTGTAACTCTATTCTGTATAATCGGAAGGAAGATCTCTTCTCCAAATATTACTTTTTAAATTAAAAAAAAAAAGTACTCAGAAAGAGGGCTTCCCTCGTGGATCAGGGGTAAGAATGTGCTTGCCAATGCAGGAGACTCTGTTTGATTCCTGAGTTGGGAAGATACCCTGGAGAAGGAAATGGCAATCCACTCTAGTATTCTTACCTGGGAAATTCCATTGACAAGGGAGCCTGGCAGACTAGTCCTTGGGGTCACAAAAGAGTTGGACAAGATATAGAGACAAGACAGCAGCAGCAATAGATGAGAAAAAAAAAAAAAAGAATCTGATATTAAATGTCTTCTTTACTGACCGTAACATTTTTCATAGTTTGATTATATAAATCATGACTCCATTTAACTATTTTAAAAAGTAGAAAGAGAAAAGCACTGATTTTTTAAAAAATAGCTAAAAATATATATTCAGGAATAAGAATTCTTTCTGTGGGAAAATCAAATTTCATTGTGTACTGTAATCCTCCCACTCTGTTTACATTGTGTTATGAGCTCTGAAGTAATTAGCCTGAAAATGGGGAATTGATCATGAGAGCCTTTTGCAAGATGACACGTTGAGCAGATTCAGAGTAACATCCTTTCCCAGGTATATTAAAAATACATTAAAATTTTTTGGTAAAATTAAAAAAATATACTGTCACACACACACACAAAAACAGTAAAGCAAATAAAATAACCTTCAACTTTTAGAATTGGAAAAAAATGCAAAAATTCTTAGGTAAGATAGATCAATACCATATCAGATATAATTTAGGTTTAAGGCTCTGCTTTTTAATCTGAGGACAATAACTTATCTGCGATTACTGAAATCAGTCTAGTAGGTTGTCTCAGGAGAAATAAATTTGAATATTAAAGTTAGGTGAAACTATTACCTAGATTACTATTAATGGCATACTTGGGTTGAACTTTTATTGAAGTTTTATTAACTAGGCTATTTTCTAATGGCTTACATGCAAAAATTAACTTATAGATTTTTATTTAGGAAAGTTGGAAATTGTTGATTAAACTAGATAAAATAAAGCCCAGAGTTACAGTTTATTGTTGTGTAGGTCATTAACCAGTATTTATCCCACCTTGAGATTTTATCCTAACATCTCTATAAAATTTCATATTCATGGTTTCTAAAATTCTCATTTGAACCTGTTTTAATAGATTACTAATTCCTTCATAAATAGATTAAAGAAAATAATCAAAGCATATTTATTCTTATTTGAATAATTTTGGGCCCAACTTTTGGAAATTATACTTGAAGAGCTGTGAGTAACATTAATCAGTATAATTTTCTTAAGATAAAGATAAGTCTTTATTTTTGAAAACATGCGCTTTTGTGTGTATGTGTGTGTGTGCATGTACTAGATTACAATAAAAAAGAAAAGTTCTTACTATTTCAAAGCCACTGTTCTAGGGTCTAGGGTTTGTGTTGTTCAGGTCAGTTCAGTTCAGTTGCTCAGTCATGTCCGACTCTGTGACCCCATGAACCACAGCACACCAAGCCTCCCTGTCCATCACCAATTCCCGGAGTCCACACAAACCCATGTCCACTGAGTCGGTGATGCCATCCAACCATCTCATCCTCTGTTTCCCGTTCTCCTCCTGCCCTCAATCTTTCCCAACATCAGGGTCTTCTCAAATGAGTCAGCTCTTCGCATCAGCTGGCCAAAGTATTGGAGTTTCAGCTTCAAAATCAGTCCTTCCAATGAAGACCCAGGACTTATCTCCTTTAGGATGGACTGGTTGGATCTCACTGCAGTCCAAGGGGCTCTCAGGAGTCTTCTCCAATACCACAGTTGAAAAGCATCAGTTCTTCTGCACTCAGCTTTCTTTATAGTTACTTTCCATTAAAATATTAAAAAAAAATATTGACAGATGTTCAGAGCCCATTGTCAAAAGCTAGAAGCATGAAAATGCTGTATTTTGTGTGAAACCAGACCTAGAAAAACCCCTTTCTGGCCCACCAAAAAATTTACTTTCTCATTCATCTAGTCATGGGTAGGGAAAACGAAATCACCAAAGAAAAACTTTATAAACACATAGCTAAATTATGACAATGAATTGTCATAATTTATACATGTGGGTTCTATTTATATGGTGAATTCTATTATACTATTTATGGTTATGTAAGAGCCGCAATCTGGAAAGAGTCAGAAGCCATGGAAATAAAATGTACAATAAAGAAGGGGCCAGTACTTCCAGGCTTCAATCACCAAGAGGAAATGCAGTTTTAGGCAAAGTACGTGAACTAAAATTATGAGCTCTGCCATAGCCTAATGGTAGCACTGTCAGTAGAAAGGCTACAATGCCATAATCTGGAAGGACTCCATTCTAAATAAGAAAGACCCACATGTAAGTTTGTAACTGGACAAAGTAGTATTTTCTGTCACAATTAGAAAAATCACTGAGAAACTAAGAATAAATGTCTTTGAAAAAGAATGCAAAGTTTAATATTTTGAAGATATATCCTAAAAAGGCAATAGCTATAACCTTTTTAATGTTGCAGCAAACAATAATTCTCTTTAGAAATAAAATTAAATTCATGATATGATATTAAGGCATTGTTTTACAGAAATCTCTGAAATTAGAATGACACTAATCTACATTATTTTATGTTACCATTTGGTGCAAAGAGGATCCTCTAGCAAAGACTCTATCTTACATTCTAGAAAAAGGAAAAACATGGCTAAGTGAAAGTTGCTTAGTTGTGTCTGACTCTTTGCAACACCACAGACTACAAAGTCCATGGAATTCTCCAGGCCAGAATATTGGAGTGGGTAACCTTTCCCTTCTCCAGGGAATCTTCCCAACCCAGGGATTGAACCCAGGTCTCCCACATTGCAGTCAGATTCTTTACCAGCTGAGCCACAAGGGAAGCCCCAGAATACTGGAGTGGGTAGCCTATCCCTTCTCCACTGGATCTTCCCAACCCAGGAATTGAACAGGGGTCTCCTGCATTGCAGGTGGATTCTTTACCAACTGAGCTATCAGGGAGGCCCTGATGGTATATTTGTACTAGATTGCTTGGCCCACTAAAAAGCATTTTAGACTAATGATCTGAAGAGTAAACATGTCAATATGAAATTGCTAGTTTCTTAATTCATTTAAAACAACATTATCTTTGACAATGAGAATATCTGGCATACAATATAAAATTAATAAAATATTTTTCTGATGTTTTTAATGTGAAAAATATTGGGAAATATTTCATATCCCACAAACTGAACTCTGATTATTATTTTCATAGCTTAATACTAAATATTTCAAATTGCCTGCCTCATTTTATGATTTTCCTTCTGTTTATATGAGAAACATGCAGAAGGACTTTGGTTTCTCTCCATTGAATTCTCTTCAGGAATTTGATGCTATTGAGTTACAATTTCATATCTCATGCTAACATATAGAAATATATTTTTACTCTAAATAATATAGTTTATATTGGAGGATATAACAAAGTGAATATAAATAATTTTATATTTATCAATTTTTCATTATACTGTGTATGTGAAAATAAAAATAATAAGACTAAATACAATTTCTCATTTTTTATATTCAGTCCCTGCTTTGACAATCACTAGTAACTATCCAGAAATGTTTAAATGAACAAATTAAAATTTTAGGACAAAACTTGGTTTCACAAATGTTAATTATAAATATATATATATATGTGTGTGTGTGTGTATATATATATATATGTATATGTAATATCCAGATTTTCTCTAAACGTCAGCATCTTTAATTTAGGCGTATCTTGAGAAGTGTTTATTGCACATGGCTAAGGAATGTTTAATTTTAACTTTCTGTGAATCACTATAGCTAAAATTACCAGAATCTCACTTCTGTGTTGATATAACTTTAGTAAAATTAATCTGAAACATAAATCTTCCAAGACAACTGCAAAATGAGGCAATCCTTCTGCAAATATCTTGAAGATAAAATTATTTAAAATAGTTCTGTTCTCTTAAGTGTTATCTGTTCTCAGCAAATCCCAATCAACTATTGGGATAAAGTAGCCACCAAGAGATAGACTGTGTTTGAGATTTATTGTCTTAGTCCTACTCTCAGAGGCAGAGGTGAACCTGATTTGGGTACATGAATAGTAGCTGGTGCCTGGTTTTAGCAGACCATAATCTCAGGAATTATATGCAGAGGTTCCATTCTACCTGAAGAACTAAGTGAGCAAAGAATAGGGTAATAAGTCTGATATGTCAGCCTTAAATTCTGTTGAGTGGAAAGACCATGGATCAAGTTAAGATGATAAAATTGAATGCAGAAATCATGCTCTATTTCTAAGCATGTAAAAATCTTACAGTAACTAAAGAATAATATCTTCAAATATGCCTTACTGTCCTCAGTTGTTGCCATATTTGAAGTACGTCTGCATTGTCTTCAGCTGTTGCTACTGCTTCATCATTAAATAGATAAGAAATAATATATGTTTATATATTTTAATTCAAAAATACATTTATATGTAGATTTGATTCCTGGAGAAATAAGTCAAATTAAGCTTAAGATGAGGACACTGAATAACTAGAATGCACTATTTATTGAGTGAAAGTAGTATGAAACAGAACATATTGAAAAAAAAATGATTGATGTCAGCAATCCAGAAAAAGTGGCATGTTCAAGCATACATCTTTATTCATTTAATTAGTGCTTATTAAGAAACTACTTTGTTAGGCATAAACATAGGGTCCAGTCTTCAGGAGATAAAACACTAGCAGAAGCCCCATATTTTGGTTTTATATGGGTGAATTTCTACTTAAATAATATTAGGTAAAAATACTGAGTTAATCAAGTGGCATTTTCACAGAACAATAACAAAATTTTAAATTTTTTTAAGAAACATAAAAGACCTTGAATAGCCAAAGCAATCTTGAGAAAGAGTAAGAGAGCTGGAGGAATCACAGTCCCTGCATTCAGAATATCCTACAAAGCTATAGTAATCAGAGAAGTATGGTAACGGTACAAAATCTGACACATAGATGATAGAACAGGATAGAAATCCCAGAAATAAACTCATGCATTATTGGTCAAATAATTCATGATAAAAGAGGCAAGAATATACAATGGAGTAAAGACAGTCTCTTCAGTAGGTGGTATTGGGGAAACTGGACAGCTACAAGTAAGAAAACGAAGAAAAAAAAGAAATTAAAATAGTTTCTAACATCATATAAAGTTAAAATAGATAAAAGATTTAAATGTAAGATGAGATACTATAAAACACCCAGAGGTAAAGACAGGTAGAACATTCTTCAACACAAATTACAACAGTTTTTTCTTTATTTGTCTCCTAGAGTATTGGAAACAAAGGCTAAAATAAATAGGGCTTAATTAAAATTAAAAGCTTTAGTACAGCAAAGGAAACCATAAACAAATTGAAAAGCAATCTAATGAATGGGAGAAAATATTTGAAAATGATATGACCAACAAGGGATCAATTTCCAAAATGTGTCAATACAAGTAACTTATATGGTTCAACTTAGAAAAGGCACTGGAACCAGAGATCAAACTGCCAACATTTGCTGGATTGTAGAGAAAGCAAGGGAATTCCAGAAAAAACCATATACTTCTGCTTCACTGACTATGCTAAAGCCTTTGTGTGGATCACAACAAACTGAAAAATTCTTAGAGAGATGGGGATACCAGACCACATTACCTGTCTCCTGAGAAACCTGTATGCAGGTCAAGAAGCAAAAGAACCAGACATGGAACAATGGGCTGGTTAAAAATCTAGAAAGGAGAACATCAAAGCTGTATATTGTCACCTTGCTTATTTAACTTCTATGCAGAGTACATCATATGAAATGCCAGGCTGGATGAATCATAAGGTGAAATCATATTGCGGGGAAAATATCAACAACATCAGATATGCAGATGATCCCACTCTAATGGCAGAAAGCAAAGAGGAACTAAAGAGCTTCTTGAAGAAGGTGAAAGAGGACAGTGAAAAGGCTGGCTTAAACTCAATATTAAAAAATATATATATTATGGCATCTGGTCCCATCACTTCACGGCAAATGAATGGGGAAACAATGGAAACTGTAAGAGGTGTTTTTTTTTTGGACAGGGTCCAAAATCACAGTATACAGTGACTGCAGCCATGAAACTTAAAGATGCTTGCTGCTTAGAAGGAAACTATGACAAACCTGGATAGCATATTGAAAAGCAGAGACTTCACTTTGCCAACAAATTTCTGTACAGTCAAAGCTGTGTGTTTTTTTTTTGTTTGTTTTTTTTTTTAACAATAGTCATGTGCAGATGTGAGAGTTGATGCATAAAGAAGGCTGAGTGCCAAAGAATTGATGCTTTCGAATTGAGGTGTTGGAGGGGATTCTTGAGAGTCTTTTGGACAGCAAGGAGATCAAACAAGTCCATTCTAAAGGAAATCAACCCTGAATTGGAAGGACTGATGCTGAAGCCGAAGCACCAATACTTTGGCCACTTGATGCTAAGAGCTAACTCATTGGAAAAGACTTTGATGCTGGGAAAGACTGAGGGCAGGAGAAGGGGCAACAGAGGATGAGATGGCTGGATGGCATCACTGATTCAGTGGACATGAATTTGAGCAAACTCTGAGAGAGAGTGAAGTACAGGGAAGCCTAGAATGCTGCAGCCCATGGGTTTGCAAAAGTCAGACACAACGTTGAGAATGAACTAAAAAATACAGCTTGATATCAAGAAAACAATTCAGTTGAAACATTTGACAAAGGCTTATATCAGCATTTCTCAAAAGAAGACATACAGATAGTCAAAAAGCACATGAAAAGATGCTCAAGAACACTAATTATAGGAGAAATGAAAAGCAAAATGACAAAGAGCTATCATTTCACACTGGTCAGAATGACCATCACTGAAAAACCTACAAATAATAAATGTTGGATTGAGTGTGTAGAAAAAGGAACCCTCCTACACTGTTTGTGGGAATGTAAACTGATACAATCAACATGGAGAATAGTATGGAGGTTCCTTAAGAAACTAAGAATACAGCTACCATAAACCAAGGAATTCCAGTCCTGGACAATATCCAGAAAAAAACTATAATTTGAAAAGATATTAATACATGCACCACAAGGTTCATGCAGCTCTCTTACAATAGCCAAGACATGGAAGCAGCCTAAAAGTCCATTGATAGATGAATGGATAAAGATATGGTGCATATATACAATAGAATATTACTCAGATACAAATGGGAACAAAATTGGGGCATTTGTAGATATATGGATGGACTTAGAGTCTGTTGTACAGAGTGAAGTAAGTCAGAAAAACAAATATTGGGTTAATATAGAAAACATGTGTGTTAATACACATATATGTGGAATCTAGTGGATTTCAAATCACTCAACAATTTTGGTCAAGTATTTTTTAAAAAATTAAAAATACCTTTTCAAATTATATAAGAAGAAAAAGTTTGTTTTGCTGTAAAAGAATTTAAAAAGACTAAAAATTGCTATCTTTGAACTGAAGCTAAATTTTAGAAATGTTTTATATTCATTGATTTAATAAAGAGAAACAATTAAAATAATTATGTATCTGTTTAGCTTTTATCTACAAAGAAGTACGACTTCTCTTAGGCATCTTAGGGATAAAAATTTAAATAGTTTTTTTTTTTTTTTGGCCTCTCTTGCTAACATTTTACTGGAACTCAGTAAGCTCTCTCTAGTTCTCACTCTACTTACTGTAAAAGTATACTTATAGTAAATAGTCCACAGGCTATTAAAATTGAGTCATGTTAATAACATATAAAATCACTAAAATTTTATAATAGCATGGCAACATTTTAAAATAATTATCTTTTAAAGAATATACTTGAGTATTTCAATGGTTCATGTGTTCAGCCTAAAATTTTTCTGACCTAGTTATATAAAAATTCTTCTCTGGTGTAGAAAGGGTAGTCTGTCTTGCTCAATTGGTGAAAAAATTCAACATAGAAAATTATTTATAAAGTAAGTTTTTTATTTGCAAAAGTGCTTGTAATTGTATTAGCTATTCAATGTATTTCAAGAAGGTCCATAAAAGTACCTGAAATGGAAATGAATATGTATATTAATCTTGGCATGAACTAGAGGATACATAGTTACATTTGGTATTATTTTGATTACTATTTTGATTATTTTGATTTGGCTTCAACCACTGTCAATTCTTAATATGTGAAAACGTCAGCAGAACCATCTGCTGGTAAAAATAAGACCTGTGGACTTGACTTTATTTCCCTGTTATTTAAGGAATCATCATAATTTATTAACTGAAGAAGTCAAGTTCTGGGGTGCTATATTAATATAACAGTGCCAATAAAGCAGAATACTCAGGAAATAGAAGGGATGCCTAAACTATATACTATTTTTTCCTAATTTTCAGGGCATTACATTTTCATAATATATTTCTAATAATTTTAAAATGTTTGTGTCCATGCAATTGCCAAATCCTAAGCAGGTATTTCTTCAACTGAATATTTTATAAATTCCGCAAAAATATTTGTAATATTTTAATAAAAACTTCCAGGTATGTGTTCAAATTTTCAAGTTGTCATCTTGGACTAGATTTTAATATTTGAATTTTTATTAAAAATAGGTAATGCTTTTATTTGAAATGTTAATGTTCACTGTTGAAAAAATTCATTTTTGAAAGTTCAATACCAGAACATTAATTTATAGCAAAATATTATTTTCTTTGCAGAAGTCTTTCCACCACCACAGTTTCAGAAGAACTGGACAGCAGTATTTATTTGGCTGTATTTTTGTTGGTTTTAGGAACAGATTAATAATCATTAGCAGTAATGTTTTCTCTTGCACACCTTCCAAATCCATGGTAATAATTTTATTTAAATAATTTTTTTTTAAATCCCAACTACTGGTTGTTAAAATTAATGAAAGATCTTAAGATAAAGTGATAATTTATGGACAGAATTTGAGTCCTGTTGGAAAAAAGAAGACTTGTAAAAATGTTACATTGTTAGTAGATTTCCACAATCTTACATCAGAGAATAGATGAATGAATTTACTTGGTAGACTAGCACATTTGAATTTTATGGAGAAAATGATATTGCTTTTTTTCTGAGTTTAATAATTTGCTTATGTAAGGAGATACAAACAATGGTCTGTCATTAACTTTAATTGATACTTATGTATTTAATTTTTCTTTATGTATACATATAGCTGATTCACTTCATTGTATGTCAGAAACTAACACAATGTTGTAAAGCAACTATATATCCTAATTAAAAAAAAAAAAAGAATAACCATGTATAAGGGCAAATAAGCTGAAGCCGTCAGTGATTTCATGTTGGGTATATTTTTAAGTATTTACTAAAGCCCAATTGATTTCAAAAACTGATTTTTTTAATGAAATTTAAAATATAACTTAAAAATTAATTATATGATAATTCTGGAGTCATATAAATTTCAATTGACCAATAAAAACAACTATTTGTCATAAGCCTTAACGATAAGGACCACATCAAGAAATAAATATATGCTTTTTTCAAAAATATCTCTAGAGTTAAGTAGAGATTGCTATGACATTGCTATGACAAACTATTGTCATGGAAAGCATCAAACTAGTGTACCAGAAAATGCCTTCAAGTAGCAATTGTGGAGGCTCATATTAGGAGAGTTACTGTGGGTGATACTATTCCACACTCCAATGTCATAAAGACGGTGCTGCAATGGGAGAACCAACCCTGGGTCAGCAGATACTGAATAGTAGATTTAGAAGATGTCAGCAGAAATGTTGTAGTAAAACTCATGAGCATGAATGATGGTGCCCTCAAGAAGCATAAATAGAGACACATTCAAGTGTAATTCTGAATGATCCCCGTGCGACTCCCTGAATAACCTAGGTAACTCTAGCTTAATACAAACACACAACACCTTGTGAAAATAAAAACTGGTTATATGGTATGACCATAAAAATTTCATATACAAAACAAATACTTTAAATTCATATAGACAGTAGAAATAACTATGCCTGCCATTTACAGTGGGAAATGAGTTTTCCAATTTCAAAAGAAAAGTTTTGGTTTGTTTCTATTTCACTTGTTATATTTAATTGATATTTATATAGCATATGTCATATGATAGCATTGTTTCAATTGCTTTATAGATATTAACTCATTGAATACATATAATAAACAGATATATTTATGTATTAGGGAAACAGATATTTTGCAGTTTACCCAAAGTCATAACTAATCAGTGAAGGTGCTAGGCTAAAACTCAGGGTCTTGTTATATTCTACAGAGGCATAAATGATTATGAAATTGATAGCATCTAATGGTAAAACAAAAGTCAAAACAGTGAATAAAAATTTGTTCCCCAAAAATACTCATAATGTTCTCCATGAAAAGAAGTAAGAACTTAGGAAAAATCTCTCATGAGTTTGTATATATATATTTTTATAACAGCTAAAATGTTTGGAATATCATTTTGTTGCTCTCGCATATGACATAGGTGTAAAGTAGAAATGATGATCCACCCTACTTGTAGTCACCATAATTTTCCCACATGGAAAATCAATATGTTTGTGGACTTTCACTTTAGGATAACTGATTCATCCCAATTCACTAAGGGCATGACTGGCTTGTAGCACTGAAAGTTCAGTATCCCAAGACATTCACAAATCCTAGGTATAGGTTAGTTCACGTCTCTCTCTCTCTTTCAAAGGGAACAGAGATTGGCTTTGTGCCACTTGCTGGCTAAAAAAAGCATTATATAGCCATCAAGATATATTCATCTCTTACCAAAATTTCTAGATATTTGTCTATATCTTTCATTTTAGAAACAAATTTGGTAGGATCTCTGCTGTAGGAAAGACTCGTGGATCCCTCAGAAAAACTAGGAAAACTATATTAAGAAATTATGTTTAAGGACATCAAAGAAATATTAAAGCCTCTGATAGGAAGGGAGCCATAATTCTTGCAAGGGGAGTATATCAGAATGCCAAAATCATGTTCTGAATTAACTCTTACTTCACTGGGCTACTTTTTGCCAATTGGGGCTAAGATATAAGACCCACATTCTAAACTTTTTCTAGGCAAAGCATCTTTCTGCATGATTGGGTGATAAGTTGCTTCATTCCTGTTGGACTCCAAGGGCGGTAGCCCACCAGGCTCCTCTGTCCTTGGGATTTTACCAGTAAGAATGCTGGAATGGGTTGCCATTTCCTCTTCAAGGGGATCTTCCTGACCCAGGGATCCAACTTATTCTTCCCTGAGGCTCCTGCATTGCAGGCAGAGGGTTTACCACTAAGCCACTAGGGAAGCAAAGAAGGACCTCCCTAGGTTTAGGGAAATCATGAAAGATACAGGCGTTCTTTGGGGACTAGCATACAAAACTGCAGAATGAGTCAAAATCCTGATGAGAAGGATAGGTAGACAACTTAGTCTGAAAATGACTGTCCTTTTAACATATACATAATAAACTATTTTGTATATTATATATAATAAAATATATAAACATATTTATAATATAATGATTATATATATTATATATAAAATAAAATATACATAATAAAATGTCAGACTGGATGAAGCACAAGGTGGAATCAAAATTGCCAGGAGAAATATCAATAACCTCAGATATGCAGATGACACTACTATATGGCAGAAATTGAAGAAGAATTAAAGAACCTCTTGATGAAAGAGAAAGAGGAGAGTGAAAAATTTGGCTTAAAACTCAACATTCAAAAAACAAAGATCATGGCATTTGGTCCCATCACTTCATGGCAAATAGATGGAGAATTAGTGGAAACAGTCACAGACTTTATTTTTTTGGGCTCAAAAATCACTGCAGATGGTGACTGCAGCCAGGAAATTAAAAGATGCTTGCTCCTTGGAAGAAAAGCTATGACCAACCTAGAAAGTATATTAAAAAGCAGAGACATTGCTTTGCCAACAAAGGTCTGTCTAGTCAAAGCTATGGATTTTCCAGTAGCCATGTATGGATTTAAGAGTTGGACTATAAAGAATACTGAGCACATGCTTTCAAATGGTGGTGCTGGAGAAAACTCTTGAGAGTCCCTTGGACTGCAAGGAAATTCAATCAGTTCATCCTAAAGGAAATCAGTGCTGAATATTCATTGGAAGGATTGATGCTGAAGCTGAAACTCTGATATGTGAAGAATTGACTGACTCACTGGAAAAGACCCTGATATTGGGAAAGATTGAAGTCAGGAGGAGAAGGGGATGACAGAGGATGAGATGGTTGGATGGCATCACTGACTTGATGGACTTGAGTTTGAGCAAGTTCCAAGAGTTGGTGATTGGCTGGGAAGCCTGGCATGTTGCAGTCCATGGGCTTGCAAAGAGTTGGACATGGCTGAGAGACTGAACTGATGAATAAAATATAGTGATATATTATGCATATGTTAATATTGAGAATAATATATAAAAATAAATATATAAATATCATATATAAATTCACAGTTGCAGAGAGTTAGGTCTTAAAACCCAAGCAAAAAGTCTCTGAAAGACAGCTCATAGCATTTTTTTAATGTCACCAAGAAGAGGAGGGAAGGATTAGAGATCAGAGCCTTCTACTTCAGGACCTGGATGAGTATGCCTTAGGAATAGCTCATTAGAGACAAAACCTAACCAAACATGAGAAACCTACAGAAAAATGTCTCCCAATAATCATTTCAAAATAGTGCAGTAAATGCTATCCATATGCTGTATCTTCACAGGAGTGGTTTCACTTGTATTTGGGTCCAATAAATTCAAGCGATTTGCAGTATACTGATGAAAATAAACATATGCCAAGAATCTTAAGAACATTTATTCATAAACTAGGTGTACTTCTTTTCTTGTCTAGAATTTAGATGACTTCCTATTTCATGACAGCTACACATACAGATTACTGTGAACTCACAACATTGAATTCTAGTGTAAAATGCTATACAACATTGTTAACCTTAGAACAGTGCATCTTGGGAAGATCCCTCTTTTGCTTTTTTATTGCTGCAGAGAGATTTTATTTCCTTTTCAGGTAAGCCTCTGTGGGATTTATGTTTGAACTGAATATTGCTGTTTTGAATTTACATTGAGGTGACACTCAGTACTCTTTAGACAGTGAGCCATCATTCTGTGCTTACTCGCTAGGCTTAAAATATTGACACATTTTTTGTAGATATTAAAATAAGTCCATTATTACCAATAATATAATTAGTCCCAAGTAATTTAAAGTTTCTGATTTTTTTTTAATGTGATGTTTGTAGTTGTTTCAGACTGTCTTGTAAAATAGTATTTATGAATTCAGCTAAATAAATATTCAAGAGCAAATTCTATTTATCAGAAACTTTTAAGGGATGGTTTCTATTTTCAACAAGATTGTTTGTATAATAATTGGTGCTTGCTTTGTAAACCCTTCTTCAAATTGATAGCTGAAGCCAACATCGTTCCTTCATAAAGTATGTTTTCATTTTTTCTCTTTGAGTCTTTCTCTTTTGAAATGTGTCACTTTTTCAAAGCTATTGGCACCCAGCTCCATTACTTCTTAGGAAAATCAATGCGGTGGCTAAAACAAATGTTATGATGAAATACATCAGTTCATTTCAGTCGCTCAGTGGCGTCTGAGTCTTTGCGACCCCATGGGCTGCAGCACACCAGTGATGAGATACATCACCACACTGTGAAAGACAACTAGAAAACAACCAGATCCTGTTGGTTTCCTAGGAAAAAGGTTTGAAAACAAAAGTGAGACAAATTGCTTCTTACCTGATCTTCGATGGTAAAATGAGCTCTTCAGTGTTCCGCACTCAGGGCCCCAGGAGTTTATTCTCTTTCAAATGGGAAGTCAGAACTTGGATGAAAGCCTATACCTGTGACACATATTAACCAGAAAGATATTTCAGGAGTGAGTTTCTTTTAAAAGTTTTGTGACAATTTAAGTACCAGAAATCAAAGAGCTTAGTGTCTTGAAGCAATTGCAGTGATTTTTTTTTCTTTCTCTTAGAGATTGTTTTTAAAAAACAATTCATAACTGGAACAAGCACTGCTTGAACTGTAGACAATAAGAAGATTATTTGCATCAAATCTTTAAAACTATAGCTCATCACTCTAAGACTATTGATGTGTCAGCAATCATTTTCTCTGGAATATCAATTGTGTCTTTATACACTTGTGAAATGTTACTGCAATGTAATCCCCATAGATATTTTGAAAGCAAAAGCTACCCTGGAAACAAAAATGATTACAATATTACTATACTAGCATAAATCATTAAAAATTTTCAGAATAACATCCTGCTTAATATTTGAAAATTACTTTGAGAACACCAAATATTAGATGTTTTGCTTTTAGGACTATTTGACATCATGTTAAAATATAACTTTCAAATAAAAATTCACTTTTTTCTTATGTATATCTCATTATAAAGTGTACATCAATTGGGAGACTATTAAACCCAAAACCATACTAAAATGCAAATCTCATTAATTTCAAATCCTTATATTATAGCATTTTCTAAACAATAGTAATCTAGTTTAAATATGTTAAATTGTTTTAAAATGTACATATAAATAACCATAAAATAAGGAAATTTTGTTTCTATTTAATATATCAAACTTTCAAGTCACTATTCTGTCCCACATCTCTCTTCTGTCATTGGTACTTGTGGGGAAATGTCCTCTTTTCTATGCCCAACTTATCTTTCCACATCATTTCACATCCAAATAACCTAGAACACTCTGCCTTGATTCTCATAAAATTACACAAGCAACTCTCTCTCTTTGTTGCAGTTATCTATTGATTCCCGAATTAACACTTATAACTCCTAGATGACTTCTTCATCACTATTTTCAGCATTATTCCTGTTACATATCTTTGGGTTTTAAATATCCATGAAGATGATGTTTTCAGTAACTATCACCTCAGTTCTGTGATTTCCTCTCTTCCAAATACTATCCAACCTTGATCTCACTCCTACTCACTTCTATGATCATCCATTAGCTCTTATTATTTTTTAAAATATCACCTCCTTCATCAACTCAATTTCCAGCTTTCAACTGTTTACCAAAGCCCTTAAAATGTCACGTTGTTTTCAAATCATTGTACCCTGATTTCAAAAACTTTTCACCTTACTAATAAAAATTTTAACCATTGCTTTTCTTAACTTTTTATTGTTCCTAACTAATATTTTCATTCACCACTCTTTCTAGTCTGAACATTATGGGGAATCATTAGGAGAATCCTTAAAGTTACTTTCTTACATTGATTCTTTTACACTTTAAACTGAATTTTACTTCAACACTCAGAAAATCCAGAACACTATGAACTTTTGTTGGGGAAAGGCATAAATCAACTCACAATGTCCACTATTGGAATTGGCAGTTTTTCTTTTCAAAACCTCCCGATCCTGATTCCTTATTTGTGCGTATGAGAGTGCTAAGTTGTGTCAGTCTTGACCAACTCTTTGCGACTCTACTGTGAACAGTAGCCCACCAGGCTCCTCTGTCCATGGGGATTCTCCAGGCAAGAATACTGGAGTGGGTTGCCATATTCTCCTCCAGGGATCTTTCCAACCCAGGGATCAAACCCACATCTCTCATGTCTCCTGTATTGGGAGGAGAGTTCTTTATTACTAATGCCACCTAGGGAGCCCTCTGATTCCTTATATTTAAAGTTAATTTCTTGTATACAACACATAGTTGAATTTTGCTTTTTCCTCTCCTACTCTGTCAATCTTCGTCTTTTAATTGGTATCTAATTTTTTACTGGTATTTGCCTTGACCTATTGCATAGAGTATAACATAATTTCCAAGCTTCTGGACATTTTTCTAATTATCTTTCTGTTATTGAGATCTGAAAATTTTCCAGTCATTAGGAAACTGTATAAAACATTTTTACTTTGACTCAGGATATGATCTATTTTGCTAAATAGCATCTGGACCTTTGAAAAGCATTTTCATATTTCAATGAAATCTGCAGTTTATTCATGCTGTTTAACATACATTTTTATTTTTCCTATCACTTATAGAGTGAGATGTTTAAATATATCAAAATATCATTGTAAATTTGTCTCTACTTTCAATTCTGAAGTTGGTTTACTTTATATACTTTTTTATTATATATAACATCATATATTATTATATATAACAATAATGTTGTTAATTGCATACACTTAGAATTATGTATTCCAGCTGATAAAACCTTTTATAAATAATTATAATCTTTATCTCTCATTATTTTATTTTAAAAGATTGTCTTTATTTCATATTTAACATAGCTATACTAGCTATTATAGTAAATGTTTAAAGCTTACAAATCTTCTCCATCTTTAGATTGTAAACATTTTGTGTTCTTATATTTAAAGATTCCCTTTAAATCTTTAAATAAATCCCTGATAATATGCTTTTATCTTTACCTAGATTAGTCAGTTTTGCTTAATTGGAGTGTATAATGCCTTACAGGTCTTCCCAGGTAGCTCAGTAGTAAAAAATATCTGCCTGCCAACAGGAGGCTTCAGTTCAATACCTGGGTGGAGAAGATCCCCTGGAGAAGGAAATGGCAACAGACTCCAGTATTCTTGTCTGGGAAATCCAATGGACAGAGGAGCCTGGTGGGCTATAGTCCATGGGACCACAAACAGTCAAACATGATTTAGTGACTAACACCAACATAATACCTTATATGAGTGTGATTAATGTCATATCTGGCTTCAAGCCATTGGTGTACTGGTTAATGATTAACAAGTTAGCTTTAAGTCACAGATAGCTAAAATGATTAGAATTTTATTTTTCCTAGGACTATATTTCCTAACAATATCCCTGCCATCATTAATTTCCACAAAATATCTGGGAGCAAGATATTGACATTGAGTAATTCTGGTTCCATCTGGGGGTCTCCTTTGTGGATTCTGAAAAGCAGTTATCCTTTGAATTACACTGGGTGCTTATCCTGCCTGTTTTATTTAGAAATGTCAAATGTAGCTGAGTCCAATGCTTTGTTTAACTCCTTCACTCCTTGATCACCCAGTTATTTTTGTGTTTTGGTTTCTTGTGTATTGTTTGTGTTTTGGTAATAGATAATACTCCTATTACCATCGGTTTAGCTACAACATTGGTGAGGCAGGTCTGTTATTGCTGGTTATATATTCATCTCTTCTGATTCAGTCTCCCCTTATTGGTTGAGGACATCAAACATTTACCCTTTTACCAATGTCTGTATAAAATTAAAGAGTTCAGAAAGGAAGGAATGATACTTCATTTTTGTCGGCTTGACCTTAGAGAAAATGGTAGAGTTCAAATTTTCCACTTCATACATTGTTCCATATTTACCTGATCAACTCTTCTTGTTGTTCACACTTTCAACAATACTGAGATTTTATAATCAAGAACTATGGAAATGACATGCACTATGTCATTCTCTAGGAAGAAAATCAGTTTATTTTTAAATTTGGTGTAATAAAATCACCTTCTATAATTCTTCTTTCTCCTTATTTTTTGGAAACTAGCTTGGAAATACTTTCATAAGCTGTATTAAATGGTCAGTAAGACATATGACTCTGCTTCATGGCCAGGATGGTAATATATTTATGTGTTTAAGGAAATAGATTGTGAGCCAGTGCTCTGAGTACCTATGAGTATATTTTCTATTGTTTTCCTGAACTTGGGAAAAATTAAGTAATGTTTCTTTTACAGAAATAGCATAAATTTCACATTTAAAACAAATCTAAGATTTGCTTATTCTTCTTTAATTGATTTTTACATATAAATGAGTTGACTTTAAAGTTAGGTAGTAAATATTATAATACTTATAGTCTTTTAATAATTACCAATAATTTAATAAAGTTATTTGAAGTCTAATATAAAAATTTAACATGTTAGAGCTATTCCTAATTCCTGCATCTGATAAAAAGAGGGTTTGTCTATGTTAGAATAGTGCAAGCTACAGTTAACAGAAAACACTGGATCCAATATACTTCGATAATAATTAGACTTGCCATATCACATCAACTACACCCCAGGGATTTAATTGATGGACAATTCAATGTGTTTATGATGTGACATCTTTTCCATCTCTTTGCACTGGTTTCCTGTGTATAATTGCTGCCTTCAGGTAACTCATTATAGGAATAATATAGTAAAAATAATTCTAGACAATGGTAAGATGTGAAAAAGCTATGCCTATGAATAAGTCAGTTATTGTTAAGACAATGAAGTTTCTAAAGTGGGTAATAGAATACCCACTTTTAGTGGAATAGATGCTGAATGAGGAGTCAACAAAGTGAAACCATAAGGTGTTTATTATCATGAAAATATAGATTGTGGGGTTTTGCCTGAATATCAAAAAACAAACAAACAAACAAAACCCTGCAAGATTAATAGAATCGCCTTTCCATTTGACTACTTCATTTATAAACAAGGTGACTACCTTTTATTATTCAATGTATCTAAGCAATGACCAATCTGATGCAATATTTGGAGCCCTAGACTAAAGCCCTAGACTTTGTATCCACTATTTTTTTTTAAACTTAAAAACAAGTCTCAAACGGGTCTACTTTATCTATTACTAAGTTAATTATCTGGCAAAAAAGCAAATAACAAACAAACCCTCAACATTCTATAAAAGAAAACCACAAGATTAAGGATTTCTACTTGAACAACATGTTCAGTACACAAGAACACCAACTGCTATACATGTTAAGAAGCTGTACACTACTATACACATTAAGAAAATGTGACATAGTAAGTAAATAAAATCATTAATAAAAACCATCTCTGACAGTGTTAATAGAAGTTCTTGTGCCTGACACATAGTGAAGCCAAACAAATCAAAATGTTTGAATATGAAGCAGGGAGAGGCTTATTGCAGGGCCATCAAGGAGATGGGTGGCTCAGGCCCCTCAAAACTTCAGCCTCCCGAAAGCTTTCAGCAAAGCATTTTATAAAAGCATCCTGATGGTAGTGGGGTTGCAAGGTGTGTGATCAGCTCTTGCACAAGTCTCTCACTGGCTGATGGTGATGGAACAGGGCAGTATCATAGGGGTTAATGTTATCAGTCCTTAGGCTACAGGAGGGCTGGGGCTATGTGTTCATGGCCATCAAGTAGTTAACACCTTCCATTTGGTGAGGGGTTTTCACATCTGTAAAACAATTCAGCAAATGTGCACCAAATACTGTTATTTAGATATTTCAGAGAGCAGCTAAAGCAAAGTATATTAGGAAAGGGCTTGTCTCAGGAAGGCCCCAAAGAGTTCTGCTCTGTTACAAGGTGACCCAAGCATTGATGGCAGTGGGAAAAGTCTCTGAAATTCCTTTTTAACATACATGTTCGAGGACAAAAGAAATAAGGCAATATTAAAAATTAAACTAAAAATAGGAAAATAAAATTTTATAACTGGGAGGTATAGTAGGAATAAAAAAACTATAATAGATTGACTTGATATTAGATTTCAAATGTCATCAGAAACATTCAGTGGACTTGAGATAGATCAATAGAAATTATCCAAGCTATGTATCAGGGAGATGGAAAATAATGTTTTAAAAGGGAACGGGATCTCAGTGACCAGTTAAATTGTTAGGTAGTTAGAAAAGGAAACAGGAGTCCAAAATGGCGATGGCTAAAAGACAAGGAAGGGAAAAGCCCATGAAAATAGAATAAAGAAAGGTCAAAGGGAGGTCTGAGGACCTGAGTGAGGACTTCAGGCTGAACGAACAGCACTCCTGGCTAGCCCAAGTTACATAAGGGCAGGCCCGGGGGCTTGGGGGGTTGGGCATATGAAAACAGGAGACAAAGGGCTCTCTCTCTCTCTCTCTCTCTCTCTCTCTCTCTCTCCCGCGTGTTGGTTCGCATCTTTGGGTCGGCATGCCCTCACGCCTGGAGGATGGATTGTCCTGCTATTTTCTAAATAAAATAGAACTGTAACACTGAATTGTCTAAGAGCTATAACACGGTCTGTTCAAGACCTGAGAGCTATAACACAGTCTGTCCAAGACCCAAGACCTGTGACGCGCCTGGGGCTTTGATGTCTATCACTCCAAATCTTTGTTGTGACAAGACAGAACCGAGGAGAATACACTCGCCTGACAAAATAATGCGAAGCCATTACATTATCATAAAATTGAATCTTCAGAAATAGAGGACAATGGGGAAAAATGCAAAAATATATTTGATGAAAGAATGTAAGATTTACATATTAGGCAAAAAGTATAAATTAATATATCCAAGAATCTCAGCAAAGAGCTAGCAAGCAGGATAAATCCAAAAACAAACACATACTAGGTACATAAGAGTGAACTTTTACAAAGTAATGATCTGAAGAGAAGCTTGAAAGAATCAAAAGAGAAAGGGAAGAAATAAAAGAGATACAAGAGCAGAATGATATGAGTAATAGATGACTTTCCATCAAAGACAACAGAGGCCATAAAAATATAACAATATGTTTACATCTCTAAAATAATACATCAACAAACATTTATATCCAAAAAAAAACCCAAAACTTTAAATATGAAGACTAAATTTTTTGTTGTTGTTAAATCAGGAAAGCAAGAATAAAGAGTTTATTACTTGTAGACCTGTGCACAAAGTAAGAGATGTGAGTTAAGTTTATATTTGGGGCAAAATAAGGATTGCAGCCTCAGAGACAGCACCTCAGATAGTTATGAGAAATTGCTCTAAAGCGGCAGAATATATGTGATTTTGGTGAAGGGGGAATACATGCAATCAAACACACATAAATTTTTTTTTTTTTAAAGTTCTACTAGTCTCATGAAGCTAGTCTTGAGAAACAGTTGTCGTCATGAAGGATTTTAGTGCTTTTCTAGATAGGGGAGATATAAGAATCGGGCTTAAAAAATCAGTTCCTGAACATATCTATCTGAAGACCTTTCTTGCCAGCTTTTCCCAAGCACAGAGTGTCTCATTTTGGCCTCCACCCTGAATTCCTTTCACAGGGTGTTGAAAAGCAGCAGCAGTAGCATCACATGATTTAATAATTGTAGAGTTAAATGGCAAGTGCCAATTTGCAGCTGACACCTGCACACAGGAAATATAAAGAAAATATATAACCTAAAGACATTGACACCATACCAATTTACAGCTAGAAGAACTACTGAAGATCTGAAGTAGGAACAAATATTTTGGTAAATACAAAACTCTATTTATTTACTTTCTTTAAAAACATATGACAGTAAAGTAAAATTATAATAATACTGTATTATCATATTACAGATAAATGATACAATATTAACTAAAAGTAAATTCAAGTAAGTTAAAAACACAAATTGGAATCTATAGATACAATATTAAAAAAAGTAATATTTAACTTAATTCAGTGCATGTTAAAAACCAATGAAGGAGTTAATCTGAATTATGCTACATTTCTATTTCTAAACCATATAGTGGGGTTTTGATATTGTCACTGATGGTCCCAGCCTAGCTAAGCATCTTTCATCTCCCAGACTAATTAAAATAAAAGCAAAAATAAATGAATGGGACCTAATTAAAGCTTTTGCACAGCAAAAGAAACCATAAACAAAATGACGACAATCCACAGGATGAGAAAATATTTGCAAATGAAATGACCAATAAGGGATTAATCTCCAAAATATACAAACAGCTCAAGAAGCTCAATATGAAAAGAACAAACGATCCAATCAAAAAATATGTGGAAGATGTAAATAGACATTTCTCCAAAGAAGACATATAATTGACCAAACAATAAATGAAAAAATGCTCAACATCACTAGTAGAGAAACACAAATCAAAACTCCAATGAGGGATCACCTCACATGGGTCAGAGTGGCAATCATTAAAAAATCTGTAAATGATAAATCCTGGAGAGGATTGGAAGAAAAGGAAACCCTCTTACACTGATGTTGAGAATGTAAATAGGTAAAGTCACTATGGAGAATAGTATGGAGATTCCTTAAAAATCTAGAAATAGAGCTACCATATGATCCTACAATCCCCGCTCCTATGCCTATATACAGAAAAACTATAATTTGAAAAGATACATGCACCCCAATAGTCATTGCAACACTATATGCAATAGCCAAGGCATAGAAGCAACCTAAATGTCCATCAACAGAGGAATGCATAGAGGAGATGCGGTGCATATATACAATGGTCTATTACTCAGTCATACAAGAGAGTAAAATAATGCCATTTATGACAACATGGATGGATCTAGAGACTGTCATAATGAGTGAACTAAGTTAAAGAGAGAAAGAAAATATCATATGATACCACTTTTATGTGGCATCTAAAAAATTTGTGCAGATGAACTTATTTACAAAAAAGAAATAGACTTACAAACATAGAAAACACACAGTTATCAGGGAGCAAAAGGGAGATATATATATAGATACATATATATATATATATATATATACATATATATGTATGTATGTATATATAAATGATTCACCTTTCTGTACAACAGAAACTAGCACAACATTTTAAATCAACTGTACTGCAATAGAATTTTTAAAAACAATAACATAAAATCACTGGTCAATATGGAGGATGATAGAAAATGTGATGAATCACAAAAGTGACACGCATGTCTTTGATCAGTCATTTTAATAGATCTCACTATAGCTCTTTAGGGAAAAGCAAGTGTATAAAATGCCTAAAAGGAGGAAAGCAAGAAATATCTGTGAAGAAACCTGAAGGCTATCATCATTCCTTAAAAAAGATACAAAAAATAAGTTATAATCCTCTATTGAAACTTTTACTAATTGTGGTAAGCAGAATGATTTCCCTCTCTTCAAAATGTATTAGACCTAAATATCTGTAACATGAAAATAATTTTATAAGGAAAAAGTGTCTCTGCATACATGATTAGGTAAAGATACTGAGATATACAGATTCCGTGGATTTCCTGGGTGTGCCCTAAACGCAAGCACAAGTTGGGGGAGATATGCTCTGTACAAGACAGGAAAACACTGTGATAAAGGAGGTAGATTGAAATGAGAGCCTTAGCCACAGTCAAAGAACGCAGGCAGTCACCAGATGCTGGAAGAGGCAAAAAATGGGTTTTCTCTTGGAGCCTTGTGGGGGAATATGGCTCTGCTGACATCTCGATTTCAACTCGATGAAAATGATTTTGGACGTTTGCCTTCCAGAACTGTGAAAGCATAAATTTCTGTTGTTTTAAGCTGCCATTTGCAGTAGGTTGTTACATAAGCCATGTTGCTGTGGTAGCTGTTTGTTTGCTCAGTCGTGTCTGATTCTTTTGCAACCCCACCAATTGTGGCCTGCCAGTCTCTCCTGTCTGTGTATTTCCCAGGCAAGAACAGGCAACCAGAGTCAGTTGCCATTTCCTCCTCCAGGGGACCTTCCAGACCCAGGGATCGAACCCGTCTCTTGCATTGGCAGGCAGATTCTTTATCTTTGAACCACAAGGGAAGCCCACAGAAGCCATAGGAAACTAATTTACTGATTTTTCTTTTTACTATCTTGCTACATAATTTACCTCTATGACGTTATCAAAATATTGAATATTGCATTTAATTAGATTTTAAAAATAATAAAAGTATTTCTTTTTTTTATTTTCATTTCATAATATAACAAGATGATTATTTGTGATCTTTATCCCCAGTGTAACTTTTTCTTACATCAGTTGTGTTTCAAAGACTCAGTTCAAGTAAATTTGTTTTCTACATTCAGATCACTCTCACAAAGTAAGTCAAGATATCAAATGAACATATAAATTATATGTAACCAGGTTGTAAATCAACATTTTTTTCAGGGAAAAACTATTTCCACTTTAGCACTTTCTGATGAAACATGACAGTTACAAAATAATTTATGCACATACTTTATTGATTAAGTCAGGAACTAGGTAATTACCCTGAAGATATCTACTAGAACAATCAATGTGACAGAAAATGACATGTCATGTTAGGTATTAAAGTGTCCATGTTAATTTTTAAGCATTGCACTCTGATTCTATATTTCTTTAACAAAGACATCTATTACATGATTCATCTATGTTTGACACAGTAAAGTATTGTGAAGTTAATGCAAAATGCCTATGGAGGTTTCCAAAGCCAAATTCCTACCTTCACTTCTTGGGGAGCTTCTCACTTTATCATTTTAGGATAAAATGTGAGTGCTCAAAATGTGAAGAAAATATAAATGCATAACTCAAATATAAAGAAACAAAAGCCTGTGAATCACAAACAAGGTTAGAAAGTTAACTTAATACCTTCATCTGAAATCATTTCTCTCTTCCTCTTGTTTAAAGGTAATCTTTATTCTAGCCACTATGTGTATAGATTAATTTTATCTGTTTTAATTTCTGTATAAGTAGAATAATACAAAAATATACTACTGTGTCTGGCTTCTTTTCTCAACATTAGGTTTTTGAGATTCATCAATGTTACTGATTTTTTTTTTCTGTATAGCATTTATATCAATATTATCAAGGCATCATAATTTATTTAAACATTCTGCAATGATAGAATTTTGTTTGTTTGTTTTAGGTATTATAAATAGTGTTTTACAAGTGAATATTCTTGTATAGTTTTTGTATAGAGGTGCATGCACTTATATTTCTCCTTGGTATCTGCCTAGGAGTAGATTGGCTTGGTCACTGATCACACACATATTAAAAACATGTATGATAAACATTTTCCCAAGTTGTTTTACCAATATATATCATATCCCGCTCAAACCTTTGTCAGCAACATGTGAGCATTCTAATGATCACAAACCCTCATCAACATTGGGTAGACTGCTTCTCTTAAACATGCTTGGCGTTAGGACTTTGTGAAAATGTGGTTTAAATTTTTGTTTTTGTTCCTTGGTTATTTTCTTTTGATAAAATTTTCTTTGAAATTTTACTTTAAAGCATGGTACTTTTCTTAAGTAGTTGACATTCATCTGTGATTTCTGCTACATATATGTCAAACTTTATCAGTTCTGGCCCTCTCCTTTCTCTTTTTTTACGTATTTTTTTTACTTTTATGAATATTTATTTCTTCTTACTAGTGAATATTTCAGTTTACTAGTTTATATTTTGTAACTTAGCTCATTCTGTGTTCATATTCTTCTGAATTTATTAATAATGCATGTTGTGTATCTATCATAATGGGCAGTATTATTTTAATGTATGTGCCTGATTACCTCTACATATGTTATCTCCATGCATTGTGAGTTTGATTTGATGTCTGTCAGTTTTCTGTCATCTTGTTACCTTGGATGTCTAGCTATATTTGATTGAGTGCTGAGAATTCTGTGTAAAGAATTAGAGAAAAACATGAAGCTAAAGAAGCGTCGGTTGAAGAGATCTGACCTTTTTCTGGTAGGAATCTAGGCACATAGCAAATTTTGCTGACATACCTAATACAACTTTAGGGATTTAAATAATTAAAATTGGACTTTCAGTCATAGTAATAGCATCTTCAATTAGTGTTTATCCTTATTTGCTAGAGCGGGTTGTTTATTATCCCTATCTCCCCCAAATTCTGGATTCCAATTTTGTCTAACTAATTGACCCAAAAGTCCATTACTGGATTTGACTTCAATTCTTAGATATTTGCACTGTATTGAAAGAGATTCTGTATTAATTTTATATTGCTGCTCTAATGCATTACCACAAATTTGGTGGCTAAAAAACACATGCACAAGTGTATTATTTGTTCTAGAGACTGGAAGTCTAAAATGGTTTTCACTGGGTTAAAATCAAGGTTTCAGGAGTACTGCTTCCTTTAGGCTGTCCTGAGAAAGAAATCTTTTTTTTTTTTTTTTTTTTAACTTTTCCAGATCCCCCAGGCCATTTGCAGTGTTTGGCTCTTAGATCTCTCCTCAAACTTGAAAACCAGTGACAGAGCATCTTCAAGCTTCTCTCTACTCTGACACTGTTACATCTCTTCTCTGGCTTTAACTCTCCTGTGTGGCTCTATTGCTTGTAATGACCCTTGTGATTACATTTGACATGCTGAGATAATCCAGGATAATATTCCCAGTTCAAGATCCTTCATTTCATGACATCTGAAAAGTCCCTTTTGCCATGTAATATATTTCTTGTTTTTGCAATCAGGAGGTGAACATCTTTGGAGGTCACTATTCTACCTAACTTACTCTTTTGGGGAAATTAAGCTTAAACTGAGTTTGTCATTCTGTTTTCCTCTTTAAAGTCTTGCCTCTAAAATTACTTAGTGTCTTATTACAAATCCAAAGATTTAAAAATCTTTTCTTTTCTTTTCTTTTTTTTTTTTTTTTTGTAGCAAGGAGCTCATTCCAAAGAACCTAGTCCATCAAAACCAGTGATGAATGTCCTTTTAAGTAGGACATTTATCATAAAAACTTTTGCAGTCTGAGAACTAATTCCACAATTTGTACACACACATACAAGATGATCTCAATAATAAATTTTCTGATGCAAAAACAATAGATCTTAAATATTCTTATCACAAGAAAAAATTGTAACTATACGAGGTGATGGATATTTACTAGATTTATTGTGGAAACCATTTCACAACCTGCACCTATATCAAATCACTTGTGGTTTACGCCTTAAACTTAAGCAATGGTACATATAAATTACATCTTAAGAAAACAAAAAAAATAAATAAATTTTCTGAGTATTAAAACTCAATGACAAAAGAGATTCTATGTATTTTTCACCTGTTTTTTGAAAGTAGCTCAGTTGTGTCCAACTCTTTGCAACCCCACGGACTATACAGTCCATGGAATTCTCCAGGCCAGAATACTGGAATGGGTAGACTTCCCCTTCTCCAGGGAATCTTCCCAACCGAAGAATTGAACCCAGGTTTCTGGCAATGCAGGCAGATTATTTACCAGTCAAGCCACCAGGGAAGCCCAAGAATACTGGAGTGGGTAGCCTGTCCCTTCTCCAGGGGATCTTCCCGACCCAGGAATTGAACTGGGGTCTCCTGAATTACAGGTGGAAGAAATTTTAAGGTAAATTCAACATTTAAAAAATGTATACATTTTAATTCATTGATTATGACATTTGTTCAATTTGCATCTATTTGTTTGCTATTTGTATATGAATAAGTTAACTTACAGATTTTATTATCTATTGAGACACAATTTACATATAGTGCATTTAAGTATATATGAATTTTGGCAAATGTAAATAGTTGAGTCATCATAATCATATAGACCATTTCCATCACTCCAAATACATCCCTTATTCTACCTTGTAGAAAATCCTTTTTGCTCTTTCCCTAGTCCCAGACAATATCAGATAAACTTTTTAACACTGTAAATTAGATACCACTGTAATAGGAATTCATATGCATTATATCATACACCATAATCATGTTTCTGTCTTCTTTTGCATTCCATTATGATGAGTTCATTTCATATTGTTGGGTTTATTGGTACATCATTCCGTTTTACTAATTAATTTGATTCCATTTTGAGGAAACACCAAGGTTTATTTTCTATTCTCCTACAGAAGAATGTATGAATCGTGTCCCATTTTTGGCTGTCAAATATTTTATGAACATTCTTGGACAAGTTTTCTACTGTACATATGTTTCACCTTTTCTGGCCCAAGGGCCAGTGCATGCTCAGTTGTTACTCTTTGCAAGCCCATGAACTGTAGCCTGCCAGGCTCCTCTGTCCATGAGATTCTCCAGGCAAGAATACTGGAGTGGGTTGCCATTTCCTTCTCCAGGGGCTCTTTCCAACCCAGTGATCAAACCTGCATCTACTGTCTCCTGCATTGTAGGTGGGTTCTTTAACACTGAGCCAAGAATAGGTACACTATGTAACTTGTGCCTTGGTAACTGTGTATTTCATTGTGTAAGACACTAGGGAACTTCTCCAAATTGCTATTTTACATTCTCACCATCAACATATGAGTGTTAAAGTTTATCCACAGTATTTTCAAAAGCTGGTATTTTCAGTTCTTCTAATTCTAGCTCTTCTATTGGATATGTAGTGGTTTCTCATTTTATTTTAGTTTTCATTTCCCTAATGATTGAAATATTGGGCATCTCTTCATGGACTTGTTCTATTTGTTTATCTTCCTTTGCCTAGTGTCCCTCCAAATATTTGTCAATTATTAATCTTTTTGTTTTCTTAGTATTGATTTATAAGAATTCTGTTAAGATTAAAAATATGCCTTTTGCCAGAAATATTCTGAAACCAATTTCCCAGAATATTGTTTGAATTTTAGTTTTACTAAAATGTCTTTCAAAGACACATTTTTAAAAAGTGCAATGTCCATACTTTTTCTGGATATTAGGTATATGTGACTTTAAGACTGAAGTATTAGAAAGAATTGTGTGATCATTCATATTCTCTTCTCCTGCAGAAGGAAATGCTTAAGGCATGTGTTGGCCTGGAAGCATTATTAAAGGGAAATCCTCTGTCAACCTTGCCTCAGGGTCCAAGTGGTCTACTTGCTGTCCTATGTAACACAAAGAAGATATTGCTTTGCTGTTTTTAAAAACACTGGTTATTTTTTATGATGTGGGAGACATATTGGTTTTGTTGCTATTTTCCCCCTACAGTATCATATCCTAATAAACACAGAATTTCATTCCAATTTTAATTTTCCAAGAATGTTCCACTGAGACCTGGATATCAAGTATATAGTAAGTGTCTCTGCTGTAATTTAGTCACTACACTTCCATCCTTCTCTAGGACAACTGCTCAGCTTTTTCTTTCCCTGATAATCACATTCTTAGTACTGAGCTCTTTTCCTCAAATTTGTGTCTCAACCTTGACAACAATTCAGTCTCTATTGTAATCCAGGTAACTTCATTTCAGCCTAAAGCTCAGAAAGAAAATCACAACTCACATACTTTTACATTTTTAAATCTTTAGCAACTGAAATATATGCACGGCCCAAGAAAATCTCAGTCAGTTCCACTTAAACTAAGAATTCTTAAGAATATTTCTAACACTGAATAAGTCCTCTTGCTATTGAATATTCTGGATCAGTAGAATGCTTTTAAACTCAGCATGGAATACATATGAGTGATTTATGGAGTTTTACCTTTGGCCACAGAAAGAAAGGTTACATTCCTGGTGAGTTCTGAAGAATGCTTTGGTCTGAGAAATAAAAGCCCTAGAGCATTTTGACTAGGAAGTTGCCCCTGAAGAAAGACTTCTCATCAGGCCTCATTTTTAGTTATTAAGTGCAGAGAGAACTCCTGAGGTTTTTGTTTTATGTAAAAACAAATAGGCAAAGACCAACAACCAACTTGGTCTTTGATAAAATAGTGTCACATTATTTGGATAATGGTAATAAGAAACTCACTGGATCGTTTGAAAATAGCAGCCTTCTAAACAGCAAAAATAAAAGTAAGTCCGTAAATCTTGTAGATTATGACCATCCTAAAACAAAGACCCTCAAAGTAATATGTTATGACTAAGAAGTACCTGGGATCTTTCTTAATGCAGTAATAAATTCCAATGATAAATTAGCTATATTCTCTAAGGTTTTAAATTCTAACAGGTTTTATAATTAAGAAATTAGAAAATACTGTTACAAATTAAGAACAAAATAGAAGAGTTGGAGTATTGGCTTTATAAAGCAGAAACAGAGATAGTGAATAATAAATAGTAAAGTGATGATGTGAATTTTAATATGTAATCCTATTATATCATAGGTAAGGAAATTTGGGGGGCCTAGAATATATCATGTTATATGTTATTGATATTAATAAATAAGATACATGTCTTCTGTCCACTTTTGTCAGTCATTCAGTAAGTTGGTTTGTAGTTTTATAGTTTCTGGTAAAATACCACTTTAATAGCAAATGATTTATATTACAAGTGCAACAGTAATTACTATATATCTCTCTATAGCATTGCAAAATGAAAAACATATAGACTTAAGATCCTAGACTACCAATTCCTACCTTGAAGTAACAAGGACAAATGCTTTCTTGGAATAAATAATTTTGAACTTTCAAATTTTGAAATATGATTTACAATAGATGCATGCACATGTACATACACACAAAGAGAGAGAGGTTTGTTAATAAAGCCCAAGTGTTTGAATGACATTTTCTGCTTTCATCCATAAGTAATGCTACTTAAACTATTAACTTGACAAATCTGTCAAGTCTTGAGAGGTCTTCACATAATCTGGAAAGCACTCCTGAATGGATATGTGTTTTGTAAATATCTTCCCATAATCTGTAACTTGTCATTTCAATCCCTTAACAGTATCTATAGCAGAGAAGATGTTTTAATTTTAATGAAATAAAAAATTCCAATTTTTTTATTCAAATATTTTTCTTTTGGTGGTGTATCCGAGAAACCACTATGAAAGCTGGGATCAACTTGATATTCTTCTGTGTTAATTTGTAAATAGGATATGAACCATTTTGAGTAAATTCATATGAAGGGTGAAAATTCTGCAAAAATTCATATTTTTGCACGTGGATGTCTAGTTTTTCCAGAACCATTTATTGAATAGATTATCTTTTGTCTGTTGAATTGACTTTACCATGTTTGTCAGCATTTTTGCCCATTCCACACTTTCGTGATTACTGTAGGTTTACAGTACTTCCTGAAGATTTTCAATCCTACAACTTAGCCATTTTCTTAAGTATTGCATTGAGTATTCTGAGTCTTTTGCCTTTCTATGTAAACCTTAGGATCAGCTTCTACATATCAACAATGTGACTTACTGGAATTTTAATTACAAATGGCACTGGAGAGGTCTTGTGTGTGTTGCATGTGAAGTCATTTCAGTCGTGTCCCACCCTTTGTGATCCTATGAACCATAGCCTGCCAGGCTTCCCGTCCATGGGTTTCTCCAGACATGAATACTGGAGTGGATTGCCAAGCCCTCTTTCTGACTCAGGAATCTTCCTGACCCAGGCATGGAACCCACATCTCTTATGTCTCCTGCACTGGCAAATGGGCTCTTTACCACTAGCGCCACCTGGGAAGCCCATTGGAGAAATATTATTTGTGTCCATATAAAATCTATTATAGTCATTAACATTCTACAAATTACTTAGATAAAAAATAATATACAAAATATTTTCTGAGTTTAAATTTTTACATCAAGTAATGAACATCATAAAATTATTATGCTTAAATAAAAGCATATGTAATTTAAGGTTGAGATGCTGCTTATTGTGTGTTGGGCATGACTTTGCATGCATATGTGAAAAAGAGAAAGAGACATACAGAGACAGAGCTATTTCTCTTACATATCATTGTTTTAAGAGGATCACCAACTTTTATATTTCTATTTCTAGTATGTTACAGTGGAGAAGGCATTGGCACCCCATTCCAGTATTCTTACCTGGAAAATCCCATGGATGGAGGAGCCTGGTGGGCTGCAGTCCATGGGGTCGCAAAGAGTCGGACACGACTGAGAGACTTCACTTTCACTTTTCACTTTCATGCATTGGAGAAGGAAATGGCAACCCACTCCAGTGTTCTTGCCTGGAGAATCCCAGGGACGGGGGAGCCTGGTGGGCTGCCGTGTATGGGGTCACATGGAGTCGGACACACCTGAAGCGACTTAGCAGCAGAAGCAGCAGTATGTTACAGAGAGGAAGGAGAAAGCAGATGCAAGATCCTGAAGATGATAGGGATAATACTGACTTAAAGTTAGACACCTTAATGTTTAATAATATTTTAAATATACAAATATGATTTAAATTAAATCCATATGATGAAAAGATAGGTCCATTTAGAAACATACATATTTTTAATGTCTTGAAATTCCAGTGTAACTAATGGATTATGACTATTCAGTAAGTTTTCATAATTGAAATAAATGTCCATATGTCAATTACTAATACTGATTTCAGTTTTGTTTCCAAGGATGCTTTTGCATTTGATTTTGGAACAGTGGTTAGGCAACCATCATTACTCACTTATGATTCTAGTGAAAAACCGTATTTTAGACTTATGTCATTTAATGCAAAGAACATATTATACTAAAAGCACTTTTCCTTTGCTCAGTTATGTTTTTATATTTATAGAAATATTCAGTTTCATATTCTTCTATAGGTGTATGTTTCTAAAAAACTGACTTCTGGAATATTAATGTAGTATAGATATTAATCTGATCTGCATTTTTATTAATGAGTCCAAAAATATTTACTGGCTGATTTCTCATGACTTACACTGCTTTAGGTACTGGTGAAACATCAATGGATAAAGCAGATAAAGTATTTGCCTATAAGGAGCCTTTATCTAGGAAAGGGGAAAGTGACTGATACAAAAATGATTGGTTTTTCTCTCATTCAAATGATATCTAAATCACAAATTCTGCAGACTACTTTGATTCATTCTCCAAATTTCTTTTATTGTTCTGGACCATGGCATTTTTTTTTATTGATTCAGGACTTAGGATTTATTTTCTTTTAGCTGTGACATTCAAAAAGTTGGAAACCCAATTCAGCCCAATACTAGAAAGATGTTTGTATAAATAAAGTTGGAACTATAAATTTGAAAATGCATCACTTAGTTTCAGCATTTCTTTGAGGAAGCGTCAACCTAGGCTTAATTTTTGCTTAAGTGTTAAGGAAGTACACACACACACACACACACACACACACACCTCATATACATACAAGGATGACTTTATAATCTATAGGTCCCAGTGGAAAATGAAAACGCAAAGTTCCTTGTAGACAAAGCAGGGAAAAGTACTATTATACTAAAATATAAAGTGAATTTCTTTAAAACATTTTATTTGAAAAACTTAGGGTGATAGATGAGTAAAAACAAACTTACAAGCAATACATGTTAGTTTCTTTTTATCATGATGGTGTGCAACCATAGCTCATGCAGTGTGAATTATTTCCCTAGTGAATTATTTCCCTGCCTCCCTGGTGACTCAGCAGTAAAGAACCCAACTGCAAAGCAGGAGACTTGGGTTTCAAACCTGGGTGCTAGAGATCCCTTGGAGAAGGAAATGGCCACCCACTCCAGTATTCTTGCCTGGAAAATCCCATGGACAGAGGAGCCCGGTGGCCTACAGTCCATAGCGTTGCAAAAGAGTCCAACATGACTGAGTGACCAACAACAAAATCTACAACAATGACTAATTACACTACATGTCTTTTCATGTGCTTATTAGGCATTGGCAATATTTTTGGTAAAAATTCACTAGAAAAGTAATCTTGATCTGGGTTTCTGTTGTGGAGATTTAATTTACTGATTCAATTTTGCTAATTTTTATAGGTAATTCAGATTTTCTACTTTTCATTGAGCCAGTTTGATAATTTGTGTCCTTCTATCAATTTGTTCTATTCAGCTATGCAATTAATTTTGCTGACAAGCAATTGTTCACAGTGGTCCCTTCAGTTCAGTTCAGTTCAGTTGCTCAGTCGTGTCTGACTCTTTGCGACCCTATGAATTGCAGCACGCCAGGCCTCCCTGTCCATCCCTTAATACCACTCAATTTGTTTATATAATTAAATGATAGTGATGTCTCCTCTCACTTTTTTTTTTTCTTGATAAGTGTAAGCAAAATTTTGTCTTTTTTTTTTTTTAATTATTTCAAAGGAACAATTTTTTCATCTAGCTAATTTTCTTTTGTTCTGATTTCTCTTTCATTTAGTAGTCATGTACTGATGTAACACTGGGACCACAAAGAAGACTGCATGCCAACGAATTGATGCTTTCTAACTGTGGTGCTCGAGAAAAGACTCTTGAGAGTCCCTTGGACAGTAAGGACATCAAATAAATCAATCATAAAAGAAACCAACCCTGAATATTCACTGGAAGAACTGCTGGTGAAGCTGAAGCTCCAATACTTTGGCCATCTGATGCAAAAAGCTGACTTGCTGGAAAAGGCCCCAATGCTGGGAAAGTTTGAAGACAGGAGAAGGGGATGACAGAGGATGAAATGGTTGAATGACCTCATCCACTCAATGGACATGATATTGAGTTTGAGCAAACTTAAGATAGTGAAGGACAGCAAACTCTGGCTTGCTGCAGTCCATGGCATTGTAAACAGTCAGACATGACTTAGTGACTGAACAACCACAATTGCAAATATGCCAGCTAGGACTTTCACAGCTAGAGAAGAAAGCCAATGCCTGGCTTCAAAGATCCAAAGGACAGACTGTCTCTTCTCTTAGAGGCCAATGCAGCTAGTTATTTCAAATTGAAGTCAACATTCATTTACCATTACAAAAATCCTAGAGCCCTTAAAAATAATGCAAAATCTACTCTGTCTGTACCCTATAAATTGAATAACATAGCCTGGATGACAGCATATTTGCTTGCAACATGGTTTACTGAATATTTTAAGCCCACTGTTGAGAACTTCTGTTCAGAAAAAAAAAAAAAAAAAAAGACCCCTTTCAAAATATTTTGCTCATTGATGAAGCACCTGATCAATTAAGAGTTCTGATGAAAATGTACAATGAGATTAATATTATAATGCCTGCTAACACAGTATCCATTCTGCAGCCCATGGATCTAGAAGTAGTTTTGACTTTCAAGTTTTATACTTATGTGCATTTCATAAGGCTGTACCTACCTGGCTTTCTATAGGTTTCTGCTATGTCTCTGTAGCTTGTATCCAGCCAATGATTTGAGCAAACACCTCAGTAGAAGCCTTCCTTCTACTCTTTGGCAATCAATCTTTTTGGTCTTTTGAAAGCACATTCCAAATTAAGTTGGTCCTCATTACTTCCTTGGTTTTTCTTACCACCATGTGAGACTCCCCTGTGCATGCATATAATGTCTCGGATAGGCAAGGATTTGGGGAGGCTTTATCTAGACCTCTGTGTCTCTTGTCCAAGATAACCCTCATAAGTTTCTTCCTGATTCCCTGCTCACACTTAGCTAACCAGTTTCAGTTTCATAAAGCCGCAAGTTTCCCATGCCTTTTCAAACCACATCTAACATCTCTATCTGACATAGTCATTTGTTTCACATGCCCCAGCTTCCTTCAAAAATATATTGCCACTCTTGTAGCAAAGCTGCTGTCTTCTTGTCCAGGTTTACCTATTGAAGCCCTAGATTTTAGCATAGTTTGCCTAAGGAAGGAAATGTTAGGAAACAGCTAAATCTCTGAATATGAAAATTATCCTGAGTTCATAAGAAGCCAACATCATGAAATTTAAAAGTTGAAACAATTTTAGCATTAATTACCTTCACAATATTGTTCTAAATTCATTAAGCAATGGAATAACTACTGAATCTCTCCTTTCCTCAGTGCCTGGTAATCTCTGTTCTACTTTCCATTATTATTAATTTGCCTATTTTAAACAACTCATATAAGTGACATCACACAATATTTGTCTTGTGTCTGCCTTATTTCACTTAGCAAAATATTTTCAAATCATCTGTAGGTGAACTTTGCTCCTTTCTATTGCTGAATAGTATTCCATTAATATTATACCACATTTCAAAAAATTGATTTGTTGATGGATACTTAGTTGTTTCCATGTTTTGGTTATTGTAAATAATGCTCCAATTAACTGCAGTACATACTTAAGTGTTTGAATCTAGGAGAGGAATTGCTATATCATATAGTAAATATATATTATATGTGTATTTATTGTTTGTGCTTTCTAGAAGTTTGTATTTGCCCTTTGCATTTACCTTTATAGAAGGATAACAAATTTCAGAAGAACTTGTTTAAATCACATCTTTCTTTCTACTTATTTTCAAAAGAACTTGCTTAAGTCACACATGTTGTTTTCTCTTCACTTTCACAGCATTATATTTCTATCCTCTGTTTCATAAGCACTTGTAACTACTTTGATCATGCCATATAAATTACGGACTGTGACATGTTTTACCTTGCAAATGAGAAATCATATTTTAATTCAAGTGACCTGGAATGAAAATATCATGCTGTTTTGAGTTTATTAACTTTTGGTCTTGGAGAATTTCTGAGTTTATGTAAACTTCATTTACGCCAACATGTCTCTTGCACTTATTTTCACAAATAGTAAAAATATGACTAGTAATCATAGTATAGAGAATGCTCATAAAATAATTATACCTGAATTTTACAAACTTTATATATTTTATTATAGTAATTATATAATTTAAATAATAATTAAATGATAAATCAAATTACATGCTGTTATAGAAAGATCAACAAATTCTGTGAAAGTAGTTCCATATTTACTTGAATTTTATTTGAACTATGTATAAATATAAAGCTCTAAATTGATCCCTATGTTTATGCATCCAAAACAACTTAGGATCATTATAAGAATTACCTGCTTATTTAATTGCATATATTTTATATGTTATTGTCTATATTTTAAACCAAAAAAACACTATTTACAATGTACATATTACATTTTCAACTAAATTAACTATAGCTTGTAAGTTAATATTTCTATAAATGTTACAAATTATTTGCTAAATATATTGTCTTTTCCATAATGTGGTTTCATGAAGCAAACTTTTACTCTCATAATCAAGGAAAATGGCTAGATGCTATAGGAAAGAGAGAGGGGCAAACTTGAAAGAAGAAAATGTGAATGTAAACATTAAATGACATAGTAAATGCCTAAGTGAAAGATTTTAAAATCTGTATCCTCATAGATTAGAGAATGAATGATTAATACTAGCTCTCTCACAAATAATTTATATTTAGCAAAGTAAGTAGATATTTTTGATGTTCAAGTGCACAATTAAATAAACACTGATTGAATAAACAATATATTAATTACTGCAAAATATTACAAATATTTTTCATTTCTTCTTAAAAAGTCTCCTTTAAATATTATTTGGTAGAATGTACATTAATTATTTCAGTTAACTGAAAGTTTCTGTGATAAATGTTTAATTAATATCAAACATCTGGATATTTTTGGAAATGAGTATGCTAGGTGTGTTTATGTTAAAATTGGCTGTATTTACAGATGCAGAAAGAGTCACTTCCCAGTTTTGTATCTAATTTTCACAGTAAGTCAATGAATAATCAACCTCACTGAGTAAGCTTATAGATTAGCTTCAAAATTTTACCTCATTCAGAAACATTAGGCTATAATATGCAGATTAATTTACTCTATTATTTATGAAAATAATTCCCATGCTACAATCATTAAGCTATGTCTGATTCGTATTTAATGCAATTGCATGAATGATAGAAAATGTTCTATTAATTTTAAGCTGACAGTAAAATAATGAAACTTGGGAAACAGTGGTAATATAATTGGTAATGCTTCTAGGGAATAGTGATCAAAGTTAATGTAACTTTTGTATGTTTACTGCTAATTACAACCAAAAATTATAGGAATATCATGATCTTCTATGGTGGCACTCAGAAATATAATAAATTTAACTCAAATCAATTTGTAAAATGATATGCCATCTTGAAAATTCATCTTATTAATGTTATATGAAAAAAGAATTTGATTTAAAATAATTATATTCATATCTCATATGATTTATATATTTTAATACTGTCAGACTATGATTTGATTAACTTTTCTGGAAGATATTAACAGCCCATCCTGTTGATTTTTCACTTTCAGTTCTGTTGCACTTCACACTTCTAAGCTTGTTATTATGTTGCTTCAAAATCTATTTGCCTTTGAAGTTTAAAATACCCAACTGTCAAGAAACAAAGGCCTTTGGTAATTAATTTAATACCAAACCAGACATTTGCCATGACAATGGACAGAGATAATTAGATATTCATTTTCTAATACTTATTACTTTTGAAGAAGAGTCTGATTAAATTTTCTTAAAAATATACAATAATTTTAAGGCATGTAATCAATTTATCATGTGTTAATATCAATAGTTTGTGTTTTTCTTTTACTGATTTTGATAGAAAATGTTAATGCCAGAATTGGCAATCAACATTTCAACTTCATGTATCCTTATACCTACAGCAAATAAACATTCCAAACTCTTAAAACATTGAGAGAGAAATTTATCCTTATGTCAGCTTTTAAATAAATGGCTAAACCTACAGAAAAAAATGTGAATCACTTTCTGGCTTACTTATGACTAGGAATTCAGATAAAAGAAAGAAATTATTATGATAAACTTGGAGTTTTTAATGTATTAATCATGCCATGAATCATGGTGTCTCTATTTAGATGAGGTCAAATGTTTCACAATACAAAACCATGCCTTGCAAAAGTATGTTCATTTATTACAATAAATGAAGGCCTATTTATAGCAAATAACATCTGATAGCAAAATTATAATTTAAACTGAAAGACCATTCTAATTTCCACTAGACACACTTAAAACCACTTACAAACCAAATCAATCCTTGAGGAAGGTGTATTTATGTAATTTTATATAGGTCCTTTCTTTAGTGTTATTTGTAAAGTCTATCTAGAAAAGTACAAGTCTCTCTTTTGGTACTTAGTAGGTGAGGGGCGGGGCAACTCTGAATGACAGAGTCACCTGCTTGGTGCAGGTTATTACATGTAAACAGCCATTTCTTACAAGAAGCACTCTGGAGATCAGCTTTGTAAGCCTTTGACCTTGAACAGAATGTATATCTCCACATTCCTGTTTAAAATATTTAAGACCCACAATTTTTCCAACTAAAGGGAAAAAGAGGATGTACAGTAAGAAGAATAGGCTGTGAGTCACAGAGATGTAATTGCTAATCTGTGTGCTGCCACTTATCAGCATGTGACCTCCATAAATTACTTACACCTTTTCAGCCTCTGAGTTCTTAATATTACATAAAGACTTTTGCTCATAGTACACCATATCACCCGAGGAAGATATGAGATAATGAATATAACCGTTTATCTCAATATCCGGAGCACCACAATTGGTCAACAAAATGCCATAATATAATTGTTAGACACTCAGGCTTAAAATTCAAGTCTATAATTATCCAGACATGTAAAATTATGAAAATCACAACATATCTTCCACAGTCCAGCTAGATAGAATCTAATACATAGTATACATGTAATTTAAAATATTTTATTAAATGTGATAATATTTATATCATTTAACTTTGGCATTACTTAAAATCTTTGAATAGTTTCCATATAAAATATTTTCCTGTTTCTTAAAATTAGAGCATCAAATAAATTTTATATAAATAATAATTTAAATGAAAATCAGAGATCTGCCTTCTAGCTCCTAGACTGACAATGTGTTCCTTGGGAAAAGAAAATCCAGATTTATTAATTCTTATGCATAGAGGGCAAACATGTACAATAATCTGTCTACAATGATAAAGGTAAGATGCCTGTTAATTTTTCCAGAAGAAGAATTTGTAGATTCTAATTTTAATAGCTTAGGGGGAAAATATCCATTAATCTTCTAACTCTTATGTTTTTTTTCCTTAAAATGAGATCAATATAATGGAATATTTAAAATAAAAATCAAAGATATTTCACCCATTATTTCAGAACTAATATGACACGATAGAAGATATCTTCATTCATCATTACAGTCTAGAAAAATTTTAGAGACTCTTTGACTATAATTTTTTTATCTCAGTGGTTTATTATTTTAAGATACTGCTGTCACTGTGTTAAGTAGTGCCCAACTTTTTGCCACCCCATGGACTGTAGCCCACCAGGCTCCTCTGTCCATGGGACTTTCTTGGCAAGGATACTGGCATGGGTTGCCATTGCCTTCTCCAGGATTTTAATATGAACACCATTCGATTATAGCAGTTAAATTTATGACCCCCATATCAATAACATGCTTCCAAATACACAGAATTGCTTACATGTTTAACAAAAATTTTAAAAATTCTAATAATTTTGGCCTGAGAAAATAGTTTTGAAATGTAATATTCATTATGTAATTTATACTGAGCCTATGCTAAACTCACAACAAAGTCTATGTACTTTTAATAAATACAGTTAAGCTTGTATCCTTCCTGCATGACCAAGAAATATTTCCATTTTTTCCCTTCAAACTCATTAATTTTCTAACCTAAACTTTAAATTCTTCTTTCTTCCCCAATTTTTGCCAAATAGAATCAACTTTCTATATCAAATAGAAAAACGTTTAGTTTGGTTCAGGCAAAAACAGTCATTTTGACATGCTAGTATTAGAAGATATTGTTCATAAAAGCCAATATTCTATTAAACAGACTCACAAATTTCTTCATTGTATTTTTAGGCTCTCTTCAGTATATTCCAGGCTGTTTAGCCTCTAGTTATTTGCCAATATCCAAGGACACTGAACATCATTAATGAGAAATTATAACTTGTGCATGAAAACTGGGATACCTGTAAAAAGTAGAGGAACCTAATCTACATTGCTTTTCAGGAGCTATTGAAAATTGCTATGTGTGAACACATTTTGCAAAATGAGGTATACGCTAACAGAAGGACCTGAATATTATTGTGGAACTTTGCTTTTCCAGCATCTGGTCTTGCACACCATTTCATTCTTATCTTAATAGACAGAGAGAGAGAGATGATTGAAATAGAAAACCTCTTTCCTAAGAGAATAGTAGTGCTACTTCAGGAGTCCATGAACCCCTATGTAGGCAAAGTATTGAAAGGAGTTCAAGTAGTCAGAAAGAAGCATCTAATACAGCAGTCAAGAGGGACAGAGGAGGATTACTTGGGAGATTGGGACTGACGTATGTGTACTGCCAGGTATAAAACATAGCTAGGGGGAACCTGCTGCATAGCGCTGGGAGCTCAGCTCGGTGCTTAGTGAAGACCTGTAAGGATGGGATACAGGCAGGGAGAGGGAGGGAGGCACACGATGGAGGGGATATATGTAAACATCCAGCTGATTCATTTCATTGTACAACAGAAAGTAACACAACATTGTAAAGCAACTATAACCCAATTAAAATAAAGAAAGACAATGAGTGACAGCATTGGCAGCAACCCACAAAGAGCAACCACTAATATGCAAACAGAATACTACAACACCAAGCCATATTCCACCATTAAAGTTCCTGTTTTGTGTATTTCACAGGAAAAGAAAAAAAAAGTACCATGGAGGTAGATACTAGATTTGCATCATAAAGGCATAAAACCACTAATATTTATAGAGGAGCTCAATAACTATATCTATTCACCAGAATGTGAAGAATTCCTTTCATTCCAAATATTAACATTTTTTATTAGTGAATAAAGGGTTCTTCCATTTATTGAATTCTAAATATGCATTCCAAACTTTGGGCTCCCCTGGTGGCTCAGAGAGTAAAGAATCTGCCAGCAATACAAGAGACTTGGGTTCAATACATGGGTTGGGAAGATCCCTGGAGGAGGGCATGGCAACCCAATCCAGTATTCTTGCCTAGAAAATCGCCATGGACAGAAGAGCCTGGTGGGTTATAGTTCGCATGGTTGCAAAGAGTCAGAAGTGACTGAGTGACTATGCACAACACAGTACCATGAATTTTGGGGTGAATTTGTGATTAAATTTTTATAATTTTGTGATTATATCAATCTAAAGGAAATTAAGATCTCTATCACTTCTTTTGGGCTTCCCAGGAGGTGCTAGTGGTAAAGAACCCATTGGCCAATTCAGGAGACATAAGAGATGCAGGTTTGAAGCCTCCAGGGAAAATCCCTTGGAGGAGGGAGGGCCTGGCCATCCACTCCAGTATTCTTGCCTGGAGAATCCCAAGGACAGAGGAGGTTGGCAGGCTACAGTCCATAGAGTCACGAAGAGTCAGACAGGACTGAAGCAACTTAACACACACACACACATTTCACTTCTTCAGAGCAGGGATTAAATACTTTCTTGTGTCACACAATTCATGCTATGTAGATCCAGGAGTGAGCTGTTTGTGGATGTGATATCAAAGTGCAAGATTACCAATCCCATAGAAGAAATATTCCTACATTTTATTGTGAAGAGAATAAAGCTAGATCAAATGTAAAAATATAAACAGGCTTACATTATTTAAATATCACATTAAAATATAAAACTTGTTTCCAAATGTGAAATATGTATATTGAGATTTTCAATCAGAAGAAAAAAAAAATAGGAGGAACTAAAATGAAAAGCAATGGAGAGCTATAGCACATACTGGATTTTAGTATTCATCTTTATTGTTAACCATGAATGTGTACACAGAGTATTCTATATCAGAGACACATTTTTTTATTAATTATATCACAGTAAATAATAAGTATATAGATAACCAGTGCCCTAGCTGTTACTCCTACTTGCATACTCAGTTGTATCTGTAGCCAGGCTCCTTTGTCCATGGAATTTTCCAGTTAAGAACACTGGAATGGGTTGCCATTTCCTACTCTAGAGGATTTTCCAGATCCTGGGATCAAACCTGCCCTAATTCTGAGAGCAACCTGGTGAAAACCAGGTTAATTGTTCCATGTGAGTAGCTGAACGCTTCTTAGGCAAGGGATGAGATGAAATGACTTACTACTGCTGAGAAGGTGAAGGAGACAGTTGTCCTCTTGGGACCTGTAATGATCCTAAATCCTAACTTACCCTTTGCTGCGCTATGCTGTGCTTAGTCGCTCAGTCATGTCTGACGCTTTGTGATCCTATGGACTGCAGCCTGCCAGGCTCCTCTGTCCATGGGGATTAGCCTTCTTATTTCTACTCTTACTACCAAAAGATATCTCCAACTTGAGCAGCTAATTTTCCTTGAAATGTAAGTCCCTAGGGAGGTGTGTCTACCATCTAGCCTGGCTAACCTAGGTGCCTGTCCTTGTATGTAACAATTTGGCTTGCGACACTGAACAAATTTTAAAAAATGGATGCAGAGATAATCCCTATAATTTGTGAAATTGTGTCTTGAAAAAGTGAAAAACAATGTTACCTAATTTTATAGCACATATGTTTCTATGACTCAGGAAGTTAGGGCTTTTTTTTTTTTTTTTTCTTTTTTTCCCATCCTGATCCCGCCTCCCACCTCCCTCTCCATCCCATCCCTCTGGGTCTTCCCAGTGCACCAGCACTGAGCACTTGCCTCATTCATCCAAACCAGGCTGGTAATTAGGGCTTTTAAAGACACACAAATAAGTCCATGGAAATTTTATTTGCCAGCAGCAGCATAACTGGCTTTAGAAATGAGCAAGGGGAAAGTGCTAAGGAGGGAAAAATCTTTTGGAAAACTATGGAAAGTATTGCTGGCTATACAACCAAGAGAAACTTTATGGTTGCCATGATATTCTTCTATAATCCTAACAATTCTTGCAAATACACTTACTCTTGTCACTAAGCAAGATCAGGCCTGAATTAATTTTCTCAATTAAAAAAGGATGCTTTCTCTGGTTCAATGAACAATGTATACCAATCTAGAATATTTATTTCCTCTTTTCCCCTTAATGATACAACAAAATGTTCTAGTGTATCCCCAGTTTATGAATATTGTGATTAAAGTTTTTATTAAGGTTAATAATTCCCTACCTACTGATCATTCATCATGTTCATAATATGTATGAAGCTTGCAATGTTCTCATTCTTGAAGAATTTGCATAATTAGGGACTTATCACAGAGATCATAAGGTAAAATATGTTGACTGGTTAGAAGAATATCTGGCTAAGTAAGACCAGAAATAAGGGTATTGTCATGACTTCCTCCCCTGCAGGTCAGATCCACAGCCAGCTCTCTGTCACAAGACCATGTAGCTTTTGGTAAGTGGATGGATTTTTGTAGCTGGTGCATCATAGGTCTAGAATTCTAACCACTGGCTCTTGAATCTGAAAGCTTCTTAGAGCTAATAATGCATTATACTGATTGTATCATGGCACCATGGGTATAAGAAAAATTACAATGTATATTGCTTTGTTCAAATTTAACCTGATTCTATACTGTGGTTTGGGGTAATAATGTATCAAGCATGTTCCAGGAGAATAATAGCCCAGGATTCTGTTGAAACTTTATTTCTTTGTACCTCTTATTTCTCTAAAATTATCCACTTTTAAAATGAATCCAGCATATGAAAGAGAGGGCTTTAATATCATTGTCCTGGAACTTCTTTTTCACAGAATAACTCTTGGTATTGGAGAAAGAAATACTGATATTATCAGCAACCTCTAATAAAGCTTCATTTATTGCTCTGTTTTTCAGAGCCAAAACCTGCCTGAATTTTATCTGTCCCAGCACTGTAAAACATTCTGTGGGATCATTTAGCAGCATGCCCCAAATTAATAGTGACCTATAAGGGTTTCTCATCTTTTTATGTCAGTTTGCTCAATGGGTTAGAGATGATATGTCATCAATTAATTGAGTTAACCTGCAGAGACTGAAATTAATCCTTTGTTAAGTAACTTTTCAATATGGCTATTTTTAACCTTAATGGTCTTGTTTGCAAAATCTAGTGAAATTGCTTCTCAAGTCTTAAAAGCAGGCAACATCACAATGTTTATTGTTCTAAATGGGCATAATTTTGCTGAAACTGACCCAGACTAGAATAGAAACTAACTTGGTTATAGTAATGTTCTTTTCCCCTCCCCTCCCAACTGATAACCAAAACCCTTCTGCTATCCAAATCAGAAAGATTAAGAATGGTCTCTGATCCTATTTTGCTGGTGGTAATCATTCTCTCTGTGCCAAGTTCAGAGCTCAGTCATGAAGATATTTGCCATATATTTCAAGGTAGAATCACATTAGATTCAGTCTCCAGTCTTCATTTAGTCTCTAAATAAGAAATAGTCCATAGTCCATTTTCTTTTGGTCTTTGTTTGAACTTCAGTTCAGTTCAGTCACTTAGTCGTGTCCAACTCTTTGCAACTCCATGAATCGCAGCATGCCAGGCCTCCCTGTCCATCACCAACTCCCAGAGTTTACCCAAACTCATGACCATTGAGTCGCTGATGCCATTCAGCCATCTCACCCTCTGTCATCCTCTTTTCCTTCTGCCTTCACTCTTTCCCAGCATCAGGGTCATTTCAAATGAGTCAGCTCTTCGCAGCAGGTGGCCAAAGTATTGGAGTTTCAGCTTCAACATCAGTACTTCCAATGAAGACCCAAGACTGATCTCCTTTAGGATGGACTGGTTGGATCTCCTTTCAGTCCAAGGGACTCTCAAGAGTCTTCTCCAACACCACAGTTCAAAAGCATCAATTCTTCTGTGCTCAGTTTTCTTCACAGTCCAACTCTCACATCCATATATGACCACTGGAAAAACCATAGCCTTGACTAGATGGAGCTTTGTTTGCAAAGCAATATCTCTGCTTTTTAATATGCTGTCTAGGTTGGTCATAACTTTCTTTCCAAGGAGTAAGCGTCTTTTAATTTCGTGGCTGCAATCACCATCTGCACTGATTTTGGAGCCTCCTCCCTCCAAAAAAATAAAGTCTGACACTGTTTCCCCATCTATTTTCCATGAAGTGATGGGACCAGATGCCATGATCTTAGTTTTCTGAATGCTTGGAATCTTGATTCCAGCTTGTGCTTCTTCCAGCCCAGCGTTTCTCATGATGTACTCTGCATACAAATTAAATAAGCAGGGTGACAATATATAGTTTTGACTTACTCCTTTTCCTATTTGGAACCACTCTGTTGGTCCATGTCCAGTTCTAAATGTTGCTTCCTGACCTGCATACAGGTTTCTCAAGAGGCAGGTCAGGTGGTCTGCTATTCCCATCTCTTTCAGAATTTTCCACAGTTTATTGTGATCCACACAGTCAAAGGCTTTAGCGTAGTCTGTAAAGCAGAAATAGATGTTTTTCTGGATCTCTCTTGCTTTTTTGATGATCCAGGAGATGTTGGCAATTTGATCTCTGGTTCCTCCCCTTTTTCTAAAACCAGCTTGAACATCTGGAAGTTCACAGTTCACATATTGCTGAAGCCTGGCTTGGAGAATTTTGAGCATTACTTGGGTAGCGTGTGAGATGAGTGCAATCACCCGGTAGTTTGAGCATTGTTTGGCATTGCCTTTCTTAGGGATTGGAATGAAAACTGACCTTTTCCAGTCCTGTGGCCACTGCTGTGTTTTCCAAATTTGCTGGCATACTGAGTGCAGCACTTTCACAGCATCATCTTTCAGGATTTGAAATAGCTCAACTAGAATTCCATCACCTCCACTAACTTTGTTCATGGTGATGCTTTCTAAGGCCCACTTGACTTCACATTCTATGATGTCTGACTCTAGGTGATTGATCACACCTTTGTGATTATCTGGGTCATGAAGATTTTTTTTGTACAGTTCTTCTGTGTATTCTTATCACCTCTTCTTAATATCTTCTGCTAGTCACATCCCAAAACTGGTATCACTACATGGTCCTGTTCTCAGGGCTTACATCTTCATTACAAACAGAAGTGTACACTTTGCTTGAGTCCTCAAGAGAGACTCCCAGATCTTAATTCATCACCATCCTGAGTCTATATTCTAAGCAGTAGCCCATGAACTCACCACTGCATCCAGTGAAGCCTGAACATTAATTAAACTTGTAGAAGAGTGTATATGTTTTCTTACTACAATGGAATTGAATTATAAATTAACTGAAAGAATATGTAAAATTAAAGCACTGGAAATTTAAAAACACATTTTAGGCAATATGGAAGTCAAACAATAAATCATAAGAAACAAAGTATTTCAAGAGGAATGATAATGAAAATACAACAATCAAAATGGGTAAAATACAGATACTTTATGGTTTATACAGTAATATTTGGCTGTATATTACAATATTGGTCTTCCCAGGTGGCACTAATGTTAAAGAACCCATCTGCCAATGCAGGAGATGTAAGTTATGTGGGTTCAGTCCCTGGGGTGGGAAGCCACCTATAGGAAATAATATTTTTAAAACATATATATGATAAAATACTGCCACCCAATATACAAAGACATTTTCAAACTTAGCAGTAAGAAAATAAGCAGCTCTAATAAGCCTATAGACATCTCACCAAAGAAGAGATACAGATGGCAAATAAGCATATGAAAATATGATCATCATCACATGTTACTAAGGGATTACAAATTGAAATAATAGTGAGATACCACTATACACAAAAGATTGTATGAAATCCAAAAGATTGAACATATCAAATGCTAAGGAGTATGCAGAGAGAGAGCAAATCTCATTCACTGATAATAGGAATGAAAATTAGTAGAGCTACATAGAAGGAAAGTTTGAAAGTCTCTTATGAGGACAAACACATGCATATCATATAATCCAGCAATTATGTGCCTAGAAATTTATACAATGAATGAGTTGAACAATACATCTACACAAAAATCTGTATATGAATGCTGCAAAAAATTGAAACCAACCAAAATGTCCTACAATAGACAAAAGGATAAACAAACTATGGTACTTTCATTGATAAAAAGAAATGAGCAATCAAGCCATGGAAAGATATGGAGGAAATTAAATATATATTTCTAAGAGTAAGAAGTCAGATTTAGGGGTGAAGTAGAACCTAGATAGCATATTAAAAAGTAGAGACATTACTTTGTCAACAAAGGCCTGTCTGGTCAAGGCTATGGTTTTTCCAGTGGTCATATATGGATGTGAGAGTTAGACTGTGAAGAAAGCTGAGCACCAAAGAATTGATGCTTTTGAACTATGGTGTTGGAGAAGACTCTTGAGAGTCCCTTGGACTGCAAGGAGATCCAACCAGTCCATCCTAAAGGAGATCAGTCCTGGGTATTCATTGGAAGGACTGATGCTGAAGCTGAAACTCCAATATTTTGGCCAGCTCATGCGAAGGGTTTACTTGTTGGAAAAGACCGTGATGCTGGGAGGGATTGGGGGCAGGAGGAGAAGGGGACGACAGAGGATGAGATGGCTGGATGGCATCACCGACTCGATGGGCATGAGTTTGAGTAAACTCTGGGAGTTGGTGATGGACAGGGAGGCCTGGCGTGCTGCGATTCATGGGGTCACAAAGAGTCGGACATGACTGAGTGACTGAACTGAACTGAACTGAGAAGTGGGGAGGGATGAATACGTGGAACAGAATGTTTAGAACATTAAAATAATCTGCATGCTATTCTAAAAGCAGATACATAGTATTTCATTTGTAGAAATCCATATAACTATATAGCACAGAGCATGAACCTAATATAAACTATGGTGTTTAGTTAATAGTTATGTGTCAATAGTGGTTCATCACTTGTAATAAATGCACCATGCTAAAATAAAATGTTACTAATAAGGGAAATTCTCAGTTGGGGAAGGAGTATATGAAAACATTGTGTACTGTCTCCTCTTATTTTATTTTAAAAATGTATTTATTTTCAATTCAAGGATAATTGCTTTACAGTATTGTGTTGGTTTCAGTCATATGTCAACATAAATCAGCCATAGGTGTATGTTTTTCCCCTCCCTCTTGAACCTCCCTCTGTCTCTTGTTTTAAATGTAAAATGATAACTGAAAAGAAAAGTACAGAAGGAGAAAAATATCTTGACCTTCTTTGCCAAATATCAGGTCAAATCAGTAAAAGAGTGGGTTGATAAAGTTTATCTAGCATAATTTTTAAAAATTTCAGCTTGAAAAGAATTGGATTTTACATCACATATTCAAGATTAGCTTAATAGACAAAAATTAATGTACTTCATTATATTAAAATAGAAAATAATATATTTTAAAAGCATATGATCATTTTAACAAATGCAAGACAGTTTTGAAAAGACATCATGAAAAAGCTCTAAGGAAACTTGGAATAGAAGAGAGAAAGCCCAATATTGAAAATATAGTTTCTATCTAAAATCTTCAACACAGTTCTTGTGTACATTTGCTCCATTTTTTTCCAAATTTGTACTAGGCACCAGCATAGAAGGGATGAGAAAGAAAAAATAAAATACAGAAATTTGAAGAAAGTAAAACTTTTCATAGAGATGGTATGATTGTCTACATAAACAATCAAAAGGAATTCAGAGAAAAAGTAATTTTAGTAGAGAGGTAAGACACATACATGCTTAGTAACTTCAGTTATGTCAAACTCTTTGCGACCCCATGGACATGAACCTAGAGATTCCAGATGTACAAGCTGGGTTTCAAAGAAGCAGAGGAACCAGTGATTAAATTGCCTATATTTGTTCATTCAAAGAGAAACCAAGGGAGTTCCAGAAAAAAGCAGCTATTTCTGCTTCATAGACTTCACTAAAGTCTTTGGCTGTGTGAATCAAAACAAACTGAAAAATTCTTAAAAACATGGGAATACCAGACCAACTTACCTTTCTCCTTAGAAATCTGTATGTAAGTCAAGAAGCATCATGGAACTAGACATGGAACAACTGACTGGTTCAAATTGAGAAAGGAATGTGATAAGGCTGTATATTGTCCCCTTGCTTATTTAACTTACATGCAGAGTGTATTGCGGGAAATGCCAGCAGGATAAATCATAAATGGGAATCAAGACACTGGGGAAAATATCAACAATCTCAGATACACAGATGATAGCATTCTAATGGTAGAAATAGAAGAGAAACTAAAGAGCCTCTCGATCAGGGTGAAAGGGGAGGTTGACAAGGCTTACTTAAAACAACATTCAAAAAACTAAAACTGCAACAACCAGTCCCATCAGTCCAGTTCAGTTCAGTCATTCAGTCGTGCCCAACTCTTTGAGACCCCGTGGACTGTATGTAGCACTCCAGGCTACCCTGTTCATCACCAACTCCTGGAGCCTACTCAAACTCATGTCTATCAAGTCAGTGATGCCATCCAACCATCACATCCTGTCTTCCCTTTCTCCTCCTGCCTTCAATCTTTCCCAACATTAAGGTCTTTTCCAATGAGTCAGTTCTTCACATCAGGTGTCCAAAGTATTGGAATTTCAGCTTCAGCATCAGTCCTTCCAGTGAATATTCAGGATGGATTTCCTTTAAGATTGACTGGTTTGATCTCCTTGCATTCCAAGTGGCTTTCAAGAGTCTTCCCCAACACCACAGTTCAAAGGCATTAGTTCTTCAGTACTCAGATTTCTTTATGGTCCAACTCTCACATCCACACAAAACTACTGGAAAAACCATAGCTTTGACTATACAGACTTTTTCAGCAAAAGTAATGTCTCTGCTTTTTGATATGCTGTCTAGGTTTGTCATAGCCTTTCTTCCAAGGAGCAAGAGTTTTAATTTTATGGCTGCAGCCACCATCTGTAGCAATTTTGGAGCCCCTCAAAATAAAGTCTGTCACTGTCTCCATTGTTTCCCCATCTAATTGCCATGAAGTGATCTTGTCACTTTATGATCTGGTCCCATCACTTCATGACAAATAGAAGGGGAAAATGCAAAACAGTGACAGATTTTATTTTTGAGAGTTCCAAAATCACTGCAGACATAGTTATGCACAAATGTGAGAGTTGGACCACAAAGAAATCTGAGCACAGAAGAATTGGTGCTTTCAAACTGTGGTGCTGGAGAAAACTCTTGAAAGTCCTTTGGACTGCAGGGAGATCAAACCAGTCAATCCTAAAGAAAATAATCCCTGAATATTTATTGGAAGGATTGCTGCTGAAGTGGAAGCACCAATACTTTTGTCATGTGATGTGATGTGCCAACTAATTGGAAAAGGCTCTGATTTTCAGAGAGAATGAAGGCAAAAGGAGAAGAAGGTGTCAGAGGATGAGATAGTTAGATAGTATCACTGAATAAATGAGAATGAATCTGAGCAAGCTCTGAGATATAGTGAAGTACAGGGGAGCCTGGTGTGCTGCATTTCATGTAGTTGCAGAGAAACTTGTATGAAATAAGAGAGAAAGAGTAATAGTTATGATAGACATTGAGGACCTTGGAGAAATATCATGCTCTAGAAGTTTACTTTACAATGAAAACTTGGGGAAAGAACTGTTTGGAAACCATATCATTTAACAGTATTAAAAAAAAAAAAGTGGCAGTGATTGTAACAAGACACAAAACAGGATCTCTGATTTAAAATGGTTGCAGTATAGTAGATGATGTATTTTGAAGGTCTGTCCCGTCCCTTAGTAATGAGTAGCTTTGAAGTAGAGAATATCAAACACAAGCAGATGGCCACTACACCTATTTAATTAATAAAGCACTTTCTTTAGCAAAAAGTTGGAAATGTAGCATTGTGAATATTTTCTGTATTTTGACATAACTGCCATTCTCTAGATAAGGTATAAAGAATGAGGCACAGATTTTTTTTTAGCTATTGGAGGGTAGAAACAACTTTTTCCCATCACCAGTCATCTGTATTCACTGAAAACCATCTGACAGTAACAAGTTTTATGAAACATGACCAATGTTTCTAAAATATCTCTGAAGAAGAAGTTATAGTACCTGTTAGTCCTGGAAGAAGAATAAAACTCAAGAAAGAATTTCAATTTGAATGTTTACTCATTCATATCAAAGGACTTTTGTAGGCCTTTTCTATCAGGTTCTAAGCACATCTGCACATAAGGCAACCCACAGTCTGGATTCTAATGCTGATCCCTTCAGCATGAAGATGATAAAATATTTTTTAAGTGTCAACCATTTGTTGATGTTAGAAAGCTTAAAAACGGACAGCTAAATTGTATGTGATGTAAAGCCCATGTTCATTTCAGCCAACACTGATTATAGCTACGGTGTGTTTAAAGGAAAATGAACTGAATCTTTAGATTATATTTAAATATGTAGATGCTACATACATGTTTCAACAAATAAATTTAAACTATTCTTTAAGTTACAATGAAAATTTGATCTTAAAATGGCTGACTTTTTAAATAGCAAAACATTAAATCAGATATATTTAGAATTTTATTTTGGATTACACAATTCAGTTAAGGTGTTTAAAATTTGGCTGTGAATCACTGCATAAAAATAAACAAAAACTGGTAAGTATTAATATGTTCTATTGTGCAATCTCTGATTCCCATCACAGAAATTTAGTAGTTGGTATTTTTTTTGCAGCATTAGATTATTTTGCTTAAAAACAATTGTATAATTTGTGTTCTTAATTTTGTAAACCACATATATGTTATAATGATCTGTACTTGGAAAAAGTCATTCAAAAGTTGTTTGTTAACTTGCCTTGCTCTTTTTTTTTTTTTTGAAATTTTTGAATGTTGAGGTTTTTTTTTTCCCATTTATTTTTATTAGTTGGAGGCTAATTACTTTACAATATTGTAGGGTTTTTGCCATCCACTGACATGAATCAGCCATGAATTTACATGTTTTTCCCATCCTGAACCCCTCTATCACCTCCCTCCCTATGCCATCCCTCTGGGTCATCCCAGTGCACCATCCCTGAGCACTTGTCTCATGCATCCAACCTGGGCTGGCGATCTGTTTCACACTTGATAATATACATGATTCAATGCTATTCTCTCAGATCATCCCACCCTCACCTTCTCCCATAAAGTCCAAAAGTCTGTCCAATACATCTGTGTCTCTTTTTCTGTCTTGCATATAGGCTTATAATTATCAACTTTCTAAATTCCAAATATATGTGTTACTATACTGTATTGGTGTTTATCTTTCTGGCTTACTTCACTCTGTATAATGGGCTCCAGTTTCATCCATCTCATTAAACTGATTCAAATGTATTCTTTTTAATGGCTGAGTAATATTCCATTGTGTATATGTACCACAGATTTCTTATCCATTCGTCTGCTGATGGGCATCTGGGTTGCTTCCATGCCCTGGCTATCATAAACAGTGTTGCGATGAACATTGGGGTGCATGTGTCTCTTTCAGATCTGGTTTCCTCGGTGTGTATGCCCAGGAGTGGGATTGCTGGGTCATATGGCAGTTCTATTTCCAGTTTTTTAAGGACTCTCCACACTGTTCTCCATAGCGGCTGTACTAGTTTGCATTCCCACCAACAGTGTAAGAGGGTTCCCTTTTCTCCACACCCTCTCCAGCATTTATTGCTTATAGACTTTGGGATAGAAGCCATTCTAAATGGTGTGAAATGGTACCTCATTGTGGTTTTGATTTGCATTTCTCTAATAATGAGCAATGTTGAACATCTTTTCATGTGTTTGTTAGCCATCTGTATGTCTTCTTTGGAGAAATGTCTGTTTAGTTCTTTGGCCCATTTTATGATTGGGTCATTTATTTTTCTGGAATTGAGCTGCAGGAGTTGATTGTATTTTTTGAGATTAATCCTTTGTCTGTTGCTTCATTTGCTATTATTTTCTCCCAATCTGAGGGCTGCCTTTTCACCTTGCTTATAGTTTCCTTTGTTGTGCAAAAGCTTTTAAGTTTAATTAGGTCCCATTTGTGTATTTTTGCTTTTATTTCCAATATTCTGGGATGTGGGTCATAGAGGATCTTGCCTTGATTTATGTCAGATAGTGTTTGCCTATGTTCTCCTCTAGGAGTTTTATAGTTTCTGGTTTATTTTTGTGTGTGGTGTTAGAAAGTGTTCTAGTTTCATTCTTTTACAAGTGGTTGACCAGTTTTCCCAGCACCACTTGTTAAAGAGGTTGTCTTTTTTGCATTGTATATTCTGCCTCCTTTGTCGAAGATAAGGTGTCCATAGGTATGTGGATTTATCTCTGGGCTTTCTATTCTGTTCCACTGATCTATGTTTCTGTCTTTGTGCCAGTATCATACTGTCTTGATGACTGTGACTTTGTAGTAAAGCCTGAAGTCAGGTAGGTTGATTTTTCCAGTTCCATTCTTCTTTCTCAAGATTGCTTTGGCTATTTGAGGTTTTTTGTATTTCCTTACAAACTGTGAAATTATTTGTTCTAGTTCTGTGAAGAATACCGTTGGTAGCTTGAGAGGGATTGCATTAAATCTATAGATTGCTTTGGTTAGTATACTCATTTTCACAATATTGATTCTTCCAACCCATGAACACCTTATATTTCTCCATCTATTTGTGTCCTCTTTGATTTCTTTCATCAATGTTTTATAGTTTTCTATATATAGGTCTTTTGTTTCTTTAGGTAGATATACTTCTAAATATTTTATTCTTTTTGTTGCAGTAGTGAATGGTATTGTTTCCTTAATTTCTCTTTCTGTTTTCTCATTGTTAGTGTATAGGAATGCAAGGGATTTCTGTGTGTTAATTTTATATCCTGCAACTTTACTATATTCATTGATAAGCTCTAGTAATTTTCTGGTAGAGTGTTTAGGGTTTTCTATGTAGAGCATCATGTCATCTGCAAACAGAAAATGCTTCCATATCTTGCACTTTAAGTGTGCTCAGAACTATTGGCAAGCATTTTGCTGTGATATTATAACATCTTAAAGGAAACTTACTAATTAATTTAATTTTGATATTTATTTATTTTTTATTTAAAAGAGTTGTAGTTTACCAAAGCTTATAATTGTTCATATTTTATTTCCCAATGTCAATATACATTTCTAATTACACCTTAGTTTAATTGTGTAACCTAAAATAAAATTCTAAATATATCTGACTTAGTGCTTTACTATTTAAAAAGTCAGCCATTTTAAGATCAAAATTTTTATTATAATTTAAACAGTAGTTTAAATTTATTTGTTGAAACATGCATCCAGTAGTTATATATGTAAATACAGTCTAAATTAGACTGATACATCTTGAAATTGAAAGGAAAAAACATATGATGCTTCCAATTCATCAACTCAACTGCTTTGATTCAGGAAGTTTCAGAGGTGAGCAAAAATTGAGAACACAGCCATTAATTAAGAAAGCTCATAATTAAATGTAAAATCTCAACTGGGGTAAATTCCCTGAAATGTAAGTATACAGTGCAATGAAGCCATGTTTTAGGAAATATAACTTAGGGAATTTCTGAAAGACTCTGTAAGGAAATAGAAATGTGTCTCAGAAAAGTAAGATGTGTATTAAAGGGAAAGAAAAGATATTTAGACAAAGGTTGCAACACTTGGCAACCTCTACGGCAAACAGAGAACAATACCAGTACTGAACAGAAGTCAATATATTTTGAGTTCATATGATGAGGGGACAAAACATGGTAAAAGATGATATCGGAAGGTCAGGGAGAGGTTAGGACACTAACTTATTTGAAAGCCATACTCAATTTTTTTAGTTATATGAAAGTGAAAGTGAAGTCGCTCAGTCGTGTCTGACTCTTTGCGAGCCCATGGACTGTAGCCTACCAGGTTCCTCCGTCCATGGGATTCTCCAGGCAAGAATACTGGAGTGGGTTACCATTTCCTTCTCCATAGTTATATGAACAAGTATTTAAAATAGACAATTTTTTTTTTCTTTTTCTTCCATATAGGAGAAGATAGTCAATAGTTCCTGCCTTATTACTACAGGAGGAAGTATAGTATATATATTTTATAAGTTCTGAATTACATATAAGAAAAAATGAATTTAAAATATAATCCATATTTTACTAGTCTCAGCCATCTATGAAACATAGCAGTTTTCTTAGAAATTTTACCACCATGAACATCATTAGGAGACACTGAAATGATCAAATAATTACTTTGATTAATATTATTTTTGTGTTGAAAGAAGATAAAATGGAGAGATTACACTTCTGTTTTAGGGAATTAGTGAAGAGTTAAAATATGTGCTTTATTATTTCACAGACAGTTAGGAGATGTAGTACTGGTTTCAATAAAAGAGAGGTGGGCTTTGAGAAATTCAAATATCTAAAATTTCAACAAAAATGATGGCAGGATTATAGAATGAAAAATGAAAAAGCTATTTTAAAATCAAATTGTAGTGTGTAGGAACAGAGTGAAGAAAGATGTGATGTCTGTTGTAACCATGGTTGAATTTAAGAGTAAGACTGCATTTTCTGCATACAGATTTTCAGTCAGGATGGCCACATTCATCAGGAAGAGGAAAAGACTCCTTTCAGACAGTGAAGAAAGAAACTAAATGGAAAACATTAGTAGTCTTTGTATAGGCTAAATGTATCCAACCGACCTTAAAAAAAGAAAGTACTCTTGTGACAAAGAGATATTATATTGGATGAAAAGCAGTAATATCACTAAAAATTCTCTGATGCAATTTATGGGTCATTTCTAATACTCATACATTATTTTAGTTCACTTTCAGAAAAGCATGAAAAGAATGCCTTTATATGGCCTATATAAGTTAACTTACTTTCAAGTGTGTACTTTTATAACAAAGTTCCTAGTACTAAATGCATGTCTTTATCAAGATAACTCATTTAAGTAAGAGTACTGTGTTCTCTAAGAAATAACCCAAGAAGAATATTGGATTGCTATTTCTAGAGGGAAAACACATTTTTTCTCTAGATAACTTGTTAACTATAAGAATATCCTTGATGTCTGGAAATCCAAATAATGTAATCCAGACAATTTTTATCCAGACAATTGCAAATCCAGTAATCCATGTCTTACCAATCTCAAAGGTAAGTTTGACACCTCCTCTAGTTTTATTAAATTTTAAAAAAAGTTTTCAAATATTTCCACATTTGGAATCATTTAATAATTGTGTGGTATATATAATTAATTAATGTTGGTCAATAAATGCATCTCATTTTCATATTTTGGTGCTATTGTAAGATCTCAACTCTATAACCACTTTTTTAGCAAGCAGCCAGAATGATTTCTTTTTCAATGCCATCACTACTTTTTCAGTGATGTACCATCAATCATTTCTACTCTAGCAATGTCAGTGTTCTCCTTTCTCTGATTTCTTTCCCTCAGGATATAAGCAAAGGCAAAATCAACCTATAATAAAACACTCCCCCATCTTCTCAATCCCACTTCAGTTATGTTTCTTCTAACATTTCTTATTTATGCCACATTCCTACTGGCCAATCTAAAGGTATCCTGAGATCTGTTTCTTTTTTCAAATCAGCATTTTTTAAAAAGTAGTTAATTTTTTTGCTTTTTAAATTATAGGTACTTTACAATCTGGTGGCTTGGTGGTAAAGAATTCGCCTATAATGCAGGAGACATGGGTTTGAGTCCTGGGTTCAATCCCTGGGTCAAGAAGATCCTCTGGAGAAGAAAATGGCAACCCACTCCAGTATTCTTACATGGGAAATCCCATGGACAGAGGAGCCTGGTGGGCTACAGTCCATTGGGTTGCATAGAACTGGACATGACTTAGCAACTAAAAATATTAGTTTTAGGTCATAGCATAGTGATTCAGTATTTTTTAAATGAACTATACTCCATTTAAAGATAATACAAAATAATAGCTATATTATTCCCTGTGCTGTAAAATGCATCATTGTTGCTCATCTATTTTATACATCAGTTCAGTTCAGTTCAGTCATTCAGTCATGTTGGACTCTTTGCTTGATCCCCTGGACTGCAGCATGCCAGGCTTCCCTGTCCATCACCAACTCCCAGAGCTTGCTCAGACTAATGTCCATGGAGTTAGTGATGCCATCCAACTATCTCATCCTCTGTAGTCCCCTTTTCCTCACTACTTCAATCTTTCCAAGAATCAGACTCTTTTCTAATGAGTCAGTTCTCCGCATCAGGTGGCCAGTGTGTTGTAACTTCAGCATCAGTCTTTACAATGGATACTCAGAACTGATTTCCTTTGGGAATGACTGCTTTAACTTCCTTGCAGTCCAAAGGACTCTCAAGAGTCTTCCCCAACACCACAATGCAAAAGCATCAGTTTTTCAGCGCTCAGCTTTCTTTATATTCCAACTCTCACATCCATACATGACTACTGGATTTTGTACATAGTCCTTTGTCTCTCTTAATCTGATACACTTATTTTGCCCCTCTCTTTCTTATCTCCCCACTAGTTTGTTTTCTATATCTGTGAGTATGTTTCTATTTTATTATACATTTGTTTTATATTTTAAATTCTACATATACATGATAACATAAAACATTTGACATTGTCTGACTTATTTCACCAAGCATAATAATATTTTGGTCCATCTACTTTGTTTCAAAGGGTGGAATTTCACTCTTTTTTATGACTAATATTCTATTTTTATATCATATTTCCTTTATCAATTCTTCTGTTGATGGATAATTGGGTTGTTTCCATATCTTAGCTACTGTAAATAATGCTGCTGCAGACATGTGGTGCAAGAATTTTTATTTTTTTTAATTAATGGATTTATTTTTGGATGTATCACTAGGAGTGAACTTGCTGGATCATATGGTAATTCTCTCTTTAGCATTTTGAGGAATTTCCATAAGATTTTGCATAGTGGCTTCAGCAATTTATGTTCCCACCAACAGTGTACAAAGGTTCCTCTTATTCCACATCCTCATCAACATTTGTTATTTGTGGTCATTCTGACGACATCTATCAAAATGAATGAAGTGATATCTATTGTTGTTTTGATTTGCATTTTATCTAATCATTAATGATGTTGAGTATCTATTCATTTGCCCGTAAGCCATATGGATGTCTTATTTGGAAATATGTCTATTCAGGTTTTCTGTCCAATTGTTAATATTTAAAGTTTTTATATTATTATATTAATAATTTATATATTTCAAATCAAATCCTTCATCATCAATATCATTTGCAAATATTTTCTCCTATTCATTAGGTTGTCTTTTCATTTTGCGGCTTGTTTCCTTTGTTGTGCAAAAGCTTTTAAGTTTAATTATGTCCCAATTCTTTATTTTTGCTTTCATTTCTTCTGACTGAGATGACAGATCTACAAAAATATTGCTATAATTTATGTTAAAACAATTTGCCTATATTATTTTCTACCATTTTTATGTTTTCAGGTTGTACATAGTCCACTTTGAGTTTATTTTTGTGTATGTTGCTAGAGATTGTTCTAATTTAATTGCCATGTGTAGCTTTCCAGTTTTCCCAGCACCTTTTATTGAAGAGATGGTCTTTTCTCCATTGCATATTCTTGCTTTCTTTATCATAGATTAATTGACCATAGGTGTGTGGGTTTATTTCTGAGTTCTCAATTCTGTTCCACTGGCATATGTGTCTGTTTGGGGGCCAATATCATGCTGTTTTGATTACCACAACTTTGCAGTATAGTTTGAAGTTATATAGTGTGAATCTTCTAGCTTTGTTCTTTTTCCTCAAGGTTACTTTTGCAACTCTGGGTCTTTCATGTTTGCATATAAATTTTAGGGCTTTTTGTTCTAGTTCTGTGAAAAATGTCATAGCTAATTTTTGTATCCTGAAATCTTACTATTAATATATCTCTATAATTCTCTTGTTCTTTTTTAGAGGGACACATTCTCCCTCTCCCCTTCTCCCCACATTAGAAGTAGTAGTGTTAGTCACTCAATTGTGTCTGCCTCTTTGCAATCCCATAGACTGTAGCCTGCTAGGCTCCTCTGTCCATGGAATTCTCTAGGCAAGCATACTGGAGTGAGTTGCCATTCTCTTCTCCAGGGGAATCTTCCCAACTCAGGGGAAGTTCTCCCACATCACAGGCAGATTCTTTACCATCTGAGCCACCAGGAAACCCCACAGAAGGAGATCGTCACAGTATGGCTCATCATAAATTCATTTATATATTAGATCCTAGTTAATACATCATACATTAAGGATCATCATATTCTTATCTAGAATCAGTATCTTGAAAGCCTGTTGTAGCATATTTTGTTTCTCCCCCTAGCAATGTGACTCTGATGGTCTGTTTAGAGTTAGAATCATTTGTGTTTGATATACTGTAGGTCAGGGATCTGTCTTTATACTTATGGGTCTCACAGCCCAGCCAAGAACCTTGCTCAAAATTGTACCCAGAAGGACCATGATATATGGAATCACACTAGTCTCAGAACAGTTTTGAGAGTTAACACTCAGGAATGATTGTTTATATGCCTTTATGTTTGTTAGCCAACTATGCTTGGTTCTGTCTTGAGACAAATATGCTTAGATCTTGATATTTAAGTGATATAGAGTTTTGCTTTAATTCTAAGGAATCATGAATCTGTCACCTTCCAATGTCAAGTATTTTGCTTGGTCAAATACTTTAAAATGTACAGTTAGTTGAGTACAATTTACAATACTTATGATTGTCTGTCTACAGATCCATTGCTACAGTGACACATGCTTTCAAATTAAAATACCTCATGTGAACCTCAGTTATGACCACTCAACTTGTTATTTTTATTCTTTTCTTTCTAAGTTGTTTGTTTTATTAACTATCTCTGATCATTTGTGTGAGAATATAAAATAAAACTTTATATGAATTTCTGTGCAAATATCTGGGTTACTTTTGTAAAGTGATGAACAAGTGTGTTTCTGGATTAAAAAAATTTTTGCATCATCTTTATTTTTCAAGAATATTTCTAATTTCCACTTGCCCATGCTTAATTTATATGGATCTGCTATATTTTCTCCTGTTTCTCTTAATTGCTTTGTATATTTGATTTACATGATTTAAAATAAATTACTTATTCTAAAATATGGGTAATGTATGATCTCATATTCATAAATTCAAGCAAACACCATGTGTCAAAATATCCTAATTTGAACAGAACACTTTGTTTTTTAATTGTAAAGTTGTTTTTCTTAAGTAATGAATAGTGAAAACTTGATGTGGCAGATGGTGGGTGGGTGGACACCCTGTATGCACAAACTATCTTGGAAAATTAGAAGCCATCAAGAGGGATTCTGGATAAATTAGCAATTGATTGAATAATCTGTAGACAAAAAGGGTCATGGAGAACCAGGAATTTGAGTCCAATATTGATGGAAATCAAATACTGTTTCTTAGGAGAGGTTTACTCTTTTAAGCATGATGACTGAACCATACATTTTACTGTATATTGATATGTATCATTTTATGATTAATAATCTTAGATATAGTTATCCATATTGACATGCTTTGTATGCTCTTGATAACAAGAGGAGCTTTGCAAAAGACAAAGCTTGTGCATATGTTTATATGGTAAAAAAAAATGTTTTCAGTGTTTCAAATGTTAAAATCATTTAGAAAATGCTGTTACCAAAATGTATATAAAGGGTAGAGTATCCAAATGCAAGAGTCTGAGGTTAAACAATGTGTATATGTTGTCAAACTTTTGGTCTTCGACAAGACTCATCAGGTACCATATTTTTAATCTTGATAATTTTTGGTATCTATCTTATAAAAAAAGAACCAAAAACATTGTACATAACACATTAAGTATATAAAATAAATGATATATGTAAAGTTCTTTTTCATATTATACATGCTAAACAAATGTTAGCTATGATTATTAAAAGGAAAACAAGGTGATTAAAAGAAGTGTTACGGAGACTTCCCTGGTGGCCCAGTGGTTTAGGCTCTGTGCTTCCAATGCAGGGAACGTGGATTCCAGACCCAGTTAGAGAACAGAGACCCCACAGACAGTTCCACAAGGACAAAGTAAATAAGTAAATTTTAAAAAATAATAAAAGAAGTGTTCACAATGAGTTTTCTCTGACTATACTGCTGAGTTGAGCTTAAACTATTTGACTATTAACTCTGATCATTACATTTATATTAAATGTTACCACAACACAAAATAACAGTAAAATTTTAAATATTAAAACTTCCTTAGCCTCAACTGGAACAAAAATGCATGCTTATTTAGAATACTGAATCTAGAACCATATGATGTTATTTCAGTTTTCTGATTTGTTGCTTAACATATGGAAAAATTAATAAAATGAAGCCTTAGTTAAATATAGTTGGGGGAACAGAAATGGGAGCTCTTACACTCTGTGATGATAGCACAGCCCAACAGGAAGAAAAAAAGATCTCTCTTCCCTCCAGGCAAGGACTCAGCCAATGTCAAGTCACAGACTCTTTATTACAGCCCTCACAACTTTCTTCTCTTCTCTACAAATGTGTTCTTCCCTTGCCATGTGGGGACTTGCATGTGGCTTGCTATGGTTGCAGACACTGAATAGCAATTTTCGGCTGATCTCAAATAAACCCATCTTTGCTGGAGAAATATCTGGCAGTCTATTTGTTTCAGGTCAACACTTCATAACATTGTGCATATTTTTTTTTAACATTTCTATGCCTCAGAATCTTCATCTGTGAAATTAAGATGACATCAGTGTCTACTTTATAGTGTTATGAGGATTATTAATGAAAACATATGCAAAACATGGTCTGACAAAGCATAATCATGTAATGTATTATTTATAATTTTAACAAATGTTATGTTTAAAATATAAATACAACTTTTATATTCTTTTCCAAAGGATGTAAGAAGATCTAATAATCAATGTTTGGAGGGATGTTTAAAAATGAATTTACTAAAACCTTAAGTATTTGGCATTTAGAAAGCATACCCTCATAGTCTTTGACATCAATTTAATAAGAACAATTAAAACCAACAACAACAGAAATCATTAACTGAAATTCACAACAATTCTTCTGTAAAAGTGCTTGAAAAGAACATTTCATAGTTACAGAGTCAATTTCTTAGAAAAAAAGAATTATTTCAAATATGAGGTATACAATAATGTCATAAAATGTGAAGCTATGCGTTGAGAGTATATAATCTGTTTCTAACATGGGAATGCAAAATGTTACATTTCTGGAAATAAAGATAAGAGGTTAATTTATCAAAAGTGTTTACTACTTCTTCAACACAATGCAGTGAACCTTGTAGTTGTAAGATGATAAAACAGTCTTTTATACGAATATGTTGATTATAGTGACATCTATAGTCACTATATATATATATATATATATATATATAGTCACATCCATTAATGACATCTAATTTCTGTGTACTAATGATGCAGACATAACCTGAACATCAATTTTGAAAAGTAAGATAGATCAACTGGCAATATATATGAAGATTCTGAATCAAAAAAAGTCACTAAGAAAATAATTCTCCATGGAAGACTGTGGCTAATTTAATGTGATTACCTCTAACTGAAATAATTTAAAAAAAAAAAAAAAAGTGCTACTTAATTTTTGGGAAACGGGATAACTGCATTATCTTTTTAAACTCAGACAATAATCCATGAGATAAATACTATAATGCTCATTCATGTGTTATAAGACTTGACGTATAAAAGTTCAAATAGTTTACCAAAAGTCACACAGAAAGCTCATGTCAACATACAAATACTACTGAACTCTGTATGCTTGCTATGTTACACAAATAAGTAGAAAGTGTTAAAACACATGGAAATATTTGCATAGAAAAGTATAATCCAAGGAAACATTTTGGGAAGCTTTCTTTACTATCTATCAATAATTCTCAACTAGTAACTGAAAGAGTATGTCTTAAAGGTCAACAGCACAAAAAACCTTGAATAGCCAAAGCAATCTTGAGAAAGAAGAATGGAACTGGAGGAATCAACCTGCCTGACTTCAGACTCTACTACAAAGCCACAGTCATCAAGACAGTATGGTACTGGCACAAAGACAGAAATATAGATCAATGGAACAAAATAGAAAGCCCAGAGATAAATCCACATACCTATGGACACCTTATTTTCGACAAAGGAGGCAGAATATACAATGGAAAAAAGACAACCTCTTTAACAAGTGATGCTGGGAAAACTGGTCAACCACTTGTAAAAGAATGAAACTAGAACACTTTCTAACACCACACACAAAAATAAACTCAAAATGGATTAAAGATCTAAATGTTAAGAGCAGAAACTATAAAACTCCTAGAGGAGAACATACGCAAAACACTCTCCGACATTAATCACAGCAAGATCTTCTGTGACCCACCTCCCAGAATATTGGAAATAAAAGCAAAAATAAACAAATGGGACCTAATTAAACTTAAAAGCTTTTGCACAACAAAGGAAACTATAAGCAAGGTGAAAAGACAGCCCTCAGAAGCAACAGACAAAGAATTAATCTCAAAAGTCTACAATCAACTCCTGCAGCTCAATTCCAGAAAAATAAATGACCCAATCATAAAATGGGCCAAAGAACTAAACTGACATTTCTCCAAAGAAGGAATACAGATGGCTAACAAACACATGAAAAGATGCTCAACATCACTCCTTATCAGAGAAATGCAAATCAAAATCACAATGAGGTACCATTACATGCCACTCAGGATGGCTGCTATCCAAAAGTCTACAAGCAGTAAATGTTGGAGAGGGTGTGGAGAAAAGGGAACTCTCTTACACTGTTGGTGGGAATGCAAACTAGTACAGCCACTATGGAAAACAGTGTGGAGATTTCTTAAAAAACTGGAAATAGAACTGCCATGTGACCCAGCAATCCCACTTCTGGGCATACACACCGAAGAAACCAGATCTGAAAGAGACACGTGTACCCCATTGTTCACTGCAGCACTGTTTCTAATAGCCAGGACATGGAAGCAACCTAGATGCCCATCAGCAAACGAATGGATAAGGAAGCTGTGGTACATATACACCATGGAATATTACTCAGCCATTAAAAAGAATTCATTTGAATCAGTTCTAATGAGATGGTTGAAACTGGAGCCCATCATACAGAGTGAAGTAAGCCAGAAAGATAAAGACCAATACAGTATACTAATGCATGTATGTGGAATTTAGAAAGATGGTGACGATAATCCTATATGCAAAACAGAAAAAGAGACACAGATGTACAGAACAGACTTTTGGACTCTGTGGGAGAAGGCGAGGGTGGATGTTTCGAGAGAACAGCATCGAAACATGTATATTATCTAGGGTGACACAGATCACCAGCCCAGGTTGGATGCATGAGACAAGTGCTCAGGCCTGGTGCTCCGGGAAGACCCAGAGGGATGGGGTAGAGAGGGAGGTGGGAGAGGGGACTGGGATGGGGAATACATGTAAATCCATGGCTGATTCATGTCAATGTATGGCAAAACCCACTACAATATTGTAAAGTAATTAGCCTCCAACTAATAAAAAAAAAATAAATGGGGAAAAAAAGTCAACAGCACATTTACTTCTATTTTACAATAATTATTTCCTAATTTTCTATATATGTTAGTACATATACTTTAAAACTGTGTTTTAAAATACACATTTCATTGATAATTCTATGAAATTTAGAGGTGGCATTTGTCTTTCAAAATATATATACTTTTAAGTTATTTTTAGTATATAGCAAAGTACAGAATTTGATAGCAATTAATACATCCTCTTCTCATGGACCCTAGTCAGATTTTTAAAATTTAAAATATTTAAATATTAATTTTTTTTCACTTTTTATTTTGTATTTTGGATATAGCCAATGAACAAATAATGTTGTGATAGTTTCAGGTGAACAGGGAAGAGACTCAGCCATACATACATATATGTGTATGTAGCTATGAAAGTTTAGTTACACCTAAAACCACATGAAATCTATTCCTTCTCAGGTCTCACATTGTGATAATAAATGACAAAGCCTAAGTGATTTTGGATCTTGTAAACTATTAAAATGTATTTAGTTTTAAATCAAAATAAGATCGTAATCCCTTAAACAGCTTTTTCTGAGCAGTGGTATGATCTGATATGCTTCAATGGAACCAATTTGCTATTATATTTAGAAAATATGAAGATGAAAAAGGGCTTCCCTGGTGGTGCAGATGGTAAAGAATCCATCTGCAATGCGAGAGATCTGGGTTCAATCCCTGGATCAGGAAGATTCCCTGGAGAAAAGAATGGTGGCCCACTCCAGTATTCTTGCCTAGGAAATCCCACGGACAGAAGAGTCTGATGGGCTACAGTCTTTGGTGTCACGAAGTATCAGACGCGACTGAGCAACTGACACTTTGAAGATGAAAAAGAAGGAAGAAGATTGACCAATTAAAAGTTTATTGCAGCTTTTTAGGGAGAGATGGTAAGGTTAAAATAGAAAATTGTAGAAATGTTGAGAAATAATCAAATAGGATATGGAGATTATTTTATTGACATCTGATTTATAGAATCTGTGATGTTAAAGTTAAGGAAATGAGACAAATACAGGTTCTTTTTTATTTCATTTTTTTTAATTTGTTCTGTTTTTTCCTGTGAATTCAGGATGATTTTGTGATTAACTGTGATAGAGAAAATTGTGTAAAGACAATCTTGTGAAGAAAGTTTTAAGAAGCAGTAAGATATATTAAGAAATTTTTCTATGTCTATTGGGATCTTCAGTTTCTATAAAGTATTTCTGCATGAGGACATATTCTTATATGTTCTGTGTTGTTTTAAGAGAAGTTTATAGAGTAGAACAAATATGACAACTAATCACAGATTATGAATAAAAATGAAGAGTGCTTGAATACTACAGCATTCATTGTTCAGTTCAGTTCAGTCGCTCAGTCGTGTCCGACTCTTTTCGACCCCATTAATCGCACGTCAGGCTTCCCTCTCCATCACCAACTCCTGGAGTTTACTCAAACTCATGCCCATCGAGTCGGTGATGCCATCCAGCCATCTCATCCTCTGTCATCCCCTTCTCCTCCTGCCCCCAATCCCTCCCAGCATCAGGGTCTTTTCCAACAAGTCAACTCTTCGCATGAGGTGGCCAAAGTATTGGAGTTTCAGCTTCAGCATCAGTGCTTCCAATGAACACCCAGCATTCTTTGTTAGTATGCATATATTACAAAGATGCAAACCATAAATTATATGTACTAAGATCTTAATTTTTCCAATAGATTTTTTAAAGGAAAAAAAAGCTTATTTAGCTTCCTAATTATTTTTCAAAAACACATATTATTGTCTTATTTTGTGATTATTTAGTTGCAAAGAATTATAACTCATTTTTAAAAAGACTTGAGAAACAAACTTACAGAATACTAAAATACAACATGCTTGCAGCAGACATTTTTCCATTTCTCTTTTCTGGATTTCTCATACAATTATATTGCTTACCATTCCAAACAACTGAGTTCTAGGCATCTTTCACTGTATGAAAGTAATTGTAAAATAGCCCATGATGGGGATGTTAGCCTACGTCCATAAAAATGTAAGAATGGATCTCTGCAGACAAAATTCACATTTTGGGGAGTTAAATCTAACTAGTTCAGGGTTACTGAGAAAGCAGTCTATGGTGGCAAAAGCAATGGAGTGATGTGGTACTTAGGATGACAGTCTTACTAAGAAGGAGCTGTAACTGAGGTGTAAGTTATTAGTATTGCTAGTGTAACTTATAAGCAGAATAATTTTACCATTAAAATAAGCAGAAAAAATAATTTATTGATTAGCTTACAAAAAATCCTGTTTTTTAGTACTACTTTAAGAGGTAATATTGGTTATCAATTGCCATTGTTTAACTTTTTTATGAAGAAATTCTGAAATATGCAATTCAGGTTAGTGTTTACAAATGACATAAAACTACCATTCTGGAAACAAGGAATTTAGAATTGGTACTGCACAAAGGTTAATTTTTCAGGTTGTTGAAAAATGTGAGCTAAATTTCTTCAACTATTTTTGAGTTAAATCAACTGTAAAATAATTATAAGTTTCTCCAAGTTCCTCTAGGAGGTTTTCCTGTGATATAATTTAGAGTGCAAAAGGTCTAAAATTGCAGACATTTCATGCACTTACTCCTTTCTAGGCAATTGCACAAATTTAGAGGGAAAAATACACCAATGTTTAGTCAAACACTGACTCACATAAATGTTCATACCAGAAATTTAGTTTACAAACAGTATTTAATATTTGTAGAATGATAATCTGAAAGTTAAGAAGATGTTTAACAATAACTTTTCTAGCTTTATGTTATAAACCTCAAAATTATTATTTTAAAAATTTATTACTGAAAAAATTATGAGAAAATGTGGGCATGTAACATAGTTTTCATCATTAGTGCTTGAAATTCCATTAGGCCATTCATAGCAAATTGTTAATTTACAATGCATCTAATTTTATCAGAATAATAAACTTCAAATTTTGCTTAAACATCCATCTTCATGCTTACACTTTTCTTTGGAACTTTTATAGTCTCTTTTTTAACTGGATCCTTCCCTTCTGCATTCTATTATTTACTATTCCTTTCTGCATCCTATCATTTACTATTCTCAACTATAATACCACAAGATAAAATCATTTAATCTAGCTGACAATTGTATATCTCAAATATTCCTTTTCCTTAGTTGACAAATCTCTTAAAGCTGGTTTCCTTAATTTCTTAAATTCAGATCACAACCTTTCAAGATACTTACTATTTAATTGAGATTTAGATTTAATTCATCATTCATATTTATATAACATTTATTGAGTGCTTACTTTAAACCTTAATGTATATAATGTTACCTTAATTTGTATATGAGGTTTTATTATTCTGGTATAAATTATAGAGAAGATTAATATCTTCAGAAATTTGAAAACATTTGGCCTCAGCAGAGTTGTGTATTTAACTTCAGTTTTGTTATATCAGTCAGAGTCTAACTATGAAACAAAAAACAGACAATAATTTGAATAATGAAAGTTAAAAAAGTGTGTGTGTGCATACTAAGTCACTTCAGTCATATCTGACTCTGTATGACCCTATGGATTATAGCCCACCAGGCTCCTCTGTCCTTGGGATTCTCCAGGCAAGAATACTGGAGTGAGTTGCCATGTCCTCCTCCAGATTTTCCCAACCGAAGGGAGACATCTCTTATGTCTCCTACATTGGCAGGCAGGTTCTTTACCACTAGCGCCATCTGGGAAGCCCAAAGTTTAATATAAAGAATCATAAGATATTAAAGTGCTAAGGAATTGGCCAGTAAGAAGTAAAGACCTGTAGAGTCATAGAAATACAAATATAAAGAGCAATCACTACCCGTACATGTATAATAGAGCACCCAGGAGGAGACACTCAGTACTAAGAGCCACACCTTACTGGAGAGGAAACTCGTGTCTCACTGAATGGCAGAGGTCACTACAGTGCCATGTCAGTAGCTGCTTTTGCTGTAAAGCTCAGCTAGAATTTGCTGGAAATCTGTTCCCCACAGTGCTTAAGAAAGACGTTTAAGAATAATCTATCACCAGAGACACTCTCCTACAAAACTGTCCATGGGGAATGTAGACAAAAGCTTCTGCCTCTTGAGCACTGTGATTCACGAAAGGAAGGAGCCAGACATTAGAGGAACTATCAGCGCTGCCGGAGCCTGCACCTCGAGCAGCTGCAAGCGCTGTACCAGCTGCAGAACTCCTCTAAGAAACTGCCCGTGGTGGATGTTCCAAGGAAGCTGCCGACCTGAATGCTACTGGCTATGGCACCTATCAAAGCCAAACTATGGAGAAGCTAAGAGCGTTCCAGGAGTCTGGTACTGCAGAAAGTGACATGCTGAGGGAGCCTGCCAGTGAGCATGCCCAAATCAGAAAGCAAAACCCCTTCCTCCTGCAGTGTCTCTCCAGCACTCTCTATTGGTAAAGCTTTATTGCCATCTAGGAAAGGAAAACTAAGTAAAAAGATCAAGGTGCATTTTTACAAGGCAGGCCAAATGGGGTAAATTTTGAGGTGGGAAGAAACAAATCAATAATTGACCTTACTATATAAATCCCAGATCTTAATTTTCAAGTTATATATGAATTTTAATTTCCATTATTATATCTACATATATGGAAATCTTCTCCCACCATAACTCAATTCTATTCTGTGATGAAAGTGAAAGTCACTCAGTCGTGTCTGAGTCTTTGCAACCCCATAGACTATACAGTACATGGAATTCTCCAGGCCAGAATACTGGAGTGGGTAGCCTTTCCTTTTTCTAGGTGAATCTCCCCAATCCTGGGATTGAACCCATGTCTCCTGCATTGCAGGGGAATTCTTTACCAACTGAGCCACAGGAGAAGCCCAAGAATACTGGAGTGGGTAGCCTGTCCCTTCTCCAGTGGATCTTCCCAACCCAGGAATCAAACCAGGGTCTCCTGCATTGTAGGGGGATTCTTTACCAACTGAGCCACAAGGGAAGCCCATTATTCTGTGATAATGTTGAACAAGTATTGGTAAACAAGCTGACTAAATCCACACCAGGCCCCAAGATCTGTAAGTATGGAGGAAAATTAATATACTGAGGATCACCAATGGATGTGTAGGTTCCCCCAGTTATTTTTTTTATTTTTAGGTCAATTCAATGAAATCTAGTAGGGAAACAACCCTTGGGTTATGGGAGTTTAAGTCATATATTGAAGGAATTACCCACTTCACCTTCCATGTGATATCAGATGCCGGTATCCATCATCCACATAATATGGCTGAGAGGTGGCTCCTGACACATGCAGGGGTTCAAGAAAGTCTCGCTCCCTCTCTGGCATACCTGAGAGGTTGGAATCCAGCTGCCAAATTTACCTGTGGCCTGAAAGGATGCCTAAGTAATCTGCTGAAGCACTAATCCTAAGCATTACCTGTAATCATAACTATGGAGATTTCATGAAGCTGAATTGCAAGGAATAAGCCCTGGACAAGAAAACTGTTACCTGTCACAGATTGGGGGAATTCTACTTTTCATACTGAATACTACAACTTCAGTTTCCTTAGCTAGGTATTTTAGCCAAGATTTTCAGTTTTCCTTATTCTTTCTTCTTCATACCTACTACCAAAATTTTATATAGTTTTTATCATCTTAAAAGCTCTACTAATTTTGCAGACTCATAGCAAATATTATTATGCATTGTATTCTTAGTTTGTTTATTTTTAATAAGATTCAGTTGAAATTATTTTTATTTTTTAGTAGTGGAAATAATGTTGAAAACTAACGGCAAACCATCCTGTTTATGAGTCTTCGCTCTATCACTTACATACTGCATCACTTTAAATAAATAATTTTCTATTTCCAGAGTTTAAGTTTTTTTCTCTCAAAATATGTCAAATGTCTTGGCACTTCTAATCATAAAACAGGAGGTTAGAAAATCAGCAGATAAACTGTTACATACTATTACTGCTCTTTAATATTTCTAGTTCTTTTTCCTATCTGGGCGCAGCAGAAGACTGAAGTTTCTAGTCACCCTGAAGTTACACAAAGCCAGATGACTTCATTGACTTATCAGTTGTGATCTTAAACATGAATGCCATTCCTATGTGAAAGGAGTTAAAATGATTTCTGTTATGTCACTGTGATTTTACAAGTAAGTATTAATATGGTGTTGCTCCAGATAAAAGCAACCTGAAATAATAAACCAACATAGGGGACAACTGCTATAGAGATTTGCTCTAACCACAGTGAACATTTTGGAAATAAAAAATAAAATTTTGTTTACTCTAATCAACTGATAGTACCACATGGCATAAAAAAGAAAAAAGGAAAAGAAAATGTAACTAGCAAGATACAAAACTAGAAGGATAGTTGCAGAGGAACAAAAGAAAATAAGGTAACACTTATTCAGCATGGATGATAATACCAATATCACTCTAGAAGTTTTACTTAAATTATCTCATCAGTATTTATCTCAAATCTTAAAAATGTTAAATTTGTGATCCATATTTTATAAGAAACTACTAACAAGATAAGGAAAAATAAGTAATTCCTCTAGTCTAGATATTACAAAATGAAATTACAGGACCCATATTCTGAAAATCTTGCTTGCTCTTAGCCTCTCACTGATTAATAGCTATCTAAAGATATGGGGATTTCACTAAAGAACACTTTAATAATATATTTCAGTGGTATAGCAAAGGAATTAATTTTGGAAGAGGGAAAGTTTCTCACCTGTAATATGCCATGGGTTTAGCTAAAAGTATGATAGTCAGTTATCAATATATAATATTTTTTAAATTTTCAACATATAATCTACTATGCTGAAACTATGAAATGGGAAGATACAATAATTTTCTGAAAGTAAAGTAATAATTCAGCAAAATAAATAATTTAATACATAGTAAAGCATGTTCTTGATTGATTATATGATGTTTAATTTTTCCTCCAACAATTCTACCTAAATACTCATTAAAATACTCAAAGTTGATAAAGCCTTGATGAATCCAGTGAAAACTACCAACATAAGAGTTAAGAATAATCTGACTGAAAGTCAACTCTGGTTCAAAAATATGATGTTTGTAATTTTCTACATTTCAAATTAGATCATTTTAAAATTAGAACAGAATTAGTTTTGGGACTAGAAAAGCTAAGGCTTTCTAATATTTAAAGTGAAGTGCAATATATTGTCTGTAAGAGAAACTGTATTACATGAAGTCAATTGTAATATTACACAACGTCAGAACTCATTGTAAAATAACTATTAATTGATTAGACAAACAAAACACAATGCTTTTAGACAAGTTATTTTCTTATGTTTCAACCCAGGAGGTGTATTAAACCCGTCAGGAAGTTTACAAAAAGAGGAAAAGAAAAAAATCTAAAAGTTTGGCAAATTTCAATGTAAGTATTTATAGTTACTTTGAAATAGTTTGTATAAGAAATATAAAATGAATTTGACAGTATGCAAGTTTTGTCATCTTCATAAAATTAAATGCAAAAAAAAAAGTTTATCTAGGATCCAGGGGGTAGCAATAACAGGAATAGAATGACAAAGAAGTAACCAGTAATTATTGTTGTTGTTTATTTGCTAAGTCTTACCTGATTCTTTTCTGACTCCATGGACTGTAGCCAACCAGGCTCCTCTGTCCATGGAATTTCCCTAGCAAGAATACTAGAGTAGGTTGCCATTTCCTTCTCCAAGGGATCTTTCCGACCCAAGGATTGAACCCACGTCTCCTGCATTGACAGGTGGATTTTTTACCCCTGAGCCACCAGGGAAGCACAACCAATAATTATAAAATATATTGTTAATAGTGGAAAAACAATATTGAGGACAGAGTGTTTGAAATACCAAATTCAGAGTTCATCGTCTCTTGATAGTTAAAGTTTAGATCACTAATACAGTTAGAATCGGATAGACTAGGAAGGGTGCCTCATCAGTAAAAACACTTGCAGCCTCTGCTTTCCTGATAAATAGAAGCCCTGTGGTGAGTCACACACTCATACATGTACATCCACATGCACATACACATATGCATTAAAATAATAGTCTTCTACACTGTCTTGATAGAAAGCCCATAAGATTTTAAATAATCTAAATATATATAGATAGTCATCATGAAAAGCACTGTGCATTGGCTTCTGAAGTCACTTCCTTATATTTTAAAAAAGGTAGATTATTGTGAGATTTTAACCTCATGAAAAATCTGCCTTGTAAAACATAATTGATAATTTAGTATATTGAATATATATATATAATATTGATAAAGAAAGGCTATATTACTTCTTTATATAATAAAACTACCAACAAACATCCATGTAGTCAAAGGTATGGTTTTTCCAATAGTCATGTATGCATGTGAGAGTTGAACTATGAAGAAAACTGAGCGAGGAAGAATTGATGCTTTTGAACTGTGGTGTTGGAGAAGACTCTTGAGAGTCCCTTGGACTGCAAGGAGATCCAACCAGTCCATCCTAAAGGAGATAAGCCCTGAATATTCATTGGAAGGGCTGATGCTAAAACTGAAACTCCAATACTTTGGTCACCTGATGAGAAAAACTGACTGATTGGAAAGGACCCTGATGCTGGGAAAGATTGAAGGCAGGAGGAGAAGGGGAAGACAGAGAATGAGATGGTTGGATGGCATCACCAACTCAATGGACAAGAGTTTGAATAAACTCCGGGAGTTGGTGATGGACAGGGAGGCCTGGCATGCTGCAGTCCATGGGGTTGCAGAGTCGAATATGACTGAGCAACTGAACTGAACTGACAATAATATTAAAAGTACAGAAAGACCAATGCTAAATTAAAAGTACCTTGTTTTTGAATGTAATATCTGAATTTAGGAATGATTGTGAAGTTTTCATTAGAAAAAATTATGAACATGAGCATTTGAGATTTCTTATCACTATCTTCTTATGTAAAACACTGTGAAGCAATTGGATACAAAATAGGAGAGAAAATAAAACAGACAGAAGCATGGATGTGATAGGTAAATTCAGTTATCTTTTTGAAAAACAGTTTATTTAACACATATTTCCTCTTCTCAAAATAAATCTTGAAAGAATAAAAATATAACATCACTGGAACATGAGGGGGCATCTTCAGTAAGCCAGAATTGTGAGGAATTTTTGGAAGACATGCAACAGATGGGACAGATGGAGAACAAAGCTGATCACTGTAGAATAGCCTTTGATTCAAAGCAGGCAAAAGGGGAAAACCTGGAGGAATAAATGAGCAGATTTTCTAAACTGAGCCCTGAGAACAATCAAAGCTCAGAACAGAAGGGACTGGAAATAAGGCAAGCTGGGTAATAAGGCAGAAACTGGAGGGATTTAGAATCTGAGCTAGCTTTTCCCACACAAGTTGCCTGGTACAATCCCAGGTGTCAGGGAATGTTTAAAAATGAACTGAGAGTTATAGCATTAAAATCTGTTAATATGGGCAGCAGAGACAAAGAGGGGAAGAGATTTAACACTGCAAACAATTCAGTTCCATTAATAGAATATGGAAGAAAACATTGCATAGCATATTTGGAAGACATACTGAATATTCTGGCATTTTCTTTCCTATTCAACTATGGAACTAAGACTCTAGCCAGACAGAAATACTTCACAAAGTATGAAACATGGACAGCTTAGAAAATAATTTTGTGTGTGTGTGTGTGTGTGTGTGTGTGTACTCAGCCACTCAGCTATGTCCAGATTTTTGTCACCCTATGGGCTGCAGCCTGCCAGGTTGCTTTGTCCATGGGATTCTCCAGGCAAGAATACTGGAGTAAGCTGCCATTTCCTTCTCCACGAGATCTTCCTGACCCAGAGATTGAACCCACTTCTCCTGAGACTCCTGAATTGGCAGATGAATTCTTTACCACGGAATAATCTAGGAAGCCCTTGGAAAATAGGGAGATCAAATAGAGGCTTCATTTGGTGTAAAAAGCAACATAAAAAAGAATCATGCCATTTAAAGAACTCCATAGAACTCGAAGAGAGAAGTTCACCATCTGCTGGAAGGCTTCCAAATAGATCAACTCTCATATCAAACATCCATAAAATAAACCAACAGACACATTAAAGTCCCACTAGACAAAGTCCATGAGAATTCACTTATTGGGATTGGATAAGGAGAATGGATAGAAAAGTGATTTTCTTCATAGACTCACTTGGGAATATGATGAAACAGATAAAACATCATTTATATTTTAGTTTTGAAAACTTAACATGCATTTAAAAAAAGATAATGTAAAAGCTTTGCTATAACCCCAGTAACATTTATTCACATATTTTCCACTAAATTATATAAGGCAACCAGAAAATAATTTAGGTCTGCATAACTCAATAGATGAGACTTCCCTGGTGGCTCAGGGAAGAATCCCCCTGCCAATGCAGGAGATGTGGGTTCAATCCCTAGGTCAGAAGATCCATGGAGAAAGAAATGGCAACCCATTCCAGTCTTCGTGGCTGGGAAATCCCATGGACAGAGGAGCCTGGAGGGCTACAATCCATGGGGCTGCAAAGAGCTGGACACAGTTTAGCAACTAAACAACAACAAAACTCAATATATACTAAGATTGACTAAGCATCTGAGAAGAAAGCACTTGTCTCAGAAGAAAAATATTGGCACAAAGACCAGTAATGGTGGAGTAGACTTATTAAACATTCTGCTTATTTTGATTATGTCCTTTAGAATTAGTATGTCATCTTTGCTTTCTGAGAACAAACACACCTAACAGACACACAACATGATGTCAGTATATATGGTCCAGGAGGTGCAATCAACTTTCTAACTGTTGATATCCTCAATCATCCAAATAAAAATGCCAGGACCATGAGAGTGTCCTGACTTAGGGACAAGGATGGGACACCAATCCACTAAATGTTTACAATAGCTCTGCTCACTTTGCCACTAATAGTTAATAGGTTTAATAACGATTATTAATTACCTTTTGTTAAGCATGTTCTATTTACTTTCCTCTGAAGGATTTGGGGAGATAGAAATAAGATTTCTTCATTACATTTTTCAGCTTACACCTGAACCAAGTGATTCAGCTTAGACATGAACCAACTGAAATAGGAAATGTATTCCCATCTCTCAGGAAACTGAACCAAGATATGATTCTTGAAGGATGCTAAACTAACCATCAGTACATATCATTCTAGGCTTTTATTTTCCTAAAGGGAATTGGTTTTTTAAAATAATAATCAGACACATAAGGAAAAACAGAAAATTTTCAAGAGAGTTGTCATATGAAATGCACTAAATTAGGGCAATTAGCCTTAGATAAAAAACCTGGATACAGAAAATAATATATAACTTAGTGATTATAAAAAAACAAAAAACAAAAAAACAAAAACCTTCTAGCACTTTTCTAAAGAATCAATTAATAAAGAAGCTTGGAAAAACATGATATTTGAGGAATAAAATGCACAGTGGTCAAAATAATGGAGAAAACTGTGAAACTGAACAGATAATATCAAATATTGACTGTGCTTCAGAAGATCAATTTTAGATACTCCACTGGAATGCAAAACTAGCACACAGAGAAGAGATTAAAGTATTGAGTGCAAAGATGCTACACATGGGACTCAGAACATATAAGTTCACAGGAATATAGTTTCAGGAGTACGAAATTGAGTAGACAGGAGGAAAAAAAAAATAAAAACAATAGTGAAAAGTGAAAAATAGTCAACTTTTTATGTCAAAAAGGCCACTGAACAAGGACAAAAATTTTGAAAAGAAAATAAAACATTGCTCAGTGAAAGTTATATATTTTAAGGATAAAATAAAAGCTTGTAAACTTCTCATTTTGTGGAGATGATCACACAGGAAAGAGAATCAGCTTAGTGCTAGAAAGACCCTCCAGAACATTAAGTTCTGGAGGACCATGGAGAAGAAAAATCTTTATGTCTTTAATAGAAAAGCATTGTGATTTTTGGGTTTCATATTTGAGTAAGTGGAACAGGGTTTTAAAAGTATCTAATATGCAAAAGCTAAAATATACAAGATCTATAAGTACAGTTTTTTAACCCTGTTCTACCTTATTAACCAGTTATTCTGGTAGAATTTTGGAAAGAGGAAAGTTGCTCTGTTCTACTTCAGCCATTGCTATAAAAGTTTCTCAGGAAGGCCAAGTAGATGTTACAGGGATGAACATGGAATCAAGCTGAGCTAATTTGATCTCCTCTTCTGTATCTTTCTCATTGTAGTTGACAGGAAGGTTGTCTTTTAATTTGTGCCCACAATATAATATTGCCAACACACAAATCATGATTCTAACTTGTGGTCAATCTTCATTTGAAAGAATGTATCCAACATATAAAGAGAAGTAGAAAAGAAAGAAACACAATATCAATAGGCAGATGATAAATTAAATACTTCCTGTGAAATGATTCATCTCTGATAATAATAATATAGCTACTAACCCTCTTTTTTCTGCTATCTCTTACTTCATGGTGAATTTTTCATCCCTTGCAACTGAAATACTATTGACATGTCCAAAAATAATTTAAAAATAAATTTACTAAAACAAAAAGTAAATAATAAGATGTAAATCAAGAAGTGGAATACATAGTATGCAGGAAGAATTGAGAAAAGAGAAACCAAAAATATTGCTCTAGTTGATAATATATTTTTTAATTTAATGTAAAAAAATCAAGTAAATTTTTAAATGAGATATAATTGATATATCTTAAAGCAGTTTTATACTAATAGTAAATATTAATATACTATATAATGTTTGCAATTAAATTTAATGATTATTTTAAAATTATGATTAAATATGACAAGATAAATACTTTTGAGTAACTGACTGGAAAATATAATTAGATGAAATATTCAAAGCAATAGAAATAAACAAAAACATTTAATCAGTAAAAAAAAAGTCAAATAAATTAAAAGTTACAAAATATAAAAATTAGAATAAAGCCAAATATTTATAAATATATTTATCATGATTGACTAAAATCCACAAGTTAAATGACAAAATGCATGAATTGCATAAGCAAATAAAATACAAACTAAACATGAGTAATAAATTAATATTGAATTTCATAAACAATTGAAAATGATGGAGTCAACCAGAATACACAAAACAAATGTAAGGCAACAAAAAGCAGAAAAAGAAATAATAATATTCAAAAATTATTTCAAGAAAAAATTGGCTATCTTTGGAAATTTTAAAAAATGTCTTAAGAAAAGTACACTCTAACAAGAAGATAAAACAGGGACTTTCCTGGTGGTGTAGTGGCTGCAAAACTCTGCTGCCCATGCAGGGGTACTGGTTCAATTCCTGGTCAGGGAACTAAGATCCTAAATGCTGCATGGTGTGGCAAAAAACAAAAAAAGATAGAACAATAACTGATCTATATAATACTGCATTAAAATAAATTTTAATGTATCAATTTAGGGATTTTGACAAAGAATTAAAAATTCTTTCACTCATTATCAAATCAAGAGATGAATTTGATAGGAGTTGATAAAAAGTGGTAAATAGAATAATGAACAAATCAGTAAAAAGACCTAATAAACAGACTCAAATTTAAATGTTTAAATGAAAAGATTATTTAAGTTTTATTTGTGCTGTATTAGTTCCATTACTTAGCTTGTCTATTTAGTTCCTCAAGCTTTAAAACTGTTAATACAATGTTGTTGATGCAGAAAGGAGACAGTACATAACAATGTACTGTCGCTCAAAGAATCTACCCTCAAGTAATGAACTTCACTTCCATTCATATTTTATTGTTTAACAGTAATTTCCATGCCACAGTTAATTCCAAAGAAGGCACAAATATTTAATTTGCTCTGAAGGTAGCAAGTCAGAAATAATCCATAACCAACAGTAAGGAATAACACATGTTATCTTTTTAGTTATCAAGCAAACAAATATTTGTTTTACTAATTCTTTAAATTTTGGAGTAATTTGTTATACAGTTGAAAGATAATATATTATATGCTTATTTTCCTGCAAATGTGTCAAAAATATGTTTTTCTGTATTGTTTCTAATGGTACATATCTGTCAGTTTGTCTACAGAGCAATCTTTAACATTAAGTAGGTGAATAAACTAATATATTTTTCATTGAACAAGCATGTTTTTCAAAAGAGAACACACATAAGTGAAATCATTAAATAATTATACATAGGTTGGGAATTATTTTAATTGTAATATTTTAATGAAGAATTTTTCATTTTCATGTTATCTATGAAACACTTTTTAGCTCTGATTCAAGTTCTAGTAAAGTGAAAATTGATTTAGAAACATGAAATGCTTAAAATACAAAACAAAAAACAAAGTTAATCTGAATTACACAACCTAATTCTTAAAATTAAATGAAGAATCTCTAAAAATAAGGTAAATTCTTCTAATGAGCCCTGCAGACAGATAACCACTTTGAAATATGAGTATTAAATAAATAATTCCCTGATAACTCAGTTGGTAAAGAATCTGCCTTCAATGCAGGAGACCCTGATTCGATTCCTGGGTTGGGAGGATCCACTGGAGAAGGGATAGGATACTCACCCCAATATTCTTGGAGTTTGCTTGTGGCTCAGCTGCTAAAAAACCGTCCTGCACTGCAGGAAACCTGGGTTTGATCTCTGGTTTGGGAAGATCCCCTGGAGAAGGGAGAGGAAGGGAAAGGCTACCGAATCCAGTATCTGGCCTAGAGAATTCCATGGACCATATAGTCCATGGGGTTGCAAAGAGTTGGACACGACTGAGAGACTTTCACTTTCTTTCAAGGAAATAATATTTCCTTATTAAACCCAGAGTATTCTTAGGGAGTAGAAGGATGCATTTATATTTTACCCTAGATTCACTCACTGATACTGGTTTACTATATAAAGAATTATCTCAGCCCCGGTTAGGTTTATTTCATGCTGTTAAACACTTGTGCTGATTTCATCTGACATTTAATTCTGTGCAAGCTCTAACAACTTCTCAGCAACTCATATGAAAAGCGCAATTGCAATTGCAAACATCTAAGGAGTGGAATTCGTCATGATTCATAAGAGCAAATATTGTATACCACTGAAAATATAAGAACATTGCCAAAACAATACAGTTGATGATAACTCTTATTTCCATCTCCTATAAACTGCCTATTAAAACAATTACTAAAAGCATTCATATTTTATATGTAATGAATATTATTGTGTAAAGTTCAAGAACTATTAACTGTTCAGAAGTAAGATAGATGCAACCAAGCATAAATATTATAAAGCACTGTTTGTGAAATTACAGGGAAGATTTCATACAAGATCATATTCATAGGAAAAAATAATAGGAAACTATTCTATACTTAATGTCAACCCATACTGAAAACACTTTTTGCCATATTCCATGTATCTATTTGACAATATGCAAAATACTGCTATATATAATTTGGATACATATTTATACCTTTTGAGATTTCCTTAATTAATATGCATTCAGTATATTAAATATTTGTTATATTCAAGATGACATACCATATGAGAGGTATATTTTTGTTACCTATTTCATGTATTGTGTATGGTTATATACATTATATTTTTATCCATGATTTGCTTTATAAAATAATAAATTAATATTCATGAGGTTCTTTATTTCTAATAGCCCTTATCTGCTTCAAATGATGATTGCAGAAAATAACATAGGAATAAATTCTACTGTACTTTCTTTCAAAATGCTTAATACAGTTTAAGTTTAAAAATTCTGACAAAGTATGGTTTTGATGATTTTCACAGGAAAATATAGAATGCTTCACTTTCAGATGTTAAACCTATTTGTTAAAGTATGTCTAGGTTAGATATAAATATTGATCTTTTAAAATGATGTAATATAATGATGACTTGCAAAATGATTGGAGATGAAGGTGAAATTATGTAATTATGTACAGTTAAAATTAAAAAGCTAATAGAGAAGCATATTATCATTATAAAATATGGTATACATCAAATTTTATATTATAACATTAAATATATTTATCATTACATTTCTTTTTCTACCATTACTTTTCATGAATTTTCATCTTAATAAAAATGATTTTACCTCAGATTCTTTTCAATAATTTTTATTTCTCCACTTAATCTAATATATGGCTAAACCTAAAGGCCAAAAATTTTTGAGGGTCAATGTGGATCTGAGATTCTTTCAACAGAGAAAAATCTTAAAATAGAAAATACCTACTGATCATTAAAATTACAGAATTTCACTGAAGTTGCCTGTTAATCTGTCTGCCAAGAACATTCATATTTAATAATAATATTCTTTCAACCTAATTTTTATTAAGATAGTATATTTTATAGCTAAATTTTATGTAAGGTATGTGAAATATAAATATCATTCATTTGTGGTCTCAGATTAATTCATTAGTCTCAGACTACATTGGATAGATGTCAGTTCTTGGAAAATGATTATGTATATATAATTCCTAAAAGTTTATTTTTTCCCCCATCGGATTTGTCATTTTTTCAATGCATTTGCTCAGTCTGTGGAAATTAGCACAATTGCTGGGACAAAAAGAAAATAATCATTGTTTTAATTTTTATAACTACCATGTAAAGTTGGCACTATTCCCTTCCTAGCTGAAAATCATGAAAAACAAATTTAAAAAAAAAGAAACATAAAAATCAACATATTTTAATAATATTAGTTAGTACAGTTGCTCAGTCATGTCTGACTCTTTGCGGCCCCATGAATCGCAGCATGCCAGGCCTCCCTGTCCATCACCAACTCCCGGAGTTTAACCAAACTCATGTCCATCGAGTTGGTGATGCCATCCCGCCATCTCATCCTCTGTCGTCCCCTTCTTCTTCTGCCCCCAATCCTTCCCAGCATCAGGGTCTTTTCCAGTGGGTCAACTCTTCGCATGAAGTGGCCAAAGTATTGGAGTTTCAGCTTCAGCATCAGTCCTTCCAATGAACACCCAGGACCGATCTCCTTTAGGATGGACTGGTTGGATCTCCTTGCAGTCCAAGGGACTCTCAAGAGTCTTGTCCAACACCACAGTTCAAAAGCATCAATTCTTCGGCGCTCAATTTTTTTCACAGTCCAACTCTCACATCCATCCATACATGACCACTGGAAAAACCATAGCCTTGACTAGACGGACCTTTGTTGGCAAAGAAATGTCTCTGTCGCTGCTGCTGAGTTGCTTCAGTCGTGTTCGACTCTGTGCGACCCCATAGAGGGCAGCATGCCAGGCTCCCCCCTCCTTGGGATTCTCCAGGCAAGAACACTGGAGTGGGTTGCCATTGCTGTATCTGTCAAAAATACTAAGTCTGAATAAAATGAAATTTTTCCTGAAAGGCTGGCTATAAGAAACTTGGGACAATTATAGGTGTCCAGAAAAATAACTTCAGAGTTCTAATCTACAACATTAATGGTGATTCACACTAGGTGCTCAGTGAAGATGAAGGTCCACCAGGAGCAGGTGCAAACATTTGCACTGGGGTTAAAAAGTGGGTCTTGAGTCAGTTACAAGGATTTATGTTTAAGGGGAAATGGAAAGGAATTTGGAACTCCTGTGTGAATCCTGATAAATGAGTAGAACACAGGACCCTACTTACATGGACATGTTTAAAAACTAAGAAACAAAAGGCTGAAATTAAAGAGGTGCAAAAATTAGTCCACCAAATAGCAATATAAATAAAATGAGCTGGTGTATTGGTTACTGTAAAAGTTAAGCTGCCATAGAAAGAAAACACAAACATTGCTTTAAATAAGTTAGAAGTTTATTTTTCCATCCCATAATATTCCAGGAAATAGGGAGGCTGGACTTCACAAAGTATTCCAGAGTAGCTGGCAGTCTACCATGCTCTGTTCTAATAGAATCCTGCAAGATTGACTTAGATATCTTCATACCTAAGAATAATGATACAAAATATAAAATTTTTGCATGTGGATATCTAATTTTCCCAGCACCATGTGTTGAAGAGATTATCCTTGCCCCATTGTATGTTCTTGGCACCCTTATCAAACATCAGTTGATCTCATATACAAGGGGTTACTTCTAGAAGTGAAGTGAAGTTGCCCAGTCATGTCTGACTCTTTGCAACCCTGTGGACTGTAGCCTGCCAGGCTACTCTATCCATGGAATTTTCCAGGAAAGGATACTGAGGTGGGTTGCCATTTCCTTCTCCAGGGGATCTTCCTGACCCAGGGATGGAACCCAGGTCTCCTGCACAGCAGGCAGACTCCTCACTGTATGAGCCACTTCTGGACTCTCAATATAAATAGTTACACTGGCCTATAATTTGCTTAATGCAAGTACTTTATGGTTTTAATTATCTTATGAAGTGAAAGTCACTCACTCGTGTCCAACTCTTTGCCTCCCACCCAATTTGTACTCCTTTTATTACCTTTTATTGACTAAATACCCTGTCTTGTTCTTTTCTACCTTAAATCATATGCAAACATCAACTCAAAATGGATTAAAAGCTTAAACATAAGCGCTTATGAAGAGGCAAATATATATGACACTGAAAGATGAACACCTCAGGTAAATAACTGTCCAATATGCTACTGGAGAAGAGTGGAGAAATAACTCAAAAGGATGAAGAGATGGAGCCAAAGCAAAATCAATGCCCAGTTGTGGATGTGACTGGTGATGGGAGCAAAGTCCAATGCTGTAAAGAACAATATTGCACAGGAACCATGAATGTTAGGTCCATGAATCAAGGTAAATTGGAAGTGGTCAAGCAAGAGACTGCAAGATTGAACATCGGCATTTTAGGAATCAGTGAACTAAAATGGACTGGATAGGGTGAATTTAATTCAGATGACCATTATATCTCCTACTGTGGACAAGAATCCCTTAGGAGAAATGGACTAGCCATCTGTCAACAGAAGATGGAAATGCAGTTCTTGGGTCCAATCTCAAAAACGACAGAATGAACACTGTTCATTTCCAAGGCTAAACATTAAATATCACAGTAATCCAATTCTAAGCCCTGACTAGAAATGCTGAAGAAGCTGAACAGTTCCATGAAGACCTACAAGATCTTCTAGAACTAACAACCAAAAAAGATGGCCTTTTCATTATAGGGACTGGAAAGCAAAAATAAGTCAAAAGATACTTGGAGTAACAGGCATACTTGGCCTTGGTGTACAAAATGAAGCAGGGCAAAGGCTAACAGAGTTTGCCAAGGGAATGCACTGGTCATAGCAAATACCCTCTTCCAGCAACACAAGAGAAGACTCTACACATGTACATCACCAGATGGTCAACACTAAAATCAGATTGATCATATTCTTTGCAGCCAAAAATGGAGAAGCTCTATACAGTCAGCAAAACTAAGATGAGGAGCTGACTGTCACTCAGATCATGAACTCCTTATTGTAAAATTCAGACTTAAATTAAAGACAGTATGGAAAACCACTAGACCATTTAGGTATGACCTAAATCAAAACCCTTATGATTATACAGTGGAAATGACAAATAGAGTCAAGGGATTAGATCTGATAGAGTGCCTGAAGAACTATGGACGGAGGTTCATGACATTGTACAAGAGGCAGTGATCAAGACTGTATTCAAGGGAAAAAAAAATTCAAAAAGGCAAAATGGTTGCCTGCGGTACCCTTACAAATAGCTGAGAAAAGAAGAGAATCTAAAAGCTATAAAGAAAAGGAAAGATAAACCCATTTGAATGCAGCATTCCAAAGAATACAAAGGAAAGATAAGAAAGCCTTCCTCAGTGACCAATGCAAAGAAATAGAGGAAAACAATAGAATGGGAAAGACTAGAGATCTCTTTAAGAGAATTAGAGATACCAAGGGAATATTTCATGAAAAGATGGGCACAATAAAGGACACTAATGGAGATTACCCAAATACTTAAAAATAGAACTATCATATGATCCAAATATGTCATCTCTGGTATATATCCAAAGGAAACAAAATCAGTATCTCAGAGGGTTACCTGTGCTTTCATATGCATTGACACTCTACACACAATAGCAAGTATATAGAAATAATATGTCTCCATTGCCATGTGAAGAGAGAAAGGAAATGTGATATATACAAATAAAAGAATACCATTCATCTCTGAAAAAGAAGAAAATTCTGCAATTTGTAACATGGATGAACCTGGGGTCAGCTATAGAAGGACACATTTTGCATGATTCTACTTATATGAAATATCTAAAATAGTTCAATTCATTAAAACAGAGAACAGAGATTACCAGAAGCTCTTGGGGGAAATAGGGCTCTAAAAGTTTAAAAAGGGCTCTAAAAAAAAGGCTCTAAAGTTTCTGTTACACTAGATAAACACATTCTAGAGTTCTGCTGTACAACATAGCAATATGCTATTATTGTATTTCAAATTTTGTTAAGAGGGTAGATCTCAAGTTAAGGGTTCTTAACATCAAAAAAAAAAAAAAAAAATCACACAAAACAGCAAAAAGCAAAACCCTCAAAGGGGCACAAGGAAACAGGCACATTATGCATTTGTCTATTATGCTGATTGTAGTTTTTGCTTATGTCTACTCTGAACAAATTATACACATCAAATATGTACAGTTCTTTGTATATCAGTTATGCCTCATTAAAGCTGTTAAAATACAGAAACATAATATTGATTAAAATGCAAATCAAAGTAGAAAACATAATATTTTGTCTTTTATATAAGGTATATATATTTTATATAATATTCTAAAGTAATATTAAATATCATACTTGTGTCTATTAAAGCAGTAGATAGATATATACAGGTATCGAAAGCATTGCCAAAGCTATTTTCTCTGAAGCAAATCTATTTTTCTATTATTGTCAATTTACAAAAATATGCCCAAGCAGGAAAAAAGAAAGATTATTTCCTTAAGAGATTAAAATATTGTGAGCCCCAAATTTTCAATCATAACTTATGTTAAAAATTGATTAATTAATGATTAGTAACTGATCAGGTAGCTTTTAAAGTAGTATAAAATTAACAAGTGTAAAAAAATCACCCAAAATGGCTACAGTCTAATTTTTCTTTGCCATGCTTAATACATACTGATTTTGCTTTAGATTGATAAAATGATTTAGTTCTATTGATTCTCTATGCCTCTGACTTAATCTATTTCTCTGATTCTTTAATCTCCATCCTTTGTTCAGTCTCATTGGGTTGTTCTGTCAGTATCAGTTTCCTTTTTTTGCATCTCACTCTGTATGTGTCTCAGATATTTCTTCAGTTCAGTCACTCAGTTGTGTCTTTGCAACTCCATGAATTGCAGCACGCCAGGCCTCCCTGTCCATCATCAACTCCAGAAGTTTACTCACACTCATGTACATGGAGTCGATAATGCCATCCAACCATCTCATCCTCTGTCGTCCCCTTCTCCTCCTGCCTTCAATCTTTCCCAGTATCAGGGTCTTTTCAAATGAAGCAGTTCTTTGTGTCAGGTGGCCAAAGTATTGGAGTTTCAGCTTCAACACCAACCCCTCCAATGAATATTCAGGACTGATCTCCTTTAGGATATCTCCTTGCAGTCCAAGGGACTCTCAAGAGTCTTCTCCAACACCACAGTTCAAAAGCATCAATTCTTTGGTGCTCAGCTTTCTTTATAATCCAACTCTCACATCCATATATGACTACTGGAAAAACCATAGCCTTGACTAGATCGACCTTTGTTGGCAAAGTAATGTCTCTGCTTTTTAATATGCTGTCTATGTTGGTCACAGCTTTTCTTCCAAAGAGCAAAGGTCTTTTAATTTCATGGCTGCAGTCAGTATCTGCAGTGATTTTGGAACCCAAGAAGATAAAATCTGCCACTGTTTCCACTATTTCCCCATCTATTTGCCGTGAAGTGTTGGGGCTGGATGTCATGATTTTAGCTTTTTGAACATTGAGCTTTAAGCCAGCTTTTTCACTCTCCTCTTTCACTTTCATCAAGAGGCTCTTTAGTTCTCTTTCACTTTCTGCCATAATAGTTGTGTCATCTGCATATCTGAGGTTATTGATGCTTCCCCTGGCAATCTTGATTCCAGCATGTGCTTCATTCAGCACCACATTAAACATTTAGCTTCTCAACATGTGATTTCTTGGTCTGCATGTTCATCAATCTTTATATCACATTTATATTTCAAGTTGTTGACCATCTGGATTGATGTCTTATATCCTTTGTACCTCTTTATTTGTTGGCTAAGAAAAATTCATTTTGATTCATTAGCATAACTTCTAAAAATATTAAACTCTCCTTTTGTGAGTAACCTAAATATAAAAGTGATGTATATCTAAAACTAATCACAAGAAAGCACACATATATATAAACAAGCACAGAGATACATAAATATATTAACTACTTCCCATATGATACATTTTTTATAGAGGGTAGAATTTCATTAACTCCAGTGATTTTCAAAGGGGAAAAGGATTAGATGTTCACAGGAAAGTTAGAGTGTGGATTTCTGGACCTTGGAAGAGGTAGGTAACATAGAAAAACTGGATAGACTTTTCTTTGAATAAAGAGCATGCAATCTATAGCTACATTATAGGACTCTCTAAATTGCCTTAATTCAATGTACAGCCTCTGCATGTAGAGATAGTTATCTATTTATGTAGTGATTTTTCATTTAGCCCCTCCATTACACTAATATTAGCATTTTCTCAAACATAATGGACACATTCAAAACTGAAACAGTTAATTCATTTTGGCATACATTATTTTGAAAATATATGTGCTTTTAAATGCTTCCTGGCCAATGATGTAAAACTAAAAGTTGTTACTCAACTGAATAGATGAATTGCTTATGAAAAACAAGGAAAGATTATGACTCATATACCAGAACTGATAATACCTTCTTTAGAGGTTGAAAACTATTTAGGGGAACTATTATGATGGTGTTTTCATACAGGTAATATAGTTCAAGTATTAAAGCACCGATTAACCCAAAATCTGTTGTTGTTTTTTTTTTTAAGATACCTCATAAAAATAACACAAACATTACTTTGATTTATTATTTAATTACTGCTTTTTTCATCACATTGTTCGGTGCCTTACTGTGAATAGTGCATTTAATGCCTCATGTACTGGAGGCAAACATGTTGTACCTTTTAAGAGTACCTCAGTGATCTTCCTTCTCTTTCTCTCCCCCCACCCAGGATAAACTAACTAATACTGGTCTTTACAATAGAGAAATTGACATGTATGGCAAAGGCGGAAAAAAGAAAGTCATAAATGTTTCATGATTGATGTGACTGATGAGGACTTTCCTTGTAGCTCAGATTGTACAGTCTGCCTGAAATGCAGGAGACCTGGGTTTGATCACTGGGTTGTGATGATCCCTTGGAGAAAGAATGCCTACCCATCCAGTATTCTTGCCTAGAGAATTCCATGGACAAAGGAGCCTGCAGGCTAAATTCCATGGAGTTGCATAGAGTCAGACACTACTAAGAAACTAACACTTGTACACTTGTACATGACTGATGTTGGTGACAAGTGAAAATTAGGTGAAAACTAAAGACACAGAATGTTTCCTTGAAGTATACTAGTAAATTACCAGAGAAGGAGAACTTGTGAAATCTTGGACTTCTTTTTTAGCATAATGAAATTATACACACACACACACACACACACATACTTGCCAAGGTTGGTGGTAGAAAAACAGTAAAAAATAAAAGAACTAGTAATGAGAGGGAAGACTGGAAGAGTAGAAAGTCCTTACAAGCTTGTTTATAGACTGTAACATGCATTATAAAGTAGAATTTGGCTTAAGCAAGATGGGTCAATTACATCAATGAGTGCACAAAGAAACAGAAGGTTATGTCATGTTGGCATGAGGACTATGGGTGAGGGAAGCTCACTCAGGAGGGTGACCTGGCTTCAGAGTCTGGATCTGCTCTGAGAGCACAGTGATTAAGGGGTAAAGCAAAATATACATGCTTGATAAGTAAATATGAATCCTGGACAAGCGCTCTCTGAATATCCTATATTCCATATACTCTAAATTTAGGTTCTAAAAGAAACTTCTACCTTTGTGTCCCTTTGTGAAATTTTTGCTTTCATTATTTAAAAGAGGAATAGGCATGATGCAATTATACAGACTATAAAAGTTCCAGGTATTTTGGTGTATTTTTTTTTCCTGTAAAGTTTTAATTCTTCTTGTGGTAAATGTAGGGCATTTGTAAAGCAAAACATTGCCTGAACATGACATCCATCCACTCATTCACTTAGTTCAGCCAGTAAGCATTTATTAAACCACTCCTTTGTTTCAGGTACCTCAAATGAAGGGCTAAATTAGACCCAGTCCCTGGTTCCAGAATTCACAACTTTGTTAGAGAAGCTAATAAATGAAGAGAAAAACAGCAATGAACTGTTAACATTGTGTTCACATGAATAATTATGTCTGACAAAATTAGAATCCAGTAAATTCTATCTCCTACAATAGCTCTCAATTTATTAAAAAACAATATGGTATAATTGTATTAATATACTATCTGAAAAATGAGTGTTTCCATGCTGTTCTTTATATATTACTTTATTATCTTTACAATAAATATGTGTTTTAAATCATATTTTAAAGAATAAGTAGTGGTCCCAGGAATCATAATTCAAACAGAAAAAGGTCTATGTGTTTAGAATAGTATATAAAATTAAACACATATCTAAAATAAAAGTATATTTATACATACAATTCCATGTAGAAAAGGTTACTACATGGTGGGAGGTAGTTTTGACTCATTCACAAAGAAAGTTTTTTGAATCATAAATACTCAAAAATGTTTCCAATTGGAGTTACAGATGTATAGGTATAGAAAACCTGAGTCAATAGTCTAGGTAGGGTTTATCACAAATGAAACTTGACTGAGTGTTCCTTAGCAATTCTTTAAGGTCTTTGATACTGCCATGAAAGTAAATTAAATGTAACATTTAGCACTAATGTGGAGGTTCAGATAAGTGCTATACATGAAGAATGTTTATAAAATCACATTAACAGTGATGTCTCTAATATAATTATCCAAGAGAGCTTTCAGGTTGTCTCAGAAAGAAAAGACATGTTACATAAGACAGCATTGGGCTTATGGGGACACAGCAAAGTTTCTAAGTAAAATGGATGTCTGTTGAGTCAATAAAACTTTTGCATTAATTATCTTATAAAATTTGAGATAAATTCTACTTTCAAACATAAGGACATTATTTTGTTTATATGTCATATAAGAATTCAGCAAAGTTTTAAAACTCACATAAATAAATAGAAAGATAACTAAAATATCTTATTTATAAATCAGTAATAATACAAGGAAGACAATAGCTATAACAATAGATATCATTTAAAGGGCACTTACTATATATTGGTCAGTGATTTTTAGTTCACATGTGATTTCCCTTCATTATTCTCACAACCATTTTATGGCATACTTATGACTTATCTCGATTTGTTTTCCCATATAAGCCAAAAAGCTGAAGAGATTAAATCATTTGCTTAAGATCAAACAAACTGTGATGGCAGTTTAGCCATCACTGATCTGTTTTAACCTTAAAAATGTTAAACTAGTTAGTCTGTAAATAATGACATGGGATTCCACTGATAACTGATTGCTGAATTTAAATTATTTAATACCAAAGAGTGTAAACATATACAACACAGTGTCTTCAATATTTTTTGTTTCAACAAGACCCTGCAAAGAGCTTCAGTTCTCAAAATATATTAATTAAAAAATTAAGCATATATTTTCATCACATAGGGATGCCCAGTTATTTTAGGTTATCAGAGTGTATTTTATCATAAGCATGTTCAGTCCCTGGGTCAGGAAGAAACCCTAGAGAAGGAAATGACAAACCACTCCATTATTCTTGCCTGGAAAATCCTATGGACAGAGGACGCTGGTGGGGTACTGTCTGTAGGGTCCCGAGAGCCAGACACGACTTAGCAACTAAAACCACCATGGTAAAATATGTATTTCAACTGTACAGTTTATTTCTTTGGGTGTTTGGGGGACTGTTCTCTTCTCTATTTTCATTTTTTCTGTTACTTTTGAAAATTAATAAGGTCAGAAACAAGATGATAATTTTATATGTATTTGAGACCTAGAAAAATGTGAAACAAAAGTGAAAATAAAATATATTTTGGAAAATCTCAACCTCATGTTCTGAAGTTCTCAGGCTCAAAGAGAATTTAAAGAAAATCTGGAGGGAAAAAAAAGAATGACTGATTCATGGATATGAGGCTTTTTTTTTTTTTAATTCTAAGAAACAGTTTTGCTTCACCTCCCTCCCCTATTTATGTTATGTGCATCACTCTATTTTTAGCTTGCTGTACAGAGATGATGGCAAAGAATCTGCCTACAATGCAGGAAGCCTGGATTCGGATACTTGGGCTGAGAAGATCCTCCGGGGAAAAATATGGCAACCCACTCCAATATTCTTGCCTGGAGAATTCCATGGAGAGAGGAATCTGGCAGGCTACAGTCTTATAGGGTTGCAAAGAGTCAGATACAACAGAGAGACTAACACTCTCACCTTTTTTCATAGCGATATTTATGTTAATTAGCAATTTATATTTTGCTTTATGTACTTGTAATTGATTTTATAAAGCTGGTAAAAATGGTTATTGCACATAAGCAAACTGGACAGTTGAAACAATACACCTGTAATTATTCCGTGTGGCTTTATATTAAATACTTATTTTGTAGATCTAACAGTTTTCATTTCATATATCTTAAGTTAGATATTGATAACATAGTTAGCATATATCATAACTGCCTTAAAATTTTCCCTGTTACCATCACACAAATAATATTCAATTTTGCTATGATTTGGAGATTTATCTTAAACAATACTAAGTCATGATTTTAAAATACATTTGAAGAAATTTTGACTTTTCAAATATATATTCCAATGTAGAAAATTGTAATTAAATCTACTCCATGATACTTTTGATTATGTGTCATTTATTTTGAGTATATGTGTCATTTATTTTGAGCATATATGTGTCATTTATTTTGAGCAGTTTTAGTTAAAACTAATGTTAATCAATATATAAGTATTTATTATTTTTTAATAACTATGCTCCTTAAAAAATACATATCCATGCATTTATAAATGTCACCTTTTCCAATTTATTTTTTTAAAGTGAAGAGACTGTATGATCACTGGAAACTTTAACTGAAGTCCCCTTGTCTGTAGGACTTACATTTATCCTCTATGTCCTATTTCTTCCATCTGCACCAAACTTTCAGAACATTAGCTAATCAATACCCACAACTCACCTCTAGATAAGGTTTTTATTGCTTGAGATGAGAAAACTTAAGGAGAGTTAAGTAACTTGTACAAGGTCAGTGTGAATTGGTGTCATCTGAGCTAGGCTTAGCATACAGATTGATTGTCCCCATAGCTATTTCTACATTCTCTGGGCATAGTAGCTTCAGACAGGCCTGTGAGAAAGAATTTCCTTTAAATGTGGATCTTCACTGCCATGTTTAAACATAGCTGTTAACATATTTCCAATTGAGCATTTCCACATGTTAACCAACACTTTTCTCAAGCAGATCTAGGCTTTTAAAAATTAAATGCTGATTTTCCAGATTCATATTTTATAAGCTATATATTGTTGGCTTAATGTTTATTTACTAAGTTCATTCTATCCCAAAAGTCAACTCATTACCATATTTTACCATTATACCATTTATTGAAAATGTTAGTGTTATAACTCATCTTGTTTTTGCAATGTAAAAGCATTCTTAGTTGTGGGTCTTAATTCAACTGATTGCTTTTTAAAATGACTCCAAATTATTAATTTCTCTGGATAGCTTTATAGTTATTTTAAATATGTTTATATAACACTCTCAATATTTCAAAAAGCTTATAGTTATTTGTTTTTAATATATTAGATATTTACTAACAAATTATAATTTTATAACATATGGTCTAGTTTCAGTAGATTGTTTCTGTTTCAAAATATCTACTGTATCTTTATTTTTCTGAAAGCTGGAGATGCTATTTTCAGCATCATCTCAGTGGTATTATTTCTATGCCTAGCACATCATATCTTCACTTCAGTCTTGTGTACTTTCTTGTCTCTACATTTTTATACTGACTGTGATTTATGGCTCCAGTCAAATCTGTGAGTATCTGAGCCCCTTGGATGCCACATACATTATTATTTTGCTGTGGGTTCTTATGACCACTTTGACCAAGTTTCTGAAGCAGTCAACATTCATACAACCCACAAGTATTTAGCAGTACTGCTGTCAGGGACACTCAATAATGCTTTTCTACTTTTCTTATTGATCTGTCCTTAATCTTTTTTTATTTCAGCCTGAATTTCTCTCTCATCCTGTTTCCTGAACTAATATTTAAATCATGCCTCTATTTTATGTTATTTTTAGCTTAATTTTATTCCCTTTCCATTTTTTTCTTTTTGTTAACAACACTCCTTTCCTTTATCTTGTGCTAAATCAGTTTGTGTGTGTGTGTGTGTGTGTGTGTTTGTATAATTTCATTACTGGATATTATAGCTGTGTTTTACTTATTCAATGTACTCACCTAACCTTAACCTCTGTGAGGTAATTCACATTATTCACCTTATATGATTACTTATTCACAATAAGCTATCTGTTCCAAATATAAGAGGGGGACATTTTTTTCCATTTGGCATCAATTACATTTGTTTCACTTACTTCACTCAATACATATGCCAGCTTCAAGTTAATTTTCCCTACTAATATTGAAAGATATATATCCTGTGAAAGTATAAATTCATATAGGTCATCCTGAAAACTACATGACCACAATGTGAATTTTGGGATCATTACCTTGTCACTCATTAGTCATTATTTTAGGAAAGGTAGTTGCTACTTGCTGATTATTTATTTTCATTTATGTTTATTAGTTGGAGGCTAATTACTTTACAATATTGTAGTGGTTTTTGTCATACATTGACATGAATCAGCCATGGATTTACATGTATTCCCCATCCCGATCCCCCCTCCCACCTCTCAATTATTATTCATAATTAATTTATTTTTAATTGAAGCATAACTGCTTTACAATATTGTATTGGGTTCTGCCATATATCAACATGATCAGCCATAGGTATACATATGTCCCCTCCCTCTTGAACATGCCTCCCACCTCCCAGCCTATTATACCCTCTAAGTTGTTACAGAGCCTTGGTTTGGTTTCCCTCAGTCATACGGCAAATCCCCATTGGCTATTTTACATATGGTAATGTATATGTTTCTATGTTACTCTCTCCATTCGTCCCACCTTATCCTTCCTCTCCTACCCTCCTGTCCATAATTCTGTTCCTGACATAATTCTGTCTGCCTTTTCGTTGTTGCCCCACAAATAGGTCCATTAGTACCTTCTTTATAGATTCCTATATATATTAACATACAATATTTGTTTTTCTCTTTCTGACTTATTTCACTCTGCATAATAAGCTTGAGGTTCATTCATCTTGAACGGACTCAAATACATTCTTTTTTAGAGGTGAGTAATATTCTATTGCATATATGTTATGTACCACAGCTTCTTTATCCATTCATCTGTTGTTGATGGACATCCAGCAATATCCCCCCACTAGTAGGCATATACCCTGAGAAAACCAAAATTGAAAAAGGCACATGCACCTTAATATTCATTATAGCACTACTTACAATAGCTAGGATATAGAAGCAATCTTAGTTTTTTATGTTTTTTTTTTTAAATGCTGAGTTTCAAGTCAGCTTTTTCACTCTTCTCTTTCAGCCTCATCAAGAGGCTCTTTTGTTCCTCTTCACTTTCTGTCATTAGAGTGGTATCATCTGCATATTTGAGGTTGCTGATATTTCCCCTGGAAATCTTGATTCCAGCTTGTGATTCCTCCAGGTAGGCATTTCACATGATGTACTCTGCATATAAGTTGAATAAGCAGGGTGCCAAAATACAGTCTTGCAGTACTCCTTTCCCCATTTTTAACCAGTCCCATGTCTTTAAGGATTTTCAATGGTTTGTTGTGATCTACACAGTATAATAAGTATAACTGTAGGCACAGATCATTTGGAAGATCGAGTGGCAAATTATGCACTTCAACTTTCCATGGTGTGGCATTGCTCTCTCAGGATGTACCTCTAGTCCTGGTGGCAAACTCCTTGCTCTCTTATTGGTGATGATTCTACATCCTTTTAAATAGGATGTGTTCAGGATATTTCAAGTCTGATACTTACAGTCTTGGGTTGACTAAGAAGATGCACACATGCTTAGACATACATAAGATGCATACAGAAGTGCATCTTGTTTCTGCTTCAACACTCTCTACCTTTTGTGACATTATAGGTTATTCAAGCCAACATCCTGCCCTCTAAAATTTTCAAGAAAAAGAGCATATCACTTATTTTTCAACCTTCAGGGGAAATTCATTTTCTTTATCATGTATCATTATTTATTTCTGCACTGAACAAACACCTATTCAAGGAGTAAGATAACAGCCATCCTTTCCTGAAGGAATGTTCAGTCACTCCAAGTGGTTCTTATGGAAAAGTCATCTGATCTTGGCATTATCCATCTACATTTACCATTCAGTCTGACTTCACAATATCACCTTACCTCAGTAAACTTTCCTAAAATATCTAGTCTTTTTTTTTTTTTAATACAGAGTGGTTGGAGTAACTTTTTTTTAATTAATTAATTTTAATTGGAGGCTAATTACTTTACAATACTGTGGTGGTTTTTAGCCATACATTGATATGAATCAGTCACAGGTGTACATGTGTCCCCCATTCCGAATCCCTTCACCCACCTCCCTCCCCATCCCATCCCATCCCTCTGGGTTGTCATAGTGCACCGACATTGAGTGCCCTATTTCAAGAATTGAATTTGGACTGGTGATCTATTTCACATATAGTAATATACATATTTCAATGCTATTCTCCCAAATCATCCCACCCTTGCCCTCTCCCACAGAGTCCAAAAGTCTGTTCTTTACATCTGTGTCTCTTTTGCTGTCTCACATATAAGGTCGTCGGTACCATCTTTCTAAATTCCATATATATGTACTAATATACTGTATTGGTGTTTTTCTTTCTGACTTACTTCACTCTAAATAGGCTACAGTTTCATTCACCTCATTAGACTTTCCTGGTGGCTAAGACAGTAAAGCATCTGCCTACACTGCGGGAGATCCAGTTTTGATCCCTGAGTTTAGATTTGGGATTAGATCTATGGCTTTTATTATGTTGAGGTACGTTTCTTCTATGCCTGCTTTCTGGAGAGTTTTTATCATAAACGGGTGTTGAATTTTGTCAAAGGCTTTCTCTGCATCTATTGAGATAATCATATGGTTTTTATCTTTCCATTTGTTAATGTGGTGTATCACATTGATTGATTTTTGAATACTGAAGTATCCTTGCATCTCTGGGATAAAGCCCACTGGGTCATGATATATAGTCTTTTTAATATGTTGTTGGATTCTGTTTGCTAGCATTTGTTGAGGATATTTGCATCTAGGGTTATCAGTGATATTGGCCTGTAGTTTTCTTTTTTTGTGGCATTTGTATGGTTTTGGTATTAGGGTGATGATGGCCTCATAGAATGAGTTTGGGAGTTTACCTTCCTCTGCAATTTTCTGAAAGAGTTTGAGTAGGATAGGTGTTAGCTCTTCTCTAAATTTTTGGTAGAATTCATCTGTGAAGCCATCTGGTCCTGGGCTTTCATTTGGTGGAAGATTTTTTATTATAGTTTCTATTTTTGTGCTTGTGATGGGTCTGTTAAGATTTTCTATTTCTTCCTGGTTCAGTTTTGGAAAATTATACTTTTCTAAGAATTCATCCATTTCTTCCAAATTGTCCATTTTATTGGCATATAGCTGCTGATAGTAGTCTTTTATGGTCCTTTGCATTTCTGTGTTGTCTGTTGTGATTTCTCCATTTTCATTTCCAATTTGTTGACTTGATTCTTCTCCCTTTTTCTCTTGATGAGTCTGGCTACTGGTTTGTCCATTTTATTTATCTGCTCAAATAAACAGCTTTTAGTTTTGTTGATTTTTGCTATAGTCTCCTTTATTTCTTTTTCATTTATTTCTGCTCTAATTTTTATGATTTCTTTCCCTCTACTAACCCTGAAGTTCATCATTTCTTCTTTTTCTAGTTGCTTTTAGTTTATTTATTTGATTTTTCTTTTGTTTCCTGACATAAGCTTGTATTGCTATGAACCTTCCCCTTAGCACTACTTTTACAGAATCCCATAGGTTTTGGGTTATCATGGTTTCATTTACATTTGTTTCTATGCATATTTTGATATCTTTTTTGATTTCTTCCAAGATTTGTTGGTTCAGAAGTGTATTGTTTAGCCTCCATAAGCTCATATTTTTAATAGGTTGTGTTTTTTTTTTTTTTTCCCCTGTAGTTGACATCTAATCTTACTGCATTGTGATCAGAAAGGATGCCTGACGTGATTCCAATTTTTTTTTTTAATTTACCAAGGCTAGATTTATGGCCCCGGATGTGATCTGTCCTGGAGAATGGGTGTAATTGTTTTGCATGAAGTTTAAAAGGTATGCATTATATTTTTACAAAAACTGAAAGAACTACCAGGAATCTCGGTGTTACTCTCATAGAATTTATGACTTGTTTTCAACTTTAGAGCTTTAGTATCACAGATAAAATTATGTTTAATACTGTTACATATATTTTTTACCAGGTATCAATTTTATTACATATATCAGTGTTACATATATCAATATGAAATATTGAATTTACCAATTCAATTTTTGTATCAATGTATTAAAAAATGATTTGGATTAAAAATAATGCTTGTTTAAACTTCCAAACAAAAAAATAAAAAAATAAACTTCCAAACAACAAACTTACAATTTAAACTAATTGTTTATATCTAATAACCTTATTAATTGTGCAACATGTACATATTGAAATTAAAAAGGAATATTACTAGCTGCTAGAGATGAGAAAAAAAAGTTGAACTAAATTCATTGTTACTTAGGCACATATGGGACAAAACATATAGCCAAAAATATTGCTACCAGAATAAAAAATTATATTTTATCATAGCTTCTTCAAAAATAAATTGAAAGGATATTTCACTGCTGCCTGAAATTATACATAGTAAATATTGCTAAAAGGGCTTTAAAAATATGAGAAATTATACAATATTGAAATGAGTTTAATATAATACAAGAAAGGACAATTTAAATTTTAATATTCAAAAGTGCAAGCCTACTCAAATAACAGGTTATTAGTAAAGATCTTAACACTTTCTACAGAGAAACAGTTATTTCCCACAGAGAAAACAACATATAAACAAATACCTTACTGAAGATACAATCTGGTTTTAAGGAGCAGATGCTAATCAATAATTTGATATCTAAAATCAAATGATAAGGGATTAATGGAAAACATTTCTTCAAAAAAGAGTAACTTGCATCATTATATTTCATGTCTGGAAATTAGAAAAACTTTACAACATAAATTATGTTTCTCAAACTTTCATATAATGGATATGATTTAAAAATTAGAGACTAATTGTCAACAAACAAATAAATTTAGGTATCTATTATTCACCATGGGTGATGTTTTCATTGAGAGGAGACTAAATCATTATATCTAAATTCCAATAACTCTTTGTGGAGAAATTATTTATCTAAAAAACTCCACATTGTAATAAATAGGTAAAATCAGAGGGTCAAAGGAATAAATAGAAATTTATAATTACATCTTAAATTTTATCTTTCCAGAATAATGTTGCTAATATAGACATTGATAATATAAATGATATAGTTCCATTACTTTTCACCTAATTTGTCTCAGTTTACATCTTATAATTGGATAAAATGATTCAAAATCATGACCTTAACTTTCTCTAACACAAGTGAATTAAAATGCAAGATCATATCCTTGAGTTTATGACTGATTTCAAGATATTTTCAATAGCCTATTGGTGTAATTCTATCTTTATATCACACAGATATCTCCATCTCAACATGGCTTGTAATGAATTCTTTATCTTTGACCTCAAACATTTCCCCCTCTTATATTCTCTATGTAAGTGAATTATGCAGCAGCAGTAGCAGCATATACCATCTTCTAAGGTGTTTTAACTTCATGTTCTGGTCTCCAATACAAAGGCAGTAAATGATATTTCATTAGACTTCTAATTTCGATTTCTAATATTTCAAATTCTTTATTTCTTTCCAGGTAATTAAGTGTGACATTAAGTGTGACCATAACATTCTTTGAACAATGAAAGACAAAAGGAAATGATGAGTATTACTTCCAGGATTAAAACTGTGATTTCTCTTGTGTAATTTTCTATGCATAGTTTCTCTGTTGTGACAAATGTGGATGCTACTTTTGCAAGCTAGGGCAATATCAACCCACCTTGTAGTGTCATGAAGAAGACTTTGTATTTACAAATCAATGTTAATTCTGCTTAAAGACATCACAACATAGACTATCCTTGTAAATACCTATTACATGTATTAAATATTTTTAATTAAAATTATTTTGAAATTCCAGTCTCCTTCCCTCTTTCATCACATAGGATTCTAATAATTGTTGAGTTTATCTTTCACTTATATTTTACCCAGAACTGTTTTTATTGCTGTACAACATTTATTTATTTTTAATGTGATGATAATTGTTTTATAATGTCATGTTGGTATCTACCATAAACAACATGAATCAATCATAAGTATACAGATATCCAGGCTTCCCTGTTAGCTAAGATGATAAAGAATCCACCTCCATTTCAGGAGACCCGGGTTCCATTGCTGGGTCTTGAAGATCTCCTGAAGAAGGCAATGGCTACCCACTTTAGGATTCTTACCTGGAGAATCCCATGGAAAGAGAAGCCTGGTGTGCTACTGTCCTTGGGGTCACAAAGCTTGGACATGACTGAGCGACTAAGCACAGTTCAGTTCAGTACCATCGCTCAGTTGTGTCTGACTCGTTGTGACCCCATGAACCACAGAACGACAGGCCTTCCTGTCCATCACCAACTCCCAGAGTCCACCCAAATCCATGCCCATCGAGTTGATGATGCCATCCAACCATCTCATCCTCTGTCGTCCCCTTCTCCTCCTGCCTTCAATCTTTCCCAGCATCAGGGTCTTTTACAATGAGTCAGATCTTCGTATCAGGTGGACAAGTATTGGGGTTTCATCTTCAACATCAGTCCTTCCAATGAAGACCCAGGACTGATCCCCTTTAGGACGGGACTGGTTGGATTTCCTTGCAGTCCAAGGGACTCTCAAGAATCTTCTTCAACACCATTATTCAAAAGCATTAATTCTTCAGCGCTCAGCTTTCTTTATAGTCCAACTCTCACATCCATAAATATCCACTGGAAAGACCATAGCCTTGACTAGATGGACCTTTGTTGGCAAAGTAAAGTCTCTGCTTTTTAATATGCTGTCTACGTTGGTCATAGCTTTCTTTCCAAGGAGTAAGCGTCTTTTAATTTCCTTGCTGCAATCACCATCTGCAGTGATTTTGGAGCCCATAAAAACAAAGTCAGCCACTGTTTCCACTGTTACCCCATCTATCTGCCATGAAGGGATGGGACTGGATGCCATGATATTAGTTTTCTGAATGTTGAGTTTTAAGCCAACTTTTTCACTCTCCTCTTTCACTTTCATCAAGAGGCTCTTTAGTTCTTCTTCAGTTTCTGCCATAAGGGTGGTGTCATCTGCATATCTGAGGTTATTGATATTTCTCCCAGCAATCTTGATTCCAGCTTGTGCTTCCTCCAGCCCAGCGTTTCTCAAGATGTACTCTGCATACAAGTTAAATAAGCAGGGTGACAATATATAGCCTTGACATACTCCCTTCCTATTTGGAACCAGTCTATTGTTCCATGTCCAGTTCTAACTCTTGCTTCCTGATCTGCATACAGGTTTCTCAAGAGGCAGGTCAGGTGGTCTTGTATTCCCATCTCTTTCAGAATTTTCCACAATTTATAGTGATATACACAGTCAAAGGCTCTGGCATGGTCAATAAAGCAGAAATAGATGTCTGGAACTCACTTGCTTTTTTGATGATCCATCAAATGTTGGCAATTTGATCTCTGGTTCCTCTGCCTTTTCTAAAACCAGCTTGAACATCTGGAAGTTCACAGTTCATGTATTGCTGAACCTGGCTTGGAGAGTTTTGAGCATTACTTTACTAGCGTGTGAGATGAGTGCAATTGTGCAGTAGTTTGAGCATTCTTTGGCATTGCCTTTCTTTGGGATTGGAATGAAAACTGACCTTTTCCAGTCCTGTGGCCACTGCTGAGTTTTACATATTTGCTGGCATATTGAGTACAACATTTTCACAGCATTATCTTTTAGGATTTGAAATAGCTCAACTGGAACTCCATCACCTCCACTAGCTTTGTTCATAGTGATGCCCACTTGACTTCATGTTCCAGGATGTCTGCTCTAGGTGAGTGATCACACTATGGTGATTATTTGGGTCATGAAGATCTTTTTTGTACAGTTCTTCTGTGTATTCTTGCCACCTCTTCTTAATATCTTCTGCTTCTGCTAGGTCCCTACCATTTCTGTCCTTTATTGAGCCCACCTTTGCATGAAATGTTCCCTTGGTATCTCTAATTTTCTTGAAGAGATCTCGTCTTCCCCATTCTATTGTTTTCCTCCATTTCTTTGCACTGATCGCTGAGGAAGGCTTTATTATCTCTCCTTGTTTTTCTTTGGAACTCTGCATTCAAATGGGTATATCTTTCCTTTTGTCCTTTGCTTTTTGTTTCTGGCCTTTTCACAGCTATTTGTAAGGCCTCCTCAGACAGCCATTTTTCTTTTTTGCATTTCTTTTTCTCAAGGGATGATCTTGATCCCTGTCTCCTGTACAGTGTCATGAACCTCCGTCCATAGTTCTTCAGGCACTCTGTCTATCAGATCTAGTCCCTTAAATCTACTTCTCACTTCCACTGTATAGTTTTAAGGGATTTGATTTAGGTCATACCTGAATGGTCTAGTGGTTTTCTCCACTTTCTTCAATTTCAGTCTGAATTTGGCAATAAGGAGCTCATGATCTGAGCCACAGTCAGCTCCTGATCTTGTTGTTGCTGACTGTATAGAGCTTCTCCATCTTTGGCTGCAAAGAATATAATCAATTTGATTTCAGTCTTGACCATCTCGTGATGTCCGTGTGTAGAGACTTCTCTTGTGTTGTTGGAAGAGGGTGTTTGCTATGACCAATGTGTTCTCTTGGCAGAACTCTATTAGCTTTTGCCCTGCTTCATTCTGTACTCCAAGGCCTAATTTGCCTGTTACTCCAGGTGTTTCTTCACTTCCTAAGCACAGCACAATCAAATTTTTATTAGATATGAAGTGTGAGGGAAAAGTCAAGAATGAACCCCAGTTTATTTTCTAAGCAATGAGATGGATTAATATACTATCAAGTATGTTAGGGGAATGTCTGGGATTCAAATTTGAACATTTTAAATTTGATATTAACATGGAAACTTGAGTAGCTATTTGGATATGTATTTCAGGAGCTAAAAAATATTCTGGAGCATTTCTTTAAGACCAGGGATTCCCCCTGATTGTCCTTCCATATGCTTATTCTTTAAACCAGGTATGGTGTTAATAGTGCAAATCTGAGTCTTAGTCAAATATTAACTTTCTTTGATATTTTATTCTGGACAAAAATAATACAAATTAATTTTATTATATAAAGCCATGCATCTTATTTACTTATATGCTAAATAAGACCCAGAACAGATTTATACAAAAGATGTGATCTATCTATCAAGACTATCCTTACTGGAATAGGAATTTTATCACTTTTTTCCCCCATAAGTTTTTATTCTACCACAAAATCACTCTCAATTATTCAATAATTTCAAGTTAAGCATAGCTCTATTGACTTTTACTAGTACAGGAGATTTTTTTCTTCCAAAGATATCATGCATTGCTGTTCCTTTGTGATTTAGCTATCATTTTCAAGTAAATTCACAAATACTTATATGCTTGTGCACTATGATCATAGATGTTTAGAGTGTCATTTATCATTTAATTCTGCCATGTCCAGCATCATTGATTGTTCCTTGAAGCAGAATAGTTTCAAGAAATGTCTGCATCCTTTGCAAAATAAATCAATCAAACTTCTCAACAGATATGAGCCTTACATAAAATTACACAAGTTGAGTTTGGTGATTGTTGGCTTTAAGCATAATAAAATTAGACATTCTTACTTAGGATTCTGTTTTATTCTCATTATGATTCTTTAGTCTTCATTGTATTTTAACACTAAGTTTCTAGTAAATTCATTAAAGTAATAACTAAACCCATATCTGATTAAATGCCTTGGGGGTATCTATGAATATATGTGTACATTTCTGCATTACTGTATGTCAAGTTATTACATTAAGCAAGAGTTCACTTGGGCTTCCCAGGTGGCTCAGAGGGTAAAGAATCTACTTGCAATGCAGGAGATGTGGGTTCAACCCCTGTGTTGGGAAGATTCCCTGGAGGAGGAGACGTGGCAACCCTCTCCAGTTTTGTTGCCTGGAGAATCCCATGGACAGAGGAGCCTGGCAGGCTACAGTCCATAGGGTCACAAAAAGTCAGATGTGACTGAAGTGACTGAGCACACTTGTACAAGATCCCACTATAGCTGTGTTCTTACATTATTTATTGGCTCAAAGCATATATACAAAAGTGTATGCAAATATGTTAGGCTTAAAATTACATCAGAAATTAAAATCTATAAATATGTAAACTGTGTTTAATTCAAAATTGACTTTTTTCTACAGATCCTAAAATGACAAATCCAAAGATGGTTAAAAGGCAATACCAAAATGGAAGGATATCTTCAGTCCTCAGCAGACTGCCTTACACATAATAGCCACTCAGTGGAAGTGCACCCAATCACTTAAATCATGAAAAAACTATTAAAAAAATAATACTGGGGATTGTTAGAACTACAATATTTATTCTATCTATACTTGATTTTCCAAAGTTTATATATTCTCCAAGTGTTATTAATAGATGCTATTGTTTTTTATTTTTAAAGAGGTGTCAATATATTAAACAAATCCTTTAAGTAATCTTTCAATTGACCATTTTACCACAAAGTATTTTATAGTTAGAAAAATATCATTCAGGGAAATGCTTTGTTGGTTATTTGGCAGAGGGAGAAGAATAATGCATGCTATTAGTATTGGTGGAATGAAGATAAACTGCACGATATACATCTAGAACCTAGTTAAATTTGAAATGCGTCCGACAACCTCACATACAGTTACTTCTCATAGTGAGTAAATAAATTAAAATTATGCATTCAGACAGACTGGGAAGATTTAAGAAAACAATTCAGTGTAATTCCTTAAACAAAGACCATTTCAAAATAAATAAAACGTGTAATTTTACATATGAATACTGTTTATGAAAGCAACCTATTTGTCTTTATCTTTTGATGATCCAATGAGTTTCCGAATAAACCAGTTTCTGTTTAAAGTTGTATTTTTCCCAGCCTATAGAAATGTCAGTCCATATCATTGGGGCAATAAAAAAAAAAAAAAAAACCTAAAACACACCGAAGCTTAGGCTGTATTTGGTACTAACCAATCCTTAGTTAGTGTTTATAACCTCTATAAAATATAGTTTTATTTTATTAAAAGCACATTCAGGACCACCTGTGAGAATAATGGAGTTTTTTCACCCATATAGTTTAAAGATCATCTATCTCTGTCCAAACTTGAACCTGAGCTATCATTCTGGTGAGTCCTGCTGTCAACACCATTGTGTTTGGTCCTGTTTTCATGCAATCTAAAGCTTCTATGTAAAGCCATCTGCTCATTTTGTACCCAAATCTTCCTCTTGAGGGTTTTGCATCACACTGAGGCATGCATGTTAATGAGCCCAAGGGATATAATATTTAATTTTTACTATAGAACATATTTTGTGGGAGGTAGGATTACTATTGGCCAGTTTATAAATCTCAGATGGAACCAGCTGATATATTCAGAAGAGTAGTTATTATTTGCCAATTCTCTTTAATCTCTGTCATAAAGTTAACAGTAATACTATTGTAAGACATCTCTTTGACTGTGATAGGATTGTTGCCCATAGTGGAAAGTGCGTAATGAAGCTGCTTTTGTATTAGTCACATTTCCTGTATCAAGATGGTGAATTGTATATGTTGTTTGTGGGAATAGATGCAAGATAAAAATGCTTCCCTAATTTTTTTTTTTTCCAAGAAGGAAACAGTATTTTAATTGAGGGTATAGAGTCTGGCAATTCCTTCAGATAAGTAAGTTTATTTAAAACTTTTCATAAAATAGAAATAAAATAGAAGAAAACAGCTTCTTTTAGTTATCTTCCAAGTATTATTAGAGCTGCTAATCGCTTAAAAATAGGTGAAGTTAAACCTGAGTCCCTGAAACTGCTCTTCAAAATATTATTTCTGTCTCAGAAGGTAAATATAAGGGAAATGAACCCTCATAGCTTAAAAGAAAGAGCATTCAATTGCTAGTGTTTCTTGTAGCCTGAATACAAAATTTTAAATTGACTCCCATTATTCATTGACTTGGAGTTCTAACAGATATAGTCAGTGCTCTATGACAACTTAGAGGATCGAAATGGAATGGGAGGTGGGAGAGAGGTTCAGGGGGAAGGGGACATGCGTATACCTGTGGCTGATTCATGCTGTTGTATAGCAGAAACCAACACAACATTTTAAAGTGATTATCCTCCAATTAGAAGTAAATAGAAATTTAAGACTATAGATATAAGTAGCTATTTTTCTCAGTGCAAACGTTTTCACTTAAAATCGTTTTAAATACATTCTTAATGGAAATTTCTGATGTTTTGTTAGTTGAGTGGTGTTCATCCCTTAAATTCAATTCCGATTGACATAATTGACTTCATATAAACACAAAATACCATACTTAGGCTACTCAATCATACACTACTTATTTTTGTTTCTTAAACTATGCTCTAGGAACAATCGTTTAAATAGTTAAATAAAGATGCAATCCATTTCTTCTTTAAATTTCTTAAACACTCAGACTTAACTAGAGAGTGTGTGTAACTTAGCACATACAGTTTGGAGTTAATTATTTTGAAAACATCTTGACCAACTACATGGCTGAAAAAGTGTAGAATCTCTCTACATATTAAAATGGTACTTTTACCTATCTCAGAAAAACCTAAAATTAAGCAAATATATTGCAGGTGTAGAAACATACCAGTAAAGGAGATTGCACATTATCTTCCATCAGAAGATAGTCTCATGGCTCAACAAATTAACATTATTTACAACAAAATTTTAGGTAATACAAATATATATCAGCAAGTACTCTGACCACCATGATGCTCATCACACATTCAAGGCTTCTAAGTGAATTTAGTCATATTTTGCAAGACTCCAATATCCCACTCCACCCCCTTGAAAATGTAAGGTAGGTCTAGGACAGTGAGTAGCTGAAAGAACTGGGAGCAACCAGGAAGATGAGCATTGATCTAAGAGTAGATACTTTCAACACCTTAAATAATTTACTTTATATATATATATATACATATATATATATGTATATTCTCTAGTTTTATAGTTGTTTTTATTTCTATTGTTGTTGTTCTATTTCTCCATACTGTGATATTCCTCTTACATAATTCAGTTTTTACTTTACTATAGTATATTCAATGACATTAAAATGATAACAGATGCATTGATTTTATGCATAATTTCACCTATTTACAATATATTTATTAAGAATCCCATGGGTAATAATTTGCAAGCTCAGTTGTAGTTCGTATTTCCTCATAACTTTGAAGCCCATTCAAATCTAGGGTTGAAGATACAAACTCATACACCAGTATACTTATTTTCCTCTGCAGGTTCTCTCTGTGTATGTGTGTATTTGTCTGAAAGTAGGTATCATTTTATCCACTCTATTGGAATTTTGGACGATGTATCTATGTATCTGGTGATCTTAATTACTAATATTTATTATATGAGTAAAATATTTTTTTATTCTAAATGATATGCTTTCTGTGGAAGTCACTTTCAGTCTGAAGAGTTTCAGTGTGCTTACTTTATCTAGGACAAAATTTTTCTTATTAGTTTTTTTGCTTTTAATTTTTTTCCCTCCAAACTTCTTGTGGATGGATAGTTTTCAAATATACCCCAAAAGTCTTTTTAATTTTTCCAAACTTTGTCCAAACTTGTCTCTTAAATTTTACATATCAGTTTCTTTTGCAATTAATTCTGGAAGAATTACTTGGCTCTGTATTTATGGTCATTAGTACAAAAGTAATTGATGTTTAATCTGTTTTGTTTTCCACTGTACACTTCACATTCAAATATCAATCTATAGAATTGCCATACCAGAAATTCACAGTTTAACTCATTATGTCTTTAATATTTATCATTCTGAAAAAAATTCCTTTGAGCCCCCCCTCCGCCACCTCTTACAAACTTTGAATTTGCTTGTTGTACCCATATAGGGAATCTTTCCTTTAAAAGTGTTATCTTACATGCTTTTTGAGTTACTGTTTGAGTTTTGTTTCTCTGTACACACACAAAACTTTTGCCTTTCTGTCATTCAAAAATTGTACAAAATATTTACTCATTAACAGAGCTTACTTTTCCCCTCAAACTGTTACATATTTACAATTTTCATATTTTTTCTGTTATTTTATGTAATCTATCATCTTGATCTATATTATCAGATGTCACTTTAGTGATTATTTAACTTTTTATTAATGTATTTGTTTATTGTTTTGTTCAGGATCCTATAAAGTCAGTATTCAATATTGGGCATTTATAATTTCCTAAAGGGCTTCTCTGGTGGTTAGGACAGTAAAGATTCTACCTATAATGTGGGAGACTTGGGCTTGATCCCTGGGTTGGGAAGAACCCCTGAAGAAGGGAATGGCTACCCACTCCAGTATTCTTGCCTGGAGAATTCCATGGACAGAGGAGTCTGGCAAGCTACAGTCCATGGGGTGGCAGAGAGTTGGACATGACGGAGTGACTTTCACTTTGACAACACAAAAAATTTTATTTAAAAGAAATTTTCTAATTTATTGACCTATCCCTTCAGCAAAAAGAAACCCATTATATTTTTTTCTAATATAAGTCTTTTGATGATAAATTATATTTATTTTTATTTTTCTTAATGAGTTTTGCTTAACTTTCATTTCTAGAGGATTGATTGTAATAAATATTTAATTTGAGTTTGACAATAACCACCTTTGAAATGTTTGAAGACATAATTCCACAACCGTTTGGTTTCCTTTATTTCATTTGACATATCTTATTGTGTTGCCTTTAAAGGAAATATATCCTTTCCACCCTTCCCCAATATGTTTCATTGTCTCCCTCTCCCTGCCTCTAGCAACCTTCTTAGGATTCCTAGGGTTGTATGTGTATGCACTATATTTTTCAGTATATAGTGAAATACTTCCTGGGTCCTATTATTTCTCTCTTTCATTCTTGTGACGCATTCTCTATTTTCACTTCATCCATAATACTGACCTTAAATGCAACAGTCTTATTTGGAGCCTTGTATGTTGACCTCTGTTTTGCATGATATCAACTTTGATTTTGTTCCACTGGCTCAATTAATGCACTGTAGTTTACTCAGTATCTAGAGTGAGAACATTATCAATTGTTGTGTGTGGGGGGATGCTGCTAATTTGGTTTTATTTCTCTTGGCTCTCCTCCTTTGCCAGATTTTGGCCCAGAAATTCTGCAATGCCTTGGCAGCTTTCAATTTATTCTTCTAGCACATATTTTTTTTCAAATCTAATATTTTCTAGATCATATTATAAGCTTGTCATCATGGAACACTCACTATATGGCAATTTCCCTATTAGGAATAACATATAATGCTAAATAAGTTAGAGAAATGTAGTGAAAGTTTCCTGAAATGACAGAAGGCAGGGGGCCAAATTAAGCCTGATGTATCAGCAAGAATTAGACTTCTAGACATCATCATCCCCCCTACACACACAAACACATACACAGTGAAGGAGGGGGGTAGAACAAGATAAAGAGAGATAAGAAACAAATAAGCCAGAATGTTAATGGCCCCATGGTTGAACCTGGGTCAAAGGCACATGAACATCTATCTTTCTATTATGTACTTTTCTATGCTTGAACTCTTTCAGCATTTACCAAACAATTACAGAAAATAAAATAGTTATAAAGGACCTAATTCATATGTCACTGTTTCTAAGAAGTTTTTATAATACATTGGAATAAAATTATTCTCTACCTTGGCTCCAGTCTTTTAACATTTTCTTATATTCCTCTTCTGCTACTTAATGCATTTCATCTTGTGTTAGTATTATTTGTACATATCTCAATTTCATAGAGATGTGAGGAAAAAATCCAAGTCAAGGACAATGAGAAAACCATCTTTGTATTCTCCTATGAGACTAATAGCAGTACTTTACACATGTAAGAATTCAGGACATAATTACTTACTTAAATGTAATTGACACTTTCAAAGTGGAGTGTGGTAGACACAAGATCTGCCCCCCCACCCCCCCGCCCTGAGATCCAGCTTCAAGAGAAAATGATTCTCACACAGAGGAAGTGTGGTTAGTTCCTTTACAGTCAGCCTCAGTAGTGGATAGGTACCTATCTTAAAGTCATACCCTTCCTAATTTGCCTACACCTTGTGTCAATTGCACTCATCTCACACGCTAGTAAGGTAATGCTCAAAATTCTCCAAGCCAGGCTTCAGCAATATGTGAACCTAGAACTTCCAGATATTCAAGCTGATTTTAGAAAAGGCAGAGGAACCAGAGATCAAATTGCCAACATCTGCTGGATCATCGAAAAAGGAAGAGAGTTCCAGAAAAACATCTATTTCTGCTTTATTGACTATGCCAAAGCCTTCGACTGTGTGGATCACAATAAACCGTGGAAAATTCTGAAGGAGATGGGAATACCAGACCACCTGACCTGCCTCTTGAGAAACCTGTATGCAGGTCAGGAAGCAACAGTTAGAACTGGACATGGGACAACACACTGGTTCCAAATAGGAAAAGGAGTACGTCAAGGCTGCATATTGTCATCCTGCTTATTTAACTTATATGCAGAGTACATCATGAGAAACGCTGGGCTGGAAGAAGCACAAGCTGGAATCAAGATTGCTGGAAGAAATATCAATCACCTCAGACATGCAGATGACACCACCCTTACGTCAGAAAGTGAAGAGGAACTAAAAAGCCTCTTGATGAAAGTGAAAGAGGAGAGTGAAAAAGTTGGCTTAAAACTTAACATTCAGAAAACTAAGATCATGGCATCTGGTCCCATCACCTCATGGGAAATAGATGGGGAGACAGTGGAAACAATGTCAGACTTTATTTTTTTGGGCTCCAAAATCACTGCAGTTTGTTATTGCAGCCATAAAATTAAAAGCCTACTTCTTGGAAGGAAAGTTATGACCAACCTAGATACCAGAGACATTACTTTGCCAACAGATGTCATTCTAGTCAAGGCTATGGTTTTTCCAGTGGTCATGTATGGATGTGAGAGTTGGACTGTGAAGAAAGCTGTTTGCTGCTAAGTCACTTCAGTCGTGTCTGACTCTGCGACCCCATTGATGGCAGCCCATCAGGTTACCCTGTCCCTGCGATTCTCCAGGCAAGAACACTGGAGTGGGTTGCCATTTCCTTCTCCAGAAGAAACCTGAGCACAGAAGAATTGATGCTTTTGAACTGTGGGGTTGGAGAATACTCTTGAGAGTCTCTTGCACTGCAAGAAGATCCAACCAGTCCATCCTAAAGGAGATCAGTCCTGGGTGTTCACTGGAAGGACTGATGCTGAAGCTAAAACTCCAATAACTTTGGCCACCTCATGCGAAGAGTTGACTCCTTGGAAAAGACCCTGATTCTGGGAGAGATTGGGGGCAGGAGGAGAAGGGGACGACAGAGGATGAGATGGCTGGATGGCATCACCGACCCGATGGGCATGAGTTTGAGCAAACTCCAGGAGTTTATGATGGACAGGGAGGCCTGGCGTGCTGTGATTCATGCGGTCACAAAGAGTCGGACAAGACTGAGCGACTGAACTGAACTGAACTATGTCTGAGACAGCTGGAGGGTAGGCATTACTAACTTTAGAGCTTCTTACTGAATTGCCTGAGGCTTTTCTCAACTTAGAACCAATTTTCACTTTTTGATTTGCCCAAGCCTTTCTTTACACAAATGTTGACTCTTAATAAATATCTCGACCCTGTTACAGGCTTACATGTCTCCTGGCAATATTCACACCTCATACCTTAAATGTCATTGTATTTGGAGATAGGGACTCTAAAGTGGTAATTAAGAGTGAATGAGGTCATTAAGTTGGACCCTAATCTAAGAAGACTGGTTTCCTTATATAAAGGAAAGATTAAGACACAGATATGTGCAGAGGGAAGATTACCTGGAGACACAGAAACAAAATGGCCATATACATGTAAAAACGAGAGGCCTTCAGAAGAAATTGACCCTGCTCATACTTTTTTATTGGACTTCCAGCCTCCAGAATTTTCAGAAAATAAATTTATATTGTTTAAACTACCCAGATTGTGGTCCTTTTCTTGACCACACATAATTACTTACTTAAATATAATTGACACTTTCAAAGTGGAGTGTGGTAGACACAAAGATCTGTCCCCCTGAGATCCAGCTTCAAGAGAAAATTATTCTCACACAGAGGAAGTATGGTTAATTCCTTTACAGTTAGCCCCAGTAGTGGACAGGTACCTATTTTGGAGATAGGGACTCTATCCCTGTGACATCCCTAGCAAAATAATACACACCCCTAACTCTATTTCATAATCTTTTTAAAAAAAAAATCAACTTGTGGCATTTAGAACCGAAAATGTTCCAAGAATATAGTCAATTAGATGGAACGGAATTTCAGAATTAGATTAGTCTCTGTGATTGCTTGGTTGTTGATAAATATTCCATCACTGGGATTAATACATACAGCAAACTTCTGATAGAGGCTCTCAATTCAGTTCTTAAAACTTTCACCATTGAATGAATTAGGATTGTGTATAGATAGAAGGGACTGCAAAGTTGGTGTGCAAATCATTTGGGATGTGTGGAACCAAAACTAGCTGTAAGGCTAATGGCCGTAGGTATCTATTGCTAACAGCTTTTGATAACAGAAAATAATGAAGAACTGAGGGCTTATAATAGTGAATTTAAACACAGATGTGAAAGTCAGATACACTTTTTGGTTGCGTATAAAGAATCTTTCATCTTCTGCAAAGGAAGAGTGGAGATAATGAAGGCAAACTTAAGTACATAAGAGTCAAATGTATTAAAATTCAGCCTGTTTATTGTCCAACAAAAGCAGGTAGCTATACCAGGAGCTGGTCCTGATTTTGAAAACCTGACACTATGACATGAAATGGAGGCACCTTGGTGAGCACTCCCAAATGTTTTAAATCTCTGACACATTTTAAAATTTTAAGTCAAAGAGGCTCCTCTCTCCACTGAGACACACTTCACCTATTCTAAAAGATAACACAAAGCCCTCTACATCCTCAGGCAACAATGCAACAGATGCCCCTCTCAGAATTTTCTACCCCCTCACTTCAGGGTCACTAGAACTATAAGGATCTGAAGGCAAGCTGGAGCTAATTATAGAATATGGGGACTGTATAATTCAAAAGAGCCACTGATACCTAACGAGCATGTACTAATGGGAGCTAATTCATGTGACAAATTATGAAGACACTAGATCAGAGGGGCAAAATTCAAAAAAATTAAGAGTAGGAAAAATTCTCAGGCACATGCTCTACAATTGAAATATCAAAATTATTGTTGAAGGTGGGATGGAAAAAAAAAATGAAAGGTTCAGAAAGTTGGGCATATTGGAATGGATATACTCTTTACAACCAGAAGGCTCATCAGTCAATATATTCAACAGGAAAGCTGAAAGACACACCTTATCAAGGCTTTACGGAAAATTCTGCTAAGAGTGCACACTAGCATCACTGGATCACTTGTGGTTTTTCTTTGTAGGCCAGGTCTAACAATAGGATAAGCTGACACAAAACTGGACTCACTGAGGATGATACAATCCTTCAAATATTGAAAGGCAGTGAGATTTAGCCTAGGGGTCATGGAATTTAATCTAGGGGTCATGATGATCATATTGGGTATTAAAGTAAGAATGACAGCAACGTGCTCAGAGATATTGACTTATATGATCCAAACATGACCTCCACTTTTCAGAATGATCTAACTCCTGCCATTGCTAAATATACAACTTGTCAATAACAGAGACCAATCTGAGTTCCACAATATGGCATCACTACTCTGGGACATGAATTGTCCACTTGATCACAAACATACACAGTGGGATTATTTCAGTTGGTTAGAATTCAAACTTATGGCTATGAGTTTGTCTTTTCTGCCCACAGAGATTCAGGAAATATCTCCCAGCACTAGATCTCAAATTACAACAGACAAGGGCAACCACTAAACAGTAAAGGAGTTGCAGGCGTCCATGAGTAACTATAGATTTCAATGGTCATATCCTATAGGATATCCAGAAGCTTCCTGCATGATAGAACATTAATCTACTGAAGACACAGCTGAAGCAAGAGAGTAAATAAAGCTCAGTTATTTGTACCAATGTGGGAAAATAATGAGGGTATTGCATGCAAATAAATTTTCAGAACTACATCTCAGTCAATGTTTTGTTTTTATTTTTTTTCCTGTTTAATTCTTCTCCCACTTCCTTTCATAAGTGTTAATCATTAATAAATGTTTTATAGTTGACACTGAGTCAGTGTCTGCTTTCATAAAGCATGTAGTGCACTTATGCAGGGATAATCAAATGCAAGTGCAGAAAGGCAAGGAGGAAAATCAGAACTTTTATATATCTTTCAACTCAAAATCTCTCTCTCTCTCTCTCTCTCTCTCTCTACACACACACATATATAAAACCATAAACAAGCATTTAGGCAGTTATACTCTTCAAATTCAATTAAGGTTTCTAAATCATCAGTGGGCCAACTAGATCACAAATACCAGGTATAAGGCAGAGGCTAAGGGAATAGATGCACGTTGCAAATAACCAAATTAAAATATTTTAGTACCTAATCCATACAAAGACTTGAGACTCTTATAACTTTATCAATTCATCTACATGTCCACACAAATATACTTACATACTTGCTTTCACAAATAAAAACATATTCATTGCATGTTCATGGTTTCTATTTTGCTTTCACAAATAAAAACATATTCAAACTCATAACACACTAGATATATGTATGTTAGAAATAAGTAAGCATGTATAATTTATTTATCAAAGTAAATTAATTAAAATGCCTTATTTATTGTAAGATATGTGTAAATTAATAAAAATATTGTTTGTGCTAAAAATCTTTGGGATTTTTTTTTTCATTTATTTTTATTAGTTGGAGGCTAATTACTTTACAATATTGTAGTGGGTTTTGCCATACATTGACATGAATCAGCCATGGATTTACATGTGTTCCCCATCCCGATCCCCCCTCCCACCTCCCTCCCCATCCCATTCCTCTGGGTCTTCCCAGTGCACCAGCCCTGAGCACTTGTCTCATGCATCCAACCTGGGCTGGTGATCTGTTTCACCCTTGATAGTATACTTGTTTCAATGCTGTTCTCTCAGAACATCCCACCCTCACCTTCTCCCACTGAGTCCCAAAATCTGTTCAGTACATCTGTGTCTCTTTTTCTGTTTTGCATATTGGGTTATCATTGCCATCTTTCTAAATTCCATATATATGTGTTAGTATTCTTGTGAGAAGAATAGATCAAAAGTGACATGACAGCCTCAAGAAATTTTTTAAATATTACATTTTTTACACTTATTATATTTGTTAATTTTATTTCATCCTTATACCAATTTTTACCCCTGGTTAATTTAAATGTTACTTTAAAAAGCACTATTGAGAATCACAGAAAATACATTTTCCAGTGGCATGTCTAATGATCACCTACATGCCTTATTCATGGAAATGAAGTAAGCATTTGATTCTTTAAATGACCTTGAAAAAAATCTTGTTCTTTGAACACCTCCTGTAGCAACATGGCTGAACATCAACTTATTAGAAACTGATTTTTAGAGGAGAGCGTATAGCCATATTAAAAGTCATAGACAGCTAGGACCGGTAACGTCTATATAAAATGTCGATGAAAAAAAGAAACATGTATATTATCAAGTGTGAAACAGATCACCAGCCCAGGTTGGATGCATGAGACAAGTGCTCAGGGCTGGTGCACTGGGAAGACCCATAAGAATGGGATGGGATGGGGAGGAAGATGGGAGGGGGGATCAGGATGGAGAACACATGTAAATCCATGGCTGATTCATGTCAATTTATGGCAAAAACCACTACAATATTGTAAAGTAATTAGCCTCCAACTAATAAAAATAAATGAAAAAAAAATATAGCTACCTAAATGATATTTCAAATTTTTAGATAGAATAGAGGCACTGATTCCCTCTTTCACTAATCTACTTCACATCAATGAAGTCAGTTTAGTAAATTGCTTCCATTTTCAAAATTAATGCATTTCAAAACTAGTATGTCCTATCACATTGCATTATCTTTCTCCCAAACAAGTCCTACTCTTGAATTTTTTTTGCTTGTTTTAATTTCTGACAGTCTCAAATAATTCTGGTAAAGTAGCAGATACAACCAAACCATCTCCTAATATCTTAAAAGGGCATTTGTGAAAATGTTCATTTTGTGACATGAGTTAAAAGACCAAAAATAGTGCATGTATGTATATATCTCTGTGTGTGTGTGTGTGTGTGTGTGTGTGTGATGTTGCTGTTTGGTTACTCAGTAATATCTGCATGGATTGTAGTCCACCAGACTCCTCTGTTCATGGGATTTTCCAAGAATACTGGAGTAGATTGAGATTTTTGTCCTCCAGGGGATCTTCCAGATCCAGGGACTGAGCCTGCCATTTGCTGCATTGTATGTGGATTCTTCACCACTGAGCCACTGGGGAAGCCCCACGTATGTATGTGTATGTATATAAATACACACACACACACACACACGTGTGTGTGTGCGTGCATGGTGTTCGTCATGTCTGACTCTTTGTGTCCCCATGAACTGTAGCCTGCCAGGCTCCTCTGTTCATGGAATTTTCCAAGCAAGAATACTGGAGGGAGATATCATATCCTCTTCTAGGGTATCTTCCAGACCCAGGGATCAAAACCACATCTCTTGCATCTCCTGCATTGACAAGCAGATTCTTTACCAATGCACCACCTGAGAAGCCCGTATATACACATACATATAGTATATATATGAATCTGTAGATTCATGTATGCATAAGTAAATACTGTTACACACTTTAAATATATAAATACAAGTTACATTGCCTCTTTTGCTTTCTTCTTAATACTGTTTTCCTACACCCCAATGCTACCTTCTTCAGGGTTCAATAAATCAATGAGGTGCTTAGTTGAAAGAGAAAATAAAGCTATATTTTCTCAAGTATGTATAATGTGCCAAGTTGATCAACCCTTGGTATAACATGAGGATCACTGGACCAATTACTGGTTTTGAGTTTCTTTTTTCAGCAGTTGTGTTTTTAAGGATTCATATTTTATGAATTTATACTTTCTTAGACTCTTTCCAAAGAAGAAGAAGGAAATATACCTATTTTTAAGGGAATATAAATCATTCTATTTGCAATTAGTATTTGGGTCCGTTGAATTCTAAGTCTAAAATGAATTATGGGATCATACTGACTTTATTTTCTCCATATTGTAAAATAATTCTCAATTTCATCATTCTAAGAATTGTTTAATTATTGCTCAAGATTGTGTCAATTACCCCCAGCCATGCTGAGAAAAGAATAAATAATAAGACAGACATATGATGAAATAACTTAGAAGGATGGAATAAATTGTCATTTTTTCCATTTTCATTTTACATTGTGCAAATTATTACATCTTTTGAGAATAAATTAAAAAAAGAAAAGTAAGACAGTATTTATGTAGTCTGCTTTTCCGTTCCTTGAACACAGTTGAGAATTAAAAGTTTTTATTCTCCAACCATGAGAGCAAAGAGAAGAAATGTGACATTCCACAGTTCTAAGATAAATCTAATGAGAAGATGGCCGAACTTAAAGAAAAAGAGAGCTCTTGAACTCTACTAGTATAGTGAAATTGTATTAATGAAGTCTCAGACTAGGTCTCTTTAGATGATATCTTAAATAAATTTGTTAAAACTCAAGAACTGATCACTAAACAATATACTTCCAAGAAGAAATCAAATATAGTATTAATCTCTTCTGTTAGTCATTTAAAGGACTGAGTTTCATATAACAGTTTTGAGTAAAAATCTGTATGATCCCATGTTGTTAAAAAGTATTTGCACTAGTATCCTTTCATCTCCAGCTATGTTTTACTTATTTAGATAGTTCTACTATGTTTAAAAAGATTATTATTTAGTAACATTGCTTTCAGTACGTCTTTAGTCTTATACCTGTAAAGTACTTGTGAGATAACTTAAAATATGGACACAAAATAAAATAAAATTAAAGGTTTCATGCTGCCCAGAAAATAAACATTCCTGTAATCTGAGGGTTAAATATCTTAATTTTTGACAAAAAAATCCAACAAATAAACATTTTTCTTGAGTTTCCATTTTGAAACTGAGTTAACTCAGCTAAGATTGTACAAAGTAAAAGAATATTAAAGGAAAACTTCAAAACCATATATCCTATTTCTGAATTATACATTCTTTCTTCTATACCATGTAACCACACTCCAAAGAAGGAAAAAAATTACCCTAGTCCTCTGACAATTTCCAGGAACTTTTAGTAAAGAAATACAACAGAGATTTAATATTAAAGGGAATAGCAATGAAATTGAAATATGCATTTCATTATGTTCATATTTTAGATATTTATTTATTGAACATTTTTCATGCTTTTGTGATAACATATAGTATTCAGACAAGAGAACAGAGAAGCCCTTGTTACACCTGTCCTCAAAAAAAATTTTCCTGGTCAGGAAATGTGGTTTAATTTCTTGGAACAATTTTGAATTTAGAGGATGGTTTCCAACAGTAGTACAGATTAACAATACAGAATTTTACAACAAATAGATTTAAAGTACCTTAAAATCATACAGTAAAATATTTGAATATGAAAATCCCCTTATGCACAGAAAATATTGCAATGTCTTAATAGATTTTGGTAAATAGACTGTATAAGGTAACAAGCTAGTTTAAGTTATACTGTAAATGTAGCAAGATAGTAAATTAACATTTAAAAATTTGTAGCATATATGTGCATTCTTTGATATTATAGGTTTTGTGCACATATTTGCTAAGTAAACTAATATCTCATTGGGAAGAAATTACTGTTCAGTGTAATGGTTAAATTTATGTGACGATGTAGCTAGACTAAGTGATGCCCTTATAACTGATAAACCATTATTTCTGGATGTATCTATGAAGGTGTTTCTAGAAGGTATTACACTCACTTGTGCAGTGAGAATCATCCAATACTTTGAGAGCCTGAAAAGAACAAGAAGGTGGAGGCAGGGTGAATTTGCTCCTGTCAAACTTTAGCACTCTTGGTTCTTGGGCCTCTGACTCAGGTTGGGACCTAAATCCTTGGCTTTCCTGGGTTCTCAGGTCTTCAGTTTTGAACTAGAGCTACATCAATGGCTTTCCTGCATCTCCAGTTTGCAGGTGACAGACCATGAAACTTCTCCATCTTCGTAATGTATAAACCAATCCTTGATGATAAATCTATTTCTATTCATATATATATGTGTATGTGTGTGTTTATATAAAGGAATATCTAGTAATAATGATGCTACTCATGATGATAACTGTAATTCATTGTTTACTATATGCTGAGCACTTTTTTAGGTGTATAGCTTATCCAGTTTATGATTCACAATGTTACAGAAATGTTAATGAGGGATAGATTTCAATACTAAAATGGTGGTCAGGGTAGACCCATAGAAAAGACAAAATCTGGGCAAAGAATATAAAGAGAGGAAATAATCCTAGAGAACTCAAATATTCAAAATATCCAAGAAAGAGAGAACAGGGTGAGGGCACAGGCTTTGAGTTATTATTGTGTGCCTGCCTGTGTGGAGGGTTTAAGGAAGAAAAGGAAGCCTATGTAATGAGAACAGAATACAGACAGAAGAGGAGATTGATGGCAGACAAGATCAGAAAGGTAATGGAACAAATAGAGAGGGACTTCAGCAGAACGGTAATGAAACATTCCAGTTTCCCAGGATGATTTTTTTTGGCTGCACTGCTTGCCAAGTGGGATCTTAGTTCTCTGACTACTGGGGATCAAACTGACCACTGTCCCTTGCAATGGAAGCACAAAGTCCCAACCACTTGACCACCAGAGAAGTCGCCAGGACAACTTATTTTTATAGCTACAGTTCTGGCATAATTACTCTCTTTATTTCACCCTCTAATTTGGTTTAAATCATAAATTATATGGTCTTCCTACTTATAGGTTTCATAGCTTTCTTACCTTGACTTTTACAATGAATGTAGAGTAGTCCTGCAGAGTTTTGAGCAGAAGAGTGAAGTAATCTGCTTTATGTTCTTCAAGATACATTTTGGTGGCTGTGTATTTGGAGTCTAAGTTCTTGGGATTTGTAGGGAGAACTCATTAGAAAGCTCTTATGGAAATCCAGGTGAGAGGTAATGGTGGCTCAGCTAGATGGATTTAGCACTAAATCCAAGACGTGCTTGGGATTTAATACATTTTAAAGAGGGCTGGCATGATTTTATGAATATTTGAATGTAATGTTTTAAAAATAATGGATTCTGTGTGAAATAAAGATTTTCTTTTTGGCCTGAGATACTAAAAAGAAGAATTATCCATCAATTGAAAATAAGGAAGCTTACATGTAGATAAGACTTTTGTAAGATGATTCCAAGTTTACACATTCCCATATTAAATTTAAGTTGTTTAAAGGATAATCAGATAGTGATGAAGGTATATTTTAGGCATGATAATTTAAATTACAAATGAATCAAAGGTTTGAGATACAAATTTGAGGATTATCAATATATAGGTAGTATTTAAGCATGAGTCTCAGTTCAATTCATCATGTAGTAGGCTCAAGGTCTCTTCAATTTTAAAAGTCAAAGAAAAGAGAAAGATGCAGAAATAGAGATCAAAGTGTAACTCCAGTATATGGGGAAAAAATCCAAGAAAGTATTCAGTTTTCAAAGTCAACTGAAAAAAATATATCAAGGAGAAAAGAATTGTGTCAAATGAGTCTGGTAAATCAAATAAAACCAAGATACAAACAGACCATTAGCTTTGGGAAACTGTATTATCATTGGTAACACTGATAAAATCAGATTCAGTGTTATGATTAGAGGTCAAGAGCCTGATAGGAATGGAAGCAAGAGAGCATGAGGGGAGTGAAATTGAAGATCTCAAGTCCATCCTCAGAAAAATAGAGCTGACCAATAGAAAAGAAAAAGAAAAATCTTAATAGCGATCAATCTAGGACCACTATGCAGCGAGGTGGGTTTAAACCATTTACTTCCTTGGTCCCTTTCCCATTTCCACCACTCACTGAGTAAGCAACATTAAGGAAGATAGAAATTTCTTTAATTTATAGTAAAATGTTTTTGCTATTATTACCCACCTTAGTATATTGATAGAGATGGTAGTGTTTAATAGAGTGAAACAATATTCAATAGAATTTATTAGACTGAAATTCTCTATTGAAAATTTCTAACACATAGTAAGCTCTCAAAAGTCATTTCTGTTCTTGTTATTACTGCTACTGTAGTGCTACTATTGATACTAATATTCGCTTCAATTGCTATTCAGTTTTTACTTAATCCAGAGGTGCTGGGTAGTTCCTTGAATCTTCTTTCTCCTTACATTTTTACATTTCTTCCATTTTCCCCATCATCATCCTGCCAACATCCCTTTCTCTGAGGCTGAATTCCAACTAATAAACAAGCATACAAAGCAAACAAATTTTGTTTTGTTTAGTCTTTGTAAACAACTAGTTGTTCTTACATTCTTCAAATTACATTCATAAAATAAAGAATTATCTTTATTGATAATATTTCTCATAACTTATAACTCCCTCTCAGGAATGACATCAAGTAGAAAGATAAATTTGGAGGAAGTAGATTTATTAGCTATGTTTCTAACTTTCCACACTTTCCTGGCTCAAGATATTTTCATATGCTGCACACTGTGCATAATATGTCCACATCGTTCCTCTCTTTGCTAATTCTTCCTTGTTTTACTCCAAGGTTCCACATGGTTTCCAAAGGCATTTGAATAGAAATTGGCCCCAGCCCACATAAACATTTCAGGTATACTGCATAGTTATACCACTTGTATTTTTTTACTGTGGTAGTTTTTGTGACTGTGGGTCAGACAAACAATAAAAAAATAAAATTGTAACAAGTGCCCATCTCCCATTGACTCTCTTTCAATCCCAGGACAAAATATTCTGACATTTTTGGAATGAATGAGAATGATGGTAAACATGACTCATTTTCACAGACTGCAAACCTCACTCTTTCATCTCATTTACATAAATCATTAAACAAAATTGCTATTAGTTATCATAATCTTTGGTACTATTACAGAATTGAATTCCTAGATTGCAAAATATGTTCTTTTTTTCCTAATCTTTATATTTGTAGTAATAATATACTGTTAAAAATATCAACATCATAAAAAGAACAATAAAAATGAAAATAGCATGTGACACTGGGAATTATTTAAGGCCACAGAACTACAGCAATGACCAGGGATTACCCTTTACTCCAAATAAATACCTGTAAAAAGAAAAAAGAGGAAGTATACAGTGTTGTGAAGTGTCCAGAATGAGAAATTCTTTTTCTTCTCTTTGTTGAGCAAGGAAAGGGAGTACCCAATCCAACAACAAATGAATCACCTCACAGAAAAGCTAGTTTGTTGCTTTATAAGACCCTATATCTGAAGTTCTACTCTAGAGCATCCAAGAAAATGTAATATAGTAGAATTAATCTTGGGAGACTATACACATATATCCTAATGTTTGGAAATAACTGAACACAGACTGATGCCTAATTTATAAATATGAAAAATGTAACTAGAGTCACACAAATAAGAAAAGCATAGGGCTCATTCCATTGGAATTTAATTGGACACTATGACACTAATGCAATGATCACATTCCCTAACTCAGTCTAGAGTATACCAGCCACAAATATGGGCATCTGACCTGAGCTGCAACTGGAACATCTCACTAAGGTAGTCAGCTGTAGTTTTCATAAATCTCCTGGTTCACTCACACTCTTAATCTCCAGCAATAAAAGGGACTGGCCTTAAGGAAAACAAAGTGTTAGTCACTCAGTCGAGTCTCTTTGTGACCCCATGAATTATAGTCCACCAGGTTCTTCTGATCCATGGAATTCTCCAGCATCAATACTGGAGTGGGTTGCCTTTTTGATCTCCAGGAGATCTTCCTGACCCAGGTTCCCTGGATCTCTCACATTGCAGGCAGACTCTTTACCAACAGAGACTCCAGGGAAGACATAAAAGAGAACAAATTAGTGTCACAAAGTCAGGTTTTACCTTCCATCTCTGTAACTTCTATCACTATTAAACTAGGGGCATGGCTTAAGTGTGCATTAGAAGGTGGGAAAAACATAAATTTTAAATTGGCTTGAAATTGAAATTTTAAATCAAGCTTGACCAGGGTCTCCTGCATTGCAGGAGGATTCTTTATCAATTGAGGTATCAGGGAAGCCCTTGACTTTTCATAAACAAAAATGACCAGAAAGTTATAAAATGTGTCAAAGATATTATTTAAGTAATGAAGAATGAGGCTATGATACAAAACTGCTACATAGGGAATACAAATAACATTTTAAATTTATACTACTTTTGAGATCCCTTGTTAAACTAGAGGCTTCACTGGTGGCTCAGACAGTAAAGAGCCTGCCTTCAGTGCTGGAGACCCATGTTCAATCCCTGGATTGGGACGATCTTCTGGAGAAGGGAATGGCAACCCACTCCAGCATTCTTGCCTGGAGAATTCCATGAACAGAGGAGCCTGGTGAGCTACAGTTCATAGAGTTGCAAAGAGTTGGACACAACTGAACGACTGATGTTTCGCCTAAATATTAATACCTTTTATTACCTAAATATTTTAATACATAAATATTAATAGAAGAATATTATGCATTACTTAAACAGGACAAGAGGAAGAGAAAAACTGATATTTCTTCCAACTTTATTCCAGCCATAATTAACAAATAAAAACTGTATGTATTTAAGATAGGTAACACAATGATTTGTTATATGTATACATTGTGAACGGAAATGGCAACCCACTCCAGTATTCTTGTATGGAAAATTCCGTAGACAGAGGAGCCTAGCGGGCTACAGTCCATGGAATTGCAAAGACGTGGATATAACTGAGCAACTGAGCACACATACATTATGAAATGATTGCCACATCAAGCCGATTAACAGATCCATCACCTCAAAGTCCAAATAGCCAATACAATGCCATTAACTATAACTCACCATTTCCACACACCCCAGTTGGAGATAAAAGACAGATGACCAGTGGAGAAAGATCCACATACTTTCTGTACACACCTTCTCCTTTAGGAAATAGAATATAACTCCTCATTCCTTCAAATGTGGGTTGATTATAAGTACATCCTTTAAAAAATACAGTATGAAAAAGGGAGAAAACAATAGCTTTACTGTGTAGAACTAATCAATACTGCCTTAGTCAGGTGATTAACATTAAGATCAACAGTCATACCTGATATGATATCATTTGATTTTATATGAAAAAAAATGGCAATTTACCTCTGTGGTCACCCTCCTCCAAACCTGTAACCCCAGTCAAATAATGAAAATTACATCAGAAAAATCCTAAGAGATAGTTTTCAAAATATGTACCAGCATCCCTCAAAATTGTCAAGGTCATTGAAACACAGATATCCTTAAAAATGTCATCACAGTCTACAGCTAAATATAATATGCCTACCGTGACATGACAGCTAAATGGATAGACTTCTGGAACAAAAGAAAAAAGGACATAGGGAAAAACTAAGGAAATATAAAGTATTAATTTTCATTAATTATGTACTATCTGTTCATTAACTGTGATAAATGTACCATATTAATGTAAGATATTAATAACAGGGGAAATCAGGTGATAGGTATATAAGAACTCCCTGTATTATGTTGACAACTTTTCTGTAAATTTAAATCTATCCTAAAATTTTAAAAGGCTATTAAAAATATCAAAATAATAGGGTATATTAAGTGACACATTAGCCAACCAGGAAGAGCCCCAGGTGAATAAAACTATATTGATTTGAGCAACAAATAAATAAAATAATATTATGCAATAAAATAGAAAATATATGTTCATGAGCCCATACTAAATAAATAAATAGTACAGGAGAGGTAATCTTCCCCGTAAAAAGTCTGTTAGTTGCTCAGTCGTGTCCAACTCGTTGCGACACCATGAACTGTAGCCCTCCAGGTTCCTCCATCTATGGGATTTTCCAGGCAAGAAAACTGGAGTCAATTGCCACTTCCTTCCCCTGGGGATCTTCCTGACCCAGGGATCAAACCCGGGTCCCCTACATTGCAGGCAGACTCTTTACCATCTGAGCCATCAGGGAAGCCCACCCCATAAATAAATTATATTAATGTTAATATATGCATATTTCCCTCTTTTAGGAGATAGACATTAATCAACTTCTAGGCCTTGCTTAAGGGTGGGCTATGAACAGTGACTTGCTTCTGAATAGAATATAGAAAGGGAAATTAATAATTTTTGCAGTGGATGAATCTGGATGAATCTGAAACAACCTTAACCAAGTAATGAAGATTAGCATTCCCAGTTATATTATATGTCATCAAATATGATGTGACATGTAAGGGTACTGTGTGGTATTCTTTCCAAAAACTCCATTAGGGTTTAACTTCATTAAACTCCAGTCTAATCATTTTTAAAAAAATTGGAAAATTCTGTTGAGTACATTCTACATACATGCAAATGCTGGTAAAGACTGTCAAAGTCATAGAAGACTACAAAAGACTTAAGAAACTGTCACAAATCACATAAGACTGGAAAGTTATGACAACTAACTATAATATCATTTGAATCTGGAACATAAATTGAAAAACTGGTGATATAAATAAAGTCTAAAGTTAATATCAATGCACCAATGTTGGTTCCTTAGTTTTTATAGCTCTCTCATGGTACTATAAGCAATTAAGCAAAGGAAGAACTGATATGGGTATGGGTTATCTGGGAGCTCTCTCCACTATTCTTGCAACTCTTCTATAATTCTAAAATTATTCCAAAATTTTAAAAAAGTTTATTTACAAAGAAAAATATGTGACTATTTTATAAATAGTATTACTAGCTTTGGTTGGATAATTATGGCTTAACATTCTTTTTCATTCCCCAAGAAATGAAGTCTGCTTGTCAAATTCCTCCTGGTCAGAGTAAATGTGTGACTGCTTTACAAAAAATAAACATGATATAAATGCTATTATGCTAGTTAAAGCCTTTTCTTTAAAAAAAGAAAGAAAGAAAAAAAAAACACTGGAAGTTTCTGCATCCTTCATCTTTGAACCCAAATGTCCTGTTGTGAGGAAGAACAAGCAGAAAGAGAACTGAGATTCTCAGCCTAGAGGCCAAATTTCACTCTGATAACCAACAGCAACTTACAGCTAGGTAGATGTGGATTTTTTATCCTCAGTCAACTCACCTCAGCTAATAAATACCACATGAAGAAGAGGCAAACTATTCCCAGTGAACTTTGATTAAATCTCAAAATCATGAGCAAGTAAGTTATAGCCCATATTTTAAGTTTTGGGGTGGTTTGTTATCTAACAATATGTAGCTACAAAAATTTGACTCTAGAAAAGTTGTATTGCTGAAACAGAAAACACAGCGTATGGAAACCAAAAGGAATTAGCTTTGAAACCACATGTTAGGAACATGGTGAAGGCTGGAAAGACAATGATATTGTTATTGAATATAAGAGGAAAGTGAAATAACACTTTCCAGTTCTATTACTTGAGATATCTGGAAAATAGAAATGGTATCTAATTAACTCATGGATGTGGCCTAGGAGGTTTCCAGGAAGAACACTGCAGGCACTAAATGGCTTCTTTGAGCTTATGATAAAGTGCAAAGCTCTGAGTTACAAAATGTAAAGTTTTCTAGGTGCATGAGTCTGTGAGGCATGTCCTTAAATTTTTCTGAGGTCTTAGAAATGGTTTTACAAGATCCACCACTGATATTTTTGACTCAGAGTTTACTTCACTGGATTTAAAGCCACACTGGATTTAATCTTTTACATGCAGCAATTTATTATTTTGATAACTTAAAGACTTGGAATGAGAAAGTTTTATTTTCAAACACAGGTCAGCTCCTTCAATTTTTCTTTAAATTCTCCCTTAAGACTGAAGAGTTAATTATATAATAGCTCATCTCACAACTTTGTACTTTACCATAACCAGCTCAAAGAAGTCATTTTCTACCTGCAGCATTGTTCCTGGAAACCTCCGAGGTCACATCCATGAGTCAATTAGGTAACATTTCTATTTTCCAGATATCTCAAGTAATAGAACTGGAAAGTGTCATTTCACTTCCCTCTTATATTCTAACAATATTGTTCTTTCCAGCCTTTACCAATATTCCTGACATTTGTTTTCAAAGCTAATTCCATAAGTTTTAGGTTCCTGTTTCAGCAGTATACCATTTCTAGAATCAAATTTCATTGTAGTTACATACTATTGAATAACAAACCACCCCAAAACTTAGTGACTTAAAAAAACAGCATCTTAAGAGTATAGAACAACAGCAGCCTCAAATGTGACCTAGGGTGGAGAAGGACCTGCCTTGGACAGAAATATGGATTTGTCCTATATTTTATCTTATTCAATTGAATATAAACCACATAAAAGGAACTCACAAAGTTTTCAAAAGATTAATTCACTTGGACTGACAGGGATAGGGAAAGTTTAAAAGAGAGAGTAGCCTCTTAACCTTCCATGAACACAATCCAGACCTAGAAAAACAGCAGCTGCAAATGTGGAATATTTCTAATAGGAAAGGGCCAAGTCAAGAGCTCAGAGAACAAAACTAAAACCCACAGAAAATCTTTCCCAGGGAGCAGGTCTGAGCACTAACCAAGCAATTATCAATATGAACCGAGATTTCAGAATTTCTATGAACTAATGACTTCTAGGAACCTCCACTGTGCATATGTGCATGCTAAGCCACTTCAGTCATGTCTGACTCTTTGTGACCCTATGGACTGTCGCCCACCAGGCTCCCATTTTCTTGGCATTCTTCAGGCAAGAATACCCAAGTGAATTGTCTTGCTCTCCTCCAGGGGTTCTTCCCAACCCAGGGATTGAACCTGCTCCTCTTATGTCTCCTGTGTTGACAGGGGAGTTGTTTACCACTAAAGTCACCTGGGAAGCCTGTCTCTCACTTTCCTTTTTTAAAAAGAAAATGCCCATTGAACTTTCCCTAGACCAGTCTTTTTACTTTGGTGTGTGGAGGGCATGACACTTCGAATTTTGGCACATATACTTTTAAATCAATAAAAAAAACCTTCACTGAAAATCAACTACTATACCTGCATTTCCTGATGAACATGAAAAATTTCTGGATTTGAGCATGACTATTGAGATAAATCTTTGTGTCCAACCAGTCAATCCTAAAGGAAATCAGCCCTGAATATTCATTGGAAGGACTCATGGCGGAAGCTGAAACTCCAATACTTTAGCCACCTGATGCGAAGAACTGACTCATTTGAAAAGACCTTGATGCTGGGAAAGACTGAAGGCAGGAGGAGAAGGGGATGACAGAGGATGAGATGGTTGGATGCCATCACCAACTCAACAGACATGAGTTTGAGTAAGCTCCCAGAGTTGGTGATGGACAGGGAAGCCTGGCGTGCTACAGTCCATGGGGTTGCAGAGTCAGACATGACTGAGCAACTGAACTGAACTGATGGGGGGAAAGGCAGTGTCCATGTGAGATTTATATAAGTAACTGTGATGGAAGAAGAGGGTAGCACTTCCCTGGCAGTCCAGTGGTTAAAATTCTGCACTCTCAGTGCAGGGGATATTGGTTCCACCCCTGGTCAGGGAACTAAGACTCTGCCTGCCACACGGTGTAGTCAAAGAAAAAAAATTGTGGCTGGAGGATAGAATGTTGCAGATTAAAGATAACTGAAAATTCTTTGTCATTCCCCTCATGGAAATGTGCAGTCTGTTTCTCTTCCCTCTTGAATCCAAACAGTATAACTGAATCTATAACTGTTCAATAGAAGACAGTAGATGTGACTCTGACAGTTTTGGGAGACAGTCGAGTTCTTTTCTTCTTGAATCCAGACTCCCATGCTGGGGCAAAAGCCCGGGTAACCATGGAGAAAATAATTTAGGCCCCAGATAGTTCCAGCTGAACTTTCAGCCAATAACCAGCCACACTGCATTTATTGTTTTCGATCCCCAGTCAAGTTGTTCCACAAAGAATAGAGACAAGCAGTTCTTACTGAGTAATGCTCAAATTAAAAAAAAAAGAGAGACAAATCATTGTTTTAAAACTTACAATTTGGTAGTTCATATATAGCAGTAAATAATTAAAAGCTGACTCTCACTTCTTTCCCTTTTATGTCAGTTGACAGCGAGCCATGTATATTAAACTAGAATTTAAAATTTTTTCTTGTAGTAGTTTTTAAAATAATACGTTAGTGACTAAAAAAAATGTGGGTATTTGCTAAATGCTGCAAATATATTTTTCTCTCTTAAATTGGGACTTTTTAAGCCAAATTATTTTCACTCATTTAATATTTATTTCAATGTGACAGTCTTCCAAATCTACTCTATAATAAAATATAATGATATGTGTATATTATATCCACATAAAAATGAAATTTGGTTTGTTTTTCACCTTGTTATCATTAAACTGTTATGACAAAAATAACCTTGAAATAAATCTTTACATAATGAACTTTAATGTTTTTCATGGTTATTGTTGCTTGAACTTGATAGCATTCTCTGACAATTGACACATGTATTTATTTGCATTAGTTTAATCTCATCTTCATAAATTCTTTATTTTTACACATAGTATGCCATCTAGTGACAAAAAATTAAATATAACAAGCATACTCAAGTCATCAAGAACAAAAACTGTATACTGTATGATAATATGCATTTGGTGATATAGTACATAAAATCAGTTGTATCTTTATTTTTTCTTTTAAAAATCATTCTAAAACTTGGAAAACCACTTAAAATGCCATCACATTTAAGATATTCTGCATCATATATCTCCAGTATACCTATGTCTGTTAAAATCCAAAACTATCATAAGGAAAATGAGCTGATGCTTAGCATACTCTGTCAAATAAATCATATTTTTAAGCTTTTCTAGATGAAATTTTTATTATTTACATTTGATATTATGTTTCTTCAACAAAACAGAAATTGTCAGCTTGTTTATTTAACAATTAACAAAAATATCTAACATTTTTTATTTCAAAAATAAATATATTTTCCATGTATCTTATACACCATCTCTCTGGACCATTTTACTTATCAAAGTATTGAAATTTAGAAAGAGTACATGACTTTCCTCTGATAATAAGTGGACTTGTCTCAGAAATAGTTCTTGAAAAGAGGTCTTCTCATGCAAAAATAAAATTAAAACTCTGATAATAAATTATAAAATATAGCAAATATTTAACAAAGAGCTTGTGATTAAGGTTTTCTTTTCCTTATATTTTTAAGTTTCCCATTTGTTTTTATAAGATAGTCAAAAGATTGAATATATACTTTCATACGAGGAATACAAAATATAAACATTCTATAGGTATGTCCCCTGATTTAACCCTTGGAGTAGAACTTATGAGAGTAAACTGGTTAAAGAAGAGTTTATAAAGCTTTTTTTTTTCCTCCCAGCCACTTTGAGATTCTAATAATCTCTTTGTAAACTTTCTCTTTTAAAAAATCACTCTTCTAAAGCCCATCGAAGTAATCACTAGGGATATTTCATAAGGGGGATGTGATCTTAAAGACTACCTCTAGTTAGTTGCCAACAGAGGCTTTTAAACATTTTTTTTTTACCTTTTTAACATCTTTAACAATAGACATTCTTTAAAAATATGTGTAAAGCTAAGAAATCTGTTCTGTCTATATACTTATGTACCAGAGGAAATATCCTGAAATGCACGCACACACACACACAATACTGAACTTATCTTTTGTATTTTTAAGTATCTTAAAGAATTCACTGTGATTAAACATGATTAGCAGTTTTTTCAGGATGGCAAAGAAAGAAAGTTACTTACCTTTTAAATATAAAACTTTATGAAAAAATATAATATTTTCTATATTTCTTATTTTTTGCATTTATCATATCAAGAGTCAGGTATTGAAGACCTGATCATGAAGTTTAACCCAAGGGAATTGCCACCCAGACAGTAAAATGAAAGAAGGAAACAACACCTGTTCTAGTCCCAGAGATGTGTATGGGAGAAACCCATAGTTATAAAAGCAAATATCTATGCAGGTGTCTTAATCTAACTTGCAAAGATTTCAGACCTGGGAGTAAAGACATTTCATAGATCTTTAGGCACTTTATACGTAAGATTTAGGAAGGACACACTCCACGCACTATTCTCCAACATCAGAGAGCTCTAGTAAAGAGAGAAAATCAGCCTTGTTATTCTTGAATATCTTTCAACCTCCATTTAGCATGTCAAAACCCAGAAATTCCCACACACTTTTTAGAGTCAACAGAAGTAACCAATTCTTGCCCAGAAAACTCCGTGAACAGAGCATCCTGGGGGGTTGCAGTCCCTGGGGTCTCAAAGAGTTGGACATGACTGGGCACAGCACACAAGTAACCAAACTGAAAGTCCAGAAGCACTCTATAAATGCATCATAGCTAAAAAGGTAAAAGTCACTGTGAAACAGAAAGCTGAAGACAACTCAGGCAAGAATCCAAGTGTAGAATGTACCAGACATTCAGGGATCAGGGCTGAAAGGTAATGAAGAATTGCTAATAAGCACTACCAGTCTGGGCTAATGTGGAAGAGAAATGAGGTTTAAGACAATCAAGCCACAAACATCAGACACATTTACTAGCTGAATGCTCAGGGACAGGATTGAACCAAACACAAGTCAGAGCACATTTGTTCTTAGAGGACATCCTATGGATTTGAAGATTCTGCATTTTCTTGCCTTCATTTCATTGAAATATTTCCTGTCTTTTTCAACCATTCCACTTCATGAGCACAGGACCAGTTTGGGAAAAGGGATTTTGAAAGTTATAGAAATTAGATTCTTTGCCAGCTGAGCCACCAGCAATGCCCAAGAATACTGGAGTGGGTGACCTATCCCTTCATCAGGAGATCTTCCCAACCCAGGAATTGAACCCGGATCTCCTGCATTGCAGGAGGATTCTTTACCAGCAGAGCTACTAGGGAAACCCTTCTGAGAAGATATTGTAATATAAAACATTAAAATAAATCTAGTGGATTTTTGTTTTACTCTTCCAATGTTCTCCCCAAAATGCTGTCCTATACCTTACTACTGAAAAACAGTTAAAAGTAGAAAACCCATATGGAATAACTGTAAAGAAATGAAGACACTAAATTTTCTGTTAATATCTGCTAAGTCACCTCAGTCATGTCTAATTTTGTGACCCCAGGGACTGTAGCCTGCTAGGCTCCTCTGTCCATGGATTCTTCAGGCAAGAATATTCTGGAATGGGTAGCCATTCCCTTCTCCAGGGGATCTTCCTGATCCATGGATCAGACCCATTGTCTCCTGCACTATAGGCAGATTCTTTATCATCTGAGACAGCAGAGAAACCCCATTTAAAATTTATGCTTCTCCCAAATTCAAATGATGAAACTTAACCCCAATGTGAGGGTGTATGGAAGTGGGGCCCTTGGGAAGTAATTAAGAATGGGTTTTCTGCTCTTGGGCTTCTCAGGTTGTTCAGACAGTAAAGAATCTGCCTTCAATTCAGGAGACCCAGGAAGATCCCCTGGAGAAGGGAATGGCTACTCACTCCAGCATTCGGGCCTAGAGAATCCCATGGACAGAGAAGCCTGGCAGACTACAGTCCAAAGGGGTCTCAAAAAGTTAGACAGGTCTGAGCAACTAACACTTTCACTTCTTCACTTTTGTGCTCTTATGAAAGAGGAACCAGGGGGCTCTAGCGAACCCTTCTAGCCAGTGAGAATATAGCAAGAAGATTCCCACCATTGAATCACCAATTTATTCAGCTTGGACTTCCAGCCTCCAGAACTGTGAATAACCAACGTATGTATATGGCATTTTGCTATAACAGTCTGAATTGAGTAATACAATATCTTAGAATAAATTTCTAGACTCCACTAGACATCTAATAAAATGGTGCTGTTATATGGATACATGTTAAAAATTGAGAAAATGAGCAATGAGAAGATATTCTGTGCAAACTTCTGAAAATAAGCTTATTCATTCTTTGAGAGCCCCCCCCACCACACACACACACAAAAGTTATATTGTTTCATTTAGTAAGGGCTTCCCTGGTGGCTCAGATGGTGAAGCTTCTGCCTGCAATGAGGGAGACCCAGGTTTGATATCCGGGTTGGGAAGATCCCCTGGAGAAGGAAATGGCAACCCACTCCAGTACTCTTGCCTGGAAAATTCCATGGACAGAGGAACCTGGTAGGCTACAGTCCATGGGGTCCCAAAGAGTTGGACAGAACTAAGCAACTTCACTTTCTTTTCCACTTTAGTAAGTTTGCCAGATACAGCATATAAAACACAGGATCACCAGTTAAATTTGAATTTTAGACAAACAATAAATAATTTTGTATATAGAATACTTATACTAAGATGCTGCTCTTTGTCAAAAACACAGATTTAACTGGGTGTTTTGTATTTCATCTGACAATCATATCTTTCAGTTAATTAAACAGCAATGAGGATCTAGGAATTCTCAGGAGAAATCTTGTAAGCACAATGAGAAATTAGCCTTTGGATAAAATAGCATATAATAAAAGAGAGAGATGAGAACAAATAATGATGATATACTTCAACTACTGAAACAAAACAATCCCTATGCTTACATTACCTCATATGTGTTCACTAAATCAGTCAGTATATTCCACTAGTGATTTAGCTAGGTTAACTTAAACATAATGTTACTATAACTGAATACAGTCTATTCTGAAATGCACTAAAGAATTACCTTGATTCTATTATTTATCTTATCAAGTTTTTGCTGTTCTGAATATGGTTCAGCCATTCAAATTTTATAAATTCCACAGATGGAAAGAAAAGTAACTTGGGATACACCAGATGTGTTATGCCATAATATGCAATCCCATTGTTTTATTTGACTCCTAAGACTGAGAAGTTTAAGATAGAAAACCAGAGGAGCAATAAAACTCTATTTTATATCACACAAGGAACATCACAAATCAACACCAAGATCAGCAACACTCACAAATAATAACTTAATGTTAGAACTGTGTATAATTTGTTTCATCATTGCACATAAATGATATGGTATTTTGGTTGCTTTTATTGTTCTCTTCCTTAAATCACCCCTTGCGTGTACCCCTCTTTTTCTTTGTTAGGTCCATTATTCAACTGTTATCTTCATTATCACCTCATTATCTCACTGATGGAGTGATGTTTCCATGGTGAATGGGCCTGTATAAAAACACTGACCTATATTAAGGCTTTGGTTAGAAAAAAAAGTCTAGGCACCAATATCTCCTAGAAATGGTGGTAACCACTCTTCTATATATGTGAGATGTGTTTCAGTGAAGGAATTTTAGAGGTAATAGATATGACCACTGAGTAAGCAGCTTGAGTAAGGAAAATCAGGTGAGTATTCTGTTTGAATAACCAAACTTGCTTGAATATATTTTGAAAGCAGTCAGCATAAGGAAAAAAAAGCAAATAAATGTAACAAATTACATCTTTTCTTTAAATGTGATCCTACTTTTCTCTGATATTTACAGATATGTATACATATTTAAATACATTTCTTCCCTCTATCGGTCCATTTAATATATTATCTTTTCTTTACAGGAATTTGTGTTAGTTGGCTGTTATCATGAACCTTGCTCTTAAAACTCAGTTTAAATGCTGACTTTCTCCTCTATTATATATCCAAAAATCTTTTTGATTGCTTATTTTTCTTGACCTAAAAATCAAATTTTACTTTGAAATCATTACCATTTAATATTGACTTGTTTCTAGGTCATTTCAACAATAGTTATGTTTTCGTCATCAGCTTCTTCTATATGATAGCCAACATATATTCACTACATGCTTACATATCTGGTTGCTCTTTCAATTTAGAAAAATATATTTCCATAGACTTCCTTACACATAAATTGAAAAGCATATTTATACATTTGTGGTAAATATTCTTATTATTATTTTCCCTCATAGAAGTACATGTGGTCATTATTAAGGTATACTGAATATACAAAACCTGAGATGAGATTAAATGGTTAGAAAACATATTTGAGCTAGACAAGCACAAAGCTATCACCAATAAACAGAAAAAAATAGTAAAATATAACTCAGCCTTTAGAGCAATACAAATGAGTATTTAATGGGTAAATAAATAATAGAACAGACCCACAAACTAGATTTAAAAAATAAAATCCCTCTACAAAAGATATTCAGTAATATTAATTACGTACCTGAGAATATTGTATGTGTATGCATGTATGAATCCTCATATACATTATGCACCATACACATATATACACATACATACACACAGGATAGACCATTCACACTATTACATATATGCATATATGAATGATGGAGAAGGAAATGGCAACCCACTTCAATATTCTTGCCTGAAGAATCCCGGAGATGGAGGAACCTGGTGGGCTGCCGTCTATGGGGTCCACAGAGTCGGACACGACTGAAGCGACTTGGCAACAGCAGCATAAGTGAATGAAAATAAATAACTTGGTACATAGTATTATGTTAAAAAGTACTAACCTCTCATCAGTTATCACATATGTTATCGTGAGAAAAATATTGGAAAAAATTTTATCAGAGAGTGGTTGAAAAATCATGAAAAATCCAAGAAGGATAGCTACTGCAGTGACAGAAATGATGACCTTTAAGGTTTGTTTTAAAAACAGACTTGTTTTAGGCTTAAAAAAGGAAAAACATATAGGAAAGTTCACATTGTTTTGTGAGATATTCTGAAGTGACAATTTTTTTTTTTTTTTCAGAAGAAGAGCACTAAATAGACACACAAAGTTGATCCCATGTCATGAAAAGGATTGATATTTGCTAAGAATATATACCTTACTGCTCCTCATTTGACCTTTCTTAGTATTCAAGAAAAATAGAAATTTGTGCAAAGAATGATAACTAGAAGATATTAAACTATAGACAATAATAGTCATATATATATATACATGTATATATATATAATAGGTAAGAAAAGGATGAATAAAAATAAATGTCAAAGACATTGCCACAAAAGAGGAATGACTGCATATGTTTGTGAATTTTAAAAAATAATACTGATCAATTATCTCTATAAAAGTCAATGAGTAAGACCGATAGAAAAAATCCAACGAAGCATTAGCAAATAACTAAATGAAAGAAATAATTCAAGAAAAATATTGAAGAACAAAATAAAGCAATCACATATATGAAGGCCAAATCAGAAGCAAAAAAGAAAGAATACGATTGCAGAAAATATAGAAGAACAGAGCTTAAAAAAAGCATTAATTTGAAATTAACAAAGTATTAAACATACTTAGAAAAAAAATAAGTTGGCCAATGCATATCAGTATGTACATTATTGGTATCTTTTAAGGAGAGAACTGTAATAATTAAACCAAAAAATGTAACCAGATAAAAACAATCTAACAAACTTCAACTAAAAAGTTGAAAATACACAATGTCTTCCAAAAAGTAGAGGAGTAAATTCTATGAAAATTAAATTTTCATACATTTTTCATTTCAGCAATTCTTTTCTTAAGAACTATTCTGTAAATCAAATAAAGGTATACAAGGATAAATTATAAGCATATTTTTGAAGTATTTTTCATAGCTACCACAAACTAGAAGCAAAGTGACTACTAATCAATAAATAGCAAGAATGGTTGTATCTCAAATATTAAAAATAATAAATTATCTATGAACAATATAATTTAGAGATGGCTACTAAGTATCAATGAAGGAGAAAAACTTGATGTAAAATAGCATGCAATAATTTATTTTTATAGAATTAATAATAAGCTAAGAATTTAACATGTTCTATATATAGGATTTTTTTTTCTTTTTCATATATATATATTTCTAAAATAAATCTTACTTTATTAGATAAATATATAAATATATTTTTAAAAATATAACAGCTTCCAATTTATTGTGCATTCTTGCATATTCACAGACACACAGAGAAACACAGACCACCCAATTTTTCTATGTATCATTAAATATTCCTGCATTTAGCCACAAGTTTAGTTCTCTTTCTTATATTGTCTTTACAAACTACAAACTGTAATTAGTGCTAAATTCATTAGAAAAGACTCATGCTGGGAAAGATTGAAGAGAGGAGGAGAAGGGGACAACAGAGGATGAGACAGTTGCATGGCATCACTGACTCTTCAGGCTTAAAAAAGGAAAAACATATAGGAAAGGTCACATTGTTTTGTGAGATATTCTGAAGTGACAATTTTTTTTTTTTTTTCAGAAGAAGAGCACTAAATAGACATACAAACTTGATCCCATGTCATGAAAAGAATTGATATTTGCTAAGAATATCAGACATGAGTTTGAGCAAGCTCCAGGAGATGATGAAGGACAGGGAAGCCTGGTGTGCTACAGTCCATTGGGTCTCAAAGAGTTGGACATGACCGAGTGACTGAACAACAATTAGTGCCGCACTTACAAAGAAAACCATGAAGGCAGAGACCCAAATTTTTGATGATCCCTTAGTATATGATATGAAACTTTTAATAGCTACTTACAATATTAAAGAGTTTCTACTCATTACCAAAGTGAAATTAAAAGTTATTTCTAATACTTTGTGAAAATGCAAGTAAAATATAGTCAAAAGAGGAGAATAACAATTTTAAAACATTTTTTAATACCAGTAATACCAGATTAATCTGTTTTTTTCCCTCATATTAAAAGACAGCTAGAGATAAGCTGCACTTACAGAAAGAGTCAAAGTAAATGGGATTCTGAGTTAAACCTATTGGTATGAATAATGCATTTTAGTGGAAGTGATTTCTTAAAGTGAAAGCTCTGTGTTTGACTTCAGTTCACCTCTTCATTTTTTTTCTCTCTGTAGTTACTTTTTAACTACTCAAACGCAATTGTTGATGAACAGAGAGCATTTTAAAGCATAGGCAATTAACATGGACTATGCATTAATAGGAAGAAATAAATATCATACACATATTTGCTTCTCAAAAAATGGAGGTGAAGTTGAGTCCCCCTAAAACTGAGCTCTACTGCCAAGTTAATGATTAACCTCTCTATCTAAAACTTTATTCTCTTTCTTATCCTCCATCTGTGCCCCTCAAGATTGAGGAATATCTAAGAAGAGAGTATCCAAAACAGGCAGGACCCGGTAGGGCCCTCCCAAGTACAAAAGCATCCTGCTAGTAAAGTAATGCTCAAAATTCTCCAAGCCAGGCTTCATCAATACACGAACCATGAACTTCCAGATGTTAAAGCTGGATTTAGAAAAGGCAGAGGAACCAAAGATCAAATTGCCAATATCCACTGGATCATCAAAGAAGCAAGAGAGTTTCAGAAAAACACTTATTTCTGCTTTATTGACTATGCCAAAGCCTTTGACTCTGTGGATCACAATAAACTGTGAAAAATTCTGAGAGAGATGGGAATACCAGACCACCTGACCTGCCTCTTGAGAAACCTTATGCAGGTCAGGTAGAAACACTTAGAACTGGACATGGAACAACAGACTGGTTCCAGATAGGAAAAGGAGTATGTCAAGGCTGTCTATTGTTACACTGCTTATTTAACTTATATGCAGAGTACATCAAGAGAAACGTTGGGCTGGATGAAGCACAAGCTGGAGTCAAGATTGCCGGGAGAAATATCAATAACCTCAGATATGCAGATGACACCACCCTTATGGCAGAGAGTGAAGAACCAAAGAGCCTCTTGATGAAAGTGAAAGAGGAGAGTAAAAAAGTTGGCTTAAAGCTCAACATTCAGAAAACTAAGATCATGGCATCCGGTCCCATCACTTCATGGCAAATAGATGGGGAAATAGTGGAAACAGTGGCTGACTTTATTTTTCCGGGCTGCAAAATCACTGCAGGTGGTGATTGCAGCCATGAACTTAAAAGACACTCCTTGGAAGGAATGTTATGACCAACCTAGACAGCATATTAAAAAGCAGAGACATTGCTTTGTCAACAGAGGTCTGTCTAGTCAAGGCTATGGTTTTTCCAGTAGATATGTATGGATATGAGATTTGGACTATAAAGAAAGCTGAGCATAGAAGAATTGATGCTTTTGAACTGTGGTGTTGAAGAAGACTCTTGAGGGTAACTCGGATTGCAAGGAGATCCAACTAGTCCATCCTAAGAGAAATCAGTCCTGAGTGTTCATTAGAATGACTGACGTTAAAGCTGAAACTCCAGGGTTTGGCCACCTGATGTGAAGAGCTGACTCACTTGAAAAGACCCTGATGCTGGGAAAGACTGAAGGCAGGAGGAGAAAGGGACAACAGAAGATGAGATAATTAGATGGCATCACTGATTCAATGGACACGAATTTGGGTATACTCCGGGAGCTGGTGATGGACAGGGAGACCTGGTGTGCTATGGTTCATGGGGTCACAAGGAGTCAGACATGACTGAGCGGCTACACTGAACTGAACTGAACTGATAGGTCCTGTTTCTTGTTCAGAGAAAACAGTTTTAGTCTCCAAGGACTTCCTGAATTTCAAAAGAGCAGACTCATGAAGTTACTAAATAGGAATGTGAGAGAATGCAGAAACTAAGAAAAAACAGTTGAAGAAAAGAAATGACAATAGTTCAATAATAAAACAGTTAATTCCTCTTCAAGAGATATACATAACAATCTGACACATAGGGGGCTTCCCTGATAGCTTAGTTGATAAAGAATCCACCTGTAATGCAAGAGACCCTGGTTCCATTTCTGAGTCCAGAAGATCTGCTGGAGAAGGGATAGACTACCCACTCCAGTATTCTTGGGCTCCCCTGTGGCTCAGCTGGTAAAGAATCCTCCTGCAATGTGGGAGACCTGATTTCAATCCCTGGGTTGGGAAAATTCCCCAGAGAAGAGAAAGGTTACCCACTCCAGAATTCTGGCCTGGAGAATTCCATGGACTATATAGCTCATGGAGTCACAAAGAGTCAGACACGACTGAGCGATTTTCACTTTCACTGACACATATCTTCACCCTCTTCTTCCCCCAGCTACCAGGTGAGGGAAAATGAATAGTATTCACATGTGAGCACAAGCACAAAGATTCCAGACTGGTTTCAATCAGAATGTTCATAATAAAGATTCCTGAAACACCACACTGTTACCTCACCTCCAGTTAATTAGAAGAAAGTCATACATTCTGCTGCCCTTACACACGAATGTTGCTTTTATTAATTTATCTTAATTAATTAATTTATATTAATTGGAGATCAATTACATTACAATATTGTAGTGGATTTTGCCAAACATCGACATGAGTCAGCCACGGGTGCATATGTGTTCCCCATCCAGAACCCCCCTCCCACCTCCCTCCCTATCCCATCCCCCAGGGTCATCTCAGGGCACCAGCCCTGAGCACCCTGTCTCATGATCAAACCAGGACCAGCAATCTGCTTCACATATGATAATATACATGTTTCAACACTACCCTATCAAATCATCCCACCCTCACCTTCTCCCACAAACACTTCCCTGAAAACCATCCAGGAGTTCAGGACTTTTCAGCATGAGCTGCCCAGACTCTGTGCTTAACGCCTGAAATAAATGCCATACTTTCCTGTAGTAAAGGAAAGTTGGCTTTGCTGCCTCATGGGCAAGAAGGCCCAAAGTTTGGTCCCCTATCTCAGGGTCTTGAATTTGAAACATTAGCCTTATATTTCTTATTTAGCTTGTAGTTCTGGTAGAGAAGCAATATTTTGCCATAGAGAAACAATGGCTCCTTTACTCTAAACACTGTTTTTGTTCATGCAATTGATATATCCATTTTGATGAGAAAAAATAATGGGCAGAATCAAGTGTTTCCTCTTCATTGATATTTGACAAGAGCCCATTAATAACATAAACTACCTTCATAAATGTAGTATACATCATCACCATTATAACAGCAGTGTTTCATAAATTATTGATACAGAACAAATGAAACAGTCAATAATTAATATTCCTGTATTATAAATTATGGTTCTTAAAAGTGACTTGTTTGAGATCTTAAAATCCATAGTACCCGTGGTGGTGGTTTAGTTGCTAAGTCGTGTCTGACTTTTCGCGACCCTGTGGACTGTAGCCTGCCAGGCTCCCCTGTCCATGGGATTCTCCAGGCAAGAATACTGGAGTGGGTTTCCACTGCATTCTACAGGGGATCTTCCTGAGCAAGGGATGGAACTCAGGTCTCCTGCATTGCAGGCAACCTCCTGCACTGCCGGTAGATTCTCTACCAACTGAGCCCCCAGGGAAACCCTGTTGAGGAATTCAAACCCATGATTTTTAAGTTCCAAGTAATTTCTATTTTTCCATATATAAAGCTGCCACATTATTGATCGTTTCCACTCATTTTCAAATGATTAATTTCATTAATATTTACACTATGTATGCTGCTGCTAAGTCACTTCAGTCGTGATGACTCTGCGACCCCATAGATGGCAGCCCACCAGGCTCCTGTCCCTGGGATTCTCCAGGCAAGAACACTGGAGTGGGTTGCCATTTCCTTCTCCAATGCATGAAAGTGAAAAGTGAAAGTGAAGTCATTCTGTTGTGTCCGACTCCCAGCGACCCCATGGACTACAGTCTACCAGACTCCTCTGTCCATGGGATTTTCCAGGCAAGAGTACTAGAGTGGGGTGCCATTGCCTTCTCTGACATAATAACCATTTCCCCCCACATTTATTTTTACTAGTTGGAAGCTAATTACTTTACAATATTGTAGTGGGTTTTGCCATACATTGACATGAATCAGCCATGGATTTACATGTGTTCCCCATCCCAATCCCTCCTCCCACCTCCCTCTCCATCCCATCCTTCTGGGTCTTCCCAGTGCACCAGCCCTGAGCACTTGTCTCATGCATCCAACCTGGGCTGGTGACCTGTTTCACCCTAGATAATATACATATTTCGATGCTGTTCTCTTGAAACATCCCACCCTCGCCTTCTCCCACAGAGTCCAAAAGTCTGTTCTATACATCTGTGTCTCTTTTTCTGTTTTGCATATAGGGTTATCATTACCATCTTTCTAAATTCCACATATATGTGTTAGTATACTGTATTGGTCTTTATCTTTCTGGCTTACTTCACTCTGTATAATGGGCTCCAGTTTCATCCATCTCATTAGAACTGATTCAAATGAATTCTTTTTAATGGCTGAGTAATATTCCATGGTGTATATGTACCACAGCTTCCTCATCCATTCGTCTGCTGATGGGCATCTAGGTTGCTTCCATGTCCTGGCTATTATAAACAGTGCTGCAATGAACATTGGGGTGCACGTGTCTCTTTCAGATCTGGTTTCCTCAGTGTGTATGCCCAGGAGTGGGATTGCTAGGTCATATGGTAGTTCTCTTTCCAGTTTTTTAAGAAATCTCCACACTGTTCTCCATAGTGGCTGTATTAGTTTGCATTCCCACCAACACTGTAAGAGGGTTCCCTTTTCTCCACACCCTCTCCAGCATTTATTGCTTGTAGACTTTTGGATAGCAGCCATCCTGACTGGTGTGTACTGGTACCTCATTGTGGTTTTGATTTGCATTTCTCTGATGAGTGATGTTGAGCATCTCTTCATGTGTTTGTTAGCCATCTGTATGTATTCCTTGGAGAAATGTCTGTTTAGTTCCTTGGCCGATTTTATGATTGGGTCATTTATTTTTTCTGGAATTGAGCTGCAGAATAACCTTTTAAAATTAAAAACTTTAGAAATTAGGATTTTATTAAACAAAGAGAATTTAGTGGATAAAAATTATGAAGCCAAATTTTTCCCAAAATTTAGAGATGTCAATAAAGAAAAACAGTTAACTGATTTTACAAAATTATGTATAATAGTATAAAACTTTGATCACAGTAAAATTATTTAAATTTATTTATAAATGATGTATCATAGATAAAATTAAATATCAGTATATCTGAGTTAGGGTAATTGTTTTGACAGTTTAGTGAATTATCCACTGATTTTCTACATTTACTTAAAATTTAAGCATCAGAAGAGTAAAAATGTTATTTTGAGACATCGTCCATACACATCAAACTATATTTAAAAGAGTCATTCTAAATGTTTTATAGCATTGCATTCTATCGTTTCTAGGTCTGTTCTGATTATTTTTGAAATTCTTAGTCAATCTTCAAAAACTAATTTATATGCTCAATGATTAACCTTGTTATGCTAAATAAATGTGTAATAATATATGCAATGGATAATACATATTTTGTCCACTTTTATGCCAATATTTATGATATGTTGTGTTAGAATATTATCTGGGGGTTCATGATAAAAGGTATGAATGAGTAATAATTCAATGGTTAAACAACTTATTAAGCATTTATTCCTGACTTACTGGATCAATTTTGGTAGTTATCATAAATTACACTTTTCATATTTATATTTTGTAGCATTGACATTGCTATAAACTTAAATATATATCATCATGACTTAATTGCTGATAGATATATCTTAAACTACATCTGAAATTTTTGGTAGTTTTTATTTCTGACTTTCATTTACAAATAATTTTTTGTATACCTAAACATGCTACAACTTACAACTAAAATGTGTTCTTAATTTTCAGTTTTTGTATCAATGTACAAATTCTTTTTTCTTTTTAATTTATTCATTTTAATTGGAGGATAATTGCTTTACAATATTGCATTGGTTTTTGCCATAAACAGTTTCAAGTACTGTTTTGAAAGAACATATCTTCCTCAAATAAGATATTTCTTGTTAGTTCTGCATTCCATGAGAAGACATTAGAGAACTAAGAGAAATGAGAAGGATAAGGAGGAAGAAGAGTCACTCTACAGTAATTTTAAACTCTGAAACATATTTCTGCCTTTTTATTACACAGGTTTGTGACTGTGGCAACTGATACAGTTATTCTGAAACTCAGTTCCAATATATTTAAAATGAAGAACACTGTATAGTGAATCTCTGAACTCCAAATTTTTAAATCCCAACTCTGATATTGTTTGCAAAATATCAAAGTGTGTAAATACAAGTTATTTTGCTCTTTCAGACAAATATAATAGCACTTACATGTAGAATCTAAAATATGACACAACTGAACCTATCTACAAAACAGTAGTTATATATGGATATGAGAAAGCTGAGTACCAAAGAATTGATGCTTTTGAACTGTGGTTCAACTGTGTTCAACAGTTCAAACTCCACAGTTTGAGCTGTGGAGAAGACTCTTGAGAGTCCCTTCGACTGCAAGGGTTAAACCAACTGACCCTAAAGGAAATCAGTCCTGAATATTCATTGAAAGGACTGATGCTGAAACTGAAGTGCCAAAACTTTGGCCACCTGATGCGAAGAACTGACTCATTGGAAAAGACACTGATGCTGGGAAAGATTGAAGGCAGGTGGAGAAGGAGACGGCAGAGGATGAGATGGTTGTATGGCATCACTGACTTGATGGACATGAGTTAAAGTTCTGGAAGTTGGTGATGGACAGGGAAGCCTGGCGCGCTGCAGTCCATGGGGCTGCAGAGTCAGACATGACTGAGCAACTGAACTGAACTGAACAAAACAGAAACAGACTCATACACATAGAGAACAGACTTGTGGCTGCCATGGGGGAAGTGGGAAGGGAAAGAGATAGACTGGGACTTTGGCATTGGTAGATACACATTACTGCATTTAGAGGGGATAAAAAACAAGGTCCTAATGTATAGCACAGGGAACTATATTGAATATCCTATGATAAACCATAATGGAAAAGAATATTTTTAAAAGAATGTACACAAGGGTATTACTGAGTCACTTTACTGTACAGCAGAAATTGGCACAAAATTGTAAATCAGCTACACTTCAATAAAGAAAAATTTTAATTATTTTGCTCTTTCAAGCAAATCCTTTTATTAAAAATATAACTAAAACTATGAACTGAAAACCACTGTGAATGAATTCAGTCAACGTTTTTAATCTCAAAATTCAAATCTTCTGTGAAATGATACGGAAACAGAAAAGATGGAACTATATCAGTTAGAAATTCTGGGAACGAGTATAAATACTGAGCTCTCACTATTTAGCTCTTTACTCATGAAGCTCACCAATATCTGGAATAAACTTCCCCCTATCTTTGCTCATGGGCAACATTCAAACAAATGTTCTTCACATTATAACTACCTCCTTTTTCACCATCATAAATATCCTGGAATTCAAATTAAATACTTCCTTTAGTGTACTCCTAGACAAATTCTGGGGGAGTTTTATCATATATTTATCTAGTGCCATTTTAACATATAATTAACAAATTTAATTAGAGTGGAAAGATTAACTAAGTACCAATAGAAAATCAAAACAAAAGGAAAACATTACTGATCTGAGGGCTTCTGACACACACACATACAAGAGTCTGTAAGTATGAGAAAGATTTCTTTATGTATAATGGAAGCAAAACAGGGAAAGACTATTGTACTTCATACCGTTGGTAAAAATTAGTTACACACTTAGCATGTTTTAGTTGAAAATGTACAGAAAGTGAATTTGTACTAAGTAATAGTATTCTTAATAATACTAATTGTTCAGTAACATAATTTTGCATTTACCAGGTAAGATGTGCCAGACAAGTTGGTAGTGCTGGTAATAAGGCCATAAGCGAGTTGAATTTGAAGATGCAGATCTATTACTATAGATACCAACTAGTGACAGAAGTAAAGAGTTAGGTGAGAGCTGTGAGATTCTCTTTTATTTGGGAATTAACTGAGGATGATCACTGGGGAGACAGCCTCTCAGACAGATCAGAGAAACTGTTCTGAGGTAAGTGGACAGGTCAGTGTACATGTGACTTTGGAGAAGGGGTTGTTGTTGCTGTCCATTTGCTCAATAGTGTTCGATTATTTGTGACCCCAAGGACTGCAGCACGCCAGGCTTCCCTGTCCTTCACCAACACCCAGAGCTTGCTCAAACTCATATCCATCAAGGCAGTGACGACTTCCAACCATCTCGTCCTCTGTCGTCCCCTTCTCCTCCTGCCTTCAATCCTTCGCAGCATCAGGATATTTTCCAATGAGTCAGTTCTTCATAATAGGTGGCCAAAGTATCGGAGCTTCAGCATCAGTCCTTCCAATGAGTATTTTCGACTGTTTTCCCTTACAATTGACTGGTTTGATCTCCTTGCAGTCCAGGGAATGTCAAGAGTCTTCTCCAACACTACAGTTCAAGAGCATCAATTTTTTGGTGCTAAGATTTCTTTATGGTCACATCCATACATGACTACTGGAAAAATGATAGCTTTGACTAGGTGGACCTTTGTCGGCAAAGTAATGTATCTGCTTTTTAATATGCTGTCTAGGTTGTCATAGCTTTTCTTCGAAGGAGCAAGCGTCTTTTAATTTTGTGGCTGCAGTCACCATCTGCAGTGATTTTGGAGCCCAAGAAAATAGCCTCTCACTGTTTCCATGGTTTCCCCATCTATTGGCCATGAAGTGATGAGACCGGATGCCATGATCTTAGTTTTTTGAATGTTGAGTTTTAAGGCAGCATATCCTCTACTCTCACTTTTATCAAGAGACTCTTCAGTTGTTCTTCATTTTCTGCCATAAGGGTGGTGTTATCTATATATCTGAGGCTATTGGTATTTCTCCCAGGAATTTTGATTTTAGCTTGTACTTCATCCAACCTGGTATTTTGCATGATGTACTCCACATAAAGTTAAATAAGCAGAGTGACAATATACAGCCTTATTGTACTCCTTTCCCAATTTGGAACCAGTATATTGTTCCATGTCTGGTTGTAACTACTGATTCTTCAACTACATACAGTTTTCTCAGGAGGCAACTAAGGTGGTCTGGTATTCCTGTCTCTTGAAAACTTTTCCACAGGTTGTTGTGATTCACACAGTCGAAAGCATTGATGTAGTCCATAAGCAGAAGTAGATGTTTTTCTGGAACTCTTTTGTTTTTTCTATGATCCATCAGACATTGGCAATTTGATCTGTTTCCTCTGCCTTTTCTAAATCCAGCTTGAACATCTGGAAGTTTTCGGTTCATGTATTATTGAAACCTCCCTTGGAGAATTTTGAGCATTATTTTGCTAGTTGGTGAAATGAGTGTAATTGTGCAATAGTTTGATCATTCTTTCGCATTGCCTTTCTTTGGGATTGGAATGAAAATGAAACTTTTCTAGTCCTGTGGCCAATGCTGAGTTTTCCAGATTTGCTGGTATATTGAGTACAGCATTTTAACAGCATCACCTTAGGATCTGAAATATCTCAACTGGAATTCCATCACCTCCACTATTGTTTTTTTTTTTTTTTTCATAGTGATGCTTCCTATGACCCATTTGACTTCAGACTCTAGGATGTCTGGCTCTAGGTCAGTGATCACATCATCGTGGTTATCTGGTTCATTAAGTTCTTTCTTGTATCAATCTTTTGTGTATTTTTAATATCTTTTCTTAATATCTTCTGCTTCTCTTCAGTCCATACAGTTTATGTCCTTCATTGTGCCCATCTGTGCATTAAATATTCCCTTGGTATCTGCAGTTTGCTTTAAGAGACCTCTAGTCTTTCCCATTCTGCTGTTTGCCTCTGTTTCTTTGCATTGATCACTGAGGAAGTCTTTCTTATCTCTCCTTGCTTTTTTTTGGAATTCTGCATTCAGATGAGTATATCTTTCCTTTTCTCCTTTGCCTTTAGCTTCTCTTCTTAGTTATCTGTAAGGCCTCCTCAGTCAGCTATGTTTCTTTTCTTTTCTTTTTTTTTTTTTTTTTCATTTCTTCTTCTTGGGGATGATCTTGATCACTGCCTCCTATACAAAGTCATGAATCTCTGTCCATTGTTCTTCAGGCACTCTGTCTATCAGATCTAATCCCTTGAATCCTTTCATCACTTCCACTGTATAATCATAAGGGATTGGGTTTAGGTCATAACTGATTGCCCTAGTGGTTTTTCCTACTTTTTTTCTATTTAAGTATGAATTTTGCAATAGGGAGTTCATGATCTGAACCACAGTCAGCTCCCAATCTTGTTTCTGCTGACTCTATAGAGCTTCTCCATCTTTGGCTGCAAAGAATATAATCAATCTGATTTTGGTGTTGACCATCTAATGATGTCTATGTGTAGAGTCACCTCCTGTATTGTTGGAAGAGGGTGTTTGCTATGACCAGTGTGTTCTCCTGACAAAACTCTTTTAGCCTTAGCCCTGCTTCACTTTGTACTACAAGGTCAAACTTGCCTGTTACTCCAGGTATCTCTTGACTTACTAATTTTGCATTCCAGGCCCCTGTGATGAAAAGGACTTTTTGTTGTTGTTGTTGTTAGTTCTAGAAGGTCTTGTAGGTTATCATGGAACCATTCAATTTCAAGTTTTTCAGTATTAGTGGTTGGAACATAGACTTGGATTACTGTGATATTGAATGATTTGTCTTGAAAACGAACAACGATCATTCTGTCACTTTTGAGATTGCACACACGTACTGCATTTTGGACTCTCTTGTTGACTATGAGGATGACTCCATATCTTCTAAGGGATTCTTGCCCACAGTAGCAGATAAAATGGTCATCTGAATTAAATTTGCCCCTTCCATTCCATTTTAGTTCACTGATTCCAAAAGTGTTGAATTTCACTCTTGCCATCTCCTGTTTGGCCACCTACAATTCTCCTTGATTCATGGACCTAACATTCCAGGTTCCTATGCAATATTGCTCTTCACAGCAGTGGACTTTACTTCCATCACCAGTCACATCCACAAATGGGCTTTTTTTTTTTTTTCTTTTTTTTTTTAATTTGACTCCATCTCTCCATTCTTTCTGGGGTTATTTCTCCACTTTTCTCCAGTCGCATATTGGGCACCTACCAACCTGGGGAGTTCATCTTTAGTGTCATATCTTTTTTCCTTTTTCATACTGTTCTTTCTGTATAGACTAAGCCAAATTTGAAATTTTTATTTATCAGAGACCTTTCATTAACTATACTACATTGCCTATAAGACACTACTCACCAATTTTCCATGAGGAACTAGTAAGAGGTATTACTTAAGCTTTGTATACCCTTGGAGTTGTATGCTTAATATGTTGTACCATCTAAGTGAGTTTTATCCAGGACATCAATTCCAAAAACAAAAGTTATAAAATATATATTAAAGACAACATGCTTATGTATGCAGCACATTTTTGTGGGATACAATATTAAACATTTGATCACTTGTTTATAAAAAGACTCAGAAAAATGTCTAGCCTTGTGTTTCTAAAATTATGAATCAAGAAGGTGAGGGAAGGTAAGAGCATTATAAAGTTCATGTTTTATTGTAAATATCATTTAGTAATAATTATAACTAGCACTAGCATAATTAATCTTAATTATGACTAATACTTCATAAGTTTTATGGAAATTTTTACCAAATGCAAATATATATACAGACACTAAATAACAGAAAGGTTAAAATAGTGATTTTTCAGTCTATGGTGGCTTACTGATTTTAAAACTCACATTTAATCTTTAATTTGTTACTGGAAATTTGTGATGTCTTTCTAATTATACATACAAACTAAAAAGATTTGCCAATTATATATCTTTGAAAAATCATAAGGTTTGGATTCAAAGAGAAGAGAGAAAGGGAAAGACCAGAAACTGTTTTAAATTATTGCTATAACAAATCTATTCTTTGCAGTCTAACCTAATCTAATTTACGCATGTAATCTAATGTTTTAAAACTTTGCTCTTGAGAATATTAAAGTTCAAGAAACTAGAGCAGTTATTGCTACTCTGTAACCAAGCTGGGATTATTAGGTCCAGGTTTATTTAAAATCCATCTTTTTTCCACCACACTACTCTAAGTTCTAAATGTCATGACAATGAAAACACATGTGTACATGAAATTTGTCAACCTCCATATAAAAATACTGAAAAGCAATTGCTATGAAAGAATTATAAAGAAGATTCAAGAAATAAATATTTTGAATCCAAATATTGTCTCTTCTTCTGTTCTCATCATCATAGGGCTTACCAATAAGTATCAGAGTTAAATGTCATCTAGAATAGCAGTTGTTAAATTTGCATCCTTGCTACTTCCAGTAACTAAGAAACAGTGAGTTAGAGGTAGGTCTAGATTGCCTGCATAAAAAAAAAGTCTCCATGTGTATCAAATGCACATTCTTAATTAAAAAATACCAATCTAATTTATCCTAAATATTCAACTTACTGTTTTGCCTAAGAAGTAAGTAGTTTTATTACAAATCAATAGGTCTAATATAAGCCAGACAAAGTTGTAAATGCTTTTATCTGTATGTCTTTTAAAATTCTCATTAAGAACTTGATGAGATTGGTACTATTATTTCCATTTTATCAAGGAGTTTTTGTAATTTCCCCAAGATCACAAAAAGCATTGGAACCCCTGCAGTGTTCTTAAAAACTAGAAGTGAAAGTTTAGAGTAGATATCTAAATATAGGAAATAAATCATCTTATGAGGTCAGTATTTTTATGGAAATGCATTTGGCTTTTTACAAAAATGTATTTGGCTTTTTGCCAGCAAAGAAGTTTCCTGATTATTTCAGAGACATACTGTATTAGATAGAGTACAATATCAATCAAAAATTAAACTTCTGAGCATTTCTAGTTTTTAAAACATTTCTTTTTCTTTCAGATAGTTTCAGTTGAGTTTATTATATAGAAGGAATGGAAAACTGCGCAAAAATTATGTACCTAAATTGCTTTAGGTACATATTGCTTTAGGTATTGCTTTAGGTCTTCCCAATTACTTGTATGCTAAGCTCTGTGGAACTCCAAATTCTCTAGGAAGTCATTCTCTTATGAGTTACAGCAGTTCAAATTAATAAGGATTCTGAAAGTCCCTGAATGTTTCTCAATTTCTCCTCTACATTGTATTTTCTTTAGGTTTAATATTATGCATTTTATTTATCTAGGAAAAAAATCTATCACACCACTATAAAAATTCCTTTCATTATGCAACCTGATTCTGTTTGTAACATGTCAGGTATTTTCACCATAAGCATCTTTTGCCATAGACCTCTTTGCTGTAAATATTTCCACCATGTAACTAATTAGCCCTTAAGTAATTTGACATATAAAACAAAATAACAAAAAATAGAAGAGGACCAGGATATAAAGGAACATGAAAAAAGAATAACAAAATTAAAAAAGACTTCACTGTAAAATGCAGAATATTTGAAAACCTGTAAAATGTGTGTAGATTCATTGGAATATTATGCAAATCACTGAATTTATTTTGTGAGTCATATCTAAGCACTTGCCTTCTAAGTCTTCTGTTCACAGGATTTTTTTTTTTTTTTAATTTGTCTCTTTGTTCAGCATCACACTTTCTTTTTAGGTAATTTTTTTCTTCACTAAGAGAGGCATCAAATGATACCTGAGAAGAACCTAAATAATAAGCATATTTGTAACTGAGGTTTGTATTGCTTTGTGAAATCTCCTACATTGTTCTTTGTTCTTTGCATTTTATTACAAGTTCTAAAGATTACAGGCATTCCAAACATCTATGGAAAACATAGATTAAACTCCGAGCCCTCAAATCACCAAAGAATGTGCAAGCTTTTATGCTATTTTCTGTTATTTCTTTAAGTTCTTTTATTTCACATTTCTGATAATGTGTATTGCTATATTTTCTATTAAATCAATACACAGTAGTCATCCAATATTTTTAAAGACTGTCACTGCATAGACCATTATGAGGGCCAAGATTTATGTAATGCAAAAATGGGAATTCTGTGTCAACAAAGAAATGAAACCAAGCTCTCAACCATTTAAAACCAAACTGTCAAACTAAATCGTCATCCTGTTATTTTAGCTTTTTTTGGCAAAACTGCTGTAAGGTCAAGTAAATATGGCTCAAAAATGCTTGCAGCAAAAATCTCAGGCAAAAATATCCAAATATACAGAATCCTTTGTAGATCTTAAAGAAAATAAACAACCATCTTTCCCTGTTATATAAGAAAAAAATTCACAATTTACTCCATTGTTAAATATTATTCCCAATGAGGCTTATATTGAGCTTGGGACAAAATCTGTTCTGTCGGTATCCATTATCCATTATACAGTAAAGCACATGCCAAAACAAATTTGATAAGACTCTTTCAGAGGAAAAAAAAGGACATACTATGCCCAAGAATATGGATGGCATTCAGAGTTAAGTACATCAATTCATTATATAATAAAGTGATCACTCTGCTAGTTACCACCACTGTACTAGGATAAAAGGAAGTATGAAATTTGCCCTTTTCTAAAACAACTTAAAAATAATGCAAATTTCTTAATATGCTTAATCTTCTAAACATCATTCAATTAAATCTTGTCTATTCATTTTAAAGAGGGATAATTATAGTGCAGAGTCTGCCCTTCTGTTTAATCTTATGTGTAAGTCCCTTGGACTGCAAGGAGATCCAACCAGTCCATCCTAAAGGAGATCAGTCCTGGGCGTTCATTGGAAGGACTGATGTTGAAGCTGAAACTCCAATATTTTGGCCACCTCATGCGAAGTGTTGACTCATTGGAAAAGACCCTGATGCTGGGAGGGGTTGGGGGCAGGATGAGAAGGGGATGACAGAGGATGAGATGGTTGGATGGCATCACCAATTCGATGGACATGAGTTTGAGTAAACTCTGGGAGTTGGTGATGGACAGGGAGGCCTGGCGTGCCGCGATTCATGGGCTCGCAAATAGTCGACAGGACTGAACTGAACTGACTGATAAGCACCTCTGAAACCTTCTGGGGACTTCCCAGGCTATGTTGGCTCCCTCCTCTAATTTTGGCTTTGTAACTGCCAAACTGTCAGTATTTGCCGGAATCTTAGCTGAACATATCTTAAGAAGAATTTAATCATTTCTTTATTTTTAGACTCATGTAAAGCACCTGATGCATACAGATCTTATGTATTGTTTCTTTTCATTATGAGTGCATTGGTATATCTTTACCTATAGGGTAGTGCCTGGTATATGGCAGTCATTTAGTTAAATCCTATTGGCTGATAAAGATTGTAGGACATGTAGAAGAACATGTAGTGCTATTAATCACTGCATTTTATTGATCACTGCATCATCCCTACTGCTCCCATCCTAGTTCAAGCATCATTATCTCCTCTTACCTGTCTTTTTGTAATAATCTAGCAACTGACTATTGCTCCCAATATTACCTCCAAAGAGTCTATTCTTCACTCACACAGTGAAACTGACATTTTGAGCTAAAAATCCCCATATTCAAAACCTCCCACTATCTTTGACTTGAGTCTTTAAAACTCTACTAGACCTGGCCTCAATCTTAATCATTGAACTAATTTGTTAGCACTCCCTTTATTATCATTATACCACGCCTTTTTACAATAAGCTTGTTAGAGCCTTAGACTCTCCCTATTTGGTGAATTCTCATCCATGAACTCTCTTCTCCAAGAAAGCAAAAAAAATGGTCAAGCTTACTTAACACTTTACTTAGTATCTGACACTATTCTATATGGTTTAAATGTACTAACTCATTTAATCTTCACAGCATGGGAACATACTACAGGAATCTCATAGTATGCTCTCATGGGAACATACTATGTTAAAACCACTTTCAAAATGGGGAAAATAAGAATTAGTTAACTTGTTCAAGATCACATACAAGTATCTATATTTATCTGAACAGGCAAAATGATATCAAAATATCAGTGGCTAAAAGTAATAAAATGTTTATTTCTTACATAATTGCAGTTCTACTTAGTTAGATGAAAGAAGTCTGCACATTCAGAAACCCATGATTCCTCCATCTTATAATTCCAGTTCCCTATAGGTAATCAGAATTTGTCTGTTCAACTAGAACATGGAGAAGTAACACAAGAAAGATTGTATTTTTTCCAGCAGTTTTCAAAGGCTAAACCTGGAGATGCTACATCATGACTGCCCAAATTCTATATGCAAAAATTTAGTCATATGACCTGTCTGCCTACAGTGGTGCATAAAGTTTAGCTCTATGCCACTCACTTTCATTATTTTTCATTCTACTTTCAGTTATCACTGCCTTAGAAATGCCCTTCATAAATATTTCACTTAATATAGCCACAATTTACCATTTACTTTCTCACTCTATTTTATTTATAATACTTACCACTAAACAAAATTAATTTTATCTACTTTATTTCAATCATCTCTTGCTACACATATGTGTGTTCATATGCATATATTTGTGTCTGTGTGTACGCAAGAACTGGAACAAAGCAATAAATATATAATTTGTTGAATTAAAGAAAAATGGATCAAAGGTCACACAGTCATCCAGTCATCCATATCTTCTGAGCCAAGACCAAACCCAGTCTCCCAAATAAGATTGTTAATAGTTCCAACTCCTCCATTCCCCTGATGTTCCGCCTGAAACTCACTGCAATTATTAAATCCACATCTATTCTGAATAAAGTGAACATGAAGCCTTTTTAATGGAATAATATTGAAAATTACACTTTAAGAAATGATTTTTGAAATAATTATATTTTTACTTATTTATACATTTGTACTTCATGAATTCAGTTAAAATGAAATATACTGAATATAAGCCCTCCCAAGTAGCAGAGTGGTAAAGAATCTGCCTACCAATGCAGGAGATGCAAGAGACGTGGATTCTTTCCTTGGGTCAGGAAGGTCCCTGAAGGAGGAAATGGCACCTCACTCTAGTATTCTTGCCTGGAAAATCCCATGGACAGAGGAGCCTGACAGCCTACATACAGTTCATGGGGTCACAAAGAGTCAGACGGGACTTAGTGACTGAGCATACACTCATGCTGAATATAAAGACAATCCAATATTAATGGAGCTAAATAATTTGGATATCCTAATTCCAGAATTTAGGCAAATTTAACTTCTGCGATTTGTAATTTTGTTATTTCATAACTAACTTATAATGGTCTGCCAGATCTCTATCTCTATTTCCCCAAACAAAGGATAGAACAACATTGGGTTGATTGCATATGTGTGTGTGTATATATATATAGATAGTGTGTATACATATTGTATATGTTTACATATACATACATGTATATATGTATATATATGTGTATGTATACATATATACATACATGTATACACACACACACACACACACACACACACATATATATAAAACAGAACAAGTTTTTCATATTGAACCTCTGGCTGACATTATAGGGTTTATAAGACACACTATTTTAATGATTCTGCCAGATAGAATACTAAGCAGAGAAGATAACATGCATAAATGAAAAAATATAGAGAAAATGGATAATTAAAATACATAAAATTTATAGGCCAGGTTTTTATTATATTTTGAATATCATTATATAATGGTCACTCATTAAATATTAGATCACTCCATTCTGGCTAGAGTGTCTGGTAAAAATACTGCTTGTCTGGATGACAAAGCACTTGAAAGAATTTATCTCCCTGTTTCCTTGATTATTGTCTCTTCTTAGTCAGCTTTTCCACTATTTCTCACTCAGGAACTCCCACTAGAACTTAAGTTTTCCAGTGTATACTCTTTCTTTTAAATTCTCTGTCACATTTTCTGTTTCTTTATTTTATGTTCTATGTTCTAGGCAAGTTGCAATAATCTTTTAATATATTATTTTAGTTCTTCTACTCCACAGATTCAAAAAATTTCATACTTATATTTTTCACTACAAAGTTTCTATTTCCTTGTTTAAAACACTTTTAGTACTCTTTTACTACAGTATGAATCTTTTCCCATTCATAACACATTCACGAATGTTTTAAATGAGTTTATGTAGAAATAAATTTTGGTTACTCTATTAATTTCTGCTTTTAAAATGTAATATGTATTTAATTTGCAAATTCTCTTTAATGATTGTTTATGCCTCAAGAATATGTGTGTATATGTGTCTGTGTGTATAGCATATGCATAATCTCATTGATTGACATTCATAAGTGGGAATTTCAGCATTTTTTCTTTTGCCAATTTCAGTTACTATGAAGGTATTGTTTAATTTTTCAGTGTGAGTTATTGGACAAATATGAGCAGTGAAAATCAGAAGTCTGAGTCCACGACTTCCCCTTTTGTGAGATTCTTCTTAGATGAGACTCCTTCTCCTGCTTTTTTTTTTTTTACTTTTGCCAGTTTATTCACTGTTCCTCAGATTTATAGTTGAGTTGACCTGGTGTCCATTTTACAACAGTGACTAACTGCATCTGAGTTTAATCAGGGAGCTCTTTTCTCATTCACCATGATGAATAAGCATGAAATCTCAATTTACATCATCAGAAAGATTAAAACTAATCCCTTCTTATATATATAGCCCCTTCTTTTAAGCTCCCTCAGTTCTTAATTCAGTTATGGTCACCTCACAGTCTCGTATTCTCTCTGTATCTGCCATCTAGCTATGTCCTTCTCACAACTTCAAGTCCAGCTTTGTATCTAGAGATTAACTTGATCATGTTACCCAATATTTTTATAGAAGTGAGAACTTTGTCACTTCAGCCTCTACCCAGGTTTTTTAAACAAGAAAATCCATTCCCTTTACTTTGGTTCTCATGAACCACAATTTGCCCTTTGCCAATCCATTCCTTCCTATCATATAGTACCCACCAGAGGAAATTCTTCTCTAAATAGGTGAATATCCTCAGTTTACCTTTCCTAAAGGAACAATTTTATTCCCCTAATGATACCTATCTTGGTTTCATTTGCTTTATATCCTTTCTCTGAATATTTCAGTTCATTACCTAAAAATTTTAAAATTTATATTTTCAATATTTTGTTAAAATAAATCATATATGCTATATTTAAAAAGCTTATTATAAGCATATACTAGATACAATAATATCAATACCAAAGAAAGATTTAGTGTCATCATATTCTGTATGGATTTATTATTATTATTATTATATAAGGAAATCCTTAATGAAAAAATTTACCATGTTTTTCTTGTTTACAAATTCTCCTAAGATGTCTACCTTTACTGACACATAAAGAAGTGAAAATTTTTATAATTCTAATTTTTCAAGACAATTATTAATGAGCAGTTCAAGACTGTGAAATTCTCAACAGTTTCTGTGGAGAACAATGATTTACTGAGTCAGTATACAAGTAACTAAAAATCCTTTTATAGTTGCCTATTTCTTCTTATAGTAAATCTCAACAACTTTTAGCATTCTCTCAATACAGTGTATTTCAAAAAGAATTACTGCGAGAAGATATTTCTGTTTTCCACCTTGTTATAAACACTTAACAGAAAATGAGTATTGTCAGATGGCCTCCCAAAGTGATTTCAAAACTGTTTTATTGACAAAACTGTTATATCACTACTGTGTTAGAAAGCAGTGATACCAAAAATCAACCAAAAAAAAAAAAAAAACCCTGAAAAAAACACAAACACAGGGAAGGTAAATATATAGTACTAAACAACCAATGGATCACTGAGTAAATCAAAGAGAAAAAAAAATATGTAGAGAGAAATAAAAATGAAAGCATGATGGTTCAAAACTCATGGGACACAGTAAAAGCAGTTCTAAGAGGACAGTTAATTATACAAGCTTACCTCAGGCTGTAAGAAAAATCTCAAATAAGCAACCTAACCTTATATCTAAAGCAACTTCTTTCTAGAGAAAGAAGAAAAAACAAACCACATAGTTAGTAGAAGGAAAAAAAATCATAGAGACCAGAGCAGAAACAAATGATAGAGATGAAGAAAACAAGAGAAAAGTTCAATAAAGTAAAAGCTGATTTTTTGAAAAGATAAAATTGACAAACTTTTAGCCAGACTAAACACAAAAAAGGAAGAAAGTCAAAATCAATACAATCAGAATAAAAAAAGAAGTTACAACAAACACCACAGAAATACAAAGGATCATAAGAGACCACTACAAACAGATGGTGCTCATTCGCCCAGGCATGTCTGAGTCTCTGTGGCCCCATGGACTGTAAACTGCCAGTCTCCTCTGCCCATGGAATTCTCCAGGCAAAAATAGTGGAGTGGGGAGCCATTTCGTATCCCAGGGGATCTTCCCAACCCAAGGATCAAACCTATATCTTGTGCATCTTTTACATGGGCAGGTAGATTCTTTACCACTAGCACCACCTGGGAAGCCCACCACAAACAACCATATACCAATAAAATGGACATGCTAGAAGAAAAGGACAAAGTCTTAGAAAGATATAAACTCCCAAGACTGAACCACGAATAAATAGTAAATGTGAACAGACCAATTATAAGTACTGGAATTGAATCAGTAATTTAAAAACTCCCAGCAAACAAAAGTGCAGATGCCATCACAGGTTAAGTCCACTAAGCACTTGGAGAAGAGTTAACATGTAAGTGTGACATTATTCCAAAGGGTCACAAAGGAAGGAAGCCTACATAGCTCATGCAGTGATGTCAGCACCATCCTGATACCAATGCCAGACAAAGGTATCACAGAAAAAGAAAACTACAGTCCAAGATCGATGATAAATATAAATGCACAAGTCCTCAACAAAATATGAGCAAGCCAACTCCAACAGAACATTAAAAGGATCATACACCATGCTGAACTGGGATTTATCTCAGCAAGATATATATATGTGTATATATAAATATATATATATGTATATATATATATATGCTAATCAATCAAAGTGATATACTACATCAAGAAACTGAAGAAAAATGTGATCATACAAATAGATACAGAAAAAACTTTTGATAAAATTTAGTATTCATTTATGAAAAAACTCTCCAGAAAATATGCATAAAGTTAACACACCTCAACAAGCAAAGGCTATATATGACAAACTCACAACTATCATCAAATTCATAGGTGAAAAACTAAAAGCATTCCCTCTTAGAGTAAGAATAATAAAAGAATGTCCACCCTTGGCACTTTTACTCAACATAATTTGGAAAATTCTAGCCACAGCAATCAGAAAAGGAAAAGAAACAAAGTGATCCATACTGGAAAAGAATAAAACTGTCACTCTTTGCAGATGACATGATACTATACATCAATTCAGTTCATTTCAGTCACTCAGTTGTGTCTGATTCTTTGTGACCCCATGAATCACAGCACGCCAGGGCTCCCCATCCATTACCAACTCCCAGAGTTTACTCAAACTCATGCCCATTGAATCGGTGATGCCATCCAGCCATCTCATCCTCTGTCATCCCCTTCTCCTCCTGCCCCCAATCCCTCCCAGCATCAGAGTCTTTTCCAATGAGTCAACACTTTGAATGACATGACAAAAGTATTGGAGTTTCAGCTTCAACATCAGTCCTTCCAATGAACACCCAGGACTGATCTTCTTTAGGATGGGTTGGGTTGGATCTCCTTGCAGTCCAAGGGACTCAAGAGTTTGCTCCAACACTACAGTTTAGAAGCATTAATCCTTTGGAGCTCAGTTTTGTGTATAGTCCAACTCTCACATCCATACATGACTGCTGGGAAAACCATAGCTTTGACTAGATGGACCTTTGGTAGAAAGGTAATGTCTCTGCTTTTTAATATGCTGTCTATGTTGGCCAAGAGGAGAGTGAAAAAGTTGGCTTAAAGCTTAACATTCAGAAAACTAAGATCATGGCATCTGGTCCCATCACCTCATGGGAAATAGATGGGGAGACAGTGGAAACAGTGCCAGACTTTGTTTTTTTTGGGCTGCAAAATCACTGCAGATGGTGACTACAGCCATGAAATTAAAAGACGCTTACTCCTTGGAAGGAAAGTTATGACCAACCTGGATAGCATATTAAAAAGCAGAGACATTACTTTGCCAACAAAGGTCTGTATGGTCAAGGCTATGGTTTTTCCAGTGGTCATGTATGGATGTGAGAATTGGATTGTGAAGAAAGCTGAGCACTGAAAAATTGATGCTTTTGAACTGTGGTGTTGGAGAAGACTCTTGAGAGTCCCTTGGACTGCAAGGAGATCCAACCAGTCCATCCTAAAGGAGATCAGTCCTGGGTGTTCACTGGAAGGACTGATGCTGAAGCTGAAACTCCAATCATTTGGCCACCTCATGCAAAGAGTTGACTCATTGGAAAAGACCCTGATGCTGGGAGGGATTGGGGGCAGGAGGAGAAGGGGACGACAGAGGATGAGTTGGCTGGATGGCATCACCGATTCAATGGGCATGAGTTTGAGTAAACTCTGGGAGTTGGTGATGGACAGGGAGGCCTGGCATGCTGCAATTCATGGGGTCGCAAAGAGTCAGACACGACTGAGCGACTGAACTGAACTGAGGTTGGCCATAGCTTTTCTTCCAAGGAGCAAGCGTCTTTTAATTTCATGGCTGCAGTCACCATGTGTGGTGATTTTGCAGTCCCCCCTAAAAAAAGTCTGTCACTGTTTCCACTATTTCCCCATCTATTTGCCATGAAGTGATGAGACTGGATACCATGATCTTAGTTTTCTGAATGTTGTACTTTAAGCCAACTTTTCATTCTCCTCTTTCACTTTCATCAAGAGTTTCTTTAGTTTTTCAGTTTCTGCCATAAGGGTGGTGTCATCTGCATATCTGAGGTTATTGATATTTCTCCCAGCAACCTTGATTACACCTTGTGCTTCACCCAGCCCAGCATTTCTCATCATGTACTCTGCATATAAATTCAATAAGCAGGGTGACAATATACAGCCTTGATGCACTCCTTTTCCTATTTGGAACAAATTTGTTGTTCCATGTCCAGTTCTAACTGTTGCTTCCTGACATGCATATAGGTTTCTCAAAAGGCAGGTCAGGTGGTCTGGTATTCCCATCTCTTTCAGAATTTTCCACAGTTTATTGTGATCCACACAGTCAAAGGCTTTGGCATAGTCAAAGAGCAGAGATAGATATTCTTCTGGAACTCTCTTGGTTTTTCTATATCCAGCAGATGTTGACAATTTGATCTCTGGTTCCTCTGCCTTTTCTAAAACTAGCTTGAACATCTGGAAGTTCACGAGTCACTTATTGTTGAAGTCTGGCTTGGAGAATATAAGCATTACTTTGCTAGCATGTGAGATGAGTGCAACAGTGCAGTAGTTTGATCATTCTTTGGCATCGCCTTTGGGATTGGAATGAAAACTGACTTTTTCCAGTCCTGTGGCCACTGCTGAGTTTTCCAATTTGCTGGCATATTGAGTGCAGCCCTTTCACAGGATCATCTTTTAGGATTTGAAATAGCTCAACTGGCATTCCATCACATCCACTTCATAGTCATGCTTTCTAAGGGCCACTTGACTTCACCTTACAGGATGTCTGGCTCTAGGTGAGTGATCAAACAATCGTGATTATCTGGGTGGTAAGATCTTTTTTATACAGTTCTTCTGTGTATTCTTGCTACATCTTCTTAATATCTTCTGCTTCTGTTAGATCCATACCATTTCTGTCCTTTATTGAGCCCATCTTTGCATGAAATTTTCCCTTGGTATCTCTAATTTTCTTGAAGGTATCTCTAGTCTTTCCCATTCTATTTTTTCCCTATATTTCTTTGCATTGATCACTGAGGAAGGCTTTCTTATCTCTCCTTGCTATTCTTTGGAACCCTGCATTCAAATGGGTATATCTTTCCTTTTCTCCTTTGTTTTTCACTTCTCGATTTTTTTTCCCCACAGCTATTTGTAAGGCCTCCTCAGACAGCCATTTTGCTTTTATGCATTTCTTTTTCTTGGGGATGGTCTTGATCCCTGTCTCCTGTACAATGTCAGAAACCTCCATCCATAGTTCATTAGGGACTCTGTCTATCAGATCTTCCCTTAAATTTATTTCTCACTTCCACTCTATAGTCATAAGGGATTTGATTTAGGTCATACCTGAATGCTCTAGTGGTTTTTCCTACTTTCTTCAATTTAAGTCTGAATTTGGCAATAAGGTGTTCATAATCTGAACCACAGTCAGCTCCCACTCTTGTTTTTGCTGACTGTATAGAGCTTCTCCATCTTTGGCTGCAAAGAATATAATCAATCTGATTTTGGTGTTGACCATCTAGTGATGTCCATGTGTAGAGTATTCTCTTGTGTTGGAAGAGCGTATTTGCTATGACCAGTGCATTCTCTTGGCAGAACTCTATTAGCCTTTCCCTGCTTCATTCCGTACTCCAAGGCCAAATTTGCCTGTTACTCCAGGTGTTTCTTGATTTCCTACTTTTCCATTCCAGGCCCCTATAATGAAAAGGACATCTTTTTTGGGTGTTAATTCTAGAAGGTCTTGTAGGTCTTTATAGAACCATTCAACTTCAGTTTCTTCAGCATTACTAGTCAGGGTATAGACTTGGATTACTGTGATATACAATCGTTTGCTTTGGAAACACACAGAAATCACTGTTTTTAAGACTGCATGCAAGTACTGCATTTCAGACTCTCTTGTTGACTATGATAGCCACTCCATTTCTTCTGAGTGATTATTGCTCACAATAGTTGATACAATGGTCATCTGAGTTAAATTCACCCATTCCAGTCCATTTTAGTTCGCTGATTCCTAAAATGTAGATATTCACTCTTGCCATCTCCTGTTTGATCACTTCCAATTTGCCTTGATTCATGGATCTAACATTCCATGCTCCTATGCATTATTGTTCTTTACAGCATTGAACCTTGCTTCCATCACCAGTCACATCCACAACTGGGTGTTGTTTTTGCTTTGTTTCTGTCTCTTCATTCTTTCTGGAGTTATTTCTCTACTAATCTCCAGTAGCATATTGGGCACAGTTTCCTATTTTTTTTTTTTTTTTTGCCTTTTCATACTGTTCATGGGGTTCTCAAGGCAAGAGTACTGAAGTGGCTTGCCATTCCCTTCTCCAGTGGACCACATTTTGTCAGAACTCTCCACCATGACCCATCTGTCTCTGACTTTGAAACTAAGTAAAACCCAAAACTCCTATTTCAGTTAATTTTGAAATACTGAACTTTTTCACCACAGGATTGCAAACAACGTGAATAGCCTCACACATATTATTTATAATTAATGCTTAACCTGATACATTAACCACTGTAATAGAGGGGGAAAAATAAGCAAAAATAATAAACTACAAAAAAGAGAAAGTAGTGTCCTTAACTGTAGATAACATGCCAATTAATACAGTAAATCATAAGGAATGTACAAAGTAGCTAATAAAATGAGCCAATTTAGCAAGGCCACAGAATTCAAGGTTAACATACAAAGTTGATAATATTTTTAAATTCTAGCAATGAACCACTATAAATAAAATTTAAAATTTTATTCATAATGGTATCAAAAATAACATATGCATAGATAATTGTAAACAAATTTTCTAAATAATATGTGCATTAGGGAAATGAAAAATCATAAAATGATGTTAGATTTCTTTAAAATTAAAGTCTTTTGCACATGAAAAGATTTGTAAATTTACACATGTATTTTTCATCTTACAGTTTATGATTTTTTTATTCTCCCCATGAAATCTTTTTGTACCCAGCATAACATAGATGCCTGATATCAGGCTGAGAAAACCTCTTTACACTCCCAGTTTGCTAGTTTTACTATAAATGAATGTTGTTGTTGTTCAGTGGCCAAATCATATCTGACTCTGTGACCCCATCAACTGTAGCACACCAGGCCTTCCTGTCCCTCACCATCTCCCAAAGTTTGCCCAATTTCATGTCCATTGCATTGGTGATCCCATCCAGCCATCTCATCCTCTGATGCTCTCTTAATGTTCATAACTTAAATCTATCTTCACAAAAAAACAGAATTTTTACTAGATAGTAGTTAATCTTAACAAGTTTGTGCTATATTAACATTGATTTTTTTCAAGTAATTATGTTATGAAAACTGCTGAAGAAAACTGCTTAGAAGTAAGAACATGCAAATGAGAAGAAAAGATTAATATAAAGACCACATTTATGTAATCATTTTAGGTAAGTGAAAAGTTGACAGACTCAGAAATAGGGTGCTATATTAGGCAAGCAGTTTCTTATCCACCACAAGATAATGAAAGAAAGATCTGCTCTTCACAGGAGACAGATTCATCCCAAACTGGATGGGAAATCTATTCTTCTCTAAGAATCTTCTCTAGGAAGAAGTACTGTAAATTGAAGTTGGCCTTTTCAGCCAGATTATAAAACCACAACCCTAATGGAATTATTGATCAGTCAGAGTCAGGTAAATTCACTTTGAATCACAAGAGGTAATAATGCTCAACTAGGGTTTGCAAAATAAAATCATATCAGAAAAGAGAAGCATCACTAAATAATGAAGGCAATCATTGATTATGTCATTGATTATGACATAAATACTAAGTGTACACATACACAAATGCACATATGCACAGAATATATTGTTACATTTAATATAAATATTAACATTATAACATCTAGTAGTATTTTGTGAAATAAAATGTGAAAATGTTATGTTCTCTCTTATATTCCATTTTTTTAAATGTGTGCGGTGTTAGAATATATAGTAACTAAAGAGATAATATTTTCACTTTTGAAGTAAAACATTTATTTTATCCCCTTTAAAGTACAAAAATGACTTACCCAAGCAATTAACATATTATACAATAATCCATTCATAGGCTAAAAATGAATTCTGATTATTTTGCTATAATATCAGCATTTTCAATTCACTTTCAATTTCAATGAACACTTTTAAAAGTGAAAACAAAATCTATGTATTTTAAAGGGATTAAAAAGCAGTTGTGATTCTCTAAATGCAAAATCATAGTGTGTGTGAGCTACTGAAAAATATGTCAAGGTGGCAAAATTTTTTTCAATTTTCAAAGCCTGTACATTGCTATTGTTAATAAATACATAATCTACATGAAGGCAATGACAAATGATGAAAGGAATCCAACAGCTAAAAAAAAAAAAAAAATACAGATTTCTTCTGGATGATGTGCTCTGCTTGCCTCTGATTTCAGTAAAACTAGTTGATGAGAAGAGTTTCAATTTTGTCACTATAAAGTCTGAAATGTAAATCCATGTCTGATTCATGTCAATGTGTGGCAAAAACCACTACAATATTGTAAAGTAATTAGCCTCCAACTAATAAAAATAAATGGAAAAAAAAAAGTCTGAAAAGTCAAGATAGCTAGATGTCTCCCCTCCTTTTATCAGTTTGATTTCCCTTGAGTCAGTGCTGTTCTATGCTCTTCCTCTTCAGCAACTGCATTTGAAGATCAGTTTTTTCATAGTTATCTTTCAATTTTATAATAAAGGAGCAGATGTTTTCTAAAAGTGGTATTCGTACGACTTAATTTATTATAATAGTAGAAAAAGGCATGGCTGCCATCTGAACCTTGTTCTTAGAAATCTGCGTTCTGACATTAACATGGTACTTTTAAAGAAAAAAACAGTTGCGTGTCAAAGATTACCATAATCATTACACACATTATACAAAAGTTGTATATCAAAATGTAAGCCATGTGGGTACAACTAGATGTTAATGAGTAGTGTCTACAAAGGTTAAATATAAATACACATAATTGTAGCTTTCTTGTGACAAGAAATTATTACTTTCTTTCTTACTCATAAGACATCTCTAAAATAACAAACTGAAATGAAAGTATATTTATTCTGCAATCATAACAGGACTAGGACATATACAATTATGGTACAGCATTTGAAGCATTTTGAATATGCATTGACACTGTCTTTCAGAAAAAATTACATTTTTTTCAACCAATGAAGTACTAATGATAGCATATTTGAATTTTGAAATTTAAAACTAGTGGAAGAAAATATATATCTTGCTTCATGTCAAATTTCAATCAGTGCAAAATCTTAGAAAAACTCATCTAGTGCTAAGATAAAGTCTATAAAGAAGTTACTAAAGCAAGGTTACCAGATAATTTTAACCTTATTCTATGAGGACAGATTGATTTATGAATTAGTTTATTCCTGTGTAATAAAAACAAAGTGTAAATTAATATTATACTAAGTACCCCGTACTAATTATGAAATAACTTGCATTACTGATAATTGTCATAATGTCACTTAATTGTCATAATTGTCATAATTGTCATGAAATGTCATTGTGGATTTTAGCATAAAACAGATACAGCATCATGATAATAAAATGACACAATGTTAAGTGAAAAAATGATAAATTATATTTATTTTATGAATACAATTAATAAAATTCATATATATATATGCATGATATCAGGATTTGAAGAGAATGTTAAAGAGAAACAAACAGTTTAAAATTTACAACAGAAAATGTATTGTTTTCTCTTGTATTTATTACTAAAACAATTACGATGGGATAAATTTATCCTGCAAAATGAATTTTAGTAGATATTCTGAAGACAATAAGAGGGCAATACTTAATAGCCCCCATGAAATAAAATGAAAATTGAAAATTGAAGAGTACTTGTGAAAAATTAAATTCTGCTAGTCATTTAATCTTTTTTTTTTATTGCATGATAATGGATAATTGCTTTACAGTGCTGTGGTGTTCTCTGCCATACATCAATACAAACCAGTCATAATTAAAATATATATATAAATAATTAATATATATTATGTATAATATATATCAATTGTATTTATATTTATATATTTATAATTTTATATATAAATATAGTTAATATATTATATAATTATATATATATATATATATATATATACATATAAAATGAATGAAAGTCACTCAGTCGTGTCTGCCTCTTTGCAACCATATGGACTATACAGTCCATGGAATTCTCCAGGCCAGAAGACTGGAATGGATAGCCTTTCCCTTCTCCAGGGGATCTTCCCAACCCAGGGATCAAACCCAGGCCTCCTGCATTGCAGGCAGATTCTTTACCAGCTAAGCCACAAGGGAAGCCCAAGAATATGGAGTGGGGAGCCTATCTCTTCTCCAGCGGATCTTCCTGACCCAGAAATCAAACAGGGGTCATCTGCAGTGCAGGAGGATTTTTACCAACTGAGCTATCAGGAAAGTGCCATTATACACACACACACACACACAAACACCTGCTTCCCACTTGAGTCTCCCCCGTCTCATCACACTTTTGGTCATCACAGAGCACCAGTCTGGGCTCCCTGTGTTTTTTTAACCCTCCAATTTAGTTTCTATCTAAGAATTTATAGTTGCTCTTTCCTCTGCTTTAATGCTCCCTCAACCCTACCTATGCCTGCTTAGCAGCCTCCCTCATTTTATTCAGCTCATGCTTTAAGGAAAAACTTATCAAAGGGTACTATGCTAATTGTTCTATAGAAAGCAATAGTGTCTATGTTCATAGCTCTCAATACTTATTTATTCTTTGTAAAAGAGCATAGAGATCCCTGATATTGTAATGGGGAAGAATAAACATGGCTCAATACTATATGTATTTCTTTTACTTTAATCTCTGTATTCTATTGCTTTTGCTACAAGTTAAGAATTTTGCCTATAGCTTGAAATATAAAGGATAGGCCATTCTCAAGGCTCTGACCTCTAACTGTATAACACTTTCCCATTCATAGTGAGATTAAAACATCACATAACAGAGACTAACATCTGCTTTATTGGATGTTTAAATGAGCATTAAGACCTGAACTAGTTGCAATAACAAAGGGTTCTGACACAAGAAGTTTGTAAGAACCAGCTATTCAGTCTCTCCTTTTGGAGCCTGAATTCTAACTCAGGGAAGATGGTTCTTTGGGACACTCACTAGCCCACCATCTTCTCGGTGTGTGGACATTCCAAATAAAGCCACTATTTATTGCCCAAACAACTCGTCTCTTGAGTTATTACTCTTGTGCTACAAGCAATATGAGCTTGAATTTAGTAACAACATATGTGTGTATTTCTTTATTTCCTATCTACCTCCTAAAGAATGTCAACACAGATATGTTCTGTATTATTTGCTGATATATCCTAGAAGAGCAACTGATGCATATATACGGTTCAATAAATACATGTTTGAATGAAATCAATAACCTCAGATATGAAGATGCCACCACCCTTACGGCAGAAATTGAAGAAGAACTAAAGGGACTCTTGAAAAAGTTAAAGAGGAGTGTGAAAAAGTTGGCTTAAAACTCAACATTCAGAAAACTAAGATCATGACATCCAGTCCCATCACTTCATGGCAAATAGATGGGGAAACAGTGGAAATAGTGGCTGACTATTTTTCTGGGCTCCAAAATCACTGCAGATGGTGACTGCAGCCATGAAATTAAAAGATGCTTACTCCTTGGAAGGAAAGTTATGACCAATCTAGATAGCATATTGAAAAGCAGAGACATTACTTTGTCAACAGAGGTCTGTCTAGTCAAGGCTATGGTTTTTCCAGTGGTCAGGTATGCATGTGAGAGTTGGACTACAAAGAGGGCTGAGTGCAGAAGAATTGATGCTTTTGAACTGTGGGGTTGGAGAAGACTCTTGAGAGTCCCTTGGACTGCAAGGAGATCCAGCCAGTCCATCCTAAAGGAGATCAGTCCTGGGTGTTCATTGGAAGGACTGATGCTGAAGCTGAAACTCCAATACTTTGGCCACCTGATGTGAAGAGCTGACTCATCTGAAAAGACTCCAATTCTGGGAAGGATTGAGGGCAGAAGGAGAAGGGGATGAAGAAAGCAATAAATATGAGTAGAAATCACTGAAATTTAAAAAGAAAAAAATAAAAGGAAATAAGATGTTTGTGTCTTTAAAAACAAATACAATGCACATACGTCTATCAAGAATATAAAAGAAAAAAAAAAAACAATGAAACACAACTTATCAATAACAGGAATAAAATAGAAGCTATTACTACAGACACTGCAGACATAAGAAAAAAGATGACTTAGATTGAATGGACCAAATCTCTCCAAGCTACCAACTAACACATACAATATGAGAGAGATAATTTTAATTGACCTATAACTACTAAAGAAATTAAACTCCTGACTTAGAAAACCTTCTTTTAAAAAAATCTCCTGGCTAAAATAGATACACTGGAATATTCTAACAAAAATTTAAGGAAAAGTTAACACAAAGTCTACACAACTCTTCCCAGAAATAGAAGTATAGAGAACACTTTCAAAGTAATTGCTGTGTGACCCTAATACCAAAAATAGTCCATGTTAGTTTAAAATAAGAAAACTATAGACCAATAACTTTCATGAACATAAATGCAAAATCATCAGAAAAATATCACCAGAATACAACAATATACAAAATAATTACACTTCATGAACAAATGGAGTTTATTATTTTGAGACCAGCCTGGATCACTATTCAGTAACAGTCAATGTAATACAGCTTATTAAGAGGCTAATAAAAATTACATAATCCTATTGAACAATGCAGAAAATAACTGAAAAATTTAAGAAAACATCCACATTAAAAAAAAAGAAAGAAATCTCCAAAACACAGGAATAAAATAGAACTTCTTCATCTATGTAACTAATATCTAAATAAAGTATACCATTAACTGTACTCAACAGTGAAAGACAAAAATGCTGTTCACCTTAATATCTGAAACTCCACTCTCACCACTCATTCACTACAGTACTGCAATTTCTAGGCAGTGCAATAAGATATTGGAGAAGGCAATGGCACCCCACTCCAGTACTCTTGCCTGGAAAATCCCATGGACAGAGGAGCCTGGTAGGCTGCAGTCCATGGGGTCGCGAAGAGCTGGACACGACTGAACGACTTCACTTTCATTTTTCACTTTCATGCATTGGAGAAGGGAATGGCAACCCACTCCAGTGTTCTTGCCTGGAGAATCCCAGGGACGGAGGAGCCTGGTGGGCTGCCATCTATGGGGTTGCACAGGGTTGGACATGACTGAAGCGACTTAGCAGCAGCAGCAGGAGCAATAAAATAAAATAAAATAAAATAAAAAATTACCAGAATCAGAAAAGGAAAAAAAAAATATTTTCCCTATTTTGAGGTGAAGTTATTGTTTATATAGAAAACCCTAAAGAATTTACAAAGATCTACTAGAAGTAATAGATGAGTAAGTTTAAGGATACAAAATAAATATACATTATATTTCTAAATACTAAAGTAAACATGAAAACAACTGTGTTTCTAGATAATAGCACTGATCACATGCAACTGAAGCTAACAATGTATTACAAGTTATACACACTCAAAAAAAAGTAGGGGAAATTCTAATATTTATAGAATTTATATACTGAAAACTATAAAACACTGATGTTGAGAGACTCAAGAAAATCTGAATAGATGAAGACCATGTGCCTATGGACAGGACTGTAAAAAATGATGAAGATGCCAAATTTCTCTAAGTCATATAAAAGTTTAAGATATTTTCTATCAAAATCTCATTAAGACTTTTAAATTATGGATAAATATTTTTTAGATTTGTATGGAAAAGCAAAGGAAGTAGCAGAAACAATTTTGAAAAAGAGCAAGTTGAGTATAGTCAATCTACTAGATTTCATAATTTATTATATAGCTATAATAGTCAAGACTCTATGGTATTGCTGGAGGGATTTGCACATAGAACAATGGACTAGAATTAAGAAGCCAGAAATATATCCACACAAATAGGCACAGATGGTTTTTGTCAAAGGTTCAAACATAATTCAAATGGGAAAGATAGTCTTCTGAACTAATGGTATTGGAGCAATTGCACTTCCATAAGGGGGAAAAAAAAAAGCAAATAAACAAAAACAAATAAATAAAAAATTAAGCTGGAGATAATCCTTGGTATCTAGGGCGAGACAGAAAGTACCTAATGTTGACACGAAAATATGATTCATCAAAGCAAAAATTGACAGACTGGACTTAATAAAGATTAAAAAATCTTTATTTAACACTGAAAAAAGGATGAATATAAACCATAGACTGACAGAATATATTTGTAAACCACATATATCCGACAAAGGACTGGTATGTATAATAAATAAAGAACTCTCAAATCCCAACACTAAAACAAACGACAAAAAACAAGCGAGAAAATGGACAGAAAATATAAAGAGATATTTTACTGAATAAGATAAACAGATGCCAAATAATTGCAAGAAAAGGTGTTGAACATCAATAGATGTTAGGGAAATGCAAATTAAAACTACCATATAAAACCATTTTATATCTCTCAGAATGGTTAAAAAAAAAGTGAAAACTAAATGTTGGAGTGGATATGAAGAATCGATCACTCATACACTGCTGGTGAGTTTCCCAAAGTATAGCCTCTCTGGAAAAGTTTGGTAGATCCTTATATCAAACATGCAGCTACCATACAACCTTACACCCTTTGGTATTTACCTTAGATAAATGAAAGTATGTACACAGTTATTTTTGAAGCTATCTTAAAACAGTTTAAAGAATACAAAAAATAAAACTTTCTCCTGAAAATATAAATTTTTAGATATGAGGATTAATTTAATATTTCTTAAATAATCCCATAAGGTAATAGTTCACAGCTCTTATTTACAGTAGAAGAAATGAATGACCTGAGTTTGACAGTGTCCAAAAACATATAATTATTCCAAAATAAACTTACATAATAAATTATATAAAGCAATTATTATTTTAAGTTATAAACAAAGTATGGAAAAGCTAAAAACTTTTAATTTTCCTAACAACACAAAATAGCTAAAAGGAGTAAATTTGTCTCATTATCCCATTTGAACAAGTACTCTAATATAAGAGCAATAAAAACTTAAATAGTGGGAGAGGACAAGATGGCAGAGGAATGCCTCAGCAATACACCTTCATCACAAGTGCATGCAGAACACCAGCTGAGACCTGACAGGAGCACCTGAGCAGCGGAAGAGAATCTACAGAACCACGCAAAACTCGGTAGGACGAAGGAACTAGGGGGAGAAACAGGAGTGTTAGTAGGACTGGAGCTGCCCTCAGTGGGTGGGGGGACTAAAGCGGGGGTCTTTCAGGGCAACTGTCTGAGTCAGAGGAAAAACACTTAAGGTTGAGAGCGAAAACAGCTGATCTCTGGCCGTCTAAATAGAATCAGAATTAGTCTTTGCCACAGCCATACATACCCCGGACAGGGATGCGGGTCCCCTGGAAGGCGCAGCAGATGCGAGCTGGAGTTTAGGGATTGTGGAGCAATCCCAGGGCGAGGGCTGCTGTTGACTGCAGAGACACGGACCGAGGGGATGGGAGGGAGGAGGCTGTGGTAGGAAATGCCTGTGAGGGAAAACCAGGCAGCCATGGAAGCAAGGCGATACTGCCGAGTCACGCATAGGGGGTGGAGCCATCACCATAACCTCTCTCTCCCCACACCCCAGCCTTAGCAGCTGAACAGTAGAGAGGCTGGCCCATCAAACGCCTGACCCACTGAACTAGAGTAGGATCCCACCCAGGGTGCCCCTTTAAGTGCCTGATATGCCAATCTACAGAGCAGGACCCCAGCCAGGGTGCCCCTCTATGTGCCTGCCGCATGGAAAAATAGAGAAGGACCCCGAGCAAGAGAGCCTCGTCAGTGCCTGAAAGGGGAAAAAGACTGACCAAAGAGGCCTTCTGATTTGCCAGCTACAAGAGGCTCAAAAAAGACTCTGGTAGAGCCATAACTCCTGGGGCAGAGGCAGCCCATGTCTCTGCACGCTTTGCGCCTCCAAGGTCCTGGCAAGCCAATTAGCTGCACCGCCATCATCTTCAATTCTCACAGGGGCACAGCTGCCACAGGCACACACACACAAAATCTTGCATCTGTGCGTGCAGGGTCACTTCGGTCGTGTCCAGCTCTTTGCGGCCCTGTAGACTGTGCCCTGCCACGCTTCTCTGTCTGTGGGATTCTCCAGGTAATACTGGAGTGTACTGGCCATTACTGGTTGCCATAACCTTCTAGAACGCTCTATTTCCTGCTGCCCTAGCCACCAACTCCCCTGAGTACCTAGTGCTGCCAGGGCCCCCACAAACCAAGCAGCTGCACCACCTCCAAAACCGCCCCTCACAGGGAAAATTCAAGTCCTCCAGGGCAGCCTCAGGAGCAAACCCCAGTGGACAACCCACATGCAGAAGTGGAAATACAACCACACGATACCCACAGACAGTTTTGCTGAGGAAGAAGACGCAAAACCTTCCCACCAGCTGTAGATTAAACCCACCATGCAGATTAAATCCACATGATCCACTAGGCAGACTGTGTGTCTACAGAATATATGAAAGAACACTGAGAGCTCCCACAAAAGTAAACATACTAGTTCCGATAGCTGTGGACACTGGAGGCAAGAACAGACAGGAGTAGGACTAGATTAGAATCTGAGCTGCCCCCACAGCAGGTCCAGAGACCAGCACAGTGTTGGAGGGCATCCTAGGAAGGTGAGGTGGACTGTGACTCCCAGCGAGGGAAAGGACCCTGACGGCAGTGACTCAAGAAAAACACTTATTATACTTATGTTCTGACTTCTTCTATAGATTCTTATGGATTCTGACCCCCACCCCACCCCCCACCGTTGTAGTTGTCAATTTTATTGCCACTATGAAATCTAATTAAGTTTTTGAGCTTTTTTCCCCCTCAGTCACATACTTTTATTGTTGTTAAAAACCTCTGTCACTGTGTTGGGCTTTGGCGGTTTTGTGGAGTTTTCCTTCCCACCCACCCCCCCCCGTGTTTTCTCTTTTTTTAAATTTTAATTTTTAAACCTATTGTTATGTTTTCTACATTTATTCACCTGTTTGCTTTTACTGGGGCTTCCGTTGTGGCTCAGAGGTTAAAGCGTCTGCCTGAAATGTGGGTGACCCAGGTTCAATCCCTGGGTCAGGAAGATATCCTGGAGAAGGAAATGGCAACCCACTCTAGTACTCTTACCTGGAAAATCCCACGGACAGAGAAGCCTGGTAGGCTAGGGGTCACAAAGAGTCAGACACAACTGAGCGACTTCACTTTTGCTTTTCCTACTGTTCTTTTCAACTTGCAGTTAATCTTTAATGTATATAAATCTTCTTTATCTACCTTAATTTAACATTGCATATCTATTCTTTCTTTCTTCTCTTGCTTTCCTTTTCTCTTAATGTATTTGTTAGTTTTATTTTCATTGTATTATTCCCCAATGGGCATCTTGCTTTAGTTTTGCTTTCCAGTTTACACTTGATTTAGTTTTGTTCTTCACTGGTAGATATAATTTTTTATTTCCTTTGTTTTCCAGGTTAATCTATTGTACTTTAGTTTTGTTGTATATGTGTATATTCAATTATATTTTTTATTGTTGTTATAAACTTCTGCCTCTGTGTTGAGCTTTTACAGTTCTATGGAATTTTCATTTTTTATCTTTCTTCTTCCTTTTTCCATTTTTTATTATCTTTTTAAAAACTTTAATTTATATATATTTTAAACCCATTATATTTTTCTGCATTTATTCCTTTGTTTGCCTTTCCTACTGTTCTTTTCCCCTTGCAGTTAATCTTAATGAATATAAATACTCTTCATCTACCTCTATTTAACTTTGCACATCTATTCTTTCTTTTTTTTCTTTCTTTCCTTTCCTCTCAACATATTTGTTAGTTTTGTTCCATTGCTTTATTCCTCACTTAGCTCCTCGCTTTAGTTTTGTTTCTGGTTTGTGTTTTAGTTAGTTTTGTTCTTAACTGGTAAATATTTCTGATTTCCTTTTTTCACCAGGTCAATCTACTGTACTTTGTTTTTGTTGGACTGTTTTGACTTGGCATATGGGTGTTTATGTTTATGTGTATATTACATTATTTTAATGTAATTTGCCTGATTTTGTAACTGCCATTTGGGGTTTATCTTTGGTTTCTTATTTTTGGGTATTTGTTTTAATCTCACATAATGCCATAACAAACCACTTGTCGAATATTCTTCCCGACCAGAGATCAAGCCCTGAGCCTTTGGAGTGGGAGCACTGACTCCGAGGCCCTAGACGACAAGAGAACTAAATCCAGGGAGTGTCAAATAGTAAGAATTCACACTAACGAAATTGCTTGAACACAAGACTTGTCATCACCAAAATACCAGTAGCACCCTGTGCCGGGCCCCTCATCTAAAGAACAAACAAAACAAAAATACAAACCAAATCATCAGCAGACAGGATTACCACCTCATTCAGCCTTGCCCATCAGAGGAAAAACAAACAAACAAACAAACAAAATGCAGCACAAATCTCACCCTAAATGAAGCTTACACAAACCACTGGACCAAACTTAGGAGAGCAGAAACCAAAAGGAAGAAAGAATTCAACCTTGAAGCCTAGGAAAAGGAGACCTTAAATGAAAAGGCAGAGAAATACTACACAAATGAAAGAACAAAGAACAAAGAACAAAAACAAAAGAAACACAGAAGTCCAAATAAATGAAGAGGGAATAGGCAAACTACATGAATAAATATTCAGAACAGTGATAGTAAAGATGGCCAAAAATCTTGAAAACAAAATGGAGAAAATGCAAGAATCAATTAACAAAGACCTAGAAGAATTAAAGAATAAACATACAGAGACAAACAACACAATTACTGAAATTAAAAATACTCTGGAAGGAATCAATAGCAGAATATCAGAAGCAGAAGAATGAATCAGTGAGCTGGAAGATAGAATGGTGGAAATAACTTCTGAAAAGCAGAACAAAGTAAAAAGAATGAAAAGAACTAAGGATAGTCTCAGAGACTCCTGGGGCAATATCTAATGCACCAACATTCAAATTATAAGGGTCCCAGGAAAAGAAGAGAAAAAGAAAGGGTATGAGAAAATTTTTGAAGAGATTATAGTTGAAGGTTTCCCCACCATGGAAATGGAAATAGTCAATCATGTCCAAGAGGTGCAGAGAGTCCCATATAAGATTAAACCAAGGAGAAACATGCCAAGACACATGCTAATCAAACTAACAAAGACTAAACACAAAAAAAGACTATTAAAATCAGCAAGGAAAAAGCAGTAAGTAACATACAAAGGAAACCCCATACATTTAACAGCTGATCTTTCAGCAGAAACTCTGCAGGCCAGAAGGGAATGGCAGGATATATTTAAAGTACTGAGAGGGAAAAATCTAGAACCAAGACTATTGTACCTGACAAGGATCTCATTCAAAATTGATAAAAGGCTTTTCTGACAAGCATAAGTTAGGAGAATTCAGTACCACCAGACCAGCCTTACGACAAATGTTAAAGGACCTCATATAGTCAAGAAATACAAGAGAAGAAAAAGATCTACAAAATCAACCTCAAATAATTAAGAAAATGGCAATAGGAACATATATATCTATAATTACTTTAAATGTAAATGGATTGCATGCTCCAACCAAAAGACATAGATGGACTGAATGAATACAATAACAAGATCCATATATATGCTGTTTACAAGAAACCCACTTTAAACCTAAAGATACATATAGACTGAAAGTGAGAGGATGGAAAAATATATACCATGCAAAAGGGAAGCAAAAAAAAAGATGGAGTAGCAATCTTCATATCAGACAAAATAGACCTTAAAATAAGGAAGATTACAAGAGACAAGGATGGACACTACATAATGATCAAGGATAAATCCAAGCGGAAGACATAATGATTGTAAATATCTATGCACTCAACATAAAAGCACCTCAATATATAAGACAAACACTAGCAAACATAAAAAGAGAACTTGACAACAACACAATAAAAGCATGTCTTTTACACCCCACTCACCAATGCAGAGATCATCAAAACATAATATTAATAAGGAAACATAAGTCTTAAATGATACATTAGAAGAGATGGATCTCATTGATATCTTCAGGACATTTCATCCAAATGCAGAAGAATGCATCTTCTTCTCAAGTGCACATGGAACATTCTCTAGCATAGACCACATCTTGGGTTACAAATCAAACCTCAGTAAATTTGAGAAAGTTGAAATCAAATCAAGCACCTTTTCTGACCACTGCACTATGAGACTAGATATCAATTATAAGGGGGAAAAAAAAAACACTATCAGAAACACAAGTACAAGGAGATTAAACAACACATGTCTAATAACCACCAAGTTACTGAAGAAATAAAAATGGAAATCAAAAAGTTTCTAGAAACAAATGACAATGAAAACATGACAACACAAAACTATGAGATGCAGAAAAAGCAGTTCTAAGAGGGAAGTTTATAGCAACACAATCCTGGGAAACAAGAAAAACATCAAATAGACAGCCTAACTTCACACCTAAAACAACTGGAAAAAGAAGAACAAAAAAGTCCCAGATTAGTAGAAGGAAAGAAATCATAAAGATCTGAGCTGAAATAAATGAAAGAAAAATAGTAATGATTAATAAAACTAAAAGCTGGTTCTCTGAGAAGATAAACAAAATTGATAAACCTTTGGTCAGACTCATCAAGAAAAAAGAGAGAAAAATCAAATCAACAAAACTAGAAATGAAAATGGAGAGGTTTCAACAGACAATGCAGAAATACAAAGGATTATAAGAGACTATTATGAACAACCATATGGCAATAAAATGGATAGTCTGGAAGAAATGGACAGATTCTTAGAAAATTCAATCTTCCAAGACTGAACCAGGAAGAAATAGAAATTATGAACAACCCAATTCAAGCAATGACACTGAAGCTGTGATCAAACATCTCCCAAAAAACAAAAGCCCAGGACTAGGTGGCTTCACAGGAGAATTCTATCAAACATTTACAGAAAAGCTAATGCTTCTCCTTCTAAAACTTTCAAAAAATTACAAAGGAAAGAACACTTCCAAACTCATTCTGTGAGGCCACCATCACCCTGATACCAAAACCAGACACAAAAAAGAAAACTACAGGCCAATATCACTGAAGAACATAGATGCAAATTTCCTCAACAAAATTTCAGCAACACATCAAAAGGCTCATAAACCATGATAAAGTTGGGTTTATTCTAGGGATGCAAGGATTCTTCAATATATGCAAATCAATCAATATGATACACCATATTTACAAATTGAAAGATGAAAGTCATATGATAATCTCAATAGATTCAGAAAAAACCTTTGACAAATTTCGGCACCCAATTTTGCTTAAAACTCTTCAGAAAATGGGCATAGAAGGAACCTACCTCAACACAGGAAAGGCCATATATGATAAGCCTACAGCAAACATTATTTTCAATGGTGAAAAACTGAAAGCATTTCCCCTGAGATCAGGAACAAGACAAGGGTGCCCACTTTCACCATATTATTCAACAGAGTTCTGGAAGTCTTAGCTACAGTAATCAGAGAAGAAAAAGAAATAAAAGGAATCCAGATTGGAAAAGAAGTAAAGCTCTCACTGTTTGCACATGACAGGATACTCTACACAGAAAAACCTAAAATAGTATCAGAAAATTACTAGAGCTAATCAGTGAATTTAGCAAAGTTGCAGGATACAGAATCAATACAAGGAAATCACTTGCATTTGTATATACTAACAATGAAAAATCTGAAAGAGAAATTAAGAGTCAATCCCATTCACCATTGCAACAAAAATAATTAAATATCTAGGAATAAACTCACCTAAGGAGACAAAAGAACTGTACACAGAAAATTATAAGACAGTAATGAAAGAAATCAAAGATGACATAATCAGAAGGAGAGATATTCCATGTTCCTGGGTAGGAATAATTAATACTGTGAAAATGACTATACTACCAAATGCAATCTACAAATTCAATGCAATCCCTATCAAATTACCAAATATATTTTTTCACAAAACTAGAACCAAAAAAATTCACAATTCATATGGAAACACAAAAGTCCCTGAATAGCCAAAGCAGTCTTGAGAAAGAAGAATGGAGCTGGAGGAATCAATCTTCCTGACTTCAGATTATTCTACAAAGTGACAGTCATCATGACAGTAAGGTACTAGCACAAAAACAGAAACATAGACCAATGGAACAAGATAAAAAGCTCAGAAATAAATCCATGCTCCTATGGTTACCTTGTATTTGACAAAGGAGGCAAGAATACATGTTGGGGCAGATAGCCTCTTCAATAAACGGTGCTGGGGAAAACTGGACAGCTACACATAAAAGAATAAAATTAGAACACTTCCTAACACCATACACAAAGATAAACTCAACATGGATTAAGGACCTAAATGTAAGACCAGAATCTATAAAACTCTTAGATGAAAACATAATCAAAATATTCAATAACATAAATTAAAACAAGATCCTCTATGATCCACCTCCTAGAATAATAGAAATAAAAACAAAATTAAACAAGTGGGACCTGATTAAACTTAAAAGTTTTTGCACAGGGATGGAAATTATAGGCAAAGTGAAAAGACAACACTCAGATGGGAGAAAATAATAGCAAATGAAACAACTAACAAAGGATTAATTTCCAAAATATACAAGTAGCTCATACAACTCAATACCAAAAAAGCAAACAACCCAATCAAGTGGAGAAAAGACCTAAACATACATTTATCCAAAGAAGACATGTAGATTGTTAGCAAATATATGAAAAGATGCTCAATATAGCTTATTATTAGAGAAATGCAAATCAAAACTACAATGAGATATCACCCCACACCAGTCAGAATGGCCATCATTAAAAAGTCTACAAACAATAAATGCTGGAGAGGGTGTGGAGAAAAGGGAATGCTCTTGCACTGTTGGGGGAAATGTAAATTGATACAGACATACAGACACTATGGGAGATGGTATGGAGATTCCTTAAAAACACTAGGAATAAAACCACCATATGACCCAGCAATCCCTCTCCTAGGCATATGCCCTGAGGAAATCAAAATTGAAAAAGACAGATGTATCCCAATGTTCACTGCAGCACTATTTACAAGAGCTAGAACATGGAAGCAACCTAGATGCCCATCGACAGATGAATGGATAAAGAAGTTGTGGTACATATACACAATGTAATGTTACTTAGCCACAAGAAGGAATGCATTTGAGTTAGTTCTGATGAGGTGGATGAACTTAGAACCTATTATACAAAATTGAGTGAGTCAGCAAAAGAAAGATAAATATTGTATTCTAATGCATATATATGGAATCTAGAAAAAGAGTACTGAAGAATTTATTTACAGGACAATAGTGGAGAAACAGACATAGAGAATAGACTTATGGACATGGGGAGAGGGGAGGAGAGGATGAGATGCATGGAAAGAGTAACATGGAAACATATTACCATATGTAAAATATATAGCCAATGTGAATTGGCTGTATGGCTCAGGAAACTCAAACAGGGACTCTTTCTTTATCAATCTAGGGGGGCAGGACGGGGTGGGAGATGGGAGGAAGGTTCAAAAGGGAGGGGTTATATGTACACATATGGCTGATGCATGTTGAGGTGTGACAGAAAACAACAAAATTCTGTAAACCAATTATCTTTCAATTAAAAAAATTTAAAAAACCTAAATAGTAATAATAGTTGCACTTTTTGAAGCTATCCAGGTGTTGCACTGCTCAGTAATATAACTTTACAAAGCACTTATATTTTACCATCAGTTAGTGGGAAAGCTATATAAATGTCTTCCCTGTTTTCTAAATCTAGGATAAAAGAATATTCCAAACTTAGTAATACTTTTATGTATCACATTTTAACCAAAGAGGTTAGAGTCTATCTCAATGTAAATGCATTTGAAATATTATAGTCAATTCTAGAGCTCCATTAAATAATGATACTACTTTATAAATGAGGGAGTAATTCAGTATTTAACTAGACTCCTTTGTGTTACCTAGTGATTTAAAAATGCTGTAGTGTCATTAAAACTTGCTCTCCAAGTCAGAGAACCTACAAGAGTGAATTCAGCTCTTGGTAGATCTTCATTTCCTCCCACTCCCCTCTGTTTTTCAATTATATGTTCAGAAAATGTCTCAATAGGTCATATGTGCTAGATTATGTTATTTCTTCTGTGTTTAGGCCTCTTTATATCTTGTCTTTGGAACTCTCTATCTCTTGTGTATTTCAGGGACAATTTTATTTGAAAAAAAATAAATAAAAGCAAAAAATAAGGCTAAATATCATTTTATTTGGAACTTGCAAAGCACTGATACATTCATTTCTGTCTTCAAACACCATATTAATTTCCCATCTTTAAGGGTCAGTAGGATGATCAGTGCTAATGTACCAAGAGTTTTACCCACTAATTCTTAGGCATCATTTGTGCAAATGTCACCAAACTGAAAAAGGCAAATATTCTATATTGTATAACCATAGCTTTGTCCTCACAGATCCCCAGGAAAAATTTCAGAAGGCAGATTTCTTGATTATTCTTATACATTAGAAAAAAAGTAATAAATCACTTTAGCTATAACACATACATGCATGTGCATGCATGCACGTGTGTGCGCACGTGCACACACACACACACACACCTCCTATCAAGGCCCTACAGTCTACACTTTGAGAGCTGTTGTCATGGAGAAAATAAGCATTTGCCAGAGCATAACTGCATGCAAAGTATAAGAGTCTGTATAGTACTGAAAAACTCCAAGAAGGATGTATCATTTGGAACAGCAGCTACAATTAAGAGTCTTCATTTTATTAAATTTATTACAATCATTTATCTTCTTCAAAATTCACCTATGTTCAAATTATAAAATATATTCAACGAAGTGAAAGAAATCTTTTTAAAATAATAACAAAAATATTTTTCAAAATTTTGATAATGGTACTAATCTTTGCAACCCTTGGAATCATACAATTTCTTTCATTTCATTTTTATTCTTTTGGTAGGGAGACAGTTCTAAGGTTCTTGGCTTGCTAAATGTTCCATCCTATTTTTAACTTTGTAAATTTGGAAGTTATTATAGAAAACTGTTAAGATCTAGATCTTATTTAATGTATTGCAAGGTGTATATTGGTTAAAATTCTGTGATCTACAGAGAAGCTTTCATTCTGAGTAATGGACCACACTTGCATCCTTGGTTGTCAGAAATTAGCTTTTGTTCAGTTTTTCAAAGTCTAATAATCCAATATAATGACTCTTTCATTTTCCCATCAAACTACCTTGATTAACATACATTGACATGGAAAGTTGGATAAAAAGTTCACAGAATGTAATTGTGTTGTTATTGCAGGGTCCTTCATGTGTATCTTCCTTCAGTGAAGTTATTCCAAGTGGGTGAACTCAAAACAGAGTTCTTGCAAGTATATGTCTTTAATGCTAGGAGAACTAGAAATATTTACTTATGGAAATTAAGATAGCTTTGGTGAGTTGCTCATCTATTTAGATCCTAAAAACTCCATGACTAATTACTTAATTCAAAAAATACTCTATTAGACTATGCGAATACCCATGCTAGTTCTCTTGCCACTTCCTCAGATCATCCCAGTTTAGTAAACTGGGATCCTACTGTTACTACAAAAAGACAGAGAGATTATTTCAAATATTATGTCTCCCTCCTGTATGTCTAGTCTTCAGAGAATATCCAATAAACTCTCTTCAAAGAGGTAGGTGCTTTCAAAACCACTATTTTTCTCAAGCTTTGATGAATGGGATGTCTCCTGGAATAATATTAGTAATTCTGTTTGAGGAACTGAATGATAAGATTTCATAAAATAAATCCATTACAGGATCCCTATTTTCATAGTCTTATCTCTATGTTATTTCAGAAATTAATATAATCTCAAAATCATTTGGTTTGTATCAGTTGAGTGCCCATTTGGAGAAATTATAAGAAAGTCATGTAAACCCATGGCTGATTCATGTCAATGTATGGCAAAAACCACTACAATATTTTAAAGTAATTAGCCTCCAACTAAAAAAAAAAAAAAAGAATTAAAAAAGAAAGAAAGTATTCAACTGTATCAACTATCACTTTTAATTCAATAAATATTTGTGCATCATATATTTGTTGACATAGCTGAATCCAAAACTAATTTCTCATTGGTTAGGCTTTGTTATATTTCATACATATATAAAGTATGTGTGTGTATATATATATATATATATACACATATATACATATATAAAGCATGTGCTTCATAGAAATATATTAGGTTTTACTCTTTAATAAAAGATAATCTATTATCTCCTACTATTTAAAAATAATAAATAAATAAACTACATGTGTGTATTTGGTTTATTCCACTAGGAATCCATTCCTAATATATATTCTGCCAAGTTTTGCTGATATAAATTGTAAAATTCTGTAATTGTGCCTCATATTTTAGGTTTCACTTTGCAAATGAATGTGCTGAATAATGACTTAATTCTATGTTTGGGGAAAAATACAAAATCTAAGTATAGGGAACATATACTTAGGAGTAAGTTGATTCCTTCTTTTTGAATGGTACATTTCTCATATGTATCATTTAAAACATCTTCCAGTAAGGGAATAAATCAGGAGACTCAATGGGGGCTAATATTTTCATATACTCTATGATTTTTTAATTCTCTTATATAAAACTTTCAAATTCTCAGAGCCTCAATATTTCTTAAGAATTCTCTTATCTTGAACCTAGTGAAACTACACATTCTAATAATATTTGATAGATTGGCATTCTAAAGGATCAAACTCAACATTTGGTTTTGGATATCACAGCACTACAGCTCAGAAGAAAAATTTTAGCTGGTTCACAAGAAAGCCCATATTCTCAGTCCCTTCTTTGAGCTAGAGAATTGATAGATTCAAGCTTGTGTTTCTTTATTTACATTGCTGATGTAAATTTAATGCAAGCACTAAACTTGTAGTCCTTAAATCTTCACTTATTTTATAATGTTTATGGCAATGTCAGATTAATCCCCTAAAGCCTTGTTTTCAATTGATATTTCTTTTAAGATGACTACAGCCAATTATTTAATTATGTAACTTGGCACTGAATGACTTTGGCTGTGAGGATCTCATTTCTAGGTATTTTTTCCTGGGTATTTTCCCTGAGTATTTCCCTCACATTCAATTCCTAAAAGACCAGGTTATCAGTTTATGATCTTTCTTTTTTGTTTGTTTGTTTTTAACCAGAAACTCCTTCTGGTACCAATTTTTAAACATTTATTTATTAGGCCACACAGCACTGCTCACAGGATGGGCTGTTAGTTCCCTGACCAGGGAATAAGCCTGTGCCCCCTGAAGCAAAAGTGTGGCGTCCTAACCATCGGACCACCTCAGAATTCCCAAGGTGCTGATTTTTATATGAGCCAGGTTACTGGTGATATTTAAGAAAAATCATGTATTCCTAACTTAAGCACCAGAGGGATGTAATGGATGTATATATTTGTTACCTGTATAGATAATAGATTAGAAGAGTAGCTTGAACTAAAGGAAACAAGAAAGTCAAAATATGGTCAAAGTTCAATTGTGCATGCAAGATGTTTAGAACACTGCTTCTGGTTCCAACAAAGTGATAAATAGTTTATCTATCCTAGGATTTCTTCATTAAGAGTGATTAAAATTCATCTAGCCAAAAATGGCAGAATGAGTATTAGTATAAATCAGAGTGGAATTTGTCTAAAAGAACTTAAGCCTCAGGAATATGTTGGGAAGAGATTATTTCAGGATGGAGGATAAGGCTTTGATGTAATTTTACTGGAATAAAATCAGAGAACTATGAAACTTTTCCTGAGGCAATTGACATTAGTAAGAACAGAGTTTGGGGAAGTTGACTCTTAGTTAACTTAAAGAGTTAAGAAAACTTTAAAAAAATGAAAATCTAATGGTAAGCAACTAGCCACTAGAGAAATGCAAATAAAAACTATAATCAGATATCTCTTCACATCTATTAGAATTAAAAATTTATATAATAACAAGTGCTAATGAGAAAATGAAGAACCCCAAATCCTCATATACTGCTGGCAGAAATGTAAAGCTGTTCATCTGCTTTGGAAAACAGTCTAGAAATTTTTCTGAGCTTACACAGAGCTATTTCATGACTCAGAAATTCCACTGTTAGGTATTGGATAGGTTAAAATGTTCATTTGGCTTTTCTGGAAGATGGTGTGGAAAAACCTGAACAAGCTTTTGGACAATCCAATATATTGCTAAAGAGAACAGAAACAATAATCTACACAAAATGTTCACAAATGTTCATGGTGACATTATTCATAGTAACCAAAAATGTGGAATCAACCTACAATATTTATTAACTGATGAATGGATAAATAAAATCTTGTATATTCATAAAATGGTGAACTTTGTGCTATAAAAATAATGAAGTACTGATTTAAGTTACAACCTTGATGAACTTTGAAAACTTTATGTCTATTGAAAGAAGTTAGTCACAAAATACACATATCATGAGGGTGTGTGCACACACAGAATAGGTAAATCTATAAAGGCAGAAAGCAGATTAATCATTTCTTAGAGCAACCATTTAGAGAGGTGTTGGGGAGTGATGTTCACTTCAGTTAAGTCTCTCATTATGGCAGAAGATCTGGGTGTGAATTGAGATCTATGCTAAGTCTTGTTTTAGTGCACTAAGCTAATTCTACCATAATTTGTTTCAAAGGATGTGTTTAAACAACTACATAATCCTGCTAAAAAAAGCATTACATTTTTTATTTATACTTTTATCCATTTGTTCAAAATATTTACTGAATTCCTCTTATTACCTAATCCTGATCTAGGCACTGGGGCATTGACTTAAAGAAATTGTGTTATTAAAAAAAAAAAAAGAAATTGTGTTTTATTTTTCTTAATCAGCAGATTTCTGTTCTATCAAGAAAAGAAAATAGATTATCCAATTTATAGGCTCATTAGTCCCTTTTGTAAATAAAACAGATTTATTGTGGCAAAATAAGAAATACTGATATTTTAATAAAATTTGTATCAATATAAATCCACAGAAAATGTTATAAGAATTATTTTATAAATTATGAGATAATGAGAATCTCTCTACTCTTTTTTTTACATAATTATGAAATTCAAATTAACTGGTATTTTTGAGTAGCATCAGTTCTGAAGATAATAGCATGTAGGAGGAATAGAGGGTCAAACTTGTATATTGGTATTTTAAACTTTCTGTCTAAGACAGTCCAAACCTCTGAAATTTCTGTATCAGATAAAAAATGGATATTAATACATATGCTCAGACAACTATTCACAGTGACATTATTTTTTCAATTTTCCTGAAACCCAGAGTTTTGACTCTGCATGCATGAAGGAAGACCTGTTCTAGAGCTAAAATTCATAGGGCTTGAGTGAAACTGAAATGATATACCCTGATTAGAAAGCATACGAAATGTGCCACTACATTATTACACACGTTGACTAGGATAATTCTAGGTCTCTGAATGAATTCCTCAAAGAAAAAGCACAGCATGATGAATGAGGGGGAGGGGGAAACTGCACTTAAACTAGAGACATCCAGCTTTAACTGCTGGCAATGTGAAACAGTCATCCAATTTTTGAGAGAAGCGTGACAGAGCAAAAAAAAAAAAAAAGAAGATAAATATTGTTGACCATATGTTGTTGGTTGGAATGTAACTATATACTGGGTTTTTAAAATATAACTTCATAGTTATTCTCCAAATTAAGGATTTAAAAATTCTTTGAGCTGTGTGTTTCTAGGAATATATTCTCCATATTATTATATCTTGAAGATAATAGTCTCTCTTTACTTTGGCTACCACTATAATATCCAAATCAACAATATCCAAATCATTATCATTTTAAACTAACCTTCTGCAAAAGCTAAACTACTGTTGTTGTTGTTTGTGCATATCTTCTGCAATCTTTTTCAGTGGCATCAAAATGATTGTTAAAATATGTAGAGGTAATCTATCTCCTCCTTAAATTTTCAAAGGTCTTTGTGTTTTTCTTAGAATGGATGCAAATCCTTTTCTATTCTCTACAAAGCAGTACATGAATTAACTCCTGATTTCTCCCACATGATCTAGGGCTCCAGTGATACTAACTTCTGCTTATTTCCTCAAAATCACTAAATCCTTTTCTATATATTGGCTTAGGTCTGGTTCACACTGCTTAGAATACTTCTATAGCATTTAACATAACTGGTTTATTTTCTATATATTCATATTTTAAAAGAACCAGCTTTTGGGCTCATTGATTTTTGTTTGTTTATTTGTTTTCACATTGTTTTCCTATTTTCAGTTTCATTGATTCCTGCTCTAATTTTTATTTCTGTTTACTTCTTACTCTGTATCTAATCTGCTTTATTCTATTTCTTGTTTCCTAAGGTTAAAGCTTTGATTATAATTGTAGATCTTTCTTCTTTTTTAATTATATACATTCAATGCTCTCACTTTTCCTTTTAGCATGGCTTTTGTTGCATCCCACAAATTTTGTTATATTGTCATTTTTATTTAGTTCAAAATATTTTAAATTTATTTTGAGATTTCTTTGACTTGTGTGTTATTTAGAAGTATTCTATTTAATTTCCAAGTATTCTGGCATTTTCCAGCTATCTTTGTATTTCTAGTTTAATTCAATGAAGTCAGAGAAGATATTTTGTATTATTTCATTCTTTTAATTTTGTTAAGATGTGTTTTATGTCTCAAAATGTGGTCTATATCATTTAATGTTCCCTGTGAATTTGAGAAGAGTGTGTATTTTGCTGTTGGTGGATGGCAGAGTCTATAGATGTTGTATCAGTGTGTTAGGCTGCTATAACAGAACACTTTAGATGATCTATAAACAACAGAATTTTATTTCTTACAATTATGGAAGCTGGAAGTTTGTTATCAGGGTGTCAGCAATAGTCAGAGACTGATCTAATTATGATTGAGTCCTGATATAAAGAGGCTAGGTCTCTCTCCACAATTTATTAATGGTCATCTCATTTTGTTTTCACATTTCAGAAGGAGAACAAGAGAGTTCCGTGGAACTCTTTTATAAGGGCACTAATCCTATTCATGTGAACTGCAAGGAGATCCAACCAGTCCATCCTAAAGGAGATCAGTCCTGGGTGTTCATTAGAAAGACTGATGATGAAGCTGAAGCTCCAATACTTCAGCCACCTCATGTGAAGAGTTGACTTGGAAAAGACCCTGATGCTAGGAGGAATTAGGGGCAGGAGGAGAAGGGGACGACAAAGGATGAGATGACTGGATGGCACACCAACTCAATGGACATGAGTTTGAGTAAACTCCAGGAGTTGGTGATGGACAGGGAGACCTGGCGTGCTGCGATTCATGGGGTCTCCAAGAGTCAGACACGACTGAGTGACTGAACTGAACTGAACTGAATCTTATTCATGGCATCACCATCTCAATGGATATGATTTTGGGCAAACTCCAGAAGGTAGTGAAGGACAGGGAAGCCTGGCATGCTGCAGTACATGGGATCGTGAAGTGTTGGACATGACCTAGTGATTGAACAACAACAACAAATCTTAATCATGAGGGTTCTACCTTCATGACCTAATCAACCCCTTCCTAAAGGCCCCACCTCTTAATACTATCATATCGGGGCTTAGAATTTCAACATCAATTTGGGGGGAGGGCACAAACATTTAGTCCATAAATTCAGTTGATTGATAGTATTGTTCAGTTCAACTTTATTTGTATTGCCAAAAGCATGAGAAATTTATTTGCTCTACATTCACTGTAAGAAACTGATAGGGTTCCTGCAGGTAAAACTCAAAAAAAAAAAAAAAATGTGGACCCATACTAAAGAATTACTCTCCTCAGAATTTTTAACTCTCAAAGTTTTTCACATTAAGTGTCCATCAATTTGTTAATTATAGTTTAGGTTTTCCTGTCCCAGTATTGGTTTTGAGTTTTCTACTCCTGAGCTTCTGCACCAGTAAATTGTATTCTCTGTAACCTGTTTGTCTCCTCAATTTGAAGGAAAGTGGTTTGCCTTAAGACACTCATCCTCTGATGGATCTAAGAAGAGCTGTTGATTTCTAGTTTGTTCAGTTTCTGTCTTCCATGTACAGAAAGAGATGAATTCCAAGTTTCTTATATGCCATGCTAGATTGCAAAGAGTCAGACAGGACTGAGTGACTGAACTGAACTGATGCCAGATTGGAGTCAGAAGTCAATATTTAGCTATTCAAATATCATATTCTCAATAAAATCTTGGTCATTCAGCACAAACTTATCACAATCTGTAGTGATCAACTTCATGGATTCATTAATTTATTATCTGTCTCCTCCTCTTGGATGTTGGGCTTCTCTAGTGGTTTAGACAGTAAAGAATCCACCTGCAATGCAGGACACCTGGGTTTGACCCCTGGGTTGGAAAGATCCCCTGGAGAAGGGCATGGCAATCCACTCCAGTATTCTTGCCTGGAGCATCCCCATGGACAGAGGATCCTGGCAGGCCACAGTCCATAGGGTCGCAAAATGTCAGACATGACTGAATGACTAAGCACAGCCCAAACACAGCTAGGATGTTAGTTCTCTAGAGGCAGAGATCTCAGGAAGTTCAACCAGTGAATTCCCACAGAGTGAATGATTAATAATGTTTATTTTAAAAAAGGAGAGAAACATAGGAAGAAAAAGACATAACATACAAAGTGTATATATATATATATATATATATATATATATATATATACACACACACACACATATAAAGTGTATATATATATATATATTCACATAATTGATGACAGCAAAAATGTAGACAACATGAAATAAATATATAACAGGGCAAATTAAATATGATGTAAAATTCGATGTAACCATACCTTTGAAAGCTTTGTACTAAAAGGCTTTTAGTATATTTCTAGAAATTAGTATGGAAGTTAAGAATATTAAGACATATCTCCAAAATATTGTGAGTCCAGTTTCAAACCACTGTGTTAAAGTGAATACAATAATAAACTGGATCACACAAATTTTTTGGATTCCCAGTGCATATAAAAGCTATTTAGACTCTATAATCCATTAAGTGTATAATAGAATTATATCTAAAAAGACACATGTACCTTAATTTAAAATATTTTACTGCTAAAACATGTTATCATCTGAGCCTTCAGCAAGTCAGAGTAGTAACATCAGAGATCCCTGATCACAGATCACCACAACAAATATATTGGTAATGAAAATATTTGAAGGGTTATGAAAATTACCAAAATGTGACACAGAGACAGAAAGGGAGCACATGCTATAGAAAAAATGGAGCTGACAGGCTTGCTTGATGTAGGGTTGCCAAAAACCTTCAATTTTTTAAAAAAGAAAAAAAAAAGAAAAGAGTGTCTGTGAAGTGCAATATAGTGAAACACAATAAAATGAGGTATGCCTATATTGTGAAGTGAAACTCATTAAATTGCAGAAACATGTATATAGTAGAAGCCCATTTTGCTATAAATGGAAAATATATGCCAGTATATATGCATGTATGTCAAGATGCATATGTGTATAGATGTCAGGAAGGATAAGCAGCAACCAAGTGTTACTCAAAGCATGATAAATGTGAGGGATGGGTGCTTTAAAATTTTCTTTTTCACTCTTCTATACTGTTTGATTTTCAAAAATAGTATTATACATATAAGTGTAGAAAAACATGTTTAAATGAGAGGGAACGTTTGTTTCTTTATGCTGAAATTAAAGCCTGAAACAGGAATTTTCCTTTTGTTAAATAGATTCTTACTTAAGAACAAATACCATGTCAATATGATTTAACTCTGTATCATCAACTCCTGACATAGGGATTCCCACATTATGACCTTGATAAATACTTTTAGAATACTTAAAGAATTTCAAAAGCAACTTCCAGGGATTATACTGGAAACCATCACTACAAAACACCAAGGGAGTCCACCAGTCAAAGCATAAAATGGTACAATAATGTAGAGTAGTAAAATCTCTACAGTAGGATTAGCACAATAATTCTTCAATATTAAAATGAACTGTCCATGTCATTGAGATAAGCACAAAAATTATCAGTATCGTCACACACACACAAAAAAATTGTTGAATGCTTAAATGAAATGCTTAAAAAGATGGAGTAGAAATATCAATAATCTATAGAAACCTTAAAACATACATTATCTATCAAATTATTAGTATAAGACATGATCCTGTCTGTATGACAAAGGCACATAAATTCTTTTCTTCTAAAATAATTTTCCTTTACTTCCTTTCTTATTTCTCTCTTTCCTCTCTCCCCACTTGCTCTCTTCTTTCTTCTCTTTCTCTCTTTCTCATCACAGTTCTATGAAAAATTCAAAATCTGTTATTCACCATGACTGACTTTCTACTAAAAGTTCTGCCTGCTTTCAGTTCAGTTCAGTTCAGTCACTAAGTCGTGTCCGATTCTTTGCGACCCCTTGAACCGCAGCACGCTAAGCCCTCCTCTCTATCACCAACTCCTGGATTCCACCCAAACCCATGTCCATTGATTCAGGGATGCCATCCAACCATCTCATCCTCTGTTGTCCCCTTCTCCTCCCAGCTTCAATTTTTCCCAGCATCATGGTCTTTTCAAATGAGTCATCTCTTTGCATCAGGTGGCCAAAGTATTGGAATTTCAGCCTCAAAATCAGTCCTTCCAATGAACACCCAGGACTGATCTCATTTAGGATGGACTGGTTGGATCTCTTTGCAGTCCATGGGACTCTCAAGAGTCTTCAACACTACAGTTCAAAAGCATCAGTTCTTCAGCACTAAGCTTTCTTTATAATCCAACTCTTACATCCATACATGACTACTGGAAAAACCATAGTCTTGACTAGATGGACCATTGTTAACAAAGAAATGTCTTGGCTTTTTAATAAGCTGTCAAGGTTGGACATAAGTTTTCTTCCAAGGATTAAGTGTCTTTTAATTTCATGGCTGCAATCACCACCTGCAGTGATTTTGGAGCACCCAAAAATAAAATCAGCCACTGTTTCCACTGTTTTCCCATCTATTTGCCATGAAGATGCCAGAATCTTAGTTTTCTGAATGTTGAGCTTTAAGCCAACTTGTTCACTCTCCTCTTTCACTTTCATCAAGAAGCTTTTTAGTTCCTCTTCACTTTCTGCCATGAGGGCAGTGTCATCTGCTTATTTGAGGTTATTGATATTTCTCCCAGCAATCTTGACTCCAGCTTATGTTTCTTCCAGCTCAGTGTCTCTCATGATGTATTCTGTATAGAAGTTAAATAAGCAGGGTGACAATATACAGCCTTGATGCACTCCTTTTCCTATTTGGAGCCAGTCTGTTGTTCCAACTGTTCAGTCTGTTCTAACTGTTGCTTCCTGACCTGCATACAGGTTTCTCAAGAGGCAGGTCAAGTGGTCTGGTATTCCCATCTCTTTTAGAATTTTCTACACTTTATTGTGATCCACACAGTCAATGGCTTTGGCATAGTCAATAAAGCAGAAATAGATGTTTTCTTTCTGGAATTCTCTTGCTTTTTTGATGATCCAGAGGATATTGGCAATTTGATCTCTGATTCCTCTGCCTTTTCTAAAAGCAACTTGAACATCTGGAAGTTCACAGTTCACATATTGCTGAAGCCTGGCTTGGAGAATTTGAGCATTACTTTACTAGAATGTGAGATGAGTGCAATTGTGCAATAGTTTGAGCATTCTTTGGCATTGCATTTCTTTGGGATTGGAATGAAAACTGAATTTTTCCAGTCCTGTGTCCACTGCTGAGTTTTCCAAATTTGCTGACACATTGAGTGCAGCACTTTCACAGCATCATCTTTTGTGATTTTAAATAGCTCAATTGGAATTCCATCACCCCCACTAGCTATGTTCATAATGATGCTTCCTACAGCCCACTTGACTTCACATTCTAGGATATGTGGCTCTAGGCAAGTGATCACACGATCGTGATTATCTGGTTTGTGAAGATCTTTTTTGAATAGTTATTCTGTGTATTCCTGCCACTTCTTCTTAATATCTTCTGATTCTGTTAGGTCCATACCTGCTTTATTTGGCTAAAATTCATGATGAAGGGAAATTATTTATGTAAGGTGAATAAAGCAACTTGCCAGATTTTTTAAAAGTTCTATATACAACAGAGTAAATGCAGCTTAATTAGAAACAAAATCTGTTTCCTAGGACTATAATCAAGTAAAAATTTGAAGTTAGGGATCATATGGCTGTTTAAAGTAGAACAAATTTTAGATTCTTTGATAGCAGGAAAGTAGACTTACATCAACTGGCTGAGAGGTTCATTTTAATCTGGTCAACCAACAGTTACTATGTCAAAACTGATTGCAATTCAGGAATTCAATGAAATTTTAAATAAAAAGTAACTCCCACATCCCAACCTTCTACTTGGATCTAGCATATAACTTATTTTCAATTTCTCACTTTAAAGATTTACTTATGTCATAGAATTTTGCTCAATCTTTTGCAAAACTAGAAATTTAAATAAAAATAATCAAATATAACCTGAAATGATTAACAGACCAACTTTATTGAAATCCATGATGATAGTAAAAATTTTTGTATGTTATCAAAAGTAATTCTATTGTTCACATTTCTCTTCATATAAAGGTGTTTTATGAACAATGTTAGAGGAATCAACATTAAGCAAAAAAGTATAGTCTCTCATAGAGTGACATAAGTCAAAAAGAGAGAAACAAATATTTTATATTAATGCATATATATGGATTCTAGAAAAATGGTATCAGTTCAGTTCAGTCACTCAGTCGTGTCTGACTCTGCGACCCCATGAATTGCCACACGCCAGGCCTCCCTGTACATCACCAACTCCTGGAGTTTACTCAGACCCATGTCTATCGAGTCGGTGATGCCATCCAGCCATCTCATCCTCTGTCATCCCCTTCTCCTCCAGCCCCCAATCCCTCCCAGCATCAGGGTCTTTTCCAATGAGTCAACTCTTCACATGAGGTGGCTAAAGTACTGGAGTTTCAGTTTCAGCATCAGTCCTTCCAAAGAACACCCAGGACTGATCTGCTTTAGGATGGACTGGTTGGATCTCCTTGCAGTCCAAGGGACTCTCAAGAGTCTTGAAAAATGGTATAGATGAACCTATTTGCAGGGCAAGAATAGAGATGCAGATATAGGAGTGAATTTGAGAGGAAAGAGGAGGGTCGGATGAATTCAGAGAGTAGGACTGACACATACAGTACCATGTATAAAGTAGATAGCTAGTGGAATCCGCTGTATAGCACAGGGAGCTCAACTGGTGCTCTGTGATGTCCTAGAGGGGTGGGATGGGGGATAGAGGGAGGCTCCAAAGAGACGGGATATATGTATGCATATAACTGATTCATGTTGTTGTACCGGGAATAACAAAACACTGCAAAGCAATTATACTCCAAATAAAAAGTAAATAAATGAAAAAATAAGCATAAGTGAAAATTTAACTTAAACGTCATTCTGAAAACATACTAAAATTCTTAAACTATTTTTTATTAAAATCATTGAAGTTTCAGTATTATCAATTGCCTTGATTTCCCTGACTTTGAGTTTATCCATATGATACTGGCAGTGTCACTAATAAATATTGAAAACCTTCTCTATATGAATATTTCCTCACTGTCAGTTACCCTACAAACTAAATAGAATAAACTATACATTCAGTTGATCATTCACTCAGCAAGAAAGTATTGAGCAGTTATATGTGAAAGAAGATCTTTGCGAGGTGAGGATACAGAGAACACAGATATGTTCCTTCTCATGGTGATTGCATTTGATTGTGACTGAAAAGGCAGAAACTAAAGAAATCAAGGGATGTGTGAGTATTAGAAAGAAAAATAATTCAGTGGAGTAGAGAGTTAGAAGGAATATTTTTCCCTTTGAAAAGAGGAGTTAAAAAGCAAAGAGAAGTTTTTAATGAGGTTGCCTTGGAGGGGGCATAAAATAATTGACTGTCATATAATTGTTTATTGTTTTTATTTCCTTAAATTATTCAATTTTGTTTTGAAAATTTGAAGAATATCTTTTAAAAATATTGATGGATTATAGACAATTGTGTGAGAGTTTTGAAAGTGTAAGATAAGCAGTAGAATAAATATATTAACTTTTGAGCAGAGGATGGATAATATCTGTTACAATAGGATTCAAAGAGTCAAATGTGGATGAATATACAGGTGAATTTCTCTATTTTTATGCAATTATGGCTGTAAATTTAGAGGTATGGTTAACTGCTAGCCTTAGTGAAAGAGTTAAAATTAGGATGAAGTATATGGAGAAGTTAGATCCTTGAGAATGTGGGAAAAAATTAACCAGGAAAATCTGGAAATACTGGGAGGAGGATAAATAATGTTTGCATTGAGACCTTGAATTTAGTGCATCATCAATAACTGATTTATTACTCAGTGACTCATCTCTTCCTCCTTGTCTCCATTTTTTCCAGTCTTCTCTCCAACAAGATATAATTCTATCTAGAGAGCCAGAGTAAACAATTTCAGAAACATACTTTCGAAATTTTAGCTACATACATATTTAATTTTATTATATGCTATAGGTAATAAGTAATACATACAACATACATATGGCAAGTACACATGTATGTCAAATGTTGTAATTAAAAGGAAGCTAATTTACACTAGTTTTTTAAAATATTTGTTATAGTTTTGAAGGGTTTTTTTATTTAAATATATTTAGTTAATAAAGAGGTTGAAGGTTTTCTAAAACTCAAGTACAGATTATGAACATAATGATTTATCAACAAAGACTGACTCTCCAAACGTTTTCAATGCATAATCACACTACTGTATTCTTTTTTCAGCAATGCAATATTTTATTCTTTTCCTTTCTCTTTAATGTTTTATTTTTTACTATCTTAGACATGTTCCTGTTGATTATGAGAAGGAAGTGGCACTGTACACGTTTCTATGAAAAATATCAAAGTAAAGGTAAGGACATTAATGTTTCTAATTTTAAAATATGTGCTATTAGTTTTTCCTTAAATTTGTAGAAAAGCTTTATGAAAAAATTCTCTCCTAAAAGTTAGAATTCCAAAAGATCAATAGATATAACTTGCTACAAAGACAGTTGGGAATTTTGTGGTCCAGCATGATCTAAAAATAGACATTATATATTTGTATTCTAGTTAGCAGTCTGCCCTTAAAATTTATATTCTTTTTGATAGGACTGTATAGTTTAAGGGCACTTAATTTAACTGTTTGCAAAATCAAACTATAGTTAAGTTTAAATTAAACAGTGGTATAAATATATCACATAATATTCAGCAGTTTTGGAGGAATGAAAAACAGCAGTCATTTGTGAACATCATATATATCGCATACATGCTTTAGCAAGTAGATTTTAAAATAATGTTTAAACCATGCCACCTAAAATAGTGATACAGACTTTTGTACTTCTCCTCTTTTGTTCAACAAGGTTAAATACAGAAAATAATTTTATAGACTTCTTTCTCTTCTAATTCTGAAGAAGTATTGACAGGGGCTGGTAGTTTTCTCTCAAAAACCATTCTCTTAGTAAGGGAAATCTGAGTGTTGCTGTGCTTAGAGGTAACTAACTAGTGAGAACATTTTACAACCCTTCTTGCAGCAAGGACTTAATGTGGAATTCAGTCCTGTTCAACAAATGTGAGGGAAAATTACATATACAATTTCTTAATCATATCCTTCATGGGAAGCTGTTTTCCTCTTTTGTCCATTCCAAGGGCTGGTATGGACAAAGGCTGTCAATGAGCCAGCACTGATGTGCAGATGGGAATAATGAAGCAAGACCAGAGAAAGCCTGTGTACCTGTATGACCTTCAGAAGCTGGATTGTCCTGCTGCATCACCACCTATCAGCTTAGACTTTTGTGTGCTTGAGAAAATGAATTTTAGTCTGTTTAAGACACTCTTATTTGCTCTCTAATAAAGCAATTAAATAAATATCCCAGCTAATGAAAAGCGTGTATTTTAGAAATCTGCAAATATGAGATCTGCAGTTCTGTTTAAATACTGTAATTATTTTCCCCCATTACTGAAGAACATGTTTTGTTAAAAATAAATGATACTTTATTAAAATAGATTACCCAATAGGATACAATATTCCCCTTTATATAAATGTTGATGTTCAGATGCTTTGAAGTTCTTTTTTGAACACCTAAATAAATGTGCTCTTAAATCCAATCTATCATTTTTCCCTTGGTAGTATTTGCGGCAGAAATATAAAACTTATTTCTGAAATAGCCTTCATCAGCCTCAGCTCCCCAACCCAAACCCAGGGCAAGATTTCCCATCACCCTCTCCTATATGACAGCTCTTAGCATCATGCACAATACTCAAGCATCATGCACAACACTCAACACTCAAACATGTACAATACACAAAAATCATGAATGTCAGACAAGCTATCATTCCAGCATATGTTTTTAAGGTTGCAGAGATAGATTTCTGAGTTCCTTCACCGCTCCTTTCCACTTCCCATTTCAAGCAATCTATAGTTACTATACCCATATGCAAGTAAACCCAGCGCTATTCTGGGCCCTTAGACAGGGACAGAAACACTGATGAATTCCATGAACACTGAGGGAAAAAGGTTGAGTTTGGGCCTCTAAGAACGAAATTTATATCTTTAAAATAAAATTACCCTAAATTCAGATATTGAAATGCATTGTGAAACCCCCGAGGTTCAAGAAAATTAGAGGTTACAGATTATTCATCAATAATTTAGATAATCCCTTTTGCCCAAATGAAAGGCATAGAAATATAATGTATAGTCTCTATCTTAAACTTCTAAGTTAAAAACAATACATTTAAAAAAAGAACAAACTGGAATGTCACTGTTATTTGTTTTTAACTCATTTATATTATCCTGTCTAAAGGGAATCCCAGAAACAATCTTCTGGGTCAGGATTCTCAAATTTTGTTATCAGTGTTCTGAGTCTCTAATAAGGAGCAGGATGAAAGGTAAGAGCATGTGGTGAAGAAATAACTGGCCTCCAGTCATAAAATGTTATGTGAGCTAACATTCATATTTGTTGTCATTCAGTTGCTAAGTCATGTCTGACTCTTTGTGATGCCAAGGACTGTAACATGCCAGGTTCCTCTGTCCTCTAATATCTCCTGGAGCTTGCCCAAATTCATATCCAAATATTCATAGTTACAGCTTCAAAAAATGAAGAACATCTGCTTTATAAGTATATTTATTTGAAGAAAAGGCTTAATGAAGTTTGACTGAATAAGAAACCATCCTAGGGCATTTCAAACATATAGAAATTATATTAATAAATGATTCAGCTGGCTTGTGATTTATTTTCTTGGTAATTTAGGAAATCAGCCAGGAAAGATAAAATTAATTAAACTTGCACCCAGTGTTTAGATTTGGTTTTCCTCTCTGAGTTCCCCAAACATAATATACATAACACCTTTACTGTAATAAATAAAATAATACCTTGTAAGTTTATTTCTCCTACCAGCTGAGAGCTCCAAGATAGCCAGGACCAAACAGGAATCGTATTAGAAGCTTCAGTCCTTAACACAGTGGCTGCTACAGGCGTGCGCACATGCTCAGTAACTCAGTGTCCGACTCTTGGTGACCACATGGACTGTCGCCCACTAGGCTCCTCTATTCATGGAATTTTCCAACTAAGAATACTGGAGTGGGTTGCCATTTCCTTCTCCAAGAGATCTTCCAACTCAGGGATTGAACCCTAGTCTCTTACGTCTTCTGTATTGGCGGGTGGAATCTACCACTGTGCCACCCAGGAAGCACAGTTGCTACATAGTAGGTGTAAATCATTGCTAATGGTGTAACTATAGTAATTAAAATATCCAGTGTCTGTCATTTTAGATCACATATGCATATGATAGAACTGAGTTTCTATCTCAATCTGAGCTTTGCATACAAATAGAGAGAAATGTCCACTGAATGTGTAGGATACTACTGAGAAAATCTTGTAAAATAAAACCCATTGGCCCAGAGAACATAGAGTTCTTGGGGGGATAAAGCAGAGAGGGACTTTTAAATAAGACAATCATAATACAGAACAATCATCTTCCATGAAAACATGATGCAGCAATCATTTTCCAGGATGATGTTTTCATTACCATTCTGGAAATTATAGGGATTTGGTTAGGGTAAGTGTTAGATTGTTAAGATAGAGGAGATTCCAATTCTGCAAATCAAGCAAAGTAATAAGGAAACATTCCAATTCCTTAACTAAGGCAAGTTGAAAATTTTTTCCTATAGGAAATTGTCAGCTTTACACTCTGGGAAAAGAAATAGCAGACTTCATGCTGTAAAGAATTTGCAGAAGCCTTGCAAGGCACAAGGCACTGTTCAGTTTTAGCATCAGCAGTTCAATGTAAATCTGAATAATCATTATAGATTTTATTACTGTTCAGTAATATTCCAGTACTTTAGGAATTCATCTAAAAATTTACCCTAAAATTACAACAAACTTTTTTCTTATTTGCTCTAGGGTTTTGTTTTATTTTTCTACCTGCCTTTTCCTATTCACTTATTGCAGGTGCATTTTCACAATCCTTGTGTCTGAAAGATGTATAAGACTCACACATTTTAGCAAGTTAAATCAACAGAATCATCATTATATAAAATATGTTTTGACAAACTTATTTTGATGGCTATTTTCATCATGGGATTTTACCATAGCAAAAACATATCACTATACTTGTAAATCTAAATCAAATTTGTAAAACGAAATCACTAGATGATGCTAGACTAATATAAATGAGAATTATATAGTATGTCACTGAACTTAGATTAGCAGGGTATGTAGCTATAGTGAATATGGTATTTCACTTTAGAATACTAAATTTGTACTACTCATCCTGTAACTAAGCAGTTTGTATAATACCTCATGTAGATCAGCACAAAATATTCCTTATAAACTAATATTTTAGATCTGATGAATCATACCACTTTCTGTTGTCACAAAGTTCTGTATAAATGACATACAATTAACAGTGTATATAGGCAATGTAGGAGAAGGCAATGGCAACTCACTCCAGTACTCTTGCCTGGAAAACCCCATGGATGGAGGAGCCTGGTAGGCTGCAGTCCATGGGGTAGCGAAGAGTCGGACATGACTGAGCGACTTCACTTTCACTTTTCACCTTTGTTCATTGGAGAAGGAAATGGCAACCCACTCCAGTGTTCTTGCCTGGAGAATCCCAGGGACGGGGGAGCCTGGTGGGTTGCTGTCTATGGGGTCGTACAGAGCTGGACACGACTGAAGCGACTTAGAAGCAGCATAGGCAATGTAATCTTAGGTTTTCTATACATAATACAAAATAATGAAAATCAATATAACATACATTTTAGCAAAAATAATAAGAGTAATGTTATGAAATATGATAGTATTTGAAATAGAGCTTGAGGTAATTTTTGAATTTAGACTTGCTTAATTTCTCACAGTCTCATGTGTCTCATTTGTAAAATAGAAATAACAATGCTTTCAACAAAGTGTTGTTGTAAAAGTTACTGAAAACAAACCATTTTTATTGCTTATCACTGTGTAAGCCCTCCATGACTAATATATTTCCAGGAGTAATACATTTCTCCTCCTAGCATTTACTTCTAGTGAAATAAACTGGACTTACATAAGGAAGTACTTAAAGTGTAAAGATTAGAGACTATTTTATTTATATTATCAATTAGGAAAGAATCCACTGAGACTTCTACAAAGAAAAGTTCACCAGGTGTTTAATGGGACCTTGATGACAATGTTACCTGTACTGGGGATATAGTAGGATACAAGGAGGTCCAGGTTCATTTTCTGAGATTATATTACATTAAAGGGGACAAAAACAAATAAACAATGATAATTTCCATTAAATATAGCAAAAAAAAATATTTGAGTAGAGAGTGATTCTGAGGAATAGGACATATTTTACTTTGGAAAGTATTTCATGGAGCATATTTAAGATGATGTATTTTCAGCTAAATGATGAGAAGTCTGCCATGTAATGATGTAGAAGAAAGCATTTCCAGGATAAGAGAAGACAATTGGCAATTCCCTGGTATAAGAAAGAATATATGTTTTAAAATTTTAAAATAGCTTCACATAACTGGACAGAAATGAAGGATAACTTCAAGGACTTTACAGGAGTCTCATCATATAGAACTTACAAGTCAACTGTAAGGAGTTGAGTTTTGGTCTAAGTGAATGGAATGGCAACTAGATGATTTCAAGCAGTTGAGTTTCATAATTTTTTCACATTTTTTAAAAAGAAGATTTTAGCTATTTATGGAAAATACAGGAGCAAGTAAAAAAAAGGAGTAAGTTAGAAGGTTGATTCATAGATTCTGGGAAGCAAAATCATTTCAAAACAAAATCATTGATATAAATGTACACTCAAAGAATGAAGACAAATGCAAAACCCAAGGTCTATATAAAGAGATTTAAAACAACTATGAAGTATGCCTATTGCAAAATTGTGAGTAATCAATGAGTAATATAAATATAAATAAGCAATTCATAGAAAACAAACATGAAGAATGTAACAATTGGGCTTCTCTTAATATTACATAGATGGAGAGAGAATAATTAGGATACTTTGGAAAATGTGATTGTGAGAATATGTCCACAATGAGCAGATAATTCAGTTGGGAACTAAACAATTATAAAGAGCCAGCTCTGGAAATGTTTTCCAGAACACTTTACAGACACAAGGATCTAGATGCCTATCAAGAGACAGATAACAAAAATATGATGATGGGGAAAATGACAGGACTTAATTGTGATCTGAATCATGGATCCGCAAAAAAGAAAGTTTAGTTCATGTCTGGATACAGGAAATTGATGTCATTAATCAACCACAGTAGTTATGAAGAGGTCTATTAACATAATTGCTATTATTTTTGTTGGAACGTGATGGATTACAAAAACAGAAGCAGAAGTCCAGCAACATCCACGCTCTTGGACTGTGAATATTGTTTATATCTTGTAGAAAGTTATATAAAGCTATTTAAAATGTTCTATTAGCTTCTGTCAAATTATAACATTTAAAAAAGAAATACATAATTTGATGGATATGCCTCACATGTAAAATCAATTAAAAGATAGTTAGCTCTGACTTCTCTAAGTGTTTTAACTTTTCTCCAAATGCACAAAGAATCTTTGAAGGATTCCCAATTTTATGTTTCAGTCTTTTGTCTTTTATTGCTTATTGTATGTAAATAGGTGAAATGGTAACAGAATGGAAAGCTATAGGAGAATTAATTCTGATATTTAATGAAGCAACTAAAATGAAATCTCAAACTTTCTTTGAAATACAATGTAGTAAAGAGTACATTGGGCAAAACCCTCAGTCAACAAAATCTCTACCTAGAGAACCTAGAGATTTTGATTTGATCTCTACTACTATAGGATTATGTGTTTGCAAATATACAGACCATGAGTAAATAGAGATTTTTGCTGAATTTATAGAGAATTTAGTAGAGTATGAGAATAGGACTTTTACTCTATGCAACCAAAATATGGATGACTCCTAGATCATTTTCCATTGTGAGATTTCACATACACCAAAAAACTTTTCTTTTTACTAGTCACAGGCCCAACAATAGATACTTTCAACATAACCTAGCATCTGTGTCTTTTCTTTCTTTTTTTTTCTTTTAAGGCATTCAATAAATCAACAACCAGTGGAGAAGTTGATGCGACTCTTCATGACTCTTCCTATCTTTCCTGTCTTCACTAGATATAAATAAGTGATTTGGAATAAAAATTGCCTGTAAATTCCACTCAGAGAACCCCTGAGCATCCACATTTATTCTTGGTTACAGGTTTAAAATAATTTGAAGGTGAAGCAGCCTATCAAAAAGAAAGAGATTTTATCTTGGACTTTGATGTTTAGCCACCTATCATAAGAATAATTGTAAACAACCAATCTCTACAAAACAAGTTCATTTGAAACATTAAATATTTCATCAGATATTAGTGGCACCTAAGTCATGAGTTAGGTTCCTAATGTATTTTGAATATTTTAAGAATAATATTAAATAATCATATCCCCTGAAGTTAACTAAATTCCTTACCACCACAGAAGACTAATATCAACACTTTGACTTCATGATCACAGTCCTTAGTAAGCCAGTTTAACATCCACCCAGAACAAAGCTTCAGAGCCTCTCTCTTGTACTTAACAACTAGTCTTCAGTTTTCACGAAAAAAACAGGGGAAGACTTGTTCTTTTCTGTTCCGTAGCCGTAAGTGTGACCTTTACTACAATGAAACCGCTGTAAGCAATCTGATCTTCTATTTAACATCTTGACATTCTGCAAGACATTTATAAAATGTACAACTAACATATTTCCTGGTCCTTTTAAAAATATTTTGAAAAATCAAGGTTATCATTTGTTACATTTTAATTTGAAACAAGAGCAGCAACAATAACACTACAAGCAAAGCAGCCACATAAAATCTATTCTTAAACATACTTAAATGTAAACAGTTTATTCCTAAAAAATACCAAGATGTAATTTGTTTCCTACTACAGGTGACATTCCTTCTTTTTGCAACACTTCAGTTTAACTCCATTTGCTTTATTGTAAATTGTATTGTGCTTTACTGTAAGTACTAAAATTGCCAGTAGTGTCAGCAGCAATTTGCCACTTCACAAACTCTAAGTAACACTGTAGCATGCCACTTACACGCTGTTTTATGATTTGTGCTATGTTTTATCTGGAGGAGATTAAGAGAAGGTGCCAAAATCCAATTGTGAAATGGTAGAATTTCAGCACCTAATTCACAAGTGCTACTAGCCAACATAAATTCACTGGCTGTGTGTTTCCATAACTGTCTGCCAGGCACTGAAACTGTGACATATTATTTCTCATGTGAATTCCGTTAACGTGTGACTTCATGGGCTCAGTTTACTCCAGATGACTATATATAAAATTTCTGCTCATTAGTAAAAAGTGTCAATTCCTGCTATAAGATGTCTCCCAGTTAGAAAATTAGCATAATTTTCTCATGGATCATGTGCACTTCCTGCACATGAAAAATAATTTGAGGTCAAATTTTTCTCAGCCTGCTCAGTGGTGCCAGAAAAATTATATGTAACACATTATTTCCATCCATGCTATTACATATTTAGGATTTTGAATATTAAGCTAAGACTCTTTTAAGTCAACTAAAGAATCTTCATACATATCCAGAGTCAGCTAAATATTCCCTTTATAAAACAGTTACTTTAAATTTTAATATTCTTTTCCAGTCTGAATGTCTATAATTGTCCCCTGTAATCTCAAGCAATCACCGTATTTTCTACAATCCAGATCAAATAGAGATTACCTGGCATCAGCTGCACAATTTCTCAAACCTAAATCTAAATTTTCTTTCTCAAAGAGTCTATTACTGCTTATACCTTGACGTTGTCAAATGAAGAACCATACTTTTCCCTTCCAATGCTAACTTGCCACCCCTGATGTATTCACAGCGCTATTTGTTTTGCAATCTCAGGATATGTTCTCCAACACTTATTGTCTCTGTTCAATGATTCCTTCTTATCAATTTTAATTCCTCAGGGCAATTTCCATTCTAAAATATCATTGCTTTCTGAATTATTTCTGTAATATTTAGCAGGTTACTTTACTATTATTTTAATAATAATAACAGTGGCTAAAAAGGAACTGTCACCCATTGTTTCTATTTTTTTCTACTCTTTTACTACTGCCTCATTTTATAGAAGTATTTCTTCCAACAATTCACTTAATACTGGCGTTTTAAAATTGTTTACACATTTTTATTCTTGTGGAATCTTTATTAAGTAGCAGTTTTCAGAACAGATAAAAAGAAGAAAAGACTAAGAACAGGAAAATCAGATCAAATCACAGCTTCTTGGTGGAAGACAAAGGTGCCAAGGCAACTTGCTTTTGGTTTGTTTTCTTTAGTTTAATTGTGATTTTTACTGGTCTGATTTTCTCTTTTGTAAGGTCCCCAAAATCTCTTGTAGTTGATGTATTTCTCAAAAACTGGGAACTTGTGAACATTACTTATTTTTCCCAAAATTTTCTGCATCATTTTCCTCCTCTGAATCTCTAATTGAATACATGTTAGAATATTTGATATAATTCTACAGGCCATAAAATTTGATCACTACTTTTTTTCAGTTTTTTATACATTTCAGGTTAGATAATTGATGTTCATACATAACCCTTTCTAAGAGCTCTACAATCACCTGGTAAGAAAATTCAATGTTGCTTCTACTGCTGATGTTGTTGTTTTTGTTGCCTTTAATTTCAGATACTGTACTGTTTTTCAAATGGGTATATCTTCCCTTTTCTCCTTTGCCTTTAACTGCTCTTCTATTCACAACTATTTGTGAATAGCAAGGAGAGATAAGAAGGCCTTCTGCAGCAATCAATGCAAAGAAATATAGGAAAACAACAGAATGGGAAACACTAGAGATCTCTTCAAGAAAATTAAAGATACCAAGGGAACTTTTCATGCAAAGATGGGCACAAATAAAGGAAAGAAATTGTATGGACCTAACAGAAGCGAAAGATATCAAGAATAAGTAACAAGAGTACACAGAAGAACTGTACAAAAAAGATCTTCATGACCCAGATAATCATGATGATATGATCACAAACCTAGAGCCAGACATCCTGGAATGTGAAGTAAAGTAGGCCTTAAGAAACATTGCTATGAACAAAGCTAATGGAGGTGATGGAATGCCAGTTGAGCTATTTCAAATCCTAAAAGATGATGCTGTGAAAGTGCTGCACTCAATTTGCCAGCAAATTTGGAAAAACAGCAGTAGCCACAGGACTGAAAAAGGTCATCTTTCACTCCAATCCTAAAGAAAGGCAATGCCAAAGAATGTTAACAGTACCGCACAATTGCACTTATCACACACACACTAGTAAAGTAGTGCTGAAAATTCTCCAAGCCAGGCTTCTGAACTGTGAACTTCCAGATGCTCAAGCTGGATTTAGAAAAGGCAGAGGAACCAATGATCAAATTGCCAACCTCCATTGGATCATAGAAAAACCAAGAGAGTTCCAGAAAAATGTCTACTTCTGCTTTATTGACTATGACAATGCCTTTGACTGTGTGGATCACAACAAACTCTGGAAAATTCTTTAAGAGTTGGGAATACAAGACCATCTGACCTACCTCTTGAAAAATCTGTGTGCAGGTTAGGAAGCAACAGTTAGAACTGGACATGGAACAACAGACTGGTTCCAATGGGGAAAGGAGTACATCGAGGCTGTATATTGTCACCCTGCTTATTTAACTTATATGCAGAGTATATCATGAGAAACACTGGGCCGGATGAAGCACAAGCTGGAATCAAGATTGCTGGGAGAAACATCAATAACCTCAGATAGGCAGATGACACCACCCTTATGGCAGAAAGTGAAGAACTACTAAAAAGCCTCTTGATGAAAGTGAAAGAGGAGAGTAAAAAAGCTGACTTAAAGCCCAACATTCAGAAAATGAAGATCATGGCATCTGGTCCCATCACTTCATGGGAAACAGATGGGGAAACAGTGGAAACAGTGGCAGACTTCATTTTTTTTTTTTGGCTCCAAAATCACTCTAGATGGTGACTGCAGCCATGAAATAAAAAGACGCTTACTCCTTGGAAGAAAAGTTATGACCAACCTAGACAGCATGTTAAAAAGCAGAGACATTACTTTGCCAACAAAGGTGCATCTAGTCAAGGCTATGATTTTTCTGGTAGTCATATATGAATATGAGACATAATTTGTCTGGCTTTATATTACATTACACCTAGAATATGTGTTATTACAACTAATTAATAATGGGCAGAATGAAATGATCCCTAACATTTCACCTATTTTGACTAAGAAATTGAAGAATGACAGTCATCTCAGATTAATACTCTTTAAAATATTATAAACTAGATTTACATTTGAACTGGAAGTGGAAAGACATATTAGAGTAGGAATAGTAATATTGAGGCTCATTTGACAATTTTGATGTAGTTGAAAAGAAGTAAATAATGAATTTAAGCAAAATCTTGAATAACAGAAATATTTATGTATATACATATATAAAATGCTTAAGTAATGAAAATTATGGAAAACATTTTGTCATATTTGAGAGTTAAACCTAACTTTTGATTATCCAGATTTTTAAATTTTTTATGGAAGAAATTTTTCAAGAATGTAAAACAAGTTCTTCTCAAATAATTAAGAGGAGGCCATGGTATCGGAGAAGACACTTGAGAGTCCCTTGGACTGCAAGGAGATCCAACCAGTCCATCCTAAAGGAGATCAGTCCTGGGTGTTCATTGGAAGGACTGATGCTGAAGCTGAAACTCCAATACTTCAGCCACCTCATGTGAAGAGTTGACTCATTGGAAATGACCCTGATGCTGGGAGGGATTGTGGGCAGGAGGAGAAGGGGACGACAGAGGATGAGATGGCTGGATGGCATCACCGACTCAATGGACATGAGTTTGAGTAAACTCCAGGAGTTGGTGATGGACAGGGAGGCCTGACGTTCTGTGATTCATTGGGTGGCAAAGAGTTGGACATGACTGAGCGACTGAACTGAACTAACTGAATGGAATTCCATTGATAAAATATAGCCAGAGAAGTGAAGAAGTAATCAGAGACACATCGACTTTGGTGTTCTTTACCTATTCCAAGATACCTTTCCAAAATATTTGTTTTCACATTCCTAATCTAATCCACAAATTAAAGTAATATCATTCTACAGCTTAAGAATAAGTTATTTGGTAAATTTTAATCTATAGTCTAAGAGCTAATCAGCAAATTTTTTATTATATCCAATTCAGGAAAACAGACTCCAGGGGTTGTTAGCATTCAAATGACTTTAAACAGAAGAGCACATGCCAAAGGCATATTTTACCTATCACTATTTTAATATGTACTATAGAGCTCAAAAAGCAACAGTTAGAACCAGATAGGAAACGGACTGTTTCCAAATTGGGAACGGAGTACTTCAAGGCTGTATATTGTCACCCGGCTTATTAAATTTACATGCAGAGTACATCATGCAACATTCAAGGCTGGATGAATCACAAGCTGGAATCAAGCTTGTGGGAATAAATTTCAATAACCTCAGATATGCAATAACCTCAGATATTGATATAAATATCAATAACCACCCTTATAGCATAAAGAGAAGAGGAACTGAAGAGCCTCTTGTTGAAAATGAAAGAGTAGAGTGAAAAAGTTGGCTTAAAACTCAGCATTCAAAAAGCTTAAATCATGGTATCTGATCCTATCACTTCATGGCAAATAGATGGGGAAACCATGGAAACAGTGACAGGCTTTATTTTCTTGGGCTCCAAAACCACTGCAGATTGTGACTGCAGCCATGAAATTAAAAGACATTTGCTCCTTGGAAGAAAAACTATAACCAACATAAACAACACATTGGAAAGCAAAGGCATTACTTTGCTGACAAAGTCCATCTAGTCAAAGCTATGGTTTTTCCAGTAGTCCTGTATAGATGTCAAAGTTAGACCATAAAGAAGGCTGAGCCTTGAAGAATTGATGCTTTTGAACTGTGGTATTGGAGAAGACTCTTGAGAGTCTCTTGGACTGCAGGGAAATCAAACCAGTCCATCCTAAAGGAAATCAGTCCTGAATATTCATTGGAAGGACTGACACTGAAGCTGAAACTCCAATATTTTGGCCACCTGATGCAAAGAGCTAACTCATTTGAAAAGACCCTGATGCTGTGAAAGATTGAAGGCAGGAGGAGAAGGGGACAACAGAGGATGAGAAGGCTAGATGGCATCACCGAGTCAATGGGCATGAGTTGAGCAAGCTCTGGGAGTTGGTGATGGACAGGGAAGCCTGGCATGCTGCATTCCACAGGGTCATAAAGAGTTGGAAATGGCTGAATGACTGAACTGAACTGATAGATCTCATTAATTACAATAATTTTTGGTTTTAAAACAAGTGATACTTAAGATATGCAGCTGGTTAGAATGGCGCAGGCACCTTACCCTTGATAGGAATGGGAGTGTCCACCACTGTTAGAATAGCATTCCAGGTCAAGAAAATCATTTTTGTCCTCCTAAAATAATGTGGATTCTCTTTCCTAATGTGACAGGAAAATTAATTTATCTGCCATGAAGCAATTTCATTTGTTTTCAAACATGTCATTTGTTTGAAGGGAAAGTGGAAGTCCTCTAAACTTCAAGAACACTGTACAAATGATTCTGTGCCTGCTTGATTAAAATAAAATAATAATATTTGCCTAGTGTAATAATTTCCACATAAGTACTGAAACTTGCTCTCACTGTTGTAAACTACTTAGTAAGTGGGATATGAAAGAACCAACCTGTAATTATCTGAGTTTTTTTTTTTCTTTTCAAAAAGAACAGGACAATAATTTAAGTGGACTTAGTATGATTCTCAAACATCCTGTTTAACACTGAGGAATATATTGAGGAATGCCCCTCATGTGAAGATCATAGATTTCTACATGCTATAACCAGTTGCATGCTACAAGAATCTGGCTTTTCTTTCTTCAGGTTTAAGGACCCTCAGACTTTACACTACACACTAAACATAGATTTTATTGTATGACATTGCCCAATACTTAATTAAAATTTAAAAAATATATAACTGGGTATCATGATACCTATCCTGCATTAGAATGAGATGAAACACATTTGTCAAATATAAAATTGCATTTTCCCATATTATCAGATAAGAAAATATTCTAAAAGAATAAAATTTATAAATTATAAAAACTATACTTCAACCCAAACCAAACTGAACCTAAGAACACTGTGCATGTATAGACAAAAATTTACATTATGTATGTTATTGTTTAAAAAAATCACAGCTAAACCACATGATATCATACATAAGTACTATGAGTCTAAGTGGTGCATTACTTTTATGCTTTTTTAAAAATATTTAACAACTTTGAATGTAGATGTTACATAATGGGACAGGTAATGTATAGCTGGCTGTGGAAATACTTTATTACTAAGTGCAAACTTAACCAGGCTTCACAATTTTATATCTCATAAATAATCTTATCATTCATGCTTCGTAGTTTAGAAACTAATGTAAATACCAGAAAGATTTTAGAACCTACTATGCAAAGAAAGAAAAACTCAAAAATCACAAAATACATGTTAGAATCTAATCCTCTTATTCAGTTATTTAAAAAAAAGAAGAACGATAATTTGATGTTCTAAGTCACTTTAACAGGAATTGACCTCTTTTAATTTTGTTTACTTACAACTCCTCAGAACATGATTTATCAAATAATATGGGTCAGCCTTCTATAATCTGCTACACTCCAGCTTCATTACAAATGCCTGTGTATAGGCAGTCAACATTTGTCTGGACCTTAATTACACAGGTTTCTAAGCACCACAGATGGAATAAATGGAGAAATTGTTTCTGGTTTCAGCTCCATTAAAAGAGAAATGTTACAATGTATTATAAGAAGATGATGTGAGGGTATTTCATAAACCTAGTCTGTCCCTAAAGTAGTCCAGGCCACAGATAATTAAGCAGATCTGGTCCTATCGGGTCTTGCCTCTAAGAATTTTTTAAAGAAGATTTACAGATGGCCAATGGGCACATTAAAAAAAAAAAAAAAAAAGCTTACCATCATCAGTCAACTAAGAAAAGCACAACACACCCATCAGAACAACTCCATCAAAGAACAGAAACAACAAATAGTGGTGAAGATGTGGAGAAATGGTAACCCTCATACACTCTTAGTGGGAATGTAAATTGGTGCAGCCACTATGGAGAATAAGATGGAAATTTCTCAAGAAACTAAAAACAGAACTGCCATATGACCCAGTAATTTCACTCTTGGATAAATATCTGAAAAAAAAGAAAACACTAATTCAAAATGCACCTCAATGTCCAGAGCAGCATTGTTTACAATTGCCAAGATATGGAAGCAACTTAAGTGCCCACCGACAAATGAATGGATAAAGATGTGGTGCATATATGTATATACACACATACATACACAACAGAATTCTACACAGCCATAAAAAAAGAGCAAAATATTTCATTTGCCACAACATAGACTTGGAAGGTATTATGCTAAGAGAAGTAAATGAGATAGAGAAAGAAAACTACTGTATAATATCACATCTGTGGAATCTAAAAATATAAACTAGTGAATATAACAACAGAATCAAAGGTATAGAGAACAAACTTTTGGTTACCAGGGGAGAGGAAAAGGGGAGGGGATTAAGAAAACAAACTACAACATAGTCTAGAAATAAGCTACAAGGATATATTGCATAACATAGGGAAAAACATAACTAATTATTTTATAATAACTATAAATGAAATATAGCCTTTAAAAATTGAGAATCACTATGTTTCATTCCTAAAATTTGTATAATATTGTGCATCAACTATACCTCAATAAAAAATGAAGACTAAGAGGAAACAAACAAAAGGACTATCTTTCCTTTTAATTTTCTTAGCAACTTTTCAAAGATCCATTAATTAACTTACTTGGATTTAATTCTGGACTCTCTGTTTTGTTTCATCTGTTTATGAATTTGTATTTATGATCCATACCATTTGTCTTGATCACTATAGGTCTACAATAAGTCTTGAATCAGATATTATGAATCTTCCAAATTTGTTTTTAATTGTTTATCTCAGACTCCATAGTCATTTCGACTATTCCATTTCCTTTAACATGCCATATAAATTTCAGAATAAAATTTAAAATCACAATGTATCAGCCTACGTAAAAGTAACTTTCAGGAGGATACCCAAATTCAAATATGACTTGACCTCATGTATTTTCAAGGGTTCTGATTCATCATTTTCCTCCAGATCTGCCCTTCTCCATATTTCTATATGCCCTGAGGAGGACCTTCCAGAAATGACAGAGGTGCTTGCAGATATCATATCAAAATATCCTTACTTTCAAAAGGAAGAGCTGTTCTCTCCCCACACTGAAAATGTATCCTGGGCTTTACTCTGAACAAATCCGACTGAACTTCCTATAAGGGTGAAGGAATTACAGTGATATTATTGGTCAATCAAAGTTCATTTATATAGTTGAGAGCGGTATCAAGATATATCAAAACTTCAGGCAGAATTGCAGTAGAAGTAAAAAGATGCCATGAGTTGGGATGAAAAGTCAAAAGAAACATATGCCTAATATGAGTGGTCAGACTGAATTGTTTTCACATTTACAGACTGTGAATCTGAGATACTAGGTAGTATGATGTCACTGATGGGTGGGTAGAGGGGGGAGGAAATTTAAATTTTATAAGAGCAAGCATACACATGGATACGAAATTGTGATATTATGAAACATTGACAGACCACCCTGAAATTTAACTTAGCATCATATGGAGGGTGGCAGACTTAGAAACAATGCATATATATATATAAATAAGCATAATAACATTACTGATCTCTGAAGTTTATGATGCAATAAGATTCTACAAATAAATTTTACTACTATTGTACAGAGGTATTTATCACTTGGGATGTGATGTGATGATTTAAATTTAAATACTGGAAAGGTCTTTAATGCATAAAATAGTTAAGCTGATAATGTTAAATAAGATTATAACTTTTAGCTCTCACATATTTAAACCAAAGACAAGTACAGGGAGCCAGTAATTATCTTCATCACATAAATCTTTGTTGACACAGTTTATTAGGATGTGTCTTCCTTTGCTTTGTTTTCAAAGTTATGTGTTTGGAAAATATGCTAAACATTCTATTCATGTCAAACTTTTGAATAAATAGTTGCCTTCTAAAACCTGCCAAATACAGAAAGTGTTTATTTATTTTTACTTCTGGGATCTTGAAAACTGTTTGACATATACATATTTAATGGCAACTGCATATTGTGAGCCATAAAAAAATATTAATTGCACAAAAAGACTGCATAAAAACTGGATATAAAATGTAAACCCTAAAGGTCTAAGATGATGCCAAGACCCTAGAGAAAATTGAGAGTTAACAGCAGGCACATAGTTATTATTTTGTACAACCATTATTTCCAAGAATGCTTAAGCTAGTTTATGTTGTAAATAAGTGCTGATTTAATAGAAAAATGATCCAAATGAATATGAAGAAAAAAAAATTCAAGAACTCTAGATACCTTTGAATTTAGTTATATTCTTCAGCAGTAATGGGATTTATTGTTCATTTATATTTATTTTTCAAATGTCCAACAGATCTACAAATGCAAATAAAAATATTTAGGAATTGGAGAGGGGGAGAAAAAGCATAAGCAATGAGAAAATCTTATAGTCTGTTAATAGTAGGTCACTAAATAATTTACTGCAAAATCAAGTGCTCAAAGTATAGAAGGGATTATAAGATACCATCTCTTTACTCCTAGGTACAAAATAGGACAAAAATTATTTGATTTCATATATAAGATTGTTGGAAAGCCCAGGAAGAAGCAAGGGAAATATTCTCGCAAATTGATTAAGTTCTGATCTGGATTTAAAATTGATGAGGCTCTCTGGGTCCTTACCAGAAATCTCATTTATATATACAATATTTACAAATATGGAAAATCTCAAGTATGAAGTTCAGAGTTCATTTTATCCAAGTTTTTTTATTCTGAAAATTTTATTTGCCTAATTAAATAAGCAAAGTTAGAAATGATCTCCAAAATTGTTACACAGTTAGAAAATAATTAAAGCTGACTCATTAGAAAAGACCCTGATTCTGGGAAAGACTGCAGGCAGGAGAAGGGAATGACAGAGGATGAGATGGCATCACTGACTCATTGGATATGAGTTTGAGCAAACTCTGGGCATAGTGAAGGACAGGGAAGCCTGGCATGCTACAGTCCATGGGGTCACAAAGAGTCAGACAGGACTGAGCAACTAAACAACAGAAGTTTTCCAGGAAATTAAAGCTATGTATTTAGGGCACAGAAGTGTCCTGAAGTATCATGAACTAATACTTGTAATTTAGAATAAGAAGAGCTTTAATGCAGAATTAACTGGAGGGGATATTTGTGTTGGAAAAACTATATTTAGAATATGTCATTATTTGGGTGCAGGATGATGATAGTTTGAATTGAACTGGTTATTATGTAGATACTGAAAACTGGTTTATTTAGAGAGGAAAAATTAATATGGTTATTCATTAAAATAGCCCAATAAAGGAGGTAAAGAGACAATATTTGGGAATAAAGATAAAGAAGTCACCTTCATCAGTTCTGTTTCTTTCAAATCTACAACTATGTGAAGATCCTTTTTACCTTTTCTTCTTTATTCACTTCCCATTTCTTTTTATGTAACTCTTATAACTTGAATGTCATCTTTCTTGGCTAGATTTTTAAATTTAATGTTTTATCTAGATATGTTGTCTTTCATTACAGTGCCTCCAAAGTGTTAAAAACTGTATATAATAATGATAAAATGATTGCTACTTAAGAAAAAAATCATCAAAGACAAATTACAGTCCAAGAAAGTGATACCTTCAATATCATTGCTGAAAATTATTTTTATCTCAGAATTCTTATCCCAGTCAGGAATTATAAAGATTTTAAAACTTAAACTAAAATTACCCAGCTATGAAGGCTGCTTAAATATTCACTTCAGTTTGTATCATGCTGTAGGAAAAAAATATATTTGTTCTACAATGTGTTTTCAATGACATTGAAGAGAATTCTGAGGATGGGAGATCAAGGAAATTACTGAATTGTAGTTGTGCAGTATTCCCAGGGATCCACCAGGGCTGATCCTAGCAGATGGACAGATCATGCCAGCTGAGTTTTCTCAGGAGAAAAATCAGAAATGATGTGCTTATGGATATAAAATATATATATATATTGATAACACTGATATCCAACACAGATGTGGAATAGTAGGAGGTGAATAAAATAATATTCTAGAAAATTAAGTGGAACAAAAGGCAATTTACTATTTTCAATGAATCTATAAGTTTTATGAGAAAAAACAAATACTAAATTATTCAAATGTAACTTGCAAAGAAGTGGTAAATATGATATTCAATCCCTGAAGAATATCTGAATAGGAGCTTTCCTTTTAGACAGTGTAGAAGTGGTATTTTGAGTGTTGCTACAGTCTCTCTACTAAGCAAACTGCTAACACTGGTAATTGGTTTTGGTTATGTAAACTTCTTCTTTCCTTCCCCAGATACAGATAACTGGACTGGGAATGTATGTGTGCATTCTTGTTTAGTCTCTCAGTCGTGTCTGATTCTTTGCAACCTCATGGACCCTAACCCACCAGGTTCCTCTGTCCATGAGATTTGCCAGGAGTGGGTAGCCATTCCCTTCTCCAGTGGATCTTCCCAACCCAGGGATCAAACCCGGGTCTTCTGCATTACATTCTTTATCATCCAAGACACCAGGGGAGCCCTGGAATGTATATCAGAGCTAAACAAATCAACTGTCTTTTTTCCTGAGAATTTGACTAAGATCCAGCAAAAGCATAATTAAAACTTGTTTCAAATCAGTGGTAGAACATCTTAGGTCTACCTATAACACTAACTGAATTTCCCAGATTTTTCTTTTTAATTTCCTACTTTTTCAAAACACAATTTGTCCATTAGCTTTGCATATGGAGAATATACCAGAATACTTCCAATTTGTTCCCAAGTGTGCTTATAATTTATAAATTTTAGACAGTGATACTTAGTATTATTACTTTCAAAGCATTCCATTCAACTATTAGTCTTTTTTTTTTTTTAAATAACAAACTGTTTCAAGCTAAACAGGATAAGACACTTTCTTCTGAAAACAGATGAGCACATCAAAAGTAATATAGATGGGAAAAATAATTCTGTGAAGATAATAATCAAATGCTAAAGTGGTAACATGAGTAAAAGTTATCTTACAACAATGAATATTCCCAGGGGCAAAGAAAGATATTTCATTAATGAATGAGTCAATTCATCAAGAAAATATAATAGTCCTAAATGTGTATACATGTAAACATAGCTTCAAGACACATGAGCAAAACTGACACAAGTGAAATTAGGAACAGACAAATCCAAAGTAATAGTTGGAGATTTCAACACCTCTTTTTAAGTAACTGACAGCATAAGTAACATTAATTACTTAGTAAATATAGAATATTTTAAAAATATCAATTAGTTACTTTAATTGATGTATGTAGATTACTATAGCCAGCAAAGGTAGACTACACTCTAAAAGAACACAAGGGGTATTTACTATGCTAGAACATATACTGGCTGTAAAGCAAGTCTCAACAAATTAAAATAGATTGAAACTAAACAACGTGAACTTTCTCCCCAAAGAAAATTAATTATTTCTCAATAACAAAAAATAGTAACTAAAAATATTGGAAAATTCCATAAATATGTATAAAATAAGCAAACTCTTCTAAACATGCCTATGTCAAAGAACTGATGAGTTAAATTAGAAGATACTTTGTGCTTTCTTTGGCACGAATTGGAATGATACAGAGAAAATTAGCATGGTCCCTGTGTAAGAATGAAAATGCTTTGATTACACTGTAATAAAATTCATATCAACCAAAGCAATACATGGATGAAACTCTTGCTTTTGCATTTTCATATTAAAAAAAAATCCAAAATCCATTACCTAAGCTTATAGCTTAAGAGTTAAATTAAAATCTATTTGCTTAGAATTAATGACAATATAAAGAATTTAATATATATATATATATATATATAATGGCATTTTTATTTTTTTTTCTTTTTAATGCTATATTTTTTTAAATTTATTTTTAATTGAATAATAATTACTTTAAAGTATTGTGTTGGTTTCTGTCAAACATGAACATGAACCAGCCATAAGTATAACTATGATCCTTCCCTTTTAAAATTACCTCCCACCTCCCTCCCCATCCCACACCTCTAGGTTGATACAGAGCTTTGGTTTGAGTTCACCGAGTCACAGAGCAAATTCCCATTGGCTATCTATTTTACATATGATAACCTATGCTTCCATGTTACTCTCTCCATACATCCCAGCCTCTCCTTCCCCTGCCAGCCTCTGTCCCTATGTTTGTTCTCTATGTCTGTGTCTCCATTGTTGCCCTGCAAATAATTTTATCAGTACTCTTTCCAGATTCTATATATATGCATTAGTATACGATATTTTTCTCTTTCTGACTTACTTCTCTCTGTATAATAGGCTCTAGGTTTTTCTACCTCATTAGAACTGACTTAAATGTGTTCAAAAAAGGAACTATTTTTAAAAGCAACTGGTTCTTACAAATAAAAATGAAATTGATAAAATTTCATATTTAAGGAAAATAAAGAAAACACACATTTTTAATAAGAACAATGAAAAGAGGGACTATATTTTCCACCATAGAAGATATAGCATTTTATTCTTACTGAAATAGATATTTACTCTTGATATCCGATTTGCCTTCCCTTCACACAATGCTTCTATCATAACTATCTTCTGTGATTTTTTAGACTGCCTTATCCATCATCATGCTATCCCACAGAGTACTTTTTTCTGATCCAGTAACTCAATTCAACGTGCCATTCCCATGGAATTACTGGTCTAACCATGTTCCCTACAATTCTGAAATATCTGGTTTGACAGAATGGTGGGAAAACCTTGTGATATCTCAGTTATAGTTCCAGCTACATCATAATCATGATGGTGTGATCACTCACCTAGAACCAGATACCCTGGAATGCAGGGTCAAGTGAGCCTTAGAAGCATTATTATGAACAAAGCTAGTGGAGGTGATGGAATTCCAGTTGAGCTATTTCAATACCTAAAAGATAATGCTATGAAAGGTCTGCACTCATATGCCAGCAAATTTGGAAAACTCAGCATTGTCCACAGGGCTAGAAAAGGTCAACTTTCATTCCAATCCCAAAGAAAGGCAATGCCAAAGAATGCTAAAAGTGATGCACAATTGCACTTATCACACACACTATTAAAGTAGTGCTGAAAATTCTCCAAACCAGGCTTCAACAGTATGTGAACTCTGAACTTCCAGATGTTCAAGTTGGATTTAGAAAAGGCATAGAAACCAGAGATCAAATTGCCAACATCTGTTGGATAATAGAAATAGCAAGAGAATTCCAGAAAATCATCTATTTCTGCTTTATTGACTACACCAGAGCCTTTGACTGTGTGGATCACAACAAACTGTAGAAAAATTTTAAAGAGATGGGAATACCAGACCACTTGACCTGCCTCTTGAGAAACCTATATGCAGGTCAAGAAGCAGCAGTTAAAATGGACATGGAACAACAGACTGGTTCCAGAAGGGGAAAGGAGTACATTGAGGTTGTATATTGTCACCCTGTTTATTTAATTTTCATTCAGAGTACATCATGAGAAATGCTGGACTGGATGAAGCATAAGCTGGAATCAAGATTGCCAGGAGAGATATCAATAACCTCAGATACACAGATGATATAACTCTTATGGCAGAAAATGAAGAACTAAAGAGCCTCTTGATGAAAGTGAAAGAGGAGAGTGAAAAAGTCGGCTTAAAGCTTAACATTCAGAAAACTAAGATTATGGTATCTGGTCCCATCACTTCATGGCAAATAGATGGGGAAACAGTGGCTGACTTTATTTGTTGGGGCTCCAAAATCACTGCAGATGGTGACTGCAGCCACAAAATTAAAGGATGCTTACTCCTTGGAAGGAAAGTTATGACCAACCTAGACAGCATATTAAAAAGCAGAGACATTACTTTACCAACAAATGTCTGTCTAATCAAAGCTATGTTTTTTCCAGTAGTCATGTATGGATGTGAGAGTTGGACTATAAAGAAAGCTGAGTGCTGAAGAATTGATGGTTTTGAACCATGGTGTTAGAGAAGACTCTTGAGAGTCCACTGGACAGCAAGGAGATCTAGTCAGTCAACCTTAAAGGAAACTGGTCCTGAATATTCATTGGAAGGACTGATGCTGAAGCTGAAACTCCAATACTTTGGCCACATGATGCAAAGAACTGACACATTAAGACCCTGATGCTGGGAAAGATTGAAGGTGGGAGGAGAAGGGGATGAAAGAGGATGAGATGTTTGGATGGCATCACTGACTCAATGGACATGAGTTTGTGTCAACTCCGAGAGTTGGTGATGGACAAGGAAGCCTGGCATGCAGCAGTCCATGTGGTCACAAAGAGTTTGACAGGATTGAGCAACTGAACTTGAACTTGAGACCATAATATCTTTCAGGGCTGAAGCAAGGTTCTCTAGATGTTATATGTGCTTTGAATCAGCATCCAATATACGACACTCTTTCTCAAATAGCCAGGACTCAAGGGTTCAGGAATCATGAAGTGGAAATGGGAGTGGCACCACTCACCCTTAACCCTAGTGACCTCCCAGCAAAATTTTTGCTTCTTTTCCTAGGATGTTAAGTTCTGCTGGACTAGCAGCCTTGGTCTCTAAGAGAGGAATACTTCTACAAGTAGACACAAAAATGTTCATTTAACTGAAGTTAGGATTGTTATCTGGCCACAGTGGATTCCTCATGCCTCTGAATCAACAAGCAAAGATGACAGCTACTGTGCTAGCTGGGGTGATTGATGAAGACTACCAAGGAGCAATGAAACTGCCACTGCACTATGGAGGTAAGGACATAAAAGTGATCCTTCAGAGCCTCTCTTAATGTTACTAAGCTTTAATGGATTGACTATTTGTGTTCCCATAAAATTCATGTTGAAGCCCCAATCTCCACTGTGATATTTGGAGGTGGGGCCTCATAACTAACCTTTTTTTCTCTCTTTTTTTTCCTATTAAGAATTTAAATAACTAACAGATGTCCTCTACCAGAGTTACCATACATAACAACTATTCATTCATAGTTTACTCATATTTGTGTTGCTAAATTTGATTCTTGGATTTAGATTTTTTTTCACATGTAGTCAAAAGTGAGATTTTCCATTTTTATTACTATGTTTGTCAAGAGGTTTTTTGAGAACAAGCTAGTTTCATAAAATTTAATGAAAAAAATTATTTAGATTTGGACAGCTTAAATTCTATAATAATCAGACATTTCATGATTAATGGTATCATTTATTTTTAAAAATCCATATGTCTACCTGCTAGCATGAAAGCCTATGATTCTAAGTGGGAAATTACATTTGTGGTTTACACATCTGCTGAAGTCCCATTAAATTCATAACCTCATCTGTTAGGTAGTTAGAATAGGAAAAAGGAGTCCATAATGGCGGTGGCTAAAAGACAAGGAAGGGAAAAGCCTGCTAAAATGGAACAAAGGAAGGTCCAAGGACCAGAGTGAGGACCTCAGGTAAAACAAACAGCATTCCTGGCTAGCCCAATTTACATAGGGCAGGCCCAGGGGAGGAGAAAAAAACATAAAAATAGGAGCCAAAAACTGGGCCAGGGGCCTTTCTTCTCTTCATGTCTTTTGGGTTGGCATGTCCTCACACCTCGAGGATGCATTTTTCTTTACTTTCTAAATAAAACTGAGCTGTAATATGGAACTATAACACTGGTCCGTCTGAGGGCTGTGTAGCTTGATCCATTGCTTCAAATTTTTGTTGTGATGAGACAGAACCGAGGAAATTACAAACTCCCCCAACATATCAAAACACAGGACACCCCTATGTGTTGAAATGTAAAATACTTTAAAAATATTTTTTCCTGATCACATATCTGAGGTCACATCTTTCCTTACATTGAAATAATTGTGATTCTTTGCTTCATTCTCCATATACTTAATATTACTTCCCTGAAATTTTAGAGATTCACTTTTATAAACAAAATCAAGAGCAAGAATGAACATACTTAAACTAAAAAAAAAACTCTACAGAACAAGCATGTGGTTGCAGAGAATGGTTCACACTGAGAAGGAGGCTCTGAAGCCTTTTTCAATTTCAGAAAAAAAAAAAAAAAAATTTAGACATGTACCCCCATTGGCATTTGACATATTTTTTCAAAACATCACCTTGTAAGCCTGATAATCTACAATTACATTTGACATGGCTCAAATTTTCTTGTTCTTATTTAAAATGTTAATCTGGGAAAATTTTTATAAAACTTTTCTAAGTAATCTTTGGTTAAAACAGTTCTATTGTGTAATACTTAGGTTCTATAATATCACCAAACTGAGAAAATCTTATCTGTGGAAAAGTGTCCACAGATAAGATCGGGCTTCCCTGGTGGTTCAGACAGTAGAGTCTGCCTGCAGTGTGGGAGACCCAGGTTCAATTCCTGGGTTGGGAAGATCCCCTGGAGAAGGAAATGGCAATCCACCCCAGTATTGCCTGGAAAATCCCAGGGATGGAGCAATCTGGCAGGTTACAGTCTGTGGGGTGGTAAAGAGTTAGACACGACTGAGGGACTAACACTTTCACTTTCACACACACACAGAGTCACAAAAACAAACAAGAAAAGCTACTGGTACATGCAGTGACATGAATTTATGCCAAAGCATTATCCTATGTCAAAGAGGCTGGAATTTTTTTAAAAATTCATTTATAAAATATTCCAGAAAAGAAAAAAAAAAGCCTATTGTGATAAAAAATAAATAAATGATAGCCTTGGAGACAGAGTAAGAGGGACACCAGCCATAAGGTTCTGGAGGAATTTTTACAGGAAATGGAAATAATCCATCCCTAATCGGGGCTATGCTTATAAGAATGAATGCATATGCTAAATCTCCTAAAAAATACAAGTTAGCGCCTCATATGAATTATACTTCAATAAAATCTTTTAGAAAAAGTCACAATCAGATATCAATAGTTTCACTCCTCCTTAATGGAAAATCAAACTATAATTATATCTAGAGAAATAAGGGGTTTGAACAGAAATTTCAAACAGATTGTTTTGGGAGAAACACATGGAAAAAAAATGTTGAAAGTGTAACCCATTTGGACTATCTGAGGAACAATACACAACCCAGTTCTAAATGTACTTACATATATAAAAAAGTGTGTTTATTTGGTGATAGGTTGTGACTGCTTTAGTAGCAAGTACAGCTGTGGTACTGGTGTACTTTATGAACCACACATACTTTCTTTATACTTCCATGTCTTCGTCCTATAAGTAATGGCTTTTTACAAATTATGATTATCCTTCTTTCATTAGAATTATAATGAAGACTTAAGAAATGTCTATAAAAATGGGTAAAGGGAATTTCATCTAGGAACATCAGGCTGAAACTTGTAACTCTTAAAGATTCTTTCACACACACACACACACACACACACACACACAGACACACACAAACATGAGCCCAGTAGCCTGTATTGGTTATAATTGGTTTATAATTGTCAAGACTATATATCTATTTTCTATGGAATTTAGAACCTGCTGTGTTAGATAATGGCTTGACTAGATTTCTATTTAGTCTAGATTATATCTTTTCAGACACTTCTTGATATAGAGTTCACAGAAAATATAATAAACTAGAAAGCTGTTAAAGTGATTATATAATTTACAAGTTCAAAACTATGCTAGTTGCACATTATATATTTTTCATATTTATATGTATAAATGTATGTCTGTGTATGTGGTGTTTTTGTGTGTATGTAGAAATGGACATCTAAAAACCTATACTGGATTTTGGTTTAATGAATTCTTATCTATCACAATGTTTTCATGGGAATAGTGTAAAATGATAATAATTTTTAAAGCAGTCAAACCTCTAAGCCTACCATCTTACAAGAATGTAAGTTAAAAGTTGTGTCAGTCAGAGCATGATTAGGTACGTTCATATGCAGAACAGATGGGGATTTTGGAAATGTTGCTTTTGCTAAGTGTATGTGAGGGAAAAATACAGATGATTATTTTCTGTACATATCTCTGTGTGTATCTGTGTATGTGAGTGTATACTATAAGTTATGAATAAAACATAAGTCAATATGTTATAAAATACACTTAATGTATCATTGAGGGCTTCCCTGGTGTGCTGCAGTTCATGGGATCACAAAGAGTTAGACACAAGTGAGCGCCTGAACTGAACTGAACTAGTGGTTCAAATGCAGAGAATTTGCCTGCAATGAAGGAGACCTGGCTTCAATCCCTGTGTTTGGAAGAGTCCCTGGAGAAAGGAAAGGTTACAGATCATTTAGTGTACTACTTAAACTCTGAATATGTGGTGTCTTTGCCACCCATACCAGTCCATGAAAGCCAAAGGATCCTTTCCTTTATTTCTATATGTATTTGTTTCCAAAGCACATGGTAATTGACAGATGTTTACAGTAGTGCTTTAAGAAATATGTAGTGATCAATCACCCTGAACCAGTTCTGACTTGACTACAGACCTGGAACTTGTGTAGCTGGAACTTGAGTGTTTGACTACAGCAAGGAGCCTGTGGAGATGGACCTGGAGGTGTCTGAAATTGGCTTTTGCTTCATTACCATGCTAAGATCTCTACCCATGGGGAGAAGGGGGAAGAAGAAGTGGTTTGCACTCTCTTAGGCACAATTCATGCCTGTGCAAAGATAAATGGAAGACTGCATGGCCCAGCTGCTCCTGGAAATTTCCACTATTTTTTTTTTTAATGACATGTCTATCTCATGACATGTATGTCTCTTATCCCTTAAAATTCCCTTACTCCCCACCCTTCAGAGAGAAGGTGTTTTGAGAACACAAGCTCTCCCTTCTCCATTCCTTGGTCAATAAATATAGTTTCTTCTCTGCTACACTGAACCTGGTTTCTTCTGATTGGCATTTGCATCTCCAGGCAAATAAGTCACTGAGTGGTCATGGACCCATTGGGGATCAGTAATAGTTACATAAACTTCCTCAGACCATCAACTAATGTCATTGGAGGAGATAAATATAGTGAAACATACTTTATGATTATAGTGGCTACTTTTCTCTAGTGTTTTCACAGACACAGGAATGTATTTCAAAACCTTAGAACAAATGCCATTCCATGGTTCTAGGCAAATAAATATTAAATAGCAATGCACTCCCTCATTCTTTAGTAAACTGGGAAATTTCCTAATTGAAAGCTTAGACTTCTACTGATCCTAGAATATGCATCATGTCATGGAAAGAACAAGGCATTTACAGTCTATGTTTGACTTTCATCTTCAAAATCTGTTAGAGTTGTGGTCTTGGGATATTATTAACCAAAGCTGCTATTTCATCTAAAGAATGAAGACAATAAATTCCCAAGTTTTCATGATCAAAATTAAATATTTTTAGAAATGCAAATCTCTGTCCAATTATTGATGATATTAATAAAATCATATGTACAGTTTGTACAAGTAAAATTTTTTATAGATTGGCACATCTCAATGATGTTTAAAATGTGTTCATATCTTTATTATTTTTGCCTCAGTCAAGTAGGAAATAAGATAACATTTGTGTTTAAAGCAGTTTAACAAGACCACAATTTGAGAGACTTATCTCCACATTTTTACATTCTATCTTATGTGGTCATACGAGTTAGTAGGCATTTTTATCTTTAACTTATTCATATCACAATAAAATAAATATAAAATAAAACTAAATTTTATGGCTTTAAAAATATTAAAAGTATTTTATTGAAATTAATTTTGAATTATTTAAATCAGGGGTATAGTTAAAAAATAAAAGAAACTATGTAGGATAATAAGTCTCTAAATATTTTAATCAAATATAAAGAGTTCCCTCAACAAATAAAATACTTTTAAATATGCTTTTACAGAAGAAAACATAAGCAATTTCATTTTTAATTAAATTTGACTTAGAATTTCTGAAAAATAATGAAATCTAATATGTATACTGGTTTATTATAGTTAAGATAAAACTGCTACAAGCCATTGAAGATTTTGACAGGATATTCATGTTGATGGATATTTTGTTCATTTCCCTCAGGACAAAAAGTATAAATTAATTATTATTTGGCAGATGGTTTAATTGTAGGGCTTTGGCTGGAGAGAAAACTATGATAGAAATCATATACAATATTTACTGATAGCAAAAGTAAAGGACAGTTTTAAGGAGTTTCAGATGCTCACTTCCAAAATATCTACATAGTTTTCATCATCTGGAAATTTTTTCAAAAGCTCAATTTAGAAAATTATGAAATTGTTTCAGTTTCCACATGGGTGAATTTTTTTATTTCTGTAAACTTTTTTCAAAGATTTAACCAACAATTTAAAAATTCAAATAATTTTTAAAGTAATGACATTAACAATAAAAAAATTTTGAAACTGAATACAAAAGCCCCTCTGTGGCCCCCATTTATTGTTTGTAGAATAAGCTTTAAGTTTTCTAGGTCCTCCCTGAGTTTCAAAGAGCTGGCACAAGGAGTGAATAACCTAAGAAGTTAGAGAATGCAGAGACAAAGGAAAAGAATAGAAAAGCAATGACAATAATTCATCAATAAAACAGAGTCCCAGTTTCTCCTCAAAGGATATATATATACAATCTGACATGTATCTTTGAGTTGTTCTACAGGACTAAGACCACTCCTGCAAGAAGAAAGAGCATGGTAGCTACATGCTAACCACAAGCAAAGAGACCCCGATTAGCTGGAATCAGAAGGTTGATGACTGAGATTCCTGAACCATCACCCTGTTACCTCAATACCGACCAATCAGAGGAAAGTCATATACCCTGCAGCTCTCATCCCAAATGTTGCTTTTCTAAAAACTTCAGTGAAAGCCATCATGGAGTTTGGGTGTTATGAGTATGAGCTGTCTGTTCTGTTTGCTTGGAACTTGCAATGAAAGCTATATTTTCCTTCACTACAACTGCTGCTGCTAAGTCACTTCAGTCGTGTCTGACTCTTAGCAAGCCCATGGACTGCAGCCCACCAGGCTCCTCCATCCATGGGATTTTCCAGGCAAGAGTACTGGAGTGGGTTGCCATTGACTTCTCCGTCACCACAACTAGGTGTGACTAAATCAGCTTTGCCGCACTACTGGCAAGCCGACCCAAATTGCATTTAACACCAATTTGGTTATATGCATAATAATTAAATAATGAGATTCTTTGTTTTCTTTAATAAAACAAGATTATTATTGTTTTTAACTTTAATTGGAATATGTGAGCTTCCTCTGAATTAAGTTTTCCAAACTTCCTAGGAAAAGCATTTATGATTACACAAATAAAGAGTTTAAAAAAAAGTTACATTTAAGTATTCCATGAAGAAGACAGAGATAACTTAGTGCTGGTGTCTGAGCAAATTATCAGCTCTCAGGCTGGTGAAAGTGTCTTGAGACTCACTGGGTGTCACATGATAGATCAGATGTCTTAGCTAAAGAGAGAACCCTTGTCCACCAAAAGAAGGGATAGAGACATTTTTTCATGTCCCACTCTGTTGCCTAGATTAAATACTCATTGAAAGAGAATTCAATGGCAGGAGTGCTGCTCTTAAATTGATAAAGGCAATGCCTTCCCTTTTATTTGTTGTTCAACTAATAAGAATGTTGTTGTTTTGTTTTGTTTGCAGATTCTTTACCACTGAGTCACCAGGGAAGTCACTGTGAATGTATGTCTAGGTAATACAAATAACAGAAACCAGCACAGTGGAAAGATAAAGTGAAAGTCCTGTCAGGCTCTTTGAGACCCCATGGATATACAGTTTATGGAGTTCTCCAGCCCAGAATACTGGAGTGGGTAGCTTTTCCCAGAGCCCAGGGGCTCTTTCCAACCCAGGGATTGAACCCAGGTCTCCCACATAGCAGGCAGATCCTTTACGGACTGAGCCACAAGGGAATTTCAAGAATACTGGAATGGGTAGCCTATCCCTTCTCCAGGGGACCTTCCTGATCCAGGAATCTAACTGGGATCTCCTGCATTGAAGGCGGATTCTTTACCAACTGAGCCATCAGGAAAACCCACAGTAGACAGAGGATATAGATTTTAGTGCAATGTCTATATTACGGAAAGGAATATTCCACAAGGAATAGTCAACTATTCATAGAAAGGTGAATAAATTACAAATTTAACTGTAAATTAAAAATCTGCTGCCTGCCCCCTACCCGACACCCACATCTCCATTTCTTAAATAGCAATGCCTAGAACTACTCTAGATCCACTCTATGTCAATTTAGTCACAATCTCAAACAGAGAGAAAATTCTAAATTGTCTAAAATCAATATTTCATGCCCATCAGGAACATGTTTTAACACAGCTAATAATGCTGTTACTGATACTTTATTCCCAGGTAACTGCTGAGAGAGACAGGAAATGCATAGCCTAAGGTTGTACTATTAATTACCCTGGATTTACATTTAATGACTGTGCTTAAGTTCTGTTAGAAATAAAAGGTCTTATCCCTTCATTGGCTTCCTTCTGTTTAGGTTCTGAGCTTTTGGCTTCCTCCTACTTTGAATCCTAATCTCCCTGAGTGCTTAGTTGCTCTTTATGACGCCATTGACTGTAGCCTGACAGGCTCCTTTGCTCATGGGATTCTCCAGGCAAGAATACTGGAGTGGATTGCCATGCCCTCCTCCAGGGCATATTCCCAACCTGGGATTGAACCCAGGTCTCCTGACTGCACGCAGATTCTTTACCATCTGAGCCACCAGGGAAGCTCAGTTTTTCTAGTCTTACCAAAAAAAGAAAAGAAAACAATCTCTTCCTGCTTATACTGGGTCTTCTTCTCATTCACCACTTTTCCTCTCAACCTCTTCCCCCACCATTTTTTAGGCAGCTAAAGTTCTGGTTTTGTTTCATATTTTAATTTTAATTTATTGTAGGCTAATAAAAAAGCTGAAAAAATTAGAGCTTCTCCTCACCCTGCTTTCTCTAATATACATATGTATATATACATATGTGTGTATATATATATATATATATATATATATATATATATATAGAGAGAGAGAGAGAGAGAGAACCATATTACAATTATAAAGAACAAAAATTACTGGTACAATATTACTAACTAAACTACACACTGTACAAAATTTACCAGTTTTTTTCTCGAACATTCCTTTCCTGTTTGGGATCCTAAACCAGATCCCATAATAGTTGTTACTGTTATTGGGCTTAATTTAGTCTCTTCCAGATTGTAATAATTTCATATTCTTTCCTTATCTCTCACAACTTTGACACTGTTCATGAGTACCAATAAGTTATATTTTGTAAAATGTCCCTCAATTTATATGTTTAATTATATCATGATTGGAATCAAGTTAGGCATGTTTGGCAATAATAGTGCAATAGAGATGCTTGCCTTTCTCAGTATGTCATTTCAAAGGGTCCATTGATGTGGATTGTCATTATTGGTGATCTTATCATTCATCACTCGGCTCAGCAGATGTCTTCTGAGTTTCTCCCTGCGCATTACTGTTTTTCCTTTTGTAGTTAATATCTTGGAGGAGAAACTCTGAGACTAGTCAAATCCTGTTCAATTATGCATTTTTTACTTCAATAGTATTATACATTTAATATTTAAAATAAGAGATATTTTTCTACAATTTTAATGACAGTTTGCAATGGGAAAGTAAAGGCAATGTGCTCAAATTTCTCATTTGAACAGGTATGAAGAACTATGCTTTTTAAACGTTTTAATATTGGTGGTAATGAGGAAAGGTAAGGATTTCTAAAAGGTCATTCTAAATTGCTATCTTGGATACTGAAACTGATCTGGCTTAAATAAACAAAAATCAAGAGAACCTCATAATTCAGTACAAGCTGGCAGAAGCAAAGGTTTATTTTTATTGGTTATCAAGTTTTGTCTCCCTATATAGTATAGTGATTATAATTTCTCAGTGGGCCTTAAAGTAAAACAAAAATGTCAAGCCATTATTTCTGATATAAAAATCTGGGCAAAACAGACCAGTCTAATATGTTCCAGCTTCCAATAGGCTGTTTTAAGTCCTATATTTTCTGGATGCTTTTTAGTGAGACTTATGTACTTTTAAAGTATAGGAATATTTTTAAAATAGTGTTGGTGTTGATCAGCAAGGTTAAACATCCTCTAATCATGAAATAGTGTACACAGTCTGGTATGAAATATATGGTATACACAGAAATGACCATGTCTCAAATGTGAACTTCCTGAAATAATAAGTGGATTCATTTATCTGGGTCTCATTTTAGAAATTCATCTTTTTCTTTGATGTTTAAAAATTACATTTAAAAACAAACCATTCATCTAAAATTCTACTTTATAGAATTCTACCACTGACTTTCACCTTATTCTATTTTCTATATTTCTTAAGACTTTAATGATTTTTATCACATAAATTGGGGCTTCCCAAAAGACTCTTGCTCCTTGGAAGGAAAGTTATGACCAACCTAGACAGCATATTAAAAAGCAGAGACATTACTTTGCCAACAAAGGTCCGTCTAGTCAAAGCTCTGGTTTTGCCAGTAGTCATGTATGGATGTGAGAGTTGGACTATAAAGAAAGCTGAATGCCGAAGAATTGATGCTTTTGAACTGTTGTGTTAGAGAAGACTCTTGAGAGTCTCTTGGACTGCAAGGAGATCCAACCAGTCCATCCTAAAGGAGATCAGTCCTGGGTGTCCATTGGAAGGACTGATGTTGAAATTGAAACTCCAATACTTTGGCCACCTGATATGGAGAGCTGACTCATTTGAAAAGACCCTGATTCTGGGAAAGATAGAGGGCAGGAGGAGAAGTGGACAACAGAGGATGAGATGGTTGGATGGCATCACCGACACAATGGACATGGGTTTGGGTGGACTCCGGGAGTTGGTGGTGGACAGGGAGGCCTGCCCTGCTGCAGTTCATGGGGTCGCAAAGAGTCGGACACGACTGAGTGACTGAACTGACTGACTGACTGACAGGAGGCACAAGAGGTAAAGAACCCGCCTGCCAGTGCAGGAGGCATTACAGACTGTGCTGGGTCAGAAAGACCCCCTGGAGTAGGAAATGGCAACCTGCCCCAGTATTTTTGCCTGAGAAACCCCACAGACAGAGGAACCTGGAGGGTTACAGTCAATGGGGTCCCAAGGCGTCAGACACAACTGAGCGTGTGTGCATATCACATAAATTGCCTTGTGAGTGTAATTTTTTCCCAATTTCAAAGTACTTCTAGATTTCTATTTTGCCTCATCTATATTTCAAGCTGGATGAACAAAGCAATATATTCTTAATATCCCCAAGGTGATTTAGTATGTTCCTACTTTTAATGGTTGCTTTAGATATTAGTTGATTGGATGTTTTATGCTGATAATAATAAAACTCAGAATAAAATATAAAATACTAGGCTTTCCTACATCACACTTATTCATCAATAGAACATATTATGTGTAAATCATATAAATCATTAGTAATGCAAGTAGCTTCTTTTTAGACCATTAACATTTTAAAATTAAACTTAATCTTTTAAGAATATATAGAACAAAATTAAGCAAATTGGATACACAAATATTAAGTATAACCTTACAAAATGGTCAAATATAGACCAAAAATATTTTATTACAGGCAATTTCACAAATGTGGCACTTTACTAGGTTAAAAATCACAGTAATTTCAAATAGAGTATGGTTTATATTTGAATATTACAGTTAGAATGGCAGAAATATTTAGACTTCATCAAATGTTACTTTTGCCAGAAATAGGGAAATACACTAGGGCTTCCCTGGTGGCTCAGATGGTAAAGAAGCTGCCTGCAATGCTGGAGACCTGGGTTCAATCCCTGGGTAGGGAAGACCCCCTGGTGAAGGGAATGGCTACCCACTTTAGTATTCTTGTTTGGAGAATTCCATGGACAGAGGAGCCTGGCAGGCTATAGTCCATGGGGTAGCAAAGAGTCTGACAGGACTGAGTGACTTTCACTTTCACTTTTCCTGGTAGCTCAGTTAGTAAAGAATCTGCCTGCAATGCAATTTGGATTCCTGAGTCAGGAACATCCCCTGGAGAAGGGATAGGCTACCCACTCCAGTATTCATGGGTTTCCCTGGTGGCTCCGCTGGTAAGGAATCCACCTGCAATGCTGGAGACCTGGGTTTGATCCCTGAGTTGTGAATATCCCCCGGAGGAGGGCATGGCAACCCACTCCAGTATTCTTGCCTGGGGAATCTCATGGACAGAGGAGGCTGTGGGCTACAGTCCACTGCATTGCAAAGGAGTTGAACACAACTTAGCAACTAAACAAAATAACATGATGACTTATAGTTTTTAAACAAATAGTTTCCTTATAAAAATATACTTTGTGCAAAAATACATAAATCATGACATATTAATAAGGTTTATTTTCTTTGTGAAACATACAGATTCAATGTTCTATATCTAGAGCTAAACCTGCTCTGAATATATATGGCTATGAAAAACCTTACTGTGTAGCCAATTTTCTTTGACACCATAATTTTAATAATTGCATAAAACCAAACAATCAAGAAGGAACATCAAATGTAAAAATAGTCTTATTTTATTTTCTTACTTGGCTGGCCAGCTCACTGTTTCTCATAATTAATTTAAAACATTGTTATTTTGAGATGTCTTCTTTCCTACCAGCTTCATTGTAGTCTTTACTTAGTGTCAGACCGAATCTCTCATCATCAACACTAAAAGCCTTAGAGGATGCATTTTAAACTAAAAGAACTAATTACTGTTGATATTTAAGTGACTTTTTACTTCTGCCACATACAATATCTTGTAACAAAAGTTTATTTTCCTCTTTGATTATATTTAGAAACAGAAATACTGTCTCAAAGGAGTATACAAATGTAAACTAGATGCCACATTGGATTTTGAACTTATTTAAGACATTGAAAGCTTGAAGTTTACAAATGTCTTTTTCTTAATCTTTAAAATGTTAAGATGCTATTTCTATTACTCCAAGAAGGAAATATGAAAGAGATGACTTTTCTTTGCCCCTTGCCCTATATAGATATGCCATTTTAGCTGTCATGACATAGTTGGCCAAATTTTGTTCTAGAGAACAGACATTAAGATTCTCAGTTTTTCTTTAGCTGTGGCAACTGATTGAAAGACAAATCTTGCAGCCATATTTATTACAGAAATGATGCTGGTGAATTTTTGAAAATTTGCTATCCACATGAATTAAATTTTCTGGGTTTTGTTCTTAGGTCATATGCTAAATTCCAATTCATTCTCATTTCTATCCCTTACAAGAGAAAAGAACCTGATTAAAAAATATTTGAAACAATGTTTTTTTTTTCATTTATTTTTATTAGTTGGAGGCTAATTACTTTACAATATTGTAGTGGGTTTTGTCATACATTGACATGAATCAGCCATGGAGTTACATGTATTCCCCATCCCGATCCCCCCTCCCACCTCCCTCTCCACCCGATCCCTCTGGGTCTTCCCAGTGCACCAGGTCCGAGCACTTGTCTCATGCATCCAACCTGCGCTGGTGATCTGTTTCACCCTAGATAATATACATGTTTCGATACTGTTCTCTTGAAACATCCCACCCTCGCCTTCTCCCACAGAGTCCAAAAGTCTGTTCTGTACATCTGTGTCTCTTTTTCTGTTTTGCATATAGGGTTATCATTACCATCTTTCTAAATTCCATATATATGTGTTAGTATGCTGTAATGTTCTTTATCTTTCTGGCTTACTTCGCTCTGTATAATGGGCTCCAGTTTCATCCATCTCATTAGAACTGATTCAAATGAATTCTTTTTAATGGCTGAGTAATATTCCATGGTGTATATGTACCACAGCTTCCTTATCCATTCGTCTGCTGATGGGCATCTAGGTTGCTTCCATGTCCTGGCTATTATAAACAGTGCTGCGATGAACATTGGGGTACATGTGTCTCTTTCAGATCTGGTTTCCTCGGTGTGTATGCCCAGAAGTGGGATTGCTGGGTCATATGGCAGTTCTATTTCCAGTTTTTAAAGAAATCTCCACACTGTTCTCCATAGTGGCTGTACTAGTTTGCATTCCCACCAACAGTGTAAGAGGGTTCCCTTTTCTCCACACCCTCTCCAGCATTTATTGCTTGTAGACTTTTGGATAGAAGCCATTCTGACTGGCGTGTAATGGTACCTCATTGTGGTTTTGATTTGCATTTCTCTGATAATGAGTGATGTTGAACATCTTTTCATGTGTTTGTTAGCCATCTGTATGTCTTCTTTGGAGAAATGTCTGTTTTGATTTTTTGATTGGGTCATTTATTTTTTCTGGAATTGAGCTGCAGGAGTTTCTTGTATATTTTTGAGATTAATTCTTTGTCTGTTGCTTTGTTTGCTGCAGGAGTTTCTTGTATATTTTTGAGATTAATCCTTTGTCTGTTGCTTTGTTTGCTGTTAATTTCTCCCTATCTGAGGGCTGTCTTTTCACCTTGCTTATAATTTCCTTTGTTGTGCAAAAGCTTTTAAGTTTCATTAGGTCCCATTTGTTTATTTTTGCTTTTATTTGCAATATTCTGGGAGGTGGGTCATAGAGGATCCTGCTGTGATTTATGTCAGAGAGTGTTTTGCCTATGTTCTCTTCTAGGAGTTTTATAGTTTCTGGTCTTACATTTAGATCTTTAATCCATTTTGAGTTTGTTTTTGTGTATGGTATTAGAAAGTGTTCTAGTTTCATTCTTTTACATTCTTTTACTGGTTGACCAGTTTTCCCAGCACCACTTGTTAAAGAGGTTGTCTTTTTTCCATTGTATATCCTTGCCTCCTTTGTCGAAGATAAGGTGGAAACAATGCTTTTGTTATTTATTCTCTGATGAATTCTTAGGTAGGACAAGACTTAATCATGCAGTCTGTCAATAGTAGCACAAATTTGGTTTTTGAAAACCATGTATATATTATTTTTCTCAGAATAATGTTCCCTTTTCTCTAAGCCTGTTTTTATAAATCTACATAACCAAGTGTATCTAAAATTTTAATATATGACTGGCTTCCATTTCTTTCATGAATAACCCTATTTACTTAGTGACTACAATGGAAAGCCTTTAAAAAATTGTTTAAAAGGAAATATGAAGACTATGAATTCTAAGGTTTCTAAAGACATTTCCACTTTTTGTGGAGAAAAAAAAAGTCAAATATTCTTCAATCAAAAGGTGAAAAAGCTAAACCTAATAATAAATTTAGCATTAACTTAGTAATTATGCAACATTACATAAGCTACTTTTCTTAAATAAGATTAATCACTGTGTCTAACTCATGGGATATCATGAGGATTAAAACACAGTAGTTATCAAGATTTTTGATACATGTTAAAACACTAAGTAACAGCTAATTATAGAAAAATACACAGAACTCACTATAAAGGTCAGATCAACTTTATAAATTGGAAAGTTAAACACATGAAGCAACAGGTAAAATGCTGTATAAGTGATAGACTCTAATTTGTGCTTTGTGGAATAGATAGGATTTGAGTATAGACGGAGATAAAAATGATAGTAAAAAATTCAAAGAGTTCAAAACAATTCACACTAGTCATAGTGACCTACTAGCCTGCTGACAGCAATAAAAGAAGTATAAGACATCTATTTGACCTTAGAAATAATAAAAGACATCTTTTGACCTTAGAAATAAAAGTCAGTACTTTTATCAGCAAAAATGGGTTTATTCCAAAAAGCAGAGAATTGCAATTCAGGACAAGCTAGCCATGGCAAAAGCAATAGGCAAGTTCAACAAACAAAGGAGAGGATCATTATTTTATAGAGAAAAAGGAAGAAGTTAAAAATGGGTTATTTGAACAAAATCCATCAGAGCAATGTGAGATTTCACGTGATGAGAGCTACCCATTGGCCAGTTGCTGAAGTAGTCAATTTCTTATAGGGAATGGAATATATGTTTCCCTACTGGGGCCTGTTATTAATGATCCTTTTCTGTTGATGATTTAGGTTTTGTGGCCTGTAATTGACAATTCTTCATGTAATTCACATGGAGTGGTGCTGCATGAAAGATCCCTTTACAACTCCATTTTAGTGAGGTCCCCCTTTTTATTAATTTTTACACATTCAACAGTAATGAAAATGAAAAATGTATTTAATAAGCAATAAAAAAACAAGGGCTTTGCAAATAAACATCAAATTTCATGTTTTGAGGCATTATACTAAGAAAATGCAATTTTTAGACTTAAAGGATTCTAGCTGGCAGTGGGAAGCACAGTGGAAGAATGGATGAGGGTAGAAGTAGGGAGGTGATCTTGAAGCAGATATGAAAGCAAATTAAGTGTGAATTTTCAGGACTCTGGACTTGGGTCCATGAAGTGCAAATGGAAAGTAAAAGTGAATACAAGTCATATCAAAATAAAATAAAATATAATTTTATTACATAGTCTCAAAGTTTAAATAGATGGAAACCATGTAATAGAATAAAAAGAAATGGTGCAAGTTTCAGCTCTTTCTTTTACCTCTGTGTACCATGATAGAGCAAGATAAATAACCAAAGTATAGTTTCCTCCTTGATAAAATGTGGATGATGTAGATGATATACTATGGGCAAGATAATATCTCCTGGTATTATCTTACAAAATTATGTCATTAGATCGCTTCTGTTTGAATAGTTTTTGTTTTTGTTTTTTGTCTTTGACATCCAATACAAAGATAGTATAATCTTCAGCACATAACTGTGGTAACATATACATTAAATAAATGGTATTAGCATTGTGAACATTAAGAAAAGAACTCGGTCTCATTCCTTCAAGAATTGAAAGACTGTATTATACTTTTAAATGATGAGAATGTAGAGGGCAAGCAGTTTGGGGCTGGTGCAGGTAGAGAAGAATTATACTGCAATATATTATGTACCTGTTTTGAAAGGGATGTTCTCTCTCAGGTGGAATTAGAATAAAACTACTAGAAGCACACAGTTTCTACTAAAGAAATGGTTTTCTTTTTGTTTTAGTTATTAAAATTCAAATGCCTGTATTAGATTTTTGTCTTACCTAGTTTTATTTTTCCCCAGTGGTAATAACAGTCTAATACCACACAACCAATTTAAATTCAAGCCAACTGATAAAACAGATCGTGTTATATCACAAGGGAATCTGACCAAACTTTCTAACTCTGCTTGTCCACAGAGATTATATTCATAAACGTTTCCTCAGCCATTATCCAAATTACAAATCAGAAGTAAACTTTTATATAAATATAGTTTGAAAGCAGGTGGTGTTTTGATTATTTGCATCTGAACATTCTAATGAAGCCATGAGATATGAATAGATGGTAATTTATTGAAAGAAATGAAAAGGGAGTTTTTAGATGAAAGCTCAGGGTAAGAAGAATGCTGCATGAAATCGCCAAGTATGAAATTTAAATTTTCCTGCTGAGTTAAATATGCCTTGACAATGTCAATGAACTTGGAGTAAAATGACAGATTGCTATTATATGCTCAAGTTTCCAAAAGTCATGCTGTTAGCTATTGTAAATATTGCAGTATACCACTGAAAGGAATGCTTTAGCTTTGTACTCATTTTTTTGCCAAAATATTTTGCCTTTTACATTGCTATAAACTACAGCTGAGTTCAGAAGATATGTAATAAAGATTTATGAAACTTTTCCCCTTCTTAAAAAAATAAAATGGCAGTACATAGTTGACTTCTGACTTTAAATTTTATTATATATTTTTAATCTTAGTTATTATCTAGAAAGACCATAAATTTACCTTATCCTCCATACGCCTATAACTGTGTATGTTAACTTTTCAAAAATATTTTCACTCTCATTGCTGAACATGCATTTACAGAGTCCAGTGAAAGTAGAAATGGCCAATTATATCAGAATGCTACTATTTTTTTTTTCAGTTGAAAATAAAACTACCAAAAGCCTCATGGAAAAATAATTACCAAATAACATGTAAAATAAAAGACCACAATTTAAAATATTCTTTTTAATTATCACAATGAAGAAAATATATTTGTTTAAAATTCTGAGGCCTATGGAAATCATTTCTATTTTTAAACATAAAAATATTTTGATAAGCATATTAATGATCTGTAATATGTGAATTAATAATTATTTCTATTAACTTTCAGTTCAGTTCAGTTTAGTTGCTCAGTCATGCCCAACTCTTTGTGACCACATGGACTGCAGCACTCCAGGCCTCTCTGTCCATCACCAACTCCCAGAGCTTACTCAAACTCATTGTCCATTAAGTTGGTGATGCCATCCAACCATCTCATTCTCTGTCATCCTCTTCTCCTCCTGCCTTCAATCTTTCCCAGCATCAGGGTCTTTTCCAATGAGTCAGCTCTTTGCATCAGGTGGCCAAAGTATTGGACTTTCAGCTTCAACATCAGTCCTTCCAATGAATATTCAGGACTGATTTCCTTTACAATTGACTAGTTGGATCTCCTTGAAGTCTAAGGGACTCTCAAGAGTCTTCTCCTACACCACAGTTCAAAAGCATCAATTCTTCAGTGCTCAGCTTTCTTTATAGTCCAACTCTCACATCCATATATAACTACTGGAAAAACCATAACCTTGACTAGATGGACTTTGTTGGCAAAGTATGTCTCTGCTTTTTAATATGCTGCTATTAACTTTAACAACACAGGAATAGAATAAGTTTGAGTTTATGGGTAGTGGTAGCTATATTTTAATGAGAACAAAAATTTTACCATATATTTTATGCTGTCATCATTTAATAGAAAGTTTAGTATCATAATTTGTTGCTCTTTCTGACTTGTGTACCAAGTCAGTAACCAGTTACTATTAATAAAACCCAGTAATATTTGTTAAAATTGGCTACTTTTCATTCCTCACACTTCTGCCTTCATGTAGACCTTTATCTTCTCTTATTTGAACTATTTTAAGAGTCTGTCTTGCTTTTCTATCACCAGAATTTCTAGCTTAATACATTCTGAATATGCCTTTCAAAATTATTTTTAAAAGAAAACAAATAATTTTACTCTACTACAAACCTCTTTTGTTTATGCAAATTATAAGGTACAAAGCCACTTGTTAATTTGGCCCTTATAATTTGGCCTAATCTACTCGCTCCAGTATCCTTTTAGCTCATCAGTTCCCACAGACATGTATTTTCACTCTACACTGAATAGGACATTGTTCCAGACTTTTTCATGAGTCACTATCTACATATATTATTCCTTCTGCCATGAGTGACCATAATCATTAATAATTTGATTTGCAAATTTATATATGTCCTCTCAGACATGGTTCAATTGTAAACATCACAATGAAACTTTCCCTTATACCCCTAGAAAGATTTGGTTTCCCAGTCTTTTATAAATTCCTACTTAATTTTCTACACTATAATAAAACTTACCACATTTGTGATCATTAATTTGTTAAGACCTTTGTGTTATTAAATGGATTATAAAGGTGTGTAGAGATGGTTAGATAGCACCACCAATAATGGTCAAGAATTTGAGTAAAATCTGGGAGATAGTGGAGGACATTGGAGCCCCGTGTGCTGCAGTCCTTGGTGTCACAGAGAGTGGGACATGATGCCGTGAGTGACCATAACATAACAAGAACCATAACAAGAACTCTGATACAATGAAGAAGAGGTTGGTGAACAAACATGGGACCTTATATCAAATACAGAATCTCTTGCTCCATCTTGGAACTCTTGAATGATACTCTGAATTTTTTATTTTGAATTCTTAAAGAGATCTTCATGTGGTTAGTTTTTTCTGCTGCAATATATATATTTAGATAGATAGAGAGACAGAGAGAGAGAGAGAGAGATCTATCTATATATGTGTATATTTATATTCACCTATTCATTCTTTGGGCCAATTACAGAACTCAATTAATATTTACCAAATGAAGAACATTTTAAGTTTGAAACTTAGTACTATGAATTTTACTGATGAATTATATATTTAGACTTGAGATTTTATTATACATTTGATAATAGTAAGTCATATAAAAAACAGTTCTTTTTTCCTATTTTAAACTTCTATGTTAGTCATACTAAGAGGAATAGCAATTCATCAGCATTCCATTTTAAATATTAAAATCAGGAATTAATTCATCAATTAATTCTCTTCCTTGTGCTCTATGCATAGTTGCTCAGTCATGTCCGACTCTTTGTGGCTCCATGGACTGTAGCCCACCAGGCTCCTCTCTCCATGGGGATTCTCCAGGCAAGAATACTAGAGTGGGTTGCCATACCCTCCTCCAGGGGATCTTCCAAACCCAGTGGATCAAACACCCAGGTCTCTTGTGTTACAGGCAGACTCTTTAATGTCTGAGCCACCACTGAACTCTTACTAAATTAATTCTAAAATACATGTGGGTTATGTACGTATTATCCTATGTAACTGATTTGCCTGTGATAGAATGCTCTTGAGAATATTCACATTTGTGCAATTAAAGCATTTTTTTTTTTACTTGCATTGAATTTCCTGTTAGCAGAAAACTTACTTATTCAGGACCTGTAAGCCAATAAGACTAGATCTAAACATGAATTCCTGCTGCTTAAGGGACAAATAAGTCGAAGATTCACCCAGGGCTGACTGCAAGTCATGTTTAGGACAGTGGTTCTTTAAACTAAGTTGCTAGATATGGACTAACCACTGAATTTTAGGCTGTAAGTTTCTCTCTTCTTAGCTTAAATGTATTGAAAAGAAATACAGAAAAATTCAAGGAGCTCTTTTGTCTGCCTCTGAGGATTTACTAATATGGCCTATTGCAGGAAGACATACAGATTACAGATTAATAATCAATGAAAGCTCATTTCCCCTAGAGAATAATATTCCTCAATAGTTAATCATAATGGAAACTCATTTTATAAGACCCTTTTATAAGACTGAAGAACATATTCGTGCAGGTGCAGGTTAAAATGAAAATATAATTGAGAAAAATCACTCTGTACACTCCCTGAAAGATAACCATAATAATTAAATACATATATAACCAAGGAAAAGTGTTGTTTTAATTCCTAAAATACCTTTTTTGGAGCTTGGTTCATATGAGAAAGTTCTATTCTATGAAGCCACATGACTGTACAAAACAATTTCTATGGTTTCCTGTTTCATGAAACCATAAATAAAATAATCACTATTAACTTTTTAAAAACTGTTAAAATTATCAATAATTAAAAACTTCAATATATTCATTATTTGTTTAACTGTAGGTGTTGATGCTAAATGCTGTTCTCTTCATTCATTAGCCTGTTTTAAAAGCTGGATACTTATTACTGCAGACTATTAATTATCAATAAAAAGAATAAGAGCTCAAATTACTTGCTTTCAAGGTGGAAGCTTGAATAAAAGCTTTATGAGTTGAAGCCCTTCTGCACTTGGAACATGGATATATTTCTGAGAAGAAATGTTTTCTTTGGTTTTGGCTTTTTATGTGTATGATTTTAGGTATAAAAATGTAAAGTTGAAATTATGTCCTTTGATACTGATCCCATTCACATTTGCATCTCCTAGCATAATGAAAATATTGCACAATTAAAAGTTCTTGAATCTGTCTCACCGTGAATTGGCCAAGAGGCAGTGAATCTGCCAAAAAGAAGTAGAACAGCTGTGAAGATGCCAACACAATTGAGTACTCCATATCTACATATTTCTAAATATGGAAATTTATTGTACACTTATGGGCATAGAATGACAATGGGGTCAATCCAACCATAAGGCAATGCTGAGACACCTTCATTTTGACCTATTCTCTTGGCATAAGCTATGTCTTAATGGATGCATGTCTAGTCACAGACTGTAAGTGCATATGGGGAAAAAAGAAAACATAAAACATGTCCACTTAGGAAATAATTCTAAAATGCTATTTAATCAATTAACTGAAAATAGGCAAGCAATATTTAATTTTATTTGAGAAATAGTATATTGGATGTCATTCATGTATAATCAATGTAAAATATGAATATTCCAAATTAAAATGAAGCTAATTACATTTAATTATTTTCCTCAAATTTTCTTTATCAGTGATCTTACTTCATCACTCCTATTTGTCAAACTCAGGCAAATTCAAAGTATCAAAATCCACCTGTCTTAAGGTTACAATGATCAGGTAGCAAAAATAAATCCATACTGTTTTAGAGATTTTCTTGGTATCTAATTTTCAAAATTACTCTCCAGTTTTTTTTTTTTTCAAAGATAAAAAGTTAATATAGTCTTTTCTGTAAGATTTTTATGAGACCTTTTTAATTTGTTAGCTCTATTCAAACAAATTTTTCATACCCAAACTGAGTTTCATAACAGGGTAAAACAATTACTGGGTTATGTTCCAAAAAGTAATTTATAAGTGAGAAATGATAATTTATACTTATTCATTGATATATTCAGTATTATCAATTTACTACTACACACCAAGCCCTAAGCCCAGATTGGGATATTTCCTTGCCCTACAAAACAAAAATGATTTTATATATGTTTATGGGAGTTTTAATAATAGCCCATAAAGGCTATATTCCTAAAATGAAATTGTGCCATTATTCCATTGAGGGTTTCTAATTGCAGTTTGAAATTATTTTTCCAATTATGGAATGCTTAGTCATGTGATTAAGGTAGATAAAAGAAAGCATATTGTTCCATATGAGCTTGAGGTTGCTAAATTACAGAAGTATTTTACATATCAAAGATTACTATATTATTATTTGCAGCATTCATTTTCTCTCCTCACGTATAAAAATGATTATTTTAGTTTCTAGAAATATTATAGAAACTAGGCAAATGTAGACAAATGTAAACATTATATAACATTAGAGAACTTGAAGTTACAAGTTCAATGAGAAAGAAGACTGGCTTTCACCAATATACAATATTTTATAATTTGACTTCTGTTTTATTGGCCAAAATTCCAAATAAAAATAATTAATAACTACTAACTAGATATCATACAATAAAAGGGAAAGTTGCTCAGTTGTGTCTGACTCTTTGCCACATCATGGACTACACTACACAGTCTATGGAATTCTCCAGGCCAGAATACTGGAGTGGGTAGCCTTTCCCTTCTCCAGAGGATCTTCCCAACCCAGGGATCGAACCCAGGTCTCCCACATTGCAGGCGGATTCTTTATCAGCAGAGCCACCAGGGGAGCCCTATCATACACTAGAGGTTTTTAAATACAATGAGTCACTTCCTTATAGTCTGAACATTTTCTAAAAGTATGTACTGTGTTTTCCCTTCATTTTTTGTACTAGACTCTACTGATCTGTTGAGAAGGCAATGGCAACCCACTCCAGTTCTCTTGCCTGGGAAATCCCATGGACAAAGGAGCCTGGTAGGCTGCAGTCCATCGGGTCGCTAAGAGTCGGACACGACTGAGCGACTTCACTTTCACTTTTCCCTTTCATGCATTGGAGAACGAAATGGCAACGCACTCGTGTTCTTGCCTAGAGAATCCCAGGGATGGGGGAGCCTGGTGGGCTGCCGTCTATGGGGTCGCACTGAGTCGGACACGACTGAAGCGACTTAGCAGCAGCAGCAGCAGCTACTGACCTATATCTGCTCTCTAAATAAATCACTTTAAAATCAAAATAAACATTACATTTGTTAATTTTGAGTACCTGGAATAAGTTAAGAACAAAGCAACAACCTTAAGTTTAGAGAAAGATAAGTGTGGAAATAATTATATTTGTTAAAATCTGAATTTGTTAACTTTTGTTTAATTTCTAAACCTAATGGCATGTTGGCACTCAAGAAAGGGACTTAAATATGTTACTTTTCTATACTCAGTTCTATACTTGAAAGCATTTCTGTAAGTAAAGTGAGTAAAGAGAAAAAGGAAGGAAGAAAGGAAAAAAGGGAGGAGGAAGGAAGGGGAGAAAGAGGGAAAGTAAATGCATTTCATGATTTTCAGGTAAATCTGAGAAAAAAAGTATAACATTCATTCACTAAATATAATGCTTTTTACTAAATAGTACTTCAAACATCTGTACATTATTCACTATCCAGGCAGGTATTTTAATATCTCATAGATGCACAGTAGGATTATTAGCATATGCAAAATATTTAAAGTAAGTTTTATTAATATAAGAAAGCTAGCTAAGGATTTATAGCCTTATGCAATCATATAAAGTCACTATATTGATTTAGAAAAAGAGTGATGAAGGATAAATTTTAATTTTCCAAATTATGGTTTAACAGTTTACATAGATAGTTTTTAAAAAGTAAATAGCCTTATATCTAATCTATGGCACTGATTTCAGAAACATACCATAATAGACATGTTTCTAAATCATTGCACAATTCAAAACTGTAATCCTTTTCTATTATGCAAATAAGCAAATGATATTAGAATATAATCAAATTTCCTCAAGGTTAAGTGATCTATAGCTGGACATTTCTATTACATAATTGCCTTCAAGTTATATTTCCAGAGTTCCTTAGAAAGATTAAGTGTTCAGAAGTATAAGTTTATAATTATGTTAGACAAGTCAAAATTAGATGGTAACACCATCCTTGGCAATCTTAATAAAATCCACCATGAAGCTGAAAAGAAATATTGCAGTTTATTTTAATGCTCACCTATGATCTGAGCATTCAAAGGAAGCATAAAGCCTGGTCTATTTAAAATATCTTGTTTTTAACTATGTTGAGGAAAAAGAGGGGAATGATAATGCAAAATATGTATTTTTGATTAGAAGAGGATTAAAGGCAAATATTAATGAAAGCTTACAACACATTCAGTTAATGTGCATTTGACCTAGATTAGCAGGAAAAACAATATCACAATAAAAGTATTTTAAGCTATTTTCCAACTGTCTAGTTGACAATGTTCAAGCAGTTAATTGTATTAACCATTATACCTTGGTAATACTGATGAGAAAATTATTAAAGTGTCTGCCTATGTTCATTTTCTTAATAGCAAGTATAAAAAACAAAACTTAAAGTCTTCTTACACTAAATATCATATTCTTTCCACTTGTCAAATGTAATTCAGAACTCAGATGAAAGGGGGAAATCTCTCACCCACAACACAAACACAGAAAAACACACCACACCCACAGAAGGTAGGGATGGAGTTGGATTTCTTTCCTCCCAGCTCCACGTATTTCAGGGCTAGGTATAGGAACAAAGATATTACTAAAAAGTGATGCTGAACTGTAAGTTATAGAGTAGCAATGGAGTGTTTGCAACTGTTTGTGCCAGGGATTACCGTTATTGAAGAAGACAATCTAGAATTAGACAAAGGACTTCAGCAGAATTGAAATGCTGCCTATCTAAGGCTTATTGAGCCCATACCCTGAGACATGAGACAGAGCTCAGTTCAGCAAAATATTGATTAATGGAGATTATACAACTTTCTAATGCTTTCCTTGTACTCTACAGTTGGAAAAATGAGTGGAAGCTATACGCTGTTGCTACTGTTTACTCACTTAGAAGTGTCTGACTCTTTTGCAACCCCATGGACCATAGCTGCCAGGTCCCTCTGTCCATGGGATTTTCCAGGCAAAAATACTGGAGTGGCTTGCCACTTCCTCCTCTAGGGGATCTTCCCAACTCAGGGATCAAACCCAGTTCTGCTGCATTGGCAGGCAAATTCTTTACCACTGAGCCACCAGGAAAACTCATGTGGAAGCCATATAAATGGTGAAAAATGACATCATCCAAGATTAAAGATGTGATTAAAAAATGAAAGCAAACAAAATACCCAAAAACACATTTTAGAGATTGTGCAGAGTTAAGAAAATAAGTACAATTTGTTTCATATAAACTGATCCCACTCACCCCTTACCTCCACTGCCAAAAACAAACAAACAAAAAAAGCAACAAATAAGTTGATATAGGAAAACAGCCAATAATTCTACTTTATATAGAGTTTCTAGCATTTTTTCAGGAATCCATGCCTGCCAGGTTTCTTAGCCGTCCTCAATCAATAGAAATTGACTAGAGGTCAGACAGGTGGCTCAGTGGTAAAGAAGCCACCTGCCAATGCAAGAGACAGGAGGAAAGCTTTCGACCCTTGGGTCAGGAAGATCCCCTGAAGGAAGAGATGGCTAGCTAGTCCAATATCTTTGCTGAGATAATTCTATGGACAGGGGAGCCTGGTGGGCTATAGTCCATGGGGTTGTAAAGACTGGGACGCTTTTGAAGCCACTGAGAATGCACACATGCAGAGGCCAGACAAGAAATTTCGCTACGGCTTTATTGAGGCTTCTGTGCAGACTGCAGGAGTGAAAACAAGTAACAGGTTCCTTTGCTTGCTTGCTCCCTGGCAGAGGTGTGCTTGCTTTGTTTTTGTGGTGAGGGTAGGGGTGTGTCCAGGGGTCAGGCTGGAGGGGCGGTTTAGGTGGTTTGCCCATCATTTTGTGGTATTTAGTGCAGGGGAATGGGCAGTAACCTGCTTTTACTCCCAATAGTTATATGCTCTCAGCTTCAGAATTGGCAGGGTGTTACATATATATATATATATATATATATATATATATATATATATATCTTTTGGTCTAGAATTTCCCCCACCTGAGCATGCACACAGTTATTTTTAGTTCCATATAGTTTCTATATGGGCTTCCCTGGTTGTTCAACTGGTAAAGAATCCACCTGCAATGCAGGAGATCCGGGTTCGATTCCTGGGTTGGGAAGATTTGCTGGAGAAGGGATAGGCTACCCATTCCAGTATTCTTGGGTTTCCCTGCTGCCTCAGCTGGTAAATAATCTGCCCACAATGCAAGAGACCTGGGTTCGATCCCTGAGCTGGGAAGATCCCCTGCAGAAGAGAACAGCTACCCACTCCAGTATTCTGGCCTGGAGAATTCCATGGACTGTATAGTCCATGGGGTCACAAAGAGCTGGACATGACTGAGTGACTTTCATACACAATAGTTTCTGTGTATTTGTAGATTGAGGAGATATAAGTCCAGGTCCAAGGACTGCAGCATTGCAGCGAAGGGTCCCAGGCCGGTTTCAGAATGACCAGGGGAACTCCGTACCTTGTCACTTACTCTTATCGTCCTGTAGATTAAGAGGTGCACATTTTCATAGTAACTTTGCTGTTGCAATGTTGCACTTAGATGAATTCTGTGATCTTCATCCATGTGGTGTCTTTTTCTCTTGCTGAGGGGGCATTGCTTCATCTCAACTACAGCGTTTTCCATTTCCCTCTGTGATGCGTGTTCTCTCTCTGGATATTGCAGTTTCCCTGCTCCTGGCTGGAAGCTTCTCTGACTGAAGATTCTGGATATCATCTCTTTTATACTTCACTGGGTTCATCTCTAATGAAATCTCTGTGAAAGATTACTTAGAACCCTAGCTGCAGTGCTGCAATGCTTGGACCTGGACATAAATCTCCTCAAGCCACAAAATACATAGAAACTATTGGGTCTGAAAGTCATTCAGCCGTGTCCAACTCTTTGTGTCCCCATGGACTGTAGCCCTCCAAGCTCCTCTGTCCATGGAATTATCCAGGCAAGAATACTGGAGTGGAGTACCATGCCTTTCTCCAGGGGATCTTCCTGACCCAGGGACTGAACCAGGGTCTTCTGCATTACAGGCAGCTTCTTTATTGCCTGAGCCACAGGGAAGCCCTCTTCCTAATTCTGTTTTTTCTCTAGTGGTGCCAACTGAGAATTTGGCAGAATTGCCTCTGAGCCTCTGTCTCCAAGGGCTGCTGCCTGCCTTGGTCCAAGCCCAGTGGACCCATGGTTACCAGGAAGCCTCATCAGCCCATCTTCAGTCCAACCACGTGCCATGATTTACAACTTGTAAACCAAACATACACACACACACACACACACACACACACACACACATCCCAAAAACTCTGTCCTATCCAGTTAGAATTTATAACTCAATTTGTAAAGAAAGAAACCATCAAAGTTGTAACCAAAAATGTGTGAGCAAATCCAGGATAAAAGGTCTCTGGTTCAATTACCAGATAATTTCAAATACAGCAATTGGCTAGGTCATGGTGAAAGTTATAAAACAGATGGAAGTTTGATTTGGAACCTCTTAAGCTCTTATGAAAGATGAAGCAAACTTAGAAAAGAGAAAGGGTAAAGACTATGTAAAGTAGAAATGCTTTACTTTGTACCTCATTTCTTAGCCTCACCATAAATAAATTCATAAATCTCTCCACTTGAGTCTCCAAATCTAAATAGAAAGCAAACTACAAATGTTTAAAGAGCTTATCAGCCTTATTTGGTATGGATTAGTGTAATTCTTTTCCAACTCTACCAATTAACTCAGTAATCAAGTGTGTTTTCATTTAGTGTCCTAATTAAATGATTCTAGGATCCTTGTCTATAAATTATAGAAAACTTGTATTTTATCTCTAGCAACGCCTGCCTCCTCAGCCCATCACACCCAAAAAAACCCAGGTACTCTAAGGAATAACACAGATCAGTAAGGTCAGGCCTTGAGTGCCTTGTTTCATTAAGCAAAAAACTGGAAAGGCTGACTATTGAGCTAAGTCACCTCATTTATGGTTATTACTTGCTTTATAGAGTTCATTTGACTACATCAATAACCTGAAAGATCCTATTTCCCATTTCATTAAATGCTATCACCACCTAGTGATGTTGCCATCAGAATTATGATATTCAACTGGCTAAGGCAAAGATTTTCCCTTGTATCAAGTGTTGTGACAGCTGAATCTTACAGCCCAATCATGTGGGCTGCAGAGTACTGTAGCCAACAGAATCTGTTCTTCTCCATCACTGGTAGGCTTCAATAGAATTTAACTATTGTAAGAGATAATGTGGAAACTAATGACTGTCATTACACCTTCAGGCTTATCAGTAATTCTTTATGGTATTTGTGTGTGAGGGGAAATGAGACAATCTACAATCCAGTCTTTCCCAATCGTCTCCAGAATTATGCCTGTAGAAACACCTCATCTCCCTTTTATTCTTATGTAAACTAGACCTTCACATAGCAGCAATTTTTGAAGCAGGCTTTTAATATAATTTTGGTTAATATCTTACTGAGTGTCCCACATGGGACATTCTAGCACAGAAATGCAGTTCACAAGCTCTATCCTGTAACACATACTACTGTCAAATACTATCAACAATACTTTCAGGTTCTGTTGTATATTCTTGTCATGCTGGGGTCAGAGCATGACAAATGTATCAAACACGTGCTTTAAATCTCAGAAGAATGGAATGTGGGCCTCACTTCTTTCCCTCTTAGAAAACTTTCTGTGTCTCTTCAAATTGATAACTGGTAATATCAACAGACTCACAGGGATGGATATGGGATGAAAACTACTTGAGTCTATAGCTGAAGCAGTTTGTACCATTTTCCTGCATGGGTGTGTGTGTGTGCTCAGTCATGTCCAACGCTTGTGACCCCATGGACTGTAGCCTACCAGGCTCCTCTGCCCATGGAATTCTCAAGGCAAGAATACTGGAATGGGTTTCTATTTCTTATTCCAGGGGATATTCCAAAACCAGGGATTGAACCCAGGTCTCCTGCATTGTAGGCAGATTCTTTACCACTGAACTACCCGGGAAGGCTCATTTTCCTACAAGAAGCTTTTCAACCTAGAACAATTTCCCCTCTTCCTCTAGGACATAGTCAGCAATATCTAGAACCATTTTTGATTATCACAACTGAGGAGTGTTATTGGCAGCTATTGGGTTAAGGCCATGGATTCTGCTAAATACAAGAATATATACAAGACTAGCTTCCCTGGTGGCCCAGCAGTAAAGAATCTGCCTGTAATGTAGGAGACATGGGCTCAATCCCTGGGTCAGGAAGATCCCCTGAGGAAGGAAATGGCAACCCACTTCAGTATTTTGCCTGAGAAATCCCATGGACAGAGGAGCCTGTAGGGCTGGAGTCCATGGGGTCACAATAATTGGACAAAATTTGGCAACTAAACCACCACTGCTTTAGCAGAAGTTATCCAGGGAAGTATAGCAGAAAGAGAAAAACAGATGCATATATTAACATATATATGTGGAATCTAGAAAAATGGTACAGAGGAACCTGTTTGCAGGGAAGAAATAGAAAGGCAGACGTAGAGAACAGCTGTGTGAGCCTGATGGGGAGGGTGAATTAGTAGATTTGGACTGACGTATAAGCGCTGCCATATATAAAACCATAGCTAGCAGGAACCTGCTATATAGCACAGGGAGCTTAGCTCAGTGTTCTGTGGTGACCGAGATGCCTGAGGTGGGTGAGAGAGGGAGGGCCAGGAGGGAAGGGATATATGTATGTGTGTGCGTGTTTAGTCTCTCAGTTATGCAACCCCATGGACTGCAAACATACAATTACTTCACTTTGTTGTACAACACTGTAAAGCAACTGTACCCCAATTTTTTTAAAAGGTGCCAATAGTGTCTGTGTTAAGAAATCCTGCTTTCTGGGCATTCCCTGATGGTTCAGTGGTTAAGACTCTTGTATGTCCACTGAAGGAGGTGTGAATTCAATCCCTGGTGGGGGAATTAATATCCTACATGCTGTACTGCATGGCCAAAATAATAAATAAACAGATCTTTAAAAAAAAAGAAATTCTGCTTTCTAAGTATGACCTTCTGTAAAACGCAGCTTTCTGTCTTAATGCCTAAAACCAGCCATCTTGGATTTTCTAATGCTAAGATTTGCAGCCTTTTTAATATATTATCAAACATATAAGTTCAGTCACATAAAATTTCCTTGAATTATAGTTTAAAATCAAGGTTCCATTAGTAATAAAATAAAAACCTTGGGAGATCCTTTATTTTAAAAATATAATGATTGCTTCTTTTCAAATCATAGTTAGGTTAAAATAAGAAATTAGAAAAATACAGATGTATTAACAGAAAATATCAAGGTGTACCAAATTAATTTTGGTTTAGAGCTTGGAAATGATTTAGGGATATAGTGTACATATGTGTGAACTGTGTTTTATTGACTGAATGGATATTCATCAAAATGTTATAATAGTTAATACTGAGTATTAATACTGAGTATTAGGAGCGTGAATAATTTTAAATATTATATGTAACTATATAATACATAACTGCATATGTACATATATGCTACACATATATATGTACAGTATACATACACACTCTCTCTCTCTATATATATATATATACACACTCTGTGTTTGGGAATATATATAAATATATATGCACATATATATAGTTTCAATAATGAGGAAAACTAAACCAATGTAATTTAAGACACACATTGAACTGAATCAGTTCAGCTGCTCACTTGTATCCAACTCACTGTGACCCTGTGGACTGCAACACGCCAGGCTTCCCTGTGTATCACCAACTTTCAGAGCTTGCTCAAAGTCATGTCCATCGAGTCGGTAATGTCATCCAACCATCTCATCCTCGGTCATCCCCTTCTCCTCCTGCCTTCAGTCTTCCCCAGCATCAGGATGTTTACCAATGAGTCAGTTCTTCACATCAGGTAGCCAAAGTATTGGAATTTCAGCTTCAACATCAGTCCTTCCAATGAATATTCAGGACTGATTTCCTACAGGATTGACTGGTTTGATCTCCCTGCAGTCCAGGGGACTCTCAAGAGTCTTCTCAAAAAACAAAAAACAAAAAACAGTCTTCTCCAACACCATAGTTCAAAAGCATCAATTCTTCAGTGCTCAACTTTCTTTATAGCCCAACTCTCACATTCATACATGACCACTAGATAAACCATAGCCTTGACTAGACAGATCTTTGTGAGTAAATTAATGTCTCTGCTTTTTAATATGCTGTCTATGTTGGTTATAGCTTTTCTTCCAAGGAGCAATCATCTTTTAATTTCATGGCTGTACACACCAACTGATTTTGGAATCCAAAAAAATAACTGTTTCTGTTGTTTCCCCATCTATTTGCCATGAAATGATGGGATCAGATGCCATGATCTAAGTTTTCTGAATGTTGAGTTTTAAGCCAACTTTTTCACTCTCCTCTTTCACTTCCATCAAGGCTCTTCAGTTCTCCTTCACTTTCTGCCATAAGGGTGGTGTCATCTGCATATCTGAGGTTATTGATGTTTCTCCTGGCAATCTTGATTCCAGTTTGTGCTTCTTCCAGCCCAGCATTTCTCATGATGTACTCTGCATAGGAGTTAAATAAGCAGGGTGACAATATACAGCCTTGACGTACTCCTTTCCCTATTTGGAACCAGTCTGTTGTTCCACATCCAGTTCTAACTGTTTCTTCTTCACCTGCATATAGATTTCTCAGGAGGCAGGTAAAGTGGTCTGGTATTCCCATCTCTTTAAGAATTTTCCACAGTTTGTTGTGATCACATAGTCAAAGGCTTTGGCGTAGTGAATAAAGCAGAAGTAGATGTTTTTCTGGCACTCTCTTGCTTTTTCAGTGATCCAACAGATGTTGACAATTTGATCTTTGGTTCCTCTACCTTTTCTAATTCCAGCCTGAACATCTGGAAGTTCACAGTTCATATACTATTGAAGTCTGGCTTGGAAAATTTTGAGCATCACTTTGCTATCATGTGAGATAAGTGTGATTATGTGTTAGTTTGAACGTTCTTTGGCATTGCCTTTCTTTGAACTGAATACAGATTCAAAAAACTGACCCATACATACATAATAGAATAATTTATGATGATGGTGTTTGGGGAAGACTGCCCCAAAATATGCCGTTAACATATCTGAATTAAAGTTAACTAAGAAACAGTCAGTACAAGAAGACTACTCTGACCTTTCTTTGTTCCCCTGAAAGCAAGAAACAAAACACTGAAGGGAAGGTATCCTTCCTTTGCCTGAAGGATGGAGGGAATTCTTGTTACCACAGACAGGGAATTCTGGCCAGAAAGCTGTATAATCAGAATTTATTACTTCTTTTTTAACTTGTTACCCTAGCAAAAATCCTTTTGTTTTGTCAAATTCTCACAAATAATACATTATTTTTTGTCTAAAATGTTATAAAAACAGATTATTTTGGTCACTTCTTCAGTCCAATAATTATGGGACCTCCATATATATGAAATTAAATGTTTGTCTTCTGTAATCTGTCTTATGTTCATCAGATAATTAGGCCAGTCAAAATAACCTGGTAATGTAGAAAAAAAAATATCTTCCTCCCTTACAATGCAAAGATGATCTTGCAGTTTGGTGGAGGAAGAAAATTATTTTCAGTAGCAGTGATGTTTTAGTTGAACATTCAAATACAAAGTAATCCTCTTGACCCCTATTTCACAGCTTAATTAGAAGTCAGCTCCAGGTGGAATACAAATGTAAATGTGAAAGGAAAAAAAAGGGGGGGGGAGGGGAGTTTAGAAGAATATATAGAACATCTTCTCGACCTTATAGTAAGCAAAGATTTATTAAAAATTGGGTCTAGATAAGTTCAAATTAAGACTAAAAATAAAAAATGTATAAATTAAACAATTTCAAAATTAACCAATAGTATTTATAACAGGTCCTACTAAGCATAGAAAGGCAATCTATAGATTGATTGAAAATATTTTAAATGCACATATCCAAGCTTACATCTAAAATATATATTACAAAATTTTTATAAGCCAATAAAAAAAGCAACAAAAATGAGCAAAAATCTAAAACAGAAAAAAATACAATACCAATATTTAAATAGTCAACAAGATTTTTAAAAAGCTCTCAACTTGATTAGTCACCAGCTAAATGCATATTTAAGCTAATTCAACAATGCTATATACACAGTTGGAGAAGGAAATGGCAGTCCACTCAATATTCTTGCTTGGAAAATCCCATGGACTGAGGAGCCTGGTAGGCTACAGTCCATGGGGTCACAAACAGTGAACAGGACTGAGCAACTTCACCTTCAACTTTTGATATATACAATAGAATTGTTAAAATAGTAAGTAAATAAATAGCAAGAGTGAGAAACAAATGAAATATAAATGATTATGATGTACACATTATTTTGAATAATAAATTCTGGCAATGAAGGAGCAAATATAGAATGTGTTTATGTAAAGTCAGAAGATGAACACAATTAATCTATAATATTATAATAACTATAGTGAGTGATTGGCTTAATATGAGATAAGTTTTGCCTGGGAAGAAAACAGGAGAGATTCTGAATTGCCTGGTTATGTCCTAATTTTTGTTGTGAATGATGCTTACAGACTGTTTGTGAAATTCACTGACCTTATGATTCAACATTTTTATGTTATTATTAAACAAAATTTACAAAAACTATGCTACAGGAAATAAAAACATGTTTTGATATTTTCCAAAAAGGTTTTTGATACCCCACTGAATTTAAGTGATAATGTTTTTGTTTTGATCAATAGAAAATAAACTTTGCTTCTCATTCTATATTAGTTTGCAAAAACTTTCTGTTCAGAGGTGGGTTATCTGTTACCCTAAGAACTATAAGTTAATCTTTCCCAAACTCTTATTCTTCATAAATAAAATATAAGCAGAATATTCAAATCAGAATATTTTAGAATTAAATTAGAAAATATAGCACAAATCTTTATACAAATATTCACATTATTTCTTTCTCATCACCTACAGAAATTCCAAATTATATCTATTAAATAGATTAAGTATAATATTCAGAGTAATAATAAATTAGGTTGAGAACTAAATAAAATTAACTGAACTTCATTTTCATGTAGCTGTTGACCATTCTGTAATCTTTTGTTTCCTAGGACACAGAGCAAGTTCTCCTGATGCCACTTCTTTCATCTGCTAGATGCTGCTGGTGGTGATCATCATTTATATTTGTCATGAGATATGAACTGTCCAACTCTGTGATTGATATATCTACTAAAGGCTCAAAATGCCAAGTAGATTATTGCCTTCACAACTGTAAGTAGACTATTAAAGTATATTGCCATTTCTGTGTTTATAGAGAAAAATTGTACTACCCAGTGGAATAACTTGAGCATGCTTAGTTTTACCTTTCTTCCTGGAGATTAGACAATGGGCTTAACCATGTACATTTCTCAACCTTCTCCAAACCCAGGTCAAATTGATTAAAGAAAGAGAATGAAAGAAAAAAGATATTTCTTTAAATTTTCATGCGTACCCAAAACATGACTAGATATGAACCTCCCACAATCTTGGTTGAAATTTGACTGGACCATCACAGCTTTTAGTTTCAAGTTTAATATTGTGTTCAATCATAATGTCATATGGGGTAATGACTATCACCACATGACAAGGAATGAAGGACAAGGTCATCAAAATATGTATTAAATTGAAAATCACTCTACAGAGTGGTCAGATCTGATCTTGCAATTTTATAGGTGATGATACTGGATATCAATTCACATTTAAGAGTGTTTGCTAGCAGGCAAGAAAGAGTGATAGTTGATAACAACTAGAAATTCAATAATTTGGGAAAGCTTTACAAATGACATGTATTAATAAGCAAAGTTTTGAATCTTAAATCTATAAACAGGCAAAGCAGTGGGAAATTCGAAAAGCCTTTCCAAGTTCTGGTTTGAGTAACCTGAGACTAGAAGAGGAGGCCCAAAACAAAATGATGTCAAGGACACAGGAAAAATAATTATGAAGAAATGTAAACTGAATGTTAGGAAACAAATCTGATAAAAGCATCAAGGAAAATATCCAGAGCTGATAGACCAGCACAAAACATTAAATATGGACATTCACTAAAGTACTTCATAGCAAATAGATGGGGAAACAATGAAAATAGTGATAGACTTTATTTTCTTGGGCTTCAAAATCACTGTAGATGGTGACTGTAGCCATGAAATTAAAAGACACTTGCTCTGTGGAAGAAAAGCTATGACAAACCTAGACAGCATATTAAAAAGCAGAGGCATTAATGACAAAGGTCCATCTAGTCAAAGCTAAGTCTCTTGCAGTAGTCATGTATGGATGTGAGAGTTGGACCAAAAAGAAAACTGAACGCCAAAGAATTGATGCTTTTGAACTGTAGCGATGGAGAAGACTCTTGAGAGTCCCTTGGACAGCAAGAAGATCCAACCAGTCAATCCTAAAGGAAATAAGTCCTGAATATTCATTGGAAGGACTGATGCTGAAGCTGAAGCTCCAATATTTTGGCCACGTTATGCAAAGTACTGACTTAATGGAAAAGATCCCGATGCTGGGAAAGGCTGAAGGCAGGAGAAGGGGATGACAGAGGATGAGATGGTTGAATGGCATAACCAACTCTATGGACATGAGTTTGAGCACGCTCCGGTAGTTGGTGATGGACAGGGAAGCCTGGCGTGCTGCAGTCCATAGGGTCACAAAGAGTCAGACACGACTGAGTGACTGAACTGAACTAAACTGATTTGCTAAATTCTGCCAGGAAGAAAAAACTTATTAGAATAGAATTATAATTCTATTTGCCAGTAAAGAGAATTATAGACAAACAGGTTCCCTCTCCCAGCAGAACAGCTTCAAACACTTAGAGAGTGCCTACTCTTGGCTGGTACAATCCTATATAAAAACAATCTACCCACTGAAACTACAAGTTTATTTAGGAACTGTCTTTCTAATGAAGTTACCCAAATTATTAGAGGTGTTCTTTTATACAGGCAAAGGGGAAAGACATTTAGATTCATTTTGCAACCAAAATTATTTTTATTAACATCTTATAAAATATTATAACATGTATCTGTGTATATAGGTAGATAAATGATAATAAGTAAACAAATATAGATTTATAAATGATAGATAAATAGATAAAAGAGTTGGTTGAGGTCAACTCCTCTGAAGAATAATGACCTTATAACAAGTATGATTTGTGGTCAGGTGTGTTAAGCAAAATTCCAAAAATGTCTCCTCATCGTGTCCCACCCTCATATTGAGGACTGAAAATATTGAGTTTTCATGCCCATGAATGTTACTGACATGGCAAAATGGACTTGCATATGTAATTAAGGTTACAAATTGCAAGCTAAGTCACTTCAGTCATATCTGACTCTTGGGCCTTATGGACTGCAGCCTGCCAGGTTCCTCTGTTCATGGAATTTTCTACACAAGAATGCTGGAATGGTTTGCCATGCCCTCCTCCAGGAGGTCTTCCCCACCCACGGATTAAGACCACTTCTCTTATGTCTCCTGCATTGGCAGGCAGGTTCTTTACCATCAGTACCACCTGGGGAACCCCAAGGCTACTAATTAGCTGATCTTAAAACAGAAAGATTTTCCTGGATTTTCAGGTGAGGTGAAGGTAATATAATTAAATGAGCCCTTTAAAAGTGAGGAGTTTTTCCAGCAAGCAGCAGAGCATAAAGTCATAAAAAAATATTGCAAAACACCGGGCATGGCATTCCTGATTTCAAGATGGAGGCTACCACATTATGAGGACATGGGGACATAGACATCCCCTATATGGTAAGGTTGACCCTAGATAATGAACAGTGAGAAATAAGAGACCTCAGTCTTCCAATTACAAAAAACCAAAATCTTCTCATACCCAATGAGCTTGGGGGGGGGAAAAAAAGCCAGATTAAACCAAAGCCCCATCGACATCTTGATTTCAGCCCAGTGGGATACAGAACAGACAATCTTGTCATTATGTGCCAGATTTCTGACATAGAGAACCATTTGCTAAAACATGGGCATTGTTTTAAGCTACTATGTCTGTAGTCAATGGCTAGGCAGCAATGGAAGACTGGGCTTCCCTGCTGGCTCAGAAGGTAAAGAATCTACAATGCAGGAGACTTGGGTTCAATCCCTGGGTGGGTGAGATCCCCTGAAGAAGGGAGTGGCTACCAATTTCAGTATTCTTGCCTAGAGCATTCCATGGACAGAGGAGCCTGGTGGGCTACAGTCCATGGGGTTGCAAAGAATCAGACATGACTGAGCAGCTAACAAACATACACAATGGAAGACTAGGGGATTAGAGTTAATACTTGCACATACATGCCCTATTTGATTTATAAATAAATAATAAATAGTATTAATAGTAGTACATATTATACATATAAGGGATAATTGCTTGAAAGAGATAAAAATGAAGGCAATAATTAATTTTAATAAAATTATAAGTTTATAAGAATTTTAGATTTAGAGAAAAGTTCAAATGATGGTACAGTGAGTTTCCATAAAACCCTCACCAAAGTTTCCTCAATTGTTAATATCCTACATTAGTACAATATATTTGTCACAACTAAGGAAACAAAATTATAACATTGCTATTAACAAAGCACCACATTTCATCTGAATTTCACTACCTTTCCCTACATGTTCTTTCTTTTGCCCCAGTATTTTATCCAATATACCACATTGCATTTAGTTCTTATGATACTATGATTGTGAATAAGAGATAGTATACATTTTCAAAACCTATAGAACTCTAAAACACAAAGGGTGACACGTGCACTATAAACTTTCATTAACAATATAACAATATTCATTCCATAGTTATAACAGATATTCTATGCTAATGTAAAATGTTGATAACCATGAAAGTATGGAATGGGGTTAAATGGTATATGGGAACTCTCTGTATTATCTAATCAATTTTTCTGCAAATTTAAAACCATTCTTGAAAAATAGACTCTACTAATTTAAAAAATAGTTAATCCTACTCTTAGAGAATTCCAAAGTATTTCATTCTTCTTTCACAGAGATGAACCAGTAAGAAATCTCTTCTCTTTGTTATAAAAAGAGAAAGTTAAATTTGCTTGAGTAGCTTTTTATGGGGCGGGGGGAGTTCAGTAGTTTAAGAATCAAAAAGGTAGATTTATTCGATAGAGAAACAAGAGTATACATAATTTACCTCAGGTCCTTGTCCCAAAAAAATGCATAAACTTTCACGAGTGTGCTGACAAATAGACATAGAAAACGGTAAGTGAAATTAGGTAAGGAAGAAGAGACGAGAATGGGAAAAGTAAATAAAATAACAGAAGTAAGTAAACTGTTATTAAGAAAGAAAGGAAACATAATTAAACAACTCAGATTTATACTCTCCCTCAGGGAAGATTAATTGTATTTAATTACAATAATACCTGTGGTATCAATTTATGCTTTCCAAAAATGGGTAGGAGAAATTAAATAATATCATTATCATAATATAGTTTTGCCAAGGCTGTAGAGACTAGCAAGCACTCAATTCCATGTTAGGTAGTCACTGATTGGTTTGGTCACATACCCATGTGTACCTAGCTTTCTCCTTTCTTGATGGGTTATAAATGAAAGTTAATTGAACTTCTTTTTCTTTTTTTTTTTCCCCCTTATTTTCTATATACTGGCTGCTGTGACTGGCATATTTCCCTTAACTGATTTAACCTTATTTCCAGTAATTAATATACATTTAAATTGGATAATTTTTACAGATAATACTTGTACATACTTTAAACATCCAAATATTAACACACAGAAGAACTGTACAAATAAGTATTAAACCTCCTGGATAACCATGGTGGTGGTGTCACTAACCTAAAGCCAGGCAGCCTGGGGTATGAAGCCAAGTTGGCCTAGGAAGCATTACTACAAACAAGGCTAGTGAGGGTGATGGAAATCCAGTTGAGCTATTCCAAATCCTAAGAGATGATGCTGTTAAAGGGCTGCACTCAATATGCTAGCAAATTTAGAAAACAAAGCAGGGGGTCACAGACTGGAAAAGGTCAGTTTTCATTCCAATCCCAAAGAAAGGCAATGCCAAAGAATGCTCAAACTACTAGACAACTGCACTCATTTCACATACTATCAAGGTAATGCTCAAACTCCTTCAAGCTAGGCTTCAATAGTATGTAAACTGAGAGCTTCCAGATGTACTAGCTGGATTTAGAAAAGGCAGAGGAACTGGAGATCAAATTTCCAACATCTGCTGGGTGATAGAAAAAGCAAGAGAATTCCAGAAAATAACATTTATTTCTGCTTCATTGACTACAGTAAAGCCTTTGACCATGTGAATCACAACAAACTGTGGAAAATTCTTCAAGAGATGGGAATACCAGACCACCTTACTTGCCTCCTGAGAAAATTGTATGCAGGTCAAGAAGCAACAGTTAGAACCAGATATGGAACAACAGACTGGTTCAATATTGGGACAGGAGTAAGACAAGGCTTATATAACTTCTCTGCAGAGTACATCATACAAAATGCCAGGCTGGATGCATCACAAGCTGGAATCAAGATTGCCAGGAGAAATAGCAACAACCTCAGATATGCAGATGACACCAACTTTGTGGTAGAAAGCTAACAGGAACTAAATAGCTCCTTGATGAAGGTGAAAGAGGAGAGTGAAAAAACTGGCTTGAAATCCAACATTCAAAAATGTAAGATCATGGCATCTGGTCCCATCACTTCATGACAAATAGAGAGGAAACAATGGAAACGGTGACAGACTTTATTTTCTTGGGCTGCAAAAACACTGCAGATATGACTGCAGCCATGAAATTAAAAGATGCCTGCTCCTTGGAAGAAAACCTATGACCAACAAAAACAGCATATTATAAAGCAGAAACATTACTTTGTTGGCACAGGTCCGTCTAGTCAAAGCTATGATTTTTGCAGTAGTCATGCATGGATGTGAGTTGGACCGTAAAGAATGCTGAGCATCGAAGAATTGATGCTTTTGAACTATGGTGTTGGAGAAGACTCTTGAGAGTCTCTTGGACTACAAAGAGATCAAAGCAATCAATCCTAAAGGAAATCAGTCCTGAATATCATTTGAAGGACTGCTGCTGAAGCTAAATCTAGAATAGTTTGGCCACCTGATGCAAAGAGCCAACTCACTGGAAAAGACCTTGATGCCAGGAAAAATTGAAGGCAAGAGGAGAAGGGGAGGACAGAGGATGAGATGGTTGGACAGCATCATTGACTCGATGGACATTCAATGGACATGAGTTTGAGCAAACTGGGAGACAGTGGAAGACAGGGAAGCCTGGTGTGCAGTCCATGAAGTCGCAAAGAGCTGTACCCAACTGAGCGACTAAACAACACATTGAAAATAGTTAAGCTGCTTCCCCATCTTACTGATTTTAATCGTAGGGATGCGACTTGCTTTTTCATCAGTGGAATGTGGAAGGTAATTACAATGTGCTATTTCTAAGCCTAGATCTGAAGAGACATCATGTGGCTTATCAATTTTGTATTATTTCAATATAAGAACAGGATTTTGGTTGCTGGTTGAACCGGAAGAATGAAAGATATTAAAGCAGACATGTACTTAGTTCTCAACTCAGAGCAAAGCTCAGCCAAGTCCAGCTTCAATCATGTACACTTCACCCAATCTGTAGACAGGTAAATAAGAAAGACATATTTCATGTTGTTTTCCTTTCAGTTTTGAGTAGTTTATTATAAAACTTTTTGTAGGCACCGAAATTAATATCATCTTCCTTTTTTAGTTTAGACATTTTGAAAAATATCTATTGACCCTCATCTCTCCAGTTATACTTATGAACCAGGCAACACATGTTGTTTAGGATCTTTATTTCTGTTTTGGGTAGAAAGGTTGAAGGACCAAACCTTATGGATATCAGTATCAGGTCGTAAAGCTATCAATGATTTTTTCTTTGTCATACAAGTTTCTCCAACATGAGTACTTTATCAGGTCTTTACTTTTTGTGAAGTAATTTTCTTTTTAATGGAATGAAAATTGCTTTTCAATGTTGTGTTGGTTTCTGCCATATTACAACTTGAATCAATCACAATTTTATGTCCTTTCCTTTTTGAGTTTCCCTCCCCTAACCCACCCCTCTGGGCTCCCTGTGTTATATAGCAACTTCCCACTATCTATCTATTTTACACATGATAGTGTATATATGTGAATGCTTCTTTCTCAATTCATCACAACCTTCCCTTCCTGTGCTGTATCCACAAGTCTGTTTTCTCCTAGGTTCATCAGTACCATTTTTCTAGATTCCATATATATGTGTTAATATACAATACTTATTTTTCTCTTCCAGACTTACTTCACTCTGTATAAGAGGCTCTAGGTTCATCCATCTCACTTTATCTGACTCAAATACATTCCTTTTTATATCTGAGTAATACTGCATTGTATATATATGTATCATATCTTATCCACTCATCTGCTGATGGGCATCTAGGTTGCATACATGTTCTGGCTATTGTAAATAGTGCTGCAGTGAACACTGGGGTATATTTATGTTTTGGATTGTGGTTTTTCTTAGGGTATATGCCCAGTGGTGGGATTTCTGGGTCACAAGGTAGGTTTATTCCTAGTTTTTAAAGGAATCTCCATACTGTTTTCCATAATGGCTGTATAAGTTTACATTCCCACCAAAAGTGCAAGAGAGTACCCTTTTCCCAATATCCTCTCCAGCCTATATTGTTTATAGATTTTTTGATGATGGCCATTCTGACTGGTGTGAAGTGATATTTCATCATAGTTTTGATTTGCATTTCTCTAATAATGAGCAATGTTGAGCATCTTTTCATATGTTTATATTCAGACCAATAAACATCTGTATGTCTTCTTTGGAAATATGCCTATTTAGGTCTGCCCATTTTTTTGTTGGGCTGTTTTTCTGACACTGAGCTGTATGAGTTACCTATATATTTTGGAGATTAATCCTTGTGATAAGTAATTTTAAGTAGGGAAGTATTTCCTAATTTTCTGCCTCAGTTCAGTTGCTCAGTCATGTCCAACTCTTTGTGGCCCCATGGACTGTAGCATGCCAGGCTTCCCTGTTCATCACCAACTCCCAGAGCTTATTCAAACTCATGTCCATCGAGTTGGTGATGCCATCCAACCATCACATCCTATGTTGTCCCCTTCTCCTCCTGACTTAAATCTTCCCCACCATCAGGGTCTTTCCAAATGAGTCATTTCTTCACATCAGGTGACCAAAATATTGGAGTTTCAGCTTCAGCATCCATCCTTCAAATGATATTAAGGATTGATTTCCTTTAGGAATGACTGTTTGGATCTCCTTGCAGTCCAAGGGACTCTTGAGCCTTCTCCAACACCACAGTTCAAAAGCATCAATTCTTCAGTGTTCAGCTTTCTTTATAGTCCAACTCACATCCTACATGACTACTGCAAAAACCGTTACTTTTTTGAAAAGTAATGTCTCTGCTCTTTAATATGCTGTCTAGGTTGGTCATAGATTTTCTTCCAAGGAGCAAGCATCTTTTAATTTCATGGTTGCAGTAGTCATCATCTACAGTGATTTTGGAGCCCCCAGAAATAAAGTCTCTCACTGTTTCCATTGTTTCCCCATCTATTTGCTATGAAGTAATGGGACCAGATGCCATGATCTCAGTTTTCTGAATGTTGAGTTTTCTGCCTAGGGGTATAAAAATATTGCCAGCTTCCAGGAAGCCAATACTTGAAATGGCTAAGGACTTCACATTAGTGTACAGACTTTTACTTCAAGATTATCTTTTCATTAAGATATCTCTCCCATATTCAGCAATATGTAAAATTTCTTTAGCATTTCTAGTTTACTTTCTCTGGAAAGATTTTATCCTTTGTATGTCCTATGGTGGGTTTCCCAGGTGGTACAGAGGTAAAATAATTCTCCTGCTGATGAAGAAGATGGAAGAGACACAGGTTAGATCCCATGGTTTGGAAGATTCCCATAAAGTAGGAAATAGCAACCCACTTTCTATTTCAATGGCACCCCAGTAGTCTTGCTTGAAAAATTCCTTGGACAGGGGGGCCTGGTGGGCTAAAGTCCAGGGAACTACAAAGAATCTGAAAGAACTGAGCGACTGAGTACACACATATACACATACACATGCCTTGCAGTGTGGTCATCTTGCTGGTACAGTAGTAACGAATGGAATCTAGCAATTAACTAAATGCTTCTGATATAACTTTTACCAAACAAAGTAATAACAAAAATTTATGTAGTAACAACTATTTGTCACTATTTTGAGGGCTATATTAACTTATTTATGTCTCCCAACAGCCTGTGTATTAGGTATTATTAATACTCCTGTTTATAGGTGAGGAAACTTAGGCAAAAATAGGTTTCACTCTTGGTCGTCTCCTCATGCAGCAACTGATTATCCATATTCTTTGTAGCTTCCAAAAATGTGATGTTATCAGGTTTTTTAATATTATTTGCTTTATGCTTATGTTCTTGCATGAGGGAACATATATATTCTTTTCAATTTTGATATTGTTAGATAAATATAGTAACTAACTAACCTGGGTGTATTTCTCTAAATCTAAATCAACACAATAAAATATTACCAGTTGAATTTAACAACAAAAATGGTTGACTTGGGTAGCATATAATTTAGGAAGAATATTAAAAGGCATTCTTAAAATCTGTCATATACAAGATCCTGAAGGGGCTAAATTATAAAATGTTTAGTTACTTAAGCATGTGAATCATCACTAACAGCATTATTCTCTGGATGTGTTTCCAAAATGCACAGAATGTTCCATGGGCTTCAGATCTGCCACTTCCTCTTTGTACATAGAGCAGCTCTCCTCTGAACAGTGCTGTCTAAAAGTGAAGCACTGATTGCATAATTTGCATTTTGATTTGGTTGTGTGTCTATCTTAAGGTGATAAAGTCAGTTTTAACTGGTTCCATCATATAGCTTGCCCTTCATGGCTGTATGATAAGAAGGTTTGTCTTATTTTAGTGAAATCTGTCTGGCCTGGTGTTTCTAATATATACATCTGCAGAGGCAGCAAGTAATTGATGTTATTGATGGTCCTCATTTATATTGAATCTTTTTCACACTCTTTCTGCTTTCTCCTTGGTAAAGTAGAATGGATCTTCATGGAAGAATTTTTTTAGAAAAATCTTATAATCTTCCTTTTTTATAATTCATTAATGACTCCTTATAACTCTAGAAAATGTATTTCTCTCTCTTAAATATATTTTAAGGTTATGACAGACATTCCTGTTAGTCATTCTAAAAAAGAGTGATGAATGTTTTCCAGGCAAGCTTTCATGTCCCTGATGGTAATTTTTTTTTAATTGCTCAATTTATCAGGGAACATTGTAAAGGTCTTTCAAGAAGTAATCAGATTGATTTAGGATTAAAAACTTATATTGAATGCTATTTGGTTTCAGTTAGTTATTGCTGAATAGTATATTCGGAAAGCTTTCCAGGAGAGTATTCTGATTTTAAATTGGAAGATACCTTAAGTAGTTGATAGAGCTTTGTTGAACTAAAACCTCAGTAATATGCAAACATAACAGGTGTGCTTGTCTGAACCAATTCAATTCACAATCAACTTTCATCTTATACAAAATTATTTGCATGCTACATATTAGTAAAGTATTTATCAAGTATAGATATTTTGATTGCTGAACACTTCTCTAATAGAGTAAATTGAAGATCTTAATTAATAACTTGTGATTTCTTCAATATTTTTAAATATTTGTATTCACAGCAAAACATAATTTCTCCAAAGAGAAGAAACTATTCAAAAGATTCATGCTATTTATTAAAATGCAAGTATAGTTTAAAAAAAGAACCCTGTAGCATATGCCTGTTAATTCTGCAGGACAAAGTGACATTGCAAATTGGGAAGAATTGGTAAAACATATTTATGATGCTGAACAAAAATGTTAAGATACAGTATTTCTGTTTTATTTCTTATTGGTATTTTGCTTGGATATATGTTTGTGTTGTGTGTGTGCATATTTAGAGATGTACTAATGAAAACCTCAGGTATTATTTCTATATAAGAAGAAAGGAAGAAAAAATTAGATATACTGAATTATTCCAGGTTTGCCACCTTTGTCCCTGGTGGCTCAGCAATAAATAATCTGCCTGCAATGCAGGAGACCCGGGTTAAATCCCTGGGTCAGGAACATTCCCTGGAGAAGGAAATGGCAACCCACTCCAGTATTCTTGCCTGGGAAATCTCATGGACAGAGGAACCTGGCAAGCTACAGTCCATGAGCTCACAAACAGTTGGACACAACCTAGCACTAAACAACAACTATTCTAGGTATATATATGCATTTTATGAATTTTGATTTGATATAATAAGATTGATTTTTAAAATTACCAGCTTTTCCTCGGTTCATATTTGCTCTTTTTCATTTTAAAAGTAAATGAACTATATCCATATTTTATTTATTTTACATATATATTTATATATATATATATATATATATATATATATATATATAGCTGGCTCAGTGCTAAAGAATCCACATGCCAATGCAGGAGACTGGGGTTTAATCCCTGGGTCAGGAAGATCCCCTAGAGAAGGAAATGGCAACCCACTCTAGTATTCTTGCCTGGGAAATTCCATGAACAGAGTAGCCTGGTGGGCTATCGTCCATGGGATCACAAAAGAGTTGGGCAACACTTAGCAGCTAAACAATAACAACAACAAGAATTATATATTTCTTAGTTTCTTAAAGCATATGTGGAATTTCTTCTGTTTCTATTTGTACTGACAAGATTGTATCAGGCAAAATTTTAGGCACTTATTAATGAGTACATTATCAGTAGAGTCATTTTAGGATTGCATAGTAATGCCCCATTGACAAGGCATACCTGCTCACTTATATGAGGGAGAACGTGTATAAATAGAACTTGAATAGGCTGTGGTATAGCCTATTGAATAGGCTATGGCATAGCACTTCAACCAAAGACAATGGTTGAAGTACAAGATATTACTTAGTAACCATAACTGTATATTGCGCTGGACAATATAAACAGTGGGACAGATTACATATGATGGAAGACTATTTTATACATATAGTAATGGTGGTTATCCATAACGATAACAAAAACATAAGAGGAAAGAGATGGAACAGAGAATGTTAGAATATTTGGAAGTGAGGTGTGAGAAATGGAATAGACCAGGATTGCCACTGTATTAAAGACATGATTGTTTTGTTTTGTACTTTATGGTATATAACATTTTTCAGTTATAGTAAGAGATGTTACTGTTTTATTATTGTTACTCATGTTGATTTTGCATGTGTTAGCATTTCTATTTATCAATTCTTATTAGTTTCATACAAATATTACCTACTCTGTTCACCTTACCTAATAAGTGAATTTTAACAGCTATATTTTCACAAAAATATTTAATAAAATGACATCTTACTGAATGGATGCCAAGGTGCTAAACACAAATTGAGACATTTCTGAATGAGTTAATAAATGAAACATATGTTTTGGAGAGATAATTTTTTTGATAACTTTAGGGAGATCAAACTGAAGAATCAGGAGTAGAAATACTAAGCTCAACACCAGCTAGTTTGAGGAAGTTAATATGAGAGTTATTTCTTATAAGAACACATTGAAGAGATAGATTGTAATTCTTGGTAAAAGATAGCTGTAAGAACTTATATTGAAAAAATTCCCAGTGAAATTACTACTTCATTTCTACTGTGGTGGTTCTGTTTGTTATTGTGTTTTGTTTTACTTCAGTGTTACTCTATAAACCTTGCAAAGTAGGGTAATCCTGTAACAATTTTTTTCTTAACATAATGACTACCTTTGTTCCATATGAATTCCAAAATTTATGACTGGACTTAAAAGTGGATTCAATTGACTTGTTTATTTTTTATAGTTTTTCTCTTGCTTTATTGTGGAAAGAGTTGACATACATCACTGTATAAGTTTAAGGCATACAGTATGACGGTTTGATTTATATACATTGCTAAATGATTATCACAATAGGTTCAACTATCACCCATCTTCTCATATACACATACAATTAAAAGAAAGGGAATTTTATTTTTCTCCTAATAACACCCAGGGTTCACTCTCTTAACTTTTGTAACTATCATACAGCAGTTTTAGCTATGGTCATCATAATGTACATTACATCCCTAGTACTTATTTACCTTATAACTCGAAGTTTTACCCTCTAACCATCTTCTTCCAATTCCCTTCCTCCTACTCCCCACTTTTGGGAAACAAAAGACAAATCTCTTTTTTCTGTGAATTTGTTTTTATTTTGACTGTTATTACTAATACTGCATATTAAGAATTTATTAATCATCTTTTCTAAATGAAACTATAGTTGATGTACAACATTAGCATCAGGTACACTACACAGTGATTTGACATTGACATAAATAATGATCACTATGAGAAGCCTAGTAACAGTCCATCTCATTATGAAGTTATTACAATACTTTTGACCCTATTCTTTATGCTGTATATTACATCCCAAAGGCTTATGTACTTTATAACTCAATGTTTGTACCTTGTAACCCTTTTTACCTATTTTGCACCCTCAACACCTTTCCCTCTGGAAATCACCCACTTGTTTCCTCTATCCATGAGCCTGTTTTCATTGTGCTTTCTTTGTTTTGTCTTTATGATTTCATAAGAGAGGTCAATGGACAGAGGCACCTAGTGGGTTAGAGTTCTTGGGGTCATGAAGAGTCAGACATATCAGTGACTAGGCATGCATGGATACAAGTGAGATCAAACAGTATTTGTATTTCTCTAGGAGTAATATCCTCGAGATCCAATAAAGTCATTGCAAATGGCAAAATTTTATTTTTAATCACTGAGCAATAGTCCATTGCACACATATACACAACTTATTTACCCATTCATCTATAAATGGACACTTAGATTGCTTTCATATCTTGGATATTGTCAATAATGCTGCAATGAATGCTGATATGCTCATAACTTTTTGTAGTAGTTTTTTTTTTTTTTTCTTTCCCCCTTTGTTTTATTTTCAGGTAAATACAAAGATATGAATCCCTGGTAGTCAGTGGTTTGGGAGCCCAAAAAAGTAAAGTTTGTCACTGTTTTCATTTTTTCCCCATCTACTTGCCATGAAGTAATGGGACCCGATAACATGATCTTAGTTTTCTGAATGTTGAGTTTTAAGCCGACTTTTTCACTCTCCTCTTTCACTTTCATCAAGAGTCTCTTTAGTTCTTCTTTGCTTTCTGCCATAAAGGTGGTGTCATCTGTACATCTGATGTTATTGACGTTATTTCTCCTGGCAATCTGGATTCCAGCTTGTGCTTCATCCGGCCCAGCATTTCACATGATGCATTCTGCATATTAGTTAAATAAACAGGGTGACAATATACAACATTGATGTACTCTTGATTTGGAACCAGTCTGTTGTTCCATGTCCACTTCTAACAGTTGCTTCTTGACTTGCATAAAGATTTCTCAGGAGGCAGGTATGGTGGTCTGGTATTTCTATCTCTTTAAGAATTTTCCACTGTTAGTTATCTGTGACCCACAGAGTCAAAGGCTTTGGTGCAGTCAATAAAGCAGAAGTAGATGTTTCTCTGGAACTCTCTTCTTTTTTGATGATCCAATGAATGCTGGCAATTTGATCTCTGGCTCCTCCGTTTTTTCTAAATATAGCTTGAACATCTGGAAATTCATGGTTCACGTACTGTTGAAGCCTGGCTGGAGGACTTTGAGCATTAGTTTGCTAGCGTGTAAGATGAGTACACTTGTTTGGTAGTTTGAACATTCTCGGGCATTGCCTTTATTTGGGATTGGAATGTAAGCTGACCTTTTCCAGTCCTGTGGCTACTGATGAGTTTTCCAGATTTGCTGGCATATTTAGTGCAACCCTTTCCCAGCATCATCTTTTAGGATTTGAAAGAGCTCAACTGGAATTCCATCCTCTCCACTAGCTTTGTTCATAGTAACGCTTCCTGAGGCCCACTTGACTTCACATTCCAGGATGTCAGGCTCTAGTTGAATGATTACACAATCATGGTTATCTGGGTCATGAAGATCTTTTCTGTATAGTTCTTCTGTGTATCCTAGCCACCTCTTCTTAATATCTTCTGCTTCTGTTAGGTCCTTACGATTTCTGTCCTTTGCTGTGCCCAGCTTTGCATGTTCCCTTGGTATCTCTAATTTTCTTGAAGAGATCTCTAGCCTTTCCCATTCTATTGTTTTCCATTTCTTTGGAGTTGCAATGATCACTATTTCTTTGCATTGATCACTGAGGAAGGCTTTCTTGTCTCTCCTTGCTTTCTTTGGAACTCTGCATCCAAATGGGTATATCTTTCCTTTTCTGCTTTAGCTTAAGCTTTTCTTCCTTTCTATTTGTAAGGCCTCTTCAGACAACCATTTTGTCTTTTTGCATTTCTTTTTCTTGAGGATGGTCTTGATCCCTGCCTCCTGTACAATGTCATGAAACTCTGTCCATAGTTCATCAGACACTCTATCAGATCTAAACCCTTGAATCGATTTGTCACTTCCACTGTATAATTGTAAGCAATTTGATGTAGGTCATACCTAAATGGTATAATGGTTTTCCCTACTTTCTGCAATTTATGTCTGAATTTGGCAATAAGTAGTTCATGATCTGAGCCATGGTCACCTCCCAGTGTTGTTTTTGCTGACTGTATAGGGTTTCTCCATTTTTTTTTTTTTCCATTTATTTTTATTAGTTGGAGGCTAATTACTTTACAATATTGTAGTGGTTTTTGTCATACATTGACATGAATCAGCCATGGATTTACATGTATTCCCCATCCCGATCCACCCTCCCACCTCCCTCTCTACCCGATCCCTCTGGGTCTTCCCAGTGCACCAGGTCCGAGCACTTGTCTCATGCATCCAACCTGTGCTGGTGATCTGTTTCACCCTTGATAATATACATGTTTTGATGCTGTTCTCTCAAAACATCCCCCCCTCGCCTTCTTCCACAGATTCCTGAAGTCTGTTCTGTATATCTATGTCTCTTTTTCTGTTTTGCATATAGGGTTATCATTACCATCTTTCTATATTCCATATATATGCATTAGTATACTGTATTGGTCTTTATCTTTCTGGCTTACATCATTCTGTATAATGTGCTCCAGTTTCATCCATCTCATTAGAACTGATTCAAATTAATTCTTTTTAATGGCTGAGTAATATTCCAGGGTGTATATGTACCACAGCTTCCTTATTCATTCATCTGCTGATGGACATCTAGGTTGCATCCATGTCCTGGCTATTATAAACATGCTGCAATGAACATTGGGGTGCACATATCTCTTTCAGATCTGGTTTCCTCAGTGTGTATGCCCAGAAGTGGGATTGCTGGGTCATATGGCAGTTCTATTTCCAGTTTTTTAAGAAATCTCCACACTATTTTCCATAGTGGCTGTACTAGTTTGCATTCCCACCAACAGTGTAAGAGGGTTCCCTTTTCTCCACACTGTCTCCAGCATTTATTGCTTGTAGAAAAACTTTTGGATAGCAGCCATTCTGACTGGCGTGTAATGGTACCTCATTGTGGTTTTGATTTGCATTTCTCTGATAATGAGTGATGTTGAGCATCTTTTCATGTGTTTGTTAGCCATCTGTATATCTTCTTTGGAGAAATGTCTGTTTAGTTCTTTGGCCCATTTTTTGATTGGGTCATTTATTTTTCTGGAATTGAGCTTCAGGAGTTGCTTGTATATTTTTGAGATTAATCCTTTGTCTATTGCTTCATTTGCTATTATTTTCTCCCAAACTGAGAGCTGTCTTTTCACCTTGCTTATAGTTTCCTTTGTTGTGCAAAAGCTTTTAAGTTTCATTAGGTCCCATTTGTTTATTTTTGCTTTTATTTCCAGTATTCTGGGAGGTGGGTCATAGAGGATCCTGCTGTGATTTATGTCAGAGAGTGTTTTGCCTATGTTCCCTTCTAGGAGTTTTATAGCTTCTGGTCTTACATTTAGATCTTTAATCCATTTTGAGTTTACTTTTGTGATTGTGTGATAGAAAGTGTTCTAGTTTCATTCTTTTACAAGTGGTTGACCAGTTTTTCCAGCACCACTTGTTAAAGAGGTTGTCTTTTTTCCATTGTATATCTTGCCCATTTTGTTGAAGATAAGGTGTTCATAGGTTCATGGATTTATCTCTGGGCTTTCTATTCTGTTCCATTGATCTATATTTTTGTCTTTGTGCCAGTACCATACTGTCTTGATGACTGTGGCTTTGTAGTAGAGCCTGAAGTCAGGCAGGTTGATTCCTCCAGTTCCATTCTTCTTTCTCAAGATTGCTTTGGCTATTCGAGGTTTTTTGTATTTCCATACAAATTGTGAAATTATTTGTTCTAGTTCTGTGAAAAATACTGTTGGTGGTTTCCCCATCTTTGACTACAAAGAATATAATCAATCTGATTTTGGTATTGACCATCTGGTGATGTCCATGTGTAGAGTCTTCTCTTGTGTTGTTGGAAGAGGGTGTTTGCTATGACCTGTGTTTGGTCTCTTGGCAAAACTCTATTAACCTTTGCCCTGCTTCATTCTGGACTCCAAGGCCAAATTGGCCTGTTAGTCCAGGTATCTTTGGACTTCCTACTTTTGCATTCCAGTCCCCTATAATGAAAAGGACGTCTTTTTTGGGGTGTTAGTTCTAGAAGATCTTATAGGTCTTCATAGAACCAGCCAACTTCAGCTTCTTCAGCATTACTGGTTAGCACATAGACTTGGATTACTGTGATACTGATTGGTTTGCTTGGAAACGAACAGAGATCATTCTGTCGTTTTTGAGATTAAAACCAAGTACTGCATTTTGAACTCTTTTGTTGCCTATGAGGGCTATTCCATTTCTTCTAAGGGATTCTTGCCCTCAGTAGTAGATATAATGGTAATATGAGTCAAATTGCTCTGACCAGTGTGTTCTCTTGGCAAAACTCTATTAACTTTTGTCATGCTTCATTCTGGACTCCAAGGCCACTTTGCCTGTTACTCCAGGTGTTTCTTGACTTCCTACTTTCGCATTCCAGTCCCCTATAATGAAAAGAGCAACTTTTGGGGGTGTTAGTTTGAAAAGGTCTTGTAGGTCTTCAAAGAACTGTTCAACTTCAGCTTCTTCAGCATTACTGTTCAGGGCATAGACTTGGATTACCATAATATTGAATAGTTTGCCTTGGAAATAAACAGAGATCATTCTGTCATTTTGAGATTGCATCCAAGTACTGCATTTTGGACTCTTCTGTTGACTTTGATGTCTACTCCATTTCTTCTAAGGGATTCCTGCCCACAATAGTAGATATAATGGTCATCTGAGTTAAATTCACCCATCCAAGTCCATTTTAGTTCACTGATGCCTAAAATGTTGACATTAACTCCTGCCATCTCCTGTTTGACCACTTCCAATTTGCCTTGATTCACGGACCTAACATTCCAGGTTTCTATGCAATATTGCTCTTTACTGCATTGGACCTTGCTTCTATCACCAGTCACATACACAACTGGGTGTTGTTTTTGCTTTGGCTCCATCCCCTCATTCTTTCTGGAGTTATTTCTCCACTGATCTCCAGTAGCATATTGGGCACCTACCGACCTGAGGAGTTCATCTTTCAGTATCCTATCATTTTGCCTTTTCATACAGTTCATTGGGTTCTCAAGGCCAGAAATACTGGTGTGGTTTACCATTCCCTTCTCCAGTGGACTACATTCTGTCAGACCTCTCCACCATGACCCGTCCATCTTGGGTGGCCCCACATGACATGGCTTAGTTTCATTGAGTTAGACAAGGCTGTGGTCCATATGATCAGATTGGCTAGTTTTCTGTGATTGTGGTTTCAGTCTGTCTGCCCTCTGATGCCCTCTCTCAGCACCTACCCTCTTACTTTAGCTTCTCTTATCTTGAACGTGCAGTATCACTTCATGGCTGCTCCAGCAAAGCACAGCCACCACTCCTGACCTTGGATGTGGGGTATCTCCTCTCGGCCTCTCCTGCACCCTGAAGCCCCCACTCCTGTATGTCAGCAAATTTGGAAAACTCAGCAGTGGCCACAGGACTGGAAAAAGTCAGTTTTCATTGCAATCCCAAAGAAAGGCAATGCCAAGGAATGCTTAAACTACCACACAATTGCATTCATTTTACACACTAGTAAAGTAATGCTCAAAATTTTCCAAGCCAGGCTCCAGCAATACGTGAATCGTGAGCTTCCAGATGTCCAAGATGGTTTTAGAAAAGGCAGAGGAAATAGAGAGCAAATTGCTAACACCATCTGTACCATCAAAAAAGCAAGAGAGTTCCAGAAAAACATCAATTTCTGCTTTATTGACTATGCCAAAGCCTTTGACTGTGTGGATCAGAATAAACTGTAAAAAATTCTTCAAGAGATGGGAATACCAGACCACTTGATCTGCCTCTTGAGAAATGTGTATGCAGGTCAGGAAGCAACAGTTAGATCTGGACATGGAACAACAGACTGATTCCAACTAGGAAAAGGAGTATGTCAAGCCTGTATATTGTCACCCTGCTTATTTAATTTATATGCAAAGTACATAATGAGATATGCTGGGCTGGAAGAAGTACAAGCTTGAATCAAGATTGCCAGAAGGAATATCAATAACCTCAGATATGCAGATGACACCACCCTTGTGGCAGAAAGTGAAGAAGAACTAAAGGGCCTCTTGATGAAAGTGAAAGAGGAGAGTGAGAAAGTTGGCTTAAAGCTCAATATTCAGAAAACCAAGATCATGGCATCCATTACTTCATTACTTCATGGCAAATAGATGGGGAAACAGTGGAAACAGTGGTTGACTTTATTTTTCTGGGATCCAAAATCACTGGCAATGGTGATTGCTGCCATGAAATTAAAAGGCGCTTACTCCTTGGAAGATAAGCTATGACCAGCCTAGACAGCATATTAAAAAGCAGAGATATTACTTTGTCAACAAAGGTCCATCTAGTCATGGTTTTTCCAGTAGTCATGTATGGATGTGAGAGTTGGACTATAAAGAAAGCTGAGCACCGAAGAATTGATGTTTTTGTGTTGGAGAAGACTCTTGAGAGTCCCTTGGGCTGCAAGGAGATCCAACCAGTCCATCCTAAAGGAGATCAGTCCTGGGTGTTCATTGGAAGGACGATGTTGAAGCTGAAACACCAATACTTTGGCCACCTGATGTGAAGAGCTGACTCATTTGAAAAGACTCTGATGCTCGATAGAGGATGAGATGACTGGATGGCATCACTGTTTCAAACATGAGTTTGGGTAAACTCTGGAAGTTGGTGATAGACAGAGAGGCCTGGCATGCCTCAGTTCATGGGGTCACCAAGAGTTGGACATGACTGAGCAACTGAACTGAACTGAGTTAAATTTACCCATTCCAGTCCATTTTAGTTCACTGGTTCCTAAAATGTTGACATTCACTCTTGCCATCTCCTGTTTGACCACTTCCAATTTGCCTTGATTCATGGACCTAACATTCCAGGTTCCTATGCAATATTGCTCTTTACAGAATCAGACTTTACCTCCATCACCAATCACATCACCACCTGGGTGTCATTTTTATTTTGGCTCTGTCTCTTCATTCTTTCTTGAGTTATTTCTTCACTGATCTCCAGTAGCATATTGGGCACCTACTGACCTGGGAAGTTCATCTTTCAGTGTCCTATCTTCTTGCCTTTTCATACTGTTCATTGGGTTCTCATGGCAAGAATACTGAAGCGGTTTGTCATTGCCTTCTCCAGTGGACCACGTTTTATCAGAACTCTCCACCATGACCCATCCATCTTGGATGGCCTTACAGGACATGGCTCATTCATGGTTTCATTGAATTAGACAAGGCAGTGGTCCATGTGATCAGTTTGACCAGTTTTCTCTGATTTTGGTTTTCATTCTGCCTGACTTCTGATGGAGAAGTACTTGGAAGCTTCCTGATGGGAGAGACTAACTGAGGGGTAAACTGGGTCCTGTTCTGATGGGCGGGGCCATGATCAGTAAATCTTTAACCCAATATTTTGCTGATGGGCGGGGCTGTGTTCCCTCCCTGTTGTTTGACCTGAGGCCAAACCATGGTGGAGGTAATGAAGATAATGTCTTCCTCCTTCAAAAGGTCCTGTGCCCACACTGTTTCACTCAGTACCCCCAACCTTGCACCAGGGTACCACTGATCCATGCCTCCAATGGAGACTCCTGGACATCATGGGTAAGTGTGGGTCAGTCTCTTGTGGGGCACGGCTCCTTTCTCCTCCCAATTCTTCACAAATTTATTGAAAATATCTATTATCTAGAGCTCTGAATAAGACCTGGTCCCTGTCTTCAAGGCATTTGAAGTATCCAAATTAGCTTTTCATCAAAGTTTATGTATAAAACACTCATAAGACCAGACACACTGAGTCCCACTGAAACATTGAACACATCTTCCAACTTCCACATATTTGTGAGTTGTGTACATTTCTCTGAGGCATTCACCGATATGTGGCAACATCCTCCTGAGGAGCTCGTGACTGAAGATCATGCCAGGTCCTCCCATGCAGAAGTTCTTCCCAGGCTCCTCTCTTTCTTATAGTTTTTTTTTTTTTTTTTTTTTAGTATATAGGAATGTAATAGATCTCTATATATTAATTTTGCATTCTGAAACTTTACTGAATACATTTATTAGTTCTAATAATTTTGAGGAGTATCTTTAGAGTTTTCTATATAGAGTATAATGTAATCTTCAAACAGTGACAGTTTTACTTCTTCCTACATAATTTAGATGATCTTTAATTGTCTTAGAAATGTGGCTATATTGAATAAGTGAATAAGCCACTTATATTGAATAACTGGGTAAAGTGGGCATCCTTGTCTTGTTCCTAATTAGAGAAAATGCTTTCAAGTCTTCACCACTGAGTATGATGTTGGCTGTGAGTTTGTCATACTTTCCCTTTATTATGTTGAGGTAGGATTTTTCTATACCAAATTTGTTGAGAAATTATCATTAATGAATTTAAATTTTGTCAAATGATTTCTCTGTATCCACTGAGGTGATATGATTATCCATTGTTTTCTAGGGTGATTTATTTGCAGATATTGAACAATCTTGGTATCACTGAAATAAATCTCACTTATTTATGATGTATGATACTTTTTACATATTGTTAAATTCAGTTTACTAATATTTTGTTAAAGATTTTTCTATACATGCTGATGAGTGATATCAGCCCATAATTTTTATTGTATGGTCTTATTATGATTTTGGTATCAGGGTAAAATTGGACTGAAAGGAAGGTTTTTGAAGTATTCCTTACTCTTTAATAATCTGTAATAGTTGTAGAAAGTGAAAGTGAAAATCGCTCAGTCATGTCTAACTCTTTGAGACCCCATGAACTATACAGTCCATGGAATTCTCCAGGCCAGAATACTGGAGTGGTTAGCCTTTCCCTTCTCCAGGGAATCTCCCCAACCCAGGAATCAAATCCATGTTTCCTGCCTTGCAGGCAGATTCTTTACTGGCTGAGCTAGGAGGGAAGCACTTTTTGGATTACTGACTCAGTTTAATTAATAGTGATGAGTTTGTTCATATTTTCATTCTTGCTGATTCAGTCTTGGAAGGTAATATGTTTCTAGGAATTTATCCTTTTATTTTCTGTATTGTCCAACTTGTTGATGTATAATTATAGTAATTTCTTATGATCTTTTTTATTTCTATGGTGTCAGTTGTAACTTTTTCTTATTCACTTTTGTTTCATTTATTTGAGTTCTATCTTTTTTTCTAGATGAATCTGGCTAAAGATTGATTAATTCTGTTTATCTTTTCAAAGAACCAGTTCTCTATTTCATTGATCTTGTCTACTGTTATTTTGATCTATTTATTTCCACTCTAATCTTCATTATTTCTTTTCTTCTGATAACTTTGGATTTGTTGATCTTTCTTTTTCTTGTCCCTTTCGGTTAGATTGTTATTTGAGATTTTTCTTTTTTATGAAGTAGGGTTGTATCCCTATAAAATTCCCTCCTAGAATTGCATTTGCTGCATACCACAAAGTTTGGATTATTTTGCTTCCATTTTCATTTATCTCTCAGTATTTTTCAATTTTCCTCTTTGATTGCTTTATTGATCCACTGGTTTTAGCAGCATGCTATTTAGACTCCACAGGTTTGTAGTTTTTGAAGCTTTTAAACTGTAGTTGATTTGTGGCTTCAAAATTTTGTCCTTGGAAAATATTCATGATATAATTTCAATCTTGTTAAATTTTTGAACCTTGTTTTTTGGTATAGCATGTGATCTAACCTGGATGTGCACTTCAAAAGAGGTCATTCTACCAGTTTTGGATGAAATGTTATATATATATATATATATATATATGTAAATTCCATCTACTCTACTCTGTCATTTAAGGCTAGTGTTTCCTTGTTGATATTCTATTGGGATGATCTGATAATTGATGTAAGTAGAGTATTAAAGTCCTCTACTCTTATTGTGCTACCAAAAATGTCTACCTTTATTGTTTGTTAATATTTGTCTTATGTACTTAGGTGCCTCATTGTTGGATGCATATATATTTACCTTCGTGTTGGATTGACCCCTTATAATTATATAATGTCCTCATTTGTCTTTTGTTATAATCCTAGTTTTAAAATTTACTTCTCTGGTATAGGTATTATTACTCCAGCTTTCCTTTTGTTTCCATTTGAATGGAAAACCTTTTGCATCTCCTCACTTTCAGGTTGTGTGTTTAAATCTGTGATTCTCTTGTAGGCAGCATTTATGTAGATCTCATTTGTTGTTGTTTTTGTCATAGTTCTTTTTAATCTATTTAGTCACTGTGTAGTACTTACGATTGGAGCATTTAGTCCATTTACACAAAGTAATTACTGATAGGTATATATTTATTGTCATTTTGTTAACTGTTTTCTGGCTGATTTACTATTAAGTTTGTAAACTTTAATCTTTATTTATTTAGTTTATGTCTTAAGCCAGGTCATGTGCAGCATGCAGAATCTTAGTTCCTCAGTCAGGTATTGAACCCACACCCCCTGCATTGGGAGCTTTTAGTCTTAACCACTGGACTGCCAGGGAAGTTCCTACTATTTTTTTTGTTGTTGTTGTTTTTGTTGTTCTTTTTACTTTCATTCTCTTTTATTGTGATTGGGTAACTATCTTTAGTGTTATGTTTGGATTCCTTTCTCTTTTATGTGTGCAGACATTATATACAAAAATATATCTACTTGTGTATATCTATTTTTGGTTGGCATTTTCCATGAAATCTTTTAAGTTGAAGTTTGGACACATTCTCACATCCAACATTTTCAACTCCCTCTAACCACATTTCATGCATTTGGTCTCATTTTATATCTTTTTTGTTTGTATAACCCTTACTTATTTATTGTGGATATACATGATTTTATTATTTTTGTCCTTTAACCTTTGTGGTGGTGGTGGTGGTTTAGTCACTAAGTCGTTCGTATCCAACTCTTGGGACTGTACGGACTGTAGTCTGCCAGGCTCTTCTGTCCATGGCATTTTCCAGGCAAGAATACTGGAGTGGGTTGCCATTTCCTTCTCTAGGGGATCTTCCTGACCCAGGAATCAAACTTGGGTCTCCTGCACTGTGGGCAGGGTCTTTAACCAACTGAACTACAAGGGAAGTCCTTTAACCTTTGTACTAGCTTTTAAACTGATTGACACACTATCTTTACTATTTTACTATACATTTGCCTTTACCAGTGAGATTTAAAAAACATATTTGTTATATTTCTAACTGTGATTTTAAATTTTCTACTTAGGGAATTTTCTTTAACATTTCTTGCAAAGCTGGTTTGGTAGAGATGAGCACTTTTAGCTTGTGTTTGTCTTAGAACTCCTTATTTCCCCCTCAAACTTTCCAGGTAGAGTATTCTTGTTTATAGATATTTTACTTTTATTGCTTTGAATATATTATGTCACTCCCTGATAGCCTGCAATGTTTCTTCTAAGAAGTCAGCTGATTATCTTCTGGGAGTGCCCTTGTACATAACAAATTGCTTTCCTCTTGCTGCCTTTAAGAGTCTCTCTTTGTCTTTAACTTTCTTCCTTTTAATAATAATGTATCTTAGTGTTGAATTCTTTGGTTCATTCTGTTTGGGACCCTCTGTTCTTCCTAGAATTGGACATTCATTTTCTTCTCCAGATTAGGAAAGTTTTAGGCATTATTTCTTCAAATAAGTTCTCTGTTCCTTTCTCTCTCTTTTATCCTTCTGGGACCCCTCAAGGCAAATGTTAACAGTTTGATGTTGTCCCAAAAGACTTTGATAGTATCCTCATTTTAATCTTATTTTTTGTTGTCCTTGTTGTTTGTTTTTTCTGTTCTATCTTGGGTGATTTCCACTACTCTGTCTTCCAGATTGTTGATCCATTTTATGTATCCTCTAATCTCATTTAATCCCTCCTAGTGTATTTTTCATTTCAATTACAGTGTTCTTTGGCTGTCTTTGGTTCTTCTTTATATTTTTTTTGACTCTGTTAAACTTCTCACTGTGTTCATCCATTTTTCACCTGAGTCCATTGAACAGCTTTATAACCATTACCTTGAATTCTTTATTAGGTAGATTGCTTATTGCCATTCTTTTTAATTGTGCTCTTTCCTTTGGAACATATTCCTTCAACTCTTAATTTTGCTCAATTATCTGTGTTTATTTCTATGTGTTAGGTAGGTCAGTTTTGTTTACAGATCTTAAAAAAGTGGCCTTATATAGGAGTTGTCCTATGGAGAACAGCAGAGTGCTTTCATCTTGTCACCAATATTATATGCTCTAGGAGTGTACCCTATGTAAACTCTGTGAGCATATTTGTCATTGTGTGGCCAACTACTACAGGTGAGCTTGTAGGCAGGACTGGCCCCAAACTAGGTTGGCTGTAAGGCCCTGCTACATGTGGTGGTTGTGGATTCCCTGGAAAGTGGATTAGGTTACCCCAGTGGGTGGGGGACACCAGGCTGGGGCAGGCCTACTGGTGGGTGAGGCCAAATATCTGGTGCTAATTGGATAGAGTCAGGATTATAAAATGGTGCTTGTGAGTGCTGGGGTCATAGTAACTGAAGGAGCTCCAAAAAATGGCTGCCACCAGTATTTCTGTCCCTTGTAGGAGTCCTAATTGCTTCTTACCTTTCTGGGAGGCTCCCAAAAATCAGCAAGTGGGTCTTTCAAATTACTGACTCTGCACTAAGACTTGGGGCATATGAGATTTTGCATGCATCCTTTATGAGCAGAATCTCTGCTTTCTATAGCCCTCTGGCTCTCTTGAATATAAGCCCCGCTGATTTTCAAAGCCAGACATTTTGGTGACTCATTTCCCAATGAAGGACCCTCAGACTTAGGAGCCCAATGTGAGGCCTCCTCCTCTTGGGAAGAACCTCTTTGATTGTGATATTCCTCCCATTTGTGGGTCACTGATCTGAGGGTGTGGGTCCTGATGAAATGTCCCTTCTCTCATTCTTGTTTTGGTTCCTTCTTAATGTTTCTAGTTGTGGAAAATATGTTTTGCCAGTCTTCAGTTTGTTCTCATGGATAGTTCCTGTGTAAGTAGTTGTAATACCTGTGTGTACCCGGGAGGAGGTGAGTTCAGGGTCTTCCTACTCCACCATCTTGGCCACAGTCTCTTAATCATCTTCTGATAGTAAAATTGGGTTAATAAAAACTTTGTCAAAGTATAGCTATGTCTTTTGTATACCTTAATTTCATAAGTTATATACAGCTGACTCTTGAACAAGCTGGATTTGAATACACAGGCCTACTTATACGTGAATGCTTTAAATGAATACATATAATACTACATGACCCATGATCAGTTGTATCCAGATATGCAGAACTACTAAGGATTCAGAGGGCTATGAGACTTAGGAATCCTCTGGTTTTGTCATCTGGAGCAGGTCCTGAAACCAATCCCCCACAGATACAGAGAGATAATTCTATGTTCATTAAAACAACCAGCAAAATTGTAAAAGCAACATGGGAAACATCCAAAATATTGTTTTAATCTGTAAAAATTCTCTAACATTTTTCTCCCTGTCTCATCTGAGACATAGAGAGAATTTCCATCCACTGCTATAAATCAACATTTATTATGTATAGTTGAGAAAGAAGGAAAAAAAAAAAAACTATCCCCCAAAGTGAACCACTTTAAATAGCAAACATTTATTACATCACAGTTTCTATACATCAGGACTCCTTGTGCAGCTTAGCTGAGCCCTTCAGTTCAGGGCTCCTCAGGGAACTACAATCAGACTTTTGAACAAGGCTGTGATCATCTAAAACGTTCACTTCAGGGAAGACTGACTTCTAATTTCCGTCATGTGGCTGTTGACCAGAGATACCAGTTCCTTGATACATGGGTCACTCCCTAGAACAACTTACAGAATAGAAACTCACTTTCCTCAGAGCTGGCAGGCAATAGAATGAGATAGAGTGTCCATGATGGATGCGATCACCTTTTTGTAGTTTCTGATAACTTTATTTTATGTTTATAAACATAAAATTTATGATTATAACCTAACATTGGAAGTGATATCCACAATTCTCGCCATATGCTATTCATTAGTAGAGATTTAGTCCTTATTTGATGGGAGGCCATTATACAGTGGCACTGAATAAAAGGTAACTATTGCTGTTACCTCCATGGGAGGTAATTATTGTGGTCCATTTTGGAGATCTTTCTCTCCCTCACTAATTTACAGATTCTGTAAATTGGATTAACAAACATCAATTCCCAAGTCACCTGTTCCTGCAACTTTTATGAAAATTGTAAAAGTTATGTATTTCCAGTTAGGTGTGTCAATGTCCCAATGTTAGTCAATGACTTATGGGCAGAATTCTGCTTGTGTTTTCTGAGAAAGCTTTGCAATTTTTATACAAGGAGAGATATATAGATATAACTATCTTTGTTTCCTCTTTTTTTGTTTGTTTGTTTGTTTTTTGAAAGTGGACGTAATATAATACCTGGCACTTTAGAAACCACCTCAAGATGAAGAAAATGAACATGATAGAAAATTTTCACACACTAAAAAAGGTAGAGCAGAAGGACTGAAACAACCAATGCCTCTGATGATGATCATCCTTGATACATTGGAACAAGTCAACAACTATGTCCTTGTTAAGTAAAAAACAACCTCTATATTTAAGCAACTCAGCCATGTTTTTATCTGGAAAGCCTTTCTAATTGATGGAATATATCTTAGGGAATGGCTACTCATGTCAGTATTCTTACCTGAGAATTCCATGGACAGAGGAGCCTGGCAGGCTATAGAGGATGGGGTCACAAAGGGTTGGCCATGACTGACTTTCTCTTCACTTCTTCATCTTACATTAAATGGGATTATATGACACAAAATATTTTCCAAGATCTTTTGTTTTAATTCAACCACATTCATATTATCTCCAAATTCACTTTAATGAATTCATATATTTTAATCAAAGAGATATACTATTTTATTATCTTATTGCTCATTGTGTGACACCAACTTTCTGCTAATAAAAAACAATTCTTAAATAAAATCCCAGTAGCTTAATTATGAATAATATCCTTAAGGGCTTACCTGGGATAAAATTTTAGAAGCATTTCTGGATCAAAAGATAAGATATTTTAAAGTTTATTTAGGATTGTTTTTTGGTTTATTTTTTGATCAATACTTGATAGATGGGGAAGCAAATTGTATGCATGTTTCTACTCACAAATTATAAAAGAACCATTTAAAAGTGCCTTTTATTATGAAGTGAAATAAAAGTGGCTCAGTCGTATCCGACTCTTTGTGACTCCATGGACTATACAGTTCATGGAATTCTCCAGGCCAGAATTATGGAGTGGGTTGGCATTCCCTCCTCCAGGGAATCTTCCCAATCCAGGGATCAAACCCATGGCTCCTGCATTGCAGGAGGATTCTTTGCCAGCTGAGCCACAAGGGAAGTCCTTGACTTTATTATATGTATCCATATAAACATTATAATTAGTTTAGAACTATTTTGATATAATGTACAAGCCAGAGGGTCTATTTTTATTTTCAAAAAGGTTAGCAAATAATATGTTATCATAAAATAAGTATATAAACACATCCAGCTATCTACACACACATGAAGTTGATCTAAAATACAACTGAAGATATTTTTCCCATGGTATTCTTTCAGACCATTGCTATTAATTTGATGTACATCTTTACGAAGCTTGTAGCAAAGTATTCATCTCGCTAGTTTAAAATTATTAAAAAATTGTTTTATCTAGTCAGAAACCAGTTATAATGTTCCACCTATTCATAGTTTATGTGTTGTCTCTCACTTTATAGAATAAGTTCTTACAACTTTATTTCCAAATAAAGTTAATGGCTTGTGAATATGCTCTCTTACTGAACATTCAATAATAATAATTATTTTCTCTAGTTGGCTCAACTGGATTTTTATTGTTATAAAATAAAACAACCTACACATAATTAAAATATTATCACATTGTTCTAGTAGATAATTGTAACATATATTTGTTACCACAATGGCTTGAAAATAGCACCGTATATATTATGTCCTTATATGTTATCATCCTCTGAATTTTAATGACAATGACTTTAGTGATCAGCAATTAAGTTTGAGAGTTTCTGTTGATTACTACCATATTAGTACATATTAAAGATATGTGTTTAAAATATCCTAGTATAGTATTGTTTATTTTAATTAGCTTCAAGCAGGGCTGTAAATTAACTAATTAATTTTTATTATCTACTAACTTTATTTAGGTGTAAATGTTTGACATTTTATCTTTTTCTATTGCCCTATTAATGTAATATACTTGGTAGTAAATTGTCTAACATTGAACTATTTTGCTATTGAAATGCATTTCACTTCTTTATTTTACCTTTTTAAAGGACTATATTTTGCTGAATTTCATTACAATATTTAGCTACATTTCATAACCCAAAGTGCTCTATTTATGACTGTTTTGTCTGAGTCATATTTTATGGAGGCCTTATGCAGAACACTTTTTATAACCTGATATTCTTTATATACTGTTGATAAAATGAGTTTTATCTAAGGCATATAAGGAATGTTTTATATTAGAAAACATACTGGTGTAATTCCCACATTAATAAATTAAACAAAAAAAGCGTGCAAATATCTCAGACATGCAGATAAAAGAATAAGATACAACAGTGAGCCAAAGAAGTGCCAGAGGGGCTTGATAGGAGAATCCCAGGATTCTCTCCTGTCAGTAGTCAGAATGACATACTGCGGCGCAGGGCAGAGAAATCCATCTCCCCTTTCTGTGGGTCAGCCACCCTTAACGATGAAGAGATTGCAAACTCTGTGCTAAGATGCTCTCTTTACTTGGATCAAGGAATATGTGAGAAGGTACCTCTAGAAGAATCTTCTGCCAAAACTGCCACTGGCCGCCTAGGGCAGCATATGGGTAGTCCCATATGAGTCCCATACTGGGACTTTCATCCTTCTCTGTGCCAGAGTCCAGGCCCTGGATGGGGATATCTGGTGACCACAGCATCCATACCTCTGCTTACTGGTGCAATTCAGTTGCTGCCCTTGGAGGATGGTGGCAGGCACCTTGGGGCATGGCCTTTAGTGTTAGTCAAGCTATGACTACAGAATGTGAGTGGATGAGGACTGTGTGCAGAGGGACAGGCAGCAGGAAGCCAAGAACTCATCCCAAGGAGAAGAGATAGGAGGGTGGTGGGATACAGGGTGGCCAATGAAACTAGGCTTCAAGCCACTCTCTGCTTCCTTCCCCCAAACCCCTGAAAATTTAATCCATAGACTTCATTTGAAAATCATAAATTCAAAGATAAAATTAAGAATTTCAATATAACAGTCACAGAGAATTCAAACTCCAATTGCAGGGATATGACACTGCACTGGTTTTAACATGAAACCAGTGCTGTGTGTCTTTTCAACAGGGTGACAATGAAATCACAGTTTACTTTCACTCACCAATATGTTCGACTTTAAAAAGTAAAGCATATGGCCAGTCTATCTAAAACTGAACAATTCTCCTCCTATTAGACATGCAAAAGAGATTTAACAAATGTATTTCTACAAGAATCCATGTTCAAGGTGTTCATTGCAGCATTATTTGTTATATATTACAAGATATTTTCATGTACATCAATGCAAGAATGAATAGCAAAAACATAGGGATGTACTCTCTGGAGTTTTAAATGGCAGATTATAGCTGCCATAGGAACATGAGTAGATCATAAAATCATAATTAATGGAGAAATATTAAAAATATAATAAGGTATATAGGACAATATTGAGCATGTAACTTTAAAATTAGGTATATACAATACAAAAATACATATTTTTTAGGCATGCAAAAAAAGAACACATTGAAGTAAATTACAACAGTTACCTCTATGGCATAAGCATATAGAGAATATTGTACAGATTTAAAATGATCTGGAAAGGAAAAATAGGGAAAAGGAAGAGAAAGCAATCTAAAATTGCAGGAAAGACTACAGAGGTAAGATATCATTCTCATTATATCGTATTAAGTGTATATACAATTAACATGATTTCTGACTGTTATTGATATTGACCTTGATCATCTGGCTGGGGCAGTATTTGTCAGGTTTATCCACTGCAAGTCACTCTCTTTTGTCTCACCACCACACACACACACACACACACACACACACACACACACATATAATACAGTCTTTGGAAGGAAGTCATTATGTGTGGCCCAACTCAAGTAGTCATGCTCCACTATATTCGAGGCCAAGGTAAGCTACATAAACTTTTTGAAATTCTTCTGTATGAGAGAATTACCTATTCTCCCCCTATCTACCTATTTACTTATTTTATCTGTAAAAAGAATCGATTCAGGAACATTTATTCCATATGTAATTGCAATCTAGTATTACATTAGATTTTTTCCCCCTCTTTCCTTTCTGTTTTTTTTTTTTTTTTTCTTTCTCTTTTTTTTAAAGCTATTTTGGAGAACCTCCTTACTTTCTTGCACTACAAGATACCCAGATTCATCCATTATCTTTCTTAGAATCAGCTGTTTCTCCAAGCAGACCTAGTTTCTTTTACTGGAAAACCATAATAGAAACCAAGATCTGGAAACTAGACACACTTACAGCTACCAGGATATCATTACATCTAGGTCTTCTCTAATGACAAGAAAGAAAGAAAGATAGCACTAAATTGTGTTGACTCTTGTGACCCCATGGACTATGGCCTGCCAGGCTTCTCTGTCCATAGAATTCTCCAGGCAAGAATAATGGAGTGGGTTGCCATTTCCTTATGCAGGGGATCTTCCCAACCCAGCAACAGAACCTAGGCCTTCAGCATTGCAGGCTGATTCTTTACCAACCGTGCTGCGATGGAAGCCCCTTGATGACAAGAGAGGGAAATATATATGCACTAAGCCATGTGTGTCCACATATCTGTAATTATTTCTATACATAATTGTGTACATCATATTGAGCTAAATATAATTCATACTGATGTCTTCAAATTTAATCCAACACTATATTATTCATTTTAACCTTTTTTCTTGCCTATCTATAACATTTCACTCTTATCAGTGAAAAGCATGGCTCTCAATATTTGCCATATATTTATTTAATTGCACAGTTCCAGTATACAAATAGTTTCAGAATCATGACTCACAATCCCACTGAAAACTCTTTTATCAATTTGAGAGAGTGCCTGTGGGCTTCCCAGGTGGTGCAGTAGTAAAGAATCTGCCTGCCAATGCAGGAGATGCAAGAGACGCAGGTTTGATTCCTTGGTTGGTAAGAAAGTGATAATGAAAGTCACTCATTCATGTCAGGCTCTTTGCAGCCCCATATGGTCCACGGAATTCTCTAGGCTAGAATACATGAGTGGGTAGTCTTTCCCTTCTCCAGGGGATCTTCCTAACCCAGGGATCAAACCCAGGTCTTCCTCATTGCAGGTGGATTCTTTACCAACTGAGCCACAGGGAAGCCCAAGAATACTGCAGTGCATAGCCTATCCCTTCTTCAGAGGATCTTCCTGACCCAGGAATCAAACTGGGGTCTCCTGCATTGAAGGCAGATTCTCTACCAACTGTTACCATGGAAACCCATAAATATGCTAATAGTAATTGATAAATATTGCTATCACACCTGCATTATTAAAAGGTACACTCAAAGGAATAAAACACTGTTAGAAGTGTCATTTGAAGCTAGGGGTCATAGTTACCAGAGAAAATAATCATTCCATTTTCTCAGTGCTTGCATTTGTGATACACTTACCATTTGTTCCAAACATTCATTCAGTTCAGCCTCTCAATTGTGTCCGACTCTTTGCAACCCCATGGATGTCAGCACACAAGCTTCCATGTCCATCATCAACTCCCAGAGCTTGCTCAAACTCAGTCCATCAAGTTGGTGATGTCATCCAACCATCTCAGCTCTGTTGTCCCCTTCTCCTCCTGCTTTTGATCTTTCCCAGCATAAGGGTCTTTTGGAAGGAGTTGGTTGTTCACATCAGATGGCCAAAGTACTGGAGCTTCAGATTCAGCATCAGTCCTTCCAATGAACATTCAGGACTGATTTCCTTTCAGTTTGACTGGTTTGATCTCCTTACAGTCCAGGGGACTCTCAAGAGTCTTCTCCAACACAACAGTTCAAAAGCATCAATTCTTCAGCGCTCAACTTTCTTTATGGCCCAGCTCTCACATCCATACATGACTACTGGAAAAACCATAGCTTTGACTAGATGGACCTTTGTTGGCAAAGCAATGTCTCTGCTTCCTAATACATTGTCTAGGTTTATCATAACTTTTCTTCCTAGGAACAAGTGTCTTTTAATTTCATGGTTGCAGTCCCATCTGCAGTGATTTTGGAACCCAGGAAAATAAAGTCTGTCACTGTTTCCATTGTTTCCCCAGCTATTTGACATGAAGCGATGGGACCAGATGCCATGATCTTGGTTTCCTGAATGTGACTTTTAAGCCAGCTTTTTCACTCTCCTCTTTCACCTTCCTCGAGAGGCTTTTTAGTTCTTTTTCACTTTCTGCCATAAGGGTGGTGTCATCTGCATATCTGAGGTTATGGATATTTCTCCCGGCAATCTTGATTGCTAACTGTTGCTTCCTGACCTGCATACAGGTTTCTCAAGAGGCAGGTCAGGTGGTCTGGTATTCCCTTCTCTTTCAGAATTTTCCACAGTTTATTGTGATCCACACAGTCAAATACTTTGGCATAGTCAATAAAGCAGAAGTAGATGTTTTTTTCTGGAAATCTCTTGCTTTTTCTATGATCCAACATATGTTGGCAACTTGATCTCTGGTTTCTCTGACTTTTCTAAATCCAGGTTAAAGATCTGGAAGTCTCGGTTCATGTACTCCAAGCCTAGCTTGGAGAATTCTGAGCATTACTTTACTAGCATGTGAAATGAGTGCAATTGTGAGGTAGTTTGAACATTCTTTAGCATTGCCTTTCTTTGGGATTGGAATGAAATTTGACCTTTACCAGTCCTTTGGCCACTGCTAAGTTTCCCAGATTTGCTGTCATATTAAGTACAGTAGTTTAACAGCATAATCTTTCAGGATTTGAAATAGCTAAGCTGAAATTCCATCACCTCCACTAGCTTTGTTCATAGTAATGCTTTCTAAGGCCCACTTGACTTCACATTCCAGGATGTCTAGCTCTAGGTGAGTGATCACACCATCTTGGTTATCTGGGTCATGAAGATCTTTTTTGTATAGTTCTTCTGTGTTTTCTTGCCACCTCTTCTTAATACTTTCTGCTTCTGTTAGGTCCATACCACCTCTGTTCTTTATTGTGCCCATCTTTGCATGAAATATTCTCTGGGTATGTAACTTTCTTGAAGTGATTTCTAGTCTTTCGCATTCTATTTTTTTCCTGTTTCTTTGTATTGATCACTTAGGAAGGATTTCTTATCTCTCCTTGGTATTCTTTGGAATTCTACATTCAGATTGATTCATCCTCCCTTTTCTCCTTTACCTTTCACTTCTCTTTGTTTCTTCAGCTATTTTTAAAGCCTCCTCAGGCAACCATTTTGCCTTTTTTGCATTCACTTTTCTTGGAGATGATTTTGATCACCACATCCTATACAATGCCATGAACCAACTATACCATTCAGGTATGACCTAAATCAAATCTCTTATGATTATACAATGGAAGTTCTGAACACTGTCAGTAGGCATTATCTCATATAATGACACAAACAGCACTTAGAAGTTATGCACTAACTCATCCCATGGAATTATTTTGTTTTATAAATGAAATAAGGAATCCAAACCTCAGGCCCAACTCAGTAACAAATACATGTTATTCTGATGGAAGATAGAATTAAAACACTTTGATTATCTTTGTTTCTAAGAAGAATAGATCAAATTAAGTGCATCTATTTCTAGTATATCAGGTTAAAAGGAAGCAAAATGAAATATCTATAAAATTTGTCATTGCAATCTTTCTTTTAAAATTATGAACATTAAATTTGACATATCTAAAACAATAATTAGTTGATATAAATACATATACAATTAATAATAGTAATAATAGGACTCTCATTGTGTTAAAAGATAAGAAAACGGTAACTGACTTTTCAATTAACAAAAGTTTTCTGTGACAATATAGTCAAAGTGATAAAATAACTATTTTTCTTTAGATTTGGAATTAGTTTTATTTGACTGATAGTGGATAATTTTTTCTATAAATGTTCACTTGGTAATAAGAGCTGAATTGGCAATGAGGCTCTGGGCTATTCAGATTATTGAACATTTTGTTATCAGAAAGACAGGAGTGCTAATGATATTGGCTTGTCCAAAAAGTTTGTTTAGATTTTTCAGTGACATCTAATAAAAACTTGAACAAACTTTTTAGGCCAAACAATATCTAGGGGGACAAAAATGACAAAGAAACACATTGGGCTCATTTCTAGATTTATATGAATATTTTGGTTAATTATAATCATAAAATATTTAAGCATGACCATTCTCTGGAAAGGAATACTTAATTTTCACAAGATCTAGGAAAATAGGAAAAAAAAAAAATTTGCAAAAGGTAAACTGATTGGCTAAGGATAGAGAGTTAGCCATTAATTAAATCCATGTTTTGTTTTTTTTTTGTGTGTGTGTGTGTGTTTTCTTTTACCAAGAATGAATTTACATATTATGTGCTACTAGGTGAGAAGACATTTCAGTTTTCACAGAGTGGAACAAGACAGCCAGGAAGACTTGAGCTATAGATAAATTGATCTTTATGCCTTATTTTTCAGGCTATCATTAAATTTTAGGGCTCATAGGAAAAATAGGTGCAATTTTTGGCTATGGACAGATAATGATGATTCATGCAATATAAATAATTGCAGATATGAAGAAAGTTATATAGCGACTGAGATGCAACTTAAGGCCAGAAGGGTTTAGTGATGGAGATAAAACTTAAGAAAACATCCTTATCAGTCCTACTTGGTTGTATTATTTTGGATCTATTTTCAAATTTTGTTTTAAAAATATGTGAAATTAAAAAACATTGTATTCAGTTAAGAAATTTCCTGTGGTAGTTTAAAAAAATACATTATAACTTTTGAATAAATTCAGTGCTTTCAAGGGAATGAACTATAAATTTTCAACTAGTTATTTTAGAGCATTTCAATTCCAGCATAGGGAGGTCATTCTAGCCCTTGAGGTCTAAAATGCAGGACTGTACATGTTTTCTTCACTTAGACAGACATAAATCCCAAAGTGACACCAGCATATTATCTTTTACTATATTTCCCACTGGAGTGATTCAGACTTTTGACTTAAATAGTTGTCTACAGCTGCTGAAAATTGATTTATCCTTGCTGATGAGTGAACTTACTGACCAAACTGCTAAGGAGAAATATTTTTAGTGTAGTAATTCTTAGCAGTGTTTTTTTTTTTTTTTTCTCTCTTTTTTTCCTTTGAGTTTTATTAACTTATTTTTTTAATGTCTTTATGTCCCTCAAATGATTTGTAAGTTATCAGATACTTATTAGGAAATACATATATATGGCAAAATAAATCTCAGTGAGTAAAAAAGGATGTGGGATTTAAAGCTAAGTCACTCAACTCCAACTCTCACAGTGCCATAGCTTTTCTTCACAAGCAACCACTATGACTATCTTATTTATTTCTACATATGTATGTATATACTTTTTAATATCTATAATACAAATGGAAGCATAGTTTCACATTGTTTTACATCTTTTTTTCCTGTTCTTAATCATGGAGTAGTTAATATATCTATATATTCCATAATATATAAAGTAGGGAAGATAGATAGCTAGAAAATACATAAATGTGCCTAGTTATATTCAGAAACCAGAGAGCATCTATTTTGTGCATGCTAAGTCACATCAGTCACATTTGATTCTTTGAAATCCTATGGGCTATCTCCCGCCAGGACTCTCTGTCTATGGGATTCTCCAGGCAAGAATACAGGAGTGTGTTGCCATTTCGTCCTCCAGGGGATCTTCCCAACTCAGGGATTGAAGCCGGGTCTCTTAATATCTCCTACATTGGCAGGCAGGTTCTTTACCACTAGCACCACCTTAGAAGCCCTTTGATTGCTATTATACAACATATATCAATAACTAATCATTATTTGCATTCATATATATAAATATGTATGTATATAACATATAATCAGAAGGTATGCTTATAATGGGACTTCCCAGGTGGCACAGTGATAAAGAATCCACCTGCCAATGAAGGAGGTGCAAGGAGTGCAGGTTCAATCCCTGGGTGAGAAAGATCCTCTGGAGTAGGAAATGGCAACCTCCCTAATATTCTTGCCTCTTCCCCTCACTCCCATTACTAACTTTTTTTTTTTTTTTTACTGTTGCCATAGCTTTGCCTTTTTTAGAATGTCATATAGTTGGAATCACACAGTTCATGTTAATTTTTCTTACTTAGTAACATTCATTTAAATGTCCTACATGAATTTTCATGGCTTATATCTTTTTATCAATGCATAAAAATACATCTTATGCATGTATACCAGTTTATCCATTCATCAAAACTCAGAATTTATAATTCTGCTTTTAGGTCTGTGATCCATTTAGAATTCATTTTTGTGAAGGGTGTAAGGTCCGTGTCTAAATTCTATTCTGTTCACAGGTAAATGTACAGTTACTGAAGTACCATTTGTTGAAAGATAAACCTTGCTCCCTTGTATTCCTTTTTACTCATTTGTCAAAAAACAGGTGACCACATTTATGAGTCTATTTCTGGGATCTCTATTCAATTGATTAACTTGTTTATCTTTTCACTACATCATAGTGTAGCTATAATTAAATTTTAACAATAACCTACTGCAATCAACAAATCTAAAATTTATTCATTTTAATTATATTTATTATACTACATAAGTGGGCTTCCCTGATAGCTCAGTTGGTAAAGACTCTGTAATGCAGGAGACCCTGGTTCAGTTCCTGGGTTGGGAAGATCTGCTGGAGAAGGGATAGGCTACCCACTCCAGTATTCTTGGCTTCCCTGGTGACTCAGCTGGTAAAGAATATGCCTGCAATGCAGAAGACCTGGGTTCGACCCCTGAATTGGGAAGATCGCCTGGAGAAGGGAAAGGCTACCTACTCCAGTATTCTGGCCTAGAAGATTCCATGGGCTGTATAGTCCATGGGGTCACAAAGAGTCGGACACAACTGAGCAAATTTCACTTTCACACTTTTCATGTCACATAGGTAAATTGATGAAATGTCACCTGATGAAAACTATATCTTCCCATGTAGTTACCAGCAAAAACTACCCAACAGTCTAAGGAAAGATTAATGTCTCTTAAGACTGTAAAGCCCCTCAATATGAGTAAGGACTTCTAAAGTAATTGAAAGCAGCAGTTAGCCCTCCTATGGAGGTGAATGTCCCCCCACCCCCACCGCTGTCTCCTCCTTATCAGTTACTCCACAGCTTCACTGAGGTATATTTAACACACAATAAACTGCACATATTTCAAGTGTACAATTTGATAAGCTTTGACAAATCCACAGACCAATAAAATTATCACCAAAAGTACAATGCTGAACACATTTTTACCCCTAAAAGTTTCCTCATGCCCTTTTATTCTCATTCCTCAAGGCCTTCCTTCAAGCAATGGCTGCTTTGCTCTTTGTCATTTACTTTGCCTTTTCTAGAGTTTTATATGAATGAGAATGTAATATGTATGCTTTTGTTTAACTTCTCATTTAGCTTAATATTTTTTTGATACTGGTCCAAACTGTTTTATGTATCAGTAGTTCATTTACTTGATTTCTAAGTAGTATTCCCTTGTATGACTGTACCACAATTTCTATAACCATTTATCTATTGATGAATATTTGTATAGCTTGCATTTTTGATCATTACAAATAAAGCTACTGTGAGCATTCAAACACAAATATTGAAAAGATGCAAACTTGCTTTTCTCTTACACAAATACCTATGAGTAGAATAGCTAAATCATATAATTGATATATTTATCCTTTTATGAAACTGTCAATTTTTTAAAGTGGTTGTATGAGTTATCATGTCTACCACCAAAAGTTTATAAGAATTCTGGTTCTTCCACATCTTTGCCAGTACTTGGTATGGCCTAGCATTTTAACTTTAGCCATTTTAATGTGTGTATAAGTAAGTTTGCTATCTTCCTTGAATGACTTAGATGTCCATGATGATGAAATTTCTGGAGAAACTTCTCTCTCATTCTTTTTTAAAATTTTTCTACTGTTTAATAATGTTGAGCATATACTCATGAGTTTATTTGTCATCCATATATTTTCTATGATTCCTTTAAAAAATATTTTGCCCATATTTAATGGCTGCTTTCTCTCCCTCCCCTTCTATTTGGTTTAATAGTTCTTCATAGATTGTAGATACAACCGTTATATCAAGTACATGCATTACAATTATTTTTTCACAGTCTCCCAAAAATGTCTTTTTATGAAGAGTTGAAGTTTTAAATTTTGATGATATCCAATTTATTACTTTTTCTTTAATCGATCATCCTGTTGATGTTATATCAAAGATATACTTGGGTTAAACCAAAGGCACAAATATTTTTTCCCCTGTCATCTTCTAGAATTTTGGTAGTTGTAGATGTTACATTTAATTCTATCATCCATTAGTTAATTTTCATATGTGGTATGAGGTATGGGTGGAAGTTCATTTATTTGTATATGGATATCCAATTGATCCAACACAAGCTGTTGAAAAGACTATCCTTTCTCCACCAAATTTCCAATGACAATTTAGTCAAAAATCCACTGCCCATACATGTGTGGATCTATTTTTCATCTCTGTTCCATTGCATTGATATATATTTTCTATTTTTATATCAATACCAGATAGTTTTGATTAGAATAAACCTTAAAGTGTTTTGGTGTTAATTTGCCAAATATTAGTTTTTAAAATTATTTTGATTATTCTAGGTTTTGTGTTTCTTGATAAGTTTTAAAATCAGGATTTCATTTTATTCAAAAAATTTTGGTGAGTTTTTTTTTTTTTTTCACTGAAAAATTTTAATATAAAGACCTAGCTGGACCAAATTTTTGAAGCTTTCTGGAACCTTCTTTTGAATATTTTTTATTTATGGTCAGTTAAACTGTTGATATGGAGAGCTGACTCTCTTCTGACTGTTTCCTTCTCAGCTCATTATAGACATGAGGAAAACACTGATCCTGTTAATTCATTTTGCATAGAAAAATAAATTCCCCCACTGTTCTTTATTAGCAAGCCAAACATATAACTTTCTAAATGTGTGAATCTATAAATTCCAAGTTAGTAAAACCAATGCTGAGATAAAATATCCATTTATATCAATAAAATTATAGATTAAATTATATGTTTATTCCTTTTCATGAACCATAATCAATAGTATATTGGGGATAAATATTTTTGCCATCAATTGATGTAAACTATAAACTCTAGAACTGTGGCTAAGTGTATTATTTTATTTATCAGTTATTAATAGCACATAAACTAATTTTAATAAGTATATTAATGCAGTAATTTGGTATTTTATGATTTTCAGAAACTATTTTTCCCCAGAATCTAAAGTTTTCTATCTCCCTTGAATGTCCAAGGTAATGGAGTTTCTAGAGAAATTTTCCTGTTATTTTTCTTCAGTTTCATCAGATGTTTCTAGGAATATATCCATAACAATCTCCAAGAAAGCTGTATAATTTTATAGCATAATAATATATCTCTTATGGATATATAGAGGCTAATGTAAGGAAAAAAACATACTTTTAGAGTAAAATTGGCTGATCCCCTTTAAGCTAGATGTCAAGATAGTCTGCATAATATTGTTACATTATATTATATTGAGTCAATTTGTATATTTTTTCAAATCTTATTTCACAGTCACCTTGAAGTTTAATAATCTCTTTTTAGCAAGCTAAGTTTACCAGAAACCCTATTATGTTTTCATGTTAAAAATATGAAAATAGAAAAAAATCTGAATGAAGATTGCATCACTTTAATGAGAACTAGATTTCCGAGACATAAAGAGCCTTAAAACTCTTGAGGCATTTTATTAATATCATAGTATAAGTAATAATATATCATAATTTAACATTGTAGAAATGTGTAAAGTTACTGATGCGTTAATTTAAAATTGAAAGGGTATTGAAAGCACAATAAGCATGCAACAATATAAAAGGTAAACTCCACATACCCAAACTGTATTCACTGAATGCTTCAATATTGTACAATCCTTAATATTCAATAAAGTTATAAAGCTGTGAGTTTAATTTTTATCTTATTTATCTTATTACATTTATAATAAATTACATAGAGTATAATGCTTCCATTGTATAGAATACCCCATTGTGTAGACTATCATGCTACCATTGTATTCCTTTGAAAGATTTTCACCCTGAAGATTATACAATGACATATTATTTTAACATAGTGACTCCAAACATATCAACATATTTCCAGTATAATGTCAATAAATTTCAAGCAATATTAATTGATTTTAAAATTAAATATTTTTATGACATTTTTTTTAGAAAATTGATACAATGTGCTGGTCTATGAAATTAGTCAATTTGTTGTGCCAAATCTATCATTTATGCAGTCTCTCCCCAGTTCTAGCGGAGACAAAAACTTTCTCTGTATCAATACTCTCTCACAGAATAATTTCAAATATTTATACTTTAGCACATCTAACAAAGCTTTCCCGCCCTAAGACAGTAGGCATTTCAATTAAATATTGAATTTAAAAGAATTGCATATTCCCCAAATGAGAAAGAATGATGACTACTTGGAGATCAGATGAGAAAAAAAAATTGTAAAGAATAAGGAGTTATTTCATCATAAAACACATCCAGTTAAATGTGTAGGAAGAATCATTGTACTTCTCTGCACCTGATATTTAATGATGACCAATAAGCAAGATATTATAGTAATAAAGAAAGAAATGGAGATGTAACACTAAGTGTACCTTTCCCTTAGTTAGGTCTTTTCTAAGGCATTAGAAAGATTCCCCTTGTTCTATTTCAAAGATGAATTTTGATGAAGTAAATAAATACACATGGTTCACTGGATGGCTCCTAATTTGGTGTGTTCACAGCAACTATTTTGTATTAGTAATCCAAAACAACAATAAGCAAACAGAACATTTTCATGATAACTCTGCTAACTTACACTTGGAAAGATATTGAACAACAATTCACTACTCAAAGCAATTTTAATTAGTTCCAGTGTTAGACGCAGTATAATTCCTTAATGAAACTACATAGGCTGTTTCATTTGCCTTTTAACAGAGTACTGCAGCAACCTCATTTTTTTTTTTTTAAACTAAGGAAGCCTGCCAGCTGAAGTCCCAGTACAATTATTGCTTTAACAAAGTGCTCTACATATGTCAACAAGAAAATACAGGAACTACTGTATAATAAAACTGTTAAGAAGGTAACAACCCAGTTGTTACATCACAACTGCTACTTCTGGCAGAGATATCTAGACAAATGTGCTGATTAACAGTGTCTCGGTAGCCAACACAATTAGAGAGAACTTTACTTTTTCTACTATATAGTGGGTGATTTTAGTGGTTGAAAAATATTTGATAATGTTTTCATCCAAATTACAGAGATGAAAATGTAGGAATACTGTTTTAATAGAAATATGAACAACTTCAGATACTTTAAACAATAGCAACAAAAAAATCTCTATACCTTCCTCTCAGTTTTGCTATGAATTTTAAAATTCTCTAAAACAATAGTCTTTGTAAGTAAATCAATTTATTGATGTTTTAAATAACAAAGGGGAAGGGAAATGGCATTTATTGAGTGACTATCATGTATCTAGCCTTTTAGTTACACTATTTCAAAACTATCACAAATGCATTGACAGAAGGTAAAGATTCCTTTTTTTAAAAAATGAAGAAATGCTATTCTGAGAGTTTAGCCCAGGCCACATGGTTTTTTCTGACAAAACTGGATTCACAATAAGTTCAGACTTAATATAAAGCTCTTTCTTCACTCTTGTTATATATGAATATACACATGCATGTTAAGTCACTTCAGTCTTTCTGACTCTTTGCAACCCAATGGACTGTAGCCTGTCAGGCTCCTCTGTCCATGAGACTCTTCAGACAAAAATACTGGAGTGGGTTGCTGGGCCCTCCTGCAGGGGATCTTGCCTACCCATGGAGGGAACACGTGTCTCTTTTGTCTCCTGCATTGGCAGGTGGGTTCTTTACCACTAGCGCCACCTAGGAAGCTGGAATACACATGTATATAACTATAAACCTAAATAAGGCACCTCACATAGATAAGAAAAGTGAAAGTTCACTTTTTTATTTTTATATCTGATATGTTATTCCTCACAAATTTCCCAACAATCTGAGTGGAGAAAATTAACTTTAGCTTAAACCAATCAATCAATTGAATTCAATAGTATAAGAATGGATTAAGCAAACCTTTTATTGAAGTATATATTTAAAAAGCATGCAGAAATCCTGAATCCAGCTTGATGAATTTTAACAAGCTGAGTTATATCCATATGATCATCCAGATCAAGGCTTATATGATAGCCTGTGCACCGGTGAGTGTGTGTCATAGAAGTGCTCATGTTCAGTCACTCAGTCGTGCCCAACGCTTTGTGACCCACGGACTGTAGCCCACTAGGCCCCTCTGTCCATGGAATTCTACAGGCAAGAATATTACAGGTTGCCATTTCCTACTCCAGCGGATCTTCCCGACCCAGGGATCAAACCTGTGTCTCCTGCTTCTCCTGTGATGAAGAACCCACACACCCACACACACACACACACACACACACACACACACCACACACACACACACACACACACACACACAAGGCTCCTGTGGGAGCCAAGATCAACTCCATTCAAAGGCAATCCCAGTTAAAATTCCAGCAAGTTATTTTATGGATATCTTCAAATGATTCTAAAGACTATATGCAGATAACCCAGAATAGCCAACACATTTAAAAACATAGTTGGAGGACTAATGTTACTCAATTTCAAGACTAACTACAAAACGACAGTAATAAATACACTGCTATACTGACCAAAGAACAAACAGCTCAATGGAACAGATTAGAGAGCCCAGAAACAGACCCTCCTAAATATTGTCAACAGATATTTGACAAAGCAGCAAGGTAGTGTGATAGAACAAATTAGTCTTTCAACAAACAATGCTGGAAATGGACATCTACATGCAGAAAAACAAAAAGAAAGAAAGAATCTAGACAGAATTCACTCTGAACTCAAAATGGATCATAGGCCTAGAGGTAAAATGCAAAGCTATAAAACTCCTGGAAGACAACCTAGGAGAAAGTCTACATATTCTTGGGTGTGGTGATAATTTTTTAGATGAAATACCAAAGGTGTTAATTATGAGAACAACCATTGATAAGCTGGATTTATTAAAATTAAAAAAACTGCTCTGCAAAAGACAATGTCAAGAGAATGAACATAAATCCAACAAATTGGGAGAAAATATTGCAAAATAAACACTGATTAAAGGCTGTCATCCAAAATATATATAAAAAGCCCTTAAATTTCAACAATAAAAAAAAAGTATTTAAATATGGGCAAAAAACCTTAACAAATATTGTATACTCAATGTGCCCCAACTGTTAGCAGGGTTTGTAAATAAGTTGTTGTTATATTTAGCATCTGCATACCTATAGGAAACTGGAAAATAAATATGGCTATATTATTTGTACAATTTTTATCATTAAATGGCTAGAAATTATGAGTCATATACTGCTTTATTTTTCCATAATAGAGTGATTGTTTTCATCTGTGAAAGAAATATTCTAAATATCTTGTACTTTTGTCTGGGAATTTTAAGGGATTACACTGTACTCTCCAATGAGATAGGCAATTTTAATCTGACTAGTTTATAGAAAAACTGATTTTTAAAATGACTGATGAAGTAGACTGGGAATACATATTATAAAAACTGTAAACATATTCTTTCTGGTTCCTAGCTATCGCACCAGAAATCACAATGTGTCCTGTGTGGTCCAGTGCTCCCTTGGAATCAGACAGAATGTACTTATTAAATTGTGAAATGCTGGGAGGCTTCAATCAGAAAGCTATTTAAAAGTGTAAGCAGGAATCAATTTTTATCAATTTTTTTGAAGCAAGAAAGGATTTCTGAGTTCAGAATCAGTTTTGGGGTTACTTTTTCTTGAAAAAATTTAGGAGTTAACTAGACTATTGTCATCATAAAAATTAAATATATGAAGCTGAGGAAAAAGTCAGAGCAACAAAAGTTGGACTATTGTATAGAAGTAAATGACCGGTAACATTTTTCTGACTAGCAAGGGAGAAAATAAACTCCTCTTTTAGGAGTTTGAACTAGAAAAATAGAAATTTAAACCTTGCTAATACTTAAATTAATGGCACTGACTAATCAAATGCTATAATATAAACTCTCAAGCAAAGACTAAAATTTGTCATGGAAGAGATTAAAAGAAAAAAGTGCTATAAACTGGACCCTAACAATTACAATATATTGAACAGATCATACATCAAACTGTATACGAGTAATATTCTCTAATGCATGCAAATTTGTGCATCTTTACATAAAATACATGAATGAATTCTCAAGGTAAGGTTTCCTTGATTCAATTTATATAAATCTGATTTTCAGAGATTTGTTAAATAACAATGGTTACCTAGCATCTTTTCTCTTTATTTTTAAAAATAACAACAGAAAACTGACATCAAGCTATGATAACTGTTTTGTATATATAGGAATTGAATATGTATTTTTGTAATTCAGTGCTGAAATCAAAATTTGAGCAGGCAAAACCAAGTTATAAGAAAACAGATTTAGAATTAAAAAGAATAAGTGGAAGGGAAGAATTATTAACAATTAAATCAAGAGGTAGATAATATATTGAGAAATAATTTATAGTGAAGAATATCATAAGAGAGTGAGGGGAGAAGAGCTTACATAGTAAGGATTCATTTTCTTCTCTTTTTCTCAGACATGATAGCATTAATTCTGTTTTCAACACTATACTGGGCCCTAAATTTTGAACAACTCCTTGCTTCTGCAGGAAGTTTCATATTCCACTGTTGTTACGGGCTGAAGTATATCTCTTTAAAATTCTTATGTTGAAGCCCCCAATTCCAAGTACCAAAGAATGTAAGTGTATCTGGAGAGAAGTCACTGCAAAGGAAACTAAAATAAGTTCATTAGGGTGGGCCCTTAGCCACTCTAAGTGTCTTTATGAGAAGAGGAAATCTGGACACAAAATGAAGACATCAGGGGTACATGCTCATGGAGAAAAGGTGCAGTCTGCAAGTCAAGGAGAGGGGCCTGAGGAAAAATCAAACCTGTGGACACCTCGTGGACTTCCAGAATTATGAGGAAAAATTGTGTGTTTAAGTCACTTCATCTGTGGTATTCTGTTATGGCAGCATGAGCTAACTTCACTGCTAACCTGGGAACAATCAGCTGAGCATTATTTGCGGTACAATCCCTAACCCTAAAAAGACTTAAACTAGGGAGTGGTAAGGGAACAGTTGACAGCCATATACTCCCGAAAGTTCATTGATTCAAACAAGTAAGAAATTCTCAATGTTGCTCTTCATTTGGAATTGTTTAAAATATTCAGATCTCTGTAAAACTTTCTTTTCTCGACCCTTCAGTTGTAATGACTTCCCATTTAATTGAATTTTCTTGCTGAAATGTATCCTTTGAAGCCAGCTTTGATATTGTATTTTGACAACGTTAAAGTTTTTATGTGGCATGCATTCCTACTGATTAAAGGAATGCATATTTTGCCAAAAAAATCAAGGATGAAACCAATTATTTTGAGTGCTTTTTAATCCCTGAATGTTTTCTTCTTATGTTCTCATTTGAAATCTGCATTTCCCTCAAGGCCCAGTTCGTGTCCTAAAGTCTTCCACAGCACACTCTGCTCAAGCCTCTTCCAGAGCTCTGTATTTCACAAACAAGGACTTCTGTTTCACTCGTCTTCCTTCACCACAGCAAAAGCTTCTTAAGATAGGGACCAACATGTCTTATTAATCTTTGGGTCTCAGGTTTAGCTAAGTGACTGGAATGCGGTTAGTGGACAACTGGATTTTATTGAACAAACTTTAGTCTGTTTATTCACATTACATAAATATTTGCTTTCTAAAACTACCTGTGGCACATTAAGAAAAATTCTACCTAGAAATGTTTTAAATGAAGCTTTATAATATTCTTTATAAGTTTGATAGTAAATATATTTACATATCTAGCAAAGTGTTTGTGAAACCAAGATTGAAAAGCAAATTCATACACACACATAAATGCATATTTAAATAAGCACCATGCACATTCAAATATGTATGTTCTGTAACATTTGAAGGGAGTAGTAACTTCTTACCTCAGAGAAATTTGAGGGGAAAGTTAATGAATGAATATATCTAAAGTCCACAGAACTAACTTAAACTTTGTGGTCAATGTTGGGCTTCTTATTATGAAGGAGCTATTTCACATGCTGTATTTTAACCAGCCTGAGTACTTTAAACATATGTAACTTAACCATCGATCATAACTTGATCATAATTAATGGTACATTATAATACCAATGAGCCTACTTGTTCTTTTATCAAACACTTTGAAAATACATTTTTATATTATTAATAATACATTCTATTAGGGAAAGAAGTGATATAATAAAATGTATACAGAGCCTTTTGAAACTACTACACTCATGTTCACTTATGTATAATACAAAAATGTATTTATAGTATATGTAAGATGATATAGCTTGAAATAAAGATGAAATTAACATTTATTGCTTATTTAGAACTTTAAAAGCAATGTGTAATAGTTTAGTCTTCATAATACTATATTGCTGAGCCCTTTCACTGAGCTGTTATGCCAGAATAATAGATGCATTTATCTGTCATGTATTTAGATTTTATGTAGTTTTCTGTTATTATCAATACTGCCCTGTTGAATAGCTTGTGTTATGTTCATATTATTTTATTCATAGTAGGGATACTGTGTCTAAATTTAAAAATATAATATTGATGCTTATAAAACCAGACTGTATGTACTCTGATATGTATCATGTATTTTTAAGTGTTGGATAATTAGAAGTAGATTTGTTCTCTCTCCAGGTGCAGTTAAATAAATAGAATTCAAACCTTTGAAGAAAGTAGATTGCCCAGCCATCCATCTGTAATGCTTGAGACTTCAAATCAGTTATCATTGTGTGTTTTCAGGATTATAGGTTCTAGTGAGAGACTGATATAACTACTGGCATGAGAGGTGAGAGTGGCAGATAGAGATGATGCTCTCTTGACTAATATTCAGTGAGAAGATTAGAAGACACATGCTGGTTTTCAAAAAATGTATCTCTGTGGGGATTTTGGGGCAGGACTTATATATAACTCTTCTTTATACCAGTAGCAAGTATACAATTTTAGAACCAGGTCTCTGTGGTTTCATTCCAGAAAACAACATGATACTGTAAATGCCTAAGAAATCAGGATGGCTGAGCCATACTAGTTCTGATATATACTGGTGGATCATAACATTTCTGAGAATTGAGTATAAATTAAACTATATAGAATATTTATGAACAACATGCAAAGTTATAACAATAGGGAAATAAATATTCTCTTTGGCATACACCTTCTGTATTTGCACTTGCAATAATTATTTATGCCTCTTGAGATCCTAAGGTTGAGTTCTTGATCCTCATCAGGACTGGTGATGTTTGGGCCACATGACCTAACTGCTGGCACAACTGTTCTTCTTACATCTAAAATTAGTGTCCAGTTCAATACATAGTGTCTTCACCTAGGACCTTCGAAATTTCCCTACTAGGTATAAAATTTCTGACAAAGGAAAAGGAATCAATATAAATGTCCTTTCTTGAAGTCAACAAAATACACTTTCAATAAAAAATAGAGTCTTGAATAAAAACTAAAGACTAGTGTGATAGGAACCTATTTCCCATAGTAATGTAAACTGCACACTTGAGCTGGTCCTTCTGGTCATTTTGTGGTAAACTCCACAGGGCTTAGGAACTTAGAGAACTGTCATTTCATATTGAGGCATAGAAGACCCCTTGATAATTACTTTATAGTTGAAACGTTGGCATTTCATTAAGTGATATTTTATACAAATTTATTTATTATGCTGTATGCATAATATAGGCTTACAATTTGTATCAGATAGTTATGTGACATTTTTATTTTCTATTTAAATTCTTAATTCAGTTCAGTTCAGTTGCTCAGTCGTGTCCGACTCTTTGTGACCCCATGAATCACAGCATACCAGGCCTCCCTATCCATCACCAACTCCCAGAGTTTACCCAAACTCATGTCCATTGAGTCAGTGATGGCATTCAACCATCTCATCCTCTGTTGTCCCTTTCTCTTCCTGCCCTCAATCTTTCCTAGCTTCAGGGTCTTTCAAATGAGTCAGCTCTTCGCATCAGGTGGCCAAAGTATTGGAGTTTCAGCTTCAACATCAGTCCTTCCAATGAACACCTAGGACTGATCACCTTTAAGATGGACTGGATGGATCTCCTTGCAGTCTAAGGGACTCTCAAGAATCTTCTCCAACACCATAGTTCAAAAACATCAATTCTTCTGTGCTCAGCTTTATTTATAGTCCAACTCTCACAACCATACATGACTACTGGAAAAATCATAGCCTTGACTAGACGGACCTTTGTTGACAAAGCAATGTCTCTGTTTTTTAATATGCTGTCTAGGTTGGTCATAATGTTCCTTCCAAGGAGTAAACGTCTTTTAATTTCATGGCTGCAATAACAATCTGTGGTGATTTTGGAGCCCCCCAAAATAAGGTCTGCCACTGATTCCAGTTTCCCCATCTATTTGCCATGAAGTGATGGGACTGAATGCCATGGTCTTAGTTTTCTGAATGATGAGCTTTAAGCCAACTTTTTTACTCTCTTTCACTTTCAAGAGGCTCATTATTTCTTCTTCACTTTTTGCCATTAAGGTGGTGTCATCTGCATATCTGAGGTTATTGATATTTCTCCCAGCAATCTTGATTCCAGCTTGTGCTTCTTCCAGCCCAACGTTTCTCAAGATGTATGGTTTCTATAAGTTAAATAAGCAGGGTGACCATATACAGCCTTGACATACTCCTTTTCCTATTTGGAACCAGTCTGTTGTTCCGTGTCCTATTCTAACTGTTGCTTCCTGACCTGCATACAGGTTTCTCAAGAGGCAGGTTGTTCTGGAACTCTCTTACTTTCTCCATGACCCAGCAGATGTTGGCATTTTGATCTCTTGGTTCTCTACCTTTTCTAAAACAAGCTTGGACATCTGGGAGTTCATGGTTCACATATTGCTGAAGCCTGGCTTGGAGAATTTTGAGCATTACTTTACTAGCATGTGAAATGAGTGCAATTGTGTGGTAGTTTCAGCAATTTTTGTCATTGCCCTTCTTTGGGATTGGAATGAAAACTAACCTTTTCCAGTCCTGTGGCCACTGCTGTTTTCCAAATTTGCTGCACAAATTGAGTGCAGCACTTTCACAATCATCTTTCATGATTTGTAATAGCTCAACTGGAATTCCATCACCTCCACTAGCTTTGTTCGTAGTGAAGCTTCCTAAGGCCCTCTTGACTTCACATTCCAGGATGTCTGGCTCTAGGTGAGTGATCACACCATCTTGAATATCTGGGTTATAAAGGAGTATTTTGCAGAGTTCTTCTGTGTATTCTTGCCACCTCTTAATATCTTCTGCTTCTGTTAGGTCCATACAATTTCTATCCTTTATTGTGCCCAGCTTTGCATGAAATGGTCCCTTGGTATCTCCAATTTTCTTTAATAGATCTTTAATCTTTCCCATTCTATTGTTTTCCTCTATTTCTTTGCATTGATTGCTGAGGAAGGCTTTCTTATCTCTCCTTGCTATTCTTTGGAACTCTGCATTCAAATGGGTATATCTTTCCTTTTCTCCTTTGCTTTTCACTTCTCTCTCTCTCTCTCTCTCTTTTTTAACAGCAATTTGTAAGGCCTCCTCAGACAGCCATTTTGCTTTTTGCATTTCTTTTTCTTGGGGATGGTCTTGATCCCTGTCTCCTGTACAATGTCACGAACCTCCGTCCATAGTTCATCAGGCTCTCTGTCTATCAGATCTAGTCCCTTAAATCTATTTCTCACTTCCACTGTATAGTCATAAGGGATTTGATTTAGGTCATACCTGAATGGTCTAGTGGTTTTCCCTACTTTCTTCAGTTTAAGTCTGAATTGGGAAATAAGGAGTTCATGATCTGAGCCACAGTCAGTTCCCTGTCTTGTTTTTGCTGACTATATAGAGCTTCTCCATCTTTGGCTGCAAAGAGTATAATCAATCTGATTTCAGTGTTGACCATCTGGTGATGTCCATATATAGAGTCTTATCTTGTTTTGTTGGAAGAGGGTGTTTTCTATGACCAGTGTGTTCTCTTGGCAAAGCTCAATTAGCCTTTGCCGTGCTTCATTCTGTACTCCAACGTCAAATTCACCTGTTACTTCAGGTGTTTTTTGACTTCCTACTTTTGCATTCCAGTCTCCTATAATGAAAAGGACATCTTTTTGGGGTGTTAGTTCTAAAAGGTCTTGTAGGTCTTCATAGGACAGTTCAACTTCAGCTTCTTCAGCATTACTGGTTGGGACATAGACTTAGATTACTGTGATATTGAATGGTTTGCCTTGGAAACAAAGAAAAGCCATTCTGTCATTTTTGAGATTGCATCTGAGTGCTGCATTTCAGGCTCTTTTGTTGACTATGATGGCTACTCCATTTCTTCTAAGGGATTCCTGCCCACAGTAGTAGATATAATGGTCATCTGAGTTAAATTCACCCATTCCAGTCCATCTTAGTTTGCTGATTCCTAGAATGTCAACGTTCACTCTTGCCATCTCCTGTTTGACCACTTCCAATTTGCCTTGATTCATGGAACTAACATTCCTGCTTCTTATGAAATATTACTCTTTACCACATTGGACCTTGCTTCTATTATGAGTCACATGCACATCTGGGTGTTGTTTTTGCTTTGACTCCATCCCTTCATCATTTCTGGAATTATTTCCCCACTGATCTCCAGTAAAATCTTTTAAAAATCTTGATGGTTAAGCTTGACTGTATTTCATTCTTTTAAATATTTAATATGTCAGTTTATACAATGATACACATAAGGCTATTTAGATTAACAGATTATCATTCATTGCATCATAATTAGTAAATGAAAGCATAGTATGCATACTTTAAAATATTCAGAATTTAAACCACTATGATGGATTGTGTCTTTGTGCTTGTTTAGTCATGTCTGTCTCTTTGCTACACCACTGACTATAGCCTACCAGGCTCCTCTGTCCATTGGAATTCTGAGGCAAGAATACTGGAGTGGTGTTGCCATATCCACCTCCAGGGGAATCTTCCCAAACCAGAGATTGAACCTGTGCCTCCTGCAGCTCCTGCATTGGCAGAGAGATTCTTTACCCCTGAGCCATCTAGGAAGACCATTATTATGGATTATGGGCATACTAAAAAAGGTTTAATTTATGGAAAAATCAATATGTTTATAATAACCCAACTATGAGTCTTTTAATTTAAACAAAATATATTTACACATTCATAAATTTTATTCTTGAATTTGTTTTGACAACATCAGCAATTTTAGAAAGTTGACGATCTCCAGACTGGCTTGATAAAAGTGGGTCGTGTTTCATAATATTTGAGGGGGAGGGAAATTTTCATAAAAAAAATGTAGCTCTCATTGATGAGTTTCTCAAAAGTACATTGTAATACTTTTATCTTTTCAAAATAGTAAAAATCATGCTGATATGTTAGAGTCATGCAATAAAAAACATTTACTCAAAAGCCACTGTATACTTGTAATATATTGTAATGTATCAACAAAATTCACTAGAAAAATGTTTCCATCACTTTGACAAAACATAGCCAATATTTTAGGCTAAAGAATCCTCCAAAAACATTGAACGGTATTCTTCCATTGAACATCCTCCTGAGGAGGCAAGGAATCAGGTGACTATGTGGCCTGAAAGGCCCATGATGAATTTGATATTGAGCTACTTCTGTGTTTATATCCAAAGGAAACAAATCACTACCTTGAAGTCATATCTGACTCCTTTGTTCATTACAGCATTTTTTCCAGTACCCAAGATAAAGGAAATAAACCAAACATTCATCAATAGATGAATGGATCTGAAATATGTGGCACAAATGTACAACAGAGTATTAGCCTTAAAAATAAAGAAATTGTGCACTTAATAATGTGGAGAACCTGGAGAGCATTAGGTTAAATGACATAAGCTAGACAGAAAGAAACAAATATTGTAAGGTATTGTATATATGTGGAATCTTAAAACAAAGAAGAAAAAAGGTCACACCCATAGAAACAGAAAGTAGAATGGTGATTACCAGAAGTTGTGTCTAAGAAAAAAGGAGAGGTTGGTTAAAAGTTACAAACTTTCATTAATAAAATGAATATGGTCTGTGTGTCGAACTATAACATGGTGACTCTCATTGATATTACTGTATTATATACACTTGAAATCTGTTAAGAGAGTAAAATTTAATTATTCCCACACACAAAAAATGTTTAAAATGTGAGGTGACAGATATATTATTCGGGTCCCCAAACTCTGGGATCAAAGGCCTGATGATCTGAGGGGGAGCTGATGTAATCATATTAGAAATGAAGTGCACAATAAATGCAATGCACTTGAATCATCATGAAAATATCCCGTCATCCCAGACCATGGAAAAACGGCCCCTGGGGACCAGTTTCATGGAAGACTGGGGACCACTGTATGGGGGGAATCTTTCTACAATGTGTATGTATCAAATCATCAGGTTGTATACTTTAAATATATTAAAGTGTGATTTGTCAACTATACCTCAATAAAGCTAAAAACCAGCATACAATTCATACTTCTAGAGCCCAGCTGAAGTACTATGCTTTCCTACACATGTATCCTACCTCAAGTCTGAGATTCATGGCATTATGAAATTACAGTTACAATTTTAAGAAGCTACATATTTTAAGAATGCATATCAAAGAACATATTTTAAGAATGTTTTAAGAATATGTAAACATTTTCTTCCTATTTTAGCTCACTTGGTTTGCTATTCTGCATTCTCTTGTAATACCAAACATACAAAAGTTATCTTATAGGGCAATTTAGAATTTTAGAAATAATTAGTTCTGTAAGATCTGATATACTGCAGCAGATGTTTAAGTCATGTAATATCTTATTGATGGTAAAAATGATTGGCTTCTGTATTTGTTATAGCCTTTGCCATGCAGCATATTCTCAGCCTTCCACTCTCCCCAGCTGTATTCAGGTGATAGAAAGACTGTGGAATCTATTTTTTGCAGGCACTTTCCACTAGAGTTCTGCTTTAGATCCCACTATTAAGAGTTAAGCAGGTGAGATTTGGACGACAATGCTAGCATAATAGCCCTGGATAACTTCATCTTCCTCAGACTCTCCATGTTCTGGTCTCATTCTCCAGCTTCAGATATGTAGATAGCTCTGGGTTCATCAGTAGTCACCTAAAGCTTTCTAATTTGTTGATGATATCCTTTCTTGACTTCGATTTCTCTAGCATTTGCCACAATTTTGTAAGTACTTATTTCCTTACTGAACTTTGATAAATGTGTTTTATGTATAACTTTTAAGTATGTCTCAATACAAATGAATTATGTGCAGTGAAGTGGAGTCAGTCTAAAGTGCTTTTACAAATGTTTTATTTATTTACTTTTCTGAGAGCTTGTTTTTAAAGTTACCACCATCGCAGTGGGTATGTGTGCATTTTTTTTTTCAATTTGGTAGCTCGTGATTTGATATATCTTTAACACTTTGTGAAGAATACTTTTGTGGTAAAATCAAAATTCTATTACAATATTTAAAATATCATTAATGTATTACCCCGGAGAAGGCAATGGCACCCCACTCTAGTACCCTTGCCTGGAAAATCCCATGGACGGAGGAGCCTGGTGGGCTGCCGTCTAAGGGGTCGCTCAGAGTCAGATACGACTGAAGAGACTTAGCAGCAGCAGCAGCAGCAATGTATTACCCAGGAAATCCTACACCAAACTACTTATTTCATAATCAGTTAAAATTATCTCTTAATCTTCAAGGCTTTAAGCTGGATTATATCTTAATGTTAATATTGCCCGTAAGGCTTCCATGTGGTGCAGTGATGGTTGTAAAGAATCTGCCTGCCAGTTCAGAAAAGGCAAATTTGATCCCCAGGTCAGGAAGACCCCCTGGAGGAGGACATGACAACCCACACCAACAATCTTACTGGGAAAATCTCTTGGACAAAGGAGCCTGCCAGGCTAAGGTCTATTGAATCATAAAGAGTCAGACATGACTGAAGCAACTGAGCACACACAATGTGTTAATATTGCTAGTGTTTTTTTCTTTAATTTGTATGATAAATGCAACTTTCACTCTTACTTACAGAAGAATAGTTTTATATTTTATTTGGCTTATTAAATTTTAGTGATATGAGTAAAGCACTGATCAACTCTTACCAGTGTGTTTTAGAAAATACATTATTGATCAAGTATAGTTTTTTCAGGTATAATAAATTGTTCACTAGACATCTATTTGAAGGTTTTTCACAAGTCTCTTTATCTTGTGAATATCTTTTCAAAAATGTCTCCTTGGAAACTTTATATTATTTTCAATCCCCAAAATATGTTAAAATCAAAAAACCACAGCTATTTTTTTTTAAGTCAATTTCTACATAGAAAGGTATCGGCCTGTCACATGATTATCCACAAAGCTGTGAAAAGAATCATTGGAGGATCCATTTCTAATGGACAGAAGTTTGATTCTTAAAATAAGTTTGTATTTCACAGCTACAGAAATCTGGTTAAAAGTGATTTATATAATTCTTTGTGAACACTGTGGAACTTTTCCCAAGGTCATACTCATGTGGAATTTATTGATCTGTTATCGAACAGTTCAGTCAATGGCCTGTCTAGTTTCTTCAAGCAGAAAAATTCAAAAATAAGGCAATGTTTATATGAATTAGCAGATTCATATATGTGCAAATATTCCACAATAACTTCTTAGCATATTTTCATTAACAATGTTAATATCACTGACAGTCCTAAAATTCTGCTATACTGTGTTACAAAGAAATAATATCCATCAAATTTTTCTAAAATATCCAATTTATATAAGCTGTTGTAGTGCCATACCCAACAAGCTGACTAAAAATCAACCATCTAGAATATCTTTAGTTTCTCCCAACATCCTACAATTTCTGAAGCCTATTTTTTCCATAAATATTGACCTTTAAAAAGTACACTTTTTTATTGTCAAAACTAATTGCAAATATCTTTACCTTAGTGTAAGAAATATTTATAGAGAGTTTGTTTAGCTCTCTAATGCTTAACACAGTCTCTAAACAAGTAGGTGTTAGTTTTGAAAGATATTACTGTACATTGATATGAGAATGGACTCCCAAAGAAGCCTTCTTACTGCCCATCTTTATCATGGCTTACATACATCACTTTAGTGCAACAATATTCTTTTGCTGATGTTACTATTTACAGTTCTCTTTTGGTGCTAAATAACCTCAGCTATCATAGAAATTATAGAGAAGTGATTTCTTTTTTCATGTGGCATGTGAGTAGTTATTAAAATTGATGCCCTGGATCACTTTTAGTGACACAATCTTTATCCTTCAAGTTATTGTTCTGTTGGTTTGGTCCTGGGGCCTCTATGTCCCAGTGAACATCCTGCTAAGAGATTCTCATTTATGTGTTCATTTTTAAAGATAAATCCATAAAAACTGATATCTGATAGAATGAATGCAACTCAAGGAAAAGGATGATTTTAAGAATGGTGCTCAAGCTTCTGGTATAAGAAACTGGATAGATTGTGATGCCATTTACTGAGGGATTTACCTGTAGATGGTAAGAGATTTGTGTATACGGAAGAAAAGGGAGGTAAGAGTAAAATCCAGAATATATTATTTCCCAGTTTTTGAAAACCAGTGAGTTTATAGAAATTATGAGATACTGAACTGAAAGACTGACTAAAGGAATTGGAAGGGAACAGCCTTGGGCTATTTGAATTCCATTACATATATCTTTGATGAAATACTGCACAATTCCAGATAGCATTATGGCAGAGAGAAAATGAAGCTATATTTTCTTCTGAAACTTGCTTATAATCATTTTGTATTTACCTTGATTATAGATTCAAATAACCAGATACAGGAATCAAAGCATAAGTGGTTGGTTGACCAAAGAGAAAAGAAACACAATCCACTTTTCCTTTACCAGCTTACTATCACTTCAGTTCAGTCCAGTCGCTCAGTTGTGTCTGACTCTTTGTGACCCCCAAGAATCACAGCACGCCAGGCCTCCCTGTCCATCAGCAACTCCTGGAGTGTACTCAAACTCATGTCCATCAAGTCAGTGATGCCATCCAGCCATCTCATCCTCTATCATCCCCTTCTCCTCCTGCACCCAATCCCTCCAGCATCAGAGTCTTTTCCAATGAGTCAACTCCTCGCATAAGGGGGCCAAAGTATTGGAGTTTCAGCTTCAGCATCAGTCCTTCCAATGAACACCCAGGACTGATCTCCTTTAGGATGGGCTAGTTGGATCTCCTTGCAGTCCAAGGGACTCTCAAGAGTCTTCTCCAACACCACAGTTCAAAAGCATCAATTCTTCGGTGCTCAACTTTCTTCACCATCCAACTCTCACATCCATACATGACCACTGGAAAAACCATAGCCTTGACTAGACAGACCTTTGTTGGCAAAGTGATGTCTCTGCTTTTTAATATGCTATCTAGGTTGGTCATAACTTTCCTTCCAAGTAGTAAGCATCTTTTAATTTCATGGCTGCAATCAGCATCTGCAGTGATTTTGGAGCCCAAAAAAATAAATTCTGACACAGCACTCAATACGCCAGCAAATTTGGAAAACTCAGCAGTGCCACAGGACTGGAAAAGGTCAGTTTTCATTCCAATTCCAAAGAAAGGCAATCCCAAAGAATGCTCAAACTACCACACAATTCTCTAGGCCAGAATACCAGAGTAGGTAGCCTTTTCCTTCTCCAGGGTATCTTCCCAACCCAGGGATCAAACCCCAGTCTCCTGCATTGCAGGCAGATTCTTTGTCATCTGAACCACAAGGGAAGCCCAAGAATACTGGAGTGGGTAGCCTATCCCTTCTCCAGCAGATCTTCCTGACCCAGGAATCGAACTGGGGTCTCCTGCATTGCAGGCGGATTCTGTACCAACTGAGTTATCAGGGAAGCCCAGCTGAAGAGCTTCATAGCTGAAGGGATTCCTAATGTTTCAACAGAATTCAACTGTAATAAAAAAATCTTGGGATGAAATTAATTTCAAATTACCACTGTATACATTTTAATTGAGTCCAATTCTAAGCAAGACAGTATAAATTTTAGATTTTACCCAGCATTGCCAAATATATTCTTTCATAGTAATATTTTGTAATCCTTTGACTTAGCACATAATTTGATATAATGTTGTTAAAATAGTTTTCAAGTATGTGTTGATGATAATTATAAGATATGTCATCCATTATATAATTACTTCTTCTACAACCAAAGTAAAGTAAGTAAATAATGAATTCCTTGCTCCATAAAGTATAACTAAGAATACATAAAAGTATAATGGTAATAAAATTTTTAAATACCTTAAAATTTATAACTTTGTACACACACTGGATTCTTATTAAAAAGAAATATATTTCAAGATTAAGATGGCTCAGTGGGTTTATGATTTGATAAATTCTTCTTCTTCACCACATGTAAGAGATTAAATCTATAAGGCAGCATTATAAATATATAACTGTGTTCAAATACAATAATGCTATATACTTATTTTTAACCAGAAACTGAGCCAAGCTAAAGACATGTACCTGTCATTCTCCAGAAATGGAACCTAAAGCAGGGGTGATCTTTCTGTGGAGGTCTGAATATATCAACAGAGGTTTCAATTCAGGGGCTGGCCTCAGCTCAGTGGGTTACCAGGGACTGGGGTATTCCTTTTTACTCCCCGACTTTTCACTTAGGATAAATTCCTAAAATTGAGTCAACTTACATAAATCAGTATAGTAAATTTCTCTATTCTAGTCTCCAGAAAGTTGAGATTTACATCAAATAATGAATCTGAACAATTTAGAATATAGTTTAATTTATAATAATACATGAATTATCATTTCTACATGCAATGCCCATGTTAAAATTATGGAGTTATTAATGAAGTCACTTTAAATGGTGATCAACATATCTCATCATGATCATCAGCAAAAGTCAGGTTATCACCTAAGTTAAATCTTTGGTTACAGTCTTCCAGTTCTCATCAAGATGTTACAACCCTATTCCTGAGGATAAATATCCCCAGACAGAACAAAAGGAACTAGCATTAGAAATCTCCGAGAGGTGGAAAGAAGATGGGCTACCTAGGGACCTTAGGTCTTGAGGAATGACATCATGATACTTCTTTAGATTTCCTTATTGCCTCCCAAGTATACCAGACAGATATCTACTAAGGCTTTTAATCCAGAACTGCCAACAAGCACAAAAATAGTTCCCAAAAAGCCAGCTTCTCTAGTTGAAGGACTTGGAAATGAGTGGTATAACAGAACATAAAATCTTTGCCGCAATGCTTTATTCTTCTTCAACCAGTTATTAGTGGAAGCATTTACCTCCCTGTGATTTGATGGGTGCATATAAGCTGCTCATCTTTCACCTCACATCCAGCCCACATCCCACAAATTCAGGTGATGCATCCTGACTGACTCGGTGGCATTGGCAGGGCCTTGTGGCAAGATGACTCCCACATCCAGTGCTCTGACTAGCCAGTTTGGGTACTGCCAGAGTCAGCAGGGAACAGTAGCAATAAGATTCAACAAGGCCGTGCCAGGGTTAGCACTCCACTGTCCCCTACCTCTTCTATTGGCAGAGTGGAGAGATGGGTCTCCAATCTCACTTGACAGGAAAAAGACTAAACTAGACAGTAAGGAATCTGCCTGCAATGCAGGAGACAGATTCAGTGATTGCAGCAGGAAGATCTCTAGAGAAGGGAATGGCTACCAAGTCCAGTACTCTTGCCTAGAGAATTCCATGGACAGAGGAGCCTGGTGGGCTACAGTCTATGGGGTCACAAAGACTCAGAACGACTAGTGACTAACACTTCACTTGCAGTGGGAGGCAGGGTACTTGGCACTCTAGCCTCCTCCCCATGGTGTCAGCAGGGCTCAGTGGAACCTTCAGCCTCCACTCTCCTTAAGTATCAACAGGATTGAGCAAGGCGAGTGGAGATAAGGCTAATGGGTAATTGATTTCTCCCTTTTTCTGGGGTTGGTGATGCTCAGTAGGGGGCTGAGCCTCCACACCTACCTGGAGTCAGTAAAGAGAAATCATGTGAGCCAGGTTGCAGTCAGGTTTCCCTCCCATCTGTGCTGATGCCTGAGGATCCCGGTGGACTTCCCCACCCATCGACTGTCAGCAATGCTTGGGTATGGCTGACACGACCCCCACCAACTCGGATACAGTAGGCATCAATGCTCCACTTTTTACAGCAACGTACCAGCAGGGACCAAACAGGCAGACTGAACTTTCATACCACCAAAGGGAAATGTTTCAGTGAATCAAAACATATAGCACCGATATCTTTGTAAAGAAATGTTACCAACTGGAATATATATTATAAAGATTCAGCCATTATGACCTATTATTTTAAGTCTGGCAATTACAATTTAAAATTCAATTTGTAAAAAGCATAAGTACTTTTAAGTAACCTCTCTAAGAAGCTGATATACAGGATTGGAAAATCCATTCCTGTATTTATAAAATTAAATTACTTGGTAATACAAAAATTGTACATGCTTGAAATTTCTGTCAGTCTAATCACTGATGTTCTTAAAAACTAAGTCAATGCTATTAAAATGAAAAATGCAGTTCTAAATGTTTGAATGTACATTTGCAAGTAGTTTGTAACTGGGGGTAGTTATTAAAGATCCTTAAAACTGATTGCTCAAATTTGCCAGTACAGAATAAACAATGAGATAAAATGATAAGAAGGAATTAAAAGGTCATATTTCTAAATAAACTATCAACTTTTACAATTCAACATAAATATAATTAGTCTTAATTGAAATCAAGTCAGCATATTCTGACACTGCAGGAATGTGTCCAGTGATTCTTCCTAACTTCACTCTCCTTGTTTGTAGATAGTGTACTTTCAGAGGCAGAATTTATTTCCAGATTGCATCTGAGTAGCTTGATATGTCTGGAAATCATCTCCTTAAGTTCTAATAAATCAAGGAAAAGCACCACAAGTACATGTACATGTTCTACAATGCTACCTTTTACATTCTGTCTAATATTTGCCAGTTTCTTCCTCTAAAGGATAAAATCTAATCCTATGTATCATTTGTGCCTAATAATATTTTTGTTAATAAGAAAACATTAGCAGCCACAATCTGTTAAGGTAGCCATGTAATATTTCTTTGCATTTATTATATAGTTTTTAATATTTAAAACAACAATGCATGATACATATTGAGATCCTTTTTATTGACAGAGGAGTAAGAAGATGCATAGAGTAAGAAAATTAAGTTCACATTTCTGATATTGGTGAAGCTAAGTTTCAAATACTAGTTTCTCAAAATTTCTGTCCTTTTTGCTGCATAGCAACTATCCATCCTTTATAGTCTCATGGTGTATAAGTATGTGTTCCACAGTTATTGCTAATTCTCAGTTACATAGCAAATGTTCAACTTTTTTTTTTAAAAATTCCATTAAAATGAAAGACCTAGACAGTCAGTTTTAAAATTTCTGAAATTAAGACAAGTACCCGAAAGATGGCAATCTAAAGATCTTCTTTCTTTAACACAATTACTTTTACCCTAGGGTTAAATCTCCACTGGGCCTGGCCTCTCTCCCTCTTTTCCCTTTCTCCAGTAAAAGATCCATTTTAGACTCTGCTCTTAGACAGTTGACATGGGCATTAAGTCATTACATCCAAGTTAGGGCCATCTTCTCTGGGAATTTGGCCTAAATCATTATAGACAATGACTCATATAGGGCATAAAGACTTTTAACCCAGAATTAGACATTGTCTATAAAATACACCATTAAAGCAAACAGTTCAAACAGTCAGATTTCTGTCTGCTTTCTTACGAAAAGAAATATAGAAATAATTAGGCATTTTGGATTATCTTGAATTTTATTTGTATTGACCTGAAATTTTTTTAAAGAAACTAATGAAAAATAAGATATAAAGATAAGGTGATGATGTAGGCTCTGGTTTGTAGATTTTTTCAGTAAAAAAAACACAGAAAGCAACCAAATCTTGCAATTGAAAAATTCAATAATGGAGAAATCTAAAAAATTATATGAGAATTATTACCATTCCTTCTTTACTAAGTTCTCATAGAATTCTCTTTCACTATTGCCTAAAAATAAATGAAATAAATAAAACAAAGGAACCCAACTCTGTGATTAGAAACAAAGGTGACTCTATAAAGAAAATTTGCTTATCCATAATGATATTTATATTCAACTTATACTGTTTAATGTTTTAAAAAAATCATTTTTTCTCATAATTCAAAATTTAAGATACATGTATTTCACTTCATACATCATAAACAATAAGTTTATTATAAATTTTATTAATGACTAAAAATAAAAACAATTTAATGTGTTCTTCAAATAGGAAGTAAATATACCCTACAAGATGCAAAGTCATTCTTACTGCTATTCTGTACCAAATATATGTTTTTTAAACGTTGAAACTCACTTCTTTTCCAGGATACAAGAAAAAAAAAAATCAATATATTTCTCACAGCAATCTTTCCCCTTTTCTGAATTAACCTCTTTATTAAGAAGTTATGTTTTTACAAAAGGAGAAAGACGTGAAATTGAGGAAGAGAATAAGAGAAGTAAAAAATATAAAATAAAATGTGGTCCATCCATCTCTCACATAATTGAAATTAAGCGTGTGTATGTGAAAATAATTAATATGTGTGTCCATTTGAATATCAAATATATCACTGCAAATTTCAGTATACCATACACAGTGGGTACACACTAAAATCTTAAAGAGGTGGATAAAAGTCATATTAAGTGGAATCTGAATGAGAACACTATGATATCAAGCTTCTCAAGAGCAGTAATTGATCTTAAAAAAACAGCATATTAAGCCTTCACATTTCTGATGATTTTTTTTCAATTTGTGCAGGTTGACTGCCGAGCTATGAAGGCAGAAATATCTCACGTTTTGTTTTCTTTCTGTTTTTCCTTCTCCATCAATGGAAGGTATGCACTGGCGAAGTAACATAGGAATAAAAGGAAATGGTACACATGGGGAAGAGACGTTACAGCATTAGAATTATGTGCCATGTCTAGACAGCAATCAATAGACCCTGAGGAGAATGGTGCTGGGCTGGATACGTGGGAGGCTGCCAGGAAAAATAAAGTAGAATAAATAGATTTTTGTAAGTGTCTTAAAAATGGAAATGTCATGAAGCATTTCACAGATCTATTGAGCCCTTGAAAATTAATAATAAAGCATAAAAATTAAGGTGATCACTAAGTCTATGATACACAAAAATTAAAAATTCATTGTGCAAATGATATAGATTTGCTTTATCATTTTGTTTTTAGAATGAAAAATAATGTTCCCCTATTTAGCCAAATAATTTTTTATACCACTTTAAGGAAAGTGAGAAAAGCAAAGTGAGAGCAGGGTAGTAAAATTCCACAAATCCCATAGAATAATCAATAGACACTGCCTTATAAACAGACTGTATCACATTCTGCAGCCATAAATATCAGAAGAAATATCCAGCTTAAAATTGTTAAAGCTAGTTTACCTTAGAAGTAATGATGAGAGCCAGGAAAGAGACTGCAATTATTATTAATAATTATTAAATGACATAAATATTTAATATATTTTCTATATATATATAAATGTATTAATTTTATAAATAGATTTTTTTAAGAAATAAAACCAAGGTCCTAATATAAGATATGGCATTTCTGAAGAAATTTAAGAGTAGTTAAGGACTGTTTTTAGAATGAATGATAATATGTGATTAATTTTCATACCCTTAAGCTGACTTCATTATTTTTTTTTCCATTTATATTTATTAGTTGGAGGCTAATTACTTTACAACATTGCAGAGGTTTTTGTCATACACTGAAATGAATTAGCCATGGATTTACATGTATTCCCCGTCCCAGTCCCCCCTCCCACCTCCCTCTCCACCCCATCCCTCTGGGTCTTCCCAGTGCAACCAGGCCCAAGCACTTGTCTCATGCATCCAACCTGGGCTGGTGATCTGTTTCACCCTAGATAATATACATGTTTCTATGCTGTTCTCTTGAAACATCCCACCCTCGCCTTCTCCCAGAGTCCACAAGTCTGTTCTATACATCTGAGTCTCTTTTTCTGTTTTTTATATAGGGTTATCGTTACCATCTTTCTAAATTCCATATATATGTGTTAGTATACTGTAATGGTCTTTATCTTTCTGGCTTACTTCACTCTGTATAATGGGCTCCAGTTTCATCCATCTCATTAGAACTGATTCAAATGAATTCTTTTTAATGGTTGAGTAATACTGATTTCATTATTCTTAATTAATATTGCTATTGGCATTATAAATTCTTATTTTAAACTAAAGCAAAAAGAAAAATGCATCCATGCATTGTGGAAGGTGAGAATATTGTAAGAACTACAAGCTTGTACTTTTTCCCTTTACAGTATCTGTGCACTGTAAATAAAGAAAAAACCCCAGGAGGAAAAAAAAAAAGAAGAAAGAAGAAAAAAAAAAAAAGAATAACATGAACTTGTAGAAATGGAAAAGTGCCATGTCTCAAATGACAACCAACCAAAAATACAACAGGGCCAGAAATTCCAAACATATCCCAACACAGGAGATTGTTTCTATATGACTAGTTTCCTGAGGTTATTGATCCTAAGGAGACCAATCCATCTCAGTTAGTGAATTCTAATATTTATTAGTCATTATCTACTCACGATTAGACAAAATATGTAAGTTCATTAAAGTCGTGTAATACTTCATTATAAGTATTTTTTAGTAAGGTACCATTCCCTTACCTCTTTCTTTCCTTTCCCCAAATTTACTTTTTCTGATAAGTTAATTTATACTACTTAACATATTTGTCTCCCCCTTTTAAAAGCACAATGTGCTTTAAAACTTTAAGTGAAAAAGGTAAGTTATTTCCATTGGTTGCTTAAGTACTTTCATCTCACTGTCACTGAGGTTCTATTCCTAAATTCCTTGCTAGCATTAGAAAGTCAGTGTATAATATGTTGTGGGAGCTTGTCAGGTGTCTCACTGGTAAAGAATCCATCTGCCAGTGCCAGAGACACAGGAGACATGGGTTAAATCCCTGGGCCGGGAAGGTCCCCTAGAAGAGCTGGAAACCCACTCCAGTATTCTTGCCTGTAAAATCCCATGGACAGAGGAGCCTGGCAAGCTAAAGTCCATGGGGTTGCAAAGAGTCAGACACAAGTAAGCAACTGAACATGCAGCATATATAACATTTTGTACAAAGTACTTAAATTTCAAAATAGAGCTACACATAATTTTGCAGCTCTTAAAATATCAGATGGCATCACCAACTCAATGAACATGAGTTTGGGTAAACTCTGGTAGTTGGTGATGGACAGGGAAGCCTGGCGTGCTGTGGTTCATGGGGTCACAAAGAGTTGGACACAACTGAGCGACTGAACTGAAAATACAGTGCATTTTTTTCATTACTATCTTCCTTTACCTGGGTATTCTTATGTTTAACTCAAAAGGATCCAGTGAATTTCATCCATGGATAAATTTCTGTGCTGAGAATGCAGGAACATAGGTATTAATAAAACTTTAGTCAGATAATCTTAAGTATGCTTTAAGATAAGAAAAGCATGAAGTGCATACATGGAGATTAAATACTATTAACAAATGTTCTTTGTCTTATATTTAAACAGTTGATTGAGAAGTTTTGAGTTTTGTTTTATTTTGTTTTTTTATCTATACCTGCCTCTTTATACTATTCTATATATTAAACAGCTTATATAATTTCAACAGCAAAGAAAAAGAAGTATGCAAATAAAACCATGTAGCAAATAGGGCAAGGCTGAATGTCATAATTCTGGACAAGAACAGGTATAAATGAGCACAGGCAATCAAGTATAACTGAATACACTGTGCAAAAGTAAATGTGCAAGGAGAGAGTATCATGTTGTAAATTAGACCACTGAATAGCAAGTTGATTAAAAAATTATTTTGGAAAGCAAAAGGTTGTGAGGAACAAAATGTTGTGACTGAAACTTCATTTTGTTTTTGCATCAAGACTGATCTCCTTTGGTATTATAACTATAAAATTAATTCAATCTTTCTAGAGCACAAAAAAGACAATAGATTAAACAGATATTAGACTTTTCTCTTCATCAGTATAGGGTGACTTCAGATCTTAAAACTCATAATACAACATGAAATTGAGCGCCATAGAGACCAAATTGGTCAAATGAAATACTTTTTTTTTTTTTTTTAAATCAAACTCTATCACATGCAGCCCATCTACATGGCCAGGATTACTAGTTTCTACTCCATATGTGCGTATTCAGTCACTAAGTTATATCTGACCCTTTTGTGACCCCACCCACCGGGCTCCTCCATCCATGGGATTTCCCAGGCAAGAATACTGGAGTGGGTTGTCATTTCATTCTTCAGAGGGGCTTCCTGACTCAGGGATCAAACTTGTGTCTCCTGTGTGTCCTGCATTGACAGACATCCTTTACCACCTGGAAGCCCAGTTTCTTCTCCAGATCCCACTAAAACTTTAGACCATGAACTACACTATACCAGATAGTAGCACAACTTCTCTTTCCTAGCTCATCTATCAATAATCCTCTCCCCTAAGTGTCTCACAGATAATTCTCTGTATCCTCTCCACCACAATTCAGTCTCTGTGGTCTCTTGTTATCACCTCTGGCATCCACTTCTTCCCAGAAGCCCCTAATTTTATTTGGTTAATATATATTATGTGGACTACTGCAGTACCTCCTAAGTTTTCTCCTTGATTCCATATGTACCCATTTCAAACTATTCTCCACATTAGGTTGCTGCTAATACACATGCAATCATAACATTATCATCATCATTACAATGATACGATCATCTAATGTAAGTACTCTATGTCCTTTGCTTTGGTTTATGTTTTTTTATATGTATTTACTCAGTTTTTCATCATTGTCAGCTCTGTGTTAAGTACTATTATGAGACCCAATTTAAAGATGAAGAGTGAGAAATATACAAATTGTATTGCTGTTGTTGTTTAGTAGCTAAGTTGTGTCTGGCTCTTTTGCAACCCTATGGACTATAGCCCACCAGGCTCCTCTGTCCTGGGGATTTCCCAGCAAGAATACTAGAATGGGTTGCCATTTCCTTCTCCAGGAGATCTTCCTGGCCCAGAGATCAAACGTGTCACTTGTGGCTCCTAAATTGGCAGGCAAATTCTTTACCACTGAGCCTTGAAGGAAGCCCATAAATTATATACCTTTATAATAAGTTCCATATAGCGTGTATGTGTATTCAACTAAAATACAGAGTAGATCTAAGTATTAACATCATAAAAATAAATGATAATTAAAATGTGTCTGAAAAAGAGTCAAACCAGTGCTTAATCTCTCAGTAATACGTGGTGAAGTGTGGCATAGTTCAAAGCATCAAGAAGCCATTATTTCAATGGTTTTCAGATATTTTGAGATTATTATACAAGCCTACAGAATAATTTCCCATGTTTAACCTTTTTGTCCTTTGAAGCTATCCCTCAACGCCAAGTCTTATATATAAGGTAAGCAATTTATCGATTCAGGTGCTATGAGGACTAGGTCAAACAGTAAAATCATGATTAATTATAATGGACTCTCTCTTCCTCCCATCTCTTCTCCTTCTCCCTCTCTCTGTGTTTTAATACATAAATGGATTTTGACCATAATTATGATAATGATAATTAAAACAAATGATATTTGGCTACTACATGAATTTATTTTTTAATCTAGTATAAAAATATGAACTCTAGACGCATTAAGATTATATTTGAGTCCAGATTCTGACAATTACCAGCCATGTGACCATGATTAAGCTACTTAATATTTTTTATTACTTTCTTGATTCACTAGACTGGGATATTACACATAGAGACACTCCAAGGACTGAATATAAGCAAAGTTCACTATGCCTGGTCAGCTTACACAGTCTTAGAATGATTTAGCCCCACTGAGATTAGATACAGAGAACATGTTCTTTCTGGGTAGGATTCACAGTTACATAGGAATTATCACTGGAAATCAACCCTTTACTCAAGAGAAAAACTATTGCATAGTTTTTGTTTTCTTAAAAATTTTAAATCTCTAGATTGTTCTTTTTTGAAACAGTTTATTTGAAAAAGAAAATAAAATCAAACTGATATATTATCAGAATAAATAGACCCCATTGTGGGCTTGTTAAATTCAAAGGAATAAGCATGTTTTTTCAAAAGATAATCCAGGTGCACTGAATCAAATATGTGCTATCTTCTGCTATTTCCTTGGAGATCACAAATCCCAAGCTAGGTACACATTTACAGACTGTCAATTCAAAGTTAATATAACAGTTAAAGGGTTTAGAGACATCTCATTGCTTTCTCATCTCTTATGGCTTCTTTAACACACTATAGTTCTGACTTGAAACTCCCCGCAAAAGTAGCATTACTACCTCCTGTAGTACTGGTTAGTCTTATTTATTCAAGTTTGGATATTTCCTAATGTCTTCTGTTATTAAATTACTTCATCTAATTATTTTCAATGACATGTCAATATCTGATAGCATATTCCAGTTTGTGAAGCTCAGAAATGGCAATCACCAAACTTGGATTATAGTTTTATTGCAAGGGAATTTTAACATGTCTCAATGTTTTAACACATCTCATACAGAAAACATGACTTCTCAGCACAGCAAAAGAAATGGTCCAAAAAATGCAAAGGCAACATATGGCATGGGAAAAACTATTTGCATAACACATATCTTATAAGGGATTAATATTCAAAACATGTAAGAAAATCAAACAATTCACAGCAAAAACAAGCAAGCAAGCAAATAATCCAATTTTTAAATGGCAAAAAAACCCAAATAGATTTTTTTTTTAAAGAAGATACTAAAATGGGCAACAAGAACATGATCGTTTGTCAACATCACTAATCATTAGGAAAATGCAAATCAAAACCACAATGAGTAACTACCTCACACATTTTAGAACGGTTACTATCAAAAAGACAAGCGATAACAAGTGTTGGTGAGAATGTGGAGAAAAGGGAACCCCTGAACAATGTTGGTGGGCATGTGAGTTAATTAATGTAACCATTATGGAAAACCATAAACAGGTTCCTCAAAAAATTAAAAGCGGAACTACCATATTATCCAAAAATTCTAATTTTAGGTATATATCTAAAGAAAATGAAACCTCTAAGTTGGAGACCAAACTGTACTTCCATGTTCACTGCAGCATTATTTACAACAGTCAAGACATGGAAACAATGTAGGTGCTTATCATGGATGAATAAACAAAATGTGACATATACAGACACATGAACACACACAGTTGAACATTATTCAGCCATAGAAAACCAGAAAGACCTGCCACTGGTCACAATATGGATAAGCCCTAAGGGCATTAAGTGAAGTGAAATAAGTCAGAAAAAGACAAATACCATATGAGCAAACTTATATGTAGAATTTTTAAAACTTCAAACTCTTAGAAAGAAAACAGATAAGTGTCTGCTAGAGGCAAAGAATGGAAAGTAGGGAAAATGGGCAAAGGTGTTCAAAAGTTAGAAACTTCCAAGTATAAGATAAATAAGTTGTGTGAATATATATATAGTGACTATAGATAATAATAATGTACTGTATATTTGAGAGTTGCTAAGGTAATAGTTCTCATCACCAGAGAAGGTAATTTTAACTACTTGATGTGGTGATGTTAACTAAGAAAATTATGGTTTTGATTTTACAATAAATACATATAGCAAATTATTATGTTGTATACCTTAAACCTGGGTTTCTTTGATGGCTCAGATGACAAAGAATTTGCCTGTAATGCTGGAGACCTGGATTCAATCCCTGGATTGGGAAGATCTCCTGGAGGAGGGCTTGGCACTCCAGTATAATTGCCTGGAGAATCCCCACGGACAGAGGAGCCTGGTGGGCTACAGGCCATGGGGTTGCAAAGAGGCAAACACGACTGAGTGACTAAGAACAGCACAGTGAAGCATATACCTTAAACTTATAACATGTAATATGTCAATTATATCTCAGTAAAACTGAGAGGAAAAACAAAGACATGAAAGATTTTTTTAAATGACTTCAAAATGTTAGATCAGTTCTGCCAGAACACTTTATTATTTTCTCTGAGTTGCAACTACTGACTGGATTTGTTTTTTGTACCTCACTTAATGCTCAATCAAACTGCATTAATAGATCAAAGACAAATATAGAGGAGTTGAAGAGACAGATATTACTTTTAAATTGTTTCTGAGTCTCATTGATTTTCTTTTTAAAGTGAATATAAATGATGCAAACAGGAAAGAGCAACTTATTTGGTGACTCAGACCATTACCTCATTGTTGAAAATGTCACCACAGTCAAGACAACAATTATGCTTTTTCAGTTGCAGAATAATGTTTTTTACATAACACCTTTTAAATTGTCAGGACTCCATAATGCATTTTGGAAATATTATCATTAATATAAAAGAGAGAGTTCAGATCTGAATAAGGCAGAGGTGAAGCCTTTGATTTGTTTCTAATGAAATTTTACTCATCACCTGTCCAGGCAAGGCATATCAAATTAGAGCATATGGTTGGGAACCAGAATAATTATAGGATTCCTGTCTTAAATATCATTTTCTAATGCTGCAATTCTTTAATATGTAATTGTTAGTACAGAAATACACTCAGTAGTGGGAATTTTAATACCTCACTGACAAACAACACTGATTAATATGTATATCTAACAAATCACAAAAATATTTCTGTAGACAATAGTTTCCAATATTTTGTTTAAAAGTATTAATCATTAATATATTATAAAGTGGTGAAGTTTTTTCACCCTACCTGAGATCAGTTTAGAGAATTTCATTAGACAATTGGTAGCAGAGATGACCAGTCAGCTATCCAAGCTCTGGTCTTCCTTTCCTCTTTTCTAACAGAAGTCTTGTTTCATTGAAGGTTACACTGAACCCTGTAAAAAATTATGTTTTGTAATATCTCTCACAGTTGTCACAGGCATGTGACAAGGTGTTCAAGCCAGTGTTTATAGAATGAAGGATATGAGAACAGAGACTACTACTGCCATTTTTCTATTCCCATGTTTCTTATGTTTTATTTTTAATTAATCCACATGATGGCAGGAACTCCAGACACTTCATATCCTAAAATGAATAAATGTTATGTGGTATTATTATTTACAGTATCAAAAAGAAAAAAGTCCAAATTTTAATATCCCAGCATCATCACATCTCTACCAATATGCAGAGATTTTTAATCCCTTAATATAAAATAAACATTTATGTGGGTTCAACACTGAAATTTGGGAGTTTCAAACTTAAGAAACCAAATATAGCTCTAATGTATATATGTATATTTCAGATGTTCAATCTGAAAAATCAAATAAGTCCTTCTATATGAGCACATAAACTAATTCTCCTCAAAATGGAGATACTTAAAATGAAATATTTATTCTTAATAAGATTACAGAAAGCATTAAATATAAGAGGGGGAAGGTCATAATAAAGAAGCAATGAAATTTCTCTTTTTCAGTAATAATGAGCTAAATTATTCAGAAAAAAGAAATAAAAACCATTTTAATGAAATTTTAAAATGCTTTAAAATGTTTTTTTTTTTTTTTTAATTTTGAACATGCTAAGCAAAAAAAGATATTATGGGAATATTTAGCCAATAATTAAAGAAAATAAACCCAGAGTTGAATAAAGCAATTACAGCATTTGCTCTCAATGCATTTGCCATTACTGTCAACTTTAAATTCATTTTGAAAGTCTCATCAATACAAGGGGATTAAAAAACAAAATATAAAACCTTTCAAGGTATGGAACAATAATAAAGCACTCTCCTTCAAAATTGAAATGAGAACACTAAGTTCTACAAACTAAGTAACAGATAGACCACATGCAAAACAGCTGTTTTGAGGAAACTTTCCCACAAATTAACCATCAGCAGGATGAACCCATGTTACATTAAAATTTAAACTTAGACTCAGGTAGTCCTAAGTTTCTAAGAGGAGCAAAAACAAATATCCTCTGAATGAAAATATTTATATGCTAGGTTTCATATTATTTCTTCAAAAGCATAATAACTAATACATTTTCAAAGGTAACCTTACATATAAGAGTGTAAGTTAAAAATGAACCATCACAAAAACAAATAACAGTATATCTGCAATATTTTTATACCATTCATCACAATCAATAAAAAATTATACTGACAATGCTTAAAACACTAAAGTCTAAGTTTGAAATATATTATTTGAAGAATAAGAAAATATCAATTATGACACAAAACATTTGAACTATCTTTGTCAATAAATGCAAATAACAATTTTAAACTTAGTTTACATGTTTAACAGCAGATTAGAGACAGCTATGGAAAGTATTAGTGAAACAGATGATTAAATATAGCCTGGAATGTAGTAAGAAGGAGGAAGAAATATGAAAGACATAAAATTACATTTCCTATAAGACTAGTTAAAATTACAAGATGAAATAAGATATTAATGAGTGAGCAGCAATATATATACTGGCTGACTTTTTTACATGATGAAAGATATAAATTTAAATTTTAAAAAATTAAATAAAATAAAGTAACTTGAAAATATTACAGTGAAACTGCAGAAAAACAAGGAACAGGAGGAAAAATTTTAAGTACTCATATGTGGAAAAAGAGAGATTACATTAAAAAGATTGAAAATTATGTGTACAGCTAATTTATTAATGGTAACAATGACAGGAAGGTATAGAATGGCATTAATTTCAAAATGAAAACTGACCACTATATCCAGACAAAATATTCTTTTAAAAAAGACAAATTCAGCTCAAATAGTAGAAAACAAAAGTGGCTCAGACAGTAAAGCGTCTGTCTGCAATGCTGGAGACCCAGGTTCGATCCTTGGGTCGGGAAGATCCCCTGGAGAAGGAAATGACAACCCACTCCAGTACTCTTGCTTGCCTAGAAAATCCCATAGACAGAGGAGCCTGGTAGGCTGCAGTCCATGGGGTCGCAAACAGTCAGACAACTGAGCGACTTTACTTTACTTTACTTTACTTTACTTTAAGCATAAGAAAGGAGGAGGAGAGCAGAAGGAGAAGGAAGAAGAGAAAAAGAAAACAAAATTCAGAGGGTTTATTATAAATATGCATTTATTAAAGTACTCCTATCTGAAGTATTTTAAAATTAAAATTTTCTCAAATATATAGGCTCAGAATCAAGACCTTTTAAAAAAGTAGAAAATAGTAAACATAAATTAATACTAATATATAAAAAATTAACATGTATAGGTTAGAAAAGGAAACTAAGCAAACTGCCAAACTGCACTGACATACTTATATTCATATGGGGGGCTAATGTTTTATTAGTATTAGATTTGGAGGATATAATTAAAAATGATTTAATTGAAAGCCATAAAATAATTAAAAGTGAATGTAATTTTCAACATAGTAATAGGAAAACAAGGATTGAAATAAGAAAATAAATGAAGACTAAGGTAAAAACAGGAAGAAAAACATTTCAAAGAACAGGTAGAAAAAATAGAATATACAAAATTGAGTGATAAACTGAATTCCTAAGATAAGTGCCATTGTATTACATGATCTAACTACAAGACAAGAATTGTGAATCTTAACTGAGGGAGAATGGAATTATAATCCATTATAAAAACACAATATAAGAATATTATAAGGATATATAAAGTTTAATGTTCAAATTCAACAAAAACAAAAAAAGTTGAGAAAGCTTATCAAATAAAATACTATAATATGTTCCTTCATTGTGAAAAGGGACAGAGGTAGGAAAAGAGACAAAGAGAGATATCTTAGCTGTCTAAAGAAAGAAAAGATTTTATGAATATAATGAAAAAAAAAGTGGCTTAATGACCATGTAAATAACACTAATCTCACTAGAAAATTAACTTTAAAAAAAAAAAAAGCAAATTAACTTTTGAAAGAACTGACCATAAAGAAATTCTCTAATGAAGATGTAAATAAAATAAATATCAACAACAAAGTAATAACTAGAAATATCTCATAATTTCAGAAATTAAGAAATTATTTTAATAATATATAATTAATAAACTAGCTGAAATAGGATATTTTTACTAATAATATCATAGTATATAAAATAATGGTATTATAGAAACATAATATGTTGAACTCAATGAAGTACTTATGAAAATGATGCAGTATTTTTAACCAAAGATCAAAAAAAATCATCAATAAAAGGAGAATTGAAAAATTAAAGAACTTGTAATAATTAAAACAAAAATAATTAAAAATGAGCAAAAATACATTGTGCAAGATTAAGAAAACTAGAATCAGATTTTTTTAAATTAAAAAAATTGAAAAATTGATCACAATAGTGAGAAACACAAATAACTAATATCAGAAATTAGAAAGAAAAATACTAAATATATTTCAGACAATGAAAAAATAAGTGATTAAAATAAAATCAGGCAAATAAATAAAACTTGTTTATGAACAGTCTTTTATTCCTATAAAATAATATAATTTGGGAGAATGGGCATCCATGATACTATCATCATAATCAATGTAATAGATATATTCAACACTCCCCACCCCTCCCCCCAGATTTCTTGTGTATTTCATGTGTGAGAATGGGGGGCACAAGAACACTTAACATGAAGTATACCCTGAATTTTTAAAGGACACAATGCCCTTTTGCTAACTATAGGTACTATGTTGTACAGCAATCAATAATATATTCATCAGGTTATTCCTTAATGGAGCAACCTGTACATTACGTTGTGATATTCTACCTAAACCTTCCCAGAGGCCATAAAGGTACTAGTCATATTAATGTAAATATTCTTATCCACAAAGTAGTAATTCTCATAGTAAAATCTTAAACTGGCCATCTGTCTTTACACTTCAAGCTTCAAATTTTGCTTAAAATGAAAACAGAAGGTCATGAAATGAATGAATTTTGAATGTGCCAACACTGTCAGTAAAGTGTAAATATGCTCCTCTGTAAAGACCTGTCTTGGAATAAGTCATCTTGACTTTCCAACTGTATCTTTTCACATTGTAAAGTGAGCCTACATTGAAATATTCATAGAACCACTTGATGAAATATAAATTCAGGCATTTCAATTAAGCAGTTTCAGAAATGTTTATAAAAAAGATGAATGGAGGGCAAACACAACTAGAAAATGTGATCAACATAACTTCCTAAGGATGCAAAGAATAGAATAGAGAATAGATAGATTCATGAGTTCTTATGAACAGTCTTCTTTTTTAACAATGGGAACAATTCATAAATGAAATATGGACCATCCTTACTTTTTGAAAGATGTTAAGAAGCAAAGTATGGCTGGTGGATTAGTGAATGGAGACAGAAACTGAATGTATTTGGTTTGTTAGTGTGATATATTGAAACCATTAAGAAAATATGTTTTCCTTTTGAATTTTTTAAAAAAATTCTTCAAAGTTAAGAGAAGCAACCTTTCATGTCATATTCCCATGTGAATCACCTAACTTCACCTAGCCTAACCATGCAACAAATGAGAAATGTATTTAGGGATTTCTGGAAGGGTTATACCAAGTAATTCTATGAGGAATCCAGGCATTTCTCATTACAGTGATAAGTACCCTCTTCCTTTTCATGAACCATATGGTAAAAGGTGATTGCTTGCAACTCTCTCTTTGATAGGGATTGTATTATGTTTTGTAAGTCTGGAATTTTAATCTTTATCTTTGCTGAGAATAACCACCTTGTAAGACAGTATATATGCCCACGCCATGTTGATTAAAACACCTTTGCTCCATCAGAGCTTGGGTCCCCGTGTCTTTCTTTCTTTCTTTTCTTTCCCTCTCTCTCTCTCTTTCTGGCTGATTGCCTGGAGCGTGGAAGCCGGCTGCATAACCCAGGGAGGGTTAGCCTCTTTCCTTCTTTCACTCTCTCATCGTTGACTCCGGACCACCAGGTTCTGGTCCATTAAAGGACCAACACTTAAGTATGTAGAAACTTCACTCATCTGTCAGTGATGTGTATGATTTCTTTACTGAACTAGATAATCCATTCTGTATACTAGAGTATTTCCTCAATGGTCTGTGATTTCTACAATGTAGACTACAGACACAACACATATTTAGCTTTCCTCTACATTATTAACATATTCCCCATCACTGACCTAAGTCTACACAAAAACAACAAAATAAACCAAGCCCTGGTTTGTAGTTTTTGCCTATTTTCATGGTGCAAACACTGCCACTATGATCAAGCTATCAATGTGATACCACTAAGTGCATAGTAGGAAGAGATGCATAGTAGTTATAGAACTTCTACAACATGGACAACAGACACAACTTCAAGAGCATAGATAATAGCAAATGTGGTTAAATTCTCAACGGTGATGGGATTTGAGTATTTATTTTTGTTATTAACATAATTTATTTTTAAGGCTTTTAAATTCAATGTTTAACAATGTTTTGCTGATAATAGGCTTGCAAAATTTCTTAAAAACATGCATATAACACCATTAGCATTAATAGTATAGTATAAAATATGATAGGATTTTTAGTTAATTTTTGGAATTTTGCTATTATCAGCAATAGATTCCCTACAGTTTTGCTTTCTATACTTTTCCCACATGTGACTGTACCTATAAAATCTCCTGAGCTATCAAGAATACCATGGTTAAATTGGAACACATAATTTATTAAAAATTATGCTCTTGAACAGCACATAAGAATAACCTAGGGAAATTACTTTAGAGTGACTTGCATTGTATAGAGATACTGGAACAAAATCTACCATATCCTCAGGGGGAAAAAGGTAAGGTTCAGGATTTCAAAATTCTGTCAACCTTTTATTCAGATATAAAGACAACAGATAAATATGTTTCTATATGACATTTAAAGAGTATTATTATAATGAACCTCTAGAGAAAAAACAAAATTCTGTCAACCAAAGATAAATGTAGAAAATAAAGTTTAAAAAAAATGATTAAGACACATTAAAAAAAATAATAACTGAAATCAGAAGTTTCATCCCACTCTCACCTCCTCTTCCAAAACAAATATTACCCAAAAACAGCAGGTGACAAGAAACAAACAAAAATATTTCATGTTTGGCAAAAAATGGGTGAGAAATAGAGAAGTTATCAAATAAAATTCAAAACTATAAAGCAGAAAGAATTCCAATAACAATAAATACAAAAGCAAATTCAAGAAGAAGAATAAAGAAAGATCCAAGGATACAGATAACAAAATTTTAGGCACATATTTCAAAATCAACTGCCATTTGAGGAGTACCAAGCAACATCCTTTGTTTGCCTCTGAGGAAAATGACTTCTAGCTCTAAAGACTACAGAATTCAGAGTCCAATAAAGAATATCTTAACTGAGTAGTATTTTCGAAAGTGATCTTAGTGCTAGCTGTTGATTAAGAGCAATAAGTAGTACATTTTATTGAATATCCGTTATCTCTCCAAATGCTTAACTGAAAAATTTTAAAGGTAAAATTGGACTCATACTCAAACCTTCTCCTCCTTAGAAAATGTACTACATATTCTTCTGAGTATTTGCATAGCTCCCAACTACTGCTACAGGCACTTAAAATAAATATTTTATAAATAACTTTTCTGGAGGAAAAAAAGCAGCATACAATTGATAAATCAATACTAACCTCCAAAAGCAAAAATATATGCAAACGTTTGAGAACAAAGAAAATCACTAGAAAGATAATTTCATGGTGCCTGAGAAAATCAGACTAAGTGATTACCCATAAAGATAAATATATCTACACATCTTACCTCTCACATGCACACAAACACACTTTTTTTTTTTTTTTTTGCTTCTGAGGCAACATTATAAAGCCAATTTACAACAGCTCAAGTAACTAAAGCCTTGGCCAAAGCAAAGGAAATTAAATGTAAATAGAAGGGCTCCAAGAAGAAGAGGTAAACAATATAGTCATTATACAAATGAAAATAAAATTATAAATTGCTCCAGGCTAATAAATACTTCTTTAAACAAAAGCAAATATACTGAAAAATGGGATGAGTAAATTAAACAAAATATAACTAAAATAATAAAATTCAAACATATTTTAATTACTCAATTTTAAATAAAATATGCATTAATATGTTTTAAAATAATACATCATATTGTGTATTGTTTCAAAAGCTCATGGATTTCACAAGTAAAAAAATAATTCTCTGGGAGATGAAAAATAAAATTTCACTGAAATGTGTGTGTGGGGGGGTGGAATGTGATGCCACCAAGCTTTTCCATAGAAAAAATTCACACTAGAAAATGACAGAACATCTGCATAATATTCTTAAAAATATGACCAAATACTTTTATACCTAGACACATTATTTGTTCAATAAAATTATCAAGTCAAAGACAGTTTTGACCATACAAGAATCATTGACCACTTTTCCTAGGTCTTTCTGAGGCAATCTAGAAGAGAATAAACTTCAGCAAACTCGACAAGGCTTGGAAAGCCCTTGTGACACTTCCTAACATCTCTCTAACTTAGCCACTTCTGCAATGCTAGGCACAATAGACTACGTAGCATTTTGAACATGCCAGAAATGTTCCTGCAGCATACTCTTTGCAGTTGCAGTCTCCTCTGTCTAGAGTATTATTCCTCCAAAAACCCACTTGACTCAGTCCCTCATTTCTTCCAATTCCCTTTAATGTCACCTTTCCAAAGATGGGTGGAAATATCTAATCAGCTACTCTATTTTAAACTGCACACTGGAGATCCACCATCATTATTCTTTATCATATCTCCCATCTTTATTTTTCCATTAGTATTTATCACCTTTTAACATATGTTTTCTTATTTATTTTATTCATTAAGTTTCATCTCCTCACTAGAATGGAAGATCTCTGAAAGGAGGCCTTTTTCCTCTTACTTTTCTTTCTATTTGTGAGATTTTCCAACGCATAGACTAGTATTTGGACATAGAACAATGCAATAATATTGGTTGATCTCAAATGCCTAGAAAAGTTAGGGTAAAAAAGGAACACTAGTGAACGTTGAATATATTAAACAAAGAGATTAGTGGGAAAACTATTCTAAAAGGACTGTCATTGAGGATCAGTTTTGTTATTCTATATAAGAGAATGTTAAAGACATTATCACTGTAGACTGAATTCCCCCTACCCAAATTCTTATCTTGAAGCCCCAATCCCCAATATGCCTTTATTTATAGATGGTAATTAAAGATAAATAAGGCCACAAGAGTGAGGCACTGAGCCAATAAAACTGGTGTCCTTATTAAGGGAAGTGTCACCAGGCATCTTTCTCCTCATGCACAGCGGAAAGGCTAAGTGAGGAGACTGTATGAGGCAAACTCCAGCGAGACAGGAAGACTGAAAACTGAATTTGATGGCTCCATATTATGGACTTCAGGCCTCCAGAACTTTAAGAAAATACATTTCGGTTAAGTCACTTATTCTGTATTATTTTGTTACGGAAGCCCTAGCAGAAGAATATAGCTATCTCTGTAGTCTATGACATTACATATGGATACTTGGAGGCAGGAAGGCAATATAGATGAGCAAAGGGAAATATTGGGCTAATCGAAATAAGTACTGATGCATAGAGTAAGGGCCATATGGATTAGAGACAAAAACTATCAATACAACTTAGGGAAAATATACCTGATTCCAGTTAAACAAATTTTGAAATTGTGGCAATGTCAGTTCAGATATTTTATAAAAAAACAAATCTACACACTTATGTGAAATGCCTTGACTCTAAAATTCACAGAACGAATTCTTAAATTAGCTTTGTTATTTTTTTTCTTTTAATACTAATGTGATAGAATTCAGTTCTCAAAAGTTTCTGACATTTTTTATTAATGTTCATCAATTTCAATGTATTCAGTGAAACCAAATATCTAGGCCTTGAAAGTGACAATAATGAAAAACACCAGTAAAATAATACATTTTTCAAGAAAAAATAAAATAAAATTTTGAAGTTTAAGCTGAAACCTCACTCCTATTTCACATGCTACATCATAAGACAATAGAAGGAAAAAGTATTTCCATTTTTTCTCTTTATGTCTGTGTTCCTTTATATACTACTTTTCAGAGTTTAGATCAAGACCATAAAAGGAAAAGCAAAAAAGCAAAGGAAAATAATAATTAATCTGTTTTTAGTTAAGAATTAGGAACTAATATTGTTAGTAATATATTTTACAAATAGATATAGTTTTTCTTTAGTTTCATATTACTATTGATTACCCTAGGGTAGACTAAGTGAAAAGCTAAATGGGAAAAATGGGAGCTCCATAGACAGAATACAATGCAGATGCTTAAGGTAAAGGCCTGATAAATTCATTAGCTCTTTTCCTATTGTTTATTTCAATCTTTCAAAAATGGGTATACATGTAAGTGCTATGAAAATATTTTAGATTCTTCCAAATTTTATATACATTTTATATTTGCACACATAAAATCTGATATAACCTAAATGTACATACAACATAAATAACTTTCACAAGACAACACAGCAATAAAACTGTACCCAGATAGAAATAGACCATTCACAGAACTATAAACCTTATCAAAGGTCCTACAACATTACTATTAGAGATAATCTATGTCACTTTTAGTTTTTCAAAAATTACTGACTCTTGATTTTGGCTTATATTTTAACCCTGAAATATTCTTGTATTATCTATTGTAAAGTCTATAAAGATTTTGTTTTCAGGAAAAAAAAAGAGTATTATAAAAATCAAGTTATTAGCTGCATAAATGTTTACATTCTTTATTCTCACTGCCATTATTTCTAAATATTTAAGAAGAACTTCTCTTAAAAATAATAATGAAAGATTCTATATTACATTAGTTGTTGAAAGTTCAGACTCTATTAATTATAAATGTAAAGTAGCTATCAAAAACAAATATATATGCTCTAAAATCAAATGTCTAAAACAAAAAATTACAGGCCTTGAATTTCTTTTCTATCATTAATTTACATGTTTCCTTGATATTTTTCAGTACTGTGGGCAATTATATAGCTCAGAAATATATAATGCATTAAAAATGGCTGTTTCCACATATTAAACATTAAATTATATATCTGTCCTTTAACTATTTTTATTTGTTACACAAGTCTATTTCATAACTGACAATCACTAGAATTAAATGGGTTAGTTTCATTATTTATACATTTATCAAATGTATACTCCAAGCTTAATTCAGACTTTCTTGTGGGCTGAATTGCATTCTCAACATTTATTCCAGTATCTCTCAATGTGACTGTTTGCAACAAGTCTTTTAAATAAGTAATACAGGGAAGTCATATGTGTTTACCCCAGTTCAATATGACCAATGTGCTTATAAGAAGAGAACATGACATAGATAACACAGACCCAGAGAGGGCCATACAAGGGCAAATGTAGAAAGCCAGAATCTGCAAACCAAGGAATAAGGCTTCAGGAGAAACAAAACCTGAGTAAAGTCAGCAATACAGCAGAATAGGAAGGCCCAGACTCCTCCATCAGCAGAGAAACTGACTTAGCAACAGTATAAACAAGCCTCTACAAGTATTCCAAAAACTAGTTAAGAAGCCTCAGTGCCTCAGGCAACACAAAGAGAGGAAGAGCACAAAGGCAAGAAGCTAAATCACAACTTCATTGAAAAGGATTGAGAAAATCGGCTGAATCTTATCCAAAAGAGCCCTTACCTGATGGTAGGGCAGCTCTGCTCGGGTGGAGAAAGCTTTCATCTTGTGGAGTCTTCCTCAGAATGAAAGGAGAAAAGTAAAATGTGTGTCCAATGTTCCAGGTTTTCCGGAGGCTGACTCACTTGACCTGAGTCCTGATGGGTAACCTGGTACTTTGACTGTTGGCAGCCAATGAGAACTCAGTGACTTGCTTAGCACCAAACTATTGCAGTACCTCAGACAGACACCAGCAGGAGGAAGAAAATATGAGCTCCTGAAAAAGAAAAAAGAAAAAAAAAAAGTAAATCTCTCAAGCTGGGAAGCTACAAGCATAAGCCTAGAGAAAACATTAAATTAGAAGATGCTTGCCCCTTGGAAGAAAAGCTATGACCAACCTAGACAGCATATTAAAAAGCAGAGACAATACTTTGCCAATGAACGTCTAAAGCTATGGCTTTTCCAGTAGCCATGTATGGATGTGAGAGTTGGACCATAAAGAAGGCTGATGCTTTTGAACTGCAGTGTTGGACAAGATTCTAGAAAGTCCCTTGGACTGCAAGGAGATCAAACCAGTCAATCCTAAAGGAAATCAGCCCTGAACATTCATTGGAAGGACTGATGCTGAAGCTGAAGGTCCAATACTTTGGCCACCTGATGCAAAGAGCTGACTCATTGGAAAAGACACTGATGCTGGGAAAAATGGAAGACAGGAGAAGGGGATGAGAACAATGAGATGGTTGGATGGCATCACCGACTCTATGGACATGAGTTTGAGTAAGCTCCAAGAGATGGTGAAGGACAGAGAAGGCTGGAGTGCTGCAGTCCATGGAGTCACAAAGAGTTGGACAAGATCTGGGCATGTGTTTTCTCTTGTTTTTGTTCAGTCGCTCAGTCACAAAAACAAGTGAAAACACATCCCCAGATTAAGAAAGGTCTGAGAGTCCCTGAGAAGTTCCACCCAGGCTTACTGGTAAAGATCTTATCCTGTATGAAGCCATTCTGTAAAGACTGGGGATGAGTGGCTGTTTTTCTTTTTCCTAGTGCTTAATCCCAGAAAAAAAAAAAATAATAATAAGGTATGAGAAGAAACAGAGAAATTAGGGGAAAAGATATCTCCAGAAAACACTACTAAAGAAATAGAGATCTGTGAATTAACTGACAGAGTTGAAAATAACCATGTTAAGCTCAATGAAAAAATCTATAGCAAGGGGAAAATTGTAAAATTCACACATGTGAAAACTAAACAATATACTCTTGAACAATGAAATGGTCAAAGTAGAAATTGCAATGGAGATTAGAAAATATCCTGGGCTCAATGAAAACAAAAACATAACATATCAAATTTAGAGTTAAGCAGAAATAGTACTAAGAGAGAAGTTTATGGTGGTAAATGTCTACACTGAAAAAAAGATGATCTCAAAACAACCTAATTTTACATCTAATAAAACTAAAATTGAAGAATAAACCTTAACCAAAGTTAACAGAGGGAAGGATATAATATAGAGCTAAAATTAATGCAATCGAGGAGAAATCAACAAAACAGTTTTCATAAAGGAGCAACAAAATTGACAAATTCTTAACTATATTAAGGCAAAAACAAAGGAGACAAATAACGAAATTCTGAGATAAAAGATGAGACATTAGACCTGATGGTATAGAAATAAAAAAGGATTATAAGACACCACTGTGGACATGTACCTAAAAAATTGAGTTACTTAGAAGAAATGAATAACTTCCTAAAAACATGCAAACTACCCAAACTTGAATCATTAAGATATAAAGAAACCAAACAGACATATACAAGTAAGGAGATTCAGATAGGAATCAAAATTTCCCAACAAAGATAATACCCAGAACCAGATTGCTTTACCAGAGAATTCTGCCAAACATGTATAGAAAAATTAACACCAGTTATTCTCAAATTTGTCCAAAAACTGTAATACAAGGGAATACTTTCAAACTCCTTAAGAGATCAGCATTACCTTAATACCAAAGCAAGACAAAGATACTATAATAAAAGGAAGTTACAGATTAATATCCCTGATGAATATTGATGCAAACATTCTTAACAAAATATTAGCAAACTAACTCAGCAGTTAATTGGTTAGATTATCCATCACAGCTGAAGGGAATTTATTTCTGCAATGCAAGGATATTTCAATATATGAAAATCAATGTGAAAAACCATACTAACAGAATGAGGAACCAAAACTACATGATCAACACAATTAACACAAAAAAGAAAAGCACTTCACAAAATTCAAAGTTCTTTATGCAAAAAAAGAAGGAAAAAAGCAAGCAAAAACTCAACAAATAAGAACTGGAAAGAAATTACTTCAACTTAATATAAGCAATTTATGAAAAGCCCACAGTCAATATCATAATTAATGGTAAAAAAAAAAAAAAAGAGTGTTTTTTGTAAGTTCATAGCAAGTCAGGATGCCCACTCCTCCCATTTCTATTCAATGTAATGCTGGAAGTCTTACCCAGAGAAATTACTGGGGAGTGAAGAATAACAGTCATTCAAACTGGAAAGGAAGATGTAAAATTACTTCCATTCACAGACTACAGAGAAAATTTTAAAAACTGTATACATATTCACAAAATATTTGAACTGATAAACAAGTTCATCAAAGATACAGGATAAAAAACCAATACACAAAAATAACTTGCAATTCTATACAATAGCAATGAAAAATCTGAATAGGAAATTAAGAATAGCATCCCATTTATACTAGCATCAAAAAGATGAAGTAAAGTTTAGGAATAAACTGAACCAAGGCAAATACTAGGAAACTACCAAACATGGATAAAAGACACTAAGGATAAATAAATGGGGGAAAAAATCCCGTATTCAGTACTCAAATATTTAATATGATTAAGAGACATTCCAGGTGACTCAGGAAGCTTCCATAAGCCCCTTATCCTTCTCCATCAGAAATCAGACAGACTGAAAACCACAATCACAGAAAACTAAACAATCTCTTCACATGGACCACAGCCTTGTCTAACTCAATGAAATTATGAGCCATGTTGTGTAGGGCCACCCAAATGGAAGGGACAGGGTGGAAAGCACTGACAAAACACATTCCACTGGAGAAGGGAATGGCAAACCATGTCAGTATTCTTGCCTTGAGAACCCCATGAACAGTATAAAAAGGAAAAAAGATAGGACACTAAAAGATGAACTCCCCAGGTCGGTAGGTACCCAATATGCTACTGAAGATCAAAGGAGAAATAACTCCAAAAAGAATGAAGGGATGGAACAAAAGCAAAAACAGCATCCATATATGGATGTGACTGGTAACAGAAGCAAGGTCCGATGTGGTAAAGAGCAATATTGCATAGGAACTTGGAATGTTAGGTCCATGAATCAAGGCAAATTGGAAGTGGTTAAATAGGAGATTGCAAGAGTGATCATCGAAAGTTTAGGAATCAGCGAACTAACATGGACTGGAATAGGTAAATTTAACTCTGATGAACAATCTATCCATTACTGGGGGACTGGGGGCAAGAATCCCTTAGAAGAAATGGAGTAACCATCATAGTTAACAAAAGAGTCTGAAATGTAGTACTTGGATGCAATATAAAAAATGGCAGAATAATCTCTGTTCCTTTCCAAGGTAAACCATTCAATATCACAGTAGTTCAAATCAATGCCCCAACCAGGAATGCTGAAGAAACTGAAGTTGAACAGTTCTGTGAAGACCTACAAGATCTTCTAGAACTAACACTCAAAAAAAAAAAAAAAAAAAAAAAGTCCTTTTCATTATAGGGGACTGGAATGCAAAAGTAGGAAATCAAGAGATACCTGGAATAACAGGAAAATTTGGCCTTGGAGTCCAGAATGAAGCAGGTTAAAGACTAATAGAGTTTTGCCAAGAGAACACACTGGTCATAGCAAACACCTTCTTCCAACAACACAAGAGAAGACTCTATACATGGACAACCCAGATGGTCAACACTGAAATCAGATTGACTATATTTTTGTAGCCAAAGATGAAGAAGATCTATATAGTCAGCAAAAAAAAAAAAAAAAAAAGAAAGAAAGAAAAAAGAAGACTGGGAACTGACTGTGGTTCAGATCATGAACTCATTGCTATATTCAGAATTAAAGCAGGGAAAACCACTAGACCAAACAGGTATGACATACATCAAGCCTCTTATGATTATGCAACGGAAGTGAAAAATAGATTCAAGGGATTATATCTGACAGACAGAGTGCCTGAAGAAACATGGACGGAAGTTCATGACATTGTACAGGAGGCAATGATCAAGACTATCCCCAAGGAAAAGAAGTGCAAAAAGGCAAAATGGTTGTCTGAGGAGGCCTTACAAACAGCTGAGAAAAGAAGAGGAATGAAAGGCAAAGGAGAAAAGGAAAGATATACCCATCTGAATGCAGAGTTCCAAAGAATAGCAAGGAGAGATAAGAAAGCCTTCCTCAGCGATCAATGCAAAGGAATAGAGGGAAACAATATAATGGGAAAGACTAGAGGTCTTGTCAAGAAAATCAGATACCAAGGGAACTTTTCATGCAAAGATGGTCACAATAAAGGACAGAAATGGTGTGGACCTAACATAAGCAGAGTCTATTAAGAAGAGGTGGCAAGAATACACAGAAGAACTAGGCAAAAAAGATCTTCATGACCCAGATAATCACGATGGTGTGATCACTCACCTAGAGCCAGACATCCTGGACATGAAGTCAAGTTGGCCTTAGGAAGCATCACTTTGAACAAAGCTAGTGTAGGTGATGGAATTTCAGTTGAGCTATTTCAAATCTTAAAAGATGATGCTGTGAAAATGCTGCATTCAATGTGTCGCACATTTGGAAAAGTCATCAGTGGCCACAGAACTGGAAAAGGTCAGTGTTCATTCCAATCCAAAAGAAAGGCAGCGCCAAAAACTGCTCAAACTACTGCACAATTGCACTCATCTCACACACTAGCAAAGTGATGCTCAAAATTCTCCAAGCCAGGCTTCAACAGTATGTGAACTGTGAACTTCCAGATGTTCAAGTTGGATTTAGAAAATGTACAGGAACCATAAATCCAATTGGCAAAATATGTTGGATCATAGGAAGAGCAAGAGAGTTCCAGAAAAATATCTACTTCTGCTTTATTGACTACACCAAAGCCTTTGACTGTGTGGATCACAACAAGTTGTGGAGAATTCTTCAAGAGATGGGAATACCAGACCTCCTGACCTGCCTCCTGAGAAATCTGTGTGCAAGTCAAGAAGCAACAATTAGGGTGGGAGGGGGGATCGGGATGGGGAATACATGTAAATCCATGGCTGATTCATGTCAATGTATGACAAAAACCACTACAATGTTGTAAAGTATTAGCCTCCAACTAATAAAAATAAATTTAAAAAAAAGAAGAAGAAGCAACAGTTAGAACTGGGAAACAGTAAACTGTTTCCAAACTGGGAAAGGAGTACGTCAAAGCTGTATATTGTCACCCTGCTTATTTCACTTATATGCAAGTGCATCATGAGAAACACTGGTCTGGAGGAAGCACAAGCTGGAATCAAGTTTGCCAGGAGAAATATCAATAACCTCAGATATGCAGCGGACACCACCCTTATGGCAGAAAGTGAAGAACTAAATAGCCTCTTGATGAAAGTGAAAGAGGAGAGTGAAAAAGTTGGCTTAAAGCTCAACATTCAGACAACTAAGATCATGGCATCCGGTCCCATCACTTCATGGCAGATAGATGGGGAAAGTGGAAACAGGGGCTGACTTTATTTTTTGGAGCTCCAAAATCACTGCAGATAGTGATTGCAGGCATGAAATTAAAAGATGCTTACTCCTTGGAAGGAAAGTTATGACCAACCTAGATAGCATATTAAAAAGTAGAGACATTACTTTGCCAACAAAGGTCCATCTAGTCAAAGCTATGTTTTATTCAATGTCTGGTATGAATGTGAGAGTTGGACCATAAAGAAAGCTGAGTGATCAAGAATTGATGCTTTTGAACTGTGGTGTTGGAGAAGACTCTTGAGAGTCCCTTGGACTGCAAGGAGATCCAACCAGTCCATCCTAAAGGAAATCAGTCCTGGGTGTTCTTTGGAAGGACTGATGTTGAAGCTGAAATACAATACTTTAGCCACCTAATGAGAAAAACTATCTCATTTCAAAAGGTCCTGATGCTGGGAAAGTTTGAAGATGGTAGGCGAAGAGGACAACAGAGGATCAGATGGTTGGATGGCATCACCAGCACAATGGACATGAGTTTGAGTAAATTCTGGGAGTTGGTGATGGACAGAGAGGCCTGGCGTGCTGCAGTTCTGTGGTCACAGAGTCAGACGTGACTTAGCAACTGAACTGAACTGAACATGTGACTCAGTGGGTAAAAAATCCACCTGCAATGCAAGACACATAGGAAATGTTGGTTTGACTTATGATTCGGAAACATTCCCTGGATAAGGGCATAACAACCCACTCCAGTATTCTTGCCTGGAGAATCTCAAGGACAGAGTAGCCTGATGGGCTATAGTCCATAGTGTCATATAGAGTTGGACATGACTGAAGTGACTGAGAACACACACCCACAAGATGCTCATTCTACCTAGAGTGATGTTCTCAGTGAAATTCCTATCACTTCCTATGACATTATTTTTTAAACAAAGAGAAAAAAAAATGTTAAATTTTATATAGAACCCCAAATAACCAAAGCAATTTTTAAAATAAAGGGCAAACTTTGAGGACTTATATTCCTGATTTCAAAATTTACCACAAAACTCTCATAATCAAAATACTGTGTACTTCATGGAGGCAGACATATAGGCCAGTGGAATGGAATTCCAAAATGAAAGTCACTCAATCATGTCTGACTCTTTGCAATCCCATGGACTCTACAGTCCATGCAATTCTCCAGGCCAGAATACTGGAGTGGGTAGACTTTCCCTTCTCCAGGGGATCTTACCAACCTAGGGATCAAACCCAGGTCTCCTGCATTGCAGGCAGATTCTTTACCTGCTGAGCTACCAGGGAAGGAATAAAATTTAAAGCCCAGTTATAAACCTTCATGTGTGTGTGCTTACTTGCTCAATTTTTCTGACTGTCTGTAACACTTTGGATTGTAGCCCACTGCTATACTGGAGGGGCTTGCCAGTTCCTTCTTCAGGGGATCTTCCTGGCCCAGGGATCAAACCCACTTTCCTGTGTCTCCTGCATTGCAGGCAGATTCTTTATCCACTGAACCATCAGTGAAGCTTTGTTGTTGTTGTTCAGTCTGTCAGTCGTGTCCGACTCTTTGCATGGACCGCAGCACACCAGGCTTCCCTGTCCTTCTATATGGTCAAATTGTTTTAGAGAAGGGTGTAAAGATCATTTAGTGAAGTTCAATGGAAAAAGAATAGTATTCAACAAATAGTGCTGGAAAAACTGGATACCTACATGCAAAAGAATGAATTTGGAGCCTCATTTTATACTATATGTAAAAATTAACTCAAAATAAGCCAAAGACCTAAACATCAGAGCTAAAATCACTAAACTATTAATAAGAAAAGTAGGGGAAAATCTCCACAATGCTGGACTTCATGATTTCTTAGATAAACATTAAAATCATATGGAACAAATTTTAAATACATACATTGGTCTGCACCAAAATCAAAAGTCTGAGTATTGAAAGGAACTATCAAGAGAGTGAAAAGATAACATACAGAATGGGAGAAACATTTATCTGATAAAGAATTAATAATGAGAAAAATCAATGAGGATTTAAATAAACAGCAGTATTCTGTCCTCATGAGTTGGAAGTCTTAATATGTTAAAATATCCATTGCAATAAGGAGCTCATGATCTGAGCCACAGTGAGCTCCGGGTCTTATTTTTACTGACTGTATGGAGCTTTTCCATCTTTGGCTGCAAAGAACAAAATCAATCTGATTTCAGTATTGACTCTCTGGTGATGTCCTTGTGTAGAGTCGTCTCTTAGGTTGTTGGAAAAGGATTTTGCTGTTCAGAGTGTTCTCTTGATAAAACTCTGTTACCTTTGCCTTGCTTCATTTTGTACTCCAAGGCCAAATATTCCTGTTATTCTGGGTATTTCTTGACTTCCTACTTTTCCATTCCAATCCCCTATGGACATCATTTTTTGGTGTTAGTTCTAGAATCTGTTGTAGGTCTTCATAGAATCTGTCAACTTCTGTTTCTTCAGTATCAGTGGTTGGGATTACTGTGATTTTGAATGGTTTGCTTCAGAAATGAATGGAGATCATTCTGATATTTTTGAGTTTGCATCCAAGTATTGCATTTCAGATTATTTTGTTGATTTTGAGGACTATTCCATTTCTTCCAAGGGATTCTTGCCCACAGTAGTAGATATAATGGTCATCTGAATTAAATTCATCCATCCCATCCATTTTAGTTCATTGATTCCTAAGATGTTGATGCTCAATCTTATCATCTCCTGTTGACCATGTCCAATTTACCTTGATTCATGAACCTAATTTTCCAGGTTCCTGTGCCATATTGTTCTTCACATCATCAGACTTTATTTTCACCAGCAGATGCATGCACAACTGAGTGCCATTTCCACATTGGCCCAGTTACTTCATTTTACTGGAGCTATTAGTAATTGCCTTTTACTTGCCCACAATAGCATATTGGACACCTTCTGACCAAAGGGCCTCATCTTCCACTGTCATATCTTTTGCCTTTCATACTGTCCATAGGGTTCTCCAGGCAAGAATATGAAGTGTATTGCTATTTTCTACTCTAGTGGACCATATTTTGTCAGAACTCTTCACTATGATCCCCCTTGGGCAGCCCTGCACAGCATGGCTCATAACTTCATTGAGATACACAAGTCACTTTGCCAAAACAATGCTGTTAGTTATGAAGGGTAAGGAAATACTACTACATGCTTATTGGAATGGCAAAAAAATGGAAGGAAAAAGAAAAAAACTGACAATACTAATGGCTGACAAGCTTGGGGGTCAATAGAGCACTCATTCATTGCTGGTGCGGATGCAAAAATGGTAGTCATGTTAAAAGACAATTTGGACACTTCTTACAAATCTGAATATAATCTTAGAATAAGAACCATCCATTTCACCCTACTTTTCACATTTTCTACTTCAAAATATTGATATTTACCCCATTTATTTGAAAACTTATGTCACCATTAAAATCTGCACATGAATGTTTGTAGAAGCTTTATTCACAGTGGATTGAAAAGATCAGTTCAGTTCAGTCACTCAGTCGTGTCTGACTCTGCGACCCCATGAACCACAGCACACTAGGCCTCCCTGTCCATCACCAACTCCCGGATTTTACCCAAACTCATGTCCATTGAGTCGGTGATGCCATCCAGCCATCTCATCCCTATTGTCTACTTCTCCTCCTGCCTTCAATCTTGCCCAACATCAGGGTCTTTTCAAATGAGTCAGCTCTTCGCATCAAGTGGCCAAAATATTGGAGTTTCAGCTTCAGCATCAGTCCTTCCAGTGGACATTTAGGACTGATCTCCTTTAGGATGGACTGGTTGGATCTCCTTGCAGTCCAAGGGACTCTCAAGAGTCTTCTCTAATACCACAGTTCAAAAGCATCAATTATTCAGTGCTCAGCTTTCTTTATAGTCCAACTCTCACATCCATACATGACCACTGGAAAAACCATAGCCTTGACTAGATGAACCTTTGTTGGAAGTGTAATGTCTCTGCTTTTTAATATGCTGTCTAGGTTGGTCATAAATTTCCTTCCAAAGAGTAACCATCTTTTAACTTCATGGCAGCAATCACCATCTGCAGTGATTTTGCAACCCCCAAAAATAAATTCAGCCACTGTTTCCACTGTTTCCCCATCTATTTGTCATGAAGTCATGGGACTGGGTGCCATGCTCTTAGTTTTCTTAATGTTAAGCTTTAAGCCAACTTTTTCACTCTTCTCTTTCACTTTCATCAAGAGACTCTTTAGTTCCTCTTCACGTTCTGCCATAAGGGTGGTGTCATCTGCATATCTGAGGTTATTGATATTTCTCCTGGCAATCTTGATTCCAGCTTGTGCTTCCTCCAGCCCAGCGTTTCTCATGATGTACTCTGCATATAAGTTAAATAAGCAGGGTGACTATATACAGCCTTGATGTACTCCTTTTCCTATTTGGAACCAGTCTGTTGTTCCATGTCCAGTTCTAACTGTTGCTTCCTGACCTGCATACAGGTTTCTTAAGAGGCAGGTAAGGTGGTCTGGTATCCCCATCTCTTTTAGAATTTTCCACAGTTTATTGTGATCCACACAGTCAGAGGCTTTGGCATAGTCAATAAAGCAGAAATAGATATTTTTCTGGAGCTCACTTTCTTTTTCTATGATTGACAAAACAAAGCAAAAAATATCCTTCACTATATGAGTGGGTATACATGCTATTGTACATTTAAACTCTGAGATACTATCCAGTTATAAAACAGAACAATCTCTCAATCAAATCAAAAATAGAGAGATTATATATATATATATATATATAGAGAGAGAGAGAGAGAGAGATTAGCTATATATATTTATATATATATATATATAATAAACTAAGTGAAACACATCAGTCTGAAAGGGTTACATATTATATCATTACAATTACATGACATTCTAGAAAAGGCAAACTTCTGGAAAAGCAAATTCTACAGGTAGTTAAAGAATCAGTGATTTTCATGGGTTTGAAGTTGGTGTAGCCTTTGAATAGGTGAAGCACAAGAAGTTTTAGGGTGTAATTTGAGGGCAATACACCTACTTTGTATGATACTGAAATGGTGGATATATAATTTTATGCATTTGTCAAAATTTGAAATTTACAGACCAACCGGTAAACACTAGTTTACACCCGTTGTTATTTAGTTAGTTAGTTATGTCCAGATCTTTTGCAACCCCATGGACTTACAATCCACCCAGATCATCTGTCCATGGGTTTTTCAAAGCAAGAATACTACAGTGGGTTGCCATTTCCTTCTCCATGGGGATCTTCCTGATCGAGAGATCAAACTCTCATTTCCTGCATTGCAGGTGGGTTCTTTATCACTGAGCCACCAAGTAAGCCCAAATAAGGTTAACTAATTTGAGTTCTGATGATCCCACAATGGAATGAAGAATATGAAGCAATCAATCAAACTGAGTTATTAAAGGCATTAAACAATCTCATTAGATGGGAAAAAGTATGATGATCTAAGTAACTTTGGAAATAAGTGGATTCGTATGACTAAATGCAAAAAATTTGCATAAACAGTGTGGTCTAGTCAATAAAGTTATTTTTCATGGGGGTATGTGCCTATAATTCTAATACTATTGTACATGTGTAATAGACTCAGACAATTAAAGATAGTGGATGATGGAAACCAGGTTTCTCACTGTTGCAGTATGAGTTATGGAAAAAGTAATCTGAGGAAATTATATTTATCCATGTGCTAATGAATCAGAGATGGAGCTATCATTATGAGTTCATATATATCTGAGTATAAATACAGATTGGTTACACATAGAAATATTTATAGAAATATATATGTAACCAAGTTAGTATATACATATATACACTGACTTTGTCAGCTGTGAGGGCCTATAAAATTCGACATCTTAGCATAGCAACCAGGTGTAGCTGCCTAAAATTGGTTTATAATACCATTCTCCAATCTAGGAGAAATGGCTGATTTTAGTACTGCAGCAGGTAATATACAAGATTAGTTATTCAAAAAGAAGCTAAAATGGAAATTGATAAGAGTATGTTAAAGGGACACAGAAGCCAACTGAAACTCTCAATGGCCAAAGATGGAATAATTTATTTAGCAAATAAAGGATAAAATAAAGTAGAGGGTTATAAGTCAAAGCTTCCACATAATTTTTGTGGATCTTTACCTTCAAGAAGACAGACCATAATTTCCCACTGTTTAATTGCAAGTGCTGTAAGTGCTTACAAAAAGTGTGACTTTTTGTTCAGTGAATATAAATGCCACAAAGGAAAAAAAAAAAAGAATCTTTAGAGTGGTTGCAATTGACCATAGTTAACATCAAAAGAAATTGACAGCACGTTGGCAGCCAGTAACACTGAGAAAATATAATTTAAAATGGCATTTTACTTCTTTAGTCTACCACACCAAAACACATAACTCTAGTCTCAACCTGAGAAACATGATTCAAAAATTCAGATAAATTCTAGTTAAGGAACGTTCTGCAGAATACTTGATGAGTACTTGTAAAACTGCCAAAATCGTCAAAAGCAAGGAAAGTCCGAGAGACTGTCACAATCAAGAAGAGCTAAAGAAAACATCACAAATACTCTGGTATCCTGAATGGGATGCAGGGAGAGAAAAAAGACATTAGATAAAAATAAGAAAATCTGCATTGTGTGGACTTAATAATAATGTAATTTTAGCTCATTAATTCTAACAAATGTATCATATTAATGTAAATGCTAATAAGAGGGAAACTGGCAATGAGGTATATGAGAACTATCTACAATATCTTTGATTTTTTTTAATAAATGTAAAACTTTTTTAAAGTACAAAGTTTTATAAAAACATGAGTTAGTGGTTTTGAAATGGCTAGAATTTGTACAGTCAAAAATAAGGGAGAAAGACACTTTGCTACTGCTAAGTCACTTCAGTTGTGTCCGACTCTGTGCAACCCCATAGACGGCAGCCCACCAGGCTCCACCATCCCTGAAATTCTCCAGGCAAGAATACTGGAGTGGGTTGCCATTTCTTTCCCCAATGCGTGAAAGTGAAAAATGAAAGCGAAGTTGTTCAGTCGTGTCTGACTCTTAGCGACCCCTGGACCACAGCCTACCAGGCTCCTCCATCCATCGGATGGATTTTCCAGGCAAAAAGAGTACTGGAGTGGGGTGCCATTGCCTTCTCTGGAAAGACAATTTAGGTGAGGATAAAAACAAGAAAAAGGAGCTGATGTGGTTAGATCAATTGCTTTTATAGATAGAATTTTGTCAGGTGAACTGTTAGTTGGCACTTGTAAAAATATACTGAATTTTTATTTAAAAAAATGTACACAATTAACTTTGCATGCTTTTATGTTTTTAATTTAGGTTTTTAGGAGTAGTAAATACAATGAATTAATGAAAGTAACAGAAAATATTCATTCACAGGTAAATAAGGACCTGCAGAACCTGGCATCTGCCCAATTTTTAACTCTTTAGATTTACTCACCTCCTATACACCAGCAAAATATTTTTCTGAGTTTTCAGTGTAGTTTCACAAGCCTGTTTTTTCAGATGGTGATAACCTTCCTCTTTATTCTTAAAAACTAACTCAGTTATCTCCTCCTCCAGGAACACCTCCATCTCACCCTCTAAGAAGAACTTCCTCTGTATTCTCATGATGTTAAGTTGTTATTTCCTATCACAAACCTTACATACTATTACTATACTTATGTTTTAATGTATCTCCTCTCCCCATTTTTTGCCATTAGTCTGACCTCTCTTTAATGAGAAAAAGCACTGTTTTGTTATGTCATCAGCTTCACACAACTGTTAAGTCTGTGTAATAATAGAAAAATATTTTTACAGAAGGAAGGAGGAGAATGGAGGATGGTAGATGGGATGAAAACAGTCATGATATAAAAATTGTATTCTTGTGACTCCAGGCAAAATCTAGTTCATTAAAAAAAAAAAAAAAAAAGCCAGTCTGAAGAGTAAGCTATTTTATTGAAATTAATTCTTTATCATTGCCCATTTCTTAAAGGCCATAAATTTGCCCTATCAATATAAACCTTTCCTATGGAAAAGTTAACATAAGACTTAAGTCTTATTATTAAGTTTTTGAGATCACTTTGAATGAGAAGTCAACAAATCTGGAGACAGGTGAAACTCACTTGTCAAATAGGCTAAGACAAACCAAATTTCAAAGATTTATTTATAAGTTTCATTGTATTGGGTTGAATTGTGTCCTTCCACAAGATATTGTAGTCCTAATCCTCAGTATCTGTTAATATGACCTTATATGGACATAGAGTCTTTGCAAATGTAATCGTTAAGATGATAAATACTGAATTATCAGGAGTTAAATCCAATGACTGCAATCTTTATACAATGAGAGAAGTTTCTACACATATATACCAATACAGGGAAGACAACCATATGAGGACAGAGACACAAATTGGAGTGATGGAATAACTAGCCAAGAAATGCCAAAAGTGTCAGCAAGACCAGAAGCAAGAAAAAGGCAAGGAAGTCTTCTTTCTTAATGCCTGCAGAGAGAATATGGTCCTGCTGACAGCTTGATTTCAGATTTCTGTACTCCAGAATTGTGTGAGAACAAATGCCCATTGTTTTAAGTCACCCATTTTGTGATACTTTATTAAGGAAGTCCTAAGAAACTGTCTGCCTCTTGAGAAACTTGTATGCAGGTCAGGAAGCAACAGTTAGAACTGGATATGGAACAACAGACTGGTTCCAAATAGGAAAAGGAGTATGTCAAGGCTGTATATTGTCACCTGCTTATTGAACTTATATGCAGAGTACATCATGAGAAACTCTGGGCTGGAAGAAGCACAAGCTGGAATCAAGATTGCCGGGGTAGAAATATCATGGGAAGAGTTGACTCATTGGAAAAGACCCTGATGCTGGGAGGGATTGGGGGCAGGAGCAGAAGGGGACAACAGAGGATGAGATGGTTAGATGGCATCACCAACTCGATGGACATGAGTTTGAGTAAACTCCGGGAGTTGGTGATGGAAAGGGAGGCCTGGCGTGCTGCAGTCCATGGGGTCACAAAGAGTCAGACACGACTGACCGACTGAACTGACTGACTAACTAAAGAAGCTGTTTATCAGGTTAAATATTTTTTCTATAGCCATGTGACATCCATATTTGATTCCTACATTTATCATATCATTAATTTCACCTCTGAAAACTGTACAACTATAAAACTATGACATATAAAATGAATGTGTGTGTGTGTTTCTAACATGTTTTATTTTAGATTTAGTCATTAGGAGTCAATCAGCACTGTGATTTATTTCTAACCCTCTGTTCATTCATATGTAGGAACAATAAATGTTTGTAAATTGAACTGCTATCATAACAGTTCTATAACAGATGTTGATTCTATAACAGATGTTGAAACAGATTTTGCACACTTGAACAACTAAAACAATGAGGAATATTATTGCAAAAATGTTGCATATTGTAAAGTATATAGCAGAGGTCTGATGTAACAATAAGTAAAACTCTTAAAATTATAGTTACTTAAAATTCTTTTACTCAAACTCTGAAAGAACTTTCTATCAAAACCAACTCATATATAGTTTTAGTATCTGTGTGACCTTTATTTTCTTTTACTTTAAGCGTTGCACATGAAACCTTTGGGCTTTTCCAACTTTTTTGTCTTTAGATGTTTCCCTTTAAGCTATATCTCTAATCCCAAATAGATTCTGTACTTTCTCATAAGCCATTTCTTACTCTGTAGGGAACTGATATAGCAATGCTGACCTTAGTTTCAAAGAAAATTGAAAGAATAAAAAGAAGTGGAAACTAAGTATAAAGCAATAGGAAGACTCGTACAATTCAAGGTCAGAGAAAATCAGAACACAACTGATGTTAGAGAAGAAATAGGCCTAATTTGTAGTTTTCTTTAAACTATTAGAGAAGCAATGTGTATCTTTTAACATTTTGTATTAGAAAATAACTATTGGTGTTTTGTGTCTGGGGGATTCAAATATCAACTTATAAAACTATGAGTATAAAAATACCACAAGCAATATTATAACTAATTTCCTTCAGTTAATAAAATAGGTCAAAATGTCATTTGTAACACCTAAAACAGGGGTAACATAATATGGACTAAGAGATATGGTTATATTTTGGTGTCAGACTCATATAACAAATTATGTATTTCTAAAATCTATTATAATTCTGATAAGCTCAATATTTTAAGCATCATGATTATTTCATGTGGAATTCTGATAAAACTCCAACATTATACTTGAATGGCAATGTCACAGGACACTGACAAAAGCAAGTAATAATTCATCCAGTATTAGTGTTTCTTTCTGAACCAAAAAAAAAAAAATTAAGGAAAAGAGAAAAATCATATTTTAAATGCAGTATTATATTGTGTAACTCGATTAACTTGCCAAAATTTCATCAAAATAGTCTATATTTTGTAAGTAAAATCACTAAATTTATTTCCACATTGTAGAATATAGTTAATTAATCTTTAAAAATTGATGTGTAGTAATATTTCCTCCTCCTTTTGTCGAAAGTGCTCTAAAGATGGCCACAATGAGATCTAAGATATAGATGACATTTTCGACTTTGTCATGTGCTTTCAGATACATTATCCAATTTCAGATTTATATTCCAATCAGTCTCCTACAACACATATAATACAGAATCATTATTTATTAAGCATTATAGTGCCACATAATGTTAATGTTAATAGACACTAGGGACCAAGTATGAATAACTTCTTGTCTTCAGAAACATTCAAATTCTGGGATAATCAAAGAAATCAATATGTTACACATGAAAAAATATATATATAAAATGTGGAGTGATAGAAAATTATAAAAGGCACTTATTCCCAGATGATAGTCATCTACTTGACCTCATGTCATCTATGAAAGCTATCAAAATGAACAGACATGGAAAGTTTTTCTAAAAGAATAGCAGGAGCGCATGAATAAAATTTCAAATGTATAACATGAAGAAGTGTTTACAGCAAACCACAACCAGACCAGAGACCTAAAAACCAAAAGACAGAATATACAGATCATTGAAGATAATGTTGAGACATGGTAGGGCTTTATACTCTACTAAGGAGAAGAATCATCATCCTGAAGAGATGATAGCAAGCTATTGAAGATATCTCAGAAGAGAGAAGTCATTATCAAATTTGCCTTTTTAAGTAATTTACCCCATAGGTGGTATAGGAGAAAGATTTGAGATATAAAAACTTGATGCATAAAGATGATACACAATGTTATTTTGATATTCTTAGTGACAGTTTAACTAGGCAGTGCCATAGGATATATTGATAGAATGATAACATTAATAAGGAGCATGTTTGAAAGAGAAGGCTTTGAGTTATATTTGTATTTCTTGATCTTGACATACATGAACGTGAAATCAGATAGTTTCAAAAGTCGAGAATGTATGAGACAATTTCTTTCAGAATTTTGTCTCTTTACCATGTATTCAGGCTTCCCAGATGGTGCTAATAATAAAAAACCTGCTGCTAATGCAGGAGACTTAAGAGATGAGGGTTTGATCCCTGGTTCAGGAAGACCCCCTGGAGGAAGGCATGGCAAGCCACTCTAGTATTACTGCCTGGAAAATCCCATGGACAGAGAAGCCTGGCAGGCTACAGTCCACAGCGTTGGAAAGTCAGACACAACTGAAGCGACTTAGCACAGCATAGCCCTATGTATTCAGTCCTAAATCTCATCCCAACCCTATTTTTCCTTTGTTTTTGTGGATATTTGTCAGAGTTCCTACTTGTAAACAATAGAGGATGACTCATTATTATGATCAGAAAATGAATTATTTTGCACAGGTCATGGAAACAACAGAGATGCTGAAGAATTAGCTTCAAGGATAAGTGTCCAAAACCATGCCATAGAGTAATTCTTGAGCCATCCTTGAGCATTCACTACAGTTTGCAAGACAATTAAATTATTTACCAACAATTTGATCTAACAGCAACTGTAACTTTCAAGTCTTTTCCCTGAATCAATGCTTTTATTAACCCTGTTTCTCTCTTGAATCATTTTAGAAAGCACCTTACTAGTTCATGATTTCTAATCTTTCTCATTTACAAATAATCCTATACAATTCTGACAAATATATTTTAAAATCTATCTTCAAAAATACAAAAATTTTTAGAAATAACTTTATCAAGTAATATGGATGGTCTATTTATATGAAAGGAGCTTTATTACAGTTTCAAGAGAAATAAAAATGCTTGAACAATGAAAAACAATATCATGGTCATGGAGTTAAAGCTTTATAAAATATCAGTTCACTTTAACTTCATCTGTATATTTAATAAAAGCTCCCCTGGTGGCCCAGACAGTAAAGAATCTGCCTTCAATGCAGGAGACTAGGGTCCAATCTCTGGGTTTAGAAGATCCCCTGGAGAATGTCAACCCACTCAAAAATTCTTGCTAGAGAATTCCATGGACAGAGGAGCCTAGTGGGCTACATGTAGTCCATGGGGTTGCCCCAATACAAATATAAACAGCACTTGGGGAAGAGTGTTGGCCAATTGAAGGAAAAATTCCAATGGAAAATTAAAAAAAAAAAAATAGGAAAAGGTGGATAAATCTGACAGGTTAAAATGAAAAGTTTATGTAGTAATACTAATATACAAAAAGAGAAAGTTGAAATATTGGGAAAATTCACTATTTCAACCCAAAGAGAGTTTTCTTCTGGAGAAGCAGGGTTCCTAGAATTTTAACTCAGCAGAATAAACTGTGCACAGGCTTTGTGCCAAATTTATTGGCATTCCTCTACCATCATTTTCTCCTTTGGGATTCTTCACAATTTGACTGTACCTCTCAGAATTATATTTCATTATAATTATATAGCTGCAATATAATGGGGGCCTTTGAGATCCAATGTTTAAGCAATGTCATGTAGAAGAATATAACCCTAATAATAATTGAAATGTAAAATCACAATCATTTGACCTAGGAAATGAGAAAGTGAGAATAATTGTACAGAAAAATATTTTTAAATAAATTTAAACAGCTCTGACACATATAGAGTAGTTCCTAATATCTTTCCTTCCAACAACTGCCCCTGAAAATCTTTTTGTACTCCTCCTCCAAGTTTTCATTAAATTCAACATATATGTCCCTTCTGGATATTTTGCCTTCTTTCTTTTATGAATTTGACTAGTTCTCTTTTCTCTCATTTCTCTTTCAGACAGAACACACACACAAACACACATTCTACTTCTTGGGTACTACAGACTGGTCTCCCAGTTGCATTCTGTTTCCCTCAAAACTTAGCTATTATCTCAGTTCTTTTTTTCTTCAAGATAAAACAGATAACTCAGCAAGTAGACCATTTTTTTTTTTCAAGAAAATGCATACTTATGTGTGCGTGTGAGTTTTGGCAGGAAGTGATACTGAGAAGCAAAGATAATGAATATTTTGCATCAAGAAATTTTGCCCATGTTACAATTTATGTGTTTATGCTTTGCAGTAGACCAAATTACAAAGGAACTTGTATTAGGGTTCTCCAGAAAAACAGCATCAATAGTTTGTGTGTGGTTGTATATAAATTATTTTATTAGAGGTATTAGATCACATGATTATTGAGTCTGAGAAGTCTCATAGTCTGCCATCTGCAAGTTGGAAACACAGGAAGGCTAGTGGTGTATTTGGAATGCCTGAGAGCAGAACATCAATTCTATAAATTCCAGTCTGAGTCTACCGACCTGAGAACTAAGAATGACAAGGAGATGAAGACATCTGTATTCCAGTTCTTGCAATCAAGCACAAAGAGAGGGCAAATTCAGCCTTCCTCCACTTTTCAGTTCTATTCAGACCCTAACTGAATTAATACCATGAGGCTCACCTACATTGAGGAAGATAATCTGCTTTACTAGTTCTACCAATTAAAATGCTAATCTCTTCAAGGATTGCTTTCAGATACACAGGAAACAGTGAGAGACTTTATTTGGGGGGGCGCCAAAATCACTGCAGATGGTGATTGCAGGCATGAAATTAAAAGATGCTTGCTTCTTGGAAGAAAAGATATGACCAATCTAGACACCATATTAAAAAGCAGAGACATTACTTTGTCAACAAAGGTCCGTCTAGTTGGCTTTCTAGTAGTCATGTATGGATGTGAGAGTTGGACTATAAAGAAAGCTGAGCACTGAAGAATTGATGCTTTTGAACTGTGGTGTTGGAGAAGACTCTTGAGAGTCCCTTGGACTGCAAGGAGATTGAACCAGTCCATCCTAAAGGAAATCATCCTAAAGGAAATTCCTGAATATTCATTGGAAGGCAGGAGGCTGAAGTTTCCTGAAACTGTAATACTTTGGCCACATGATGCAAAGAATTAACTCATTGGAAAAGACCCTGATTCTGGGAATGATTGAAGGTGGGAGGAAGAGACAACAGAGGATGAGATGGTTGGATGGCATCACTGACTCAATGGACATGAGTTTGAGTAAGCTCTGGGAGTTGGTGATGGACAGGGAAGCCTGGCATACTGCAATCCATGGGGTTTAAAGATTCAGACATGACTGAGTGAACTGAACTATGTTGTCTAGATTGGTAAATAGCTTTTCTTCCAAGGAACAAGTGTCTTTTAATTTCATGGCTGCAGTCACCATCTGAAGTGATTTTAGAGCCCAAGAAAATAAAGTCTGTCACAGTTTCCACTTTTTTCCCCATCTATTTGCCATGAAGTGATGGGACCAGATGCCATGATCTTTGTTTTTTGAATGTTGAGTTGTAAGCCAGTTTTTTCACTCTCCTCTCTCACTTTCTTCAAGAGGCTCTTTAGTTCCTCTTCAATTTCTGTCATAAGGGTGGTGTCATCTGCATATTGAGGTTATTGATATTTCTCCCAGCAATCTTGATTACACCTTGTGCTTCATCCAGTCTGGCATTTTGAATGATATACTGTGCATACAAGTTAAGTAAGCGAGGTGACAATATACAGCCTTGATGTACTCCTTTCCCAATTTAGAACCTGTGTGTTGTTCCATGTCCATTTCTAACTGTTGCTTCTTGATCTGCATACAGATTTCTCAGGAGGCAGTTAAGGTGACCTGATAATCACATCTCTAAGAATTTTTCACAGTTTGTTGTGATCCACACAATCAAAGGCTTTAGTGTAGTTAATAAAGCAGAAGTAGATGCTTTTCTGGAATTCTTTTGCTTTTTCTTTGGTCCAACAGATATTGGCAATTTGATTCTGGTTCCTCTACCTTTTTTAAATCTAGCTTGAACATCTGGAAATTCTTGGTTCACACAGTGATGAAGCCTGGCTTGTAGAATTTTCAGCATTAGTTTGCTAGCATGTGATGTGAGTGCAAATGTGCAGTAGTCTAAACAATCTTTGGCATTTCCTTTTTTTGGTATTGGAATGAAAACTGACTTTTTCCAGTCTTGTGGCCACTGCTGAGTTTTCCAGATTTGCTAGTATATTGAGTGCAGCACTTTAACAGCACCATCTTTTAGGATTTGAAATAGCTCAGCTGGAATTTCATCACTTCCGCTAGGCTTGTTCGTAGTGATGCTTCCCAAGGCCCACTTAACTTCGCATTCCAAGATATCTGGCTCTAGGAGTGTGATCACACATTGTGGTTATCTCAGTCATTAAGATCTTTTGCCACCTCTTCTTAATATCCTCTGCTTCTGTTAGGTCCATACCACTTCTGTCTTTTGTTGTGCCCATCTTTGCATGAAATGTTCCCTTGGTATCTCTACTTTTCTTGAAGAGATCTCTAGTCTTTCCAATTCTATTGTTTTCCTCTATTTCTTTCATTGATCACATAAGGCTTTCTTATGTTTCCTTGCTATTCTTTGGAACCTTGCATCCAGATAAACATATGTTCCCTTATCTCCTTTGCCTTTTCCTTTCACTTCTTTTCTCAGCTATTTGTAATGCCTCCTCAGAAAACCATTTTTCCTTTTTTCATTTATTTTTTCCTGGTTTTGATCACCCCCTCCTATACAATGTTATGCACCTCTGTCCATAGTTCTTCAGGCACTCTATCTAGCAGATTTAATATTTTGAATCTGTCACTTCCACTGTATAATTGTAAGGGATTTGATTTAGGTCATTATAACATCTGACTTGCAGTGTATGTGGGAAATCATTCTATGATTACTTTAAATCATGCAATGTTGTAGGACTATTTCTATGTCTCAGCAATCAGGGAGAGCTTAGTAGTTTTTTGGTTTTTTTTAGTACTATTATTAACAGATTTTTACATGAGCCTTTTTTGTTAGCTCAGTTGGTAGCTTAAAAATTCACCTGCAATGCGGGAGACCCCAGTGGATTCCTGGGTCAGGAAGATCTGCTGGAGAAGGGATAGGCTACCCACTCCAGTATTCTTGGGTTCCCCTTGTGGCTTAGCTAGTAAATAATCCACCTGCAATGCTGGAAACCTGGGTTCAATCCCTGGGTTGGGAAGATCCCCTGGAGAAGAGAAAGGCTACTGACTCCAGTATTCTGGTCTGGAGAATTCCATGGACTCTATAGTCCATGGGGTCACAAACAGTCGGACACGACTAAGCAACTTTTACTTTCACATGAACCTTGGCTTCCCAGGGAGCAGAGTGGAAAAAACCCAACTGCCAATGCAGGAGATGCAAGAGATGTGGGCATCAACATCTCTTGTGGGTTCAGGAAGATCCCCTGGAGAAGGAAATGGCAATCCACTCCAGTATTCTTGCCTGGAAAATCTCATGAATAGAGGGGCCCTCTGCTAGAGTCTACAGGGTCACAAAGAGTTGGATACAACTGAGCACACAGGCATGCACAGTAAACCACAATCTATATTTCTATTTATCAAATGAATAATGTACATTAAGAGAGTATGGAGAAAGAGACACTATGCAATAATAAAAGGTGAATTTATCAGGACACTGAAGCATAAATGTAACCAACAAAGCCTTAAAGGGAATACTGAAAATTTTAATTTAACTACAGGGAAAAATTAATTCCACCAACACAGTAGAGATTTCAATGTATTCATTCAATTACTATTTGGCATACAGCTAATATGCTGGTCTACTTGGCATATATTCTTCATTCATCAACTGGTTTAAAGACCTTCCAATGCACTTACTAAATATAACAGTAAATATGTTTTCAGCAATAAGGTAAGCCTCAATAAATGTCATTTATTATCTAATTTTAATGCTCTGTGATATCTACAGCTTTCCTGCAGAGTCAAAAATCTGCATCTGAGATCCATATTGCAGTTCAGACATCTATTCTCTCATGGTCACACCAATTACAGTATCCTAATTATTACTTTATAATAAGCTTTGTAGGAGCAAGTGTCCTCTTCATATTCATAATCACCTTAGTTATTTCAAATAAATATTAGGGACACTTTGACTACCACCACAAAAACTATATTGGAATTAAAATAAGAATGGCATAGTATTTAGAATTAAAGGAATGTATATATTTTTATGAACATTGTACATTTCTATATTTACTGAGTCATTTTATATCTTTCAGTAGCGTTTTTTTTTTGTTTTGTTTTTATTCCTGAAAAGGATTTGCTGAGCTTGGTTGGAAATATTCTTAGGAACTTAATGTATTTCATTGCCACTTTGAAAGGGATAATCTTTGTCATAACAATCCTTTTTCCATAGGATTGCTGCTGGCTGACACATAGCTCCAGAAAACTTCAAATTCTTATGCTGATTTGACTTAAGCAAGCCTACTAAACTCTATCATTAATTTTAAGTTTGTCTGCAATTTTTCTCAGATATCACATGCAAAAAATATATGAGCTACAAAAAACCAGCAATTTTATTTTCTTTTATTATAACATATTTTTTGCACATTTAATTCCTATGACTCTTTATTTTGTAACTGGAATTTTGAAGCTCATTTCCCTTCTCTTACAATGCTACAGAAAGAAATACTGATAGAAATTAACTGCTATTTCTGACTTCAATAGAAATATTTTTAAATCACCACCATTTTAAGGATGCAGTTTGGCTTTGGTTTTTGTGTACCCTCTCAAGTTAACAGCATTTCTTCCTAGCATTAGTTCTTTAAGCGAAATTTTGTAAATGACTGTTAAATTTCAGTGAAGTTTTATACATATATTAAGATAAAATGTGCAGGCTGTTTTCTGTTTTAAATGAGCTAAAATATACTTTAAATGTTAAAACTCATTTCTTCCCTTAGGGAAATTCTATAATTGTAACATAATATTTTATGATTTTACATTAAAAAATTGCTAATTTTGTAAAACTGTTTTGAGAAATGTCTTCCTTTTTTTCAAATTGAATAGTTAATATAATTAGTTTGTTATCTTCACCATCTTTTGATTTGGAAAAAAATGTTCACATAAGAAAAACTTGCTCAAATAATTCAATATTATTGGTACTTTCCCTTCTTTTTTAGATTTCTACTTTCTATTGAGTGATTTTAGCTATTTGTGTTTTCCATTAACTTTACCATTTCATGTATTTTTTCAAATATTTTGGAACAAAGCTTATCATTGACTTCATTACCTGTATCTCTGTACCATTTTTCATTAATATTCATATGCGTGTGACTGTGTATATAGGGGGTATGTGTTGGTGTACACACATAACTTTGTTCTTGATATATTCATCAGTATTTTGGAAATTTTGCAAATTTACTTTTCCTCAGAGCACTATTTCTTTGCTGTATTGATTCTCTTTGTGAATTTTAAAAACTTCATTATATGAAATCTTTACTTGAAATGTTTTAATTCAATATATCTAAACTAACAAAAGCCTCATAAAAAGTTTACTTGAGATCTTTAATATTTACTTTCCCTTCTCTCTCTCTCTCTCTCTCTATATATATATATATATATAAACTTTCAAAAAGAAAGTTTAGGTAGTTTTTTAAAAGAAATATTTTTAATATATATAAACTGAAGATATTAAATTTTTTATTTATTCAGAAGCACTTTGCAGGTTTTCCTTTATATAGTTTTATTTTTACTTGCAACATTGTATGATGCCCATTGTCACTTCTCTTTGTCTCATAGATTATGTATTTAGAAAAGGGAATTTAAGTTCCAAATATATGTGCTTAAAGTGAAAATGAAACTAAAGTCGCTCAGTCGTATCCAACTCTTTGCGACCCCATGGACTGTAGCCTGACAGGCTCCTCAGTCCATGGAACTTTCCAGGCCAGAGTACTGGAGTGGGTTTCCATCTCCTTCTCCAGGGGATCTTCCCAACCCATGGATGGAACCTGGGTCTCCCGCACTGCAGGCAGACGCTTTACTGTCTGAGACACCAGGGAAGTCATGTGCTTAAAAATTTACCATATTTTTATCTCTATTATATTCTGATAACAGAATTTGGTCTGGATGATATCATTTTGTTCATTTTATTACTACCCACCTTAAGGCATATCAAGATGTCATTTTTAAAAATATTTAACGTATGCCATACTGACATTTTTTTTTTTTTTAAGAATTGTGGCTATAAGCCTTTCCATAATATATGCTTTGCAAATAATTTCCTGGAGTATGTGGTCTGTTTTATCATTCTCTCAATGATGTCTCCTCAAGAGTAAAAGATTTTCAAATGTATAATTTTTGAATTGATTATACTTTTAAAAACCTGGCATACTGAGATATTACAAATAAAAATTATATACATATTTGATATATGTATACTTTTGAAGTGATCACCACAAAATTTACTAAATTTATTTAGTGTCTAAAAACTGATTTCTCAGACAAAGTTTACAAAGATTTACTCCTACATTGTCTCCTAGGTATTTTATATTGTAAAACTATGTCTTATCAAGACTTTGAAGGGTCAGCAATATTATACTACTTGCAAGCTAACAAGTTAGCATGCTGTAGACTCATTTTGATGCCAGAAATAGTTAGAAAAGAAAGATGCACCAATTCTTCTTTTGAACTTTCATTCTTTTTCTAACATCAGAAATATAGTTCATACATTGAATGTTTAAGGTTATTTGAGTTGTCATGATTACGAAATGTTAAAATATGTCTCATGGGAAAAGTCAACTGTGTAATTTTTAAAACTGAAAGAAAAAATAATTCTCAAATTTATTTATTGACAAGAACAATATAAGATCTCAAGCACCAAACTGAAGCACAAAATCAGAAAAGAAGAAGCCACATATCATTTTAACCACAGATTTTGTAATATTGATTTCCAAAATCTTATACTGACTGGAAACATGCTTGATATGAGGTAAGTTCTAGTTCTCGGATATTAGTTAAATGGGAGTATGGTGTGGCTCTTGGAGAGTGTAGAATTATTCAAGTCTTACTGGGAACTAGGACATCAAATATAGGGAAAACACACCCATCAGTAAAATATACCTGAGAATAAAAGCTGGATACTTCCACTTTAAAGATTCTTAGTAAATATTATTAACTCTGACTTGATACATAAGCACACACACAATTTATTAAAAATTATTGGTGATAAGAGAGAATCACTTTGTTGTTGTTATTTAATCACTAAGACATATCTAGTATACTGAGATATACCAGTTCTTTGAGACACCATGGACTGTAGCCTGTCAGGCTCCTCTATCCATAGGATTTTCCAGGTAAGAATACTGGAGTGGGTTGTCATTTCCTTCTCCAGGAGATCTTCCCATGCCAGGGATCTAACCCACGTCTCCTCATTGGCAGCTGGATTCTTTACTGCTTAGCCACCAGGGAAGCCTATATATACATATATATGCATACATATGATATGACACACATTTTAGGTTAAGTTGTCTTATAATGGTCCTTAATGGATCTTTGGTTCTATGTCCTTTAATTTGAAAATTAAATTGTACAGTCTCAATTAATTCTTTCTGGGAAAAACACTTAATGGAATCAACACAATTCATCATATGGATTTGCAACAATACAGTTTTTAAGGAATTAGAGTCCAGCATGAAACCAAGAATATTCTGCTATTATAGAAATACATGAGTTAATTTGTCATATATATCACTTTATGGAAAGTGTAAATATATATTAACACTTGAGAATGACAGTCCTTCAAACACCTTTGTCCTTACCTAATGTACCAAAATGAAATTTAGGTATCTCCTATTTTAACCTGCAAGTATTGTTTTCTACTTTAGTGGTAATTTTCTGGATGCGTTACCATTGAGGTTTCCACAACCTAACATTACAAAAGAAAGCATAACGAAGGTTGTTCAAATGACATCAACATTTTCATTAATCCAAAGGAGTTTCTGGGTTTTACAAATATATCAATTTTTATAACTTGATTACATTAAAATATATTCAAGTTGCTGTTAACAGTACAGTCTCTTGACCTCCTTAATAAAATTATAAATACTGACTTGTATGTATTATTTTGCTTTCTAAGTATGCTATAGCTTGCACAACAGAACACTAACTACATTGTACATAACCTAGCATTATAATCATATGTAATTTTAGATGATGACAGATCACTAAATCACATCACATTAATTTTTTTCTCTGTAAGTACCTAGAGGTAAATCATAAGTCAGTCCTTTTAGAATTCTGGAGGCAGTATTTTCTCAAGTCAACATATCTTAGGGCAAATAAGATTTCTGCACTTGTTAAGCTGATTGATCCTGATTGTTATCACTTGATATGACTATGAGAGAAGTTTATAAAGTATGAATGAAATCCCATGAAACATTGCTTAATACAACCAGGTCATGTAATGAAAATCGATATGTGATTGGAACCCCTCAATACAGAAAAGGACTGCAGTAGACAGATGCTTTAGGAGAATGACTTCCCTGGTAGCTCAACTAATAAAGAATTCACCTATAAATGCAGGAGACCCCGGTTCAATTTCTAGGATAGGAAGATCCCCTGGAGAATGGATAGACTACCCACTCCAATATTCTTTGGCTTCTCTGGTGGCTCAGATATTAAAGAATCCGTGTACAATGCAGGACACCTGGATTTGATCCCTGGATTGGGAAGATACCCTGGAGAGGGGATGGCTACTCACTCCAGTATTCTGGCCTGGAGAATTTCATGGAGAGAGGAGCCTGGCAGGCTACAGTCCATGGAGTTGCAAAGAGTCAAACACGACTTAGCAACGTTAACTTTCACTTTTGGAGAATATCTTTGGAACCAAGACCCAACCAAGGAACCAAGACCAGACAAGGTATTGGCCAAAAACTAAAAGTATATAAAATGAGTAATAGAAGAAGGATGTTTTAAATACTAGCTACAATAAATAGCACCAATAATAATGTAAGAGTTATGGGTATATATTCCTGATTTTGATACAAACACACCTGAATGTACTCGATTATTTTCTAATTTTATGCTTCTGTCACACTCCTTTCAGTAATAGAAATACGTTAAAAGATAGTAGCTTCAAGCAACTTCAACAATATCTTAAACCTATAGAAAGCCTAGCACTATGAAATTATTCATTGTTAATCTAAGACTGTATTTTCCTCAGCTTTTTTTTTCTCGTAGTGTTGTTTCTAAAACAGATAGCTTAGAGTCTTCTCTACTATACATTCCTTACAATGTAGAAATAAGCATAATATATTCAGAGTTTCAAGAAATAGTTATTTGAGAAATTATATATTAAGAGCAATAGAATATTGTAATGTATAAACATTTATAGATAGAACTTAAATTTAAAAATAGATGACTTTGATATTAGTGTCATTACCTCAGTGATAGAATTAAACTCTCTCTAGTTTGAAGTAGGTTTATGATAGACAGTCATGGTGTGATTAAAGAAAATCTAGGAAAAGTAATCTGAGGGTTAAGATGAAATACATACAAGGAGGTCCAAAAGAGTCTAGACAATAGATGACACATCAGATACTATCCAACAAAGAAATACTCTAGGACCACACATTATACTAATATTTGATAGGCAACTGGAATCAAAGATGACTGGCAGTAAATAACAAATCATCCCCCTCTAACATAATTTCTAACAGGAACAACTTCCCACTGCTGTCATCTTGGACTAATGGAACCACTACCTGGGTCTGGAACTTATTTACATGGATAGTCCATGATTCCAGTTATGAAACTGGGGCTCAAGTATAAATTTCAAAAGTATAAATTTTTGAAATTTATAACTCTTGTTATTTCTGATGTTTGATAGGAACTTCATTGACATGCTTCTTCCAAATAAAATAGTTTTTTCAATTAAATACTAGTTTATACTTAGTACAAACACACTTTTGTAATCAGTGGTCTCATAATCTGTGCTTTGTTTCAATTTTCAACCACAACTTAAATGGATTCAATCAGTTCAGTCGATCAGTCGTGACTGACTCTTTGCTACCCCATGAATTGCAGCACACCAGGCCTCCCTCTCCATCACAAACTCCTGGAGTTTACTCAAACTCATGCCCATCGAGTCATTGATGCCATCCAGCCATCTCATCCTCTGTTATCCCCTTCTGCTCCTGCCCCCAATCCCTCCCAGCATCAGGGTCTTTTCCAATGAGTCAACTCTTCGCATGAGATGGTTAAAATATTGGAGTTTCAGCTTCAGCATCAGTCCTTCCAATGAACACCCAGGACTGATCTCCTTCAGGATGGACTGTTTTGGATCTCCTTGCAGTCCAAGGGACTCTCAAGAGTCTTCTCCAACACCACAGTTGAAAAGCATCAATTCTTCGGCGCTCAGCTTTCTTCACAGTCCAACTCTCACATCCATACATAACCACTGGAAAAACCATAGTCTTGACCAGATGGACCTTTGTTGGGAAAGTAATGTCTCTGCTTTTTAATATGCTATCTAGGTTGGTCATAACTTTCCTTCCAAGGAGTAAGCGTCTTTTAATTTCATGGCTGCAATCACCATCTGCAGTGATTTTGGAGCCCCAAAAAATAAAGTCTAACACTGTTTCCACTGTCTCCCCATCTATTTCCCATGAAGTGATGGGACCAGATGCCATGATCTTAGTTTTCTGAAAGTTGAGCTTTAAGCCAATTGTTTCACTCTTCTCTTTCACTTTCATCAAGAGGCTTTTTAGTTCCTCTTTACTTTCTGCCATAAGAGTGGTGTCATCTGCATAGCTGAGGTTATTGATATTTTTCCCCTGGCAATCTTTATTCCAGCTTGTGCTTCCTCCAGCCCAGCCTTTCTCATGATGTACTCTGCATAGAAGTTAAATAAGCAGGGTGACAATACACAGTCTTGACATACTTCTTTTCTTATTCAAAACCATTCTGTTGTTCCATGTCCAGTTCTAACTGTTGCTTCCTGACCTGCATACAGGTTTCTCAAGAGGCAGGTCAGGTGGTCTGGTATTCCCATCTCTTTCAGAATTTTCCACAGTTTATTGTGATCCACACAGTCCGAAGGCTTTGGCGTAGTCACTAAAGCAGAAATAGATGTTTTTCTGGAACTCTTGCTTTTTTGATGACCCAGCAGATATTGGCAACTTGATCTCTGGTTTCTCTGCATTTTCTAAAACCAGCTTGAACATCTGGAAGTTCTTGGTTCACGTATTGCTGAAGGCTGGCTTGGAGAATTTTGAGCATTACTTTACTAGTGTGTGAGATGAGTGCAATTGTGGGGTAGTTTGAGCATTCTTAATCAGGAGTCACAAAGTTAGGGTAATTTAGGAAGTAGAACAGGAAAAATAGGAAACAGCTTCTTGGAGGAAAAAAAAAAAAAAAGAGCATTTTCTCCTGTTTTCTGAATAGAATATATTCACCCTGATTTTCTTTACTTTATAATGATGTTTTTCAATTGAGTTTTCAGAATATAATGTGTTAGTTTTGGAAAAAAAATTCTAGCTCTACTATAAAACAAAGATATATTGCATAGCACAATAGTTTCCTCATTGTGAAGCACTATGGTTATGATAATTAATTTACAGTTCTAATATATATTTATTTTTTATTCCAATAACTCTCTGATGCATTTATGTAAATAACCTAGTTCAAAAATAAGTATTATGAAATAAACACTTTAAACTCTCCACTTCTGCTTACCTTGATATCTATCCCTTGCTGTCATTTAGATGAGGGATTTTGTGCATCTTAGTAAAATTATGAAACTCTTAGTTTGATCTCTTATGGATAATGCCTTATTAAATATAACTCCCAAATATGAAATCTTTGGGCTGACATTTTCTTTGCAGAAGGATTTTGTCCAAGACATAATTTCTCAGGATTTGTAAGTCACAGCAATAATCTTTTAGTTAAATAAGCCAGCAAAGATATGGTAAAAGAAATTTACCAATATAATGTTCTATTTTCTGTTACTTTCTGAGTTAGAATATTTTATACCATTGAATAATGTATATAATTATGTTAAATTTGAAAAATTAACTTTTATTTTTATAAAATCAGTTGAATGCAAAGGGTCTTTAATGCTAGACCCAGGTTATTTTAGACTATAAACTATTCTTCCCCAATGATTACTTAATTGACAATTATTGAGGAAAGTGAGAGCAGGAGCAAAAGGAAGATTATCTGCCAACAGATGACTTCATATGCTATGGAGAAGCTTATTTAATCTCAGTGACAATTTTTCTGAAAATGAAGGTCATTTCTTCCACAAATTAAGTGGTACAGAGTGATTGACAGCTTGATAGATAATTAACAAGACAGTTTCTAAGCTACAGTGTTTTATAAGGTGAGGAATTAAGACCTTTGGGGACTCTGCTATTGGAGATCACACGTTCATCTAGGAAGATTCTTAAAACTGTTGGCCCAAGAAATTTCTCTACATCTATCTGAATCTTAATGTGTTTGGGTACAAATGGTATTTTTAGGGATATATTTATCTTTCAATATTAACGACCATGGATATTTCATGTCCATACTCTGTTTACTTATTCTGTCAAATGATAACGTCTACCATCTTATACTGGGTTTTTGTTTGCTTGTTTGTTTCTTCTTTTATAGTCTTATATTGTTAATGTACAGTTATATTTTGAAAAAGCATAAAAAGTTATGTATATGGAGAAAGAAGAGAGGAGTTGTGTATATAGCAAGGCAGCAAGAACAGCCAGAGTCTCCATGTCTTCATATTTAAAAAGCAAATGTCATATATATGCATTAGCATATGATTTTTTTTCCTCTTTCAGACTTACTTCACTCTGTATAATACACTCTTGGTTCATCCACCTCATAGAATTGGGGAAGGAGAGGGTGGGATGAATAGAGAGAGGAGCATTGAAATATATACCTTACTATACGTAAAAATAGATAGTTGATGGTAATTTGCTGTATGAAGCAAGGGACTCAAACCTGGTGTTCTGTGGCAACCTAGAGGGGTAGGGTGAGGTGGGACGTGGGAGCGAGATTCAGGAGGGAGGGTACATATGTATGACTATGGCTGACTCATGTCGATGTACGGCAGAAACCAACACAGTATTGTAAAGCTAGTATCCTCCAATTAAATAATATTTTTAAAAAGCAAATATCATTATACACTAGTCAGCTAAGATAGAATTCAAGTGAGATTACATATCTAATATTATAAGCTATTAATTAAATTATATAGGATTCAAATGTTAAAAGTTGGGGAACTTCCCTGTGGCTCAGACTTTAGACAGTCTGCCTACAATGCAGGAGACCCAGGTTCAGCCCCTGGGTCAGGAAGATTCCCTGGAGAAGGGAATGGAAACCCACTCTAGTATTCTTGGCAGGAGAATTCCATGGACAGTGGAGCCTCATGGGGTGCTGTACATGGGGTCACAAAGATTCAGACACAGACACAGCTGAATGGTTAGAAACTTAGAAAATCCTAGGAAAATAGCCCAATTTAGCTTTTTATTTTTACAGATTGGATTAATTGATAATGGAACTGTGTCTCTGTTTACCATTGTAATTTAATCTTAAAGGCAATGAGACAGCCATGATAACTTAGATTAATAGGAAAAAACTTTTAAGTAATTTCATTAACTTTATCCTGGAAACATCTATTATGTTTTACTTACATTGGTGCATTACTTTTCAATTTCTTGTTGACTTTGAATTCATAAGCTTGCTAAGACAGGTTAAAAGTTAAATCTTTAACTTTTTTAAAAAAGAAATGATTTTTTAAAATTTGAAGTCAACTGGTTGACAGTAGATAACAAATTTTTGAGAAATTGAGTCCATGCATATATTTTTCTCTCAATAAAGAAAATATATTAAATATGGAACACAAAAAAATATAATTTGTGTTTTGAATACATTTTAACAATCCCATTTTTCCAAAGAAAGAGTTTAAAACAAAATAGGCAGGCAATGACTTTTTAAATACAATTCCATAAAGAATCAATAATTTGGACTCCATTAAAGTTAAAAACTTATTCCCTGCAAGAGACAGTGTCAAGAACATGAAAAGACAAGCCACAGACTGGCAGAAAATACTTTTGAAAGTTATATCTCATAAAAGTAGTATTATTCAAAATATACAAAACACTTAAAACTCAGTAATAAGAATATAAATAGCCATTAAAAGTTGAGCCAAAGACCTGAACAGAGACCTCACCAAAGAATATACAGATGGCAAATAAGCTTATGAAAGCATGCTCCACATCATACGTCATTAGGAACATCCAAATTAAAACAACAAAGTAAGATAACACCTCACACCTAGTAGACTGGACAAAATTCACAACACAGACAACACCAAATGCAATGAGGATGTGAAACAACAAGACCTCTCATTGATTACTGGTGGAAATGCAAAATACTACAGCCACTTTGGAAGACAGTTGGTCAATTCTTACAAAACTAAATATACTCTTATGGTATGATTCAAATACAATGTTCCTTGTTACCTACCCAAAATTGTTGAAAGCTTATGTCCATATGAAAATTTTCACACAGATGTTTACAGCATCCTTATTCACAATTGCCAAAACATGAAAGCAACAAAGATGTCCTTTAATAAGTGAACTGATAAATAAACTGTGGTGTATCCAGTCAGTGGAATATTATTCAGTGCTGAAAGTGAGAGAGTCATTTCCTAGGCAGGTTGATAAGAAGTCTAGGGGTCCCCAAGGAGAGAGGGGTCTGGGATTCTCAAGGAGGAAGAAAGGACAAATTTTTTTTTTCTTTCATCTACATTCCTTAGGATTGTATAACAATAATGTATTCTGCCTGAGGACAGTCTCTGGATTAAACCTCTGGCTAATCCTGTTATCTTAAAATGTAAATTATGGAGGTAGGCCTCCTGAAGTCTTTACAAGGATTATATAACAATAATGTAAGAAATGGGAAAGACTAGCGATCTCTTCAAGAAAATTAGAGCTACCAAGGGAACATTTCATACAAATATGGGTTTGACAAAGGACAGAAATGGTATGGACCTAACAGAAGTAGAAGATGTTAAGAAGAGGTGGCAAGAATACACAGAAGAACTGTACAAAAAAGATCTTCACGACCCAGATAAACACGATAGTGTGATCACTCACCTAGAACTAGACATCCTGGAATGTGAAGCCAAGTGGGTCTTAGGAAGCATCCCTACAAACAAAGCTAGTGGAAGTGATGTAATTCCAGTTGAGCTATTTCAAATCCTGAAAGATGATGCTGTGAAAGTGTTGCATTCAATATGCTAGCAAATTTGGAAAACTCAACAGTGGCCACAGGACTGGAAAAGGTCAGTTTTCATTCCAATCCCTAGAAAGGCAATGCCAAAGAATGCTCAAACTACCACACAATTGAACTTATCTCACACAGTAGTAAAGTAATGCTCAAAATTCTCCAAGCCAGGCTTCAGCAATATGTGAACTGTGAACTTCCGCATGTTCAAGCTGGTTTTAGAAAAGGCAGAAGAACCAGAGATCAAATTGCCAACATCCGCTTGATCATCGAAAAGGCAAGACAGTTCCAGAACAAACATCTATTTCTGCATAATTGACTATGCCAAAGCCTTTGACAGTGTGGATCAAAATAAACTGTGGAAGATTCTGAAAGAGATGGGAATACCAGACCACCTGACCTGCCTCTTGAGAAACCTATATGCAAGTCAGGAGCAACAGTTAGCACTGAACATGGAACAACAGACTGGTTCTAAACAGGAAAAGGAGTATATCAGGGCTGTATATTGTCACCCTGCTTATTTAACTTCTATGCAGAGTACATCATGAGAAATTCTGGGCTGGAAGAAGCACAAGCTGGAATCAAGATTGCTTGGCAAAATATCAATAAGCTCAGATAGGCAGATGACACCACCCTTATGGCAGAAAGTGAAGAAGAACTAAAAAGTCTCTTGATGAAAGTGAAAGAGGAGAGTGAAAAAGTTGGCTTAAAGCTCAACATTCAGAAAACTAAGATCATGGCATCTGGTCCCATCACTTTACGGGAAATAGGTGGGGAGACAGTGGAAACAGTGTCTGACTTTATTTTTGGGGGCACCAAAATCACTGCAGATGGTGACTGCAGCTATGAAGGAAAGTTATGACCAACCTAGATAGCATATTAAAAAGCAGAGACATTACTTTGTCAACAAAGGTCGGTTCAGGCTAGGCTATGGTTTTTCCAGTGGTCATATATGGATGTGAGAGTTGGACTGTGAAGAAAGCTGAGTTCTGAAGAATTGATGCTTTTGAACTGTGGTGTTGGAGAAGACTCTTGAGAGTCCCTTGGACAGCAAGGAGATCCAACCAGTCCATCCTAAAGGAGATCAGTCTTGGGTGTTGATTGGAAGTACTGACGCTAAAGCTGAAACTCCAGTACTTTGGCCACCACATGCAAAATGTTGACTCATTGGAAAAGACCCTGAATCTGGGAGGGATTAGGGTCTTTTCCAATGAGTCAATAGAAGAAGGGGATGACAGAGGATGAGATGGTTGTATGGCATCACCGACTCAATGGACATGAGTTTGAGCAAGCTCCAGGAGTTAGTGATGGACAGGGAGGCCTGGCGTGCTACAGGGGTCAAAAGATTCAGACATGACTGAGTAAGTGAACTGAACTGAAATGGAGTGAACTATCAAACCATAAACAGACAGAGAGAAAACTTAAATCATGTATTGCTAAAGTGAAAGAAGCCGTTTTGAACTGGTTACATACTATGTGATTCGAACAACATGACATTCTGAAAATTCTATGGAGATAGTAAATAGATTTATGGTTTTAAGGATTTAAAAGGTGACAAGGAGAGATGGTTAGGTATAGCACATACTAGTTTTAGAGTACTGAATTTGTGATACTATAATGATGAATAAATACATGCTATTATACATTTGTCTAAACCTATGGAATGTACAACATCAACAATGACATGTAATGTAAAGCTTCAACTTTGGCTTATAATTACTTTTCAATGTAGGTTTATCAATTTTAATAAATGTATTACTCTGTGGGGGATGTTGACAATGGGAGAGACTATGCATGTTTGGAATCAGGGGGTTATAGAAAATCTCTGCACATTCTGATTAATATTACTGTGGATCTAAAACTTCTCTTTAAAAAAGTCTATAAAAATATACACATTGCCAAGAACCCAAGTATTTCTAAAATGTAAGGAGCAAAACCCTAGCCTAACTCTTCTTATCACCTGGGAAGAGTAAATACTATCAATATTTTAGAATAGATTATATCACTATTCTTACTGATAAAATTGTATTTTATTATTTTGATGTAGCATAATTTAAATATATCTAAAGTACATTTTGATATATTAGAGTTGTTTTCTTTCTATTGTGAATTATTAATTATAGCCACAGCTGTGATTATTGAGAAATAATCTTTTAAAATATGAATAGTTCCTAAAAGTTACCTATATATTTTTAAATATCTGATACACATTTCCTAATTTCCACAAAGAAATATATATCAATTAATATTCAAGTAAATGCTAGTACCTTGACTTTCAGCAACATCAGTAATATAAATTTTTTTAAAAAGCATATCAAATTGATGATGATAAAACATAGGGTAGGAAAAACATAACCAGAAACATTAATTTCAATTTATCTCAGAGTAAATATAATCATATCTTGTATTCCCTGGTCATTTATATAGGTTTAAATTTTCTTTTATAGACCTCAGTATCTCAAAATTGATGACCACACCATTGTGATGATAAATCCTGTTTCATTAAAACTTTTATTAATAATCAATTGAAGTACAATTTACTTATTTTGGTAAAAATATCTTCACTTTTTTTTTTAAGTGGTATGAAATGAACTGAATAAATTTAAATGAACTTAAAGAAATTCAGATCTGATAATTTTCAGGTAAATTTTTATCCCAACAAATGTCATTTCTAAAACACATCTCTAACATATATTTGAAAGAATTTATGCACATATACACAAACCCATGATTTCATTAATTTATTCAAAATTTTATAAGACTATCTAGGATATCAAGAAAATATTGTATAGAAGAAATTTATTTTTTCTTTTATTTTTATTAGTTGGAGGCTAATTACTTTACAATATTGTAGTGGTTTTCACCATACATTGACATGAGTCAGCCATGGATTTACATGTGTTCCCCATCCCGATCCCCCCTCCCGCCTCCCTCCCCATCCCATCCCTCTGGGTCTTCCCAGTGCACCAGCCCCAAGCACTTGTCTCATGCATCCAACCTGGGCTAGTGGTCTGTTTCACCCTTGATAGTATACTTGTTTCAATGCTATTCTCTCAGAATATCCCACCCTCGCCTTCTCCCACAGAGTCCAAAAGTCTTTTCTTTACATCTGTGTCTCTTTTTTCTGTTTTGCATATTGGGTTATCATTATCATATTTCTAAATTCCATATATATGCGTTAGTATACTGTATTGGTCTTCATCTTTCTAGCTTACTTCACTCTGTACAATGGGCTCCACTTTCATCCATCTCATTAGAACTGATTCAAATGAATTCTTTTTAATGGCTGAGTAATATTCCATGGTGTATATGTACTATAGCTTTCTTATCCATTCATCTGCTGATGGGAATCTAGGTTGCTTCCATGTCCTGGCTCTTATAAACAGTGCTGTGATGAACATTGGGGTGCACATGTCTCTTTCAGATCTAGTTTCCTCAGTGTGTATGCCCAGGAGTGGTACTGCTGGGTCATATGGCAGTTCTATTTCCAGTTTTTTAAGGAATCTCCACACTGTTCTCCATAGCAGCTGTACTAGTTTGCATTCCCACCAACAGTGTAAGAGGGGTCCCTTTTCTCCCCACCCTCTCCAGCATTCATTGCTTGTAGACTTTTGGATAGCAGCCATTCTGACTGGCATGTAATGGTACCTCATTGTGGTTTTGATTTGCATTTCTCTGATAATGAGTGATGTTGAGCATCTTTTCATGTGTTTGTTAGTCATCTGTATGTCTTCTTTGGAGAAATGTCTGTTTAGTTCTTTGGCCCATTTTTTGATTGAGTCATTTATTTTTCTGGAATTGAGCTGCAGGAGTTGCTTGTATATTTTTGAGATTAATACTTTGTCTGTTTCTTCATTTGCTATTATTTTCTCCCATTCTGAGGGCTGTCTTTTCACCTTGCTTGCAGTTTCCTTTGTTGTGCAAAAGCTTTCAAGTTTAATTAGGTCCCATTTGTGTATTTTTGCTTTTATTTCCAATATTCTGGGAGGTGGGTCATAGAGGATCCTGCTGTGATTTATGTTGGAGAGTGTTTTGCCTATGTTCCCTTCTAGGAGTTTTATAGTTTCTGGTCTTACATTTAGATCTTTAATCCATTTTGAGTTTATTTTTCTGTATGGTGTTAGAAGGTGTTCTAGTTTCATTCTTTCACAAGTGGTTGACCACTTTTTCCAGCACCACTTGTTTACAAGGTTGTCTTTTCTCCCATCTATATCCTTGCCTCCTTTGTTGAAGATAAGGTGTCCATAGATATGTGGATTTATCTCTGGGCTTTCAATTCTGTTCCATTGATCTACATTTCTGTCTTTGTGCTAGTAACATACTCTCTTGATGACTGTGGCTTTGTAGTAGAGCCTGAAGTCAGGCATGTTGATTCCTCTGGTTCCATTTTTCTTTCTCAAGATTGCTTTGGCTATTCAAGGTTTTTTGTATTTCCATACAAATTGTGAAATTATTTGTTCTAGTTCTGTGAAAAATATCATTGGTAGCTTGATAGGGATTGCATTGAATCTATAGATTGCTTTGGGTAGTATAGCCATTTTCACAATATTGAGTCTTCCAATCCATAAACACGGTATGTTTCTCCATCTATTTGTGTCCTCTTTGATTTCTTTCATCAGTGTTTTATAGTTTTCTATACAGAGGTCTTTCATTTCTTTATGTAGATATGCTCCTAAGTATTTTATTCTTTTTGTGCAATGGTGAATGGTATTGTTTCCTTAATTTCTCTGTTTTCTCATTGTTAGCATATAGGAATGCAAGGGATTTCTGTGTGTTAATTTTATATCCTGCAACATTACTGTGTTCATTGATTAGCTGTAGTAATTTTCTGGTAGAGTCTTTAGGGTTTTCTATGTAGAGGATCATGTCATCTGCAAACAGTGAGAGTTTTACTTCTTCTTTTCCAATCTGGATTCCTTTCATTTCTTTTTTTGCTCTGATTGCTATAGCCAACACTTCCAAAACTATATTGAATAGTAGTGGTGAGAGTGGACACCCTTGTCTTGTTCCTGATTTTAAGCGAAATGCTTTCAATTTTTCACCATTGAGGATAATGTTTGCTGTGGGTTTGTCATATATAGCTTTTATTATGTTGAGGTATGTTCCTTCTATGCCTGCTTTCTGGAGAGTTTTTATCATAATTAAATGTTGAATTTTGTCACAGGCTTTTTCTGCATCTATTGAGATAATCATATGGTTTTTATCTTTCAATTTGTTAATGTGGTGTGTTACATTGATTGATTTGTGGATATTAAAGAATCTTTGCATTCCTGGGATAAACCCCACTTGGTCATGATGTATGATCTTTTTAATACGTTGTTAGATTCTATTTGCTAGAATTTTGTTAAGGATTTTTGGATCTATGTTCATCAGTGATATTCCCCTGTAGTTTTCTTTTTTTTGTGGCATCCTTGTCTGGTTTTGGTAGTAGGGTGAAGGTGGCCTCATAGAATGAGTTTGGAAGTTTGCCTTCTTCTGCAATTTTCTGGAAGAGTTTGAGTAAGATAGGTGTTAGCTCTTCTCTAAATTTTTGGTAGAATTCAGCTGTGAAGCCATCTGGTCCTGGGCTTCTGTTTGCTGGAAGATTTCTGATTAGAGTTTCAATTTTCATGCTTGTGATGGGTCTGTTAAGATCTTGTATAGAAGAAATTTAGTATTACCCTAGTTTAGGTCACTAATCTGTTTTAAGTGATCTTATTTTTTGTATTGTTCACTTATGCAAGAAGATTTTTAATTTTTATAGATTATTTTTACTTTTGATGTGCTTATTATACTTAACTGACTACTTTTTTCTAACAACATGTTAGACTTTTCTTTATTTGATATACTTCCAATTTTCTGTCAGATACTAATTAGAAATATTTTACTCTCTTCACTTTTCACTGTATTAGTGTTTTAACATTTAGGATCAGTTTTTAAAATAGTTTATTCATACCTAAGAACTCTAAATGATTTTTGGTGATATTTCTCTTCATTCACATTTAATACTAAAGGAACTCCTTTCAATTTCCAATCTAATACCCAAATTTCTCCAATAATATTATTATTTAAAGGGCTTCCATGGTGGCTCAGATGGTAAAGCATCAACTACAGAGCAGGAGAACCGGGTTCGATCACTGGGTTGGGAAGATGCCCTGGAGGAGGGCATGGCAACCCACTCCAGTATTCTTGCCTGGAGAAGAGCCTGGCAGACTACAGTCCACAGGGTTACAAAGAGTTGGATACGCCTGAGCAACTAAGCACAAAATTGTTTAATTTTGTCAAACATATTTATCTATTCAGCAGATGTAATTTTTAACTGAATTTCAGGGAGAAGAGAAATTAGATATAACTGTGCAGTTCCTCATAATTCAATGTAATTCCTTAAGTCTTATATTGATACTATAAGTAATATTCCCTGACCTTTGAAATTCTATCACTTAATTTTTCTCTTACTTCATTTCTAATAAACATTAATAGTTTTGAAAAATCATATTAATAATAAAAGTTAAAGGTAAATAGAAGGCATATTATGTACCAGGCAGTGTTTCAAATGTTATATATATTCACACATACAGACATGCTTTATATATAGTGTATATGTGCATATATGTAATATTTGTTACATATTATTTTTGTTACATAATGTTACTATTATATTACAGTATATATGATATTTGTGCATTTTTATACATACATATTTTTGTAAATTCCCAATATTTACAACTTCTCTATGAGCAGATACTATCAAAACCATTTTAAAAATAGGGAAATGGAGGCACAAAGACTAGCCCTAATTTTCCCAAGATCACACAACCTGCATGTAGAAAATTCACCTTTGAAAACCAGATTATCTGGTCCCAGATCCTAGCCTCCTAATTCTCATAACATAACATCTTAAACAGAAAGCTATTTCTTGAAAGCACACACTTTAACCATATCTAGAACACTCAAAAGATACTTTCCTTTAATATGCTACAATCTGAAAACTCCATAACATATTGTGAATGCTCTAAAAACAATGAAACAAAAAAGTTGTCATTTTTGTCTTGAGCAGTGTTAAGTGGCTACCTTATATGTAAAGAATAAGACAAAAATAGACTATGTTCCCTTGAAGATTAAAATTGAAAAGATATAAATTAATATAATATGTATAAGAATAAAGATAATCTATATTAGGTTGCAAGTTTAATAAAACAATTATGTAATACATTTCTATTATATATAAACTACCCATAAACCATTATATATAAACTCTGCTAATTTGTTATAACAGCCAGAATAAGCTGTACCATATTTTATTCATCCATATTTGTGATGAAAATTTGGTTAGTTTCCAATTTTAAGCTACCATAAATAAAGTGTACTATATATTTTTTTTATTGAAATCTTTTTGAGATAAAATTTGAGGTATTGTTAGCTTGGTAATTTTTATTTTTTTGTAGTTATTTGGGGGATTGTCCACATGAAAATCACATAATCTGCAAAAAAGAATGGTATTTTATGATTTCCTTTCTTTATACATTTTCACCTTTTTCTGTCTATTGAAACAGTGAGGGCTTGAAGGACAATACTGAATAAAAACAATACAAACAAGCTTCCTTGATACATTCCAGATGTGGGGGGGCAATGCATAGTCCCTCACTATTAACCTGTCTTAGTTCATTCTGGCTGTTATAACAAAATACCAGAGACTGGGTGGCTTATAAGTGATAGAAATATATTTCTTACATTTCTGTAGGCTGGGAAGTCTGAGATCAAGGCATCAGCAGATTTGTGTCTGATGAAAAGTAGATTTCTAATTCATAGATTGAACCTTCTAACTGTAGTCTTAGGTGGCAGAAGGAAGGGGCTAGAGTTTGGGGAGCTCTGTGTGATCATTTTTATTAGAATATTAATAAAATTCACAAAGGCTCCACTCTCATGATCTAATCACCTACAAAATTCCCCATATCGTAATATATCACATTGGGCACTAGGTTTCAACATATGAATTTGGAAGGACAAAATATTCAAACTTTAGCAAACTTTTCCTCTTTTAAGGTTTTCACTTGAGAACCCTGTATATTCTTTGATTCCTTCCTCTGGCATTACTCTTGTTCTCCTTAAGCAGAGAGAGATCTACTCTGAGTTTCAGAGTTTCCTGATTATGTTTACTGCTTTCTGTCCAGTTCAGTCCTAGTATTCAACTACATTTCTTAGGTAAAAACTGATGGCAAAAACTGCGTGAGGTCTGCCACATGTCTTTTAATTTCTCTCATCTCTGCACCTTGCCTTTAATTGGTTTTAAAACTACTGTCATATGAAAAGCAGCTACAGAGAAGCTGTTTCTCTCTCAAAAGTCTTACTTTCTTCTTTGCATTAGCTCCTTTAGTTATGTTTGTCTCATTAATCTTCTCCACCTTCCAGCAAATAATGTCTATAATTTTGTTTATGTTAGTCTAAGTGTCATAACAGTTGATATTTAGCTACTAAAATAAACCCAGAACAAGGGGATTAAAAATGTCTACATTTTTGACAAAGTTGAATACTTTTTTTTTGCCATTTTGCATTGGCTAAAGGAAGAAAATAAATATAAAATTAACATAAATATTCTTTTTTAACTAATTTGATCTGTAAATATTTCAGTGTTTGAAATCCTTATCTCCAGGCATAAAAGAACCACTTTTTAAATTGATTTCAGGTACTCTTTATTACTTCAATTGTTTTTACTTTTGATAGTACATGATAGTAAGTAAATTTAGTTTTATCATTATTTCCTAAATAACTTTTAAGTCAATTCTCATAATTTTTGGATTACTATGTGTCTCTGTTTTCCTTATACTTTTTCATTTAGACAAAAACACTAGTTTTTGTCCTCTCCTTTTATATCTAATTTTTACTTTTGGAAGTCCAGTTTTTTTTTTTTTTTTTAACGATAGTAATTTAATCTGTTGCCTAACTCAGGCACAACTTAGAATTCTACCCAGAGTTACTCTGACATAGGAAGTCTCCAAGAGTCCTGGTTTTAATTAAGGGTACTTTTAAATTAAAGAACACAGCCGTGTAGGTGGACATACACTGTTACTGATCAACAGATGCATTCATGCTTTTCTATGCACATATATTTTTCTTTAAAAAAACCCCACACAATATTTTAAGTTAATTTTGAGTATATACAGAGCCACAAAAATAAAAGCAAATGAGTAATTTTACTGTCAGGTATCATTATTTAAAATTACTTTAGCATATGAATAAATTCTAAATCTAAATATCATTGAGTATTTAAAGGCTGTATATGCAAACATATACTGCTTGAAGCTACATACATTAAATCACATTAAGTACTTGAAAAAAACATTCCTAATTTTAAAAAGTTATCTCAGGAAAAATAAAAGAGGTATGCAGCTTAAATGTATGAATAATATATTCAGTCTACCACAATTATATATTTAAAAATTAAGGAAAATAAGACTAGAGAAATATATTAGCAAGTCAAAGATTTTGGTTTTCTATTCTTCCAAAGTAACTGCATTCTATTACTGGTATTTGAATTGGTATTGTATCACACACAAAGTTACCAAAAAAAAAAAAAAAAAAACCAAAATAATACAAAAGGTCATGTATGTAATGCATGTGATGAGGTTCAGGGCTACTTCAAAAATATTTCAACTTGGTATATTGAATAATTCAGGCTAAAGGAATTTGGGAAACAGCAAGTGAGGCAGGATTTTCTGACTTTGCCCTGAAGCAGGTTATAAAACCATCTGGTGAGAGATCTCTCCCTATTCCTGGGGAAAGGGTCAAACTCCAAAAGAGACAGGGAGAGGACTCTGAATTTTTAGGCCATATTGTTTCTCCCACACTGCCACACTTAGTTCACACTCTTAGAATACTTTTTTTTTTTTCCTTTTCCATGACTTTCCATTCTTCATTAAATCTAGAATACAAACTTTCCAGTTCAACTGCTTCTTCAAGTCTAATTTCCTAATGAAGACACCACATCACCAAAAAAGCATGCAATAAACTTGTATGCCTTTCTTTCTTATTCTGACTTATGGTACAGACACTAGCCAAAAACTTCCAAAAACAGTTAAGGCATATTTTTCTCTTGTGTGTTAGAATAATAAAATGATTCTGAAAACCAAGTAGTTACTAATACTGTTATTTTTGAGTGTGATCCTACAATTCTTCTCATGGGTTAGCAGAGTGCATCTTTATAAGTCTGGCCTCTATAATTCCACGTCTTACCTGAGGCACAAATGGCATTTAATCATGGTCATTCCAACATTCAGCACTACTGTACTCTGAGGAGTAAATTTAGAACTCAATTAGGAAAAAGATATAGAAGGCTATTTTCTGTATTGCGTTAGTCTCCCTAGGAATCATTTTTACTGAATTTCTTTGGCTTGATGCCATTAGTCTACCAGAAAGAGACCTATGAAATGCATTGTTGAACTTACTGTAACAATTTAGTTCAGATTGTTTACTATATTACACAGTGTTCACTACAAGAGTTCTCAGGAGAAATTTCTCTCTTGTCTGAGGCCAGGGTATTATTCTTCTATAGAACATCTGGTTTGCTTTCATCTTAAGTGTACTATAAATAAACAGAGTGATAATGTTCTCCTGTTTGCATTGGCTGCTGAAAAGCTTAGTACAAAAATTTGTTACACTGCTCCAGCAAGTGTACTGGAATTAATAGCATATATTTAATGGTCCAATCTCCCTCCTAGCTCACTTTTTTGTTTTACTTTACTTAAAAATATTCATTTGCTGTAAAAATACATTTTTTAAAAAATAATCTTAAACATTATACTGTGAATTTCATGAGGTACTACATGAGGAGCCTTGTAATTAAAGGTTTGAAAATCAGAGAAAAGAGAAATGCAGATTTTAGTCTAATTTTCATAATCTTTTGTTCATAATCATCTAAAGCTTTAAAAGACAATGAATGTTGAATTTTTCTCAAGAAAAAAGCTGAATGAATAGTTGCCTTCAAATGGCTGCTTTTATATTGCAACTTGGACATTAAAAAAAAATCTGCCAGCAGCAGAGCAAAGCAGCTTGGTACAAATACAATGTTGTATTTCTTGTTTGTTTATTTTAATTTAGTATAATATTCCTCATAAAGCTTTCACCACATGTGTATCTAGCATATGGACTAGAGGATTTATCTGTGCTTCAGGCCAAAAGAAAAAAGAAGACTGCTGTGAAGTTTAGTACAAATAGTAATAATGAAAGTTAGATGTGAACTAAGGTTAAAATCAAAGATAGAGATTATAGCATCAGATATGTTCAAGTCTTATGGGCTTCAAAGGCCCTCAGGTTTTGAGACATATTGCTTCAGTTCTCAAATATGTCCTGAGTTTTCTCATATGTAAAATAGAATATAAACAGATAAAACATCTAACACAATGCTAAACACACAGCACTTAATATGTATTATTCTCATTCCCCCCTTTTTTGTTCTTATGATTGATTCACAGCCTCTCTAAATATGTTCTCTAGAGATTTTCTAAAGTTATCAATGTCTGTCCCCATATGAAGCCTAGTTGAACATCTTTCTTGGTGGAGTCAAGAAATCTGCAATTTTCAATCTTTTCATGCAATTCTATTTCTATCCAGTCAATACTTTCTCAAATGGCCTTCTGAAGCATCTGGAATAGTGTTTATCATTTGGTAGAACTTTTGAGCCTGAATGTTGATTGAATACATCTGTGGATCTGACAATATCAGAATATTTAGCTCATGACACAATTCAGAAAGAGTGACTGTCATAATTTCAGCAGCAGGATACTGGATGATTCAATGGCTATTTTGAATAGGTCAGGTCCTCTTGGGGATATATAGGACCTTTTGGGGAGAATGTAAGCCCATTCTCACCCATTTCTTTTCCTTTCAGGCTTCTACACCTATAATTTTCCTAAACCAATGTGTTTGAATATTACAGATGATTTCACTGTTATCAAATTAAAAGCTTTTTCTTGTTTTCTTGATCTTAGAATCACTTGAAACAATCAATCATCCTTTCCGTTTGTAAGGATTTTTCTACTTTTTCTTCTGGCAAAACCTCACATGAGTCAATGATTTTTTTTTTTTTTTAAGTATTTAAAAAAATTTCCTTCATCCTGGTTCTTGCTTCAAGTTATCTTGCTAAGATAGGTCACCTAATCAAATGAAATGGTCCTCTGATTCATTTCTCTGTTTTCACTGGATCCAACAAATCCATTCTCCACATAGCATGTCAAATAATCCTTTTATTTTACTTCCAGGAACTCAACGAGGTTCTCATAGTAAATATTGGAGACAAATGCCCTTGTGATTCTCTGTTTTTCTCTGATTTCATGGGCTGTTTTCCTGATTCACCTTTGCAGGAATGTTCCTGACCACCCATATGGTGGGTGCATCTGGTATGCACCAGGGCTTAATGCTCTCTGACCTCTTCTCTTCCTTATTTTAACATACTCTATACAGGATCACACGCAGGTACATGACTTTAAATGTAATGTCTATTCTGATGACTCCAAAATATTTATCCTTAGCCATGACATTTCCCCTATATTCTGACTCACATTTCAATGTCTCATTATCACCTCTTAAATGTCCCAAAGGCATTTCACACCTAACATTGTCCAAAGCCAAATTCTTTATCTCTTCTTTCAAACTTGATTATTCTCGTGTTTATTAAATTAGTGATTATTGAGATCAATTTCCTCAGGTCAAAAAACTTGGAGCCGCTCTGGAATCCTTTCTTTCACACACACACCATATATAAAACATCATCAAATCCTGTCAGAGCTATTTCCAAATTAATTCCAGAAATAGACTATTTTTTAATTACTTCCATCTTAGACCAAAGCACCATTATACTTCATTTGAACTAAAGCTGTAGGCTCCCAATAAAAGTTTTCTTTTGTATTTTTAGGCTGTATCCTGTGAGCATTATGAGTGTAAATTAATTCATGTTCTCCCCCTTAAACACAGATACTTTTCTCTTGGGTTTCTTCTACACAAATATTATGATCATGGAACTCCAGGTGATCTACACCTCTGTCATCCATTAATATTTCTCAAATATTTACCCCACATTGATATTACTACTTTCATTGCCCAAAACACTTCTCACCTATGTATCTATATGACTGCTCATTCACTTCCTTTGCATCTCTGCTCAGAAATCACTTTCTTAGAGAGATCTTTGATGCCCAAATTGCATTCTATCTTCTTATCCTACTTACTGAATCTTTACAGTACTTATCTAGATGGAATTTTGTTATGTAAGAATGCTTTTTCATTTATTGATTTTTCTTTTGCATTTGATCTGCCAACTAGAATGTAGGAGGCACAAAACTAGAGAATGTGTCTGTCTGTCTTTGTTTTATGCCAAGCATCAAGAATAGTTCTTTCCATAAGGTAGGCATTCAGAAAGCATTTAATTTGGTGAATTCCCACTGAGCTATTTCAAATCCTTAAAGATGATGCTTTTAAAGTGCTGCACTCAATATGCCAGCAAATTTGGAAAACTCAGCAGTGGTCACAGGACTGGAAAAAGGTCAGTTTTCACTCTAAGCCCAAGAAGGACAATGGCAAAGAACTTTCAAACTACTGCACAATTGCACTCATCACATGCTAACAAGGTAATGCTTAAAAATCCTTCAAACAAGGCTTCAAGGTACATGAACAGAGAACTCTCAGATGTACCAGCTGGATTTAGAAAAGGCAGAGGAACCAGAGATCAAATTGCCAACATGTGTTGGATCATAGAAAAAGCAAGAGATTTCCAGAAAAACATCTACTTCTGCTTTATTGACTACACCAAAGCCTTTGACTGTGTGGATCACAGCAAATTGTGGAAAATTCTAAAAGAGACGGGAACACCATATCACCTTACCTGCCTCTGTGAAACTTGTATGAAGGTCAAGAAGCAACAGTTAGACCTGGACATGGAACAACAGACTGGTTCCAAACTGGGAAAGGAGGATGTCAAGGCTGTATATTGTCACCCTACAAAATGCTGAGCTGGATGAAGCACAAGCTGGAATCAAGATTGCTGGGAGAAATATCAACAACCTCAGATATGCAGATGACTATTGGGAGAAACTGAAGAGAAGCTAAAGAGCCTCTTGATGATGATGAAAGAGGAGAGTGTAAAAGTTGGCTTAAAACTCAACATCCAAAACACTAAGATCCTGGAATCCAGTCCCATCGGTTCATAGCAAATGGGTGGAAAAACAATGCAGCATAAAGTGAGAGACTTTATTTTTCTGGGCTCCAACATCACTGCAGATGGTGACTGCAGCCACTTGATCCTTGGAAGAAAAGCTGTAACCAACCTAGATAGTATATTAAAAAGCAGAGGTGTTACTTTGCTGACAAAGGTCTGTATTGTCAAAGCTATGATTTTTCCAGTAGTCATGTATGGATGTGAGAGCTGGAGCATAAAGAAGGTTGAATGCTGAAGAACTGATGCTTTTGAACTGTGGTGTTGGAGAAGACTCTTGAGAGACCCTTGGACTGAAGAGAGATCAAACCAGTCAAACCTAAAGAAAATGAACCCTGAATATTCATTCAAAGGACTAATGCTGAAGCTGAAACTCCAATACTTTGGCCATCTAATGGGAAGAGCCAACTCATTAGAAAAGACCCTGAAGCTGGGAAAGATTAAAGGTATGAAGAGAAGTGGATGACAGAGGACAAGATGGTTAGATGACATATTCAACTCAATGGAAATGAGTTTGAGCAAACTGGGAAATGGTGAAGGACAGGAAAGCCTAGCCTTTCAGTACATGGGGTCGGAAAGAGTCAGACAATGACTGAGCAACTGAACAACAACCACAATTTGTTGAAAGACTATATGTTAGATTTACCTCTATTTTCTGCTTCTTTCATAGTTGAAGCAATCCATTCATTAGGATTTCATACTATTTCCTCTGATCCTCTACTTGGGAGAGGTCACATCTTTATTGACTTAAAAAAAAAAAATGTGTTTCTCTAAAACTGTTAAATTCAGGGTACATTTAACTTTGTAATACAACCAAGACTTTATGAGACATTTTTCTGTTATTGTTGAATGTGTATGAGCTGTCAAACATGATTGTAATTTAAAGTGATTTTTATTTTTGGTAATACAAATATAAGCTCAAGCTGAGAATATGTCAATGCTTCCCTCTGAATATAATTAACATGAGTTATATTTAAAATAATAATAATTTAGAAGTTGTAAAATTAATTAATCAGAAAACTCTCCAGTATTGTCTGAATTAGCATTTTTTGATGGTCAAGTCTCTTGCAATACAAACAATTTTATTTTAGCTATTCATATTTTAAGAGTATTATACAAATGAGGGTTAGTATAATCACGTTTTACTCCTCCATCTAATAATGCACAGACACTTTCTTGGCTGCAGTGAAAGAATGTTCCTGGTAGAATGTTGCATTAGCATAGCTATGACAAATATCAAGCCAACGAATCAGTTTCACATCAATTATGTTTTTCTTTCATAAGATTAGAGAAATAAAATATGAGTGGTAAATTTTCTTTCTAGCTCTTCACTAATAATTCCAGGTATTCCCTGGAATACCACACATCACAGTTGATATTCACATGCCATCTTTCTCTCAGTAGAAAGCAGTCTTAGCATTGTTTATGGTTCTCATCCCACTTTGTCTATAGCCATGTACTAACTCTTTCCTGCCTGCTAACATCCAACAAATAGTTTATGACAAATAACTGCTTTACCGTGAAAGTCATTCAAAGTATAATAAATAACAGCAGTCTGTTGTGATTAATGATTAATTTACATATTTTTAAAACACTGGGATATGTTTTAAAATATGTTTTAAAATTAAAAAATGAGAAAAAATATATCTATCTAACACCATTTCTATTTTTTGACATACAAGTCTGGTATTTGAATTCCAATTATAGTGGCCCAGCAAACTGACAGCTCAAGTCTATCCTTAATTATCACCTTTGTTTCTCTATGTCTCTGGAGATTTATAGAATGGGTAGATATTCAAGTGACTTTCAAATTTGATCACTTTCTTAAAATCATTTGTTTTACTTTTGCAGGAATGTTGCGTTTATATTTAAACATTCATGTATGAACATAATATTAGGGTTTAAGCTAGAATTCCAGCTGATAAATGGCTATTATTCTAGATGAAAGAAATTGTTATATTCCAGGACAGCTTTTTCCACCAATGAGCAGACCTATTCATCAAAATGATCTATGGTAAATGTAAGTATGCCTTTAATTTCAACTTATTTGTCCTAGTCTTACCCAGGGGAAACAGAGCATTCTGTTACCACAGTTTTACAATGATTCTTCAAACATACATAGACCTACCTTAAGTTTCTTCTCATTCTTCTTTTCTCCAAAGTACACACAGGCAGACTTTCAACTGCTTTTCATAAAACAATCTTACTATCATTTTGATCCAACCATTTTTTCATATCTTCCCCAAATTAAAGCAACAAAACCTGAAAACAACTCTGACATGCAATTAATAAACATTAATCTTAATCTGGGTCAAAGTATTTGGTATCTAGTTAGTGCTTCTTGAATACCTGATGTTCAGTTTTTCCTAGTTTCTATATTAATGTAATCTGCTGTGATTTTCATCCATTTATTTTCCTTTTCTTTCCTCCTTCCTTTTTCTTTCTCTCTCTCCAACTTGTTCCCCGCATCCCCACTCTCTGATTGCAGGTTCTACAATTCTGACTACTCTAAAGACTGGTTCCAAATAGGTAAAGGAGCACGTCAAGGCTGTATATTGTCACCCTGTTTATTTAACTTATATGCAGAGTACATCATGAGAAACACTGGGCTGGATAAAGCACAAGCTGGAATCAAGTTTGCCAGGAGAAATATCAATAACCTCAGATATGTAGATGACAGCACCCTTATGGCAGAAAGTAAAGAATAACTAAAGAGCCTCTTGATGAAAGTGAAAGAGGAGAGTGAAAAGTCAGCTAAAAGCTCAACATTCAGAAAACTATGATCAAGGCATCCGGTCCCATCACTTCATGGCAAATAGATGGGGAAACAGTGGAAACAGTGGCAGACTTTATTTTTCTGGGCTCAAAAATCACTGCAGATGGTGATTGTAGCCATGAAATTAAAAGACACTTACTCCTTGGAAGGAAAATTATGACCAACCAATACAGCATATTAAAAAGCAGAGACATTACTTTGTCAACAAAGTTCTGTCCAGTCAAGGCTATGGTTTTTCCAGTGGTTATGTATGGATGTGAGAGTTGGACTATAAAGAAAGCTGAGTGCTGAAAAATTGATGCTTTTGAACTGTGGTGTTTGAGAAGACTCTTGAGAGTCCCTTGGATTGCAAGGAGTTCCAACCAGTCCATCCAAAATGAGATCAGTCCTGGGTGTTCATTGAAAGGACTGATGTTGAAACTGAAACTCCAATACTTTGGCCACCTGATGTGAAGAGCTGACTCATTGGAAAAGACCCTGATGCTGCGAAAGATTGAGGGCAGGAGGAGAAAGGGATGGAGAGGAATTGATGGTTGGATGGGATCACTCACACAATCAACATTGGTTTGGGTGGACTCTGGGAGTTGGTGCTGGACAGGGAGGCCTGGAGTGCTGCCGTTCATGGGGTCACAAAGAGTCGGACACAACTGAGTAACTGAACTGACTGAAAAAGATGTGAAGGGTTTATAAAGAATCTGCTGTAATTCAGGAGCCACAGGTTCAATCCCTGGATGGGGAAGATACCCTGGAGGAGGACATGACAATACATTCCAGTATTCTCACCTGGAGAATCCCCATGGACAGAGGACTTGGCGGGCTACAGTCCATAGGGTTGCAAAGCGTCAGGCACAATTGAACTGACTTAGCACGCATGAACCACAATCAGTAACAAAATACTTTATGACTCAAAGAAAACACAGTAGCCAGAGTATCAGCATTTGCACTGGTTTCCAAAGTTCCAGTTCCCATAGGATGTTTCAAAGAGGATGAGGAAATGCTTGCATATCCAGATTCCTGTGTGGAAGATATACCCACAGGTTAGGGAATCCGAATCACCTACAATGGAATAAAACAGCCTGCCCTTTGCATTGAAAGAGGACATTGTTTTCATTATAGTAGCCAAAAAAAGTATAAAACAAGCAAAACCTACCCTTTGCTCTGGAGAAACACACATGTGCCTGTTCTCCAAGGCTATTCACTAGACAAACATCTTCGACAAAATAGTCTGGAACAAAGTGAGTCAACATCTTATTCATGATACCACAGAATTGCAGAACCCAACAACTACCATATAATATCCTGGTATTATTATGTCTATAGGTTGATGTGTTATTAAATTTTAATTTTTTATATTTAATATATTTTTTCTGTCCCAAATTCTCTTTCTTCTATTTTTGAGACTAAAATTACATGTGTATTGGACTGTCCCACTGATAATTAAATCCATTTGACCTTTGTTTATTTCTTCCTCTCTGAACTTAACCTTTGATGATTTCAATTGACTTCACATGTATTGATCCTTTCTCATTGGATTTCCAATGTGCTCGAAACTGCATTTTGTGAATTTTTAAGATAGTTTATTTATCAATTATGATATTTCCATTTGATTCTTTTTTACACATTCCTAATTTTACATGAACTACCTCATTTCTTCATCAATTATTTCCTACTTCCTCATAGAAATTTAAGCTTCAGTTCAGTCACTCAGTCATGTCTGACTCTGTGACCCCAAGGACTGCAGCATGCCAGGCTTCCCTGTCCATCACGAAGTCCCAGAGCTTGCTCAAACTCATGTCCATTAAGCTGGTGATGCCATCCAACCATCTCATCCTCTGTCATCCCATTCGCCTCCTGGCTTCAATCTTTCCCAGCATCAGGTCTTTTCCAATGAGTCAGTTCTCACGTCAGGTAACCAAAGTATTGGAATTTCATCTTCAACATTAGTCCTTCCAATGAATATTCAGGACTGGTTTCCTTTATGATTGACTAGTTGGATCTCCTTGCAGTCCAAAGGACTCTCAAGAGTCTTTTCCAGCACCACAGTTCAAAAGCATCAATTCTTCCAGGCTAAGCTTTCTTTACAGTCCAGTTCTCACATCCATACATGACTACTGGAAAAACAATAGCCTTGACCAGATGGAACTTAGGTGGCAAAGTAATGTCTCTGCTTTTTAATAGGCTGTCTAGGTTGGTCACAGCTTTTCTTCCAAGGAGCAAGTGTCTTTTAATTTCATGGCTGCAGTCATCATGTGCAGTGATTTTGGAGCCCCCAAAATAAAGTTTCTCAGTGTTTCCATTGTTTCCCCATCTATTTGTCATGAAGTGATGGGACCAGATGCCATTATCTTACTTTTCTGAATGTTGAGTTTTAAGTCAACTCTTCCACTCTCCTTTCACTTTCATCAAGAGGCTCTTTAATTCTTCTTCACTTTCTGCCATAAGGGTAGTGTCATGTGCATATCTGAGGTTATTGATATTTCTCCCAGCAATTTTGATTCCACGTTTCACTTCATCCAGCCCAGTATTTTGCATGATGTATAAGTTAAATAAGCAGGGTGACATTATACAGACTTGAGGTACTCCTTTCCCTATTTGGATCCAGTCTGCTGTTCCATGTCCAGTTCTAACTGCACACAAATTTCTTGACCTGCATACAAATTTCTAAGCAGGCAAGTCAGGTGGTCTGTTATTCCTATCTCTTTAAGTATTTTCCATAGTTTGTTGTGATCTGCACAGTCAAAGGCTTTGGCATAGTCAATAAAGCAAAAGTAGATGTTTTTCTGTAACTTTCTTGGTTTTTCTATGATCCAATGGATGTTGGCAACTATATGTCTGGTTCCTCTGCCTTTTCTAAATCCAGCTTGAACATCTGGAGTTCACGGGTCACATACTTTTGAAGCTTGGCTTGAAGGATTCTGACATTACTTTGAGAGTGAGTGAGATGAGCGCAATTGTGCAGTAGCTTGAAAATTTTCGGCATTGCCTTCCTTGGGATTGGAATGAAAACTGACCTTTTGCAGCCCCTGGCCACTGCTGAGTTTTCCAGATTTGCTGGCATGTTGAGTGCAGAGATTTCACAGCATCATCTTTTAGGATTTGAAATAGGTTAACTGGGATTCCATCACCTCCACTAGCTTTGTTCATAGTGATGCTTCCTAAGGCCCACTTGACTTCACATGCCAGGATGCCAGCTCTAGTTGAGTGATCACATCATCGTGATTTGCCGGAGCCTGCCGGCAAACGAACTGGTCGAGAACGCAATTACCAGAGTACCTAAGAAAAATAAGACTCAGAAAGACTTAGAAAGATGGGGTTGAGAGGGACAGAGTCTGCTTGCGTCTGACTCTGCCAACTTTATTGAAGAATACCACACCTATATATATGCTAACAGGAGTTACTAATAGATCAAAGGTTTGCATATGTGCAGAGCTATAGGCACAGATGTTTTAAATTCCTCCACTTAAGATCAATAAAGCATCACCCTAGCGCCCAACATGATTAAGATCAATAGAACATTAACTAGATAGAAAACAGGCTTCAATCATGACGAGTTTATCAGCACCAGGAAAACAGGTGAAAGATCGCTACAGCAATTTCCTTGAGGGAGGTGAGAAAGGCCAACCTGTGCTTTAATAAATCAGGGGTGGCGGGACAGAGAGGGACCTCTTGATCTCTCCCAGAGCCAAGAAGGAGCCTGAGCAGTCAGGCTGGCTCCCCGCAGTGATTATCTAGGTCATGAAGGTCTTTTTTGTATAGTTCTTCTGTGTGTTCTTGCCACTTCTTCTTAATTATATCTTTTGCTTCTGTTAGGTCCATACCATTTCTGTCCCTTATTGAGCCCATCTTTGCATGAAAAGTTCCCTTGGTATCTCTAATTTTCTTGAAGAGATCTCTAGTCTTTCCCATTCTATTGTTTTCCTCTATTTCTTTGCATTGATCACTGAGGAAGGCTTTCTTATTTCTCCTTGCTATTCTTTGGAACTCTGTATTCAACTGGGTATATCTTCCCTTTTCTCCTTTGCCTTTCACTTCTCTTCTTTTCACAGCTATTTGTAAGGCCTCCTCAGACAACCATTTTGCCTTTTTGCATTTCTTTTTTTGGGGTGGGGGGCAGAAATGCAAAACACAAGAGAAGGCTCTACACGTGGACATCACCAGATGGTCAATACTAAAATCAGATTGATTTTATTCTTTGCAGCCAAAGATGGAGAAGCTCTATACAGTCAGCTAAAACAAAACCATGCACTGACTGTGGCTCAGATCATGATCTTAAGCTTATTTTACACTTATTTCATCACTTATCCTATTTGTGTTTCTGCCTTCTTATACTGATCTTTTGATTCTGGATTACATTTTCTCTTTATTCTCACCCTATTAAATTTTAATTTTAAACTGGGTGATATATCATGATATAATATTTTGATTCTGTAACTCCTCTGAAAATTGAGTTTTATGGTTAATGGGCTCTGAAATATCCAGGAGATTATCTTGACTTCATAGCTATTCAATTTCATACTTTGTATGATGAATCTATATAAATTCTATGCATAGGACACTCTGTATTTTAGTTTTCTAGCAATCCCACTCATGGGCATATATCTGGAGAAACCATAATTCAAAAAGGTATATGCATCCCAATATTCACAGTAGCACTATTTATAATAGCCAAGACAAGGAAGCAACCTAAATGTCTATCAACAGAGTGATGGATAAAGAAGATGTGATACACATATTCAGTGGAATATTACTCAGCCATAAAAAGAATTAAATAATGCTATTTGCAGCAACATGGATAGACCTAGAGATTATCATCGTAAATGAAGCAATTCAGAGCAAGACAAATATCATATGATATCACTTTCATGTGCCATCTAAAACAATGATACAAATGAACTTATTTACAAAATAGCAACAGACTCAGACTTCAAAAACAAACTTATGGTTACCAAGGAGGAATAGTAGTGGGGGACAGAAAAATCTGAACATTGGGATTAACAAATACACACTTCTATATATAATGAACAAGGTCCTACTATATAGAACAGAAAACTCTACTCAGTATTTTATAATAACCTAAACGGAAAATAATCTATAAAAGAATAGTATATGTGCAAGAATAACTGAATCACTTTGCTATACAGCTGAAACACAGCAGTGTATATCAACTATACATCAATATAAAATTTCAAAAAATAGTACTTAGTACTAAGGATAATGCCTCAGTCATAATGCAGTGCAGCCCTCCTGGAATAATAAAGGAAAGCTCAAGGTATTTGGCACATTTCTCTATGTTGTCAAGATAACTCCAAACTGCATCAAGAAGCAGATGAGACCTCTGCTCAGGTATTTTAGCTTTCCAAGTGAAGTTTTCTCCCTCTCATCTTTGGAATCTTAACTTCAGTTCCTAGGTCAATAAAAATATCTGTGGGAATTTATGTGTGTATTTTGGGCTTATACATTTATGGCTCTCTCATATCCCTACATTCCTTTCACTTTCCAGTCTCTCTTAATGTCACTTATTCCTCAGGCCAGTAAGAGTGTAATTTTGATTGTGTTCTGCTCAATAGGGACTAAGAAATGACCTTAGGAGAAAGGTGTATAAATGGAGATCTCACCCAAATTAAACCCTTCCATTCAGGAGTTAAATTCCTTCACATATCTGTTAGCCTTTGTTCACACTTCAGTACCTTTAACTATGATTTTTTATATTTGCTCGCCAGTTGGTAATGTTTCCTGCAGGAGGGTTAATTTGATATAAGCAACTCTGCCATTAGTGGAACCAGCTTTGTAATTTCTAGCTGTGTGATTATGGGAAAGCTTTTTTTTTTTTTTTTTTTTTAAATCTTAATGTGCTTTTTCCTCATCTTTAAATTAGGAATGCTAAGGATATATACTCCCTAAGGTTGTTGTGACACTCAATTGTGAACATTAATGCAAACTACTGAAAAGAAGTTTTGTACTTTATAAGCATGCAACAGTTTTATTATTATGTTTAGTGGAAACAACTTTCACAAAAATCTCAGAAATTATAGGCTTAGGGTAGCTATAAAATAAACCTATTTTTATTGATTTGGGGGCTACTGTCTTGATTGCAAGCTTTCTAAAGTCTATCTATTCTCATATGATAATGAGAAATATTTCACTCCTGTCACCAAAATGTTCTACTTAAAGAGATGAATAAAATAATTGCCACACAATAAGTTTATCATTTTTGTATTTGGAGTTGCTCTTTCAAAAGCTGTTGCAGGGATGATTTGTTTAATTAATTTAGCTGGAGATCATCAGCTTCTTCCATTTTGGATTTTGCCAATTTGGCACTAATACTTATATATTAGCTTATACTGCACACTTGGACTACTAAATACTGATAATGATACTTAGTAAACATTTATGTCATACTTATAATGTGAACAGTTTTGCCCTAAGATCTTTTCATGTATCAATTCATTGAATCTCCCAAATCACTTTATCAGGTGGACATTTTTTATTATTCCCACAAACCACAGGGATTAAGAAACTTATCCACATATTGAATTATAAACTCAGGAAATCTAGCTTCAGAGAATGTGCTCCTATTTTGCTATCCTACCTCTCTATTAAAAGAAATTAAAAACACATCAAAAGTAAATTCAATAAGCTGATTTAAACTTTAAAACAAAACAAAAAATGTTACAACTATTATCCTGACAAGATTATAAGCCTACAGCTCTCACTGACTTTCTTGATGTATAAAAATCACTCATTTTCTAAAAAGTTTATCCAGGAAAGCTTCTCTATCACTATGCTTTCTTTCAGACTATTTCTTCTGACATTTCCTCAATAACTAGTTTCTATAATTCTAAAACTTATCTCACCCATGGAATTCTAATTTTGCTGATAAGAAATCTGCTAATAAGATCCTTTCAGATATTCAGAATAAGAGATCTTGTAAATTTAAGTATTGCATCACTGTCATTTAAGGCTGAAGTTATATTGTTATGGAACTAAACATGGGTCAATTTGCCTGACACACAGCAAAGGCAGTCTACTGGCACCAGGTTGTAGCAAAGGCAAGTACAGGTTTATCACAGGCCCAAGCAACATTCTCAGGACTGCCTGATGGCTTTTAGGGAAGGATTTTTAAAGACAGTGTGAGAGACAGGTCACAGTGTGTGTGATCAGCTTGTGTAAAATCCTCTGATTGGTTATTGTTGTGTGCTCGGTCACTAAGTCCTGTTCAACTCTTTGCCACCCCATGGACTGCAACATGCCAGGCTTCCTTATTCTTCACTACCTCCTGGAGTTTGCTCAAACTTATGTCCATTGAGTCAGTGATGCTATCTAACCATCTCATCTTCTGCGGCCCCCTTTTCCTCTTGCCTTCAATCTTTCCTAGCATCCGAGTCTTTTCTATTGAATGGTTTCTTCACATCTGGTGGCCAAAGAATTGGAGCTTCAGTATCAGTCCTTCCAGTGAATATTCAGGATTGATATCCTTTAGGATTGACTGGTTTGATCTCCTTGCTGGCCAAAGGACTCTCATTTGATTGGTTGATGGTGAGGTAACAAAGTGATGTTTTGGAATCTAAATCATCAACCTTCTGCTGATCTGGGGCCTACCTGCTTGTATTCAGCATGCAGTTAACTCATTCCACCTGACAAGGGGTTTAGTGTCCACAAAATTCAAGGATATGGCTCAGGAAATTGTCTATAGCCCTCGAGGAGGAATTAACAGTCCTTGACTATGTTTTATGACTAAATTATTATTATTTTGTCTTGCTTGCCTGTTTTCTTTTGTTTCTGGTTTTGTTTTTGTTTTTTTTTCCCCTCACTTAATTTTTTCTTTGGAAATTAGGAAAGGTCTAGAAGGTTAAAGCTTTTTCACAAACAAGAGGTGAGGGAGAGGGGTGGGGAAGGATCTGCCCCTGGGAAGTCCCTACATGGTCCTACTTGGTTTCAATATACTATGAAACATGTCCTGATTTCTTCACTGAAATGGTATCTGTCTTTCTTAAGATGGTTGTGTAACTGTGCTCTTTGATACATATCCTGTTTAATACAATCATTAGTTTCTGTGCCTGAGTTTACTGAGCCCTATATCTCTATTCTCCTATACCTACCAACCCAAACAACTATAGATTCTTTTTTTCTTAATTTTTGACCACACTGTGCAGCTTGTAGAAACTTGGTTCCCTGATCAGGGATTGAATCTGGGCCCTCGGCAATGAAAACACAGTCTTAACCCCTGGACTGCCAGGTAATTCCCTATAGTTCCTTTAAATGAATGTGTTTTATTCAAGGGCAAAATGATTAAAATGCAGTGTATCAAATGCTCACAGAGAATACACCAATATTACAGAACCAGCTGGGCAACACTTCAGTGCCAACCAAAGTCAGAAAGAGAAAGACAAATACCATATAATATCGTTTACATGTGAAATCTAAAATATGACACAAATGAATGTATCTATGAATCAGAAACAGACCTCGCAGACACAGAGAACAGACTTGCGATTGCCAAGGGAGAGGGTGTTGGGGGAGGGATGAAGTGGGAGGTGGGGTTAGCAGATGTAAGCTGTTATAATTAAATAAACAGTAAGGTCCTAGACTTAGCACAGAGAAACACATTCAGTACCCTATGATAAACCATAATGGAAAAGAATATTTTAAAAAATAAGACATATATATACATATAAATGAATCATTTTGCTGTCCTGCAGAAGTTAACATTGTTAATCAACTATACTTTAATTAAAAACAATTTTTTTTAAAGAAAGTTGTGTGTATGCACTTTGGAAATAAATATGGAAAGAATTTTGACAATCCTGGGGAATTCATTAAAAAAAAATAAAGTAGAACAATAATAGTGAGCTTAAGAAAAGGGACAACCTGACATTTTGCCTTTTAAGTTTTATTACACATAAAACTCAATTAAAACTCTCTTTCACATCTTTTACATGATGATTTTCATTTACTTTAAATCAATGAAAACTACACGTAATCCCAGCATAAAGCTGGTTGTCGAATGCTGAAACTTTCCCCTATAGTATATACTCCCTTTTCATCCTAACGAAGCTGCACAGAGAATCAATAGCAGTTGAAAGCTGCTGTGACCCAGATATTTTATATCTGCCTGTCCTGTAGATCTCTAATAAACCTTTGAAACTGTAGAAGCAGAAAGATTACATAGGCGATGATTAGCAATCTCAAAATACGAAATTGCTATAAAATGTCTTATTTGAAGCTTTTTTTGTCACTGAATTTAAACTTGGCACTATGAAAATGTTTCCATTTGATCATCAGCTGAGCTAAAGCACAGATAATTTGTTCAGAATCCAAAGACAATAATTAAGGTTATTATAGTGATAACCCCAAGCAGCGTATCTGTAGACTTACTATGCAAGAATAATAACCAGCTCATCATTTTTTAATTAAAATGGTAGTCATTTTGTTTTCTAAAAATAAAATTGGATTTCATTTTCAGTTCAATAATATCATAAACATAAAACTATCGTAAACATTTATTTCAGTTTTCATTTGACATTGATACTTTTCATCTTACATGACCCATATTATCAAACTAAATGTAAAATAATATCATGCCTATAGTAATCATTAAAACATAGTAATGTATTTTTAAGGAAGCAGCTGGCTTTTTTTTTAATATAATCATGACTACTGCAATTTTATGTTCTTCATAAACAGAGAAAGTACAGATATTACTCTCTTGCAAATTTTAAACAAGTAAATGGATCTATAAAATGTAATTGAATCAAGGCAATGCTCTAAGTAGATAATTTTGTGTTTATAATTATAGCTTTTCTTTCTCATTATTATCATCATAAATTGCAAATTAGATTTTTATGTATTTAAGAGCAGCCTAAAGACTAATAGACACTTAAGTAACTTCATAGGTGAGGAAAAGATTGCTGGATCATGATTAGTAAACCAAATATTTGCTTAGGATATATAAAATAGAGATGATTAGGGGTAGTCTTTGAACTACAAAGTATAGTTTGATTTGAAAAGATTGAGATTTTGTCCATTAAATGTTTTGCTTCCTTGACAAAGTTTCTTGATGATTAGAACGGTTTCATATTGTCTTTCTTTTTTTTTTTCCATTATTATTCAAACCAAATAGTCACACACAAAGAGTGTGACTGTAATCAATTTTCATTTTCTCTTTAACAATTGAAGTGGTAACGGTTTGAAATCACCATTAAATTTATTCTTAATATTTCTTCATTTCAAAATCACAATATTCTTTTTACTTTCATTTTTACATTCAAAACATTGGATAGAAAGTAGCAGACTTCATGAAAGAGAAATGGCAATTTGGGGCAAACTATTTCTTTTATATTTAATATCCTATTATTCTTAGAGTCATTTAAATGGGCAACTGTTGAAATTTAGTTTTGCCCTTTATGTGACTTGAAATTAAATTATATTAATTTCTATTTGTTTCTTTAACTACAAAATGAAGAACTTGAGGTAAATGATGTTATAAGGCAATAGTTCATATTCACCTTTTGGAATATGTTTTCAATACTTGGCATACATGCTAAGTAGCTTCAATTGTGTCCAATTCTTTCCAACCCTATGCACCGTAGCTCACCAAGCTCCTCTGTCCATGGGATTCTCCAGGCAAGAATATTGGAGTGGGTTGCCATGCTCTTCTCCAGGGGGTCTTCTGAACCCAGGGATGGAACCCATATCTCTTAAGTCTCCTGCATGGGCAGGCGGGTTCTTTACCACTAGCACCACCAGGAAGCCCTGTGTTACTATTCTTTGTAGCTAATTATTAATGCAAACAAAAGTACCATTTTGTATGCCTGACATCAGTAGAATCTGAATGAAAGGGATGTTGTTTCTCTCTTCCTTCCATATGGGCGGAAGTGTCCATTCATGAGATGGAAGAGCTAAAGAAGAGAAGGATCCCCAATGTATATCTATATATATGCTTGTGTTTATGTATGTGTGGTTATGCACATGTATGTCTACACACACATACATATAAATACACATACAATATACAGTATACATATGGTAACAGGTACTGATGTACGCACAGTTATAGTGGTGTACACAAGTGCTGAGATGAGGACAGAGCCCTGTGAAAATCTGCTAGATATTTGGGAACTAGAGTTTTGGGAACATGTCTGAGTGAGGAAGTATCTTGGCATTTATTAGAAAAAAAGAAGTGGCTGGAACAAAGTAAGCAAGGATGGGGAGAGGAAGAGAAGATTGATTGGTTTGGGAGGATTAGATAATATATAGCTAAGTTACCATGTTGAAAGGGACATGAGTTTGCTAACTTTGAAACAAAAAAAATAAATATAAAAACAAAACTTTTCTTTTTTTTTTCTTTTTCTAGAGCTTTAACTAGGGAAGCGGTGAAAGAAAAATTGTCTTGCCAAAAGTTCACTATGGTTCCTGGGAACTAGGTGAGCCAAAGTGAAAGCAGATCGATAACCATGAACCCACTGATAGAAGTCCAGGGTGAGGCCATGGTGTCTCTGGTGGACGGTCACATTTAGGTTTGAGAAATGTAGGTAGTAATTAAGGTTCAGTGAATGCAGGGGATAAATACCTCCAGGACATGAAATACTAGTAATTACATTTTCAATAGCAAGTGTTTTATTTCCAGCTTAGATTTTTATAATTTTTTTTTCCTGAAGCAGATTTTCTCAGTCAGAGAGGGACTGAAAGAGGATCATGATCCCACTCTATTAAAGTTTTGTCCCATGAATGGACTCTTCACGTTGCAGTATAACAATAGAGCAGGGCAGGAATAGAGACAGAGACATAGAGAAAGGACTCGTGAACACAGCAGGGAAGGAGAGGGTAGGACAGAGAGGAGCATAGATATAAACACACTATCGTGTGTATAAAAGCAGTGGGAAGCTGCTATTAATATATAACACGGGTGGCTCAGCTCTGTGATGACCTAGAGAGGTAGGATGGGGGTTGGGAGGGAGGCTCATCTGGAAGGGGATACATATATATACATATATAGAGTTATGGCTATTTACATTGTTGTACAGTGGAAACCAACATAATACTGTAAAGCAATTATCCTCCAATTAAAAATAAACTTTAAAAATTAGTATCATTATATATCATGTTATCTTCTTTTGATACACAGAAGTATTCAAGCTCTCAGCTCTCAGGGCTTTCTTTAAAATGTTGCTGAGTCACTTCAGTCATGTCTGACTCTGTGCAACCCTATGGATTGTAGCCTGCCAGGCTCCATGGGATTTTCCAGGCAAGAATAATGGAGTGGGCAGCCATTTCCTTCTCCAGGGTTTTCAATAATAGTCTTAAAAATAATTACAACCCCAGAGAGATTTTTTTTTTCTTTTTTAGGTGTTATATCTATTTTTACTTCCCTGATAAAAATGAAAATGAGGAATTTAAAAAGATTATTTTATGTAAAATAAAAATAAATTCATGTTATCACAAAAAATCTAAATAAACATTAAATATTCTAAAACCAAACGAGAATAGAGACATTGTTTTACAGTTTCACAAATGACTTATAGACTGCAAGATAACTGGATTCTCATATTTCTATATTCAGTCAATTGTGATACATTACTTTCAGTTGACGTACATGAGGAAAAGCCAGCCACACACAGAAATAAGTGGACATACATGTTTGAAACCATACAGAATTTGACAGGTGGTAGTTCTGTCATGCAGAGAAGGCAATGGCGCCCCACTCCAGTGCTCTTGCCTGGAAAATCCCACGGACGGAGGAGCCTGGTGGGCTGCAGTCCATGGGGTCACGTAGAGTCGGACACGACTGAGCGACTTCACTTTCACTTTTCATTTCCATGTATTGGAGAAGGAAATGGCAGCCCACTCCAGTGTTCTTGCCTGGAGAATCCCAGGGAAGGGGGAGCCTGGTGGGCTGCAGTCCATGGGGTCGCGAAGAGTCGGACACGACTGAGCGACTTCACTTTCACTTTTCACTTTAATGCCCTGGAGAAGGAAATGGCAACCCACTCCAGTGTTCTTGCCTGGAGAATCCCAGGGACGGGGGAGCCTGGTGGGCTGCCGTCTGTGGGGTCGCACAGAGTCGGACACGACTGAAGCGACGCAGCAGCAGCAGCAGTTTTGTCATGGGGCAAAGCCTATTAAAAACTCCCGGGAAATAAAAATAGAATTTGTGTAATAATATAAAGTCTAACCTTTTCTTTCTCCTTTGTGCTTAGTCTGGTTTCATTTGATCATAGGGTGCCATGTACAGAGGATTTGTCCTCAGGTTCAAACCAAAGATCCTGGAATGAAAGGCTGCATCAGCTCACAGAAACGCCCTGGAAAGACTGAAATTCAAGATGGTGGGCACCGCTTGCTGAGAGGCTGTGCCTGCCCTGAAGTCAGGAGCTGGAGCAGCTCAGCTGTGCCCAATCCACAGCGCTCTGCTCTCTGCATTTTAAAGAAGCCCACCCAGCAGCCCTGCCCGTGACCTGTTGGGAGAGGGTTGAACAGCTGAAGTCCATCCCCAACCTTTTTAGCCCCAGGGACTGCTTTTGGGGAAGACTATTTTTTTCCCCAGCCAGGGAGCAAGAGATGATTTGGGGATAATTAAAGTGCATTACATTTATTGTGCACTTTATTTTTATTAATGTTACATCAGCTCCACCTCAGGTCATCAGGCATTAGATCCGAGAGGCTTGGGACTCTTGCTGTAGAGCTAGCTAACTCACATCTCTTCTTTCCTTGATCAAAAACTAAACCTTTCTATTGTTTCTGAGCTGAAATGGGAACCCCTCATTGGCTCAAAGGATACTGGGCCAGGAAGACGCTTGTTGGAACCTGACAGGAACAGGTCGGTAACAGTTTCTTTAAAACTAGATGCATATGGAATGTGAAACTATATCAATTAACTTTTTACACTTATGTTACAACCCATTGATTTATCTTGCCCTTTGACTGCATCCCTATCCATTTGTGATGTTACATTATGGTCGTTAAGGAAATATTGGTTCATTGGGTTATGTAGATATGCCAAATGCTGACATACATTTTTAAATGAAATCAAGTAATGTTAGTATCAGCTTCCCTGGTGGCTTTGCTGGTAAAAAAAAAAAAAAAAAAAAAAAAAAATCTGCCTACAATGAAGGACACCTGGGTTCAATTCCTGGGTTGGGAAGATCCCCTGGAGAAAGGAGCAACTACCCACTCTAGTATTCTGGCCTGGAGAATTCCATGGACTGTATAGTCCACAAGGTCACAAAGAGTCAGACATGACTGAGCAACTTTTACTTTTCAATGTTACTCTCAGGCTAATCAGGAAAAACTTTACTGGAAAGCTGTAAAGGTTTCAGAAGTACCTTTTCCAAAATTCTAATATTTGGTTGAAAACTTTAGTGTTACCATTCACAACAAAAGTATTTGCTTTCCTTGAAGAAATAAATCCATTTCTTTACATTTTAAGACAATCTGTAAAATACTCAAGTCTGAATAAGCATTGTTTACCTGCCAGAAATTCTCTCTAGTGAAAATGATTTCATTAAGAACACCTGGGCTTCCCAACAGACACGCCACCCCCAGCTCCACAGGACCTGGGTGTGTGGGTGTTGTGGCCCTGCCTTGAGAACACCTGTTGTGGGAGACATAAGCCAGGGCAAGGTGCTCCAAGGAGCCTGTCTGGTTGGCGGTGGACAAGGAGCCAGGGCCAGAGAAACAAGGCTGCCCGTCCTTCATGGTGACAGATTTGGGGATGCTTCTCTGTCCTCTGTGTAATTGGTAGTTTGAGTGGGGAAGAGATGGCAGACAATGTCAAAACCTTTCTGCAGTTACCTTTCCTGGAGAATCAAGGACCCCGTTTCTGGAAGCTGTACTATCTCATAGCTAGATGCTCAAATTCAGCTTAAGAGAGAGGGACAGCATCTATGAAGGCTAGTAGAGTATTTGAAAGGACAAGTAGAGCCCAGGGCATAAAAGAGGAAGCAAGATTGAGCCACCCATTGCTAGCTGAATTTCTCAGTGCTGTATGTGAAGTGGCAGACTATTCTGCCTCATTCTCTTCCCAGTTTTATTGAGTGTGTATTCCTGTGCTTCAGTCAGTAATGGCCCAAATTATTGGGGATCCATCTTTCCATAGAAGATGTTTGATTCTGGCTGAAATATTTCTTCCCATCAATTTTCAGTGCTCCTCCTCTTTGGGCTTAGCAAAGTTGTGAATGTGATATGATTTTAGAATATAGCTGACCTAGCACTTATGGTATCAGGGAGGAAGCCTCACCCATTCCCTACTGACATGGTCTTCAACATGTCAATTGCAGGCTCTTTTCCAAATATTTAGGAAACATTTGTGGGTCTCTTTCTAATCCATCTTGTTGGTCAACTGGTTAATCTCTAATGTATGTCTCTTTTCTACTCACTATGGTGGACTTCCCAGCAGGCACCCCACCTCCTACATTATCACTAGCTGTCTTTTCTCTGCTCTCTCCCCTTCATTTTTTTATCAGCACCAAGGAAGCAAAAAGTGAAATTGTTAGTCACTCAGTCATGTCTGACTCTTTGCCACCACATGTACTATAGCCCACCAGGCTCCTCTGTCCATGGAATTCTACTGAAGAGGGTAGTCATTCCCTTCTTTGGAGGATCTTCCCGACCCAGGGACTGAACCCAGGTCTCCTGCATTGCTGGCGGATTGTTGATCATCTGAGCCACTACTGAAGCCCAATGAAGTAAATACTCCTGGCCAAACCTGCCTTTCCAGCTGTAACCTCTTTTCCATGGTGATTTCCTTAAGCAACAGAACCTTCCACAAAATGGTTTACTGCAGTCTGCCGTTAGTAGCTCAACCTCTGCAGAGAAGCTCCCTGCACAGCATCAGTCTCCTAGCAAGCAAGGCTGTGGCAGTTCACTGTGTTGGCCATCAAGAAGGGATGCACGGGCTTGTGACAGCTCTTTTCCTTGTCCACCTTCCCTACTATGAAAAGCAGGACCCACCAAGGAAGGGTCCTCTGCATGTTCCCTTCTTTCTGAGGAAATTGGGGCTTTTGTCTGGTGCACCTAAGGCAGACTCTTCCTGACCCTGGCACTTGATTTCTAACACTGGTGAATCTGAAAGGATCATAGGTTTTTCTGCAGCTCTTTTTCAGCATCTCTTCCGCCCCCCTGCCTGAACTGATGGGAATACATTCCCCACCCCGTGCCATTTGCCCTGACTTCCACCACCCTTGGATGAACAGATTTTTGCAATCTGAGCTGTTGTGGACCTGTTATTTTGCTGTTTTTCTGTGAACCACATATATTGGATGTTGGAGATAAAGGGGAATCTCAGTTCCTCTTGTTCACTTCTTTTATAGCCATCATTGTTTCATTTCTTGTAACTCAGATTAGATTTTGTTCTCTCTTGCTCCACTGCAAAAAGCAATCCTGGAGAGATGGGATGGGAGGAAGGATCTTGCAGCCAGAAATGCCAGGTTTTGAGGAGTGATTTTTGTTTTTTTCTTCCCCTTGGAGGGGAAAAAGCTCTATTTCACTGGTGCATTTAAAGTCTGCCAACTTTGGAGAGATACCAGTGCAAATGTCACTGCAAAACAAACCTCTAGACAACCTGAGCTGTTAAATTCTGGAGGTCAGAAATCCTGTTGTCCCTGCCAGGTTTGTCTGGTATTTCAAAGGATTATTGGGTGCTGCAAATAGGGACTGATGGCAAAAACTTACTAAATTCATAAACCTGTGGGGTGGAAAAGACAACTAATTCGCCTTGCAACTGAAACAATTACTACCTCCTCCCTTCACACAGGTGCTTTTCCTAACAACAGCCATCATACTCAGGCAGCAGAAGTGCTTTATGACTAAGTTCCATTTCCTCACACAGAATATTGAAAAATATGTACTCTGGGGTCAAAATTTGAATCAAAGCAATAATTTGTGCTGCTTCATCAAGAACGTTGTTAAGTGAAACCTGTATGTCTTTACTGTAAATTCAGAATGGCAAGATATAATGCACATGAGTATAGCTTAATGCCACTGCTTTAATTCATGTCAAAGTGCCATAATTTTTATGCAGAATTGCTTTTGTAACATCAGTACAGATTTCATTTCAGCAAAACTCTTTAATATTATTACTAAACATATTTTTAATTTTGTTGACCTCCTAAAATGGTCTTAAGGACACCCAGAAATTCATAGAAGGAACTGTAAACACTACTGTGATAACATAATTAAATTACATTATGGATTTTTATGTAAATAATTTTGTGACTGTGTTTGGAATTTACACAAATTGTAATTTTTTTTTTTCTGTATCATATTGGGGGCTTCCCAGGTAACACAGTGGTAAAGTATCTGCCTGCCAATGCAGGAGATGCAAGAAACACAGGTTCAGTCCCTGGGTTGAGAAGATCCTCTAGAGGAGGGCATGGCAACCCACTTCAATATTCTTGCCTGGAGAATCTGACGGACAGAGGAGCTTGGCTGGTTACAGACAGTAGGGTTGCAAAGAGTTGGACATGACTGAAGTGACTTAGCATGCATGCATGGCAGGAGGGATAGGACAGATACAGGAAAAAAAAAAAAAGGAGTGGGCTATGACCATAGTTCATACAGTCCACGTGTAGAACCAAGTGGTACCCTGACCGGAATGGATGCCATTAGTGTAGAAGACAAGAAAGATTCAGAACACAACATTGGCAGTTTGATGATTGATCTGTAGGAGAGGGAGTAAATCTAGATTTTTGTCTAGTATATTTGGATGGGTGGTAGTAACATTGTCTATAAAATCAATATTAGCAAAAGATAGATCAGGAATGTGAAGGTAGGGATTATGAATTTGGTATTGGACACATTGAGTTAAAATTACTTTTTAGAAATCCAAGAAAATGTGATAAGTAGCCAGTTGAAAATGAGTTTAGACAGGAAACACACATGTATTCATGGAAGAGGTAATAATGTACCCATAATTAACTTCACAGTTAATGCTTTATGACATCCCTATTCTCCAGGTTAATTCTCTTTTCTATGGCAAAGATTGATCATCTTAGTCCAAAGTGAACAGGTAGATGCTATGCTGTTCTGAAAAAGCTCCCTCTCCAGGCAGATCCTAAAATCAATTCTTGTCCTCCTAAGTCCATGAGACTCCCAGGAATTGCAGTCTGCTTTTCAAAGAACTTTTGCTTTGTTTTTCCCTGGTGGCTCAGTCAGTAAAGAATCCACCAGCAATGCAGGGGACCACCTACAATGCAGGAGACCTGGGTTCGATCCCTGGCTTGGGAAGATCTTCCTGGAGAAGGAAATGGCAACCCACTCTAGTATTCTTGTCTGGGGAATCCCATGAACAGAGGAGCTTGGTAGGCTACAGTCCATGGGGTCACAGGAGTTGGACACAATTTAGTGACTAAACTTCAGGGTACAGTTTCAGCATTTGGCAAGTCAGGTTTAGTCCCCCCCCCATCCTGTTCACTAGAAACTGACAAGCTTCTAATTGTTGTCTCTCCAGATCCATGAAAAAGCCAAAGCTCTACTGATTTCTCTTCTTTTTAGTTATTAAATGTCCCTGCATCAGTTCTTAGTCCATATCCACGGCCTGTGTGTTATGGAACAGAAAAGGCCCCACTTGAAAAAGGGTATATAAAATTTTATTTCCCTTCTCCCTATGGTTTTCCTTTCTTTGAGATTCTTTTTATTCCTTTGATCTGGTTACCATAACAGTTCTTGTATCCTGTCAGTTTTTGAGCACTTCTTGAATTTCTGATGAAACAAAATATTTCAGGTCCATCTTATATTTTCCTTGCCCCAGTACAAGAGTTAATATACACAAGGACTTCTGTTTTCTTATTGATACTAGTGTCTCATCATTTTTAGGCCATTTTAGTGGGTAATTATATATGCACATATAAACATATATGTGTAAATATTTATAAATAAATAATTTTGACATATATATATATATCCATAATTGCATGTTGATATCTACAATTCCAATCCATTGCCACTGAGTTCTCCCTTTCTTCCTTCATTTTATGTTTGTATTTCTCCCATCGATAAAAAGCCTGCTTCCTAACACTTTATGTTATAGAGTTTAAGGAACAGCAAATAGTATTTCCTAGGAATGCATGGTATTTTTACTCTAAAGGCTACAGGCTTTATGAGCAATATAAGCCACTTAAAGTTCATTTCTCAGTGCTTCTGAAATGTATTCATTTAAAAACTCTAATGTTCACTGAGCTCAGCATCAGATCCAGATAAAGGCAATATGGAACCACGTTTGCATTTATAGCCTCTATGGGAAACTCTCTTGTAAAAGGATTTAAATATCTCTTTAGGGGAGTACCATAAATGTGAATGTGTGAAGATGATGTTAAAATATGGCTGCTAATCCTTTCTGAAAGTATACAATCTTTTCACTATAAAGAATATAATAACATTTACTCAAAAATTTATTCTTAAGAGTCACAAGGCTATATTGGAACACTGAGACACTGTCAAGTCTATTTTCTGACCTTCAGGCATGAACATGATTAAACTTCCATTGATGTTGAAATCTCTTTCCCTCTAAAAGATATCCTCCCTTGGGTAGTCCATTCTTATGCTTAAACATTCTTAACTGTGTAGAAACCCTTCGTTATACTTAGCTTATACCCTCCATACTGGCTTTTGATTCCCTTTCTTGTCTTCTATTTTAGACAATGAAATAAGTTTGTCATTATTTATTGAATAATATCCCTACTATTACTATATAGACTAGAAATATATATATATATATAGGCCAGAAATCTTGTATATCTCAGCATCATTTCATCTGTGCTTGGTTGTGTTCAACTCTGCAGCCCCATGGACTGTAGCCCGCCAGGCTCCGCTGTCCATGGGGATTCTCCAGGCAAGAATACTGGAGTGGGTAGCCATGCCATCCTCCAGGGGATCTTCCCAACCCAGGAATCAACTCAGGTCCCCTCACTCTAGGTGAATTCTTTACCATTTGAGCCACCAGGGAAGCCCCTTTCTTTATATATGCATTTATGTGTGTGTGTGTGTGTGTGTGTGTGTGTGTATAATGTGAATCTTACTCCATGATATCTATTTATAAATCTTACTATCTGCTATAATCTCTTCAAATTAAACCCAGTTTCAAACAGTGTTGTAGTCATGAAGTGGCTGAATTCTGACTATAGGATAAGAACTTACACCAATTATTTGTTTTTTTTGTTTGTTTAGCCAAAGGTAAAGGATGTATGCAATCTGAAGAGAAACAAGAGTACGTTCTGTTATATGTTTTTAAAGTGACTCTACATTTCTGAATCATTATTTTTCTCCATTAGATACCAGAGATATTTTTTCTGTTCATTAGTATTTAGATATGTAAGCTGAATTTTCATAGAAAGCCAATTATCTGATGCAAAAGCATTAGGAATTCTAGAATGGTGCCGACGTTGTATCTCAAGCTGCCAGTTCCTGACCAAGTGAGTAACAATGACATTATGGGGACAACCATTATTTACTGAGTGCTTAACATGTGCTGCTACTACTTACAAGTTAGATCACTGAAATTACATGGCCATTTGTATCAATGTAAGATGTTATAGAATGAGAGTAGAGACAGGATAGCTTTAACTGAGGAAAGAGCAACTTTGCTGGAAAATTAGAGATGACTCAAGGGGGTCTATTTCAGGGTGACTGTGGAATACAGGATGCTTTGAATTTCTTAGTCAATGGAAAAATAGTTTTTGGGGAAAGTGATTTCAAAATGAAATTATAAATATAAGGTGTGATATAATCTTGGCCCCAAAATGGATTAGCTGCCACTGTGGGCCTGACCTAGTACCAAGATTCACAAGGCAGCAGATCGTAAAAAAATGTGAGAAATTATTTCATCTGGCTAAGGAGCTATCTTTAGTGTAAGTCAAGTAAGAGGTAAAGGTGAGAGAGCTCACAGGGACAGGAGTCAGTAAGCTTGACCCAAGGAGTGCTACAAGCATAGGGTAGAGGAAAATCAAAACAAACACCTTATCTACCACCACTTACTGACCATCATAACTTTGTAAGTAACTGATCATAATTAAACATAGAGGTCTGGGGATAGTGATTTCTCAGTGAGAATCCGTGGAGTTCGGTTCCATGGATATAGGAAAAGGAAGATCTATTTACACTCTATCTCCATTAGTCTTCCTTCCAAACAGGTTGACTCATTTAGAAATAAGTATTACAAATAGACCATAGAATATCAGCACAGGAAAGCTTTTTAAAATAATCTAGTGAAGAATTTAGACAAAGGAATGAAAACAAATATTTTCAGCTTTCATGGCAACTACTTAACCCTGCCACATAGTGCAAAAGCAAACACAATGCTTAAACTACTGGGTGTGACTGTGCTCCAATAACAAGCCTTATTTGGCCATGGGTAGTAGTTTTCTGACCTCTGATCTAGTCTAAACTTGTCATTTTTTGATTAGGAAAAGAAGTCTAAGTAAGTGTGGTGACATGAAATAAATGTCAAGTAGCTGTAATCTACACAGCATAAATAAAGTTCAAATCTTCAGAATCCTAGATAGATATACTGACCTTATCACTCATCATACATAAATCCTATAACAGGTAACACTAATGTTTTGTGAGAATAAATATTATTGGTTGAAATAATAATCCTAATAAATAATTATTGAGTATTTTCTATATAATAGGAAATTTACTAAGTGCTTTATTAAATTATTTTATTGAATCCCCACTAATCATCCTTTTGAAGATCTCATATAATTATCCTTAATATATAGATGAGAAACAAGAGAGTAAGACAGAAATAGGCTCAGTAAATTGTCCAGGGTCATACCTCAAGTAAGTGGTAGACAGATTTGACCCCAGACAAATGTATTAAGAATTCAAAGTTTAAATTTTAGCACATATTATCTTTTTAGTATTGGCTCTCTAGATTAGAGATAAAATTGAAAAAAGTCAATTATAAAATGTTAAGAAGAAATATATAAAGCATGCATAAACTGTTGGCTAATAGGTTATGAATATATATGGATTAAATAGTTTCAATAAGAAAATATATAAGTTTAAAGCAATGAAGATGAATGTTTTTCTCAAAAATATAAATTACTTAGGCTACCATGAGGATTCTCATACACATATGTAGCATATATATAAACATATATGTACTTCAAACATTTTTATATGCTATTCTAAAGATAGATCTGAAACCAGTTGAAATTTTTAAAAACATAGCTTAAATCTACTAAAAAATAAACAATAAACAATATGCAAGCACCAATTCAGATATTATTAAAATATTTTTATAAAGCATTCAAAGAAGATAATATAATCTATAGCCTTTACAAAATCTTTGAGGAGCAGAAAAAGTTGGGAATGTTTCACCCTCAATCATTTGATTAGGCTGGCATATTTTTGATACTAAAATCAAGATGTTTAGTTATTTAGTCATGCACGATTCTTTGTGGCCCTTGGATTATAGCTGATTAGATTCTCCAGTCAGGAATACTGCCATAACCCTTCTCCAGGGATCTTCCCAACCCAGGGATTGAACCAGCATCTCTCTCATTGGCAAGTGGATTCTTTACCGTCTGAGCCAATATGGACAGTAAAAGAAAGAATTTAAATAAATCTCACTTATAAGCATAGATGCAATAATCCTAGATAAAATATAAATATTACTAAACTAAATCCATCCATTAAAAAAATACCTCATGGATATATACATATTATCTCAAGAATGAAAAACGTATGGTCTCAAGAAGTCAATTAAAGTAACTTATTATACTAATAGCTTATCATGCACTTACTATTGACTAAAAATCAGTCATGAATCATTAAGCATGATACAGTAAACAATGTTATTAGTATAAATCACCACCTATTATAGCAATAACTTTTAGAAATTTTATTTTTTGATATCTTGTTACACTAATTTAGCTTAATTCTATAAGCAAAATATATAGTTTATCTTTAAAGGAAATAAGGATAAATTTTTTTTTAAAAACACATTTTTTTCTAAAGTTAAAACCACAGATCGTTGTACCTTTAGTACATTGTGGCCATAGATTTATTCTTACCTATTTTAATGATCTTTTAAAAATCAAAGTCATGGTTTCAATAACAATAATAGTACTGGTTTTAATACATTTACCACAGATCATGAATGATCAACAACAACAACAGTTGTACTTTCAGTTTGTGTCCTTGTTTTTGTTCTCTTCAAGCTTTTGTCTCTCCTCATATCTCCCTGTTGATCCACTCCAGTCTGTGTGTATTCAGCCAAGTCTGACTCTTTGCAGCTCTGTGGACTGTAGCCCACCAGGTTCCTCTGTCCATGGGGTATTCCAGTCAAGAATACTGGAGTGGGTTGCCATTTCCTTCTCCAGGCGATCTTCCAGACCCAGGGATCGAACCCAAGCTCCTGCATTAGCAGGCGGAATCTTTACCTCTGATCCATTTGGGTTCAGTTTAAAAAGAAGTATAATAACATGCAAGCACCTCCTGAGCACCCTCAAGTCCTGAATAAAAGAAAGAAACAGTAACATAATCATTGAGAACCTACAGGGATTTCCCTGGTGGTCCAGTGGTTATTTCCTGTGCTTCCAGTGAAGGGAGCATGGGTTTGATCCCTCGTCCCTGGTCAGGAAGCAAGATTGGTATTCCACATTGGCCAAAGTAAATAAGTAAATAATAATAATAAAGAAATCGAACAGTGGTGGAGTTTAAAAATTGAGAGAGGAACTACAATGCACTAAGTATTGCACTAATGACACAGAAGTTTTAACTTTCAGTCTCCCTTGTGCATTAGTTACATTTTAAATTGTTTTTATAGATGATGAAGTACACAATAAAATGAAAACAGGATCCAAACTCAGAAATGTCAGCAGCCAGCAGTTAAGGAGTTGGTGAAATAGCGTAAACAATAAATGTGATAAATGTTATATCAGACCTGGTGGGAAAGTACTACCAAGGATAGGCATTGGTATTTGTACAGACATTTTTATTCAACATAAATACACCACATGTCTGATTGATGATGTGAAGCTTAAATATTTCACTTCAGCTAGTGATGTTCAATATCTTTTTTAGTGACTCAATATTTTTAAAAGAAAGAGTAGGTTACAAGGTTTGGTGCATCTATTAATTTTAAAACTCCTCAAGAATGGGCACCTACACTGGTACAAAATATATTTAGTTTTAATACCTGTTCTCAGGAAAGTTAAATAATTTGCTGATAATAAAAATGTCTTTTAACTCATGGAAATATGCTGAATATTCAATCATTTTTCCTTGCACATCTCAAGGAAACATGAGGAAAAGTTTTATTAGTACCAAACAATATTTCTCGTGGCTATTCCTTCATAACCAAGAAATCATTGCTTCTACTGCCCAGAGTGAGACTGAATCTTTTGAGCAGTTTTTCCACATACAATGACATTCAGCAGAGTATCTATTGTCAGTTCTTGTAGAAATGGCATGTTTATCTAATAGATTACAGTAAGCATATTTCACATTCCACTCCTTTTATTGACAATCCTTTTGAAACAAACAAAATTCATTTTCAGAAAAATAAAGAAAACTCAAAGAATGAATGAAAGTGAAAGTGCCTAGGCTTTTGAGTCAAACACATGCTGATTAAATACTTACTTAAAGAAAGTAACAGTTCATTCAAGGATGCCTCTAAAATTGGCCCAGAAGTTTTAGCCATTCTTCTGAAATCAATTGTAAAGAGAACTTATATATCTTTATGATGTAAAAGCATAATCTTTAAAAGTATTATTTTTTCAAAAGCATCTAATTCTTATTTTTTAATTTTTTTAATTTGTTTATTTATTTTACTTTACAACATTGTATTGGTTTTGCCATACATTGACTTGAATCTGCCATGGGTGTACATGTGTTCCCCATCCTGAACCCCCCTCCCACCTCCCTCCCCATCCCATCCCTCTGGGTCATCCCAGTGCACCAGCCCCAAGCACCATGTATCATGCATTAAACCTGGACTGGCGATTCGTTTCACATATGATAATTTACATGCCATTACAATGCCATTCTCCCATATCATCCCACCCTCGCCTTCTCCCACAGAGTCCAAAAGACTGTTCTATACATCTGTGTCTCTTTTGCTGTCTCGCATACAGGGTTATCATTACCATCTTTCTAAATTCCATATATATGCGTTAGTATACTGTATTGGTGTTTTTCTTTCTTGCTTACTTCACTCTGTATAATAGGCTCCAGTTTCATCCACCTCATTAGAACTGATTCCAAAGTTTTCTTTTTAATGGCTGAGTAATATTCTATTGTGTATATGTACCACAGCTTTCTTATCCATTTGTCTGCTGATGGACATCTAGGTTGCTTCCACGTCCTGGCTATTATAAACAGTGCTGCGATGAACATTCGGGTACCTGTGTCTCTTTCAATTCTGGTTTCCTCTGTGTGTATGCCCAGTAGTGGGATTGCTGGGTCATATGGCAGTTCTATTTAAAACTAATAACTATTGTTTCTAAATCTGTAATCTATCTGGTAGTTAAAAAGGTAAATTTGAAAAACTACTTTGCATATAATTACAGTGCTGTAACTGGTGAAATAAGTTTATCATACCTTTCCAAAATAACTGCCTTGAAGACTATGGTACTCATTTTGAAATAACTGTTGTAATCTCTTTTTTTTTTAAATTTAGTTTCCATGTAGTAATGACACATGAAGATTAAATATGAAATAGACACACCATTGGAGGCAAAATATGAGGCTGAAATAGCTAAGTTCATGCTCAAATTTTGTGCTTTTAAAAAAGATAGCACAATAAATTCCTTTTGTAAAAAATACTCAAAAGTAGCATGAAATCAGCTTCAGCTTATCTAAATATGTGCTAAATGTTTATTTTGTGTTAAGTGAATTCATTTTAATCTCACCAATAAAATGAAACACTTTCCAAGAAAGGAAATTTTATCAATAGATCTTCCAAAATGAAACACATTAAAATTTCACACATCCTATATCATTCTTAGAATGAAATTATTTTTGCAGCTTTGCATCATGTAGTTACCTTAAACAGCTTACAATTTAATATATCAGGTTTTTCACCAGTTATTTCTGAAACCTCTTGGGACTTAAAAAATGAAAAAACAACCTTGTTTTCAAATGCTACTTCCTTGGACTTTAATTTTCCGATGATGAAAAATAAAGCAAGCTGCACTGAAAGTTACTGAATTTCACTGTATAAAAAGAAATTAGTGAGTTAGCTGGGATAAGGCAGAAAATGGCATATATAAACCTGCTGGCAAATTAATATTTTTTAAATGGGTGCTTCACACTATTGCAGTTGAAGTTATCAGTAGATATATTAAAGTAGTAAGTGCAAATTAGCATATTATAAAATAGTTTGTCTTTCAACATAAACAGAAATAAGAAAAGTTTTTAATAAAAATGAAATAATGAATCTAAAATCTCTTTTATTTCAACTTTAGGCATATACTACTTCTAAAGGAAAAATAAAGTGCAATGACACCAACGGACTCATTGATCATATAAATGAATATTCCTCTATGACAAAAAATAAAATGAAAAATATTCCATCTGATATTTTGGCCAGTTTACTTGCTAATGCAGTCAAATAGAATCACTAGTAAAGATAAATAAAACTAGTTAATATCATGCCTGATATTCCCAGAATCATGTGTGTGTTTGCGACGTAGCCATCTTCAGAGATTTTATGAAAGTTGTGGTGAAAATGAAAAGAATTAGTCATGCAGTTCTGGCCAACTCTTTGTTATGAACAGGACTAGTCCACCAAACTCGTCTTTCCATGGAATTCTCCAGGCAAGAATACTGGAAAGAGTAGCATTCCCTACTTCAGGGGATCTTCCCAACCCAGTGATCGAACCTGGGGCTCCTGCATTGCAGGCAGATTCTTTACCATCTGAGCCACAGCGGTATTCAATTTAATATATTTAATGTATTTCCCCTTACTGGGGAAAGAGACATTACTTTGCCAACAAAGGTCCATCTAGTCAAAGCTATAGTTTTCCCAGTAGTCATGTATGGATGTGAGAGTTGGACCATAAAGAAAGCTGAGCATCAAAGAACTGATGCTTTTAAACTGTGGTGTTGGAGAAGACTCTTGAGAATCCCTTGGACTGCAGGGAGATCCAACCAGCCCATCCTAAAGGAAATCAGTCCTGAATATACATTGGGAGGACTGATGCTGAAGCTAAAATTCCAATACTTTGGCCACCTAATGCGAATAACCAACTTATTGGAACAGACCCTGATGCTGGGAAAGATTGAAGGCAGCAGGAGAAGGGGACGACAGAGGATGAGATGGCTGGATGGCATCACCGACTCGATGGACATGGGTTTGGGTGGACTCTGGGAGTTGGTGATGGACAAGGAGGTCTGGCATGCTGCAGTCCATGGAGTCGCAAAGAGTCGGATACGACTGAGCGACTAAACTGAACTGACCTGAAGAGCTCCCTTTATGCCTCATAGATGGCCATATTCTCATTATATTTCTCACATGGATTTTCCTTGATACTTATGGAGATAGAAAGTTCTGATATCACTTTGTTTTAAGGACACCAGTTCTATCTAGATAAAGAACCCATATTTATGACCTCTTTAACCTAATTCTTTCATAAAGGCTTTATCTCCAAAACAGTCACCTTGGACATTAAGGCTTCAATGTATATATTTTAGGGGTTATAATTCACTTTAAAACCATAACTAGTACAATGGCTAAAATAAAAATACTGGCAATATCCAGGTTTAGTAAAAGTGCAAAGAATCTGTAATCCTCAAATATTTCTCATGTGAGTGCAAAATGTTGCAATCAGTCTGGAAAACATTTGATAGTATCAAATAAACTTTATAACTCAGACGTCCAGTTCCTAAATTTTCACCCTAGAAAAACTTATAGCTATTTATTAAATTGTATAGGAAAATGTAGGGGCTCTATTTAAAATCACCAAAACCTTGGAACAACCCAAATGTTGTTCATTGAATAAACAGGTGAACAAATTGTGGTGTAACATTCAAAAGAATACCATTGTGGAGGTTATTTTTATGTGTCAATCATATTGTGTCATCGTGAGCACCCAGGCATTTAGCTAAACATTATTTCTGGGTACATCTGTGAAAATGTTTCCAGATGAGAGATTAACATTTGAATTGATGGACTCAGTAAAACATATCACCTTCCCCTTGAGGGATTATAATATGATTCAATAAGATTTTATATGTGTGTGACTGGGTGTGTGTACATATATGTATATGTCCTATTGATTCTATTTCTTTGGAGAACCCTGACTAATATAACTACTCATTACCTCACTCAGTTCAGTTCAGTTCAGTTGCTCAGTCATGTCTGACTCTTTGCGACCCCATGGACTGCAGCATGCCAGGCCTCCCTGTCCGTCGCCAACTCCAGGAGTTTACTCAAACTCATGTCTGTTGAGTTGGTGATGCCATCCAACCATCTCATCCTCTGTCACCCCTTCTTCTGCCTTCAATATTTCCCAGCATCAGGGTCTTTTCCAATGAGTCAACTCTTTGCATGAGGTGGCCAAAATATTGGAGTTTCAGCTTCAGCATCAGTCCTTCCAATGAACACCCAGGACTGATCTCCTTTAGGATGGACTGGCTGGATCTCCTTGCATCCAAGGGACTCTCAAGAGTCTTCTCCAACATGACAGTTCCAAAGCATTAATTCTTAGGCACTCAGATTTCTTTATAGTCCAACTGTCACATCCATACATGACTAATGGAAAAACCATAGCTTTGACTAGAGGGACTTTGTTGGCTAAATAATGTCTCTGCTTTTTAATATGCTGTCTAGGTTGGTCATTATCTCACTAATATAAAAATACTAAAAAAAAAAAGCATTAACAGAGGATAAACTTAAATCTATTAAGCTGAGTGAAAGGATTTAGTTACAAAGCTTACCTTTTATGTGATTCCATTTACATAGTATTGTCAAAAACAAAACTGAACGTTTAGAAATCAAGTTTTGTAGTTGCCAAGTATTTGAGTGTGATTCAGTCATGATTACTAATGGAAAACATAAGGGAGATTTTGGGGGTAATGAACTGTTGTTCTGTACCTTGATTGTTGTAGGTATATAAGTCTATACATATTTTAAACTAAAAAAACTGTACACCAAAAATAAATAAATTCACTATTAATTTAGAAAATAACACTATAAGATATAAAATTAATAATAGAACTTTTGTATTGATATGGAGAATTGGTAAAGAAAATTTCAAAAAATAGAAGAACTGGGCCTATTAAACGGATTCCAACAGATGGATATATACAGGAATGCTATATATGGTACAGGTGACATTTCATTTTAGTGAATAAACACATGATACGTTTAGTAAATAGTAATAGCACAAGTAGTTAGCCATACCAAAGGAATTCACACTATACATAAAAATATTTGTATTAAATTAAAAACCATAAATGTGAAGAATGTTCAGAACAATAAAATAATAACAGAATAATATTTTGGATATATTCACTATTATCAATTCTCTCCACCTTACTTATTGATAGAACCACTAAGTTTGACCTAAGCACTTTTATGGTCACCTAAATACAGACAACTTTTCACTGGCTCACTGGCAGCTAAATCTGTCAAATAATTAAACTCATTCCAACAGGATTTGAGTGGAAACATAGCATTGTCTCTTCCAGGAAATATCTATTAATGAATAGGTATACCCTTATTTCCATGCTATCTCCTCATATTTTTCATGTGTATATAACTACTATATTACAAACATCATAGATTAGAAAGAGAAATACAGTTGCTGAAGATGTAGAACAGCAAGATAGAGAATTTGGAGCCTCCTTGTCAACGTTGAATTGGTAACTTCCAAAATAGTTTTACATGAGAGAGAGGTAGCTTTCTATCTTTTGTATCATTGGCATTTTAGAGTTTCTATTACTTGAAGCCTGTAACTTAACTCCTAACCAAAAGGGACACCTGGTCATAATGAAATAAAAAACACCTTTTTAATCAAAGTCAGAATAACTAGAAACTATACAAAATAATATTAATATATTTACATAAATAAAAGCAAAAAGTTTCACATATTTTTTTAGATTAAAAAAAATAGCTCTTAAAACTGGATGTAAAAAAATAATAAGGGTATAAGGGGCAGAGACAAGTTGTCAGAACTAAGTTTTGATTTCCTTTCTTTGAATCAACCTATTCACATGAACTCCAAGCAAAGAATGAATTGCTTCCTTCTGGAAAGGATTCCAGAATGTGGGGGTGGGGGTAGGGTAGGTGGGACTGGTGGTATTTTAGAAGTATGTTATTCCTATTTTTCAGCTGCATATCATCAGGTCATAAGTTGACTTTCATATAGTGGTCCTAAAGAGGTTAGGAATTCATTTGATAACTCACCAACTCTCAAGAATTGTGCTATGCACTTGCTTTTTAGCTGGATTTCAAGTAGGCTTTAGTTCCAAGAAAACCCATAAATTACACAAATGTATTTTTTTTAATGTTATATAACATACTGGGGGGAGGTAACTTTCTAAAGCAAAATAAGGTATTCCTTCCAGAAAAAGAAGAAATGAATGATGAGAAGACAAAATGATAACTGTCCACTATAAAATCAACTTTGAATTGTAATTGTTTGACTTTTCCATTTTTGGATAGTTTGCTTAAAATGAAACACTGATAAATATGCTAGAATTATCACATGAGCTAGGCAGTTTAGTCTCATACTGATCATGGACAACAATGCCTTTGGCTATACAGTTGCCATTAAGGAAAATAAAATAGGAAAATCTCTTCACTGCTTAACATATATTGCACATTTTGTTTCATGTTCTCCTATAGAGTCTCTATCGGTATATACTCTGCTAACACAGTTTAGGAAATTTACATGTCTATTATCAGGGGCTGCTTTATTGCTCTCTATACATCCCTTACTCTACCAAGTGCCTACTTCTCCTACTCACATGATTGACCTTTCTACATACTTGCCCCAGGGCCCAGCTGGTAATTATTATCAAAGGGGCTGTAAGGGGCTTGCCCTTCTGCTTGTTTCCTTGACAATGAATGAGCCAACCTGATGTCAATTACCCTTATAACTGGCAATCTCTCCTTCCCCCAGGAGCAAAGACTGCTGCCACATCCTGCAGGCAGCACATGGCAAGGTGTCGGTGAAATGTCAGTCCAGGATTTTGCTTCACATGTATGAAGCCTCTCTATCCATTAAGCCTTTGAAGTCTCTCTTGCTGACTCTGGGCTCTTTTCTCCAGTCACAGTCTCAGCAATTGCAGGCTTTATAGGCCTGCAGGCTGCAGCCCAACATAGGTTTATTCTAAACATTATTTCCCTTAATATTGTAATTTTCTATAGCTTGCATTTTCCATTCTCCAGCTAAATACATCTTTAATTTCTTGTTAGTGCATATCTATTTCATTAAACACATTTATCTCCAGTGAAAAGTTAGACCACTTAGCCTCTCTTCTCATAGTTTTACTGTGTTTAATTTACTTTATACAATTCAATAAAAGCATAAAATATGCATCTCTTTAAAATTATGTTTTTTTAATTTCTCATTCTTAGGAAGTTTGGGAATGTATTGTGGGGAGAAGAAGCTTAAAATAAGTTATTAAAATATTATAGAAGGCCATTTTTTGTTGCTTGGCACTGTTCCTGCATTCCCTATCACCCCTAAACATGAACCACACAAACAAGCCAGCAGGGATCATTGCATTAAGGAGAAGGGACAGCCCCAGGGCAGTACTGCCCTGACAAAGAAAGAGTCCAAGGACTAGCACTTAGGGAAGTCTGGTATCTGCTTTGACAAAAGCAATCATGTTAAATTGCATACAGGTTGTATGCATGTATATATATTTATTTATTTTATGTGTGAGAATTTGTTGCTGTTTAGTCACGTAAGTCATGGCAGATTCTTCTGTGATCCCACAGACCATAGCCCACCAGGCTCCTCTATCCATGGGATTTCCCAGGCAAGAATACTAGAGTGGGTTTGAGAATACTCTAATCATTGGTAAATTTGATTTATATATGTTTTTTCTTCTCATAACATCACTTTATTTTTGTTTTGTAATCGTCTTTGTTTAACAACTAAGAATTTGAGAATTCAGCTAAAATCAGGGGTACATTTTTAGCCTTACTTTGTGTGTTACAGGTGATTGATTCCCTTTTGTATACTAGGAATTTGCAGGTTAGCACAACTGTGACCTTTGCTGAATTAGTCACGACCAAGTTTGTTTCCTACTGTTCATGGGGTTCTCAAGGCAAAAATACTGAAGTGGTTTGCCATTCCCTTTTCCAGGGATATTCATCGGAAGGTGAAACTCCCTTGAAGCTGAAACTCTAAAACTTTGGCCACCTGATGTAAAGAGCTGACTCATTTGAAAAGACCCTATTGCTGGGGAAGATTGAAGGCGGGAGGAGAAAGGGATGACATAGGATGAGATGGCTGGATGGATGGCATCACTGACTCAATGGACATGAGTCTGAGTAAGCTCTGGGAGTTAGTGATGGACAGGGAAGCCTGGCATGCTGCAGTCCATGGGGTCACAAAGAGTCAGACATGACTGAGCAACTGAAATGAACAAAGGTTTATTTATTGAAAATATTTTTTAGAGATTTCTGTGGTTCTATCCTTGAGTCAGGAAGATCTCCCAGATGAGGAAATGGCAACCCACTCCAGTACTCTTGTCTGGAAAATCTCATGGACAGAGGAGCTTGGCAGTCGACAGTCCATAAGGTCACAGAGAATCAGACAAGACTTAGCAGCTAAACAATAATAATAATAAATGATTTACCCTAAAGTTCTGCTATAAAATCTTTATATATAATAGAAAATTTAACATGTCCACATACTTCCTGTTTTCTCAGAAAAATTAAACCAGTGCACTTAATATAATAGCAGAAGGTTCTTGATCATTCACAAAATCTCCCCTTACTTGTGAGTTATTTCCATTCCTGACATTGGGATTGCTTTAACATGATACTCTAAATATGAATATTTTCATCATATGTTATGAAGTTACATTCAAGTAATGAACACAGGGGCTTCCCAGGTGGCTCAACAGTAAAGAATCTGCCTGCCAATGCAGGAGGTGCTAGCTGGATCCTTGGGTAAAGAAGATCCCCTGAAGAAGGAAATAGAAACCCACTCCAGTATTCTTGCCTGGGAAATCCCATGGACAGAGGAACTTAGCAGGCTACAGTCCATGAGGTCCAAAGAGTTGGACATGACTTAATATCTAATACAACAACAATGAACCCAATGAATATATTTTACTGATAATAACTAATATATCTTAATTTTTTTATAGAGCAACACACTGAACACATTATTTTTAAAACTATTTGATTATACCTTGATTATGAAGAATAGAACCAACCACTATTTCCTTAACTAGAAAGCAAGAAATATGTCTTTTTATAGGTAAGAAATGTACCACATAGTCATGACTTTGGGAGACAGCTATGTAACATATATTTATATTTATATATATTTATATATTTATATTTATATATTTATATATTTATATCTAGCTCTATATACAATACATAAAAATAAGATTTTTTAAAAAGTAGTTTTTTCCTTAGAGATTTTGATTCCCCTAATTTTTAAGTGCTTCTCATCTATTTCAAAGAAATTTCTATAGGTAGAGATCATATCTATTCAATATTTTTTTCAATCCATAACATGATTATTTATGTATTATTTCATTAGAAGTGTATATATCTATATATATGTGTATAAATATAAATGTTTGTATATATACATACAGACACATACTTTGCTTTCATATTATAAAAATTAGACTGATATATTGAATTATAATGTCTAGACATTAAACATCAAAATCTTTATTTTTCTCTCAAATATGTGTACTACCATTCTCATTTTTCATTCTATTATTCAACCCAAAACCTTATGTCTTTGAGTTCAGTGCTGAACAGATTCATGAAGAATACATTTTTATGTCAATTAAAAATGTCAGCAACTTGTCTACTTTTTCAGCTTTCAATTACTCCCATATCTATAGATTTAATTACACACAATCATAGTTTGTCTTCTCTTTATGCAGATGCTGCTACAAAGGCATTAGAATTTTATATCTTTTATGGATATAATATTTTGCTATTTCGGAAAACCACTGATATACCTTTCTGTTTATATCATACTTAAATTATTAAAGTGAATAAAATTGTTTATGTTTCTATAGTTTTTTTGTTTGTTTTTTGTTTTAGTAAATTGCATAATGTCTATAAAGAATACAAAATTCTTAAGGAAATTGTGCATGCTTTCAGAATGCTGTTCTGAATTATTTTTACTTTCTTTAAAAAATGATAACAGAAAATATTTTCTTTCATTTAAATTACATCATTCCATATATTAGATATATATTTTTATATATTTATCTCTAAATAAAGAAATAGAGAAATATAGTTTAAGAAAGAAAAAAAATCATTGCAAAGATACAGACACATACACATTTTTTTTCTTTCTCTCAAAATCCCTCACAGGGAGTGAGCTTTGAGAGGTTCTCGGGTCAGATGCTTGTGTACTCATTGACAGAGACGATAATGATGCTCCTGACAGCACTGAGATACTGCACGCTGTATGACAACAGTCTTGAAAAGGCATCACTGAAGGTGATAATAATGAGGACCAGCAGGAAGACATATTTCAGACTGAGAAGCTGGGAGGGTATTATCAGTCTGATGGAATAGGCTGAGCTCTGGATCCATGTGCATGTCATTCTTCTTTTATTGAGAATCCTGTTGAAATAGATATCCTGTACTCTAAGATAGGCTTTTTGCAGCAGATAAAGAAACTGCAAAATATTCTTCATGCAAGAGCAAGTCTGGAGAATGATAAAGTCCCCAAGTAAGGAGAATTTTTTAAAAAGCAAGAGACTTTAAAAATTATCTTAAGAGTTCAAATGTATTATAAAATTAAGCAATTTATGCTTATTTTTATATATTGCTTAAGGCAATATATGCTTTACTATATATTTATTAATATAAAACTAAACATCAGTTTTCCTATCTACAATCAGTCCTTCTAGACCATAGAATATAAGGCCATTGCCCATTTTAATCAGAAGGTTTACCAATTCTACCAATAATGTTCTGCCCAGCATATGATTTGTAGTGGAGTCCTGAATTCCACAAAGGAATTTTCAAGAGGCTTGGGACAAGTTCTACATCCTACAATTCCCTTAATCTAAGCACTAGCTAACACAGATGAAGACTTATGTAGTAACATATCCTGGAAGGACAATTTTGGAAATGCAAGGACTCACACTAAATTTGTAACTGAATTTTTAGGGATCACAAGTATAGAAGGAGACAGGAAAATGTCCCTGGTTTTTGTATTCAGGAATGCATTCTGGGTGTAATTCCAAGTGATTTGATTAATTATTCAAGGCATACTCTTCTTTGAATGGTTGCCTAGTTCATTTTAAATGCCTTGGTAGACAATTTTTTTTTTTGATAATTGTTTTTTTCTTAAATTTTTATTTATTTTTTATATTTATTTTTAGCGGTACTGGGTCTTCATTTCTGCACTAGGGCTTTCTCTAGCTGTGGCAAGTGGGGGCTTCTCATTGGGGTGGCTTCTCTTGTTGAGGCTCGCGCTCTAGAGCACAGGCTCAGAAGTTGTGGCACATGAGCTTAGCTTCTCCAAGGCATGTGGAATCTTCCCAGACCAGGGATTGAACCCATGTCTCCTGCATTTGCAGAAAGATAAAAGGTCTGCTATTGAAAGAAAGAAAAAAAAAAATCCTACAGGGGAAGTGACATGGAGGATTCTGCAGCCGGAGAGGAAGATGGCCCATAAGTGGCTAAATATCCATTTCTCTTCAAGAGAGATCAAAGTCGATCTGTTTCAGGACACAGGATTCATGCACATCAAACCTCATTAAAAGAATTGATTAAAAAAAAAAAGAATTGATTATATTTTCTATGTCAGTGTTTTTACTAACCAATCATTTTGAACCCCTCATAGTCAGCATCTGCTCCAACCATATCTTTGAATGCCAAGTTTCTAATTATTCTGTTTTTAATTCCAAAGGACACAATTAGCTATTTCATCAGCTTTCTTTGTAATATTTTATTTTATTCCTTCCTTTAAAATTCTTAACTGTTCTCCACAAGATTCTACAACCTCCCATTTTATCTTGCTTTTTTCCAGCTATTCCTTCCCAATATATTTTAGCATTCCTAATGGATAATAGTAATGTGTCTCTCATCCTAAATAGCATTACTCAAACTGATGCTTCAGAAGATTATATCTCTACTTTGTCACATTATTCTGAGTTCTAGCATACTTTATTCTACTCCCTTTAGAAAATTTCAGCTGGATTGTTTTGAAAGTATTTAAGGTATTTATTTTTTTAATTTATTTGTTTTTAATTGAAGGATAATCAGTTTAGAGAATTTTGTTGTTTTCTGTAAAACATCAACAAAAAATAGCATTTCAGCTGAAACTTTTTGTCTTTTCAAATTTTATTGTTTACTTTTCTTTGAAATTAGGACATTTCTTTATGAAATCCAGTTTCCCCCAACAAAATATTTTAATTTGTCCTTCTATTTTAACATCAGGTCAACTTTTTGCCCCAGTCTCCTCTCCTGTGTCTTTTTTCTATGTATGTTGGACTGTGTTATCTGAGCAAGTAAGCTTACTTTACTTCCTGGGAGATAGATAGGCATAAGTAGGAATAACACAGTCTAACTTGGTTTCATGATAAAGAAGATAACATATGAAAATAATTTAACAGAGTGCTCTACATTTGATAGATCCTTTCTTTGTTTTCCCATTCAGTGTTACTTGTTCAAAATGTTCATGAAACATTCTCAGAGAGGATATCGCTGACAACACTATCTGAATTTGCTCCTGCCCATCTCTATCCCTTAATACTAACATGCTATCTCATGGCATATATTTATTGGTAGGCTAGGTAAATATATCTTCAAACTTAATATTTAATTTTAAGACTATCCAGTTGAGCACTGTATCCAAGTTCCTAAAACAATATTGGCAGACAGTACTCACTCAATAAAGTGTTGATGAATGAATAAATGAAAGAACATGCTTTTAAACACAGATGTACTATAAAAATATGACTGGAATAACTGTGTATAAATCAAGTATGCACAAAGTATCACCATGTACATTCACAATTTTGAGGCCCTTAAGCAAGTTACTATTATCCTCAATTTATGTTTCTCTTCTTTTTTTTGTGAGATCAAGAAAGATAAAGCGTTCCCTTTATGAAGGATTTTCTAATATGAAATATATGACAAAAACCTTCCTGGAATATTACTCAGACATAAAAGGGGATGAAATTGAATCATTGCACAGACACGGGTGGACCTAGGGACTACCATACAGAGTGAAGTAAGTCACAAAGAGGAAAACAAATATATAATATTGTTTATATGATAACATATATTATTTTTATACTTGTTAAATCAATACATAATGAAAAACTTCCATGCTGTTAAAAATTCTTCAAAAATATCTTTACTGGCTCTGTAATGTTATAACAAATTGTATATAACAAATGATTCACCTAATAATTCTATTATGGACATTTAGCTATTTTACCAAAATTTGCCATTATAAATGGCCGTCTTCATAGACAACTTCTGTCTGTATTTCTGGCTATTTCCTTTATGATTCTTTAAAATTAATTTCCTGGTCAGGTATTTTAAGGTTCATGAACTATTGGCCAATATCCAAATAAGCTTCCAGCATCTATGTGTGAAAGTATTCATTTTATCCAAAATTCATTCATCATGCATTCTTATTGCAAAAGTATCACTTAAATTATGTTAAAAATAATTTGCATTATTAACATTTTCTCAATCCTGTTGTTATTCTTAAATTTGTCTTTAATTTCTTTTGGTTTATAATTTTATAGCATATTTTAAAATATTTATAGAATAGCATTCCTATTGTCAACATAAACATTTCATTGCATTGCCATATATATTAGTTATGAAATAAATTAAGCACACAATACTTGTTCAAATCAATTTAACTGGTTCAGCTAGTATGAATTTTGTCACCCACAACAGGTAGGAGTAATGTGACATTTATTTCACTTCTCTAAGTGAAATATTTTCTATTCTGAGATTCCATCTAAACATGCTGGTAGGAAATTCAATGGCAGTCACTGTTGGGATTCTTTTTCCCATCCAGAACTCTGGTTAAATAGAGGGATCTTGGCTAGTTTAGAACCTAGAAGCAGACAGACGTGATAATTACTGTTTATATACTTTGGTCTACTACCTCTAACTATAGGAAGCATTTTAGATTTTTCTCTCCACTTCCTGATGTCTTGCTGTCTGTGGCATAAGGAATAAGATGTCTGACAAAGCTTAACCGCTTAAGAGTGAGCCTATCTCCATTTCTTAAACATAATGCATCTCCTGCTGCCAACTACCACATTTAACCCTTTCTTAAAAGTTGCTTCTGTTGGGACTTGTCTGGTGGTCCAGTGGTTAAGGACCTGCCTTGTTGATGGGCATCTAGGTTGCTTCCATGTCCTGGCTATTATCAACAGTGCTGCGATGAAGTAAGCCAGAAACATAAACACCAATACAGTATACTAATGCATATATATGGAATTTAAAAAGATGGTAATGATAACCCAATATGCAAAACAGAAAAAGAGACACAGATGTACAGAACAGACTTTTGGACTCTGTGGGAGAAGGCAAGAGTGGGATGATCTGAGGGAATAGCACTGAAACAAGTATACTATCAAGGGTGAAACAGACCACCAGTCCAGGTTGGATGCATGAGACAAGTGCTCGGGGCTGGTGCACTGGGAAGACCCAAAGGGATGGGATGGGGAGGGAGGCGGGAGGGGGGATTGGGATGGGGAACACATGTAAATCCATGGCTTATTCATGTCAATGTATAGCAAAAACCACTACAATATGGTAAAGTAATTAGCCTCCAACTAATAAAAATAAATGAAAAAAAAAAAAAAAAAAAAAAAGAACCTGCCTAGTAATACAGGGGACTTGGGTTGAATTTCTGGTCAGGGAAATAAGATCCCAGATGCCATGGAGCAACTAAGCCCATGCATCACAACTACTGAAAGCTGTGCACTCTAGAGCCCCTGTGCCATAACTAGAGAGCCCAAATGCTGCAACAACTGAACCTACTCACCACAACTAGAGAGTCCGTGCTCCACAACGAAAGATCCCATGTGATGCAACAAAGAGCCTGTGTGCCGCAACTAAGACCTGACAAACCAAATCAATTTTTAAAAGTGGGCTCCCTTGATGAATGTGGGTCACTATTTTCCCTAAAATAAGGAGAAAATATTACACACAAACTCTTCTGCACTTTAAGTTGCTAACTTTGACATGTTTACTTTGCTATGGGTCAAAGCTCCTCATCAAAGTTGGGTTTTTTGCCTCAAATTTTAAAAGACTTAACTATTTGTTTGGCTACCCACTCCAGTATTCTTGCCTGGAGAATCACATGGACAGAGGGGGCTGGTGGATTACAGTCCATGGGGTCACAAAGAGTAGGAAACGACTGAAGCAACTTAGTACACGTGCAAGGTGCCAGGATCAATTGTAACTGGAAAACCGGAAGATAACATTTCAGTAAGGCGGAGATTGAAAATGAGTATTGTGCTCAATATTATCTGAAGACACCCATATCCTGTGTGGAATTTATATTGCTGGTTCTAAAACTCCCAAGTCCATTGTCCTCCATAACTTTCTAACCTCAATAATAAACGTAATCACACTTTCTCCTGCTTCTGGTAAAACTAGGAAATTCACCTGTGGTTCTTCCAAATTTACAATGTGTCAAAAAAGTTTAAAGTATTTACTATCTAGTTACTGTCCCTGAATGTTTGTCTTGAGTACTTGTAGGTAGGTTCCAAATTTGAAATTATACTTCTAAATACATCCTATCAGAGGATCATCTCTCTCCACCCACCAACACTCCTTCCTTAACACAACAGAAAACACATTGCTTTCTGGATATTTTCCAATATTTCAGAGTGGTAGCTGAACACCTTAATTAACATTCAAATATCTATAATCTAAGAAAGGTATTTTATCCCTCTAAAACATCACCAGTTCTGGAATTTTTATTTCCTCTATCAGCCCATGGTCTTTCTAACCTGTCCCAACATGTAAACCCCTGTCTTGGTGGTATTTCCTTTGGAGGGAAAAGAGATGTCTTTTTCAGAACATTGACATTATTGGACATTATATGTTCTTCCATTTCTTGTAAGAATTAGGTTTTTTCATTTGTAGCTTTTTTATTTTTATATTTTATTTATTTTTATTGAAGAATAGTTGATTTACAATGTTGTATTAGTTTAATGTATACAGCAAAGTGATTTGGATTATATATATATATATATATATATATATAGAGAGAGAGAGAGAGAGAGAGAGAGAGAGAGAGAGAGAGATACATATATATTCTTTTTCAGATTCATTTCCATTATGTTATTATAAGATATTGAATATAATTCCCTGTGCTATACAGTAGGTCCTTGTTGTTTATCTATTTTACATACAATAATGCATATCTGTTAAATTTAGTCTGTTAGGGAAAACTTAGAAATGCATCTTTCTTGTCCTCATTTTCTTCACAATCTACCAGAATCACAAACTAAATCTTGCCAGAAAGCTATAAAAAGACTACATTTCCTATTTCCTCATTCATGTGCCTAGGTTCTGCTGAGCACCCTATGCCCATCATGGCTTGTAAACCATTATATATTAATGTTCCAAAATTTATCTTATCATAGCTCATTGATATTCCTTGAGTCACTACAAATTATGAAATATAACATTCATTTCTACATATGCATTCTCCAACAGGGTCATGGCTATTGTTTAAAAATTAATTGTCTTCAATTAGTAGGGATGAAAATACTATACAAGAATTGTAGCTCATCATTTGATGATGGAGCCTCCATAATTAGAAAGGATAAATTTTACTCCAACATTCAGAACTGAAAATATCAATTTCTTTCACTTTTTGAATAAAATTTAGATTAACTACCATGTTGGCGAGAAACACAATATCAGTTCTTAAGGAAACTTCTACCCCAGTATCAGGAGAAGGTGATATTTTCAGAAGTCTCATTCTGTCAAGTACACATAAGGAGAGACCAGTATCCTTGGTTAACACAAGATGTTCCAGGTAGACCCATTTTCCAAATATTCAAGCCTCCTAATGTCAGGTCACTCCTCGGCTCTGTGTCTGAATCACACTTGGGTATCTGGGTCAAACAAGGATTTTGCTAGTGGAGCTTCCATGTACAAAATGACTTTCTGTGGGTCCTCAGAGTACTGAAAAAGTGGATTCTATAGATCTATTCTCACATAGATATTCCAGTCTTGAGAAAAAAATCTCTAAAAACCGACCTCACCTAAAGTCACTTTTGCACCTTTGACTTGAAGTTCTCATTCATATTATTTCCTTCTTTGGAGAGCATATTACTTTTTATTTATACATATTAAAAGCTCTTTAAGATTAGAGGAAGTTTTGTTTTATTGCCCTGACAAGATTTTTTGCTTTGCTCAATTTGATTTTGTTTATATACACATATAAGAGCTCAGTGATTACCTTTGACTCTTTCTGAGATCAGGCAGATCTTGAATTGAAATTTTGGTCCCAACATTGACTTTCAAAGGTCTCAAAGTTTCACTTTTATCTCTGCTGTAAAATTAGAATTAACATAGCATTATTATGAACATTGCACAAATAACATATATAAATTATATAGCCCAGTGCATGACACACAGTAAAAACAACACTTCTCAAGAAATACTGTAATCATTATCACTAAAATTTTGATACTAAATAAAAGATGTGTGCATTATATGTAAAAACTTTCTCTTGTTCATAATAATTTAACTTGAATTATTATTTTTCATTTATCCGGTAAATTATTTGCCTTGTGTTCTTTTCAGTGCTCTGTCCTCAGTCCTTAAAATCAGATTGAGAACTTAGTAAATACTCATTTAATATTTGTTAGTTTAATAAATAGTCATAGACTTTCACTAAGAGAACCCTTCCTTGGCAAAAAGCTATGACAAAACTAGACAGTGTCTTAAGGAGCAGAGACAGCACTTTGTGACAAAGGTCTATATAGCCAAAGCTGTGGTTTTTCCAGTAGTCATGTATGGATGTGAGAGTTGGACCATAAAGAAGGCTGAGCACCAAAGAATTGATGCTTTTGAACTGCAGTGTTGGAGAAGACTCTTGAGAGTCCCTTGGACTGCAAGGAGATCCAACCAGTCAATCCTAGAGGAAATCAGTCCTGAATATTCATTGGAAGGACTGATGCTGAAGCTGAAGCTCCAATACTTTGGCCACCTCATGCAAACAGCCGACTCACTGGAAAAGATTCTAATGCTGGGAAAGATTGAGGGCAGGAGGAGAAGGTGGCAACAGAGGATAAGATGGTTGGATGGCATTGCTGACTCAATGAACTTGAGTATGAGCAAATTCCAGGAAATAGTGAAGGACAGGGAAGCCTGGCATGCTGCAGTCCATGTGGTCATAAAGAGTCTGACACAACTTTGCAACTGAACAACAAAGAGAGCCCTAGATGGGGGTTGACGATTGGAAGAAATTTTCTTCAATTTCTTATTCAGATATGAACTACAACAGACCTTGAGGCAAGAAAACATGTGTTCATTTCCACTCCTTTTGAATAGGTAAGGAAAACTATCTAGGGCTGATAAACAGAATACAGCTTATTTTCAGCTTATCTACAGTTTATTACAGGATTACTAAGTAATCCTGTCACAAAGAAAAATTTTCAAAAACTCAAAAGCATGGCATCAAATAAATCAAAGTCATTTGCCATTCATGCAAAATTGACTGTGACATTGTTTGGATTCCAGACACTTGACTTTTATGATTCTAGCTTCATCTACATCCAAATACTAGAAAATGACTTGTGTAATTCTTACAGTTCTATCATCCTGTGATCACAGTGCTCTTCCTATGATCAAGCTGTGTCTACTCCAAATCCCAAAACATTTTGATAGTGAGGAATACAGTTTAAATGGAAAACTAGTGGGTTTTATAATAATTAGGTAAAGCAGATTTTCATGTTTCAGAAACTAGTGTTGGAATCATATAGCCATGAATTTGGACAGAGCTAGACCTACAGACTGGTTCCAAATAGGAAAAGGAGTATGTCAAGGCTGTATATTGTCATCCTGCTTATTTAACTTCTATGCAGAGTACATCATGAGAAACGCTGGGTTGGAAAAAGCACAAGCTGGAATCAAGATTGCCGGGAGAAGTATAAATAACCTCAGATATGCAGATGACACCACCCTTATGGCAGAAAGTGAAGAGGAACTAAAAAGCCTCTTGATGTAAGTGAAAGAGGAGAGTGAAAAGTTGGCTTAGAGCTCAACATTCAGAAAACTAAGATCATGGCATCTGGTCCCATCACTTCATGGGAAATAGATGGGGAAACAGTGGAAACAGTGTCAGACTTTATTTTGGGGGGCTGCAAAAATCACTGCAAATGGTGATTGCAGCCATGAAATTAAGACACTTGCTCCTTGGAAGAAAAGCTATGACCAACTTAGAGAGCATATTAAAAAGCAGAGCCGTTACTTTGCTGACCAAGGTCTATCTGGTCAAGGCTATGGTTTTTCCAGTGGTCATGTATGGATGTGAGAGTTGGATTGTGAAGAAAGCTGAGAGCCGGAAAATTGATGCTTTTGAACTGTGGTGTTGGAGAAGACTCTTGAGAGTCTCTTGGACTGCAAGGAGATCCAGCCAGTCCATCCTAAAGGAGATCAGTCCTGGGTGTTCATTGGAAGGACTGATGCTGAAGCTGAAACTCCAATACTTTGGCCACCTCATGCGAAAGTTGCCTCATTGGAAAAGACCCTGATGCTGGGAGGGATTGGGGGCAGGAAGAAAAGGGGACGACAGAGGATGAGATGGTTGGATGGCATCACCGACTCAATGGACACGAGTTTGAGTAAACTCCGGGAGTTGGTGATGGACAGGGAGGCCTGGCGTGCTGCGATTCATGGGGTCTCAAAGAGTCCGACACGACTGAGTGACTGAACTGAACTGAACTGAGACCTCCAAGAGAGAAGGCAATGGCAACCCACTCCAGAACTCTTGCCTGGAAAATCCCAGGGACAGAGGAGCCTGGTGGCTGCAGTCCATGGGGTCGCGAAGAGTCGGACACAACTGAGCGACTTCACTTTCACTTTTCACTTTCGTGCACTGGAGAAGGAAATGGCAACCCACTCCAGTGTTCTTGCCTGGAGAATCCCATGGACAGCGGAGCCTGGTGGGCTGCCGTCTATGGGGTCGCACTGAGCCAGACACGACTGACGCCACTTAGCAGCAGCAGCAGCAGACCCACAAGAGAGGTAGGATATGGTATCAGGATAATACCCTTCCACCTCTTCTGAAAGGAAGCATTTTTGACAGTGAATTCAATAAGACTTGAAACGACTGATCAATACTAAAAGGGGCAGAAAAAATCAGCAGCAGTCTTGTACTTTAAACCCAAATGTGACAAAAATCTGTTCCTTTAGAACGTGACAAACTATCTTTTGTCTTGGTAAATTAAAAAGATGATTTGCAAATGCTGTAAAACCATGCTTTTGTTTTTCTGACTTATACTTTTTTAAAAAACACCACATAACATCATATATTTTAGAAAACTGCATTTAAATTTCTCTATAACTGTGAATGAGAGTGAGTTTGGCAGTGTTTTAATAAGAATAAAGTAACATTCTTAATGAGTCAAAGGACAGTCAAGTGATACTAAGAATGCTTTCTTGAAAAACAGAATCAGTACATTTTTCTTAGAACAGCTTTTTAATATATACATATGTATACAGATATTTTTGCAACAACTATAAAAATTTTTATAAAGACAACATAGTGTTTTTAGTACTTGCACATATGTATAAAAATAAGTTAAACATGATTTAAAACCTTGAAAATTGTAACTACCATTTAAATAAACAATTTACTTGCTAGTATTTATACAATAATAGGACTTCCCTTGTGGCTCAGAGGGTAAAACATCTGCCTACAATGAGGGAGAGCTGGGTTCAATCCCTGGGTCAGGAAGATCCCTGGGAGAAGGAAATGGCAACCCACTCCAGTACTCTTGCCTGAAAACCCATGGACGGAGGAGCCTGGTAGGCTACAGTCCATGGGGTCACAAAGAGTCAGACACGACTGAGAGACTTCACTTCACTTCATACAATGATGACTTATAAAATTAAGAAAAAAAAAATTTTTTTTTTTACCTGTGATATTCACTATCTTTTAAAGCCATTATTTTCATTCAACTAACCAAACACCTACACCTTCAGATAATGCAGGAATTCTGGTGACTAAGATTATACTATTAGCATACATTGTCTCATGTTTAATTTATGACTCTGAAAGTTTAGCTTTTTTTCTTTCTTCTTTGGACTGTAGGCATAGTGCTCAATTTCAGCTAATCCTTTCATCTATTTTCAATCTAGATTGTGAAGGTCGAACTGAATATAATATTCCTTATAAAATCAGAACCAAGGTCAGCCTTTGAATTTTATGATCAAAATTTCCCACAGGAGAGAAGACTAAGACCTGGGAATCAATCCAGAATCTGAAACCACCATGAGCTAATTACTGAACAGTCTTCTCTGAAGGTCTTGGCTTAAAAAACAAAATATATTCCTTGGTAAAAACTTTACAGCTGCAAGTCCAAGTTAAAAACAGTAACAACCAAATGGATTCTTTGTTTTAAGAATTGGTAATTTAAGTAGTCTTTGTAAAAAATGAGCATATTGCATTCCTGGTAATTACTTGGTTCCTTTACTCTGAACTCAATGTATTTGCAAACCCATGCACAGCATTTTGACATGACAACATGTTCTATAAAAAAATCCTCACCTACACTTCTGTGTCATTTTTTTCTATGCAAATTCAGAATAGATTCTCTTCTTAGTGGATTATTAATTTATGGGTAGGGTACATAAAATCCTTCTCAACTTTAAAAATGTCCTTGTAAGTGAGAATTAAGAAAAAGGGAGAAACCTCTACTAATAATGGCTAAATGTGTACTCTACCTTTACTGTTCTTGTTTCTACTTTCAACTTTTTATTTATTCCCATTGCAAGAATAATACATAGCTGCTTCTCTCTATTTCCAATTCTACATGCTATCCAGCAGTAAGAACTGGAAACAGTTTTGTGTACTCTTTCTAAATGCTTAAAAACATACACACATTCTCATATTAGAGCCTCTTATTCTGATATTTCAATAAGTATCCAATCAAAAATATCTATTAAATTTACTTAAAGAGGACAACACATTTCACAATATGGCAGTTTGTTCAATTTTCCTTAATTTACCTGTAGAGTTCTCATATCATTTTTTAATATCTGTGGATTATTTGAGTACATAAAATATATGATGTGTATGTATGTATGCACACATAAAATATATGTGCTTGCTTTCCTCAATGATAAGTGTTAAAGTTGTTTCATATAGCTCTTTCTTAAAAAGTAGCAATAACATCTCTACACATACATCTTTACACTCATATATATGAGTGTAAGATAATTTTATTTATTTCTTGAATTCCAAATCAATGACCTTTATTTTTAAATCTTAAAATTTTGAAAGTAAACAAAAAGGTACAGTGAAAAATGTATTAGCAGCCATGTCCTTAGCATCCCAATGTAACAGCTGTTAGCGTTTAACCATATTTTTATATCTATTGAAATGTGTCAGATTTTTACTTGAAATGCATTCCCTTCTTTCCATCAAGGAAACCTTGATCCTAAAGTTCAGGTTTACATGCATTGTCAATGTTTGTATTTCACTACAGTATATGGTATATATCCAAATATGTTATTTGGCTTTTTAAACATTTACCTGAATTACAAAATTTTCTAAATATCCTTTTAATTTTTTTTTTTTTTAAACACAGCAGTCATACAAGAAGGCATGTGGGGATCAAGCTCATTCATAATTTATAAGTTCTGTGTTATAGACAAATTTCAGAATATTGTACATTTTGCTTTTTCATTACCCTATTGATGGTCATTTAGTTTATTTAAATTTTTACCACTAGAATGAATTGTTTACTGATTTATCTGGTTATCTTGTAGTATATGCATATACTCAGGTGATATCAGTATACCTACTTGAAAGTAGTATTGCTTCATAATAGAGGTGTTCAGATTCAGTTTTATTAAAAACTTATGCTGTCCAAATGCAGTAATCTTATGCTGCCCAAAGTGATAAAGATAATTTATGATCCCACTATTGGATATGAGAGTTAACATGCTGTGTAATGGTGGGTCAGTGATGGAATTCTCACCTTCTACGTGGGAGACCTTGGTTTGATTCCTCGCCAATGCATACCTTCAGCTGCTAGGCACTTCACCTTTTGGGCTTCCCTAATAGCTCAGATGGTAAAGAATCTGCCTGTAATGAAAGAGAATTGGGTTCAATCCCTGGGTAGAGAAGATCCTCTGGAGAAAGGAATGGCTACCCACTCTAGTATTCTTACCTGGGAAATCCCATGGGCAGAAGAGCCTGGTTGGCTACAGTGCATGGGGTCACAAAGAGTTGCACATGAATAAGCAACTAACACATATATTTTTCAACAGTTTTAACACATCCTTATATTAAAGCTTTGTAAAATTTTAATTTGTGACAATTTTATAATTCTTAATCGGCATTTAATTGTCTTAGTTGTCTTTCTCAGATTACTAGAGAAGTTGAATGAATCTTCATAGATTGGAGACCAACTAGATGGTTCCTTCTATAAAATATATTTTGTTTAGCATTCTTTTGCCAATGTGTAGAAGTTACTTATGTATATCTTCTAGTAATTATTTATGTTTTATTTGTTTCAAATGCCTTTAGACAGGCCAGGATTATCTTTCAAATTATTATTGTTTTTATTTTGTAAAAGATGACATGTCAGCAAATATCAGTAATTATTTTCATGAATTATTCTGAACATTGAGAATTAAAATCACTAGCTTCCATAACAAAATAGATCTTAATGACACAGATAACCACGGTGGTATGATCACTCACCTAGAGCCAGACATCCTGGAGTCCAAAGTCAAGTGGGACTTAAGAAGCATCACTACAAACAAAGCTAGTGAAGGTGATGGAATTCCAGTTGAGCTATTTCAAATGCTAAAAGATGATGCTATGAAAGCGCTGCACAGCTATTTCTTTCAGGAAATTCTTGCCCAGATAGTAAGGTTAGAAATCAATAAATAACTTTACTGTCAGCAAACAAATTTATATAACTAGACAACCTTTCCTCTATCAGAAAAATAGAAAGCTAAGCTAAGCATACAGCTTACTTATGAAATAATGATTTACTTATCAAGATTAACTTCATGACCTTCACTTCTTAGCGTCTATCAATCCTACACTATTATGTTGCTGATTTGGCCTAGTTCTAATCCATTTCTCACCTTGAAGCCTCTTAAACAATTGAGAGCAGAGTCAGAGATGTGTCAATATTTTCTATGACAAATCAATTTCTTCCAAGAAGTATTAAGACTGAAAATGGTGTTCTCTCTTACTAAAGGAACTTTAATGAACTTAATTTGCTGGTTTGAGTAATCAGCTTTGCTATGCGGTTTTCTGGAAGAAACAAACAGATGACAACCGTGGAAGTTATACTGAGATCCAGTCGGGATCATCCTCACTGCTATACTTCAAAATCCCTAGCTGGGAAACACTGCACTCCTGGGAGGACATTTTAGCCTTCTTCCCAAGCCCCACCCTCCTGCCAGGAGTTATATTGACATAGGGGTTACATTGTGCCTGATTCCAATTTTTTTTTTTTTTTGGCTTTTAAAGCTCTCAGATATTTCCTGAGGAATGAGCAGCACTTTTATGAATCCTTAACTATCTGATCAGATATAAAAACTTTTCTCCTGGGCAGAAATCATCCTACTTAATAACAACATGACTGTCCATTTTTACACATTCTGCTGTGAATCTTTAAGAGGGAAACCATAAAGATGAGGATGGATGCAGAACCAATATGGTCATCTCTTGAGCTGAATGTAAAGACTGATGGATTTTTCAACAGAGTGTTGTTCTTTACAGACAAAATTTCCTTGTTTCAACTCTCAAAGCCTTGGGAAAAATCTCTCTCTCATCTTGCTTTGTCCCTAAGATGTCCCTTAGAATCCAGTCTGGAAGTGATCTCTTCTCTAAGAATATGGTCTGCCAGGAACTGAAAATATGTTAGGTCTGAAACAGAGAGAACCAGCCATTAAGTTAGAGGTCTGAGAAATAAGATACACAAATATTTGTCATTCAACAATTTTCAGACACTCATATGTCTGTCTTGTAAGTTATGTTCATTCCACATCAGCTCACTGCTTCTTATGTGTATTCAATCTATAGCTTTAATTCTTATGCCTATCTTTAAAAATAGCACATTTTCATCAAGGATAATTGAGAATTCAATAGCCATTTAGGAAGCTTTCAATATGGACAAAATAGTCATTTGATAAGTACCTAAAGATAAAAAGGGAATTCTGTATAATTACAAACATCCAATGGTCTATATTTTGCATTAGTATGTAAAAGTTTCTAATGAAATTCAAACTGCATAAGTGTTTTGATTTAAAAAAAAAAATTTCTTGGGCAAGAAAATTGTGAACCTACAAAGCTTTCTATTCTCCTACATCACCCAAATCCCAATGTGAACACAGCAGTCTTTATTTTAGTGGCCATCTTCCCCTGTGCTATGTACTTTCATTATCATCTCTCTCTAACCTTTTTATCACCCACTTTCTTTCACTTTTTCAAGCCAGAAACACCCTCAGCTTAATTGCTTCTTAAAATTAATCTCCCTTTGAAACAGGCACAGTCCTCATGGTTAATTTCAGATTCTGGTATCATTCTCTGCTGATAACTGTCATCTAAGAATTTTCAAAATTCTGAGAGTATATAATTCTGCACTTCAAGATTTGTAAAAATTGGTTTATATCCTGAAAGCAATCTCAAGTGAAAAAAATTATACATAAAGACAGAGTGGGGAGATTCTGTGGGTGATTTATAAAACAACAAATTGCTAGAACACAAAAATTCAGAAAACCTGGACGTTGAACAATATCTTTTGGAGGACTTACCCAGAGTCTCTCCTGTGAAATAGATTGGACTCTAATTCAATCTTGCAGATATGAAAGGATGAATCCAATGGAAACTCCCAAAATAAGTTAACATAACTGAACAGCATTCAGAAGTGGATTCTGAAACAGATGTGACACTGGCTTTCTTTTTATGTTTTTGTAACTAACCTTAAGACATAGGTAAATGTATTTAATTTGTGAGCCAAAATCAGATTGGTAAATGACCTTGTTGCCAGCTTCCTAACTCCTCCCTGAACACTTGCGAAGAGGGGACAAAGGCAGACCCTAGGCATTAAGTATCTGACAGGGGATCATCTTGATAAAGACACTTGAGGATATTGTACACAGTAGTTCTATCCCACTGAGGGATAAAAGATAGCAAAGGCTGAGTGGGGAGTCTGAATTTCACCTTCACTCTTCCCCAGTAGGGTGATGACAGTGGAGGCTAACAGAACCTCAACTTTTAGTAGTGCCCAGTGATGACTGATTTTATTTTTCATAATTGACCCATTATTTGCATTTTACAATGCTTACTTAATATTTTTTTCAGTGTTTTCTATTTCATTCCTAATATCATTTGCTTATATTTTTTCTCAAAACATTTTTCCAGAAATTCATTTTATATTGTCATTTTCTAGAACCAGCTTTAAGTATTCTGACCTTCTCTATGTATTATAATTATTCTGCCTTCCATATTCACTTATATTACTTAAAACTTCTAAATTCACAATCATTTTACTTTGATTGAATTGATTAAGCATTAGTTAGAAATTTATTTAGAGATAACAGTAAAATTCCTTGTAATTGTTTATTTGGTTTACTAAATAAGACTTCCTCTATTTTCTCTTATTCTCAGAAAAACTGGAAATGGGTGAGTTGATGTTAAGATGACAACATAGTTCCCACTTCAGTTCCTCCCACAAGTAGATCAACTAGCAAATACCCAGAGAGAAGAAACCATTTGGAAAATCCTACAACCCCAGGCTGAGGCTGATGCAGCCCCAACTCCACCCATAAAGACTGAGAACTGGAATCTGAAAGAGATGTAACAGGAGCTAAGCCACTACACTTGGGCCATTATACTCCTCTCCCAGGTCATCACTGCACTGCAATAAGAGGACCCCCCTGGGTCTCTGGTCTCTCTAGTGGGAAAAGAAAGCCCAGGGTAGATATCCATGCCCTTCCACATTGTGGGATGTTTCCTAGGAGGCCCACTGGCCTCTTACCTCCTCATAGAAATCACTGGTGGAAACTGTGGGCTAAACCACTGGGGATCAAATAGAGACGGAGAAGGGGTGAGGCTTATAGTAACCAGTGTTCTTACCTTGGAGAACCCACATTTCTGCCTGCAGCAGCACCCAACCGGAGATGCCAGCCAGTGGCTCTCAGGTGTGGGATTGCTCAATCATATGGTAGTTCTAGTTTTAGTGTTTTGTGCAATCTCCATACTGTTTTTCACAACAGCTGCACCATTTACATTCCCACCAATAGTGTATAAGGATTCTGATTTCTCCACAACCTCACCAATTCTTATTATTATTATTATCATTCATCTTTTTAGGTTCACAGATTAAAATTTATTCTCCTTTCCCATACCTAGCCAGTGGAGAGAAAACACCCATTTTCTAATATCTTGCTTGGTAGAGAAGTTCTCCCACTTAAGAACTGGCTTCCCTGGTGGCTCACAGGTTAAAGTGTCTGCCTCCAATGCGGGAGGCCCAGGTTCGATCCCTAGGTTGGGAATATCTTCTAGAGAAGGAAATGGCAACCCACTCCAGTATTCTTGCCTGGAGAATCCTGTGGATGGAAGAGCCTGGTAGACTACAGTCCTACGGGGTCGCAAAGAGTCAGATAGGACTGACCAACTTCACTTTCACTTTCCCACTTAAGAGAAGAGTCAGGTAGGCTCTTTGTGGCTCAGATATTGTATTTCTTTTTGTAACAAGTCTTAGAAGAAAGAGGCCTGGGATTTTCTTTCCTAACCACTTCCATTATCTCAGTGTATGGATTCTCTAGTCTTACATAGTTAGGGGGAAGTTTCTCTTGTGAGCCTTAGAAAGAGTGGGTAAAGGTACTTTCAAATGATATCCTGCAAAAAACAAAAGGTGTGAGAAATGAAATATTATTCAGTCATAAAGAAGAGCATCCTGCATCTTGTGACAACATGTCCATGTAGCATTTCCTTGAGGGCATTATGCTAAGTGGAGTAAGTCAGAGAAAGATAAATACTGTATGATTTAATTTATATATGGAATATTGAAAAGCTGATATTATAGAAACAGAGAGTAGGTTGGTAATTGCCAAGAAAGGAGGCTAAGGTGGGGAAAAAATGAATGAAGGTGAACAAAGGATACAAAATTCCAATTATAAAATGAATGAGTTCTGGCATTATAATCTACCATATAATCACTATAGTTATAATTGCTAAGAGAGTAGATCTTAAAAGTTCTTAACATACACAAAGAAGTGTAAGTATATCAGCTAATAGGTATGATAATTAACCTTATTGTGGTAGTCATTTCACAATATTATATATCAAATCATCACATTTTAAATCTTAAACTTATAGAATGGTATGTGATAATTATATCTCAATAAAGCTGGAAAAATAGTTTTTTAAAAAATTACTAGAGGCAATCTTTTTAGGGCAAGGTGAACCTGAAGTATTATGTTGTATCATCAATATCCATAGACTCTCTTCTCCAAATCACTCCATGATCCAAAATAAATGCTAACACTCTAGCTATGTAATCAGTACTACAGATAATAATATCTGCTACAGATAATAAGGAAGACAATTGAAAAAATGAAGGACACTTCCAACTTTTGCACAAAAATTTGAACTTCAATGCTGAAAATAAAGTCATAAATGTATACCTAAGGTGGTCAAACAAAGATTTTTGGATAGAAAATCTAATCTTTATTCTGAAGGTCATATACCAAGTTAAAAAAAGAAATTATATTACCAAGAAAGAAAGGGTGAACAAGTATTGGATTATCTATGTTCTCAGTTAAAAATACTTATGAATTAATTGTGCATCCTTTTTTTTTTTTCTAATAGCTACATTTGAAGTTCATGTTATGGGCCGAATTGTGTTGCCAACCAAAATGTGTATGTTGAAGTACCAACTCCTGGTACCTCAGCATGTAACTGTATTTGGAGATAAGAACACCAAAGAAGTGATAAAATGAAAATGAGATTTTCATGGTGGGTCTTAGTTCCATATAAGAAGCTGAGATTAGAACACTGATATGCATGCTCAAAAAGGAAAGACCATGAGAAGGCACAGCAAGAATGCAGTCATCTTCAATCTAAGGGAAGAGGCCTCACCAAAACTGCCAACAGCTTAGACTTCTAGCCTCGTAAGCCATGTTTTATGTAGATGCTTTTTCAAAGAAGCGTGGCAACAGTATTAAAAGTTGTTTCTATGAAGTAGCTTATTTCTTTAAATTATTTGATCCACAATTTATCTCTAAATTTCTCTTTTCTTTATTATTTTCATGTTACAGTACTTTGTTTCTTTTTGACAAATCCCAATTAGAAAAGCATATTGCAAGTTTACATGGAACAAAACTGATTTTTCCACTGTAAATTTTAGTTGTTTCTAAAGTGTTCAGTTGCTTGTGGTAAATAAGCAATCACATTCATACTCTGCAATACAGAGTATGCTGTATTGCATACAATTGCTCTGCAATTGATTATTTTAGTGTTCAACTTAGAATATCTGTGATTTCACATATTTCTGCCCCACAATCCTCTGGGACTGAAGACTTTAAACAAAGAGTTTTTGATCAACTCTCTTCTCAGATGTTGACAATCCAGTATCTATTCAATAATTATAAAAATATGGTTTTGAAATGCTTACTGCTTTAGATATGATATAATCACTAAATGATCTCAATGTATATTGATAAGAAACAAATGCCAGTATATGCTCCATAATTTAAAACTGAAATTATGATTGTAGACAATATATCAGGACATTTCAAAAATATAGGAATTTCATATAAATATATCCTAATGAAAATTTAGGATCACTTTTAGATGACAATGCTGCCCATGAAATTTAACATGTCAAAATAAGCCTAATTAGTTCAAACACCTTCCTTTCATAAGGAGAAAGAATACATCTTTTGAGATTTTCCAGAGGCCCTCTGGAAAGCCTCAAATAACTTTCAAGGTCAAAAAGATTATATTTAGGATTTGATTTTTGGAATTTTTGTCAAAAATATCAAAAAGGTTTAAAACAGTTGAATAGGATCAAAAGCCACTGTTCAAGAAACAGTTATGAATTTAACCAAGTGACATTCAAAGACTTCAAAGGCAAATACAGAAAGCTAATACTCATAAAAACTTGGCTCTTTTAATAAAGAAGACTCAGTTTTCTTAAGTAATCAAAGATTTGATAAAGATAACACTGAACACAGAAAATTATTTTGATAAAACAGACTCCTTCTAGGCAGATTACTTAAAAGGTAAAGAAAACTCTTTCATAATCCCATCAAGAACAGTCCAATCAAACTTCCATCTTTTTAGCAGATAAAAGAAAATTATATTTTGGTTTTATTTAAGTACATTTTGATATTTAATATTATCTTTCTTCAGTTCAATTAAATAGAACTCTTTTATAAATTTGTTTATAAGTAACAGTTGAAATCAAATTGTTTCTGGCAGATGGAACAAGTTAAGGATACCCATTCACATAGCTAAATCTTTTTACTAATATTTATGGAGAGGACTTTTAAAATTTGTATTTGCCCTTGATGAGTAATTTTATAGTCTATGGTTTAGGGCAGGAGAGTTTTTATGTCAGTCTGTATTTTTAAAGGTGTCTTTTTTTCCTGGTTTTGTTTTGTTTTGCTATTTTCAGTCTCCATGTACAGCGTTTTGGTTATTTCCTGGGGTATTTCCATTTCAAATATATGAAAATATTTATAACTTCAAGAGAAAGAGGAATAGTGCAATCTTCTCCTAGGAGTTTCTGGGATATAGTTCTATATGCTTAGAGGTCTAAGGTGATTGCTATTTAAATTTTTTCTTTTTATTAGGGGTTGAAAGGTATGGCCACTCTGTCCATATCCTAGCCAATCACTACAACATCTTCCTCTTCATTTTCATCACTTCCCAGGGATGCTGTCTCTAATCATCTTTATCAGTCTTAACTGGCTTTATCACAAGCACTGGAAAGCTTATTCAAGGTAGCTTGTGCCCTCTTTGCTTTGCAAAACAGCACTCTAAATTCTCCAGTTTATTACTCTGCTCTCGCATTTTTTCTACTTGCCCCGAAGGTAGCAGAGTAGAGTACAACAGCATGTCCTTCGATACTATCAGCTGTTTTTCCAGCTTTCTGTCTGGAGTTTGAGCCTCTAGTTGAACACTGATACCCTGCTGAGCTGCCCACAGTAAAGGCCAGCTCACTATAGCAACCATTCATCTCTATTCTTTCCCACAATGAGCTATATACAGTTTTTCAAATAAGTGCATCAAGCAACCAGCATTTGAGGGGTGGGGGAGCACCCTCATACTCACAAGGCAGGCTACAAACATTTGACATATAGGCTACCCCTCCCTATACAGAGGTCTGTGGACAACTCAGGATTTTCTCCAACAGTGTTTCTTCCCCTTGGCCTAATCCTGTGTCTTCCTGACTGGCTCACCAACTGTTGGCTCATAAACCAGCCCCCATACATACAGGGAAAGGGGACACTGGAAAAAGAAGAGACCAGGTTGGTAGGCAGACAGTTAACAAGGGGACTTATTTATGAGACTTGTCTTAGGAGGCTGCAAGATGAATAGATCTTTACACCAGCCTGCCAAATCTTAACATCTTAGAGTGAGACCTTAACCAGTTTCAGCATGTATACTGTCCACATGTTCTCAACATCACATTACTATGTCAAGGCTATGTCCTTGAGGCAGTTTCTGGCATGAGGAAAGGAAAGGAATATCCAGAATGTACATTCCAATGATATAGACCGAAGTGAGGAGCCTCTGATTGCCAGGTTGCAGGCCTCAGGATAAATACAGGTCACTCACACCCTCTCAATGACCTTCTCCAACAATAGGTACTGAACATCCACCAGCATTCTGCTAAATCTGATAAGCTATTCTCATTGCACAGATCGGTAAATAAACACTATGGAGATTTTTAAAACTTGCCCATCTTTCCTTCCATCCTCCAATGAGGAGTACAATGAGGTGTAATCTGTTGTGTTTATTGAGTCCATGTTTTTAATTATCAAAATGTCATTTTTAAATATCTAGTACCACTTCCCTCTTCTATGTTAGGACCCATAATGAGAGGGAAAAAAAGGCATCTATCTAAGTATTATTTCTTTTCTTTCATTTTTTTATCTTTTTTTATTTATTTCATCGTGTTCCCTCTGAAAATTTATCGGGTTACCCTAAATAGTAAGGAAAAGAGAGAAGATTTCATTTATTTACTCATCAATAGTAATTATGATGTTTCTCTGGGCAGTGGGGAGGCCTAGTAAAGGAGACAAGCTTATAGAATTTGCATTCTAATGGAGAGAGAAAACAACCTATAACCAAAAAGATGGAGATTATGCCACTGATGTATAAATATCAAGACAAAAGGTGAGGGTTTCATAGGTGGTCAGTAGGGAAGTCCCACTAATGGAGTAGACACGTAAAGAAAGAATGAAAGTGAGTTATGCAGACATCTGAAGGGAGATTTTTACAGGCAAAGGGAAGAGAAGGAGTAAAAGGCATAAGGAAGGAATGTGTTGCTAATGCTTGAGGAAGAGCAAGGAGACAAATGTCACATTTAAAATAAGTAAATGTAGAGCTTTTTACTTAAATTTCCAAATATGTGTGTATGTATACATTTATTTTTCTTCCTAATGTGTTAAAATATAATTGACATATAACACTGGTAAGTTTAAGGTGTACAAGGTAGTGATTTTATTGTTGTTCATAATCTCAGTCATGTTCGATTCTTTGTGACCCTGTGGAATGCAGCATGTCAGGCTTCCCTGTCCTTCACCATCTGCCAGAGCTTTCTCAAACTCATGTCCATTGAGTCAGTGATCCCATCCAACCATCTCACCCTCTGTAGTCCCCTTCTCCTGACTTCAATCTTTCCGAGCATCAGGGTCTTTTCTAATGAGTCAACTCTTCACATCGGGTGGCCAAAGTATTGGACCTTCAGCTTTAACATCAGTCCTTCCAATGAATATGCATGATTTTATACACTTGTGCGTGTGTATATATATGAAAAATGATTATTTAATGTGTAAAATAATTAGCATAAGTAGATTAATTAACACATCCATTCCCTCATATAGTTACACTTTTGTGGATTTTTGTTTTGGCCAAAGGGAATAAACTTTTAGTTATAGGATGACTAACATCTGGAGATGCAACATAGAGCATGGTGACTATAGTTAGCAATACTATACATTTGAAAGTGTTAATAGAGTAAATTGTAAAAGCTCTCATTGCTAAAAAAATCAAAAGCATATTTTGAGTTTCTGAATAGAAATCTCTGCTTTTATTTAGAAAAATGTAAAACCAAAATAGTATGTCTTCTCTTTCATTAAGAAAATATGAAATACAAAGTGTAAGTAGTACTTTGAAATGAATATACTTCTCTTAAAAAGGCACTGTAAAGCATACCACTTGGGGCTAAAAATCTTCAAGCACCATGTTAAAATCCCTTCACTTTGATGATAAGGCCAGCTAAGAATACATAAATTTGTGATCTGGGAAACTAAATAAAGAACTTGCCTCTAACCACTCAGATTTGGGGAAAATATATGTATATATTAATCCTGATCATGATTGATTAATTAATGATCCAGATCATTAATCTGATCATGATTGAAGATTTCTTATATTATTTTTACATGCCACTTAATATAAAGGTGTAAGGGCTTTTTTCTTATAAAAGACAACTACATCTAAATTTGAAATTCACTGGCTTAAGCTACACTCCTATAGAGAAGAAATATGTTTTTTGTAAGAAACAGTCCATAAAAATCTATGCACATTATTTTTATTTAAATTCTAAATGAGATCATCATATTTTTTCTATTCTATTCTATTTCTATTTTTTTTTCTATTCTTTCCTCAAAATAAGTATAAAAATTAAAAGAGGTTTTGTTTGTGGTAGATGACTGCTGTGATCCTTTATCTACCATTTACAAAGTAGATATTGACATAAAATTATTAAGGCACAAAGATTATTTTTAGAATTTCCAAAATCTAAACATTGAATGGGGCATAATTTATATTTCTATATTAACTTTCATTGAGATAATTCATTAAAGTTGCATACTCTGAAAATGAAAAATATTAATCTATATTTCTGTTCAAGAAATATTTACCCAGAACTCCCTGTGCACCAGATATCCCCATTCTGGGGATAAAAGCAAAATTAAGAAAGTGAAAGCGAAGTGTTAGTCACTCAGTCGTGTCTGAGTCTGCAACCCCATGGGCTGTAGCCCACAGGCTCCTCTGTCCATGGGATTCTTCAAGCAAGAATACTGGAAGGGTTCATTCCCTTCTCCAGGGGATCTTCTTAACCCAAGGATCCAACCCAGGTCTCCTGCTTTGCAGGTGAGCCACCAAGGAGGCCCCAAAAATAGAAAAATAAGGTGCAGTGTTTATCCTCAAGATGATCACAGTCTAGTAGGGAAGCCATGCTAATAAACAGATTAAGATTATGACATTCAATATGAGAGGCGAAATGATCATGATATGCCTAAGCTGGTATGATGTACAAAGATAGACAGCAGACAATATGCGTGGAACAAGAAAATAATTCAACAGTCATTTAGAAAATATCTCTTAATCTTTTACTATGTGCCACTCAGTGTTTTTGTGGCTGGGAACATGGCAGGGAAGAAAATTGCTTTCACAAGACTTATATTTCATGGTGGGGAAACAGATAATAGAAACAAATAAGTCCTATGTCCTTTGGGCAAGCTCAGGGAGTTGGTGATGGATGGGGAATCCTGGTATGGTGCAGTCCATGGGGTCGCACAGAGTGACTGAACTGAGCTGAAGTTGTATGCCAGGTGATGGTAAGTGCTTCATTCCTGAAAGGGATTCTGAATCTGGACTTGACAGCCATTTGGGATGCAGAAAAAACTTGCTTAAAGTAACTTGACTGGGATCAGAAATCATGTCAATTGTCATTCTCATTATCACCATGTGAAGAGAATAGAAGATTAAAAGCCAATGAAAATACATTGTTCTAGAAATCTCTGTTTCCAAGTTTATATGCACAGTATGGAAAGCATGATAATAACCAAGAATGATTAATAAGCTATGCATAGTATGTTGGAATAAGTATGTTGAGGAGTAGACAGAGGCAAAGGTCTGACAACTGGGTGGTCCAGATGAAAAACAAGGTTCCATACCATAATAAAGCTTCTGCTGCTGCTGCTAAGTCGCTTCAGTCGTGTCTGACTCTTTGCGACCCCATAGACGGCAGACCACCAGGCTCCCCCATCCCTGGGATTCTCCAGCCAAGAACACTGGAGTGGGTTGCCATTTCCCTCTCCGATGCGTGAAAGTGAAAAGTGAAAGTGAAGTCAGTCAGTCGTGTCCGACTCTTAGCGACCCCATGGACTGCAGCCTACCAGGCTCCTCCATCCATGGGATTATCCAGGCAAGAGTACTGGAGTGGGGTGCCATTGCCTTCTCAAATAAAGGTTATAGTGGTTATTCTTCCTTCTCATCTCATAAAGAGGGTGCATTCTTTTTAACCTGCCATCAGCCTCTCCAGATACGGTGGGGTGGGATGGAATAGTAGGTAAGGAGATAAACTCATTCTTTGTAACACAAAGGAAAATATAGCAGTGACATTTTTGTGGGGTGGGAATTATAATTAAAAGAAGAAATGTATATCAAAGGTCCATTTAGAGAAACGCATTTAAGGTCTTACTTTGTAGTGGATATTATGACTCCAATCTTGTGTCTTCATGATTAAACATCTGTCTGAGTAAACATCTGTCTGACTAAAGATTTTGTTAATGGATATATTGCTCTGTTGAGAAAGCAGAACTTGACACAATTGCTGAGGAAGACTGTAACAACAGTCCCTTTTGAGGACACAGTATATGTGGACTTAGTATCTGAAATAGCCTGGGGGTTTTCATTTTACTTTTTCAAAGACAGTGTTAACCTTTAAAATATGTAGTTACTTTTTAAAATTGTATATCCACAGTAAACCCTTCTGGTCAAATAATGTTTTTATAAACCTAATAATTTTTAAAATGTACTTGTAAGGTCATAGTTTAGACAGGAAGAGCAAAAGACAAACTGTATGTTTCAGTTCCCTTCGGAAGTGTTTTCTGCAAATTAGTCAAAGGAACTCTCACGTTTATTGGCTAGAATGCCTCTCTCAGGTTTAGGTAAGCTTTCTAAGAAAAAAGAAGAGAATGGATGTTTTCTAGGTAGGTACTAAGTTTCATCTATTTAAATAAAAATATACATTCAAAGTATTGTTATTTTAAAATTCTTATTTTAAGTGATTTTATTGAATTATTGCTGCTTATAGCAACTTGGAGAAGGGAAGGGCAACCTACTCCAAAATTCTAGCTTGGAGAATTCCATGGACATAGGAGCCTGGCGGGATGCAGTCCATGGGGTTGCAAAAATCAGACAGGACTAAGCTATTTTACATATATACATACTGCTTGTACTTGTAAAAGTAAAATAATGGGTTAAAAAATTTTACTATAAAAAATAATTAAAGTTTAGTAATAATAAACAAATATGTTCATTAGTAGACTAAGAAAAACTTAGACAATGAACTCTGGCATTGACATCTTTCTGTACTAATTGAATGAAATATCTATAAGGATCATGAATTGGAAATCTTTCAAAACATGTCATCCATCATCCATGTCTATTTCTTGGTAGCCTTTGGGCATAAATGAATTTCAGTCCTAGACAATTTATAAATACACCTTTCCATAGTTTCTAACATAGGCAGGCAAATTCAGCCAACATTTTATTATAAACATACTGCAGGTGAAGCATCATCAACTAACCATAGATGACCTTGAGATATTAAACATTTCAAGCTGAATTAGGAAATACTTTAATCTGTTTCTCCTTTCATTCAGCAAATATTTACTTTGAACCAATTAAGTATTACCCCTACTGAGAATCTATGATTCAACTTAGTGTTTTGAAATATGTTCTATATAATTAACTGTTTTGTGGTTGATTAAAGGAAAAAAAAGTTTTATTTTTTGTAAATATTTTCATCTGCTTGCTTGAAAAGCTGTCTGTGGCTTGGGAGTACTAAGCTTAGTATAATTAGGCTGTTGATGTGAAGAGGATCTGGGCAGAGGGTTGGTGGATGAGGGACAAATTCATAAGAAACAGCACAGACCTAAAAGGAAGACAGAATCAAGTGAGTTCTAACAAGGGCTATACTTCACAAATACTTCTTTCAGTTTGAGAGCAAATCAAAAAGAAAGGGGCAAGAGTACCCTCACTTCAAAAGCTGACCTAGAATAGTTTTTCAATGGTTACAGACAAGTATTCTCACTGGGAAAGGCAAAGTCTGCAATAACTAAATGGTTTTAACCTAAAATCTGATTAGATATGCTTCATACAAATGCCACTTGCTGGAATGAAAAGAAGGAAGTTCAAATGGTTAAATTGAGTCAAAATGTGAAGGTTGTATGCACCAGACAAAACTGTGAGTGATTTGAAACTTCTTTTGGATGAACTTGTGCTGCATCTTAATTCTTATATCAAGCCAAAAGATATATTGATTGGTTTATCACTAAGTGATAAATTTTCTGGACACTGGTATATTTTCCCCAACTACTAAAAAAGCTTACAAGAAAAATATAACCTAGGAAAGTTCATCTTATGTAGTATGATGTCATCATTAAAGTAATGTATAGAGAAATAAAAGGATAGTTCTAGATATTAAATTTCTTACATGAAATGTAAGAATCCCCAAAGAACTGTGAAAAAAGAAAATTATTGGATCTTTCTGGAGAATTATTTTTTTTCTTTTACAATTATTGTTGTGTAAATGCTTTTTGCTAGTATTACCAATGTTGCAATCATGCCCATGTTAAGTGAATTTCTCCAAGAAGAACTGATAACTGATCAAATGTTGTTTGACCAACTAGTGTTGGTCTAACAAATGTGATGATCAAAGATATCTTGATCAACCACAAGGGGCTTTTTAAAAGCTACCTTAGAAAAAAATGAGTTTAGGGAGTTCCCTGGTAGTCTGAAGGTTAGGATTCGACACATTCTTTAAAGTGATTTTTGGTTTATAAATCTTCCACTCTTTATGGACATGTTTATTTCAAGTTGTTAATTTTGAGAGAAAATGAGAGAATAAAGTGAAAAAAATACAAGTTATTTTAAAATCCAGCATAATTGATATGAAAAGGTAGTACATTGGCAAAGAGTAGTAAAGGTATACATTTCATTATTTAAAGAAGGAATAGGGAGAGGCTGTGATTGGAGAAGATTTAGAACACATTATAAAGAAAATAGAAGTGTGGAGTTCAAAAAAGTCTGTTACAATGTCTTGGAGCCATAGCTTACAGAAACATGCATGGTCACCAAGATTGCCATCTGTCATTCAGAATGCATATGTCTGTGCATTCAGTTAAGAAACAAGAATTGAGATGCTTTTCATTTACTTTCACAAAATCTTAGAGGGAAAATAAAATCTACATGATCTGATGGCAGGAAGCTGCGAGGATAGCAAGGTGTGGATTAGTCTTTGAACTTCATGAATACATGAATGGCAGTAGAAGCACAATATTGAACAATTTCTAGGCAAAGTGCAAGTCTTAGAGACAGAGAAAGGAGCTACACATGCAAGAATTTGGAGGGGACAGAATACACAGGTAGAAATAACACAAAGCATCACTTATAATGTAGTCACAGGAGGCAAGAAAAGATTAACAAACTTAGCAATTTACCTTTGTGACATGCTTTGGAAGATTTCAAAACCAGGAGTACGAACTTCAACGTAGGTGATTGCAATATAGCTCAATGATGTGACATTTCATTAGGCTTGCTTCTGACGAATGCCAGATTACTTCATGGAAAAAGAGATTCCATGAAGATATTGAAGATATTGAAGATAATTTCAATATTTTGAAAGCAAGACAATGTGGGAGGATATGAGAAGAGAACTATTAATTATGCAAGGATATTGGATTTTCCAGGCTTGGCACAATGGTAAAGAATCTTCCTGCCAATGCAGGAGACACAAGAGATGTGGCTTTGATCCTTGGGCTGGAAAGATTCCCAGGAGAAGGAAATGGAAACCCACTTCAGTATTCTTGCCTGGGAGATTCCATGGACAGAGGAGCCTTGGCAGGCTGCAGTCCATAGGGTTGCAAAGAGGTGGACATGAGCATGGTTGAATTTTATCCAGAAAGCAATGAATGTATAATTTGCATTTTAAAAATTCTTCTTTGCAGTGTGGATAATATATGGAGGGGACATGAGATCAGAGGCAGAGGGATAAATTGGAGAATGCTGCTTGATTCAGGGGAGAAATAGTCATGTTAGAAAGAAGATTATAGATTCAATGAATATTTCAGAGTTTGACTTCTTAGTATTCAAAGATTAATTGAAATGAAACTGTTGAAGGAAAAAATGAAATTAGAGGAGAGTCATAGCTCTTTGGCTTGAGCAAATAACAGACTGTCATTCTGAGATGTAATAGGTTTTTGGTAGGAGAAGTTTATGGTAGTGGGTAGTGGTGATATGTATTGGGTTCCTTTAGAACAAGTTGGAGCAGCAGGGGCTCTCATTCACTGCTGTTGGGACTGGAAACTGTTGCTGCCACTTTGGAATGTTTGGAGATTTATTACAAAACTATAAACACACTCTTACTATTTGATGCAGTAATCATGCTCTTTAGTATTTACTCGAGGGAATTGAATATTTGTGCCCATGAAAAGCCAGCACAGTGATAACAGTTTTACTCATAACTGCTCAAACTCAGAGGCCATAACATGTCCTTCAGTAGGTAAATGGATAAATGTACAACCAAACATTTGACTATTATTCAGTGCTAAGAAGAAATGAGCTATCAAACCATGAAAAGACATGAAGAAGCATGCATGCATATTACCAATAAAAGCAGCCAAATTGAAAAGAATATGTACATATAATTCCAACTACATGAAATTCTGGAAAAAGCAAAAACTTCATAGACAGTAAAAAAAAATCACTGTTTTCCAGGGGTTGGAAGGGAAGGATGAATAGGTAGAGCAAAGTGGACTTTAGATCACCAAAACATTCTTCTGTTTTGATCACTACAATAAAGGGTACACATCATTACACATTTGCCAAAACTCTTAGAATGGAAAACACCAAGAGTGAACTCCAGTGTAAACTATGGACTTTAGGTAATGGTGTGCCAAAATAGCTTCATGGAATGTAACAAGTGTGGCTCTGTGGTGCTGGATGTCCAGGTAGCGGAAGCTGTGTTATGTGTGAGGGCAGGGTATATATGGGAACCTTCTGGACTTTCTGCTATTTGCTCTTTTCTTGAGCACCTAAAACTGCTATATAAATTACTTTATTAATTTAAACACACACACTTCATGGGATCTTGGTAAATTTCATATTCTGTGTATATTTTTTTGTGACACATATAGTTCCTGAAAGAATGTTTGGAGGCATATAAGGATACAAGAATCTATATCTATGTCTGTATTCATATCTCATAAGATGGGAGAAAATAGGAGAAAACTGAAAGAAAGGCTAGGGCAAGTACAGAAATTAGTCAATAATAAATTGAACATATCTATAATATTTACCTTCTACAGGGCTCAAAATTTGCTAGAAACCCTTGTTTAAAAAGAACATATTTTACTCATTTATACATTTCACATCACAGAATTAAATATATATTTGAAGATGTGATAATTACTCTTTAATGTTTAATAAGTCCCTGATGGCATTGTCTTTTCATAGTTTCAGGAAGGCCTTGCTTCCTGAGCTCCTATCTTAGCATTTTCTCCTGTAGAGACCCATAAGTAATCTCCCAAAAGCAATTTTGCAGAAATGGTAGGTGGAGCAATAAAAGTGCAATCCAGTTACTAACTCTCTATTGCTTTTATTGAACCCAGTGGCAATATGTTCATATAAAGTATCCTGTATGAAAGACTCCACATACAGTCTGACAATCCAACAAATGTGTGTACTCATCCAAACTTTCCAGCATAAACCCCTGCTGTCCATAAAATGCCTGTGCACATAGACACGCAGGCATTCAGAGAAGCTGGATGACTTTAGCTTGTCTTAAGCTTCAACATCCTGGGGTGCATATGCATGCTGTACATCAGAGAGGAATTCACGCGGTGAGATATGGAAAAAGAGAAGTAAAGACTAGGACAAATCAGATCAGCGTGCTTCAGGTTGAAAACTCATGAATTCCTGAATGTGTTGTGACCTAGCTTACCCTATGTATCTCTTGGAAAAGCACACTTTCTGTTTGTATCAAATAGAAGAAATAGTGTAAGTTATAAATCACTCAATTTCACATGTACAAATATACATCAGGTATAGATTTGAGTTGACATTACCAATTCTCTTGAAACATAAGTACATGAACTATGACAAGTAAATGTGGCAGAGCATACAATATCTATGAAGCATTTATAATGTTCTGAGAAGAAACCTTTGAACATTTAATTGTAACTGCCAACTTTACATAATACCATAAGAAAACACAGAATTTCCCTTTATGTATCCTTTATTTTTAAATTAAACTTTCACTGCATTATCCTTTATTTTACTGTCTAGCTGGGTAGCTTGAACACAAATTACACAAATAATAAATACTAAGTCACTTCTGCCTCGAGAAACACACACACACAAAGTTATAGTATTTTAAGAATTAGAAGTCTTAGAACATCATAAACTTGATGATGTAAAACTCAGGCTCATTAATAACACACCAGTACTGCATGATATTTTGGTCGATACAGATTTTAAACTCAAATACCAATATGGGTCAAGTAGATAATATAACTGATAAAGTTGGATAGCTGGAATCTGTAGTAAAAAATAAATTGTCACCACCCAATCTTCCCTTGTGGATCAGTTGGTAAAGAATCCACCTGCAATGCTGGAGACTTGAGTTCGATCCCTGGGTTGCGAAGATTCCCTGGAGAAGGGAAAGGCTACCCAATTCAGTATTCTGACCTGGAAAATTCCATGGACTCTATAGTCCTTGTGGTCGCAAAGAGTCGGATACTGAGTGATTTTAACTTTCACTTTCAATGGTATCCTGCAAAATCATGAAGCTGAGTTGTGCCTTATCTTCTGATTTTCTAAGTTAACTAGGAATGAAGATTTTATATTTAAAACAGACAGCCTGTATATAAAATATAGACAATTAATTCTAAAGATGTGTGTGTATATATATATATATATACATACATATGTATGTATGTGTATATATATGTACATATGTGTGTGTGTGTGTATGTATTTATCTCCCTACTTCTGCAGGATGGTCTTATTCAAATAAAGACTCTCATTTAACAACAATCTTCCAAACCCAGGGATCAAACCCAGGTCTCCTGCATTGCAGGCAGATTCCTTACCAGCTGAGCCACAAAGCCCATTTAACACCACCAAAATTAGGCAATTATTAACAATATGAATAAAGTTATTTTAGGCATATGATTGAAATATATACATACATAATATTTCAGAGAAATAAATGGTTAAATTATATTAAAATATTTTTATCAATGTCTAGAGAAAGCAAATTGATTCTATTCATGTCCTGAAATCTACGTATATACACAAGGTTTTATAATTTTGAAAATTAAATTATGTAGGTTTATGCTTTGAAACAAGCACAATTTTAATAGTGACTCATAATTATAAATAGAAAAAATATTAAAAATTTAGAAAAATGATCTCTCTTTCTCTCTAGTTGCTAAGTCATGTCCGACTCTTGCAACCCCATGGACTGTGTAGGCTGACAGGCTTCTCTTTCCATGGGATTCTCCAGGCAGCAATACTGGAGTGGGTGCCATTTCCTTCTCCAGGGGATCTTCCTGACCCAGGAATCAAACCCAGGTCTTCTGCATTGCAGGCAGATTCTTTACCAACTGAGCTATCAGTTGTTTAATCATGTATTAAACATATTTTTCTTAATTATTCAACGCTATTCATTTATTTAAAATTTTGAATGATATTTTCTCACTGTTGAAAATACTGACAAATAAATATATAAATTAAAAGCATGCAGATATATCAAAGAGATAGCTAGGGTTAAACTTCTGGTGAATTCTATTCCTGATACTTTAATTGAATACATATAACCAATAGAGAATTTAGGGTGAATTGGCTTTAAAGTTCTATAATCTTTCTTGTAACTTTTATAATATAAGCATTTATACCATTAAACAGTGTTTGAATATTTACTTTTTAATGGTAATGTAATATGCATCATGTAATTACACATAGTTTACTAGGCAAAACTTATAGTATTTGTAATGTATGATGCTCTCAATATTTTACTATTATGAAAAATGCTATGAAGGACATTTTATTCATTAATATTTCTTGGCATCTTTAGAATAATTTGCTAGAGAAATTCTGAATCATGTAACACAGCTACATTTACTGCCAGAAGGCTTTCCACCACTCTGTGAAAATTTCCACCTCTGCACGGTCCTGCTAGCTGTAAATATGAATAATAAGCAAAATTTTGTCAATTCAATTGATGATAATCTCATGAAATGTCTATTCTTATCTCTTAGTGAATATGAGCATAGTTTTCTGTGTTTGCTATTTGTATTTCTTTTCCCTCCAATAATTTTTTATTATACTTGCTCATTTTTCTACTGGGGAGAAAGTGATTAGTGATATATTTTCAAGGATTTGTAGTAAGAACAATAATCCTTTCTCTTTCATACTTATTGCAATTCTTTTCCTATGTTTTCATACTTTAGTATTTTTAGTAAACTAAAGGAATGGATAAGATACTAGAAATATCTAATATTTACATGTTTATACCATTTTGCAAAATATGAGAGTGGCAAAAATAAGAAAATGCTAAAGCAGATTTATTTACCCTTGATATGTATTCATTTTGTTATGAATTTTCTCTCATTTTACAAAAGATTCTATTTCTTGTGTCAATGTGAGAACAATCTTTAAGTTCTCTTTAGACAAAGTAGATGAAATAATCGGCTTAATAAAATTGTAGCAAACTAGAGAAAATTAGGCAAAATGATTGATTTTGAGTTTGACCATCGGGTTGGGGAGGCTGCTAAGTATAGAAAAGATATAAAGGTTTATTTAAAACAATCCCTGTCATATGGCTCTAAATATGATTGAATGTGTGGTGTACTGTGTAAATGCTACTGTGTAAATCCTTGTAACAGAAACGTATCTTGATTCAAGTCCTAATAAATATTCCTGTGTTTTATTCCGTATTAAATTGACCCATGCTCCATGAATGGTTGGAAAGAATTTAAAATTGTGTTTACTTTCAAGTAGGAAGATAGAGAATAATTTTAGCACTCAAAACCACTTTTCACATGTCCCAGAGAAATGAAAATACAGTTCTATGTAAAAGAATGCAATTATGTTGCAGAGATGCACCCTTGTGATTATGAATTTAGAGTTGGAAACTTTGACAGTTGGGAAGATTTTTTAAATTAATTGATATAATGAAATATTAAGTATGACAATATCACAAGCTGAAGCTTTTTAATGGGTGTCACCTATGTATTTTATTCAAAGAATCCATCACTGAAATTTATTTTATCCAACTTGTATCACTTTATACAGTTTAACTTTGCCTCATATGGATTGAATTTTTGATAGTGAACAAGAGAGCTGAATGAATAAAGAAGACAGTGTATAACTACACAAGAGTGTGGGATTATTGGGAAAAGGAAGTTTAAGTGATGCGTTATGATCATTCTATTTTCATTCATGTAATAAAGATATATTGTTATTTATAAAAGTAATCCAAGTTGGGTTTTTATTAATCTGAGCAATAATGTTTGCTTAATCTTATTTAGAGATCCAACACTTGAAAAATGTAACTACTTTAACTTTGAATTATATTAGTTTGAATGTAATCAATGGATTCTATTTAAAACATATAAAATGTATTAATGAAAGAAGTGTAAATATTAAATCAAACTGAGGATCTTTCTGAATTTTATATAGTTTATATGCCTATTCATAGAATATTCATGGATAAATTGTCATTAACAAAACCAAAAAGGAATGATTGATAAATCATTGTCATGGATGATATCTATGAGTGACTAATTTTTAATTATTAAAACTTAGAAAATCATAAATAATTGCCCAGTGGGGTGATTTAATTTAATATTGAGTTATAGTAAGATGATGAAATAAAGTTCAGATAAATTAGAATCAAGTGGATATCAGTCAGGATCTAAGATGAATTAAAGGTCAAAGTTGCTAGAATATTTATCAACTTATCTACATGAAATATTCCTGGGACCAATTCTTTCAAGCCAGCTTGAGGAATAAACAAACATCTAGCAGCAGAATGGATCATAACTGGTGAGAGTTAATATTAGGAAATATTTCTTAGGAGAGAATGAGACCAACACATGGCACTTGACACACGTTAGGAGTTTAGTAAATGATAAATAAAATTTAAGACTTAAAATAGGTGGGGAAAATCAGATCAAAATATTATCTGCTTCTGATAGATGTTTATTAAATGCCAGATTTAAAATAGCTACTCCAAAAAAAGATATTTTAATCAATTAATTCACAGCTAATTTGATATTTATATCTTGCCAAGTACAAATTAAGCACCTGTATATACTCCTGAAGGTTAATAAATACATTCATATGAATGCAGTTACAATTTTAGTATTTATAAAGTTTTAAGTTAATTTATGATTCAAAGAGCAATACATTGCATATGTATAAATTTCTATATTTTATGACTTTATTTACCATTATTTTAAAAAAATCCATTGCCTTTGGGAAAAACATTCATTTCCTTTGGTTTTATTTGTATGATAAACATATAATATAATCACACACTGCAATAGTCATAAAACTAAAATTAACATAAAATCATAAAACTAGTTTCTCTAGATACAATGTAAAAATAAAAAACTGGAAAACTTCTCACTTATAGTGAGAAAATTATGTTTCATATTAGGTAAAAATCAATGCAATACTATAAAGCAAGTATGCTTCAATTAAAAATAAATTTTAAAAATTTTTAAGAAAATTAAAATTTTACTACTGTACATCATTTAAAGACATGAATGAAGCAACGTGGCACGCAGGCACACAGTTCATTTACAACATCCATACTAAGGACAATGAGTCTGTTTCCACATGAATATATGATTTATTTGTGACTATCATATATATTATCAATATTTTAGAATATCATATGTCATATAGCTTTGGTATAAGTAATAGTTTTGTACAGAAATATTATTATAGCTATGAAGTGGCAAAGAAGCAAAGCTAAATGACCAAAGAACAATTTTAAATGAGATAGAGTTTAAAAAAAATGATTAGGAGATGATGACCATTTATTGAAAATCTACTATATCCCAGAAAATGTGCTATATATTTTCACATTGTTAATTTTCCAAAATATCTTAGCAGGTATTTTTATTCTCATTTGTTAAATAAATAACAGTTTGATGAGTTAAAGGAAAGAATTATGATTCTTTCTTTTCCAGTACGAATGATTCAGAAATAACTAATACATCTTCTAAAATTATCCAGCTAGAAGGTGACAAAAATTGTTCAACCATAACTGCAAAACTTACATTTTACCATGATATCATGCTGAATTTTGGTATAATAGAAGTCAAATTACCATTAAACTGAGACAATTTTATTCCATTATTCCTCTTAGTGTGGAAAGGCAGTTCAACATAAATCCTGATAGTGAGACATGACTTATGACAAAGTCAGAGACTATTTAGGTGGCCATATAACTAAGTAAACAAAGTTAACACTGGATGGGGATTTCCAAGAGGAAGTAAAGAGCTTTCTAGTCCTCTACAAATAACCATGGAGCAACTGGCTGACCAACACTAGCCCACTTCTCTATTGTGCCTCTGTGCTTTATTTATCTGAGTCACAGACCTCGAATATATCACATGATCAAACCAACTCATCCAAACATTAAGCATGATGCTCACCTATCTTTACTGAAGAACTATAAGTATTGATTTCCCAAGACAAAATTTCCTAACTCTCAGAGGCTATAAATGACTAATTATATTCACGAAATAAATTAAATCTGCTTAGAGTCAGTTTATTTACCACTGGTAGTTCTGAGATTTCAGTCTTTACATGACAATGTCTGCCCTGTTGGTGTTCAGTTGCTAAGTCATGTCCACCTATTTGCCACCCCATGGACTACAACACTCCAGGGTTCTCTGTCCTTCGCTATTTCCTGGAGTTTTCTCAAACTCAGGTCCATTGAGTCTGTTATGCCTTGCGAACATCTCATCCTCTGTCATGCGCTTCTTCTCTTGCCCTCAATCTTTCCCAGCATCAGGATCTTTTCCAGTGAGTTGGGTCTTCATATTATGCTGCCAAAGTATTGGAGTTTTACCTTCAGCATCAGTCCTTCCAATGAATATTCCTTTAGGGTTGACTGGTTTGATCTCCTTGCTGTCCAAGGGACTCTCAAGAGTCTTCTCTAGTACCACAGTTCAAAATCATCAATTTTTCACTGCTCAGCCTTCTTTATGGTCCAACTCTCACATCTGTACATGACTACTGGATAAACCATAGATTTGACTATATGGACCTTTGTCATTTGTCAGCAAAGTAATGTCTCTACTTTTAAGAATGCTATCTAGGTTTGTCATAGCTTTTCTTTCTAGGAGCAACCATCTTTTAATTTCATGGCTGCAGTCATCATCCACAGTGATTTTGGAGCCCAAGAAAATGAAATCTGTCTCTGTTTTTCACTTTTTTCCCCATCTATTTGACATGATGTGATGGGACCAGATGCCATTATCTTAGTTTTTTGAATGTTGAATTTTAAGCTAGCTTTTCTGATTTCCTCATTTACCCTCATAAAATGGCTCTTTAGTTCCTCTTCAATTTCTGCCATTAGAGTGGTATCATCTGCAGATCTGAATTTGTTGATATTTCTCCCAGAAATCATGATTCCAGCTTGTGTCTTCTAGGCTGGCATTTCACATGAGGTATTCTGCACATAGGCTAAATAAACAGGGTGACAATATACAGCCTTGATGTACTCCTTTCCCGATTTGGAACCTGTCTATTGTTCTAAGTCTGATTCTAATGGGTGCTTCTTGACCTGCATACAGGCTTCTAAGGAGGGAGGTAATGTGGTCTGGAATTGCCGTCTCATTAAGAATTTTCCACAGTTTGTTGTGATCCATATGGTCAAAGGCTTTAGCATAGTCAATGAAGCAGAAGTAGATTTTTTTTTCCTGGAATTTCCTTGCTTTGTCTGTGAGCCAATGGATGTTGGCAATTTGATCCCTGGTTTGTCTGCCTTTTCTAAATCCAGCTTGTACATCCTGGAAGTTCTTGGTTCACATAACATTGAGGCCTGGCTTGAAGGATTTTGAACATTGATTTGCTAGTGTGTGAAATTAGTGCAATTGTATGGTAATTTGAACATTCTTTGGCATTGCCTGGTATGACCTAACTCAAATCCCTTACAATTATACAGTGGAAGTGAGAAATAGATTTAAGAGACTAGATTTAATAGAGTGCCTGATGAACTATGGATGTAGGTTGGTGACATTGTACAGGAGACAGGGATCAAGGACATCCCCCCAAAAAAGAAATACAAAAAGGCAAAATGGTTTTCTGAGGAGGCCTTACAAATAGCTGAGAAAAGAAGAGAAGTAAAAGGCAAAGGAGAAAAAGAAAGATATACCTATTTGAATGCAGAATTTCAAAGAATAGCAAGGAGAGATAAAAAGCCTTCCTCAGTGAACAATGCAAAGAAACAGAGGAAAACAATAGAATGGGAAAGACTAGAGATCTCTTCAAGAAAATTAGTAATTTTTAAGAATATTAGTAATCATGGCCTACCTACCATTTACCAGTTGAGCCACAGGGAAGCCTCCAAGTTGGCTTAAAACTCAACATTCAGAAAACTAAGATCATGGCATCTGATCCCATCACTTCATGGCAAATAGATGGGGACACAATGGAAACAGTGAGAGACTATTTTCTTGGACTCCAAAATCACTGCAGATGGTGATTGCAGCCATGAAATTAAAAGTACATTTTCTCCTTGGAAGAAAAGTTATGACCAACCTAGGCAACATATTAAAAAAAGCAGAGACATCACTTTGCAAACAAAGTTCCATCTAGTCAAAGCTATGGTTTTTCCAGTAGTCACGTATGGATGTGAGAGTTGGACTATAAAGAAAGCTGAGTGCCAAAGAATTGATGCTTTTGAACTATGGTGTTGGAGAAGACTCTTGAGAGTACCTTGGACTGCAAGGAGATTCAACCAACCTATCCTAAAGGAAATCAGTCCTGAATATTCATTGGAAGGACTGATGTTGAAGCTGAAACTCCAATATTTTGGTCACCTGATACAAAGAACTGACTCTTTTGAAAAGACCCTGATGCTGGGAAAGATTGAAGGCAGGAGGAGAAGCATACAGCAGAGGATGAGATGGTTGGATGGCATCACTGACTCAATGGACATGAGTTTGGGTAAGCTCCAGGAGTTGGTGATGGACAGGGAGACCTGGCGTGCTGCAGTCCATGGGGTCACAAACAATCAGACACAACTGAGTGACTGAACTGAACTGAACTGGTATTGAAACGTAAACTGACCTTTCCAATCCTATTGCCACTGCTGAGTTTTCCAAATTTGCTGGCTTATTGAGTACAACATTTTAACTGCATCATCTTTTAGGGTTTTAAACAGCTCAGCTGGAACTATATAATCTCCACTATCTTTGTTCATAGTAATGCTTCCTAAGGCCCAATTGACTTCACACTCCAGGATGTTTGGCTCTAGTTTGGTGACCACACCATCATGGTTATCTGAGTCATTAAGACATTTTTGTGTAGTTCTTCTATCTATTCTTGCCATCTTTTCTTAAGCTTTTCTGTTTCTGTTAGGTCCTTGCATTTATGTCTTTTAATTTGCTCATCTTTTCATGGAATATTCACCTGGTATCTCCAATTTTCTTGAAGAGATCTCTAGTCTTTTCCATTCTATTGTTTTCCTCTGTTTCTTTGTATTGTTCATTTAAGTATTCTTTCTTAGTTCTCCTTGCTCTTCTCTAAAACTCTGCTTTCAGTTGGGTATATCTTTCCCTTTCTTCTTTGCCTTTCACTTCTCTTCTTTCTCAGCTATTTGTAAAGCCTCCTCTGACAACCACATTCCCTTCTTGTGTTTCTTTTTGTTTAGGATGGTTTTGCTGACTGTAGCTCAGATCATGAGCTCCTTATTGCAAAATCAGGCTTAAATTGAAGAACCTATGGAAAAACACTGGACCATTCAGGTATGGCCTGTATCAAATCCCTTATGATTACACAGTAGAGATGACAAATAGATTCAAACAATTAGACCTGGTAGACAGAGTGCCTGTAGGATATAGACAGAGGTTTGTAACATTGTACAGGAGGTGGTGGTTTTGTCTGTTTTTGCTTACATTTTTCCAATATGATAGATAAGAAAGGTATGTAATTGTAGGTTTAGTTTGCATTGCTTGTATTACAACCTGTTTGTTCTCTTTTCATATGTTTATAGTCTATTTATATATTTTTCTTTGTAAAGTACCTGTTCACCAATTGGAAATATTTAATAATACTACAGATGCATTAACACTTTGGCATAGTAAACTGCTTCTAGAATCTTATTGTTTAATTTTAAAAGTATCAAAATACATGCAATTATTTTATATACATTATTCACCATGCAATATATTCATACATACAAATGCAAAAGGGTTTTCCTTGAATCTTTAAAAAAAAATTTAATGACAAAATATTGCAAGCACAGGAACAAGCAAGGATTCTTCTTTCACCACTACTATTCATCTTGTATGGAAATTCTCAGCTACTGCAATAAAAAAGGAAGATATATATATATATATATATATATATATATATATATATATATATATATAGGCAAAGAAAAATAACACTTCAACTGCAGAAAAAGTGGTTATCTATGTAAAACATCTTGGCCACCACAAAAATGCATACAGATATCCTTAGAACTAATAAGCAAGGCTGACAGGGTTGCAAGATATAAATTTAATATACAGATGAAGCACAAGCTGGAATCAATATTGCTGGGAGGAATATCAATGACCTCAGATATGCAGATGACACCACCCTTATGGCAGAAAGTGAAGAACTAAATAGCCTCTTGATGAAAGTGAAAGACAAGAGTGAAAAAGTTGGCTTAAAGCTCAACATTCAGAAAACTAAGATTATGGCATCCAATCCCATCACTTCATGGCAGATAGATGGGGAAAGAGTGGAAACAGGGGCTGACTTTATTTTGGGGGGCTCCAAAATCACTGCAGATGGTGATTGAAGCCATAAAATTGAAAAATGCTTACTCCTTAGAAGGAAAGTTATGACCAACCTAGACAGCATATTAAAAAACAGAGACATTACTTTGCCAACAAATGTCCATCTACTCAAGGCTATGGTTTTTCCAGTGGTCATGAATGGATGTGAGAGTTGAACTATAAAGAAAGATGAGCACTGAACAATTAATGCTTTTGAACTGTGGCATTGGAGAAGACTCTTGAGAATCCCTTGGACTGCAAGGAGATCCAACCAGTCCATCCTAAAGGAGATCAGTCCTGGATGTTCATTGGAAGGACTGATATTGAAGCTGAAACTCCAATACTTTGGCCACCTGATGCGAAGAGCTAACTCATTTGGAGAGACCCTGATGCTGGGAAAGATTGAGGGCAGGAGGAGAAGGGGATGACAGAGGATGAGACGGTTAGATGGCATCACCGATTCAATGGACATGAGTTTGGGTAAACTTCAGGAGTTGCTGATGGACAAGGAGGCCTGGCATGCTGCAGTTCATGGTGTCGCAAAGAGTCAGACACTACTGAACTGAACTGACCAGTAGTTAATTATTTTTCTATATACCAGCAGTGAACAATTGCAACTTAATATTAAAGAAAGTAGCATTTATTTTAAAGTAAGCATAATTCCAGGAAAACATACCCAAAACCTGTAAATGAAGAGGTACACAAACTTCTGAAAAGAAACAAAGACGTTCTTCTGTGTTTATTGGTCAAAATATTCAATATTTTTACACTGTAAATTCTTCCAAACTTGATCTATAGACACAATGCAAATTTCATCAAAATTTTAACAAGGGATTTTGTAGATATCAATAAACAATTCTAAAGTATATATGGAAAGGCAAATATACAGAAGAGCCAAAAGAGTGTTAAGTGAGAATAAGGCTAAAGACTTACACTAACTGATTTCAAGACTTAATATAATGTTACAGTAATCAGAACAGTAGGATGATGAAATTAAGATACAAATCAATGGAACAGAATACAGAGCCTAGAAACATTCACACAAATACAGTCAAAGGTAAGACAAAGAAGCAAAGACAAGGCAATGGATAAAATATATTCTTTTCAGCAAATGGTGCTGGGAAGATTGAATATCCATATACAAATAACTGAAAGTAGACACAGAACTTATAATACTCGCACACACATGCACAAACTAAATAATAGACCTAAATGTAAAATGAAAATCTATAAATATTCCAGAAAAAAAAAACAGGAAAAAAGCTATAGGACCTTGAGTAGGATGAGTTTTTAAATGTAAGAATAAAAGCATAATACATAAGAGGAAAAATATGATGTTATGAATTTAATAAGTAAAGCTTAAAGCTTCTGCTCTGCAAATGACACTGTAAATAGAATTAAAAGACCAGTCACAGACTGGGAGAAAATATTTGCAACATATATACCTGATTAAGGACTTGGATTCAAACTCTATACAGGATTTTTAAAACTCTACAACAATAAAATATATAACTTGATTACAACTGGGTAAAAAGACCTAAATAAATACTTTGCTCACTAATATATATGAATGGCAAATAGCAGGTGAAAAGATGCCCAACGTAATTTATTATTCAATAATTTTAAATTAAAACATCAGTAAGATACCATTAGCACCTACTAGCAGAGCTAAAGTCCAAAAACTCCAACAATACCAGCTTCTGGCAAGAAATGCGGAGAATAGAAATGCTTAGTCATTTGTTGTGGAATGCAAAAGAGTACAACTTTAGAAGACAGTTTTAAAGCTTCTTATAGAGCTAAACATAGTCTAACCATAAGAACCAGCTATTGCACTCTGTGTTTAGCATTTTATACTTCTGAGTATTTACCCAATGGCTTTGAAAACTTATGTACATACAAAAATCTGAATGCAAATGTTTATAACAGCTTTTCCCTTAATTGCAAAAACTGGAAGCAAACACAGTGTCCCTAATAGATACATGGAAACAAAACTCTATTACAACCATACGATGAAGAACTAGTCACCAACTTGAAAAAAAGAGCTAGCAAGATATGAAAAGAAATGCGTGAATAAATGCATATTGCTAAGTAATTGAAACCAACCTTAGAAGGTTACATACTATATGATTCCATTAAATGACATTCTGAAAAAGGTGAAACTACAGAGATAGTGGAAACATCACTGGTTGCCAGGGTATTAGAAGTGGGGGTTTAAAAGGTGGAGTATAGGGGATTTTTAAGGCAGTGAAACTATATTATATGATACTATAATTGTAGATATATGACACATGCTTTTGTCAAAACACAGAACACTTTAAGCATAAACAGTTCAGTTCAGTCGCTCAGTCGTATCCAACTCTTTGTGACCCCATGAACCACAGCATGCCAGGCCAACTGGTATATCCATCACCAACTCCCGGAGTTTATCCAATCTCATGTCCACTGAGTCTCTGATGCCATCCAAGCATCTCATTCTCCATCATCCCCTTCTGCTCCTGCCTTCAATGTTTCCCAACATCAGGGTCTTTTCAAATGAATCAGCTCTTTGCATCAGGTGGCCAAAATATTGGAGTTTCAGCTTCAACATCAGTCCTTCCAATGAACATCCAGGACTGATTTCCTTTAGGATGGACTGGTTGGATCGCCTTGCAGTCGAGGGGATTCTCGAGTCTTCAACAGCACAGTTCAAAAGCATCAATTCTTCAGCACTGAGCTTTCTTTATAGTCCAACTCTAACATCCATACATGACTACTGGAAAAACCATAGCCTTGACTAGACGGACCTTTGTTTGCAAAGTAATGTCTCTGTTTTTTAATATGCTGTCTAGGTTGGTCATAACTTTCCTTCCAAGGAGTAAGCATTTTTTAAATTTCATGGCTGCAATCACCATCTGCAGTGATTTTGGAGCCCCTCAAAATAAAGTCAGCCCCTTTTTCCACTCTTTCCCCATCTATCTGCCATGAAGTGATGGGATTGGATGCCATAATCTTAGTTTTCTGAATGTTGAGCTTTAAGCCAACTTTTTCACTCTTGTCTTTCACTTTCATCAAGAGGCTATTTAGTTCTTCTTCACTTTCTGCCATAAGGGTGGTGTCATCTGCCTATCTGAGGTTATTGATATTTCTTCTGGCAAACTTGATTCCAGCTTTTGCTTCCTCCAGACCAGTGTTTCTCATGACGTACTCTGCATATAAGTTAAAGAAGCAGGGTGAGAATATATAGCCTTAATGTACTCCTTTTCCTATTTGGAACCAGTCTGTTGTTTCATGTCCACTTCTAACTGTTGCTTCCTGACCTGCATACAGGTTTCTCAAGAGGCATAAACAGTGAACCACAAATAACACAATTTGAAAAATATTAATTTCATCTAGGAATTCAGAGAATCCATGATGAAATGCTAAATATGACAAAACAATTTAACTCTATGACAAACAAACACACAGAAGGTAAAGGGAAAAAAATGTGCTAATCTAAATAATTTTGTAAATGAGTAGAGTTTGTAAGACTAAAGGCAAAAGAAACTGTACATAAATGTTATACATAAGTAATAATTTATGAAGTTGTTTCCTCTGGTGACACAGTTAAGATTCTGAATATTACATTTGTATACATTATACATGTATAATGTAACTGAACAACTATTACTATGTGAGTGACAGATAAGAGAGGTCAAGTTTGCTACTATTGGAGTGGAAGATTATATACAGATGTTGGGAAGATAAGATGTTCCATGTAATAATGTAATAATTTGGAGATATTACTATGAACTCATGCTTGCCTATAGAAAACCTATATGTATCAGTGCTTACCTAAAGGAAAAATTACAGATATGTGTCTATAATGACCAGTAGGCATGTATGTATCTCTTTGATCTATAGGCTGAAAGATCGCAGAAGTCATCATATCCCAGTAGCAATGAAAATACCTACCATTCAAATACTTGCTTCTAGTACCATATGCCAATGAGAGGAACCACACTGATTGGGAATATGACTAATTCTAGGACTAAGGCAAGAAATGTACAAGATGAACCCAAAGTATCTTATAATTACAAATTAAGGAAGTGCTAAGAAAAAAAATATCACATTGAAAGTGTATATGCTAAGGGACATAGGAGCCAGAAAGAATTCTCAGTGACCAAAACTGAGAAGTAAAGCACATAGCACTGATTTATAAGCCAAAGGGTAAAGTAAATATGCATGAGTTCATACTGATACAAATAAATGATATGATAAATAAACATGGAAAAGCAGACAAATCTCTGGTTAGAAAAATTTTAAGTAATTTATGTAGGTACTCCACTCTGAAGGCGATGGGGTGGAATTTCCACTCGAGTGTGTATGCAGAGTGTCTGGCTTCCAAAGAATACACTTTAGAAAGGGAGAAAAAAAAAGAGAAACTTTACAGTGGAGAAACCTGAAATGTTAATATCATTAGCGATAAGGTAAAAAAAATTGCAACTAAGACCAAGGCAGAAATGAGCTTGTCCAAGGAACACAACAGAAAGATCACTGGTATGGCTATAGTATAGGAAATGAAGGGAACGTGGGCACAAACCAGTGTCAGTAAAGGCAATCAGGATATGAAATATATTTGAGCTAGACCTGTATACTGGTCTTATGCGGCTTGATATATCTTTGTTTTTTTAGTGGTTAATGATCGACTTTCTGTGGTCGTTGTTGCTCACTCAGTCAGTTCTGTCCTACTCTTTGTGACCCAATGAGCTGCAGCATGCCAAGTTTCCCTGTCCTTTGCTTTCTCCCTCAGTTTGCTCAAACTCCTGTTCAGTTCATTGAGTTAGAGATGAGATTCATCTATATCATTCTCTGTCTTCCCCTTCTCCTCCTGCCTTCAATCTTTCCCAGCATCAGGGTCTTTTCTAATGAGTCCGCCCTTCATATCAGGTGGCCAAAGTATTGGATCTTCAGCTTTAGCATCAGTTCTTCTGTGGTCATACACCAATTATTCTCAATTGTAGTGGTTGAGTTTGTTCCTATTAAAATAGTCACTTTTGGCGTGGGGTGGCATGTGAAGGATATCTCTGAACTAAGAATATAAGAAGCATTTTTCAGTGACGTGCTTACAAAAAGCATTTTCATTACCTAAATTGCTTTGGTTGGCTTTTCATTACAGAGTATAATGTGTTGTGAAATGCAACAGTATTAATGCTTGGGACACAGTGTTAAGACTTGTGAAAAAGGCAGAAGAGTCATCCCTACACTTTGCAGGGCCATAGTCACGGTGGTCTGGTCAGTCCCAAACATCACAGAGCAATGCAGACATGCCCAGGAAGGCACTCTGTGGCACTAGGCCCTTTGCAACCTAGGGCCCGAGTCAGGGACACACTTGCCCAGGTCTAAGGAGGTACTGTTCTTTGTATAACTGAGAATGCTCTGTATAATTGTCCATATTATTCTCTGTGGTACTGATTCAGCGTTCCTCTCCACAATTTATTCCCCACTGTGGTCAAAGGATTTGGACTCATTTATTAAACAAGAGGTTTAAGAATGATTAATCCCATGGCTCTCGTTCAGGACCTAAGGATAACAAGGCACAGAACTTCTCCTTTGGGAGAGGACTGAAGATGCTCTAGGTGCTTTATTTGCCCTAAAACATAATTTTAATTCAGGAGAAGAAAATTCTAAGCCCACTTTGAAAACTGAGTCGTATTTCCTAACCTGGTTTTATTTTGATTTATTTACTCATAACTCTTGTGTTAGAATTGAGAGGGTATGTAATGTTACTTCATGTATGCGAAACCCCTAATATTTAAAAGAAAATAGCATCTTTAAACTATAAACTGACACAAAATTTATGGACAAAACCATGTACTCATGTATACCATGGTTTGAAATCATATGTTTACAAAGGGTTAGGCAGTTTGCATGATTGTCCAGGTCAGGATTGTCCAGGTCAGGTTAAATATAAATTGGTGAATGCATGACCTGTATAAGGATATTTCCACTCACCAATTTTGAGACTGTTAGTCAAAGAAAACATTTGGAAATTGGCTTATCCTGGGGCTGCTAAAATACATTTTCTTTGAGGTTTGAGATTGATTGTGCTTATTCTTTTTAATGTTCCTAGTACCCATCATCACCTGTTGTGCTATTAGGTACCCAAAGAATATTGCTTTATTAATTGCTTAGTGGATGAAGGATCAGTTCTCTTGAATTTATAATTTATTATCTATAGCTCAAATTGCCTGAGTCAAATGTTCTTCTACAGTTAATACTAACAAGTCAACAGTGTTTAGGTATGCTAGATTGCCAATCTAAAGTAATTATATACATACACATTGTTCAGTACAAAAATGAGTAATGTTAAGGATTGACGTTATTTGATATATCAAATATATAAGGCGTTGGTATATTCTGTTACATAAACTCAGTTTTATGTATTAAGGAAATTGAAATCAAAGAAACTTTCTAAAAATTAATTACAAATAGGTGAAATATATACAAATAATTAAAGAAGATTCTGAATGTCTTTTACTTGTAGGTTTTGTATTGAGATACATAAACTCAATCATGATAGTTCAAATATTTTCTCCAATTTTTCAACAGCTTCTGATAGTTTTTATTTTTAAGAATATCCAGTTTTATCTTAGAAAATCTTAGGAGATTCATCATTTTTAATTTTGTAATGTTTGCTTGCCCGAAGTAATAAATACTATCATAAAAATGTTAAGAAGCTGTTGATTTCCAAGTTCTTTATTTATATATGTATGTACTACCTAAAATCCAAATGTGAACAGGAATATCATTTCAAACTTCTATTTACAACATAAAATCCTGTGATATAACTGATAGACATGATTGATATAAGTGAATCCTAACAGTAAACATTTTGGATTCAGTTTGAAATGTAACTACATCTGAGTCATTATAAACAAAATAGCAATCATATTTCTTGGGATGTTTTGAACAAACATCACTGAAGGTCAAGGATTTAATGGTAATCTTTTCAAATTCCCCCCAAATTTTCTTACTGATTCAAATTTAATGGAATAGGCTTCCATATGTTCTTATATTGTGGAAAGAAATCTACCACAGGAATTTAGTGTTCAGGAATTAGTGTTCAGGAATTTTGACACTTTTAGACTACACATTAATAGAAATTAATAAAAGGTGACACCAAAATGAAATGTTTCTTCCTTTCCACCCCAAATACAAATTTGCATTTGAGTAGACACCTTACTGCCCACAAATGCAGAAGCATGCCTATACTTTCAGTTAACAGCACTCCTTTTTACTTCTTTGTAAATTTGAAGCAATCAGAAGAGACCATTCATAGATTTCTAATACCTTATCTCCTTAACTTTCAGCATCAGAGCTACATCTCATTCCTTCCTGCCTATTATCAAAGATGAACTCTCCGTGAATCTTTATCAGTTCCAGTCACTCTGTGGCACCAAATCCACCCCATTTCTGTATCCTACCTAAAGATATTGCCTCCCCTTTCTCTCTTCTACACCAAAATTTCGCTTTTTACTGGATCATTCTTGTTACCATTCAAACATTCCTTAATTTCTTCCATTAAAATAGAGATTGAAAACCTCTTCATCACATTTATCTTAATGAGCTCTCACTTGTTTGCAATAACATTCTTCAACAGAGTTGCACATATTTGCTATCTCAGGTTTTTACCCATACTCTCTTAAGTCCATCCTCCTCTGGCTTTCACTCCCAGTACTCCAAACAAATTGCTTTTATTACAAGAGCCAATGTTCTCCATACTGTTGAATCCTATGGTCGGTTTCCAGACCTCATTTTATTTGAGCTACCAGCAACATTTGGTGTGTGTGATCATCCCTATACTGTAATTCATTTCTTTGCGTGGTTTCCAAGATACCACACTTAGTTTTCTTTGCAACTTACTTGCCACTCTTTCTTACACCCTTTTACTGGGTATAATTTCACCATAACCACTTGGCCATAATTATAATAACCTCTTTCCTAAACTAGTACTGTGGGTCCCTTATTGCAATATCTGCATCTATTATTGCCTCTCACACCCCTCATCTCCATTCTTCTTTAAAAATATTTTATTAGTGCATATATTTATTATTTATTTTTCACTGTGCTGGATCTTCATTCCTGCATGTGGGCCTTCTTTATTTGGGAGCCACTCTCTAGCTGAGGTACTAACGGCGCCCTATTTGTTGCAGAGCTCAGGCTCTAGAGCACAAGCTCAGCAGCTGTGTCACCCAGGTTCAGTTGCTCAGAGGCATGTGAGATCTCAGTTCTCTGATCAGGGGTCAAACCTGTTCACTCTGCATTGTAAGGTGGATTCTTAACCACTGGACCACCAGGGAAGTCCCTATCTCCATTCTCTTGTCAACACAGCTGCCAGGATGATTCTTTAAAAATCTTAATCAGATCAGCAAAACCCTAGTTAAAGCCCTGCAATGGCATCATACATTTAAGAGTTAAAATCTCAACTTCCATAAGATGGCCTAGTTGGCCCTACTTGATCCAGCCTTCCAAGTATTTTCTTTCTCTTCCTCTTTCCCATAAGTGCTTTGCTGGACCTTCTTGACATTCCTTGAACACAAGATTCTCTCCTGCCTTAGGGTCCTCACAATGCCATAAATGCCAGAAAATGTGGACAGATATTTCTATGAACAACTCTGTCATCTTCTTCATGATTTGCTCTAATACTGCTTTTGAAAGAATCAACCTCATCTCAACTCTCATCTCAAATCTTGCATATCCAAGTTCCTTTACCATTGTTGACATTTTCCCCATCCATTTGAAAATTACCTTGTGACATACTATGGGCTTCCCTTGTGGCTCAGCTAGTAAAAAATCTGCCTGCAATGTGGGAGACCTGGGTTTGATCCCTGGTTTGGGATGATCCCTGGGAGAAGGGAAAGGCTACCCACTCCAGTATTTTGGCCTGGAGAATTCGATCAGCTGTATAGTCCATGGGGTCACAAAGAATTTGACAGAAGTGAGTGACTTGCACTTTCACTTTTGTGACATATTATATTTGGAGAAGGTAATGGCAAGCCACTCCGGTACTCTTGCCTGGAAAAATCCCATGGACAGAGGAGCCTGTTGGGCTGCAGTCCATGGGGTCGCTGAAAGTCGGACACGACTGAGCTACTTCACTTTCTACTTCACTTTCACTTTTCACTTTCATGCATTGGAGAAGGAAATGACAACTCACTCCAGTGTTCTTGCCTGGAGAATCTCAGGGACAGAGGAGCCTGGTGGGCTGCCGTCTATGGGGTCACACAGAGTCGGACACGACTGAAGTGACTTAGCAGCAGCAGCATATACCTATACATATTGTCCCTTATTAAACTACTAAGTTTTAGGTCTGGATTTCCTGGTGGTTCAGATGGTAAAGCATCTGCCTACAATGCGGGAGACCTGAGTTTGATTCCTGGGTCAGGAAGATTCCCCTGGAGAAGGAAATGGCAACCCACTGTAGTATTCTTGCCTGGAAAATCCTGTGGATGGAGCAGCCTGGTGGGCTACGGTCCATGGGGTCGCAAAGAGTCAGACATGACTGAGCGACTTCACTTTCACTTTCTTTTTTAAGTGCAGGGCTTTTAACTTTATTTTTTAGTGCAAAAGAAATCCCAAGTGCTTGGGGTATAGTGGTTGCTCCAAAAATAATGAATAAATGAACAACAACAAAAAAAAAATCTCACCAAATAACATCATTTATGTTACACTCCTATGAATCTAATTGCATCATTTAGCATTTCTTGAATTGTTGCATATGTGCATATTTATAATATGCCTCATGATTATTATTAGTGTACTTTATGGTGATGTTTTTTCCTATACTGTGTGAAACCATGCTCAACAGAAAACCCAGAGATGACTATTTTTACCAGATAGCTACATTATATAGAAACAAACACATTCTCTGATGTATTTGTGGTTCATCTTTTGGGGCTGTTGATGTTGTTTCTCATGGATTTGGGATACACACACACACACACACATTTGTATGCATGCTAAGTCACTTCAGTTGTGTCTGACTCTTCATAACTCTATGAACTGTAGTGTGCCAGACTCTTCTGTCCATGGGATGCTCCAGGCAAGAATACTGGAGTGGGTTGCCATGCCCTCCTCCAAGGCATCTTCATATACATATGGGCTTCCCAGGTGGTGGTAGTGATAAATAACCAACTTGCCAATGCAGGAGATGTAAAAGATGCAGGTCAGGAAGATCCCTTGGAAGAGAGCCTGGCAACCCACGCCAGTACTCTTGCCTGGAGCATCCCATGGACAGAGAAGCCTGGTGGGCCAAAGTCCATGGGGTCACAAAGAGTTGAACATGATGGAAGCAGCTTAGCAGGCAAGCATATATATATATATAGCTGTGTGCATTTTGACACATGCCTTTTTAATTTGAGAGTCTTTTTGTTCTTTGTCCTATTCTGTACCCAAATTTTCTACAGATTTTTCGTGTCTTTCTTCGGTCATACACGTAGTGGTCAAGTGTGCACTCTAGAATTATGGTACTAGCTGAAATCCCATTAAAGGAAAGCTGAAATCTTTCCTTTACTGTGTTCTCTTGGAAGCTGTTCAATATCTTTGCACCTAGTTTTTATATCTGATAATTAAAGTGATAATTGCACATCTCATTGGATTTTTGTGAGGATTAAATAAGAACTCTTCTAGTGGGGTATGGCACATAATAAATGCTAACATTTTGGGTCTCTCATATTTCTGCCAGAGTATCAACTTCTTGCTTCTTTCTAACTTATCATAATTTTTTTTCTCCTCTAAAAACACTTGCACAAAGAAATTTTGTAAAAACTTTAGTCTTCATATTTTAAATGGTAGAATTCAATTTCTGCTTGATCATTTAAAGAAATGTCGCGTATGCTTTTGTCATGTTATGATTCACTGACTATACCTCTCACTCTCATTCCTGTTCTCACTCTGTCTCAAACCTGCACACTCTGTGTTTATCAGGGGTGTTTTTTTCTTTGTTGCCCATATATTATTTTATCAAAGTAAGTATTTTTCTCAGGAACTGTGGCCACAGGCCAGAAATTTTACTCTTAGGTGGAGCCCTCCCCATTTTAAGTTTTACAACAGACACAAGTCTCTCAATGCTAAACATGGGCACCTTGACCACTCATGGGGAATATACCTCGGCGTCCTAGGAAGTTATGGCTAAAGGCATTATTGTTTAATTATATCACACCCAGTATCATAAGATTTCACTTGTTAGTATAAAGACACATCTCTGCACTGGTTTGGGGATTTCTTCAATCCTCTTTTAAGATTAAGATGATATCAACTCCCGTAGTTCTATGAACTCCCATATCCAAAGTGCAATATTATCAGCATGTGCAAAGTTGACAAGTGTTCATTGCCTTACTAATGATCTAAGTATGCTCTCTATAATGAACCAAAATGTTGGAAAATCTTCCTACATTTAGAACTAATATGTAGTACTATTTTTATGCTTAATTCTGTGAGTATGATAAGAATAGCTTTGCAGTTTAAAATAATGGTATGCTGGAACCAGTTTATGTGCTTTCAAATTTCTTATCTAGATTCTGATATACAAAGTCTAAATATATTCCTCATAAAGCAAATATCTTCTCCACTTTATTGCATATGTTATCCATCACACTTCTTGTTTGCAAATGACACTGGTTCAAACAGATTTAAGTGCAAAAGCAGTTTTAGTGCAGAATCACTCAGAGTAATGCAGAAAAAACTGGAGAATCAATCTTGGAAAATGGAAAGGAACAAAGAAGGCTTTAAATCACAGCTAAAGTCAAGGCAAAACTTCAGAACCATTTGGGTAAGGACATCATTTCCACTGTTTCCAAACACTTGTATTTCTGACTTCACTGTAGACGGGGCCAGCACTGGACAATGGGAGTCCCACAGGTTCTATGGCAATTACTACTTCTGGAAATTAGACAGCACCTTTGTTGCTGATTCAGAGTTAATTCTCCACATTCTATTCTGTTTTTCATCAAAATAGTTCAAAGACTAGGACTCTGGATTTAATTTGCTAACCAAGAGAGGCTGAGCAAATAAGTATCTGCTCTTTCCCTGTTCCATAGTTGAAGATGAACTCTACATAGAACCAGATTTCATGAGTGGTTAATTTCTCATTTATGTGAAGGAGTTCAGAATAGGTTACCAAAAATAATGAAGTTAGATTCAATTTCCTCTAGATAGTTTGCCAATAAAATTAATGTCTAAAAACTTGGAGCAAGAGATTATATGTATCCTCACATTCATTGCAGTTTTTCGCAGCAGTAAGGTATGGAAACAACCTGTCCATTAATTGATAAATAGATGAAGAAAATGTGACACTATATACAATGAAAGGAAAAAAAGGAAAAAAAACCATTTTTGACAACATGAATGAGCTTTGAGGACATTATACTAAGTGAAATAAGTTGGATAGAGAAGACAAATATTGTGTGATCTCACATACAGAATACAAGTGTCAGTCTCATAAAAACAAAGAGTCAACTGGTGATTGCCGGGGTCTGGGGGTTTGGGGAAAACCCACAGATGGTCAAAGGTCAAAGTTAGTAAACTTCCATTCATAAGTTCTAAGGAGTTAATGTCACAGCATGTCACCACAGCATGGTGACTATAATTAACAAAATTGTATGTATTTTTTAAATTTGAAAGAGTGGATCTTAAATGTTCTCACCACACATATAAACACAAGTGGTAATTATGAGATAATAGATGTATTAACTTATCAATAATGTTACCAAATGTAAGCTTGTGTGCCTGATACACAGGGAGGGCAAACAAACTGAAATGTTGGAGTCTGGAGCAGAAAAAGGTTTTTTAAAGTACCATGCAAGGATGTTGGTGGCTTGTGTCCCCCCCAAACCTGAACTCTCTGCAGGGTTTCAGCCAGGTATTGTTAAAGGCAGGGTGAGGGAGGGGCATGGTTAGTTGTAACAAACGTCTTGGTGTCAGAATCCTTTGTTCTTGCGGTTATCAGGTAGATCAAGTAAGGATGTTCCTATAAATTTCCAATAAGACAAATACTGTTCTCTGTTTTGCAGCTGTTTTTCGCTATATGAATAGATTCTTAAAGATCAGAGCCTTGAGAATAGGCTATCATGTATCTCTCAGGCTGTAAGCAACATCCCTTTATGAAAGATGCAGATCTAGCATGACTAAAGCGCAGGCAACAGAGCACAAAGGCTAAAGTAAAAGGAACAGTTCTAATACAGGGTCAGACTTGTTCTTCCCTATTACAATAATATTTTATTATGATTACCATAATAGTCTTATTGTGATAATCATTTCACAATGTATTCATATATCAAATCAGCACACTGTATAATTTAAAATTACACATTAATATATGTCAATTACATCTCAATGAAAGTGAGATGCGACCCTCTTTGCGACCCCATGGACTGCAGTCCACCAGGCTCCTCCGTCCATGGGATTCTCCAGGCAAGAATACTGGAGTGGGTTGCCATTTCCTTCTCCAGGGGATCTTCCTGACCCAGGGATTGAACCCGGGTCTCCCGCATTGCAGACAGACGCTTTAATCTCTGAGCCACCAGGGAAGTCCTATATCTCAATAAAACTGAGGAAAAAAAACCGTTACAGCAGTATTTTTTAATCTGGCTGTAAAATAATACATTTCCACTGTTAAATATTCAAGTTCCTGCACTTAGAGAAAACTACTGCTAACATTTTGATAAACATGGTTTGAATATTTCTCTATGTGTTCATGCAATATGTAATCTTTATTACTAACCTGGCATCAGTTTCTTGTAACACAGAGTCTTTTTGAGGTATGAAATTACTCCTTCCCCATGCAGTTATGTGCCATAAGCGAGACTGACACAACACTCAACTTCATTTTGGGGTATGAATGTTATAAAGTGACCCAATCTACATTTCCAGGGAATAGTCCAGGAAGGACATTTACAATTTTTTTTTGAGTCTGCTTAAGATTCTAAGAAAATTTCTCTTTGATTTTAAGAGAGTGAGCTATTGTAAAACATAGATAGGCACAAGAAAGATGAATGTAGCACTGATTGCAATTGGCAGCCATTCTACAACCAAAATAGAAAAAGTTCTAAAATGAAGTTGACAAAGAAGGGAAAATAAAATCAGTGAAAAAATCTGAGCCCATGAAAATATTTTAAACTGCTGGATCTAATGAAAGTTGAAACTTTGTTATTCCATTGTATGTTATCAAATATATTACCTGTGGTATAATTTAATTTTAGTTAGATTTTCTACTGTTTGCGGCTCAAAGAGCTTTAAATAGAGCCATACAAAATAAACAGAAAGTCATACAACACAAATGTTCACATTTAAACCTTTTAAGCTACTCTCCCCCATCTCAAAATAGATATATTAGCTAACAGATTGATTTAAAAACTCATAGTTCCAACTTTTATGAATTTTAGTAATGCATAGTATAGAAGTATGTTATTTTATTTCAGCATGTCCTTATTAATGAATGTCTAAAATACTTTGTTTTATTTTGTTTTGTTACTATAATTAATGCTGTAGTGGTGAAATCTTGTCATGCCTCTTTGTGCATAATCATTATTATTACATTAACTGTAGTATTCCACTCCAATACTCTTGCCTGGAAAATCCCATGGACGGAGGAGCCTGTTGGGCTGCAGTCCATGGGGTCGCAAAGAGTTGGACATGACTGAGCGACTTCACTTTCACATTTCACTTTCATGCATTGGAGAAGGAAATGGCAACCCACTCCAGTGTTCTTGCCTGGAGAATCCCAGGGATGGGGTCGCACAGAGTCGGACACGACTGACTGAAGTGACTTAGCAGTAGCAGCAGTGTGCATGTGTGCTCACTTCAGTCGTGTCTGACCCTTTGTGACCCAGCGTAGCCCTCCCGGCTCCTCTATCCATGGGCTTCTTCAGACAAGAATACTGGAGTGGGTTGCCATGCCCTTCTCCAGGAGATCTTCCCAATCCAGAAACAGAGCCTGCTCTCTGATGTCCTCTGCATTGACAGGCGGGTTCTTTACCATCACCACCACCTGGGAGGCCTATTAACTGGAGAGTGATTGCTAAAAGTATTACATGTAGGTCAACCAATATACATATTTTCAATGTTAAAATTGATAGCAATATTGCCCTCCAGAAATTTACAATGACTCATATTCATGTATTTGTAAAAATATCTTTTTCTCTATATGCTTATCAGATTTGGGATTGAAAAGTTTGTTAAGCATTCCAATCTGAGTGGATAAAAATACTATATTATTATTTCAGTTTTTAATTCTTTCCTTGCTTGTACAAGCCTATGTGATGTTTTTACGTTTGGTTATCATTGTTACTTCTTTTATAAAATGCTTGTATATGCCTTTGCCCATATACTCTTTGGGGTGTTCATCTTGTTTCTTGTTGCTCTGTAGGTGATCAGTGTATATTTGTTATTTTAACATTTTATTTCAGGACTTGAAAACATTTTCTTTGGAATATAAATGTGTCTATTGCAACTTTACATATATTCATTTTGATATAACCAAATCTATTTATCTTTCATTGATGGTTTTTAGTTACTCTCTTGCTTAATTTATTAAATTTTCTTCCTCTAAATTGTGATTCTCAACTGTTTTCAGCCTCAAAAGGGATTGAAAATGTTCTATCATCTCAATGCAAATCTAAAGAACACTAAAAAAGTAAATGTTAATTACCAAAGTTAAACAGGATATATTGTTAATTGTGTTTTATGCAGTTTTAAGTGAACTATCAATGGACTGGTGGCTCATGTTTATAAAATCATGATTAGTTCATTCCATAATTAAGAAAACAGTACTCATCATGGCTTTTGATTTGTATATCTTTGGTATATAGTGTTAGTTCATTTTAAAGTATATAAAGTTTATTGTAGGAAAATATGGAGTAAATTTATAATTGTGGAAAAATAAGAGTATTAATATATACTATACATAAAATATGTTCAAAGTAAATAATTATCAACTGCAAATCAGAGTAACGTAGTATCATCTTCACTTTTGTTTAAAGTCTTAGATGCATATTCTATTATATTTCTTTATGGCCGTAACATAATTCTTAGTAGTACATATATTTCTGTCTCTTAAAGAATTATTTGCCACAAGTTTATATAATTAATCTTGACAGTCATAATCTTGTCACAATCTTGACAGTCATAAAGGTGTATTAATAAAAAGACTTGTGAGCTTACAATTATCATTTGTAGTTACATGATATTTTCTTGCAAAAAAAGAATACAAAAAAGAATAAATTATTCAAGGTTATTTAAATTTATTTTAATAATAATTTGATCTCTTCTCAAATACATGCTTATCTCCAGTGTATAGTGTATGTTTAATAATTGTCTGTTAAATAAGTGAAAGTGAGTCATCTAAGTAACATATTAAACGAAAATAAGACATTAATCTAATAAATTTACTCTATGCAATGAGAGCTATTTTAAACACTAATCATGTGGAATCATTGGGGCAATAACCCCAATGTGAATGAGATATCTTTAAAATATGCTAGTTATTGTCCTAATTTCAAGATCGCCTCTCTCACAGGTTCTCCAAAGCTTTATTATATATGCATACACACACTACAGTATTACAGTTTTCTTGGCCTTTTTTTGACTTTGGTTCACTTTTGTTTTCTTTATTTTTTAAGAAGACACAGTGCTGATACCTCTTCTGCTTGTTTGTTTTATTCTCTCATGCCCTATTCTCTACTTATCCTATTATCATTATCTCTTACTGATGACATCACTTCCACATTTAATTTTCTACTAATTCCAACTTCTCCTTTGACAGGGCAACTGTCTATGTATTCCACATTCTTACTATCTTTTATGTGCTGAATATTGCTTTATTTTCATGAGGTCAAAGCATAAAGATGGGGCTTGAGTTTCAGCTATGACATGTAAACAGCTTAGAAGTCCTGAGGGCACAAGGTAAAAGCTAAACAAATTGAAAAATCAATATTTTTCTTAGACTTATCAGAAAATTGAGATTGTGAACCGCATCACTACCTTAAAATCTGGAGAGACAGGCTACTATAGAGAAACACAGCTAACCAGAAAGAGAAGCTGCCAGAGCCATAAACTGGTAGAACACTTAAATGATAATTTTGATGAATTATTGGAGGCCAAGTTTGGCCTCGTAAGAGTGAAAAACCCCTAAAGAGATTCAGTCTTGGAGGGGGATCTCACATTTTGGGAGGATTTTGCCCCAGGAATCCAGAAAGAAGTTCCTCACACTGAGCAGTTAAGAAAACTTCCCTCCTCATCGGCAAGAGGCAAAGTAACCGCTGTGAAATATGCCAAGAGTGCACTGCGTAAGTCCTTCTCTCCAGTGAAAATGCTTGACCAGAGAGCCTTGTTCTACATAGGCGGGGTATAATGACCTAGTACAAATATTGACTAACCTTTCAACCTCACATAAGTGGGAGAGAAAAAAAGATAAACACTTGTGAAGGTCACAGTCAAGCTACACAGGCCTACTAAAGGATTAATATTTAATCAAAAGATGATAGAAAAATTACCTTCTCAATTGCTTATCACAGCTTGAGCAAGGCTTCAAAGTAATAACAGGGAATTATCACTGGAAATGATGCAAAGCATATGCAATCTTTAGGAAAATGTTTTCAGGGAAACACAAAGTCAACAAGCTTAATTAATAAGAAATATTTAACCCTTGTTCATGTACTCCAATTAGCCTAGGAAATGGGATTTTTGGGGGGGGGTATGAAAATGCATTTATATTCTTGAAGACATTATCTGAAGCTTTGAAGTTAAAATTAGGAGATTCTTCCATCATAGTAACATAGTGGTACTCATGTCTGTGATTTTAGCCACTTAAGAATTTTCAGCTTTGTTTGATGAACTATACACTCTCTCACAGTTACAAAAGTACATTAAATATATATATATATATTTAATATATATATATTAAATGTATGTGTATAAAATAGAACAGGGAACAATGAAAAAATTAGGTTATTAGGGTTTATGGCATACAAATCAGGGAAAAAATACAAGACAAAGCTTTCAGACTATAAACTAAAATTTAAAATTGCTCTTCTAATAAATGAGGTATGAAAATCAAGAATACATGTATTAATAGAATACATGCTTTAAGATTTATGCAGATCTTATACTGTGCATAAAATTATATAAAGTAGTTTTACTATTTTTAACAATAAAAATGTTACTTTTTTGCTTTGAATTATGTATGCTACCCTTTTTCCTTCTGAATATACCCCATTTTGAACTAATATATTGTTGTAAATAATAAATTCCATGGCAGAAAATTCCTAGGCATTTCAGAAGATGATACAGTCCCAAATATTTTAACCAGTTAATTCATGCCTAAATTTACTCTTTACCAGAATGTTACTACTTTTTTTAACAAAAATGTATATTTGAGTCATGATCGTGTAAATGGACACTGCACACAAACTGAATGAAATATCCCTGTGCTTGTACCTAGAGACTCAGAAAAATCTTTGTGTAACTCAAGTTTATTATTTATAGAAATCAACTCTAGTTACCCCAGTAGCAACGAATTTAAAACATAGCTCAAATATTTTTACAGCTCAAATAATGGTTCAGAAATGAGTAGGAATCCAATATGGCCAGATAGGCTGATCCACACCAAATCACACTAAAATAAGTGTCAGGTTGGAATGCCATCATCACTGCAGCTGATGAGCAAGGCCAACTGTTGGCATTACTTCCACTGAACCTGTATGCTGTCATCACTATTTCTGGTCTGGTTGGCACAGCTGCTACTGGGCATTGGGAGCTCCTGATGATTAAATGAGCATTAAGTCCCAAATTCTTTGCATCAGTCTTTACAAACTGAATTCGGAAAGATAGGATTATCTATGACTCAACACTGTGCCTCCATCTCTCACTCCACATCTAGTCTTCTGGAAAATCTGTTGTCTTTTAAGATAAATGTATCATATGGCCACATTTCACTACATCCACTATATCCCAATCCAAGTATGCAGTGATCTTTTTGTCTGCGTGAGCTGAGTGCTAAGTCCCTTCAGTTGTGTCCGACTCTTTGTGACTCTATGGATGGAAGCCGGCCAGGTCCCTCTGTCCATGGTATTCTCTAGGTAAAAATACTAGAGTGGGTTGCCATACCCTCCTCCAGGGTATTCCAGGGGATTTTCCATGGAAAATTCCAGGGGATTTTCCATGGAAACAGGGATCCAGCCTACATCTGTTATGTCTCCTGCATTGGCAGAAGAATGATATGGTTGATTTATGATTTAAAAAGATCACACTGGGTACACCCTTCCTAGCTGGCACTAGCGCCACCTAGGAAGCCAGATTACCATAGATTTCTTAAATGCCTGTTTTCACACTACTCTGTCCTCAAGAGTATATCCAGTGTGATCTTTTTAAATCATAAATCAAGACTTGTCATTCCTCTGCATAGAATTCTCCAGTGTCTTCCTATTTCACTCAGAAGAAACCCCAAATAAGCAAAACTCATTGAATGGCTAAATGCAAACTCTTGAGTAATTGGATTTCCTATTAATTCCTCACCTTGATTCAGTCCTCCTGGCCCTCATTGATCCTGCATAAAGGCAGATGTGCTCCATCTTAGAGCCTCTCACTTGCTAGTTCATCTGCAGAAAGGCTCTTCTTCAGATACCCACAATGACTAACTCCCTCTTCTTTCTCAAGTCACTACTGACTTCCCATTTCCAAACGCAGTCTGCGCTTTCTCCCTGGCATTCCCAATTCACTCAACCCAGCTCTATTTTATCCCAAAGAAAACTTCAATTAGCAATTTACACTATGTATTTTGCTATTGTTTTTCCCCTCTCATTCTTTTTATTTTCACTTAATATATATATATTTTTATCATAAATATATATCATAAATTTATATATTTTATCATATATTTAATATATGACACATATATCATATTTTATCACATATATTTTATATATGATATATAATATTTATCATATATATTTTTATATTACATATATATAAATTTATATTTTTATAAATATATATATTTTATCATAAATATACATATTTTATCATAAATTTATTTGTTTTTAATTGGAGGATAAGTGTTTTACAATATTATGTTAGTTTCTGCCATTCATCAAGATGAATTAGCCAAGGGTATATATATATATATATATATATATATATATATATATCTATTCCACACCCTCTTGAACCTCCCTCCCACCCCTCTAGGTTGTCACAGAGTACTGGGGCTTTGTTTCCTGTGTCATAAGGCAAATTCCCATTGGCTATAGGAAAATAACCTATGCTAGGGTAGGTGTTGAGGAAGAGGGAGGGATGAACAAGCAGATCATAGATGATTTTTAGGGCAGTGAAACTCTTCTGTATAATGGTGAATCCGTGTCATTATGTATTTGTCAAAACCAATGGAAAATGCAGCACTAAGAATAAACCCTAATGTAAAGTATGGAGTTTAGGTGACACTGATGTGTCAAGATAGGTCCATCAAGTGTAATGAATGTGCCACCTGATGTGGGATTGCTAGTGGCAGAAACTGGGTGTGGAGTCAGTGGGTATATGGTAGCTCTGTATTTCCTGCCTAATTTTCCAGTGAACTGGAAGCTATGCTAAAAATAGTCTATTCGAAAACCCTTTAAATTAGAAAAAATAATTATAACTGAAAATAGATTAGTATCCAGAATACATCGAGTTTCTAAATGTAAATAAAAAAGTTAGGACAAGATATAAAAAATTTCCAAGCAAGAAAATATGAATGGATATAAAAATATGCTATATTGCAAGAGGAAAATGTGAATCAAAATCATGTCCTTTAAAATGAATTTTTGTGTAATTCGTATACATTGAAGATAACATTCTTAATAATTATAGTCATTAATTGAAAATATATGGGACATTGGGATCTAGTTTATAATTCTGGTGATGTTTAAAATGACACATCTGTTTGATATAACAATGTGACAGTATCTGAAGTGTTACTTCACAGGCTGTCTTTAAAGTCCTTGAAGTAATGTTTCCTAAATATTTAACACCAAGAAATCTATTTCAAATAAACTGGGTGCTAATTGAAATAGGAGGCACATCTTCAGATGGTAGATTTATAGTATCAAATGTTGACACCAGTTAAATGAAACTGCACTTTCCCAAGAAGACAGCTGGCATCTTCCTGCCATGGGCATCAGAAGGACCACTGATTGTTTACAGTTTCTATGGCCCATTTAAGTGTAAAATAGTGAAATGATGCTGTCTCCCCAGAGTTGAGGATTTGCTACCTGGGTTCTATGGAAGTATTAAGTAGAAGTAAGGGTCTGTAGTAAGAATCACTTTAGTAATAGTCTTCTGGTCTTTAGACTTTCACATTCTGTAATGCTTACCTGTAACAGTGAATATGGCGTTGCCAATCCAACCTGATGTCATCGTTGCCCTGAATTTCCTGCGTGTATGGTTCCACCTTGGGTTGCACTGGCAACTGGCACGTGCTGGGCCAGAACACTGGACTTTCAAGACTATTCTGACTTCTATGGTGTCCACACAAATGCATTTAAATACACTTGCAACTGGCTAATTAACATGAAGTGTAACTTCCACTTAATAAAAGTTTTTGTGTATCTGCTTCTAAAAAAAAATTCCTTGAAGTATCTTTGCTTTTTTCTCTCCCTAGGCATAGTTATCTTGAAGAATGTTTCCTGGCCTCACTGAGAAGGGCTAAGAGGAAAAAACAAAGTTCATATTTCAGAGATTACTATAGGAGAGTCTCACAGGTATGTCTAATCTTCTCATTCAGTGAGTTCTGAATACATAGATTTCTGGGAAATGTGTTTGGCACTGTGACTCAAAATCTGTTTACAGGATCTTGTTTTACATATATAAACACATCATTATATATATATTTGCACACACACACATATATGTGTGTATATACACACACACACACACATACGTGTGTATGCAAAAATATATGCACACATGGGCTTCCCTGGTGGCTCAGATGGTAAGGAATCTCCCTGCAATGCTGGAGGCCTGGGTTCAGTCCCTGGTTTGGGAAGATCCCCTGGAAAAGGGAATAGCAACCCTACTCCAATATTCTTGTCTGGAGAATTCCATGAACAGAGGAGTCTGGCAGGCTACAGTCCATGGGGTTGCAAAGAGGAGTCGGAAAAAATTGAGCAATCAACACACACACATATATATGTAAAATATATGTACAAATGTATTTTTCAATTATACAATCAAAAATAATGTGTAGTTAAAATAAAGATGACTTTGGGGAGGCTGCCCTGTATTTCAGTCCTCAGGGTCATGGACAATTAGAATGAACCTACAAGATTCTTTAAGGCAGACCCTTTTGATGACTATCCTAAGTCTGAAACCTATCTTGACAACCACACTCACTCCGGAGCTTTGTGCCACTCCTTGATCTTTACCTCCTTGGGGTCATTTCACTCTCTTAGTTGTAGTTGAATTCAATCCATTTCAACCACAGAAAATTCTACTAGCATCTGTGTGTGTGTGTGTGTGTGTGTGTGTGTGTGTGTGTTAGTTGTTCAGCCATGTCTGACTCTTTGTGACCTCATGGACTATAGCCCACCAGGCTCCTCTGTCCATGGAATTTTCCAGGCAAGAATACTGGAGTGGGTAGCCGTTCCCTTCTCCAGGGGATCTTCCTAACCCAGGGATCAAACCCAGGTTTCCTGCATTGCAGGAGGGTTCTTTACCATCTGAGCCACCATGGAAGCCCCACTAACATCTATAATCTATACAAAACTGCCACAAAATTGCTTGTCAAAGATGGTGACACACCTCCCCAAAGTATATCCTTTGTACTTGGTGGAAAGAACATCTTCTGGGTCCTTTCAGGGGATCTTTAGGATGTGGATGGACCATGCCAAATTCACTGCAACAATTTTATTTATGCCAAAATTGTTTTAATTTATTCCTCAACATAGTACTTGGATTTGCTGGCATTTTCATTCATCATCAGCTATCAGTGTCACCTGATCAATTATGTGGCCCACTTACAGCTGTAATGCTACCAGAGTGAATCTAGAAACTCTAGCATATTAGATTGATATCAATTCAGTCAATCTGAATTGATTATGCACTCAGAATATCTATCTATAGTCCCCAGTATTTCTGTAATATAAACACTAATCTAAATTGTGAAAATGAAGCACTGAAAATCTTTTGGTATAATGCTTCTTTTCAAGGTTGTCTTTAATTGAAAATCCCCAGAGGATTTTAAACTGTTACCTAAATCAATGTTTCTTGATATTGGCTAAATTTCAAAATCAGCTGGGGAGATTGAAGATTCTTAATGTCCAAGTCATTCCCAAACTAATAGCATTAGTATTCCTGGAGAGGAATTCTGGCATCAGGACTTTTGAAAGCTCCCTGAGCAATTTCACTGCATAGACAAGGTTGAGAAATACTGCTTTTGTCACCGAACAAAGCAAAACTTGATCATACACATTAAAGCCGATCTACTGACTCTGGGTTGTGGTGAAGGAAAGTGCAGCATTTAATACATGGTGCCAAGCAAGAAGTCCGAGCAGCTAGTGCTTAAAAGGTCTGAACTCCCTGAAGGCTTTCAGGGAAAGAGTCTTAAAGATAGGATGAGGGAGGTGGGTTTGTATGGTGCATGATCAGCTCAGGGAAGCTCTTCTGATTGATTGGTGGTGAGGTAATTGGGAGTCAGCATCACTAGCCTTCTAGATCTAAATGCTCTGGAGTCTACATGCTTGTGCCAGCATACAGTTAACTTCTTTCACCTGGTGGGAGTTTCAGTATCTTCAAAACTGCTCAAAGGATGTGGCTCAGAATATTGTCTATAGCCCTTGAGGAGATCTAGGATTCTATTTAATGGCTAAACCATTATTATTTTGTCTTGTTTGACTGTTTGTATTGTCTTTGACTGCTTGACTTGACTTTCTGTATTTTCTCATTGTCTTATTAAATTTACACTTTGGAACTCAGGGAAAGCCTAGGAGGCTAAGGTTTTTCTACAGATAGGAGGCAAGCAGAGGACATGAGGGAGAGAGGTCTGTTCTGGGAAGACCCCATAAAGGTCCTGCTTGGTTACACTTATAAAAGACAGTGATAAATATCAGATACAGAGGCTGAATGTTAGCCATCCAAAAGATATGTCCAGGTTCTGATCTCCAGAACCTATGTCTATTAATTACCTTATATGATGAAAAGACTGAATATTGTCTTATATGGCAAAAGAAGTGATTAACAATCTTAAGAGGCTTTTCCTAAATTATCTGGGTGGGTCCCAAAAGGAATCATCTGTGTCTGTGTAAAAGCAAGGAAGAGGGAGTTTAGGGACAGACACACAGAGGAGAAGATGCAGTGAGGATGGAGGCAGAGATTGGGGTGATACAGCTACAAGCCTAGAATGGCTGGCTACCTCTAAAAGCTAAGAAGAAGCATCCAGTGGATTCTTCCTCACAACCCTTGAAGGGAGTATGGCTTCCCCAACACCTTGATTTCAGACTTCTGGCTTCCAGAACTGTAATAGAATAAATTTGCTATTTTTTTAAGCTGCCAAATTTGTGGCTATTTGGTAAGTAGCCATATGAAAACTGATACAAGGAGGAATAAAAAGCAAATTTATTTTTCAAGGAAATGTCCACATGTTTAAGGCAGAGTGGATATAGTCTTAGATAATGGCTGACAGGAAACACATATAGCACATACCTGGTACCTGGTACTGTCCTATGTATTTGCTGTGAAGAGAAACAAAGGCACTCAGCAGTAGAACATATGTACACTCTGATCCTTGAACAACTTAGAGGTCAGGGGTACCAACTCTCTGTGCAGTCAAAAATCTGTAGAAATTTCCAGTCGACCATCTATATTCAAGGTTCTGCATCTGGGGATCTAACCAGCTGTGAATCATGTAGTACTGAGTATGTATTTATTGAAAAAAAAGTCTAAATATAAGTGGACCCACACAGTTCAAACCTGTGTTGTCCAAGGGTCAACTGTATGTATAAGTGTAGAGACAGAGCCAGCAGAATGAGCATCTCTCCATCCTTTTAGCATTGAGATATAGTTTGACTTATGAACAGCTGAACCACGAGGGGTCCTCCAGAAGATAAACTCTAAGCATGGCAAAGGATCTAAGAGCATACAGCCCACCATGTAACAATGCATACTTCATCATTCAGGAAATAATCTTTTGTAGCTTGAGGAACGCAAATAGAGAGTTCACAAATCAAATGTTGATGCTATCAGTCAGAGGCCCTGTTGAACTAGCTTTTTGCCAAATGATCAAAAGAAGGGAAAGAATAAGCCTCCTCAGGCCATCAGAGTTTCTCTAGCAATTTGCATATTTGAAATTGATTTAATTTTTTCAACAACCATATTTTATAGGCACTATTATCCTTATTTGGACATTAGGAAATTAGTCTCAGAGTACTTGCTCAATTAAAATGCCAATGGAGAAGTTGAGATTTTAGCACAGTAGGCTGGCTCTCCTACCTGCGCTTCTGTCAACATAGCTACATCTTAGTAAGCGGGACTCTGAGGTGTCAATGTGTCAGATTTAGTAAGTCAGGGTCACCTTCCTGGACAGGTGATCCATTCAGTTACACAGGATTCTGAACTTAAAATAGTCCTGTGATTGGATTAATTCATCTTGAAATCTTAATTTTAAACAAATATAGCCCTTAAACAATGGGCTATACATTTTGCAATGGGTTCTCCAAATTACATAGCCAGTATTGCTCTAAGTTTTGGAATTCTCCTGAATAGTTTAGTTCTATTCTTGGGTTTCCATTCCTTACTTTACAGAGTGCTTATGTGCACATGACATTAAAAACTATATTTCAGAGTTTCTAAATTCATACTTTAACATAATTTTTTTAATATTGCTGATTTTTGGATGGGCCTTTCAAAAAATGGCATAATACGTTCCTTGTTCTGGTGGCAGTTCTTTTTTTTTATTTTATTAAAAAATTTTTTTTTTCCATTTATTTTTATTCATTGGAGGCTAATTACTTTACAATATTGTAGTGGTTTTTGCCATACATTGACATGAATCAGCCATGGATTTACATGTGTTCCCCATCCCGATCCCCCCTCCCGCCTCCCTCCCCATCCCATCCCTCTGGGTCTTCCCAGTGCACCAACCCTGAGCACCCATCTTACGCATGCAACCTTGGCTGGTGATCTGTTTCACCCTTGATAGTATACTTGTTTCAATACTGTTCTCTCTGAACATCCCACCCTTGCCTTCTCCCACAGAGTCTAAAAGTCTGTTCTGTACATCTGTGTCTCTTTTTCTGTTTTGCATATAGGGTTATCATTACCATCTTTTTAAATTCCATATATATGCGTTAGTATACTGTATTGGTCTTCATCTTTCTGGCTTACTTCACTCTGTATAATGGGCTCCAGTTTCATCCATCTCATTAGAACTGATTTAAATGAATTCTTTTTAATGGCTGAGTAATATTCCATGGTGTATATGTACAACAGCTTCCTTATCCATTTGTCTGCTGATGGGCATCTAGGTTGCTTCCATGTCCTGGCTATTATAAACAGTGCTGCGATGAACATTGGGGTACACGTGTCTGTTTCAGATTTGGTTTCCTCAGTGTGTATGCCCAGGAGTGGGATTGCTGGGTCATATGGCAGTTCTATTTCCAGTTTTTTAAGGAATCTCCACACTGTTCTCCATAGTGGCTGTATTAGTTTGCATTCCCAGCAACAGTATAAGAGGGTTCCCTTTTCTCCACACCCTCTCCAGCATTTATTGCTTGTAGACTTTTGGATAGCAGCCATCCTGACTGGCGTGTAATGGTACCTCATTGAGATTTTGATTTGCATTTCTCTGATAATGAGTGATGTTGAGCATCTTTTCATGCGTTTGTTAGCCATCTGTATGTCTTCTTTGGAGAAATGTCTGTTTAGTTCTTTGGCCCATTTTTTGATTGGGTTGTTTATTTTTCTGGAATTGAGCTGCAGGAGTTGCTTGTATATTTTTGAGATTAATCCTTTGTCTGTTTCTTCATTTGCTATTATTTTCTCCCATTTTGAAGGCTGGGAAACTGGTTAACCACTTGTAAAAGAATGAAACTAGAACACTTTCTAACACCATACACAAAAATAGACTCAAAATAGATTAAAGATCTAAATGTAAGACCAGAAACTTTAAACTCCTAGAGGAGAACATAGGCAAAACACTCTCTGACATAAACCACAGCAGGATCCTCTATGACCCATCTCCCAGAATATTGGAAATAAAAGCAAAAATAAATAAATGGGACCTAATGAAAATTAAAGCTTTTGCACAACAAAGGAAACTATAAGCAAGTGAAAAGACAGCCTTCAGACTGGTGGCAGTTCTGAGTAGCTGTGACCTACACTTGTGCAAAGATAATCATTGCTTTCCACATTGCCATTAAAACAAGTTGGCTACATTAACAACACATGTTGTGTTTAATTATCACTCAAAATGTCTTCAAAAAGATTGTCACACTTTTTACAAAATTCTGTGAATCATCACTAGACTCTGTTATAGAGCAAATTTTAGTGTATTTGACCTCACTGCAATAAGAGAAAACACTCCTTGACAGTCTTAGAATTAAATTAGTAGGATGAAATCAGAAGTAGGATCTTTATAAGGATTTGGGGGATTCTGAGCTCAAGTGGTCTAAGGTGGCTCTTTTAAGGTGGAGAACCAAAGAGCCTAAGCCAAAATATGTGAGCCTTTGTCCCATTCCTTTACTGTTTGGGAATTTCCTAAAGCAACATGAACAAGTCATTTATGGGTTGACAAACTTATCTTTCCTGAAACAAGCTACAGTATCATGGGCTACAGGTTTTGTTTTTAAAGCTACAGTTTACTGTGTTCACAGGAAATGTACAGTTTATACTAATGGGAGTATTACTACAATTCCACATTTTGTTACAGAGCAAAAGTCACCACAGAAATGAAACAGCCCAAGAGCACAAAAAGCTGTGCAAAATTTTGGCACCAAGTTGGGAACAGCATAGCCTATTAAACTAGATACAACGTAACTGGAGGCAGAAGAAATTGCCAATTTCTTTAGAAGAGGATTTTTTTTTTTTAACAAGTTAGTAAAATGGTTTTCTGTTTCAGGCCAATCTATTGTTCAACTTTTGACAGCTTGCCAGGAAATTTCCATTTTGGAGAGAGCTGTTTAATTTGCATGTGCTTCAACTCAGTGAATGAAGAAGAGTTTATTTTATTTAGAATGGACCAGCATAAAAATTTGGCAGGTGTCAGAAACTTGGAAGAATACCCCAGAAGCTATAACAGAACTTTTGTAAAAAAGAAATGCTGTACCATCAACAATATTGGGGACACAATGATAAAATTGCATGAGAAAGCCAATATATCAATGACTCCAAATTGAAAAGAGATTAAAAAATTCAGACATTGAATTTAAGACCCCTTTGGTTATACCTTACCTAGTTTATTCCATAAGAGTTTCCTTTATGGACTATGCATTAGGTCTTCAGTCCTATAGGACTCTATCACCCTGCGGACTGTAGCCCACCAGGCCCCTCTGTCCTTGGAATTCTCCAGGCAAGAATAATGGAGTGGGTTGCCATTTCCTCCTCCAGAGGATCTTCCAAACCCAGGGATTCAACCCTGGTCTCCTGCAGGCAGGCAGATTCTTTACCATCTTAGTCACCAGGGAAGCCCATTTTATGGACTATAAGAGTGACCAATTCATGATAAAATAGTTTACATAAAAACCTTGTCTGGGTTAATTTTTTGTTTTATTATTCTAAATCTTACTGCAGCTTCTCACAGCAGAAGTGAGTTTGCAATGCCAGGGTCACATAGGGATTCTCACAGTGGGGCTCCAGGAACCAGGGCATACGGGAAGGAAATAAGTGCCACACTGCCAAAGACCAGAACTTCTGGCCAGGAGGTTCTTGAAGGAAAGGATGCCAGGGAGGACGGGTCAGGGCAGCACCTTTCACCACCTTAAGAAGGGCTCTCGGCGCACGTTGCTGCACAGTGACCCTCTGCACTCCGAACCTGGTAGGTGACGTTAGCTATGAAGGGGCAGGGGAGGCCCAGTGAACGCACTTTCTCCAGGCAGCAGCAGCCACGATGATGTGTGTAGGAAGGGCTTGGGGATGCTCAGATGCTTCCTTAGCACTAGCTGTTCACCCTGTTTGGGAAAAACGCTTCACCCTTGAGGGTCCATCTGAAGTCCCCCACGAGCCTTAAGAGCAGCGGCATGCTGATGATGTCTCGCTAGGTCAAGACCAGATCTCGCTTCAGCACCTCTTGGTTCCAGTCGATACAGCTGTCTGCATATGAATTCTGTTCTCTCAATTTCTTGTTTGACAGAATATTCGTGGGGGTTTTTTTGTGGGTTTTTGTGTGTGTGTGTGTGTTTTTTCCCCGCCTCGAAAAGCAGAGCTTCCCGGTGGTCCTCCTTCAGGTGTTTCCGCAACAGTTGGTGAGTAGCAGCTGGAAGCTCTTTTTTGGTTCAGGAACCGAGCTCGTGCATCACATGACCTGTATACAGCCAAGAGGCAGAGCGTTTTACGGAGGTCTGCAAGTCTGCAGGTCTGAGGATCTTCATGGTTTCAATGTTCCAGTAACTGTTGTTTCCATGAAAATTCTGTCCAGGAGATCTTTCTTCTCCTGGACAGTAACCAGAGGTCTCATTCCTGGGCTTTCAAAGGAGTTGAGGTCAGCAATCTGTTTCTTTTTTTTTTTCAATAGGAATGCCAAAAATAATGCCACATTACTTTAATAGTTATTAGTGTGTTCAGTTTGATGAATCAGGGCAGTGACTCAGAAAAAAACAGGATCAAACTTTATCTACTTTCTTTATGCTGAGGCTATCGGAGATAAGATATTCTTTAACAAGGTCATAGAAAGTTCCTGGGTTGCTAAATATACTTTTCAGTTCAGTTCAGTCACTCAATCCTGTCCGACTCTTTGCGACCCCATGGACTGCAGCACACCAGGCCTCCCTGTCCATCACCAACTCCCGGACTATACTCAAACTCATGTCCATTAAATCAATGATGCCATCCAACTATCTCATTCTCTGTCACCCCTTTCTCTTCCCGCCTTCAATCTTTCCCAGTATCAGGGTCTTTTCAAATGAGTCAGTTCTTTGCATCAGGTGACTAATGTATTGGAGTTTCAGCTTCAACATTAGCCCTTTCAATGAATATTCAGGATTGATTTCCTTTACGATGGACTGGTTGGATCTCCTTGCGGTCCAAGGGACTCTCAAGAGTCTTCTCCAACACCACAGTTCAAAGGCATCAATTCTTTGGCACTCAGCTTTCTTTATAGTCCAACTCTCACATCCATAAATGACAACTGGTAAAAACATAGCTTTGACTTAGACCTCTGTTGGCAAAGTAATGCCTCTGCTTTTTAATAAGCTGTCTAGGTCGGTCATAACTCTTCTTCCAAGGAGTAAGCGTCTTTTAATTTCATGGCTGCAGTCACCACCTGCAGTGATTCTGGAGCCCCCAAAAATAAAGTCTGACACTGTTTCCGCTGTTTCCCCATCTATTTGCCATGAAGTGATGGGACCAGATGCCATGATCTTATTTTTCTGAATGTTGAGCTCTTAGCCCACTTTTTCACTCTCCTCTTTCACTCTCATCAATAGTCTCTTTAGTTCTTCACTTTCTGCCATAATTGTGGTGTCATCTGCACATCTAAGGTTGTTAATGTTTCTCCTGGCAATCTTGATTCCAGCTTGTGCTTCATCCAGCCCAGCATTTCTCATGAGGTACTCTGTATTTAGGTTAAATAAGCAGGGTGACAGTATACAGCCTTGACATATTCCTTTCCTGGTTTGGAATCAGTCTGTTGTTCCATGTCCAGTTCTAATTGTTGCTTCTTGACCAGCATGCATATTTCTCAGGAGGCAGGTAAGGTGGTCTGGTATTCCCATCTCTTGAAAAATTTTCCACAGTTTATTGTTACCCACACATTCAAAGACTTTGGCATAATCAACAAAGCTGAAATAGATGTTCTTCTGTAACTCTGTTGCTTTTTTGATGATCCAAAGGATGTTGGTAGTTTGATCTCTGGTTTCTCTGCCTTTTCTAAATCCAGCTTGAACTTCTGGAAGTTTATGATTCATGTATTGTTAAAGTCTGGCTTGGAAAATTTTTAGCATTATTTTGTTATTGTGTTATATGAGTGCAATTGTGTGGTAGTTTGAGCATTCTTGGCATTGCCCTTCGTTGGGATTAGAATGAAAACTGACCTTTTCCAGTCTTGTGGCCACTGCTGTTTTCCAAATTTTCTGGCATAATGAGTGCAGCACTTTCACAGCATCATCTTTTAAGATTTGAAATATCTCAACTGGAATTCCATCACCTCCACTAGCTTTCTTTGTAGTGATGCTTCCTAAGGCCCACTTGACTTCACATTCCAGGATGTCTGGCTCTAAGTGAGTGATCACACCATCGTGATTAATTGGGTCGTGAAGATCTTTTTTGTACAGTTCTTCCGTGTATTCTTGCCACCTCTTCTTAATATCTTCTGCTTCTGTTAGGTTCATACTATTCTGTCCGTTATTGTGCCCATCTTTGCATGAAAATTTCCCTTGGTATCTCTAATTTTCTTGAAGAGATCTCTAGTCTTTCCAATTCTATTATTTTCCTCTGTTTTTTTTTTTTTTGCACTGATCACTGTGGAAGGCTTTCTTTCTTTCTTTCTTTCTTTCTTTCTTTCTTTCTTTCTTTCTTTCTTTTTTAAAAATTATTTATTTATTTTACTTTATAACATTGTATTGGTTTTGCCATACATTGACTTGAATCCACCATGGGTGTATATGTGTTCCCCATCCTGAACCCCCCTCCCAACTTGCTCCCCATCCCATCCCTCTGGGTCATCCCAGTGCACCAGCCTCAAGCATCCTGTATCATGCATCGAACCTGGACTGGTGATTCATTTCACATATGATAATTTACACGTTTCAATGCCATTCTCCCATATCATCCCACCCTCGCCGTCTCCCACTGAGGAAACCAGAATTGAAAGAGACACATGTACCCCAATGTTAATCACAGCACTGTTTATAATAGCCAGGACATGGAAGCAACCTAGATGCCCATCAGCAGATGAGTGGATAAGAAAGCTGTGGTACGTATACACAATGGAATACTACTCAGCCATTAAAAAGAATACATTTGAATCAGTTCTAATGAGGTGGATGAAACTGGAGCCTATTATACAGAGTGAAGTAAGCCAGAAAGAAAAACACCAAACAGTATACTAACTATATAGCATATATATGGAATTTAGAAAGATGGTAATGATAACTCTGTATGTGAGACAGCAAGAGAGACACAGATGTATTGAACAGTCTTTTGGAAGGCTTTCTTATCTCTCTTTGCTATTCTTTTGAACTCTTTATTTAAATGGGTTTGTCCTTCCTTTTCTCCTTTGCCTTTTCCTCCTCTTATTTTCATAGGGAAATGCTGTTTGTAAAGCCACCTCAGACAACCATTTTGCCTTTTTGCATTTCTTTTTCTGGGGATGGTCACTGCCTCTTATACAATGTCACGAACCCCCATCCGTAATTCTTCAGGCATTCTGTCTATCACATCTAATCCCTTGAATCTATTTATCACTTCCATTGTATAGTCTTGGGGAATCTGATTTCGGTCATATCTGAATGGTCTAGTGGTTTTCCTTACTTTCTTCAGTTAAAGTCTGAATTTGGCAATAAGTAGTTCATGATCTGAGCCACAGTCAGCTCTGGGTCTTGTTTCTGCTGACTGTGTAGAGCTTCTCCATCTTTGGCTGCAAATAATATAATCAGTTTGATTTCATTATAGACTATCTGGTGATGTCCATGTGTAAAATTGTAGTAAGGTACTTTCTTCCTCTGTACTTTCTGTGTCATTAATGACAGCCATCCATCCTGCAGTCATTAAATTTCTTGAGTCCTTTTATCTGTTTTAGGGGGGAGGCAACTAAAGCCCTAATGGCTCCAATGAGCACCTCATTTCAGTAAATCCTCTGTATCGATTTAGTTACCTCTTTTGTTACTACGTGTCTTGGAATGCTAAATTCTAATACTAAAACTCAATTTTTACTGCATTCCATCTGAATTAAGAAAAATACCCAGTCTCTACCTGATGGCCACATGATGCGAATAACTGACTCTTTTGAAAAGACCCTGATGTTGGGAAAGATTGAAGCAGGAGGAGAAGGGGACGAAGAGGATGAGATGGTTGGATGGCATCACCTACTCAATGGACATGTGTTTGAGTAAACCCCAGGGGTTGGTGATGGACAGGGAGGCCTGATGTGCTGCAGTCCATGAGGTCACAAAGAGTCGGACATGACTGAGCAACTGAACTGAACTGAACTGAACCCAATCTCTACATTTTCCCTACTTCCTGGGAATCTCTTTCTAGAAATCTGTACCCTGTCCCTCTTTGCAGTATCTGTTTCAGTCAGAGATTGTGACCGAAAGTGAGGTGTCCAGCTGCTTGCCCTGTGAAGCCAATAAAGAGATAAAGTTGGTGGAAAGGAAAAGTTTGCTTTATTTCAGAATCTGGGAATCAGAGATGGAGGGAAAAGGACAGAAGTCTTCTGCCCAAAGGCTGACTTTCCCTAACAATCAGTGGGCAAGGACTTTTATAGGTGAAATGAGGGGGCTCCAGGTAGAAACAGCACAGTCAGCTCTATTGTTTTGACATTGGTCACACAGTACTCTGATCAGCATCATCTTGATTGTTTTAAATACAGTTAGTGTCTAGTTTCAGGGTCGGTTCCCATTTTTTTTTGAAGCCAATTCTTGAAATTATGGCAACTTATATCTGGTCATTATGTAGTTAACTTCTTCCAACTAGTGGGGGTTTTAGTATCTATAAGATAGCTCAAAGGATATGGCTCAGAATATTATCTGTAGTCCTTGAAGAGAAACTTGAGGTCTTTGACTTTGCTTAATGACTAAACTATTATTTGGTCTCATTTGACTGTTTTCTATTGTTTTTGCATTTTCTCACTACTCTGATTTATTCTTTGGCTAAACTTTTGCCATAGAGAAGAGGGAGGCCAAGAACTGGGGGTGGGGGGTGGGTTGGGGATGGGTGGGAGGGAGGAGGATCACAGGGTTTTGCTCTGTTTCAAGATGGTGGTTGAATATATCAGAGATCAACTATGGTTAACTACTCAGAACAGGAACTTACTAGAAATACATTGTTTAGGTAACATGATTGTTCTGTGTGCCCTTATTATCTGAATTCAAAGACTCAGATTGTATATAAATGTGTATGTCTTCGGTACAATACTCTTTCAGTTATCAAAGGAGCAAAGAAGTCTAGTACCTTAACTATGTGACTTTGGGAGTAGAAAGAATACCACTTTTCTGCGGTATTCATGTATAAGAACTACATGTTGATATATTCTTCAAACATGGGACAGGATTTTGAATGCCAGTATGGAGGGAGTGTCCATTGTGTCTTCAAATTCACCTGACAATTGTTCCAGTTATGTGTTAGGGATGAGGCAGAGGATAAAGAGTTTTCCAGGCTGTAGGAATAAAGGAAACTGGTCAGAATCATAATTTAGGATTCTTGTTTAAGATGGCAGCTGCCAACTTTTATTTGTCCTTCTACCCAGAATCCTGCTGAACTGATAGGAAAAAAATGCATAATTTTATTGAATAGAAAAGGGAGAAAGAGTGTGAGACTTTTTCTTTTATAATTTTAGAAAGCCAAAATCTCATTGAGCAATGAAGAGAGAGAAAGAATATGAGAGTATGTTTGGTACAGAAAGCAGGAATATATTGTGACAGAAATGTAGGTGATTAAACAAAGGATTAAACAAAGTGAATAGCAGAGCTAGATCTTTCACCCTTCCCACATTTTCAGGGAAATAAATCCATTCACTGGCAGCACCAGTGTTGGTCCCCAGGTTAAAACTATAAAGGGCGTGATCTGTCTGGGAAAGGCCTGGGCTCTGTGCTATTGTTTTCTTGGAGAAAAGCCACCTTTACTTGGCATTGAATGATTCCATTTTCAAAATCACCAATTTATTGTTAGCCACTGTCATTAAACAGAATTCTCAGTCATCTCTTCCAGAAGATACCTCTTAAAGAAACAGAATTATATAACTTGTCAAAAAACTCACACCGTCAGTCCATATTAATAAACTTTTACTTATAAATTCAAAGTATACCCAGGGGGAATTTTGAGAACCATTGACTTGACTTAAAAAGACATTTATGGAAATAAAACAAATTAAGAATTTTAGTATTTTTACATCTGTATGTGTAACTGCCTTAAAAGTTTTGTCTAAAGTGTGTGATGATTAAGTCTTCTTAGTTTAATAAAGAAGAGGGAGAAGCTACTTCTCCCACTTTCCTCCTTAAGTGTGTCTTCTTGAGAGCACAAAACCTTTTGGTTTTACAACACAAGGTCCTGGGTCTTCTGGATCTTGAAATGTAAATGCAAACCTCCAAGTCCAAACATTTATTTACAAGGCCCCCATAAGAAAAGCTACCACAAAGTGTATTTTTTTGTCTCAACAAAATGAGGGAAGCTTTTTTCTCTTTTACTTTTCTGTATAAATTGTATGAAATGCTGTCTGGACACTGTAATCTTTCTTGTTTTACTTTACATACAGATAATCTAAGAGGAAAGCAAAAAAGTTGGCATAAAGCTCAACATTCAGAAAACTAAGATCATGGCATCTGGTCCCATCACTTCATGGCAAATAGATGGGGAAACAGTGGAAACAGTGGCAGATTTTATTTTGGGGGGCTCCAAAGTCACTGCAGATGGTGACGGCAGCCATGAAATTAAAAGACACTTGCTCCTTGGAAGAAAAGTTATGACCAACCTAGACAGCCTATTCAGAGAAGGCAATGGCATCCTACTCCAGTACTCTTGCCTGGAAAATCCCATGGACAGAGGAGCCTGGTAGGCTGCAGTCCATGGGGTCGCTAAGAGTTGGACACAACTGAGCGACTTCACTTTCACTTTTCACTTTTCACTTTCATGCATTGGAGAAGGAAATGGCAACCCACTCCAGTGTTCTTACTTGGAGAATCCCAGGGACGGGGGAGCCTGGTGAGTTGCTGTCTATAGGGTCACATAGAGTTGGACATGACTGAAGCGACTTAGCAGCAGCAGACAGCCTATTAAAAAGCAGAGATATTACTTTGCCAACAAAGGTCCGTCTAGTCAAGGCTATGGTTTTTCCAGTAGTCATGTATAGAAGTGAGAGTTGGACTATAAAGAAAGCTGAGCAACGACGAATTGAAGCTTTTGAACTATGGTGTTGGACACTTGAGAGTCCCTTGGACTGCAAGGAGATCCAACCTGTCCATCCTTAAGCAAATCGGTCCTGGATATTCATTGGAAGGACTGATGCTGAAGCTGAAACTCCAGTACTTTTGCCACCTGATGTGAAGAGGAGACTCATTTGAAAAGACCCTGGTGCTGGGAAAGACTGAAGGTGAGAAGAGAAGGACAGAGGATGAGATGATTGGATGGCATCACTAATTCAATGGACATGAGTTTGAGTAAACTCTGGGAGTTGGTGATGGACAGGGAGGTGTGGCATGCTGCAGTCCATGGGGTCACAAAGAGTTGGACAGGACTGAATGACTGAACTGAACTGAATCTATTAGTGTTAATATTTATCCAGTTATATATTATAATTGTTTTCTGCTATTTTTCTGTTCGTAGGGAGAGGACTTTTGTTAACAAGATTATTTTCCCTGACTATATATATATATAGTATATATATATATATATATATATATATATATATATATATAATTGGCTTTTCTCATTTATACTACTAGTTCTGGAAACAGAATCTTCACCTTTAATCCAACTCTAAGAATTTTGTACTTAAATATAGGATGCTTATCAGGAGCAATGCACTAAAACAAAAAAATAAATGACATAATTTAATGCAGCATTTCAGCATATTGGGTGAGATAGTTGGAGTAAACATATTTTCTGTAAAGTTCCTCAAACCATACTATACCTGAAATTATGCAATTTCTAGTCAGTTCATTGTATGTCACATTTGTCTATTTTACTATTTCCTGTGGCACACCGTTATTAGCTCTGAGAATTGGGAGTGGAAATGAGTTTGTTAATCTGATGGTTATTCAGTTCTGCCTTCCTTTTTTTAGCCCCAGCCGAAAATATATTCAAAGACCCCAGTGGCGAATCATATTTATTTCTCTAATATAGACTTAAATATGCTTAATTCTGCTCTTCTGTCTGAAATGTTTTACATAATATTTATTATTTAAATAGTACTTAAATTGTGATCTGTGTTTAGAAAATAGGTAATTATACAATTAGATTCTATTTTTAACCTTATATCTAGAATGAAATGTTCTACCACAGTTATTACACAGAGGCCACTTTCACTGTAATTCTGAATTTTCATGAGTCTATTGGGAAAGCTTAAGATGTGTGTAATGGTAATATGAGTTTTATTGAACTTCCTTCCTCAGGAAATAACCATACTAATTATTTTCTGTGGAGTGTACATATGAGTTGCATTACTCTGCACCTCCCTTCAGTATTAATGTGTTCCCTGGCTATACGCTATATTGTGTATAAATTCATGCCTATATATCAGGCATTTTGTAAGTCCCTAGATGGTGGTGATAACTGGGGCTCTGTTGGTAAGAAAAAAAAAAAAAAATTTCTGTAATCAGAATTGATGTCAATTTCTGTGAGAATGAGTTGTTACCTTGGTAACAGGATAATTTGTTTTCTCAGGAAATGTGCCATATGGGTGCTTCAGAATTGGTCTTTCTTTTGGAGACATTAAACATTCTGAGATGGCAGAAGCTAGATTGTTAGAATTCATGCCTTTGGGCCCTTGTGTGGTCTCCGTCTTTACCCAGTGATTACTCCATCCCTGTACCTGTTATGCCAGGTCTTGCATAGCCAGTAACAAAGACTGTTTAATATCAATAAATAATATTGTCTACTTGGTAGTTCAGCACTCTTTCCATGGTGTGTGCTTGCTGGTGGGCATTTATATCGGACATGAAAAATGTCACTTGATGCCCCCTTTCATATGTCCATCCACATGCTTCTTCCATAGATCTTATTTTGTCTGATATTTAAGCCTTTTAAGTCCATTCACCATTGCCCATAATTCCACAAATTCTCATATCTGGCTATATCTCCTTCCCTATTAAGTCACTGGTTTTAAGAGTAGGACCGCTATTCACTGGGAAGATTTTCACTCCTTCATTGTCCTTCAGAGTTACCACTGAGTGGATGCAATGTAGCCTGCATTTTTTTTGGGAGGGAGGGTGTTTTATATACTGAACCAATCTATCTATAAACCAAGTTGAACTTTTCATATTCCTTCCATATCCCTATAGATAACAAGGGGAAGGAAGAATGAAAATATGATGGGTGACATGGGAATTTAGGTTTTGTACTTAAGCAATTTACTTACGCCTTCTAGTACTGCTCAGGCCTGATCCTTGATGCACCATTTCTACCCCCGAATGAATTATTGCTGCATCTATCCAATTTGATGACTTTATGGGTTATCACAATGGGAATATATCCATTGGGGCTGTTCTGGAATTTAACCCAGGTATCAATCTGGTACCCAGGAAAAAAAGATGCAGACAACTTTTGAGGGGGCACTTTGTTGCCTTGCAGAGAGGAGGACTTTGCAGCTTGTTCCCACATCAAAAAGCTGCTATTGTTTTAATAGGAAGGAATGTGCTCCTGCTGAAGACTGAAGATTTTAACTGTGAGCCCACAGAGGAGTCCACGCAGTAACCCAGATTTGTTTCAACCAGGATCTTAAACTCAGCATAACAGTTCTGCCTAAGCTGAGCATGGATTCAATAGTTTCTGTAGCTAAGGGATTTTCGTTCCATGAACCTGCTCCTCCTACCCCACATTGCAAGAGCTACGGGCCTCTTCTTAAACCACAGCAGAGGCTCTCTGACTCACACCCAGCTCAGCTTTTCATCGTCCTTCTGCAGGATATCTCTGTAACTGTGTAGAAAATGGCCAATTCCGTTATCCTTGTATGTATCCTGCTTCTGTATTCCCCACATGTTTACTAGTGTTTATAGGAATTTTTATCTAGAATTTTACTTGGTTAGCTATACAAATGTAAAGTGTTTCATGCTTAATGAAAACACTTATCAAACCTACCTGTTATTCAGATACATCTACTGATTTGTGTTTCAGAACTATGCCCAATTATTTACATTTTCTGAAAAGAAAAGATGATATGTTGATTTTTAAATTTGTATTTTTTGATCACTTCACTCATTTTATACCCCCAGCCCCCACTTCTGGCAACCACTTGTCTATGATCTATTCACTGTATCTGTGGAATCAGTTTAGTGTTGTTGTTGTTTTTTTTTTTAATTCCACATATTAGGGAGGCCACATGATACTTCTTTCTCTGTATGATTTATTTCAATTAGTGTAATACCCTCAAGGGCCAGCCAATGTGTCACAAATGGCATCTTGTGCCATTGCTGGATACTATCCCATGGTGTGTGTGTGTATGTGTGTGTGTGTGTATGTGTGTGTGTGTGTGTGTATGAAATGATGTTCACATGATGTTCAACATCACTCATTATCAGGGAACTGCAAATCAAAACCTCAATGAGGTACCATTACCCACCAGTCAGAATGGCTGCTATCCAAAAGTCTACAGGCAATAAATACTGGAGAGGGTGTGGAGAAAAGGGAACCCTCTTACACTGTTGGTGGGAATGCAAACTAGTACAGCCGCTATGGAGAACTAGTGTGGAGATTTCTTAAAAAACTGGAAATAGAACTTCCATATGATCCAGCAATCCCACTCCTGGGCATACACACTGAGGAAACCAGATCTGAAAGAGACACATGTACCCCAATGTTCATCACAGCACTGTTTATAATAACCAGGACATGGAAGCAACCTAGATGCCCATCAGCAGATAAATGGATAAGGAAGCTATGGTACATATACACAATGGAATATTACTCAGCCATTAAAAAGAATTAATTTGAATCAGTTCTAATGAGATGGATGAAACTGGAGCCCATTATACAGAGTGAATTAAGCCAGAAAGATGAAGACCAATACAGTATACTAACGCATATATATGGAATTTTAAAAGATGGTAACAATAACCCTATATGCAAAACAGAAAAAGAGACACAGATGTACAGAATAGACTTTTGGACTCTGTGGGAGAAGGCGAGGGTGGGATGTTCTGAGAGAATAGCAGTGAAACAAGTGTACTATCAAGGGTGAAACAGATCACCAGCCCAGGTTGGATGCATGAGACAAGTGCTCAGGGCTGGTGCACTGGAAAGACCCAGAGGGATGGTATGGAGAGGAAGGCAGGATGGGGGATTGGGATGGGGAACACATGTAAATCCATGGCTGATTCATGTCAATGTATGGCAAAAACCACTACAATATTGTAAAGTAATTAGCCTCCAACTAATAAAAATAAATGGAAAAAAACAATAAAATCTTTGGAAATTTTATTGGACATTTGGCAGAGTTCACATTGAATCTGTGGATGGCTTTGAATAGAATGGACATTTTAAAAATGTTAATTCCTCCAATCTGTGAACACGGTATATTGTTCCAATTATTTGTGTCTTCAGTTTTTCACCCATGTTTTACAGTTTTTAGTGTATAGGTCTTTCACTTCCTTGCTTAAATTTATACCTTGGTGTTCTTTTGATGCAGTTATAAATGAAATTGTTTTCCTAATTTCTTCTTATTAGTGCCCAGAAAAGCAACGGATTTTTATATATTGATATTTGTATCCTTTACTGAATTTGTTTCTAGTTTGAGCAATTTTTGGTGGAGGCTTTAGGGTTTTCTTTTCTGATTTGGAGCCCTTTCTTGACTAAATGCCCTGGTTAGGACTACTAATACTATGCTGAATAACAGTGATGAGAATGTGGATTCTTGTTTTGTTCCTGATTTTGGGGGGAAACTTTCAGCTTTTCACTACTGAGTATGATGTTATCTGTGAGTTGGTCATGTATAGTCTTTATTATGGTGAGGTACCTTTCCTCTGTATTCACTTTGAGAGCTTTTAATCATAAATTCTGATGCTTTGTCAAATGCATTTTCTTCATCTTTTGAGATATTTATTTTATCCTTTATTTTGCTGATGTAGTATATCATATTGATTGTGGATGTTGAACTATCCTTGCATCTGTAGAGTAAATCCCAGTTGATCATGATTTATTATTTTTTTTTAAATTTTGTTGAATTCAGGTTGTTAATATTTTGTTGAGGACTTTTCTCTGTTCATCAGGGATATTAGCCTGTAATTTTCTTATGGCTTCCTATCTAATTTTAGTATCAGATTAATCATGGTCTGTGAAGCACATTTGAAAGAGTCCTCTCCCTTTCTGTATTCTGAAAGAGTTATACAAGGATTGATATTAGTTTTTATTTAAATACTTGGTAGAATTCAACAGTGAAACCATCTGTCTTGGACTTTGTTGGAGGTTTTGATTACTGATTTAATTTCCTCACAGATTCAGTTTGATTACTTACTAAACTAATAATTATGTTCAGACATTGTTTTTCCATGGTACAGTTTTGTTGTATGTTTCCAGTAATTTGTTAATTCCTTCTAGTTAGTCAAATTATTGGCATATAATTTATAGTATAAATATGAAATGTGAATTCTGAAGGGACCCAAACGTCCAGCCTGTAAAAGTTCTATTGACTATATGGGTCAGATAATTCTTCGTTATGGGAGGTCACCCTGTGCATTGGAGCAGATTTAGTGGCATGCCTGCCACTAAATGTCAGAAGCACAATCTATTCACCAAAAGTCAGAAGCAGTGCTCAGATGTGAAAACCAAAATGTCTCCAGCTGTTTCCAAGTGTCTTCTGGAGATCAAAAGCACAATGGTTGAGAACAACTGCTCTGTATGAATAGTTAAAGAATCCTTAACAGAAAAAGTGTGTGTGTGTGTGTGTGTGTGTGTAAGTATATATATAAATTTTCATGTACATACATCATATACACCTGCATATATATATATATCTACTTTATGTATATTTATACACACTCATACATATACAAATAAACTCCTTTAGAATATGTTACATATAATAGAGTCAGGGAATAATTGATATGCAGATTAACTATATATCTTCTTGGGTAATTCATAAATTGAATTGACTTGAATGACCTTGCCTTACATATCCTCTCTACTAAAGAACAGCATAAAAAAAAAAAAAAGAACAGCATACCCAAATTCTAGCTTATCACATTATTAAAAACAATAAACTCAGTCAAAGTTTATACTGTGTATATTTAAATAAACTATTTAAATAATTTAATTTTAAATTAAATATTTTAATTTAATTAATGAAATTTTTCATAGTTTTATTTTCACAAATAAATACAACCTCACCATACATAAATAATTGAGCCAATTTTGTATATTTAAGTCCTTGAATTGAGCATTTTTTAAAAAGGAAAAATAAAAGTTTGTTTTCAGGTGAAGATTTTAGCATGGATCATGTTAACAAAACATGTCTATTTTGGCAAGTTGCTATTCATGAGACCAGAATTAATGAACTGCTTAGAATAATTCATTGATTCAGAAATAAAGTGTTGACTATCAGCTATGTTCTAGGCATTGTTATGGGTACCAGGAATATAATGGTGAATAAGACAAGAAAAAAAATACTCTTTTAACTATCATGGGACTTTCTTTCTGATTGGGGTGGGGGCTTATTGAGGATATAGAAAATAATAATATAAATGTATTAAAGATACTTACGTAACTATATAGCTATATAATTAGTGAAGCAATAATATATGTAACTGATTTAAGGAGTGTTTGATGGGATTTGAGTAGTGGTACATTAGGTAGCTAGAGAGATCCTAAAGACCTTTCAGGAGAAAAGACATTTGAACTGAGAGGTTAGTGATGGAAAGTAGGCAGAATTGTGAATGAAAAGTACTTCAGCCAGTGGATCAGCAACAGCATAGTTCAAAGAATGTAGCATATTACAGTGATAGCTCACTCATATGGCTGAAGCTTGAAGGAAAGAGATAGATTTATTTTTTAATGACTATCTTAAATGATTATTTTTTAGAAAATGACTATCTTGAATAAATAACTTATCTTCATTAAAATAGAGTTACACGTTTTAATTTATTAAACATTGCCGTTTAGATTGGTAGTGAAGATGTACATTTAAATCTAAGCTCTGTTTAAATTTCAAGGAATTTGTAACAAATCATACTGTTTCTTTCTGAACTTACTTATTTCTATTATTTGAAAGATTTGCTCAAACAAAAATTGAGTGCTCACCCTAGACTTTTGCTTTGCCAGTCAACTAGTCTGGCAATTTTTTCTTTACCTATCTTCATTCACTTCTTCTTTTTTTAACCTTATCTTGTCTCCTGTCTTGACTACCACCACTTTGATTGGGTTTTAGTAGCAATTCTAACCTGCTTGCTATACCAGTGAGTAGTTGTTTAGTTTGGAAAATACCAAATTAATGCTCCATTGAAACTTTTTAAACTTTAAAGTTTTGTATAGCTGCCTGTTTTCCCCACAGAAAAATCATAGATCCTTAAAGTTGGAAAAAGCTGTTTAAGGCTTTTTGTAAACTCTATAAACTATTTAATCCCTTTAAGCTCCAGTGTAATAGTTTATTCACTCACATACAGTTATTTAATTCCAGGGCATATACAGAGTTCATGGGATACACTTGTAAATAAACCAAAATAAATAACTGGCTCTCATGGTGGTTACATTCTGAAGGAATGAAGTAGACTAAACATTGTAAACACTATAAATAAGCTATATACTATTTATAAATGAAATGCTCTGAAAAAAGGAATATATCCCAAGTTTTATGACTGTGCATGTATATGGTGTTTGTTTCAATTAAAAAAAAGGTAGTCAGGGTATACTTTTGGAGATGATGATATTTGAGCCAAGATAAGAACCTTTTTATTCAATCCATATTAAAGAAGCAATATAACTTACCACTCTGATTATAATTCAGTATACTCAACCAGCAGAAAATGTGTCTGGAAAGCAGACATAAATAAGAGCATTTATAGTTATTTTGGATGTAAGCTACAAACTCAGGTTTTGCAGTAGTCATTCCCTCTGCCGGTTAGAAAATTATAGCTTTTGTTTCCTTAATTTTAGATTGTGTCCCTTGCTAAGAATATTGTTTCATAGATCTCATTTTATAAGAATGAACACATCTTACTAAAACATATTGCAATAGTTTCCTCAATTCTTTCAATAAATGAGAACCAGAGGTTCAAGCTAATTTAACTGACAAAAAAATTAGTTTGGTAAGTGATACTTTATAAAAAGTCTATTCAAGCATATTTACATTTTACACATGTGTGTGAATGGTGTGTATGTGGGTATATATATTACTGAGATAAAGTAAAAAGAAATATGAAACTATACATAATTTCACCAGATTTATTTTTGCTTTATTACATTAACAGGTGCCATCAACCATAATTCAAATTAGATGATAGATAACTTTTTCAAGTGACTCACTGTAGAATATGAGGAAATTAACTATTTTCAGTTATATTTTTCATGTAGAAAGTGAGTTCTCAACTCGAATTTTATGAGTTCACAAATAAAATTGAATAACAGTGTAGTGAGTCTCAAAATAATAATTGGAGTATCTTAGACTTCAAGTGAATAAGACACTATATGTTCAAATATGCACATATTATTGTAAGTTAAGGCTGAAAGATTAATTCATCATGTGTCATCTCACTTTGTTGAACTTACTTTGGTTGTGTTACATACAATTGCTGTTACGTTTTAAATGACTCCTAAACTGTCAAGGATAGTGTTATTTCCTTAAATACAATGATTTGTTCATTAGCATTTAAAGCAGTTATGTTTGCCAAGTAATGTTAGAATAAAATCTGCAGTGTCAATTCACATTTGTTTCCTGAGTTAGAATAGTCACTGTCAAATGAATGAATATTTTCAAATATAAACAGTTCCTAAGTATAGGAAGCATGTACCTCTTTTCCGGTTATCGCGGTGTAGGGAACCATGAGCTGCAAAGTCTCCCGCGACACCCTCTACGAGGCGGTGCGGCAAGTCCTGCACGGGAACCAGCGCAAGCGCAGGAAGTTTTTGGAGACTGTGGAGCTTCAGATCAGCCTGAAGAACTATGACCCTCAGAAGGACAAACGCTTCTCGGGCACCGTCAGGCTGAAGTCCACTCCCCGCCCCAAGTTCTCCGTGTGTGTCTCGGGGGACCAGCAGCATTGTGATGAGGCCAAGGCTGTGGATATCCCCCACATGGACATTGAGGCGCTGAAGAAACTCAACAAGAATAAGAAACTGGTCAAGAAGCTGGCCAAGAAATATGATGCCTTTTTGGCTTCAGAGTCTCTGATCAAGCAGATCCCCCGAATCCTGGGCCCAGGCCTGAACAAGGCTGACAAGTTACCTTCCTTGCTGACCCACAATGAGAACATGGTGGCCAAAGCTGATGAAGTGAAGTCCAGGATCAAGTTCCAGATGAAGAAGGTGCTGTGTCTGGCAGTGGCTGTTGGCCACGTGAAGATGACAGATGATGAGCTTGTGTACAACATCCACTTAGCTGTCAACTTCCTGGTGTCATTGCTCAAGAAAAATTGGCAGAACGTCAGGGCCTTGTACATTAAGAGCACCATGGGCAAGCCCCAGCATCTCTACTAAGGCACAGCTTAATAAACGATACTAAACCATCAAAAAAAAAAAAAAAAAAGAAAGCATGTAATATTCTGATCATATTATTTTAGTCAACGTATCTATAGCTAAAGGTTAACATTTGGAAATGAGGATTTGAAGGGATATTTTAACATGGCAAATAGAAGTATATCTTAATACTTATTTACATATTAAATACTATTTAGGAACCTGGGAGTTTGAAGTTGGGAAATCAAACTATTAATTTGGAATGGATAAACAACAAGGTCCCCCTGTAAACTATAGGGAACTATATCTGATCTTTGATGAAACATAATGCAAAAGAATATTTGAAAAAATTATGCATACATGTGTATAGATGAATCACTCTGCTGTACAGCAAAGGCCAGCACAATACTGTAAATCAACTACACTTTAGTAAAAAAATACTATTTAGGAAATTAATTCCAGATCTTAAAATGTATATAATAGCTTTTGCAAAAACACATATTCTAGTCTGCTGTTGCCTTGTTGATTTTCTAAAATCCTAATACGTTGAAATATCTTAATGTTTTGAGAAGAATGTCTTTAAAGGATAAAATGATGTTTGTTATTATGTCCACAATTCTCCTTTAATATGTAATCTTCATTTGATTTTATACAGCATGGACTGCTGTTGATGAAAAGCAGTGACACTTTTAAAATCTATATAAAACTTCGGGGTTAAGTTTCTTAAATATGATGTATAAGAAGGTAAATGAAACTTGGGGCAGATAACTTGAACTAAGAAACTTGTTAGACTTAATGGAATCCCAGTAAATACAAAAATGGTTTTTAAAATGAAGGGGATTGAGTTGATAATAAAGTTCATAAAGAGGAGCAGACAAAGAACAGTAGATATATAGACTAAAAGGGAAATTATATTAGGAAGGAAGTAGTTTTACCAAACAAGACAACATTCTGAAAAGTTTCTTTAATTAGTTTGGTGCTGGTGCATGAATACAAAAATCCAGAAATAAACTAAACTACATATAGAAATCCATCATGCAGCAGAATGTCAAAGATAAGCTGTTTTTGGACAGCTGGATAGGCATTTGGAATAAAATACATAAATTGCTCAGTCGTGTCTGACTCTGAGACCCCATGGACTGCAGCATGCCAGGCTTACTTGTACTTCACCATCTCCTGGAGTTTGTTCAAACTCATGTGCATTGAGTTGGTGGTGCCATCCAACCAATTCATCCTCTGTCGTCTCCTTCTCATCCCGCCTTCAATCTTTCGCAGCATCAGGGTCTTTTCTAAGGAGTAGGTTCTTCACATTAGGTTGCCAAATTATTGGAGCTTCAGCTTCAACATCAGTCCATCTAATGAATATTCAGGATTGATTTCCTTAAGATTGACTGCTTTGTTCTCCTTGCAGTACAAGGGACGCTCAAGAGTCTTCTCCAACACCACAGGTCAAAAGCATCAATTCTTCAGTATTTAACTTTCTTTATGGTCCAACTCTAAAATCCATACCCTACTACTGGAAAAACAATAACTTTGACTACAGGGACCTTTGTTGACAAAGTGATGTCTCTGCTTTTTAATAAGCTGTGTAGGTTTGCCATAGCTTTTCTTCCAAGGAGCAAGCATCCTTTATTTTCATGGCTGCAGTCACCATCTGCAGTGATTTTGGAGCCCAAGAAAATAAAGTCTATCACTGTTTCCATTGTTTCCCCATCTATTTGCATAAAGTGATGTGACTGCATGCCATGATCTTAGTTTTATGAACATTGAGTTTTAAGCCAACTTTTTGACTCTCCTCTTTCACCTCCATCAAGAGGCTGCTTAATTCCTCTTCACTTTCTGCCATGAGGATGGTGTCATCTGCATATCTGAGGTTATTGATATTTCTCCTGGCAATCTTGACTTCAACTTGTGCTTCATCCAGCCCATCATTTCGCATGATGTACTTTGCATATAAGTTAAATAAGCAGGGTGACAATATACAGCTATGACATACTTCTTTCCCAATGTAGAAGTAGTCCATTGTTCCACATTCGGTTCTAACTGTTGCTTCTTGAAGTGCATACAGGTTTCTCAGGAGGTGGTAAGGTGATCTGGTATTTCCATCTCAACAAGAATTTCCCACAGTTTGTTGTGATCCACACAGTCAAAGCCTTTAGCATAAACAATGAGGTAGAAGTAGATATTTTTCTGGAATTCTCTTGCCTTTTCTATGATCCAGTGGATGTTGGTAATTTGAATCTGGTTCCTCTGCCTTTTTTAAATCCAGCTTGAACATCTGGAATTTCTTGGTTCATGTACTATTGAAGCCTAGCTTGGAGAATTCTGAGCATTACTTTGCTAGTGTGTGAAATGAGTATGCAGTTTACAGTAGTTTGAGTGTTCTTTGGCATTGCCCTTCTTTGAGAATGGGATGAAACAGGACCTTTTCTAGTCCTGTGGACACTGCTGTGTTTTCCAAATTTGCTGACATATTGAGTGTAGCACTTTGACAGCATCATCATTTAGGATTTGAAATAGCTGGAATTCCGTCCCCTCCACCTGTTTTGTTCATAGTGATGCTTCCTAAGGTCTGCTTGACTTCACACTGTAGATGTCTGGCTCTAGGTGAGTGATCACACCATCGTGGTTATCTGGGTCATTGAGACTTTATTTGTATAGTTCTGCTCCGGGAAGCCTGGCATGCTGCAGTCCATGGGGTCACAAAGAGTCAGACACAACCGAGTGACTGAACTGAACTCTGTGTTCTTGCCATCTCCTCTTAATATCTTATGTTGTTCATAGGCCCAAACCATTTGCGTCCTTTGTTGTGCCCATTTTTGCATGACGTTTGTTTGGCATCTCTTATTTTCTTGAAGAGGTCTCTAGTCTTTCCCATTCTATTGTTTTCTTCTATTTCTCTACATTGTTGACTTAGGAAGGCTTTCTCAATGCTCCTTGCTCTTCTGGAACTCTGCATTCTGGGTGGGTACATCTTTCCTTTTCTCCTTTGCCTTCCGCTTCTCTTTTCTCAGCTATTTGTAAGGCCTCCTCAGACAGCCATTTTGCCTTCTTGCATTTCTGTTCTTGGGGGTGGTTTTGATTACTTCCTCCTGTACAGCGTTACAAACCTCCATTCATAGTTCTTCAGGCACTCTATCAGATCCCTTGATCTATTTGTTACTTCCACTGTAGAATAGTAAAATTTGATACAGGTCATATCTGAATGGTCTAGTGGTTTTCCCCACTTTCTTCAAGTTAAGACTGAATTTTTCAATAAGGAGTTCAGAATCTGAGCCACGGTCAGCTCCTAGTCTTGTTCTTGCTGACTGTATAGGGCTTCTCCATCTTCAACTGTCAATAATATAATCAATCTGATTTCGGTATTGACCATCTGGTGATATCCATGTGTAGAGGTGTCTCTTATGTTGTTGGAAGAGTTTGTTTGCTATGACTTGTGCGTTCTCTTGGCAAAATTGTTAGCCTTTGCCCTGCTTCATTTTGTACTCCAAGGCCAAACTTGCCTGTTACTCCAGGTATCTCCTGACTTCCCAATTTTGCATTCTAGTCCCCTATGATGAAAAGAACATTTTTTTTTTTTCTTTTGGTATTAGTTCTAGAAAATTTTGTAGGTTTTCATAGAATTGTTCAACTTCAGCTTCTTTGGCATTTCTGGTTGGGACAAAGAGTTGGATTGCTCTGGTATTGAATGGTCTATCTTGGGAGTGAACCAAGTTCATTCTGTCCTTTTGGGGATTGCACCCAAGTAATGCATTTCAGACTCTTTTGTTTACTATGAGGGATACTCCATTTCTTCTAAGGGATTCTTGCCCACAGTAGTAGATATAATGGTCATCTGAATTAAATTTGCCCATTCTGGTTCCTTTGAGTTCACTGATTCCTAAAATGTCAGTGTTCACTCTTGCCATCTCCTATTTGATCACTTCCAATTTATCTTGATTCATGGACCTAACATTACAGATTCCTATGCAATATTATTCTTTCTCATTTTCATTAGTTTTCTGTATTTCTTATTCAAAATTCATACAACATTGACTGCTTTGTTCTTTCCTTTTCCACAATAAATGTATTTCCCCTTAAATTTTTGCTCTCCCTGTATTCCCTTGGTTGATTTGGACAGTACTTTATTCTTGTTCTGAACAATCTGTTATATTAATACTTTGCAATTTCAAAATTTTATTTAACAGATTTTCCCCTGCAAGAAATAAATACCTCATATTACCTACCAGTCAAAATTAGCTGATATTCACACAGAAATACCATATAATTCAGCAGTTCTTGAAATTGAGTGTACTCTTTTTAAAGATGTTTTATTAGTTATGCTAGAATATATTTTATTCAATCCAGTTATAATTATGAAGTTACTATTTTGATGCTATAGCACAATTTAAGTGTTGAGGAACTTATTTTCAAATAGATTCTAAACATTACAGTCCTAAAATTTATAATACCTTTGCCTGTCTCTACTGAAGAGTATTCCTCACTTTCCTCTTTATTACACTAAGAAAAGCATTAATATTCATATATTATTTGGTATATGGCTTTGCTTATTATCAGTTTTGTTTGTTTCATATCAAACACGTATTTCTACATTCTTCACATTTTCTGAAATGCACTAGTTAACAATGATGCCATGCCGTTGCTATAGTGAATCTAGCATTTTAGAGATATAATTATAATATCAAGATAACCTTATGTTATTTCTTCTTGAAATACTAACACTACATTCTATTTTCATTCATTGCCAAAAATTAGAGTTGAGAAATGAAAGAACAAGATTTACACTATATGTAGAAAAGTTGTTGAAAATATCACTGAAAGCCATCATTAACATATAAGGGTATATTTTTGTTAAAGACACCAAGTTGAAGTAATTTGCCTTTTTTTGCTAATTTTAATTACTGCCTTTGTGAATATATTTATAACTGCCAAATATTCAAGTTACAATGTGTTCAGTGATGGCATTCATCAGGTTGTCATTCATTTTTGTGAAGTTAAAACTAATTGGCAATGCTTTCAAGAGTGGCTTGTTAAAAAAGAAAAAAAGAAAAAAAAAGTTTAGATAGATGTGCTAGTCAGGAAAAAAGGCCTCAAACTGCCCAGTAAAACAGATGGTTCAATATAAATAAAACAAATTGCATGTTTGCCAAGCTGCATGGATTGCCTGCTGTGTAAAAGCAAGAAAACAGTAATATATCTTTAATATATCTTTTCTGAAGAAATCAGTGCTTAAGACATGAATTCTGAGTTTCACGGTTTTTAACAAAAAGTAACATAATAAAAAGTAACATCATAGTAGATCTTTCTGATGGTAAAAGAAGTGTATTCTGAATATTTTACCATGTAAATGTTATGTGGATATCAGGAAGTCCTGAAATATTATATGCAATCATTTCTTAATTCTTCACCTCAGAGCTTCAACTCTGTATTTATAAATTAAGTGAATATATGCCAAACCCATATCACATAACAGGAGGCCATTGATTCTTCAGTTAACTAAAGCCTTTTATAAATGTTACCCTGTTTTGCCTATTGAAAAAGAGAGATGGGTGTGTCTTTCACAGAGCAGGGCTAGATGAGGCGGGGAGGAACTAGTCCCCTACTGTTTCTTACCTCCCTTGAGCTTCCAGTGCCTAAAATGAGCTCAGTTTTCTGATAAAGATTCGCTCTGCAATAAATCAATAATAAAAAATTGAGCAAAAACTAACAAAAATATTTAGTTAGAAATTAAGGAATACATTTCTCGCCAATCCTGCATGATGGTTCTCAAAAGGTAGTCCCTGTTTCAGCAGCACTAACTCACCTGAGAACATGTTAGAAATTCATATTATTGGGCCTCACTCCAGATCTACTAAATGAGAATCTCTGGGACTGGGCCCAGCAATCTGTATTGTAACATACTCTCCGGGTGATTATGAAACAAACTAAAATTTGAGAGACATTGTCACAGAACATATGAAGCAAAAAAAGGAAATATAAAATTCTAGAAAATCATAAAAAGAATGCTGTCTACTTATGGAACAGTGGAATTTGTACTATTTATATGCTTATGAACTAATATGCTTAGATATTTTGAAAAGGTCCAAAATTGATAATTTGAAGCTATACTTTATATTTTAAATGTTTAAGGTCATTAAAGGGATAATGAGATATCCACATTCTTTTTAGGGATGCAGCATATCGTTAAAAACAATACATAAATAGCAGGGTGCATATATATGTGCTTTATATTTAATCTGGAAATAAACACTTAAAAAGTTAAATACATAAACAAATGTAAAAAAAAATGCCACTTATTATAATGGAGCATGCAGAGACTCAGGACACACAAAGTAAAATTCAATTTTAATTGACTTAATATTTTTGGGTGCCTTTTCTTTGTAATGAAACATTGTAGCAAATGACAACTCCAGATCCTAGGTCACTCAGTTGTGTCTGACTCTTTGCAACCCCATGGACTGCTGCGTGCCAGGCTTCCCTGCCACTCACCAACCCCCAGAGTTTACTCAAACTCATGTCTGTTGGGTCGGTAATGCCATCCAACCATCTCATCCTCTGTTGTCCCCTTCTCCTCCCGCCTCCAATCTTTCGCAGCATCAAGGTCTTTTCACATCTGTCAGTTCTTTGCATCAGGTGGCCAAACTATTGGAGTTTCAGCTTAAGTATCAGTCCTTCCAATGAATATTCAGGACTGATTTCCTTAAGGATGGACTGATTGACTCTCCTCCAGCCCAAGGGACTCTCAAGAGTCTTCTCCAACCCCACAGTTCAAAAGCACCAATTCTTCAGTGCTCAGCTTTCTTTATAATCCAACTCTCAGATCCATACATGGCTACTGGAAAGGTCATAGTTTTGACTAGATGGACCTTTGTTGGCAAAGTAATGTCTCTGCTTTTTAATATGCTGTCTAGGTTGGTTATAACTTTTCTTGAAGTTAAAGGAGCAAGCATCCTTTAATTTCATGGCTGCAGTATCATCTGCAGTGATTTTGGAACCCCCCAAAATAAAGTCTATCACTGTTTCCACTGTTTCCCCATCTATTTGCCATGAAGTGATGGGACCAGATGTCATGATAACCTGAGCATATTTAAGTCTGTGGATAATCCATGAATCTAAGATATTCCTTAATTTTTAGTAGAGAAATAATTTGAAATGAGGATCTGGTTGTAAAATATGCATTTTTTGGCTTCAGGAGAATTTAGCACGTTGCCAAATATCTTCTTGAACTCTATAGTTTATCTGTTATCTATACTTGAAGTACTGTATACAAAGGCTGGATAGAGTACATTACATTAAAAACTATAAGATATTTGAAGCATAGAGGATAAGTCTTACTTTGCCTCTCAGTAGTCTTTTCCCATTTTTGCCTGTTTGTTTTAGGTACTTAGTTACAAAGACTTTAATTATTTGGAGCATAATTATTGTACCAGGAAAATATATTTTCCTAGGGAGATAAGTGATTGAATGTTACGAATCGTAAACGATCTTTCAAGTTACAAAATGGTCAGAGTACATTATTTAAAATAATGGATAGAGTACAAAAAGTTCCAAGAGGAATTTTCATGACAGCATCATTAATACCAATTTTGACATATTAAATAGTTAGAAATTCAATGCATTAGTAATTCTAAGAACTAGGCACGTTCTTGATATAGTTGAAACAATACCTTTAAAATGGAACTCTAAAGAAATGGAGAATGAGATGGAATTTAAGCTGCTCTTAGATGTATATTTTTCCTTTGATCTTTATGTAATACAGTGCTACACAGCTAGCACAGTTAATAACATTCATTAAATAAGAATAATAATACATGACTAGTTGCATTCTACACTAATCCAGATAAAAAGACAATTGTGAAGGTTAAGAATATTTGCCTTTGCTAATATTGATGCAGACTCTAAGTAAGTTTAAATGTACTTAAGTTGTTTAGAGTTAAAATTATTTTATCCAGGTGCTTCTCAAATGAAATATTAAAATTAAATTACTGGGATCTGGACTCTGGGAGAAGGCGAGGGTGGGATGTTTCAAAAGAACGGCATTGAAACATGTATATTATCTAGAGTGAAACAGATCACCAGCCCAGGTTGGGTACATGAGACAAGTGCTCGGTCCTGGTGCACTGGGAAGACCCAGATGGATCGGGTGGAGAGGGAGATGGGAGGGGGGACTGGGATGGGAAATACATGTAAATCCATGGCTAATTCATTTCAATGTATAACAAAAACTACTGTAATGATGTAAAGTAATTAGCCTCCAACTAATAAAAATTAAAAAAAATTAAATTAAATTAAAAAAAAATTAAATTACTGGGATCTCTTATTCAAAAGAAAGTATATAAAGTAGTTATTGAGGGTTTTTTCTTTCCCCTTTTTTACTAGTGTCAAATTTTCTTCTGGTGCAAATACTATGTAAATATAAGTACTTTTAAAACAAATATTAATATTTTGAAAAATAAAGAATATTAGGCAAAGGATATGAGAAAACTATAAAAATGTATATTTGTATGCAGTTTTAATTCTATATATTTGGTTTTTATAGCATATTTGTTTAATAAACATATTTGGTTAACTTTAAATCATTAAATGTAATTGTACACATATGTATAGGTAAGTATATATACATATGTGGGTATATATGTGATATATATACAAGTTATGTAACATGTGGAAATTAACATTACTTCAATAATTCAATATTGAGATCAAGTATATCAATATTTCATAATTATAGCTTCTTAATAAAAGCCTATCTGTAATAAAAAGTTTCCTCTTGGCTCACTGAATTAATTTTGCACATTAAATGCAAGTTAATAGTGAGAAGCTATGTGACATTTCCCCACAGAGTTGATAAGCCTCAAGCTCCCATCACATAGTCACAGTACTATTAATGACGGTGGAGTCACTTGTTATGACAAATTATTCGTTCTTAAACACCCAGCAAACTAAAATGGCATCCTGTCAATTTCTACACTTTAGATATGATCAACAATAGGCTATTACAGCAATAATTAAGCAATAACTCATCACTGAAATGGTAATGCTATTAAATCTAAACAGCAAGGAGAAAGTGATACTATAAGGCTATAAAGTACAGTTCTTCAGTTATATTAGGAGTTAAACATTAAAAGATCAACTAATATAAAGTCAGATAATATAATGGGCCACAGTTCTTACAGAATGGCAAATCACATACAAAAGCATTGGCATGGAAACTACTTGCTTTTGTTGTTATAATTTCTAATGAAAAATTGTATGATTTGGAAATATTTTCACCAATATATATGTTTAGTTCAAATTTGGTTTTAAATGTAAAATGTAATTAAATGAGTTGTATATGTTATTATCTAGCATATTACTATACCCTATGGTGTTAGTCTAGTAATTTAAAAAAAAAAAAAAGCTCTTTCTGTAAATATATAATGGAAGGAAAAAGGAGGAAAAACTGTTATTTGGGAATATGCTGTTAAAAATTGTCAAAGAAAAATTCTTAATTGCATTTAACTATGCCAGTCTCTGGGTTTCTCTGGTGTCTCAGATGGTAAGAATCTGCCTGCAATGCAGGAGACCTGGGTTTAATCCCTGGGTCTGGAAGATATCCTGGAGAAGGAAATGGCTGCCCACTCCAATATTCTTGCCTGGAGAATTTCGTGGGCAAAGGAGCCTGGTAGGCTACAGTCCATGGGATCACAAAGAGTTGGACACGACTGAGTGAATAACACTTTCACCTTCACTTTTCGTGCCAGTCTCTAATATAGTGATTGAGTTTAGGTAATAATCATAATCTATTCTGTACTGCCATTATCAATAGTAAAGCATTACAGGTCACAGTAACACTTCAGCATATGAGCCAATATCACAGGCTCTAGGGGCACTGTTATGAGTCATTATCAAATAGCTAACAGAGCCCTGTGTTTTCTGAAAAGAGAAAAGAAAGATTGAATGTGTCACTTAGAATAATATTGAAATATCTTAAACAAAGTAAAATAATATATGTAAGTGTGTTTGGTGCTTTGTTTGCTTTTTGATATCAGGAAGGCATTTAAAAGTTTTTTGTAACAATTTTTGTATGCTACATGTTGGATCAGCTCCCAGGCATCTGGCAATCATCTGAATTATCTCAATCCTGTCTTTCACCTAACTCTGTATCTCTGATACCAAGTTTGTTGGTTTTATACTTTTAACATTTTTCCAAAGCTACTTCCATATCTATTGTTAGCACAGTAATTAAATGAGTGATAAGACACTGTCTGTACTACTTAGCAGTCATAATTTCTCTTCCAGTCTCTGATATAGCTTTATTCAATTGTGTCCTTTACATATCCTCTAGGGAGACTGATCTAAAACAAAAGCACATTATAACTTCAGATAGTTTCTCATTTCTTTGAATGTGACATACATTCGATCAGTTAGATGAGTAGTTCTAAAACATTACTGTATGTATGAATCACTTGATGAACATGTTAGATTCACTTCACTAGCTAAATTCCAGAGCTTAACCCTCAGAAGGTCTAATCTAGAAGGTCTACATGGGGTCAGGAATCTACATTTTATTTTATTTTTTTTAGTTTTCTTTAAGTTTTATTGGAATGTAGATGATTTAGAGTGTAGTTTTATTTTCAAGTATACAGCAAAGTGATTCATATATATATATATACATACACATATACATGTGTATATATACACATATACATGTGTGTATATATACACACACACACACACACACACACATATATATATATATATATCCATCCTTGTTCAGATTCTTTTCTCATATAGGATTTACAAAATACTTAGTAGAATTTCTTGTGCTATACAGTGGGTTCTTATTAGTTATCTATTTTATGTAAAAATAGTGTGTGTATGCTAACCCCAATATCCTAATTTATCCCTTTCCCTTATGTTTTCCCTTTGATAACCATGTGTTTGATTTTCAAATCTATGAGTCTGTTAGTATTTTTTAAGTAGGTTAGTTTGTATCATTTTTAAATTAGATTTCACTTATAAGTGATGCCATATGATTTGTATCTTTGTTTGACTTACTTCACTTAGTATGATACTCTCTCGGTTCATCCGTGTTGCTGTAAATGGCGTTATTTTGTTCTTTTTAATGACTAAGTAATATTCCATTTTATATATGTACTACATCTTCTTTACCCAGGAATGTATAGGTTCCTTCCATGTCTTGGCTATTGCAAATAGTGTTGTAGTAACTTTGGGGTGCGTGTGCCTTTTCAAATTATTTTCTTCATACATATGGCCAGGAGTGGGATTGCCAAATTATATGGTAGCTCTATATTTAGTTTTTTAAGGAAACTCCATACTATTCTCCATCATGGTTGTATCAATTTACATTCCCACCATCAGTGTAGAAGGAGGGTTCCCTTTTCCCCACATCCTCTCTAGTAATTATTGTTCATAGACTTTTTGATGATATCCATTCTGACCCATGTGAGATGATACCTCATGGCAGTTTTTGTTTGCATTTTTATAATAATTAGCGGCATAGAGCATCTTTCCATGTGTTTTTGGACATCTGTATTTCTTTGGAGAAGTGTCTTTTTAGGTCTTATGCCCATTTTTTGATTGGGTTGTTCTATTCTATATTGGGCTGCAAGAGCTATTGGTATAGTTTAGAGACTAATCTCATCAGTCACTTCATTTGTAAATATTTTCTCCCATTCCGTAGATTATCTTTTTGCTTATGGTATCTTTCGGTGTGCTAAAGCTTTAAGTTTAAAGTCCCCCCCCCTTTTTTTTAATTCTAGGAGGTAAAAAATCAGAAAAGATTTTGCTGTTATTTATGTCAGAGTGTTCTGCCTGTGTTTGCCTAGAGTTTTTAGTATCTGGTTATACTTAGGTCTTTAATCCATTTTTCAGTTTATTTTTGTGTATATGGTATTAATGAGTGTTCTACTTTTTTTCTTTCACATGTAGTTGTCCAGTTTGCCCAGCACCACTTGCTGAAAAGACTGTCTTTTCTCCATTGTATATTCTTGTCTCCTTTGTCATAGATTAGTTGACCACAGGTGTGTAGGTCTGTCTCTGGAATTGCTGTCCTATTTTATGGATCAATATTTCTATTTTTGTTCTAGTACATTTTTGATGACTGAGCTTGTAGTAAAGTTTGAAGTCAGGTAGCCTGATTTCCTCCAGTTCCGTTTTTATTTATTTATTTTTTAGATTACTTTGGTTGTTTGGGGTCTTTTATGTTTCCACACAAATTGTAAATATTTTTATTCTAGTTCTGTGTGAAATGCCACTGGTAATTTGATAAGGATTGCATTAAATCTGTAGATTGCTTTGGGTGATATAGTCCATTCTCATAATACTGAGTTTTCCAGTCCAAGAACATGGTATATCTCTCTGTGTGTCTACCAGTTGCCCTAGATGACCTGGCTGTTTCCCGCTATTTAACATATTTTAAGCTTAACAGTACAAATTTGTTTGTAGTACTCTCTTTCTCTTCCTTCATGCTGAGGGATGTCAAGGGAAGTATAAACAGAAATTGTCTATAATAATGAAGATAGAGAATGACAGGACTGCTATATTTCTTTATAGGGTAGTCAGAGATGACATCTATGTTATATGGCTTTTGAGTGGAGAGCCTAATGAAGTAAAGAGAAAGCCTATTAACATCTGTATTAAAACCATTCTGGACAAAGACAAAGGTTCTGAATCTGGAGTTCAATGGAACAGGAGTTATCAAAGGAGACAGAGTTTGAGATGTAGGGAGAAACATCATCTTTTAAGGCTGGATGATAGAGATTTCCAGTAAAGAATACATAGAGTGCTAGGTAAAAATGCACACTCCATTACTGAATTTTTCTGAGGTAGAGAAGCCCCCAAGGTCTATACTTCAAAAATGTTTCCAAAAGGATCTTCCTGACACAGGAATTGAACCAGGGTCTCCTGCATTGCGGGCAGATTCTTTACCAGCTGAGCTACCAGGGAAGGCTGGATTATGATATAACATATAATAAATTAAATTTTTAATGTAATGGAAAGACATTGTAAGAGAGTAGCTCTCAAGCTCAGCCAAGCACCTGAGTTCCCTACCAGACTGGTTAAAATAAATTGCTAAGCTTCATCTTCAGATTTTTCTGATTCAGTAATTTGGGGAGTTGGGCCTGAGAATTTGCATTTTTAACAAGTTCCCAGATGATGCTAATACTTCTGGTGCTGGGATCATATTTTGAAAACCAGTGGAAAATGTTGAGCTAAACCAGGCCCAGGATGTAGAGCTGGTGGTGTCTGAAGGTGCGTCTCATGCGGAATTGGGTGCTATAGAGTAGCGGGTGCTGGTGGGGGTGGCTGGGAGAAGGAGGAGGCAGTGGTGGCCAATCACTTGTAAATGGTGAAAAGCAGGATCAGAGGCCTTAATTCCAGGAGTGTGAAAGAGTGCTGTGCTTTCATGGGACTCTTCTTTATTTTATTCTATTTTTGGGGGAAGGGAGGGGGGCTTTTCTTCATGAACCAAACTGTGTGAAGTTGGCCATAAAGGATAAACAAGTGAAGTACATTACAGTGGTTGGAATAAAAATTGGGATGAATGGGTTCCAAAGCAGGGTACTCAATATGTGGGCACCAATCTGCAGAAACAATGAGAACTTCAAAAAGCCAATCAGGAGCAGTATGCAGAGGGAAAGACCAAGAAGGGCTGCCCCTGGAAAGAAGACCTCTGGTCTGCAACAGAAAAATGTTGAAGTGAAAACAAAAAAGGAACAAACACAAAACATCTGGAAATAGAGAAGGTGCCAATGAGACACCTCAGTATCAGGGGAAAGGGGCCCAAGTAGATCCTACTGCTGAAAATGAGGAAACATTCACGAACAGATTTGAAGTTAAAATAAAGATTCCTGAAGAACTAAAACCATGGCTTTTTGATGACTGGGACTTAATTACCTGGCAAAAACAGCTCTTTTATCTTCCTGCCAAGAAGAATATGGATTCCATTCTAGAGGATTATGCAAATTATAAGACTCTCAAGGAAACACAAATAGTAAGAAGTGTGCTGTTTAATGGAGTCCTGGAAAGGATAAAGGAATACTTCAGTGTAAAGCTGGGTACTCAGCCGCTCTACACATTTGAGAGACCACAGTGCTCTGAAATACTCGCAGACCTCTCTGATGCACCCATGTCCCAGGTGTATGGAGCACCGCATTTGTTGAGACCATTTGCGTGAATTGGAACAATGTTGGCCTATATGCCTCTGGATGAGAAAAGTCTTGCTTTATTACTGAATTATCTATGTGATTTCCTAAAATATCTGGCAAGAATATTACAACTTTGTTTAGTGCCAGCACTTATGAAGTGGCTTCTCCAGAGTACCATCAGAAAGCTGCGTGAGGCATTTATACTCACTTATGTTTGGATCTCTGTAAACTCATTTTTGTTTTTCAGTCTTTCTCTTGTATGAATAATGTACTTTGGAAATGTTAGTGTATAACAGGATTGTTGGATATCTGTTTGATTTCAAAGAGAGAAAATAAAAGGAGTTACAGCTACTTTTTTTCTTTTTTTTCATTTCAAAGTTGCTACCAGGTATTCAACGATGGCCAATAGAGAGACATACTGTAGAGTGTTTCATTGCTTAATTGACACAGCTGCTTCTGAATGTTTGTGGTTCGAGTGTGTAGTGATACTACACACTTTTATAATATGTGTTAATGCTGTGTGACAAAATGCTCTGATCCCTAGTGCCAAAGGATCAGTTCAGCTGAACACACATCCATTTTCTGTCCCTGTCCCCCGCTTTTTAAATGGTGCTTACTTCAAGACCCCGTCCTTTACAAGTCATCCTTGTTGTTCGTTAGGCATTTTATCTTTGTTCAGAATGTTGAAGGATGGTCACTTGTTTCATAGCTTTTGCATTTTATTACATTTTAACATGACAAATACATTGCACTGTAGCTACAGTTTCCTGGAAAAGCTAGTGTTTTAGAAATCATTTTTCAGATCGTCAATAATTTTTCTTTAAATGTCTAAAAAAAGAAAAATGTTGAGCTACATAACAAAGACCAGTTTATAGTTTCAAAGGGTCCAAAGGCTGATTCACAGGTAATTGAGACCAAGAGGTACAAGGGCAATTTCTGGCAAGAACAGACTTCTAATCATCCAGGTGTAAGACATTAATTCTTTTTTTTTTTTTTTTTAAGCTGAAAAGACTGGCAGTGAGGCTGCAGTGTATATAGTGAAAGCAAGGTGGTCAGATAACTCAAATCTTATTGGAGAGAGATCGAGCAAGATCCTCCAGGTCCTTATAGGCCATATTTGTCAAAAAATTAAAATATACAGATGTATTGGATGGCTTTAAAGGAAAAAACATCATCATCAGAATTATTTTAAATGTTTGAGGGAATGCTAAACTGACAGTAAACTAGAACACTAAAGATGATAAAAGAACAGTAAACATGTTGATTTCAAAGCTATAATGATCTGTTTCATATGTCCCTATACTAATGAAAGTTAATACTGAAAATAATTTAGTTAAGTAAATGTATATGAAATAATTTTCAATATTTAGGTGAATATAAAACTGTAAGTTATTTTTGGTATTAATACTCATTTGTATTTTTCCAGTTCCTCCCTGGTAGCTCAGCTAGTAAAGAATGCCTGCAATGCAGGAGACCCGGGTCCAATCCCTGGGTCGGGAAGATCCACTGAAGAAGGGAATGGCAACCCACTCCAGGATCCTTTTTATGAAAGTAAAAGTGAAAGTCACTTAGTCGTGTCTGACTCTTTGCGACCCCGTGGACTAGACAGTCCATGGACTTCTCCAGGCCAGAAAACTGGAGTGGGTAGCCTTTCCCTTCTCCAGAAGATCTTCTCAACCCAGAGATCGAACTCAGGTCTCCCACATTGCAGGCAGATTCCTTACCAGCTGAGCCACAAGGGAATATAGTCACCTGAAATTTGAAGACTAATTATTTCATATACATTTACTTAACTAACTTTATAATAATCACTTGAAGTAGATAGAAATTAATACCTCTCATGAGAATATAAAGGGCTTCTCTGATGGCTCAGATAGTAAAGAATCTGCCTGCAATGTGGGAGACCCATGTTTGACCCCTGGGTTGGGAAAATCCCTTGGAGGAGGGCATGGCAATCCACTCCAGTATTCTTGCCTGGAGAATCCCCACGGACAGAGGTGTTGGGTGGGCTACAGTCTATGGGGTCACAAAGAGTTGTACATGGCTGAGTAACTAAGCACATGCAAATATAAAGGGAGTTTTTATTAAAATGAACAGAATTCTTGATACTTAATCAAACAAATTTATGAGATATCTTGGAGATAACCTACAAAGTGAGTTCAACCATGTCAAAGGATTAGTCACAGGTTCAATAACATATATTGAGGAAAAAATGCAACTCCCTTTGGTGGTAAACATGCTTATAAGTAGGCTGAAAGAACCCCAGATATATACTAGGTTGACTGAAATAGTCATATGTTTTCATTTCTCTTATCCATCAATCATTTATTGAGTATATGGCTTTTCAAAACAATGGAAGGAAACATTGGAAATTTTAAAAAAATGTCCCTAAAAGGAAAACATTAGATGTCTTATTAATGTGTTTACTTCGTGTAGCTTAGGTACACTGTAAAGTAGTTTTATGTTATTCTACTTATCCAATACTGTACCTCACACATACACACTCACATGAACATCTGTATATACTCATATGCACCTACATTCACTATTCTGTATGAATTATTTCTTTTGTACATTGTAGTTGTTCAATCATTAAGTTGTGTCCAACTGTGTGACCCCATGGACTGCAAGAGTCCAGGCTTCCATGTGCTTCACTGTCTCCCAGAGTTGGCTCCAACTCATGTCCATTGATTTGGTAATGCCATTCGACCATCTCATGCTCTGTCTCCCCCATCTCCTCCAGTCCTCAATCTTACCCAGCATCAGGGTCTTTTCCAATGAGTCGGCTCTTCCTATCAGGTAGCCAAACTATTGGAGCTTCAGTTTCAGCATCAGTCCTTCCAATGAATATCCAGGGTTGATTTCCTTTAGGATTATCTGGTTTGATCTCCGTGCTGTCCCAAGGGATTCTCAAAAAGCTCCTCCAGCACAATTCAAAAGCATCAATACTTCAGTGGTCAGCTTTTATATGGTCCTCTTCTCATATCTGTACATGACTACTAGAAAAAAACATAGCTTAGACTATACAGACATTTGTCAGCAAAGTGTTATCTTTGCTTTTTAATGTGCTATCTAGGTTTGGCATAACTTTCCTTCCAAGGAGCAAGTGTCTTTATTTTCCTGGTTGCAGTCACCATCAGCAGTGGTTTTGGAGCCAAGAAAATAAAATCTCTGTTTCCACTTTTTCCCCATCTATTTGTCTTGAAGTGATTAGGCTGGATGCCAAGATCTTAGTGTTTTGAGTATTGAATATTTCACTCTCCTCTTTCACCTTCATCAAGAGGCTCTTTAGTTCCTCTTTGCTTTCTGCCATTAGAGTGGTATCATCTGCATATCTGAAGTGTTTCTATTTCTCCTGGCAACCTTGATTCCAACTTGTGATTCATTCAGCCCAGCATTTCACATGATGTACTCTGCATATGAGTTAAACAGGGTGACAATATACAGCCTTGATGAACTCATTTCCCAGTTTTGTATGGGGAAACATAGAGATTAGATAAAAATAATATCCATAAGAAAGAACAAAAAGAAAGGAAGGGATAGAGAAATTAAAATAGCTCAATTTAAGAATATTATAATTTGATGTTGATGAAATAAGGAAATAAGGTATTTTCTGACTATTGTTAATTAGTAGACGTTGCTGCCTGATTTTCTAATATTACCAAATTATACTAACTTCATGAGGCTGCCTATATTATGTAGAAGGAAAAAATGGTGACATAATTTTGGCTAAAACAATGGAGATAAATCCAAGTTTATTAGTCGTTTCTTAATGGAAATTTATACACTTTACCTTTTTCACTCATAAAGTCTGAATCCATTTTGTGACTTGGAGTACATTGATAAGAGTGTAGTTTCATGGTGAGGGGAACACTCCTACCTTATAACCAAGCTGCTGATCCAAGCCTGATTAATGTTGTATTCCATCATACCATCTACATGAAATTTTCAAGTATTATATCATACTAGCTACATGAACAATTGCACAGGTCTATGTATTTGGCATAATGTTAAGAGTAATTGGCAAGAGTTTATATGGCTCACCATTTAACAGGGCATTTAGAACACCTGCCAATTTATTATTCCTATGACAAATATAACAGAGTGTATTTTCTAAGAAAATTTAACAATTAGCTCCTATTCCATATACTCTTTCTGCAATGTGGTCTTGTCATCTCTCCATCAAAAATTGGAGTATGTTTTTCTATTTCTTTCTCTCAAGGCAAGCGTAGTATGAATGTTCTACAATTAGAATATATCAGGAATGTTGCTGGTCTGTTAGTAAGCATTTGCCATTTCTTATCTTATGGGACACTCACTTTTGACATCCTCTCACTCAGGAACAACCTACCATGTTGTCAAAGAGGAAACCAAGCTCATGTGGCAAGTTCATATACAAGAATTCTGTGCTACAACTCCAGCTTAGTTCCCAGCAGACAACCAGACAATTCTGCCATCCAAGTTAATGGGTCACCTGCTCTGAGTGGACCCAAATAGGGGATCTCAAGTAAGAATCACTCACCTAAGTGTAGTCAAATCACTGCACCACAGAGATACTTTGTTATAAGCCACTAAAATTGGGCTATTTGTTATGTAAGAACGGATAAGTGGAATATCAACAAACACTCTGGCTTGAAAGTCTGTAAGTCCTTCATTAAGGAACTTAAAGAAGTCTCTGGAATTTTCTCTGGGCTTTGAAAATGCATATTCTGTTCTAAAAAATATTAGTTGTCAGGATATAAATTAACTAGCTCAAAATTATGAATACCTGGTGACAAAATGCTTGTCCCAATAAGAACCTTCTAGTTACATGCTGATGAAGAAAAAGTGAAATGTATCTTTTGAAAATTTCTCCAGCCTCTCTCCCTTGATTTTTCTTATAGAAGGCAACTGCCTCTACCCTCCAAGTATACAATTTTCAGGGTTTATACTTACAGCCAAGGTTTTCTATAAGCATCTTTGTCTTGATCTGGGGGAAGAATGTTCTCACTCTCCTGATCAGTCTCAGTTCATCCTCCCAGTGATTGGATGTACTTTCTTGCCTTATACACAAGATCTTGCTGGTTCACAGTGATATAAAATTTTAGAATTTTAAAGTATGAATTATTATTCAGTGTTTCTAATGGTAGCCTGTCATCTAATTAAAGTGTTCATGTTATCACCATTACCCTAAAAAAGTACAGAGAAGATTAGATAAGTGGTTTCCAAAAGTTGTTCTTTTAATGATTTTTCCCCTCTTCATTGCATTATAACATTGAATTCAGTATCCTATTTAGATTATTAGGCTAAGGAAACCTCTAGAATTATAATACATGCTGTACTAAATTCTTTTCTCGTCTACATACCTCTGAAAATTCAGCAATCACTTTGAATTGCTCTAATAAGATCAATTTCTTCAGTAAATGTGTTTCATAAAGATACTTTCTTCAGTCACAAGAGGTAGTGGTCACTTATTACACAAGTTAATCAAGTTAATTGGTCATAGGAATGAATTATACTTCCCATTGTTACTTTGAATTTTAGTTGTTTTTTTTTTAAATGGTGGGAAATTATTAATAAATTACAAACTGAGAATGTCTTTTATTTAGGCAAATTTAAGGTACCTAGCTGTTTCATCTTTAAATATTCTTTAAGGTTTTATTTTTCCTTTTATTGATATACTTCAGATGCCATGAGATTAATATGCACTGTAACCTGGGCAGTGAATATAATTATTATTGCCATTGGAGAAATACAACTATGGAATTGTAAGACACAAGAGACAGCAAAGGTTTTAAAAATCCAAGAGGGGTGATAATTTTATTTTAGAACATTTATTATTATACAATCTTTGAAGTTGAAGATAGACTTAAAAAAAAAGCCAATAAAATGCTCATAGTGTTCCATTATTTGTTAAAGCCATCTGGAATTTGAGTACATTTTGTATCCTGTTATTTTCTGGAGAATAGTTATTTGATGGCATTTGTGCCCTTGCAGCATTTTAATACTTAGATACATCAGAAAAGTATTCCAATAAGCCACTGAAATTAAATGCAAAACACTATTGCAACTACATTTAACTTACGTTTATCCATACTTGATGACAAATTAAGTAAATGAGAATACAATGTGGATTTTAACTTTAGCATGTTAACTTTGAGTGCCTTCTGTCTTTGCAAATTTATCACAGAAAAACAATAAAATATTTAGGTCACTGGATCTTTTAAAAGGCTCAGTTTCCTGAAATTGTAAATAAGCAAGTTATCTGTTATGAAACAGCTTTTAAAAAACTATTGTTTGTTCAACGTGTTAGTTTTTTTTTTTTTTTAATATAATGACATCTCATTGTTTCTTACAAAATTCTATTTTAGATTGAGGAGAAGAGATTGAAGTGTTCATTTTATTCTTGTTCAGGTGACTTCAACACCCTGGACTGCAGCACACCACACCTCCTTGTCCCTCTCTATCCCCTAGAGTTTACCCAATTCATGTCCACTGAGTCGGGATGCTCTCTAGCCATCTTCTCCTCTGACTCCCTCTTCTCCTTTTGCCTTCAATCTTTCCAGCATCAGAGTCTTTTCCAATGAGTTGTCTGTTCACATCAGGCCAAAGTATTGGAGCTTCAGCTTCATCATCAGGCCTTCCAATGAATATTCAGGGTTGATTTCCTTTAGGATTGACTGGTTTGATCTTGCAGTCCAAGAAAGTCTCAAGTCTTCCCTAGCATCACAATTCAAAAGCATCAGTTCTTCAGCACTCTTTTTGATCAAACTCTCCCATCTGTACCCGACTACTGGAAAGACCATAGCTTTGAACATATGGCCCTTTGTTGGTAAAATGATGCCTTTGCTTTTTAATACACTGTCTAGTTTTGTCACAGCTTTCTGTCCAAGGATCAGGCATCTTTTAATATCAGGGCTGCAGTCTCCATCTGTTGTAATTTTGGAGCTGAAGAAAATATATTTTACTACTTCTACTTTCCCCCTTCTATTTGCCATGAAGTAATGGGACCAGAAGCCATGATCTTATTTTTTTAATGTTGCGTTTTAAGCCAGTTTTTTCACTCTCTTTCACCTTCATCAAGAAGCTCTTTAGTTCCTCTTCAGTTTTTGCCATTAGAGTAATGTCATCAGCATGTCTGAGGCTGTTGACATGTCTCCCAGCAATCTTGATTCCACTTTGTAACTCATCCAGCCCAGCATTTCTCATGATGTACTCTGCATATAAGTTAAATAAACAGGGTGGCAATATATAGCCTTGTTGTACTCCTTTCTCAATTTTGCCAGTCAGCTGTTTCATGTAGGGTTTTGACTCTTGCTTCTTGACCCTCATTACAGGTTCCTCAGCAGGTGGGTAAGGTGGTCTGGTACTCCATCTCTTTAAGAGTTTTCTTGAGTTTGTTGTGTTCCACACAGTTAAAGGCTTTAGCCTAGTCAATGAAGAAGTAGATGTTTGGGGGAATTACCTTGTTTTTTCTATGATCCAACAGATGTTGGCAATTTGATACCTGGTTTCACAACCTTTTCTAAATCCAGCTTGTACATCTGGAAGTTCTCAATTAAAGTACTGCCGAAGGCTAGCTTGAAGGATTTTGAGCATAACCTTACCAGCATGTGAAATGTGTACAATTATCTGATAGTTTGAACATTCTTTGACACTACCCTTCTTTGGGATTGGAATGAAAACTGACCAAATTTGCTGACATATTGAGTGCAGCACTTTAAAAGTCTTCATGTTAGTGTTAACACAAACTACATTTTGCTCCCCAATGTAGATGGGCTGGGCTAGAGCAAAAGAAAGGGAGGAATCATATAAAAGGTTATTTTATTCTCTTAGTGATGATAAACTGGGCTAAAGCAGTGAATATGCAGATTAAAATATAGGAAGGTATTTGTAAGATATTAAAAGCATTGAACTTCTTGAACATAGAACTGACATAGAATTCAACTCTGAATACTTTACATTCTAATCAGATAAAGATGCTTTTAGAATAATAAGTAATAAAATATATGAAATAAATTCTTTTCTAAGTAACTATCAAATATCACAAAGGATAAAAAGAGCAATGCTAAACTGCCAAATTAAAAATAAAGGATATATGTAAGTCACAATATATGTTCAGTCAAGTCATAATGCTGTATAACTTATGCTTATACAGAGCTAAATGTAAATTATATCTCAATAAAATTGGGGGAAGTAAAACATGCTTCTGCCAGTTAACTAAATCTGTTTCAGCCTTTAAAAAAGAGTTGGAAAACTTGCTTTGTAAATATGTAAAACAAAAAACTCTTTGCATCTAATAAGTCCACTTTGAAAATGAATACAGTCCTTTTCAAATTCAACAGCCTCATATTGTATAAAGATATTGCATAGTGTATAAAGTAGAGGATACATATTGTATACTCTATTGAGTATACATGTTGTATAAAGTATATTCAGAAGATATATACCTAAGTGTAACATAGACATTTAAAACATAAGATATCTGATGAGTACAAATACTAAAAACAAAAATATTTCATATTAAGAAAATTGAAATTCAAGGCAAAAGCAATTCAGTGTGGCATAGGTATCTTATTTCCATAATCATAACACTTGAAGGAAAATTAAAATAGCTGTTGATGCTTTTTATATAAAATAGCCTAGCATTAAATCATTGTTGGAAATAGAAGCATATATTAGAAAAGACTTTTTATAAATCCTATAAGCATAAACTATATTGAAGATTAATCTTATAATAATTAAGGTCAACATTTATCTTAGGAGGTGAAACTTTAATACTTTTTAAATGAAAGATATTTATTAGCAATTCATAATGGTGAGGAAAGAATGGGGAGATTTTTACATAAGGAGCCAGGGTTAGGCTTATTAGACATTTCCATCCATGAATCAAAGATAAACTTTTGATTCCCAGTGCACCAGGCCCGAGCACTTGTCTCATGTACCCAACCTGAAGAAAAACATTCTGTCAAAAGCCCAGTACAAGTAATACAACATACATAAGAATGTAAAGACAAAACTATGTAAAATAGATGACCAGTGTAAGTTAGATGCATGAAGTAGGGTACTCAAAGGTGGTGCTCTGGGACACCCAGAGGGATGGGGTGGGGAGAGAGGTGGGGGCAGTTTCAGGATGGAAGGACACATGTACACTTCATGGCTGATTCATGTTGATGTATGGCAAAAACCACCACAATATTGTAAAGTAATTAGCCTTCAATTAAAATTAATTAATTAATTAATTAAAAAAAGACTAAATTAATAGGCATGTTTTGGCAGCATACATTTGTCTTTGAAGAAGAGATTTTCTGGGATTGAAATCTGTTGGATGCCAGAAACTGAGAACTTCTGTTTCCCAAACATGTTGGCAGCTTACCTACCAGTGGGGTAGGACAGTGGATGAATCTAAGAACTACTTAGTTCTATGTTACCAGTTTTGACATGGAGCACAACAGGCTGTGTAAGACATTTGGAGAAGGAAGGTTCATCCTCTCTTGCACTCTGAAGAACCACTGCAGGTTTCTGACCTTGGGCTGCTGGTAATGAGTGGTGTTCCAGTTCCTGGGTTTCTGTTGGTTTCCAAGTGAGATCTGTCTTCCCTGACAGCTCAGATGGTAAAGAATCTGCCTGCAATGCAGGAAACCCTGATTCAGTTCCTGGGTTGGGAAGATCTGCTGGAGAAGGGGTAAGCTACCCACTCCAATATAGAGGGCTTCTCTTGTGGTTTAGCTGGTAAAGAATTCGCCTGCCATGTGGGAGACCTGGATTTGATCCCTGGGTTGGGAAGATCCCCTGGAGAAGGGAAAGGCTACCCACTCCAGTACTTTGGCCTGGAGAATTCTGTGGAATGTATAGTCCATGGGGTCACAAAGAATTGACACAAGTGAGATCAGCATTTGTGTTCAGGATGTCATAGGTTTCACTTTAACAACTTTATGTGTGAAATGTGATACCTGGAAAAGGCTATTTAAACTTAATGAATCATAGATTCCTTGCCTATAAAATGGAAATAACAGTTTTTGCACAAGTTGTTATAAGGCTAATGTAAGATATTCTTCCTTGTTTACTAAAAACAGTGCCTGACATATCATCTCTCTATTGTCAATCATTTTTAAGTATAAATAAATATTCACTACATTTCCATAATTCAACTAAATTGTGCATAATGTCAGATAAAACTGTAGAAACATTAATAAAAAGATTAGATAGAATGCTAAGTATTTCAGAACATCCACATTTAAAACTCTACATAATAACTCAGTAAAAATACAGTCAAAAAGATAAATGGAATATTATGTTTAAGTAAAAAAATTGTAATAATACTTAAAACTATGCCCAAAACTTTTCAGGAAGCAAGCACAGAATCATGTAATTCCATTGATAGACAATAACTATTGGAAACATACTAATTAAAAATTCAGTAAGAAATGATAGAATAGAATGATGAGATAAAGTATTGGATGCCCAGTTTGATATGGATATCAGATTTTTTATTAGTATGTTCTAAATATTTATTGACATTGTCTGAAACTAAAATTGAACTCAGTGCTCTATATTTTTGTTTGACATATCTGCCCACCTTAAAGGCTTTATTCAACATTAAGGAAAATAGTAAGAATATAAAAGTAAGCATGTGAATAAATATTTTAGAAATTAGAAATTGTATAACTAAAAATTCAGTGTATGGATAATAAGCATGATAAAATGTTGAAAATATCAAATGTCATTCTTTTAGTAGAAAAGACATATGTAAAACTGCAAAAGAAAGAAATAATACAAGGAAATAATGCAGATATTACTGTATACTGTTTGCAAAATGTTATGACATATACTTCAAATAAATGATTAGGAAAAAATGCCCAGATCATATTAAATTAGCTATATGTGTGTGTGCTAAGTCACTTTAGTTGTATCTGACTTTTTGAGACCCTATGGACTGTAGCCCTCCAGGCTCCTCTGTCTGCATTCTTGAGGCAAGAATACTGGAGTGGGTTGCCATGACCTCCTCTAGGAGATCTTCCCAGCCCAGGGATGGAACTTGCATCTCTTATGTCTTCTGCATTGACAGGTGGGCTCTTTATCACTAGCACTACCTGGGAAACCCAGATGAGCTATAGTGAAATCAAAAGCATGGCTAAACTGGTACTTACATCTTATTCTTACCAGGGGTAAGGGGACTAGGGATAATTGTGAGATAGGAATTATCATATATACACTACTATATATAAAATAGATAATTAATAAGGGCCTACCATGTAGCACAAGAAACTCAACTCAGTACTCTATAATGGTCTATATGGGAAGATAATCTAAAAAAGAGTGGATACATGCATATGTATAACTGATGATGTCCTCTTTTGATGGACATTTAGGTTGCTTCCGTGTCCTGGCTGTTGTAAATAGTGCTGCACTGAACATTGGAGTGCATGTATCTTTTCAAATTATAGTTTTCTCTGGATATATGCCCAGGAGTGGGATTGCCAGATTGTATGGTAGCTCTATTTTTACTTTTTAAAGGAAACTCCTTACTTTTCTCCATAGTGGCTGAATCTTTACATTCCCACTAGCAGTGTAGGAGGGTTCTCTTTTCTCCACATTCCAGCATACATTGATTTTGTAGATTTATTGATGATAGTTATTCTGCCTGGTGTGCAGGGATACCTCATTGTAGTTTTTATTTGCATTTCTCTAATAATTGGTGATATTGAGCATATCTTTTCATGTACTTTTTAGCCATCTGTACATCTTCTTTGGAGAAATGTATATTTAGATATGCCCATTTTTTTGGTTGGGTTTTTTTTTTTTTAATGTTGGACTGTATGAGTTGTTTTTATATTTCGGAGATTAATCCCTTGGTGTTTAGTCACTAAATGGTAACTGACTGCAACCCCGTGGATTCCCTGTCCTTCACTATGTCCCAGAGTTTGTTCAGACTCATGTCCATTAGAGTTGGTGATGCCATCCAACCATCTCATTCTCTGTCACCTTCTTCTCCTCCTGCCCTTAATCTTTCCCTGCATCAGGGATTTTTCCAATGAGTCTGCTGTTCACATCAGGTGACCAAAATACTGGAGCTTCTGCATTATTCCTTCCAGTGATTGTTCAGGGTTGATTTCCTTTTGTATTGACTGGTTTGATCTCCTTGCTGTCCAACGGACTCTCTCTTCTTCAGCCTGACAGTTTGAAAACATCAATTCTTTGGCACTCAGCCTTCTTTGTTAGTTGCTTCATTTGAAAATTTCATGACCTATTAAACATGTGTTGTACATCTGCCTTAACCATTAAAGAAAATAATACATTTAAAAATCAGATTGGAGTAACTGGTTCAGGCATCCAAAATGGAGCTGGGTGGCCATTGTGGATGTACTTTCTGACATGTTTCTGGATCGCTGAGAACTTGAATTTTCTGAACTTTGTTAGACTCAAGGACACTACCAGCTGTCTCAAAATAATGTCTGCTAGCAGCCACAAAGTGCAGATTTGTGGTCTGAAGTTCTTCCCTTGTAACTATGCAGCCATTTCAGACCCCAACAAATCCTCCTTTAACTAGCACCTTTGCTTCTTGCCAGCTCCAGTTGTAATAGTTTACAACTTATGTAGTTCTTCAGTGTTTGTGCGTATAAGCCTCTCCCATTTTGTAGTCTGATGAAACTCTATTTTAGTGCTTCTTGAACCTGTTCATACTGGGCTATAGTGCTCATTTTTGCTCAGATAAAATTCTTTTCTATTCCTACAGACTGTTTATTGTCTCCATTGACATTGTGATACATAAGTTAATATTTTAGAGTATTTAACAAACTGGGTTGTATAAAAAAAAAAGTACTTTCTTAGGGAAAAATAGTCTGAAACCTTGTAGTCAGCCCTCAGATTGCTCTGCAGTTGATTTTAAGTTCTTACTCTATTTTTAAGAAAACAGAACATGAACTGTTATATGATGCTTTATGGGTAGGATTTTAAAAAGAAAACCTATAAGAAACCTTCAACCAGTGGATCTATACTCATAAGAAAGATAACCAATAAAATGCACGTCCAGATTATTTAGAGGATGGCAGCTTGATTCTACCATGAAATGTTAGCAGTGTTCATCTTTATTTATATTTTCTGTTTTTAACATTAATAACCATGAATCAGTTTTCCCTCAATACAGACAACTGGGGATGTGTCACTCCAAACTTTATATATTTAAAGCTTAACAATAACCATTATAATATTAACAGAGAAAAAGTTTGGTAGAAACTGAATTTTATAAACTATGGAGCCTCTTCAAGGAAAAGAATGATTCAAAATTAAATATTTCTAGAATGAATAAAGTAATTAAAACACATCACAAATTTAAACAATTTTACCCTGTTTTATTGAAATATAATTGACATACAGAAGTGTATAAATTTAAAGGTTTACAGCATGATAACTTACATCATGAAATGACTGCCCCAGTAAATTTATTGAACATCTGTTATCTCATATAGATACAAAATTAAAGGATAGAAAAAAAAATTTCCTTGCAATGAGAACTCTTACAATTTACTCTCAGCTTTCATATATAGCATAGAGAGGTGTTAGTTATATTAATATTTATTCTATTGTATATTACATCTCTACTATTAATACTTAATTATCTTATAACTAAAAGTGTGTATTTTTTTACAACTTTCATCCAATTGCCTGTACCTCTAGTATCACATAATTTTAAAAACTGTCAAATGTCACAAATATATCCACAATTTACGAAGCAGCAATGGTAACTGCAACAGCATTTCTATAATATACTTACATATTCTACAGTTTTTGTCCTTTAAATAAGATTTTCCAAAGAGAAATATAGTTTAGTCTTTCCTTTGGCATGGTTGACTGGAATCTGATTTTTATAATTTGCTGTTTTGAGTAGTTTCCTTTAGCCTCATACATTATTATATAATGTAAATTTTTGTGATTATAGTCAAAGTTGAAAATTCTAATTTTTATGCGTGTTGTCAGACTTCAGGAAATTTCAAGCTGTCTTAGATTTATATACCCTCATATCTTTACCACTCGGCATTGAAGACCCATTCATGTCATTATGTGATAACGGACTCTGCTGTTTAGAGTCTCATTGCCTAGTGAGTCATCAGAGAACTTGCTAAGCATGTTCCTAAAAGCCATCTCTACTCTGGTATGGCTAGCAGTATTTCATTATGGTAGGTAGAATTTCAAGATGACTTCTGAGAGTTTAGTCTCTTGGTGTACGCACCCTGTGTCATCCTTTCTGCTTGAGTTGGGCATAACTGTGATTATGATATCTAGAACTCTCCTAATTAAGCTTAGTTGTATCAGCTGTCCCTAACCTTTTTGGCATATGGAACTGGTTTTATGGAAGACAATTTTTCCATGCACTGGGGGTAGAGAGGGAGGGATGGTTTGGGGATGATTCAAGTACATTATGATTATTGTGCATTGTATTTCTATTATTATTACATCATCTCAACCTTAGGTCATCAGGCATTAGATCCAATTGTTGGAGACCCCAGAGTTATATGAAAAAAGTGAAAGGATTCTATAAATATAAGTAAGGTCCTAAATCAGTTGACTCTAAGTTGATCAGAAAGGTGATCATCTTGGCTGGGTCTGACCTAGTTAAGTAAACCCTATTAAAAGGGCTGGGCTCTTCCTTAAGTAAGGGATTCAGAGCATGGCAATCTAAGAAGGCCTATGGAGGGAGACATATGTATGACAGGCAGAAAGACCATGGAGGCCTGGGTCCTACAAATGCAAAGAGCTTAATTATACCAAAAAACCCATATGTTTAAATGAGGACCCTAAGTTACAGAGAGGAAAAAATCAGGCTAACACCTGATTTATGCTTTGTAAAACCCCAGTGATAAAAGCCTGCACAGCCATGTTCAGACTTTGACTTTCATGAATTTTAGATAAAATATAAATATTGTTTTTAGCCACTAAATCTACAGTTAGTTGTTATATAGTGGAGAAAATTAATATTTTAATAATACACAGAAAGTATACAGAACCTATACATAAATCTCCTAAACCTAAACTAAACGTATTTGCAAGTCAACTTCCCCTTAGCCTGATTGTGAAAATGTCCATACACACACAAAAATGATGAAGAGGAAATACTAAGTGAAGGCAATAAGAATCACTATAGTTAAACTATTTTTCCTTTGTAAAAATTACAAAACATGTAAGAAAATGTGAGAATGTTTCTAAAATCCCTTCTTGAGTGTTAGGAGGGGTTTATACACATGAAATACAACAATACTTATGTTAAACATAAGCTTCTCTTGTGTTAAGCACTGGGATAAATACTTTTGTGCATAATCTCATTTAATTAAATCTGCGCATGAGTAATAAGGATCAGAAGGCAAGTTATTTTACTGTAGATCCTGTGATCCTAGTTATTAAGCTGTACTTACAATTAAATCAATTGCCTTGCATTAATTACATACAAAAAATGTTACGAGAACAAACATACCATGTCAGTATCAGAAAACTTGTTTGAAGAGTTTTAGGTTGATTTTGACATTGAACTTTACTGGTTAAGATTAAATTGCATTTGTTTTGATATCTTAAAACTCAATAAATGTACTCAAAGAAATGTACTAATTGAACAAAAATGTCCTTTTTGTGGCAATATTGAACCTGTAGAGGAAAGAAATTCCAAAAACCATTTCCTGTTCTAAAATAAAAGGCCATTGACCAGTGTACATTGTGGATACTATGTGGATGTACCTTTAGAACAGCACAAAGCTTGTTGAAATACAGGTTCTCAGCTGAAGGACTATTGGGACTATAGGATTATTGGGTCAAAATTTCTGTATATTTTAAACTTTGGTGTCATCATTAGGACAACTTAAAAATATTTTCCTGAGAGTACAATGTGTATTGCAAACAAAATCTGGAGAAAAATGGTCATTTGTTAATGGTAGGCTGGTATATTGAGCTTAAATGTGATTCTTCTTACAAACCTTAGTATATGAATTGAGACTGAGTTCAGAAAATTAATTTTAGAGAAAAATACAGAAAGAATTCCTCTCTCTTCTGCCAGGTAGACTAACATTAAATTCACAGCATTTCATTTTCATGTTGGGAACCAACCAACATCATGTTCCTCAAAAGATAGCTATCAATAAATCTTTTTCAATTTAGAACAAATTAATACTTGGAAAAAAAGTCCAAGGAATTGAAACTATCCTTTTCTTTTGAGAAATAAAAACTGGATGGGATAGGGTAAACTAGAATATTTCTCTTTGAAACGATATTTCTCTTTACAAAGTTCTTGAGAGAGAAAAATACAAATAGAATACAATTGTTGGGAATTTTAAGCAGGAAATATATAATCTTTAAAGCAACTAGAGTTGTCAGAGAATAAAATAAAAGCAATTATATAATATGGATAAAAGTGATAGTATCTTCCCATCTACTATTGAAAAACACATAATTTAATAACAACATAAGTTTCTATGTTATTTTGAATGATTAAAGACAAAGGCATCAGAACAACATAACTTGCAAAGGATGAATTTCATAGTGGTAATTCTAACTGTAAAATCAATGAATTGGGTTTTTTTTTAATAATTTATGGCTATGCTAATTAATTTTAATGGAATAGATGTTAGATATTTTAAAATGTATGTAACTGGAAGGCTAGATACTTGCCATTAAAGCTGGGCAATGTTATTTTTTTGCATTGACTTTTTAAAATAAGTATTCTTTGCATAAATTTTTATGTTCAGCATTGATTGATAATTTGAAAGACCTCGTGTTACTGGACTACATTTCTTCATTGTGTAATTGTTAGGACTCTAATGGCTGCCTCTTTTAAAGGAAGCAATGCTCTCCCGTTTCCCATAGTGTCACAAGCCTCTCTAACCACTTACATGCTTAGCCTCCTGAGGCATTTGAGTTTGATTATTATTTTGTATACATTCAGGCACATAAATAAATTTGGGTTCATGATAAAAGTAGATACCTTCTTGTTGCAATTTGCATTGCTAAAATTTTGATACTGTGAATGTTTAACATTCCCAGATACTTTCTATAAAACAATTATATTAACTCATAAAAAATGCTTTGACATACCTCTTAGATGCTTATAACTATCTAAACTGAAAATCATGCAACTCATTAAATATTTATTAGTCCCATTTGTGCAAGGCTGGAACCTTTGATATAAGCCCCAGACTTCTAGCAACCTACTCCTATTCTTTGTATGACAGGTATATATAAAAGACTATGAAATAAAGGAGAATTTGAAAAAAAAAAAGTACAACACATAATTATCAAACAGTAATGTGCTTGAAAATTATGATTTTGCATCAGAGTAATTAGAGAAGACTTTGTTTAAAAAGTGACACTAAATCTTTGTCCTGAATGATGAGCAGGATTTTATCTTTTGGAGACATGGATAGGTAAGATAAAGACTGAGGAAAGGAAAAGAATATATAGGACTAACAAATACTTTGAAGACTGGCAAATATTATTGGTTTTTGTCTTTTAAGTAAAACAACAATATGTATAAGAAGGTAAAGTAAGTGGAACAAGAATGCAGAGAATGACACTTACTTTTCATGATATATCAGTTCAGTTCAGTCGCTCAGTCCTGTCCAACTCTTTGCGACCCCGTGGACTGCAGCACACCAGGCTTCCCTGCCCATCACCAGTTCCCAGAGCTTACTAAAACTCATACCCATTGAGTCAGTGATGCCATCCAATCACCTCATTCTCTGTTGGCCTGTTCTCCTCCCACCTTCAATCTTTCCCAGCATCAGGGTCTTTTCTACTGAGTGAGTTCTTTGCATCAAGTGACCATTGGAGTTTCAGCTTCAGCATCAGTCCTTCCAATGAATATTCAAGACTGATTTCCTTTAGGATGAACTGGTTGGATCTCCTTAAAGTCCAAGGAACTTTCAAGAATCTTTGTCAATTCCACAGTTAAAGAGCATCAATTCCTTGGTGCTCAGCTTTCTTTATAGTCCAACTCTCACATCCATATATGACTACTGGAAAAATCATAACTTTGACTGGATTGACCTTTGTTGGCAAATTAGTATCTCTGCTTTTTAATATGCTGTCTAAGTTGATCATAGCTTTCCTTCTGAGGACCAAGAATCTTTTATAGGTTAAGTGATGGTGCTGTAACAAAAGCCCATTCCCTTAATCTCAGTAGGTAAAAGAAAAAATGTTTATTTCCTGCCTACATGCATATCTAGGGTTACTACAGGCTTTGTTTCCCATTATAGTAATGCTGGAAAGCTACCTACTATAGGTTGCTACTGTTGTTTAGTCACTAAATTGTGTCTAACTCTTTGTGACCCAAGGACCGCAGTACACCAGACTCCTCTGTTGTCCACAGTCACCTGGAGTTTGCTCAGATCCATGTACATTGAATTGGTGATGCTATCTAACCATTTCCTCCTCTGTGACTATCTTCTTTTGCCTTCAATCTTTCCCAGCATCAGGGTCTTTTCCAGTGTGTTGACCCTTTGAATCACATGGCCAAAGTACTAGAGCTTCAACACAGCAGTCCTTCCAGTGAATATTCAGGGTTGATTTCCTTTAGCATTGATTTGATCTCTTTGTGGTCCAGGGGACTCTCAAGAGTCTTCTCTAGCACTGCAATTCAAAAACGTCAATTTTTCAGTGTTCAGCCTTCCTTATGGTTCAGCTCTAACATCCATCCATAACTACTGGATGCATCATGGCCTTAACTATACGAACTTTGGTGGCAGAGTGATGTCTGGTTTTTTATACAATGTCTAGGTTTGTCATGACTTTCTGTCCAAGGAGCAAGTGTCTTTTAATTTCTTGGCAGCAGTAGCCATCAGCAGTGATTTTGGAGCCCAAGAAAATAAAGTCTGCCACTGCTTCTACTTTTTTCCCATTTATTTGCTATGAAGTGATGGGACTGGCTGCTGTGATCTTAGTATTTAAATGTTGAATTTGAAGCCATCTTTTTCACCCCCCTCTTTCACCTATATTTTGGGGCTCTTTAGCTCTTCTTCACTTTGTGCCCTAGAGTAGTGTCATCTACATATCTGAGGTTGTTGATATTTCTCCTGGCATTCTTGTTCCAGGTTGTAATTCATCCAGCCTGGCATTTTGCGTGATGTCCTCTGTATATAAATTAAGTAGGCAGAGTGACAATATATAGCCTTGATGTATGCATTTCCCAATTTTGAACCAGCAAGTTGTTTCATGTCTGGTTCTAATTGTTGCTTCTTGACCCGTATACAGGTTTTTCAGGAGACATATAAGGCGGTCTGGTACTCCCATCTCTTTAAGAATTTTCACAGTTTGTTGTGATCCACACATTCAAAGGCTTTAGTGTAGGCAGTGAAGCAGAAGTAGTCATTTTTCTGGAACTCCCTTGCTTTCTGCATTATCTAATGAATGTTGGCAATTTGATCTCTGGTTCCTTGCCTTTTCTAAACTCAACTTGTACATCTGGAAGTTCTTGGTTAACATATTGTTGAGGCCTAGCTGGAAGGATTTCAAGCATTACTTTACAAACATGTAAAATGAGCACAGTTGTATAGTAGGAAGTTTGAACAATCTTTGGCATTGTCCTTCTTTGGGATTGGAATGGAAACTGACCTTTTCCATTCCTGTGGCCACTGCTGAGTTTTCTAAATTTGCTAGCATATTGAGTACAGCTAGCACTTTAACAGAATCATCTTTTAGAATTTGAAATAGCTCAGCTGGAATTCTGTCATCTCCATTAGATTTGTTTTAATAGTGCTTCCTAAGGCCCTCTTGACTTCACACTCCAGGATGTCTGGCTCTAGGTGAGTGAAAACACTGTCATGTTTTCTACAGGTCATTAAGACCTTTTTTGTACAGTTCTTCTGTGTATTCTTGCCACTTTTCCTTAATCTCTTCTGCTTTTGTTAGGTCCTTACCATTTCTGCCACTTACTGTGCTCACTCTTGAATGAAATATTCCCTTGATATCTCCAGTCTTCTTGAGGAGATATCTAGTATTTCCCAGTCTATTGTTTTCCTCTATTTCTTTGCATTGTTCTTTCAAGAATGCTTTTTCATATATTCTTGCTGTTCACTAGAACCCTGCATTCAGTTGGGTAGATGTTTCTCTTTCTCTCTTGCCTTTCACTTCTCTTCTTTTCTTAGATACTTGTAAAGCCTCCTCAGAGAACCACTTTGCCTTCTTGCATTTCTTTTTCTTGGGGATATTTTGGCCACAGCCTCTTTTACAATTTTATGAACCTCCATCCATAGTTCTTTAGGCACTCTGTCTGTGAGATCTAATCCCTTGATCTATTTTCACCTCCACTGTATAGTGATAAGGGGTTTGATTTAGGTCATACCTGAGTGGCCTAGTGGTTTTCACTACTTTCTTCAATTCAAGCTGAAATTTTTCAATAAGGAGCTCAGGATATGAGCCACAGTCAGCTCCAGGTCTTGTTTTTACTGGCTGTATAGAGCTTGTCATCTTTGAGTGCAAAGAACATAGTGATTCTGACTTCGGTATTGACCGGAGTGATGTTTGCATAGAACTGTATCCTGGATTGTTGGAAAAGCATGTTTGCTATGACCAGCATGTTCTCTTGACAAAACTCTGTTGTACTTTGCCCTACTTCATTTCGTACTCCAAGGACATACTTGCCTGTTACTCCAGGTATTTCTTGGCTTCCTACTTTTGCATTCCAGTCTCCTATAAAGAAGTGGACATCTTTTTTGGTGTTCCAAAAGGTGTTGTAGGTCTTCACAGAACTGGTCAGCTTCACCTTTTTTGGTATCAGTGGTTTGCACATACACTTAAATTGCTGTGATATTGAATGGTTTGCCTTGGAAACAAATGGAGATCATGCTGCTGTTTTTGAGACTGCACCCAAGTACTGAATTTCAGACTCTTTTGTTGACTATGAGGGCTACTTCATTTATTCTAAGGGATTCTTTCCCAGAGTAGTAGATATAATGGTCATCTGAATTAAATTTGCTTATTCCCATCCATTTTAGTTCAGTGATTCCCAAGATTTCGATGGTCACTCTTGCTGTTTCCTACTCGACTGCATCCAATTTACCTTTATTTATGGGCCTAACATTCCAGGTTCTTATGCAGTACCATTCTTTACTGTATTAGACTTTACTATCACCATCGGATACATCCACAAATGAGCATCATTTCTACTTCGGTCCAACCACTTCATTCTTCTGGGAACTATTAATAACAGTCCTCCAGTTTGCCCCAGTAGCATATAGGATACCTTCTGACCTGAGGGGCTCATCTTCTGATGTTATGCCTTTTTGCCTATTCATACTGTTCATACTAGGATGGGTTGCCATTTCCTCCTCCAATAGACCACTTTTTGCCAGAACTCTTCACTGTGACACACCCATCTTGGGTGGCCCTGCATGGCCTGGCTCATAGCTTTATTGTTATGCAACCCCCATCGTCATGACAAGGCTCTGACCGATGAAAGAGCTACTGTAGGTAGCATCTGTCATTTGTATTTTTGCTGCTCACTGAGGAAGGAGGAAGCATCATACTGAGTCACTTATTGGAAGATCCCATCTGGAATAAATATCACTTCCATTCTTAATCTATTAGCCACTGAATGTTATCTGACCATGTCTAATACTTGAGAGACAATTACCCATTCATATCTTACCTTTCTGAGTGATATGAGCTAAGACTTTTATAGTCAACCCAAGACAGACAGGTCATGGGGAGAGTTCTGACAAAATGTGGTCCACTGGAGAAGGGAATGGCAAACCGCTTCAGTATTCTTGCTTTGAGAACCCCATGAACAGTATGAGAAAGCAAAAAGATAGGACACTGAAAGATTACTCCCCAGGTCGGTAGGTGCCCAAAGTGCTACTGAAGATCAATGGAGAAATAACAACAGAAAGAATGAAGAGATGGAGCCAAAGCAAAAGCAACACCCCGTTGTGGATGAGACTGGTGATGGAAGCAAGGTCTGATGCTGTAAACAGCAATATTACATAGGAACGTGGAATGTTAGGTCCATGAATCAAGGCAAATTGGAAGTGGTCAAACAGGAGATGAAAAGAATGAACATCAACATTTTAGGAGTCAACGAACTAAAATGAACTGGAATGGGTGAATTTAACTCAGATGAACTTTATATCTACTACTGTGGGCAAGAATCCCTTAGAAAAAATGGAGTAGCCATGATAGTCAACAAAAGAGTCTAAAAAGCACTACTTGGATGTAGTCTCAAAAATAACAAAATGATCTCTGTTCATTTCCAAGGCAAACCATTCAATATCACGGTAATCCAAGTCTATGCCCTAACAAGTAATGCTGAAGAAGCTGAAGTTGAATGGTTCTATGAAGGCCTACAAGACCTTCTAGAACTAACACCCCCAAAAGGTGTCCTTTTCATTATAGGGGACTGGAATGTAAAAGTAGAAATTCAAGAAACACCTGGAGTAACAGGCAAATTTGGCCTTGGAGTTCAGAATGAAGCAAGGCAAAGGCTAATAGAGTTTTGCCAAGAGAACACACTGTTCATAGCAAACACTCTCTTCCAATGACACAAGAGAAGACTCTACATATAGACATCACTGAACAGTCAACATCAAAATCAGATTGGTTATATACTTTGCAGCTCTATACAGTCAAGCAAAACAAGACCAGGAGCTGGCATGGCTCAGACCATGAACTCTTTATTGCCAAATTCAGACTTATATTGAAGAAAGTAAGGAAAACCACTAGACCATTCATATGACCTAAATCAAATCCCTTATGATTATATAGTGGAAGTGAGAAACAGATTTAAGGGACTAGAGCTGATATACAGAGTGACTGATGAGGTTCATGACATTGTACAGGAGGCAGTGATCAAGACCATCCCCAAGAAAAAGAAATGTTAAAAAAAAAGGCTGTCTGAGGAGGCCTTTCAAATAGCTGTGAAAAGAAGAGAAGCAATAAGCAAAAGAGAAAAGGAAAGATATACTCATTTGAATGAAGAGTTCCAAAGAATAGCAAGGAGATAAGAAAGACTTCCTCAGTGATCAGTGCAAAGAAATAGAGGACAACAATAGAATGGAACAGATTAGAGATCTCTTCAAGGAAATTAGATACCAAGGGAATGTTTCATGCAACGATGGGCTTAATAAAGGACAGAAATGGTTTGTACCTAAGAGAAGCAGAAGATATTAAGCAGAAGTAGCAAGACTACACAGAAAAACTATACAAAAAACATCTTCATGACCCAGATAATCATGATGGTGTGAACATTCACCTAGAGCCAGACATCCTAGAATGTGAAGTCAAGTGGGCCTTAGGAAGCATCATTATGAACAAAGCTAGTGAAGGTGATGGAATTCCAGTCGAGCTATTTCAAATCCTAAAAGATGATGCTGTGAAAGTGCTGCACTCAATATGTCAGCAAATTTGGAAAACTCAGCAGGGGCCACAGGACTGGAAAAGGTCAGTTTTCATTCCAATCCCAAAGAAAGGCAATGCCTAAGAATGTTCAAACTACCAAATAATTGCACTAATCTCTCACGCTAATAAAGTAATGCTCAAAATTCTCCAAGTCAGGCTTCAGCAATACATGAACTGTGAACTTCCAGATGTTCAAGCTGGTTTTGGAAAAGGCAGAGGAACCAGAGATCCAATTTCCAACATCCGCTGGATCATCAGAAAAGCCAGAGAGTTCCAGAAAAATATCTATTTCTGCTTTATTGACTATGCCAAAGACTTTAACTGTGTGGATCACAATAAACTGTGGAAAATTCTGAAAGAAATGGGAATACCAGACAACCTGACCTGCCTCTTGAGAAATCTGTATACAGGTCAGGAAGCAACAGTTAGAACTGGACATGGAAAAACAGACTGGTTCTCAATAGGAAAAGGAGTGTGTCAAGGCTGTATCTTGTCACCCTGCTTATTTAACTTATATGCAGAGTACATCATGAGAAACGCTCGGCTGCAAGAAGCACAAGCTGAAATCAAGATTGCCAGGAGAAATATCAATAACCTCAGCTATGCAGATGACATCACCCTTATGGCAGAAAGTGAATAACTAAAGAGCCTCTTGATGAAAGTGAAAGAGGAGAATGAAAAAATTGGTTTAAAACTCAACATTCAGAAAACTATGACATAGCATCCAGTCCCATCACTTCATGACAAATAGATGGGGAAACAATGGAAACAGAGGCAGACTTTATTTTTGGGCCTCCAAAATCACTGCAGATGGTGAGTGAAGCCATGAAATTAAAAGACACTTACTCCTTGGAAGGAAAGTTATGACCAACCTAGATAACATATTAAAAAGCAGAGACATTACTTTGCCAACAAAGGTCCATCTAGTCGAGGATATTGTTTTTCCAGTATCATGAATGGGTGTTAGAATCAGACTATAAAGAAATTGAGTACCGAATAATTGATGCTTTTGAACTTTGGTGTTGGAAAAGATTCTTGAGAGTTCCTTGGACTGCAAGGAGATCCAATCAGTCCATGCTAAAGGAAACCAGTCCTGAATATTCACTGGATGCACTGATGTTGAAGCTTCTACTTCAATACTTTGGCAAACTGAAGTGAAGAACTGACTCATTTGAAAAGACCCTGATACTGGGAAAGATTGAAGGCAGGAGAAAGGGACAGCAGAGGATGAGATGGTTGGATGGCATCACCAACTCAATGAACATGAGTTTGGGCAAACTCCGGAAGTTTTTGATGGACAGGGAGGACTGGCCTGCTGCAGTCCATGGGGTTGCAAAGAGTCGGATAAAACTGAGTGACTGAACTGAACTGAACTGAGGATTATTAGTGTAATAACATATTCCAGGGTAGTCCATTTAAGGATGTCTTCCTCCCTAGAATAGCTCCAGGAGAAAGACATAATCTTTCTATAGAGTAATATTAGTCTACTCTGCAGAGTGAACATAAGTTTTTTTCCTTTCCTGATATAAAAATGCATCTGTTACCAGAATCCTGATATAAGATCAGAGTCTCATAAATTTAGAATTCCTTTCCTTTATTACATTTTAATGTGTGTGCAGATACCATCCAGCTCTCACCATGTGTGTGTGGATCAGGGTTTGGGACAAATGTTATGGTGTTACTTTGGCTGTTTCTTCCTTTTCTCTTGAGTAATAAATTCTTTTTCTCTGACCCACAGGCCTCAGATTTTCTGTCAGCTTATAAATATAAAACTCTGACAATTAACCTCTAAATTTGAAAATAGAGTAAAATCTCAAAAAAAAAAAAATCATAGTTTTTTGAACTAACAATAATATCATTGAGTCAGGGAAGTACAATCTTAACATGTGCTTAGACAGAAGAGATTTGGGAATAGCAGCAAACCTCTAGAATGAAGTGTGGAAAAGAAAATGGGAATAATACTGTTGGTTCACTGGGTCATGGTTCATTTCTCACATGTTATGGAAAGCACTCTGGTTGTAGTAACCTTGTTATTGTTACTGTTTAGTCACTAAGTCATGTTTGACTCTTTTGTGACCCCGTGGACTATAGCCTAACAGGTTCCTCTGTCCATGGGATTTCCCAGCCAAGAATACTGGAAGGCCCAGTAACCTTGAACTTACATTTAATACTGCAATTAGACCCAAATATGGCTTCCCTGGTAGCTCAGTGGTAAAGAATATGCCTATCAATGCAGGAGACATGGTTCAATCCCTGGGTTGGAAAGATGCCCTGGAGAAGGAAATGGCTGCCCACCCCAGTATTCTTGCCTGTGAGTCCCATGGACAGATAAATCTGGTGGGCTACAGTCCATGGGTTTGCAAAAGAGTTGAACATGACTTAGCAACTAAACAGCAATGACAATAGACCCAAATAAGAAGATCCTTAGGGACTCTGAGCTCCATTCCATGGTGAATCCTATATATCACAGATGTAAAACTATAAATAAAAAATTCAGAGACTTCTCTTTCTTGTATTCTGATGTTCATCATTAGCATATTGCAGAGTATTAAATACAATATTTGTTCTTGGACTAACAGTTTTTTTCTTAAGTCCCAAGTAAGCACTTTTCTACATTTTTTTCCCTTGAAGCAAAAGTTCCTCATATCTGAGTGGCATAACTATTCCTGGGCTCTGCTGCTATATATATGTTGAAAACTAATACTGCTCAGGGTTTGGGAAAGATTTGCGTGGTGAAAATACTTAATTGTAAGCTGAGTAATGACCATCCAAGATTTCCAGGGCCTAATACCCAGATTTTGTGAATATGTTACTTTACATGGAAAAGGAATTTTGCAAAAATAATTAAAAGGGCCCTGGATTATCCACATGGGCCCAAACTAACCTTAAAGAAGAGTACCTTTTCTAGCTATGATAAAAGGGGATTAATACCTGTGGGAAATTGTTAGAGAAATGTAACTCTTTGTTGGCTTTGAAGATAGAGGTGGGAGACAGGAACTGTGTGATGACAGATTGAAGTCATGATGGAGCATTTTAGTTCAGGTGGACAAAACCGGAATTGAGCAACCGTTGAGGACCTGGTCTCAGATTTGTCCCTGCACTGCAGAGAATGTGAACTTTCTATGAACTATACATGACTTGAGGACACAAGCCTTTTTAAAACCAATATCTGTAAGTTCCAACATTGTGTCTTAAGGTTGTTTCCCCTCACAACTGTGCCATTTCAGACCCCAACCAATCCTTACTTAATAAGCACCTATACTTCTTGGAAGCTTCAATTATAGTTCTTGGTTAACAACTCACATAACTTACTGAATCTTTTGGTTTTTGCCTTCGTAAGTCTACCCCATTTTGTTGTCTATTCTGTGTGCTTAGTTGTTCAGTCATGTCTGACTCTTTGCGATGCCACGGACTATAGCCCACCAGGCTCCTCTGTCCATGGGGATTCTCCAGGCAAGAATACTGGAGTGGGTTGCCATGTCCTCCTTCCTCCAGAGGATCTTCCCAATCCAGGGATTGAATCCAGATTTCCTGCACTGCAGGCAGATTCTTTACCAGTTGAACCACCAGGGAAGCCCAAGAATACTGGAGTGGGTAGTCTATTCCTTCTCCAGGAGATCTTCCCAACCCAGGAATCGAACTGGGTTCTCCTGCATTGCAGGTGGATTCTTTGCCAGCTGAGCTATGAGGGAAGCCCTATTTTGTAGTCTGGGGGAACACAATTTAAGTGCTTCTTGCATCTGCGTCTCTCAGGCTAACTACCCGGTCCTCCACAAAACACCCTTTTATTTCAATCAAGTCTGTGTTTCTGAAAATTTGATTAAGACAAGGAATGTGGATGGTCTATAGGATCTGGAAAAGACAAGAAAATAGACTCTCCCAAGGGATCGCTAGATAGGGATAAAGCCCTTACAACATCCTTGATATTAGTCTAATTAGACCCGTGTAGGAATTCTGACATGGAAACAATAAGATAATTTTATTGAGGTCATTAGGCTTGTGCTAATTATTAGGACAATAATAGAAAACAAATGGAGTACAAGAAAAGACAGATGAATTAAACTTATCGCATCCTTCCTTTAGAATAGCATGGATGCAACTCATACAGCAGTTATCACCTCCTGTTTGTGGTGTGCACACATCTCATTGTTTTTTCATAGTTCCCATCTGTGTGTTTTAGTATATAACAGAATTGCACAAGGTATCTAAGGAATATTTGCAATATTATAGAAGTTGTGTTAACGTTAAGTATCTTTTATAGGTTTCAGTTCAGTTCAGTCGCTCAGTTCAGTTCAGTTGTTTGCGACTCTTTGCGACTCCATGGACTGCAGCATTCCAGGCTTCCCTGTCCTATTTATAGGTCTAGATGTAGTATATAATATCAGTGTTCCACGTCGACTACTAAATGTGTAAGGGCTTCTGAGGAGGTGCTAGTGGTAAAGAACCTGCCTGCCAATATAGGAGATGTAAGACACACGAGTTTGATCCCTGGGTTGGGAACATCCCCTAGACGAGGGCATGGCAATCCTCTCCAATATTGTTGCCTGGAGAATCCCACTGACAGAGGAGCCTGATGGGTTACGGTCCACAGGGTCCCAAGGAGTGGGACATGACTGAAGTAACTGAACACACACACAGCACAGGTGAATATTGAACAAGGTTTGAGAATACATCATTAGTATTTAAAATATTTTACAGTTTATATTTATTAAAAGAATTTTGATTAAAAGTTTATATTATGATTTATATTTTACATATAAGGAGTTAAAGATTAAAATTATGTTTATATTTAATTTATATTTTTGAAGAGCATTAAAATTTTTATGATTCAGTTTTCTAAATTTCTTAGATCATTACTATTAATAAAACAAAATTATGTTTCATAGTTGGTTGTAACAAAATTATGGATTTTCTTGACACTAAGATTATAAAAATGAGCTTTATGGAATATACTATTAATTATATATTTATTTTCTTGTCAGACATCTAAATATTGTTGACCCAATAAATAATATATGCTAAGTCGTGTCCGAGAATGAATTCAAAATTCTTTGGTATTTTGCCAAATTTCAATTGTATAGAAACAGCTTTATGTGTACTTTTTTTTCTTTTTGAAAGCATATATGTAAAATTGGATGTAGGAAGCATTATATTTAAAAGCTTATTAATCTTTAAATATAGAAAAAAGATAAATATAGAGACATGTTAAATGGCCCTCTTTTTGTATTACTGTTCAGTCCTTGAAATATTACGGGGGGGGGGGGGACATGTTAAGTGTTGGTAAATTTATCAATAGTTTCCAAGAATTGCACATACACGACCTTGTTCACAGCTCTTCTTATTACTGTCACTGTAGGTACTTTGCCTGTTAAGATTATTTTCCATTTGAAATAGCTTCAACAACAACAAAATAATGAATTAGCATTTGAAATGAAATTATTTTGTGTGTTAGAAGACTGGAAAAAAAACTAATGAAGAATAAATGTGAAACAAACATTTGTTATTGAAGGAATGACCACAATTTTATATTCCTTTCAAAGCAACAGTTAACTGCTTTATGGAGCCTAAGAAATAAAAATCCCCATAGATAAATTTGTGTTATAGTTTCTTATGGCAATACATTCAAACTTAGAATGTAAAAAATATAAAAATACTCATTAAGGAATTTATTTCTTTATATATAGTATAAATTATATTATGTGTCAAGTAACAAAACTGTATTTCAAACTGTATTTCTATAAACAGACCCTTCAAGAAGTGTGAAATAACAATTCTGAGTGATATGGAATTATTGGGTTCTAACTTACAAGAAACTTTTTGTTTTTGTTACTTGTTAGATGTTCATGAAATAATAATTCATCTCACAATCAGTGGCATATTAGATTACATGAATTATGATAAATCATAACTAAGGATGCTTATCTAGAAATGCAGGGATGCTTCAGTATAGAAAATTAATGCAATACACTATTTTAATGGGCTACAAAGAAAAGCCTAATAACATATTAATAAATGTAGAAGAGTCATAGGCAAAATTTGGCTTTCTTTCATTATTCAGACTTGGCACACAAACAGCCTTCTACAATTTGATTTAAAGCATCTGTTAAAAATTGTACTTATTGGGAGTTGTCTAGAATCTATCCCTTATATTAGGAACAAGATTGGGGGTTCACCAGCATGACTGTTTGCAGAATTGCATTGGTAGGCAGAACATACCAGTTATAATAAGCAATACCAGGAAAGTGATGAAAACAAAAATAGTAAATTAATAAGTTACTACTTTTCAATACTGTTAATATCAAACTAGGACATAGAGCATAATAAAAAGACTCAGTTCACAGTAGTAATCAAAACAAAATGGCACCTGAGAATGAACCTAATAAAATATATAAAAGCCTAAATTGAAGAAAAGATAATGATCCAACAAAAAGCATAGATAATCTACTATCAGAACTCTGTAATAATAATGAGATGTTAATTTGTAAATACAGTACATTTTCATTCAAAACCCAAAAGGTTTTAATAAAACTAAATAATCTACTTATACAATTTATGTAGGCAAATATGGGCTAATTATTGAAGAATATGTGGGAAATGTTTTAAGAATCAGATGAGAATTATTCTAACATATACCATACCTTACCACAAAGGTATATTGACAGTGTTATGATAAACTGATAGACAAAGAGACCAATGAAAGGTAAAATGCTCAGAAGCATATCAGTGCAAGTATACAAACTTGATATGTGGCAAAACTAATAATCTAGACCAGTGGAAAATAAAATTATATCTATATCTGTATACAATAATCAATTCCAGATAGATTAGAAATTTGTGATACAAGTAGACTGCACAATTCTTAGAAAAGTAATGAACATTTGATCAATGTTGGATTAAAAACTATTTCTAAGGAAACACTTTAAAATGAACTTGAAAGTAAAAGAAAGGAATTTTGTTCATTAAAATTTGAATTTACAAAACAGAAAGAATGACATAAGGTCAGACAAGCAGAGAGCCAGTAAAGATATGTATATAAACCTTTGACTTAGAGTCTTTGTTTACAAAATCTTAATCAGCAGTGAGAAAATTTATTTTCAATATGAGTGAATAATATGAATAGATGCTTCAATGTAGAGATTGTTTGAATCACCAGTAAACAACTAGTCTCGTCACTTGTTGCTATGTGACAAACCAAAATGAAATAGGCTCATTTGGAAGATTTTCCCTTAGAATCTTTAAAGCAGATTCAGTCAGAATATGGCTGGCACTGGAGTCATCATTTGTGCTGTCTAGCACTCAGGCTGGATGGCTAGAAAACCTGAGGTCAGATAATGCATCTCTCCCAAATGCCAGGAGGCATTTTAGGTCTTCTAACATCATTCTGGATTTCTTCGATGATGATCAACTTACCCCAGAGTGAGTATTCCAAAAGATATGAAAGTTAAAATGTCAGCCTGAGCCCCCAAATTGGCAGTGTCACTTCTGACCTACTCTGTTGGGTGCAGTAGTCCAGAACTCACCTGTTTTCAAGGAATTAGCTCAATTCTTAGTGGGTGAAGCTTCAAAAAGTTTTTGGCCATCTTTGATCTGCTGCAAGCTGAAAATAAACTCAAACTCTAAGCACTGTGGTGTTGGAGAAGACTCTTCACAGTCCCTTGGAATGCAAGGAGCTCAAACCAGTCAATCCTAATGGAAATCATTCCTGAATATTCATTGGAAGGACTGATGCTGAGGCTGCAATACTTTGGCCACCTGATGTGAAGATCTGACTCATTAGAAAAGACCCTGATGCTGGGAAATATTGAAGGCAGGAGGAGAAGGGGACGACAGAGGAGGAGATGGTTAGATAGCATCACCAACTCAGTGGACATGAGTTTGGGATGTTGGTGATGGGCAGGAAGGCCTGGCATGCTGCAGTTCATGGGGTCGCAAAGAGTCGGACACGACTGTGGCTGAACTGATAAGCACTCAAGTAAATTAAGACAATGATAAAATGGCATTAACTGGAGGGGAGGTTTGAACTCTGAGAATGGAAAGTTTTTAGTGAGTATGTAAACAGAAAAATATCATGCAGTCCTGGGTATATGGACATGGGTACAAGTCTTTGGCAGACCGTATTTATACCACCTAGTAAAGGCAAAAATGTTCAGACCTTCTGGGCTTAGAAATTCCACTTCTGTGTGTATAACCTAGAGACACTCTCACAAATGTGCATTAGGATATTTGTATGTGAAGTTAATATTATTCATTGTTCATAGTAGCCAAGAGTGCAACTGCTGGATTAACTCTCACTCAGCAGAGGAAAATGGGAAAGAAAAAGAAATGGGGTCTCATTTGTATCTGCTATTCTTAGTATTTAATTTCATTCCTTAAAAGCTGAGGTGAATATAACATAATGTTAAGATTTACTGAAACCTGGGAAGTTTGTAAATGAGTGTCATAATATTAAAATATTTCTTTCAGTGGATAAAAATGATTTCAAAATTTTAATAAAGATTGCTTTGTCTATTTGAGGTTTTTTATATTTCCATACAAATTGTGAAATTATTTTTTCTAGTTCTGCAAAAAATACCGTTGGTAGCTTGATAGGGATTGCATTGAATCTATAGATTGCTTTTGGTAGTATACTCATTTTCACAATATTGATTCTTCCGATCTATGAACACGGTATATTTCTCCATCTATTTGTGTCCTCTTTGATTTCTTTCATCAATGTTTTATAGTTTTCTATGTATAGATCTTTTGTTTCTTTAGGTAAGTATACGCCTAAGCATTTTATTCTTTTGTTGAAATGGTGAATGGTATTGTTTCCTTAATTTCTCTTTCTGTCTTCTCATTGTTAGTGTATAGGAATGCAAGGGGTTTCTGTGTGTTAATTTTATATACTGCAACTTTAGTACACTATATTCATTGATTAGCTCTAGTAATTTTCTGGTAGAGTCTTTAGGGTTTTCTATGTAGAGGATCACGTCATCTGCAAACAGTGAGAGTTTCATTTCTTCTTTTCCTATCTGGATTCCTTTTGCTTCTTTTTCTGCTCTGATTTCTGTGGCCAACACTTCCAAAACTATGTTGAATAGTAGTGGTCAGAGTGGGCACCCTTGTCTTGTTCCTGATTTGGGGGAAATGCTTTCAATTTTTCACCATTGAGGATAATGTTTGCTGTGGGTTTGTTATATATAGCTTTTATTATGTTGAGGTATGTTCCTTCTATTCCTGCTTTCTGGAGAGTTTTTATCATAAATGGATATTGAATTTTGTTAAAGGCTTTTTCTGCATCTACTGAGATAATCATATGGTTTTTATCTTTCAATTTGTTAATATGGTGTATTACATTGATTGATTTGCAGATATTAAAGAATCCTTGCATTCCTGGGATAAAGCCCACTTGGTCATGATGTATGATTTTTTAAATATGTTGTTGGATTCTATTTGCTAGAATTTTGTTAAGGATTTTTGCATCTATGTTCATCAGTGATATTGGCCTATAGTTTTCTTTTTTCGTGGCATCTTTGTCTGGTTTTGGTATTAGGGTGATGGTGGCCTCATAGAATGAGTTTGGAAGTTTACCTTCTGCAATTTTCTGGAAGAGTTTGAGTAAGATAGGTGTTAGCTCTTCTCTAAATTTTTGGTAGAATTCAGCTGTGAAGCCATCTGGTCCTGGGCTTTTGTTCGCTGGAAGATTTCTGATTACAGTTTCGATTTCTGTGCTTGAGATGGGTCTGTTAAGATCTTCTATTTCTTCCTGGTTCAGCTTTGGAAAGTTATGCTTTTCTAAGAATTTGTCCATTTCTTCCAAGTTGTCCACTTTATTGGCATAGAGCTGCTATGATCCTTTGTATTTCAGTGTTGTCTGTTGTGATCTCTCCATTTTCATTTCTAATTTTGTTGATTTGGTTCTTCTCCCTTTGTTTCTTAATGAGTCTTGCTAACAGTTTGTAAATTTTGTTTATCTTTTCAAAAAACAGCTCTTAGCTTTGTTGATTTTTGCTATGGTCTCTTTTGTTTCTTTTGCATTTATTTCTGCCCTAATTTTAAGATTTCTTTCCTTCTACTAACCCTGGGGTTCTTCATTTCTTCCTTCTCTAGTTGCTTTAGGTGTAGAGTTAGGTTATTTATTTGACTTTTTTCTTGTTTCTTGAGGTAAGCCTGTAATGCTGTGAACCTTCCCCTTAGCACTGTTTTACAGTGTCCCATAGGTTTTGGGTTGTTGTGTTTTCATTTTCATTCATTTCTATGCATATTTTGATTTCTTTTTTAATTTCTTCTATGATTTGTTGGTTATTCAGAAGCGTGTTATTTAGCCTCCATATGTTTGAATTTTTAATAGTTTTTTTTTTCTGTAATTAAGATCTAATCTTACTGCATTGTGGTCAGAAAAGATGACTGGAATGATTTCAATTTTTTTTTTTTTTTTAATTTACCAAGACTAGATTTATGGTCCAGGATGTGATCTATTCTGGAGAAGTTTCCATGTGCACTTGAGAAAAAGGTGAAATTGATTGTTTTGGGGTGAAATGTCCTATATATATCAATACCTCAAATACCTCAAATCACATTCCAAAGAATACTGGTAAATTCTCTCATCTCAATTAGCAAGTGCTTCTTGGTCATTACTTTAATTCTGTTTTTTTTTTTTTTTTAAAGCCCACAATATATAAATCATTTCTGTTTTATAAATGCAAAGCACATTTAGCTTTTCTCATATGTATCATCTATTCTTTCCTGCAAGTCAGACCTTTTGTAGGTTATATACCATCTTCCTGAAAAACATCTTTCAAATTGACTTTATTGAGTCACCAGGTATTACTCTCAATGGTGAGTACTTTGCTCTGTTTTTCTTTGTCTGTCATGCTACTGAGAAATGATTTCTTGGGATAGAGAATTCTTGAGTGAATTTAAGATTTTAAGGATGTATTTCCATTGTCTATGGCTTCTATTATCTCTGTAAAGATGTGACTTGTCAAATTGCCTTTGTCCTCTCTCCACAACTTTTAAACTCTTACTTCATTCCTTTTGTGTTTTAAAGTTTCGGTAAATCCCTAAAGTATATTTCATAATATTTACTTTCCTCAAGATACATCAGGATTTCAGAATGTAAAACTGCTGTCATTCATCAGTTGGGAAGATTTCTTAAGTATGATCTCACCAAATATTTTCTTTATATGCTTGTTTTCCTTCCTGATAGAGATCTATTTTGAGTTATAGTAGTTTTTTCCCCTTTTTGTCTTCCATGATCCTTAATTTCCATTTCATATGTTCTATTTCTTTGTTTCTATTACTTTGCTGCTTTTATATATTAAACTAACTCTTAATTCATGTTCAATAATTTGATCTTAGACTGAGTCTAGTTGGCTGTTTTAAATCATTAATTTAGTTTCCATATTAATCATTGTATTTTCTTGTCTAGAAATTCAATTTGCTTTTTATTCAGATCTCTGGTCATTTTTTTATAGACAATTTTTCTTTGTCCTACTTTCAATATCCATTTTAGTGTTTTAATATAAATATACTCACTAAATTATGTTGAAAGATAAGAAACTTATAAATTATGGTTCAACTAAATACATTGTTTTTCCAATAGATCGAATAACTAACTGCCCTTGATTTTTGAAGACTCTGATATAAAGCTTTGTACTTTTTTGCTTTTTGCAGTATTTGGAACTTTTTTTAATGAACGTATTTTCCTTTGAACTTTTTCTGTGGCATTTTTGAAGCTTCGTTTGGGATTAAGTTCCTCAGGAAAGGATTTGACTTTGCTTCCAACATATAACACTACAAACTCAGGATTATTTCCAACTTTATTGTAAGCCTGGGATTTTTGTTTTGTTTCAGATAAACTTTTATTTTAGGATAGTTTTAAATTCACAGAAAAATTGCAAATGTAACAGAGCTCTCATATACTTCACTTAGTTTCCCCATTTATTAACATCTTGATTTATTCCATCCAAGAAACCTACATTGCTCCAGGCTTTATTTATATTTTACTAGTGTTTGAATCATTATTTTTTTTTTAATTTTTCAGTATCCCACTCAAAATCTCATACTTCATTTGTGTTTTTTTAACCTCCTAAAAATAATATTTTTATGTATGTATGTATGTATTTAGCTATGCTCAGTCTTAATTGCAGCATGTGGGATCGTTAGCGTGACATTTGAGATCTTTTCTTTTTTTTTTTTTTTTTTTCTTCCCCCAAGAGCTTATTTTTGGTAAAAGGCAGAAAAATTAGTTTTTCTACAAGGGAAATCTGCTTCTAAATGATAATTTGAAAATCTTGATATATATTATATATTAAAAAAGACACACAAAAATAACAAAGAAGTGGGAATAACAGATTAGGTACTGTAACTTTATAAAGGCTTGCCTAAATCAAGAAGCAGCACACACACGCCTAATTTATGCAAACTAAAAATGTGTATAAACAGCACAATACTGTGATACTGGATCATGATACATTACCTGTACACATAACTACTACTGTTATTAATAAACCTTTGGGACACTCAGTTTTATGCCCAACAAGACATCAGTAAGTCTTTAAAATCTTCTCTTCCTCCTTTACGGGAGAGTATTTCTAGACATTAATTTTCCCATCTAATATTCGAACATAGGAAACCAATTCCACAAGGTGCTTTAATTGATGAGACCTCAAGTGCTGTTTTCTCTTGAATTTTTGGATAGTAAACAGTCCACAGGGACCACACACAAATACTATGACAGAAGAGTTAGTATATTAAGTCTTTTGATGGGACTTGATTGGTGATGAAGCTTTATGACATGCTTGAGCAACGTACTGAAGGGGATCCCATCTGAGTTAATACTTTGTCCAACCACTGCAGAGGTCCATTCAGATGAAGTTCAATCCAGCAAGGAGTCCTTGTTACCGTCTGCCTTCGGTATTCTGCTCCCCACCCTTTCACAAAACTCATTCTTATGGTGCACATTCTAGTTAGCTGATACACGGCTTCAAAACCCTGATTAACGGACTGAGCCAGCAGAGCAGCAAATTCCTGGTTGTTGAAGATCTTCAGATTACAGCCTGGTGGAATTTTACACACGGTTGCAGGGTGCCAGCCGTATCTCTGATTACAGTTGGGGCTCTGCACAAAGATTGCACTATCACTTAGGCACTCAGCAAAAACTTCCCCACCTATGTAATATAAGCGCACTCCTCTTCCTATATGTCTTCTTTTCATTTCTACCGTAGCATTTCTGTTTACGTTGGAGAGTAAACCTAGGCAGAACCTCTCAGAATTTGATGGATCTGTGAAGCCGTCTACGGTGAGTGAGGGCTGTGAGGCATGGAAGGTCTCTCCAACCCTCTGGTTTAATTCATAATATGCTATTGAACACCAAAATGCAGGCTCTGAGTAAGTAACTGGCTGCAAGTCCAAACTATGATTAACAGGGGAAAGAGTAGTAGGAGATAATTCTGCTGGAGATCCTGTATCCATACTTGGGTTCAACTGTTGATCACTTGTTTCTCCATCTTCACTGATATATCCAGGAGGTGGCGTTTCTGGGATATAATTACTCTGCGGCTCGATTCCTGCTGGGAAGTTAGTGTTTTCCGGAATGGAGTCGGTGTAGTCGTCCAGAGGGGGCAGCTCTGTTAAGATCTCCGTGTGCCGAGGCACCAACACCGGCGGCAAAACTGGTGTCTCAACTCTCTGGTAGTGGTAAGGGTTTACACATACTTCATCCTTTTTAAGATTAAAAGCATATTCGCAGTTTTCAATTGCTTTGAGTTCATGATGACTGTGAAGATCAGGCCAGTGCCATAATGGGCAATATATTACATGAGGCAGTCCTTTTCGATGGGACACCTGAAGACGACCATCTAGAGACCTGGTTTGTTCAGAGAAGCTGTAAAGGCCTGTTGTATCCCACTGATCTATCGTATTTGGTGTACTCAGTCCCCAAATTTCAGAGCAAGTGCTTGGTATGGTAACACATTTAGTATTACAGTTCTGAGTGGTGATGGCTTTCTCAAGCTCATCTAATCGTCCTGTTTTCTTCAGCTTCTTCACCAAACTTTTAACTGCTTTCTCACACCACTTTTCTTCCTGTCCATTCTGCTCTCCTCCACCCGCTCCTCCAGATCCACCAGCTGACTTCTTCCATCCCAACAGTCTCTTCACAACTGGTGGAGTGAACGGCAGGACGGACGACATGGTCTTACTGAAAGCGGTGGTCCACTCTAAGAAAATATCCTCCTTAATCTAACCTGGACCGGGGCTCCGGGTCCCGCCCCGTCAAGAACCCGGGGGTGGGGGTGGGGGGGGTGGGGGTGGGGGTGGGGGGGTCCGGGACCTTTGTTCCTTCCTCTTCCGAAGGGGATGGAGGGACCGGGAGGGGAGAGGGGAATGGGCCGATTGGAGGCGGAACTGAAAACACTCTGGCGGCCGCCCCGCCCCGCCAGCCGGAGCCCGGCCGGCGGCCCCGGCGCGCGCGGAGGGGACAGGAGAGGGGGCGGCGCGGGCCCGGCCGCCGCCCGCGGGGCTTGAGATCTTTTCTTATGTCTCCTTAGTCTCCTCTGGTCTGTAGCCGCTTTTCTATCTTTCTTTGATTTTTGTGATCTTAACAGTTTTGAGGATAACTGGTCAGATGTTCAGTAGAATGTCTCCCAATTTAGGTTTGAATTATGTTTTCCTCGTGGTTGAACTGGAGTAATAGGTATTGGGAAAGATGATCACAGCTGGTGAATTGCCCTTCTCACCAAGCATATCATGGGCACTAATATACCTGATCAGTACATCATTAATACACTGTATCATTTATTTTGTTTTAAAGTATTGCCCAAGTAGCATAGATTTAGACCTCAAATCTATGTGATGAAATGATTGTCATTAGTGATCCTTAAGCAGAGTGTTCCCTTTGTATTTTATTTCATTTTTTCTCTTCTTCCAGATCCAAAGGTAGATGTAAAAGTAACTCCAAGTTAGAATCTATGTTTTTCCACACTGAAAAAAGAATGGAAATAAAATTTCTGAAAATTTATTTTTCTTTGGAAAAGTAAAATTTAAAATTCAGTTCCGTTCAGTCACTCAGTCGTGTCCGACCCTTTGAGACCCAGTGAACCGCAGCACACCAGGCCTCCCTGTCCATCACCAACTCCCAGAGTCTACCCAAACCAACGTCCATCGAGTCAGTGGTACCATCCAACCATCTCTTCCTCTGTCGTCCCCTTCTCCTCCTGCCCTCAATCTTTCCCAGCATCAGGGTCTGCTCAAATGAGTCAGCTCTTCCCATCAGGTAGCCAAAGTATTGGAGTTTCAGCTTCAGCATCTGTCCTTCCAATGAACACCCAGGACTGATCTCCTTTCGGATGGACTGCTTGGATCTCCTTGCAGTCCAAGGGACTCTCAAGAGTCTTCTCCAACACCACAGTTCAAAAGCATCAATTCTTCAGTGCTCAGCTTTCTTCACAGTCCAATTCTCACATCCATACATGACCACTGGAAAAACCATAGCCTTAACTAGATGGACCTTTGTTGGCAAAGTAATGTCTCTGCTTTTTAATATGCTATCTAGGTTGTCATAACTTTCCTTCCAAGGAGTAAGCATCTTTTAATTTCATGGCTGCAATCACCATCTGCAGTGATTTTGGAGCCCAGAAAAATGAAGTCACCCATTGTTTCCACTATTTCCCCATCTATTTGCTATGAAGTCATGGGACCAGATGCCATGATCTTAGTCTTCTGAATGTTGAGCTTTAAGCCAACTTGTTCCCTCTCCTCTTTCACTTTCATCAAGAGGCTCTTTCCTTCTGCTTCACTTTCTGCCATAAGGGTGATGTCATCTGCATATCTGAAGTTATTGATATTTCTCCCAGAAATCTTGATTCCAACTTGTGCTTCCTCCATCCCAGTGTTTCTCATGATGTAGTCTGCATATAAGTTAAATAAGCAGGGTGACTATATACAGTCTTGACATACTCCTTTTCCTACTGAAACCAGTCTGTTGTTCCATGTCCAGTTCTAACTGTTGCTTCCTGACCTGCATACAGGTTTCTCAAGAGGCAGGTCAGGTTGTCTGGTATTCCCATCTCTTTCAGAATTTTCCACAGTTTATTGTGATCCACACAGTCAAAGGCTTTGGCATAGTCAATAAAGCAGAAATAGATGTTTTTCTTGAACTCTCTCACTTTTTTGATGATCCAGCAGATGTTGGCAATTGGATCTGTCGTTCCTTTGCCCTTCCTAAAACCACCTTGAACATCTGGAAGCTCACGGTTCACGTATTGCTGAAGCCTGGCTTGGAGAATTTTAAGCATGTGTTTACCAGCATGTGAGATGGTGCAATTGTGCGGTGGTTTGAAAATTTTAAATTACAACCCTGTATCATGAATTTTTGTTTAATGTTTTGGGAATCAAATATTCATTAGTAATTATCTTAGACCAGACTGATATAACAAAATATCATACACTGGGTACTTAAGACAACTGGCCATTTATTTCACAAAATTTCAGAAGCTGAGAATTCTGAGCCAAGGTAGATCTGGTTTTTGTCAAGGGTCTACTTTCTCTCTTGTAGACAGCTATCATCTTCTTGTGTCCTCACATGACAGAAGAAGGAGAGGAAAGAAAAAACTTTTTTCCTAATTCTTTGTAAGGGCACTAACTGCAATTGTCAGTCTCCACCCTCATGATCTCATTTAATCCTAATTATCTCCAGAGGGCCCCACTTCTAATACCATCACATTGGGTGGGTAGGGCTTTATAATATAAATTTGTGGAGGGAACAATCATTCAGTCCAGAGAAGTAATCTTGTATTTGATTTGGTGTCTTTCAGTTGGCTTCTTCCTAGCTGTATGAAGAAAAGTTAACTGAACTTTAAGCTCCTCACTTGATTGTCTTTATAGTGAGGATAAAGTGTAATAATGCATATACTTTAGCACTGCAATGACATATTATATGAGCATGGTATCTATTTTCAGTTATTATTACTAAAAGAAGAAAAGTCTTGTCTGACAAAGAGAGCATGATAGCCTTGTTCTGGAACCAGGGATAAAAAAGGATATATCTAATAGTCCTTTGTGAACACTTTTAGGCTAAAAATAACATTTTTAAAAATCATATATATGTGTGTGTGTGTGTGTATATATATATATATATATATATATATATATATATATATATATGCAGAGTAAATATTTAGGATGAAATTAGAAAGGGAATTTAAAACCTTTGAGCCTTAGCTTTTTAATATTCCTAATTATTTTTTAAAGTAGTTTGTAAATTTGTTTTTACACACATATTTTTTTTGTTTGTTTGTTTGATTGATTTTGTTTTGTTTGGCCATGTTACATGGCTTCTGGGATATTAGTCCCCTGAGCAGGAATTAAACCCCTGTCCTTGGCAGTGAGTCTATGAAGTCCTAACGACTGGATCCTCAGGTAATTCCCTAAATGTGTGTTGTTAATGTAACATAAATTAGCTTTTGCTAAGTGAGAAAAATAATTGATCAGGAAACGAGGACAACATAAAACTTTGACCCCAATTTAATTTGGCACAGTGTGTATATTATATACATCCCTGTAATTAATTATCTTTCCCAGTTATTTACTACCCATAGTTATTTATTTTAAGATACAGAAATATTTTTCCAGTTGTGGGTAATGACCTATGACTATTCCTGAGCTCTCTGTCAAAAATGTATAGCTTCCATACCCGAAAAAAGTGAAGAATGAAAAAAAAAATTAAAGACCTCATTATTTTTATGCAATTACAATTGGTTGAATTTTTATACAGCTTTTTCTATTAGGTTTTTCATCAAATATCTTTTTTCTTTGCTGAATATTTGCATTGCTTGAAAAACTGGCTAAGTTGATCCTTCCATTCATATACAGAGTTTATGAAGAATATAGTATTTTTAAAGAACCACCATCAATACAGAAGAAATTTAAGCCAAAGCCTAAAAATTAAAATATATTTTACAATAAAAGAAAATACCAAACAATTGACCTGATCATTTGTCAACACGGTGAAAGTGTTAGATTCCCGGTCATGTCCTAGTCTTTGCAACCCAAGCAAGAATACTGGAGTGAGTAACCATTTCCCTCTCCAGGAGATCTTCTGGACCTAGGGATTGAACCTGAGTCTCCTGCATTGCAGGTGAATTCTCTACTGCCTGAGCCATCAGGGAAGCCCCAGTTATTCAAAAGTTGTAATGAAGCATGAGAGATTTACGGAAGCTTCCTGATAGGAGAGACTGACTGAGGGAGAAACTGGGTCCTGTTCTGATGGGTAGGGCCATGCTTAGTAAATCTTTAATCCAAGTTTCTGTTGATGGTGGGGTGGGGTGGTTGTTCTCTCCCTGTTGCTGGACCTGAGGCCAAACTATGGTGCAGGTAATGAAGATAATGGCAACCTCCTTCAAAAGGGCCCATGCACTCACTGCTGCTCTCAGTGCCCACTGAACTGTGGTGTTGGAGAAGACTCTTGAGTCCTTTGGACTGCAAGGAGATCCAAACAGTGCATCCTAAAGGAGATCAGTCCTGAATATTCATTGGAAGGATGATGCTGAAGCTGAAACTCCAATACTTTGGCCACCTGATGCAGAGAGCTGAGTCATTGGAAAAGACCCTGATGCTGGGAAAGATCAAAGATGGGAGAAGGGGAAGACAGAGGATGAGATGGTTGAATGGCTTCACCGACTCAATGGACATGAGTTTGAGTAAACTCCAGGAGTTGGTGATGGACAGGGAGGCCTGGCGTTCTGCAGCCCATGGGGTGGCAAACAGTCAGACACGACTGAGCAACTGAACTGAACTGAATGAAGCATAGCTTTTTAAGTAATAAAAACTATAAATAAAAATGATAAATATAAGATCACATGGTTCTAATATTATATATAAATATGATTAAAGTTAACTAAATTGCCATAAGCATGGCTATACTCAACATGAAAACTCTCTCATCCTTACTTTCTTAAAGATTTTTCACATTTCTACTTCTAAATCAATATCTGAAAATATACTTACAAGTAGAGTAGTTTAATTCATTGATGTTTACAGCAAATAAAACTTTTCCCCATATTTTGAGGAGGATCATAAACAGTGTCAAGATGGAAATTTTTTAATATTTCATTAAAACTCCTTATTCCAATATGTGATTGCCCTTTTCCTATAATCAGGGGAAGAGCAAAAGTTTTCCCTGAGTTTCATGTCTCAACACCATGAACAACTATACACTTTTCAGACTTCCCTTTTGACTTCAGATGTTTTTCAACATATTGGGATTATACAGATTTCATGAAAAAGTAGCCTGCTATTTCTAAGGATATATTTTCAGAAAACTAGAGAATGAAGGTAGAGGTAGAGAAGTAGCATTACCTTAAGGGGAAAGGGCTTAGGATTTAAGGTCAGGGTCAAACTTCATTCTTTTGCATGTGGACACAGTAATTTCTTTAAAAGTAGTTGATTGGATTTATGAAATTTAAGTCTCTGAAATGGACATTGTAAGAGGGTGAATAGAGATTTAGATCTGATTAAACAGAGAAGAATTGATCACTTCTGTGTAAGGATATGGATTTCCAGCTTCTCTTGCTTTAAACTTTAGAGATCCGACCCTTTCAGCCTGCCAGCAAGGTTTCTCGCATCAGATAGCTATTGTGTTTTTGGATAAGGAACCAGCAGGCCACCTTGCTCTATTCCCCATCACTCCCTGTTGTCATGGCAGCACTTAAGTCTAGTGGCAGGGGCCTTCAGCATCATCTTTCCACTTTTATTCTCATGTAGAGTTAAGAGGAAACCAAATCCCTACTTGTACCCTTATCTGTTTGACAAGTGGGAAAAGTAAAAATTGACCCAGAGGGCTACATCTTTCAAGAAAAGATAAGGAGCACTTTTTCTCTCCATGTAAATGAAGAATATTTTTCAACTTGGCCTATTTCAAACATTCACATTACCTGCCCCACCCCCTATAGGCATTTAAGTTTGCAAACCTGCTTTAAGCAGTAACTCATGGTAACAGCAAGAATAGTATCATAAATATTCTCAAAAGTTCATCATTATATATCTTGCTCTTGAGGGAAACAGAAATGAGAAAAGATTTTATTAGTGCAGATAGGAACTCTTCTTTCTGTTCAGGGTATGCTATTTTGGGGGCTCAAATTGAATAAAAGTCTCCTGGCATATGAATTCTATGAAGTATGATACCTGATAACAAACTCTTCAAAATATTCAAAATTGATATTTGAATAGATTTTGCTCAGTTTCCATTTTGAAGCTGATAATATATTAAACTGTTTAACATTTGTAATTAAAAAAAAAAAGATTTAAGCTGTCTATGGATTTCTTGGGCTTCCTTGATAGCTCAGTTTGTAAAGAATCTGCCTGCAAAGCAGGAGACCCCTGGTTGAATTCCTGGGACGGGAAGATCTTCTGGAGAAGGGATAGGCTACCCACTCCAGTATTCCTGGGCTTCCCTTGTGGCTCATCTGGTAAAGAATCTGTCTGCAATGTGGGAGACCTGGGTTCTTTCCCTGGGTTGGGAAGATCGCCTGGAGAAGGGAAAGGCTACCCACTCCAGTATTCTGGTCTGGAGAATTCCAAGGACTATACAGACCATACAGAGTGTCAGACACGACTGAGCTACTTTCACTTCACTTCATAGATCTCTAATCTATTTTTAAAAGATTTATTACTTTTCACTCACACACACACACAATGATAGGCTAGGTAATAATGAAGAACATAAAGATAGGTTTCATTAAAACAATAGTTGAATTTTGAATTCTGACAGGTTAAGTATTAAAACTTGAAAAGAAATCCTTTTAAGCCATCTAAAGTTCTTGGTGGAAATGTAATATGCTAGGAGAATTCTAGCTACTATTTAAATTTGAAGTGCTTCAATCCATTATGGTGACAAAAGTTGTTTTAGCAGCTATCATTTTTTAAAATTTCAGCACTTTGGTTCCTTCCAAGATAAATGTCCTTTCTTCCTTGCCTCTCATTTCTTAAATTATTTTCTGAGGATAGCAACATTTGGACAGTTTATCTGGCTCCAGCCCTAGGCATTATGTCATTGCTTCCTTTACTTTACTTGCTAATGGACTACAAATATTCTTTTCCTAGAAAAACAAAAAACACCTTCCCCCTCCTCCGTTGCTTCCCTGGTGTTAACAGGGTCTACCAGGAGCAAATCTCCACTCTTCCGGAAAGCATACTAAGGCATCCTTTGCCTTCATTCTCTCCTTCCCCTCACACAAATAAACTCTCCAGTCAACAGCAACATGACTTCTGCTAACACCACCACATTAATCCAGAGTTCTTAATAGAGGAGCTGTCAGTTCAGTTCAGTTCAGTTGCTCAGTCGTGTCTGACTCTTTGCGACCCCATGAATTGCAGCACGCCAGGCCTCCCTGTTCATCACCAACTCCTGGAGTTTACTCAAACTCACATTTATCGAGTCAGTGATGCCATCCAGCCATCTCATCCTCTGTTGTCCCCTTCTCCTTCTGCCCCCAATCCCTCCTAGCATCAGGATCTTTTCCAATGAGTCAGCTCCTTGCATCAGGTGGCCAAAGTATTGGAGTTTCAGCTTCAGCATCAGTCCTTTCAATGAACACCCAGGACTGATCTCCTTTAGGATGAACTGGTTGGATCTCCTTGCAGTCCAAGGGACTCTCAAGAGTCTTCTCCAACACCACAGTTCAAAAGCATCAATTCTTTGGTGCTCAGCTTTCTTCACAGTCCAATTCTCACATCCATACATGACCACTGGAAAAACCATAGCCTTGATTAGACAGAACTTTGTTGGCAAAGTAATGTATCTGCTTTTTAATATGCTATCTAGGTTGATCATAACTGCCCTTCCAAGGAGTAAGCATCTTTTAATTTCATGGCTGCAGTCACCATCTTCAGTGATTTTGGTGCCCAAAGAAATAAAGTCAGCCACTGTTTCCACTGTTTCCCCATCTATTTGCCATGAAGTGATGGGACCAGATACCTTGATCTTAGTTTTCTGAATGTTGAGCTTTAAGCCAACATTTTTACTCTCCTCTTTCACTTTCATCAAGAGGCTCTTTAGTTCCTCTTCACTTTCTGCCATAAGGGTGGTGTCATCTGCATATCTGAGGTTATTGATATTTCTCCTGGCAATCTTGAAACCAACTTGTGCTTCTTCCAGCCCAGTGTTTCTCATGATGTACTCTGCATAGAGGTTAAATAAGCACGGTGACAATATACAGCCCTGAGGTACTCCTTTTCCTATTTGGAACAAGTCTGTTGTTCCATGTCCAGTTCTAACTGTTGCTTCCTGACCTGCATATAGGTTTCTCAAGAGGCAGATCAGGTGGTCTGGTATTCCCATCTCTTTTAGAATCTTCCACAGTTTATTGTGATCCACACAGTCAAAGGCTTTCGCATAGTCAATAAAGCAGAAATGCAAACCTCACATGAGAAAACTGCCCTCCCACCAGACTGGAGCACTGTCAGTGCATTGCAGCCTCTGAAAAGAGATTTTTGTTAGGGACTACTTTCTTTTAGTCATAAAATGATCAACTTTTACTTATACTTTGGTAGTTGTAAGTCTGTAGAAATCAGTGGCACCCCACTCCAGTACTCTTACCTGGAAAATCCCATGGATGGAGGAGCCTGGTAGGCTGCAGTCCATGGGGTCACGAAGAGTTGGACATGACTGAGCGACTTCACTTTCACTTTTCACTTTCACGCATTGGAGAAGGAAATGGCAACCCACTCCAGTGTTCTTGCCTGGAGAATCCCAGGGACGGGGGAGCCTGGTGGGCTGCCATCTATGGGGTCGCACAGAGTCAGACACGACTGAAGCAACTTAGCAGCAGCAGCAGTTGTAAGTCAAATAGTATAAAGGGTATATTAAAATTAAAATTTTTACCACTTAAAGAATCCAGTGGTACAGCCGAATCTGATAAAAACTTATAGAAAATAAAAAAGAGAAAATGCGTATGTATAGCGTCATCTAGTCTGTCTAGTCAAAGCTGTGGTTTTTCCAGTAGTCACGTATGGATGTGAGAGTTGGAGTATAAAGAAAGCTGAGTACCGGTGAATGGATGCTTTTGAACTGTGGTGTTGGAGGAGACTCTTGAGAGTCTCTTTTACTGCAAGAAGATCCAAACAGTCCATCCTAAAGAAAATTAGTTCTGAATATTCATTGGAAGGGCTGATGCTGAAGCTGAAACTCCAATACTTTACTGACCTGATACAAAGAGGTGAGTCATTTGAAAAGACCCTGATCCTGGGAAAGATTGAAGGCGGGAGAAGGAGAAGACAGAGGATGAGATGCTTTGATGGCATCGTGGACTGAATGGACATGCTGCTGCTGCTGCTGCTAAGTCACTTCAGTCGTGTCCAACTCTGTGCGTTCCCATAGATGGCAGCCCACCAGGTTCCACCGTCCCTGGGATTCTCCAGGCAAGAACACTGGAATGTGATAGCAAAGGGACTCAGCCATATATATTCATGTATCCATTCTCCCCCAAACTCCCCTCCTATCCAGGCTGCCATGAAACATTGACCAGAGTTCCCTTTGCTATATGGTAGGTTCTTATGTTCCATTTTAAATATAGCAGTATGTACATGCTGATCCCAAACTCCATAACTTTCCCATCCCTCCATCCTTCCCAATGACAACCATAAGTTTTTTCTCTGTCAGTATGTTTCTGTTTTGTAAATAAGTTCATTGTGTCATTTCTTTTTAGATTCAGTATATAAGGGATTTCATATGATATTTCTCCATCTCTGTCTGACTGTAACCTATTTAACATGTGAGCATATATATATATATATATATATGTATATACATATATAGGATATTTGATAAAATTAATTTCCTAAAACTGCAGATCTAAGGAAGCTAATTTAACTCATCACAAAATCATAGACAGCTAGAAAAACTGAAATAGTATTCATTTCTTTATTTGTTCCTTTGACAAACACTTTTCTGCTCAGTTCTCTGTAAGGCATTCTTTTAGACACTGAATACAGAGTGAGATTAAAAAGAAAAAAAAAGAGGTTAATTTCCTGGTCTGATGACTTATGCATTGTAGTGGGATAAAACATTTAAAACAGACTTTAATCAATTAATTAACAAGAAAATATTCTAGTCTTCAAGTTCTCAACCTTGAGTGTGTACTTCATCACTTTGAAAATTTACCAATGTTTGTGTCATTCCCCTAGAGATTTTGGTGTGACTCCTGTGTGTGTGAATTTTAAAAATCCCCCATATGAGTCAGACACTAAGACACTTAAGTTAATCAGAGAATTAAGTAAGTACATATGATAGAGTTTTCTAATTTCTGTGATTCTAAAGTCCCCTAGCTCGATGTCTCAAACAGCTCCTTAAAATGTACTCAAAGCTACCAGAGTCACAAGTATCTAAATTTCATTGGAACAGGAGTGTCATTCAATAGAAATGCAGAGGGTATCTGAAGGAAGATTTTAAAAAGGCTAAAGATGGCTTGCAAAATATCAAATAAATTTCTGAAGATCCTGAGAATGAGATTTAAAATGGAAAATACCCATGTATCAAAGACAAACATGAGCACAACTGATTGAAGGATGGGATTGAGAATGAGTATCAGAATTTTAGTGAAGGCTGAATAAGGTAGAAGAGGAGTTAAAATGCTATGGACAGATTTAAAAGACCTTGAGTGGTCAAAATATTGGGATTACATTTTTCATTTCTTTATTAACTGTCTGTATCAGTGCAGATACTTTATATATCTACTATCCTCTCTATACTGGTAAATTTTTTGGTTCATTTTACTTCTTGGCACTGTTCCTGGTGTTCTTAAGCTATATATTTCACACCCAAACATGCAACTCAACTCAGTTGGATACCCTAGTGTTAGTGTGCAAAAAAGACTAAACTTTCCCCTAGGCTGTATCTTGGACTGAAGATCAATTTTTATTAGAGAGGTGAGTTAATAAGTCAAGTTTCTGCCTCTTTTAGTTCCCTTTCCATTCATTGAGAGGTAAGATCCAGATTCAGTGAGATGAATATTTTTTCAAAGTCATTATCAGCCAAAGATGAGTATATGGCACATAACCATTATGAGCATGGGTTCTAGTACAAAGTACATAATTTAAAAATGTGTATTGAATTCTGCCATTTATGGGCTATGTGATCTCTAACATGCTAAGTAGTTAATCTTTCTGTGTAGATTCCAAGTTGATAACAGTAGAAATAAAGCAATAAAATGCATTCTGTATTTTCAAAAATTATTCTTGGTAAATTCTACCAGGATTACATTTTACTTTTTTTTTTTTTTAATGTGTGGAAGTATTTGATTTAGGAAATTCCCACCTAAACCCAATGGATAATAAAAATATTAAGGATACAACTTAAATTATAAAATGCACCGTTAAAATATGATATAATGTCCTTGTTTTATTACAACTCATTATATCTCAGTAGTGCTTATTTTCATAATTTAAATGGTAAAATATTAACTGGTCAACCAGTCTTTTAAAATTTCGGTGACTAACTTAACAAAGGCTCCATAGTTATTTCTATAAAAGTCTATTTGTTAAAGTGGTCAATATGTTAAAACAGGTGAATATGATAAGCAGTCAACTAAATTTTGTGGTATGTGGATGCTACAATATAGTTACAGTGAGTTTGCTGACATAATACTGATTATGTCTGCAGGATCATATGAATAATGTTTCATCATCGGTAGATTGGTAGATTCCCTTTACTCTGCTGCTGCTGGTGAGTCGCTTCAGCCGTGTCCGACTCTGTGCGACCCCATAGACGGCAGCCCACCAGGCTCCCCCGTCCCTGGGATTCTCCAGGCAAGAACACTGGAGTGGGTTGCCATTTCCTTCTCCAATGCCTGAAAGTGAAAAGTGAAGTCGCTCAGTCGTGCCTGACTCTTAGCGACCCCATGGACTTCAGCCCACCAGCCTCCTCCGTCCATGGGATTTTCCAGGCAAGAGCACTGGAGTGGGGTGCCATGGCCTTCTCCATCCCTTTACTCTATATTATAAGAAACAGCAGTGGTTGGTTGTAAAATTAGAACTTACACATTTCCCCCAAATGAAAATGAAAGCCCCTCAGTCATGTCCAACTCTTTGCGACTCCATGGACTGTAACCCCCAGGTTTCTCTGTCCTTGGGATTCTCCAGGCAAAATTACTGGAGTGGGTTGCCATTCCCTTCTCCAGGGGATCTTCCCAACCCAGGGATCAAACCCTGTTCTGCATTGCAGATAGACTTTTTACTGTCTGAGCCACAGGGAAGCCTTATTTCCCCCAAAGCCTTTCTTTAAAAATAATTACATATTAATTAAAGTAAATAAATACTTGCCTCTAAATACTACATAGCCCTGTTGTTACGGAGAAGGCAATGGCATCCCACTCCAGAACTCTTGCCTGGAAAATCTCATGGACGGAGGAGCCTGGTAGGCTGCAGGAAGAGTTGGACATGACTGAGCGACTTCACTTTCACTTTTCACTTTCATGCCCTGGAGAAGGAAATGGCAACCCACTCCAGTGTTCTTGCCTGGAGAATCCCAGGGACGGGGGAGCCTGGTGGGCTGCCGTCTATGGGGGTCGCACAGAGTCGGACACGACTGAAGCGACTCAGCAGCAGCAGCAGCAGCAGCCTGATGTTAATTTACAGGTTGTAAATAGTGTCAGTCTTAACACTGGATCCTTACTCAGCTTTCAGGGCCTCATAATTCCAACTGAAACAGTCAATTTTGTTAACGTATTACAGGGTCAGAACTTTTTTCATTTTAAGTGGAAATCTCTTTAGCTTTGTTTCCGGGGCAGTTTTGTTTTCCTCCACTCGCCACATCTCAGAGAGGGTATCTTTGAACTCTACATATTCTACAGTGGTTTAGTTGATCCATTTCTTATCACGGTAGATGCAGGGCTAGGAGTTTATTCCAAGTCCCTTGATGCTAGCTCCATCACTACTCTGGTGTACCAAATATATTACTGAAAATAATAAACTGATTTAATTTTCCATTAAAAACAATCTATCAAATAAAAACTGGTTTGACCAGAAATATTGGCCAGCACTTGTTCCTTTGCCTTTTAATTGCACTAGGTTTTAATAAGTGAGAGTCTAATTCTTAAAAAGTTTATCTGGTAGCAACCTTGGAAAAAGGCCTTGTGAAAATGTGTACTTGAGTTACAACAAAGCAATTCTGTTCTGATTTAAAATTTTTGTTTTATAGCTCTTTGATAAGGTTAGATTTAAACTTAATCTAGCTCCATTTCACATTACAAATGCACATTACAGATTATTTCATAGCTGCCTTTTTTAATCCTGTGGGTAATTTCTTTAAGGCCCCAAATATATAAAGATTACTTAACCACAGCATGATAATAGCTTTTCCCTCTGGGTACAGATTTAAGAATATGTAGCTCATTACAAGTCCTCAGAGTTTCTATCTTCCCAGCAGGACAGCATTCTGCAAAATTTATAAATATGCTAAGCTTTTTCAAATATTTGTCATTGCTTAATAAATTATGCTGGTTAATATCATATCCAATAAAATATTTATTTTAAACATCAGGAGGCATGGTTTCAGCTAAGACTTTAGTTAAGATCTGTGGGTCAGTAAGGATATATTGTCTTTAATCAAAAAGAATAATGAATTGAGGCACACACAGTAGCATAGGCTGAAAATCTGCAGTGAAATTTGTCCTGCCCTCATGCTATTAACCTAATTACCATACAATTTAAAGTTAATAATAAATAACAGGCTTAAATTAGACCAGACTGAAGTATGGGCAATTATGCCAAGAACTTTAATAGAAGACACAATGAGTTTTATCAATTAATTTCAATTATATTTGACTTCTCTGAAACTCTCAAATTGAAATGGATTAAATCTCAAATTAAAGGGAATAGAATTTTTGATTGAGTTACAATAAGATGATAATGTAAATCACCCCTGCCTTTTTATCATGTTATATTCCTTTGGAAGAGAAATTTTTAGCACAGTTTGAGTTGTAGGTCATGCAATATCAGAGCATTGCATTAGCAGAGAAATGGTAAGATTTATTCCCTAAACAATAGTTTTAGGCCTTTGTTTACACTTCAGAAGAATACTTGCCTTGTTTTCTATATATCTGAAGTTAACTGAAAACTCTGTTCAGTTTCACAAAAAAACTGCACTTGATGCTTAAGAATATATATGACTATAGAATATATGTGACTGTACCCCATATTTTTAGTCTTGAGAGCAATTCTGTTAGAAATACAATTGCAGAATGTGTTTTTTTTTAATGGAGAATTACCAGCCATTTTCTCTTTAACTATGACCTCTGTCCATCCTCATATTCTTCTTCCCTGAAAATTAAATGCACTTAAGATTTTCTGAGGGTGTTCTATACATTTCTTACCTCTCTTCTCTAGTTTTTAGTTATTTGCCCCTATAGTTTTATGAATTTTCTTCTCATCTACTATATATTCACTAATTTTTTCAGCATGTCACATCTGCTATTAAATACATCCAGTGGGTGTATGTCAATGTTTGATTTACATATAGGAAAATACATACATTTTTAAAGTATAGATGAAATTTGTCAAATTAATACATCTTTACAAAATTGACAAATTATTTCCATCATCCTAGAATGGATTCACATGTTCCTTTTAAATCAATCCCTACTCCCATAGTCATTCAGTATTGATTTTGTGCCTAATTTTTTTGTTCAAAATAAATTTTGTGATTCATCCTTGATGTTGCATCATTATTATTTTTTTTTATCACTGGTGTTCCTTTATATGAATATACCAAAACTGTTTATCTCTCCTGTTTTATGGTCATTTGAGTGTCTTCTATTTTTTAGCTATTGTGAAAGGATATCTATAAAAGTTTTTAAATCCTATTTATATATATATATATATATATATATATAGGTCTTCATTTCTTGAGTCATGTATACATTGTGAAATTAGTAAGTGCGTGATTAGTATTATAAGAAACCACTTCTACCAAGTGTTTATAATTGTTTGCCTTCTGTCCAACAATATATGAGAGTTCTAGTTTATCCACATCCTTGCCATCATTTTGGTATTGTCTGTCATTTCTTGTCATTCAGGTGGATGTAAACTGTGATATCATCATGATGTTCCCATTACTTCTCTGATCAATGACGGAACTTTTCATGTCTTTATTGACCATTCATATATCTTCTTTTGTGAATGACTTATTCAAATAGTTTGCCTTTTTTGTCAATTGGGTTGTCTCCTTAAAGGATAAGTGTTCTTTATGTATTCTAAATAAAAGATTTTTGTCAGACATAATCAGTTTTTTTCTCCTGGTATGTGACTTGACTTTTTATTTTTAAAGAGTATCTTCTCTTGTTGTTAATTCTCTCAGTTGTGTCTTCTCCTGTCCTCAACCTTTCCCAGCATCAGAGTCTTTTCCAGTGAGTCGGCTCTTTGCATCAGGTGGACAAGGTGTTGGAGCTTCAGCTTCAGCACCAGTCTGTCCAATGGATATTCAGGGCTGATTTCCTTTAGAATTGACGGTTTGATTTCCTTACAGTCATAGGGACTCTCGAAAGTCTTCTCCAACACCACAGTCCTGAATATTCTTTGGACGGACTGATGCTGAAGTTGAAACTCTGATACTTTGGTCACTTGATGTGAAGAACTGACTCATTTGAGAAGACTGATGCTGGGAAAGATTGAAGGTGGGAGAGAAGGGGACGGCAGAGGATGAGGTGGTTGGATGGCATCACCTACTCAATAGACATGAGTTTGAGTAAACTCTGGGAGTTGGTGATGGACAGGGAGACCTGGCGTGCTGCAGTTCATGTGGTTGCAAAGAGTCAGACACGACTGAGCGACTGAACTGGACTGAACTGAACACCACAGTACACAAGTATCAAGTCTTCAGGATTCAGCCCTCTTTATGGTCAAACTCTCACATCCATACATGACTTACTGGAAAAATCATAGCTTTGACTATATGGATTTTTCTGCAAAGTGATGACTCTGCTTTGTAATACATTGTCTAAGTTTGTCATAGTTTTTCCTCCCAGGAGCAAGTGTCTTTTAATTTCAAGGCTGCAGTCACCATCTGTAGTGATTTTGGAGCCCAAGAAAATAAAGTCTGACACAATTTCCATCTTTTTCCCCATCTATTTGCCAAGAAGTGATGGGATCAGATGCCACGATCTTAGTTTTCTGAATGTTCAGTTTTAACCCAGCATTTTCACTCTCGTCTTCACCTTCATCAAGAGCTCTTTAGTTCCTCTTCACTTTCTGCCATTAGGGTGGTGTCATCTGCATATCTGAGGTTATTGATATTTCTCCCAGCAATCTTGATTCCAGCTTGTGATTCATCCAGCCTGGCATCTCGTGTGATGTACCCATACAGGGTACATAAGTTAAATAAGCAGTGTGACAGCATGCAGCCTTGATGTACTTCTTTCCTAATTTTGGGCTAGTCCATTCTTCCATGTCTGGTTCTAACTGTTGCTTCTTGACCTGCATGCAGGTTTCTCAGGAGGCAGGTAAGGTGGTCTGATATTCCCATCTTGTATTTTCCACAGTTTATTGTGATCCACACAGTCAAAGGCTTTCACATAGTCACTGAAGTAGAAGTAGATGCATTTCTGGAATTCCTGTGCTTATTCTGTGATCCAGAGGTTGTTGGCAATTTGATCTCTGATTCCTCTGCCTTTTCTAAATCTAGCTTGTATATTTGAAAGATCTTGAAGCCTAGCTTGAAGGATTTTGAGCATGTCCTGCTAGTGTGTGAAATGAACACAATTTTGCAGTAGTTTGAACATTCTTTGGCATTATTACCCTTCTTTGGGATTGAAATGAAAACACCTTTTCCAGTCTTTTGGCCACTGCTGAGTTTTACAAATTTGCTGCCATATTGACTGCAGCCCTTTAACAGCATCATCTTTTAGGATTTGAAATAGGTCAGCTGGAATTCCATCACCTCCACTAGCTTTGTTCATAGTGATGCTTCCTAAGGTCTACTTGACTTCACATTCACATTGATTCTAGGTGAGTGTTCACAGCATCATGATTATCTGGGTCGTGAAGATCTTTTTTGTATAGTTCTTCTGTGTATATGATCTTATTCTGGATAAGTTTTGTCTATATGTATCTGAAATGTATATGTAGTGAATGAATGGGAGAGCGATTGAATAACTAAATAATTTATTTTACTTGGAAAATGATTTTGTTACTTAAATATTTATTTTTCGAGAAATTGTCAAAATATTTTCTGTTTCTTTGCAAACCTTTGAGGAAGCATTACTAACCTCTCACCCTTAACAGAGTACTTAGTTTGTACCATTGATCACATTTTATTACAGTTTAATACATATCTCAATTCAGTTCAGTTCAGTGGTCCAGTCGTGTCCAACTCTTTCTGACCCCGTGAATCACAGCACGCCAGGCCTCCCTGTCCATCACCAACTCCTGGAGTTTACTCAAACTCATGTCCATCGAGTCGGTGGTGCCATCCAGTCATCTCATCCTCTGTTGTCCCCTTTTCCTCCTGCCCCCAATCACACCCAGCATCAGGGTCTTTTCCAACAAGTCAACTCTTCGCATGAAGTGGCCAAAGTATTGGAGTTTCAGCTTCAGCATCAGTCCTTCCAGTGAACACCCAGGGCTGATCTCCTTCAGGATGGACTAGTTGGATCTCCTTGCAGCGCAAGGGACTCTCAAGAGTCTTATCCAACACCACCGTTCAAAAGCATCAATTCTTCAGTGCTCAGCTTTCTTCACAGTCCAACTCTCACATCCATACATAACCACTGGAAAAACCATAGCCTTGACTAGACAGACCTTTTCTGGCAAAGTAATGTCTCTGCTTTTTAATATGCTATCTAGGTTGATCATAACTGTCCTTCCAAGGAATAAGCGTCTTTTAATTTCATGGCTACAGTCACCATCTGCCGTGATTTTGGAGCCCAGAAAAATAGTCACCCATTGTTTCCACTGTTTCCCCATCTATTTCCCATGAAGTGATGGGACCAGATGCCATGATCTTAGTTTTCTGAATGTTGAGCTTTAAGCCAACTTTTTCACTCTCCTCTTTTACTTTCATCAAGAAGCTCTTTAGTTCTTCTTCACTTTCTGCCATAAGGGTGGTGTCATCTGCTTATCTGAGGTTATTGATATTTCTCCCAGCAATCTTGATTCTAGCTTGTGCTTCTTCCAGCCCAGAGTTTCTCATGATGTACTCTGCATAGAAGTTAAATAAGCAGGGTAACAATATACACCCTTGATGTACTCCTTTTCCTATTTGGAACCAGTTTGTTGTTCCATGTTCAGCTCTACCTGTTGCTTCCTGACCTGTATATATGTTTCTCAGGAGGCAGGTCAGGTGGTCTGGTATTCCCATCTCTTTCAGAATCTTCCACAGTTTATTGTGATCCACACAGTCAAAGGTTTTGGCGTAGTCGATAAAGCAGACATAGATTTTTTTTTTCTGGAAATGTCTTGTTTTTTTAATAACCCAACGGATGTTGGCAGTTTGATCTCTGGTTCCTCTGCCATTTCTAAAACCAGCTTGCACATCTGGAAGTTCATGGTTCACGTATTGCTGAAGCCTGGCCTGGAGAATTTTGAGCATTGCTTTACTACCATGTGAAGTGAAGTGAAGTGAAGTCGCTCAGTCATGTCCGACTTTTTGCGACCCCGGGGACTGTAGCCCTCCAGGCTCCTCTGCCCATGGGATTCTCCAGGTAAGAATACTGGAGTGGGTTGCCATTTCCTCCTCCAGGGGATCTTCTGGACCCAGGGACCGAACCCAGGTCTTCCGTATTGCAGGCAGACACTTTAACCTCTGAGCCACCAGGGAAGCCCTACTACTGTGTGAGATGAGTGCACTTGTGCAGTAGTTTGAACACTCTTTGGCATTGCCTTTCTTTGGGATTGGAATGAAAACTGACCTTTTCCAGTCCTGTGGCCACTGCTGAGTTTTCCAAATTTGCTGGCATATTTAGTGAAGCACTTTCACAGCATTGTCTTTCAGTATTTGAAATAGCTCAACTGGAATTCCATCACCTCCACTATCTTTGTTCATAGCGATGCTTTCTAAGGCCCACTTGACTTCATATTCCAGGATGTCTGGCTAGAGGTGAGTGATCACACCATCGTGATTATCTGGGTCGTGAAGATCTTTTCTGTACAGTCTTCTGTGTATTCTTGCCACCTCTTCTTAATATCTTCTGCTTCTGTTAGGTTCTTGCCACCTCTTCTTAATATCTTCTGCTTCTGTTAGGTCCATACCATTTCTGTCCTTTATCGAGCCCATCTTTGCATGAAATGTTCCCTTGGTATCTCTAATTTTCTTGAAGAGATCTCTCATCTTTCCCAATCTGTTGTTTTCCTCTATATTTTTTGCATTGATCCCTGAGGAAGGCTTTCTTATCTCTCCTTGGTATTCTTTGGAACTCTGCATTCAAATGGGAATATCTTTCCTTTTCTCCTTGTCTATTTGCCTGCAATTATTTAAGTTTGAAACCAGACTGTGCTTGAGAGAGATAGTGGTTGTTTCTTAAATACTTGTTTAAAGAATCAATGGATTAAAAACTATTGGACATTATTGATCCAATAAGTAAAATATTTAAGAAATTCTACATTTTATTACATTTATATACCAACAATTTAGTAGTTGTCAGCATTTTTATATTATGTCAGGATCTAATTTCATAGTAAAAATGGAACTTTACAGTGTGTATGTCAGGAAACATTATTTTCTATTTGATAGGTACACTGCTTACATTTAGAGACAATATCTTTTCTATTAATGTCATTATTCAATCAGGAGCCTAAGGCACTGACATATGTTATAAAACAGCAGTTCATAGAAAAAAGCACTTTTAAATTTTCAGTGTGATTATAAAGGTAAAATTGATTAATACAAGTGACAACTTGTTGCTCAAATTAGAAGGATGGGCTCACAAATCAAAAGTTAAAAGATAGTTGTGTCTATCTGCAACATCCCTGCAATGGCCCATTGTTAGTTCACAAAGCTGTTGTGGAGGATATCATAGCTGTATAACCAAACATTAATACCCAAAACGTCCAAATACTACATTTATCCTAGAAATAATCCTCTGAGTTAAAAAAAAAAAAAAAAAAAAGAAAGCATATTGATTTTGTTCAGGGCATGAGGAAGAACATCAGAGTGTCAACATTCACCTATGAGTTCTATGTATTTAAAAATAAGCAGAAGTCAAATTCCATATAGAAGCAATAATAGCTTTAGTTTCTTTAAAACAAGCTATGTCAATACTTTAAAAAAATCTTCCTTTTCTACTTTTAATCTAATATTTTATCATATATCTAGAATAAATTTTTTGGATTAAAATTTCAAATTAATAATCTCATTTAATGTTTATCCAATATCTAAAATATCCAGCATAAATGGGAATTATAGTTACAGGATTTAGTGACACCTGAATATAATTTCAATCTGAAATTTAGTCAATCCCTAAATTTGCATTTATTCTGCCTTCTGGCTTTAATGTCTGGAATATTTACCCTTAATTGCATGTCTGTGCTCTCTTTGAAATACTATTACTGGGAAGAAATTTTATGAAAAACTTTTATGAAAGCTTGTGAAATATTTACAGTCACAAACTTAAGAATTCAAGAGTAGAAACTATAGGCAATAAGCAGACATTTTTCAATCAAAATATCAATAGAATGTCACCTTTTACTAAAAGTTAAAGGTCTGGAAAAAAGTACTCTATACTGGTGATTCATTTAAACATATACAAGAATAATTTCATGTTCATAATGAAAAAGATGATTACTGGAAATATGGTCATTACTGATATAGTCATTCTGGATTGTTGGAAAACAGCAACAACAACAACAACAGAATGTCTTAAGGAACTCTTGTGTTGAATTGCATGAAATTGCTAATATTTAATTTTTTAACCTAATAACACAGTGATTTTATACACTTCAAGTTAATATCTGCCAAGGACTTTGGCAGTCATTTTGCATTAGTAACTATAGCTGATAGTATCTATAAGTGATTTACCTTAGTAACTATAGCTGATCTGTAACAATCTATGTCAACTTCTGAATGCTAATGAGATCATCTTAAATTTTTTTCATTGTATTTAAATATTTCCCATGGATAAAACCACTCAATCACCGGTCCCCAAATGACCCCTCAAATAGAGTTTCCATACCACATCTTGGAGAGAAAGTGGACTCATACATTGCTAGTTGAGTATAAATTGGTTAAGCTTCTTAAGAAAAATATTTAGCATAAGTATATAAAGGCAACCTTTTATATAATAACATCAGTGGCAAAAGTGATAAAGAACCTGCCTGCCAGTGCAGGAGAAGTGGGAGGCGTGGTTTCAATCCTTCGGTTGGGAAGATTCCCTGTAGGAAGAAATGGCAACCCACTCCAGTATTCTTGTGTGGGAAATACCATGGACAGAAGAGCCTGGTGGGCTACAGTGCATGGGGTCACAAAGAGTTGGACATGAGTAAGCAACTGAGCATGAGCAATGATCATTAAACCCAGCAGTTTTATCTCCTTCATATATGCTTAAGGAAAACTCCTGCTTAGGTATTGAAGAAGACATAAAACAATTTATAATAGCAGAATCCTGAATCAACCCAAATGCATATTGACAGAAGAATGGATTAATAAACTATACATATTTAAAATGAAATATTTTATAACAGAAAAATATAGTTAACATACAACAAACCTAATGAAATGGAAATATACATTTGAATGGAAAATCCCCCCAATAGTACTTAGAATGTGATATCTTTTTAATGGATTTAAAATTTTATTGAATGCTAAGCCTAAAAATTGAGACCATATAGTACATAAAAAAGCAGGGGACTGTTTCACACAAGATTCAGGATTATGGTTAATTTGCAATGGGGGTTTGGCCAGGTAGTATATATTGGTAGATGTAAGATGTTGCCAACTGTCCAGTTTTGTTTTCAATTTTCTGATGAATCTTATATTATAGATATGTACATCAATGGACTTCCCTGGTGACTCAGTGATGAAGAACCTGTTTGCCAGTGCAAGTGATGTGAGTTCACTCCCTGGGTCAGGAAAATCCCCTGGAGAAGGAAATGGCAACCCATTCCAGTATTCTTGTCTGGGAAATCCAATGGACAGAGAAGCCTGGTGGGCTATAGTCTTCAAGGTAGCAAAGAGTGGGATAGAACTAAGCTCACACACAAGTACATAATTAAAGACTTCTTGTGGACAAATTGTCATAAAGCAAATATTGCTATTAATTCAATTCAATGAATATGTAGCTCAGAATAAGAAAATAAATGAATAGTAAAGTTAAACCTCTGGGAGTTAGGTAATATTATGGCCATTTACAAAAGAGAAAAGACACAGGCAAGTTTGTGCAGGTATTATTAGTTAGATATATATTTCTTAAAGCTACTTTACAGAAGGAATGCCTGATGATGTATTTGATGGATGACAGGAGAGCCTATCTTGCCACAGTGTAGCTAATCTGTCATCCAGGCAGAGTGTCAGAAATGTCTATCATCAGAGAGAGTTTCTGAGTTTCTGAATTCTGGGTTTATTTTTTCAGAAATTTCCCTGATTTTAGTGAGCCAGTCACATGTAGAGGACAGCGTGGACATATTATCTCAGCTCCAGCCAAGATGACATTGCTCTGCTTTCCACCTAGTATGCCCAGAGGTTCTGAGTTCAGTTCAGTTGCTCAGTTGTGTCCGACTCTTTGCAACCTCATGGACTGTAACCCAGCAGGCTCCTCTGTCCATGAGGATTCTCCAGGCAAGAACACTGGAGTAGGTTGCCATGCCCTCCACCAGGAGCTTTTCCCAACCCAGGGATGGAACCCAGGTTTCTTGCACTGCAGGAGGATTCTTTACCATATGCGCCATCAGGGAAGCCCAGAAGTTCTCCTAGATTTTCCCAATTCTGATCTATAACACAGCCTCCTTAGAAAGGTCGAACTGACCTCCCTACACCAAATAGCACCCCACCCCACTTCAAAATTGCTCTATTTTTTCTTTCAGCTCCCTGTTTTCTTTCATTAAATTTCTTCAACTTCATGCTTTATCACTCATTTATGTAATTGTTCAGTTGTTTAACTTTTTTACTTTTGACCTTATTACTATTTAAAATATAAATAACTTTATTATTTATTTTTATATTTAGTAGCATTTTATGTTGGTTGGTTTTGCTTTGAAAGTTGATAACAGAGGATGCTTTTCTATTTTTATTTTTTTTCATTTATTTTTATTAGTTGGAGGCTAATTACTTTACAGTATTGTAGTGGGTTTTGTCATACATTGACAAGAATTAGCCATGGATTTATTTTATAATATTTTTGACTTGTTTCCATATGATCATGGGAACATATAAAAATAAGACTCTACATCTTTAGTTATCTGATGGAAAGTTTATAAAGAACTCCAACCAAGGAAACTTTATTCAGTAAACTTGTATACTTAACAGGGAAGTCTTCATCATTGTTTTCCTTGACAAACATACCTGCCTTGTGATTTTTAGATTTGAAGAAGGTATCTTTGCTGTGTGTGTTCCCTTGCCTACTAACCATATCATAAATTGCTGTTTGCTGAAACACCAAGAGAAGTAGATAGCTCTACAAATAGCTTTTGTGTCATTTATATGAGTATCAGTTTGGGCAAATTGAACTAAGAGTGTCCCCATCTATCATGGAAATTAAGATACTTGAAAGACTCTTCTCTGGCTTTGTCCCTTTTCTGCAAGTTTTCTCACCATGTTCAATGCACTTCAGGAACTCATTCAAATATTTTACACTGACTTGAATTTAGTTTTGGTGTGTTGCTTCATTAGAAGCAATAATGAGGCTTGAATAATGACTCTTGCTAATGGAATAAAAATACTGCAGAACAACAGCAGCAAGTTCCTTCATCCCTCTCTCCTGATAGGGCATTAAACACTGTTTTAAGGTTTTAACGCAGGAGGATATCCTAGATGTATCCGTTATGTTTCTGCTGTGCCATTTTAGTTATTGCTAAGGATGACTTGCTGTTCAAAGTGCATTTTATCCAGTCAGCATTACTTCATAATCTAAATTGTCTAAATTTTAGCCTCTGAAATGTGTATGATCTAAACTACAGGACAAAAAAAAAAATACAATTCTTAGCAATGTTAAATACAACTGTAACTTGTGTATTTGGGTTCTAGTTTCTCATGAATAATACTTGTTTAAGAAATTAAGGAAACTTTATTTGCTCTACTGTGTCAATATAGCTTGTATTTATGTAATCTGTTGACTTTTGGTTTCCTTTCCAAAAAACAATTGATCAGATTTATAGAAGGACTTGTATTTTTACAAAGAATGAAAGCATCATATCTAGAAACAGAATGTTTGAGCTGGAAATAACTTTAGGTGATTTAGTTCAACTCCTTTTTTACAGAGTAGGGACCTACATTGGATTTGATATCAAAATGGAATTGATCTTAAGCATTAAGTTAGGTGACTAGAAAATGTTTTCTTTTTAGTGAAGCACATGCATGATCAAAGAAAACTGAGATATATTACATATTCTGAAATTTGACATCCCACTAAGATTTTCACTGGAATATTTTTATTATGATAATTGTTGTGATCATTACATCCCAACACTTCTGGTTTCTCTTTCTCAATACATGGATAAATGCCAAGTAAATGGCATCTTTAACATAAAGAAGTATGGAAATGTTTGGTGGATTTCAGATCATACATGGAATATTGAAATCATTTAATGCAGTTCAAGCTGTAATCAAATAAGAAAATATTTGAGCAACTTAGTTGGATTCAGCGAGTTTGAATGGATTTTTTCCCCAGAGTTGTTAAGCTGTGATATTGATAATGGTCTGGTACTACTCTAGACCTTTTGCTCTTCCCAGATGAAAAATAGTGGAGGGTCTGCCTAGATTTATGTAGAATTATAGTGCATTATATTTCTGGCTTTTGTCTGTATGCTTTATTTATCAAAAATGTAAATCTTTGTGTAGCTTTATCAGACATCTCCCAATGTGAATTGCTCTAAAACATCTTGATCCTTCAAAGGCCTCTGAAAAGCCAAAGTAGGTAACAATTAGATCATATTTTCAGGTCTATATGTGCTGCTAACAGAAGAGTGCCAAATATATGTTTTACTTTTAAGGAATGTATAGACACTGATTTTAAGTCTCTAGCAGTTAAAAAATATATCAATTTCATTAATTTGCCATATTGTAAATAAAAAATACATATGTACAAATACACATATAATATGTGAAGTGTATGTATGTACATTGACTGACTAAAAAAGTACATAAGTGCAATGAAAAGGATGGATGGAGTACCACTGGTTACTAGCAGTGCGAATAGGTCTCAACTCAGTTTGGAGATGCTGGAAAATATTTAGTGAAGGGGTGATTACAATTATGGAAGAAACAGAAAAAGCTGTGAAACATTCTCACAAAATCAAGTGTAAGGAGTTCAAGATCATAGGAGGTAACAGTCAAAAGAGAAGGAATTTCATTCAAACACCTCTAGTTTTGACTCCTAACTCAGCCACTTAGCTGTCATGTTTTTGACAAATTTCTGGATGTTTTGAACCTTGTTATCTGTCTTAGCTCATGCTGCTATATAACAAAATATCATGGTTCAGGGTGGTTTGAACAACAAAAATTAATTTCACATAGTTCAGAAGACTGAGAAGTTTAAAATCCAGGCACTGACCCATTTGGAGTTGGCAAGATCTCTCTCTTCCGGCTTGAAGGTGACTTTTCTGGCTATGTCCTCACATGTGACCCTTTCTTGGTGTTGCATACAAGTGGAAAGAGAAGGAGAGAGTGACCTCTCTTTCTCTTCTAAGGTCACTGATGCCACGATGAGGAGCCTACCCTAAAGAGTCTAACCCTAATTACCTCTCAAAGGCCCCCTACTCATAATACTGGTAATACTGTAACTTTATGGATTAAGTCTTTAGCATGATAATTTGGGGAGGAGGAAAGGCATTCTCTATGCTATTGTTGTTCAGTCTATTAGTTGTGCCCGACTCTAGGCAACCCCACGGACTCCAGCACTCCAGGCTTCCCTGTCCTTCACTTCTTCACCATCTCCCAGAGTTTGCTCAAACTCATGTCCATCGAGTCGGTGATGCCACCCAACCATCTCATACTCTGTTCTCCCCTTCTCATCCTGCCTTCAGTCTTTCCCAGCATCGGGGTCTTTTCCAATGAATCAGTTCTTCGCATCAGTTGGCCAAAGTATTGGAGCTTCAGCATCAGCTCTTACAATGAATATTCAGGGTTGATTTCCTTTAGAATTAACCGGTTTGATCTTGCTGTCCAAGGAATGCTCTAGTCTTCTCTAGCACCATAGTTCGAAGGACTCAATCCTTTGATTCCTTTAGACTGAGTGAAAAAGCACTCAGCTTTTTGTGTTGTCCAGCTCTCACATCCGTACATCTCACATTCTGTATAGAAGAGTATCCTTTTCTGCAATGGCATGATATATGAGTAAACATATATGTGAGTAAACATGTCAGTAAACATTGTGCTGAACTAGCACTGCTGCTGCAGTTTGTGAGCAGCCAGTGAGGGTGGCAGCAGCTGATCAGCACAAAATGCCTCCCACTAGCGAGCTCTGTGGCCGAGAACACTCCAGATCAAACAAAATGTGCTGGAAGACATATAAGGAATTTACAAAAGGAGCTGCAAAATGGTTTTGAACTCTTAGCTTATTATCTATGTAAGAGGTAGAAAATTGAGAGTGCGGCGAAAGAGATAAGCAGAATTACATTGGCAAAAGTTTTTGGAGCGCTGTGTTCTCATCCTCACGTTAAATCAAATGGGAAGATTTTCTGAGAACCACTTGCCAACCTTCCCGTGTATCCCCACATCTTGTCAATCATAGAAGTGAGTCTGAAACACATCTGAGAAGTATGATGATAAAAGGACTTTTATTTGCTTGAAGTGGTAGGAAAGACAAGACAAAGGTACACATTTTCCTTCGGTCAGCTTGAGCCATTTTGTCAGGTACTGAAAAGATCTTCCCCAACTGGATTAAGGTTGAGATGACGATGTGAGGGTCCTGCTGGGTCTTAACCTGAGTGAGGCCTGGGGGTGGCTTAAAAGGGCAGCTGGAGAGGACCTCAGAACAAGAAAGCAGGAGTTGGAACTTTCCGGTGAAGGAGGGAAGATTCTCTGAATATATAAGAGAATATAATTTCAAGAAAGAAGTCAGTATGGAATAACTGCCAGGTTTAAAGAGGGCCAGTAGCAGATCAAAATAGAATTAGGCTATACTCATCTCCCCCAAATCACCTCTCATCTGACTGAATCCTTGAAGGATGTTGTGGGGCCTGAAAATGAACTTAAGGAGTGAGTGAAGACTTGGCAAAGGAGGAAGCACGTTGGGATTTTCTTCTCATTAAGTGCAGATTTGCAGATTTTAGTAGCATTCAGTCAGCGAAGGAGAGATGCTTTAATATAATTGAGGTTTAGAGTTCTGATTATTTTATTAATTCATCATTTAACCTCATGAAATGGAAATATTTTGAGGCTTGGAAATACCCCAGGACCTATCCATGAATTTATCCCAAAGGCACACAAAAATCAAACTAATAATTTTGAAGAGACCGGCAAAAGACATAAAGTCACATATGGAGACTAATATGTTTAATACAATAGTAATATTACTGCATAGTCATTAATAATTTGATATTATATATTTTATGCTAGCATTTTTATAATTTCAGGAAATGATATGTTCTTAACACAGATTTTTCCCATTTTTATAAAATTAAAGTGAACTTCTTAGGTTTCAGTGTATAAGCACATTGCGAAAAGTATATATGTAGTAATTTAAGCCTATTGCTACTATTCCCCAAAGTTAGGTATTATTGTCTCTGGGCATTTCATCACACAATTTAAAGATGATATTACTTAAGGACCCAAAAATACAGATTTCATTAACTATCTAATATTCTATTGGGCTTTAAGATCCTCATAAGTGGATATACAAGTCTTTGAGTTTCAGTTCTGTTTGCATTTGGGCTTCCCTGGTGGTCTGTTTGCATTTATGATGCTGTTCAAGAAAACTCCTCACAGGAATATCATTTATTAAAGAATTGTATTCAGTAGAGCAGATAATCAGTAAGGCAGCCAACAAATAAAGCAACCCCAGGGATATGTTCTTCCAGCCTCCAGTCTGAAGTCCAAGGAATTTATCTGGTTAACAAAGCAGCTATTGACAATGTCACTAAAAACAAAGCAGTAAAGATAACCAGGATTCTTTAAGTGCATTTGACTGCCCTTTTTGAGTATATGTGGGAACAGTATTTGTTTCCTTTAGTGTTCAAAATATGGAGAGAAAAATGAGCATGAAGTTAGTTTCCTATTTTTCTGAGAAGTAGGAAAAGTAAAAATGTTGAACTTTATAATGGTATCAAATTTATCAGAATAGACTGTCACAGGTATATTGTTATATGTAAGCCTCATAGTAGCTACAGAACAAAACTTATAGTAAGTACACAAAAGGTGATGAGCAAGGAATATAAGCATACTACCAAAGAAAGTCATCAAACTACAAAGGAAGAAGACAGGAGAGTAAGAAATAAAAAGGAACTGCCAAAATAGGTAAGCAATGAACAAAATGGCAATAAGCACATGCCTAGCCATAATTGTTTTGAATGTAAATGGACTAAATCCTCCAATCAAAAGATATAGAATGGCTGAATGGATTAAAAAAGAAAAAAAAATATTCTTCTGTATGTGGGCAATGAGGCTGAAAGGACACACACAGACATAGATGAAAGGATGGTAAAAGATCCTTCATGCAATTGGAGAGCACTAATTCTTAAGTAGCTACACATATATCAGACAAAATAAACTTGAAAGCAAGACTGCAGTAAGAGAAAAAGAGGATGTTACAAATGATAAAAAGATCAATGCAACAGAATATAATAGTTATAAATATTTATGTACCCAACAAAGAAGTTGTACCTAAATTTGTAAACAAATTAACAAATTTGTAACAAATCAACAAATTAACAAAACAAAAAACTTGTAAACAAATTAACAAAGAAACTGCTCCTAAACTTTTAAATAAAGAAATTGTACATAAATATTTATGTACCCAACAAAGGACTTTTCTGGTAGCTCAACTGGTAAAGAATCCACCTGCAATTCAGGAGACCCCAATTCTATTTCTGGTTTGGGCAGATCCCCTGCAGAAGGGAATGGCTACCCATTCCAGTATTCTTGCCTGGAGAATTCCATGGATAGAGGAGCCTAGCAAGCTACAGTCCAATGAGTTGCAAAGAATCAGACACAACTGAATGACTTTCACTATAACAAAGAAGTACCTAAATATATAAAGCAAACGTTAATGAATATAAAGGAAGAAATATAAATCAATTCAATAATGGGAGGATCCACATACATCAATGGATTGGTCACCCAGATGGAAAATCAAATAAAACAATAGCCTTAAATAACATGTTAGACCAGTTCAGTTCAGTTCAGTCACTCAGTCGTGTCGGACTCTTTGCGACCCCATGAATTGCAGCACACCAGGCCTCCCTGTCTATCACAAACTCCCGGAGTTTAGTCAAACTCATGCCCATCGAGTCGGTGATGCCATCCAGCCATCTCATCCTCTGTCATCCCCTTCTCCTCCTGCCCCCAATCCCTCCCAGCATCAGGGTATTTTCCAATGAGTCAACTCTTTGCATGAGGTGGCCAAAGTATTGGAGTTTCCGCTTCAGCATCAGTCCTTCCAATGAACACCCAGGACTGATCTCCTTCAGGATGTACTTGTTGGATCTCCTTGCAGTCCAAGGGATTCTCGAGAGTCTTCTCCAACATCATAGTTCAAAAGCATCAATTTTTTGTCACTCAGCTTTCTTCACAGTCCAACTCTCACATCCATACATGACCACTGGAAAAACCATAGCCTTGATTAGACAGAACTTTGTTGGCAAAGTAATGTCTCTGCTTTTTAATATGCTATCTAGGTTGGCCATAACTTTCCTTCCAAGGAGTAAGTGTCTTTTAATTTTTGGCTGCAGTCACCATCTGCAGTGATTTTGGAGCCCAAAAAAATAAAGTCAACCACTGTTTCCACTGTCTACCCATCTATTTCCCATAAGGTCATGGGACCAGATGCCATGATCTTAGTTTTCTGAATGTTAAACTTTAAGCCAACTTTTTCACTCTCCTCTTTCACATTCATCATGAGGCTTTTTAGTTCCTCTTCACTTTCTGCCATAAGGGTGGTGTCATCTGCATATCTGAAGTTATTGATATCTCTCCCGGCAATCTTGATTCCAGCTTGTGCTTCTTCCAGCCCAGCGTTTCTCATGATGTTCTCTGCATATAAATTAAATAATCAGAGTGACAAGAACCTTAATAGATATTTAGAAAACATTCCATCCAAAAATAACAGAATACACATTTTTTCTTAAGAGCACATAGTTCTTCTGCTTGGGATCATATATTAAGCCACAAAATGGGGGATAAATTTAAAAAGATCAAAATTCTATTAAGCCTATTTTCCATCCATAGGGTATAATTAGAAGTCAGTTACATGGGAAAAAAAACTGGAAATTCACAAGTGCATGGAGATTAAATAACATACTATTGAGCAATTGATGGTTCAGAAAATAAATCAAAAGAGAAATACTTTGAGACAAATTAGAAATGGAAACGTAATTACCAAATTGGGGATGCAGCAAAAGCAGTTCTAACAGAGAATTTCATAGAGATGAATACCTACCTCCAGAAAGAAGAAAGTTTCAAAGAAGCAACATATTTTTAAACTTCATGAAATTAAAAAAAAAAAAAAAAAGAAACAAAAACAAAGAACAGATTTTGGTAGAAGGAAGGAAATGGCAAATATTATGGCAGGAATAAGTGAAATAGAGACCTAAAGTTAATAGAGAAAGATCAATGAAACTAAGAGCTAGTTCTTTTAAAAGACTTAAAAATTGACAAACCTTTGGCTGGATTCATCAGGAACAAAAGGATTCAAAATTTTAAAAAAATGAAAGAGGAAAATTATACTTGATAGACAAAGTCAGTAATAGACTACTATAAACTTTTATATGCTCACAAATCTGACAACTAAGAAGAAATGAAAAAAAAATTTCCAGAAATATACAACCTCCCAAGACAGAATCATGATGAAATAGAAAATCAGAACAAATGAGTGACTAGCAAGGAAATTTGAAATTGAATAAGTAATCCAAAACCTCCCAATTAACAAATGTACATGGCGAGACATCTTCACTGGTTTATTGTACCACACGTTCAAAGAGGAGTTAATAACAGTCCTCTCAAGACTCTTCCAGGAAAAAACGAAAGATAGAAAGAAAGAAAGAAATGCTTCCAAACTCATTCTACAAGATCGGGATTATGCTGATACCAAAACAAGGTAGACACTACAAAAAAAAAAAAAAAAAAAAATATATATATATATATATATATATATAGTCCAGTATCCCTGAAGGACATAGATGCAAAATCCTCATCAAATATTAGCAAACTAAGTTCAAAAATAAAAGGATACACCACACAACATTATCATGTAGGATTAATTCCAAGGATAAAGATGGTTCAACATTAGCACACCAGTCAGGGTGGTATATCACATTATCAGAATGAAGAATAACAATAATCATCTCAATAGATGCAGAAAAAGGATTTGGTAAAGTCCATTTTTGAGAAAAACTTAATAAAGGAAGTGTAGAGGGAACATACCTCAACAGAATAAATTTTGTCATTGATAAGCACATACTCAATGATAAAAAATTAAAAGTTTTTCCTCTGAGATCAGTAAAAGGACCAGGATCTCCACTCTTGCCACTTTTATTCAATATAGGATGAGATATCTTATCCAGAGCTATTGGGGGAAAAAAAAGAAATAGCAGTTATCCAAATTGGAAAGAAAGAGTTAAAATTTTGCTTTGTGCAAATGACATGCTAAAATATTTCAGTTCAGTTCATTTCAGTCGTGTCTGACTCTTTGTGACCCCATGAACCACAGCGCACCAGGCCTCCCTTATCCATCACCAACTCCCGGAGTTTACCCAGACTCATGTCCATCGAGTCAGTGATGCCATCTAGCCTTCTCATCCTCTGTTGTCCCCTTCTCCTCCTGCCCCCAATCCCTCCCAGCATCAGGGTCTTTTCCAAGGAGTCAACTCTTCACATGAGGTGGCCAAAGTGGCACTTCAGCTTCAGCATCAGTCCTTCCAATGAACACCCAGGAATCAAGTAGTAATAAATAGCATTTTGCTTTGTAGTCAAACTGAAAATGCTTTCAATCCCTGCCTGGCCATTTACTACATTTGTTACTTAAAGATAATTAACATGGGACTTATTTCCATTAACTCTAGAATGGTAAATACCACCTAAGTTATGGTGCCATCACAGTGTCTGGCGTATAAATCAGCATTGAAGTGTATATGTGGAATCCTCTCAAGTGTACACCTTTGTGAGGATGTGTCCTCAGCCATGCAACCTTCTATTCCTGTCTCAGGGTTCTGCCACTTGAGCCAGGACATGCCTCTGTCCTTGCCACATGCCTGGCTTTCACTCACCGGGCCATAGGCGCACACACACCTTGACAAAAAGAGAGGTCCTTTGATAGAGCCTGGTGGAGTGGAAGCTCTTCTGCTACAATCCAGTCACCTTAGACTTCCCTAAGAGAAGGGGTTTGATCATGTTCTTCTACCTAGTATTTCATATCTTCCTGGCTGCATTCTTTTTATTTACATTGCAGGCATGCTTTGGACGTTGAACAATGAGGTTCCAAAATACTGTGACCAGATCCAAAGCCTGGAACTTAGAGTTCTTTTTTTTTTCTTTCCAAAATCAGTAACTGAGTAGAAGTGTGCAGTCAGGATGTCTGATCCAAATTCCTATAGTGAATACACTTTAATGAAGATCTGAAGAAGTTTCTAAAGGCATGTGATTTAAAAGAAAAGAATCAAACGGTCTGTCCTGATGAAGCACTTGTGAACAGGAAGGTCAAATTTGTGTAGCATGTTAGTTTCTTCTTTTTATTTCAAACATCTAGAGTTCATCCCTAATTTGGGGTGTTCCAATGTAAACACTTCTGTTTTTGTGATATTAACTAAAATAATTAAGGCCTCAAGTAAACCAAGGATAGCATGTATTCGAAAGGATGAAAACACACCATTTATATTAACTATCCTCCCAATGGAATTATGGATTTTAAAATATTTTCCATATCATGGGGGTAAAACTATTGTTTTTATATTGTTTATTTATTATTGTTTATTGTATATTGTTTATTTATTGTCCTGGTCATCATCAATTCTAGTAGTACCAGGAAAGAATTAACAGTTGAGAGCAGGACTGATGGATCACCGAACTGAAAGACCAGGGATGATGGTGACACTTTTTTTTTTAATATATTCAATATCATAGTGTGCATATAGCATGAGTAGGATATCTCTACAGAGAAAATGTTGCACTATCTGTCTGCATTTTTGTATCAACTGTACCTGGCACCCTATAATATGAAGGGAGAAAGGTGGAGTTATATGACACTGGGGTAACTTAATATGCCTCCAGAACATAGAATTCAGTGTCCTTCGTATTAACTGCCTGTTGCCTCTGCTGCCTTTGGAATCAGTGTACAGTGACCAGATAGGGATGGTGAACATATAGAATGGGAGTGATATCTTCTTTTTATGTGGCTTAATTGCCAAGCATCTAAAGACTTATTTTCTGTGCAATGTAGGAATTTTATTACTTTAACATTTGTTTACTGTCCTATTTTTATTGAATTGCAGTTGTTTACAGTGTTGTGTTAGTTTCAGGTGTAATGAAAAGTGAGTAAGTTACACATCTGTCCTAAATCGTTTCAGTCGTGTCTGATTTGCGACCCCATGGACCATAGCCCACCGAAATCCTCTTTCCATGGGATTCTCCAGGCAAGAATACTGGAGTGGGTTGCCATTTCCTTCTTCAGGGGATCTTCCCAACCCAGAGTTTGTATCTATGTTTATTTACATATGTTCCTTTTCAGATTATGTTTTATCACAGGTTATTACAAAATATTGAGTATAGTTGCCTGTGATATACAGTGGGTCTTTATTGATTATCTGTTATTTGTATACACACACATATAGTAGTGCAAGGCAAGTGAAAATCACTCAGATGTGTCTGACTCTTTGTACCCCATGGAATATACAGTCCATGAAATTCTCCAGACCAGAATATGTAAGTGGGTAGCCATTCACTTCTCCGTGGGATCTTCCCAATCCAGGGATCAAACCCAGGTCTCCCACATTGTAGGCAGATTCTTTACTAGCTGAACCACAAGCGAGTGTGTATCTGTTAATCTCAAGTTCCTAATTTATTCTTCCCCCTTTTCCCCTTTGGTAAACATAGACTTCTTTTCTATTTTTGTTGGTGTAGTTCTGTTTTGTAAATAAGCTCTGTTTTGGAAATAAGTTCATTAGTATCATTTTTTTTTTAGATTTAGTGTAAGTGACATTTCATATTTGTCTCTGCCTGGCTCACTTCCCTTAGTATGAAAATCTCTCTATACATATACACACCAGATCTTCTTTATCCATTCATCTCTCAGTGGACATTTAGTTCCTTCCATGTCTTGGCTATTGCAAACACTGATGTGATGAATATTGGGGTGCATGAACCTTCTGGAATTATATAGCTTAGTTAAAAATTACAATACTTTATTGCTAAAAAATGCTCACTATTATTGGAGAATTCAACAAGTTTCAATCTTTCTTTCTGGTGGAGACTCTTGCCTTTATGTTGATGGCTACTTAATGATCAAGGTGGTGGCACAAAAGGTTGGGGTGATTGTGGCAGTTTATTAAAATAAGGCAACAATGAAGTTTGCCACAAGTAGTCTTCTTTTCACAAATGATTTCTCTGTAGCTTTTAATGCTGTTTGATAGCACTTTACCCACAGTAGAACGTCTTTCAAAATTGGAGTCAATCCTCTGAAACCCTAGCATTGTATAATTAACTAAGTTTCTGTAATATTCTTTTTTGTCTTTTAAGTAAGCTTTACAGCATCTTCATCTGCAGGAGAAGAATCCAAGATGGAATCTTTTCTTTGCTCTGCATAAGTAGCAACTCTTCTTCCATTAAACTTTTCTCAAGAGATTGTAGCTGTTAGCATTTTTAAGTTCTACTTCTAATTCTAGTTTTCTTGCTATTTTCTCCTCATTGAAACTGCTTCATGAATCAACTTCTTTCAAACTCCTGTTTCTCTTGATGTTTTGTTCTCTTTCCCACAAATCATGAATATTCTTAATGGTCTGTAGAGTGGTGAATCTTTTCCAGAAAGTTTTAAATTAGCTCTGCTCATATCTATCAGAGGAATCACTTTCTATGACAACTATAGCCTCAAAAATGTATTTATACCAAGTACATCTTGAAAGTTGAAATTACTTCTTGATCTTTGGGCTCCAGAATGAATGCTGTATTAGAAGGCATGAAAATAACATGGATCTCATTGTCCATCTGCATCAGAGCTCTTTGGTGACCACGCTCATTGTCAGTGAGCAGCAGTATTTTGAAAGGAATCTTTTTCTCTGAGCAGTAGGTCTCAGCAGTAGCCTTAAAATATTAAGTGAACTATGCTATAAACTGGTGTGTTGTCATCTTGGCTTTGTTGTTCAATTTCTAGAGGAACAGGTACAATTCGATTGAGAATAATTCTGAAAGATCCTAGATGGTAGGGTCCTTAAGAATTATCTACCATTAGGGATGGTGGATAAGCATTGGATTCAACTTAAATTCATCAGCTGCCTTAGCCCCTAACAAGACAGTCAACCTGTACTTTGAAGCTTTGAAACCAGGCATTGACTTCTCTGCAGATGTGAAGGGTCTAGATGTCATTCTCTTCCAATACAAGGCTGTTTCTTTTAGATTAAACATCTGTTGTTTAGTGTGGTCACCTTTATTAATTATCTTAGCTAGATGTTCTAAAAGACTCGATGCAGCTTCTACATCAACATTTTGTTTCAACCTGAACTTTTATATTATGGAGATGATTTCTTAAACCTCATAAGCCAACATCTGCTGTTTTAAAGCTTTTTTTTTTTTTCCTGCAGCCTTCTTGAAATTCAAGAGAGGTAAGCCCTTGCTATGGATTAGGAGAATGTGTCTGATTTTATCTTTTGTCTAGAGTCCTAAAACTTTCTCCATATCAGCAGCAAGGCTGTTTTGCTTTCTTATCATTTGTGTGCTCAATAGAGTAACACTTTTAATTTCCTTCAAGAACTTTTCCATTGTATTCACATCTTCACTGTCTTGTGTAAAATACCCAGCTTTAGGCATATCACAACTTTAGAAATGCCTTCTTCGGTAAGCTTAATCATTTCTAGCTCTTGATTAAAGTGAGAGACATGAATTTTTCTTTCACTTGAACACTTGGAGGCCACTGTAGAGTTATTACTTGTCCTGATTTCAATATTGTGCCTCAGGGAAAAGGGAAGCCCAAGGATAGGAAGAGAGATGGAGAATGGCTGGTTGGTGGAGTAGTCAGAACACACACATCTATCACTATCTCATATGGGCACGGTTTGAGGTGTTCCCCAAAAAATTGCAATTGTAACATAAAAGTTGACTGATCACAGATCACCATAAGAAATATGATAATAATGCAAAAGTCTTTTCAACTTGCTTATAGTTTCCTTTGTTGTGCAAAAGCTTTTAAGTTTCATTAGGTCCCATTTGTTTATTTTTGCTTTTATTTCCAATATTCTGGGAGGTGGGTCATAGAGGATCCTGCTGGGATTTATGTCGGAGAGTGTTTTGCCTATGTTCTCCTCTAGGAGTTTATCGAAACATGTATGTTATCTAGGGTGAAACAGATCACCAGCCCAGGTTGGACGCATGAGACAAGTGCTCGGGCCTGGTGCACTGGGAAGACCCAGAGGGATCTGGTAGAGAGGGAGGTGGGAGGGGGGATTGGGATGGAGAATACATGTAAATCCATGGCTGATTCATGTCAATGTATGACAAAAACCACTACAATATTATAAAGTAATTAGCCTCCAACTAATAAAAATAAATGGAAAAAAAATAATACAAAAGTCTGACATATTTTAAGAAATACCAAAATGTAACACAGAGACATGAAGTGAGCAAATGTTGTTGGAAGATGGCACTGATAGAGCTGTCACAGACCTTCATTTTGTGTAAAAAAAAAAAAAAGAAAAGAAAAGAAAGAAAACAACCAAAACTCAATATCTACAAAGTGCAATAAAGCCAGGAGCAATAAAGCGAGGTATGTCTGTACACAGTATCCATGCACTGGTTAGTGGATTGTGAGGATCATCTTAAAATGAGGTCTCTGTTTCAGTGTCAGCGGTCGATAGTTGATGCTAAGATAGGATCAAAGTATAAATATAATCATATTCTGTTTCTTCTCCATGTTCCCCTCATGAACCTTTTCTTTTGTTCAGACTCTAATACCAGACAAAAAAGAAAGGTACAAGAGCAATAAAAACCATGAAGGCTGGGACTAATGAGGAGTTTTTCTGAGTTGTTAAAGAAGAAAAAAAGTAAATTTAAGGTTTGGGAAGAAGAAAACAAGGGTTTTTAAAATATAGTCTTATAACCTTAAATAAAATACTTACAATTTTAGAATAAAAGCCAGATTCTCCTAGAGTAAAAATAAGTATTTCCATATATAAATATAAAGTAAATACAAGAATACATATATTTATTTTAAACAAATAAAAACATATGTGTGCTAATAAAAATTTAAGAGTAGGTCATGGAAAGTAGTGAAAAGAGTAGAGGTGGTAGAACTATAGCTGTTTCTTTTAATGAGTAAATTGGAACAAATATCAATGTGTCTGAAAAATACATGGATGCTGTATTCTTTCTGGTGCATTTACTGTATTTTATAATTGAAGGTGAATGTGATATTTCCACTTCATTCAAAATTTATTAAAAGCCTACTGTATGTTACACTACTAGTACAGTACATTAATAATTAATACATTAGTAATACCAATGTACTACTGTTAGGACTGGGGCTGTACCTTTGAGAAGGCAGATTGAACCCTTATTCCCAATCCTGAGAACTTACATCCTCAGGAATCATTAAAATTACTTTTGAAATTATCACACTTCAGGAGCATGAAAACAGAAAAATGACAGATTTTTAAAATAAAGTTAAATGTTCCTCAGTTGCTCACAGATTTTTATTGAGTACTGCACTGTCTTCCAGGCACTGATCGATGTATTGTGAACACAAAGGATATAAGAATATATATGCAAAAAAAGAAAAAGAGACTCAGATGTATAGAACAGACTTGTGGACTCTGTGGGAGAAGGCGAGGGTGGGATGTTTCAAGAGAACAGCATCGAAATATGTATATCTAGGGTGAAACAGATCACCAGCCCAGGTTGGATGCATGAGACAAGTGCTCAGGCCTGGTGCACTGGGGAGACCCAGAGGGATCGGGTTGAGAGGGAGGTGGGAGGGGGGACCGGGATGGGGAATACATGTAAATCCATGGCTAATTCATTTCAATGTATGACAAAAACCACTGCAATGTTGTAAAGTAATTAGCCTCCAACTAATAAAAATAAATGGAGAAAAAAAAAAAAAGCATATTTTTCTCTTGAAACATCCCACCCTCGCCCTCTCCCACAGAGTCCAAAAGTCTGTTCTATACATCTGTGTCTCTTTTTCTGTTTTGCATAGCATTGAAACATGTATATTATCTTGGGTGAAACAGATCACCAGCCCAGGTTGGATGCATGAGACAAGTGCTCGGACCTGGTGCACTGGGAAGACCCAGAGGGATCGGGCTGACAGGGAGGTGGGAGGAGGGATCGGGATGGGGAACACATGTAAATCCATGGCTGATTCATGTCAATGTATGACAAAACCCACTACAATATTGTAAGGTAATTAGCCTCCAACTAATAAAAATTTAACAAAAAAAAAAGCATATTTTTAATTAACAAATACTCCTTGGCCTGTAAAATTTACTACAAGAATCATTTCCTACTGTTATGAAACACTTTCCTAGAAAGATCAAGAATTTAGAAAATAATATCTAAGCATTTGATCCTCTATGAGGCCATTAAGTTAGTAAGTCAGTATGAGCTTAGAGATGTGGGCTTGGAGATGTTAATACTACAGTGAAAAAAGAATCCCTTTTAAAAAAGGGTGCTAGACAGTAATGTATTTCTTGGGATTGTTATGGCAGACATGCCTTTTTCAATTTTAATATTTGCCAGATTTTATTCATACTCCTTCAATTTTACTGTAATAAGAATCTTACTGGAAAACAAAAATGATCAAGGCATGGGGATACTCAGACTCTTCTCCTTCCTGTATTGACTCTGAGTAAGAACAACTAGAATTATGAAGTGCTCCTGTGTTCAAACCAGGAAATGAAATACAGGAGACCAAAGAGAACCTGCTGCAGCTGTTACTTGTTTCCTTTCTTCCCAGATGCCAGAAAGGCCTGTTTTCTTCTTTTTCCCTCTCCTTTTTGCCTTCCTCTTTCCAGATGCCAGCAAAGCCTGTTTTCTTCTTTTTCCCTCTTCTTTTTCTTCGCCTTCCTCTTCTTCCTTCTTCTGTCTTTTGTCCTCCTCTTCTTTTCCCATATTCCTCCTCTTCTTTCTTGTTCAGAAATGTAATATCATTATATTATTTTCAGGTGTACAACATAATGATTTGGTATTCATTTATATATATTGTGAAATGATCAGCACAATAACTTAGGTTAACATCTATCACTTGGAGTAGGAAATAGCAACCCATTCCAGTATTCTTGTCTGGGAAATCCCAGAATCACCATACATAGTCATTGTGTATATATATATATATATACATATATATATACACACACACACACACACACAATGTGATATATATATATACACAATATATATTTTATATGTATATATCACAATATACAATGTTGTATATATATAGGCAATGGTGATAAGAACATTTATTTAAGATCTACTACCTTAGCAACTTTCAAATATACAGTATAATATTAACTGTAATCACCACGATGTACATTGCACTCTCAAGGGATATTTATTCAATAACTGGAAGTTTTTACCTTTCACCAGTTTCAACTGTCTTGCCCCTCCTCCAATCCTCACTGACTCCTCTGCCAGCCACCAATCCTTTCTCTGTATCTATAGCTCAGTGTTTCATTTGGTTTTAGATTCCACATATAAGTGAGATCACATGACATTTGTCTTTCTCTGTCTGTTTCACTTAGAATAATGCTCTCAGGAATCACTATGTCATCACAAATGTCGATTGCCTTCATTTTATATGGATGAATAATACTTCACTGTGTGTATGTCCATTCATCCACTGTTGGATATCTACATTACTTCTGTATCTTGGCTATTGTAAAATATGCTACAGTCTTCATGGAGATGCATATATCACTGGGTGTGCTAAGTTGCTTCTGTCCTGTCCGACTCTCTTTGTGACCCCATGGACTGTAGCCCTGCCAGGCTCCTCTGTCCATGGGATTCTCCAGGCAAGAAGAGTGGAGTGGGTTGTTGTACTCTCTTCCAGGGGATCTTCCCAACCCAGGGTTTGAAACCGTATTTCAGGTGGGTTCCTTACCACTAGTGCCCCCTGGGAAGCCCATATAACATTGAATAAAGATGTTTTTTGCCTTCAGAAAATACCTAAAATTAGAACTTCTGGATCATACAATAGTCTTATTTTTAATATTTTGAGAAACCTACATATTGTTTTCTGTAGTGTCTGTACCACTTTACATTCCCATCAACATCGCACAAGGGTCCCTTTTTCTTCACATGCTAGCCAACAATTGTTATTTGTTGTCTTTTTGACAAGAGCGTTCCTAAAAGACAGCTTCCTAACAATCCCTGTGGAAGAGAATGGCAATGCATTCCAGTATTCTTGCCAGGAGAATTCCATGGACAGAAGGACCTGGTGGGCTATAGTCTGTGGGTTCGCAGAGTCTAACAACTGAGTGACTAACACACAGACACAGACAGACAGACACACAGACACACACACAGATACACACACACACACACACACACACACACACACACACCCTAACAAATAAGAGGTGACATTTCATTGTGGTTGTGTCTTGATGATTCATAATGTTGAGCACATTTTCCTGTACCTATTGACTACCTGTATTTCTTCTTTGGAAAATTGTTCACATTAAAAAAAAAAAAAGCTTTATTTTTTTGCTGTTGAGTTGAATGAATTCTTTATACATATATATTTGGATATTGACATTTATCACATGTATGATTTGCCTTATTTTCTCCCATTCAGCAAGTAGGCTTTTCATTTTATTGATGATTTCCTTTGCTTTGTAGTTGCTTTTCATTTTGATGTAGTCCTACTTGTTTATTTTTGCTTCTATGCCCTTTTTTTCTGGTGTAAAATATAAAAAGTCTGTTGAGTTTGCCACTTATATTTTCTTTGAGGAGTTAATGGTTTCAAGTCTTTACATTTAAGTTTTTATCCATTTTGAGTTAATTTTTATGTATGGTGTAAGACAGTGGTCCAGATTCATTCATTTTCATGCTGTTAACCAATTTCCCTAGCCTTATTTATTGAAGAGACTGTCTGTTCCCTATTGTGTACTTCTGGCTAGTATTTTAAAATAAATTAATTGACCATATATGTGTGGGTTTGTTTCTGGGTTCTGTATTCTGTCCCATTGATCTACCTGTCTGTTTTTATGCTGGTATCAGATTATTTTTCATGATTCTAGCTTGGTAATACCATTTGAAGTCAGGAAGTATGATGCCTCTAGTTTTATTTTTTCTCAAAATTACTCTGGCTATTTGGAATCTTTATGATTTCATAAAAATTATAGGATCATTTGCTCTATTTCTGTGAAAAATGCCATTGATATTTTTATGGAGATTTCACTGATCTAGATTGTTTTAGATAGTGTGGACATTTTAGCAATATTAATTCTTCAGTCTGAGAACATGGAATAATTTTCCATTTATTTGTGTCACCTTCAGTTTCTTTCATCAGTAGGTCCAGTTTCCCACAATATGAGTCTTTCACTGGCTTGGTTACACTTATTTCTAGTTATTTTATTCTTTTTGATGAAATCGTAAATGACATCATTTTCTTAACTTCTGGTAATTCAGTATTACTAGAATAGGAACAGATTTTTGTATAATGATTTTGTATCCTGCAACTTAACTGAATTTATTAGTTCTAGCAGCATTTTTGGTGTAATATTTAGGTTTCCTATGTATAAAATTATATTATCTGCAAATAGTGATAATTTAACCTTTATCTTTCCAATTAGGGTGTCTTTTTAAATTTCTTTTTCCTACTTAATTATTCTGGCTAGAACTATAAGGACTGTGTTGAAATAAAAGTGGCCAAAATGTGCATCTTGTCCTGTTCCTGACATTAAAGGAATTTATCCATTTTTTCTGGGTTATTTTATTGGTGCATAATTATTCATTATAGCTTCTTATAAATATGTGCATGTCTGGGTTATCAGTCATAACAGCTCCTCTTTCATTTCTGATTTTATTTGAATTATTATTATTATTTTTTGGTGAGTCTAAAGGTTTGTTAATTTTGTTTATCTTTTTAAAAAAACTAGCTCTTAATTTCATTGATCTATTTCTTTTTGTTTCTATTTCATTTATTTATATTTGATCTTTGTTATTTTCCTCCTACTAACTTTTGGCTTTGTTCTTCTTTTTCTAATTCCTTGAGGAGAACTGCTTTTGTTGCATCCTATAAGTTTTGGTATTTTTGTTTTCCTAATTTGATTCATTCTAGGTGTATTTTTATTACTCTTGTGATTTTTTTTTCTTGGACCCATTGGTTGTTCAGTAGTTCAATAACATGTGATTTAATCTCCACATATTTGTCAATTTTCCAGTTTTCTTTGTGTAATATCTAGTGTTCCACCACTGTGGTCAGAGAATATGTTTGATATAATTTCAATCATATTAAATTTAGCAAGACATATGATCTATACTGAAGATTATTCCAAGCACTTTTGAGAAGACTGTGTATTATGTTGCTTTTGTATGGAGTGTTTTGTGTGTTTTCCTATTGATTTTTCTATCTGGAAAATTTATCCATTGATGAGAATGTGGTATTAAAATCTGCTATCATTGTATTTCTGCATATTCCTCCCTTTAGGAACATTAATATTTGCTTTATATTTATTAGGTGTTCCTACATCTGGTGCACGTATATAACATTGTTATATTCTGCTATTGGAGTGACTATTTTATCATTATTAGTAATATTTTTTGTCTCTTATTACAGTGTGTTTTAATATCTATTTTTTTGAAGTAAGTATAGTTATTACAACTTTCTTGGAGTTTTCAGTTGCAAGGACTATCTTTTTCTACCACTTTGTTTGTAGTCTGTGTGAGTCCTTGCATCTGAAGTGAATGTCTTGTAGGTATAATATAGATTGATTTGTTTTTTATCCATTCAGCCACTGTCTGTCTCTAGAAGATGTAGTCCATAATGGACTTAAATTGACTGTTGATAGGTATGCATTTATTGACATTTTCTTAATTATTTTTTAGTTGTTTTGTAATTTATCTGTTCCTCATTTCAACTCTTGCTCTTTTTTTCATGATGAATATTTTCTGTAGTGGTTTGCTTAGATTTCTGTTGTTAATCACTTGTGTATCTACTATAGGCTCTGGTTTGGTGGTTAAACATGAGGCTGACTTAAAATAACTTATATTTATAATGGTCTGTCTTAAGTTGATAAGTTTGAATGCATTCTAAAGCTTGACATTTTTATTCTTCTCCCACATTTTGGTATTATAATTTACATCTTTTTATCTTGTATAATCCCTTAAATTATTATAATTAATTTTTCTCTCCTTTTGTCTCTTAACCTTTGTGCTAACTGCAGGTAATTAACCCACTAAGATTTCAGCATTAGATAATTTTGAATTTTACTATATAAATTTACCTTTAGATTGTAATCTCTATTTACAGTATTCCCTGTTGCTAATTTGTGCCATTTTATTTCAGCTTACAGAAGTTCCTTTAATAATCCTTGTAAGACTGACTTAGTGATATGAATTCCTTTAGATTTTGCTTATCTGCAAAAAGTCTTTAACTCTGCTTCAGATGTGAAAGACAACTTTGCTGAATAGATTGTTCTTGGTTGACACTTTTATTTTCTTTCAAGCTTCTCTAATAGCTCAGTTAGTAAAGAATCTGCCTGCAATGCAGGAGACCCCTATTCGATTCCTGGGTTGGGAAGATCCACTGGAGAAGGGATAGCCTACCCACTCCAATATTCCTGGGCTTCCCTTGTAACTCAACTGGTAAAGAATCTGCCTGTGATGTGGGAGACCTGGGTTTGATCCCTGGGTTGGGAAAATCCCCTGAAGGGAAAGGCTACCCACTCCAGTATTCTTGGCCTACAGAATTCCATGGACTGTATAGCCCATGGGGTTGCAAAGAGTCAGACATGACTGAGCAACTTTCGCTTCATTTTATTTTCTTTGAGCTCTTTGAATATGTCTTTTCTGGTCTGCAAAATTTTTGCTAAAAAAATCTTCTGATAGCCCCATGGGGGTTGCCTTGTACACTCAGTTCAGTTCAGCCACTCAGTCATGTCCAACTCTGTGACCCCATGGACTGCAGCATGCCAGGCTTCCCTGTCCATCACCAACTCCCAGAGTTCACTCAAACTCATGTCCATTGAGTCAGTGATGCCATCCAAGCATCTCATCCTCTCATCCCCTTCTCCTCCCACCTTCAATCTTTCCCATCATCAGGGTCTTTTCATATGAATCAGTTCTTCACATCAGATGGCCAAAGTATTGAAGTTTCAGCTTCAGCATCAGTTCTTTCAATGAATAGTCACAAGTTGTTTTTCTCTTGCTATTGTAAATATTCCGTTCTTTCTTTAACTTTTGGCACTTTAATTGGGTGACTTGATGTGAGTCTCTTTGGGTTCATCTTATTTGGAACCTTCTGGACTTCCTAGTTCTGGATGCACTTCTCTAGGTTAGAGAAATTTCGACCATTATTTCTGCAAATAAATTTTCTGTCTCTTTCTCTCACTCTTCTCCTTCTGAGACCCCTGAAATGCAAATACTGGTTCACTTGATAATGTCCCCCAATCCCCTTAAGATATATCAGTCTTTTCATTTTATTTTTCTTTTTTTCACTCTGAATGGGTGAGTTCCACTCACCTATCTTAGAGCTCACTGGACCTTCTTCTACTTCATTAAGTCTTCTGTTGAATTGCCTTTTTTTCTAGTTCATTGTTTCTAATTTTTAGTTGTGACTTCTGTTACTTTATTATATTTTCTCTGTTGAAATTCTTAGTTTGTTCATTCATTCTCCCAAGCTCAGTGAATATCTGTATTACCAGTTTTTGAACTGTTAGAAAAATCACTTATCTCCAATTTATTAAGATCTATATACGAGATTGTACCTTGTTGTCTTATTTGGAACGTCTTTCTCTGTTTCTTCATTTTCCTTGACTCCCTATGTTGGATTCCATGCAGTAGATAAACAATTTACCTTTCCCATCCTTGAAAGAGTGTCCTCATTTAGGAGATGACTTTATTGTTCAAATCCTTCCCTTTTCTTGGTTATCTTGTAAACCTTTGTGGTTGTCCAAGCAGTCTACTTTATCTTTTAGTGGCTCTCAGTCATCAAGGGTATAATGACACTTCTCAGTGTCCCAAAGGATTCAAGTTGGCATCTAGATTCAGGATGTCTGGAAACCAGACCCTTGGGCACCAGCTTTTAAAGGATGCAAATATATACAGTTCTATGGGACCAATAACATAAGATCTGCTGGGACCAGTGCCAAGTGATCAGGAGGCATTTCCCTGGGAAACAGTCACAAAACCTGTGCCATTGGATATAAAAACCATAGCACAGGATATGTATAAAATTCCCCTTCAAGAGATACTGTGCCTTTGCAGTTCAACAGTTGGAGAGCATGAAGACCTGTCCTCCAATGTCACTAAAGAGGATTACAGTCAGATAATAGATGCTAATAGATCACAACAAAATATGAAAAATTCTTAAAGAGATGGGAATACCAGACCACCTTACCTGTCTCCTTAGAAACCTATATGCAGGACAAGGGGCAAAGGTTAGAACCAGACATGGAACAACGGACTGGTTCAAAATTGGGAAAGGAGTACGTCAAGGCTCTATATTGTCACCATCCTTATTTAACTTCTCTGCAGGATGAAAATGAAAGTCTCTCAGTCGTGTCTGACTCTTCGTGACCCCATGGACTCTAACTCACCAAGCTCCTCTGTTATGGGATTCCCCAGGCAAGAATACTGGAGTGGGTTACTATTCCCTTTTCCAGGGGATCTTCCCAACCCATATATTGAACCCAGATCTCCCATGTTGCATCAGATTTTACCATCTGAGCCACCAATGAAGCAGAATACATCATGTATGCAATGTATATCATGGAAAATGCTGGGCTGGATGACTCACAAGCTGGAATCAAGGTTGCTGGTAGAAATAGCAACAACCCCAGATATGCAGTGGAATAGCACTCTAATGGCCGAAAGCAAAGGGGAGCTAAAGAGCCTCTTGATGAGAATGAAGGAAGAGAGTGAAAATGCTGCCTTAAAACTCAGCATCTGAAAAACAAAAATCATGGCACCTGGTCTCATCACTTTATGACAAACAGATGGAGGAAAAGTGGAAGCAGTGACATATTTTATTTTCTTGGGCTCCAATTTCACAGTGGATAGTGATTGCAACCACAAAATTAAAATATGCTTGCTCCTTGGAAGAAAAGCTATACTAGACCTAGGCAGTGTATTAAAAATGAGAGACATCACTTTGCCAACAAAGGTCCATATAGTAAAAGCTATGATTTTTTTTTTCCAGTAGTCTTGTACACATGCAAAAGTTGGACCATAAATAAGGCTGAGTGCTGATAAATTGATGGTTTTGAATTGTGGTGCTTGAGAAGACTCTTGAGAGTCCTTTGGACAGCAAAGAGATCAAACCAGTCAATCCTAAAGGAAATCAACCCTGAATATTCACTGGAAAGATGCTGCTGAAACTCCAATACTTTGTCCACCTGATGTGAAGAGCCAACTCACTGGAAAAGACTCTGAAGCTGGGAAAGATTTGCAAGAGGAGAAGGGGATGACAGAGGACCAACCCAGTGGACATGAGTTTGAGCAAACTCCAGGAGATAGTGAAGCACAGGAAAGCCTGGCATCCTGCAGCCCATGGAATTGCAGGTCGGACAAGACTTAACAACTAAACAATAACAGATGCATCCTTAATTGGAAACCGTCCCCTTTCAGGCCATAACCATGGGGATTAGCTATACACCTGTTTCATAGAAAGACTGGGGAACTCAGTTGGGTGCCTCTCTGCTGTGTTAACTGGTACCCAGTTAACTCTTTCTCTATTGGGTGTAGTTTTGTGGGACCTTTGAGCACAAGCTCTGCTGTCCACCAGAGCTCGGTGATCTATAGCTTGTCCTCTGGGTGGCATCCACAAAATTTGAGGAACCCGATGAGGGTATAAGCTCCTTTCTGGGATATACTGGTGATCAAGAATGAGGCAGACAGAGTGTGACAAAATGGCTCCTGCTGGCCTCCTTCCTTAAAGAATATATCATTTAGGTCCTTAGATATGTGTTAAATGAGATGCCTGCCCCTCAGGCAATTTAAGTGTGTATTGCTCAGTGTGATTTAGTGACTGTTGGTGTAAATGTTTGTTCCCTCTTCATTCCTTTAGAACTTAGAAATCATTCAAAACATAATGTTTAGTAAGGTGCCCAGTACACTGGAGTACGATTGGAGGTAAATAAGAACTCTAATGTACAATTTAAAACTCTGCTTTGTCCTAAGAAAATAATGAGTGTTTTTGCATGATTCTATTTTAAGTTTTACTGTGATAGGTATAAGTCATAATCCTTCACTCTATCCTTTCCTTTTTGAAGAATAGAGATTTCTTTTATATGTGGAAAGGATATCACCTCTCTGGAGACAATACAGCTTCTACTGTGCTTGTCAGGGTGATCTGTTTATGCTCCTGGCACTGGGTATTCAGTGTCTTGGCTTTCTAGTTCTGTCATCACTAAAGTGATTTTATGCAGGGATTTCATACTGATTATCTGAACTGGCAGATAATCTGGATTGCTTCCTCCCTATTCATAACTGAGGCTCTGGGATGCTAAACATTTACTTCCAATTCCGCAGGGAAACTCCATCTTCTCTGCCTACTTCCCTCTCTTCCACTGAAGTTTCTTTTTAAGTTTTTCTTATTTTTCATGAAGTTCTCCTTGAATTTTTAATGATTTCTCCTCTGTAAATTTACCTGCTAAGCTATTAGATTTATATAGGTTCATTGTTGTTTTACTTTCTTTGTAAAGCGTGCTTTATATCATGACATATATTCTTCTTCACTCTGATGTATGTCTTTAACCTTAAACTATAGCGTGTACATGTATGATGCTGCTTTTATTTTTTCAGGTACCTTTTTGGCAGCACCTTCATTTTCAACATTTCTTTAATACAGAATTGGTTTTAAGTCTGTTTCCTATGACCTGTATTTAAACAAATGCTTCTGAACTCTGTATTGTAATAGGAGTCGTGATATTTTCTTGTTTTTGCACTGGGTGTTTGTTGCTGCACATGGGCTTTCTCTTGTCGCCGTGAATGGAGGCTACTCGCTGTTGTGGTGTGCAGTTTTCTCATGATGCTAGCTTCTCTTGTGGCAGAGCACAGCCTCTAGGCACACAGGCTCCAGTAGTTGCCGAGCAGGGGGCTTGTTAGTTGGGGCTCATGGGCCCAGAGTATGCAGGCTTTAGTAGTTGTAGCATGCAGGCTCAGTAGTTGTGGCTCGTAGGCTCTAGAGCACAGCCTTAGAAGTTGTGGCAAACAGGCCCATGTGGAATATTCCTGGGCCAGGAATTGAGTCTGTGTCCCCTGAGTTGGCAGGTAGATTCTTGTTCACTGTGCCACCAGGGAAGTCCAGCTGGAGTCATAATTCTGTCCACACATAGGGCATGCTTGTTTATGGTTGTCCTGCTTTTCCCATCTTATTTTATGCTTATTGCTTATTGTAAAACTATAGTTTCCTGCATTTCCTTGTATTTTTGCATGATTTGATCAGGTTGCTATTCATTTCATGTTTTCCCCTACATATTTGGATATTGTGACTATAATTTTCATTGTATCATCTCATTTGACCTTGCATTTATAGTTAGATACATATTTCTCCACTGTTGTTTAAAAAGAAAGTATTTCCCCATGACAGATACTGATTCCCACCAGGATGGTCTATGTCACCCATCCCACAAAGATTAGACATAAAGAAACACTTTTGCTTATCCTATCTCCTTCATACTCTTCCCTGACTCTGGGACCTTTAGACTGTCTCAATTCCAAGCTAAGCTAGTTAATTTTAATCACTGGTTGTGATAAAAGTTTTGTTATCATTTCTAATATTCCTTTTGTTCCACATGTCCTTATACTTGTTTCTTTTTATAAATCATTTATCATTTATGCATATACTCAATCATCTACCATAGATAGAGTTTATTACATTATTTTAGATCATGAGTCATCTGCCTATGAGATGATATTGTCAGCAGGTATAGGATTTAGGGGATACATAATTTTTCTCAGTAATCAGCAAATATTGTATTAGTCTCTTCAAGTTTCAAGTGTTACAAATCAGACATTTGATGCTAGTCCTTTTTCCTTTGTACCTAACATTTATTATTATTATTGTCAATATTATTCAAATAGCATAAATTATTTTTATGCTCTAGGAACTTGAAGGTTTAGCTTTATCGTAAAATTTTAAAAATTGCCAGGACTTCCCTGGCAGCACCGTGATAACTTAAAGCCAGTACCTTTACTCAGGAAAGTAAGATTTCACATGCCACAAGACATGACCAAAAAAAAAAAAAAGGTCACATTGTAAGAAAGTATATCTCTGCTTTTCATTAATCCATCTTAGAACCTGATAGGTGCATTCATACCCAGACACAGGTCTCCCTAAAGATCAGACAGATTCCCATCCATTTGTTTAATCATTTCTTATCCTGCATCTTTTTCTTTTTTCTCTCCTTTGAAATATTATTTGCACATTGAGTGTCCCAAATTTCTGTTTTTTTCTTCCTTGTCTCATATGTATTATATGTTATATATATACCTTTATATTTTTCCTCTGTTTTTGGTATTTTTTTTTAATATTTCCAAGTCACTAATTTGGGGTGACTATAAGTACCATTATCTTTTTCATTACATGAGTGTCATATTTTAAACATAAGATGGGTTTTTGTCTGTTCAACCTTCAAAATGCCCTTTACTGCTATTTTTGTTTGCTTTTGTTTTTGATCATCCTTCCCAACCTGTTATAATATGCTCAAACTTGTGACAGATCATCTATGAAACTACAGGGCCTGCTTAAATATACTGTTACTATTCTTTGTTGAGTGACTTGGCTCACTGGTACTCAGGTTTGATTTCTTCTTTACTCTGTGAAGCAACAATCCTTCAGTAGGTAGAGTATTTCTTGTATGGGCCAACAGTTACAACTGAGAATTGTGGAGTAGCGAATATGTCATTCTAAAATATGTCACTGTGACATACTGATTATCTTGAAGTAAAGGTACTTCAGCAACCTGTGTAAGTAGGGTGCTGTGATTTTCCTCTCACTTTTCCTCCTGAAATAAAGATGTAAATCTCCCATATGAATGGTATCTTTCTTGTACCAGGAGGATAGACAATATCTTTATCACTAGAGATATGAGATTTAGGGCTGTAAAGGCTATTAAAACAAACCTTGCTACTTTTCATCATTTGCTACCTGTAGCCCCAAATCCTTGGTCTTGTCAGTTTCTACAAATTTATTGTCTAAATGGTATAAAAGTTTCCTTTTCTCGTTACTTCTTTGGGTCTTCATTCCCTTGTGAAGGTTTCTATGCTAATGGGAAAATGCAATAAAATTGCATGTCTTTCTCCTTTAACTTTGTCAGTGTAAGTTTCAGTCCTAGTCAGGGACCTGAAGACAGTCAAAGAGAACTTATTCCTTTTCTACACTTGTGGATGGTCTTGTAACTTAACTTTCTCCTTCATTTTTACATTGGTCTCCTTGTCCTGGGAGAGATTAGGGTGATTTGCAATCTGAGCTGGCTAGAATGCTCAGAGAGCTGCAGGTCATGCGATTCTCAGGATCTTCTGCGTTGAGGATCTCACATTTGTGCTTCTTCACTCTGCTGTCCCCAGTTCACCCAGGTCATGGAGGAGAATGCCAAATACCAATTCTCTCTACCTTAACTCCTGCAGAGGAAGCAGGTTTTCAGTTTGTTTGCTTTTTGCAGTGTGTGTGTGTGTGTGTGTGTGTGTGTGTGTGTGTGTGTTTTGCATTTATGCGTCTTTAAAACCCCAGTCGTCCTTTGGCTTAAGAAAACAAAACCTTAACCAGACATACAGATTATGTTCAAGGACCGTTTGACCCATTTTCTTTTCAGGATCTCTTGGTTCATCCAAACTCCACTTTCTGTTCTTTCCTGGTATATTAGTTTATGGCCTTGTTGACTTAGGTGGATAATCCACCCACCAATTGATTAGATCAACTGCATAGATTTCTAGGGAAAAAAAAAATGATGTGCATATAATTTTTTTTAGTTAGAAAATAGGACTGTATACACATGTGAATACATCAGGCTTCCAGTATTTTTAGAAAGGTATTTTAAATGCATATTAAATCTTTGAAAATCACCCTTAATAAGCTTTAAATGTCACTCTGAAAACACAGTGTGACTGTAATGTCTACATAAACTTCTTTATAGCTTTTATAGCTGAATCCATAACATTTCCAGGATTATTCTTTTGCTGTCATTTTATAATTAATTCCCTCCTTGGGCCATCGATAGATGTTCTGTGGGTGTGCATATATAATAAGTGTTGCAAGAAACAAAATGTACAAGTCCAAGCTCTGGCTTATGAAGTGCAAGCAAATAAATTTTAAGCAGTTCAGATTAAGTTATTTACTCTTTGAATATAATATTTAGAGGAAAGCACAACAAAGTAGTTTATTCTGATGGAATAATTTGGTGAGTTATGACACAAAATTTTCAGTATCTTTATTTCTAAGGTGAAAGGTAATATACAACTAATAGTAAGATCCATTAGACACTCTGTGCCAGACAAATCAGTAATTTAAGTGCACTCTTTCCTTTAGTAAACATAACTCAAATTAGTAGTGATTACACTATTTTTCATTTTATGGATAAGGACACTAGAGTGTAGAGAACTTAAGAAAGTTATACAAAATGATGACTAATATAGCCTGATTTTAAACCCATGTTTGTCTGACTCCAAGGTCTCACTTAACTATAGCTGTATGGAATTTGAAGTTTATTCACTGAATATATATATGAAGTAAGTCAGACAAAGAAAGATAAATGTCATATAATATTACTTATGTGTGGAATCTGGTAAAAGATACATATGAACTTCCACAACAGAAACAGACTCGCAGACATAAAAAACAAATTTGTGGCTACCAAAGAAGATAGCGAGTTGGGGGAAAGATACATTAATTTGGGATTAATAGAAACAAACTACTAATATAAACTAAATTAACCAAAAAGGTCCTACTGTATAGCATAGGGAACATATTCAATATCTTGTAATAGCCTAAATAGAAAAGAATCTGAAAATATATATATTATAAATGTATATATGTATATCTGTTTATATATATATATACATATATATATTATAAATGTATATATGTATATATGTTTATATATATATACATATATATATGAGTCACTTTGCTATAAACCTGAAACTAACACATTTTAAATTATATTTCACTTAATAAAGAATAAGGATAATACAGATGAAGAATTTTATTTAAATATATCTGAAATTATATGAATTATTAAATGTGATTTCATATCACTATTGAATACTCTTCTAATAACCATGAAATATTTCTGTATATGAATCTGTGGCTGCTGATATTGAGAAAAATATTAAGCAAATACTGGTTTCTAAATTGTCATTTTTTCATAAATATATTTTCTCATATTTAAAAATTTCTCACTTGTGTAAATTACAGAATGAAACTTTCCAGAAACAGCTAATTTTATGTACATTTTAATGATGTTCAAAATGATAAACAAAGGATCTGTGATTATGGCTTTGTTACTCAGTCCTTCCTACCCCTAATTTAAAATTAATTCAATATTGATTAATAAAATCCCCTTTAAATATAGGCAGAAATATATTTTGTTATAGCAGTAAGTGTAGCATATTAAAGAAGACTGTCCTTATTATAAACCTAGCAGAGCATATTTACTTCAGAAAACAACTTCAACACATTTAATGTAAATTATAGATGTTTTTCTTCCATGTAAAATATACAGTGTTTAAATAAATCATGTAATTTAAATATTAAGCTTATATATTAATAGACTCTTTTGTAATAAATTTTTATGGGAACATAAATGTTTGCACTTCATAAGCCAAAGCTTGTGCATTTTGTTTCTTGCAGTATTTGTATGTGTCATTCATAGAACATCCACTGGTGGCCCAAGGAAGGAACATGGACAGAAAAATGTAGAAATTTTACTATGTTCTAAGGTTATCCATCTTTAGAATTTTGAAACTTTGCCTTCAATTATTTGCAAACAAAACTAGCTTGGTTTTTTCAGTTTGTGCTCATATAAAGGCCCAGGTCAGTTCCCATACTTCAGTTTGTTCATCCCCACACTGCTTTGGCAGCTCAGCCATGTCTGATTCTGGGCCAGTCCTCATCAAGATTATCACATATGCCAGAGTCCCTTAAAAAACAAACAAATATTTAGTTTCAAGGGAAGTCTGTTCTGCTGCCATTACCTTGTTCAAAGCAATTGTGTGTTTTACTTAATTGTTCTTTTTGGTTCAGAAAACGAGATAGCAAAAACAAGAAAAGGTCAAAAATATGACCATTAATAGCTATGTTTTGCTATATTTAAACCCTATTTTTGTATTTCAATAAAAGAAAAGAGGAATGCTGATTTCAGAAAAAAAAATCACCATATTGTTGTCACCAGAATATTTTTGTTTCCAATTTATCATCAATAAATATAAGACAATTTGGATAATATTGAGACTAGAAGTGATGATATTTTCAGATTTGGAAGGAGAAAAAATAAACTCTGTCTATGCATTATTCAAATCTCAATTTGTTATCAAGTATTGTTTCTGTTTGGTAAAAATAGGTAGCTCTTATTAAGAGCAGTTTAGCTCCCTGTTTATTTAATTTTGATGGGCGTATGTGTGTAATTGATGCTCTTTTATTTCAAAAATGTTATATAAGGAATTTTGTTGGGTTTGGTTATTTATAATAATGATAAGAAGAAATTGTGTGTGTGTGTGTGTGTGTGTGTGTGTGTGTGTGTTAAGGGCAAGATTTCAATGTCACTTTCTCTCATGTGATTCTGTACTCAGCAGGTGTGCTTTAATAAAGATTTGGCTACATAAGTCTTCTCAAAATGCTCCAAGACAGGTGGCATATGCCACATCACATACACTTTGTGATGTCCTTCAGTATTCAACAAGGAGAACTCATCCCTTCTAGACTTTGTCCCAGTGAGACATACCCAGACAGATCAATATATATGCTAAAAACAAAATATGAAAGGAAACAGTTGGTTACATCATCCACAAAAGCAGTTACGTTTTTGAACATAACTGAATTATTAATAGCTCAAGAAAATAAAGAGAATTGGTGATCTAGGTATTTTAAAAACACATTCTAAAAAAATTCTCTTAAGACAGTAAAAACTTTTTTTAAAAGTACCTTTCTTATGAAATCATGTATGTAATTATATGAAGACAGGAAAGTTATTTCTATTAGTCAAATAACAATAAAGAAAGAATTATCACTTCAGTTGTGCATGTCTCTGTCAACATTTTTAAAATGTGGATGGATCTGTGATACCTTTCAGGGATATGGTTGAGGTTTCTAAGTTCACTGGAATGCACTATTAAGAGACATCAGTGAATGTAAAGACTGCTGATCAAAGTTAAAGAATGTCAGGGATGTTGTTCAGTCGGTCAGATGTGTCTGACTCTTTGCGAACCCATGACCTGTAGCACACCAGGCTTCTCTGTCCTTCACCATTTCCCAGAGCTTGCTCAAACTCATGAGTATATTTTGTAGCCAGAATTTATATAATATGACATCTACTGCAATAAATAATTGTGACCAAAAATTAGTGTTTATAAAATGCTCAATACTAATCACATGTTATCTGTGACAAACATTTATGTGCATCAAATGAAACTAAAAATTGATATATCATTACATGAAATTCTACTTAAGACATTAAAGTGAAACACTAATAAATAATTAATATAATATATTTTAAATGATATATGTACAGACTCCTTTTTAGAAACACAAACTTCAAATGATACTTTGGAATCTTTACTCTCTCACAAAAACAGAATGTGCATCAAAGACTACAATTGTACTTTACACCTTAACAAAGTTTACTTTTTCATTAAAAAAAAAATCCTACTCATCAGCATTCAATATTTATTACACACTTCTCAGTAAATTTTATACAATCACTGCCTTCAGATGACTGCTTCAGGAATAACAAAAAGCAATTAAAACTAAAACCTGAATACTATGAGTGGAGCCTTATTTTGTATCATGAGTTTTGGGGGTATTGACCTTTGGTTTATTTTCTTGAAACATACTGTAAGGAAGTACAGCTTTTTATTTGAACTGTCTTTCAAAAATTTCAGTAAAATATATTTTTTCTTTTGATATCTTTACTTGAGATATCAAATTTCTCTGTAAAAAATGTCTTTGAAAATTATAAGATTCAACAGAAATACATACACACATGTATCATTCAGATATGAGTCTGTCTACAAGTAACAGAAAGCACAAACAAAAGTGACTCACACAGATAGTGCTTTATTTGTTTCTCAAGTAACAAGAAGTCCTGAGCAAGTGACTGCTAGAATAATCTTGAAATGCTAAGGCCAATGTGGTTTTTTATTTTATTTTATTTTTCTGTTGAAATAAAATTCGCTGTTCTCTTATGACCTTAAAATTGTTGTGTGATCCTAGACATCTGTTTCCTTTCAGAATAAAAAGAAGGGGTAGATTAAAAATGGGAGTCAGTGCATCTCTGTTTATTAGGGCTGTGACAGAGCTAGCAGCAAGGAGAACTAGCTAAGGGAATATTTTACTTTCATAGCATACCTAAGCATGTAAAAAAGGAAATTGATGTTGAGTATAAGATTGAGGTAATTTACAATGACTTCTGGAATATTTATAGCAAACGTATACAGACATTTCAGAAAAGTGTAGATTAACTCTGTTGTCTGTTCTTATGAGTTGAATTGGGTACCCCTCAAAATATATATTAAAATTCCTAACCCTTAGTAGCTCAGGATGTGAACTTACTTGGAAATAGGGTCATTGCAGATGTAATTAGTTAAGATGAGGTCATACTGGAGTGGGCTTTAATCCAATAGGACAGGAGTCCTTATAAAGAGAGGAGAGAGGTGCAGAGAGAGGACAGCCATGTGAATACACAGAGATATAATTAAGATACATAGGAAGATGTAGGCAAAGATTAGAGCTACGTTACCACAAACTAAAGAATGCCTGGGGCTACCAGAAGCTGTAAAAGGCAAGGAAGGCTATCCTTCTGGAGGCTTCAGACAGGGAATGGCACTTGCAATACCTTGATTTCAGTCTTCTGGTCTGCAGAAATGTGTGAAAATAAATTTCTCTTGTTTAAAGATATTCAGTTTGTTACTGCAGCCCTATGAAGCTAGTATGGCTACTTACAAAATGTCACTCTACAAAATAATTTCTGTTAAAAAATTAGTGAATTTTTCCCATAAATTACCCTAATTGGACATCATAAAGTGAAAACGATAGTCAGTCAGTCATGTCTGACTCTTTGTGACCCTGTGGACTATACAGTCCATGGAATTCTCCAAGCCAGAATACTGGAGTGGGTAGCCATTCCCTTCTCCAGGGGATGTTCCAACTCAGGAGCCAAACCCAGGTCTCCCACATTCCAGGCAGATTCTTTACCAGCTGAGCCACCGGGGAAGCCCAGGAATGCTGGAGTGGGTAGCCTATCCCTTCTCCAGCGGATCTTCCTGATCCAGGAATTGAACCGGGCTCTCCTGCATTGCAGGTGGATTCTTTACCAGCTGAGCTACCAGGGAAGCCCTGGATATCATAAAGATATTCATAAACATATACTTAGATATTAGTTGTATTATTAGTTTCCACTTGGGCACTACATCATATTTCTTGTGATCACAGCCAGAACTAATATTTATTGGTGGGCTTTGACCCATTTCATGCTTAAAGTGTCTACCCTGAAGCAGAGTCAGCTCATCCTTCATGTTTAGTCCCTAGAGATTCTCTAATGCTGTTGTAGGAGATGCCAGCAGGAGCCTGCTTGTCTGAAAGGCAGGCTTGCCTACAAGTTCTGGAGCATTCCTGTCCACTTAGAAACCCAGTATGTGAGACAGCAGGAGAGACACAGATGTATTGAACAGTCTTTTGGACTCTGTGGGAGAGGGCGAGGGCAGGATGATATGGGAGAATGGCATTGAAAAATATAAATTATCATATGTGAAACGAATCGCCAGTCCAGGTTCGATGCATGATACAGGATGCTCAGGGCTGGTGCACTGGGACGACCCAGAGGGATGAGATGGGGAGGGAGTTGGGAGTGGGGTTCAGGATGGGGAACACATGTTCACCCATGGCGCATTCAAGTCAATATATGGCAAAACCAATACAATGTTGTAAAGTAAAATAAATAAATAATTTAAATTAAAAAAAAAAAGAAAACAAATAATGGAGGATGGAAACTAGTAAATAAATACTTCTTTAGATTCTCAAACAATTCTTTGTTTCTGAGTTTTTTCACTTTTATTGGGATATAATTGGCATACAGCACTGTATAAGCTTAAGGTATACAGCATAATGATTTCTTTTTTAGGTACATGTATATATATATATGTATAGAGAAATGATTATCGAGTTATATTACCTTTCATCTCAGATAATTACAAAAAATTTCATTCTTTGTAATAAGAACTTAAAGGATCTACTCATGATAACTTTCAAATTAACAAAGCAGTCTTAATTCTAGTAATCACATTAAATGCTGCAACCTAGTACTTATTTATAACTAGACTGTGCCTTTTGACCATCTTCTGCAATTTCCCCAGTCTTATACCCCTGCTATTGGTAATGGCAAATCTGATCTCTTCCTATGAGATTTCTGTTTTTGTTGTTTTCTTAGATTCCACATATAAATGAGATCATAGAGTATTTGTCTTTCTGGTTTATTTCACTTAGCATAATGCCTTCAAAGTCCATCAGTGTCACAAATGGCAGGGTTTCCTTTTTTTTGTGGGGCTGAATAATACTCTGTTGTATATATACCACAATATCTTCATCAATGCATGTATTGATACATAGGTGTTCATGTGTCTTGGTTAATATAAATAATACTACAATGGACATGAGGGTTCAGATATCTTTTTCACATAGTGTTGATGTTATATTTGGATACATACTCAAAAGTAGAATAGCTGGATCATATGATAGTTGTATTTTTTACTTTTTGAGGAACATCCAAACTACTTTCCATAATGACTGACTGTCAGTTTACAATCCCACTAGAAGTGCACAAAGATACCATTTTCTCTACATACTCTCCAGCATTTGTTATCTCTTGTCATTTTGACAATGGCCATTATAACAAGCATAAAATGTTACCTCATTGTGGTTTTTATTTTCATTTTCCTGATTATTAGTGATATTGAAAAGTGAAAGTGTTAGTCGTTCAGTCATGTCCAGCTTATGACCCCATGGACTATAGTTCACTAGGTTCCTCTGTCCATGAATTCTCTAGGCAAGAATACTGGAGTGGGTTGCATTCCCTTCTCCTGAGAATCTTCCTTTCCCAGGGATCGAACCTGGGTCTCCTGCATTGCAGGCAGATTCTTTACCGTCTGAGCTACCTTTAAGGACAGTGATACTGAGCTTCTATCTATATAGTCACTTATATATCTTCTTGGGAAAAGTCTCTATTGAAGTCCTTTGTTGTTTAGTTGCTAAATGATATCTGACTCTTTTGTGACCCCATGGACTGTATTCCACCAGGTTTCCCTGTCCATGAGATTTCATAGACAAGAATAGAGTACTGGAGTGGGTTGCCATTTCCTTTTCCAGGGGATCTTCCTGTCCCAGGGATCGAAACTGTGTCTTCTGCATTGCAGGAGGTCTCTACCTCTGCGCCACCAGGGAAGCCTATTCAGATCCTTTACCCATTGTTAACTTGGGTTTTTGTGTGTTTTTTGCAATTGAGTTGTATATGTTCTTTATACATTTTGAATATTAACACCTTTTCAGATATATAATTTGCAATTATTTTCCATTGATAAGTTATCTTTTCATTCTGTTGTTTGCTCCTATTGCTGTGCAGAAACTTTTCAGCTTGATGGAGTCTCATTTGTTTATTTTAGATATTGTTATTTGTGCTTTAGGAGTTCAAGGGAAAAATTATCGCTAAGCCATATCAAGAAGTTTTTTCTTTTTTTTCCCCTTTGCGTTCTTCTAGAGTTTTATGGTTTCTGGTCTTACATTTAAATATTTAATCAATTTCAAGTTGATTTTTGTGAGTAGTGTAAGGGAGGAATCTAGTTTTGTTCCTTCAAAGGTGTATATCCAATTTCCCTTGTACCTTTTATTGAAAATGTCATATTTTATTCATTGAGTGTAATTGATCCCTTGTGAAATATTACTAGATAAAATAAGCATATGTTTGTTTCTGGGCTCTCAATTCTTTTCCTTTGGCCTATGTGTCTGTTTTTATGCCAGTATCACACTGTTGAAATGACTGTTTTACTATGGGCTGTTTTAATGACTATTCCTTGGGCTTCTCTTGTGGCTCAGCTGGTAAAGAATCCGCCTGCAATGCGGGAGACCTGGGTTCGATCCCTGGGTTGGGAAGATCCCCTGAAGGAGGGCATGGGAACCCACTCCAGTATTCTTGCCTGGAGAATCCCCATGGACAAAAGAGCCTGGCGGGCTTCAGTCCATAGAGTCACAAACAGTCAGACACTACTGAGTGACTAAGCGCAGTACAACATCATACTGTTTTTAATGATTCTAGTTTGTTAGTATAGCTTAAAATTTAAAAATGTGATGCCTTGCACTGAGTTCTTCTTTCTCATGATTGCTTTGGCTATCTAAGGTCTTTTGTAGTTACATACAAAATTTAGAATTGCTTTTTATATTTCTATGAAAAATGCCTTTTAAATATAAGTAGATATTGCATTCAATCTGTAAATAGTTTGGGTAGTATGGATATTTTAACAATATTAAGTCTTTCAATTCATGAATATGGGATATCTTTCTATTTACTTGTTTCTTTCTCAGTTTCTTATACAGCATAGACATTTTCATCTCCCTGGGTTAAATTTATTCCTAAGGATTTTGATTTTGATGCTATTGTGAATGGAATTTTAAACATTTATTTTTTCAGATACTTGTTAGTGTGCGGAAATACCACTGATTTTTGTATGTCAATCTGTATCCTGCAACTTTTCTGAATTTGCTTATTAGCTCTAAAAGTGTTTATATACAAAATTATGTCATCTGCAACAGAGATAATTTTGCTTTTTCTCTATAAATTCTGATGCTTTTTCTCTTTCTTATCTCATTGGTCTGGAGTGGACTTTCAGAACTGTGTTGAATAGAAGTGGTGAGAGTCAGCACCTTTTTCTTCTTCCTGATCTTAAATGAAAAGCTCTCAACCTTTCAGCATTGATTATGATGTTAGCTGTGTGCTTGTCAAATATGGCTTTTACTATGTTAAGATAATTTTTTTTTAACCTAGGTTGTTCCACAAGCTGATGTTGAATTTTGTCAAATACTTTTCTGTATCTATGGAGATGATCTGTATTAATTTTTTATGTTATCCCATTATGTGTATCACATTTATTAATTTTATATGATAAACATCATTCCATCCCGAGGATAAATCCCACATTAAGATCCTTTTAATATCCTGATGAATTTGGTTTGCTAGTATTTTACTGAGCATTTTTACACCATTTTTACACCTATTTTCATTAGGAATATTGGTCTATACTTTTTTCTTGTGGTGCCCTCTTCTGGCTTTAGTATCAGAGTAATGCTGGCCTCATAAAATGAGTTTGTGTGTATTCCTTTATCTTTGTTTTTTGGGGGGAAAAGTTTGCATTGGTCTTTATTCTTGTTTAAATATTTTAGAATTTCATTAGTAAGGATGTTTGGTCCTTGGCTCGTCTTTGATGGGAGATTTCTGTTTGTTTGTTTTACTGATTTAGTCTCCTCAAAGTTATTGGTCTGTTCAGATTCCCCTTTTCTTTCTAATTAATCTCGGTAGGGTTGTATGTTTCTGATAATTTTTCTGTGTCTTCTAATTTGTCCATTCTGTTGGTGAATAATTGGTCACAGTAGTCTCTTATGAACCTTTGTATTTCAGTCCTGTCAGTTATAACATTTCCTTTTTCATTTATAATTTTTTTGACTATGATCTTCTCACTTTTTTCTTGTTAGTTCTAGTAAAAAAAATTATCAATTTATCTTTTCAAAGAACCAACTCTTCATTTGGTTGATCTTTTCTATTGTTTTCCTGTTCTCCTGTTCTCTATTTCTTTTATTGCTGTTTCAAACTTCATTATTTTCATCTTACAAATTTGGGCTCAGTTTGTTACTGTTTTTGTAATTTTCAGAGGCATAGTTAGGTTGTTTATTTAAGACTTTCCTTATTATCAATGTATGCATTTATTACCAGCAGTTTCCCTTTTAGAACTGCTTTCACTATATCCCATAAGTTTTGGAATGCTATGTTTCCACTTTAATTTCTCTTAAGATAATACATTATTTGCCCTTTAATTTCTTCTTTGAATCATTGGTTTCCAGAAGAGTTATTCTATTTCTCTATACTCATGGGTTGTTCAGTTTTTCTTCTGTAATTCATTTCTCATTTCATACCATTGTGGTCAGAAAAGATACCTGCTATAATTTAAATCTTCTTGAATTTGCTAAGACTTGTTTTGCAGCTTAACATATGATCTATCCTAGAAAATATTTCTCATGTACTTGAGAAGAAAGTGCATTCTGGTTTTGTAAGATATGATGTTCCATATATGTCTTATTAGGTTCATTTGGTGTATAGTGTTGCTCAAATCAGCTATTTTATTATTAATTTTATTAATTTATTATTAATTATTATTTTATTATTAATTTTCTGTCCAAGTGATTGATTTATTATTGAGAGTGGGATATTTAAGTCTTCAACAACCATAATATCACTCTTTCTTCTCCTTTTAGTTTTGTTAATTTTTGCTTTATATACTTAGATGCCTCAATGTTGGGTATGTAATATTTACAGTTGTTACATCTCCTCTTTGATAGCCCCATTTATCATTATAGAATGACTCCCTTTCCTTCTTTTTACCATTGCTAAGCTCTATTTTGTCTGATATAAATACTCCTGCTTATTTTTTTCTTTTCGGTTATCATTTGCTTGAAAATTTTTTTGCCATCCCTTCACTCTTGGTCTTTCTGTGTCTTTAGGGATAGACTGAGTCTCCTGAAGGCAGCATATTGTTCAATCCTACTTTTTTATCCATTCAGTGTCATTTGACATGATAATTTAATCTCTTTATATTAGGAGTCTTTACTGATTGGCAAAGGTTTCATATTGCCATTTGATCAATTGTTTTCTAAATGTTTCACAGATTCCTTGTTTCCTGCTTAATTATCCTGCTGTCTTTTTTTCTATTTTGATGTCTTTTGGTCTTAATATTCTTTGTAATTCATTGATTTCTTGAGTGTAATAGCTACAAGGCTGCAAGTTTTCACCATGTGGTTACCATGAGTCTTACATAAAATACCTTAATTTTATAACATTCTTCTTTGAACTGACAACAACTTAACTTCAATAATATTCCTAACTTTTCACTTTTATTTCTCCTCCCCCTCACATTTTAGGATATTGATGTTACACTTTATATATATTTATTGCTATTTAGCAAAATGTTTATTGAACAATCAGGAAAATAATCTCTTGTCCATATTTAAACCATTTTCTAGAAGTTGCAAATATGCATTTAAATATGACCATTGTTTTTTATAATGTTACTGATGTCTTGGGTTCTTATGTAGGCAATGTACTGAGAATGCAAGTGTTTAGAGCTGTAGGTACTAGCATCATTAAAGTTGAATTTACATCTTTAATATCCTTGATTCCTCACCCCTCCCTCCAATTCCACCATCATCAACATCCTTATTCAAAAAAATTTTATTGGATTATAATTGATTTAAAAGGTTGTTTTATTTTCTGCTGTATGGCAGAGTGAATTAGTTAAACATATATATATATCCACTCTGTTCAAAATTCTTTTCCCATATAGGCCTTTACAGAGTGTAAAGAAGAGTTCCTTGTGGTATACAGTAGGTCCTTATAGTTATCTATTTTATATATAGTACTGTGTATATGTAAACCCCTATTTCCTAGTTTGTCCCTTCTCCCCTTTCCTCTCTGATAACCATGTTTGTTTTTGACATCTGTGTCTCAATTTCTGTTTGTAAATAAGTTCATTTGTACTACTTTTTAAAACTACACATATAAACAATATCATGTATTTGGTTTTCTCTGTCTCACCTACATCACTGAGTATGACAATACCCAGGTCCATCCATATTGCTGCAAATGGCATGATGTTCTTTTTATCACTGACTATCATTCCATTGTATATATATTCCACATGTTTATCCATTCCTTTTCTAGTGAAATTCAGATTGCTTCCATGGCCTGGCTGTTGTACTATATTGCCGTGAACATTGAGGTGCATGTATTTGCTTGAATTATCATTTTATCTGGATATATGCCTGGGTATGGGATTGTTGGATCATGGTAGATCTATTGTCAGCTTTTTAAGGAGCCTCCATACTGTTCTCCATAGGGCTGTACCCATTATATACCTAGTAATAGTGTATGAGGACTCCCTTTTCTCCCCACCCTCTCCAGCATTTATTGCTTGTAGATTTTTGATGATGGCCATTCTAATTGGTGTGAGATAATACTTCATTGTAGTTTTTATTTCCTTTTCTCTAATAATTAGTGATGTTGATTATCTTCACATGCTTTTTAGCCATCTGTATGTCCTCAGGAGAAATGCATATTTAAATCCTCCTCCCATTGTTTGATTTGGTCATTTATTTATTTGCTGTTGAGCTGCATGAGCTGTTTGTATATTTTGCAGATTAAATCCTTGTTTGTTGTTTTGTTTGCAAATATTTTCTTCCATTCTGAGGGTTGAATTTTGTTGTTTCCTTTGCTGCTGTACAAAAGGTTTTAGGTTTAATCAGGTCCCATTTGTTTATTTTTGTTTTTAATTTCATTACTGTAGAAGTTGGATCCTAAAAGATCTTGCTGCAATTGATATCAGATATTGTTCTGCCTGTTTTCCTCTAAGAGATTTGCATTTCGTCATTACTCCACCTTGAATTTCTGTCTGTGGTATTAGGGAGGGCTTCCCTCATAGCTCAGATGGTGAAAAATCCACCCACAATACAAGAGACCTGGATTTGATCCCTGGATCAGGAAGATCCCTTGGAGAATGGAATGGCTAGGCACTCCTGTATTCTTGCCTGGAGAATGCCATGGACAGAGGAGCTTGGGGGACTACAGTCCGTTGAATTGCAAAGAATTGGATGGAACTGAGCTACCAACACTTTCACTTTCATGGTATTAGGGAGCATTCTGATTTCATTCTTTCATATGTGGCTGTCCAGTTTCCCAGTGCCAGTTATTGAATAGACTGTCTTTTCTCCATTGTGTGTTTTTGCCTTCTTGGTAAGCGATCAGGTGACCGTAGATGCATGAGTTTCTTCTCTCTGGGCTTTCTTTTTTTTTTTTTTTTCATTTATTTTTATTAGTTGGAGGCTAATTACTTTGCAATATTGTAGTGGTTTTCGCCATACATTGACATGAATCAGCCATGGGTTTACATGTATTCCCCATCCCCATCCCAATCCCCCCTCCTGCCTCCCTCTCCATCTCATCCCTCTGGGCTTTCTATCCTGTTCCATTGACCAACATTTCCCTTTTCGTGCCAGTACCATAGTGCTTTGATCACTGGAACTTTGTAGTATAGTCTGAAGTCAAGGTTGCCTGATTCCTCTAGCTTTGTTTTTCTTTTTCAAGATTGCTTTGGCTGTGGGATCTTCTGTGTTTCCATACAAATTGTAAATTTTGTGGATCTGATTCTTTGAAAATGCAATTTTTAATTTGATAGGGATTGCATTGAATCTGTAGACTGGCTTGGGTAGTACAGTAATTTTGACAATATTGGTTCTTCCAATCCAAGAACATGGTGTATTTCTCTACCTATTTGTGTCATCTTTGATTTCTTTCATCAGTATAGAGTTACAATTACAGGTCTTTGGCTCCTTAGGTTGGTTTACCTAGGTATTTTATTCTTTTTGGTGTGATGGTAAGTGGGATTGTTTATTTGATTTCTCTTTCTGATCTTTGGTTGTTAGTGTATAAGAATAAAAATGATTTCTATGTTTTAATTTTGTAACCTGCAACTTTACCAGATTCATTGAGGAGCTCCAGTAGTTTTCTAGTGGTATCCTTAAGATTTTCTATGTATATTATCATGCCATCTGCACACAATGACAGTTCAACTTCTTTTGCAGTTTGTATTCCTTTATTTACTCTCTGATTGCCATGTCTAGGATTTCTAGAACTGTATAATAAAAGTGGCAAGAGTGGATAATCTTGTCTTGTTACTCATAAGAAATGCTTTCAGCTTTTCACCATTGAGAATGATGTTAGCTGTAGGTCCGTTATATTTGGCCTACAGTATGTTGAGGTTGGTTCCCTCTATGACTGTTTTTGTATAGTTTTTAATCATAAATATCATGGATAGAAAATCCCATGGACAGAGAAGCCTGGTGAGCTACAGAGTCCATGGGTTCACAAAAAGTCAGACACGACTGAGTGACTAACGCTGATCGTAAATGGATGTTGAATTTTTTCCTAAGCTTTTCCTTCATCTATTGAAATGATTATGTCCTTTTTATTCTTTAATTTGTTAATGTGGTGTTCCACATTGATTCACTTGCTTATATTGAAGAATTCTTGCATCCCTGGGATGAATTCCACTGGATCATGGAGCATAATTTTTTTTTTTAATGTGTTGTTGGATTCTGTTTGCAAGTATTTTTTTTGAGAATTTTTGTGTCTGTGTTCATCAGCAATATTGGTATATAATTTCCTTTTTATGTGTGATATCTTTGCTTTTGGTGATGGTGGCCTCATACAATGAGCTTGCTACTCTTTCTCCCTCTGCAATTTTCTGGAAGAGTTTCAGGAGGATAGAAGTTAACTCTTGGCTAAATGTTTGATAGAATTTGCCTGTAAAGCTGTCTGGTCCTGGACTTTTGTTTGTTGGGAGGTTTTTAATAACAGTTTCTATTTCAGTATTTGTGACTAGCCTGTTCATAGTTTCTATTTCTTCCTGGTTCAGTCTTGGGAGGTATTTTTTAATTCTCTATTTGATTTCTTTAGAGATTTACTGGTTGTTTAATAATATGTTACTTAGTTTCCATTTGTTTATGTTATTTACAGTCTTGTTTCCCCTGTAATTGATTTCTAATTTCATAGCATTGTGGTCAGAAAAGATGCTTGATTTGATTTCAGTTTTCTTACATTTCCCAAGACTTGACTTGTGACCCATGATGTGATCTATCCTGCAAAATCTTCTGTGTGCACTTGAGAAGAAATTTTATTCTACTTATTTCAGATAAAATGTCCTATAAACATCAATTAAGTCTGTCTGATCTGTTATGTCATTTAAGACATGTTCCTTATTAATATTCTGTCTGCATAATCTGTCAGTTGATATAAGTGGGTTCTTAAGTCCCCCCCACTCTTACTGTTACTCTTGGATTTTCCCTTTTATGGCTTATAGCACTTGCTTTATATATTGAGGTGCTACTATTTGGGTGCATACATACTTACAATTGTTATATCTTCTTTTTGGATTGATCCCTTGATTATGTAATGTCCTTCCTTGTCTCTTGTAATAATCCTTATTTTTAGTGTATTTTGTCTGATATAAGTATTGCTACTCAAGCTTTCTTTTCATTTCCATTGGCATGGATTATCTTTTTCCATTCCATCACTTTCAGTCCATATGTATCCCTAGATCTGAAATGGGTATATTGTAGACAGCATATATATGGGTCTTGTTTTTCTGTCCATTCAGTCTGTCTTTTGGTTGAAGCATTTAGTCCATTTACATCTAAATTAATCATCATTATGTATGTTTCTATTACCATTTTCTTAATTGTTTTTATAGGTTCTTTTTCTCTTCCTCCTCTTTTGTTTTTTCTTCTCTGTGGTTTGATGACTATCTTTAGTGTTGTGTTTGGATTGCTTTTTCTTTTTTATATGTATATCTATTATTGCTTGTTGGTTTGCATTTCCCCTGAGGTTTTGATATAGCTGTCTATGTATACAAGGCTGTTTTAAGTTGCTGGTCTTATAATTTCAAATTTAATTCCCATATTTGTACTGTCCTTTTTTTCTTGGTTGCTGTTTTTGCAACCATGTTTCCCTATGGATGATTTCCTGCTTTTACTGTATGTTTACTTTTACCAGTGAGCTTTCCAATTTGTGATTCCATGGAATTCTCTAGGCCATAATACTGGAGTGAGTAGCCTTTCCCTTCTCCAGGAGATCTTCCCAACCCAGGTATCAAACCCAGGTCTCCCACATTGCAGGAAGATTCTTTACCAACTGAGCCACAAGGGAAGCCCAAGAATACTGGAGTGGGTAGCCTATCCCTTCCTTCTCCAGTGGATCTTCCTGACCCAAGAATTGATCCAGGGCCTCCTGCATTGCAGGTGGATCCTTCACCAGCTGAGCTATCAAGGAAGCCCATATATTTCCCTGTGGATGATTTCCTGCTTTTGCTGTATGTTTGCTTTTACCAGTGAGCTTTCCAATTTGTGATTTTCTTGTTTCTAGTTGTACTCTCTCCCCCATCCCCTCACCCGCTTTTTTTTTTTTTTTTTTTTTGGTGCCTAAGTAAGTTCCTTTAGGAAATGTTGTAAAGCTGTTTTTGTGCTGCTGAATTCCCTGAACATTTGCTTGTTTGTAAAACGTTTGATTCTCTGTCAATTCTGAATGAGAGCCTTGCTGGGTAGAGTATTCTTGGTTGTAGATTTTCTCCCTGTTTTTACTTTAAATATATGGTGCCATTCCTTTCTGGCCTGCAGAGTTTCTGCTCAAAACTCAGCTAATAACCATATGGGGTTTCTCTTATATGTTTTCCCCTTATGTGTTATTTATTGCTTTTCCCTTGTTACTTTTAATAATTTTCTTTGTATTTAATTTTTGTTGTTTGATTAATATGTTTCTCAGCATATTCTTCCTTGGGTTTATCTTTGTGCTTCCTGGACCTGGGTGACTATTTCCATTTCCATGTAAGGAAGCTGTTTTCTTTAATCTCTCAAAATATTTCCTGAGCCCGTTTATCTTTTTCTTCTTCTGGGACCCCTATAATTTGAATGTTGCTGTGTTTAATGTTGTGCCAAGGGTCTCTGAATCTGTTCTAATTTTTTTTTTAATTATTTTCCATCACAGTGATTTCCTCCATTCTATCTTCTAGCTCAGTTCTTCTGCCTCATTTATTCTGCTATTGATTCTTCTAGTGTATTTTTTATTTCATTTATTGTGTTGTTCATCTCTCTTCTTTAGTTTTTCTGTATCTTTGTTTAATATTTCTTATATCTTCTCCATCTGTGCATCCAGTCTTTTTCTGAGATTTTAGGGCATCTTTACTATTATTACTCTGAATTCCTTTTTTGGTAAATTGCCTGTCTCCTCTTCATTTAGTTGTTCTAATAGGTTTTTATCTTGCTCCTTCTTCTGCAACACATTTCTCTGTCCTCTCGTTTTGTCTGACTTACCATGTTTGTAGTCTCTTTTCCACAGGTTGCAGGATCTTAGTTCCTCTTGCTACTAGTGTCTGTCCCCTGGTGGGTGGAACTGGCCCAGGAGCTTGTACAAGTTTCCTGGTGGGAGAGACAGGTGTCTGCTCTCTTGTGAGTGGAGCTGGGTCTTATCCCTCTTGTGAGCAGGGCCATGTCGAGTGGTATGTTTTGCAGTGTCTGTGAGCTTAGTATGACTTTAGACAGCTTGTCTGCTAATAAGCAAGTCTGTATTCCTATCTGCTGGTTGCTAGGCCTGAGGTGCTCCAGCACAGGAGCCTACAGACTGTTTGGTAAGGTTGGGTCTTAGTGCCCAAATGAGGACCTCTGGGAGAACTCACACCAATTAATACTCCCTTGGGTCTCTGATACCAGTTTGCCCCCACAGTGAGATACAGCCAACCCTATGTCTCCCCAGGAGACCCTTCAAGAGCTTGAGATAACGTCTAGCCCAGGTTTCAACGGAGGCACTGCTTTGTGCTGAGTCCCAGGGCATATGAGCCCTTGCGTGCATCCTCCAAGGGGGAGTGTCTCTTCCCTCCAGTCCTGTGGAATTCCTGAACTCAAGCCCTCCTGGCCTTCAAGGCTAAATGCTCTGGGGATTCTTTGTCCTGATGCCAGTCCCTGTCATGGAGTGCTATTTTTATTTGGGAATGAGTCTTATCAAATAACCTTCAGGCTCCCATGTACTATGCATGGGTTTGATTTTTAGAGTAAAGGTGTGAGGACTTCATTTATTACAGAGGACTGCCACCTCTTTCCTCAGGGTATTTGCTGTCCATTGTCTTCTTGATCGGGGGTTTGACTGGTATTGTGGTGACCAGAGCCTGCCTTGGATGTAGACTGGGGACTCCCCTTTGCTCTGTCATTGTCATTGCCCTGTCACGGGTGGGGTTTGCTCTCATGTTGTTGGAATAGAGTCCCCCTACTCAGTTACTTAGCTGTGTTTCCCATCTATAATGCAAGGTAGGTGGAACTGGAGCACTCCCACTGGGAGAGAACCGCTGAGCATTCCTCCTCTGACACAGTCCGCCTGTGAGTGAACTCTGTCGTATCCTCGTTGCCTGTTGTGGGCTCAGAATGTGCACTGTTGGTACTGCTGTCAGTCCTACCTTAACTAGGAATATGTTGACAATTGGTCCTGGTAACTCTCAGGTTGTAGTTGTCCCCAGGCCTCTGGCACAGATCCACGGAGGTCAGGTCCCAGACCTCTGTCAGCGCTGTGGAGGCAGTTCAGGCTCTGGCCTGGCCCAGACATCCCATGTACATGCCCACAAAGTCCACAGCTGATAAACCCAGTCCCATCACAGCTGCAGGAACACCTGTCTGTTCAGATGTCCCATGAGCACTGAATTTAGGAAGCCAGAAGCAGAGGTGTAACTCCATGGTTGGAGCAACTGTGAGGAGAGATTTCAGCTCTTCTTCCTTAGTCTTCTTCCTGGTTCTCAAGTGTGGTTTCAGCCTCACCTGTGCCTGTGGGCCACCCACTGGGGTCTGTCCTGATCCTGCTCGAGCACATGAGCCTGTCAGGCAGGAGGAGGCAGAGGTGAGGTGGTGATCAGTGGGGCTGCCCAGGAGGGAGGAAGCTGAGCCAGCTACCAGGTGATTGGGTGGCCCAGATGGGAAGGGGTCAGAAGCAGCAATGGCCAGGAGCTCACAAGCCGCCTTGGCAGGAGCCGTCCCTAGTTGCCTGTGGAGGGAGGGGCCAGTATGTAAGAGGTGAGGCTTCAGTGGCAGCCCTGCTCTTTGCACATCACTCAACAACGGCACTTTGCTTCCATGGCAGGGCAGGCTTTCTCCATGAGCACTCCTGGTTGTGGATCTCCTCACTCCATCCATTCATCCCAGTACCCAGCACCAGAGTGTGCCCCTGAGTGCAGACCCCATCCCAGACTGCGGCTCACAGGGCTGTGGCTCAGACCATCTGCGTAGATCTCAATCTGTCCTGCCTGCCCCAGGCTGGATGCTGCATCCTCCTCTGAGCTTCTCTTCTGTCTCAGCTGATCTTCCTGCTTTTAAGGGGGCTTCCCATATGTGGGAAACTCCCATATCTTCACCTCTCCTGAGGAGCACAAGTCCCCTCCTGCTTCCTCTCCTCTTCCTTGACCTTTTTTATTTAATCCTACAAAGTTATGTGGTCATCATTCTTGTACTTTTAGGAGACCAATACCCTCTGCTAGTGTTCAGCTGGTGTTCTGTGAGAATTGTTCCATTTATAGATGTATTCTTGATGCGTTTGTGGGGAAAGATGAATTCCATGTACTCCTACTCCTCTGCCATTTTGACCACCCTACATAGTTTATATTCAGTTCAGTTTAGTTCAGTAGCTCAGTCATGTCCGACTCCTTGAGACCCCATGGACTGCAGCACGCTGGGCCTCCCTGTCCATTGCCAACTCCCAGAGTTTATTCAAACTCATGTCCATTGAATCAGTGATGCCATCCAACATCTCATCTTCTGTTGTCCCCTTCTCCTCCTGCCTTCAATCTTCCCCAGCATCAGGGTCTTTTCAAACAAGTCAGATCATCACATCAGGTGGCCAAAGTATTGGAGTTTCAGCTTCAACATCAAGGACTGATTTCCTTTAGGATGGACTGGTTGGATCTCCCTGCAGTCCAAGGGACTCTCAAGAGTCTTCTCCAACACCACTATTCAAAAGCATCAGTTTTTCAGCACTCAGCTTTCTTTATAGTCTAACTCTCACATCCATACATGACTATTGGAAAAACCATAACTTTGACTAGATGGGCCTTGCTTGAAAAAATAATATCTCTCTTTTTTTTTTAATATGCTATCTAGGTTGGTCATAACTTTTCTTCCAAGGAGCAAGGTCTTTTTATTTCATGGCTGCAGTCACCATCTGCAGTGACTTTGGAGCCCTCAAAATAAAGTCTGTCACTGTCTCCACTGTTTCCTCATCTATTTGCCATGAAGTGATGGGACCAGATGCCATGATCTCAGTTTTCTGAATATTGAGCTTTAAGCCAACTTTCTCACTCTCCTCTTTCACTTTCATCCTGTGGTTCTTTAGCTCCTCTTCACTTTCTGCCATAAGGGTGGTGTGATCTGCATATCTGAAGTTATTGATATTTCTCCCAGAAATCTTGATTCCAGCTTTATATTACATATCTATTAAGTCTTCAGTCATTGTGTTCTTTACTTTAGGATTATTGTTTGTTTTATTGAAATGATTTTCTGCATGCATTTTTTTTTTTTGCTTGTGTGTTCTTGTATTTAAGAGAATTATTCTCTGTTCATTGATAGTTTATAGATCTCCTTTCTTTAAAGTCATTTATTAGATATTTCTCATTTTCCTTTGGTGGTATCATGTTAACCTGATTTTCATGATCTTTGATTTCTTATGTGGATATCTGTAGATCTGAGTAAGTTGTTTCCTTTTTCAGACTTTAATTAAAATTTCACTTTGGCAGAGACAGAACTTTAACTTTCCTCTCAGCTTGGTTCTGGATGTATTACCTGGTAGTATCCTTGAGCAGAAGGGGCTTACTATTAGGACCTATTGTGAGGCAAGACCACTGTTCCAGTTCTTAGGTTGTAGGGGAGAAGGGTGTACTGTTGGCTAAGAACAGCAGTTGAATAGGAGTGCTGGTTTGGTTTCCTGCCCATGTGACACTGTGGACTGGATTCTGTGATGGCCTAGGTCCTCGGATCAGGCTTCCTATTCCTAGATGGTCAGGCTGGGCACTATATCCAGCAGTCAACAGCATTATTAATCAGCTTTCTTGCCCTTGCACAGCAGCAGAGCAGGCTTCAAGGCGTTCAGAACTCATTGTTTGTAGACCCAAATCAGGTTCCCATGTGCACTAAATTTCCCATCCCGACAGAGCCACTAGTTTTGTTTTGGAGATAGGGAAAGCAACAGACTGCTTTCTATGCAAGTGGCACTATAAACAGGGCTGTGGGACGGACTCTGAAGCGTCTTGTGTGCTCTGGTTAGGTATCCTGGTCAGAAAAGCTGAAGGCTTTATTCAATAGTAGATGGGAGCTCAAATTAGTTTCTCTGGTCTGTGGAGTACAGTATAGGTTCTAGGTCTGGCAAGGGGTTTATTGGGGATCAAACTAGACTATGCCTTGTGATGGGCCATCATTCTAACTGTAGATAGGTAGGGTTACTGACCAAGTTCTCCATTAAAGCACGGTTGTAATCGGGGTTGCAAGGTGGGCTACACAGATTTCCCAGTGGCTCTATTTAGGTATTTTAGTTGGGCCATGCCAGAGTCTATATTCATCTTTCAGGAGAGCTTTAAGTTATCTTCCAAGCCTGGTTGGGTGTGCAGAACAAATCCTAGGGTCAGCAAGGCTATGCTTTGGTATCATATTAGACCTGCTTGCAAAGTTTTCTGGACAAATAAGGCCACTGTTTTGACTCTGGGAACATGGAATTTCTGGTTGGGTTTCCTACTCAAGTGCTGTTGTTACTGGGGCTGTGAGATGGGCTGCTAAGATTCCTGGGAGCTTAGGTTAGGTTTCCTGGCTATAGAGGTTATATTGGTCAGCAAGGCTATTTGCTTTGGTATCATATTAGACCTGCTTGCAAAGCTTTCTGGACAAATAAGGCCACTGTTTTGACTCTGAGAACATGGAATTTCTGGTTGGGTTTCCTACTCAAGTGCTGTTGTTACTGGGGCTGTGAGATGGGCTGCTAAGGTTCCTGGGAGCTCAGGTTAGGTTTCCTGGCTATAGAGGTTATATTTAGCAGATGGCAGGACTACAGACTAATTTCCCTGCTTGGGGTGGGAATGCGTACAGCAGGACCCCACAATGATAAGACTTTTGTTTGGGGAGCTAATCAGGCAGACCTGCATATTAAACTCTCTGGTCAGATTGGATCACCAGCTTGTTTCTGCAGATGGGCAGAGTGACTGGCTGGACCCTCTGCTTAAGTGCTGCCAGTCAAGCCAGTTCCTATATGCTTGGCCAGGCTTCCTGGTCAAGCAGGACAAGGAGATACACTCCCAGGAATTATGGCCTTGCTTCTCAGTTAGTTGGGGCAGTGGATGACTCAGCTGCTCAGCCTAGGCTTTGCGGGTAGAACAGACTCAAGGGCTAGCAAGGTTATTTATTTAAGGTTTCAAAGCAGGAAAACCCTGCTGAGGTCCTTGGTTAGACTTAGCACAATCTTGGCTCTGTAGATAAGCAAAGTTGCATGTCCCTTCAACTTCTTCTCCATAATGTGATTCTCAGTGGTCAATTCCCATGATCCCTGAGAGACTAGACCAGAGTTAGGACTCCCAAGAATCAACTGAGAGTGCTGGGGAGCTCACTGGCCATCCTAGGCTCTCTTTTCCCACTGGAGGGACTTTAGGCTAGGTAGGGTGTGACACTACCCTAGCCTGGGGGCGGGCAGTGCAGTCAGCAGGCAGAGGCTTCTTTTACTCTTCTCCTAGGGAGTGTCTCCATCCTGTGGTGCAGAGGGCCTCACCTTCTATGCTTTTCACAGAGCTGTTTTGTTCATGATAAGTTGTTTGTTAGTTATTCTTATAATAGGGAGTGAAGTCGGTAATGCCCTATATTGCCATCTGGGTATCATCCTTTGATCAGAAAGACAACTCTGGAAAACATTTTTGAATTCTTCTGTAAAAGTCTCAGAGGTATTGGTCCCCAACTGTCTACAAGTACAGCCAAATTAATATTGCCTCTTTTTAGACTTTAATTTCATTCCAGTTTTTTTTTTTTTTTTTTGCCTTGTCTTTTACTTCTGCAGTAGCTACTGCTATTGCCATAAGTAATGAAATCTTTTGTTTCTGACCATCAAAAAGTCTGTCTCCTGCCAGGATTCTAAAAAAGGCCAACGTGTTAGTTAGTTTATAATATTAACTCTCAGAGCCTTCACAGTTAATTCCTGACAAAATGGAATAGAAAAAAACAATTTTGATGATGTATTTCTTATTGCTTCTGGTACTTTATAAAATAATTTATCTTTATTTAAAGAGTTGGAAACATTAATCATAAACTATCAATTTGGAATATATCCCATCATATCAAGTAAAATAGCTTTTCTTTTGTTAATACTTACTTGGCACCTGGAGATGGACCATGGCAAAGAAAACTGAAAGTTAAATCCTAAACAGATTCCTATATCTCAGGGTGGTGCATTCCTATATCTCAGGTGGTGCATTCCTATATCTCAGGGTGGTGCATTCCTATATCTCAGGGTGGTGCATTCCTATATCTCAGGGTGGTGCATTCCTATATCTCAGGGTGGTGCATTCCTATATCTCAGGGTGGTGCATTCCTATATCTCAGGGTGGTGCATTCCTATATCTCAGGGTGGTGCATTCCTATATCTCAGGGTAGTGCATTGCTAATATATCTCAGGGTAGTGCATTGCTATATCTCAGGGTAGTGCATTGCTATAGCAGTAAATGTTCTGACAGTTGATAAAGTTTAGTGCCATATTAATTTTGTTTCTGTTTCCAACATGTGTATATAAAAATATATATATGACATGTAAATCCATGGCTAATTCATTTCAATGTATGACAAAAACCACTGCAATGATGTCAAGTAATTAGCCTCCAACTAATAAAAATAAATGGAAAAAAATATATATATATATATGTGGAGGCATGACTCATGAATCATCCATTTGCTTATGTATTGGCTAAACTAATCAGTTCTCATGGACTCATGTGTTAAAATTTCCTATCATAACTATTGGGGAAAATATTATTAGTGACATGATGCTTCATAGGTAGCAGAATATATTTAACTTTGCTATTAAAATATTTAAATTCATGGTATAGTAATAAATATTTTGGGACTATCTGGGCATTTTGTAAGATTTAAGTCAAGAATGAGGTGACATATTTGATTAAAAGATTGAAGAATCAGTAAGGGCAGAATAGAACTTTGATTTTTATACACAATCTGTATCTCATGGAATGGGATAAAGGATCATAAGAGAGCTTAATGGTTTATTCTTTTTCACTGTCACATAATCCTGAGAAAAGAATGAACTCTTCAGTCTTCTCAATTGTCAATTCATGGCCTTTGATAAATAGCACATTCACTGAACAGATTTAAAAAGAAAAAAAAAATGAAAAAGGAAATTGAGGTAGGAGGTTGAAGAGAAGATTAAGTTAGCAGGTAATAGAAAATGTATTACTGTAGATCTTTGACATTTTCCACATTAATGTAGGTGGTGGTAAAGTGTGATCAGTAAATTAGTCAAAAAACAGTACTGGCACTGGGTCATTCTTCTCTACTGCATTAAGTTCAAAGAGATTTCCCCTAAAACAATTTATTAAAATGTAGACTTGATTGTGGTTGCTTATAAAGCAGGAAAGAGAGTCCTATTTTACTTCAGAAAGCTTTCTGATGACTTAGTTACTAACATTGTCAACATATTGTTTACTAAAAATCCATTCTTTCATTATTATTTCAAATAGTGTACTCAAATAAAGTGATGCAATGGTGTTACCTGGCAAAGGATTATTTTATATTACACAGAAAAATGAAAATAGGCCCCTTTCATAGACAGACTGTGCCCTGGGAGGAGTAGTGTGCCAACAGCTATCTCTCTGATTATATAGTCTCATGGGACCAGGAAGCACCAGAGTCTAGAGTTAAGTGGTGGTCTCTGTGTGGCAGTGATTAAAAAACAAAACAAAACAGGGTGCCAGACACATGGAAATGCTCCCCTCTAGGAGATGGTGGCACTCTGGCCTGTGGCAGAGGCAAAGCATGAAGACAGTACCCGCGGTTGGATATTTCTGCAAAGCATTGTCAACCCTTAGATGTGTGTTTAATTAGAAGCCTACTAATTAGCCTCCAATTAAAATAAATAAATTTATATTAAAAAAAAGAAAAAAAGAAGAAGCCTACTCCTCAGGTCACATCCAGAGTGATTAACTAATAGGTCTATTTTACAGAGACTGTGCTCTGATCCTGTTGACTCTTGCTTGGTCTGGGGGTGGTAACTGTTTAAGAACTCTCTCCGTGTATTACAGTCCTGTGGGGACATATGGGCATATGCCCTGCGGGCTGCCAGAGCCAGGCATATTTAGAGGTGCTCTCTGGAGGCAGCTGTAAAAATTGGGGTTCTGGAGACTAGTATAAGCTAACATTTGTGAGATACTAGCAAGAAGGCTCAAGCACAGAAAGAAGGCAGATTCCATCCACTGGCCTTTGTTCCCCGGGAGCAATTCAGTAGATGTTGATCAAATCAGAAGTCTACCCTTCAGGTCAAAATCCCAGAAAAGTAACTAGGCTTCTTTCACAAAACACTTGGGGTTGTTTCAGTCAGCTCTCTGTGCAGTGCCCTGGGGATGGTAGCCTACCCAGACCTGTTTCTCTGATTATTGCAGCCACATGGGACTCAGGGACGCAGCTCACCTACCCTCAAGAGCCAAGGGCAATCAAGCTACTGGGTGGTAGCTATGAAAACCAGCCACCAAATATGTGTAAAAGCTCTCTTTCAGGTGATTCTGGTGCTTTATAGCATTGGAAGGGGAGACTGTGAAGATAGTCCCTACTGAGCATAGGCAGGTATGGGGGAGTGTAAAGATGATGCCCATTGTGGGGGGTTGGGGGAGACTTGGAATACAAGAAGGAAAACACAGAATTGGGGGGGGGAGATGATGTTGATTAGCCCGATTAAGGCAAGGGAGAGATGGAAGATGATACCTTGGGGCTAGAGTGAGACCAAGGAGGAGCTCCCTGCCTAGAGCAAAGCAGAGGCAGTGTGTGAAAGTGGCACCCACCAGTCCCTCACGAGATAGTGTCCCAGCACTGCGTCTAATTAGATTCCAGTTGTTATTCTGTCACTAAGTCACATCTGACTCTTTGCAACCCCACAGACTGAGGACACCAGGCTCTTCTTTCCACGGGATTTTTCACACAAGAATACTGGAGTGGGTTGCCATTTCCTCCTCCAGAGGATCTTTCTGATGGAGGCATTGAACCTTCATCTTCTGCACTGGCAGGTAGATTTTTTACCCACTGAGCCATCAGGAAGATAAATTAGATGCCTACACTTCAAGTTAATGCTTTAATATAAGCAAATGAGCCTTTCACTTAAAGGTTGGCTATCTCTGACCTGGGCCTTGGGACAGGGAAACACATGTGCATGAGCTCTTTAAGAGCTATTTCTCAGATAGCTACAGTCTTGTGGGTTTCCTGGACGTGAGCCCCATTGGTTTTCACAGTTAGTTATTTTATGAACTCATCTCTCAGGTACAAGGTTTAAAAATTGCGGAACCCACTGTAGAATTTAAACACTTCACTCCACAAGGAGAAATTCCAGGTTTTGAGTTGCCTCCCAGTCGGGGGTTGCTGCACCAGGAGTGGGGTTTACAGCCAGATTGTGTCCCAGCTTCTACTTCCACATACAATATGGTTTCTCCTTTGCCTAATGTGTGAGCTATTACTTAGTTATCATTTAGAAATTTTTTCAGAAGAAATTTTTATATATATAGCTGTAGACTTGGTGTGTCCAAGTAGGTGAGTTCAAGACTTTCTGTGTTACCATCTTGTCATATAATTCAGCTATGACTTTTAAAACATTTTATATGTCTATTAACATATCTTCCAAGTTGACAGTAAAGTTATTTAAAAAATTTATTGTAAATTGATGTACAATTTTATGTCACTTTCATCATTATAATTTGATATTTGTATAAATTGTAAGTGATCACCATAATAAACCTACTTAACATATATTACCATACATAGTTACAAATTTTTTTTGTGATGAGAACTTTTAACATTTATTCTCTTAGCAATTTTTAAATTCACAGTACATTTTTAACTATCATCACCATGCTATATAATATATTCCAAAGACAAATTTTATATGTGGACATTTATACCTTTGGACTACCTTCACCTATGTTGCCCATCACCACATCCCACCTCTGGAAACAATCAGTCATTCTGTGCGTGTGTGTGTGTGTGTGTGTGTGTGTGTGTGTGTGTGTTTTAGTTTCATATACAAGTGAGATCACATGATATTTGCCTTATTTGACTTTCACTTAGCATAGGTCCATCCATGTTGCTGCAAATGGTGAAAGTTTATTTCTTTTTATGGTTGAATATTATCCCACAGTGTGTGTGTGTATCACATTTTCTTTATTCATCCATCAGTGGACATTTTGGTTGCTTCTGTGTTTTCACTACTTTCACTACTTCTGTGTTTTTACTAATATAAATAATGCTGCAATAAACATGGAGATGAAGATATCTTTTCAAGTTAGTGTTTTTGTTTTCTTGGGAGAAATAACCAGAAGTAGAATTGTTGGGTCACATGGAGTTCGTTCTATTTTTATTTTTTTAAGGTCTTATGTACTGTTTTCAACAGTAACTGCACCAATTTACATTTCCATCATCACGGCACAAGAATTCCCTTCACATTCTCACCAACACTTGTGATTTTTTTTTCTTTTTAATAACAGGTGACACCCCTGTGTGTTTTTGATTTGTATTTCCCTGATGATTAATTATGTTGAGCACCATTTCATGTTCTTTTGCCATCTTTGTGCTTGGGGAAAATCTCTCTTTAGGTCCTCTGCTGATGTTTTAATTGTATTATTTTTTTATATTGAGGTGTATGAAGTAATTATTTATTTTTTGTTTTAGATATATAATTTGCAGATACTTTATCCCAGTTGGTAGGTAGTCTTTTTATTTTGTTGATGGTCTTCTTTGTACATTTTTAGTCTGATGTAGTCTCACTTGTATATTTTGCTTTGTTTCCTTTGCTTTTGTTGTCATATCAAAAAAAATTATTATCAGACTTATGGTGTTACTTCTTATGTTTTTTTTTGTTGTTGGTTTTATGGTTTTAAGTCTTATATACATTTTGAGTTAATTTTGTATATGGTGTTAGAGAGTGGTCCACTTTCATTCTTTTGCATGTGGCTGTTCAGTTTTCCCAGCAGTATTTATGAAAGAGACTATGCTTTCCCTATTATATATTATGGGATCCTTTGTTGTAAATTAGTTGACCATATATACACATGGCTTTATTTTTGGGCTCTCTAGTCTGTATCATCCATCTATGTAATTTATTGTTAATACCATTCTGTATTAATTACTACTGTTTGTAATAGAGTTTGAAATCAGGGAGCATGATTCCTATAGCTTTGTTTTTCTTAAGATTGTTTTGCTACCCAGGGTCTCCTGTGGTTCCACTTTTAAGGCTAAAGAAATGTCTGAGATATGAGGGTACAACCAAAAATAATAAATGAATAATTTACAATGATAGAAACTCTTCAACTAAAATACTTGACACCTAAAAAAAACCCTCAAAAACAAAGCTATATAAATATCAAACAATTACTAATAAAGAGAAAATCAGGACAAATTGCCAAACATCATGACTTTTGACAAATCTTGGTAAATACCTGCTATAGAAAGCTATTGTCAGACTCAAAATATGAAAATTATGGATTCTCATGCTTTGTCAAGTGGAGACCCATTTTATACACTGTACAAATAACAAATGAAGGTCTTTGACCTTGCCTCTGACGTCTACTTACTGTAATAAAGGCTCATGATTTGAATTAGTCATAATAAATCATTACTATTATTTATTAAATATTATGGCTCTTTTCAATGGATACACACCAGATTCACTATTGCAGCTTTCATAATATTAAAAAAAATACAGAAATCTTGATCTTAACCCAGATCCACTTATCCAGATCCTCCAATTGTGTAGTCCTGAGATTGTTATTTTGTTAAAAGTTGAATTTAATTCTAGCCATGGAAAAGAATAGCTGGTCTATTGAATGAGTGCTGAGTTTTTAGTTGGTCACTGATTTTCTCCTTTTTATATCTAATCCAAAAAACAGACTTATAATAAATTGGGGTAAGGAAAAGAGAAGTAGGACTGTTTGGGGGCACTTGGCATATATCACATGAAATCCTGAAAATAAAAGGCAGTTTGCAAAATGATTTACAAGAACCTGATAGAAATTGTTACCTGCACACAGAGACCATGAATACTTTTGCGTATTTTCATAGAATTTTATAATTAACATCAATCATGTTTTACTGAGTTTAAGTTTATAAAGTAATAAAATTGGAAAACTAAAAAACCAATCTATTAAATAAACCATGTATTGGAAAGCAAATGAAAAATTGTAGCGACAAACTATTTATAATTTCAGACTTAACTGCCTAAATCATTTTGTCTATATTTTAATTTAAATCTGTTAACTTAAATTGAATAGTCTTCAATTCTGAGTGTGTATTAGAACCACACAGGGAACATTAAAAAAAAAAAAATCTGTTTTTCTGTTTATACGAAGCAACTAAATCAGAATCTATGGATGGGCCCTGAGTATCTGGCATGTTAAGTGTTATCTCCCCTACCAGGTAACTGTCTGCAGCTAGGTCTGAGAATCATTATCTAAACTCCAAGTTTAAGAAATGCTAGTTTATTTTAATTTTGTAAAATTTAACTCAGGCAATGATTTACAAAACTAGGGTAATATCTTGAAAATAGTATTAAAATAGTAAATGTTTTATAAAATTATCAGTATCAAAGACACAATTATTATTCAGTCCTGAAGTTGAAGTGTTTGTCAGTTGTGTCTGACTCTGCAACCCCACAGACTATAGCACACTAGGCACCCCTGTCCATGGAGTTCTCCAGCCAAGAATAATGGAGTGGGTTGCCATTCCCTTCTGGAGCTATAGACAAGATAAATTATCAAATTTCTTTTTACCTGATTTAAAAAATTAGAGCAGGATTATTTATTTTGGAAAGATAAAGGTGATCAGTTCTAGGTGTTCATTAGAAGGACTGATATTGAAGCTGAAACTCCAATACTTTTGCCACATGATGTGAAGAGCTGACTCATTTGAAAAGACCCTGATACTGGAAAGATTGAGGGCAGGAGGAGAAGGGGACGCCAGAGGATGAGATGGTTGAATGGCATCACTGACTCAATGGACGTGGGTTTGGGTAGACTCTGGGAGTTGGTGATGGACAGGGAGGCCTGGCGTGGTGTGGTTCATGGGGTTACAGAGAGTTGGACATGACTGAGTGACTGAATTGAACTTAGTGTCTGTTAAGGTTAATCAATAACCTCAGATATGCAGATGACACCACCCTTACGGCAGAAAGCAAAAGAACTAAAGAGCCCTCTTTATGAAAGTGAGAGAGTGAAAAAGTTGGCTTTAAACTCAACATTCAGAAAACTAAGATCACAGCATCCTGTCCCATCAGTTCATGGCAAATAGATGGGGAAAGAATGGAAACAGTGAGGGATAGGCTTCAAAATCACTGCAGATGGTGACTGCACCATGAAATTAAAAAATGCTTGCTCCTTGAAAGGAAAGCTATGATCAAACTAGATAACACATTAAAAAGCAGAAACATTACTTTGCTAGCAAAGGTTCATCTAGTCAAACATCTAGTCTACTGTGGTTTTTCCAGTAGTCATGTATGAATGGTGAGAGTTCAACTATAAAGAAAGCTGAGTGCCAAAGATCATGCTTTTGAACTGTGGTGTTGGAGAAGTCTTAAGAGTCCCTTGGACTGCAAGGAAATCCAACCAGTCCATCCTAAAGGAATCAGTCCTTAATATTCATTGGAAGGATGATGCTGAAGCTGAAACTCCAATACTTTGGCCATTTGATGTGAAGAACTGACTCACTAGAAAAGATCTTGATGCTAGGAAAGATTGAAGGCAGGAGAAGAAGGGGACGGCAGAGGATGAGATGGCTGGATGGCATCACTGACTCAAGGGATATGAGTTTGAGTAAGATCTGGGAGTTGGTGATGGACAGGGCAGCCTGGTGTGGTTCAGTCCATGGGGTCACTAACAGTCGGACACGACTGAGTGACTGAACCAAACTGAAGGCTAATGATAAAGAGGGGATGAGGGAGAAAAAGTGAAAGAAAATATGAACCTTCAATGTGAATAATTATTTAGGAAAATCCTGAGGAAAGGAAACCTTGAATTTAAAAAGTTGTCAGCATGTTAAAGTTCTCAACTTTTGGTAGTTGTATGAAAAATATGCTTCCTTTTATCTTAGATATTTTGTCCTTTTAATATTTTCTGCACTAAATACAATGCATCTATAAATGGTTATTTTTAGATCAACTGCAATTATGCTTTCTGTTTAGTTTCAAAATTTTTATTAAAAATGTGTGTAGTATTTTAAATTATAGAAAAATATATGTCATTCTCTTAAAGGTATGCAGAACACAAGAGAAGGAAACAAGAAAAAGTTTCCATAAAATATCATTGCTCACTAGTCAGATTTTCTTTCCTAGACTGGGGTAAATCTTCAGAGCAGCAGCCATAGAACCTATCTGCAGCTTTAGAACACTGGTTTACATTGTGAAGTTTCAGGCACTAACAATAAAATATAAACTATAGTTTCTGTGGTTCAACACTGCAATTGTTTTACATGTGATTTATACTTGAGAAAAGAGCAAACAGCAATAATTGCTTTGCTGATGTATTTAATTTACAGGTTGGGTGGCTCCAGAAGTATGTTTCAAAGTGTTCAGTCTTGTTAACCATGAAGTATAAACTGCAGGATTCTCATCTGCAGGTGAAACAAGCAGATGCTGCAGCTTTGATTTCACAGGTAAGAAAATGACTTTTTTTATTTTTGGTTTGGCAGCTTGCAGTTTTTTATGTAGGTATATGTGTGTGTGTGTGTGTGTGTATATATACATATACCCATGATATTTTTCAGTCAAATATGTATGACTGTGAATAAGCAGCATGATTATTACAAACAAAAGCCATTTTTTTTTCCCCATGGAGTATACAGTTTTAACATCAGGTATTACCTTCCGTATATGTTCTCTTAAAAAAAAGAAAAAGAAAAACTAGTGACTCTTTTATTCACACTCACAAAGACCTCAGGCTGCCTCTATCAGTAGATGATTGTCACACAGGTTATCAACCAGATACCTTTCCTGGATTGAATTATATATGACTCTGGGGGAGATTAATATTGCAGAGACAGATGTAGAGTGGTATTCAACTTGACCACTAATAATAAGGAATCTTCAAACTCTTTTTGGCCAAATCTCATGTGAGGACAACAGGACGGATTCTCTACAATGAAGCTATGGGCAGAGTTTCACCTTCACTGGCACACCTGGAAGTCATATGCCAAACAAACATTTTCCAGAGTAAATAGAAGTACTTTATTGATGTGATCACAATAATACATAATTTTCTAAACATGTAGACTCACCATAATTTATCTAAATATCTGCTTTGATATTTTGATATTTAACTCAAATTGCCACTGAATAAACAGATTGTATTGCATATTAATACTTGCCTTAATTTTAGAGGGGCTTCGAACAGTAAGATTGTCATATTAAGGTTTTAATTCTATGAATCTATGTTTCTTTTTTCAGAATGTTTGACTCATATGTTTATCTACTTTGGAAAGTGACAAATCATTTCATTCCACCCTTAAAGATTAAATTGTATTATATATTAAAATATCAAATTTGACTAGTAAAAATTACATCTTCATTCATTTTATCTTTAATTTACTTGTTACTGAGTACCTTCTATGTTCCCAGGACCATTATAGACTCTGGGGCATCAAAAGAAAAAAGACTTAAAAATCTGTCCTCATGTTGATTATAGAGAAATAGAGAAAGAGAAGAGGTGGAACAATATCCCTGAGAAAGGAAGAGTGGATGAAATGTACTTCATAATTAGAGGTATGATCCCTGAATGCTGGTCTGTGTATAGAGGAGAAGACCATAGGACATATTATCACAGATGAAGGACATAGCAGTGGAAGCTTGTAGAATTTGTCTTCTTATAGCTACAGTTCATTGTTTAATAAGAATTGAGATCATCACATGAGAGTGAAGATTAATAGGACATATAGTAGAATTAAAGCACTACATATGAAAGCACTGTCTTAGAGAATGGGAGAATGTGGTTTCATTTGGCAGCAACACTAAAGACATTTTAATTTGGTGATTTTTCAAAGAATATAAAGTAAGACTAGTAAGCTTGACTGTAGTTTTTCTAGTTACATTTCACAACAGAAAACAGTTTACCCTTGAACAACATGAGGGTTATAGGTGCTGATCCTTCACACAAACAAAAATCTAAGTATAATTTATAATCAGCCCTCTCTATATTCAGATCCTTCATATGTGAGTGTCTGCAGATTCCCAACTGTAGATCATGCAGTATTGTAATATTTACTATTGAAAAAAATCTACATATAAGTAAACCCAGAAGTTCAAACCCATATTTTTCCAGGGATAACTTTATATGCCTGCAGAACACAGAAGTTTGCAGTTTGTTTATGAGAGTATAATGAAGTAAAAGGAAGGTAAGTAGACATCATGATTCACCCTGGGAATTATGATGGGAAAGTAAAGAAGAAAGAAGGTTGATGGATGGTATAGCATCAAATGCAGTTTAAAAGTGGGACAGGAAAAAGAAAAAAACACAAAATTCTTTTTTTTTTTCCAATAAGTTGGAAAAAAGAACCGGTGATTGGAAAAATATTTAAGATTGCAATTATAAACGTGTGTCATATAATGGTAATAACATTAACAAAATAACTACAGAGGATGGTAAACAAAATTATTGCAGGGGAGATCAAGAAAATGAGTGAAATAGAGATTATCTTACTGTTTGTTATAATCTCCCATGTTAGTACAGGAGATCCAGAGAGGGAGGGTTCCATGGAGGAACGGGTGATGACAAGGGGAGACAATACATAGTTACTTCGGGGGAGGTGGCAAGATGACAGAAAAAGATATCATCACTCCTTCTTATGAAATTACCAAAATCACAACTAACTGCTAAACAGTCACCTACCAACAAATGCTAGTCCCTACCAAAAAATGATACCCTACATCCAAGACAAAGAAGAAGCCATGGCCAAACATTAGGAAGGACACAACTGTGATAAAAATCCCATAACTGCCAGGTGGGTGACTCCTAAACTGGAGAGCAATTGTACCACAGAATTTCTCTCCCAGAAGAGAGAGTTCTGAGCCCTATGTCAGGCTCCCCAGCCTCGGGGCTGGGCAATGGGAAAAGGAGCCCCCCAAAGAGTCTGGCTTTGAAGGTCAGTGGGGTTGGACCACAGGAATTCCACAGACTGAGAGAAATGGAATGCAATTCTTGGAGGGTGCACATAGGGTGTCCTGCACACCAGGACCCAGGGGGAAAAAAGCTATGACCTCATAAGAGAATGGGCCATACTTACAAGCTAGTGTTGGAAGGTGTCCTGCTAATTTTGGAAGGTGGCTATGGCTCACTGATGGTGGCAGATCAGGTCAGGGCTCATTGCATGTGCCCTCTAAGAGGTATCGCCTCAGACCAGTAAGGCCAGAGGGGCCATCATCAATAAAACTATAAACAATAAATGCTGGAGAGGATGTGGAGAAAAGGGAACGCCCCTACATTGTCGCTGGGAATGTAAACTGGTATAGTTACTCTAGACAACAATATAGGGGGTCCTTAAGAAACTAAAAAAAAAAATAGACCTACCTTATGATCCAGCAATCAAACTCCTGGGCATATATCCAGAAAAAAATCCCACAGAAACATAATTTGAAAATATATATGCACCCCAATGTCCATTGCAGCACTATTTACAATAGCCAGGATATGGAAGTAGCATATATGTCCATTAACAGAGGAATGGACAAAGAAGATGTGGTACATATATACAGTGAAATACTAACCATAAAGAACAACAAAATAATGCCATTTGCAGCAACATGGATGGACCTGGAGATTATTCTATTAAATGAAGTAAGTCAGAAAGAGATATAACATATGATATCACTTACACGTGGGCTCTAAAAAGGGGGTACAAAACAGAAATAGTTACAGATATAAAAAATTAAGCAGAAAGTAAAAGTGTTAGTTGCTCAGTTGTGTTCAATTCTTTGAGACCCCATGGTTCATATCTTTGTCCATGGAATTCTCCAGGCAAGAATACTGGACAGGGTAGCCACTCCTTTCTCCAGGGGATCTTCCCACCCAGGGATCGAACTCAGGTCTCCTGCATTGCAGACAGATCCTTTATTGTCTAGGCCACCAGGGAAGCCCTAACTGAAGCAGGGGAGGGATAAATTGGAAAACTGAGATTGACATATACGCACTATATATGTAGGGGCTTCCCTGGGGGCTCAGAGGTTAAGCGTCTGCCTGCAATGCGGGAGACCCGGGTTCGATTCCTGGGTCAGGAAGATCCCCTGGAGAAGGAAATGACAACCCACTCCAGTATTTTGCCTGGAGAATCCCATGAACAGAGGAGCCTGGTGGGCTACAGTCCACAGGGTCGCAAAGAGTCGGACATGACTGAGAGACTTCACTTCACTTTCCTTCACTGCTATATGTAAAATAGATAACTAATAAGGACCTACCACATACCACAGGGAGTGCTACTGAATAGTCTGTAATGGCCTATATAAGAAAAGAATCTAAAATGGAGTAGACGTGTGTGTGTGTGTGTGTGTGTGTGTGTGTGTGTGTGTGTTTATATATGCATATGTCAGGGAACGTTTAACAGGATTCCTAGGTGCTGTTTCTCATAAATCCTCTGTTCCTTAGTTCCTGGCAACAGGAACGAGTGGAACGGCATGCCGCTTGCAGGACTGAGGTCATAGGATGAAACACATGCGTGAATCTCCTTCAGTAAACATTCTCCTTAAGACAAAACTGCTTAGTCCCCTTCCTCTTTCTTGAGATATGGATTGTCTCCTGACCTTATGACCATTGTTAATCCCTTGTTCCCTTGATAACAGTTGCTGTATGTTTGGTTTTCTGATCTTTATCACTGTCGAAAGAAATTCCTTGTACAACAGCCTATATATACTCACAGAAAGACCATTAAAGCACCCTTGCTCCACCAGAGGCTTGGGTCCCCTATCTTTCTTTCTGTCTCTCTCTCCCTCCCTCCAGCCAATTCTCTGGAGCTTGGAAACCCGGCGAGCTCACTCTCCTGCCCGGGCTTTCAAGACCTCCTCAAGAGGGCACCCTGTGCCTCCCTGAGTGGTGCAAGCCCTGTTCTAGGGTTTTATTGGTTCTCTGCGTAAACCAGGGAATATTAGCTTCTCTCTTTCACTTTCTTATCATCAACTCCGGACCACCAGGTTCCGGTCCATTTAAGGAGCACAACATGAATAGAAACTGATCTACTTTGCTATACACTTGAAATCAACAAAACATTGTAAATTGATTATTCTCTAATAAAAATTTTAAAAATGAAATTATAATACTAACACAATGCAGAAAAATTAACTCAAAATAGATTAAAGATCTAAATGTAAGACTGGATATTATAAAAGTTAGAGGAAAATATAGGTAGAACATTGTTTGACATAAATTGTAGCAATATCTTTTTTGATCTGTCTCCTAAAGTAATGGAAGTAAAAGCAAATATAAACAAATGGGATCTAATTAAATTCAAAAGCTTTTATACAGAAAAGGAAATTGGAAATCATAAACAAAATAAAAAGCAACCCACAGAATGGGAGAAAATATTTGCAAATAATGTGACCAATAAGGGATTAGTCTCCAACATTTACAAACAGCTAATGCAACTCAATATCAAAAAACAAAAAATTAAAAATGGTTAAAAGATCTAAATAGAAATTTCTCCAAAGAAGAAATCTAAAGAGACATTTCTCCTCACATCAGTCAGAAGCCATCATCAGAAAATGTACAAACAGTAAATTCTGAAGAAGGTATGAAGAAAAGGAAACCCTCCTATCCTGTTGGTGGTAATGTGAATTGGTACATCCACTATGAAAAATAGCATGGACACTGTGTAGGCTCCTTAAGAAACTAAAAATAGAGCTATCATATGATCCAGCAATCCCACTCCTGGACATATATCTGGAGGTGAATGTGGTTTGAAAGGATACACATACTCCAGTGTTCACTGCAGCGCTCTTTACAATAGTCAAGTCAAGGAAGCACTCTAAATGTCCATTGACAGTTAAATGGATAAAGAAGATGTGGTATTTATATACAATGGAATTTTCAGTTCAATTCAGTTCAGTCGCTCAGTCATGTCCAACTCTTTGTGACCCCATGAATCGCAGCACGCCAGGCCTCTCTGTCCATCACCAACTCCCAGAGTTTATTCAAACCCATGTCCATCAAGTCGGTGATGCCATCCAGTCATCTCATCCTCTGTCGTCCCCTTCTCCTCCTGCCCCCAATCCGTCCCAGCATCAGGGTCTTTTCCAATGAGTCAACTCTTCACATCAGGTAGCCAAAGTATTGGAGTTTCAGCTTCAACATCAGTCCTTCCAATGAACACCCAGGACTGATCTCCTTTAGGATGGACTGGTTGGATCTCCTTGCAGTCCAAGGGACACTCAAGAGTCTTCTCCAACACCACAGTTCAAAAGCATCAATTCTTTGGTGCTCAGGTTTCCTCACAGTCCAACTCTCACATCGATACGTGACCACTGGAAAAACCATAGCCTTGACCAGACAGACCTTTGTTGGTCATACTACTCAGCCATTAAGAATAAGAAAATATTGCCATTTGCACCAACATGAATGGACCTGGAGATTATTATACTAAGTGAAGTAAGTCAGATAGAGAAAGGCATATTACTTGATATAATTTATATAAGGCATCTAAATTTTAAAAAGGATAGAAACTTACTTAGAAAATAGAAACAGATAGTGAATTTATGGTTACCAGGGTAAAGGCTGAGGTGAGAGACAATTTAGGAGTTTGGGACTGACATGTACACACTGCTATAGTTAAAACAGATAACCAAAAAGGACCTACTGTATAGCACATGGAAGTCTCCTCAATATTCTAACAACGTGAAAAGAAAAAGAATTTGAATAAGAATAAAAAAAAAGAATAGATACATGAAAGTGTATGACTGAATATACACATTCAGTGATTCAGTGACTAACAGAATCACTCTGCTGTATACCTGAAACTAATACAACATTGTTAATCAACGAGATTCAAATATAAAATTAAAAAAAAAACTTAAAGTTACCTTGATTAAATTTAAAGAAAATGAAAGGAGAATGGCCTAGAAATAGCCATGAAGAACAAGGAGGGCACCTGTTCCATTTTTAGGAATTAATTGCTTCAGGGGAGTAAGAAAGAAGAGTTATCCCTTAAGGGAGCTGTAAAAGAAGTAACATTATCAGAAGTGAGCAAGATATCAGATTGCAGAAGTATGCAGAGAAAATCATAGAAGAGTGGAAGATGTCTCTCTTTTTTAAACCTATGATTGCGTTCCATAGGACACAATTAGAGTTTCAGGTATATGTTTTAATTTGATTTTGCTTATGAATTTTATTAGATATTCCAGTTGATTGCTATAAATTTCCCTGTTATTTTATAAAGCTGTTTATATATTAACCACTTACATGTGTTGCAAAATTGTTTCTAGTTTTTCCTTGAACATTTATGATATTGCTAAATTCCATGAAGTATGGTTTATTTTTAATATTTAATGGCCATTAAACATATTTATTTCACAAATATTCTCATTTGAAAGCCCATGTCCATTGCATACAATTATCTTACTTCAGGTTTGTGAAAATAGGTGTATACAAAATAGTCATTTATAATTTTGGAAATCTGATGTATAAGAGAAAGAGGAATCAAAGATTAAAACTGACTTTTCCCACATACTTAAGTAAATATTTTAAAGTAATTTTTAAATAACTTACCTATTCTTTAGACTGTGATGTGTACTTATAGTAACAACCTTTTCAAAATATTTATTCTGTTTAATTAATCTGCGTATACACATATCAGTTCTACATTGTTCATGAACTATTGAATGTTAAAATTTATGGACATGTAAAATAATTTCACATATTACATTAATAACCAGTATACTGCTTTGAGCCTTTTTAAGGTTCATACTTTTTCCTGTGAAAAATATACACATTCCTATGCTGAATGGATGTCTGAAAAGGCAAACATCAAAGCACTAACAGTGATTATCTCTGGATGTTAGAATAAGATTTGTGTTTTATTTTATTTTGCTTTTTTTTTCATTTTCATGCAATATTATGAGAAAATATATTTATCCTTCAAAATATCACAAACACAGGTACATACTAACAACCATTTAAAGAGACTTTGAAAAGAGAGAGAATAACCTTTCTCTAGCTTCTCTGTGCCTCAGACAATCATGCTTGTTTCAGTTTATGAAACGCAACATGTTTCATTTTGGACAATTTCATTTTGACATTTTCAGTGCATCTTGTCTCCCATAAATATACTTTGTGTAGATAAATCCTATTCATTTTGCAGATCTCAGCTTAGGTGTTTATAACTGTTATTTTATAGACGTTTTCTGTCCCTAACCCCACTCCAGTTTTCCATAGTGTGTGCTTTTCCTTGTTACTCCTGTGTAAAATGGTCATCAGTTAGTCAATGTCTTCCTTTTTGATTGTCAATTCCACTGGGCTAGGGAATGTATTTGTCTAGATGCTTGGATACTTAATACAGAGGCACATCTGAGACAAGCAATATATGGTATTTTGAATAAATGAGTGAAAAAATGACTAATAAGGGCACAGTTTTACATTTTCTCTGTCTCACTAGGGATATAAACTTGACTTAGTAACTTAGCATCTCTTGAATTTCCTCACCTAAAAAAAAAAAATTGAAGGAAGCAATCTGTTTTATTTATTTAAAGTAAATACAAAGGCATGTATATAAGACATTTAGTCTCTCATATAAAATGAACATCCAATTGATGATTATGCTATCATTACTTTAAAATGTTTTCAGGAATACATCCTGTTAAAAAAAAAAATGGCCAACCACTGCAATGGAAACTACAATAGAGAATCTCTGAAAGAATGGCCACCCATTAAGGTGGGAGGATGGTATATATCAGTGTTTAAAAAAATCACATTAAATCCTGAAGAAATCAATGGAAGTGGCCAAGATGGCAGAATTTGAAAACCTTGAAATCACCTTCCTCCATGGGCACACCAAAATTACAGGTGAATTTCATAAAATTTTAAAGAAGAGTTAACAACTATACTTTTCAAACTAAAGAGTGCTTTCAACTCATTCTATGAGACCAGAATCACCCTGATATGAAAACAGACGTACCACCACAAAAAAAGAAAGTCACAGGCCAATATCACTGATGAACATAGATGCAAAAATCCTCAATAAAATGTTAGCAAATCAAATTCAATAATGCATTAAAATGATTATATATTATGATCAAGTGGGACTTACACCAAGGATGCAAGGATGCTTCAATATCTGCCAATCAATGTGAAACACCCCCATTAACAAATTGAAGAGCAAAAGTGATATGATTCTCTCAATATATGCAGAAAAATCTTTTGACACATTTTAACATTCATTTATGATAAGACCTCTCAACATGGTGGATATCGAGGAACTTACCTCAACATAATAAAGGCCACATATGGCAAATGTGCATCCAGCATCATAACTCAACCATGAAAAGTTGAAAGCATTACCTCTAAGGTCAAAAACAAACCGAGGATGTTCTCTTGCCACTTTTATTAAATATAGTATTGGAAGTCCTAGCCAGAGTAATGAGAAAAGAAAGAGAAATAAAAGGAATCCAAATTAGAAAATAAATAAAACTGTATCTGTTTATAGGTGACATTATACTATTAAAAGTTATTAGGATAAATAATTTGGTAAGATAAAAATTAATAAACATAAATATATTACATTTCTATATACTAATATTAAACAACCAAAAGATAAAACTTTTAAAATTGAATTTATAATATCACTGATAGAATGAAATATCTTAAAAAACTATTTAAATATCTAAATTTAAATAAGGAGGTAAAACTCTATTCTTTGAAAAATGTGAGATACGGTTGGAAGAAACTGAGAATGATAGAAATAAATGGAAAATAGGTGCACATAGATTGAAATAATTAATAATGTTAATGATGAGCATAGTAACTTACAGACACAATGTATCCATTTCAAAGTACCAATGATACCTTTCATAGAACTAGAGAAAATAATTCTAAAGTTTGTAAAGAATCACAAAGCCCTCAAATAGCCAAAACAATATTGATAAAGAACAAAGGTGGAGGTATTATGCTCTCTAATATCAAACTATATATACTACATTCTATGATAATCAAAACATTATGATATTGTCACCAGAAATGGACACATAGATCAATGGAACAGAATAGAAAGTCCAGAAATAAGCCTATGCATACTCATCTCACATGCTAGTAAAGTAATGCTCAAAATTCTCCAGGCCAGTCTTCAGCAATACATGAACCATGAACTTCCAGATGTTCAAGCTGGTTTTAAAAAAGGCAGAAGAATCAGAATCAAGGCAGAATCAAGTTGCCAACATCTGCTGGATCATGGAAAAAGCAAGAGAGTTCCAGAAAAAAACATCTATTTCTCCTTCATTGACTATACCAAAGCCTTTGACTGTGTGGATCACAATAAACTATGGAAAATTCTGAAAGAGATGGGAATACCAGACCACATACCTGCCTCTTGAGAAACCTGTATGCAGGTCAGGAAGCAACAATTAAAACTGGACATGGAACAACAGACTGGTTCCAAATAGGAAAAGGAGTACATCAAGACTGTATATTGTCACCCTGCTTATTTAACTTACATGCAGAGTACATCATGAGAAACGCTAGTCTGGAGGAAGCACAAGCTGGAATCAAGATTGTGGGGAGAAATAATAACAACCTAAGATATGCAGATGACACCACCCTTATGGCAGAAAGTAAAGAAGAACTAAAGAGCCTCTTGATGAAAGTGAAAAAGGAGAGTGAAAAATTTGGCTTAAAGCTCAACATTCAGAAAACCAAGATCATGGCATCCGGTCCCATCACTTCATGGCAAATAGATGGAGAAACAGTGGAAACAGTGACTGACTTTATTTTTCTGGGTTCCAAAAACACTGCGGATGGTGATTGCAGCTGTGACTTTAAAAGACGCTTACCCCTTGGAAGGGAAGTTATGACCGACCTAGAAAGCATATTAAAAAGAAGAGACACTACTTTGTCAACAAAAGTCTGTCTAGTCAAGGCTATGGTTTTTCCAGTAGTCATGTATGGATGTGAGAGTTGAACTATAAAGAAAGCTGAGCACCAAAGAATTGATGCTTTTGAACTGTAGTGTTGAAGAAGACACTTGAGAGTCCCTTGGACTGAAAGGAGATCCAACCAGTACACCCTAAAGGAGATCAGTCTTGGGTGTTCATTGGTAGGACTGATGTTGAAGCTGAAACTCCAATACTTTGGCCACTTGATGCAAAGATATGACTCATTTGAAAAGACCCTGATGCTGGGAAAGATTGAGGGCTGGAGGAGAAGGGGATGACAGAAGATGAGATGGTTGGATGGCATCACTGACTCAATGGACATGGGTTTCAGTGGACTCTGGGAGTTGGTGGCCAGGGAAGTCTGGCGTGCTGTGATTCATGGTGTCACAATGAGTCGGACATGACTGAGTGTCTGAACTGAGCTGAACATATAAAGAAGGCTGAGTGCTGAAAAATTGATGCTTTTGAATTATGGTCTTGGAGAAGACTCTTGAGAGTCCCTTGGACAGCAAGGTGATCAAACCAGTCAATCTTAAAGGAAGTCAGCCCTGAATATTCACTGGAAGGACTGATGCTGAAGCTCTGATTAATACTTTGGCCACCTGATGTGAAGAGCTAACTCAATGGAAAATACCCTGATGCTAGGGAAGATTGAGGGCTGGAGGATAAATGGGTGACAGAGGACGAGGTGATTGATGGCATCACTGACTCAATGGATATGAGTTTGAGCAATCTCTGGGAGACGGTGGTGGACAGGAAGCCTGGCTTGCTGCAGTCCATGGGGTTGCAAAGAGTTGGACATGAGTTAGCAACTAAATAACAAGTAGTCACAGAATACCTTATAATTTCAATTATGTAGCATCTAAAAAACAAAGGATAAAAACAAGCATAACAAAACAAATAAGACTCACAGGTACAGAAAACAAGACTGATTGTTGCCAGAGGAGAAAGGGGTGTCGAGGTAAAGTGAATAGGTGAGGGAGATTAAGACGTATAAACTTCCAGTATCAAATAAGTCAAGGGTTTTAATGCACAGCATAGGGAAATATTCAATAATATTGTAACAACTCTGCATGGTGACAGATGGTAGTTAGACCTTTTGTGGTTATGATTTTGTAATGTATAAGAGTATCAAATCACTGTCATATAACTGAAATTTATATAATATTGTCAGTCAAATATACTTCAATAGAAACAAACAAAAGCAAATGAATTAAAGCTTAAACACAAGGCCCAAAACCATAAAAGGACTTGCTGGATGGCATAGCAAACTCTGATCAATATTCTGTAATGACCTAAATGGGAAAAGAACTTGAAAAAGAATAGATAAATGTATAACAGGATCACTTTGCTATACACCTGAGACTAACACATTATAAATTAACTATACTCCAGTATAAGATAAAACTTAAAGTAAACATAGGCAGTAAGCTTCTTGACATGGGTCTTGGTAATACTTTTTGGGATTTGTCTCCTCAGACAAGGGAAACAAAAGTTGAAATAAACTAATAGGAGTAGATCAAACTAAGAAGTTTTTGCACAGGGAACAAAACTATCTAAAAAAAAAAAAAAAAACCCAAAAGGCAACCTACTGAATGGGAGGAAATAGTTGAACACAACATACCTGATATTCACAATATACAAAGAACTCATACAACTCTTCATCAAAAAAAAAAAAAGAAAGAAAGAAAGAAAACAATCAAAAGTGGACAGAGGATGTGAATATATATTTTCCCCAAATAGACATAAGAATGGCCAACAGACAAAAAAGATGCTTAACATTACTAATCATCAGGGAATTAAAACCACAGTGAGATGCCACTTCATACCTTTCAGAATGGCTATCTTTAAAAAGACAAGTAACAGGTGTTGATGAGGATATAGAGAAAAGGGAACCTTTATGCACTGTGGGGTTATACATTGGTGCATCCAGTATGGAAAATTGTACGGTGGTTCCTCACAAAATGAAAACTGCCATATGATACAGCAGTTTCACATCCGAGGATTTACCTGAAAGAAACCAAAAACACTCATGTGAAAAGATATGTGTACCCCTGTGTTAATTGGAGCATTATTGATAGTAGCCAGGATGTGAAAGCAACTTGTGCCCATCGATAGATGAATTAATAAAGAAGATGTGTGTGTGTGCATACACACGTACATACAATGGAATGTTGTATATATTCAACCATATAATAAAAAATAATGTGCCATTTGTGACAAAGTGGATAGATCTATATGTCGTATATTAGTAAAATAAGTCAGAGAAAAACAAATATGATCTTACTTACATGTGGACAATTAAAAGCAAAGGAAACAAAAGAAAATGAAAAGAGACTCACAGATAACAGAGAACACGCAGATGATTGCCAAAGGGGTAGAGAGTAGGGATGGTGAAATAGTAAAGGGAATTTAGGAGTACAAATCTCCAGTTAGAAAATAAATAAATCAGAGCAATGTAACATGACATAAATAATATGGTCAATAATACTGTAATAATTTTGTATGGGGACAGATAATTACCGGGTTTATTGTGGCGATCATTTCTTAGTGTATAGAAATGTCAAATCACTACGTAGTACACATAAAACTAACATAATATTGTATGTCAACTATATTTCTACTTAAAAAATATGAATTAATGTCTCAGCATAATGTTTTGACTATCTGCAACAGTGTTTAACAACCTAAAAGTGAAATAAGTGCATTTTTAATGAGGGTTGATAAATGGTGGAATGATAGTATAGCACAATCTACTGCAGCTGAAGGTCGGGTGGTGGGGTATCTTTGGTAGAATTCAAGTACAGTTTATGTTGGAGAGAAAAGTAACAGCATCAGACAAAGATTCAGTTCAGTCATTCAGTCCTGTCTGACTCTGCGATGCCATGGACCACAGCATGCCAGACATCCCTGTCCATCACCAACTCTTAGGGCTTACTCAAACTCATGTCCCTCGAGTCGGTGATGCCATTCAATGATCTTGTCCTCTGTCGTCCCCTTCTCCTCCCGCCTTCAATCTTTCCCAGCATCAGGGTCTTTTCCAATGAGTTGGTTCTTTGCATCAGGTGGCCAAGGTATTGGAGTTTCAGCTTCAACATCAGTCCTTCCAGTGAATATTCAGGACTGATTTCCTTTTGGATGAACTGGTTGAATCTCCTTGCAGTCCAAGGGACTCTCAAGAGTCTTCTCCAACACCACAGTTGAAAAGCATCAATTCTTTGATGCTTGCTCCTTGGAAGAAAAGCTATGACCAACCTAGACAGCATATTAAAAAGCAGAGACATTACTTTGCCAAAAAAATCCATCTAGTCAAAGTTATGGTTTTTCCAATAGTCATGTATGGATGTGAGAGTTGGACTATAAAGACAAAGATTGAAGACATACAAAAACAGAAAGAGGCTGAAGCAGTATCAGAGAATGTCAAGCCTTCTAATTGCATCCATAGATAATTATAAACCACACTATTGCATAGGTTTTCATTAAGATTTTATCTGAGAGGGGAAAAAAAAGAATAGCTGAATAGAAGGCAAAAAAAGAAAAATCTTACAAAATTTTATTGTTAATAGAGTTTATGTTGTTTTCAAATTCAGACTTTGAAAGGTGATTTTTATCACATACATTTCATGTCTAATTAATTTCAGTTAACCCATGACTTCTTGTCACTCTGCCTCCCCCTCCATCCCAATCACTCATTTTAATAAACTAACTGAAAGGAAGTATAAAATTGTAAGCTAAATTGTGCCATGATGCAGGTTCTGTTTAAAATAAACAACAAAAACAGCAAACAGGGTGACGGTATTTTTTGTAACTTTCCGTTACAACTTCTCATTATATTTTAGACATACTTTGTCAATTCACATTTTTTTATACAAATAACATTTTAACTTGTAAATAGGTCTTGGAAATAAGAGGGTCATTTTTACAATCACTTTTGTAAAGTGATAGGCTGATCAGTTTTCTTTAATATAAAAGCTTCTCAAATTTAGGGGTTTCCCTGGTGGTTCAGACAGTAAAGATTCTGCCTATAATGTGGAGACCCAGATTTGATCCCTGGATTGAGAAGATCCTCTGGAGAAGGAAATGGCAACCCACTCCAGTATTCTTGCCTGGAAAATTTCATGAACAGAGGAGCCTGGCAAGCTCAGTCGTGGTTCACGGGGTCACAAAGAGTCGGACACAACTGAGTGACTAACACTTAAACTTGTCAAATTTTAAGCTTGAGCAGTTGAGGTATATCCACTAAGCATTTTTATTTCTGTGTGATATCTATAATTACTTTTGTTACTTCAATTATCATAGGAATTATGAACCATGATTTATAACTTTTTGTGAGATTATCAGATAATATGTATATTCAAGTAACTTTCTATTACTTTGAACATATAGATTTATGATATGATAAAATTATTTAGGTTATCATTAAATGTAGTTAGTTGAAGTTATCAATTTAAAAACTTTGCTCTAACATAAAAGAAGCAAATGTTAAGATACTGACAAGCTATTTTTCCAAAATTAAGAGCTCCTCTCAGTACTTGCCTTGGTAAAGATAACCATGTAAAATCTAAACAGATCTAATTGCTTAGCTTTTGACAAAAATAGTAACGGTATACTGGCAGACTTAACTGAATTACAGCCCTCAGTTGTTACATGTTTTCTCAAAAGGAAAGTCTTTTAAATGTTTCAAAAAGGTATTTGAAAGTTATCCTTCAGTGGAACACGTTTATGTTAAAATATATGTGTGTGTGTGTGTGTGTGTGTACAATCATGGGGTTATAAAAGGTTAGCAGTAGAAAGGACCTAGGAGCTTATCTAATCCACTCCCATGCTTTAATAGAGAATAAATAGATATCAAAAAACAAAAATGGAATGACTTTCAAATATCAGATTTCTGTCTTAACGTATTATTTTTCAATTTCTGTAATTCTCTCTTCTTTTCATCCCTCCACACTCCTACCTTTTAATCCTATGTTCTTTATTTCTTCAAATAGTGGAGAACACCTTTTTTTCATTGAGTACTGTTAGGATAAACAAATATGAATAAGACACAGTAAATATTTCTACATATGTCTGCAAAATATTTGGCAGTGTTTGTCAAGATTATAGATGCAAATCAACAGTTTCTGACTCATCAGTATATCACTTGTAAATATACCGATATATTCTACTGATCTAATCACTGCAATGTCTACACAATAATAATTAAAGTTTATTGTTGTTTCAGTAAAGACGAGTGTGGCAGACTAAAATGACCACAGATTCTTTAACAGCCCTCCTATAGAGAAGTAAGAAATGTATTCCTTTCTCCTTGAATCTGTCATGACCTGTGACCTGTCCAGTAGAAACTGGTGGAAATGATATTGTGTTAGTTTGGAGGTTTACCTATCAAAAAGTGTGGGAAGCACCCACTTTGGAATCATGAAGCTTTGAGCTGTTTTGTAAGAGGGCCAATAACCATACTTGAGGTACCCTATGCAGAAGCCCCGAAACCACTCTGTAGAGGGACCCACTGAGCCCATTTCTCCAAGTATCTTCACCAAGAGACCAGACATGTCAGAACATCCATTTTGCATCATCCAGCCCAGCCTGGCATCAGCTAAGTCTTACCAGATAACCTCAGTTTTTACAATATGAACCAGAAAAAAACACCTACCTGTATCCTGTGAGTATTCATTATCCACAAAATGGTGAGATACAATAAAATCATTGGCATTTTAACCTGTTTTTGACTTTTAGGATATTTTTTTATGCAACAGTAGATAACTGGAGAAATTGGAAACAAGGTGTCTAAAATTAAATAAGCAATTATACACAGAATGAGTCTGTTCTTAATGCTTAGTATGGTATGATCTGTGAGATAAATGCAAACAATGAGCTATAAAATATTAATATATACCTGCTTAAGACATCATCCTATGTAGCAGTATACTACACCTATAATGTTAAAGGGATACTGTATCTGAAATGGTGCCCCCTCCCCAAACTGGTATCAGTGCTTGACTTTGTGTGGAGAAAATAAGGAAATAAATAAGTTATTACGTTAGACTGTTTGCTGTGCTGTATTACACATTCAATAAAAGTCAACTGGAAGGAAAAGAGAAAGATAACAAAGATGATAATAGCACGGTTCTGATTTTGCTTAGTCTTAGACTGTTTAGTCTTCTTGGTGTTTAGGGTCCTATAAGAGTTTTAGAAATTGTCTTTAGGGTCCTTTATAGAATATTAGAATGATCACACAGTATTAGTGACTTAGCAAAATGTCTCATAAGCTGCCAGTGAAATCTGAGGCTAAATTCCATGCTGAGCAGATCTGGCCCTAAAAGAGATGTACAAATTCAGAACATCAGGTTTGCATTTCTAATCATCCTCCATACCCCATACCGCATGTATAATGAAAGATGATTGCACAGTAACTGGCAACACAGCTGGGAAGTGTTCTCTTGAATAAGATTTTTGTTCTCTTCTTATTTCAAAACAGCCTTTATTTGCATGATATCTTACATAGAACAGATGGTCTCAAAAGTTAAATTTGACCATGAATACCACATTAGCTGTCATGTAACTAGGGAAAGGCAATTATAAACAAGAACTTCTTTATAAAATGTTTCATTTATTTTACTGTTATATGTGTATGTTTGTATTTGGTGAAGAAAGTATTTAGCAAATATGGTTTATTTCTGTTTTATAACTCATTATTGCCTTATTTTATTTATGGCCATTCAAATTCAAACAAGGATGCATCTCAAGAGTTATTAATATGCAATAGGGTACTGCAATCATATCACTAGCACAGAAAAAGAGAAGAAAAGTTTTTCTTATTGTTTTCCAACTAGAGAGTCAATATAAGCAGATGTTCTGTTTTTGACTTGCCAAGGAAATTATCACTTTTCGAAGAGATACATACAGAGTTGAAATATCCTCCAGTCATTGAAAAAATAATCCTCAGCATGGCAGTGAGCTGTGAAGGGGCAAACATTTTGAAATGGGATGACCACCTAATACTTTTTTCTTTTTTTTTGCATTAAGTCTACAGAATTTATGCCAGACTTCTCTTTAGTAGTTTTCTGTTTTGGTGTTCATCCATTGACCTTATTTTCAGGGGTGGGGGGCAATCATTTTAAAAAATGAGAATATAGGAAGAAAACAAGGATCACAGTAAAAACAAAAATAAGGAAAAAGTGGAAAAGATTCAGAAAATTTCAAAATAAACCACATAGAGAAAACTTTAGGAATAATCATATAGTAGATCTAGCAATCCAAAAATATCCTTTTGCCTACATGGTTAGGATATGATCACACAAGATTTTCTGCTGCCATCTTTACTTTAACTTACTGTTCCTTCTATAGTTTGCTTTTTATCAGTACTGGGGAGTAGTATAATATAGGAGGAACAACTCCGAATCCAAAGCAAGACTCCTGGCTGCCAAGCTTTACAGCTTCCTATATGAGTCTCCTTTGACATGTTATTTCATCTCTTTATCTTGCAGCTTTGGATCTTGTAAAGTAGAAAAATAATAATATCTTCATTATAGAAAGCATGCAAGGATTAGAAGAGTTGATACTTGCAAAGAATATAGAACTGTAAGTAAGCACTCACATGTTGTTAACGACTGTCTTCATTCATTTATCAGAGATAAGCAAAGATATCCACTGCTGCCGTTTCTGTATTTGCCTTGTCTAGTTGTGTGAAGTTACTCAAATGACTCTTCATGAAGGAAAAAAAAAAAAATTGCTACCCTTCCAGGCAACACCTCCATATAATGCAATATCCTGTCAAATACTTACATGTAACCATATATCTAGCTTTGGCTATCATTGCACTGGTTAATATTTAAAATATGCTGTTTTTATGAAAAAGCTGTGCCATGACAATCACTTACACTTTAAATTAGTTATGAAATACTATTCACTTATTGATTGATTGAATCAATATATTGATATTAAACATCCACCACATTCCAGAAATTATGCTGTCCTCTGTGGTTATAGACATACCTAAGTGGCCCTAGCTTGATGGCGCTCATTATCTACCAGAGGAAACAGATCATAAAACTAAACAAACATAATACACAGTAGTAAGTGTTCTTCCTGTCTTATGACCTAAGTAATATAGGACTAGAGAAGAAGGAACATTTAAATCCACAGTAGAAGGGAGGGGAGTAGTGCAGTGTGGTCGATACATTACAGACACAAGGACTTTCAAGACTTAAGTGGAAAACCACATGTGAATAAGATTTAAGGGACACACTATGGTAGGAAATACAAGTAGCAGAGAGTTTGATAGTAAAATGTCTGAGATCTGTGATAAAGAGTTTCACTGTTATTTTTAAGTAAAGGAGAAGTTTGAAAGATTGCCAAAGAAATTAATAGAATCTGTGGTTAAAACGCAGTTAAAATTCTTTGAATTTATGTGTTTCTTGATGATTATGTTATTGATAATGCTGCAAATTAAAATAATACCTGTGTTCTAGTTATTTTGACAGAACCACTTGTTAGCTTGTACTTTACAGGTTGAAATCTGTCTTAACAGGCATTAATCATTTACTGCAACATGGAATGCATACATGCACATATAATGAATGATACGGCTTCTTAAGTCTTGGGAATTTTCTAAACTATGGATGCCCTAAGACATTATCAAGGAAGAAGAGTGAAGTTTGAGAATTCATCTTTCTTCTGGAAATAATAGTGCCACAACTATAATACCACATTACCTCTTAAACTGGAGTCATACCTGTTCATCTTGATATTCATTTTTAAAATAATAGAGTAAAAATATAACTGTTTTCATGAAAAAGATATACTAAAATATAGCAAAGACAAAATCATATTCTACTCCAAAATTTTGTTTCAAAGTCATAAATCATGTAGCATAGTTCAGTTCTGTATCTTTGACCTTGTGCAGTGTCAAAATCCAGGCTAAGCCTGCCTCTGAGATGGAGTCATGCTCCATGAGCTTCTCTAGTGTTTATACTTCCTTTTGCATCATGCGGTGAAGCTGTGTAAGAGGTATGTTGGCATTCTTTATGCTATTTTTGAAACATTTATGTAAGTTTACAGTCAGTTCAAAGGAAAAAGTTGAAAGCACTAACAAAAAAATAATGTCAGCATTTATTCAAACATTATTTCTGTTTATGCTTAACCCCAAAATAAACAAAAAAACAATGCTCAGAAACAAGATAACTAAAAATAATGAGAGCAATGACATTAACAATAAATTAAATATTTATTACTTATTTACATATATATTTTATCTTTTAGTACTATCTACTTTGTAAAGCTACTGTTACTACAGTTATTGAATTCAATGATATTAATTATTGGTCTGGCTAAAAAAGTTCATTCGGGCTTTTCCATTATAGGAAAACCCAAATGAACTTTTTGGGCAAACCAAAATATGAAAATTAGAGTATAAATGAGTCAAAAAATATCTTAATATACCTAAAAGCTGAGTAAAACAATCTCTTAGATGCTAAATATTTGCACCTATACCATATATAAGATATTATAACCTACCATATATAAGATATTATCATCTACACATAAAAAATTCATTAAATTAAATGCATGTAACTTCACATGGGAAATACAGATATAACATTAAAATGCTTGATAATATAATACAAATACAAGTAATATTGTTTGATAATAGTGAAATATTTGAAATGTGACACTAACTTCAGCATTCAGAAATATAGATCAAAATAAAACCTTAAAATCTCACTGTAGATATCAAAATATGCTATTCTAAAAATTATATCAATAATAATATGGAACAAAAAGATCACAGAATTTGGTGTCTCACATCTGATATAATTGCACATGTGAAATAATTAGATAGGATGCAACCTCTAATACTGGACAGAGATTTTATCATTTTCTTTAGCTAATCATCTGGTTCATCATAAAATGACATAAGTTGCTGAAAAGACCTTTTGACATTGTTCAGTCCCCATTTATGTATATTTTTACATCACCATAGACTCTGAATGCAGAGTTGCAAAGAATAGCAAGGAGAGATAAGAAAGACTTCCTCAGCGATCAATGAAAAGAAATAGAGGAAAACAATAGAATGGGAAAGACTAGAGATCTCTTTAAGGAAATTAGAGATACCAAGGGAACATTTCATGTAAAGATGGGCTCAATAAAGGAAAGAAATTGTATGGACCTAACAGAAGCAGAAGACATTAAGAAGAGGTGGCAAGAATACACAGAAGAACTGTACAAAAAAAGACTTCATGACCCAGATAATCATAATGGTGTGATCACTCACCTAGAGCCAGACATTCTGGAATGTGAAGTCAAGTGGGCCTTGGGAAGCATCGCTAGGAACAAAGTTAGTGTAGGAGAAGGAATTCCAGTTGAGCTGTTTCAAATCCTGAAAGATGATTCTGTGAAAGTGCTGCACTCAATATGCCAGCAAATTTGGAAAACTCAGCAGTGGCCACAGGACTGTAAAAGGTCAGTTTTCATTTCAATCCCAAAGAAAGGCAATGCCAAAAAATGCTCAAACTACTGCACAATTGCACTCAACTCAAAGGCTAGTAAAGTAATGTTCAAAATTCTCTAAGCCAGGTTCAGCAATATGTGAACCGTGAACTTTCATATGTTCAAGCTGGTTTTAGAAAAGGCAGAGAAACCAGAGATCAAATTACTAATATCCACTGGATCATCGAAAAAGCAAGGGCATTCAGAAAAAACATCTATTTCTGATTTATTGACTATGCCAAAGCATTTGACTGTGTGGATCACCATGAACTGTGAAAAATTCTGAAAGAGATGGGAATACCAGACCACCAACCTGCCTCTTGAGAAACCTGTATGCAGGTCAGGAAGCAACAATTAGAACTGGACATGGAACAACAGACTGGTTCCAAATAGGAAAAGGAGTACTTCAATGTTGTATATTGTCACCCTGCTTATATAACATATATTCAGAGTACATCACGAGAAATGCTGGGCTGGAGGAAGCATAAGCTGGAATCAAGATTGCCAGGAGAAACATTAACAACCTTAGATATGCAGATGACACCACCCTTATGGCAGAAAGTGAAGAACTAAAGACTCTCTTGATGAAAGTGAAAAAGGAGAGTGAAAAAGTTGGCTTAAAGCTCAACATTCAGAAAACTAAGATCATGGCATCTGGTCCCATCACTTCGCAGCAAATAGGTGGGGAAACAGTGGAAACAGTGGCTGACTTTATTTTTGGGGGCTCCAAAATCACTGCAGATGATGATTGCAGCCATGAAATTAAAAGACACTTACTCCTTAGAAGGAAAGTTATGACTAAGCTAAGTGTAAGTAAGTTAGGCGTAGTCGCTTGGTCGTGTCCGACTCTTTGCAACCCTGTGGACTGTAGCCCACCAGACTCCTCTATCCGTGAGATTCTCCAGGCAAGAACACTAGAGTGGGTTGCCATTTCCTTCTCCAACCTAGACAGCTTATTAAAAAGTAGAGACTTTACTTTGACAACAAAGGTCCATCTAGTCAGAGCTGTGGTTTTTCCAGTAGTCATGTATGGATGTGAGAGTTGAACTTATTATAAAGAAAGCTGAGCACCGAAGAATTGATGCTTTTGAACTGTGGTGTTGAAGAGAATTCTTGAGAGTCCCTTGGACTGCAAGGAGATCCAACCAATCCATCCTAAAGAAGATCAGTTCTGGGTGTTCATTGGAAGGACTGATGTTGAAGCTGAAGCTCCAATACTTTCGCCACGTGATGCGAAGAGCTGACTCATTTGAAAAGACCCAAAGGGCAGGAGGAGAAGGGGATGACAGAGGATGTGGTGGCTGGATGACATCACTGACTCAGTGGACATGAGTTTGGATGAACTTTGGGAGTTGGTGATGGACAGGGAGGCCTGGCATGCTGTGGTTCATTTTATTGCAGAGTCGGACATGGCTGAGCGACTGAACTGAACTGAACCACAGACTCAGATGTACATAACCAATTTGAACAGAAAATGATCAAATCACTGAGGATATTTCAACTATAAGATATCTTGGGAAATTCACACACTTCTTAAAAATGTAGACAAGATTACTTGATTTCTTTGTGTTGTTCACTTACAATTAATAAAATTGGGAATTAAATTGATATTTTAATAGTTTAGGTATTAACTAACTTGTGAACAGCCTCAGTAAAACTGAAGAATCAAGAAAATGACTTATGATGATATTTAGAAGGTCAATTCTAGCTTTCCTTGCTCTCTATGAGAGATAAATATTGAAAATGTCCTCTATTTCAGAAGCTAGTATTAAGAAATATAACATACAAAGTCTCATACTTGATAGAGATTTAATTCTTCTCATTTTCTAATCGTGTATTGTTTCAGATAAAATTTAAATCATGCTTTTCCTTGTTTTAGAATAGCAAATTCATTTTTTTAATCCCTGAAAATGTATTTTCCGTTATTATTACATTCTTCCGTTTCACACCTTCAGAGAAGAGCAGCAATCATTAAGGCTTAGTTTGATTTAGTTTGATTTGGTTTTCTGTCATAAGTGTAAGGTATAAGAATGCTTTGCAGCATAGCTATAAAGGGCACCAATTGATTAAAGTAGCAGTTGTTTTTGCTATAAATAGTATTCTCTAGCAGCTCAGGAGTTCTGCAAATGACATTTTCCCTACTAGAGTAATAAAGAGAATAGTCATGTGCTGGAAAATTTACATCGCATTAAAAAAAATGGTAAATTCTAAATTAAGTTAGTGTTGAAACTTTCTACTTCCTTTTTATTTTTTTCCATTAAAAAATGTACTTGATATGACAGAGGTTGCTGTCTAAGAGATTAGTATTCAAAAAATGTCTCTGTGCTTACTTAGCTGCCTCAGCACTTTAGTACTAAAGTTAAAAATAAGAAGTAATAAAAACCAAATGAGATTGTTCAGTAAGTACAGCTGGTCACTATTATAGAATCACAGTGTGAGCAGTATTGTTCACAAAGTATTTCTGGGTCAGCTTTGGACATTTTTCTTACAAGTATCCCCCCTACTGAATATCAAATAACATGCTGATTCTATAAGCAGTCAGTTTTAAGATTACAGATATCAGTGTTAGCCATGTTTCCATATTATTGAAAAGATCCTAACTGAAGCCTAGTTATCCAGAATAGAAGGAAAAAGAAAAAAGAAAAAATGTCATTAGGGGCTTCAGAAGTTTTGATTGCTTGTTGATGGTAAGTTTTATTTCTACAGTGAAGAAAATTGTATCTATAATGCTGATTCCACCTCCACCAAGATAAGAATTGCATTTGATTGGAAGTCATTGCCTCCAAAATTATTTCTAACCTTAGGTCAACAGTTTCATACAGTTTGCTTGCTGGAGGGTATGTCTTAGTTGCCTGATTAGACTACATTACCTAGATACACCTTGGAAGTGACTGAACACTTAACACTCTGGTGTTTAAATTGTTTTGCAGAATAACGGACTATAAATAAATATAGCTATTATTATGCTATAAAAGAAAACTATCAAACTGAGCACATTTTTCTGCATAAATATTCAAAACAAAAGCAATCTAGAGTCAATATTTGCTCAAAATTTTTGTGTAGCATTTTGCTTAAAGCTGACAGTGGAAGAAAATCCATAGATGTTGTATTGTAATCAACTACATATTCCTTTGGAACACAGTGCACATCTTGGAGATAGGTAATTAGGTAGATAGGATACCATTTACTAAGCCAATAGAAGGATTTCTCTTCCAGATAGAGAGAGGAAATATATTTTTGAGTATTTCTCCCAGTAAGTACAGCTGAGACCCTAGACATGTAAAAACAACCTAAGAAGACTTTAAAAAGGAAAGACTAGATTGGCTAAGGACTTTGCAAACCAATGAAAGCCACACTGGTTTATATCCTAGGTGTTGTTTTTGCCACATGACTTCCAGACTTGTTACTTAAAGGAGCTAGCAATGGAGAAGTGCTAATGGGAGCAATTAAAAGCCTTCAGAATTCTTGCTTTCTTTAGCTTTGGCCAGGAAAGGGAAAGCCTAGAAAGACAGAAGTCTTGTTAACAACTGTTGAATTGCAGACAAACAGCACAGGAAATAATGGCCCCACTCCAACCCATGCCACTAAAGACAGAGGCAAGATTTCCACCCCTTACAAAGTTACAATGCAGCTCTCCAATTCACCTTCCCCCTACCCATTCTCTAGTGGTGTCTGAGAGGGCAGCAAACTAAAAATAAAGCTAACTAAAGTTGAAAGTTAAAACTGAAGTTGAAACTAAAGTTGAAAGAGAAAGCAAACTAAAGTTGAAACCAGTGAGAGAGAGAGAAAACCTCATCTATTAGGGAAAAGATTCACATGAAAACAAATTTTCATTAGAAACCATGGAGACTAGAAGAAAGTAATACATCATTTTTTCAAGCCCTTAAAGAAAAAAAAATGGCAACCCAGGGTTCTCTATCAATTTAAAATATCCTTCAGGAATGAAAATGAAATCAATATGTTTCAGATAAAGAATACGTGTGAAAATGTGTTGCCAGGAAACTCAGGACACTTGAAACATCAAAAAGTAATAAAGTACAATAAGGAAAAAAAGTAAGGATAGATAAATAGATATTCCTTCTTTTGAGCTTTCTAAATTTTCCCTACTGGTTGAAGCAAAAATTATAGCAATGCCTGACTTAGTTTTACAAGTGTTAGAATAAATATTTGAGATAATTTTTTTTATTTATTTTTATTAGTTGGAGGCTAATTACTTTACAATATTGTAGTGGGTTTTGTCATACATTGACATGAATCAGCCATGGATTTACATGAGATAATTTTATTGTAAAAGGAAAAGCAAAGGAAGGATGAAAGATAAGGTTTAACTCCAAAATGATAGCAACAATAGATTCTAATATAACATAACGTAACACCACACATTGTGTCTGGTATAATTTAATATTACCCATCAAATCTGATATACTGTAATAGTATAAATAAACCACTAGAAAGTCTAAAGGGAGATAGACCAGAAAAAAAACATTATAAATGAAACTGGCATTCTACAAGTGTTAAAGGAACCCACAGGAAGGTTGGGAAAGAGGTGGCAGGGGAACAGAGGGACCAAAACATTCATTAAAAACAGAAAAATCAAAAAGAATTATACTTACATTCCCAACAAAAAATAGTTTCTATTAAATGTAAACAGTTTAAATATACCAATGTAGAGATTAGCAAAATGGATTTAAAATATGTCCCAAATATTATATATACTACTTATAAGAAATTCACTTCAAACAGTAAAAAAACAAACAAAAAAAAAGGTTAAAAGTAAAAGGATGGAAAAGATGTATCATGCAAATGTTCATTCAAAGAAAGCAGGAATACTTTCACTGATACCTCTTTAGAGCAAAGAAAATTACCAGATACAGAGAGGGACTTTATATATTGATAGAAGGGTCAGCCCATCAAAAATAATTTTCTGTCTTAAACATCCATGCACCAAACAATGGAGCTGCAAAATATGAGAAGTGGGGAAAATAACACAAGTGAACAGTTCAATCTGATATGAATTATTTAGGTAATCAAAGGGAAGATTTGATACACACAAGGGCAAGGTAGTATAAAAATGGAGCTTAGAGAGGTTTGAAGATGCTAGCCTTGAAAAGAAGGAAACAATAAAGAAAAGTAATCAATGAAATTAAAAATAGGAAAAATAAAAGGGGAGGGTAGAAAATGAACTGATTCTTCAAAGAAGAGAGAAATTACCACTATCAGTAATGGAATGGGGTGATATCTTCAAAGACACTATAGACATCAAAATGATATTAAAGGAACAATATAAAAAGTTCTGAGGCTGCCCAGGTGGCTTAGTAGTAAAGAATCTGCCTGTCAGTGCAGGAGATGCAGGCAATGTATGTGTGTTCGATCCCTTGGTTGGGAGGATGTCCTGAAGTAGGAAATAGCAACCCATTCCAGCATTCTTGCTGCAAAATTCCATGGACAGAGGAGGTCGGTGGCCTACGTCCATGGGGTCACAATGAGTCAGACAGGAGTAAGAATACACACACACACACAAAATTCTGTATGTGTAAATTTCATAGCTTAGGTGAAATAGACCAAGTCTTCAAAGTAAAAACTAACACAGATCACCTAAAATGATACAGATAACTTGGATAACCTTGTACCTACTAGAGGAAATTAATTTGTAATTAATAAAACTACCAGAAAAAAAAAAAAAAAAAAAACGCAAAACTCCAGACCTAGACAGCTTCATTAGGGAACTTGGTTAAATCATTAAAGAATTAAGACTAATGCTGTACAATCTCATTTACAGAGCACAAGAGGAAGAGACATTTCATAAATCACTAATAAATCTAGTATTATCCTGATACCAAATAAAACAAAGATAGTTTAAAAAGAAAATTATAGATTAATATTCCTAATATAGATGCAAAAATTGTTATGAAATATGACAATCAAATTCAAATATATTATGTACAGATATATTATTTTATACCATGAAAATAATGAGGTTTATTTTAGGAGTATAAGACTTGTTTTCTATTTAAAATCTAAATCCATGTATGGTATAGAAGAAAAATTAAATGGTCATATCAACTGATGAAGAAAAAGTATTTGATAAATTCAATGGACCCAGTATAAAGTCTCAGAAATATAGCGATAGAAGATGTCCTCTGTTGATAAATGGCTTTTACAAAAAAACAACCAAAGAAAACCCCTACAATTAATGTGTTTAATTAATTGCAATTAACAAACTGCTTTTTCCTCTGATCTGTTATTCTAAATAGTGCTCTTATTTGCAAAGCAGAAATAGAGACACAGACATACAGATGCCAATGGGGGAAGAGGGGCTAGTGAGATGACTTCAGAGATTGGGATTGACATATATATATATACACTACTATATTAAAAAAAGTATAACTAATGAGAACCTATTGTATAGCACAGGGAACTCTAATTATGACTGGTGACCTAAATGGGAAGGAAATCCAAAAAAAAGGGACATAAGTGTGTGTGTGTATATATATACATATGGCTGATTCACTTTGTTGCACAACAAAATCTGTCACAGCAGTATAAAGCAATTATCAGTTCTGTTCAGTCGCTCAGTCGTGTCTGAATCTCCGCGACCCCATGAACCACAGCATGCCAGGCCTCCCTGTCCATCACCAACTCCTGGAGTCCACCCAAACCCATGTCCACTGAGTCGGTGATGCCATCCAACCATCTCATCCTCTGTCGTTCCCTTCTCCTCCTGCCCTCAATCTTTCCCAGAATCAGAGTCTTTTCAAATGAGTCAGCTCTTCGCACCAGATGGCCAAAGTATTGGAGTTTCAGCTTCAATATCAGTCCTTCCAATGAACACCCAGGACTGATTTCCTTTAGGATGACTGGTTGGATCTCCTTGCAGTCCAAGGGACTCTCAAGAGTTTTCTCCAACATCACACTTCAAAAGCATCAATTGTTCTGCGCTCAGCTTTCTTTACAGATGTACATTTAGCAAAACATGTATAGAACTTGAATGTTGTAAACTATAAGATGCAGATTAAAAAAAATCAAATATCTAATAACAGAGAAGCACTGTGTTCATGAATTACAATACATTATAGTAAAAATGTCAGTTCTTCCCTAAACTGATATATATGATTAATCTGATTCCTATGAAATTCTCTGCAACAAGAGAGACTAGACAGATATATTACAAGAATTAAAATAGAGAATAGACAAGATTACTACAAATTTATATTGACAGGCAGAAGAACCAGCATCGGTAAAATAATATTTAAAAAGCAGAATAAAGTGAGAAAAATCAGTCCATCCAACTTTAAGAAGCATTATATAGATACAGCAATCAAATGTGTGGATTTTCAGAAGAATTCAGAAATAGACCCACACAAATATGCCCAAGTGACTTTGACAAAGTACAAAAAACAACTCAATGGAGGCAAGATAATGTTTTAAATGAGTTATTCTAGAACAAAGTAATGTCCATAGATAGGCAAAAATAAGCTGAGAAATCTTGACCTAAGTCTCACTTCTTATAAAAGCGGTAAGGAAAAAATAAATCATGGATGTAAATCTAAAATGTAAAGCTATAAAATGTTTACCAAAAAATATTAGGAAAAATCTCCAGAATTTATGGCTATTTCAAGTGTTCTTATCACTGTTTTCTTTCATGAATAATGTCATGTATAAGTTGGACTTCATCAAATTTATGAACTTTTGCTCTGTGAAAGACCTGTTAAAATATGACAACACAAGCTACAGAGTAGGAGAAACTGTTTGCAAACTATATATCCTATGGCATATATTCCACAGAATATATTAAAAACTTCTAAGACACAAGAGTTAAAAAAAATCACTCATCCAACTACAAGATAGGAAAAGACATGAAGAAACATTTCACCAAGGATATACAGGTCTTAAACAAGAACACCACAGAAAAAGATGTTCAATATCATGCCCGACACTTTTGCAATCCCATGGACTCTAGCCCGCCAGGCTCCTTTGTCCATGGGATTCTCCAGGCAAGAATACTGGAATGGGTTGCCAGTCCCTCCTCCAGGGAATCTTCCTGACCCGAGTTGGCAGGTGGGTTCTTTACCATCACACCACATGGGACACACACATACACAGGAACATGAAAATGAATGTGTATTACCTTAGTCCTAATCACAGACATAAAATGTCCTTCAATGGGTGAATACCACAGTGAAACAAACTATGGTTTATCCATATCATGAAATACTAGTCAACAGTAAAAAGGAATTAACCATTGATACATATAAAAATGTGGATTTTTCTATAGAAAATTGTGCTGAGACAAAAAGAAAAAAAGAAAATGGAACTCCAAGGGATTTACCAACTATAGTATTCCGTTTATACAACATCCTCGAAGTGACAATACTGAAGAAACAGAGATAATATTACACAAATGCCAGGAGATAAGGAGGGTGTGTGGCAGGAGGGAATTGAATGTGGTTTGAGGATTCTTGTAATGATGAAACTAGTCTGTGTCTTGACTACATCAACATTAATATCCTGGTTATCATGCTGTACTACAGTTTTACAAGATGATGTCTTTGGGGTAAACTGGTAAATAGTACAACAGATCTCGCTGTAATATGTCATATACCTCATGCCTATCTACAGTTACCTCAGAATTAAAAGTTTAATTTTAAAAATATTTTCAGAAGTCAACAGAATGTGGAATTGCAGGAAAGTAAGCTGAAATTCCAGTATTTTGGCCACCTGATGTGAAGAGCTGACTCATTTGAAAAGACCCTGATGCTGGGAAAGATTGAGGGCAGGAGGAGAAGGGGATGACAGAGAATGAGATGATTGGATGGCATCATCGACTCAGTGGACATGGGTTTGGGTGGACTCCGGGAGCTGGTGATGGACAGAGAGGCCTGGTGTGCTGCCGTTCATGGGGTCATGGAGAGTTGGACATGACTGAGCGACTGAACTGAATACATGGGAGTTTATGTATAATTTCAACAGAGCAGTAATACAGTATATTATATATATATTTTAAGTTAATTTTAGGAATACAAAGTAGAAAACAAAAGAATGAATAATGAATATTTAGCATTCTCAAATAAAAGCTTTTGTAAGACTATTATAAAAGTTGAATTGTCAGCTATTCATGATTGAATACCTGATATATATGTGATAGATATGTGCTATAGAGTATATGATATGATTTACATGTCAGAATTGAGAAAGGCAAGCTTATATATCACTATATGTGAATATGCCTCTGCAAGGTTATAGAACAGTCCACAAGACCACCATCACTTTTGACACCTATAGCAAATCCAGTGGTATCTAAATTCTTAGCTTCAGTAATTTGTTGGGAAGGTACACAGAACTCACTGAAAACTGTTATGATTATTGTTTGTTATAGTAAAAGAATACAGATTAAAATCAGCCAAGAAAAGAGAATCATGTGCAAAATATAGAACATTCCAAACATGGAGTTCCCAGCTGTCTTTTCCTCCTACCGACCTGTATGTGAAAGTATGCATGTAGTTTTAACACTCAGGGAAGCTTACTCAAGACATGATGTCTAGAGTCTTTTCTAGGGCTCCATCATATTGACATGGTCAACTGGCCACATGCCTGACCTCATTCTCCAGACCCACCAGTGGTCAAGATGATACCATATGACCCAGAACTGCTACCAGAAATTCTACTGTTAGACTACCTGGTGTGTCCCCAGGTCGCCAAGTAAAATAAATTTTTTATCAGGCAGGACATTCCAAGGCATTAATGATTAGCTCCAGGGAATTGAATGTAAAAACTCTTTGGGAAAGGTTAAATTCTTTACTATATAGTATGTATGTATTTTTATACAAGCATACTTCATTTTAATGTGCTATACTTTATTTTACTTTGCAGATAACTGATTTTTTTTTCCTTACAAATTGACAGTTTATGGTAACCCTATGTCAAATAAGTCCATTGGTGTCCTTTCTCAAACAGCATTATTTTCAAATTGAGGTATGTATATTGTTTTTATTTTTTTAGAAATAATGCTATTTCATACTTACTAGACGCATGAGTGTGTACTAAGTAGCTTCAGTCGTGTCAGACTCTTTGCAACCCCATGGACTGTAACTCGCCAGGCTCTTCTGTCCACAGGATTCTCCAGGCAAGAATACTGGAGTAGGTTGCCTTTCCTTCTCCACGGGATCTTCCTGACCCAGGGTTCGAACCCATGTCTCTTACATCTCCTGCAGTAGCAGGCAGGCTTGTTACTACTAGTGCCACCTGGAAAGCACACTAGACTATATTATATTGTAAGCATAACTTTGACATGCACTAGAAACAAAACAATTTTGTGACTGTCTTTACTGAGGTATTAGCTTACTGCCAGTGATCTGGAATCAAACCTGCAGTATCTCCAAGCTGCAATGCTTATAGATAAAATTCCGGTAAAATCAGATTGCAGAGGATCTGGATCATGTAGCATACAGAGTCCCCCTTTGATTTGCAATAAATCTAAGACCAGTGTTATCAATATGTGTGTGTGTGTTAGTTACTTCAGTCATGTCTCCTTGCAACTCCACGGACTGTAGCCCGCCGGGCTTGTCTGTCCAGGGAATTCTCCAGGCAAGAGTACTGGAGTGGGTTGCCATGTCCTTCTCCAGGGGCTCTTCCTGATCCAGGGATTGAACCCAGGTCTCCTGCACTGTGGGCAGATTCTTCACAAATTGAGCAACGCTTGAAGACCCACAATGTTACCAATAGCCTCCTTTAATGATTAGGGGGGAAAAAAAAATTTATATTTTCCATGCAATTGAGACCATGTGTTTCAATATAACTCAACTATTAGGACTTAGATCCTAGACCATCTTTATCAACCTAACTTAGGTGTTTATTTCAGTAATGCTTGCCCAGAAAATAAGTCCATAAACTAATAAATGGTTTACAATTTGCTTCAGCAAAGTTGTGTAAAACAATTTATTCAGGCAAATGATTTGCTTATCTGGGAAACAGTTGCTTTATTGGGCAATGCGTTATACATTTAAGAAAACTGCTTACTTTTCAAAAAATAGGTTGCTCACCAAGACCTTTTTCTTATTATGTTCACGAATCCTAAGCTTATACTATAAACTAAATTATTCATTTGAAAAAGACCTTAGAATGGAAATACAGAACCAAAATCTCAAACATTCAATGGTGTGTATTTTAACTGGTATGAGACTGCTTCCAAGTAAATTCAAATTGCAAAATTACTTGTATAAATTGTATCACTAAAGCAAATAAATATATGTAGAAAATGTGTCTCTTTTACATTCCCACATCCCCCCCTAAATAAATTAAACTATATACCTTCCCTTATCCAATATACTTACTTGCTTCCTCCCTCTGCCTTCCCATCTGACTAATTCACCTATGATGCTCATCATTCAGAAACTCCCAATACCTTTCAGGTTGAGTCATAATTAGAATACAGCAAGCCACTTAAAGCTTATTTTGAGCCCTTGCACTGGTAATAAGTGACAGCTATTGTTACTAGTCCAAAAACCTAGGAAAATAAACAGAAATTTATAGAAGAATTTAAAACAGTTCAAAGGATGTCATTGGGAATCTCATTTGAAAATAATGAACGACAAATGCAGAAGATGAAGATCTTGATTGATTTTTAGAAGGTCCCATTTTGCATAGGGAACTAAAGTGCTTTCAAAAAACTGAAAATGCTGCATAATATCTTGGGAGATTCTCTCTGACATCTTTCTAGTGAAAATAGATTATATTTTAATACAGCCCTACACACAAATAGACTAAATCGTTAAGTAATTTCAGTAATAGGTTAACTCTTTCATGTAAGGATTTCATCAGATGTAAATCCTTAAACAGATGTATTGAATCTTCCTCTTCATGTTTTCTGTCTAGCCTTAAGGTCGAAATAGAGAACTTAAAATGCAGCAAAATCTAGAATGAGAAATATGTAGTCCTATTGCCAGATCTCTAACTACTTTCTGAGCATTTTTAAAGAGTCTCCAAGTAAAAGTAAAATAATACCCAGGAAAAACTAATGCTGAAAACCTTACAAACAAAGCAACTGGCTACTCCTATCCAGTTATTATGTACCAGCATAGAGAGTCTTTTGAAAAAGACACCTGCAGACACTGCAGGCAGAAAACATTAGGTAAACAATTGTCCTTTGTTTGCTAAGAAACTGAATCAGAAAAACAACTTAACAGCTGATCAATAAAGTGTTAGCAGGAACCAGGTGCCCAACTGCCTAGTTTATTCTGAAATAATCTTTGGAGAAATCTGTGCAAATATTAAATGACAACTCTATATATTTTTGATAGATGTAGTTATGGAATGTGAACTTTAAACACTTGTCCATGCTATGCGAACTCTGCCTCAGAGTCTGTTTCTAATAACCCACAGATACTTGCCAGGCCCTAGCCTGTAATCTTTACACTGGTTTCCCTTTATGACAGGAGAATATTTATTTTTATTTTTCCTGAAAACACAACAATGTATTGAGATAGTTATGTTCCTGGAATTTACCAAGACATTGTCTTACTTTTCAAAGCTTTTAACAAAGGCCCCTGAGGATCCTTAAATTACCCTGAAATTCTATTATTATCCAAATATGCAAATGACCCCTCCATATGTTCTAAACATGAAGTAAGCTCTAAGATTGATTACAGCAATCTACCTGCTGTTTTAGCTCAGAAAGAATATTGAACTTCTAAATTCATGCTTTAATATTATCAAAAGAAATATGTCCCCTAGGATATGATTTATACCTAAGAGGTGAACTCCTATACCCCTTTCTTCCTCAAACATTTTCATTCAAATCACCTTTTACTCGAGCTGCACCCTAGCATCCTTCTGACAAGTGTCCGTATTCCATGTACATCTCTTAAAAATCCCTTCCTGAGAAAATTTTGTTTTGAGGGAACATACTCTGTGATAGGAACAGGAAAATATGAGGCAGCATACAACAAATCTGAACTTACCCCTAGAAAATGTCTTCTTACCCAACACAGACCTCTGTTGAGACTAAAATCATTTGTGAGTATCTAGAAATAGAGGAACTATCTATTCACTGGTAGTAGCAATGATTTTGTGGGTAGCACATGGTTTGTAATATGATATAAATGATGAGACTTCATCTCAGAAAAATTCATTAAAGAATAAAGATATTCAAAGTGCTCTGTTGCTATATTTGTAAATGTAAAGGTTCACACCAAAATGAATAACAGCCAGAAAATGCCTTCTGTGATCTTTATACCAGATAGGCAGCAGTCATCAAGACTTTGCCTGAGAGTTTCAAAGAGTCCATTATGGCTCAGCAATTTCCTCCAGAAAAGCAAAAGGCAAAGTAGAAAAGGAAAGATATATCTATCTGAGTGCAGAGTTCCAAAGAATAGCAAGGAGAGATCACAAACCCTTCTTAAGTGAACAATGCAAAGAAATAGAATGGGAAAGACTAGAGATCTCTTCAAGAAAATTAGAGATAATAGGCACAATAAAGAACAGAAATGGTATGAACCTAACAGAAGCAGAAGATATTAAGCAGAGGTGGCAAGAAAACACAAGAACTATACCAACAAGATCTTCATGACCAGGATACAATGATGGTGTGATCACTCACCTAGAGCCAGAAATCCTGGAATGCAAAGTCAAGTGGCCTTAGGAAGTAACACTATGAACAAAACTACTGGAGGTGATGGAATTCCAGCTGAGCTATTTCAAATCCAAATAATGATGCTGTGAAAGTGCTGCACTCAATATGCCAGGAAATTTGGAAAACTCAGCAGTGGCCACAGGACTGAAAAAGTCAGTTTTCATTCTGACCCCCCAAAAAGGCAGTGCCAAAGTATGTTCAAACTGCTGCACAATTGAACTCATTTCATATGCTTGCAAAGTAATGCTTAAAATTCTCAAAGCTAGGCTTCAACAGTATGTGAACCAAGAACTTCGAGATGTTCAAGCTGGATTCTGATTTACCAGGAATCAAACAACATCCATTATCATAGAAAAAGCAAGAGAGTTCCAGAAGAACATCTACTTCTGCTTCATTGACTACGTTAAAGCCTTTGATTGTGTGGATCACAACAATCTGTGGAAGATTCTTACAGAAATGGGAATATCAGACCACTTCATCTGCCTCCTGAGAAACCTGTATGCAGGTCAGGAAGCAACAGTTAGAACCAAACATGGAACAACAGACTGGTTCAAAATTAGGAAAGGAGTATGTCAAGGCTGTATATCATCACCTTGCTTATTTAACATATATGCTGAATACATCATTCGAAATGCCCGGCTGGATGAAGCACAAGATGGAAGAATTAATTGCTGGAAGAATTTCTGGGAGAATTATCAATAACCTCAGATATGCAGATGATACCACACTTATGGCAGAAATTGAAGAAGAACTAAAGAGCCTTTTGATGAATGTGAAAGAGGAAAGTGAAGAAGTTGACTTAAAACTCAACATTCAAAAAATGGAGATCATGGCATCTGGTTGTATCACTTCATGCAAATAGATGGGGGAACAGTGGAAACAGTGACAGACTTTGTTTTCTTGGGTCCAAATTCACTGCAGATGGTAACTGCAGCTGTGAGATTAAAAAATGCTTGTTCCTTGGAAGAAAAGCTATGACAAACCCAGACAGTGTATTAAAAAGCAGAGACATTACTTTGCTGTCAAAGATCTTATATAGTCAAAGCTATGGTTTTTCCAGGAGTCATAAATGGATGTAAGAGTTGGACCATAAAGAAGGTCGAGTACTGAAGAATTGATGCTTTTTAACTGTGGTATTGGAGACCTTTGAAAGTCCTTGGACTGCAAGGAGATCAAACCAGTCGATTGTAAATGAAGTCAACACTGAATATTCATTGAAAGGGCTGATGCTGAAGCTCCAATACTTTGGCGACCTAATGCAAGGAACTGATTCATTAGAAAACACCTGATGCTGGGAAAGGTCTGGGAAAGATTGAAGGCAGGAGGAGAAGGGACAACAGAAGATGAGATGGTTGGATGGCATCACCGACTCAATGGACATGAATTTGAGCAACCTCCAGGAGATGGTGATGGACAGGGAAACCTGGTGTGCTGCAGTCCATAGGGTTGCAAATAGTCAAACATGACTGCGTGTCTGAACAACAGATTTCCTCCAGAATCAAAAAATATATATATTTGGAAAAATATAGTGGTAAATAACACGATGGTTGTCTCTGAGACTTTTAACACAGATTTGATGATACCAGAGGACATCAAATGGGATCTTGCATAGATTTCACATCAAATTACCCACTATAGAAAAACAAATTGCCAGTACACTCAAATCAGACTTTTATCACCAAGCTTTACAGTAAGTTAAATGATTAGCAATGGAGAAAAATTGTATTTATATTCCAGTTTTAGAAAAATCTAATAAACTCATAATTTATCTATTCCTTCCTTTGCCCTTTTTTAACCATAAATCTGTTTTCTGTGTCTATGTCTCAGGTGTACTTTGACTATTTAAAGTAATGTACAGGTCTGTTTCTAGACTATTTCTGTTTCATTTTTCTACTGAACTAAGTTGTACTAATAGCATAATTGCTAAGAATCTACTGTAATTTAATAATTGATTTTTCATCTACTATTTTTCTTGATTCATCTTTAAAGATGTTCACCATTTGAGTAATCTTTTTAAAGAACCAACTTTTAAAAGTTTTTGTTTAAACTTAAAAAAAATTTTCTGCTTATCTTTATTGTTTCCTTCTGCCTTTCTTTGGTTTCATTGCTCTATATTTCTCTAGCTTCTTAAGAGGGAAATTTGATTTTTAAGCTTTTAGTGTTTCAACATTGTTTAGAAGAAAATTTATACAATCCACCGTCATCTTCAAAAATATTTAATTCTGATAGTTCTAGGTTACTATGTTTTTCTTTCAGCGTTTAAAATATGTCTCCTTTGATTCTTAACATCTACAGCTTCTGCTGAACAAACTTAATGCTTTATGAAAGTATTGTCTTTTTTTCTCTTGCTACTTTAAGGATTTTAATTTTACTTCTGGTTTTAGGAAGTTTGACTGTGGTAAGCCATATGTGGTTCTGTTTGTACTTTTCCTTTATGGAGCAGGACCTAACTTCTTGCTTTTATGAATTAAAGTCTTTCCTCAGTTTCAGAAATTTATGAGATACTATCTGAATACTGCTTCTGCCTCAGTCTCACTGTCCTTTCATGTTGATCTTCTATTTAGAGTTAGCTCTTTTGTCTGCATTCCATAGCTCTCTTATGCTTACATCTGCAGTTTTCCTTTCTTTTTTTAATGTTTATCTCTTCAGTTTTCCCTCATAATTTTCAATTTTGCAGTCCTTTAGTTCTGTCTAGATGCAATCAATGATTTCTTAGTTTTATATATTTTTAAACTCATAATTTGCTTAAATTTTATAATTCTTCAGTATTTAGCTCATTTTGTGTTTTCTAAATAATTGTCTTAATAAATTAATAATCATAACTATTTTAAAAGTCTATGGTTAATAATTATATCTGAATCACTTAGGGATCTGTTTTTATTTTTTCCCCTGTTTTGGGGACATTTATTCTGTATTATAGTATGCTTCATTTTTGTTTCACCTTTTAATTTTATGATAACCTTACTGATATATGAAAGATTTAAGGCAGAAACTTATCGAACCAGATAGATTCTGCCTAAATCTCATGTAAATCAATCTGCCATATCTCTCTTTAAAATTCAGGAAATACACATACTTTTAAAGAGAAAATAAATAATCTAAACTGAAATGCCTATAACTCACAGTTGCTACAAATTTTTGGATTCCTCACATACATTTCATTTGGATTTATTTATATCTTTTAACATTTTATTTTGAAATGATTTTCAACTTTCAGAAAAGTTTAAAAATACAAATAATCCCATATACACTTTGCCCAGATTCAAAAAGTCACAACATTTTTCCTAACTACTAAGTCCTTTATTGGGCTTCCCTTGTAGCTCAGCTGGTGAAGAATCCACCTGCAATGTTGGAGGTCTGGGTTCAATCCCTGGGTTGGGAAGATTCCCTGGAGAAGGGAAAGGTTACCCACTCCAGTATTGGCCTGGAGTATTCCTTGGACTACAGTCCATGGGCTTTCAAAGAGTCCTTTATTTAACATATTTCCTTATAACAAAGCATTTCATTTAAGTGCTAGGTGGCTCAGACTGTAAAGAATCTGCTTGCAATATGGGACCCTGGTTTGATCCCTGGGTCAGGAAGATCCCCTGGAGAAAGGAATGACTACCCACTCCAGTATTCTTGCCTGAAGAATTCCATGGACAGAGGAGCCTGGTGGGCTACGGTCCGTGGGGTCACAAAGAGTTGGATAGGACTGAGCGACTAACACTTTTACTTTTCATATTTATCATGCTTAGAAAATTTAACATTTAGGTAACACTTTAACCTACAGCATATATTGAAATTCTTCATATTTCACAATAATATTCTATAAAGGATTTCATTTGTTTGCTTTTCATATAAAAGATTCAGTCAAGTGAGGAAAAAAAAAAAAACAGCAACAAAACTTGCTACTACTTGCTGTTTAGTTTCCCTTCATCAGGAAACTTTCCTCAGTGTTTCAGCATTTTTCTTAGCATTTGCCATACCAGTTGTTTCAGTTTGAAGTTGATTTCTTTCTTCCTTATTGTATGATATAGGCTATGCATTTTTGGCTACAATAATGTAAAATTGATTATTTCTTCTCAGAGTATCACATTTTCAGACACGTATAACTGTTTGTCCATTATTGGTTATATTGATCACAAAGTGTCATCTGATTTCTCTGTATAGTCACTACATATTGATATTTGAAGTTGTTAAGTAATGTGTGAGGACACTTTTAAGGCTCTGCATATACTTTGTTCTTGGTAGTTATAAAACAAGTCTAACATATTATATATTAAAATAACATTAAATGAGATTGTTGCTAGTGTTTTCTTAGGGATTTTCTTTTTTTTTTTTTTTTCTTTTTTTCTTTTCTTTTCTTTTTTTTTCCATTTATTTTTATTAGTTGGAGGCTAATTACTTTACATCATTGCAGTAGTTTTTGTCATACATTGAAATGAATTAGCCATGGATTTACATGTATTCCCCATCCCGGTCCCCCCTCTCACCTCCCTCTCCACCCGATCCCTCTGGATCTTCCCAGTGCACCAGGCCCGAGCACTTGTCTCATGCACCCAACCTGGGCTGGTGATCTGTTTCACCCTAGATAATATACACGTTTTGATGCTGTTCTCTTGAAACATTCCCACCCTAGCCTTCTCCCAGAGTCCACAAGTCTGTTCTACACGTCTGAGTCTCTTTTTCTGTTTTGCATATAGGGTTATCGTTACCATCTTTCTAAAGTCCATATATATGTGTTAGTATACTGTAATGGTCTTTATCTTTCTGGCTTACTTCACTCGGTATAATGGGCTCCAGTTTCATCCATCTCATTAGAACTGATTCAAATGAATTCTTTTTGATGGCTGAGTAATATTCCATGGTGTATATGTACCACAGCTTCCTCATCCATTCGTCTGCTGATGGGCATCTAGGTTGCTTCCATGTCCTGGCTATTATAAACAGTGCTGTGATGAACATTGGGGTGCACGTGTCTCTTTCAGATCTGGTTTCCTTGGTGTGTATGCCCAGAAGTGGGATTGCTGGGTCATATGGTAGTTCTATTTCCAGCTTTTTAAGAAATCTCCACACTGTTTTCCATAGTGGCTGTACTAATTTGCATTCCCACCAACAGTGTAAGAGGGTTCCCTTTTCTCCACACCCTCTCCAGCATTTATTGCTTGTAGACTTTTGGATAGCAGCCATCCTGACTGGCGTATAATGGTACCTCATTGTGGTTTTGATTTGCATTTCTCTGATAATGAGTGATGTTGAGCATCTTTTCATGTGTTTGTTAGCCATCTGTATGTCTTCCTTGGAGAAATGTCTGTTGAGTTCTTTGGCCCCTTTTTGATTGGGTCATTTATTTTTCTGGAGTTGAGCTGGAGGAGTTGCTTGTATATTTTTGAGATTAATCCTTTGTTGCTTCGTTTGCTATTATTTTCTCCCAATCTGAGGGCTGTCTTTTCACCTTGCTTATAGTTTCCTTTGTTGTGCAAAAGCTTTTAAGTTTCATTAGGTCCAATTTGTTTATTTTTGCTTTTATTTCTAAAATTCTGGGATGTGGGTCATAGAGGATCCTGCTGTGATTTATGTCGGAGAGTGTTTTGCCTATGTTCTCCTCTAGGAGTTTTATAGTTTCTGGTCTTACATTTAGATCTTTAATCCATTTGGAGTTTATTTTTGTGTATGGTGTTAGAAAGTGTTCTAGTTTCATTCTTTTACAGGTGGTTGACCAGTTTTCCCAGCACCACTTGTTAAAGAGGTTGTCTTTTTTCCATTGTATATCCTTGCCTCCTTTGTCGAAGATAAGGTGACCATAGGTTCGTGAATTTATCCCTGGGCTTTCTATTCTGTTCCATTGATCTATATTTCTGTCTTTGTGTCAGTACCATACTGTCTTGATGACTGTGGCTTTGTAGTATAGTCTGAAGTCAGGCAGATTGATTCCTCCAGTTCCATTCTTCTTTCTCAGGATTACTTTGGCTATTCGAGGTTTTATGTATTTCCATACAAATTGTGAAATTATTTGTTCTAGTTCTGTGAAAAATACCATTGATTTTCTAATCAGTGGTCATAGCACTAGAATCAGGTTCATGGATTAGCTTTCAAATGTTATGTAAATCACTGAACTGCAAAAGAAAAATATTTAAATCGTGTAAGAGTAAAATGATAAATTTTTACTTCTTTTTGTTTAATATATGTTTCATTAATATTCTAGAAATGGTAAAATTACTGTACATGCCTGGTAAGAACAATGACAGCAAACAACTGTTAGTATCTCATTATCTGTGAAGTAATTTGTTTCCAAAACTCTTGTCTTTTTAACTCTGCTATATGATATGCAGCAGTACTATTGCCAGTTTAGAGCAATTATTTTTTTATATGAACAAATTTAAAGAGTTATAGAGGAAAAAAATAATAAAAAATTAAAAAAATTAAAAAAGTTATAGAGGGAAGGCAAAGTATTTTCTTATTTATCTGTTTAGCAATATAATTATTAAATATGTATACTTGATTTAAAAAATTGAACTCAAATGCAAAGTTTTAAATGTGGGGATTTTTAAACCTATGCCTTTTTATAAAACCCAGTTTCAGAAATTACTAATAGTCACTAAATGCATAGTAATTTACAAATGTATTTTTTTCAGATATCAAATTGATTTTGACAAGAAAAAATAGAATCAGTTCTTGATGAAACTGTAGTCAGTTTGAACATCAATAATATTAGTACTATGGTTAAAAAAATAAAAACCACAGGATTTACATTATATAGGAATCTACATCATAGTTTATCTCAACATGAAGTTCCACACAGAACATAGGGAAATAATCCTCCCTAATGAGTAAAAAATAACATTGTATTTTATATCTTTTTTCAGTCTCTTAAAATGTGTATTGATTTAAAAGCTAAACTTCCATAAAATAAGAACAGAAAATAAACTGTAATTTCATGGACAATAAAAGATTCAGGAGCTCAAAGAAAGAGACTGAGTAGAAGATTACCATGAACTTAGATAACAGGCCTAGCAAAAGAGACAATAAAGAAATCTCACTTTTGAGAAAATGAAATAGTATCAGAACAAAGGTGAATTTTTCCTCTCCATAGTTCCAGATCTGCCTCCTAACTCCTTAGTATGGTACAGGACAGATATATGAATCTTTGTCTCTGGGTTTTGATAATCATATTCAACTATACTAGAAACAGACTTCAAAGTAAATTACTTGCATACTTTTAAAGAAAATAGCAATCTTATTTCCTTCTAGAATTAAGTAATTAAAATTGGGGAAATCCACGTATAAATTTTGAAGACACAAAGTAATAAGACGTTTGAAGTGAATGTAACATTTAGGATACAGCTGAAGAGCATATTTTCAAAGCTTTGCTCCAGAAAACAAACTTTCGTCTGAAAATAAAACTTTCCAAAAAATAAAACTTTCTATTTTACTCTATGTGATTTTCTCAATCTTGTCCCTCTATATTACTAATTTGGTCTTTGACAGTATCTTTTATATATTTTGTGGATTCTCATGCCATATAACATTTGAAATAATTGTTAGTATGCTTAAGTTGATTTCTTATTACTTCTGGTTTCATTTCTATTTGTCCCACTGCATTTGAAGAGTTATAGATTCAGGTAATATGATTACAAAATGATGTAGAGATATTTTCCAATAGAAATTTAAAAATAATAAATGCAAAAAAGAAGAGTATATAGAGGGAAAAACCTAATTGATGGGAAATATTAATAATGTAGTAGTCCAAGAGTGGTAGGTCTAGTTGTCCCAAAGTATACTGCTTACATCTACTAACCTTTTCTCACTAATAAACTTTTGTATTTGGTTACTTCTTTACAAAGCTATTTTCTGTAAGCAATGTCATTTCATTTAGTTTGATTGCTCTTCTAGCCAAATATTTAATGATGAGACAAGCCATGTCTTTCATATGTGTATGACATCTACAAAGTAAGAATTATGACACACAACTTTCCAAAAGTCATATACTGGCAAAAGCATGAGTTGTTAAACTCTTGCATCATAATTAAGATAGATTGAAAAAGAGAAGATTGAAGTTCCATCCCTCTCAGAAAAGTATTTTTACTTAAAATCACTTCATATTAGTGCATTTGTCAAAGTAATATTTCCTATATGATTAACATAGTATATTAAAATGCTGACCCTTCTGTCATAATATGTTAATTATGGTCTTTATAACACTTGATGAATTATCATATAAAGATACCTTCTTCATAAATTTCCAGCTACCTTCTTCATTCAGATTCATTGCTTAGTACATGGAATTTGTTTCATAACATGATTTCACATGCTGCTATTATCATATATAAAATGATTAGAAAAAAATGTTAAGAGGGGCCAGAGGGAAAGAGAGAGGTCAGAGGGATAAGGGAGAATATATAAAATATTTAATTTTCTTAAAGTGATTTTGAATTCAAGTGTTTATTTTTCATAATTTCAATTCTGGTTTTTCAAATGGCAGAAGTGTTATTTGATTTAAATAACTACTCTGTACTGTACTTGACCTTAATGGCTATGAGCTAGGGTGTTCCAAGGATGAAAAGTAGATGTGAAAAATAATGGGCATAACTGGTATGCTAGTAACTAATCTTAAAATTAATGGTTGTGAGACTCTGAGGACAGATGAAGGATATTGTACTCATAGACATAACTATTTAGATGTGACCATTTAATAGATAGAACTGATGTCTTTGAAGTGATTTATTGAGAAAAAGTAGCATAAGTCATACATCACAGTAGTTATTCTGAAGTAAGTGATAAAGTGTATTTAATTTAAATCATGGTACCATGATTGAATTAACAGTGTCATGCTCCAATCATAAAGCAGTTCTTGTAGCTATGTCATTTCTAGAACTTTAGAAGAAACAAAAATAACACATTCAAATAAATGCTCTAAGCTTGTGAGTTTTGTAATATGAAAGTCCTTAAATTAAAACATACGCTTGCCTAAGTGAGCACATTGAATATAAAGTGATTTAATACAGCTAAATTTCCTCCTCATATTGTTTTCTCTATATATTTATTCCAAATTGAATTAATTTATTGAAGATAATACCATAGTTGAAACCTTTACATATATGTAAAGGATGTAAATAATTAATAAACTTATTAATTATTTACAAATTAATTACGAAGGGAAAGAAAAGGGAAAATATCTAATAGCATCTATTTGAGGTTAAATTCTGCATATAAAACAGAATTATATTTTAACCACACTATGTATTATTATTAACAAAGGAGTATGGGTTTAGAATGAACTGGGAAGTAGAGAAAAACCTTCTAAAAACGGATCTGTTAGAATGACCATTTTGAATACATAAGTAGTGAAAAACTTACCAATGAAAAAAATCCAGTTTCTCAGGAGTGAAATAATTTTTCTTGAAAATAACTGACCATATAACTTTTTCAATAAAATCTGCAATTTTGAAATCTAAGCTTTTTTTATTTATTTATTTATTTATTTATTTATTTCTGAAATGTAAGGTTTTAATCCTTATCTTTTAGAGTAAAATTGCCTATAAATTAACTTTTGTGTATGAAATGAATAATGCTTCTTCATTTTGATGTACAAAACTTAAATATAATCAAATATGGTAAGAAATTTATGGGCAAACAAATGTGTAATTTGTTTACATGACATGACATCATTCCTGTGTCTTTTTTAGTATGTTAGATATTTATCTTTTTGTAAATAATTTGCCTACATAAAAAAATCAGAAAAAAACATTAAGCATTCAGCAAACATTTACTAATATTCTGTGTAAGTCACTGAAGTGATTCCCATAAACACAAATAAAGGTCCTAGACCTTAAGATCACATTTTAGTTTGGGTTAACGTGGGAGTGGGATGAAATAGGATCAAATTCCTTAGCTACCTGAACATGTGTCTTGCCCATCTCGGGCATGTTTTAGGATACCAGAATATATATGGACATTCACACACACACACACACACACACACAAAGACAGAAAATGTACTGCAACCTTAGTTTTTGCCTACAGCACTGTGTTGTATTTAACTCACTGCTTATGTTCCACTAGGGAGGATAGTGTAGTGGATTAAGCAGCTCAGTTTCAGCTCTAAAACTCATGTAGGTTTGAGATTATGCTTTATGTCTCAGGACACACATTCTAATCTTATCACTAAATCCTGTCTGACTCCCCTTGAACTACCGAATGTCAGTTTCAATTTACCTCTCTCTGTTTTATCCACATTTCTACGAACTAAAGATATAAATGCATGTTTCCATCATGAAATAGAAGCCTCAAGTGGGGACAGTTTTGATGTTAGTGTCATACTTTTCTGAAAATGACAAGAATATGACAAATGGAACTACCTTGCATTTGAAGAGAAGAGGAAGTCAATCCAAGCTGTGCAATTGCATTCATATAAACCTTTCACTAAGTAAAAATAAACCAGAAGACAAATAAGAGCAGTGACTGAATTCCCTAGGTTATCATTTTATTTAATTTTGTTAATGAGAATAATCTCAAACGTTGAAGAGAAGCATGGAAAGTCTTTATTACACAAAAATATAAAATGCTATTGTTTCCTGTTATCACTCTAATGTCTCAATCCTAGAGCACAAATAGTATCTACGAAATGTCACTGTAATAGCAACAATACTGGTAATGCAATTTCAGTTTTAATTGCTCCCATAATAAAAATGAGACAGAAAATGAACAATATATAAAAATATTATTGAGCATTTCCTTATCATTTCAGAAACAGATTTTACTTTTCTTCAATTAGTGAAATGTAACCAAGTTTACCAAGTTGACCCTTTCAATTTTTCACATTAATTTTTTTGTTTGCTATTTTATCTTGCTGCTGTCTTATCTCAGTAACTCACATTCAAAGCCTAATGGTCTGCAGCAAAGCTCAGCCTCAGAAATAAGAACCATATGAATATTATGTGAAAGAATATCCTGTAAAAGAAGTCCTGTGCTGTCTTATGAGCTAGCCTTCTAATTTCAAGTATCTTTGTCTTGTCAAACCTTATTGTTCTCTACCAAATATCACCAATTATCAGATGTTGTGTATCATGAGATTCCTCCCCACCCATATGTTAGTAAATAAAACTCACTGTCATCTTGCTTGTTCTTCCTTATTGCTCTCTCTCAAATCCATTTTTCCCCATATGAGCTGAAAAACTATCTCAGTCTTAATTACTCCAAGCCTGCATGACAGTCATGACCTATATTAAGGCAGATATCTGATCAAAATCTTCGATTGCTCCTATAGCCTCAATTGTGAGTTAATTAATGAAAGGTTTACTGGAAAATATATTTTTAAGCTGGTTTCTGTTCATCTAGTTTTCTGAATGCCACTAAGGTGATCGGCTATTAATGTGTAACAGATAAAATGTAATATGACCAGTACTTATTAGAGGAGTATCAAAGAGTATATTAATCATATAACAAGAAAAATCCATGAGACTATTTGGTAGGAATGTAATGAGTTTATAAAGCAAATTAAGGAGAAAATGTACAGACCATCAAGTTGATATGGAGGAGAGATCAAAACAGGCACATGCAGTGGTTTGTTTTCTTCCCACCTGAAGTATGACATTTGAGATGAGCCAAAAACAAAGGCGGTAGTTTAATAAAATAGTATTAAGGCTCCTATTAATGCTGAATTCCACATACATCTGATAAAAACACACTGAACTTGCCACCTCATCACCTGGTTATGATGTTAAAATAGAAAAAATAGAAAATAATTAAAAAATGTTTAGCTAGAGGTTGAGGAACATGTAACTCTTGCAAAGTATTATGAGAACACCTGGACAGGAGTCTTAATGGTTTCTATTAAAAATAAGAAATTACAGAATGTGTGTGCTAAAGGGTCCACTTGATATTGCATGTTCAAACCTCTTGAGAATGGCAGACCTAGTTATCTGCCTAGGCTCTGATCATGATCTGAAGAAATAGTAAAGTAGATAATCCAGAAATACATACTTCATCATTTAATCTGCTGATGACATTATTATATGGAAAGAGGTATGAAAGGAATAGGATGAGTGGAAACATTAGTCAGGAATACATTCATAAGACAGCTGGAAACAAACAAACAAAAAACTGACAGTAGGATTTATTTATATTGTGAAACTCAAGGCAAGTGTGGTGGATTAAATCTATCACTAGGAGTTCAGATTATTTCCATTTTTCGCACTCATCCATAGGGGCTAGTTTTTATCATATGCTTGTGATTTTAAGGTTACATGTCTCCTCCTCCCAACCAAGTAAGAAGACATAGGAAGGAAGAATAAGTCATGATTGTCATCTGTAATAGGAAAAAAAAAGTAATCTGCTTTTCCAGAAAAGCCCATCTGATTATGTCTCATTGGCTATAACTGTATTTCATAGTCTCATATTCACATAGCATACTCTAAACAAACCGGGGGGTATGTATGCAGAAAATACTAAACTAGTAATAAAACATTTATAGCAATTATAGTATCAGCTAATAGATTCTACACTCTTAACAGAGTAATTGAGGAGGAGCATATTTACAATATTTGGATAATAAGGAAAATGGAAGAAATGCTATAAAGGACTTCAAGATCAGACATAGCAGAAAGTCATTGCTTTGTCTAGACTGAAGTAAAAAGAAGCACACAGATAGTTACAGGAGGAGTCTTTTGGACAAGAACTGGGTCAAGCTACAGACTAGCAGAGACAAAGAACAAGTATCCCAACATCACTGTCCTCTCACATCTGTTCTCTTGCTTGTATCTACCACTAGTCAGATCCAACCAGAAGACAGAGGGTAAAAGAGTATGTAAATTTTCACCCCTGGGTAAGGTGAGAAGGCTGAGCAAGGCACCAGGCAAAAAGAAGGGGGTACATTTGAAGAAATAAATGGAGAATTTCAAGTGCAACATCCAAATATCATGTTAAATTTGTGGGAGAAATGTTGACCAAATATTTAGAAAAATCCATGCCCTCAGTTGAAATTTAAAGACTGTGCTCTTCCTTGGGAGATAATAGAGGACAGAGGAGTCTGGTGTGCTGCAGTCCGTGGGGCTGCAAAGGGTCTGACATGACTTAGTGACTGAAAAACAACAAATGCTCTTGATGCAAGTGGCTAGCTTGGTTGCATTGTTCAGTTAAGATGGTCATAAGTAATTGCACTCAAAGCAACCTACTTCTTCTATTAAATATGTATTAAATATAACTAACTTATTATTTAGGCATTGTTTTTCCCCAAACTTGATTGCATATGTTATGAAACAAGAGACTATGGCTGACACATCAGTTTTTGTGATAAGCAAAATTCCAAGATGTGTCCCTGGTGGCTCATGTGGTAAAGAATCTGCCTGCAATGCAGGATACCCTGGTTCAATCCCTGGGTCAGAGAGATATCCTGGAGAAGGGACTGGCAAGCCACTCCAGTATCCTTGCCTGGAAAATCCCACAGACAGAGGAGCCTGAAAGACTATAGTCCATGAGATCCCAAAGACTCAAACTTAACTGATCAACTAACACTTTAAGATATGTCTCAAGTTTCCCATCCAACTGGGGTATATAAACCTTTTGTCAGTTATTTAATTAAATAATAATCTAGGTGCTGCTATAATGGTATTTTGTGGATGTAATTAAGATCTTAAACCAGTTGACCTTAAAATGAAAATAATCCTTGGTAAGCTGCTTTTAATCAGTTTAGCCCTTATAATGGTCAAACTCTTTCTGGTGAAAGTTTCAAAGTCCGATTCTAAACATGAGATAGAGTCAACGAGGGAGTTTTTCCATTACTAGCTTTTAAGATGGAGGAGGCCACATGGCAAGGAATGCAGATTGCCTCTGGGAGTGGAAAGTGACCTTTACTTGCTGGTCACGAAACAGGGACCTCATTCCTAGGACTATAAGAAACAGTTTTGCCAATAACTTGAATGAACTTGGAAGAAAATCTCAAACTCTAGATGAGAACCACAGTATGGCCAACAATTATCTGGATCACAACATTGTGTGAGCCTCAGCATAAAACCCAATAATTCTGGACACAGACGACTGATCTGCAGAGCTGAAGCACTCAATTATCTTGTTTCAAGTCATTAAGTTTGTTACAGAGTAACAAATTATATATAGTATATGACAGTAAGTTACATAAGTTACACAGTAAATGATATACTGCTATATCTAAAAGCACAGTTACTACAGGTAAGAAAAACAATACTGAGTGAATAACTTTATGTATGAGAGAACCGAAACATAATAGGAACCTTATAGACCATATAATGCTGACTTCTTATTTTGCAGATAAGAGGACAGAAGCTCCAAAATTTGCATAATAATTATTAGACAAGTAAAAATAGCTGAACAATTTTGACCAAATGAATGTGAAATCTTTCTGTACTTCCTGCCCCTGTGTATGCTGCCCATTTCTGTTTATCTAGCTTTCCTCTCAAACAATTTTTTTTTCTCAAATACTTCATTTTTCTGGATTTTATTCTTAACCAGGAAACTGATAGGAATCTTGGAACACACATTTTTTAATATAACTTTTAAATTGCTAGAACACAAATAATCCACTAAATTTAGGGAACTTCTATTTTATTTCAAATACTTTTAGCCACCATCTATACAAGATGTATTGGAGAGAATGAAAAAGATTATAAATTTAATCATATAGTAAATATGAAAGTTTTTTTACTTTAATATATTTTAAAGAAATAGAATTTTAAAAATAACACTTTAGATAACTTCAGTTCAGTTCAGTCGCTCAGTTGTGTCCGATTCTTTGCGACCCCATGAATCGCAGCCCACCAGGCCTCCCTGTCTATCACAAACTCCCGGAGTTTACTCAAACTCATGTCCATCGAGTCGGTGATGCCATCCAGCCATCTCATCCTCTGTCGTCCCCTTCTCCTCCTGCCCCCAATCCCTCCCAGCATCAGGGTCTTTTCCAATGAGTCAACTCTTCCCATGAGGCGGCCAAAGTATTGGAGTTTCAGTTTCAGCATCAGTCCTTCCAATGAACACCCAGGACTGATCTCCTTCAGGATGGACGGGTTGGATCTTCTTGCAGTCCTAGGGACTCTCAACACCACAGTTCAAAAGCATCAATTCTTCCGCGCTCAGCTTTCTTCACTGTCCAACTCTCACATCCATACATGACTCCTGGAAAAACCATAGCCTTGACTAGACGGACCTTTGTTGGCAAAGTAATGTCTCTGCATTTAAATATGCTATCTAGGCTGGTCATAACTTTCCTTCCAAGGAGTAAGCGTCTTTTAATTTCATGGCTGCAATCACCATGTGCAGTGATTTTGGAGCCCCGAAAAATAGAGTCTGACACTGTTTCCACTGTTTCCCCATCTATTTCCCATGCAGTGATGGGACCAGATGCCATGATCTTAGTTTTCTGAATGCTGAGCTTTAAGACAACTTTTTCACTCTCCTCTTTCACTTTCATCAAGAGGCTTTTTAGTTCCTCTTCACTTTCTGCATTAAGGGTGGTGTCGTCTGCATATCTGAGGTTATTGATACTTACCAGTTTACAAAAAAGGACAATTGCCATTTTACTGAAATATATTTAATTTTGAACATTCTAGAAATAATGCCAAGTGTCTTGTTACTCTGTATTCTGGTATGCCACTTCTGTTTCCCACCCCATAGGAAAAAAGAAAGAAAGAAAGAAAAGCACAAACAAAAATCTTCCATTTAATAAGCTCTTATAGCTAATGGAAGGGTATGTCTTTTAAATTTTTATATATTTGAAATATATTAACTTATATATCAGTTTCCATATCTAAAAATAACTTTAAATTAATTAACTTGATTTCTAGACTGTTTTAGGACAAACCAAGTGACATCTAAGTTTTTTAACACTGAGAATGTGCTAAAAAAAAATAATTTTATTTAAAAAGATATATAATAATGCTATTCTAGCAAACAATTCAAAGCATAAAGTTAATTCAAACAAATAAAATTATGTTTTGAAGAAATTGTTTTATTCTTTTATTCAGGTTTAATTCAATTTTAGAATTAGAATTCTAAAATCATTTAAAGTACTGGTGGAATGTAAGCTTGTATTGCCATTTTATTTCCAACTCCTAAGCTCAACTGGAAAAGTGTCATTCATCTAACTCCTAAAAACAGTGTGTTCTATGAGGCATCTTCTTAAAATCAGTTTAATTTGTTAAAAAGAAATATTTGATTTAATTATATACACAGTTTGCCTTCAAATCAAATGATGTAGAAAAATATCTTTTAAAATATAATTTTCTGGAGGCTAAAAGCAGATTTTTTCAGCAGTTTTTAGCATGTACAAAATTATTTATGATTTTAGTTGAAAATGTTTTTAAAAATAAACTTCAAAAAATAGGAGAAAGTATTTCCAGATAATAGAATTTATATTAGCATTAACAGTAAAAGATCATGAGTTAATTGAAATATAAAGATCTTTATTAGCAGCAAATAATTATTTAGCTGACTTTGTGTGGGAGTATATTGCATTATATTGTACCTAACTATCGTTTTCCAAAAGTTGGACTACTAATTTTATAAATTATCTGTAAGTTTAATTTCTAAGCAAGTTCGCCAGTCACTTTAAATGGCCTTTATTTCCCTTGTAAAAAATAAAATGGAATTAAACCAAGAGAAAATTATCCCTTACTTTGGTAAGATCCAATTAACCAAACTGAAATATAAACATAGTTTCATGATATGATTTTTTTTTTTTTTGGTAAGTCGTTCTTTGTTGTTGTTTAATCTCTAAGTTGGGTCTTTTGTGACTCTATGGACTATAACTCACCAGGCTCCTCTGTCCATGGGATTTCCCAGGCAAGAATACTAGAGTGTTTGCCATTTCCTTCTCCAGGGGATCTTCCTAACTCGGATTGAACCCACATCTCCTGTGTCTCCTGAACTGCAGGCAGACTCTTTACCACTGGGCCACCAGGAAATCCTTAGTACTTGCATGAAAACTTTGTCAATAATAAAATAGAAATATAAAAATATTTAATTTCAAAGATAAAAATAATCTTGTAAAGGACAAGGACACTAAATGAGTCTTAATGTGTGTGTGTGTGTGTGTGTAATAGATATTTATGACATATATAAAAACTAATGGCATGGTCAAACTCTAATTCAGTAAAAAGGTAGTTTTTGTCTACCTTGCATTGTGACAAATTTTGTGGATTTATGAATACAACTAATTACTTAATATAAGCATTTTCAAACAATGTTCTGGGAAGGATTTAAATAGTTTTTACATGCTATTTATGCACATAGAGAGAGAGAATTTGTGTGTGTGTGTGTGTGTGTGTGTGTGTGTTTCCATTTAAAAGTTCATGAGCCCAAATAAAATTCATTAGTCTCTCATTTCTAAAAGCGATATAGTTTTATCTTTTTCTTATTTAAGATTTTCGTGGCTATTCTTTAAACTTGTAGTGCCCATGTAAAATTCATTGTTTTAGTTGCTAGGTTGTGTCGAACTCTTTTTCAACCCCTTGGACAGTAGGCTGCCAGCTCCTCTGTCCATGGGATTTCCCAGGTAAGGATACTGGAGTTGGTTGTCATTTCCTTCTCCAGAGGACCTTCCAAACCCAGGGATCAAACCCACATCTCATGAATTGGGAGGTAGATATTTTAACACCGAGCCCCTAGGGAAGAACAATCTTGACTAACGATTGAATTAAATATATAGATCATTTAGGGAGAATACTCATGTTTCTCTAATGCTGAATCTTCTAATTTATCAAATCCTACCTGGTTCTTTATGTGATAGCCCCATGCTGAGATTTGACCTATTAAGAATGAAGCAAATACCTCCTATCTAAACAAATTATTTTCTCTTTATTATTTTCACTCCCTTATAAAGCACACAGTAAATCTTTGCTTAATGTAATTTATTCTGAAATTAGTGACGAATATGCCAGTACCCTCATTATCACTGAGGATATAAGTTGGAAATAAGAATACTTTAAAAACCAGAACAAAATCCATCTATATCCACAGGAGGTAGTCAATAGAAAGACAAATTACTCTCCTGGTTTTGTTTTTCCACACATTGCATAGTTAATTTAATTATGCTTCATTTAAATTTCATTATTTTATAATTATCCTCTATGAAAAAAAAAAAACAAGAAGAAGCACACTCTGAGCATAGTACTGTGGATATGTAAAATATAATTAATGTCAAAGTATTATAATTGAGTCCATGCAGCAGGGCAGATACATTCTATCTTCCACTTTAAAGTTTAAACACCTTACCAAAAAAAAAGAAATTTAGAATGTCTGTCTGAATTGAAATGGTTGAATAAAGAATGGGGAAGGAACATTGATGCTATTTTTCAATAGTAGAAAGAACATTCCACGATAGGTTTCACAAAGGAGTTAAAGAGGTTGAAGAATAAGCAGAATATTGAGAAACCCATATATAAAAATAAAAGAGACATATTTTAAAGATGCCATATAACGATCTCATCCTCTGTCATCCCCTTCTACTCCCGCACTCAATCTTTCCCAGAATCAGGGTCTTTTGAAAGGAGTCAGCTCTTCGCATGAGGTGGCCAAAGTACTGGAGTTTCAGCTTCAGCATCAGTCCTACCAATGAACACTCAGGACTGATCTCCTTTAGGATGGATGGGTTGGATCTCCTTGCAGTCCAAGGGACTCTCAAGAGTCTTCTCCAGTTCAAAAGCATCAACTCTTTGTTGCTTAGATTTCTTTATAGTCCAACTCTCACATCCATACATGACTACTGGAAAAACTATAACCTTGACTAGATGGAACTTTGTTGGCAAAGTAATGTCTCAGCTTTTCAATAGGCTGTCTAGGCTGGTCATAACCTTCCTTCCAAGGAGTAAGTGTCTTTTAATTTCTTGGCTGCAATCACCATCTGCACTGATTTTGGAGCCCAGAGAAATAAAATCAGCCACTGTTTCCCCATCTATATGCCATGAAGTGATGGGACCAGATGTCATGATCTTATATTTCTGAATGTTGAGCTTTAAGCCAACTTTTTCACTCTCCTCTTTCAGTTTCATCAAGAGGCTCTTTAGTTCTTCTTCACTTTCTGCCATAAGGGTGGTATCATCTGCATATCTCAGGTTATTGATATTACTCCTGGCAATCTTGATTCCAGCTTGTGCTTCATTCAGCCACAAATTTCTCATGATGCACTATGCATATAAGTTAAATAAGCAGAGTGACAATATACATATTTGACATACTACTTTCCCTATTTGGAACCAGTCTGTTGTTCCATATCCAATTCCAACTGTTACTTCCTTGCCTGCATACAAGTTTCTCAAGAGGCAGGTTAGGTGGTCTGGTATTCCCATCTCTTTCAGAATTTTCCACAGTTTGTGGTGATCCACACAGTCAAAGGCTTTGGCATAGTCAATAAAGTAGAAATAGATGTTTTTCTGGAACTCTCTTTCTTTTTCAATGATCCAGTGGATGATGGCCATTTGATCTCTGATTCCTCTGCCTTTTCTAAAACCAGCTTGAACATCTGGAAGTTCATGGTTCACTTACTGTTAAAGCCCAGCTTGGAGAATTTTAAGAATTACTTTACTAGTGTGTGAGATGAGTGTAACTGTGTGGTAGTTCAAGCAATCTTTGGCATTGCCATTCTTTGGGTTTGGAATGGAAACTGAAATTTTCCAGTCCTGTAGCCACTACTGAATTTTCCAAATATGCTGGCATATTGAGTGTAGCACTTTCACAGCATCATCCTTTAGGATTTGAAATAACTTAACTGGAATTCTGTCACCTCCACTAGCTTTGTTTGTAGTGATGCTTCCTAAGGCCCACTTGACTTCACATTCCAGGATGTCTGGTTCTAGGTGAGTGATCACATCGTCATGATTATCTGAGTCCTGAAGATCTTTTTTTGTATAGGTCTTCTGTGTATTCTTTCCACCTCTTCTTAATATCTTCTGCTTCTGTCAGGTCCATACCATTTCTATCCTTTATTGAGTCCATTTTTGCATGAATATGCAATCTTCCCTTGCTATCTCTAATTTTCTTGAAGAGATCTCTAGTCTTTCCATTTCTATTATTTTCCTCTATTTCTTTGCACTGATCACTGAGGAAATCTTTCTTGTCTCTCCTGGCTATTCTTTGGAACTCTGCATTCAAATGGATATCTCTTTCTTGTTCTCCTTTGCTTTTCACTTCTCTTCTTTTCACAGCTATTTGTAAGGCCTCCTCAGACAGCCATTTTTCTTTTTTGCCTTTCTGTTTCTTGAGGATGGCCTTGATCCCTGTCTCCTGTACACTGTCATGAATCTCCATCCATAGTACATCAAGTGCTCGATCTATCAGATCTAATCCCCTGAATCTATTTCTCACATCCACTGTATAATTTTAAGGGATTGGATTTAGGTCAAACCTGTTATACCTGTTAGAAGCAACAGTTAGAACTGGACATGGAACAACAGACTGATTTCAAATAGGAAAGGAGTACTTCAAGGCTGTATATTGTCACCCTGCTTATTTAACTTATATGCAGAGTACATCATGAGAAACACTGGGCTGGAGGAAGCACAAGCTGTAATCAAGATTGCTGGGAGAAATATCAATAACCTCAGATATGCTGATGACACCACCCTTATGGCAGAAAGTCAAGAAATAAAGAGCCTTTTGATGAAAGTGAAAGATGAGAGTGTAAAAGTTGGCTTAAAGTTCAACATCCAGAATGCTAAGATCACTGACCCAGTGCCATCACTTTATGGCAAATAGATGGGGAAACATTGAAAACAGTGGCTGACTTTATTTTTCTGGGCTCCAAAATCACTGCAGATGGTTATTGCAGTCATGAAATAAAAAGATGCTTATTCCTTGGAAGGAAAGTTTTGAACAACCTAGACAACATATTAAAAAGCAGAGACATTACTTTGTCATCAAAGGTCCATCTAGTCAAGACTATGGTTTTTCCAGTGGTCATGTATGGATGTGAGAGTTGGACTATAAAGAAAACTGAGCACTGAAGAATTGATGCTTTTGAACTGTGGTGTTGGAGAAGACTCTGAGAGTCCCTTGGACTGCAGAGAGATCCAACCATTCCATGCCAAAGGATATCAGTCCTGGGTGTTCATTGGAAGGACTGATGCTGAAGCTGAAACTCCAATACATTAGCCACCTCATGCGAAGAGCTGACTCATTTGAAAAGACCCTGATGCTGGGAAAGATTGAGGGCAGGAGGAGAAGGGGATGAAAGAATATGACTCATGAAACTCAATGGACATGGGTTTGGGTGGACTCTAGGAGTTGGTGATGGACAGGGAGGCCTAATGTGCTGCGGTTCATGGGGTCGCAAAGAGTCGGACATGACTGAGCAACTGAATTGAACTGATCTGAATGGTCTAGTGGTGTTCCTTATTTTCTTCAATTTAAGTATGAATTTGGCAATAATGAGTTCATGATCTGAGCCACAGTCAGCTCCTGTTCTTGTTATAGCTGACTGTATAGAGCTTCTCCATCTTTGGCTGCAAAGAATATAATCATTCTGATTTCGGTATTGACCATCCTGTGATGTCCATGTGTAGAGTCCTCTCTTGTGTTGTTGGAAGAGTGTGTTTACTATGACCAATGCTTTCTCTTGGCAAAACTCTATTAGCCTTTGCCCTGCTTCATTCTGTACTCCAAGCCCAAATTTGCCTGTTACTCCAGGTGTTTCTTGACTTCCTACTTTTGCATTCCAGTCCCCTATAATGAAAAGGACATCTTTTTTGGGTGTAAGTTCTAGAAGGTCTTGTAGGTTTTTACAGAACTGCTCAACTTCAGTTTCTTCAGCATTACTGATCAGGGCATAGACTTGAATTACTGTGATTATTTATGATTTGCCTTGGAAACAAATAGATATCATTCTGTCATTTTTGAGATTGAATTAAAGTACTGCATTTTGAACTCTTTTGTTGACTATGATGGCTACTCCACTTCTTCTAAGTGATTCTTGCCCACAGAAGTAGATATAATGGTCACCTGAGTCAAATTCACCCATTCCAGTCTATTTTATTTCATTGATTACTAAAATGCCGACATTTACTCTTATCTTCTCGTTTGACCACTTCCAATTTTCCTTGTTTCATGAACCTAACATTCCAGGTTCCTATGAAATATTTCTCTTTACAGCATTGGACTTTGCTTCCTTCTATCACCAGTCACATCCACAACTGTGTGTTTTTATTTATTTATTTATTTTCCTTTGGCTCTGTCTCTTAATTCTTTCTGGAGTTATTTCTCCACTGATCTCCAGTAGCATATTGGGCACCTACCAACCTGGGTAGTTCATCTTTCAGTGTCTTATCTTTTTGACTTTTCATACTGTTCTTGGGGTTCTAGAGCAAGAATGCTGAAGTGGTTTGCCATCCCCTTCTCCAGTGGACCACATTTTGTCAGAACTCTCCACCATGACCCATCCACCTTGGGTGGCCCTACATGACATGGCTCATAGTTTCATTGAGTTGGAAAAGACTGTGGTCCATGTGATCATATTGGTTAGTTTTCTGTGATTGTGCTTTCCAATTTGTCTGCCCTCTGATGGGGAAGGATAAGAGGCTTGTGGAAGCTTCCTGATGGGAGAGATTGACTGAGGAGAAACCTGATTCTTGTTCTGATGTGTAGGGCCATGCTCAGTAAATCTTTAACCAATTTCCTGTTGATAGATGGAGCTGTGTTCCCTCCCTGCTATTTATCTGGGGCCAAATTATAGTGGAGGTAATGAAGATAATGGTGATCTCTTTCAAAAGTTTCCGTGAATGTACTGCTATACTTACTGCCTCCAACAGGCCATCATCAACCCATACCTCCACTGGAGATTCCTGGACACTCTTGGGCAAGTCTGGGTCAGTCTCCTGTGGGGTCACTGCTCCTTTCTCCTGGGTCCTGGTGCACACAAGGTTCTGTTTGTGCCCTCCAAGAGTTTATTTCCAAGTCCTGTGTAAGTTCTGGCAGCTCTCTGGTGGGGTTAATGGTGACCTCCTCCAAGAGGGCTTATGCCACACACAGGTCTGCTGCACCCAGAGCCCCTGCCCCTGGGGCAGTCCACTACTGACCCGTATCTCCACAGGAGATGCTCAAACACAGTTCTGTCTCAGTCTCTGTGGGGTCCCTGGGTCCTGATGAGCACAAGGTTTGTTTGAGCCCTCTGAACGTCTCTGGCAGGGATGGGGTTTGATTCTCAGTGTGAATTTGCCCCCTCCTACCCTCCTGCTGGGGCTTCTCCTTTGCCCTTGTATCTCCTCATGGTCACTCCAGCCAAGCACAGCTGCAGCTCCTGAACTTGGACATGTGGCATCTCCTCGCAGCCACTCCAGCGAACCTCAGCTGCCACTCCTGACCTTGGGCATGGGGTATCTTCTCATGGCCACTCCAGCAAATCACAGCCACTCTCCTGACTTAGCCGGGGGGACATTGGATTTCTTAGTGCCAATAAAATTGACAACAAGTTTTGTATGGTTCTATACATTCTTTTCCAGGGGTCAGGTCCCCCTCTCCACTCTCAGCTGTTGTTTTTCATGCACTTCTGTGTCTGAAGGTGTATTCCTGATGTATCCATGGAGAGAGATGTACTCCACATCCACCTGCTCCTCTGCCATCATTTTCAAAATATATACTAGAAAACCCCACAACCTAATAGTTTTTTACTATAGTAACTATAATAACATGATTACAAAATGAGCTAAGGACTTGAATAGACATTTTTATGAGGAAGATATACAAATGGCCAACAGGTATATGATAAGAGACTCAATGCACTTAATCTTAAAATCTTCAAGAAAACACGAGTCAAAACTCCAATGAGATATCATCTCACTCTTGTTAGAATTGTCATGAAAACAACAAAAGATAAAATGATATGTTGGCAAGAACGTAGAGAAAAGGAACCTTCGTACACTATTGGTGGAACTGTAAAATGGTATAGAAACTATACAAAACACCACTGGTTCCTCCAAAAATTAAAAACAGAATTATTATAAGATCCATCAACTAAATTCTGAGTATCCAAAAAAATTGAAATTAGGATCTTGAAGAGATATTGGCACTCCCATATTCACTGAGGCACTATAAAAATTAACCAAGATGTGGAAACAAACTAAATGTCCACTGATGGATGAATGGATAAATAAAACATGGCATATGTGTACAGTGAAATATTACTCAGTCTTAAAGAAAAGAACTACTGTACTGTGTTACAGTATTGATAAACCATGAGGTCATTATGCTAAATGAAATATGCTGGTCACAGAACAACAAATACTAGATTATTTCACTTATATGATGCATCTAAAATAGTCAAACTCAGAGAAAATGCGACAGTGATTGCCAGAGAGGGGAAGAGGGGGAAATGAGGAATTGCTAATCAAGGGATATAAAGTTTCAATTATGCAAATGAATATGTTCTAGAAATTTGCTGAACAATATTGCCCACAGTAGTCAAAAATACTGTATTGTATACTTAAAAATACAGTAAGAGTGTGGATCTCATGTTACATGTTCTTGCCACTGAAAAATTAAAAAGAAAGAAGAAGATTAGTGGGAATATCTTTACTATAGTCTCTGCAAATTGTGTTACTTACTGCTACTAGTTTAGCTTAACTTTGATAATTTGCTTTTTTTTAAAAGAATAATTGTATATACAAGCATAAATTTATCTTAATCCAGCAAATCTTTATTATTTCTAACATAGAGATCAAGACAGGATTCAAAATGATCATTTTTAATAGATGAAATTAGGTAAAATTTTTTCTTACCATCCTACATCTCCATTCCACTCTTAGTTTTTTTCTTTTCATATCTAATGCTGACATAGTTTGTTCTAAGAATTTTTTTGTTTGTTTGCTTTTTTGCCCAAAGAGTGAATAAATCTGGTGGCAGTTGTAAGATTGCTTTTCTTACATAAATTTAACAAAAATAGTCACCAGAGCAAGGTATATTCTTTTTTTTTTTTTTTAATTTTTTTTTTCAGAGCAAGGTATATTCTTTTATATTTTCATGTATTGATAAAACCTGTGGTGCCTGAATACAATATATTATCTCTTTCTCTTTCAGACACTTGTTCCCATATTAAGAATCACAGAAAGTGTGGAAGAAAGTGGAGAGTAAAAGGAAATAATCTTTGGGTGTAAATGCCCCTTCACCTGCTTTTGTCTTCCCATGTGAAATTATTCTTTCACTTTTTAAATTATTTTCCTATAGCATTTCTTTAATTGTATTATATAAGATTTCAAAATGAGTATTTTTTTGTTTTATTTTTGCTTACAAATATCCTCTTCCATGTTCTAAGTTCTTGGGGGAAGGAATCATTTTTTAATCTCTGAGAGCCAACACATAGACTATTGTTGCTTTTATCACTCCTGGAGAAGGAAATGGCAACCCACTGCAGTACTCTTGCCTGGAAAATCCCATGGACAGAGAAGCCTGGTAGACTACAGTCCACGGGGTCACAAAGAGTCAGACATGACTGAGCAACTTCACTTTCACTTTTCACTTTTCTTTCATCACTAAGTCTTGTCCAATCTTTTGCAAATCCATGGACTGTAGCCCATGAGGTCCTTCTATTCATGGGATTTCCCAGGCAAGAATATCAAGATGGGTTATCATTTCCTTCTCCAGAGGATCTTCCAGACACAGGGATTGAACCCACATCTCCTGCATCGGCAGGTGGATTCTTTAACACTAAGTCACCAGGGAAGCCCACTGTGTATAAAGTAGGTACTCAGTAATAAACTGTTGAATGGACAGTAGAGCAATGGATGCAATATACTTGCCTGGTACTTTTATTTTTACAAAGCATATTCACATATTATCCCCATGAAAGAAATCTCCCATGAAAAGCCCTTAGTTTATAAGTATATATCAGAGAACTCCAGAATTTCAACTTTACTTGAATTACCAGGGCAAACTACAGAAATCATCTGAAAAGGGAGCAATAACTAATTAAACTATAATCCTTAAAGAGGCACTTTTCTAGGGTCTCATTTCCAGATAGAAAATTTATTTAGAGAATTTCAAAATTTACTTGGTAGATATAGAGGCAAATTATTTCCTCCACCTGTTTTTCGAACACCCTGCTGTCTGTTCTCCTTGAAGTGAGGTAGAGAAACCACAGGGGCCTGGTTACAAGTTCCCTACATTCCACCACTGACCAGTCAATTAAAAAACTACAAAAATTCATTCTCAACTTTTTTTTAAAGGTTATAGGGCATGGGGAGGAATGTATTCTCTAGTCAAATAACCTTGGGAAAATCTTGACTAATCATTTTTCATTTTTTAACTGAAGAATTTTGTGATCCTTTTAATCTATGAATTTCTATTGTACCATACATTAATAGCTATTAATGTATATTGTTAATCTTCAGGAAGATGCTACAGAATACAGATTTATCAAATACACTGAAATAAAATTTTAATTTATTTAATAGTAGTTTCTGAATTGTATTTGTGTGTGTTTGTATCTGTGTGTCTGTAATATTGTTTGAGAAATGTGGTTGCATATTAAAAAAATAGTGTTATTTTAGTTAACTTCATAAGAATATAATTTGCTGGGTGGTCCCAACATGACAGAGGAATAGGATGGGGAGACCACTTTCTCCCCTGCGAATTCATCAAAAAGTCATTTGAATGCTGAGCAACTTCCACAAAACAACTTCTGAATGCTGGCAGAGGACACCAGGTACCCAGAAGGTCAGCCCATTCTCTTCAAGAGGAGGCAGGACAAACTATAAAAGACAAAAAGGGAGACAAGAGAGTTAGGGGCAGAGACCAGACCTGGGGAGGGAGTCGTGAAGGAGAAGTTTCAAAACAGTAGGAAACCCTCTCACAGGTGGGTCTGTGGGGAATTTTGGAGTCTCAGAGGGCAAAAACAGGGAGGGGGAAAACACACACACACACACAGAGAATAGGCACCTAACTGCAACTGCCAGTGGAGAAGTAGCCCAGAGGCTTTCATTTGCCACCAGTGAGCAGGGACTGGACAGAGAGGTGCAGTCTGCATCATCGGTCCTTAGGGTAATGACTGGGCCTGAATGCCCTGAGGACAATCTGAAGGAGCTAAAGTGAGATAGCAAAGCAAACTGTGGGATCGCCATAGGTGGAAAAAAAAAAAAAAAGAGAGAGAGAGAGAGGGAGAGAAAATTGCCTGCAAAATGCTCTAACTCTCTGCTTGGTCCCCTCACAGAACAAAGGATTCAGTGAATACCAAAGGAGAATTAGCTGGCTGCATTCAGGCACCTCCCCTGCCAGAGCAGAGAGGCAGGTACGTGACAGTCAGAGCCGGAAGGCAAGGGGCTGCTCCAATCTCGGCCCCAGAGACCTGCATCCTCGACCAAACTGTGAGCAGGCTCCCAGTTGCTAACCATATCTTCCTGGATCCTGGATGATTGACATCTGCCAGGAGAGTCACAGCTGGAGATCAGCTCCCCAGAGGACACACATGGCACACCTGAGACGATGCTCTCCCCGCACACCTGGGAACCTGAGCGGCCGGGCCAGGGAGGTGACTAAGATGCATGGCCCACCTGGGACAGGGCACTCGCCAAGCACCTGGCCGCCTGAGCTGCTCGGACCTGGGAAGGGCCAAAACACTCGCTCAACCAAGTCTGTGCCCCGAGTACTGGAGAACCTGAACCTGAGTAGCTTAGACATGGGAAGTGAATGAAACACAGAGCCCGCTTTGAAAATGCCATGCAGAGCACCCTGGAGCCTGAGCAGGGTAGACCCAGAAAGCACACGCTGCTGTGGGCTGGGGCAAACCCAAGGTGGTCCGTATACAGCGAGTACTTCCCACACACCAGCGATATTTGTTTGCAGTATTCATCCCTCCCCACAGCACAACCGAACAAGTGAGCCTAAATAAGTGATCACCTTTGCCCCCTTGTGTCAGGGCAGAAATTAGATACCAAAGAGACTTGCAAACAGAGGAAGCCAAAATAAACGAAGAAGAGGGAACCACTCTGGAAGTGATAGGTACAACAGATTAAAACCCCGTCGTTAACATTGACTAAGCATTGGAGGGGGGCTATAGACCTTGAGAACAAGTACAAGCTGGAATGAGGAACTATCTGAAACTGAACTGGCCCCACACTGCCCACATAGCTCCAGAGATATTCCTAGATATATTTTTACTACTATCACTTTTTAATTTTTTTAAAAATTTCTTTATTACTCTAATTTTCATTTTTATAATTTACTATTACCTTGCCAAAAAAAAGATCCTATTTTTAATTCAAGTATATAGTTTATAATTTTTGTGATTGGTTGTATTTCGTATTTTTAATGTTGTATTTTTGAGAGTCTAACCTCTCCTCTAGATTTTTAATCTTTGCTTTTTGGTATTTGTTATTTTGTATCTTTAAGAATCTAATCTTCAGTAGTCATTTTTACTAAGGGGTGCAAATACTGGCTTGATTGTTCTCTCCCCTTTTGACTCTCCCTTTTCTCTCCCAGGTCACCTCTATCTCCTCCCTCCCCCCTTTTCTTCTCTACTTAACTCTGTGAATCTCTCTGGGTGTTCCAGGCTGTGCAGAACACATAGGGAACAGATTACTGGCTAGATTGGTCTCTCCCCCTTTTGACTCCTCCCTCTTCTGTTCATTACCTCTAGTTCCCTCCTCCCTCTTCTCTTCTCCATGTAACTCTGTGAATCTCTCTGGGTGTTCCAGACTGTGGAAAGCACATAGGGAATTGATTACTGGCTAGAGTGCTCCCTCCCTTCTTCACTCTCCCTCTCCTCCTGGTCACGTCTATCTCCCTCCTTCCTCTTCTCTTCCTTATGTAACTCTGAACCACTCTGGATGTCTCTCACTATGGAGAATTGTTTCACCTTTAACCTAGATGTTTTATCATCTGTGCTGTATGGATGGAGAAGCCTTGAGGCTACTGTAAGAATAAGACTGAAAGCCAGAGGCAGGAGGCCTAACTCCAAAACTTGAGAACATCAGAGAACTCTTGAGTACAGAGAACATTAATAGGTAAGAGCTCATCCAAACGCCTCCATACCTACACTGAAACCAAGTCCCACCCAAGAACCAACAAGTTCCAGAGCAAGACATGCCATGCTAATTCTCCAGCAGAGCAGGAACACAGCCCTGAGCATTAAAAGGCAGGCTGCCCAAAATCATACCAAACCCATAGACACCCTAAAACTCACTAATGGACACTTCATTGCACTCCAGAGAGAAGGGATCCAGCTCTACCCTCCAGAACACAGACACAAGCTCCCTAACCAGGAAACCTTGAAGAGACACTAGTCCAAACCCACCACAGGGAGCAGGCTCCACAATAAAGAGGAACCAAAAACTTCCAGCCTACAGAAAGGGCACTCCTGAACACAGCAATCTAAACAAAAGGAAAAGGAAAGGAAGAGAAATATTCAGCAGGTAAAGGAACATGATAACCAAACATGGGTTTGGTTGCCCACCAAACCAAACAACAGAAGAGGAGATAGGGAATCTACCTGAAAAATAATTCAGAATAATGATAGTAAAGATGGTCCAAAATCTTGAAAACAAAATGGAGTTACAGATAAATAGATCAAAAACAAGGATTGAAAATATACAAGAAATGTTTAACAAGGACCAAGAAGAAGTAAAGAAGAGTCAATCAATAATGAATAATGCAATAACTGAGATCAAAAGCATTTTGGAGGAAACCAACAGTAGAATAACTGAGGCAGAAAATAAGAAAAGTGAGGTGGAAGATAGAATGGTAGAAATAAATGAAGCAGAGAGGAAAAAAGAAAAAAAAGAGTTAAAATAAATGAGGACAATATCAGAGACCTTTGGGACCATGTTAAACACCCCAACATTTGAATCATAAGAGTCCCAGAAGAAGACAAAAAAAAAAAGGGCACAAGAAAATACTTGAGGTGATAATAGTTGAAAATTTCCCTAAAATGGGGAAGGAAATAGCCACCCAACTCCAAGAAATCCAGAGTCCCAAACAGGGCAAACACAAGGTGAAACACCCCAAGACACATATTAATCAAACTAATGAAGAAGAAACACAAAGAGCAAATATTAAAAGCAGCAAGGGAGAAGCAACAAATAACACACAAGGGAATCCTCATAAGGATAACAACTAATCTTTTGATAGAAACTCTTCAGGCCAGAAGGGAATGACAGGATATACTTAAAGAGATGAAAGAGAAAAACCTGAAACCCAGATGACTATATCCAGCAAGGATCTGATTCAAATATGAAGGAGAAATCAAAAGCTTTACAGACAAGCAAAGCTGAGAGAATTTAGCACCACCAAACCAGCTCTTCAACAAATGCTAAAGGATCTTCTCTAGACAGGAAACACAGAAAAGGTTTATAAACTCAAACCCAAAACAGTGAAGTAAATGACAATGAGATCACCCTTATCAATAATTACCTTAAATGTAAATGGGTTGAAGGCCCCAATCAAAAGACAAGGACTGGCTGAATGGATAAAAAAACAAGACCCCTATATATGCTGTCTACAAGAGACCCACCTCAAAACAATGTATAAATGTATAAAAAATTGTCCAACAAACAAAAGCGCAGGACTAAATGGCTTCACAGGTGAATTCTACCAAAAATATTAAGAAGAATTAATACATAACCTACTCAAACTCTTCCAGAAGTTTCAGAGCAACGTAAACTCCCAAACTCATTCTATGAGGCCACCATCACCCTAATACCAAAACCTGACAAAGATGCCACAAAGAAAGAAAACTACAGGCAAATATCACTGATAAACATAGATGTAAAAATTCTTAAAAATTCTAGCAAACAGAATCCAACAACATATTAAAAAGATCATACATCATGACCAAGTGGGCTTTATAGCAGGGATGCAAGGATTCTTTAATATTTGCAAATCATTCAGTGTGATACACCACATTAACAAATTGAAAGATAAAAACCATATAATTATCTCAACAGATGCAGAGAAAGCCTTTGACAAAATTCAACACCCATTTATGATAAAAATTCTCCAGAAAGAAGACATAGAAGGAATATACGTCAACATAATAAAAGCCATATATGATAAACCCACAATAAACATTATCCTCAATGGCGACAAATTGAAAGCACTTTCCTTAAAGTCAGGAACAAGACAAGTGTGCCCATTCTCACTATTACTATTCAACATAGTTTTGGAAGTTTTAGCCACAGCAATCAGAGAAGAAAAAGAAATAAATGGAATCCAAATTGGAAAAGAAGAAGTAAAACTCACTATTTGCAGATGACATGATCCTCTACATAAAAAACCCTAAAGACGCTACCAGAAAATTACTAGAGCTAATCAACGAATATAGTAAAATTTAAGGATATAAAATTAACACACAGAAATCCCTTGCATTCCTATACACTAACAATGAGAAAACAGAAAGAGAAATTAAGGAAACAATACCATTCACCATTGCAACAAAAAGAATAAAATACTTAGGAATACGTCTACCTAAGGAAACAAAAGACCTATATATTGAAAACTGTAAAACACTGATGAAAGAAATCAAAGATGACACAAATAAATGGAGAAATATACCATGTTCATGGATCAGAGGAATCAATATAGTGAAAACGATTATAATTTCCAAAGCAATCTATAGATTCAATGCAACCCCTATCAAGCTACCAACGGTATTTTTCACAGAACTAGAACAAATAATTTCACAATTTATATAGAAATACAAAAAAACCTTGAATAGCCAAAGCAGTCTTGATAAAGAAGAATGGAGCTGAAAGAATAAACCTACCTGACTTCAGATTATACTACAAAGCTACTGTCTTTGGCACAAAGACAGAAATATAGATTAATGGAACAAAATAGAAAGCCCAAAGGTAAATTCACACACCTATGGACACCTTATCTTTGTCAAAAGAGGTGAGAATATACAATGGAGTAAAGACAATCTCTTTAACAAGTGGTGCTGGGAAAACTGGTCAACCATCTGTAAAAGAATGAAACTAGAATATTTTCTAACACCATACACAAAAATAAACTCAAAATGGATTAAAGATCTAAATGTAAGAGCAAGAACTATAAAACTCCTAGAGGAAAACATAGACAAAGTGCTCTCTGACATAAATCACAGCAGGATCCTCTATGACCCACCTCCCAGAGTAATGGAAATGAAAGTAAAAATAAACAAATGGGACCTAATTAAATTTAAAAACTTTTGCACAACGAAGGAAACTATAAACAAGGTGAAAAGGCAGCCTTCAGAATGGGAGAAAATAATAGCAAATGAAGCAAGTGACAAATAATTAATCTCAAAAATATACAAGCAGCTCCTGCAACTCAATACCAGCAAAATAAACGACCTAGTAAAAAAATGGGCCAAAGAACTAAATGGACAATTCACCAAAGGAAAAATACAGATGGGTAACAAATGCACGAAAATATGCTCAACACCACTTATTATCAGGACAAATGCAAATCAAAACCAGAAGGAGGTACCATCTCACACCAGTCAGAATGGCTGCTATCAAAATGTCTACAAACAATAAATCCTGGAGAGGGTGTGGAGAAAAGAGAAACCTCTTAAACTGTTGGTGGGAATGCACGCTAGTACAGCCACTATAGAGAACTGCGTGGAGATTCCTTAAAAAACGGAAAATAGAACTGCCATATGACCCAGCAATCTCATTGCTGGACATAGACACTGAGGAAACCAGAACTGAAAGAGACACATGTACCTGCAATGTTCATTGCAGCACTGTTTACAATAGCTAGGACATGGAAGTAACCTAGATGTCTATTGGCAAATGAATGAATAAGAAATTTGTGGTACATATACATAATGAAATATGACTCAGCTATTAAAAAGAACACATTTGAATCAGTTCAAATGTGGTGGATGAAACTGGAATCTATTATACAGAGTGAAGTAAGTCAGAAAGAAAAACACCAATGCAGTATATTAACGCATATATATGGAATTTAGAAAGATGGTAACCATGACCCTATATGCGAGACAGCAAAAGAGTCTCGACAGGCTTTTGAACTCTGTGGGAGAAGGTGAGGGTGGGATTTGAGAGAATAGCATTGAAACATGTATATTACCATATGTGAGATAGATCACCAGTCCAGGTTTGATACATGAAACAGGGCACTCAAAGCTGGTGCACTGGGACAACCCAGAGGAATGGGATGGGGAGGGATGTGAGAGTGGTTTTGGGATGGCAGACACATGTACACCCGTGGTTGATTCATGTCAACGTATGGCAAAACCCACCACAATATTGTAAAGTAATTAACCTCCAATTAACATTAAAAATTAATTTAAAAAATGCACAGGAAGTTGATGACTGCTGTATGACCTTCCACATGTGGTGTTGGACTAGTAAGGGAAAATTTAAGGGAAAACAATTCTTACAGCCAATGTACAGTGACTTCAGGAGACAAATGGGCAAGACTGGGGGCTGATGGAAACTGGTGCAGTGCAGGCCCCACCTCGACTCAATGAGTACCCCACCTTTAATCAAAAGACTTCTGCCCATTCAAAGGGGAAAATCAAATAAGAGGGGATCAATTGTGTGGCCCTCATTCCTGAGGATGCTCACATTCTTCTTCTCTGAGTATGTAGCTTTCCCTTCTCCACTAAATACATTGCTTCTTTGCTTTCATTGCAAAATAAAACAAACAAAAAAGAATATAATTTGCCATCTCTTGCTACCAGGCCTCTATTCTCTGACTTCAAAACTTTTAATTTGTACATTCTCTATAGGTACTCTATCATTAGTTTCACATTCTGAAATGTTAGAAGTGCTTTGACTGGCAGGTTCTATATTTTTATCATTATGAATATTCTTTATGAGACAAAAGATATATGATAAAGCATTTTGTAGGATAAAAATATTTAATTTTAAATTTGAATTAAAGTATGGCAAGCAACATGATGAAAAGCTCAATCAGATTAATAACAAAAATATTTTTAAGATTTTAATTCTGCCTAGGGATCCTAAAATTTTATTAATATAGTGATACACTGAAAAAATTTTATACTATAAAAATGAAGTATACATTAAAAATTACAGATCATTATATTATCATAAGTTGTACCATCATCAAAGACAACAAATAAAATATGACCAACACTATAGAATATTTCCAATATCCCTGAAGTCCCTCTCACACCCTGAAGGAATCACTACTTTCCCCTACTTGGTACATTCACAGGGAGTGTTTTGTTTTTAAAAGTTTAATTTCAATATTTATGTAAACAGAATAATATTAGTTACACTGTTTTCTGTCTAGTTGATTTAAATACAATATGTGTTAGACTTGTTTATGATAAAAACTCTCCAGAAAGTGGGCATAGATGGATCTTACCTCAGCATAATGAAGTCCATATACAACAAACCTACAGCTCACATCATGGGCTTCCCTGGTGGCTCAGATAGTAAAGAACCTGCCTGTAGTGTGGGAGACCCCAGGTTTGATCCCTGGGTTGGAAAGATCCACTGGAGGAGGGCATGGCAATCCACTCCAGTATTCTTGCCTGGAGCATCCCATGGACAGAAGGGTCTGGTGGGCTACAGTCCATGGGGTAGCAAAGAGTAGGACACAGATGAGCAAATAAGCACACGTTTGAAGAAAAATGTAATAACCATCGACACACTGTATTAAGCACATTTAAGAAAGTGCTTTCCTTTATCTCTCTTCTCACTCAAAATTACATTGGGTGAGAAAACATTTTGGTGTTGACTAATTTTCTGATGGTCTCCTCCACATCATTATTTCTAAGGCTGTAGAAAGGGGATTTAGCATGGGGATCACTCCCATGGACAGAAGAGTCTACAGTCCATGGGTTCACAAAGAGAGGACATGACTGAGCGACTAACACACAACTCACATCAAACTCAAGAGTGTAAGGTTGAAAGCACTTCTTCTACAATCAGGAAAAAGACAAGCATATTCACTCTTGCCACTTTTACTCAATGTCATTTTGGAATTTATAGACATGATAGTCAGTGAAGAAAACAAAAAGGGATCAAAATTGGAAAAGAAATAAAACTGTCACTATTTTCAGATAACATGATACTATACATAAAAAATCCAAAAGACTACCAGAAAACTACTAGAGCTCATCAATTAATTCAGTAAAGTTGCAGGATACAAAATTAACACACAGAAATCTCTTGCATTATAAAATGCTAACAACAAAAGATCAGAAATTCAAGACACAATCCCATTTAACAATGCATTAAAAATAATAAAATACTGAGGAATAAACCTACCTAATAAGGCAAAAGGCCTGTCCTTTGGAAATTTTAAAATGTTGACAAAAGAAATCAAAGATGACATAGTGGAAAGATATGCCATATTTTTGGACTGGAAAAATCAATAATGTCAAAACAATGATACTGCCCAAGGCAATCTACAAATTCAATTCATGCTTATCAAATTACCAATGGCATTTTTCATATAACTAGAACAAAAAAAAGTGTATTTTTTATAATTATATATAACTAGAACAAAAAATTCATATATTTTAGCTATATATAACTAGAAAAATATAAAATGTGTATATAAATTCTATGAAATTTTATATGAAAACAACAGTATTTACAGGCAATCTGTTGAAACCATCACTAAAAGTTTTCTGTAGTTTTGGAAAAATGGAGATTTTCTTTCTGAATGATCTCATCACCTTTAAAAACTATGAATCTGTACTGCACCAGTGTATGTGTGTGTGTGTGTGTGTGTGTGTGTGTGTGTGTGCATACTCACACAAGTATGTGCAGATGTCTGTCAACCTCATCAGTGAGAATATTTGTTAAATTGGAGTTGTAAGACTGCTGGTGATTTGTCTTAAGTGTCTGTTCCTACTGCATTTCATGAAAAATATATCAGTTTATTATGTTACAAATAACATCAGATTGAAAGGAGCATTATCGGGGATCATAAAACTTACTGGAGTAAACTAACACATGTCTATCAGACATAACACAGTCACTTGAAAAGCTGACAAATGTGAGACAAGTTTAAACCCTAAGTTATCAGCTGTTTCAGCAGTTATGATTTTGATGACCTAGTGTAAATATGGAATAAGAAAGTCCACAAATGTTGTTCTTCACTTGAGGATTAAAAACTTAAATGAATATATTTTTAAATATATATTTATATATTTTAAAAATTTAACTCTATGAGTGATTGTTTTAATATCATTATGGTTCTAAATTATATTTTAACTTTCTAACTTTTAATATACTTGAGCAATTATCATTGTTCAGTTTACAGTAAATCAGTTTATTTGCAAATGTGCTCATTTACATAAGTGGATCTTATTATACTTATCCTGAAAATATTAAAAACATGCCAAACATGTAGCAAACACATATGAGTAATTAATTATATCTGTTATTTCTAAAAAAAAAAAAGAATAAAATAAACAGTATATTATTGCTCTGGATCATCTCAGTCATGTCTGAATCTGTGACCCCATGGTGTGCAGAACACCAGGCTTCTCTGTCCATCACCAACACCTGAAGCCTACTCAAACTCATGTCCATCACATCAGTGATGCCATCTAAACATCTCATCCTCTGAAATCCCCTTCTCTTCCTGCCTTCAATCTTTCCCAGCATCAGGGTCTTCAAAGACTCAGATCTTTGCATCAGGTGGCCAAAGTATAGAAGTTTCAGCTTCAGCATCAGTCCTTCCAATGAATATTCAAAACCGATTTCCTTTAGGATGGACTGGGTGGATCTCCTTGCATTCCAAAGGAATCTCAAGAGTTGTCTCAAACACCACAGTTCAAAAGCATCCATTCTTTGGCACTAAGGTTTCCTTAAGTCCAACTCTCACATCCATTCATGACTACTGGAAAAATCATAGTTTTAATTAGTTGGATCTTTGTTGGTAAAGAAATGTCTCTGCTTTTTAACGTGCTATCAAGGTTGGCCATAGGTTTACTTCCAAGGAGCAAATGTCTTTTAATTTCATGACTGTAGTAACCCTCTACAGTGATTTTGGAGTTTGCCCCTTCCGCCCCCCAAAAAAACCCTGTAACAGTTTCCATTGTTTCCCCATCTATTTGCCATGAAGTGATGAAACCAGATGCCATATCTTAGTTTTCTGAATGCTGAGATTTAAGCCAACATTTTCACTCTCCTCTTTCACTTTCATCAAGAGACTCTTTAGTTCTTCTTCACTTTTTGCCATAAGGGTGGTGTCAACTACATACCTGAAATTATTGATATTTCTCCCAGCAAATGCTTATTACAGCCCAGCATTTCACATGATGTACTCTGCATACAAATTAAATGAGCAGGGTGACAATATACAGCCTTGATATATTACTTTCTCAGAATTTGGAACCAGTCTGTAATTCCATATTCAGTTCTAACTGTTGCTTCTTGACCTGTATAGAGATTTCTCAGGAGATAGGAAGGTGGTCTGGTATTCCCATCTCTTTAAGAATTTTCCACAGTTTGTTGTGATCCACACAGTCAAAGTCTTTGGTGCAGTCAAAAGTACAGATTTTTTTTTTCTGGAACTCTCTTTCTTTTTTGCTTTTCATTATAGGGAACTGGGATGCAAAAGTAGGAAGTCAAGAAACACCTGGAGTAACAGGCAAATTTGGCCTTGGAGTACAGAATGAAGCAGGGCAAAGGCTAATAGAGTTCTGCCAAGAGAACACACTGGTCATAGCAAACACCCTCTTCCAACAACACAAGAGAATATTCTACACATGGACATCACCAGATGGTCAACACTGAAATCAGATTGATTATATTCTTTGCAGCCAAAGATGGAGAAGTTCTATATGGTCAGCCAAAACAAGACTGGGAGCTGACTGTGGCTCAGATCATGAATTACTTGTTGCCAATTCAGACTTAAATTGAAGAAAATGGGAAAAACCACTAGACCATTTAGGTATGACCTAAATAAAATCCATTATGACTGTACAGTGGAAGTGAGAAATAGATTTAAGGGACTAGATCTGATAGTGCCTGAAGAACTATGGACGGATTTTCATGACATGGTACAGGAGACAGGGATCAAGACCATCCCCAAGAAAAAGATATGCAAAAAAGCAAAATGGCTATCTGAGAATGCCTTACAAATAGTTGTGAATAGAAGCGAAGTGAAAAGCAAAGGAGAAAAGGAAAGATATTCCCATTTGAATGCAGAGTTACAAGAATAGCAAGGAGAGATAAGAAAGCCTTCCTCAGTGATCAATGCAAAGAAATAGAGGCAGAATGGGAAAGACTAAAGATCTCTTCAAGAAAATTAGAGATACCAAGGGAAAATTTCATGCAGATGGGCACAATAAAGGACAGAAATTGTATGGACCTAACAGAAGCAGAAGATATTAAGAAGAAGTGGCAAGAATACACAGAACTATACAAAAAGATCTTCATGACCCAGATAATCATGATGGTGTGATCACTCACACTGACCTAGAGCCAGATATAATGGAATGTGAAGTCAAGTGGACCTTAGGACACATCACTATGAACAAAGCTAGTGGAGGTGATGGAATTCCAATTGAGCTGTTTCAAATCCTAAAATATGATGCTGTGGAAGTGCTGCACTCAATATGCCAGGAAATTTGGAAAACTCAGCAGTGGCCACAGGACTGGAAAAGGTCAGTTTTCATTCCAATCCCAAAGAAAGGCAATGCCAAAGAATGCTCAAACTACTGTACAATTGCACTCATCTCACACATTTGTAAAGTAATGCTCAAAATTCTCCAAGCCAGGCTTCAGCAATACGTGAACTGTGAACTTCCAGATATTCAAACTGGTTTTAGAAAAGGCAGAGGAACCAGAGATCAATATGCCAAGATCGACTGGATCATCAAAAAAACAAAAGAGTTCCAGAAAGTCATTCATTTCTGCTTTATTGACTATGCCAAAGTTTTTGACTGTGTGGATCACAATAAACTGTGGAAAATTGTGAAGGAGATGGGAGTACCAGACAACATACGTGCCTCTTGAGAAACCTGTATGCAGGTCAGGAAGCAACAATTAAAACTGGACATGGAACAACAGAATGGTTCCAAATAGGAAAAGGAGTACATCAAGGCTGTATATTGTCACCCTATTATTTACTTATATGCAGACTACATCATGAGAAACGCTAGTCTGGAGGAAGCACAAGCTGGAATCAAGATTGCCTGGAGAAATAACAACAACCTCAGATACGCAAATGACACCACCACCACCCTTATGGCAGAAAGTGAAGAAGAACTAAAGAGCCTCTTGATGAAAGTGAAAAAGGAGAGTGAAAAATTTAGCTTAAAGCTCAACATTCAGAAAACTAAGATAATGGCATCCAGTCCCATCACTTCATGGCAAATAGATGGGGAAACACTGGAAACAGTATCTGAATTATTTTGGGGGGCTCCAAAATCACTGCAGATAGTGATTGCAGCCATGAAATTCCAAGATGCTTATTCCTTGGAAGCAATGTTATGACCAACCTAGACAGCATATTGAAAAGCTGAGACATTACTTTGCCAACAAAGGTCCGTCTAGTCAAGGCTGTTGTTTTTCCAGTAGTCATGTATGGATGTGAGAGTTGGACTATAAAGAAAGCTGAGCACTGAAGAATCGATGCTTTTGAACTGTGGTGTTGCGGAAGACTCTTGAGAGTCCCTTGGACTGCAAGGAGATCCAACCAGTCCATGCTAAAGGAGATCTGTTCTGGGTGTTCATTGGAAGGACTGTTATTGAAGCTGAAACTCCAATACTTTGGCCAACTGATGCGAAGAGCTGACTCATTTGAAAAGAGCTTGATTCTGGGAAAGATTGAGGGCAGGAGGAGAAGGGGACAACAGAAGATGAGATGGTTGGATGGCATCAGAGGCTCAATGGACATGGGTTTGCATAGATTCTAGGAGTTGGTGATGGACAGGGGAGCCTGACATGCTGCGGTTCATGGGGTCACAAAGAGTCAGACATGACTGAGCGACTGAACTGAACTGAACTTAACTGAGTTTGCTTTTTTGATGATCCAGTTCATCTTATCAAGTTGATCTCTGGTTCCTCTGCTTTTTCTAAATCCAGCTTGAACATCTGGACGTTCATGGTTCCACGTACTGTTGAAGCCTGGCTTGGAGAAGGTTGAGCATTATTTTTCTAGTGTGTGAGATAAGTGCAACTGTGTGGTAGTTTGAACATTCATTGGCATTGCCTTTCTTTGGGATTGGAATGAAAACTGACCTTTTCCAGTCCTGTGGCCACTGCTAAGTTTTCCAAATTTACTGGCATATTGAGTGAAGCACTTTTACAGCATCATCTTTTAGGATTTGAAATAGCTCAACTAGAATTCCATCACCTCCACTAGCTTTGTTTGTAGTATGTTTCCTAAGGCCTACGTGGCTTCAAGTTCTAGGATGTCTGGCTCTAGGTGAGTGATAACAACATCGTGGTTATCTGCGTCATGATCTTTTTTGTATAGTTCTGTGTATTCGTGCCACCTTTTCTTAACATCTTCTGCTTCTGTTAGGTCCATAAAATTCCTGTCCTTTATTGTGCCCATCTGCATGAAATGTTCCCTTTGTATCTCCAATTTTCTTGAAGAGATCTCTAGTCTTTCCCATTCTATTATTTTCCTCTGTTTCTTTGTATTGATTATCAAATACAAAATATTGTATTATCACCATCAATACAAAGTATTGAATATCAAATACAAAAATATTGTATTATCATCTCTCCTTGCTATTCTTTGGAACTCTGCATTCAAATATATATATCTTTCCTTTTCTGCCTTGCCTTTAGCTTCTCTTCTTTTCTCAGCTATTTTTGAGGCCTCCTTAGACAAACATTTTGCCTTTTTGAATGTCTTTTCTTCGGGATGGTTTTGATCACTGCCTCCTATAGAATGCCATGAACCTTTTCCATAGTTCTTCAGGTACTCTGTTTTCAAATCTATGCTCTCTCAATTATAGTTCACCCTTAAACAATGCAGGGGGATTAATTTTCATTAGTCAATTGCAAGCTAATTTATGTTAGGGACCTGTTAGAATTTACATTGAATTTGAAAATCCAAACATGGAACAAGATTAATTCTTGACTGTGAAATTAATTATACTGTCTCTTACACATGTGTTTATAATCAATCTATTTGCAAGCCAGTCAACAGTAAAATAAGCCTTATAAGGCATATACCAATTAACATCATTTGACTCCTCTTGTATTGCATTTTACTAATTAAACATATTTAAAGTTTTTTTTTAAATCCCTGTACTCAAATGTTTACAGGAAACTGATATTGTATCAATTTAAATAATTTAAGTATTATACTGGAAACATTATTTTCTATATATAACCTTTTGAAGCTCTTGATATGCAGCACCAAAAATTTCAAGTCCTTTGGAAGCAAATATGTATGTGTGTGTATATATATATGTACACACACATGTCTGCATGCTTAGTCACTTCAGTCATGTCTGACTCTCTGTGACCCTGTGGACCATTGCCTGCCAGGCTCCTCTGTCCATGGGATTCTCCAGGCAAGAATACTGGAGTGAGTTTCCATTTCCTTCTCCAGTAAACACACACACATGGGTATATATAAAATTTTAATGACTCAAACATATTTTAATATTTAATAAGAGGCTCACTTCAAATGAACCCTATAGGAAATTATTTTTATTATAAAACTATTTATTTAAGCTGATCCTAGTACTCTTTTTCTGTTTCCAAGTCAGGTTTTACATAATTGATCTTCTTAACCGGTTCTATGAGATGAATTGAATCTCCTCCCCACAAAATAAGTTCTGGTCCTAACCCCTAGCACCTGTGAATATGCCTTATTTGAAAATCAGGGTTTTTCAGATATAATCAAGTTGAAATAGGTCATGAATGATTAGGTTAGGCCGTAATCTAATAACAGTATTTATTAACAGAAAAATTTGGATACAAAGATGTACAGAGGGAAGACAATGTGAAGACATAGAAGGCTGTGACTACAGAGGCATAGACTGGGGTGATGTGCCTCTAAGCCAAGACTCACTGAGAATGGCTGACACCAACCAGAAGTCAGAAAGAGACAAGGAAGGATCCTACCCTAGAATCTTTAGATACACCATGGTCCTGCTCACCTCTTGATTTTGGGCTTCTAGATTCCATAACTGTGAGTTAATTTCTTTTCCAATTGCTGTTGTTTTAAGCTGCTGTTTATATCAGTTTATGATAATTTGTTATGGCAGTCACAGGAAGCCAATACAACCTGCATAATTTCTTCATGAGTCTACATATTATGAGGAGTATTTTCTCTTATATTCTAGGTCCTGTGTTAGGTACCCTTTTATTTGTCTTACATTCTGACTATAAATAGTGCAGATAATGCAGTAGGGAGAACATTAGTATCCCCAATTTGTAGATAAAAAAATCAAATCAGAGAGAAGACACATACCAGACATGATGTTCAGTGTAACTTTATATAGCTACAGAATCTACCTCTCCTATGTATGGTATTTGCTAAATATTGGGAAACCAAGCTGTTAATTTTTTATGTATATAATGTTCAAACATGAGAAGATAGCAGTGGTGTTATCCTTTTTTTTTTTTTTTTGTATACAATAATATTTCACTATACGAATGCCCAGAATACATGGTGACTTTATGTTAATACTGCTATCATTCTCCAGTATGCAGATTATTACTGTATGTGAAATTTTAATATTGTCTGTCTTCCTCACATTCTGTATCAGAGTTTTTTAACAGCTTTTGGGGAACACGAAGTATATATTGTAAAATTTGTACAGTTTAAGTGTACAATGATTTTTGGTAAATTTAGAGTTGAGCAACCATCATTACAGTCTCATTTTAGAATATTTTCATCATCTTAAAATGATCCCTTGTGCTATTTATAGTCATGACTGTTTTCCACTAATAGCCGAGGGAACTCCAGTCTACTTTTGGTTTTAACAAATTTGCCTTTTCTGGACATTTCATATAAATGAAATTAAACAACAGGTGATTTTTTTGCATTTGACTTCTGCCATTTAAAAATATTTTGGAGGTCCTCCATTTTTAGCTTACATCCACACTTTGCTCTTTTATGGCTCAATAGTCTTTTGTTGTATGAATATACCACATTTTGTTTATTATCCAGTTGATATTTAGGTTATTCAATCTTTTAATTATTATGACTGAGGTTGCTATGAACATTTATATATATATATGTATTTAGGTAGGCAGATGTTTCTATTTCTCTCGAGTAGATACCTAAGAGTGGAACTGATGAGTCATAGGGTAAATGCAAATTTTTAATGTTTTCAGAAATTGCTAAGCTGTGTTTCAAAGCAGCTGAACTCATTTCAAGTTTATTTTTATTGAAGTGAAGTTGAATTACAATGTTGTGTTAATTAGTGTTGCAGTGCAAAGTTACTCAGTTATACACATATGTATATAAATTATTTTCCATATTCTTCTCTGCTATAGTTTATCACAGGATATAGAATATCATTCTCTGTTAAGCAGCTGAAATCTTTTATATTCCAATCAGCAATATGAGGATTCATTTCTCCCCATACTTGTCAACATTTTATTATCATTTGTGTTTTTTATTATAGCCAGTGTAGTAAAGGTGAGGTATTACCTCATTATGGTTTTAAAATAATTTTTCCTAATGACGAAGGAGATTTAGTATCTTTTCCTGTCCTTATTGACCGTTCCTATATCTTTGGTGAAATATCTATTGGCTTCTTTTGCTCACTTTTTAATTGGGTTGTTTGTCTTTTATTATAGAACTGTAATTTTTCTTTCTATATTTCTACATATTTCTTTCTAGATTTCTAATGGATGTAAGTCCATTATCAGAAATATAATTTGAAAATACTTATCCCACTCTGTGTTTTGCCTTTTCATATTCCTATACTGTCTTTTCAAGCACAAAGCACAAAATTTTTGATTTTGATCAAGTCCAAAATTTCAAAGACAGAACTTATTTTTAAATCCTTTTGGACAATTTTATCAATGTGAAAAGTTTAATAAAGAAATAAAGAGTTAGTTCTACTTTTTAATCTGTGAACTTAGTCACTCTGCAGTGCTGCCAGATTGAGAATCAGTATATGGAAAAATTGTATATGGAAATGTATATGGAAACATTCTTGCTTGTAGAGTCCATTTCAGGACTCCCTTTGTTAGTACAGAATTCAATAATAAGATAGTTCTTCAAATAAAATATAATATGAAATGGAAATTAACTTGAATATTTTTTAAAAAGCACTGATCCATGTCCAGGATTAGAGTAGGAAAGAGGACTATTCTCAAGAGTATGTTTGGATTAGAATTTGTACATTTTTACATATATAATATTTTAAATGTTTATAAACTAACATATAAACAAAATGGAAGTGAGAGACCTTTCTGATAGGATGTGGATAATGGTTTTTTGTTGTTGTTGTTTACATGAGTTGGCAGAGGCTGAGTGAAGAATAGTGTAAAAGTGAAAACCTCAAGTGGCCACAGTCTTAAGGGGACCTGTGCTTTAGTGGATTTTTTTCTAGACACTCCTCCCCCCCCCCACCAAACTTTGAGTTCTCACTATGAAAACCCAAGAAACAACCCCTCTTATTTCTGGACAAGAAAAGAAGCAACTATTATGAAACACAGTCAGTGCCCTGCTCCATAACAAAGGATTATTGTCCAGGGAAAAGCACTTTGACAAAGCACTTTTGAAATTATGAAACATTAGTCCAGCTAGGAAAAGAGACTTGATACCCAGTTCAGACCCTCATGAGGTACTTCGAAAAGGGAGTCAAAAAATGCATAGTTAATGGGGGACAAGTCTTTGAGTAAATAGATTTGAAGCTTTTCAGCCAGGAAAGAAAGTAGGGGGCAGTGTAAACACTTTATCAGTAGGAAAATGCTTATGAAAGTCACAATATTACAACCTAGATCCACTAAAACACTTAACCTTAATCATTAGATCATAGATTGCTCCTCTACCCCACCACATTATCACCACACAAATAGGACTCCAGTATAATATCATTATAGTGAGTGTAGTTGAAAGGGGTGTACAATACAGACTTGTATAAAGATTTTATACACAGCCACATACAGAGTCAAGACAGAATATAAAAACACCCAAAGAATTCAAAGCCTCTGGTACATAAAGCAAAAGCAGACATTAAACATAGCTCAACTTCTAGTCAGATAAACTTAAATTCTCATACTAGAGGCCTATTTACATCATTTCCTATTCTCCAATTTCCCAGAATACCTGTCTGACTTTTGAACAAAAATTGCAAGTATGAAAAAAGCAAGAAAGAAATACAATCTGAGAAAATAAAGCAATCATTGGAAGAAGCCCAAGATATGACACAGATAAGAGAGTTATTAGGAGATTTAAAATAACTGTGATTAATGTGTTAGTGGATCTATGGAAAAGTAGACATGGTGGAAGAACATACAGATAATACAAGAAAATAGACAGAGAGTAAAAAATAATTTAAAAAAATAAATGCTAGGAATAGAAAACAAAATACAAATGAAGAATCCTTTTCCTGGCCTCATCAGTAGACTTAACATAGTTAAGCAATAATTAGTGAACTTGAAGATAGACCAATAGAAGCTTCTCAGGCAGCAAAGAGGGAAAAATGAAAAGAGAGGGCAAAGCATTGGGGACCTATGGGACAATCCTAAAAGATCTAACATACGAATAATTGAAATGCCAGTATTAAAAAAAAAGAAATATTTGAATTAAAAATGGCTAAAAACGTCTGAGAATTAATGACAGACACCAAAACACAGAGCCAGGAACTATAGATAATACAAAGCTGATAAATATGCATATACACACACACACAAAGTCCTAATACATTTCAACCTTTAGAAAATCAAAGACAGAGAATCTTGAATGAAGACAGATGAAAAATACCTTACTTAGAGGAATAAGCACTAACATTATTATTTACTATATATTGCATAAACAATGCAAGTAAGAAGAAGTACTGTAAAATATTTAAAGTGTTTTAAAAAATATTTTTCTAAAATCAGTGAAATTATCCTATAAAAGTGAAAGAGAAATACTTCTACACACAAAAACTGGGAAATTTCATTGCCTGCAGAACTGCCTGGCAGTAAATGTTAAGAGACATTTTTCAGGGAGGTAGAAAATGCTACAGATTAGGAACTTAGACTTACATTAAGAAATGAAGTGCACCTGAAAACAAATGATGGAAAAATAGATAATGTAATTTGTGTTCTTAAGTTATCTAAAAAAGAGATGTTTAATTCAATGCTAATGGCAACTTCAGGAGATGGCAAGCATGAACATCGACATTTTAGTAATCAGTGAACTAAAATGGAATGGAATGGGTGAATTTAACTCAAATGAACATTATATCTACTATTGTGGGCAGGAATCCCTTAGAAGAAATGGAGTAGCCATCATAGTCAACAAAAGAGTCCAAAATGCAGTACTTGGGTGCACTCTCAAAAATGACAGAATGATCTCTGTCTGTTTCCAAAGCAAACCATTCAATATCACAGTAATCCAAGTCCATGCCCAGACCAGTAATGCTGAAGAAGCTGAAGCTGAACGGTTCTATGAAGACCCATAAGAACTTCTAAAACTAACACCGAAAAAAAGATATCCTCTTCAGTATAGGGGACTGGAATGCAAATGTAGGAAGTCAAGAACTACCTGGAGTAACAGGCAAATTTGGCTTTGGAATACAAAATGAAGCAGGGCAAAGGCTAACAGAGTTTAGCCAAGAGAATGCACTGGTCATAGCAAACACCCTCTTCCAACAACACAAGAGAAGACTCTATGTGGGCATCACCAGATGGTCAATACCAAAATAATGTTGATTACATTCTTTCAGTCAAAGATGGAGAAACTCCATAAAGTCAGCAAAAACAAGAACAGGAGTTGGCTGTGGCTCAGATTATGAACTCCTTATTGCAAAATTCAGACTTAAATTGAAGAAAGTAGGGAAATCCACTAGACCATTCAGATATGACCTAAATCAAATTCCTTATGATTATACAGTGGAGGTAAGAAATAGATTCAAGGGATTAAATCTGATAGACAGAGTGCCTGAAGAACTATGGATGGATGTTTGTAATATTGTATAGGAGTTAGTGAGTAACACCATCCCCAAGAAAAAGAAATGCAAAAAGGTAAAATTGTTGTCTGAGGAGGCCTTACAAATAGCAGAGAAAAGAGAAATGAAAGACAAAGGAAAAAAGGAAAGATATACCACATCTGAATGCAGAGTTACAAAGAATGGCTAGGAGAGATAGGAAAGCCTTCCTCAATGATCAATGCAAAGAAATAAAGGAAAACAAAAGAATGGGAAAGCCTAGAGAGCTCCTCAAGAAAATTAGAGATATCAAGGTTACATTTCATGCAAAGATGGACACAGTAAAGGACAGAAATGGCATGGACCTAACAGAAGCAGAAGATATTAAGAAGAGGTGGCAAGAACACACAGTAGAACTACACAAAAAAAGGTGTATATGATCCACATGATCACAATGGTGTGACCACTCACCTAGAGCCAGACATCCTGGAAGGCAAAGTCAAATGGGCCTTAGGAAGCATCGCTATGAACAAAGCTAGTGGAGGTGATGGAATTCCAGTTGAGCTATTTCAAATCCTAAAAAACGATGAGTGAAAGTGCTGCACTCAATAGTCCAGCAAATCTGGAAAACTCAGCAGTGGCCACAGGACTGGAAAAGGACAGTTTTCATTCCAATCCCAAAGAAAGGCAATGTTAATGAATGTTAAAACTACCACACAATTGCACTCATCTCACACACTAGCAAAGTAATGCTCAAAATTCCACAAGCCAGGCTTCAACAGTAGATGAATGATGAACTTCCAAATGTTCAAGCTGGATTTAGAAAAGGCAGAGGAACCAGAAATCAAATTGCTGATATCCCCTGGATCCATCAAAAAAGCAAAAGAGTTCCAGAAAAACATCTACTGCTTCTTTTTTTGATTACATCAAAGCCTTTGACTGTGTGGATCACAACAACCTGTGGAAAATTCTTAAAGGTAAGGGAATACTAGACCACCTTATCTGTCTCCTGAGAAACCTGTATGCAGGTCAAAAAGCAAGTTATAACTGGACATGGAACAACAGACTGGTTACAGATCGTGAAAGGAGTACATCAAGGCTGTATATTGTCACCCTGCTCATTTAATTTATATGCAGTGTACATCATGAGAAATGCCTGGATGAATGAAGCACAAGCTGGAATCAAGATTTCTGGGAGAAATAACAATAACCTCAGATATGCAGATAACAGCACCCTTATGGCAGAAAGCAAAGAAATAAAGAGCTTCTTTATGAAAGTAATTGAGGAGAGTGAAAAAGGTGGCTTAAAGCTCAACATTCAGAAAACTAAGATCATGGCATTTGGTCCCATCACTTCATGGCAAATAGATGGGGAAACAATGGAAATAGCGAGAGGCTTTATTTATCGGGCTCCAAAATCACTGCAGATGGTTACTGCAGCCATGAAATTAAAAGATGCTTACTTCTTGAAAGAAAAGCCATGACCAACCTCGACAGCACATTAAAAAGCAGAGCTATTACTTTACCAACAAAGGTCCATGTAGTCAAAGCTATGGCTTTTCCATTAGTCATGCATGGATGTGAGAGGTAGACTATAAAGAAAACTGAGTGCCAAAGAATGGACACAACTCTTGAGAGTCCCTTGGACTGCAAGGAGATCCAACCAGTCCATCCTAAAGGAAATCAGTCCTGAATATTCATTGAAAAGACTGATGCTGAAGCTGAAACTCCAGTGCTTTGGCCACCCTGATGTGAAGAACTGACTGGTTGGAAAAGACCCTGATGCTGAGAAAGATTAAAGGGAGGAGAAGAAGGGGAAGACAGAGGATGAGATGGCTGGATGGCATCACCGACATGATGGACATGAGTTTGAGTAGTTTCTGGGAGTTGGGGATGGACAGCAAAACCTGGCATGTTTCAGTCCATGAAGTCACAAAGAGTCAGGCACGACTGAGTGCATGAACTAAATGGCAACTTCTGAGTCATTATAACATGTAGATGAATGAACTGAGTTAGTATCAAAAGGGACTATAGAAAATAATTGGAACTACTCTGTTTAAAATTACCCAAAACACAAGAGAAGTGGCACAATGTGTTATTTGAATGTGGATTTTGATAAGACAAAAATGTATGTTGTAAAGTCCAGATAAAAAATCAAGTATTTCTCAAAAGATATATATATATAATTTTATGTTAAAAGTGAAATAAAATGATATAATACAAAATATTTATGTAAAACGAGACAAAGTAGAAAAAGAGTAGAAAACAAGCAAAAGCAATGAATAGAAACAGGTATATCTACCAGAATTTGGTCGATATAAATCCAAAAATATCAACAGTCACTTTAACTGTATTTAAAAACACCAGTTACAAGACAGTAACTATCAGAATGAACTATACAAAACTGAGAACCAACCATGCACTGCTTACCCGAAATCTACTTTAAAGACATAATAAATTGAAGATAAATGGATGGAAAAATATATGTAATAATAATATTAATCAAAGAAAACTGAAGTAGCTATATTAATTTCAAGTAAATGAGATATAAAACAAGGAAGATTATGAGGATAAAGAAGAAACCTTATATAATGCAAGTTGTCAATTGTCTAAGACAAAACACATATATGTAAATACACACACACACATCATTTAACAACAGAGACAGAAATGCATGAGATAAAACCTGATAGAAATTCTAGAAGAAATAGAAAATCCAATATTTTAGTTTGAGACTTAAATGTCCATCTATGAGTAACTGATATGTAAGCAGATAGAATTAGTTAAGTCTTAGAAAACCTAAACAGCACTATCATTCAACTTGATTTAATTCATGTATATAGAATTTTTTTTTCAATAAAAGGACAAGCATTCCTCTTAAGCTCACATAAAACTTTCATCCAATGAGTCACATTGTATGGCAGAAACCAATACAATATTGTAAAGCAATTATTCTCCAGTTAAAAAAAAAAAGTAATCTTTCAACCAAGACAGACTATATGCTGGGTCATAAAGTACACTGTAACAAATTTAAAACAATAGAAATCCTATAGTATATGCTTTCAGACTAACAAAGAATTAAATGAGAAATCAATGTCAGAAAAAGTAGGAAAAGGCCCTAAACTGCTTACAAATTACACAACACATTTTGCAGTATTATCCATGAGTAAAAGATGTTGTCTCAAGGTAAGGTAAATGAAAACCCAACATCAAAATTTATGGGGTGCAACAAAAGCAATATTGAGAAGGACATTCTCATGAAATATAAACATTAGATGCATATATTAGGAAAGAAGTAAAACCTAAAGCAAATAACCTAAGCTTCCATTTTAGGAATCTAGAGAAGTAAGAGAATATTAAGCTTAAATTAAGGTAAAAAAAAAAAAAAAAGGAAAAATAAAAAATTCAAGCAGAAATCAGTGAAACCACAGATCAGAAAGCAAAAGAGAAAGATCAAAGCAATAAAAATCTGGTTCTTCAAAAAGAAAACATCTACTCAGGCTAAGGGAAAAAAAAAATGAGAGTATACAAAATTCCTGATATAAGAGATAAAAATTAGGTCATTGCAACCAATTCCATGAAAATTAAAAGAACCATAAGGCTGTTATATGAACAAATCTACGTTCATATAACATTTGATACCTTAATTAAAATGAACCAATGCTAAAGCCTTTGACTCTGGATCACAACAAACTATGGAAAATTCTTAAAGAGATGGGAATACTAAACCACCTTACCCACCTCCTGAGAAACCTGTACGCAGATCAAGAAGCAACAGTTAGAACCTGACATGACCTATTGACTGGTTCACACTTGGAAAAGAAATACGTCAAAGGTGTATATTGTCAACTTGCTTATTTAACTTATATGCAGAGGATGTCATGGGAAATGCAGGGCTGGATGAAGCTCAAGTTGAAATCAAGATTGATGGGAGAAATATCAACAACATCAGACAGGCAGATGATGCCACTCTAATGGCAGAAAGTGAAGAGGAAATAAAGAGCCTTTTGATGAGGGTGAAAGGGAAGAGTAAAAAAAAAACTGACTTAAAACTCAATATTCAAAAAACTAAAATCATGACACTGGGCCTCACCACTTCATGGTAAATAGATGGGGAAGAAATGGAAACAGTGAGAGACCACATTTTGGGGGGCTCCAAAATCACTGCTTTCAGTGACTACAGCCATAAAATTAAAAGATGCTTGCTCCTTGGAAGAAAAGCTATGATAAACCTACAATGCATTTTAAAAAGCGGAGACATCACTTTGCTGATGAAGGTCCAATTAGTCAAAGCTATGGTTTTTCCAGTAGTCATGTATGAATGTGAAAGTTCAACCATGTAGATGACTGAGTATCAAAGAATTAAAGCTTTCAAATTGTGGTGTTGAGGGTCTTGAGAGTCCCTTGGACGGCAAGGAGATCAAGCCAGTCAGTCCAAAGGAAATCCTGAATATACACTGGAAGGACTGATGCTGAAGCTGAAGCTCCATTACTTTGGCCATGTGATGTGAAGAGACAATACATTGAAAAAGTTCCTAATTCTGGGAAGGATTGAGGACAGGAAGATAAGGAGCAAAAGAGGACGAGATGGTTGGATGGCTTCACCGATTCAATGGACATGAGTCTGAGCAAACTCCGGGAGCTGATGATGGCCAGGAGGCCTGGCAGGCTGCAGACTATGGGTTCACAAAGGATTGGACATAACTTAGTGATTGAACAGCAACAACTCCTCAAGGACAAAATCTATGAAAAGTCACAAACAGAGAAATAGATGATGAATTTTTTATATCTATTAATTAAATTGAATCAGTAGTTTAAAACTTTCCAAAAATAAAATCTCCAGGATCAGGTGGTTTCACTGGTGAATTGTTCCAAACATTTAAAAATAAATCTCTCTAATATCGTCCCAAAATTAAAAGCAGAAAGTACAGTTCCTCACTCAACAAGGCCAGCATTACCCAACTATCAAAACCAATAAACACTTCAAGAAAATCACAGATCAAAATTTCCTGCAAATATAAAAGCAATATAATCTCAGCAAAACATTATCAAAGTGCACCCAACATATAAAAAGGATAGCACTTTTTGACCATTCATGGAAGACTAAATATTAATTAATATATTTCATCATAATAGCAAACTAAATGAGAAAAATCATATGATCACATCAAGAGAATGAAAAGAGACTTGTATAGAAGCACTGTACTTGAGTTGATAAGGTTGATTTCCATGAAGCACAGGTTGGCAGCCCTGAGTATACTGCATACATATACAATAATTGAGCAATTACATAAATTCATGGCAGAAGGTGGAGCAGGTTTCCTTCTGTTGTAGTACAAGTTTTCACAAGTATTCATACAAGAAAGAGGTTAAAATGATCCATGTGGTAGTAAATTAGAGAGGAAGACTTTGATGTGGACTCATGTTTAGCTTAATACAGACTCAGATGAATACAGAAATTCTTAAGAACAAGTGTGTATATTCAGTTAGTATACATATATTCCTTTGTTTTGTCATGGAGAGGGCCTAGGGTTTCCCTGGTGGCTCAGACAGTAAAGAATCTGCCTGTAATACAGGGGACTCGGGTTCAATGCCTGGGATGGGAAGATCCCCTGGAGAAGGAAATGGCAACCTACTCCAGTATTCTTGCCTGGAGAATTCCATGGACAGAGGAGCCTGGCAGGTTACAGTCCATGGGGTCATAAAAAGTTGAACATGACTGAGCTACTAACACTTTCAGAAACAACAGCACCCCAACAACAATAAGCATGCCTAATATCAAGATCACTTTCTGCCATAAGGGTGGTGTCATATGCATATCTGAGGTTATTGATATTTCTCCCAGCAATCTAGATTCCAGCTTGTGCTTCATCCAGCCCAGCATTTCTCATGCTGACACCACCCTTATGGCAGAAAGTAAAGAAAAACTAAAGATTCCCTTGATGACAGTGAAAGAAGAGAGTGAAAAAGTTGGCTTAAACCTCAACACTCAGAAAACTACAATCATGGCAACCAATTCCATCACTTCATGGCAAATAGATGTGGAAATAGTGGAAACAGTGGCTGACTTTTGATTTTTCCAAAATCACTGCAGATGGTGACTGCAGCCATGAAATTAAAAGACGCTTACTCCTTGGAAGGAAAGTTATGACCAAACTAGACAGCATATTAAAAAGCAGAGACATTACTTTGCCAACAAAGGTCCATCTAGTCCAAGCTATGGTTTTTTCAGTGGTCATGTATGGATGTGAGAGTTGGACTATAAAGAAAGCTGAGCACTGAAGAATTGATTTCTTTTGAACTGTGGTGTTGGAGACAACTCTTGAGAGTCTCTTGGACTGCAAGGAGACCCAACCAGTCCATCCTAAAGGAGATCAGTCCTGAGTGTTCTTGAAGGGACTGATGTTGAACCTGAAACTCCAATACTTTGGCCACCTAATGCGAAGAGCTGACTCATTTGAAAAGACCCTGATGTTGGGAAAGATTGAAGGCAGGAGGAGAAGGAGATGACAGAAGATGAGATGGTTGGATGGTATCACCGACTCAGTGGACATGAATCTGGGTAAACTCCGGGAGTTGGTGATGGACAGACAGGCCTGGCGTGCCTGTCCAAGGGGGTCACAAAGAATTTGACATGACTAAGCAACTGAACTGAACTGAACTATCGAGATCTTGGTTTGTGCTATCATGCTCCAATATAAGAAACCAGAACTCATGGCAAAAAGGTTGATTCTAGGGTTGGGACAGGTAATGCATGAGATTATCTTGAGGTATCTTTCAGTACTAAAAAGTAAGGAAGCATTTAAAAAGAAACACACACATAATTAAAAGCATGTCTCAAAAGGACACAGGAGCCTAATGAAGCTGAAGGAATTTAAGCAGTATTAGAATAAAGTAGTATTGGACTATAACCCAAAGAATAAAATGAATATCTCTGATATAAATAAATTAATGATTGACTATATAAATAAATGGTGGCTTCCCTGATGGCTCAGCAGGTAAAGAATCTTTCTGCAAAATAGGAGACACAGGAGACCCAAGTTCGGTCTCAGGGTTGGAAAGATCCCCTGGAGGAGGAAATAGCAACCCACTCCGGTAGTCTTGCCTAGAAAATTCCATGGACAGAGCAGCCTGGTGAGCTATAGTCCATGGATCACGTAGGGTCGAACATGACTGAGTGACTAACACACATATCAATAAACTGGGGAGTAAAGCTCCCATAGAGAAGTATTTCATGTAACTTATGTAAATATTTTCCCTTAAACAGGTGAAGCATATATTCTCACTTAAGTGTGGGCTCTGTTTAGTATTTTATTTCAAAGAGCCAAGAATAGAAAGGAGAAAAAAAGTAAATTCATAGTGAATAAAACTGACAAACACTATCTCAATCCAGATGACCAAGCTCAGTGTCAACAATGATAAGTCATGTTGGGAATAAATATCTTCTTTCCCAAAATATATTACCCCAATCTAATCATGATAAAACTATCAGACAAATACAGATCAAAGGATATTCTATAAAATATTTGTTCAATCTTCTTTAAAATATGAAAATCATCAAAAACAAAGTGTAAAACCCAAGAGGAACCTAAAGAGACACACCACTAAATGCACTCTTGTATCTTAGTTGGACACCAAATGAGAAAAAAGATACTAAGAAAAATCTGAGGAAATGTGAATTAACTATGGTATTTATTTAAAATTGTATTGGTATTAGCTCATTGATTATGCAAATGTACCACACTATTAAAGGATTTATAGTATTTGTCTTATCCTTCACCTAGGAATATTTATTTGTATTTCAGAACGAAAGAATCCTGGGATCTTCCTCTTTCTCTCCCCCAGGAGAATTCTTTTATAGTAGGATATAAATGTTTCTCTGTCTTAGAAGAAAGTGAGGAACAGCTGTCCCACTTCTACATAAACTTGCAGATTCATATTTTTGGAAGCCTCTCTCTGGTAAATGCCTGACATGAAGCTTTTTGATTGTAAGACAGAATCTGATGTTAAGCTTTTGATTCCTAAGGCACTGATTTCAAAGACATCTATCTAGAATAAGCATATTGCCAGCTGTATGACACAGCTACTTGTAAAAGAAAAAAAGAAAAAAGAAAGAAACAACTTGATTAGCAACTGGCCTGTCCCCACCCACAAAATTCATTCTCCTTTTAGAAAGCTTGAGTAACTGACTGATCACTCTACCACTTCTCTGATCACATGATCTCACTTCTTCCTGTACACTAATTCCAAATCTCCCGCTTTAAATTTTATTACTAAAGAGGGATCTGGAGGAGTCCTAGGTACCCCACCTTTGGGCCCTAATAAAGGCAGAGGCCTTAGTTTCCTTCTCTTTATACCCACGACCTCACTGTGTGACCTGGAGCTTGCCGTGTACCCTTCAGGATCTATGGTTAATAAATCTTGTTCTTCTAAGCTTCAGGATAGTTTTGCTGAGATGTGACATTACAACTGCAAGGGCTGATCCAGAAACAAGACTGGCCCTTGTGGTGATGGTAGAGAATGTCCATGGGACTCCTTATGAGTAAATATGAGTCCAAGTGAGCACTTCATGTATTTCTAGCTGAGAATATGACTATCAATGGGCTGAGACTCATACAACAGTCTCCTGAAGTATAATCCCACTACATGTATAGACTGTCCATCTGGCTCTCATTCTGCTGCCTATGGTGTAAGGGACCAATGCTAGAATATTATTCTTACCCTGTGCTGCTGGGGTAAATGAAGCTCTGATCTCTGACTCAGAGACCTGATGTTTCTGCCAGTATGGAAGTATGTGTTACATCTATGTGTGTATGTATCTTTTTATATCTTTCTCTATCATCTCTATGCTGCTACTGCTGAGTCGCTTCAGTTGTGTCCAAATCTGTGTGATCCCATAGACGGCAGCCCACCAGGCTCCCCCGTCCCTGGGATTCTCCAGGCAAGAACACTGGAGTGGGTTGCCATTTCCTTCTCCAATGCATTAAAGTGAAAAGGGAAAGTGAAGTCCCTCAGTTGTGTCCAACTGTTAGCGATCCCATGGACCGCAGCCTACCAGGCTCCTCCATCCATGGGATTTTCCAGGCAAGAGTAGTGGAGTGGGGTGCCATTGCCTTCTCCGATCTCTCTCTATACATACACACAAACATACACACAAACATTTATTTATTTATAAATCCAAACTGAAAGTAGTCACAGTCAATATTTCTTTTCTCCATAGGTTTGATTCTATATATTTATACATTTAAACAAACATACAAGATGATCACCTTCTCTATTACTCTCATATTTGGCTTATTTTCTTAGCATCTTATAAGTGTTACATATTTATTAATTTTTAACAAATATGCTTTTTGTCATGCTGGTATACTAATTAATAATTTTGTTAAAACTTTCTTGAAAATGACCCAATTTGTTTTTCCTTAGCTTTATTCTAAGCAACAATATCCTTGTAGTAGCTAGAATTTATAATCTGATCATAATGTTTTCTGTTTTACTCTATATTAAATATAAACATTCAACCTTTTAAAGGCTTATCAGAGTTTTATGACTTGAACTACTTTGTTTTTTTCTGACCATGAAAATTAGAGCTGACAGCTTTAAACTAAGAACCAAAATTAAGAAAATATTCAGCTCCACAAACAAACCTTGATGGATATAGGGTGTAGTCACAGGACTAGAGGAATATGTGATTAATTGGAAGTTAAGAACTGGAAACAAGGCAGACCCAGGACTTTTACCAGCAGGAAATCATGGATCATATTTGTATCACTCTAACATTAGATGCTCCTTTTTCAGGAAATTTTCTGTGTATTTGGTCACCATGTTACAGTCCCAGGTGAGAGATTGTTGTTGTTAGTCACTAAGCTGTGTCCAACTCTACATTCAGATTTTCTTTTAATACATACAAATCCAGAAAAATTTCCCACGTAATATGCAATTTTTATTCAAATAAACAAACAAAAAACAGATTTGCTGCCTTTCTAATGAGAGAAAACACAAGGTCACAACTTGCTACTGAATCTCAAAAGAAAGCATCATGAAGTCAGACCACTAGGTGATGGCTCAGTTCATTTTACTTTCAATTCTCGCCACTAATAAATTCTACGCAATAGTACAGTGAGAAGGGAAATAACAGTGTTCTCACATAAGAACAACTTACAAGAACTTTGGAGGCCTTGCTTGTTGTAGGTAGCAGTTGCCTTCTAATAATCTTTGCCTCTAAGCATAGGAATACCACAAAGTATTCCAAATAATTTCATTCAGATCTTCATTGGCTAAACCATCTCTCTTTCTTATCCATAGTTTTGTGTGCTTAATCACTCAGTCATGTCCATTTCTTTGCGACCCCATGGACTGTAGCCCACCAGATGCCTCTGTCCATGGGGATTCTCCAGGCAAGAATACCGGAGTGGGTTGCCATGCCCTCCTCCAGGGGATCTTCCCAACCCAGAGATCGAACCCAGGTCTCCTGTATTGCAGGCAAATTTTTTACTGCCTGAACCACCAGGGAAGCCCTATCCACAGTCATGGCCATATACTAAATATCTTGTTCTGTTTCCAATGATCCAGTAAAGACCACTGACTACAGCGAGACAGTAAAGATTTTAATTTAGGGAAATCATAATTATGTGCGTTGGTGGAATCAGCCCTTCATTTGGTTCCTCCTCTAGACTAGGAGGAGAGCCTAGAATCACAGGAATAAGACCTAAACCTCTTCAGAATAAGCCACTAGTGTAATCCTAAGTGGCATATCTACAGAACCCCTTAATTCAGTTACTGTCAATTTTCCTACATCATTTCATAAAGTCTTGTCCCTCTGTATAGCGAATAATCTTTCCAACAATTAAAGTACCTACTTTAAATAAACATAAACAAATTCATATTAGCTTATGCAATGATAAATGAGTTCTATTATGATAATACATTCTGTTTGAAATCTGCATTTCATGGTTTTAAATTTGACATTTTAAATACCATTCTTTTAATTACAAAACTAATTAGAGTATAATACTCCACACATTAATGGTGAAAATTAACATGCCACAGAATATAAATTGTTTTCAAATGTGACTATTATCAGTGTTTATTGAAGACAGGTAATTTTTATTTAAAATATGCATAATAGCATTCATTTGTAGGAACAACTTTTAGGAAATTATGGTTAGATTTCTTTTTTCTTTCTTTCAATGTGTCTCACATTTTTGAATGAGCATTGAAAATCTATTAAGAAGCATAGTAAACTTAGGAAAAGTTTATGTGTGCTGACTTTTATCAGCACATATCCTCCTCTAAGTTTACCAAGTTAAAACATTAAGATATTTCTTAATTTGTAAATTTTGAGTAAATAAATTCCTTTGTCAGCAATTTCTTTACTTAAAAAGCCAGCAGGTAAATTCACAGATTTACAGGTTCGTAGTTATAGATATCAGTTAACTTCTTGGGGTAGTGGGAGAAGAGACATAGAGTAAGCCATTGTAGTCTTCAGAATCATACAAAATACAACGTGGACAAATTCTTAAGAATTGCATTACATATGTACAGGAGTGCTTCTTTATACCTGGTCTCATCCCTATAACTTTCAGCATAAAAAATAAAAATTACAGGTCAAGAAACTGATTTCAGATTCAATATTAACTTATAGTCAATTTTTATAGACTTTCATTTAATTTATTAACTCACTTATCACTGGTTGAAAGAATATATTTGCTAGAGTTTTCTATGACAGTATAGTAGGCTGATGTCTCCTGTAACAGACTAAGTCAGACCCTAATTGACTGCTCATCTCACCTTTAGAAACAATGTAGATCAGGACACCCTGGTTTCCACTCCAGCCTAAAATCTATTTTGGTAATGACTTCCATATTGCCACTTAGCATTGAGGGCCACCTCTTCATCTGATTTTTGAGACTACTAACAATTTTATTAAAACAAAGAAAATAAGTTTTGTTGTAATTGGAATACCAAGATAAATCAGCTTCTACTGTCAACTCTGGCCTGCTGACATTCTCTAATACCTTCACGTGTTCTCATCAGTGTATTTCTTACTATCTTGGTGAAAAAAGCTTGTTTTGAGCCCTTCCTAGGAACATAAAGTGGTTATTCCAAAATTGGCCTTTACAGGTAAAAAAAGGCTGTTATTGTCTTATAGCAAGAAGGAGAGAGTTGTTTTCTTTGGTTGGGAATATCAGAAGTATTTGGTGGTTTCAAAGTTCTCACCTATGTTGATATAAATTTCCCCATTCTGTATACCAACACCCTACTCTTTCCTTATCAGGGTTCTGACTTTGGCATAGATATACAAAGATGTACATTTGGTGTCCTTGAAGCACTGCCATCACTATAATTAAATTTCAATCTGCATTTTTCAGCACACTCTACTTCACACCTGTACGTGACAAAGTTCTCTTAAAATGTTCCCATGGAGATGCTATGACATTCATAGTGTGCCTTACATTGACAGCTTGCTAATCTGAAACTATCATTTTCCTCTTTTCAGGACTTCTAAAAAAATCTATCTCAAATCATTGACTTCAGTTCTCATAATGTCCTCTATCTCCAAAATGTTTAAGTGTAATCCCCACATTACATGCCAAAATCCCATACTCCACCTTATAGCTGCTGAAAGTTGGCCCTAAAAATGTGTCTAAGTCCAAATCTGCTGTATATGTGAATATTTTCTCATCTGGCATAAGATGTAACTAAAAATCTTGAGAGGAGGAGTTGATCATGAATTATCTGAGTAAGCCCTTACTATGATCATGGATATCCTCATAAGAATGTAGAAGAAGAGTTCTTTTAAGGACAGATACACAGAGGAGAATGTGGAAATTGGAGTAATGTGACAAGAAATCAAGGAACACCAAGGCATGCTGGTGGCCCCAGAAGCTAGCAGAGACATGAAGCAGATTCTCCCTTAGAGCACATGGAGGAAGCACAGCCCTGACAACTCCTTAATTTCAGCCTCAGAGCCTCTGAACCATGAAGGAATAAATTTCTATTGCTGTAAGCCACCCAGCTTGTGGTTATTTGTTATGACAGTCACAGGAAATTAATGCACACACACCCGATCAAAATATTCCACCAATAAGATTCTAAATAAGGATAATGCTTCCGCATGTCAAGGGTTATCATGACCACTATCATCAACATTAATGGAGTCCTTACTGTTATCTGACCATTGTGTTATCTATTACCAGAATCCATATTGAAGGTCACTATGACATCAGTTATCTCATGAGACTGATTGTCTCCTGTCTCCCAAAGTAGAACTACAACCAAAGCTGTCATACAAGCAATTTATGTGAGGATGTTCTTGTAGGAACAAGAGCCATAGTATCAAGGAAGAGTAAAACTGTAAGAGTAAAGAGTAAAAGGACTGTCAAAGCAAGGATATATCAAGATGGTTTCTGTTCTGAACAAATAAGATTCAAACACTATGGGAATTTTACTCAATATTCTGTAATAACCTATATGAGAAAAGATACTGAAAAAGAATGGAGATATATATATATATATGTAAATATATATGTGTGTGTGTGTGTGTGTGTGTGTGTGTAACAGATTCACTTTCCTGTACACAAGAAACTAACACAACACTGTAAATTAACTATGCCCAATATAAAATAAAAATTAAATTTAAAAACAAGCAATAAATACCATCATGGGCTCTTGATGTGCAAACTTCACCAGGTTATAATTTCAACTTATTTAATCATAAATGCTCATGTAGATTTAGCTGTAAATGTATTTTGTAGATGTGATAAAAGTCCATAATCAATTGGCTTTAAGTAAGATATTATTCTAGATAATCTGGCTGGGCTTGATGCAATCAGCTGGAAGGCTTTTCTTTAAGAAGAAACTCCATTTATAGGCAGCAGTTAAGCTACAGACTGAGAATTTCAACCTGCCCTTCCTAATGGCCTACCTTATGGATTTTGTGATTGCCTAGCCATTCCCCTTGATATCCTAAGTCAGTTTTTATGAGAAATATCTTTATCTATTTAATCTATATCCAGCTGGTTGTAGTTCTCGGGTTAAACCTCCATTGGCATGAACCTCCTGGAAATATTTCAAGCAGCTGTACCAAATGCACCTTAGGATTTTTGAACAGAAACACAAAAATGGATTCATCCACAGACTTCCATTTTCATTTGTTTCAAGGTTTCCTCCTGGAGCTATTAAGTACCATCCATTTTAAGTTTATGCATGAACTAGAAAAGTTGAGCACAACTTACAGGTGAACCATGTAATGATGCAGATAAATACTGGGGCAATGCAAGCAAGATATAATGAATAAAGTAGCCACTGGACTCTAGTTCCTGGGCAACTAGTTCCTGTCTAAAACTGTGGCTCAGGATGATGCAAATGTGATGGGTATAGAAAATAAAATGGTATCCATGTAATTTCACGTAATACCTTGTAATCCATGTATTTAGGCACATTAACCAAATATGTCACTTGAAATATGATAAAATTTAAAAAATCCCTTTCTACTTTTTTTTCCCCCTCAAAGATAGTGCTGAAGAAAAACATGGTTTGGTTTATAATGTTTAACAAATATTAGTTTAGCTAATATTTATATTAGCAAGTTTAGCAAAATATTTATATAAAATGTGAAAAATTAAGTACTTAGCCATTCACATTAATCAAATAAGAGCTATCGCTGGATAATGTTTCTCTAAACAACCCTAATGCTAATTGGTGGTAATTATGACTGATTCAGAAAACTAAGATCATGGCATCCAGTCCCATCACTTCACTGCAAATAGATAGGGAAACAATGGAAACAGTGAGACTTTATTTTTAGGGGGCTCCAAAATCACTGCAGATGGTGACTGCAGCCATGAAATTAAAAGACACTTACTCCTTTGAAGAAAATCTATGACCAACCTAGATAGAATATTAAAAAGCAGAGGCATCACTTTACCAACCAAGGTCTATCTAGTCAAAGCTATGATCTTTCCAGTAGTCATGTATGGATGTGAGTGTTGGACTATAAAGAAAGCTGAGTGTCACAGAATTGATACTTTTGAACTGTGGTGTTGGAGAATACTCTTGAGAGTCCTTTGGACTGCAAGGAGATCCAATCAGTCCATCCTAAAGGAAATCAGTCCTGGGTGTTCATTGGAAGGACTGATGCTGAAGCTGAAACTCCAATACCTTGGCCACCTGATGCAAAGAACCATCTCACTGGAAAAGACCCTGATGCTGGGAAAGATTGAAGGCAGGAGGAGAAGGAGACAACAGAGGATGAGATGGTTGGATGGCATCACCGACAGGATGGACATGAATTTGAGTAGGCTCCGGGAGTTGATGATGGACCCGGAAGCTTGGCATGCTGCAGTCCATGGGGTTACAAAGAATCTGACATGACTGAGTGACTGAACTGAACTGAACTGATGACTGATTAATTGAAGACTTCATTAAATGATTTGTCTATTAGTTTAGTTGTGGATTTAAAGGAAAAACATTTTTCTTAATACAAGTAGAAGCTTTCCTTAGAGCATAATAAAAAGTGTTCAGATTTTTACATGACATTTTAGCACATTTTTACTTTATAAATAATCATTCTTTAAATTGTATTTATTTCTTCATTTATTTATAACTGAACCATGTGATCTAGCATTTCCACTTCTGTGAGGAAGTGAAACAGTAGTTTTACTTGAACAGTAGTTGTTTTGAACAGTAGTTCAAAAAAATATATGTACTCCCATGTTGACTGCAGCTTTATTTACAGAAATCAAGATATGGAAATAACTTAAGTATCTGTCAGTTGATTACTAGATAAAGAAATTGTGATATATATATATGTGTGTGTGTGTGTGTACTACATATATACATATGTATATCACACACAGTGGAATATTATTCAGCAATAAAAATGAAGGAAATCCTACCATTTGTGGCAACATGGCTGGAACTTAAGGGCACTGTGCTGAGATGTCAGAGGGAGAAGAAAAATACTGTGTTTTTTAAGAATAAGTGAATTAATCCATGAAAATGCATATCAGTTACTATACCCATATTTATACCTATTTTCAGAATCATCATTAATTTCCTAGCAATTCTAATAAACAAAATAATTGATTTTCAAACCTCCCAGATCCTAGCAAGTTGGCATCAAGTGTATATCAGAGTTTAAGTCACACTGTAATCTTAGTCTCCTTTCCATTATCAGGATACTTCTAGTGACCATTGCTGTACAACTCCCCAGGGATCCTTCAATCCTAAGGATACACTATTAGTCTTTTGTCCCTGGAAATCAGATGGAGAGTAAGGTGGTCATGAGGAAATTTTCCCAAATTTGTTTTCTAAAATCCAGAATGACTTGGATTATCTGAAATATGGTTTTGTTTTAGAGAAACTGTATTATGGAATTACCAGTTCTTTCAGATGGATGAACAGGAGCTGTGTGGTAGTTACTCATATAAATTATGATTATAAATCTGAGCAGTCTTTAGAAATAAATACAACAGAAAAAATATATTAATGTATTATTAAGTTAATAATACACCATTAATACATTAACAATGCATCCCATTAATGTTCCCCTTGAGTATGCATATGTGGTAAAACATTAAGTTAATTCTAAAAAGCATCTATTCTTATGTGATAGGCATTATAGATACAAAAGATTTGGTAGCACTATATGTAAGTTTTGAACAGAAAAACAAAGATAAAAAATAAAATATAGTGCACTTGCTGATGTTTCTTTCATTCACTAATTATTTATTTTTCTGTGTGTATACTTTTCTCCATTTTGGTGGGTGCACTACAGTAATTGACATCTTCAACACAGGGTTTTATTCCCAAGTGATAAACCCTTGATTTATCTTCAGTTGAAGTCCATAGTGGGAAAGAAGATTAGTAAGAAATATTACCAGGTGGTATTGATGAATTACCATTTCTCAAGGAACAACTCTCAATTTCTTGATAAAAAAACTTATCCAATTAGGAAACTTTAATTTCTGCACTCAAAATTTAATACATTTCTTCTGATCTATTATAGAAAGGACCAGTGATATGCAGTCTTCTGTTTTCCATGGAACGTTTGGAATGCAACTACCACACACACAAAAAATTAAACTTCTTTTCCCCCACAGAAACGTAAAATGGAGGTAGGCTAGTAACTATGGTTACAATGGCAAATGAAAGTATATTACTCAGTATCCTACTGTTCATGAAAGGAAGTCACCAAAACTTCAGCATTTCTCCTGGGTACCTTTAAATGGTATCCATTCTACCAATCTTTTATTTCCATTTTCTTTCTCTCTTCTTGGAAATGCTACCACTTTTTAGATTTGCAGCCTTCCTAATTCCCATCCTCTGCTTTGAGCTTGATGATAGGGTCTACAGGGACTCTCTTCTGCTATCTACTTCTCTTCTCCAACTGAAATAGAACATTTTGAGTTGCTGACCTCCTCACTCCTAAATGAAGTTCACTGATTTGAAACACTGGTAGTGAGAAACTTCAACTTATTATCCCACAAACTGCTAAAGCCAAATAATCACTCAAGTTGCTTAAGTCTTTTGAAAGCACAGTATCAGAATTTCAATACTGTAGGACACCCAGAAGTTGGAAGCTGAAACAAAGTCCATTTAAATACAACAAAATGAGATGGGAAAAAAAAATCACAAAGGAGAAACGGAATGCTTAGAGCTTTGTGTAATCCAAGTCTCCAATGTCCCGCAGTTTTTGTGTCACTGACAAAAGCTCAGTCAAGGGAGAAAAAATGTTACTGGTGACTGATTTGTTTCTGATTTATTTCTTCTTTGTCACTTGTCACCAAGGTAAAGTAAAATCACATCCCTTTCCCTGAAGAACTGCATGTTTCCACTGTTTGTTTGTTTTTTTTTAAACTGTGTTCAAAACTGCTCTGTGGCCTTGCAAATAACTATCAAAAAATATTTGCAGTGAAATAAATATCCTTTAAAACTCACAAAAAAATTGCTCCTGAATATGCCTGCAAAATTTTTAAGATTAAGGTAGTACATCTGCTTATTTAATTATCAACCAGAAGCTGAAGAAAGAAGTGAAATGAATAAGGATTAAATACTCTTTTGCATACTTAGGTACGAAGGTGCTACCTTGCTTAAGTACTACCAAGCAAAGATGTCATATTATTCATCCAGAAGATTTTCAAGAACTTATTTGATGCCAATGTCTTTGGTCCGTTAAATTGGGTGATACGTTTCATTAGGTGGTACTTGCATATAGATATTTGTGGTACACTGGGTGTGCTATACTGTTATCAAATCAAAGTTACTGAACTCTCCTTTAATAGTCCAGAGCAGGGGTATTATTGACGACTGAAGGGCACAAAACTATATTGGAGAATAGTAGTAAATGTTCCAGGTCTGAATTTTAAATTAATTTGAGTTTCGTTAAATGCATTTCCATGTTTCATTGGAAGTTGTTTTTTGGTGTGTGAAAAGAAAGTAACTACATCCATAACTTCAGGAAAGATGATAATGATAAGTGTGCAATGCTACACTCCTGTTTTATGTTTTAATTATTTTTAATGCTACTCCCCTTCCCCTTTCTCCACTTCCATACCACTTTCTACATAGATGCTCATTATGGTTTGTTTAAGTAGTTTTTACAGTCCAGTTTCAAAACAACTCCTTTGATCATGTATATAATTGAATACTTGCCTTTGTGTATTTAAAATATTAAGTAGTACTGACCAGTATATGTTAATTTTTGGACATGTTTTTACTCAAAACACTGAGATATCTTCATTGTGGTATTTGTAGCACCTTTTTAAAATACACATGCCATCTACTCAGTTTAGTTCAGTCACACAGTCATGTCCAACTCTGCAACCCCATGGTCTGCAGCACACCAGGATTCCTTGTTCATTAACAGCTCCCGGAGTTTGCTCAAACTCATGTCCATTGAGTTGGTGATGGCATCCAACCATCTCATCCTCTGTCGTCCCCTTCTTCTCCTGCCTTCAATCTTTCCCAGCATCAGGATCTTTTCCAAAGAGTCAGTTCTTTGCATCAGGTGGCCAAAGTTTTGGAGTTTCAGCTTCAGTATCAGCCTTTCCACCGACTATTCAAGAATGATTTCCAGTAGGATTGATTAGTTTCATCTCCTTGGAATTCAAGGGATTCTCAAGAGTCTTCTCCAACACCACAGTACAAAAGCATGAATTTTTCGAACTCAGCTTTCCTTATACTCCAACTCTCACATCCATACATGAACTGGTGAAGCCATAGCTTTGACTAGATGGACCTTTGTTGGCAAAGTAATGTCTCAGCGTTCAATATGTTGTCTAGGTTGGTCGTAGTTTTTCTTCTGAGGAGAAAGTGTCTTTTAATTTCACGGCTGCAGTCACCATCTGCAGTGATTTTGGAGCCCCCCCAAAATAAAGTCTCTCACTGTTTCCACTGTTTCCCCATCTATTTGCCATGAAGTGATGGGACCAGATGCCATGATCTTAGTTTTCTGAATGTTGAGCTTTAAGCCAAATTTTTCACTCTCCCCTTTCACTTTCATCAAGAGGCTCTTTAGTTCTTCTTCACTTTCTGCCATAAGGGTGGTGACATCTGTGTATCTGTAGTTACTTTTATTTCTCCTGGCAATCTTGATTCCACCTTGTGCTTCTTCCAGCATGACATTTTGCATAACATACTCTGCATATAAGTTAAATAAGCAGGGTGACAATATACAGCCTTGATGCACTCCTTTCCAATTTGGAACCAGTCTGTGATTCCATGTCCAGTTCTAACTGTTGCTTCTTGACCTGCATATATTTTCTCAGGAGGCAAGTAAGGTGGTCTGGTATTCCCATCTCTTGAAGAATTTTCCACAGTTTGATGTGACCTACACAGTCAAAGGCTTTAGCATAATCAATAAAGCAGAGGTAGATGTTTTAATGGAATTCTCTTGCCTTTTCTATGATCCAAAGGGTGTTGGCCATTTGATCTCTGGTTCCTCTGACTTTACTAAATTCAACTTGAAAATCTGAAAGTTCACAGTTCACATATTGTTGAAGCCTGGCTTGGAAAACTTTGAGCATTACTTTACTAGCATGTGAGATGAGTGCAAATGTGTGGAAGTTTGAACATTCTCTGGTATTGCCTTTCTTTGTGATTGGAATGAAAACTAACTTTTCCAGTCCTGTGGCCATTGCTGAGTTTTGCAAATTTGCTGGCATATTGAGTGTAGCATTTTCACAGTGAAATATTTTAGGAATTGAAATATTTCAACTGGAATTCCATCACCTCCACTAGCTTTGTTCATAGTGATGTTTCCTAAGGCATACTTGACTTCACATTCCAGAATGTCTGGCTCTAGGTGAGTTATCACACCATCGTGGTTATCTGGGACATGAAGACCTTTTTTGTACAGTTCTTTGGTGTTCTTGCCACCTCTTAATATCTTCTGCTTCTGTTAGGTCCATTCCATTTCTGTCCTTTATTGTACCCATCTTTTCATGAAATGTTCCCTTGGTATCTAATTTTCTTGAAGAGATCTCTAGTCTTTGCCATTCTATTGTTTTCCTCTATTTCTTTGCACTGGTCACTGAGGAAGCATTTCTTATCTCTCCTTGCTATTCTTTGGATGTCTGCATTCAAATGGGTATATCTTTCCTTTTCTCCTTTGTCTTTAGCTTCTCTTCTTTTCTCAGGTATTTATAAGGCCCCCTCAGATAGCCATTTTGCCTTTTTGCATTTCTTATTCTTGGGGATGGTCTTGATCCCTGCCTCTTATACAATGTCACAAACCTCTGTCCATAGTTCTTCAAGTATTCTGTCTATGGATTGAATCCCTTGAGACTATTTGTCACTCCCACTGTATTTTATTTGATCTAGGTCATTCTGGAATTGTCTGGTGGTTTTCCCAAGTTTCCTCAATTTAAATCTGAATTTGGCAATAAGGAGTTCATGATCTGAGCCACAGCCAACTCCTGACCTACAAGACCTTTTAGAACTAACACCCAAAAAAGATGTCATTTTCATCATAGGGGACTGGAATGCAAAAGTAGGAAGTCAAGAAACACCGGGTGTAACAAGCACACTTGGCCTTGGAGTACAGAATGAAGCAGGGCGAGGGCCAAGAGAAGGCACTGGTCAGAGCAACACCCTCTTCCAACAACACAAGACGCCACACATGGACATCACCAGATGGCCCACACTGAAGTCAGACTGATTATATTCTTTGCAGCCAAAGATGGAGATGCTCTATACAGTCAGCCAAAACAAGATGGGGAGCTGAGTGTGGCTCAGATCATGAACTCCTTATTGGCAAATTCAGACTTAAATTGAAGAAAGTAGGAAAAACCACTAGACCATTCAGGTATGACCTAAATCAAATCTCTTATGCTTATACAGTGGAAGTGAGAAATAGATTTAAGGGACTAGATCTGATAGACAGAGTGCCTGATGAACTAAGGACGGATTTTCATGATACTGTACAGGAGACAAGAATCAAGACCATCCCCAAGAAAAAGATATTAAAAAAAACAAAATGGCTCTCTGAAGAGGCCCTACAAATAGCTGTGAAAAGAAGAGAAGCAAAAAGCAAGGAAGAGGAGGAGGGGCTAAGATGGTGGAGGAATAGGACGGGGAGACCACTTTCTCTCCTACAAATTCATCGAAAGAACATTTGAACACTGAGAAAACTGCACAAAACAACTTCTGATCGCTAGCAGAAGACATCAGGCGCCCAGAAAAGCAGCCCATGGTCCTCAAAAGAGGTAGGACAAAATATAAAAGATAAAAAGAGAGACAAAAGAGCTAGGGATGGAGACCCATCCCAGTAAGGGAGGGGTAATAGAGGAAGTTTCCAAACACCAGGAAACCCTCGCACTGGTGGGTCTGGGGGAAGTTTTCGAGTCTTGGAGGGCAGCCTAACTGGGAGGAAAAATACATAAGACCCACAGATTGCATGCCTAAAAACAACTCCCAGCAGAAAAGTACCCCAGACGGCTGCATCCGCCACCAGCAAGTGGGAGCAGAACGGAGAGGAGCGGGCGGCATTGCTTAGGGTAAGGACAGGGCCTGAATGCCCTGAGGGCAATCGGAGGGAGCTAATGTGAGATAGCAGCTTAAACTGTGGGATAGCAAGAGAGAGAGAGAGAAACTTAACCAGCCCGAAGACACTGCCAGCCGTTCGCAGAACAAAGAGACTGAGCAATTGAGCAATTCCAGAGAAGAGCTAGCCAGCTGAAGGTCGGCCCATCCCCCGCTGGAGGCAGGAGGCAGGGGGGAGGTGAAAGGGGCAAATGTGGCCCCAGAGATGGCACCCCTACCAAACTGCAAACAGGCTCCCAGTTTCTTTTCTTTTTTTTTTTTTTCATTTATTTTTATTAGTTGGAGGCTAATTACTTTACATCATTGCAGTAGTTTTTGTCATACATTGAAATGAATTAGCCATGGATTTACATGTATTCCCCATCCCAGTCCCCCCTCCCACCTCCCTCTTCACCCGATCCCTCTGGGTCTTCCCAGTGCACCAGGCCCGAGCACTTGTCTCATGCACCCAACCTGGGCTGGTGATCTGTTTCACCCTAGATAATATACATGTTTCGATGCTGTTCTCTTGAAACATCTCACCCTCCCCTTCTCCCAGAGTCCACATGTCTGTTCTATACATCTGAGTGTCTTTTTCTGTTTTGCATATAGGGTTATTGTTACCATCTTCCTAAATTCCATATATATGTGTTAGTATACTGTAATGGTCTTTATCGTTCTGGCTTACTTCACTCTGTATAATGGGCTCCAGTTTCATCCATCTCATTAGAACTGATTCAAATGAATTCTTTTTAATGGCTGAGTAATATTCCATGGTGTATATGTACCACAGCTTCCTTATCCATTCGTCTGCTGATGGGCATCTAGGTTGCTTCCATGTCCTGGCTATTATAAACAGTGCTGCGATGAACATTGGGGTGCACGTGTCTCTTTCAGATCTGGTTTCCTCGGTGTGTATGCCCAGAAGTGGGATTGCTGGGTCATATGGCAGTTTTATTTCCAGCTTTTTAAGAAATCTCCACACTGTTTTCCATAGTGGCTGTACTAATTTGCATTCCCACCAACAGTATAAGAGGGTTCCCTTTTCTCCACACCCTCTCCAGCATTTATTGCTTGTAGACTTTTGGATAGCAGCCATCCTGACTGGCGTATAATGGTACCTCATTGTGGTTTTGATTTGCATTTCTCTGATAATGAATGATGTTGAGCATCTTTTCATGTGTTTGTTAGCCATCTGTATGTCTTCCTTGGAGAAATGTCTGTTGAGTTCTTTGGCCCATTTTTGGATTGGGTCATTTATTTTTCTGGAGTTGAGCTGGAGGAGTTGCTTGTATATTTTTGAGATTAATCCTTTGTCTGTTGCTTCGTTTGGTATTATTTTCTCCCAATCTGAGGGCTGTCTTTTCACCTTGCTTATAGTTTCCTTTGTTGTGCAAAAGCTTTTAAGTTTCATTAGGTCCCATTTGTTTATTTTTGCTTTTATTTCTAAAATTCTGGGATGTGGGTCATAGAGGATCCTGCTGTGATTTATGTCAGAGGGTGTTTTGCCTATGTTCTCCTCTAGGAGTTTTATAGTTTCTGGTCTTACATTTAGATCTTTAATCCATTTGGAGTTTATTTTTGTGTATGGTGTTAGAAAGTGTTCTAGTTTCATTCTTTTACAGGTGGTTGACCAGTTTCCCCAGCACCACTTGTTAAAGAGGTTGTCTTTTTTTCCATTGTATATCCTTGCCTCCTTTGTCAAAGATAAGGTGACCATAGGTTCGTGGATTTATCTCTGGGCTTTCTATTCTGTTCCATTGATCTATATTTCTGTCTTTGTGCCAGTACCATACTGTCTGATGACTGTGGCTTTGTAGTATAGTTTGAAGTCAGGCAGGTTGATTCCTCCAGTTCCATTCTTCTTTCTCAGAATTACTTTGGCTATTCGAGGTTTTTTGTATTTCCATACAAATTGTGAAATTATTTGTTCTAGTTCTGTGAAAAATACCATTGGTAGTTTGATAGGGATTGCATTGAATCTATAGATTGCTTTGGGTAGTTTCTAACCAAAGACTTCCTGAGATTCTGGATGGTCGACATCCGCCGGGAGGTTTGCGGCTAGAGGCCAGCTCCTGAGAGCAGACAGAAGGCACACACACCTGACTGAGGCTGGGGCCGTGGAGGGGAGAAGGCGCACCACACCCGGGGAGAGTGCGCCCATCAAGCTCCTGGCTTCCTGTGCTGCTTGGGCCGGGGAAGGCACAAAACGCAGGCCCAACCCAGTCCACGCTTGTGGAGTACCCAAAAACTGAAGCTGCCCGCAATGCAGGGTCCGCTCCATATAGAGCAGCCGGGAGCCTGAGCAGTGTAGACAGGGAAAGCACACACCCATGAGCGGGGCAAACCCCAGTGCGGCCGGAACACGGTGAGTGCCCCCCACACAGGCCAGTGACATTTGTCTGCAGCGCCCCTCCCTCCCCGAAGCACCATGAACAAGTGAACCTGAACAAGAGACCACCTCCTCCCGCTTCTGTCAGGGCGGAAGACACTGAGGAGACCGGCAAACAGAAGCCAAATGAACAAAGGGAACTGCTTCAGAAGTGACCAGTACAACAGATTAAAATACTTGTAGGTAACACCGACTACACCAGAAGGGGCCTATAGATATCCAGAAGATATCGAGGAGCTATCTGAAACTGAACTGAACCCACACTGACCACAACAGCTCCAGAGAAATTCCTAGATATACTTTGACTTTATTTTTTAATTAAAATTTTTTTTCTTTTCTTTTTTTATTTTTTCTCTTTTATTTTCTTTTAAAATTCCCTATCAATCCTCCATTACTCCTTAACTTTCATTTTCATATATTTTTACTATTTTTTTAATTAGAAAACTTTTTATTTTTTAATTTTTTACTCTTATTTTCTTTTAAAGTCCTCTATAAGTCCTCTATTACCCCTTAATTTTCATTTCCATTTCACTATAACCTTGCAAAAAAAAAAAAAAAAAAAGAGGCCCTATTTTTAAACTGAACTTCATATATATTTCTAAAATTTATTATGTTTTTGTTTTTAATATTGTATTTTTAAGGTCTAACCTCTACTCTAGATTTTAATCTTTGTTTTTCAGTATGTGATATCAATATTGGACATTTAAGAATCCAATATTCAGTACCCATTTTTACTCAGGAGTGTGTTGATTACTCTCTCCCACTTTTGACTGACTGTTTTCTCGCTCAGATCACCTCTATTTCCTCCCTCCCCCTTCTCTTCCCAACCCAATTCTGTGAATCTCTGTGGGTGTCTGGGCTAAAGAGAACACTTTGGGAACAGAGAACTGCATAGATCTGTCTCCTCTTGAGTCCCCCTTTTTCTCCTCCTGCTCATCTCTATCTCCCTCCTCCCTCTCTTCTCCTTCATGTAACTCTGTGAACCTCTCTGGGTGTCCCTCATGGTGGAGAATCTTTTCACCATTAACCTAGAAGTTTTATTATCAGTGCTCTATAGTTGGAGAAGTCTTGAGGCTACTGGAAGAATAAGACTGAAATCCAGAGGCAGGAGACTTAAGCCCAAAACCTGAGAACACCAGAAAACTCCTGAACTACAGGGAACATTAAGTAATAAGAGACCATCCAAAAGCCTCTATACCTACACTGAACCCAACCACCACCCAAGAGCCAATAAGTTCCAGAGCAAGACATACCACACAAATTCTCCAGCAACGCAGGAACATAGTCCTGAGCATCAACATACAGGCTGCCCAAAGTCACACCTAACACATAGACCCATCTCAAAACTCACTACTGGACACTCCATTGCACTCCAGAGAGAAGAAATCCAGTTCCACGCACCAGACCACCAACACAAGCTTCCTTAACCAGGAAACCTTGACAAGCCAATCATCCAACCCCACCCACTGGGTGAAACCTCCACAATAAAAAGGAACCACAGACCACCAGAATACAGAAAGCCCACTCCAGACACAGCAATATAAACAAGATGAAAAGGCAGAGAAGTAACCAACAGGTAAAGGAACATGAAAAATGCCCACCAAGTCAAACAAAAGAGGAGGAGATAGGGAATCTACCTGAAAAAGAATTTAGAATAATGATAATAAAAATGATCCAAAATCTGGAAAGCAAAATGGAGTTACAGATAAATAGCCTGGAGACAAAGACTGAGAAGATGCAAGAAATGTTTAATAAGGACCTAGAAGAAATAAAAAGAGTCAATTAAAAATGAATAATGCAATAAATGAGATCAAAAACACTCTGGAGGGAACAAACAGTAGAATAACAGAGACAGAAGATAGGATAAGTGAGGTAGAAGACAAAATGGTGGAAATAAATGAAGCAGAGAGGAAAAAAGAAAAAAGAATCAAAAGAAATGAGGACAACCTCGGGGACCTCTGGGACAATGTGAAACGCCCCAACATTTGAATCATAGGAGTCCCAGAAGAAGAAGACAAAAAGAAAGGCCATGAGAAGTTACTCAAGGAGATAATAGCTGAAAACTTCCCTAAAATGGGGAAGGAAATAGTGACAAAGGTCCAAGAAATCCAGAGAGTCCCAAACAGGATAAACCCAAGGCAAAGCACCACAAGACACATACTAGTCAAATTAACAAAGGTCAACCACAAAGAACAAATATTAAAAGCAGCAAGGAAGAAACAACAAATAACACAAAAAGGGATTCCATGAGGATAACAGCTGATCTATCAATAGAAACCCTTCAGGCCAGAAGGGAATGGCAGGGCATACTTAAAGTAATGAAAGAGAATAACCTGCAACATAGATTAGTGTACCCAGCAAGGATCTCATTCAGATATGAAGGAGAATTCAAAAGCTTTACAGACAAGCAAAAGCTGAGAGAATTCAGCACCACCAAATCAGCTCTTCAACAAATGCTAAAGGATCTTCTCTAGACAGGAAACAAAGAAAGGTTGTATAAACATGAACTCAAAACAACAAAGTAAATGGCAACGGGACCATACCTATCAATAATTACCTTAAATGTAAATGGGTTGAATGCCCCAACCAAAAGACAAAGACTGGCTGAATGGATAAAAAAAAAAAGACCCCTATATATGCTGTCTACAAGAGACCCACCTCAAAACAAGGGACACATACAGACTGAAAGTGAAGGGCTGGAAAAAAATATTTCACTCAAATGGAGACCAAAAGAAAGCAGGAGTCACAATACTCATATCAAATAAAATAGACTTTAAAATAAAGGCTGTGAAAAGAGACAAAGAAGGACACTACATAATGGTCAAACGATCAATCCAAGAAGAAGATATAACAATCATAAATATATATGCACCCAACATAGGAGCACTGCAATATGTAAGGCAAATGCTAACGAGTATGAAAGAGGAAATTAATAGTAACACAATAATAGTAGGAGACTTTAATACCCCACTCACAACTATGGATAGATCAACTAAACAGAAAATTAACAAGGAAACACAAACTTTAAATGACACAATGGACCAGCTAGGCCTAATTGATATCTATAGGACATTTCACCCCAAAACAATCAATTTCACCTTTTTCTCAAGCGCACATGGAACCTTCTCCAGAATAGATCACATCCTGGGCCATAAATCTAGCCTTGGAAATTCAAAAAAATTGAAATAATTCCAGTCATCTTTTCTGACCACAGTGCAGTAAGGTTAGATCTCAATTACAGGAAAAAAAAAAATATTAAAAATTCAAACATATGGAGGCTAAATAACACACTTCTGAATAACCAACAAATCATAGAAGAAATCAAAAAGGAAATCAAAATATGCATAGAAATAAATGAAAATGAGAAAGCAAGGGAGAAAAGGAAAGATATTCCCATTTGAATGCAAAGATCCAAACAATAGCAAGGAGAGATAAGAAAGCCTTCCTTAGTGATCAATGCAGAGAAATAGAGGAAAACAACAGAATGGGAAAGATCTCTAGATCTATTTAAGAAAATTAGAGATACCAAGGTTACATTTCATGCAAAGATGGACACAATAAAAGACAGAAATGGTATGGACCTAACAGAAGCAGATGATATTAAGAGTTGGCAAGAATAAACAGAAGAACTGTACAAAAAAGATCTTCATGACTGAGATAATCACGAATGTGTGATCACTCACCTAGAGCCAGACATCCTGGAATGTGAAGTCAAGTGGGCCTTAGAAAGCATCACTATGAACAAAGCTACTGGAGGTGATGGAATTCCAGTTGAGCTACTTCAAATCCTAAAAGATGATGCTGTGAAAGTGCTGCACTCAATATGCCAGTAAATTTTGGAAAACTCAGCAGTGGCCACAGGACTGGAAAAAGTCAGTTTTATTCCAATCCCAAAGAAAGGCAATGCCATTGAATGTTCAAACTACTGCACACTTGCACTCATCTCACATGCTGGTAAAGTAATATTCAAAATTCTTCAAGCCAGGCTTAGCAATATATGAACCGTGGACTTCCAGATGCTCAAGCTGGTTTTAGAAAAGGCAGAGGAACCAGAGATCAAATGGCCAACATTCACTGGATCATTGAAAAGGCAAGAGAGTTCCAGAAAGACATCTATTTCTGCTTTATTGACTATGTCAAAGCATTTGACTGTGTGGATCACAATAAACTGTGGAAAATTCTTCAAGAGATGGGAATACCAGATGACCTGACCTGCCTCTTGATAAACCTATATGCAGGTCAGGAAGCAACAGTTAGAACTGGACATGGAACAACAGACTGGTTCTAAATAGGAAAAGGAGTAGGTCAAGGCTGTATACTATCACCCTGCATATTTAACTGATATGCAGAGTACATCATGAGAAACGCTGGACTGGAAGAAGCACAAACTGGAATCAAGGTTGCCTGGAGAAATATCAGTAACCTCAGATATGCAGATGACACCACCCTTATGGCAGAAAGTGAAGAACTAAAAAGGTTCTTGATGAAAGTGAAAGGGGAGAGTGAAAAAGTTGGCTTAACGCTCAACATTCAGAAAACTAAGATCATGGCATCTGGTTCCATCACTTCATGGGAAATAGATGGGGAAGCAGGGGAAACAGTGGAAACAGTGTCTGACTTTATCTTTTTGCCCTACAAAATCACTGCAGATGGTGATTGCAGCCATGAAATTAAAAGACGCTTACTCCTTGGAAGGAAAGTTATGACCAACCTAGATAGCATATTAAAAAGCAGAGACATTACTTTGCCAGAAAAGGTTCATCTAGTCAAGGCTGTGTTTTTTCCAGTGGTTATGTTTGGATGTGATAATTGGACTGTGAAGAAAGCTGAGTGCCAAAAAATTGATGCTTTTGAACTGTGGTGTTGGAGAAGACTCTTGAGAGTCCCTTGGACTGCAAGGAGATCCAACTAGTCCATACTATAGGAGATCAGTCCTTGGCGTTCATTAGAAGGACTGATGCTGAAGCTGAAACTCCAATACTTTGGCCACCTCATGCAAAGAGTTGACTCATTGGAAAAGACCTTGACGCTGGGAGGGATTGGGGCCAGAAGCAGTGGACGACAGAGGATGAGATGGCTGGATGGCATCACTGACTCGATGGACATGAGTTTGGGTAAACTCTGGGAGTTGTTGATGGTCAGGGAGGCCTGGCGTTCTGCGAGTCATGGGGTTGCAAACAACTGAGTGACTGAACTTACTGAACTGAACTGACAGAGTTTCTCCATATTTGGCTGCAAAGAATATAATCAATCTGATTTCGGTACTGACCATCTTGTGATGTCCATGTGTACAGACTTCTCTTGTGTTTTTGTTGTTTTTTTCTTTTCTTTCTTCTTTTTTTTAATCTTTTTCTCTCCTGTGTTTTTGAAAGAGGGTGTTTGCTATGGCAAGAATATTCTCTTGGCAAACCTCTGTTAACCTTTGCCCTGCTTCAAATTTTCACACTGTTCAGAAAGTTCTAGGACCCAAAACGGATTTCCCAACCTGGGGTCTGGCAAAAGAAACAAGAACCCCAGATAATTTGAGTTCTGAAGCCAGTGGGATTTGATTACAGACTTAACACAAGACTGGGGAAACAGACTCTTTGGGGGAACAAACCAAACTTTGTGTGCACCAGGACCTAGGAGAAAGGAGAAGTCACACCACAAGAATCTAATCCAGACTTGCCTGTGAGTGTCCAGGTGTTTCCAACAGAGGCGCGGGATGGTGGTGGCCTGCTGCAGGGTGGAGGGCATTGCATGTAGCAGTGTATGCATTTGGCCTTTTGAAAGATGTCACCATGATATTCATTCAGTTTAGTTCAGTTCAGTCACTCAGTCATGTTCGACTCTTTGTTACTCCATGAATTGCTGCATGCCAGGCCTCCCTGTCCATCACCAACTCCCAGGGTCCACCCAAACCCATTTCCATCAAGTCGGTGATGCCACCCAACCATCTCATCCTCTGTCATCCCCTTTTCTTCCTGCCTCAATCTTTCCCAGCATCAGGGTCTTTTCAAATGAGTCAGCTCTTTGCATGTGGTGGCCAAAGTATTGGAGTTTCAGCTTCAAAATCAGCTCTACCAATGAACACCCAGGACTGATCTCCTTTAGGATGGAGTGGTTGTAACTCCTTACAGTTCCAAGGGACTCTCAAGAGTTTTCTCCAATACCACAATTCAAAAGCATGAATTCTTCAGCACTCAGTTTTCTTTATAGTTCAACTCTCACATTCATACATGATCACTGTAAAAACCATAGCCTTGACTAGATGGACCTTTGTTGACAAAGTAATGTCTCTGCTTTTTAATATGCTGTCCAGGTTGGTCATAACTTTCTTTCCAAGGAGTAAACATCTTTTAATTTCATGGCTCAATCACCATCTGCAGTGATTTTGGAGACCCCAAAAATTAATTCAGCCACTGTTTCCACTGTTTCCCCATATATTTGCCACCAAGTGATGGGACCAGATGCCATGATCTTAGTTTTTGAATGCTGAGCCTTAAACCAACTTTTTCACTCTCCTCTTTCACTTTCATCAAGAGGCCCTTTAGTTCTTCTTCATTAGGTAATATCATTAGGTAATGATATTCATTACCTACACCAATGTTTGGTGTCAGGTAAAACAACAGGGAGGGAATATAGCCCAGCCTTTCAGTAGAAATTTGGATTAAAGATTTACTGAACATGGCCCCGCCCATCAGAACAAGACCCAATTTCCCTGACAGTCAGTCTCTCCCATCAGGAAGCTTCCATAAGCCTCTTATCCTTCAGACGGCAGACAGAACGAAAATCACAATCACAGAAAACTAATGAAACTGATCACACTGACCATAGCCTTTTCTAACTCAGTCGAATTATGAGCCATGCCATGTAGGGCCACCCAAGATAGATGGGTCATGGTGGAGAGTTCTGAAAAAAATGTGGTCCACTGGAGAAGGGAATGGCAAACCACTTCACTGGTTTGAGAAACACTTGCCTTTAGAACCCCATGAACAGTATGAAAAAACAACCATCCCCTAATCTAGTGCTATACACAATATTGTCCTTCCCTCATAGCTCAGTTGGTAAAGAATCTACCTGAAATGCAGGAGACCCTGGTATGATTCCTGAGTCAGGAAGATCTGCTGGAGAAGGGATAGGCTACCCACTCCAGCATTCTTGGGCTTCCCTATGACACTGCTGGTAAAAAAATCAGCCTACAATGCGGGAAACCTGGGTTCGATCCCTGGGTTGGGAAGATCCTCTGGAGAAGGGAAAGGCTACCTACTCCAGTATTCTGGCCTGGAAAATCCCATGGACTGTATAGTCTACAGGGTTGCAAAGAGTCAGACACAACTGAGCAACTTTCACTTTCACTATATACACGATATCAGGTTGTTACAGTAATACCCAATGTTTTGTAAGTAATGTCTTTATTGGTGAGGATAATGTAAGCTGGATTTTTAAAACTCTTCTTGTAACTTCAAATTTAAATAAATTATTTAAGAATAATCTAAGGAATTCCCATAGGCCTTTTACCCAGAATAATTAATTTTTAATATTTCACTATATTTGTTTTAGCTTCACTGCTGGCTCTGTGGTGAGGAATCCGCCTGCTAAGCAGTAGATGCTGGTTTAATCTCTGGGTTGGAAATATTTCTGGGAGAAGGAAATGGCAACACACTCAAGCATATTTGCCTGGGAAATCCAGGCATGAAGAGAGGAGTCTGCCGAATTGCAGCCCATGGGGTCATGAGAGTTTGAGATGACTTAGTGACTAAACAATAACAAATATTTGCTTTACCAGTCTCTATAGTTCATTATTTATGAACTTGATAACTGCAAATAGTATGTTCTTTTACACAAAATAATTCAGTATATATTTCCTAATGATAAGAATCTTAGCATAGTACAACTGTATAAGTAACAAAATTTAAAGGCATAATAATACTAAGATCATACAAATTTCCCAATAATGTTCTTAGCACATATTTTTCTATTCAGTTCAGTTCAGTTCAGTTCAGTTAAACAGTCATGTCCAACTCTTTGCAACCCCAAGGACCACAGCATGCCAGGCCTCCCTGTCCATCACCAGTTCCTGGAGCTTACCCAAACTCAACTCCATTGATTCGGTGATGCCATGCAACCATCTCATCCTCTGTCATCCCCTTCTCTTCCTGCTTTCAAACTTTCAAAGTATCAGTTCAGTTCAGTTCAGTCATTCAGTCGTGTCCTACTCTGCGACCCCATGAATCGAGCACGCCAGGCCTCCCTGTCCATCACCAACTCCTGTAGTTTACTCAAACTCATGCCCATTGAGTCAGTGATGCCATCCAGCCATCTCATCCTCTGTTGTCCCCTTCTCTTCCTGCCCCCAATCCCTCCCAGCATCAGGGTCTTTCCCAAAAAGTCAACTCTTCGCATGAGGTGGCCAAAGTATTGGAGTTTCAGCTTCAACATCAGTCCTTCTAATGAACACTCAGGACTGATCTTCTTTAGGATGGACTGGTTGAATCTCCTTGAAGTCCAAGGGACTCTCAAGAGTTTTCTCCAACACCACAGTTCAAAAGCATCAATTCTTTTGCACTCAGATTTCTCTATAGTCCAACCCTCACATGCAGACATGACTACTGGAAAAACCATAGCCTTGACTAGACAGACCTTTGTTGGCAAAGTAATGTCTAAGCTTTTCAATATGCTATCCAGGTTGGTCATAACTATCCTCCCAAGGAGTAAGCATCTTTTAATTTCATGGCTGTAATCAATATCTGCAGTGATTTTGGAGCCCCCCAAAATAAAGCCAGCTTCTGTTTCCAATGTTTCCACATCTATTTGCCATGAAGTGATGAGACCAGATGCCATGATCTTAGTTTTCTGAATGTTGAGGTTTAAGCCCACTTTTTCACTTTCCTCTTTCACTTTCATCAAGAGGCTTTTTCATTCCTCTTCATCTTCTGCCATAAGGGTGGTGTCATCTGCATATCTGGGGTTATTGATATGTCTCCCAGCAATCTTGATTCCAGCTTGTGCTTCATCCAGCCCAGCGTTTTTCACGATGTACTCTGCATATAAGTTAAATAATCAGGGTGACAATATACAGCCTTAAGGTACTCCTTTTCCTATTTGGAACCAGTATGTTGTTCCATGTCCAGTTCTAACTGTTACTTCCTGGTCTGTATACAGATTTCTCAAGAGACAGGTCAGGTGGTCTGATAGTCCCATCTCCTTCAGAATTTTTCACAGTTTGTTGTGATCTACACAGTCACATGCTTTGGCATAGTCAATAAAGCAGAAATAGATGTTTTTTCTGGAACTCTCTTGCTTTTTCAATGATCTAGTAGATGTTGGTAATTTGTCTCTGGTTCCTCTGCCTTTTCTAAAACCAGCTTGAACTTCTGGAAGTTCACAGTTCATGTATTGCTGAAGCCTGGCTTAGAGAACTTTGCGCATTACTTTACTAGTGTGTGAGATGAGTGCGATTGTTTGGTAGTTTTTCTCTGGACAGGACCTAATCTAGAATTACACATTGTATTTAGCCATCAAGACCCTTCACTTTCCTCTAATTTGGTCTGTGCCTCAGACCTAATTGTCTTTTTTTTTTTCTTTTTATGATATGATTTATTTGTATGTGTGTGTTTTTTTTATTCATTTTTATTAGTTGGAGGCTAATTACTTTACAATATTGTAGTGGTTTTTGCCATACATTGACATGAATCAGCCATGGATTTACATGTGTTCCTGATCTTGAACAGCCCACCCACCTCCCTCCCTATCCCATCCATCTGGGTCTTCCCAGTGCACCAGCCTTGAGCACTTGTCTCATGCATACAACCTGGACTGGTGATCTGTTTCACACTTGATAGTATACATGTTTCAATGCTATTCTCTCAGATCATCCCACCCTCACCTTCTCCCATAGAGTCCAAAAGTCTGTTCTATACATCTGTGTCTCTTTTTCTGTCTTGCATATAGGGTTATTGCTACCATCTTTATAAATTCCATATATATGTGTTAGTATACTGCATTGGTGTTTATCTTTCTTAATTTGATATTATCTTAAGAATGTAGACTACTTTAGTTAGTAGAATATCCCTTCACTTGTGTGTTTTTTGGAAATTTCTTCTGACTGAATTTAGGTAATACATTTGGAACTTGAATAATATTATGTTCTCCTTAGTTTATCATTTCAGAAGGCATGTGATTTCTCAATATTGGTGATGGATAGCTCAGTTGGTAAAGAATCTACCTGCAATGCAGGAGACAGCGGTTTGATTCCTGGGTTGGGAAGATTCACTGGAGAAGGGATAGGTTACACACTCCAGTATTCCTGGGCTTCCCTTGTGGCTCAGCTGGTAAACAGGATTGTCCAAGTTATTTGATTACAACATTTATATCATCCAGTCTTTCATAGAGCTTTCCATGAATGACTGACACAATAATGGAGGTGGCCATATGGTTAAAAAAAAAAAAAGTGAGAGGTAGATTTCAGGGCTCATAATTTTGCTTATTACTGAAACTGTTTGATATTTGAGAAGATTTTTAGTAATGTTAGAAAATATTGTATGTTTAGTCACTTAAGCCGTGTCTGACTCTCTGCGACCCCATGGACCATGGCCAAATAGGCTCCTCCATCCATGGGATTCTCCAGCAAGAATACTGGAGTGGGTTGCCATTTCATTCTCCAGTGATAAAGTATGAAGCAAGTGAAGAGAGTGAAGTCACTCAGTCATATCTGACTCTTTGCAACCCAAGGACTGAAGCCCACCAGGCTCCTCTGTCCATGGGATTTTCCAAGCAAGGGTACTGGAGTGGGTTGCCATTTCCTTCTCCAAGAATATATTGTATAAACTTGGCAAATTAAATAGGAAAAAACCTCACAATATCTACTGATCTTATGCAAAATTATTTTCATTTTCTTGATTTCTATTGACTATCTTATAAAAAATGTTATGATTTCTCAAATATTATCTATAAGAATATAATTTACATAACTGTAATGATAGTATAGGCACAATTCTGATACATTGAAAGTATTCAATAAGTGTGCTACATAAACTTCATAATAATATTAAGAAAGTATAACACATATTTGATTATCCATAATTTTATATCCATTATCATAACATTTCATTTTAGATGCTAATGTATAGGTACCTGATGCATTAAAACATGCTATTAAAAGAATATTTAACAATTATTTAAACTGACAATATTTTCCAAGTTTCTAACCATAATTATTTTTTACCACATTTGAAGTTAAACAACTTTTCTCCATGCAAGCACAGCCTTAATATTTTATTCATAGATGACTTTGAACAACTATTTATATTGATCTTCATTATCAAGTGTCAATCTTTCTTTGCTCTTATATATATAAAAATAACTTACTTATAGTTTCAATCATGTTGAGCCAAAGACTTCGATTTTTCTCTGCTCTTCCAGTCATGTGAAACATTAATATCAATAAAATTCAGATACTGTGGGTTCTATTTTCAGTAATGCAAAACTTAAAAGAAAGCCAATTATATGTATCTCATTCCAATAAACCTATAAAGGGGGCATAATTCTTGATTTTATAAATCAGTTTTAATAAAACTATAGTTTTGACAGGAAATGCAAGAATACTTGTACAACATACACAAATACTTGTATTTCTTATCTCATTAGGTCCTCAGCAATGAAACATGTGACCTAAGAACTGGTCTTTTGACATGCAGTGAGGAAGAATAGCTGTAAGCAGATATCCACTTATAGATGGTGAGCAACTCAAAATTTCACTTTTAACATTGTATTCCCCAACTAGAGACTTCAGTTTTTAACTTTTAAAATTCAATAGATGGTTATATGATTTTTAAAACATACAGTCTTCTAATAGAGAACAAAACCCACAAAATGGTTTTATTTGAATTAAAAGGCAAGCAATCTCTTATAGAACATTTAGATCTTTTCTCTGTGTTGAGTCACATTCTATCTGTACACCACAGAGAATCATCTTTTAGATCCCAGGTATGATATGCAATGTAGGCTAATGCCTTCTCTGAATCATGTACAAGCTGGTGGGATGTTTAAATACTCTATTGGTTCTTAACAGTACAATGAGAGGGGTTAGCCCAAGTTGAATTATTAAAGTTCAAAATCACTTATAAAATGTCATCACCCAGAGCATTTTCTTACCCATAATACCAAAAATCCATTAACACTCACAGCTCAAACATCAAAGGATAACCTAGCTTAACTCCCACTAGAAAAGAGAGCTGTTAGAGATTCAATTCACATTCCTCCAAAGAAATTTCATGGATTTGTGACTATCAGACACACTTTTCACATTCAAATCCTGTTAAAATCTTAATCACACTTCTCCTTTAAGATTGAACAATTGTGTTTCTGGTGTAATGAATCTTCAGCTTCTTTAAGCATCAATTTTTAATAAACAGTAATAGCAGGGACTATTTTTCATCAAATAAACACAATTCTAGTTGCTTTGCAAAGATATGTTTGTTGCAATTTCTCTTAGTAAAATTACAATTGCCACTAATTTTTTTTTTTGCACCAAAGATAAATGATTAAGAATTAATTATGTAGATACCATCTCAAAAAAAAAAAAAAAAAAACTGTTAGGACATGGCTTAAGACATGCATATTTAGAATTTCAGGAGAAAAGAAAAGAAAGCAGTTAAGCTGAGACCTACAGAGAGTATATATATCTGCGGATCCTAAATGTCTTGTTTGGCTTCCAATTATGCTCATGCCTTAGGGGAAGATCAGCTTCAGGCAAGAGTGCAAACAGAATGCTTCTTTTTCTCCCCCCTAAGCACAGGTATTCAGAGTCTCATTTTCTGCTTCTTTCTACCTTCTTTCTTTCCCTTTTGTATCCTAGCTTTCAACAAAACAGGCCCCTTCTACTAAATGTCTTCCAAATATCCCCTTTCTATCTCCACATCTCCAGGGTAATATCTCACCCATCATTGTTCATGGACCTGCTTCCTCTAAAATGAGAGCAGATCCATCTACTGACCTAAAGTGCCTCTATTATTAAGGGTTCTTCTTTGAGGTAGAGCTGGGGTGGAGGGGCACCACTATTGCCAGGCCAGATTTTGTAGTCATTCCAAATGCCAGAGAGACAAATACTTATATTATCAATGTAGGATTTGGTATTTTTAGCTACATCTTTACTAAATCCATACACAGAGAATAATATTTCAGTCCTAACTGAAGTAAAAAGATAAAAGGGAAGAATATTATTTATTGCATAGACATCATTTAAAGTATGATTTTCATCTTTATACTACCAGAAAGGCAACTATGGTCTATTTGTAGCTACACTGAAAGAGTTTTAAAAAATAAATTCTACCACTAATTATCTTACTAACATTGAGTAAAATTTAATGCTTATCTTTAAATATCAGGTAGAGTATATCCATGATTATATGCATAGGAATATGTTGTTATTTTCATTTTAAAATTATAATTTATCTTCCTACAGACTAAGATGGGCTTCCCTGGTGGCTCAGATGGTAAAGAATCTGCTTTCAATACAGAAGACCCAGGTTTGATCCCTGGGTTGGGAAGATCCCCTGGAGAAGGGAATGGCTACCCACTCCAGTATTCTTGCCTGGGGAATTTCATGGACAGAGGATCCTGGTGGGTTACAGACATGGGGTTGCGAAGTGTCAGACACAATTGAGCGACTAACACTTTCACCTTCATAGGATAAGAAAATATTGAAAAAAACAATTCTACTTCATCAAGTAAAATGCTAAATACACTATTAGAAAAAAGTAGTCATATATATGTTTGTATATATAGTTTGCCCCCAGAAGTGATACATAACAAACATTTTCAAAAATAGATTAGATATTCTGAAAAGAAGGTACTTGAGAAGAATTATTTCAAACCAGGATATGCCATCCCTGTTAAGGAGAGGTTCATCTTAAGCCAAATTTATTTTGTTTCCTCATAAATGCATAAGAAGTTATTCTTTGAAACATCTAGTAGAGCAGTAAAAATTCTATTGACCTTAAGGACAGTAGAAAGAAAATCAAGACAAAATATAGTTAATGTTTGACCTGTATTTTTGCAAATTAAATATATACTTTTAGAGTATTCATTTTTATAAGGCGGTGACCCTGAAAGAATCTACTCAAGTTCCTAAGAGTATAAAAACTCTAAAATAGGAACTGATAGACTAGCTATTTAGTACCATGACAACATCACTAGCAAGGTCAACTGTTAGATCCCAAAGCTTGTATTTAAAAAAATTAAATTCTGATGCTAGAGCTGCAGCAGTATTAAATTCCTGAATATATTGCTTAGTTATCATTTTTCTTCTATGAATGACTACTTCCCTGAGTACAACTGTCTTTATTAAGGCATGATTCTATAGGCCTGACACCAAAGCAAGTTATAATTTTATCAGCATCTGTACCTAAGGATTAACATTAAGAAAAATTATAAATTTGTCTGTACACAAGTGACACGAAAATAACAGTAATATTATCTATGAATTTGATCAACAAGCATAACCAATCAATGTATGTTTTCCTCACTAATTGCAAAAAAATATCCTAATAAGGAAAGAATGAAAGCTACTGGAGAATACAGTTATATAAAGGGGTTAGACAGCAACTTGAAATTGCAGGAGATGTAGCATCCTGCAAAATTAGCTCTAGGGTTTTGACATATGAAATGAATTTGTCTCATACAGAGACTGTGGCAATGCCGTATTGCTGGCTCTGTCTATTGTAAGAAGCTTTTAGGACTATTTAGGCTTTCTGAAATTTGTTCTTACCTTCCTACAGAGTCTGAAATAGCTGGAGTGATCCTGATTGAAGGCCACAGGCCCCATGTTTGCCAGGATCATTTTGAAGTTTCAAACTTTTCTGTGATACAGTGAGATGCTTCCTGGTATTTGTCAATTACATTTTGAAAAGCTTTTGGTTCTGACCTGTAGGTCGTAAATTTACTAGTGATGGGCTAGAAGCAGAATGTTTTAAAACTTGGAGATGTTTAAAGATTTAGTTGGGATTGAAAGGAGCCTTAAAATCTCACAATGACAGGAAAAAAAGGGGGTCCAAAAAACCATAGCAACAGGTCCATGGACTGAAAAGATAATATTTTTGGTAATTACCAAACTTTGTTGCCACCTGTTTCATGAAGCATGTACCAACTCCCTGGGTTAGAATGAACTGCTTCCTCTGCTCTGTTTCAAGAGCACTCGATAGATGAAGTGTCTCATCTCTCTCTCTCATTTGTTTTATACTGAGTTGCAGACATTTCTGTTTCTTTCAACAAAATATGGATAATATTTTATTCAGCCCTACTACTCTTGTATCTTCATCAGTGCCTAATACTTAATAGATACTCAATGAACATTATCTGACTTAAAAAGTGAACTTTTGAAGGCACTCTGAGAAGGATAAGGAAAATAGAAGAAGGTGAAGATGTTAAAAACTAACAGAAGAAAGTCACACATTGTGAAAGTTAAATAATATCAAATTTGAGAGAATCAGTATCCCCATAGAAGTAAAGATAGTAAAGAAGAAGTTAAAGAAGTAAAGCAAAGAAGTAAAGAAGATAGTAAAGAAGTTTCCTAAAATTATGAAATATGCATGCTTCCGATTTTTAAAATGATTACTGAGGTAATGGACACCATGATGGAGATGGCACTCAGTAAGAACCAAGAAGGGGGAAAAAAAATTAAAAAATAGAAACAAAAACAAAGTTAAGGACATTAAGCACTAAGGGGTGAGACCAAGAGCAAGTTAAACACATGAGAAAATCAGAATCTCATCTTCAGGTAATAACTGAGAACTATTAAAAACTACATACATGTATTTTAAAAATTACATTTATGTATTGCACAGGCAAAGTCAAGGGCTGATGACTGAATGGAAAAAGCTTCACCTTGAGTTTTGGGGATGCTGTCTCCCTTGAGCTATCTGATCACTCTGTGTAAGACAGCTGAGAGTATAAAAAAATTAGCCAAGTTTTAACAGCCCTCTGCTTTAGGGGATTAACAAATGGAATTAATGTGTGCCAAGAAGCAGAGAAAGAGGGAGACTGGTTCTGATAAAAACAAAACAAAATCATTGGTTTGAGGTTGGCAGTTCAAGATGAAAGAAAATGTGAACTGGAAATAGATTCTTGTCACTTCAGGAACTCAAATCTACCTTTCAGTCAGTTCAGTTCAGTCACTCAGTCGTGTCACTCTTCACAACCCCATGAATAGCAGTGGCCTGGCCTCCCTGTCCGTCTACCTTTAAGCAAACACGGAGACAGAATGCAGGGGGTCTGCAAATACTAACACTTCCAATCTGACTCTTTCCTTGCAAAAAGCAAAAGTATATTGTCCCTGGAGGAAGGAGACATATTTTAGATAGAAATGTGTAAAATGATTTATGAAGAATCTCTAGAACAAAATAAAAATAATCAAGACATAGGATATGAGAAAGCTACAAACTCCAAAAATCACAAGCTATTGTAAATACTGATTTTCCAAATGCTCAATTTACAAGAGCAAAGACTGTCAGATAAGATTAAATTTCAACAATATGCAGCTGATAAAAATCAGATCTTAAAAATAAGGATGCAATAACCGAAAAGAGGATCTTCCTATGTGGTACAGGGGTAAAGAAACTGCCTGTCAAAGCAGGAGGCACAAGAGACATGTGTTTGATTTTTGGGTGGGTGGGGAAGATCCCCTGGAGAAGAAAAGGGCAACTTGCTCCAGTACTCTTGCCTAGAAAATCCCATGGACAGAGAAGCCTGGCAGGCCACAGTCCATGGGGTTACGAAAGAGTCAGATATGATTGAGCAACTGAGTACACACAGAAACTTAAAAGGACAAGGGAGAAAAAGATTTACTGTGCAAACAAATAATCAAGAAAAATTAGCATAGCTTAAGCAACATAAATTACAATAAACATTAGAGGTGAACTGGGTTACTTCAGAGAGACAGGCACTGGCTGTACCAATGCCTTATAGTTCTCTCACTGCCATTATGGGCACACAGGGGCCCTCAAATTCACTTTGATGACAATACCACCATGTGCCACTTAACGCTCTGGTATAGTGCCTAGTTTACTTTCTAAGGAGATACTTTGGCCCCTTTAAAGTCTCAGTCATCACCAAGGTTTGAATTTATATCAGGGTATCAGACAGTCAACTGCAGTATAAGGACTAAAAGTCAGGAATATGTGGTGCTTTGATGTCTCATGGGATTAAAGGACCTCAAATGGCCTAACCCACATTTTTTCTCCCTAGTCTTCTCCCATGGATAAGATCCCTAAACCCAACAATCTGCCTTATACAGAGGACTAGAGTTGAGTTGCAATGCTTGTTTGTGGCTCAGATGGTAAAGAATCTGTCTGCAATGCAGGAGACCTGGGTTTGATCCCTGGGTCAGGAAGATCTCCCAGAGAAGGGAATGCCTACCCACTCCAGTAATCTTCCCTGGAGAATTCCATGGACAAAGGAGACTGGTGGGCTATAGTCCATGGAGGTCACAAAGAGTCAGACATGACTGAGCAACACTTTCACTTCACTTTCAGACACAAGTTCCTGCTTGTTCCCAGAATAGTGGGTTTCAGAATTATACCAGGGAATTACTCAGATCAGCCATTCATAAACTGTTGTGAGAACCAGGGTATACCTCATCCTCTTTTAACTACAAAATCATGCCACTTATTGCCCCCAGAGTTTTTACTCTGTTCCTCAAGCACAACCATCTGTGACCCTGCATGGAACCATGTCCTACTCCCCCTGGCTATGACCATGTGACTAATAAACTCTATCCCATCTGTCCAATGTCAGGCGTCCTGGTTTGTCTATCCCTTTAACTTTAGGATGTGACTCCTTCCCTCACCAATGGGGAAGAGAAGACATAACTAAAGCAAGAAAGTAAGGAAGAATGGGAAGGAGGAGATAAATTAGAAGCATAAGCATAGGATTCAGAATACAAAAGACTTGTGAATTTTTCATTCCCCAATGAATTAAGAACATGTATTGACTATACTGTTCTTAGGTCATTGATCCTAGAGCAAAATTACTTTGTGTTACTTGTAAGATAAGTATTGTGTCCTAAATACTTGTCGGATTGATTGCTGTATTGATTTTTAAGATTTATGACTGTATCATTTCTGCAATATATTTCTATTCTTTTGAACAGGTGGGGAAACTATATAATGATTTTTTCTAAATGCTGCTTAGAATGTAATACATACATTCCATAAAGAAAATCTACTCAGTACCACTAACTATAAAATAAAATTCAAAGCTATTTCATGAACATTAATAGCATTCTTATGGTGTCTGTCATCAGCATTTTACTCAGAATGTCAACACAGTCCTATTATTAATGTTAGAAGTCTAGTTTAGAAATCTTTGGCTCCATTATAGACTGCTTGAAAATACTTAGATAATAAAAGTCTAATTTCTAATCTAAGAAACTAAATTTGTTATTTATATATAAGTAAAAATAGAAATAAACATAAGTTTTAAACGGACATAGATAAATCTTTTCCAAAAGGAGCTAGAACTAAATGAATTATAACTGAGGCAAAACGCTACTGGGAAAGGTTCTTTAATATATCATTGCCTACCTTGTCAAAAAAAAAAAAAAAAGAAAGCAGTTAGACCTTTTTACTTTGGCTCTTTTAAGCACTCTAAATGTCTTCAAGCCAAATGCCTTCAGAAGTAAAACGGTAGTTATAATTTTCTATATTTTATAAATGGCAGAGAGACATACTAAATAAAGTGGATGAACAAAGTAATTACTGAAGATAGAAACTAATATTTTTACTGGCTTGTTTGCTTTTTAAAAATGATAACAATCTCTGATCATTACAGTCATTACAATCTTTCCAATTGCATTCATCCCACACACTAGCAAAGTAATGCTCAAAATTCTCCAGGCTTCAACAACACAGGAACCATGAACTTTCAAATGTTCAAGCTGGACAGAGAAAAGCCAGAGGAATCAGGAATCAAATTGTCAACATCTGTTGGATCACTGGAAGTGCAAGAGTATTCCAGAAAGATACCGAATTCGCTTCATTGACTACACCAAAACCTTTGACTGTGTGGATCACAAAGAACAGTGGAAAATTTTTAAAGGGATGGGAATACCAGATCACCTCACCTACCTCCTGAGAAACCTGTATGTAGGTCAAGAAAAACCTGTTAGAAGAGGACACAGAATAACAGACTGGTTCCAAGTCTAGAAAGGAGTACATAAAGGCTGTATATTGTCACCCTGCTTATTTAACTTACATGCAGAGTACATTATATGAAATGCTGGGTTGGATGAGGCACAAGCTGGAATCAAGTTTTCTGGGAGAAATATCAATAAACTGAGATATGCAGATGACACCACCCTTATGGCAGAAAGCGAAGTAGAACTAAAGAGCCTTTTGATGAAAGTGAAAGAGGAAAGTGAAAAAGTTGGTTTAAGGCTCAACATTCAGAAAACTAAGATCATGGCATCTGGTGCCATCACTTCACGGCAAATAAATGGGGAAACAATGAAAACAGTGTCAGAGTTTATTTTCTTGGGCTCCAAAATCACAGAAAATGGTGACTGAGGCCATGAAATTAAAAGACGCATGCTCCTTGGAAGAAAAACTATGACCAACCTAGACAGCATATAAAAAGCAAAGACATTATTTTACCAACAAAGGTCCATCTAGAAAAAGCTATGGTTTTTCCAGTAGTCATGTATGAATGTGAGAGTTGGACTGTAAAGAAAGTTGAGTACTGAAGAATTGATACTTTTGAATGGTGGTGTTGGAGAAGACTCTTGAGAGTTCCTTGGACTGCAAGGAGATCCAATCAATCCATCAAAGGAAATCAGCCCTGAATAATCATTGGAAATACTTATGCTGAAGCTGAAACTCCAATACTTTGGCCACCTGATGCAAAAAACTGACTTCTTGGAAAAGACCCTGATGCTGGGAAAGATGGAAGGCAGGAGGAGAAGGGGACAACAGAGGATGAGGTAGTTGGATGGCATCACCAACTCAATGGATGTGAGTTTGAGTAAACTCTGGGAGTTGGTGATGGACAGTGAAGCCTGGTGTGGTGAGTCCATGTGGTCGCCAAGAGTTGGACATGACTGAGGGACTCAACTGACTGACAGTCTCTGAACTTTAAGGTATGGGAACTTTGTCATAATAAAGACAGTAATGAGGCAAATATTCCTGCTTATTTTTGGTCTCTTATCAAAAATGTTGTATCTGAGGTTTGAGTGGAAATCTTAGAATAATATTTAGAAGTTCCAAGCATCAAATGGTAATAATATTTCAGTAAAATTACAGAAAAAAAAGCCTTTAGAACACAGCAATTCTAAATAATATGACATATCCTACAAGTAGGCCATGCCTTTAAAATAGATTACATTATTGTTGATCAGTAAGAATAAACAATTTCAGGGGACACAATCAAATTAAACTTATATGGTTTTATAGTACAAGAGCGTATTATATTGTAACAGTTGCTTTATTGAATCATAGGATGTGTAATGTTAGGTCAATGAACATTTCTAAAATTCATGAAATGAACTTATTACTTTAATTGTAAGTTCAGTTCAGTTCTATTGCTCAGTCGGGTCTGACTCTTTGTGACCCCATGGACTGCAGCACACCAGGCTTCCCTGTTCATCACCAACTGCTGGAGTTAACTCAAACTCATGTCCATTGATCAGTGATGCCATCCAACCATCTTATCCTATGTCATCCCCTTCTCCTCCTGCCATAAGTCTTTCCCAGCATCAGGGCCTTTTCAAATGAGTCAGCTCTTCTCATCAAATGGCTAAAGTACTGGAGTTTCAGCTTCAACATCAGTCTTTCCAAAGAATATTCAGGACTGATTTTCTGTAGGATGGACTGAATGGATCTCCTCGCAGTCCAAGGGACTCTCAAGAGTCTTCTCCAACACCACAGTTCAAAAGCATCAATTCTTTGGTGCCCAGCTTTCTTTACAGTCCAATCTCACATCCATACATGACTACTGGAAAAACCACAGTCTTGACTAGATGGACCTTTGTTGGCAAAGTAATGTCTCTGCTTTTTAATGATATGATGTCTATGTTGGTCATAACTTTCTTCCAAGGAGTAAGCATCTTTTAATTTCATGGCTGCAGTCACCATCTGCAGTGATTTTGGAGCCCCCCAAAATAAAGCCTGACACTGTTTTGACTGTTTCAGTATCTATTTGCCATGAAGTGATGGGACCGGATGCCATGATCTTAATATACTGAATGTTGAGCTTTAAGCCAACATTTTTACTCTCTTCTTTCACTTTCATCAAGAGGCTTTTTAGTTCTTCTTCACTTTCTGCCATAAGGGTGGTGTCACCTGCATATCTGATGCTATTGATATTTCTCCTAGGAATCTTTATTCCAGTTTGTGCTTCACCTAGCTCAGAGTTTCTCATGATGGACTCTGAATAAAAGTTAAATAAGCAGGGTGACAATATACATACTTGACGTACTTCTTTTCCTATTGGGAACCAGTCTTTTGTTCCATGTCCAGTTCTATCTATTGCTTCCTGACCTGCAAACAGATTTCTCAAGAGACATGTAAGGAGTTCTGGTATTCCCATGTCTTGAAGGATTTTCCACAGTTTGTTGTGATATACAGTCAAAGGCTTTGGAATAGTCAATAAGGCAGAAATAGATGTTTTTCTGGAACTCTCTTGCTTTTCTGATGATCCAGCAGATGTTGGCAATTTGTTCCCTGCTTCCTCTGCCTTTTCTAAAACCAGCTTAAACATCTGGAAGTTAATGGTTCACGTTTTCTTGAAGCCTGGCTTGGAGAATTTTGAGCATTACTTTTTTTACTAGTGTGTGAGATGAGTGCAATTGTGCAGTAGTTGGAGCATTGTTTGCCATTGCCTTTCTTTGGGATTGGAATGAAAAGTGACCTTTTCCAGTCCTGTGGTGACTGCTGAGTTTTCCAAATTTGATGACATATTGAATGTAGCACTTTCATAGCATCATCCTTTTGGATTTGAAATAGCTCAACTGGAATTCCATCAACCCCACTAGCTTTGTTTGTAGTGATGCTTTCTAAGGCCCACTGGACTTCATATTCCAGGATGTCTGGCTCTAGGTGAGCAGTCACACATTTGTGATTATCTCAGTCATGAACGTCTTTTTTGTACAGTTCTTCTGTGTATTCTTGCCACCTCTTCTTAATATCTTCTGCTTCTGTTAGGTCCCTGCCATTTCTTTCCCTTTTTGTGTGTGTGTGTGCCCATTTTGCATGAAATGTAACCTTGGTATCTCTAATTTTCTTGAAGAGACCTGTAGTCTTTCCCATTCTATTGTTTTCCTCTACTTCTTTGCACTGGTCATGGACAAAGGCTTTCTCATCTCTCCTTGCCATTCTTTGAAACTCTGCATTCAAATGGATATATCTTTCCTTTTCTCCTTTGGCTTTCACTTGTCTTCTTTTCACAGCTATTTGTAAGGCCTCCTCAGATAGCCATTTTGCTTTTTTGCATTTCTTTTTCTTCGGGAATGTCTTGACTCTTGTCTCATGTACAATGTCATGAACCTCCATCCACAGTTCCTAAGGCACTCTGTCTATAATATCTAGTCCCTTAAATCTATTTCTCACTTCCACTGTATAATCATAAGAGATTTGATTTAGGTAGTACCTGAGTGGTCAAATGGTTTTTCCTACTTTCTTCCATTTAAATCGGAATTTTGCAATAAGGAGTTCATGATCTGAGCCACAGTCAGCTCCCAGTCTTGTTTTTTGCTGACCATATAGAGCTTATCCATCTTTGGCTGCAAAGAACATAATCAATCTGATTTTGGTGTTGACCATCTGGTGATGTCCGTATGTAGAGACCTCTCCTGCATCGTTGAAAGAGGTTGTTTGCTATGACCAGTGTGTTTTCTTGGCAAAACCCTATTAGCCTTTTCCCTGCTTCACTCTGTACTCCAAGGCCAAATTTGCCTGTTACTCCAGGTAGTTCTTGACTTCCTACTTTTTCATTCCAGTCCCCTATCATGAAAAGGACATCCTTTTTGGGTGTTAGTTCTAGAAGGTCTTGTAGGTCTTCATTGAACCATTCAGCTTCAGCTTTCATAATTACTGGTCTGGGCATAGACTTGGATTACCGTGATATTGAATGGTTTGCCTTGGAAATGAACAGAGATCATTCTGTCGTTTTTGAGACTGCATCCAAGTACTGCATTTTGGACTCTTTTGTTGACTATGAGGGCTACTCCATTTCTTCTAAGGGATTCTTGCCAACAGTATTAGATATAATGGTTATCTGAGTTAAATTCATCATTCCAGTCAACTTTAGTTTGCTGATTCCTAAAATATCGATGTTCACTCTTGCCATCTCCTATTTGACTATTTACAATTTGCCTTGATTCATGGACCTAACATTCTAGGTTACTATGCATCATTGCTCTTTACAGCATTTGACCTTGCTTCCATCACCAGTCTCATCCACAACTTGGTGTTGTTTTTGCTTTGACTCCATCTATTCATTCTTTCTGAATTTATTTCTCCACTGAAATCCAGTAGTATATTGGGCATCTACTGACCTGGGTATTTCATCTTTCAGTGTCCTATCTTTTTGCCTTTTCATACTGTTCATGGGTTTCTCAAGGCAATAATATTGAAGTGGTTTGCCATTCCCTTCTCCAGTGGACCACATTTTGTCAGAACTGTCCACCATGACCCATTGTCTTGGGTAGCCCTGTAAGGCATGGCTCATAGTTCATTGAGTTAGACAAGGCTGTGGTCCATGTGATTAGATTGGTTATTTTTCTGTAATTTTAGGTAGGTAGAATATTTTTACTTGATTATATCCATCTAAACTAGGAGTGAGCAAACTATAATTTTTCAGTCAAATCTAGCCCATCACTTCTTTTCATAATTAAAGATATACTGAAGCACAGCCATGCCCATCCATTGTCTTTGACTGCCTTTATTATAAGGCAGAGTAGAGGAGTCATGACTGACATCTTATGGCCTACAAACCCAACTATTTTACTATCTGGCCTTTTATAGAAAAAAAAATTGTTATAGCTAATCTAGACCATCAAATTAGATTCAAACATATTTAGTAGGTAGGATTTTAATACCTAGTATACTTTTATATCATCTCTTTACCCTCAGGTTTACAGATTAGTAATTCAGTGTAGTATATAAGAGTAAATACGAGGACAAAAATGATATAGATAAAAAAGAGAAGTTTATTAAAACAAATTTGGATGGAAGTTGCAAAAACACTGGAACCTTGAACTTGTATTATTTCAGTGTGGATAAAGAGATTAAGAGGGCAAGGTTTGAGATCTTGGTTGATTCCTTAGTGTTTTCTTCAGCAAAGTCAAGTTTAAAATTATTGGTGTCCTGGAAAGATTTTGGAGCCATTTACCAGCATATGTCTGACATATGTACAAGAATAGCCTCAATTAAGTCTTACCACAAATGGCGATAAAACATCATTCTGATTTATACCCTTATTTTTGAATTTAAGCTTTGGTTATAAACAAAGAAAACATTTTTAATTGTCAAATTGTGTGCAACCAACCAGATACTGTCTTTCACTATAGTTCCCAAGGGATGAAAACATGAATATTTACAGTAATCAATTCCTATTATTTTATTATTATAATTAATTTTACAGCCTACAAGATAATGGGATGCATTGTTCCAGGAAGAGGATATATTGTAAGAGAGTCAGGGTATTTAATTAACTAATAAATATTTAAAATTCATCTTTGAAGATAATTCTGTTAACTGTGTTGTTATATAAGTTTTGAAATTTGGGTAAAAAGAATTTAAAATTCATTTTATTAATTGACCAGCAAAATGCATAGAAATTAAGCCATGAAAATAGGAAAGCATAGTTCTTATGTATTTTCGACACAGAAAAGTGGGAAGAAATAAAATGGAGTCTAGCATGGTTGTGCAGAGGTTCCAAAATGGCTGAGAACATATAAGGATGCTTTCAAATCGTAAATACATTTTATTTAATAAGTTGGTGATCCCAAGACCCTCTTAAGCACCGTATCTGTTATTCTTTCCTGCTATTATAGTGATGAAAAGCAGCAGGAAACTACATCTCTCCTATCTATGCAAATCATTGCAAGGAATCAAATGACAGGACCACACAACCTCAGGAGCTGTTGAACTTCATTTACAGGTGGCATTCCTAGGATGATGTCAGTTGAGTGGAGGAAGTTTCTGCATTAGTTGCTCCTCACTCTCTCACTCCTGCCCTGACAAATAGGATTTAATGACCAGTACTGTATAATATAATGTTATTGTTGTTATTTAGTTGCTAAGTGGCGTCCAACTCTTTCCAGCCCCATGAACTTCAGCATGCCAGGCTTCCCTGTCCTTCACTATCTCCTGGAGCTTGCTCAAACTCATGTCCAATGAGTCAATGAGGCTATCCATCCAATTTATACTCTGTCACCCTCTTCTCTTCCTGCCCCCTCAATCTAAATACCTAATTGTTCATTTGTCTTCCCAGGTGACACAGTGGTAAAGAATCTGCCTGTCAATGGAGGAGATGCAAGAGATGCAGTTTCGATGCCTGGGTCAGGAAGATTCTCTTGTGTAGGAAATGGCAATACCTACCAGTATTCTTGCCTGAAAAATTCCATGAGAGGATCCTGGCAAGCTACAGTCATGGAATCACAAAGATTTGGACATGACTTAACAACTAAATAACAACAAAACAACACTTGTTCATGTACCCTATGGATGAGCTCCCACTTTGAAAACCTTTGGCTACTTGTAAAAGATAAAACCAGTCTAATTTTCTTTTTTTTTTTATAAAACAAGTCAAATATAACTAGTTTAAAGAATACTCAACAAACTCTGAGCCAATTCCAAAGGAATAGCTCAAAAAGGTAGTTCAAATAAGAGAAATAATATAAGTAAAAATTATATGGTTCAACTTAAGTGATTGCAGGAGATAGACACACTGAGATGTATAAGGTCTGTTGTTTTGCTACAAAATCAGTCTCAGTAACAAATACATATGAATATATTTCCACACCTCATATACCTCTGAATCCAAATCATAAGACTATCTGCTTCAATTAATGAAAAGCAGATTACAAAGAAAGAGAGGAGCACCTAGAGAGTTATATTAGAACAAAAAAGCTATTAGTAACACTCAGCATGGAAGCACTGGAGTGTTTTAAGTACAAAGCATTGTTTATTTTTCTAACCCATATTCTAAAGAAAAAAAATGAAGCTTTTAAGTACATCTGCCTACATTAATACCAAAAGGAGTTTTAGGAAAGATTAGGAACAATATAAATATTAATATTTAATCATCCTCTTCTTTGGTTGTCTCTCCAATGACTTAAAACAAGCAAGTGTTAATTCTACCAAGAAAACTATTTGTAAAGAAAGTAAATGCCCTTTGGGCAATGAGGTATTCACTGAAATGAGGTCATCTGACCCCATCTAGTTCAGTTAATTATTTTGTTTGACATTCTAACTCATAAAGGTCTCACCATCTTAAAAAAAAAAAAATGTCTTGAGTATATTTCTATCTGCTGAAACTTACATCTGGTTCACTTCTTTCTAGACTAGATATTAAGAGGATCAACACTTTATTATTCCCTAGACTCCTATTCACTGATATGCACAGTGTTCCAAAAAACATGCTTCATTTACCAGGAGAAAGAACCCTGCAGTGTATCTAAAGCCTAAAGGCATTGATATACAGCAGTTCATTTGGAGACCCAGTTAAGGAAAATAATTCTGGGGCACACTGGTTTCTCATAGGTATCCATTGCTGAAGAAAGCAGTTTAGGACTCAATAGTACATCCAAGAGAAAACCAAAGCCATTTCAAGTGGTAAAATAAGAACTCAAAGAGAGATCAAAACCACATTTTAAAATCATATGTATGCATGTATGTATGTGTGTAGGTGTATGTGCAGATGTAGCAAAGAATATTTGATTTCTCTATCTTTAAATATTATATAGTCCTAGTCATTAATTAATTACTAAGTGGACATGTTACATATTGCATCAGAGTTCAAATTTAAAACAAGAGAAACTAAGGCATAAGAGGATTTACCTTTCATTCCAATAACTTTTCAAAAATAAATATTGCTCAGATGGAGTCCAGAGTTGACTCTGCCAATGCATTTAAGGAGTCACACTCTTGGACAAATGACATAACAGAAAATAATACAGCTATTACTAAAGCAATATCTTATTTCTAGTAGGTGACTTTCTTGGGCAAAATTGACAAAGACAGATATATGGCGTCCTTACAATTTCACTGATGAAACTTTTGCCTAGCATCTATGTTATGCTTATATATGTTTTCAATGAATTCTGCAGCTGTGCATTCAGACAATAGTTGAGGAGGAAAATGGAGAAAGAGATAACACATCTACTCTTTTAAATCCAGTCTTTTCTTCTAACTGCAGCTAAAAGGGGATACTTCCTAGAGCAAAGGAGATTCTTTTGTCAAACTAGAACTGCACAACCCAGGGGACCACTTCAGTATGATATTAATGCTCAATACTTACATTTCTGCCTCTTAAAGATGCAGGGAAACAAGATTCTGACTCCAACTCTGATTTCCAATAATAACTGAATAATACCTTATCCATCCCCTAAATGACTGAATTAACCACCTAATCAAGGCAACTTATTTAACCTCTTCCAAGCACAGAACTCTTAGAAATTCTCAGAAGTTTTAAAAATATAACTTATTTTCCATTACTTGAGTTACCAGACATTTTTCCTTTGATACTTATTTCTATAAATTGTCCCCAGTTTCAAAACTTCAAAGTATTTAACACTGTCCTAAAAACAAACAAACCAAACCCTCGAGGATTCAAAATATTATTTAAACACTTCTGCATTGAGGCATATATTCTATCATTTAATAACTTAAAACATTAAAATTTTTATATAAAACTGATTAAATATGAAGAAATATGAAGTCCCAGCACCATGGAGTTATTCCTATTGTATTAAAAATTATCTTCTACTGCACATTTAACTGCTTTTCCCTGGTGGGTCAGTGGTAAAGAATCCACCTCCCAGTGCAGGAGACATGGGTTCAATACCTGGGTAAGGAAGATCTCCTGGAGAAGGAAACCACAACCCACTCCAGTAGTCTTGCCTGGGAAACCCCATGGACAGCAGGCCTTGGCGGGTTATAGTCCATGGGCTTGCAAGAGTTGGACATGACTTAGTGACTGAACAGCAACAACACATTTAACTAACACTTTAATTTTTAAAAGTATCCAACAATGAACATATTAATACTGAATTAACTCAATTAAAGATTCATGCCATTTACAAACACCACAAAGGAAATCAAACAGCTGTAGAAAAACTTTAAAAACATGTGGAGAATCTATATGCTATAGTTAAAATGCTTATTACATAAATGAAAAAATATATATCAAGAGAATACACTATGTTCATGGAATAGAAGACTCAACATAGTTAATTTTCCTCATTTCGACTTACAACTTTAATGCAAATACTAACTTTTTATAGACATAACATTTTTATTTTAAAATTTTGATGAAAATGCATAGGATCTAAATAGTTAAAATTACTCTTTAAATAGAAGAATGACATGGGAAGAATCACTTTGTCCAAGATTATGTCTTACTATATACCTCTAGTTATCAAGAAAGTGTGGTGTTGGAAAAAGTGATATGGGCAAAAAGATAAACACATAAATCAATGGAACAGAATATGGAGAAACAGACCCACAAAATGCATCCAACTTATTTTTCACAAAGGTGCAAAAGCAATGTTCTGGAGGAAGATACTCTTTTCAATAAGTGATTCTAGAGAACTTGGACATCCATGAGGCAGCAGTGGGAAGAAGTTTGACCTAATTCTAAAATCTTGTACAACAATTAATCCAAAGTGAATCATTAATTTAAATATTAAATGTAAAACTGAAAAAAAAAAAGCACTTAGCAACAAGAAAATCTTAGGATCTAAGGTGAAACAAAGAGCTTTTAGACAGAATAGAAAAGATAGATTAAAAAAAAAGAAAAGATAGATCAATTAGATCTCATCAAAATTAAAAACTTTTGCTCTGCAAGAGACTCTCCTAAGGATATATAAAGAAGTACAATCTGGGAAAGAATATTTGCAAAACATATATCTGATAAAGAACTTGTATCTAGAATATAAAAAGAACTCTCAAAACAACATTAAGTGAGCAATTCAATGAGAAAATTGGCAAAAGAAACAAGCATTTTATCTATGGGATATAAAGATGACAAATAAACACATGAAGAAGTATTCAACATAATTAGAAATCAGGGAAATGAAAATTAAAACTACCATGGCCAATCACTACAAAACTGCTAATGTCAAAATAGAGATACCATCTAATGCTGGTGAAGATGAAGAAAAAGAAAACATATCACTAGTGAGAATGTAAAATGGTTTAACTACTTGGAAAAAGTAGATTGGCAATTTCTTCTAAAACATGTAATTACTGTATAACCCTGAAATCCAAATCCTGAATATTTACCCCAGGGAAATAAAAATTTATGTTCACCCAAAACCTGAACATGAATTCTCATAACAACTTTATTTATAATAGCTAAAAATGGAAATAGCCCACATTTCATTCCAGAGATGTATGGTTAAACAACCTCCAGAGATAAATGTTTAAACAACCAATAGTATATCCACAGCATGGAATACTACGTAGTAAAATAGCAAAAAAGAATAAACTATTGGTGTACACAGTAATTTAGATGAATCTGAAGAGAATTATGATGAATGAAAAATTCAAATTCCTAAAGTCATCATACTCTCAGATGTCATATGATTACATACTGTATAATAACATTTTTGAAATGAGAAAAACTATAGAAACGGAGAACAGACTAGTGCTTACTAGGTTCAAGGGGAGAAGAGGGCAGGGTCATAAAATGACAACAAAAGGGATCTTTGTGGCAAAAGCACTGTTCTCTATCTTGACTGTAGGGGCGGCTATATGAGCTTACACATGTGATAAAATTGCATAAGACTAAGTGCACTCAAAAATAACTACATAGATAACTGGGAAAGTGAAGAAAATTGGAGGATTATGTTACTGTCAATTTCCTGGTTACAATGAATGCATGCATGCTAAGTCATTTCACTCGTCTCCATCTCCTACAACACTATGGAGTGTAGCCAGCCAGACTCCTCTGTCCATGGGATTCTCCAGGGAAGAAAACTGGAGTGGCTTGCCATGCCCTCCTCCAGGCAATCTTCCCAGCCTAGGGATTGAACACATGTTTCTTATGGGTCTTGTGTTGTCAGCTGTGTTCTTTACCACTAGCACCACTTGGGAAGACCCTTTCTGGTTACAATGTTATACTATAATTTTAAAAGATGTCATTTGTGGAAATTGGATAAAGAGTACATGCAAATTTTTGCATTATTTCTTACATTTATATGTTAATCTCAATTATTTCAAAATGAAAATTTGAGTTAAAATATTTAATCTATTTCATCTTCTAGCAGTGGAACTGCAGTAAGGATAAACAAGTGCAATGTAAGGAAGGTTTATAAATTTCAAGCTTTAAGGAGTAAATCTGACTTTTCCATACCAGGTAAGAGAAAACTTCTTGAGACAAAAATGAAAAATCTAAATTCTTATGCTATTAATTTTAAACCTTTGAATTTCTGGTGTGGAGGAGTAAGATTCTGAATAATGATTCTTCCACAAATAAATTATAAATTATGGAAATATTTTTAGAAAAAAAAAAACTACTCAAGGTCTCTACATTTGAAGACAAGGGACCAGATTTTAGAGTGGAAATGAAATTTGGAATGAGGTAATTTTTAAAATGAGCAGTGGCGTAGGCTGCTTAAAAACTGCTGCAAAATGTTTCCTCCTTGTGGACAAAGGAGACAGAGAGGAGCCCAGAAAAAAATATGTGACTGGAGAATAAGGAAAGGAAAAAGTCAGAGAAGGAAATCTCTCAAAACACAATTGCCTGGCGAAGAATTGAACCAATGATATATAGGCCCAGTTGATTATACTTGTATAAAGACAAAGACAGGGGTTGAGATCTCAGCATTCACCTATTGCAGTGGACATCTGAACTTAATCAAGTTAATACCCTGCTAAAACCCTGGAATAATATAACAAAATGTAGAATTTCTACAATTTAACACTCACAATGTCCAGGTTACAATCTGAAAGTATTTGCTATATTAAGCGCCAAGAAAGTATAACCAAAGTTCAAGAGATGAAATATCCAACACACATTTACCTCATGATAACACTGAATCCCTTAGAAGAAATGGAGTAGCCATCATAATCAACAAAAGAGTCCAAAATGCAGTACTTGGATGCAATCTCAAAAACGACAGAATGATCTCTGTTCATTTCTAAGGCAAACCATTCAATATCACAGTAATCCAAGTCTATGCCCTGACCTGTAATGCTGAAGAAAGTGAAGTTGAACACTTCTATGAAGACCTAAAAGACCTTCTAGAAGTAAAACCCAAAAAATATGTCATTTTCATTATAGGGGACTGGAATGCAAAAGTAGGAAGTCAAGACACACCTGGAGTAACAGGCAAATTTGGCCTTGGAGTACAGAAAGAAGCAGGGCAAAGGCTAACAGAGTTCTGCCAAGAGAAGGCACTGCTCATAGCAAACACCCTCTTCCAACAACACAAGAGAAGACTCTACACATGGACATCACCAGATGGTCAACACTGAAATCAGATTGACTATATTCTTTGCAGCCAAAGATGGAGAAGCTCTATATGGTTAAGAAAAACTAGACTGGGAGCTGACTGTGGCTCAGATCATAAACTCCTTATTGCCAAATTCAGAATGAAGTTGAAGAAAGTGGAGAAAACCACTAGACCATTCAGGTATGACCTAAATCCAATCCCTTATGACTATACAGTGGAAGTGAGAAATATATTTAAGGGACTAGATCTGATAGACAGAGTGCCTGATGAACTATGGATGGAGATTGGTGACATTGTAGAGGAGACAGGAATCAAGACCATTCCCAAGGGAAAAAAAAAAAATGCAAAAAAGCAAAATGGCTGTCTGAGGAGGCCTTAAAAATAGCTGTAAACAGAAGGGAAGTGAAAAGAAAAGGAGAAAAGGAAAGATATACCCATTTGAATGCAGAGTTCCAAAGAATAGCACAGAGAGATAAGAAAGACTTCCTCAGTGATCAGTGCAAAGAAATACAGGAAAACAATAGAATGTGAAAGACTACCGGTCTGTTTAAGAAAATTAGAGATACCAAGGGAACATTTAATGCAAAGATGGGCTCAATAAAGGACAGAAATGGTAGGGACTTAACAGAAGCAGAAGATATTAAGAGGTGGCAAGAATACACAGAAGAACTGTACAAAAAAGATCTTCATGACCCAGATAATCATGAGGGTATGATCACTCACCTAGAGTCAGACATCCTGGAATGTGAAGTCAAGTGGGCCTTAGGAAGCATCACTATGAACAAAGCTAGTGGGGGTGATGGAGTTCCAGTTGAGCTATTTCAAATCCTGAAAGACAATGCTGTGAAAGTGCTCAACTCAATATGCCAGCAAATTTGGAAAACTCAGCAGTGGCCACAGGACTGGAAAAGCTCAGTTTTCATTCCAATGCCAAAGAAAGGCAATGCCAAAGAATGCTCAAACTACCATACAATTGCACTCATCTCACACGCTAATAAAGTAATGCTCAAAATTCTCCAAGCCAGGCTTCAGCAATACATGAACAGTGAACTTCCAGTTGTCCAAGCTGGTTTTAGAAAAGGCAGAGGAATCAGAGATCAAATTGCCATCATCCGCTGGATCATCGAAAAAGCAAAAAATTCCAGAAAGACATCTATTTCCACTTTATTGACTATGCTAAAGCCCTTGACTGTGTGGATCACAATAACTGTGGAAAATTCTGAAGGAGATGGGAATACCGCACCACCTGACCTGCCTCTTGAGAAACTTGTATGCAGGTCAGGAAGCAGCAGTTAGAACTGGACATGGAAAAATAGACTGCTTGCAGATAGGAAAAGGGGTGTGTCAAAGCTGTATATTGTCATCCTGCTTATTTAACTTATATGCAGAGCACATCATGAGAAATGCTGGGCTGGAAGAACAAAAGCTGGAATCAAGAATGCCAGTAGAAACATCAATAACCTCAGCTATGCAGATGACACCACCCTTATGGCAGAAAGTCAAGAAGAACTAAAGAGCCTTTTGATGAAAGTGAAAGAGGAGAGTGAAAATGTTGGCTTAAGCCTCAACATTCAGAAAACTAAGACCATGGCATCTGGTCCTATCACTTCATGGAAATAGATGGTGAAACAGTGGAAACAGTGGCTGACTTTATTTTTCTGGGCTCCAAGATCCTTGCAGATGGTGATTGCAGCAATGAAATTGAAAGATGGTTACTCCTTGGAAGGAAAGTTATGACCAACCTAGATGCATAATAAAAAGCAGAGACATTACTTTGCCAACAAAGGTCCATCTAATCAAGGTTAAGGTTTTTCCAGAGGTCATGTATGGATGTGGTAGTTGGACTATAAAGAAAGCTGAAAAAAAAAAGAAAGAAAGAAAGCTGAGTGCCAAAGAACTGCTACTTTTGAACTTGGTGTGAGAGAAGACTCTCGAGATTCACTTGGACTACAAGGAGATCCAACCAGTCCATCCTAAAGGAGATCAGTCCTGGGTGTTCATTGGAAGGACTGATGCTGAAGCTGAAACCCCAATACTTTGGCCACCTGATATGAAGAGTTGACTCATTGGAAAAGACCCTGATGCTGGGAAAGATTGAGGGCAGGAGGAGAATGGGACGACAGAGGATGAGATGGTTGGATGGCATTACCGATTCAATGGACATGGGTTTGGGTGGACTCCGTGAGTTGCTGATGGACAGGGAGGCCTGGCATGCTGTGGTTCATGGGGTCACGAAGAGTCGGACATGACTGAGTGACTCAACTGTACTGAACACACATGCCATAGACTGAATAACTTAAACAATAGAAATCTGTCCTTTCACAATTCTATAGGTTGAAATCTGAGATCAAGTTCCAAATAAGCTAGGGTTTGGTGAACCCTCTATTCCTGAATTGCAGACAGGTGCCTTCCTGCTGTGTTCTCATATGGTACTGGGTAATCAGGCAGGAAGGGTGCAGGGTTTTGTAGAGAGACGAGAGAAATGGAAAGGGAGTGAGCGAGAGGGATAAGTTCTCTAGTGACTCTTCTTTTAAGGATATTAATCCCATCATATGGGCTCAACTCTCATGACCTCTTCTGAATCTAAATACTTTACAAAGGCTTCATACTGAAATTGGGGTTAACCCGTATTGGGGCTGGGGCATAACCACATTAATCTTGACGGGAAATGATTGAGTTCATAGTCAGGCCTACAACAGATCACCACTGTCAACACTCAGAGATCATACTGCAGTAACAAAAAGTATATCTTGAATTTAGGAACTATGAGGTTAGTAGTTGGGATTCCCTGGTAGCTCAAATGGTAAAGAGTCTGCCTGCATTGAGGGAGACCAGGGTTTTGATCCCTGGGTTGGGAAGATCCCTGGAGAAGTAAATGGCAACCCACTCCAGTATTCTTGCCTGGAAAATCCCATGGACAGAGGAGCCTGGCGGGCTACAGTACATGGGATCACAAAGAGTTGGACACGACTGAATGACATGACTGAGTTAGTAGCAAATTTGGAATTAATGTTTCAGTGGTGCTTTGTGGGTAGAAGTCAGATTAGAAGGGAGTTAGAAGTGAATAGAAAGTTAAGAAAGTGGAGACAAAAAGTGAGTTTAGAAAACTACTCCAAGCCCAATGAGCTTATAGTGTAATTATACAATTAATTTTGTTTTTCTATGATTATTTCAAAGTTACTGTGAATCTTTGAGTCATTGTTGCAGTTCTAAGAGTCTTTATGTGACTATTATGTCTGTTAAATTAAGCATTCCACATGTACTATCAAGCTCAAGATTCAAGAATAATCTTTGGCCCTGTGTGGCTCTTTTGTTTGTTGTGTTAAACACAGAATCATTTTGTAATGACTATTTGCTAACTAAGCCTACTTAATTAAGAAAGCAAGAAAACTATCATTTATTTAATGTCTCATATATGTTAGGCTCAATATTTTTATCTCATAATCCTCATAGCGATCTTGTGACATGGATTTTTAAATTATCATTTTATTTATCCATCATTGGGTATGAGGGCCATCATTCTCACTCTCAGCCTAACATTCTTCCCCCTACAGTATATTGTTTTGCAGGAATATGTCATGGTTTATTCTCTGTGCATTAAGAAAACCAACCAATTGAGGATTCAAGGAAGGAAAGGTGGAGGAAAAGGGAGCTCAAAGATCCCTATCAGGGCATTGTCAAATGCCTGTCACAGTGATCACTGAGAAAAAGAAAACAACTTCATAGACCTTCAATAATCTTCAGGTTATTTTTATTTTTCAAAAAAATAAAATGCATAGCTTCAGTACTAGTGAGAAATTTTCCACAACTAAAATTTGAGATTCAAATATTAGCCAGAATTCATCACAAATGCCGTTAGTGGAAACTCATCACCTTGATTTTTACCAATGAAAACACTGTTAGCTAGCATATAAAGATTATATGTGATACTTATTGATCCCTTATGAAAAGTCTTGACTTTGAAACACCTGAGCCTCAATTTTAATTAAAGAAATCTTTGCTAGAGCTTTGAAGGAGTAATTAGCAAAGCTGATTGGCCAATACTTTAAAGGAAGAACAGCTTTTTTTTTTTTAAGATAGGAAAACAGCATAGCTTTTAACAATGGTGGAGGTGGTGGTGGTTTGGTGGTTTATTCGCCAAGTCGTGTCCTACTCTTGTGATCCCGTGGACTGTAGCCTATCAGGCTCCTCTGTCCATGGGATTCTCCAGGCAAGAAAACTGGAGGGTGTTGCCATCTCCTTCTCCAGGAGATCTTCCCAACTGAGACTTATATTGGCAGCAATTAAAAATGGAATTATTGGGAAAAAATTGAATTATTGAACAACTTATTAATATCACTTCTAGGGTCTCCATCAGGAGATATATACTTGAAAAGACTAACTTCTCCCTCATTATTGTTCTCTCGCTCAGTCCGTCTCTCATATATTGAGAGATAACATAACTTCTCAAATATTGTGGCAGTGAAAATACGTCATACCATGAAACTGAAGATTCAGTGATGGAGAGTTATTGCTTTGGATTTAAACTCAGCAGTGGTCAAATTCCAGATCTTCAACTTCAAAGGTATGTGACATTTGAAAAATTATTTAACACCTCTTTAAAAGTTAGTTTCCCCATCTGTGCAATGTGTATAATAAACACCAACGTATTTCATTAGGATAATAAAACTACCACTAGCATGTCAGAAGTGCAATAAGTGAATGTTATCTTTTGTCATTAGTGTGACTCAAGTATTTTCTCTTAAAATATATATATATATCAGGAAACTCAGAGACTCACTTGAAATCATTCTCTAAACCATCCTTGCCTCCTCCTGAGTGATAGATTAAAAAAAAAAAAAAAAAAAAACTCCCCCAAATAAAGACAATATTAAATATGAAACAACAAGACATCTGTCAACAGAAGAAGCTATCACCTTTCAACTATTTTTTGGCATGGTAAAAAAAGGAATCAGGATGTGCTTAAAAGAAATAGAATTCCTTTAGAAGCCTCTATTTTACAAAATAGCTCAGCCTAAATAAATTTTTTATGACTTAAATAATGATTTTTCTCATGCCATGCTCTGTATTGTGTCTGAAGGAAATTAGAACTTGACTACATCATGTCTTCATGCTAAATGAAGAAATTGAAGACAAATGAAGAAAACAAAATATGGGACTCAAAATAATTTTATCTCCCTTTCTTTCTCTACAATTCTCTTTCACCAAGATAGCTTGATGACAAAAAAATATTTTATAATTGACTGTGGTTTTAAAAATATCTTACATATCTTGAAAAACGGCACAGCATTTGTGAAAAAGTGTCTCTCCTGAATTATTCCCAGACTGGATACATTATTCTGCCTTAACACAAAACTCCTAAAACAATAGATCTTTAGACTTAAGAGGGCTGATACACAGCTGTGTATGCCACTAGTAAAATCCTTCAGCCAGCTAATACATGAAAAAGAACACATTGCCAGATACATTCTGAATTCGGTGATTTGATTAGGGGCCCTTATCCCCCTCAGGCTGTACTAGTTTACTAAATAACTTATACTTTGTACTATGTACAGAATTTTCTTCCTTAGCCGAACTTGAAGGGCTAAAGTGTAACCAATCAACCAACAAACAAGCACTGAGCTACTAGGTCAAACTTAGGCAGAGCCTATGGAAAGAAATAGAGGAAAACAACAGAATGGGAAAGACTAGAGATCTCTTCAAGAAAATTAGAGATACCAAGGGAATATTTGATGCAAAGATGGGTTTGATAAAGGACATAAATGGTATGAGCCTAACAAAAGCAGAACATATTAAGAAGGGGTGGCAAGAATACACAAAACTGTACAAAAAAGATCTTCACGACCCAGATAATCATGATGGTGCGATCACTCACCTAGAGCCAGACATCCTGGAATGTGAAGTCAAGTGGGCCTTAGAAAGCATCACTATGAACAAAGCTAGTGGAGGTGATGGAACTCCAGTTGAGCTATTCAAATCCTGAAAGATGATGTTATGAAAGTGCTGCACTCAATATGCAAGAAAAATTGGAAAACTCAGCAGTGGCCACAGGACTGGAAAAGGGTTGGACTGGATTTCATTTGGATTGGATTTCATCCCAATCCCAAAGAAAGATTATCCCAAAGAATGCTAAAACTACTGCACAATTGCACTCACCTCACACGTGAGTAAAGTAATGCTCAAAATTCTCCAAGCCAGGCTTCAGCAATATGTGAACCGTGAACTTCCAGATGTTCAAGCTGGTTTTACAAAAGGAAGAGGAAACAGATCAAATTGCCAACATCCACTGGATCATCAAAAAAGCAAAAGAGTTCCAGAAAAACATCCATTTCTGCTTTATTGACTATGTCAAAGCCTTTGACTGTGTCAATCACAATAAAGTGTGGAAAATTCTGAAAGAGATGGGAATACCAGACCACCTGACCTTCCTCTTGAGAAATCTATATGCAGGTCAGGAACAAACATTTAGAACTGGACGTGGAACAACAGACTGGTTCCAAATAGGAAAAGGAGTACGTCAAGGCTGTATATTGTCACCCTGCTTATTTAACTTATATGCAGAGGACATCATGAGAAACGCTGGGCTGGAAGAAGCACAAGCTGGAATCAAGATTGCTGGGAGGAATATGAATAACCTCAGATATGCAGATGACACCACCCTTATGGCAGAAAATGAAGAACTAAAGAGCCTCGTGATGAAAGTGAAAGAGGAGAGTGAAACAGTTGGCTTAAAGCTCAACATTCAGAAAACTAAGATCATGGCATCTGGTTCCATCACTTCATGGCAAATAGATGGGGAAAGAGTGACTGACTTTATTTTTCTGGGCTCCAAGATCCCTGCAGATGGTGATTGCAGCCATGAAATTAAAAGACACTTACTCCTTGGGAGGAAAGTTATGACCAACCTAGACAGCATATTAAAAAGCAGAGACATTATTTTGCCAACAAAGGTCCATCTAGTCAAGGCTGTGGTTTTCCCAGAGGTCATGTATGGATGTGAGAGTTGAACTGTGAAAAAAGCTGAGTGCTGAAAAATTGATGCTTTTGAACTGTGGTGTTGGAAGAGACTCTTGAGAGTCCCTGGACTGCAAGGAGATCCAACCAGTCCATCCTAAAGGAGATCAGCCCTGGGTGTTCATTGGAAGGACTGATGCTGAAGCTGAAACTCCAGTACTTTGGCCACCTGATGCAAAGAGCTGACTCATTGGAAAAGACCCTGATGCTGTGAGGGATTGAGTCCAGCAGGAGAAGGGGACGACAGAGGATGAAACGGCTGGATGGCATCACCGACTCAATGGACATGAGTTAGGCACACAAACAGACAGATACAGTGTATATTGTGTATACAAGGAAGTGGTATGGAAAACACAAAGTGTGGAAGAAGGAATGGAAAGTGTATGAGTGGAATGGAAAATGTGAGAGTGAGTGAGTGTGTGTGTGTGTGGCAGGACTAGATAGGGGAAAACCAGGAGAAGCACATCAGATTTTCCATTCAGGAGTAAGGCCTATTTTAAATAAGTAGAACTATTTGTAAGATAGTAGAAAATAAACATACCAGCTACCTATCTTATTAAAAATAAAAGAAGCAAAAAATCAGTAGATTTTTAAAATGTATAGACAACAGAGTACCAAAATAAGCAATTAGTATTATCGAAACTAAAACAAATGGTGATAATTGAGAAAAGAGGGTAGAATGTTTTAAATTCTTATTAATAATCTTAAAACAACACAGAAGTATATAGATATCTGCAAACCTTGAACACACTTGCTGAAAGAATTAAAGAGGATCATGATTATGATCCCTGTAAGTGATATGAGAGGCCAATGTTCTTCACCCTCAAAAGGATACATACCAAATTTATCTCTAATGATACAGAATGCTAGAAGAAAATTGAACAAAGCCTTTAAAGTTATATGGAAAAATAATTTTGAACATGAAATTTCATACACAATCAAACTTAATCAATTGAAAAAAATTTCAGATTAGCTTTCAAGTTTCCTTAACATGTGCAGTTTCTGATAGAGAAAATACTTTTTTAAAGAGAGCTCATTTCAACAAAACAAAAAATGATAGAAAAATATGATAAAAGAAATGTTGAATTTTAAGAAAGGTTGACAGTAATGCAAGAAGTGAGGAAATATTCCTACTTATCTGTTCCCTATGTTTACACAGAGGTACAAACCAAGAGGATATGGTTCATGAGCAGGAAATTGATATTAAACAGCCCAGTTGCTAGAACTGAAGGTATTTTTTGACATATTTATGGAGTCATGGCCCTCTCTCACAAGATGGTGGAGTAGAAGGATATGCATTCATCTTCTCCTGTGACAACACAAGATTAAACCAGCAAGGAGGGTAGAACTGTTTAGTTAAACATGTCTTATTTTAACTCACACGCTTAATTTTTTCCTAGAGAAGGTATCACTTTAGAAACAAGGTATACTGGCCAATAGAATATTAGAGAATTTTAAAATCTATATAAAAACAGACAAATTTTCAATAATCTCCGTTGTCATCTTATTAAGTGGTTGTTGTATTTGAGGCTATCCTGAGGTCAGATTACTAGGTCAGACAAAGACCAAATAATAATTTCTATATACTTTCAACATGTGGGAAGTGAAATTTCTTAGTATCAGCACACTTTAAACATCATTAAATCATTTAAAAAGATGTAATTTTTAATCAAATGTAATGCAACCTTAACTCTTCAAATTTTTTTGAAATTTAAATGAACTTTTTTATACAATAAGAACAATCTAAATACAGAATGACATTCAATGTGATTAAAATGAATAGAACACATTCATTTTGTTATGGCAAAATTAATTTCCCATGGTATGGAATAAAAAAGAATAGAGCATAAAATTATGACTATAAAACTCTAGCATTTTGATCATCCATTTTCTATAATTGTTTTAATTCCTCCAATATCTTTATGTCCCAAATTGCTCTTTTAGATGCTATTTATAAAACAGAAAAAATTGGAAACAAAAAATAGAATAGTGCTTGACATATAACCAAAAATCCAAAAAATTATTTACTAAAAATACATTCATTTCATAGATGGATCATTATGGAGAATATTTTGAAGTTCTCTGAGAATATTAACATCCTTTAAATGTTAAATATTTGTATTATTTAAATAAAAGAGGAACTAATAGAAGCCTTGGCATTTAAGCACAAGTTAGAAATACACTAATATATCTAACTATAAAAATGTGCTTAAGTTATGACTTATGTAAACAAAATTTCATGGGGATAAATCACAAAAGAATATTCAAAGTTCTGAGTTGGATAAAAGAAAGGTGATGTCCATGCTTCAACTTTACATACTATAATATTCCAGGATTTTTTTGTGTTTTTTTGGTTAGTTTGGTTTGACTTATGAAAATATAAATCCCTTTCCTCTCAACCTAATTCCTAACCTTCTTTCCTGAACACTGGAGCAAATCACTCCCTTCCTGCAGGTCCCACCTCCAGACCTTAGGATGAATCTAAACATGTAATCACTGTGAAGCCCACATTCTATGACTCAGTACTCTATCATATATAAACTTGTACACTGTTTTGAGACACAGACTCTACATGTTCTGTGGACCAAATGCTTAATATACCTTATGCCAATTATTTAGCCAATGACTTTGTAAATGGCCTGTTAAGCTCTCTGTGGTCCTCATCCCTAGGACCTGTCCTTGTTCTCATCGGTTCCTCTTAAATGGATTAGAACCCTCTTCTGAAGTACTTCTCTTGGGTCTAATGCTTCTTTATACCGACAAGCCTCTATAACACAGATTGTTTGTCACCTGATTTCCGAATATTGCACCTTGTAGAGTTCTAGTCTGTTGATATTTTGGCTACTGGAACACACTATGAAATTATCTTATATCATATGTGCCACCCACTTACTTGTGCTGCAGTCTGTTTTTGTCATTTCCCATAGACATAAGTCTTGTTTGACTAACTGGGTTCTAAAGCAAGAAGTTGTTTTTTTCTTTTTTCCGAAAGCAAAGATAATTTATAATGCCTGAACTCTAAACCACATCAACTTGGGTCTTATTCTGCAGAAAGTAATTGAACAGAGTCTATTTAAGTCTCAAGATACGGCAATCCCTGACTATGCATATGCATGCATTCAGACATTCACGGAACACAAAAACAACTGCTTCTCTTAAAATGGCTTTTTCAAATATCACAGAGAGCATTTCTTATAGAGGATTATGAGTTTTAGAATTTATACTGTGAGCTTGCATACAAGTAAAAAACACTCATATGGGCATATTCTTTGTAGTATTACTCTTTCTAATGAAAGTTTGCTTGTAGTACAAAAATAAATTAGATGGTTTTAAAGATAATGAACCTGGGCCAAATAGCAATGAAATAAAAAAAGCACAAACTAAGGACAATGCTTTCTTCTTACAATACTATTCTGCTGGCTTTTAATTGTATTCTCCTATCAGGTAATAGGGAAGCATTCAGGAAGCAGAACCCATGATAGGTATTTCAAAGGAAATTTAATACAGAGAATTGATTACATAGATGCTAGAAGCAGAGAGAAACAAGAGAGTAAGTGGAAGAATCCCAGATTTAGCAACAGCAGGAAACAGCTAAAATCACCAGAGGTAGAGAAGTAAGAAAAGGTGAAAGGTTCTTACCCTTTTGGATGATGCATGTGGACTAAGGTTTGGACACCATGTAGAACCGCTGTGAGGCTGGTACACAGTCCCTTAGGGAGCCAGGCACTACATGGATGCTTATCAAACCTCTGAGATGATCACTGCAGTCCTGACTAGCTGGATTGGTGCTAGAGCAGCAGAAAGAAACTGGATTCTGGGAACAATAAAACAACCTCCTCTTCCCCTCCCACCACCCCGTCATTTGCCACTGCCTTCACGGTCAGATTCTAAGGGAAGTTCACTTAAAAGGGAGCCTGGAGAAGTGGTTTTTCAAATTCCCAGGTGCCATATCAGCAGATCCAAACAGATGATGGAAAGGCTGAGGCTATATGTAAAAACTGATACATAGCCAATATGTACAGAAAATGTGTAAATAATGGATGCATGCATGCATGCTAAGTCGCTTCAGTCCTGCTGACTCTTTGTGACGCTATGGATCATAGCCCGCCAGGCTCCTCTGTCCAGGCAAGAATATTGGAATGGGTTGCCATATCCTTTTCTAAGGAGTCTTCCCAACCCAGGGATCGAACCTGCATCTCTTACATCTACCTGCATTGGCAGGCGGGTTCTTTACCACTAGTGACACCTGGGAATCCCAAATAATGGATACATACACCTTTAAAAACATGATCTGAGTCTCTATGTTTCATCATGTGGCTCATATCTATTTCTTCATAATATACTTTATTATAATAAACTTGTCAAGACCAAATTTTCTTTATGACTAAGTGTAGCTCACAGACAACATACTAAATATTACTACAAAAGACTCTTAAAATATGTAAGTTGAAAATAACAAGTTTAGAAATGAAAAAAGAATATTTGAAATTACCTCACAATTTCATTTTTTCTATTTTAATTCAGAAAGTTAAAAAAAAAGTATTTTTTTACCATGTTCTTCAAGGAAAATAAATTAAGCAGTTATTATGCCTAATTTCACGCACAAATATATTTACATCCTTTCAAATGAAATTGTCTTTAAAAGAATCTACATTGTAGTAATTTTTTAAAGCACTCCTCTAAGAAAATAAAAGACAACTTAAAAAATGTTATACACTCATTTCCACTAATTTAAAGGATCAAATAAATTGTTTATTTTTGCAAAGGAGTTGTTCAAATTATGAAGTGTCTCTTATCCCACTGCCTTCAAATGTCACTGTGCTGTTGCATTATTCATATCAAGCATTTCAGCAGATTAGCAGTTTAAGTAAGAATAAAATAGATTCTTATAAAATATTCCAAACAATCTGATTACACTGTTGGAAAAGACTTGTAAACATTATCGGTTATAAGATTTTACTGCCATCTTCTGATGAAAGCACTTTACAAAAAAAGAAAAATATTTAGAAACTATTCAAAGGAAATGTTCTCAAATTTACTTGTGTTTGGGGATAGAATGTTAAAGGAACATATGGAAATGATTTATGTAACACACATAAAATTTTCTTACTGCTCCATTTTTTTCAAAGATGTTACTACAATTTCCTCTTTGGCCAGTTTTAAACTAGAGATTCAATATTCCCTGTGATGGGTTGGAATGTTGGGAATATTTAATGATGCTCCCTTTTAAATTGGTAAATTTAAATATTACAACATAATAATTTAGTTAGTTGCAAAAGTTATCAGTAGGGTTTTAATCTGGGTGATTATTAAATACATTTAACATGAATGCAAAGACCTTCATGTTTACCATCCTCTTTCTGAACCAAAGTACCAAAACTTCTCTTTTTGCTTTTTTAAAAATATATATATTCTGAAGGAAAATTAATGAGGTATTATCATCTCAGTTGATAGATGATTGAATTGGAATACAGTGCTTGGCAGTGCTTGGTTCCACCATGAATTTGCAGTATAATTTTCACTAGTCCACTTGAGCCCTTAGTTAAAATCAATTCAGTGTTTCCTAATGACAAGTTCCAGAACATCAAGCCTGTACACTTGCATAAACTTCTGAGGTGACAAAATGCTGGATTACCCTCTTTTTTCTCAACATTTCCCCATAGTCTTGTGGTTATAGGCTGAGGTATGAGAAAGTTCATTTTTCTATAGTATAATCTGAGTTAGAAAGCATTGGATAAATTGATCATAAATTTTTAAGCTCTGACACACAAGACTCTGACTGACTGTGTGGCTGGATAATGCCAAAATTATGGAATAGGGCTTGATGGAAAGCTTATAAGAAATGTAGAAAATTCCTAATTTTAGGAACATTTTCTTCTTTTGCAGCTTTACTGTTAGCCTGTTCCCCTAATTGTGTTCTATAATCTCCCTGTCTCCCATATCAATGTAATATTACTTTATGAAAGTACTTGATATGTTAATTTACTCTGAAACAGGGACAAAGCTCACTTATATTTTTCCCAGGTATATTTTCATTTTAATAATTATGGTATTTTAAATGCAGGTATGTGTGCTTAGTCACTTTCAACTCTGTGAGATTCTTTGGACTGTACCCTACCAGGCTCTTCTGTCCCTTAGATTTCCCAGACAAGCATACTGGAGTGGATTGCCAATCTCCTCTCCAGGGAATCTTCCGGATCAGGGATCCAACGTGCATCTCCTCTAATGGCAGACAGATTCTTTACCACTGAGCTACTTCGAAGTGCCCTTAGAGTAGGAATTATCTGTCTGTCCCACTTACACATATACAGCACAAGTTTTCTGAGACTTGAGAAAGCAGAATGAGACCAATGACAAGCATATACTGTATCTTTGTATAAATGACAATAAGTGTGCCCTATAGACTTCCAGCAGAAAGCTCATTTCTTTGGCTGAAGTACCTTTTAATAGGGATCTGGGCTCAGGGAGTTGAGCTGGAGGTCACTGTACAATGTTAAAACTATCCAGTCATGTGCAGTGACTCCGATTAATGCAGGATGCTCAGAACTCTCTTGGGTTTCTCAATTTAATTGCTGCCCAAGTTAAATCTTTATGGTATCTTTACCTACTACGTCCTTGCCCATCATCAAGTGAGTATACGTGAGAAACTGTCAATTACACTGTCTTAGACTCCTTCTGTGCTCACTCTACAATCTTTCTCTTGGCAATCGCATGATCTCTTTTACACCAATGCATTTAATGCCCCAGATACTCCCACTGATATATTTCCTTCCTGGTTTGCACAGTACTCCAGACTGAAATGTGTCCATTACCTTTTTGAAAACTGCCTTTGCAGGTCTCACATTCATCTCAAACCATAAGTACTCAAAACTCACCTTGTGATCTTCTTTCCTAGTCTATTTCTCCTACAATAGTTCAAATTTCAATAAATTGTCCCATTACCCACCTTGAAAATTCAAAGTAATCTTTTTTATTTTTTTTATTTTTTTTTAATTTTTATTGGAGTATGCCTGCTCACAATGCAGGAGACGCAGGTTCGATTCCTGGGTCAGGAAGATCCCCTGGAGAAGGAAATGGCAACCCACTCCAGTACCCTTGCCTGGAAAATCCCATGAACGGAGGAGCCTGGTAGGCTACAGTCCATGGGGTTGCAAAGAATCAGACATGACTGAGCGACTTCACTTTCACTTTAATGCTGTTCTTAGTCGCTCTGTCATGTCTGACTGACTTTGTGACCCCATGGACTGTAGTCCGCCAGGCTCTGCTGTTCACCAGAATTCTCCAGGCAAGAATACTGGAGAGGGTTGTCATGCCCTCCTCTCTAGGGATATCTTCCCACCCAGGGATCTAACCCAGATCTCCCACATGGCACGCAGATTATCTTTAGTGTCTGAACCACCGGGGGAAGGTTTTGTTTGTTTTTTTTTTTTTAAGGTCGCTCAGTCCTTTCTGACTCTTTGCCACCCCATAGACTGTAGCCTGCCAGGTTCCTCGTCCACAGACTTCTCCAGGCTAGAATACTGGAGTGGGTAGCCTTTCCTTTCTCCAGGGTATCTTCCCAACCCAGGGATCAAACTCGGGTCTCCTGCATTGCAGGCGGATTCTTTACCCTCTGAGCCACCAAGGAAGCCCAAAACTACGGAAGTGGGTAGCCTATCCCTTCTCCAGTGGATCTTCCAGACCCAGGAATCAAACCAGGGTCTCCTGCATTGCAGGTAGATTCTTTACCAGCTGAGCTACCAGGGTAGAGTTGCTTTGAAATATTGTGATTGGTTTCTGCTATACAGCAAAGTGAATCAACTATATCTATACATATATCCCCTCTGCTTTAGATTTTCTTCCCATCTATGCCACCAAAAAGCAGAGTTGAGTTCCCTATGCTATACAGTATGTTCTCATTAGTTATCTATTTTATACATAGTCGTGTATATATGTCAGTCTCCCAATCTGCCCCACTCCCTCTTGGTGTCCATACTATTTGTATTTTGTGTCTCTATTTCTGCTTTGTAAATAGGGTCATCTGTACCATATTTCTAGATTCTACATAGTATTAGTCATTCAGTTGTGTCTAGCTCTTTGTGACCCCATGAACCATAACCCACCAGACTCCTCCATCCACGGAATTCTCCAGGCAAGAATACTGGAATGGGTTGCCATTTCTGTCTCCAGGGTAGATTCCACATATTTATGTTAATAATCCATATTTGTTTTTCTGATTTGTTTCACTCTGTATGATACCTTCTAGGTCCATCTGCATCTCTGGAAACAGCACAATTTCTTTCTGTGACTGAGTAGTATTTTATTGTATATCTTTGCTTCTTTATCTTCTCTCTCCCCAGACTGTATGTTTATCTTCCTCTCTACTGCTACCGTCTTCACTGTTGTCCTCCTTTCTCACCATAACTATGATTTAAGTTGTCTGACTCCCGTGGTGCTTCTGTCGATCTCCAGTCTCCCCTCCCCACTTCTGTCAGAGAATCTTAAACACAGAGGACTGGTCACATCATTTCCCTGCTCAGAATCCTTCCAAGCTTTCCTACTGATTGGGGCATGCATGATTGCCTCCTGCCCATTACTCCTGCGTTGGGCATCTCTCTCTCTCTCTCTCTCTCTCTCTCTCTCTCTCTTGCCCTTTATCTTTTTACTGGATTTCCTGCATTTCCCTGAATACAGCACTGTCTCACTAGAGGACCTACCATTACAGTTTTCTCTGCTCAGAACAGCCTACCCCTGCACCTAATTAGTGCTGAGTTTTCTTCAGTTCTCAGCTGAAAAGGTACTCTTCTTATCCTGAAAGTAAGTAGTTGCTCCCCTAACTCCTTACTCCTCAGTAATATAAAGTCCTCTAGAAACTTGACATCATTTGTTTTTACCTTTAACATTGAAATTATTTGATTACTATGTCTACCTGGACAGACTGGAAAGCTCACGATGACAGGGACCTTGTCTAGCACATTAATGACAACATCCTAACCATGTGACTTTGCAGCTGACGGAACAGAGACACTCAATATGGTTGATTAACTATGACATTCATTTGCTCATTCTACATGTATTCATTTTAAAACCACTATAAACAAGGTGATGTGCTATTACATTTATGAACACATTTTACCAAGTATAATAGAAAGTATGGGTTGGAGTAAGTAGACTATGACAGGTAGGAACACATTTTAGCTATATTCTATCGGGTAGACTCTAGGAGTTGGTGATGGACAGGCAGGCCTGGCATGCTGCAATTCATGGGGTTGCAAAGAGTCGGACACTACTGAGCAACTGAACTGAACTGAACTATGCTTATTTTATTCAGAATCATTGTCATGTGTTTATTTATAGCCTTGTTTTGAATTTCCCACATTTTGTGATACTTTCAGTTGATAAAATGTATCATAACCTATGGAAATTCTGTACTATTTCTGTGGTGACTATAGTTAAAATACTCTCTTAGCAAGTTAGTTTTGGGTTTACATTCATCTAGTTTGCTAAGTTTTAAGATTTGATGATGTCATTTACTAATTAACATATGCTCTATCAGTTTGCATTGAACTTTGAACTTTCTCCATTTCCTCATCTAAAATATCTGCCATGTTTTAAATACTTTCCCAAAACTGCAAATGTCCAATTTATTTAATGCAAGAAATTTCTTTTTAACTTTTAGTTAAAACTTTTAAAAAGGTGATGGTATTAATAGCTGTGACACTGATAAAATGAATCATGTTCTCCACAAAATACCTTCTGACGAATGTGTCTCATCTTTTCTCCTATGCTGAAAATATTTAGCTTCATCACTGAGTTCATATTTTCAGTTTTCATTTTATTTCTATAGATATTTTCCAATTTATATGTGGAATGCAAAAAATTTACTATATCTGCTGTTATTAATAAAAATTATAATAAAATAAAGTAGTTTATATGGTTTTATGAGAATGAATGTCTTTTTTACTAATTAAAATATTTGGCTGCTTATATTAGTTTATAACCAGATGTCATTACACACACAAGATGTGAGATATCTCCTAAATTAAGAAAACTCTCGATAGTGCAAATCAGCGAACCATCCACTTATCAGTAATGAGCTTCATAAAATTAGACTAAAATTCAGATGATAGAAATGGCAGGATATCTGTAATATTCTATGATTATAGCTGAAATGTGTTTATTTGGGAAAATCTATTACCAGCAGATTAAATTTTTTAAATGTTTACTTATTATAATATGAGCTTGTTCAAACATTTGAAAATGAGGTTGAGTCCTCAACAGATGATAAACATGCAAATCAGTCACATCTTGTAATGTGGCCGATTGCACTGTTTATTAAGACCAAAAAGACTTAACATAGCAAAGTTCAGAGTGAAGATAGTTACAAACAAGAGTTTTAAATACATCAACATAAACACAAATATGCTCGTATTTATATGTATATATTTATATCCGATGAGCTTATTTTGACGCTATCCTGGGGAAATATGCAAGGCAAAGCTTCTAAGGTCTTAACCTTGTTACAGTTAAAATCAAAAGCAAAGAGAAACCAGCCTTGAGTCCTTGAGCAGACAAAAACAGTTTAGTCATGCAAACAAAGTTTACATTTAGCTTATTTTGTAAGGCTAACTTAACCTGGGTCATTTCTTGTATATGCATCTGAAAATCATAAACAAAACTTAAAATGTTTCCCAGGGTTGTTATGATGGAACCACTGACCAATTCCCTATCATTTAATAAAATTTTCACATAATAAAACCAAACCAATCACTGTGATGAATAAACAGTCACTGCTTTCTCATCATACGAGCGGCTTTATAACAGTATACCTCAGAGCTTCACTCAATGTTTTGGCTGAGTGCTCCCAGTTTGCAAAGCATCTTTGTGGTGTGTGCACAATGAACTTTTATCAATGACTAATTCAGTGATCCATGATGGGTTTTACTTCTATTATTTCTGAACTTTTGACATTACCAAAAAATGTGTTATTTTGGAGGACTCATATTTACTGTTATCAGCAGAATACTGAATCCTCTCACAGCTCTTGATGGTTATTTAAATTTTTTCCTACTAGGCTTTAAGCTCTCTAAGGACAAAACCAGTGCATTATTTATCTTAGTACTTCTAAATGTCCTAGCCAAGTTAATGGCATATTGTGGGTAACACGCAGGTGGTATGTTGAATAATCCTGCTACTCTAAATGTGATTTCTGGGGCAGCAACAGTAGCATCTGGGAGCTCATAGAAAATGTAGACTCTCAGACCTCAGTCCAGCCCAGGTAAATTGGAATCTGAGTTTTAACAAGATCCCCAACTATTCAACTCATATTTAACCTCAAGCAACACTGATATGAAAGACACTATAATTTGAAGATAGGGATTTGAAACTCAGCTTTATCTATACAGTCTCTATAGCCCCGAAAAGCCCTTAATATCTTTGAATCTTACTTACTTATATGAAAAATGAGATTAAATAAACTGCTTTGACAAATTTCTCAATTATTGTGAACATATAACATTTTATGAAAATCTGAATATTTATGAAAGATTTTACAGTCTTTGTCAGAGTAGTGCATTAATTTATATTATACATTGCTAAGGAAATCAACCATTGGTCATATGTGTTATATATGTTTCAGAAGCTTTCACTTATTTTGACATAAATATTTGCATTTTTAACTTTATAAAATTTTAATGTTTATGTAGCCCAATACACTGTTTTTTTGCTTTATGATGGCTATTTAGAAAAGCCTTTCTTACTCACATGTTATAACCACATTCTCTATTTTCATACTAAATTCATATTTTGATTTATTTTGACTATTTTTGAAATAAAATACAGAACAATGAACAAAGCATAGGTTTCCAATCCCATGAATTATTCCAAACTGAACAAACTTGCGCAACCATGATTTAGAACAAGAAATAGATCCTTCCAGCATCCGAGAATGCCATCCCCTAATTATGTTCCTTTCCAATCACTATCCTATCCTTCCACTCCAATGGCGACTTCTGTACTGACCTCTAAACCACAGATTAGTTTTGCCTGTTTTCAAACCTTATCCAAATAAAACCAAATATTATGTATTCTATTGTATCATGTTTTTCTAATGCAACAAGTTGAGAGATTAATCTTGCTGCCTGAAGCAACAGTTCATGCATCTATCTTATTCTAAGGTATTTCATTTTACAGATAGAGTGTTCTGTTTTGGTTATTTCAATTTAGAACTATCACAGTGCTTGTATGTATATGTATATGTATATGTATTTTGGTACAAATGTGCTTCAGTAATTTTTTGTTTGTTTCTTTTGTTTTTGTCTTTTAATGGACACTGTGCATGCCCTACTGGACATTTCTTTTGGGTATCACTTAGGAGTACAGTTTAATTTGTTTCACAAGGAGTACATATGTTCATTTGTATTCCGAAATGGTTTTACATTACACCAGCAGTATTGGAGAGTTTCATTTGCTTTACACCTTCTCCACAACTTGGTATTGCCTAAGGGTTCCTTGATGAATGAATAAGTGACCCTCCATTGGCTATATACGTATATTACAAATACCATATGACTAACTACATCTTGACTTTTCATTCTTTAATGAGTGTCTATTGATAAACAAAAGTTCTTATCAATATTTTATTGGTTTCTTCCTTATTGATAAGGTTTTCTGGGGGTGCATAGCCTATTTTGGAATTTCCCAATTAGGTATCAGGAAGATATTGTCCTTTTATGTTTCAAAAGCTGTGTGTCTTTTACATTTAAATTCGTAGTTCACACAGAACTGATTTTTGTATAGGGTTGATATAGCTTAAATTCATAATATATTTTAACATATATATATTGAGGGGACTCAATCTTATTTTTTAAAGGTGTGTTATTTCCCCACTAATCTATTGTGCCATTTTAGTCACCATTCAAATGGCTATACATGAATGTTTAGGAACTCTTTTCCATCCCACTGATCCATCAGATAATCTTTGTGCCAGTGCCACATATTCATTTAATTACTAGAGCTTTATAACAAAGCTTGTTTCCTGACAAATTAAATCCTCCTGACTCATACTTCAAGTGTCTTGGGTCTCTTGAGATTCAAGTTATATTCATTTAGAAGTTTTTACCTCCTCCTTTGTGACATTTAAAGCCCTTTTCTTTCTTTCTTTCTTATATTCATATCTTTATTTCTCATGATACATGCTGGTGTTTTTTTTTTCCTGTCCTGTTTTCCAGCTTAATAATTCTGTTTTAAATTTTGTCTAACCTGTTATTGTGCTTAGTCATTTAGTCTTGTCTTTTGTGGACCCCATGGTCTGTAGCCTGCCAAACTTCTCTGTCCATGGGATTTCCCAGGCAAGAGTATAGCACTGTGTTGCCATTTCCTCCTCCAGGGGATCTTCCTGACCCAGGGATCGAGTCCTCTTCTCTTGTGTCTCCTGCATTGGCAGGTGGATTCTTTACCAGTGTACCACCTGGGAAGCCAATCTGTTATTAAATCCAGACATTTAACTTTTGATATCTAGGATTGCATTTTCAATTCTAGAATTTCCTTTTTCTTCTTATGTTTCCAATTTTGTGCTGAAATTACCAATTTTATTTTCTAGTCCCCGATAACCATTCAGCCTAAGTATTTAAAAGAATGGTTTGGAGTGGCATCAACAACATGGAGGAATAAGACATCTCTTCTTGTCCACCCCCCCTTTTAATCAACAAATTAGATATCAGTACACAAACAGGAGTCCTTTTGTGAGGGTTTTTGGAATTTCCATCATGCTCCAAGGGACTCAGAGTGAATCTCACCTACCAGTGCAGCAGTTAAGAGTTTGACAAATTTCCACATGGGCTATAAAACTAGTGAAACCAGCAAGACAGCCTAGAACCAGCTGTTGTTAGGCAAGCATCAGATGAGTACTTCATCAGGTAAGCACTCATCCATAAGAGAGAATCTGAAGAAGTCCAGCCCTTCTGAAGGAAGGCTCTCATATACTATTGAGGAAAAAAGACAAAAAGATAGATACAGGAAGTAAGAAGAAAGATGGCTGAAGCAGGAGTTAAGAAAACCTCTCCCATACTGTCCCGTGCTCAAGGAGGGGCTGATTTATGTCTTTTCTCCTACCAGGCAAAAAGATGGCATTGAGGGAGGGCCTGACTACTCCAGCTGGGTGGGAGGTGGCTGGGGAAACCTATTTCTATCCACCAGTACCTGAAGTACTAAGGTGGGAACTCTAAAACTTGGGGAAGAAAGACCTAAGGTGAGGGACAGAAGAGAATTTCAAACAGCTCTGAAAACATTGTGTTCAACAGAAAGTCTACCCAGGATCCCTGGGAGTGTCAGTCACCCTGGGGAATTCCTTACTAGTTCTTTAAGGCCAACCGATGTGTGCTAGTCACACCTCCCCCACTCAGCTAATGCTGGGCTCCTTATGCACAGAATGCATGCTCAGAAAGACAGTAATCTGTAGGCAGGGAGAAACCACAAACTTGTCCTGCAGCATCACCTTCTACAAAAAAAAAAAAAAAAAAAAAAGCAAAGTTTCCAATAGCCAGCCTGGTGAACTTTACAAACTAGAGAAGGCATAAAATCTAAATTATGGAAGTGCCTGCTACTTAATGCAAAAGCAGAAGTGTATAACTAAAAACGGTATGAAAAATCAAGGATGCCACACAAAGAAGATGATAATTCTGCAGCAGCCAAGCTCAAAGACACGAAATATAGTGATCTGACTGATAAAGGATTCAAAATTGCTGGTATGAAGAAATGCAATGAACTATCAAAAAAAGGAAGAAAGAAAGAAAACCTCAGAAAAATTATTCAATGAAATCAGGAATAAAATGTATGAACATAAGGATATATTTACCAAATAATTTAATATATTTACCAAAGAGATTTAATTTAAATTAAAATTTAAACCAGAAATTCCAAAACTGAATAATTTAAGAATTGAGAGGAAGAATTCAAAAGAAAGCATATGAAGCAAGACAGACCTGATGTAGTAGAGCACAAATGACTAAAGGACAGGAATACAGAAATAAGAGAAAAGAAGGAATTAAGATTTTTAAAAAGTAAAGAAAGCCTATGAGAAGTATTGGATACTATCAAAAAGAATTAGTGGATTTTTGCATCTATGTTCATCAGTGATATTGGCCTGTAGTTTTCTTTTTTTTATGTTGTCTTTGGTTTTGGTATCAGAGTGATGATGGCCTTGTAGAATGAGTTGGGAATTGTTTCTTCCTCTGCAATTTTTTGAAAGAGTTTTAGAAGAATATGCATTAACTCTTCTCTAAATGTTTGATAGAAATCTCCTGTGAAGCCATCTGGCCCTGGACTTTTGTTTTGGGGAGATTTTTGATCACAGCTTCAATTCCAGTGCCTGTAATTAGGTTGTTCATAATTTCTATTTCTTCCTGGTTCAGTCTTGGAAGATTGAACTTTTCTAAGAACCTGTCCATTTCCTTACAGGTTATCCATTTTGTTGCCATATAGTTTTTCGTAATAGTATCTTATAATCCTTTGTATTTCTGCATTGTCTGTTGTAACCTCTCCTTTTTTAGTTCTAATTTTGTTGATTTGATTCTTCTCTCTTTTTTTCATCATGAGTCTGGCTAAAGGTTTGTAAATTTTGTTTATCTTCTCAAAGAGCCAGCTTTTAGTTTTATTAATTTTTACTATTGCTTCTTTCATTTTGACATAAACAGATGGAGAGATATCCCATGTTCCTTGGTAGGAAGAGTCAATATTGTGAAAATGACTATACTACCAAATGCAAGCTACAGATTCAGTGAAATCCCTATCAAATTACCAATGGCATTTTTCACAGAACTGGAACAAATGTTTCTCAATTCATATGGAAACACAAAAGACTCCAAGTAGCCAAAGCAGTCTTGAGAAAGAAGAGTTAAGCTGCAGAAATCAACCTTCCTGACTTCCAATTATATTACAAAGCTACAGTCATCAAGACAGTATATTTCTGGCACAAAAACAGAAATATAGACCAATGGGGCAAGACAGAAAACCCAGAAATAAACCCATGCACATATGGGTATCTTATTTCTGACAAAGGAGGCAAGAACATACAATGGGGCAAAGACAGTCTCTTCAATAAACAGTGCTGGGAAAACTGAACAGCTACATGTAAAAGAATGAAATTAGAACACTTCCTAACACCATACACAAAGATAAACTCAAAATGGATTAAAGACCTAAATGTAAGACCAGAAACTATAAAACTCTTAGAGGAAAACACAGGCAGAACACTCAATGACATAAATGAAGGAAAGCAAGATCCTCTATGACCCATCTCCTAGAGTAATGGAAGTAAAAACAAAATTGAACAAGTGGAACCTGATTAAACTTAAAATCGTTTGCACAGCAAAGGAAACTATAAGCAAGATGAAAAGACAACCCTTGGAATGGGAGAGAATAATTGCAAATGAAACAAATGACAAAGGATTAATTTCCAAAATATACAAACAGCTCATACAACTCAATACCAGGAAAGCAAGCAACCCAATCAAAGAGTGGAAAAAGACCTAAACAGGCATTTCTCCAAAGAGAACATACAGATGGCTAACAAACACATGAAAAGATGATAAACGTCACTCATTATTAGAGAAATGCAAATCAAAACCACAATGAGATATCACCTCACACCAGTCAGAATGGCCATTATCACAAAGTCTACAAACAATAAATGCTGGGGAGGGTTTGGAGAAAAGGGAACACTCTTTTGTTGGTGGGAATGTAAAGCCACTATGGAAAATGGTATGGAGATTCCTTAAAAAACTAGGAATAAAACCACTATATGACCCAGCAATACCACTTCTAGGCATATACCCTGAGGAAACCAGGGTTAAAAAAGACACATGTAACCCACTGTTCATTTCAGCACTATTTACAATAGTTAAAACATGGAAGCAACCTAGATGCCCACTGACAGATGAATGGATAAGGAAGTTGCAGTACATATACACAAAAGAATATTAGTCAGCCATAAAAAGGAATGCATTTGAGTCAGTCCTGATGACGTGGATGAACCTAGAACCTATTGTACAGAGTGAAGTGAATCAGAAAGAGAAAGATAAATATTGTATTCTAATGCACATATATAGAATCTAGAAAAATGGTACTGAAGAATTCATTTACAGGGCAGCAATAGAGAAATAGACATAGAAAATAGAGAGAGGAGGTGAGGGTGAGATGTATGGAAAGAGTAACACAGAAACTTACAATACCATGTGTAAAATACATAACCAATGGGAATTTGTTGTATGGCTCAGGAAACTCAACAGGGGTTCTGTATCAACCTAGAGAGGTGGTATGGGGTGAGGATGGGAGGGAGGTTCAGAAGGGGGGATATGTGTATACCTATGGCTGATTCATGGTGAGGTTTGACAGAAAACAACCAAATTCTGTAATTATCCTTCAATAATAAAAAAATAAAGAAAAAAATAAAAAGAAAGAATTAGTGGAAATTATCAAAAAGGCAAATAGCAGGATAAATGGGATTTCAAAAGGAGGAAGAAGATGACAGGTTATTTAAAGAAATAAGAGCTGAGAACTCCCAAGCCTGGGTAAAAATTTGGATATACAAGTCTGCTAGCTGGTGGGAATGTAAATTGATACAGCACTATAGCAAACAGTATGGAAGTTTCTTTGTAAATTAAAATTGAGCTAATATATTACCCTACCATCCCACTGGTGGACATATATCAAGAGAAAACCATAGTTAGAAATGATACATGCATCCCAGTGTTTACTGCAACACTATTTACAATAGCCAGGCATGGAAGCATCCTAAATGTCCATGAGAGAAGAATGGATAAAGAATATGTGGTACATAAGTACAATATAATATTGCTCATTCATTAAAAATAAAGAAATAATGCCATTTGGAGCAACATGGATGGACCTAGAGATTATCATACTGAGTGAAGTAAGTCAGACAGGGAAAGACAAATATCATACACTATCACTTATTTGCGGACAGAATACAAATAAACTTATTTACAAATAGAAACAGAGTCAAACATGTAGGAAACAAACTCATGGTTTCCAGAGGGAGAGTAGGAAGGCAGATGGAGAAGGATAAGTTGGAAGATTGGGATTGACATATACACATTACTATCCATAAAATGGATAACTAATAAGGACCTACTGTATAGCACAGGGAACTCCATTCAATACTCTGTAATGACCTATAAGGGAAAGAATCTACAATCAGGTGGATATATGAATGTGCATAACTGATACATTTTGCTATACAGGAGAAACTAACACAACATTGTAAATCAGCTATACTCTAATAAAGCAAAAACAAAAACAAATCCACTAGCTCATACAATCCCCTACTGTCTCAATGGGATAATGCTTTCTCCAAGTCACATTATAATGAAATTTTTTAAAAAAATAAGTGATAAAGAAAGAATCTGAAAGGCAGCCATAGGAAAAAATAATCTTACCTATAAAGCACCATTAATTAGGCTATCAGCTGTTTTCCGAGTGGAAACTCTATGGGCCAGAAGAAAGTAGAATGAAATTTTCAAAGTGTTGAAACGTAAAAACTGCTATCCAAAGAATACTTTATCTGGCAGTGTTATTCTTTGGATATGAAGATAAATAAAGACTTTCCCAGACAAATACAAATGTAGGGAATTCACTGCCACTAGACTGGCCTTATTAGAAATGTTGAAAGGAGTTCTTCTAGGTGAAATGAAAGACACTATTCAGCACTATGAAAGCATTTTAAAGCATACAACATACTAACTTTATACCTCCAGGAATTAAAAAAGAACAAATTAAGCCTAAAGTTAGCAGGGATAAGAATAATAAAGATAAAAGTAGAATAAATGTAATCAAGACCAGAAAAAAATATAGAAAAATCAACAGAACAGTTTTTTATTTTTTTCAAAAACTGGTTTTTTTTAAAGATAAAGTTGATAAACTTTTAGCAAGGCTAAGAAATTAAAAAAAAGACTCAAAATCAGAAAGTAAAGAAGAGGAAAAATTGATATTCTAGAAATACACAGTATCATGAGACTAATATGAATAATTATATGCCAACAAATTAGATAACCTAGAAGAAATTAATAATTTCCTAAAATCCTATAATCTAATGATATTGAATCAGGAAGAAATAGTAAGTCAATTAAAAGATCTTTAATAAGTAAGGAAATTGAATCAATAATCAAACCCCCCCCAAAAAAAATAAATAAAAAACCTAGGACCAGATGACTTCATGTGCAAATACTATCAAATATTTAAAGAAGAATTATGCCAATTCATTCCAATTCCTTCCAAACTTTCAAAAAAACTGAAGAAGCAAGAATGTAAAACTCATTCTAAAGGTCAGAATTTCCCTGATACCAAATACAGATAAGGACAAAACAAGAAATCTATATACCAATATTTTGATGAACATAGATGAAAAAATTATCAAAAAATATTAGCAAACTGAATTCAATAACTTGATATATTACACCATGATCAAGTGGGATTATCCCCTGGGAAATAAAGATGTTTAAATATATATTTAGTTGAGAAGTCGTGTCCAACTCTTGTGAACCCACGGACTGTAGTCCACCAGGCTCCTTTGTCCATGAGATTCTCCAGGCAAGAATACTAGCGAGGGTTGCCACGCCCTCCTCTGGGGATCTTCCCAACCCAGGAATCAAACGTGGGTCTCCTACATTGAAGGCAGATTCTTTCCCAACTGAGCTATAAGGGAAGCCCAAGCATATGCAAATCAACCAATGTGATACACCACACTAACAGAATGAAAGGTAAAAATCTTAATTCTCTCAATATATCCAGAAAGGGAGTTAGAAAAAAAATAAAATATTCCTTAAAAAAAAAGCCTAACATATTGAATGTATTAAAAATAAACCTCAACATATTGGGAAATATATACAACAAACCCACAGCTAACATTATACTCAACAGAGAAAAATTGAAAGATTTTCCTTTAGTATCAGGAAGGATATAAAAGTGCCCACTCTCACTATGCTTATTCAACATAGTACTGAAAATCTTAACTAGAACAATCAGGCACAACAAAAATAAAATAAAATGCATTCAAATTGAGAAGGAAGAAGTAAAAATTTTGCTATTGCTGATAATATATATTAAAATAAACCCAGAGATACAACTAAAAAGCTATTGGATCTAATCAATGCATTCAGTAAATGTGAAGGATATAAAATCAATACATTAATTTAGTTGCATTTCTATACACCAACACTAAAGGGTAAGTATCCAAAATTTTTAAAAGCTCATACAATTTAATAATATAAACCAAACAATCCAATTTAAAAATGGGCTGAGGAACTAAATACACTTTTCCCCGAAGATATTCAAATGACCATCAGGTACATGAGAAGGTGTTCAATATCACTAATCATCAGGGAAATGAAAATCAAAACCACAATGAGGTATCTCATACCTGTAAGAATGGCTACCATCAAGGGGACAAGGGTGAACCAGTGTTGAAAAAGATGTGGAGAAAACAGAAATGAAAAAATATATATATTTTTTTGAACTGTTGGGATTGGAACCTAGTTCAGCCACTATAGACAACAGTATTGGTTGTCTTTGCAACCATGTGCCCATTTATTCTCTATTTAAGAATTTTACATATCAGGAACAATATAAAATTCAGTCTCTTTTCTTATGATCATTCCCACTGCTATCACAGCCAACACTTGATTTTGGTTAGTTTCAGCATTAGTTCTCTTACTGTTGCCTTTAAAATACTGTTGCTGTTTAGTTGCTAAATTGTGTCTAACTCTTGGGACAGCAGCCCAACTCATGGACTGCAGCCCTGCCAGGCTTCTCTGTCCATGGGATTTTCATAGGCAAGAATACTGGAGTGGGTTGCCTTTTTCTTTTCCAGGGGATCTTCCTGACTCAGGGATTAAACCCAGATCTCTCACATTAGAAGCAGATTCTTTACTGCTGAGCCATAAGGGGAAGCCTTTAAAATCTTAGGTACTCTTGAAAATATTACATGATTGATCATATTTTGCAGCTATATTTTGGCCTTCTGTTTTGAAACACAGGGAAATCAATATTATACAGTTTCCCATATACTCACTGGCCTTAGGACTGATTCATCATACTGGTTTCAAATTGGGAAAGGAGTACATCAAGGCTGTATATTGTTACCCTGCTTATTTAACTCATATATAGAGTATACCATGTGAAATGGTATACTGGATGAAGCACAAGCTGGAATCAAGATTGCCAGGAGAAATATCAATAGCCTCAGATACACAGATAACACCACCCTTATGGCAGAAAGCAAAGAACTAAAGAGCCTCTTTATGAAAGTGAAAGAGGAGAATGAAAAAGTTGGCTTAAAGCTCAACATTCAGAAAATGAAGATCATGGCATCTGGTCCTATTACTTCATTGCAAATAGATGAGGAAACAATGGAAACAGCGGGAGACTTTATTTTTGGGGGCTCCAAAATCACTGTAGATGGTGACTGCAGCCATGAAATTAAAAGACGCTTGCTCCTTGGAAGAAAAGCCATGACCAACCTAGATAGCATATTAAAAGCAGAGACATTACTTTGCCAACAAAGGTCCATCTAGTCAAAGCTATGGTTTTTCCAGCAGTTTTGTATGGATGTGAGAGTTGGACTATAAAGAAAGCTGAGCACCAAAGAACTGATGCTTTTGAACTGATGTGTTGGAGAAGACTCTTGAGAGTCTCTTGGACTGCAAGGAGACCCAACAAGCCCATTCTAAAGGAAATCAGTCCTGCATATTCATTGGAAGGACTGATGCTGAAGATGAAACTCCAATACTTTGGCCACCTGATGCAAAGAACTGGCTCATTGGAAAAGACCCTGATGCTGGGAAAGATGGAAGGTGGGAGGAGAAGCGGACGACAGAGGATGAGATGGTTGGATGGCATCACCAATATGATAGACAGAGTTTGAGTAAGTTCCAGGTGTTGGTGATGGACTAATAAGCCTGGCGTGCTGCAGTCCATGGGGTTGCAAAGAGTCAGACACGACTGAGTGACTGAACTGAACTGGACTGAATAGTCATCAGCCTAACACTATCTTCAAAGTTTACAACTTAAAGTTCTGTTTGGAAAGCACATATTTCACAAGCTTATTTCAACTAAATTGATTCAATATACACTGCCAGCTATTCTATCACTACTACTTCTTTGTAAGTTGGTGCCAAATTTATCATTTGTAATATTCTTTAAAGAAACTTCATAGGAATCATATTCCCTGAATTCCGACATTTGAAAATATTTTCTGTGGACTTATAGGGTTATCGTTACCATCTTTCTAAAGTCCATATATATGTGTTAGTATACTGTAATGGTCTTTATCTTTCTGGCTTACTTCGCTCTGTATAATGGGCTCCAGTTTCAAAGGAAACTATAAGCAAGGTGAAAAGACAGCCCTCAGATTGGGAGAAAATAATAGCAAATGAAGCAACAGACAAAGGATTAATCTCAAAAATATACAAGCAACTCCTCCAGCTCAACTCCAGAAAAATAAATGACCCAATCAAAAAATGGGCCAAAGAACTCAACAGACATTTCTCCAAGGAAGACATACAGATGGCTAACAAACACATGAAAAGATGCTCAACATCACTCATTATCAGAGAAATGCAAATCAAAACCACAATGAGGTACCATTATACGCCAGTCAGGATGGCTGCTATCCAAAAGTCTACAAGCAATAAATGCTGGAGAGGGTGTGGAGAAAAGGGAACCCTCTTACACTGTTGGTGGGAATGCAAATTAGTACAGCCACTATGGAAAACAGTGTGGAGATTTCTTAAAAAGCTGGAAATAGAACTGCCATATGACCCAGCAATCCCACTTCTGGGCATACACACCAAGGAAACCAGATCTGAAAGAGCCACATGCACCCCAATGTTCATCGCAGCACTGTTTATAATAGCCAGGACATGGAAGCAACCCAGATGCCCATCAGCAGACGAATGGATGAGGAAGCTGTGGTACATATACACCATGGAATATTACTCAGCCATTAAAAAGAATTCATTTGGACTTAATTTTTAAAACCAAGTTTGAAAAACTGTAAAATTCCTAGAACATAACTTTCCTGAGGATGTTATAGACAAAACTATATTATTGTAGAGCATTAGATGTTGTGATAGCATATTGTGAACCCAAACAGTATCTAATCATAGGTCACCTGATTTTATTTCAGTGGTGATTATTCCTTGGATTTAAATTGAATTCTCTCTTTATTTACAATCAATAATTTCATTAAGATGTTTCTCAATATCAGTGAATTGGTATTTATTTTTCCTAGACATAAAATAGGTTGTCAATAAAAATATTCGTATTTATTTCTGGATAGTTTTATGGACTATAGCTTTGTTTATTTTATGTGTTATATCTTATTCAGAGGAAAAGATACTTCTTCTATGTCTCTTTTGTCTGTCTTATGGTTTGTAATATAACTTCACACATGAAGATATAAATTAATTTTGTTCTATGAGTAATATCTAATATTATTATAAAATTATAATAATATTATAATATGAAGCTTTCTACTACATAATCAATTAAATTGAATCAAGTTGATAGATCAGGGACACATTTCTTTTTTTTTATGCTATAATGATATTTTAAGAATAATTGCCTATATTACACAAATCTCACTTCACCTTTGCATATTCAAGTATCAATAGAAATCACAAAGGAAAACTAACTGTAATAATGAAACCTCAACTGAAAAATAAACTTTCACATATATGAATAATTACAAACTCTAGTTAGCATAACTAATAATAATAAAATTTAAAATTGCCCTATTCCATATTTATGTCATAGTTTATTTTTTAAATCAGACCATGACTTGTGGATTTTGCTATATAGGATCAGTCCTACCTGAATAAATACCCTATGTACAAGAGCACTGAGACCTAGCTACCAGTTAAATTATGAGTTTCTTATCAGATTTCTTTCAATCACTTAATATAAAATAAAGTTCAACAATTATAAGATGTAAAAAATTCTCTACATAAAAAAGATTATTTATGTTATAATTACCAAAAACTTTCTCAATAACAATAGTTCATTCCCAAAGAAAATTATAATTCTTATTAAAATAATTTATAAATGTCCAGGCACATGTGTGTATACTCAGTCATGTCTGACTCTTTGTGACCTCATGAACTGTAACCTGCCAGGCTCGTCTGTACTTGGAATTTTCCACACAAGAATACTGGAGTGGGTTGCCATTTCTACACAGTAATTACATGTTGAATGATCATAAGAAACCAATTCAATCTACAGAACTCTAAAAGAAATATTTTTAATCTCATTTCTGTAGTAAAATTAATTACTTAGAAAGAAAGTGAGACGTGATTTATGATTCCTACTTAGGGAAAATTAAATATTTGTTTCATGCTTCTTCATTCAAATTTTCTAATGAGAAGTCTAAATTAGGGAATGGAAATACAGTCTTCACTTTGCTCTGTGATCATTAACATATTTAAACACTAAAAGTTTTTTTTTTTTTGTATATATTTGGTTATAAATGCATAGGGAGATGAAAGCAATATAGTAACCCTAATGCTGGGCTGGAAGAAGCACAAGCTGGAATCAAGATTGCCGGGAGAAATATCAATAACCTCAGATATGCAGATGACACCAGCCTTATGGCAGAAAGTGAAGAGGAACTAAAAAGCCTCTTGATGAAAGTGAAAGAGGAGAGTGAAAATGTTGGCTTAAAGCTCAACATTCAGAAAACTAAGATCATGGCATCTGGTCCCATCACTTCATGGGAAATAGATGGGGAAACAGTGGAAGCAGTGTCAGACTTTATTTTTAGGGGGCTCCAAAATCACTGCAGATGGTGATTGCAGCCATGAAATTAAAAGATGCTTACTCCTTGGAAAGAAAGTTATGACCAACCTAGATAGCATATTAATAAGCAGAGACATTACTCTGCCAAGAAAGGTCTGTCTAGTCAAGGCTATGGTTTTTCCAGTGGTCATATATGGATGTGAGAGTTGGATTGTGAAGAAAGCTGAGCGCCAAAAAATTGATGCTTTTGAACTGTGGTGTTGGAGAAAACTCTTGAGAGTCCCTTGGACTGCAAGGAGATCCAACCAGTCCATCCTAAAGGAGATTAATCCTGGATGTTCATTGGAAGGACTGATGCTGAAGGTGAAACTCCAATACTTTGGTCACCTCATGCGAGGAGTTGACTCATTGAAAAAGACCCTGATGCTGGGAGGGATTGGGGGAAGGAGGAGAAGTGGAGGACAGAGGATGAGATGACTGGATGGCATCACCGACTCGATGGACATGAGTTTGGGTAAACTCTGGGAGTTGTTGATGGACAGGGGAGGCCTGGCGTGCTGCGATTCATGGGGTCACAAAGAGTCGGACACGACTGAGGAACTGAACTGAACTGAATACCTATTTAGCACACTGAAATTTAAAACATTAGAAACAATTAAAATTAGTTTTATTTTTTTTATAAAATAATTATCAAGGACATTTTGAACAGTGCTTGCCTTCTTCTTATCATACAGCTCACAATATCAGGAAAGTATTTCCTTTAAGCCTTGAAGAATTTTTGTACTGCTTTCCAAAAGTTTGGATCAGTTTACACCATTTTATGCTTTGAGCTTCCAACTGTCTTGACATACCCCCATGAGTTTCTTTAATGTGAAGATAATTGCAGATGGTCACTTCCCTAGGATATCTTTATCCTTTTTATCACAATTAGTTTTCTTATTTATGTCAATAAGTTCACCTTCATTAAATCCCTCTGGCTACAAATACAGTCTTCCTATTGGAAGTAGTGCCAACATGTCCAAGGTCAGCTATTTCTTGTACAACTTTATCGACACTCTATTTACATCTCACTTTCAGCATCATTACTTTCCTTTTCCCCTTCTTGTACCTCGCCCTCTTCCTCCTCTCCTCATCCTTTCTGGTTACATTTTTACCTTTGCTGGCCAATTCTTTCTTCTTTATCCAGTTTTGTAAAATGTCAGTTAAGTTTGCCATTGGGAGCAAGGGAGAAACAAAAATGCATGTTTTGTTCTCTATATGTGAAAACTGAGTAATAGATGCACAGTGAATGAACACCACTTATCAGACTTTGGAAGAAATAAAATGATCACCAATCAGGATGTACATTTGATATTTATATAGAGATTTGTGGGCCAAAGTGCTAACAAAGAAATTTGAACTTTATGCAACAACTCATAGTTAAGATATACTAAAATATACCATGGTAAATGAAATTTAAACCATGTTTTTGGAGGACTGCTATTATTTAACTAAATTGTGAAAATAAAAAGTTGTACATTTCTGAGTCACACAAAGTGAGAACTAGCTTTGTTTCATAGTGCTTACACAGTTCAATAGATAAATTAGGGAAATATGTTAATGTAACTTGCCATTAAATAATATACCTCAACCATCAGCAATAGCATTTACTGAAGTTCAATATTTACAAATCTTTTTGTTAAAGAAAAAGAAAAACTCAACAAATGCCAAATAAAATAATTATCTTAACATGGCAAATAAAATGGAATTTCCTGGTAGTCCAACGGTTAAGAATTATTTGCCAATGCAGGGGACACAGCTTCAATCTCTGGTCCGGGAGGATCCCACATGCCGTGGAGCAACTAAGCCTGTGTGCCATGACAACAGAAGTCAGGGTGCTCTGGGGCTTGTGCTCCACAACAAAAGAAACCTCCGCAAAAGGAAGCACTCCAACAGTCATGAAGAGCAGCCCCCGCCCTCTCTAGAGAAAGCACATGGGCAGCAACAAAGACACAGCACAGCCGAAAGTAGATGAATAAATAAATACCTATGGTAAATAAAATACATATAAATGGTGGTGGATTTATAGTTTATATGCAAAGGCAAAGGACCCAGAGTATCTCATTTAGTATTAACAGAGAAGAACAAAGTCACAGGACTGGCATACCTGTTTTTAAGATTTACTATAAAGTTACAGTAATCAACGTAGTATGGTACTGGCAAAAGATCAGACAAACAGGTCAATGGAACAAAGTTCAGAAATATCAGTACACCTACATAAATATAATCAAGTGATCACTGACAAAGGAACAAGAATAGCTCTTTCAACATATGGTGCTGGAACAACAGACATACACATAAAAAATATTAATTTAGACAAACCTTACACCATTCAGCAAAATTAACTCAAAATGATCACAGACCAAATGTAAAATATAAAATTGTAAGATTTCAAAAAGATAACATAGGAGATACCTCGATAGCTTTGAGTATGGTGACAACTTTTAGATACGCATGATCCTTTGAAGAAATAACAGACAAGCTGTACTTAAAATTTGAACTTATGCCGTACCAAAGACAATGTCAAGAGAATAAGAAGACAAGGCAGACTTAGAAAAAATATTTGCAAGAAAACTATCAGATAAAGGACTATTGTCTAAAATGTGCAAAGAATTCTTAAAACTCGTCAATAAGAAAAACTGCCCAATTAAAATGTGGGCAAAAGATATTTCACCAAAGAAGATACTGATAACAAATAAGTATATAAAAAGATGTTCAATATTGAATATCATAGAAAACTTCAAATTAAAAACACTAGATATCACTATGCACCTCTTGGCCAAAATCAAGAACACTGACAAAAACACATCACCACACACTGGCAAGGATGTAGAGCAAGAGGAACTCTCATTCACTGCTAATGGGAACAGAAAAGAGTATAGTCACTTTACTAGACAGTTTGCCAGTTTTCTTCAAAATTAAACTTTCTACTATACTCTTCAGCTCTTGTGTTCCTTAACGTGGTTCAGCTTATGATTTCTATATTTTACAATGATGCAAAAATGAAACACATTCAGTGGAAACCATACTTTTAATTTTGCTTTTTGATCTTTTCCTGGGCTATTTTATTTATTTCTATTTATTTTATTTATTTTAATTTTATTTGCTATAAAACTCTCTCATGATGCCGGGTGACAGTAATGAGCTGTAGATCCCAGTCAGACACACAATCAGGAGGGCAAACAACCAAGACACTGACAACCATTCTGTTTTTCACTTCAGTATAGTATTCAATTAATTACATGAGAATACTCCATACTTTGCCTTTTAAAGAAGCTTTCTGTTAGATTACTTTGCCCAATTGCAGGCTAATATCAGTATTCTAAGCACTTTAAGATAAGCTAGCTAAGCTGTGATGTTCCATTGATTAGATATATTAAATGAATTTCAACTCATATTTTCATGTTATGAAAGGTTTACTAAAATGTAATACCATTATAAGTCAAAGAAGATCTACATGTTTTCAAGGGATCTGAAAATCTATGTGTCCATGCAAAAAAGGCACATAGATATCTCTAGGAGCCTTATTCCCAAATGCCAAAACTTTGAAGTAGCTAATATATCGTTCAGAAGGTGAGTGATTAAACTATGGTACATCCAGGCAATGGAATATTATCAATGCTAAAAAGAAATGTGCTACAAATACACGAAAACACATATCACTTAAAAGCATATTACTAAGTGAAAGAAGTCCACCTGAAAAGGCTATATAGTTTTCGACTTCAACAATATGGCATTCTGGAAAGATGATTTTATGTGGACAGTAATAAAAAAATTAATGACTATCAGAGGCTAAGGGGAATGGAGGGATAAACTGACAAAGAATAGGGGAATTCTGCCCAGTGAAAATATTTTTTTATGATACTATAATGGCAGACACTTTTCATTATACATTTCTCAAAACACATGGCTGTACAACACTAAGAGTAAACCCTGATTAAAACTACGGACTTTGGGTAAGTTTATTGTTTATAACACTGTACACTCCAATGTTGGAATGTTCCAGGTTGGAGATGTGTGTATGTGGAGACAGGGAAATTTCTGTACTTTCTACTCAATTTTGTTGTGATCCTCAATCTAATATGCTACCCAAATAAGCTTTACTAATGTAACAATAAGTTTAAGTGGCAATAGAGAAATTCCATGTGTTTTCTCTTTGAGTTAGGAAAATGAAACAAAATAAAAGTAAAACAAAACAAAAAGCAACAATAAGAATAGCAAAAGAAAACCCACTCTTTGATTACTGTCTAACAATACTGATAAAGAGGAATAATTACTTTAACTGTCATTATATGCAAACAATCTAGAGAAATCAATGAAAAAACTATTAAAACTAATAAGAGAGTTCAATGAGTTCATCAGATACAGAATCAGCTTATAAATTCAACAGGGTTTCTCTATATAATTATGGATTTATGGTAACAAAAACTATAGACTACCTAAGCACTAACACAAGTGTATAAACTATTTAAAGACTTAAAACTAATGAAACTCATGGCCTATGCTATGGGACAATTAAAACAATCAGGACATAACAAGTGTTTAATACATAAAGGCTGTTGGTGGTGTTTGGTTGCTCAGTCGTGTCTGACTCTTTGCAACCCTATAAACTGCAGCACACCAGTCTTCTCTGTCCTTCACTACCTCCTGGAGTTTGCTCAAACTCATGTTCATTGAGTTGATGATGCTATCCAACCATCTCATCTTCTGTTGCCCCCTTCTCCTCCTGTCCTCAGGGACTTTTCCAATAAGTCGGCTTTCTGCATTAGATGGCCAAAGTATTAGAGCTTAAGCTTCAGCATCAGTCCTTCCAATGAATATTCAGAATTGATTCTCTTTAGGATTGATGCGCTTGATGACTCTTGAGAATTCCTTGGACAGCAAGGATGTCTCCAGAAACACAGTTCAAAAGCAACAATTCTCTGGTGCTCAGCCTTATCTATGGTCCAACTCTCACATCTGTCTGTGTGGATGTGGATTAACCATAGCTTTGACTATATGTAATATAGTCAAATATATACAATATATAGACTTTGCTGGTTAAGTGGTGGCTCTGCTTTTTAACATGCTGTCTAGGTTTGTCATAACTTTTCTTCCAAGGAGCATGGCTCCTCTTAATTTCATGGCTACAGTTACTGTCCACAGTAATTTTAGAACCCAAGAAAATAAAGTCTGTCACTGTTTCCTTTATTTCCCCACTTATTTGCCATAACGTGATGGGACTAGATGCCATGATTTTAGTTTTCTGAATGTTGAGTTTTAAGCCAGAATTTTCACTCTCCTCTTTCACCTTTATCAAGAGGCTCTTTAATTCTCCCTTGATTTCTTCCATTAAGTTGGTATCATTTGCATATCTGAAGTTATTGATATTTCTCCTGGCAATCATGATTCCAACTTGTGCTTCATCCAGCCCAGCATTTCACATGATGTTCTCTGCATATAAGTTAAATAGGCAGTGTGACAATATACTTTCCCAATTTTGAACCAGTCCATTGTTTCATGTCTGATTCTAGCTGTTGTCTCTTAACCTGCATACCGGTTTTGTCAGTAGGCAAGTAAGGTGGTCTGATATCCCATCTCTTTCAAAACTCTCCACAGTTTGTTGGCATCCACACAGTCAAAGGCTTTAGCATAGTCAATGAAGCAGAAGTAGGTGTTTTTCTGGAATTCTCTTGCTTTCTTTATGATCCAGCGGATGTTGGCAATTTTATCTCTGGTTTCTCTAGCTTTTCTAAATCCAGATGGTACAACTGGAAGTTCTCAATTCACATACTGTTGAAGCCTTGCTTGAAGGATTTTGTAAGGTTAATACTATTTAAGAAAATCAAAATTCTATTTAATTTTTTAATGGTATGTACACAATACATTCTAAAATGTAATGGAAATATAAATGCCCATATACAAATTTGTTAATCAAACAAAAGGATCAGCAGAAGAATAACAGGGAGGGAGAGGAATTTATCTACTGCAAAACAACAAAACCACACAAAGACCAATAGAACAAATAAATATTTAGCTAAGAAACAGTGTGATAAAGGTGATTAAATCATTGCAAAATTACAGATAATTTAATAAGTTGTATTGGAAAAACTGGAAAGAATTTAAACCTCCAATCTAACAGCATATGCAAAGTGGGTGAATCAAATCATAAGAAGTAACAACCTAAATGCCTTCTAAATATAAATGTTACTATAACATTTTTAAAAATAGTATAGTCTGTTAAAAAAGGCAAAAAAGAACTTTAAGTTTTAAATATAAACTCAGAAAAATAATTAATAATAATTATATAAAACTGATATCACCTTCAGTAAGTTACCATATGTATAAAGTTTACAGACTTAGCACACATTGTGGAAAAATATTTGCAGTATCTAGATCTAAATATCAATTATTTGTAGAAAATGAAAGAGACTTTTGCAATCCAATAAGCATAAAATAATACTTTCCTTGAGAAATTTACGGGCAAATATTGAATATTATGCACAAAATTCTAGTTATGGAAGAGAGAATCCAAAAGGCTAATTGGAATATGAAGAGATTCTCCAGATCACTGGTAAGCAGAGTAAAGCAAATTTAAAGAGATATTTTATGTCTATTAAGTTGGCTAAATATTGAAATTTCGATATTCTAGGTGCTAGTACAGATGTAAGTGGAAAAGGTTTGTTGGTGATGAGAATGTAAAGGATTCAGCCATTTTGAAGAGCATATGTTGGTGTTTGGCCAAATTAAATATCCCTATATAGTATGAGCTAATAATGCTAACAGCAGTTTGCATCCACAAATAATTCTCACATAGATAAATAAAGGGATATATATAGGAAAGGATGTTTCTCACAACACTATTGTGTGATGGTGAAAAAGAAGTGATAGCCTGGGTTTCTATAACTGGATCTGTGCATATACAAAATGTGATATTTGTACATCACAGATTACTGTGCAATAATCAGAAGAATAATTAGATACATGCAGCAACTCAAATGGAACTTTAAATTATAGTGAGTAAAAAAATGGAGCAATAGTATTATATAGACATATATATCTAAAACATTATATACATATTTATATAAATTAAAAATACATGATGGCAAAACAATCACATTTAAAAGAAATAAAAGCAAGCAAATATATACACCTGAGTAACTTTCTATAAATGAAATAAGCAAGGAGTTTTGTATAGATAAATGTCATAATTGCAGGAAAAAAAGTAACTCTACATTCTGTGCTCAAACACGCTATCTTACCAGTCTATAAACAAGTGTTATACATATTTAACACCTAAACCAAAAGAGTTTTTTTTCATTTATAGCACGGACAACAGAACTATTGTATAACGATAGTCAAGGATACATAAGTGTGCTTCAGATGTTTACTGTGGAGTCTTCCTAAAGTTCCCAAGTTCTAAATAAGGACACGCAGGACTGCAAAGTTCTATGTGAATTTTTAAAATCCAAATAGGGATCAACATTGAGAAATCTGAAAACTGAGGTGATCTTTAAAACACACATATATCAATATATATATGCATACACACACACATATAAAAATACATAAACACACACATATATGTATATCAGTTTAGTCAAGTCTAACTCATCTGTCTGGTAAAGGCTATGGTTTTTCCAGTGGTCATATATGGATGTGAGAGTTGGACTCTGAAGAAAGCTGAGCACTGAAAAATTGATGCTTTTGAACTGTGGTGTTGGAGAAGACTCTTGAGAGTCCCTTGGACTGCAAGGAGATCCAACCAGTCCATCCTAAAGGAGATTAGTCCTGAGTGTTCATTGGAAGGACTGATGCTGAAGGTGAAACTCCAATTTGGCCACCTCATGCGAGGAGTTGACTCATTGAAAAAGACCCTGATGCTGGGAGGGATTGGGGGCAGGAGGAGAAGGGGATAACAGAGGATGAGATGGCTGGATGGCATCACTGACTTGATGGACATGGGTTTGAGTAAACTCCGGGAGTTGGTGATGAACAGGGATGTCTGGTGTGCTGTGATTCATGGGGTCACAAAGAGTCGGACACGATTGAGTGACTGAACTGACTGAACTGAACTCATCCTTATGGACATAATTAAGGATCAGTAGCTTACCAGAGCCTTTCTCTTGATCTAAGGACAAAAAACTTACCCACCTTGCAGGAGCAGATGCAACTAAGGACTTCTCAGCAAACAGGCTTTTTTCCTATTAATTTTCTCCCTCACAATTTTAATTTATCATTGCAATACTTTAAATTCAGTTACAAATTTTTCATTAAAAGAGGTGAAGAAACTTAAGAAGAAACTTACATCTAATTAGTCTTGACCTTAGAAATCCTTATGTTTTAAATATATCTATTAGAAAGATTTATAGAAAATCAAGATTTTATCTTGGTTGTTGATAAGTCACAAAATAATTATAATGTGAAACTATCAGACACAATATACCTTGACATATCTCATTTTGACCTAAAAGCATGATCCTTTATCAGAGGCAAAATCTTTTCTATGGTGGACTTCATCTAACTTGACTACACATGTTGATTAGCTGGGGCCAAGAAAAGTAGTCCATAATTTTTTATAATGCTTTTTAGAAAAAATGGGTTCTTTAACTTAGTAAATACTTTATTAGAAATCAACTATTAGGGAAAATTGGGTTGAACTTCTTCCTAAGGAGACTGTAGGTGCTTCCAGCTTTCACTTAGGTTGTTAAAACCTGAAAAAATGCTACTTCCACACTTAAAAACAAACAAAAACTGTATAATCTTCAAAGTCTAACGTCCTACCCAATAAAAACCTAAAGACATCAAGACCCAAGAAAACACACGTGTGCAAACATCATCAACAGAGAAAACCTACAACAGAATTGAACTAAGATGAACTCAACACAATGTTGAACTATTTTTTGATGAAAATAACAAAATTGTGATGAAAACTATATTAAATATTACAGTTGAAAGATAAATGCTATGTATAATGAGATGAAAAATCTGAGCAGAGAGATGGAAAATACAGGGAAACAGAATTGTTAGAAAACAGGAAGAGTAATTAGAAATGGAGACTGCTTTCAATGGACCCATGAGTAGATTTAACACAGCAAATATAATAATCATCAACATGAACAAAAGTCAAAGAAAATTACCATTTTGAAACACAAGGAGAAATAAAGAGTAACAAAGAAATAAAGAGAAACAAAGATCAAACAGCTGTGAAAATACATGAAATATTCTAACATATGTGTAATTACAATCCCAGACAGAAAACAGAGATCAAATAGGGTAGAAGAAATTTTAGAAGTAACAACTTGAGAATTTTCCAAATTAATGTAGATGTTAAACCATAGTTTCAAGGAACTCAAAGAACATCAAGTGGGATGAGTTCAAAAGAACCAACCAATCAAACAAACAAACAAATAACCTCATGCCTAAACATACCATATTCAAACTGCCAACCAAAAAATAGAGAGAAAATACAAAAGGCAGACAGAATTTTTTTTTTTTATTGTCTTTATTTATCCTGTGTTATTTTCAGGTACTTTCAAATTCTCTACAATTGTTCTTAGTATATTTTACTTAGTGTTTTAAATCCTATCAGATTGCCTTTATTATTTTTTTATTTCTTTTTTTTTTCTTTTTTTAATTTATTTTTATTAGTTGGAGGCTAATTACTTTACATATATATGGACTTTAGAAAGATGGTAACGAGAACCCTATATGCAAAACAGAAAAAGAGACTCAGATGTATAGAACAGACTTGTGGACTCTGGGAGAAGGCGAGGGTGGGATGTTTCAAGAGAACAGCATCGAAACATGTGTATTATCTAGGGTGAAACAGATCACCAGCCCAGGTTGGGTGCATGAGACAAGTGCTCGGGCCTGGTGGACTGGGAAGACCCAGAGGGATCAGGTGGAGAGGGAGGTGGGAGGGGGGACTGGGATGGGGAATACATGTAAATCCATGGCTAATTCATTTCAATGTATGACAAAAACTACTGTAATGATGTAAAGTAATTAGCCTCCAGACAGAATTTTTTTAAAGGCAGGCAGAATTTTTTTAAAGGCAATTGCATAGACAGAACAAGAGTAAATAATTGCAGCTGACTTGTTTCCAAAATCTAAGAAAGATACGATATAGCGAAAGGACCTTTTAAAGTGTTAGGAAAAAAATACTTGTCAACTCCAGAATTCCATCCAGTGAAAATGTCATTCAAAAATGAGGAGATAATTTGTATTTTTCCCAGAAAAAAAATGGAGAATCCACTGCTTATTGATTGGCACCAAAATACTCATTAAAGGAAGTTCTTCAGGCAAAGGTAGTTTAATACTCAACAGAAGCAGAACTCTGCAAAATATGAGGAGTACTAGAAAGGTCATAAATTAAGAAAATAAAAAATTTTACTTTATTCAAATATATTTTCTAGGCCATCGCATGTGAAACAAATATACAGAAATAAATATATTAAGACTAAAGGAAGGCTAAACTTCATGTCCAGGCAAATAGCCCTCACTCATACTCATAAACATGCCCCCATAACTCAAGAGACCAAGTTTTTGGAAAGTTTCAAAACTGCAGTTAGAGAATCCCAGTGGTTAACTCTACCATCAGAAGCAGACACTGGGAAATAACTGTTTTCAAATTACACAAGCATAATTGTTGTTGGCGTTTTCAAGATGGTCACTTAATAGCGCTAGAGAAGTTTGAAAGGAAACCCGCCAAAATTTTATATGATTATTTGACACTAGGAGAACAAATTGGCTATTCCACTCAATCACCACTGTGCATAAAACTTTGCTAAAATTGCTGATGGTGTTTTTGGTCCATGTCTCCTGGAAATGTTGGTAAAACTATAAATTTAAGACACGGACAAGAACCTAAACCTCATGTTTCCTTTGAGTATTCCCTCATGGTTACATGGAACTACACCTCTTTTTCCTGGCCAATGTTTCATAATCACAGCATGGATTGAATCTTTTCCTTGCTGAAGAGTTTTGACTCTGGCAATACTGGTAATTCTAACTTATCTCTGCAGTGACAGAGATATCCATTTTCATGCAGTTGTCATTAAATAGCTTTATAAATACTCATCATTTTTTAAAAAGATCCACTGTCTACTCTACAACTAATATTCAGGATAGGTAGAATAAATGATGTAATTCTAAAACTAAAATTAGTAAAGCCGTCAGAGATTCTCAAGCTCATACGGCTTAAGATATTTTCACTGAATTTAATGACTTCAAATCATTCAACTTTCTGATGCCATATTGTGGATTTGCAAATATTAACTTTCTAGATAGAGTCTACCCTATTTTAATTGGAGAAGGCCAAATACTACAACAGACTCATATAACAATCTCATTTTATTATCAGCATGAAAGGGCAGCTTTTCTCAAGATCCTTCTAATAACCCTTGTAGAAACTAAAGCCTCAATACAGGTTTCGCCACTATCTGAAAGTAAAGTCTTTTAATGAAATCTTTCAAAGGCAAAACGACGTACAGCAAGGAAGCAATTATTTTAGGACACAACTTGCTAAGGATGCACAAAATTAATCAAGACAAAGCACAGATGGTCAGACATAGTTCAAAGTTATTATAGCTTGATGCTACGATACTAAGTGTAGTTCCCAGGGAAGGCGCTTGGTGGCGCTACTCTGCCTGGCACTACTCTTCATTGGAAGGACTGATGCTGAAATGAAGCTCCAGTACTTGGGCCACCTGAGGTGAAGAAATGACTCGCTGGAAAAGACCCTGATGCTGGGAAAGAATGAAGGCAAGAGGAGAAGGGGACAACAGAGGATGAGGTGGTTGAATGGCATCACCGACTCGATGGACATGAGGTTGAGTAAGCTTCGGGAGTTGGTGGTGGACAGGGAAGCCTGATGTGCTGCAGTCCATGGGGTCACAAAGAGTCAGACACGACTGAGCCACTGAACTGAAGTGAACTGACCTCTGGCTGATCCTCTGAGGGGCTTAAGCAAAGGCTCACTGCAAAACAAAAACTTGTTTGTTCTGGTACAAAGCCATGTACCCTAATATTCTTCTGAAACGTTATCTCCCTCCTTTCTAATGTAGAGGTCGCATGCATTCAGCTCAGCTTTTGCATGAGAGTAGGTTACACATTTCCTCCACGGAAATACATGCGGAGGTGGAGTCAGAGCTGGATACCAAAAGCCTAGGACTGAGCCCGAACAGACACTTGAACCCTGGACCCTCAAATTAAAAAGGCTCATTGCAAAACAAAACAATGCGATTTCCTCTCTCTGAACATTCTCTTCACATTTAAAATGGGTACTAATGTAGGTCTCTCATAAAAGCAGTGTCACAAAGCAAATTTTCAAAAAAGAGGGAATCCTCTATTTGTTCTTTCGGAAGAGATCTATTTGTTCTTTTGGAAGAGATGTCAGAGACATTAGCCCTTGAACTCCAAATAGGAAAGATCGTATTGAAATTATAAGAACTAGTAATTAAATATAAGTGTTTTCCAAAGAGAATGAAAAATAGGTGCTCCCTCAGATTTCAACTGTGTTATATACAGCAGTGGATATGTTCGTCAGTAATGCTGCACTCTTTCTCCCACAGTCTTCAAACAAAACTGTCTGCATCCACATCATCAGTTTATTCTCAGTAACTTAAACAAAAAATAAAAAATGAAGTAATATATTCTGTTTCATATTTAGGGTGCATTTTTTTAATTTCAAAATATTTCCTATTAATATGCTTGCCAACACTTAAAGACTTTCTGATAGGTAAAGGATTGTATCTTGTTAGATATAGTCCCTTCATTAAAAAAAAAAAACAACAGTAATCAGATAGTATTTAGCAGACAATCTATTAAATTGACATTCTTTCCATAGAAAGTACAAAATTAAGTATAGAGTTTTTTTGGTTTTTTTGTTTGTTTGGCCTAGATTCTTTGGACTTGAAATATATGTGGCTATTTTCTACTTGAAAAATGACTCCTTGAGTTTCTAATTACCTTTGAATGCTAAAAGTCTTAGAACCAGTTATTGTTTTAAAAACTGTGTAAAACTGACCTTATGTTAAAATGTATGCAGAAATAAAAGGCCACTAATGAGTGATCTTATTGACTGTTTCCCCTTTAGAATACAAAGTGTATCCTCTCACCATGTATTTGAATCCAATACAAGCTATTTAAATCCTGTTATTGGTTCCCTTCTTACATGCATGTGCCAAGTCGCTTCCATCAGTCCACCCAACTCTGTGACCCTTTGGATTGTAACCCTCCAGGCTCCTCTGTCCGTGGGATTCTCCAGGCAAAAATACTGAAGTGTATTGCCATGCTCTCCTCCAGGGGATCTTCCCAACCTAGGGATTGACCCAGGGATCCACTTAGCATCTCTCACATCCTCTCCCACATTGGCAGGTGGGTTCTTTACCACTAGTGCCATCTGGGAAGCCCGTCCCTTCTTACCATCCCACCATCTAAATACTAAGAAACTGTTAAAATCAAGCCCTGCCTGGTGAAAGAAAATGGAAGTGAAGTCACTCAGTTGTGTCCGACTCTTTGCAACCCCATGGACTGTAGTCTAACACGCTCCTCCGTCCATGGGATTTTCCAGGCAAGAGTACTGGAGTTGCTTGCCATTTCCTACTCTGGGGGATTTCCGGACCCAGGGATCGAAACTGGGTCTCCCACACTGCAGGCAGATGCTTTACCCTCTAAGCCACTGCCTGGTGAATATGTCTAAAAAATACTGCAGAAATTCTGGGACTGTTAGCAATGATAATTTACAGTGGTCAAACAGGCAAGTCTCCAAAATAGTTCAGAGGAGTCAAAGATAGATAAATAGGCTTAAATATGAGTAAATTAACATCTTGAATAAGATAAAAGAAATATCACTTAAGTTTTACCTAAGCAGGAAAAGAACCCTCATGACAACATAAAGTTAGAAAAATTTCTCCTGACACAGAGTACCACTCTGGTCCCAGTTCCACTGAATCTTCTGTGTTATGGAAACATGCTTCTTTGACTTCTTATCATGCCTGTCTGCCAACTCACTGTCACTTTTGTGACAGTACTATATGCAAATGTGAAAAACAAGGTAACATTAAAACATTAAATAGAAAAATACATCTTCATGTAATACTTTCTTTGTATACATTTTTATGCAAAAATTTACTCAGTGGTATTCTATCTGTATCTGTTAGATTTAAATAATGTTATAGTTTTAGCTGCCACATACTGTTCTTAGGAACAGTTAAAACTTCAGTTCAGTTCAGTTCAGTCTCTCAGTCGTGTCTGATGCTTTGCAACCCCATGAATCGAAGCACGCCAGGCCTCCCTGTCCATCACCAACTCCTGGAGTTTACTCAAACCCATGTCCATCAAGTCGGTGATGCCATCCAGCCATCTCATCCTCTGTTATCCCCTTCTCCTCCTGCCCCCAATCCCTCCCAGCATCAGGGTCTTTTCCAATGAGTCAACTCTTCACATCAGGTGGCCAAAGTACTGGAGCTTCCCCTTTAGCATCAGTCCTTCCAATGAACACCCAGGACTGATCTCCTTTAGGATGGACTGGTTGGATCTCCTTGCAGTCCAAGGGACTCTCAAGAGTCTTCTCCAACACCACAGTTCAAAAGCATCAATTCTTCAGTGCTCAGCTTCCTTCACAGTCTAAATCTCACATCCATACATGACCACTGGAAAAAACCACAGCCTTGACTAAACGGACTTTTGTTGGCAAAGTAATGTCTCTGCTTTTTAATATGCTATCTAGGTTGGTCATAACTTTCCTTTCAAGAAGTAAATGTCTTTTAATTTCATGTCTGCAATCACCACTTGCAGTGATTTTGGAGCCCCTCAAAATTGAAGTCTGAAACTGTTTCCCCTGTTTCCCCATCTATTTCCCATGAAGTGATGGGACCAGATGCCATGATCTTAGTTTTCTGAATGTTGAGCTTTAAGCCAACTTTTTCATTCTCCACTTTCATCAAGAGGCTTTTTAGCTCCTCTTCACTTTCTGACATAAGGGTGGTGTCATCTGCATATCTGAGGTTATTGATATTTCTCCTGGCAATCTTGATTCCAGCTTGTACTTCCTCTAGCCCAGCATTTCTCATGATGTACTCTGCATATAAGTTAAATAAGCAGGGTGACAATATACAGCCTTGATGTACTCCTTTTCCTATTTGGAACCATTCTGTTGGTCCATGTCCAGTTCTAACTGCTGCTTCCTGACCTGCATATAGATTTCTCAAGAAGCAGGTCAGGTGGTCTGGTATTCCCATCTCTTTCAGAAGTTTCCACAGTTTATTATGATCCACACAGTCAAAGGCTTTGGCATAGTCAATAAAGCAGAAATAGATGTTTTTGTGGAACTCTCTTGCTTTTTCGATGATCCAGTGGATTTTGGCAATTTGAACTCTGGTTCCTCTGCCTTTTCTAAAACCAGCTTGAACATCTGGAAGTTCACGGTTCACGTTATTACTGAAGCCTGGCTTGGAGAATTTTGACCATTACTTTACTAGCATGTGAGATGACTGCAATTGTGCAGTAATTTGAGCATTTTTTTGGCATTGCCTTTCTTTGGTATTGGAATGAAAACTGATCTTTTCCAGTCCTGTGGCCACTGCTGAGTTTTCCAAATTTGCTGGCATATTGAGTGCAGCACTTTCATAGCAGTATCTTTCAGGATTTGAAATAGCTCAACAGGAATTCTATCACCTCTACTAGCTTTGTTCATAGTGATGCTTTCTTGGCCCACTTGACTTCACATTCCAGGATGTCTGGCTCTAGGTGAGTGATCACACCATCGTGATTATCTGGGTCGTGAAGATCTTTATTGTACAGTTCTGTGTATTCTTGCCACCTCTTCTTAATATCTTCTGCTTCTGTTAGGTCCATACCATTTCTGTCCTTTATTGAGTCCATCTTTGCATGAAATATTCCCTTGGTATCTCTAGTTTTCTTAAAGAGATCTCTAGTCTTTCCCATTCTGTTGTTTTCCTCCATTTCTTTGCATTGATCGCTGAGGAAGGCTTTCTTATCTCTCCTTGCTATTCTTATTCTTATCTACCTACTATTAATAAAAAAATACCAGAACACTTTTCATTTTGCAAATGTAGAATTCTCAGTTTCTTTTAAGAACCAGGAATAAACACTATTTCATATTGTTTTCTTAAAACTATATTTTTAGTTTTTCAAAGACAGATATTTATGTTGACTTTTAATCATAACCAATCTCATATACAGTTAGTGAAGGTAAAGAGGTATATACTTTTTAAAATAACCAAACCAGTTATAGGAAATTCTGTAGTACCATACCCACATGCTCATTTACTACAAATAAATAAAGATGATCTCTTTAAATTAAACAGAGGCAATATTGTTACATGCCCATTCAACAGGGCAGGAATAATCTAAAATGATGGTATCACTTAGTTAGAGAAAGCTTCTTTAGAGTATATTAGCTAGAATAATTCTCTTAGTTTGAGCATGGTCTAGAACAGTGCCATTGATTAAAAATACAGTGGGAGCTACACATGTCATTTATATGTCATTTTGATATGCACCCAATTATAAAATTACTGTGATATTTTGTATTTTTATCTTTATATTTAGGTCATAGAAAGCTACTGATGTATATTTTACACATACATCACATCTCCCTTCAGATACTAAATTTTTTCTGGAAATCTTGATCTGTCTATATATTTTATAAAATTTAAAGTTATAAAAATAGATTCATATACCCAAGTTGTTCCAAGCATACTTTTAATGCCTGATAAAAATACCAACAATGATTTTCCTTTAGTTTTCATACTCATTTTGATAAGAATGCTTTTTTTTTTAGAAGAATGGATTTGACTGTGAGACAAAAGTATATCAGTTTCTAAACTATACCTCTTAGACACGAACTCATGTCAGCTTAGTATCATAAACACTGAATTAAAAAAAAATGTTGAAATAAAGTGTATGAACTGAATCAAAATCCTAAGTATATCATGATTAAAAATTAACATAATGTTGCTAATTACAATTAAAGAGTTATTTCATTTAAAATTAATATCTGCATACAAATCTAAATTAATAAAATAAATCATTATTATTGATTTATATTCTGAATGTTTCCTTTTGAACATAAATTTTCAAATTATTTATCTAGGTCTCAAATAGGCCTTTTCTCTTTTTGGAGCTCAGCTGTATGCAAAGTGATATTGGTGAGAAAACAAATCACATTGATTTTTTTGTCTTGATTGTTGAATATTTAGCAAGCATTCCTTTTGTTTCAAGGAAATTTTGAATTAGAATTCACAGAGCAAGCAAGTCTTTGTAAAACTCTTCAGTGACAACAAATGTGCATTGACAAAGAACACAAGATCATTAAATTCATTGTGTTCTATTTATCTCTAAACTTCCATAAACTGGTGATGATTCATAACATTTGCATAAACACACTGAAAGATTTAAGCAACTATGTCCATTACACTCTTCTAAGAGTCTGCTGCAGATAACTGAGCACAAATATATTCAAAATATATCACAGTGGAGAATAAAACTGGAAGAAGAATGTTAATCTCTTGTTTTGAAATCCCAATAAATTCTCATTTTTAGCCTAATGGAAAGAGTACCATCTGTCAAGATAGAAACAAATTTTGTTTTATCTATCTAAAATTCCTTGACAGGTAACATATGTAAAAACTACTATGGCACAAATTTTTTATTTCAAAATACAAAAGCAAATTTATATTACTTCTTCATAAATTTGGAAATCCTTGAGACAATTCAAGGTACTAGCTGGGCAGTGTCTCATTTAATCACATTATCTGGCTGATTTAATGCTAGAAAAAAGTCTGTGCAAGTTCTTGAATTTTGACCAACTAATCTTAGATGTTAGAAAACTCTTATATCCTGCAATTAATTGTTTGGTAGCTAACTGAAGATATTGAATGTTTTGTCCAACATTTAGTCTGTTCCTCATCATTCCTAACAAAATTTCAGCAAGATTATTTTACCATTTCTTCATTTAAAACTGAATTTCTTTTTGTGTAAGAATAAAAGCTGGTCAAAGTCACAAGCTCAGGTTCTTTTAAATAAATTGTTTAAATTTTTATTTCAAGTGAACAGATTTGCTTTTAATTGATGAAAGAAAAACATAAATTCACTATATATACATTGAAATTTAATGAATATCATTAATTTTATTACTATGGAATTTTTGTATAACAAATAGCTGTATTTTTCTCTGCTGCAGTACATTTGCAGCATTCTTACAGCATCTTTTTTTTTTTTTTTAACTGTTCTCAATGTGGTATTATTTTCTGCATCATCACTCAATTCTGCATCAGTTATTTGCTTTCATTTTAAATCTAAAAACTCATATTTATTTCTTTACCTAAAAATAATCTATTTATATTCAACTTCCCCAATTTCTCAACTGTAAAGAATCCACCTGCCAAATAGATGATGCAAGAGAAACAAGAGTTTGATCTTTTGGTTGGGAAGATCCTCTGGAGAAGGCATGGCAATCCACTGCAGTATTCTTGCTAGGAAAATCCCGAGGACAGAGGAGCCTGGAAAGGTAAGGTTCTTGGTATCGCAAAGAGTGGGACATGACTGACGTGATTGAGCATGTATGTATAGATTTTAACTGTTGATTTTCATGAGTTACATTGCTGTATTATTGTATTGTAAGTATTGAGAGTAGACATCATTTCTAATAAAAATAAACCTATCACTGACATATCTATTATCAATGGGTGGATTCATTTGGAGTAACTTTTTCTATATACAAATATAATATTACAATATGCTTATCTGACTGTTCATGAAGGTGGTATTAATAATAGTGATGCTTAAGAAAATTATAATTGGTAATTAATATTTTTATTATTACTAATTTATAATTAATAAATTAATTTATAAATCAATAAATATAAAATTTTATTAATTTATAAAATCAAGATCCTCTGTAAGATTAAAGTTGAGTTTAACAGAAACATATTTCATATTGCTTCAATGAATAATTCAAAACTTTTCACACTGCTATAACTGAACAAAATTTAACATTCAGGTCCTCAGTTCTTTAGCCCTATTTGCAGTGTTCTATGCTAACTTTGTGGGGTATTCAGTATCAATCCTCCTCACAATACACACTCAGATAAACACAGAAACTCATTTAACAAATAAGGAAGGAGATATTTGATGTGATCTTTCACCAAGAATCTGCCTGCATTGCAGGAGACCTGGGTTCAGTTCCTGGATTGGGAAGATGCCCTGGGAAGGGAACATGTCCATGGGAGTCACAAAGAGTACCACATGACTGAGCAGCTAACAATACACTACAGCTGACCTGAGACATTATTATAGGTAACTAAAACATAAGACAAGCTGTCAGAGATGATACCTAAATGATATGATATGATATGATATGATATGATATGAAATGATATCATATATGATATCATATGATATGACAGAGCATTGTTTTGATAGAAGAGTAGAATACAAATTTCCTAAAAAATTAGTCTAAAAAATAAAGGAATGTATCAGTTCAATCACTCAGTAATGTCCGATTCTTTGTAACCCCATGGATAGCAGCATGCCAGGCTTCCCTGTCCATCACCAACTCCCAGAGCTTACTCAAACTCATGTCCATTGAGTCGGTGATGGCATCCAACCATATAATCCTCCTTTATCCCCTTCTCCTCCCACCTTCAATCTTTCCCAGCATCAGGGTCTTTTCCAATGAGTCACTTCTTTACATAAGGTGGCCAAAGTATTGGAGTTTCAGCTTCAACATCAGTCTTTCCAATGAATATTCAGGACTGATTTCCTTTAGGATGGACTGGTTGGGTCTCCTTGAGGTCCAAGGGACTCTCAAGAGTCTTCTCCAGCACCAGAGTTCAGAAGCATCAATTCTTCAGGGCTCAGCTTTCTTTATAGTCCAATTCTCATATCCATACATGACTACTGGAAAAATCACAGCTTTGACTAAATGGACCTTGGCTGGTAAAGTAATATTACTGCTTTTTAATATGCTGTCTCAGTTGGTCATAGCTTTTCTTCCAAGGAGCAAGTGTCTTTTAATTTCATGGCTGCACTCACCATTGCAGTAATTTTGGAACCCAAGAAAATAAAGTCTGTCACTGTTTTCATTGGTTCCCCATAAATTTGCCATCACTTCCCCATGAAGTGATGGGACTGGATGCCAACTGGAATTCCATCACCTTCACTAGCTTCGTTCACAGAGATGCTTCCTAAGGCCCACTTGACTTCACATTCCATGATGTCTGGCTCTAGGTGAGTGATCACATGATTATGATTATCTGGGTATGAAGATCTTTTTTGTACAGTTCTTCTGTGCATTCTTGCCACTTCTTAATATCTTCTGCTTCTGTTAGATCCATACCATTTCTGTCCTTTATTGTGACCATCTTTTCATGAAATTTTCCTTGGTATCTCTAATTTTCTTGAAGAGATCTCTAGTCTTTTTTTATGCTATTGTTTTCCTCTATTTCTTTGCACTGATCACTGAAGAAGGCTTTCTTATCGCTCCTAGCTATTCTTTGGAACTCTGCATTCAAATGGGCATATCTTTCCTTTTTTCCTTTGCCTTGGCTTCTCTTCTTTTCTCAGCTATTTGTAAGGTCTCCTCAGACAACCAGTTTGCTTTTTGCATTTCTTATTCTTGGGGATAGTCTTGATCACTGCCCCTGTACAATGTCAGGAACCTTAATGTCATGGAAAAGTATATAATAGAGTATTTAACAAGAAACAAATGATATTCAATTAACTTCAAACAATGCTATGACTTCTTATTAAATTTTACATACCTTTCATACACTCAAATTATTTGCAACATTTTATCCAAATTTTGTTATACTTATATAAAAGTTGCAAATATAGGACATCTATTCACCTTTCTCAAACTCCCCAATGTTAATGTTTTATATTGTCATTATTTTATAATTCTTTCTCTGTATATATAAGGTATAGCTGGGCTAAGGCAGAAAAGGAGAGACGACCTCAACAGAAGTAGGTTACCTTTATTCAGGCAAGGAGGGGTGAGAGTCGGCCTAAGGACCAGGCTGAGTGCTGAGAGGGATCAGGGAGGCTCCATATTTATAGGGAGGTTTGTGTAAGCAATAAGGGAAATGTTAATCAGGCGGGATGTTTTGGGTATTCTTTAGTTGAGATGGCATTTGTAGTTGGGCAGGGGGTGATAAGTCTTCTGGGCAGGTGTAGGGGGTGAAAGGCTTCTGGACAGGGGGTGATGAGTCCCAGATAGATACAACTGGCCTGGAGCATCAGGGCGGGACCTAAAGTTCTGTTTTGTTTTCTCCGAAGTTAGATGATTCAGCAAGGGCCTTTGAGACAGTTGTTTTATTCTTCTAGGCCCAAAGACTCCTTCAGTATACACACCTAAACATATAGCTTTCTGAAACATTTGTTAGTTACAATCATGTAGCACTTTTACTGCTAAATATATAAAATCATATATGTGCATAATTTTTACATAACCATAATGCAATTATCAAAATCAAAAATGTATCAGTCATGTGATATATCTAATTTAGAGGCTGCCTGTAAATTTTACTAATTGTCCTATTAATCCCCTTTGTTGCAAAAGGAAAAATAAATGTTTATTTTTCAGGAGGACTGAGATCTACCCTCAGCCTTAAAGGTTGCACTTATTGCATTGCCTTATTCTTTAAATTTGTAACATGGAATAATTTTTCAGTTTTTGACTTATTTTTACAATGTAGAGATTTATTCTAAATTTAAAACAATCAATTATAATCTATAATAACTTCTTAGCTACCTGTTTTCCCTTGATTAAAAAAAAAAAATGAGTTCTAACTGTATGTGGACTCAAGGTCCAGCATTGACTTTGTTTCATAGCTCTTCAGATTTATTATCAAAACTAACCGCTATATAAACAGAAAAAAATTCAAATGGAAAATCTGCTCAAAATTTAGTTGATTTTACCAGAAAAACACAACTGAATTCCTTTCTTGGATATATGCATACATCATCGACCAGGTCAGGTATCCCTGTCTTTTTCTCCTAAGGAAAGGTTAAAGAATATTTCCTAGTGAAGGCCACAGATAACACACATTTTGGTTTAGAACAGAAGTCACAAATCTTCCCCTCAGACTTATAACTTTAAGTGACTCAGAGGGAGTGGCAGTGGAAGTGTCAAAGGCAGCTTCATACAGCACTTGAAACCCTTGTCAAACCTCAAGATCTTTCTAAACAAAGTCAGTGATTTCTCTGGGCAAGAATCTTGCATACTGTTAAAAAGTGAAGCAGGATAATTCTATATATCACAAAGGCTTGAATGACAAATGAAAAGCCAGTTCTGCCTAGAAGCAAAACATGCCAAAACTCAATCACCTAAATGAAAAGTAAACTACTCAGGCTCAATTCCTTCTTATCCCTGAAACCATGAGTTCTTAAATGACTTAGACTGTTTCTCTCCATTAAACTCTAAATCACACATGTAAATTTGGATGCAAATCTCTGGAAAAGAGAGGACGGATGATTGTAAAGCAAATACAGATTTGAAGTCCCAAGATAATGACTTCTAATTTTCTTCAAGGGAATCAGATCTAAGAGGAAGAAAAGTTAGAAAACCAGAATAAGGAAATAATGTTTTGAAGTAACATGGACAAAGATGAGAGCGGGCATGACACAATTGTGAAAGTGTTCAGATTCTACTCTGATGGAAGTAGACAGTTTATGTAGAAAGGATTGTTAGAGATGTGGTAAGAAGTAAGGTCGTGTAACTAGGCTGTGGTCATATCATATTTGATACTTTTTGTTCTTGTGGGATTCTGTACAGAAGACTACAAGGATCTAAGAAGGATTTAAATATTGGAGTGAGTTAATATCTAAATCAGCTTTATATTTTAAATAATGTCTTAGAATCTGATGGGAAGTGTTAATAGATTAGGGAAGGAGTGAAAATTGAAGGAGGAAAGTTGATTAAGAAGAGATAATGAGAAATATAGCCATAGTAAAAATTTAAAAAAAGAAGGTGTTGGTTTAAGTGTTAGTATATTTGAGATTAGTGATTAAAATATGTAACATTGTTATGCTTTTCAAGACCTTGTCCTCCTGCCTATTCTTGCTACTTTGCCTTAATACAGTTGACTCTTGAACAATGTGGGTTTGAATTACACTTACATGTGGATATTTTTCAATTGTAAATACTATTGTACTTATGATCCGTGGCTGAACCTGTGGGTTCAGAGGAACTGTGGATACAAAGAGTGGACTATATATCACCCTAAGATTAACCTCTGTGTTATTCAAGGGTCAATTGTACTTCAAAACCATCATATAGGCAGGTATTTCATATGTATTTCAGGAAAAGAAATGCAGATGTTGTGCATTACAAAAGAATAGAACTTTCATTTGCTCAAAGTTTATTCTATTCCCCTGCTCACTAGGAACTATCTAATGCCAGTTAGCTCAAGTCTTGCATACCACATCTTGTCCTTTAATGAATGAGAATCATCCTTAGTCAAAGAAAAGGAAGGGATATGAGACATTTGAGTATTCGTGACCAAGGATAGGGAGGCGAAAAAAGTAAAGGAATTAGTACAAGACAATAAGAGGACAACTCCTCCTTTTAAAAAGTTTAAACTTTTAATTTTTTTCTCTAGAGGATGTGAGTGTTAGAGAGGTTTTAGTGGTATGAACACACAAGAGAGTTTCATTAAGCTATCTGAGTGCACAGCTTTTTTTCGTTTTGCTTTTAGTAATAGTTTATAAATAAAATAAAGATTCCTGCAGGAGGAATTTGCTTTCCCACAGTAAAGACAGAAAACATAAGTATAAGATGGGTACACTGAATTTGAAGGATCTGTAATAGTACTGTCTAACGGAAACATAACAGTAATAAATATAAGTGACATGTAATTTCAAATTTTCTATTAGTCACATTTTAAAAAGTTGAAATGCAAAACTAGTTTAAACATTGTTTTATTTAACCTGATTACATACATATACATACATATGTTTATATATGCCTAATATGTATACAAAAACATACAAAAATATTCTCTTAAAAGCACAATATAATCATACATATGGTATGCATGTTAACCTGAAATTTATGAGGTTATTGTTTCATTTAAAAGTGAACCAGAGCATAATTCTGCAAGATGGGAAACTCCAAATTCAGCTTGGGAAACTCCAAACTATCCTTCCCCTATGGAGACATTGATCCATCAATATGCAGATTGATTTCCCTTGTAAGAAATCCAGAAGCCACTTAAGAGATTCCTCCACTTAGGCAAGCACAAAATCAGGCACACTGAGAATGGTAGGAAATTGATGGCATTCACCAGAGTCCCGCTGTGTCAACAATGACAAAATAGCAAGAGGTCAGAAATATAAGAGTATGGTTTATATATGACATTGAAGTTGCTCAATTTAAAATAGATTGCTATAACTTTAGGATGTTTGATGCAATTACAATGATAACTACAAATAAAACTGTATGTATACAAAAAGTGAAACGAGAAGGGAATAAAAACATATCATTACAAATAATCAACAAAACACAAAAGAGGCAATGAGAGTAAAGAAGGGGAAAAATGAAACAACACATACAGAAAATAACAAAATAACTGAAGACTGAAGATCAACAAAGAAACAGAGGACTTGAACAACACTACAGACCAAATGGATCTAACAGGTACATTGAAACATTTCATCCTACAGAAGCAGAATTCATATTCTCAAATACACACAGAACATTCTCCAGAATCAGCCATATGTTAGGCCACAAAAGAAGCCTCGACAAATCCAAGAGGATTGAAATCATATCAAGTATCTCTTATAACTGCAGTGAAATGAAACTAAAATCAATAGTACAGGAAAAGCTCAAAAATTCACAAAGATGTGGAAATTAAACACTACACTTTGAACAACCAATGAGTCAAAGAAGAAACTGAAAAAGAGATTAAAAATGTTTAAAAAAAATGTTTTAAGACACAAAAATATAATCCATCAAATATTATAGGATACAACAACAACAACAATAACAAAGTACTAAGTAGAAAATTATTTCAATAAACACCAACATTTTAAAAAGAGAAAAGGTCTCAAAAAATTTGATTTTACACTTCAAGGAATAAAGAAGACCTAAGCCAAAATTCAGCAGAAGTAATGAAATAATAAAGATTAGAGCAGAATTAAATGAAATAGAAAAAAAAATTAAAAATTTAAAAATACATGAAACTGAGTTGATTTTTCAGGAATCAACCTTCCTGACTTCAGATTATACTACAAAGTTACAGTGATCAAGACAGCATGGTACTGGCACAAAAACAGAAATATAGACCAATGGAACAAGATAGAAAGCCCTGAAATAAACCCATGCATGTATGGGTACCTTATTTTTGACAAAGGAGGCAAGAATATACAATGGGGCAAGGACAGCCTCTTCAATAAATGGTAAATAAATAAATAAATAAATAAATAAATGGTAAACTGTACAACCACATGTAAAAGAATGAAATTAGAACACTTCCTAACACCATACACAAAGATAAACTCAACAGGGATTAAAGACCTAAATGTAGGACCAGAAACTATAAAACTCTTAGAGGAAAACACAGGTAGAACACTCGATGACATAAATCAAAGCAAGAACCTCTGTGACCACCTCCTAGAGTAACAGAAATAAAAACAAAAGTAAACAAGTGGGACGTGATTAAACTTAAAGCTTTTGCACAAGAAAGGAAACTACAAGTAAGGTGAAAAGACAATCCTCAGAATGGGAGAAAATAATAGCAAATGAAACAACTGACAAAGGATTAATTTCCAAAATATATAAGCAGCTCATACAACTCAATACAGGAAAACAAACAACCAGTCAAAGAATAGGAAAAAAGACCTAAACAGACATTTCTCCAAAGAAGACATACAGATGGCTAACATAGGAAAAGATGCTCAACATTGCTCATTATTAAAGAAATGCAAATCAAAACCATAATGGGATATCACCTCACACAGGTCAGAATGGCCATCATCAAAAAGTCTACAAACAATAATTGCTGGAGCCGGTGTGGAGAAAAGGAAACACTCTTCCACTGTTGGTGGGAATGGAAATTGATACAGCCACTATGGAAAACGGTTTGGAGATTTCTTAAAAAATTAGGATGTCTCAAAGTATCAACAAACTTTACTATTCTTTATCCAGACTAATGAAGAGTATCAGTATCAATTCAGTCACTCAGTCATGTCCGACTCTTTGTGAGTTTGTGAAATGCAGCATGCCAGGCCTCCCTGTCCATCACCAACTCCCGGAGTTTACCCAAACTCAGGTACATTGAGTCGATGATGCTGTCCAACCATCTCATCCTCTGCTGTCCCCTTCTCTTGCCCTCAATCTTTCCCAGCATCAGGGTATTTTCAAATGAGTCAGCTCTTCACATCAGGTGGCCAAAATATTGGAGTTTCAGCTTCAGCATCAGTCCTTCCAATGAACACCCAGGACTGACCTCCTTTAGGATGGACTGGTTGGATCTCCTTGCAGTCCAAGGGACTCTCAAGAGTCTTTTCCAACACCACAGTTCAAAAGCATCAGTTCTTCAGCACTCAACTTTCTTTATAGTCCAACTCTCACATCCATACATGACCACTGGAAAAACCATAGCCTTGACTAGACAGACATTTGTTGGCAAAGTAATGTCTCTGCTTTTTAATATGCTGTCTAGGTGGTCATAACTTTCTTTCCAAGGAGGAAGCGTCTTTTAATTTGAAGATGTACAATATTTCAATAAAGAGAAAAATGAAAAGTAGAATATTTAAATAAAGTCAGAAATAAAAAATGAGAAAATGCAACTAATGCCATAGAGATAAAAAGGATCATGTGACAACTATGAACAATTTTATGCCAACAAACTGAAAAACCCAGAAGAAACAGCTTCATAGAATTATGCTTTTTTTTTTTTTTTTAAAGAATGAATCATGAAGAAACAGAATACCTGAACAGACTTATAAGTAGTAAGAAAATTGAATCAGTATTTACAACCTTTCAACAAAGAAATGCCTAGGACCAGATATCTCCATTAGAGAATTCTTTCAAACATTTAAAGAATTAATGCTAAACCCTCAAAAACTGAGGTGAAGGGAATACTTCCAAATGCATGTTATGTGGCCAGCATTACCCTGATACTAAAGTCAAATAAGAAACTACTAGAAAACAACCACAACAACGATAGGCTAATATATATGATAAATATTGATGCAAAAATTCTCAACAAATACTAACAAACTGAATTCAAGTGCACGTTCAAAGGACAATACAAATATCTAAGTTAAGATATAGAGTTCAACATACAAAAAAAAAAAAAAAAATCAATGAATGTGATACAATAAAACAAAAGAATGAATGACAAAAACCATACAACCACCTTAATGCAGAACAGCATTTGACAACATTCAACATCCATTTACGATCAAAATAGTTAAACTAGGAAATTACATCATAAAGGAAAGGAAATTACATCATAAAGGCCATATATGAAAAGCCTATAGCTAACATTATGCTTCGTGGTGAAAAACTAAAAGCTTTTCCGCTAAAATCAGGAACAAAACAAGGATGCTTATTTAGCATATTTAACATAGTAGTGGTAGTTGTACTAGAGCAATTAGGCAAGAAAAAGAAGAAAAGACATTCATATCTGAAAAGAGACAAGAGAATTACCTCTGTTATCAAATAGCATTATCTTACACTTTAAAACCTCTAAAAATTCCACAAGAAAACTTCTATTGCTAACAAAATCAATAAACAAAGATCAGTTACATTTCTGTACACTAACAACAAATGATCCAAAAAGGACATCATGAAAACAATTCTATTTACAATAGAAATTAAAAATAAAAAAACTTAGTAACTAACTTAATCAAGGAGGTGAGAGACTTGTACACTGAAAACTATAAAACATTGAAAGAAATGTAAAAACACACAAATAAATGGAAAGACACCTGTATTCATGGATTGAAAGACTAAGTATTTTAAAATACCCATGTTTTAAAAAGTGCTTAATTAAAAACAATCTATATGAAGATGTCAATGTCATTTTTTTTTTGCAAAAATAGATAAAACTTCCCTAAAATTCATATGAACCATAAAACATCCCGAATAGTCAAAAGAAGATTGAAAAACAAACAAAAAACCCTGAGGCTTTACACTTCCTGAGTTCAAAACTTATTACAAAGCCAAAATAAAAATAAATATAAAAATAAACTGAAAAGAATAGCCAGAAGCAGGCATATGAATATGATTAAATGATCCTCCAGAAGGGTGCCAAGACTATAAACAGTAGAAAGGTTCATCTTTTCAACGAATGGTGCTTAGAAAACAAGATCCTCAAATACAAAAGAATGAGATTGAACTCATACTTTACACACACAAAAAAAACTCAAAATGGATTAAGTTCTAAAATTAGGACCTGTGACTGAAAAAGAAGAGGGGGGGAGGGAAGGAAGCTTCATAACATGGTATGATTGTTAATTATGTATCAAATTGGAATAGCCATGGCTATCCCTATTTTTTATCCTGGGCCTATGAAGGTGTTTTCTGATGAGATTAGCAGCTGGATTAGAGAAATCAGTAAAGCAGTTTACCCTACCCAATGTGGGTTGAGCACTGTATAGAGCAAAATGCAGAGAGAGAAGAGGAGGAGTTTTTTCCTGCCTCACTGAATAAGCAAGAGAATTTTATGTCATTTTTTTTGTTTGTTTGTTTTTAATTTTATGTCATTTTTAACTGTCCTTGAACAGAAATTTACATCATTGGTTCCCAATGTCTCAGGGCCTTGGACTCAGACTGTATGATGAGTTTCTGTAGCTCTCCAGCTTGCAGAATGCAAACTGTGGAACTTCTCAGCCTTCATAGTTGCATGCCAATATCTCATAAATCTATATCCACCTATTCATCCATCTATTCGTCCATCCATACACCCATTCAGTGTAATGGTTCTGTTTCTCTAGAGAATCCCACCTAATACATATTGGTCTTATTAATGATTTCCTGGATATGACACCAAACTTAAGCAATTAAAGTAACAATAGTCACATGGGACTACACGAAACTAAAAAGCTTTTGCATAGCAAACAATCAACCAAGTGAAAAGGCAATCTTGGGAATGAGAGACTATATTTGCAAATCGTAACACTAATTAGAGGTTAATTTCCAAAATATGTAATGTGCTCCTATAACTCAATGGCAAAAGACAAAATAACTCATTAAAAAATGAGAGTGCTTGAATAGATATTTCCCTAGAAGATATACAAATAATCAACAGATACATGAAAAGCTACTCAACGTCACTAATCATCAGGCAAATGCAAAATCAAAACATCTCACGCCCTTTAGGACTAATTATTAAAAAAAAAAAATCCCCCTAAAACAGAAACTAACACGCGTTGGCAAGGATATTGAGCAAATGGAGCAACTGGTATGGAAAACATCAGACGCTCTTAAAAAAAAAAAAAAAAACAACTAAAGTAGAAGTACTATGTGACTCAGAAATCCAACTTCTGGGTATTTATTTTTTAAAATGAATGATTTAGAAGAGATATTTGCACGTTCATTTTCATTACAACATTATTTACAATACCCGAGAGGTGAAAATAACCTAAATATCCACCTCCAGATGAGCAGATAAGGAAAATGTGGTAGATATACAAAATGGAGTATCATTCTGCTTTAAAGGAGGAAATCCTGTCATATGCTAAGGGAGTGAACCATTATGCTAAGTGAAATAAGCAAGAAAGATAAATAATGAATGACTCCACTTACACAGGCTATCTCCAGGAATCAAACTTATAGAAGCAGAGAATAGAATGCCTGTCGCCACAGGCTTGGAGGAGAAAATGAGTTTCAGTCATGCAAGATGAAGAAGTTCTAGAGCTCTGCTGCACAATGAACACACAGTTAACTCACACTGTACTAATACATTTGAAAAATGTATTAATTGGCCAGATTTCATGTATATGTATTTTTTAACCACAGTTAAAAAATGTCAGTAACACTAACCCTAACTTATATTAATATTTTCAAATAGTTAAATATAGTTTATATTAAAAATATTCATGACTTTCTTATGTCCTTTGTCATAGGGGATACAGCTGTGTGACAGACAAAAATTTATGCTTTCATGGAGTATACTTTCTGTTGTTGCACAGATAAACATTTCAATAAACATGTTTTGGACTTGTCTACTCAACCACATGTAGGATATTTTTCTTTCCTTTGGAAGATGACAAGGAGAGAAATTGCTGGGTCATATATTGGAGGGATCCAGGATTAATTTCCATTCTCAACCAATTGTGCCTATTTAATTTATAAAACCTTCTGTTGTACGCCTAAGTTATTTTGGCATTTTAATATATATTTATGTTATTTTTGATAATATTTAAATATCAAAGTTGTGGATGGTAACACTATACTTTTCCTTCATCACAGTAGATTGGTGAGATAAAGGATACAATTTTACTAGAGTTCTAGATACTTATCAGTAAACTTCTTTTCAAAATGATCATTTAGTATTACAGGAGTAATATGTCCTCCTCATTTCATCATTCGCTTTTTTTTAATTCCTCCTAAAATATGAAAGAATGAAAACAAAACATCATTTTAAAGGTTGTAAGTAGCTGAGTTCTTTTAAAAGAAACTAATACAGATTCTTATGCTGTAAGAGATTTGTATATAATAAATTCATATCAAACTACATTGGGCATGCATCTAATATAACATTCTCTTGGTCTTACTTCACAAAAATTGTAAGAACATGTATTTTGAAGTGCCAAAGGTAGACTGGCATTGGTAACATCTTAGGTTGGTAGAGATTTTTACTTTTCTACATGGTTTTATGCATCTTAATTATTTTGTGGTGCTCATGCGAGCATCCTCTGACAGCTCACTATATATTTTACAGTAAATAAAACAAGCAATCATGTACAGTAATGCATACAAATGCAGATAGTACCATGGAGAATACATTATTTAAGATTATTTACTAATGTCACCTGGCTCAGAGTACAACTTTTCTCAGTTTGTTAGAAAAAAACACAAAAAAACAACTTGATATTAGCAATTAAACTTTGTTGTAAATATGTGGTTAAAAGTGAATATAAAGTTTAATGTTTTTCCAATGAGAACTTGGCTAAATTGTTACTATATATATTTTTTTTTTCATTTATTTTTATTAGTTGGAGGCTAACTACTTTACAATATTGTAGTGGCTTCTGCCATACATTGACATGAATCAGCCATGGAATTACATGCATTCCCCATCGCAACCCCCCCTCCCACCTCCCTCTCCACCTGATTCCTCTGGGTCTTCCCAGTGCACCAGGCCCGAGCACTTGTCTCATGCATCCAGCCTGGGCTGGTGATCTGTTTCACCCTAGATAATATACATGTTTAGATGCTATTCTCTCAAAACATCCCACCCTCGCCTTCTCCCACAGAGTCCAAAATTCTGTTCTGTACATCTGTGTCTCTTTTGCTGTGTTACTGTATATTAATTACTATATTAGTCTGGGTTTTTCAAGAGGAACTAACATATTCACTAAAATAAAACCACACAGAGAAAATACTTGTGACATTTTACAGTCCAAGTTTCTATAACTGATCTGCTGCTGCTGCTGCTAAGTCACTTCAGCCGTGTCTGACTCTGTGCGACCCCATAGACGGCAGCCCACCAGGCTCCCCCGTCCCTGGGATTCTCCAGGCAAGAACACTGGAGTGGGTTGCCAATTCCGTCTCCAATGCATGCATGCATGCTAAGTCGCTTCAGTCGTGTCCGATTCTTTGTGACTCCATGGACAGAAGCCCACCAGATTCTCTAGGCAAGAATAATGGAGTAGGTTGCCATTTCCTTCTCCACTATAACTGATCACATGATCCCAATTTGTATTTATAACTGCCTTTTCTATACCCATTCTTTATTCCTTTGGCCCAGCAAGCACCTCAGCTGGTTGTGGTTCTTTACCTGAGAAACCAAAATGTTCATCTCTGAAGGGCTTAGATGATTTGTATTCTTGCCTGTTTTGGGTTGTAATTTCTAGTGACCTTAATATGGCAATGCTAAAAGACACTGTAAGAGATCTTCTGTTTTCCAGATGTAGTCTTTATTACCTTCATTGTGGAGTAGCGGTCAGATTTCCCCTTTGTAACAAGGATCAATCACCCCAGCCAGTATAGTAACTACCGTCTTCACTCATTGATTCAGAGGCATAAGGAGGCTAGAGTGATTGGACAGAAACATTAGCTTTTGGTTCAATGAGATCATTGTTGTGTCTCCCTTTAGAAGCACTTCTACATTTAGAACCAAGACTTCTAGGCTAGCAGAACATAAGGTTGTGGGAACAGGAAACAAAATTTTTGCTAGTGGATTCTTAGGGGTGATAGTGAGTGGTGCCACTTCCATTTCCATCCCTTCTTCCTGGATCTATGAATCCTATCTACATGGCACTATAGATTCAGACCCATACATGGATTTCTGCAGAACCCTGTCCCAGCTCTATAAGGTATTGCTACCAAGTCAGACTGTAATTGAATATTCAAAAAGCCAGTCCACTCTTCTATCAAACAGTTGCTTCAAATTTGCGGAGAATGTTATCAGAAGTGAATTACAGAACATGAGCCTCTTGCTGTACTCTTTTGCTACGAAGTGAATTCTCTTATCAGAAGCAGTGCTATGTGTAAATCCATGAAAGTTGATAAGGCTCTTGGTTAATCAATATATGATAGTTTTGGCAGAAGCACTATACAAGGCAACTTCTTATTCAGAACAAGCTTCTATTCTTGTAAGGACAAACTGCTACCTTTTCTTTCCATGATGGATTTGGTCCAACATAATTAATCTTTATAAACAGTCAGTTAACAACCCTGGTGAAAGATGCTACTGGGAACTCAGTGTTTCTATCTGCAGCTGGTAGACTGGGCACTGAGCAATAGCCATGGGAAGGTCGTAGTGCATGGAAGTCCATGTTGTTGAGACCATGCATAATTTCCATCTATGCCACCAGGGCCACTTTGCTCATAGGCCCATTGGCTGATGACAGGAGTGACTGGAGAAAGAGGGTGTCTGGTGATTACAGAAAGTGTCACCCTATTCATTTGATCATTAAATTCGACACTTTGGTGAGTAGAACAGAAATATCAGTATTTTTTGCTCCATTTAGGCCATCCATACATCTCCTCTCCAAATTACCTTGTCATCATATTTTTCAATTATATTCCTTTCAGGTCATTACCCATCCAACCAAATCATTTGCCCCAGCTCTAAGTGGGCACATAAATACATGTCTGGCAATTTTTCCTTGTAAGCAAAGTGGACATCAAGGTGTGCTGCTTATAATCCTGCCTACTTGGAGAATTTCTGTTCACCAGGGTTTAAAGGTGTGTCCCAAAAAGGGGCAGTGGAGCTACCACTGTCCACTATCCTGTAGTGCCAGTATATCCTGCAGAACCATCTGGAAGTCAGATCTGAGTCTTCTCTTCCTTTATTGATTGCGGGGAATTTTCATGGTACAGCCATAGGTGAAGGCGGAGTGAGGGAAGGAGGTGAAGCAAAAATGTGAGCCATAGCATTTGAGCCACTTCTTTATGTAACTTACTTGTGCCTTCAGGGCCTACTCAGGCCTGGTCAAGTATAAACTGCTTACATTTGATGATGGAGTGTTGCTATGCATGCCAAACTCTGTTTGGTGGGCCTGTTAACACTCAATTCACGATGAGATGCTAAGTTCACATAATAATTTGATCATCAGTGGTCAAGAGTTCAGTTTCTACTAAGGTCCAGTATTAGGCCAAGAGCTGTTTTTCAAAAAGAGTAGTTATCTACAGAGGATAGCAGGGCTTTGCTCCAAAATCTAAATGCCTGCTCTGTGGTTCACATCTAAAACCTGCCAATGGCTTCAAGTAGTATCTCTATCTGCTGCTGAAAATTTTAATAATGTTGGATCTACAGCATCGTGTGACCCAAGGACAGAGCAGCTTGTACATCAGCCTGGACCTGTAGCAGAGCCTTCCCTTTTCTGGAATCTGATCAAACCTAGCAGCTTCTGAGGTCACTCAGCAGTGAAATAGAGTACACACCCAGGTAAGGAATATATTGCCTCCCAAATCTGAAGATGCCCACTAGGCATTGTACCTCTTTTGATTATAGAAGGGGCCAGATGCAACAGCTTATCCTTTACCTTAGAAGAGCTATCTCCACATGCTTCCCCCTCATCCACTGAGCTCTTAGAAATTTCTCTAAGGTAAAAAGTCCTTGAATCTGTCAGATTTATTTTCCATCTTCTGGCATGCAAATACCTGAACAATAAATCAAACTACCTGATTTTCTCACTCACTAGGTCCAATCAGCATAATGTCATCAGTGTAATGGACCAGTGTGATAGTCTATGGAGAGTAAAGGGAGATCAAGTTCCCTATGAACTAAATTACAACATCAACCTGGAGAGTTGATATACTACTGAGGTAGGTCAGTGAAGGTGTAGTGTTGGTCTTGTCAGCCAAAAGCCAACTGATTATGGGTTGGTCTTATGTAGTGGGATGGATAAAAAGTTATTGGTCAAATAAAGAGTTGGATACCAGGTACCAGGAAATGTATACATTTACTAAACCAATGAAATAACATCTGCAATTGAAATCATTACCTGGTTAAATTTCAGTTATCCAGTGTCATTCTCCAATATCCAGTTATCTTCTGTATAGGTCAAATAAGTTTGTAGAATGTAGATATAATGGGAATTGCTACCTCTGAATCCTTGAAGGTAGCACTAATGTCTGTAATCCCTTCAGCAATGAGGTGTTACTCACTTTAACAGTAATATCCTGCAAGCCTGAATCCAATTTATGCTATAAGTTTAACCCCAGTCACAGGATGAAATTCTGCATTTGGTCTTCAGTCATCTCACCCTTTGGTTACAGGAGATAAGGGTTTCCTTCAGGACACATATAGGAGTCTTCAGGTCATCTATTGACACCTGAGCTGTCAATTCCAACCCTGAGTTCATTCTTCTGTTTCACCAGGTACCTTAAAAGCAACCAGGAAGGTGGGCTCAGAGATAAAGAATTCTGTCTGCCAATGCAAGAGATTCAAGAGATGCGGGTTTGATCCCTTGGTCGGGAAGATCCCCTGCAGGAGGAAATGGCAACTCACTCTAGTATTCTTGCCTGGAAAATTCTAGGGACAGAGGAGTCTGGTGGGCTACAGTCCATGGGCTTGCAAAGAGTCTGACAGGACTGAGCATTCTCAAAGGAAGAAACTTTGTTATATTCATTAGTTTGCCAAAATGTTAAAAGATGTTGTATGGCTGCTAACTGCTTATAAGGTTTGGTTAGGGTATGCACTTAAGATACTCTGTATTACCAGATAATGACATGGGTTATCAATGCTCTCTTTACTGCTGAAATTAGAGTCATAAATTTCTTTAAATCTAATTATATTACAGACCCCAGAACCAATTCTGAAAATTCCTTTTAAAATTCTAATTATCTAGAACCACTACTAGAATCAGTATGTATTAGTATAGGTTCTCTTGAGGAGAAGAATGAGAGGACACAGATGTAAATATATATTATTAAAAGGAACTGGAAAACATACTCATGGAAGCTGAAAAGTCTCGGTAGCAACAGTCAGCAAACTGATCACTTGGGAGAACTGCTGGTATAAATTCAAACCCAAGGAGAGAAGACCAGTGTTCCAGCTCACTCCATCAGCCAAGTGAAATACCCTTTTTCTCAGCTCTTTTGTTTCATTCAGGTCTTCAGGTGAATGGATGAGACCGAACCATTTTAGGGAGAACAGTCTGCTTTACTCAGTATACTTATTAAAACTTTAATAACTTTCATCCAGAGTTCATCCAGAGACTCGCTGTTACACCCAGAATGATGGACACCCTGTGGCTGTCTGGTTAACATAAAATTGCCATCACGATTACCAATATAAGCAGTAAAAGTCATCAGAAAAATGAGCCAAATCTACACAAATCATTGTACCAAATATCCCAAAGAGATCAGCAATGACTCATAAACACTTAAAGTTTACTTTAATATTACAGACTACAGGCAATGAGACCTTTCATGATAAAAATTATGAACTATCTCTAAAATGAAAAATTAATCTAATTTAAAAGTTTGTGATTACGTAGATTACATTGTTTCTTCTGTATTTAAATTTAAAAATATGTTATCTGTTGTTTGCTCTGAGAACACATGTGATCTTCTACTAAAAATTATTGGACATAGACATCCCTATGGAATCATTAAAATTCCTTTAACTTTTCTGGTACTTTAATTAACACAATGTCATATTTTAAATCTAAAAAATAATCAAAAGGATATTAAGTGATATAACTTGGACATCTGTAAATATATTAATATTAAAAAGTGAATATCACAGCTGACAAATAAAAAAGATTACACAAGCCTCTGAAAATATTATTTGAAAAATAAATCTAACCCCCAAAATTTGATACAAATATTGTGTGTCAAATATAAATGTTTCCATTGTAAAACATTTTCATGTGTAGTAACACTTCATGGAAAAACTCACTTTGTAAGCATGTCCTTTAATTTTATTAAGAAATTCTTATTCCCTTGGAGGATAAAGTGATTCAAGAACAACAAAGCCTCACAAAAAAAGCTAGAAATAAACAAACAAAAGGTTAGACTTTTATGTAAAACTGTCTTTAGGTGAATGCTTAAAGTTTATAGCAGAAAAACTAAAAAATCTCTGGTTTTGTTTCTTTACATTCTCTTTAGACTTTGTCCACTTTACTACATATTTGCGACTGGCATGCTCTCAAGTGTTAGTTTCACCTCTTACCATTTGCAAGGGACACAAGTCCCTTGTTGCCAGTGGGACAATATTATTTGTTTAAAAGGCCATCTCATTTTCCTGCTAAACATAGAAGACAATATTACCCTGCCTCCTTGCATTTAGATGGGACACAGAAATAATTGCAACTAGTATATTACAGGAGGAATACAACATATAATTATGTATGCCTTCTCTGTATCTGATACTGTATGAAAAAAAGAAATCTCTTAAGCATGATCTTTCACTTCCCTTTCACGGAGATCCTGAAGGTCATATATTGAGGGGCAGTATCCCCAAATGGCAAGATTTTAGATTGCATGGTCACTCCCTGGAAGAGGGTCATCTTAACCAGGAATAACTGCATTGAAATTTGCAGATGAAAAATCTTTTACTGTATTAATATAATGAGATTTTAGAGTTATTACAGAAGACAGCATCAATTACCCTAACTATTTACATGTGAAGCTAAGCTGGCTTGAATATATAAAAAAAGAAAATACTAAAATCAAAGTAGTGTAGAAGTATTAGCATCACAGTGATGAATAATATCTGTCCTGTTTGACCTTGAAATTTCTACTCTTAGGCTCCATGTAATCTGTCCTATTCAGACTAAGCCAAGAAGGCTCCAGTATTGTCACAAATGTCTGATGCTTTCAACCTGAAAACATCTTGGTTCTTTGGTCCCTGTTGGTGGAACTGCTTTCATAAGCTATAAATCAACTTCTAGCTACTGAGAACCTCAATCTGTATATACACATTAATGCCATCTAGGTAAAAAGACAATGAGTTAGTCTCATACAGCTTGCAGGCTTCACCCTCTCTATTTTCATTTCTACTCTCTCCCCAGACAAATGAAACCACACATTTCATCCTTTAGATAAGACAATCAATAGTTATTCTTATAAGAATTAAGTAGAATGATAATACCTTGCTAATAATGTCCATTTTCCAAGAGTCAAAATATACTAAAATGAGTCTTTCAATCACAGATCACCCTATAAGGTAACTCCAGATCTTATAAGGAAAACTTTACAGAGTACCTAACAGTTATATTACAAGTAGTTAGCCAGAAAAGTTGAGTAATTTGGTACTTTGTATGCATTATCAATTAACACATTGTAATAACTCTCAGATTCTAAAACATAGTGTCTCAAAAAGGCTGATTTAAAAAACAGTAAAATACAGTACTGAGTGTGTAAAATATTTATCGTATTTTACAGCACAGATTCAAGATTGAGACAAATAATATATTTTAATCACAGTATCAACCAGAAGTTAAATGGACTGTCATTAATGATTTTCTCTTCCAATTTTATTTTTTTTTTTTTTTTTTTTTTTTTTTTTTTTTTTAAATTTTTATTAGTTGGAGGCTAATTACTTTACATCATTACAGTAGTTTTTGTTATACATTGATATGAATTAGCCATGGATTTCATGTATTCCCCATCCCAGTCCCCCCTCCCACCTCCCTCTCCACCCGATCCCTCTGGGTCTTCCCAGTGCACCAGGCCCGAGCACTTGTCTCATGTACCCAACCTGAGCTGGTTATCCGTTTCACCCTAGATAATACACATGTTTCAATGCTGTTCTCCTGAAACATCCCACCCTCGCCTTCTCCCAGAGTCCACAAGTCTGTTCCATACATCTGAGTCTCTTTTTCTGTTTTGCATATAGGGTTATCGTTACCATCTTTCTAAAGTCCATATATATGTGTTAGTATACTGTAATGGTCTTTATCTTTCTGGCTTACTTCGCTCTGTATAATGGGCTCCAGTTTCATCCATCTCATTAGAAGTGATTCAAATGAATTCTTTTTAATGGCTGAGTAATATTCCATGGTGTATATGTACCACAGCTTCCTCATCCATTCGTCTGCTGATGGGCATCTGGGTTGCTTCCATGTCCTGGCTATTATAAACAGTGCTGCGATGAACATTGGGGTGCATGTGGCTCTTTCAGATCTGGTTTCCTTGGTGTGTATGCCCAGAAGTGGGATTGCTGGGTCATATGGCAGTTCTATTTCCAGCTTTTTAAGAAATCTCCACACTGTTTTCCATAGTGGCTGTACTAATTTGCATTCCCACCAACAGTGTAAGAGGGTTCCCTTTTCTCCACACCCTCTCCAGCATTTATTGCTTGTAGATTTTTGGATAGCAGCCATCCTGACTGGTGTATAATGGTACCTCATTGTGGTTTTGATTTGCATTTCTCTGATAATGAGTGATGTTGAGCATCTTTTCATGTGTTTGTTAGCCATCTGTATGTCTTCCTTGGAGAAATGTCTGTTGAGTTCTTTGGCCCATTTTTTGATTGGGTCATTTATTTTTCTGGAGTTGAGCTGGAGGAGTTGCTTGTATATTTTTGAGATTAATCCTTTGTCTGTTGCTTCATTTGCTATTATTTTCTCCCAATCTGAGGGCTGTCTTTTCACCTTGCTTATAGTTTCCTTTGTTGTGCAAAAGCTTTTAAGTTATTCAAAATGGATTAAAGATCTAAATGTAAGACCAGAAACTATAAGACTCCTAGAGGAGAACATAGGCAAAACACTCTCCGACATAAATCACAGCAGGATCCTCTATGACCCACATCCCAGAATTTCAGAAATAAAAGCAAAAATAAACAAATGGGACCTAATGAAATCTCTTCCAATTTTAGAAAGAAGTTACCCTGGAGAAGGGAAAGGCTACCCACTCTGGTATTCTGGCCTTGAGAATTCCATGGACTGTATAGTCCATGGGATCGCAAAGAGTCGGACACGACTGATTGACTCTCACTTTCACTTCAATTTTAAAGTAACAAAAGCACCCTTTAATTTGTATATTTAAGCTTAATGGCAAGCCACTCCAGTATTCTTGCCTGGAAAATCCCATGGACAGAGGAGCCTGGTAGGCTACAGTCCATGGGAGCATAAGAGTTGGGCATGACTTAATGACTAAACCACCAAGCTTTAAATATCAGAAGAATATGACTTAAGCTGAAAAGTTTAGATTCTTGTAAACTTTTCACTTGCATATATGATTTCAATAGAATGAGTCATTATTTTTGCTCCTTGCTCGTACAAAAGAGACAAATAGAAACAGACCAGCTACAAAGCATCAACATAATTTACAGAGATAGTTGAGACGTTCTTTACAAAGTCATGTTCAGTGTAATTCCTTTTTATTATTTTGCTAAAAATAATCACTCTGATACTTTTTCACTTTCTATTTTCCCCAAGGTCTCTTTAGAAGTAACCCTCTAAATTTCCTTATAAGAATTTCAATTGGGAAGGAAATTTATTCTGAAGGATAAGATATGGATGTTACTTCAATAAAATATTTGCAAATATATTTTTAATAATTTCCCTGTTTGCTGATGTTCATATTTTATAAAGTAGCATCTCTAGTCTAGAGAATTTAATGACTTTCTAATGGCTTTCCCTAACCCAAGAAGTCTGAAAAAGACCTCAACAAATGTAATAGAAAATAAGCCAATGATAAACAAGTATCAGAAGAGAATAAAGAAATAATTGTATTTCATTGTTTATTTATCTATGACTCTTCCCAAGAGATAGTCCCAGCAAACTTTGAAAAAATAAAGTAGGACTCACACCTAATTGGTACCTAAGGCATCTTAAGTGTTCAATCACCACCTTATACCTTGGAAATACTTTCAAAACTGCCATTTCCTTTCCAATTCCCAATGTTACCTCCTCTATCAGGGTTTCATTTTCTTTTTCTTAATTCTAGTTTAGAGTCTGGATTCCTTGCAGCTCATATCTCTATTCTAGTTCATCATCTCTAACACAATTTTATGTAAAATGAGTTATTTTCTGCAAAATACACACAGATCATGTTGTAGTGCACACAGCTGCAGAGTGCCTGTTGAATACAGATCTCTTTAGCTTTATATTTTAAAGTCTTCAGAATATACCCACCTCTTTAACTGTGCTTAGAACTGCTCCTTCTTGCAGACCTGAAGTTTCAGCCACAAAACTTTGAGCATTTGCTCAAAGGGAATATTCAACACGGGTTTGAAACAATGAAACATTGTCTTTATACACACTTTTCTTTGTTCTTTTAATAAATACTCTCACTTTTCTGTCATGCTTCAAATGATGATTCAAGACTGCAGAAGAATGCTATTTTCAATTAATTAATTAAGATGTTTCTCAAAATTTCCTAGAAAATTAACATTTTTTCCTTATATATCTCAGATCACTATAATTCAGCTGTCTACTGGAGTCATGTTAAGTTTGTTGACATTAATATATCATTGGATTGACTCCTTCAGCAAGTGTTAGGTGGGAAAGTCAGTATCTACATCAAGATTTGGCAAATTCCTGGAGCTTCAAGGCTACATAATCCCCTTATGCTTTGTGAACAATTCTAACTGAATTGTTAAATTCATTACTATCTTTCCTCTCATAGCATTTATTTTTATTTTATGGACAAAATGAACTTGAAATACAGTCACATTTACTTTTGTCTCAGGAAAACCTCACTAATATGAGCTATTTGAACATATAATAATGTGGATCAAATGTATTTGTTGATTTAGCTCCTCTGTGATTTTTGTTCTTCTGTTCCTGAAATTACCAGGAAATTTTAAATACAGAGAAATTTTAAATACAGAGAAATTTAGCAAGTAATCTCATCATGAATTATTCCCTCGATGAAGGTTAATATTGTGGCTTTATAATTTCAATTCAGCTTACTGTGTTATGTACTTAATCAAAAAAACACCTATGATAGAGAAAGATATGATACTTTAGTGGGAATGGGGCTTTGATATGTCAACTGTGGTTTTAAAGAATAGAAAAGAATAAAAAAAGCTGTTTTTTTTTTCTACATATATTCTTCAATGACGGTTTTATCTGTGATCATGCAATTGGTATTTAAATATTGCACCTCAAGTATTTAGATAATACTGCATTTTTTGAAAGCCTAGCAAGAAGCAAAATGTCTTGCATATATTAGGCATAAAATAAATATATACTTATGGATTCAGTTAATGAATAAAATGGAAATAAATCAATTACATCATTTGAATTTCTATTCCTTTCTAGATAAATAATTGGTATAATTAACTAAATATTCTTGGAAATATTATATTAAAAAATACTGATTTTGTATCTAAACTGGAAAAAAGTGTTGTGAAAAATAAACATGAATTATTTCAATCAGACTTTTTTTTTTTGAGACCTACAACACGCAGAATTTTTTAAGGACCCTCTCACTAAGAGTAACAGTTTCATGTGAAGATAGTTCTACATTCCTGGTGCCAAAATTGTGGTATCTGGACATCAAAGTTCTCATTTATTACTGTGTAATAAATTATTTTATTGAATTATTAAATCTTGCTAAAATTGGTATATTATCAAATAATCAAATTATATCACTTTCAATTATTTTAACAGACAATATATTATACTCCTGATATAGTGAGGTAGACAATCTGAAATATTCCACTGAGAGATACTGCATAAATTTAAACAACTATAATTTATAATGCTTTTCAAAGCTTACTATCAAGTAAAGCATGGTGAGACAACCAGACTTTCTCCTCTACCATTAACCAAATAATAATCAGTTAATCAAGTTATATACTATTTAGAGAAAAATTGCAAGATTATTTTCAAAAATAACTCCTATGGAAAATACCCAAACATACTTAGATCAACAATTCTATGAAACACACTAGTTAAGTGAAGACAGCACATGGTAAGATTTCCAACAGAACTTTCAACAGGCTTTTTGTTCTCTTTCTTAAATATGAGCAAATAGACAAGAATTAGACATTTGAATAAATCAATGAAAAGAAACTGAACAAAGTAAGCTATAAGAAAATAAGAAATCAATGGAAAAATGTAAAAAGAAGAAAATATTAGAGGTAATGATGATGATAAGACAGGTAATAGAAGTTATAGCATCAATGAACTAAGAGAAAAAAAGTCTTCTCCAACACCACAGTTCAAAAGCATCAATTCTTCAGCGCTCCACTTTCTTTATAGTCCAACTCTCACATCCATACATGACTACTGGAAAAACCATAGCCTTGACTAGATGGACCTTTGTTGACATGATGTCTCTGCTTTTTAATATGCTGCCTAGGTTGGTCAATAAAGGACAGAAATGGTAGGGACCTAACAGAAGCAGAAGATATTAAGAGGAGATAACAAGAAAACACAGAAGAACTGTATAAAACAGAGCTTCACAACCCAGATAATCACAATGGTGTGATCACTCACCTAGAGCCAGACATCATGGAATGTGAAGTCAAGTGGGCCTTAGGAAGCATCACTACGAAAAAAGCTAGTGGTGGTATTGGAATCCCAGTTGAGCTATTTCAAATACTGAAAGACAATGCTATGAAAGTGCTGCACTCAATATGCCAGCAAATTTGGAAAACTCAGCGGTGGCCACAGGATTGGAAAAAATCAGTTTTCATTCCAATCTCAAAGAAAGGCAATGCCAAAGAATGCTCAAACTACCAAACAATTGCACTCATCTCACATGCTAATAAAGTAATGCTCAAAATTCTCCAAGCCAGGCTTCATCAATACATGAACCATGAACTTCCAGATGTTCAAGCTGGTTTTAGGAAAGGCAGAGGAACCAGAGATCAAATTGCCAACATCTGCTGGATCATCAAAAAAGCAAGAGAGTTCCAGAAAAAGATCTATTTCTGCTTTATTGACTATCCCAAAGCCTTTGACTGTGTGGATCACAATAATCTGTGGAAAATTTGAAAGAGATGGGAATACCAGACCACATGACCTGCCTCTTGAGAAATCTGTATGCAGGTCAGGAAGCAACAGTTAGAACCTGACACGGAACAACAGACTGGATCCAAGTAGGAAAAGGAGTGCATCAAGGCTGTATATTGTCACCCTGCTTATTTAACTTATACGCAGAGTACATCATGAGAAATGCTGGGCTGGACGAAGCATAAGCTGGAATCAAGCTTGCCGGGAGAAATATCAATAAACTCAGATATGCAGATGACACCACCCTCATGGCAGAAAGTGAAAAAGAATTAAGCAGCCTCTTGATGAAAGTGAAGGAGGAGAGTGGAAAAGTTGGCTTAAAGCTCAACATTCAGAAAGCTAAGATTATGGCATCTGGTCCCATCACCTCATGGCAAATAGATGGGGAAACAGTGGTTATCTTTATTTTTCTGGGATTCAAAATCACTTCAGATGGTGATTGCAGCCATGAAATTAAAAGACACTTACTCCTTGGAAGGAAAGTTTTGACCAACATAGATAGCATATTAAAAAGCAGACACATTACTTTGTCAACAAAGGTCCATCTAGTCAAGGCTATGGTTTTTCCAGTAGTCATATATGAATGTGAGAGTTGGGCCATAAGAAAGCTGAGTGCCAAAGAATTGATGCTTTTGAACTATGGTGTTGGAGAAGACTCTTGAGAGTCCCTTGGACTGCAAGGAGACCCAACCAGTCCATCCTAAAGGAGATCAGTCCTGGGTGTTCATTGGAAGGACTGATGCTGAAGCTGAAACTCCAATACTTTGGCCACCTGAAGCGAAGAGTTGACTTATTTGAAAAGACCCTGATGCTGGGAAAGCTTGAGGGCAGGAGGAGAAGGGGATGACAGAGGATGAGATGGTTGGATGGCATCACTGACTCGTTGGACGTGAGTTTGAGTAAACTTCAGGACTTGATGATGGACATGGAGGACTGGCGTGCTGCGGTTCATGGAGTTACAAAGAGTCGGACACAAGTGAGGGACTGAACTGAACTGAACTAGGTTGGTCATAACTTTCCTTCCAAGGAGTAAGCATCTTTTAATTTCATGGCTGCAATCACCATCTGCAGTGATCTGGGAGTCCAGAAACATAAACTCAGCCACTGTTTCCACTGTTTCACCATCTATTTGTGATGAGGTGATGGGACCAGATACCATGATCTTAGTTTTCTGAATGTTGAGCTTTAAGCCAACTTTTTCATTCTCCTCTTTCACTTTCATCAAGAGGCTTTTTAGTTCTTCTTTGCTTTCTGTCACAGGCAAGCAAATACATAATAAATGCCTGTGTATGAGGACACATTTCTCCTGGTAAGACTACCCATGCTCAAACTTTACGGTAGATGATTTTATCTATTGAAAAGAACCTAAGAATTGCACATGATTAAACTGGTTTAGGTCATTTCACAGCAATAGCTGTAGGAATTTTGTAAACCTTAAGTAAAACTAGCAACTATTAAAATGATTTACCTAATAATCAAAATATCTAAGGCTACATTACAGAAAGCAACATCATACAGCAAAATATAAATTAAAAATAAAGAAATCACACACAAAAAGCAAAATGTATAAAATTTAGACAGAGTAAGTAAGACATAATGCTAAGTAGTTATAAAAAATTGGGTATTTTGTATATGTTATTTAAATCCATATTGTATATATGAAATTTGCTAAAAGGATACATTTTAAAATAAATCTGCTTAACACACACACATGCAAAGATAACTATGCAGAGGTAATGCATGAGTTATTTAGCTCAACTATGATGATCTTTTCACAATGTGTGAATATATCAAGATGTATTAAGATGTGTGATATTAATATATCAAGATGTGAATATATCAAGGTGTTGTACACCTTAAATATGCACTATTTTTATATGTCAAAGATTTCAATAGACGTGTTAAAAATGTTATCTGTTCTGGTAATTTCAAGTGCATTTTCCTATTAAGTCTTTATTAGTCTGAAAGTATCATACAGAGTTATATAAATAAAATAGGCATTGTGATACTTACTAGAGAAAAAAATTTACATATAAGTTAAACTATATATGAGTGAAAGAAAAGCTAAGAAAGCAATAGAAACATGGAATTTTATGTAGGAATGAAAGAAAGTGTAACCACAAAATATAATTTTACATGAAAAATCATAGTCAATAGATAAAATATAATGTTATGAACTTGTCAGGCCAATACTATACTAGAACAATGTCTCAAAAATGTGTACAATTAGGTGGTTGGTGCCATGACTATTATGTTTTGTTCATTAACTGGGATAATTTTCTTTTTTAAACTTGTTGGGTTAGAGAATATTTAGAATATTTTTGTTAGTAAATTTTATTAACCTCATTTTACAGCTAATTGAGTACCAGTTTTAGAAATAGTAACAAATTAGTACATACAAAGAAAAAAAGGTGAGGGAAGAATAATCATATTCATCCAGCAATGAATGATTTTTCCTCTTACTAATGAGACTGTATACATATTTTTTCCCTGTACTGTGTTTAAATTGTCTGAATTGCAATCTAATTTAAATAAGAAGTCAAGTATGAAACATATCCTCAATCTCCCTGAATATCAAATTGGCTATTAAATAATAAAGTATGAATGGAAAGAGATGGGTAATGAGAATATATCTTACAACATTTCTATTCACATATAGTCATTCTTAAGTTTCCAAATGTCTAATATGTATGAAGAATTCTATGATCATGTGGGTGCTAGAGAAAAGTTAAGGATTTCATTAACTAGCCAGGTAGAAAAGAGATATACATAAATATATATGGTGTGGTATAAGTATTCATTCTGTAGAACATATATATTGAGCATTTATTGAAAATTTTGTTTCACAAAAGAGGTAGAGTGATATAAGGGTTTATATCTCTCTGTATTTTTCAAAAAAAACTTTATTTCACAAGGGGAAATACCTAAGAATATTCAAGTAAACCTTAAAATATTTTACCATGTTTAAGTGTATTCCAGAAACTTAATTTTTTTGATATGTATTGTCTAAGATAAACTTTATATTCTTTACTATTTATTGAAAATTCATTGAATAATCAAAGAAAAATGATATTAAAATATTATTCAAACTGTAAAATAGAGTAATATTGATTTGTTTGTTCTAAAGAACTACTTTTTTCAAGAGGTCACCAACTTCCTAAAAGGTTGCAAAGTGAATTGTATCTGTAATAAACTTCTGACTCAGGAGAGGAAGATAACATGAAAGTGTGTGAAAGTAGTCCAGTTTTCCTATCAAAGATTTTACAATTTATACCTATATGGAGAGAACAAATTATTAAACGGTAACATGTTAACAATAATTTCATAATATCCTTTGAGTCAAAGAATACTGTCTTTTAAAATTTTTAAAGAATAATTTAGAGGCTGTTACATAACAGCTGAGAGTCAAGATTATGTCCTGAGTGAAAATTGAAAATCTAAATTACGGCATGTTTTTCTGTAATATATCTCCTTAAAAGATTTTCTTAGTGCTAAGAAAGATATTTTAATATATCTATCACTGCAAACAAGCTAAATATTTCAATTATTGAGTATAAATACTATAGATTATATCTAAAATCTTCTATCAAGTTTTTGAATTTATCATCCATGCAATATTTATGATGAGATTTAAGCAAACTCTAATCCTTTAGGGTGATGGACAGCAGAATTGCAGGAACAACAATGCCACTGTTCAGGGACCTGGGTTTCATTCCATCCTCTGTCATATTCTGGCTCTGTGATCTTGAGCAATCATTCTGACTCCTGAGACATATTTTGGAGGTAATAAGGAGTTAATAGTAAAGTACAGTGGGCTTTCCTGGTGGCTCAGATGGTAAAGCATCTGCCTGGAGTGCGGGAGACCTGGGTTCGATCCCTGGAGAAGGAAATGACAACCCACTCCAGTCCTCTCCCCTGGAAAATTCCATGGACTGAGGAGCCTGGTGGGCTACAGTCCATGGGGTCGCACAGAGTCGGACACGACTGAGTGACTTCACTTCACTTCAATGAAGTACAGTATTCCAGGTCAAGTAAATGTTTTGCACATGTAGTGAAAAATGAAGTTTGACTACATATGATGACAAATATCTGCAAATTGGCTTTTTAATAAATTGGGACTATCTGTTTGGCTCCAGGATACAGTTAATTTTTTTTTAATAAAACTTAGTCAAACTGTAATGTGAAACCAACAAAGGAAAGGTTTTTCCTCATTTTTAACAAAATACAGTAATCTCTGATGTATCAGGTGAGCTTTCTCCCCCCCAGAAGCACAAGGATACAATGATGCTTAACAACACAAATTAATGGATTTTTTTGTTGTTGTTTTGTTTTTTTAAAGAGGAAGAGCTCAAACCCACAGGAAATCACTACTCTTAGGGAAAAAAGGGTCTTGTTATGCCAAGAAGTTTGCAAAACCAATAGCAATTTAATGACAAATTCTATGCTTGGAGAGAAAGAAGAATGAGTTATTGGCAAAATACCTATATATGATGACATTTTTGGTGCTTTGTAATATAACAGAGATAGAAAAGCAATTACTATCACTCTTCTTGAGGCAGTAATAGAGCCTGCAAAAAGGTGCATTGTACTCGGTGCCAACAGCAAAACAGCCACATGTGGAGCAATTAAGGCTGAGATCTCCATCATATTTTGAAATTGGAGTGGCCACCTCCTCAATCGTAACCCACACATTCCAAAATCGTGAATGCTATATAGTCACAGACTTATCTAGGTAAAAGGCTTAGCATAATTTGTTGCCCATAATTTTTAGGTTGACTTTGATCTTAATATCTAGAATGATTTGGTACAGATATCAATATTTTTGCATTCCTGATAGCATAATATTGAATCTCGGGATTGTCTGGCATATACTTCAAGTTATTGTTCAGTTAAATATGAATAGCTTTGTGAAAGACAGTAAACAATATGCTTCTTGAGCAAAAAAATTATAATTATATTTTATTATGTTGGAGAATACAAACGCTAAAGGTTTCATAATTGCTCATCGCTGATTAAGCAACATGGAAAAACACTTTGAAAATATTTTGGTAACTTCTGCAGGTGAAAGCAATTACTATCAAGTTAAATATAGTGCTTTCCTGGAAGACAGGAAACCATGATAATACCCCCAAAGACTAATTTTTGGAAAAAAAAATCACATAAAACCCAATATTTTCAATACAATAGAAGGATTTGTAACTAATATTACTAACTACTCAATTTCCTTTAGTTAGTATTTTTAATAGTAGTCTTACCAAAACTAGTGATGACAGTGGCATGGTCTAGGGTAGGGAACAGTGAATAAATGGAAATAAATGCTTAGATTTAAAATATATTTAGGAACTGGATTATTGAATGTGAGAAGATGAAACAGAAGTATCAAAGAGGCACCAGGTATCTGCTTAGAAAGCAGGGTGAATGATGGTATAGGAAACTCACAAAGAGAGGCAAGAGGAAGCTGCAGACTGAGGACCACAGTTTCCATTCATTGTAAATGGCTGAAGGTTATTAAGAATGAAGAAGTGAAAGAATTAAGATTTTTAAGCTTTCGGCGGGTCATAGACATTTCTCAGAAACGTCAAAAGCTGCAGAGTAATGCAACTAATTTCTTCTTGTCTCCAGTGAATTAAAGAAGGAACTGAAAAGCTGGTAGTATAGCCAGGCAACCCAGATAAATAGGTTTTAGACTCTGAATGATCTAATAGCATGATTCGGGATCCCATCTGCCATACTTCACATTGGTGGAGTTTAGGACAATAAGAACATTTCCTTAAGAAGGCTAGGAATCAGAGGAAACAAATTTGAAGGGGTTGAGGATGTAGCTGTTTTTGTTTCATTGTTCAGCCCAGTTCCAGAGGGAACAACAGAGATTTTTTTTTAGAAGGATAAAAGCAATGGGAACTTGCCTGAGACAAAATAAAGCACAAAGCAATATATAGAGAGCAGAATATGGAGAGGAGGGTTCAAAAATGCTTACATCTGAACCAGAACAGAGGTAAAGTTGGGACGCATGGAAGAGTGCTACTCAAGATGTTTAAGTTATTAGTGCTTCCCTTGTGGATCAGCAGGTAAAGAATCCGCCTGCAACTCAGGAGACACAGGAGATGCGGGTTGGATCCCTGTGTCAGGAAGATTCCCTAGAGGAGGGCATAGCAACCCACTCCAGTGTTCTTGTCTGAATAATTCCATGGACAGAGGAACTTGGCAGGCTATAGTCCAAAGGGTCACGGAAAGTTGGACACAATTGAGTGACTAAACACACACACAGGGTTCCCAAACTCCTTATATCTTTCAGTTACCACTTATCTTTGCTCCATCAAACTAATGTGTGTGTGTGCAAAAGGAATGTCAGTTTTATCCTTTTCAGCCTGTATGCACAAGTGGTCTTGTTCATCAACGCTTCTCTCAGCACAGGTTTTGAACATAGTAAACCTATTCAATAAGCTGTGAGATCTAGATTTGTTTTCCTGTTGGCACTTAAATTAAAGGAGACCTTAATATGTATAGTATTCATCCATGGGATATCTATATTGGATTATGTACACAGACAGGAAAAGACACTGAAAGGTTTATTCCACTTATTTTCTTTATTTTAGTTTTTATTCAAATATTTTTCTTAAATTAACATATATAGGTCAGTAATTTCAATAAAGGTGAGGCTATCTGTCTGTTTTGCTTACTAATATTAATAGATGCCTTGAACCTAGATGGGTACCTGGCATATATTAGACATTTTTGACATTTGTTAAATTATGGAACCCACCAACATTACCAAAAAACAACAAAAACATCTTCACCACATGTTCTTCGCTGACTAAAAATTTGTAGTAGTGATATAACATTCCTAATAGATTTACTACTTCAGCCATGCTAAAGGGAACCAAGATGTGTTCTATAATAGCAACTTGTCATATTTTCCATGTAAAATATCTAAGAGTAACATAAAGATATAGTAGAAACATTATGCTCAAAGAGGTTAAAGTAATAGTCTGAGAAATATAATAAAAGATTTGTAATTAGGTCACAGCTCCTGAGTAATGTACACAATAATAGTATAAACTATTTGTGTACTCATTTTTAAGTGCATGTCTAACTTCAACCTCAGGGAGTAATTTTATTTCCTATTTAATTTCAGGTGTTGTAACTGCCTTAAGGTTGTTATAAATTATGCACAGCACTATATAGAAATGAAAGTTGCACTTTCTATTCTTTACCAAGTACGAATTTTGTTTTAAATTAAACATGCTAAAAAAAAAAAAATTAAACATGCTGTAGATTTATGGTTTGATTCACAGTCTTGTGGTTACATCATACAAATCAAGGGAGAGTTGCAATGGACATCTTCGAAAAATGCCAGATTTTTCAGTACATTATCAAGAATTCTATTAGTGCATTTAAAATTCATAGAATACATAAAATATAATTAAAAGCCTATTCTTTTTTTTTTTTGCTTTCTTTTATTTTTTTCCATTTATTCTTATTAGTTGGAGGCTAATTACTTTACAATATTGCAGTGGTTTTTGTCATACATTGACATGAATCAGCCATGGACTTACATGTATTTCCCATCCCGATCCCCCCTCCCACCTCCCTCTCCACCCGATCCCTCTGGGTCTTCCCAGTGCACCAGGCCCAAGCACTTGTCTCATGCATCCAGCCTGGGCTGGTGATCTGTTTCACCCTAGATAATATACGTGTTTCGATGCTGTTCTCTCGAAACATCCCACCCTCGCCTTCTCCCAGAGTCTAAGATTCTGTTCTGTACATCTGTGTCTCTTTTTCTGTCCTGCATATAGGGTTATCATTACCATCTTTCTAAATTCCATATATATATGCATTAGTATACTGTATTGGTCTTTATCTTTCCGGCTTGCTTCACTCTGTATAATGGGCTCCAGTTTCATCCATCTCATTAGAACTGATTCAAATGAATTCTTTTTAATGGCTGAGTAATATTCCATGGTGTATATGTACCACAGCTTCCTTGTCCATTCATCTGCTGATGGGCATCTAGGTTGCTTCCATGTCCTGGCTATTATAAACAGTGCTGTGATGAACATTGGGGTGCATGTGTCTCTTTCATATCTGGTTTCCTCAGTGTATATGCCCAAAAGTGGGATTGCTGGGTCATATGGCAGTTCTAATTCCAGTCTTTTAAGAAATCTCCACATAGCGGCTGTACCAGTTTGTATTCCCACCAACGGTGTAAGAGGGTGTAAGAGGGTTCCCTTTTCTCCACACCCTCTCCAGCATTTATTGCTTGTAGACTTTTGGATAGCAGCCATGCTGACTGGCATGTAATGGTACCTCATTGTGGTTTTGATTTGCATTTCTCTGATAATGAGTGATGTTGAGCATGACTCACCTCCCAGAATATTGGAAATAAAAGCAAAAATAAACAAATTGGACCTAATGAAACTTAAAAGCTTTTGCACAACAAAGGAAACTATAAGCAAGGTGAAAAGACAGCCCTCAGATTGGGAGAAAATAATAGCAAATGAAGCAACAGACAAAGGATTAATCTCAAAAATATACAAGCAACTCCTGCAGCTCAATTCCAGAAAAATAAATGACCCAATCAAAAAATGGGCCAAAGAACTAAACAGGCATTTCTCTTGAAAGCCTATTCTTGATCTGAAATTATAGATAAGTTCCCTTTCTTTGAAGCTAAATCTTCAGTAGTGGCAAGTTTGTCTTTTAATACCCATATGCCATCCTCATTTCTCTTATATCTCACATAGTAACAGAGCTTGAAAATCTCATATCATTTCCATTTCTCTTTTGTCCTGCATAGCAAGGGAACAAGAGAATAAGCTACAATTTTCCTTCCCATGATTTTTTTTTTTATTTGACAAAGATATTATACTATTCTTTAACAATTTGTTTTCTCTTTTAATCTCTGAAATTTGGTTAGAAAATTAATTTGCCTCAACATGGTTATCATGTAACTGCACTATTATACATAAGGGAAGCTTCTTAGATTAATATCTGATCAAACCTTTATGTTTCTTTTTCTGCAGAATTTCTAAGCAAGACACTTTAATATCTAATGAGATATTTTTCAATTAAGTACAACAGTGAAATAAGTTTTTGCTTTAATTACACTAACAAATTGTATTTATTAAACACAGGCTTTCATCTTTAGAATTAGTTGCTAAGTCATGTCTGACTCTTTGAAACCCTGTGAACTGTAGTCTGCTAGGCTCCTGCCTTGGAATTCTCTGGGTAAGAACACTGTAGTGGGTTGTCATTCCCTTCTCCAGGGGATCTTCCAGACCCAGAGATCAAACCTGGATCTCATGCACTGCGGGTGGATTCTTTACTGTCTGAGTTTTTGAGATAACTGACCACTCCATCTACAAGGAAACATTCTTCTCTCTTGAATTTTCTGGCACAATACTTTGCTGCTTCTCCTTCTATCCTTTTGGTAACTACTTTCCAGTACTAATCACATCATCCTCTGTATTCTTTGCCGCCCTTAAGCTCAGTTCTAAGCCCTCAAACTGACTCAATTCTGAACACCATGGGATAACCTCAAACTACAGCATCACTGGAACTTTTCCTCTGCTTCCCGGACTTATTTATCTAGTCTTTCCCTACTGTGGAAAGTGCTGAATGCTACACAAATCATTTTCTAGTTCTGGAAGTCAAATTTTAAGATATCCCTTTGTAATACTCAAATTTTGACATTCAAATTTTAAGAATTCTCTTTTGCTAAAGGCTTATTACCCCCTTAGTAAATGTTTTTCTTATTCCTTCAATTTTCTGCCAAATGTACATGTCACATCCATTCTCTTCTATCTCCACTACCATCACCAACATGTCTCATCTAAATTATTGAAATAGCTTCCTAACATGTTTCCCTAGCCCATTCATGAGCCAAAGAGTTAATTCCCCACACAGCAACCATGGTAGAATTTTCATAATATAAACCAACTAATTTCACTTCTTTAAAAAAAAGAAAACTTCAATGACTCCGTATTGTTTTCACAATGAAACACAAATGCCTTGACCAGGTTTATACCACCCATCATGACGGTCTCTAACTTCCTGTCCAATTTCATTTGATAATATAGCCCTTATCTCCCTTTCCATCACATTATACCTTCGCTAACTTCCTCTCAATTCCTCACAAAAAAAGAAATGCTTTTTCTTCTCAGGAATTCTAACCTTATGCCTCAATTCCTGCATAAGGTTACTTTAATCTCACGTAGACTGCAACTCAAATGTCATATTTCAAAAGGGCCTTTAATAATCATCTTTCACAAACTAATATTTATTAACTTAATAGTAGTTAGTAATCAGGAATTGTTTTATTTTTATGTACACACAGTTAGTTTTCCCTTTCTTGAATGCAGATTGAATAGGCCATGGGTAATAAAGGTCTTCTTCAAATATATATATATATATATATAATATATATATATATATATATATATTTCTAGCCACTAGCATGCTGCTGCTGCTGCTAAGTCACTTCAGTCGTGTCCGACTCTGTGCAACCCCATGGACTGCAGCCCACCAGGCTCCCCCATCCCTGGGATTCTCCAGGAAAGAGTACTGGAGTGGGGTGCCATTGCCTTCTCCAAGCCACTAGCAAAGCACTAGTCTATTGCAGGCACTATGTAAATACTGAATGAATGAACAAATAAATATATGAATGAATAAATGAACACAGAAGTCCTATTTCCACATATCGCTGGAGGAAGTGACCTCTATTTAAGTCTTTATCACATGGAGAAGTTATGTATTAATGCAATGGGGAAAAAAAGAACACAAAAAGCTACTCTATTTGCATGGACTGATCTTATTTTAAATCTCATAAATAACCTTCTTTCAAATCTGCTCACAGTCTGTGAAAGACCTTTTCCTCCAAAAATTCATAATATTAAGTTGCTTAGAGCAAAAGTGAGTTTAGTAGAAAGTCAGAGCTATACCTTCATAACAAAGATACAGACCATCTTACAAACGCTGATGGGGTGGGTTTTTTGTTTGTTTTTTTTAAGGTAACTTGTATCATCTGAGAAAGATGCCTTCTAAGCAAAGTTCTTTGCTTGGCCTCTGCAAGTGTATGTTACTATAACATCTGATCCCAGGAATGAAGAAGATTTCAAGATTATTTGACATCCACAAGTTCAATGATACAGAAAAGGCAGGTGTTGCTAATGAAGGAATAGGACAGCATTTGCCAACTCCTCCAGATGCTTCTCCTTATAGCCAGATGAAGCCTCACAGCACGTTTTATTTTGTCCAGATGCTACATGTTTAAAGTTTTGGCAAGACAAGGGTAAACTAGGTCTACGATCCAGATAAAGTTGGTGTTCTCTCTCTCTGCCTTTAATGTCCATATCAGTTTATCAAAAATGAGCTCCAAATTCAGAACTATTTCATTGACCCAATTCACGTATAGTATATGACTTAAGGCTCTTTTCTGATTGACTATAGCACATCAGTCACTGTACAGATAAACAGACATATTAAATAAAACAGATTATGCTGAATTGCTACACATGTACACAGGAGTTACTGTCACTAAAATATTTAGATTTAACATTTGGATCTTTTTCAGACTTTTTAAAAATCAAAATTTACTTAATTATCTTTTTTTTTTTAACTCAAGTTATACATCGTCAATCATCAATTTATGTCTGGAATCTCCCTATACTCATCTCATAAATGTTCTGTTTTCTCTCATGGTGGGAAAGCATAACCATTCAAGTCATGTAAACATATGTGCAAAACTGGGTTTTGGAATGAACCTGATACACTTGGACTAAGTATGTAGATTTGACTTCCAGTCTTAACTGGAGACTTACTAGAGCTAATAACCATCTTATTACAATACTGTTAAATGATGAAATGATATAATATGTAAAAAATGTTTTATAAAGTGCCTCCTAGTATTATTTAAAAACAATACATTACATATGACATTAAACAAATCTCAAATCTTTTTAAAGAAAAATACATTGAACTAAATGAAGCAGTGCTTCTATGCATACCTCACATTTGGAATGACTGTTTAAATGTTTTGTCTGTATGAACAGAAAATACCATATCCATGTGTAAAAAGGATGTAATAAAAATTGAATTTTGACTGAATAGGAGGAATCCTATTTAAAAAAATAGTTAAAGTTATTGAAACAAAGTAATGAACAGAAACAGGAGCCTAAGTCATATAACAATGCTCAGGACCATTGAGGACAAGGGCTATATAATGTGTCCTTTAAATCGTTAAACAGTTGGAGTCCCCATTCTGTTTTTTCCCATTTGCTTATATTTCTGCATCTCACAATTCATATGGAAAAAAATTAAAGACATAATTCATGCTCAGGTAGGGTATCTAAAAATGTACATGCGTTGATGAGAATTTATAGTGAACCATTAAATGACAATAAAGGAAATAAGCCTTTACATAAAATATGGAGGTATTACATTTTTTCATAAACAGTTTTTGAGGGTTATAGTCAAATTGTCTTACATTTCTTGTGTTAATATATTTTCATTTATTAATTCAGTATTACAGTTAATTGTTGAAATCACTTAAAAATTAAAAAAAATACATAAACCTAATTTATGCTTAATGGGCCTATGATATTTCCCATTTAGATTTATTTCATCCCTGTCCCACCAGTACCTTCCATACAACAAATGCAACCTCTGTTTGCTTCATAGCCAAGAAAAAATGAACCTGGGCCAGCCTATCGGAGATTTAAGGTGCTTCTGGTGGAGAGACTTTTTTTTTTAAGATAAAATTATCTTCATTATACTAACTAATTCAGGGCTGGTTTGTAGCAGGAGTGTCAACTTTGGATTTGTTACCAAAAGGGGCAAATTTATGTAACATTTGGCTAAACCAATTCTCATCATTTTCAATTTTCCTGGGCTCAATTAGTTTATGTGCCATGAATTCAACTTTGGAATGTATGTTTTTAAATCAGGACAAACTGTTCAGAGTGTCCCAACTAACCAGAGCAGTTACTTAAACTTCAACAAGCAAATTCAAGCTCTGGAAAAGAGAAAGATAAAAGAAAAAGAAAGATAACAGACATTGTTTTCACTTGCATATGAAAAAGATGGTATAGTAACATCAAATTGCTCTACAGAACTTCAAGACTTCCCAAAAAATCAGGTTAAAAAAAACTGATTCTATGTAAGTTATTCTTCTATTTGCAAATCTTACTGTTTATATTCTCCAAAAGAAAGGTATAGTCTAAAATATTCAGTGAAAATTTAAAACATTGGTTCTGTAGAATATTCATGGAAACTATTTTATTTTAATTTGAACTGTATGATACTGTCATTACATAGGTCAAAAATGTCAAACAGTAGTTTCATGTTTCAAATGTGATCATTTTATCTTTACCAGTTTATATAATCTGTATCACTTTTCTGCTGAGCTTGCATCATTAAGTCAGTGGTCTCCAAATTTTGCTGCACATTGGAATCACCTGGGAAGCTTTATAACCTACTAATGCCTGATTTCCATCCCTAAACATTCAATTTAATTGATATGCAGTGTGACCTGGGCATCAAAATTTAAAAAATCTTCTCTTCTAATGTTCAACAGTGGCAATGTTTGGAAATCAGTCTGCTACACTGTTGGTTTTCAATCTTTGATTAAAATTAATGCAAGAAGCTATTTAAAATTCAAGATCAATTAACTCTATTCTATGAAATTCTGGTTCAGAAACTCTAAGGTTGTCTTCTTGAACTGAACTCTAGAAAATCAGATAGTCCAACTACCATTTTTGTAGATGTTTTGTAGAAACATCTAGATCTGTGTTTTGGACTCTGGATGTACTCAAGTTCATCCAATTAAATCAGTGAATTGATAGAATTAATACAGAACTCCTGATTGTTAGGCCAGTGCCCCAATTAAAAATTTCCACACATAGTTCTAATATGCTGCCAGAGATGATATACTGTTGGTTTGCAATTTCAGTTAAATATAGTTATAAAAACCACAACTAAAAACAGAAACAGTAGTCTGAGCTCTGCAATTCAATTAGTAATCATATAACTTGGGACAATATACTGAAAAATAGCATATGGATTGAATAACAGCAGAAACCTCATGGTTATAACTGTTACAACAACTGAATGAGGAAAAAATTAAAAGTCTTAAGCATGATATGAAAGTGTTTATCATTCTTTAGAAAACAGCAATAACAACAGAAAATGTAGTCAAGACATTTTATTTCCTGTAGCCAAATTCCTATCTACTCTGTTCTTACTCTTACCTACTTGGATAAAGCTCCAGAGTCAGACTCCATCAATATTCACAGACAACAGTGAAATTATTATTTTTTTACAAAAACTTCTTACCTCTGTCTTCAGGACATCAGTGTATTGGCTTTTCTGTTACCTTACTAGATGTCTTTTTCTCACTGTGAAATGCTCCAGAGGTTAGTCTTCAGAATTCTCTTCCTTATCATCATTCTCCATGGAAATTATCTCATCCACTTCAACTTTAAATATTATTTCTGTGTCAGCACCTCTGAACATTATTGCTAGCAGCAGACACATAGTCATTACTCAATCATATCCAATCTAGAACTGCTCCTCACTTTCCTAATCCCCATTTAGCACCACCCACCACACCGCCAACTCCCTTTCCAGAGCCTCTCAAGAGTCCCCAGAAGTATGCCCTCCCTTTCTGCTGCAAACTACATAAAACTTTGATTGGACTTCACATGTCTTCCTAGAGCTAATTCTCTTTCTTTCATGGTCTTGCACAGCAGGATAACCAAGTAGTGAGGTGCATGCATGCTCAGGCATGTCAGTCTCTGACCTCTATGGACTTTAGCCCACAGGCTCCTCTGTCCATGGAATTTTCCAAGCAAGAATACTGGAGTGGGTTGCCATTTCCTACTCCAGGGGATCTTCCAGACCCAAGGATCAAACCCGTGTCTCTGGTATCTCCTGCCCAGTGGTAACAAATCTGCCTGCCAATACAGCATATCCAAAATAGCCTGTATATCCAAAAGATGGATCCTCTCATGGAGATTTTTATTTGCTTTTAAAATGTTGCTTCCTTTTAATCAATGTTTTTTTTTATTCGTTAAGTCTGTATATTCAAAACATGTATTCACTTAAAAATTTTTTTGATATAAAATAATTTTCTTTCCAAAATTCTTTTGCCTTGGCATCTATTTAGATCTAGAAATGCCATACAATAGAAATCAAAGAAATAAATATAAAAATTATCTCATAAGTGAACAGTTCCTATTCTTTCTATATTTTAAAGAATCTTTTAAAATATTGCATAAAATATAAATTATCCTACAACCATATGGAATCTCACTGGAAACACCTATTTTGCTATTGCATAGTGGGTAACAGACTATATATATAATAGACAGGACTGGAAAATGAAACAGGTGATTGGGTTAAATGAAAGTTCTGCCCTTACAGCAGCTGGCATTATAACTCCAAACAGCTTGCTATAGGTAGACATTGATAGTTCAACTAATTAAAAACAGGTGGACTATTTGAACAGGAAGCTCTGCCATTCCTAGGTTAGGCTGTTAATGATAATAAGATCATTCACAACAGCAGGTGTTTAAAATTCCATTTATGTGTGTGGAAAGAGATGTGTTGGGTATAGAAAGTTATTTTTAATCTGTTCAGGATTTTTTTCTCAATTTGGGAAACTAGGTTCTGTTTAAATATGATCTAAAGGTGGTATTTCTTCTGAAATTCAACTGAGTACATAATTCTTTAGCATAGAGATTCACAAATGGACATGGTCACATATTTTGATAATATATAAGCTGTTTATTTTTACAGTTGTGTATTTAATCTAGGTCCTTAAAATACAACACAGTAAGCAGTTATCTTTCTTATACTTTGGCTCAAAATAGACTATAATCAGTAAGGTAGGCATAAAACCCAACCTTTTGTGTGTGTGTGTGTGCCATTTTACTGAGTCAAGGTAATGGACAAGGAGTATATGTAATTGTGTAAAATTAGTTGTTGCTTATATTTTGACATAACTAGTAATTTACATTTTTAATGAAAAGATACAGGATGGTACTAGGTACACTATTTTCACTTATGCAAAGTAGCAGCCAATTGTAAAAGTTAAAATGAATTACTTTCTGTGTTTGAGTGACCTTGCTTAAGCCTTTTATGTGCGGCAAGATTATTTTTACCATTATTTTTGTTAAGTGAAGAAATATCCACAACTTGGGGATAAAGCAAGCAGATGACAGCATGTCCTCTCAATGTCATTGTTTAATAGGTTCAATCTAGAATTATTTAATTATTTAGGAGAATGCACCTGTGTTTTGTTTTGCTATTTACTATTCTAGTAGATTCCTGAATCTGGAAAATTAAATGTTAACTTACAGGTTTCTGTCAGGTGGAAAAGATAAGCCTAAAGGACTCGGTGTTTCACTTTTAAGACTTATAGGACATTTGACAGTTTTATTTCTATTATCAAATACTTTTCAAGAATCCTTTGATGATATAAATCTCTCTTCCTTAAATTAACATTTGAATCAGTATTACCATTTTATTGGTTCCCTTATTGATGAATGAGGTTAATAAAATTGTTGAAACATGCTTATTTTATACTTATATAAGGAGTCTTGCTTTTAACTCTAGAATATTACACTTCAACAGTTTAGTAAATTCTGTGGAGTAAACTTGTCTGCCAGAAATGATTACACTGAGTTACCTGAGAACAGTACTTGATGGCTTATCTCATCCTGGCACCCAGAGTAATTCCCAGGGGCATTAGGACTCACGTCCTTGACTCTGTTTTTGTTATTTCTCCTCATTTTGTGTTGCTTTACATTTTGTTTCCAGTTCTAGTCCAAGTTTCATTGTAGTTATGATTGTTTAGGATTGAGAAATTATTCCTATCTGGTGGCAGCACAAATTAGGATTCTGCTTTTATGAGCTGATTACTTAGTGGTCTGGTCTGCATTGAATAAATGATGGATGTATGTTATCTCTTGGGTGAGAGCTACTAGAGAATCCTGCTTAATGCTCTTTTAAAATTGCTTTTCTATTTGGGAGAACAAATCGATTGGGAAAATATCCCATGCCTCCTGGAAGGGAAAATACGCCTTTGAAAATTGGATCAAAGAGTTATATTTCTGTAATTCTTCTGATCTGCTATGGAGGTTTTAAAATGCAATGTCTTAAGTCCTGTGTCCCTATGTCTGAATTGATATGAGCCTTTATCATTTTATCTTATGAGTTGAAACATTATCCTAATCTGAGAAATTATTACTAAATTAGATTACAAAGGCTCAAATTCAAGTGATTTTGTATTAATTGGTTTGTAAACAATAGAGGTGGTATAGGTCTAATAATACAAAAAAATTGAAAATAAACTGATTTGGAGATATTTTATTTTAAAAATATTAAATTTTAATATTTAACACTTTTACAATATAAGATGTATAAAAATTACTCTCTTAGAAATTTTTAACCTCAAGAACTTTCTTATATGAAAATGCAAGTTCAAGCAAATCTCCTAAAAACCCAGGACATATTAATAATTTTGATTTTAGAAAACATTTTTTCCTTATGTTTATCAGCATGGAATATGTATATAAAGTTTATAATATGTATGATGGTGAAAATGTAGAAGTACATGTTCAATAAGATTGAGTCATTATTCTGCAAAATGTCTTTTTAATAGTAATTATAGTTTGTAGTATGTTTGCTAGAAAATTTTTAAGATCACTCCTTAGTTAATTTAATAATTTGGACAAAAATTAATAGGTACTCTTTTTTTTCTTTTTTATTGAATTAGAACTGTACAATGTTATATAAGAAACAGGGGCACAATATAGTGACCCATAATTTTTAAAAGTTATACTGCATTTATAGTTGATGCTGTGAAAGTGCTGCACTCAATATGCCAGCAAATTTGGAAAGCTCAGCAGTGGCCACAGGACTGGAAAAGGTCAGTTTTTATTCCAATCCCAAAGAAAGGCAATGCCAAAGAATGTTCAAGCTACCGCAGAATTTCATTCATCTCACAAACCAGCAAAGTAATTCTCAAAATTCTCCAAGTCAGGCATCAAGAGTATGTGAACCGTGAAATTCCAGATGTTCAAGCTGGATGTTCAAGATATTCAGATGGATTTAGAAAAGGCAGAGGAACGAGAGATCAAATTGTCAACACCTGTTGCATCCTCAAAAAAGCAAGAGAGTTCCAGAAAAACATCTATTTTTGCTTTACTGAATATACCGAAGCTTTGGACAGTGTGGATCACAACAAACTGTGGAAAATTCTGAAAGAGATGTGAATACTAGACAACCTGACCTGCCTCCTGAGAAATCTCTATGCAGGTCAAGAAGCAGGAGTTAGAATTGGACATAGAACAACAGGCTGGTTCCAAATCAGGAAAGGACTGTATCAAGGCTGTATATTGTCACCATGCTTATTTAACTTATATGCAGAGTACATCATGAGAAATGCTGGACTGCATGAAGCACAAGCTTGAACCAAGATTGCCAGGAGAAACATCAATAACCTCAGGTATGCAGATGACACCACCCTAATGGCAGACAGTGAAGAACTAAAGATCCTCTTGATGAAAGTGAAAGAGAAGAGTGAAAAAGTTGGCTTAAAACTCAACATTCAGAAAACTAGGATCACGGTATCCGGTCCCATCACTTCATGGTAAATAGATGGGGAAACAGTGGAAACAGTGAAAGACTTTATTTGGGGGGGGGGGGGCGGGGGCACAAAATCACTGCAGATGGTGACCGCAGTCTTGAAATTAAAAGACACTTGCTCCTTGGGAGGAAAGTTATGACCAACCTAGACAGCATACTAAAAAGCAGAAATATTACTTTACCACAAAGGTTCATTTAGTCAAGGCTATGGATTTTCCAGTAGTCATGTATAGACGTGAGAGTTGGACTATAGAGAAAGCTGAGAACTGAAGAATTGATGCTTTTGAACTGTGGTGTTGGAGAAGACTCTTGAGAGTCCCTTGGATGGCAAGGAGATCTAACCAGCCCATCCTAAAGGAAATCAGTCTTGAATATTCATTGGAAGAACTGATGTTGAAGCTGACACTCCCAATACTTTGGTCACCTGGTGCAAAGAGCTAGCTCATTAGAAACAGTGTGGAGATTCCTTAAAAAACTGGAAATAGAGCTCCCATCTGACCCAGCAATCCCGTTGCTGAGCACACACACACTGAGGAAACCAGAATTGAAAGAGACCCGTGTACCCCAATGTTCTTCTCAGCACTGTTTATAATAGCCAGGACATGAAAGCAACCTAGATATCCATCAGCAGACAATGGATAAGAAAGCTGTGGTACATATACATAATGGAATATGACTCAGACTTTAAAAAGAATACATTTGAATCAGCTCTAATGAGGAGGATGAAATTGGAGCCTATTATACAGAGTGGAGTAAACCATAAAGAAAAACACCAATACAGTATACTAACGCATATATATAGAATTTAGAAAGATGGTAACGATAACCCTGTATGCGAGAGAGCAAGAGAGACGCAGATGTATTGAACAGTCGTTTGGACTCTGTGGGAGAGGGCGAGGGCAGGATGATATGGGAGAATGGCATTGAAACATGTAAATTATCATATGTGAAACTAATCACCAGTCCAGGTTAGATGCATGATACAGGGTGCTCGGGGCTGATGCACTGGGATGTCCTGTAGGGGTAGGATGGGGAGGGAGGTGGGAGGGGGTTCAGGATGGGGAACACATGTATACCCATGGCGGATTCAAGTCAATGTATGGCAAAACCAATACAATGTTGTAAAGTAAAATAAATAAATAAATTAATTAATTAAAAAAGAAAAGACCCTGAAGCTGGGAAAGACTGAAAGCGGGAGAAGAGGGGGCCAACAGAGGATGAGATTGTTGGATGGCATCAACGACTTAATGGATGTGAGTTTTAGGAAACTCCAGGATTTGGTGTTGGACAGAGAGACTTGGCATGGTGCGGTCCATTGGGGTCACAAAGAGTCGGACACTACTGAGTGACTGAACTGAATTGATAGTTATTATAAAATATTGACTATATTCCCTTTGTTTTACACTATATCCTTGAGCTTATTTTAGACATAATAGTTTGTACCTCTTAATTCCTTACACCTGTTCTGTCCCTCCCTCCATCCCTCTAGCACTAGTAACCTCTAATTTGTTCTCTATACTGTGAGTCTGCTTCTTTTTTGTTATAATCAGTATTTTGCTGTATTTTTTTAGATTTCACATATCAGTTCAGTTCAGTCACTCAGTCGTGTCCAACTCTGCAACCCCATGAATCGCAGCATGCCAGGACTCCCTGTCCATCACAAACTCCTGGAGTTTACTCAAACTCATGTCCATCGAGTTGGTGATGCCATCTCATCCTCTGTCGTCCCCTTCTCCTCCTGCCCCCAATCCCTCCCAGTATCAGGGTCTTTTCCAGTGAGTCAACTCTTCGCATGAGGTGGCCAAAGTATTGGAGTTTCACCTTCAGCATCAGTCCTTCCAATGAACACCCAGGACTGATCTCCTTTAGGATGGACTGGTTGGATCTCCTTGAAGTCCAAGGGACTCTCAAGAGTCTTCTCCAACACCACAGTTCAAAAGCATCAATTTTTTGGTGCTCAGCTTTCTTCACAGTCCAACTCTCACATCCATACATGACCACTGGAAAAACCAAAGCCTTGACTAGACGGACCTTTGTTGGCAAAGTAATGTCTCTGCTTTTTAATATGCTATCTAGTTTAGAAGTGACATTATATAATATTTGTCTTTCTCTGTATGACTTATTTCACTTCACACAATGCCCTCAAAATTCATTCATGTTGCTGGAAATGGCAAGATTTCATTCTTTATGGCTCAGTAGTGTCCTATTGTAGTATATACCACATCTTTTTTATCAATTCATCTGTTGATGGACATTTAGAATGCTTCCACACCTTGGAAACTCTTAAATCATGTTGCTGTGACTACCAGATTTGGAAGATACCCTGGAAGAGGGCATGGAAAACCACTCCATTACTCTTGCCTGGAAAATTCCATGAACAGAGAAGCCTCGTGCACTTACAACCCATAGGGTCTCACAGAATCAGACAATACTGAAGCTACTAAGCAACAGTGACTGCTGGGGTGCATGTATCATTTTAAATTAGTGAGTTTTTTTCTAAATATATACCAGAAGTGAAATTTTGTGTCATATGGTAATTCTATTTTTGTTTTTTTGAGAAAACTCCATGCTGTTTTCCACAGTGGTTGAACCAATTTCCATTTCCATCAACAGTGTCTGAGGAATTCCTCTTCTCTACTTTAACATCAATATTTGCTATTTGTGTTCATTTTGATTATAGCCATTCTGACAGTAAGATGACACCTCCCTCTGGTTTTGATTTGAATTTCCCTGATGATTAGCAATGTTGAGCATTTCATATACCTGTTGACCATCAGCATTTCTTCTTTGGAAAAATCTTCAGATCTGCCCACTTTTGAATTGAGCTTTCGTTTGCTGTTGAATTATATGAGCTATTTATATATTCTGAATATTAAACCATAATCAGTCATATACTTTGTAAACATTTTATCCTATTCAGTTGGCTGTCTTTGTTTTTAAAACTGTTTCTTCTGCTATGTAAAAACTTTTATTTAGGTATCCTTGTTTATTTTTACCTTTATTTCATTTACTTTAGGAGACTAATTCAAAAATTTATTTCCACAATTTATGTCAAAGTATGTTCTCCCTATGTTCTTTCTTGGAGTTTTTATGGTTTCTAGTTTTACATTTAATTCATTTTTAGTTTATTTTTGTATGTTCAGTTCAGTTCAGTCGCTCAGTCATGTCCAACTCTTTGCGACCCCCATGAACCACAGCATGACAGGCCTCCCTATCTATCACCAACTCCCGGAGTTCACCCAAACCCATGTTCATTGAGTCGGTGATGCCATCCAATTATCTCATCCTCTGTGGTCCCCTTCTCCTCCTGCCCTCAATCTTTCCCAGCATCAGGGTCTGTTCAAATGAGTGAGCTCTTTGCATCAGGTGGCTAAAGTATTGGCGTTTCAGCTTCAACATCAGTCCTTCCAATGAACATCTAGGGCTGATCTCCTTTAGGATGGACTGGTTGGATCTCCTTACAGTCCAAGGGACTCTCAAGAGTCTTCTCTAACACCACAGTTCAAAAGCATCAATTTTTTGGCTCTCAGCTTTCTTTTTTATAGTTCAACTCTCACATCTATACATGACTACTGGAAAAACCATAGCCTTGACTAGATGGACCTTTGTTGACAAAATAATGTCTCTGCTTCTTAATATGCTGTCTAGGTTGGTCATAACTTTCCTTCCAAGGAGTAAGCATGTTTTAATTTTATGGCTGCAATCACCATCTGATGTGATTTTTGAGCCCAAAATAATAAAGTCAGCCACTGTTTCCCCATCTATTTGCCATGAAGTGATGGGACCAGATGCCATGGTCTTAGTTTTCTGAATGTTCTTGTATGTGGTGTTAGGTAATTTTCTAATTTCATTCTTTTTCATGGAATTGTCCATTTTTTAATATAGTACCACTTATTGAATATAATAATCTTTTGATAATATTTAAGTGAGCTAAGGGGCTTCCCTGGTGGCTAGATTGTAAAGCGTCTGCCTGCAATGCAGTAGACCGAGGATTGATCCCTGGGTCAGGAAGATCCCCTGAGGAAAGAAATGGCAAACCACTCCAGCATTCTTGCCTGGAAAATCCCATGGTTGGAGGAGTCTGATAGGTTACAGTCCATGGGGTTGCAAAGAGTAGAACATGACTAGGGGACTTTACTTCCCCTTCCACTTCCAAGTAAGCTAAAACACTAATGCTTTAATTACTCAGCATAATTTTATACATATATTTATATTTATAGAATATAGCTGTATATGTAACATTACAGTTACATGTACTTATATTGTATAATATGTATTTACATTTTATGTAATATATATGATGTTCATTTATTTATACATAAAATATATATCTTTATAAAAACCATAAACATGCATATAATAAATTAAATCATGTTTTAGGATATCAGTTCTTATTTTTATATGTTGTAGAATAGCCAAATTCATGGGCTGTATTTGGGATTATTTTCATTTTTTCCACTTTAATAAGGTATAAAAGTGACATATGTGGCTATAAAACGTTATGCCATACACTAATCTGCAAAATAAACTTTGAATTTTAAATAATAGTTTTAAAATATTTAAGATTGTACAAGTTGTACTAACATCAAAAGCTGGAAAGTCACTGTGGTATACTATATTGTATAAACTGATGGAAATATTTTTTGAATGATTCCTGACTCTTATTGAATCAAAGAATATTCAAATCATATAAACAAATATTTTACTGAACGTTTTTACATAAATATACAATTGTGTGCATATTTTCATTAAGAGTCTGCCCTGTCTTTACCTTCTATCATTAGATAAATCAATTTTGCAGCCAAAGCCATAATTAGAGTGTCACCTAAGCATAAGCCTCATTTAATTAGATATGACTAGCACACCACCAAAGAACAAGGATTACATTTGTAACAAGCTCTAAAAGAAATATTTAAAGGAGCAAAGTGTAAGGCAGGACACAAAACTTTCAAATGAGCAAAAATGAAACACAATATTACAAAAGAAAGTTAAACACAAGAGTTTTTCATAATATACTGCAAAAAAATAAATCAGCACAAACCTAAAATCCCAAGTCATTAAATAAAGGAAAATATAAGAAACAAAATATAAAAATTTAGAAAAATAAAATTGGGATATAGAACTTGGAGAACTCCAATAAACAAAATAATAAGAAAAATTTTGTAGGAAGTTCTTTAGTCATAAGGAAAATGATAGCAGATGGAAAAACATACATTCAGAAGTAAATTAAGTAGAGCACACACACATACAGGCACGCACACATATATATACACATGTAATATTATTATGAGATGTAAAGTATATGTTGTATTAAAATACATGATAAATGCACAATGCTCAAAATTCTTCAAGAGGGGCTTCAACAAGTTCAAGTGAACCAAGAAATTCCAGATGTTCAAGTTGGATTTAGAAAAAGCTGAGGAACCAGAGACTAAATTGCCAACATCCGTTGGATCATAAAAAAAGCAAGAGAGTTCCAAAAAAATATCTACCTCTGCTTTATTGACTATGCTAAAGCCTTTGACTGTGTGGATCACAACAAACTGGAAAATTCTTAAAGAGGTGGGAATACCAGACTCCCTTACCTGCCTCCTGTGAAACCTGTATACAGGTCAAGAATCAAGAGTTAGAACCGGATATGGAAGAATGGACTGATAAAAAACTGGGGAAGGAGTATGTCAAGGCTGTATATTGTCACCCTGCTTATTTAACTTCTATGCAGAGTACATCATGCGAAGTGCCAGGCTGAATGAAGCACAAGCTGGAATCAAAATTGCCTGGAGAAATATCAATAACCTCAGACAGGCACATGACACCCCCTTATGGTAGAAAGTGAAGAGTAACTAAAGAGCCTCTTGATGAAGGTGAAAGAGGAGAGTGAAAAAGCTGGCTTGAAACTAACATGTAAAAAAATAAGATCATAACATCTGGTCCCATCACTTCAAGGCAAACAGACGGACAAACGATGGAAACAGTGACACATTTTATTTTCTTGGGCTCCAAAATCACTGGATGTGAGAGTTGGACCATAAAGAAAGCTGAGTGCCAAAGAATTGATGCTTTTGAACTGTGGTGTTGGAGAAGTCTCTTGAGAGTCACTTGGACTGCAAGGAGATCAAAGCAGTCAATCCTAAATGAAATCTATCTTGAATATTCATTGGAAGGACTGATGCTGAAGCTACAACACTTTGGCCACCTGATGTGAAGAGCCAACTCATTAGGAAAGACCCTGGGGCTAGGAAAGATTGAAGGCAGGGGGAGAACTTTACAAGGATAAGGATAAGATGGTTGGATGGCATCCCTGACTCAATGGACATGAGTTTGCACAAGCTCTGGGAGGTTGCGAAGGACAGGGAAGCCTTGTGTGCTGCAGTGCATGGGGCTGCAAAAAGTCAGATACAACTGAGCAACTGAACACAACAACAACAAAAGATACAGTATTCTAGATTCTTGCTTTGTTTGGGAAATGGTGAGAGGCATTGTATTAGGCTCTAATAAGTTATATTAAGAATGTATGTATGCATGTTTTTGTTTTTATACTGTTTATTAAAGTAATAATAAAAAACAAATTATTTGACAGACAGGGGCTCACTTTCAAAATTATTTAAACAGTTTATAGAACTCAATAGCAACAACAACAACAACAAAAAAAAAACAATTTAAAAAACAGCAGAATACCTTTATAGACATTTTTCCAAAGACACAGAAATGGCCAATAGGCATTTGAAAAGACACTCATTATTACCAATTATTAGAGAAGTGGAAATCAAAATTACAATGAGATTCCATTTCAGAGCAGTCAGAATAGCTACCAGTAAAAAGTATACAAATAACAAGTGCTGAAGTGGATGTGGAGGAAAGGAAACTGCCCTCCACTGTTTGTTGGGATGTAAGTTGGTATAGCTACTATGGAAAACAGTGTGGAGGTTCCTCTAAAGCTACAAAACATGAAGAGTTGTCATATAATCTAGCAATCCTACTCATGGGTGTATATCTGGAGGAAACTATAATTTGAAAAGATACATGCATCCCTATGTTCATACCAGCACTATTTACAATAGCCAAGACATGGAATCAACCTAAATAATTATCAATTGATGAACAGATAAGGAAGTGATACATATATACATTGGAATATTAAGTAATAAACAATAAAGTAATGTCATTTGAAGTAACATGGATAGACCTAGACATTATCATACTAAGTGAAATAAGTTAAAAAGAGAAGGATATATACCATATGATATCACTTATATGTGGAATCTAAATATGACATAAATGAACTTATCTAAAAAATATAAATAGACTAACAGACATAAAGAACAGACATGGTTGTCAAGGGAGAGGAGTTTGGGGTTTGTAAATGCAAATTATTATGAATTAATAACACTACCCTTAACAAGAGAATAGCTAAACTGAAAAAACAAAAGACCTACAACTTTGAATTCACAAATAAGAATAAACTAGTTCATCTAATTTAGAAAATGTTTTTTAACCAACTAAGTTAGATATATTCTCTATGACCAAAGAGTTATCTTACTATTAAGGTTAGCATATTATCACTAAAAGATATGTGCTGAAATCTGGCTACATGATTTATAAAAGCCCCAAACTATTAACAATGCACATAATCAAAAACAGCTGAATTAAGAAAATTATATAATATTTATGGAAGGGAACACTGTGCAACAATGAGAATATATGTACTCCATGTAGCAGTATGGAATAATCTCACAAACAGAATATTGAGAACAAAAAGGCAAATACAAAAGGGTGTATGTTATATAATTAACTTTTAAAAGTTCAAAAATAAGCAAAACAGTTAACATACACTGTGATGTGAAGATTGTGTTTATCTTCAATAGGTGCAGGTATGGAGTAAAAGGTTAATGGGGAACTTCTGGATTGCTAGAAAATATGTCATTTAGATATTTATTACTCATTTTTTGTGTAAAAATTCATAAAACTATATGTTATAATATTTGAATTTTTCTCTTGCTTCTTTATATTACAGGAAACTTTATTATATAGGCAGAAAATGTGTCACTTAAATGTGAATCAAATAGGCAAATATCTTCAAATATGTAAGAATTCATAAAAGATAATACCTACTGGCCTTTCTTGGGAAAAAAAGAAAAACAACAGTTAATATTTAGTATCCAAGCAGCTAAAAGGAGAATGAACAAAGTTTTTAGAAATTATGTGAGCCCTGGGTTTACTTAAATATAGTACTAGGGATTAAAGTTAGCAAGCTAAATTTAATATAACAAATCTGCATAGTATAAATATTATAACATGGTTAACAAAGATCAGTTATGAACACATTTAGAAAGAAGACTAAAAGTGTTAATTTTTCACCTCTTTTTTTAAAATTTACTTATTTTATTCGGAGGCTAATTACTTTAAAATATTGTAGTGTTTTTTGCCATACATTGACATGAATCAGCCATGGGTGTACATGTGTTCCCCATCCTTTACCCGCCTCTCTCCTTTCTCCCCATTCCATCCCTGAGGGTCATCCCAGTGCACCAACCCTGAGCAACCTGTCTCATGTATCGAACCTGGACTGGCAATCTATTTCACATAAGATAATATACATGTTTCAAAGATATTCTCTCAAATCATCCCACCTTCACCTTCTCCCACAGAGTCAAAATATCTGTTTTTCAGATGTGTCACTTTTTCTATCTCGCATATAGGGTCATTGTAACCATCTTTCTAAATTCCATATATATGCCTTAATATATTGTATTGGTGTTTTTCCTTCTGACTTTCTTCACTCTGTATAATAAGCTCCAGTTTCATCCACCTCATTAGAACTGCTTCAAATGCATTCTTTTTAATAGCTGAGTAATATTCCATTGTGTATATGCACCACAACTTTCTTATCCATTCATCTGCCAATGGACATCTAGGCTGCTCTCATGTCCTGGCTATTGTAAACAGTGCTGCAATGAACATTGGGGTACATGAGTCCTTTTCAATTCTGGTTTCCTCAGTGTGTATGCCCAGCAGTGGGATTCCTGGGTCATATGGCAGTTCTATTTCCAGTTTTTAAAGGGATCTCTACACTGTTCTCCATAGTGGTTGTACTAGTTTGCATTCCCACCAACAGTGTAAGAGGGTTCCCTTTTCTCCACACCGTCTCCAGCATTTATTTATAGACTTTTGGATAACAGCCATTCAGACTGGTAAAATTGTACCTCACTGTGGTTTTGATCTGCATTTCTCTGATAATGAATAATGTTGAGCATCTTTTTGTGTGTTTGTCAGCCATCGATATATCTTCTTTGGAGAAATGTCTGTTTAGTTCTTTGGCCCATTTTTTGATTGGGTCGTTTATTTTTCTTGAGTTGAGCTACAGGAGTTGCTTGTATATTTTTGAGATTAATTCTTTGTCAGTTGCTTTGTTTACTATTATTTTCTCCCATTCTGAAGGCTGCCTTTTCACCTTGCTTATAGTTTCTTTGGTTGTGCAAAAGCTTTTAAGTTTAATTAGGCCCCATTTGTTTACTTTTGCTTTTATTTACATTACTCTGGGAGGTGGGTCATAGAGGATCCTGCTGTGATTTATGTTGGAGAGTGTTTTGCCTATGTTCTCCTCTAGGAGTTTTATAGTTTCTGGTCTTACATTTAAATCTTTAATCCATTTTGAGTTTATTTTTGTGTATGGTGTTAGAAAGTGTTCTAGTTTCATTCTTTTACAAGTGGCTGACCAGTTTTCCCAGCACCACTTGTTAAAGAGATTGTCTTTTCTCCATTGTATATTCTTGCTTCCTTTGTCAAAGATAAGGTGCCCATAGGTGCATGGATTTATCTCTGGGCTTTCTATTTTGTTCCATTGATCTATATTTCTGTCATTGTGCCAGTACCATACTGTCTTGATGACTGAAGATTTGTAGTAGAGCCTGAAGTCAGGCAGGTTGATTCCTCCAGTTCCATTCTTCTTTCTCAAGATTGCTTTGGCTATTTGAGGTTTTTTGAATTTCCATACAAATTATGAAATTATTTGTTCTAGTTCTCTGAAAAATACCGTTGGTAACTTATAGGGATTGCCCTGAATCTATAAATTGCTTTGGGTAGTATACTCATTTTCACTATATCAATTATTCCGATCCTTGAACATGGTATATTTCTCCATCTATTTGTGTCATCTTTGATTTCTTCCATCAGTTTTTCATAGTTTTCTATATATAGGTATTTTGTTTAGATAGATTTATTCCTTAAGTATTTTATTCTTTTCGTTGCAATGGTGAATGGAATTGTTTCCTTGATTTCTCTTTCTGTTCTCTCATTGTTAATGTATAGGAATGCAAGGGATTTCTGTGTGTTAATTTTATATCCTGCAACTTTACTATATTCATTGATTAACTCTAGTAATTTTCTGGTAGAGTCTTTAAGGTTTTCTATGTAGAGGATCATGTCATCTGCAAGCAGTGAGAGTTTTACTTCTTTTCCATTCTGGATTCCTTTTATGTCTTTTTCTTCTCTCATTGCTGTGGCTAAAACTTCCAAAACGATGTTGAATAGTAATGGTGAGAGTGGGCACCCTTGTCGTGTTCCTGACTTTAGGGGAAATGCTTTCAATTTTTCACCATTGAGGATAATGTTTGCTGTGGGTTTGTCATCTATGGCTTTCATTATGTTGAGGTATGTTCCTTCTATGTCTGCTTTCTGGAGAGTTTTTTTTTTTATCATAAATGGGTGTTGAATTTTGTCAAAGGCTTTCTCTGCATCTATTGAGATAATCATATGGTTTTTATCTTTCAATTTGTTAATGTGGTATATCACAGTGATTGATTTGTGAATGTTGAAGAATCCTTGCATCCCTGGGATAAAGCCCACTTGGTCATGATGTATGATCTTTTTAATATGTTGTTGGATTCTGTTTGCTAGAATTTTGTTAAGGATGTTTGCATCTATAGTCATCAGTCATACTGGCTTGTAGTTTTCTTTTTGTTGTGGCAGCTTTGTCAGGTTTTGGTGGTGGTGGCTTCATAGAATGAGTTTGGAAGTTTACCCTCCTCTGCAATTTTCTAGAAGAGTTTGAATAGGATAGGTGCTAGCTCTTCTCTAAATTTTTGGTAGAATTCAGTTGTAAAGCCATCTGGTCCTGCGCTTTTGTTAGTTGGAATATTTCTGATTACAGTTTTGATATCCGAGCTTGTGATGGGTCTGTCAAGATTTTCTATTTCTTCCTGGTTCAGTTTTGGAAAGTTATATTTTTCTAAGAATTTTTCCATTTTTCCATTTCTTCCAAGTTGTCCATTTTATTGGTATATAGTTGTTGATAGTAGTCTCTTATAATCCTTTTGTATTTTGTCTGTTGTGATTTATCCATTTTCATTTCTAATTTTTTTGATTTGTTTCTTCTCCTTTCATTTCTTGATGAGTCTGGCTAAGGGTTTGTCTATTTTATTTATCTTCTCAAAACCAGCTTTTAGCTTTGTTGATTTTGGCTATTGTCTCCTTTGTTTCTTTTGCATTTATTTCTGCCCTAATGTTTATGATTTCTTTCCTTCTACTCACCCCAGGGTTCTTCATTTCTTCTTTTCTAGTTGCTTTAAGTGTAGAGTTAGGTTACTTATTTGACTTTTCTCTTGTTTCTTGAGGTAAGCTCGTATTGCTATGAGCCTTCCCCTTAGCATTGCTCTTACTGAATCCCATAGGTTTTGGGTTGTAGTGTTTTCATTTTCATTCTTTTCTATGCATATTTTGATTTCTTTTTTTAAAATTTTTTATGTGATTTTTGGTTATTCAGAAGTGTGTTGTTTAGCCTCCATATGTTTGTATTTTTAATATTATTTTTCCTATAGTTGACATCTAATCTTACCACATATGATCAAAAGAGACGCTTGAGATGATTTCAATTTTTTTGAATTTATCAAGGCTAGATTTACAGCCCAGGATATGATGTATCCTGGAGAAGGTTCTGTGTGCACTTGAGAAAAAGGTGAAATTCATTTTTTGTGGGTGAAATGTCCTATAGATATCAATTCGGTCTAACTGGTCCATTGTATCACTTAAAGTTTGTTTTTCCTTGTTAATTTTCTTTTTGGTAAATCTCTCCATAAGTGTGAATGGAGTATTAAAGTCTCTCACTATTATTGTTTACTGTTAATTTCCCCTTTCATACTTGTATGCATTTGCATTACATATTGTGGTACTCCTATGTTGGGTGCATATATATTTATAATTTTTATATCTTCTTGGATTGATCCTTTGATCATTATGTAGTGTCTCTCGTCTCTTTTCACAGCCTTTATTTCAGTCTATTTTATCTGATATGAGTATTGCGACTCCTGCTTTCTTTTGGTCTGCATCTTTTCCCAGCCCTTCACTTTCAGTCTGTACATGTCCCTTGGTTTGAGGTGGGTCTGTTACAGAGAGCATATATAGGGGTCTTGTTTTTGTCTCCATTCAGCCAGCCTTTGTCTTTTGGTTGGGGCATTCAACCCATTTACATTTAAGGTAATTATTGATAAGTATGATCCCTTTGCCATTTACTTTGTTGCTGTTTTCTCATCTTTCAAATAAGGAAGTCAATAATTTTCTTTAAAATAAAGCAAGGGACTGCAAATAGCATTGCCATTCAAACCTCCCAATACTTTCTATAAGCATTTTCCAGGCTTGGAGTGATTTTTCAAAAAAACATATTATCCCTTCTGTTAAGAAATAGTTTTTGAAATGGAACAATAAGTTTCACTTTGGTATCTTTTCACCAAGCATAAGACAAAAACAAGAAAAAAATACAAAATTACATGAAAAGGTAAATAAAATATTTCAATTATGATACTGAAAGGTTGTTGTTAACCCACAAAAAGACACTGGGATTCTTGGCCTCCAGAGGAGAAGAATTCAATCTGGGGCCAGAGACGAGGCTGGATCGCTCAGAGCTTTTGTGTAATGAAGTTTTATTAAAAGTATAAAGGAGATAGAGAAAGCTTCTGACATAGGCATCAGAAGAGGTCAGAAAGAGTACCCCCAAGACTAGCTGAAGCTGGATGTTATATAGTCACTAGCAGTCTGTTAATGAAAAAAAGGACTGTCTTAAAACTCAGAATGGCACCAGGTCTTTCATACATAAAATGTATTTTGGGATAATCTTGGCACCAGATGATTCATCCAGGGCCATAAAATGATTGACTTGAATCTTGTAGAAAGGCAGATTACCATACAAACAGTTTTGTTACATAGATTAGGGGAATAATGTCTGAGTATACCATACTGGTTTGTCAAGTAGGTTCTAAGCCATTAGACAGAACCAACTTGAAGTCAGAGTCTGGGGTTAATGCAAAGTATATTAACATAACTTAAGACAAACATTTCCATAAGAAAAATGCACTGGTTAACTCAAGGTTTGAGAATAGTTAACTTCAGGTGAAACCAGGTGTCATTATGGCAACACAGTATTCTGAGAGAAACCTCCTTTTAAATTTGTATAGAGAAGGAAAAAAAAAATATCGCTAGTTTGTTTCTTCCTGCCACTTAAGAGAGATAAAAATGTCTGACACTTGCAACCTATTTCCCCCATTTGGAGACCCCTGGCCTTCCTGCCTGTTACCCTCTGAAAAGCATCAGTGGTATATTACCATTTTTATAAAAATGCTATTATTTTACATTATAATCAACTTATTCATTCATTTTTATCTCTGGTTATATTCATGGAAATATTCCTGGAGTGGGCTCACCTAATTGAAGAAAATCAGTGGATACTTAAATATTAGTTTTTTTTAAAATCAATTTCATATTCATATAATTTGCTGCATTTAATTTTTTTCAGTGCATATAGCATTAAAAAATAACAGAAAGATTGCCATTCATAAAGAAAGACAAGGAAATAATATACCTAGAAACTAATATGCAAAATCACTAAAAATGATTAATTCAAAATGCTGATAGCATAGGTGTTAGATATTTTCTTTTTGATCATGTTCATTTGTTTGAAATTTTCAAATAAATTTAAAAATTAAAGTAATTTGAGGAAATCTGACATTTTGAATAGCAGTTCTGTTCAGTAAGAGTGTATGTCTTACAGTGCAATACATAGATCTGAAGCTTTTCATTTAAAAAAAAATAAATGTTTGCAATGTTCTCATTCAGACCCTACTCTTTCTTGCAAAGTTCAGTTCAGTTTAGTCACTCAGTCATGTCTGACTCTTTGCAACCCCATGGACTCCAGCATGCCAGGCCCCCCTTTCCATCACAAATTCCTGAAGTTTACCCAAACTCATGTCCACTGAGTCTGTGATGCCATCCAACCATCTCATCCTCTGTCGTCCCCTTCTCCTCCCACTTTCAATCTTTCCCAGCATCAGGGTCTTTTCCAATGAGTCAGGTCTTCACATCAGGTGGCAAAAGTATTGGAGTTTCAGCTTCAACATCAGTCCTTCCATGAACATCCAGGACTGATCTCCTTTAGGATGGACTGGGTGGTCTCCTTGCAGTCCAAGGGATTCTCAAGAGTCTTTTCCAACACCACAGTTCAAAAGCATCAATTATTCTGTGCTGAGCTTTCTTTACAGTCCAACTCTCACATCCATACATGACTACTGGAAAAGCCACAGCCTTGACTAGATGGACCTTTCTTACTCCTAAATAGTTCATATATTACTTTCATATTCTCAAAAAATATATAGGAAACATTCTCATCAATCCTATTGTGTAAAGTTACATTGATTTGATTTTTATTTCAGTTAGTTTTTATTGAAAAATATGAAATGAAGTCACTTAGTCATGTCTTACTCTTTGCAACCCCATGGGCTGTAGCCTGCCAGTCTCCTCCATCCATGGGTTTTCTCAGGCAAGAATACTGGAGTGGGCTGCCATTTCTTTTTCCAGGGGATCTTCCCGACCCAGGGATTGAACCAGGGTCTACCCGCATTGAAAAGATATAGGACAAGTCAATTCTGAAAGGAAACTTTGAATTGTATGATTCAAGACTGATAACATGCAGAAGAGGTCTAGGCCAGTACATACAAGGAAACAAAGAATCATTCACTCAGGTACCTCTCCTGGTTTTTGTCAGCTTATATTACAATAGATATTTTACTATTTATTATTCTTATTTAAAGCATCTGAGTGATATCACATATTCATGTAATACATGGTTACATACATGGCTACATATGCATGGTTACATATTCATGTCCACTCCTGCCAAGTGAGGGTAGGAAATACTTGATTGGTTTTCCTAAAAATACAGACATACTGGTAGTTTCCCCAGTTGGAAGATATTGCCCCAAAAAGAAACAGGAAGGAAGTTAGGCAAAAGTATAGGTGTTTTGTTCTTTCTAAATAGGTTTTAGAAGTGATGATTTATGGTAATGATTTGAGGAAATTATTATTTTCTGATGTGGGTTTCCCAGATGGCACTAGTGGTAAAGAACTTGCCTGCCAGTGCAGGAGACAGGAGGGGATGTTTAGATCTCTGGGTCAAGAAGATCCCCTAAAGGAGGAAATGACAATCCGCTCCAGTATTCTTGCCTGGAAAACTCCAAGGAAGAGGAACCCTGGTGGGCTGCAATCCATAGGGTCACAAAGTGTCAGATACGACTGAAGCAATTTAGCATTTCCTAACGTAGGGATTTATAAATATATATTTTGCTCTCTACACAGTACTACTCAACAGCTTTACTTCTTTGACTTACTGTTGCACATATGTCCTTCCCTAAAGATTATTTTTGGTGTTTTTATATTTTCTTTCCATATATTCTTTCTTTTATCACTCACATAACATTATTAGAGTGCACATGTATCACTAAAGCCAATTTATTTTCCCAAGCTCTAATCTAGCATTTCAAATATTCCAGTGTATACTTTAAACTGGAAAAGTCAATAAACCTTGACAAAATTCTAAAATATTTCACTCCCTGCTTACAGAGTGTCTTCTCTATTTGTCCCTCTCCCTCCTCACTCTTTCTTTCCCTTTCTTTCATTCTCTCTCATTTTCTTTCTATCACACTAACTAACCTAAAAGGCATATTTTAGAGACACTTAAATAATTATCTTTAGCATTTAAATTTAGTTTCAAACTGAATTATATCATTTTGATTTAAATACTTTAATACTGGTGAATGTCATATGAATTTTTATACAATAAGAGTAATGGATGTCCTTTGAAATCACTATTATTTTCACAGTAATGATGCAGAAAGTATTGATACCCAGAAAAATGAAAAAAACATTTGCTGGCTGATTTCCTACATTAGTTCATCTATAAAGGTTAGTAATTGTATTTAAAAGATAAAATTAGCACTAAGAAATGTTTCATAATTGTTCTTTAATCAGAAACTAGATTGCAGATGATTAACTGTGTGCAATTTATACATAAAACATCTCATAATTTCAGTGAATGTTCATCTCTCAAAAATAAACTTAATATTTATTTTAGTAATAATGCAATTATAAAAAACAAATCTCAAATTAAAGTCAGTTCAAAAAATACTAAGAATTCTGTATAGCAATACTCTTAAGAAATATGTTTCTATTTCAGGGTAAAATAAAATTTTTATATGTATTATTTTTTGCCAATCTTAAATATATATATTTATAAACATCTATGAATTGTTCTACTCAGAAAATGTATTCTAAGATATTAAGTTTAAATCTGACTTAAAAGTCAACAGGTGTAGTTTTTATATTTGTTTAATCAATACTTAAATAGATATATCTTTATAGGGCATAAAATAAATTATAATGGACGTGTCAGTGAGAATTCGCTTCAGCCATGTCTGACTCTTTACAACTGTATGCACTGTAGCCTATTAGGCTCCTCTGTCCATGGGATCCTCCAGGCAAAAATACTGGAGTGGGTTGCCATAACCTCCTCCAGGGGATATTCCAGACCCGGGATTGAACCTGTGTCTTCTTCATTGGCAGGTGGGTTCTTTACCAATAGTGCCAGCAGGGAAGCCCCAAACATATAGTGGGTAGTAGACTTAATTAATACTTACATTCAATTTTCATTTACTAAAATGCCAATTTCACTTTTAAATGAAACTATGTTTGTATAAGAGGAGAGTGAAAAAGTTGGCTTAAATCTTAACATTCAGAAAACTAAGATCATGGCATCTGGTCCCATCACTTCATGGCACATAAATGGGGAAACAGTGGAAGCAGTGTCAGACCTTATTTTTTTGGGCTCCAAAATCACTGCAGATGTTGATTGCAGCCATGAAATTAAAAGACACTTACTCCTTGGAAGGAAAGTTATGACCAACCTAGATAGCATATTAAAGCGCAGAGACATTACTTTGCCAAAAAAAGGTTCGTCTGGTCAAGGCTATGGTTTTTCCAGTGGTCATGTGTGGATGTGAGAGTTGGACTGTGAAGAAAGCTGAGCACTGAAAGATTGATGCTTTTGAACTGTGGTGTTGGAGAAGACTTTTGAGAGTCCCTGGACTGCAAGGAGATCCAAACAGTCCATCCTAGGGGAGATCAGTCCTGGGTGTTCATTGGAAGGACTGATGATGAAGCTGAAACGCCAATACTTTGGCCACCTCATGCGAAGAGCTGACTCATTGGAAAAGACCCTGATGCTGGGAGGGATTGGGGGCAGGAGGAGAAGGGGACGACAGAGGATGAGATGGTTGGATGGCATCACCGACTCAATGGACATGAGTTTGAGTAAACTCTGGAAGTTGGTGATGGACAGGGAAGCCTGCATGCTGTGATTCATGGGGTCACAAACAGTCGGACATGACTGAGTGACTGAACTGAACTGAACTGACTGAACTAATGTTTGTATCAATATATGGATATAAAATTATTAATTTTAGTTTATTAAGCTAAAATAAAACACAAACACTTGCTTTTATTTTCTGAAAATATTTTCTATTATTAAGAAATAGTAACATTTTTTGAGTATAAAATAATTTTTTGCTCTTCCCAATCTTATTTTACAGAAGTATAAATGTAAAATTCTATAAGAAAGTTCATACTGCAGTCATTTAAATTATATTTATTATTTTCAGGGCCCAAGAACATAAAACATCTTAAAAGTTTTTATTTTCCTTGTATCTGTTAGGAAAGTAAGCAATATAAATTTCTATAGTGAATATTAAAATTCAAAGATAGATAACAGTAGCCCTCAAACAGAAATACTTAATGGAAAACATATTCATTCAACTCATATGAGAAAACTTGGAAGTGCAAACCAATAAGGGAAGCTGGTTTTGTTTTGAAAACATGTGATTTCTTTCTGTACTGCCAGTTTTTTTATAACAAAATGTAGAAATGAATTTTATTATAACATAAGGGGTATGTTGACCACTGCTTGACCTAAAAGATAATTCCTAACTGAGAAGTTCTACTTCAGTCAGAAAGTAAGATTTTCTTCTATGCTGTCATTTTCTCTCAAGTTGAAATATCATTCAAATGTTGTCCTGAGAGGACTGAGTATGTTCAGGCAGACAGTACTCAGGAGAGACTGATGCTGTATCCTTCTCAGCTCCCCATCTTCAAGATGCAAGCTCCCTTTCACTTTCTTTCTCCACTGCTACTTCACCAACCCAGGTCAACCCTCTCCTCTTCCTCTACTTTCTTCCAGCCCTAATTTCATCTATTTCAGGCAAGCACACTTTCAATTTTTTCTATTGTATGCTGAGGCCAGAAAATTTTAGGGTATATATTTCTATTTCAGTGTGAGCAGGCAGAGAACAGAAGTGCCCTTGGGTTCTCAAGGAAAGAATAATGAGGAAGGGAAACATTTAATAAACTCACCAAGTAAATCCTGAAAGGATAATGTTGCCATTTTATCCTGAGTACTTTCAGACTTAGAACTCTAAGCTGCAGGATCTAATGATCCCAGAATTAAAATAGAAGAACAATACAGATGAAGAATAAAAATTTGTAAAGATTTGAAAACTGTTAAGGTGGAGCTGGAGAAAGGACTTACATGAATAATGGTAAGTGGAGCACAGATGAGCAGCTGAATTTAAGAGGAGATAAAATCTGGGCATTCGAAAAGAAAGACATCAATACTGAATATGCACATCATAGAAGTAAGTCAAAATTATTACAAATATATCTAGGCAACAAATAAGAATAGCAGCTAAGAACCAGAAACATAGTTAGGTGGACACCTAATAGGAACTTGTTTGTGTAATTCAGGAAGCATGGAATAGACACAAAGGAGTAAAGAAGATGCAAAAGGTTAGTAATTCCAGGCAAGAGGTTTGGGGAACAGGAAGATTGATCAACTAAATATAAACTGTTAGACAAAAGCCAATTTTTCCTCAAACAAAAAGTCTGTATATGCTTTTTTTAGAACAGAAACTAAGACAAGTAGTATAACATTCATATTCCAGTTAGATACCTTGGTACATTTAGCTTTAAGAAAGAAGATTTTAGTCAACCTTATGACTAAAAGATGCAATTTAGAATAGTATATGTTAACCTCCTAATTATAGGTATCTATCATTTAGACTCTACAATGGAAAGAGAGAAAATATATATACTTCAGGTTATGATGCAATTAACTAGTCATCCAAAAAGCAGTAAGTTGTTCACAATTCTATTGGCATCAGTACTGGCCAAGAATCATCCTTAAGAACTTTAATTTCCTTTAAATTTTTGTCAATTAATCATTAAGATGTGTAAACATTAACATCTGCTCCATTAGGACAAATAACATTTGTTTGACAAGTCCTCCATGATGCCTCATAAATAACTGTTAGATGGATTGAAAAAGTATCATTGAATCCCTTGAGTATTTTACATCATGGAATCTCTCAATTAATCAGAAACTTCCCTGGCCAGGAAAAAATATAACTATCAAGATATTTGCATCTATACCAATACTGATTGATACTATAAAGTATCAATTATTAACCACAGTCGTGTCTAGTTTTATTCAGCTCTATTAGCTGAATAAACAACTACTAATATTAATTATATCAAAATTCTTATTTTGAATCTTTAAGGGATTTTTATATTAAATAATCATTATTTTTCTGAAACAAATATGATTAATATTTTGTATTTTTCAGGCTGCATGATACAAAAACCTAAAATCTCAACAATTTTTGTTAAGGCAGAACATGTTACCTAAATTATATGTAGCTCATGACCATCCCCTGGGATAAGAATAAAATCACTCTATAATTTTTATCAACAATCATTAATCTTATTAGGTAACTACTAGGACAAAGGGAAAGATATCAAAACAAATATATCTTCTTTCAATTATCAATTTGGAATATCCACCATTCTTAGTATATTTGAGGAACTCAACTTTGAGTTGATATGTATTCAACTATTAAACAGAAACAATCAAAAAATTCTGTGAAGTAGAATTTTTATCAGGTAAAATATAAGAACATCCTAATTGGTATAGAATGATTCCTACCATCATGCTAGATAATTTTTCCATTGTAGTACATTTTAAAAGAAATTATATAATTACTGGAAAACAGGGAAAAGTCATGATTATTTTCAATTAGAAGTTTATTAATAAAACCACTTGGGTCAACTATATCTTTAGTGATTTTCTGTATGCTTGGATCATCTGTTACTGAGAGAAGCCTGTTGAAGTCCTAAACTATAATAATGGACTTATTTTTTTAAACAGTTCTGTCAGATTTTGCCTCGGTGGCTCAGTGATAAAGAACCCACCTGCCGATGCAGGACACATGGTTCAATACCTGGGTCTGGAAGATCCCCTGGAGAAGGAAATGGCAACCACTCCAGTATTCTTGCCTGAGAAATCTCATGGATAAAGGAGGCTGGTGTGTTACAGTCCAGGGGGTCAAAAAAGAATAGGACACAGTTTAGTGACTAAACAGTAACAGGAAATGTTAAAAGTATGCTGCTCACTGCACAGACTTTAGGAACTGTTCTGTCTTCTTAGAATATTAACTCCTTTATCACACTATCTGTGCTTCTCTCTATTCCTGAGAAATTTCTTTGTTCTGAAGTTGGCTTTGTCTCAATTTTATAGCTTGTCTAGCTTTTGATTTGTGTTAGCATGGCGTATCATCCCCTATTTTTAAACTATCTGAGTAAAGTGTGTTTCTTGCAGACAGCATATAATTAGGTCTTTTATGCACTCCGATGATATCTCTGTCTTTTAATTGGTTCAATTTGACTTTTCACATTTAGAGTAATTAGTGATACAGTCGGATTAATAATATCTATCACATTTGTATCTGTTTTCAATTTGTTATAGCTATTCTTTGCTACTTTCCCTCTTACTTCCCTGACCTCCTTGATTTTAATTAATATCAATATTATTTGAGTCTTTTTATTCTTCTATTTACATAGTAATTATACCTCTTTGAAAAACTGTTAATGAGCAAGCCAGCATTTGCAGTAAACTTGTTTAAACTAAACTAAGCTCATCTCAAAAAACACTATATTATTTTGTGTGTAATATTGATACACTTTTAACAGAGTATCCTCATGTCTTATCTTCCATCTCTCATGACTTTGCTATCATTGATTTCTCTTATCCATGTGTGATTATCACCCAATGCATTGGTGTCACTATTATCTCGGTAATCTTTTAAATTAAATAAGAAAAATTAACCTTATTTGTTTCTTCTCCAATACTCTTCAGGTTTTGTTTGTTTGTTTGTTTATCTGTTTAAATCTAGATGCAAGTTTTTGACCTATATCATCTCCTTCTCCCTGAAGGAGTTTGAATATTTCTTGTAAGGCATGTAAGGTCAATACAACCTATTATTTCATAAGAAAAAAAAATATAGGGAGAATAGGCTTCAGATTTAGTGCAATTCCATATTGTGATTCTGCTTTTCTATGATTCTCTTGCTCTGTCCTCTCTAGGTTAACTGTGTCATCTTTGGGCTAAGATAATAGCAGAGGTTTCCAAGAAGAATACCATGTAAAGAAGCAGAAAGTTGTGTTTTGGATTCATGGTTTTATGACTGATGATGTGATTCTCTGAAGTACAACAGAAGGTATCACCTCTGCCATCACTGGCCAGAATTGGCCATATGCCCATTCACAATTCAGTCATTAAAAAGAATTATATGGCAACCCACTCCAGTACTCTTGCCTGTAAATCCCATGGATGGAGGAGCCTGGTAGGCTGCAGTCCATGGGGTCACTAAGAGTCAGGCACGACTGAGCGACTTCACTTTCACTTTTCACTTTCATGCATTGGAGAAGGAAATGGCAACCCAGTCCAGTGTTCTTGCCTGGAGAACCCCAGGGACAGAGGAGCCCATGGGCCGCCATCTATGGGGTCGCACAGAGTTGGACACGTCTGAAGTGACTTAGAAGCAGCAGCATGGGAGGAGTCTGAATACCTGGCCTTAGAGAGTTTAGTCAGCAGGAAGGAATGGGGAATGAAAGAAGGGTAGTTCATGCTAATGAAAGTCTCTATGGCCAGTTACTAAAATTCTTCCCATGTGACACTCTGATGATAGACCCTGAGGAAACTCAAGATAAGAATTACAGTATAGTGGCTCCAGATAGCTGAGATGCATATCAAAGGAGTGATTTCAATGAGTCCAGACACTGCATATTCCCATATATAGAAAAGTGAAAAATTCCTTACCTTGAGATGCCTAGTTTTCCTTAATTAACAGTAATTTTTTGATTACATGAAAAGATGGGCACAATAAAGGGCAGAAATGGTATGGACCTAACAGAAGCAGAAGATATTAAGAAGAGGTGGCAAGAATACACAGAAGATCTACAGAAAACAGATCTTCATGACACAGATAATAAGGATGGAGTGATCAATCACCTAGAGCCAGACATCCTGAAAAGTGAAGTCAAGTGGGTCTTAGGAAGCATGACTATGAACAAAGCTAGTGGAGGTGATGGAATTTCAGTTGAGCTATTTCAAATCCTGAAAGATGATGCTGTGAAAGTGCTACACTCAATAGGCCACCAAATTTGGAAAACTCAGCAATGGCCACAGAATGGGAAAATGTCAGTTTTCATTCCAATCCCTAAGAAAGGCAATGCCAAAGACTGCTCAAACTACTGAACAATTGCACTCATCTCACACATCACTGAAGCAATGCTCAAAACTCTCCAAGACAGGCTTCAACAGTACGTGAACTGTGACTTCTAGATGTTCAAGCTGGTTTTAGAAAAGGCAGAGGAACCAGAGACAAATTGCCAATATCCAGTCAATAAATGAAAAAACAACAGAGTTCCAGAAAAATATCTACTTCAGCTTTACTGACTATGCCAAAGCCTTTGTCTGTGTGGATCATAATAAACTGGAAAATTTTTCAAGAGATGGGAATAACAGACCACCTGACCTGCCTCTTGAGAAATTTGTATGCATCAGGAAGCAACAGATATAACTGGACATGGAACAACAGAATGGTTCCAGATAGGACAAGCTGTACGTCAAGGCTGTACATTGTCACCAGGCTTATTTAACTTATATGCAGAGTATATCATGAGAAACGCTGGGCTGGAGGAAGCACAAGCTGGAATCAAGATTGCTGGGAGAAATATCAGTACCTCAGATATGCAGATGACCCCACCCTTATGGCAGAAAGTGCAGAAGAATTAAAGACCCTCTTGATGAAAGTTAAAGAGGAGAGTGAAAAAATTGGCTTTCAGAAAACTCAACATTCAGAAAACTAACATAATGGTATCTGGTTTCATCACTTCATGGCAAATAGATGGGCAAGCAGTGGAAACAGTGGCAGACTTTATTTTGGGGGCTCCAAAATCACTGCAGATGGTGACTGCAGTCATGAAATTAAAAGATACTTGATCCTTGGAAGAAAAGTGATGACCAACCTAGACAGCATATTGAAAAGCAGAGACATTACTTTGCCAACAAAGGTCTGTCTAGTCAAATCTATGGTTTTTCTAGTAGTCATTATGGATATGAGAGTTGGACTATAAAGAAAGCTGAGCACAGAAGAATTGATGCTTTTGAATTGTGATGTTGGAGAAGACTCTTGAAAGTCCCTTAGACTACAAGGAAATCCAACCAGTCCATCCTAAAGGAAACCAGTCCTGAATATTCATTGGAAGGAATTATACTGAAGCTGAAACTCCAAAACTTTGGCTACGTGATGTGAAAGCATTAGGTGGGCATCCAGGGGCAATGGGGAAACCCAGCAAGACTGCAAGAGGGGCAAATTTGCATTTAGAATCAAAACCCATTCCCAACAGAAATGCTCAGAGGGCTCAAAGAAACCTCGTGTGCCCAGGACCCAGGGACCCCACAGAGACTGAGACAGAACTGTGGCAAGTGTCTCCTGTGGAGGTACGGGTTGGCTGCCACAGGGACAGGGCTCTGAGTGCAGCAGACTAGGGTATGACATAGGTCCTCTTGGGGGAGAATGCCATTAACCTCATCAGAGAGCTGCCAGAACTTACACAGGACTGGGAATTAGACTCTTGGAGGGCACCACAGAAGCATGTGCACCAGGACCCAAGAGAAAGGAGCAGTGACACTACAGGAGACTGTCCTGGAATTACCAGTGAGTGTCTGGAAGCCCCCGATAGAGGTGTGGGTTGGTGATGGCCTGCTTCAGGGTTGGGGGCACTGAGTGTAGCACTACATGCATAGGATCTTTTGACAGAGGTCAACATTATCTTCATTACCGCCAGCATAGATTCAGTCAGTTCAGTCACTCAGTTGTCTGACTCTTTGTGACTGTACACCGGGCCTCCCTGCCCACCACCCACTCCCAGAGTTTACTCAGACTCATGACCAGTGAGTCAGTGATGCCATCCAACCATCTCATCCTCTGTCGTCCCCTTCTCCTATCACCTTCAATCTTTCCCAGCAGCAGGGTCTTTTCAAGTGAGTCAGCTGTTCGCATAAGGTGGCCAAAGTATTGGAGTTTCAGCTTCAACATCAGTCCTTCCAATGAACATTCAGGACTGATTTCCCTTAGGATGAACTGGCTGGATCTCTTTCCAACCTAAGGGACTCTCAAGAGTCTTCTCCAACACCACAGTTCAAAAGCATCAATTATTCTATGCTCAGCTTTCTTTATAGTCCAACTCTTACATCCATACCTGACTATTGGAAAAACGATAGCCTTGACTAGAAGGACCTTTGTTGACAAAGTAACTTCTCTACTTTTTAATATGCTGTCTAGGTTGGTCAAAACTTTTCTTCCAAGGAGTAAGTGTCTTTTTATATCATGGCTGCACTCACCATCTGCAGTGATTTTGGAACCCCAAAAAATAAAGTTTGCTACTGTTTCCACTGTTTCTCCATGTATTTGCCATGAAGTGATGGGACCAGATGCCATGATTTTTGTTTTCTGAATGTTGAGCTTTAAGCCAACATTTCACTTTCCTCTTTCACTTTCATCAAGAGGCTCTTTAGTTCTTCAATTTCTACCATTAGGGTGGTATCATCTACATATCTTAGGTTATTGATATTTCTCCCAGCAATCTTGATTCCAGCTTGTGCTTCCTCCAGCCCAGCATTTCTCATGATGTGCTCTGCATATAAGTTAAATAAGCGAGGTGACAATATACATCCTTGACGTATCCCTTTTCATATTTGAAATAAGTCTGTTGTTCCATGTCCAGTTCTAACTGTTGCTTCCTGACCTGCATACAGATTTCTCAAGAGAGATTTCAGGTGGTCTAGTATCCCCAGCTGTTGAAGAATTTTCCACAGTTTATTGTGATCCACACAGTCAAAGGCTTTGGCATAGTCGATGAAGAAATAGATGTTTTTCCGGAACTCTCTTGCTTTTTTGGTGATCCAGTGGATGTTGGCAATTTGATCTCTGGTTCTTCTGCCTTTTCTAAACCAGCCTGAACATCTGGAAGTTCACGCTTCATGTATTGCTGAAGCCTGGATTGGAGAACTTTGAGCATTACTTTGTTAGCATGTGAGATGAGTGCAATCATGCAATTGTTTGAACATTCTTTGGCATTGCCTTTTTTAGGTACTTCCCTGGTAGCTCAGACAGTAAAGCATCTGCCTATAGTGCTGGAAACCCAGGTTCAATCCCTGGGTCAAGAAGATCTCCTGGAGAAGGGAATGGCAACCCACTCTAGGATTCTTGCCTGGAAAATCCCATGGATGGAGGAGCCTGGTAGGCTACAGTCCATGGGTTACAAAGATTTGGACACGACTGAGCGACTTCACTCACTTCACATCTTGGGATTGGAATGAAAACTAATCTTTTCCTGTTCTATGGCCACTGCTGAATTTTCCAAATTTGCTGACATATTTAGTGCAGCATTTTCAGAGCATCATCTTTTAGGATCTGAAATAGCTCAACTGTAATTCCATCGCAACCACTAGCTTTGGTCATAGTGATGCTTCCCAAAAGCCATTTGACTTCACCTTCCAGCATGTCTAGCTCTAGTTAAGTGAGCACACCATTGGGATTATCTTGGTCATGAAGATATTTTTTTGTACAGTTCTTCTGTATATTCTTGCCACCTATTCTTAATATCTTCTGCTTCTGTTAGGTCCATAACATTTCTGTCCTTTATTGAGCCCATCTTTGCATGAAATGTTCCCTTGGTATCTCTAATTTTCTTGAAGATATCTCTAGTCTTTCCCATTCTATTGTTTTCCTCTATTTCTTTGCAGTGATCACTGGGGAAGGCTTTCTTATCTCTCCTTGCTATTCTTTGGAACTCTGCATTAAGATGGGAATATCTCTCCTTTTCTTCTTTGTTTTTTGCTTCTCTTCTTTTCACAGCTAATTGTAAGGCCTCCTCAGACAGCCATTTTGCTTTTTCGCATTTCTCTTTCTTGGGGATGGTCTTGCTCCCAGTCTCCTGTACAGTGTCAAAAACCTCTGTCCATAGTTTATCAGGTACTCTGTCTATCATATCTAGTCCTTTAAATCTATTTCCCACTTCCACTGTATAACTGTTAGGGATTTGATTTAGGTCATGCTTGAATATCTAGTGGTTTTCCCTACTTTCTTCAATTTAAGTCTGAATTTGGTAATTCATGATCTGAGTCACATTCAGCTCTGGTTCTTGTTTGGCCCCAAATTCCAATCCCTAAGAAAGGCAATCCCAAAGAATGCTCAAACTACCGCACAATTGCACTCATCTCACATGCTAGTAAAGTAATGCTCAAAACTCTCTAAGCCAGGCTTCAGCAATACGTGAACCGTGAACTTCCAGATGTTCAAGCTGGCTTTAGAAAAGGCAGAGGGACCAGAGATCAAATTGCCAATATCTGCTAGATCATCGAAAAAGCAAGAGAGTTCCACAAAAAGATCTATTTCTGCTTTATTGACTATGCCAAAGCCTTTGACTGTGTGGATCACAATAAACTGTGGAAAATTCTGAAAGAGATGGGAATTCCAGACCACCTGAGCTGCCTTTTGAGAAACCTGTATGCAGGTCAGGAAGCAACAGTTAGAACAGGACATGGAAAAACAGACTGGTTCCAAATAGGAAAAGGAATACGTTAAGGCTGTATATTGTCACCCTGCTTATTTAACTTATATGCAGAGTACATCATGAGAAACTCTGGGCTGGAAGAAGCACAAGCTGGATTCAAGATTGCCAGGAGAAATATCAATAACCTCAGATATGCAGACGACACCACCCTTATGGCAGAAAGTGCAGAGGAACTAAAAAGCCTCTTGATGAAAGTGAAAGAGGAGAGTGAAAAAATTGGCTTAAAACTTAATATTCAGAAAACTAAGATCATGGCATCTGGTCCCATCACCTCATGGGAAATAGATGGGGAGACAGTGGAAACAGTGGTTGACTTTATTTTTCTGAGCTCCAAAATCACTGCAGATGGTGACTGCAGCCATGAAATTAAAAGAAGCTTACTCCTTGGAAGGAAAGTGATGACCAACCTAGACAGCATATTAAGAAGCAGAGACATTACTTTGCCAAGAAAGGTCTGTCTGTTCAAGGTTATGATTTTTCCAGTGGTCATATATGGATGTGAGAGTTGGACTGTGAAGAAAGCTGAGCACTGAAAAATTGATGCTTTTGAACTATAGTGTTTCAGAAGACTCTTTAGAGTCCCTTGGACTGCAAGGAGATCCAACCAGTCCATCCTAAAGGAAATCAGTCCCGAGTGTTCATGGAGGGACTGATGCTGAAACTGAAACTCCAATACCTTGGCCACCTCATGCGAAGAGTTGACTCATTGGAAAAGACCCTGATGCTGGGAGGGATTGGGGGCAGGAGGAGAAGGGGTTGACAGAAGATGAGATGGCTGGATGGCATCACCGACTCGATGGGCATGAGTTTGAGTAAACTCTGGGAGTTGGTGATGTACAGGAAGGCCTGGCGTGCTGCGATTCATGGGGTTGCAAAGAGTTGGAGAGGACTGAGTGATTGAACTGAACTAAACTAAACAGCAGGGAGGGAACACAGCTCCACTCATCAATACAAAATTGGATTAAAGATTTACTGATTATGGCCCTGTACATCAGAAGAAGATCCAGTTTCCCCTTCAGTCAGTCTATGCTATCAGGAAACTTCTATAAGCCTCTTATCCTTCTCCATCAGAGGGGAATTCCCTCACAATTAAACAAATACACTGGAAAATAAAATGTCCAAGCTAACTGATAATACTTTGAAATTCTTAATACTATATATGTTACACTACTATAAAATACATAAATGATTAAGAAATGGGATTACAAAATGACAAGGTATATTAAAAGGCAATTCAAAAAAAGAAACACAAGTAGTTAAATACTTAAGAAAGTCATTAAAATATCTCTCATAATAAAAGAAATAAAGTTACACTATTTTTGTATTATCAAACTGTCAAAGCTTAAAATAACTGCCAAGTTTTAGTAGGACTATGGTAACATGGGAAATCTTTTATACTGTGGGTTAAATGAAGAGAAGTATAAAAATTTTAAGGGCATTTTATCCATGCTTTGATCTAGTCAAAGGTAGTGTGCATGATTGTATAGTGGTTAATAAAATGTCACACATCTACTATTAAAAACATACATTTTAAAATGATGTGAGTATAAAAATATGGTCACAATATTATAATATGTTCAAATAAAAGACTATAGAAACATAAATATAGCATCATCTTATCTATCACATATGGAGAAAGACAGAAGAGAAACAGAACAGAGAAATTTAATAGAGTAATTATCAGGAACAAATACAACATATACTAAAAAAAAAATCTAGTTTATAATTGGGATACCATGGAAAATTCATTGTATTTTACACATTTTTTTTGTTGTTGAATTAAAATTTTGTAAGTTACCATATACTAGTCATGAAAACAATATCTATATCTATATCTATATCTATATATATATCTGTCTTTACTGTTCACCTATGATTCCATGTGCTAAGAACAGTGCCTGGCCTGGTAGGAACTGTGTCAAAAACATTTGCCAAATGAATGAATCATAGTGATGGGAGAAAGAAGAATTAGTATTTTTTAAGATGAGTTTTAAAAATTCAGAGGCCTCAATTGCTACTCATAATGAACAAAACACATTTACATAATATAGTTTAGTAAGCAGTATGCAATAATTTAATACATATTATGTATTTTTTACTGCATTCACCCATTTATCAAAAATAACCTACTTTCATCCAACTTTGCTCTTTCCTATAATTTGTAGTTTAAAATTTTGATCCTGATCATACTTTATATGTTCAAACCCAACACTTCAACAAGAATGTACCTGTTAAAGAACGATATATAAGCCTAATCTTTCAGATGCAACAAAGCTCGATAAATAGCATATACTATCAATTACGGAATTAAGTTTTAAAAGCACTCAAGTCATACCAATGTAATTACAAAAAATTTTTAGACAAATGCCTTTAAACTTGTTGAAAATAAATTTTATGTTAAATGAAAAGGAATTATATGTCCAAAGAAAGTAATAGAAGAAATAAATCTATTTTATGTATAACATCAGTCACTAGGTTTTTCAGTCCAATTCAGTTCAGTCGCTCAGTCGTGTCTGACTCTTTGCGACCCCATCAATCGAAGTCCGCCAGGTCTCCCTGTCCATCGCCAACTCCCAGAGTTTACTCAAACTAATGTCCATCGAGTCGGTGATACCATCCAGCCATCTCATCCTTTGTCGTCCCCTTCTCCTCCTGCCCCCAATCCCTCCCAGCATCGGGGTCTTTTCCAATGAGTCAGCTCCTCTCATGAGGTGGCCAAAGTACTGGAGTTTCAACTTCAGCATCAGTCCTTCCAATGAACACCCAGGAACTGATCTCCTTTAGGATGGACTAGTTGGATCTCCTTGCAGTCCAAGGGACTCTCAGGAGTCTTCTGCAACACCACAGTCCAAAAGCATCAACTCTTCGGTGCTCAAGCTTTCTTTACAGTCCTAATCTCACATCTATACATGAGCACTGGAAAAACCATAGCCTTGACTAGATGAACATTTGTTGGCAAAGTAAAGTCTCTGCTTTTTAATATGCTGTCTAGGTCGGTCATCACTTTCCTTTCAAAGAGTAAGCATCTTTTAATTTCATGGCTGCAATCACCATCTACAATGATTTTGGAGACCCCAAAAATTAAAGTCTGACACTGTTTCCACTGTTTCCCCATCTATTTCCCATGAAGTGATGGGACCAGATGCCATGATCTTAGTTTTCTGAATGTTGAGCTTTAAGCCAACATTTTCACTCTCCTCCTTAACTTTCATCAAGAGGCTTTTTAGTTCCTCTTCACTTTCTGCCATAAGGGTGGTGTCATCTGCATATCTGAGGTTATTGATATTTCTCCTGGCAATCTTGAATCCAGCTTGTGCTTTCTCCAGCCCAGTGTTTATCATGATGTACTCTGCATATAAGTTATAAGCAGGGTGACAATGTATAGCCTTGATATACTCCTTTTCCTATTTGGAACCAGTCTGTTTTTCCATGTCCAGTTCTAACTGTTGCTTCCTGACCTGCATACAGGTTTCTCAAGAGGCAGGTCAGGTGGTCTGGTATTCCCATCTCTTTCAGAATTTTCCATAGTTTATTGTGATCCAGACAGTCAAAGACTTTGGCATAGTCATTAAAGCAGAAATAGATATTTTTCTGGAAACCTTTTGATTTTTCAATGACCCAGCGGGTGTTGGCAATTTGATCTCTGGTTCCTCTGCCTTTTCTAATCCCAGCTTGAACATCTGGAAGTTCTTGGTTCACATATTGCTGAAGCCTGGCTTGGAGAATTTTGAGCATTACTTTACTAGCGTGTGAGATGAGTGTATTGTGTGGTAGTTTGGACATTCTTTGTCATTACCTTGCTTTGGGATTGGAATGAAACCTGGCCTTTTCCAGTCCTGTAGCTACTGCTGACTTTTCCAAATTTGCTGGCCTATTGAGTTCAGCACTTTCACAGCATCATCTTTCAGGATTTGAAATATCTCAGCTGGAATCCCATCACCTCCACTAACTTTGTTTGTAGAAGATCAATTATTTTTACTTCAAATGTACTACAAACCAAAATTCAGTAGGGACAACCATACTGTTATAATAATGCTAAATCCATTTATTCAAATGCTTATAAATAAGCTTGGAAGGATGTGAATAAAATTTATGAGTTACTCATATATCTGAAAGTTTCATCCCATTCAACGCATTCCAAATTAGTTACCATCATGCTATATCAGAAGTCCACTTTGATCAATTTCAAATTAAACACATTTCACACTTCACACAGCATACTCCTAAATTCTGGGGCTAAGACATAAAAACTTGAAATGTCTGAGAAATGAGGAACTAAGCTCCATATTAAAGAGAATCTTCTTATATTTAAAGAACCACTGTCAGACTTAAAGAAAGCTGCAATCAGAACAGTCATTAAATATAGCCTTTGATGCCACTATTTATGAGAAGTGCTTACATAAAAAAGAAAAACACAGGTAGGTTTATCTTTGGGTGCCCTTATCTATCAGTTTGTGTATGTCAGTATAAAATATTAATATAAAAATGTTTACTTCAGATGAATTCTTAATCTCAATAATTTCTGATAACTCATGCTGGGAAGGTTTATTCTCTAGTCTATTCTCCGGTATATAAATGGATCAGAAATCTTCCTGATGATAGTCTGTGATTTCAACAACATACAATTTTAAATGTATAGGTTATACAACCAGAGAGTCATTCAATATGGGTATTAATAATTATGAGCACTAGCCTAGAAATAGTAATTTTCTAAGATGCTTAAGACTTCATTGAAGTAGATGTTTACATTAGCACTGGCCCTCATTCCTATTTTTATTCATAAACTGTATATGTTTAAATGAATGTTTAAATGTTCTGAATACTCATCACTTATTTACCTGCAATAATATTTTTAGATTGTAACTCCAAATTTCTGAATCTTAAGTTTTTCAAAACTGAAAACAGTATGGCTTTAAAGGAATGACATACAAAGCAAGTAAACTAGTACCAAAATTTTAATGAAGACAGATTATTAGTTAATTGTCTTACCATATGTATGGAATACTATAATGAGATATTCTGTATAATTTAAACCATTTAATCTTTGCCATAATTCTACATAAGAAATATTAGAGTAATAATTAACCTTTTTAGATAAAAAAGAGTATAATAATAATTGCTTTTACACAATTTAAAATATGAATTCAGATATCAAACCAATAGTTATCTGCTTCCTAAGTCAGTGCCCATTCCAGATATACTGTGAACTGAACTAGATTTCTATTGAAGTGTGTTAGTTCAGTATGAGGTCTTGGATATTGAGATAAACATAAATCTGAAAGGATTCCAGAGAGTACTGAAGCAAGAAATAGGAAAATATGTAAAGTCAAAACTCAGTTTCTTTATTTTTGCCTGTTTAAAAACACTTTTGCAGACTAGTAAAAATTTTCCCACTGTTTCTACCCACAGAAGATGTTCCAGTACAATATGTTAGAGAAAATAGCTATCTACTCATGGTAGGTTACAAGAAAGCTGTAATCCTGAAATATTTAGGTAGATTATTATCACTCCCAAAATACTATACCAACTATCCAATCAATAAAGGAAAAGTAAAATATAGGAAAATTTGCAGTATTAATGTTTAGTCAAAAATGTTGTTCCACTAGTCAAAAAAAGAAAAAGTTGAGAGAAAATAATATAAATATTGCTGAACATATTTTTTTTATAAAAGACTAAAACATCATTCAGGAATATCAGGGTCTTCAAGAAGCCAGCATTAAAATTAGAGTTTCTGTCTTTGAAATATGGTAACCAAATTATGGTACCTCTCTGAGTCTTATTTTCATCAATTTTAGGGTACATATAAAATTTACCTCTCTCCTAGTATTTCCTAGAAGCAAACATAGTTTCTTATATAAGGCCTTTATAAGCTCTACCACATTTATTTTCAATACAAAATGTTGTGGTGCTTAGTTCAGGTCAGTTGCTTAGTCATGTCCGACTCTTTGCGACCCCATGAACCGCAGCACTCCAGGCCTCTCTATCCATCACCAACTCCCAGAGGCCACCCAAACTGATGCCCATTGAGTCGTTGATGCCATCTAACCATCTCATCCTCTGTGGTCCACTTCTCCCCCTGCCCTCAATCCCTCCCAGCATCAGGGTCTTTTCCAATGAGTCAACTCTTTGCATGAGGTGGCCAAAGTATTGGGGTTTCAGCTTCAACATCAGTCCTTCCAATGAACACCAAGGACTGATCTCCTTTAGGATGGACTGGTTGGATCTCCTTGTAGTTCAAGAAACTCTCAAGAGTCTTCTCCAACACCACAGTTCAAAAGCATCAATTCTTCTGTGCTCAGCTTTCTTTATAGTCCAACTCTCACATCCATACATGACCACTGGAAAAACCATAGCCTTGACTAGACGGACCTTTGTTGGCAAAGTAATGTCTCTGCTTTTCAATATGCTATCTAGGTTGGTCATAACTTTCCTTCCAAGGAGTAAGTGCCTTTTAATTTCATGGCTGCGACCACAATCTGCAGTGATTTTGCAGCCCAGAAAAATAAAGTCAGCCACTGTTTCCACTGTTTCCCCATCTGTTTGCCATGAAGTCATGGGACCAGATGCCATGATCTTAGTTTTCTGAATGTTGAGCTTTAAGCCAACATTTTCAATCTCCTCCTTCACTTTCATCAAGAGGCTTTTTAGTTCTTCTTCACTTTCTGCCATAAGGGTGGTGTCATCTGCATATTTGAGGTGATTGATATTTCTCCCAGCCATCTTGATTCCAGCTTGTGTTTCCTCCAGCCCAGCATTTCTCATCTGCATATAACTTAAATAAGCAGTGTGATAATATACAGCCTTGACATACTCCTTTTCTTATTTGGAACCAGTCATTGTTCCATGTCCAGTTCTCTGTTGTTTCCTGACCTGCATACAGGTTTCTCAAGAGGCAGATTAGGTGGTCTGGAATTCTCATCTCTTTCAGAATTTTCCACAGTTTATTCTGATCCACATAAAGGATTTGGCATAGTCAATAAAACAGAAATGGATCTTATTGTGGAACTCTCTTGCTTTTTTGATGATCCAGTGGATGTTGGCAATTTGATTTCTGGTTCCTCTGCCTTTTCTAAAACCAGTTTGAACATCTTGAAGTTCACACTTCATGTGTTGTTGAAGCCTGGCTTGGAGAATTTTGAGCATTACTTTACTAGTGTGTGAGATGAGTTCAACTGTGTGGTATTTTGAGCATTCTCTGGCATTGCTTTTCTTTGGGATTGGAATGAAAACTGACCTTTTCCAGTCCTGTGGCCACTGCTGAGTTTTCCAAATTTACTGGCATATTTAGTGCAGCACTTTCACAGCATCATCTTTCAGGATTTGGAATAGCTCAACTATAATTCCATCACCTCCACTAGCTTTGTTTTTAGTGATGCTTCCTAAGGCCCACCTGACTCCATGTTCCAGGATGTCTAGCTCTAGGTGAGTGATCACACCATCGCGGTTATCTGAGTCATGAAGACCTTTTTTGTACAGTTCTTCTGTGTATTCGTGCAACCTCTTCTTAATATCTTCTGCTTCTGTTAGGTCCACAACATTTCTGTCCTTTATTGAGCCCATCTTTGCATGAAATGTTCCCTTGGTATCTCTAATTTTCTTGAAGAGATCTCTATTCTTTCCCATTCTATTATTTTCCTCTATTTCTTTGCACTGATCACTGAGGTATACTTCCTATCTCTCCTTGCTGTTCCTTGAAACTCTCCATTCAAATGGGTATATCTTTCCTTCTCTCCTTTGCTTTTCACCTCTCTTCTTTTCACAGCTATTTGTAAGGCCTCTTCAGACAGCCATTTTGCTTTTTTGCATTTCTTTTTCTTGGAGATGGTCTTGATCCCTGTTTCCTGTACAATGTCAGGAACCTCTATCCAGTGATCATCAGGCACTCTGTTTATCAGATCTAGTCCCTTAAATCTATTTCTCACTTCCACACTATAATCATAAGGGATTCAATCTAGGTCATACATGAATGGTCTAGTGGTTTTGCCCAGTTTCTTCCATTTAAGTCTGAATTTGGCAATAAGGAGTTCATGATCTAAGCCACAGTCAGCTTCTGGTCTTGTTTTTGCTGAGTATATAGAGCTTCTCCATCTTTGGCCGCAAAGAATAAAATCAATCTGATTTTTGTGTTGACCATCTGGTGATGTCCATGTGTAGAATCTTCTCTTGTGTTGTTGGAAGAGGGTATTTGCTATGACCAGTGCATTCTCTTTGTGCAGTTAGGAAGGATGTCAAATGCAACAAACACTGTGCATTTTACCATAGGTCTCTTTAAACTGTCAATCTTTGTGTTAAAAATATGTCTTAAAAAAGACTCCTATGCTGGTAGATGTTATGGGCTGAATATTTGTGTTCACTCTAAATTCATATGTTGAAGCTCTAACCCCCAGTGAAATAGTATTTGGAGAGAGGATATTTGAGAGGCAATTAAGATTAGATAAAGTCTGGAGGGTCATGGGGCCTTCGTGATTGGTTAGTGTGTATAGGTCACTAAGTTGTATCCAAGTCTTTGTGATTCCATGGACAGTAGCCCACCAGGGCCCTCTGTCCATGGGATTCTCCAGGCAAGAATACTGGAGTAGGTAGCCATTCCCTTCTCCAGGGGATCATCCTGACCCAAGGATAGAACCAAAGTCTCCTGCATTTCAGGCAGATTCATTACCATCTGAGCCAGCAGGGAAGCCCAGGAACTCAAATACATTCATAAAAAAGCTTTTGGCCCTAGTGTCCTTATAAGAAAACACACCAGATGGTTTGCTTTTTTTCTCTACTATATAGAATACAGAGGGAAGGTGGCCATCTGTGAGCCAGGAAGATAGCCATCATGAGAAACTGACCATGTTGGCACCCTGATATCATATAGCCAAACTTCAGAACTGTAAGAAGATAAAGTTATGTATATAAAAATGTATACATATATACTTTTGTTAAGAAGGCAGCCCTAGAAGACTAAGACAGTAGAATATGTTATAATGCCTATTTATTTCAATGTTTGTATTTTAAAACCAAAAACAAAACTAGAACTGAATTGAGTTTTTATGTCTAGATACTATATAGACTTTTACCATCTTATAAATGAAAAATTTATACTGTGATCTTTAAACCCAGAACTGTAAGTCAGAACTAACTCATAGTTAAAGGGAAAAGAAATAACTCCATGGATTATTTATTCAATGTTGCAAGTGTAACAGTAAAGTTCTGAACAGTAGAAAAATGCTCCATCTTTGGCCAAAATCACTGAAGCATAACTTGATCAAAGATAATATGCAGAATTCTGCCTTCAGTGAGACCACAGGACCAGCAGGCTTCTGAGGGACACAAGCCAGTTCTAAGCACTGCAGCTGACAGGAATTATCTGAGCAGTTCAATTGCTTTTCTTTCCAACTCTTCTTCCATATCAATGTCTACATAAGTTCCCAAAGTTGCCCAAATATCATTTATGTGCAGAAATGCTGTTCCTTTTTAAGGCAGAGTAGACTGAAAATCCCATAGAGAAACTAAGAGAAAGTGTAAGTGACTCAATCAAATTTTAGGAACAAAGCTAGTGAAAGAAGCAGAATTCCAGCTGAGCTATTAAGATTCTAAAAGATGATGCTGTTCAAGTGCTGCACTCAATACGTCAGCAAAATAGGAAAATAGCAGTGGCCACAGGACTGAAAAAGTTCGGTTTTAATTCCAATTTCAAAGAATGACAATAACAAAGAATTTTCAAACTATTGTAAAATTATGCTCATTTTACAAACTACAAAGGTTACGCTCAAAATCATTCAAGCTAGACTTAAGTAGTACATGAACTGAAAATTTCTAGCTGGGATTAGAAAGGGCAGAGGAACCAGAGATCAAATTACCAGTAACTGCGGATTAAAGAAAAAGCAAGGAGTTCTAGATTAACATCTACTTCTGCTTCATTGACTACACTAAAGCCTTTGACCTGCAGATCACAACAAACTGTGGAAAATTCTTAAAGAGATGGGAATACCAGACAACCTCCTTACTTGCCTCCTGAGAAATTTGTATGTGGGTCAAGAAGCAACAATTAGAACCGGACATGGAACAAGTGACTGGTTCAAAATAAGAAAAGGAGTACATCAAGAATTCATATTATCACCCTGCTTATTTAATTTATATGCACAGTACATCATGTGAAATACCAGGCTGGATGAATTATAAGCTGTAATCAAGATTGCTGGGAGAGATATTAACAACCTCATATATGTAGATGATACCATTCTAATGGCAGAAAGCTAAAATGAAATAAAAAGTCTCTTGATGAGGGTGAAAAGAAGAGTGAAAAGGCTGGCTGGAACTCGACATTCAAAAATCTAAGATCTTGGCATCTGATCCTATCATTTCATGGACAACAGAAGGGGAAAAAGCAGAAGTGACAGATTTTATTTTCTTGGGCTCCAAAGTCACTAGGTATGGTGACTGCAGCCATGAAGTGTATGGTGACTGTAGCCATGAAATTAAAAGACACTTGCTCCTTGAAGAAAAGCTATGACAAGCTTAAATAACATATTTTAAAAAGCAGAGACATCATTTTGCCAGCAAAGGTTCATGTAGTTAAAGCTATTGTTTTTCCAGTAGTAACATATGGATGTGATAGCTGGACCATAAAGAAGACTGAGCACCAAAGAATTGATGATTTCAAATTGTGGTGTTGGAGAAGACTCTTGAGAGTCCCTTAGACAGAAAGGAGATCAAACCAGTCAATCTTAAGGGAAAGGAACCCTGAACACACATTGAAAGGACTGATACAGAAGCTGAAGCTTTAATAATTTGGCCACATGATGCAAAGATTCAAGTCACTACAGAAAACCCTGATGCTTGGAAAGATTGAAGGCAGAAGGAGAAGAGGTTGACATAGGATAAGATGGTTGGATGGCATCACAGATTCAGTGGTCATTAATTTAAGCAAACTCCAGGCAATAGTGGAGGGCAGAGGAGCCAGGTGTGCAGCAGCCCATGATGTCACAGAGAGTCAGACACGACTTAGCAACTGAATAACAACAACAATCAAATTTATAAGCTAAAATTTCTATTTTAACCAGAATAATTAGTTGGACCATAATGAAAGCTGACCACTGAAGAATTGATGCTTTTGAACTGTAGTGTTGGAGGAGACCCTTGAAAGTCCCTTGGACAGAAAGGAGATCAAACCAGTCAATCCTAAAGGAAACCAGTCTTGAATATTCATTGGAAGGACTCATGGTGGAAGCTGAAACTCCAACATTTTGGCCGCCTGTTGCAAAGAACTGACTCATTGGAAAAGACCCTGATGCTGGGAAAGATTGAAGGCAAGGTGAGAAAGGGATGAGAGAGGATGAGATGTTTGGATGGCATCATCAGCTCGATAGACATGAGTTTGAGCAAACTCTGGGAGTTGGTGATGAACAGGAAAACCTGGCATGATGCAGCTCATGGGGTCACAAAGTGTTGGACACAACTGAACGACTAAACCAAAATGAACTGAACTGAACAATTTCTACCAGGTTTCAATTTGTAAGTGGATTCTTTACCAGCTGAGTCACCAGGGAATCCCAAGAATACTGGAGTGGGTAGCTTATTCCTTCTCCAGCACATCTTCCCAACCCAGAAATTGAACTGGGGTCTCCTGCATTGCAGGCAGACACTTTACCAGTTGAGCTACCAAGGAAGCCTAATTATTAAAGCACTACTTAAGATATTCTTATAGCATATCATGGAAGCCCTGCCACTTTCAGGTACAGATTGAAAAATTATTAATTCACGTGGCTTACAATCTCTACTTTATATGAACAGACCACATTGACTTCCATAAATGACACCTGTGTTTGTACATTGAAAAGATTTTAGTTTGTCAAATTTTATTTAGAAAATGAGTGTGTTGAATGTTTGCAAATTCAAGTCATTCTTTTTTAAATATCATATTACATTCTTTAATAATTTTAATGTATATCTCTGTCATGTGTCATATCCTTTATCAGATCATTTGAAGGGATATTTCACTGTTTCTATTAATTTGTAAACTAATTATAAGTAATATTACATATTGCTAAATCATATGAAAATAACATTTGGAATAGTTCATTGTGGCCCTGAATTTCTGATGAGGGTATTGATATATTTTAAGTTCACATCTATAATTAAAATGCTTAGTGAAGTCAAAAGGAAACTTTCATCTAATTTTCACATAATCAAAATGGACTTTCTTTTCAAAGAGGAAACTTTGAACAAGTGATTCATAACCCCATTTTAAATTTTCTCTAAAAAAATGTTTCGCCTGTGGCTTCAGAAATAAAACAGTCTCATTTCTTTCTACACTGCTTCCCACCTAAGATTCAAGATGATTATAATGATAAATTCCAGGTAAATGAATAAAAATGATTTTCAATTTCTACAGAAGAGGAAGGGATTTTTAAATTACCATTGATCTTTCATTTCCCATTTTAAATCCTATGGTAAAATTTAGTTTCTGTAATCACCTACACATTTTAAACTCATATTTAGTACAGCTCACCTTAAAAAATGGGCTTCCCTGGTAGCTTAGTTAGTAAAGAATGCACCTGCATTGTAGGAGACCCAATTCAATTCCTGGGTCAAGAAGACACCCTGGAGAAGGGATAGGCTACCCACTCCAGTATTCTTGGGCTTCCCTTGTGTCTCAGCTGGTAAAGAATCCTCCCGCAATGCCGGACACCTGGGTTCGATCCCTGGGTTGGGAAGATCCCCTGGATTAGAGAAAGGCTACCTATTGCAGTATTTTGGCCTGGAGAATTCCATGGACTCTATGGTCCATGGGGTTGCAAAAAATCAGACACGACTGAGCGACTTTCACATACGTATCTTAAAAACGATAGCACAATTTCCCTCAAAATGCCCTTTATACTAAAAAAAAAAAAAAATTAGCACAACACTGTCCTATTTTAGAAAACTTTTTTTTTTTTTTTTTGACACAATCATAGATTAACTGTAAGTTGCAAAGAAACATACAGGAAGATCCTCTGCAGGTTTCATGCAGCCTGTCCCAATGATAGCATCTTGCAAGATTAAAGTACATTCAAACCAGATGCACATTAGTTGTCTGTTCTTTTTGATGAGCTAAATGAATTAATAACTTTTCTTTAAACTGTTTAAGTTTTACTTAGATATACCTTTACATACATAGGTATAAGTGTGTGTGCCTGGGTCAGTATGTGTGCATAAATGAATATGTGTATAAATTACTGTATGTTAAGTATCTGAAAATTAGCTCTCTCATCCCTTTTTCTTTCATATAATTTAAACATTAACTTTATTAGCTCTACTGTTTAAAATAGCATTCTAATCTAAATATCTTAATCATATTACATTTATAATCATCTTTTTTTCCCTGTCTTAGTTCTTCTAAAGGTAGGGTTGTCAATAATTAACTGAATAATAAGCATTCTTCATCTAGATTTAATATAATATAATGAATTTAATAGCCTCAGCTATCAAAAAATACCCTCAGAAATATCGCACTGGGAGGACAAATTAGGGATTTGTTTGCTTTTGAAGAATCCGAAGTAAGTGCCTTATAAGTTTTCAGGAAATCAATACTATTTAATAACATGTTACACAGCTTTCTCTTATAATTTAACTTAGAATTTAATGCTTCATTGTCATTTCCAGCACTAGTTACCAATATCCTTACATGACAGTGCTTATAAGGTAATTTTTTGCATCATTAATGTCACAATTCTCATGACAATAGTACAACTAGGTTTCACAATCCAGTTTTTGTGGAATAAATTATCTATCATATTGATGGAAAGTTAATGACAAAGCAAAGATTCTGTGTTTTTCCCTTCTATTTATCTGTTTAAGTCATTTTAGATTTGAAGTCCTCTTTGCTGTATTTTACATTTGCATTCCCCTATTCAGACATGGGAGAGGAGGCACAAATTTCATTTTAGGTTTTGACTTTCTTCAAAACTGCCTGTTAAAAAGCATCATCAATCTAACAATGAGTGGAAAGAGTCTGGGCATCTTTAGTTTGTGTCTCAAAGGAATCTTAGAGAAAAATGGTCACATTGGAATGTAGGTGATATTTTCTATTTTAAAGATGTGAACCAAGGCAAGAACAGCATAATATGGGGACACATTGCTTCCATTCAAGCTGTAATATGTCTAACTCGCTGAGGTCTTTAAGGATGACAGAATACATTTACTGGCAGTCTGAAACTGGGTAAATACTGAAAAATTACACCATTGATCAGTTTTTCTGATGAAGCTCAAGACAATATTACCAAATTGGTGATGGTAATGAAAAGGAAGAAGAGCAGTATCTGAGCAGGATTAGGAGATTTTCATGCAGATGTTAATGCTTCTAATATTCTTTGGAAACATTATCACTCTTTTGTCAATATTACCCTTAATTTAAAAATACAAAATCAATACACATAAATCCCTTGAATTGCTATATACTAACAATAAAAAATCAGAAAGAGAAATTAAGGAATCAATTCCATTAATCATTGCAACAAAAGAATAAAATATCTAGGGGTAAACTTACCTAAGGAGACAAAAGAATTGTACACACAAAATTATAAGACAATAATGAAAGAAATCAAAGACAGCATAAACAGATGGAGAGATATTTCATGCTCCTCAGTAGGAAGAATCAATATTGTGAAAATGACTATACTACCAAATGCAATCTACAGATTCAGTGCAATCCCTATCAAATTACCAATGGCATTTTTCACAGAACTAGAACAAATGCTTCACAATTCATATGGAAACACAAAAGACCCCAAGTAGCCAAAGCAGTCTTGAGAAAGAAGAGTGAAGCTGGAGAAATCAATCTTCCTGACTTCAGATTATATTACAAAGCTACAGTCATCAGGACAATATATTATTGGCACAAAAACAGAAACATAGACCAATGGAACAAGATAGAAAGCCCAGAAATAAACCCATGTATCTATGGGTACCTTATTTTTTACAAAGGAGGCAAGAATATGCAATGGGGCAAAGACAGACTCTTCAATAAACAGTGCTGGGAAAACTTGACAGCTACATGTAAAAGAATGAAATTAGAACACTTCCTAACACCATACACAAAGATAAGCTCAAAATGGCTTAAAGACCTAAATGTAAGGCCAGAAACTATAAAACTCAGAGGAAAATATAGGCAGAACACTCGATGACATAAATCAAAGCAAGACCCTTTATGCCCCACCTCCTAGAGTAATGGAAATAAAAACAAAAGTAAATAAGTGGGACCTGATTAAACTTAAAAGCTCTTGCACAGCAAAGGAAACTATAAGCAAGTTGAAAAGACAACCCTCAGAATGGGAGAAAACAATAGTAAATGAAACAGCTGACAGAGGATTAATTTCCAAAATATACAAGCTGCTCATACAACTCAATACCAAGAAAACAAACAACCCAATCAAAGAGTGGGAAAAAGACCTAAACAGACATTTGTCCAAAGACATACAGATGGCTAATAAACACATGAAAAGATGCTCAACATCATTCATTATTAGAGAAATGCAAATCAAAACTACAATGAGATATCACCACACACCAGTCAGAATGGCCATCATCAAAAAGTCTACAAACAATAAATGCTGGAGAGGGTGTGGAGAAAAGGGAAAAGAAAAAGAAAAGAAAGCAAGAAAAGGAAAGCTCTTTCACTGTTGGTGGGAATGTAAATTGATATAGCCACTATGGAAGAGGATATGGAGATTCCTTAAAAAAGTAGGGATAAAACCACCATATGACCCAGCAATCCCACTCCTAGGCATATACCTGAGGAAACCAAAATTGAAAAAGACATATGTGTCCCATTGTTTATTTCAGCACAATTTACAATAGCTAGACCATGGACCCCACCTTGATGTCCATTGACAGATGAATGGATAAAGAAGTTGTGGTACATATACACAGTAGAATATCACTCAGTCATTAAAAGGGACACATTTGAGTCAGTTCTAATGCTGTGGGTGAACCTAGAGCCTATTATGCAGAGTGAAGTAAGTCAGAAAGAGAAAGATAAATATCGTATACTAATGAATATATACAGAATACAGAAAAAAATGTTACTGAAGAATTTACTTGCAGGGCAGCAATGGAGAAACATAGAGAATAGACTTATGGACATGAGGAAAGGGGTGGAGAGGTTGAGTTGTATGGAAAGAGTAACATGGAAACACATTACCATATGCAAAATAGATGGCCAATGGGAATTTCCTGTATTGCTCAGGAAACTCAAACAGGGGCTGTGTGTAAATCTTGAGGGGTGGGATGGGGAAGGAGTTGGGAGGCAGTTTTGAAACAGAGCGGATATATGTATGCCCATGACGGATTCATATTGAGGTTTGACAGAAGACAGAAAAATTCTGTAAAGCAATTATCCATCAATTAAAAAATAAATAAATAAAATGGGTAAAGTGCTCAAACATAAAAAAAAAAAAGTAAAGTTCTGAAAGTGAAGTAACTTACCTAAACTTGCAAAGGTAGCAGTGATCAAAATCAGAGTATAAATTTACTCTTGACTTCTCCAAAAAACTCTTTCCATATAGCAACTGGAATCTTAAGGATTTGTTTTTAATAAATCCTGAAAAATATGTACATAAAGAGATAACTATCATTTTTTAGTTAATATCAAATTATTCATATGAAGAGAATAATGAGTCCATTTCAAGAAATATGACAACTATTAAAAAAGGAAAATTTCAAACAAGTTCAAGTAACTGAATTATAAGTATGGTTGCAATTTCAGAAGTTTAGGTGTCCTAGGTAATCAGCATCGGCAGATATTTGACCAACACATATACCCCCTAACAAACCTAACTTCTTACATACCTGTCTTATATATCTGCATGCATTGTCCAGCTAAAACTTTTCTTGTACTCTCTATTCTATGAGTACTTCAAGAACCTCAACTGAAGCTTTAGAAAATTGAGAAGAGGCTGAGAAATGTTCTGGGCTGTTAACATGGGTTAGAGTTGATTGGTGTCAAGCAAAAGTTCAGAGGGCATGAGATTATTTTTCTGCTAGTTACTGATCAAGTCCCATAGGCAGCATGCTCCCAGTGAAGTGACCAAAATCCTTGTCCAGCAACTATAAAATGACTTCTCTATTACACAAGAAGAATGTCACATGTTCACCTGAAACAAAGAATGGGCCACAGGCAGAATCTTGGTTCTGGCCAAAATGTGCTCAGCAGCCCTTTTATCTGCTCCTTCTACCTCTCCTTAGTAATCAGCTCCTATTACCATGTGGCTCCCCTTGGAGCCCTGAGCATCTTTATCTTGACAGTACAGGCCAGAGTAAAGTTGCCTCCATAACCTGTTTTGTTTTCATTCTTGTGATGGCATAATCTGAAAATTCCTCTCCCCTCAGTGTCTTCCCTTTTAGATTACAAAAGTTTTGCTTTTAGAATAAAGTTTAGAATAAAACAAATTAAATAAAAGCAAATTGAACATGAATTTCCTAATTATATTCTAGCTGGAATACTCCCAATTTGCATCTAGACAATACGAATTTTTCTGTCTCCAGAAGAATATTTGGGGTAAAACATAAAACTGGAGAGAACATATTCTAAGATTTTATGTAGCTTCATGCACATGTATCTATCAATGATACACGTGTGCACAGACACATAAACAGCCATGCTGTATTGTTGTGTTTTGTTAGTCACTCAGTCATATCTGACTCTTTACGATCAGATGGACCATAGCCTGCCAGGCTCCTCTGGCTATGGAATTCTCCAGGCAAGAATACTGGAATGGGCAGCCATTCCCTTCTCCAGGGAATCTTCCTGACCGAAAGATCAAACCCGTGTCTCCTGCGTGGCAGGCAGATTGTTTACTGTCTGAGCCATCAAGGAAGCCCATACATTATATTAAAAATATACACTAGAATATGAGCTCTGAAAAGAGCAAAGACTGTGTCTACTTTCTCACCTTTGTGTTCTCAATGTCTGTAAGGATATCTATCATGGAAAAATATCTCTGAGACAATTGCATATCCTGACTGTATATTTTAGATATTTAGTTTGCATATCCTGGATATTTTCTGTGGGCCCTTAAGATGCATTTGCATCTGTTGACGAGTAGACTCTGCGCCATGTGGACCTAATTCCAGGGACTTCACCAAAAAGCTCTTTTGCCCTCTGGTTTCCAATTTGGTTCAACTGTGGGGTGTCATTTGCTAGAGATGGGAGAACAGGAAAAAATTTATTCCCACGTCCTCCCTCCCGGAAGGTTCATCAGAGTTTAGCCATGTCTCTCTACCAAAGGCCATGGCTTCTTTCAGGGAAGGCAATGCATCTGTTCAAGTCACAGTACTTCTTTATCAGCTTCAGGGACTGTTCCCTCCAGTTGCATCTGAAGCGTAAGGGTAGCCAAAGCTCTGGGTAAGGTTGAGGTCAACCCTTATCCCATTAATCCTAGCCATAAATAATTAATCCTTCATAAATAATTCCTTTATTAAACTCCACTCATAAAAAGAAATTATTATGACACATGTCTCCCATCTGGACTCTAAATGATACAAGTTACATCTTATTTTTATACATCTTCTGAAGTCAGACTTCTATTTTAGTCTCTGCTCTCACTTGAATAAATCTTCACAGTATTATAAAAATGCTAGTTTTCCCAAAAGCAAGAATTCTTGCTGAGATTCTCCATTTGTCAATATTTTTACCCTTCCAGTTCTAAGGAGCCCCTGCTGTATTTTCTCTTTCAAAGCAAAGATGGTGTCAGGCAAGGAGCAAAACCACAGAAGACTGCACATGAAGGAAGAGACTGTAAACATGACACTCGCAAATACTTTTTCAAAGAAGAATCATATCACTTTACAGAACCAAAGTAGGTGAACAGCAAGTAACACAAACTTTCCCTGAAACTGCCTTCCTGGGGAGCCATGTAAATGTGAATTCATTCTTTTTACTTCCCAAAATTTGCAGTTCCCTTATCACTTACTTTTTCTACCAGTAATAAAAGATAGAAATCAGTGAAATAACCAGAAGTCTCACTTTAAAACTCTCTTTCTCCTAATCCTAAAATACAGACATCTCTTTTCCTGATACAGAATTTCTCCAGAGTTTTCAGAAATCACCTTCAGTCTCAACAATTTTTTTTTTTCTTTAATTCAAATTGGTGTTATGTTGTCCTCTGATTCTTCACATTGGTGTGTTTTCAATTTGGGCTTCCTATAATGGCACATTATTCCACAATCTTCTTTCTCTACTTCTTTTAACTAGTAAAAGTCCCTGCAGCCCTCCACAGATTTCAACGAGGCACCTAATAGTCATGTTGTTCAAGTTTGCAAACCTCCCTGGAGGAGTGAAGTAATTGAAAGTGAGATGCAAGACATTGTATACACAGTAAAATTGTCTTCCCCAGGCCTCAGAGGGGATGGAGCACAGCTTTGGAGTAAGTGACTGAAAGAAGGTTATTGCCTTCTTAGATAGCCGAGATCTCACAAATTAAGTTACTGCTGAGGAATTACTTCATAAGAAAGTCAGAGGCATCTATTAATAGCCTCTGACTCCCTTCTGAAGGAAGTCATTTTCTCTATTCTAACACAGTCATATCTCCAAAATTATTTCTACTGTATACTCTATGGAAAGACTATAACCTCTTGGAGGGAAAAAAAAAAAAAAAAAACTTGTATTGAAAACATAAATAGAATAAAAGAGAACAGATGAAAAAATAAATGGAAGAATAAAAGAGAAAATATATACAACTCAGTTTTGATATTTCAGTTACTAATTAAGGTCAAATGCAGACTTGCAATGTGCTTTATCCTAGTTCTCAACTATCTGTTTCAGTTTTATAATTCTGCAGCGATTTTTATTCAGAAATGATCCAAATTGCTCTATCAAGCTAAGAGGGATGTTTTTGTCACTTTGAAATTTAAGGATTTAGAGGAAAGTTGAAAGCTACTTATATGTTGATTTTTCAATTTATATGTTGCTATAGTTAGGTTAATTACTATAACTAGTTATTTACAACAGAGCAAAAGGCTTCCTGCGTGGCAGAGTGGTAAAGAATCCACCTGGCAAAGGAGGAGACTCGAGATGCAGGTTCAATCCCTGGGTGGGAAGATCACGTGGAGAAGGAAATGGTAACCCACTTCACTACTCTTGCCTGAGAATTCCCCTGGACAGAGGAGCCTGGCAGGCCACAGTCCATGGGGTTGCAAAAAATTAGACATGACTGAGCACACACACACACACACAATAGGGCAAAGTAGCCTAATTCTGCCAAAGCCGATGAAACAATAAAAACTAAATGAAGCAATATGAATTTATCTCTTGTAAAAATTATACTTGATTTTAGAATTCAGATCAATTTAATCTATCATGTTCAGGTTTTTTTGCTGTTGTTTTTGTTCCTAACCCTTAGCTTTGGTTCATCAGAAGACAGTCAATGGCCAAACAGAATTTTCTAATTTATGGAAATGGTTTTCAAAGTAAATTGTCTTTTAACTATTGTAGCAGAAAAATATGATGATCAATTATAAAAGAGATCAATAAATACATATTTATCATTAACAGCCATTGTTCTAAGTGCTTAACATTATTTTTAATAAATTCTCAAAATTACCCTAGGCTGTAAGTCATTATCATTTTCATTTTATAAATAAAGGGAAAAATACTTAGAAAGTTAAATAATGCTTAGTAGTAGCTTTGGCATTCATAAAATATATCCACTTCTGCTCAAGACCATATTTCTATCTAATGTGCTAAATTTTAAATACGGAGAAAATTAATTTTTGTTCCATAATTTGTAGGAGTTCTTTCAAAGTCCCAAAAAAATCACTGTATATTTTTTTAAATAGTTATCTCAGTTATCTCAGATAAAAATATACAGTTATCTCAGTGAACATTTTTCTCTTCTATATTGCATTAGCACAGGTCAACCAACCAATGCACATGAGGACAAGAATTTTAAGATAAAAATGTATTTTTTAGCATATATAAATCAGTTATTTGAAGTCCAAGTGTACAGTGTTTTAAATACTAAGAGAACCATTTAAATATCACTACAGCTCTTATTTACTACTGCTATTTTTTAAATGTGTTTTAATTGCTTTGAGTATTTGAACTCTTAAATTTCAACTTGAGGGAGTTCAATGTATTTGCATTTCTAAGACCAATGGGCATAAATTACAAGGAAAAGTTAGAATCACAGGTCTTGTCTCTTGGACATTACAAATGAGAGCAGTTGTATAAAAACACCTGTTCAAATTATCTTGAAATTCATTTGGGCCTCAGTCCCATTCTCTCTAAAAATTCTCTCCAGGGCCTGAATTTGTCTGAAGCCAAAAATTAGTTATATTATTTTCCTTTGTTCTAGGATAGTCATCTTATTTGCTTTTCTTCTAGAATTATTTATATTTTTAACTTTAATAAAGTTAATTCTGATTAAGTTTTCTATAATTATAGTTCATACAGAAATAAAAATTATGATAAATATTAATAAAATAAACATTAACTTATTTTTAACAAACTAAATTAGAAGAAAAATGATCAATGAGGACATTTGCAATTCTTACTCAAAATGATGGCAAAAAATAAAATTTATGAATAACATCTAAAAATTAATAAAGAAATACTAACGAGTTTAAGAAAAATATGAAAAATATAAAAGCCAACCAACTCATAGTAGAAGAAACATACATGACCAAAAATGTATGAAAACATTATTTCATAGAAAAATGAGGAATACTAAAATGACAATGAAATATTTTTAACACCCATGCTTCAAAACGGAATAGGTTAGTAATACCTAGTACAGGTGAGGTTTAGGGGAAATATACTTTTTAACTTTCAGATTGTCAAAATAAATAGATTGATAATGTCCAATACTGGCGAATTCTTGAGAAATCACTAGTCTCATACACTGTGAAATTGTGACTGGAGATATTACATTTTTGGGAGGAAGGCATTCAGTAAAGAAAGTGAAGTCTCTCAGTCATGTCTGATTCTTTGCAACCCCATGGACTGTAGCCTACCAGGCTCCTCTGTCCATGGGATTTTCCAGGCAAGGTACTGGAGTGGGTTGCCATTTCCGTTTCCAGGGGATCCTCCCGACCCAGGGATTGAACCTGGTCTCCGGTATTGCAGGCAGACACTTTACCATCTGAGCCACCAGGGAAGTCAAATGTAAAACTAGTGTAAAACTAAATGTAAAAAAATTAGTTTTTCTTAAAATTTAAAAATGGGCAAAAATGTTAATTGGTATCTAATTTACATAGCACAGATAAATACTAGCATTTATGTATCATGAAACACATAAGAAAATTTATTACAGCATCATTATTTTATGAGCAAATTGTATAAGTAATCAGCTGGCTAAACAAATACTAGGAAGTGGTTATAGCAAATGAAATAAATCTAAATAGATTTAGAAAGAGCTACAAGACACATTTCAAGAGTTAAAGCAAATAATCAAAACTATATGTAACATATACTATATCTACATATAGAAATAGATGTCTCTGGGCTTCCCTTGTTGCTTAGATGGTAAAAAATCTACCTGCTATGTGTTAGACTCAGGTTCAATCCCTGGGCTGGGAAAGATCCCCTGGAGAAGGAAATGGATACCCACTCTAGTATTCTTGCCTAGAGAATACCAAGGACAGAATAGCCTTGTAAGCTATAGTCCATGGTGTCGCAAAGAGTCAGACTACCACACAACTACCCACTTAGTGTGAACAACTATCACACACAGACAAAAGTGTATCTATATATAGGGTATATCTATGTTTACATTTACATTTACACTTACGGATATAGATATGGGCAATAAAATTCAGTTTATGACACGAGGAGAGATTTTTTAAACAAAAAATCTCCACTGCCCTTTGGCCTCCTCTCCCTGCTCCCCCACTGTGCATTGTATATCTGCACTACACATCAACCAGAATTCCCCATCTGCCCATGGAAAGGAATACCTACACCACCACAAAAATCGACATTCTCCTAGCATCAATAAGACAACTTTAAAAAAAATAGAATTCTTTCTTGATCTTGTAAGGAGTCACATGACCTGCCATGATGACACAGGTTTAGATTAAGTAAACTGTCAATAACATGTCATTTGATATACAGCCTTCTACCTCAAAAAACTTCCTTGACTTCTAATTCACAGAACAGTTCTCAGAGTTTTCTGAGATGTTCTTCCTGGATTATAATCATTAAATTTAGATTGTATTCAAAATCTATATAGATATAAACATACAATATATAGTTTGTACTCAACATTCAAAAAACTAAAGTCATGGCATCCAATCCCATCAGTCCAAGGCAAATAGATGGAGAAACAATGGACACAGTAACAGACTTTATTTTCTTGGGCTCCAAAATCACTGCAGATAGAGACTGCAGCCATGAAACCAAAAGACACTTACTCCTTGGAAGAAAAGTTGTGAAGAACCTGGACAGCATATTGAAAAGCACAGACATTACTTTGCCGACAAAGGTCTGTCTAGTTAAAGCTATGGTTTTTCCAGTAGTCATGTATGGACATGAGAGTTGGACTATAAAGAAAGCTGAGCACTGAAGAATTGATGCTTTTGAACTGTGCTGTTTGAGAAGACTCTTGAGAGTCCCTTGGACTGCAAGGAGATCCAACCAGTCCATTCTAAAGGAAATAAGCCCTGAATATTCATTGGAAGGACTGATGCTGAAGCTGAAGCTTCAGTACTTTGGCTACCTGATGCGAAGAGCTGAATCATTAGAAAGACCCTAATTCTAGGAAAGATTGAAGGCAGGAGGAGAAGGGGATGACAAAGGATGAGATGGCTAGATGGCATCACCAACTCAATGGACATGACTTTGAGCAAGCTCCGGGCATTGGCGATGGACAGGGAAGCCTGACATGCTGCAGTCCATGGGGTGGCAAAGAGTTGGACACAACTGAGCGACTGAACTGAACTGATAGATATATATCCACATATTGATACAGACATATAGATACATCATATCAATTACAGTATACATCTATAGGTGAGCTCTTCTTTCTTGAGATTTTAAAAAATATCATTCACATATTTTTATGTAATTAATATTTAAAATGAAAAATAAAAATGAAAAAATTTACCTATTATTAAAGTAATGTTTGTTTTTTTCTCTAAGGATTTTAGAATGACATATCAAAAAATCTGTCTCCTAAAAAACCTGTATGTGGATCAAGAGGCAACAGTTAGAATTAGACATGGAACAATAGACTGGTTCCAAATGGAGCAAAGAGTACATCAAGGCTATATATTGTCACCCTGCTTATTTAACTTATATGCAGAGTAAGTACATCATGTGAAATGCTGGGCTGGATGACAAACAAGCTGGAATCAAGATTTCCAGGAGAAATATCAACATATCTGTGGTACGTTACAAATATTTAAATGATACCACTCGAAAAGTGAGGTGAAAGTGTTAGTTGCTCAGTAGTTTGACTGTTTGCGACCTCATGGACTGCAGCAGCCAGACTTCTCTGTTCATGGGATTATCCAGGCAAGAATACTGGATTGGGTTGCCATTCTCTTCTCCAGGAGATCTTCCCCACCCAGGGGTCAAACCCATTTCTTCTGCATTGCAGGCAGACCCTCTATCGTCAGAGCTATCAGGGGGCTAGATACAACTCTATGGCAGAAAGCAAAAAGCAACTAAAGAGCCTCTTGTTGAGGGTGAAAGAGGAGAGTGAAAAGCTGGTTTAAAACTCAACATTCAAAAAATGAAGGTCATGGCATCTGGTCCCATCACTTCATGGCAAATAGAAGGGGAAAAGTAGAAGCAGTGACAGATTTTATTTTCTTGGACTTCAGAATCACTATGGATGGTGACTGCAGCTATGAAATTAAAAGACACTTGCTCCTTGGAAAGAAAGCTATGACAAACCTAGACAGTGTATTGAAAAGCAAAGACATAACTTTGCCAACAAAGATCTGTATGGTCAAAGCTACGGTTTTTCCAGTAGTTGTGGCATTTGAAAGTTGGACCATAAAGAAGGCTGAGTGCCAAAGAATTGATGCTTTTTAAAAAATATATAAATTTATTTGTATAATTGGAGGCTAATTACTTTACAATATTATAGTGGTTTTGCCATACAATGACATGAATCAGCCACGGGTGTACATGTGTTCCTGAACCCCCCTCCCACCTCCCTCCCCATCCTATTCCTCTGGGTCATCCCAGTGCACCAGCCCCGAGCACCCTGTCTCATGCATTGAACCTGGACTGACGATCTGTTTCACATATGATAAGATACATGTTTCAATGCTATTCTCCCAAATCATCCCACTCTCGCCCTCTCCCACAGAGTCCAAAAGACTGTTCTATACATCTGTGTCTCTTTTGCTGTCTCACATATAGGATTATCATTACCATCTTTCTAAATTCCATATATATGCATTAGTATACTGTATTGGTGTTTTTCTTTCTGGCTTACTTCACTCTGTATAAAAGGCTCCAGTTTCAACCACCTCATTAGAACTGATTCAAATGCATTCTTTTTAATAGCTGAGTAATATTCCATTGTGTATATGTACCACAGCTTTCTTATCCATTCATCTGCTGATGGACATCTAGGTTGCTTCCATGTTCTGGCTATTATAAACAGTGCTGTGATGAACATTGGGGTGCACGTGTCTCTTTAAAATCTGCTTTCCTTGGTGTGTATGTCCAGTACTGGGATTCCTGGGTCACATGGCAGTTCTATTTCCAGGTTTTTAAGGAATCTCCACACTGTTCTCCATTGTGGCTGCACTAGTTTGCATCCCCACTAACAGTGTAAGAGGGTTCCCTTTTCTCCACACCTTCTCCAGCATTTATTGCTTGTAGACTTTTGGATAGCAGCCATTCTGACTGGCATGAAATGGTACCTCATTGTGGTTTTGATTGGTATATCTCTGATAATGAGTGATGTTGAGCATCGTTTCATGTGTTTGTTAGCCATCTGTATGTCTTCCTTGGAGAAATGTCTGTTTAGTTCTTTGGCCCATTTTTTGATTGGGTCATTTATTTTTCTGGAATTGAGCTGCAGGGGTTGCTTGTATATTTTTGAGATTAATTCTTTGTCAGTTGTTTCGTTTGCTGTTATTTTCTCCTATTCTGAAGGCTGTCTTTTCACCTTGCTTATAGTTTCCTTTGTTGTGCAAAAGCTTTTAAGTTTCATTAGGTCCCATTTGTTTATTTTTGCTTTCATTTCCAATATTCTGGGAGGTGGGTCATAGAGGATCCTGCTGTGGTTTATGTCAGAGACTGTTTTGCCAATGTTTTCCTCTAGGAGTTTTATAGTTTCTGGTGTTATGTTTAGATCTTTAATCCATTTTGAGTTTATTTTTGTGTATGGTGTTAAAAAGTGTTCTAGTTTCATTCTTCTACAAGTGGTTGACCAGTTTTCCCAGCACCACTTGTTAAAGAGATTGTCTTTTCTCTACTGTATATTCTTGCCTCCTTTGTCAAACGTAAGTTGTCCATAGGTGTGCGGACTTATCTCTGGACTTTCTATTTTGTTCCATTGATCTATATTTCTGTCTTTGTGCCAGTACCACACTGTCTTGATGACTGTGGCTTTGTAGTAGAGCCTGAAGTCAGGCAGGTTGATTTCTCCAGGTCCATTCTTCTTTCTCAAGATTGCTTTGGCCATTCGAGGTTTTTTGTATTTCCATACAAATTGTGAAATTATTTGTTCTAGTTCTGTGAAAAATACCATTGGTAGCCTGATAGGGATTGCATGCTTTTGAATTGCAGTGCTGGAGAAGACTGTTGAGAGTCACTTGGACTGCAAGGCGATCAAGCCAGTCAATCCTAAAGGAAAGCATCCCCGAATATTCATTGGAAGGACTGATGCTGAAGCTCTAAGATTGCAGCCATCTGATGCAAAGAGCCAACTCATTGGAAAAGACCCTGATGCTGGGAAAGATTGAGGGCAGGAGGAGAAAGTGGTGACTGAGGATGAGATGGTTGGATACTATCACTGTCTCAATGGCCATGAGTTTGAGCAACTTCTGTGAGATAGTGAAGGACAGAGACCTGTTGTTTGCAACAGTCCAAGGGATTGCAAAGAGTGGGCCACAACTTTGCAACTGAACAACAACAACAAATAAAAAAATCTTCATAATGCAATTGATTCTAAACTATTTTAAGAAAGAAGAAATATATTTAGTTGACATTTTTAATTTCTTCAAATATTATTATTTTCCTAGGATATTTGTGTAAAATGTGTTTGTGAGAAACTGGAGCTTGGAAATCAGAGGCTGCAGGATATTTACATTTAACAATCTTTGGTCCTCTCTCAACTGCGCCTGAAGTCAGTGATCCAGTTTCACCACTTTCAGCTCAGCAGGGTTATTTTCAATAACACATCGAAGAAGTTACACTTTGCCTTACATTTAAGACACACATCTCCTTAAATAAGTTGAAGTCCTTTTAAGGCAATGGATTTCAAACCTGTTTTGCCAAACGGAATCATCTGGGGGACTTCTTTATAATATTGGTATCTGGAAATCCTGATCAGAAAGCCTGTGATGATTTCAGCAATCAATCAGTCAGGTCCCCAGGTAATTTTGATTGATGTGTCAGATTTTAAAGTCATTCTCATGTTTTCTAGAAACATTGAAAATAATGTGCAGACCCATTGTGTGCTATTTTTCTTTAGTGTTGTTTAAATATATAACTGGTTGAGAGGATGGTGAATGTCTGTGCTTTTGAAAGTGCATATTGAGACCTGTATTTTAGTAGTTTTTAAGGGTTGAACTGTATCCCCCAAAGAGATATGTTGAAATCCTGACCTATCCCTTCCCCTACCTAGGTATTTATGAATATGATATTATTTAGAAACAGAATCTTTGCAGGTATAATAAGGCTACAATGAGGTCATTAGAGTGGACACAGATAAAATTAGACACATGGAGAGAAGACAACCACATGAAGACAGAGGCAATGATTAGAATTAATTATCCTATAAACTAAACAATGCCTGGGGCCTTCAAATGCTAGAAGAGACTAGGAAGGAACCTCCCCTGAAGGTTTGGAGATATCATGGACCCAGAGATACTAAAGAGATCTTCTTCATTTTCAACTGAGCTCAGTGGAAAAGATGCTATGGGGGTTACTCCTGGTTTTTTTTTTTTCAATTCTTTCTTCTTATCCTTAAACTTTAAATGCTTTGTCACATGTGAATTGCAAGGAGTTTGCAATCAATTTTATGTGAACTTGAGATTTTTCCATTTTGTGAAGTTTTGACCATGTAACAAGTATAAAAATTTTGTAACCTTCAGTCTCCTCATATATTCTCACATATGCATTTTGGAATGTTTTGGATAATTAGGAATAGTGTATAAAAGTGCCTGACATTGTATCTGGAAAATAGAAAGTCCATAATATAAAGTAACTGTTTCTGACACTATCCAGTTTGGAACTTGTTCTCTGATACTTTCTATTTCCTTTAATTTTCATGTGCCCAAGCAATTTAGAAATTCATGTTTCATTGAATAACTCTCACATTAATGTCATTCAAATAGTTTGACTGCAACTTACACCTAGATATACATTTTACAATGCAACTGAGTTGAATATTGGCTTCAATCTTAACATTTAACCAAAAGCTATTTTTTTGGCTTTGGCTTTAGCATTCAGAAGGCCAAATAATGATGCATATAATTCAGTGTAATTTTTGGAAAATGTGAGTTTTAGCTTGTGTATGATTAGAAGAGTACATGCACACACATGCATACACCTTTACCTGCCAGGATGTCCTTGCTTTAGACCAAGAAAAGCTATTTTTCAAGGCAAATTCCAGGAAGGTGTTAATGAGTTCAATAATAAAAAGCTAAATGACCCTGAACTGATAATTTTCTAAATTCCTACTGTGTCTAAAATCTCCAATAAAATGCTTAGAATCATACTTAGAATGCATAATTATACACAGATAATTAAGATTCTTTCCCAGATACAGTGGTAGTTACAGCAAATTTACCGTAAGTAAATGGGCTAAATACAATGAAGTAAGATATAAGAGGTTGAAACAAAGGGAAAGTGTTTTAAATGTTTTGATATATGCAAGCATTTAATTTTATTAAATTTAGCACACTGAATCAAAAAGTTTCTTTTTAGAGACTTTTGTGCATTTAAATAATCCCCTTTTATGAGACAATATACTGTATTATAAAGCAATAACATTTCATCAAGTGTTTAATGATAGTCAAAATTCACCAAATGTACTTTGTTATTTTAAAAAGAAAAAACTACAAATGGGTAAACTCATTTTGAAAACTATTATTTAAAAAAAATACCTGTTTATCATATGTCATAGTTTTATCATATTAAATAATTTGGTATTTCAAAATTGAAACAAAACTATTTAATTATAATAAAATTACTTTATGATTTCTTTATCTAGAGTCTCTCTTCAAAATATAATCGATATCTGAATACTAGGGACCTAAAAGTGCAAATATTTCATTTTAAATGCAAGTAGCATAAGCCAACACATCCAGAGAAGTTATTAAATATTCTTGTAACTGTAAACATTTTGCTGTTTATCTGCTAGCCTGAATCAAATATACATGTATTCATCAAGCATTAGTTCAATAATATTTATTGAGTGATGTCATATTATTTTCTAAATCTGACATGCAAAACATAATTTGGAAACATCATAAATTATATAATATTTATAAATAAACATAAAAACTAAATGTTCTATATGCATAGATCTATTTATTTAATGGTTAGAAAAGGCACCTCTTAGTTGGTTATTATTTTTTCCACATATTTTTAGACTCAGCTTTAATTTTGATTTAATGGTATATGGGTTACTTAATATTTTCTAGCCTGATATTTAGTTTACTATTTCATGTGAAAATAAAATCCACTAAAAGTTGTTTTTCTACTTTTTCTGATTTCTACTTTTTCTGATTCTGATTTCTACTCTTTCTAATTTCTACTTTTTCTGATTCATTCATTTACACACACACATATAGCCTAAAAAATCTGTTAATTTTCTGCCCATATTCAAGAAGAAATTCTATTTTAATAAAATTTTGCTTGTTTAATAAAATACGGTTCAAGTTATGCTAAGTAATATCTGCAGATTGAAGGAAAATATAGAACACAAAAAGCTATTAAAATGTTACACTCTCATTTGTTTTCAAATAATATCTTTAACACCTTCTTTCATACTTCAGTGACAATCACATACCAAACTAGTGCAGTATCAATGAGCACCAAATCAAATAAATTATTATCCAAAGGTGCAACTGAGGTGAGAAATTAGGAAGTGTAGAACTCAGAAAACAGGATCGAATATAATCCTTGGCATCTGCTAAGTATTATTCAAAGTAAACATGTGCTGTGGGAAGCAGATGTTAAGCCAGAGTTAGAAGCTCAGAGGGCTTATTGGGAAGAAGCATCATAGAAGAAAAGGGAGGAAGCAGTATTGGGAAAGAGGGGCTGTTCCACTGAGATGCTGTGCTGAGGACCCTGCTGCCTGCCCAGGAAGACACAATAAGACTGCACATTAGAGGAAATCCCTTTTGGGCATGAAAGCCAAGGCCCTTGAACCACCTCCTGGCTCTTACTCAATGGGGTCATCCCATGAGTAGGGGACCTCAGATAAAAAAATTGGAGCACATTGTAAGAAAACACATTGGGGGCTAACCACTAACCTAGCTCCTTAAAGCTAGGCAGCCAATCAATGGCTGATACGTAGATTTTTTTTTCCTTTTCTGGTCTCCTCTTTTTCCCTTGATACCCATTAATCAAGACTCCTCCTTTTTAAGATTTCTTTTCTGATGGGTGCTCTACAACCCAACTGTAAATTTGGTTTACTACTGGTCCTCATTTGTTCTAGGTCTAGGGGAAATATTTTATTCATTTGTTCATGTATTATATACATGCTAAGGATTTCAATCCTAAGACTACCCCTTGGACTGCAAAGATATTAAACCAGTCAATCCTAAAGAAAAGACTATGTAAATATTCAGACCTAGAAAAGGAGTCCTTTGCATAGAGAACTCAAAAAAGGGACAAGATGGAATATGTCAGGAAATATATAATATGGAGGAGTGTGGTCATCCATTCTCAAAATATGCAAAGTAACCAGAAGAACAGCCTGTGAGACACTGTGGAATCCTTCTGATATAAAAGAAATGTCTCTTCAACTTGAAGAAATTCCTTTAGCATTTCTTATAGAATGAATATGCTAGCATTGAATTCTCTTATTTTCCTTCATGTACAAGATATTTATCTGGCTAGGATTACTCAAGATAGTTTTGGTGTATATGGAAACCTGGATTCACACTTCTTTTCTTTCAAAACTGTGAAGAGGTTGCTTTACTACAGGTATTTTTAATGAGAATTTTTAGTCATTTGAATTGTTGTTCCAATGTATAAATATTTTTACTATTTTCAATATTTTTCCCTTAAACTTTGATTTATAGTGTGCATATGATTTATCTGAGAGTGGGTTTTCTTTGATTTTTCTCTTGTTAGATATTCACTAATTTTCTTGGATCTGGAAATTTGTCTCTTTGGAGGAGTTGTGTGTCTATGTGCTTGGTCTCTGAGCTGTGTCTGACTCTTTGCAACCCCATGGACTGTAGACCACCAGGCTCCTCTCTCTGTGGGATCTCCCAGGCAAGAATATTGGAATGGGCTGCCATTTCCTTCTCCAGGGGATGCTCCTGACCCTGGAATTGAACCCACGTCTCCTGCATTGCAGGTGGATTCTTTACCACTGAGCCACCTGGGAAAACTTTGAAGGAGTTAGTTGTTATCTTATTTTTTTTTTTTCTGCATTGATAGTCTTCTTTTCTCCTTCTGAAACTCCAAGGACAAAAGTACTATAAATGTGTATATTATCTCAGTGGTAACTGAGGCTCCATTTACTTGTTGTCTGTTTTCCCCTCCATCGTTCAGCTTGGATGATTTCTGGTGATGTATCATGAAGTTCACTCTTTTCTCTCTTACTGCTACTCTGCTATTGAGCCCTTTCAGTAATGAACTTTACTTCAGAGATTGTGTTTTCCAGTTCTAAAACTGTCATTTGTTTCTCTTTCATAATTCCTATTTCCCTCCTAAAATATGTCTTGCCACTCTTTTAAAAAATGTGTACTTTTACATTACAGGGCATGGTTAAAGCTGCTTTAAATTTTGTGTTTGATAATCTTAATCTTTGGTTCATCCTGAGTTTGCATTAGTTCATTTGTGAGAGGTCTCAAAATGAGTAATTCTAATAAGTACCTCGGTTACTCTGATGCAAATTATTTGCAGCATCTGAAGAAAATATATAATAATACAGAATATAACAGGGGGCCCTATTTACCTTTTAATGAAATTCTTCAGTCTTAGAGAAAAAGAGCTTGATTAAGACATATTCTCTCTCAAAAAAAGAACAAAATTATCCTACCTTGTAGTGTCCATCACCACTTGAAAAAGCACTTCTGTGATCATTTGATTAAGTATACATTTGAGATTCTGATGTCTTAGTCTGGTATATACACTCCTCCCATTCACCCCAGTCAATTAAGAGATATCAATACTTTTTACATTAAAGAATATCCCTGATTAAAATAATCCACTTACAGAGAATTCCAAACAAAAGAAAGAATTCTACATAATTAGAAGCATAAAGCTCATTTAAGAAGACATATTTAGGTGGTTGAGTGCATAAAGGCTCAAATATGATTGATGATTTCTGCAGAAAGAACACAAAAATAATTAATAAGAAAGAAAGAAACATTCACAGAGACACTATAATTTTTTTAAAGATATATATTTTGTTCCCTGGATACAAAAATTCCAGTTAGAGCTGCTCATATCAGTAATTATAATACTCTCATCCAAAGCCTTGGTCCAGTGGTTAAGAATCCATATTGCAATGCAAGGGATACTGGTTTGATTCCTGGCCTTGGAAGATCACACATGCTACAAAGCACCTAAGCCAGTGCACCACACTCATGAGCACACACGCTGGAGCCTGACAGCCACAATCACTGTGCACACTAGAGCTTGTGCTCTACAACAAGAAAAGCCACAGCAATGAGAAGTTCTTGCACTACAAGTAGAGAGGAGCTCCAACTTGCTGAAACTAAAGAAAACCTGCACACAGCAATAAAAATCCAGCATAGCCAAAAAAAAAAAAAAAAAAAATCCAGCACAGCCAAAAATAAATGAATCTTTTATTTAAGAAAAAGCCTTAGAGTAATGGAAAAAATGCACAGAAAATTTAAACTGTAATTTTTCCTCTAATAGATTATATAGAACATATAGAAACAAAGTCTTTCATCAATTATCTTGACATGTGAAAAAATTAAAGTGAATTCTCTATTATCAATCTCAAAACAGCAACTTTAAATCACCTTCACATTTTTCACCTTCAGTTTTTGAAGGTGTAGATATGTGTCAGTGTAGCAGGGAATCTCGGATATAACTCCTCTGCCTGAATAGCTTTTCTAATGAGAAACCTAGTGAGACAACAAATATTTGTTCAGTATCTACTTTATGTGAGCACTGTGTTAAACTCTGACAGTCATGGAGAAACAAATTAGAAATTTGACCTTTTCAAGAAACACTTTAGTTCCTTTCACAATCACAGTCACTGAGTGCATACCACATAGGCACGGGGCGCTGTACCATGCGTGTGTGTATATACATATGTTTCATATACACACGCACACGTGTAGAATTTCAATTTATGCTTTACCTGAAAGAATAGAGATTATCCTTTATTCATACATGATATACATAGAGATATTATATATGTTTATATTTTATAAAAATACATATACACATTTAGTTGCATGCTTAGTCGTTGCTCAGTTGTGTTCAACTTGGTCACTAAACTGTGTCTGACTCTCTGTGACCACAAGGACTGCAGCCCACCAGGCTCCTCTGTCCATGGAGTCCTCCAGGAAAGAATAATGGAGTGGATAGCCATTCCCTTCTCCAGAGGATCTTCCCGACCATGGTATCGAACCCGGGTCTCATGCATTTTAGACAGACTCTTTAACATCTGAGCCGCCAGGGAAGCCCTTCATTTAGTTATATACTTAAATACTTGAGAAAATGATGTGCTATTGGATTTAAGCAGTAGTGAAGAGGAACTAGAAAGCGTCTTGATGAAAGTGAAAGAGGAGAGTGAAAAAGTTGGCTTAAAGCTCAACATTCAGAAAACTAAGATCATGGCATCTGATCTAACTTCATGGCAAATAGATGGGGAAACAGTATCAGATTATTTTTTTGGGCTCCAAAATCACTACAGATGGTGATTGCAGCCTTGAAATTAAAAGACACTTACTCCTTGGAAGGAAAGTTGTGACCAACCTAGATAGCATATTAAAGCGCAGAGACATTACTTTGCCAACAAAGGTCCATCTGGTCAAGGCTATGGTTTTTCCAGTGGTCATGTATGGATGTGAGAGTTGGACTGTGAAGAAAGCTGAGCACTGAAAAATTGATGCTTTTGAACTGTGGTGTTGCGGAAGACTCTTGAGAGTCCCTTGGACTGCAGGGAGATCCAACCAGTCCATCCTAAAAGAGATCAGTCCTGGGTGTTCATTGGAAGGACTGATGCTGAAGGTGAAACTTCAATACTTTGGCCACCTCATGCAAAGAGTGGACTCATTGGAAAAGACCCTGATGCTGGGAGGGATTGGGGGCAGAAGGATAAGGGGACGACAGAGGATGAGATGGCTGGATGGCATCACCGACTTGATGGACATGAGTTTGGGTAAACTCTGGGAGTTGGTGATAGACAGGGAGGCCTGGCGTGCTGTGATTCATGGGGTCACATAGAGTTGGACACGACTGAGTGACCGAACTGAACTGATGGTGAATGTTAGTTACTTTACTCCTTTGAAGGAAAAATTCAAGTTTTTTATTCATTAATATGCTTAGCACAGTATTTAGCAGAGTTGCAAAAGCTTGAATTAACAAATTAATTTTTTAACTGATAGATACACAAATATGGAATGTACATGCCTTCTATGGTAGTAAATTCCACTTCAAAGAAGTTGCTCAAACAGCAATTTTGAGAATATCCAAACAGCTTTTTGTTGCTGTTGTTGTTGTTCAGTCACTAAGTTGTGGCTGACTCTTTGTGACCCCACGGACCTGCCAGACTCCTATGTCCATGTGATTTCCTAGGCAAGAATATTGGAGTGAGTTGTCATGTTCTCCTCCAGGGGATCTTCCTGGATCAGGGACTGAATCCGTGTCTCCTGCATTACCACTGAGCCATAATAGAAAGTAACATATTGGTTCAAATAAACTGTGCAATATTTAACTCTCTGTGAATTTATGACTGTTGCTTTATTTCGCTTCTTATAAACATTATATGAATAGAAATGAATAGCTATGATCCTTATGTGAAAACATACTTTTTCAACTGTTTTATTGTAGTTAATCTATATCTGGTCATTTGAATATATGTATTTTTCTTATAAAAAACATACTACCAAAATGTGTATTAGTATTCTTGAACAAAAGTTGTCATTATATATCTTGTCATTTTATGTAACATTGGAAAACACCTACTAACTAGTCCATAAAAGCGGGTGATAAATATGTATATATTTTCAGATATGAGCCACACATGCCAAACAAAGCTGAAAATGGGCAGAAGGAAATCAGGGAAGAAGGAAGCAAGCAAGGGACCTGCCCAGACTTCAAGAAAGAACTGTCTGCATGAATAACCTTGCAGAAAGGGAGGGTCTCTCCATGAAGCACTGAAGCTAACTCCCTTGTTTAATACAAGAACATAAGACTGGGGACAGGGGAACAGTGAGATCTGGCAGAAGTTTTCACATCCCTGGTGTTAGACATGCAAGGGAGACAAAGCCAAACAAACATATTATATACACTAGAAATGCTTATAGGAAACAATTATTCCTGTGACCACAAAGGAGAAGAAGCTTCTCATTCAAACAGCCTAGAAGGCTAATGTGGCCCCATCCTATTCCACACCTGAAGCTCCTGCAAAGAGCCACATCAGAAAATCTAACTTTTGTTTAGTACAAATAAAAACACACTGATAAAAAGATTTTTAAAGTGCAATAAGAAAACGTGTAGGAAAAAAAATGCAGTGAATTTATTCAACAGAGATATTTTCCATATTCTCATACAACAAAGCTATGATCAACCTTCTGCTATGAAAAAAGAAGCTAAAGTTGTATAGACATAGTTACCTCTATTAAAAAATATCAGAAAGCAGAAAATTAAGAACACAAAGTCAAAATAGTAAAACCAAAGGATTTGAAAAATGAACTAGAAGACATATAAAATGGAATTAAGGCTTAAAATACGGAAATTAATATGTGTCATAGTCCAAGTGCACAAAACAAAACTGATACTGGAAAAAAACATGAATATGTTATTTGAGAGTAAGTTTCAGGACAGCAAGAAGCTAAAGGAAAAGGGAATGAGGAAGAGAAGACACAAGAAGCAAAATTACTGGCTAAGTCACAAGGGCAAGCACCCCTTTCTGCTTTTCTTGAAGTATACTTTCCTAGAGGTCATAGAGGAACTATACACCATCTATTCTAAAGAAGGGGAAGGAGAAGTATTTATCTGTAGGTTTCTGTATCCTATTATTCAAAGTTTACCTGATAAGGCTTCAACTCTCCCAGGATTCTGAATTGTACCAGTTTCCCCAAACCACTGTTGTAGAAGTCTGGGCCCAACACAGTAACATTAGCATCGAGGGTCCTGCGCAGATCAGCAAAGTTCCTATCTGCCCACTGTTGCCTGCAGGTTTATGGACTGGCAGTGGGATCCACAGGCTTCCCCTGTGGCTCAGTGGTAAAGAATCTGCCTGCCAATGCAGGAGATGCAAGAGATGTGGGTTCAATCTATGGATTGGGAAGATCCCCTAAAGGAAGAAATGGCAAAGTATTCTTACCTGGAAAATCTCAAGGACTGAGAAGCCTGGTGGGGCTACAGTCCATGGGTTGCAAAGAGTTGGGCAGGATAGAACACATGAAGGAACAAGTAAACTGGAATTCGTGGCTGACAAGCACACCCTGATGTTTATATTGCCTAAGCTGTGTCAGAAAAGCCCCAGAACTAAAAGTGGGCAGCACATGAAGCAGGCATCAGACTACATACTACTGTGTTTTTGTTTTATTTTCTTTATGTGACAGGGAGGACCAGGGAGCAATCATCAAAGCAAAACCCATGGTCTTCAGAGTGTGTGACAACAACCTAACTTTCACCTAATAGAACAGCAGGCTCTTGCTAAGAGTATGGTGGCCAAAAAGCAACCAAGTTCACAAATCTTTCACTTTCACTTTCCACAGATCCAGTGCATAAACTGATTTATCCAGAGGCATAAACTGAGTCCAGTGTGGTATGACTGATCAGATGCAGAGGTGGTAAGCAATAAAAATGGAGCCATAACACATCTAGAAATAAACTTGAGTGCAAGGCAGAAAGAATGCAGTTAGTGGGGTAAGTTTGCTGATAGCTTCACTGATGGTGAAAGACAAAGAATGTCTCTTCTAGCTGTCCACCCCAGTTATAAGAACAGAAGCATATTTAATGGTATAAACTAAAACACTAAGAATGATTATATCATTTCATAAATTTGAATGGTAGAGAGATGGAAGAAAGAGAATAATTATTCCTTTCAATGAAAATGAATGAAATTAACCTACCTAAAATAAATTTAGCAATATGGCCAAGATCACAAAGTTATTAAGTAGCAGGATCAGAAAGTGAATTCAGGTCTTTTGACCCTTGGCAGGTGCTGAAATGATGTCCAGATAACACTATTCCATAATACTTAAGAAGCAGATGGCAGTCCCTGGAAACCTTTGAGATGTAAATGGCAGGATGCATGAAATTATGCATGCCCAACCACAGGTAGGAGTGTGAAAACACACACATTCACTTTAAGATAAACCAATGCTCATTATGAATATTGCACAGCTAGTTTTATTTTTAATAAACTGTAAATTCAGAGAGGGTAAAAACCTTGTCTCCTATTTTGGTTTTGGACTCTGACAAAACACTATGTTGTGCATTTGAAACTTTAAGGAGAGATTCCTCTATCACAGACATGGTCCTATCTGATATAGATGAGAGTGTATTCATTACTTGAGACATCAGAGGAATTTACAAAGTTGCTATTGACCATATGCCCAATATCCCTCTTCTTTGGATAAACAAACTCAAAATAAAAATTATCTAAATTTCACAACGCATTTTAGAGGAGCGTATCTCTGGGATATAAAATAGACTGCTAAAAACATGCAACTTGATTTCTAACCTTGTTTCCAAACTTTGAAATGATTTATTTTTAATTCATATTAGAGTTAAAATTTAAAATTTTAGAGTCATTTTTTTTCTTTCTGCTATTAAAGTAGAATAGTAAATACTTTTGTATAACTTGAAATATTCTTCAAATTCTTTCAGACTGAAATATTGAGCAAGGAAACGGTGAACACAAACAGAGTAATGATCCTGCAAATCTATAGAAGTATAAATGTCCAGAGAATCAAGTGACAGTATTTACTCGGGCCCCACAAAGAGAGGTCTGACAGACATTCTGCATCTGCAAAGTGTCAGCAGGTCATCAAACCAAATCCTGCTTTGAAGTTCTGTGGTCGTTTGCAACACAGGCCTGTTCCAAGGGTCAAAGAAGCAGAGCTTAGCTTTTCATTTGATGCCAGGCCGTATCAATCAATTTAAGAAGAGTTACTGTACCCAGAAACCTTTGTGAGCAGTGGTACAACAGAAAACAGTGGCCTCAAGTGGGAGAACAGCTGCCAGACACATACCATTTGGTATGTGGCATGGCTAGATCTCAAGGGTGAGAAACAGCCAGTCTATCAGGGCTGATCTTTCTTCCTCCTAAAATACAGAATCCCAGGAATATTTGTCTTCTGGATCTGGCTCAGTAATTGTCAGAACCAGGGAAATAAGGTTTGACAGGCTGATGAGTGCACTGCAAAAGCAACAGCAAGGTGTGATAAAGAAGCGACTAACTTAAGTGGCCTGTGGTTCAGAAAATGCCATTGCAACGATGGCCTGAAACCAGGGTGCTTTTCCAAGACTCAGAGCAGTGAATCCAAAACTGGCTGTTACTGCTGCTTGGTTATCTGGAACAGCTGAGGGCATGGAGGGGCCAGAGGGCTTCAGAAAGCCAGTAAGAAGCAAGGGAAAGGCAGCTCCTATTTCTTGTCATACAACTGTCAGTTTCCAAAGATCTCAGGTATTAGAGGGCTTTGCAGTAGAGGTGATTGATTGTGAATGTCTTGTTAGGAGATGGTACAGGGAAACGGAGGCGGACTCTAACCCTGCAGAGAGAAAATAGCTCTTGGGTGGCTGTGCTTCCACAAGGTCTCAGGCAGGCCGGACAGGCAGCCAGATTGGTTCATTTACTGTTTTACTCAGCAAGCAGTGGGCTAGCAAAGCAGAACTGTCATCAATGCATCCAGGACCAGGAGTTCACTCTCCCATGCTGTCTTTGTGGCATCTTAAGGTAGTTCCTGTATTTTTTGGTGGGTTAGATGACTGTGTCAGCCGGGATGTGTTTAAAGATTAAACACTTATGGGCACAGAATATATTTATGCTGGTTGAAGATTATGTGGCAGCCCAGACTGCCTTTATGGGATAATTATTTTCTGCCTTTGAGAGGCAAGGTTATTTAGAATTTCCATCAGTGACACAGCCTCTGCCTTTGATGACATGCTTTATTACAGCCCTGCACCCCGGCTGCTGGTACTTGAGGATGCTTTTTCATCTAAGCTGTCTGCACACCTTAAACACATGTGCCTAACACCATGAAATGCAGGAATAATCAGCTGACATTACCAATAGTGGTTGCAGATTAAATAACAAGAGGTCCATAGAATTACTATGAATTAGAGTTGACCCCCACAAAGTTGGAATGGGCCTGGATAGTAGGAGTGAAGGTAAAGTCTCACCATATAGTGCCTGCCACACTATACAGTGCAACGGTTCAAATATAGACTTTGATATCCAACAAATCACTCTTAGTTTCTCCACTACTTCTTACGCTGCTTTAGGCAATGCTAATTCTTTAAATATCAAAGAATTCATGCAATTAAAAAAAGGGAAAAATGATAATGAGACTCGTAACTCATGGAACTTTTATAAGGACGAAAGAAGATAATGTTAAAGTACTTAACAGAGTGACTGATACCACACAGCCTGAGAAATATTAGTTATAATGATTACAATTATCATCTTGATATTTTGAACAACATTTTTCCCAAGAATTTCTTTCTAATTTGAAGCTGTTATAGTAGGATCACCCAATCAATATTTGTTACAATAGATTTTTACACTAATTTATTACAGTAAGAATGTAGAATGAGTTTGGGACAAAATAACAGATCTAATTACAAGGCAGTCTGAATAGAGAATATCACCATCTCAGCAGAAGCAAGAGTCCAGGGCATGTGCATGGTATAACATGACTTATGTAGAAAACATCAAAAAGTGAAAGTGATGGATGAGGAGGACAGTACAAACTCATCAGCTAGGTTTTTCATTGGTTTCTCATAGTTGGACCCACCAACCATGGGTTGAATACACAAAATAAAACCAATGTGAAGAAGACAGCCACCTCATTAATATAATCTAGAGCCTCCCATCCTGTTATTTGTTCATTAATAGATTCGTAACAGCGAGAGCCTCTCAGAAGTGAATCCACCAGTTGTTATAGCCTCTACATGAAAGGGCATCTTGATGTCACTTCTAAATCCTCTCACCGATCCTGGGATTTCTCTCCCTCTCAGCGCAAGCACCTGTGACCCTCAGTTTCTCCCCTATTTCAACTGAAAGTGTAATTCACAGTTTGTAGAAACTCAGATTGGGGGAGATCAATGACAATGCTGTGTGAAATTTATAGCATTGCTGAAGTTTCAGTTCTAGGTAATCAAACAGTCATCAAGATGTAACTTTGTTATCTAAGCTCTAGCACTTAATGATTATGTGGCTTTGGACAAACTTAAGTATCTTTAAATCATAATTATACATATTTTTTAATGAGAGAGAGTGAGAGAGGGAAAGAGAGAGGAAAAGAAGAATATTAATTTAGAGTTTAAATTATTCAACTAGACACTTACATCCCTAGACAAAAATAAACAAACAACAACAAAAAAACATAGCTCTACAAGACAAGTTAAATGTGTATGCAAGTGTGTGTGTCTGTAGTTTGATGTCAGAGACGACAGGAATCTAAATTATTACTAAGTGATCAGAAGAAGAAGGAACATTTTTGAGTTTGTCTCAGCAGGTAGCACACATTTGCAAAACTGTGGATTGGATTAAAACAACATGATTGAAAACAGAATAAAAGAGAGAAAATGTAGTTATGGCTACATGGAGTGGTATTTTAATAATCTGCACAAGAAGAAACAAATTTCTAATTAAAAAGTATAGGAGATTTCTCTAAGAAAAATAAGGAGAATTTCTCCTTTTTACTGACAATAAACTTGATGTCTCCCCCAGATATGAGAGTCATGAAAACCTGCATGTGGTTATAGCAAAACCTGCACATCTTCTGTTATAGTCTTTTGCTGTAGTCCATGCAGCCCCATGGACTAGAGCCTGCCAGGTTCCTCTGAGACTTGGGTGGTCATGCCCTCCTCCAGGGGATCTTCCTGACCCAGAGATCAAACCCCCATCTCTTAGGTCTCCTGACAGATTCTTTATCACGAGCACCACCTGGGAAGCTCATAGAAAGTGTAAATCATCTAGGCAGCCAACAACTCTGGGAATAACTCCCGCACCTGTACCCTCAACACACACACCCTTTACATCCTGAATCAGTTTTGACTTTGTGCCAGTGTAGCTAAGAATTCTAAGCCACTTCACTATTCCTGGAAAAATTCTGGCCCTTCCTGAAATGTCCAAAAATAATGAGGAAATTATCCAAAGAATAAAAATGTAACACCAGAGAGAAAATCAAAGACATCATACAGTACTTAATATTTTACCCAAATAAGTTGAGCAGTAAAACAGCCAAAGCAATTTTATGTACTTAGGAAGAGCCAGTCATTTGTTTTAATAATCCACCCTAAGTAAAATGCCTGTATACCTCAGAGATGATGATGTGCATTAGCATGATATTTGAAGATATGGACAACACAGATTGTGTATAGGAAAGACACAATGAAAAAAGTAAATTATAACATGCATTATAGTCCACACTATATTAAAATTTGCCCTTTGAGATCGTGTATGGCATATTTACAATATGAGGACTGACTTCATCGGCCTGGTTACACTGGGATGGCTAATTATAACCTGAACTCCCTTGGAACAAAATACCAGTGTTGAGGCAAAGGTATCCTCACTAACTAAAGAAAGAACAGAGAGAAAACAAAAAGTTCTACCTTCAAGATTATACTTCTTGGCTGTGTATTACATCAATTTATATTTTTCATGAGCTTTATCACTACATTACTAGATTAATTTTAAGCTACACCAGCCAGAGTGTTTTTAAAATTATTCATTGATGCTATTTCCATAGGCTACAAAATAAATAGCACATCCAAGAAATTCAACATGCTATTCTTTTAAAACCTAAAAAGCACAAAAGGTTTTCAAATTCTTGAGAATAAGCCTAAACAGTTAAATACATTTTGTAAGAAAAAATTAGCCTTTGTTTTTCTTGGATTTACAAGAATATTGATCATCTCTGGTAGCTGTTCCTATCTCTAGCTCGTGTCCTGGGTAAAGAACAGGAAGGGATGACCATGATATTGTGGAACTAGGCTGAGAAATGCATATAAAAACAGGGCCATGAGAGCTGCAGGGCCAGACCTCTGCCCGGTTTGGCACCAGATCTTAAAAATAGCAATGGCAATATTGTGGGCAGACACCCATCACTGTAAATCATTGGGTGCCTTAGGCTTAAAAGTAAATATGTATCAGTTATATCTCATGGTTTCTCCAAACTCAGTATTGTTGAACAAAATAATGACACTGGGGAGACAACGGGCACAGGAAAAGTGCCTCTGGCTGTATTTTTCAATTTATTATTCCCCAAACATTTCATTATAACTTGGCCCATCTTTTAAGTTCAAAGAGTGTATGTTCTGAACAAAATGAATATATGATGAGGGAACCACAATATGCCCAGAACATTCATCTAAGCTTTAATTTTAAGGAAAATTAATAAATTAGTGACTTGGACATTCTAAGTTCCAGGGGGAGAAGAAAATTAGCACAAGAAACAGATGAAGAATATTAACTCCATATGATCAGAATGTTTTGAAGGAAACTGAAGTGGGCAAACTTTGAAATTACAAATGATTGGAAATGATTTGAAAATGATTTGACATTTTCTTATAACTTGTCCTATATTTTCTTTGACTTTATCTATCATTTAGAACATGCTCTTAAAAAACCAAAGCTCAACAATCAGTAATCCAGTTAAAGTATGGATGAATTAGCTACAGTTGTAATAAATGGAAAATATGGAAATAAAAATAAGGATTTAAATATTTGTCTTCATATATTTGCTATTAGTATTAGACTAAGAATTACACATCTGTTACTTTAAATAGAAAGGAAAACTAGATAATTCACACTATGCTAAGTCGCTTCAGTCGTGTCCAACTCTGTGCGACCCTATGGACAGCAGCCCACCAAGCTCCTCCATCCACAGGATTCTTTAGGCAAGAGTACTGGCGTGGGTTGCCATTCTAGGTTTAATTTGTGCTTGTATTATGCCATCTAATCATTTAATGATTTCAGTAAGTTCACAAAAATGGGAAAATTTTTTTTTGGTCAAAAGGAGAATATATTAATATCAGATTTTGGAAACTAAAAATGTGCATGCATTTGTTGATATCTCATTGGTAAATGTGGACTTATTTAAAGCAGGACATCTGACTTAAATAATTTGTCTTGACAAAAGAGCTTGAGTCAGGTTGCTAATTAATAGCTTCTCTGTTGTGTATTTAATAGAGCAATAGACTACAACTAGAGAAACCTAGATATCATCCTGGGCTCTGCCATCCACTATCTGAATGACCTGAGCAATGTGTTGCTAGAGATTTTAGTTTCTTTATGAAACAGTGAAAATTATCTAGGCTGACCAGATTCAGAGAAACCAGAATCTAGAATATCTTTCTCTCACTAAGTAACAGTTGAGTCGTGTTCAAATCAGAGATTGATTTCAGTTGATCTTAGTTTCACATTTGACATGGAAATACCACTCAGTACTAATTTTGATCAAATAGCAACATTGGATGCCATGCAATACTTATTACGCAGTTGGAGTTTGTTGAAGATTTGCATAATAACGATCTATTAAACTGCTTATTTTTTGACAACAGTTATTTGAAAAGTGGAATCACTTAGCCCTTCCATGACAGAAGCTCCAGAGAGATTCCGAATGACCCAGACATTCAAAATGTCAAAACTCGCTTGAATTCTTAATGAAAAGAAACTTGGTATCAAAAAAATAAAAGAAATTATGATGAAGTACAGGTATTTTTCCTGTGTCAAAAAATGGTGAGTTCCCTTAGTGTGTAGCACTGTGGTTTGCTCATCAGAAAGGCATAAAAATTTGGAAAATAAATCATCTTTTGGCATTGCCCTTTTTACCTTTATACTGTTTAATTACTTATTACAGGGAACACTTATAGAACAAGTGCCACTTGGCATTTTGCTATAAAATATGATTTGTTTTCAGCTTTCAGTATAGAAAGTGAGTTTGTAGTCTCAGGATATGTAATTATCACTATGTTTGCAATGATTTAAAATATCCATATCAAGGAAGACCACTGATGACATTCAACTGATCTCATTTATTATATTATTGTGCAGACTTCTAGCACCTCTATAGTTAATGGCCTCACAGTATCATGTAAGCAACGCCATTTTAATAACCTTAACTCAACTAGATTGAAAATAAATCTCCTTGAGGATTCAGGCTAAAGCCTAGTAAACCAATTTTTATGTTAACCACATTTTCTGTTTTACATCATTCATTTAAGATCAGTTGAAATTTTAAGACTTAAAATAAAATTGTCCACACAGTATATTTACTGTCATGTATAATCTCAATGACCAAATTTTAATATATTGTGAGCTATAAAGCATTTAAAATGAATAGCTCTCTTTAATAAGTAACACAAAAGGCAGAAGAACCAGAGATCAAATTGCCAGCATTCATTGGATCATCAAAAAAGCAAGAGAGTTCCAGAAAAACATCTATTTCTGCTTTATCAACTATGCCAAAGCCTTTGATTGTGTGGATCACAATAAACCATGGAAAATTCTTCAAGAGATGGGAATATCAGACCACCTGACCTGCCTCTTGAGAAATCTGTATGCAGGTCAGGAAGCAACAGTTAGAACTGGACATGGAACAACAGAATGATTCCAAACAAGAAAAGGAATACATCAAGTCTGTATATTGTCACCCTGCTTATTTAACTTATATGCATCACTTTTGCCATGAAGTGATGGGACCAGATGCCATGATCTTAGTTTTCTGAATGTTGAGCTTTAAGCCAATTTTTTCCCTCTCCTCTTTCACTTTCATCAAGATGTTCTTTAGTTCTTCTTTACTTTCTGCCATAAGGGTGGTGTCATCTGCATATTTGATCTTAAATGAATGATGTAAAATAGAAAATGTGGTTAAACAAAAAACTGGTTTACTAGGTTTTAGCCTGAATCCTTCTTTAACTAATAACATCATGAGAAACTCTGGGCTGGAAGAAGCACAAGCTGGAACCAGGATTTCCGGGAGAAATATCAATAACCTCAGATATACAGATGACACCACCCTTACAGCAGAAAGTGAAGAAGAACTAAAGAGCCTCTTGATGAAAGTGAAAGAGGAGAGTGAAAATGTTGGCTTAAAGCTCAACATTCAGAAAACTAAGATCATGGCATCTGGTCCCATCACTTCATGGCAAATAGATGGGGAAACAGTGGAAACAGTGGCTGACTTTATTTTTCTGGGATCCAAAATCACTGCAGATGGTGATTGCAGCCATGAAATTAAAATATGCTTACTCCTTGGAAAGTTAAGACCAACCTAGACAACATATTAAAAAGCAGAGACATTACTTTGACAACAAAGTTCCATCTAGCTTAGACTATGGTTTTTCCCATTGTTCATGTATGGATGTGAGAGTTGGACTATAAAGAAAGCTGAGCACAGAAGAATTGATGCTTTTGAACTGTGGTGTTGGAGAAGACTCTTGGGAGTTCCTTCGACTGCAAGGAGATCCAGCCAGTACATCCTCAAGGAGGTCAGTCCTGAGTGTTCATTGGAAGGACTGATGCTGAAGCTGAGACTCCAATACTTTGGCCACCTGATGCAAAGAGCTGACTAATTGGAAAAGACCCTGATGCTGGGAGGGATTGAGGGCAGAAGGAGAAGGGGACAACAGAGGGTGAGATGGTTGGATGGCATCACTGACTCAGTGGACATGGGTTTGGGTAGACTCTGGCACTTGGTGATGGACAGGGAGGCCTGGCGTGCTGCAGTTCATGGGGTTGCAGAGAGTTGGACACTACTGAGCAACTGAACTGAACTGAACTGATCATGTATCAGGCAATGCACTAATCCCTTTTCATACATTTTTCATTGATTTAACATTAAAATTTTGAGTTCTTACTCTGTGGTATGCCTATGTAAAGCAATAAGACAAGGATGAGAATAGACATAAGATCTCTACCTTTATGGCTCTCCCAGTTTATAGAGAAATATATTAAGACTTATTATGAATCAATGCAAAATTATAAATGTTATTAAAAAATAAGTGCATACTAGTCTCAGGAAACATAACTGGCATTCTAATTATATAAGTAAGAAGTATTATTACATTTTGCTGGTAAATTGACTTAATCACTATAAACCTACATTTGCAAAAAGAAGTAAACCCAAGATTCAAGCTGAAGGTATTTATCTGCCAATCTCAGTTGCAACTATACTTTGTTATAGTAATAAATAAATGTGTTACATAGATAAGGAAATCCTTTCTCAAAAAAATTTTAAAAACAAATTGAATGAGAATATTGAGCCATTCTAGAATGCCATCAATAGTAAATGCTAATGTTTTTATTATTTTTGTGAAAGTATATGTATCAAATTGCCAGACTATTTTCAAGCCTTCAATATAATGTCATCACAATGCCATCCAAGACTATCTAGAAATACATTTTTTTCTATTTCTATTACTCTATCACAAAAATTAGATTGCATGTTTTTTTCCCTAGCCATTTGTTAGGAATGCATGACTTAAGATGGAGGCAAGCATGTGGTATATATGAAATTCACTACTGGGGAGAGGTGTAATTCTCAAATCAATTCACACTGAAAATCCCAAAAGGGAGATGTTCAGAATTGCTAGGGCTGTTATGCAATCCAGCTGCTTCTCACACATGCAACTCAAGGTAGCATATTCCAAGTCATATAACAACAAAGATTTAATTATTTAACAAAGGTAAACAATTCTCCTGAGCAACACCATTCAGGCCTGTTTGACTTGTATGTTTGAACATATTGACAGAGACCCAGTGTAATAGTATAAAAGCAACCCTGTTGTCTTGGCTCATACTAAACTATCATGAATCCCCTTTTCACCTACAAAGTGAAAACAGTATCTCCTCCTAAAGTGAAGTTACAAAAAAAAAAAAAAAAAATGGAAGACATTAGTACTGTACTTGAAAATCTTTCTCTTTTTCCTCTTACTCAAACATTTTCATTCTTTTCAGTGTCTATCTGAAATGTTGAAAGTGTGCCCTATTGCAGCTATAATTCGAGGTTCTTTCCATGGAAAATTCATGAATGATGGAACTCATGGGACTGAAGCTCACTTTACTGCTCCTAACCAAGTAGGTCAAATAATCTCTAATATGCTTAAACACCTAAGAATGAACAAAATTTTGTGGGGAAGAAAAAGCCTTAGACCTAAAAGCATATAGCCACACAACTCCTGAAGCGAAAACTGAGATGGAATCATTGTAATAATAAAAATAATAATAGATCAGTATAATGGAAGAATATTCCACAAAGATGTGTTAGTGAAAGAGAGGCAATTAGTAACTAACTCAGCTTTCAATGCATTAGGAAAAGAACAGTATTTTAAGCAAATAGTGCTAGTTCTGGAGATTATGCATCAGATAGACAGAGTGAATGCAATTGTTCCTGATATTACATATAATTATTGTAAGACTACATAAATTAAATTTTAAGCATAATACAAATAATAAATTTTAGGGCAAGAATTTAGAACTACATCCAATCAAGAAACCCAGACTATTAAAAAGCAAAGTAAATTTAAATATGAATTTTAAAAAGCAAAAAGATTAACAGTGGCCTTGGGGAAACACGGACAAGATACATAAGAAATATAGGTTAACATTAATATGCAGAGGGTTTCAGCTCAGTTCAGTCGCTGAGTTTTGTCCGACTCTTTGCGACCCCATGGATTGCAGCATGCCAGGCTTCCCTGTCTATCACCAACTCCTGGAGCTTGCTCAAACTCATGTCCATTGAGTTGGTGATGTCATCCAACCACCTCATCCTCTGTCATCCTCTTCTCCTCCTGCCTGCAATCTTTCCCAGCATCTGGGTCTTTTACAATGAGTCAGTTCTTGGCACCAGGTGACCAAAGTATTGGAGTGTCAGCTTTAGCATCAGTCCTTCCAATGAATATTCAGGACTGATTTCCTTTAGGATTGACTGGTTGGGTGTCCTTGCAGTCCGACTCTCAAGAGTCTTCTCCAACACCAAGTTCAACAGCATCAATTCTTTGGTGCTCAGTTAGCTTTCTTTATAGTCCAACTCTCACATTCCTACAGAGTGGAATCCCTATGGACTGGAATGCAAAAGTAGGAAGTCAAGAGATACCTGGACTAACAGGTCAAAGGCAGAAGATTTATACTGATTTTAAAAGCAGAAATAGAAACAATTTAATATAATAATCTTCAAAGAATCAATAAACATGTGAAAATAAGCTGAACTGTTCAGCAGCCAGGGAAATAGAAACTATTAGTACAGTAACATGTCAACTTTTTACCCATGAGATTTAAAAGATTTAGAAATACTGTACATTGATGATACATTAATCATGGAAATTCTACTGCGGTTTAGAATTTAACCTTGCGATATCTTTTAGAATTATAAATGTGTGTGCCCTTTGATCTAACAATTTTCTTTTAGAAAACATCTTGGAGAAATAAAATGTTTACAGATATTCATTGACTAAATAAAATACTTTAAAACCATTTAGTTAAATCAATTAAACTTGATGAGTGGGTGGAAGGAAGTCATAATGCCTTGATGAATAAGAAAGACAGTTTGAAAAAAAAACCCCACAAAACTGTGATGAATAATCCTTTTTAATGAAAACAATTCATGAGAAAATGGCATGAGTATGTTTGTATGTATTTATACTTTGTATTTTATACATGGCTGTGGAGAAATATAGTAAGAGCTATCAACTGGGACGTCAACACTGCTATATCATGAAAATAGAAAGTACAAAATGGAGAGAAAAGAAGACTATTAAGTTTTAAGGAAACACATATCAATTAAAACAATTTCGGTGGTTGCATTGTGTCCCTGAGAATTTTGCTCACACTGTTAAATTCTTTATCAAATACTATATACTACATATCTTTTGCAAGTTTTCCATAATAGACAGACCTAAAAGATACTGTCATTTCTTCCTAAATATTTCATATTTGGACAATTGTTTAAATATCATGCCAGAGATTTTATTTCAGCTAAAATCAGGAAATTTTCATGGATGACAAACTTTTAAGGGATATGAGAATAAAAATGTATTTTAGTGAGTTGGAATATAACAGAAGTTTCATTTGAATTTGTAAGACAGAAGGTAAAAGGACATACAGGTCCATACACATAGAACTGAATGACAGATAATCCCTCCTTCAGTATTGAGGTAATATTTAAAATGAAATCACAGAACAGATGAATATTCAGAAGAAATTGCAAAAGAAATTCTCACACCACAAAAACGGGAAGAATTAGTTAAGAAAAAAACAACAAAAAGAAAAATAAAAAGAAATAAAGATTCAGACATGATTCAGTGTCTACTGGCTCTATCCTTCTCTTTCTATTCCAGATGGAAAAAGAGAGTGTATGAATAAATTCCTAATATCTCTCAGTACCACTTAATTTCCAGAAAAAAAAAAAAAATAACTGACAACCATTGCAGATGGTTAGAATTTTAGCAAAAGAGGAAAAATTGCAAGGAATTTCTATTTTTAAAGAATCACTATTAAAATGAGACCTCTATCTAAAGCCCAGATATAGTCCACATATGGCACAATGAAATCTAGCTAGGTGAAATGGATTCTGACTTACATGTGTAATGACACCTCTTCCACGGCAACAGGGCCCGTCAGAGTTGTACTGCACTATGACACTCTATTCTCCAATGAAGTAAATACAACAGTACCCAGTGATCAAATCTGAGCTTCCCAGGGGGCTCTACTGGTAAAGAACCTGCTTGCCAATGCAGGAGAAGTAATGGACGAGGGTTCGAATCCCGGGTCAGGGAGATCCCCTAGAGGAGGGCATGGCGACCCACTCATGGTCTTGCCTGGAGAATCCCATGGACAGAGGAGCCTAGAGGCCTACAGTTCACAGGATCACAAGGATTCGGACATGATTGAAGCGACTTAGCAAGCACATGCATGGTCAAACTAGTTGTGAGAAGAAAAACAATTCTCAGATGAGATGGGTTGGGTGGTAGCAATAATTTACTCATGTTAACTACACAAATTAAATGTGGCATAGTCCTGACTAAAGTATAATCAACTTGAAAAACATATGCCAAGGGAAATTTTGCAGAGTATAGGAAAATAAGTAAAAGAGAAACATAATAGGCAGGGAAAAAAAAAAACACCACTCTAGTCTGGAATAAGATACAGATTTAGGAATAGATGTATCTTTTCCCAAAATGCTTTGTGCTCTAGGATAATTTAATATGAAAATCAACTGAATATAAGGAAAACCCAGACACAATTTGAAAATACAGAGACGGTGGAAAGGAGGGATGGGAGGTCTAAGAAAATCATATTTATACTATTAAAGGAATAATTATTGATGTTCATTCAAAGACCATCAGAGACACAACTGTAGCTGAACAAAGTTGAACTCACTGATGCATTTCAATGATGGAGATCTCACATCTTTAGCAACCATGGGATGTCCCATGAAAAAGAATGTTGGAACTTATTATAGGATTTGATCTGTGTTCAGTGTTTTGGGAGAATGGCTTCAATAAAGCAAGACTTTACTCTGCATTGGATGCTGTCAGAAAGCAGGATAATTCAGTGACTACCTTCATAATTTTTATCAGAGAGACAGAAAGAGTGAAGTGAAACTAAACATGTAACTGAAAGGAAACATCACTCATTTATATCAAGCAAAATAGTAAAGCATTTAGCCACTTTTATTGTATAAATAAAGTACATGTTTTACCTTCATTCAGATGTGATTACAGAGTAATCTCGATTTTGTGTTGATCCATTATGGTCACATAGTGACCTTGTCTAATGCAGGTGTTCTGTGAAATCGCTCAGCTTCAATAGCAGAACACCAAGGCCAGACAATACAGGTCTAGCACCTAGAAATATCAAAGAATAAACAGCAATGCCATGCCAATTCCTGGCTATCAAAAACAGCTTTTATTTTCATCTTTATTTTTAGTTTATAAACATTTTTAGAGCAGTTTCAGGTTCATAGCAAAATTGATTGGAAATTACAGTATTCCTAAGTGCCCCTGTCTACACACACACACACACACACAAACTCACCCACTACAGATGTCTCAGGGAACACTGGCAAATTTGTTAAAACTGATGAACCCACACTGATGTGTCATTATCACTTGAAGTCCACAGTCTACATTAAAGTTCACTTTTGATGTTTCTTATGTGGGTTTTGACAACTATATAGTAACATATATCAACCATTAGAGAATCAAACAGAATAGTTTTCATTGACTAACATAAAAATTCTCTATTTTCTACTATTCATACCTTTCTTCCCACAATTCTGGACAAATCTTCTTTTTGTAATTGTCTCCATAGTTTTGCCACTTCTGGGATAATGCACATACTTTTGAAATCATACAGTGAATAGCTTTTCAGATTGGCTTACTTCAGGCAGTAATATTACGTAAGTTTCCTCCATGTCTTTTCAGGGCTTGATAGCACATGTCTCTTTAGTGCTGAATAATACTCCATCGTCTGAAAGTACCACTGTTTGTTTACATACATCCACTGACGGACATCTTGACTGACTCCAGTTTGGCAATTGTGAATAAAGCTGCCATAAACACCCATGTGTAGTTTTTGATGTGGACATAAGCTATTGATTCATTTGGGTAAATACCAAGGAGCATGATTGCTGGGTCATAGGTTACAGTATATTTAGCTTTATGGGAGACTGCCAAACTGTTCTCTGAAGTGGCACTTTCATTCCTACTGGCAATGAATGAGAATTCCTGTCCATCCTCCTCAACATTTGGTGCTATCAGGGTCCTGGATTTGAATCATTTTAATAGGTCTATAGTATCATTTTGAGGTTGTTTTCATTTTCAATTTAATGGCATATGACATAAAATATCTTTTCATATGTTTATTTTTTTAGTTGTATAACTTTGTGATGAGATGTCTTTTCAGTTCTTTTGCCCACTTTTTAGTTGGGTTCTTTGCTTCTTATTGTTGACCTTAAGAACTATTTGCATATTTTGGCTAACAGTCCCTTATCAGACATATCTCTTGCAAATATTCTCTCAGTCTGCAGCTTATCTTCTCATTCTCTTGACATTGACTCTCATAAAAAAAGTTTTAAATTTTAAAGAACTCTACATTTTTAATTTGTTTTCTCATGTATCATGCCTTTGATGTTATATTGAAAAAGTCATACACTGCTGAAGATCATTAAGATCTTCTCCTATTTTATCTTTTAGGGATTTTATAGTTTTGTATTAAAATACATTTAGGTCTGTGATCAGTTATGAGTTAACCTTTGTGAAGAATCTAAATTCTGCATGTAGTCTTTCTTTATGTCACTTGTGGTGCCGGTTGTACCAGCACCATTTGTTAAAAAGGTTATCTGTGCTCCATTGTGTTGCCTTTGTTCCTCTGTCAAAGATCAGTGGATTACATTTATGCAGGTCTATTCCTGGGCTCTTTATTCTAGTCCATTGATCTATATGTCTGTTCTATTGTGATACCATGCTATCTTGATTATTTTAGCTTTACAGAAAATCTTGATGTTAGATGTTGTCAATCCTCTGATTTTGTTCTTCTCAAATATTTTGTTGGCTCATCTGGGTTTTTTTGCCTTTCCATTTAAAATTCAGACTTAGCTTGTTGGTATCCACAAAATAAATATAAACCTGAAGGTAACACAGAAGTGAGGGTTCCTTGATGGCTGCATTGCCTTCGATGTTTTAACTCTCAAAGTAGTCCAGGTTGAGCCTCTAGCAATCTGCCAACTACTGTTTAGGTCTCCTCACCCTGGCACTGCTTCCCATGGAAATGTCTGTTCATAGGTTTATGTTTCAGTAAGTTGTGATGCTCCCTATCCATTCTCTAATTCTGTGTCTCAGATTTTGGGAGCAGGACTTAGCCCATGACATTTCTTCTCTGACAAATCTCGTAAGAAGAGTTGTTGATTTTTTAGTTTGTTCAGCCTTTTACTTTTTGTTTGGATGGAGTGGCAACTTCCAAGCTCTATTCTGATATTGTAGAAAGGAAACTAGAAGTCTGTTTTTCACAGTAAAATGAGTTGGAAACCATGAGTAGGAGAATAACAATAGCTTGAAATTCAAGTAGTAACTTAGAAAAATGTCTTGAAATAACAGTGAAATACAGAATGAAATAATTAGAGATAAAATATAATAATTGGTAAAAATAATTGGCCTCCATGAGGTAGAGAATAGAAAATAGAATCAAAATTATTCAAAGACAAATATCAGGGAAAAAGTCCCTGAAATGAAAGAAAATCTAAATATTCAGATTGGCAGAGAAAACTAAGTTATTCAAAGAACTAAATAATTGACTACAAGTAGTGGTTGGGGAGAATGGGAGAGGAATGAAGGAGACTGTTGCCTTATCCATCATCAGAAAACTATTAATAAAAGTCTGTGGATATTTGTAGAATTTCCTAAAAGTTTTGAAGTGGTGAAAAACTGATCTCAGAATATGATACCCATCCACACTACTATTAACTAGAAAGAAAAATAATAAATATTCTCACCATTAAAAGAATTCAGTAATAAAACTCTGGTGACCTCTTCTGAAATAACACAGAACAAAATAAATCAAAAGAAACAACATGGACCAAAAAACAACTTGATGAAATCCAGCCAAGTCATAAGTAGCTAAATAAGCTATTAAATTTAATTAAAACTAAGTGCATTATTCTTGTAAAATAATCTTTCTAGCTTTCCAACCATTGAGAAGTTATCATTTCACAAATTTCTCCAAGTCATTGTTTATCTTCTCTTATTTTGAGAATTACGGCTGTATTACATATAAGTATATGAACAAGTATTAGAATTTAACAGAACTTTTTTCCAGGAATTTATGAACTTCAAATTAATGTTTTTTTAGTAGAAGAGATAATGGTTCTTAACGTTTCCAGTTAAGGCAAAGAAAACAATTACATTTTACAATTAATTTCATTGTAGGTGTTCTTTTAATTCAGGTTCAGAAAATCTCTATTTCTTGAGATCTTTCATGTGTAAGACTACCTGAATATCTTCATTAAGCCTGAATAACCATGTAATTATATATTTTTCATAGGCCAAAAGTTATTTTAAAAACTCATTTAGACATGGTTTCATTAACAATAGTGTCAAATAGAATGGAAAAATTCTGGAAAGCTATAATGACTTTTCCCACTGTATACATGACTTGCTTTTTCTGCTTGCCCATCTGGCCAGTTAACATTCTCTAAATATGCTTTGGGAAATATTTGAGCTAATGTTAACAATGTTATTTTTGATGGTATGATTTTGGATGTATTAGCCATTTATTCTTACACTTTATAAACTAAATGTTTATTAATATATGCATCTTAAAATGAAGTGTTTTTTTTAAAGGGGGAATAATAGAAGTAGAATGGAGCATGGAAAGAAAATTCAGCAGAAAACACAAAATTTATTCCAGGAAAATGCATGAAATGATGAAGGTGTGGCTGCTGCATAAACTGAAGAAAGGTTTCCATGCCAATCTGAAGGTCTTTAAATATGATCAGTGAAACAGAGGAATTATTGGAAGGTTTTGCATAGAGTAAGGTGTGTTCTTCAAGAGAATTAATAGGCCAGGCATAGCCAGAGGAAACTCTTCAGATAAAGAAACATTTGAAACAAGAAAAACTGCAGTTTCTTCTTTTGATTAATATGAAATAGACAATTAGGCCTGCAGTGAAGGAATACTAAAGGTTTTGGTTCAGGGTTTTATTTTTCTTTTTCCTTCTAGCAACTTCCTAACATGAATCCTAGATAAAGAATAATGATGCATATGGAAGTGCTAAGGTCATACTCAGTACTGACTTAAAATATTTGAGAGCTCTGATTTACTCCTGTCCTTAACTCCAAATCAGCCTAAAAATGCACTGCAACTATTCTAATAAACCATGGAACCTAGGAAAATGAAAGAATATAGCACTTCAGAAGTTGTCATTTTAGATACTTTGGCTAGAAAATAACCTGTGTAGGTAATTATGACACTGATGATTTAACTCCTGGCTGGAAAACAAAATAATCACCATTCTTTACTATACATGTTCCATTTGATGCTTGAAGTTTTTGTTTTTTTTTTTTGTTTTACCAGTATATCTATGAAGTATTAAAATTTTAAAAAGAAAATCACTAATATAATGTCTGGAAATTTCCCAAAGGCCAAAAATATTACACAGCTCTTTCATTTTCAATAACCTTAATCCTGCTCTTGCCTAAGGCTTTAGGATTGCTTCCTGTATCAGAACACCTTATAATCTAAAAAAAGTTTTACAGAACGATAAAATATATTCATTGAATGACTGCTCTACAAGGGAGGAGTTGTAGGAGATAATGGGATCATATATGCAATTTTCCATGGAAATATGAACAATCTTTCATCTATTGTACTTTCTACTGAGTTGAATATTCTAATTCAAAATATTGCCTTGCAAAAATTATATTATCTGATAAAATGATGAAGTAGGCCATAAGTTTAAATTATACCTTTAGTCTTTTTTTTTTTCTACTAGGATGTAAAATCTAAATTTTTTAAAGCCAAAGTGATCAACTAAAATGTAGTTCTACAAGTATGGCATATGATTCTTTAATAGTATATCAGAATGCTACATACATAGTCAGGGAAAAAATAATTCAATACAACCTCTGATAACGAAATCACAGTCTTAAAGCTTAGTCCCTCACCTTACAATCCATATATTTAGAATCAGTTTGTGCTCAAACCTAAGATCACAGTAGTTTATACCACCAATTTAGGAAAAATATGCTTGGCTTTTTCTCCAAATCTTTCTTTCAATATTAATGCCTACTTGATAATTGTTACATATATATATATACACACATATATATGTGTGTGTGTGTGTGTGTGTGTGTGTGTGTGTATAACATCAACAATTTATTCATCTAAGGATGCACTGCTAGAATGTCTAGAAAGTACAGCATGTAGTAAAGGACAGAAAATATATTAGGGCAACATCATTAAGGCCTTACCAAGGAAATATAAACAAACACTTAAGCATTTCCATTTGTAATCTCAACGGCAATCTTCCATACAAAAATAATAGACTAAAAGTTGTTTGCTTTATTCACAAGTGGTTCAAGCTTTATACCGAGAAATCACTAATGAAGGGGTTAAGAAAGATAAGGACCAAGAGAGGAAATAAATAGGTTCAGTTGAATTTTTAAGTTTTTTAATTGGCAGTCTATAATTTCAGTAAGAACATCTTTAATAGATCTATTTCTGTTTTGTTTTGTTTTTCCTCTGCTCTGTTCAGCCTATCACAGTTATACATACTTTTTAAAAACCAGTTTAAATGCCAACACCAACATGGAAACTTCCCAATCACTACCTCACCTCAAATGAAAACTAAACTCTATTTAAGAAACAAAGTGGCCAATAACTGAGTTAGCTCCTCTCTGTTAATTAACACTTGCTGTTTTATTTTTAATTCTAGCAACAGCTTTTCATAATGGACTTTAGAACACTTAAGTAGTTTGCCAAAGGTGATACAAGTTCAACTAGGATTTGAATTTAGGAATACCAGTCTCCAAATCTCATGTTTCCTGTACAAATATATTTTATTTTATTCTGGATAAAACAAAAGAGACTCTCAAAATAGTCAGTATACTAATTCTGGTTATAAGTTACCACTATTCTTATAAATTATTTGATTTAATATCAATAGGATACCTTCAAGTTTCACTGGAAGGCAGTAAAAACATTTATAGCCCCCTGCAGATTCAATAAAATATAAATGTCAATACTGACTGTGGGTAGGCTTGCCTGGCAGTAAAACTTAACTATATTTATGTGGAACTCAAAAATTCCACTAAATGAAACAGATATAGAATATATAAGCAGTAGAAGTCTTATCCTGAATAGCTGTGTCAATAAAAAGCAACTGTGAGAAAGAAAAAGCAAATTGTGCCCTGCTCTTCTTACCAACAACACTTTTAGTATACATTACTGTGTGCTTCTCATTCCTGTTTTGTGGGCTAAATTAAAATATTGGATTTTCCCTCCTAGTAATCTGACCTAGAGTTAGCATGACCTGACGACAGGGGAAGGATGGTACTTCGATGTCCTCAGGATCCAGACCCTGGGAAGGTCCAGTATCACCACTAACATGCTTAACATACTAGTTGCTCAGTCATGTCTGACTCTTTGAGACCCCATGGACTGTAATCTGCCAGGCTCCTCTGTTCATAGGGATTCTCTAGGCAAGAATACTGGAGAGAGTTGCCATTCCTTTCTCCTGGGGATCTTCCCAACCCAGGGAACGAACCCAGGTCTCCTGTATTGCAGGCAGATTCTTCATGAATCTGAAAGAATCTCATGAATTCTTTCCTGAATCATCAGGAAAGCCCATAACAGGAACTGCTGTGATATTCTACTTGGTTTGCTTTTTCCTTAAAAATAACTTATTTTTAAGTGGCTCAATTCAAAATCTTAATCATATTTTAAGGAACTGCCAACTCCTCAGTACCTTATCCAATAATTCCTAATTCAATGTTATTTTCTCTTATTTTTAATTTTTAATTCTTTAATGCAGGAATAGCTAAACAATTATCTTGCTTAATGTTAATGAAACCTCCCAAATCTTGGATGAACATTTCTTATAACTTTCTTCACAATAACATATTTTAACTTTTCTCGTAGTTACTCATAAATTAATCCATGTCTTCAGTCATCTTATATTTAACAATTTACTTCATATGACAAATGCATAATGAGATGAATAAGACCTAGATCGTCCCCTAAGAAGTTAGCTGACTATGTTTGCACTGTCCAATATGATAGCTGCTAGGGCATGTGGCTATTGTGCACTTGAAATACAGGTACTTAGAAATGAGAGGTGATGTAAGTATAAGATAGTCACCAGACTTTAAATACTTGAAGATTTTTCAAAAGTACATAACATACCTCACTAACATTTTTATACTGACCACATGTTGAGATGATTATATATTGAATATGCATGGTCAAATATCATATTATTAGATTAATTTCATCCATTTCTAATGTTTTAATCATTTTACTAGAAAAATTTAAATAACATTTGTGGCTTACACTATATTCCCATTAGACTGCAATGGCCTATAGAATCATAGATGCAGTTTTTAGACTTAAGGCAATATATGTTCTAAATATGTACTAGAGTATTAGATACATAAAAATATGTCAGTTGGGACTTTTTTTAGAGTTTCGTGAAAGATTCAAAGCTGAAGTGAATAAGATACAAATGCACATAATTCTAAATAGCAAAAGTAGAAACAAATGTAGGACTAACTAAGAATAAGGTAATCAGGTTTAGTAACTAATACTTGTCTCCAATGTACATCAAGCATGATAAGGATTTAGTCACTGGAATATGGGGAATGGTTATGAAGGAATTGCCAGGAGTATGGAACACTGAACATAAAATACTCTGCATCCCCATAGTGGAGAGTATGGGGATGTCCCTCTTCCCCACCCCACCTCAAGGCAAGTGAAGAAGGCACCAGGAGAACTCTTTCAGAGGTTGTGGATGCTTGCCAGGAGGGACACTCATAGCTTACTACTGAAAACGTGCTGGCTGATCTGCTTAAACTCTTCAGCGTGACCAGGGTGGACAAAATTCAAGAGCACTATTGGGAGAATCTTCATACAGAGGTAAGGGTAGGGCAAAGCTACCAGTAATGACTTTCCTCCAAAATAGTATCAACAGGAGGCTTCCTTAAACAGTGTGGGGAAAAGAAAAAAGAGAGAGGGAACAATAATGGAAACAAGTTGTACTCCAGTGGTGGGTGAGGCAGAGAGAGTACTTCAGTTCCCTGAGACCAGATAGATACCACAAAGGCAGCTGGAATTGATGTATCTTAAAATGCTACTGCCCAAGAGAAGTACCTACCGGGGCCAAAGGGGTTCCAGAAGAAAGAATCTGTCTTGAGTTCCACTACAGGTTAATGGCTGTAGGTTGATTAATATAAAGTCAGCCAGAGATTGTATCACCATGTCAGGGAACAGTGAAATTCAGAAAGCTTCTCACAGTTTTGAAAAGATGTACCAATAAGTCCACACAAGAGAGCCAGCACTAGAACATCTATTTCTCACCAGCTAATATTGAATCACAGGTGTCAGCTAAGTAGAGAAGTACATGCCCTTCTTCTTCTCATCCTGCTTTACCAGTCCAACTCTAAATGAGCCTGAAGCTGGGAACGAGGAGCTGAGGCAAGGAATAAAATGGAACATGGAGGGTCTGAAACAGACCACAGCATTCTTCCCTACAGCCCTGGATAAAAAAGATCAGGCTTGAGCTGAAGTTCAAGGAGAAGATTGAAAATAAATGTGAGAGCAAAGTTTTGATTTAGATTTGTCTCAAATTTGAATTAATAGAAACAAATATTTTATGTTATTGTATTTGTAATTGTTTTTAATGTCTAGAAGTAAACAGAATGTTATGGGATCTACCCAAAATCCCATGGGATAGAAAATTAACATGTGATAAAGCATGTTTGAAATAAGTAGCAAGAAAAAATAATTTTCTTATATAACTATTCATTTCTGCTTATTAAGTACTTCTTAAATGAGAGTTGTGGTGAATTGTGAAAGAGAACTTATCAGATCTGATACTGCCTTGAAATGTTTTCTATAAAACTAATTAAGCTTTAAATATTACCACTTCACAAAAATTATACATTTTTATTTATCTTAAATAACAATATAAGAAGCAGTTATATCTGCTTAATAATTTAAGTTTTCCAGACAGCTTTTCAGAAAAATACATAACTAGTCTAATGGGTCTCTTCTTACAGAGGTTTCACACCTTCGTAAGGTGTATCTCGAGTCTGTGTGGAGGCAACTTCGATAGGACAGAATAAACTCATCAAGGAATTATGTTTTTCTCCTCAGTCTCCTTCTTGGGGCTTTTGAAGCTCAAGTCATTAAATCTTGATGGGGCATAGAAAACCCATGCCTGGTCCAGACCTCAGTGCCCATGTATCCAAAAACGAGCAATAGAGATTGCCAACACTGGAGGGACTTTATGTCAGTGTTGGTAGGGAGCACGTCAGAGTGATGTGCAAGGTTTATTAGAAGCAGGATTCAGCTCCAGGTGAAAAAAGAAACCTCGCAGAGACAGCGAAAGCTCCAGCCAACACATGCGACCTCTGAGAACAAAACACTGTTCAAGTGATAAAATGGAAGCAGATCCCATGATAGACAGGTAAATAAGAAGTGATGTTAGCAGCAGAAAAATCAGTCACTTATAAGCGCCCGACACTTGAAAAGTACTTATTTTTAACATTTTCTTATATTGTAATATAAAATGAAAGTATAAACATCATGAGTCATCATGATAACTCATTACAAATTAAACATACCTACATAATCAGGACCCAAAATAAGAAATAAAGTATCATTAGAGCTTCAGATGTCTTTTTTATGATCCTTTCCAGTCATTATCATCTCTGCAAAGTTCCCATTATCCTAAACATAAAAGCATAAATTAGTCTCGCCTAATTTTTTCACCTTTATAAGTAAAATTATATAGTATATAAGTTTTACATCTGGCTTATCTGACTCAAGAGTATTTAGTAATATTCATCCAGGTTTTTTTCTATATTTGTAGGTCATTAATTCTCATTGCCGAATAATAGTTCACTGTGTCACTAGATTACAATTTACCTACTACTCTCTTACTCTGCACCTGGGTAATTTCTGCTGCTGCTGCTGCTAAGTCGTTTCAGTTGTGTTCCAGTTTGAGGCAATTATTAATAGTGCTGCTATAAACATCCTACCTCATATCTTTAAGCCTTCAGATCTATTTCTTCTGAGTATATACTTAGGTATAGAACTGCTATATCATGAAGTATTCAATCCAGATTTAGTAAATGCTGATTAACAGCATTCCTATCTTACTGTAGTAATTTATATACCCGTAGGACTGTAGAAAAATTGTGCCGGCTATACATTTTCATTGCACTTGAACTTTCTCTCTGTTTCATTTTAGTCATTCTTATGGTATCACATTGGAAGTTTTGATATGCATTTCTTAATGACTAATGATGTTAATCATATCTTTATTAAATACTTGGATTTTTTTTATTATTGTGTTTTCAACTTTTCTCCTCATTTTGCTGTTGGGTTACTAATCTTTTTTCTTACATATTAAAACTTCCTCAAGTATTCTAGATGAGCCTATTTTTCATATACATATAAATCCTTTCTCCTCTATGTCTTATTAGTACACACTATTAATGGTAACTGACTACAGGAGTTATTAATTTTGTGACAGTCCAACTTCATATTTTTCATTCATAGTTAATTCTTTTTGTGTCCAGTTAAATAACTCTTGCCTACTTTAATGTCACAAAGATGCTCTCCTTTTAAGTTTTCCCTAACACTTTATCATTGTGCTGCTGCCATGTTTGAATATCATATAAATTACTCTAGAGTATTGAGGCAAAGTTTCTGTATCAGTTAGTTTGATACTATAACAATCAATGGTTGCTTATTATAAATTGATTGATATACTAATAGCATTAAATGCAACCAGTGTTTGGACATGTATCTCAATAAATCCTGATTTTATTTTGTTTTCTTACAAAATATTCAAGGTTTATTTTTAACACTTCTCTTGCCATTTATCATACCAAACATATTTCTAGGAAATATGACCACAGGGGATATTCTGACATTATGAGCTCATTCTAGCTAACACATTTCCAACATGTGAAAGTTTATTACATTTATAATCAATAGATGCTGGAAGGTACTGATGCATCTTAGCGAAGCCAGGTTACACAAACAAGACCGTGATGATCTGTATGTACGAAAGTGAAGGTTGCTCAGCCATGTCTGACTCTTTGCCACTCCATTGACTGTAGCCTGCAAGGCTTCTTTGTCCATGGAATTCTCCAGGCCAGAATACTGGAGGGGTAGCTGTTCCCTTATCCAGAGGATCTTCCCAACCCAGGGATCGAACCCAGGTCTCCCACATTGCAGGTAGAAACTTTACTGTCTGAGCTACCAGTGAAGTCCCTGTGTGTATAGGAGTTTTAAATTTTTTTAAAAAGAATTGGAAATATTTACTTGTGCTGACCTAAGATCAATGCATCTTTCCATATGTTAGATACAAGGAAAAAGAATAAAAGAAAATTTTCAACCATTGGTTCAAATTCATTATTTCCTCATTAGGCTCAATAAATCTGCATTTTTCAAGGTCTGATAAATAATATGCGAAAGACAATGTGTTTTATACATAACTAAGACATGTGCTGTCTTACTGTCAGTTATTATCTTTGTAATACAACTTTATTTAAAATGGCATTTAAAGTCTCAGTAATATTTATAATGCAGATCATCTGTATTATTTCATAAAATGCACATTACTTACAGCTCTTCATGGTACTGCCTAGTAGCTGCTGGATAGTTTGTTTAGTAATGCCTGGGCTTGCTAGTTTACCTGTGAGAAGAAAAATATGAAGCCCAGATGGTCTGCATCAATTATGCTGTAAAAAGTGTTGGCTGCTCTTCTCCTTCCCAGCAGGACTCCTATTGATCTGAGATCTGTCAGGATCTGATCCAAGGCTTGTGGACAAGCACTTTGTTTCCACAAGTGTCATTCTCCTTGTTAGTAAAATGAAGATGTCTGTGTTACTAGCTGAAGTACAGTTGACTTACAGTATTATGTTCATTTCAGGTGTACAGTATAGTGATTCACTATTTTTACCGACTATGCTCCATAAGTCTGTTTTAACTCTATGTTAGCAAAGACCTGAGTTTTCAGGGGCATGAGGACATGCAAGCAGAGCCCCAGAAGCTTCCGCCCACTTTCATATATTGTAGTTCTAGGAAAATCTTTATTTAAATATTTAAACCTTTAAGCATGATTAACAATAATGCAGTTACTGTAAGGTGTTTAAAAACTCTCATTTTAATATAAGTTAGAATTCAAATTTTATCATGGATTAGCTACTTACCCAGTTTTAAGAGAGAAAACAAAATCTCCCTCTCTTGATCACTTCATCTATAAAAAGGGGGATTATATTAATTAATGCTTCACAAGGTACCTTGACTAGCAAATTAAGTAATCCAAGAAGAGTACTTATTACAGATGTTAAAAAACAGTAGGCACACAAAAAATATCATCAGTACTCTTTCACTTTTTGTCATACACAATATATATTCTTAGTCAAATATAATAATATTAAATAGAAATTGATTTTGTTATTAATCATAATATTTTCATAATAATAAGTCAAAGGCTACCCTGAAAAAAGCAAAAGAAAAAAGGACTCTGTGTTAGCTTCCTAGGACTGCCTAACAAACTACTTGATACCACAAACCAGGAGGCTCTAAACAACAGGCGTCTATTCTCTCACAGCTCAGGAAGCTAGAACTCTGACATCAAAGTGTTAGCAGAGTGTGCTGTTTCTGAGGGCTCTAGCAAAGAATCCTATCTGGCTTATTCCTAGCTTCTGGTGGATGCCAGCAATCCTTGGCAATGCTGGCGTGGTGTCTTCTGCCTCCTCCTTCAAGGGCTATCTTCCTCCTGTGTCTTTATCTCCCACTCTTTCCTCTTATTATAAAGACATCTGTCACTGGCTCTTGACATTTAGGGTTTCTCCATATCCAGCATGACCTCACCATAATATGATTACATCCGCAAAGACACAGTTTCCAAATAAGGTTGCATCCACAGGTATAGAGGGTTATGATTTTAACACGCCTTGAGAGACATGATGCAACCCACACTAGGCTCCACAAAAATGCAGACAAATATTGAGTTTAATGTGTTAAATAATTGAAAGCATGCATACCCTAAGAATAATTAGGCATTAAGAAAACAGAGTTGAACAAATCTTGACACAATGTGAACAAATTTAACTATATTGAAAATATGTCTTGCTAGTGTATTTGTTGTTTTTCAGTCACTCAGTGATGTCTGACTCTTTGCGACCCCATAGACTGCAGCACCTCAGGCCTCCCTATTCTTCACCATCTCCTGGAGTTTACTCAAACTCCTATCCATTGAGTCAGTGATGCCATCCAACCATCTCATCCTATGTCACCCTCTTCTCCTGCTGCCCTCAATCTTTTCCAGCATCAGGGTCTTTTCCAATGAATTGGTTCATCCCATCATGTGGCCAAAGTATTGGAGCTTCTGCTTCAGCATCAGTCCTTCCAGTGAATATTCAGGGTTGATTTCCTTTAGGACTGACTGATTTGATCTTCTTGCAGTCCAAGGGATTCTCAAGAGTCTTCTCCAACACCACAGTTCAAAAGCATCAGTCCTTCAGAGCTCAGCCTTCATTATGGTTCAACTCTCACATCTGTACATGACTACTAGAAAAACCATAGCTTTGACCAGATAGACCTTTATTAGTAAAGTGATGCTTCTACTTTTAATATGCTGTCTACATTTGTTATAGCTTCTCTTCAAGGAGAAAGCATCTTTTAATTTCAAGGCTGCAGTCACTGTCTTCACTGATTTTGGAGCCCCAAAAATAAAATCTGTCACTGTTTCCATTTTTTTCTTCAGCAATTTGCCATTAAGTGATGGAACCAAATGGCATGACCTTCGTTTTTTTAATATAGATGTCTAGATCACTCAACTTTTTATAATATTCTAAAATGTCCTCCATGCATTAATTATTAACTCAGTGTAATTACAGTCAAAATAACAAAATATTTTTGAACATTGATGTGGACTTCAAACAAAGTACATCTCAGATTTATGGAACTGAACAAAGAGTCAAAACAGGCAAGTCAAATTAGAAGGAAAGTAGTATGATTATAGGCCTTAAGCTACTCTGCAATAAGAAATTACTAAGCTATCATAATTATGACATTGTAACACTGTCACGCAAACAAATAGATGAATGGACCTAATTAAATAGGACAGAACCAGATCTAAATATACATGAAATATTGTATTGTGAAAGATATGGTACTGCAGATCAGTTCAGTTCAGTTCAGTTCAGTCGCTCAGTCGTGTCCGACTCTGCGACCCCATGAATCACAGCATGCCAGGCCTCCCTGTCCATCACCAACTCCCAGAGTCCCCCCAAACCCATGTCCATTGAGTCAGTGATGCCATCCAACCATCTCATTCTCTGTCGTCCCCTTCTCCTCCTGCCCTCAATCTTTCCCAGCATCAGGGTCTTTTCAAATGAGTCAGCTCTTCGCATCAGGTGGCCAGAGTATTGGAGTTTCAGCTTCAACATCAGTCCTTCCAATGAACACCCAGGACTGATCTCCTCTAGGATGGACTGGTTGGGTCTCCTTGCAGTCCAAGGGACTCTCAAGAGTCTTCTCCAACACCACAGTTCAAAAGCATCAATTCCTCTATGCTCAGTTTTCTTTATAGTCCAACTCTCATATCCATACATGACCACTGGAAAAGTCATAGCCTTGACTAGACAGACCATTGTTGACAAAGTAATGTTTTTGCTTTTTAATATACTGTCTAGGTTGGTCATAACTTTACTTCTAAGGAGTAAGTGTCTTTTAATTTCATGGCAGCAATCACCATCTGCAGTGATTTTGGATCCCAGAAAAATAAAGTCAGCCACTGTTTCCATTGTTTCCCCATCTATTTGCCATGAAGTGATGAGACCGGATGCCACGATCTTAGTTTTCTGAATGTTGAGTTTTAAGCCAACTTCTTCACTCTCCTCTTCCACTTTTATCAAGAGGCTCTTTAGTTCTTCTTCACTTTCTGTCATAAGGATGGCGTCATCTGCACATCTGAGGTTATTGATATTTCATAACTCCAGAAAGAATGAAAGGATGGAGTCAAAGTAAAAACAATACCCAGTTGTGGATAGGACTGTAGATCAGTGATGAACATTTAAATTTTGCTTCAACAATTGTTTACTCATAGAGAAGAAAAAAATCAAAATCTTCTGTTATGTAACAAATGAGTCCAGATAGATTAAAAGTAAATATGAAAAGTGAACTTTAAAACTTCTAAAACACATGTAGGAAATTATTTCTATGATATCTGGGTAGGTAGAATCTCAGAAGAAATTATAAATTCTAAAATGATGTATTAAAGGAAAAGACTGATAAAATTGATCACATTAAAATTCAAGTATTTTGAATGACAAGTGAAAACACTGAAAAGATGAAAAGATAAGTAAAACTTTGTGGAAAACAAATGTTAGAAAGTATCTATAAACCTAAACAAGAAAATGAATATTTTGAAGTATATAGAAAAATGAAATTCTTAGTGGCAATAAAAACAAATAAAAACATGAGTAAGCTAAAAAATCAACTTGCAGAAAAATTTAAACAACACCATCACATTTATGCAAAATTAAAAGTATTAAAAAAAATGCTTGGGAAGGAGAAAAAAGCTAAGTTAGCAATATTTCCAAAAAAAGATTAATAAGAATGATATTATTGTGTTATAATATATATTTCTTCAGATGAGAATTATTATAATGTTAACTTATTATTTTTTATACTTTTCTATGTATGACTTTTCACAATATTTTTAAAATACAAAAAACAGTGAAATCACCCTCATTCCTTTCTTATCTTAAATCACAAAAACACTTTATAGATATCCTAATACTAAATTTGGTGAGGAGGGGATGAAAAGATACTAGCATTTTTTTTTTTCATTCATCTGTAGCTCTTCATTTAAAAATAGAAAAACAAGGATAGCAAAACAAAAATTCATCAACAGCATCAAAAAAGAAAGCCAGATGACCGGGTTAGCTTCAAATTAACAAACACTGGTAACAGCAAGAACAGTGTTGTGCTCACAACTGTGTAAGGGGAAGCAGTGGCACATTTGACTGAACTTTATTCTAAATGAGTCAAGAGGTTCTCATTACAAAGTCTGAATTACCAGTTTGAGATTGGCAACTGATGGGGAGGAGATTCACACATTCCACAGAATTTCACAGTAAATTCTGAAGGACTCAGAGCAGTCTGATAGCCTAATTCCACAATGTCACCAGTAAACTTTGTAACAAAGCCCCACAGGTAAAGTCACCTGCTGGGAACTGAATCAAAATTGAGCAGCAACAATACAATAGGGAATTGAAACCAAGAAAACACAGAAAAAAGCAATTAGATGGGAATGTAAATTGGTACAGCCACTCTGGAGAACAGTATGGGAGGTTCCTCAAAAAAACAAAAACAAAAAAAAAACCCTAAAAATAGAGCTAACATATGATCCAGCAATCTCATTGCTGGGCAGAGAAAATCATGGTTTGAAAGCATAAATGCCCACCCCAACCCTCAGTGTTCATTGAGGCACTATTTACAATAGCTAAGAAAGACATGGAAGAAACTTAAATGTTCACTGATAGATGGATAAAGAAGTGGTACGTATATACAATGGAATGTTGCTCAGACATTCAAAGGAATGAAATACAGCCATTTGCAGCATCATGGATAGATCTAGAGATTGCCATACTGAGTGAAGTAAGTCTGACACTACTTATACACAGAATCTAAAAATGATAAATGAACTCATTTACAAAACAGAAACATCCTCATAGACTTAAAGAATGAACCTATGGTTAAAGGGGAGAAGAATGGGTGGTAGCAGATTGGGAGTTTGGGATTGACATATACACAGTGATATATGTAAAACAGATAACCAATAAGAACCTACTCTATAGCACACAGAACTCTGTTCAATATTCTGATGTAACCTAAATTGGAAAAGAATTTGAAAAAGAATAGATATATGTATATGCATCACAGAATCACTTTGCTCTACACCTGACTCTAACACCACATTGTTAAAATACAATTAAAAAAATACATAGTTTTACTCAATTAATAGTTTCAGTAAATGTAATGAGTAAAACCTATATCTAATAGATAATCTTCTAGATACAGCAATAAATATATTGTTAAAAACTGAATAGATTAAAATATTCTAGGAAAAAAGTTAATATTCTACTAATATCTTAAAAACAAGGATAATTAAAATAATCCAAAAGGCAATCAAGTAGTAAAACATTTTCTCCATAAGAAACCAAAGTTGGCCAAATATGTTTTCTATGGCATGGAATATGAGGAAAATATTTGTAAAAATAGAATTTCACCAGAGCCTTTTGACTTGAAGCAAATAGAATTAGGATGAACAAAGGGAAAGTGCCATATGGGAAGAAGAAACAGAAATAGTGAATGAAAACCAGCATTGAAACAAACATTGTTTGTTAAATTGACTCAAGATGTTTCATTAAAAGGTATGGTGGTTTTAGTTGCTAAGTTGTGTCTGACTCTTGTAACCCCATGGACTATGGCCTACCAGGCTCCTCTGTCTATACAATTCTCCAGACAAGAATACTGGAGTCAGTTGCATTTCCTTCACTCATTAAAAGGTTAATGAACTTTATTTGAATGACATCCACTCAATTTTTGGCTAGGATAAACCATACTTTTTCTTTCTTTTTTGGTTTATTTCCTTTGACCAACAAACAAACAATTAGTTAATAAATTAGGTTGAATCACTTAAAAGTTTTCTAAATTACAAGTGTTAGACCACATTTGCCATTCTCCACAATTCATGGAGAAATATTTCCAGTGATTACCAAAGAAGGGTATCCCTTGATATAAATGTGAAAGTCACTCAGTCCAACTCTTTGTGACCTCAGGTACTACACACTCCCTGGAATTCTCCGGGTCAGAATACTGGAGTGGGTAGCCATTCCCTTCTCCAGGGGCTCTTCCCAACCCAGGGATGAAACCCAGGTCTCCTGCATTGCAGGCAGATTTTTTACCAACTGAGCCACCAGGGAAGCCCATTTTTATAAAAGGGCCCATGTTAAATATCACTCTGCTTGTGATTTAATTATGTCCATACAAGACATCACTGTGGTTGTTAGTATTGTTTAAGAAGCTACTGAGATTGTGTCCTGACCCTTAGAGAGAAAAAAAAAAAAAAACCATTTGCTTGTATACTGTGCCTATGAATTAACAGAAAATAAGAAACACCATATTCTGCAAGAAATGGATTCACTGAAAAAGGCATACAAGCTAAAACCAGAAAATTATAATCAAAAGCAGTTTTGCCAGTTTTCTAAAAGCCATTCTTTTAAAGTAATAATGAATTTAAGTGTCAGTTAAAAAGTCTCCATTTGATCCTTATGGCAACTTATGATTCATATTTGATGGCACATTTCAAAAGCCTTAATCAACAATTAACAATTGATATTATGGACCGCTAGCCATTTTTTTCTCTAAATATATTATTAAGGATAGAGCAATATGCTGAGCTATGAGGATATTTCAGTAAATCCTTAGCAATAATTTAAAGAAGCCTCTATGATGGCTCAGCAGGTAAAGACTCCTCCTGAAGTGCAAGAGACACAGGAGATGTGGGTCCAATCCCTGGGTCAGGAATGTCTCCTGGAGGAAGAACCCACTCTAGTATTCTTGCCTGGGAAATCCCATGCACAGAGGGGCCTGGGAGGCTACAGTCCAAAGAGTCACAAAGAGTGGGACACAGCAGAACATGAGCATGGGATAGGACAACATAAAACTGATTTGATCAAGAATATACATTTTAACATGAAAAGGACACTCTTTCAGCTTTCCATCAATGCATTGGCAACCAATACAAAAGATAAACTTCACGAAGGCTGTCAGGGGCAGACAGCTGGAACACTTTATACTGACTTTTCCAGGTTATTTCATGAACACACTGCATAAATACTATCATAAACCATGAAAACTACGCTGTGTTTGAACCTAGTAAACATTTAAAATCACTCTTCGTTAACCATTTTCACAGTTGGCTGTTTGGTGTCCATTCTCTCCTTTATTATATAATTATAACGGTGATAATAGTAACATTTGATGGGTATTGAGTACCTAATGTCATGACAGGCAGTATTCTAAGCACTTTATATACACTAACCTCCTATTGCAATTCTTTGAATAAGGTGTTTTGGTTACTGCCACTTTGGAAATGACAAAACTGTGACCCAGAAAATTAAGGAATTTGCACAAAAGCACATAGTGGAGAGGAAATGAAGATAGAATTCACACTGAGCTAGACCAAACCCAAAGCCTGCAATTTAATCACTGCAAAATACCAGCTCCATAGAACAAGGTTTACAGACACTGAAATAGATGTTTTTCAGTTCTGAAACCTCACACACTGAAATACCAAATAGTTATTTGAAGGTATAGTATATAAAGGCTTTCATTTAAAATTACACATTAGACTTAGAAATTTTTTTTCTAAATAAAGCTCTTATATAGGTTAAGTTAATTCAGTTTTCAAACTTGTTTATTTTTAGAAAGTTTATGATATATCTTTTCTTCCTGAGAAAGATGTTTATGTTTTCTAACTGAAACTTTTCTCCTTTCCCAAACTTAAAGCGTACTAAAAACACATTCTGAAACAGGATTTTTATTTTTATTTATTTTTAAGGTTCTTCTTTAAATTTTTTTATTTTTTTTCCACTTTACATTTTTTTCATTTATTTATATTAGTTGAAGGCTAATTACTTTACAACATTGTAGTGGTTTTTGCCATACAATGATATGAATCAGCCATGAATTTACATGACTTTTAGAGGTGAGCCTGTAAGCCTTAGTAACTTTCCACAGAGAAGCAGTTAGATTAGAAAGATCATTCCCTTCTCACTGTCACTTTCTTTGATTATAAATCTAAAAAGCTTATAATCTTTCCCAAATTCTGTTGTCTCTATGGACATCAGGCTAAAATTTAGAGAGAAGTAGGGCTGTCAGGTTTAAAACATCAAAGTATAGTACATCCAATAAAAATTTAATTTCAGATAAACAAGAAATAATATTGTGTTGTATTTAACCTGGCAATGCTTAAGAAGAAGCATGGAAAAGGTGAAATAACAGAGGCATTTCAATGGTTTAAATAAATGTCAAAATATTATCTACCTAGGCTACCAATTCTGGACACATGTGGTATAATGGTGCACTAGTAAATCAATTGTGGGAAAGGATAATAGAGTTGATTTCTAGCATCTACCAACTTCCATGGTGTAAATGACTGTAAATGGTACATCAAGATTATGGATTATCTTGAAATATGTATCAGTTAAAACAGGTCACCAGCAGTTAACATACTCCAGCAGACGGGCCATATGACTCACTACCTACTTTTGGGCACCTCCTAACAGAAATAAGTTAAACAGGAAGCCAGCTTAGAAGCTTCTGGTGGTCAGCGTTATAAAGGGAATAAAGTCCCACTGGACGGAAGTAGAGGAGAAGAAATATAATAATAGAGACAGATCTCTATGTCAGAGCCCTGTTCAGAGAGGAAACCATATGATTAGGAGGAAAAATTTGAGATCTACTTTAGATCCCATGGATTTTGTTAAATTGTCTTCTAAAGAGGATCAAAATGGCAAGCAGCACTATGCTCCCTCCCACCTGTCCCTCTCCCTCAGTAGTGTAAGGAAGTCTGGAAAAGTAGCAAATTCCTTTGTATACAGAAGAGCTCAAGTTTGTCAAGAATACAGTCTTCTCTGTCTTTTCTCTCTCTCACTCTAGCACTCAGTGACTCCACTGGATTAATGTTGAAAAAAATGAGAATACTGGTTTGGATGAATGTCAAAATATTATCTACCCTAGGCTACTAATTTGGGGCCCATTTGGAATAATGGTGCATGAGTAAATAGCTTATGGGAAAGGACAACAGAGTTGATTACCAGCATATACAAACTTCCACGGTGTAAATGACGGCCATGGTACATTTAAGGTCCCCAAAACTGGCTTGCTAAATTCCTAAATGTTTGATAATTAGCTCTTACAAGAATAAAAGATCTGTTTCTACATGTATATTATCTAGGGTGCATGTATATTATCTAGGGTGAAACAGATCACCAGCTCAGGTTGGGTGCATGAGACAAGTGCTCGGGCCTGGTGCACTGGGAAGACCCAGAGGGATGGGGTGGAGCAGGAGGTGGGAGGGGGGACCGGGATGGGGAATTAGCCACGTAAATCCATGGCTAATTCATTTCAATGTATGACAAAAAATTACTGTAATGATGTAAAGTAATTAGCCTCCAACTAATAAAAATAAATGGAAAAAAAAAAAGAATAAAAGATCTGTTTCTGCACAAGATATACATTGGTCACATTCTATCTCAGGATTAAAATGACAGAAATTAGTTCAAAAGTCCTTTCCAGAAGCAAGTGATGTTCAGGGGTTTTAAATAAGTGTGATAGAAGTCATAGAGTGAATAACCAAATGCTTAAAATCAAGTAGTGAGGAGGAAAGGAAGAAAGAGATGTCACAAATTAGGATATTTTAAATACTTCATAAATGTATAAGCACCATACTTGTAAGTGTTCAGAGAGATTTCTTCAGGTGTCTCTTTAATCTTCCTATCTCACAGGAGACCTTCCATGACCACTCCTTAATATCTGTACCTACTAGCATACATGGTATGCTTCAACTCTCAGTAAACAATCAAAAATGTATTATAACTAACTGCTAATATCTGTGTAAATATCAATCGTGTCTGACTCTGAGGTCTCTCAAGGTGAGGGCAAGTCTTATTCATATCTGTATCCCAGAATCTTTTACTCTCTGGTGAATAGATGATCAATAAAATAAAGCTTGGTAGAACTGAGTATCAAAAAGCCTTAAGCTGTTTAGAATAAAGTTGGTGTTTATAGGATACTTATCCCATCACTTCACTTTTAATTTCTCCAAAGAAAAAAGAGCATGAATTTATCATCCTTATCAGAGTGCCAAGTAAACTGAGTTTCATGCTACTGTTTTTTGCCCTCCATCCCAAATGTTGATAGAATTTCCTTTCTGAAGGTGAACAAAGCTTTGTTCAATTATCTCTGTGATGAACTCACAGAATTGGAGCTCTTGCTGTAATCTTAGTATATGGTTTCTGTGACTGGAGTAGACACCATTTCAACAGGAGTCATACCTTGTGATGAAAGTGTCAAGTTCACACGCTCTGATCTATTGCATACAAGCGCAGCATGCAACAGATAAAAGTGACCTGTCATGGAGAGACTGATGAGAATATATTTCATTTCAGCCCTTATGCCTAGTTACTGATGAGAAATAAGAAAAACAAAGGGCATAAATGATGAATTTGCTGAATTTGCTTTAATGTCATTCTATAAAGTAATGCCATTTACATTAAAATCAAACCTATGGTTGTCATCCTTAAAGTGACAAAAAATTTTAGTTTACTTAAGGAGTAAACTCAGAATCATGAATGAAATCATGCCATCATCTGAATTATGCAATAGTCATTTCTGAAATATTTTCTCATGCTTTTGAGATAATATGATGTGTTAGTGGGCTCTGAATACATTGAACTGCATTTAAAGTTAACAATCCTCTGCTTAAATTTGAGTTATTGGAGAAACAGTCTCAGTAAAGCAGATCATGAAACATAATCCTTAAAACTCCAGAAGTCACAGGTTAAGAATAAGCATGATACACACACACACACACACACACACACACATATATAGGACTTCCCTGGTGGTGCACTGAATAAGAATCTGCCTGCCAGTGCAAGGGATGCAGGTTTGCTCCCTGGTCTGGGAAGATTCCACATGCCGTGGAGCAACTAAGCCTGTGCACCATGAGTACTTAGCCCACACACTACAAATACTAAATCCAGTGCATCTAGAGCCTGTGCTCTGGAACAAGAGAATCCACCACAATGAGAAGTCTGTGCATGGCAAAGAAAAGTAGCCCAGCTTGCCACAACAAGGGAAAAGCCTGGGCACAGCAATGAAGACCCAGTGCAATCAAAAATAAATAAATAAATAAATATTTGTCTACTATATGTTATACATGTAATAAGTAGAAAAGTTTTATATGGATTTTTTTTTTCTAAACTGAAGCTTATGATACAACTAGCATATGAAAGGTGGAAGTATCTTCACATTATTTTACTCAGCAATAAATATGCTTGTCAACAATAGCTTTGAGGTAAATAAAATTATACCAATGATATAACACTGTATTGGGAAAAGAACTCTAAGCAACATTTGTCAAGTCAGTTACCTGGTATAGATCTTTTACTATTAAATCTATTGTTTCCATTTGATACTTAGAAATATACCAGAACTTCAATACTACTTTTATGAAAATTTAGATATCTAGGAATTCCAGATAATTAAGCACTGACTGATTAAATAGTAAGCCTCAGAGAAAAGGTGCATGATTCAGAAACCAAAATTGGTATCAATTCCTGAAGACAAATTTAAAATAAGGCTGAAGATCTGATTATAAAGATTAATTTTAATTGATATAGCAAATAGAAATAAAGTGCTAATGTGAGTTTATTTTAAAAATTTGGCAATTTTACTGAAAGTCATCCATATCAAATTGCTGATAACATAGTTTTTATTAGAAGTGGTCATGCTTATGAAATTTTCCTATCTATTTAAACTAAACTTACTTTGAGGTAATTATCTGTAGTTATTCCTGATATTTTTCTCAGTAATCCTATTAAATATCTATATAGGCTATCATATAATATTAAATGATATTTTTAAAATCAGTATGGCATGCATCTTTATTCAATTGTCCTGCAAATATGCATTCAGTGATTAGTTTTAAAGTTAGTTGATGTTATAAGATTGATTTCCAAATGACTATATTTCACATTCAGACAAGCAATATATGAGTGCCCTTTTCCCTACATACTTATTAGTAAAAACTGCTATTTTATAGTGTTTTTCAGTTTTATTTCTGTGATTACTTCTTTTTAGTATAATTTGCATATTCTTATCCCTTGAATTTAAACAAGCTTCTAATTCCATAGAGAATTAGATCAAGTCAATAGATTTGTACCTTTTAAACACTTCTTTATGCATTAAAAAAAGTTTGAATTTCTAATATGTGATGTTATCACAACCAAAACTGACACTACTGAGTTGAGATAAAATATAAATAAATAAATATACACATAGAAATATAGATATAAAGAGAGTCAATAAGTATTAATGAAAAATTAAGGCAGATGATTGGAATATGCAGTTTTAAATAGTATAATCAAAGGAAGTAAAATGGGATACTATGACTTATGAATAGAAACTTGAATAGGGATAGGGAGGATATTTTAGATAGAAAAAATTGATGTAAAGGTGTCATATAAGGACCCTGTTTAGTGGAAGGAATTGTAAGGATGTTATACTGAGAGAGAAAAAAAAAAAAATCACAAAGATGAGGTTACAGAAATAAAGAGGGAAGATCATGGGGAGCCTGAAGGTCACAAGAGTTTAACTGACTCTGCTTCACGTGGGCAACCACTAGAGAGTTTCGTGGAGAGGCATACTATGATTTGAAAATGAAAAGTGAAACTGAAAGCCACTCACCTCTGTCTGAATCTTTGTGACTTCATGGACTTCTCCAGGCCAGAATACTGGAGTGGGTAGCCATTCCCTTTTCCACGGATCTTCGCAACCCAGAGATCGAACCCAGATCTCCCACATTGCAGGTGGATTCTTCACCAGCTGAGCCACCAGGGAAACCCACTATGATTTGACCTAAAAGACCCAGAGGGATCAGGTGGAGAGGAAAGTGGGAGGGGGGATCGGGATGGGGAACACATGTAAATCCGTGACTGATTCATGTCAATGTATGGCAAAAACCACTACAATATTGTAAAGTAATTAGCCTCCAACCAATAAAAATAAATGGGAAAAAAAAATTAAAAGAGAACATTCTGCCTAGGGTATTGGGCACAAACTAAAGAAACAAGTTATAACAAAAAGGAGGGATAACAGTTTCAGAACTTCATAGTGTCAGTAGGCGAGAAGTGTCTAGGTTTTGAGTATATTTTAAAGGGGATGTCAACAGGTTAGCTGATGTGATTTTTAAGAGAAAAAGGAGTCAAAGATGAATATAAGCTTTCCGACCTGAATATCTGAAAGGGAAGATTACACATTCATTGAGATGAAGAGAATGACCAGAGAGAGAACTTTAAAGGGGAAGACAAGCGGCTTGACGTTAGGCATAATAAGTTTAAGATATATTTTAGATATCCCCATGGAAATATTGAGCAGACTATTAGATAGATAAATATATCTAGGATTCTGTAGAAAACAAGACTGGATATATAAATTCTGGAGTCATCAGCATACAGATGATATACAAAATTAAGAAAAATAGACAAACTCAACAAATAAGTGAATAATAGTAAATGATAAATTACTGCACCTTGATCATTAAAAGTTAAGAGTTTGGGGAAATGTGGGGAATTCAGTGAATGAAAAGGAAGAGCCAGATCGTTAGAAGGAAAATGAGGAAAATATGGTATTTTGGAAACCAAAGGTAGAAAGGAATATTTGTGATCACCTGTGTCAAATGCTTCCAATAAGGAAGATGAAATGGAATAGATTCTTACATTTAGCAAATTAAGGGCCTTGGTGTCCTGGATAGTATTAATAGTGTCTTTGACAGACTAGAGGAGACAAATGCCTATTGAGAATTGGTTCAAGATAGACTGGGAGAAGAACTGAAACTTCCTTGTGGGATTCTGATACAAAGACATCAGAGAAATCATGGTTTGAGGAGGCTATAAGATAAAGAGTATAATGTTTTCTCAACCTGACCCCTAGGAGATACAGGCAAACTTAGCAGTTGCACCACAGCACACAAGAAATTCAGGTATACATAAATTGCGGAGAAGGCAATGGCACCCCACTCCAGTCCTCTTGCCTGGAAAATCCCATGGACGGAGGAGCCTGGTAGGCTGCAGTCCATGGGGTCGCTAAGAGTCAGACACGACTGGGTGACTTCACTTTCACTTTTTACTTTCATGCATTGGAGAAAGAAATGGCAACCCACACCAGTGTTCTTGCCTGGAGAATCCCAGGGACGGGGGAGCCTGGTGGGCTGCCATCTATGGGGTTGCACAGAGTCAGACACTACTGAAGCAATTTAGCAGCGGTAGCAGCATCATATATAAATTGAGGGAAATTCACATGAGAATGTTATACAAAACTTAAAAAGAATGGATTAAAGAGCTTCCCTGGTGGCTCAGTGGTAAAGAATCCTCCTGCCAATGCAGGAGACACAGGTTCGAGGTTCGATCTCTGGTCTTGGAAGAACCCACATGCTGGAGAAGCAACTAAACCCATGTGCCATAGCTACCAAGTTTGTGTTCTGGAGCCCGGAAATTGCAACTACTGAAGTCTACATGCCCTAGAGCCTGTGCTCTTCAATAAGAGAATTCATGAAAATGAGAAGCCCATGGACCACAACAAAGAGCAGCCTCCACTAGCCACAACTAGAGAAAAGTCCACACAGCAAGGAAGATCTAGCACAGCCAAAAAAAGAGAAAAGGATTAAAAAGACTATATGTAATGAAACAGAGTAATATATGCCATCTTTTTGAAAAAGAAAATTATGAAATAAAAATATAAAGTAGGGGAGAGGAGGAGTGAGAGGAAGGGAGGAAAAAGAGAAGACAGGATTATAACTTTTTTTTTTTTTTTAGGAATATTGGTTTTAGATTTTAACCAAGAAATCACTTATTTCATCCTATGGCTCTTATTTCATATGTGTGCCATGTCGTTTAAATTGTGTCCAACTCTTTGCGACCCCATGGACTGTAGCCCACCGGGCTTCTCTGTCCATGGGATTCTTCAGGTAAGTATGCTGAAGTGGGTTTACATGCCCTTCTCCAGGGGATCTTCCCGACCCAGGGATGAAACCCACATCTCTATATCTCCTGCATTGGCAAGCTGATTCTTTACACTAGTGCCACCTGAGAAATCCTCATTTCATATAGATCCATATACGTACACACATAAGTGCATATATATATATAACATATGCATATATATATATATATACACAGTGTACATGTGTTTATCTATATTTTTATACACAAACATGTATTTTTTTATTCAAACCTTTTAAGCCAAAAAAGAAGTTACATAAAAAACTGATATCTCATTTGTACTCATTCCAGTTTCATTTCTTTATTAATATCCCTGAGAAAACTAACATCACCAGTATAACATGCATCTTTCCAGTTTCTCATTTTATATTTTTGCCAGATATGAATATATCCAGAAAAAATACAGAGTTTGTGAGTATGTTTCTGTGTGACTCCTCTTATTAACTTGCTTTTCTATCTAACATTATATTTTGTCTGTCTCTGGTGTCAATGTGAAATAATGTCTCCCATTTTATCTGGCAGATAGTAGTCCATAGCACATATATTTGATATTTTAGATAGGCATTCCCTTACTGAGGGATATTTAGTTTGTTCCCAATTTCTTGCTGGCCAACTGTAAATCATAGCCCTCCACTGATTCAGAATGTGGATGCTTCCTTGCCCCCAGAGCTTCCAGTTCTTTTACATCTGTTTAATGAACTGAAGCACTCTGTGATGATGTTCCGTATTAACTCCATTTTACTGAGAGGAAACAAGCCTCAGAGAAATTAAATAATTTCCAAAGATCATTAAGGTGATATCTGTGGAGCCAAAATTTGTATACTGGTCTAGGTCATTCAAGAAATAGTGTTCTAACCAACGGATTGTATACTATATACCTGATTCAAAGAATTGAATTCATAAAGAAAACTTATTTCCTAAACACATAATTTATGACAATGAGGAATACCAGTAACTAAATAAGCTAAAATTCAACTGATAAAAGGTTTTGCTTACAAAAAGAAATATTTTTTGAAAATATTTTACTTAGTTTAAAAGTTACAAAGAAAGACACATTTTGACTTAAAGATGATAGATTGTTTCTAACTCAGTTTAAGACACTTAAATAATAAAGAAATGAACACATGGGATTGCTTCTGGGTGAAGGCAACTCAAGTTCATCATCTTCAGGTCACAAGTTTGATTCTTTCCAAGCCTAATGCTGACTGAAAATCACCACCCTTTGACAGCTCTATGTCCTTATTATTATTTATTTTTTATCACAAAGCAGTAAGAGTCAGCATTTTTATCTCTTTCTATAAAGCCTCAGTTACAAAATAAAAGATAAAGTGATGATCACATATTTTCCTCTGAAAACCACAAAAGTTTCTCTAAAAACTAGAGAAAAATATTTACAATTAATAAGAGTTCCAAATTTGAATAACAGAAAAAATTCTTAACTATATATATATATATATACATATATATATATATATACACACACACACACACACACAAACACAGGTGTGTGTGTGTGTGTGTTGGGAGTGGGGAATGGATGAGAGTGGAGGGAAATCCTGCATAATAATGAAAACATGTAAAAGCTAAATTTACCCAAAAAGAGACTGCTTCAGACTTGGAAATCTTTCATTTGTATACTTTCTAAAACCAGAGATTCCCTCATTCTTCCAACATGTTTGCTCTCATTAGAGCAGTTAACAGAATGCAGTCAAAATTCTTTAAAGAGGGCTTTAAGGAGCAAATAAATATCAACTACTGTTTTCATAAAGAAAATGTGGCTACAATTTTCTTACATACATATTGTAGGAACTGATCATTTTTTAAATATGTAAGATATACAAAACATTGAGCATAGTTAATGTAAAATTTTTTAAATATTATCAAAGTGAAACATCGTAATGTTAACAGTTTCAAGCTGTCCTTAAGTTATCAATACAGACATTCTTATAGATAACTTGTATATCCTTTTTAAATCACCCTTACTTTCAAATGTATATGAAGCTTTTAAAAATAATACATACTTAAGAATGGTTCATTCATACTGAATTTCTTAAACAGTAATTTTTAAAAATCCATTTGTTCATTTAAGTGCTGCTAAGCAGGGCAAAAACAAGGAGAATCTATTTGCTACATATATGGCAAACACTTGTTTAGCAAATAGATAACTGATGTATATCTATAGGAAATAAAATAATAGAAAAGGGAAAGTGAAATAGCACAGATATTTCACAGAAGAGAAAATATGAATTGCCAAACACAATGATTAATATTGTTAGAATTTAGTGCAATGCCATTTAAAACAACAGTAACAAATCACAAACCCATCAAGTTGGCAAATTTAAAAGATTAGACAACGATAAAATGAGGCCAGGATTAACACCAAAAACTTTCATTCATTGTGGATGAAAGAGAACCTTGATATAGTCACTTTGGAAACAATTTCATATTACCTAGTAAAACCTAATAAGATCAGACTTTGAGCCAACAAATCCACATCAAGTCTATAACCTAGAGAAACTCTCATTCTTGTTAAGTAAGACCTGTACAAGAATGACCACAGCAGCAGTACTTGTAATGACAAGAACCTGGAAACTGAAATGTATTTTGAAACGTGAATGGAAGAATGAATAGTGGTATACCCATAAACAGAAGACTATGCAGTAGTATAAATGAATGGACTATGTCCTATACTTCATTATAACTGCATCTCAAAAATACAATATTGAGTGATAACACTAAATGTACAACACTACTCATAGAAAGTTTCAAACTTGCAAAATAAACAGTATGTGGTTTACTAATCAAAACAAGTAGTAACTGCAAGTGAAAGTGTTAGTCACACAGTCAAGGCCAACTCTTTGCAACCCCACAGACTGTTGCCCTGCCAGGCTCCTCTGTCCATGGAATTCTCTAGACAAGAATACTGGAGTGGGTAGCCATTTCCTTTCTCTAGGGGGTCTTCCCTGCATTGATTGAACCCAGGTCTCCTGCACTGCAGACAGACTCTATACCATATGAGCCACCAGGGGAGCCCAAACATGTAGTAAACTATAAAGGAAAGCAACAGAATGATGTGTGCCTGCTCAGTCACTCAGTCATGTCTGACTCCTTTATGAGCCCATGGACCATAACCCACCAGGTTCCTCAGTCCACGGAAATTTCTAGGCAAGAATACCAGAACAGGTTGCCATTTCCTACTGCAAAGGATCTTCCCAACACAGGTATTGACATGCACTTCTCACACCTCCTGACTTGGCAGGTGGATTCTTACCACTGATCCTTTAGGGAATGATAATAACATTCAAATTAGAGATTGTCCTTGAATTAAAATCTGTGAGATCTGATTACATACAAACTCTCATGGGGATTTTCAAAGACCTTGTGATATCAGTATCCTATTTCTTTGTTATTAATTTCCAGGCACTCAGTGGTGTCAGACCCTTTGTGACACCATGGACTGCAGCATGCCAGGCTTCCCTGTCCTCACTATTTCCCCAGAGTTTGCTCAAAATTATGTCCAGCGAGTCAATGATGCCATGATGCCATCCAACCATCTCACTCTCGGTTGTCTCCTTCTCCTCCTGCCTTCAATCTTTCCCAACATCAGGGTCTTTTCCAATGTGTTAGTTCTTTGCATCAGCTGGCCAAAGTATTGGAGTATCAGCTTCAGCATCAGTCCTTCCAATGAATATTCAGGACTGATTTCCTTTAGGATGGACTGGTTGGATCTTTTTGCAGTCTACGGGACTCTGAAGAGTCTTCTCCAGCACCACAGTTTGAAAACATCAGTTCTTCAGAGCTCAACCTTCTTTATAGTCCAACTCTCACATCTGTATATGATTATTGGAAAAAACTTCTTTATAGTCCAATTCTCATGACTGTATGGACCTTTGTTGGCTAAGGGATATCTCTGCTTTTTAGTATGTTCTCTAGGTTTGTCATAGCTTTTCTTCCAAGGAAACAAGTGTCTTTTAACTTTCCAGCTTCAGTACCCACCCATAGTGATTTTGGAGCCCAAGAAAATAAAATCTGTCATGGCTCCCAGTTTTTTCCCCATCTAATTGCCATAAGTCCTATTCCTTAATCACTTTTAAATATAAATATATACCTGAATATGTAAAGATAGAAAAAAAATAGGACACTGAAAGATGAATTCCCCAGGTCGGTAGGTGCCCAGTATGCTACTGGAGATCAGTTAAGAAATAAGAAAGAAGAAGAGATGGAGCCAAAGCGAAAACAACACCCATGTGGTGATGTGACTGGTGATGGAGGTAAAGTCTGATGCTGTAAAGAGCAATATTGCATAGGAACCTGGAATGTTAGGTCCATGAATCAAGGCAAATTGGAAGTGGTCAAACAGGAGATGGCAAAAGTGAACATTAACATTCTAGGAATCAGCGAACTAAAATGGACAGTAATGGGAGAATTTAAATCAGATGACCATTATATCTACTACTGTGGGAAAGAATCCCTTAGAAGAAATGGAGTAGCCATCATAGTCAACAAAAGAGTCTGAAGTGCAGTAATTGGATGCAATCTCAAAAACGACAGAAGGATCTCTGTTCATTTCCAAGAAAAACCATTCAATATCACAGTAATCAAGTCAATGCCCTGACCAGTAATGCTCAAGAAGCAGAAGTTGAATGGATATATGAAGACCTACAAGACCTTCTAGAACTAACAACCAAAGAAAATGTCCTTTCTTTTCATTATAGGGGACTGGAATGCAAAAGTAGGAAGTCAAGAGATACCTGGAATAACAGGCAAATTTGGCCTTGGAGTACAGAATGAAGGAGGGAAAGGCTGATAGACTATTGCTAAGAGAAGGCACTGGTCATAGCAAACATCCTCTTCCAGCAACACAAGAGAAGACTCTACACATGGACATCACCAGATGGTCAATACTGAAATCAGATTGATTATATTCTTTTCAGCCAAGGATGGATAAGCTCTATACAGTCAGCAAAAACAAGATCAGGAGTTGACTGTGGCTCAAATCCTGAACTCCTTATTGACAAATTCAAACTTAAATTGAAGAAAGTAGAGAAAACCACTAGACCATTCAGGTATGACCTAAATTAAATCCCTTTCAATTATATAGTAGAAGTAAGAAATAGATTCAAGGGAATAGATATGATAGACAGAGTAACTGAAGAACTATGTATAGAGGTTCCTGACATTGTACAGGAGGCAGTGATCAAGACCATCTCCATGAAAAAGAAATGAAAAAAGACAAAATGGTTATCTGAGAAGGGCTTACAAATAACTATGAAAAGAAGATAAGTGAAAGGCGAAGGAGAAAAGGAAAGATATACCCATTTGAATGCAGGGTTCCAAAGAAGAGCAAGGAGAGATAAGAAACCCTTCCTCAGTAATCAATGCAAAGATAGAGGAAAACATTAGAATGGGAATGACAAGAGATCTCTTCAAGAATATTAGAGATAGCCAGGACATGAAAGCAACCTAGATGCCCATCAGCAGACGAATGGATGAGGAAGCTGTGGTACATATACACCATGGAATATTACTCAGCCATTAAAAAGAATTCATTTGAATCAGTTCTAATGAGATGGATGAAACTTGAGCCCATTATACAGAGTGAAGTAAGCCAGAAAGATAAAAACCATTACAGTATACTAACACATATATATGGAATTTAGAAAGATGGTAACATTAACCCTATATGCAAAACAGAAAAAGAGACTCAGATGTATAGAACAGACTTGTGGACTCTGGGAGAAGGCAAGGGTGGGATGTTTCAAGAGAACAGCATTGAAACATGTATATTATCTAGGGTGAAACAGATCACCAGCCCAGGTTGGGTGCATGAGACAAGTGCTTGGGCCTGGTGCATTGGGAAGACCCAGAGGGATCGGGTGGAGAAGGAGGTGGGAGGGGGGACCAGGATGGGGAATACATGTAAATCCATGGCTAATTCATTTCAATGTATAACAAAAACTACTGTAATGATGTAAAGTAATTGGCCTCCAACTAATAAAAATAAATGGAAAAAAAAATTCATTTAATAAAAAAAAAAAAAAGAATATTAGAGATACCAAGGGAAAATTTAATCAAAAGATGGGTACAGTAAAGGACAGAAATGGTATGGACCTAACAAGCAGAAAATATTAAGAAGAGGTGGCAAGAATACACAGAACTATACAAAAAAGATCTTCATGAACCAGATAATCACAATGGTGTGATCACTCACTTAGAACCAGACATCGTGGAATGTGAAGTCAAGTGGGCCTTAGGAAGCATCGCTATGAACAAAGCTAGTGGAGGTGATGGAATTCCAGCTGAGCTATTTCAAATCCTAAAAGATGATGCTGTAAAAGTGCTGCATTCAATATGCCAGCATATTTGGAAAATTCAGCAGTGGCCACAGGACTGGAAAAGGTCAGTTTTCACTCCAATCCCAAAGAAAGGCAATGCCACCGAAGGCTCAAACTACCACAAAATTGCACTCATCTCACACATTAGCAAAGTAATGCTCAAAAATCTCCAAGCCAGGCTTCAACAGTATGTGAACCATGAACTTCCAGATGTTCAAGTTGAGTTAAAACACTGCTTTCACCCTAAATAATCTCATAAAATACCACCACCTGGGAAACTTATTGATTAAAGTTCTAAATTGATTCTTATTTGGGAAGAGATCAGGGAAGGCCTTCCTGCCTGTGTCAGAGTTCATTGAGGCAGGCATCAGAAAGACAGATATCATCTTTAAGGTGAGAGCCAGGGGCAGCCTTTCGAAATCCCTGAAAACCTGATCTGCCTTGCCTGTTAGGCTTTCTCCTCGTGACCTTGTCATGGGTGGGATTTTGTGAGCTGGCCTTTTTGAAAACCCCTGAAAACCTGATTTGCCTTGCCCGTCAGGTTTTCTCCCTTACGGCCTTGTTAGGGGTAGGGTTTCGTGAGCTGACTTTTTCGAAACCCCTGAAAACCTGATTCGCCTTGCCCATCAGGTTTTCTCCCCTATGGCCTTTTTAGGGGTAGGGTCTCATGTGTTGGCTCCCGGCAATTCATGGCATCTGGCCCCATCACTTCATGGCAGATAGATGGGGAAACAATGGAAACAGTGACAGACCTTACTTTCTTGGGCTCTAAAATCACTGCAGATGGTGACTGCCATCATGAAATTAAAAGAGGTTTGCTCCTTGAAAGAAAAGTTATGACCAACCTGGACAGCTTATTAAAAAGCAGAGACAGTACTTTGCCAACAATGGTCCATCTAGTCAAGTCTATGGTTTTTCCAGTATTCAAGTATGGATGTGAGAATTGGACTATAAAGAATGCTGAGCACTGAAGAATTGGTGCTTTTGAGCTGTGATGTTTGGAAAGACTCTTGAGAGTCATTTGGACTGCAAGGAGATCCAACCAGCCCATCCTAAAGGAGATCAGTCTTGAGTGTTTATGGAGGGACTGATGTTGAAGCTGAAATTCCAATAGTTTGGCCACCCGATGCGAAGAACTGACTCATTTGAAAAGACCCTGATGCTGGGAAAGATTGAGCGCAGGAGGAAAAGGGGACGACAGAGGATGAGATGGTTGGATGGCATCATCAATTCAATGGACATAAGTTTGAGTAAACACCCAGAGTTGCTAATGGACAGGGAGGCCTGCCATTCTGCAGTCCATGCAATTGCAAAGAGTTGGATACGACTGAGTGACTGAACTGACTGACTGATATAACTGAATGAATGAGTATATGTGCAAAGAAATGAATGAAACCACAAGACATAATGATGTTTCACAGTGGTCATAAACTGGGAGTTGCTTTGGTTTCCATTTCTACAAGCAAGAAGAGCCAGTACTTTGTCACATGAAAACTAAAAGAAAAGCATAATTGGGAAAAAAAGAAAATTAATAATAGTGTAGTGAGTCAAGTATTATGGCCATAGCTGTCTGCAGCAGGAAGAGAATTCACAGTATCAATAATGCCTGTTGGGAATTGGGTTGGTGGGAACAGGGAGTAGACTGAAGGGAAGGATATTTATAGCATATATGCAAAAGTTAACTAATTTGCCTACATTTACATCAGGAGTTTCTCTGCAATTAAAATGTTTTAAATGGTTAGTTTCAAAGACATACAGATAGAGCAGCAGTATAAAGAACTGTAAATTGTTGGATAATGACCTCAGTCTAGCTCTCTCCCTTCATCCAAATAGAACTCTTTAACCACCAGCAATTATTTCTTATATTTTAGCTTTCAGGGAACCAAATGGGATATCATGATCACCAGAGGGAAAAAATATGCAAATGTAATGCTGTCACTGATAAATTCTGTAAAAGGTGAACTCTTTTCACCCTTTTACTTATAATTACTTGTCAGTTAAATGAGGAGATTATATAGAATCATATATGAACATCTTCTCTATTATCTTTGATTAGTTCTAATATCTTTGATTCCATAATAATTTACATGACATACTCTATTTTGGTAAATATGGGGAATGCATCTACAAATGTCTTAGAATAAAGTCACTGTAATCTTGAAACTTAACTTTCATTTTTTTCTAAATCTGTTAAGCATTTACCTAATCTTCCTTCTGAAAAAGTAAATCCCTAATGAGATACACTGAATTCATCTCACTTCTACAAACAAAGATTAAGAAGTGTTAAAATTATTTATTTATGTGTGAGCTAATATAATACCATATCTACAGATAGCAAATATTATACTTCTTGGTGTAAGAAATGAGCAACTTGCAAGTACCACTGCAAGATCAAATTTTAAGAGTATGAAATTTTCATATTCACAATCAACATTCTATCATGAGGAAATACTAAACCTTGCTTTTTTCAACTCTAAAGTTTACCTGGCTCTCTAGAAGTTATCCTGTATCTTGCTGAAAAGCTTTGCAGCCAATTTTAAGCCTGAAATTAAAGATGCATGATCAGAATTTTGTAGCTGCCTTAGGTTCAATTCAATATGAAGATCATAATGTAGGTTTGCTTAGAATCCAATTTATTGAAGGGAATTAGTTTTTATTACCTGGGAGGGTCAGTTAATATTTCAAATAGAAGCCGAATATACTTTTCTTTTAACTTCCCCCTTCTCCTAAAATTTTCTGGCACTAAAGGTGAAAATACCCAGTTCTGATTTCTTGTGCATAGCAGAACAATCTGTCATTAATCAGCAAAGCAGACATGTGAGTAATACTTGGACTTCCCTTTTGTCTTTAAAAGGAAATACAGTCTTATTTGGTAAATGACATAGGAAGAGAAAGGAAAGGCCGAATGCCTGAATGTAAACTATCTCTATGCTAATTGCAGAATGGAATGAGGCCAATAATTCTGTCAAGTCAGTTAGCTTCAGCCTCCATCTCCCTGTACATCCATGTATTTTAATGGACAGCAGTACTGAGGCCACCATTATTACTGAAACCAAGGAAGAGTGGGCAAGTATAGTGAACTGAAACTGTTTTCTAGAATTGTATATTCAATATATTCATAAGAGCACTGGCCTAAGCAAATTCTCTATGAAGAGTTTTTTTTTTTCCTCCCTTAAATTGAAAGAAAATACTTTAAAATTCAATGCCCTTATACAACATATTGATTAAGATCTAAAGAAATATTATTTATTATCTAACAGAAAAGATTAACTCATACATGACATAAAAAACTCATTAAATCATTTTTGTTCACCAAAACCTGCCTCATCTTTAGTTTTATCTCTTTTTAAAAATACACTCTCATACAAGAATTGAAGCACAGAATACTGTAAATTTATTTTACTCTTGAAGTTTTTCATAATTTTTTAAAATAGATTATAAGAGGGCATGTATGGATATTGGACAGGAACTGACAGGAGAAATTAGCCAAAGAAAACTGCCCTCCTGATTTTTACATGGTCAGTAGAATAAGTCATGATTGAGGTTTATAAATTTACAACACTGAAACAAAGCAAGTTCTAAAAATTTAACAACAACTGTACGGTACATATCATTTTCTATTCTTTGGCAAGAAAAAGCAACATTTAGTATGACATAATTTAAACACTGTACAGGAGACAGGGATCAAGACCATCCCCAAGAAAAAGAAATGCAGAAAAAGCAAAATGGCTATTTGAGGCGGCCTTACAAATAGCTGTGAATAGAAGACAACCCAAAGGCAAACGAGAAAAGGAAAGACACCCCATTTGAATGCAGAGTTCCAAAGAATAGCAAGGAGAGATAAGAAAGCCTTCCTCAGTGATCAGTGCAAAGAAATAGAGGAAAACAACTGAATGGGAAGGACTAGAGATCTCTTCAAGAAAATTAGAGTTAACAAAGGAATATTTCATGCAAAGATGGGCAAAATAAAGGACAGAAATGGTATGGACCTAACAGGAGAAGATATTAAGAAGAGGTGGCAAGAATACACAGAATAACTGTACAAAAAAGATCTTCATGACCCAGATAATCACGATGGTGTGATCACTCACCTAGAGGCAGACATCCTGGAATGTGAAGTCAAGTGGGCCTTAGGAAGCATCACTATGAGCTAAGCTAGTGGAGGTGATGGAATTCTAGTTGAGCTATTTCAAATCCTGAAAGATGATGCTGTGAAAGTGCTGCACTCAATGTGCCAGCAAATTTGGAAAACTCAGCAGTGGCCACAGGACTGGAAAAGGTCAGTTTTAATTCCAATCCCAAAGAAAGCAAAGCCAAAGAATGTTCAAACTACCGCACAATTGTACTCATCTCACACACTAGTAAAGTAATGCTTAAAATTCTCCAAGCCAGGCTTCAACAATATGTGAAACATATACTTCCAGATGTTCAAGCTGGTTTTAGAAAAGGCAGAGGAACCAGAGACCAAATTGCCAATAACCGCTGGATCATCGAAAAAACAAGAGAGTTCCAGAAAAACATCTATTTCTGGTTTATTCACTATGCCAAAGCCTTTGACTATGTGGATCACAACAAAATGGAAATTCTGAAAGAGATGGGAATACCAGACCACCTGACCTGCCTCTTGAGAAACCTGTATGCAGGTCAGGAAGCAACAGTAAGAACTGCACATGGAACAACAGACTGGTTCCAAATAGGAAAAGGAGTATGTCAAGACTGTATATTGTCACCCTGCTTATTTAACTTATATGCAGAGTACATCATGAGAAATGCTGAGCTGGATGAAGCATGAGCTGGAATCAAGACTGACAAGAGAAATATCAATAATCTCAGATATGCAGATGATACCACCCTTATGGCAGAAAGTGAAGAACTAAAGAGCCTCTTGATTAAAGTGAAAGAGGAGAGTGAAAAAATTGGCTTAAAACTCAACATTCAAAAACTAAGATAATGGCATCTGGTCCCATCACTTCATGGCAAATAGATGGAGAAACAATGGAAACAGTGACAGACTTTTGATTTTTCCAAAATCACTGCAGATGGTGACTGCAGCCATGAAAGTAAAAGAACTTACACCTTGGAAGGAAAGTTTTGACCAACCTAGACAGCTTATTAAAAAGCAAGACATTGCCAACAAAGGTCCATCTAGTCAAGGTTATGTTTTTCCAGTAGTCATGTATTCATGTGAGAACTGGACCCTAAAGAAAGCTGAGCACTGAAGTGTTGATGCTTTTGAACTGTGGTATTGGAGAAGAATCTTGAGAGTCCCTTAGACTGCAAGGAGATCCAACCAGTCCATCCTAAAGGAGATCAGTCCTAAGTGTTCATTGGAAGCTGAATCTCCAATACTTTGGCCACCTGATGTGAAGAATTGACTCATTGGAAAAGACCCTGATGCTGGGAAAGCTTGAAGGCTGGAGGAGAAGGGGACAGCAAAGGATGAGATGGTTGGATGGCATCACTGGCTCAATGGACATGAGTTTGGGTAAACTCCAGATGTTGGTGATGGAGAGGGAGGCCTGGTGTCCTGCAGTCCATTGGGTCACAAAAATTTGGACAGGACTGCGCAATTGAACTGAACTGAATTTAAACATTTACATACTATTTTCTACTGATAAAAGTGTCTTTATAATATGTATTAGCACATTTAATTTTCAAAAAAAAAATTGTAAACTAAACACATTCATTCATACTTCACAAATGCAGAAACTAGGGTTGACATAACTGAAGTCCTGTAGCTGGCAGATGGCAGAGCTAGGATGTATTTTCTGACTCCAAAATTATTTTATTTCCAGTTGCAATCACTTAAAATTTAACATGTTTTATAGTCAATTTTATCAATTTAAAAATCTCAACTCCAAGATTAAAAATATATTTATAGTAATTATAGTTTGGAATATGGCTGTGTAAAATTATGCTACATGTATAACACAATAAAAAATACAGCTATTTCTTTCTAACCTCTCTTCTTAGCCTCTGTTTAAAGGAAAAAATGGGCTATAATTGGGCAAGCTTTAAATTTGTGAATCTCAGCATTTCTAGGTCCTAATGTTCTCTATTAAAGAATCAGCTCTTTCTAATACAAGTGGAAACACACACATTAAATTCCATGGTTGAACTTACTAGGCAAGTTTCTATCTAGGGGTCAATGAAAGTGTCTAAATCTATGTACATTGGGCATTATGTTCACTGGATGTCAGGGTCCACATGTGTCATTCTTTATGTCTGAGTAGAAGTGGGTGACTGGAACTAGGTTCTCCAAGCCATGATCCCACTCCTCCTGCCTTTAGATGCTTAAAGGCATCTAGTTCTTATTTCCTACCATGCCAGTGCTCACAGTCATCAGGACCCTCCTGAGCAGATCCTCTAAATGACTTCTGTTTCACAGAAGTCTGTCCAGTAACTCCACCCTCTGTGACCAGGGCACACAGGAACATTTGGATTCTTGCACACTGGATCCGGGCAGCCAGGAACTTACAGCCAATCACTTCACATTACTGCTACTCTATCATTCCTTTCTTACTGGACCTGGCCAACTGCAGGGCTCCCTCCAGAGTCCTGGTTCTAAAAACTGATTGGTCATTAGAATCACTGAGGTGGTTAAAAACAACAACCACCACCCAACAGTCCAAGACTGATCTATGTTCTTTACCATCAGAGAAACTGAATGAGAATTTCAGGGTATGGGAAACCCAACATGGGTATTTTTAAAGATTATCTAGCTGATTTGAACGACCAGCCTAGACCAGCATCATACAAGCCTGTGGTCTTCTCTGGGCTGTTTCAGGGAGTCATTACATCATTCCTCCCTACCCTGTGGTCTGGGACTATCCCAGCCCTGTCTGTATGGCTCAGCTATGCCACAGGCCCCCTTCCTATGCTCAACTACAGATTCCAGAGAGGGTGTGCCAGAGAGGGTGTGGAGAAAAGGGTACCCTCTTACACTATTGGTGGGAATATAAATTGATACAGCCAACAGGGAGAATGGTATGAAGTTTCCTTATAAAACTAAAAGCAGAACTAACATATAACTAACATTTAACCTGGCAATCCCACATCTGGGCATATACCCAGAGAAAACCCAGAGAAAATAATTCAAAATGACACATTCTGCCCAGCATTCACTGCAGCATTATTTACAGGACATGGTAGCAACCTAAATACTCAATAGACAAATTGACAAAGATATACATATATACAATGGAATATTAGTCATAAAAGGACTAAAACTGAATCATTTGTAGAGATATGGATGAACCTACAGACTACCATACAGAGTGAAGTAAGTCAGAAAGAAAAAAATAATATCATATATTAATGCATGTATGTGAAATAATAAAAAATATATATGATCCATACACATTTTTAAAAGCAAAATAACATTACTGTTATACACCTGTCACCCTTAAAGTCACCCAAAAAGTCTTTGCAAAAACAAACACCACTGTAGTCAGTAACTTTAGGCCATTTATAATTGAATTTGAAATAACTTTGACATTCTGAAAGTTCAAGTTAGGAAAACAGAAACTGTTCTGATTGATGGGAATAATGGTGTGTGTCCACACTGTGTCCTTCAATGGTACTGCTATTATTACTAGAAAAAAAAAAAAAAAAGATGACAGGGCAAGGATGAAATTTTCCTGATTTCTTAGAATAGAACAATATTTTTTTTCTAACAGAAGCTAAGTTGTCAGCAAACCAAGATATGCCATTTATGTCAATGTTTATGAGGATATTAAATTTTCTGTGAATTATTTATCACAGTATAAGTGTATTTTTGTCAAAATGTAATTTAATTGCAAATAATATTTGGCATTTTCCAAGTAGCTTATATTTATTTTACTATTAAAATAGAAAGTGATCAGAATTATTTTTAATGATATCAAGACAGTTACAATACAACATAAATTCTATTAACTTAGACCAAGAATTTAAATCTATAATTTATTTTCTAAAAGTATTTGCAGTTTGATATTGTAAATTCTGCTTGAAAGAAGAACATTAAGGAACTCAAGCATATTATGAGCAACCTTACAGTATTTTGTTATAGTTGTAACCACATAGGAGATTGTTCTTCTATCATTCTCACTTTAAAATAAAATCAATGTTCTTTAAAACTGAGAAGCTTGTTTATTTAATCAGTATTCTATAATTTAGGTTCTTACTTATTGCCACGTGTCTAATTTTTAAACAGTGATTAGGTGAATTAAGAATTTTTAGAAGCAACAATCTGAAGTGTTTCTCTCTTTAAATGGAAGTGCCATTGTCTGTCAACTAGTCTCAAGAACTGATCGTTATAATGCATTTATAATGTTACTAATTAAATATTCTTTAAGCATTATACATAAAGCTGACTGAAAATGACTCTTTAAATTTAATTGTGCAACAATACAGTTAATTCACGCTGTTCTTTAGATCCACATTTTGTGTACATATGTGACTATCATTCTAGTATAATCTTCAAGAGGCACTAAAATGCAAACATATGGTCTTTCAAAGTAATATACTTCACTTGTGTTTTGTCATCTCTACATGTTTGTAGTCTTCTAATATTGCTTCTGGGCTAGGCTCATTAATTACTTCTTGGTAGTAGTAAATTCAAAAATTAAATTGGCAATTGTGCCATCATTATATTGTACAAATGTGTGCCTTTGTTTTACTGCTGATTCAATAAAGATTTTAAGAGAATGACACTCTCTCTGTCCACGGAATTCTCCAGACAAGAATACTGGAGTGGGTAGCCATTCCTTTCTCGAGGGCATCTTCCTGATCCAGGGATTGAACCTGGATCTCCTGCATTGCAGGCAGATTCTTTACCATCTAAGCCACTAGGGAAGCTCTAGTAGTAGTAAATTCAATAATTAAATTGATAATTGTACCATCTTTATTTTGTACATATGTATATATTAGATATTTGCTTTTATTTTACTGTTGATTCAATAAAAAATTTAAGAGAGCATTTTCAAGGATTTTTTTTTTCCTTACTGACATAGCATTTTATTTGCTTTTTTTAAACATTTTCCTTTGGCATTTAAGAAAAATTTTTACCTTTCAAAAACTATTTAAAAAGATTGTTTCTGGTATTAAATTATTCATCAACTAAATGTGATCTAATCCTTTAATACAGATGATATAACTATCCTGGTCAATAACAAAGTTTAAAGCCTTAGAAGAGTATCAGATAAATATTTCAACTACTTTATTTGACAGATGTCCTGACAGTCATAAATTTTCAAACTCGATTTAAAAAAAATAATTTACTGAGCTAAATGCAGGAGACTTGGTTTCGATCCCTGGGTCAGGAATATCTCTTGGAGAAGGCAATGGCTACCTGCTCCAGTATTCTTGCCTCTAGAATTCCAAGGACAGAGGAGCCTGGTGGGGTTACAGGCCATGGTGTGGCAAACAGTTAGACACAACTGAGAGAGTAACACTTTGACTTTCAGCATCACTGACTCAATGGACATGAATTTGAGCAAACTCAAGGAGATAGTGAAGGACCAAGGAACAAGGTGGGCTCCAGTCCACGGGATGTCAAAGAGTAGGAAATGATGTAGGAACTGAACAACAACAATGGCCTAAAGTTTGGATCAAAGGAAACATTTCTTTCCTCTAAAAGATGAATGGAAAAGAATGCCTTTAATCTCAGAAGAGAGTGATAAATTAACCAGTATTTCCTGTATTTATAGTTGTTAGTCATATCAACTCAGAATATAATTCAATTGAGCACAAGACCTTATGTATTTACTGTTTTCTTAACATGATAAAGAAAATAGAACTCAGAGTGAGAGAAATCTACAGGTGAATTGACACTTAGACTCAAACAATATAGATCAAGAAAGTAACAGACATAATAGAGTCTTATTCCAAAGGATTAATGATTTAGTTCAAGTGACAAAATAATACTTGTGTAATTACTAAGGAAAAACTTAGGCACCTTTTGAGTTAACAGAAGCAAAAAAAAACAAAATCAGGAAGAAAAAACAGGCTAAATATATTGAAGGTGAAAAGTGAAAGTTGCTCAGCTGTGTTAACTCTTTGCTACCTCATGGACTATAGCTCACCAGGCTCCTCTGTCCATGGGATTCTCCACACAAGAATCCTGGAGTGGATAGTCATTTCCTTCTCCAGGTATCTCTCCAACACAGGGATCAAACCAAGGTCTCCTGCATTGCAGGCAGATTCTTTATCATCTGAGCCACCAGGGAAACCTAAAATATATTGAATATATATCAATAGAGTGTGTGGCTGCTGAAAACTTAATCTACTAAGTCATTCCCCCTCCAAAAAACCAACAAAATGAAATAACCACAAGAATCTAGGCAACAGTAATAATATTATCTGTATTGTATGCTTATATTGTAATGCATCATATATATATATTATTGACTCCTGAAAAATGTGGGTTTGAACAGCTTGGGTTCACTTTCAGATATATTTCAAAAGCAAATACTACATTACTATAGTATCTGTGGCTGGCTGAATCCTCAGATGTGTAAGAACAGGGGATATGGAGGGCCAGACAACTGTAAGTTACACAAGGATCAGTTCAGTTCAGTTCAGTAACTCAGTTGTGTCTGACTCTTTGCAACCCCATGAATTGCAGCACTCCAGGCCTCCCTGTCCATCAACAACTCCTGGAGTTTTCTCAAACTCATGTCCATCGAGTTGGTAATGCCATCCAGCCATCTCATCCTCTGTCGTCCCCTTCTCCTCCTGCCTCCAATCCCTCCCAGCATCAGGGTCTTTTCCAATGAGTCAGCTCTTCGCATGAGGTGGCCAAAGTATTGGAGTTTCCGCTTCAGCATCAGTCCTTCCAATGAACACCCAGGACTTATGTCCTTTAGGATGGACTGGTTGGAACTCCTTGCAGTCCAAGGGACTCTCAAGAGTCTTCTCCAACACCACAGTTCAAAAGCATCAATTTTTTGGTGCTCAGCTTTCTTCACAATCCAACTCTCACATCCATACATGACCACTGGAAAAACCATAGCCTTGACCAGACAGACCTTTGTTGGCAAAGTAATGTCTCTGCTTTTTAATGTGATATCTAGGTTGGTCATAACTTTCCTTCCAAGGAGTAAGCGTCTTTTAATTTCATGGCTGCAGTCACCATCTGCAGTGATTTTGGAGCCCAAAAAATTAAAGTCAGACACTGTTTCCACTGTCTCCCCATCTATTTGCTATGAAGTGATGGGACCAGATGCCATGATCTTAGTTTTCTGAATGTTGAGCTCTAAGCCAACTTTTTCACTCTCCTCTTTCACTTTCATCAAGAGGCTTTTTAGTTCATCTTCACTTTCTACCTCCGTCCATAGTTCATCAGGTTCTCTGTCTATCAGATCTAGTCTTGACATTGTACAGGAGACAGGGATCAGGACCATCCCCATGGAAAAGAAAGGCAAAAGGGTTGTCTGAGAAGGCCTTACAAATAGCTGTGAAAAGAAGAGAAGTGAAAAGCAAGGGAGAAAAGGAAAGATATTCCCATTTGAATGCAGAGTTCCAAAGAATAGCAAGGAGAGATAAGAAAGCCTTCCTCAGCGATCAATGCAAAGAAATAGAGGAAAACAACTGAATGGGAAGGACTAGAGGTCTCTTCAGGAAAATTAGAGATACCAGGGAACATTTCACGCAAAGATGGGCAAAATAAAGGACAGAAATGGTATGGACCTAACAGAAGGAGAAGATATTAACAAGAGGTGACAAGAATACACAGAAGAACTGTATAAAAAAAGATCTTCATGAGTCAGATAATCACGATGGTGTGATCACTCACCTAGAGGCAGACATCCTGGAATGTGAAGTACAGTGGGCCTTAGAAAGCATCACTATAAACAAAGCTAGTGGAGGTGATGGAACTCCACTTGAGCTATTTCAAATCCTGAAAGATGATGCTGTGAAAGTGCTGCACTCAATAGGCCAGCAAATTTGGACAATTCAGCAGTGGCCACAGGACTGGAAAATATCAGTTTTCATTCCAGTCCCTAAGAAAGGCAATCCCAAAGAATGCTCAAACTACAGCACAATTGCACTCATCTCACACACTAGTAAAGTAATGCTCAAAATTCTCCAAGCCAGGCTTCAGCAATACGTGAACCGTGAACTTCCAGATGTTCAGGAAAAGGCTTTAGAAAAGCCTTTTTCTAAAAAAAAATTCTAAGAAAATGGTTTTAGAAAAGGCAGAGGAACCAGAAATCAAATTGCCAACATCTGCTGGATCATCAAAAAAGTAAGAGAGTTCCAGAAAAACATCTATTTCTGCTTTATTGACTAAGCCAAAGCCTTCAACTGTGTTGATCACAATAAACTGTGGAAACTTCTGAAAGAGATGGGAATACCAGACCATCTGACCTGCCTCTTGAGAAACATGTATGCAGGTCAGGAAGCAACAGTTAGAACTGGACATGGAACAACAGACACCGGTTCCCAATAGGAAAAGGAGTACATCAAGGCTCTATATTGTTACCCTGTTTATTTAACTTACATGCAGAGTACATCATGAGAAACTCTGGGCTGGAAGAAGCACAAGCTGGAATCGAGATTGCTGGAAGAAATATCAATAACCTCAGATATACAAGGATCAACCCTCACATTAATCAACAGTCGACTGCATTGTCAAGTCACAAAGCTAAAGTGATCTAGTAATGAGTTTGATGTTCCTTTATTCAAAGGAACACAATCCACAGATTGGGGCATGCAGTGCCTTACAAAGAGTTGAGCATTATTCACAAGAGATTTGGGGCAAAAGAGATTTGTATAGAGCTTTAGAAAAGGCACTATGGAAACAGGACTATATTAACTAGGAGATGGAGAATTTCCTTATAAGGCCAGCAGGTCCCGTTTTCAAGGATATGGTAAGTTAGCTAAATTTAAAATAGAGGACTAACATTGGTGTATGTTAGGTTTCGTTGAGAGGTGCTTAGTGTCAGTGCAGACTTAGACTAAAGTTTAGATTTGTAACATGGACAGACTACTGGGGTGGCCTCCATTTTCTGGGTCCCAGTGTACATATTAACTTTAATAATACACTATAATGAAGATTCTGGTCCCAGTTCCAGTGTGTGTGCTTAATTTAATGCACAATTTTAAGAAAATGTATTAAATATATAAATAATATATTTAACATGTATGGAACTAAATATATATTAAATATATATAAAATTACTATTAAACAAACCACTCCAGTTATAATTAATTACTTGCCAGGCATTGTTGCAAGGCAAGTGTGCTACAACATTTTTTGTTGAAATATAATTGAATATAAATTCACTTTACCTTGGCCATTCTATCAAGTCATGATTTGCATAGCAAAAGAACCTCATGAAACTAGGGCTCCAACTTGTAATGGTCTCACAGGATGTTTCCTCAGCCTCAGGTTTGTTAAGGAGAGTCAATTAGCCTGGTGAAACATGAGGTTGGCCTCCTAAATAGGGAGCCCTATGTCTTGAGTCTACAATTCTCTCCAGTGTAACCTGATAGCACTTATCACTAAACTTGTTCAACAGATGGTACAGCATAGCAGTTAAACCATGGAAACACTGGGTCAGCCTATGCCTGCTACCCATTGATCTATACACAACCCTTGTCAGAGATCATGTCTTCCTGCTAACCCCTTCACTGGGGAACAGGGTGAGGCTGTCAGATGTCTAAGGCAAGGGTACATTAAAGGGTGCCCTTAATCCAGTTACTACAATGCTTATAAACCCATTCCCCAAAGATACTTATCAGAAGACAGATTAGAGTATTAATCTTGAAACCCTAAATCCCCAATGAAAAGTTATTGCAAAATGCATCTTCTCTATTTTTATATAAACTACCACCTCAGTAAAGTGAAATCCTCTCTATTTGACTCTATCTGCCAAAATCCACAAGTCTCAGAATCACACTGACTCCATGGTACTGTTTCACATTGCGATTTTTGTTTTCTTTGTAAAGGGTTAGGAAGAATCTCCATGTGAAGGGGAAGTAGGTTCAGTGGCTAGAAAGTAGTAGGTCATATGTATCTATGCTTTGTGCCTGTGAGACAAACCTACTAGTGATAACACAAGGGCAGGAGATTGTGGGAGGGAGGTGCACCATCTTACTTAGCACCAGCCAGCCCATTCTTATATCTTCTTGTTTTTAAGAGAAGTAAAGTCACTTCTTCTTTCAGAGTTTTCTTTCAACATGATCAGTTTCCCCTCTCCTTCCATCCTTTCTCTCTCTCCTCCTCTCTCTCTGTCTCTCTCTGTGTTCCCTCTCTCTCTCTCACACACACACACTTTCTCTTTACTCTTGCCTCATTCTATAGTCTCATTGGGAAAGGGCTATTCTACAATACAAGACAGAACATCACAAGTTATTGCTCTCCCCATGTCTGCCTATGTAAGCTCCAAGAACCCATTTTTTCCTTCTCGGCAATGGTTACATTTTAGGGGAGAAAGCATAACACTTAAGGTCCACACCAAGTCCTTAGACACAGCTTTATGAGCAATGAAGTGCTCAGAGTATTTCAATTTCCACTTCAGTTCAGCTCAGTTCAGTCGCTTAGTCATCTCTGACTCTTTGAGACCCAATGAACCACAGCACGCCATGCCTCCCTGTCCATCACCAACTCCAAGAGTCCACCAAAACCCACGTCCATTGAGTCAGTGATGCCATCCAACCATCTCATCCTCTGTCGTCCCCTTTTCCTCCTGCCCTCAATCTTTCCCAGCATCAGGGTCTTTTCAAATGAGTCAGCTCTTCGCATCAAGTGACCAAAGGATTGTAGTTTCAGCTTCAACATCAGTCCTTCCAATGAACAACCAGGACTGATCTCCTTTAGGATGGACTGGTTGGATCTCCTTGCAGTCCAGGGGACTCTCAAGATCCAACACCATAGTTCAAAAGCATCAATTCTTCGGGGCTCAGCTTTCTTTAGAGTCCAACTCTCATATCCATACATGACTACTGGAAAAACCATAGCCTTGACTAAACAGACCTTTGTTGACAAAGTACTGTCTCTGCTTTTTAATATGCTGTCTAGGTTAGTCATAACTTTCCTACCAAGGAGTAAGCGTCTTTTAATTTCATGGCTGCAATCACCATCTGCAGTGATTTTGGAGCCCAGAAAAATAAAGTCAGCCACTGTTTTCACTGTTTCCCCATATATTTACCATGAAGTGATGGGAACAGATGCCATGTTTCTAGTTTTCTGAATGTTGAGCTTTAAGCCAATTTTTTCACTCCCCTCTTTCACTTTCATCAAGAGGTTCTTTACTTCTTCTTCACTTTCTGCCATAAGGGTGATGCCATCTGCATATCTGAGCTTATTGATATTTCTCCTGGCAATCTTGATTACAGCTTGTGCTTCATCCAGCCCAGTGTTTCTCATGATGTACTCTGCATATAAGTTAAATAAGCAGGGTGACAATATACAGTCTTGATGTACTCCTTTGCCTACTTGGAACCAGTTTCTGTTGTTCCATGCCCAGTTCTTACTGTTGCTTCCTGACCTGCATACAGGTTTCTCAAGATGCAGGTCAGGTGGTCTGGTATTCCCATCTCTTTCAGAATTTCCAGTTTGTTGTGATCCACATATTCAAAGGCTTTGGCATAGTCAATAAAGCAGAAATAGGTGTTTTTCTGGAACTCTTGCTTTTTCGATGATCCTGTGGTTATTGGCAATTTGATCTCTGGTTCCTCTGCCTTTTCTAAAACCAGCTTGAACATCTGGAAGTTCACAGTTCACGTATTGCTCAAGCCTGGCTTGGAGAATTTTAAGCAGCACATTACTAGCATCTGAGATTAGTGCAACTGTGTGGTAGTTTAAGCATTCTTTAGCATTGCCTTTCTTTGGGATTGAGGTGAAAACTGACCTTTTCCAGTCCTGTGGCCACTGCTGAGTTTTCCAAATTTGTTGGCATATTGACTGTGGCACTTTCACAGCATCATCTTTCAGGATTTGAAATAGCTCAACTGGAATTCCATCACCTCCACTAGCTTTGTTTGTAGTGATGCTTCCTAAGGCCTACTTTACTTCACATTCCAGGATGTCTGCCTCTAGGTGAGTGATCATACTATTGTGATTATCTGGGCCATGAAGACCTTTTTTGTACAATTCTTCTGTGTATTCTTGTCACCTCTTCTTAATATCTTCTGCTTCTGTTAGGTCCATACCATTTCTGTCCTTTATTTTGCCCATCTTTGCGTGAAATGTTCCCTTGGTATCTCTGATTTTCTTGAAGAGATCTCTAGTCTTTCCCATTCTGTTGTTTTCCTCTATTTCTTTGCACTGATCATTGAGGAAGGCTTTCTTATCTCTCCTTGATATTCTTTGGAACTCTGCATTCAAATGGGTATGTCTTTCCTTTTGTCCTTTGCCTTTGACTTCTCTTCTATTCACAGCTATTTGTAAGACCTCCTTAGATGACCATTTTGCATTTTTGCACTTCTTTTTGTTGGGGATGGTCTTGATCCCTGCCTCCTGTACAATGTCACTAACCTCTGCTCATAGTTCTTTAGGCATTCTGTCTACCAGATCTAATTTCTTGAATCTATTTCTCACTTCCACTGTATAATCATAAGGGATTTCACATAGGTCTTATCTTGATGGTCTATTGGTTTTCCCTATTACTTCTAATCTAACTCCTTCCTTATCGAGATGAAGGAATCAAGGTCCAGGGAGGTTAATGCCTAAAGTCATTTAGCTATTGAGGTGAAAGTGAGAAAGCCGAACTGGGGCTAATCTAGTTCAGCAAACTGAAGCTTGGGCCACAGTTATGGAAATATGTAAGTAAGGGATGAAATATAATTAAATCAGAACCATTCTGGACTTCGCCAGAGTTCCAGTGGTTAAGAATGCACCTGCCAACCCTGGGGACATGTGTTCTATCCCTACTTCAGGAAGACTGAACATGCCACAAGGCAGCTAAGTCTGGATGCCACAATCATTGATGCTCATGCGCTCCAGAGCCTGTGCTCTGCAACAGTGATGCCCATGAACTGCAACTAGAGAGCAGCCCCTGCTCGGGGCAACTAGAGAAAGCCTTGCACGGCCACAAAGACCCAGAAAAGTAAAAAAAAAAAAAAAAAAATTCTGATGAAATATTAGGAGAATAGCCTTTTCAGGATATATATTTTAGTAATAAAGTTTTAAAACATAGCAAATATATTTCAGGCATGAGTACCTAAAGTGCATTTCAAAGGGTTTCCTTGACTTGGAAATCTAGCTACATTTATGTGTGGTTTTTAGAGATGTCTGAATCTGACATAAATAGTAATTATGTCACAGAAGCATTGTTTGTTTGTTTGTTTGTTTGTTTGTTTGTTTAGAAATCTGTATGCTATATTTTAAAATAACCTGAAAGTGTGTATTTTATTTCTATGCTATACTGATTTATAAGATACTATAACTATCTTTGGAACAACTTTGAAACCAGTGTGCAGGCACTTTAAGATTAATCAAATGAAAACTCTGAATGAGAATGAATGAAAACCATACAGTAGTTCTTGTTTCTTAAGATGATTGAGCACACCAATTTTACTATACAGTCTGTAATGGAAAGTGACTTAACAAGAAGCAATTTAGCCATGACCATTTCCTATTTCCACTTGAGCTGAAAATGTTAATCACACATACTGAAGAGAAGTATAAAAATATGGTTGGTAATGATGGAGACCTTGAGAATTCAAACATTAAGGGAGAAATATACAAATATTGACACCATTTAATTTAAAAATTTAACCTATAGGCTAGGATACATTACAGAATCCCTCAAACCTATTACCTTACCAATTTAAATAAAGGTAGGGATCATTGGAAAGGTGGTATGTTATACCAACTGGCCTCTTAGATTAATTTAACAGGACAATGATGGTTATATAAACAGTTTAACAGCTGTGTTGACCTTAAAAATGTCTTAGAAATTAACTTTTGACAGAAGGCCACAATGTCTGTGATATTTTAATAGCAAAATTTGAATATTTTCTAAATGCACATGGATTATTAGTAAGCCATTTATCACAGGAATGAGTATACTGATAGAATTAAAAGAAAGGGCAGAGGAAGTGGACAAAGAAAAAAACAGCAGCCTTCTAAAACCTCTCTACTGCAATCAGATGTTATATCTTGGAAAAGCTTTCTCCATTAAAAATAACATTTTATTTGTGGTTTCAACCAATGATGTAATTTTCTTTTTAATCTTAAGTCTGTTTCAGATATAAAAGTGACCAGATGATCAACTCACCAGAACTCAGGAAGCCTGAGTTGGTGACACAAGAGCTCGATAAAAGGGCTGAGAAACAATGGTATGTGACTCAGGCCTTGGCATTATCACCTGAAAGGCAAGGAATCCGTGATTTGTAACATCAGCAAGTACTGTCTAGTTCACCTTCCCTTGTTGTTGTTCAGTCTCCTCGTTGTGTCCAGTTCTTCACGGTCCCATGTTTGCACAATGCCAGCAGCACTGCTCTCTCAACATCTCCCAGAGCTTGCCCAAGTTTGTGTCCATTGCATCAGTGATGCCATCCAGCCATCTCATCCTATGACATCCTCTTATCCTTTTGTCCTCAATCTTGCCTAGCATTAGGGACTTCTCTCCCTTCTCTTAACCAACTTCGTGGTTTTTTTTTTTAACTTTTTTTATTTATATTGGAGTATAGTTAACAATGTTGTGATAGTTTCAGGTAAACAGAAAAGTGACTCAACTATACATACATGTCTCTATTCCTTTTCAAATTATTTTCCCATTTAGGTTGTCACATAATATTGAGCCTAGACAGCTTGTTAAATAGCAGAGACATCACCTTGCCAACAAAGGCCTGTATAGTTAAAGTTATGCTATGGTTTTTCAGTAATCATGTATGGATGTGAGAGTCAGACCATAAAGAAAGCTGAAAGCCAGAGAATTGATGCTTTTAAATTATGGTGCTGGAGAAGACTCTTGAGATTTCTTTGGGCAGCAAGGAGACCAAAACACTCAATCCTAAATGAAGTCAACCCTGAATATTCATTGGAAGGACTAATACTGAAGCTCCAATATTTTGGCCACTTGATGCAAACAGCTGACTCATTGGAAAAGACCCTGATACTGGCAAAGGTTGACAGCAGGAGGAGAAAGTGGTGACAGAGGATGGTATGGTTAGATGGCATCACTGAACCAATGGACATGAATTTGATCAAACTCTGGGAGATAGTGAAGGACACAGAAGCCTGGCTTCCATGGGGTCTCAGAGACTCAGACTTGACATAGCAACTGAATAACAACAATAATATTGAGCAGAACTCCCTATACTATACAGTAGGTCCTTGATGATCAACTTGGGACTCAACTTCATAGTTAAATGAAAAATTAATCTTCCCTTATGGTCTCAGACAACTTGTTATATTTTGTCTTACATATTAAAATTACAACTTCTCCCTACATATTTTTTTTTCAGAGTCTATCTCCCCCATAAGGATATAAAATTCAGTGAGAAGGGCCCATTTTTTATTTTATTTATTATTGTATCCCTAGGGCTTTGTTTGCACAATGCCTGACACAATAATTACATTTCAATTTTTTAAAAATCAATGGATGAAAATAACCCATTGTTGTCATTGTAGTTCTAGTATATCTGTGAGTTTTCAATTTTCTGTATTTCTGGAATTCAAATGAATACTCTTAACCTCCCCTGGTGACTCTACCTGGCTTTCCTTCCCTTTTGTTGCATACCAAATTGGTTTCCTCTGTAGGCAACATTTTCTGCATTGATAAAGAGCCTTGCTATTTTCCAGAAATCATAAAGTCACACTGCTGACTAACCACTTAATTAGATACTTCTTTATACATAGATGCATGCCTGAAATTTAATTGGAGTTTTGAAACACCCTTTTGAATTTGGTTGTGGGTACCACAGGAGAGGAGGAAGGGTAGATTCAGAAAGGAAGTCATGTTGCTTCTAACCTCCAGTACTTTCCCTCTTAAAATTTACTTTGTTTTCTTAGTTCATCTTTCTCTATATTTCCAACATCTTATCTAGAGTAGTATATAAGCACATTGCAATTTATATTTACACTCTCAAGATTTACAAATAATTCCAAATATGTTGCTCTTTCTTCGGACTAGGAATCACTAAAACGAGAATCATCAGACATTTAATAATCTCAAGTTTATCTCTCACAGCATCACTTATCATCATTGTACTAAACTGATGTTAGAATTTACACATGGAGATTTTAATAACTTTAACACTTGCCCCATTATTTTTATCATATCTTAAGGTATATATAATTCTCTTGGTGAGGAGGTTTTTTTTTTAATTGTCTTTAGAAAATACCCATATTTTTAGCTCAGAAACTATTTTATTCAAACAAACAATATAGTTCTTTGGAAAATGCCATCTCTGCAGCTTTGCCTTCTAGATAACCAACTACCAAAAACTACAATTCAGTGGATTCTAAGAATTTGGAACCGACAAAAGATAAAAATGCTTTTAAGAGTGGTACATGGAGCATGAAGCAAAATTCCATAATAGAATCTGAGTAAAGTCAGACTTGGATGGAACATAAAGAGACACTTTTCAAGAAAGACTGTGTTGTCATAGATTCATTAGGAGTTACAGTGAATGAGATAACTAAAGTCTATAGTATGTGGCCTGTCCCAAGATGTGCTTTATTACTTTGCTTATATTCTATTATAGCCTTTGGGAGGAAAAGTTGAAAAAGTGAATAACGTTGCAAGGAAATTCAGACCATAAGAAGCATCCAGTTTCCATCCTGTTTCACAGCAAGGAATGCATTTAGACATATCTGAGAACCATTCAGCGTTTCAACCCCAGGCAGAGCTTCTGGACAGCAAACAGAGAAGAGAGCTAAAAGTACAGCAGGGGTACCTATTTCTTCCACTAGTTCGGACACGACAGTGTTTATTTTTAAATGTCAACAGACTCTACGTGACAGTAGCTCTGGCACCTTAGGCAAGTATTTCATAGTCCCAGGTATCAGCTATGGAGTCTAGGTCTCTCCAAAGGACAGGAAACTATTTGAAGAAGGTCAAAGATTTTGTAAAAGACTAATTCTATTTCAAAAATAAAAAGCAAGAAAGAAAATAATGAAGGAGAAGAAGATAACAATTTATGTGACTAACACAGTCACTGTAAATTTCCAGCTGCAACTTAATTTTATAGCCTTTGCATACAATGTGCTTAATATATATTAAAGAAGTTATATAACTAATCAGTACTGGGCAATATTTTAACAATATGTAGAATATTTTATAGTCAAAAAGCAACTATATAAAAAATTACAATGATTTTGAGGCTTTCAAAACTCCTAAAATAGGACAGAAGTGAAGATCATATCACTACTTACTAAGCATGAACATTAGAGAATGTAAATATTTAAAGTATTAATAATTCACAGTATTTGACCTCAGACCACACACAGAGAATTCGGTAAAGATATAAAATAAATGAAATTTGTCTTTCTTCTAACACTTATTTTTCAGAATAATTTTCTATACAAATACCTGCCATGTTCACCACAGAACTTAACTCCTGCTTTCTCTCTTTATAACTTCATTTTAATGGATTTTAAATCTCTACACTTTACTTTTCTCACATCTTTAAAATATATTCATCCCTTATCATATCAATTCTATGGCTCCAAAGAGGTCACATGTTAAAGTAATTCCTTACTCACTACAGAGAGGGCAACTCCTGGATACAATAAATATATTTTACCTGATCTTTGATAACTGTCTAATATTCAGCCCAGGCATAAACAAAAATTCACTAAATTTTTTATTGTAAATTTTCACTAAGTACTGGCATGAATGCCTAGTAGGAATTGTTTAGGTGAAACAACAAAGGATAGCAGTGTGGAATCTGAAAGTTTTTTTTAAAGCTATTGTGCAGGGGCATTTCTTGACCAGTTTGTGCTATTATTTACCAAGGAGAATCCCAGGGATGGGGTCGCACAGAGTCAGACACGACTGAAGTGACTTAGCAGTAGCAGAGGCAGTTACCAAGGATATGTTAGAAAAGTCCTAGGCTTTTTTTGAAATTTGAAGTGTCAAATTTCATTCTGCTTTTGAATGCTTGAGGAACTAGAAGAAGATATTAAGTTTCAACCCAAAATGTAAGCATAATCAAAGACACAAAATCAGCTGTGAGTAACTGTGGTGGGTTCAACATGACCACACATCCTCTGACACTCTTTGCATTGCAAGTTCATGGCTGTTCTCTCCCCTCCAGTCTAGGCTGGCTGGAACAGCATGATTCAAACAACTCTAATGAGTCTTTTGGTCCAGGCTTTAAGGGGACTGACAGCGTCTGTTTTGTTCTTTAGAACAAAACTTTATGTGGTACCACATAAAGTCTGTCCACCCTGATGGAGAGGTCCTGAGATCACATGAAGAAGAAGGACTCAAATGAACCCAGTCTTTGTTCTGTCCCCACCAAGATGCCAGGCATTTGAGTGAAACTGACAGGAATCTTCCAGAATAGCCCAGCTGTCAGCTGAATAGCATTCAGTTTACTCTGTCATGCCATGTGGAACAGAAGTGTCACCCAGTCAGGCCCTTTCCAAATGCCTGACCCACAAAAAACACGAGCTAACATAACAGATGGTTATTTTAAGTCATTAATTTTGGGGGGAGTGATTTATCATTACAGTAACTAATAACCAAAACAATGACAGAGCGTACTGTGTCATTTTCACCAGCCTGGACAACCTGGTCCTTGTACCCACCTGGGAGAAAGTTGAACTGCTTTCTCAAAGCAATTCACACAGTCTGTACAAAGTTGCAGACCTGTCCTGACATCAGACTCTGAAGACCTCTCTAAGTGACAAATTCTAGTCACGCCCTTTGAATAAACTGTTACGGTACTAAAGGGTTATCATATTGTGACTCTCCAATTACATAATGAACAGAGAGTGCTTGAGGGGATGAAGTTAAATAATTTATATACACTTCCTTTGTGAAGCATAAAGTACATGCCAAACAGAAGATACCCCTACTGTCAAGGTTTTATGGCCGTGTTTCACTCTGAAATGTCTTTGACTGAAAAACATTTAGTCTGAAACTAGGCAAACTAAAGTCTAATGGTGTTCAAGAAAAGCATTGCTGTAACAATCAAACAAACAAACAAGGAAACTTTTTAAATAGATCTGAAGATAAAGTTGTCTTCAAAAAATTGTTTAAGATGCAAGTCAACCAACATAAAATTCACCTTTATAAGATGTACCACTGAATGAGTTTTAGTATATGTATAAAGTTGTGCAGCTAGCAACCATAATTTCAGAACATTTTTATTACCCCCCCCCAAAAAAAAAACTCTGGGGACTCCTCTGGTGATCTGCACTTGCAATGCAGGGAGCCCAGGTGTGATCCCGTCAGGGGACTAGATACCACATGCCACAACTAAAGATGCCACATAAAGATCCTACGTATTGCAACTAAGACCCAGTGCAGCCAAATAAATAAATATTTTAAAACAAAAAAACCAAAGCAGCCCCATGCCTCTGCCCAAAGAAAAAGCAAAAAGAAACTCTGTACCCAGAAGGTATCTTTTAAGAACAAAAAATAATTAAGCGTGGCAAATAAGAAAAATAATAACCTAGGACAAACTCATAGATTCAAACATAGCAGGAAACACATCAAGAGAGTGACGTCAGGGAAAGAGACACAATTGTGTATGGAAAACAGTTGACATCACAGGCCTGAGACTACTAATGTCAAATGGCCTGCTTCAAGGGTTGGCCCTTGGTTTGTGTCTGAGAACTTAACTGGTAAACAGTCACCCACACTGAACTGAAACTTTCTGTAAATGATGGGGGTCTCACTGTGTGTAAACCCTATAAACTGTGATTCATATTGGTACTTAATTTCCTTCTGAGAGTCTGGAATTTTGGTAGGTGATAGGCCAAAAGTGTCTACTCTACCCAATAAAACTTTCAGAACTGATTCTCTAATGAGTTTCTCTGGTAGAAAACACTTCATATGAGACTTCCCTGGTGGTTCAGTGGTTAGGAATCTGTCTTCCAATGCAGGGAATGCAGTTTGACCCTTGACACAGGAACTAAGATCCCACATGACAGGAGGCAACTAAACCTGCATGCCACAACTAGAGAAGACTATGCACCTCAATGATCTTGCACGCTGCAACAAACCCAGCACAGCCAAATAAAACTAACAAAAACACTTTGTATGTGTTGTCACAGCCCATTCATGGAGGTAAGCACATCCTGTGTGACTCCATTGGGAAAGGACTTTTGATAGCTTGTTGCTGCTTTCTCAAGGACTTTGCTCTTTGTACCTTTTCCCCTTGCTGTCTTTTTTCATTGTGTCTTTTCACTGTAATAAGGTTTAGCCATGAGTATGTTTGCTCACTGTGTCTTATGAGGCCTCTGAATGTATCATGAAACCTGGAAATAAATTTAGGGACCAATCAACAAAACATGTTAAAGGTGATCTGTCCTTAATCATTCTCCAAAGCATTTTACAATTCTACTCTAAGAGCTCTATTATCATCTTAACATTTTAACGTTTTAAAAATTAACAGCTAAAACTATGTCCCAATTTCTAGGCTCTATGACTTGTTAGGGAGACAGAAACTAAAGTGTATGGCAGAATTGGAACAGAAATTTATTATCAAGGAGCCTTGGAAAAGTAAATAAACTAAATTCTTATATGCGGGAGAGAAACAAATTTTATATATATATATGTATGTATTTTAATCACGCACACAGATAAATACAGACATATATAGTTGATGAAAATAGATATATAGTTTATATAAATTATATAAAAAGTAGTCTCTTCTAGATTTGTCTAATCAGGGACATAAAATTAACATGAGAAGGACAAATGTTATAACTAAATATGAGCAAGAAATTGTTTTTAAAAATCCTGATATCACAAAGATTTTCTTTAGATCCACATGAAGGTGAGTGAGTTTACAGGTTTTATGACAATCTTTTCTTAAGTATCCTATCATGGGATTTAAAAATAAGTAGACTGAACATGACCAGGTTTCTTTATTAAAGGATGCATTATATGACAGTGGGCTTCCTTGGTAGCTCAGTTGGTAAAGAGTCTGCCTGCAATGTGGGAGACCTGAGTTCGATTTCTGGGTTGGGAAGATCCCCTGGAGAAGGAAATGGCAACCCAGTTCAGTGGGTTCTTGCCTGGAGAATTCCATGGACAGAGGAGCCTGGTAGGCTACAGTCCATGGGTCACAAAGAGTCAGACACAACTGAGTGACTTTCACTTCTTTTCATTATATGACAACACATTACTTATTTGTAAAGAGTAAAGCATCATTAGGAGAGAGCTTAATGAAAAGATATAGTAACAGAAATTACCTATGCTTAAACTTGTACAGATAATTCTTTTCTTATTGAAGGTTGAAGATCATAGAATTGAAGAAGAATCCTGATTAAGAGGAGTTTATCCTATTCCCTTTTGGTGAAAAGAAGCAGAAACACAACAAAAGACAAAAAATTCTGCAAAGGAAGCTGTAAATTCAAGGAATTATAGCAAGAGACCAGGCTTTTATAAATGATGGCTGATGTAAATCTTATAAATAAGGAAATAGTCATCTATAATCTGGCAACAATTTAGGTTACTCTAAAACAGTAAACATGATACTTAACAGTTTGAAAAAGAAACTTTTGTGACCTTAGAATAAGTAAGTCCTCATGTCTGAACTGATAGCTCAGTTGGTAAAGAATCTGCCTGCAATGTAGGAGACTCCGGTTTGATTCTTGCATTGGGAAGATTCACTGGAGAAGGGATAGGCTACACACTCCAGTATTCTTGGACTTCCTTTGTGGCTCAGCTGGTAAAGAATCTGCCCACAATGTGGGAGACCTGGGTTCTATCTCTGAGAAGGGAAAGGCTACCCACTCCAGTATTCTGGCCTGGAGAATTCCACGGACTATACCCATGGGGTCGCAAAGAGTCAGACATGACTGAGCGCCTTTCATGTCTGAATACAGAAATAACAAAGTCCATTAGCAACTTCAAACTGTGATTTTGAGTTTAATAAATACTGTTCTGAAAAGTCTATTTCTCTAAGTCTGACTCATAATTGAATCACTTATGTCTATCAATATTCTTTAGTGATTTATCTCATTTTTACTGCTTCTATAATAAACTTCATTTTAACTTGGAAAACAGTGTGGTAAATTAAGCTCATGCTCTTAATGCCACCATTTGGAAATAATACATATCACTTATACTTATCTTTTATTGCAAAACAAGTCTCATGTTCTCACAAATATTCTAAGGGACCAGGAAAATGAAATTCTACTATGCATCTGGAAGAAGGAAAACTAGAATGTTTTTGAGAATCCCTAACAATTACTACAAGGGCTTTCCATGTGGTGCTGGTGGTAAAGAACCTGACTGTCAATTAAGGAGACATAAAAGACATGGGTTTGATTCCTGAGTTGGGAAGATCCCCTGGAGAAGGAAATGGCAACCCACTCCAATATTCTTGCCTAGAGAATCCCAGGGACAAAAGGGCCTGGTGGGCTACAGTTGAGGGGGTCACAAAGAGCTAGATATGACTGAAGTGACTTAGCACACACACAAAGATTATTACCACTCATTTGAGAGTCATATAAAAATGTTTTCACTTCAACCCACTTAAGAGACTACAACAGTGGTATTCTGCCAAAGACTAAAGAGACACAAGTCACTACCCCTGAATTTGAGTATGCCCATGACTATTTGTGATAAAAATAAGTAATCTGTTCATTCAATAAACATTTAGTAAAACTCTACTCATCTATGGTCTAGATATTATGCTAAGTGATAAGAATTTAACGGTGAACAAGGTGCAATAGCTTGCTCTTAAGTTCGGTGAAGGACAGGGAAATCTGGTGTGCTGCAGTCCATGGGGTCACAAAGAGTCAGATGACTGAGCGACAGAAAAACAAAATGGTTTTCATATAATCTTTGAATGTTTTCATACAAATTTTAAATATTGATCTTCTAAAAAATACACATACTATCTTTAATTTTTTTAAGATGTATGTTATAGTGACAGATAAACACACAGGTAAAGAGCACAAGAATTTGTAAATGTTACTATAAGATTATATAGCAGGTTATCAAGGAATGAAATGATCACAGATTATATTGGGCTGGCAAAAAAGTTCATTCAGGTTTTTCCATAAGATTTTATGGATAAACTCAAATGAACTTTTTGACCGACCTAGTACTTAACTATGCATCTCATTAATTGTTGTCATTGAATTATATATGTTCCTCTTATGAACAGAAGTGATTAGATATTTCAGATTCAATCATAATCCAAGCAGATATTTGTCAAATGTTAACCAACCACTGAACACTGATGTCTTGGAATATCTTGAGACTGGGACAGGTGTCTAAATGGCTTGTGTAGAGTGAAGATGAGCTGTTAAGATTTTGTCTAGTAAATGTGCTTGAAGTGAAAGTTGCTCAGTCGTGTCTGACTCTTTGTGACCTCCATAGACTATACAGTCCATGGATTTCTCCAGGCCAGAATACTGGAGTGGGTAGCCATTCCCTTCTTCAGGGGATATTCCCAAACCAGGGATCGAACCCAGGTCTCCTGCACAGCAGGCAGATTCTTTACCAGTTGAGCCACAAGGGAAGCCCAAATGTGTATAAGAAGGGCATTTTTAGACTCTCCTACCCATTCCTCTAAAAAAATTCCAAAGATGAAATTCAAAGACTTTACCCCTTGAATAATCTGAGACTGCCTATAATCTTCAGGTCAAATAGCAGCACTGGAACAATACAGACCCTTAGTCATGTTGAATTGATGGGTTCTTTCCATTCAACTTAGAAAGTCATTCAGACTCTGTCCTTTAGAATATTCCTAAATGAAGTTTTATGATAACTCTATAACATCTAGGTTTTAGAGTGTGTTCATGAATAATTTCTTCCACTGTTTCTGCATTATAGAACACCATATCTAATAAAATACATTCATGAGAAGCATCTTTTCACACTATTACACATAAGGGAGAACAATATGATGATTTATTTTTCAACTTCATGTTGCGGTCTTCGTTTTACTTAATGCTTATTTTCATCAATTATATAGATGAGAAGGGGGAGGTGCTAAACATCACAATGAACATTAAGGACTTTAAGTTCTCTCCATCTTCCTCGGTGTAATAATTAAAATGATGCTCTGGGAATATAAGGCTTTGCAAGAGTCAGACATTACTGACTGACTAAGTGCACACACACACATACACAAGGAGCATAAATAAAGTGAAAGAAAAAAAGAAAGTGGAAGTGTTAGTTGCTCAGTGGTGTCTGACTCTTTACAACCCCATGAACTATAGCCTGCCAGGCTCCTATATCCATGGAATTCCCCAGGCAAGAGTACTGGAGTAGGTTGCCATTCCCTTCTCCAGGAAATCTTCCCAACCCAGGGATTGAATTTGGGTCTCTTGCATTGAAGGCAGATTCTTTATCATTTGATCCAGCAGGGAAACCCCAGGAGCATAGAGGAGGCATTATATAATTTTGTGTTTGTGAGAAAGGGAACTATAAAATGTTTATCTCTACAACAACACAATTCAGCCATAACTATACATATATCACCCTCGCTCTTGAGCCTCCCAACACAACACTGTAAAGCAATTTTCCTCCAATTAAAAATAAAAACAATTAATTTAAAATGTTTATGTCTAAACTGCCTTTAAATTCATGGAGACTGTCATTAGAGAAATGCAGCAGAAATAGAAGCAATTCTTATCACTTCTGATGTTTCTTTTGATCAACTGGGTATTCAATTACTGTAACCCACATGGCTTCTCTCTGACCTTTATAAGTTCTTTCTGAACACACTATGGGGGAAAAATTACTTTCTGAGCTGACAGGCAAAGGCTTGAAGCTATTGAAATGTGCATTATTTTTTATTATATGTTTTGTTGTCCCAGACTGGTGAAAGCTGGAATTCACTAGAAATGGTGAAGCATGCACTTGTTGTATGCAGAGTCTCACCAGACTCTACAGAATAAGAAGGTACACAGCAGACCACGGGGTAACTCTGTAGTGTACTCATCCTATTCGTGTTCTGAACAGTTGTCCTATATTTTGGGAAGACTTCCTCCAAATTTTGTTGTCCTAGTAGGATTGTCAGTCACAATATTTGTTTTTCCAGGAGTGTTTTAAAGGTGTGGTCATTTGATACAGACTCAGAAAATCCCAATACCCCAGAGTGTTGTCAATTGTTCTTGGTCCACTGCCAAGCAAGCCAAGTGTGTTCGATGACATTGTGCTCTGAGCACCCTCAATCTGCCTTTCAGGAATTAGACACTCTTTTTCCTCTAGGACCACTTACTTGAGTGATATGAGGCTGGGACTGCCAATTGTCACTTTTTCTGCCATGTGGCTGTACACAAAATTAACTCAAGAGGAGACAAGAAAGAAGATTTAGGATAGCACTGAGATCCATGGTCAAATCCTTGAGCTCTTTATCTCCTGAGAGCTACTCTCATATTCTCCCCACATTCATGAATCAGAACACTTCCTGTTGGCATGAATTTGTTGCACTGGGTTCCTGCCAATCATAAAGATACAGTATTTAAGGAACGAATACTGGGCTCCCCTGGTGGTGCTAGTGGTAAAGAACTCGCCTGCTAAAGCAGGAGACAGAAGAGAAGCAAGTTCGATCCCAGGGTTGGGAAGAACCCCTGGAAGAGGGCACAGCAAGCCACTCCAGTATTCTTGCCTGGAGAATCCCATGGACAGAGGAGCCTGGTGGACTAAGGTCCATACGGTTTCAGAGTCAGACATGACTGGGGTGACTTAGCCTTCATGCAAGGAACACACAGAAGTAGAGGTGTCTGCAAAAAATACTGACATATACTCCATAGAAGTATACAGCTTACCGAAGGTACGATGGCTGACCAGACTCAAGGAGTAACTGCCAGGCTGCTCTTCACACTAGCCAATAGAAACCACCCCAGGGAGACTATAAAACAATGCAACAGAAAATACATTGACGTCACAGACACAGACCAGGAAGGGAGGAAAGCCAAGAATCGGCATTCCTGCGCAGGAGTACAGAAGAAATCATGAAAGAAGTTTGCAACAGTTTAAGATTTGTATACAATAACCGAAATTCAGAAGGAGCACTGGAGAACATTCGAATTTTAATCGTGCCATACTTGAGGCTATTGTATTTTTCTCTATACAAGATCTAATATCAAATAATTATTTTCCTAAAATAAAACTTCCTCCTGAAACACCAGGGCCAATATCTTGGCAAGAAGTTTGATTTTTTTATTACTTTTTGCTGGAGCTAGAGCCAACTGATTTTGCCTCCATGCCAGAAATTTTTCTAGCCTTAGGGATACATAATGAGCACATCTCTACTAAAATGAAACTGAGTTTTCCCATTTTAAAATGAGTATTTCTAATATGTAGAAATAAGCTCAGTAATAGTGAGTTTCCCCCAGAGATCTTAACAATACAGATAATTTAAATATTAAAATATTGTAATTTTGAATACATTAACAATTACAGGACTGATCTGGTGTTCTTTATGAGAACTGAACCTCAAAATTTGAGTTCCAATTACTTTCTTCTGAAGCAACAGAATAATAAAAGCCTTGCCTAACCACCTAGAGTTTACACCTGCCGCAAATCCATTGAACCATCTTGCTACAATGTGTGGAGTTCTCATACTGTGCACTCACTTTTTAAGAGGAGAAAGAAACCACTATGTTTCCCAGATTCCCTTGTGACTAGGTTACAGTCACATAATCTGAGTTTTACCAGTACCAGCTGACTTTTTGAAATGTGGATGCAGGATGAAGCAAGATGAGGTAATAGCTGTGTGCATAAACCATCTTCTATGTAAGCAGTGTCCAAAAGTATCTGCTTCTTCCAGTGTAGCCCCCCTGTATCTAAACAGCTGTTGACAGCCCTGTGGTGTGGTGGGCACTGCTGCTGAGGACTTTGTCCTGGGGGTTACATCCCAGCTTGGTTCCCCCAGCTATTGCAGGGTCTGTGTGTTATCAAACAACATGACATAAAACCATTCAAAAAGACTGCTTGAATTTGCAAGAGTGAATTCGGTTGTTGAAATTTGCGATTAATAATCTAAAAATGTGAAGCTAAAAGAAGATACATAGGAAAATGATCAGTAAACTTTTATATATTATGCAAATAGAAGATGGTGCTAGTTTATGGGGGCTGTTATACGTCTTTCAATAATTCTAATCTGTGGTACTAATGCACTTCTGTTTTTTGCATTCTTAAAAAGAATGAAACAAAACATTGAACAAATTTTATTAAAATCCTAATTATTCTAGGATTTTTAACTTTTTAAACTTACCATTTCCTTTTTTAGTGCTAGATAATTTGTAATGGAGACTATTGGACATACAAATAGGACAAATTCCGCGCCCCCCAAATTGTATGTATCACATCTGAAATCGTTCTGTGAAATGAAGAACAAGGAATGCCTTGAGCCTGCAATGCTTTCTGCCAACTATGAAAGGGAGAAGGGCAAGAGTGACTCTGATAGGCTTGTACATCTTCAATTCAGCACCAATCTATGCTGCTTCCCAAGAGGATGCCTAAATAGTATTAGACAATGAAGATGTCTAGTAATAGGGTGCATTGATACATAAACTTTACATGCATGTAAATGAGAACAGTCAGCTCCCAGAGGAGTCAGCTAGGAGTCAGAATTGTCTCTCCTTGTAAAAAGAAAACACACACACACACACACACACACACACGCACACACACACACCCTAGAGTAGCAATAGCAGTAGTGGCCACAGTAAGACTACAAATAACTGATTGTTCACTATAATACAAACATGATAATTGGATTTTTGCATTCTCAATAAAACATATTAGACATTTTCAAGAAGATTGTATTGATGAGAGACTATATGGGTTTAAAAAAAAAATTCTGGGAGTGCTCTTCTTTCATACATAAGATAAGGTTAACTTACCTTTCATTTTTCAGACTCATTAAACAAAAGATCCTTGCACCAGTTGCCCTGCCCTGAATGCATTCCCTGCAATACATACTCAGTTGCATCATATTACAAACAACTTCTCCACTGGAAAACTGCTCTCTGCTTTTCTTTGCCTGTTTCTACCTCTGATTTCTGCTTCAGAGGATGAGCTACAGCATGTTTTCCATTTGCAATGAGAGAGCTCATAGAGATCCTGCTGGATCTCTGAAGTTAAAGTGCCATCTTGTGCCAGAATAAAGCATCTCAATATGGCCTTTTTAAAATGTGAGCAAGACACATGATCACTTTCATACAATAGCGATACATCAAGGCTGTTGCCTTCTGCCTCTTGCTATGACAGTACTATCAGCATAAATGGATACTACAGACATCATTCTCTCATGTGCAAATAAAGATTGCTTAAGACTTAGGTAAGTTCTTTGAGGACTGAGGGCAAACCCCAGTCTCTCTAATAAACTTGTACTGCCTGTACCAATCATGCTACTTGGAACTGATCCATTCTATTTCAAGAATGTAAATGGCAGCGATGCTCAAAACATTGTACCCAGGAGGGAAGGCCAATGCCAGCACACACTATGCTGCCAATGCACAGTCAGCATTTGCGGGAGTTTCATAAAGCAAACAAAATAGTTTCCTGCATTTAGCCTGACAGCTTTCAAAAGCTGTCTCATGGGACTGGCAAGAGGTTTTATCATATCATCATGCTGACAATGCCACAAGGCTAAAAGCATGTAGGATTATCATTCACAAGGTATTCATATTATAATTCCTTAAATTAATAATGTATAGGTGAAATTTTTCAAAAGTAAAGAATCTAGACCATATTTTCAAACTGTAGTAAGTAGTGGAAACCATGAAATTATACTACAAAACACAGTCCAACATCTGGAATGGGAAAACATCTCCCTATATAACCTCAGCTATGATGAAAGAACAGTTACTAAAATAGATACACTAGTTTATAGGGAATGTGAAATCAAAAGGAAGTCCAGGAGAGACTGATTTGGGGGTCAGTGATCTGAAAGAGTTTCATATAATTGAGAACACTTTTTTAGTTGTTGTTTAGTCACTAAGTCATGTCTGACTTTTTGTGACCCCATGAACTATAGCAAACTCCAGGAGATTGGTGAAGGACAGGGAAGCCTGGCATGGGGCAGTGCATGGGCTTGCAAAGAGTCAGACAGAATTGAGCACAATAACAATGGACTGTAGCCCACCAGGTTCCTGTGTCCACGAAATTTTCCAGCAAGAATACTGGAGTGGGCTGCCATTTCCTTCTCCAGGGGATCTTCCAGACCCAGGGATCAAACCTGCATTTCCTTCTTGGCAGGCAGATTCTTTACCACCTAGCCATGTAGGAAGCCAGTTAAGAGCACACTGGTATCCAAATATAAGGCTTAAATACACACAAAGTATCAGATAAATAATTAGTTTTCCTCTTGAAAAAGATCACAAAAAGCAAGACTTCTATCAGATCCACTAAAAAGTATACTATCTTAGTAATTTTTTTCTATCCAAATTTTATAACATTTTAACTCTTTGAAACAGCTTTCTTTTTGTATACAACATAGTCCTTGGAGGAGCAATAGAAAGGAGGCATCATATAGAGGAACAGATACTGATCTATTCTTAGTATTATTTTCAACATTTTTGTGCATCAAAAAATAAATAGTATTTGATGAATTTCTAAGCAGCCTAATTCTGCTTCGAGTACTAGAATTTGTAGGAATTGTGACAAGGTTTATGTAGATTATTATAATAGTGATGATAATGCTCTAATATTACCCTTTTGTTTAAATATTTATCAGTGAGTTTTATTTTTTATAATTAACTGTTTATTGAGCACTTATTATATGTCCACCATTCAATTGAGTGTTTAAAGAAATCTCATTCAATCTTTAGCACAACTGAGGCTCAGAAAGGTAGAATCTCAGAGTTTACCAAAATTATACAGCTTATTAGACTTGGCTACATCTGTTACAACCATATTTTCAACTGAACTATCAATAACTATGGCAAACAAATAAAACTATATGTCCTATATTTAATAAACAAAAAAGTTAAAAAGTGCTGAAGCATTTAAGTAAATAGGGTACACTTATATGACTCTTGTGCAGCTTAACTTACAGAATATAAATACTCATAGTGGTTTTCTTCAATTTCTTCCTAACAGTTAAATGAAATGTTATATATGGTCTTTTTGCTCAATATCTCCTACTCTGAACATGTAAGTGGCATCAGCCATCCCTGAGCCTCTCCACATTACTTTGCTCCATTATTAAAATGGCTTTCCATTGGGTTTGACTGCTTCCTCTCACACTGCCTGATGTCTACAACTAAGACTGTGGCTAGAGTGGTGATGTTAAGTGATATTTAAGACCCCAGACACAGCACTGGTAACATCCTCATCTCATCTGTGATATGCCCTTCTCCTTTGCCTCTTTTCCCCTCCACATCTGTACCATCTTTCTGGGGGGATGTGTTTGTGAGATTAGAGATGGAGAGCATCATCTCATGACTGCAGGATCCATAGTCTATAAGTCTTGTAAAAGAAAAAAAAAATGATTTATGTGCCGTGGCACATACACTGCTATATGGCTTTCCAATAGACATTCAACACAGTACAGACTCCAAACAGTACAGCAGGTGAGGAGAGAGTCTAAGGGGCATGTGGACTTCAAGTCTCTGTTTGACACAGGGCCCTTGATAGCCATGGCAAATCCGGTTGCAGCTCACTATTTCAATGAACAAAAATCTTGTCTTTTTATGAATTTCAAAAATTCTACTTTTTATTTTTCCATCTTCTTTGGGCTCATCAGTTATCCCTGAGGACAGTACTATGGAGGGCATTCAAGTCTACAGATGTTCTAAAGGTTCTGACCACCCATTTGATGTTTTTTTGGTAGCCAGTTTTCTCTATTAGAAATTAGTAAGAAAGCTCTCTTTCACCCTCCCTTGCTCTCACTCACTTTCCCTTCATTCACTCACACACACTCACACATACACACTCAAATATATATTTCTGATGTAGTTTCTACAATGTGGGGGGAAGGACATGTGATTCATTTAACTCACTCCTATTCAAAAGGACCAACGATACAATTGAATGTCTGAATGCATTGAATGTCTGACTATGCCTAGGGTCATGAAGTAAAGAAATAGAAAATGAAAGCTGTTTCTAACATGCCCATGCTTACATGTTATACTTGATTGGTTTTGAGTCCCTCTGCACCTTGATCCCAACCACTGCAGTGTAAAAAGTGTCTGCCCTTCTAAAATTTCTAACACAAAAAGGTGAAATCACTTAACTATACATTTGAAAGATGGGAGAAAAGATGTGCTTGTCTAACATTGACTGTCTTGCCTCTGGATACAATTCCATCAAGGCAACTGGAAAAAACATATGCTCTCCTTCTCTTCCCATTCAAACTGGGAAAACAAAAACTCAAAGCTTCAAAGTAAACTTAAAAAAAGAAAGCCTAGAACAGAAAGACTGATGTCTACTGTAGAAGTGTGATGTATGCTTTGAATTTCCTTCAATAGTTGCAAGCTCCTCACTGACCTGGGAAGACTGGGATGGCATCTTGCCATCAGGGTGCATGCCAGAGAAGCATCTTCTATGCATTTATTCACTCTCTCCTTCTGGGGCCACTATATGGGCATCAGCTGTGTGCCTGGTACTGAGTTTGACATTCAAGATAGAAAGTTGAGTAAGCAAGATCTCTGCCTTCACACTGCTCACAGTATTGGGTAGGGGATCCCAGGAGCAGAAAGAGATTATGGTTTCTCCAGTTAGGGGAAGGGGCAGTGAGTCATAAAAAGAGGAGTCCTCTAAAGGTCATATGAGCTGAGCCATGAGAATAAGTAAGAGTCATCCAATTGGAAAGGATGGCAGTGCTAGGCCGATAAACACAGTGAAACTTCATGTGCTAAGTCTCAGAGAACAGAAATACTGGGTATATAGGTAACAAGGAATTGGGGTTGGTGCAGTCATTCCAACATTAGTCTTTGCAAGATCATATATTTTGGTTTAATTTGTTTTTTTCTTACTATGTTTTCTCACTGGTACATTACTCTTTATATAGTAGGGGCCTTATAGGGACTCTTAGTTTACATTAGGCAATTTAATACTGTTACAATCAGTTCAGTTCAGTTGCTAAGTTCTGTCTGACTCTTTGCAACCCCATGGAATGCAGCACGCCAGGCTTCCCTGTCCATCACCAACTCAAAGAGCTTGATCTATCACATGTCTATCAAGTCAGTTATGCCATCCAACCATCTCATCCTCTGTCATCCCCTTCTCCCCCTGCCTTCAATCTTTCCCAGCATCAGGGTATTTTCCAATGAGTCAGTTCTTGGTACCAGGTGGTCAAAATATTGGAATTTCAGCTTCAGTATCAGTCCTTCCAATGAATATTCAGGACTGATTTCCTTAAAGATCGACTGGTTGGATCTCCTTGCTGTCCAAGGGGCTCAAGAGTCTTCTCCAACACCACAGTTCAAAAGCATCAATTCTTCAGCATTCAGCTTTCTTTATGCTCCAATTCTCACATCCATACATGACTACTGGAAAAACTATAGCTTTGACTAGATGGACCTTTGTCAATAACATAATGTCACTACTTTTCAAAATGCTATGTAGATTGGCCATAGCTTTTCTTCGAAGGAGCAAGAATCTTTTAATTGCATCACTGCAGTCACCATCTGCAGTAATTTTGGAGCCCCCCAAAATAAGGTCCGTCACTGTTTCCATTGTTTCCCCATCTATTTGCCATAGGAAATCAGTCCTGAATATTCATTGGAAGGACTGATGCTGAAGCTGAAACTCCAACACTTTGGCCACCTGATGTGAAGAGCTGATTCATCTGAAAAGACCCTGATGCTGGGAAAGATTGAAGGCCAGAGGAGAAGGGGACGACAGGGGATGAGATGATTGGATGGCATCCCTGACTCAATGGGCATGAGTTTGAGTAAACTCCAGGATTTGTTGATGGACAGGGAGGCCTGGCTGCCATCCATGGGGTTGCAAAGAGTCGGACACGACTGAGTGACTGAAATGAACTGAAGTGAACTGATGGGACTGAATGCCATAATCTTAGTTTTCTGAATGTTGAGTTTTAAGCCAAATTTTTTAACCTTCTTCATTCATATTCATCAAGAGGCTCTTTAGTTCTTCTTCACTTTCTGCCATAAGGGTGGTGTCATCTGCATATCTGAGGTTATTGATATTTCTCCTGGCAATCTTGATTCCAGTTCATGCTTCATCCAGCCCAGCATTTTGCATGATGTATCCTGCATATAAGTTAAATAAGCAGGGTGACAACATATAGCCTTGAACCACACCTTTCCCGGGTTGGAACAAGTCTCTTGTTCCATGTCTAGTTCTAACTGTTGCTTGTTTACCTGCATACACAATTCTCAGGAGACAGGTAAGGTGGTCTGGTATTCCCATCTCTTTTAAGAGTTTTCCAGTCTGTTGTGATTCACACAGTTAAATGCTTTGGAGTAGTCTATAAAGCAGAAATAGACATTTTTCTGGAGCTCTCTTGCTTTTTCTATGATCCATAGGATTTTGGCAATTTGATCTCTGGTTCCTCTGCCTTTTCTAAATCCAGTTTGAACATCTGGAAGTTCACAGTCCACGTATTGTTGAAGCCTGGCTTGGAGAATTTTGAGCATTACTTTGCTACCATGTGAGATGAGTGCCATTGTGTGGTAGTTTGAACATAATTTCCATTGCCTTTCTTTGGGATTGTAATGAAAACTGACCTCTTCCAGTCCTGTAGTCACTGCTGAGATTTCCAAATTTGCTGGCATATTGAGTGCAGCCCTTTCACAGTATCATCTTTTAGGATGTGAAATAGCTCAACTGGAATCCCATCACCTCCCCTAGGTTTGTTTCTAGTGATGTTTCCTGAGGCCTACTTGACTTTGCATTCCAGAATGTCTGGCTCTAGGTGAGTGATCACACCATCATGGTTATCGTGGGCATGAAGATCTTTTTTGTACAGTTCTGTGTATTCTTGCCACCTCTTCTTAATATCGTCTGCTTCTGTTAGGTCCATACCATTTCTGTCCTTTATTTTGCCCATCTTTGCATGAAATATTCCCTTGGTATCTCTAGTTTCCCTGAAGAGATCTCTAGTCTTTCCCATTCTATTGTTTTCCTCTACTTCTTTGCATTGATCACTGAGGAAGGTTCTGTTATCTCTCCTTGCCATTCTTTGGAACTCTGCATTTAAATAGGTGTTACTTTCCTTTTCTCCTTTGCCTCTCTCTTTTCTCAGCTATTTGTAAGGCCTCCTCAGACAACCATTGTGCCTTTTGGCATTTCTTTTTCTTGGGGATGGTCTTGATCATTGCCTCCTGTACAATGTAAGGAAACTCTGTCCATAGTTCTAAAGGCATTTGGTTTCACTATTTTTACTCTTTTTTCAGCCACAAGATTTTGAGTTCCCACATCACTACCTGCTCCATGAAGCTATAATGATAAACTGTCTGCAAAGAATACAGGGCACATAGAGGCCCATAAAACTGTCATAACCTAATTTATATCAAGTCGAGTACTGAGAATAAATTTCTTCAGAACAGTTTCTTCCCTCAGACCACTGGAAGTAACTTAGAATAACGTCTATCTCATACTTGTAAACATCTGGGCTTAGCAGATTTCTAGATAAACACTTAGAATTGTTTCTCATGAAAATGATCTGGTGCATTTCCGCAGGCATGAAGAGCAGTTAGCCCCAGTTCAACGGTCTACTTCTTAGGTTATAGCAACTTTGAAGAGAAGTTTTAATGCTAGATCTGTTAACAGTTAGAGTATGTATTCCTAGTAATTTTTCCTTTTGAAATTATAAAAAGTGAATTTTGTAACTTAAGATGTCTGAATCCTTTTTAAGGTTTTAAATTGACAAAACCAATTGACAGATACATATGTTTTCCTTTGACCGTTTGTTAAATGGCTTCCCTGTGAAATCCAGCTCTCCTGTCTATATAGATTTTGGGGGTGGGGGGTGGGAACACAATGTTTTCCTTAAAAATAGATTGCATTATCAGAGTTCTATTTTAATACTGTCATTTGAACTGAAATATGGCTAGTAACGTCTCCCGTCTTACTGTACACTTAGTATTCCTGCAAAGTTCTATTTGAAAGTCATGTTCAGCTCATATATTGCTACTCTGACAATCTCTCTTTCTGCTTCTTGTTCTGAAATATACATGTATATGAAAATACATATTTTCACATTTTTCCCCTAAGACAGAATCACTTTTTATGAAGTTCACTCTTAAAGGGGAACTTAAACATATCCTAGTGTCATAATCATAAAAGAACAGATTATTTGTCAAGAAATAAATAAGATAAAATCTTCCACCAAATGAAAAGTGAATACAATCTTTCCCACCACATTTTCAAGCACCTTCTTCATGCTTACCATCAAATATACAGCAGATCTCTTATTCTAGATTTTTTTGCAATCCTAATTTCAACATTACCCCATGACATATCAACTACTCATCTAGTTAATAACATGATCAAAGGTACTAAAGAATGTGAAAAATAAAATTCAAGTCTCTTTTAAATATTTATACTGTCAAGTAATTAAATATTTGAAAAAATCAGTTGTGTTCATATATCAAGTATTAAATATAATTGTCCTAGTCCTTTGCTAAGGTAAACAGGTAACAGCCATCATCTCATTGTAAAAATTACTTCTAAAATGGACCTCTTAAATACAAAACAATAATTTGTAATAATAAGAATTACTTATGTACTACACTATTTCATGGTTTATTTTCCAACTTGTTAGGTCAACTTCTTGGGCAAAATGTTAGTGTGAAAACTGATGATTGACTCAAATCTTAATACCTCTAACATTTTGTGCCATAAAATACACGTCAAATTTCACAAGTGTATTATTGGTCTTGCTAGATATGTATTTTATAAGATGTTAATAGAAGTAAACCTCCTCAATTCCAAAGCATCCCATAAAATTTAACTTCAAATAAATGACATAGATCATTACAAATATGTGTGAGGCTTTCTATTATATGCCACCTCTGGTGGCTCAGACAGTAAAGAATACACCTGCAATGAAGGAGACCTGTGTTCAATTCCTGGGTCAGGAAGATCTCCTGGAGAAGGTTACCCACTCCAGTATTCCTGCCCGGAGAATTCCATGGACAGAGGAGCCTGGAGAGCTATAGTTCAAGGGGGTCACAGAGAGTCAGACATGACTGAATAACTAACATTTCTATTGTACAATGTCAGGGATTAGTTGAGGCCATTCATATCAACACCCAGATGACCTAGACCAGTGGTGGGTACCTGGACTAAAGGGTTAGAGGAAATTCACCTGTGGCTTCAATTTAAGGATACTGTGAGCACCTGTGTCACACCAAAATCTTTACATGTCTCCAGCCCAACTGGCAAGTATATACCCCAAGACAGAGCCATGAAATAACTAGAGGTATTTTCTAGCTAGAGACTAGGGAAAGAAAAATAATGAATGAAAGATGCCTCTCTAAAAATGAATGCCTATATATGAAAAGATGCTCATCATTGCTAATTATCAGAGAAATTCAAATAAAAACCACAATAAAGTACCATTTCACACTGGTCCAAATAGCCATTATCAAAAAATCTACAAATAGCAAATGTCGTAGAAGATATGGAGAAAAAGGAAACTCTCCTCCTCTGTTGGTGGGAATGCAAATTAGTCCAGCCATTAGAGAAATGGTACAGAGATCTCTCAAAAAACAAAAAATAGAGTTGCCATATGATCCAGCAATCTTAATCCTGAGCATATATCTGGACAAACTATCATTTGAAAAGATAAATGCACTCAAATGTTCATAGAGGGACTGTTTACAATAGCCAAGACATGGAAGTAACCTAAGTGTCCATCAGCTGATAAACAGATAAAGAATATATGGTATAGTTATATAAGGTAATATTACTCAATCATAAAAACTGAAACAATTCTACATATATATGCATGCATGCTAAGTTGTTTCAGTCTTGTTTGACTCTGTACAACCTTATGGACTATAGCCTGCCAGGGTCCTCTGTCAATGGGATTTTCCAGGCAAGAATACTGGAGTGGGTTGCCATGTCCTTCTCCAGGGGATCTTCCTGAACCAGGGTTAGAAATCATGTCTCATGTCTCATTCACTGACAGGCAGGTTATTTGCCACTAGTGCCACTTGGGAAGCCCTTAAAGAAATACCTTTTCACTAAAGGCCTTTTCTTTTTTTTTTTTGGCTGCGTGCATGTTAAGTTGCTTTAGTTTTATCTGAATCTACAACCTATGAACTGTAGCACAGCAGGCTCTGTGGAATTTTCCAGGTAAGAATACTGGAGTGTGTTGCCCTGCCCTCCTCCCGGGTATCTTCTTGACTCAGGGATAGAACCTGTGTCTCTTACATCTGTGGTATTGACAGGCAGGTTCTTTACCACTAGTGCCACCTGGGGAGCCCCCGGATATATGTGTGTGTGTGTGTGTGTGTGTGTGTGTGTGTGTATAACTGAATCACTTTACTGTATAGCAGAAACTAACACAACATTGTAAATCAATTCTGCTTCAGTAAAACACATTTTTAAAAAATCAAAAAGAAAATAAAAATGAATACCTATAGGAAGTTAGGCAAAATTACTTAGAAAATTACTTTCGGAAAAGTAACTTTAGAAAAACAGTTATAAAAAATGCAAAACCAAAAATCCAGCTATTATTAAGATGGAATACAAGGAAAAACTAGAAACCAGAAAGAAAAATAAAAAGATGAAATGGAGCTGCTTCTGCTACTGCTGCCGCTGCTAAAGTTGCTTCAGTCGTGTCTGACTCTGTGCGGCCCCATAGACGGCAGCCCACCAGGCTCCCCCGTCCCTGGGGTTCTCCAGGCAAGAACACTGGATCGGGTTGCCATTTCCTTCTCCAATGCGTGAAAGTGAAAAGTGAAAGTGAAGGCGCTCAGTCGTGTCTCCCAGCGACCCCATGGACTGCAGCCCACCAGGCTCCTCTGTCCATGGGATTTTCCAGGCAAGAGTACTGGAATGGGCTGCCATTGCCTTCTCCATGAAATGGAGCTATGAGTATAAAGTTACATTTTGAATGTATTAGCTACCTTCAAAAAGCACATTTGATGTGAAGTTTACATTACACATAAAAGCAACGTTCTTTAGAACAGTAGTTCCAAAATACTATTTTATATTAGGATCAGCTGGGGTCTTTTTAAAAGGCAATTTTGTGTCACTTTCCCTGTGATTTTGACTTCTGATTTACTCATTTAGAGCCTTTAGAGGGGTAATTTTATTTATTTTTGTTCTTCAATTAAAATCATTCCTTGTTGAAATGTATTTTAAAGGTAATATGGCAATGAAATTGATTTTTAAGAATGTCATCAAAGGTGTACTTTGAGGACAAGTGGGCAACTTTGGATTTCCCCAGAAATAAATGAATGCATTTCTTTTGACAAGTACTGTTTTTATAAGGAGCTATAACATACAGCAAATTAGGGAATCTCAAGTCTCATGTGAAGTTAAAAACTATTTACTCTCATCATTATAATTATCATCTTGTAGAAAGTTTCTTAACAAAAACCAACAGATTAAAAGGAGATATAGACACACAAAAATATGCATATAGATATCCACGCATATGGAGATACACTCATAAAAGTACATAAAACTTCAGAGACATATTCTTGCATAAATTAGATCAAATTAACAGTCAATCATGGGGGAAAAAAAGCATAAATGTGTAATTAGATGCAATTTAGGCATTACTTTCTGATTTTGGAAATAATTAAAATTATAAGATGAAATTTATAGGATACCTACATATCTAATAGTGATATTTCATCTATTTTGACATAAATATAATATTAATAACAAATATTCAAATCATAATCTAGCCATAGATACTAGGAATAGAATTTCATGAGAAATACTGTCTTATGGTTATTTCAAAAATGTCACATTTCACAGTATGTTTGGTTTCGTTTTCATTAATTTACATTATTTACTTGTTGAGGATCATGGTTGACCTTTATATCATCATGAAAAATATGAAAAAGAAAACTAGAAAACAAAAAAAATCTTAATCATGAGTATAAAGGGAGAAATACCTGTAATCCACTCTCCCCTTCGTAACTCATACAGGAGTAACTGCTTTGTCAGGTGTGAAAAATTAATATTTCCTAATCTATTTATTTCATCTATGTAAACCAGATTCATAAAAAGTAAAACAGAATATACCAATAAAACATAGGCAAACAATAAGAATTAAACACAGTAGCTTAAAATATCTGTGTGTGTCTTGGCATTAAAGCTATCTGGTTATAGGATGGTTTGGTTTTATGGAATATTAGTTGCAAAAAATAGAAACTCAACTACACACATTTAAAAAATAATTTCTTATTTATAGGTAATACTATAAGACACACTATATCAAGATTGATTTTATTATTTACTGAATAAACAGAAGATGAACCAATAAAAAGTACCAATAACAGGAATCTCTGAAAACACTGCTTTAAAAATCATCACTCTTGGACATAGCTATTACTTAGTAAGCTTTAAATTATTATGTAAGATTAATTTTAAGCTTTCCTGAAGTCAATTACTTTTCTAAAACATTTCACATATGAATATTTAATATTCTAGCCTTACCAATCTGATAAGAAAATGTTGGCCTTTAAACATAAATGGATTTTGAAACAGGATATCTATTCAGTTATTGACCCAAGCCACTTTTTTTTTTTTTTTACTTTCTTGACTATATTTGAGAATCCATTATGATTTCTAATACCAGTGATTAGTATTTATGACAGAATCAGTCTAATCTTTACTTCCTAGGTAGTTCTTGAATTTATTTTCAAATAATTAATAGTTGTACCATTCCTTTTGTGAGAATGATTACCTTAGATATGTTTCCTCCAGCTTTCCTTCTAATCCTGCCAAATGACACCCTACAGTATCTCCCTCTGAAGTGGAGTGACAGATTGACAGGTGTTGTCAGCAAGAAGCCTGATGCCTGACAGACGTGTTTGTTTCCTAATAGATTCAATAAGGCATAAAGGGGGGCGGGGGAAGGCAAGCAGTGACTACAGCCTGGGGAAGTATTTGGCAAACCCCTTCTGAAAGATGTGACATCTTCGACCACTCTGATTGAGGCACAGATACTCACACGCTGCACTGTTGACTTCCTAAAATATTCAGCCAAGATGCCTGATGGCATGTTATTATCTAGAAAACCATGATACATATCATAATGAAGTCCAAATTCATTGCATTATTTTTTTTGTACTTTCAAAAAATGCTGTGGTCGAGGGTTGTTAGAAAAATGACATAAAAATGTATCTTAAGGATCTGTTACCTCTTATTCCCTCTGCAACTTGGAAACTACGCTCTGAGCATCTTCTCAGCAGCAAACATCTTCAGCCTGCTGTGAGTCGTTACACCCTCAGCAAGACTTCCTCCCACCTTCATTTAGTTCCCCTAAGAAAACACTGTGTGCTGTGTGTTCAATTTTTGCAGCCCTTGGATCCCAAGCATAGCTAAACGGAAACTGACCAATTCTGTAATAAGCAACCTCTTCAATTAGTCATACTGTCACCTGTGATAATGTAAGTTCTTTGTGATTCTAATCATCAGCTGTCATTCATATAATGCCAGGTGCCTAGCAAAGCACTTTGTGGAATTTTTCATCCATCTGTCCAGTCTTAGAAATGACCTTCTACCACTTTCCTTTGTATACATGTTGTCTTTAAATAGGGCATTTGCATAACAAAAGAATGCCTCTGACTACTCTAGGAAGTTGCATGGTGAGAGAAGAAACTGTACTAATTCTTTGTAATCCTTGTGACATTGAAGGCTATTTCCATTCAGCCTCGGGCCACCAACACTTCAGTGTATTTATTTAAGGGCAGCAAAAGCTGTTAACAAGCATACATCTCTCTTTTATCAACTACAAATTTATTAGCAGCAGAAAAAAAATCTATAATACAAATAGATATTTGTATTGCAAATACTTAAGGGAGTAACTAATGAGGCCATTTATTGTCCAAATTTGCCTAATTATTATGCTGAGAAATGGTCTACAAGCCAGTATGTGCTTTGAAATTAAGCATTTTCAGTAAATACATCAAAGCAGTTGGAACCAAACAGCACAAACTTCAGAAATCTCTCTATTCATATTGATCCTAGCTTGCATAATGTTACATAGAAAACTAGCTACAAACACTTTAAAATAAATGATCCACAGGCAAATCTAAAGAAATGAACAGCCTCCCAAGGAGAAGTATTCTAACTAGACTGACCATAAAATTAATCCTCCAAACCAAAATACTTCTGAGAATGGAAGAGGCCATTATTAGTAATTACATCAGGACCACACGCATAATGCTGGATGTTCCCAGGCAAAACAAAATGTATGCTCTATGTGCCTCAACTTCCGTGCTCCAAAGGTCTTAAATAAACACTTAAGTCTTTATCTATTGCATAAAGCATATGTTTCTTTAAATGCTTCCATAATATTGACCTATCCACCATTCCATTCTTCCATTACATTATTCTAAACTGAATCCACTGTCTAAGAATATTGACCTACATGTGTTAGATGGCCAGGCTCTTCTGAAATTCTTTGCCTGGGGCTATAGATTCTGCTTGGGGATAATATCCTGCAACTTAATCTATCAAAGGAAAATCACTCTTGTAACACAAGGTTGAATTAATTATGTCTTTTGAGGGCAAATGGGAGAGAGACTTTAGGTCCCTTTATGTTAGGGAATGGAATAAACCTTCCATAAGCAAGTCAACTCTGAGGAATGGTTCCTTCATCTCTGCAGTTTTTTCCTAAATAGAATTTTGTCTCCAACTCCTTTCTTACTAACAGTTCAACTATGTCAGGATTATTTTATTGGTCTAGGTCCTGGAGAAGTACTGAACTTAGTTAATTATTATCTTTCCTAGGAGTCTGAGATTTCATACTACGTCATTCTTAGAAGAGTGTCACTGGACTCTAGAAAACCCCTGTGGTCACTGAAAGGACAAACCACCCGTGGCTAATGGTGGAATCTCTTAGGTGGCTTCTTTACCTTCTGAACCACCAGGGACGCCCAAGAATATTGGAGTGGGTAGACTACGCCTTCTCCAGGGGATCCGCCCGACCTAGGAATCGAATCGGGTTCTCCTGAATTGCATGTGGATTTTTTCACCAGCTGAGCTACCCGGGAAACCCTTTACTCTGAGAAAGAATGTGGCAAGCCGGGTGAAGCGTATGGAGCACTTTGAACCTCTCTTTCTTTGTGAATCCTTCCAAGAATCTTGACAGGCAAAATTCAGTTTTTCCTACAGAATACTTTGCTATAATTTTGTGTTTCCCTCATCACTGAGATAGATCTATGTTAAATCAGAACACTTATGTTTCAGTTTCTATCCCCCACTGGTTCATGAACTTTTCCCCCCAGCTTTGCTGAGATATAATTGACATAACACACTATATAAGTTTAAGGTATACAATGTGATTTGATATACATATATTACAAAATGATTAACACCACAGCATCAGCTAACACCTTAATTACATCACATAATTACCATTCTTTTTTGTGGTGAGAAAATCTAAGGTCTATTCTCTTAGCAACTTTCAAGTATGGAATATAGTATTATTAACTATAATTACCATGATATAGATTAGATCCATAGAACTTCTTCTTATAACTGGAAGCTTATACTTTTTGACTCACATTTTACAATTTCTACTCCCCCACCCCCCGCCAGCTGCTGGTAACTACCACTCTTTTCTAAGTTTAGAATTTGGCTTTTTATAGACTCTATAAGTGATAGCATAGAATATTTATCTATCATCTGCCATTTCACTTAGCATAAGGCCTTCAAAGTCCATCCAAGTTGTCACAAATAACAGAATTTTCTTCCTTCTCCTGCTGAATAATATTGCTCTGTGTGTGGGGGGAGGGGGGGAGGGAAGTGTGTGCAGGTGCCATATTTTATTTATTTATTCATTAATCCATAGATGGACACATAAGCTGTTTCCATATCTTCGCTATCATGAATAATGTCACAATGAACATGGGAGTGCAGATATCACTTGGAGACCCTGTTTTTATTTCCTTTGAAAAGAAATATACTATATAAGTATACTAAATATACTATATACTCAGAAGTAGAATTGCTGAATGGATCATAAACTTCTGAACTTGCCATTCCTTATGGTACAAGTAACACGGCATTCAGTGTATGGTCAATAAATGTTAATTGTATGGAACTGACAAATAAGTAAGTAATATTAGTTCCAAATAATGTGAAAAACACATCATAAACAAGAGAAATCAACAGCTCTTTTATTCTAAGATGATGAGAAATAAGTTACTATTCATCTCATTTCTCATTGCTTCTTGCCTCTGTCATTCTTACGGAGACAGAAAAATAGAATCAATGGATGTGTATTAAGTAAAACTATACACAAAGTACCAATGAAGGCACTAGGAATTATAATCATTGGTATCATAAATCATATATTCTTAAAGAATTATGTGTCAAATTAATTTTAAGCCTTATCCTAGTTTTGAGTAAAAAATCAATTTCATACAGTCAACATAATAATAGGAGAAGGCAATGGCATCCCACTCCAGTACTCTTGCCTGGAAAATCCCATGGACGAAGGAGCCAGGTAGGCTGCAGTCCATGGGGTCGCTAAGAGTCAGACACAGCTGAGCGACTTCACTTTCACTTTTCCTTTCATGCATTGGAGAAGGAAATGGCAACCCACTCCAGTGTTCTTGCCTGGAGAATCCCAGGGATGGGGGAGCCTGGTGGGCTGCCGTCTACGGGGTCACACAGAGTTGGACACGACTGAAGTGACTTAGCAGCAGCAGCATCAGCAGCAAGATAATAGAACTAGCAAACTATCATAAAGAGATTAGCTTGAATATAAGATCAAGAATATAGAGGTGTTTAAGAAGTAGAAACAAATAAAAATTCAATGTCTTATCAACCTTTATATTATTTTAAATACAAGTAAGGTTTATGTGCTTCCCATGTGTCCCTAGTAGTACAGAACCTGCCAGCTAATGCAGGAGACATTAAGAGGTGCAGGTTTATACGATGTTATGGCATTATATACATACTTATATATATGCCTACATATATATGCTTATATATATGCTTACATATATATATGCTTATATCTTAAGAAAAAAAACAAAAACTGTCCATGAAAGGACTACTACCACCATATAACTGAAAACCCAAGAAATGCCAAGCACTGAAAAATCATTATACAGATGTATAGGGAAATACGTTGAGGTCGGGGCTAATCTGACTCCGAGGATCAATCATAAAGAGTAATAGAATTCAACTGGCAGTTAATCAGAAGTCAAATTTTGTCTTTAGCATTACATAATTATTCTTACAGCTCCTGGCATTGCTAATTCTGGTCCCTGCAAACAAAATGGAGCCAAATTTTTTCCCACCAAAATTATGAAAGGCCCTAAATTCTTTACCTACTCCATTAAAATTGGCAGATTTTGGAGACTACTGTGCACAGTTTAATGCAACTGGATGATCTCTTTACCTTTATTCTGCAGGCCCTAAGAAATGCTTTCATAGGATGATCGAGTTTGTATCCCCCCAAGTGAAAATCTTATTGGTTACTTGAAAGTACCAATTTGTTTGTACATCCCTCTATTAGGAAAATAAATTTTGGAATCAAAATCAGGCATGGGATAGTGGAGGGGGTAGAATCATTATATACAATTAGTGAAAAGGGAGAGGAAGTAAGGAGGAAAAAAAGGAAGATACTAAACATAGGAAAACTCCACTATGGATTGTTTTAGTACTAGTAGAATACAGATGATTCAATATTCAGTATAATTTTTATTTTCACTATAAGCAGTTTGATATAAAACATATAAACAATGGGTTAAACATGCTGTGAATCCCTTCTCTCTTAGGTTCAAAAATGAGTTAAGATTTCCAACTAGGGAAATTTTGTTGTGTTAGATCTCTAGCTTATGGTAAATGGGATTAATTTTTTCACTGAACTTCTGTCCTGCTCTAAGCTGAAAAAAGAAATGAACACATCAGTGAACAGGGATTGTTAGGAGGGTTATAGTAGCATGATAAATGCAGAGAAATATTTTTTCTTCCAATGCATTGCAGATATTGGTTAGCAGTTTATCTGTACAAAAATAAAATGTGACCCCTTATAAAACAGCCAAGGTCAGTGAGCCTCCGTCATGGAAGTTAAAGTTCCCTCAGGCCTATTCAGTCTTTTACAAGATTTTTTTCCTTCTTCCTAAGATGAATAAGACCTTTATAAAGGGTCGTAGTGTCCATTGAATCTCTCATTCAACTTCCCAGATTTTGTATACACTTTCTTTCAAAGCTGTTATTGAAAAACAAAACTTAACATGCTAGATTTTTTGGAAAACTAAGGGAATCTTATGGTATAAAAAAAGTCTTGTTTACTACAAATTTTATGTTTCAACTACTCATGTTACAACTAAGTCATTTTTTGGTGCAACTCATGGGGTCACAAAGAGTTGGCCACCACTGAGCTCATAGGGAACAACTTCATTGACTCCATAATATTTAAATCTCTCCTTGAAGTAAGAAGAGCTACATAAAACAGATTACATATTTGAAGATCCTTTCTTGCTTGAAATTTATATTTATCAATAAATTGTTGTTAAGCTTGGCTATTTATTATAGCTTGATAATTGATTATTAGGTCATTGTGTTTGACAGAATATTATAACTGATGGTTTAAAAACACAGCTTTTTATGAAACAGGGAGGAAGGGGGCAGTGCACAACCTTGAAAAGAATGACATAGCCCTATGACACAGGACATAAACTGGTCAGAATCAAATAGGTCCAAGAGGGCAAACAAATCAACTTCTCCTAGACTGAGCTTCAGTATACGCTCATCGTAACATATCAGCAAGCCGAATGACACACCCACAGGCGCCGTGACAGTTCCAAGGTCAACCATTAAGGTCAAAAGTGGGTGGTGGCCAAACTCCTGGAAATCCCCACTTCTTCCCCCAAATATCTAGAACACTCCTCCCACTCATTAGCCTATGAAATTACCCACTCCTATCAAAATTGACAATTTCATACTCTGATGCGGCTTTTGCATTCTGTGATGGCACACACTCTTGGGACTATCTAAATAAACCTACTTCTTACTTATAACACCTGTCTCTCACTGAATTCTCTCTGCAATGAGCCATCAAGAACTTGAATTTCTTTAAGTCCTGAGATAAGTATGTGACATCTTTCTCTCTCTCTACTGTGGATTGAGTGCCTAGAACCGACTGGCATATAGAACATCTCCCAAAAATATTTGTAAATGGATGAAAAATACATCAAGGAATGAATAATTGATTCAGACACTGAACCTACACTACACATCAATTCAAAAGAGCAAAGGCTTATTTCCAGAATATAAAGAAAACAATTCCAAATGGGCCTCAAACCCAAAATTTCACATTTGGTGTATAGTATGTCTGAGGCTATGCGTGCATGCTAGGTCACTTCAGTCATAGCTGACTCTTTGCGATCCTATGGACTATAGCCCACCAGACTCTCTGTCCTTGGGACTGTTGCCATGACTTCCTCCAGGGGATTTTCCTAACCCAGGGATTGGGTCTCCTGCACTGTCTTGCAGGTTCTTTACTACTAGCACCATCTGGGAAGCTGCTGATTTATTTATTTTTTTAGTTTAATGACATAAAATGTCAGTAGAAGATAATGAGAGACTCAGTACTGAGAAACATCCACTGTGGTGCTTCTCTGTCCCCTCCGGCTATTTCCTACCTCCCAAAAGCCCATGACCTTAGCCTCAAAATCCCCCTTCCTCTTGCCCTTGATAATCAAGCCAAACAATGGCTGTTGATCTGCAAAACTAATTTATTCCTCTTCTAAGTACTATCTCTGACCAATGGGACTCAAAATTAGCCTAATCTTACCTGGCTTCCTTCTATTGAAGCCCTGTAAATTAGTCAGCCATACTTCCCCAAATTAAACCCTCAGCCCTTTTGCCAGCTTCAAGCCTGGCATTTTCAAATAAAGATGTATGTTAATGGTACTGTGTCTGATTTTCTTCCACAAAAAGAATCATTCATTTCAGAGCTAAAGTAAGCCTCAGATATACATGACTATGTACACTCAATTTATAGGTAAGTACATTGAGATATCTCTATGAGGAAGATAACATAAGCAAATATTTCTCTTATTTTTCTCACTCTGTGGCTATGAATCACTAGATACTTAGTATAAAGTGTATGTATAAACTTTAAAATTTGACAAAAGAACACTTAGCTTTTGTTGTTCATAAAGAATCTCTTCTTAGTTTATAACTCCTGTCAATTATTTTTCTATATAGGTTCAGCTGAAGGTTAGTTCTTTTAGCTCTGGGCAAACCACGTGAGTATAATTTGTTCTTTAAGGATTCTGTGGCTTGGCTTTTCTAAACATCCTCATGAAGAGTATGAGCATGTTAGGTGAAAAATAAGGAGCTTTTGCTTTTTATCTTTCTAGAAGTATCTCCAGCAGCACTTAGAACAAATCTGGAAACCCATGACATTCATTTACAAACAGATTTCTTAACTGACAAAGGAGAATCTCTGACCTCTGAACTCAGGTGCTTGATTCACCTCAGTGTCAATAGTAGGAATCTGATTATCAGACTTTCTGCTAATTCTTTTGTTGGTTCCAAGACAACCAGGGTCCCAGAAAGTATCCCCAAATCACAGAGAATATGTAGTAACTTGAGTGGTTTTACCTACTCTCTGTGCCTGGAATACCTATGCTCTTGCTTACCAGTGCCAGAGATGCAAGAGACATAGGTTCAGTCCCTGGATCGCGAACATCCCCTCGCATAGGAAATGCCAATTCACTCTAGTATTCTTGTCTGGAAAATTCCATGGGCAGAGGAGCCTGGTGGGCTACAGTCCATGGGGTCAAAAAGAGTTGGATATGACTTAGCAACTGAGCAAACATACACATCTCTACCCTATGATAAACCACTCCCTACCCTATGCCACATTCTACCCATCGGAGTACTTCTGAGATTACTCTTACCAGTTAGTTGCCAGACACTAAATCCAACAGATCTTAGCCATGGTCCAAAATACAAACTTCCCCAGTCATTTGTCTTCTTCTCAAAGTTTATCCTCAAACTAATCTATAGTTCCTTCTCCCCAACCTAATCTCATTTCTTCTAAACCTTTAATGTGCCCCCTAAAACATTTGTCTCCTTGTAAGAAAAATGTTTTTTTATTTGTTTTTTATAATTAAAAATATAAAATCCTACCTTGACTATTTAATTGAGAACACCCCTTCACCTTCTTGTTGTAACTGGATCCTGGTCCCTTCCTAGGGCCACTGATTTTCCCAGGGCTTCCCAGAGTGGAGACATTCATACCACTTGACTCAGGTTTCAAACAAAGGGTCAGTGTTCTACTTTTCCTGAGTGCTTTTTCCAGACTCTTCTGGCATAACACTCATATTAAAATCTTCCTCCACTGACAATGAGAACAACCTGAACTCCACTTCATCACTGTCACTACTGACCTCCTAATCATTCCTTCTCTTTCAGAGAACTTTCAGCTCTAGCTCATGACATTCTTACTACAGCTCTATTACTCATTCAGAGATGACTCAAACAATGGCCTACTTTCTTAGCTTCTTAAATTTCTCAATTTATGACCCTGTGATTTCCTCTGTTCCCTTTTATCCACCCAATCTCATGACCACACTAAAGCACTTCAACTAATTCTAAATTATTCCATTTCTGAAAAGTTATATTAAAAAATACCACTTTTCAAAAACTATCTGCTGTTTCTCTTTTGGTCAATCTTATAGTCACCCCAAAAGACCGTCTCTTCAACCTCACAGGGATCCCAAGTTTTCAGTCCCTCCATGTTCTCTTAGTCTCTCAGAATCTTCCAAACTCCATCTAAACAATTTCATGGTATGTTATTTCAATCCAGCTGTTCCTTTCTCTGACACAGCTACCCAGTAAAATCCAGTTTTTAATTACTCGTTTAAAACTGAAAAATGATCATTCTTTTGACCTATGCTTGAGTTGTATAGCAATTCTCATGAGGAAAAAAAAATAATTGCAATGCTACAGATCAACATCCTATAAGGTCATTGACAAGTTTAGCCAAATTCTTTAAACCAGGATAAAGAAACACAGGATGCACAACTGCATTTCTGAGTGTAAAAAGCAAGACTTTCCAAGGAATAGTAATAAAAAAAAAATCAAAAATTTAAACAAAGAAGAACTGGTTTTAAGGTAAGTCTTCAAACTTCATATAGATTCTGCTTTAACTTTGATCTTTTTGAGAAATCTTCTGTTTTCTTAATAGGCTTTCATCTCACTCACAAAAGAAATGTCTATCACTCAATGAATTCAGATCATGCCGTTCTCTTTCCATGAGAATATTTTCCGGGCTCTGAAAAAATGGAAACTCTATTTAATGACTGACCACAATGCTATAAACATTTACAATTTTCTTTCTTGTCTTTAGTAACATTTTTTATGGTTTAACATGGCAAAAGGGGCATTTTGGCCTGCTTTGGTAAATCTGGAGTACACATATATGGTAGTGGGTGGTGTAATACAATTTTTATTTTAAAATATTTCCTGTTCCTTCTTCAGACACTTTTCAATAAATACTCTAAGGAAGTATTTATTGGCCCTGTCTTCCTCCAGACAATTTTTAATAAGTATTCTTGAGGGAGAATTCCTATGAATGTAATGAGAGTATCGATGAGAAACTCTGAATGCTAAAAATGTTTCTCCCCAATCCCTATATTTTAATACAATAAATTATTTTCAGATATTCTTAATTCTCATTTCTAAAACAACTCAATATCTATAAGAAAACCACATCTAAGTAGCCTAAGAATGGATTGGTGATGTAGATCCTTTAACATATAACTGTTACCAAAAATACATGTTTCCAAAAGTACTAAATTTTTCAAAACACATTAAACATTAAGGAAAAAATTACTATACAAGCTTTGCATATTAAATGTAGCTGAGACTTATTTTATCAAATCATATCATATGGAATAAATATTCCAATTATAGCCAATCCTCATCCTACTTCAACTGGTGAAATGGCTTTTTACCTTCAGCAACAAGTGTATATATGTGTGTGTGTATGTGTGTGTGTGTATACTAACTACTAAACTAATTTGTTTTTAGAGTTATATATACTGCCCACATATAAAAAAGGCTTGAAAAGGAAGTCCCATGAAATTGAATTATTTTGACTTTTTAAATTTATAATTTAGTTTCAATTAATTATTCTCAAGAACTAAAAATCAAATTTTGATAGGTGTGTACGCACACACACACACACACACAACACCACACATACATACACCTTTGCCAAAAGAATCCTATGATCTTTTTGTTAATATTTATTTGTATATTGTAGTTTTTACTATATTATGTTATGTTACACTGTTATTTTATTGAAGCAAAAGAATGAAAAATAACATTTATCACTACTACCTAACTTGTTATAAAATCTCAGTTAAAATAACTAATTTACTTAAACATTTGAATTGATTGGTTTTAGTTTTATATTTTGCAAGAGAGTCTATAATGTATTCATCATTATTTTTATACCAATCCTAAGAATATTTATTAATATATCTACTTCAATTGAAAGTACCATTGCCAGAAATTGAGAAAGGATTTGTAAGTCAGAACATAAACAAAATTTGTCAACTACTACTCCATAATACACAGACATCAGAGGAAAAATCTGAGTTTCTTCCCATGCAAAGTACCTGGAGGAGTGTAAACCTATTTTTATTTAGCTAGTCAAGTTACTTATCTAGCCAATTAACTGAACTCAGGCTTTCTACTTGGTATTGAATCATGTGTTGAGAATTAATGTAATGTCACTGAATCTCTAAAATGTATTAGAGAATAAGATTCCTCCAATAAGTTTCCTAGAAGAGAAGAAAAATAGAACTGGAAAAAAGAGTGAAATTCTGATGAAGTTAAAATAAATCAGATAGGAAGTATGGGAATTCAGGAAATAGCTGCAAGTTTATTTATATAATGTGTTGATTTGTAATTTTCTCTAATCATTTTTGTTACAATAATTTATAAATTATTTTAGAAAGGTTTTATGTTTTGCACTATATTAAGGAAAAACAAGAAAAAGGATTTGAGTATATTTAACAAATGGGGCATAGGCCTGGCCATGGTGCCAAGTCAAACAGGTTGAAAGCCAGATTTTGATTTTTTGGACTGTCAACTCCAGAGATTCTTTCAATGAAACTTTTTCCAGGGAGTAAGTTGAATGCATGTTGTGATTTGGTTTGGAAAAAATGGGGACGTTTCTTTTTAGTTTCCATTTGATGGATAAGACATTTAAGGTATAAAATGCAAATCCAGTGTTAAATATTTAGTAATTGTACTGAGTTTAAATAGTGCTCCCTCCAAAAACAGTAATTCATGTACACATGGAACCAATGAATATGATCTTATTTTTAAAAAGTGTTTGCAGACATAATCAAATTAAGATGAGGCTATATTGAATAAGAGCATTGTGTGTGTGTGTGTGTTCAGTTGCTCAGTCATGTCCAATTCTTTTGGGCTCTCATAGACTGTAGCCTGCCAGGCTTCTTTGTCCATGGGATTTCCCAAGTGAGAATATTGGAGAAGGTTTTCACTTTCTCTTCCAGAAGAATCTTCCTGACCAAGGGATCAAATCCCCATCTACTGCGTTAGCAGGCAGATCCTTTACCACTGTGGTTGCCTAATTCAATAATTGCTGTCCCTACAAGAAAAAGAAAATTTGGACACAGACATCCACAGAGGGAAGGTGATGTGAAGATGTGCAGGGAGACCATGAAGTTAAGATGAAGGCAGAGACTGCAATTATACATCTAGCGATGAAGAAACTTGGACAGCTGCTTGCAACCATCACAATCTAGAAGTATCCTTCCCTAGAACCTTCAGAGACAGTGTGTCCCTGCCTATACTTTCATTGCAAATAACCAGCCTCCAGAATTGGGGACCAAGAAATTTCTCTATTTTTAAGCTACCCAGTTTGTAGTTCTTTGTTACAGCAGCCTTAGGAAACTAATACAATAACCAGGTGTGTGTATTCTCAGTTTCTCAGTTGTGTCTGACTCTTTGTGGTTCCATGGACTGTAGCCTGCCAGTTCCTCTGTACATGAGATTTCCCAGGCAAGAATGCTGAAGTGATCTGCCATTTCCTACTTCAGGGGATCCTCCTGGACCAGGGATCAAACCTGTGTCTCCTGCATGGGCAGGTGGATTCTTTGCCCCTAGCACCGCCCAGAAACCAAATACACAGCCCCATCTTTTGGTAAATACAAGGAGATGGGCTTCAGGGTCCCTTTCATACCAAAATTAGTGGAGGCTCAAGTCTTTTCTATTAAATAATGTATCCTGATTACTTAAAATACCTAATATAATGTAAAAACTATGTAAATAGTTTCCTTTGTGCAGCAAGGCAAATTTAAGGTTAGCTTTTGGGAAATTCCTGGATTTTTTTCTGAATATTTTTGATTGAAGATTGACTGAGTCTTGCAGATGTGGATACTGTAGATACAGAGGGCCAACTCAATACATTTACATTCATGATTTTTCCAATGGAATATGTTGCTTCCTAAATTTTAGACTTCTGAAAAGTATCATAATTTAATATCTTGCTTTCCTTATCTTTAATAACTTTATAAAAATAATAGAATGCAGTTGGAAAGTGACTTTGCAACATATCTCAGGTAGTATTGAAGACAGGAGGACAATGGGAAAACAGGATGAGATGGTTGGATGGCATCACCAACTCGATGGACATGAGTTTGAGCAAGCACCGGGAACTGATGATGATATACAGGAAGGCCTGGCATGCTGCAGTGCATGTGGTCACAAAGAGTCTGACACAACTGAGCGACTGAACTGAACTGATTGAACTACACACTCAGGTGGTATAATCTGAAGTGTTAGCCTGATGAGCATAGGGCAAGAAAAAGAGAACAGAGATTATGCATCTGAGGACCACAGGACAAGGCCATAATAACAGAATCTATGTTTAATAGTGTCAGGCATATAAGTTGAGCTCAATGCAAGTTAGTTACATTTTCCCCTTTTTTTCCATAAATGGCAGACCATTTTTATAAATAGGTGAAACATTTATAATAGTTTGATAAACTTAAGCTGTATTTTCTAGATAAAGTTAAGCCTTTTAAAGCTTTGTAGTAACATATTGCATTCACAGCATATAAATTAGTATCAATTATTTCTTCATTCTCTTTCACTTAATTTGTTTTAAAAATCAACTCTTGATTTTTAAAGTCATGTATTTAATACTATAAGTATTTCATGGGGTTTATTTGTTTTCAATTTCAAAACATTTTAGCTATCAGGAAAAAAAAAAAGACATAAAATTATAGATTTCAATGTGTTTTAACCAAAGCCTCATGAATCAAACATATTGAAAGATGAGAATCTCCTTATATAATTTCTGGATTAGTTATGATACAAGTGGGAAAATAAAATGAACATAACAAGGACAAATAAGAAAAATGAAGACAGATCATTATGAGAGAGTGGTACACATCTAGTTGAAAGGGGCCTCACAACTCATTTCTAGCTGAATGTGGCTGTATTACAATATAATTCCGGGGACCCATATGTTCTAATCACTTTTTCAAATAATCACCAGAATTCAAATATTTGTGTAAATATAACAAGTTTTATCAAATTATAAAATAACAAATGCTTAGTCTCAGAAATTTCAAAATGCAGGAACTGTGACTTTGTTTGCATATGAATTTTAAATGTGGCTTGGAAGAAGGCTCATATCATATATATGTGTCTTTGTTATAAAACAAGTCCTTTATGTCCTGTGAAGTATTGCACCAAATTTGAAATTAAAAATTTCAATTCATTTGGGCCTGTATTTTTGATTGACTTATCTTTTTTGATATAAGATAAAATATTCAAGTTCAAAATTTAGATAATCTTACATATTATATTGGAAGAGTATGAAATATTATGAATGGTATTAAAGAAGACTTCTTGTACTAGTAACATTTCACTACTTTATCACTTAGTTATCAATCTTACAATCTAGACTTGGGAACCAAAAGCACTTAGCATGTTTAAAATTTTCCCCTATGTCTGACTCCTACATATTGAAGGAAACACTCTAAGACAGGATGTGTTCCTTTTCTTGTGCTGAAGCTACATGTATAGTGAGATGCACTATTGTACAGTTTGATATGATTTCATCAGTGCTGTCACTGGCTTTGTTCTTTGGTTGGAAATAGAACATGAAGTGTACTTTCAATGTGTTTTCATCATCCTTGATGGTACAATTGGATTGAATGATCTACCTAGAAAGTGTTCAAAATGCTTACCAGTAGTATTATAAAACTCTACAGGTGATCAGAACACTAGTCCACATTTCTGCTTAAATTGTGCTTACTTGATGCTTTAGTTGTGACTAACACCTCTTTGTCACTTATTTCTATGTAATAACTTGCCCCCTAGTTAGCTCTATTTTATTCAAACAGGTCACATATCCCAAGGGAGATTCTTTCTGAACAAAACACTGAGGGGAAAAAATGATACAATGTTTTTGTTGCTTTCATTTGAAAGTTATTTTTCCTCATTTTGTAATGGGAAGTGATGTTACACTTCCTGTTACTCACTTAGAAAATGTATTTCTCCACTTTGTTTTGGCTATGAATAATTTGAATAACTGATCAGTCTGGATCAGGTAACAATTCCCCTAAAATGCTAGTTCACTTAGCTAAAAATCTTTTCAGATAACACGTAAATATCAATAACAGACATGAGACTCAACAGGCCGAAAACCAACTGGACTACATTATACAGCCAAAAACCAACTGGACACTCAGTCATGTCCAACTTTTTGTGACCCCATGGACTGAAGCCTATCAGGCTCCTCTGTCTTTGGGATTCTCCAAGTAAGAATACTGGAGTGGGTTGCCATTCCCTTCTCCAGGGGATCTTCCCAATCCAGAGATTGAACTTGAGTCTCTTGCATTGTAGACAGATTCTTTACTGCCTGAGCCAGGGGAGCTCTCATATTATACAGAGAAACTTTCAAATATTTTATGATAACAATAAAACTTGAGACATTGTCTCTATTTTTGGTAGAGGTAGCATATAGGATGAACACAATACTAAATTAAGAGCCTAAGAGGATGATTCAAGTTCAGAGAATATCACTAAAGACTGTTCTGACTTTGGGCTTAACTACTCTGAGATTTCACTGTTAAATTCTTTATGTTATAAAATTAAATCTGTACTGCTTAGACCACAGGCTTGTGGAAAACATATATGCAAGTAAAACAAAAGAGGTGAAGAAATTTTATAATAATAAAATGCTATCCAAACACAGTGAATCACTACTATTGAACAGTAGTCTTATTTCTCCTCATCCAAGCTCTCCTAATCATGGCTCTTCTGCATACAATTATGTTTCTAGAGGTCTCATTTCACAGGCTGAATTCTCAAAAACTGACCCTGAACTTAGAAGCCAGGAATGCCAACATTAAACTATAAAGCAGAGGTTGAAGATACCTTGAACTCTGTATTTTGGGCAAAGACAGACACTGAAGAAGTAGCTGATTCATATTAAGCAAACTAGAAATCAGAACTTCTATAAGAAGCACAAAAGATGAGTACAACGTCTTCAGAAGTCAGAATCTCAGGATTTTCTAAGACCTAAAGTCCCTTGAACAGCAAGGAGATCCAATCAGTCCATCCTAAAGGAGATCAGTCCTGGGTGTTCATTGGAAGGACTGATGCTGAAGCTGAAACTCCAATACTTTGGCCACCTCAGGCGAAGAGTTGACTCATTGGAAAAGACCCTGATGCTGGGAGGGATTAGGGGCAGGAGGAGAAGGGGACGACAGAGGATGAGATGCCTGGATGGCATCACCAACTCGATGGACATGAATTTGGGTAAACTCTGGGAGTTGGTGATGGACAGGGAGGCCTGGCGTGCTGCGGTTCATGGGGTCGCAAAGAGTCGGACACGACTGAGTGGCTGAACTGAACTGAACTGGAGTTTAGCAGGAGGAAATATCTGTAGGATACTTTCAGTGGGGACATTGAGATGCTGGGAACAACTGGACATACTCCAGTGTAAGACAGGAATAAGATTCTGGACAGAATTTGGCTGTCATGTCCCAACTCAATTTCTACAACATTTCGATGTAATGAATAAATGTCTACTGCTGATTGGTCCATTTAGAAACAAGTATAACTTTTGTTAGCCAGTATCAATTTTTATCTAATAACCTGCCATTTGGATTTATGATTCTGTCAATTCTAACCAATGATAAATGAGAGAAAAGCATCAGAAGCAGGGTTAGTATTTTAAAGTCTTTATATTAATTTGTAATGTAATGGTATTGAAATAAGACATTGTGGTCCTTGTTATTTATTATTTTTCAATTCCATCTTCCCTTTAGCTGTACCCTAAAGTGAGCTGTGTGCACAGATAAAAAATAGTCTTAAATATATATGTTTAAGAGGTCTTAAAATATTATTCAAGTTTATTTAAATAATTGTTTTGGTAAATGAAACACAAGGAAAACAATAGAACATTTTGACCCATTCAGGCCATAATGTTGAATTTACTTAAAAATATAGTTTTAAATAGAATGGTTTCTTTTTGAAGTAACTGACATAACTTCCAAAAATTATGAAGCATTAAAAATAAACACATATTTGTACTAAAGAAATTACAAGAAAAAAAAAAGAATTTGTTGCAGCCATAGGTTATACTGAAATTATTCTCAGTCCAAATTCTGCTAGACTTTCAAGTTTTTTTCTTAGGGACATTATATTCTTAAATTTCTTTTTTCATAGATGTTGATATACCATGGAGAACACTGATTCTCATAGATTAAGATTTGGATTTTTTACACACAGTTATCCATTTGCCACTACATCACAAATTGAGCAATTTATCTTTTTCCAAAGATGAATTGTTTATTCCACTTTCATGACAAGATATATAGTCCCTAAATATAGCAAATCTATTTTTACTTCATCCTTCTTACTTATCATTCTGACATTAGTACTATAATTTCAAAAACTACCATAGAGCTCATCTAGCATCTAGACCAAAGCCGTCCAACAGAAATAATATCTGACCTACATATGTACCTTTAAATTTTCTAATAGCCACATAAAAAAGGGTTGAAAGGAGCTAGTGACATTAATTTTAGTTATATATTTAACTCAGTATATTAAAAATGTTTTCACTTGTGATTAATTACATTTCAAAATGTAATCAAATATAAAAATAATAATTAGTGAAATATTTTAAATTCTTTTTCATACTAAATATTCAAGATCTAGTATGTATTTTACACAGAGTCTCTTCTTAGCCAAGGACCCCAACCAGTTTTTGTGAAAACCCTACATATCCTAAGTGTTCGAGAGCCATGTGTGCCTAGTGGCTAATTTTCTGGACAGTGCAAATATAGACAAGTAAATCCAAAAGAAGAACCAGTAGCAGTCTTGAAATAAGATTATCTTTCTGAAAGACATTATAAAGAGCTATGCAATAGAAGCATTTATGAGATTTTTGGTATCAGAACAGCATTCAAGACTTATTTGGGGAAATAACTTTGAATAGAGTCAAATATATAACCCTACTAGCTAACAACTCAACCATCTCCTAATATAGCTACTTTTATTTTTTAAGCTTAATTCTTCTCAAATCAAGCCCCAAAGCATGTAGCAAATTTCACAGTCATCTCAATTGGTAATTATCTAGAAAGTTTTGTAAATATTGTTTAATAAAAATGTAAATTGCAATTCTATATTCACTAGAGTGTCAGCCTTGAAGTACATTTTACTCCTTATAGATTTTACTTATCATCATAGGTATCTTTAGCAGATCGATTTGATTAAATTTTTCCTAAATGATTTCCTACTGTCTGCCATGTCAGTCATTCCCACAAGCCTCCCACCCCCAATCCTTGCCCAAATCAGTTCAGTCTCAGCAGGGAGTAATCCTTTTAAAATGTAGTCTGACCAAATTACTCTCCTGCTTAAAACCCTCCAAAGAAATCTTGCTCATTCATGGTCAAAAATACATAACCCTTATTGTGGTCTGCAGGAACCAACAAAGATGACCCCACTCTTAGACCTTATCTTCTATCACTCCCTTGACCTCTTGTCACTCTGTTGGGACACTGGCATTATCAATGTTTCTCAAACAGAGCTCTTCACGTCTCCTTCTAGGTAAATGCGCTACCATAGATAAGCACATGGCTGTTCCTCAGTTCCTTCAGGTCTTTTCTTTCTGACCATACTATGGAAAATTGCAGTGTCATCTCCCATCACCACTCCTCCTTATTCTCTATTTTATTTTTCCTCATATGCTTATGTTGTAGCCACACATTCTGGGAAACAAACTCACTCAGAAGGACAATGCAGATAGTGGAGTGAAGTTTATGACACCGGTGGGCCCAAGGCAGAGTCTCTTCTTAGCCAAGGACCCCAACCAGTTTTTGTGAAAACCCTACATATCCTAAATGTACGTGTTCAAACCCACCTCCTCAAATTACCTGAAACTAGTCTGAACAAAGGAAAAGAATGATAACCCATGATTCACATGCCTTAAGCCTAGGTAGTTAACAGTGGGCAATTATCAATAGGCCTGTGGTCATACCCCAATACGCATAATAGAATTTATGATTCTATTCAGTTACACAGATAATTAGGCTGTTCTTTTAGGCAACAGAGTCTAGGTATGAGCCCTGGGTCTCTTCCATCCGGGGGTCTGCTTTTCCAGTTGGTATGTCATTTCCATAGATACTGGGCATAGAGCTCAAAGTCCACAGTCTGGCCCAATATAGAGTCCTGCTTTCAAGATGGAGCCTGTTCTGTCTGTTTCCTCCTTCACTTATCACTATCTAAAATAGTCTATTTTTAATATTATTAAATTTGTTGATATTTCTTCTTTTCTAGAATGTCAACTCCACAAGGACACAGGTCATATACTATGTGATTTTCTACTATATCCCCAGTACCTATATTAGTTCCTACAATATAGTACATGAAGTTAACATTTAAGTTAGTAGTTAAAGTTACTATTTAAGTTAGTAATTACTATTTAAGTTAGAAGTTAGTTAAATTTGTGAATTGTAATAATCTTTAATATGATAGAAAATGTAAAAACATATTTTTTAAATTCTCCCACTGTAATCTAATTATTTTGATGGTCTAAATGATAAAAGGAATAAATTTTATATATTACTTAGAGACACAATTTCCAGAAAACTTAATTAATCAATTAAACATAATTGTGCTTGAGAAATGCAGCTTCTTAATTCTTCTAGCACTTTATTGGTGAGTGACAGTGTAGAATTTGCAAAAAATAAAATGAACATATTGTGCATGTCCACAGCTTTAATGGAGAGTTTTAAAAAATCAAACACATTAAAAATAAATTCAAACTGACCTTAAAGATTTCTTAATTTAAATTTCATGTTTCTTCCATATTACTATAAAGCTAATATCAATTTAAAGAAAAAGAAAAGAAAAAGAAAACTCTATTTAATCTTCTGGAAATTCTCAAAGATTTTTTTCCTTTCTTTTTTAACAAGCAAATGTTTATATTTTTGACTGTTAATCTAAAGCATAATTGTCACACTGTCTTTCAAAGAACCTCTGAAGTTTTAGAGAAATCTGAATTTCTACTGCCTAAGTGTTAAGACTCATTACTCTGTAGTTGTTTCAATAGATAATATAATAGAGCATGTAACTTTGAGGACTGAAAAAATTTTAAAAAAAAGACAATACTATATAAAATTTAAAGCTGTGTTCAGAAAAGGACTGAATTAAATGTATTCTTAATAATCTGAGGAGTTAAATTTATTTTAGATATAACTTATAGTAGTTTTCATTTGGAGATGCCCATTGATACCTATAACAACAATTAAAATAAGCTATAAATTTTGAGAATTTACTATATGCTAATCACAATGCTAAGGATGCACATTCCAAAAATTCTGAGAACATACTTTCTCCTTTTGTAGTAGTCTATGTTTAATTAAATGAGAACCCCAGACAGCCAGTTTGCCAAAACTGAACTTGGCATATCTAGAAAAAGGAAAAATGGCCACCAAAAGATATCCAGTCCCAAATAGCCCTGTTCTCTTATAAAGAAACAGAAACTTTGTACTAAGAGCTGTTTTTAAAGATCTGGAAATATAGAGATTATATTGGATTATCCAGGTGGGTTCTAAATCCATCCTAAGTATCTTCATAAGAGAGAGGCAGAGGGACATTATGCATGCATAAGCAAAAGGCAATATGAAGATATAGTCAAAGATTGGAGTGACTTGACCAAAAGTCACCAGAAGTTAGAAGTAAGACATATATTCTTCCCTAAACTCTCCGATCAAAATGTAGACTTTTTGACATCTTGTTTCAGCACAATGAAACTGTTGTTATACTTCTAACTTCCAGAACTGTGAGGAAATTAACTTCTATTAGTTTTAAATCAATCAGTTTATGGCAATTTATAATGGAAGCCATAGGAAATTAACACAGATTTTGTTAGTAGGAAGTAGGGTATCGTTGTAACAAATACCAAACACCGTGGATGGCTTTATAATTAGATAGTGGGCAGAGATGAAATATGTACCATTAGAATTGATAAAATAAAAATAAAACTGGTAACTTATTAAGTTAAAAAAAAGTTATTTAACTTACTAGAAATTCTCAAAGAATGCTTCCTTTCTTTTTTAACAAGCAAATGTTTATATTTTTGACAGCTAAACTAAACCATAACTATCACATTGTCTTTCAATATTTTAAATATAGAATTAATAAATAATATATAATATATATAAGTATTTATATATATTATATATAAAATTATTGTTTAAAATTCAAGGAAACTAAAATGTTGATTCATTGATGAGAGTGGGACATATAAAATGGTCATCTACCTGAAAAACAATTTGGCAGTTTCCAAAAAGCTAAACATAGACTTATGACGCACAACATGCAAAAATACGTATATACATACACTCCAGCAATTCCACTTTGAGATATTTACCCCCCAAAATTAAAATTTGTATCTATGATATTATGAGCTAAATGTGTCCTCTTGTTGAAGCCCCAACTTCCAACATGAAGTTACTAGGAGGTGGGGCCTTTGGGAAATAATTAAGTTTCTAACAAGTTTAGATGAGGTGATGAGAGTGGTGCTCTCATGATGGGGTGAGTGCCCTTTACAAGAAGTGGAAATACGCCAGAGCTTCCTCTCTTCCCACACACTAACATCAAGGAAAGGACAGGAGAGCAATGCTGAAATTGTGGCTGTCTACAAGCCAGGAAGGGGGTCCCAATGAAGAACCTACCAAAACTGGCAGCACCTTGAACTTAGACTTCTCAGCTCCTAGAACTGTGAAAACTAATGCCTGTGGTTAAAAAGCCACCCAGTCTGCAGTGTTTTATTTTAGCAGTCTGAGTTGACTAAGATACACACAAATCCTTATATAGTAATGCTCACAGCAGTTTTATTCCTAATAGACCAAAACCTACAACACCCTAAATGCCCATCATCAAGTGAAAGGGTGAATAAATTGTGCTCTATCCATTCAATGGAATACTTAGTCATAAAATGAAAGAAAATACAGATACATACACAGCCTAGACAAGTCTCAAAATCATTATGCTGCGAGAGAAGCCAAACACAAAAGAATACCTACTATATGATACAATTGATACAAAACTCTAGTAAAAGCAAATGAATTTGCTAGGGATAGAAAACAGTTCAGTGGTTGCCTGGGGCCTAGGTCGGGGTGTGAGGTGCAAGAATTTTGATTGACTAGGTCTGACTAAGGATGGGAGCAAGATAATGTTTTTGGTTTGAGGGTTTCTTGAAGGTGAAAGTGGTTATATGTGGGGTATGTGTGTGTTTAACATGTGCTTATCACATCTCATTAAGCTATATACTTGAAATGGATATACCTATTTTATGTAAATTATACCTCAACTAGGGAATAAAATCAACATTAAAATGTTAAATACATCAATAGTAAATGGAAAAAATAAGTGTAAAATTTCAAATATAAAAGAATAAGAACAACTAGATAGACTAATAAATCATACATTGAAATGGTAACCAAAGATCATCTCACACACCAAAAAGATACCCAGATATAGTTTTATTGGTGAATATTCCTGAAAGCATAAGGCACAGAGAATTTCTATCTTCTATAAGTTGTTACAATAAACAGTAAAGAGCAAAAATTACCCTACTTATTTTACAAACCTACTGTTACTTTTATTAGCAAAGTGGATTTGGAAAGTATCAATATAAAGAAGAAAATCCACAGGCCAACTTCACTTAGAATTGCAGAGGTAAATAGCCTAAAGAAAATATCAGCTGATTTCCATTATACATAACAATAATAAAAATAATAAAAAGCAGGATCAAAAAGGGTTTATGATTTGCTTATATATATATATATAAAGGCATGGAGTGATTACATCTGCTTACAAGTATGCGGCTTTTCAGGCCTCCCTGGTGGCCCAGAAGGTAAAGGATCTGCGTGCCATGCGAGAAACACAGGTTCAATCCCTGGGTCAGGATGATCCCCTGGAGAGGGGCATGGCTACCCACTTTAGTATTCTCTCCTGGAGAATACTGAGGAAACCGGCGGCCTACAGTCCATTGGGTTACAAGGAGTCGGACACTACAGGTGACTAACGTTTTTCACGTGGGGCTTTCCAGTCACCTTGTAGATTTTGGTTCAGTTTTCCCAGAACAACCTTACCCTGATCCTCAGAACAATGAGGAAGAGCTGGTGTTCCTATAAGAAAGTCTCCCTGTATTCAGTAGGCTATCCATATCAAATAAAGCTTGACACCTAAGCAATATGGCTGCTTACTATCCAGGCAGGGCTGTCATGTTCTTCCATGTCTTTTTGTGGCTATGCTCCAACTGTTATAAGTCGGTTTTATGAGAAAAGACAGCGAAAGACCTGCATGCCCGGTTAGCTGTGCTCCAACTTCTGCTTGACACACAGATTTTTCTTTTCCAGCCCATTTTTCTGTCAGTCATCAATGTTGGGATTGAAATAGGCTGTTCATTGTCCTTCTTGAAGCATGATCGATTCTCAGCACTCCATGCTGATAAAAATTACTGGGACTATCTGAGTTACCTCATTTCCTGCTTTCACTGCAATGTGCTCATAACTTCTTTATATGTCTCCCAAACTTCCTTTCAACTTGATGCAAACCCTTTCAGTTTGTGATTCTTTGAGCATTTGCTATCTGTAATGCACTCAAGACCCTTTGTTAGTTACAAAATGCACAATATTATGTCCATTATTTTTGCTTTTTTGTTTTGCTTTTTTTTGGTATGTATTCAGGTGGGTAATGGCATAAATCTCTATTTATAACACTTTTTTTTTCCAGTCAATTTTTCAGTCTACTTTTTTTTTTCCCAAATAGATTTGTTGTTATGTAATTGCATTTGTAAATTTTAGTTAGGCTATGGGTAGTGTTTTGCCTCTTATTTAAACTAACTGCTGTTTTTCATATGTAGACATAATAATATTAATCTACCATCAACAGGTATTTCAAGTTTTTCCCATGTCAAAAAGATGAATGGAAGTTAATCATTTACATTCTTAATCAAGTGCAGGCATTAACTAAATAGATGAACTGAATTTATATGTACAATCTATTTCCATGAAATAAATTCAGCTCAGTTCAGTTCAGTCACTCAGTCGTGTCTGACTCTTTGAGACCCCATGAATTTCAGCACATCAGGCCTCCCTGTCCATCACCAACTCCTGGGGTTTACTCAAACTCATGTCCATCGAGTCAGTGATGCCATCCAGCCATCTCATCCTCTGTCCTCCACTTCTCCTCCTTCCCCCAATCCCTCCCAGCATCAGGGTCTTTTTCAATGAGTCAACTCCTCGCATGAGGTGGCCAAAGTGTTGGAGTTTCCGCTTCAGCATCAGTCCTTCCAATGAACACCCAGGACTGATCTCCTTTAGGATGGACTGGTTGGATCTCCTTGCAGTCCAAGAGACTCTCAAGAGTCTTCTCCAACACCACAGTTCAAAAGCATCACTTCTTCTGTGCTCAGCTTTCTACACAGTCCAACTCTCACAGTCATATATGACCACTGGAAGAACCATAGCCTTGACTAGATGGACCTTTGTTGTCAAAGTAATGTCTCTGCTTTTAAATATGCCGTCTAGGTTGGTCATAACTTTCCTTCCAAGGAGTAAGCATCTTTTAATTTCATGGCTGCAATCACCATCTGCAGTGATTTTGGAGCCCCCCAAAATTAAGTCAGCCACTGTTTCCACTGTTTCCCCATCTATTTGCCATGAAGTGATAGGACCAGATACCTTGATCTTAGTTTTCTTAATGTTGAGCTTTAAGCCAACTTTTTCACTCTCCTCTTTCACTTTCATCAAGAGGTTTTTAGTTCCTCTTCACTTTCTGCCATAAGGGTGGTGTCATCTGCATATCTGAGGTGATTGATATTCCTCTCGGCAATCTTGATTCCAGCTTGTGCTTCTGCCAGCCCAGCATTTCTCATGATGTACTCTGCATATAAGTTAAATAAGCAGGGTAACAATATACAGCCTTGACATACTCCTTTTCCTATTTGGAACCAGTCTGTTGTTCCATGTCCAGTTCTAACTGCTGTTTCCTGAAATAAATTAGAGTTATGACAAATGATCTGTCCCTTATGACCATAGACTTCTTAGAGCAAATCAGATATATACAGTATTTTTAAAATACATTTCTTACTACTCTACTAAAAATCCAATTTCTTAAATGAGAATTAGATTGTTCAACTTGAGTATTGCTATCAGTAGTAATGGAAGGTCTCAGTTCCCAGAAAAACAGAAAAAGAGATTAATATTGGGACTAACAGTATTTATCTTTTACCAATTATGAAGAATGAATAGAGAAATACAGATTTACAAGAGTATTTAGAAATAGATCTAATCTCATGCCTTCCTCTCTGGTCAGACTGACCTAATTTCAAACATCTCTGTAACTTACAATAGGTGAGGATTCACTTTAATCTCCCTAAACTCCAGTTGTTGCTGTTGTTGTTGTTTTTTATCTTTAAAAATGGTAAGTTTAAAATCCAACTCACAGCTTTGGGAGGATTAAATGTTATATAAAGGAATTAGCACAATGTGTGGTTTATAGAAAGCACTGAAGATATAATAGCTATGATTACCTGTATTAAAAAAAAACAACATTTATTTCAGAATGTTATTTAAGATAGATAAAGTTTAAGCTGAACTTCAGTTTTCAAAATTGTAAAATGGTAATATTAACTGCCTCATAGGTTTCTTGAGAAGATAATAAGAATTTGAAAATGAGATGAGAAAGCCATAGTCTATCAGAAAGCTAGCAGTAAATACAAAGAAAAATAGCTGGGTATAGATCTGAATACTTTTTCTCTCATTTGCACATCGAATTGCTGCTTCATTTTTGAAATTAAATGTCTTTAGAAGTCAGTTATCTCACTTTTAGAATGAGAAGTCTGGAGTTTTGTGGGTTTTTTTTTTTTGCTTCTAACTTTAAAATTGTATAGACTATTCTGGAAAGTTTTCTTTGATTTATCCTCTTGCTCTTTCACAGATTTATACACCCATATAAATCTCTATCATAGATAATATGTTACATAGCATATAACATTCTCATCTGTATAAAACATTTTCATATAACAATCTTTAATATTCTTAGAAATGTACACAAATAGAAAACAGAATTGTAATCAAAAAGTACTTTGTAAAAGTCAGCCAGTGTTTTTAAAAGTGGTACCTCAAAGTACAATTGCATTCCTTGTTAATGAAAGAGCACAATTTATATACTACATTACTGATAATAATCTAAAGAAAGTCATCTTTTCATTCCTTGAAATTCTTCAAACCAAAGGCATTTTAATGATGATTTTAAAAATTAATGACAATATATATGAGAATTTTAAAAGTATTTAAACATTATCTACACTTGAATACATCTTTATTTTCTGAAAATTATTTTGAATTACCAAATCCTGCCTTAAAAAATATTAAGCCATTGGCAATTAGTATTTTTCTTTTTTATGTTTTCAAATTTTTGCTCTATTTTAATTGCCTAGAAATCCATTGTTTTAGGACTTCAAATTTTATTTTTATAGCTATTATTATTTCTTATTATTTACATTTTATGTATCTCTGTAAATAACACCACTCTATTTGAATTCAACAATTAATAAAATCAAGGTTTTAGTTATATTTTTAAAATAGTCTATTAATGTATATTTACTACTTGAGGACAAATAGCAGACATATTATAAATATTACAATGATTAGTACTGCTGCATAAACTCTAAACATATTAAATAAAATGTAAGCTGTGTTGAACAATAAAATATATGTGTAAGAATATAACAAAATATAATTTCTTACATGAATTAAGACCTTCTGAGGGAAATGATATAAACATTGAGAACATTTGTGGAATCCAAAACAAAGAATAAATATTCACATTTTAATTTCAACCTTAATATTAACTTGAAATTCTATAATTTTTGTATCCTCTCAAATCATGGACCTATTGGTTTTATGCAGATACTCTAAACTCTAGAATACCTACTTGTTTTGAATCATTTTATTTCAATACATCATAAATATTTTTTATTTCATATAAAATATATAGTTTATGTCTGTCTTAACAGTGAATAATTCAATGCATTCTTTTTTAGTGTATACTATTAGAGAACAAGACTTCCTTCTGCATTAGCGATCAGAAACATGATGTAAAACTCACCAGTATTTAAAATATCAAAATACCATAATCTTGTTATACAAGAACATGTATTTCTGATGGATTCAGGGAAAGAGTTAAGTGCTGAAGGAGAGAAAGCTTAGATTTGAGCCTGGACATGCCCTGTATTAACTGGCCATATCATTTAATACACCTGAGTCCTAACCCCTCTCTTTGGGACCCTGAACAAACAGATCAAATTTCTTTCAAAAAGTCATCCATGTTGGTTAGGATCTTAACCTGGAACAACTAAATGACCAGTCAGGACTGATTGATTTCTCTTTAAATTCAAACCGAAAGTGAGTCAATGTGATCTGTTCCCTTTGATTTCCTCTCATTCACAATCCAATCAGTTAACAGAGGCAGTTAGTATGAGCATCTAGTCACAAAGGTGGAAGAAAAGAAAATCGACACCTCCCTGAGCGGAACCTGTGACATAAGAGAGCAAAACTCTTTGACAGAAGATGGGGCCAAGGAGCAAATGTAACTACTTGAGAAATTCTATCCGAGTCAAAAGAGGGAAAATTGTGCTGGCTTTTTCTTTCCTCCCATCCTCCAATGCTTTGCTACTGACTTCAATGGTACCAGCCAGAAAGTAGCCTGGGAAAGATAGTGTGCATTGCTCAGTATTTGGGGATACAGAGATTAGACAAGGGGAAAGATAAGAATGGATTTGAGCACAAACAGGCAAATGTTCAGCACAGGTTCTAACTATATCTCTGGCCTTTTCTCAGATGATAGTAGGCATTTCCAGATGGAAAAGGTAAAAGCTACTGAAGTAAAACTGATAAAATGTCCATCTGAGTCAAAAATTTACCTAGTACTTGATCTGTTATTCCATGAGCACTGCTCCTCCCAATTCCAAGTATTTGCTTGAATGGAATACATAGAACATTTCAGAAATAATAAAACAAGAAGCATTGACATCAATGATCCCTTCCTTCTATCTTGTTATTCCTTTAGCTTTCCCTTGCAGGACGAGAGAGTGTGTCAAAGCTTAGCTTCCTTTGTCAGGAGGGATTAATACCATGGCTCTAGGTGGTGGCATTAGACATATCTAGACAAAGGCTACAAATAATCCATCATAATCAGGCAGCCTGCCACCAAGAAAGTTTTCAATACATCCCCTTACTGTTTAAGCACATGAAACTTTACTTTCAGGTTTGTTTGGTTAGATTAGAAACCAGTGGAAGCGTATCAGACCCCTATGGCTGCTATAATACAATACTACAAACTGGGCAGCTTTAAATGAAAGAGATGTATTCTCCCATCATTTTATGGAACCAGAAGTCTGAAATCAAGGAAATCATGCAGCACTGTCCTCTCTCAGAGGGCTTCAGGGGAGCATGTTTCCTTCTCTCTTTTAGCTCTTGGTAGTTGTCAGGATTCCTTGGTTTTGTTTGTTTGTTGTTTTTTTTTTTGGTTTGTGACCACTTTACTCTTTCTCCTCTTCTCTCTTTTCTCTTATCTCTTCCTCTCTTTTCACAGAGTCTTTGGTTGTTGTTGTTGTTCTGTGTCTATTCCTAACTGTATCAAACTTGACTCAACCTTTCTCTAATAAGGGTACTTGCCATTGAATTTAGATCCCACCCTTATACTCCAGGATTATCACATCTCAGGATCCTTAACTGAAACACATCAGCAGAGATCCTTTTTTCAAGTACGTTAACATTGATGAGTTTCAAGGAATTAATTTGGGTACCTCCTGGGGGGTCTTTTTGTAAGTCTACCAGAACCAGGGATCAGGTCTTGCAGTGGAATGTAGATTCCACTGCTGGCTCAGCTTTAACATTTCTCTGCAGGAAAATGGGAGGAATAAAAGGAATCCTACTTTCTCCTCCCTTGTTGATTTTTAGTTTATGTGAATTGCCAGGTCATTTCCAGAACAAAAGTAATTTTAAAAATCAGGACCACGTGCTCATTACGAATTAACAGCAGAGACCCCAAAGGGATGACTAGTGCACCAAATTACAGTGCAACAAATTGGCTCAGACGACCTTTCTTAAATGAGGAACACACACATATAATGCAGGGCATGCTTATATGTCTCGAAGAGCATGATGGCGTTGACTATACACCTAAGAAAATGACAGCATGAAAGGATACACAATGCAGTTTTGGTGGTGGTGGTTTAGTGGCTAAGTCATGTCTGACTATTTGCGACCCCATGGACTGTAACCCACCAGACTCCTTTGCCCATGGGATTCCCCAGGCTAGAATACTGGAGGGGGTTGCCATTCACTTCTGCAGGGGATTTTCCTGACCCAGGGATAGAACCTGGGTCTCCTGCATGGCAAGTGGATTTTTACTGACTTAGCCACAAAGGAAACTCAATGCATTTTTACAAAATCTTAACTCTTTTAATGAACTTAAGTCCCCTCTTCCCTTGCCTGCACACGAAGAAATTATTATTACTGCTAGCTTGGAATCACCAATCCCAGGCTTTTTCTGCTGTGCAAAACCCAGCTAAGAGCTGACGTCACTATTCACCTTACTTGAAAATAATGAATCACAGGTAAATCACATATTCACTCTAACCTACAAATAAAAACATGAGTCATTCTGAAAGATAATTTTCTAGCTGTGCACGGACTATAAACCAACCTGTGAAAACATCTAGAAGCATAGTAGATAGGAATCAGTATCACAATACAACATCTGAACAACCCCTCTATAATCCATGTTGTGATTGCATTTTTATGCTAATATTCATAAGAAGGAGGCAGTGAAAAATTTTTGAGGCCTTTACAATCTGGAGAACATCTCTGATATTACTTAGGTATCTCTGTGTGTATATACAGAGATATACACATACTCTTCTGGAACAATTCAGTAGTCACATATATCTCCTTGTTTTGAGGGGATATATTTGATCTAGTTACATTTAAATAAAATTCATATCCATGAAGGGAGAGAGAAACTCATATGGTCTGAAAGGAAGGAGCTAGTCCAAATGAAGAGGTTTAAAACTATCCTTTACCCACCAAGCAATGAACAGACATCCAACCCTAGCAAATTATCACATTAATTTCTTGGGGACTAATGGCAAAAATGCCTATGAAAGGGAAATTATTGCCAGCGTTTTCATTTAAAAAATAAGAAAACTGAGACAGCAATTATCCCTCAGTGAGTATCAGAGCCATGACTTGAGCGCAGGGTCTGTATACAAGGATCCTACACTCAGGGTGTCATTGGTTTTATTGAATATATGATTTTCATTTAAATTTTTATATGCTATAAGATCATGAGCACAAAATGACTACACTTTTATTATCTCTTAATAAAAATAGCCTTTTTCCCAAAGCACCTAGGCATCTAAGATTTTCAGATTCAGAATAAACCAATGGAAAACTCGAAGTGCTTGATTTGAGCACATAGTTCAGTTCAGTTCAGTTGCTCAGTCGTATCTGACTCTTTGTGACCCCCATGGACTGCAGCACACCAGGCTTCCCTGTCCATTAAGAAAGATCAGTATGGACTTAAGTGGCAACAATAGAATAAAGGAAATAACAGAGAAGAATTATTATATGCTTACCACTTATTAGATACCAGGCCTAGCACCTTGCATGTATTACCTCACTTAATTCATAAAATGACAATACAGTGGTCACTAATAACCCCATCTTCAGTTCAGTTCAGTTCCTCAGTCATGTCCAACTCTTTGCGACCCTATGAACTGTAGCATGCCAGGCCTTCCTGTCCATCACCAACTCCTGCAGTCTACCCAAACTCATGTCCATTGAGTTGGTGATGCCATCCAACCATCTCATTCTCCATCGTCCCCTTCTCCTCCTGCCTTCAATCTTTCCTAGCATCAGGGTCTTTTCAAATGAGTCAGCTCTTCGCATCAGGTGGCCAAAGTACTGGAGTTTCAGCTTCAACATCAGTCCTTCCAATGAACACCCAGGACTGATCTCCATTAGGATGGACTGGTTGGATCTCCTTGTAGTCCAAAGGACTCTCAAGAGTCTTCTCCAATATCATAGTTCAAAAGCATCAATTCTTTGGTGCTCAGTTTTCTTTATAGTCCAACTCTCACATCCATACATGATGACTGGAAAAATCATAGCGTTGACAGACAGACCTTTGTTGACAAATAATGTCTCTATTTTTTAATATGCTGTCTAGGTTGATCATAACTTTCCTTCTAAGGAATAAGCGTCTTTTAATTTCATGGCTGCAATCACCATCTGCAGTGATATTGGAACCCTATTTTACAAATGAAGAAAAGGAAACTTTAAGTAATTTATCCAGCTTCAGAGAGCTAACAGACATAAGAGACCTGATAGAAGTCACTGGGTTAAGATGCTATCAGCTATCTGGGTTGACAACAGAGTGACAAAGGTAGTGATTCTGGGTAAGAAGAGCTTTCAAGACACTGGCAGCATTATCCCATGAGATTAACAGGAGCTGAGCTGTTTTTGGGGGGCTCCAAAATCACTGCAGATGGCGACTGCAGCCATGAAATTAAAAGATGCTTACTCCTTGGAAGGAAAGTTATGACCAACCTAGACAGCATATTTAAAAGCACAGACATTACTTTGCCAACAAAGGTCCATCTAGTCAAGGCTATGGTTTTTCCAGTGGTCATATATGGATGTGAGAGTTGGATGGTGAAGAAAGCTGAGCACCGAAGAATTGATGCTTTTGAACTGTGGTGTTGGAGAAGACTCCTGAGAGTCCCTTGGACTGCAAGGAGATCCATCCAGTCCATCCTAAAGGACATAAGTCCTGGGTGTTCATTGGAAGGACTGGTGTTGAAGCTGAAACTCCAGTACTTTGGCCACTTCATATGAAGAGTTGACTCATTGGAAAAAGACCCTAATCCTGTGAAGGATTGGGGGCAGGAGGAGAAGGGGATGACAGAGGATGAGATGGCTGGATGGCATCACTGACTCGATGGACATGGGTTTGGGTAGACTCCAGGAGTTGGTGATGGACAGGGAGGCCTGGCACACTGCAATTCATGGGGTCGCAAAGAGTCAGACACGACTGTGCGGCTGAACTGAACTGAACTGAGCTGTTTGCATGAGTGGCTGGGTCAACTAATTTAAAGACCATTTGTTTGTTTTCACTGACTCATTTCAGATTTTCTGAATTGAACCATGTAAAGAAACAAAAGTGACACTAATTACAACTACATTGTAAATACTAGTGGTGTGAGGATGAGTCTTTCTTTACTGTGTGTTGCTATTTTAGAGGATTGTGATCTTTTCTATACAAAACAAGTACTATGTTCTAGGTAGAAGTTAACTGAGATCATACTTGGCTTATTCTGCATGATTTTTCCTTAATAAAATGTACATACATTGTAAGTATGTTTATATGCAGGCTACACGCAACATAGAAAACAAATTCAATAAAATAAGTTGGTAATTGCATGAAGGTTATCCAAAAATTACTTGAATAAAATTGAAGACATGAAGGAAATTAGTTTTCTCGGAAGTTTGAAAAAAGTGAAAGTGAAAGTCACTCAGTCGTGTCTGACTCTTTGTGACACCATGGATTATAGTCTGCCAGGCTCCTCTGTCTATGGAATTTTCCAGACCAGAATACTGGAGTGGGTAGCCGTTCCCTTCTCCAGGGGATCTGCCCAACCCAGGAATTGAACCCAGGTCTCCAGGATTGCGGCTGGATTCTTTACGGACTCAGCCACCAAGGAATTTTGCTTAATATTTATTACAAAACATGCTTTATAATAATGTTATAAAATAATAAAGCTTATATTTTCTTAGAAGTTTAGGCTTCAAGTGTAATAGAAAAGAAACATTTCATTGTTTAGATCTGGGTCAGCAATGTATGGCCCATTGCCTGTTTTAACATAGCCAATGAGTGAAGAGTGGTTTTGAAATTTTAAAGTGATTGAAACAATCCCCAAAAGAAAATATTCCATGACACATGGCCATTTTATGAGATTCAAATGTTAGTGCCCATAAATAAGAGTTTTATTGGATACAGCCATTTCTCTTTCATTGCCTATAGCTGCTTTCATGTCATAACAGCAGAGTTGAGCAGCTGTGACAGATGATATGGCCTACAGCGCCTAAAATACTTATTACTTGGCCTTTTACAAAAAATTGTCTCTAAACCCTAATTGAACCAAACAATTTCACCAAACAAACAAAAAAATTTACAGCTACATATCATAATTTTTATAGTCTTTCTATAAGCCCCATCCTTCACCATCTCTGTTTCTGTCTGTCTCTATTTCTCTAGGATTTTTCCATAACCGGAACATTAATGATTTTAGAGAAAAGTTTAAACTCCTAAATCTAACAGTAACCAAACTTTCCAGTTGTTGCTCCTATGACATTATGACATTAACTAGCAGCTCCCAATAAGTTGTTCTGCCGCTAATTGTCCTTACAAATGTAATCGGTTCGAGCTTCTATTTCTGCCCCTGAAAACTTACCCACTTTCCTCCATCTCTGATTCAAAATTCTTTCTATTGAATCACTGTATTCCACATTCAGGCAGAGTGCATCTCTCATCCATTTTTTTTTTTTTTTTTAGCTCTTTTCATAGATGACATTTTGTCATGTATCATGACTGTCTCAATTTTTTTTTTTTTTAACATTATGGACTCTAAACTTTAATGACTATTTTGGAGTATTTCACTACTTTCTAAGATATATATTCCTAATCTCCATGTTACAACATCTATCATCTCTAATTAGGGGGCATTTATTTTATAACTTGGGCTCCTTTACTAATCCTCACTGTTTTTCAAGTTGTAAGTGCTTGATTTCTTTTTATTGTACCTAGAATATTTGGGAACAAAAACAGTGATATAGAAATCAATGCACATTTTTAAAAAATTGCTGAATGATATCTATGTCTTACAAAGCATGTAAGTTTTTTATTTTTAATTTATGGAAGGTCCATGAGAACTGGGAAATGGGAATTGGTAAGGAGGAAGGGAGAGCAAGAGAGAGAGAGAATGGCATTTGAAAGCGATAACAGCAAATACCAACAAAGCCCCTGGTCTGACATCTGCTTTCTAGCCCCAGTCTCCTGATTTGTGCTGAATGAAACAGTAGAATCAGTGCTGTGACCATCTGTACCAATTAACTGAACACTAATGTTCTTGCTGTAGCTGATAGCTGAGACCTCTGCAGTATGATAAAGTGCCTGGGAATTCTATCTGCCATTTTCTGGAAAGGGGTAGGCAATATTGATCAAGGTTATAAGAGCTCATTCAATTCAAAGCAATAGAGAGACATTAAGACAAACAAATACTTTCAACTAAAGAATAAAAGGGTTGGTGATGCATCAGATATGCATAATTATAAACAATCACTGCCTTCTTAATTGGATGACTGGGAAAAGCTCTTTAGCTGCAGGCATACTACTGCTGGGGTCAAAAATATTCATTGTGTACACTAGTGTCTAATGAACAGTCTTCATACCCATACTTCTTGCTATCTGTAAAAGTACTCGATCTTTAACCTTTCAGTAATAAAAGCAAACCAGCCTTAATTTGTAGCATGATGAGAAGTGGAAAAGGAACATGCTAGTACTAAATAAGGAAGATAACTTTTCCCTTAAAACCTATGGCAAATTCAAAACAGCTAATTAAGGCACAAAAAAGGTCATCTTATTTCCTGAAGCTAGAAGGTTCTGAATTTATATCTAACACAGTTCAAGCAAAAGTGCGGACTTAATTTTAATGCCAGTGGATTGGGAATTATGTATATTTGTACAAAGATAAATTTTATTTAACTCTATACAGGGTTGATAGACTATTATATAAGCTGATAAAAATATACTTTGGCATCATTGTAGCAACAACAGCCAATGGAACACTTGCTTTTGGAAATTGGACCGAGGCTAGTGATCCAGGAAGAGCGCTGGTATTTTCATGGTCCTGTAGAACTGGTCTTCATTTTTTTTCCTGAAATTATCTGGATACTCCTAGTCAATTTCACACAGTCCACTGGGCAGCACATAGTTGCCTATGTCAGCCATCCTACATGATTTTTACAGCAACTTTCTGTAACAAAGTAGATTTTATCCATCAAATATAATATCATAAAGTAGGGGAAAATGCAACCTTCAAAATGGCATGAAGAAGGCATTTCTTCCAATGTACTGCTACACTAAAAAAAGAAAGGGGAAAAAAAAAAAAAAAACTAGGTTAAGATTTAGCTTATTTCTCAGATAACACACTGCGGCAAAATCAGCAGGGAATCCATGTCTGCCAGGGGGTAGTTATAGTGACAGATACAGATACTGCAATCTGGTTTCTTTCTAATTGTTCTGTCATTCAAAACATATTTGTGTGAAGATTAAGTAAAAAAGAGATGATGCTTAAGTATGTGTAAGGCTGAGATATAAAGTGAAAAGTAACCTTATCCCCCAGTTGACTGTTTTCTACATTCTTTCCTTTGTGTCTCTGAATTTCAATATTGTGTTAAGTACAACCATGTTGTGCTATAATAATAGAATCTTTCAAAATACCACAGACTAGAACATGAGTTGAGCCTTCATGTTTTATGAGGCTATTTCCCCAAGCAGCCCAGCTTACTATCCCTTGTCTTGCCTCAGCTTTAGCATTAGAAGGAAATATTAAGAGTTCCATCATTGCCTGTGAGTTGAAATACCTCTTTGAAGGCTCCATAAAGGCAGGAATGGAATTATTATAAAAACTTCACCAGGGGATTAAAAACGCATTCCACATTTATTTCTTAGGTTTAAGAGTAAATGCCTAAGACTCTGTTCAAATAGTACGTTTCAACAAAACATTACATGCAGTGGCTATATATATATAATCTAATAAGGCATACTATTTTTCCTGATTTCAATTTGCAAAGCAAAAAAACATGCAATAAACACATATACAAGCAAGAAAAGAATTGCCAAATCCAAAACTAACTTATTAGAGTACATCTTTCATTATTTTACATCCTACTGAATATAATTTTCTTAAACAGCATGTGTACTAAAATCTTTGTGTCAGTTGCAAAACAGCATGGGCAATTATTCTGCAGCACAGTATCTTAAACCCATTAAAATTTGTACATATTTTTCAATTTTAGCAAAACTTCAAAGCTTCAAAATTAGAACAATAAATATTTGCTACCATACTGTAGCATCCATAAGGGTAAAAACATTTTTGTATTTGCCACTTTAGCCCTACCATAGAGCCTGTCAACTCCAGGACTGGGCCACCTCAGGCCAAACAACTAAGCATAGCCTGACCCATCAGCAGAAAACTGGATTAAAGATGTATGAGCATAGCCCTGCCCACCAGAGCAAGACCCACTATTTCCCACAGTACCTCCCACCAAGAAGCGTGCACAAACCTCTTATCCTCATTCATCAGAGTGCAGACAGAAGAAGCAAGAACTACAATCCCACAACCTCCAAAATGAAAACCATAGTCACAGAAAGCTAAGCAGAATGATCACATGGGTCACAGTCCTGTGTCACTCAATGAAACTATGAACCATGCCATGTAGGGTCACCCAAGATGGTGACTGTAACCACAAAATTAAAAGATGCTTGCTTCTTGGAAGAAAATCTATGATAAACATAGAAAGTGTAGTAAAAGGAAGACATCACTCTGCTGACAATGGTGTGCATAGTCAAAGCTATGGTTTTTCCAGTAGGTCTTGTACAGATATGAGAGTTGGACCATAAAGAAAGGTGAGTGATGAAGAATTGATCCTTTCAAACTGTGGTGCTGGAGAAGACTTTTGAGAGTCCTTTGGACAGCAAAGACATCAAACCAGTCAATCCTAAAGGAAATCGATCCAAAATATTCATTGGATAAACTGATGCTAAAGATGAAATTCCATTGCTTCACTGATCTGTTGTGAAGAGCCAGCATATTGGAAAAGACCCTGATGCTAGGAAAGATTTAAAGCAGGAAGAGAAGAGGGCAATGGAGGATGAGATGGTTGGATGGCATTAGAGACTCAATGGACATGAATTTGAGAGACTTCTGAAAGACAGTGAAGGAAAAAGAATCCTGGTGTGCCGCAGTCCAAGAATTTGCAAAGAGTCAGCCATGACTTAGTCACTGAACAATGAACATCAACAAAGTACCAAAAACTGTTCATGATACAAAGCAAATGCTCAAAAATATTTTTAACTAAAAGACAATCATAAATATTTTCAGAAGTAAAAATGACAAAAATAGCATATTTAGAATTTCTGTGCTTGCCAACCCATAAATTTTTTTTTCACTGTGTGAAAAATAAATCCTGGCATTACTTTTAAATGATTTCACTGTTGGTTATACTTTATAGTGGTCTTCCCTGGTGGCTCAGTGGTAAAGAATCTGCCTGCCAAGCAGGAGATGTGGGTTTGAACTTTGGGTCAGAAAGATGCCCTGGAGAAGGAAATGGCAACCCACCCTAGTATTCTTGCCTGGGAAATCCCATTGACAGAGGAGCCTGGCGGGCTACAATCCATGGGATCGCAAAAGAGTCAGACATGACTTAGTGACTAACCAACAACAAGAACTACTTTATAGTATTATAAATCTCCTTAAATTTCCAATCTGCTGTTATGGGTTAAATCCCTTCCCAAATCCTTACACTGAAGTCTTAACCCCTAGCACCTAAGAATATGACCCCATTCAGACATCAGGGTCTTTACAGGAACAATTGAGCTTAAATGTCATTATGGTGGGTTTTAATCTAAATATGGCTGGTGTCCACATCAAATATGACATGCAGGGGGAATGCCATGTGAAAATGAAGGCAGAGATCAAGGTGATGTTTCTGTAACTCAAGGAACAATGAAGGATTGCTAGTTAACCACCATAAGTTAAGAATAGGTGCAAAACAAATTTTCCCTCATGGTCCTCAGAAAGAACCAACTCCTTGATCCTGGACTTTTAGCCTCAGGCACTGAGATACGACTTGTTCAAGGGACACAGTTTGTGGTACTTTAGTATAGCATCTCTAGCAAACTAACACATCTGCATAAGTCTTGTATGGTATTTCTTTCATATCAGGAAATTTAATAATTTTCACAGCATGTCACAAATATTACACTATTTTATTTAATGTGAAAACATTTTATTCTAAAACACTGTTATCCTTACCAAATAAGGTCTGTATATTATATTTTCTCCATATTCAATAGAGATTTTTTTCAATCCTAGAAGTTTTTCCAATTACTTTCTTGATACATTTAATGAATAATATTTTGCAGCTTTCTATAATATGAAATTATACAATAAATTCACATGTGTAAGAGAAGACATGTTTTAAATACTTTTTAAATTCCCTACTTAGCTTTAGATATGTAGCTTTCTCATGAGTTTAATTTTTTACAATCCCCATGGGCTATTTTAGCCAAATACACAAAAGAATCTTTCCAAACTTGCAAACATTAATATAATAACTATATTTTCAGTTCATTTCAGTCACTCAATCATGTCCTACTCTTTGCAACCCCATGCAGACACATCAGGCCTCCCTGTCCATCACCAACTCCTGGAGTTTACTCAAATTCATGTCCATTGAGTCAGTGATGCCACCGAACCATCACATCCTCTGTCGTCCCCTTCTCTTTCCACCTTCAATCTTTCCCAGCATCAGGGTCTTTTCAAATAAGTCAGTTTTTCGCATCAGGTAGCCAAAGTTTTGGAGTTTCAGCTTCAGCATCAGTCTTTCCAATGAATATTCAGGACTGATTTCCTTTAGGATATGCTGGTTGGATCTCCTTGCAGACCAAGGGACTCTCAAGAGTCTTCTCCAACACCACAGTTCAAAAGCATCACTTCTTCTGCACTCAGCTTTCTTTATAGCCCAACTGTCACATCCATACATGACTACTGGAAAAACCATAGCCTTGAATAGGCAGACCATTGTTGTCAAAGTAATGTCTCTGCTTTTTAATATGCTGTCTAGGTTGCTCATAACTTTTCTTCCAAGGAGTAAATGTCTTTTTATTTCATGGCTGCAGTCACCATTTGCAGTGATTTTGGAGCCCCCCAAAATGAACTCTGTCACTGTTTAACCATCTATTTGCCATGAAGTGATAGGACCAGATGCCATGATCTTAGTTTTCTGAATGTTGAGCTTTAGGCTGACTTTTTCACTCTCCTCTTTCACTTTCATCAAAAGGCTCTTTAATTGTTCTTTGCTTTCTGCCATAAGGGTGGTGTCATCTGCATATCTGAAGTTATTGATATTTCTCCTGACAGTCTTGATTCCAGGTTGTGCTTTTTCCAGCCCAGCATTTCTCATGATGTACTCTGCATATAAGTTAAATAGGCAAGGGTGACAATATACAGCCATGACATACTCCTTTCCCTATTTGGAAGCAGTCTGTTGTTGTAATTCACACTTATGAAGATTCTATGATATTTAAAAATGTTTTATAAATACCTTAATCCTCCCAACAGCTCTGTTAGATGATATCTCAGGAGTTGATTTTTGCAAATTTAACTGCATGTCAAATTAACCAAGACCTGGAAGAACTGGATATTTAACTGCTTTATGAAAGAGAGTTCTGCAAGAAGATAAAATGTAATACACATATATAAAATAGATAAACATTAAGGACCTACTGCATGCACAACCAAACTCAAAATCTTGTAATATCCCATAATAGAAAAGAATCTAAAAAAGCATACATATATATTTATATACACACACACACACACACACACACACACACACATATACACACCTGAATCACTTTGCTATACCTCTGTAACACTGTAAATTTGTACTATTAAAAATTAAAAATATTCAAAAATGTAATACAATGCTCTACTTTTGTAATGATTATAAACTGCTATTCTATACAACATACTGTATATATATGATACATATATCATACTTGTACTCTATATAATATACTGTATATGTATGATATGTAGATAATCATCCTAGTATTTTAAATCAAACCCCACCCTAAAGGCTTTTAATGACTTGGCAGAGATATGTGTCTTCAATTTCAGCTTTGCTTAAATTTTAAACTCTTCAAATTAACTACAACTGGAAAATGTTTGCTTACTTTGCTCAAAGTTCTCACAAGCTCAGCATGTTCTTACAGAATACAGACTCTCAGCTTTCTGCCTTCTTTTCTCTCTGCATGCAATGCTTCAGTAATGATATTCAGTCTTTTAAGATGTCTCTTTTTTAATTACTCATCTTTCTGTATGTGTTAGATATCTCACCCATGCTGAGTCATTCTTGCTCACAAATCTGTAGCTATGATTACTCGGGATGTAAAGTAAAATTCAGAGCATGTCACTTAATCTTGAGTTAGAATATGTTTAAAATAAGTGACCATCAACTTGTAAAGTTGAAGTAAAGAATTAAATCACATACTTTCTGAAATTTTATTTTTAAATTGTCTATTACCTTTGCGATTACTCTTGATTTGTTAGAATAACTTTGGAAAATATTTTGGAATCTAATTCAGATGACCTATCACAGTTAATAGTAAGTATGCATTATTCAAAAATATGTCCCTAAACATTTTATTTCCTCTTGTTATCCAAAGGGTGGAAACTATGCTCATACTTGCTTTATAAGTGTTATTAACACAACTGCAAAGCTGCTGTAAACAATGAGAATATAATAATTTTGATAGTTCTTTGTTTAACATAAACTGTCTCTAGTAATGAACATCTGTATCTTCTCTTACTTCAACGAAAAGTGAAGTGAAGGTATTAATTATTCAGTACTGTGTGAACTCTCTGTGAACCCGACTCTTTGTGAATCCATGGACTATAGCTCACCAGGCTCATCTGTCCACGGAATGCTCCAGGCAAGAATACTGGAGTGGGTAGCCATTCCCTTCTCCAGGGGATCTTCCCAACCCAGGGATAGAATCCAGGTCTCCATCATTGCGGGCAGATTCTTTAGGGAAACTCCATGAGAATGTAATTCTCTAAGGTACATCCAAGTTGGAGCATGTTTTTGGATGACTTGCTACTATAACTGACTATACTGATGCAAACTGAAAACTCTAGAATGCTCAGATATATTCCTCTATATTAGTTTTAAAAAAAAAATAGCTTTCCTCCTCAACCAAAAATGTATAAATAACAAATGCAGAAGTTCATGCTTAGTCACTGATGCCAGTGAAACTATGACTGGCTATACAAATAGCTATTCTAATGATAAAGCAGTTTCTATTGCAACCTTGTAACAATTTTATACTTCAAATGGCTAGTAAATACCCCTATTTGTTTTATGGCGAACATTCCAATACAGAAAAGTCCTCTGTGGCTCTTCTGGCCGTGGTGGACTGGATACCTCATCACCATGTATGCATGGCCCTTTAAGATTGTTGTGAAGTTATGGTACCATTGTTTTCATTTTACCTGACACTGCATTGTAGAAAAACATGACAATCACAGAACTTCCTTCTTTTTAATCACTTCCTCTGTTCCTTTCTGACATCATTAATGTCACTTATAGACAAGGAACTTGTTTTATATTTAGCAGTAGTGAACATGAATAAATATACTAGAGCTCAGCATATAACAGAATTACAAGGGAAAAACAATATCGCAAACAAAAGTGAAGAAAAAAACCTCAGTTTATGTACCACAAGATAGAATTATTGTTTTTATTGATACTGCTATATGTATACACTTTTCTAAACTTTCCAATTGCAAACTCCTAGCACTGCCCTGAACAGATAATTTCTTGCAGTTTTAGTGAATACTATAAATTTATCAAAGTAAAGGAACACATTCTCCACTAAAAAAATAATGTTTAATTTGGAGTCCTTTGCTCTGGGAATATTTCCAATCCACTGTAAAGAGAATTTCTTGCCTTCAAAATGTAATACTGTTTTGATTTTTAGCAAGGTAGTTTCTCTCATATTAATGTTAATGAATTTGAGATCAGTTTCACACCTGGAAAATCAATAAAAAACATAAGAGCAAAGAGCATTAATTTGCACTAAAACTTACAGCTCAAAGTTACCACTTCTAAATTACTTTCTTATAAGTCTTTCTAAGCACGAAGAGGGCAGTAGTCATATGTTATCTAATCTGTGCATCCTTAATAAAAAGCCTAACTTAGATCTATGCTCATTAAATTTATCTTTTCAATTAAATTGCATGAAATTGGATCAGCTTGGTTCAGTTGTTCAGTCATGGCCGACCCTTTGTGACCCCATGGACTGCAGCACACCAGGTTTTCCTGCCCATCACCAACTCCCCAAAGTTTGCTCAAACTCATGTCCATGGAGTCAGTGATATGACCCAACCATCTCATCCTCTGTCATCGCCTTCTCCTCCTGCCTTCAATCTTTCCCACCATCAGGGTATTTTCCAGTTGGCCAGTTCTTCACATCAGGTGGCCAAAGTATTGGAGTTTCAGCTACAGCATCAGCCTTTCCAATGAATATTCAAGACTGATCTCCTCTAGGATTAACTGGTTTGATCTCCTTGCAGTCCAAGGGACTCTCAAGAGACTTCTCCAATATCACAGCTCAAAAGCATCAGTTCTTTGGTGCTTAGCTTTCTTGATGGTCCAACACTCACATCCAAGCATGACTACTGGAAAAGCCATAGCTTTGACTAGACTGACTTTTGTGGGCAAAGGAATGTCTCTGCTTTTTAATATACTGTCTAGGTTGGTCATAGCTTTTGTTCCAAGGAGCAAGCATCTATTAATTTAATGGCTGCAGTCACCATCTGCAGTGATTTTGGAGCCCAAGAAAATAAAATCTGTCACTGTTTCCACTGTTATCCTATCTATTTGCCATGAAGTGATGGGACTGGATGCCATGATATTACTTTTTTGAATGTTGAGTTTTAGGACAACTTTTTCACTCTCTTCTTTCACTTTCATCAAGAGGCTCTTTAGTTCTTCACTTTCTGTCGTAAGGGTGTTGTCATCTGTGTATCTGAGGTTATTGATATTTCTCCCGGCAATCTTGATTCCAGTTTATGTTTCATCCAGTCCAGCATTTCTCACAATGTACTCTGCATATAAATTAATAAGCAGGGTGACAGTATACAGCCTTGACATATTCCTTTCCTGATTTGGAACCAGTCTGTTGTTCCATGTCCAGTTCTAGCTGTTGCTTCCTGACCTGCATACAGGTTTCTCAAGAGGCAGGTCAGGTGGTCTAGTATTCCCATCTTTTTGAGAATTTTTCACAGTTTATTGTGATCCACACAGTCAAAGGCTTTGGCATAGTCAATAAGGCAGAAGTAGATATTTTTCTGGGACTCTCTTGTTTTTTCGATGACCCAATGGATGTTGGCAATTTGATCTCTGGTTCCTCTGCTTTTTCTAAAGCCAACTCGAACATCTGGAAGTTCACAGTTCATGTACTGTTGAAGTTTGGCTTGGAAAATTTTGAGCATTACTTTGCCGACATGTGAAATGAGTGCAATTGTTTGGTAATTTGAACATTCATTGGTATTGACCTTTTTTGGGACTGCAATGAAAACTGACATTTTCCAGTCCTGTGGCCACTGCTGAGTTTTCCAAATTTGGTGGCATATTGAGTGTAGACTTTCACAGCATAATCTTTTAGCATTTTAAATAGCTCAACTGAAATTCCTTCCCCTTCACTAGCATTGCTTATAGTGATTCTCCCTAGGCCCACTTGACTTCACCTTCCAGGATGTCTGGCTCTAGGTGAGTGATCACACCATCGTGGTTATCTGGGTCATTAAGATTTTTTCTATAGTTCTTCTGTGTATTCTTGCCACTTCTTCTTAATATCTTCTGCTTCTACTAGGTCCATACCATTTCTGTCCTTTATTGTGCCCATCTTTGCATGAAATGTTCCCTTGGTATCTCTAATTTTCATGAAGACAATGAATAAATGAATTAATTTGAATGAGTAACTGAATTTTAAATCAGTTAAATGTTACATATTGATTCATCTTCACTTTATTTAGTGTCACATCAGTTAAACTATAAAGATTATAATTGCATTTAGTTAAATCAGCCTTAATAAAAATATTTTAAACTAAATTGAATGATATTTAAGATGCACTAAAATTTTGTAGTAAAAAATGCTTTGTACCTCTAGTAGATAGAAAATAAACTTTAATATGAATAACGAACTTGTACTTTGCCATCTAGGTTTACATTTCCCATAATAAAATGTTTAAGTACATCAGTTGTTGACAAAAAGAAATTGTCATGTAAATTAAAATTTCTTATAAACAGATATTATTATTTAAGACAGAAGTCTTGATGAAGATTTTTAAATTGTTGACTTTTGGAAATATGAATGATAAAACATAGATGGAAAGCCTGGTTCATAAGGAAGTCACTGGAGAATATACAAATGGTGTGAATTCATTTCAGGTTTGGTGAGTTGCTTGGAACAGCATTGGAATCAGACACACACGGATTGGGTTCAAGCCCTGGGTCAGGAGTATCTCCTGGGCATAGCAGCCCACTCCAATATTCTTGCCTGGAGAATCCCTTGGACAGGGGAGCCTGGGAGCCTGCCTACCCATAGGATTGCCAAGAATTGGGCAAGACTGAAATGACTTAGCATGGACCAGGAAGAAAACATGGAGGGGCATGGACTGTTTCAGCCTTTGCAGCTATTAAAAGATGATCACTAGAAATTTACAAAACTGAGTTTTTAAATACCATTATCTTCATTAGCATTTTAAATAGGAATCCACCATAGCCACCCGCAGGAAGGCGTTCTCAGAAAGAAAGCAGGCAGTGGGCTGCACAATGTGCTTTCACGTAGAGTGGGAAGGAAAGGAAAGATGAGGTGACCTCTGGAAGTTGCTGGGTAAACTAAAATTCAGCTCAACCCTGAAAAACATGTTTTTTTACAGCTTGTATCTTGTTAGTTTAATTGAGTTCCTTCTTTATTCCAGATAAGCAACAGAGTTCTCTCTCTTTTTTCCCATCAGTGAGTTTCAGAATTTCCAAGTTCCTTTTTTATTGCTTATTAAATGTTTGTCAAATGAGGTGCTTGCTCAGGCCTGTTAATTGGTATGGTTTCCCATTTCCTATCATACTGACTTGGCCAGAAATGCAGCAAAATAAAGATCTGCTAATTAGTTGTGTGGGTCTGTTACAAGTTATTTCACAGTGCAAATGTGCACAGAAAACATTGAAAATGCTTTTCATCTCTTTCTTCCTTCTTTTTTAATATCTCAGTTTTAAAACCTATGCTTAAAAAAAAAAAACTATTGTTAATAGACACCAGTGGCAAAATATCATACAACAATTTTATGAAGTTCTACCAAAATTGCAAGTGAGATTAAATACATAGAGGATAGTATTGAGGAGAATTCATATGATCTAGAAAATACAGTAATTTCAGCAGAATTATGCAAAGATACAAACTTTTAAAAGCGCAGTAGCTACGTAAGATGATTTTAAAGTAATTCATTATTTGGAAAGCAAGAATGGAAATAAAAGGCACTCCCATGACTGCCACAAACAATAATAATAATAATTGGAATGATACAATCTTAATAATGCATCTAATTCCCAATATTTTTCTGCAAAGATAGAGTAAAATTGATAATAATACACCAGAATAGTCTCCCACTCAAATACTAACCAGGGCCAACCCTGCTTAGCTTCTGAAATCACATGTACTGAGAATGGCATGGCCATAAACAGAATGGAATGTTACCCACCAATCCCTTAATTCCATTCTTTCTGGCCAGTATTTAGGGCTTCTCTGGGACAGAGGTTCCTAAAAGTCTGGTATCTGGCAGCCAGTAAGACAGTCACTGTGGGCATCAATGTGCTCAAGAATCATTTTTCCTTTTATAAATAAAATTTTGATTTGAAATAGAAGTATCTCTTGCATTCTCTTCCTATATTAAAAAATGCATGCAAAATCTGCCATGCCTTTCTATAATTGGAACCTGGAATGAAAAATGCAACTTGAACAACAATTGGGCACTTACTCTATGATAGGTACTGCCCCCTGAATATTATCATTTAATGTTTTATTGTATTTATTAATCAGCTTCCCAGGTGGCTCAGTGATAAAGAATCCACCTGCTAATGCAGGAGACCCAGGAGATGAGGTTCAATTCCTGGGTGGGGAAGATCCCCTGGAGGAGGAAATGGCAACTCACCCCAATATTCTTGGCTGGAAAATCCCATGGACAGAGAAGCCTGGTGGTTTACAGTTCACGGGGTTGCAAAGAGTCAGACAAAACTTAGAGACTGAGCATGCACATATTTATTAATCACATTTTACTGATGTGAAAACAAACTCAGAGAAGATGAATAACTGTCTAAAGGCATGCAGTATAGAGTGATACTTGAATCTATGTGTGCCTAATTCTGAGAGCTCATTTTATTGAGAACCTATTATATGCCAAGTGCTGTTCTAAGAAATTTACATACTTAAACATACTAAACCTATACAACAATACAATGATGGAGGAAATATTTATTGCCTGCATTTCACAGATCAAGAATCTGAAGCACTCGAAGGTAACTTGCCCACCACTATCATTTTGTAAAATGGTAGAGCCAAGACATGAACATAAGCAGTCTGACTGAGGAATCATCTCTGAGTCTTCTTATTTTCCAGCCACTCATTATTTACCGCCTTAGTGGTTTTGTTCATCCAAGGAATGCTACTGGCTCCTAATGATTAAGCACTGCTTCAGGTACTGTAGATACCAGGGGAAATATACCAGAATCAAATGGCTGAAGTCCTCAGGAAAGCCTGTCTGTAAGAAGTTTTCAGGTCTAAGCCTTGCAGGACAAGGAGGGATTAACATGAACAAGGAGCTCATGTGTGAAGAGCTTTGGGATCTAAGAAAGCCCAGAACACATGAGGTGCTAGAAGTAGGTCAAAGGGTCTGGACTGGCAGAGAGCAAGAGATGTGCTAGATGAGGCTGGAGTGGTGAGTGGGGAGCTGTTACTCAAAGACACTATGTCATAGCCGATAGTTTTTGAAAATTTGAAATCCAGAGAAACTCCATGGGATTAGGGGACAATATCATTCCAAAGAGCCCATGTTGCCTATATACCTGTCCAACTCCAATTTCATGATTACTTTTACTGAACTCAGCTGTCCCTGGGGTCTAAAGGAAGGGGTGGAGAGGGCTCAAGCAAGACTTTTTGCCCTGACAGAACCAAGAAAGCAAGAACTAGCAAAGGATTTCTATTCCTTCTATCCCAGATCCTGCAAATGAGTCAAGAGACTTGCAGTTGAGAAGCCGAATCAAAGATTAGTGTGAACTTGAGCAAGAATAAGAGAAAGAGAGAAATAAGTTGATTGAATATTGTCTATGGCAATTTGTGGATTCCAGAAGAAGGGCCTCTGCTACAGTCTGCCTTTGAGAAACTAAGAAAAGGTATGCCTATTCTAAATGAATGATTAGAAATAAGGCAACTCCTCTGGGCAGACAGCTTGGTAAGCAGATGGTGTCCTTTGTGTGGAACACTAAGTGCCCCTTCTTTCAGGTGCACACAGGCCAGGGCCGTGCAGGCTGGGGGAGAAGAACAAGAGCTGCATTTTGACCTGGATTTTTCTTGTCCTTTCTAAGCCTGATTATAAATTGTAATCTTGCTCTGAATGGAAAAGGAGCTAAATAACTATTAGCATCTTTGGGGTGATCTGGCTGCAGGAGGACTTCAAAGAGCTGAAAAGTTCAGCAGATTCCACCTGAATCTAGAGTGCTGCAGGGTGACAACTTCTGCAGGAGGCGCTCTGAAAAGTCAGCTACTGAGGAATTTCATGTTAGAGAAGCAAGCAGACAGACAAACCATAAAGTCCGCTCCAAATGGAATGGAACTACATGAATAGACAGTTAACATCTTGAACAACAACAACAAAAAATTACAGATTAAATAATGCTTTATGAAAATTGAAAATATTGTTTCTGAATTGAAATATTCCAGATATGAATTGAAGAAGAGGATGATCATGTTTGAGACCTAATTAATAGGCCAGGGAGATTGAAAATCTGGGCTGAAATTTATGAAGGATAAGCTTTGCAGATAGAAATGAGGAATAAATTAACAAAACTAAAAACAGGGATCTTTCCAATCTGAAAGAAGGGCAATGCCAAAGAATGTTCAAACTATCACACAACTGCATTTGTTTCACATGCTAGCAAAGTAATGCTCAAAATCTTCCAAACTAGGCTTCAACAGTATATGAATCATGAACTTCCAGATGTACAAATTAGATTTAGAAGGAAGAGGAACCAGAGATCAAATTGCCAATATCTGTTGGATCATAGAAAAAGGAAGAGTCCCAGAAAAACATATACATCTCCTTAACTGACTACACTAAAGTTTTCGACTGTGTGGATCACAACAAACTGTGGAAAATTCTTAAAGAAATGGGAATACCAGACCACCTGATCTGCCTCCTGAGAAATCTGTATGCAGGTCAAGAAGCAACAGTTAGAACTGGTCATGGAACAACAGACTGGCTCCAAATCGGGAAAGGAGTGGGTAAAGTCTGTATATTGTCACCATGCTTATGTAACCATGCTTATGTAACTGCCTGCTGCAGTCCATGGAGTCTCAAAGAGTTGGACACGACAGAGCAACAGAACAACAAAATAAAAGGAAGTGATGGAGGAGAAAAAATACTTTATCAAATAAACCAAGAATAGATACAAACACTGAATATGGTAAAGAGGGATATTCTATAGTGGTAAAATGCTCAATTTACAAATAAACAATGTAAGAAAAAAATAGCACCAAAATAACTGCCCAATATATTAATTCAAACACTATTACAAATGCAATTAGAATATGATGACTATAAAATAGTTGCAACACTCTAATAACTATTCCAAAATCTGTTAGAATTAGCTGCTAAAACTAACCAAGGATATAGAGGAAGTGAATAAAATTTTAAAAATCTATTTAATAAATCTACTAAATGCTGAATATGCATTAGCATGAATAACTACTTTAAAATATTAAAATATATTTTAATATTCCAAAAATATATAAATAAAGAATAAATTTTAACCTCAAACATTCAACTGCCTGAAAATTAAGAAACTTAATCTTAAATATACCTTGAGCCAAAGAATATTTTAAAAATGAAAACTACACTTTATATAGAAAATGATAAAGAGAAAATATTTCATCATAACTAATAGAGTACAGTACAGTAAAATATACCTCAAATATATCTATAACAGTAAAGAATATTAAAGGCATCACTGACTCAATGGACATGAGTTTTGGCAGACTCCAGGAGACAGTGAAGGACTGGGAAGCCTGGCATGCTTCAGTCCATGTGGTTGCAAAGAGTCAGCAACAGCAAAAAGTAAAGAAAAGAAATACTTAAAGTTAAGAATTTTCTTAGAATCAGAAAAGATTCTAAATAGCCAAAATAATCTCAAGAAAAAACAGAGCTGGCGGAAATATATTCCCTGACTTCAGACTCTACTACAAAGCTACAGTAATAAAAACAATATGGTACTGACACAAAAACAGACACATAGATCAAAGGAACTGAACAGAGAGCCCAGAAATGTACCCATACACTTATGGCCAACTAATCTACAATAAATGAGGCAAGACTATACAAAGGAGAAAAAGAAGTCTTTTCATTAAGCGGTGCTGGGAAAACACTACAGCTATATGTAAAAGAATAAAATAAAAAATTTCTCTATCATCATATTAAAAAAAAAAAAGAAATGGATCAAAGACTTTAATGTAAGTCCAGATACTATAAAACTGCCAGAGGAAACTAAAGGCAGAGCAAACTTGGACATAAATCACAGCAATATTGGATATGTAAAAATGAAACCAAAAAGAAACAAATAGGATCCAATCAAACTTAAAAACTTCTGCACAGCAAAGGAAACCATAATCAAAACAAAATGACAACTCACAGAATGGGAGAATATACTTGCAAATGATATGACCACAAAAGATTAATTTCCAAAATATACAGAAAGCTTATAAAACTCAATATAAAAAATAATAAAATGGACAGAAGACCTAAATAGGTATTTCTCCAAAGAAAACATACAGATGGCCAAGAATCACATGAAAAGATGCTCAGTATCACTAATTATTAGAGAAACACAAGCCAAAACTACAAAGAGATATCGCCTCACACCCATCAGAATGGCCACCATCAAAAAGTCTGCAAATAGTGCTGCAATGAAAACAGGGGTACTTGCATCTCTTTCAATTATGGTTTCCTCAGGGTATATGCCCAATAGTGGAATATGGGCATATGGTGGGTCATATGGTGGTTTTAGTCCTACTTTGTTAAGGACTCTGCATACTGTTTTCTATAGTGGCTGTATCAATTTGCATTCCTACCAACAGTATAAGGGAGTTCCCTTTTCTCCACAGCCTCTTCATCATTTCTTGCTTGCAGACTTTTTCATGATGCCCATTCTTACCAGTGTGAGATGATACCTTATTGTACTTTTGATTTGCATTTCACTAAAAATGAGCGACATTGAGTACCTTTTCATGGCTATATGCATATCTTTAGATAAATGTCTGTTTACAATAGCTAGGACATGGAAGCAACCTAGGCATTCATTGACAGATGAATGTGTAAGGAAATTGTGGTACCTGTATACAATGGAATATTACTCAGCTATAAAAAGCAACACATCTGAGTCAGTTCTAATAAGCTGGATGAACCTAGAGACGATTATACAGAGTGAAGTAAAGAGAGAGAAAAACAAATATCATATATTAATGCATATATATGGAATCTAGAAAGACAGTACTGACAATACTACTTGCAGGGCACCAAAGGAGACACAAACATAAAGAACAGAATTTGGACATAGTGAGGGAAGAAGAGGGTGGGATGATTTGGAAGAATAGCATTGAAACATATACTTTACCATATGTACAAGTGATAGCCAGTGGGAATTTGATTTATGATGCAGGGAACCCAAAGCTGGCGCTCTGTTACAACCTATGGAGTGGGATGGAAAGGGATGAGGAAGGGGAGTTCAAGAAGGAGGGGACATATGTATACCTATGGCTGATTCATGCTGATGTATGGCAGAAATCATCACAATATTATTAAGTATTTATCCTCTAATTAGAAAAAAAAATGTCTGCAAACAACAAATGCTGAAATGGGTGTAGAGAAAAGAGAACCCTACTATACTGTTGATGGGAATGTGAATTGGTACAGACACTATGGAGAACAGCATGGAGGTTCCTTAAAACACTAAAAATAGAGCTACCATGTCATCCAGCAGTCCCACTCCTAGGCATATATCTGGAAAAGAAGACTCTAATTTGAAAAGATCCAGGCACTTCAATGTTAACAGTAGCACTATATACAATAGCCAAGACATGGAAGCAATCTAAACACTCATCAATAAATAAAGAATGAAGATTACGTGGTACATATATACAATAGAATATTGATCAGCCATAAAAAGAATTAAGAATGACATTTACAGCAACATGGATAGACTTAGGGATTATCATACTAAGTAAAGGGAAAGGGAAATAGGTAAACAGGAAAGGGAAATAGGTGAAGGTAAGCACTCAGATAAAGGTAAATATCACATGGCATCAGTTATACCTCTTTACAGCTGCTCCAGCAAAGCGCAGCAGCTGCTCCTTACCTTGGATGAGGGGTATCTCCTCACAGCCACCCTTCCTGACCTTGAACGTGGAGTATCTCCTCTCAGTCCTCCTGTGCCTCCGCAGCCACCGCTCCTTGGACATGGGGTGGCTCCTCTTGGCTACCACCCCTGACCTCAGGCATGGGGTGGCTCCCCTTGGCCACCGCCCCTGACCTCGGGCGTGTGGTAGGTCCTCTCCACCACTGCCCCTGATCTCGGACCTGGGCCAGCTCCTCTCGGCAGCCACCCCTGACCTTGGGCAAGGGGTAGCTCCTCATGGCCACGCTTCTGTGCTGTCTGTTGCAGCCGGCAGCAGCAGCTCTGCTTTGCTGGAGCAGCTGTAAAGAGATACCCCACGTCCAAGGTAAGAGAAACTCAAGTAAGATGGTAGGTGTTGTGAGAGGGCATCAAAGGGCAGACACTGAAATCATAATCACAGAAAACTAGCCATTCTGATCACTCGGACCACAGCCTTGTCTAACTCAATGAAACTAAGCCATGCTGTGTGGGGCCACCCAAGACGGTCGGCTCATGGTGGAGAGGTCTGACAGAATGTGCCACTGGGGAAGGGAATGGTGAACCACTTCAGTATTCTTGCCTTAAGAACCCCATGAACAGTATGAAAAGGAAAAATGATAGTATACTGAAAAGAGTAACTCCCCAGGTCAGTTGGCGCCCAATATGTTACTGGAGATCAGTGGAGAAATAACTTCAGAAAGAATGAAGGGATGGAGCCAAAGCAAAAACAATACCCAGTTATGGATATTACTGGTGACAGAAGTGAGATCCAATGCTGTAAAGAGCAATATTGCATAGGAACCTGGAATGTTAAGTCCATGAATCAAGGCAAATTGGAAGCGGTCAAACAGGAGATGGCAAGAGTGAACATTGACATTCTAGGAATAAGCGAACTAAAATGGACAGGAATGGGTGAATTTAACTCAGATGACCATTATATCTACTACTGTGGGCAGGAATCCCTTAGAAGAAATGGAGTAGCCCTCATGGTCAACAAAAGAGTCCGAAATGCAGTACTTGGATGCAATCTCAAAAATGACAGAATGATCTCTGTTCATTTCCAAGGCAAACCATTCAACATCACGGTAATCCAAGTCTATGCCCCAACCAGTAACACTGAAGAAGCTGAAGTTGAACGGTTCTATGAAGACCTACAAGACCTTTTAGAACTAACACCCAAAAAAGATGTCCTTTTCATTATAGTGGACTGGAATGCAAAAGTAGGAAGTCAAGAAACACTTGAAGTAACAGGCAAATTTGGCCTTGGAGTATGGAACGAAGCAGGGCAAAGGCTAATAGAATTTTGCCAAGACAACAAAATGGTAATAGCAAACATCCTCTTCCAACAACACAAGAGAAGACTCTATACATGGACATCACCAGATGGTCAACACCAAAATCAGATTGACTATGTCCTTTGCAGCCAAAGATGGAGAAGGTCTATACAGTCAGCAAAAACAAGACTGGGAGCTGACTATGGTTCAGATCACGAACTCCTTATTGCCAAATTCAGACTTAAATTGAAGAAAGTAGGGAAAATCACTAGACCATTCAGGTATGATGTAAATCAAATCCCTTATGACTATACAGTGGAAGTGAGAAATATATTTAAGGGACTAGATCTGATAGAGTGCCTGATGAACTATGGATGGAGATTCATGACATTGTACAGGAGACAGGGATCAAGACCATCCCCATGGAAAAGAAATGCAAAAAGGCAAAATGGTTGTCTGAGGAGGCCTTGCAAATAGCTGTGAAAAGAAGAAAAGCAAAAAGGAAAGGAGAAAAGGAAAGATATTCCCATCTGAATGCAGAGTTCCAAAGAATAGCCAGGAGAGATAAGAAAGCCTTCCTCAGTGATATATGCAAAGAAATAGAGGAAAAAAAAAAAAAAAACAGAATTGGAAAGACTAGAGACTCTTCAAGAAAATTAGAGATACCAAGGGAACATTCCATGCAAAGATGGGTTCGATAAAGGACAGAAATGGTATGGACCTAACAGAAGCAGAAGGTATTTAGAAGAGGTGGCAAGAAGAACTGTACAAAAAACATCTTCATGAACCAGATAATCACGATGGTGTGACCACTCATCCTGGAATCTGAAGTCAAGTGGGTCTTAGAAAGCATCACTACAAACAAAGCTAGAGGAGGTGATGGAATTCCAGTTGAGCTATTTCAAATCCTGAAAGATGATGCTGTGAAAGTGCTGCAATATACCAGCAAATTTGGAAAACTCAGCAGTGGCCACAGAACTAGAAAATGTCAGTGTTCATTCCAATCCCAAAGAAAGGCAATGCTAAAGAAAGCTCACACTACAGCACAATTGCATTCATCTCACATGATAGTAAAGTAATGCTCAAAATTCTCCAAGCCAGACTTTAGAAATATGTGAACCATGAACTTCCAGATGTTCAAGCTGGTTTTAGAAAAGGCAGAGGAACCAGAGATCAAATGGGCAACATCCACTGCATCATCAAAAAAAAAGAGAGTTCCAGAAAAACATCTATTTCTGCTTTACTGACTATACCAAAGCATTTGACTATGTGGATCACAATAAACTGTGAAAAATTCTGACAGAGATGGGAATACCAGATCACCTGACCTGCCTCTTGAGAAAATTGTATGCAGGTCAGGAAGCAACAGTTAGAACTGGACATGGGACACAGACTGGTTCCAAATAGGAAAAGGAGTATGTCAAGGCTGTATACTGTCACCCTACTTGCTTAACATATATGCAGAGTACATCATGAGAAACGCTGGGCTTGAAGAATCACAAGCTGGAATCAAGATTGTCAAGAGAAATATCAATAAACTCAGATATGCAGTTGACACCACCCTTATGGAAGAAAGTGAAGAAGAAATAAAAAGTCTCTTGATGAAAGTGAAAGAGGAGAGTGAAAAAGCTGGCTTAAAGCTCAACATTCAGAAAACTAAGATCATGGAATCTGGTCCCAACACTTCATGGCAGATAGATGGGGAAACAGTGGAAACAGTGTCAGATTTTATTTTTTTGGGCTACAAAATCACTGCAGATGATGATTGCAGCCATGAAATTGAAAGATGCTTATTCCTTGGGAGAAAAGTTATGACCAACCTAGGTAGCATATTAAAAAGCAGAGACATTACTTTGCCAAAAAAGTCTGTCTAGTCAAGGCTATGGTTTTTCCAGTGGTCAGGTATGGATGTGAGAGTTGGACTGTGTAGAAAGCTGAGCACCGAAGAATTGATGCTTTTGAACTGTGGTGTTGGAGAAGACATTTGAGATTCCCTTGGACTGCAAGGAGTTCCAACCAGTCCATCCTAAAGGAAATCAGTCCTGGGTGTTCATTGGAAGGACTGATGCTGAAGCTGAAACTCCAATACTTTGGCCACCTCATGCCAAGAGTTGACTCATTGGAAAAGACCCTGATGCTGGGAAAGATTGGGGCATGAGGAGAAGTGGACTAGAGAGGATGAGATGGCTGGATGGCATCACCAAGTCGATGGACATGAGTTTGAGTAAACCCCGGGAATTCGTGATGGACAGGCAGGCCTGGTGTGCTGTGATTCACGGGGTAGCAAAGAGTCAGACACGACTGAGTGACTGAACTGAACAGAACTGATCACTTATATGTTGTATATTAAAAACTATACAAATGAAATTATTTACAAAAAAATAGTCTTACAAACATAGAGAACAAACTTTTAGTTACCAAAGGGGAGAGGTCAGGGGGAAGGCTAATTTAGGAATTTGTAATTAACAATCAGTTCGGTTCAGTTCAGTCACACAGTCATGTCCGACTCTTTGCGACTGCATCAACCACAGCACGCAAGGCCTCCCTGTCCATCACCAAGTGCCAGAGTGTACCCAAACCCATGTCCATGGAGTCGATGATGCTATCCAACCATCTTATCCTCCATCTTCCCCTTCTCCTCCTGCCCTCAATCCTTCCCAGTACCAGGGTCTTCTCCAATGAGTCAACTCTTCGCATGAGGTGGCCAAAGTATTTGAGTTTCAGCTTCACCAGCAGTCCTTCCAATGAACACCCAGGAATGATCTCCTTTAGGATGGACTGGTTGGATCTCCCTGTGGTCCAAGGGACTCTTAAGAGTCTTCTCCAACACCATAGTTCAAAAGCATCAATGCCTCAGCACTCAGCTTTCTTTATAATCCAACTCTCACATGCATACATGACCACTTGGAAAACTATAGCCTTGACTAGATGGACCTTTGTTTGCAAAGTATTGTCTCTGCTTTTTAATATGCTATCTAGGTTGGTCATAACTTTCCTTTGAAGGAGTAAGCGTCTTTTAATTTCATGGCTGCGATCACCATGTGCAGTGATTTTGGAGCCCCCCAAAATAGAGTCTGACACTGTTTCCACTGTCTCCCCATCTATTTCCCATGCAGTGATGGGACCAGATGCCATGATCTTAGTTTTCTGAATGCTGAGCTTTAAGCTAACTTTTTCACTCTCCTCTTTCATTTTCATCAGAGGCTCTTCAGTTCTTGTTCACTTTTCTACCATAAGGGTGGTGTCATCTGCATATTTGAGGTTATTGATATTTCTCCCAGCATTCTTGATTCCAGCTTGTGCTTCATCCAGCACAGCATTTCTCATGGTTTACTCTGCATATAAGTTTAATAAACAGGGTGACAACATACAGCTTAACATACTCCTTTTCCTATTTGGAACCATTCTGTGTTCCATGTCCAGTTCTAACTGTTGCTTCATGACCTGCCTACAGGTTTCTCAAGAGGCAGGTCAGTTGGTCTGGTATTCCCATCTCTTGAAGAATTTTCCACAATTTATTGTGATCCACACAGTCAAATGCTTTGGCATAGTCAATAAAGCAGAAATAGAATATTTTCTGGTACTCTCTTGCTTTTTTGATGATCCAGCAGATGTTGGCAGTTTGATTTCTGGTTCCTCTGCCTTTCCTAAAACCAGCTTGTACAACTGGAAGTTCACAATTCATGTACTGCTGAAGCCTGGATTGGATAATTTTAAGCATTACTTTACTAGCATGTGAGATAAGCGCGAATTAACAGATACATACCCTTATATATAAGATGGATAAACAACAAGAACCTACTATGTAACTCAGGAACTTATATTCCAGTATTATGATAACCTAGACTAGAAAACAATCTGAAAAAGAATAAATATATAACAATCACTATGCTGCATAACTGAAACTAACATAACATATACCAACTATAATTAAAAAGAAACAACAGCAGTCTTTCAATGAAAGGAAAAATTTATATATATGCAGAAAGAAACTAAGAAAGTAGAAAATTAAAATAAAAAAGGAAATAAAATAATGAAATATAAAATAAAATATCAAAAGATAAGGCTGCTTCTATTCTATTGATTGCTTTTATTTTATCTAAATTATTTCATATATTTGATTCTATGTTATCATCTCAAAATAGACAGATAGGAAAACAAATAATCCAAGAAAGCAGTGTTCAAAATTAGAAATGGGAAAGACGACTTGGCAACAATACATAATACATTCCAAGAGACTAACCTCACATTATTCTTTTTTGTTTAATTACATTCATTTATTTTTAATGGAAGGATAATTGTTTTACAGTATTGTGCTGGCTTCTGCCACATATCAACATGAATCGACCACAGGTAAAATGACAAGTTTTCTCAGGGCTGAATTTTAGGGCTTATAGTCATGCTAACCTTTCTCTGTTGACTTCACTATAGGGGATTAATGGGGCACAGAGGAGACCCGGAGTCAAGGAGTAGCCCTACATTTTAGCCTTTTAGGGGTTTTCACTGAATTCCACAAGCTTAGAAATCATTTTAACAAACTGAAAACTGGGTAACTGTATAAGGTCTTAAATTTAATTTTGAGAATGAGCACTTTATCTTTCTAATACCTTGTGATATAGCAAGTGCACTGCTTTTAAAAAAGTTGCTAGTAATACCTTAATCTGACAAAATGCATGAGTTTTCTGAAATCTTTTACAAGTATTATCTCCCTTCATCTTGACAACAGACCTCTGAGCCAGACAACAGACTTAGAACCCTGATTCCTATTTTACACAAGAATAAAACAGAGACCCACTAGAAACTTAAATCTGGAGACTTTTTCCACATCCCACACTTTACCTCACTTTCTTTTTCTCCCTTACATCAATCATCATTATAAATAACTCTCAACCATTTCTGGCTTCCCTGATGACTTAGATGGTAAAAAATCTGCCTGCAATGCAAGAGACCTGTGTTCAACCCCTGGAGAAGGGAATGGCTAGCCACTCCAACATTCTTTTGCCTGGAGAATCCCATGGATGTAGGAGTTGGACACAACTGAGCGACTAACATTTTCACCCTGAAATATATGATTCTTATTGGCAACCATCCAGGCCACTTATACCATGACAAATAATTATGCCACATGTATTTAACTTTTTCTTCCACCCCTCTAATGAAACCACAACCTCTATTTTAACTTCATCTTTGTTTCACATTCTGCACTGTATACAGATATCCAGTATTTCTTGTTACTGATTTATCACTTGAATTATTTCTTGCAAGCCAATTTATCACTTTATAAGACCATGATCTCTGTTTATCCACCCTGCTCTCAGTTCTTCGTTACAAGGAAAATATATAAGAGAGGATAAAAGAAAGACAGAGAGAGAGAAGGAGGAACAAAAGAAAGAAGGAAATAATACCCTAGATTAAAGCTTTTTCTCAGTCTTGCAGGTAGAAACAATTGCTCCATTCTATGATTTTAAAACATTTTAAAAAATATCTTTGCAATAGGACACGTACTTCATAACTTTCTTTTTATCTTCAGAGTTCTCTAAATATTTTATTAAAAACATAATCACAACCTCAACCCAGGGAAGTCACAGTTTACCAGCCTTTGAACCATTATCCATATGTAATGAAGGTGGGTTTTTCTAGGATCCTGGCTGGGAGGAAATCATGAGCTGATTCACATTCACATCAACTCACACCAAACACTGGTGAAAGGAAAGAGCCCCCTCTGGGTATGGGGACATCCCCACCTCTCACTCCATCATGTCCTCATGGAACGGCATGGAGGTGTTTAAAAACACCCTGAAGTCTGAAGATGGAAGACAATCCACAGTGCACAGCTTGAGTAGAATGAGCATTCCTCTGAGATCACTTCTGTGGGACAATCCATGGTAAACCAAAGGCAGCTGAAGATGTGCTGTACCCACAGAAGTACATAAACACAGACTTCAATTTCACATACGAGTTTCTGATCAAGCACTTAGGTGGGACTGTAAACTGAAGAATATGTGAATGGTACAGGAAAAAAGCTTAGAAGATAGAAAATAACAGATGGTTTAAGGGAATAAAAAAAGACTCTAACTGCATAGAAAAAAAAGATATTTAGTGAGAAATAATTTCTACTAGATAATGCAAAAATGATGGATCATGAAGGACCCTGAATGCTATGAAATAATGCATCAGTGGGGAAACTGACAAAATTGGGGTAATCCTTTATGAAGATTACTTGAAAATCAGTGTATATCATAGACTGGGGGGATAAGATGGATACAAAGGGTAGTTACGAAGTTAAAGCAGCTAAGAGAAATGGGGGTAATTAACAGAAGACTATGGGCTTCCCTGGTGTCTCAGATGGGAAAGAATCTGCCTGCAATAGGGGAGACCTGAGTTGGATTCCTGGGTTGGGAAGATCCCCTGGAGGAGGGAATGGCAACCCACTCCAGTATTCTTGCCTGGAGAATCCCCATGGACGGAAGAGCCTGACGGGCTGTAGTCCATGGGGTTGAAAAGGATCAGACACGACTGAGTGGCTAAGCGCAGCACCGGAAGACTGCAAAGACGAAGAGGAGTGTGAGAAATTCCCAGAGGTGGAGCCCTATGGTTCTGTGGCAGCTCCATTCAATTACAACCAAACTTCTGGTAATGCAGGAGAAATTCCGGAAGACTGAGGAGTCTACCTTTGGATCCAAAGATATGCTTGTTATTGAATATTCTTAATGAGAAATCTATCACTAGAGGAAAGCTGTCCATATTAGTGATATGCTTTCTAAGTTTTTAAGCTTAGTAAAAGTCATGTGTTTATAGCTATAACCACCTATTAAAGAATATATTTGTTAACAATAAATATTTGAAAAACAGTTATCAACTGCTACACATTCGCTTATACTCTGCTGACATAGCAGCAGTGAACAAAACAAAATTTATGCCCTCATGTAGCTTATCATCTATGAGGGAAAACTATATATACATATGCATACATATATAAAATATATTAGGAACATATATATTGTATTGAATATCTGGTAAATGTTTATTATACATTATAATACATACAATGTATATAATAAATGTTCAAAAAATACAAAATGTCCTTAATATATAAATAAAATATCAAATGATGATAAGAGCCATAGAAAAAATAAAGCAGGAAAAGAGAATAGTGAGGTTGGAGGAAAGCTGCAATTTAAACAGGCTGACCAGGGAAGGCTTCTGAAACATGACTTTTGAGTGAGGTCTTAAAGGAGAGGGAGAAAGGAACCATGTGGATACAGGGCTCAGGAGACTTACAACAGAGGGAAGAGCCAGTACAAAGAGCCTGAGCCAGAAGTGGTTCTAGCATGTTCAAGCAAGTGCAGAGGGGAGGATACAGCTACAGGAAGGAAGGCAGGAAAAATATTAGTTGGAGTCATGGTTATGGACATCTTGGGTCCAAACTATATATAGGACAATGTAGATCATTGTTAAGGATTGGGGTTCAGCTTTTACTCTGACAAAGAATCTCATTGCAGGGTTTTGAGTGGAAGAGTAACAGGATCTGACAAGTTTTAAAAGAGTGAGTCCATCTGCTACAGATATTGGACTGTTGGGAGTGGGGTACAGAGCAGAATGATCAGTTGGGAGGCTACCACACAGGATAAAGAATAGAAGGCAGCAGTTTAGATCAGGGTAGTAGTGGTGGACAGGCTCAGAGTGGTCAAGTTCTGTAACTATGTTGAATAATAGAAAAAAGACAAATAACTTTGCCCCAGTTATTCACAAACAAAACTCTTAGAGTAATTCAAGTATAAAGATGAATATTTGGACCTTAAAGTAAATTTAAATTTTAAAAGTGATTTAAGCCAGATTGTTTGACACTCCATCTTTCCTGGGCCCTGGTCAATAGTCTATAGTCTCCAAATTTTTTGAGTTGCTTCTAAAGCAAACACTAACACTGACTAACCTGGACAGACTGATATGTACATACCAATCAGTTAAACATCACCTTTACCTAGGAATATGCCAGTATTCATGTGCATATTCAAAGATTTTCCAACGAGTTCATCCTGTACCCTTAGAATTCTCTTTTGCCCATTTTTCACATTTAGCACAGGTTCATTTAATTTAATTATGTAAAGAAGATGACAACCTATCTGACAGCTAGAGGAATAGTGTCTGTTCTAAAGTATTTTAAAATGCAAAACCAAATTTTAAATTTAAAATGAAGCTTGATGATGTCATTGATATGAACTGAACATCACGATTAATGAACTGTGAGAAAGCATAACTAAACAGACTAGTTCTGGACCACTTTATAGGTTAACTAAGGAAAAGTTTGAGAAAATTTATACGCATGGAGCTAAAATTAAAGTATAAAATTAATATGCATATATTCTTATATAAAGTATATATTCTTACATAAAGTAAGAATCTAATGATATGCACAATAAAAAAGTCAATGATTTATTGACTTCAGTAGTATAGTTTACTCAAATAAACAAGACACACACACTAGTGATAGCAGCAAGGATTTCCAATAAAGTCATTATTTGTAATATTATTAATTGATATTAATAGAAGTTTATATGCTATATTAAATTGCTATAAATTTGTTATTATTATCATTAATCACTGTTTTTCAATAAATTAAAAAGCAGTTGTTCAGGTTGCAGTTCCAGTTGGAATAAGCACACTCCACAATGTCTTTTCTTCTCAATGCAACTATAAGACATGAGCAGGCTGCATGGAGTTACTATTTGAGGACTCTGAATATTAAATAGTAGCAGGTAGACTGGTGAAGAAGACAGCAATTTGAAATATCAGGGAGCCTGTGGTGAGCTTACCACTTTCCTTTCTCTCCAGTGTTCTAGCCTAAAGTCAGATAGTTCCAAACCTGGAAGTAGGTATGAGTGTACAGACAGAGAACTCTAGCAGACTTTCCCTAGTCCTGGTTTGAAAGGATTCCATGGCTGGGGCAGTAACACCTCCAAGAGGACCCCAAAGCAACCAAAAATTATTAGAGAATAGAACGTTCCTATCCAATCAATGCAGCAGTGGTCCCAAGCATGGGCTGAATTACCTTTGCAAATCTCCCCTTACAATTCTGTCTTGGCCCCAGATATTGGCCCAACCACAGAAGTATATACCAGACTGGGGTTAACTAAAACCTTAGCAAAATTAGCAAAAAGGGAAGCCCCAAGGAATCAGAAAGTACCCAGGGAATCACAGAAGGCTCAGAAAAGCAAGTCCATAAAGCTATTTATAAAACTCCTGGGCTCCTTTCCCAGAGCTGTACATGCATAAATCTGATCCTAGTCAGCAAACTAAGACTTTGAGAACTGAACTCAGAAAGCCTCTAGGCCCATTCTGGTCACTGAGTGAATAACACTACATGGGCTGTAACTGAACTGACATTGAAACCACAGCCAAACTGAAGCTGACTGAGCTATTATTTTTCCCCCACAACTAAACAGTCAACACTGCGGCAAACTCTGCTAAAATCAAAATGCTTTCTTACTGATGAATACCATAATCTAACAGTGTAGTTATTCTATAACAACATATTCTATAACATTCATATTCAATAATATAAATCTGATTTTGTTTGATATGCTTTACTCTGTGAATACAGTAGTTAACAGTGTTCTCTTAATTGTGAAAATGTTCACGTTTCCTTATTTTTTAAATAAAGGTGCATACTTATTAAAGCAATGCTAGGAAATGGATATGTGGAAAACAAAGAAAAAATGGTCAAGATTTCTCACCCATTTGATTCCAGTCTTTTACTGTACACAATTTTGCTTAGTTTGTTTGTAATTTTAAAAAGTGCTTTCACAACAAAGGTGATTTATAGGTATTTTCTAGCTGATGTTATTTTTAATTCAGACATAACACATGCAGAGGATTGCTTACAGGTTGTTGTCATTTTAGTGATTCAGGAAAAGTGTTTTAGAAATATTTTTCACTTTTGTGCATGTTTCTCTCTGTTTCCTCCTTTCTCTCCACAGATATATTGAAGTGTAATTGATATGCAATGAGTTGCACAAAAAGTCTACAATTTGGTAAGTTTTGACCTATGCATACACCCTACAAACCATTACCACCATTAGGATGGTGAACATATACATCAGCCCCCAAAGTTGTCCCTTTGTAAAACTAGCCCCCTGACCCTCAGCCTCTGCCCTAGGTACTTAGTGATGTGCTTTTGGACACTGAAGATTAGTTTTCGCTTTCTGGAGTACAGGTATATTTCAAGACAAATTTAAAATATTTGTAATTTACTGTGACATATATTCTCAAATTTGCAAATTATGACAGACATCATCAAATTACTGTACAACTCATTTCAGCAGCAGGTACAAGAAAGTTTGTTTTTGTACATCCTTGCCAAAACTGGATTTTATTGAACTTGTTGATCTTTTCTGTTTAAAAGGAAGTAAAATGCCTTGTTATTGTTTTCACTTATTTTCATTGAATTAAGAATGAAGATAAATTTTGTTTCATATTTATTGGTAATGGAGATCTCCTGTTCATGTCACTTGCCTAGCTTTGTATGGGTTGCGCATTTTTTACTAACAAGAGAAATTTTTATTTTCAAAAATTAAGCTCCTTTCTCTTATAATTTAATTGCATTTTAAAAACCATTTTTTTGTAACAGAATAAAAATTTTAATATATAATAAAACCATCATGGGCTTCCCTGATGGAATAGTTCAGCAGGTAAAGAAATCGCCTGCAAGCAGGAGTCACAGGAGACGTGGGGTTCGATCCCTGGGTTGTGAAGATGCCCTGGAGAAAGAAATGGTGACCCACTCCAATATTCTTGCCTGAAAAATTCCATGGACAGAGGAGCCTGGTGGGTTATAGTCCATGGGGTTGCAAAGAGTCAGATGCAGCTGAGAGACTGAGCAGAGCACAAAGGCATCACACCAATTTAGTGCAAACAAAAGATCAAATTGCTTTATGAGTAGTTTGACAGTATTGATTGGCATTCTGTAAACAAATGAACACAAAAAATTCATTCCATAAATTTATGTGTGTGTGTGTGCTAATTCGTTTCAGTCTTGTCCGACTCTTCGCAACACTGTGGACAGTAGCCCGCCAGGCTCCTCTGTCCAAGAGACTCTCCAGGCAAGAATACCAGTGTTGGTTGTCATGCCCTCCTCCAGGGGATTTTCTTGACCCAGGGATTGAACCCAGGTCTCTTATGTCTCCTGCATTGGCAGGCGAGTTCTTTACCAATAGCACAATAAAGTCAAGATGCATTAAGAAATGCAAAAAGAGAAATTACAAGTACATTATAAAAACATTGGTAAATGTGCTTGCAATCATAAAGTAGAAAGCTACCTAAGATAATTCAAAACACAAATCATACACTAAGGTATGTTTATATAAATATTGAACATTTTTCTTTATAAAAATTCCTATTTTTTGGGGGGGTCAAAACTTCATTGTTTTTAAATTTGACTAGACCCAGTTATACAAAAATTTATACCCACAAGCGTACAATTTTCCATAAATTTTATATTCTCTTTATTCTGCTTATATATTTACATGCTGTCTTAACAATGATGCAATAATTTTGTGATTAAATTAATGCTTGCAAAATGAAGGTATCACTCTAAGGATGAATGATACACTCTGAAACAAATTATAATTTTAACCAGAATAATTCTTACAAAGCTTTTTTTACTCTTTTATTAGAACACTCTAACAAGGGTGATGATATTTGGCAAATTAAGAAGTGAGAAGGGTCAGCTCATATTTAAAGTGGAGGTAATGGATGAACAGAGGAAGCAGAGATCAAATTGCCAACATCTTCTAGGCCATAGGAAAAGCAAGGGAATTGCAAAAAAATCTACTTCTGCTTCATTGACTATGTTAAAGCCTCTGACTGTGTGGATCACAACAAGCTGTGAAATATTCTTGAAGAGACGGGAATACCAAACCATCTTACTTGCCTCCTGAGATACCTGTATGCAGGTCAAGAAACAACAGTTAAAAATGGACATGGAACAAAGGACTGATTCAAAATTGGGAAAGAAGTACTTCAAAGCTGTACATTGTCACCCTGCTTATTTAACTTATATGCAGAATACATCATATGAAATGCTGAACTGCTTGACTTAAAAGCTGCAATCAAGACTACTGGGAGAAATATCAACAACCTCAGATATACAGATGATACCATTCTAATGGCAGAAAGTGAAGAGCAACTAAAGAGCCTCACGATGAAGGTGAAAGAGGAACATGAAAAAGGTGGCTTAAAATTCAACATTCAGAACACTAACATCATGGCATCTGGTCCCATCACTTCATGGCAAATAGAATGGGAAAAAGTGGAAACAGTGTCAGATATCATTTTCTTGGGCTCCAAAATCTCTTCGGATGGTGACTATAGTCACAAAATTAAAAGATGCTTGTTCTTTGGAAGAAAAGCTATGACAAACCTAGACCAAATGTATTAAAAAGCAGACATCACTTTGCTGGAAAAGCTCTGAATAGTCAGAGTTATAATTTTCCCAGCAGTCATGTGTGGATCTGAGAGTTGGACCACAGAGAAGGCTGAGTGCAGAAGAATTGATGCTTTTGAACTGTGGTGTTAGAGAAGACTCTTGAGAATCCCTTGGACAGCAAGGAGATCAAACCAGTCAATAACAAAGGAAATCAACTCTGATTATTCTTCAGAAGGACTGCTGCTTAAGCTGACGCTCCAATACTTTTGCTGCCTGATGTGAAGAGTCGACTCATTGGAAAAGTCCCTGATACTGGGAAAGATTGAAGGCAGAAGGAGCAGGGAGCGACAGAGGATGAGATGATTGGATGGCATCACCGACTCAATGGACATGGGTTTGGGCAATCCTGGGAGTGAAGGACAGGGAAGCTTAGTGTGCTGCAGTTCATAGAGTTGCAAAGAGTTGGACATGACCGAGCTACTGCAACAATGGATGAGCAAATATGTGCAATCTGTTTTAAATTTCCCAACAGCAAGTTTACAATGTGGGACTTTTTATCTCAATTATATTTTCATAAGCAAATTAGAATATTACATTAAAATTTCATTTGTCATTTTCAAAAAAGTATAGCTAGCCGTACTAAATTAATTTATTTAAAAAAATGTCAGTGTCTGCAGCACCTGGCTGAGAAAAACTTATGAATATTTCAGGTTTTCTATTAATCACATATCTATTTTCGTTATGTATTTCCTAAAAATAGTATTTCAAATGAACACGACTTGATGCATTTGGCATGAAAAGTCTAGCTAATCAAACTCTCTAAATTCACTTTCATTACTTTTTAAAAACTTCAACATTTCCTTTAGTGTGTAGTTAACAGGTGTTAAAATGTCTGAATTACTATAACAATTAACCTTATAGCCTTTGGTCCTAATTTAATTAATATTGAAGCCAACATAGTCTGGAAATATCTTCAATAATTATTTTTGGCCAGTCAAAGTAGAAAGACTAAGAGGTGATGTTCTTAAAATTGCTTGAGAGAGACAGGGGAAACTTCATGGCAAAAGTGTTAGAGGCATCACATGTTCCAGGGAGTTTGATTCTTCATAGTGTTTCAGGTTATGAGTGGAAGAAGTGAGAATGCATGTAGATGGTGTGGGGACTCAGCTTGTATTATTCATAAGGACCAAACTGATGGCCTTGGATGCAAAGCATTTTTCAATGCTAAGACCAGTATTTCTCAGTTTAAAGAAAAAAAAAAAATCATGTTCCCTGTTTTTTAGGGCTGAATAGTATTCCAACATATGTATATAACACATTTTCTTTATCCATTCATCTCCTGATGGACAGTTAGGTCATCTCTATGTCTTTGCTATTGTAAACAGTGTTGAGTTAACCCGGAAGGGCTAATATCATTTTGAGACTATGGTTTCAATTCTTTTGGATAAATATCCAAAAAATTTGGATTACTGGATCATAAAGTAAGTCTGCTTTTAATATTTTGAGGAACCTACATACTCTTCAACAGCAGTTGTATCTATTTTGCAATCCTTCCAATGGTGTCTAGGGTTCCAATTTTTCCTTATCTTCATCAATACTTTTGTCTTCTGTTTTTTTTTTTTTTAATTGTTTTGATAACCATCCTGAGGAAATTTTGCAACATGTAACAACATGGATGTATCTTGAATACACTCTGATAAGTGAAATAAGCCAATGACATAAAGACAAATACTGCATGATCACTTGTATGAGGTATTGAAAGTAGTCAAATTCATAGAAATTAAAAGTAGAATAGTGGTTCTCAAAGGTTGCATGGATGGAGAAAAAGAAAGTTACTAATTAATGGACATCAGTTTCAACTGAGCAAGGTAAATAAATTCCAGGGACATGCTGTACAATATTGTACATATAGTCAAAAATACTATATCACAGACTTACAAATTTGTTAGGTGGGTAGATGTTATAAGAGTTTTTGCCACAATAAGATAAAATTAAACTAAAATTTTTAAAAATGTAAACATGTTTTCCCCAATTTTTTATCCAATAAGATAAAATTCAACTAAAATTAAAAAAAAAATGTAAACACAATTTTTCTGATTTTTTCTGCACATCTCCAACATCCAAAAGGACTTTTTCCAGTAGTTTGCATAAAGAATAGATATACTGAACACACTTCTTTATGTTCCTTATTACGAACTCTTCCCTCCCTTGAATTCTTGTCTTAAGAATGAGACTCTTCATCTCTCAAAGTTAAGAATATTTGCTGCAAGCTTTGGGGAGATCATCATTTGTTGAAAACATATAAGTTTATTACTATCTACCTTTCAACCAAAGATTGAACAGGAAGAGATACAAGCAGGTATGTGATAGGCATGTTTCTCTGGCAGCATTTGGTGGACAGACTACAAGGATCATTAGTTCTTATATATGTTCACACAGGAGAAATGTAAAACAATATAGAAAATACCAGTAATACAAATATGTGAGACACTATGGAACAGGTAGCTGTGATTGAGGACACAAAAATTGAAATTATTTTTCTGGGTATTCAAAACTTTATTAACACACATTTTGGTGCTAAAATTATCTTAGGCCTCCAAGAGCAGATGAGTTTCTGAGTACCACCATATCATACTCCCTGTGTTTCTGGACTGCACACAAGGTGGTGACACTCAGTACAAGGAGAAGGACTACATGATTTTGATTGACTTTTCCAATCAGGTCTCATGGCTGCCTTCTGGACAGATGGCGGTAAATCACAAGCCCCTATATCTCAGAATAGCATTTTAAGTTTAGTTTGGTTTATTTGGTAATGTACCATCTTAAGTGCATGAAAATTTTATCTGTGCCCCTATCCTTCTCAACACTTGCTTCACGGTGCTAAAACTCAGCAATGACATGAAAAGGGAATCTAAGCAGAAGGATGCAGAGGGCTTCACCAGTTGGTTGTAGGAAAGGCCTTAGATTCAGATGTAAGTCATCATTTCCCCAGTCTTCCATCTACTTAAAGAATGACAATCTCTACAGCTATTCCTTGAGGCTCTAAGATTTTCTTTATTATCTTTTTGTCTTTAAGGATGACGCTGACATATGAAACCATTTGACTTCCAAGTGATAGACTGAGGTGATGAGAACTTCAGTCCCTTATCTGAACATGTTACTTTTTTCACAGCTTAGGAATTTACTGGGAAAATGTTTGGTTTATGGACTAGAGTTTGGTTTATGTCAGCATTTCCATTATAAGTCCTTTGGGAGGCTGTTTAATATGGCTATCAACTTTATTAAAGTATGAAGCAAGCAAAGGCTCTGTATAGTTTTTGGTATATATGTTGGGAAAAAAAAAAAAGGTTTCTCATTTCATATAATCTTAAATAGGTTGATCAATATTTTTTTAGATTGCTTATTCACACAGAGAAAATACTATACTTTGAAGTATACATGGAAATAAAATGCATCAGGGCAATATTACAAATGTGTATGTTAACTGTGAATGATGTCCCATTTTTAATTTCCCATAAACTCATACTAAAGTCATTTAAGGTATACTCCACTGATAAGTTTGCATAAAATAAAGATGGATGTATATACAGGAAAGCATTTTACTACCTAAGGTATTTACCCTAATTTCAGTCATTCTATATAATATGATATATTTTTTGGTAGAAATACACCTTTAGAAAGAAACTTGAAGATTTGTCTTAACCCCTGTTGGCCTTGGTACGAGAGTGTACAAAATGGAATAAGAATGGTACTTCATCAAAGAGCATTGCTATTATGTCATTTTACACAGTTTTTTTTTTTTTTTTTGTTTTTGTTTGTAGGAAGAAATGTATAAAATGATAACTGAAAATTAGTGAACTGGCTCTAGGTAAGGTCTGATGTTGGAAATCTGGGAATTGTAGGAATATACTGAATTTAGTTTATGTACATAATTTGATACAATATTCTCTTTCTCAATCACTAACAGATAATATATTATTAATAGGAATTTTAAAGAGATTTAATATGGAGGAAATAAATCTATTCTTTTTAGTAATGCATGTCTACTATTTTGCTTGTGTAACTTTTTTAGGAAGATATTTCTTCTATTGTGGGTATGTGTGTTCTCAGTCATGTCCGACTAATAGGGACTTTCAAATGTCCTGGAACAATAAGATCATCAAATTTTGAGAGCAGTTTGTATTCATCTTTTTGATTGATACTTATTGTGACACACCAAAAGGATTTCATAGCTGTCATGACAACCATGGGTTTTCTTAATTCAGTTTCTGGTTCTAAGAAATTTAGAGCTTTCAATCTGATATAGGAAAAAAAAAAAAAAAACACTTTTATTATGGCCCAGTCAGATATATTAGCATGGTCATAGAGCTCTAGAAGGAATTAAAACACAAGCTAGAATTTTATGAAATATGAAATAGAGTTCCACACAATGATACTATATTTAAAAATAAGGTAAATCTGAATAAAATATGAAATACATTTACAGAATATATTAGTTTTTTGTCTATTCTCTGATGTCTTATTCAAGTTTCCTTATAAATTTATAATTTTCTTTTAAGGCATTTAAACAGTTCCTAATAAATAAGGCTTAAAGCACAAAAAGGGACATGCATTGTAAACCATATGTATGTGAGATGAATATTTTAGAAACTGAACTGTAAGACTCTTCACATTGTATTGCAGAGATGAGTAACCTGTGGTATCTGCAGTCACTTTGAGGGGCTTTATGGTGTGTTTCCAAATTATAGCACATAAAAAGGTCGAGGCACAAATTCAAGAACAGCTCAAGTCTCTTGTCATCCTCATAAAGAGAGAGAAACAAGAGTTTCTTGGTTTTGTACTTAAGCTGGGGGCACGTGAAGAGAAAGGAAAAAGAGAAACAACAAAAACATTGAGAACAACAACAAAACTTCGCTGATCTTTGAGCCCAAGGTCACTGCCCCAAGACTTCTTTCCGGGTGTTGCTCTGATTCTCAAACATCTCTAAATCTCTCCCAGCTCTGCCTCTTGGAACACTGTTAAGATGAGAGTGATAAGGAAGGTTCCTTCCCACTTCCAGTTCCCCTGCTTTGCTCAAGATAAGCCTTAGTTACAGCTACAAGAAATCAGGAAAGATTCTTTATAAGCTGTCCGTTGCTTAGTCATGTCTGATTCTTTGCGACCCCATGGACTGCAGTCTTTCAAGCTCCTCTCTCCATGGAATTCTCCAGGCAAGAATATTGGAGTAAGTTGTCATGCCCTTCTCCAGGGGATCTTCCCAAACCAAGGATAAAACCCTAGTCTCCTTCACTGCAGGTAGATTCATAACTGTCTGAACCACCAGGGGAGCCCTTCTTTGTAAGCTGCATGGATCTGTATTCAGTGGTGAGAGGGGTGGAGGCAAGCACTGAATCACATTTATTTCAAGCATCATATGTGAAAACCACTATCCGACCAAGTTGTTTCCAGAGCTGCATACAGTTTGCCTTCCTCAAGGGATAGATGTGAAAATGAAAGGCATTCTTCTTAGACAGTCACCAAACTTTTAAATATATTTGTGGGATTAGTGGTCCTACAATTCAAAACAGTTGGGTAGTAACAATTTAAGAGTTGGACCAAATCTTGAATATGTAGCATTGATTAGTTAGGATGATGAAGAATGGAAAATATCTAGGTATATCTTATGATATTTAAGAATCACAGCTATTCTTAAAAAAATACTATGTTTTATCTTTGGAATAGTTTTTAGTATGATCGCTTTCTGTTTGTGCTGATACTTCTTCCACGGAAGTTAAGTACCATTTTTACTCTGACCAGAGGAAGATGCTCTGTGTTCTAGAGGATCCACTTTACTCAGAGGTGCATCTTCTACCATTACTCTCAGTTAGTATGTGCCAACCACATATATGACATCAGCTAAGGGCCTCCCCTGCCCTGCATTTTCCATTTACCTCCCACCTTGACTTCCTTATGCCAATGAAAGGAAAAATAGACATTTGTACACAGATGCTCTAGTCTTTTATACAAACACAGGCCAAGGTCTTCGGACAATCCAATGTCCATGCTAAAAAGACAAATTAATGATACATGACCATATTTCTTATATCAAGACAAGTCTTATTAAGACAATCACTAGCCTAGATTACTTTTTGATCTTTTTTGTTATCATTTTTATCTCTGAGTTGAACAGTTCTGAGGGCTCAATCAGTGTTTCAGGTGATAAAAAGATCATCTAATCATAATCATACATTAACAACACTCATTCCCCTTGCTTTAGGATTTTTTTCTTCATTTATTTATAAAATAATAAGATATATCCAACCTATATGCAATTACTTCCAAAGAAAATAAGCCTGTCAGCAAATTAGCTACCTTACCTTCATATTCTGCATTTTAACATTCAGTGAACCAGGCTCACATAACGAGGGAGGACAGAGTCGGACTGTGACTTACACATGTAGATATGTTTGTATGTGTTCTGTGGCAGTCTTGCCACATTAAAATAAAAATGGCTTTCTCTATCTCTAATTTTTACCTTTGGCTAATGAGGGAAAATTAAAAACAAATTAAATAACAAGGAAGAGGAAAGTCATGAAGGTGTTAATTATCCTCAAGGAAGAAATTATGATTTTAAGTTCTACTACTCATAATCAAAGAGTAGCCAAGGAATCATGTACAGTTTCTAATCAACTTAGCAACTTGTTTTTTTAAAACAAAAGGTAAACCTTTTTGTCAAAGATTTCCCCTTGCAAATTTCTCCCAAACACTCACACTGTTCCTTCAGTACTTAGAGTTTCCCTGGTGTAAGTAAGAGCCAGACAGGAAGAGAATATTCTGACTTCCATTTCCTGGGTAGACGTTACTTACATCCACCAACATAGTTCAGCTACTTCCTATTTCACCTCTCTTCTTCCACAGCCTGATATAAACAACTGTTGTTTGCCACTCAGTCACTAAGCCATGTCTGACTCTCTGCGACCCCATGGACTACAGCACACCAGGCTTCCCTGTCCTTCACTATCTCCTAGAGTTTGCTCAGATTCACATCATTGAGTCAGTGATGCTATCTAGCCATCTCATCCCTTGCCACCCTCTTCTTTTGCCTTCTATCTTTCTCAGCATCAGGGTCTTTTCTAGTAAGCTGGCTCTTTGCATCAGGCGGCCAAAGTATTTTGGAGCTGTAGCTTCAGCATCAGTCTTCCCAATGAATATTCAGGGTTGATTTCCTTTAGGACTGACTGTTTTGATCTCCTTGCAGCCCAAGGGGTAAACAATAGAGGCTGGAAATTATTAAGGAAGATCGCTGCCTCCTATCAGTTCAGCAACTATTGGTCCTGAAGGGTCTCATCAGGTCATACAACAGGCCCTTTCTATGAAGAGGCCACATAGAATTTTTACACTGGCCACATAGAATTTGCAGTCTGTTTTGAACCATAATGCTCTTGATAGCATCTCAGTGGAAAGACCAGCCAACCAGCCCTCATACCTTAATCAAAACTTGGACACAGATTTAATAATGCTGATGTAGAAAAAAAAAATATGGGACAGGTGAAGAAATTCAGTAATATATAATTCTTCTAATGCTCATATTTTAAAAGCAATTACTTTTTTTGCTTGAATGTTTAGAAACAGAATACATTTGATAGCCATTTAGATATGACCAATTTAATACACTAGGAAAGAAATGACCTTGTTAACACATTAGATTTAGACTGTGCTTCTTGTTCCTTAATCACCAAGGGCTTTGGTTTATAATTTATTCATAAGTTTCCATAACATGATTGGATGTTACCTTTATAATAAGACAAAATAAAGATACATGTTTGGATTGTGGTCTACACTAGTCTTTGAATATCACTTTTGTGTATCAAATTGTCAGTTTTAAAATGTTTCACAATATTATATGTAATTAGGACAGTGAGAGCTAGCTGATAGCAATGTAACAAAAAACTGGGTGCCCTAGGCCTTTCAGATATAATAGTGATATTAAATGTGACTATGTTTCAAATACCACTTTTCCATGTACCTTAAAGTTTATGGGGAAAAAAGTGAGCAAACTTGAGATAAAGCAACCGTGGATCCAGGTGAGTCCTGAGAAAATGAGCATGTACTTCTTATAAGAAGTGACGGATACTGTGGTATGTGTAAGGGAGTGAAGTACTGACTCTTAGCTACATGAAGTTTACAACGGATTGGGCCTCATTTCCAGGGTCTCCAACTCTCTGCCTCATCTTTGGTCCAGATCCTAACACCTGCTCTAAGCTCAGAACATACCTCATCCCTCATCCTCATTGCAGGGTGAGGTCAGTTTAGTGATAGGAAGAGGCTGAATGACTTTGTAAGCCAAATCTAAACCAACCCTGTATCAAAATCACACATCAAAGTGGCATGTCTAAAAGTTTCTAGCATCAAAATAGGTGCATAGGTCAAAAGAGGCCTATCAAAATGTCATCTACACATCTAACTCTTCATAACCGAATCACAAAAGACCAAGACTTCCTAAGATGACTGAGAATTCATGCCACTGAATGGTACCCAAGAATAACAGAGGATGAGTGGCTATCACCGGGGTAAGGAAGTGGATAAAAGAATAACAACACACAAGCAAGCTAAGGAAGCTGAAAATTGCTTCAATCCTTTTTTTGTTTCCCTAAGAATGACTCACCCTAAATGTGTTTAAACAGTCCTTTCTCCCAAAACTTCTGTTGAAGCTTTCACAATGAGTTGCATTAGCTTCTCAACAGAATGGTGTTTTTTCTATCTTAAGATATGGCTTCCCCCAAGTGGAAATTAAAATACATATCAAGCATAGAAATAAAGTGCTTAGTGAGGATGAAATATAATACAATTTTCTGTTAAAGACCAAATCTCATTTTAAGAACGTCTTAACGGTCATAGGGATAATTTATTTTTATCAATAATAATATATTTTGTAAGTGGTTCAGTTTGAAACAAGGATAACCAAGGGCATTATTTTCTGGTCAGAAACAAGACATATTAGAACAGCTAATAGTTATTTTTCATTTATAATTTCTATATCTCAAGAATGAAGAATATTCTGACTCTTAGAGTTTAATTTTTTCTTTTTTTTTAATTTTAACCTCTCCTAGCATGCCTTATTGGAGAAGGCAATGGCACCCCACTCCAGTACTCTTGCCTGGAAAATCCCATGGCCAGAGGAGCCTGGTAGGCTGCAGTCCATGGGGTCGCTAAGAGTCGGACACGACTGAGCGACTTCACTTTCACTTTTCACTTTCACACATTGGAGAAGGAAATGGCAACCCACTCCAGCGTTCTTGCCTGGAGAATCCCAGGGATGGGGGAGCCTGGTCAGCTGCCGTCCACGGGGTTGCACAGAGTTGGACACGACTGAGGTGACTTAGCAGCAGCAGCATGCCTTATTACATAAGGAGTAGCTGGGTTCTTTGTATGAGAAACATTTTGAAGACTTTAATAACATATTTAATATCAACATGGATTCCTGCCAATATGTGTATATGGCACTATATGTAAGGTACTTTCTCTGCCCTTTTTAAATAATGATACAGTTTTCTATCCCTCCACCCCACTTGAAAATCCCTTACCAGATTCCAGCATGATTAGGCTCTGCCAACTCCTCCTTTCAAGGTCATCTAACATCCTCCTTATTTCTTATCACTGGTAGTAAAGAATTCAATCCCTCAAATAGGACAGTTATAATAACCGTCACCATTATATTTTTGGATGCTGTATTTTTACTTCATATTCCCTATTTTTTCTCAATCTCTAACTTCTTCTTTTTTAGTAGTTATTCATATTTCGTGTTAATCTATGTTGATCCTGTACTGACAGCTTATATTTAAGATTGCAGATAAAGAAATGATGCACTCATATTCAGTAATGAAGTGTTGGGTATATTTGGGCCTGTTCCCTAATCTCACTATCCCTTTAGTTCTGATATTTTATGATTCATCCCAGCTGGATCAGCAGTGGTGGGTAGCTGGTCTCTAATAAAACTTCTAAATTTTAATACAGTTTCACTGATGGAGCACATGGATGGTAGAGCTGTGAAATCCGTATACAGATCATTTTTGTTTAAGGAAATTCTGCCAACTCAAGATCAGATGCTTTAGCAGGGCATTCATAATTGTAGGGGGAAAAAAACAAAGAGATAAATATTGGTATTTGTTTTTCAAATCCTTGAGACATACAACACTTCTGCAAGAAAATTATTATACTATTACTTTGTTCAAGCCTGGAGTATAAAAACAAATAAAGAATATTATCACCAATTGTAATCTGTTTCCTAAAGCTAGTTACAGACTCTACATCATTTTAAGAGTCTTTTGCTTTTCATTTGTTTTCATTTCTGCTTTTCATTGCAGGACTTCTCATTCAAACAAGTAAAGCTGTGGAAGAGAATAAAATGTATTCTTGACAAAAACAGGTGCTAAAATATTAAATAGAGCATGTGTATCTCTGTAGCCACTGAGAGAAGAGACATGAGAAAATACTTTCTTTTCTCTGTGATTCCTGAACTTAAACATAAATGAAGAGAAAACACTTTTTATAAAGTGGTCTCAGGTATGGTATTCATTGTTTAATAAAGCTATGGCATAGCAAATGAGATGATATAGGTAAAGAACCTCCTGTCAATGCAAGAGCTGCAAAAGATGCAGGTTCAATCCCTGAGTCAGGAAGATCCCTGTAGGAGGAAATGGCAACCCACTCCAGTATTTTTGCCTGGAAAGTCCCACAGACAGAGGAACCTGGTGGGCTACAATCTGAAGGGCGAAAAAAACTGAACACACGTGAAAAAAAAAAAAAAAGTCTTTTAAATGTCTGATTGAGTTAAAGAGACACATAAAAAAACTTCAGGCACTTACGATTTTGAATTATGTGTCTTAAACTGATGAGTTTGAGAAAACAATTGCAAAAGCTAAAGGAACATTAACTCAATATCATAACAAGCTCAATATCCCTCTGCAAAAACATGCACACAACCCATGTATGCATGTCAAACTATGACATGCATACACAAACATTTACAAACACATATGCACATCCAAATTCACACACATATCCTCAGAAACCTTCACAAACTTTTATCAGAAAACATTTCAACAAAATAAATATGACTAGCACAGGATTCTAACTACATAATGATAGATTAATCATTTGGGGGGGAACATTTTTTCTACTTCTCATAAAAGCAAGCTTATATTTACATTTATCTCAAGAATATTTATTTTCCTAATCAAGTTAGGGTTAACATTAAAATTATTTTTGGCTTTTTTAACACCACTTGGTTAAATTTTCCCCTGTGGACAGTAGAGTCCAGAAAGAGTAAGAAGGATTTTGCACGGTAACTGAAACGGTCACTGATAGGAACAGGGCAGATATCCTTAATCCTGCGCTCATCTTAGGCTTCGTCCTCTTCTAAACTTTGCCACCTCAGTCCTGTCCACCAGCTTTCAGTTTTTGTGACATATTTTCATAAAAATATGATCTTTACTTCTTTCAAAACTTAATTTTAATTAATTATCTGGCATAACTATGCAAAGAACAGCAGAGATATCAGGTACCACTTCCAGCTCTATTTTATCAGTTTATCATTTTATTTAATATGTGAGTTTCAATTTCACTTGGAACTTAAGGTATGGCAGGAGACCTTTTGTAATCTTCTTCCTACTCTGTTCATAATTGTGTTTTGGAAGGCAGTTTTTCAATAGTTACATAAATACTTGGATGATCTTATCACATGGCTAATGAAATTTTAAAAGATCTTCCCTGACTACTGCATAAAGTCTAAATTCCAAGCACTCAAAACTTACTCTAACCTGACCCCAAACTAATAAACTATATTAACACTCAACCCAAACCCGAATTATCTATTTTTGTCTTTCTTTTATGTACATAATGTATATTTTCTTACCTGTGAATTTGTTTGACCTGCTTCTGTGATTCTTCACTGGAGTCAGAAATCACATTTTGAATATTTATAGTGTGCTGGACACAGTGTTCAAAACTTTACATGCATTAGATCACTTCATTTTCACAGTAACTTTAATAGATGATGCATGTGCAGGCTCAGTTGTGTTCAACCCTGTGTAACCATACAGACTGTAGCCCACCAGGCTCCTCTGTCCATAGGGTTTCCCAGGCAAGAATACTGGAGTGGGTTGCCATTTCCTTCTCTGGGGGATCTTCCTGACCCTTGGACTGAATGTGTATCTCTTGCATCTCCTGCATTGGCAGGCAGTTTCTTTACCACTGAGCCACCTGAGAAGCCCCTATCTACTATCAATAGATAGTGCTGAACTAACATTGTACCCATTGCATTAATGGGAAGACAGGCCCAGAAGAGTGTAGCAATCTGCTTAGAAGCATACAGTTAATCCTTGGTTGAACCAGGCTTCAACACAGAGCTGTCTGCCTCCTAAGCCAACATGTTCCTCTTCAGTTCTGGCTCAGGTCCATACTCTCTGGAGCCTATGCAAACATGCAAGGCCCACTTCAAACACTAGAATGCCAACAGATATCATGCTTAACTTCTGACTCCATCAAGCTCATGCTAAGCATCCTGCTAACCCTGTGCATATCAATTACTGAACTTCATCATGTGACATCCTCACCATTTCACATCCTCACAAACTTTTTTTGTACCTACAACTTATTCTCCCTTCTAGACTGTAATCTTGCTGAAGAATTTCTATTTCCCTTTTTAAAATATAATGGATACCATGCAATACTTTATTTTTCCCCACATAACACAGGGTTTCATCAAATATAACCTCAGGATAAATGATTTTAGAAGTGCAAATTAGTGTGATTTTAAAGCATAATTAGGAGTCATAACTACTTTGGGCCTCCACTTATTCTTCGTATTCATAAATGATGCAATAATATATTAAAAATATCTTATTAGGATGAAATAGTTATTATGAGGCCACCTACTATGTATTAAGTGAATACAATGTGGGAAACACTCATGAGATTTATTTCTTATACCTGCTAGTAAGTTACTATGCACATTTTTACAACAAGGGAAAATAAGGGATTAGAAAGTACAATGGGATACTTCAGACTCTGGATGTGAGCAAGAGAGCTGGGACTCAAACTGAAAACCAAAGACTGCAAATCCTGTACTCTTTTCATCATAATTTCTCAAGAAATACCATATGTCAAAATGCTTTGTTCATTGAAAATAAAGTAAGTCTTTGATCTAAAATATAATCAGGTATAAAAATATAATTTAGTTAATAGTTTTTTAAAGAAGGAAAAAGATAACTATAACCATAAATGCATACATGCTTTTTAAAGACAAATACTGATGTTTAAATTATGAGAATTAAAAAAAAAACTCATTTGATCACTGAGAAAGTAGTTTTAGTTGCTCATTAAACCTTGCTTCTTGAGGAGCAGGACTTGGTCTTATATATCACTGAATTCTTATCATTTTTCTTTGACCCTTTTACTATAGAGACTTCAGAAATAAACACATAAGTGACAGGAAATAGTTGTATATTTTCTAGCACTGACATGGAAACAATACCTTGTGTGTATGCTATACTTAGTCACTCGGTCGTGACCGACTCTCTGCAACCCTCTGGACTCTATCTGCCAGGCTCCTCTGTCCGTGGGGATTCTCCAGGCAAGAATACTGGAGTGGGTTACAATGCCCTCCTCCAGGGGATCTTCCCAACCCTGAGATCAACCCCAGGGTCTCCCGCGTAGCAGGCAGTTTCTTTTCCCGTCTGAGCCACCACGGAAGCCCAAGAATACTGGAGTGGGTAGCCTGTTCCTTCTCCAGGGAATCTTACTGACTCAGGACTGAAAATGAAACAATACTATGCTTATGGTTCAAATAATGCATGGTATGACTTATATCTAATGTTTCTGCATCCCTTGTAATCATGGTGAAATGTGCTAATCACTCTGGCATCCTGATTTATCCTCATATGCTACTTCCATAACACATACTGTAAATGCAGATTCATCAGCCTTAATTCCAGTGTGTTACCTAACCAACTTTCTCATTTATGAGGAGACATCAGTTGTTTCTATAGAAATGCATATAATATGAATTAGATAAAAGTCATTTGAACAGTTTCTCTATAACCTGACTTAATAGAGTTGGCACCATTACAGATGTAATGTATATACAACATTGATCACAAAGGGAATTTATATTATTAGTACGGGGAAAAAGCAATCAATGTTAACTAGCAGAAAAACCATACATGAAATACTAAATAAAATCAGGAAAATATATAGAGGTTATAAGACCTTGTACAGAAGCAAAATAACTATGCAGGAACTGCAGAGATTGTACATTACTGCAACTTGGTGAGATAAGAATGCAGTAGGGGTTTCAGTAAGCATACTTCAGATTTCAGATAATGTGAGGCTGTCACCCTTTGTTGCCCTGGCAATAGGGTCCTTACCGCAAATATAGATGTTATTGTTATTGTTGTCGTTTCATCGCTTAGTTGTGTCCAATGCTTTGCAACCCCATGGACTGTAGACCGCTAGGCTCCCCTGTCCATGGGATTTCCCAGAATCTGGAGTAGGGTGCCATTTCCTCCTTTAGGGAATCTTCCCAACTCCAGGATTGAACTCAAGTCTTGTGCACCTCTTGAATTACCTGACGTGTTCCCTACCACTGAGCCACCTGGGAAAACTCATATACAGGTGACCAATTAAAGCCCCCATATTCAAGCCCCAACGTAGATGAACCTTGAACAACTCAAGGGTTAGGGGTGCCAGTGCCCACGCAGTCGAAAATCCAAGTATCCCTTTACAGTGGTCTTCACTGTCCCATGGTTCAGCATTCACAGGTTCAAACAACCTCAGATAGTATAGTACTGCAGTATTATTTATTGAAAAAATTGTCCACATATAAGTGGACCTGCATAGTTCAAACCCATGTTGTCCGAGGGTTAACTAATACTTTTACAAGGAAAACCACTTGCAAATGAAATAAATAGTATTTAAAGATGAAACCACATGCTGTCTAGCCCTACCATGGGGAAGATCTAGAGATAAGTCTGAAATGGACTATGCCACAGGAAATGAGTGAGGATATGAGAGTATTAGTTTGCATTATTTATGACAGATAAGAGGGTTAGGCTTAGCTATCTGCCAGAGTCTCTTGGTATGAAACTGCTGTTTCTCTTACTCACATCAGTTAAGGTCAGTGTAGATAATTAATCATGTACACTGTAAGTCCATTGGATATAGCAAATTTTACCAACTGACATCAATGCTTAGAATGAAATGTAGATTAGTACGTCATAGAAATATAACATCCTTATGATCTGTGCCAACTGGGATGTAATCAGTATCAGACACTTAACTAAAATTACTCTCCTGCTTCTAATTATCACCCAGGAGAGTTACGTGCACCAGAGAGAATTGGGTATGGGAGAAGCAAGAAGCAGTCAATATTGAGGATTTGCACAAAATTAGGATGCTTTGATCATGATTTTACTATACACACGCACACACACACATATAAAATCTTCATTTAATGCTTAGATTCACCATGGAACCAGATATATTTGGAGACAGTATTTCTTTTAATTTAGAACTTTGCATCGTACACTTTGGATTATACATTTTAAAATGTAATATACTCTTCTGATTTAAAATGTTCAACTCATATTCATTAAGTGTCATACAGTGACTAAAAAGCACTATAAATCAGACATTTCAGGACATGAACAATGCAGCAAGAATTGTTACATATCTTTCACGTGCCAAAGGAAATAAGCATGGGCTGGGACCTCAGATGTCACTGAAGTCATTGCTTTACTTTTATTTTGAGAAGTTGCTTTTACTTTTTTATCCATGCACAATGTCATCATTGTCTTACTTATCTCACTGCCCATTTTAATTTAAAAGAAAAATAGATGTTATGATGCTTCACACTTTGAAAATGTGTTTGGGTGTTCTTGCCAGCATTCTTAGCCATCATGTGGTACATTTTCCCTTTTCCCCCTGAGCAGATGTACAGAAGTTAGGAAAGGAAGAATGAGAGGCATGTTTAACTGGGTTCCAAGTTATCTGTGTTTTGACATTTACTTTTATAAAGTAGCTAACAAGCTCCTGACGAAGAAGGTGCGCGCGCGCGTGTGTGTGTGTGTGTAAGTGTATAGCAAATAGAGTGAGAATACTGCTTGCCAAAATACTTAAATAGACCCACAAATATGTAAAGATTCAATTCAAGTTGGAGAAGCGACACATTGAATCTTAGATACTGTATCTTTGGTTTCGTCATTCGGTCATGGTCAACTCTTTTACAACCTCATGGACTGGAGCCCACCAGGGTCCTCTGTAGATGGAATTTTCCAGGCAAGAATACTGGAGTGGGTTGTCATTTGCTTCTCCAGAGGATTTTGCCAACCTAGGGATCAAACCCAGGTCTCCTGCATTGTAGGCAGATTCTTTACTATGTGAGCCACCGGGGAAGCCCATTGTGTCTTTAGTATTTCCTATTCCCAATACGCAACAAGAAAGAAAACCACAAGCAGAGTCCTAAAATCACATGGCAGTACTCAGTTACAAAGTGTTCATCCTGGGGATTCAGAATGCTTACAACAGGCTTTTATATCACTATACAGGTTAAAACCAAAAATACAGAAGTAAATCTTCACAGAAAATTCTGAAGCACCTCAGAACAGATCCAAAGATGAAGAGAGATTACAAGATACAGCTAGGCTTTCATTTTCTTGTTTCATATCAGCCTGTGCTTTTAGTTTAATAAGTGAGGATCAGCATGAAAAGTCAAGCTACAGGATCTAGACCCTCCTTCCCCAGTAATATTAATAATACCCAGATCCAAAATGTGACAGGGATATTTCCAGTCAATATTGGCTTATGGAGACAGAGAGAGAGACTCTTCTATCAGTAAAAAAGCAGGTTCTTAAAAGTAGCCAGCACACTATACAGTGTAGCAGTATGTATACTTATTCATTTTTTGTGACTGTAAGACACTTGATTAACTTTTGAATTTTATTTTTAATCACATCTATGTGTAGTAAAAACTCAAATCATTGGGAAATTTTGAGATGTCTATAACATTTATTATGACTCAGCTAATTTTTGTTTTGAGTATATCATTAAATTTATGTTCATAATATGGAGACAATAAAATCCCTGGTCAGTAGAGAATACTAATTTATTCCAGTGATGTAGCTAAATAGCCAATCTATCCTATCAAAAATGCTAAGTGGCATGTTTTTACAAATCCCCTAGGGACTGGAAAGCTATAAACTCACTCAGTAAAAAATGCCTCTTTTTTATACATAATTTTCAATAAAACAGTGACTGTACCCAATAAGGCCTGCCCCTACCCATCCATCTCCAAGAGCTAAGCTCTTTCTTAGGTTGCTTTAAAACTCAAAAACTGAAAAGATAGCAGAAATTTATAATCCAAGCTTCCATAAGTTGCCTATTCACTCTTTTCAATCATATTTCTTCAAACTCCAAGTGACCCACTGTAACCTTACCACCAAAACGAAGAAGCCTTATTCCTGCCTTTCCCCATTCATTAACACTTTTTTGAAGTTTTCTATTGTCATAATCCTGACAGCCTGCAGGGGTTCACAATAGTTCTTTTTCTGACTTGGAGAACTATGTTGGCTTCCCTGAACCCACTTTTATCTTTAAGCTGTAGACTGAAAATTCTGTGAACTCTCCTATGATTTTTAAAGCCCTAGAGTCATCACATGTCCTGAGAAAAAGTCTGAAAGACTTTTGTGGCTTAATATAAAGTTTACAAAACATATCTATATAATAGGTTTACAGAGCTGGTGAAAAAGTGATGCTATTCTCTCAATATTTCATGACCTTTGGCTATGTAAACTTACTTGTTTTCTTTCTTGGTACATGACATGCCAGGCTGCTTTGGGATATCCATGTATGTGTGTTCATTTGCAAAGTGTATAATTTAAAGATATATGTATACATATTCACATATAGAATGTGTAGCATGTCACTGATTTAGAACACTTTATATCAATTTGACATACTTTTATTATTATCCCTATGTTTCAGGTAAGGAAACAGCTTCATAGTTGTTAGTAGTTTGTCCAAGGTCACAAAAGTAGTAAACGACAAGAGATTGACACTGACTTGGAATGACTCCAAATGTGATACTTTTTCTAAAGTAATATTTTTATATTTCCTACAAAATCCCGTAAGAATTTACTTGGATACTCCCAACTCAATGTTGATTTTCAACCCACTTTATCATACTATTTTCTAATACTAGGGCTCCATTCCAAGAACTATTACCTCATTTTTTCAAAGATTGCCTTATATGGTCAATTTACTCCACTTCACTTCAAAGTTAAGTGGCCTTAATGTCACTGTCTGCCAATTTTAACAGCTGTGACTATGTTGACCGGTAACAGTTGATTATTCTTCTCACTATGGATCATACTTTCCTGTTTCCCTGAGGAAACCAAAATTGAAAAAGACACAATGTTCATTGTAGCACTGTTTTCAACAGCTAGAACATGGAAGCAACCTAGATGTCCACTGACAGATTAATGGATAAAGAAGTTGTGTGTTAGTAGTAGTAGGCCTACTAATCTTTGACCGGAAACCAGGAACTGTGAATTCCACATTCTTAGGTGTTGGATAGTCTCCTGTTCTTATATTATTTTTTAACTAATTTATTTTTTATTGAAGGATAATTGATTCATAGAATTTAGTTTTCTGTCAAATCTCAACATGAATCAGCCAAAGGTACACATATATCCCATCCATTTTGAACCTCCCTTGCATCTCCCTTCCCATCCCACCCCTCTGGGCTGATGCAGAGCCCCTGTTTGAGTTTCCTGAGCCATAGAGCAAATTCCCGTTGGCTGTCTATTTTACATATGGTCATGTAAGTTTCCATGTTACTCTTTCCATACATCTCACCCTCTCCCCCCTCTCCCCATGTCCCTAAGTCTATTCTCTATGTCTGTTTCTCCATTGCTCCCTTGTAAATAAATTCTTCAGTACCATTTTCCTAGATTCTGTGTATAAGCGTTAGAATACAATATTTATCTTTCTCTTTATGACTTACTTCACTCTGTCTAACAGGTTCTAGGTTCATCCACCTCATTAGAACTGACTCAAATATGTTCCTTTATATGACTGAGTAATATTCCATTGTGTATATGTACCACAACTTCTTTATCCATTAATCTGCCAGTGGACATCTAGGTTGCTCCCATGTTCTAGCTGTTGTAAACAGTGCTACAATGAACATAGGGATACATGTGTCTTTTTCAATTTTGGTTTCCTCAGGTTATATGCCCAGGAGTGGGATTGCTGGGTCATATGGTGCTTTTATTCCTAGTTTTTTAAGGAATCTCCCTATCATCTTCCACAGTGGCTGAATCAGTTTACATTCCCACAAATGGTGCAAGAATGTACCATTTTCTCTACACTCTCTACAGCATTTATTGTTTGTAGACTTTTTGCTGATGGCCATTCTGACGGGTGAGGTGATAGCTCATTGTAGTTTTCATTTACATTTCTCTGATAATGAGTGATGTTGAGCATCTTTTCATGTATTTGTTACCCATCTGCATGTCTTCTTTGGAGAAATGTCTATTTAGGTCTTTTTCCCACTTTTTGATTGGGTTGTTTTGTTTTTCTGGTATTGAGTATTATGAGCCACTTGAATATTTTGGAAATTAACCCTTTGTCAGTTGTTTCATTTGCTATTATTTTCTCCCATTCTGAGGGTTGTCTTTAAGCCTCGCTTATAGTTTCCTTTGCTGTGCAAAAGCTTTTAAGTTTAATTAGGTCCCACTTGTTTACTTTGGTTTTATTTCATTATTCTAGGAGGTAGGTCACAGAGGATCCTGCTTTGATTTATGACAACGAGTGTTCTGCCTATGTTTTCCCCTAAGAATTTTAAAGTTTCTAATCTTACATTTAGGCCTTTAATCCATTTTGGGTTTACCTTTGTGTATGGTGTAAGGAAGTCTTCTAATTTCATTCTTTTACATGTTTCAGTTTCAGTTCAGTCCTGTCCGAATCTTTGCTCCATGAACTGCAGCAGGAGTTCATGGACTTTGCTCCCTGATGGACAAGCCTGTCCCTTTCCCTGATAGACAGGCATCCCTGTCCATCACCAACTTCTGGAGTATACCCAAACTCATGTCCATTGATTCGGTGATGCCATAAAACAAATTCATCCTCTGTCATCCCCTTCTCCTCCCACCTTCAATCTTTCCCAGCACCAGGGTCTTTTCAAATGAATCAGCTCTTCACATCAGGTGGCCAAGTATGGGAGTTTCAGCTTCAACATAAACCTTCCAATGAACACCCAGGATTTATCTCCTTTAGGATGGACTGGTTGGATCTCCTTGCAGTCCAAGAGACTCTCAAGAGTCTTCCCACAGTACAGAAGCATCAATTCTTTGGCGCTCAGCTTTCTTTATAGTCCAAGTCTCACATCCACACACAACTACTGGAAAAACCATAGCCTTGACTAGATGGAACTTTGTTGACAAGGTAATGTCTCTGCTTTTTAATATGCTGTCCAGGTTGGTCATAACTTTCCTTCCAAGGAGTAAGCATCATTTAATTTCATGGCTGCAATCACCATCAGCAGTGATTTTGGAGCCAAAAAAAAAAAAAAGTCAGCCACTGTTTCCACTGTTTACCTGCCTATTTGCCGTAATGTGATGGGACTGGATGCAATGATCTTTGTTTTCTGAATGTTGAGCTTTAAGCCAATTTTGTCACTCTCCTCTTTACTTTCATCAAGAGGCTCTTTAGTTCTTTCCTTTCTGCCATAAGGGTGGTGTCATCTGCATATCTAAGGTTATTGATATTTCTCCCGGCAATCTTGATTCCAGCTTGTGCTTCTTCCAGCCCAGATTTTCTCATGATGTACTCTGCATATAAGTTAAATAAGCAAGGTGACAATATACAGCCTTGACGTACTACTTTTCCGATTTGGAACCAGTCTGTTGTTCCATGTTCAGTTCTAACTGTTGCTTCCTGACCTGCATACAGGTTTCTCAACAGGCAAGTCAGGTGGTCTGGTATTCCCATCTCTTTCAGAATTTTCCACAGTTTATTGTGATCCACACAGTCAAATGTGTTGGCATAGTCAATAAAGCAGAGATAGATGTTTTTCTGGAACTCTCTTGCTTTTTTGATGATCCAGTGGATATTGACAATTTGATCTCTGGTTCCTCTGCCATTTCTAAAACCAGCTTGAACATCTGGAAGTTCACAGTCCACATATTGCTGAAGCCTGTCTTGGAGAATTTTGAGCATTACTTCACTAGCATGTGAGATGAGTGCAATTGTGCGGTAGTTTGAGCATTCTTTGACAAAGCCTTTCTTAGGGATTGGAATGAAAACTGATCTTTTCCAGTCCTGTGGCCACTGCTGAGTTTTCCAAATTTGCTGGCATATTGAATGCAGCACTTTCATAGCATCATCTTTCAGGATTTGAAATAGCTCAACTGTAATTCCATCACCTCCACTAGCTTTGTTCGTAGTGATGCTTCCTAAGGCCCACTTGACTTCGCATTTCAGGATGTCTGGCTCTAGGTGAGTGATCACACTAATGTGATTATCTGGGTCATAAAGATCTTTTTTGTACAGTTCTTCTGTGTATTCTTTCCACTTCTTCTTAATATCTTATGCTTCTGTTAGGTTCATACCATTTCTGTCCTTTATTGAGCCCATTTTTGCATGAAATGTTCCCTTGGTATCTCTGATTTTCTTAAAGACATCTCTAGTCTTTCCCATTCTATTATTTTCCTCTATTTCTTTGCATTGATGACTGAGGAAGGCTTTCTTATCTCTCCTTGCCATTCTTTGGAACTCCGCATTCAAATGGGAATACCTTTCCTTTTCTCCTTTGCTTTTCGCTTTTCTTCTTTTCACAGATATTTGTAAGGCCTCCTCAGGCAGCCATTTTGCTTTCTTGCATTTGTTTTTCTTGGGGATGGTCTTGATCCCTGTCTCCTGTACCATGTCACAAACCTCCATCCGTTGTTCACCAGGCACTCTATCATATCTGATCCCTTAAATCTATTTCTCACTTCCACTGTATAATCATAAGGGATTTGATCTTGGTCATACCTGAATGGTCTAGTGGTTTTCCCCACTTTCTTTAAGTCTGAATTTGTCAATAAGGAGTTTATGATCTGAGCCACAGTATGGCCCCCATTTTATTTTTGCTGACTGTATAGAGCTTCTCCATCTTTGGCTGCAAAGAATATAATCAATCTGATTTCAGTGTTGGCCATCTGGTGATGTCCATGTATAGAGTCTTCTCTTGTGTTGTTGCAAGAGGGTGTTTGCTATGACCAGTGTGTTCTCTTGGCAAAATTCTATGAGACTTTGCCCTGCTTCATTCCATACTCCAAGGCCAAATTTGCCTGTTACTCCAGGTGTTTCTTGACTTCCTCAGTTTTCCCAGCACCATTTATTGAAGAGACTGTCCTTGCCCCATTATATATTCTTGCCTCCTTTGTCAAAAATAGGTACCCATAGGTGCCTGGGTTTATTTCTGGACTTTCTATCTTGTTCCATTGGTCTATATTTTGGTTTTTGTGCCATTACTGCACTGTCTTGATGACTCTAGCTTTGTAGTATAATCTGAAGTCAGGAAGGTTGATTCCTCCAACTCCATTCTTTCTCAAGACTGCTTTGGCTATTCAGGGTCTCTTGTGTTTCCATATGAATTGTGAAGTATTTTGTTTTAGTTCTGTGAAAAATGCCATTGGTAATTTGATAGGGATCACATTGAATCTGTAGATTGTGCTTGGTAGTATAGTCATTTTCACAATATTGATTCTTCCTACCCAGGAACATGGAATATCTCTCCATCTGCTTATGTCATCTTTGATTTAGTTCATTAGTATCTTATAATTTTCTATGTACAGTTTTGTCTCCTTAGGTAGGAGATTCTTTTTGTTGCAAAGGTGAAAGGGATTGATTCCTTAATTTCTCTTTCTGATTTTTCATTGTTAGTATATAGACATGCAAGTGATTTCTGTGTATTGATTTTGTACCCTGCAACTTTGCTAAATTCACTGCTAGCTCTAGTAATTTTCTGATACTATCTTTAGTAATTATCTGTTACTATCAGTATCATGTCATCAATGATATGCAAACAATGAGAGTTTTACTTCTTCTTTTCTGGTCTGTACTCCTTATATTTCTTTTTCTTCTCTGATTGCTATAGCTAGGATTTCTAGAACTATGATGAATTACAGTGGTGTAAATGGACAGTGTTGTCTTGTTTCTGATCTTAGGGAGAATGCTTTCAGTTTTTCGCCATTGAGAATAATGTTTGCTGTAGGTTTTTCATATATGGCTTTTAATATGTTGAGGCAGGCTCCTTCTATGCCCATTTTTTGAAGAGTTTTAATCATAAATGGGTGCTGAGTTTTGTCAAAGGCTTTTTCTGCATCTATTCAGATTATCATATGTTTTTTATCTTTTAACTTGTTAATATGGTGTATCACATTGATTGGTTTGTGTATACTAAAGAACCCTTACATCCCTGGAAAAAAATCCAACACAATCATGGTGTATGAGTGCTTTGATATGTTGCTGAAATGTTTGCTAATATTTTTTTTTTTGAGGATTTTTGCATCTATGTTCATCAGTGATATTGGCCTGTAGTTTTCTTTTTGTGTGTTTTCTTTCTCTGGTTTTGGTACCAGGATGATGGTGGTCTTGTGGAATGAGCTTGGTAGTACTCCTTCCTCTGCAATTTTTTGAAAGAGTTTTAGAAGGATAGGCATTAGCTCTTCTCTAAATGTTTGATAGAATTCTGTGAAGCCATCTGGTCCTGGGCTTTTGTTTCTTAGGAGATTTTTTTTTTTTAAATCACAGCTTCAATTTCAGTGCTTCTAACTGGGTTGTTCATAATTTCTATTTCTTCCTGGTTAAGTCTTGGAAGATTGAACTTTTCAAAGAATCTGTCCATTTCTTCTAGGTTATCCATTTTTTTGCCATGTAGTTGTTCATAATAGTCTCATAACCCTTTGTATTTATTCATTGTCTGTTGTTATCTCTCCTTTTTAATTTCTAATTTTGTTGATTTGATTCTTCTCTCTTTTTTTCTTGATGAGTCTGGCTAAAGATTTGTCAGTTTTGTTTATCTGCTGAAAGAACCAGCTTTTAGTTTTATTAATCTTTACTATTGCTTCTTTCATTCCTTTTCCATTTATTTCTGCTTGGATCTTTATGATTTATTTCCTTCCACTAACTTTGTTTTTTTGTTTTGTTTTTCTTTTTCCAAATTGTTTTGGGTTTAAAGTTAGGTTGTCTATTCAATGTTTTTCTTGTTTCTTGAGGTAGGATTGTATTGCTATAAATGTCCTTCTTAGAATTGCTTTTGCTGCATCCCACAGGTTTTGAGTTCTTGTGTTTTCACTGTCATTTGTTTTTAGAAATTTTTTTATTTCCCTTTTGATTTCTTCAAACCTGTTGGTCACTAAGAACTGTATTGTTTAATCTCCATATGTTTATATTTCTTATAGTTAGGAAAGCCGGGCAGCCATGGAAGCAAGGCAGTATGGCTGAGTCACATGTGTGGGGTGGAGCCATCACCATCTCATAAGTATCTGAAGCTATGTTCTGGGATGTAGTTTCTTTGAGACAGTTTCTTTGAGACAGTTTGACCCTCTCTAGTCTTGTTTTTATATATTGGGTGAATTCCAGACAGTAACTTGTCTAGATCTAATTAATCCCAGTTCTCCAAGTACTTTTCTCTCCAATTACTTCAAATAGTTCTTGTTTGTCTTTGGGTACTAGCTAGACTGGAAAATTACATCATTTCTGAGGTATTAGGTGGACTACTTGAAAGGTAGTTTCTGAATATCCAGGAATAATTAGCTGTAGACTAGGTGAACAGAGTGTCAAGCCATTCTTCCCTTAGCTTAACAGGATTTCAACTTTTCCTATTTAATCTTTATTCAGTGATCAAACCTATATTTTAAATTAACTTAACCTTCTGCTAGGTACTTTTCCTTCCTATTCCTCCTTAAACTTCTGTTCCCTCACCTATAATATAAGAAAAACATTCATCCACCCTCGATTATTGTGAAGAAAAAAATGAAATTGATGCATATGAAGTTTCTACTTGTTTTTTTCCTTACATGCAGCACTCAAGAAATTTTTAACCACTGCTATTGACTACAGTTGAAATTCCTCTGTCTGACAGGAAGGTTTTTTGGATTTCTCTAGTGGGTCAGTGGTTAAGAATCTGCCTGCTAAAGCAGAGACACGGGTTTGATTCCTGTGCTGGGAAGATCCCTTGGAGTAGGGAATGATAACCCAATCCAGTATTAGTGCCTGCAAAATCCCATGGACAGAGAAGACTGGCAGGCTATAGCCCACTGGGTCACAGAGTCAGACATGACTTAGCACCTAAACAACAACAACAGAATCTGATTTTATACCCTATTCCTCATCTACCCTATTAGTTTTGACCTCATCAAAAAAAAAAAAAAATACTCTGGTCTCATTCTCTTCACTATCTTTACATAGATCTGTGACCACTGAGCCTCTGCCTTATTTCTTCCATTATTCCTGCAGAGTACATCATGAGAAAAGCTGGACTGGAGGAAGCAAAAGCTAGAATCAAAATTGCCAGGAGAGATATCAATAACCTCAGATATGCAGATGACACCACCCTTACGGCAGAAGGTGAAGAAGAACTAAAGAACCTCTTGATGAAAGTGAAAGAGGAGAGGGAAAAAGTTAGCTTAGAGCTCAACATTCAGAAAACTATGATCATGGCATCTGATCCCATCACTTCATGGCAAATAGATGGGGAAACAGTGGAAACAGTGGCTGACTATTTTTCTGGGCTCCAAAATTACTGCAGATGGTGACTGCAGCTGTGTAATTAAAAGACACTTACTCCTTGGAAAGAAAATTATAACCAACCTGGACAGCATATTAAGAGCAGACATTACTTTGCCAACAAAAGTCCATCTAGTCAAGGCTATGGTTTTTCCAGTGGTCAATGTATGGATGTGAAAGTTGGACTATAAAGAAAGCTGAGCACAGAATTGATGCTTTTGAACTGTGGTGTTGGAGAAGACTCTTGAGAGTCCCTTGGACTACAGGGAGATCCAACCCGTCCATCCTAAAGGAGATCAGTCCTGGGTGTTCATTGGAAGGACTGATGTTGAAGCTGAAACTCCAATACTTTGGCCACCTGGTGCAAGGAGCTGACTCATTGGAAAAGACCCTGGTGCTGGGAAAGATTGAGGGCAGGAGGAGAAGGGGAAGACAGAGGATGAGATGGTTGGATGGCATCACCGACTCAATGGACATGGATTTGGTTGAACTCCGGAAGGTGGTGATGGGCAGGGAGGCCTGGCATGCTGCAGTTCATGGGGTCACAAAGAGTCGGACATGACTGAGTGACTGAACTGAACTGAACTGATTCCTGGACCTTGAAAATCCTCTTTCGACAATGTCTGTCCATTCAGATCCTTCTATCTCCTATAATCTAGTTCAAGTCATTCTCTCCAAACCCCTTCTGATTTTCCTAACTTAACTGATTCAAATTCTTACAATACATAGAATCCATATGACATGATTTAGCAATAAATTTGGCAGAATTTTACCCTGTTGATTTTTCACCATGAGATATTTGTCTTCAAATAGATTTATTCCTTAATGGGTTTTTTGTTGTTGTTCTTTTTTTGTTTTGTAAATATTTATTGGAGTATATTTGATTTACAATGTTCTGTTTCTGCTGTAAGCAAAGTGAATCAGTTATACATACACATGTATTCACTCTTTTTTAGATCCTATTTCAGTACAGCTCATTACAGAGTACTGAGTAGAGTTCCTTGCGCTATAAAATGGGTTCCTAATGGTTATATATTTGATATATAGCCATGTGTGTATGTTAATCCCAATCTTCCAAGTTATCCCTCTCTCTCTTGACCCTTGGTAAACATGTTTGCTTTCTACATCTGTGATTCTGTTTCTGTTTTATATAATAGAAAAGTTCATTTTTACTATTTTTCTCATAACATCTCTTCTGCCTCTCACAGTAACCGATCGATAATGCTAATTTATTCACTAAGATTCTTTAGAGAGAATGTTTATTATCATTTTGAGCTTCCTCCATTTCTCTAAATAAGCATAGGAAATACTACATTTAAGTAATAGCTCTTTTGATTTGCCAACCATACATTTTATATCATGTATTTTATTGCCAATAGGCATAAAAGCATTTTACATCAATTTAAACTGCACATGTGCAGTTCTATGGGGCTTTGCACTTAACACAGTCATTTTTCATTATTCATTAATTTTGTATTTATAAATTAGCCTACTCACAAAAATTTACCTGTAACCCCAAAACCAATACTCATGGCACTTTCCCAGTCATTTTTGGATATACATAAAGCTGGTAAAAATATGCTTCACCAACACACATTTCCAACTGAAGCCAAACAAGGAGACACCCTGTTTTATTGGTTCAGTTCTTAGTACTGAAAATAACTGTCCTTTGCCAGTCTATTGACAGCCATGTTTTTGTATTTTTATACTCTCTGTTGGTGATTTCCCTGTTTAAACTGACCCAGGAGTATGGTGTTTAAGTCTTGCCTAGTGTTCCTGATCACAAGAAGGCTATGCTGTACCCTATAAAGCAAATCCATGTGTGAGATATTCATGTTCATTCAGACATGAGTTTAAAGCTGTCAGTCCTGAGCTCAGTGTTAATGAATCAATAATACATATTAAATAAGATATCTGTAAACAGAGATGCATATCAAAGAAGGTAGTATACTGATGAGTTGATGAAAATACTGTGAGAGGATTGCTGGGCTCTGACCCTGTTTTTGGGTTTCCCAGGTGGTGCTAGTCGTAAAGAATCTGCCTGCAATAAAGAAGACATAAGAGACCTGTGTTGGAAGATTCCCCTGGAGGAGAGAATGGCAACTCAACCCAGTGTTCTTACCTGGGAAACCATGTACAGAGGAGCCTGGCGGGCTACAGTCCATGGGGTCGCAGAGTCATACACAACTGAAGTGACTTAGCATGTATGCAGGCAATCCTGTTTTTCTCCCAGATTGATGGTTCAGTATTCACTGCATTCAGCATTTGCAGAGATCATACAAGACATTACTACTGTAAATAATGAGAACTGACTATAGTTAGTACCTTACTTTTACATTATTAATGGATGTATCACAATAATTTTAAATGTTCTCGGTAAAATAGAAGAACTTGATATACAAATGAATATGTAAATTACTTTAAGTGTGCATGGATAATTTAGAAAAAAAAATTTGAAATGCTAAATGCTTCACTTTGTTCAATAATATATAAGTTCTTGCCCTTATTCTCTAAATCTAGGACTTTAGAAGCATCACATGGCTTATTACATCTGACAGATGACTTATAATTTGAACTGAACTAAGTTAAAAAGAATTATGTTTGTTCTGACAATAATCTTCAATGATATCTCACCACTGCCTATTACGTAAGGGGTTAATATTCTCTGAAAGTAACATAAAGAGCTCAATTAAGTTATTTTTTAGGATAAAGAAGTCAGATTATACCTATTTTTCAAATGGAGGTAAACGAATTCCATTGATATGGGTGTGTTTATTTTATATTGTTTCAAATGATTCAGATGAAGAGAGGCTAAAATAGATTTTTTCTAATAGTTTTAAATCCTTATTTTCTTTTAAATAGTAGAATAAAGTTACAAAAGAAGGCTCATATTTGAAATTCTAAATATGGAAATCATTAAAATAAATCATTCAGAAAATTAATTTATTTGTAGTGATATATTCAACCTATTTATGAATATATATGTAATATTAAATAATTAGGTAATATATGTAAAATATAAAATTTTGTATACACTATCTGACAAATTCAATCAATTAAAAATATTCACCAAGAGCCAGTTTAGGAGCTAGGAAGTAAAACTGTATTAGTTACAGCCTAAGTTTCCAGGAGGCTTACAGTTGATTATAAAGAGAAAAAGAATCATAAGCAAACAGTTATAATAGACTGTGATATTTATAATCAGTACTGATTCCTTAATTATAATAAAAGCTCCATACTCATGATAAATGTTAATAGAAAAAAAAAAAGAAAAACAAGCAAAAGTGTTTGATTTTTTTAAAACCAGGCAGGAAATTTTGTTCTCATGTGAACACCATTGGTTATATGTGTAGACTCATGGCTTTCCCTAAATAAACCAAAGCTGCTTCCCTAGCAGATTAATGTTGGATAAATACAATTTGTCCAAATTTTTAACATTATCAAAGAAAATCTGTATTAATTTTTTTTTTTTTTCATTTTCTTCTAGCTCAAAGTCTGGAGAAGGCAATGGCACCCCACTCCAGCACTCTTGCCTGGAAAATCCCATGGACAGAGGAGCCTGGTAGGCTGCAGTCCATGGGGTCACTAAGAGTAGGACACGACTGAGCGACTCCACTTTCACTTGTCACTTTCATGCATTGGGGAAGGAAATGCCAACCCACTCCAGTGTTCTTGCCTGGAGAATCCCAGGGACAGAGAGCCTGGTGGGCTGCCGTCTATTGGGGTCACACAGAGTCGGACACAACTGAAGCAACTTAGCAGTAGCAGCAGCTAGCTCAAAGTCTGTTTATGTCTTTTAGTACACCAAAGTTTGCTAAATATTGCTTGTTGACTGGAAGTGTTCATTGAGGAAAACAAAGTCCCTTGAAACAAAAGAAAACCAAGAAAAATGAAAAAAAAAGTCATAGCTAAGGAAAAAGACTGTATCACCAGAAATACAGAAACAAAACCTCATTTTAGCATGAGTAAGATACTTCTTAAGGACTTCCCTGTAGCTCAGATGTTAAAGAATCTGCCGGCATGCAGAAGACCCAGGCTTGATTGCTGGGTCTGGAAGATCCTCTGGAGAAGAGAAAGGCAATCCACTCCAGTATTCTTGCTTGGAGAATTCCACGGACAGAGGAGACTAGTAGGCTATAGTCCATGGGATTGCAGAGTCAGACACGTCTGAGTGACTAACACTACTACTAAGATACTTTTTATCACAGAATTTTTTGAAATTATAAAATGTCAGATGTAGAAGCATGGATGAAGCATATGTCTGTAGTTGGGTAGGCTATCAGTGGTGTTGGTCCAAATCTTCATGTAACATGTGTAAGCATGTGCATGTAGCTGCATGTATATATTGACATGAACTCCCAACCAACATTCTGGAAAGCAAGTAAACTATTAGCCATTTTTAACTAAGATAAGGAATGAAAGCATAGCTGTGGTTCACAGAAGTCTAAACTATCTATGAATTTCTTTCACTATTTTGCTGAAAAGTTGGTACTTACACATGTTAGCATATGTCATCCATTAAATGGGTAAATACAGTAATTGTGCATACTTAATATTGGTAAGACAGGAGATTCTTTGAGAGTTTGATAAAAAAATCTCAGGCTACTCTTTGTGGAAACTGACTTAAACCTACCTCTAGCATGTACATGGCTTCCTAATTACAATAAGGGTTATTGTATACATGTGAGTTTCCATGGATCCCATATTTTAAAATTATTTTTCTAAAAGACTACGTTGATGGAAGGTAGACCCTTTCGGGAATAGGGAAGGCTCTCACTGAGGCAATGAGAACACTAGGTCCTCCTAGAACTATTCTACAGGGAAATCTATTTTGGCTCTAAGGAGGGAGAAACACAGCAGGACAGGCAAAATGAAGAAACCATGTCTTGAATATGCTGATTATGCTTCCAAGGGAGTTTACCTCTCAAGTCATTCAGTTAATTGTGTGTTAACTGAGAGAGATATTTTAGTGACTTCTACTGAGTATAATTAACAGTAAGAGAGAGATTCTAAATTAGGCTCTGAGAGAAAAAAATAAATAATAAACAAAAAACACCTGGAAGGAAAAATGAAAAGATAACATTTTTAAATAAAGAGAACTCTGGAAAGAAAGCTGATTTTATCAAAAAAAGAATTTATCCAGTCAAGTAAAGTTAATGAAACCAAAGCCATGTTTAAAAGTATGTCAAAATACCAGTATGCATATTCTTCCTGAGACTTGGGGGAGAAGATACTTGATTCTTTGAAAAAGGACTTGGAAGGAAACATACCATTCTGCAGAGCCAGTTTTGGCTCTGGACACATAATTGCAAAGAATATATTTAGCCTCCTAGAATTAATGAACCATTAATGGAAAAAAAAATAGCAAAGAAGTTAACTGACCTTCTGGATCCTGTCAGAATAGTGTCATGGAAGTGGCAGTGGAAGAGTGACAGAGAGGCAGAGACTAAATGACAATGGCTAGAAAGACTGATTTTAATGAAATGTCTTGTTGAGAAACTGATTTGAAACAGATGTGCTCAGTTATTAAATAACACACTTTTAATTCTATTTGATTATTTGCTTTCCTCCTATTGTCAATGTCCTAGTGTCCAGACATTTGTAGATTCGGCTAGGAGGAGAGAAATGGTAATGTACATATATATGGATATACGTATGGGGGTGGGGATCTTTCTCACTCACCACTCTCTCCATCACCCTTGTAGCACCTCCCTTCAAAAGCCTCACCCTGAGTGCTTCTTCTAGGGTATGGTATGTCAGAACTGTCTCACTTGCAAAAGCTGTCACTTGATAAGTAGTCAGCATATCCCTATTTTGGTGTTGAACATTTCTAAATATAGACATCCTCTAAGTTTATGCAAATACACACACAATAATTATATCATTTCATTATCTCATTTTTATTTAAATTATCTTATTTGATGTCTGTGTTTTATTATTTTTAGTATATTCTATATAATTATACAATATAATAACATTATATATTATTGTTATAAGCACAAATAATAATGATTGCCTGAAGGTTATATTAAAGCAAACCTCAATTATAGGGACCTTTAAAATTTTTTTCACTCAAAACTGTTAGGTACTCAGTACTATGGACTGAGTGAATGCTTTCCCCTCAAATTTGTATATTGAAGCCCAAATGACCAAAGGAATGGTATTTGGACATGAAGTCTTTGAGAGGAAGTTGGGTCATAAGGGTGGATCCCTCATATGGGATGGAAAGTGAAAGTCAATCACAAGGTGTGTGCAGCTCTTTGTAATTCCATGGACTGCAGCCTGTTCCGCACCTCTGTCTATGGAATTCTCCAAGCAAGAATACTGGAGTGGGTTGCCATTTCCCACTAATCAACATGGTATTAGTAACCTTAAAAAAAGGTTCAGGAAAGACAATTTATCTCTGTGTCATATGAAGATACATTAAGGCCTTCATCTGCAAACAAGCAAGAGAGCTTTCACCAGAACCTGTCCATGTTGGTACCCTATAGGTTGAGAGGTCTAAAGACTTCCAGCAACAAAAAGAGACTACTGTTGTCTATAAGACAGCCAATCTATGTTATTCTGTTATACCTCAAACAAAGACAATAAGATAGAGGTCAAGGAGTAAAAACACACTGGAGAGTCACCTAAATAGCCTTCCCATAGATCAGTGTAGTTCTAGTATTTCATTATTAGTCCTACCATTTATTATTTAAGAAGGTTTTTAAGATCTTCCTTCAGATACTGTTGATTATTACTTTAAACAATTCTAACTTTTGGATTTTTTACAATTTTTTTTTTAAACTGTTGCCTTATTTAGTATCAATTTTAGAGCCTGGCCTAAATATTTGTATTTAGTAATCACCAGACATCATTTAGAATGATGGGAAATTAGAATCATTAGAATGATTAGAATCATTTAGGATAGAATGGGAAAGACTAGAGATCTCTCCAAGTAAATTAGAGATACTAAGGGAACATTACATGCAAAGATGGGCTCAATAAAGGACAGAAATAGTATAGATCTAACAGAAGCATAAGATATTAAGAAGAGGTGGGAAGAATACACAGACAAACTATAAAAAAAAGATCTTCACGACCTAGATAATCATGATGGTGTGATCACTCACCTAGAGCCAGACATCCTGGATTGAGAAGTCAAATGGGCCTTAGGAAGCATCACTATGAACAAAGATAGTAGAGGTGATGGAATTACAGTTGAGCTATTTCAAATCCTAAAAGAGAAGGCTGTGAAAGTGCTACACTCAATATGCCAGCAAATTTGGAAAACTCAGCAGTGGCCACAGGACTGGAAAAGATCAGTTTTCATTCCAATCCCTAAGAAAAGCTTTGTCAAAGAGTGCTCAAACTACCACACAATTGCACTCATCTCACATGCTAGTGAAGTAATGCTCAAAATTCTCCAAGACAGGCTTCAGCAATATGTGGACTGTGAACTTCCAGATGTTCAAGCTGGTTTTAGAAATAGCAGAGGAACCAGAGATCAAATTGCCAACATCCACTGGATCATCGAAAAAGCAAGAGAGTTCCAGAAAAACATCTATCTCTGTTTTATTGATTATGCCAACACCTTTGACTGTGTGGATCACAGTAAACTGTGGAAAATTCTGAAAGAGATGGAAATACCAGACCACCTGACCTGCCTCTTGAGAAACCTGTATGCAGGTCAGGATCAACAGAACTGAACATGGAACAACAGATTGGTTCCAAATAGAAAAAGGAGTACGTCAAGGCTGTATATCGTCACCCTGCTTATTTAAATTATATGCAGAGTACATCACGAGAAAATCTGGGCTGGAAGAAGCACAAGCTGGAATCAAGATTTCTGGGAGAAATATCAATAACCTCAGATATGCAGATGACACCACACTTATGGCAGAAAACAAAGAAGAACTAAAGAGCCTCTTGATGAAAGTGAAAGAGGAGACTGAAAAAGTTGGCTTAAAGCTCAACATTCAGAAAATAAAGAGCATGGCATCCAGCCCCATCACTTCATGGCAAATAGATGGGGAAACAGTGGAAATAGTGGCTGACTTTATTTTGGTGGGGCTCCAAAATCACTGCAAATGGTGATTGCAGCCATGAGATAAAAAGATGCTTACTCTATGGAAGAAAAGTTATGACCAACCTAGACAGCATATTAAAAAGCAGAGGCATTACTTTGCCAACAAAGGTCCATCTAGTCAAGGCTATGGTTTTTTCCAGTAGTAATCTATTGATGTGAGAATTGGACTATAAAGAAAGCTGAGCACTGAAGAATTGATGCTTTTGAACTGTGGCGTTGGAGAAGACTCTTGAGAGTCTCTTGGCCTGCAAGGAGATCCAACCAGTCAATCCTAAAGGCAATCAGTCCTGAATGTTTAGTGGAAAGACTGATGCTGAAGCTGAAACTCCAATACTTTGGCCACCTGATGTGAAGAGCTGACTCATTGGAAATGACCCTGATGTTGGGAAAGATTGAAGGCATGAGGAGAAGGGGATGACAGAGGATGAGATGGTTGGATGGCTTTACCAACTCATCAGACATGAGTTTGAGTAATCCAGAAGTTGGTGATGGACAGGGAGGCCTGGCGTGCTGCAGTCCATGGGGTCACAGAATAAGACATGACTAAGTGACTGAACTGTACTGAACTGACACATCATTTGCTAAATTATTATTTCAGTGACTTATCTCATTCTTTGTATGCTATAAGAAATGAATGGTGCATCTTCTCACTCAAGGTTTGAACCTTTCTTCAGCAATTAGACCCACTCAAGGTCACTGATAACTGATGTGTTGGGGGAAACTAATAAAATAAGGAATCTCAAAGATGGTGTTAGTTTTATTTGAGCCATCAGGAAAGAGACAGAGATCAGCCACAGATACTAGTCAGCTCCTCTCTGCTATTTGCAAACCCACAACAGTCCTAGCACCAAAAATATGGTCACTATAAAAGTGTATTCCAACCCTCAGAGGGCACTTATTTCTGTCCACATCTTGGCCACCTCACCTCTTGGATCATTTGTCAGAATTTCAACTACTTATGTCTGAACTCTCTCCTTGTCTTATGCCACATGTACTTTCCTTTCTCTTCTAATATTTTCTCTCCCTACCCTGCCACTAACTTCCTTCAGAATATTTCTATTTGGGTTAATGAGGCCATAAAACTACCCCAACATTTGTTTTTTCTTTGTGGAGGCAGACTTGAATATTCTCCAGGACTTCACACCCCATATAGCATTATTATTATTAATTATTATTATCATTATTATTATTATTATTTGGCACTCACACTCCAATCTCAAGTTCCCAGTGTCTCAGCACATGAAGAGGAGGAGAAACAAACCAGACACATCAGAATTCTTCTCACAGTATCATCCTTCCTTTAAATCTTGTGAAAAACTCCCTCAGTTTATACTCCTATTATCCAGCTATATTAGCCTCTACTCAGTGTTAACAGCCAAGTAACAGATTTTTCTATATTTCTTGGAACCTTTACTCTTGACTCCAAAGTCTTCAGTTCCATCCAAATTATGATCATTATTATCAGTGATCCATCACTGATAATGTCCCCTATTTGAACTTCCAAGTTTAAACACACACCACATAAAAGATTAGGAGACTTCCTTTGTCATCCAATGGTGAAGATTCCTGCACTCCCAATGCAGGGGACCTGGGTTTATCCGTAGTCAGTGGTCTAGATCCCACTTACCTCAACTAAGACTTTGCATGCCACAACTAAAAATTTCACATACCTCAACTAGAAAAAAGATCCCACATGCTTAAACTAAGACCCAGCACAGCCAAATAAATAAATGAAGAAATATTAGGGTTTCCCTTATGGCTCAGCTGGCAAAGAATCTGCCTGCAATGTGGGAAACCTGGGTTCAATCCCTGGGTTGGAAACATCCCCTGGAGAAGAGAAAGGCTACCCACTCCACTATTCTGGCCTGAAGAATTCAATGGACTGTATAGTCTATGGGGTTGTAAGGATTTGGAGACAACTGAGTGACTTTCACTTTCTTTTATAAATATATATATATATATAAAAATAAGGAGACACCTCAAAAAGTCCCATACATTGAAAGGAAAAGAAAAAGTTGTCTACTAGTTTTCTCTAATGTTTTTTCTTACTCTTTCTAGTAATTTAATTCTTTTAACTATTTATTTGATTTTTCTCTTAATATGTATTTTACCCATGTTTTTATAAGGAATGGGATTTCCTGATGGCTCAGATGGTAAAGAATTTGCTTGCAATGCAAGAAACCCAGGTTCACTCCCTGGATTTGGAAGATCCCCTGAGGGAGGAAATGGCAACCCACTCCAGTATTTTTTTTGGTGGTTTAGTGACTAAGTCATGTCCAACTCTTGCAACCCCATGAACTGTAGCCCGCCAGGCTCCTCTGTCCATGGAATCCCCATGTCTGGGAAACCCATGAACAGAGGAGCCTGGTGGGCCACAGTTTATGGGGTCCCAAAGAGTCAGACATGACTGATCAATTAACACTTAGAAGGAGCAGTAAACCAAACTAGACCTAATGTTCCAAACTGTTTTTTCCTTTCTTCCCTTACTCCCTCCATTCTACCCTTCCCTCCTTTCCTTCTTTCCATCTATTTTCTCTAAACTACAGCAAAAGGGAATTTTAGGCAGTTAATAATATTGTTTAATGACATAGGATAAAAGAAATAAAGCATCTATAGTGAAAATGGAAATTGAAGAGTAAATAAAAACTGTAATAAAACTAAAGCTCCTCCACGCATATAAATTGGGGTCAGAATTTGATTCTGAACCTTCAGTGGTGAAAGCAAATGAAGCAGAACAATTTCAGTGACACCATGAGGTAATTAATTTACTCAGATTTACTCAGAAGAAATTCCTCTTTTGCTGGTACCAAAGTCTGGGGACATTTCTCTTGTGGGTCCTCATTATGTTTAGTTCAGTGTTCTCAACATCCTGAATTGTAACTAGGATGTGAAATTGAACATGGCTCAATCTTAGAACATTGTTGGTGAAAGATCAGGGTGAAAAAGCCAAAGTTGAAAGCAATTCAGCCAGTATCCAATATAAAATCATAAAATACAAAAATCTATTTCAGCCAAGTTTGTTTCAGGATAAATGTCAAACTGGTTAGAGCATCAATTTTACTTTCAGTATATGTATAAAACTGAGACAACTTATGAAAAATAAGTTTTGTTTGTTTCCCACTGAGAGATGAGATATATGAGGCCCAGGATGAACAGTTTTTCCCCTGTGGACAGAAACTTCATAAAAGCAGGATGATGGAGGAGGCTGAGCCCTGACCAGATAAGAGATAAAAGACCACATATTCCTCATTTGCAAAGTTACGGAGACATCCTCAAATACGGATATGGAGAAAGAGTCACTGGAGGTTAAAAATGGAGAGGGTGTTACCTCATAGTAAGTGATGTCAACTACCCATAGGCTTCTTCACTAGAATCCACCTTGGCTAAGGGATGAACACGCACACTTGGGAGGACGCTGAGATAAACCAAACATGAACTCAGATCCAGGCAAAGCAAGGTGACTGGCCAGAGGAAACACAGAAAGAACGCCTAGAAAAGTGATTCAGACTACCATGAAGCTGCGACTCTCTCTCTGAGCCTGCCCACATGTCTATCCACATGTATTGTGCTTTTTCCTCTTAATAAACACTTTACTTGTTTCAGTACTTTCCATCTATATCTGAAAATTCATTTCTAAATGGCTGACCCACCAGGGACTTGCCAATGGCCACTAGTCCCCGGTGGTTAGGATTCTCTCTCACCGCCACCACCCAACCTCAGTTTCTGGCCAGGAACCTATATCCTGCCTCAAGCCTCAGCAGGCCAAGGCTATGCAACATCACCACCAACACTCAAAGCAGTTATCCTTGAATCCCAATATGATTAATACTTATCTGAAGTAATAAATAAGCTGCTTATTCTTTAAGATAACTTCTACAAAGTTATTTCTCACATGCAATTTTTAGATAAAAGTTTGCCTGCAGGGTGTATAAAATTATAATCTCTATAAGAATCCAGAGAACCTATATTATGAATTACTGATTAATAATCACATTAAAGGAAAAGAATAAAATTATTCTCTTTTAATTTTTCAATACAATGACGTATGTAATCAAAATTAATGCCTGAGAATAAGAAGGTTCTATAGGCAGGGAAATTTTTACCTCAGAAAATATTTTTAATCTATCCCCAAACAAAAGTAGATGGGTGATTCTAAAAAAAAAATCTATTAATTAAAAAATAGATGAAGGGTGTGATAGAAGTGCCTATATTCAACAGCTGCTTTAAAAAAAAATGTTTAGCCTGGAAATTTTATAGAAAAGCTGTTACTAACCACCTACAAAAAGGGAAGCCAAGGGGGCACAGTGGTAAAGAATTCTTCTGCCAGTGCAGGAGACTCAAGAGATGCAGATTCAATCACTTGGTAGAGAAGATACCCTGGGGGCAGAAACAGCAGCCCACTCCAGTATTCTTGCCTAGGAAATTCCATGAACAGAGAAGCCTGGCAGGTCCCTAGAGTCACAAAGAGATGGACATAACTGAGCACTGTCTACACATATGTGTAGACAGATATGTGTAGACAGTGCTCAGTTATGTTCAGTTCAGTAGCTCAGTCATGCCCAACTCTTTGCAACCCCATGGACTTCAGCACACCAGGCTTCGCTGACCACCACCAGCTCCCATAGCTTGCTCCAACTTATGTCCATCGAGTCAGTGATGACATTGAAACATCTCACCCTCTGTCATCCTCTTCTCTTCCTGCCTTCAATCTTTCCCAGCATCAGGGACATTTCTAGTGAGTCCATTCTTCCCATTAGGTGGCCAAAGTATTGGAGTTTCAACTTCAGCATCTGTCCTTGCAATGAATATTCAGGACTGATTTCCTTTAGGATTGACTGATTGGATCTCCTTGCAGTCCAAGGGACTCTCAAGAGTCTTCTCCAGCGCCACAGTTCAAAAGCATCAATTCTTCAGTGCTCAGCTTTCTTTATGATCCAACTCTCACATCCATACATGACTACTGGAAAAACCAAAGCTTTGACTAGATGGACTTTTGTTGGCAAAGTGATGCCTTTGCTTTTTAATATGCTGTCTAGGTTGGTCTTAGCTTTTCTTCCAAGGAGCAAGCGTCTTTTAACTCCATGGCTGGAGTCACCATCTGCAGAAATTTTGGAGCCCCCAAAAATAAGGTCTGTCACTGTTTACATTGTTTCCCCCTCTATTTGCATGAAGTGATGGGACCAGATGCCGTGATCTTAGTTTTCTGAATGTTGAGTTTTAAGCCAAATTTTTGCTCTCCTCTTTCACTTTCTTCAAGAGACTCTTTAGCTCTTCTTTACTTTCTACCATAAGGGTGGTGTCATCTGCATATCTGAGGTTATTGATATTTCTCCCGGCAATCTTGATTCCAGTTTGTGCTTCTTCCAGCCCAGGGTTTCTCATGATGTACTCTGCATAGAAGTTAAATAAGCAGGGTGACAATACACAGCCTTGACGTACTCCTTTTCCTATTTGGAACCAGTCTGTTGTTCCACGTCCAGTTCTAACTGTTGCTTCTTGACTTTCGTACAGGTTTTTTAGGAGGCAGGTCAGGTGATCTGGAATTCCCACCTCTTTAAGAATTTTCCACAGTCTGTTGTGATCCACACAGTCAAAGGTTTTGTCATAGTCAATAAAGCAGAACTAAATGTTTTTCTGAAACTCACTTTTTCTATGACTCAACAAATGTTGGCGATTTGAACTCTGGTTCCTCTGGCTTTTCTAAATGCAGCTTGAACATCTGGAGTTCCACAGTTCACACACTGTTGAAGCCTGGCTTGGAGAATTTGAGCATTACTTTGCCAGCATGTGAGATGAGTGTAATTGTGCAATAGTTCAAACCTTCTTTGGTATTGCCTTTCTTTGGGATTGAAATGAAAACTGACCTTTTCCAGCCCTCTGGCCACTGCTGAGTTTTGCAGATTTGATGGCATGTTGAGTGCAGCAGTTTAGCAGCATATTCTTGTAGGATTTGAAGCAGCTCAACTGGAATTCCATCACCTCCACAAGCTTTGTCCATTGTGATCCATTGCTTTGACTAGATATATATTTATATATACATACATATATATATATATACACACACACATATATAGTCATACATAATATACAATTCTCAAGCACCTCAACATTCTAATAAAAATTGCAAAACAGAAATAATGCCTCATTCACTCCTCATCTTTGAAATAAATGGGCCTACTTATACTGTTGTCTATAACAAATGCTGAAGCATTCAGTTATAATCATCTTGGTTTTAACGATGTTGTCAGTTATTACATACAAAACTACATTAACATTTCAACACCACTTTAAATGTGTTTTCTGTTACTTTCTTTTCTTTTTCCTCTAAGCCATCTTTTGTACTTATTGTATGCAGAATTCATCTTATCTTCCAGTCATCTGACCAAATGCTGAATATGTTTAAATAGCACGTGCACCCAGCTTGACTCCACCACCACCACTATAACCATCAAAACAGGTATTTTTTTTTTTTTTCAAAACAGGTATTTTAAAGAGAAGTTCATCTATGATATCCATCACCACATCCAGATATCCTCAAGATTAGTGAGCAACAATTAAGCATATGTTATGCTCCTAGGAATTCAAAGAATGCATAGTGGGGTTAGATTGTCACTGCTACACCTGGGGCCTCAGGTGATATAGGAGTGAGTGAAGGGAAGGATGACTAAAAGCTGAGGGCAAGACTCAGTTGGAGGCTTCCTCTCTCACTGTCTGGCACTGGGCTATGGTGACCCACCCCATCACCTACACTTGGCTGAATCCCAGCAAGGTTACTTCTGATGGTATGACTTTCTTCCGGGTGGTTCATGGTTCCAAGAGTGAGTGTTCCAGCAAAGGCAAGGTAGGCAGGCCATCCCTGAGACCTAACCTTGGGATTTCACATGATGTCACTTCTAAACTACCACAAAACGTAATAAAACAGTTTAGCGCCAGGGAAAAATCATGACATAGGAAGATGGAAAATTGGGTACAGTAGTCACAGTTGTTTCCATTAAATTTCAAATAAGTAAAACATACTTCTAATGATGCCTTTTCACATACAGCACTGTCAACTCAAGCCTTAAAATTATCATTCAAAATTTCCCCTGCATATGTTTTTAAAATTTAAGTTTCTAAAGTATTTTGATTTACAGGCAAGTATATTTTAAGTATACAGGCAAGTATATATAATAAAAATAAAAAATTGTGCACAACATTTTTGTTGTTTTTTTAGTCACTAAGTTGTGTCTGACTCTTTTGTGACACCCACGTACTGTAGCCTGCCAGGCTCCTCTGTATGTGAAATTTCCCAGGCAAGAATACTGGAGTAAGTTGCCATTTCCTTTTCCAAGGAATCTTCCCCATCCAGGTATCAAACCTGCATATCCTGCACTGGCAGGCAGGTTCTTTACAACTGAGCCACCTGGGAAACCCTAACAAGCATCCAGTCTTTAAAACTTCTAATGTATTTTTATATTTGCTTTAGAGATATTACAAAAGTACCTCTACTTTTTCAATAACTGAAACAGAACTGATAGAGTTGAGGCACCCTAAGAAAACTTCTTAATCCTGTTTGCCTTCTTACCTCCCCAGAATTAACATCTACAGTTGATTTGGAGTCTATTGCTACATATTATTAATTCTATTATTACACATATATTCAGGCATAAAAGCATATTTTAAGGCTCTGTTATGTTTTGAACTTCAAAATGCAGAGACAGATTGAGCACTTGCACTGTTCAGATACTGTTCAAGACATTTCACATTTTAATTTAGGTAAAATAACAATGGTCCTATGAATAGAAAATATCACACACTCACTCCACACTCCATTTCAGATGAGAAAAGTAAATGAGGCAAAGAGACATTTGCAAAGAACTGTGAAGGTCTGAAATTCCACTCTACTTACAAACAAACAAGTAAGCCTGCAAAAGATTCATGGGTACTTGTAGAAGACAGGAAACTCGGGTTAGATGAAAGACAACGTATTGCTCATAGTAGATGCAGTGTCCAGAATATCGGCATGCATTATATTGACTCCCAAATGCAGTTCCCACAGGGCTTCACAAGGAGGGTCAGACGCTGTCTGCATAGGCTGCAGACTGCATTGTATAAAAGCCACAGTGAGCCAAGGGAAACTGGCATCATGTGCTATAAGCACACCTGCCCTTTGCTTCAGAGGAAGACACTATCTTCATCTTCAAGGCTGTTCGCTATACAAATAGCCTTGAAAAGATAGTTTTAAGTGAAGTGCTTCACTTACAAGAGGGGCAGAAATGCAAGAGACCCTGGAGAGTTATCTCATGGCAAGATAAAGTAGTTTGCTCAGGGCACATAATTGTAAGCGCTGTAACAAGTTTAACACATAAGTGACCCATGCCAGAACCCAACCTCTTCACTGGTAATTAAGAATTTTGTTTTCCAAATACTGCCCAACAATGGTAGGTTTTTTTCCCTAACCTGATAGAATTGAAACAGCAACCTGATTATTGATATTAGTGATGAATTTGAGCATATGTTTCTTGGCCCCTTCACGGATCACTGCCTTGTTGTGGTGAAGGGGCACATAACTCAATGAAGCTATGAACCATTCCATGTAGGGCCACTTAAGACAGATGGGTCTTAGAGGAGAGTTCTGAAAACATGTGATCCACTGGAGGAGGGAATGGCAAATATCAGTGTACTGACATGAGAAACCCATGAACTGTGTAAAAGGACAAAAAGATATGACACCAAAAGATGAGTCCCCCAGGTTGGAAGGTGTTTAATATACTACTAGAGAAGAACTAAGGAGAACTACTAATAGCCCCAGAAAGAAAGTAGTGGCTGGGCCAAAATGGAAATGATGCTCAGTTGTGGATGTGTCTGGTGATGAAAGTAAAATCTGATGCTGCAAAGAACAGTATTGCATAGGAATGTGGAATGTTAGGTCCATGAATCAAGGTAAATTGGTCATGGTCAAGCAAGAGATGGTAAGAATAAACATCAATATCTTAGGAATCAGTGAACTAACATGGACAGGAATGGGCCCATTTAATTCAGATGACCATTATATCTACCACTGTGGTCAAGAATACCTTAGAAGAAATGGAGTAGCCCTTATAATCAACAAAAGAACCTGAAATATAGGACTTGGGTGTAACCTCAAAAATGACAGAATGATCTTGATTCGTTTCCAAGACAAGTCATTTAAAATCATGATTATACAAAAGAAAAGTAATTGGAAAGTTAGATAAAAGTAATTAGTTGCAATATTGAGCTTTATGATTATTTTATGCACATGGTAATCCTTTAAAAAATGAACAAAAATGAAGCTAAGTTAGTAGAAACCACACTCAAATATCAAAATAAGTGTAAGAGTTCTAGTGTGACATGGACTGTAAATATCATGAGTTTTTTGATACTCATGCCATTTAATCATTTCATCAAAATAGGTTGAAAATATAACAGCAATTAGACATCTAAAAAATTAAAAATGTATCCATCACCAACACTCTTAGCTTTTTCCCTCATATTTATCAGCTGGAGAGACAACATGGTGCAGGCTAACCTTTTCATTTTGACTTGTTTTGACTTGATTCTTAATCTAACATTTCAGGAATGGGTGCCACCCTTCTTTTTTCTTATAAGCTAACCATTTATACTGAATATGTTTGCTTCTAAAAGAGTGGACACCAGCTAATTATTGAATGATTTGGCTATTTGTGATGTAATTTCATTCCCATACTTTATCTCTATAGAATATCACACTAATGACATGCACATGGACTGAAACATGCAAAACTTTCCTAGGATAAAAAAAGGAATAATAGTAGGAGAACCTCATCAAGCAGTCAGAAGTTTTATTTCAAAAGATACCCAAAGCACAAGATCTAGAGCAAAAATAAGGATTCAACTGCATGAAAATGAAGGATTTCTATCCAACCACAATGTTAAAAAATAGATTAAAAACAAGAGAAAATATTTCTAACAGCTAAAACTGATTATACTAATATCAAAAGGCACTGGTACACACACACACACACACACACACACACACACAAATAAATTCCACAAATAGATAAGATAATTACATGAAATTCAGTGGATAATAGGAGTAAGAGAGATACAGGAATTTCAAAGAAGACCTAACTGGAAATAAAGAGATGTTCAATTTCATGTGTCATCAGAGAAATAAGAATTAAATGATAAAATACTCTGCATCCATAAAGTTGTTGTTTAGTCACTAATTTGTGTCTGACTCTTTTGTGACCCCATGAACTCTAGCCTGTCTGTTTCCTCTGCCCATGGCATTTCCCAGGTAAGATTACTGGAGTGGGTTGCCATTTTCTTCTCCAGGGGATCTTCCTGACCCAGAGATCGAACCCAGGTCTCCTGCATTGCAGGCAGATTCTTTACCATTGAGCCACCAGGGAAATCCATAAAGTAGAAAAGCAGTATCAGTTAGGTTGGCAACAATGGAATACTGTTGGGTACATAAGAATTTCTGTACAATACTGGGGTGTGAACTGGTGCAGCTATTCTGAAAGGCGATCTGGATAATTATACTGAAATGGCATACATATATGTGCATCCTAGGACTTCGAAGTGTGTGTTCTGGGTGTATAACCCAAAAAGTTCTTGCTAGGATTGGGATGGAAACTGCACTCTGAGGATCTATTCTAGCAGGCCATCCAAGATGTGTTGCCTGAGATGTGTTTAACTAAGGTTCCTGCATGTCAGTGGCACTGACATGATCATGGCACAAAACATGTGGCTTAAGAGTGTTGCTTTGTAACCACAAGGACATCTGGAGCGATTTGTACCAAGTTGCCAGTACTGTTACTGACGATAGTGAGACAGAATGATTTGAACATGGTCTCAGAGAAGCATTCCCCTGAAGAGCTCTGTGGGTGAGTTTGGTTAGATGATTTCTCTATTCATCTCTAACCAGCTGGATTTACATTGTCATGGCTTACACTTGTTTTAAAGATCTCATGAGCACTATATTCTGTGTTCATTACAAAATATGTCCACATCAAGAACTTTCACAGAATTTGTGCCACTGCAGTCTCACACCAAATGCTGATGTTTAGATTTCCCCTTCTTATATGTGATGTGATTTTTTTTTTTTTTGCCTAAGTGTCCCCACAGAAACTTTTAATATTCAGGAAGATTAACAAGATATGAATCTGTGCTGAATACACTGTGATCAACCTTTTTTCAAGACTACGAGGCAAATTTTTTTTTATAACCTTTAATACACTTCCAAATCTTTCCTTCAGGGACTCAGTTATATGTATTCCACTCTCCTTTTCCTTCCATATTTATTGTTTCCCCCACTTTATTTTGTTTGATTTTTCTCATGTTTATTCTATATGTGTCCCTGTTCTCAACACTGCCCATTCTTCTTTACTCAGATTCAACAGTGATTTTGTTATTCTGTTTTCCCTTTTTTTCTGACTTATTCCTGAACATTTTTCATGTCTTTCCAAGCCTTATCAGCTCTTGTTTTAGTCCTTATTAATTGAAAATAAGGTCTTTGCTGATGTAATCTAGCTAAGTGAGATTATGTGGAATTAGGGTAAGTCTAACACAAAATGGCTAACATCATTGTAAGATCAGCAGAAAAAACCCAGAGTGAGAGACACAGAGAGAACACCACGTCATGACAGAGGCAGAAACTGGAGTTATGTATACCTAAGTAGAGGAACACCAGGGATTGATTGCCAGCAACAGCAGAAGCTAAGAGAAAGCCTTGGGACAAATGGTCCTCTATAGTCTTCAGATATATCCTGCATGTCTAGCCTCAATCACTGTGAGATTATTAATTACTATGGTTTTAACTTGTCCATTTTGGTAATTCTAATGACAGTCCTAGAATTAATACAGAGGTCAGCATGATAACTTTGTTTAGAGAACTACCAGCTTGGTGTCAGATGTAATCAATTTTATGGAAATTTCTCAAGAAAAAAAAATTAATATATGCATCATGCTATAAAAATGGTTAAAAAGAAATCTATATTATTTATGTATATTAGACTGAAGATAGTAACCAAAATGTCTATAGAGATAGACACGTGTCTTTTGTTCATTATCTCTAAGTGGCTTTAAATTTTATTTTACTGCAATCTGCCTACAATATTTAAATGCAAATTTAGCTGCATAATTCCTTTATTATAAAGAATATTAAATGTTTTCTTAAGCAGACAACAGGTTATTATAGAATCCTGTTCTAACTAAAGGGGCAGTTTTGAGGAATCTTACAGGGTTTCACATAGAATCCAAGAATAAGAAATCAAATTGGGTCTTCCATATGAAGAGGCTAGTGGAGCACAGAAACAGTAACCACAAATATACAAGATATATTTTCTCTTTGTTCCCTCTCTTGTTCCCTGAGGTTGAATGGTCTGTCATTTCTGCTTGCCCTCCTTACTTTTACAGATTAGAGTTCTCTGCTGATTCAGCTATTTACATGTTATTTTTTAATGGTCACCCCAAAATTGCCATCTCAGCTCTTGAGTCTACTTGACCTTCCAGGTCCTGTTCCCAGAACTTGGAACTCACTATCTACACTCTAAATCAAAAATTTTAGTAGAGAGAAACTGGTAGGTCTGACTTGACTTAGACATTGATCTCTGATCCTACAAACTATGGCCAAAGTATTGAATTTATGTGAAACAGGGCTAAAAACTCCAGGGTTATGGGAAAGTCAGGGTCTTTAAGAAAAAGTTATAAAAACAAGAATGAGATATTCAGTATTTCTAATACAAATTCCTAAAGCTTACAGATTTCATATTGTTTACTGCTTTATAAAGGCTCATTAAGATATGCTACTTTATTTCTAAAACTTAGTTTTAAATTTAAGTATGAAAATCTAAGAAATGTTCCATAACTGTTGGAACTGATAACTATAGTTGCCCAACACAGGGAGAAAAATAAATGAGATTTGAAATTAGAAAACTTGGAGACCAAGACCACTGGCACTCATTAGTCATAAGATCATGGCAAGGTTTGCAACCATTCTCAACCTAACATTTGTTTTAAAATGCAAGAAAAAACAAGAATATATACTTTAAGTGGTTAAAGTGAAGACAAAAGAAAAGTCCATGTATAACAAAGGGTCTCAAAGAGTTCAAGCCACTATAAACCCTGAATGTAGTGTTAAATTGGGCTTCCCAGGTAGCTCAGTGGTAAAGAACCCACCTGTCAAGCAGGAGACATGGGTTCAGTCCCTGGGTTAGGAAGATGTGCTGGAGAAGGGACTGGCCACCTACTCCAGTATTCTTGTCTGGAAAATCCCCTGGACAGAAGAGCCTGGTGGGCTACAGTCCATGAGGTTTCAAAAGAGTTGGACATGACTTACTGACTACACAACAACAATAATGTTGTATTACTTTGTTGTCAGCCCTATAACAGCTTATGCATAGCTCTACAATGGAATATTATAAGGGCCTGCATGTCAGTGGTCCATGGACCAATGTCCAGTTGTATCATAATTTTATTTCTATTACTGTTATATACTGAACTAGTTCAGTTTCTTTTAGTTGCAGGTAACAAAAACTGACTCTGGCTTAAATAAGTATGGAAATAAGCTGGATTAGATTATAGACTCCAAGTCCAAACCAAGTATCAGAGTGAGCAGGATCCAAGGTAGCACAGGGACCTTGGCACACCCAAGGAATGTCCACTAGAGAGTATGTAGCATAAACACAATCACATCTCTTCTGGAGGTCCCTCAGTTCAAATGGTTCCAAACTACTTCAAGAGAAAATGGGGATACTGAGGTTGGCTAAAAAGTCTAATTCTGAGTATGTCAGCATCTTGTAGTGAAAATATAGTTCCTGAGGACCCGCTTTATTATTGGTGGCAGATTCAAGACGACTAAGTCAATATGACACATGACATCATCTGAAGAGAGATCTGCTATAGTTGAGCAGCAAGGATTTTTATCATTCAATTATATAAATGGCATTTTCCTATAAGTATTCATCTTTTTTCTATCTTGATGTGGTATCTTAGAAAATTTGTTTACACTAATGTGTTTATCTGTATCCTTCTCCCTTAATTCTACACCTCTCTCATCTTTATATCTCAGTATACCTACAGCTATCCCAACTCAAGTTCAAACAACAAACTAGGCACTAAGAAATGTCTATGAAACCCAAATCCAAATTCGTGGGATAGGTGTGAGAGACTCTGACCTGACTCTCCCTAGGCCAGGTGTCTGCTCAGCCATGGTTGTGAGATAAGTTGAAATGTCAGATACCTACTTAAAAAAAAAAAAAAAAAAAAAAATGGGCTCCTGAAATGGTTTAGAAAGGGGTGGGCATATTGAGAAATGCAGGAGGTTAATTTTCCTTAAAGAAAACCAAAGTTGCAGTTGATAAGCCCTAACCACTCCAGTGAATTACAGGGTAGTTTTTATAGACAGTTCTTGTATATTCTGGGAGCACTTTAAATTCAGTCTGTCCATAAACTGAACTTATCACACCTTCAGTTAGACCTACGGTCTTTCATATTTTCATTGGATTGACATCATTTTTCTTTTATCTCTTCACAACTTAAAATACTACAGTCTATTCTGATTGGTCTCTACCACCCAAATTGCCATTTTCAATCAGTAAGCAGGTAAGTCAATTTTACATCTATAGTACCTTTATTTACTGAATTCCATCACTCTGTTTCAGACTCTTCGAATCAGGGTCTCCCACACTGCATGCAGATTCTTTACTATCTGAACTATCAGGGAAGCCTCTTATACCTAAGCAGTATAATATAATATAGCAAAACACACACACACACATACACACACACACACACAAAACACTTCTTTGTCCCTAGAATCTGTTCTTTAAATTAATCCTACAAATTTATGCCAGATAAAGTTATTCCCCAAAGATCAGTATCTAGCTTCAATGCTTGGAAACTGCTCAGTTCCAAATTCCAAAGTCAATATTTAAAATAATACCTGGAGTGTGTTCCTACCTGATTTCTTTGTCTGAGCCTCTGTGTGAGCATTTAAAGCATTCTCTGTTCTGATGATTTGTTAATGCATATAGGACTTCTACATAAACTGAACCTCTTTTTATTTCCACCATAGTTTTGCTCATCTCATTGTTTTACCAAGACATTTCACTGTCTAGACTGGCCAGAATTTTATGCATCAACTTAGGAGGTTAAAAAAAAAAATAAAACTCTTTTAAGATTTCTTTCCTTGTATCCTAATCACCACAAAATATGGAAAGAGTCTCTACTTAATGTAAGTAATCACTGCAAATTTTTTGTACCTCTCCTCCATTAAATATCTCATTCTGATATAGGTATGTTTTTAATGGTTTTCATCATGTGTTCCTGTCTTGTCCATCAAAGGAGAGAGAGAAAAGAAAGAAAAGGAATGAAAGAGATGAAGGAAGAAAGTGAGAGAAGAAAGAAAGGAGGGAGGGAGCAGTGTAAGCTCCTTAAAGAAACTCCTTGAAGATTGTGTCTTAGTCATTTATATTTCCTCCTTCAAGACCATCCAGATACACAGAGAATATAGGTAAAAGCAAGGGCTCTTGTAGTATCAGAATGGAGTAGTGTCCCTGAAGACCACAGGTTATCTGAACCTGCCTTGACCCTCTCTCATAAGGAATCCATACATAAAATGTGCAATAGCAAACCCAAGTCTTCGCATTGCTTGGACTCCATATGGAATCCTTTGCTTATGTTGGGCTGACATGTGTACCAATACATTTGACTTCTTTCCTCCAAAATTTGACTCTAAAGATCATTCTACTAATAGATTCACTGAGAACACAAAAATGTGAAGACTAAAGCTGCATCAATGCCAACAATCCCTCTCCTCACAAACAGTCATAGAGCCAGGGCTTCACTCAAAAACAAAATGATAACATATTAACACCTAAGGATCAAGTTAATAATCATGATCCAATTTGGCCCCTTCAGTCTGATGAGTTATACTAGCAACTTCAAGCAGAGTAACACTGGGATACTCAGCAAAGAGATGGAGGTCAGATAAGGTTCAAAAGTGCCCCCTACCCCCACACCAGAGGACAGATTTCTCTTCCACTTCTGACAGTAGCTTAATAAATAAGACTAGCTAAAAATTAGTTTGGAATTTAGATTTATAATTTGTTGGTTTTCCTAATGATTATCACCCCATATATCACCTATTGTGTATGAATATCATAAGAAGTTTTCAAGAATCAATTTTCTTCCCATAGTTTTTATCTTCAAGATCCTGCATGACTTAGTCTAGTTTCCTTAGAAACTGAACTTGTATCAGAAATGCAAGGACAGCAGCCATCCTGACTGGTGTGTAATGGTACCTCATTGTGGTTTTGATTTGCATTTCTCTGATAATAAGTGATGTTGAGCATCTTTTCATGTGTTTGTTAGCCATCTGTATGTCTTCTTTGGAGAAATGTCTGTTTAGTTCTTTGGCCCATTTTTTGATTGGGTCATTTATTTTTCTGGAATTGAGCTGCAGGAGTTGCTTGTATCTTTTTGAGATTAATCCTTTGTCTGTTGCTTCGTCTGCTATTATTTTCTCCCAATCTTCGGGGTGGGGAATACATGTAAATCCATGGCTGATTCATGTCAATGTATGACAAAAACCACTACAATATTGTAAAGTAATTAGCCTCCAACTAATAAAAATAAATGGAAAAAAAAAAAGAAAGAAATGCAAGGACAGTGAGCCTAGCTCAGTGTTCTGTGGTGACCTAGAGGGATAGGATGGGGGGTAAGGGTGGAAGCATGCTCAGGAGGGAGAGGATATATGTATACATATAGTTGATTCACTCTGTTGTCTGGCAGAAACTAACACAACATTGTAAAGAAATCATACACCCAACTATATATGTTGTTTAGTCGCTAAGTCAAGTCTGACTGTTTGCGACCCCGTGGACTGTAGCTCACCAGGCTCCTCTGTCCATGGGATTCTCTAGGCAAAAATACTGGAGTGGGTTGCTATTTCCTTCTCCAGGGAACTGTGTGTGTGTGTGTGTGTGTGTGTGTGTAGGAAATGCAATGACATACAAGGAAAATCAAAGGTTTTAAGAAAGTTGAAATTTAAAAAAAAATGATAGTACTGGGAAACACAAGGGACTCATGAAATTTACTTCTTTTACAGATAACTAAAAAATAATGCAAAAAAAAAAAATATTAAGCCAGTGGTTCACTAAGCTCTCTTTAAATGCCCTAATTTCCCAAGAGACAAGTGACAGCTTTCAACTTGTTCTATTTCTACTTTTAAGTGTTGTATAAATTATATGAAAATAGAAGATTGCCCTTTTTTTTACTAGTTATGGATGAGAAAATAGCACTTGCTTAGACAAATCCCCAGAGGCTTTCTTGGACCATTTCTCTACAAGAGAGGACAATTATTATACTTTTGGCAGCTATTGTCTCATGATGAGGGAATACATGTACAGTAATAATGAAACCACGTAAAGGGTGGAATAGAGAAATTGCTTCAATATAGTCAATACTTACTTTCAAATATTAAGGGCTTGAAAAAACCACACAGTAACCTCTTTAAGAAACCACCTTGTATAAGCACTATATTCTGTTTGATTACATGAAGTCTCATGCTAACCTATACTAGAATGGTGGTTAAAAAGATTTAGAAATATCCTCTTCAGATATCTACAAGGTAAATCCTATTTTTTGAATATTATTCCATTATCTTATAGTTTAACTAAAGTAACAGTTTGTGTACATTATTCATGGTGAAAAAGTCTGCCAAAGCAATATCACCCTCAGCAAATGCTTTATTTCTCACACTTGAGTGGCCAAAAACTTGGCTCTAAGGAAACTTATAAAGTCACTTTATTATATTTTAATCCTAGTTACACTGGCCTGCCAAGAGAATTAATGTGTTCCTGAGGAAATAAAGCCTCCCTGAAAGCCTTGAAATTAAGTTTTTGTCCAAATGTTTATAAGCTAAATTCATAAGAGATAGTTAAATTCAAGACAGCTGGTCAGAAAGAAAATGTAGGCTGCGTGCATATAAGACTGACTAAGCTGTTTTGATCCAAACCTTTATTTTTGGCAAACAACCACCTACACATTAAGAATAAAATAACAATCATCCAGTGAGGAAGCAAATAGCTTCTTACGTCTATCTCGGGAGGAAGTGGGCATGTGGAAGAAACATGAAAAGAAATTGCACTGTGGAACAGGGTAGACAACCACAGAGCAAGTCTTCACATAATTTGGGACAGCCTTCTCCACTGCCATGAATCTAGAAGATCATAATTCCCTGCCTTGTATTCATACAGAGCATTTATTCTAGGAACACAGACTTTTATAAGAGCATTTTGTGGTAGCAATTTTATAGATGGCATTAGAAGACGGAGTTAGGAGAGTTATAGCCCCCAAAAGTGTACAGACTTCTGAAATACCAAGGAAAAGAAACAAGTGTAACAACCCATCACCACAACAAAAATAACACTTTCTTAGCCTTTCTGGGTTCCAAGACATTATAAGGAAGCATAAAAAAAATTAAATAACAGTATTACTATGATAATCTCATTAACACTCACTTTCACTACACAAAAGGAATTGTGAGATACTTTAGAATGCTTACTTACTCAATATATTTATTAACCTCCTACTAAGTGACAGGTAGAGAAGATATAGCAATGAATAAGAGATTATTAAAAAACTCTGTCATCAGCCCTCTTAAAATCTAGGAAAGAAGATCAATTTACACAGATACAAGTAAGCAATTAACTATTTAATTTACAACTGTAACACCCACTGTGAAGGAGGACAGGAGGCTATCAAAGTATATTAGAGTGGCTTCTGAATGTTAGACTCCCCACTAATTCACCTTGAATCATCTCTATTTCTGGGTACTTCTTCCTTATTACCATATTCTCTCAAACCAAAAGTAGTAACTTACTGAGGCCTTTTCATCATCTCATTTAATCCATACAACACTCTTAACAAGTTAGATGCTACCATTGCTATAGCAATACAAGGACAACAGGACTCAGAAAGGTTAAGCCTAATTGAATCACCATAGAACATGAGCTGCTGCTGTCCCATCTACTGCCCTGGGACCTAGTCTGAGAAAAATGATTGTGACATAAGCTGCATCCTTCGTTGTTTATTGCAATGCTGACACTATTGGAAATGTTTAGGTCTTAGGTCTAAAGCAGAGTTTGTAAAAACAAACACTGTGTTAGAGATCGGGGGAAATAAGCTATTTTTTAGCTTTTCTAAGGACCAGGGATAGGATTAAGCTTCAGATATTGCAGAATGTTCCAAAGAGACTAATATCCACTGAGAAGCAAATGGGAAGAAACTTATTTCTAACCCCCACCCCATCATCACCACCAGAATGCCCGTTTTGTTACCAGAGTTAGTATCAGATTATATGTAGTTAACAAGAAAGATAGAAAATTACTCTGGGGGGTTTGTTTGGCTTCTCCATAGTTTCCTAAGAATCTAGACAGATTAAGTCAGTTTTTCAGAGAATTGGACATAATGCTGGGAACAGCATTCACGATGTGGACTCACACTTTATAAACTAACGTTTTAATTGGCATTGCAATACCTCAAGTAAAAGAAACTGTTTCAGTTTTGAGGAGTCATTCACTAAGTAGGAGAATCCTATTTGCTCCAGTGATTGCAATGCTGGTGTCTAAACTGGATATCCAGCTGAGCACAACTTTTTACCTGTTCAGGTATGTCATGCATTACAAGCTGAGGAAAATTGGTTCTCCAACCAGCCTGCACATAATTATCACAGGAAAGGATTTAGCAAGTGCAGATGGCTTGTTGTCCCTTTCAGATATGATTTATTTGACACAAATGGGGCCCAGATATTTGTTTTATTTTTTGAAATCACTTCTCAAGGTGATTCAAATGACAGCCTGGGTTGAAAATCAATGAGCTCTATTGGCAAAATAAAAACAGGATTACCTCATTAAACTCAACTCTCACCTGGGAAGAGAAGAGAATATTCTAGTTCTGCAAGGGGGTTGTGGCAGAGTTGATGGTGGTGCCAGTGATAGATCTACTGCATAACTGCTTGTGTGTTTGGAGAGAGACAACTTAGAATCACATAGCTACATGGCTATAGGGAAATTAGATGCCTAGTCCATCCTCAGTGAATAAGCAGGAGTAGAAATACATTTCTATTGAAAAAAAAAAAAAATTGAAAAATTTGAAGTTACTAAGTCTGGTAGTGAGTTTCAGAAAAAAATCACAAAGGCCAATCTATTAAATCTGAATATAAAATTTAAGAAGGCCAGAGGAACAAGAGATTAGTGTGAGGGAAGGATGTGAAAAGCTCTCTAATTAAACTGGTACTTTTACATTCTGTTCTTCTCTTTTAGTGCTCCTCAAATTAACTATCATTTACTAAGTCACAGAGATCATTATTGGAATGGCTTCATTTTTTTTTTTAAGTGTAGAAATGGGTATATTTCTTAACTCCAGAAATGGGTCTTTCTCTCAATGCTTGATTGTGAATGCCTGTGCTAGTAAATTATCACTGAAGAGGTTAAACAAAATAAAATAATCAAAATTTTTCCCAGTTTACCTCAAATCTAAGGTCTCAAAAGTGTAACAGTGAACTAAAATGCTGGCACAGACTTTGTCTTTGCTTTTTAGCTCATTTTTTCATTGATTTTGTGCTGTGCAGTGTTTATTTACCTCTGGTCAGGATATTTAACCCAACACAATGCAGATTTTTCACAACTACAATTAGAACTGACACAGTGCAGATTTTCCATTTCTTTGGACTCATCTATGCTCCAGAATACAACACTGATTTCATCATTCATCCCACACAAATATTTATCTTCTTATAAAAAAGTTCTAAAATACCAATGAAATGGTATACTTCATTAAAAAAAAATTGCTATATGACTGAAAAATTCAAACAGGGGTTCTTAGCAACCTAGAGGGGTGGGACTGGGGAGGTAGATGGGAGGGAAGTTCAAGAGGGAGGAGACATGTGTATATCTATGGCTGATTCATGGTGATGCTTGGCAGAAACAAACAAATTTCTGTAAAGCAATTATCCTTCAACTAAAAAATAAATAAATTTTAAAAAATTAAATACTTACTAGGCCCTACCATTAGAGGTAGATATCACCAATCCAAGTTGAGAAAATGATAAGTGTTATTTGATTTATAAAAATAATTGTCAGTTCTCTAATTTACCAAGAATGTCCTGAACATGTAATCTACTTAAATCAAGTACAGCCACAGCATCTTAACAGAAAAAAGATTGTTTATTATTTATTTGTGTATTCAAATAATACACACTCAAATTTGTGTAAAAAATTACACATGTCAATATTCAGAAAGCCTTCAAAACCCAAAGACAAAACTGAGATAAATGGTAATATACAGGAAAAACAATTAAGACTACTTTAAGATTACATTGCTAGAAAATGAAGGAACTGGACCTAAGCCAATAAGTTAACTAGGTAAAGATACATGAAAAATCCCAAAATATGTGGAGATAAGCAACACACATCCAAATAACATGCGAGTCAAAAAGGAAATGTCAAGAGAAATTTAAGAATATTTTGAACTAAATGAAAACGAACATACAACTTACCAAAAATTGTGCAGTGTAGTGAAAGCAGTGCTTTTTATAGCACTGAGAAATAAAGATCTAAAAATCAATCTGCTAGGCTTTCACTTTAAAAAAGACAGGGATAAAAAAGAGCAAATAAATTCAAAGTATCAGAGGACCATAAATAATAAGAATTAGAGAAAAAAATCAATAAAATTGAAAATAGGCAATCAATAGAGAAAATCGGTAAAACAGAAACAAACAAAAATCAGTTCTTCAAAAAGATCAATAAAATTGAGAAGTATCTATCCAGACTAACATAATAAAGAAAAAGAGAAAGGACACAGATGGCTAGTACACTAAATGAAGGAGGGAGGTCTGTACAGACCCCATGGACATCAAGAGGATATTCTAGAAATACTATGAACAACTCTCTGCCCACAAATTTGATAACTTAGATAAAATAGACCAATTCCTTGAAAGACACAATCTGTCAAAACTCACACAATAACAAAGACAATATAAAAAGTTGTGCACCTATGAAAGAAATTGAATCAATACTTAACTTTTCCAAAACAGAAGTGCAAAGCCCAAAAGGTTCATTGATGAATTATATTGAATATTTCAAGAAGAAATTACACCAATTCTCTAGTAATCTCTTCCAGAAGATAGAAGTAGAGGAAATACTTCTAGCTTATTCTCTGAGGACAGTATTACTGTATTAAGAGGACCAGACAAATTTTACATTTACTACAGGCCAATATTTCTCATAAATATAGATACTAAATTCCTCAACCCAATATTAGCAGTTTGAATCTAACAATGTATAAAAACAATAATTAATATCATGACCATGTTTATCCTGAGTATGCACAGGTGTTTTAACACCAATAGGCTAAAGAAGAAAAGACACATGATCAAATCAATAGATGCAGAAAAAACAACCAAAATTCACTTATTTATGTCAAAAATTCTCTGTAAACAAGGGATAAATGGAAACTTCCTCAACTTGATAAAGAAAGTCTACAAAAACCTATAGCTAACGTCATACTTATGGTGAGAAACTCATAGCCTTCCCACTTAGATTAACAGAAGGCAAGATATCACCTCATATCACAACTTTTCAGCATTATTTGGGAAGTTCTAACTAGTACAATAAGAGATGGAAATAAAAGGTATACAAGTTAGGAGGGAAGAAATAAAACTGTCTTTGTTCACAGGTGACAAAACTGTCAGTATACAAAATCTGAATAAAATACCCAAAAAATGACTAGAACTAGTACGTCATTATAATAAAGTTGTAGAAGTTATTACACAAAACTCAATTGCTATGCTATATTTTTAAAAGAAAAATAACTAAATCTAATCTTAAATAAATGTTTTCAGATATAGAAAAGATAAAAGCATTTATTTTAATTTTATGCCAAAATATAACAATAATTTTTATAAAAGTGGAAAATTACAAGCCAATCTCACTTATAAGAATAAATGCAAAATTCTAAAATACTAATAATAAACTGAATTTAAGCATGTACACTAACAATGTTTATGCTGTAGCTAAGATGGCTTTATCTTGGAATTGTAACAATGATTTAACATTAGAAAATCAATTAATGAGGTTAATCATGTTAAGTAATTATGAGAGAATAACCTCATAATCAGGCTTCCCAGCTGGCTCATTGATAAAGAATCCTGCATTGCAGGACATGCAGGTTCAACCCTTCAGGTTGGGAAGATGCCCTTAAGAGGGAAATGGGAGCCCACTCCAGTATTCTCGCCTGGGAAATCCCATGGATGGAGGAGTCTGGCTGGCTGCAGTACATAGAGCTGCAAAGAGTAAGACAGGAATTAGAGACTAGTAGCAGAAACCTCATAATTAGCTCAAGACATTAAGTGTTGAAAAATCAGTGTCCATTTACATTTTTTCCAATATTTTGAGCAAAATAAAAATTGAGGAGAATTTCTTTAGATAAAAAATGAACATCTCCTAAAATTTGATACATGCCATACTTATTGGTGACATTTTAAGATTTATTTTAAAATCAGAAATATACAAAGATATTCCTTATCATTTCTTTCTCTCAACAATATACTAGAAACTTGACAAATGAGCATGGATTTTTTTTAAAATAGTCTGATGTTCAATAAATGATGCTAGGGTAACTGGTTACCAAAAGAAAAATAAGTAAGTAAATAAAATAGGATTATTACCACCACAGACTCAAAAACTAAGTTTAGGTTGATAAAAGTAAACATAAAAAATAAAGGAAATGAGTATATAAATAATATTTCTTCAAAGTTATGCATAAAGTACCATAGAATATCTTAATGAACTTGAAGTAGAAATGGATTTGTTAAACAAGTCACAGAAAGCATAAGTCATAAATGAAGGTTAATAAACTTAGCTGCCTTGCCATTAAATATTTCTGTGTATATAAATGTCATAAAAATAAAAGATGTCATAACAAGACAAGCCATATACTACTAGTGAGAAGAATATAAATTAAAACCACAATGAGATAACTTTTAATACTCTAAAATTGGGAACCATTTAAACTGTACAATTCCTAAAATTTTTGAGGAGAATAATAATGACAAACCTCACACACTGCTCACAGTTCTATACAAACTGTTAAGATAACTTCAGAGATGATGGAGACATTATATAGTAAAGCAGAAGTAGCTCATCATCTATGATCTACAAATTTCACTTCTAGTTGAACTTCATAGGCAAAACTTTTGTAGTGAAGTGAGGGTAGACCTCATAGTAGCAGGGACATTTTTAGAAAATCGGAAATAATTTAAAGGTCCATCAGAATTATATTTATAGTCCAATGACTGGATACTATATATACAATAGTTAAAATGAACTAAAGTTATATATATCTCAACACAAATCTCATTGACATTTTAAACAAATAAAAAAAGAAAGCATGTATAAATATACTTATCAAATTCTAGATATTGCAAAGCCATGTTATTAGTGACACATACATATAAAAGTTAAAGTAGAAAAGTCATCATAATAAACATGAACACTAAATTCATTTGGAAAGAGAAGAACTGAGGATATATTTATAAACACTTTTAAGTGAAGAAAGAAAAATTTTTAATTGTCTTCATTTTGCCTACCACCAAGGATGTGTACAAACTGTTATTAAAAATATATTTATGGGCTTTCTTGGTGGCCCAGTGGTAAGCAATCCATCTGCTAATGCAAGGGGTGGGTTTGATCCCTGGTCCAGGAGGATCCCACATACTGTGGAGCAGCTAAGCCCATGTGCCACAATGACTGAGCCCACGTGCCACAGCTACTGAGCCCACACCCCCTAGAGTCCATGCCCCATGACAAGAGAAGCCACCACAAATAAAGTAACTAATATATATTTAAAAATCCCCCTGCACCCGCTGTCATGTTCTGCATGGTTTTGCTAGTATTATAGGATTATTTCAAGTCCCTAGGCAAATTGAACAAGGTCACAAATTCATTGATCTTCCTGTTGTATAGAAGTAGTATCTTTCTCTCTTTGATCTTTAATCTGAAATGTGTGTCTGCATTGTCCAAAAGGTTATGTTGGAAGCATTGCTACTCTACTTTTAGAGCTTCGTTCTTAAGAAACTGGCAGCTTCAGCTTCCTGTCCCTACGAGCCCTGAGCAGTCTTATAAGACAATCTGACTATGCCAAAACTGCTATGCCAGAGAGAACGCATGTAGGCAGTTCCAGCTCCACTGGACAGTTCCAGCTGAGCTAAGCCTTCCAACTGTCTCTGCCAAGAAACTAGACTTGTCAGTGAAGCCATCTGGGACCCTTCAGACCAGCCATTCACCGGCTAACTACACCAAGTGACCGCATTAAACTTCACGAAGAGGAAAAGAATCACCTAATGTCTACTGGATTCCTGAGTCCCAAAATTATGCTGAAATAAAATAGTTGTTTTAAGCAATAAAATTTGGCAGTAGCTCAGTAGATAACTGGAAAATTCCTTTGAAAACTGCTTGTAAACTCTGGCTAAGTATTAACTCACCATGCTTACAGCATAGAAAAACAGTTATTCTGGTGTCCTGTAAATGATCATTTCATACCAAAAAGCCACAAAATACAAAAGCAAGGTACTATTTTGAATTCTTTTAACAGAAATTACTTGCTAAAAAATATTCTTTTCCCCTCCATTATATTTTGCCTATATTCTATTCACACATCATTGACAACCATGCTAATTTCTCCTGTGTCTGCCATATGGGTCCCATGAAACATTTCAGTTATTTGTATTTCTCTGCTTTACCTCACATATTTCTATTATTTACCATAGGCTGAACTAACTTCATGAATCATTAAAGCATTCTGAAAACAAAAGGAGCAATCTTGAGGTTGATATGCCATGCTGAGGAAATAGCAGATTCAAAGCCCCTAAACAGAAACAAGATCAGGGTGAAGAACAAATGAAATGAAATGCAAAACGCCCATGGGTTTGTGGTAAAAGGAGGCAGAGGTGTAGGACAAAGTGGCATACTGAACATGTTGAGATGTTTGCATTATATTAACAGCAATGGAGAATCTTTGGAGAGTTTCAAGCAGTAGCTGCTATTGACTTTTGTTTTATAACAATCCCTCGGTGAGGGGGGCAAATTTGAGGAGTGCTTTTCTACTTTCCTGCTGCCAGCTCATTTCTCAAGTTGAATCTAGTTCTTATTTTGCCCAATCTCATCTTTGTTGGACTCTATGATTAGCTCACCTTGTCTGTAAGCCTCTAATCATCTTCCTTATCCTTGCAAAGCTCTGTGCTCACACTGCTATTTTAGTATATTATGCTTGATTATAAATAGGGTTGAAATAGCTACACTCTGATGTTCATTTGCTACCACTCTGAAATACTGCTTCAATATTCACCTTGTGTTATGTTCTAATTCTTCCTGCTAGGGATGAATGATTTCCCAAATCCCCAAATCTAACTGTGTACAAGTTGATCTTTAACTTTTCTCCATATAATCTACATTTAGTTCCTAAAAACTATCATTAGTCCTTGTCAAGGATGAACATGTCTTACCAGTTTTTCATCATTATCCTGAACTTACAGCAATTGGTGGGGATCAACGAGGTGCCAGGTGTCCTAACCTTCATATTAAAGACAAAGTTTACAGGAGGCAGGTTTTATTTAATGCATTAACGTGATTGTATCTCTAAGGAATAAAGCCAAATTTAAAGGTTCTATAATTTTTGGAGATTAGTCACCAGTTTCAAATAAGAATTGGTTTTTAAATCAACTTTGATTTAAAAATTAAAATTTGACAACTAAAATCTAAAGTTGTAAATTCATGATGAGTAAGATATGATTTGAAGACTAAAAAAATGCTTTGTAATAAATGAATGGAACAAATTAAACTTTAAAGCTTTTGCACAGCAAAAAAAAATATATATATATATATATTAACAAAATGAAAAAAAACCTACAGAATGGGAGAAAATATTTGCAAATGATATGACTAACAATGTGTTAATATCCAAAATATATAAACAGCTTATACAACTCAATATCATAAACAAATAACCCAATCAATTGGACAGAATATCTGAAAAGACATTTTTCTGAAGAAGGTACATGGGTGACTAACAGGCACATGAAAAGATGCTTAACATCACTAATTCTTAGATAAATACAAATCCAAACAACAATGAAATATCACCTTACACCTGTCACAATGGTTATCATCAAAAGTTTACAAATCACAAATGTTGTCAAGGATGTAGAGAAAAGAGAATCCTTGTATACTGTTAGTGGCAATGTAAATTGGTGCCACCACTATGGAAAACAGTATAGAGGTTTCTCAAAAAAATAAAAATAGAACTTTCAAAACTTCCACTTTTAGGTATATCTGAAAAAAATTAAGACACCAATTCAAAAAGATACAGACACCCCAATGTTCATAGCAGCATAAGTTACAATTCCTAAGATATGGGATAGGTGAATGGATAAAGAAGATGTGGTATGTATTTACAGTGAAATATTAGCCATAAAAAACAAAAATCTGCCATTTGCAGCAATATGGATGGATATAGTCAATATTACACTGAATGAAATGTCAGACACATGAAAACAAATATTGTATGATATCATTTACATGTGGAATCTAAAAAAAATAATACAAACAAATGTATATGCAATAGAGAAACAGAGTCACAGATGCAGAAAACAAATTAGTGGTTACTAAACGGGAGAGGGGCAAGTTAGGGGTATGAGATTAAGAGAGACAATGTACTATGTATAAAATAGATAAGCAATAAGGATGTACTGTGTACCATAGAGAATTATAGATATTATCTTGTGATAACTTTTAATGCATATAATCTGCAAAAATACTGAATCAATATGCTATATACTTGACTCTAGCAGAATATTTTAAATCAAGTATACCTCAGTCACAAAAAAAATTTTTGTGTGTATATATGCATACATACAGCAACAAACATTGATTTTTTAAAAATTATCTTTCTTTTTATGTAATTGAATAACTTGCTTGAATACACACACACACACGCACACACACACACAATAAGGAAAATGTATTGAATCAATAAAGACACCTGCCTCCATTGACAAAATGACTGAAGGTGGTGTGATTATCTGAGAATGCAATGGGTAGACAGGATTTATCAATCTGCAGGGACCTAAAGTAAAGAAAGCACTGAGAAGTGTTATAAGTAGTTCTGCATCTATACAAAGTGATATAATGTGACCTTATTTTATGAGATTATCAATGGAAATTTGCCTCCAGAAGCTGGGAACAGCTTTCAGCTGATGGCTGCCAAGATGAGGACTTCAGCCCTGCAAACACAGCAATTATATTCTGCTGACAACCTGAATGGATGGGAAACAGATTCTTACAGAGTCCAGAAAAGAAAGTAATTCTACAGACACTTAAATTGTAGTTTGCTAAGACCCATTCCAGACTCCTGACCTAGGCACTATAATATAAATACACTGGGAAAACAACATTACAGTACTTGAAATCATTTTATGAGTTTATTTTCTACCTAGTAAATAATTATTTGAGAAAGAAAAACAAAACTGTTATTGAAAAACTCTCTTATTTTAGTACTTTATTCAACTCACAGTCAGAATCTATAATGTAATGTATTATGTTCCAGTTGAGAAGCTAAATCTTTGCCCTAAGGGAGTTTACTGTTCAATGCAAATTTCAACAACTAAGATGGAATATTTGTGGTTTTCCTAGGGAATAATCAGTCATGCAGTTTGTTTCAAGAGGGTACAGGGAAGATGTAAGAGATAAAATTTAATTGTTAATGACCAAGGTAAGTATATATTTATGTAGGTAAGAAATAAAGATGCTGTTGGTTTTTGGAAAACAGTTCTATTATGCACAAATATTACTTGGAAGATTAATCAGGAAGTTAATACAAAAGATATACTGCTCAAATAAAAAGAAATTATACGCATAAATCCCAGGACTTTATTGAAATAGTTTAGGGCATTCTAGCAATAGGAATGGAAAATGGATCCAATGACAAAATAGCACAGAAGTTAGACAAAACTGGTACTTGGTAACAAATCTCATGAGAGAGTGAAGGGAATAGATAACTAAAACATAATTATCTGTTTATGGATATGAATGACTTAAATATTAGTGACACTTCCAACAGAAAATTGGAACTCACAAGTAGAAGCTGTTTTTAAAAAAATGGTGACTTTTGCTTTGGGCCCATCATCAAATATCTCAATGAGAATGAAAAAAATTTACTCAAACATTTGGATGTTTTCTTTTTTCTAAAATGTGCACTTAGAGAGTTTTTATATATGATTATTTTATATGACATTTTTATAACTTTTATGATATAGTATAGGTATTTGACAACTTGGCTTTTGTTAGCTTGAATTCACCTTGTAAATACCTAGCCTAGTAATTTCTTAAGCATGATTGAGATACTAAAGGAGATTGCCAATTGAATCTGCAGATACTTTAACAATCATTAATACTTAACTTTTTTTAACAGTGAATATGTTTACACTGTCTAGGAAAAACTATATCCTGAGATAGTTTTTAGCAATCTGAGAGCTATAAAGAATAAGCCTACAAATATTGGTATGCAGCAAAACATTCAGTTACCTCCATGCATCTAAATGCACAACTGTCTGGTTGAACATGCGTCAATTCAAATCTGCCCTAGACATACCATGCACATATGTTGACCAGGCTGGTGAATTTGTTCATTGATAGTCCAAATATAAAACTGTACCATTTTGTGGTATTAGTACAGTCAACTTGCATATACTAATAAGCCTGGGCATTGCTTTATCTGGTCACATATGAATAATATTCTCGAGCTTTTTAGAATTATAAGTTTTTACAGGATATTTGAAATATGGAATATCAGAAAACTGAAAACACTTCAAGTTAAATTTATTCTTTTTACCTACTATTCCCATTTCTTTCTAATTCTAGAGTCAAAAATGGAATTTTAATTACTAATATGCAAGAAATAGAAAGATAATATTTTATTTAGCTAATCTGTTTTCAGTTCTAAAAGAACTGTCTCATGACAAAAAGAAGCATAAAGAAACAGCAGGTAATCGCTCAGACACTCTAAATTGTCCCTAAATTAGACACTCTTATGATTGTTTTAATGTATTATTTTATATTTGTTTGACCCCTGGGATGGACATTTACTTGAGTGCAACAGAGATAACATCATCATCAACTAAAGTGCCTTCCTCAACAGGGGAAAGAAATCAATGCCTTTCCTTTCGTTAATCATTAAATTCTAGTTTAATTCTTCTGATGCTATTTGTTTATGTGAATATCTGCAAAGCAAAAACTCAACATTGAAATACTAATACTCACTATTCATTAAGAGTTCAGAGTCACAGTAGATTATAAAATATCCCTCATATCTCTAGGTAATGACTATGACTCAAGTTCTACTTAACAGTATTTAATTCAATGGATGCAAAACCTTTAAAATTTAAAACTGCAACTATGTGAAGATATTGCCTACATTTATAGCTTGGTGGTAACTGAGAATAAAGCAGGTTGCCTTCATAAGAACTTCTTAATTCACTCTTCAGTGAATCTCAGATCTATATCAAGGTTGAGAATATACAAAACACAGCTAGGGAAACACTGTGTAAAAATTAAAATTAAGTCTTATTCTATAGACATATTTTCAATTATAACTTACTGCAAAGAGATGTCTTTATGATTCATAAAATAATTCAGCATTCAGTTCAGTTCAGTTCAGTCACTCAGTCGTGTCCGACTCTTTGCGACCCCATGAATCACAGCACACCAGACCTCCCTGTCCATCACAACTCCCAGAGTTTACTCAAACTCATGTCCATTGAGTCGCTGATGCCATCCAGCCATCTCATCCTCTGTCGTCCCCTTCTCGTCCTGCCCCCAGTCCCTCCCAGCATCAGGGTCTTTTCCAATGAGTCAGCTCTTCGCATGAGGTGGCCAAAGTATTGGGAGTTTCAGCTTCAGCATCAGTCCTTCCAATGAACACCCAGGACTGATCTCCTTTAGGATGGACTGGTTGGATCTCCCTGAAGTCCAAGGGACTCTCAAGAGTCTTCTGCAACACCACAGTTCAAAAGCATCAATTCTTTGGCTTTCAGCTTTCTTTATAGTCCAACTCTTACATCCATACATGACCACTGGAAGAACCATAGCCTTGACTAGACAGTCCTTTGTTGGCAAAGTAATGTCTCTGCTTTTATGTTATCTAGGTTGGTTGTAACTTTCCTTCCAAGGAGTAAGCGTCTTTTAATTTCATGGCTGCAGTCACCATGTGCAGTGATTTTGGAGCCCAAAAAATAAAGTCTGACACTGTTTCCACTGTTTCCCTGTCTATTTCCCATGAAGTGATGGGACCAGATACCATGATCTTAGTTTTCTGAATTCAGCATTTCTGAGATATAAATAATATGGTTTGATTAATTTCATATTAAGATAATGTTTCTGAACCTTCAGCTTGACAACATAGTTTTTTCATTGTCTTCTAATCTTGTGCCTATATTAAGCTAATGTGTAATATTGAGATCATCATTTTGCAGAAAGTATAAAGTATATAAGAGAAATCAGCATGACATGAAGCTCAATGATATTCTAAGATCATTTTCATTGTTTTTCAGTCCATTATAATTAGGCCTTTTTGTTACTGATGAAAAGGACACTTTGCTAAGTTATATGAAGGATTCAAATTAAAGGTGTGGTACAGGACATGAGCTCACAATGTAAGCAATATTCGGTAACAGTGAAAGAGGCAAGTAGTTGATGTATTCAGTAACTCAATTCAGCAAAAGCATCAAAAGCTTTAAAACTTTGTAGAACATTAAACCTAGTCATTCTACTTACAAAAACTGGTATTAGAAACTTAAATGTACAATATAGTAAAATTTTAGCAAAACAGATTTTCATTGAAATTTTTCTTTAGTGAATAATTTTAAAAAATTAAATATATAACTGGAGTACAGATTAGATATGTATATTATATTCAAAATGAAATAATAATTATATAAAATTTTAAAATATATCACTTGAGACTATTCAAAACTATTAAGTTAGAAACAGTAGGTTGTTTACATTTAGATACAGATAGATTGGTAGAAATATACACCAGTGGCATAATGGTAAAAAGCCTGCCTGCAATGCAGCAGATCCAAGTTCAATCCCTGGGTTGGGAAGATCCCCTGGAGAAGAAAATGGCAACCCACTTCAGTGTTCTTGCCTGGGAAATCCCAAGGACAGAAGAGACTAGCGGGCTACAGTTCATGGGGTTGCAAAGAGTCAGACACCAGTGCGTGCGTGCACACACACACACACACCTGACAGACAGTGAGGGACTTCCCTGGTTTCCCAGTGGCTAGGAACCTGTCTTCCAAGTCAAGGGATGTGGATTGATCCCTAGTCCAGGAAGATTCCACACGCCACAGGGCAACAAAGGCTGCGTATCACAACTAAACTGGGCTTACCCTCTAAGTCTGTGCCCCGTAACAAGAGAAGCCATGGCAATGAGGAGCCCACAGACCACAAATGGAGAGTAGTTCCCACTTGTGGCAACTAGAACAAGACTATGTGTAGCAGTGAAGACCCAATGCAGCCAATAATAATAATAATAAAATTGAAAAGAAAATACTGACAATGAATATCTCTGAGTAGTGATAATGATATAATTTTTTCTTCTTGCTTGCTTTTTTTCACATCTGTGGCATCAAATTCTTTTTTTTTCCCACCAAGAGCATACATTTTACATACAATAAGGAAAGACAATTCTCAAAAAAGGATTGAGTCAGCTTACATAAAATATCAAAAAACTAAAACAGGCTAAATTTTTCAATAACTTTGCTGAAATACTAATATTTTCTACGCTATTCTAATTAAAAATAATAATATTGCTTTAATTGCTCATAAAGACAAAGACTTTGAGGAGTGATTAGTATTTGGTTATATAAAAAAATGGAAAATGCATTCTAAGTGGATGAGATTCTTCTATCAAATGACAGAGTTGAGGAGGACACAGATTTGTTTAGGAAATATTGAGCAATACAGTGGAGCATGATGGAAGTTCAATCTGACAGATAGATTGCAGCCATTTATGAAGGGACTTAAATGGCTGACTAGAGATGTTAGGTTTAATAAGACAGGAAACAGTACATGTCTACCTCAGCCACCTAAATTGGTATCCCTTTCCTCCCTGACTCCGTGCTCTCAGCTGCATTTACCTCTTTCTGCTCTCTGCCTAATCTCTGTCCTGCCTCAAGGCTTTATGAAGCTGCTAGTGCCTGTCTGGAATCCCCTTCTCCTCGATCGTCACACAACTGGCTCATTCAGTCATTCAGATCATCACAGCTTGCGCTTCACCTTCAGGAAGAAGCTTGACCTGACTATCCACCACGACTAGTCATACACTACATATTGCTATATTTTAATCCACTAAGAAGCATTTACTATTAACTGTTTTTAGTTATTTGAAGAAAGGTATGGCAACCAACTCCCGTATTCTTGCCCAGAGAATCCCATGGAAGCCTAGACCATAGGGTCGCAAAGAGTCGGACATGACTGAAACCACTTGGCACGAGCACAATTTTTAGTCATTACCTCTCTCTTTTGAATGTAGTCTCTTGTAGGCAGACAGTTCATCATCTTATTCACCACTAAATCCCCAGGACATAGGCAAATGTCTGTGAAATATTGTGGATAAATGAATGAATAAACAAATACTGCTCTGATATTGACAGAACCGAGAGATAGCACAATATGGAGGACAAAAGAGATTTTTTTTTTCACCAAAATTAGAATTCATAAAGAAAACAGCATCTAAACTATTCTTATGAGTTTAGCTTATCTATCACAGGAAGATAATTAATATTATTCTTACTTACAGTGTGTATCATTTCCTAGACTCTTTTAAATATATTGCAATATGACTGGCAATATTACATAGTAATATGACTATTACTAGTTTGCCACTTAATTATATCTTTCTTTACTTAAATTGAAAATAAACAATCAAATGCTGCTTATTTCCTGAAACCCCATACACACACACACAATACCACAAACAGAAACAAGGAGTAATTGCTCTTAAATACTCAGGGACAAAATGATACTAAACTGGTGAAGGTTAGTTATATATATTGTTGTTGCTTAGTTGCTAAATCATGTCTGAGTATTTTGCAACCCCTTGGACTGAAGCCCACAGCCTCCTCTGTCCATAGGATTTCCCAGGCAAAAATACAGGAATGGGTTGCCATTTCCTTCTCCAGGGGCTCTTCCCAGACCAGAGATCAAACCCATGTCTCCTGCATTGACAAGCAGGTTCTTTACCACTAAGCCATCAGGGAAGCCCCAGTCATATATGAGCAACACATAAAATGAAGTCTGAAAAAAAAATGTATATTTTAGGATCAGCTCACATAAAACATTTACATGAAAAATTGAAAGATTAATTTTCATAACATATTAAGAAGGTAATTGCATCAATAATGAGTGGATTTAAAACCTTACATGAAGTAATCTTAAAGAAAAACTCATGAACCTACTTTGGATGATCAATGTCAGACAATGTCAAAGCATTTTCATTTGGGCTCATGTGAGATATTTGTTGATGCTCAAGCTATAAACCACCAATGTTATGCTTTTTCTATGCTGTATTTATTCATTGTGTGACAAAAGCAGAAGTCAGAAAACTGAAGAATTATACTTTTATAGAAGAGTTTCTATCAAGCCTTAAGTTTCTTCCTATTGTAGTATCTTAGTTTTCTAGATTTTGATTAGAATCCTTTCAATTCTAAAGGGACTTTCTCAAAGACATTGTTTTGACAAATTATTATTACATGTAGCTATAAAAAATAATGCACCTCTGGAAATATATAGAACTTTGTGCAAATGCTTATTAGGACCATATGTATACTTTGTATATATATATAGCTATCTGAGATGACCAAGTGCTTTCAGAACAAAATTATTAATCTAATTACACTACTTAGATTTAAATGTACTAAAAATTATCCTAAACAACCTCTTTGACTGTTAATCATGTGTTCTAATTTTCCTGATATTGCATATATATGTACCTGGTATTATACATGGATACAAAATGATATCAAAATCAGAAGTTTCAAATGGTAAATAAAAATTCAACTTTAAAAAGTATATTTTCTATGAATTTGCCTAGTCTAGGTACCTCATTCATCAAAACAAAAAGTATGACAGAGTCCACCATGGCTGGGAGAAGAAGGATAGAGTTTATTGTTTAGTGGTGCAGTTTCTACTTGGGACTATGAAAACTTTTGGAAATGAATAGGGTAATATTTATACAACATTGTGAATATATTTAATAGTGCTGAATTGCACATTTTAAATGTTGAAATGGTAAGTCTTATATTGTGCATATTTTGCCACAATAACCTTTTTTTCAAAAAAAGAAAAAAAGTATATTTTATGCTGAGCAAATTCTAGAAGGGTAGAAAGGCATACTTGAAAGCAAAAGAGACTTCGGGTATCATCTAGCTTCTTATTTAGCAGGCTCCTTACGTAACAGAATCAAAGGCTTAAGCTGATCTTCTGAAATGCAAACAGGAGCAAAATTCCATCTGAATTCAATTACACTCCAACCCACCTTATCTTCAACATACTTAAATGATCAACCAACTGCATATCCCAGCCATATCAGAAACTGAAAAGATTAAAAGGTGAACAAATAATCAAGTCTCCAAATAAGCTCTTCTTTTGGAGTTCTCCCCTCTGAAGAAGGCATCATCCTCTCTCTAACCAGGCATACCTTCCCTCAGCCAATCACAGATAGGTCCTATTTCTTGAATTCTCCCCAACACTCTTGATTTTGCCACTTCTTTTTACTGTCTTAACCCTGCTTAAAATCATACAGCCTCATTTGTTCCTTCCCTTCTGATACTGTCAGGCCAACTCACATCCAGCCTTCTTGGTTTATCTTATTTGCCACTACAAGAAAACACACTGTACTCTCCTATCCCATTTCAAAGTTTATCACTTTCTTCATTTACCTATGAACGTCTTACACATTCTCTGAACATAGCCCCAACACTCCAAATACTATAGTCTTTTCATATTTTCATGCAAAATTATTTATTAAATGCTAAATATAGTACACTGCATTAAGTTCCAGGAGATTCAATTGTAAGTCAGAGCTGACACCAACCAATTCTGTTCTTATGTAGCTTATAGACATGTAAGACAGGCTAATGTTAGTCAAGCAACAGTAAACCTTTTGAATGCTATTTCTTTCCCAACAAAACAACAGTGTCAGAAGTGAAGTTCTAAGGCAAAATCAATCATGAGGATAAACCTGTGATTCTGGATCTTATCAAGGGGGTAGAAATTGGTTTGCATATGTATAGATTGAAGAGGCCCACATACTCATCTCTCACCACAGTGAACCAGAGAGAAGTGACCATGCCCTTAAGAATGACTGGCAACAGGTCACAAGGTGAAACAATTTTATGTGAAGCTTCCTCTTCTGATCTTATCACTGGGAAGGTGACTTCTATGCACTGAATCTTTGATTCCTCCAAAAGTTCATGTTGAGACTCTAATTCCCGATATGGAGGTATCTGGAGATATTTGGAGGTGGAGGCTTTGGGGAGTAGTTAGAGTTAGATTAGGTCATGAAGGTTGGGCCCTAATGATAGAATTCATGTCCTTATAAAAAGAATGAATGAAATGTGGGAGTTCTCTTTGTAGTATGTAAAAAGAAGCATCCACCAGTCAGGAAGGCTCTCACCAGACACTGAATGTGTCTAGCACTTTGATGTAGGACTTCACAGCCTCCAGAACTATGAGGAATAAGTGTTTATTGTGTCAAGCCATTCAATCTACAGTATTTTGTTATAGTGGCCTTAATGGACTAAGATGGTAACCAAAGAGACCTTAAGAAACAAAATAACTAGAAGAAACAGCTAGTATATATACCTAGTATATTCATGCCTACTATATATATATATATATAGTATATGTGTGTATATATATATATATATATAAATATATAAAATGGACTAAGATGGTAACCAACAAGACCTTAAGAAACAAAATAACTAGAAGAAATGCCTAGTATATATGCCTAGTATATTCATGACCTAGCATATATATATATGTGTGTGTGTGTATATATATGTATTTGTCTGATAAAGCCGAGAAAAGTTAAACAGTCAAGTTGTAGTTACAGTAGCAGCGATTCAAATATCATGCCTTGGCTGTCAAAAGATTTTGCAATTACCTGACTATGTGCACTGAAAGAAGGGCATGTCAATATATTTCATCATTGATGTGAACTAGTTAAAATGTGGTCCCATCCTAGAAAATAGAGATCTTTTAATTTTGTTTCCCAGAATGAAAAACACGTGCCACATGGCATGGTCAAATTAATTAATTAATAGTTAACAAACTTGAGTTAAAGATTTCCACTTATAAAGTAAACAAGTTATGGGGATGCAATGTGCAACACGGTGACTATAGCTAATAATACTGTACTATGTATCTGAAAGTTGTTAAATGAATAGATCATAAAAGTCATCATCACAAGAAAAATAATTCTTGTAATTATGTAGGGTGATGAGTGTTAATTATTCTTACTGCAGCGATCATTTCACAATATATACAAATTATCTAAACATTGCTGAATCTAAAGTTAATTTACATGGCAATTCTAACTCAATAAAAAAATAAAGAATGATATATGGTATGAAACTTCAGGAGCTTTGAGACACTGAAATCAGGAAAAAATTTAAAGCAACTGTTCAAATCTGTTTATTTTTTCTAATAAAGTTAGATTCATGCATTTGTTATATATATCACTTATCAACAGTTGGGTAAAACATCTTTTTTCCCTTTTGTAAGTAAAGCAGAAAGAATGTAATTATTAGGTAATGAGAAAGAAAATTGAGATTCTACTCTCTAGTAAAGAAGGCCAAAGGAAGAAGGAAGTGAAATTTCCAAAATAAACTTAAAAAAAAAAAAAGACAATTTAATGGTAACTGAATGTCTAAATTTGTGGAAATTAAAAAAAAAAATGAATGCTGTTTGTTATCTCTGGCAGCTTGTCTGAAAAATGTTACTGTAAATTCTAAAAAGGAAAAGGATTGCAAGTGGGGTAGGGGGTGGAGTCAGAACCCCACACTCATCCTACATATGCTACTCTATACAGTCTTGGCAACTGAACTTCTCAAACGCACTTTTGCCTCCAAGGTTTCAATGAAACTCTGCTGATAATAGCAGTAGCTGAAGAATAGAGAGTGTAAGAAAAGGAGATGCCATTTTCCTTACTTCTGACTCCTAAAAGGGCAGCAGGGAGAAACTGTGGGCCAACAGAGATGCCTGTGAGCCCCTAACATAGCGGAAATGTCCAAGACAATGAAAGCAGTAGGCCCCAGGGTTTATTCACAGAGGACAGAAAGCCCCAGTATCAACAGAGGCAAATACAGGTCTCTCAGTGCGGTTGTGGGCTCCTGCCCTGTGTCCCCAAACCAGCAGAGGTAGAAAGCTCTGGGAGCCTCAGGGAAGTATATTGTGACTCCGAATAACACTACCCTCCCCATATTACGCTCTGCTTTACTAATCCTTTCTTTTTATTAAATATCTTCATTTATCAATATGGTTAACTTCCCAAAGCCCCTCAATTCAATGTGTCTCCTTCAGCTGGTAAGAATGGCTTTAATGATTATTGGTCAGTTGACTAGGACTTGTACTCAACAGTGATTTACATTAAATGAGCTCTAGATGCCAGAACTTCCTAATCATAACACAGAGGAAAGAGCCAAAGGCATAAAGAGATACAAATATTGGAGTACATATTTGAAATATGTGCAATCTTATCCACCAATCTCTCAATTATCTCCCAATTTTGATAATTGCATTAATGAGGGGAAAGTTTCCACATTCTTAGAAAATTCCATAGTTGTACCTCTGCAGATCAGAGATGAAAGTGGGAGATGCTGCCGTTGAAATAGGGCTTTCTGGGCTGGCAGAGGCCACATGGCAACACCTCAGCCACTGAGGCAGGGTGGGCAGAGTTACAATAATGAGCCGCAGAGCCACAGCAGTGGTCAGAATATTTTGAACCACAGACATCTTTGGCTGTGATTAACTGGTCACTAGAAATGAATTAGAAGCCATCCTTCCAAACAGTTTTTCAATATATAATCACAGAGAAACATGAGGGCTTGTGAGCAGAGGTCTGATTTCATCACCACAGTAGAACCTCATCCTCTCACCAAGTTTCCCTTCCAGAGCTAGATCACAGACCCAGGTCCATTTAAAGAAGGACCCCATGATACCATGCCAAAAATGGTATATAAACAAACATTCCTTAAAGTTTTTCTGATGGAAACCCTTTGGCCATTTATAAGCGAAAAGTCGAAGTGAAAGTCGCTCAGTCCTGTCCGACTCTTTGCAACCCCATGGACTATACAGTCTGTGGAATTCTCCAGGCCAGAATACTGGAGTGTGTAGCCTTTCCCTTCTCCAGGGGATCTTCCCAAGCCAGGGATCGAATCCAGGTCTCCTGCATCTGAGCCACCACGGAAATAAGTGAAGCTAGAAGACAAAATGAAAAAAGGGAAATAGCACACACCATTCAGAGATTGACAAACTGATGCTGAGTTGCTTAATTAGGCTCCCAAAATACTATTGGGATAATTGGTTAAATTGAGACTTATGGGAATTACATGATAAATTGTGTTATTGCCTGAGTCTATCAATGGATTTGCCAACCCAGCTTTGGGTAATGTCCCCAGTTCCTGAAAGCAAATTTAAAATAAGCATGTAGTGGAACTTATCCATTCTAGATTAGAGAGGGAACATAGATTCTACAGAATAGAACAGACTGTCAGTCATGCAGAAACTAACACAGGCTAAATTACTGGGACCTGTGAGAGAAGATGCAAACTCATGTTGCTGGTTAAAAATCAAGAAGTGTACCTCCGAGTGTAGCTGTAAGGAGAACATGGGAGGTGTTCCCCCCGGCAGCCTACTTCATTATTGGCCTTCAGCATCAAAATATAACATACCCTCCATAGACAAAGCTCCAAATAACTACCTTAAAAATGTTTGACAAAAGTGATAAATCTATTTTGCCAAAAGCCCCCCTTGGGCGATATTTTATTTCCATTACCAGCTTGTTTTTTCCTCTGTTTTTCCTCAAGGTACATTTAATTTCCTTGAACAGACTCACTGTGGTCACTGTGAAGACAATCCTGCACCATTAACAAATGAAAATAGTATAAAAGGACATATGTCTTGTTAGCCGTGTTCCCTCAAAAGACGTCAGGGCTGAAGATGGAATCCAGAGTATTACTGTGACTAAATGAAACCAGTCAGAGGAAACAAAACAATTTTAAAATGCCACTCAAGCCATCCCTGTGGGTTTTAATTACTCAGGAATTTTGTTGTATAAAGTTGTGGCATATGGTTTTTGCATTTTGTAGGGCTAATGTAATCAGTATCAGTCAGCTATCAAATAAAATACAACATTCCCACTTTTCCAGTGATTATAGGTGAGCAAAATTTGCTGCCCCAAAACAAGTCTCTTTGGCATGAGGATTACTTTACTCTGAGGATCTTTAAGAAACAGAAGACTCCCGGAAGTCTTTTTTTTTTTTAAACCTCCCCCTCAGCTGCCTAAAGATTTAGATAAAGAATCTGTTTTGGGAATAGAGCTATCGCCAGAGATAATTGCACAAATACCTGTGGGATGAAGGAGGTGGGGAAGTCTATGCCTATTGTTTCTGCTGCTGCTGCTAAGCTGCTTCCATTGTGTCCAACCTTGTGCGACCAAATAGAAGGCAGCCCACCAGGCTCCCCTGTCCCTGGGATTCTCCAGGCAAGAACACTGGAGTGGGTTGCCATTTCCTTCTCCAATGCATGCTGCTGCTGCTAAGTTGCTTCCGTCGTCTCCGACTCTCTGCGGTCCCATAGATGGCAGCCCACCAAGCTCCTCTGTCCCTGGGATTCTCCAGGCAAGAACACTGGAGTGGGTTGCCATTTCCTTCTCCACGTCATCTCTGAAGGCCCAACAAACATTTATTCACCAAACATTTGCTTTTCTGTCTCCACATTACTTGCCTTCCTCCCCTTTGAAGTCTCAACCCCTATCCTCATTAGCCATGGATTTACATGTATTCCCCATCCCGGTCCCCCCTCCCACCTCCCTCTCCACCCCATCCCTCTGGGTCCTCCCAGTGCACCAGGCCTGAGCAATTGTCTCATGCATCCAACCTGGGCTGGTGATCTGTTTCACCCTAAATATACATGTTTCGATGCTGTTCTCTTGAAACATCCCACCCCCGGGTTCTCCCATAGAGTCCACAAGTCTGTTCTATACATCTGAGTCTCTTTTTCTTTTTTTGCATATAGGGTTATCGTTACCATCTTTCTAAATTCCATATATATGTGTTAGTATACTGTAATGGTCTTTATCTTTCTGGCTTACTTCGCTCTGTATAATGGGCTCCAGTTTCACCCATCTCATTAGAACTGATTCAAATGAATTCTCAAAACCACAATGAGGTACCATTACACGCCAGTCAGGATGGCTGCTATCCAAAAGTCTACAAGCAATAAATGCTGGAGAGGGTGTGGAGAAAAGGGAACCCTCTTACCATCCCCTTTTGTCTTTAGCTGAAGAAGGTCTTTAAGTTGAGTGCTTCACCCATCTTACTGACCTACTTAGTTTAACTGAATCTTTCCTGTGTATACATGTAACACATAAACTTGTGTTTGATTTTCTCCTGCTAATCTGTTTATGTCAGTTTAATTCTTAGACCAACTAGAAGAAGCTAGTAGAGAAAAATTTCTTCCTCACCAATGATACCAATAAATACTATAAATAATAAATTATTGCATCTAGAGTATGGCACTTAGTTATAATATGCTGTCTGAATTACACAAGATTTTTAAAAATTTATTGATTGTTTTAATACTAAATACATCTTATATATCATAAGGTTTTTATAATAAAACTTTGACAGCATAATATTAAAAATTGAAATAAAAGTTTCTGTTGGATTTATGCAGAATCTTCAAAGAATAAAATATTGAAATGAAAATTCAAAAAGAAAATTACAAATTCAACCAACTAGGAAAAATATGAACTCCTTAAATAATCATGATAAAACATTTCAGAAAGTTTAAAATATATAGTATAAAGTATGTGCATATAACTACTTCACTTTGGCTGATTTTTCTTGATAAAAATCTAAACTAAAATACATTACTGCAGAAAATATTTAGACTTGAAAATAATAAAATGTTTGATAAACTAAACAGGCAGTATTTACATTCTAAGTTTCCAGCATCTTATAAACTTGTCCTTATTAGAAAGGTTGTTAGCCTATCTAATCCTAGCAACTCTATGTTCAGTTCAGTTCAGTTCAGTCACTCAGTTGTGTCCAACTCTTTGCGACCCCATGAACCGCAGCACGCCAGGCCTCCCTGTCCATCACCAACTCCCGGAGTCCACCCAAACCTATGTCCATTGAGTCAGTGATGCCATCCAGCCATCTCATCCTCTGTCATCCCCTTCTCCTTCTGTCCCCAGCATCAGGGTCTTTTCCAAGGAGTCAGCTCTTCACATCAGGTGGCGAAAGTATTGGAGTTTCAGCTTCAACATCAGTCCTTCCAATGAACATCCAGGACTGATCTCCTTTATGATGGGCTGATCGGATCTCCCTGCAGTTTAAGGGACTCTCAAGAGTCTTCTCTCCAACACCACAGTTCAAAAGCATCAATTCTTCTGTGCTCAGCTTTCTTTATAGTCCAACTCTCACATTCATACATGACCACTGGAAAAACCATAGCCTTGACTAGACGGACCTTTGTTGGCAAAGTAACATCTCTGATTTTTAATATGCTGTCTAGGTAGGTCATAACTTTTATTCCAAGGAGTAAGCATCTTTTAATTTAATGGCTGCAATCACCATCTGCAGTGATTTGGGAGCCCAGAAAAATAAAGCTAGCCACTGTTTCCCCATCTATTTCCCATGAATTGATGGGACTGGATGCCATGATCTTAGTTTTCTGAATGTTGAGCTTTAAGTCAACTTTTTCACTTTCATCAAGAGGCTTTTTATTTCTTCTTCACTTTCTACCATAAGGGTGGTGTCATCTGCATATCTGAGGTTATTGATATCTCTCCTGGCAAACTTGATTCCAGCCTGTGCTTCCTCCAGCCCAGTGTTTCTCATGATGTACTCTGCATATAACTTAAATAAGCAGGTGACAATATACAGCCTTGACGTACTCCTTTTCTTATTTGGAACCAGTCTGTTGTTCCATGTCTAGTTCTAGCTGTTGCTTCCTGACCTGCATACAGGTTTCTCAAGAGGCAGGTCAGGTGGTCTGGTATTCCCATCTCTTTCAGAATTTTCCACAGTTTATTGTGCTCCACACAAAGGCTTTGGCATAGTCAATAAGCGAAAACAGACGTACTTCTGGAACTCTTTTGCTTTTTCAATGATCCAGTGGATGTTGGCAATTTGATCTCTGGTTCCTCTGCCTTTTCTAAAACCAGCTTAAACATCTGGAAGTTCACAGTTCACGTATTGCTGAAGCCTGGCTTGGAGAATTTTAAGCATTATTTTACTAGTGTGTGAGATGAGTGCAATTGTGCAGTAGTTTGAGCATTCTTTGGGATTGGAATGAAAACGGAACTTTTCCAGTCCTGTGGCCACTGCTGAGTTTTTCAAATTTGCTGGCATATTGAGTGTAGCACTTTCACAGAATCATCTTTCAGAATTTGAAGTAGCTCAACTGGAATTCCATCACCTTCACTAGCTTTGTTCGTAGTGATGAGGTAAATATTATTTTTTGCATTTTTCAACTACTAACCTCAAGCCTGAGAAAAATACAATAGCTAAACTAACCTGCTAGAGACAAAATTTCTCACTGAATAGAGAACATATGGACTCAAGTTTATTCAGAAAACCAGTACTGTTTCTATGATGCTATTGCTTCTTTTTTGAATCTTTACATTCTAAAACACACATATATACACACACACAAGGTTAGCACAAGAAATTGTGTGTATTTCTATATACATTTTTAAATCTCCTTGAAATGTATCTAATACAGTGAATTATATTACTAACTATTCATATGCCAATAATATTTATTGACATGTGGATATTTAATCATGGATACTTTTGCAGGGATATTTTCCTAGCACAGCTATTAATTAAAATTTGTACACTAGCAAATTTAAATATCTCACATAATGCTTGCATATTCCAAATTACTCCTTTGTTAACCAGAGTTGCAAATATCCAATTAAAAATACTGTATTGCTAACTTTCATTTTAATGTCCTCAAATACATTAATATATTCTGAAAGATATTAGGGTATAAGAGGGAGTTCTATGGTATTTTGTATATTACATTCCATTTCTTAAATAAAACCTCATTTTAAAACTTATGACATGTCATATATAATACATTAGCAATGCAGATATAAATCAAGTAATTTTTATCAGTTTATCCCACACTCAAAGATAAAAGAAATCTTTATTCTATATGTAAATATTTACGAGGCATCCAGAAATACTTTCTTCACATTCACTATACTTTTGATAACATTGTTTTACGTTTTCTACACAAGATAAATATGGAATCACCACATATTACATAATATATTGGCTTAAATATATTTGTTTTCAGTTTTTGAAAGTTTGATTAGTTACTATAAAATGGGGCGAAAGCTTTTAATAATTCCATGCAAATAAGCTATTCCTCTATTGGTCCCACTGCCAGCACAATTTCTTGTTTTCTCTCCATAACACGTGTTCTATGTTAACCTTTTCTGGAAAAACACACAAGTCTCCAAAAAAATCTCTGGTTGGCGACGTTCAAATCAAACTGGAAACATTTATGTGATGTAAATGAACTGAAAATCAACTGAGGGAACAACAAGACATTTAACAAAAGATATTCTCTAGAATTTCAAGCATACACATGAAATGGTCTAAAATGTTCAGGATTTGCCAAATTCATGTAAGAGATGACACCTGGGCTGTCACGTGTTGCCTTATCCTGAATTCTTTCCTGACTGAGTCATTTAAGGATCTGTGTTTGCTCTTCATTCCCTTCATCTGCATCTTCCAGGGTACGGAAATAAACAAAATTGGCTAACATAAGTAGCCAACACACCATAAGCAGAGTTGGCTTGCATGTAGAGTATTTTTATTATCTTATGAGAACAAATGTTTTGACCAGGAAATAGATCAACTGGAAATCTTTCCTTGAAACTCTGCCAGGATGAGTTTAAAAAGAAACGTGCCCTGCTCTATACCCTCCGGTCATTGTTCTGTTCAAAATCTATTTAAAAATCTCTTTAAATCTCTTTAAATCTAAATCTCTTTAAAATCTATTTAAAATCTCTTAAAAGATCTCCTTATAAGAAATGCTTTAGAATTTTAAAATGCATTTAAAATCCCAGAAGTGATGAACTCTACACATCACATACAGTGCTATTACTTTACTAGAGACATACATAAGAAATACCTTTTTAATATATTAAATAAATATTAAATTACCATCTTAGTAATTGGCCTATCAGATCTGACTTGCTGCTCTGCTGTGTGTAAGCTGCTGTTTATTGCTTTGATTAACATGTGCCTTTAGTTACAAGCAGCACACAAAAAATACTCACTATACTGCATAAATATCTGCCACTACCCTCTCTTAGGCTATTATTAGTGAATAGTCCCTAGTCACCAGAATAAGTTTCTACTCTTCATCATGCTGGCAGCTTCAAACTGCGCATTCTCAGTAGGTGTCACAATCCAAGAAGCTTCTCATCACTATGGCAGGGTAATGCTTACTGCTTCACGGCGGATAATGAAAGAAGGGTGTTTGGTCAAGACCTGCCCTTGCAGCTTGTCAGCTGTTCTATTTGAATATAGGGGGCTTTGGATCAGGCGCTGAGTGTCACTAGGGCTTAGAGGACATAACTAACAGAAAAAATCAATGGTCAGTTGTTTTTGAAATGTCAGGGAGAACTAAAGAAATATCTGAAATGTCAAAATGCACTTGAAATAGGATATAATGAACCAAAGGCACTGAAGTAATTTAGGAGTTCATACACAAAAGCCCTGGAGCAGGGTGGTGGAAGTTCTTTGGTAATTTGTAGGTCTGTATTCTATAAACTACTGCAATTGGCTTGGTTCTAAAAAAGTTCTTAAGGACACAGAAAGGCATTGAAGAGGAGGAGCAGCAGTAATTTACAGTGAAATAATCAGTAGTCTGGAATAAGACAATAAAAAAAGTGATTAAGCCTGAAATCATAAAACTTCTAGAAGAAAACATAGTCAATAAGATCCTTGACATTGATCTTGGCAATGAGTTTTTTTTTGGTTTTTTTTTTTGGATTTGACACCCAAAGCAAACACAACAAAAGCAAAAATAAGCAATGGGGCTACCCCAACTTAAAAAGCTCCACACAGCACACAAAATAATCCACAAAATGAACAGGACAACTTGTTGAATAAGGTAAAACATTTATAAATATAAGGTCTGATAATGGGTTAATATCCAAAATATGTAAGGAAATCATACAACTTAATAGGCAACCTTCCCACCAAACAATTTCATTAAAAAATGGGCAGAAAATCTGAATAGATGCTTTTCTGAAGAAGATGTACAGATGGCCAAAAGGGTCATGAACAGATGATCTGATGATCAACATTAATCACCAGAGAAATGTAAATCAAAATCATAATGAAATATCATCTCACACCTATTATCCAAAAGACAAAAAATAACAAGTGCTGGCAAGAATGTGAAGGAAAGGAAACCCTGGTACACTCTTGATGGGAATGTAAACTTATGCAGATACTATGGAAAACAGCATGGAGTTCCTTAAAAAATTAAAAATAGACTGACTGTATGATCCAGCAGTTTCACTTCTGGGTATTTATTTGAAGAAAATGAAAACAGTAACTCCCAAAGATATGTGCACACTCATGTTCACTGTAGCATTATTTATAATAACCATGATATGCAAACAACCAAAGTGCCCATCAACAAATGAATGGGTAAAGGTATGTGTGTGTGTATACTCACACAATGAAACGTTATTCAGCCATAAAAACTAATGAAATTTTGCCATTTGCAGCAACATGGCTGGAACTTGAAAAGCATTGTGCAAAATGAAATAAGTCACACACAGAAAGTCAAATATTGTATGATACAACCTATATGTGGAATCTAAAACATAACAAAAAGCAAGCTCATTGATAGAGAAATTGATGATTGCCAGACATGGGGGCTAGGGAGAAGAAAAATAGGTGAAAGAAAGTTAAAGATACAAACTTTCAGTTATAAAATAAATAAGCCTTGGGGATGTAATATACAGCATAGCAACTATAGTTAAGAGTATTGAGTTGCATATTTTAAAACTGCTAAGAGAATAAATTTCAAAAGATCTAATTACCAGTACAAAAGTTCCATAACTTTGTAGTGGTAAATCATAACTAGATTTATCACAGTGATCATTTCACAATACATAAAAGCATCAAATCATTATGTTACCCACCTGCAACTAATATAATGTGTATCAATTAAAAAAAAGAAAAAATGCAGTCGTGAATTCTTCAACTCTTCTGTCCAAGCCTCTTTGAAATGCAAGGAATAGAATTCCTTTCAACTGGGTCTAACTGAAAAGAAGATTCTAGGGCATGATTGAAGATATCACAGAATTCAAAGTAGAGGCAGGTTTCCTGGGGACTGGAAAAGGAATGTTGCAAGACCAACCAAGAATTATATTAGACAAGAAGGAGGTCCTGGTTCCCCTTTAATTTTCCCAGTAAATTTGCTCCATTCTCCTAACCATCGAAGAGCTTCTCTGCCTGGTCAGCTGGCATGCATCTCAGCACTGTCATTCCAGCACAAAATCTTCAGGTCTTCTCAGGAACACACTAACTGTTAAGAGGTCACAGTATTTGAGTATAATTATTTTAATGGTAGATAATCTGATGAGTTTAGTGTAGTCTCCAAATGAGTCTCTCTTCAGTCAGCTGAGGCAGGAGAGTGGAATCCTTCCATTGTCCCTAAGAATCAGCTTTGAGAAAGGAAACAAAAGCATCTCCCTTGCAGAGTCCTCCAACTACAGCATCTATACATCATCCCAGGTGTTTCAGCTCGGTGCCGGGCATCATCTGAGTGTCGGACACTCACTCCTATAACATCTTGTGTCAGGCACATGTCCCTGTGCAAGACAATTTTCCACACATAAGGTTCTTATAGTAAGCTTCAGCTGACTAGAGATGATCAGGTCTTTGAATTTGAAGGTTCCTACATATATAGGTCCTCCCCAAACTTCCCTAAGAAGAGATTCCCAACAATGCAAGAAATCCTGTTCATGCCAGATACTCAACTGCAGTTACCGATTTCTTTTCTTTCTTTCTTCCAATGGAAGTACTGTGCTTAGTCGCTCAGTAGTGTCCGACATTTTGCGATCTCGTGAACTGCAGCCTGCCAGGCTCCTTTACCCATGGGATTCTCCAGGCAAGGATACAGGAGTGGGTTGCCATGCCCTCCTCCAGGAGAGCTTCCCAACCCAGGGATTGAACCCAGCTCTCCCTCATTGCAGGCAGTTTCTTCACCATCTGAGCCACCAGGAAACTCCAGCAAAAGCACTGCTTTAATCTAAAACATGATACACTTGGGATACTGCTTCAGATGACAAGCTGAATTTTGTATCTAAATCCCAGTGGTTCCACGGTGCCAGGAACAAGGAGAAAGGGCTTCATATAGCAATTTCCAAAATGTAATAATATATTTATATAAGCAATATCATTAGTTTCATTTTTCATCATCTGGCTCCAGTCAGACACTGCAAACAGGAGTATATTTGTGTTTCCAACATTCTTAGAGATATAAGGAATAACCAATAAATAAGAACAAATATAATTAACATGCCCTTTCTCTAAATTCTCAATTCTCCTCCCTGAGTAGTTGTATGTTCTAGATTCTGAAAGTTTGTACGAACTCTTTTTCTGTTATGAATTCATGAACTGATAAGTCTCTTCCTAGGTGAAGGGTTCTAAATGCCTTCTTCCCAGCCACCACATCTTAACCTGTCTTGCATAGTTTCTATACCCCATTGCTTAATAATCACACTTAGCTCAAAAAATTTCCTTTCAATATAGAAACTTTTTTTTTTAATATAGAATCTTTGGAATAAAGAAACCAAAATTCCACTCAACCTGGGTGAAATGAAAAGTAAGATTTCTGTGTGAAAGTAGATACTGAAAATAGTCCAAAGTGTGGAAATGCCAGGACACTGCAAACTGAACTGAAAGAATAGGAACTTGATTGGGAAAGTAAGGAACTCTCACCCTCCAACAGGGAGAGTCCATGCGGTGCCCGTCACCTCGGCCTGAGTTCATGTGCATTTCTCCATTCTCTCCTCCCTCTTGAACTAGTTTACTTAGCTTTTTCACTTTGCAAATGGGGGACATCACTGTCCCGTGGTCTTTTAGATGAAATCCTCCACCACCACTAAAGATCAGGAGATAAGAGAACTCACATGTCAGAATAGCTCTTGATTTATCCACTTTGTTCACTCATTTATAAAATATTTCATTTGAATGAAAAATTCCACAGCTAGAAAAAAGCATTCGAAACACTCAATCTAGTCTCACCCTGATCCACTCAAAAGTGTCTTTCAATAATGGGACTTGGAGATACTTTGTGGAAGGACATGGTTATCTATGTTTCCTCTGACAGGCTATTGTTCATGAATCTAATTTCTTCATACATATATTTTATATGTTTATAACATATCATCTAAGTAAATAGTTGATTACATCCCTTCTCAGGTAACTTCCTGTCTAGTAGTATAATCCAAGATAGATACACCAAGGGCATTTTATTTATTTGGTTTCCAACTTTTTTGCAGATCATAGAGGTCTGGCCCTTATACTGGGACACTTTATTAATTTATAAAGTGGGCCTCTCTATCTACTGGCTAGCTTTTTAAAATAGAAAAAGAAAATTTCCTTCTATTCTAGGTTCTTGGTAAAATGCATTTAGCTGAGTTGAATTAGAAGATTCATACATTGAATTCTGCTATGATATCTGTGATGGTTAATTTTATGTGTCAAGTTAATTGCATCATAGGCTACCTAGATATTTGTAAACATAATTCTGGGTGATGTGTCTGTGATGGTATTTCTGAATAATATTAGCATTTGGATTGATGAACTCAGTAAAGCAGATGGCCTTTCCCAAGTGGGTGGACACCATTCAATACGCTGGGGCTTGAATAGAAAAAAACATGAGAAGAGGGAGTTCTGGGCCCTTCAGGTTCTGCCTAAATGACTGAGCTGGGACACTGCCTATCTCTTGTCCTCAGACTAGGACTAACATCATTAGTAACACTCACCCTTAGGCCTTTGGGCTCAGATTAAATTACAATACTGTTTTCCCAGGTCTCCAACTTACAGATGGCATATCATAAGACTTCTTATCCTCTATAATTACATGAGCTTACTTTAAAATACACACACACACACACACACACACAATCTCCTTTTGGATTCTATTTCTCTGGAAAACTATTAATACAATATCATTAAACACAAAATACTGCAGTAGTATGGAGAAATTAAAGCCAGAGTGTATTGCGAAGACTATGAGAAAGACAGCCTGGTCTTATACCACTGGGGATGTGAAAGGCTTCAAGTGTGAGAAAAGGTAGAGAATGGGCCTTTCAGACATAGGTTATAATATAACTAAATGTAAGTCACATGTTTAGAGGACCCCAAATAGTCCAGTTTGTCAAAATGAAATAATATATGAAAAGACTAGAGGGGTGTATGATGGGAGTATACACTGAAGAAGAAGATAAAGTATCAGTCAATAAAGTTTTTAAAACTGTAATTGCAAAGAGTGTAAAAATAATTGCCATTCACTAGCTAACTACTATATTAGTATTATTTGCTATGGTGGCTGGTATCTAAAGCTTCATTTAACCCTCAAATATGAGAGTACAAGTACTCTTATCCCTGCTTTGCAGATGAAGAGACTGAGGGCCTCATGAGTAAATGGTAAATCTGGAATATTAACTCAGACCAATCTAGTTTTAAAACACAGCAAATTTCTATAATTATATATGAGTAATTTGAATCAGTCTTATTGAAAAATAATATTCTTACTTCACTTGCATTTTATTTTGTATTTCACTACCCACTTAGCCCAAGAGTTTCTCAAATAGCCTGAGAAAAAAACACATCATGATTTAATTTTTGTGAACCTTTGAAACAATGAACAACAACAAAATGTCTTCATCATGAGGCCATGTTACAAAAAAAAAAAAAAACTCGACTAGAATTTTAGAACTTTGGGGATAGGAAAGTGATCATGATGATTTTTAGTGTATAATCTCCAGCAGCAGTTTGCAAAGGAATAAAACATAGCCTTCATTTACTACACCCAACACTGAGACACCTGCGTGTGACATGGACAGGAAAGGCAGGTGAAGGGAAGAAACAGGAATACCCTTTGAGGACATGCCCACAAAGCCTGCGCATGTGGATCTGTGCAGTTGGTACACCGGCTCCTAGAGCACACATATCACCATTGCCTTCACCCAAGGAAGTGACAGAGGATCAGCCACTCACTTTCACCACAGCAGAGAGAGACAGGGGCTGATGAAACAGGGCGATGAATGAAAGCATTCTGAGTCCAGGAAGAGACACTGAGTTACAGAAATTTTTTAAAATGCACATGGGCTTCTACTATGGCACCCCACTTTTTATAATTCAAGGAAAATAATCAAAGGAGATTATGAAACCATCTCATGAAGCATGAGTTTGGAAGTATCCCTCAGAATGGAATAAGTTGTCCAAAGTCTTCTCAGTAAAAGTTCTCTTCTACTACTAGCTCAGGAAGAAAAGTCAAAGACCATGAGATTTATAATTAAATGAAGGAAAGAACATAATTAAGAAACATAAATACTTTATTTTAGGGAATCATTTTTCTATTTATCTGACATCACAATTAAATTTAGATTGTCATCAGATAAGCATGGATTCATTGGGCTTGATTATTGCCCATTATAATCTAGGAATCATACCAATATATACATTTTCACTGTATTTTTAATATTAACATTCAGTACTTAGCTTCTATGCTATATACAATTAACTCAATATGATTCTCAAATTATAATAACTATCTTTCCATACCCCTCTTTTGTTTTAATGGACATGTGTTTGCTTTTTTTTTTTTTTCAGCCCAGCATCTCTATTCTTTGAGAACCTCCACCCCCCCAACACTTTTCTCTAACACCAGAAGTGACCCTTCCCGTTACCTTCGATGCACGTTCTATCCAACAGTGACCTAATTAGAACATTTTTCACCTTGGTGACATTATTTTGCTCCACATGGAGAATCAGTATAACATTTTTGTTGGAATGAGACTGCTGCACTCTAATCCTCACTCTGGCACTTATTAAATATGTGACTTTAAACTTTCTGTGTCTCAACTCCCTCATGTGCAAAAAAAGAGAGATAATAATAGTACATCCCTCTCAGAGTTTTTACAAAATTAATTGAGTTAATATTTTCAACATTTGGAAGAATGCTTGGAATATAGTATGTGATATATAAATATTTGTTAAATAAATATGCTTGTTTGAAATCATGAGGAATTATTCAGTGTTCTACTCAAGACTAATGGGTGGACATGTGGAAAGAAACATGCTATTTTTCACTGTAGGGCATCACAATAAATAAAAAAGAGGTGTCTTATTCCACTAAGGCTACTATAACAATATGCCCCAAAGTAGGTGGCTTAAAAACAGCACAACTATATCTGCCACATTTCTGGGGTCTGGAAATCAGATATCAGGGTGAGGACATGGTAAGGTTCTATGTCTGGTGAGGCCCACTTCCTGGTTCTTGGATATCTTTTTGTCACATTCTCACATGGAGGAAGGGGTGAGGCGCTTTCTCACGCAGTTTTTATTAGGGCACCAATCTCATGGATGAAGGCTCTGCTCTGATGATGCAGTCACCTCCCAACAGCCTCAACCTCTTATTATCACTTTGTGTGCTAAGTCGCTTCAGTCGTGTCCAACTATTTGTGAACCTATGGACCCTCCTGTGTCCACAGGATCCTCCAGGCAAGAATACTGGAGTGGGTTGCCATGACCTCCTCCAGGGGATCTTACTGAGCCAAGGATCGAACCCATGTCTCTTAAGCCTCCTGCATTGGCAGACAGGTTCTTTACCACTAGGGCAACCTGGGAAGCCCATTATCACTTAACTTTGAGTGTTTGGTAAATTCAACATGCTTACTTGGGAGAGACACAAACATTCAACCACAGAGAGATAAGTTTAAGGGGTCAGCAAATTTCCTGGTTACCACATAGGGAAACCAAATGAAGTCAGCAACATAACTAGCAGCAGAACCAAACTTTGGAGACAGACAGAGCCCCAAACATCATGTGAGTCCTTTTGTCCAACTGGAGCTAATGTCACTTAAGATTCCTCATATACTGAAGCCAATAAATTCCTCTTTTTTTTCTTTGCTAAAGTTTTTTTTTTTCTTTCCAGATGAGTTTCTGTTACTTGCCACTAAAAGACTCCTGACACATCTTACCTCATGTAAGATTTTAATATATTTTTAAGGGAACTTCAGCAAGTTTACACTTAAAGAATCATCTCAACTTGTAACTGTCAAAAGAGAAACATCTGGCATTTAGCTGTTCAAATAAGTCCACCCCCTACCTGCTAATAAATATTCAGTATTTCATTTGACTGAATATTGTGCCACTTCAGTTTTTGAGAGCTAAATTTTATTTCTTCTTAAATATTTATTGATCAGGAATTAATTTCCTTGCACTAATTAGTTTGCTACCATGTCTTTTTGTCACCATAACTCAATTCACAATATGTTACATTAAAGAAGCACTAACTGTCTAATGCCACTAGCAGTTTTACCACAGCAGATATGCCAAGAAAATGAATGATTTGATAAGGCTACATAAAGGTTATCGAAAAGAACTTGAAATAATCAGTGCTAGTAATATAAGCAGAGAAGGCAATGGCACCCCACTCCAGTACTCTCTTGCCTGGAAAATCCCATGGATGGAGGAGCCTGGTAGGCTGCAGTCCATGAGGTCGTGAAGAGTCGGGCACAAATAAGCAACTTCACTTTCACTTTTCACTTTCATGCATTGGAGAAGGAAATGGCAACCCACTCCAGTGTTCTTGCCTGGAGAATCCCAGGGATGGGGGAGCCTGGTGGGCTGCCGTCTATGGGGTCGCACAGAGTCGGACATTTAGCAGCAGCAGCAGCAGTAATGTAAGTTTGTACTGGGGAAAGTGATCTTAGAATGATCTTAAGGAGATTTTTTTAAAATCTAGCTTCTGTGGATGCCCTATTATAAAAAGTAGCAAGACATATTTAAAAGGTAAAAGATTTTAAGTCACAAAAATATAGCTTCAATTCCTGGCTCGTAAGGTTCCAGTTGGTTTTGGAAATGTACTTAACCTCTCTAACCTGTATATTGTTCGTTCCTAAAACTAGAGAATGTAATGTCCACTATTCAAATCTGTAACATAGACTGCATATTACATCAAATTATACATCATCATGCTAGATATAGCAACAAAAACAATAACAAACACGTGAGCAAAATATATAAAGATTCTCAACACTGCTGCATCAGTCAATTACCAGTTAGACAAACATTACACTATAGACATTCTCAAGAAGAATTAATTTAAGGCAAGGAATTGGTTACTCAAAAAACTGTGGAAAGGGCAAGAGGTTCAAAGATTAGTGAAAGTTTTCAGGAGAAAATGAAGTTTCAAGAATTTCAGTAAAGCACCACTGATAGCTCAGTTAACGCACCAAAGCAGGAATACCACTACCAACCTAATTGACCCCTTTCTGTTAATGGAAAAATGATTCTGCTTCAAGATACTATTCCCCCAATCAGTATAATTACCACAATATAAAGATTCTGTTAGAATAATAGCTTTAATTGCATCTGTTAAATCTATTTAATTACATGTTAATTAAACTGTAATAAAATGCATTTCCATCTACAATATGAAGTTTGACCCCTTAGATGAAATGAAATGTCACTGTGCAAGCGCACCAACCTACAGGCCTCTAACTGGCTTAACTGTGTTCCTCTTGATGAGGCTCAAAAGAAGATTTTACTTCTCTGCTATTAACTAAAAGCTGTTACATGATATTAATCTTGTCAAACACCAAGATAATCTATTTCCTCACTGTGCATGTGATAATTACTCAGTTGTGGTGCAACCCCATGGATTGTAGCCTGCCAGGCTCCTTTATCCCTAAAATTCTCCAGGAAAGAATACTGGAGTGTCCTAACTAGTAATACAAGAATTCAGAATGATTTTGCGTAAGCTTCTAATTTTGAGTTCTATATTTTGAATATATGAATTTACAAGGGTTCATGATTTTTTCTTCCACTCATTTATTTTCCTATATTGAGACCCGTGTTCTATTTTTTTTCCCTTAGTTAGATCTCATATTTAGAAAAGTGAATATTTATATGATATATTCTCTGAATCCTTGTATATCTGCACATGTATACGTATATGCATGTATATGTACAGACCTAACAATGAAATGCTTTCTTGGCTGGTATTTGATTGTTATATTTTCAATACTCCAAATGTGATACAGATGTAAGCTCCAAGACTAGATTTAATTATTTCTTCTCCCTTTTAAGTTTATTATTTTAGTGTGGAACTAGTATGATTTCTGCTGTCTATATAATTTAATGTAACTTCAGGATCTGGCTTTTTGTTGTTTTTCTAATCAATCTTGCCTAAGCTTTAGTATGCATTTTCACCTGCTTTCCCCAGTCTGCTAAATTTTTATTTTATTATATTTTAACTATTGCCTCAAACTCAGTTCTTCCAATTTCTCCTTCTGTAGCAAGTTATTTCCACATTAACCCTTCTGGATCTTGAAGTTCTCTCATCTTTTTCCTCACATTTCTGTCACTGTATTTTTCCTCTGCGCTTTGAGATAATTATCCCACTTCTTCTCAAGGCCACATATTCAAATTTCAAGAGTAAATATACTTACCACTTTATCTCTTGGTTTTTCTAATTTGAAAATCAAATTTTACATTCTAGAAAGCAATTTGTATATTATGTTCAAATCTCTTTCTGTGGCTTTATTAACTTTTGTTTATGTTATTAGTTGCTTTTAGCAACATCATTTTATTAAATTGCATCTGTTAAGGTTATTCTGATAATATGTGAAATTCTCATTCTCTTTCTCCCTCTTTCCCTCAACCCCACATTTTCTAGGACACACAGGTGAGTGCTGTATTTCCTCTAATGATAATCTGTTATTTTGTTTATTTTAGGGGTATAGGACCAACAATTGTGCTGGCCTACATGGTGATAACATTGTTCAATTCAGTTCCATTCAGTTGCTCAATCTTTGAGACCCCATAGACTGCAGCACTCGAGGCTTCCCTGTTCACCACCAACTCCCAGAGCCTACTCAAATTCATGTCCTTTGAGTTGGTAATGCCATCAAACCATCTCATCCTCTGTCATCCCCTTGTCCTCCTGCCTTCAAACTTTCCTAGCAAGAGTCAGTTCTTTGCATGAGATGGCCAAAGTACTGGAGTTTCAGCTTCAGCATCAGTCCTTCCAGTGAATACTCAGGATTAATCTCCATTAAGATGGACTAGTTGGATCTACTTGCAGTCCAAGGGACTCTGAAGAGTCTTTTCCAACACCACAGTTCAAAAGCATCCATTTTCAGCACTTAGATTTCTTTATAGTCCAACTTTCACATCCCTACATGACTACTGGAAAAACCATAGCCTTAACTAGATGGACCTTTGTGGTCAAAGTAATTTCTATGCTTTTTAACATGCTGCCTAGGTTGGTCATAACTTTTTTTTCCAAGGAGCAAGCTTCTTTTAATTTCATGGCTGCAGTCACCACCTGCAGCGATTTTGGAGCCCAAGAAAAAAAAAGTCACTGTTTCCATTGTTTCCCGATCTATTTGCCATGAAGTGATGGGACCAGATGATGTAATCTTAGTTTTATGAATGTTGGGCTTTAAGACAGCTTTTTCACTCTGATCTTTCACTTTCAAGAAGTTCTTTAGTTCTTCTTCACTTTCTGCCATAAGGGTGGTGGTGTCTGCATATCTCAGGTTACTGATGTTTCTTAGTATCATGAGTATTTGGCTTCCCTGGTGATTCAAACAGTAAAGAATCCACCTGCAATGCAGGAGACCCAAGTTAAATCTGTGGGTCAGGAAGATGCCCTGGAAAAGAGAACAGCTACCCATTCTAGATGTTCATGACATTGTACAGAAGGCAGTGATCAAGACCATTCCCAGGAGAAAGAATGGCAAAAAGGCAAAATGGTTATCTGAGGAGGGCTTACAAATAGCTGAGAAAAGAAGAGAAGCTAAAGGCAAAGGAGAAAATGAAAGATATACCCATTTGAATGCAAAGTTCCAAAGAATAGCCAGGAGAGATAAGAAAGCCTTCCTCAGTGATCAATGCAAAATAAAGACAAACAATAGAATGGGAAAGACTAGAGAACACTTCAAGAAAATTAGAGATACCAAGGGAACATTTCATGCAAAGATGGGCTCAATAAAGGACAGAAAGTGTATGGACCTAACAGAAGCAGAAGATATTAAGAAGAGGTGGCAAGAATACACAGAAGAACTATACAAAAAAGATCTTCATGACCCAGATAATCACAATGGTGTGATCACTCACCTAGAGCCAGACATCCTGGAATGTGAAGTCAAGTGGGCCTTAGGAAGCATCATTACGAACAAAGCTAGTGGAGGTGATGGAATTCCAGCTGAGCTGTTTAAAGTCCTAAAAGATGATATTGTTGAAGTGCTACACTCAATATGCCAGAAAATTTGGAAAATTCAGCAGTGGCCACAGGATTAGAAAAGGTTAGTTTTCATTCCAATCCCAAAGAAAGGCAATGCAAAGGAAATTCAAACTACTACACAATTCCACTCATCTCACACAGTAGCAAAGTAATGCTTAGAATTTTCCAAGCCAGGCTTCAACAGTACATGAACCATGAACTTCCAGATGTTCAAACTGGATTTAGAAAAGGCAGAGGAATCAGAGATCAAATTACCAACATCTGCTGGATCATAGAAAAATAAGAGAGTTCCATAAAAATATCTACTACTGCTTTATTGACTACACTAAAGCTTTTGATCAAAACTAATTGTGGAAAATTCTGAAAGAGATGGGAATACCAGACCACCTGACCTGCCTCCTGAGAAATCTGTATGCAGGTCAAGAAGCAGTAGTTAAAACCAGACATGGAATAATGGGCTGGTTCCTAATTGGGCAGGGAGTACATCAAGGCTGTATATTGTCACCCTGCTTATTTAACTTATATACAGAGTACATCATGTGAAATGCCAGGCTGGATGAAATATAAGCTTGAATCAAGATTGCTGGGAGAAATAGTAATAACCTCAAATATGCGGGTGACACCACCCTTATGGCAGAAAGCAAAGAGGAACTGTAGAGCCTCTTGATGAAAGTGATAGAGGAGAGTGAAAAGCTGGCTTAAAACTCAACATTCAAAAAACTAAGATCAAGGCATCTGGTCCCATCACATCATGGCAAATAGATGGGGAAACAATGAAAACAGTGAGAGACTTTATTTTCTTGGTCTCCAAAATCACTGCAGATGGTGACTGCAGCCACGATATTAAAAGACGCTTGCTCCTCAAGAAAAGCTATGACAAACCTAGATAGCATATTAAAAAGCAGAGATCTTACATTGCCAACAAAGGTTCATATAACCAAAGCCATGGGTTTTTCAGTAGTCATGTACAGGTATGAGAATTGGACCATAAAGAAGGCTGAAAACTGGAGAACTGATGCTTTCCCACAGTGGTGTTGGAGAATGCTCTTGAGAGTCCCTTGGACTGCAAGAAGATCAAACCAGTCAGTTGTAAAGGAAATCAGTCCTGATTATTCATTGGAAGGACTGACGCTGAAGCTGAAGCTCCAATACTTTGGCTATCCAATGCGAAGCACCAACTTATTGGACCCTGAAGCTGGGAAAGATTGAAGGCAGGAGAAGGTTATGACAGAGGATGAGATGATTGGAGGGCATCACGGACTCGACATACTTGAGTGTGAGCAAGATCTGGGCATTGGTGATGAACAGGGAAGCCTGGTGTGCTATACTCCATGGGGTCACAAAGAGTTGGGCACAGCTGAGGGCCTGAACTGCACTGAACTCAGTATGCTTCCCTGGAGGATTCCACGGACAGAGGAGCCTGTGTGGACTGTTCTTCATGGCAGTCTCTCCTGTTAGGTGTGTAGTAGGCTGTCAGGCATCTTTTCAGGCTTCAATCAACTTACAACCAGGAAAAGATCAGGTTGTACCTTGGCACCTGATATCAATATCAAGAGATCCTCATCAGAACTGTTCATGGTTCAGTGCCACTTTATCTTATTATCCTCTTTTCCATAGGACAAATTCTCAGCATGAAACCCTGATAAAATCTGCTGATAGCAATCAGAAGAATAAAGGCTTATATGAGAGGCAGACTGATCTGAAGGAGACATGAGGTAAATTTCTGGCTTGAGGGAAACATTCTATATCTTGATTACAGGATATATGCCTTTTCTCAACTCACAGAATTTAACACCTAATATCTGTGGGCACCACCATATGTAAACTATACCTCAAAAGAAAGTAAATCGTTCTTCAAAAGTACTAGAAGAAAATAGCAAATACATTATTATATGTTTAGTAAGATATATACTTAGCTATCTTATGCCATCTGTGTGTATGCATAGAGATGTCTTGATGTTGTTTTGATTTTTATGGGCACTTGCATTTTTAAAAATTTATTTTTGGTAATTGTGTGTGTTTGTTATTGATTGAGAGAGACTATTGAACGAGACAGAGTCAAAAGAATGGAGTGATAATGTTAAAATCTACTTCTTTTCCAGTATGGGGTGAACTGACAGCTTTGCAGTATGGTTGCTGGTCTCTAGTCAATGAGTCGTATAATTCAGGGACAGCCTTCCCCTGGCTTTCACAGCTTTCTATTATTTTTCTCCTCTGAAATTTTCTTCTTTTTTTCTGGTATGCTAACATCTTCTCTGTCAATCAGAAGGAAGGTGGCTTTTCAGACACTCTGTTAAGAACTGCTTCTGAATTGTGCTGCCTCACATTTTTCCTGGCATTTTACAGAATTCATTAACAACTTGGCTGCCTTCTTATGTCAATCTGATTCATATTTATAGACACAGTTTGTAGTCCTCTGGTAGATTAAATTGTATTTTAGACAAGGAAAGTGTACAAAGGAAACAATTTCTGATTAGATGCTCTGGAAACCATTGAGCCAAGATGACTACTCATTCTAAACCTATTGACCTCAGCATGTCCTGTTAGGATGTTAGATAAAACAAGAACAACAAGAAAGCTTATAGTTTATTAGCTTATTTTGTTTTGAGTTTGTATTTATCTTGAATTTGTAAAGGATTACTTATTATTGTACAAATGTGAATAAATGATACATTTGTGAAAGACAAGCTTCTTTTTATGGTCACTAATCCTCTCTAAGGGGGCTTCCCCAGGGGCTCAGTCATAAAGAATCCACCTGCACTGCAGGAGCTGCAAGAGATGTGAGCTTGATCCCTGAGTTGGGAAGATTCCCTGGGAAGGAAATGGCAACTCACTCCAGTATTCTTGCCTGGATAATCCCCTGGATAGAGGAACCTGGGAGCTACAGTCCATGGGGTTGCAGAGAGTCAGACACACCTGAAGCAGCTTGGCACACATGCACACAACCCTTTCTCAAATGGTAAACAGCCAAAAGCCTTTCAGGGATTCAGATTTTGGGGAAGAATTACTTGAGATTTTTTCCTATATTGGAAATTATACTTTAAAGAGTTAATAAAGTAATCTATTTTTATGTCAATATTTCCATATCACAATCTCACTTTAACTACAAAATTTTAATTGGAGACTTTTAGATGAAAAAAGCTGAGGAGTGATTGGCAAATGATGCCTATAAGTTTTCAAATATTAATTCAAATATTTATCCACAATCTGCTCCCACCCATTGGAATGAAAGGAGAAAGTCTCATGCACTACAAAACATCTAACCTCCATTAGTAAAATATTATTATCCTGTGCAAATACTGTGTAGCATTATTGTCCAGAGGCTAGGATTATTACTATAGAAAAGCTGATGCTATGTTTATGACAGAGAGTATACAGATGTCAAGTGTAGTGGTGTTGGGTCTAAAAAGATTTTGAAAACTGTGTTTTTCACTTCTCTATTAGCATTAAGATGCTAAAAAGAAAAAAAGGAATCTGACAGCTACATTATGGATTTATGCAAATTACTTACAACAAACTAGACAGATACCTTTGTACAAGGGGAAAATGCTCCAAAGCAGGTGCACTAGAATTCTTTCATGACTGTCAAAAACCATACCCTTTGAACTCATCCTCAAATTAATTTAGAATAATTTCCTCCAAATATAGGAGTCTTCATTCAGACTATCAATTTACAGTAGCCTTCTATATGCCAAGAAATCTTTAATATACTGCCCATCTGATTATAGCAAACAATTAACTGAAAAGAAATTCCTTCCACAGTCTCAAGGATTTTTAGTATTAACAATTAACAACGTTCAAGTTTCAATTGTTTTTTCCCTTCAATCACTATTTGGCTATCTCACATTCTGTGTATTAAAAGAAAAGTTAATATCTACATCTATCTACCTCTAACTTACTGCCTTCCACTTTAGAATGTCCTCATGATGTGATACAGAATAAATTAGACCTCATTGATTTCCATTCGAATCATAGCTATTGTGTAGTGTTCATTATTATGTCTGTCATTTGTTTTATTTTCTGTACCAGGTAGATAATGACAATATTTCCAATTATTTTTTAATAAGTTCTGAATAAAGGGCAACCTGCACTTTATTGGGCTTATTCTCAACTTCTTAAATCAACCTTTAAATGTTAATATAAACAAATTTATCTGTTACATTCAAGATGAAAACACTTTGACACAGAATTTTTATGATTATTATTATAACTGAAGGTTTCAATTTTCTATCAAATATAATTAAATTAATAAAATTTCCATTTAAAAATGAAACTTATAAATCTTAAAAACAAATCAAATCTTAGAAAATTAAGTAAAAAATTTGAAAGGTCCTATTAATGTCCCTTAGTATATAAGATTATCTGTTTATGTAAATAAGCCCATAGAAATTTGTCACTATAAGTTTTGTAGAAAAAGTTACCATTTGCACTAATATAAAGTAAAGTGGTACCATGACAATTATTCTTCAGTAGTGAGAAATTCTGAGTGATGAATTAAGCTAGACACATGCAAACTAATTTGAATAAAAATGCCACGGCATTTATTTCATCATTATTAACTGCAACTGGTATTTCACTGTATATTCAATTGTGGCTTTATTTGTAATAGTTGTTGGCAAACAATGTGATTTAAATAAATATTCACAAAAGACAACATACAAATCACTAAGAAATATACTTTCAAATGTTTAACACCAATAGTATCAAAGATGTTAAATAAAGACATAGTCTTAATTCACTTTTGTCTCATCAAAATAATACATTATTGTAAATACCCATTTCCTGAGTCAAACATTATAGTTGGTGAGTATGTACAATGTTAAAGATCTGGAAGACAGTATGGGCTGCCATATAAAATGCATCAAAACCCCTGGATGGGAGGGAGGTTTGGGGGAGAATGGATACATGTACATGTGTGGCTGGGTCCCTTCGCTGCTCATCTGGAACTATCATAGCACTGATAATTGCCTATACCCCCACACAAAATAAAATGCTTATTAAAAAAATAAAGAAAAATAAAATATCATACGCAAAATAGATAGCAAGTGGGAATTTGTTGTGTGACCCAGGGAGCTTAACACAGTGCTCTATGACAACTTAGTGGGGTGGGATGGAAAGGGAGATGGGTGGGGGGTTCAGGAGGGAGAGGACATATGTACGCCTGTGGCTGATTCACGTTGCTATGGGGCAGAGGTTAGCACAATATTCTAAAGGAATTATCCTCCAATAAAAGAGAAAAAATAATCATAAATGTAAATATATATATATAAAGTGAAAGTCTCTCAGTCGTGTCTGACTCTTTGTGACCCTATGGACTGTATAGTCCATGGAATTCTCCAGAATACTGGAGTGGGTAGCCTTTTCTTCTTTGGGGGATCTTCCCAAGCCAGGGACTTCACCCAGGTCTCCCACATTGCAGGTAGATTCTTTACCAGCTGAGCTACAAGGGAAGCCTGAGAATACTGGAGTAGGTAGCCTATCCCTTCTCCAGTGGATCTTCCCAACCCAGGAATCCAACCGGGGTCTCCTGCATTGCAGGTGGATTCTTTACCAAATGAGCTAAGAAAACCCTTTACAAAGTACCTATGCAGCAATCTCATTCCTGGGGATTTGTTCCAAGAAAATAAATATAATTTTTTTTTTGCATTTTTGTTTACTACAGTAAAAATATGAAGCTGCATTAAAAATCCAACACATTTTTAAAATAAGCAATGCCTAAATCTGGAAACAGTATGTGTCTTAAATATTATAATAGAATGATGTTTATCATTATTGAAAGATGTTCCTATATTAAAAATTAAATAGAAAAGAATCAATAAAAGAATAAAACTGAGAAGAAAGAGTTAACCGACCAGGCTTACCTGTTATTCTTTGAAAGAATTACTTACAAAGTTGTCTCTTGGCTAGCATCTGGAAACTTAGATATTAAGAAGGTTCCCAACACTTCAACAGAACAGCGTTTCTGCATAGCTCAGCTATACCTGCTTTTCTTCTGGAAATCCGAAATTTGATTATATTCCAGGCAGAGGGTGCCTACTAGATCATCACCCAATAAAACCCTGGGCACTGAGTCTCTTATGAACTTACCTAGTTGGTGACATTTCACATGTGCTGTCACACTCATTTTTGATGGAATTAAGCATGTCCTATGTGACCCTTGAAGTTTGTAGCTAGTTTCCCTAGACTTGCCTATGTGCCTCTTCCCTTTGCTGATTTTGCTTTTTATTCTTTCATCAAAATAAATCATTATGACTGTATGCTGAGATTGCTGACTCCTCCAAGTGAGAAATCAAACCTGGGGGTGGTTGGTGACCCTCGACACTGTCTTGCCTGGGGAATCCCATGGACAGAGAAGCCTGGCAGGCTACTATCCATTGGGTCAAAAGAGGTGGACATGGCTTAGCGACTATACCAATTAGAAAAGAAAGTAAGTGAAGTCTCTCAGTCGTGTCCAAATCTTTGCAACCCCATGGACTGTAGCCTACCAGGTTCCTCCATACATAGGATTTTCCAGGCAAAAGTTCTGGAGTGGGTTGCCATTTCCTTCTCCAGGGGATATTCCCGATCCAGAGATCAAACCCAGGTCTCCCGCATTGCAGGCAGGCGCTTTACTGTCTAAGCTACAGCTGGCTTACTTGGTAATAATAGATACTTATAAATGAATTTATATGGGCTTCCCTGGTCGCTCAAAGAGTAAAGAATCTGCCTGCAATGCGGAAGACGTGGGTTCAATTCCTGGGTTGGGAAGATCCCCTGGAGAAGGGAACAGCTACCCACTACAGTGTTCTGGCCTGGAGAATTCCATGGACAGAGGAGCCTGGCGGACTATAATCCATGAGGTTGCAAAGAGTTGGATATGACTGAGTGCCTTTCATTTTCACTGTCATAAATGAATAAGAAAAAACAAACCAGCATGTTAAGAATATAAGCAGTAAACTATGTGTGTTCATATATATATTTTTCTTGCTATTAGTTATCAGTAGTGCTATCTTATCTATGAGTTCTGTAATTAATGAAAAATAAATACCACAGTTACATAAATGATTGAATTATGTTCCTTCTGTTCCTAAAATTAAGAAACCTAAACAAAGGCAATATTTATAAAAGTTATAATCGGAAGTGGTGAGACAGAGTATTACCACTAAATGCACAGAAAGAATGTATACAATATTGATTTCCTCACTTCTTTCAAAATATTTTTATTTACTAGTATATGTAAAAGTGTCCTACTATTAGTTTGGTTCTCAGCACCTTCAGAAACCAAATATATTAAATTTTGCAAAAACCAATCTATTTTTGTGTTTGACATTTAAAAAAAATTTAATATGTGATGTGGATTTGAACATTATAAGTTTAGTTTCCTCCTGCACTATTTTCTCAACAAGAGTAACTTCTATTGAGGTCTGAAGTTTATTAATTTATTTACATGTTATTTACTCATCTTAATGTACTTATAGGAGATAATTTGAGAATATCTTTAGGGAAAAATTAAGAAATGGATACAAAAGTGAAGAAATTTATAAAGACTGGCTAATTTGTTTCTAAAAGAAAATGCATGAATACAAAATCTTAAATAGAGCTTTAAATCTATTTACAACCAACTCTTAGTCTTATGAATATTAATTGCTAATTAATGTCACCTAACAAGGAAATAGAATTTTTCCCACTTGAAGTACATACACTTCTGTTGTAGAATCTAAATTTTTGTTCTTTGGCCAAGAATTCATAAACTTCAAGGCACTTAAATATTTCACTTTCAAAGTATTTTATGTTTGTGGATCAGAAATATAGACTCGGACTTCCCTGTAGAGCTCAGTGGTAAAAAATCTGCCTGTCAATGCAGGAAATACAGGTTCAATCCCTAATCCAAGAAGATCCCACATGCCATAAAGAAAGTAAGCCCGTGAGCCACAACTGAATCCCACATGCCCAAGACACCGAGCTCTGCAACCAGAGAAGCCCCTGCAATGAGAAGCCTGCATGCCACAGGCAGACAGTAGCACCCACTCACTGCAACTAGAGAAAAGCTCATTCATCATCAAAGACCCAGTACAGCCACAAATAAATAAATAAAATGATTTTTAAAAAAGAAATAGAGAACTTTGAAAATAGGTTTAAATTTATTATAATTTGACATTTGGTACAAGAAAAGAGGATAATGTTCATGTTCAGAGATATGAAAACAGCATTAATCTCAAAACTTTAAGAACTCAAGTGTTAAAAGTTCCCATCAATTTAGATCTCTTTTATTGTGAAATGGTACGTGATACTTCATATGTCATAAAGCAGAAAGAGAAAATAGAAAACTCTAGTTGAGCATATTTTGCCATTTCTAAAAAATGTTAAATAAAATCTGCTCATATGTATCCTTCCAATCTAGAGGTTCACATTCTCTTGCAAATATATTTGTATCAACCTTGAATGAACCATGTTAGTCACTCAGTCATGTCTGACTCTTATGTGACCCCATGGACTATATAAACCACCAGTGGCTCAGACTGTAAAGAATCAGCCTGCCATGCAGGAGACCCAATTCAATCCCTGGGTTGGAAAGATCTCCTGTAGAAAGGAATGGCTACCCACTCCAGTTTTCTTGCCTGGGAAATCCCATGGACAGAGGTGCCTAGTGGGCTAGGCAAAAGTCCCAGGTCATAGGGTAGCAAAGAGCTGGACAAGACTGAGTGACTAACACTTTTGCTTTCACTTTCACTTTCAATAAATCATATTGCATTTCAAAGTGTAAGTTCTTGCCTGTTCAACTATAGTTCTGATATGGTGTATAGCAAGAATATTTTCATTGTTATTGTTATTTATTAGCAATTTTTGGTTTTGATGGGGCACATTGTGGAAACACTGCAGAGAATGCTTTTGTTCTATGTTTTAAGGTGTCATTGAAGATTCCCATCCCTTCTTACTTAACGGAAATTTTCTGGGCCACTTTATTGTTTAAGGCCTCTGATGAAATCAAATGCTCTTCAGTGTTTATGTTTATTAAGTTTGACTGCCACTGTGGGAACAATTTAGATTGCTTGAAGAATGTGCCCAAATAATGAGACTGATTGATAGCTGAGTGAGATTAAAAACCCCATAAAAGTAAAAGGGAAATATGTTTTTTATACCTTTAGGCTTTTTCTTCCTTTTTTTTCCCCAATATTTTGAACTGTTATATATTGAATTATCATCTAGTCTTTAATCAGTTGGGTTCTCATTTTATATGAGTAAACCACAGAATAAGGAACCAAAGCCAAAGTTCTAAGAAATATTTACGCCTTCATATCCTTGTTTTAATGGTGAAGTATTGAGCTTTATTCTAATACTAACTTACTAGATAGTTTTTATTTCTTTAAAAAAATGCTCACCATATATAAATTTCAAAAAAATGATTTCATGACTTTTAGGTGATTTACTCATTTTTGCACTTCAGTCATCTCTGACTCTTTGTAACCCCATGGACTGTAACCCACCAGGCTCCTCCATCCATGGGATTCTCCCGGCAAGAATAGTGGAATGGGTTGCCATGCCTTCCTCCTGGGGATCTTCCTGACCCAGGGCTCAAATCTATGTCTTTTAAGTCTTCTGCATTGGCAGGTGGGTTCTTTACCAGTAGCACCACCCAGGAAGCCCCTTACTCATGTCCAACATCCTTTATTTTTCCATTGGTAACTGAGGATTTCACAATTAGGCTTTTCAGAGTTGTTATACATGATTTAGTCTGATGGTAAAGAAGGATTTAGAGGATCCCACTCACTTCTACAGAAACCCACTCCTTCAAAAAGCCATGAATGAATCAATGTAGGGCAAAGAACAATTTTCCAGACTTCATATTAAAGCCATGATAACATGGGATGATGAAGGATAACTAGAGAATTGGATGGAAGGATAACTGGACTTAACTTCTAGCCAAACTAATATTCTTTTATCAAGTCTTGCATTCTGAAAACATGTTTAAAGAGACCATAGGAATAAATAAAGAGCTACTTGAGAATACTATTTACATATCAAGTTTCCTAGACCAATATAATAAATCTGCTTTTCATCTCTCTTTTCATCACTTCTCCATCAGTAACACCTGCTCTGCATAAGGGATACATGTTCTGAACTGGCTAAAGTTTTCTTTGGATAACTGTGTGTTTATGAAGAGCAGATTCCTCTGCACTGTCAAGGCTGTCTTCAGAATCTATGCCAAGCTTTGGGAGGGACTGACATAGACATAGCCATCTCAAAAAAGTCAAGATAATTTTTTAGGTACTGCATATTTTTGATCTTGAGAAACACAGTATGTGATTGATTCTTCCCAGTCCACAGATCTGCAGAATTATTCTAAGTCAATTTAAAAGAAAATTGTCAGACCTGTTAATTAACACATGTTGTTTTTGAAACAAATATTATAAAATCTTAAGGACAGAACAAATTTTAGGAAGAATTTATAAGGCAAATCTATATTACAAATCGTGGTTATGGTTGAATAAAACTAAATTGTCTACATGAAACTGAAGCTTGTTTCTAAGCTGAATTTTGGAGAGACTGTGCTTTTGAGATACATGCCAAGATCTCTATTTGACTTTTCAAGGTATATTATGGCATCAAAGTTTGTTGTCTTCCAAAAATGAAAAAAAAATTTATATATATATATATATATATATATATATAAAATGTATATGTATATGTATATGTATATATATCAGTTCAGTTCAGTTCAGTCACTCAGTCATGTCCAACTCTTTGTGACCCCATGGATTGTGGCACGCCAGACTTCCCTGTCCACTAGCAATGCCTGGAGCCTGCTCAAACTCATGTCCATCAAGTCAGTGATGCCATAAAACCATCTCATCCTCTATCGTCTGCTTCTCCTCCTGCTTTCAATCTTTCCCAGCATTAGGATCTTTTCCAAAGAGTCAGTTCTTTGCATCAGGTGGCCAAAGTATTGGAGTTTCAGCTTCAGCATCAGTCTTTCCAATGAATATTCAGGACTGATTTCCTTTAGGATGGACTGGTTGGATCTCCTTGCAGTCTAAAGGAATCTCAAGAGTCTTCTCCAACACAAGAGTTCAGAAGTATTCTTTGCTGCTCAGCTTCCTTTATAGTCCAACTCTCACTTCCATATATGACTACTGGTAAAAGATAGATTTGACTAGGCAGACCTTTGCTGTCAAAGTAATGTCTTTGCTTTTTAATAAGCTGTCTAGTTCGGTCATAGCTTTTCTTTCAAGAAGCAAGTGTCTTTTAATTTCATAACTGCAGTCACCATCTACAGTGATTTTGGAGCCCCCCAAAATAAGTCTCTGTTTCCATTGTTTCCCCATCTATTTGCCATGAAGTGATGGAACTGGATGCCATGACCTTAGTTTTTTGAATGTTGAGCTTTAAACCAGCTTTTTCACTCTCCTTTTCACTTTCATCAAGAGGCTCTTTTGTTCTTCTTCACTTTCTGCCATAAGGGTGGTGTCATCTGCATATCTGAGGTTATTGATATTTCTCCCAGCAATCTTGATTCCAGCTTGTGTTTCACCAAGCCCAGCATTTCGTATGATGTACTCTACATATAAGTTAAATAAGCAGGGTGACAATATACAGCCTTGACATACTCCTTTCCCAGTTTGAAGACAATCTGCTGTTCCATGTCTGGTTCTGACTGTTGCTTCTTCACCTGCATACAGATTTCTCAGGAGGTACGTCAGGTGGTCTGGTATACCAATCTCTTGAAGAATTTTCCACAGTTTGTTGTGATCTACACAGTCAAAGGCTTTGGTATAATAATAATGCAGAAGTAGATGTTTTTCTGGTATCCTCTTGCTTTTTTGTTGATCCAACAGATGTTGGCAATTTGGCCTCTGGTTCCTCTGCCTTTTCTAAATCCAGCTTGAATAACTGGAAGTTCATGGTTCATGAACTGCCGAAGCCTGGCTTGGAGAATTTTGAGAATTACTTTGCTAGCATGTGAAATGAGAGCAATTCTGTGGTAGTCTAAATTTCCTTGCATTGCCTTTCTTTGGGACTGGAATGAAAACTGACCTTTTCTAGTCCTGTGGCCACTATTCAGTTTTCCAAATTTTCTGACATATTGAGTGCAACACTTTTATAGCATCATCTTTTAGGATTTGAAATAACTCGACTGGAATTCCATCCCCTCCACGAGTTTTGTTTGTAATGATGCTTCCTAAGGCCCACTTGACTTCGCATTCCTGGATGTCTGACTCTAGGTGAGTGAGCACACCATTGTGGATATGTGGGTCATGAAGATCCTTTTGGTACAGTTTGATATATTCTTGCCACCTCTTCTTAATATCTTCTTTTCTGTTAGTTCCATACCATATCTGTCCTTTATTGTACACATCTTTGTATAAAATATTCTCTTGGTATCTCTAATTTTCTTGAATATATATATATTATATGTATATATATATATGTATATGTATATATATATACACACACATGAAAAAATATTCCTAAACAACTTGAACCCTTTTGTCTGAACAAAGGAAGTGACTACAAGAGTCTGGCATAAGCATTCACGTAATCAGAAAACAACAACAACAACAAAGACTGTGGCTATCCATTTGCATTGACAGCATAGGTATAAGTGTTTCTGACTGAACTGACAAGATTTTCTTTGGTCCCGACATATTAATTTAAATAATAATAGCAGCAGTTATCATTATAAAATATAAAAATCCAGAATATAAAGTTAGACAGGATCTAGCAACTCAAAATTCCCCTTCATTTATAACCAGAAATCTGGAAATCTTCCCTGAATTTTCCCTTTCTTTCCTCTCACTGATTAATCTCTCTTCTATATCTATCTTGAATTTATGCACGTTTTCCCCACCCTTAATAGTATTTGCTCTAGACTATCATAATCTTGTACCTCTTTTGCAGCTTACACAAATAATTTCTTGCCCTGATTTTGTATTTGTCATGACGTTTCACTTCCCTCACTACACTGGACTAACATTATCAAAAACATTACCAGCCTTCTCCATCCCCTTATGATGTATAAAGCAGCAAAGACTGTTATTTCCATAGTAACAGTGAGAAAAGTTGGATAAACCACAAGATTATAACTTTGTTGTGTCCATCAGGCAACTGAGATCATAAGACAACTAGGTAATCTGAATTTTAAAGGGAAAGCACCCTCTAAGGAGAAATGGGACAACGAGGAGAGTTAACATACAAGAGGCTAAGAAGAAATTGAACAATTTGCTAATGATCAAAAGTGCATTAGCTTGTCAGTCTAGAATACCCTGGAGACCAAGACACAAGGGGAATTTTACACACTTACAAGATCTTTTCCTTAGATTTCCATTGGGTGCTCAGGTAGAAGATTAGGGGCAGTGGAAAAAAGACCAGAGAGCCCACATTATTGATACAGGCATGTAGGAGATAATTAGCCCACATCAAGGGCATGGCTGGTGGCAAGAGATCAACTTCCAGGCGAGGTACACCAGATCTACTGCTCTTTTCCTTCCCTAACTAAGCTAATTTTTCTGATTATGTTAGATTTCTTTCAATTACTTGCATGGCCTATGTTATATCTTATATTAAGGCTTCTGAAGATGCCAGTCCCTCTACCTCATAAATTTCTACCTACTCTTTCTCCTGGATAATTTGCTTGCTGATTCTTGAAATATTCACTTAACTTTGACATACTTTTCCTCAGTAAATTTTCATTACCTGATTCCATCATTCCTATAAGATGTAAATTGATGCCTAGGATACTTCATTTCTCATACTCCTTTCTACACTTCGCATGTTTAGTTTTACTGACTTTTTCTTCCAGAGTCTAAGCTTCTTGAGAACAGGGAGCAACTCCATCTTATGCAAATTTTTATTCATAGCACCTAACACAGAAAAACTGTTCAATACAGACTATTGATTGACTAAAAGGTCAATACAATTTTTGTGTGAAAATTGCTTGCATATACTTCACTCTGATGTACTTTGTGTTCTTGCTGACTCATATGTCTAGCCCTGATTATTTTCTTTTCTTCATTACTTCTGGGTTTTTGCAGATTAATACATACTCTGCCAAATAAGTGAATTCTGTAACAGAAATGTGCTATTTTTAAAATAAATAGCACCATAATAACTCCTCTGCAGACTTTAATTGCCCACCTAAATATGCAAATGTAAAGCCTCATTATCAACATCAGTATCCTTGCTTCCTATTAAGACTTTTCATTCACAATTGTATTATTAGCTTACATGGAGGATACTAGCTAACAGTCAAGTGTTCAGGTTTGATGATATCTGTGACCAGAAAACATAAATTTCAGAAGAAATGCAAGGTATTACATTTGGAAAAGATATTAACTATCAACATGAGGAACTGAAACAACCGAATTTCATTTACCAACAGCTTTATCTTAGTTAGTGAACTATATCCATAAAATGAAATGGATTCTTTCCCTGAGAGATTCCTCAAAAAGCACAAATATAGTCTATACTCACTGCTTTTTAAAGACATAACAGAATCTTGGAATTGGGTTCTGGAAAGAGCAGGTGTATGTATTTTCATACTTTTACTGTGAAATGTAACCCATTTTAAGAGAAAAGTTATATATGTTATATATAAGCTTCATGTATTCCAATATCAATGTACTTATTTCTATAAGAAAATAGTCTAGTGAAAAAATTGTGTCTTTTTCTACTTCTACTGAAAGTTAAATCAATAAAATACAAATATTTTCCTCCTTTACCAGTTTAAAAATCACTGCTAATCTCTACTATATTTCTCTTTCTGTTGCTACTGCACAACTTGACAAAAACAGAATATAGCTACAATTCTCAGTAACTTTTGCTTCCCTCGTGGCTCAGAAAGTAAAGAATCTGCCTGCAATGTGGGAGACTCAGGTTCAATTCCTGGGTGGGAAAGATTCTCTAGAGAAGGAAATGGCTACCCACTCCAGTATTCTTGCCTGGAGAGTCCCATGGACAGAGCAACTGGGAGGCTACAGTCCATGGGATCACAAAGAATTTAACACGACTGAGCAAGTAACTTTTAACTTTCCCTTCAAGTGCCTTTTGCAGTAACCCTTTGATTATTCTCAGGTGATGTTCTTATACTAGCTACTATATTTAGAGGCTCTGTGAAATGCAGTATCAAAATAATCATTTAGAGCTCAATTTTAAGTTAGAAGGATCTTTATTATTACTCAGAAAGCTTTTCATTTCCTGCTTTCTTAGTTTTTTAGGAGAAATTCTACTAACAACAAAAATTAAAGTCTATCAATAGCTAAAGCAAAAGCTTGTCTTACAATAGTAGATCAATCTTCCAATTCACTGAAATCTACACTTGCTAATTACAAGTTACTTCTACTATCATTGATTCCTTGAATTTTTCAGCATTTCATTTGTAACTAAGTTGACATAAACATTGCTACAGCCAAGATTGTTAATGCTAAAAGAGCAGCTGGTTGACATAAAATTGGTCTTTTAAACATGTCTCTATATCCTTCTCGCTAGTCCTTGAATTCTGTTTTACAACGGGAGCACACATACTTTTTAGTTTATTACTATTTCATTTCACATTTATATTACAGTCTTGAACTTGAAAGAATTCTTGCACTGTCTTTTATGGAAATTCAACTTACACTTTAAGTGTTGAGCAATATTATTTCCTTCAAAAGGATGTTTGGTTTCCTATCCCTCAAATTAATTACAACTAGAAGACAATTTTCAAGACATAGGACCTTATAGTTTTTGGGGTTTTTTTAAGCTAACCACTTGTGTGTTTTTTGTTTTTTGGTTTTTTCCCTACGAGAACCACATATTAGTCATATTAACTTTAAAAACTTTACTTACATTTCTGCAACTTATGTAACTTGAAAAACTTAACATTCTGATATAGTCTATTCCTCAATTTATCTTAAGGTATTTGATAATAAATGTAGTTTAATGTCTTGATGACATTTTCTTTTTAAAAATAAAAAAGATAAAGAATAATTAAATTATATTATTAGCATTGGTTGAATTAAATAAAATACTAATCTAAAAGAAAAACAATGATAAAATTAGATCAGTTTTATAAAAATGTATTCAATTTTTACATAATAACAATATTCTTATGACAATGATTTACTTTCTAATTTGGCTTTGTGTTATCTTTTACTGTTCTCTGGAACTTGAATATAGGCTTGACAGTTACAAGGAAAATGTTTCAAGATTGTTGTTTTTCAAAGATGTTTTACAAAATGTTCCTAGTTAAAGGAAAAGAATAACCAAAAATGTAGTAGAAATGACAGCCTGATATTCTATGCACATCACTTCTGCATATCTTCAATAACAGAATGAATCAGTCTATTTACTAACGTAGAGCATTTCTTTCCAAACTTCAAGGTCAGGTATATTTTTGTCAAGTAAAATTATGTCTTATGCTAGATCACTTTAAGTAAGAAACAACAAAATCTTTAAGAAAAAAATGTGTTGATTGTTGAGAAAGTGACCAACTAAAAAGAAAATGTCAATGTAGACAAAATGTTAAGGCTAAATAGGGTAAAAGAAAAGCTGCAAAAGCATCTCCAAAAGTTGCCCATGAAAATCTTCATGATTGTGATTTGTGATACTGAGACACATTATGCTTCCCATAATGACACTTATACACTTTAGGAGCCAAGGCACTTAAAAGCAAAATGAAGTATTTAAGAGAGAGATTATTTGCTTTACTAGCAGGTATAAATAAGATTAAAACATTTAGGAGTTTATGAAATTCTTCTTTAAATAGAATCCATGATTATCCTTTTCTACCTCTTTAGTACCTCTCATCCCTAAATTCCTGGTGCTTTAAAATAACTGTGTATTTAAAAGTAATATGAGAGTTCTCCAGAGCAAATATCCATTCCTGAATCCAGAGACTTATCTTTCTTAGGCAAATGTGCTTCACATAATTTATTCCATCTGTTTCATCATTTTATTAAAAAAATTCTTTTTAAGTTTTCATGGCACAACTTGAGAAGTACTATTATAACCTTTTCAAGACTATTTTCCCCTGTCATCACCCTTTCATTATGTTCAAGCAGGATTCGTTCCTTTGGTTGCACTGACTTTTCCCATTAAATATAGTAAGATTCAATCCGGTGGATCTATTCTGAGATTGGCCAGTTCAATGTAGATTTCTCGACTTGTCTGTATTATCTGTGACTCATTTACAAGAAACAGGTTATTAACTTTCTCCATTCCATGGACCAGAGAATACATGCGTCGGCAGTATAGGACTATAAAACTTTTTTGGCATATTTTGCACTGTTTTCACTTTAATGCATTTGCTAACCTTCTTTACAATATAAATTACATCATACTTTTACAAGGGTTATGAATGACCTCAGGAAAACAGATAACAGAATTCTGGCACATTAAAGACTCCTCCAAATGTCAACTTTTCAGAGTAAAATTATTATTATATCATTTTTGAAAAAGAGCATACAAAGTGTGCAAATTGTGTAAAAACCTGCAAAAGGGGATAAAGCAAAGAAATAAAGTATTTGTATTGTAAATGTTAACAGTTTAATATTGCTATAAACATGATAAGTAGTCTTATTTTCTGAGTAGTCTTTCAATAGCACTATTGAAATTAGTACTTTAAATTCTTTGCCAAGGAGAGTACATTTATAGTTTTTAAAGTTTATTCAATTTTGATTTAATTTATTAAGTATCTACTCTATATGAGGAATTACATATTATAGTATTACATAAAACACATAAATAAGTAAATAAATATAACTATTATCTGGTATATCAAACAGCATTTCTAAATTATTTTTAAAAGCTTTTCCTTAGATTGAAAATTCCATATTTTATTTCTTTAAAAAGTCCTAATTCAGACATAATTTTAATTGTACTCTAATAAACAGGAGCCAGTCATTTTTCTCTTTATATGACTATAATTCTTCAGTGTTCAGAAAATGTGGTATCTAAAAGTACCTAGATTTCTTAGATCCTTTATATATAACTGAAAATAGACATATAAAGAAAATGAAATGATATAAAAACACTGAAGTGAATTTCTCAAAATTTAAATAATTTTAATATAAGGTAGGTTAAAAGTTATAGCAAACTTTACTTTTGAAAATAAATTTAAATAAACTTCAAATTCTGTATTTAGATAATGTGCCACATAGATTTAAATGAAGTGTTGTGGTGAGAGATTTATTCTTATTACAATAGCAATAATAATAATTTAAGAGATAGCAAAGATAAATAGTACAATTGATCTTTATTACAACAATGTTATAATATTACAATTATGATAGGACAATGATTTCAAATCCAAACATGATGTAGTTCCAAGACTAAAGCAGATGGTATCATTAAACTTGTTTGCAACCAGTACAAACATATATCCAAACTCCGAACAATTTTTTTCAAATAAATTGGATAAAATAGTTTTTGTTTTCAATAATTTATAAGTAGCATATGTGGCAAATTACTCAGAGGTGACTATTAACCACTGTTACCCATATTCCTTGATTTTACTGAAAACAGTGTATCAAGCTCCAGAAAATGTAAAGATTACTTTGAGACATTCACACTTCTTTTTCCTGCTATTTTAGAATTACCTGCTGCTTGGGTACCAGTAGACTCAGTTTTAGGCAATAAGACTAAAGCAGAAGTCTGACAAGAGATTTCTAGAAACGTTTCTCTTTCCTGCTAAATGGTAGCAACAGCTCTGAGACTGACTTTTCTCCTCATGCCTGGAGATGGAACAGCCATCTTGAGGCAAGAAACAAAATGGCAGCCTATGATGATGACGTAATAGGAAGCCAGAAAGATGACTCCTTAAGCTATTTATCAATGCCAGCAACCAACCAACCTCCCTGAACTTTTCCTACTATAAAAAATAAATGGGCTATCCACGCCGGCTTAGCGCTAAAGATTCTGCTTACAATGCTGGAGATGTGGGTTCGAATCCCTGGGAAGAAATGGCAACTCACTCCAGTATTCTTGCTGGAAAATCGAATAGACAGAGGAGCCTGGTGGACTACAGTCCATAGGGTCACAAGGAGTGGAACACGACTGAGTACATATACATAAATAAGAAATAGATAAATGGCAAATTTGTGTGACACATCTTAAATAGTGGTTCCTGATACTTGTAAGTAGATTCAAATAAATATAATTTTTAGAATATATGAAAATTCAGTGTGTGTTAGTCACTCAGATGTGTCCAACTCTTTGTGACACCAAGGACTGTAGACCGCTGGGCTCCTCTGTCCATGGAATTCTCCAGGCAAGAATACTGGAGTGGGTTGCCATTTCCTCCTCCAGGGGATTTTCCAGACCCAGGGATGGAATCCAGGTCTCCTGCATTGAGGGGGATTCCTTTTGTCTGAACCACCAGGGAATCCCCAGTGATATTATGCAAAAACAAATAAGTCTATAACCACAGAAGATAAAATCAGTGAGAATCTAATATCAATTAGCTGGACAGAAAACAGACATTTCAAGAGTGTTTTTATATGAATGAATAAGAAAATAAATGGTCCAAAATAAAAGTTTGTTCTTCATGAAGCTATTGTTGTCTTTGACAAGATTAAATCTATGATTTGCTTTAACTTGGAACATATAGTCTTCAAAGTGCAAAGTCCCTTATGTCATTAAATTTTCTGTGATAATGGCAATCTTGCATCTACAAATAAATCCACCCACTCACTCCTCCACCCTCCCCCAAAAAAGATGCTGAAAAGAACTGAGAAGTAAATATAAAAAATAAACCCACTCAATGCTGTGAACCTTTATCTCATCATATGGTATTCTTCCCTTTAATTGCTATGAACTATAAGACACCACAACTCACCTCCAATCCCAACCTCATTCCCTCTCCATGAGTGTCTGTTATTCAAACCAATTCCCTTTTATAAGTTATTACCTATTAAAGTTATATTACTATTGCTTTTTCTCTTATTCTCTCTCTCTTTTTTTTTTGGCTTACTGGTTTCTCTTTCCTCCTCACTAATGAAATAAAAGCTACAGCACTGCTGTATGGTACATTTTAAATATGTGGTGTGTGAAGAGAGTAAATCCCAAGAGTTCTCATCACAACGGGAAGAACTTTTCTTTTTTTTTTTTTTGTATCTATATGAGATGATAGATGTTAGCTCAATTTATTGTGATATCATTTCACAGTTTATAAAAGCCAAATCATTATGCTATACACCTTAAACTTATATAGTGCTTATATAATTACACTTCAATAAAACTAGAAAAGGAAAAAAAAAAAAGATATAGTTGAGATCCTTATGAAAACTGGAAGACTTAGAAAGGTTTCCAAAATACTGGAAGCAATAAATAATGATGAATTAATAAATGATAGAAGAAATGATAATGATAAATAAGCATAGTCCTCACACTATCCAAGTATCTAGTATAGAAAAAGGATTGATGAATATGAAATAATTTTAAGAAAACACTCATATGTTCTTGCTGTCAGAATGCTGCAAGCTCATTTGCAGTTCAGTGCAGGTTTTCTACAGAATAATTAGAGTTTGTATTATAAATGTACAGCTAATTTATTAGGAAAATCACAATATTTATTATCATAATATGCAAATATTGGGTTGGCAAAAAAATTCATTTGGGTTTTTCCATAAGATCTAAGGAAAAAACTTGAACAACCTTTTTGGCAAATCCAATATATAAGAATAAAGAACTAATGAAATTGTTGCTCACTGTTCATAGAATAAAGTCTTATTTTGAATTACTGAAAATACTACACTAATGAAAATGATACAAAGTATCTTTAACTTCTCCCAACTATCAACCATCTTCAGGCTTATGCCATCAATTGCGTTTTCAACTAGAGATGAAATAACATTTTAAAACAATGATTGGAAAAGAGACCTCATCTAATAGGTTTTTAAATTAAAGAGTTTTTAAGTTTCATTTTCTAATAATTTTACTATGTACAAAATTACAAAAGTGTGATAATAATTCAAACAGGAGAAGATACACAATGAAAAATGTCTTTCACTTCAGAATATTTTCCTACTTGAGAGAGGCAACAGTCATCAACAGAGTCTTATGAATCCTTCTTTTGTTTTTTTTCCAAACACACATGAATAAATTATCAAAATACATATATAAGTTCTTATATGTATTGAACCACCTTAAGGCTTTTCTATTCCATTTTTTTGTGCTTACCCCATATAATGGTTAGCCATATATTCTGGAGCTCTAACTCACTATGAAGTCTTCCACTCTGTGGCTACAGTGCCTATTGATTATCACGTTGGGTGTATCCAGATTTTGCTGTATCAGCAAAGTTTTAATGAAGATGTACATGCATACATCTGTGAGCATCACAAAATAGATGCCAGGGAAATTTTCATAAATCTTGAAAAAAAAAAAAAAACCATATTTCTTGTACCAGAGTATATTTTTGCCAAAAAGGTATTAAAAAAAGAAAAAAAAAAAAAAAAAAAAAACCGATCTTACTACAACCTTTCTAGCATTGTACTTGAATATTTTACTGATGACAAGCTGAAAAGTGGGAAATGTTATTTCATTACTGTCTTAATTTTCACTATTTAAAATATGAAATAGCTCAGTATGGGTGACTCTGAACATCTTTTGGTCTACTTATAAGCCCTTAGTATTTTTTATTCCATGTTTTGGCAGGATATATGTGCCTTTCTTTCTTTTCTTTCTTCTCCCACTCCTTCTCCCTCCTTCCTTTTCAGGGATTTAGTATTTACATTACTGATTTGTAAGAATTATTTTGGCAAATTAGTCTTTTATCATAATCAATACAAATTATATTTAATTATTCCTTATTGAATGTTTTTGCTATGCAGAAGGATTTTAATTTTATGTAATAAAATTTATTACCTTATACCTCTTGACTTCCATGCATTCTATGTTAAATAATGTGGTGAAATGATGTCTTGACAAGTTTATAGTTTTCAATTCTCTTTTCATACTGCCATGTCCAAGACCTTACTCCTATTTATCTACCACGTAGATAAATAGGATCTTTTGAACAGAAATGGGAGAATAAAGATTAATGTTTAAGGTTTCCAACAACCCTCCACAAGAAAAACCAAGCTCTTCTGCATTAAAATGGAATCACCAAAGTGAAACTAGAGATCAGTCAGTCAGTTCAGTCGCTCAGTCGTGTCCCACTCTTTGCGACTCCATGGATTGCGACACACCAGGCTTCCCTGTCAATCACCAACTCCCGGAGCCTACTCAAACTCACGTCCGTCGCTTCGGTGATGCCATCCAACCATCTCAACCTCTATGATCCCCTTCCCCTCCCACCTTAAATCTCTCCCAGCATAAGGGTCTTTTCCAATGAGTCGGTTGTTCGCAACAGGTGGCTAGAAACTAGAGACAGAGCTATGCAACTACAATAAATTGGAGTGGAAGTGAAAGGAGATAGAGACACTGCTTTCCCCAAAGTGGTCTTAAGGAGACACAGATGTTACAGCCTTCACAAAAGTTAACTTAAAATAGATCACAGACCTAAATGTAAAATACAGAACTGTAAAATTCCTAGAGGATGACACAGGAGACAATCTAAGTGACTAAGTATGGGGATGCATTTTTAGACACAACATCAAACACATGCCCTGTGACAGAAAAAAACTGACAAGCTTAACTTAATTAAAACCAAGAGCTTCTGCAAAAGACAATATTGAGAGAATTAGAAGAAAAAAACGTAGACTGGAAGAAAATAGTTACAAAAGACATATGTGATAAAAGACTGTTATCTAAAGCATATTATAAAACTCTTAAAACTCAACAATAAGAAATCAAACAACCCAATTAAATAATAGGCCTAAGACCTTAACAGATACCTTGACTAAGAAGATACACAGATAGCAAATAAGCTTGCAAGCAGATGTTACACACCACAATTCATCAGGGAAATGTAAATTAAAACAAAAACAATGTAATAGGTATGTAGTGTAGAAATACCTCTACATATCTAAAATGAACGGCCAAAAATCAGAGTACTAATAACAAAAAAATGTTAACAAAGGTATGGAGCAATAAGAATTCTCATTCATGGCTGTTGGGAATGTAAAATGGTACAGCCACTTGGAAGATAGTTTTGCAGTTTCCTATAAAAATTAAATATAATCTTGCCACATGAACCAGAAATCATGCTCCTCACTATTTACCCAAAGGAGTTGAAAACTTATGTCCACATAAAAAGTAGTACATGGAAGTTTGTAGCCACTTTATGTTAAAATTTGGAAGCAAACAAGAGGTCAATGGACTAGAACAATGTACTAGTTCAAAATCGAGAAAGGAGATGTCAAGGCTGTATATTGTCACCCTACTTCCTTAACTTCTATGAAGAGTAAATCAGGTGAAATGCTAGGCTAGATGAAGCTCAAGCTGGAATCAAGACTGCTGGTAGAAATAGCATTAACCTCACATATGCAGATGACACCACCCTTATAGCAGAAAGCAAAGAGAAACTGAGGAGCCTCTTGACAATATTGTAAAGTAATTAGCCTCCAACTAATAAAAATAAATGAAAAAGAAAGTGAAAGAGGAGAGCGAAAAAGCTGGCTTAAAACTCAACACTTAAAAAACAAAGATCATGGTATCTGGTCCTATCACTTCATAGAAAATAGATGGGGAATGAATGGAAATAGTGGCAGACTTTATTTTCTTGGGCTCCAAAATCACTGTGGATGGTGAGTGCGGCCATGAAGTTAAAAATCACTTGCTCCTTGAAAGAAAAACTATGACAAACCTAGACAGAGTATTCAAAAGCAGAGATATCAATCACTTTGCCAACAAAGATCCATAGAGTCAAAGCTATGGTTTTTCCAGTAGTCATGTACGGCCGTGAGAGTTGGACCATAAAGAAGACTGAACACAGAAGAATTGATGCTTTTGAACTGTGGTGTTGTAGAAGACTCTTGAGAGTCCCTTGGACAAGGAGGAGATCAAATCAGTCAATCCTGAAGGAAATCAACCCTGTATACTCATTGGAAGGACTGATGTTGAAGCTGAAGCTCCAATACTTTGGCCACTTGATGAGAAGAACCGACTTACTGGAGAAGATCCTGATGCTGGGAAAGATTTAAGATAGGAGAAGAAGGGAACAACAGAGAATGAGATGGTCAGATGGCATCACCGATTCAATGGACATGAGTTTGGGCATATTCTGGGAGACAATGAAGGACAGGGAATCCTGGCATGCTGCGGTCCATGGGGTCACAAAGGGTTGGACACGACTTGGCTATTGAACAACAAAGAGGTCTCTCAGTAGGTGATGGCTAAGCTGTAGTACATTCAAACAATGGAATGATTTCAGTGCTAAAAAGTGATGCACTATCAAGCCATGCAAAAATGTAGAGGAACCTTAATGCATATTGCCAAGTGAAAGAACCCAATTTGAAAATGCTACTTACTGTATTATTCCAGCTATATGACATTCTGGGAAAGGCAAAACTATGGAGATGATAAAAAGACCAGTGGTTGCCAGGGGTTGGCGTGAGGGAGTATGGATAAATAGGCAGAAGGATTTTAAGGGCAATAAAAATATTTTGTATAATATTACAAAGATGAATATGTGTCATTATACATTTGTCAAAACCCATAAAATATACAGCATCAATAATGAATCCTAAAGTAAACTATGGACTTTGGGTGATTATGATGTGTCAATGCAGATTTTTTCTTAGTAAAAAATAAAAATGTACCATGCTGGTGAGAAACGTTGATATTATTAGAGGTAATACTAGGGCAGGAAATATATTGAAAATCTCTGTGCTTTCCTTTCAATTTTGTTTTGAACATAAAACTGCTCTAAAAAAAAAAAACTAAGCCTTACAAAAAAGAAAAAAGATAACCAGAAGAGGAAGGCAAAAGGGGAACTCAGAGAGATTGGGGCATGAGAAACTTGCAATCCATTCCTGCTGACTTTGAAGCTGAGGGGTCCAAATGTAAGGGTTAAAAGCCAAGAAAAACAAAGAGACCCCTGGTGAAAGCCAGCAAAGAAATAGACACTTCAGTCCTATGACTACAAACAACTTAACTTTCTAATGAGCTAAACGGGTTCAGCAGTGGATCCTTTTTTACAGGCACCAGAAAAAAGCCCAGCCTAGCTAACACTGAAGTTTCATGAGACCCCAAACAGAAAATTCAGTCACATCATTCCAAATTTGTGACTTAAAAAACTGAGAAAATAAGTAGGTATTGATATCAGCATCACATTTGTGATAATTTGTTATTTAGTAATATAAAACTAACACACATTTCTTGCACACTAGTATAAAAACAATTTATACAATATATACACATACAATGTACACATAAATGATCCTTCTAATGTAATGATTTAACAGCTCCTTGATGTCTTTTCTTTCAATTTATCTTGATCTCCACTTCACCTTTGCCACTCACATTCATGGCCATATGCTAAGCATTGTCACTACTAATACTTTTTTTGTTTTGTTTTAAATCTGCATATAAGTGGAACTGTACAGTTCAAATCTATGCTGTTCCATGGTCAACTGTGCTCTCCTTATAAAACCTTAAATTCCTTGAGGAAGAAGTAATATAATCACTCCTTAAAATATATCTTCAACTCATTTTCTCCTCTTTTGCTTCTCTATACTCACTTAAATAAGAACCATGGATTAAATGTGGTATGCACATTTGTGGTGTGGTTAAATGTTTGGTGCACCCAAGCATCTGTCACTGTTGGAGATAAACACCTCAGCAATGATGTTTTTAGATCCTGATTGCTTACCTCAAATGATCCCTCAATGTTACCAATAATTCCATTGGATTTCTTACTCCAGTCACTTTTACTCTCAAACTCTTCTATTATAGAGCGATGGCCTTCTTTTCTAATTTTTTAAAATTCTAAAGATGTTTTCAAAAACTACAGTGTCCTACTCAAATATTTTCAAGATTGCATCTAAAACTTTTCATCACAATTTTAAATATGTTTATATCTTATTCATAGGGAAGTAAAATATTAAATAATCTGTATGGTAAATGAAGAATGTCATTAGTTGAAATAAATATTTTGTTTTTTTATAATAGATGCTACATATCTCGTTGAATAAAGCACAGAAGCACTGAAAATATCATAAGAAATTTCACCTGTGGATTTTATCAAATGCATCCCCTCTCCCAAAATTTGGTAGTCTCACAAAACATTCCTAGTAAGTATAAATATTCAGTGCTGCTAAACTATCCTGGGTTGTTTTTCTAAATTCAAGATACCACCATAGGGCGAAACACCCTCATTTCTAATAATGTTAAACTTCACAACTATTCTCTCCAATCAGTCAATATCTTATTTCCTAGCATCACTCAATTTCACCATCTAGGTAAGTAGCAATACCATTTATCTAGTTTTTGAAACTAAAATCCTCAGAGTCATCCTTGTTTTCCTTTTTTTCAAACTCTACATTAAATTTAACAACATGTCCTCTTGAGTCTATCCTTACAATATATCCAGAATTAGACTCTGTGGCCTTCCCTCTGCTGCTGCAAATCTTATTCAAGACAATCTCTTGCCCAGACTTCTGCTGACCTTCATCATGGTTTCTATTCCTCTGTCCTGGTCTATCTCCATCTACTCTTAATAGAGTAGGTCACTAAGTACTCTTAGTGACTTAGTACTCATTTAGTACTCACTAAGTACTAAGTAGTACTCTTAACAGAGTGAGGTCCCTAAAATGTCAATCAAATCATTTCACTTCTTTGTTCAAACTTTTTTAATGACTTATTAGGCTCATATGCTCTATCACCTCCCTTTCCACCTCTATTCCCATTCTCAGCTTATTTCCTCATCTTCCTTCTCATTCTGCTCTAAGTCCAAGATCGTGTTTACAGCTTCTCAAATATGCCAAGCACAATTCTGCCTTGGGCTTGACGCTTTGCATTTGCCCTTTTTTTTTCCACTTGGGACTCCCCTCCTCCAAGATATGTACAAGGTTTCAAACTTCATCTACTATAGATTTTGTTCAAATGACACTGTGTAACACACTTGTATTAAAGATGGTAACTCTACAGGAAAAATACACCCCTGTATGTTCTCCTTTACTTATATGCTCACAATATTTCATCAAATGTGTTGAAATTTTCCCACATCTAGAAGTTCTCTGTGACATCAGTTGCCTGTTGTATGATTTAACACAATTCTGGTACAGTTGAACAAAACTGCCCCTCCCTTACTTCAGATACCAATTGCAAGGCTCAGGTTGTCACCTATGGGGTGCCAGATTAGCTGTAAATCAAGATTCCCATGACAGTCTCCCTTGAGTTTGATAATTTGGCAGAATGGCTCAAGGAATTCAAGGAAAAACAAGTATTTATCAGTTTGTTATAAAAGTATGCGATTAAGGATACAGATGACCATCCAAAGAGAAAAGATGCAGACCCTGAAGCATGGGAGAAGGGGCACAGAGGTTTCATGCTCTCAGCAGATAGCCCACATTCAGTACTTCTATGTGTTCAGCAATGCAGAAGCTCTCCAATCCTATACTTTGGGGATTTCTATGGAGGCTTCATCACACAGGCATACTTGATCATTAACTCCATTTCTAGCCTCTCTCCCTTCCTGGAGGATGAAGAGTAGGGCTGAAAGTTCCAGGCTTCTAGTCATGACTTGGTATTTCTGGTCTTTTAGGAGCTATTTAGGGTTTTCCTGGTAGCTCAGCTGATAAAGAATCTGCCTGCAATGCAGGAGACCCTGGTTCGATTCCTGGGTCAGGAAGACCCTCTTGGAGAAGGGATAGGCTACCCACTCCAGTATTCTGGCCTGAAGAATTCCATGGACTGTATAGCCCATGGAGTCGCAAAGAGGGGGACATGAGTAAGACTTTCACAGGAGCTGTTTAAGAACTATCTCATTAGAACAAAAGATGCTCCTGTGACCTCAGAAATCTCATAGAATTTAGTATGTGTCAGGAACTGGGGTCAAAGATTAAATATGACAAACAAAAGTGGCTCCTAGTTCCTGGTGCTCTTATCTCTTAGGAAATTATGAGAGTTTTAGGAGCTCTGCACCAAGAAATGAGAGAGATCAACATGTTTGTGCATGTGTGTATTTCACATAACATATTTTAACATTTGGTAAAACCAGTCTCCCATCCTTCCTTCTCTTCTTATATAATTGCATATGTTTATTTATGCATATGAACTTTAGAATACTATTGTTACTTTCACAGGTATCACAATGAGTCTCAAGATTAATTGATAAGTTAAAAATACAGCGCCCTCCAGTAATGGAATAAAGCTTTACTTCTATATGTTCAAGTTATTTTATTATGCTTCAGTAAAATTTTATCTTTATAATCTCATAGATTTGGTTGATGCCTTGTTCAGTTTATTTCGAGGTATTTCACTTTTGCAGCTCTGTTGCAAACTGGCTTATTTTTCTTACTGTATAATTTGTATTGTATACTATTGTATGGTCTGGCTAATAATAGCTAGGAAAACTTTTGTTTGCTTTGTTTTATTTCCACAGCCATTACCTTATGGATTTTCCTTATTGTAGTCACAAATTTTTGAGTGTTAAGATAAAGAATTATGTAATGTGTTATAGTATTTGCTGCTATTTCATACAAAATTCTAAATCGTGTTTCTTATTTTCTAACTTCACTGACTAGTACTTCAAGAAGAATGTTAAATAAAGAAAGCAGTAGGATTCTTCCTGCTAATTACTGATTATAGTGGGAATTCCTCCTGCCTTTCAAAACTAACTTGATTGTGACTGTGGTTGAGTACAGAGTTTCACTATGTTAAGGTTAATATATCATTCCTATTTGATTAAGAGACCTATTATTACTATTAGACATGAATATAAAGTTGTATATAATGACTTTTCAACATCTATGGCAGGAACACACAGATTTTTCCACTTGAGCTTTTCATATGTTGAATTATATAAAGCTCCTAATATGAATCCATCTATATATTTAACCAACTTAGTTTAATGGAACTATGTATTGCTTGGCTTAATTTTATATCCAAGTGTAAATCTTAATGCACCAGATAGTTTTGGACTCAATTATATTTACTTCTTAATTTTTCTAATTTTAATTGTTTTATATGTTTTCATTAAATATTTTATTTAATCATCTCTATTTTTGTTTTTCATCCTTTTCTCTTGCATGGAAAAACATTTCTAATCTGTTCTTAGTACATATAATGATTAATTCTATAATTTCCAACAAGTTATATAGCATTTTCTAAGCCAAACAAATATTATAAAGTTAATTTCCATATTAACTATTTGCCATGTAAATATTTATTGAAAGCCCCTGATGAAGATATCTCTTACTAAAGCACATTTTCGGTTTTAGGCAGCCTGCCCCACAGCTAACACAGGGCTTATTCAGTGGACTCAAGAGCAGAAGGTCCATGTTCTCCAAGACATGGAGGCCATGCCTGGGCTTAGAAACATGAATTAACCAGACCAAGTCTGACTTGGTCGGCAACCACTACCGTCAGACTATTTTGCCAGTAAATTTACCGTACTTCGGGTCACCATGTTTTAGGCACTAGCTAGACATTTTGGCGACATATGGGTTATATCTGCAGCTGCATGGCACTAGAGCGACTGTGAGAGCTGCCCCAAGCCCAAGGGGAGAGAAGTCCCAGCAAGACGTCAGGAGTTGAGTGGAGGCTGCACAGCGATGGCGTGGCCGTGAGAGATGCCCCAAGCCCAAGGGCAGAGAAGTCCCAGCAAGACGTCAGGCATTGAGTGGAGGCTGCACAGCACTGGCGTGGCCGTGGGGAGACACCCCCCACCCAAAGGCAAAGGAGAAGACCCAGCAAGATGGTACGAGGGGCGAATTTGCATTTAGAATCAAACCCCATTCTCACCAGAGACGTTCAGAGAGCTCAAACTAACCTTGTGCTCACCAGGACCCAGAGACCCCACAGAGACTGAGCCAGAACTGTGTCCAAGTGTCTCCTGTGGAGGTGTGGGTCAGCAGTGGACTGCCGCAGGGCCAGGGGCTCTGGGTCCAACAGACTTGGGGATGGCATAGCCCTCTTGGAGGAAGTTGCCATCAACCCCACCACTGAGCTGCCAGAACTTACACAGGACTGGGAAATAGACTCTTGTTGGGCACAAACAGAACCTTCTATGCACCAGGACCCAGGAGAAAGGAGCAGTGGCCCCATAAGAGGCTGACATGGAAGTGTCCAGGAGTCTCTGGTGGAGGCGTGGGGCGGTGGTGGCCTGCTGCACGGTTAGGGGCACAGAGTGTAGCAGTACATCCATGGGGCCTTTTCAAGGAGGTCGCCACTATCTTCATTACCTCCAGGATAGTTTGGCCCCAGGTAAATAACAGGGAGGGAACACAGGTCCACCCATCAACAGAAAATTGGATTAAAGATTTATTGAGCATGGCCCCACCCATCAAAACAAGACCCAGTTACCCCTCAATCAGTCTCTCCCATCAGGAAGCTTCCATAAGCCTCTCATCCTTCTCCATAAGAGGGCAGACAGACTGAAAGCCACAATCACAGAAAACTAACCAATCTGATCACATGGACCACAGCCTTGTCTAACTCAATGAAACCATGCGTCATGTCCTATAGGGCAACCACCCAAGACGGGTGATTTATGGTGGAGAGTTCTGACAAAACGTGGTGCACTGGAGAATGGAATGGCAAACTACTTCAGTATTCTTGCCTTGAAAACCCCATGAACACTATGAAAAGGCAAAAAGATAGGATACTGAAAGATGAACTCCCCAGGACGGTAGGTGCCCAATATGCTACTGGAGATCACTAGAGAACTAACTCCAGAAAGAATGAAGAGGTAGACTCAAAGCAAAGACAACACCCAGTTGTGGATCTGACTAGTGATAGAAGGAAAGTCTGATGCTGTAAAGAGCAGTATTTCATAGGAACCTGGAATGTTAGGTCCATGAATCAAGACAAATTGGAAGTGGTCAAATGGGAAATGGTAAGAGTGAACATCAACATTTTAGGAATTAGCAATCTAAAATGGGCTGGCACTATGGAGAACAGTGTAGAGATTTCTTAAAAAACTGGAAATAGAACTGCCATATGACCCAGCAATACCACTTCTGGGGGGGCATACACACCGAGGAAACCAGATCTGAAAGAGACACGTGCACCCCAATGTTCATTGCAGCGCTGTTTATAATAGCCAGGACATGGAGGCAACCTAGATGCCCATCAGCAGACGAATGGATAAGGAAGCTGTGGTACATATACACCATGGAATATTACTCAGCCATTAAAAAGAATTCATTTGAGTCAGTTCTAATGAGGTGGATGAAACTGGAGCCCATTATACAGAGCGAAGTAAGCCAGAAAGATAAAGACCATTACAGCATACTAACACATATACATGGAATTTAGAAAGATGGTAATGATAACCCTATATGCAAAACAAAAAAAAGAGACACAGATGTACAGAACAGACTCTTGGACTCTGTGGGAGAAGGCCAGGGTGGGATGTTTTGAGAGAACAGCATGTATATTATCTATAGTGAAACAGATCACCAGCCCAGGTGGGATGCATGAGACAGGTGCTCGGGCCTGGTCCACTGGGAAGACCCAGAGGAATCAGGTGGAGAGGGAGGTGGGAGGGGGGATCGGGATGGGGAATACATGTAAATCCATAGCTGATTCATGTCAGTGTATGACAAAACCCACTGCAATGTTGTGAAGTAATTAGCCTCCAACTAATAAAAATAAATGGAAAAAAAAAATTAAAAGCAACAACAACAACAACAAAAAATAAATAAATGAAAAAAATAAATAAATAAAATGGGCTGGAATTAAATGGGTGAATGGGTGAATTAAATGGGTGAATTTAACTCAGATAACCATTATATCTGCTACTGTGGGCAAGAATCCCTTCGAAAAAATGGAGTAGCCATCACAGTCAACAAGAGAGTCCTAAAAGCAGCACTTGGATGCAATCTCAAAAACGACAGAAGGATCTCTGTTCGTTTCCAAGGCAAACCATTCAATATCATGGTAAACCAAGTCTATTCCCCAACTAATAATGTTGAAGAAGCTGAAGTTGAATGGTTCTATGAATACCTACAAGACCTTCTAGAACTAACACCCAAAAGACATGTCATTTTAATGATAGGGGACTGGAATGCAAAAGTAGCAAGTCAAGAGATACCTGGAGTAACAGGCAAATTTGGCCTAGGAGTACAGAATGAAGCAGGGCAAAGGCTAATAGAGTTTTGCCAAGAGAACGCACTGGTCATAGCAAACAGCCTCTTCCAACAACACAAAAGACTCTACACATGGACATCACCAGATAGTCAATACTGAAATCAGATTGATTATATTCTTTGCAGCCAAAGATGAAGAAGTTCTATAGAGTCAGCAAAAACAAGACTGGGAGCTGACTGTGGCTCAGACCATAAACTCTGTATTGCCAAATTCAGACTTAAATGGAAGAATGTAGGGAAAACCAGTAGACCATTAAGGTATATAACCTAAGTCAAACCCCTTACAATTATACAATGGAAGTGAGAAATGGATTCAAGAGATTAGATCTGACAGATAGAGTACCTGAAGAATTATGACAGAGGTTCATGTATGGAGACAGGGATCAAGATCATCCCTAAGAAAAAGAAATGCAAAAAAACAAAATGACTATCTGAGGAGGCCTCACAAATATCTGTGAATAGAAGAGAAGCGAAAAGCAAAGGAGAAAAGGAAAGATATGCCCATTTGAATGCAGAGTCCCAAAAAATAGTAAGGAGAGATAAGAAAGCCTTCCTCAGTGAACAGTGCAAAGAAATAGAGCACAAGAATAGAATGGGAAAGACTAGAGATCGCTTCGAGAAAATGTGACACCAAGGGAAAATTTTATGCAAAGATGGGCACAATAAAGGAGAGAAATGGTAGGGACCTAACAGAAGCAGAAGATGTTAAGAAGAGGTGGCAAGAATACACAGAAGAATTATACAAAAACGATCTTTATGACCCAGATAACATGATGGTATGACCACTCACCTAGAGCTAGACATCCTGGAAGGTGAAGCTAAGTGGGCCTTAGGAAGCATCACTACAAACAAAGCTAATGGAGGTGATGGGATTTCAGTTGAGCTATTTCAAATCCTTAGATGATGCTGTGAAAGTGCTGCAAAAAATATGTCAGCAAATTTGGAAAACTCAGCAGTGGCCACAGGACTGGAAAAGGTCAGTTTTCATTCCAATCCCAAAGAAAGGCAATGCCAAAGAATGGTCAAACAACTGCACAATTGCACTCATCTCACACGCTAGTAAAGTAATGCTCAAAATTCTCCAATCCAGGCTTTAACAGTTCATGAATGTGAACTGTCAGATGCTCAAGCTGGCATTAGAAAAGGCAGAGGAACCAGAGATCAAATTGCCAACATCCGCTGGATCATTGAAAAAGCAAGAGAGTACCAGAAAAACATCTATTTCTGCTTTATTGACTATGCCAAAGCCTTTGACTATGTGGATCACAACAAACTGTGGAAATATCTGAAAGAGATGGGAACACCAGACCACCTGACCCGCTTCTTGAGAAGCCTGTATACAGGTCAGGAAGCAACAGTTAGAACTGGACATGGAAAAACAGACTGGTTCCAAAAAGGGAAAGGAGTACATCAAGGCTATATTTTCACCCTGTTTATTTAACTTACATGCAGAATACATCATGAGGAGTGCTGGCTGGATGAAGCACAAGCTGGAACCAAGATTGCCAGGAGAAATATCAATAATCTCAGATATGCAGATGACAGCACCCTTATGACAGAAACTGAAGAAGGACTAAATAGCCTCTTGATGAAAGGGAAAGAGGAGAGTTAAAAGTTGGCTTAAAACTCAACATTCAGAAAACTAAGATCATGGCATTTGGCCCCATCACTTCATGGCAAATAGATGGAGAAACAGTGGAAACAGTGACAGGCTCAATTTGGGGGGCTCTAAAATCACTGCAGATGGTGATTGCAGCCATGAAATTAAAAGACACTTATTCCTTGGAAGAAAAGATATGACCAACCTCTACAGCATATTAAAAAGCAGAGACATTACCTCACCAACAATGGTCTCTCTAGTCAAAGCTATGGTTTTCCAGTAGTTATGTATGAATGTGAGAGCTGGACTATGAAGAAAGCTGAAAGCCAAAGAATTGATGCTTTTGAACCGTGGTGTTGGACAAGATTCTTGAGAGTCCCTTGGACTGAAAGGAGATCCAACTGGTCCATCCTAAAAGGGATCAGTCCTGAGTGTTCATTGGAAGGACTGATGCTGAAGCTGAAACTCCAATACTTTAGCCACCTGATGTGAAGAACTGGCTCATTTTAAAAGACCCTGATGCTGGGAAATATTGAAATCTGGAGGTAAAGGGGATGACAGAGAATAAGATGGTTGGATGGCATCACCGACTCAATGGGCATTAATTTGTGTAAATTCCTGGAGTTGGTGATTGATAGGGACGCCTGGCATACTGCACTCCATTGGATCTCAAAGCGTCAGACACAACTGAGGGACTGTACTGAACTGATGGGTTACATATCATCCCTCCCTAGTCAAATATATGTGTGTGTGTGTGTGTGTGTGCGTGTGTATACACTTTTCTTTTCCTCATTGGAATATAGACTTAGCCAGGATTTGGATTTGCTGCTCTTACTCATTATACACAATATCCTCTCTCAACTCACTAGTGCTATGTTATCATGCAGAGTACTGCTTCTTTCTTTGCCAGTCCATTTACACAGACATATAACAGTTTATAAGCTGATGAAAATCAGTTACAAAGACAACTATTGATACCATGTGACATATAATCTGAGAATACAACTTACACATGGTACTATTTTTACACAAAAATGGAAGCCCTGAACTCATGAATCAAGAGTTGTCTCCATCTCATTACGCAAATCTGATGATTCATTCAATTAAAAAAATTTTTCCCTACTCAGACCTAGTGATTGCAGTATACAAGAGTGAAAAATTCTCTAAGAAAGTGCAAAACTACATGCATATGACATACAACTGATTAATATTTTCTTTCATTTTTCTTCTAATAGTGCTAGTAGTAGTTAACTCTGAAATTTAATTAATATATGGCTGAAAAGTACCATTAGTGGGACAAACTTAAACTAGAATATAAATGGACATTACTCAGAGATCCTAAACTTAGAGATATTAACAGAAAACATTAATAATTTGAATTGGTTCCCTTTAGAAATGGTTTCAGCAAATTTGGATTATATAAAGAAAAGTTGCAGAATGTTACATAGAATTTTTTCTGTTTTTTTTTTTTTTAAGTAAAAATATAGGGCAAGTATATACACACACACACACATATGTGCAGGTTTTTAGAACATATTGGGCAGGGCAAAAGGTGTAAATGCAATAAAACTTGTTGCTATGTGTTCACTCAGCATGAAAACAACCTTCCAAACAGTTGAACCTCCATCCCTTTGTATGATTGATGACAGGCAGGAATTCAAGAAAGCAAATGGTTTCTCTATGCCCTCCAGGTTTCCAAGATATGGAAACATGATCTAGAATCTTACCTTGAGGATGCAATGCACAGCCTGATATTAATCATGATGACAACTAAAAAGTCCACAGTATAGCAACGAGAAAGCTTTATTCCTGTAATGAAAGTAAGGGGTAACAAGTGTCCTGCAGTAGAGGCAGCAACAATAGCATCATAACAGTTGTTTCTCGGCTACAAAGACTGTTCTGGCTCATGCTCATGATCTGCACTGGGTACCCCTACACTACCACAGTTTGGTTAAGTTACCCACTTCTTTCCAACCAATTTCCTTACTGTGACCAACATGTTGAGTTAAAAATAGTATTAAAGTGTTGTGGATGTTATATTCATTATGGCCCACAGCTAAGAGAGAGAGAGTGAGTTAAGAGACAGAAATAGAGGTACAGATACAGATAGAAAGGGATGGAGAATATGAGAGAAAAGGAGAAAGAATGCAGAGAACAAAAACTATTCAATACATGCTTCTACCTCTAAATCCAAAGAAAAAATTCCTGCAGTGCTAAAAACCCATCAGTTGAGAAGTATTAATAGTAGCATTTCCTTTGTACTTTTTTAAGATCAAGAAAGAAAAATATAGGAAAGAAAACAATAGTTATGCATTTCTTTGAAATGCATAAAATAACACAATTGAAAAATAATCAGTTTTCAAAAAACCTAAAGGGGCTAAACTCCTCTGTTATAACACAATTATTTTCTTACTGGTTCAAGAAGAGAGACATCATTAAAGATTACAAGGACATCAGGGAAATGAAATATCCAAAATAAACAGATACTTTTACTGACTACATTCTTGGGTTTATAACCAAAAAATTTTTAATACTTAGAAATCCATATGTTCCCTAAATAACTCCTGGATCAAGATTAAAATAAAAATGAAATTTACAACCATACACAAAATAATTAAAAACAGGTTCATACTGAAATCTATGTTATGTAACATAAGCTACAAGGAAAATCTATAGGCATAAATGATATAATTATTGAAAGTGGAAAAAGATGAAAAGATAAGAGAGAGGGAAGGAGGAAGGTAGGAAGAAAGTTAATTAGATTCACTTAATGTAAAGAAGTAGGATAAGAAAAACATTAAACCCCATAAAAAAGACTGGAATAAAAATTTTAAATAAAGTGAGAATTTTTTTAAAAAGAAAAAGAAAAAAATAACAAAAAGAGGGAGATATTACTAAAACCTAAGGTTGAAAGTGTGAAAATGTTGGTTGCTCAGTCATGTCTAACTCTCTGCGACCCCATGGACTATAACCTGGTAGGCTTCCCCATCCAAGGAATCCTCCAGGCAAAATTACTGGAGTGGGTAGCCATTTCCTTTTCCAGGGGATCTTCCCAACCCAGTGATTGAACCCAGGTCTCCCACATTGCAGACAGATTCTTTACCATCTGAGCCACCTCTAAGGTGTTTTGTTTTGTTTTGTTTTGTTTTGTTTAATGAATAAAATGGATACTTTCTGAAAAGAGTGATTAATGGTAAAAGAATAAAAGTTGTACATTAAAATAATATTATGAGAAAATTCAATGTAAAACTCAGAGAAAATAATGTTGAAATACTAAAAGAAATGGCTCATCTTCTAACAAAATGTTTTGCATGAAAATGGTTTTTCAAGGTGAAAGAAGAAATCCCAACAGATACATGACCATACATGCTGCTGCAGAATACATTCCTAGGGAGTAGAACTTGGGCAACTGTGTGCATGGTGGAAGCAGCGCAGGGTGGCCAAAGCCCTGCCTCATCTATAATGGAATCAACACCAAGGACAGTGGAGACACTTCTGTGGACCCCATGGCAAATACCAACATAGTATGTAATCACTTCTTGAGATGATGAAAAATCAGAGGAATTCTGAGTAGGAAAGCATCATGACGACAGGCGTGCTCAATCTCTTCAAGGTGATGACAACAGCAATGCAGGCTGGAGAGGAAAAGGCTCTGACTACAAAATGGGGGCACTGTTGCTGGGGAGGGCAAATGTGAAAATAGCGATGGGGAGTCAGGGACACAAAGGACTTGTGCTTTGCAGGGAGAATTGATAGCAGTGGATCACATATGGGAAGGTGTAATTAAGGGATGTGAAGATTTCTAGAATTGGGTCCAGGTTTAGGTCATGTGCAGCTGGGGGGCATGCAAAATAAGGAGAATAGAAAGAAAAGAATAGAGTTACAGCAGATTGAGGGAAGGGCCTACAAATGAACAAAGGGACAACACCCGCTTGTCTTGTGCTCTGTTGCTGGAAACTAAAGGAGGCCTTTCTGAGCTGTTACCTACTGTAGTATTCTCACAGTGATGTGTCTCGCAGTACAGACATACAAAGACAAACTGAAGAAGTGGAACTTCATCTCAGTTCAGTTGCTCAGTCGTGTCTGACTCTTTGTGACTCCATGGACTGCAGCACGTCAGGCTTTCCTGTCCATCACCAACTCCTGGAGCTTACTCAAACTCATGTCTATCGAGTTGGTGATGCCATCCAACCATCTCACCCTCTGTCAACCCCTTCTCCTCCTGTCTTCAATCTTTCCCAGCATCAGGGTCTTTCCAAATGAGTCAGTTTTTTCCATCAGGTGGCCAAAGCATTGGAATTTCAGCTTCAACACCAGACCTTCCAATGAACACCCAGAACTGATCTCCTTTAGGATGGACTGGTTGGATCTCCTTGCAGCCCACTGGACTCTCAAGAGTCTTCACCAATACCACAGTTTAAAAGCATCAATTCTTCGGACTCAACTTTCTTTATAGTCCAACTCTCACATCCATACATGACTACAGGAAAAACCATAGCTTTGACTGGAGAGGGGAATGGCAAACCACTTCAGTATTCTTGTCTTGAGAACCCCATGAACAGCATGAAAAGTGGAACTTATCTACACAAAACATTCCAAAGCAAAATAGTTTAAAAACATCAGTTTTTGCTGTGAAAAGTAACGGCTTATATTTATTAGAATTAAGTTTATCTGAAAGCTACAGAAAACTAAAAATGAGGAATAACTTAAACAATATAGAAATGTATTTACTTCCTGTATAACCAGAACAGTCTTCTCCTGCTTTAGCAATTCCACAGTCACCCAGGATCATAGCTTCTTCTGTCTTGTACCATAAACCATGATGACTTTCATTTCATGGTTCAAACTAACTAGTCCATAGCCAGACAACAGGAAGACACATCTCTGTATGTCTTTCAAAAGTTACCTAAACCAGTTTCTCTTAAATCTCATTATATGTCATGGACAGAGACTTGATTCTGCTTCCCTAAAAGGGATAATATTGTTTATATTTGGGGCAGTCATGTGCCTATCTAAAGTTGGAGGGCTCTGTTATGGTAGAAGAAATGAATATTGTATTTTGGGGAACAATCAGTTAATTGAAATAAAAAAGTTTTGCATTCTAATATGTGCATAAATAATGCTATGCTTTGTTAGTGCAATAGAAACACCTCTATAATGCTCTCTTTGCATGGAAGTGTTTAGATCTATATTTCTTGAGTTTACAGACTCACCTTATCCCTGTAATATCTATTATTGGTTTTTAACCTTCATGACTCCTTATTTGATACAAACTGCCACAGAAGCTCATGCTTTTGGGTTTCCTTGGCACCTTTTAGTTTTTATCTATTAATAATAGATGCACCAAAGTCTTTTATTGCCTGTTGTGCTATATTGCAAATCTGAACAAAGAAACTGAATGACACTCACACAAGTTCTTACAGGATATGCAGAAAATCTGTTATCGAAAATGTGCCAATGAAATAAAAGAGGACTTTGAAGAACAAGAGCATAAAGCCAAGAAAGAGAAAAGAATAAATCAAGTCAAACAGAGAGAGAAAAAAAAAGGGAATTTTCTCTGAAAGGAAGAAAAAAACACAAGAAATAACATATTGGAGAAGTCAGAAAACATAAGAATGAGCCCCTAAATCCAAGTGATATAATTAGAGTTTCAATGGTATCAAGGCGTTTCTAATTATATTGGTATTAACAGTAGTATATACTATAAAACATAAGTTTAGAAATATTGCTAGAAATAAGGCTATATTTAAAATATGATGGTTAAGTATTCTGTCAATCACTTAGGTTAACTGATTTGCTTTATTGTCCTAGACAATTTAGTCAAAACAGTTCAAGCAGATCGATCACTTACAAAAATTTGAATACTTTCAAATGATACCTTCCTTCAACTGGAGGTGAAATAAGAAGGAAAGATACTAAGAGTAGCTCCTTTATTCTTGGTTCTCCTAAACTGTCTTGCATTTAAATACATTTTTTTCCTAAGTGCATGAAATTAGAACAAACATTACCCAATGTATCCTGGCTTCTTATGGAATTGAGTGAAGGAATGATGAACTATCACCTATGTTTATTTCAAGGCAATAGTGATATAAGTTTAATTAGATTTTCCTCATGTAAGAATGAGTGAAATATAGCACATGAAATAGTTATGTCCAGAAAAACATACCATATCTGAATTTTTTTCAACATATAAAATTTACAATTCAGGAAGAAGTTCCTTGCACAGACAAAATAATTGCAATTCCTTCCTTTGAAAAGAAAATTATGAGTAAGACTAGAAAAAACATTTAATTAAAATCAGAGATTTTCTGCAATAAAATTTCCAGGAAGAAAACATGTAATTCAGACACTCACTTTTAAAAACAGCTGCAGAAACCACTTTCAACAATGAAGTTTCTTGGCTGGAGAGTGTGTGTGTGTGTGTGTGTGTGTGTGTGTGTGTACATGCATTCATGTGTGCATGCTGTCGCTTCAGTCATGTCCAACTCTTTGTTAACATATGGATTGTAGCTTGCCAAGATCCTTTATTCAAGGAATTCTCTAGGCAAGAATAATGGAGTGGGTTGCCATGCCTTCCTCCAGGAGATCTTCCCAACCCAGGAATCAAACCCACATTTCCTATGGCTCCTGCATTGCAGGTTAATTCCTTACTGCTGAGCCACCAGGAAAGCCCATATATATGTGTGTGTATATATACACACACATACATACACACACAGAGAGAGAATCCAAAATGAAATAAGAAGGAGACCAGGGGAAAGACAGGTAAAGAATTATTAGGGTCAACAGACCCTATTTTGTATAGCACAGAGTACCTAAATTCAACATCTCCACATTTGGCTCATATATTTGTTACTCATGAAAATTGTTTTGACTGTTGAGAAGTCTTGCATTTTGTACATTGACACTGTGAAAAATGCTTACAGAAATGCAGATGCCAATAGTTCCAACACTAAGAGCTAAACAGCTCCTAAAGTAGTACTTTATAAATAACATATTTCTTAGCTATAAAAAATAGAAAGTCAGAAAAAGATGTACATGCTAGATGATGAAATAGGACAGAGAAACAGAATGTAATACAAACTATACATTTCAAAAGCTGAGATTAAGATGAAGATAAAGAACAAAACTAGGTCACTTGTAGTGTTATGGATGAGCCTAAAATCTGTCATATAGAGTGAAGAAAGTCAGAAGGGGAAATAAATATTGTATACTATGCATATAAATGGAATCTAGAAAACTGGTATTAATGAGCCTATTTGCAGGGCAGGAATAGAGATGCAAATGTAGAGAATGAATTTGTGGACAGAGAGGGAAGGGGGTGAGATGAATTGAGAGCACCACTGACATATATACACTACTACGTGTAAAATAGATAGCTAGTGGGAAGTTGCTTTATAGATAGAGAGCTTAACTGAGTTCTCTGTGATAACCTATAAGGGGGAGATGCGGGTGTGGGAGAGAAGCAATATATGTATACATACAGCTGATTCACTTCACTGTACAGCAGAAACTAACATATTATATTCTAATTAAAAACAATTTTTAAAAGATGAAGAAAATTTATTTTATGTTGAAATAGGCCATAAGAAATGTCATTTCAATAGCTTTAAATTTGTGTCAGTTTTCTTTTCTTTTCTTTTTTTTTAAGATTTTTTTTTCAGTAGATATATATAATCATTTACTTGGGAGGGCTTCAGGCACTACTATCTTCATTTTCTGGATCTTTAAAAAATTCTCTCCTTTTTTTTTTTTTTTTTTTGGATTAAGTCCTAAGCTTGATTAATAGTAATAAAATTTAATTATTCTAAACAAAACATGTCTATAAGTGATAGATAATAAAAACTTATATTTTGGGGGTAATAAAAAATCACAGCTCAATACTTTAAATAAATAAGACATAATCGGCTTGTATTCACATTGTGATTAGTTACTAGAAAATATAACTTACTAATATTTTCTCATGTCACAAAATTACTCCCTGATTTTGATGATGTTTGTGGTATAATGGAGATTACCAAGAACATTTACATTCATGGATTTAACATTTATAATTTCACAATTCCCAAGGGATGCAGTGATTCATAGCCTGTAGCAATTTACATTCTTGCTGAAGTGCCCATTTGTGTGTGTGTGTTAATTGTGAGCAAAAATTGCTCTAAAACTAGAAATGTTCTGAGTTAAAATCATAATAGAGGACCAAAAGAAATTTTCCAGAATCAACTCAATTTTATCTTTTTGTTTAACCTTAATTGTTTTAACCTTAAAAGGGCCAATTTGTCAATGATGTTTGTGATGTTACTTCACTTAACCAATAGATCTATGTAGCTGTATGATCTACACTAACATTTATGTATCCTTTTTTTGATTCATGACTTAAGTAAACCATTCCATACATGTGACAAGCAAATTGCATATTGTACTTTGCTAACATTTCAGTTTCAAGCAACCTCTGGTTCAACAAATACCATAGATATAGACAAATTGTGTATCCTTTAAAAGTTAGGACAAAAAAAAAATTCACTTGCATATTTTACTAAAATTACATGTGTAAAAAATAAAACATTCCATTAAACTAGAAAAACAGCTACTGAGGCCAAACATGATATTTCATGTACTCCAGAGACTAAGCAGCCTCCAATTTTAATATAATGCAATGACCCTGGAATCAGATTGTCTGGGTTTGAAATCTGGCTCCTCCACTTGCCCTTGTGACTTCAGGCAAGTTATTTACCCTTTCTGGGTTTGCACCTTTTAGACTGTAACAGTAAGGACCTCATCAGTTTGTATTTTGAGAATTAAATCTGATAACACCTAGCAGAGTACTTGGCACATTCTAAGGGCTCAGTGAATTTTAAATTTGCTGATGCCGAATCTAATGCTGGCTGGGGGTCTAATTTGAGACAGTGGGTTAATTAGGTTCTTAAGTGACTTAATAAATTTCCCAGACTATATTTCAGCACAGTATGAGGTTTTTTTATTTTCTCAGTTACAATACAATCTCATTCATTCAACTGATGGGCATTTATTTTCCCCTTCCTATGAAAGTGTAAATGAAAGTCGCTCAGTCATGTCCAACTCTTTGCAACCCCATGGACTGTATAATCCATGGAATTCTCCAGGCCATAATACTGGAGTGGGTAGCCTTTCCCTTCTCCAGGGGATCTTCCCAACCCAGGGATTGAACTCAGGTCTCCCACAATGTGGGCAGATTCTTTACCAGCTGAGCCACAAGTGAAGCCCAAGGATACTGGAGTGGGTAGCCTCCAGATTCTTTACCAACTCAGCTATGAGGCAAGCCCTATAAATGAGGTCAATAAGAAAAATATGTTTTAGAACAGTTATAGCCAGAAAAAGAGGAAAGAAACAGATACAGATAGAAGAGAGTGAAATAGAAACAGTGATAGATAACAGGGCATTAGATAGATGTATTACTAGGTAAGTAAGTAGGTAGATAAAATGCATGGATGGATGGATGGATGAGGGGAGAAAAAGAGAGGTTGATACACTGATGATATAGTTTATGTTAACATTTCAGTTAAAAGGTGACTGCAATTATATAAGGAAATGGCTCTGAGAATTTTTTTAAAAAAAGGCCAATTTAATAAAAATGATAATGATATATTTAAAATTTGCCCCCAAACTAAAATGCTTAATGTGGAAACTTGTCATGTATACTCAAGAGAACAGAATATACAGTTTACAAACCTATTTCAGTTTCCAGTTTGGGCAATATTAACATATTTTTATTAATTGCCTAATTATATTGGCTCTGCACTTTGAAATTTAAATAGATACGATTTAATATATTATTCCTTCAGCTATAGAAAATGAAATTCAGTGTGGGAAATCTCTATGTCCCTCTCTCCTTTCCTCATTTCCTTCCTTTATACATTAATTCCTTCTGTGTACAACCTCCCTTTAGTAGTAGCCCATCAGTACCTGAAAAACGGTTTGAAGTCAGAGTCACTCAAAAAGTGACACTTCTTTATTCATAGGACGCTCGACTCTTTGAGAAAATCACAAATACTATTATTCTTAACTTTAAAAATAGACTTGAGCACAGGGACCTTCACTCAATACTCTGTAATGACCTATATGGGAATAGAATCTGAAAGAAGAGTGGCTACATGTATAACTGATTCACTTTGCTATATAGAAGAGACGAACAACATTGTTAGTGAGGCTTCCCTAGTGGCATAGGTGATAAAGAGTCCACCTGCAATGCAGGAGACCTGGGTTTGATCCCTGGGTTGGAAAGATCTCCTGGAGAAGGGAAAGGCTACCCACTCCAGTATTCTTCCCTGGAAATTTCCATGAACAGAGGAGCCTGGTGGGCTACAGTCCATGGGCTGCAAAGAGTTGGATACAACTGAGTGACTAACTCTTTCCCTTTTCACTTTCAACAACATTGTAAATCAACTATACTCCAATAAAAATTTTAAAAAGAAAAAAAATAGAATTGAAGATAAATATGCCATAGGAATCAAAGTACTAAAAATGAATATAAAAATTAGCCTTGAATAACTTAATAGCAACTTTGTGTACAAAACAAAAACAAAAAAATTAACTTCTTCAAAATCTGAAAAGATGGTGTCATAAAACATTTCAGGAAGTATTTACCTTCCTAACCCTTTTCTCCAGTCATAATTTCTTTGTAAATTGGGGATAACCAAACAATAAAATCTGTTGCTTCAAAGTTTGTTCATAGAACACTCTGCAATTCTATAATAGCACTTACTATTAATATGTCTTATAATTTTTCAGTGTGCCCTTTGAACGCCCCCATAATCAGGCTGTCCAGTCCTTAAAATATATTGACTGTATCTTATTCATGTTTGTGTCCTGTGCTTGGTCTCCATTTCCTACTTAATATGTGCTCAACACACTGATGATTATTCGGGCATATGAGTAGACTTCACCAGTATTTGATTATACAAATACCATTAATCACAAACAATTATAGGATCTTCTTGAGAAATATTCAAAAGAAATGATGCTTGCACTGAAAATATTTCACATTGGAACTACTTTATACAAAATGGCCATACGATGCAATCAACTTACTTTCAAATAATGAACATTAGACAGAAACATTCAACTTGGGTTTATAGTTTCAATGCATATGAAAATTTCAGTCACACAGAATATGTTCTTTGCTAGGACATCTACCAGATAAGGATAAACAATTATTTTGCATCCATTTCACATATTTATTTGATAACTTTTTTCTTGAGTGATAACTAGTTTCTGAAATACATATAGAGTCCAAGTATGAAAGTCGCTCAGTCATGTCTGACTTTTTATGACCCCATGGATTGCACAGTCCACAGAATTCTCCAGGCCAGAATACTGGAGTGGGTAGCCTTTCCCTTCTCCAGGGGATCTTCCCAACCCAGGGATCAAGCCCAGGTCTCCTGCATTGCAGGCAAATTCTTTACCAGCTGAGCCACAAGGGAAGCCCAAGCATGCTAGAGTGGGTACCCTATCCCTTCTCCAGTGGATTTTCTTTACCTAGGAATTGAACTTGGATTTCCTGCATTACAGGTGGGTTCTTTACCAACTGAGCTATCAGAGAAGCCCAAAACTCTTCCCAAATGGATTTTATAGCCAACAACATGAAACAGGAAATGAACACCTTCAAAGAAGCAGTTACATATTCACACAGGATGTAATGAGGACACAACGGAAAGAACCATCAGTTTTACCTGGATGTGAAAATAAATGTATTAGAAAAAGTAGCATTTAAATAATTGTGGCAACTTTTGAAGTACATACTCCAGGCTATGTTGAATGTACACAGCATCTGCATCATCAGAATGACTAAGATTCAAATATAAATGACCACAGTGAAAGGGATCTTTGCCAGCCAAGGGGTCTAAGCATCATGAGAATCTGAAGGCAAAACAAAAAACCTGCTACCAAAATCCTGGGCCTATACACCAAACTGCTTCATTTTGTTCTTCAAGTACCTATGAGCACATCTCCTATTTCCTAAATAACTCTAAGAATATCACTAGTTATAAAATCATAAAATTATAGAAATTTATACAATAGTAGAAACTGAGGTATATAGTGATGAATTTTCTAGAACAGTTTATTGTTAAATATCAATCAGTGGTGTGCTGGGCCACATTATTGTTAAAATGTCAGGAATTTTATGACCCTTTGCTAAGCTAAATGAATAAGCAAAGGTATACATATACAAAATTTTCTAATAATTTCAGTACATTTTGCTATCATCTATGCTCTTCAGCTTATTTCTGCTATTGTATGCATAGGGTGGAAATACTATATAACACTGGCCAAGTCTAAAAACTATGGAAACTGTCAAATACTGCAAGTCAGGTCAGGACTCAATTTATTATTTTCCTTATGATCTAGATTTCAGAAAGTGATGAAGAAAATGTTATTTTAATGCAGATTAAAATTAAAAGTAGGCATGCTAATAGTTCCATTGTGAAGAGCACAAACAGTCAAGGAATAGACTTGCAGTACTCTAAAACTATCAACTGATTCAGCAAAGACATTGCTTAAGTCATTGAAGAACTAATGGAGTTCCTGCATAAGTTTTATTAAATTAGGATTATAATTTGAAACCACTTGTTTTTTGCAAATTTTAGGACACTTAAGAATTGTTTTAAACACTTGTTGTTCAGTTGTTATGTCATGTCCAACTCTTTGTGACCCCATGAACTGAGCAGGCTAGGCTTCCCTGTCCTTCTCTGTCTCCCAGAGTTTGCCCAAGCTTATGTCCATTTAGTCAGTGATGCTATCTAACCATCTCATCCCCTGCCACCATCTTCTCCTTTAAAGAGGTTTTTAAATAGATGTAAAGAGATCCAGTAAAGAGATTTTTAATTAGATGAATAAAAGCCAATTATGTTAAATTACGATAGTATGATTTTGATATCAGATTTTGAACGGGACCTCTGAGCATTTAATCGTGAGACATTTTCATGTTTGTGGAAACTGCTCATTACTTGAAAAACAAAAGAGAGCACATGGCTTTTTTAAAGTAAAGTTTTTCAATGAAAATTGCTAAGCACAATCATAGATACCCAAGGGAAAGTCATTATGTCATTAAGCAGACTTCTAGAAATCAAGATGTAAGTATTAAGGTGCATGAATGTGCATGCTCAGTCACGTCCGACTTTTTGTGACCCTGTGGACCATAACCCTCCAGGCTCCACTGTCCATGGAATTTTCCAGTCAAGAATACTGGAGTGAGTTGCCATTTCGTGCAGCAGGAGAATCTTCCTGACCCAGGGATCAGATTAGTATCTCTAGCATCAGAAGGAAGATTGTTGACCACAGTACCAACTGGGAAGCCCAAGTATTAATGTACTGGAGTTCTTAAAGAACTGTAAAGTGAAAGTCACTTAATTTACCAAATTATTTTCTATCTTTTAGACCTGAAGTTTCTTCTTCCCCAGACCTAACATTGCAGAACCACAACATTCCAATTTCTAAATTGATAGAGGTGAAAATAAGTGAATTTAAAGCCTCCTCAATGAGTCATAATAGAAGATTCCTGAACAGTGAGAAATCATCTAGAAACATATACATATATACATATACATAGTTCAGTTCAGTTCAGTCTCTCAGTCATGTCCGACTCTTTGTGACCCCATGAATCACAGCATGCCAGGCCTCCCTGTCCATCACCAACACCCGGAGTTTACTCAAACTCATGCCCATTGAGTTGGTGATGCCATCCAGCCATCTCATCCTCTGTTGTCCCCTTCTCTTCCTGCCCCTAATCCCTCCCAGCATCAGGGTCTTTTCCAACAAGTCAACTCTTTGCATGAGATGGCCAAAGTATTGGAGTTTCAGCTTCAGCATCAGTCCTCCCAGTGAATACCCGGGGCTGATTTCCTTTAGGGTGGACTGGTTGGATCTCCTTGCAGTCCAAGGGACTCTCAAGAGTCTTCTCCAACACCACAGTTCAAAAGCATCAATTCTTTGGCTTTCAGCTTTCTTCACAGTCCAACTCTCACATCCATACATGACCACTGGAAAAACCATAGCCTTGACTAGATGGACCTTTGTTGGCAAGGTAATGTCTCTGCTTTTTAATATGCTATCTAGGTTGGTCATAACTTTCTTTCCAAGGAGTAAGCATCTTTCAATTTCATGGCTGCAGTCACCATCTGCAGTGATTTTGGAGCCCAAAAAAATAAAGTCTGACACTATTTCCAGTGTCTCCCCATCTATTTCCCAAGAGGTGATGGGACCAGATGCCATGATCTTAGTTTTCTGAACGTTAAGCTTTAAGCCAACTTTTTCACTCTCTTCTTTCACTTTTATCAAGAGACTTTTTAGCTCCTCTTCACTTTCTGCTATAAGGGTGGTGTCATCTGCATATCTGAGGTTATTGATATTTCTCCCGGAAAGCTTGATTCCAGCTTGGGCTTCTTCCAGCCCAGCGTTTCTCATGATGTACTCTGCATATAAGTTAAATAAGCAGGGTGACAATATACAGCCTTGATGTACTCCTTTTCCTATTTGGAACCAGTCTGTTGTTCCATGTCCAGTTCTAACTGTTGCTTCCTGAACTGCATACAGGTTTCTCAAGAGGCAGGTCAGGTGGTCTGGTATTCCCATCTCCTTCAGAGTTTTCCACAGTTAATTGTGATCCACATAGTCGAAGGCTTTGGCGTAGTCAATAAAGCAGAAATAGATGTTTTTCTCGAACTCTCTTGATTTTTTGATGATCCAGAGGATATTGGCAGTTTGAACTCTGGTTCCTCTGCCTTTTCTAAAACCAGTTTGAACATCTGGAAGTTCACAGTCCACATATTGCTGAAGCCTGTCTTGGAGAATTTTGAGCATTACTTCACTAGCATGTGAGATGAGTGCAATTATTCAGTGGTTTGAGCATTCTTTGTCATTGCCTTTCTTAGGGATTGGAATGAAAACTGAACTTTTCCAGTCCTGTGGCCACTGCTGAGTGTTCCAAATTTACTGGCATATTGAATGCAGCACTTTCACAGCATCATCTTTCAGGATTTGAAATAGCTCAACTGGAATTTCATCACATCCACTAGCTTTGTTCATAGTGATGCTTTGTAAGGCCCACTTGACTTCACATTCCAGGATGTCTGGCTCTAGGTGAGTCATCACACCATCGTGATTATCTGGGTCATGAAGATCTTTTTTGTACAGTTCTTCTGTGTATTCCTGCCACCTCTTCTTAATATCTTCTGCTTCTGTTAGGTCCTTACCATTTCTGTCCTGTATTGAGCCCATTTTTGCATGAAATGTTCCCTTGGTATCTCTAATTTTCTTTAAGAGATCTCTAGTCTTTCCCATTCTGTTCTTTTCCTCTATTTCTTTGCATTGATCGCTGAGGAAGGCTTTCTTATCTCTCCTGGATATTCTTTGGAACTCTGCATTCAAATGGGTATATCTTTCCTTTTCTCCTTTGCTTTTTGCTTCTCTTCTTTTCACAGCTATTTGTAAGGCCTCCTCAGACAACCATTTTGCCTTTTTGCATTTCATTTCCATGGGGATGGTCTTGATTCCTGTCTCCTGTAAAATGTCACGAACCTCTGTCCATAGTTCATCAGGCTTTCTATCAGATCTAGTCCTTAAATATATTTCTCACTTCCACTGTATAGTTATAAGGGATTTGATTTACATCATAACTGAATGGTCTAGTGGTTATCCCTACTTTCTTCAGTTAAGTCTGAATTTGGCAATAGAGAGTTCAGGATCTGAGCCACAGTCAGCTCCCAGTCTTGTTTTTGCTGACTGTATACAGCTTCTCCATCTTTGGCTGCAAAGAATATAATCAATCTGATTTCAGTGTTGACCATCTGGTGATGTTCACGTGTAGAGTCTTCTCTTGTGTTGTTGGAAGAGGCTGTTTGCTATGACCAGTGCGTTCTCTTGGCAAAACTCTATTAGCCTTTGCCCTGCTTCATTCCCTACTCTAAGGCCAAATTTGCCTGTTACTCCAGGTGTTTCTTGACTTCCAATTTTGCATTCCAGTCCTCTATAGTGAAAAGGACATCTTTTTTGGATGTTGGTTCTAAAAGGTCTTGTAGGTCTTCATAGAACCATTCAACTTCAGCTTCTTCAGCATTACTGGTTGGGGCATAAGCTTGGATTACCGTGATATTGAATGGTTTGCCTTGGAAACGAACAGAGATTGTTCTTTCATTTTTGAGATTGCATCCAAGTACTGCATTTTGGACTCTTTTGTTGACTATGATGGCTACTCCATTTCTTCTAAGGGATTCCTGCCCACAGTAGTAGATATAATGGTCATCTGAGTTAAATTCACCCATTCTAGTCCTATTTTAGTTTGCTGATTCCTAGAATGTCCACATTCACTCTTGCCATCTCCTGTTTGACCACTTCCAATTTGCCTTGATTCATGGACCTAACATTCCAGGTTCCTATGCAATATTGCTCTTTACAGCATTGGACCTTGCTTACCCTATGCCCGAGGTCAGGGGCCACGGCCAAGAGGAGCAACCCCACCTCCAAGGAGCGGTTGCTGTGAGGGAGCAGGAGGGCCGAGAGGAGCTACTCCACATTCAAGGTCAGGAGGGGTGGCCATGAGAAGATACCCCTCATCCAAGGTAAGGAGCAGTGGCTGCCCTTTGCTGGAGCAGCCGTGAAGAGATACCCCGTCCAGGGTAAGGTAAATCCAAGTAAGATGGTAGATGTTGTGAGAGGGCATCAGAGGGCAGACACATCAAAACCATAATCACAGAAAACTAGCCAATCTGATCAGAGGACCGCAGTCTTGTCTAATTCAATGAAACTAAGCCACGCTGTGTGGGGCCACCCAAGATGGGCAGGTCATAGTGGAGAGGTCTGACAGAATGTGGTCCACTGGAGAAGGGAATGGCAAACCACTTCAGTATTCGTGCCTTGAGAGCCCCATGAACAGTATGAGAAGGCAATATACATGTGTGTGTGTGTGTGTATATATATATATAACTAAAATAAATGAGGAAAGGGAGAGTTTATCACTGAGCAGTTTTGAGAGGAAAGGTAGGGTTTTTTTCTGCAGAGTCTCCAGGCATCCCTGTAAACGTAATGTCATCATCCCATTAAAAACAAGTAAAAAGTGAAAAAAACTTAACTTTGTAATTGTCTGTAAATTCCAAAAGCATGTTTTTCTTTCCAAAAGTTTCCCATGACAATGTCAACTCCCTGTGGAATGACCATTACTTCAACATTTTGTCCCTCAACATCACATGTGCCCTCCAAAGCTGTGTTAAACTCAGCTTCCCAAGGAACCACAACTAAATGAGCATTGGTGCACCTACTTATGATTCATGGTTTAAAGCAATCTCAGTTAACAAATTAGAATTGAGGTATTTTAGTCTCTAGACATTAGATGAGATACAAGTAGACAAAGGAAGTAAGAACTCATTGAGTGCCAGAATATTATCTACTAGGAACTTCAACAGACCCAGTGATTTGACCTACAGCCATCAACCCAGTGGGACATTTGAAGTAACCATTTATCATTGGATGCTCTGTGTATAAAATCTTCCACTTCATAAATACATTTAAAAAAATGCATGTTGGTAGGATTAAAATACACATACACTATGGGTGGGGCTAAAGCCTAAGAGGTTTCAGTTGGGAAGGTCCCATGAATAAAGTCTCCTTGAGTTTAACTCACAGCTAAAAAAATTTTCTTTAGCTTTTTCAACCTTGGATTTGTAGCTCCATGTTTTGAAACATCTATTGCATTGAAGGCTATTGGAATTAATGAGGTTATAAGCAGTCAACACATGGCCTTTGTGAAATAAAAAGATGTTTATACTGCAAAAGTAATGGACTGTAGCTGAACTAGCCAGACCACCCAATTCATCTCATTAAGAAGCACACTCTGGAATGTTGTCAGGAAGTATAATTGGAAAAAAAAAAAAAAAATGTGTCCCTCCCTCCAGCTACTAATATGACCAGCCATACTGTCTTTTCATCACCTTCAACATTTTAAAGTGGATAGTTTATATTTTTAAAATAAATCAATAATCTATTTCTCAGTTTTTGCTGAATTAGCCTTATATTATAATGCATATACATATTTGAAACATAAAGGTAAGTACAATATTGTTCAATGAGCTGAGATAAATGGAGTAGTTGATCCTTTCACTGTTTTGTGGTGATACATAGGTGTTTAGGGATAGATGTCAATTCTAGGAAAAGCTGATGTGGCTAAAATGAAAAATAGCATTAGTGAAATACAGAAGCAAATGTGGTCAATAGCCCGCTACAGCAGTATTTTTCACACATCTTTTGACTACTTAGTTCAGTTAAATTCATGATCCATAAACCATAGAGCAATAAAATCCATCCCTTGTTCTTCTGTTGAATAAAAGCATTGCTAATCATGCTTGAAAAGCCATTACCTCTGTAAAGACACTGAAATTCCAGTTAGAAAACTAAAATAACTACAGATATTTTGACAAGCAGTTGATGAAAATGGCATTGTGAATTTTCTTCTAAAATTCTTCCAATTAACTAATAAAAAAGGTCATGTTTATTCATGCTCCTACTCTGATCAAATGCCAAAGGAAAATGTCCACAAAAATCAATTCACTTACAAAATTCCTCTTTTACCTATTTTGTTTTCTATGAATATGATGACCCATAGATGGGACAGGAAAAATTGCTAATTTTGGATTAGTGCTAGGACATTTCATATTTTTCTCTACAAGTTCACATAAAAATAAATGAACTTGAATATAAACTGCTAATATATACTAAAAAAGCACTTTAACGCCTCATAGTAAGTTATATTTAGAGCTTTATTTTTCCTAATTCATCTCCTTCCACACATAATTAAATTCCTCTGTGGATCACAAAAACAAATTTGTAAACACATAATTATTTATCATAAACTTGGGGGTCTTCATCTTTTAATTAAACTTTCTCAGATAGCTTTATCTTATCTTAAAAAGCTATCACTGGAGTGTGACCAAAGAATATGAATGTAAGAAAATGGTAGGGGACATTGCTAAGTACATTTAACACTTATGATAAAATTTTGAATATTCATTTAGGGGAAAATTGGTTTGGGGGCTTTAAATGAAAATGTGAGGAGAAAAAAATTTTTAAATTCTTCCCAGCTTAATGTAACTACTCCAAATATTAAAATGTAATATTTAAATGATTATTAATATTATTCATATTTTTCTACAACTGATATTTGCTGTGGCTACTTATTTACGTCTGTAATGGATTCTTTTCAATGGAATTTCAAGTGTAAGTCACTACTAGAAATAAGTCAAGGATTGAAGGGCAGAGGTCAAGTGTATGTAAGTGGTCACAGATTTTCCCTTAAGTATCTCAAGCCACAGTTCACAAAGGTGAAGGTAGTCCATCTTTGAGGGCCTTTATGGGGAGGTGTTGAGCAACCTGATTTCTGAGTGTTTACCCCAGATAAATGAAAAAGTATGTTCACACAAAAATATGTGTATGAATGCTTACAGTAGCTCTATTAATCAACACCACAAACTGGAACACCCCACTTGTCCTTCATGGGCAAATGAGAGTATACAAATTGGTGCAGGCAGTCAATAAAATATAACTCAGAAATAAAAACAGAAAAATGAATTAGTGAATTAGTGTTAAACACACAATTTCAATGACTCCCAAAGGCATTATGCTAGTAAAAGAAAGCAGTCTCAAAGGTTACATATTATATATGCTATTTAACTGACATCCTCAAATACCACTATTATGGAGAAGTCAGTGGTTGTCAAGGGTTATGGGGAGGAGGAAGCAAGTATAAGAGAATTTCTTGCAATGACCGAATTGTTCTACATCATGATTGTGGTTGTGTTACTCAAATATCAACATGTTAAAATTCATAGAACTGTATACCAAAAGAAAAACTATAAATTTTACTAAAATTATAGGCAAATAAAAATACCTCAATCAATGACCTCAGCATATAGGCTGTGGAGTCAATAAAATTATTTAGTTTTAGATAAGAATTAAAAAAAAACTATAAGAGAATTAGAGAGAAATAATTACAAACTGCACATCTCAATATCAGTTATCAGCTGTGAGTCAATCTAATATTAAGAACAGATTAGGAAATAGATGTAATTGCTAAGGCTCTCTTAAGAGCAAACAGCTTCTGTTTTAATTCCAAAAGTAATGTATTCAGCTTATCCTGCACCCTTATGTCCTGAGTGGCACCAGAGACATCAAACAAAAAAATGAGGTTATTCACTTCAATACACCTAGTTTAGTGGACATTTCACTAAATGGGTCACCTCAGTTGGGTTACTGGGACAACATGTAGTTCAGTAGATTCTATACCTAGAATAACATTTTGCACCATTTGGCTGCATACCCTATTATGAGGCATATAGAAACCATCTGGCATTTTCACCCTTCTCTGGCACGGTAGTTATCTATTTATTTTCCTCTGCACCATAAAACTCTAAACAGCTTCAAAGTCAAAGACTACTCAGTGCAAATCTTCATGCTTGGCCCTGCTCTATGCATTTCACATAGAAGGTATTCACATAGAAGTAACTACACAGGACTTCCCTTGGTGGCCCAGTGTTTAAGAATCTGCCTGACAATGCAGGCGACACAGCTCGATCTCTGGTCTGGGAAAATCTCATTTGCTATGGAGCAAGTAAGCCTGCGTGCCATAACTACTGAACCCACATGCTCTGGGGCCCACGCTCTGCAACAGGAGAAGCTAATGAGAAGCCCATGCACCACAACTAGAAAGTAGCCCCGGCTCGGCACAACTAGAGAAAGCCCACACACAGCAATGAAGACCCAGTGCAACCAAAAATAAACAAAATTAATCAAAAAAGAGAAATAACTACAGCATTTAAAGAGGGATGGGAAGAGACCTTTATTTTAGGATTTCTTTCTTCCACTGAAAGCACGCATTCTGCTTCTTATCCCTTTAACTCACCTTTCCTACATTCTAGAAGTCACATTATAAAAGCCATAAATTGTAAAAAAAAAAAAACAAACCAAGATTGATCTGTTGACAACCATTGAAAACTCACTATGATGTATTTCATAACTTCCAAAAATTACTTTAGAAATTTTCATGTAGTTATATCTGGACAAGTACAGAGTAGGATGGGGTTCCTGCTAAAAGAATTTCAGAGAGGACCTCTAAGTCTTGTGTTTGTGTGTTTGCTTGATTTTATCACCACTCTAACTCTTAGAAGGTAAGATTCTTTTTCTCTTTTCAAAGATACTCAAGTATGTCTCAAACTTGAATAAGATCATCTACACACACATTTATTTACTCTCGAAGATTTAAAGAACACATCAAAAATATATTTTAATCTGAAACAGAGCTGTATTTATTTCTTTGCCTGGGAAGGCAGCACACTTTCAGCTGGTGTCTCCAAGTAGGACTTGAAAGGATCAGAATAAGGACAAAGAAGCAGAAATACAAAAAATCTAATGAGATTCTGAGTTCAAGTGTTTTCTTGGTTCTCAAGGCTGAGTGTAAACTCTTCTTTGCAACTGGTCATTGCACTGGTTCACTTTTTAAAAATGCAGGGATCATTCCCTAAGATGCCCAGAGTGGGCTCCATAAAGCACTATTGGGTTTGAGCCTTCTATTTTGTGACAGAGATCATGGTTTGCTTGCCTAGTCTATCTTGTTCCTCACCTTCTTCTTCATCTTCAATATCCCTGGTAGAAAATTTGAGTCATTCTTTAATTCACACAAAGAAGGCTTTTTATTGAGAGCTTATAGTGCAGTCATGTACTCCCAAATCTCTTCGTAGTTGAATCCTAAATGATCTGATTGGATTGACAAACAAAATCATTTTATTCTATAGCACTTTGCTCCCCAGGGGACACCATTTTTAAAGTGCTTTCCTCAGTTGTATAGCACTAGCTGTGGTCTTCTCACTTGCTTTATCAAGTCTGCAGGAAAGACAGTGAATCAGGAGGCAGCTGGAACATAGAATTATTGCTCTCTTGGGCAGAGGAGTAGGACTGTCATCTGTGCTGGATGCACTTTCAGAACAGGCCAGAAATGAAAAGAAAAACTAACATGGTCCAAAATCCTTCACAATTAAGTTACTAACCAAGTCCTGTTTTATGTTAAGGTTCATGGTAGTGGCTTTTATGTAGCTCTCTTTGTCTCAGTTGAGAAAGTAATTTGACCAGAAGTTTCTGTTTAATTTTCTATGGAAACTAAAAGTACACATAAATGAGATTTTTAACTGAAACAGGACTCCTGAGCTAGTGAATCATCCTTTAAATAAGGGAATACTTCCCCCCACCTATCATCTTGACCCCCTAAATATTTAAGATGGTGTCATTCAGGCTAAGAAAGTTTGGCCTCCTGCAGTTCCATTCATTCATGTCCCTCCTTTGGGCATTAACACGAAGAAATCCACTGGCCAACCCCATGTATCTCTGGCACTAACACCTCAGTGGAGTGTAAATGGAAGGTAATAACTTATTCATGAATAAAAGTGGATTGATGAATCACACAAGAGGATGATGGATGGGTCAACAGGCCAACAGGCCAACAGGCAGTACTTATGAATGGCTCTGAACTGGAGTGACTGAAAAATACTCTTCTGTCTTTCGCCCTACCTTCCTTCAAAATTTTAAATCATGACTCTTTATCATTAGGAAAATAAAAGTGAGTTCACCACAGAATAGACAGTAATTTGGTAATACAAAGGATGATCCAGATCACAAAAGGTTTGGAAACAAACATCATACAGACCCTGCCATTCCTCCATCCTCTCTGGGTGGTAAGGATCTTTGCCATGAAAAGAGTTGATTAACGCACGACAGTCATTCACCGTGGACGTGGTGTGCTGGCTCTGCCACTGGCTGCTGGAGCTTCTGGCTCTGCTATACTTTAGAGAGAACTTCCAGTTTTCCATCACAAGGTCTTGCTCTCTGAGTTTGCAAACAAAGCCTCTGCTTTCAGAGGTGTTTCTCACCACTGCTGGTACTAACCGACCAACTTTGTAAGTTCACAGGGCCAATTGGTTGCAAATACTTTTGGATTTTTTTCTTGCCAAAAAGCAAGGATGAGGTGATAAGCATCTCTTATTAGTCACTTCATTATTGAGGTTCATTTCACACAGCTCTATCCTCTTAAGTCATATTCACCATGCTTTTCATTTTCTGTATTCTGAGATTTTGACATCTTGGGGCCTTGCTGACCCCGAAGAGACTGTCCCTCCAGGGCTTGAAATTTACTAATTTTTAGAACTATTGACTTGTGAGCGTACCTTTTTTATTTAAACTAGTCAACCTAGGGTCCCATAACCTAAGTGCCTTCCTTTATTAGGGTCTCTTACTCCAAGCCATTATCTACCTGCTCTAATCATCCCGGAGTCAGGAAACAGACAAGCAGCTCCTAAGCCCCAGGGTTTGCTGAAATTATTCCAACTAGTCATTCCTAAAACTGCTCATCCTGCCTTGCTGTTTCCTTCTAAGGAAATTACAATAAGGCTCCTGTCCACAATTCTTCTCACTCCCTCTGCCTCCTGACTCATTTTGAAGTCTGCTTGTGTGGTTCCCTTATGCTGTGACTCCAGTTTCTAGGGAACTATCCAAGTATAATAACCTTCTTCCTTTATAATAGTCATTTCCACATCTGAGTATCTTACCATACCAAAGAAAGCAAGAAACCTTAAAAGACTGATTTAAATCTTGTATTTTTTCCTTTTTAAATTTTTTTTTAATTGCTGAAAAATAGTTCTACAATTTTGAGTTGGTTTCTCCCACACAACAATGCAAATCATCCATAAATATGTATGTATGTGCATATATAAATATCTCCTCCCTCTTCAGCCTCCCTCCCCTCCCTCCATTCCACTCCTCTAGGTCATCATAAAGCACCAGGTTGCCCTTCCTGTGTTATTTAGCAACTTCCCACTATCTATTTTACACATGATAGTGTATATATGTCAATGCTACTTTCTCAGTTGGCCCCACCCTCACCTCAAAAGATGATGGTCAGTCAAAACTTTTCCTAAGCATAATTAGCATTAAGTCAATCATTTAGATGAACTAATTTAAGGTGGCACTAGTGGTAAAGAAACTGCTTGCCAGCGCATGAGACTTAAGAGACGTGAGTTCGACCCCTGAGTTGGGAAGATCCCCTGGAGGAGGGCATGACAGCCCACTCCAGTATTCTTGCCTGGAGGATCCAATGGACAGGGGAGGCAGGGGGACTACAGTCCATAGGGTTGCACAGTCAGACACGACTGAAGCGACTTAGCATGTATGCACAATTTAACTTAGCAACACCCGTACTTTAGTACGATTCTTTGGCTTTTGTGAAAAAGCCACCATATTCATAAGTGTATCCCTGTTTAAAATGCACCCTGTTCCTTTGTTAACTTTTATTACTTCACCACTGATGCTTCAGTTTCCTAATCTACAAATAATCATTCATTCTATCATTCAACACATATAAAGTGAAATGCATATTATTGAGTGTATGTCAGTGAACGTATTACAGTTACAAAGATAAATTTATGCATATTCTCCAGAGATCTCAAAGAGCTAAAGAGGGAAGAAATTTACTTCTGAGTAACCACTCAAGTTTTATAGAGAAGGGAATTTAAATAAATCTATCGCTTAAATATTGGAGAAGAGCAGACTGATATTCAAAAGGGCTACAAAGATAACAAAGCTTGAACCATCATGGGATTTACTTAAAATAATGAAGATTCCAGAATGTCTGCAATAGCTGTCCCTGGATGCTATACAGGTAAGGTGTGATCGAATCATAAAGAATCTTAAATGACAAACTAAGGAATTTAGGCTTTATCTTGAGGTTAAAAAAAAAAATCAGAAGAGTGTTACAACATTCTAGATTTCTACTTTAGAATGATAATATTGTTAGCAATTTGAAGGACTGTTAGGAGAAATAGGCCAAAAGTAGTGATATTGGTTAATAGGCTATCACTAGTGTCCAAATGGGAAATAATGAGCATTTATATCAGACAGGGGCAGAAAAAATATGATTTCAAATGATAATTGGAAGATTAAATCTAAAAAAGAACCAGGATAGTTTAATATGGGAAGAAAAGGGAAGTCTAGAAGGTTTCCAATTGCTTTTACATGGATAACTAGCAATACCATTAGTGACAAAGAACAAAGAAAATGTCAATACACAATTCTACAATTCCATTATTTTCATGTTGAACACATTATACTAACTAAAAGACAAAAGAAATTTCAAGTATGTTGAAATTTGTGATACAGACCAGAAAACTGTTAGAAGGAATTATAAAAAAGAACTAATTTTAGAAAACAAAGTTATATATTGCATCTTCAATTTTATATAAAAATCATTATAATTGCACTTCAAAAATCAATTGTAACAAAAGATAAAATATATTCATTAGGCACTTTGAAATGCTTTTAGATTAGACTTATTTTTAAAGTCAAACTTTTAAATTAGTCCATGTTACATTTTTACTTATTAAAGTTTCAATAAAAATTATTGAGTCACACTTAGTCCACATTATTTCACTAATACCTCCCACTATTCAACTATACTTTTAGAAGCTAAGATTCAGAGGCAGGTTTGATTGTCTCATATCAACAGTTAAAATAATTTTGAGTCACTAAATGTTAATATTATAAAGAATTCTAACCCACTGACTTTAATATATCTGAATGTCTTTACTGTGACAAAATTTTAAGTAAATTGGAGACATATAAATGAAAAGATTTCACAAATATCTGCAAAATAAAATAAACAAAATCCAGTGCTTAAAATTTGTTATGAGTAATGTTTTACCCCAAGAAGCTCTAAAAAAATCAAAGCTGTAACCTTAATATACAGATAATGCCACAATTATTATAGTACATCATTAAATATTAGAAAGAATTTGTTTTAATATTATTATAAAGATGTTATAGGTAAACAGTCCCAATTGCTTGTACTATAGTCAGAGAATATTTTTACAGAGAATGATCTTATGAGAAAAATAAATTATTCAGGAAACAAAAACCCAATGAGGAAAATGACCTAAAATGTGAATGTAAGTGCCTGTTTGGCAAAAGCCACTGGGTTAATGTCAGAGAACAATTACACACAGCACACCTCCAAGCTCTGCATGCCTGGAAACAATGTCAAATGTAACTCAATATTACTAAGATTTAATATCAAGAAAAACATAGATATATAGTATCTCATATGAGGTATAAATTTTGGATAAATCTACCCATTAACATCTTTCGGGAAGAAAAATGGACACAAAAGTTGATCAAAAAGTGAGTACACTGCTATCAAATATCAGTCCCCGTTTAAATAATGTCTGGAATGTGGGGGATTTTTGTTTCTCTGTTGAGTTTTATAACTTATAATTTGGTATTAGTGTATAGCCAATTAACAACATTGTGATAGCTTCAGGTGGGAGCAAAAGGACTCAGCTATAAATATAGATATATCCATTGTTGAATACATGTTGATTTTCTTGATCATTTGTTTAGTTATGTAATGGCTTATGATTTCAATTTATGATGGTAGGGATTATAAAAAATGATTGTCAATAAAATAAAATCCTGTGGTAAAGAAATGCTTCACATTACATAAGATTGATAAAATGTTAATGAAAAAATTATGAAAGAAAAACTTTTCAAGAAAGTCCTACTATGACATTTCCATGTAAGACTTGCCCTCATTCACATATTTGCAAAGTGGAAAATAAATGATTGTAAAATATTATGCATAAGATGATTTCTATATTAAATATATATGGATTAGTGTATAGGTATCCAAATATAACATACAGTAACTTAAAAACTAATAAAATTCTTAAAATAATGCCTGACATGTACATTTTTATGTGATTTTAATTAAACATTGTGACTCCTATCAATTCTATGATAATCAAAAGTCAAGAATAACTTGGTGAAGTTTAAGATTTCCTATAGTTCTTACTTGTCTGTATGTTTGTTTTTTGAAAATATACATCAAAGCATGTAAAGTTAGTCTGATTAATTTTTCCTCTGTGAAGTTATGCTAAAAGTTTGATATGTTTGCTTTTGCTTGTATTCAATCGTAGTTTTAATTTCTCCATCTTTGCTATTTTTAGTTATCTTTCTGTATTATAAATCATCAACACTTTTGTAAGGTCAAAGCTATGTAAGAACTTATACTCACAGAAACATCGTTTTTCCTCTATTTCTTTTCCCAATCTCATTTTCTCCTACAACTAATTCATTAGTTTCTGGTTTATTCTTTCCATATTTCATAATTACTTTTTTAAAATATAAACAGATAAGTATAATTTATTCCCCCCTTTTACACAAATATTAGTATACTCGATATAACCTTTGTACCTATATTTTTTCATGTACAGTGCACCAGTGAGAACTAGAGTTCCTACTCATCCTTTTTTATAGCTGCACAGTGCTCCATTAGTTGGATGTGGTATAGTTCACTTAATCTCCTATTAATAAACAGAAAGATGGAATCAAAAATTAAGCTGCCTCAAATCCAAACTTCTTTACATTTCAATTTAGAAAAGCTTTACACGGTGTATTCCAAGTAGGATTTTTTTTCTAATGAGTTTTTTTATGCATATTTAATGCTATTTTTAATGAAAAGTATTTTTTAAACTTGAGAAAAATACAATTTGAAAATTAATAATAAAGTTGGAGAAATTTTACTACCCAGTTGTAAAACTTACAAAGTCACATCAATGAAGACAGTTTGGTATTGATAAGACTACATAAAAAATAAATTAATTGAAGAGTATAGAGGGTGTAGAAATTGACCTACAAAATAGATGAACATTTAATTTTTGGAGAGATTATAAAAACCATTCAATAGAGAAACAATTCAACAAAAGTTGAAGGAAAATTTGGACATTTACATGTAAAAATGAACCTTACACTTCACATACAAAAATCATATATAAAGCATATGCAAAAATTAGTACAAATTAAAAATTTTAAAGTTTTGGAATCAAATGTAAAAGGAAATACTTATATCTTGGCATTAGGCAGAATATTCTGAGACATAACACTAAAATCATAACGTATAAAATATAAAATGATAAATGACACTATCAAAATTTTAAAAAATACTTTGCTGTGCAAATAACTTCTAAGAGAATGAAGACAAGGTAAAAACTAGGGAAAATATTTGCATATTACATATCCAACAAAGTATCTGCCCCCAGTGTATACAAAGACCTCTCAAAAATCAACAGCAAGAAAAGAAACAAACAAGCCATTTAAAATGAGCAAAAAGACTTAAATAGATATTTCACCAAAGATATACTGCTGTCCATAATAAGTGCATGAAGAGATGTTCAACACCATTCAATACTAGGTAAATAGCAAGGAGATTCCTCTACATGCCTTTTAGAAAGACTAAGATAAAAAATACTGACAATGGTAAGTCTTAGCAAGAACATGGAGCAACTAGACTCTAAAGCCTTGCTTTTGGAAATGCTAAATGATTTTGCCACCTTGGAAAATGTTTCACAGTTTCTGAAAAAGTTAAACATACACCTACCAGGAACCCAGTAATCTACTTTTGGGAACTTACCTTGGAGAAATGAAAGCATATGAACACAAGACCTATACACGAATGCTTACAGCAGCTCTATTAGTGAGTACTAGACACTGGAAATAATCCAGATGTCCTTCAATGAGTGAATGGATAAAAACTCCCCACTGTGAGATACAAATGCAACAATAAGCATGATCTATTGATAAATGCAACAATTTGGATTAACACCATACACATCATGCTGAGTAAAATAAATGAGACTCGAAAGTTTACATCTGCTATGACTACATTTCTATAACACTCTTTGAAAGATAAAACTGTAATGATGAAATGCAGGTTAGTGATTGTCAGAGATTAAGAGTGGGAGGATGGAGTGACAACAAAAGGGTAGGACAAGAAGACTTCTTGGGATGATGTAACCGTTCTGTCTCTATGGTGGTAGTTATAGGAATCTATTCATATGTTAAATTCATAGGACTGCGTATTTAAAGAGCCAGTTTTACTGAATGCTAATATAAAAATTAAAAACTGAACAAAATGATAAAGAAAACATGGTCCCAGTAATTTATGCAAACAAAAATTAAAAGCTCTCTGTTCTGCCCTATTCTTCAAGTGGGAATGGTCTGAAAGGGAACAGTAGAAGAAGGCTAAGTGTCTTTTTATGCTTATATATTTTGTGTATATATTATTTTTCAGAAAATAATTAATACTTTATTCCTTCAAACTGAGCATCTGCAATTTTATTTTGGTTCCTCTTCCACAGTTCTTATCTTTACACCATGAATTAAAATAATAACATACAAAAATAGTCCCAGAAGGAAAGGTATTTTTATATACAAACAGGAAAAGATACACCCTGCTTACTATCTATAGGAGATATTAAGTGATAGCACTGGATTTTAGTTCACAGGGGCTTTTGGAATTATGGTGTTGAAGCAGGTACTTTATATGCAAATGTTTTCAAAGATCAATCTTCTGTCTCACAGATTATAAACTGTCATATTTCACTTGGTTTGAATCTGGCATATGTTAAAGTATTCCCTGTCGTGCTTTTATCATCAGAAACAGTAAATTATTCAAAACTCAGAGGAATGGAACTAACAGCATGTTTATGGAGTTTCATCAAAACAGTTAGGGAGAATACAAATTAGTTAATTCATCAGTTTCATTTGTCTGTGTAACTGACTCTGCTTTTGAAACTGCAATCATAAGATTTTGAAAAGGCTAAATACATTGGTTCAGGAAAAGTATGATACAAGGCTGGCTTATTTTATTTTACTGAAAATGGTGATGTTGACAGATTGGACAGCATAATTTTGTCCCTAAGACTTTTGTCTCAACAAAAAGCTAAGCTACTTTGTGTTTTAGTTACCACCCATTAGTATTTTTTGAAAAAATAGTATTTATTCTCTGTGTTATTTATTCTCTAATCTGTCTCCTAACAAAAGAAAGGATAGTTCAATTCCAAAATAACTGTCTTTGATTTAGTCAGTAGCTATTTTGTAGAACTCCAGTCAATGTATCATATTTTCTTCTTTGAAGTTTTATTTTTCTTCACTGAAGTTTTATTTAACTGTTCAGAGATTGAGCTTTTATTTTATATTTGGCGTATATGGAGACAGAAAAAAAATGTTAAATAATGAAGTATAATAGTACCTTTGGCAGTCAGGTTGCTTTTTAAAAATATAAAAAAATATATATTCTACGACAGAAAAATAAAATTTTCTTTGAGACAAATCACATTCCCTGGTAAGAATCTCTGGCTGTCCCCTTGCTTCATTTTCAATACTACTGAATATTCTAAGAGAGGGAATCTTAAATTTTGCCTAGTCCAACTCAAAGATAAGCTTTCCACAGGACTACAGTTTTATCTATTTTGTTCAACAGTGCACAAATGAAATTAACCACCTCATTTTACAAAATGAAGAAAGCCTAGTCCCAATAAAGAGAGAGAACGGAACTAGGTTGTCATAGATTGGGTGTCTAACAATGGTCACAAAAAACCCTAGATGCTCATTTACAAAGCAATCTTGCTAGTCTCCCCTCAAGGGATAAGGGTCTACTTTGGACCTGGACTGACCTTATGATTTGTTTTGACCAATAGAATGCAGCCAAAATGATGCTGTTCAGCTTCTGAATCTGAGACTGAAAAGATCTGCAGTTTTGCCTCTGCTACTTAGAAGACTTGCTCACAGGGCCCTTCCTAAGTAAAGAACCACAGGCAGGCTATGTGGAGAGAGCCATATGGAATGTAAGAGACAGGCTCAGCCTCCCGACCATCCTTATTAAGGTGTGAAATGAGTGAAGCCATACCAGATACTCAGAGCCAGCCTTCATCTTGCTACAACTATTAATACCTGGGAATTGATGACACATAGAGCACGAAAGAATTAACCCAAATTTTACTTGATGCTAGCAAAGATACTGGTTGATGCTTTAAGCCTTACATTTTTTTTCCCAATTATTTTTATTAGTTGGAGGCTAATTACTTTAAAATATTGTAGTGGTTTTTGCCATACATTGACAATGCTATGACATATGACAATGCTATTGACAAATCCATGGCTATGGATTTACATGTGTTCCCCATCCTGAACCCCCCTCCCACCTCCCTCCCTATCCCATCCCTCTGGGTCATCCCAGTGCACCAGCCCCGAGCACTTGTCTCATGCATCCAACCTGGACTGGTGATCTGTTTCACATTTGATAATATACAAGTTTCGATGCTATTCTCTCAGATCATCCCACCCTCACCTTCTCCCATAGAGTCCAAAAGTCTGTTCTATACATCTGTGTCTCTTGTTCTGTCTTGCATATAGGACTATCATTACCATCTTTCTAAATTCCATATATATGTGTTATTATACTGTATTGGTGTTTTTCTTTCTGGCTTACTTCACTCTGTATAATGGGCTCCAGTTTCATCCACCTCATTAGAACGGATTCAAATGAATTCTTTTTAATGGCTGAGTAATATTCCATGGTGTATATGTACCTCAGCTTTCTTATCCATTCGTCTACTAATGGGCATCTAGGTTGCTTCCATGTCCAAAGCCTTACATTTTGGTTTTTGGGTTTTTTTTTCTTTTTTTTTTTTTTATAGCTCTGCTGGAATTTTATTAGAATTACATTCACATTGTGGCTTAAGTTGGTAAAGAGTTAATATCTTTATAATACTGAGTTTTTAATCTATGAGCACAGTATGTTTCATTTAAACACTTTTTTTTTTTTTTTTTTTTTTTTTAGCACACAAGCAGCGTGTTACATATTAAGCCTTACATTTTGAAACAAATTAGATAGTAATAAAAAGCTAAAATGTAGGTCACATATCTAGTTTTGGTGGAAGTCTCATAGAAACCAAGTTGTTTTCCCCCTCATCAAATCCAAAGCCTACTATGCTCACATTTACTTTTGCTGTATAAAATTTAAATATCTTCTTAATTTTAAAATAATAGCACATAATAAAGGCAATTTCTAGTCAGTTTCAATTTTATGTGACTTATTAAGAAGAAACAAAAATAATACTCTCAGAACACTTAACAAGATGTAATATGTGAATAATTAGCACCTGAACACATAATAAAGATGATCCTTAAACTAGAATTAAAATGTGGGCAACAAGGAATTTCAAGGTATTTTTTTAAAGATAAATACATTTATATTTTCCTATAATATGATGATAATAGGAAAAGTGCCTGAAGCCTTGCCTCTGGATAAAAGAAGAGGGCTGCCAATTCCCATAAATTTAAAATAAGTGGAAATCCAAATAAGTATGCAGAGCAAATTTTCTGCAGTTCAACATACCTTCTGTAGCAGAAATGCAATCTTTTGTTTTTGAAAGTTTTTGAAATTCAGTCTCTTCAAATGACTTATACGTGAATATATTAGTGTTTTGAAGTTATAAAATTTGAATAGCAGATTATAAAATCTGAATGTAAACTATTAAGGAATGAAGTTAAAGACAAAATAAATTATATATTCAGTTGTAAATATGACCCCATATTTTCAGATACAATAGAATACAAAATAAACTTATGAGTATTTATTAGTAGAATGATATGTTCAGTTTGGTTAAAAAAAACATAAGGTTAAGAACGGAAGCAAGGAAGGGCAGGGAGGGAGAACAGAGAGAAAGAGGGAGGGGGTAAAGAGAAGGAGAAAGAGAGTGTGTGCTATATGACTACACTGAGGATAGTATAACAGAAGTAGAAAGATAACATGATCAGGCACCAATGTGAGAGTACTAATTCCCATAACTACAGTTACATATGCACCATCTGTAAAAACAGCTTTTTTTTTTTCCAACTCCCCGCACTCCGCCTCTCATGTCCACACAGGCTCTCTAATTCTATCCCACACATTCAATCCTCGATCCACAGAAGTTAAGACTCGTCCTGTAATGCCCACTAGTGAATGCAAATGAATTCTCTCCGTTCTTACATGACATGAGCTCTTTGACATGTGCGAAGCTGTTTTGGCACAATGTCTCAATTTCCTCTTCATTACTCTTTTTAGTCTGAGTTAGGGTTCACTTCTCCTTTTATGGGTAGAGGATTTTTAGGCCTGAAACTTGTTATCTAGCAAGAGCTGTGAAGCTAGAGAAAGAATAGCAAAAACTAGCCAAGCTCCATGAGTTTCTTTCATAAATATGAGAAGTTCTTAAAAGGAAAAGCTGTTATTAGGGGGCTTTACATCAATCCATCTTGATCTTGTTTTGAACTTCATCTGTTTCTAGGTCCCAGTGAAGGAACTATAGAAAGGCAAATTTGGATTCACTGACAATCTAGGGTCTCTGCTCTATCTACTCTCTTTAGAGGTCTTAAGTTGTCTCTGATTTGTCAGATACATGTGTCGTGGTAACAGTTTTGTATTTCAAAGGTAAAGACAGAGATATTTACTGATGGACTTATGACAAGAAATGGGAATCCTGAGACAACAGTGTCCCTCAAGAGTATGTGCCTGACCTGCTATGCTTTTCATTCTTGATCATCTTTCTGAGTGATTTTATCCATTTCCATTCTAAAAACCAAATCCACATCCTCCTGATAGTTTATGGTGAACAATGTTGGAATCATGATCTCCAAAGAAGATGATTTAGTTTTGGGACCAGGGACCAGGCTTGATCACTCAAGAGCTTTTATGTAGCAGGGTTTTATTAAAGTATAAAAAGGGACAGAGAAAGTTTCTGATGTAAACATCAGTAAGGGGATGGAGAGTGCTCCCCTCGCTAGTCTTAACAATGGAGTTATATACTTTTCAACTGCTTATTAACAATAAGTCAAAAGAATGTCTCAAGGTTGTAAAGGCCTTCCAAACCCACTCCCACAATATGCTTTTTAAGATAACAAGTTTAGAACTAGCAATAGAAAGATCTTACCAGATCCACTCCCAGAATATACATTTTAAGATGACAGAATTAGTCAGAAGGTTCTCAAGAAAGAGAGACATGTCCTCAAGCAGGATACATTGCTGCTATATAATCATTGGTACAGATTAAGGACAAACATATCCTTGAGCAAGATGAGTTGTCCTGTTGTGCAATCATCAGCTCTGGGCTTAAAGAAAAAAAAAAAATATATTTGTCCTTTTCTCCTCCTTGAGAACTCCAGACCCTTATCTCCTCCTTGGGAACCCTGGACTTCTTATCAACCTACCTAGGAACTGACTCTCTCATTCCCCTCTTTTTAGGAGAATTATGTTGCCAAGGAAAGGGGGCATTGTTTCCATTCCATAAATACCTCTTGCTGTTGAGAGGCATCATCCCTAAATAGTTGAGGCAACATATTTTCCTAATCTCCATATTAAGGGTTTCTAATTCTGAGGCCCCAAGTAATAGTTGGAGGAGGCTCTGGAACTCTTAGGAGCCTGGACAACCGTTTGTAACTTAAAAGCTTTCAAATAGTTAGAAACAAATCCAGTTACACAGTTATAGATATAAGGCAAAATAGTCATTAAACCACGTTAAAACATAATCAAAATTAAAAGTCACATTTTGTCCATAGTGTCAGTATAGTATGTTATACCAGTTCATTTTAGGATTGTTAATGTCATCAGATCTAAAGAGGTGTCACATATGATTGTTGTTGGTGAAGGTATTCGCAGAGTTGAAGAAAGTCCTTTCCTTAAAGTGGAGAAACCCACCATGGGCAAGTCTTCAATTGATAAGGAGGTTGAAAAGCTGAAAGCTGAGTCACATAGTTAATGCTAAGTCTTCCTGATCTATGACAATATCTGTGCACAAAAACTGTCTGTCATTGAAATAATCCCATTTTGGGGAGCAGTTAGAGCCCTCATTAAAGGTATGGGTAAAACTTTAAACCGTCTTGTGTGTCCTGAGTTAGTTTACACAGATGCCTCTTAAAAATGTCATTAGCCTTTTCCACTTTCCTGAGAATTGGGATCTCTAGGAACAATGTAAGTGATATTATATTCCTAGAGCTTTCGACACCCTTGAGTTTCAGTAGCTTTAAAGACAGAACATTGTTGCTCTGAACTTTGGAGTTTAAGATCCAACTTACATCATGAGAAGTCAGTGCAGTAAGATTTCACCCATTCCTTAACCTTGGGCTTTAGTTGATACTGTTTTTGATTTGAAAATAGGTGAGGGCCCTTGAGCTTGATAACAACAGGAACAGCATTTTGTGCTTGACCCACAGTTTTCCATCAGCCCACATACTAGGATTTATATTTTGTTCAATTAAAGAGTGGGTTCCATATTCATGAAAACAGAGGCCTGAACCTTGTTCAGTATATTCCTTCCCAGAAGGGGTGAGGGAGACTCCGGCATAGTTAGAAACTCGTGAGAAAAATAGTACAGAGTCCCAGATGCAGTTTAAAGGATGACTGAAATAATAGCATTTGCCTTATCCAGACAACCTCGTTATGGTAGTGAATCAGGAGGAAAGCAGGTCAGGGGCTTCAGTAAGCACAGAGAAAGTTGTCCCAGTGTCCAAAAGAAAATCAGCTGATTGGCCCCCACTGTTGTTAATACTCAGGGTTCCTCAGGTGTTGTTAGGACAGGGACTTGCATGGGGACCCCCAGGCATCTTCAGCCCTGATTGTCCTGAGAGTCTGACCCCTGGGGCTTACATCTCAGAGGAAAGTCTCTTCTCCAGTGTGGTTCTCTGCAGACCAGACATGTAGCCGGGAGCAGCTTGGATGCCTCAGGGCAATTCCCCTTGAGTTGCCCCTCCTCCCACAGTAATAACAAGCCCATCCCTTCACCTGGGTCCCTCTGGGCATTTTTTCTCAGGCTATTTCAGAATGGATCTAACAGCCATGCTGGGGCTTCAGTCCTTTGCCTGGTTCTTTTTTGCCTCTTATTTTCCTCCTAATATTCTCTACCATACTATACCATGTGAGTCAGCTGCAACAGTTTTTCTAAAGACTGGTTTGGTCCAAATGCTTATTTTCATAACTTATGGTGGCTATCTGGAGCCAACTGAGTGAGAAATCTATCTTTTAAGGTCATTTCTCCCTCTGCACTTTTGGGATCAATGTTAATAAACTTGTGGAGAGCCTCCAGTAGTCTATCTAGGAATTTACCTGGTATTTCCTTCTCTTCCTGTTCCATGCCAGCCAACTTAGCATAGTCTAAAGTCTTAGCATGTGCTCATTTGAGTCCTTCAAGAATACATCCAGAAAATTGGCTCTGTTATGGGAACTTCTTGGCTCCACAGTAGGGAAGAGGGCTATTTCATGTCCCCTCTTTCCCCCTGTCTCATGTTCAAGCCATTCATCTCCAAAAGTAGTAGCTTCCCCCAAAACTTGAGCTCTAGAGTCAGGAGTCAGTGTCTGTCCCAAGACATACATTACATTTGTCCAAGTAAATGCACAAAGTCAAGTTAGTCCTGTAAAGGTTTCTATGTGCTTTTTGGATCCTCTCAATAGTCTCAACCACAATTGGTACTGTTTGAATTTCCACCAAGACTGAGGCAACCCCTCCTGGAAGGGTACCCTGATTCTCAGCCTGTTCAGTTGGGAGCCCCAACACAGGTGCAAAGTAATAGGACAGGAGGTAGCTAAAGGTTTTATAACCAAATCTGCACCCTTAGGACATAAGTCTGGCATGTCTTGTGGAAAGATAAAGAGCAACACATATGTCACTTCTACCCATTTCCCTTGTTTTCTACAGAACCAGTCTAGTTGTAAAATAGTATTATAAGAAGTGACCCTTCAACAGGCCAGAGTCCCCTGTCTTCCAAAGGATACCAAGACCATTTGGTATCACAGAAGAAGTTCAGATGAGTCTTTTAAATTTGGGAGATCAAATTTGTCCCAGTTTTTTAAAATACATTGCAAAAGAGTGGCTCTGGAACTGTTAGCTCCCATCTGTAAGAGAGAAAAAAGTGGCATCCATAGCCATGGCTTTTTTCCACTGGAGGTGTCACTCCCTGCTCTACATGGGGATGAAGACAGACTTTCTACTGAAGCTTTGCTTCCCTGGTCGGACTTAGTCTGCCCGTTACTGATGCAGGTACCTTACTCATTTCTTTGTCCAACATATCCACTCTGAATATGCCACTCACCTATTAGTCACTCAGTAGCTGCCTCTGTTATCAGACTGACTGTTGGGTATCTCTGGACCTATTTCCAAGTAACCCTTATTTTATTTAATAGTGGACTCAAAGCACAAAACTAGTGATGCTAGCAAATCAGCTCTTATCTCACTGTTCCCGATTTATAAAATAAATTTTATCATAGGTATATTTGTATAGGAAAATTCAAAGTAAATACAGTAAGTCCCCTACATATGAACATTCAGGCTATGAAATTTCAAAGATATAAAGCTATATTCCCAAGGCCAATCACATAAGTTAGTTCACATGTCTGATGTATATTATCACATGCATACATCCTCTACATTTGGTTGTGCTTTTGTGTACTTATACTGTACAGTACTGTATAGAGTACATTATTACAGCTTATTTATTTCAAGCCTAGGATGTCCAGAAACAAGCATAAAAATAGCAGTGGTGTGGCTGGTACTGCTAAGTGCCAAACAATAACAGTGGAAACCAAAGTAAAAACAATTGAGAGAGTGGAGCAAGGCAAAAAGATGGTAGATGTCACTCATTCTTATAAATTGTTGAACCATGAACAAAATTCTAAAGAACAAAGACAAAGTCATGGACCTTGTAAAGTCTGATTTGCCAATGATGTGCACAATAATGTCAAAAAAGCATGGAAAAGTGATGGCAGAGATGGAGACACATCTCACTGTACAGATGCAGGATCAGCATCAGCATAAAGTCCCACTCAGCTTAACGCTGACTGAAGAGAAAGCTAAATGGTTTAGGAAGACTTGATGAAGAAACCTGGTGAAGAATCAGAGGGTACATCTTTTAATGCCAGCTATGGCTTGTTTCATAGGTTCAAGGCTAGAGCCAACCTTCACAGCATAAATGTAAGTGGCGAGGCAGCAAATACAAATATTCCAGCTGCCCGGGAATTTCCTGAAATGCTTCAATAAATTATCAATGAAGGCACTTACTTACCCAAGCAAGTTTTTTATGTGGATGAGACAGGACTGTACTGGGAGAGGATGCCAGACCAAAGTTACACCAAAGGAGGAAAAGTTGATGTTAGGCCATAAAGCAGCAAAGGACAGGCTAACTCTATTGTTTGGTGGCAATGCTTCCAGCAATATGAAACTAAAGTCTCTCTTAGTTTGGAGAGTTATCATACAGAGAACCCAAAAATCCTTAGAAATATAGTCAAGGGCTCTCTTCCTGTTGTGTGGAAGGATAACCCCGAAGCCTGGGTTACACAAGGTTATTTTCCAGAACTGGTTTTTCTACCACTTTCTCTTAGAGGTAAAGAAATATTGCTTAAAGAAGAACTTCACATTCAACATTCTTCTGCTACTTGATAGTGCCCCAAGCCATCCCATTATCCATGGACAACTTTCATCTCAATGTTGAGGTAGTGCATCTGCACTGAATACTATGTTGTTCATCCAACCTATGGACCAGGGAGTTATAATGATTTTCAAGAAATATTACTTATGTCACACTTTTTGTTATGCAGGGCTTCCCTTGTGGCTCAGATGGTAAAGAATCTGACTGCAATGCAGGAGACTGGGTTTGATCTCTAGCTTGGGAAGACTTCCTGGAGAAGGGAAAGGCTATCCACTCCAGTGTTCTGGTCTACAGAATTCCATAGACTGTATAGTTCATGGGGTCAAAAAGAGTTGGACACGACTGAGCAACTTTCACTTTTTACTTTCAAAGGTGAGTGATGAATTGGGAACAACCTTCGGACAACTTTGTAAGGACTATAACATCAAAACACTGACTTTGCTTGTGTGCGGTCAAGGCCATCGCCATGAATGGGGTTTGGAAGAACTTCTTCCCACAGTTTGTTCATGATTTTCCCGGATTTGAGAAGGAGGATGAAGAGTCCCAAGAGGTCTTCAGCAACTTAGCGACCCTCAGCGAGAAGCTGGAGCTGGATCGGCAAGAGGACTTCATCAAACTCCTTCCTGCGAAACATGAGAAGCTTACTAATGAAGACCTGATGGAAATGGAAACCCAGAGAAAGGACAAAGAGAGCAAAGAGGAAGAAGGAACTGAAGAACCTAAGAGATTCACAATGCAGGAAGTGGAAAGGGGATTTTCTTTATTTGAGGAGACACTGGTAGTTTATAAGGTACAAGAACCAAATATAGAAAAGTATATAAAGATTGCAGCACCTGTTCAGAATGCAATCCAGCACTACCAAATCATCTGTGATGGAAAAAAAAAAAAAAAAAAGCTAGTACCCAGGCATCACTGGATCTTTTTTCTCAAAAGAATAGACTGAATTGAATCCAACAAGAAACCAGAACATGTGCCATCAATATCAGGGTTGATACCATAGATACAGTTGCAGCTTGCCCTCTGTCTCCTATTGCTGATGATCCTTCAACTCTACTATTGCCTACCTTCTCTCCCCGCTCCAGTCAATAACTCTTCTTTCCTGTTCACTCAATGCCAGCCCCGGTATGCCAGATATTGTACTGTACTACTGTACTTTTCAAGGTAACTTACTGTAAATTTTTAAATGTTCTTTATTTTTTATTTATTGTGTGAAAAAATATTATAAACCTATTAATGTATAGTACTGTCTGGGCAATGTGTAATTTCCTCAGTTCTGTGTCGCTGCAGCAAAGGTTGAAATTGTGGACCACTGTTGCAGCTCAGTTTTATTTGGCAAGCAAAGAAAATACATCCTCAAAGCAAGAGGGTAGGCTGACTCAAAAGAAGAGAGAGGCTCAATCTTGGCTCCTCTTTTTAGTTTTTTTTTTCTCCTCCACCTGAGCCTGTCCTACGTAAATTGGACTAGCCAGGAGGGCTGTTTGTTTCACCTGAGGTTCTCACACCTGGTCCCTGGATTTTCTTTTGTTCCATTTTTGCAGGCTTTTTCCTTTCTTTGTCTTTTAGCCACTGCCATTTTGGACTCCTTTTCCCTATTCTAACTACCTAACATTCTCCCCTCAAGAGATGGGAGGCCCAATTCTTTGGAAATAGGAGAATTGAGGTCTCTCTGGCTACTTCCTGCTGAGCTGGGACATGAGGCGCATTGGGCCTCCCCCTCTTGCTAGTTTCAAGCCTCAGAGTCCTTATGGTAGTGTCCATCTAAGGGTGAGTGATATTTCCCATGGTTGGGTATAGTTTTATGTATCCTTGTTGAACTGGCACTGAATGTTGTAGCTTGTTGACCTGGTCAGAGACAAAATGAGTTAGGCAATTGATAATACATGGAGAAATCATAAGCAGCATCAATATGGTGATAACAGGGATTAGTTAGGGGTGTTAGCCAACTCCAAATTCCCCCTGTCTGGGAGAAGGATAACCCAAAGAGAGATTGTAGCCACCCTGAGGACTCTCCAGATCATTCTTTGAGATCCCATAGAATCTTAATTTTTTTTTTTTTTTTTTTGGAAGACTTTGAGACTTTCTTTAACTTAACTGGAGGTATTTACCCAGAAACAACATGTCTCATTCAAGATGGCTCAAGTCTCTCCCTCTTCAGGGATCAGGAGATCTATCTCCTGCCCAGTACAACCCTTACCAAGCTGTGTTGGCTCTTTAGAGCTATCCAGAGAAATCTTATCGCCAGAAACTTAATTTGGGGGGCATTCATTAGAATGGCATTCAGTTGTAGTTCTGAATAGGTATCTGATATCTGCCAGGGGCTCACAGGTGTATTAAGTGTCCTCTTGGGTTTTCTTCCATGGCTTGACTCATGAGTAGTGACTCCAGGAGTCATGTCTTGGTACCTTGACTGCTGTTGGGGTAGAAAGAATTACAGGGAATGAGCCCTTCCATGTGGGCTGGAGTTGAGCTTTTGGGGACCCATCTTCCCAGACTTCAATTAGTATTTGAGTCCATGGAGCATATGGCGGTGATTCTTTAAAATCCTTGGGGCCCTGGTTGACACCCCACAAGCAAACAACTTGCTGGAATCACCCAATGGACATGGTATAATACTGGAAGGTCTGAGGCTCTGGATCTAGGAAGAGATCCTTGCCATAAACAAAAGGCCCCCCATATAGCATCTCATAAGGAGTAAGACCAACCTGTTCCTTAGGGGAAATACAGGTGTGGAGGAGAGCTATTGGTAAAGCCACCTTCCATCTGAGAGAGGTCTCCTGGGTTATCTTTTTTATCGCTGATTTTAAGAATTGGTTGGCTCTTTCTACTTTTCCTGAAGACTGAGGCCTCCAGGCACAACAGAGATAATAAGTAATGCCCAATGCTTTAGAGACCCCTTGGGTGACCTTAGAAGTAACAGATGTCCCGTTGTCACTTTGTAATGATCTGGGAAGACCAAATCTTGGAATGATTTCATGAAGCAGCTTTTTTTTACCACCTCCTTGGCTTTCTCAGTCTATATGGGAAAGCCATCAATCCACCCCGTGAATGTATCTATCATGACTAGCAAGTATTTACACCCTTGAGAAACTGGCATCTGGGTGAAGCCCATCTGCCAGTCCTCTCCTGGGTAGGTCCTATGCCATTGGGTGGGGTAGGCCAGCTGGGGTCTTGGAGCTCCTTGGGGGTAGTTTAATTGGCAAGTGGAACAAGAGGCCACTTGCCTTATAGTGGTTTGGAGGCCTGTTCCCCTGAAAGACCTTTCTAGTGATCTTTGGAGGGCCTTTTCCTCAAAAAGAATGATGGCAGGTCAGGAGTTAGTCAACTTCCACTGGAGGTTCCCAGGCAGAAAAAGGAGTCCTTCCTTTTGGAAACACCCCATATGATCTTCTTGAAAGCCCTCACTCTTAGCTTTAAGAGTGCCACCTTCAGTATATGAAGGAGTTTCTGGCAAATTAGTCTGTGGAACTAAGGTGGCAACCCCTATTAGGTCATGGTTCTGTAATGCTGCTCTCTTAGCTGCTTGATCAGCTGCTTGGTTCCCTCGTGCCACTTCCCTGCTCCCTTTTTGGTGTCCTTTTATAGTGGGAGACTGAAACCTCAGTGGGCAGATGGACTGCCTCCAAGAGCCTAAGGATTTGCTCACCATATTTGACTGGGGACCCTGGGGTGAGCAAGTGGCCTCATTCTTTTCAAATAGTAGCGTGTGCACATAACACCAGATAGAGTCAGTGTAAATGGCTACTCTTTTTTCTTTTCCCAGCTCTAAAGCTCGAGTTAGGGCTGTGAGCTCAGCTAATTGGGCTGAAGTACCTCGTGGCAAAGGTTTAGCTTCTGTGGTCTCAAAATTGAAGACTACTATATATCCAGCTCTTCTTTTTCCATCTGAGACAAAGCTGCTTCCATCAGTGCACCATATTTCCTCTGGGTTGGTCAAAGGATCTTCCGACAATCCCTCTCAGGGTTTTGTCCAGTGGTCCAAGGTTTCTAGGTAAGAGTGAAAGGGGAGAGAGCCCTCAGGGCTAGGCAGGAGGGTAGCTGGGTTAAGAACCTCACAATGGGATACAGTCAGGCCTGGATTCTCCATCAGCTCTACTTGATATCTGAGGACCCTTTGATCAGACATCCATAAATGGCCTCTCCAGTTCAGGAGTTGCTTCACTTGGTGGTTGGTAAAAATAGTTAGTTTGCCCCCAAAAGAGAGTTTTAAAGCATCTTCTGTCAGGACTGCAATAGCTGCAAGATCTTGAAGGCAGGGAGGCCAGCCTTGGGCAGGTGGTCAGACCTCTTGGATAAATAAGCTACAGGCTGGGGCTCAGGTCCCAACCTTTGAGTTAAGACACCTGAGGCTATTCCTTGCTTTTCTTGGACATAAAGTTGGAATGCTTTTTCTGGGTCTGGCAACCTCAAGGCAGGTACTTGAGTTAAGACGTGTTTTAGTGTAGCTTCTGCCTTCTTTTGAGGAGTTCCCCACATCAGTGGGAGTGAATCATTCCATCCCTTCAAGCTTTCATATAACGGCTGGGCAATTAGATCAGAGTTGGTTATCCAGATTCTACAATACCCAATTAGCCCCAGGAAAGCTTGCAATTATTTTTAAGTCAAGGGGAAGGGCAGCTGGAAGATTCCTTGATCAGAGGACAGCCTCCTGGACCCATGTGTAATCTGAACTCCCAAGTAAGTGGCCTTTGTCTTGACTATCTGTGCTTTATTAGCACAGGAGACTTTATAGCCCTTCTCTGCCAAAAAGTTTAGAATTGCAAGTTTTGGGGCATTTTTCTCATCTGGAGAGCAGATTAGTAGGTCATCTACATACTGTAATATTTTCCCATTAGGTCCCACGTCCAGATCTAGGAGGTCCTGGCTAAGAACCTGCCCAAACATATGGGGGCTATCTCTGAACCCCTGAGGTAACACGGTCCAAGTCATCTGTTGGTTTTTTTCTCCTGGAGCCTCCCACTTGAAGGTAAAAAGATAACAGGCTTTTTTAGCCAGTGGTATGCAAAAGAATGCATCCTTAAGATCCAGGACTTTAAGCCACTTGGCACTGGGCAGGATATCTCCCAATATTACACTTGGATTGAGTACTGTGGGATGGAGGGGGACTATAGCTTCATTTATGATCCAGAGATCTTGAAACATTCACCAAGTTCTGTCCTTTTTCTTTACAGGGAGGATCAGGTTATAACATGGCAAATTGGTGGGGACCAATTGCCCAAGGCAAGGAACTTATTTATTAGAGGCTGTGGTCCTTCCCAAGTTTCCCCTTTGAGGGGGTACTGTTTCCAGTTTGGAAACCAAATGGGATCTTGCAGGACAATGATGACTGGTTCAGCTTGGTGGGTTCATCTAGGAGTCCCCTAGTACTTCACCTGGGGGTTAACTTTGTCCTCCCATAGTTTTTGGTCCCTCCCTATTGAAGAGGGTGTCATGGATTCCTCAGTGGTAACCAGAAGCGGTAGAGCTCTAGGGGCTGAAAAGCTTCCCATCACAAGTGTGGTCCCCAGTTGAGTGAATATACCTCTTCCCAACAAGGAAGTAGGACACTCAGGGACCACCAGGGACCACCAGAAACTGGGAGGGAAAATTTTTGTCTGTCCCAGCAATAAAGAAGTGCTCAGATGAATCTTTTTGTAATTGTTTTAACTCTAGCACCCAAAACGGTACAGGTTTGGGAGAAGAAGTCTCTGGAGTAGGAGGTCAGGACAGAGTAGGTAGCCCCTGTGTCAACCAAGAAATTCTCAGAACTCCCTGCCACATCCAGTTGCACCCTTGGCTTCAGCCCTATAATAGTTATCTATGACAGGAGAGAAAGATGGAGCGGGCCACTTCAGTCCTGTTGAACCATCGTGAGGGAAGGTTTGGCACTTGATCTTGAGGTTCTTGGGTCCTAAGGGAAGAGTGCCACCCAAAGCCCCAATTGATGGCATTTGTAGCAAGCCATTTTAGGAGACTTATCATGCTTTGGACACTCTTTGGCCCAATGTCTCAAGCCTTGTCCTTCAAGGACTTGGGGTTTGCCATAGGACTTCCCTGGAGGGTGGCCAGCATCTGAGCATGCTTTGTCTCTTCTTTTCTCCCTTTCCTGGGCCGTGACCTTCCTCTTCTGTCCTCTGTTATAAAAGGTATTGGTGGCTGTCTGGACCATCTCATCTAAAGGGGCAACAGAGTCCTGCAGCTGTAGCTCTTGTAACTTTATCCTGATGTCTTATGAATATTGGGACAGGAATTTGTCCTTTCAAATCACCTGTCCCTCATAAAAGTCTAAGTCCAGATTGGTAAACTCTTGGAGGGCTGCTTTTAGACTTTTAAGAAAGGCAATGGATTCTCAATGGACTCCTGAGTCATTGCTGAGACCAGGTACAGTCCCACAAGTAACAGGCTTCCTTCTATTTCCATGGGTGGACTTCCTTAGGGGTAAATCTTTCTGAAGTTTATCCTACCCAGTACTGTTGCAACCTGAAAGCCGGGCATCCCCGGGTCAGGGTGCAGATCCCCATGCAGGCTGAGGTGTGACAACCTCCTGGAGGTTGAACCCCTGGGCAGGTTAAGGCATGTTGACCTTCCAAGAACTTGGTCCCTGGGCAGGTCAAAGCATATCAACCTCCTGGAACCCCTGGACTAGTAGATCCCCAAGCAGGTCGAGGCATGACAATCTCCTGAGGACCAGATCCCTAGGCAGGTCGAGGCAGGTTGACCTCCTGGGATCCTGGGCTGGTGGACCCCCAAGCAGGCTGAGGCATGACAAACTCTCAAGGACTGGATCACTAGGCAGGTCAAGGCAGGTCAACCTCCTAGGACCCCCAAGCTGGAGCTGGGCATCCCCAAGGTCTCCAGCATGACCAGTGCTGGATAGGATTAAGGGGTTGTAATCTTAACTCATTGCTGGTTTGTCCACTGAGGATGGGAACAGATACCATGATGTAAAACAATCCAAGTCTGTGCCCTGAGACTGGGAATCTGGTGAAACAGCCATCTGCCTTATCCTCTTATTGCTCTGAGGGAATGTAAGTAACTTATTTTTCCCCCTAGTCTTCCATAAGAGCAATTTAGGCTGTTTATAATGGTAAACATTTCATTGTCATAGACTCATTTTAGGTAATAACAGAAGTAATGACAAAAGATTGGGTTATCTTGTTCTGTTAGGAGCATTAAGAGTATTTTAATAATAAGTGGGGTGGAGCGATGTTGCCTACAAGGGGGCAGGGTCCTGGTTGTAGGAGTTAGTGGCTTAGAAACAAATTGATAAGAGGCAACAGACCAGATGGTCCATGAAAATGGAGTAGAGATTTGATCCAGGGGATATGTTTGTAGCTTTAGGAGAAGGGTGGTAAGAGTTGGGGCCCAAACGGCCTACAGGGCTAACTCCCAAAGTGGCAAACATTGTCCCTGGAAACCCAATTGCCCTTGAAAGGATGCCACCAACAGATGGACTTCTAGCAGGCATTGTGTGCCTGTCACCCGCCCTAGCGGGTTGCCTGAGAGATGCTGTTGTTCCACATGTTTTAGGAAACATGGAAGATGAAGGCCTGAGTATCCAGAGGGATTGGATATTATACAGTTTTTCCCTCCCAAGGGCCAGCTACTTTCTGGTAGTCGCTCCAGAATATTGTAGAGGCAACATTGTGGGCCCGGATGGGGCTCATAAAAAGAACATGAAACAAGACGGAACGGGGAAGAATGATATCACCTGAGGGCATAACACAAGCCAATTAAAATCAAATGAGTCCAAGATAGCAGACAAGTCATTCAACTAAACCTTGATCCTCAATCTGCAAGCTAAATGACACACCTAGAGGCACCATGACAGTTCCAAGACACTATCAAAAGATCAAGGAGTCGGTGGTTCCCCAATTGTTGGAATGATCCTCCCACTCATTAGCATATGAAGCCACCCAGCTCATAAAAACTAACCACATCACATTTCATGGCCACCACATACACCCTCTCTGATGGCACACACTCTGCGGACTGTGCTTCTCTCTAAATCTGAACAAATCTACCTCTTACCTATCACTCTGTCTCTCACTGAATATTTTGCAATGAGACATCAAGAACCTGACCTTCATTAGGTGCTGAAACCAAACACCACGGGTTTTAGCTGAGCTCAAATCCCAGTCAGACATGACTGAGTGACTAAGCATAGCACAGAGTCCCTGCCACGTGGGTTTTAGTCTCAATCAGGGAAACAGTTTCAAACACAACTTTCAGAAATGGAAAGATGATGACCTGCTCAATACTTTGCAATCAGTGGCATAGATGGAGAGAAGAGCTGAAGGATGGGAGGAAAAAGCAGTGGGGAAAACATATAGAGGAACTTCTTTTATAACTTGCTGTAAAATATGTTAAATACCTAACCTGTACCCACAATTTTCATTGGCCTGATCCTTGGCACAAAAGAGATTAGTCAGATGAACCCTCACCTGGGCAACAACTACTTGGGCAACAGCTACTCAGGCAAGGCAGATAGTGGAGCCTTTGGGACACACTGGGGAGTAGACCCTGCCAGAGTCCCTCAATTGCACCACTGCTGCTTGCCTGTTCAAGGAAACAAGAAAGGAGAGACTGTAAAGAAATTAAAATTTTGTTAGCCATGTATTCTTTCAGCCATAGGGGTGAGGACCTCCTACCCTAACTGGAGGTCTTCTGGAATCTGAGACTGAGCTGTGTGAGATTTCAGCCGAGTTTGTTTTTGCTGTCCCAGTTTCCAGAATGCTGGGCTTCTTGTCACTTCCACTGAGCTGGGTTTCCTTTGCATTCAGCTTCCACCATGTGAGCTTTCACCAAGTTGGGCTTCTGCTGTTCTTGGTCTCCATCTTGCTGGGGCCAAGCTGAGGTTGTTTCAGCCAGGTTAAATCCAAGACTTGGCACCAGATATGCCCAGGGAGTGTGTAATTCCTTGGTTCTATCTCACTGCAGCAAAGATTTGAAATGGCGCTGGTGTTACAGCTCAGTTACAGCTCAGTTTTATTTGGCAAACAAAGGAAAATACATCCTTAAGGCATGAGGGCAGGCTGACCCAAAAGAAGAGAGAAGCTCAATCTTGGCTCCTCTTATGTTTTTTCTCCTCCACCTGAGCCTGCCCTATTAAATTGGGCTAGCCAGGAGGGCTGTTTGTTTCACCTGAGGTTCTCACTCCGGTCCTCAGATTTTCTTTTGTTCCATTTTTGTGGGCATTTTCCTTTCTTTGTCTTTTAGCTACTGCCATTTTGGACTCCTTTTTCCTATTCTAACTACGTAACAGTACTATAAAATTGATTATATTAGTTGGATACCTAGGGTTACTTCATTGGACTTAACAAACTGGACTTTGAAGAATTCACCCCGTGGTGGTGGTTTAGTTGCTAAGTCATGTCTGATTCTTTGTGACTCCATGGTCTGTAGCCCACCAGGTTCCTCTGTCCATGGGATTTTCTAGGCAAAAATACTGGAGTGGATTGCCATTTTCTTCTCCAGGGTATCTTCCCAACCCAGGAATAGAACCCAGGTCTCCTGAATTGCAGGCAGATTCCTTACTGAATGGAATTCATTCATACTTACCATATAGGGCTTCATACTCTCTGTGGTTCCAGGTGTCCACAGAGTGTCTTAGAACATATCCCTAGCAGATAAGGGGGAACACTGAATCATCTTTCGGTTCCTCTCTTCTTTTACTTGCCGTAACCAATCAGTCACAAAATATTGTCTATTACACCTAAAAAACACTTTCATCCTTTTCTCTCTTCCTACTACTAATCATAAGGCCCTTCTTACTTGGACTACTAAAACAGATCCCTAACTTTATCCTGTGCCTTTTATTTCTTCTGTCCTCTATTCATTTTCCACCATTCCACAAAAGTAATATTTTGAATACACAAATGTGACCCTGGTACATTACTGATTATATCCTTCACGAATGCCCCTTCAAGTTCAAGATAAATGCCAAACTGCATTGCAAGACTTCAAGGCCCTGGTCAACCTTATTAGACCCATCTCATGCTTCCCTTATTCCTAACATTAAGATTCAACTATACCACAGCACCTGAATTTCCCTAGCATGTCTTCTCTGCTCTTTAATGTACACACTTCTCTCCAGAAATACAAATGTAAAAATACCACAATCCTTACAAACCTACACACATTACTCCTTTCTATAAAGTGTTTGCTGAATTTTACTATCTCATTTCCCATATCAACCCACAATGGATGAGTTGCTATTTTCCTTCATTGTGATTTTATCATATACATAACCCCCAAATTTGCTTCGATATCTAGCTTCTCCATTAGACTCTAAACACCTTCTGAACAACATGAACCATATTCACTTCTGATCTTCAGTACCTGGCAAGTGCCTTTGGACACAATAATTACTTTAAAACTATATGAACAACAACAACAAAAATGCACAAAGTAGTCATTAGGAGATCTTTAGGAAGTTTCTTAGTCTAATTTTGTCTCTAAAAATGGAAGATGATGTATAAACCCCTGAAGCTTGATTTTATGAACTATAAAATCAGAGAAGAAAAAAGACAATGTACAAAACATAAAGATGGGCCATCAAGAATATGGTGCTATAAAAATTTTTCCAGTAGAGGTTGGAAGACTTATCAAATAGCAAGTGTTTAAGTTTATTCATAGTGGCTATCTTAAATGTGAAGAGGTGAGAGGAGAGCTGAGTGAGCTCATTTCCTGTGAGAACAAAAAGTGAAACGGTTAGAGTCAAACGGAACGTAATGTTTGTCAGAGACATTACAAAGGTGTTTTGTCTGGACCAACAGTTGAACATATTTGAGGAGCTGTGAGACATGAAATTAGAGGAGATAAGTGTGGCTTTTAGAAGATTTTAAATCATTCTTTAGAAAGTGCCGATTATAATCATCAGGATATTTAAAAATAATTTGCTACAAAATTGGAGTAATTAAAAGAAATAACCAGATCTTGAATTCCTAAGTATAAACATACTTTTTAAAGCAGTTTGTCAAGGCTGAAATAGTTTATTACAATTAGTGATTTCATTTATTAACATTTCATCCTAACACACAAAAAAGATGACTCTTCATGCCTTGTTACAATGTTTCCTGTTTCATCCCTCATAGTTTGTTCTAACAGCTACATTCACTCAGTGGCTCTAATAAAAACTTAATTTCTTTTTACCATTCCTTTTGTTTCACACCTCTTTACTCTGTTTTTCTCTGTGTATTTCCTAAAATATTCTACCTTGCAAATATCTATTCATCCATCAAGATGAAGTGCAAATGTCATCTCCAGAAAGTTCTTTAAGAGCACACAGGACAGAATGAAGAGCTCTTCAGGGCTCAAAAGTAACTTTTCATTCCTATCCTACAACTCATGATGCAGTATCTGCTATCACTAGAGCTCTCTTCAAACTTCCTGAAGCACCAAACTGGGTCTTCATCTTGAACTTGATAACTTTGCAGAGTTTCTAGTAAATGGAACGAACTCACTAAAGACTGAACTAATAAGTATTGATAAGAGAATTATATATTGAGAGTTTTGTTAATTGCCAACAATAAAAAAATAATGTTTTATTTTTGTTTTCATACATAGTATTCTGCTTCAAAAGTCAAGAAAAGAGAAATATATTGCCTTTCAAGTGAGCCAAATTATTAAAAATACTTATTATGGGCTCGACAGAAATAAAAATAATATTTTTGCATACTGCTGGTAGGAGTGTAAACTTCTATAAACAGCCTGGTAATATTTATCAAAAACCTTTTAAAAAGTTGATTTCTTTTAACCAGTAATACTGTTTCTAGAAACATTTCTTATGAAAAACTTGAAAATGATTAAGAAAATGTATGTCTAAATGATAAAATGTTATGTAACCATTTAATTTTGTGTTCTCAGATATTATATAAAAAACAGTAATTCAAAAAGTTATCTTTTTGAAACATTTTGGAAGTTAATGAACGTTGAATTCAAATCCTATTTTTGTCCCATATTAGTTAAGTGACTTTGACCAAGTTACTTACTTCTCATGCATAATTTTCACATCTATAAATTGAGCATAAGAATAGTAGTCATTTCATGTGGGAAATGAATGAGACTTAAAAATGTAAAAGACTCAGAACAATGACTAGCAGAGGAGAAGTGATCAACAATTAGTCTACCATACCAGTGACAATAATGATGATATAAGTGACTCATAAAAAAATAAAATAGGACTTGCTTTTGCAGGAATTAGTAAGACATCAAGATGTCCTGGTAGACTACAGTCCATAGGGTCATAAAGAGTTGGACATGACTGTGCAACTAAGCACATACTCACAAGATGTGGTAATTCAAGTTTCATGCAGCTTAAGTGCTAGAATGGCACTTTATAGTGAGCTGAAGAATAAGACACATGGAGAACAACTTCAATATTTTCTTTATGACAATTTTGTTGAAAAATACAGAATCCTATATTTAGTTATTATTCTGGGCCTAGTCAATCTAGATGGCTTTCATTAACAGGAGTCGCTTTTCAGATATTTTAAAATACTTTATTTTTGACAAGATAATTCTTCCACCTTGCTAACTAATCATCTCAGAGCCTACACAATTATTTACATTGTACCATTAATGGGGGCTTTCTTTTTAAAAGCTTAGGCAATCATTGTGACAATAACAAGTCAGGACTTTAGGATTATTTGAGCTGCCAGTTTCTTTTGTTCTTCCTTAAAAGAGATGTCACTCAAATCCACGCATGTCTGATTGGTACTTCCCAAAGAACAAGGAGGAAAATTTGCACTTGTCATCAAGTCACTTATAATGATGTTTGAAAAGACTGAAACGTTTGTAAATTTCTTTAGATGTGTTCACTATGCAAATGTGCTGAGTGGGAAGTTTTTTAAAAAAGAGTTATTTAAAACTGTATCTTTTTGAGAATCATTTTAAGGCCTCAATTAACTGTAGGTGAAGTGTTAAAAGTCATGTGATAACTGAAAATAATTTTAAAGTGATTGCTGCATATCAATCATTTTATGCCAAAACATTTACTTGGAAAGTATTTAGAATGAGATTACCTATCCAGTTAAAATTGTAACATTAATGAAAGAAAGATTAAGCTAGTATATAATTATCATTGGGAAAGGGGTGAAAAAGTACAGGAAAATGAAGTGTGATTTATTTAAAATCACACAAGTACAAAGAGAAACGTAAGCAATAAAGAGTCATTTTCAGTGTTGACTAGATTTCCCTCTTTTGTCCTACATCTGTAAGTGTGTGAATGTGTGAGAAATTCCTATGGAAAATATATATATATTTATCTGCATGTATATAATTCTTGCAAGAACACAATTCTTGTGGTAACTTTAACTAACAACTTTGCATGTTATAATATATATATGATAATACCAAAACTGGACTTTGAGTATTTAAACTTCAAGAAATTTTAATTTGAACTTCAGAAATTCCTCAGATTTATATAAACCTGGCAGTCTTTATGTAAGTCACTTAGTACAACTGAATGATTCACTATTTCAGGGCTAATATTTGTGAAATGATAGTGCAGTGCTGGGCTCTGACATTTTCTAGCTCTGAACCCTCTGAAGGCACCAAAGTCCCCACTGAAGCAAAAGTGGGTTCTCATCAATACACACAGTACTGTTTATATAAGAACTTGGAGAAAATCACCCAAAAGGATGAAATTATTTGCATCAGGATATGAGGCAAGTTGTTAGTATTTATTATGCAAAGATGATGAGGACTTCTGAAGTCTGAGAATATGGAGAAGAGGGAGAGGGGGGATAGATGTATTTAGTTATTATTAACTATTTTTAGTTAATATAGTTCACTGAGGAGTGTGAGGCCACTTTATAGTAGCCAGCCGGAGAGCGCTGTGATCAATGGAAAAAAACAGAATATAAATAATGGATGAATGAATACAGTGAGTCGAATCAGAATCCAAAGACGGCAAAAACCAGGATGCTAGGGAAAGGTAATTTTGAGTAAAAGCAAACAAACAAAACTTTAGAGCTAGAATAACAACAAAAAGATCTTATGACTTCCGTAATCATCAATAAAATATAAAACAATAACTCAGTCTGGGATTGGAATGTAATCAATAATTTAGTAAAAGCATTTTGGTAAAATACATTAGTACAAATAATCATGGCTATCATTTATTAAGAACTTAGTGTATTCTAGCACTAAGATTCATATTTTCTGAACCTTGTAACTTGAGCATGGGAATTTTCCCAGGCATAGCTAGTCTGATTAAAGTGACCAAAGGATTATTAAAATGGGGAACAATCTGAATCAGTGCAGGGAACTAAACAAATGTAGCAAAAACTCTGTTCTGTAATACCTTTGATGAAAAGGGTAAAATTTTGAGCTCTACTTCATCCTCAATAGGAAATCTTCTGCCAAATTAGGCAATTAATTCACCTAATGGTATTTTGCACAGAATCAAATACATTTCTTCCCAGATCGACTGTGTCAACAATCAAAAACTAAACAGCTTAAGATCTGAGAATAAGATCCTAAGATACAAGGGCAATCATCCTCCCCAATTTGGATGCAAATAAAAGCTCTGAATAAGAGATTCTTTTGCAAGGTTTAATTTAAAAAAAAAAAAGCAAAACAAAAGAAAGTAACATGAAATATTTTTTAGAAACTATAAAACATATAGGAAAGTGTAGCATTAAATAGATAGTCTACTATATTTAATACATATAAAGTAAATAACCAAATATGATTTATTTTAGGAAATAAATCATGAAAGCCTCAGCTTTTTGCCCTTAGCAAAATACTTAGATACCATGAAACAAATTTAAACATAAGATGAAAATATAGCACACTGAGGTCAAAAAGATAAGGCAGGTAGATATAGAAGTAATAGAAACATTCTAAGGGAAAATTTTTTAATAAAATGTAAATATGAACATATCCTATGAACAAGGATAAATCAACCTGAAAAAAATGTATGTATGAGAGATGAATATAGGATCCAGGCTACTAAAACAATAAAATAAAGACTAGAAATGGGCAAAAATTGATCAAGTCACTAATAAAGTAAAAACTCATCAAGGATAAAGGATAAAGTAAAAACCCATGAAGTACAGATAGATACTGCTTTTAGCCCAAAGAACTACAATACCACAATTCACTAAATAATAAGGAATTCCTTTTAGTTCTATATGCCCTCTTCCGCAAGCTGCTGTAAAAAGTAATCTGACAGGATCACCAAGAGTGTGAGTTCTCTTTCAATTCTGTTATCACTTTTAATTTTTAATGTTTAAAAAAGCACCTCATTTTGCAATAATAAAGCTACCACAGTGCAAACAAAGACTATATTTAACCTATTCTCTTCAGCAATATCTATTCTATGAAGCATGAAGAATCATGACACAGGCCTCTGATCTCAAAGAGCCTAAATTCTAATAGAAGCAATAAAATTTGACATTAAACATTTAGAAGACAGAATGAGATAGTATCTAAGGGCAGAGTTGTGCAGTTTAAGCTCATAATGCAACCCCACTGTGAACAACCAGAAGACAAAAGACTTTTTTTTTTAAGTGACCAGTGTCATTCACACTGGTCCAGTTCCAACAATAATCAGCAACTCAAACCCTGGGCTAGCTGTATCTCCTCTCTCTTGGAGATAATAGATCTGTGGTTCTAGCATATTTTTACTGCCCATTTATTTTACTGATATTTTATACAATATGCATAATTTTTGACAGTATTTAAGAAGGTTGCCACAGCAGAAGAGGTCTTTGGAAATGTCTTATAATCTTAGCTCTAAGAGTCATCAGGTCAGCAAAACCACAATGAGACAATATGATACCAACCATTAGGATGGATGTTATTAAGTTAGTTAAGCAGGAAATACATAAATAAACAAATGTTAGCAAGAATGTGACGACACTAGAAACTTTGTGCATGAATGGTGGGATTATAAAATTCTGCAGTCATTGTGAAAGATACTGTGGTGATTCTACAAAAAAAAAAAAAAATCAACAATCGCCTTATGAGCCAGCAATTCTACTTCTGGATATATGCCCAAAAGAAATTAAAGCAGAGACTTGAACAAATATCTGTATAACAGTGTTCGCAGCAGGATTACTCATTCATAAAAGCAAAAATGTGGAAGCAACTAAAGTGTCCATAGATAGATGAATGGATAAACAAGATGTGATATATACATACAATGGGATACTATTCAGCTTTAAAAAGTAAGAAAACGCTGATCCACGCTGCAACATGGATGACCTTGAAGACATTAAGCTAAGTGAAATACTATTTCACTTATATGAAATGCCTAGAGGTTGGTAAACACAGAAAGTAGATGGTAGTTTCCAGGGCTGGGGCAAAGGAGGAACAGTGAGTGGTTTAATGAGTACAGAGTTTCAGTTTTGCAAGATGAAAAGAGCTCTGGAGATTGCTTTTATAAACAAAGTGCATGTGCTTAATATCACAGAACTTTAATGTTTAAAATGGTAAATTTTATGTATGCATGAAAAGTGAAAGTGAAAGTCAATCAGTCATGTCCAACTCTTTGTGACCCCATGGACTGTGTCCATGGAATTCTCCAGGCCAGGATACTGGAGCGGGTAGCCTTTCCCTTCTCCAGGGGATCTTCCCAAGCCAGGGATCAAACCCAGGTCTCCCACATTGCAGGCGGATTCTTTACCACCTGAGCCACAAGGGAAGCCCAAGAATACTGGAGTGGGTAGCCTATCCCTTCTCCAGCGGATCTTCTCAACCCAGCAATCGAACCAGGGTCTCCTGCATTGCAGGCAGATTCTTTACCAACTGAACTATGAGGGAAGCCCTTATGTATACATACTTTATTATAATAAAAATACTGTCAACAGGCTAAAAGCTTTACTAACTATATCAAGTGATAACTTTTCTAAATGCCCATGGAGAAATAAGGCCACAGCTGCCCCCCCATGCTATAGTCCTTTGGGTAGGTCCTGTTGTTTTCCTGTCTCCCTGACACCTTCATCTTAAATCCCTACTCCCTAGGTCCAGCACTCCTCAACAGGTCACTCTGAACTTGGGGTAAGAGAGTCCTGTTGTCTCCAGCCCTCTGAGGGCGGTGGCGGTGTTCTCTCATCTTACTCTTTTTACCCATTTCCCAAAGACTTGATGATTCTTAGTAATTAAATCCTTGGTGAATGGATGGCCCTAGAAATTACTGGCATCATTTTTTTGTGGCATATCTGAAGCTGCAACACATTTTTATTCTCTGGATTAGATTCCTATGATCTCAACATTTGTCTGAAGCTTGACTGGATTTTTCATGCACCTATTTAATACCTGTGACTTTTAAAAAATTGAGGTACATCTGATTTACAATATCACATCAGGCTCAGTTGTACAATGAGGTGATTCAATTTTTTATAGATTAAGCTCCATTTATGGTTATTATAAAATATTGGTGATACTCCCTGTGCCATGCAATCTATCCTGGTAGCATGTTTATTTCATATGCAGTCGTTTGTACCTGTTAATTCCCTCCCCCATCTGGCCCCTGCCCCCACCTATAACTTTCGCTTTGCAAGAACTCATGGTCCTTGATGATTTCACTATGACGCCAGCTCCTTTCGCTTCTCATTTGCTTTATGGTCAGTGTTGGAATGTACCCTGCAGGCCTTTAAGCCTTGTAGTTGCCCAGCCTCGAGATGGAAGAAATAACCCAGAGACAGAGACAGAGACATCAATGATTATGGGTCTTACACAAAGAGCGCTTGAGGACACCCCACTGTGTGCTGCAGGCGGGACATGGCACCCGTCTTCGCTACTCAGGCGAGGAGGGTACCAGTTACAGGGGAAACTGAGGTCGGGAAGGCTTGTCAGTGACCAGAGACTGACTAAGCCCTATAATTAAGAATGCTGAATATTTATGGGAGTGAAAAGGGCCCAGTTGAGTAGGGGAGGTCCAGAGAGCAAGAGAACAGCCATTCTGAGTGACCTGAGCACACAGGTCTATCCAAGGGAGACCCGCATTTTAACAGCCTTCCAAGAACCTGAAATCAACAGCATCTAGTATTTGAGAAGGTGGGAACCAAGCAAAGGAATATTTACTATATGGCAAAAACAAAAATGAGAAAAAAGTTTATATCAAATTTTAATATGAAATAACATTGGGTTTGTGAGATCTGATGAGATTCCTTTTTGTATTATGGCAACCACTACAATTTTTACCCAGAGGTTCAATTTATAAGTTTCTACTATGGAAAAGAATTGAATAAATTAGGGCAAATAGCTCTCCCAACTTCCTACACCATAAAGCCAAACCTGTCATTTATCTTAACAGTAAGATTAATCAAAGCATTTTTTTTTAAGTTTATTCAAGTGAAAGTGCCAGAAGTTGAGAACATAATGGCTGGTACCTGAGCCCTGACGCTAAGTCCATCCTTATGCATTGCTGAGGATAGACACCTGGAGGGGGCAGAACAGAGATAGCCTGCAGGTTAAGGATGGTCGACTGTCTGACAGCAGGTGGCCTTCCTTCCACTTTTGTGTGGAGAAAGGATGCTGAGACTCAACAGGGAGGGGAAGACAAGAAAGCAGACAGGTCTGAAGCGAAGACCACACAGAAACAATTAACCAGACGGGCAGCTGTGTCACAGCCAGAAACCAGAAAGGGCACAGGAAACTGAAACTATGAAACAATACAAAATCGTGACTAAAAAAATTCATCAAGATTAAATCGAGACCGCAGCTATCAACAAAACACAGGAAATAAGGGAAGTTTCTGGAGCTGACTGAGAAAACTGTGGGGACTGGATCTATGAGGAAAGTCCCCTTGAGGCAGTTTCCTAAGTTTCTCCCTTAACCTAAAACGAACTTTCTACTATTCCTCATGTCATTAGAATCCTGATCAGATGACATTTCTGGAACAGCAACAGGTTCAAATGATGATGCTCATTTGCCAGTTACCTGGAAATATGGTTTAATAGTCTTTTTCTTCTTTCATTTTCTAATGCTAAATAAAATAAAATGAAGTAAAATAAACTCTGGGAGGCAATTTTTCCTGATGGGAAATAAATGATAGGTATTTCTCATATGATTGAGATTTTGTAAAACTAAATGAAACAAGAAGCTAATATTGTGTTTAGTAGTATGACTCTGAAATCACACTGAGTCCAAATTGTAGCTCCATCCCTCATTAGAAACTGTGTGGCCTTTTACAATTGACATCTTCTCTGGTCTTCAGTTTCCCTGTTTATAAAATAATGATAATAGTGTCTATGTTATAAGATTCTTATGAGGATCAATTGAGCAAATATATGTGAAACACTTAAAAGAGTACCAGGTTGATAAAAAGAGACTAGGCAAGTGTTTGGTATTACAAGAAGTTTTGAAAAGAAAAACAATCACAATGGAATATTCAGTTCAATTCAGTCACTCAGTCGTGTCTGACTCTTTGCAACCCCATGAACCGCAGCACACCAGGCCTCCCTGTCCATCACCAACTCCCGGAATCCACCCAAACCCATGTCCCATGGAGTCAATGACTCCATCCAGCCATCTCATCCTCTGTCATCCCCTTCTCTTCCTGCCCTCAATTTTTCCCAGCATCAGGGTCTTTTCAAATGAGTCAGCTCTTCACATCAGGTGGCCAAAGTTTTGGAGTTTCAGCTTCAAAATCAGTCCTATCAATGAACACCCAGGACTGATCTCCTTTAGGATGGACTGGTTGGATCTCCTTGCAGTCCAAGGAAACCTCAAGAGTCTTCTCCAACACCACAGTTCAAAAGCATCAATTCTTCGGCGCTCAGCTTTCTTTATAGTCCAATTCTCACATCCACACATGACCACTAGAGAAACCATAGCCTTGACTAGACGGACCTTTATTGACAAACTAATGTCTCTGCTTTTTAATATGCTGTCTAGGTTGGTCATAACTTTCCTTCCAAGGGGTAAGTGTCTTTTAATTTTATGGCTGCAATCACCATCTGCAGTGATTTTGGAGCCCCCCAAAATAAAGTCTGACACTGCTTCCACTGTCTCCCCATCTATTTCCTATGAGGTGATGGGACCAGATGCCATGATCTTAGTTTTCTGAATGTTGAGCTTTAAGCCAACTTTTTCACTCTCCTCTTTCACTTTCATCGAGAGGCTCTTTAGTACTTCTTCACTTTCTGCCATAAGGGTGGTGTCATCTGCATATCTGGTTATTGATATTTCTCCCAGAAATCTTGATTCCAGCTTGTGCTTCATCCAGCCCAGCATTTCTCATGATGTACTCTGCATATAAGTTAAATAAGCAGGGTGACAATATACAGCTTTGACATACTCCTTTTCCTAACTCAGCCATTAAAAATACATTTGAATCAGTTCTAATGAGGTGGATGAAACTGGAGCCTAGTATACAGAGTGAAGTAAGTCAAAAAGAAAAACACCAATACAGTATACTAATGAATATATATGGAATTTAGAAAAAATGGTAATGATGACCCTACACGCAAGACAGTAAAAGAGACACAGATGTATAAAACAGTCTTTTGGACTCTGTGGGAGAAGGCGAGGGTGGGATGATTTGAGTGAATAGCACTGAAATATGTATATTATCATATGTGAAACAGATCACCAGTCCAGGTTCGATGCATGAGACAGGGTGCTCAGGGCTGGTGCACTGGGATGACCCAGAGGGATGGGATGGGGAATGAGGTGGGAGGGGGGTTCAGGATGGGGAACACATGTACACCCATGGCTGATTCATGTCAATGTATGGCAAAAACCACTACAATATTGTAAAGTAATTAGCCTCCAATTAAAATAAATAAATTTATGAGAAATTTACTCTCTGATTAAAAAAAAGAAAAACAACTATAACCTCAAAAGAAGGAAAGAAGAAAGTGGAGAAGAGATGATTACAGTCTTGAGTTTTCCAGCTGTTAACTTACATATCATAACACTGAGTAAACATTAAACTAAATAAAGTATAATTAAAACAGGAAAATGGAAGAGGAATAGGTAGTTATATAGGTGAATTAAACCTTCATTGAAACAGAAAATAGTTACTAACTAAATATCAAATATGTGGAGGTAAAAGAAACTAAAAGAAACAGCTGGAGAGTGAAACTTAATAGTAAGAAAGTATTACTTGATATTTTAATGTATCCCTTTGATAAACTTCATATATATGTATATATGCATATACACAAGTTTTAATGGTACTTGAGAAACACAAGTGTTTAAACATGGAATCACACTAAAATTTGGTTTGCTATATTGTAATGTATCATTTGTATAAATTTTTAGTCTAGAGACAGAGACATCAGATTTAAAGTATCATAAGACATCATGCCCTAAATTGTTTTTAAAAGCAGCTAATTGGAAAACAATGTAGATGTTAAGTAAGCATTTTGGCTTGGGTACCAAAGTCACATCATGGTCAGTTTCCACTGGCACATGGCCTTGCTATCATTGCTTCCGAGAGGTTCTACCACAATGAAAACTGGTGACAAGGTTGAAAATGTTCTTTATTTCTTGTAAGTTACAACGTGTGGAAAACATTTCCTTCTCCTAAACACTAGAGAGAAAGGGTCACTTCTTAGCCACATTACTCTTTAACAGTTGCCATACCTTCATATTTAATTTTTTGGCTATAAATTTACATAAAAACTTCATATTCAGACAATTAAGTCATTTTCAATGACTTGCTTAAAAAAAGTGAGAGAGAAGTAACAATATGACCTTGAGCAAGTGAGAATTCTCTGAATAATTAAGTTCACTTAAATTAGATTCTTGAAGACCCTTCTGTGTGCTTTAATTCTAGGATTTCTCAATTTCTACTCAGTAGGAATTTCAGTATTCTTGTCTGGGAAATCCCATGGACAGAGAAGCCTGGTGGGTTACAGTCTATGGGGTCGCAAAGAGTCGGACACGACTGAAGGACTAAACAAGGACAATCCAGTGGGAATATCTTTTCTTTCCAGTAACATCATACTCTTCTCCATCAGGCATCATAGATGATGATGGTGCTAATGTACCCAGACAAAATGCAGTCTAATAAATTTGCTCCCTTTTAGTTTAATGAGAATGGAAGTTTTTATCAGACTCTAAAGTGAAATGCCACTGCAACTTTCTAAATAATGGAGCTACATACTCTAAGACACAGTCAAAACATTAGAAACAGTACCGCCTCTCAGTTGACTTTTAGCTCCACTTTTAAGGAAGAATGAGGAAAGTTTCTCATTTGTGGTTCAAAAAGATAAAGGTAAATAAGAGAAGACAAGTGAAAATAAAATTAATCCAAATATTAAAAAATTGAAAATAGCAACAGCTCTTTCATTACTTTTAAAATTATCTATTACTCATAATTATTTAACTGCAGGGTTTCCCTGGTGGCTCACTGGTAAAGAATCCCATTATTCTTTTATTACTAATTTTTAAGCAACATGAAACAAGACCTTGTTAATAGAAAACTAGGATTTTAGAGAAAAATTAAAATCATTTAACCAACAAAAGAAATAAAAAGTTAAATATTCAAACAAATCACAAATTAGTGGACCTGAATCTCTTATTTTTAATCTTATAGTAAGTCTTAAAATTATATCATTAAAAATTAAAAGAAAATTTTATTCATGTAATTACTTGCTAAGCAAATAAATTAATTTTTTTCTAATTACTTTTCAACTGCTTCCAATAATTATTTTCCTTATAATAATTGGTCACAAAACATCCAATTTTCTTACAAAGGATACATGCAGTCAAGACCCTAAAATAATTTCCCAAATTTGGATAGCCCAACCATGCAGCCATTTCTCATATTTCTACCTATCTACTACATATCAATTTTTGCATGTTTTATTGGATTTTCTGCTTCTACGCAAGTGTTCTTAGTAGGAGGCAAGATGGAAGTGATTTTGTTCTCAAGTCCCATGTGCTAAAATATGAATCCTGGCCTCAATAGCTTATTAGCTGAAATATTATTATAAGGAAAACAATAAAAGAAACACCAGTTGATTTAAACGTTCAGTTCCCCATCTCCTGCTTGTCAAAGAACAATACCTCATTCACATGGATGCAGGAGAAGTCATGTTCCTACAAGACGACTCAACTGTATGCTGGGGCCACAGTATACAGGTGCAGGAAGGGTGAAAAAGGCAAACTGAGCCAATCAGAGTCCTTTCCTGGAAACTGAAATTAGGACTGTGATATTACATGTCTACCATTCCTTGACCTGCTATTTATAGAAGAAGCCTCCTATTGCTTATCAATTCACATATACAACTCCTATTTTCTTGCATCTTCTAAAAGGATCCAATCACAAAAATGCATAGAGAGAAGTGTGCATTTTACTGAATAACTGTTATACAGAAGATGGTAAACAACATTATTTCACACTACCCACAGCAAACAAAAACTACTCCAGCAGTAATTCTGATCACCAAAGCCCTTCCCATCATGGTGTGGTTTGTTTTCCTCTGGTCCTTTTTCCCTCTGGTCCCTCTCTCCTGACTCATCTGCTAAATACCTGTCTCTTTTTAATATGTAAAACAATCCAGCTTTGCTCTAGTCTTACTTCCAGAGTACAGATCCAAATTCATGTCCAGGTACATTAAAACAAGTGTATAGACAGTGGCCTGGACATACTCTTTTAAGAAGATCACAGTGTCCCTTTATTACAAGGACATAGCTTTCAGCATCTTCCTTCCCCTGCTTTATCAACACATGCAATGATTTCATAAGGTAAATTTCAGAAGATAAAACACCCATGCATTTCCATCACTGTGTATAAATAAAAGGTTGCAGGGCTAAAAGGCATGCCTTGATGGCACTAAATGATGAAGGGGCTAAGACTTTTCTTGTCTTCGTCCAAACCACACAGTATGGGTACATTGGGGATGAGGAGAGGCAGGCTAGGGAACTGGGGCAGAGACAAGAAAAGGGACTCAACCTTTCCCTTTTGTCATGACACCAAGCTGCTTTAATTAAGAGATGCTGGAAAAGGAATCTCACCCAGTAGCTGGTCAATAAAATGAAGTCTCAGTCTGATCTCCATGCTTTTTCCATAGACAAATGAATCTGAACTTGCCCTGTGTAAAGCTTCCTTCACCCCTATTTCACATCAAAGTTTCTCTGTTTTCTCAATGTTTAAACTTTGAAAAGTGAAAGTGAAAGTCGCTCAGTTGTGTCCAACTCTTTGTGACCCCATGGAATTCTCCAGGCCAGAATACTAGAGTGGGTAGCCTTTCACTTCTCCAGGGTACCTTCCCAACCCAGGGATCAAACCCAGGTCTTCCACGTGACAGGCAGATTCTTTACCAGCTGAGCCACAAAAGTTCAACCTTTACTGCTCTGAAAATAAGAAAAAGATATCAAAGGTATATAATAACCAGAAAATGAAAGAAACAGGAGATATCAGAATACCAAATGGAAAGAAGCAAGCCTTTACAAAACTGTTTCAAATACCTAATAGCAGTAACTCTAGGCTTCATTCATATTTCTTAACTCCTCTCTTAGGTGATGTTGCCATCACCTTGATTCTAAGGAGTGACAACAGTTTACTTACCATTGCTTTTATGTTTTCATTGGAAATGTCAGCATAGTGGACTATCATTATTATTGTTATTATTATGAGAATAGTTTGATCATGCAGGTCCCCTACAAGAGTCTAAGGGACTCCTCAAAGTTCATGGACCACATCTCGATAAATGCTAACCTAGACCTTCCCTTATCCTGCAAGCCTAGATATAAACATGTGAGACATAAGCTTGATGGTTTTGTGGGTAATGATCCATAACCTACATAGTCAAGATAACATAAAACTACTCTAAGAAAACACCAGTTCTAAAATCACTGCAATTTGCCTGGAAAAAAAAAATGTCATTTGGTTGTCTAGATTTTTCATCTTATGAAGTTGTACATAGTTCTATAAATGGTCTAATAATAAAAATAATCAATTTATACCATTTAAGTATCATAGGTAAGGAAAACTACTTATAAAAACTTACATCACAAATAATTTATTACATTTAAAAGAAAGCAAAGCATATTGTCACCTTTCAGGATCTGGTCCTCACTGATTCAACAAAAGCCTGTATGGTAAATAGTTATTTGGGAAGTTCTATTCATCCTTGCAGGCTTCCCTGGTGGATCAGCAGAAAAGAATCTGTGTGCCAAAGCAGGAGATTTGGGTTTGATCCCTGGGTTGGGAAGATCCCCTGGAGAAGGAAATGGCAACCTGCTCCAGTATTCTTCGTGGGAAATCCTATGGACAGAGGAGCCTGGGGGGGCTACAGGAGTTGGAAATAACTTAGCAACTAAAGAGCAACATCATTTCACTTTTGTAACTAAAAACCATTGTTTTAATGATGCAACACCATGTATCTATTATTACTTACTTGGCAGGTGGCCTTTACTTAATTTTATATGCACTGCATTTATATGCATTGTAATATAGTCACATCAATTTATATGTTTCTTACAGATAACAGCCTAGAATGAAATTTAGTTGTTCAAGATCATTCTCAGCATAGATTGAAACAATTTTTGCTTTAAGTAAGGTATCTTCAAAAGGCCCACAATCAGTAATAAACCAATACTACTTTCTCAATAGTGAAATTATTCCTTCAGAATGCACAAAAACAAAATTTTCTACTTCTTGACTCCATCTGAGTTTCATTGAATGAATGAATATTTAACGTACCAGAATACAATAAGTTGAATAAAATTATCTCTTCAACTAAACGCATAAAATACTGGCAAGAAAATATTACCTGACTCTAGAAAATTGAATCTGCATGAAATGCAAAAATCAAAATAGTATATTCTCCTCATTTTTAAGATCACATAAGAGTTAATATGGCTTCAATTAGTTTGTGGAATCAATATGGCTTCTCTAATAGTTTAATTAGTTAATTCTGTGAGCTCTGTAATAAAGCTGAATACTTAGGAACACTAGACTTAGAGCCAAAAATACCTAGCTCTTTCTAAATACCATAAAGTCATAAATACCTTCTACTTTCTAAAGATGTAATACTGAAAATTCACTTAATCTAATTTATATTTTCTCATTTATAATATGTTGGCAATTTCATAGACTGAAGTTAGTTCCATATGAGATATGTTAAAAAATTAAAGCAAATATAAAAGTATGTCTATAATTAAAATAGTCACAATCATAATATTATTTTAATTATAACATACTATTGAGCCATAAACTAGCTTCTACTTTGAAATCAATATATTTGGCAAAGTATGTCTATGTGAAATGCCAGGCTGATGAATCACAAGCTGGAATCAAGATTGCTGGAAGAAATATCAACAACCAAAGATGCAGATGATACCACCCTAATGGCAGAAAGTGAAAAGGAACCAAAGAGTCTCTTGATGAAAATGAAAGAGGAGAGTGAAAAAGCTAGCTTAAAATTCAACTTTCAGAAAACTAAGATCACAGCATCTGGTCCCATCACTTAATGGCAAATAGATGGGGAAAAAATGGAAACAGTGACAGGCTTTTATTTTGGGGGGCTCCAAAATCATTTCAGACAGTGACTGAAGCCATGAAATTAAAAGATGCTCGCTCCTTGGAAGAAATGCTATGACAAGTCTAGATAGCATATTTAAAAGCAGAGATGTCACTTTGCCAACAAAGGTCTTATAGTCAAAGCTATGGCTTTCCCCATAGTTACATATGGATGTAAGAGTTGGACCATAAAGAAGATAAAGAAGGCTGAGCCCCAAAGTATTTTGAACTGTGGTGTTGGAGAAGACTCTTGAGAGTCCCTTAACTGCATGGAAACCCAACCAGTCAATCCTAAAGGAAGTCAATCCTGAATCTTCATTGGAAGGACTGAACTGACATTGTAATACTTTGGCCACCTGATGTGGAGAGCCAACTCATTGGAAAAGAGCCAGATGCTGGGAAATATTGAGGGCAAGAGGAAAAGGGGGCAACAGAGGATGAGATGGTTGGATGGCATCACTGACTCAATGGTCATGAGTTTGAGCAAACTCCAGGAGATAGTGAAGGACAAGGAAGCCTTCTATGCTGCAGTTCATGGGGTTGCAAACAGTCAGACACAACTTGGTGTCTGAACAACAACAATGTCTATGCTTTGGGTAATTGACTAGAACAGGGGTGGGCAAACCAAAGACTTTGGGCCAAATCTTGCTTTCAGAAATAAAGTTTTTATTGGAACAAAGGTATACCCATGTTATGCATGTTGTCTACAGCCCCTTTCCTGTTACAATGGCAGAGTTGAGTAGTTGCAACATATGCTGTAGCCCACAAAGCCTAAATTACTAAGAACAATATTAACTTCCCAAATAATTTTTTTTTTCTGAAAAAGTAAGTTGAAGTTATATCTTCCACTAACACTTTCACATTAATACCACAAAAACCAGGTCAAGTAGAACTGAGGAGAAAACCCAAGAGACTAGAATCTTTAAGCAACTGGCAGATAATATAGCATAGGATTTTTCAAAATCTGTCCATCCCAACAGTATCAAAATTAACTGGAATATTTTTAAAAACATTATTTGGATGCTGTGCTTGAGGACATTTTTTTAAGCAGAAGTCAAAGGGAGTCTACAATACCTAGAACCCAGATACTCAAAGTATGAACGAAGCAGTATTAATATCACCTATAACGTGTTACACATGTAGCATCTCAAGCTCCACACCAAGCCTACGAAGTCAGGACTTGCATTTTTAAAAGACCCTGAAGATGCTATTAAATTGTGAAAGGCTTTGATTTAAAACATTGTTAGACTAAAGATCTACTTGGAGCTGTTAGGCAAATATAAAAGGACATAAGAAACCTCATTGAAAAGATTTTCCACAGCATTTATAAAATTGGAGCTCACACAGCTGGGGAATCCTGTCTGACAAATTTTGATTTATTTTTCCTCTTAACTAAGATGACTTTACAGAGAAATGTGTAGCTTATGAAACAAAACACCATTTTTGGAGTTTGCAACAGACCTATGCCCAAAGTTATGATAACTACCCCTCAGGTTCTTGAAAGAAAATTCAGAAGCTTGCATTGGGGCAAATCCTATGCAGAAAAGAGCATAAATTATATATGCACAAAAGGTAATGGATTTTAAGGTACAAAAAGTGGCTTAAAACTAATATACCTCAACAAAAGGGGAAAACACTACCTCAAATCCAGCTTAACTTGACAACTACTAATCTTTAGAATTGCATCTAGTTTCTTGTATTCCTAAAGAAGTTATTATTGAAATGCTTTCATTTCTCAAGAAATTCTGAAACTTTCTGCTCTCTACCTTTCAGTAAAATTTGCAGAATTGAAATATAGTTTTATATGCAACTTCAATGTATTTATTTTATCTGAAATCAGGACAAGCAGTAGTGCAATACTGTTATGAGGTTTTCTTTTAAAGACCCTATCTTGATCAGGAATAATCTGACTCAGACTTCTTCAAATATTTCTCTGGAATTATCCATTTACCTTGCTTTTCACATCTTTATTAGCTTTTTTTCCCCCAAAGTATTAAGTAGTTAACATTTCATAGTTAGATATATTCATACAATGAAACTAATTATAGCATCTCTATTACTGTCTGTGCAAATTATGTTTAGGATAAAAACAGTATGGTAGGCTAAACTTGATATGCAATTAGTCACACAAATTAATTATACAAAAAGTTAGAGAATAATCTCAGTTTTGTTCCTAAATTAACAATTTTTCCTGATTATTTTAGCTATTGATTTTCAATTTAATTATATTTAAACTAGATAGTCAGTGAATTAAAGCTAGGACCAATTAGTACTTCCATTTCTGGCAATGTGGATTACTTTCTTGCCAGAAGCACTGAAAAGGGAAATGATTTGAAGTCGCATATTTTTAATACTATTTTGGCTTCTAATTAAAGCCACTTAATTAATACTTCTAATTAAAGTCATTCATTAATATAATATAGCTAACTGGTTATTTCATTTTTCCTAAAAAACTTTATTTAAATCTCAGAACTTAGAATTAACTCAAGCAAACCAGATTATAACTTTGACCAGAAAGTTTTCAATGTCAAACTTCTATCGTCATGGAAACTATAGATACATGGTAGAGGAAAAAATTTTCCAACAAACAGCTTATGCAGACTCCTAATAAAAAAAATAGCTAAATAAGGCAGTGCTGCTCTTTCTCAAGTGTCCGTGTGGAGCAATGGTGGGGCGAGGTGGAGGAGGTCTACCTATAAACACTGCAGTGTCCCCTCCCAGTGCCCTGGGTTGTTCTTAAAGAAACTCCAAGAATAAACTAAGCACACTGGAGCTGATGGTAACTAAGATCATCATCTACTGGGTTCAATACATCTTCCTACTCCCAGTAGCATACAATTCCTTGGCTACATAAAAGAGAAAATATATCTTCCTCCTGGAATGGAAAGCATGTCTATATTTAGATTTCATTATTGAATGAAAAGAAGTAATATGAATTTCACCTTCCCATTTAGGGAATAGATATGACATGACTAAGTATAAATTTAACCTACTTCCATGTTGATGGAGAATAACTAGAAGGTAGACAAGGAGAATTATAGGTAAGAATAGGATAAAAATAAAACCTACCCTAATTATACATGACAGGTGTCCTTGCTGGATCTATGTCAGGACTATTGCTCCTCATCTGACTATATTTCCTTATTCTGGAAATAAGGATGAGAAGAGATGGGCTCTTGAACAGAGGCCTATTTATTAAGAAGCATTGATCAGGATAGGAAATACAGGTGGTGGGTTGGTATGTAAGATTATAATGTAGTTCTCTGGGAATTGTTAAGTTCTTAGTGTAATTGGCCACCTCTCTCACCCAAACTTGACTTCATTCTCCTTGCCCAGTGAAAGAGAAGCCCCTTCAGAAATATAAATAGACATGAAGAGTGTTATCCTAGGATTTCAACATCCAAGAGCCAGGCCCTGACATAAAGAGAACAGAAAGACTAATATTCTAACAAGATTTCCTCCCCATAAAATAAAGTCACAAAATTATCTTATTTGTAGCAGGAGAGAATACTATTTATGGCTTCCCTGGTGGCTCAGATGTTAAAAGTCTTCCTGCAATGCAGGAGACCTGGATTTGATCCCTAGGTAAGGAAGATCCCCTGGAGAAAGAAATGGCAACCTACTCCAGTATTCTTGCCTAGAAAATCCCATGGATGGAGGAGCCTGGTGGGCTACAGTCCATGGGGTTGCAAAGAGTTGGACATGACTGAGCAATTAACACTTTCACTTTCAGAATAGTAATTATACGTAAAGCAAGAGTTATTTGTGGTTATGGGATAGTTTGGGCAGACCTAGAACACAGGGGTTTATTCTTTTATTCCCTAGATGTGTGCATTTTGGGATCAGCCAAGACAAACAGAAGAGGTCTATAAGATGTGGTCAAGTATTGGCCTTACAATCCAGGGTTATCTTGGTGAGCAATGGCAAGAGTAAACACACTTCTGAGCTGATCTTTGGAGATCAGCCAAAGAAAGAAAGGCATTATGATGGCAAAAACAAGAGGACTGCACAGCAGACAATGCTCCTTAGATAGCCTCATCTGGTCTGTGATTGGACTGCCAGGGGCCACTGTAGTCTATGTCAAAGCAGAGATATGAGAAGCTGAAGATGAACCAGACAGGATCAGTTAGTTACAGCAGAGCAGGAAACAGTAATTACAGATGCTGACAGAGGACCAGATATTGTCCTCCCAATGATATTAGGTATGACTCTACTGAACCCAGCTGCCAACAGGAAAAGGGAGGGAAAGATTCCTAATATAGACTTAAAGATACCACCACCTCTGAAAATCACTTGCATAAATAAGTGAAAAGATCAAGTTTACCACATAAAAGAAAATGGAGGCTCTATATAGAAATTAATCCTAGACATAAAAAAAAAAACAAAAAAGTTTTATTTTTCTATACCTGATTTTAGGGTAGTAAAACTCTTTAATTTATCAGTAACATGATTAGTCTTCTTCATTCCTCAGCTAGAGAGAAAGTCTAGAGCTCCAGATCTAGGACCTCTTTGATGCAGAAAATAGTGATAGTAACAAGATGAGATCTGGGTAAATCTATTTTGTTCACCCATTTGTTGATGGCCGCGTACACTGTTCTTTGTCCAATGAGGCACCTGAGATTTGAACTGGGTCTCAGTCTGTGTCTTACGTGTCAGAAAGAGATTATTTTTTCCCCCAAGGTCCCCACTCACTTGCACAGGCACAGGGATTTAGGTCATCAAGGCCTTACTTCTTGATCCCAGAAATGAGAATATTGCCAGACCAGGAAGCTACTGCCCTGGTCACAAGGAAAATCAGGGGAAGAGGCCTGTGTGGGTTTTCACAAATCTTCATACTCTCTGCTTTCAAAATGTATTTTGTTGTTCTTCACTTTTTACTAACAAACATCCTCCTACTCCTTTATTTTTCATATTTAATCCTAAGGATCTCTGGATTATACTGATTGCTATCATATCAATATTGACCCAACCCACAATCCTCACTGTATTTATCTGGCATGAAGCAAGGATATTTCAAGGCACTGAAATACAGAAGAAACACAAGAAAAAAGCTCGTATCAGAGATAGAATATTCCAGTACCCAGAAAGTCAGCAACCTTTCAAGATAGGTTTTGTTAAGAGAAAGAAGAGAAATAGGCTTTTTAAATTTTTTTCATCTCTCTCAATTAACATATACAAAAAACTGTCTGGTGACAACACATCACAGAGATGAATTTGTATTATGTGTTCTCCAACAAAAAGAGTAAGAAAAGAAAGCTCACACTTATGAGCTTAAGGAGTTACATGAGAAGATGAGAAATATAAATGGATTGCAGAAATCAAAAGCCAGGGATCTTGTCAACAACCCCTTTGTTTTAAGGTATAAGATAAGCTACTGTAACAGAATCCTCCAAATAAAATAGGAGTAGGTTTCTCATTCATATAGTAACAATTTAAATGTGAATCATTCAAATCTGCCAGGGTAGCCCTACCATTCTGACCTCACGGCTTTCATTTCTGGACTCAAGATGACTTTCTCATGTGTCATCACAGATCAGCTCATGGGTGAGAGGAAAACAATAATGGAGGCCAACCAGCTTCATTTTAAAAGAATCTAAGCCAGAAGTTTCACAAGTCACTATCACTCACATCTCATTACCCAGAATGCAGTTACACAACTACGCAAAGCTGCAAGGAAGGCTGAAAATGTCTTTAGTTTGTTACTGTATGCCCAGCCAAAACTCTATTATTTTATAAAAACGTATGGATTTTGGAGGACAGAGAACAAAATGCCTAATGCTCTCTCTCTCCCTCTCTCTCTCATACACACATAGAGCAAATCAAAATTTTAGCATTTGTGAATATTTTAATAGGATGACCAACTTGTCTCAGTTTGTGAGAAACTTTCCCCCCACAAAGCCCATCCAGGGAATATCACCATTCTAGAAATCCCCTTGGTTTCAAGCAATCTGGGGCATTTGGGCATCCTATCAATATTACTCATGGGTTCTTAAAGAGTAATATATACTATTATAAACTACTCCTAGTGCAGTTTACTCTACAAATTTAATAACTCTTTAGTATTTATTTTAATGTGCTTAGATTCTAACAATTCTTAAACTTAGAAATAAAAATCACTGATGCAGTTTATTAAAAGACTGAAAAGAAGCAAGGAATACGCAGAATAGTCTCTAAGAGAACATATTAAACAGACTTCAGGAAATGTTACTAAGAAATTCATTAAATTTAAATGGTCCCTAAGCAAATTTTTGTATTCTCCTATCAATTATTTACCTCAGTTTAAACCGCAAAAGATAATAACAAATATGGACATTGGGGTGAAGATGCTTACATTATCACTTGGGTTAGTAGAATCTTGGAAACCCATATCCACATTCTTAACTAGCATCTTAATTTTGAGTTATCCACTATGCAATTATCTCTGGTGAGAAAATCAATGAAATTATTGGCATGGGGGAACTCACAGGAAAACAGACCTCCAGAAAGCTATTCAACTGAGAAATATCACTTGAGTTACCTAAGTAAATGCCTTCACAAAGCTGCAACTTCACATTATGCTTTTGGATTTATCAACCATTTATAAAATAAATACTTGCCAAAAGAAAGAGCCGTCATTCTTCTCAGCTTCCACTGGACTTCTTCCATCTGCTTATTAAATGGTTCCTTGGGTTACACATCCACCTTCATTTCAGCCCACACTATCTCCCCGGTTTTCTCATTTGCTGTCATGGTTTTAACCTCCGTCTCCTCCACACATATTGATAACTTCCAAATCATTATTTCACATCTATACTTTTCCTAAGATCTAAATTCATATATCCATTTATTCAACTGAAAGATGAAAATTTATGAACATCCTACACATATCTCAAAACTCAATGTGTCTAAACTTCTTTCTCCTCTATTGCCATTTTTGTTTGAGGCTAGTTCATTTTCACCCATTTTTCTTCTATAATCTTGGTAAGTTTCTTTTTCTCACTCTGACTCCTGACTGTCTTGAAACTTCCTTCCATATCTACCACCACTGGCTGATTTTAGGCCCATTCCATCTATTAATTTGACCACTATTTTACCAAAATATACCGAAGAGTGGTCTAGGGGAACTTTTAACTATGCAGATTCCTGGGTCTGCTCCCCAAATCTGAAAACAGTATATTGGGGTTGAGCTGCCTACCAAGGGCTGAACTGAGCTTCAGAGAGAGCCAAGCTGCCAGGTAGTTGATTAAGACAAGGCAAAATGAGAGTAACAGTTAAGCCTAGAATCATTCATTGGGTAGTATGAGCAAAAGCTAAACAGGACCAAGTGCCCACAGAAACCTCTCCTGGCCCATACTTCTCCATGGAAAGGCACCGACAGAGACAAGTGGATCGGTATGCACATGGGGCTCTTGCAGTTTTATGGATCCAGAGACCTGGGGGCAGGAGGAAAAGCTTAGGAGTGAAAGAGTCCTGAGTATTGAATCAGAGTGGAGGAAAGAGTCTTGGAGGAGCTCCTCTTTCCCTGGTAAGGAGGTCCTGGCAGAGGCCCCTGAGGAATTCCTCTGCTGAAGACCCTCAATAATGAGACCTCCAAATGGAGGCATCCAGGCTGAGAATACAGCTCCGTGCAAGAGCACGAATGTCCAGGAGAGCTTAAAGGAAGAAAGGAAATGAAGTTGCTCCATTGTGTCTGACTTTGCAACCCGATGGACTGTACCTACCAGGCTCCTCTGTCCATGAAATTTTCCAACAAGAGCACTAGAATGGGTTGCCATTTCCTTCTCCAAGAGAGCTTAGTCCTTGAGATAAAGCACTGGTTGTGTGCAGTCTTGGCTAGGGAGGGCAACTTCCTCCAAGGGCCTTTCAGGTAAACTCCTTCGTAATTGCCCATGCTTAGACCTGGAGAATGACACTGGCTTTCTGGCCACGAGTCAGACATCTCGCTGCATCTTAGCAGCAGATGATTTTGATGCAGGCAACTGTGGTCCGTATTTTTGAGCAATATTGGTCTAGACTGAGGAATAGATTTTAAACTGATTTTCCTGACTCCAGTTTCCACTTTTATCTAAACAATCCTTTACATATTGCCAGAGTGAAATTATTTAAAAAATTCAATTCCAAGCATGCCTCTTATTTAACATAAAGCTTTTCATAAGTAATCATTACCTGCATAAAAAAGTAAAGACTAAGGCATTTGCTTGAGTTGTGGCCTACAGAATCCTCTCATTATCTCCCCCCTCCCTTTCATTTAAACAACAAATAATACTGAAGTACTAGTTTTTGAAGGCAAGGTCTTCTATATATTTTTTCTTTATCTCAACTGGTAAACCCCTAGTGTGAAAATGGATATGAAGAAAAGTTGGTTAAATTCAATTGAATCCAATTTTTCTACATAGATTCTTTCTATTAACAAAAAGTTCATCACAAGCAAATGAAATTACTTAAAAACCTAATGTGATATATTCCTCTCCAAGTTCAGAGCAACCAAAATGCTTATGGACCCTAAAAAGTTTTAATATTTACCTTTCCTTATTAACTAATGAAACATGCACAACCAAGAGTAATTATCTTTTCATTTTAGCTGTCAGAAAATCAGTAATTACATTTTGTTCTGAAATCACTAAAACTTACACTTGTTTTATTTTATTTATGCCCTGCAATGGAAGGGGCCTCAAACTGATGAGAAAGCATCATTACCTAAGCAATATATAAAGTTAGATATACAAATATACACACAGACATAGCTCTCAAATTGATTCATCTTTTTATAAAGCAAAATAATATTTCTGCACTTATATTAAAGTTATCTAAAACTACAAATAGTTTTTTAATTTTATTTGTATGGGAATAATGTAGCAAGAGTGCAGCAACTGAATTATAACAGATATTATACATGCTTTACAACCATAGCAGACATAACGGTCTTTAACTTATTTTAATGGCATATGACTCGAGGTTTTAAACCCTATGTTAGAGTGCTTAAAGTTTTCCTGACTTAATAATTCAAAATGTATCTGAATGTGAAATAGTAGGATATAAAGAACAATATTAAATCCTGAATTTACTAGAATACAGCATAATACATTAAATATTTATATACCTCTGTGCTATAATCAGAACATTAAAATTAAAATTAAAAAAAATTCTCACTCTCTGCTAGCTGATATTTCTATGCCTCATAGAACTCTGGGTGCATATATATATATATATGAGTGAGGGCATTTATAAGTAATGTTTCATTTTTTTTAATATTTTTTCTTCCTAATTTTATCAGGCTCACATCTCATTCAGACAGTCTTATAAGTACGCCAGGACTTTCCATAATGAAGGTTTATGAGGAAATTGTTCCAGATGGTTATAACTTTATTTACAAACAATTTTACACACAGATGTTTTGTCAAGTTCAACAGAATGGAGAGCTTTAGGGTTTGTCGATGTCTTATACCTCACATCAAAGTCATCAGAAAGTCCACCGGGCTTTCTTGAAAATGGATTCAGAATCCTACCTTGGCTTATCACCTACCTCTCTGCCCCTCCTACCCACCCTGCCCCACATCATCCACAACTTCCCAATAATCTACTAACTGGTCCCTCTTTTCCTCACCTGATTCCCTTTTATTCTTAATTTCCAATACAGAAGTCAGAGTGAGTCTTTCAAAACAGGAGTTAGAACATGTCATTCCTCTGGCTGAAAAATCCTTTAACACGTTACATCACTCAGAATAAAAGTTAACCTCTCCTTCCTAAAATTTTCCTTTTGTATTTTATTTATATTTTTCTCCCTAGCCCTTATCACATATGCGTGTGTGTATCTACATACATGTAGATATACCTAGTAGTATACATGACATGGTTTCTCAAGAGTACCTTGAACAGCAAGGAGATCAAACCAGTCAATACTAAGGGAAATCAACCCTGAATAGGCATTTCAAGGACAGATGCTAAAGCTGAAGCTCCAACACTTTGGCCACCTTATGTGAAGAGTTGACTCATTGGAAAAGACCCTGATGCTAGGAAAGATTGAAGGCAAAAAAAAAAGGGGGGGCTGCAGAGAATGACATGGTTAGATAGGATTATCAACTCAATGACATGAATTTGAACCAACTCTGGGAGATAGTGGAGGGCAGAGGAGCCTGGAGTGCTGCAGTCCATGGGGTCACAAAGTGTCAGACATGATTTAGCAGCTCAACAACAAGAAAAAATAGTATGTATAGTCATGTACACAGTATAATTTAAATTTGTGCATTTATTGACATGACTCAGTGACTGAAAAACAACAAATTAACAGCATTTTCTACTAGAATGTAAGTTCTATAAAGTCAGGAATGTTTTAATATTTTGTTCATTGTCATATTCTGGTACCTAGAGTAGAATTTGGCATATAGAAGCCCATCGATATTTGTTGAATAAATAAATGAGTAAAACAACCCGAAGTATATCACAATAACACAGGGTTAGCAAAGATCCTAAGGAGACTTGGGGAAAATAGACCTAACTTTGCTGTGTCCTTCCTTTACCTGAAAAAACTCTCCAGTAGATAATATAGAGAGACTATTATGCCACCACACACACTATATATATAGAATTTTTAACACAAATTCTATAAATAGTTTTCTAGGATGCCATTCAGAAATTGCTAGCAACAATTTGATCAAATCAGAACTCATTACAGGAGAGAATCAAGATTCAGTTCAGTTCAGTTCAGTTGTTCAGTCATGTCCAACTCTTTGTGACCTCATGAATCACAGCCCGCCTGTCCATCACCAACTCCTGGAGTTCACTCAAACTCGTGTCCATCGAGTGGTGATGCCATCCAGGCATCTCACCCTCTGTTGTCCCCTTCTCCTCCTGCCCCCAATCCTCCCAGCATCAGGGTCTTTTCCAGTCAGTCAACTCTTTGCATGAGATGGCCAAAGTATTGGAGTTTCAGCTTCAACATCAGTCCTTCCAGTGAACACTCAAGACTGATCTCCTTTTAGATGGACTGGTTGGATCTCCTTGCCAAATTCAGACTTAAACTGAAGAAAGTAGGGAAAACCACTAGACCATTCAGGTAGGATGTAAATCAAATCCCTTATGACTATACAGTGGAAGTCAGAAATAGATTTAAGGGACTAGATCTGATAGACAGAGTGCCTGATGAACTATGGACAGAGGTTCATGACATTGTACAGGAGACAGGGATCAAGACCATCCCCATGGAAAAGAAATGCAATAAGGCAAAATGGTTGTCTGAGGAGGCCCTTACAAATAGCTGTGAAAAGAGAAGTGAAAAGCAAAGGAGAAAAGGAAATATTCCCATTTGAATGCAGAGTTCCAAAGAATAGCCAGGAGAGATAAGAAAGCCTTCCTCAGCGATCAATGCAAAGAAATAGAGGAAAAGAACAGAATGGGAAAGGCTAGAGTCAAGATTAGTATTATGTTAAGTATTAGGTTGGTACAAAAGTAATTGCGGTTTTTGCCTATTGAAATTTGCCTTTGACATTGGAATACATTCTTAAATAAATGGTTATATTATGCATCATTTTAATGCACATTTATAACTTCATTTTTTTGCTAATGACATTACTTGGTGTTTATTCTATATGTATTTTAGACTATGGAAATGATATTAGACAAAAAGCAAATTTGAGCAATTTCTTATTCAAGCTCAAAATGGGTCATAAAGCAGCAGAGACAACTTGCAACATCAACACTGCATTTGGCCCAGGAACTGCTAACAAACAGACCATGAAATGGTTGATCAAAAGTTTTGCAAAGGAGAAGAAAGACTTGAAAGATGAGAAGCACAGGAGTCGGCTCTCAGAAGTTGACAACAACCAACTGAAAGCAATCATCAAAGCTGATCATCTTAAAATTATGTGAGAATTTGCTGAAGAAGTCAGTGTTTATCATTCTGCGGTCATTTGAAAAAATTGGAAAGCTGAAAAAGCTCGGTAAGTGGGTGCCTCATGAGGTGACTGAAAAAAAAAAAAAAAAAAGTGTTGTTTTGTACTGTTGTCTTCTCTTATTGTACATGACAACAACAAACCATTTCTTGATCGAATTGTGCCATGAGATGAAAAGTGGATTTTATGCAACAACCAACAATTACTAGCTCAGTGGTTGAACTAAGAAGCTCCAAAGCACTTCCCAAAGCCAGACTAGCATCAAAAAATGGTCATGATCACTTTGGTGGTCTGCTACCCATCTGATTCACTACAGCTTTCTAAATCCTGGTGAAACCATTACATCTGAGAAGTATGTTCAGCAAATAGATAAGATGCACCAAAAACTGCAGTGCCTGCAGCAGACATTGGTCAATAGAAAGGGCCCAGTTCTTCTCCAAGACAATGCCTGATGGCAGATTGCACAACCAATACTTCAAAAGTTGGCCAAATTGGGCTACCAAGTTTTGCCTCATCTGCCATATTCACCTGACCTCTCACCAACTGACTACCACTTCTTCAAGCATCTTGACAACTTTTTGCAAGGAAAATGCTTCCACAACCACTAGGATACAAAAAATGTTTTCCAACATTTTGTTGAATCCTGAAGCATGGATTTTTACACTACAGGAATAAACTTATTTCTTATTAGCAAGAATGTATTGATTGTAATGGTTCCTATTTTGACTAATGAAGGTATGTTTGAGCCTAGTTATAATGATTTAAAATTCATGGTCTGAAACTGCAATTACATTTGCACCAACCTAATAGAAAAATGAAAATTAAGTTAATGAAATAAACAGTTGAATTTCTAGAGGTATAATTTTAACTCCTATCTGAAACTTTGAATTTAATTAAAACTGTTAAGAATTTTCACTTGTAAAACTTCATACCAGTCAGAAATGATCAATGACTTATATCAATATTTTTCAAAGTATTCTTTATTTATTTTTAATGGAAGGATAATTGCTTTACAGTATTGCATTGGTTTCTACCAAACATCAACATGAATCAGCCAAAGGTTTACCCATGTCCCCTCTCACTTGAACATCCCTCCCACCTCCCACCCCATCCCACCCTGCTAGGTTGTTAGCAAGCCCTGGTTTGAGTTACCTGAGTCATACAGCCAAATTCTTGTTGGCTATCTATTTTACATATGGTAATGTATATTTCCCTACTACTCTCTCCATACCTCCCACCCTCTCCTTCTCCCCGCTAGCCGTGTCCATGAGCCTGTTCTCAATGTCTGTCTCCATTGCTGCTCTGCAAATAGGTCCATTAGTACCATCTTTCTAGATTCCTTATATAATCATGGCAGATTCCCCGTGATAAACATAAAGAGTCTGCCTGCAATGTGGGAGACCTGGGTTCAACCCCTGGGTCATGAAGATACCCTGGAGAAGGAAATGGCAACCCATTCCATTATTCTCGCCTGGAATATCCTATGGATGGAGGAGCCTGGTAGGCTACAGTCCATGGGGTCCCAAAGAGTCAGACACAACTGAGTCACTTCACTATATAATCACACAATGTCACTCTCTCCCTTAAAGGACTCACAGTGGGGGACAAATGGTTCTGGGCATCAACCTAGATGTTTCAATCAGATGCTTCAACAAGGGCCGCCATCTGCTTTTTATGTTGACCAATGCTGGCTACAGGTTTTGCAGTTTTCATTGCATCTCATCAACTTGCTGGACATATTTCTCAAATATAATGGTTTTGCCAGGATTCAGCCATCTATTCTCCATCCTTTCTGTCATCTGTTCTACACAGTGAATTCTGTGTGAGAGTCCTTCCAAATTAAAAAAAAATACTCAAAAATATGTAAACAATATTGATATTTTTATTTTAAGAAGAATTACAAATTTAGTGAAATGGTGTTTCAAAATGTTTTTCTACTTTTTCTCCTACTAAGACCTAGAATAGTCTATGCACTTTGCCCTTGTACTAATTAAGAGCAAGTCATGTCTCAGGAGCCACATTTGACTTCGCATTTCCAAAATCATTAACAGCAAGTGTGACTTTTTTCCTTTAAAATGTCCTAGCAGCCTTATGCAGGCTGCATTTGTAACTGATAGCCAATGTAAGGATATCAACTAGTGATGACATTTTAGTTTCTCATATGTTTATGTTCCATTTTAGAAAAACAGCTCATTCTACCTCCTGTGCCTCTCCTGTATTCTCACAACACTTCCGACACCAGATGTGTGGGTTTTTTCCCCCCAAAAGTGAGAAACTCTCCATGACACCAGCTGGGTGTCCTACTGTTAAGCTCAATTCTGACACTACCTGGAGACAGTGTCAAATTCCACAGGTTAAGGGCTCAGCCCCACAACACTGCCCCCACTTCAGACACCAATTGCTGCAAATAGCAGGTCCCCAGATTATCCACAACTCTGTACAACTTGGCTATAAATTGGAGGTTCCAATGACTGCCTCCACCTTGGGTTTAATTATTTGCTAGAGCAGACTACTGAATGTCCCTACATTTCCCAGTTTATTAAAGGATATAATACTAGATACAGATGGATAGCCAGATGAAGAGATATAAATGTCAAGGTCTTAGAGGATCGTGAACACAAGAGCTTCTGCCACATGGAATTGGGGTGTATCACATTCCTTGTAGGTGGATGAGTTTCCTGACCTAAAAGCTCCCTAAACCACATAGTATTGAGATTTTATGGAAGACCACATAGGAAAATCAAGTAACACCATTCCCACCCCCTCTCCTCTCTCTAGAGAATGGGTAGGGGTAGAGATACAGGAGGACCTGAAAATGCCAAGGTTCTAGTCATGGCTTAGTCTTTCTGGTGACCAACGCCCACCCAGGAACCAGCCCAGAATTGTCTCAGAAAAACAAAGATGCTCCTATCACTCAGAAAATTACAAGGACTTCAGGAACCCCATCAGGAACCAGGGTCAAAGACCAAATACCAGAACAAAAGATGCCCTCAATGCTTAGGAAACTAAAAGGGCTTCAGGAGCTCTGTGCCAGGGACTTAGGATAGAAACTGTTACTTTTTTCTATTATTTTACAGTTTCCAATAAACTATCATATTTCAGGGATTCCCTGGTGGCTCAGTGGTAAAGAATCAGTCTGCAATGCAGAAGACACATGTAGGTTCAATCAAGACCCAGGTTCAATCCCTGGGTCAGAAAAATTTCGTGGAGAAGAGACTGGCAACTCACTCCAGTATTCTTGCTTGGAAAATCCATGGACAGAGGTGCTTGGAGGGCTATAGTCCATGGGGTCACAAAAGAGTCTGACATGACTTAGTGACTAAACAAAAGAAACAAATCACATGACAAGTCATTTTCCAAAAGAAAATGCTCTGGTTGACATTGAATGATAAATAGTGTTTTTACACAGATTATGATTAGTGTATTTTCATTTATATTCTATAACTGAGTCTACATTTATGTATGAATAAGCTGTCACAAAACTAAAGAAATTCAAATAAAATAGGAATATGACAAAAATACATAAACCATGTAAAATATATTTGATTGAATTAGGAAAAATATGAGATCAAAAATAGATTTTAATTGCATCTAGAAGTAGACTTTTTAAGCATAATTTATTAAATACATAAATTGATGCATTTGTTATTTGTTAATGTATTTAAGACAAGACAAAGAAAATGTTCAGTTCAGAATTAGAGAAGGAAAACTTTCTTTTAGCCAACAGAAACCAGTCATTTTTCCAAGTAGGATAGAACTAGTATGTGGACCAATGTAATCATAAACTGAAAACTAGTTTCTTAAATGATCCAAGTCAGTTGAGGATAATAGTTGCATTCTATGAATTCTCTGAGGACAACTAGAAAATTATGGACATAGATTTAAACGTTTTTAAGCAAACTGACCATGGAGAAGGCAATGGCACCCCACTCCAGTACTCTTGCCTGGAAAATCCCATGGACGGAGGAGCCTGGTGGGCTGCAGTCCATGGGGTCGCGAAGAGTTGGACACGATTGAGCGACTTCACTTTCCCTTTTCACTTTCCTGCATTGGAGAAGGAAATGGCAACCCACTCCAGTGTTCTTGCCTGGAGAATCCCAGGGATGGGGAAGCCTGGTGGGCTGCCGTCTATGGGGTCGCACAGAGTCGGACACGACTGAAGTGACTTAGCAGCAGCAGCAAGCAAACTGACCAACATAAGACAGATTCTAACTGCTCAGATTCTAATGCTAAAAAAAATGTATCCGTTCATTTCTTGGCTTATTTCCCTATAGCACAAATTTAACTATCTAAGTCTCCACAGGCTCAAAAAGAATACAAAGTATAGCCCTGCCCTTGTTCCTTCCCTGGGCTCCTAAAGCAGCAAAGAAAAGATTCCACAGAAGAATAGGGAGCTGGGAATGGCATCAATGGCCTCTTGACTATTGACTAGGCAGGGTCTGGTTTTGGAGGGCATTTTTTTAATTGCATTTTGTTGATAGTCTAGTGAATTGAGTCTCATCCACTGTAAGAATGTGATGTAGTTTTGGAGAAATGGATCCACATGGAAACTTGATGAAACTGGGTATTTTCCTGAGGATGTAAGTATATATGCAAATCCATTCACAAAATTTTAGGTTATTTAAAGATTTAGGATATGCAATCAAAGATCATAAATCATAAAACTCCTAGAGAGAACATAGGCAAAACCCTCTCCAACATAAATCACAGAAGGATCCTCTATGACCCACCTCCCAGAATATTGGAAATAAAAGCAAAAATAAACAAATGGGACCTAATGAAACTTAAAAGCTTTTGCACAACAAAGGAAACTATAAGCAAGGAGAAAAGACAGCCCTCAGATTGGGAGAAAATAATAGCAAACGAAGCAACAGACAAAGGACTAATCTCAAAAAGATACAAGCAACTCCTGCAGCTCAATTCCAGAAAAATAAATGACCCAATCAAAAAATGGGCCTACGAACTAAACAGACATTTCTCCAAAGAAGACATACAGATCACATGAAAAGATGCTCAACATCACTCATCATCAGAGAAATGCAAATCAAAACCACAATGAGGTACCATTACATACCAGTCAGGATGGCTGCTATCCAAAAGCCTACAAGCAATAAATGCTGGCGAGGGTGTGGAGAAAAGGGAACCCTCATATACTGTTGGTGGGAATGCAAACTAGTACAGCTGCTATGGAGAACAGTGTGGAGATTTCTTAAAAAGCTGGAAATAGAACTGCCATATGACCCAGCAATCCCACTTCTGGGCATACACACCGAGGAAACCAGATCTGAAAGAGACACGTGCACCCCAATGTTCATCGCAGCACTGTTTATAATAGCCAGGACATGGAAGCAACCTAGATGCCCATCAGCAGACAAATGGACAAGGAAGCTGTGGTACATATACACCATGGAATATTACTCAGCCATTAAAAAGAATTCATTTGAATCAGTTCTAATGAGGTGGATGAAACTGGAGTCCATTATACAGAGTGAAGTAAGCCAGAAAGATAAAGAACATTACAGCATACTAACACATACATATGGAATTTAGAAAGATGGTAATGATAACCCTATATGCAAAACAGAAAAAGAGACACAGATGTACAGAACAGACTTTTGGACTCTGTGGGAGAAGGCGAGGGTGGGATGTTTTGAGAGAACAGCATCGAAACATGTATATTATCTATAGTGAAACAGATCACCAGCCCAGGTTGGATGCATGAGACAAGTGCTCGGGCCTGGTGCACTGGGAAGACCCAGAGGGATTGGGTAGAGGGGGAGGTGGGAGGGGGGATCTGGATGGGGAATACATGTAAATCCATGGCTGATTCATGTCAATGTATGACAAAACCCACTACAATATTGTAAAGTAATTAGCCTTCAACTAATAAAAATAAATGAAAAAAAAAGGGAAAAAAAAAAAAGATCATAAATCATGTTCTCACAACACCCCCATGTTACCATCCAGACAACAGATTCCATTCATTCATTATAGTAACATATATTTTACGCCTACATAGTCTCGAATACACAGTATTATTCTAAGAGGATGAGGAACGGGGTGGGGGGAAGCAAATAAATATCTCACATTCAAAAATTTCACAGTTTATTAAGGGAGACGTGATTATACAATATTAAGGGTAAAATAACAGAATAAGAATAAAATGATTGCCTGCAGGAATAGCTCATATAGAAAACTGTGGGAACAGAGATGTAAGATCAGCTTTGCTTCAATCTACCTGTATTAGGGTTTTGCTGAAAGGATCAAAGGAGACCTCACAGACAAAGTAGCTTTTAGATTGAATCTTGAAGGATAAAAAAAAAAAAAAATTTAGCCACAGAAATGACAAAAGGGCACTAACAGGAGGAGAAACCACAAGTGACAAGGTGTAAAAAGAATGGCAAGTAATTTCAGTGATTCATGTGAAATGATAACTTACTGCAAATGAGGTAGAATAGACAGGAGCATTAGTGAGGAGGGGCAGGGGCTAGGTCATGGAGAACTAATGGATCTTGGTGAAGAGATTTCCATGGTCTCCGTGGCTAATGGCAGGCCTTTAAAGGATTTAAATTGCTGAGTGAGTGAGACTTGCTCTACAAAAAAATCATCTTGGCAGAGGTGTAAAAAACAGCACTAGGAATGAGGGGTAGAGTTTATGGAGAGAGAGTGGACCAATTCAATAACAGCAGTTATCAACCTGCAATAATAGAGACAATAAAAATTCTTATAGGCCTGAGAAACGGCTAGAAAAAAGAATCAGCATGTCTTGGTAAAAACCATCAAAATTAAATACCTTGCTCAAGGCCACATACTTAATTAGTAGCAGAGATGTATCTAGAATTAAGTTTCCTGACTTCCAGCCCATTTCTCTAATACTCTTTACCATTTCTTAATGTTTGATGAATTCAAATAAAGATTTCAAATTAGGGATTGAAAATTGCCTATTCATGTTGATGACTTTCCCTCAAAACCTTCCACTTATCTTTTAAACAAGCAAATTTGTTCTAAACACATTGCTATTGGTTTCCTTTTAACAAAACTTTATTGTAATTAAACTCAATTATTATCCACCCCCTCTTACAAATAAATGAAGTCTGCTAATGTCAAGATTAAATTTTGCCTTTGGTTACCAGCTGAACCAGTGGTTTGCTACATGACCAAAATGCATATGTGTGGTACAATTTTGTCAACTAAAGTATTTTCAGGAAATAAACTTCCCTGTGAATATAATCTCCTTTGTCTATGCCTTTTTTAAAAAGACAGGTATTGTTCACACATTTCATCACAGGACAACAGAATACCTATGATACATCAGTAGTCATCTACAGACACCACTGAGTTCTGTTCTCACGTGCCCTCTTCGGTATCAGAAAGATTTTGGTTGGGAAAAGGGCATCCTATTGCTATGATCTGAAAGGTTAAAGAGCTGGAAGTATTAAAGTCCAGCTTTTATTCATTTTGTCTGTCTTGTTCTTAAGAACACAAAATTATATTCTGTTCTATTTACTAAATCAGAATATTTGTTTTCACTTTGTGTGATAAATTAACATGTCTATTCTTGGTAATGGAAAACCAGTGAATCACTAAATTATTCTGTTGAATGAGGAATGGGGATATTTTCCAATTTAGATAGAAACACTTTTCAAAATGTATGTCAAAAAGGAATTTGAAGTCAATATAAAATCAGAACACTAAAAAGAAAGGGAAGCTGCACTCTTCAAATATTTTATATGATGTATTTTTTCCTACTAAAATAATTACTATAGGTTACTTAATTAAATAAAACGTTTTCACCAGCTTCCGCTCTCTGCGGAGCATTGTGCTAAACACTAAATAGTTAATCATCCTGGTACCAGTCTTCGCAAAGATCACAGTTGTTTGGAAAATATAGTCAAGGAATCAGACAACTTCAGTAGAGCTTGATAAAAGACATAATAGGAGTGTTGTACAATATCACTTTTTGATGATTCAAATGATGGTATAGAAATAAAATTGAAATAGACAAAGGGTCTAGGCAACAATGGTTGACAATTTCTATTCTTTGCTAAAACCAGAAGTAGGATTTAATTATACTGCCATGTTGTTTTTTAAATTAGGTCTTTTAGAACTCAATATTTGACTCAGAAATCCTCATCTTTTGTCAAGAGAGTAAATCAATCTTTACCAAAGAATAAAGAGTGCAGTGATTAAGGATGGTGAACCACACAGTTTTAGTTGCACTGTGTGAATAACTGTCCTTGTTTACTGAAAAATAGCTGCAACCCTTTCATAAAGCTAGCTTGATTTCAGCCTTAGCAGCCTTAGTCATCCTCCTAACACTTTTGAATTGGAATTTATTGAATAACTAACCTTCTTAAAAATATTCTTGGTGGAAATATCAAATTACCTGAGTGACAATGGGGATATATCCTTTTTTATTAAATATCTGCCTCTCCAGAAGGCTTCATTAATAAATAAATAGAGACTGTGTGACTGACAACATGCTTACTTATGGTGCACTAAATGTTATTATTCATCTCTTTAAGGATGAAAGGACAGGAAACTTATGGTGACACGGAAGAAAAGCAGAGCTCAAGGGAAGGGATATTAGATCCATCAGAGAACAACTGATCTGAGGACCAAGGAGAAGAACTCTGCCAGGATTATCTAAAAAGGATTTCATCTGATGCTCCTCTATGTTAGATGAAGTAGCTTTTTTTTTTTTTAGGAAGCTGGATTATAATTTTAAAAACCTAATTTCAGTGCTGTTCTCTGCCATTAACTAACCAACTAGGTCTAGAGTATGTATGCCATTTACGTTGATGTGGCTTCATTCTATCAATCAGTAAATGAGAGAATATCACCAGAGAACTTTCAAGGCCCTTCTACCTCTGAGTTTTAAATAATATGAACATTATGAGGAGGAAAGAGCCAAAGAAAATTGAGGCATGACATTGGGAATAGCTACAGAGAGGAGCTTGGATTAATACAAATTTGGCCAAGGACCTGCCCCTTATTCAATGAAATTACTGCATTTTTTTTTTTTTAAACAACTCTACCAAATCCTGTTGGGTTCTTTCTTCTTTATTGTATTTTTTTTTTTCACAATGATGCTCTTTTTTAAAATATCAGGTTAAAATAAATATTTAATTAAGCAAAATCAGCCTGGCCAACTCATTTCTATTCTAACAAAAACTTCTCTATTTACATTCAATTGGATTTTATACTCATACTAGTAACTATAGGTGTGTTGTTGTTTTCTATGTTAAATGTTCTTAAGGTTAATGCGATTATATCATTTCAAGCTAAGAAAAGAGGAGAAAAACTGAATCATGCTTATTTTAAAAAGAAGAACATTATGGAAGTTTTAAGAGTGCCACTAACTCCCAGCACTGGTTTGTCTTCATTTTGAAAAAACTTCCTTTTACATTCAATTTAATGCATCTAGGAGTAAATTATTCAGGAAGTCGATAACGATTCATTACTTAACTACAGGAAAGTCCAAAGGAGTGGTTAGCAGCAGCTGTGTAGACTTGCTGCTCATTTATTCCAGATGCAGGGCATAATGTACACCCAGCAATTTGGGAAATGCAACATTATCTGTGTTGATTGTAGATATTACAGCAAGACACTATGTTTTTTAAGACTGCCTTAAAATGAAGCAACTATGTGATGGTAAGGGGACAGTCTCAATCTAGGAGTAAAGTTTTCTTTAAAAGACATCAAAATTTGAGTAGAATAAGAGGCGTTTGGAAGCGTCTCCGAGAACAGTGTTCAGGATAGGCAGGACCCAACGACACATTTTTTCAAATCAAATGCACCACCTTCACCTCCACAAGCAGTAAATATGGAAGCAACCAGATGTTGTGCATACCAAATTGACAGTCTGTGTTGATTTTGACTCAGAATTAGTTCTGCTGTTGGGCAAGGTGGTGAATGCGGGGGAAATGTTTACACGAAGGAGTGGGAGGATTTTCAAGTTGCCAAAGAATGGGTACTATGAGAGATGAAAATCTCGCTTAATATTTATACTTCATCCACCTATAAGAGAGCATGCATTCACATTTAAAATAATTCAACATAAGGTTTGGTTTGCAGTCTATGATAAATTTAGATTTAGGACTTAAAACATGGTTATTACAATGTAAATCAAAATTTGGATCAATGATTACTATAAGCAATTTACCACATATCAACAAGGATAGATCTCTTTTTTTCCTTGAATATTTTAGAAATGGAGTTCTATGGGGTTCTTTATGTGCCAGTACTGACAGCTGTTATTTACTGACTATTAAGTTTCACAACTCTGTGAGATCGGTATTATATTTCATCTTTACAGATAAGGACACTGAGGCAGAGATCAAAGAAACTGACTAAGAGTATAATTTGGTGGCAGAGATGAGACTTGAACCCAGGCAGATTGACTTCAGACTACACTCACACACACACACACGCACACACACACACACACACACACACAGCCCCTTTCAATAAGACTTTTGATTTCATTTGACAAGCATTCAATAAATACCTTTAGGTTGCAGTTATTACAACTAGTGTCACAGAGGAATAGGGATAAACACTACACAGCTTTCATTAATACTTTAAGACTGCTCTCAACAACATTGGAACACAACATCAGAAGGTCAATATATCACAACTGTGTCTCACTATCACAAACTTTGTTGTTAGCCTACTCCCCATCAACTCAGCTCAGCTGTGAGTTCATATTCAGCTGCCATGGACAGACACAGATATTTGCATTTGTGACATTTGCCTAAGACACATAAACCCAGATATTACTGCTATATGAATCAAATAATAATATTAAAGAAAATATGTCTTTCTGATATCTAAGCCGCATCTCCTGCACCTATGATATTCTCATTCATGTTGATTTAATCCTTGTAAAGATTCATTCAATTTACTGAGGACAATGATATGGATAAAACTTTTCCAAGAAATAACCTAAGTTTGGGAAGAATCTACAGGGAAGAAACTAAGCAAAGTTGTGGAGATTTTCTCTACTTAAGTATGTTCTGTAGTGTAGAGGAGAGCCGGAAGTAGTAGAATGTCTACCAGATTAAATATGAGTTCATAAATTAGTCTGTCACAGATCCAGATTTGAGTCTGCTGGATTGGTCACCAAGGACTTGATCACTCACAAAGTAGCATCAGACTTATCAGCATATTTCTTCCAGTTCCCCTTGTCCTGAAGTTCATTGGGCAACCTGAAGGACTCAGACAGAGTCCTTCAGTCCATGCAAGCAGAGAGTGGCACTGCACCTAGGGAGCTCTGAGCACCAAAAAACTGCCACTTTAAAAGATCTAAAGAGACAATTCTCCAAAGAAGACATACAGATGTCCAAGAGGCACATGAAAAGATGCTCAACATTGCTAATGACCAGAGAAATGTGTATCAAAACTACAATGAGGTACCACCTCACCCTGGTCAGCTTGACCATCACTAAAAAGACTACAAATAATAAATTTGGAAAGGGTGTGAAGAAAAGAGAACCCTCCTACAGAGCTGGTGGGAATGTAAATTGGTGCAGCCACTGAGGAGATCAATATGGAGATTCCTCAAAAAAAAACAAAGCTAAACTAAAAAGAGAGTTGCCATATGATCTAACAATCTCACTGCGGGACATATACCCAGAAAAAAAAGCTAATTTGAAAAGATATATGCACCCCCTATCTTCAAAGCAGCACTATTTACAATAGACAGGACACAGAATCAACCTAAATGTCGATTGATAGATGAATGGATAAAGATACTCTGGAATACTACTCAGTAGCTAAAAAGAAATGAAATAATGTCATTTGCAGCTATGTGGATGCACAAAGAGATTATCATACTAAGTGGAGTAAGTCAGAAGAAGGAAGACAAATACCATATAATGTCACATTTATGTGGAATCAAATATATGACACAAATGAATTTATCTACAAGACAGAAACAGACTCTCAGAGAACAGACTTCTGGTTGTCAAGGGAGATAGGGTTGAGGGTTGAGCTGGGAATTAGAAGATACAAACTATTTTATATATATAAAATAATGGAGGGAGATATATATAAAAATAACAAGGTTGGATAAATAACAAGGTTCTTCTGTATAGCGTAGGGAACTATATTTAATATTCTGTAATAAAACATAATGGAAAAGAAAAAAAAAATCTGCCAATTTTATAGCAATTAGTAAACAAGCCTGATCTTTCTCTGGGAGAGCCCGAGTGCTGGGTAGGACTATGGCATATGCTCCTATGAGGTAACATATCACTGTGCAAAACTGTCTGCTACAGAAACCATCCAGCTTAGTGGTGAGTGAAAGAATGGTCTGAGGATTTTGACATACCTAACAAGACTTGTCAAAGCATAAGAGGCCAAGAACAGACTGCCTCCCAATAATATTCAGGGAGCACTGGTTTTGTGTGTGACCCTAGGTATCTAAAGGATACATGCAAAATTTTAAACAACAACAACAAAAAACAGACAGGATATATTATATATGAGATATTAAACTAAAAACAGGATATATCATCTATACATATGCATGTATGTATAGATGATTCACTTTGCTGGACAGCAGAAACTACACAACATTGTAAAGTAACTGTACTCCAATATATTTTTTTTAATCTCAGAAACTTTTAAATAACTTCTTGTGACTTGAAAATTACCTGATATCTCTCACAATTTTTTTTTTTTTTACTATTTTATGAAATCACAAATGGGGGATGCTCTTATTTGACCCTAAATTGGAGCTAATGTAATCCATGCAAAGATCTTTGAAGAAGCCTCATTCCCTGCAGGTCATCTCAAGGCAGAGGATATCCTGTGTTAGGCCATAGAAGAACAGGGTTAGAAGCTCTGTGGTGGCCATTGTGCTCACACACTAAAAAAGCAGGCTAATGCTTCTTTTATTGCTGGCTCTGCCTACTTCTCCATGACCTGAAGAAAGTCAATTAACTTCTCTGTGCCTGTACAATGAGGATAACACTACTTGGTCACACACCTCTGAATGGTGTTATAAGGAGAAACAAGATAATGCTCCTAATGCATTTGCAGAGAGTTCAAAAGAAACGCAGCATTAGAGTACAATGCATTCTTAAATGTGAAAAATGTTCTAATCCAAATTCTCTGACGGGGCTAGGCTAAGAGACAAAGGCATTTTTAACACTTTGCTAAACATGATTTGCTCCTGAGCATCTGTCGTAAACGCACTCTGAGCAGATGGAGCTTCTCATGCCATATCCAGCTTCGCCAAATCGACAATATAGTACCACTTAGCCCCAAAAGCACACACGATCTGTATTAGTAGATGCAAGAGGACTTTCTTATCAGCCCCATCAGAGTAGAAGAGAACTAAAAACAAAGCAATTGAATCATGATGCTTAAAACTGTTGTAGTCATTCCACCTCTCTTTATTTTTTTAAATTGTCATTGAAATATGGGCTTCCTGGGTGGCCCTAGGTGGTAAACAACCCACCTGTCAATGCAGGAGACAAAAGAGAGGCAGGTTCAATCCCTGGGTCAAGAGGATCCCCTGGAGGAGGGCGATCTCCAAGAATACTCCAGTACCCTTGCCTGGAGAATCTCATGGACAGAGAAGCTTGGCAGGCTACAGTCCATAGCATCGCAGAGTCTGACACTACTGAAGCGACAGTGCTCACATACAGCAAAGTGATTCAGCTACACAAATATGTAAGGATCCACTGCGTACCAGGTATAAGACCACATGCTGTGCTCACGTATCAGACAAGAAACGGAAGCCCTGTTAGCACAAAACCTCTGAATTTCTTAGGGCAAGTAACTATTAGCAGCCTATGCTTTAGTATTTATTCTGCAGTACCCTGAGCACTTGTGAGGAGTCAAATCCTCTTCTTGGCAATTCAGAGCCTATTTGAAACCTGATTAAAAATATGCAATAATGAAATCTCAGAAAAATTTCTTTCCAAGGAAGAATACTAAACAGCATAGAGAACAGAAACCTGTGAAAAAAATGTCAAGAGGGTCTCTAGGACAGACCAGATAGACTCTTATGAGAAATGTGTATTCTCTAATGTCCCTGAACAAAAACCTCCATCATTCTTACAATCTGAGGAAGTGACATAGGCTAACGGCATCATCAATGTCACCTGCGACTGCGTTACCAGAAATGCAAATTCTGGAGCTGCAGCCCAGATCTACTAAATTAAGAACTATTGGCCATAGAAATCTGTATGAACAAGCTCTCCAGGTGACTCCTAACTTTCCCTAAGTTGATAAACCTTAATCTAAACTATCTTCCTCAATTCCAATCAGATACCAATTACTATAAACTGTTCATCTGTCTTTAGTGTACACTACTGATACAGTATCAGTAGTGAGTGGCTCAGAGCATGGCCTTGAGTTCAGCACTTGGGTTTCAATGCAGTTCCTAGCTGGGCAATTTTGTGCAAGTTCCTTCACTTCTCTAAGCCTCAACTCCCTCATTTGTAGGATGGTGACAATAAAAATATTTAACTTACAGAATTGTTATGAAAAATACATTAATATTTGTCAGAATCTAGAACCATTCTTGGCATATAAAAGAACAATATAAGTATACAAATGAAAATAGTTTGAGTATTTTAGATTATGCAATATGCATATGCAATATGCATATTCTAGATTGTGCAATATTCAGTCATATATAACTGAATCACTTTGCTATACCTCTGAAGCTAACACAACATTGTAAATTAACTATACTTCAGTAAATATGAACACACACAAGTGTATTTTACTTTGCACAATGGCCATTAGTCTCTGTCAGTAGTGTGCACACTGACTTTTGTAAATAAAATCATTCCCCTATGACTTCCACTGTGACAACAAAAGAAATATTCCCACAGAAGAGAGTCTTCATAACATCATTGAACCACACAAAGGTATATTACATTGCAGGATGGGAATTAACAGGATGGAAATGGAGTCAAGAGGCCAAATCTATGTGGTAAGCTATGTGACTCTCGGTAAGACTTCAATTACTTGAGTTTCTATTTTCAATACTAAAGTAAAAGGTGAATGAGTCCTGAAATTTTTTATCTCCTAATCTTTATTTACTTGCAAACTTTTTCTCAAAATTATGTATTTTAAAAATAACTCAATAATCACATGTTGGCAATAACAATAAGTCAACTGAACCAGAGAATCTGCAAAATTCTATCCTATAATTTCAGAATACTTTGTAGCTACCATAGATACACTGGAGAAAAAATATCTGCCCTTTTGGAGGAACAGCCAGTGTTTTTATCTCATATACTGAAAAAGAAAACTGTCTCTAAAAAACACTACCTTAGATGCCCCCCTTTCTCCCTAGAATTTTTTCTCGTGTTTGGAAATATCATGCAAATACCCTAGATATTGATGCTGCTACTGCTGCTCTCGGTTCTCATCAATGCATTTACAATAAGGATGCTCTTCCCTTTTAACAAGCTAAAATAACATTATAGCTGAGTGGAGATTTTCACACGTGGCAAGGCAAAGCATCCCACAAGGAAGATTAAAGATGCAGGAAACATGGACAAATTGTCATCATCAAAAACTGTTTTAAATCACCTATTTCCCAGGCAAATGCTGAGTTCTTTGGATGTGCTAGAGAACAAGATGATTTTTTTCCTCAGTAAGCTTTTAGTGATCTGGGCAAACAGTACACTTGAAAAAAAAAAAAAGGACCCTGCTGTTTGTATCCTCTCTGGGAAGATTTAGGCTAGATAGCAGAGAAGGTAAATTGCATGGGCTCCTGACTACCTGTCTGTGTAAAGAGCATCACACATTACAGGAGGAGGAAGTAAGAGGCAATATGGGGTCCAAACATTACAAAAGATTAGAAAGATTTCACCCTTTGGTGAAAGAAGACCTTTGTCTTATTACTGAAACAAAACACGTTAAAAATCAAGCTGATATGGAGAGAGAAACATGGAAACATATACATTACTACGTGTAAAATAGATTGCCGCTGGGAATTTGCTGTATTACTCAGGGAAATCAAAACAGAGCTCTGCAACAACCTAGAGGTGGCATGGGGAGGGAGGTGGAAGGGAGGTTTGAGAGGGAGGAGACAGATGTGTATCTACGGCTGATTCATGTTGATGTTTGGCAGAAACCAACACAATATTGGAAAGCAATCATCCTTCACTTAAAAATAAATTTAATTATACAGAAAGCTAGTTGAACATCCTTATTTTAAAAAATAAGCCCCGGGGAGAGCCCATGGCTTCTTCATGGCTGCACAAGGAGTTACTGAGAGAACCTGAGTTAGGACTCCCCTCCCTAGCATACCTCTCCCCTCCATATTCTCTCTCTTTTTTTTTTTTTTTTGAAAGAAAGGAGAGAGAATCTAAAAGATAAAGCACAACCTACCGATTTTCATCAACATAAATAAACAACCTATTATTTTATTATTTACTTTATTTATTATTTTATTACCCTGCTTTTCATAATGGTCAGAAAAAAGGTGAAAAAGCTGCAAAAAGTATTTGAATTATAATAGACAGGAACACTGCTTTAGGAAACTGATTTATCAGCTATGTCTGAGCCATCAATTACCTGACAAACATAGCCAAAGCTTTTAGTTTATCAATTAGCTGACTTATCTACCGGGTAAATTCATAGCCTTAAACACTTATCGGCATTTCCAAAAATAAGATAATGGGGAGCTGTTTAAAATATAAACAACCCCAGTTGAAGAAATATATAGTATAACACAAAAAGTCTGAATTAAAAGCCCAGAACTCATAATTTATTTTTGTGCATTGTTCTTCACAGATGATTCTTGAGTTTGCTTTCTAACAGTATAAAAATCATGCAGCTACATAATGACTTGTGAATCAGTGGGAAAATTATAATTTGCTCATCATGGTGTACAAAAAATATTTAGTATCCAATTCAGCTTCCAGTACCAATAGTATCATTTAAAAAAAATTTCATTTACCTACTCAAACCATAAGCACAAATATAAAATACCAATTCTAAATTACCTATACAAATGGAGATGCACATAAATCAAAATGGTAGATAATTCAAAGTAATTTAAATTCAACGTTTGTACTATTTTAATTACATTTATATATGGCCAGAGTAAATGTTCTTGGAATTGACTCAAGTAATGTTATCTACTGAGAAACTAGACTGAGGTTTTACATGTTGACCCATGCTTAATTCATCAATATAACATGTGCCTGTGGGAAACAGTAAACACATCACTAGATAACTGATGTCAATTCTGTGTTAAGTAGAAACAGACTGACCAAAAGAAAATCTCCCTGGAAAAGAAGCAACATTTGTATGTGATGTGATATAACTGGTGAATTATACATGAAGCTGGAATCTATGAGTTGAGTAATTTTAAAAGAATCTGTTATTCTGTTACAAATATTTTCTAATTTTCCTTGTTAAGACTTCTTAAATACAGCCATCATATAAATAAAAGTGGGCATTTAATTTGCAAAATCATGGGGCTTTTAAAGTACCTTTGATATTAACTTCTCATTTAAATGCTCTCTTCTCGGCAATCATCCTTTGTTTTTTCAGTCTTCTAACTTTATTGAAGCATTCAATGGCTAAGTCAAGGATTTCTCTTGGTAAATGTCACATTGCACTTGAAAATATGTTGATTATTCTCAAATATTTTTGTATTGATTTCGAACATAATTCCACAGTGATAAGAACAGACTCTGTATAATTTCCATACCTTTAGACCATGAAATTTTTGCACCTTGTTTTATGTCCCTAGATATGTACCAGTGACTCCTAGTTTATAGTCTATGGGAAGTTGATAGAATTTGTATCCTACCATTGTTTAGAAATTGTATAAATTTTAATTATGTTAAATTGGTTGATCAGGTACTTTTCATGTATACTATATCCTTCTACTTTTCCATATACTCATTAATTTTTGAGAGTTTGACATTGAAATTCTAACTAAAAATCTTACTTTATCTACTTAAAAATAATTAAATATATAGAACTATATGTAACTTTGTACAGTATTTTCCAGATCTACTGCAAATTTGATATACATTCATAATTTAAAAAATCAAGAAAAAACAGAACCCTAATTTAATATAATTATTTTTCTCATCCAGACATTCTTTCAAAAACTATGTTATCAAGAGCTTACTTTTTATTAGGCATTGTACCAGGTATTAGAGTATCAGCATCAGAAATTACTATGAAAAATAATATTATATAAGCATATTTATATATGTATATATCAATATAAAACTAAATCATTTTGCTGTATACCAGAAATTAACACAATATTGTAAATCAACCATACTTTAGTTTTGAAAAAATAAGAAAATTATCTAATGTTTTCCAGTTGATTTTTGTCATCATGGTACATAAAATGAGAAATATGCATGCAGAGCATTTAATCCATGCACAGAGTCTGGCAAAATTTGACCCACACTACAAATGATTTTAGTTAGAAATGTTAAAAAGAGTGTTTTTCCATAAGTTTCTGATTTTTTTTTTGTTATTTTATCATTTTCTATTATCTGTAAATTGCCTCATTTTGAGATTCTGGGGATTATAACAACAGTAAATGGACTTAGACTATTGAGAACTGTCTGGAGTGTAGCATCAGGAGTGGCTGGAAATACTAAGAATGAATGAATGAACAAATAAAATAAACCCACCTGGCAATCCTCATTTTTTGGGGAAAAAAAATGTGTTTTCTGTTTGCACTATATTTTATTGATTGATAGTTATCTATGATTTGTCTTTTTTGTCGTGGTGGTGGATTTGCTCACTCATGTCTGACTACTTACAACCCCATGGACTGCAGCAAGCCAGGCTTCCTTGTCCTTCACCATCTCCCAGAGTATCCTCAAACTCACGTCCATTGAGTCAGTACTGCCAACCAACCATCTCATCTGTTGGTCCCTTCTGCTGCCTTCAATCATTCCCAGCATCAGGCTCTTTTCTAATGAGTCAGTTGTTCACATCAGGTGGCCAAAGTATTGAAACTTCAGCATAAGTCCTTCCAAAGAATATTTAGGATTCTTCCTTTAGGATTGACTGGTTTCATCTCCTTGCAGTCCAAGAGACTCTCAAGAATTTTCACCAACACCACAATTCAAAAACATCGATCTTTCTGTACACAGCCTTCTTCATGGTCCAACTCTCACATACATACATGACTACTGAAAAAACCATAGCTTTGACTATGTGGACATTTGTTGGCAAAGTACTTTTTATTTTTTAATACACTGTCTAGGTTGGTCATAGCTTTTCTTCCAAGGAGCAAACATCTTTTAATTTCATGGTTACAGTCACCATCTGCAGTGATTTTGGAGTCCAAGAAAATAAAGCTGTCACTGTTTCCATTGTTTCCCCATCTATTTGCCCTGAAGTGATGGGACCAGATGCCATGATCTTCAGTTTTTGAATGCTGAGTTTTAAGCCAGATTTTTCACTCTCCTCTTTCAATTTCTTCAAGAGCCTCTTTAGTTCTTCTTCACTTTCTGCCATAAGGGCGGTGTCATCTGCATATCTGACGTTATTGATATTTCTCCTGGCAATCTTGATTCCAGCTTGTGCTTCTTCCAGTCTGGCATTTCACATGATGTACACTGCATACAAGTTAACTAAGCAAGGTGACATCATACAGCCTTGAGGTCCTCCTTTCCCAGTTTGGAACCAGTCTGTTTTTCCATGTCCAGTTCTAACTGTTGCTTCTTGATGTGCATTCAAGTTTCTCAGGAGGTGAGTAAGGTGGTCTGATATTCCCATCTCTTGAAGAATCATCCAGTTTGTTATGATCCACATGGACAAAGGCTTTAGCATAGTCAATATGGGAGATCTTTTTCTGGAATTCTCTTGCTTTTTCTATGATCCATTGGATGTTGGCAATTTGATCTCTGGTTCCTCTGCCTTATCTAAATCCAGCTTGAACATCTGGAAGTTCACAGTTCATGTACTGTTGAAGCCTGGCTTGGAGAGTTTTGGGCATTATGTTGCTAGTATGTGAGATGAGTGCAACTGGACAGTAGTTTGAACATTCTTTGGCATTGCCTTTCTTTGGGAGTGGAATGAAAACGGACCTTTTCCAGTCCTGTGGCCACTGCTGAGTTTTCCAAATTTGCTGGCATATTGAGTGCAGCACGTTCATAGGATCATCTTTCAGGATTTGAAATAGCTCAACTGGAAATCCATCACCTCCACTAGCTTTGTTCATAGAGATGCTTCCTAAGGCCTACTTGACTTTGCACTCAAGATATCTGGCTGTAGGTGAGTGATCACACCATCATGATATCTGGGTCATTAAGATCTTTCTTGTAGAATTCTTCTGTGTATTCTTCCTCTTCTTAATATCTTCTGTTTCTGTTAGGTTCATACCATTTCATTCCTTTATTGTGTCCATCTTTGCATGAAATGTTCCCTTGGTATCTCTAATTTTCTTGACGAGATCTCTAGTCTTTCCCATTCTGTTGTTTCCCTCTATTTTTTTGCACTGATCACTGAGGAAGGCTTTCTGATCTCTCCTTGCTATTTTTTGGAATGTCGCATTCAGATGGATATATCTTTCCTTTTCTCCTCTGCCTTTTGCTTCTCTTCATTTCTCAGCTATTTGTAAGGCCTCCTCAGACAGCCATTTTGCATTTTGCACTTCTTTTTCTTGGGGATGGTTTTGATCATCACCTTCTGTACAATATAACCAAACTCTGTCCATAGTTCTTCAGGCACTCTATCAGTTCTAATCCCTCGAATCTATTTCTCACTTCCACGTTACATCATGATTTGGTCAGTACTCTTTCATGACATTCTTGAATTAATATTTTATCTGTCATCATTGCCTTAAGAACACGTGTGCATGCTAAGCTGCTTTAGTTGCTGTGTGTGCATGCTAAGTTGCTTCAGTCACGTCCAACTCTGTGATTCTATGGACGGTACCCTGCCAGGCTCCTCTGTCCATGGAATTCTCCAGGCAAGAATACTGGAGTGGGTTCCATGCCCTACTCCAAGAGATCTTCCCAACCCAGGGATTGAACCTGTATCTCTTATGTCTCCTGTATTGGCAGGCGGGTTTCTTTACCACTAGCACCACCTGGGAAACCCGTAAGAAAGCTGAGAAAGAAGAATACCTTTGCATCCATGTAAGAGTTTATGAAAAGGTAACTAACACAGTAAATAAACTCTTTTTGATGATATAAAATATTTGATTATCTCCAGAAACAGTGGTTGTTTTGCAGTCTTTAATGCCATCAGACTACAAAAAGGCTCCCATATCATGTGATTTATCTCCATGCCCAAAGAAGTCACATTATATGTTCTTTGGTTCCTTTTAGTTAAGCTAAGTGAATAATACTGATCAAATGTTACCCATTATTAGAAGCTTCCAAGTTGCTCCAGAGAATCAAGAGAAAAATAACGCTTTGGTAAGAGTGGATAAACATATTTCTATGTTTAGGATTGGAAAGCATTCACAGTCTGACACAGGTAACAGAGAATTGGAAAGTGAGCAGGCACAAACTTGTCTCTCTTATTCTCACCGGTCTGGCACCTAGCACATTGCAGGCACTAGATACAAACAAGAAAACAAAGGTATAGAAGCTTCATAGATGCTGCCACTGCAACGGTAATTTGCACATACATATTCAGGCAACACAGAACACTGCAGGTTATGATAGCGAACTGAAGTCATGTTCCCCTTGACATTAAATAATAATCAATCACTAATAAAACCCTCAAATATTGGAAGTCAAAGGAGAAAACATCACAAAGCAAGAAGCCAACCAGATAATTACTGGTGTCACCTGTCAAACAGCTTTTAACAGCATTTTTTAAACTGATGATTTACTTATGTTTTCAGTGCAGTCTGGTTGGAAAACATGCTAAATGAGTCAATTAGGTTGAAGCACAAAGAGCTTTCTAGGACTGAAACAATAGAGCAAACTCCAGGCATTAATCACAGATGATTACAGAGAAAAAATCAAAGGAAAAGGGAGCAGAAAGCAGTGACAGAGTAAAAATACTCCGAGAAAGAATGTCTTCTTATTCACCATGATGACTGTTTTCTGATAAATAGCTTACCTCTCCCTCTCGGTTCTTTTTATCTAAAGGTCTGCTCTACTATAACAAAACTCTGTTCTACTAAAACTAACTGTGGGTGTCATGTAATAATCTTTTTAACTCCCTCTAATTTGCACAGATTAATTAGCATATATACAAGATAACAATGAATTCTGAGGTATGCAGCCATGTCATTTTTAAATGAAAAAACAGAACTGATTTACAGAATCGTTACTCTTTTTTACTTTTATGCTAAGAAGCTTTCGGATGCCAGATCATTCATTTTGATTTGCATTCCAGATTGTCAGTCTCAAATTCTGAACCATACATACAAACAATGTGAATATAGATTACATACACCATTTCCTATGAAAATCACCATGGGAAGCAAAATGTTGATAATAAAAAAAGCTACCCAAATTCTTGACATTTTTTTCTCCTGAGGAAAATGCAAACAAGCATGTGAATCACCTTAATTTCTGCTTGTAAATAGTCACTCAAGTGCTTTCTTCAGAAATAGATGTAGAGTGATGTCATTCACCGTAATTGCACTCAAAATAGCAATAATCTTGAAATTTTTGATGAGGAGGAAAATGATGAATGTTTTATACCTCACTTGGGAAAAATGTTATTGCCTCTGACCTTCAAAATGCATTTAGTCTACTTCATGAATAACCTGTATTTACTGAAAGCATTATTCACTTAAGGCCAAAGGAGACAGTAATAAGATACCTTCCTTTAAAATTTCAACTAAAAACCTACCTTTCAAACATGTTGACCCTATTTTAGGAATCCACCACATTTAAAGATTCAGTAATAATATGAGCAACTGTTTGTCCATAAGAGATAGTCACATTTCCACCAATTAATCGCTGGCTTTCAATGAAGTACAAACCTATATCATAGCATCTACCACAAAAGCTAAGTTCTAAACTAGGAAATAAGTAATTCAGTTCTCCCTTGCCATTTTCCTTAGACTACCCTTATATATATATATATATATATATATACACACACACACACAATTACATATTCTGAATTGTTTTTCATATTCTTCTTAAAAAAACAACAAAAATGAAGTATAGGTATTTATGGTTTTCATGACAATATGGAGGTTTTTAAACATGTATATACATATATATAATTTTTAATATTTCCATGGAGCAATGTTATCACTATAATATTAATAATGTAAATATATGTATCTTTCTATATTTTCAAAACATACCTCCAAATAAGATTGATTCCAGCTCTATCTATTAACACATGTGCACATCAACTTGACTAGAGTCTTTCACTTGACCTGTCAGAACACTTTGTACTTTTAAAAAGATCCCAGAGCCTCAAAAAATTGGAACAACAATCTAAACTTTAAATGCTTTTAAAAAGGAAGTACTTTTACATCTTCAAGACATGAATATTCTTCACTATAATCATCCATCCAAAATTTCACCACTTCTCATTGCCTCCACCAATGTCACCTACACAATCTACCCGCAGCCCTTGCTTTTGCAGCAGCCTCCAAGCCCTATTACTTGCATCTACTCCTTCACTGAGACTTCCTATTTCTCACAAAGCAGTATTTTCACTTACTTTCCAAAACCTAAAAATGTCTAACCATATTGCCCTCAAATCTGAACCCTGGCTACTTCTAAGTCATCTTTTTCCCACTCCCCTTTTGCCCTATCACATCTAGCCACACTTCACCTACATACACATGCAGACACACACTCAATGATGAAGTGCTATCCAGTCTTTCTTAATTCATTCAAATCTCTGCCAAAGACCTTTTTGACTACTGTATCGGGACAGTATCCTGCTCTACCCACAGTCCAACTCCTTTTTCTCATTTTTCTTCTCTAATTTGACTACATTTTTTCACTTATTGTCATCCAATGTATTATTGCTTTCCTGATGAGGTGACGGACTGTGTCTCTTTTGTTCACTGCTAAATATTCAGCACTTAGAACAGTGCCTATGGATTAAAAATCAAAATGTGAGACCAGATTCTCTAAAACTCCTAGAGGAAAACAGAGGTAGAACAGTCTGACATAAATTGCAGCAATATCTTTTTTGATTTGTCTCCCAGAAAATGGAAATAAAAACAAAAATAAATAAATGGAACCTAATTAAACTCAAAACCTTTTTCAGAGCAAAGGAAACCATAAACAAAGTGAAAAGGCAACCAAAAGATTGGGATAAAGTATTTTAAAGTAATGCGAATGACAAGGGATTAATTTCAAAATTCATAAACAGCTCATGAGGCTTAATATCATCAAAACAAACAATCGAATCAAAAAAAGGACAGAAGATCTAAATAGACATTTCTTCAAAGAAGACATACAGATGGCCAAGAGGCATATGAAGAGATGTTCCACATAGCTAATTGTTAGAGAAATGCAAATCAAAACTACAATAAAATACCACCTCATACCAGTCAAAATGACTATCATCAAAAAGTCCACAAACAATAAATGCTGGAGAGGGTGTGGAGAGAAGGGAACCCTTCTACACTGTTGGTGGGAATGTAAGTTGGTATAATTGGTATGGAGAACAATATGGAGGTCCCTTAAGAAACTAAAAATAGAGCCACCATATGACACTACAATGCCACTTCTGGGCATATATCTGGAGAAAAACGTGGTCTGAAAGGATACGTGTATGCCAATGTTCACTGCAGAACTGTTTACAATAGCCAAGACATGGAAGCAACCTAAAAGTCCATCAATAGAGGAATGGATAAGGATGATGTGCTATATACACACAATGGAATATCATTCATCCATGAAAAATAATGAAATAATGCCACTTACAGCCAGCCACATGGATGGACACAGACACCATCATACTGAGTGAAGTGAGACTGACTGAGAAATATCCTGTGATATTCCTCATATGCAGAATCTAAAAAGAAATGATACTAATGAACTTCTTCACAAAATAGAAACAGATGGAGACTTGGAGAACAAACTTATCCTTACCAGGAGGAAAGGCAGGGGAGAAGGGACAGTCATGGAGTTTGGGATCGACAGACACACCGCTGTAATTTAAATCAGATAACAAATAAGGACCTATTGTATAGCTCAGGGGACTCTGTTTTAAGTTATGTGGCAGCCTGGTTGGGAGGGGAATTTGGGAGAGAATGCATCCACATATATGTTTGGTGAAGCGCTCTGCTGAGCACCTGAAACTATCACATTGCTAATTGGCTATATTCCAAAATAAAGTTAAAAAATAAACAGTGTCTAGTACATTATAGGTACTCAGTAAATATTTACTAAACAATTGCTCCTTTGGGGATTCAAATTCAGCAACTATAGTCTATGTTGTAGGTTTCTCTACTTCTCTGATTGCATTGTGTGTACAATACTTGTGTGTGTGTTATGTGTGTGTGTCTATTTAGTGTGAAAGCAATAGAATTTCTCTATAAAAGAACAACTAAAGGGAGAAAAATGGTAACTATAATCACCATGAATTATTAATTCTATTACTCAGAAATAAACATTACTAAAAATCTAGTAAATATCTCTCTAATCTTTTTGTGTTCCGATGAAAATTCTGCCACTAATTTTAAGTGTATTTTATAGTTAAGTCCTCATGTTTATTGCATTTGCAGTGACTCAAATTTATTCTTTAAATATGCATACTGAGGAAAATGTTTTGCAAGTCCCTACAGCCTAAAGAAATATCAATAACCTCAGATATGCAGATGACATCACCCTTATGGCAGAAAGTGAAAGAGGAACTAAAGAGCCTCTTGATGAAGGTTAAATAGGAGAGTGAAAAAGCTGGCTTAAAACTGAACTTTCAAAACCCTAAGATCATGGCATCTGGTCCCATCACTTCATGGCAAATAGATGGGGAAACAAAAGAAACAGTGACAGACTTTATTTTCTTGGGCTCCAAAATCACTGCAGATGGTGACTGCAGCCATGAAATTAAAAGATACTTGCTGCTTGGAAGAAAAGCAATGGCAAACCTAGACAGTGTATTAAAACGCAAAGACATCACTTTGCCGACAAAGGTCCATCTAGTCAAAGATATGGTTTTTCCTTTGTCATGTATGGATGTGAAAATTGGACAATAAAAAAGACTGAGCACTGAAGAAATGATGCCTTTGAACTGTGGTGCTGGAGAAGATTCTTGAGAGTCCCTTGGATAGCAAGGAGATCAAGCCAGTCAATCCTAAAGGAAATCAACCTTGAATACTCACTGGAAGGATGGATGCTGAAACTGAAGCTCCAATACTCTGGCCATGTGATGTGAAGAGCCGACTCACTGGAAAAGTCCCTGACTCTGGGAAAGATGGAAAGCAGGAGGAGAAGATGGCAAAGGTGATGGGATGGTTGGATGGCATCACCCACTAAATGGACATGACTTTGAGCAAACTCTGGAAAACAGTGAAGGGAAACTCCAGAAAACAGGGAAACCTGGTGTGCTGCAGGCCAGGAATTTGCAAATAGTAGGGCACAACTGAGTGACTGAACAACAAGAAGTCCAGATCCAAGAAAATACTTCAAATTTGTTTTAATGTGCCTCAGTGGCCCCAAAAACTTTTGTCAAATTTTTATATGTACACTAATTCCCCAAGAAAATTTCCCTTTTTTTTTTTTTTAAACTTGGACTACATTGTTCAGAAATATTTGCTAAAATGAAAATGCTTTAAAGATGTTCTCTTCCTAAATCTCTATAAAGTGCAATAAAAAAAATTAGGATTATATGTTAATCTGACTTACTGTTTTAACTGAAAGGTATTTTGTTATGAAATTGCAATTTCTCTTTGAAAAAAAATTGCCTGTCAAAAGGTTAAAAAAATTTTGTACTACCCTAATCCAGTGTGACAGTTTCTATGTTCTCAGGATTCAACAAAATGAAATTTAAAGGTATAAGGAATAAAAATGAAACATAAAAACAGAAGACGGTGAGAAGAGAGGATGATAAAATGTAATAGTTTTATCATAAGGCATAAAAATCTTAAAATGAATATGACACAATAATGAAAAGCATATACACTTAAGGTAGGAATTTATGGTATCAGTTTTGCTCACTCTGTTCTCAAAATACTCAAGGATTTTAAAAATAACTAATTTTTAGTCTAAAGTCTTCTCACATTCTTTTCAATTCTCCTGATGCTGAATGTAGCCAAGTGTGTAGCCTCTTAAGCTGCACACATTCACAGTCTTTGGGGAAAACACACTTTTCTTTTACATCTACCTCAGCCCCTTCTAGCAGTGCTTGCTGTAGGCTATAGTGGAGAGGCGATTTCTTCAGAGATTTAAAGAATGCACAGAAGCAGTTGAACATGAAAGTGACAAAAGAATAAAGAAGAAAGGGGGAGAGGATGACAAAGAACTATTTTTGTCTTAAAAGGTCACCACGAAATATGTATTTAAAGGCCCAACGACAGTAGCGATCAGCCATAGAACTCCACAGGAAAAGGCTTTCACCACAGGGTCTGGATTGCCACTCCTTCACTGGGAACTTCACATCAACACCACTTCTTAGGAAGCATCTTTGGGAAGTGGTTCCTATTTTCTTTATTAAGTGATCCCTGGTGGGGATCTTCTCTAGCTAGTTTGATATCCTGAAAGTGTTAGTCACTCAGTCATGTCCGACTCTGTGACCCTCCAGGTTCCTCAGTCCATGGGATTTTTCAGGCAAGAATAATGGAGTGGATAGCCACTTCCTGCTATAGGGGATGTTCCCTACCCAAGGATCAAAGCTGGGTCTCCTACATTGCAGGCAGATTCTCTCTCTTCTAAGCCACCAGGAAAGCCTCAATTTGTTTTATTTAAATATATGTGAGTTTACTTCTGAACATCATGTTCAACTTGATATAAATGTGAGAGAGTCAATTCCTAGACAGACTGAAAAGAAGCCTGGGGTTCCCAAGGAGGAGAAAGGGGTCTGAGACTCTAGAAGTGGAGATAGGGGTCTGGGGTTCTCAAGAAGGAATAAAGGACAAACTTTTTTTTTTTTTCCCCTCTACATTCCTTAAGTGAAAAAAGTGAGGTCGCTCTTTGCAACCTCATGGACTGTAGCCTACCATGCTCCTCCATCCATGGGATTTTCCAGGCAAGAGTACTGGAGTGGGCTGCCATTTCCTTCTCCAGCGGATCTTCCTGACCCAGGGATTAAACCCAGGCCTCCCACATTGCTGGTAGACGCTTTACCATCTGAGTTACCAGGGAAGTTCTTAGTCAAATAAATTTCTCTTTTCTTCTTTAAACCCGGAACTGATGATTACACAACAAACAATTCAGTTTAAACTCTGTACTAGGGATTATATAACAACAATGTATCCTATTTGAGGACAGTTTGTCCTTCCTGAAAACCTTCTGAATAATCCTGATATTTTAGAATGTATATCACTGGAGTGGATCTGGTAGGCTCTTTCTATTGTTAAATTCTAATCCTGTTATCTTAAAATGTATATTGTGGGAGTGGGTCTGGTAAAGTTTTTAAAACCTTGAGACATTCTTTTGATTTATTGTAATAACTAATTTAAAAAGTATATAACTCCCTTGCTAACACTAGTGAGGGGGTCACTCTTCATCCCCCTTCAGATGTCTGTCAGAAGCTGTCTTCATCTCTTTTTATACTTTACTAAAACTCTGCTACACAAAAGCTCTTGGGTGAGCAAGCCTGGTTCCAGGTTCCAAAGCTAAATCTTCTTCCAAGATCACGAATCCAACACTGTTCACTGTAAGCTATCATATGGCTCCATATTTCATAATTCTACTGCAATCACTGTCACGGGTTATAATGCCTTGTAAGCCTTTTCTTACATGAACATGGAGTTCAAGAGAACCCAATGAACGATATGAAAAGGCAAAAAGACAGGATACTGAAAGATGAACTCCCCAGGCTGGTAGATGCAGAATATGCTACTGGAGATCAGTGGAGAAACACATCCAGACAGAATGAAGAGATGGAGCCAAAGCAAAAACAACACCCAGTTGTGGATGTAACTGGTGATGTAAGCAAGGTCCGATACTGTAAAGAGCAATATTGCATAGGAATCTGGAATGTTAGGTCCATGAATCAAGGCAAATTGGAAGTGACCAAACAGGAGATGACAAGAGTGAACGTCAACATTTTAGGAATCAGCAAACTAAAATGGACTGGGATGGGTGAATTTAACTCAGATGACAATTATATCTACTACTGTGGGCAAGAATCCCTTAGAAGAAATGGAGTAGCCATCATAGTCAACAAAAGAGTCTGAAATGCAGTACTTGGATGCAATCTCAAAAATGACAGAATGATTTCTGATCATTTCCAAGGCAAACCATTTAGTATTATGGTAATCCAAGTATATGCCCCAACCCAGAAAACTGAAGAAGCTGAAGTTGAACTGTTCTATGAAGATGAACAAGACCTTCTAGAATTAACACTCAAAAAAGATTTCCTTTGCATTATAGGAACTGGAATGCAAAAGTAGGAAGTGAAGAAACACCTGAAATAACAGATAAATTGGCCTTGGAATACAGAATGAAGCAGGGCAAAGGTTAATAAAGTTTTGCCAAGAGAATGCACTGGCCATAGTAAACACCCTCTTCTGACAACACAAGAGAAGACTTTACACATGGACATCACCAGATGGTCAACACCAAAATCAGACTGATTATATTCTTCACAGCCAAAGAGGGAGAAGCTCTATACAGTCAGTAAAAACAAGACCTGGGGCTGACTGTGGCTCAGATCATGAACCCCTTATTGTGAAATTCAGATTTAAATTGAAGAAAGTAATGAAAACCACTAAACCATTCAGGTATGACCTAAATCAAATACCTAATGATTATACAGTGGAAGTGAGAAATAGATTTAAGGGACTAGATCTGATAGACAGAGTGTCTGAAGAACTATGGACACAGTTTCATGACATTGTACAGGAGACAGGAATCAAGACCATCCCCAAGAAAAAGAAATGCAAAAAAGCAAAGCAGCTGTGTGAGGAGGTCTTACAGATAGCTGTGAAAAGAAGAGAAACAAAAAGCAAAGAAGAAAATGAAAGATATATACATTTGAATGCAGAGTTCCAAAGAATAGCAAGGAGAGATAAGGAGATTGATTCCTCAATGATCAATGCAAAGAAATAAAGAAAACAATAGAATGGGAAAGACAAGAGATCTCTTCAAGAAAATTAGAGATACAAAGGGAACATTTCATGCAAAGATGAGTTTGATAAAGGACAGAAATGGTATGGACCTAACAGAAGCAGAAGATATTAAGAAGAGGTGGCAAGAATATACAGAAGAACTATACAAAAAAGATTTGGTGACTCAGATAATCAAAATGGTGTGATCACCTCACCTCAAGCCAGATATCCTGGAATGTGAAGTCAAATGGACCTTAGGAAGCATCACTATGAACAAAGCTAGTGAAGGTGATGGAATTCCAGCTGAGCTATTTCAAATCCTAAAAGATGATGCTGTGAAAGTGCTGCACTCAATATGTCAGCAAATTTGGAAAACTCAGCAGTGGCCACAGGATTGGAAAAAGACAGTCTTCATTCCAATCACTAAGAAATGCAATGGCAAAGAATGCTCAAACTACCACACAATTGCACTCATCTCACACGCTAGCAAAGTAATGCTCAAAATTCTCCAAGCCAGGCTTCAGCAATACGTGAAACGTGAACTTCCAGGTGTTCAAGCTGGCTTTAGAAAAGCCAGAGAAACCAGAGTTCAAATTGCTAACATCTGCTGGATCATCGAAAAAGCAAGACAGTTCCAGAAAGATATCTATTTCTGCTTTATTGACTATGCCAAAGCCTCTGACTGTGTGGATCACAATAAACTGTGGATAATTCTGAAAGAGATGGGAGTACCAGTCCACCTGACCAACCTCTTGAGAAATCTGTATGCAAGGTCAGGAAGCAACAATTAGAACTGGACATGGAACAACAGACTGGTTCCAAATAGGGAAAGGAGTACATTAGGGCTGTATATTGTCACCCTGCTTATTTAACTTACATGCAGAGTACATCGTGAGAAACGCTGGGCTGGATGAAGCACAAGCTGGAATCAAGATTGCCAGCAGAAATATCAATAACCTCAGAGATACCAGATGACACCATCCTTATGGCAGAAAGTGAAGAAGAACTAAAGAGTCTCTTGATGAAAGTGAAAGAGGAGAGTGAAAAAGTTGGCTTAAAGCTCAACATTCAGAAAACTGAGATCATGGCATCTGGTCCCATCACTTCATGACAAATAGATGGGAAACAGTGGCACAGTTTATTTTGGGGGCTCCAAAAATCACTGCAGATATCGACTGCAGCCATGAACTTAAAGGACGCTTGCTCCTTAGAAGAAAAGTTATGACCAACCCAGACAGCATACTAAAAAGCAAAGACATTATTTTGTCAAAAAAATCTGTCTAGTCAAGGCTATGATTTTTCCAGTAGTCATGTATGGATGTGAGAGTTGGACTATAAAGAAATCTGAGCACCGAAGAACTGATGCTTTTGAACTGTGGTGTTGGAGAAGATTCTTGAAAGTCCCTTGGACTGCAAGGAGATCCAACCAGTCCATCCTAAAGGAGATCAGTCCTGGGTGTTCATTAGAAGGACTGATGCTGAAGCTGAAACTCCAATACTTTGGCCATCTGATGGGAAGAGCTGACTCATTTGAAAAGACCCTGATTCTGGGAAAGGTTGAAGGCAAGAGGAGAAGGGGATAACAGAAGATGTGATGGTTGGATGGCATCACCAGCTCAATGGACATGAGTTTGAGTAAACTCTGGGAGTTGGTGATGGACAGGAAGGCCTGGTGTGCTGCAGTCCATGGGTCGCAAAGAGTTGGACACGACTGAGCGACTGAACTGAACTGAACTGAACTGAAGCCTTTTCTCCTTCATTACCCCTCCAGACATTTTCTGGCCAAACTTGATTACTGATCTTTTAAAAATAAAATTTGGAGTTAGTCTATCCAATGAAAATTTTAAATCCTAGTGGCATTTTTAATGTGATTCCATTAAAATGTTAGATTCACCAGTTGACAAAAAAATTTACTATTGGGATAATAATATTTCTCTTTTAAATGTCACATGCCTTTTCATTTCTTAAAGTCTTATATTAGTTAATGTTTAAGAAATTTTCCTAGATATTGCTTATTTTATGCTATACATATATATGCATATGGGTTTCCCAGGTGGCTCTAGTGATATAGAACCCACCTGCCAATGCAGGAGACATAAGAGATGTGGGTTTGATCCCTGGGTTGGAAAGATCCACGGGTGGAGGACAAGGCAACCCACTCCAGTATTCTGTCCTGAGAAATCCCATGGACAGGGGAGCCTGGCAGGCTACAGTCCGTGGGGTCACAAAAGAGCCAGACACAACTTAATAGCTAAACAATGACAACAATAAAAGTGATATATGATAAGTGCACATTAACATTATAGTTGCTGTTTAAAAAAGAAACTGAAAACTATTCCTTTAAGATCAAGAAAAAAGACAACGAAGCTGACTTTTGCCATTTCTATTCAACATAGTACTATAAATCCTATGAATTTAGGCAAGAAAAATGAAATAAAAAGTAATAAAATTAGAAGTGAAAAAGTAAGACTTTCTCTATTTGCAGATGACATATCATACGTAGACAAGCTAAAAAACCCCACAAAAGAAATGTTATCAGTAGTAAATTCAGCAAAGTTACAAAAAGAAAATTAAGAAAACAATCCTATTTACAATAGCATCAAAAAGAATAAAATGCTTAGGAATAAATTTATCCAATGAAGAAAAAGATTTGAATACTGACATCACTAAAATATTGCTAAAAGAAATTAAAGATGATGCAAAAATAGTTTACACTTGCATAATACAGGTTTCAACTGCACAGATCCACTTACATGTAATTTTTTTCAATAAATATGCAGTACAGTACTACATGAATGGTTGAATCTGCAGATGCAGAACCACAAATACAAAGGGCTAACTAAAAGTTATACACAGATATTCACCTGTGCTGGATGTCAAGTGCCCCTAACTCCCATGTTGTTCCAACATGTGTGCTCAGTCATGTCTGACTCTTTGTGACCCCATGGACTGTGGCCTGCCAGGCGCTGGCCATGGATTTCCTAGGCCAGAATACTGGAGTAGATTGTCATTTCCTTTCTCTAGGGGATCTTCCCAACCCAGAGACTGAACCCACCATTTCTGTGTCTCCTCCAATGGCAGGTGGATTCTTTACCACTTAGCCAACTGGAAAGCCCGTGTTGTTCAAGGGTCAGCTGTAAATTGAATTGCAACCCCTGTGAAAATCTCAATAACAAATATTCAGAAATGAAAAAGTCCTAAAATTCATGAGAAACTACAAGAGACCCCAAAAGCAAAAGCTAAAGGCTTTATACTTCCTGACTTCAAAACATAACTCAAAGCGAAAGTAATCAAAACAGTATGTCACTGGCATAAAGACAGACATATAGATCAAAGGAACAGAACATAGAGCACAGAAATAGATCAAACACTTAAGGTCAAAGATGTTCAAAAAGTGTGCCAAGACTACACCATGGAGAAAGGACTGTTTCTTCAAACAAGAGGTGCTGGGAAATCTGGATCAACACATGTGAAAGAGTGAAATTGGACTCTTCTCTTACATCATTCTTAGATACACAAAATTCACTGAAAACTGATTAAAGACCTGAGCATAATATCCAAAAAATATAAAGCTAGTTGAGAAAAACAAAGTGTCTGATAACATTGGCACTGATAGTGATGTCTTGACACAATAAATAAAAGGGATTATAACAATTTAAGAGAGTCTGTACAGCAAAGAAAGCAATCAACAAAGTGAAATGGCAGTCTGCAGAATGGGAGAAATTGTTTGCAAATCACATACCTGATAGGCTGTTGCTAGTTGCCAAGTGGTAGCTGACCCTTTTATGGTCCTCAAGGACTGCAGCCCTCTAGGCTCCTCTCTTCATGGGTATTCCCAGGCAAGAATACTGAAATGGGCTGTCATTTCCTTCTCCAGGGGGATCTTCCTAATCCAGGGATCAAACTCCCATATGCTGCATTGGCAGGCAGATTCTTTATCACTGAGCTACCGGGGAAGCCCATCTGATAGGTAGTAACACAAAAAATATGTAAGAAATCCCTACAATTCAATAGCAAAAATCAAATAAACCATTATAAAAATGGCCAACAGGTATATAAAAAGATGCTCAACATCACTGACATCAGAAAAATATAAATCCAACCCACAATAAGACATGACCTCATAGCTATAAGGATGACCATTAAGAAAATAAAAGAAAATAGTAAGTGCTGGTAAAGATGGACAAAAATTGGAAACTCTGCTCATTATTGGTGGAAATATAAAATGATGTGGCCTGCATGGAAAACAGCATGAAATTTACTAAATCAAATAAAAATAGAACTACTATATAATTCAGAAATCTCACTCTGGGTCTTTAACCAAAAAACTGAAATCAGGATCTCAAAGGGATATTTGCTATCCAATGTTCATGACAATTTAAACTACCATACAACTGCACTCATTTCATATGCTAGCAAAGTTATGCTCAAAATCCTTGAAGCTAGGCTTCAGCAGTACATGAACCAAGAACTTCCAGATGTACAGCTGGATTTAGAAAATGCAGAGGAACCAGAGATCAAATTTCCAACATCCACTGGATCATAGAAAAAGCAAGGGAACATCAAAAACCATCTACTTTTCTACTTCTGTTTCATTGACTATGGTATGAAAGTCTTTGACTGTGTGGATCACAACAAACTATGGAAAATTCTTGAAGAGATGGGGACACCAGACCACCTTACCTGCCTCCTAAGAAAACTGCATGTGGGCCAAGAAGCAACAGTTATAATGAGACATGGAACAACTGACTGGTTGAAAATTGGGAAAGGAGTATGACAAAGCTATATATTGTCACCCTGCTTATGTAACTTATATGCAGAGCACATCATGTGAAATGCTGGGCTGGAAGAATCACAAGTTGGAACAAAGATTCCTGTCAAAAGTATCAACAACCTCAGATATGGAGGTGTACCACTCCAATGGCAGAAAATGAAGAGGAACTAAAGAGACTCTTGATGAGGGTGAAAGAAGAGAGTAAAAAACTGGCTTAACACTCAATATTCAAAAAACTAAGATCATGACATTCAGTCCCATCACTTCATTGCAAACAGAAGAGGAAAAAGTAGAAGTAGTGATAGATTTTATTTTCTTTGGCTCCAAAATCATAGCAGGTATTGACCTCAGCCAGAAAGTTAGAAGATGCTTGGTCCTTAGAAGGAAAGCTATGACAAATATAGACAGTGTATTAAAAAGCAGAGACCTCACTTTGCCAAAAAGATCCAGATAGTCAAAGCTTTGGTTTTTCTAGTAGTGATATATGGATGTGATTTGGACAATAAAGAAGACTGAACACTGAGGAATTGATGCTTTGAATTGTGGAGTTGCAGAAGACTCTTGAGAGTCCCCTGGACTGCAAGGAGATCAAACCAGTCAATCCTAAAGAAAGTCAACATGAATATTTATTGGAAGGACTGATGTTGAAGCTGAAGCTCCATTCCATTGGCCACCTAATGTGAAGAGTCTACTCATTGGAAAAGATTCTGATGCTGAGAAAGATTGAAGGCAAAAGAAGAAGGGCACGGCAGAGGATGAGATGGTTAGATAGTATCATCAACTTAATGGACATGAATTTGAGCAAACTCTGGGAGATAGTACAGGAGACAGAAGTTGGTGTGTTGCAGTCCATGGTGTCGCTAAGAGTCGGAAATGATTTACTGGACTGAACAAAAATAACAGTTTATGACAATAGCCAAAAAGTGGAAGAAATACCACTTGATGGATAAAGAAAATGTGTTCTCTAAATACAATGGAGTCACTTGACTGCCAAGTGGTTAACATAGTAGAAATAGCCTCATAGTTTCAGATAATGAATTTATGATTACCCAGAGGGAGAAAGGTTTAGGGAAGGAATAGTTAGGGAGCAGTGTAACATGTACACACTGCTATATTTAAAATGCATAACCAACAAATAATCTCATTCATAGAAGCAGAAAGTGGATTGGTGATTGTGAGGGACTCAGGGACAAGGAGAAATGAGGAAATGCTATTCAGTCATACAAGTTGGAAAATTTCTAGACATAACTGTACAATGATGTGCATATAGTTAACAATACTGTACTATACACTTAAAATTTATGAGAATAGGTTTTATATGATTTTTACAACAAAAAATAAAAAGAATGTCATGTAGTTATTCTATACATAAGAACATAAATATCCTAGGTATATGAGAAGATAAATAGAAAATGTATAACATGTGATTCCAATTATTTAAAAGTCAAAAATAAGTAAAAATAATTTATTGTGATAAAGTCAAAATAACAGTTATCTTTGGGAAATAGTGACAGAGAAGGATACATATACTAGTAATGTTCTTTATCTTGACCTGAATGGATCACATGTGTAACTAAGATGCACCCTTAACATTTCTGCACTTCTCATTACATGGGCTATACTTATGTAAATTTAATACAGTAATTTTAAGAATATAATATGCCTAAACTGAATGGAAGTGAGTCAGCAGATCTACAAGCTGTTTCATTTACAGACTTTTAGTAAGGAGCTTGATGCAGAGATATTAACTACTTTCTAGGTTTACTACATAACTTTCTTATTTTATGGTATGGCTATTTTGATACAATGTCTTCTCTGTGCAAGTAAATTTTTTATCATGGAAATGCCAAATATTTAACAAATCTTCAGTGTTTATCAGGAAGTTTGACATGTGTGTGTACTCAGTCATGTCCAACACTGTGTGACCTCATGCATGGACTGTAGCCTGCCAGGCTCCTCTGTCCATGGGGTTTTCCAGGCAAGAATACTGGAGTGGGTTCCCATTTCTTCCTCCAGGGGATCTTCCAGATCCAGGGATCAAAGCTAGGTCTCTTGTGTCTCCTGCATTGGCAGGTGGGTTCTTTACCACTCTGCCACTTTCAGTTCTTTACCACTGAAGCCCTTGGCATCACATATGCATATTTGACAATGTGCTGGTTATGAGCAACTATCTGTGTCTCTAGTAACAATCCCTGGTTGTGCACACTCTTTCAGATAAATCCCATTTAGCCTGCCAGCTTCTGACCCTCAGTGGCCCCACAAATTAATTCACCAAGGCCATTTGTAGGGAATAACAGAAAAGTGACTGAAATGTACTTAACTCTAAATGGCCATCTCAAAGCAATCTTAGATGACATCTTCATCCTTCTGAATACAAATCTGAGTTAAGTCCACTCATACAAGAGTAATGGGCACTGATTTGCCCAGATTTATAATGAGCAGAGCAAGATGATCAACAGTAATTCCTCATAATACTAGTTTAGTATTTGAAAAATCTTTCGGATCTTCCTAGGATAAGAAACACAATCTGTTATCTAAACAGCCAAAGTCTGCAGGTTATCCACCTTGACAAGGAACTCAATAACTGTCCTGGCCACCGTCAGTCCAAAGATGAGGCTACACAAAGGATAATGGTTTGGAAACCCAAATATAATTTAAAACAATCCTGTCCCCCAAATGGGCTAAAAGTAAAAAACCAGAAACAAAGTAGACAAATTACCCTTGTAGTTTAGACATGGTGGGGGGGGGGGGTGCCTAGATGCATTAAAAAGGAAGAGGAAGATGATTTAGCTGTCCCAAAAGACTTAAACAGAAAACAGCTCTTTTTGTATGGACACAGGGAATTCGAATATCTATCTGTTGGTAGGTTTGTGAGTTCTCTAGAAGTGAGACATGTTTAGGAGGTGTTCCACCTCCCCTATTAGAAAACCTAAGGTGAGAGCACAAGTTATAAAATTGAAGTTTTAAGGAACTTAGTCATAACTTTTAAAATTATCTAGCAGACAGTTGGTATTTTAATTTCAATATATGTAAGTTTTAAATTATTTTCGAAATAAAATGTTCCTGCTGCATTATATGAGAATTTTCAAATGAGCACCATAATTTGTTTCAGTGAATAACTCTTAATACAGAGCTTCTTGCTTTGCTTGCATCTTTGCTCCAGTCAGCTCTACACCTGCTTTTTTTTTCATAAAAGCAATAATGAAGGTAGCTTCCTGAATTTTTGGAGATAATACTATGGAGGACAGTGGTTCTTAACACTGACTGTACAATTGTCTCATTCAGAAATTTAAAAAAAAAAGATGCAAAGGCCCTGGCCTGACCCAAAGAGTTCTGAATTCATTTTCTGGGGTGGAAACTGGCTATTAATAGTCATAAACTTCTTTAGGTGATTCTAGCATTGCAGATAGGATGCCACCAACAAGTGTAATGGTTCAGGAAACAGGCTGGAGAGTTAGATTGGTTTAGCTCAGATCAGGGCTCTGCCAACCAAGGCTCAAAGGCCAAATCTAGTCAGTTGCTCATTTCTGTTAGTACAGTTTTTTAACACAGCCATACACATCTTTTTAGTACCTTCTGTGCCTGCTTTCTCCCTCTGAAGGCAGAGTTGACTAGTTGTAACAGAGACTATATGATCCCCAAAGCCTAAAATATTCACTATGGGCCCTTTACAGGAAAAAAAAAAAAGTTTAAATTCTAGATCTTGTTTCAGTGATCCTAAAATTGCTGCTAACTGGAAAACATTTAATATGCAGTACCTCCTTGGTTGGGGCGGAGCAGGGGGAGGGGGTGGCGGTGATAGAATAGAAGCCCTAATTTGAAGAATTTGCATTCTATGGTGTAAACATTTAATTTCAAGCCTTCAAAAAGAGATTCCATACACACAGTTGGGAAGATATGCACACAATTCACTCTCACACGTCATTTTTGAGACGTATCCAAGTTGTTACATGCATCAAAAATGCACTATTATGTTTTATAGTGAGTGGTACCCCACTGTATGAATATATCACAATTTGTTAAATCATGTCTCCTCTTAAGGATGTTTGGATTTTTTTCCCAGTGTTTTGCTAAGATGTTATAAACATGTTTTTGCAATATTTATGGGCACAAATCTGTTAAATACACTTGCATAAATATTTAGGAACAGAATTGCTGGGTCAGATGCATATTCAACTATGTAAGAAAATACTAAACTCTCACAATGCAAAGAAACTTGTATGCCAAAGAAGGAACTGTCCATGTTTTACAACCCATCAGAAATATGTAATATTGTAAAGCAAACCATAAATAAAATGCCATACAGAATTTTATGGTATAGAATTTAAAATTGCACACAATAAAATCATGATTTTCTTTTAGATCAGAGGGAAGCAATAATCAATGCATGAATTATGCAAATAAAACCAATAGCAAAAGAAATTCTATCATCAAATGTCTAGGGAAAGAATATCTCAAATGTCTTTCTCCAGATTTTTTTATAGGATTACAGTTTTTAAAAATCACACATTCAAATATATACTAAGTTATTCAGATATAGGCAATATAATATTATTACACTCATATGCTATGTATCTGATAATGTTTACAGGTCTTATTTTTAGGAAATCAAAATAACTTTGGTTAAATTATATGAACATTTTTGATGTATAATCCATTTAGCATAGGGGTTAAAAAGGACCTTAATTCTTAGAAATCACTCTTATCAGCCTTGTTTATTCTACATTGTGCACAATTCAAAAACAATTCAAGTATTTTTCCCTTCGTCCTTCAAGTTACTTAGTCTCACAATATTTCTGGCACATAAGTGTAATAAAGAAGTCAGAAAACTGTTAGAAGAGTCATTTTAGTTTACATCTAAACTCATGATCAAAAAATCGTAAGACCTCTCAGCCAAAAGATTACATTTTGTGACTGAAGGTTGGAAAATATGATTGAAAATTATATCCCAACAAAATGTTTAATTTCACTTTGAACCAGCTGATAATAAGATTGTTTTTCAATACCAATGTTTTGTAATTATTAAGCTCTATACCAAAATGGTGCATTTTCAAACTTTAGCTTTTATAAAGTTATAGAAAAAATGAGAAAATATACAAATTTGTTGGAGAGAGGCTGAGTACCATGGTATTAAAAATATTTATTCTTGGAGTGTTCATAAGAAATGGTACTACTGGAATTTTATTTTCTTTCTCCTCAAGAAGGCAGGAATTCAGAGAACCAGAAAAACTCTTTACAAAGTAAAATGATAAAGAAAACGGGGAAAGGATGCGGAAAAGGCAGAATCAATGGAAATAAAGCTAAAACAAATTCATAGTCACCAATATTAAAAAGAATTTATACTGTCCCAATATCTCTTAGGCCATAAAGTGGGTTTAAAATGTGCTTCTAAAACAAATAGTTTTAAATGGGAGCTGAAAGAGACTATATGCAAAGATATATAACTCTCAATATGATGTTTTGTTCTATTTTGTTCTTTGGATGCAGTATTTAGAAGTGGGACTAAATGTAAAATATAGGAAAAAAAGGTACAAACTTTAAGAAAGAAGTCTGTGAAATTTTCAAATTGTGCAGTCAAATGAGAAAAGCTACACTTAATAACACAACATGGTAAGAAATGCAAACTAAAATCATGAGTGAGAACTGATGAGGGTGTATTTGTAGGAGTAAGACCTAACTGGATCAACACAGATCTGGAAAGCTCAGTGACTTAAGCAATCATATCACTTTTCAAAACAATTTTGAGGGACCTTGCTCTATGCAGGCTTTCAGAAACCCAAGCTCTTTCCTTCCTGTCCTGGTATCACATTGCAGGTCTACAAGGTCTATATATTTTATTAACATCTGACTTTTGCAGCTCTCTGCCTCATGGGGCTTGTTTTAAAGTTTACAGTGTGATTCTTGTGGATTTTGTTTTTCAAAATAAATAATTCTTAGAATTATTTATTTATTTATTTATTTATTTATTTATTTCTAAGAATATTTAGACATTCTCTGGCAAATACAGTTACCTGAAAAACTAAGTAGTCTCCTGGTTTATTTGGCTCCAATCAGCTGTCTGAACTGGTGCACACTCATGCTCATTCATGTCTGACTCTTCGCAACCTATGGATCATAGCCCGCCAGGCTCCTCTGTCTATGGGATTGTCTAGGCAAGAATACCAGAGTGGGTTGCCATGCCCTCCTCCAGGGGATCTTCCCGGGGATTGAAGTTGGGTCTCCCTCATTACAGAGAGGTTCTTTACCATCTGAGCCACCAAGAAAACCCTCTGAACTGGCGTACTCAAATTTCTTTATATCCTCCTCAAATCTGCTTGTATTTCTTTGATTGCTTGCCACACCCACATACCCATCCCCCTCAATTTAACGGTGGCTATTTGGGGCTCCAAAATCACTGCAGATGGTGACTGCAGCCATGAAATTAAAACATGTTTACTCCTTGGAAGGAAAGCTATGACCAAGCTAGACAGTATATTAAAAAGCAGAGACATTACTTTGTCAACAAAGGTCCGTCTAGTCAAGGCTGGTTTTTTCCAGTGATCATGTATGGATGTGAGAGTTGGACTATAAAGAAAGTGCTGAAGAGTTGATGTTTTTGAACTGTGGTGTTGGAGAAGACTCTTGAGAGTCCCTTGGACAGCAAGGAGATCCAACCAGTCCATCCTAAAGGAAATCAGTCCTGAATGTTCATTGGAAGGACTGATGCTGAAGCTGAAACTCCAGTACTTTGGCCACTTGATGTGATGAACTGACTCATTTGAAAAGACCCTGATGCTGAGAAAGATTGAAGGCAGGAGGAGAAGGGGATGACAGAGGATGAGATGATTGGACGGCATCGTCAACTCAATAGACATGAGCTTGAGTAAACTCCGGGAGTAGTTGGTAATGGACAGGGAGGCCTGGTGTGCTGCAGTCCATGGGGTCACAAAGAGTCGGGCATGACTGAGTGAGTGAACTGAACTGAACTGATCTTGCAAATATCTGAAATAATAATCTAGGGGGTGAATATAGCACCATTAATCTCATATCTGGTGCAGCCTGAGTCAATGTTCATCTGCATAATTTCTATGCATTTTATTCATAGCTCAAAGCTTTTTAGAAATCTAACCCCTCATTGTCTTTGGTCTTGAAACTTTTATAACACTGAAAGACCCTTAATTTCTCAATTCTATTTCCTTTCACCTCCGGTTGCTCATTGGTAAATCTTAAAAATTCAGAGCTCACTTAACTCTTGTAATATTGTGTCAATGGCAAGAAACAGCAATCAACACACATTTTTCTTTTTTCTTTTTTTTTAACCTACTGACTTAAAGAGGTATGTGGTCCACTTTTCCATCTTGCTTTAGGAACTGCTTTTACCGAATACCTTGCCATTATACAACATAGACATTTTACCAACCTCTGATAACAGTTCTTAGGCAACTCACCAGACTATGCTTAAATATGCCACATATTTTAGGTTTTGTTAAAGCATCCTCTCACTTTCTGTACACAATTACTGCAAGCTGCAGAATTACAAAATCCCCTAATGTTAACAGGACAGAGGTTTATTCGTCACACTGTAATCCAACATGAGCCACCAAGGGGCTGCAGGAAGGGAGGAAGAGAAGAAGTTCTGCTCTGAGCAACCACTTAGGGACTCAGCCTCCTTCCATCTTACAGGTCTATTTACCTCTAGGGAAGGGGTCAGGAAGCTTTTTATATAAAGGGCCAGTGATTAATACTGTAGGCTTTGCGGGTCATATGGTCACAGTTAAACCACTCAACACAGCCACTGTAGCCAGAAATCAGCATTAATCAATGGACATGTGTCTATTCCAATGAAATAGTATTGACACAAGAAGGTATCCAGCTGGATTTGGCCCACTGGCTGTAGTTTGCCAACCACTGCTCCAGGACGTCAAAGACTTACTGAATTTTCTGTCTTCCAGAAAAGGGAATAAACACTGAATGGACCATTTCATGAGAGGCCAGGCCTACAAGTGGCATGTATTACTTCTGCCTACATTCTATTGGTCATAATTTAGTATGATTGTCACCTAACTACAGGCAGGACAACATCATACACTTTGTGCTCCCAAAACAATAAGGAAATCATTAGCAAAGAGCTAACATGGTTCTTCTAGGCAAACATAAAAGGAAAATATTAATGCCCAGTAGTATATTTGGAATAATTGGCATTGTTAACACCTAAATAAATGGCAGAAGAGAGTTAGAATAAATTGTTACTTGTAGAATTCCTGCCTGACTGGTCTTTCTGAGTGTGTTTCTGCTTTTTGCTACATAAGTCTTCTTTCCATAACAAAAATAAGATGTAAAGTTATGTTTTTAGAAACCACATTCAATGTTTTCATTTACGATCCTATTTCAATGACAGCATCCTTGTGATGTCAATATGGTAATTTCTATCATATAGGGATTACTGAAGCTCAAAGAAATTCAGTGATACACAAAATCACAGCTAGTAAAATAGTCAGGTAAGTAGATTTTCTCCAACTTCAAATTCATCCTCTTTGCATGAAGCCAGGAACAGTTCCTATGAAAGTGAAAACCTGTTTCTTGTCATTTTAGCAGCTGGGACCTCTTCTGTAATAGAGGAAAAGATAAATTGCTTCAGGTACTTACCATGATGGCCTTTCCCTCAACATTTTTTCTTTAATAATCAGTAAGGGAATTATACTTATTTGGAGAAGATGAAGACAGTGAGGTTGATATTTCAAAAAGAAGTGGTTCAGTTTAGTTTGTATGAAGAAAGGGTTTCCCAGGTGGCACAGTGGTAAAGAAACCTCCTGCCAATGCAGGAGACGCAAGAGATGTGGGTTCGATTCCTTTGTTGGGAATATCCCCTGAAGGAGGAAGTGGCAACCAGCTCCAGTATTCTTTCCTGAAAAATTCCATTGACAGAGGAGGCTGGTGCAGTACACTCCAGGGGGTCACAAAGAGTCAGACATGACTGACAGAGCACATAATGTATAAAGACATCACTCACTTCTAAAAGAAATCCCTCACTTCTAAAAGGGATTCTAAAATCCCTCACTTCTTAAGTTTTTCCTTAATAAATGCTATTCATTTGAATCTTCTATGGGTAGAGACACTTTGGAAATCCACTGCTCCTTCACAGTTCAGCTATGTCTTTGGGATTCCCTTCTAGGTGAAGCCTTACTTTATGAAATGCATGATATCTCTTATGCACAATTTAAAAACAATACAAATGAATACACATGCAAAGCAGAAACAAACTCCGGTTTAGGGGCTTCACTGGTGGCTCACTGATAAAGAAGCTGCATGCCAATGCAGGAGATGTGGGTTCGATCCTGGGTCAGGATGATCCCCTGGAGGAGGAAATGGCAACCCACCCCAGTATTCTTGCCTGGAGAATCCCAAGGACAGGGGAGCCTGGCGGGCTACAGTCCATGGGGTTGCAAAGAGTTGGACACGACTTAGCAACTACACAGAACTACACACATACCCACTTTGGGCTTCCCAGCTGGCACTAGTGGTAAAGAACCCATCTGCCAATGCAGGTTAGATGTGAGAGACGTGGGTTCCATCCCTGGGTCAGGAAGATCCCCTGGAGGAGGCCACAGAGACCCACTCCAGTATTCTTGCCTGGAGAATCCCATGGACAGAGAAGCCAGGGTAGGCTACAGTCCATGGGGTTGCAAAGATTTGGACACAACTGAAGCAACTAAGCAAGCACATATCCCCTTTGGCAACATTCTTCTCAACGTCCTGAGTGCTGACGATAACCACTGCGCAAATTGTAAAAGGGTTCATTGTGCTCCCAGTGGTCCGGCATCTTAGGCAGAGAAATAAGGGTTCTCAGTCCACAGCCGTCCTCTTGGCTGGTCGCCACTGGGTAATACAATGGCCTCAGTGATGGGCTTCAAAATACCAACTCTCAATCTCTGGAACTTGTGAATGTCACCTTCAGTGGGAAAGTTTTACAGGTGTAGTTACATTAAGGACGGTGAGATGAAGAAATTCTGCTGGATTACCTGGATGGGTTCTAATCGTCATACTCTGCATCTTATAAGAGACAGGCAAAGGGGGATTAGACAGACAGATGCAGAGAAAAGTGTGGAGACAAGACAGACTCAGAGACTGGCATGATGTGGCCTCAAGGCAGGGAACCTGGCAGGCCTCAGAAGCTTCAAGAGACAAAGAACAGATTCTCTCCTAGAGCCCTCCAGGTGAGTGCAGCCTCGCTGACACAATTTCCATTCTTTTAGCCACCAAGTTCATGGCAATTTGTTACAGCTGCCACAGGAAACTAATACAGGTGGTATATTAATAAATGCAACTCTGGAAAAATCTCTACTCTGTGAAGAACAGTGCAAGAGGAAGAAACATTCTTTCTCTTCAGATGTATCATTTCAATCTTGCCACCTCTCCTCTTAGAGTTTATTTAACATTATGAATTAAACAACATTCTTTCCTCTATGCTACCACCTATTATTTGCTTACCCACTTTGTCCTAATCAATTCAATCATCTAACTGCAATTTTCCAAATATTACATTTATTTATTTCATCTACATTTCCCAATTTTTTATTTCATTCCTTGCCATGTTATCTACTCTCCTCTGGTCCACTGACCAAGTATTTTCTTACCAATTCTAAGCTTTATTTCCCATATTATTTATGCTTAAAAAAGACAGAGCCATTGCTCGTGTCCAACAAAACACTCCAAATGTAGATCCTAAGGCTACAGTCCCAGAATTGCTCCTCCCTAACTGGTAAAGAAAACTTCAGATCTAGGTAAACTGAGGTTCTCAAGTAAAAGCAGAAAGAAACTGTAAATGTGAGAGACTGAAGTGATGAGGCCACAAGTCAGGGAACATGGCACCCATCATCAAATGCAGCATACTCAAATCAGCACCATCAAATGCAGAAAGTTATTTGGGTTGAAAGAATCCATGTAAACCTTTCCTCTAAATGGCAACTTAATAAAAAGCTAAGCTTTAAAGTGAAATTTCATTGACAGAGTACAGAAAGCAGAATAAAGGGCCATGAGTAGATAGGAGGGAGAGAATTCAACCTCTGATCTGCCACCCAGTTTTCCCTTTCAATCTGTCATTTTTTCACTTTGTTTTCCCTTAAGTCTGCACAGTCCTTATCACAATGACTCCTTAGAAGGGACAAAGGGTGAAACTAGGCCACTGAAAAATAAAAAGTTATCAAAGGTAAAGAGAGAATAAAGAAGTAAAGAAACTAAGGTCCAGTATTTATATTCTCCTATTGCTCTTTTTTTTCAGTTTCAAATCCATTCCTCTTCTATTAAAAAAAAAAAAACACACACACCCCAAAGAATCAATGCTTATACCCTGAGAGACCTAAATCTCAACCTAAATTTAGTTAGACATCTACACATATATAATGCATACATACTATTAAAAATAGATATTTTTATATCATGTAAGAATTAGCATAGATGTATAAAAATAATATGTTCTGAGCTATTGCTAAGGATGATAAGCAAAGTTCAGTCTAGTCTGATGAGAAGTATGAATGGCCTGGGATTTTGCCCTGCTTGCAAAGCCAAAAGTTAGCCTGCCACACGGTATGGATGCTGACAGAAGACATGGCACGGTAAGCCGCATGAGCTTCATGTTATATCAGGTCCCCTTGGGCAACAGAGTGAACATCCGGAGTGAGTTGCATGCAGAGGGTTTGTTCATGGCTGAGGAATGCCAAGTCCAGAAACTCCCATGATGTTATACTAGGTAGCAAGCAGTTCTGCCTGACTTTTGCTCTCAAGGGAGACAGCATGTTTTCTATATTGATCGGCAAATAAACTGGTCCTGTGCTACAAAGGAGCACTCTTTCTACAAGTCTGTTTGCTGTAAAAACATCCTAGAAAACATAGTCCTGAACAAGGATGGTCAGCACCTCTGCTCAAAGATTTGCAGAAATGTGAGAGACCAACTGAAAATTGCTACTCATCTGCTTCTTTGACATGATAATGAGAGAAACACATTAGAATGTGAGATTCATAGCTCAATTGTGAACTGATAAACATCAAGCAGGTATGTGTGGCCTCTCCACGTGATTTTTATATATTTGCAGATCTTCTGAGCTGCTGGAGTTTATCTTCTATTATCTGCTGATGAAATTAAAAAATAAATATACCAAATTATACCCACTATGGAGAATAATATAGAGTCTTAAAAAACTAAAAACAGTATTGCCATATGATCCAGGAATCCTACTCTTGGAGATATATCCAGAAAAGATGAAAACTGTAATCTGAAAAGACACACGAACCTCAATGTTCATAGAAGCACTATTTACAATAGCCAAGACATGGAAGCAAATGTCCACTGACAGATGAATGAATAAAGAAGATGTGGTATGCATACACAATGGAATATTGCTCAGGCATAAAAAGGAATAAAATAATGCCACTTGCAGCTACATGAATGGACCTGCAGATTATCACACTAATTGTAGTGAGATAAAGACAAATATCATATATCACTAATATGTGGAATCTAAAAAAATATACAAATGAACGTATTTAAAAAAACATAAATATATACACAGACACAGAAAATAAATTAATGGACTAATGGACTAAGTCATGTCTGACTCTTTTGCAACCCCATGGACTGTAGACCTCCAGGTTCTTCTTTCCACAGGATTCCCCAGGCAAGAATAATGGAGTGGGTTGCCACTTCCTTCTCCAGGGAATCTTGCCAACCCAGGGATTGAACCCATGTCTCCTGCATTACAGGTGGGTTCTTTACCACTGAGCCGCCAGGGAAGTGCAAAGCTAATGGTGACCAAAGTAGAAAAGGTGGGAAGGAGATAAATTAGGAGGTTGGGATTAAGATATACACACTATAATCTATAAAGTAAACAACAGGACCTATTGCAAAGCAGAGAACTACATTTAATATCCTGTAATACCCATAACTGAAAAGAATATAAGAAAGAATATATATATACACACACACATGTATGCATATGTGTAACAGAATCATTTTGGTGTACATTTGAACCATTAACTGTAGTAAATATATCATTATATTACTATTGGGTGTTAGTTCTAGAAGGTCTTGTAGACCTTCATAGAACCATTGAACTTCAGCTTCTTTGGCATTACCAGTTGGGGCATAGACTTGGATTACTGGAATATTGAATGGTTTGCCATGGAAATGATCAGAGATCATTCGGTTGTCTTTGAGACTGTATCCAAGTACTGCATTTCAGACTCTTTTGCTGACTACGATGGCTATTCCATTTCTTCTAACAGATTCTTGCCCACAGTGTAGATATAACGGTCATCTGAGTTAAACTCACCCATTCCAGTCCATTTTGGTTCACTGATTCATAAAATGTCGATATTCACTCTTGTCATCTCCTGTTTGATCATTTCCAATTTGCCTTGATTCGTGGACCTAACATTCCAGGTTCCTATGCAATATTGCGCTTTACAGCATTGGACCTTTCTTCCATCACCAGTCATATCCACAACTGGGTGTTGTTTTTGCTTTTACTCCATCTCTTCATTCTTTCTGGAGTTATTTCTCCTCTGATTTGCAGTAGCATATTTGGCACCTACTGACCTGGGGAGTTCATCTTTCAGTGTCCTATGTATAAGACCTCCTAGAATTAACACCCCAAAAAGATGTCCTTTCATTCTAAGGGACTGGAATGCAAAAGTAGCAAGTAAAGAGATACCTGGAATAATAGGCATTTTGGCCTTGGAGTAAAAAATGAAGCAGGTCAAAGGCTAACAGAGTTTTGCCAAGAAAACTCACTGATCATAGCAGACATGCTCTTCCAACAACACAAGAGAAGACTCTACACATGGACATCACCTGATGGTCAATACCAAAAACAGACTGATTATATTCTTTGCTGCCAAAGATGGAGAAACTCTATACAGTCAGCAAAAACAAGACTGGGAGCTGACTGTGGCTCAGATCATGAACTCCATATTGCCAAATTCAAACTGAAATTGAAGAGAGTAGGGAAAACCACTAGACCATTCAGGTATGACCTGAATCAAACCCCTTATGATTTTAGTGAAACTGACAAACAGATTCAAGGGATTAGACCTGACAGACAGAGTGCCTGAGGAACTAAGGACAGAGGTTCATGACATTCTACAGGAGGCAGTGATCAAGAACATCCCCAAGAAAAAGAAAGCCAAAAAGGCAAAATGATTGTCTGAAGAGGCCTTAGAGATAACTAAGAAAAGAAGAGAAACTAAGGCAAAGGAGAAAAGGAAAGATATACCCATTTGAATGCAGAGTTTCAAAGAACAGCAAGGAGAGATAAGAAAGCCTTTGTATGATTTTTTTAATATGTTGTTGGATTCTGTTTGCTAGGATTTTGTTAAGGATTTTTGCATCTATGTTCATCAGTGATATTGGCCTGTAGTTTTCTTTTTTTGAGGCATCTTTGTCTGGTTTTGGAATTAGGGTGATGGTGGCCTCTTAGAATGAGTTTGGAAGTTTACCTTCTGCAATTTTCTGGAAGAGTTTGAGTAAGATAGGTGTTAGCTCTTCTCTAAATTTTTGGTAGAATTCAGCTGTGAAGCCATCTGGTCCTGGGCTTTTGTTTGCTGGAAGATTTCTGATTACAGTTTCGATTTCCTTGCTTGTGATGGCTCTGTTAAGATCTTCTATTTCTTCCTGGTTCAGTTTTGGAAAGTTATACTTTTCTAAGAATTTGTCCATTTCTTCCAAGTTGTCCATATTATTGGCATAGAGCTGCTGGTAGTAGTCTCTTATGATCCTTTGTATTTCAGTGTTGTCTGTTTTGATCTCTCCATTTTCATTTCTAATTTTGTTAATTTGGTTCTTCTCTCTTTGTTTCTTAATGAGTCTTGCTAATGGTTTGTCAATTTTGTTTATTTTTTCAAAAAAATAGCTTTTAGCTTTGTTTATTTTTGCTATGGGCTCTTTAGTTTCTTTTACATTTATTTCTGCCCTAATTTTTAAGATTTCTTTCCTTCTACTAACCCTGGGGTTCTTCATTTCTTCCTTCTCTAATTGCTTTAGATGTAGAGTTAGGTTATTTATTTGGCTTTTTTCTTGTTTCTTGATGTAAGCCTGTAATGCTATGAACCTTCCCCTTAGCACTGCTTTTACAGTGTCCCATAGGTTTTGGGTTGTTCTGTTTTCATTTTCATTCATTTCTATGCATATTTTGATTTCTTCTATGATTTGTTGGTTATTCAGAAGCGTGTTATTTAGCCTCCATATGTTTGAATTTTTAACAATTCACCATGACCAACTGGGCTTTATCCCAGGAATGCAAGGATTCTTTAATATCCACAAATCAATCAATGTAATACACCACATTAACAAATTGAAAGATAAAAACCATATGATTATCTCAATAGATGCAGAGAAAGCCTTTGACAAAATTCAACATCCATTTATGATTAAAACTCTCCAGAAAGCAGGAATAGAAGGAACATACCTCAACATAGTAAAAGCTATATATGACAAACCCACAGCAAGCATTACCCTCAATGGTGAAAAATTGAAAGCATTTCCCCTGAAATCAGGAACAAGACAAGGGTGCCCACTCTCACCACTACTATTCAACATAGTGTTGGGAGTTTTGGCCACAGCAATCAGAGCAGAAAAAGAAGTAAAAGGAATCCAGATAGGAAAAGAAGAAGTGAAACTCTCGCTGTATACAGATGACATGATCCTCTACATAGAAAACGCTAAAGACTCTACCAGAAAATTACTAGAGCTAATCAATGAATATAGTAAAGTGGCAGGATACAAAATTAACACACAGAAATCCCTTGCATTCCTATACACTAACAATGGAAAACAGTAAGAGAAATTAAGGAAACAATAACATTCACCATTGCAACAAAAAGAATAAAATACTTAGGAGTATATCTACCTAAAGAAACAAAAGACCTATACATAGAAAACTATAAAACACTGATGAAAGAAATCAAAGAGGACACAAACAGATGGAGAAACATACTGTGTTCATGGATTGGAAGAATCAATATTGTCAAAATGGCTATTCTACCCAAAGCAATCTATAGATTCAATGCAATCCCTATCAAGCTACCAAAGATATTTTTCACAGAACTAGAACAAATAATTTCACAATTTGTATGGAAGTACAAAAAACCTCGAATAGCTAAAGTAATCTTGAGAAAGAAGAATGAAACTGGAGGAATCAACCTGCCTGACCTCAGGCTCTACTACAAAGCCACAGTCATCAAGACAGTATGGTACTGGCACAAAGACAGAAATATAGATCAATGGAACAGAATAGAAAGCCCAGAGTTAAATCCATGAACCTATGGACACCTTATCTTCGACAAAGGAGGCAAGAATATACAATGGAAAAAAGACAACCTCTTTAACAAGTGGTGCTGGGAAAACTGGTCAACCACTTGTAAAAGAATGAAACTAGAACACTTTCTAACACCATACACAAAAATAAACTCAAAATGGATTAAGATCTAAATGTAAGACCAGAAACTATAAAACTCCTAGAGGAGAACATAGGCAAAACACTCTCCGACATAAATCACAGCAGGATCCTCTATGACCCACCTCCCAGAATGTTGGAGATAAAAGCAAAAGTAAACAAATGGGACCTAATGAAACTTAAAAGCTTTTGCACAACAAAGGAAACTATAAGCAAGGTGAAAAGACAGCCCTCAGATTGGGAGAAAATAATAGCAAATGAAGAAATAGACAAAGGATTAATCTCAAAAATATACAAGCAACTCCTGCAGCTCAATTCCAGAAAAATAAATGACCCAATCAAAAAATGGGCCAAAGATCTAAACAGACATTTCTCCAAAGAAGACATACAGGTGGCTAACAAACACATGAAAAGATGCTCAACACCACTCATTATCAGAGAAATGCAAATCAAAACCACAATGAGGTACCATTACACACCAGTCAGGATGCCTGCTATCCAAAAGTCTACAAGCAATAAATGCTGGAGAGGGTGTGGAGAAAAGGGAACCCTCTTACACTGTTGGTGGGAATGCAAACTAGTACAGCCACTATGGAAAACAGTGTGAAGATTTCTTTAAAAACTGGAAATAGAACTGCCATATGACCCAGCAATCCCACTTCTGGGCATACACACCGAGGAAACCAGATCTGAAAGAGACACGTGCACCCAAATGTTCATCGCAGCACTGTTTATAATAGCCAGGACATGGAAGCAACCTAGATGCCCATCAGCAGACAAATGGACAAGGAAGCTGTGGTACATATACACCATGGAATATTACTCAGCTGTTAAAAAGAATTCATTTGAATCAGTTCTAATGAGATGGATGAAACTGGAGCCCATTATACTGAGTGAAGTAAGCCAGAAAGATAAAGAACATTAGAGCATACTAACACATATATATGGAATTTAGAAAGATGGTAATGATAACCCTACATGCAAAACAGAAAAAGAGACACAGATGTACAGAACAGACTTATGGACTCTGTGGGAGAAGGCGAGGGTGGGATATTTCAAAAGAATAGCATGTATATTATCTATAGTGAAACAGATCACCAGCCCAGGTGGGATGCATGAGACAAGTGCTCGGGCCTGGTGCACTGGGAAGACCCAGAGGGGTCGGGTGGAGAGATAGGAATACCAGAATTCCTAATCTGCCTCCTGAGAAATCTGTATGCTGGTCAGGAAGCAACATTTAGAACTGGACATGAAACAACAGACTGGTTCCAAATATGAAAAGGAGTAGGTCAAGTCTGTACATTGTCACCCTGCTTAAAAAGCAGAGACAGTACTTTGCCAACAAAGGTCCATCTAGTCAAAGCTGTGGTTTTTCCATTAGTCATGTATGGATGTGAGAGTTGGACTATAAAGAAAGCTGAGCACCAAAGAATTGATGCTTTTGAACTTGGTGTTGGAGAAGACTCTTGAGAGTCCCTTAGTCTGCAAGGAGATATAACTCGTCAACCCAAAAGGAAATCAATCCTGAATATTCACTGAAGGACAGATGTTGCCCCTGAACCTCCAATACTTTGGCCACCTGATGCAAAGAACCGACTCATTGAAAAGACAGTGATGATGAGTAAGATTGAAGGCGGGAGGAAAAGGGGACAAGAGAGAATGAAATGGTTGGATGGCATCACCTACTCAATGGACATGAGTTTGAATAAGCTCCGGGAGTTGGTGATGGACAGGGAAGCCTGGTCTGCTGCAGTCCATAGAGTTGTAAAGAGTCAGACTTGATTGAGTGACTGAACTGATATTAGTACTACAACAAATCTATTATACTTCAATAAAAATTAAAAAGTAAAGAATTTGTTAAAATAAATGTAACAATAAAACAGCAGTCTAAGATAGACAATCTCCACAGCAGTATTATATTAATTCAGACATATATGGTAAACTTTTAACACAAGGGTACCACATTGTGTGTGACTCATCCATTATCACATTGCCCTAGTAACTTACTATTTTGAAGTACTGTATTAGAAAGATATAGGAGTTCATGATTCAAACTCAAGACTTCATTTTGTGACTTATAGATTTTGCCAATATTACAGAAAATTAACATTAGAATAGTTAGTTCATCAGGTTTCTTCAAGCTCGTGCTGGTGGAATGTAAATGTAGCATCAGCAGTGCCACTACATTGAGCAAGTTCTGAACCAGGTGGCTTCTACAGTTTCCAAATGTGAAAAAAATTGCAAGGGAAATTCAAGATGAAGTTCAGTCAAGTCAACAAATATTAAAGGGATGATGTTCAGAAAACAGAGTAATAGTTTGAGCCTCAATTCAGCATTTTTCTATTTGTTTTTCAAATCTAGTGGGTTGTGTGTTTCAAGTTGATCATGAAGTTTAATTCTGAGTATCTTGAACTCTGCTGCAGCATGATTTCATGCCTAAATGCACAAAAAAACATAAAAAGCAAATGCCACTGTCCTATTGCTTTTACCAGGGTCTTCTCACGAAATTTAGCTCTTAAAGCTTGAAAATTAATATATGCTATTACCAAATCAGGCAACCCCAATGCTGTTCTGACATCACAAATGGCTACAGACACCTCTGGACATTTTCTGTGAAAACTTCATCCTTTATCATTTGATCTCATTCTTTAAAATCAATAATACTCTTTTCAGAAGACAGAAAAGAAAGAGATGTCTCCATTAATTATATTTTCTGTATTTTTCTCTATTTTCTCCCAATAATATTTTCTAGACATGTAAGTATTGTTTCTCTTGTATAATATCTAGCCATTTCCAATGATTGCATAATAGTCTATCCAATGGCTCTATTGTGATATTTCATTAATTCCCCATTTTAATTTTTATATATATATATATATCTGCTGTTGTTATTGTTAGTAATGTCACTATAAAAATTATGCAAAGGACATTCATTGTATATAGCTTTTGCATGATCAGAATTATTAAATTAAATTATTAAAATAAAATTCTAGTGAATCCTAAAGGAAATCAACTCTGAAGATTCATTGGTAGGACTGATGCTGAAGCTTCAACACTTTGGCCACCTGATGTGAAGAGCTGACTCATTGGAAAAGACCCTGATGCAGAGAAGGATTGAAGGCAAAAGGAGAAGGGTCCAGCAGAGGATGAGATAGTTGGATAGCACCACTGACTCAATGAACATGAATTTGAGCAAACTAAGGGAGATGGTGAAGGACAGGGGAACCTGACGTGCTATAGTCCAAGGGGTTGCAAAGAGTTGGACATGACTGAGCGACTGAACAATTATTTCTCAAGATAGAATTTCAGAGCAGGAGTATAGCATCAAAGTTAAGAAAAATTATTATGAAATTATCAAAAGTTGTATAGCACATACATTCCTTATATATTTCTTCCTTTTCCTCTAGACACATCACCCACACTAACTTTTATGGTGACTATTTTCCATTAAGATCAAGAAGAACACAGTTCCCATCACTAGTTAACGGGAAAAAAGTCATTCAAATAATGAATTCTTACGGAATTTCCCCAATTTGCTAAGAAACAATTACTTTCTGGGATTGACTTTAAAGACCATAGTGAACATAAAGCACTAATTTCCATAAAAACAGGCTAGAAGTTAGGTGTTATAAATCAAATTCTACAAATAAAGAAATTGTGTCTCAAAAGGATTAGGTAATATATCTAAGTTCTTATCTAGTAAGAGGCAAAGCTAGAATTCAAACCCAAGTCTGTCTTGACATTTAACACTATTCTCTCCACTAAAATATGACATACCCGATAGTCCTTCCATGGATGAACAAGATTGTGTGTATGTGTTTGTGTGTGGTGGGGGTGGGCAGTGATCCTAACAATCCTCAAATCTCACCTCTACATTGCTGTCTTTAGTGAATTATAATCATGGGTCTGTCAAAGATTTTAGTGAAGAATAAATGACTCTCAGAGTATCTCTTGTTCCATGGTTAGCACAGAATGGATCTATTTCATTTAATCCAACCTTAGATCTCTATAGTTGAGTCCACTGTAAGTTTTCTGCAAATTTCCTATGCAACTGCATTTAAAAGTAGGTTTCTTCCCATTTTTGTTTTTTTTTTTTTTAAGTTATACTATACAAAGCATTCCCATTTTGCTCCTTATTTTTGATAAATTTCTGCCTAGTCAAAAGGGCTAGTAAACACATGGCAAGTATGAAAGTGTTAGTGGCTCAGTCATGTCTGACTCTTCGCAATGCTATGGACTGTAGCCCACCAGGCCCCTCTGTCCATGGAATTCTCCAAGCAAGAATACTGGAATGGATTGCCATTTCCTTCTCCAGGGGATCTTCTGGATCCAGGGATCGAACCTGGGTCTCCTGCATGGCAGGCAGGTTCTTTACCCTCTGAGCCACCAGGGAAGTCATTCTTACATATATTAAGCTATATTTTCTTTAAAATGTTTCTCTAAAGTATTCAAGTGAAGAAGTATATTAAAACATTGGTTCAATGTTTATGACTTCTTCGTGTCATAAATATTTCCTTAGAGAAAAATGCTTCAAATTTGGCTCCATATGACTAGCCTCAATGATGCCAGTGACTCTAGTACATTTGACAGAGATGACAGACACATAACTATGTAACCTAGACCAGTTCACCTTTTAAGAAATTAATAGATTTGCTTCCAGGACCTCACTTTTGTTTTGACACCTTTCTTTTCATGATTTGTACCTGGTAAAATCACAAGATTTCCTCTTGTGCTTTTGAATCCAGTAAGAAAACAACAACTGCAATGCTCATTAAGTTTACCTGCTCTCTTATATAAAGTACTCTCTCTAAAATAAAACCATTGCAAAGTTCCTACAAGAGAGATATTAAAATATAATTTTGAAAATGTTCATAAAGAAATATGTTAATGCTATAAATTGGAGTTAAAAATCAATAAGCATTTTATTGGATAGAGAGATTTTAATAAAAGTACAGAAGAATCAAGTTGTGTGAACATTATGATGTTTCTTATTTTAGGAAATCAACTGCTTTATTGCAGGTTTGCAAGCTCCTCGATAAACAAGTAGTCATTAATATCAAAGCTTCATTTGAGAGAGCTACTTTTTTCAAATAATAGATCAGACACTATCCCAACACCTACTGATGGCAGGTGCCAGTATAAACTAATAAATACAGTTTGTAGTAATAGTTAAAATCTATGGAAGACTGATTATGTACATTACTTCACAATAATTTCATGGAGTTGCTGTTGTTATCATGAGCATCATAATTATCTCCATATTATTGGGAGAAAACTGAGGCAAAGAGTTTTTTAATGTAATACTTGCTGCTATAATAAATAAACAACAAAATGTATAATGGCTCCAATAAGACAGTTTATCATTCACAACAATTCTATTCCACTATGGCTCTCCCTAAGTCAAGATTCAGAGAATATGGTTTCTATACAATGAAAATTTGATGACTCATCTACAATTACACAGAGAGAAAAGAGAATAGATCAAAGAGGTTTATACTGGCACTGCCTAGAAGGGGAACAGCATTTGTGCTCACACTGACTGGATTTCATCACACTTCTATTCTGCAAAAGAGCCTGGGCAGTGTGGTCTTTTGTGTTCATACAAAGAAGTGGTTTTGGTGTCAGAGGTCAATGGCAATCTCAGAATCAATGCATATATAATAAGTAGATATAACAATTCTTTCTGACTAATAAAGCAGTATGTGTTTTGAAAGTTTAGAACATACAGAAGAAAAAAAACAGCAACATTCAAAAATCACCAGGAACACCATCACTTCCCCATTTGGGGAAAATTGCCATTAGTATACTTCATGTTTCCTTGCGTATTTTCCAGTGCATATACTAATATTATCTTGTAAATTCTGTATTTATCCTTTCTTAAAGAAAATATATCAATATGAGTATATAATATTTTACTCTGGTATATCAGTATTTTAGTCAATCATCTATTTGGGGGGAATTTAGGTTTTTTTTTTTTTTTACTTTGTGAGTAATCCTATCAAGCTAATTATTCTATTTCTAGAATTCTATTATTTCTTTAAAATAGATTTCCATAATTTGGGGCATGAGTCCAAGAGTATAAAAAACTTAGAAAAGTATATCCCAAAGAATTTCATGTATCTACCACCAGAATTCTGGAGCACTTGTTCTGTTTTCTTGATTTATTGTCATAATAATCCCTGGGCTACAGACCTTCTTGTACACTGGAAGGTGCAAACCCCGTTGTATCTCAGCTCAAGGGTATCTTGACCAATCTCAGCGAACTGAGCCTCAACTAAAGCCTTAAACTGCAGTAGCTGGGTTGTTGTTATCACTCAAATAACCATTAGAATATAAAGCAGTTTACAGGGAGATCATGCTCTGATACAAAGTTGGCAACAGATAAATATTATTTTCCTTTCTCAGAAAAAAAAATACACCAGTTTATGCTGTGTTTACCAAAAGATGACTCATATGATTATCATGACCTTCCCACTAACATATCCATTAATAAGTTCCACCTACAAGCTCATCAGATATCATGTCAAATGCATTAACTCACACAAAATATAATGAAAATAGCTATTAGTTTGATCACCTTAACATGACTGCAGAATTATAGAACGGCCAATCTAGTTTAAAAAATTCATTTTAAATTTAAATCATGACTTCACTTTCCTTACTCACTTCCAAATTAATTTAAAGAAACTCTACTCAAAATATACTTGGAAATATCTAACTGCGGGTTAGACCTAAAACAATAAGAGGATGCTGTAATCAAATGAGTACAGATAATTGATTCCTACGATTATGTACTCTGCTGTGGTAGACAACGATCTGCTATGAACCTTAGTTTCCCCATCTTACTATGAGATTACACCTGTATAGAAGCCTGAGTTCTTAAAAACAAACCTCACAAGACTGTCACAACCAAAGCAATATTAATCCACCTAGAAAAATAATTTTAAAGTATCTTAAAGTGCCCCTCATCAAATGAAATAATAGGAGCAACAAAAAGAATAACTTAATGGATTTAAAACATAATCTATGTTAAAACTAAGAAGTTGGAGTCTTTTTTTTTTTTCATTTATTTTTATTAGTTGGAGGCTAATTACTTTACAATATTGTAGTAGTTTTTGTCATACATTGACATGAATCAGCCATGGATTTACATGTATTCCCCATCCCGATCCCCCCTCCCACCTCCCTCTCTACCTGATCCCTCTGGGTCTTCCCAGTGCACCAGCCCTGAGCACTTGTCTCATGCATCCAACCTGGGCTGGTGATCTGTTTCACTATAGATAATATACATGTTTCGATGCTGTTCTCTCGAGACATCCCATCCTTGCGTTCTCCCACAGAGTCCAAAAGTCTGTTCTGTACATCTGTGTCTCTTTTTCTGTTTTGCATATAGGGTTATCATTACCATCTTCCTAAATTCCATATATATGCATTAGTATACTGCAATGGTCTTTATCTTTCTGGCTTACTTCGCTCTGTATAATGGGCTCCAGTTTCATCCATCTCATTAGAACTGATTCAAATGAATTCTTTTTAATGGCTGAGTAATATTCCATGGTGTATATGTACCACAGCTTCCTTATCCATTCATCTGCTGATGGGCATCTAGGTTGCTTCCATGTCTTGGCTATTATAAACAGTGCTGCGATGAACATTTGGGTGCACGTGTCTCTTTCAGATCTGGTTTCCTCGGTATGTATGCCCAGGAGTGGGATTGCTGGGTCATATGGCAATTCTATTTCCAGTTTTTTAAGAAATCTCCACACTGTTCTCCATAGCGTCTGTACTAGTTTGCATTCCCACCAACAGTGTAAGAGGGTTCCCTTTTCTCCACACCCTCTCCAGCATTTATTGCTTGTAGACTTTTGGATAACAGCCATTCTGACTAGTGTGTAACGGTACCTCATTGAGGTTTTGATTTGCATTTCTCTGATAATGAGTGATGTTGAGTATCTTTTCATGTGTTTCTTAGCCACCTGTATGTCTTCTTTGGAGAAATGTCTGTTTAGATCTTTGGCCCATTTTTTGATTGGGTCATTTATTTTTCTGGAATTGAGCTGCAGGAGTTGCTTGTATAGTTTTTAGATTAATCCTTTGTCTATTTCTTCATTTGCTATTATTTTCTCCCATTCTGAAGGCTATCTTTTCACCTTGCTTATAGTTTCCTTTGTTGTGCAAAAGCTTTTAAGTTTCATTAGGTCCCACTTGTTTATTTTTGCTTTTATTTCCAATATTCTGGGAGGTGGGTCATAGAGGATCCTGCTGTGATTTTTGTCGGAGAGTGTTATGTTTATGTTCTCCTCTAGGAGTTTTATAGTTTCTGGTCTTACATTTAGATCTTTAATCCATTTTGAGTTTATTTTTGTGTATGGTGTTAGAAAGTGTTCATTTCATTCTTTTACAAGTGGTTGACCAGTTATAAGTTGTAAGTCAACAAGTGGTTGACCACTACTTTTTAAAGAGGTTGTCTTTTTTCCATTGTATATTCTTACCTCCTTTGTCGAAGATAAGGTGTCTGTAGGTTCGTGGATTTATCTCTGGGCTTTCTCTTCTGTTCCATTGATCTATATTTCTGTCTTTGTGCCAGTACCATACTGTCTTGATGACTGTGGCTTTGTAGTAGAGCCTGAAGTCAGGCAGGAAGTTGGAGTCTTTTCATTCTGACGGTGAAATTAAGAGGTATCAGAGTTGCAATCCTAGTAAAAATAACTAGAAAGCTAGAAAAATGCATAAAATAACTTTCACACATATTACACAATCTTTGTGAAAAGAGAAATATACAAAATAAGCTCTAATTTCATGCTGGCTGTCTCCCTGATAGCATTTCTAAACCATGGCAAGTAAAGTATAAAACAAGTAGTCTCTCTGGGGACAGAAATCAAGAGTTAAGGGTTGGAGAAGATGCTAGAGTCACCACCTGAAAGAAGTCGCCTGCCCAGGAGCTGCCACCGGAGAGGCCCACCCACCTGTTCGCCCATCCCCTTGCCCCGTTTACAATGCAGCCTGCTTCTGCAAAGTGGTAGGAGCAGGATCAAAAGGACTATGTCTTCATTGAATTTTGTGTTGAAGACAGGAAAGATAATGTAAATTTTGAAAAATCAAAACTTAACATTCAGTTGTCTTGGAGGAAGTGATAATTTTAAACATTTAAATGAAATTGATCTTTTTCACTATATTGATCCTAATGATTCCAAGCATAAAAGAAGAGACAGGTGTTGTTTATGAAAAGGAGAATCTGGCCACTCATGGCCAAGGTTAACAAAAGGAAGAGCAAAGCTTAATTGGCTTAGTGGGAAGTTCAATAAATAGAAAGACTGAGATGATTCAGATGAAGATATATCTAACTTTGATCGTTTCTCTGAGACTATGAACAACATGAGTGGGGATGAGGATTTACCAAAAGTTGATGGAGCAGATGATGATTAACAAGGCAGTGATGAAGAAAACAATGCCAGACCTGGAGTAAGGAATGTTGTCATCGCTGCCTTTTGAGAAAGAAAAATAACTTCTCTGCAAGATTTCATAATTGAGAGCATTCCTGAGTTGATAGATCTAAAGGCAGATGCTGTATTTGCCTCTTTTAACCCACTTTTCAACCTGTTTGTTTTTTCAAAGGCCTCATTAAGGGCTGATATGTACAATCGTATAAGGCAATTTTAAGTCAGCTAAGGCAATAACCTTGTACATGAACATTTCCCAGATTTCCATGATTCTGTTGAGGTCCTAGAATATGGATAAAGTGCTTGTGATAAACTAAAAAAACAACAACAACAACAACAACAAAAATTTCACCTAAATCTCCTTCACTTCATGACAGATACTGACATGATAGGAAGATCTCAGCTTAGGGAAAGTACCTAAATTTTAGATTTTAGAACATGGACACAAAAGTGGCTGAAACACTTGGTTGATATTTTAAACTGCTAACATGTTCCTCTGGTATATCCTTCAGCATTATTTCACTAAAATTGTATTTTTCAAAAAATTTACTTCACATTATTGTACATAAGTGATCACTTGTCAGTGTTCCAGATACATCCTAGCTAAAACTAGTGAACTCCCTAACTTAGATGGTTTTCAAGCCTGTATATTTGGTATTGTTTCACCCTTAAACTTTTACATCTCTTGGCATGGAGGACAAAGACAGACTGTAAATTGTTGCTTGAGAGTTTGTACATTTAGACCAAATTTGTATTTTCACTGTCAGAATGGCAAATGAGTGGGAAAAAAAAAGTTAATACACTATTGGATTTTTTTATTCCTTCTTTTTGATTCAGCTTTTACCTGGGCTGAAAACCTTAATTTATGTTCATGATAGTGGGGATATGTTTTAATGTCTACATTCTTTCTAATAAACTGTTGGAAGACTTCTTGGCTATCCTTTCAAGTGTCTGGTTAACTGTAATTTCATGTATTACCATTTACTGGAATGGAGTTTTTATTTTTACTTGTGGAAGAATTTGGAGATATTCCTCCGTTCAGTGGGGGGCAAAAAAAGGTTTGCTGTAATGTCACAGAAAACCTTTAAAAAGTGGGCCTGTAATAGAAGATTGTATATGCACTTTACAATAGTTGGAAAAGTAAGTGTTGTGATTTGATTGAAATAAAACAAAATGTGTTGTCCTCCTCTAACAAAAAGAGTTTAGGGCTATACAGTTGACTAAGATTTGGGGGAAAAGAGGCACAGAATAAATGTCCCCAAAAATGTGTGAAAAAATTTTCCTTTGGTGCTTGGCAAACTCCTAAGTACCAATACTAAGTGAGACTTGGAGAGTACTAATGAACATGAGCTATTGTGAAGTTTGAGAGCTAAGCAGAGACTTGAAAGACTATCCCATACTGGAGATACATTATAATTTAGGTCTGAGCCAAAGGCTGTAATTAACACCATGGCTTTTCCACTGATACCCTCAGAAACGTTAAGAGTAAACACATCAGAGGAGTAAAAACTAAATACTAGGTGTGAGGGCTAGACCGTAAAAATAGAGGCAAGAATAGACTAAAACCTAAAAGTATACCTCATTAGTATTAAGGAGAGTCACAGAATCTTACCAGAAATAATTTAACACTTTTTAAAGGATAATAATGTAAACAAGATTCTTTACTATGTATTAATCACAATGTTTGATTTGCAATCAAAATTACAAGATGAAGGAAAGTGACTGATAATGAAGAAATAAAATAGATAATAGAAACAGAACATAAGTGATCCAGTTATTGAAGTTAATAGGAAACAGTAACATCAAAATAATATATTTGACTATTGCTATAGGCTAAGTTTGTGTGCCCGCAAAAGCCAAATGTTGGAATCCTAACATCCAGTGTGATGCTGTAAGATGTGGGAACTTTGGGGAGTGAGCAGGTCTTGTGGAGCATTCATGCGGGATTAGTACTCTTATAAAGCAGAATCCACAGGGCTCCCTAGCCTCTTTCACGTCTGATGACACACGTCTGCAGTCTGCCACCCAGAAAGGGCTTTCACCAGAACTGGACCATTCTGGGACCCTGATGTTGGACTCCCAATTTTCAGAAATGTGAGAAATTTCTGTTCTTATAAGTCACTGAATCCACGGTATCATAGCAGCCCAAAAAGATTAAGAAAATTATACTAAAGAAAATGTACCTTCTTTTTACTGTACAGGAAATGAATGGTCAAATCAATAACATAAAGAATATAAAATCAAAAATTCATTGATAAATTTAACACCAATCAGAGGATGGAAGTAATAAATTTCAGTTAAAAAAATTCAAATTGAAACTCTAAGGAAAACAATAAAGAAGAGCATAAGAAATATGCAGGACATGTTCAAAGGTTTAATGTGTGTCCATCTGGAATTCAAGAAAGTGAGGAGAAAGAGACAAAGCAAAAAAAAAGAAAGAAAGAAAGAAACTTTATTTTAGGAAATACAGAATTTATAAATCTTATAAAAGGTTCAAAACCTCAGGTCTAATACAGTAAGCAAAATCAAGAAAAATAAATATGAAGAGAAATATGCACAAGCATATCACAAAGGAAAAGAGATATTATTCATTTGAAAGGAGCAAAATTGAGAATAGCACTTGAGTTTTCAAAGTATGGAAGCCAGAAGACAGTAAAAGGAAAAAAATTAATTGTGGGGGGCTCTATACCTAGCACAATTATCCTACCAAAAAACAGTCAAAAGTTAAAATTTTTTAAAGAAATCTTGAAAGAATTTACTATCAAAAGACATGAAAGAAATGTTATGAGTTATTTGATGTGTTACAATTATTTATTGTGTATATATATATATATATATATATTGTCACCCTGCTTATTTAATTTATATGCAGAGTACATCATGAGAAACGCTGGGCTGGAAGAAGCACAAGCTGGAATCAAGATTGCCAGGAGAAATATCAATAACCTCAGATATACAGATGACACCACCCTTATGGCAGAAAGTGAAGAGGAACTAAAAAGCCTCTTGATGAAAGTGAAAGAGAAGAGTGAAAAAGTTGGCTTAAAGCTCAACATTCAGAAAACTAAGATCATTGCATCTGGTCCCATCATTTCATGGGAAATAGATGGGGAGACAGTGGAAGCAGTGTTAGACTTTATTTTTTTGGGCTCCAAAACACTGCGGATGGTGATTTCAGCCATGAAATTAAAAGATGCTTACTCCCTGGAAGGAAAGTTATGACCAACCTAGATAACATATTAAAAAGCAGAGACATTACTTTGTCAACAAAGGTCCATCTAGTCAAGGCTATGGTTTTTCCAGTGGTCAAGTATGGATGTGAGAGTTGGACTGTGAAGAAAGCTGAACACAGAAGAATTGATGCTTTTGAACTGTGGTGTTGGAGAAGACTCTTGAGAGTCCCTTGGACTTCAAGGAGATCCAACCAGTCCATCCTAAAGGAGATCAGTCCTGGGTGTTCATTGGAAGGACTGATGTTGAAGGTGAAACTCCAATACTTTGGCCACATGATGTGAAGAGCTGACTCATTGGAAAAGACCCTGATGCTGGGAGGGATTGGGGGCAGGAGGAAAAGTGGACGACAGAGGATGAGATGGCTAGATGGCATCACCGACTCAATGGACATGAGTTTGAGTAAACTCTGGGAGTTGGTGATGGACAGGGAGGCCTGGCGTGCTGCAATTCATGGGGTCGCAAACTGTCAGACACGACTAAGTGACTGAACTGAACTGAACAATTGTTTATGATGCTATCAAAGTGCTGCACTCAATGTGTCAGCAAATTTGGAAAACTCAGCAGTGACCACAGGACTGGAAAAGGTCAGTTTTCATTCCAATCCCAAAGAAAGGCAATGCCAAAAAATGCTCAAACTACCACACAATTGCACTCATCTCACACACTAGTAAAGTAGTGCTCAAAATTCTCCAAGCCAGGCTTCCGCAATACGTGAACCATGAACTTCCAGATATTCAAGCTGGTTTTAGAAAAAGCAGAGGAACCAGAGATCAAATTGCCAACATCCACTGGATCATCAAAAAAGCAAGACAGTTCCAGAAAAACATCTATCTCTGTTTTATTGACTATGCCAAAGCCTTAAACTGTGTGAACCACAATAAACTATGGAAAAGTATGAAAAAGATGGGATTATCAGACCAGCTGACCTGCCTCTTGAAAAACCTTTATACAGGTCAGGAAGCAACAGTTAGAACTGGACATGGAACAACAGACTGGTTCCAAATAGGAAAAGAAGTACGTCAAGGCTGTATATTGTCACCATGCTTATTTAACTTATATGCAGAGTACATCATGACAAACGCTGGGTTGGAGGAAGCACAAGCTGGAATCAAGACTGCTGGAAGAAATATCAATAACTTCAGATATGCAGATGACACCACCCTTATGGCAGAAAGTGAAGAAGAGCCACTTGATGAAAGTGAGAGAGGAGAGTGAAAAAGTTGGCTTAAAGCTCAACATTCAGAAAACTAAGATCATGGCATCTGGTCCTATCACTTCATGGCAAACAGATGGGGAAACAGTGGCTAACTTTATTTTGGGGCTCTAAAATCACTGCAGATGGTGATTGCAGCCATGAAATTAAAAGATGCTTGCTCCTTAGAAGGAAAGTTATGACCAACCTAGACAGCATATTAAAAAGCAGAGACATTACTTTACCAACAAAGGTCTGTCTAGTCAAGGCTATGGTTTTTCCAGTAGTCAGGTATGGATGTGAGAGTTTGACTGTGAAGAAAGCTGAGTGCAGAAGAATTGATGCTTTTGAACTGTAGTGTTGGACAGAAGACTCTTGGGAGTCCCTTGGACTTCAAGGGTATCCAACCAGTCCATCCTAAAGATCAGTCCTGGGTGTTCATTGGAAGGACTGATGCTGAAGCTGAAACTCCAATACTTTGGCCACCTGATGTGAAGAGCTGACTCATTTGAAAAGACCCTTATGGTGGGAAAGACTAAGGGCAAGAGGAGAAGGGGATGATGGAGGATGAGATGGTTGGATGGCATCACTGACTCAATGGACATGAATTTGCGTAAACTCCGGAGTTGGTGATGGACAGGGAGGCCTGGCATGCGGCAGTTCATGGGGTCGCAAACTATCAGACACGACTGAGCAACTGGACTGAACTGAACAATTATTTCAGAGGAAACAAGAAGGGATGAAGAGCATTAGGGTAAATAAGTGAGTAAATGGAAAGGAATAATGACCGATTAAAAGAACAATAAAAATAACATTGATTTAACACAATACAACTAAAATATAAAATATAAGACAAAGGATAGAATGGTGTAAATGGAAGAACTATTGGAAAATTTTTTCTATGTTGGGGACAAATTATTAATTGACATATATGGGAGATTATATACAATAAATTTCATTTTAAATCTGTATGCTCGTATAGAAAATATATATATATTACAGAGAATTTTGAATATTATTTTTAAAGACTCTTTAGATACACATAATAAAATACATACAGATAAAAATACCTGAGATTTTTGTCACAATAACTAAGGAGAGGGAAGGTAGTAGGTACACTAATATTTGCTTTAGCTGAATCATGGGCATTTGAAGGCATTTATGCTTTTCTATCTCCATGTAGAAAACTAATCTTTTCCGTGGCAATTGGCAAAATGGCATTTTAGCATTACATTCACAACCCACACAACTTTATAAAATTGTAACCCCCATACCAAAACACCTTTTACAGCACTCTCAAGATGAACACCTAATTTTTCTTCCTATCTAGTATATTCCTCTGCCTTTTCCAAAGGAAACCTAACTGGCCTCAGAGTTTGCCAGTTTCTCCTCACTTTCATGACTCTAACCTGTTGACTTCCAAGAATGAAGTAGGTTAAGCAGAAACCCTTTTAAAATGAGGACTTCTACTTAGAAGAAGTAGACAGTATTCTTTGAAGGGAACGAGGAGATGGAGAGACTAAGACCTCTCATTGATCATTTGTTCTTATTATTTCTCTTAAAATACCCTCATCTAATTCTTGAGCTTGCCATTAAATGACTGCTTTCACATGAACCACACCTAACAACGGACCTAGCAAGTGACAAATACTTCACTGCTAATATCATATCCAGCACTCTTTCTACACAATACTTTCACATATCATGTATTTTCATATATATTGTTTCATTATGTCATGTTATTTCAAAATAGAAATTAAAGTCATGGCTGAATCAAAGAAACAACTAATAGAAAAACACAGCTTCCAATGTAGGATATTTATAGAAGAATAAGGACGGTAGGCAAAAATAATTATGTAAACAAATACTAACAAGGAATACAGTGCATGCACCTTGAACATTGACTAAAGAATGAAATCAAGCTATCACCCCCAATTTATTGACTTCAAACTATTTCTCTTTCCTTAAACATTCCATGAGACATAACAATATTTTATTTCTCCTTTTATAGGCCTCCCTGCTTGCAATGAGTAGGTTAACAATAAAGTTTTTTGTTAAGAATTTGAAAGTAAGAGTTATAACCATCCATGGAAGATAAAATGGTAAGGGCAAACTGGTACCAAAATCTTTTTCTCAATGTCATTTGCTATACAAAATATAGATTGCATACAGTAGGGACTTCTAGATCAGAGGAAGTTAGAAAATTAAAGGTTTTACTATTGCTTATACATGTGTAATATTTTTGCCAAATGAAAGGCCTATATATTAAATGCATGTGTGCATGTATATGTTTTGCACACACATATAATAGGCACATACACACACACACATATATATATACACATGCACACACACACACACACACACACAGATATGAACACCAGATTACAGAAGCCTAGAAATCAGTGTATTGTGTACAAACTGGAGACCCTGGAAATTTGGCAGTATAGTTTGCAGACCTGATAGCTGAGAGCAGATGGTAGAGATTCCATTCTTCAGGACTGTGAAGACCTGAGAATCAGGAGCTCTGAGGACAGGTAAGATCAACATCTCAGCTCCAACAGTCAGACAAGGAAAGCTAATCCTCTCTTCCTCCAATTTTTGTTCTATTTTGTCCCTCAGTGGATTAGATGATACCTATCTACACTGGGGAAGGCAATCTGTTTTACTCAGCCTATCAATTCAACACTAATATCTTCTAAAATCACCCTCACAGACACACCCAAAAAACCTATTTAACCAATTTCTGGGCATCCTATGGTTGACTCAAATAGACACAAAATGAATTATCAGAGTAAATGTTACAGGGATGTCGGCTTGATCTTTACTGGGTATTCAGCACTGAAATTCAAACACATCTGACTATGAGAATTAGAAATGGGAAGTCTGCCTATACAGTGCTTTTTTGTACAGAGACAAACAACTTTCTGGAATGAAGCACTGGAATACAGCTAACCTCTCAAATGCTCCCAGTACCAATGTCTCTATTTCCTTTAACAAGAAATCATATTCTGATATCAAATAGCTTTTTTTTACTCACCTTTATTGCAGTTTCCCATGTAGTCACACTCAAACTCTTAGAGGAAAGGTGTGCTAAGGATGAATAGGTTGTATGGCTTCTTTTGAAATGTATTCCAAGACTTCAAGAAAGAAGACAATTCACAGAATAGAGTGAATCTCTGTTTAGCAGAAAAACACTCTTTCAAAATAGCTGACAGCACAGTTTTGTCACACTGCAGGCTGCACAATAAAACATGGCAGTAAACAGCCCTCACTTGTATCCTTGTGGGTGAAACACAAGAGCGGCAGGAGAAAGAACTCTGCATAAAACAATGAGGACAGATCCAGCCCATGTGGCTCCACGGGCAGCATAGGCCTCAAGAGTGGAGACCATAAACGAAGATTAAAACAAGAAAAGGGAAAACTGTCGGAGGCCACATGGTAGCTGTCAGAATGTGATCAGGAACATTCAAGGAGATATTCAGAGCAATATAACCTGAACACAATCTGGGTCCTGCTGGCAGGAAAGGATGAATTGTGTGAACTGTGAATAACTGCTAGTGATCAGCCATTGGAATTTTCTGAAGGGATGCTGACATGAAAGAAGGGCCTAGACCCAGAAAACACATTTAGTTCCTGCAAATCCATTTTTAGCCACATCTGGAATCATATGGGAAAATATACGTACAGTGCTATTTAAGCTTAATAGTTATAAATTCTACTCTAAAAGTGAATAAGCATGAGAGAAATGAACTAAAAATACACTCAATAAGGAAAACAAGAGAAAAAGCCCAATGTGTATTTCTTTTGGTTATATGATTAAGAAAATATCACAGATTAGTACCATAAAGATAATAGAAAACTAACAAAATTTTTACTAAGAAGTAGCATAATTTCTGAGCTTCCCTGGTGGTTCAGTGGTAAAGAATCTACCTGCCAATTCAGGAGACATGGGTTTGATCCCTGGGTTGGGAAGATCCCCTGGAGAAGGAAATGGCAACTCATTCTAGTATTCTTGCCTGGGAAATCCTATGGACAGAGGAGCCTGGCAGACTACAGTCCATTGGATTGCAAAAGAGTTGGACATGACTTCTCAACAAAACAACAACAAAGAATAATTTATAAGAAGAAACAAATAAACCAGGAGCCTATTTTAGCAAAACAAAGGCTAGTATTATAATACAGAAGCTCTGAAGCTAGCAATCCCAGATCTGAATCTGAGGTGTGTTACTCACTGATGCTCAGAAAAATTATAGACCTAAGTCTCTATTTTATGTCTGGTAAAATGAAAACAATAATGAGAACATCTTAGACTATTGAAGGAATTAAGTGAAGCAACATACATAATGCATTTAGCATAGAGCCTTGTGCATATCAAGGACTCAGTGAGTATACACAAACCCATTATTATCTTCATATGTTCCTTCTTAACTAAATATGAACAAGTTCTATGTATAGATATTTATCAATATAATAGATGACTACCAGGTGGGGCCACCTAAGACAGACGACTCACAGTGGAGAGGTCTGACAGAATGTGGTCCACTGGAGAAGGGAATGGAAAACCACTTCAGTATTCTTGCCTTGAGAACCCCATGAACAGTATGAGAAGGCAAAAAGATAGGACACTGAAAGATAAACTCCCCAGGTCAGTAGGTGCCCAATATGCTACTGGAGACTAGCAGAGAAATAACTCCAGAAAGAATGAAGGGAGGGAGCCAAACAAAAACAACACCCACTTGTGAATCGGACTGGTGATAGAAGCAAGATCTGATGCTGTAAAGAGCAATAATGCATGGGAACCTGGAATGTTAGGTCCATGAATCAAGGCAAATGGGAAGTGGTCAAACAGGAGATGATAAGAGTGAACATTGACATTCTAGGAATCAGAGAACTAAGATGGACTGGAATGGGTGAATTTAACTCAGATGACCATTATATCTATTACTGTGGGCAGGAATCCCTTAGAAGAAACGGAGTAGCCATCATGGTCAACAAAAGAGTCTGAAATGCAGTACTTAGAAGCAGTCTCAAAAATGACAGAATGATCTCTGTTCATTTTCAAGGCAAATCATTTAATATTCCGTAATCCAAGTCTATGCCTCGACAAGTAACACTAAAGAAGCTAAAGTTGAATGATTCTATGAAGACCCACAAGACCTTCTAGAACTATCACCCAAAAAAGATGTCATTTTCATTATAGGGGACTGGAATGCAAAAAAGGAAGTCAAGAAACAGCTGGAGTTACAGGCAAATTTGGCCTTGGAATACAGAATGAACCCGGGTAAAGGTTAATAAGGTTTTGCCAAAAGAACGCACTGATCATAGCAAACACTCTCTTCCAACAACACAAGAGAAGACTCTACACAAGGACATCACCAGATGGTCAACACCGAAATCAGATTGATTATATTCTTTGCAGCCAAAGATGGAGAAGCTCTATACAGTCAGCAAAAAGAAGTCTGGGAGTGGATGTGGCTCAGATCATGAATTCCGTATTGCCAAATTCAGACTTTAATTGAAGAAAGTAGGGAAAAACACTAGACCATTCAGGTATGACCTAAATAAAATCCCTTAAACTATACAGTGGAAGTGAGAAATAGATTTAAGGGACTAGATCTGATAGACAGAGTGCCTGAAGAACTAAGGACAAAGGTTTGTGACACTGTACAGGAGACAGGGATCAAGACCATCCCCAAGAAAAAGAAATGAAAAAAAAACAAAATGGCTGTCTGAAGAGGCCCTACAAATAGCTGTGAAAAGAAGAGAAGCAAAAAGCAAAGGAGAAAAGGAAAGATATACCCATTTGAATGCAGAATTCCAAAGAATAGCAAGGAGAGATAAGAAAGCCTTCCTCAGCAATCAATGCAAAGAAATAGAGAAAAACAATAGAATGGGAAAGACTAGAGATCTCTTCAAGAAAATTAGAGATACCGAGGGAACATTTCATGCAAAGATGAGTTTGATAAAGGACAGAAATGGCATGGACCTAACAGAAGCAGAAGATATTAAGAAGAGGAGGCAAGAATACACAGAAGAACTGTACAAAAAAGTTCTTCATGACCCAGATAATCATGAAGATGTGATCACTCACACTCACCTAGAACCAGACATCCTGGAATGTGAAGTCAGGTGGGCCTTAGGAAGCATCACTACAAAGCTACTGGAGGTAATGGAATTCCAATTGAACTATTCCAAACCCTAAAAAATGATGCTGTGAAAGTGCTGCACTCAATATGTCAGCAAATTTGGAAAACTCAGCAGGGCCACAGGACTGGAAAATGTCAGTTATCATTCCAATGCCAAAGAATGCTCAAACTACCACACAATTGCACTCATCTCATATGCTAGTAAAGTAGTGCTCAAAATTCTCCAAGCCAGGCTTCCACAATACGTGAACCATGAACTTCCAGATGTTCAAGCCGGATTTAGAAAAGCCAGAGGAACCAGAGATCAAATTGCCAACATCTGCTGGATCATCGAAAAAGCCAGAGAGCTCCAGAAAAACATCTATTTCTTCTTTATTGACTATGCCAAAGCCTTTGATTGTGTGGATCACAATAAACTGTGGAAAAGCATGAAAGAGATGGGAATACCAGACCACCTGACCTGCCTCTTGAGAAACCTGTATGCAGGTCAGGAAGCAACAGTTAGAACTGGACATTGAACAACAGACTGGTTCCAAATAGGAAAACAAGTACGTCAAGGCTGTATATTGTCACCCTGCTTATTTAACTTATATGCAGAGTACATCATGAGAAACACTGGGCTGGAGGAAGCATAAGCTGAAATCAAGATTGCTGGGAGAAATATCAATAACCTCAGATATGCAGGTGACACCACCCTCCTGGCAGAAAGTGAAGAAGAACTAAAGAGCCTCTTGATGGTAGTGAAGGAGGGGAGTGAAAAAGTTGGCTTAAAGCTCAACATTCAGAAAACTAAAATCATGGCATCCAGTCCCATTACTTCATAGCAAATAGATGGGGAACGAGTGGAAGCAGTAGCTGACTTTATTTTTCTGGGCTCCAAAATCACTGCAGATGGTGATTGCAGCCATGAAATTAAAAGACGCTTACTCCTTGGAAAGAAAGTTATGACCAACCTAGACAGCATATTAAAAAGCAGAGACATCACTTTACCAACAAAGGTCTGTCTAGTCAAGGCTATGGTTTTTCCAGTGGTCATGTATGGATGTGAGAGTTGGACTGTAAAGAAAGCTGAGTGCTGAATAATTGATGCTTTTGAACTGTTGTGTTGGAGAAGACTCTTGAGAGTCCCTTGGCCTGCAAGGAGATCCAAACAGTCCATCCTAAAGGAGATCAGTCCTGGGTGTTCATTGGAGGGATTGATGTTGAAGCTGAAACTCCAATACTTTGGCCACCTGATGTGAAGTACTGACTCATTTGAAAAGACCCTGATGCTGGGAAAGATTGAGGGCAGGAGGAGAAGGGCATGACAGAGGATGAGATGGTTGGATGGCATCACTGTCATAACGGACATGGGTTTGGGTGGACTCGGGAGTTGGTGATGGACAGGTAGACCTGGCGTGCTGTGGTTCACGAGGTCGCAAAGAATCAGACGTGACTGAACTGAACTCATTTTAGCTGAGAAGCATTTTGGTGTTATATATTCTGTTTACACCTTCACCTACCTATATTTGTCAAGAAAAACTAATATGCACACACATTCATACATAAATACACAATTCGATAGTTGGCAATAAAGAGCAGGATGATTTCATGCCCTGCTTTATAACTGGGCCAGCAGCCTGGATATTCTTCCACATACAACTATTTTAGCATCTCTGTAATTTCTTAATCTAATTAATAATATTGTTAATAATGTTACTTTGTGCAAAGGGTAAAAAATCAGTTAATATTTGTAAGATTTTCTGAAATGTTTTTAAAGACCTTACAATCCTAAAGAGGAGATAACTTAATGGTATTTATTTCTTACAGTTTTTCATAGCATTTCACTTTATTCTCAACTCTTTTTCCTACAATCAGCCTGCCAAGGAATTAGCATTCTGTAATAAATGCTTTCATTCTTTGAAATGTCAGCACCTTCCTCCTAACAGTTAGTCACTTTTCACAATACTGAGACAAATGGATATTTACTTGAACTTTAATATGAAGGATATGATGCTATAATGAATGGAAGTGTCCTGAAAAGGTGGCTTTTACTTTAGGTGGATAAATGCATGCATGCTAAGTCGCTTCAGTCATGTGTGACCCTGAGCAACCCCAAGGACCGCAGCCCACCAGGCTCCTCTGTCCACGGAATTCTCTAGGCAAGAGTACTGGAGTGGGTTGCCATTTCCTTCTCCAAGGTGGATAAATAGAAAAATTAAAAAAAAAACAAAAACTATTCCTGAAGTTAATAATTACTTTGCTTAAAATCAATAGTTTTGTGTTACTTCTTAAAAATAAAAAATGCATTCTATTTATTATTCTTATGCACAATTATAGTACAGTGGTTCAAAAGTTCACCAGTTATCAAGAGAATTAAATATGAGTTCTACAGGAGCAGCTTCCTTCTATCTACATGACAGACTAGGTACTTGTATGGGAAAGGATATTTTCTCAACCATGGCAATTTGATTAACTCATGTTTCTTTTACTGAGTTTTCTATTTTGAATGGGGCCTTTTATCATCAACTTCCTCCATCACTTCATCAGAGAACTCGCCTGTCTCCTGCTGGGTTTTGGCATAGGCAAAGTGGTAACTTAAATGCATTTCAATTGACTGTTAAGATATGATTTGGTGAAAATCCATTAAAATAATCTCCCGAATGTCCTGATGCATTAAACACTTACAGGTACACCTATTGCAGGCAGGGAATGTGTTTATCTTCATTTTATGAACAGTCTTCAAGGGAAAAAAGGGAGTCTAGAAATTGACAGCTGGTCCAGAAACAATTTCCACACACTGTGTGTATGCTTGCACAAAGCTTTTATCCTGTTTGTATAGATAACAATGTAGCTCCTTAATTAGCTCTGGAAGGCATATATTGCAGGCTGAAAGTTACCAAGCAAGCATTCAAAAGACACAGGTTTACATTTTATTTTTCTCTACCCAGGGAATATTCTTTAAGAAATGAATTCACATATTATAGAAAAACTATTTCTTTTCATAAAACATGAACAAATTGCAAGAATGAAATCTCTTTATTGTCATTCTGTTTAATTAAAGTCTAGCTTTGGATAGCTCAAGAACATGTAACTTCCGGTAGGTGTGAAATTGCTGAGACAAACTAAAAAGTACCAAAATAAAATAAGATATCAAAGAATCACTAATAACCTAGGCTAGTAGATGGGACCCATTAAAATCTTTGTGTCAGGAATACTTCCCTGTACCATTACAAATATTTTTTTCATAATGTGACTTCTTTCATCAGATAGTCAATATAGGAATGAATTGTTGAAATAGTTTTGAAAGATTTCTAATTTTGTTAGAGTTATTTACCAATTCTAACAAATAAAAAATAAATATTTTCTAATCCTTTGAGTCTTTATGGTAACATTAAGTAGTCACATCTAAGAAAGGTATGAAAAATTTACTGACTTTTCATATTATGGAAAATGCATTCAAATATAGTTACACAGCATCCAATGTATTTATTATAGTCTTAGCAGGAGCTATAGGAGTTGCAGAGATAAATAAATATGGATTCTACCACCAGTGAACTTACAGCTTATTTGAATAGATGACCATTATATGATATAACTATAATTTAAGGTAGAAATTTATTTTTTAAGAGTGATTAGATGTTATTGTCTTTGTGTGACAAAGAACAAATAACTAGGTTTAACTTAAATAAACAGTATGAGAAAGTGAACTGGGAAAAGTAATTTAGGGATGACAGAGGGGGACTGGAATTGAAAAATCAGAGAAAATCGTGAATACTCAATGAAGACTTTGGAACTTTACTCCATTGAGAAAAAAATACATAAAAAGCCTAATGATGTAATTAATCAGGATTTTTTTGGGCAGAAAATGAAAATTTCCCAAAAGATTGCAATCCACTACATAGTGAACAAAACCCAAGTTTATGAGGGTTAAAAAAAAAAAAAAAGCTGAGACAAGATAAACTTATTACTTACAATCCATTTTACTTAAGTAAACTCAACATGTGTGAATTCCATGATTAACACCTATGTGAATGAACTGACCAAAAAAAAATGCAAGTACAGAACTTTTTGCAAAACCAGCATGCCATCATCTGTATTTGAAAAAAACAAATAGCCAAACAGGAGAAAAACAGCAACTCTAAGTATACTATGATTGTAGACGATGATTCTAAAAGCTAGATACAATGCTGCATGCTCAGTCACTAAGTCATGTCGAACTCTTTGCAACCCCATGGACTGTGGCCTGCCAGGCTCCTCTGTCCATGTAATTTTTCAGGCAAGAGTACTGGAGTAGGTTTCCAGTTCCTTCTCCAGGGGATCTTTCTAACCCAGGAGTCAAACGTGCATCTCCTCCATTGGCAGTCAGATTCTTCACCGCTGAGCTACCTGGGAAACCTAGATACAACACTAGCAACTTCTAAAAAACAGAGCAAGTGAAATAAAAAGTAATTATTTTTAGATAGAGTATCTACTCATATTTCTGATTATGAGTTATATCACATGTGTCTTTATAGCTATGTGGATTCATATTTCAGATATATAAGCTTTGAAATCTCAAGTGCATCTTTTTGAGGATAGAGATCACATTTTTTTTTCTTTCATATTCTGTATCTATGACTAATTTAACAGTTTTCAGAAAGTATATTATCCATAAATATTTTATGAATTGATTTACTATGATTTTAAGAAGACTGGGAATCATACACATCCTAGAACTTTGGGGCCTTGTTCTTTCAACTGATAGACTTATTTAGTTTTTTCTTGCTTACTAAAAAGCAACTGTTGTCTGAGAAGTGGAACAGAGTCAGCTTCTTTGGTCCACTATAACTAAAGATCGGAGTGTAGAATGGAAACTTATACTAAACTGTAGGAATTTTCCAGTATAGTGATTTACAAAATGCATTTATAGAACACAAGCTTCAAGTGATTTTCAGAGAAAAAAAAAGATTCTATAATCAAAATGAGTTTGGAGAATACCATGCATAATATTTTCTTCCTAATGGAAAACACTATATATTGCCATAAGGATTTGAGAACTCTTAGTTTAATTCTTTTTTAGTCCACATTCCCTTAAATATTTGAAGATAATTTCTTTCAATGTCCCTTAGTCATATTGATTCATGAAAACATGTTAAGGAACATATTTCCTTGTGGAATAAGGAAATATAGACAGTAAAGAATGGGAAGGTTATGAGCACAGAGTTTAGATTCAGGCTGCTCAGCCATTTATAAGTTCTGTGACACTGGATAAGTTACTTTGACTTTTCTAAGCACCAGCTTCCTCACCTTACAGTATAACTAATGGCTATATCATAGGCTGTTATAATAATAAAATACAAAGCACTTGTCAACTGCAGGTACAGATCAGCATTCAATAGCATCATTTGCTGTTGTTGTCCAACTGCTCAGTCGTGTCTGATTCTTGGCAACCCCATGGGCTGCAGCACACCAGGCTCCCCTGTCCCTCACTATCTCTCAGAGTGTGCTCAATTTCATGTCCATTGAGTCAGTGAAGCCATCTGACCATCTCATCCTCTGCTGCCCCTTTCCCCTTTTGCCTTCCATCTTTCCCAGCATCAGGGTCTTTCCCCCTTCATGGATCATAGCTCTGTGCAGGCAAAAGGGCTTGTGTCACTCAATGAAGCTATGAGCCATGCCATGCAGGGCTATCCAAGACAGACGGGTCACAGTGAAGAGTTTTGACAAAACATGGACCACTGAAGGAGGGAGTGGCAAACCATTCCACTATTCTTGCCACAAAAATGTCATGAACAGGGTGAATTGTTAATAGCATCATAGGATTGGTTTAATAATGAGACAGCTGAGTTCGAAATCTGAGCTGGATGAAGCACAAGCTGGAATCAAGATTGCCAGGAGAAATATCAATGACCTCAAATATGCAGATGACACCACCCTTTTGGCAGAAAGCAAAGAAGAACTAAAGAGCCTCTTGATGAAAGTGAAAGAGGAGAGTGAAAAAGTTGACTTAAAACTCAACATTCAGAAAACTAAGATCATGGCATCTGGTCCCATCACTTCATGGCAAACAGATGGGGGAAAAGTGGAACCAGTGTCAGACTTTATTTTGGGGGGCTCCAAAATCACTGCAGGTGGAGACTGCAGCCATGAAATTAAAAGACACTTGCTCCTTGGAAGAAGAGTTATGACCAACCTAAACAGACTATTAAAAAGTAGAGACATTACTCTGTCAACAAAGGTTTGAAGTCAAAGCTATGGTTTTTCCAGTAGTCATGTATGGATGTAAGTTGGACTATAAAGAAAGCTGAGCACCGAAGAATTGATGCTTTGAACTGTGGTGTTGGAGAAGACTCTTGAGAGTCCTTTGGACTGCAAGGAGATCCAACAAGTCCATCCTAAAGGAAATCAGTCCTGAATATTCAATGGAAGGACTGATGCTGAAGTTGAAACTCCAATAGTTTGGCTACCTGATGCGAAGGACTGACTCATTTGAAAAGACCCTGATGCTGGGAAAGATTAAAGGCAGGAGGAGAAGGGGATGACAGACGATGAGATGGTTGGATGACATCACTTATTCAATGGACATGTGTTTGAGTAAACTCTGAGAGTTGGTGATGAATAGGGGAGCATGGCATGCTGCAGTCCATGGGGTCACAGAGTCAGACACAACTGAGCAACAGAACTAAACTGAACCGAGTCTGAAAAGGTGAAGCACTTAGCCAAAGTTGCTAGTGAGTGGAAACCAATATGACATTTCATTTGGCCTTGCTGCTCCACTGCTTTGCTTGTATTAATAACCAGTGCAATATTGTGGATTATGAAAAATATATATTTGGTCATTCAGATAACCAAATATATGTATTTGATCTTCATCCAAAAATCCTAGGTCTCAATTCCCAAAACCGCTGGAATCTCCTGAGTAGTAAGAACAACAAGAATATCTTTGGTTTCTTGTCCTTATTTCCTGAAATCACCTCAAAGGCATAAAGGTGGAGTAGGTGCCTTGTTATGCATATGAAGCCCTTTTCCATTAAAACTGGCTTTATGTTAATGAGGTAACTTTTGGAGATCCCTGTAAGATAGGGGTAAGGAGGAAGCCTGGAGCAACTGGTTAGAGAAACCAACCATAAACAGAAGCTTTAACTCTCAAACCCACCCTCTGATTTCCCAGGAGGCAAGAGGGGTTGTGTTGAGTCAATCATGCCTAAGAAATGAAGCCTCCATAAATGACCCAAAGGAGATGGTTTGGGGAGTTTTCAATTTGGGGAACCAGAATGCTCCCAACTTGCCATCACGGTGGACCCTAAACTCCACTGGACAGATGCTCTTGTGTTCATCAGGATCTCACCCTATACCTCTCTTTATCTGACGGCTGAGTCATATCCTTCAATATCCTGTTATAAATAAGTAATCCACTGAGTAAACTTGTTTTCTGAGTTCTGTGAGTCACTTGAACAAATTTAATCAAACCCAAGGGAGGGGTCATGTGAACCTTTGATTTATAGCCATTTGTTCAGAAGCACAGTTAACAGCCTGGACTTCTGATTGGCATCTGAAGTGAGGCAGTCTGGTGGGACTGAGGCCTTCACCTGAGGCATCAGATGCTTTTTTGGGGTAGATGCTGTTAGAACTGAGTTGAACTGTGTGACATCCAACTGCTGTCAGAGCATTGCTGGCAGGAGGCGGAGGGGGAGGCAGGGAGGTTGTGTTGAGAAAACTCCTCCCCCACATTGAATCGAGTGTCAGAATCAGTTTTTTAGGAGAACTCTGAAACAATAAACAATGGTTTCTACCTTTTTGGCTAATGAAAACAAGAATATTCAAGAAAATGGCTCATAAATTAAGAGGGTAAACCTGAGTGAGATACCTCCTGGATAGGGCTGTGGAAAGTTGAAGGGGGCTACTAGGTGGTCAGAAATACTGAGAGCCTTGGTAGTCTGGAATAGGTGTTGGAAGGAATTAAGAAAAATAAATAAATAAATAAAACAACTAACAAAGCTAGAAAGACAAAACAATTTTTGCATTCTTCAAATTTTTCCCTAGGCTAATCCTAATTAGCTATTTCTTTTTTTTTTCTTTTTAATTAGCAATGTTATTCTTCACAAATAACATTCTTATTTGTGGCTCGCTCTTTTCAAAGCACCTTTCTTCTCACTACTTTATTTCCTCACTTCTCAGCTCTTCTGATTTCCAGCTACTTCAGGGTCACATGGTAGGACCTGGAATATTCACTGTGATTATTACCCTACATGCCAGTTGATTGGCTATGGGGTATCCTGATTAAACAGTATTTCTGGATGTGTGTGAGCGTTTTCTGGGTGAGATTAGCAATTGAATCAACAGACTCAGGAAAACAGATTTCCTTCCCCAATATAGGTGGGTATTTTGAGGAACTAAATAGAGCCAAAGGCAAAAAAGTAGGAATTCCCCTTTTTGGTCTGACTCACTGCTAGAGCTGGAACATCTCATTTTTTCCTATTCTGGACTCAGGTTGAATTATACCTGAACAATACACTTTCTTGGTGGGATTTCTCATCCTCTAAAATCATGTGAGTCAATTCCTCATAATAATGATATGCAGTTCAGTTCAGTCCAGTCACTCAGTTGTGTCTGACTCTTTGCCACCCCATGAACCGCAGCACACCAGGCCTCCCTGTCCATCACCAACTCCTGGAGTCCACCCAAACCCATGTATATTGTGTCAGTGATGCCATCCAACCATCTCATCCTCTGTTGTCCCCTTCTTCTCCTGCCCTCAATCTTTCTCAGCATCAGGGTCTTTTCAAATGAATACGTGTATATATACATAAGTATCTGAAAACAGAAATCTTCTATTGGTTGTTTTTGTATGGAAAACTGTAATATATTCATATTTCAGATATGCCCATGTTCAGACCAGCTCTGGATTTACAATTACATTCAATGATCATTCTCTAATATTGGGTAAGATTTGTACTCATTCAATATCTGGTTCAATACAACCATACAATTGTTTTTAGGAATCAACTAAAAATGAAGCAAGGAAATTAGAGAAAAACATCTACATCTGCTTCATTGACTATGCTAAAGTCTTTGACTGTGTCACAACAGTGGAAAATTCTTGAAGAGATGGGAATACCAGACCACCCCATCTGCCTCCTGAGAAACCTGTATGCAGGTCAAAAGGCAACAGTTAGAACTGGACATGAAACAATGGACTGGTTCCAAATTCGGAAAGGAGGATGCCAAGGCCGTATATGGTCACCCTGCTTATTTTACTTAAATTCACAGTACATCCTGCAAAATGCTGGGTTGGATGAAGCACAAGCTGGAATCAAGAATGCCAAGAGAAATATCAGTGACCTCAGATATGCAGATGATACCACCCTTATGGCAGAAAGTGAAGAGCAACTAAAGAGTCTTTTGGTGAAAGCGAAAGAGGAGAGTGAAAAAGTTGGCTTAAAACTCAACATTTAAAAATGAAGATCATGGCATCCGGTCCCATCACTTCATGACAAATAGATGGGGAAACAATGGAAACTGACAGACTTTATTTTCTTGGGCTCCAAAAATCACTGCAGACAGTGACTGAAGCCATAGAATTAAAAGATTCTTGTTCTGTGGAAGAAAAGCTATGACCAACCTAGACATTGTATTAAAAAGCAGAGATATTACTTTGCTGACAAGGTCTGTACAGTCAAAGAGTTGAACCATAAAGAAGTCTGAGAGCCGAACAATTGATGCTTCTGATCTGTGGTGTTGGAGAAGACTCTTGAGAGTCCCTTGGAAAGCAAATGATGAAATCAGTCAATCCTAAAGGAAATCAACTCTGAAAATTCATCGGAAAGACTGATGCTGAAGTTGAAGTTCCAATATTTTGGACACCTGATGTGAAGAGCCGACTCACTAGGAAAGACCCTAATGCTGGGAAAGACTGAGGGCAGCAGGAGAAACAGGCAATGAGATCATTGGATTGCATCACTGACTCAACGGACATGAGTCTGAGCAAACTCTGGGAGACGGTGAAGGACAGGGAAGCCTGGTGTGCTGCAGTCCATGGGGTCACAAAGAATTGTATATGACTGAATGAACAGCGACAAAAATGAAGACCCATAAAAAGGGCTTGCTACACAAAGTATATGCACATGCATCTGTTCTAGATAAATATTAGAGTTTAAAGGAAATGGCAACCCACTCCAGTATTCTTGCCTGGAGAATCCCATGGATGGAGGAGCCTGGTAGGCTACAGTCCACGGGGTCGCAAAGAGTCGGACACAACTGAACGACTTCACTTTCACTTTCAAAATCAATATAGCAAGAATAGTATACAAAAGAAAAAACCTCTCACATATATGAATAGATTATACATATTAATATTAATTAGATGGCCTAAGATCCCCTCTACATCCATCAGACAGTAAGAAATTGCCTCCCTGTTTCTAATCTTTGATTGCAGAACTAAGAGGTTTATGAAAAGCTATGGTTACAGCTTTTTGTGTCTACTATGAACTAAATATGAACATATTAAACATGACTATATTTAATCTTTATAGATCTTTAGCTTATATAACCTCTGGAGATAATTATTCTCAACCTCTCTATTAAATATGCAAAAGTAGTATTTTTAAAAAGTTTTGGTTTAAATTTACTAGAGCTACTATACTTGAAAACTGTGAAAGTTTTTCTTCATGCCACAGAAAATCTTTTTGCTCATTCTATAGAAATTAATTTTATAGTCTGAATCTTTAGGTATTTTAGATCTGATAAACTTCTGATAGACATAAATTTTAATACATTTTTCATTTGTGGGTGTCTGCTCTAAGTATTTACTGAGGTAACATGCAGCATTGTGTAACACAGAGGGAAAAAGTTATTTTTCTTCATATTATTCCTCAAATCCTTCTCACCCTAGAAATAAGTTTCAGCAAATCTCCCCTTTCTTTATTGAAATCTCCAGCCCTGACTGACCCTCTTTCCTCAGAAACCCTCCCCTTCGTCCCTTTGATGCTTTCTTCTACTTTCTTTAGAAATAAATATACTGAAAAATTTAAAGATTAATGATACCTTAAACTCAAATAATATTTTATAATAATTGCATCATTTTTTTCTTTTGTAAAAAATAAGGCACTAAAGATAAAAAGCTCCCTGCCTAACTCTCTCTGTCCCCATCTTTTCCCCATACCCCCCACCTCCCTCAGCATTAATCTTTGGCTAGAATATAGGGATTATTATCCCTATGAAACTGTATAAGCCATTATTGTCTATGTGTGCATTAATATATAATACGTAGCATTGTTTTGTGTATTTTCCAACCATAAATGTTTATGAAGTTCATCCCATTCTGAGACTTGCTCATTCCTTCAACAAGTTATTCCTCTTGAGTACTGGGTCACATTCTACTTCATAAACCAAAAATTATTCTCATTTCTGTTGATGAGCATCTAAGTCATTTCCATTTTTTCTGTAACAGTCCCCCACATGTCTAAGCCCCCAGTTGTGTGTTAGTTGCTCAGTCAGGTCTGACTCTGTGACCCCGTGGACTGTAGTCCACCAGGCTCCTCTGTCCATGGAATTCTCCAGGAAAGAAGAGAATACTATTCTGGGTTGCCATTTCTGTCTCCATGGCATCTTCCCAACTCAGGGATCAAACCCCGGTTTTGATCAAATGCCTGCATTGCAGGCTGATTCTTTACCATCTGAGCCACCAGGTAAGCTATCAAATTATGGTCCAGGAATAAACAGCATCAGCTGGAAGCTTGTGAGAAATGTAGACTCTCAAGGTTCACCCTAGACCACTGGATCAGAAAATGTACTTTAACAGGAGACCCCTTAGTTTGCGTGTGAATTCAAATTTGGAAAGCACAGTCATTTTTCTAACTGTTAGGTGCTACTATTGCTGTTGATGCTATAGCTGCCATAGCTGTTATGTGTCCTTATAAAAACGCAAGAATGTCTATACAAAGTGAAGTCATGAGGATTTTAGCACATTCAAATTATCAACTCTTCTAAAAGTTGCTCTTTGAAAGGACTGGACCTATTTACACAGAAAGTAGCAATGTTAGAGAGCCCTCAGTTTTCCTCATCTTCCACAACAACTGATACACTCATGTTTTCAAGTTTCTGACAGAACTTAGTCAAAATGATATTTTATTATTGTTTTAATTCAAATTTCCCTGGTCACCCTAATGTTGAACCTTGGAAATGTTTACTGATAACCACTTCCCTCTTTTGTAAAATGTCTATTATATAAATGTTTATTTTCTACTTTCATGTTTTGTCATTTTTTTCCCTTAATTTAAAAGTTGATTATATATTGGGAAACCTACTTATTTTCTCAATCTATTACAAAGATCTTTTCCCATCCATGTTTTGTTGTTGTTGATGTTGCTCTTGTTAATTTGTTTACACCATCTATTTCTCCTTTCAGAATGGAGAAGTCAAAGTTATTGTCCTTTCTCATATGTCTATACATGTATACATGTATATACATGCATATTTTGTGTCATTTTTACCTAGGTAAAATTAATATGCACTTTTATGAGTATTCTAAACATACTTATTTGAAATATTTGGCCATATTTTCTACAAAATTACTTTCATCTGGAATAAATTCAATTACCAGTCATTCATTTTGTTAGTAATTCTTTTTACTAATTAGCATTTTGAAATTTTAAGTGAAGACCTATTTTTTTAATTTAAGCTATGGTCATTTGTCTTTTGTATTTTGGGCTTAGTTTTACTTCAATCTCCCTATTCACATACTCCTCTAGGTCAGTTTTGCAGTTTTCTCTTACAATGGCATTATAGACTTCCTTTTCCAAAAAGCTGTGTGAAACATCTTAGATATGATTGTTGGGGTGGAGGAAGGTCTGCTGTTCATGCCTGGTTGCAGGGTGACAGGCAAGTCCATGAGGACCTATGGATCTGCGGCCTCAGACCACAGGTCAACTTTCTGAGCCACCATTTCTTATTACTTGTTTATGATGAGGTAGGAAATTTGGACCCGGTCAGTGGGGAAAATGTTGGGAGCCACCCAACCCTTGACTTTTTCAGTGAAGTTGGTTTTAGTCTGTAGTCTAACAAAAAGCTCTTTTTAATGTTAATTTCCCTGAAAAAGCTGGTTTCTCACTTAAATTTTTTGGACTCAGATCCCAACAAGCCAGTGGCTTCTGCCTATTCAAGTCTCTGTAATTCTGTTCTGTTTCTAGTCCATGGAGGTATTTACTTGATTTGTCTATTATGTTTTATCTTTCTATTTTTATATTTTATCTATCACTGCTATTGATTTGAAGTTTGTATTGCACTGGAGTATGAACTAAGCCATCTTGTCCAGAAGAAATGTCCTTTCGAATATGACTCAACCTACTGCCTTTCTTGTTTTTGGTTTTGCTTGCACTTTAAGCTAGATGATGCCTTAGGAAAACAAAGAAACCAAAAGATCTTCCTCCTAACAAGGCAATACCTTTTCTTTAATAATTTTGTCCAAGTCCATGAGGGTATTAATATTTGTATCTCATAGATTTTTATGAGAGTAAAAGTAATCACACAGCAAAGCACCTAGCTCAGGGCTGGAATACATTAAGCGCTTAGTCAAATTAGCTCATCACTATTAATCTTTAAACCTGATTTGTTTATTGGTGGTTCAAAACATCATCACGAGCTGTTACAAATAGGTTACATACATCCAGCTCATCTATTAAAAACACAGTTAGTGGGAGTTAAACTCTCCCAAAAGATTCCTTAGTTACAATGAAAGAAAAAAAAAATCATTCATTCCTCTGGTCTTGCATTTTATTCCTACAAGTCCTTTATGAACTATGATTGACAAGTTACCTTTCTCCTTCTTTTACTCACTGAAACAGATACTCACGTTGGAAAGAATTTTAAAGATCATTTATTTGTACTCCCTCAGTTTATTTTTTTTATTTATTTTTTTTTACTCCCTCAGTTTATAGATATAAAGGTTGCTCCTCAAAGAATAAACTCTTTTGGCCCCATTTACCCAGTTAGTGATTAACGAATGTAATGGGTCTCAAATTCTGTTTTACTGCTTCTAAAACTCCTAATTTTATCTTAGGTCTTTTTTATATAAAAAATCATAACTCCCATTAAACCCCATTTACAGATTGATGAGCCATGTACAACAAAGATTTTAAATGGAGATTAATATCAGACTAAATAGATATAAAATGATACCACACTTTTCCTACTGCCCTGTTCAAATTCCCAACCTCATCATAAATCTTTCTATGTAAAGAGAAAGATTGTTCCCTGGTTTTCAAACTATCCACCTGTTTTCAAGCATATTCTTAACTTTATTCTATTAGAAAGAAGGAAGGACAGTAAAATTTCACTCAAATTTTTTTGTGAACCACAAAGAGATCATTTTGAAGTTTCTCAGAAGTTATACTGTACACAGTGAACCAAGTTATACTGCAAAATACCTAAATGTTACCTGAGATATTTTCATTCACTATTATCTCTCCCTTGTGTTTCAACTTTGCCTAACTGAGGAAAACCACGTGAGACATAAGCTGTACATGCGTTAACATGAGTCAATCAATGTGATAATATCTGTGTATACCTAACATAGGTGCATTCCATCGTATACAGACCTAAACTTGCTAGCACAAGGTTTCAGGCAACAGAACCTCCAATAGCATCTCTCCTAGGAGAGCTGTCTCTGTTGACTGGCACTAATTATTATAATCATCCTGCATGGAAGGTGCGACACTGTTGCCATTACGTTCCTTTGCTGTCACAAGCAGATCCTGATTTTGGAGTTGAGTGCGCAGCAGAAAATTGTTTCCTGGAGGCTCATAAAATTTCAACAAACAAAAATGAATCAATTTCTCCTATTTCTACACATATTACCAGGCATTTTAAAGGACAATATTTCTCAATTTTAGAAAATGTAAACAGATTTCACATGACTGTAAGAAGTAATTATCTTGAAATCTGAAGGATGACTATCTAAAAGAGAATTTATATAGACATTTAAATTTCAACCCTGCATGTCCTAAATCCCCACCCTCAGAATTCCATCTGAGTCATGGCTGGTCCTGGGTAAGTTTAGGAAATTGATAATGCTGTCTCAGAAAAACTCAATCTTGCTTTCTAAGAGTTTTTCTCATTTCAAAGCAACAATTTCTTACAAAACCAAGAATTCACTGCCCAAAGTTTCTCCTTCAGTTTCAGCAGCCCTGCTTCTATCAGGTTTCTTAATAATGGGAGAGGGTAGGGGAAAGTGCAGGAGGACTCTTAAATATTCAGAAAACAAATTTTTATTAGCAATGTAACTTTGAAGAATTTACTTTGCTTCTTAGATTCCTAACTCATGAAACACAGGTAAGATTTCTGCTCACCAGGTTATTCTGAGGGTTTGTGCAGGTGATACACACAAAAGAGTATTATAAGTAGTAGTTGACACTGTATTAGTCATGTCTATACCATTAAAAATTCAAGCCAGTGCACCATCTCTGCACACTGAACACTTCCTTAAAATATGAAGATTCATATAATTTTAAGGTGTCAAAGACTAATGAATAGATGAGGTAGTTTGGGGACCAGTCTTTTCCCTTGCCACAGAAATTGATGCCTGCCTTCTGTGTGTGGATATCTGACACTGTCTCTAAGCCAACTTCACTATGAAGATTCCACAGTTAATAATTCAGGACATTTTTCAGCACTAGACTGATGAAGCTTGATGTTTCCATTGTTACCTAGGGCCTAAAGCTATTTGCTCTTAGTTGCTAAGTTATCTAGGAGTTACCATAGTCACTCTCGTGAAATATTACATGAAATAAAGCTATCATCAAGAAGTAGAGAAACCCAACTTAAATTGGCTTAAACACAAAGGAATTTCTCAGCCAAGACATGAACTGGCATCAAGCATGGATGAAGCAGTGCATACAATGATGTCAGAAAACTTTCTCTTTCCATCTCTTTGTTCAGCTTGCATCTGGGTTGGCTTCTTTCTCAGAATGGTCTCCATATGAGGCACAATGATGGCCAGGTTCTCATCTGTCTAGATTAGCCGCCCCCAGCAGAATGAGAGCTTTCATTTTCTAACAGTTTCCCCACAAAAATCACAGGAAAGATGCACAATGAAAGTTGTGAAAGGTCTGGCCTGGGTTTGAGGCAGAACTGAGAAATTTAGAATGGAGAGTAGACAGTTCCCCAAAGAAAATAAAGTTGTTATGAAGACTCCAGTAGATGCTGGTCAGGCAAAAACAGAAGACTGCTACATAATCCAGTCACCGTCATTCAAAACACTCTGGGTACAGGCCACCAGAACTTGAACTCGCCAGATGCCACAGGAAAAGAAATCCACTTTATGGACAGCTGAGGTTGAGGTGCTTGATAAAAAGTCATAAAACTGAGGGTTCAGTTTGGTTGCTTAGTTGTATCCAACTCTTTGCGACCCCATGGACTGCCGCACATCAGGCCTCCCTATGCATCACCAACTCCTGCTGTTTACTCAAACTCAAGTCCATTGAATTAGTGATGCCATCCAACCATCTCATCCTCTGTCATCCACTTCTCCTCCTGCCTTCAATCTTTCCCAGAATCAGGGTCTTTTCAAATGAGCTGGTTCTTTGCATCAGGTGGCCAAAGTATTGGAGTTTCAGCTTCAGCATCAGTCCTTCCAATGAATATTCATGACTGATTTCCTTTAGGATGGACTGGTTAGATCTCCTTACTATTCAAGGGACTCTCAAGAATCTTCTCCAACACCACAATTCAAGAGCATCAACTCTTCAGCACTTAGCTTTCTTTATAGTCCAAGTCTCACATCCATATATGACTACTGGAAAACCATAGCTTTGACTGGACAGACCTTTGTTTGTAAAGCAATGTCTTTGCTTTTTAATAAGCTGTATAGGTAGGTCATAACTTTTCTCCCAAGAAGTGCCTTTTAATTTCATGGCTGCAATCACCATTGGCAGTGATTTTGGAGCCCCCCAAAATAAAGTCTGCCACTGTTTCCACTGCTTCCCCATCTATTTGCCATGAAGTGATGGGACCAGATGCCATGACCTTTATTTTCTGAATGTTGAGTTTTAAGCCAGCTTTTTCACTCTCCTCTTTCACTTTCATCAAGAGGCTCTTTAGTTCTTCTTCACTATCTGCCATATGGGTAGTGTCATCTGCATATCTGAGGTCATTGAGATTTCTCCTGGCAATCTTGATTCCAGCTTATGTTTCATCCAGTCCAGAATTTCTCATGATGTACTCTGCATATAAGTTAAATAAGCAGGGAGACAATAAACAGCCTTGATGGATTCCTTTCCTGATTTGGAACCAGTCTGTTGTTCCATGTCCAGTTCTAACTGTTGTTTCTTGACCTGCATACAGATTTCTCAAGAGGCAGGTCAGGTAGTCTGGTATTCTCATATCTTTCAGAACTTTCCACAGTTTATTGTGATCCAAACAAAGACTTTGGCATAGTCAATAAAGCAGAAGTTATTTTTCTGGAACTCTCTTGCTTTTTCGATGATCCAATGGATGTTGGCAATTTGATCTCTGGTTCCTTTGCCTTTTCTAATCCAGCTTGAACATCTGGAAGTTCAAGGTTCATGTACTGTTGAAGCCTGGCTTGGAGAATTTTGAGCATTACTTTACTAGCATGTGAGATGAGTGCAAGTGTGCAGTAGTTTGAACATTCTTTGGCATTGCCTTTCTTTGGGATTGGAATGAAAACTGACCTTTTCTAGTCCTGTGGCAACTGCTGAGTTTTCCAAATTTGCTGGCATATTGAGTGCAGCTCTTTCATGGCATCACCTTTTAGGATTTAAAATAGCTCAACTGGAATTCCATCACCTCCACTAGCTTTGCTCATAATGATGCTTCCTAAGGCCCACTTGACTTTGTATTCCAGGATATCTGGTTCTAGGTGAGTAATCACACCATCATGATTATCTGAGTCATGAAGATCGTTTCGTAAGGTTCTTCTGTGTATTCTTGCCATCTCTTTTTAATATCTTCTGCTTCTGTTAGGTCCATACCATATTTGTCCTTTTTGTGCCCATCTTTGCATGAAATGTTCCCTTGGTATCTCTAATTTTCTTGAAGAGATCTCTAGACTTTCCCATTCTATTGTTTTCCTCTATTCCTTTGCATTGATCACTGAAGAAGGCTTTCTTATCTCTCCTTGCTATTCTCAGGAACTCTGCATTCAAATGGGCATATCTTTCCTTTTCCTTTGCCTTTCATTTCTCTTCTTTTCATAGCTATTTGTAAGACCTCCTCAGACAGCCATTTTGTCTTTTTGCATTTCTTTTTCTTAAAGATGGTCTTCATCATTGCCTCCTGTACAATGTCATAAACCTCCGTCCAAAGTTTTTCAGGCAGTCTATCTATCAGATCTAATCCCTTGAATCTATTTGTCACTCCAACCGTATATTGTAAAGCATTTGATTTAGGTCATACCTGAATGGTATTATGGTTTTCCCTACTTTCTTCAACTTAAGTCTGAATTTGGCAGTAAGGAGTTCATGATCTGAGCCACAGTAAGCTCCCAGTTTTGTTTTTGCTGACTGTATAGTTTCTCCATCTTTGGCTGTAAAGAATATAATCAATCTGATTTCAGTGTTGACCATCTGGTGATGTCCTTGTGTACAGTCTTTTCCTATGTTGTCAGAAGAAGGTGTTTGCTATGTCCAGTGTATTCTGTTGGCAAAACTCTGTTAGCCTTTGCCCTGTTTTATTTTGTACACCAAGCCCAAAGTTGCCCATTACTCCAGGTGTTTCTTGACTTCCTACTTTTGCATTCCAGTCCCCTACAATGAAAAGGACATCTTTTTTGGGTTTTAGTTCTAGAAGGTCTTGTAGGTCTTCATAGAACCATTCAGCTTCAACTTCTTCAGCATTACTGGTTGGGGTATAGACTTGGATTACTGTGATATTGCATGGTTTGCCTTGGAAACAAACAGAGATCATTCTGTCGTTTATGAGATTGCATCCAAGTACTGCATCTCAGACTCTTTTGTTGACTCTGATAGCCACTCCATTTCTTCTACGGGATTCTTGCCCACAGTAGATATAATGGTCATCTGAGTTAAATTCACCCATTCTAGTCCATGTTAGTTTACTGATTCCTAAAATGTTGATGTTCACTCTTGCCATCTCCTGTTTGACCACTTCCAATTTGCCTTGATTCACGGACCTAACATTCCAGGTTCCTATGCAATATTGCTCTTTACAGCATCAGACTTTACTTCCATCACCAGTCACATCCACAACTGTATGTTGTTTTTGCCTTGCCTCCGTTTCTTCATTCTCTCTGGAGTTAGTTCTCCACTGATCTCCAGCAGCGTATTGGGAACTGACCAACCTGGGGAGTCCATCTTTTAGTGTCCTACCTTTTTGCCTTTTCATACAGTTCATGGGGTTCTCAAGGCAAGAATACTGAAATGGTTTTCCCTCTCCTTCTCCAGTGGACCACGCTTTGTCAAAACTCTCCACTATGACCTGTCCATCTTGGGTGGCCCTACACGGCATGGGTCATAGTTCCATTGAGTTAGACAAGGCTGTGGTTCATGTTATCAGATTGGTTAGTTTTCTGTGATTGTGGTTGAGGGTGTGAAGTGCTAACCATCAGGTTTTACAACATTCAGCGTATTATTCCTCCTAGAAAATGAGCTAAGAATTATTTTCAAATTTAGTGCCAGTTAAAACTAATTGTTACAGAACCATTTCTCTGTATAGTACTGAAAAGAAATACTTTGCTCTTTGTAAAACCTATATAAAGCCAGAGTGATTTTTACATTTTAACTTAATTTTCTGTGGGGAAATGGCATTCTGGAACTTTGGAACCTGCTGACTGATGATAAAGCCCCATGATACTGTTTGCAAGTTGCAGGACCTTGGAAAAATTTATCAACCACTAAGGCCTCAGTGGGTTTATCTGCAAAACAGAACACTACTGAATTGACTAAATGTAAAAGACTTAACCAGAGGAGCTTTGAGCATTTTCAATATAAAGAAAATTCATAGTTTCAAGTAAAAAATAAAAGGTATAAAAGGAAAAATAATGTTAAGGGTGTAAAAACACCTATACAGTTCTATCAAAAATTTTATTTAATGAGATGAAATCCTGTTTAAACATTAATACCATTAATGTTTACGTATCATTCTTATCCAAATGTCTTTAGAATAAATATTTTCTTCCAAACCAATTTGTCATTATAATGAGTTAGAGAGATGGCAAATATTGTTTAGAATTTTCTTCTGAAAATAGAATAATGGAAATAAATGTGGAACAAAATGCCAACATTAGACCTCAGTCTTAGTTTTCTCTCCAACATTTAGAAAAATTTGAGAGGTGCTTATCACTCTATGTGCCACTGCAGACAGTACTCCCTACATTCTCATATGACGCAGACAATAGGAGAATCAGTGATAATTAGAAAAATTCTTTAAAGCTAAACAAAAAGAGAACACAATATAAACACAAGAGAATGTTTTGAGGGAAGAAAAATGTTTTTCTTGAAATCACAGCTATTTGGCTTTTTTATTTTTTATTTTTTTCACTTTTTTTTTCATTTATTTTTATTAGTTGGAGGCTAATTACTTTACAATATTGTAGTGGGTTTTATCATACATTGACATGAATCAGCCATGGATTTACATGTATTCCCCATCCCGATCCCCCCTCCTACCTCCCTCTCTACCCAATCCCTCTGAGTCTTCCCAGTGCACCAGGCCCGAGCACTTGTCTCATGCATCCAACCTGGGCTGGTGATCTGTTTCACCCTTCATAGTATACATGTTTCGATGCTGTTCTCTCGAAACATCCCACCCTTGCCTTCTCCCACAGAGTATAAAAGTCTGTTCTGTACATCTGTGTCTCTTTTTCTGTTTTGCATATAGGGTTATCATTACCATCTTTCTAAATTCCATATATATGTGTTAGTATACTGGAATGGTCTTTATCTTTCTGGCTTACTTCACTCTGTATAATGGGCTCCAGTTTCATCCATCTCATTAGAACTGATTCAAATGAATTATTTTTAATGGCCGAGTAATATTCCATGGTGTATATGTACCACAGCTTCCTTATCCATTCATCTGCTGATGGGCATCTAGTTTGCTTCCATGTCCTGGCTATTATAAACAGTGCTGCGATGAACATTGGGGTGCACATGTCTCTTTCAGATCTAATAAATGACCCAATCAAAAAATGGTCCAAAGAACTAAATAGACATTTCTCCAAAGAAGACATACAGATGACTATTTGGCTTTTTTAATTCTTATTTTTTAATTCCATGAGTCTTGTTCAATTAGAGACTCTGTATTAAAGTTTTCCTTCTTGTCTATACTTTGCCTTCTGCTTCAGAGTTCACTTACATTAAACCACTACAGTGGCTAAGGACACCAGCCTTATCAAGTAAACCTGAATTTCAGTCCCAACAACATCACTTCCTAAGTGTGAAACTTTAAATAGATTAAATAACCACTCCACTTCTGTCTCCTCATCTGGAAAATGAAAATAACATTTTTATCTACTTCAGAAAATTCTTACGAAGGAAGGATGAGGTAATACATATAAAGTTAACTGCAAAGAGCCTCATGCAAAATAAGCACATGATAAATATTATATATCATGGCTATTATTTCTATGTCATATAATAAGCATCATTTCACTGCCTAGCTAAGCAGGTCAAGAAGTCTATCACATGTAAGAGGTCATTGTTTAATAGTTCATGCTGTTCCTAAGTAGGTACAGATTTTCACAAACTGGAATAAGGATAAAATGAATCTTATCTTTAACCCCAAGGTACAAGTTGCTTATGGATAAAATAAGCATTTCTACTTCTATGTAGGAAAACAAGATCACATTTGTTAACCATCCTGAAATACAAGAAAAATCATTGTTGTTTTGTTCCTTCTAGTACACACAGGCCCCATGAAGGATGAGTATGTAATACTGGAACATTCCTATTGTGAACATGCCTCACTATTCAAATCTTCTTTTCTGCCTATCTCAATTTACTCCCCTTGAATGCTCAAGTTCATAGAATGTCTTTGTAAGAGGATTTACCACACTGTTTTGCAATTTTTTTCGGTTTCATGCTTACCTTCCCAATTTGACTAGGAACTCTTTAAAATGTCTAAATGGTAATTATCTTTTATTTCCAGAGTTGAGCACGCTGCCAGGTAAATAATAAGCATGCAATAAAAATGGATCAAGCAATTTAATTTGTATAGAGACTTTTCAAATCTCCTTTAACTTACATATGAGAGATTTCTTTGGAAACATTATGTCTTAGCCATTATTGCAATCAGATATTCTTCCTCTTTAAGGGTTTAAGAAGAGCCGTAATCCCTCTACTATAGAAGCACATAAACATATGTGAAAAATACTGATTTTAAAGCACTCCTATTATGTTCAAAAAGGTTTCAGGTCATCTCATTCAAGAATACAGAAAAACTAAGCTTAATGCTTTACTGAAACTCTATAGGATTTGAAATAGCATGTGAATCACTTGTATTAGTAAATGAGTCATAATTCTGCATATGAATAGACAATATGAAAAGACCATTCATAAACCATCTTTTAGACCCCATTTGACACTTTTATAATCTGTCTATGGATATATCAATCTAGATCTCTCTTTAATCTTCATATGATATATAAAATACTAAAATATAATTCTTAATATAAATATTTCTCTTGTAGATTCACATTTTTAATTTAAAATTATGTATTTATTAGCTTTGAAGTAGAAATATTTGTATAAAACCATTTCCTTTACAAATTTTACCAGGCTACAGAAATATATAATCTCTATTCAACTCCTAAAAGTCTGGCAGAAATGCTTTCAGCCTATTCACATATGATACTGTCTTGGAATCTTCCACTTTAACTAATTTCAACACATTCTCCAAATGCTAATAAAAATGTATATCTCTATTAGAAAAACAAACAGCCCAATCAAAAAGTGGGAAAAAGACCTAAACAGACATTTCTCCAAAGATGACATACAGATGGCTAACAAACACATGAAAAGATGCTCAACATCGCTCATTATTAGAGAAATGAAAATCAAAACTACAATGAAATATGACCTCACACCAGTCAGAATGGCATTCATCAAAAAGACTACTAACAATAAATGCTGGAGAGGGTGTGGAGAAAAGGGAACCCTTTTGCACTAAAGGCAGAAATGTAAATTGATATAGTCACTATGGAAGATGATATGGAGATTCCTTAAAAAACTAGAAATAAAACCACCATATGACTCAGCAATCCCACTCCTAGGCATATTCCCTGAGGAAATCAAAATTGAAAGACACAGGTATCTCATTGCTTACTTCAGCACTATTTACAATAGCTAGAACATGGAAGTAACCTAGATGTCCATTGACAGAAGAATGGATAAAGAAGCTGTGGTACCTATGCATAATAGAACATTACTCAGCCATAAAAAGGAATGCATTTGCATCAGTTCTGACGAGGTGGATGAAACTAAAATCTATTATACAGAGTGAAGTAAGTCAGAAAGAAAAAGATAAATGTTGTATACTAACATGTATATACAGAATCCAGAAAGATGGTACTGAAGAATTTATTTCCAGGGCAGCAATGGAGAAACAGACATAGAGAATGGACTTATGGACATGGGGTGAGGGGAGGAGAGGGTGAGATGTATGAAAAGAATAACATGGAAACTTACATTACCATATGTAAAATAAATAGCCAACAGGAATTTGCCGTATGTCTCAGGAAACTCAAACATATCAACTCTCTGTATCAACTTAGAGGCGTGGGATGGGGAGGGAGATGGGGGGAAGGTTCAAAAGGGAGAGGATATATGTATTCCAATGGCTGATTCATGTTGAGGTTTGATAGAAAATAACAAAATTCTGTAAAGCAATTATCCTTCAATTAAAAACTAAATTAATTTAAAAATACACCCAAAAAATGTATATCTCTTTAAACTGTTGTAAAGTTAAAGCCTAAGTATTTAAGTGGGATTTTCCTTTCAACCTCAAAAGAGGTCTTTTTTTTTCTTTTGAAAAGCACAGCCTCTCTTTCCTTAATTTTAAGTATTAAGTGATTTTTAACACTTTGTAGTTTTGAAAGGATTTTAATATTTTAACTCATAATGCTAGTTCAGAATTAATGTGTTTCCTTTATCACTGGGATTAGGGAGCAGATTTCAATGACCTTTCTTTAGGATCATTAAGTTTTGATCTAGAAGGCAATAGTAACACCTAACACAGTAGATGCACAGAGGTATATTCTTGTGAAAGTCAGCACACATTTTCCTTATGCCAAGTGTCTAATTTCTCTAATTTATTTGCTGCATGTCCAATGCAATCATAATATGCCAAAACTGCATTTTAAAGCCCATGTATTGCAGCAAGATTCACTCAGAATTATTAAGGAAAATATAAAATCTTTAAGTAGAAAAGACCAAGTATTTGAAAAGCAGTTGCTGAACTTGTCTTTCATACAGATTTGTTCACAGACCTTGGAATTCATGGAGACTCCAAGCTTAAGCTAACCCTTATGAGGTTCTAGCCTGCTTGCTCATCATCTTCCTTTCAGGACTACCTGCCCTACAGAATTTGGCTTTGCTTAACGAGCACCTACAATTGCTTTGGGGCTTCCCAGGTGGCGCTACTGGTAAATAACCCGCCTGTCAATGCAGGAGACTAATACCCTGCCTGGAGAAGGGCACAGCAACCTACTCCAATGTTCTTGCCTGGAGAATGCCATGGACAGAGGAGCCTGGTGGACTATGGGCCACAGGGTTGCAAAGAGTCAGACACGACTGAAGCAACTTAGCATGCAGGCAAGCACAATTGCTTTAGCCAGTTCCTTGTTAAAAATCCTAATGGTCCTATGGGTTGAATTTTGAGATAATCTACTATCACTAGCACATTATAGAATATTATATGCAAAACCAAAATAGCACTAGACCCATACATACTTCATGATCCTATCCAATGTGGGAATGTGAATGTCTTCTAAAGAAACCTGAGATTCTATATCCAGAGATTGATTTACACCTTTGTGCTTACTATAAAAAGACTGTAAAATTAAGATTTGGTAGAGCTTTAGATTTAAGCCTTAACTCTTAACTGTGGTTCTGAGTAATTTTGAAGAATTATGTAATGCCTTTCATATTGTAAAAAGGTCCTGAATTTATAATGATATTCAACAGATGTGATTTCCAACTTCTACCTAACTTTGAGTTCCCAAACTATCCTTTTTATGTTTTTAAGTCTGTTCAAAATATCACATGAATTTATTACTTTAGGAGTAATAATCAGGTATTTTTTAAATTAGAAAGTATATTCTATCATGATGATGCTGAGTAAGCTGGTTATTTTTATATGTTGGTCCCAGAAATATTTTTTATCAAATTGGCATTTTTATTTATTGCTCTGATCACTTTTACTGTATAACAAAAATTATACTACTATTGTTCTATTATACATTATAGTTACAAAGATTTGATAAATCAACATATTCACTTTACTAACATCTACATTATTGTTTTAGTTATTTAATGGGGGACAATTACTACAAATAACATGACATTAAATTAGTTCACAAACCTATCCATTTCAAAAATAGTGACCCAGATGAATTAGAGTACATATTCAACATTACTGGACTTTACATTCTTAGGTTCAACCACTTCCAAGTTCCATTTAAGATCTCAGTTATAGTAATTTTTAATTTCCCTGAAGCATACATTTAACCACATCATTGACAAGTTTTTCAAAAAGAAGTTAGTCAAATAAGCAAACAAAAACCACATCTCATAGCCCCTTTATGTTGGTCTACTTTTAAGAAAAAAAAAAAAGAAAGAATTATCTTGTGAAGTCTTAAGATTTAAATACCCTAAAACATTTTATAATTTCTGTTTTTTAAGCATTCAAATGTCCTTCCAAGTTTTGTCTATTATTTGTTGGTTTATTGATTGGTTTTGTTAAGAGCTATATTTTGTTAATGGGATATAACATGACTGTCTTTCAATAATGCAAGTTCTAGATCAGTCAAGTAAGCATGTGGTAGACACTTTTCTTCATCATCTCCAGTTTGTCAGCACCTTATCTGAACTGAAACCTAGAGAAGTAATTTACATATTTGCTTCTTTTATATCAATCTTTTAAATTACATTGCATTTTTAGCTAAATTACAAATTAAAAATCTAATATTATGAATGGAATATCTCTACAGCAGGGGGGTGGAGGGGGCAGGGGAGATGGAAAGAGACCTAGAAAGAAAAGAAGACAGCAAAGAGAGTGAGCATCCTTTTCCTTCTATACTAGGAAAAAATGCAACCATTTCTTTCAGACACCATTTCTGTTTTCATTTCTTCTACAAACAATAAGTCAATGTACCATTTTTCTAATATTTTCTGTGCATACCACAATAAAAGCAGCACACTGGCTTCTCCTGTTATTTTCTGGGAAGTTGGCAGGAGAAAGTAACACCTAATGGAAACCTAACTGAAGTCTCAAGTCCCAGCATCTGGCCTCCATTCTGCCTCTTCCTGACCACATGATGTTCAACTGAGCCTGTTTTCTCAACCCGAATGCTTACCACAAAAGACTTTCATGATGGTAAAAGAATTGAATCCACATAAACTACATAGAAAAATGAGAACATTGTTATAAATAAATGTTTATTTTTCCATGTTTACTAGATACTAGAGTTTGGTGACTCAGACTGGAAAGAATCTGCCTGCAATGCAAGAGACCTGGGTTTGATCCCTGGGTCACGAAGATTGCCTGGAGAAGGGAATGGCTACTCACTCCATTATTCTTGCCTGGAGAATTCCATAGACAGAGGAGCCTGGTGGGCTACCATCCATGGGTCACAGAAAGTCGGACACAATTGAGTGACTATCACTATCACTTTTTCTCCAGAGTTCATGTTTAAGCAATAATTTCTATCCTTCTCTTTCTGCCCCCACCTCTCAAATTTTACATTTAAATGTGTCATCAAGAAAACGTGGGGAAATGACTTCTGTAGAAAGTAGCAACTCACTACTAAGAAGAACTTCTGATCTGTTTTTGAAAAATTTCAAGCATGTAGAATACACCAATGGCTTTGTTCTTGCCAATCCAAAGGCCTCTTCAAAATTCTTATCTTTTTTGGCATCTCCACAGGATGTGACACTGCTAAACTTGCTGTTATTCTTGAAATATTTTATTCCAGTGGCTTCTTCAATAGCATCTCCTCCTTACATTTCCCAGTACAGCTCTGACTTTCTCTTTTATTCTCTTTTAACAGCCCTTCCTCTGTTGCCCACCATCTAAGCCATGGGTTCCCTGTGGTTTGTTCAGCTCTTTTCTCTTCATTCATCTACTTGACACAAATTGCTTTATTTCTTTCAAGATTTTTAAAGGATAGTTTTGTCTTTTTCCCCAGGTTTACTGAGTTATATTTGACAAATAAAGTTACATGTATTTAAGTACATGTAAAATGTGATGAGCTGATACATGTATGTGTTATGAAATGATTCCCACAATCAAGTAAATTAACACACCCATCACCTCACAGTCACCCTTCTTTATTTTTGTGGTGAGAATACTTACAAATTCTCAGCAAATTTCAAGTATACAATACAGTATTATTAACTAGAGTCACTATGTCATACAATGCATTTACAGAATTTATTCATCTTGTAACTGAAAGCTTATATCCGTTGACCTACATTTCTTTATTTCCTTTCAATTCCCAAACCCTGGCAGCCACCACTCTACTTATTTTTGCCATCAGCTCACATTTTTTAAAGATTCCACACAAGTGATACTATACAGCATTTGCTTATCTTTGTCTGGATTATTTTGCTTAGTATCACGCCCTCCAAATTCATCCCTGTTGTTTCAAATGTCAAGGTTTATTTTTTTTGAGGGTAAATGATATTCTACTGTGCGTGTGAATGTTTGTCTATTACATTTTCTCTATCCATTTATCCATTGACATAAACTTGGTTGTTACCATATCTTGGCTACTGTGAATAATGCTCAGTGAACTTCAGAGTACAATATCTACTGATTTCATCTCCTTTGGATATATATCCAAAAGTAGAATTGCTGGATCATATGGTAGTTCTATTTTCAATTTTTGAGGAATCTCCATACTGTTTTCCACCATGGCTACACCAAATCATATTTTTAACAACAGTATAAAATGTATTTTTTTTTTCACATCCTTGCCAACATTTGTTATCTGTTATTTTTTTGAAAATTGCCACCCTGACAAGTGTGAGGTGATAACTCGCTGTGATTTTGATTGGTACTTCCCTGATGACTGGTGACATTGAGCATCTTTTGAAATACCTGTTTGCCATTTGTATGTGCTCTTTGGGAAAATGTTTGCTTGGGTCCAATCATTTGTGGTTTTTTAATACTTTGACAGGGAATCTCAATCCTAGTTGCAAGTTTGGCATCACCAAATGAGTTTTTGAAATTACAGCCATGTTTTAAAATATTTGTTCTAGTGTGTGGTAGACATCAGAATTTTAAAATTTTTCCAAGTGGTTCTAATGTGCAAGAAGGTTAAGGACCACTATTTTCAGAGGTACAGGAAGAATGACTGACTTGCAAAAAAAGGTGGGGGGTGGCGGAAAAGGGATTGTGAAGCAGCTTTTAGAGAATGTATGCAGAATGCTATAAAGGTAAGTTTCTATACAGAGATAACAGAAGTAGGCAGTGATGTGGGCTCAACTGAGAAGCAGACTGACATTAAAATTGTTGTACCTACTTATCCTATTTGAGTCTTTTCAAAAATGCTCACCTATATCCTCCCAATTCAAAGTGCATTCTGCAACTGCCCCTAGGAACTTGTTAAAATACAGAATCCCACCTGGGATTTCCTGAGTCAGACTCTGCATTTTAACAAGAGTGCAGATACAGAAATGATACATCACTGGGTTCCTCAAGCACTGATTGCTTCTGAGTGTAGAACTAAAGGACAGAAAGCTTGAGAATTCAGGGTGTTATCAGGAGTGAACAGATCAGCATTATAAACATGAGCTAGGTAGATGCAGGAGGGTAGGAAGGAAAGGGCATATGGTGAGAAAGAAAATATGAGGATCAATGTGCTAGAAAGCTGGTACAGTTGAAGTTTAGGAGGGCGTGGGAGGACTTGTGCAGGTGCTCTGGCTGCAGTTGTGTGTGTGTGAGTTGCTCGGTTGTGTCCAACTCTTTGCGATCCCATGGACTATAGTCTAGGGAATTCTCCAAGCAGGAACACTGGAATGGGTAGCCATTTCCTTCTCCCGGGGATTTTCCCAGCCCAGGGATCGAACCCAGGTCTCCAGCATTGCAGGCAGATTCTTTACCATCTGAGCCGTGAGGGCTGCACTTGTGGGAGCTGTTAAATCACTGGGACATGGGGAAAACTGCTTTACACTTGAGCAGTTAGCTAAGGAAAACAGATAAGGGACCAGATGGATAGCTCTGATGGGTTCTTAGAGGACAGTGACACTCAGGCTAACAGTTTAGTAGCTTTAGTGCAGAGACCAATATTCTATCTAAGTTTAAGATGCTAGTGTCTGTGGCATGTACAGCAGTATCCTATAGACCAAAAAAAAAAAAAAAACTGAAAATGAGGAATTAGCCCTTCATGGATTGGTATATTATTGAACAGAGGCAGTCAAAAGGGTCTCCCTTCCTGCCACAGTTTCATGGCTCTAAAAATCCTCTGTATTCCACCTATTGGCCCCACCCTCCCTATAACACCTGACAAGAAATGATCTTTTTACTGTCTCCATAGTTTTCCCTTTTCCAGAATGCTATAGCTCAAATTCTACAGTAAGCATCCTTTTCAGATTGGCTTTATTCATTCTGTAAAATAGTAAATTAGTTGCTACTGAAAATGCAGTAGCAATTCCATTATTAATCTGTATAGGATTAAACATTATTATAGTCATAGGTATGAATGCTTACTCCCATAACATTAAAAACATTAAATTAATTCCTTGAAGTAGAAAAAAAAAAATCCATGGCTGATTCATGTCAATGTATGGCAAAAACCACTACAATATTGTAAAGTAATTAGCCTCCAACTAATAAAAATATATGAAAAAAAAAGATATATCAACAAATACCTGAAAAAAAATGAGTGAAAAGCAGAAGCAAATCTATTATAAGTTGAAACGATGCTTACATGGCTCCAGTATTCTTGCCTGGAGAATCCCATGGACAGAGGAGCCTGGCAGGCTACAGTCTGTGGGGTTGCAAGAGTTGGACATGACTTGGCAACTAAACTGCTACTACGATGCTTAAATGGAAAGCCAGCAATTTCACCACACAGAATTTAAGGAAAACAAGTTTTTCTGGGTACATGTGATTTAGAGAATTGATTAACCAAGGATTTATTCAGGAGATTGATCCCTAGTTTCTTGATATTGAAAATATGCTCTCTTAGCAATACAACAAAACACAAATTGAGCTTGTTAGGTGTTAGTTTTCCTAGGAACAGAAAAGGTAGCTCCTTTAAGGCCCAGTGGGCAATCCTACAAACAGTATTTCCTACATCCATGTATCTTGAGGAATTACTATACTGACCCTAGGAAAGCAGGCTACAGAAAAAGTTAGACTGTTCTGTTGTAACAAGACCACCTCTACAGGTTAAATATATATTTTTTAAAAGGGGGAAACAGACATATTTTCTGTGATCTACTTTTTATCTTGTATAGTGTAACAAGAATATTTACTTGTTTTTACTTTGTAATTGTCTCTATTAGAGAATAGAAGAATCCCATAAAAGGTAACCTAACGTTAATGATAAAGTTCTAATTAGACATCACGGTTCTCCATCATTTGGGTACTATAGTGTGAGCAAGGACCATCCTTGATCATGAACTCTCAAGATATAATGGAACTGAGGAAAGAAGAGGCATTCTTGAGTCTTCTTCTCAAACTCTAAAACAACTCCATTGTTAGTGAAAAACTTCATAGGAGAACCAAAAACCAATGACCACGTGTGTCTTACCTAATTACTATTTAATGTAATCCCTCATTTAAAATATACACAGAGGAATATATATATGTACATATGTGTGTCTGTGTATGTGTGTATATATAAAAATCTGACTTTTAGATCTGTCTTGAATTCTGCATGCTTCACTAACTTACGATTTTATCTTTTTGAGGTTCTATACCCAAATTCAACTAAAATAGCAGTCTCTTCCTTCCTTTCCTCTTTCCTTTCTTCCGTCTTTTCCCTGTGCCTCCTCTTCCTCCCTTCCTTTCTTTTTATAATAGCCTCTTCCTTTCTGATTATAAACAAAAAGAAAAAAGTTTAGAAGATCTACCAAGCATGCTTTTCTTAAAAGGAGCTATTATTAGGTTTTGGTTATAATTGTAGTTTGATTTTGAAACAACTTTATTGCAAAATAGTTCACATAACATGTTGGGGTCCTTTAATGAACTGGAACCTGGTGGTACGGAGTCGACCATAAGAAAGTAAAAGAGAGAAAGAGGCTGATATTCCCTGATTTATGCAGAGGACCAATAAAGCCCTTGACACAGGACTTGCATCACTCACCAAGGAACCAGGCGCCCTCTCGAGGGGGTCTTAGAAGCCCGAGCAGGAAAGTGAGCACGACGGGTCTCCACGCTCCAGAGTCAGCCAGAAAAAGAGAGAGAGAGAGAACCAAAAAAAGACCCAGGGACCTAAGCTCTGATGAAGCAAAGGTGCTTTAATGATTTTCCTATGAGTATATATAGGCTATGATACAAGAAACTTCTTTCTGGAATGATAGAGATCAGAAAACCAAACGTACAGCAACCGTTACCAAGGGAACAAGGGGTAATGTTAGTCACAAGGTCAGGAGACAATCCATATCTCAAGAAAGGGGAGCAAGACTAAGCAGTTTTGTCCTAAAGAGAATGTTTGCTAAAGGAGACCCAAGCCTGCCTCACACAATGACCTCAGTCCCTGGGAGCAGCGTGCTGTTCCGCTTGAAGAGGGACAAAGGACTCAGAGAGCCAGCACGTAGGAATCCTCCTGTCAAACATTCCCTGACAATAACATATAATCTGCCTCTCTAATTGGCACAATGCAATGGTTCTCAGCATATTCACAGAATTGTGCAACCATTGCCACTATTTAAGAACATCTTCATAATTCTAAAAAGAAACTCCATAGGGATTAGCACTCACTTCCTATTTCTCCCAAACGTCAATGCCATTCCTTAGCCCTAAGCAAACACCAATTTACTTTGTCTTTATAATACGGCCTATGCTGAACGTGTTATGTAAATAATATCATGTAATATATGGCCTTTTGGAACCAATTACTTTCCTCTGGTGCAATGTTGTGAAAGTTCATCTATTTTTGTGTCCAAATTATATTGCACTGTAAAGATATATGACATTTTGTTTATTCATCAACTGGTGGTCATCTGCATTGTTTCCACTTGAAGGCTATCATGAATAATCTTGGTATGAACATTCATGTACAAGTTTTTAAATAAACAAATGTTTCTGTTATCTTGGATGTATACCAAAGAGTGGAATTTCTGGGTCATATGATAACTCTATTTAACTTTTGCAAACTAATAAATTGTTTTCCACAGGAGCCACACCATTTTACATTTCCATCAGCAATGTATATGGATTCCCTTTTCTCTACATCCTCACGAACATTTGCTGCTGTCTTTTGATTCTAAATATGATAATCAGAATAAAGTGGTATTTTATTGTGGTTCAATTTGTATTTCTCTAGTGACTAGTGATGTCGAGCATTATTTCACATGCTTATTTCCCATTCGTGCATATTCTCTGGAGAAATTCAAGTCAGATTCTCTGTCCATGTTTTAATTCAGTTATCTGTCTTTGCATTATTGTGTTATAATATATATACTTTATGTATTCTAAATACCAGTACCTTATCAGATGCATGAATTAGACACATTGTCTCCCACACTGGAGTCTGTCCTTCTCACTTTCTTGATGGCATTCTTTGAAGAACACAAGTCTTTTTAATTTTAATGAAGCTCAGTTCATTTTTTCTATATCACTTATGTCTTCATGTTATATCTAAGGAGCCATGACCTAATGCAGGATCACAAACATTTACTCTTATATGTCCTTCAAAGGATACTACAGTTTTAACTCTTCCATTTAGTCTATGATTCATTTTGAATTAATATTTGTACATGGTATGAGGTAGCAGTCCAAATGCATTGTTGTACATGTGATTATTCAGGTTTCCCAGCACCACTTTTTGAAAAGACTACCTTTCTCTACTGAATCATTTTTGAAAACTTTGTCTAACATCAATTGGTTGTAAACATAAGGGTTTATTTCTGGAATCCCAATTCTATTCCACTGATCTATACCCCTATCTTTATGTTAGTACCATACTGTCTCAACTACTATAGATTTGTAATAAATACTGAGATCATGAAGTGTCAGTCTTCAAACTTAGTTCTTTAGTTCAAGATTTTTTTTGACTATTCTGGGCCTCTTGTATTTTCAAATGAGCTTTAGAATCAGTTTCTCAATTTCTGCCACAAAGCCCACTGTGATTTTAGCAGGGATGGTACTGAATCTGTAAACAAATTTTTAGCATGTATTCACCTCCTGTAGCTGCTGTAACAAGTCACTAAAAACTGGTGGCTTGAAAGTATAAATATTGCTTCTTTCTCAGTTCTGAAGGCCAGAATTCTAAAACAAGGTATCAGCAGGGTCACATTTTCTTTGGAGGCTCTAGGAATAATCTCTTCCTTGTATCACAAGTTACTGGTGGCTATTGGCATTCCTCGACTTGTGGCCAGATACTACAATCTCTGCTTATGTGGTCATATTGTCTCTTTTTCAATCTGTATCACATCTCCTCTGCCTCACTCTTCTAAGAAATATATCAAGATCTTTAACTATATGTGCAAAGACTCCTTTTCTGAATAAGGTAACATTCAGAGGTTCCAGGAATTAGAAAGAGGACATATCTCTTGAGGGGATCACAATTTAGCCCACTACAGGAGTATTCCCATTATAACAATATTATTTTGTAATCCATGAACACAAATGTCTTTTCGTTTGTTTGGTTCAGTTCAGTTCATTTGTTTAGGTCTTCTTTAATTGATTTTGTTGTTTTTATTGCACAAAAATAGCGCTACTTTTGTTAAATTTATTTCTATTTTTTTTATTTTTGATGCTATGAAAAATGGAAACACTTTTTATTTTCAGATTGCTCATTTTTATATTTGTAAATACAAACAATTTTGTATAGATATTATGCTTTGAAACTCTGCTGATTCATTTCTTATTTCTAATATCTTTTTAGTGAACTCCTTAGAATTTTCTATATACAAGATTATATCTGCAAATTGTACATCTTCAAAACTAGAAATAGCTCTATTTCTCTGATCCTAATTTGGTTATTTTTATCCTTTTTTTTTATGTTTTACATAATTGCTCTAGCTAGGACCTTCAGTACAATGTTAGATAAAACTGTCAAGAGTAAATATCCTTGTCTAGTTTCTGTTTTTAAGAAAACGTACTGAGGCTTTTTCATCATTAAGTGTGATATTGACAACATATTTTTATCATAGATGCACCCTCTTAGGTTGAGAAGCTCCCTTCTATTCTTAGTTCCTTGAATTTCTTTTAGTCATGAAAGAATGCTGGATTCTTTCAAATGCTTTTTTTTTTTAATTTATTTATTTTGTCCTTTATTGATACAGTGTACTACATTAAATAACTTTTTTGATGTTAATCCAGGCTTGCATTCCTGCAATAAATTCCCACTTGGTCATATGCTATAATGCCTTTTATGTGGCTGGATTTAGCTTTCTAGTATTCTATTAAAGATATCTATAAAGCATCTTTATAGGTGCTGTTTATATGCAATCCTTCTGCAGGGGTTAATCTTTTATTTTACACCTTATGTTCATAAAGTTCTTTTAAAGAATCACCTATCTACAATTACTCATATGAATTACCATGAGGTGTCTCAGCATTCCTCATGAACCATAAATGTAGAAGGCACTTACCTCCTTTTCACTTCCAAGAATGATTAAATTGCACCAGAGTCATATCATGAATTTCCTTTTATTTATATTAGAACAGTTGCTTAAAATTCCATTACAACTGCATTCCTTAGTGAAAATAAAGTGTTAGTCTTTCAGTTGTGCCCAACTCTTTGTGACCTCATGGACTGTAGCCCACCAGGCTTCTCTGTCCATGGAATTCTCCAGGCAAGAATACTGCAGTAGGTAGCCATTCCCTTCTCGGGAGGATCTTTCCAACCCAGGGATTGAACCCAGTTTCTGAGTCACCAGAGTTAATATCAGGTTAATATCTGAGCCTCTCAGAGTTAATATCAAAGTTCTCAACAAGGAAGTTCCTGTCCCCTGGTATTAATATTTCAATAGCAAGTGCCACTTGCAGAACTGAGTTCCATAGTTATAGTGAATCTCAGCATGAATGACAGAAAATAGAGCTAACAGTGTTGCAGCATTCTCCATCCAGTTTAGAGACCTTATAGTTTCTATAACCTAACACTGCTCCACAGGGATTAATGAATTGTCCTTAAGAGCCATGCATAGGGGATATATACCGTATCTCTTCATAAAATACTCTTGAGTCAAGGACTCAGATATAAAAACACAGATAATCTGCATTATCTAAAAACACACTTTAGGTACTTCATTAATAGTTTGACTTCAGTTTCCTGGGAGTACTGTTAAGGTTAAATAAAAGTGTATATTTCAAGTGTCAGGCGCTATGCCAGATACAATTGAGTGAGTGAGTGAGTGAAGTCGCTCAGTCATGTCTGACTCTTTGCGACCCCATGGACTGTAGCCTGCTAGGCTCCTCTGTTCATGGGATTCTCCAGGCAAGAGTACTGGAGTGGGTTGCCATTTCCTTCTCCACCAGATACAATTAGCATGTAATAAATGTCATCCTTTTGTTTTTACAGATAGATGAGGATTAATGAAAACTGTTCAGTAAAGTACGTAGGATCTACAAAAGGTTTGAAAACTCAAAAGATTTTGGTACGGCTACTGCACTGATGATGATAGTGATAATGAGGATGCTGAAGACACTAAATCCAGAAACAGGGTTTAAATCCTAGCCCTGCTATTCGTTCTCTACCTGAGGCTGACCAAGTCTCCGAGCCTTATTTTCATCATATACAAATGGAGACGCTGCCCATTTCCCAAAACTATTGGGAGAAGCAAATGAAATTATGTTTAAGACACTATCACTTGTAGTGTAAAGCCAAGTACCAATATTTATTGCCATAACTGATGCAATTTTGCCTAAGTAGAACAACCATTCAGGTAGCTTTGAATTGAAATCTATTGAATTTTAATACATCTTTGGATGTGTGTGGAATAACTGGATTGTCATATTTGATTATTTTCAGATATCAATAATAGTTGCTTGAGATGTATGGCCAAAGTAGCAGAATAGGAAGATCCTGAGCTCACCTTCTCCTAGGGGCACACACACAAACAACAACTATTTATCTATTTATAGAGCTACCATCTACAAAAATGACCTAAAGACCAGCAGAAAATATTTTTCACCACTAAAGATATAAAGAAAGAAGCATAACAAGATAGGTAGAAATGGAAGAGACACAGAATACTCAAGGCCCACACCCCTGATTATGCAACCCACAAACAGGATGGTAATCACAATTGGAGCGGTTCTCCCCTAGGAGCAAGAGGTCTGAGCCTCACATCAGGCTCGGCAGCATGGGGGTCCAGCACCAGGAAGACAAGCCCCTAAAATACTTGACTTTGAAAGTCAGAAGGGTTTGTACACAGGAAAGCTGGAGGCCTTTAGGAAACAGACTTCTCTTGTAAATGGTGTGTACAAAATCACTGCAAGTCCTAGCACAGAAGAAAGTAATCAGTGAAGGAGCCTGGTCAGATCTACTTGCTGATCCTGGAAGAACCTCCCAGAGGAGGAGGAATCAACTGCGACTTGCTTTGAGGTCACAGACACTGGCAGAATGGTTATCAAAAAAGAAAAAAAAAAAAACAATAAATAACATATATTAGTGAGAATGTGGAAAAAATGAAACTGTAGTAACTATTATTAGGACAGTAAATTGATGCAGCCACTATGGAAAACAATATGGAAGTTCCTTAAAAAATAAATAATAGAACTACAATGATTCAGCAATTGATTGAATATGATTTGAGTTGGCGATTCCGCTTCTAGGTTTTTACCCCAAAAAACACAAAAAATTGGAAAGTTATATGCATTTTAATGTTTGTTGCAGTATTATTTATAGGATCCAAGCTATGAAGGTAAAATTAAGTGTCTACCAACAGATGAACGTATAAAGATGTGGTATACATACATATGTATGTGTTTGTGTGTGTATACACACAATAAATACACAATGGAATATTAGTCATAATAAATGAGATCTTGCCACTTATAACAACATGGGTGAATCTAGAGGGTATTATGCTGAGTAACGTAAGTCAGACAGAGAATGACAAATATCACATGATCTCCCTTAAATGTAGAATTTTTAAAAAATGAAAATTCATACATATATAGAGAACTAGTGGTTATTAAAAGAGAGGAAATGGGTCTTTGGTAAAATAGTTGAAGGGGATTAAGAGGCAAAACCTCCAGTTATAAAAGAAATAAGCCATGGGGATATAACATACAGCCCAAGGAATACAGTAATATTATAATTTTGTATAGTGATATATGGTTACTGTAGACTTTATGGTAGTGATTGTTTCACAATATATACAAATATGAAATCATTATATAGTATATCTGAAACTAACATAATATCATATGCCAATTATAATTCAATTAAAAAATTTAATAAAAATTTTTAAAATGTTTAAAACACATCTCCCCCAAAAATATCTGCTTTAGCAGTGAAATGTTTAACAGAAATAATTTCTCATTGAAATAGCACCTGACAAAAAGCATTTAGAGAGTGCTTTTTGGCAACAACTCTAAAACTGAAATTTTTTCGAGAAGAATCTATGTAGCATCTTTAAAAACAAAGGAGTTTAGGGTGGAGGAAAAAGAGTTCCATCTATATCTTTATTCCAGAGGATAAAGATAAAGGAGTTTGGGGTTAGAGAACTAAAATTGTTCTGGTTTCTGTCCATCTGCTAAAGGAAATCTTCATTAAGATGTTAGAAGGGAAAATGCCCAGCTAACCTGTAACTAGCTTCCTAACTTTTCCAATAAACAGGAAATCCCAGGGACAAGGTTCTGACCCATGGCTACCTAATAGCTTCTCTACAGTAAAGCAGCAATGCTTTTCAGAAGCAACTTCTAAACAAATAACAAACACAGAATGAGCCCTGTGTGACCCCAAGGAAATCATTTGACACACGGAGTCTCATTTTTTTCTATCAGCAAAATAATACTACCCCCTATCCACATCCCAAATGTCGTCATGATAAAGGAGTTGATTCTCTAAAAGCGCAGGGAGTCCGAGAGGTGAAACATGCTCTATGAACACAAAGTACAACCCCTTAATAATTTATAAGTTCTTGTGTTTCTCTTTAGTTTTTGATACTGAGTTTTGGAGTGGTTATTTTAAAGAATTGTTTTACTGTTATATTTTTTCACTTACATAAGAAAAAACCGTGTAAGTGAAAGGTCTTGCTACAACTTCAGAATCAACAGCACACAAGATGGTAACTACAGGAGAACTTTCTGAAATATCTGCCATAGTTAAAGACTGTCATTTATCTTTTTCCTAACATAGTAGGTATGGAAGACTCCTATCCACTCAAGAAACACTGATGGAGGTTAGACTTCCCATCAAAAATTGTACAAGTGAAAAATCAGGCCACCATGATGATGAAATATCTGACTTTGCTCCCACATCAGAAGAAGACAACTAACAACCTTTCAAGAAGAAGATACCACGGAGATAATCTTAGAATGTGAGGGTGAAGCAAAAGCAGCTCCCGGGCCCTCAGTGACCAAGACAGATTTCATGAGAAGGTAACGGAAGTGGCTGCACTTTGAGGACTTTCCCTCTCCTCTGGGTCAGTGAAGCACCACAGCAACAGCTCCCCTGAGTCTCCAGTTCCTCCAGTGGAAAAACAGAACCCACAGAAAACAAACAGCTGTCTCCCAGCATTGAAATCATTAGTGGGAGCTCCCATTCTGATCTTGCCCTACAGGCACTCTCAATGTGACAGATAAAGGAAGACAATCTTGGAACTACTGGCATACAAACCTTGGCAGATTGAATTCATACTGTGCAGCACCCAAACAATAATAACCACCATAGCTTTGCTGATTTGCAGAACCATGCTTGGAGCTCACTTTGACCAGGGATCTCAGCAGGGTGCAGATCTGACTAATTTGGATACTCAAACAAGGAGTTTTCCAGTCCTAAAGCCTGGCTTACTCATGCCTAGGCAAGCAGTCACAGCCTTACCTACTGTGGAGAGGAACTTCTAGCCCCTTATGGCCAGAAAGACTAGCCATAACTGCCTGGATACTTGTGTTCCGGTGGTGCTCTAGTCCAGAGAGTGGACACAAGCCTCCAAACTCTCATAGCCCCACAGCCAGCTGTGTCAAAAGCCAGCCCATCCACCAGCAGGCGGGCACCACCACTGGCACCCCCTAGGCCCCACCCACCAGTGAACCGACACCAGCTCTGGGAAACTGCAACCAGACACATAAGAATCTGAGCCTATCAATCAGCAGGCCAACATCCACTCTAGGAACCCTAGGGACCTGTATTAAGGGACTTTGTAACCTGGTTTTGCATACCAGTGAGCAAGCACTAGCCCAAGGATCCTCTGGCCCTGTCGACCAATGAACCTAAATCAATGCAAGGGCCCTGCAGCCAGAGTCTCCAGAAGCTGGCCTCACCCACCAGTGGGAGGAAACCAGACCTGAACCACCATAACCTACATTAACAGCACCTAGATCAGTCACCAGCTATATATACACTTCATGGTTACAGCTGTATATAAACCTCATGGTAACCTAAAACTGAAAACCTATGATAGACATACACAAAAGAATCCAAGCAAAACACTTAAGACACTCATAAAATCACAAGGAAAGAGAACAAAAGAATAAAGGAACAAAAAAGAACTACCAAAAGCCAAATAATTAACATAATGGAAATAAGTCCATAATTGTCCATAATTACTCTAAATTATAAACATCTATTGAAATAGAAAAAGCAAGAAAATTCCAGAAAAACATCTACTTCTACTTTATTGACTATGCTAAAGTCTTTGACTGTGTGGATCACAACAAATTGTGGAAAATTCTTAAAAAGATGGGAATACCAAACAATCTTACCTACATCCTGAGAAATCTGTATGCACATCAAGAAGCAACACTTAGAATCAGACAAGGAATTACAGACTAGTCCAAATTGGGAAAGAAGTACATCAAGGCTGTATATTGTCACCCTGCTTATTTAATTATATGCAGAGTACATTATGTGAAATGCCAGGCTGGATGAAGCACAAACTGGAATCAAGATCACCAGGAGAAATATCAATAACATCACATATGGAGATGGCACCACCCTTATGGTAGAAAGCAAGGAACTAAAGAGCTTCTTGATGAAAGTGAAAGAGGAGAGTGAAAAAGTTGGCTTAAAACTCAACAATCAAAAAACAAAGATCATGGCACCTGGTCCCATCACTTCATGGCAAATAGATGGGGAAACAATGGAAACAGTGAGAGATTTTACTTTCTTGAGCTCCATAATCACTGCAGATGGTGACTGCAGTCATGAACTTAAAAGACGCTTGCTCCTTGGAAGAAAAGCTATGACAAACCTAGACAGCATATTAAAAAGCAGAGATATTACTTTGCCAACAAAAGTCCATGTAATCAAAGCTGTGGTTTTTCCAGTAGTCATGTGTGGATTTCAGAGTTGGACCACAAAGAAGGCTGAGCTCTGAAGAATTGATGCTTTTGAACTATGTTGTTGAAGAAGACTCTTGAGAATCCCTTGGACAGCAAGGAAATCAAATCAGTCAATCCTAAAGGAAATCAATCCTGAATATTCATTGTAAGAACTGATGTTGCAGGTGAAACACCAATACTTTGGCCACCTGATGCCAAGAACTGACTGATTAGAAAAGACCCTGTTGCTGGGAAAGATTGAAGGCAGAAGGAGAGGGGGACAACAGAGGACAAGATGGTTGGATGGCATCACCAACTCATTGGACATGAGTTTGAGCAAACTCAAGGAGTTGGTGATGGACAGGGAAGCCTGGCATGCTGCAGTTCATGGGGTCACAAAGAGTTGAACATGACTGAGTAACTGAACTGAACTGATGCTAAATTTAAATCAATTAAATGTTGAATCAAAAGACAGAGTCACTGAATGGATAAAAAAACAAGATTCATCTATGTGCTGCCTACAATATCCTTGGGCTTCCCTTGTGGCTAAGCAGTAAAGAATCCACCTACAATGAAGGAGACATGAGTTTGATTCCTGGGTCAGAAAGATTCTCTGAAGAAGACAATGGCAACTCACTCCAGTACCCCTGCCTGACAGAGGAGCCTCAGGGAGCTACAATCCACGGAGTCACAAAAGAGTTGGACATGATCAAGCAATTAAAGTGACAGTAATAAGATACTCAGTTTAGATATAAAGACACACATAAACTAAAAGTGCAAGAATGGAAAAAGGTATTACATATCAACGGAAAAAAACAAAGTCAGGGCAACAATATTTATAACAGACAAAAGAGTTAAAAAAGAGACTGTAACGAGAAACAAAGACATTACATAATGATCATGAGATCAATCTAAAAGATATAACAGTTGTAAATATATATGTACCCAACATATGAGCATCTACATACAGAAAGCAAATATTAACAGAAATAAATGGGGACATTAACAATAACACAATAATAGTAGAAGACTTTTATATCTTACATTTGTTAACAGATCATTCAGACATAAGATCATTAAGGAAGTACTGGCCATCTAGGACACATGTAATCAGATGAATTTAATAGATATATATAGAACATTTCATCTGAAAGCAGAAGAGTACATATTATTTTCAACATACTTGGAACATCTTCCAGGATAGATCATTTGCTGTGACCCAGAACAAGGCTTGGTAAATTTAAGACTGAAATTACGTCAAGCATCTTCTTAGACCATAAAGCTATGAGACCAGAAATCAGCTATAAAGAAAATGTAGAAAACAACCATGTGGAATCCAAACCATAGATACTAAAGCAATGAGTAACTGAAGAAATCAAAGAGGAAATAAAAAAATACCTAGAGACAAATGAAAATGAAATAACTCACAATTTATGAGATGCAGAAAAAGCAATTCTAAGAGGGAAGTTTATATCAATAGAAGCCTACCTCAGAAGAAAAATATATAAAATGAATACCATTACTTTACACCTAGATGGACTAGAAAAAGAACAAACAAAACACAGTGTTAGTAGGAGAAGAGATATCATGAAGATCAGAGCTGAAAGGAATGAAATAGACACTAAAAACAATAGAAAATATCAATGAAACTGAGAGCTCATTCTTTGAAAACATAAAGTAAATTGATAAACCTTTAATCAGACTCATCAAATAAAAAATAGGGCCAAAATCAATAAAACAGAAGAAATCACAAAAAACACCACAGTAATACAAGGGATCATAAGAGATTACCATAAACAATTATAAGCCAATAAAATTGACGACATAGAAGAAATGGATAAATTCCTAGCAATATACAATTTCTCAAGACTGAATTAGGATGAATTAGAAAACATGAATAGACCAATTCAGTTCAGTTCAGTCACTCAGTCAAGTCCGACTCTTTGCAACCCCATGAATCACAGCATGCCAGGCCTCTCTGTCCATCACCAACTCCTGGAGTTTATTCAAACTCATGTCCATTGAGTAGGTGATGCCATCCATCCATCTCATCCTCTATCACATCCCCTTCTCCTCCTGCCCCTAATCCCTCCCAGCATCAGGGTCTTTTCCAATGAGTCAACTCTTTGTACAAGGTAGTCAAAGTATTGGAGTTTCAATTTCAGCATCAATCCTTCCAATGAACACCCAGGACTGATCTCCTTTAGGATGGACTGGTTGGATCTCCTTGCAGTCCAAGGGACTCTCAAGAGTCTTCTCCAACACCACAGTTCAAAAGCATCAATTCTTTGGTGCTCAGCTTTCTTCACAGTCCAACTCTCACATCCATACATGACCACTGGAAAAACCATAGCCTTGACTAGACAGACCTTTGTTGGCAATGTAATGTCTCTGCTTTTTAATATGCTATGTAGGTTACTACCAGAAATGAAATAGAATAATTTAAAAAAAAAACTCCCAACAATTAACGTCCAAGATGAGATGGCTAAGTTCTTATGATACAAGTAGAGAAGAGTTACTACCTACCCTTTTGAAATTACTTCAAAATATTGCAGAGGAAGGAAAGCTTCTCAACCCAGTAGACAAGGTTAGAATCACCCTGATACAAAAATTAAAGATGCCACAAAAAAAGAAAACCCGAGGCCAATATCACTGCTAAATATATAAAAAATCTTAAACAAAATATTAGCAAACTGAATTCAGTGCCATATTAAAAGAACAATACACCATGATCAAATAGGATCTATCCCAGGCATGCAAGTATGATCCAATATCCATAAAATCGATAATACATCACATTAACAAAATGAAAAATAAAAGTCACATGTTTATGTCAATTAATGCAGAAAAAGTTTTGGTCAGAATTCAACATACAGTCATAAAGAGAACACTCAACAAAGTGGGTACAGAGAGAACATAACATAAATGCCCACATTCATGCTCAGTAGTGTCTCACTCTTTGTGACCCCATGGACTGTAGCCTGCCAGGCTCCTCTGTCCATGGAATTTTCCAGGCAAGAACAGTGGAAGGGGTTACATTTCCTTCTCCAGCAGATCTTCTCAACCCAGGGATTCAACCTACATCTCTTACATCTTCTGAATTGGCAAGTGCTTTCTTTACCACTGCACCACCTGGGAAGCCCAATAAGCACACAATTAACACCATACTAAATGTTGAAAAGCTAAAAGCATTTCCTCTAAGATCAGGAACAAGATGAGAATGTCTACTCACATCTCTTTTATTCAACATAGTATTGGAAGTCCCAGCCATAGCAATCAGGATAGAATAAGAAATAAAAAGCATCCAAATTGAAAAGGAAGAAGTAAAACTGGCACTGTCTGCAGATGACATAATAGAAACCATAGCAAGTCCTAAATATGTCATCCAAACATTAGAACTAATAAATTAATTCTGTCAAGTTGCTTGATTCAAGTTTACTACACAAAAATCTGTTGCTATTTTATACATTAAAAACAAACCATGGCTGATTCATGTGAATGTAAGGCAAAAACCACTACAATATTGAAAAGTAACTAGACTCCAATTAAAATTAAAAAATAAATAAATTTTTAAAAATTTAAAAAAAAAACAGAAAGAAAAATGAAGAAGACAATAACATTTTCAATTGCATCAAAAAGTATAAATTACCTAGGAATAAATCTAAATAGAGGTAAAAATTCTGTACTAATAATTTTAAAGAGACTGATGAAAGAAATTGAAGATGAGACAAACAGATGGAAAGAAATACCACATTCTTGAATTGGAAGAATTAACATTGCTAAAATAACCATATTAAGATAATATACAAAGTCAATTCAATTTCTATCCAAAAACCAATGGTGTTTTCCACAGAATTAGTTTCCACAGAATTTGTTCTAGTTCCACGAACTAGAACAAATAAGCCTAAAAGGTATACCTAAATCAAAAACTGCCAAATAGTCAAAATAGTCTTCAAAAAAAAAAAAAAAGAAATAAAGCTAGAAGTACTATATGCCATGATTTCAAACCATACTCAGTTCAGTTCAGTCACTCAGTAGTGTCCGACTCTTTGCGACCCCAGGAACTGCAGCACGCCAGCCCTCCCTGTCCATCACCAACTCCCAAGTCCACCCAAACCCATGTCCATTGAGTCGGTGAGGCCATCCAGCCATCTCATCCTCTGTCGTCCCCTTCTCCTCCTGCCTTCAATCTTTCCCAGCATCAGGGTCTTTTCCAATGAGTCAGCTCTCCACATCAGGTGGCCAAAGTATTGGAGTTTCAGCTTCAGCATCAGTCCTTCCAATGAAAACCCAGGACTAATTTCCTTTAGGATGGACTGGTTGGATGTCCTTGCTGTCCAAGGGGCTCTCAACAGTCTTCTCCAACACCACAGTTCAAAAGTTTCAATTCTTCTGTGTTCACCCTTCTTTATAGTCCATCTCTCACATCCATACATGACCACTGGAAACACCATAGCCTTGACTAGACGGACATTTGTTGACAAAGTAATGTCACTGCTTTTTAATATGCTGTCTAGGTTGGTCATAGCTTTCCTTCCAAGGAGTAAGCGTCTTTTAATTTCATGGCTGCAATCACCATCTGCAGTGATTTTGGAGCCCAAAAAATAAAGTCAGCCTATGTTTCCACTGTTTCCCCATCCATTTGCCAAGAAGTGATAGGACTGGATGCCATGATCTTAGTTTTCTGAATGTTGAACTTTAAGCCAACATTTTCACTCTCCTCTTTCACTTTCATCAAGAAGCTCTTTAGTTCTTCTTCACTTTCTGCCATAAGGGTGGTGTCATCTGCATATCTGAGGTTATTGACATTTCTCCTGGCAATCTTGATTCCAGCTTGTGCTTCTTCCAGCCCAGCGTTTCTCATGATGTACTCTGCATATAAGTTAAATAAGCATGGTGACAATATACAGCCTTGACGTACTCCTTTTCCTATTTGGAACCAGTCTGTTGGTCCATGTCCAGTTCTAACTGTTGCTTCCTGACCTGCATACAGATTTTTCAAGAGGCAGGTCAAGTGGTCTGGTATTCCCATCTCCTTCAGAATTTTCCACAGTTTATTGCAATCCACACAGTCAGAGGCTTTGGCATAGTCAATAAAGTAGAAATAGATGTTCTTCTGGAACTCTCTTGCTTTTTCAATGATTAGCAGATATTGGCAATTTGATCTCTGGCTCCTCTGCCTTTGCTAAAACCAACTTGAACATCTGGAAGTTCACAGTTCACGTATTGCTGAAGCCTGGCTTGGAGAATTTTAAGCATCACTTTACTAGCATGTGAGATGAGCGCAATTGTGCAGTAGTTCGAGCATTCTTTGGGATTGGAATGAAAACTGACCTTTTCCAGTCCTGTGGCCACTGCTGAGTTTTCCAAATTTTCTGGCATATTGAGTGCAGCACTTTCACAGCATCATCTTTCAGGATTTGAAATAGCTCAACTGGAATTCCATCACCTCCACTAGCTTTGTTCATAGTGACTGATAAGCTCCAAAACTGTACTGTATTGACACAAAAACAGATACATAAATCAATGAAACAGAATAGAAAGTTCAGAAATGAATGCAGATTCATATGAGCAATTAATCTATGACAAAGGATACTTGAATATACAATGGGGAAAAGACAGCCTTTTCAATAAAATGTGCCCGGAAAACTGGACATTTATTTGCAAAGAATCTTTTCACATCATAACAAGAAGTCAAAATGTATTAGACTTAAATTTAAAACCAGAAACCATAAAATTCCTAGTAGAAAACATAGGCACCATGCTCTCTGACATCATTCTTAGCAGCAAGTTTTTGGATATATCCCCACAGGCAAGGAAAACAAATGCAAAAATAAATGAGACTTCACCAAACTAAATGCTTTCACACAGGAAAGGAAACTATCAACAAAACAAAAAGGTCACCAACTGAATTCTAGAAGATGTTAGTGAATGAGTTAACGTCCAAAATATACAAAGAATATACACAACTCAAATATCAAAAAACAAACAACCCTATTAAAATATGGACATTTCTGAACATACACTTGTCCAAAGAAGACATACAGATATCCAACAGGCATATCAATAAAATGTTCAACATCATTAATTATCAGGGAATTGCAAATCAAAACCACAGTTGAGAAATCACCTCACCACTCTCAGAACAGTTTTTATCAAAAAGACAACAAATAACAAGTGCTGGAGAGAATATGGAGAAAAGCAAACCCTAATACACTATCAATGGGAACAAAAATCTGTGCATTCACTATGGAAACCAATATGAAGTTTCCTCAAAAGATTTAAAATAATAATACCATATGATTAAACAATTCCTTTCCTGAGTATTTTCCAAAGTAAGGAAGATACTAATTAGAAAAGATATATGCACCTCTATGGGGCTTCCCTGGTGGCTGAGTGGTAAAGAATCCACCTGCAATACAGGAGATGTGGGTTCAATCCCTGGGTCAGGAAGATCTTCTGGAGAAGGCCATAGCAATCCACTCCACTCCTGTCCAAGTACAGGCAGGAAATCCCATGGACAGAGAAGCCTGCTGGGCTATAGTTGTAAAGTGTCAGACACAACTGAAGTGACATGCACCCCGATGTCCATTACAGCATCATTTACAGCAACCAAAATATGGAAGCAACCTAAGTACCCAACAAGAGATGATTGATAAAGAATATCTGGTATATACATACCTACACAATAGAATATCAGTCATAAGAATGAAATATTGCCATTTGTAGCAACATGGATGGACCTAGAGGGTATTATGCTAAGTGAGATAAATCAGACAGTAGACGGCTAATATTATATAATTTCAATTATATGGGGAATCTTAAAAAAAATGAACACACATAAAAAAACAGAAACATTCTTAGATAATGAGGACAAATATTTAGTTGCCAACAGAGGGCAGGATTAGAGCAGGAGTGAAATAAGTGAGGGAGATTAAGGGGTTCAGTTCAATTCAGTTGCTCAGTCATGTCCAACTCTTTGCGACCCCATGAATTGCAGCACGCCAGGCCTCCCTGTCCATCACAAGCTCCCGGAGTTTACTCAAACTCATGCCCATAGAGTCGGTGATGCCATCCAGCCATCTCATCCTCTGTCGTCCCCTTCTCCTCCTGCCCCCAATCCCTCCCAGCATCAGGGTCTTTTCCAATGAGTCAGCTCTCCACATCAGGTGGCCAAAGTATTGGAGTTTCAGTTTCAGCATCAGTCCTTCCAATGAACACCCAGGACTGATCTTTAGGACAGACTGGTTGGATGTCCTTGCAGTCCAAGGGGCTCTCAAGAGTCTTCTCCAACACCACAGTTCAAAAGCATCAATTTTTCAGCTCTCAGCTTTCTTCACAGTCCAACACTCACATCCATACATGACCACTGGAAAAACCATAGCCTTGACTAAATGGACCTTTGTTGGCAAAGTAATGTCTCTGCTTTTTAATAAGCTGTCTAGGTTGGTCATAACTTTCCTTCCAAGGAGTAAGCATCTTTTAATTTCATAGCTGCAGTCACCATCTGCAGTGATTTTGGAGCCCAAAAAAATAAAGTCTGACACTGTTTCCACTGTCTCCCCATCTATTTCCCATGAGGTAATGGGACCAGATGCCATGATCTTAGTTTTCTGAATGTTAAATTTTAAGCCAACTTTTTCACTCTCCTCTTTCATTTTCATCAAGAGGCTTTTTAGTTCCTCTTCACTTTCTGCCATAAGGGTGGTGTCATCTGCATATCTGAGGTTATTGGTATTTCTCCCAGTAATCTTGATTCCAGCTTGTGCTTCTTCCAGATTAAGGGGTACAGAAGTACAAATTTCCGTTGCAAGATAGATAAGTCATGGGTATGAAATGTACAGTGTGAGGAAGATAGTAATTATTTAACACTTTTTTCTACATGGTAACTGCTGGTAACTAGACTTATCATTGTGATCATTTTGAAATGTACAGAAATATCTAATTACTATGTTATATGACAGGAACTGACATAGCATTGCTGGTCAATCACACTTCAAAAACAAATAGGATCAGACTTGTGACAGAGACAGAGAGTAGGTGGGTAGAGGGGAATTGGATGAAGGCAGTCAGAAGGTTATAAGATAGTTAAATAGAGAGATGTAATGTACAACATGATGACTATAGCTAACACTGTTGTATATAGGAAAGTCAAGAGATTAAATGATGAGAGTTTTGTGCAAGAAGAAATTCTTTTTCATTTTTCCTTTCCTTTCATTTTATTGTATCATGTGAGAAGATGGATGTTAGCTGAACCTATTGTGGTAGTTATTTTACAATATATATAAATCAAACCACCATGCTGTATTCCTTAATCTTATGCAGTGAAGTATATCAATTATTTCTCATTAAAACTGTGGAATAAAGGAAGCCCTGAGAATACTCAAAACAAGGTTAGGTCCCATCTTGGAGACAATCTAAAGGAAGACAGATGCAGAAACAAAGAGTCAAAATGTGATGCTGTTACCACTATTTTTAAGGTGGAACATGGCCTTGAAAGTGGTTAATTTATTGTTTGGTTTAATTCATTTTAATCAATAACAGCCACTATTACGGCTGCTGGAGCCTCTCTGGACCATGTAAGACTCAGCAGCTGGGCAAAGGAAAAAACCAAGAATACTAGTCTGAGAACAAGAAGATATAAGCTCTGGGCCCACCGCTGACATTAATTAGTTGGGTAAGCCTTACGTCACCATTTGCAAAAAGGTTTGCTAGGTGATTGCTAAAATTCTCTCCTGCTCCCACATTTACAAAACCTTTCTGGTATTATTTTTCTTGCTATTCACCTTTTCTTCCATCTCCTCGGTGCTGTGTCTTTAAATAGTTTGAAGAGAAATTGAATATTTATTTTCTTTTATCATGGAAAACCAACACTATTATTAGGACAGATGAGAGGTTCACAGACCACTGTCCAGAAAATTAGATTTCAAACTGACCCTTTGTAAACCGACCAAAAATCAGACTGTAAGCATGCTTTTCTGCTCTCTGGAAGATGCCTGGGCCCTATCCAATGTTTTTACAGGGTTACCAAACAGATTAGTTTAAGTGGACTGACAGCGCCAGCACCATTACAGTATGTAAATGAAGGGCCCTGACAAAGCCTCCCGAAGGGAAATGGATGAACGAATTGGCTAAATCGGCTATGTATGAAAAATTGATCAACAAAGTACCAAATAATGAGCAGCCGTAAGACATTTCCACCGCTCGAATAAAGAAAACAGATGATTTTTCAGTTCAAATTCTCTGTCGTTAACACTTGGAAATACCTAAGCCTCTATGACCCTGAAGAATTATCAAGTCAGAACCCACTCACAAAACAGCTCAGGATGAAATAGCTCAGGCTGTGCAGAGTAAGGCTGGGGAGCTGACGAGAAACAAACTGCCTACTCAGCTGAGAGCTGTCAAAATGTCACCCCCTCCCCCCAAAAAAAAGGATATTTTAAACAAGCCATGATTTGAGGGTGGCAAAGGAAGCAGGGAATGCTTGGGTTTTTCTCCCCATCCTGAACTTCAACTTTGGATTTTGAAGGAGAAAAGGCAGCTTTATTTAGAATAATGGTTTAATCAAAGCCTATATTTCTGGGAACTCATGTCACTTTTCCCTCTGCAACCAGCTTAGCTTCCTAGCATGCCAGGAACAAAAGCCTCAGCTAGCAGAAGAACAACCCTGATTCGCCTCTCTGCTGCGCTTCCTGGGCATGTACGTGTAAAACCCACCTCCTTTGGGGATGCCAGAACCCCAAATCCCACATGCGAGCTCAGGCCATCAGATAACTGCTCTTGACTCCCAGGGGATTCTTTTGCTCTGACCATGTTATCACTTCTGATTTTCCTTTCAAGGGTTTTTAACTGACATTTCAAGTAACGTCAGACTCAAACTCCGTTTGTCAGCATGGATAGGCTCTGCTCCTACTTTTAAGAGAAAAGCTTAAAGCTCAGTAATTAAAATGCTGATAAACTTTTAAATACTGAAGAGTTTTATTTTGCTTTTGAGAACCTCGCGCTTGAAGCTGGGATTCTTTATGTGGGGCTGAGGGGTGCTGCTTCTTATTATCAAATGTGGAGTATTAGGGAAAAGGGCAAGTGAAACTCAACTGAATGCACCAGGGACATTAGGAACACAAATGAATCCCAAGGAGGAGTGTAAGTTTTGTGGAGCATAAAGCTTTGCAAATGTCAATGACTGGGAGAGACTGGAACACTGACCTTCAGGTGTGGCAAGGGGGAAAATGATATAGCAATGGGACCAGAGATGTAGGAAGGAGCCAGATCACAGAAAGGAGGTTGATTTAATTCTAAGAGTAATAGGAAGACAGTCAAGGTTTTTAAGGAAGGATCTGATGTAAGCAGATAGGCTTTTAAATAATATGTTTTAAAATTTTTAATTACCTATCAATGTGTTTATCTGAACACTGAATGCTTACTTATGTGCTAGTTAATATTTTAAGGGCTTTACATAGTGTCCTATGAGATAGGTATGATTCCTATCCCTCTTCACAGATTAGGAAGCTGAGGCACAATAGGTCAAGTCACTTGCCCAGGGTAACACATCTTACAAGTGGCAGAGCTGTGATCTGAGCTCCAGCAATACGACTAAAGCATTTTTGAATTTTAATCCATCATAGCATTACTTCAATGCCCAGCCAAAGGTTACTGACAGTACCCAATATCTACAACACAAACTGTGCGTCAAATAATTTATATAAAATTCACTCTGCTTTTTAGTCTTCTCATTAGACAGCATTATTAAATACACTGAGTTCTGTACTTTCCACTATCTTCCATTTTCCCACTGAATGAGGGCTTTTAGATACTCATGGTCAAGTGCTTCATGTGAATTTTCCTTCGGAAGTAACTCAGAATAATGATAACATGTAACATAATCCATAAGACAAAAACCCTTAACCTTCAAATATCCCTTTTCACTTTTCTACTTTAATTGACACATATTCCCTGAGGGCAGTTCTTTATTTTCAGCCATTGTAGCTGTTATATCCTCTCCCAAAGGTAAAGAGGTACATCTACTTTGCTCCTCTAAATAACTCTTAGACCAAACCTCTTCCCTTCTCCTTCAAATCACACCCTCTTCTCATCTTTATTCAGTCACACAGTGACCTTCATGGTATGTCTCATCCAGTGACTTCACCCCTTTTATCTGGGCCAGCCCTTCCTTGACTTCTTTCCTTTGCCAGTTTAGACTTACCATCTTATCTCCATGACTTATCATCTTAATCATACTCTTATAGATGCCTCATGTGGCCTTCTCTCTCCCATCACACTTGCTGGCAACCTCCTGAATAAACTCAACTGGGTTTTTTTTGCTGTTGTTCAGCCTCTGACTCTTGAAACCAGAAAAGAGCTGCGGCACTATAAATCTGTGAGTGCCAACTTCAAACGCACTTTATACTCCACTTCTGCCTCGAGGGAGTGTCTGACCGAGGCCACAGGCAGATTATTTGGGAAATATTGCAGATGTCTGAGCATGACCTCATGCCAATTAAATTAATTTCTAGGGATTAGGTAAAGTTTAGCATATTTTTAGGGCTTCTCTTGTAGCTCAGCTGGTCAAGAACCTGCCTGCAATTCAGGATACCCCAGTTTTATTCCTAGGTTGGGAAGTTCCCCTTAAGATGGGATAGGCTACCCACTCCAGTATTCATAGGCTTCCCAGGGGTTCAGGCTGTAAAGAATCCACCTGCAATGCAGCAGACCTGAGTTCTGTCCCTGGGTTGGTAAGACCCCCTGGAGGAGGGCATGGAAACCCACTCCAGATTCTTGCCTGGAGAATCCCATGGACAGAGGAGCACGATGGGCTACATTCCATGGGGTTGCAGAGTTGGACACGACTGAGTGACTAAGCACATTGTTTTTAAAATGCTTGGATGATTCTAACGTGCAGCCAAAGATTTTTGTTTAAAAAAAATAACATTGCTGTTACCACTGTCAGCTGGTGATCTCATTCCACATTTCCACGAGAATCAGAAGCCATTAGGTGAGAAATCCCTCCTCTTCCTCCAGTGAGTCCACAGAACACCGTCTATTCTATCTCCAGATTTTGTCACAAATCGACCCACATTTCACCATCTCTACTGCCACAGCCCTGACCGAAATCACCATCAGCTCTTACCTAATCTCTGAAGCTTTCCATCAGCATCTCTAATTCTACATGTTTTGTTTGCTACAAACCATTCTCCACCCACCTTCAAGACTGATGTTGTAAACATTAAAAACATTCTATTACTTCTTATCTCACTGAGATTACAATGAGATAATCTTTGCCAAGGCCTTCAATATCTTTGTCCTCCATCCCCTCTTTAATTACTAAAGTGCATCCATTGTATACCCCATTTCTCTTACCAAGTAATTCAAACACTAGCCTCCATCATTCCACAAATCAAGAGCTTCCTATGCTGCTGCTTCTGGCATGACCTCTGACCTACCCTCATCCTCACTTCCACCTTTAGACTGGCTAACTCCTACTCATAGGTCAGGCTTTCTATCCAGGTATCTCTTCCACAGAGAGAAGTTCTGTTTCCCAATAAAATTCTCTTCCCTCCTATTTTTCTTTCTTATAACATTCTGAGTTGTCCTTCTTAATACTTTTCATTTTTGTAATCATTATTTCAAGTTTGTGTTTAGACATTTAATGAAGATAAATTCCATGAGGTCAGGAGCCATGCTGAATTCTCCACTACATGCAAAGTCCCTAGTTTGTTTTCTGTCACATGGTAGAAAAGCAATAACCTATCTCCTGTTCATTTACTCTCTTAAAAAATTTTAGATCACTCTGAGATTGTTTTCCAAGGAATCTTGGTGACTGATTCCTAACAATTTCATTTCAAATTAAACCCAAAAAATAATTTATTATGATTGTAATGTTGTCAGACTATATTAGACACACTTCTGATTTGATTATACCATCAATCTGGCTATATGGGAGTCATTCTTTCTCATAACAATTCATGAATAATTATGGCCCCTGATATCCAGATTATAGTCTATTCTCCAATACAACACATCTAGGATTAACTGAACATCAGTGTATATCTCCACCTGACAAATGGACTATCTTTATCTTTCGTTTCTTACTTTCTCACCTTGATCAAATTAAATTGTTACACACTAATTCAATTTTATTGTTACTCAAAGCCCCATCTTTTGGCTGTACTGATCATTTTCATGAACGTATTTTCAATTTAATTTACTCTTTATCTGTATACTCTTGTTCTATATTCTTTCATTGGTGCTTTCATTAATTCATGAGTTGGATGCTAAACTCATTAATTTCTATTCATTCTCCTTTTCAACTATATAAATGAAGGCCACAAAATAAGCTTCTATATCACAGATTGGCAAATGGCAGCCTGCAGACCAAATCCAGCCCCCTGGTCTACTTCCCCAGGGCTAAGAATGTTATTTACATGTTCAAAGAGTTGCAAGTACAAAATGAAAAGGGAATATGTGACAGAAAACATGTATAGCTCAATTCAGTTTGGTGCAGTCGCTCAGTCATGTCTGACTAATTGCAACCCCAAGAACGACAGGCCTCCCTGTCCATCACCAACTCCTGGAGTCCACACAAAGCCCCATGTCCATCAAGTTGGTGATGCCATCCAACCATCTCATCCTCTGGTGTTCCCATCTCGGCCTTCCCTCAATCTTTCCCAGCATCAGGGTCTTTTCAAATGAGTCAGCTCTTCACAGCAGGTAGCCAAATTTTTGGAGTTTCAGCTTCAACATCAGTCCTTACAATGAACACCCAGGACTGATCTCCTTTACGATGAACTGGTTGGATGTGCTTGCAGTCCAAGGGACTCTCAAGAGTCTTCTCCAACACCATAGTTCAAAACCATCAATTCTTCAGTGTTCAGGTTTTTTTATAGTCCAACTCTCACATCCAAACATGACCACTGGAAAAACCATTGCCTGGACTAGACGGACAAAGTAATGTCTCTGCTTTTTAATATGCTGTCTAGGTTGGTCATCACTTTCCTTCTAAGAAGTAAGCATCTTTTAATTTCATGGCTGGAGTCACCATCTGCAGTGATTTTGGAGCCCCCAAAAATAAAGTCTGACACTGTTTCCACTGTCTCCCCATCTGTAGGTCATGAAGTGAGGGGACCAGATGCTATGATCTTAGTTTTCTGAATGTTAAGCTTTAAGCCAACTTTTTCACTCTCTTTCACTTTCATCAAGAGGCTTTTTAGTTCCTCTTCACTCTCTGCCATAAGGGTGGTGTCATCTGCATATCTGAGGTTATTGATATTTCTCCGGGCAATCTTGATTCCAGCTTGTGCTTCTTCCAGCCCAGAGTTTCTCATGATGTACTCTGCATATAAGTTAAATAAGCAGGGTGACAATATACAGCCTTGACGTACTCCTTTTCCTATTTGGAACCAGTCTGTTGGTCCATGTCCAGTTCTAACTGTTGCTTCCTGACCTGCAAACAGGTTTCTCAAGAGGCAGGTCAGGTGGTCTGCTATATCTATCTCTTTCAGAATTTTCCACAGTTTATTGTGATCCACACAGTTGAAGGCTTTGGCGTAGTCAATAAAGCAGAAATAGATATTTTTCTGGAACTCTCCTGCTTTTTCGATGATCCAGCGGATATTGGCAATTTGATCTCTGGTTCCTCTGCCTTTTCTAAAACCAACTTAAACATCTGGAATTTCTCGGTTCACATATTGTTGAAGCCTGGCTTGGAGAATTTTGAGCATTACTTTACTAGCATGTGAGATGAATGCAATTGTGCAGTAGTTTGAGCATTCTTTAGGATTGCCTTTTTAGGGACTGGAATGAAAACTGACCTTTTCCAGTCCTGTGGCCACTGCTGAGTTTTCCAAATTTGCTGGCATATTGAGTGCAGCACTTTCACAGCATCATCTTCCAGGATTTAGAAGAGCTCAACTGGAATTACATCACATCCACTAGCTTTGTTCGTAGTGATGCTTTCTAAGGCCCACTTGACTTCACATTCCAGGATGTCTGGCTCTAGGTGAGTGATCACACCATTGTGATTATCTGGTTCATGAAGATCTTTTTTGTACAGTTCTTCTGTGTATTCTTGCCACCTCTTCTTAATATCTTCTGCTTCTGTTAGGTCTATACCATTTCTGTCCTTTATCGAACCCATCTTTGCCTGAAATGTTCCCTTGCTATCTCTAATTTTCTTGAAGAGATCTCTAGTCTTTCCCATTCTGTTGTTTTCCTCTGTTTCTTTGCATTGATCCCTGAGGAAGGCTTTCTTATCTCTCCCGGCTATTCTTTGGAACTCTGTATTCAAATGGGAATATTTTTCCTTTTCTCCTTTGCTTTTTGCTTCTCTTCTTTTCACAGCTGTTTGTAAGGCCTCCTCAGACAACCATTTTGCCTTTTTGCATTTCTTTTCCATCGGGATGGTCTTGATCCCTGTCTCCTGTACAATGTCATGAAGCTCCATCCATAGTTCATCAGGCTATCTGTCTATCAAATCTAGTCCCTTAAATCTATTTCTCACTTCCACTGTATAGTCATAAGGGATTTGATTTAGGTCATACCTGAATGGTCTAGTGGTTTCCCCTACTTTCTTCAGTTTAAGTCTGAATTTGGCAATAAGGAGTTCATGATCTGAGCCACAGTCAGCTCCTGGTCTTGTTTTGGCTGACTGTATAGAGCTTCTCCATCTTTGGCTGCAAAGAATATAGTCAATCTGATTTCGGTGTTGACCATCTGGTGATGACCATGTGTAGAGTCTTCCCTTGTGTTGTTGGAAGAGGGTGTTTGCTATGACCAGTGCATTCTCTTGGCAAAACTCTGTTAGCCTTTGCCCTGGTTCATTCTGTACTCCAGGCCAAATTTGCCTGTTACTCCAGGTGTTTCTTGACTTCCTACTTTTGCATTCCAGTCCCCTATAATGAAAAGGACATCTTTTTTGGGTGTTAGTTCTAAAAGGTCTTGTAGGTCTTCATAGAATCGTTCAACTTCAGCTTCTTCAGCATTACTGGTTGGGGCATAAGCTTGGATTACCATGATATTGAATGGTTTGCCTTGGAAACGAACAGAGATCATTCTGTCATTTTTGAGATTGCATCCAAGTACTGCATTTCAGACTCTTTTGTTGACTATGATGGCTACTCCATTTCTTCTAAGGGATTGCTGCCCACAGTAGTAGATATAATGTTCATCTGAGTTAAATTCACCCATTCCAGTCCATTTTAGTTCGCTGATTCCTAGAATGTCGACATTCACTCTTGCCATCTCCTGTTTGACCACTTCCAATTTGCCTTGATTCATGGACCTAACATTCCAGGTTCCTATGCAATATTGCTCTTTACAGAATAGGACCTCGCTTCTATCACAAGTCCCATCCACAATTGGGTATTGTTTTTGCTTTGGCTCCATCCCTTCATTAGTATCTCTAATTTTCTTGAAGAAATCTCTAGTCTTTCCTATTCTATTGTTTTCCTCTATCTTTGCATTGATCACTGAGGAAGGCTTTCTTATCTCTCCTTGCTATTCTTTGGAACTCTGCATTCAAATGGGTTTATCTTTCCTTTTCTCCTTTACTTTTTGCTTCTCTTCTTTTCATAGCTATTTGTAAGGCCTCCTCAGACAGCCATTTTGCTTTTTTGCATTTCTTTTTCTTGGGGATGGTCTTGATTTATGTCTCTGATACAATGTCACGAAACTCTGTCCATAGTTCATTAGGCACTCTGTCTATGTGTACCTCAGAAAGCCTAAAAATATTTACTTACTGGCTCTTTACAGAACAAGTTCTCTCTCCTTGATGTGAATAATTTTTTAGCTACATCCTATACTTTTGTTAGATTATTCTTTAGTTATCACTTAACTGTGTTTCTATGTGTCATTATAATTTCATCTTTGGCCTATAAATTATTCAAACATGTCCTTTTGATATCCTAGTAAGTATCATTTTATATTTTGTATTACTATTGATACTAACTTATTTTCAGTACTCCTGCCTGGAAAATCCCATGGACGGAGGAGCCTGGTAGGCTGCAGTCCATAGGATCGCTAAGAGTTGGACACGACTGAGTGATTTTAGTTTTTTTCTTTTCAGTAAGATGACTTGGCATGTTTAATTGAAAATATTTGATAGAAGTGCAGACTTCATGACTTACCAAATGATCTATATTTTTGCATGATCTATGTGTACTTGAAACAATCTGTATCTTTGAAATGTTGGTTGTATGATTTTATGCATATTCATTAAATCTAGTTGTTTAATCTGTTTGTTCAAATCATCTATATATTTATTGACATTTTGTTCCCTCTATTAGCTACTAGGTAAGAAAGGCTAACCTCTCTCATAAGTGATAAATTTATCAATTTGTCCTATACTTCCAATTATTTTCGCCATATATATCTTGAAGCTCTATTATTAGTTGCATACAAGCTTAAAATCTCTTGGTGACTTGAATTTTTAATCTCTATAAATGGTGGGCATATCAACATTAGCAATGCTTTCTGCCTTCAATATAATCTTATCTGACATTAATATACTTACAGCAATATTCATCTAATTACTATGGTTCATCTGTTCATATCACTTTATTCCTATCTTTACTGTATCACTATAAATAGAAGTTAATTGAATATTATAAATATATGTAGACCTCACAGTCTTAAATGGAAACTGTATTTTATTTAAATTTTTGTTGATATATTTCAGTTTATTTCTACCTTATTTTGCACCTTGTTTTTCTACTATTTCTGGTTTTCTTTTATTTCCAACTTAGTTTTAAATTCATTCCATTTTTTCTAGCAGAAAAAAAATGCACTCCAATTATCATAAAAATATTCAAATACATATTTAACTTGACAAAGTTTATGGTTAATCAACTTATTTACCAGTCTTCTTAATAAGGATACCACAGTGCTTAAACTGTTATTATCTCTTCATATACTTAGTTTCTCTTGCTTATCTTAAATTCTTTCAAATTAGACTATAAATGTCACATTTATTCACTTTTTGTTTAACAGTTTATCTAAATGCTTGTCATGTCTTCTTGCTTAAGTATTCTTTATGCAGTCAGTCCACACCATTCCTAGATTCTGGATTTGTGAATTTGTGTATTTGCTAAAATTTACAACCCCCAAATCAATCACTGTGGCACTTTCACAGCCATTCACAGATATACACATGCTCAGTGCCACAAAAAATATGAGTCCCTCAATGTACATGTTCCAAGATGAGGTAAAACAAGATGATACTCAGCTTGCAGTCTGTAAACAAGGGTCCTTTCCATGGTCTATTTAGTGCCATGTTTTTTGCATTTTTATTGGTGATTTCATTATTTGAATAACCCCCAACCATAGTTCTGAAGTTCTGTCTAGTGTTCTTAAGCATGGGAGACTGTGATGGGCCTTTCAGAGAATTTATGTCTATTAGATAAGTTTGTTCAGACATGAGTTTCAGTGGGGTTGGCCATGAGTTTAATGTTAATGACTGAACAATAAAAATAAGGTTTCCTTAAACAGAAACATCCAAAAGTCAAGGTCATATATGGATTGGCTGGCAAAGATATTATAATCAAAGACTCACAGAAACCTAACTCTGTATTTCCCCTAGGAGAAATGGCTCAGTAATTTCTAATGTAGTGTTCATGGTGAATTCACAAAGCATGACTGCAGCACATAACAAGAATCAACTATATTATGATTTTCCTCCCTCCTAGAATACCTTATTTTGAACTATCTTAATGAGAGTCTATTTGCTATAAAAACTCAAGTTTTCATTTAAGTATGGCGGTGGTTTAGCCACTAAGTCATGTCCAACTCTTGCAGTCCCATGGACTGGAGCCCAGCAGGCTCCTCTGTCCATGGTTTTCCCAGGCAAGAATACCGAAATGGGTTGTCATTTCCTTCTCCAGAGTTTCTTCTTGACCCAGGGATCAAACCCAGGTTTCCTGCATTGCAGGCAGATTCTTTACCTCTGAGCCACCAAGGTAGTTCTATAACTTCATCTTTTTTTCTTGAAAGATAGTTTCACTAAGTAGAGAATATCAAATTGATAACTGCTTTTACCACACTGTTTCCCCTCTGAATATTTTATATCCTCCATTCTCTCTTTTTGGCACAATGAAGAGATACATTTTAAATCTTCTCAATCTATGCTCCATCTCTCTAAAACTCCTCAGCATTTTTAATTTCTCTGCTTGCTTTTACCTGTGAATATGTTCTTTAGATTTGCTTCAAACCACTATATACTCTCCATTATATTTTTCTGAACTTTTACTATCTACTAAGTCCAATTATTATGAATAATAGTTTCCAATATTGAAGTTTTGTTTGATTCCTTTTCTTAAAATTTTCTACATTTTATATTCTCTTGTTCCTTCATTGTTTGCAATGCCTATTTTATCCCAAATATAAACCTTTTAAAATTTGTATCTGCTTAGTTGGCTCAATAGTCAAGAATCCACCTGCAATGCAGGAGATGCAGGTTAGATCCCTAGCTGGGGAAGATAACCTAGAGAAGGAAATGGCAACCTGCTGTAGTATTCTTGCCTTGGAAATCCTATTGACAGAGGAACCAGGTGGGTTACAGTCCATAGATGTCACAAAGAGTCGAACATGACTGGGCACACACACACATTGCTGATATCTGCCATCCACAAAGTTCAGATTATTCTGTTTACTATTCCAGCTTATGCTTCTACATAGTGATTTTCTACCTTACAATTTTTTATTTCTTTTTGTAATCTTTGCACCTTTTTCTATGGTAAGCTTTTGAAGTCTTGGCTTAAATTATTTCTCTCTAGAGAGCATCTGCATTTGGTTCTTCCAGGTATATGGGGACACATCTGACCAGAGACCAACTGAAACTAAATTTCCAACTAAATCCACAAGGTTTAACTCCTTGCCCTTGGCTAGAAAAATGCTCTGGGATGATATTTCCTTTCTCACTCTACCCAAGCCAAGAAAGACACAGGCACATTTTTGTCCATGAGGCAGGTATTTCTGTAGTTCACCACTTGGTTATTCACTCTCAGAGGATCCTTCCTAATACAAAGTGAGCAGTGGAATACAAATAAGCTACAAAGGACTAAAAATAACTGTGTGCATGCATAGCTGGGGCAAATTTTAGACAACAAGATACAAAAAAAGACTCACAGATTCCAGTTGTCACTTCTAAAGAGCCGGAAGCAAAAACAGGGAACAAAAGCAGGGTAATGCACATGCCCCTGCACTCAGCACCACCAAGCCACCCAGGCCACCCCTCTGGCCGACCCCTGGACATACCCCTACCCTCACTCCTATATATACCCTTATATATAGACTTCGTCTTCCCAGAAATCATATATCAAAGCTTAATCCCCAATGTGACTGATTTGGAGATAGGGTTTTTAAGAAGGTAGCTAAGATTAAATGAGGTCATGAGGGTAAATCCTAATCAGTGGGGCTGATATTCTTATAAAAAGACAAAGAGGCACCAGGAGTTCCCAAACACAGAAGAAAAGCCATGTTGAATACATAACAAGAAGGTACAGTCCATGAGGTCACAAAGAGTCAGGCATGACTGAGTGACTGAACAACAATAGCCATCTACAAGCCAAGAAAAGAAGCCTCACCAGAAACCACCCTGACTGCACATTGATCTTGAACTTCCAGCCTCCAGAACTGTAAGAAAATAAATTTCCACTGGTTAAGCAACCTAATCTGCATTATTTTTTGATGGCACTCCTAGAAGATGAATATAAAACTATGGCTATATTAAAATAACTTAAGCTTAAAAAATACACATTCATAATAGAAAGATATATTTGTATAATATCATTACTGACTTATACAATGGAATGTTTTTTAAAACAATATAGAGTAGAACAAAACAAAACTTCCCCATGTCAGTTGAACTTCACTGATAGGTTAAAAATATCAATAGTTTATGCTATCTAATATACACTGATAACATTTTTTGATACCTGCACCAATGAAATTTTTCATTCGTACCTCATCTAGAAAAATACAAAGCTTTCATAATAATAAACTAAATCTGTTCATATAAGAAAAGACATCGTACATCAGTACTTGCTTAACACCCTCTTAAATAGATGAAGAAAGAAAAATAGGACACAAAAATAAAGACTATTTTTAGGTAGAAAATGAAAACATAGTTTTAAAATACTTTTAAGTCAAAAGATAATAAATATACAATATATTAAGTATTGTGGGATGCAGCAAAAGCAGTACTGTCAAAATTTATGGATTTAATTGTCTATATTAAGAAAAAAGAGGAAAGCCTGAAAATTTAAAGATCTGAGCTTCCAAAGACAGAATCAGAACAGAAAATCAGAACTTTAAAAATAGAGAAGGCAATGACAAAGGAAAAAGTAGAAATCAGAGAAGCAGATATAAATAATAAATATGAAATAAAACATTTTAAAACTATAATTGGTTCTTTAAAAAGATTAGTAAGCTTCACAAACTATCAATAAGATTGATCAAGAAAAACAGAATGAAAATGCTAATCATCATATAAAGAAATGACATTAAAAGAAAAGTAAACACATACTATGAATAATTTTATACCAATAAATTTGAAAATTTGGATGAAATAGACAAACCACTTTAAAAATACAGCTTACTAAAAAAGACCACAAACACAATAAAGTGTGGAAAATTCTGAAAGAGATGAGAATACCAGACCACCTGACCTGCCTCTTGAGAAATCTGTTTGCAGGTCAGGAAGCAACAGTTAGAACTGGACATGGAACAACAGACTGGTTCCAAATAGGAAAACGAGTACGTCAAGGCTGTATATTGTCACCCTACTTATTTAACTCATATGCAGAGTACATCATGAGAAATGCTGGGCTGGAAGAAGCACAAGCTGAAATCAAGATTGCTGGGAGAAATATCAATAACCTCACATATGCAGATGACACCACCCTTATGGCAGAAAGTGAAGAAGAACTAAAGAGCCTCTTGATGAAAGTGAAAGAGGAGAGTGAAAAAGTTGACTTACAGCTCAACATTCAGAAAACTAAGATCATGGCATCTGGTCCCATCACTTCATGCAGATAGACGGGGAAACAGTAGAAACATAGGCTGACTTTATTTTTCTGGGCTCCAAAATCACTGCAGATGGTGACTGCAGCCATGAAATTAAAAGACACTTACTGCTTGGAAGGAAAGTTATGACCAACCTAGACAGCTTATTAAAAAGCAGAGACATTACTTTGCCAACAAAGGTCCATCTAGTCAAGGCTATGGTTTTTCCAGTAATCATGTACGGATGTGAGAGTTGGACTGTGAAGAAAGCTGAGCATCTAAGAATTGATGCTTTAGAAGTGTGGTATTAGAGAAGACTCCTGAGTCCCTTGGACTGCAAGGAGATCCAACCAGTCCATCCTAAAGGAGATCAGTCCTGGGTGTTCATTGGAAGGACTGATGTTGAAGCTGAAACTCCAGTACTTTGGCCACCTGATGCGAAGAGCTGACTCATTTGAGATGACCCTGATGCTGGGAAAGATTGAGGGCAGGAGGAGAAGGGGACAACAGAGGATAAGATGGTTTGATGTCATCACCAACTCAATGGACACGGGTTTGGGTGGACTCCAGGCATTGATGATGGACAGGGAGGCCTGGCGTGCTGCAGTTCACGGGGTCGCAAAGAGTCAGACATGACTGAGCGACTGGACTGAACTGAAAATAGAAAATCAAAATATATACCTATCCAGTTGAATCTATTACTTGAAATCTTCCCCCAAATATGTCAAGATCCCATACTTGTAACCATAAATATTTCCTAGCCAAAAGGTTTTTAGAATAAACCTTTTTAGAAAAAAAAGAAAGAAAGAAAGAAAGAAAGAAAATGTCTCTAAGATTTTGGAAGGACTAGCACATCTTGATTCAAAAAGCTGAGGAGGACCAAAGAGACCATAATCACAAACTAGTCTCTCTCAAACATAAATCCTTAACAAGATATTAGTAAATATAACTCAGCTATACCTAAAAAGGATTATATAACACAACCAAGTGAGATTTATCTCAAGAATGAAAGGATGATAAATCAATTTGAAGACAAACAGATAATAAGGTATTACAGTATTGATGTTTGAGACTGAGATGTATATAATGTAGTTTTTCTAAAATCTTAAAATCTCTTTTCGAATCAACTGAAACTATATGAAAACAAGTTAAAAAACCAGGGTGTAAAATCAGTTTCAAAATACTCTTACGGTATACTTGCAGTAAGGTCTTAAACCAAAACTTATTCTAACATGTCATCTCAAATTCGGGTCTAACTTAAGTTTGCAGTGGTGTTTTATCTCAATAAACTAAAGTAAAAGATGTCCATTAAAAAAAAATCTACAAATAATAAATACTGGACAGGGTGTGGAGAAAAGGGAACCCTACTACACTGTCAGTGGAAATGTAAGTGGGTAAGATGTCAGTGGGTACATCTATTATGAATGACAGTATGGAGGTTCCTTAAAATACTAAAAATAGAGCAACCATTTGATCCCACAATCCTACTGCTGGGCATATTCCTGGAGAAAACCATGATTCAAAAGGACACATGCACCCCAATGTTTGTTGCAGCACTATTTACAATAGCCAGGACACAGAAGCAACCTAAATGTCCATCAGCAGAGGAATGGAAAGAGAAGATGTGGTACATAAACACAACAGAATATTACTCAGAAATAAAAAAGAACAGAAGAACACCATTTGCAGCAACATGGATGAAACTGAGGCTGTCCAAGTGGTACTGGTGTTAAACAGCCCGCCTCCCAATGCAAAAGGCATAGATTCGGGTTTGATCCCTGGGTTGGGAGGATCCCCTGGAGGAGGGCATGGAAACCCACTCCAGTATTTTTGACTGGATAATCACATGGAAAGAGGAACCGGGAAGGCTACAGCCCATAGGGCTGCACAGAGTTGGACATGACTGAAGTGATTCAGCATGCACACATGCAAAAATGGACCCTAGAGACTGTCCTGAGTGAAGTAAGTCAGACACAGAAAAACAAGCATCATATAATATCACTTTTATGTGGAAAATAAAGAACTTATTTACAAAACAGAAGTAGAATCATGAACATAAGAAACATGGTTTCTTATGGTTACTAGGGGGAAGGGGTGGAGGGGGAAATAGATTGGGATTGATATATACACACTACTATATATAAAATAGATAATTTATAATCAGAACCTACTGTATAGTAGGTTGAACTCTACTCAGTACTCTGTGATGGCCTACATAGGAAAAGAATCTGGAAAAAAATTAATAAATAAAGCAGTAACTGATGTTATCCCCCAGATGAAGTATTTTATAATTTCTTTTCAGTGCTCTTTTTTTTTTTAACAAATCCAATGATTTATATGGTATCCTTATAAACAATATTTATAAATTTTTTAACTTCTAGTAAATTACAAAACTTCTATGTTATGCATATAGGAAGGACATTTTCACTCACATTACTAAGAACAATACATCAAAATTTTGTCCAGTATAAGTGAATGACCAAGATATCATCAACTTCTTACTGTACAGACATAATTTGTTACCTACTAAAGTAATAACAATGCCATACTTAAACCTGTTAACATTAGGTAGCAAATATTTTTGTCACTAGAAATATGCTGTGTTTATATTTTAAGCAAATATGTTATGAAATTAATTAAGCTATAAGCTGAATTTCATTGCTTTCAAAAGGGACTACTTGTATAATAAAAATCTTCATCTCTCTCAAGCTAATTAATTGAATGAAATATCATGTAATCAAATTTTAACATAGTTGCTAACATTTTCCAGTAGGTTATTTCAAATATGAGTCTTCAAACTCTTATTCAAAGTAATAAATTATAGTGAAGATCAATTTAATATTATATTCCATTAAGATTTTGAATGAACTATTAATTGTAACTTTGTAATTAACCAATTGAAGGCTTTATGGCTACATATACCATTGTTAATCAAGTTTTATTTTCATTATTGGTCATAATATAGTACTAATACCATCTCTTAAAATGTTCATAAGCCTAGTACATATTTTTTACCTGAAATATTTCTTCAATAATCTTGGGAAAGTCACAGATACTATAAATAAATTTAACTACTTTCCAGTTACCTAAGGAATTTAAAAGCTTAAAAGTTAGAGTAATGTTTCAGTAGACAAATACAATGTTCATAATTAAGATACTACATTCTCACATAATACAAAATTTGGAAAAATCATCTATTTAATACCAGTTACCAGTTAACTTTGTACCCGGCTAATTTTGCTCTATGTAGAAGAAATAAATCAAGTAATACTTAATTGGAGGAAGAAATACTTGAAGAATAAGTTCTTCAGTTGTTTTTGGAGAACATGAATTTACACACATGAGTGCTAATACTATTTTTTCTGATGTTAGAGGATGTGGTAGAAAAGAAGACTCATGTCAGGCATCAAAGCCCTCAAAGAAAACAGATTAACTGGGAGGTCAGAAGAAAAAAGCAACCAGAGAGGCACTGGGGCACACATGTAGGTGGTATATACCTAAAAGCAGAAAAATATAAAAGTGACAACAGGGGCAAGAGTAAAATCAAAGACCTGAAAAAGATAACATAATCACTAGATATTTACTAAATAAACATTTGCTGAATATGTGTTTCAAACAAGTGAATTAAAAATGAATGGATAAATGTGATAACATCACTTCTGCTTTCTAGTATAACCAAGTATAGGAGATTAACCAAGTATGGGACTATAATGAAGTATGGAAGAAAGAAAGAAAAAAGAAGTAAGATTCCCAAAGAAGAATTTAATATTGATTATGTCAGCACATGTCTTTAAAACACAAGAGATTTGACAGTGGTTACAGGGCAGGAGGAGAAGGGGTCAACAGATGATGAGACGGTTGGATGGCATCACCAATTCAATTGACATGAATTTGAGCAAACTTCAGGAGATAGTGAAGGACAGGGAAGCCTGGGGTGCTGCAGTCCATGCGGTTGCAAAGAATTGGACATGACTTAGCGACCGAACAACAACAGAGAAGTTGAAAAGGAGACTGATCATCAGTGCCTAAAATATTCAAAGCTTGTAATTTGTGTACAAAAAATATTTGTTGGTAAGATTAATGGAATCTAAGAAAAAATGACTATGCAAGCACAAAGGCATCACTTTTTGGGAAAACATTTCTTGCTACATATACCCATAACATCCTTTTAACATACTCAATACTTGTTTAAAACTTTGACTTCCCAAAATAGACTGTGTATTGCCTGATGAAGGAATCATGTTCAACATTTTGCCGTTTGTCTCAAAACTTACTATGGTGCTTGGCACATGGTAAACATAAATAAAATGTGAATGAGAAAGAAGAAAATAAAGAAGAGAAGGTGAGAGAGGGAGGAAAATGAGATGGAGGGAGTAACAGAGAAAACAGGCTGGATAATGGAGGAAAATTCAGGTTGAAAATAAAGCCATGCTTAAACTGATTCCATGGCAAATCTCTCCAAAGAACATAGATGCAAAACTCCTCATCAAAATACCAGTAAATTGAATTCAACACAGTAATAAAAGGATCATATTCTATATGGAATTTACTTCAAGTTCACAAGGATGGTTTAATATCTGAAAATTGATTACTGTGATGTATCACAGTAATAAGATAATGGATAAAAACCCTATGATTGTCTCACTAGCTGTATAAACAGTATTTAACAAAATTCAATATCCACTTAAGATAAAAACTTTCAACAAAGTGAATATAGAGGAAACATACTTCAACATAATAAGGCCAAATATGTAAAGCCCATAGCTAACATCATGTTTAATGATGATTCAGGAACAAGACAGGAATGCTTACTTTTGCCACTTTTATTTAACACAGTACTAGACGTCTTAACTAGAGTAACTATCTTCACAGGTGGTACTAGTGGTAAAGAACCTGTGTGTTAGTGCAGGAGACCTAAGAGATGTAGGTTCGATCCCTGGATCAGAAAAATCCCCTGGAGGAAGGCATGGCAACCCACTCCAGTATTCTTGCCTGGAGAATCCCATGGACAGAGAAGCCTGGTGGGTTACAGTCCATAGGGTTGCAAGACTCTAACACAATGGAAGTAACTTAGTACTAGTACTAGAGCAAATAATCAAGAAAAAGAAATAAGATATCTAAGTCAGAAAGGAAGAGGTAAAACTCATTTTCAGATGGCATATTACACTTTGAAAACCCTAAACACTCCAAAAAAATCATTACAAAAAATTCAGTAAAGCTGAGGAGTATAAAATCAATGTATAGAAATCAAGTACATTTCTATAAACAAATAACAAACTATCAGAAAAAGAAAGTAAGCAATACCTTTACAATTGCATCAAACCAAATACCTAGAAATAAATTTTATCAAGGTGAGATCTATATACTGAAAACTGTCACTGATGAAAGAAATTGAAGACACAAATGAATGGAAACATATTCTGTGCTCACAGATTAGCATTAATATTGTTAAAATATCCATACTTCTCAAAATGATCCACAATATCAATGCAATCTCTATCAAAAGTCCATCATTTTTCACAGAATTTTTTTTTGAAATCTAAAATTTGTAGGAAATGCAAAAGACTTCAAATATCCAAAGAAATTTTGAGGAAAAAACAAGAATCAGGAGGCATCAAACTTCCTAATTTCAAGCTACACTAAAAAGTTAGAGTATCAAATCAGCTTAATATGTGCATTAAAAAGGCACATGTACAATGGAACAAAATAGAGAGTACAGAAATAAACTCATGAAAATATGGTCACAACAAAATTATGACAAACTAGCCAAAAATATAAAATGGAGACAGGATAATGTTCCAATAAATGGTGTTGGAAATCCTAGACAGCCATATGCAAAAAGGTGAAGCTGTACCCCACTCTTACACCAAACGCAAAGATGAACTCAAAATAAATTACAGACTTGAATACCTGAAATCATAAAACTAGAAATAAACATAGAGGGTAAAGTCCTTGATAGTGGTCTTGACAATGAATTTTTTGGATTTGATGCCAAAAGTAAAGACAACAGATGCAAAAACATGATGATGTAGTTTACTCTGACTGCATCAAATGAAAATATCTATCAACAAAATGATATCAACCTACAGAATGAGATAAAGTATCTGCAAACCATATATTGGATAAGTAACTAATATCCAAAATGTGTAAAGAAGTTATGCAAGCAAATAGCAAAAAACCAAAAAACAAAAACCAAAGTCTGATGAAAAAAAAGGCAGAGGATCTGAACAGCTATTTTTCAAAAGAAGAAAATTGATGGCCAACAGGTACATGAAGAGGTACTCAACACTGTTAATCATCAGGGAAATATAAATCAAAACCATAATGAGATATTACTTTATATTTGTAAAAAATGGCTATTATCAAAAAGATACAAAATAACATGTTTTGATGAGGATATAGAGAAAAGGGAACCCTTGTGCACTGTTTGTGGGAATGTAAACTGGTTTAGCCATTATGAAACATACAAAGTTTTCTCGAAAACTTAAAAATATAACTAGCGTATGATACAGCAATTCCACTTCTTGGTTACATATCATAAGGAAACATAATCACTACCTCAAAGAGGTATCCACATCCTGTGTGCACTGCCGAATTATTTATAATAACCAAGACACAGAAATAACCTGTTTTTACCAATGAATGAGTGGAAAAAGGGTCTGGCATATACATATAATATGTCTATAAATACATACAGACATATGCATATATATGCACACATATATAAATTAGAATATTATTTGACCACAATAAAAGAAAGAAATCATGCCACTTACAACATTTGAGAAGGAACTTAGACCGTTTTCTCACCTAAAGCAAGAGATCTTTCCAATTTGCCTAAGAACTACAGTTTTTGCTGAAATCCCTGTACCTTTAGGAGGTTAATTAACCTGCGAAGGAACCCCTTCTGTCTCAAGTCACTTGTTTTATTGTTTTATTTATATTCCCTCTGATAGTTCTCTCCTGCTGATCTCCTCTGAACCCATAAACATTTTTAATAGTATAAAAGTAATTAATGAAATCCTACTTATTATCTTTTAAAAGTATTGAAAGAATGCAGAAAGAAAGCAAAGACCCCTTTGACCACAATTTAAAAAGTCTTCCCTTTAAAATTTCTGCATCTAACTAAAGATATAAGTAATTCTAATGCCTTTCCTACTAATGAGCAGTATGACTTTTTTCCTTAGAGACTTCTAAGAACTTTTAAACTCATTTTTGAGACTTTAAAAAGAAACTATAGAAACCTTAACACCTCTCATCTATCCAGTCATTAATCTATTATTAAAAAAACTTATTTAGTGGCTATTTTGTTTGGGATCCTTGCAGTACACTGAAGATACTACAGTGAATAAAAAAGACATGGTATCAGACCTTAGGCACTTACTACTTAAAGGAAGAAGTAGATATAGAATGAAAAATTTATCTGCCTCACAAAATTACCTCAAATTCAAATTTGCCAGATCTGTACATAGACAGATACGACTACTAAAATTTTCCAGCATTATTTATTTTGTTCCTAATTTATCCTACAAGAAATGTCCAAATATGAATGATGAAAGTAAAGTAGCCCAGGTAACAGGATTCTTCAGAGCCAGAGTCAAACAAACATAATTATATATCTTAGTTCATATTGTATAGAATTTTAGTTTTATTGGGGTCTTACTGAAGTTAACAGAGAAGGCAATGGCAACCCACTCCAGTATTCTAGCCTGGGAAATCCCATGGATGGAGGAGCCTTGTAGGCTGCAGTCCATGGGATCGTGAAGAGTCGGACATGACTGAGCGACTTCACTTTCACATTTCACTTTCATGCATTGGAGAAGGAAATGTCAACCCACTCCAGTGTTCTTGCCAGGAGAATCCCAGGGGCAGCGGAGCCCAGTGGGCTGCCGTCTATGGGGTCGCACAGAGTCGGACATGACTGAAGTGACTTAGCAGCAGCAGCAGCTGAAGTTAAAATGCCTGCATATTGAAATACATCAATCATATAGTCATATTAATCAAGTGAAACTTGGATTCAGTTAGTTCAGTCACTCAGTTGTGTCTGACTCTTTGTGACCCCATGGACTGCAGCACACCAGGCCTCCCTATGCATCACCAACTCCCAGTGTTTACTCAAACTCATGTCCATTGAGTTGGTGATGCCATCCAGCCATCTCATCCTCTGCCGTCCCCTTCTACTTCTGCCTTCAATCTTTCCCAGCATCAGGGTCTTTTCAAATGAGTCAATTCTACGCATCAGGTGACCAAACTATTGGAAGTCCAGCTTCAGCATCAGTCCCTCCAATGAATATTTAGGACTGATTTCCTTTAGGATGGACTGGTTGGATCTCCTTGCAGTCAAGGAACTCTCAGGAGTCTTCTCCAACATCACAGTTCAAAAGCATCAATTCTTTGGCACTCAGATTTCTTTATAGTCCAACTCTCACATTCATACATGACTACTGGAAAAACCACAGCCTTGATTAGATGGACCTTTGTTGGCAAAGTAATGTCTTTACTTTTTAATATGCTGTCTAGGTTGGTCATAGCTTTTCTTCTAAGGAGCAAGCATCTTTTAAGTTCATGGCTGCAGTCACCATATGCAGTGATTTTGGAGCCCCAAAAAATAAAGTCCCTTACTGTTTCCATTGTTTTCCCATCTATTTGCCATGAAGTGATGGGACCAGATGCCATGATCTTCATTGTTTGAATGCTGAGTTTTAAGCCAACTTTTTCATTTTCCTCTTTCACTTTCACCGAGAGGCTCTTTAGTTCTTCTTCGCCTTCTGCTGTAAGGGTGATGCCATCTGCATATCTGAGCCCAGTATTTCTCATGATGTACTCTGCATATAAATTAAATAAGCAGGGTGACAATATACAGCCTTGACGTACTCCTTTCCCTATTTGGAACCCCGTCTGTTGCTCCATGTCCAGTTCTCACAGTTGCTTCTTGATCTGCATACAGATTTCTCAGGAGGAAGGTCAGGTGGTCTGGAATTCCCATGTCTTGAAGAATTTTCCACAGTTTGCAGCAATCCACACAGTCAAAGGCTTTGGTGTAGTCAATAAAGCAGAAGCAGATATTTTTCTGAAACTCTCTTGCTTTTGCGACAATCCAATAGATGTTCACAATTTGATTTCTGATTCCTCTGCCTTTTCTAAATCTAGCTTGAACATCTGGAAGTTCGCAATTCATGTACTGTTGAAGTCTCCCTTGGAGAATTTTTAGCATTACTTTGCTAGCATGTGAGATGAGTGCAATTGGGCAGTAGTTTGAATATTCTTTGGCATTGCCTTTACTTGGGATTGGAATGAAAACTGACTTTTCCCAGTCCTGTAGCCACTGCTGAGTTGCCCAAACTTGCTGGCATATTGAGTGCAGCACTTTCACAGCATCATCTTTTAGGATTTGAAATAGCTCAGCTGGAATTCCATCACCTCCACTAGCTTTGTTCATAGTGGTACTTGCTAAGGCCCACTTGACTTTGCATTCCAGGATGTCTGGCTCTGATTGGGTGATCACGTCATTGTGGTTATCTGGGTCATGAAGATCTTTTTTGTATAGTTCTTCTGTATATTCTTGCCACCTCTTCTTAATATCTTCTGCTTCTGTTAGGTCCATACCATTTCTGCCCTTCATTGTGCTCATCTTTTTCCATTCAGGTGGAAACCTGGATTACCTAGACCACTTATCCACTGTGACCACTGTTTTGCTGATATACATAGTATGCATGCATATTTCCAGATATATGAAATTTACAAACTTACAAGTGTATCAGTTCCACTATTAAATGGATCTTAGTTTCCAAATTGAATGGAAATATATTTTCCTATGACTTCTGTCCATTTTCCCATTAAATTATTTGTAATCATATAAAATAAACCTACTTTTCTTCTATTAATATTCTTCAGACTTATAATGGAGCAACATCACATGACTATGTTCATGTTTTGGTATAGCCAGGATGACTGAGCAAATACTACTGGCATCTTGAGTTAAAAGTTGTATGAATGACAAACAAATCTTGAAAGTTAGAGACAGAGGCATCTCCTCTGGAGACATTCATTTATATTTCAAAAGGCAATAGATCCAGGGGTCATCATCATTTCTCCAGAGATGATTTACATTCTTTATATTACAGAGCAAAGTTCTGTATTCATCTCTGTCCCCCACTCTTCCCTTCCTTTCTCTCCATCCTCCTAGAGATGAGGAGGACAAACTATGCCGCCAGCCTCTAAATAAGCCAGAAGACCCATAATTTAGGAGTTTCTGTCCCTATTGTATGTGCAGGTGACATCTTCCTTCATTATGTTACTATATAGGGGGATGAGGAGTAAACTGATTAAAATGGTGCATGAGTAATTAAAATATTATCTGAGGCAAAAACCTCTTACTTTTCATGCCAGAATAAAATAAATGCATCTATAACAGTTTATCAAAAGATAGCTATTATTAAGACTTCTCTTCTTCAGACCTCGCATCTTGAGATTCCTCAAGCTAATTATCAATCCCCTCAGCACATTAATAATTTTTCACTATTAGCATGTCAATTTGCTACTGTCTCCATAAAATAGGCCCCTGGAATAAAGTAATAACTAAGACACAGGAAATTATATTTCAATCTTCTTAATCCAACTTTACATGTTTGTATTAGTACATGGAAAAGGATACAGTGCAAAGACGACCTTTCTCTGTGTCTTTGTGTTGATGAGGCATGACAATAGTCTCCCTTAGACTACCTAAATTCATTTGAAAACCTGTCCCCAGTGTTCTCCAAGCCTGACTTTGATATCTACTATTAGATATTCTTTGGCAGTCTTGGAATCCTGCCCATATACTAATGGAAGAGGTACACAGCATTTTGAGTAACAGTAGTGTCTCAGGACAGTGAACATGGGTTTCAACATCTGCTTTCAAGTTGTATTCAGATACGATCACACAAAATAAACTGAATTATGAATTAAACTTTTAAGCCAAGTTATCCATTTGGGCAAAGTGGACTCTGTAGGCTACAGTGACTATTATGGGGGGGGGGGGTACCTAAGGAGAATAAAGTCAAAGTTTGCCCAAAATCTTAGAGTATGTGATGTAAGTTTGGATCTACATTCTCAAAAATTAAGAGTTTAGACAGAGCACACTATCAAAATGTTAGATAAACTAATACATGTAATAATCATTTCTGAGCATAAACTCATTTGCTGGGTACATTTTTATATCTCCTAGAAACATTCTGGGATATTTCCTGGTCTGACACATCAGGTGTAATCTCTTAAACATTTACAGCTCTGAAGGAGACAATTCACTAAACAATCATGTATTGTCCATGGTAAAGAAACATTTGAGTAAGTAGAAAACCATCTTTCTAAAATAAATTTTCTGTTAGAAAAAAATTGTGCCCACATCTTACATGATCTTTTACTTACCTGACCAAGTTGATTTCCCTATTTTCCTTTAAAAGATGCCCACTATGTGCTATAAACAACCTTAACCTACAAACTTCCAGGAATATGATATGACCTTTTAAAAAGCAGTTATAATCTTAGGACTCCTGTTTTAACCACTGCCCAAGTCAATTTGAAATGATAAAGCTAACCCTTTTTCCTTAACAATAATTATCAACAAGAATTAATTTATATAATTACTATAAGTGGATCACATGTTTTACCTATAAACAAAGATACTCAAAGCAATACATCTTTGCTCCTCATCCCCAAATTCCCCAACCTCTCCAGACCGGTTTTTCTTCTAAACAGAGGGAGCAATTTCATTATTTTAACTGGTAATGTCATTCCCCTCAGACCTGCCTCTATTCATTTCTATTCTGGTATTCTCTTTTAGAATTTTGCATTTGGAATTGAACAGCTTTCAAAAAGAGAAAGCTGGTGTCTAAAAAAATGGGATCCTCTCTTTCATGCCCTGGTTGACAGGGTACAAGAGTACTTCAGAAGTTTACCTAGCAAATGAACTGCTCCTTAAACTTGGCAACAGTCCACACTTTCAAATGCCAGCAACTCCCAGGGAGCTTCGGATTTCAGCTACTTTCAGCTACAAATGAGTCCTACAGTGGGTGTCTTCCATTAATTATGCTTAAGAACCAGTTCATTGTCAGCATGGGTTTTAAAAGAACTTTTTCCCAAAGGTTTCTTGTTGCAGTAAAGCCCTTTGTACTCCTCTGTCTCTGAAACCCCGTGGTACTCACTCCAGGGAGGCGCTCAGCATCCGCACCCCTCTGTCTCTGAAACCCCGGTACTCACTCCAGGGAGGTGCTCAGCATCCGCACCCCTCTGTCTCTGAAACCCCGTGGTACTCACTCCAGGGAGGTGCTCAGCATCCATGGGTGTCTCCTGTCTCTCATGGCAGCTGATCCATGTACTGAAGTGACAACGCGACATAGGAATCCCATCCTTTCTAAGAACAGTCCTGCTGGATGTCTTTTTATTTTTCAAGAGAAGGTACTGTGAAGGAAAAATATTGGATGAGATAATTATTAGCATTATCATTTTTCTGATTGCTATTATCAATCTCTGAACATTAATCCCTATGTGTTTTCCGGAGATGACACCCCTTAACCACCCCAACAAAAACAGACCAACCCAAAGCAGTGGCTGAGCACCCACATCAGCACATTTAATATAGCTCAAATTAGTTTAGCTCTAGCTCAAAAAACACTTCATTGTTTCAGGTTGTTAACCACAATGTCTTATAAAATGAAGCATGTTTACTGTCATTTCACAAAAGTCATTTCTTCCTTTAGGAATTTGGCACTGAAGAATTTCAAAGATATCAGTGTGGGGCTGTTATCGTGCACCAGCCAAAGCTGTCAGGCCTCATTACCTCCAAGACAAAAATTACAGACTAATGTATTAAACGCATGACTAGGAACACGCCGGGCACCCTCTCGGTTCTGCGGTAATGGGATGACACCCGCCGCCCGCAAGCTGAACTGCAGCCGGTTCCCTTCCCCCTTTGCATCACACTGCACAGAAGTGGAGAGATGATAAACACCCAAGTCAAAATCGAATTGCTGGATTTACTGCCAGCAGGACCCAGCAGCGCCGCTGCTCCTGTGAATGCAGTGCATTCATTTTCCCAAACCCCATTTCAAGGAGTCTGTCGTGAAGCAAACACGCTTCTTATCTGGCTGAATATTAGCATAGCAGCTCCTGGCCCCCATTTATCTCTTCTACAAAGGGAAGAAGAAGTCAATTTGAGGGGTTTGTTCTGATTCTATAAAGTAAATTGCTTTCAGTGATTATAGAATGATGTCATCCTGGCTGAGTGGGTTGATTTTTTTGCAACTATTTTTAATTTTCCAGTCACTTTTTAAACACTCACTTTTGTTTCCCTGTGAGGTTTATATCACAGACTTTATAGGTAAGTCTTGGAACACATCGGGCATCTCCAAAACAGACTGATGAGGTGACATTTTAAAATCCAACACTCTGACAGTGACGGTGAAGTGTCCCTCCTGCTTATGCATCTATCATATACACTGGGCCAAAAAAGAACTCAGTTATTTCTTCCTGCCCGAATTTAAGCTATAAACTCTAGCCTCACTGCCCTAAATCATTATTGTTTATGGTGGACACCTGTGAGATCTAAGCTGACCAAAAAGAAATGATGGAGCTTAAATGTACAACAGATAAATACATTGGTCTGTCTGTGTATGGTGCAGAGAGAATAAGAGCTTTGTCCTGAGCTGGAAGGAATCATTCTCCTGCCTTAACCAGGCAGATACCTGAGCAAACCACTCAGATTTCCAACCTGGGAATTTTTTAAATTGTCAAACTGTAGAAAACTTGCAAGAAAGCTTAGATCATTTGAGGGAATAAAACAAACGAGGAAGAAAGTAAGCTTTGATTGTGAGACTGACCTGGTATGAATAAAGGCTTTACTATTTAAGCAGTTGGGTGGCCTTGGACAAGTTTCCTAATCTCAGTTTCCCCTTATGTAAAATGATGAAAAACAATGCCTATTTTATAGGGTTGTTGGGAGTAAGAACTATTAAGTATGAAATTCACAGCAGGGAATTAGAACACAGCTCGGTACATTAGAAAAATTCAGTGGGTATTAGAGGTTATTATTATTTGACTGCAAATATTTTTTTAATTTATCTATTGAATATTTTCCATTGCTAAAAAGTTATGAGTTTTACAGTCATAAAATAAAAATCTCAGCTACCCCACCTATTTACAGCAATGTTTTCTAGGATTACTATCTCCACCCTTCTCTTTTAAAATTGATCAATTACATTAAGCGCCTACTCCGCTGTGAACATCTTCCAAGTCATAACTGTGAGTCTTTGGGTGAGCATATGACATTGGCTCACATAAGTCTCACCCTTCCTTCACTACCCTTCACTTCTCCCAAGTTGTGAATCGATCAGAATTCAAACACAATACTGTCCACTCATTTTCTAGTTCAGTATTTCATTTCTGTTAGCCTAACACAATACACATGAGTGGCTTTAGAGTGCAATTTAACCTAATACTTTTTTTTCCCCCTTAATTGATCACCTGTGATGACCAGTGCATTATATGTTAGGTCCTGGAATAGATCATTAGAACATAGCCTCTTCCTTCTAGGAGAGTTCAGTGCAGAAGGGTGAAGTAAAATGATGCCCAAATAACTGAAATAGAAGATTTCAACTACTAATGAGATAGCATTTAAGAAAAATAAAAATCCTACAGAATTATTATACACTAAGGGAACTAGAAACAGCTTCTATGAGATAGCATTTGGCACAAGCATTGATATATGCTTAAGCTCTTTTTAAATGAGAAAAAAATGGGATGGGTTTGGGGGGTAATAAAGGCACACACCAAAAAAAGACAATTCAGGCAGATGAAACATTTGTATAGGCAATAGTAGACATAAATCATATTGCTGTTGTTGTTGTTGAGTCACTAAGTCGTGTTTGACTCGTTGTGACCCCACGGACTGCAGCACACCAGGCTCCCCTGTCCTCTGCCATCTCCTGGAGCTTGCTCAAATTCACATCCTTTGTGTCATACTGAAGAGGATCTTAACTGCTTAAGTGAAATTTGGTTCTGAAACTGTAGGCAATGTTAAACACTAGAAGTGTTTGAACAGAAATAGAAAATACTTTTGCCTTCAAAAGAAATCTAGTAGCAATGTAAAAGTAATATCATAATGGAGACTGATGAGATATTAGGACATCAATAGAATCCTACTTCAAGAAATAACTAACAAGAGGTTGAACCATAAGCTCCCCAGTGATTGAACTTGGGTCTCCTGCATTGATGATTCTTTACAACAAGCGCCACCTGGGAAGCCCAATGTGGTACTACACTCCTGGTAAAATACCTATTAGAGAACTTTGTTCATTTAGGGGTGGATAAGGCTATGGTTTTTCCAGTGGTCATGTATGGATGTGAGAGTTGGACTGTGAAGAAAGCTGAGCGCAGAAGAATTGATGCTTTTGAACTGTGGTGTTGAAGAAGACTCCTGAGTCCTTGGACTGCAAGGAGATCCAACCAGTCCATCCTAAAGGAGATCAGTCCTGGATGTTCATTGGAAGGAGCAATGTTGAAGCTGAAACTCCAATACTCTGGCCACCTCATGCGAAGAGTTGACTCATTGGAAAAAAACCTGATGCTGGAAGGGATTGGGGGCAGGAGGAAAAAGGGGAGACAGAGGATGAGATGGCTGGATGGCATCACCGACTTGATAGACATGAGTTTGGGTAAACTCCGGGAGTTGGTGATGGACAGGGAGGCCTGGTGTGCTGTGATTCATGGGGTCGCAAAGAGTCAGACATGACTGAGCGACGACTGAACTGAAGTTCATAATAAATAACTGGGCCATCTCTTCCTTTCATGGATATCAACTCCTTATCACATTGTATTCCACACGTATTGATGGAAAAGCCTAAGAAGCTCACTCTGTCTTAACTTGTCCCTTAAATGCAGCGCTAGGAGCTGGGCATGTTACCTTCTCCTTTCTGCAGTGCAGAGGAAATGGAGATCAGACAGCAGGCCTGTAACTGACTCCATCCCCACAGGCTCTTTCCTGAGCTATTATTATGGGCTGTGTAAGGCCATAGGCAGCCATGAAATATCTCATCTTCTCCATTCCTGGGAAAATAACTTAAATTTTCTACTTTCATAAAGCATTTCTTTTTTATTCAATGGATTCAAAATGTGCTTTTAATAATGCTCTCAATAGCCGTCTGAAGGAAAATTTTATACAAGAATTATCATTCTATCCTTACAGATTGGGAAAACTGAGAAGGGAGATCGAGTGTCTTACCTGAGGCCATGTAGCAAGTTAATTTTAGAGCCAAGAATAGTCATCTTTACTGTTTCTCTGACACCTTAGCACAGACTGCATCACTGTGAGTACATTCCTTGTGAACTGTGTCAAAGGCAGCAAGTATTATTATGATACCCACATTCTAGGTGCCAATAAATATAACCAATATGATGACTATCACAGATGAGAATCAAGCTCTCTAAAAGAAAGATCATTAGGTTATACTTTCATCTCTCTTTTCCTCATATATTTAACTTATTTATAAACTTCTCCTATAACCTATGTAAAAAAAAAAGTGGAGAGTGTTAGCCACTCCATTGTGTCCAGCTCTTTGCTACTCCATGGAATGTAGCCCACCAGGTTCCTCTGTCCATAGAATTCTCCAGGCAAGAATACTGGAGTAGGTAGTCATTCTCTTCCCCAGCGGATCTTCCCAACTCAGGGATCAAACTCAGGTCTCCTGCACTGCAGGCAGATTCTTTACTGTCTGAGCCACCAAATTAGTCTTTTCAGTTTTTATTTATTTTATCCAGTTCCTCACCAAAGCTGAAGTTTAGGCAGTTTAAGACTCTACCCAATGGGACAACTTGCTTGTCAGAATCACATAACATACTTTGTCTTACCTTGTGCTCTGACGATTAAAAAAAAAAACACAAAAATGTTGTAAGCTCCAGACGTATTATTTATTGAATTTGGTGTTTGTATTAGAGATGCTTTTCTCTGGTGTCTCAGTGATAAAGAATCTGCCTGCCAATGCAGGAGATGGGGGTTCCAACCCTCAGTTGGGAAGCTCCCTTGGAGTAGGAAATTGCAACCCACTCCAGTATTCTTGCCTGGGAAATCCCATGGACAGCCTGGCAGTCCATGGAGTCACAAAGAGTCAGACATGACTAGGTGACTAAACATCAATAACAGGTCATAAGTAATAGGACATCCAACTACCGGGGATGTGATGGAGATAGGCAATCTCTGGATTTATTCAGTAGCGTAATAATATCACTGCACACCCAGACTTCTGGACTGCACCCTTTTTCATAATGACACTTACTACCTCATGGTGGTAAGAGGGCTGCTTTGATTGGGCATCAAATCCTTGTTCAAAAATGGAAATGGGAAGTGGCAGTACTAGCAACTATCAGGTATCTATCTCTTATCAGGAAATAAGAGTCTGTTCCAGAATCTTTCTAGGAGAATTTTGTTCCTATTTCATTGACTAGACCTAAATCATGAGGCCACCTCTAACTTAAAGAAAAGCTAGAAAAAAATTATCTTGGCTTTACACAAGAGGAAGAAAGATAAATGGAGATGGAAACCAGGTGTCAATCACAATTCTCATGTCAATCTGTGGAGATTTGTAAAACATAGTATACATGTCCATGACTTTGCTTTTGTAAAACTATTTTTGGGGTAAGGCAGAATAATAATTTGAAGAGAAAACAGAGAAATGAAGGAAATAAAGGGTAATGGAGAAATGCTGAAGTGAAATGATTTAACAAGAGAGATCAGATGTAGCTGAATAAGCTAAAAGGCACTTTTTACAAGGAAAATTCTGATACCCTTTTGAAATAGCCTGTGAAAATCCACATAGAGAATCAGGATATGTAATTCAGCTTATCTGAGCTCACAATTTGAGTTCTTAGTTATTTTTTACTCCTCCTTCAATAATAATGTAATGGTCAGGATTACTTTATAAAGATAGCTTCATATGATATTACTTATACCCTTTCAGTAAAATAATCCCTAACTTGCCAATCATTCAGTAAAATATTGGAAATGAATATAGGAAAGCACACTTAATTTTCTTACTTCTAATGTCTACTTCCAGTATATCTAAGAGATGCTTGATATCCAGGCATGATTGGGGCTTCAGCAGATAATTGAGTTTTCTGCCTACAGATCCTAGGAGTCAGGAATTTTCCCCTGGGTGGACCTAGCTCAAAGGCTGACCAATTCATCAGTACTCAACAAAACTCCAACTGGCAAGAGTAAGGCAGAGCAAGAAAGCATTTTAAATGGTACCTTCCAGTTGATACTGTGATAACTTCCAATGTTACTGCCACTCTGCTGTATGTATTTTAAATAAAAGTATTTTATTATTCAGTCATGCCCTGTAGCAAGTAAATCTAGAGTGGCACCAGGTTATAAATTTAATAAGTAAGTATGGTTGTCCATTGTGAGGTCTTAATGCCAAGCACAAGAAAGACTCTTTTTCCTCATTGTCCTAAGATCCAGTAAGTGCTAAGTGTTCTTCAAGGTAAGGGGAAATTGAACTGCTGATCTTCTAAACTGTTTGCATCTACTTCTCTGATAATAACACCATCCTCAGCAACATAGTAACAAATCTTTATGGATCAATTCTACTGTGTCAGGTCCTGTGCTAATTACTTTATGTGTCTCAATGTATTCTTCACAGTAACTCTATAAGGTAGAAAACATTATCCCATTTTATAGACAAGAAAACTGAGGGTTAAGGATATCAAATAACTTATCTATGAGAAAATATCTTAAGTCATTCCTACCAACATTCTATAAGAAAGATTTCTGTTTGCATTCTAGCCTTCTAGGTACATTAGAAAACCCTCTCAATCCAGAAAACATAGGCATGTCTAAGACAGTATAGGGCTTACCATAGCACAGATTCTAAATAAAGCATTATTAAATTAAAATGCACTCTTCAACTGCTCATATAACTTGTTTTAATCTTTCAAGGAGCACTGCCTTTTTGAAATAATAAAGAATGCAATGGAAAGGAGGGACAGGGACAGTCCAACTTACTGTCACCAAGGAAGCCTTAATACCATCTTCCATGAGGTATATTCTCTAACAATGCAGACCTGTGGTTACAGGAAAGCAAGTGAAGTCAAACAGTTCATAGCTTGATTGTCTTCTAAGTTTTTATAGCACCAAGAAAAGGCGTGACCCTACCAAGCAAGCTGGCAGGAAAATATGTCTTCTTAAAACCTTATGACCTTGAAGCACTCATCTCTGAAAACTTCTTTCACCCATTGGCAGACATACTTATCCATCATCCTATATGTGAAAGAAAATGAATCTATGGCAACAAGTTTGCTAAAAGAAATAGATTTTAAAAAAAAGAAAAAAGAAAAAACACTTTTGAGTGCATTTATAGCCCACTTTTTATTTCCAAAGGAATCTCATGGGGAAAGCCACAGAAAATGCCACAGTGATATATTTGTAGGACCTAATTTCCTAGCTATCTATACATCCAACGGAGATCTGGCTTCTCAGGAATATCTGAAGTGCCAAACAGTAATTAATATTCAGGCTTCCCAGGTAGTTCAGCGAAAAGAATCTGCCTCTCAATGCAGGAGACACAGGTTCAATCCCAGGGACAGGAAAATCCCCTGGAGAAGACAATGGTAGTATTCTTGCCTGAAAAATCCCATGGACAGAAGAGCCCAGCAGGCTATAGTCCATGGGATCACAAAAGAGCTAGACATGACTTAATGACTAAATGACAACAACAGCAACAAAACAGTATAAAAGCTTCAACTAACATTGACTCTAGTTTATCAAAATAATATTAACTTCTTAAGGTACCCATCCAATATTTTTATAAGATTTGGTATCTCATATTCTTCACTTTTAAGAAATAACTTTTAAAAAATACTATGTGCATAGTCACACACATACACTCACACATGTAGGTGCTAATTTAATTAGAAGAGCAATATTTTGGAAGTCCTAGTTGTGATATGAAGTTGAGAAGTATCTGTGATATGATGTCCTACCAGCCATATTTAATCTGATTTGACTGTTTTTCCTCTTATTTAAAACTAGTTTGACTGTCATTTAAGGTAGATATCTTCTACAAAGTTGCCATAAACACTAAATGAGCAAGTACTATACCAATGCTCCTCAAGAAAATACAAAGTTATGTTCCTGGGGGTCCCTGGTCATATTCCATCAACCAATGAATATCAATCTTCTTTACATCTGTTTCTGTTAAAAGATACCTGAGTTAATATATACTAATATTCATCAACTTTGAACTCATGGATAACAGCACTCTAATGCCTAAGTGAAGCTTTTCTAACACGTGGTTTTCTTCACAAGGGACTTCACAAGCTTCTTGTGGTTAGGAATAGTAGACAGCACTGTTCTTGTTGGCCACATTAAGCAGCAAAACCACCAACCAAAAGCACAAAGATGTGAAAAAGGCAACACAAAACTAAACAAACATCAAAAGGGACATGTTTCAATCCGGAAGCTGCAACAAGAAGGGAGGGCATAATTTTGATTCATCTCAGCTGGGAATGTTACCTGGGGACAACTAAAATTTTTCCCACTTTGTGCATGTCTGCAAATGGCCTTCAAAGTGCTAAGAGTATTAACTCTGGGGTTCCAAATAAATTTTAGCAAGCAGATGAATGAACAGGATTGGCTAATAATGAGGACTGTACTTGGAAAAAATTAAAAATCAAGCTTTGATTTTCTTAGATATAATTCTTTAGATTAGATAGAAATCCTGGAACATATTTGTCCTTAATATTCAAAGGTGTGTAGATGTCCTGCTCTAATTTTTGTACGATCCTAGATCTCCGAAAATGAATAGAACAGGCATGTGAAAAGATGCTTAACATCACTAATTATTATAGAAAAGCAAATCAAAACAACAATAAGACATCATCTCATACCTATGAGAATGACTATCATCAAAAATTCTATAAATAAATGTTGGAAAGGATATAAAGAAAAAGGGAATCCTTGCACACTGTTGGTGGGAATACAAATTAGTGCAGTCACTAGGGAAAACAGCATGGAGCTTCCTCATAAAGCTAAAAGTAGAATCACCATATGATCCAGCAATTCCGCTCCTAGATATACAGTCAGTAAAGAAAGAAAATGTTAATTTAACAAGACACACTTGCCCCAGTACACATGGCAGTACTATTTATAATTGTCAAGGTATAGAGGGTATGAGATTAAGGGCTACAAATTACTTTGTACAAATGTACAAAATAGATAAGCAACAAGGATATACTGTATAGCACAGGGAATTATAGCCATTACATTGTAATAAGTTTTAATGGCATATAAAAATCCTCAACATCACTAATTAATAGAGAAATGCAAATGAAAACTACAGAGACATATCACCTCACAATGGTCAGAATGGCCAAAGCCAAAAAGTTTATAAATAATAAATGCTTGAGAAGGTGTAGAGAAAAGGGAACCTTCCCACACTGTTGGTAGGAATGCAAATTAGTGCAGCCACTATGGAGAGCAGTATGGAGGCTCCTTGAGAAACTAAAGACAGAGTTACCTTATTATCCTGTGATCCTGCTCCTGGCATATATCTGAAGAAAACCATAATTTGAAAAGCTACATGCACTCCAGTGTTCACTGTGGCACTATTTACAATAACCAAGAAATGGAAGCAACCTAAATGTCCATCAACAGAGGAATGAATAAATACGTGGTACATATAAACAATGGAATGTTATTCAGCCATAAAAATAAATGAAATAATGCCATCTGCAGCTCCATGAATGGAGCCAGAGATTCTCATATTCAGTTAAGTAAATCAGGGAAAGAAAAATGTATGCTATCACTTATATGTGAAATAAAAAAAAAAGATACAAATGAACTTATTTACACACACAACAAAAACAGGCCCATGTACATAAAGAACAAACTTGTGCTTACCAAAAGGGTAAGAGGGGAGAGGATAAACAAAAATTAACATATGCACACTATTATATATAAAATAGATAACCAACAAAGACCCACTGTATAGAACAGAGAACTATACTCAGTATTTTGTAAAAATCTATAAGGGAAAAGAATCTAAAAAAGAATAGACATAAATATGTATATAACTAGACCAATTTGTTGTACACCTGAAAGTAACACAATACCGTAAATCAACTACACCTCAATTAAAAAACTACTGAATCACTACACTGTATGCCTGAAACTAACATAATATTGTAAATCAACTATACTCCAATTTTAAATAAAGAAAATGAAGAGAAAGCAGGCTCCAGCAAAGATTGATGAAGGTGTTGATTTGCAAGGGTCCAAGAAGCCAAAGCCAGAACAAAAAGGCTGATTCCAAATTGTTTATGTCATGTTAGTTCTAAGAGACTCTCCTTCATTTATTCAGCAAACAATTTAACATCATACTAACTTTGTCAGGCTATAGGTACAAAAAGCAAATGCATTATAGTCACTCCCCTCCAAGACTATTCTCGGCTTCTTGGGGATTGTCTATAAGCCAAATGTTTATAGCTCTTTCTGCTTACACAGGAAATGGAAATGCTGGCTTGTATTTGCCTCCACATTTATCTTCCCACACTTTTCCTGGTCTCCTGGACAGATCAGACTGGGAAAGTGGGGTGAAGATTAAAATAATGACCATATCTCCTTCCCTGAGGTTTCATATAGGCTTAAATGCATGTGAGAGCAAGATGGAAATTGTCAGAGAACATATTCATGTTAACCCGCTATCAATGACAATAATGGGAACAAAGTTATATCATTAGAAGTCACTAGCTTGGTTTTTTTCGATGAAAGAACAACTACTTTGAAAAAGTACCATATATTGATTTTTAGAAAGCTAATATTTTTTAAGACATGCTGAAAATGGCTGCTATGTACTTTCCCTTGTAGTTTAAGGATTTCAGACCATCAATATAACCATGTAACAAAGATTTATCATGCCTCTGCTAACAGAAAGTAAGTTGAAATTCAATTTTCGTACAAATAATTTATATTTCTAGAACTGAATTTTTAATATATAAAATTAAGAAACAGTAATACAAGTTCATTTGCAGATGATATGAATCTGAACATACTGCATTGAGAGTGATTCATATCTTCTCAAACTTGCATGGACAACGGTGGTAGCATCATCAATCATTCCAGTCAGAATGTGACAGAAAAGAGTCTTAAATCATATCTTAAAGGCAGGTTTTCATCATCCTTTTCTTAACCCTAACTATTCTATTCTCAAGAGCTATATACTGCATATATTTTTAACCTCATTTTAACAGTATTCTATTTTAACAGGTTCTAGGATGTTCAGGGCTTCCCTGGTGACCCAGAGGTTAAAGTGTCTGCCTGCAATGTGCAGGACCTGGGTTCAATCCCTGGGTTGGGAAGATCCCCTGGAGAAGGAAATGGCACCCCACTCCAGTACTCTTGCCTGGAGAATCCCATGGATGGAGGAGCCCAGTGGGCTACAGTCCACGGGGCACAAAGAGTCAGACATGACTGAGCGACTTCACTTCACTTCAGGATGTTCAGGAGATCAAAGTAGTCAATCCTAAAGGAAATCAACTCTGAATATTTATTGGAAGGACTGATACTGAAGCTACGGCTCTAATGCTTTGGTTACCTGATGCTAAGAACTGCCTCATTGGAAAAGACCCTAATGCAGGAAAGATTGCAGGCAAAAGGAAAACAGGGCGGCAGAGGATGAGATGGTTGGATAGCATCACCTACTCAATGGACATGGATGTGATCAAACTCCAGCAGATAGTGGAGGACAGAATAGCTGAGTACTTGAGTTTGTGGAGTCACAGTCAGACACAACTCAGAAACCGAACAACAGCAACAGATGTTCATTATAATGTATCATTCATTTCATCTATTTTTCTTGATAAAATAAAAAAGTGAATTGGTCACAGACGAAATAACTGTCCCGTTTCTTCTCATGTTAATAGAATGCTAGTGTTTTTGTATGTTCTTTGCTCAAAGGAATAGCATTTCTCACTTTGGTGAACATGATCCTGAGGGGATGAGCTCACATCAGTGACATGTGACTATAGCTTTATCATGGTATTACCATTAGCACATGCTCACCTACACACCATTCAGTAGACAAGCACTCGTTGAGGGTCTACTGCTTTCCTGGTACTGCTGAAATAATGCTGCTATTAGAAACCACTGGACCACACTGTCTAATTTTAATAGATACTAGGCAGAGTTTTGTCTTGTCTAGCAATTAATACTGCCACATATATCTCACCTAAGATTAAAGAATGGAAAGGAAGTCACACTTTGAATGCTGACTATATGTTGGGCACCATACTAGAAGTTCTTTTTACAAATGATCTCATTTAAGCCTTATAGTAAACAAGAAAGGAAAGTCATCTAACATTTACAAATGAAGAAGCTGTGTCTCAAAGAGAATAAACACATTTTACCATTGACATGCAATTTTATAGTGGTAGAACTGGAAATTAAATCTGGTTTAATCTGAACTCTACTCCATTCCACTCTTCTTTGCTCTTTGGAGTTAGGAAAACACCCCTATTTTCAGGAATCCACTAAAGTAGGCACCCTTACGTGGACAATATCCTGAGTTCCTATCAAGGAATGGATGCCTTTCTTTTCAGTCAGTACTTCAGGAAGAATCCAGTGTCATCTGTAGGTGACAATAAGTGCCAGGAATGGCATCATAGCTGAAGGACAGATCAAGGGTTTAGGGTAAATAAAATTTAAATTCTCCTGTTTCCACTCTTACAAGGAACAGCTTGGTCTGTAATTTTTCTTTCTTAATATTTTCTTACAGTGAGTTTATCAGAAACAGATAACATTCAACAGCTATATAAACCTATAAAATCCCTAAGGAAAAAAAATGGAGTCCCTCCCTTTGGGGGATACTGACATATACAGCTCCCAAAACCCCTGGGAAATAATATGTGATCACGTTTCTCACATGCTTATACTTCTTTTGTTTCGTTGACTGCAAGTGGCTTTAGTCTAGGCTTCCCAACGCCTTCTCCAACTGTTTTTCTTCTGCATAAAACATGAAATTGTCAAGCGTGGAGTACACAGTTCATTGCAGCCACCAGAAGTCACTGATTCCTGCATTTATTTTTTCCAGATTTCAAATCTAATTTTCATGCTGCTTGTCATATAGGGTTGACATGTGTCATAGGATGCTGCTACATGCTGTAGAGATACATAACCAGACAAAATTTTCAAAGAATAATACATTTTAAATGCCTGTTTAGTTTGATGTACTCAGAAAATTTCCCCCAAAATCAACATTTATGATAGTAATATAAAGAGAAGAAAGGTATTTCTCACTTAGGTCCAGAAAAGCTCATAAACAAAACTCAAAGAGAGAGTCTCCAGCTGACTTTAAATTCAGAGAGTCAACAACATTTATTAAAATATCATTGAAAGGTTGGCTGCCAATATCCTTTCAACTCTCTCCTTGATATCCTACCGACTTGGATTTCAGTCCCCTCAGATTCTCATTTAATTGCAGTGCTGATTTTCTCTGAGCTCTCTAGAGATTTCTTCGTTTACCAAGGATCAGTTTTTCTCACCTTTTAAATCTTGCCTGTACCCTGGAAATTATTATGAGCCAAAGGAAATGAGAACAGAAAGAAGAAAGTCATTTTTATCCAATAAAAGAAAGTGAAGTTGCTCAGTTGTGTCCAACTCTTTGCGACCCCCAGGACTGCAGCCTACCAGGCTCCTCCATCAGTGGGATTTTCCAGGCAAGAGTACTGGAGAGGGTCACCATTTCCTTCTCCAGGGGATCTTCCTGACTCAGGAATCGAACCTGGGTCTCCCCCATTGTAGGCAGATACTTTTACCATCTGAGCCACCAGGGAAGTCCTTTTATCCAATAGCACAGCATTTATTCACATATTTCTGTAATAAGACATATATACACACACACACACACATTCTGCATGTATGGGTAAAACAGTGTTACTGAATTAAATCAATAGAATGATGTGTCACAAAGTAAGAGGCAAGCCTTGCCATAGCCTGGTAACCTATGATCTGGGCAAAAACTCTAGGTAGACTACAGATCAAGATAACTAAGTACCATCTCCACTTCACTGTGAAGGTGTATAAAGTATAAAAATAAAGAATCATCACACCACACTGCCTGCTCTATCCTAACACACACAGATGCACATACATAATATTATCTGGAGTCATATCCCATAGAGAAGCAGAGATAAAATGCTGTCACAATCTTCTCATTTGGCAGATTTCTTCATGCAGAGTGGGCATGGTGAAATAAGGAAAAGATGAGTAAGTTGTTAATAAGGTGGAAATATACAGCATTTCTTCTAACAATACCTTAAATGTTACTTTTCTATATTAATAGGAAGTATTCATACTTGACACTTAGTCATTCAGAAGAACAGCTGTGAAATTCATTCACCCCACATGGCTTCTGGGCTGTCTTCAGTGCCTTCTAATCTCTTTGGCCTCAAATCTTGCCACTTGCCCTCATTATTTCTGCTACACAATCACTAATCTGTTGTGTGGAGCTGCACAAAATTGCCAATAATGAAACTTTTAGGCTATTAAAATGGTAGTCTGATGTTCCATCCCAGAATTCAGTTTACCCATCTCCCCACATCACTTCTTGTTGCACTCTAATCTTTGCTGCGGTTAGCTTTTCTTCACTTGCTTTCCTACACCCAGTCTTTTCCAAGCCTTCTTGGATAATTCTGACTCATTCCTTAGGGCTCTGCTTGTAAGCCTGTTTCTTTAGCAAACTTTTCACTGAAAAAAAAAAGGGGGGGTTCTGTGCTCTTCCTTATCAGAAAAGAATGTGTGTGTGTATGTATATCCATCTATCTACATATATATATATATAGGATATATCTACATCTATCTATATATATGTGTGTGTGTGCATATATATATATATGTATGTGTGTATATATGTATATATGTGTGTGTGTATATATATATATATAATTTGGGATTCTACTGTTATTGTTCTCATATGTAGCTATCTACAGCCTCTGCTCTTTGGGACACAGTCCTATCGTTTCCCCCATCCACTTTATTTTTCTGTTTCTGACAACTCACCCCATGCTAGAAATACCTGCATAGGTTATGGATTTATTCATTCTGCAAGGTATTTAAAGCTTATTTCAATGGCATTACCTCCTTCAGCCAGATAAGCAATCACAACAACCTGCTGCAAATGTGTTATTCCCCAAATTGGATAAATTCCCCAAACTCTAGACTTTCTGCTCAAAACCAGCAGAAATGGTTTCTATTAAAGTGATGGGGAAAGCTATATTTTTCACCTTATTAGTCACAAGTACAAGTCCAGGTGCTGCCAGTCCCTAATCTGATTCTTACCGATGTGGATTGAATATCTGTGCAGACGCTAGGATGATTCAGAAAAACAGCCCCATGAGATGCTATTATAGATCCAAATATTACTCCCACTGTTGTCTGAGCCTGAATTCTTTGAAATGGATAAAACTTTTCAAACTTGGCAAAAATCTATTATTGATTTTTAAGGGGTGTTTCTAATACATTCCCAGTGGATTGACAATAGCACAGACACAACTTTTCACTTTTATTTTCAGGAAAATGGGTTACCATAGGAGGACAGCAATTATTGATGTTGAAGAAAGACAACCTAAAGAGTTTTCCTCTATTAAAATCTATCTTGAGATAATCTTTTCATATAATTACTATCAGATATCATGAAGCAAAGATACAGGACAATACTGAAATTTGGACAATAAAAAAGTTGGACTACTAACAAAAGTGTCACACTTTGGATTATTTAAACTAATTCCTTAATATTTAGGCCACTAAATCTAGTATAGTCATAACCAAACTTAGTGCCCAGAAAAAAAAAGTAAAACAGATTTACATACATTAAAAACAATCTTGTCCTGAAATATATTCATAGATACACAAAAGCATAAAGGAATGAATTTTAGAACTACATATTTCACATCAAAATAAATCAGATTAAATAATCTATTGAGTGAAGTACATTCAGTTATTTCATTTAACAACTATTTACCAATATTTATCAAGTACCTACCACCCTACTGTGCACAGCAAAGACAGGGGCAATGAAAAGAGCAAACTGATACACAGACGTGCTCAGTAGGGAGTAAGAATAAACCAAAAAAACAGGAAAGTGTAACTAACAAGTACCGTAATCCATCACTCCACCTTCTGTAAACCCTGGAAAGAGTCTAGAAGGGCACATTTCTGTAGGACCTCAGCAGAAAACACAAATTCACAGCACAGTCTTAAATATTCTATTACATTGATTTGTTTCCACCAACCAAAATATCTCACCAACATGCAAACAGTTAAGAGGCATCACAACCATAGCACGTGCCCAGACCAGAGAGTTCAGGTTTTTGTTAGTTGTTGGTTTTTAATGGTTTCTGACTAATTAGTCACAGAGAGGTACAAGGGTAAATAAATGCTCCTGAAATTTATACTCAGAATCATTTTTCCATGTTTTACTTTCTGAAGCTTCATGGCAGTTTTTTTTTGTGTGTGTCCAACCTCAATTCTCCCCACACACTTAAAAGAGCTTAAAATTAAAAGGCTTGAAAGATGGGGGCAGGGGAGGGATAGTTAGGGAATTTGGGATTGACATGTATATACTGTTATATTTAAAATGGATAACCAAAAAAACCTACTATATAATACAGGGAACTCTGCTCAGTGGTATTTGGCAGCCTGAATAGGAGGGGAGAATGGAAAGGTTCGCCTAGTTAATGCTATAGTTTTTCCAAGTAGTATGGATGTAAGAGCTGGACTGTAAAGAAAGCTGAGCACCAAAGAATTGATGCTTTTGAACTGTGGTGTTGGAGAAGGCTCTGGAGCGTGGAGATCAAACCAGTCAATCCTAAAGGAAATCAGTCCTGAATATTCATTGGAAGGACTGATGGTGAAGCTGAAGCTCCAATACTTTGACCACCTGATGCGAAGAACTGACTCAGTGGAGAAGACCCTGATGCTGGGAAACATTGAAGGGAGGTAAAGAAGGGGACAACAGAGGATGAGATGGTTGGACGGCGTCACTGACGCAATGGACATGAGTTTGAACAAGCTCCAGGAGTTGGTGATGGACAGGGAAGTCAGGCGTGCTGCAGTCCATGGGGTTGCAAAGAGTCAGACACAATTGAACGAATGAACTGGACTGATAAGTGTGGTTGGATCCCTTAGCTATTCATCTGAAACTATCCCAACACTGTTAATCAGCTATACTCCAATATAAAATAAAAAGTTTTAAAAAGCCTTTCACATGGAGACGAATTATAACAGTAATGATCAAACTCACCTGACTATTCAGAAGAGATAATTACAAAGGAAAGCAGCAAGCAGAGGAAAATGAATAGGGAAATTTATGTATATATTTTAACCAAAGACAAGATTGATTTTTGTTTGTTTTTTCTTTCTGGAGCTAAAGCTCTTGAGATAAACCCAATTCTTACACAGAAAATCCCAGGTTGAGAAAGAGATTTCTTAAGTCAAGAAGGAACTTTTCTTTGTCAGGTGGCCTTTGAACTTGTTGAGCTGAATCTATCAACAGGGTCAATTCCATTGCACTTTAAAAGCAACTATGGTTAGTTTTTCAATTTAAAGTGAGCACTTACCTTTACCACCATATGCCACCAATAAAGTAGAATGGGATTATAACCAAAGGGTGAAATAAGAAATTCTAAATCTCATACACTTTGAGATTGAAAACTTATTTGTGTCATCTACTGCACATTTTAGGGATGCCACACATTTTGTGTGTCTTATCTTTTTCTAAAAAATAAAGATAAAAATATGTAAGGTCACAACCTGGAGAAGAGACAATACCTTTGCCAACAGAGCCAACATAAAATAAGATTTCATCTGTCAGACGATCCTGGCTGAATAGCTAAGTTGTGTTATATTTTGAAAATCCATGACTCAGACTTCTTCTCTGGCCAATAGAGATTAAGAGTAACCACATGTACCTTAATAACTAAAACAACTAAAAATCTGTGCTAGAGAGAAGAATAGTTCTTAGCCATTGGACATTAAACAGTGCAGAAGTGTGATTCCTGACGGAACAAAACAAAGAAGGTGATCTCTAAGACTACCCTAGCTTACCTCCTTTAAAATGTTTGCTAAAGCAGCTGGAAGGGAAACCAATAAAGAAATTGTCTCACTTAAATGAGGAGACAGAGCTGGAGTCCAGGGCGAACAAGATGGTTTTGGAGAACTGAGGAATTAAGGAAGGGAGCTACACAAACAGTAAACTCCAAAGACCTACACTGCCCCAGAGCAGTCTTACTGTTGTTGTTCAGTCACCCAGTGGTATCCAACTCTTTGCGACCCCATGAACTACAGCATGCCAGGCCTCCCTGTCCTTCACCATCTCCCGAAGTTTGCTCAAGCTCATGTCCATTGCATCGGTGATGACATCCAGCCATCTCACCCTCTGATTCGCTCTTCTCCTTCTGCCCTCAGTCTTTCCCAGCATCAGGGACTTTTCCAATTGAGTTGGCTGTTCACATCAGATGACCAAAATATGGTTGTGAGAACTGGACCATAAAGAAGGCAGAACTTAGTACTGATTAAATCATGAATGTGAAGAAACAACTCCAGGCCAGGATTAGGAGAAATAATCCTCAGAGTTTACACAGTTTATACTGTCATCAGCCTGAGTGACAAAAATTCTTATAATTTACAAGATGTCAGGTAGACTAGTCAGAGTGCTCATTAGTGGGGCTAAATCTAGACTAAACACCTAACTGATCTGAAAAGATCTGGTCCTGGTCCCACCTAACAAGTCTGTAAAGACACAAAAGGATCAATAAACTTAATGAAGTCCAGGATCAACACCCAAGAATATTCAGAAAAATACAAAAATATCCAGCACCTCAAAAGGAAAATTTCAATTTTGGTTGATGCCCAAAAGGTATCCAATCAAAAAATTACTAGACATTCAAGGAAGTTAGAAAATACAGCCCAGAACAAGGAGAAAAATAAATTGGTAGAAACAGAACCAGAAATTACACATGACAGAATCTTCAGACAAGGACATTCAGCCAGTTATTAAACAGCCACTTGAGCTATGTTACATACATTCTAGAGGGCAGAAAGAAGACTGAGCATGTTAATTAGAGACATACACTCCTAAGAAGATGCACTCAGAGAACATCAAGTGAAATGCCAGGATGGATGAATTACAAGCTGGAATCAAGACCACTGGGAGAAATATCAACAACTCAGAGATGCAGATGAAACCACTCTAATGGCAGAAAGTGAAAAGGAACTAAAGAGCTTCTTGATATGAAAGAGGAAAATGAAAAAGCTGGCTTAAATCTCAACATTCAAAAAAACTAAGATCATGACATCTAGTCCCATCACTTCATGGCAAATAGATGGGGAAAAAATGGAAATAGTGACAGACTTTATCTTCTTGGGCTCCAAAATCACTGTGAATGGTGACTGCAGTCATGAAATTAAAAGACCCTCACTCCTTGAAAGAAAAGCCATGACAAACCTGGACAGAGTACTAAAAAGCAGAGACATTACTTTGCCAAAAAATGTTCATATAGTCAAAACTATGATTTTTCCAATAGTCATGTATGGATGTGAGAGCTGGACCACAAAGAAGGCTGAGCACCAAAGAATTGATGCTTTCAAACTGTGGTGTTGGAGAAGACTCTTGAAGTGTCCCTTGGACTGCACGAAGATTAAATCAGTCAATCCTAAAGGAAATCAGTCCTGAATATTCATTGGATGGACTGATGCTGAAGCTCCAATACTTTGTCCACCTAATGTGAAGATCTGACTCTTTGGAAAAGACCATGACACTGAGAAAGATTGAGGGCAGGAGGAGAAGGGAAGAAGATGAGATGGTTAGATGGTTATCACCTATTCAATGAACACGAGTTTGAGCAATCTCTGGAAAACAGTGAAGGACAGAGTAGCCTGGCGCTCAGGAGTCCATGGGGTCACAAAGAATCAGATATAACTTAACAACTGAACACCACCACCCAAATCTAACTTCTGCTAAGGAAAACTGTTTAACGACTGAACACCACCACCCAAATCTAACTTCCGGTAAGGAAAACTATAGAATCTGAAAGGAAAAACACATGGAGTGTTATTAGCAGCAGATTAAACAAAGCATAAGAAGAGATTATTTCATCTAAAGACACAGCAATAGATACTATTCAAATTGAAATACAAATTAGGGGGGAAAAGGAGTATTTTAAAAAGGAATAGAGCATCAGTAAGTTATGTGACAGCTCAGGCTATCAGTATCCATGCAACTGGAGGCTCCAAAGGAGAATGCAGAAAAGTAGAAAAGAAAGAATACTTGAAGAAATAGCAGCCAAAACATTCCTAATTTTATATAACTATAAACTCACTGCTCCAAAAATTTCAACAAACCTCTAGTAATAGAAACACAAAGAAAACTATCCAAGGGTTATATAAATTCCTTAAGAAGTGACAATGAGAAAATCTTAAAAGTACACAATTTAGAAAAACAAAGAATGACAGTATGTTTTTCATTTGAAGCAAGGCAATCTAAAATATAGTGGAGCAGTATCTATAAAGTAGGAAGAAAAAAATCTATCATCCTAGAATTCTATATACAGTCAAATTACTTTTCAAACATGAATGAGAAAGAATGCATGTTTCAGACATCAAACTGTTGAAAGAAATCATCACCAACAGATCTGTAGTGCAAGAAATGATATAACGGAAGTCTTTCAGACTGAAAAAAAATATACCAAAATACAGATCCATGCAAAGAAATGAAAAATACTTTAAGGAGATGAACCTTCTGAATGGTGTAAAAGGACACTAAAAATTGAGGCACTAATACAACAGATATTGGGCTTTCTCGGTGACTCAGCAGTAAAGAATCCACCCACAATGCAGGAGCAGCAGGAGACCCGGGTTCAATCCCTGGGTTAGGAAGATCCCCTGGAAGAAGGCATAGCAACCCATTCCAATACTCTTGCCTAGAGAATCCCATGGATAGAGGAGCCTGTCAGGCTGCTGTCCATAGGATCGCAAAGAATTGGACACAACTGAAGTAACTCAGCAGGCAGAACACATACTAAAGCATTAGGTTACCACAAAAGAAAGAAAGTGAATTCACTCAGTCATGTCTGACTGTTTGAGACCCCATGGATGGTAGCCTGCCAGGCTCCTCCATCCATGGGATTTTCCAGGCAAGAATACTGGAGTGGGTTGCCATTTCCTTCTCCAAGGTTACCATATGCAATATTTACAATGGAAATGGTCAAGAACCACTTTTGTGAATTCCTGCAGCCTCAGCCAGGTGGATAGGAAAAGTGGTCAGAGAATTAAAAGATTGAATTTGCTAAACACTCTTTTAGGAGGGACTTTTGCCACAGAGGTCCCCAGCACTTCTTTTAGTGGGGAACATGGGGTACTTTCCATTGCTGCTCAAGCCTGGGGAATGGAGGTGTCTGGAAACACCTCATATCTGGAGTCATGGAGGACTTGTCCCTAACTCACATTTGATAAATGTCACCTAATGCCTGTATGCAGATCAGGAAGCAACAGTTAGAACTGGACATGGAACAACAGACTGGTTCCAAATAGGAAAAGGAGTATGTCATGGCTGTATATTGTCACCCTGCTTATTTAACTTACATGCAGAGGACATCATGAGAAACGCTGGGCTGGATGAAGCACAAACTGGAATCAAGATTGTCTGGAGAAATATCAATAACTTCAGATATGCAGATGATACCACCCTTATGGCAGAAAATGAAGAAGAATTAAACAGCCTCTTGGTGAAAGTGAAAGAGAAGAGTGCAAAAGTTGGCTTAAAGCTCAACATTCAGAAAACTGAAAATCATGGCATCCGGTCCCATCACTTCATGGCAGATAGATGGGGAAGCAGTGGAAAGAGTGACTGACATTATTTTGGGGGGCTCTAAAATCACTGAGGAAGGTGATTGCAGCCATGAAATTAAAAGATGCTTGCTCCTTGGAAGGAAAGTTATGACCAGCCTAGACAGCATATTAAAAAGCAGAGACATTACTTTGTCAACAAAGGTCCATCTAGTCAAGGCTATAGTTTTTCCAGTAGTTAGTACTGATGTGAGAGTTGGACTATAAAGAAAGCTGAAGGCAGAAGAATTGATGCTTTTGAACTGTGGTGTTGGAGAAGACTCTTGAGAGTCCCTTGGACTGCAAAGAGATCCAACCAGTCCATCCTAAAGATCAGTCCTGGGTGTTCATTGGAAGGACTGATGTTGAAGCTGAAACTCCAAAACGTTGGCCACCTGATGCGAAGAGCTAACTCATTTGAAAAGACCCTGATGTTAGGAAAGATTGAAGGCAGGGGGAGAAAGGGATGACAGAGGATGAGATGGTTAGATGGCATCACTGACTCAATGGACATAAGTTTGAGTAAATTCTGAGAGATGGTGATCGACAGGGAGGCCTGGCGTGCTGCTGTTCATGGAGTCATAAAGAGTCAGACACGAATGAGCAACTGAACTGAACTGAACACTGCAAGATAGAGTCAGCATAGCTTGTCCTGACTCAAGTTTCTCAAGCAAGTGATGTGGTTGTTTCCTAAGGTAAGCAGGAACTAAAAGGAAGAGGGCCAATATCATCCAATCTTGGGCGCTGTTCTATAGAGCAACCGAGAGAGATGGTGGGATCACAGTAGTAAGTACTCAAAAGTAGACGTGAACACCAGATTCCAGAAAAAGGTGTTGCAAGCAACTGTCTTGAAGAGACAGGCATCTGCCCAGACAAATTTAGAGGTACACACTAGAAAATGGTAAGTGGCCATGTTTAGAGAAAAAGACCAGCATTGAGGATGCAGAAGACTTTTCTCTATATATATTATATACTGTTTGAGCCTTTTTCTTTCCTTACTATGTGGCATTGTGGCCTTCTGCCAAAAGAACCTTTATTTTGTTCAGGAAACAGTGTGTTCAGTTGTGAGTGATAGATTTCAAATGTACATTAGTCATAAAAATTATGTCATGACTATATACATAACAATGAGTCATGACAATTATGTTCCCTGATTTCCAAAACCCCTAAAAAGAGGGAGAGCATGCAACCTATTGGTAAACGGTTTGTACCACCTTTTCCCTTTCACCTCTCTTCTTGCTATAAATGCCAAACTGCTGGCTGGAGCAGGAGCACACATACTACAGGCCTGGGAAAGGATGAAAGAATCACAGACACTCTGATCCTTACATTGTGAATGAAAATGTTAGTCACTTAGTCATGTCCCATTCTTTGTGACCCCATGAACTGTAGCCTGCCAGGCTCCTCTGTCCATGGTATTTTCGTGGCAAGAACACTGGAGTGGGTTGCCATTTCCTTCTCCAGGGGATCTTCCTGACCCAGAGATCAAACCCAAGTCTCATGCAATCCAAGCATAAGGGCTTCTCCAGTGGCTCAGACAGTAAAGAATCTGCCTGAAATGTAGGAGACCCCAGTTCGATTCCTGGGTCAGGAAGATCCGCTACCCACTGCAGTGTTTTGGGGCTCCCCTTGTGGCTCAGCTGGTAAAGAATCCACCTGCAGAGGGAGAACAAGATGGCGGGGGAGTAGGTGGATATGGAATACATCTCTCCCCACAGATACACCAGGAATACACCTTAAGGCACAGAAGTGCATACGGAACACCAGCTGAGACCTGACAGGAGTACCTGACCGGCAGAAGAGAATGTACAGAACCACACAAAACTCAGAAGGATGAAGGAACTAGGGGGAAAAACAGGAGTGTTACTAGGACTGGAGCTGCCCTCTGCCGGAGGGGGAAATGAAGCAGCGGTCTGATTCCCACATCAGGGCAACTGTCTGAGTCAGAGGAGAAACATTTAAGGCTGAGAGTGAAACAGCTGATCTGTGGGACCCCAGTCAGGGTGCCCCTTTAAGTGCCTGATGTTCTGATCTACAGATCGGCACCCCAACCAGGGGGACCCCTCTAAGTGCCTGACACATCGGACAACAGAGAAGGACCCCAGGTAAGGCAACCCTCTAAGTGCATGAATGGGCGGAACTATGGAGAAAGACTAGCCAAAGAGGCCTTCTGATCGCCAGCTTCCAGAGGCTTGAAAAAAGACTGATAGGGCCATCACTCCTACGGCTGAGGCAGTCTGTGTCACTGCACACTTGGTGCGTCCAGGGTCCCCGTGACCTAAGCAGTTGTGCCATCTTCATGCTCGACTCTCACTGGGGCAGAGCTGCCAAAGGCAAAAAGAAAAAACATCTTGCATCTGCATGTACAGTCACTTCAGTTGTGTCCAACTCTTTGCAAACCTGTGGACTGTGAACTGCCAGGCTTCTCTGTCAAGGGGGTTCTTCAGGCAAGAATACTGGAGTGTACTGGCCAACACTGGTTGCCATACCCTTCTGGAGCACTGTATTTCCTGCTGCCCTAGCTGCCAACCCCCCCGAGTACCTGGTGCTGCCAGAACCCCTGCGACCCAAGCAGCTGCACCACCTCCGCACCTGGCCCTCACTGGGGCAGACCCAAGTCCTCCAGGGCAGCCTCAGGAGCAAACCCCAGTGGACGACCCACATGCAGAGGTGGAGATAAAACCCCAAATGAAACCCAGGGGCAATGAAGCTTAGGAAGAAGACTCAAAACCTTCCCACCAGCTGTACAAGCTGCAGATTAAATCCACACGACCAACTAGGCAGACTCGGTGTCTATGGAATATATAAAAGGTCACTGAGAGCTCCAACAAAAGAAAACGCACTAGTTCTGACAGCTGTGGGCATTGGAGGCAAGAACACAGGAGCAGGACCAGATTAGCATCTGAGCTGCCCCCGCAGCAGGTCCAGAGACCAGCGCCTTGTTGGAGGGCATCCTAGGCAGGTGAGGTGGACTGTGACTCCCAGCGAGGGAAAGGATCCTGACATCAATGACTCAAGGAAAACATTATTCTTATGTTTTGACTTGTTTCATAGTGTCTTTTGGATTTTTTTTTCTTTTTTCCTTCTTTTGTTCCCCACTGTTATACTTGTCTACTTTATTGGCACTACAATATCTAGTTAAGCTTTTAAGTTGCTTTTTACTTTTTTAATCACACATTTTATTGTTGTTATAAACTTCTGCCTCTACACTGTCCTTCTGCAGTTCTGTGGAGTTTTCCTTTTTTTGTCTTTCCTCTCCCCCCCCCCACCCTTTTTTTTCTTTTCTCTTTTTCTAATTCTTAATTTTAATTTTTTAAACCTATTATTTCTTTCTACATTTATTCCTTTGTTTCCTTTCCCTACTGTTCTTTTCCCCCTGCAGTTAATCTTTATTGTATATAAATCTTCTTTATCTACCTCTATTTAAATTTGCATATATATTCTTTCTCCATTTTCTTTCTTTCCTTTCCTCTCCACATATTTGTTAGTGGTTTTTTTGTTTTGTCTTGTTTTTTGCTTTATTCCTCACTTGGCATCTTGCTTTAGTATTGTTTTCCACCTTATGTGTTAGTTAGTTTTGTTACTGGTAGATATAATTTTTGGTTTCCTTTGTTCATTGCATCAATCTATTGTACTCTGTTTTTGTTGAACTGTTTTGATTTTGCTTATGGATGTATACATATATATTTCGTTATTTTAATTATTATTTGCCTGATTTTGTAACCACCATTTGTCTGGGGTTCATCTGGTTTCTCGTTTTGGGGTATGTGTTTTAATCTCACTTAATGTCATAACAAACCACTTGTGGAATCTTCATTCCTGACCAGAGAGATCAAATGCTGAGCCTTTGGAGTGAGAGTGCTGACTCCAAGACCCAGAGAACTAACCCTAGGGAGTATCAAATAGTGAGAACTCACACATAGGAAACCACTTCAATACAAGACCCAGCATCACCCAATCAACAATAGCACCCTGTGCAGGACACCTCATCCAAACAAGAAACAAAACAAAAATAAAAATGCAATCATCAACAGAAAGGATTACCAGCTCACTCAGCCTTGCCCCTCAGAGGAAAATCAAACAAACAAACAAACAAATCTCAACATAAATCTCACCCTATACAAAGCTTACACAAACTGGACAAACCTTAGGAGGGCAGAAACCAAAAGAAAAGAAGAATTCAACCTTGAAGCCTGTGAAAAGGAGACTCCAAACACAATAAGTGCAAAAAAAGAAAGAAAGAAAGAAAGAAAAGGCAGAGAAATGCTGCACAAATGAAGGAACAAAGAAAAAAACACAGAAGTCCAAATAAATGAAGATGAAATAGGCAAACTACCTGAAAAAAAATTCAGAATATTGATAGTAAAGATGATCAAAACCTTAAAAACAGAATGGAGAAAATGCAAGAATCAATTAACAAAGACCTAGAAGAATTAAAGCATAAACATACAGTGACAAACAACACAATTAAATACTCTAGAAGGATTCAATAGCAGAACATCTGAAGCAGAAGAAAGAATCAGTGAGATGGAAGACAAAATGGTAGAAATAAATTCTGAAGAGCAGAATAAAGTAAAAAGAATGAAAAGAACTGAGGATAGTCTCAGAGATCTCTGGGGCAGTATAAAACACACCAACATTCAAAATATAGGGGCCCCAGAAGAAGAAGAGAAAAAGAAAGGGTAGGAGAAATTTTTTGAAAAGAGTATAGTTGAAAATGTCCCCAAAATGGAAAAGGAAATAGTCGATCAAGTTCAAGAGGCACAGATTCCATACAGGAAAAACCCAAGAAGAAATAAACCAAGACACATACTAATCAAACTAACAAAGACTAAACACAAAGAATATTAAAAGCAGCAAGGGAAAAACAACAAGTAACATACAAGGGAAACCCCATACATTTAATAGCTGATCTTTCAGCAGAAACACTGCAGTTTCTCCTGCAGAAGGGACAGAACTCAAACAGAAAGGCATGGCAGGATATATTTAAAGTACTGGAAGGGAAAAATCTACAACAAAGATTACTGTACCCAGCAAGGTTCTTATTCAAAATTGATGGAGAAATCAAAAGCTTTTCAGACAAGCAAAAGTTAAGAGAATTCAGTACCACCAAACCAGCTTTACAACAAATGTTGAAAGGACTTACATAGTCAAGAAATACAAGAGAAGAAAAAGATCTACAAAATCAAACCCCAAACAACTAAGATAATGACAATAGGAGCAAATATATCAATAATTACTTTAAATGTAAATGCATTAAATGCTCCAACCAAAAGACACAGACTGGCTGAATGGATACAAAAACAGGACCCATATATATGCTGTCTACAAGAAACCTACTTCAGACCTAAAGACACATATAGACTGAAAGTGAGAGGATGGAAAAGCACATTCCATGCAAATGGAGCAAAAGAAAGCTGGAGTAGCAGTCCTCATATCAGACAAAATAGACCTTAAAATAGAGAAGATGACAAGAGATGAGGAAGGACACTGCATAATGATCAAGGGATCAATCCAAGAGGAAGACAAAACAATAGTCTGTACACCCAACATAAGAGCACCTCAATACATAAGACAAATGGTGACAGACATAAAAGGAGAAATGGACAGTAACACAATAGTAGTAGGAGACTTTAACACCCCACTCACACCAATGGACAGATCATCAAAACAGAAATTAATAAGGAAACACAAGTCTTAAATGATACATTGGGTGAGATGGATCTCATTGATATCTTCAGGACATTTCATCCAAATGCAGAAGAATACACCTTCTTCTCAAGTGCACATGGAACATTCTCCAGGATGGACCACATCTTGGGTCACAAATCAAACCTCAGTAAATTCAAGATAATTGAAATCATATCAAGCATCTTCTCTAACCACAATGCTATGAGACTAGATATCAATTACAAGAAAAAAAACTGTTAAAAACCCAAACACATGGAGATTAAACAATATGTTTCTAAATAACCAACAGGTTACTGAAGAAATTAAAAGGGAAATCAAAAAAATTCTAGAAACAAATGACAATGAAAGCATGACAACTCAAAACCTATAGGATGCAACAAAAGCAGTTCTAAGAGGGAAGCAATACAATCCCACCTCAAGAAATAAGAAAAACATTGAATAGACAACCTAACTTTACACCTAAAGCAACTGGATAAAGAAGAACAACAACAAAAACCAAAATTAGCAGAAGAAAACAAATCATAAAGATTAGAGCAGAAATAAATGAAAAAGAAATGAAAGAAACAATAGTAAAGATCAATAAAACTAAAAGCTGGCTCTTTAAGAAGATAAACAAAATTGACAAACCTTTATCTAGACTCATCAAGAAAAAAAGAAGAATCAAAACAACAAAATCAGAAACGAATAAGGAGAAGTTACAACAGACAATGCAGAAATACAAAGGATTGTAAAAGACCATTATGAGCAACTTTATGGCAGTAAAATGGATAATCTGGGAGAAATGGACAGATTCTTAGAAAAGTTCAATCTTCCAAGACTGAACCAGGAAGAAATAGAAATTATGAACAACACAATTACAAGCACTGAAATGGAAGCTGTGATCAAAAACTTCCAAAAAACAAAATCCCAGGACCAGATGGCTTCACAGGAGATTTCTATCAAACATATAGAGAAGAGCTAACACCTATCCTTCTAAAACTCTCAAAAACTGCAGCAGAAGGAACACACAAAACTCATATATAAGGCCACCATCACCCTGATATACCAAAACCAGACAAAGACAACACACAAAAAAAGAAAACTACAGGCCAATATCACTAATGAACATAGATGCAAAAATCCTCAACAAAAGTTTAACAAACAGAATTCAACAACACATTAAATAGTTCATACCCCATGATCAAGTTGGGTTTATTCCAGGGATACAAGGATTCTTCAATATAAGTAAATCAACCAATCATATTATAAGTAAATCAACATCATATTAACAAATTGAAAGATAAAAACCATATTATAATCTCAATAGATGCAGAAAAAGCCTTTAACAATATTCAACACCCATTTATGATTAAAACTCTTCAAAAAATGGGCATAGAAGGAACCTACTCAACATAGTAAAGGCTATATATGATAAGCCTACAGCAAATATTATTCTCAATGGTGAAAAAACTGAAAGCATTCCCCTTAAGATCAGGAACAAGATGAGGCTGTCCACTTCCACCACTGTTATTTAACATAGTTTTGGAAGTCCTACCACAGCAATCAGAGATGAAAATGAAATAAAAGGAATTCAGATTGGAAAGGAAGTAAAGCTCTCACTGTTTGCAGATGACATGATACTGTACATAGAAAACCCTAAAGATACTATCAGAAAATTACTAAACCTAATTAGTGAATTTAGCAGTTTCAGGATACAAAATCAGTACACAGAAATCACTTGCATTTCTACATACTAACAATGAAAAATCAGAAAGAAAAATTAAGGAATCAATTCCATTCACCACTGCAGCAAAAAGAATTAAATATCTAGAAATAAACTTACCTAAGGAGACAAAAGAACTATACACAGATAATTATAAGACACTAATGAAAGAACTCAATGATATAAACAGATGGAGAAATATTCCATGTTCCTGGGTAGGGAATCAATATTGTGAAAATGACTGTACTACCAAATGTAATCTACAGATTCAATGCAATCTCTATATACAGCCACTATAGAAGACGGTATGGAGCTTCCTTTAAAAACTAGGAATAAAACCACCATATGCCCCAGCAATCCCCCTCCTAGGCATATACCCTGAGGAAACCAAAATTGAAAAGGACACATGTATCCCATTGCTCACTGCATCACTATTTACAATAGCTAGAACATGGAAGCAACCTAGATGTCCATCAACAGATGAATGGATAAAGAAGCTGCGGTACATACATATAATGGAATATTACTCAGCCATAAAAAGAATACATTTGAATCAGTTCTAATGAGGTGGATGAAACTAGAGCCTATTACACAGAGTAAAGTAAGTCAGAAAGAAAAAGATAAATGTTGTATACTAACATGTATATATGGAATCCAGAAAGATGGTACTGAAGAATTTATTTGCAGGGCAGCAATGGAGAAACAGACATAAAGAGTGGATTTATGGACATGGGGTGAGGGGAGGAGAGGATGAAATGTATGAAGAGAGTAACATGGAAACTTACATTACCATGTGTAAGATAGATAGGCAACAGGAATTTGCTGTGTGTCTCAGGAAACTCAAATAGGTGCTCTGTATCAACCTAGAGGGGTGTGATGGGAGGGAGATGGAAGGGACATTCAAAAGGGAGGGGATATATGTATACCTATGGCTGATTCATGCTAAGGTTTGACAGAAAACAAAATTCTGTAAAGCAATTATCCTTCAATTAAAAAAATAGCTTTTTTTCTCTTTTTTAAAAAAGAGCATTAGGAAACACACAAATAAAAAAAAAAGAATCCACCAAAAATGCGGAAGACCTGGGTTCAATCCCTGGATTGGGAAGATTCCCCAGAGAAGGGAAGGGCTACCCACTCCAGTATCCTGGCCTGGAGAATTTCATGGACTGGATAGTCTGTGGGGTTGCCAAGAATTGGACACAACTGAGCGACTTTCACTTTCACTTTCTACATTATGGAAATAGTAAATCAGAGCCAGAACCTCCTGACATCTTGTTACCTAAGATCACAGGCATGTACCCACCAGCTTCAGCAGCCCACTTTTGAAAGATCATTAGAACTGCACCTCAGGCCTCACCACAGACCTACTGAATCTGAAACAGCATGTTATTGACAAGATTCTAGGTGACTCATGGACACATCAGAGTTCGAGAATCACTACAGAAAAAATAACCCCGTTTAAGTTGTTCTCAGATATAACGTTAACTGAAGTTAAAACTATTTTAATCTATGTATGTATTACATTCTCAATGTTTAAAAAATTAAACATGTGATATAAAAAAAAATATTTACATAAACTTTAAAAAAGGTTAAGGGCCTTTTTTTTTTTTTAATTTCCTTTTAGCATAGGTACAAAAGAGAAAAAAATTAGTAATGATAAAGTGAGCTTGCTCTTTCTTTCAGGATCAAAACTAACTTCAAAATAATTATAAATATGTAAGTTTTAACCTGTGGGCCATCCTGTATAAAAGCTGTCAGTTCAGTTCAGTTGCTCAGTCAGGTCCAACTCTTTGTGACCCCACAGACTGCAGCACGCCAGGCCTCCCTGTCCATCACCAACTCCCGGAGCTTGCTCAAACTCACATCCATCGAGTCGATGATGCCATCCAACAATCTCATCCTCCGTCGTCCTCTTCTCCTCCTACTCCCAATCCCTCTCAGCATCAGGGTCTTTTCCAATGAGTCAGCTGTTCCCATCAGGTGGCCAAAGTATTGGGGGTTCAGTTTGAGCATCAGTCTTTCCAATGAATATTCAGGACTGATTTCATTTAGGATTGACTGGTTGGATCTCATTGCAGTCCAAGGGACTCTCAAGAGTCTTCTCCAACACCACAGTTCAAAAGCATCAATTCTTCAGCACTCAGCTTTCTTTCTAAGTCCAACTCTCACATCAATACTGACTACTGGAAAAACCATAGTTTTGACTAGATGGACCTCTGTCGGTAAAATAATATCTCTGCTTTTTAATATGCTTTCTAGGTTTGTCATAGCTTTTTTTCCAAACAGTAAGGCGTATTCTTGCCTTGGAAACCCCATGAACAGTATGAAAAGGCAAAAGGACATGACACTAAAAGATGAACTCCCCAGGTCAGTAGATGCCCAATATGCTACTGGAGAAGTGTGGAGAAATAACTCCAGAAAGAATGAAGAGACTGAGCCAGAGCAAAAACAATGCCAAAACAGCTGTAATAAAAGCTGTAGCTTAATATTTAAGAAGCTACAATAATAAGCCGATACAGATTTATAATCAATTTTCAAAAATTTTATAAAACTGTTCTTGTTGGCTCTAGATTTGAATTTCATCCAATGTTCAAATATAAGCAGTGCAATAATTCTATCAAAATAAATTGTTTGTATATACATGAATGCATGCTCAGTGGCTTGTCATGTCCAACTCTTAACAACCCCGTGGACTACAGCCTGCCGGGCTACTCTGTCTGTGAAATTTTCCAAGCAAGAATGCTGGAATGGGCTGCCTTTTTTTGGCTGGTGTTTAAATCCTAGATGCTGACTAAAGAGCACAGACTGAAATCACCTGCATTCAGTAAAAACAAGTTCCCACCACTAGCATTTTCCATTTCTGCTCACTGCTCAATTAAACCGCTTATGTATCCTGGCTCTGCTGTAAAGAAATTTTGGGCTCAAATCCCAGGATTGATTCCACTGCCACAGGATTGTCAGCTACAGAATTCTTTAAAATGTTCTTTCCTTCTACATTTATTTAACTCAAAGATTTGAAGTCTTAGTTGCCAAAAGTTTTACACTAACAAAAATTTCACAGGAGAACTAAGAGAATCAGAAAGCAGTGACTGAGTCAATCATTTTCTTACCCAGATGCTGAACATATCAGTAGAATAGAAAATAAATCTATTTGATAAACCAAAAAGCTATATACAGTGTACTCTATAAATACATTTTACAAACATGCATGCAAGGCTCAAGTAGAACAAGTCTGAGGAAGTAACTTATGCATATAATCTCCACCAAATATGTAACAGCATCACTGCCACTCTGGTTTCATCATCACATTTTATATAAAGAACAGAGGAAAAGGATATTAAAGTAACTACACCTTTGGTTTTACACCAATATTGAAAATATCTGAATGATTATGACTTTGTAAAAATCCCATCAAACCAATTGTGCATTGAAAGTGTTTTTTATTTTAGTTTATGACTACCTTCAAAACCCACCTCTAACTTCTCTGGGGGCTCAGGTAGTAAAGCATCTGCCTACAATATGGGAGACCTGGGTTCGATCCCTGGGTGGGAAAGATCTCCTGGAGAAGGGAATGGCAAAACCCACCTCCAGCAGCTATTTTTCAATAATCAAAGTCTGAAAGGCCTTGTACATCTCACAGCACTCTAATCTTCTCTATCTTTCTCAGATCTATACCCAAGTCTCCTATTTGACTTTGAGCCCCACCCCACCCCTGGGACTTTCCTAGGTGAACCGCTGTCCACTTGCAGAAATACAGTTGCTCTGCTTTGCTTACTGTTCCATTTTATCAATGGATGGCTAAGAATTCTCTTGCTTGCTTCTGAGAGACTAGTTTTAAAGGGGGTGATTAGGAGTGAAATTATAAAAGTTGCCCTAGGGCTGAGTGGAATTAAAATAGAATGCTGATTCTATTTCTGGATTCCTGTCTGCTGATAATTAGCTGAAAGACTGTGAATCAGGCTCCTAATCTCTCTGAGCTTCATGTTCTCAGTCAAGAGAGGGGTTTGCTCTAGATTCAATTAACACAATGAACAACTAGGATCCCCAAGCCCCACCCCGACCCCCAAGCTCTTTAACCTTCTGAGCTTAGGGGGTTTCCTCCGCAGCCTTCCCAACCCTCCCTTGTCATGCACACAACTGAGGAAAATTCCCATGGGCCCTCTCAGAGAACATGCTTCACAAGATTCAAAATCCAGTTGCAAAGGCCTTTCCAACATGATTACTGCTTTAACTATAGGTAAGAGGTAGCAGCCTACATACAAATTTTAATGAATTCACACCAAATTGTCATACCTCTAAGCGATGCAGCAATTCAAAATCAGGTTTCTCCTCCAAGATTAATCATGGCTGTCTGACACTATTACCCACTGAAATGTTTTTAAAGCCCACAATACTGAGAATTTCAAAAAGTGTCACACACCAGCAATTCCTATTAGTGAAAACAGGAATATGACAACTGAATATAACCAGAGGGGGAGAGCTGCCCCAGGCGGTTTCGTAATACGATGGCCCAGCTTGCACTTCTGCAGGGCAGGATGAAAGCTGGAGCTGACCTTGGCAGGAATACCCAGGACACCTTTCTATTAGGCTAAGGTTTCTTTTTAAATGCTTTGGAACCTGGGAAACAAAGAGGAATTCTGTTCTCAACAACCAATTGTGCTGCTTGGTGTCACCTTTTCTGTTTCCTGACACACACATTTGCATTGCAATGGCCAGAGAAAACTTCTCTTTTCCCTTCGTAATTGGACTGAATTGCTCCTAGATTTTTCTTCTGCTCCCAAAAGCAATAATGAGGGGGTGGAATACTTTAAGCTCAGTGGTAGAATTATTTAAAGTGCTTACAAATGGATGGATTCTTATGCCAAGGTAGGTGTTTCCTTCTCTGCCAGCTCCTTCCCAGCTCTCTCTTTTCTCAAATGAATTTCCTTGGTTATATTCTTTCTTACAGACATCCAATTGCATTTGTTTGTTTTCACTTTGTCTCTGGGTGTGTGACTCTGTACATTTGTGGCTTCAAACTGTGCTTAAGTAACAGGTCAGTAACACCCCCCTACACTAGGAGGGTCTTGCTGTATTTTTTGTGTGCAGTCTGTTCCGATTTCTTAGGCAACACAAACCTAGGTGTGGAGAGGAGAAAGGAAGAAAACTGCCTTGAGGCAAAATCTGTTCTTGTGGAATTTAGAAAGCTTTGCTCAGGACCTTCCATTTGTCTGTCTAGGCTTTTCCAACATCCTTTCTTCCCCTCTCTCCCTATGAGTTCTCTTCCTCTCTTTATCACAGTTCCCCATCTCCAAAATCTCATCAATCCCCCCTTGTATGTGGGGAAAATTATGAACAAATACACATAAAGAGGTTAAGGGTATAATGTACTTGTCTCTTCCAAAGGTATTATCAATGTTTAAACTATGTAAAACATTAATGGTGAATTTTGTTGTTGCTGTTGTTGTTCAGTTGCTAAGTCATGCCTGACTCTTTGCAACCCCAAAGACCGAACATCAGGGTCTTTTCCATGATGTCTTAGATTCTGCCTTATCTGTACTTTTTAATGATTCTGAGAAACAGGATGTCTTTCTATTCACTCTAGGTATCGCTACATAAGCAGCCCTCTAAACTTTTGATTTGCCTAGAACTATTCTAGAGTGGTAAATGGTACTATAGCTTATATCCCATTTCTTCAATACCTCCTCATAGCATCAGTTTTCACTCCAATCCCTAAGAAAGGCAATCCCAAAGAATGCTCAAACTACCACACAATTGCATTCATCTCACACACTAGTAAAGTAATGCTCAAAATTCTCCAAGCCAGGCTTCAGCAATACATGAACCGTGGACTTCCAGATGTTTAAGCTGGTCTTAGAAAAGGCAGAGGAACCAGAGATCAAATTGCCAACGCCTGCTGGATCATCGAAAAAGTAAGAGAGTTCCAGAAAAACATCTATTTCTGCTTTATTGACTACACCAAAGCCTTTGACTGTGTGAATCACAATAAACTGTGGAAAATTCTGAAAGAGATGGGAATATCAGACCACCTGACCTGCCTCTTGAGAAACCTGTATGCAGGTCAGGAAGCAACAGTTAGAACTGGACATGGAACAACAGACTGGTTCCAAATAGGAAAAGGAGTACATCAAGGCTGTATATTGTTACGCTGCTTATTTAACTTATATGCAGAGTACATCATGAGAAACGCTGTGCTGGAGGAAGCACAAGCTTCAGTCAAGGTTGCCGGCAGAAATATCAATAACCTCAGATATGCAGATGACACCACCCTTATGGCAGAAAGTGAAGAGGAACTAAAAAGCCTCTTGATGAAAGTGAAAGAGGAGAGTGAAAAAGTTGACTTAAAGCTCAACATTCAGAAAACTGAGATCATGGCATCTGGTCCCATCACTTCATGGGAAAGAGATGGGGAAACAGTGGAAGCAGTGTCAGACTTTACTTTTTGGGGCTCCAAAATCACTGCAGATGGTGACTGCAGCCATGAAATTAAAAGACACTTACTCCTTGGAAGGAAAGTTATGACTAACCTGGATAGCATATTAAAAAGCAGAGACATTCCTTTGCCAACAAAGATCCATCTAGTCAAGGCTATGGTTTTTCCAGTGGTCATGTATGGATGTGAGAGTTGGACTGTGAAGAAAGCTGAGCACTGAAGAATTCATGCTTCTGAACTGTGGTGTTGGAGAAGACTCCTGAGAATCCCTTGGACTGCAAGGAGATCTAACCAGTCCATCCTGAAGGAGATCAGTCCTGGGTGTTTATTGGAAGGACTTATGCTGAAGCTGAAATTCCAATACTTTAGCCACCTGATGTGAAGAGTTGACTCATTGGAAAAGACCCTGATGCTGGGAGGGATTGGGGGCAGGATGAAAGGGGACGACAGATGAGATGGCTGGATGGCATCACTGACTCGATGGACATGAGTTTGAGTAAACTCCAGAAGTTGGTGATGGACAGGAAGGCCTGGTGTGCTGTGATTCATGGGGTCTCAAAGAGTCGGACCCGACTGAGCAACTGAACTGAACTGATTCTAGAGTGGTAAATGGTACCAGAGCCTATATCCCATTTCTTCAATACCTCCGCATAGCATCCACATCATTCCCAGCATGGATCACAGACATAAAAACACATGTACCTCCATCTTCTGTTTATTAGCTAGTTCCTTATCATTTCCCTGGTGGCTCAGATGTTAAAGTGTCTGCCTGCAGTGCGGGAGACCCAGGTTCAATCCCTGGGTTGGGAAGATCCCCTGGAGAAGGAAATGGCAACCCACTCCAGAACTCTTGCCTGGAAAATTCCATGGACTGAGGAGCCTGGTAGGCTAACAGTCCATGGGGTCTGCAAAAAGTCAGACACGACTGAGCAACCTCACTTTAACTTTCACTATTATTTACCTCACCTATGTTGGTTTTGGTTCCCCTGCCAAAGCACAGAGCAAGGTTATCAAGGAACACTGATACCCGTCTATAAGATAGCCCTTTGTATCAAAGATACTCCTTCTTTCAAAGGGGCACAGGACTCTGGTTAATGAAGGTAAGACCCTATCATCCTGTCATAGTGCTCTCTGGTGACTTTGAGATCCTTCACAGATGGCGTGAACGCTAAAATGGCTGCATTCGGTTCAGTCAGTCACTCAAGTCGTGTCCGACTCTTTGTGACCCCATGAATCACAGCACGCCAGGCATTCCTGTCCATCACAAACTCCCGGAGTTTACTCAAACACATGCCCATCGAGTCGTTGATGCCATCCAGCCATCTCATCCTCTGTTGTCCCCTTCTCCTCCTGCCCTCAATCTTTCCCAGCATCAGGGTCTTTTCCAATGAGTCAACTCCTTGCATGAGGTGGCCAAAGTATTAGAGTTTCAGCTTCAGCATCAGTCCTTCCAATGAACACCCAGGACTGATCTGCTTTAGGATGGACTGGTTGGATCTCCTTACAGTCCAAGGGACTCTCAAGAGTCTTCTCCAACACCACAGTTCAAAAGCATCAATTCTTCGGTGCTCAGCTTTCTTCACAGTTCAACTCTCTATGGTTGCATATGGTACATCAAATCCATGGTGTGATATTTTTTATCAATTTAAGAAACTAAAAAATTCCATGCTATGTGGTCTCTAAACCCTAAATAATGTGCTGCATGAACATCTCAATAAAATGCAAGGAAAAAGGAAGGAAAGCAACTGCCCAAAAGTCCAGTGTATTCCAAACCACTAGGGGAAAAAAATTGGGACAGAACAGAAAAGAAAAACTGAGTCAGAACGGGTATTTTTTTCTACATTTAACAAATTTTCATGAATATCCATGAATAAAATAATGAGTTAATCAATACTTCTTGCTTTCAGAGAGTCTCGTAACTAGTACCAGAGAGAGAAATAAAGCACGCACACACACACACATTACATAGACAATATGCAGTGGCAAGCTGGTAAGTAGTCTGAAGGGAGATTACAAGGGGCCCAAAAGCATACAGATGGAGAAGGAAATGGCAACCCACTCCAGCATTCTTGCCTGGAGAATCCCATGGACAGAGAAGCCTAGTTCATGGGCTCACAAAGAGTCAAACATGACTGAACAATTCTCACTCACTCACTCAAGAGCATATGGAAGGGGATCATGACCCAGTCTACTGGGCCCAGGAAGATGAAAAAGAAATATTTCAGCTGTGATCTGAAGGGTGAGTAAAGAGGTAAAGAAAGTTCAGAAAGCACTGCCTTGACAGATCTTGAAAAGACTCTGAACAGGAAGAAAATCTGGGCTATTTTAGTAACAGTAAGAAGGTCAGAATGACAGTATTCAAGAAATCAAAGAAGAGTTTGACATTGCATAAGCTGGGAGGAGTATGGAATAGAGGCCTACCATAGAGGCCTTCCAGATAAACTATGTTAATAATTTTGGTAAAAATGAAGAGCAATTGGAAGAAATGGAAGTCTTTAGGCTGTTTGAATACAAAAATGATCACACCAACTACACAATGAAGAATAAATCAGACAGTACAGAAAGTTAATATGGGCAAAATTCTTAGCAGATAAAACAAACACATTCACAAAATAATTCACTTAATAATTATAGTTTAGGATAGGGCAGTGTTTGTAAAAAGAGATAAATGGAAAGATTGGGGACATATTTGGGAGGTAAAAGATCTATGTCTTTATGCTATTTACGGAAACACATTTGCTCAATCAGGATTGTTGGGGACTCAATAATAGACATGTTGAATTTGGGATGTCTCAGAGTTCAATCCCTGGGTCAGGAAGATCCCCTGAGGTAGGAAGTGGCAGCCCACTCCAGTATTCTTGCCTGGAAAATTCCATGGACAGAGAAGTCTGGCTGGCTATAGTCTATGGGGCCACAAAAAGTCACATATGACTTAATGATGGGACACATGCACACATATACTGAGAGCTATGACGATGTAACAAGTAGGTAATTTACAATGCAGCTTTACAGCTCAAAGGAGAAGATTGATTTAGAGATTAGAAGTCAGGAGTTGTTGGCAAACAGATGAATTGAAGCCCTGGTTAAGAATAAAGAAGAGTTGAAGTTTTTGAGAATGCTAAAAGAAGATAATCCCAAAAAAGGATCGATGCAAAATAATGAGGGTCTAGCTATCTAATAGTGATCAGTGGAGGAGAACATCTTTTAGGGGAAAAAAAGGATAAAACCTTAAATGGGTAAATATAGAGATACATTTGGTTACAGGATATTTCAAGGGAATGAGAAGAAAATCAGTGTGGACAGAGACTCAGAATTCTGTGTTCTTCATCTCATGACCAATAAAATGGTGTCATACACAAAGCAGAAGTTTAATAAAGAAAGGAAAAACAGCAATAAAGAAAGGTCAAAAAGAGTCTACTTTGACAAAGGATTTTTACATGGGGTTGGAGAAGACAACTCATCATTTAATTCAAGCGTGTTTCTTCTCTACATTATATAAAGGACTCTAGGGATGATTGAAGCAAGTGGTATGACACATTTATTTCTAGTTAAGAAGGTGACTGCTGCTCCTTTAACCATTTGTGAAAATGTCAGGGAATAAATCAATGAAAAAGATTAATTTTGAGGAAACATTAATTTTATAGTATAATATACCAATAAAATGATATTTCCTCAGATTCAAAAGTAAACACAACTGCCTCCTTTCATGTCATTTCTCAATTGCTCATTTACCATAACATATCAACACTCTATACTTTTAAGTAAAATTAAATTTCCACTGCCCTTCAGTTGAGGTTTTTAATTAAATATTTCACTAGAAATTTTATACTTCTATTCAAGGCTGCTATTAGAGCCAACAGGTGAGATAAAGCTATACCAGGGCAAGAAATCTGACTGACTCTACTTTCCTTCAAAGAAACGTTGAAAATAGCAATTTTTTTGTACAAGTAAATATTTTCATTTTTTAATATTATACTCTTAAAGAGAAAAAGCACTTTTTAAAAAGTATATAGTTTTTGAATTGAATAAATTTTGCACACTTTAACTGAAATTTAGCATGTTATCCAAGAACTACTAAAAATAAAAATAAATATTTATGTTACAGGCACCACATATGTATGCTTACACAAGGAAAGCTGTATATGGTCAAACATTCTATTATCAACTATGTCATTCTTTCTTCATCCAGAAGACTCTACAGACTCCTGGCTTCAGGCAAATTTGCTGCCATTGACCATACTAATAGGATGGAACTGGTAAATAGTATACACTGAAACTTCAGTGTTTTTATTTGGAACCATAAAGTCACTTGTCTTTATTCCTTCCCATGTATAATATTAGTTCTCATCTCCCAACATATACCAGCATCCTTCTTGTTATTATCTTCCTTTATTGAAGTATAGTTGATTTACAATGTTCTGTTAGTTTGAGGTGTACAGCAAAGTGATTCAGATATACACACACATATAATACATATAAATATTTTTCAGATTCTTTTCCATTATAGGTTGTTACAACACACTGAATATAGTTCCCGGTGATATAGAGTAGATCCTCATTGTTGATCTATTTTATGTACAGCAGTGTGTATCTGTTAATTATTTCACCTTCTTTTCTCCCCATAGTACTTAGCACAATATGTTTTCATAGTAAGTGATCAATAAATCATCCATCATTTATCTTGTTGTATGTGTTCCAGGGTCCATTTAAGTTGACTTTGAAGGTCATTTCATCTATACAGTTAGCAAAAACAAGACCTGGAGCTGACTGTGGTTCAGATCATCAGCTCCTTATTGCAAAATTCAGGCTTAAACTGAAGAAAGTAGGGAAAACCACTAGGCAATTCAGGCATGACCTAAATCAAATCTCTTATGATTATACAGTGGAGGTAACAAATATATTCAAGGGGTTAGATCTGGTGGACAGAGTTCCTGAAGAACTATGGATGGGGGTTTTTAATACAGGAGTTGGTCAGGAGTCAATAACCAAAACCATCCAAAAGAAAAAGAAATGCAAGAAAGCAAAGTGGTTGCCTGAGAAGGCTTTATAAATAGCTGAGGAAAGAAGAGAGGCAAAAGGTAAGGGAAAAAGGGAAAGATACACCCAACAGAATGCAGCGTTCCAGAGAATAGCAAGGAGAGATAAGAAGGCCTTCTTAAATGAACAATGCAAAGAAACAGAGGGAAATGATAGAATGGAAAAGACCAGTGATCTCAAGAAAACTCGAGATATCAAGGGAACAGTTGCAAGAATGGACAATATAAAGGACAGAAATGGTAAGGACCTAACAGAAGAAGAAGAAATTAAGAAGAGGTGGCAAAAATACACAGAAGAACTGTACAAAAAAGGTCTCAATGACCCAGATAACCATAATGCTATGGTCACTCACCTAGAGCCTGACATCCTGGAGTGTGAAGTCAAATAGGCCTCAGGAAGCATTAAGATGTAAAAGTTGGGTTTAGAAAAGGCAGAAGAACCAGAGATCAAATTGCCAACATTCATTGGATCATAGAAAAATCAAGGAAAATTCAGAAAAACACCTATTTCTGTTTCATTGACTATCCAAAAGTCTTTATGTGGATCACAACAAACTGTGGAAAATTCTTAAAGAGATGGGAATTACAGACCACCTTACCTGTCTCCTGAGAAACCTGTATATGGGTCATGAAACAAATATTAGAACCTTACATAGAACAACAGACTAGTTCAAGATGGGGAAAGGAGTATGACAAGACTGTATACTGTCACCATGCTTATTTAACTTATATGCAGAGTACATCATGCGAAATGCCAGGCTGGATGAATCAGAAGCTGGAATCAAGATTTCTGAGAGAAATATTAGCAACTTCAACTATGCAGATAGTATCACTCTACTGGCAGAAAATGAGGAGGAACTAAACGCCTCTTGATGAGAGTAAAAGAGAAAGTGAAAAAACTGGCTTAAAACTTAACATTAAAAAAACTAAGATCATGGCATCTGGTCCCAATACTTCATGGTACATAGAAAAGGAAAAGTATAAACAATGACAGATTTTATTTTCTTGGGCTCCAAAATCACCAGGGATGGCGACTGCAGCCATGAAATTAAAAGACACTTGCTCTTTGGAAGGGAAGCTATGACAAACCTAGACAGTTATTAAAAGCAGAGACATCACTTTGCTGACACAGGTCTGTATAGTCAAAGCTATGTTTGCTTGTTTTGTTTTTTCCAATAGTCATGTACAGATGTGAGAGTTGGACCATAAAGAATGCTGAGTGCTAAAGAATTGAAGCTTTCAAACTGGTGCTGGAGAAGACTCTTGAGAGTCCCTTGGACACTAAGGATATCAAACCAGTTAATCCAAAAGGAAATAAACCCTGAATATTCATTGGAAGCACTGATGCTAAAGCTGAAGATCTAATATTGTGGCCACCTGATGAAAAGAACTGACTCGTTGGTAAAGACCCTGATGCTGGGAAAGATTGAAGGCTAAAGGAGGAGGGGATGACAGAGGATGAGATGGTTGGATGGCATCACTGACTTGATGGAGGTAAGTTTGAGCAAGTTCTGAGGTAGTAAAAGACAGAGAAGCCTGGCATGCTGCAGCTCATGAGGCTACAAAGAGTTGAATAGGACTTAGGGACTGAACAACAAATGATTTTTGCAGTAGTCATATATGGATATAAGAGTTGGACCATAAAGAATGTGAGCACTGAAGAACTAATGCCTTCGAATTGTGCTGGAGAAGACTGTTGAGAGTCTCCTGGACTGCAAGGAGATCAAACAAGTCAATCCTAAAGGAAATTAACCCTGAATATTCATTGGAAGGACTGATACTGAAACTCCAATGCTTTGGCCACTTGATGCAATGAATCAACTCATTGGAAAAAGCCCTGATACTGGGAAACATTGAAGGCAGATGGAGAAGAGGGCAGCAGAGGATGAGATGGTTAGATAGCATCACCACCTCAATGGACATGAGTCTGAGAAAACGCCAGGAGATAATGAAGGACTGGGAAGCCTGGTGTGCTGCAGTACATAGGATTGCAAAGAGTCGGGCATGTACTTAGTGACCCAACAACAACAATCAAGAAATAGTAATAGCAAAACATCTATATAGGCTTTCAATATGAGATTACAGGGCTACCCTGGTGATGCTAGTGGTTAAAAAAACAAACCCCACCTCCCAATGCAGGAGAAACAGGAGATGTGGGCTTGATCCCTGGGTCAGGAAGATCCCCTGGAGAAGGACATGGCAATCCACTTCCTTATTCTTGCCTAGAGAATCCCATGGACAGAAGAGCCTGGTGGGCTACAGTCCACAGGGCTGCAAATTGGACACAACTGATGCAACTTAGAATGTATGCATTGGAAGTTTAGATATGGTTTAGTAAGTAGAAGGTTACCTCTAGACCTTGTGTAATGATTTTTGGTATCAATTACAGTTTACAAAAGATGTTTCCTTCCATAGACCCGTAGATGTAATTTCTTTTTAAAATATTTTCAGAAAATCATGAAAATAAAAGAGGCTTCTCTAGTTATTTTCTTGCCCTAAGAATCAATCACCTTGATTCAAAGTACCTGAAAACATCAACATCCAGCCAATAACTACCAAAATATCATCACCAGGTGATAGATGTTTGAGCTGCTTATATCTTGACTCCTCCCATAAGAACTGACCCTCACCACAACATTCTAGGAGGACAAGCAGAGCAAATGGAAGCCCAGCCCACAACTTCCTAGGCTCATGAGCCTCAGCTCCTTCACAGAAAACAAATTCACATGGGATGCAAAGTAACCAAAAAATACAAAGGAACAAAAACAATCAAAGCCTGGAGGGGAAATCAAAACTATTTGAGGCAAGATTTTCTACTTCTGTTATCGTTTTTATGTTATTTGTTACTTAGAAGAAAGTTTTAAAGAAAACAGGTAAAGATATGCACAGCATATCTAAAACAATGTATCAGTGGAAAAAAATGTTACAGAGTTTTCTGTAATAAAGAATTTGTCCAGTCTTCAACGTGAGTTTCTGAACTTTAAATAGAAGCTTCACATTTGAGACTCTGTTGAGACTTAAATCTATGTCTCTCTTCATTTAGCTGTCCTGATTTTATTCTTCATTAAAAAAAATTGTAGTTACAACTAGAGCACTTTCGTGAGTTCAGTGAATCATTCTAGCAAGCTATCAGATCTAAGGGGATAATAGGAACCCCTGACTTTGTAGCCTGGAAACCCTGGAGCGTGTGGCTGGTATCTGACGTGAGGGGAGCTTAGTGGAGGTTGGTGACCTCAACATAGGCTTTGCACTAAGCAATTAATGCCAAAACTACCTTCCTGGGTAAATCACAAATTGAGGGGGAAAATATTAGCAGCTTAATTATTATTCCCATTCACGAAGATTTAAACTTTTAAAGATCATCCAGCTAAAAAAAATTTTTCCTGGAGTATTTCTTCCATTACCATGTGCCATGTCAGGCTGTGTAATTCATGTAGCTTTATTTTTTTCTCTTTCCTACTTCCCCATGAAAATGGAATAAATAACTCAATCTGAATTATAGTCATTTTCTGATAAGGTATGCTGATAACTGTGATTGTGAGCACTGGCCATTTGTCATAAAAATAAGTTGTCAGCCTGACCTAAGTCATGGAAAGGAAAGTACAACTTTCTTTAACTCATAATTCTTGATATTCCCATTCCTCTACTGAAAAAGAAATATTTCATATTTGCTTGGAAATCCCTCTTCCATGCTCCTGCGATTTAATTTACTCAGTTAACTCAGTCTTCATTATAAAGCTAACTGAAGCTAAGTTCTGCCTAAGAAAGCACGTGTCAGCATTTCCAGATCTTATTTAGGACATTATCGACATCTTATTTACACTGTCTAAAAATGGGATGATGATGATAGTTTTCAAAATTCTCATTGACTGTTCAATATAAGAATACAATGTTTTAAAGTAAGTTAATTAATAATAAAAAGAATACAATGCTTTTTCTCTATCAACAGTGACCAAAACTAACAATAATTAAACTATAATTTCAATGCCTACATTATAAATAAACATAACTTTTAATATAACTTACAAATAATGGCTAACCAATTCATCATACAAATTTCTCCTGATTTTCTTCCCCTGATATAATCCTTACTGAATTTTCCTCCTACAGAAAATCTTTGTCATCTTTCAAACTCTTCCGCACTGACTCTGTGTATGTGTTCATGCACGCACACGGCCTTGTCAGTTTTCTAAACCCTATACTTTCGACCACACTTGAATGTGGGGGGGGGTCTGAGGGGTCTGAGGGTAGAAGCAGAGCTCAAAATGAATGTTGTAAGTTACCAATGTGGCAAACCCCCCCACACTTAATACCAAGGTCCTACAGCAACACTTTAAAAAATAGCTGTCCTCTCCTTTAATACCCCAAATATTGGGTTCTGAAATGTAATAAAACAGAATTCTGGACAAGAACACTGTTACCTACCAAGGATTCTTGATGACTGACTTGTACGTAATTGGCATTCCCTGGACTGCCCTGATTCCCAAGGAAGTAGCCTTTCAAGGATAGCTAATAGCTTTCTAAAATTCCTCTCTAAACATTTCAGCTGTAGAACATTCTTCACCAAATTATGACTCAATGTCTCTGACTCAATGGCTATGTGCAAACCTCTTTTCCATCAATGGCAGACAATTGAGTCTGTCTTGAAATTTATGGACACAAACCACTATGAAAATAGCAAGGGCATGAATCAGGAGGCAGACTGTAAGTATGCATGAGGCCAGAGAGTATGCACAGTGACATAGGCCAGCTCTTGGAGAATCTAAGGACAAGTTTAAGAAATTAGCACTTCTCTCGAAACTCTCGCCTTCCCCCACAGAGTCATGTATATTATATATGGTGAAACAGATCACCAGCCCAGGTTGGATGCATGAGACAAGTGCTCAGGCCTGGTGCACTGGGAAGACCCAGAGGAATCGGGTAGAGGGAGGTGGCGGGGGGGATCAGGATGGGGAATACATGTAAATCCATGGCTGATTCATGTCAATGTATGACAAAGCCCACTACAATATTGTAAAGTAATTAGCCTCCAACTAATAAAAATAAATGAAAAAATAATAATAATAAAAAATAAAAGGGATATCTAATCAACACAACAGTGTAAAGCAATTACCCTCCATAATAAATACAATTTAAAAAGAAAGAAAAAAAAGAAATTAGCAGTTGCTGTAAACCCATGATGGCAGACATCAAGCCCAAATACCAGTTTATTCTTTCCTTTAAGCCTCAATTTAAAAATAATTTTGGCTAGTAATCAAGAGGAAGGAATAGGCATATATTGTAAGAATCTGAAATAGTATTTTTTTTTCAATTCTCTTTTTTTATATGCTAGAAATAATAGCCAACTCCTATAATATAACCCATGGCACAACTGTATGAGGTGAGAGCCCTATGTGACTGACTCTGAAGGGCTAAAAGGGAACTCTCACACAAAGTTTTCCAAATTTTCAGTTCAAGTACATTGAATACACATCTTAAAACACTATACTCATTTGCACTTAGTAGTGGTAAACATTTTACCTTTACTACTATATAAACCATCACATACACTTCATACATATATGAAACAACATAAACATTTCATACATATATGAAAACTTATAATACTGAGAAACTTTAGGAATTTGAACTGAATTACAGACCATTCTTCTTAGGAAAAGATTGAGATTATGGATTACCATTTTAAAGCTAGAAGGTTATAATAACGATTAGGAGGAGGAAACACCATCTCCTCTCAGTCCCTAGAGGGTCTTTTCTAATAAATTGCCAACAAAAAGCGAGGGGGCAGTCCCCAGTCCACTCCCACTTCTGACCCCAATTACCACTTGGGCTTCCTCAAGACGACCCTCAGGTCTAATATTTCGCTTCGTGTGTGCTAAGCCATTCAGTCTTATCCAACCCCTTGTGACCCTATGGACTGGAGCCCTGGAGGCACCTCTGTCCATGGGCTTCCTCAGGCAAGACTACTGGAGGGGGTTGCCATATCCTCCTCCAAGTGATCTTCCCAACCCAGGGCTCAGACCCCTATGTCTTAAGTCTCCTGCATTGCCAGGCAGGTTCTTGACCACTAGGGCCACCTAGGAGGATTCAAATAAGTCACTAAAATCCACTCTGCTGACAGTTATGGTTTATAACACTAAAAGAATACATACTAAAATCAGTACAACAGAAGAGACACAAGAGACAGAGTCCCAGAAAGCCATATGTAGAGCTTTCAGATCTGTGGAATTGATCTGTGCATCAATTCTGTAGAACTGGGGCCATTATTAGTTTCTCCCAGAATGATGTGGGACAGAATGTATGGAGTACTGCCAACCCGAGAAGCTCACCTGAGCTTGGGTGTGCAGGGTTTTTATTTGGCTTCAGCCTGTGGACACGCTGGATTGCCAGGTGGCTGACCATTTGACTCCTGGTGGAAATGATTCAGCATGGCCCAAAGCCCTCACCACAAATCACACTGTAAACTAACGTGGACCCAGGATCCCAGGTAAACAAAGTCATTCATATTAGGTAGGACGTTCAAACAACTTAGAGATCACTTTCCAGGAGCTGAGGGCAAAGGCCAGGGCCTCTAAGTAGTGAAAGTCGCTCATCCGTGTCTGACTCTTTGCAACGCCATGGACTATACAGTCCATGGAATTCTCCAGGCCAGAACACTGGAGTGGGTAGCCTTTCCCTTCTTGAGGGGATCTTCCCAACCCAGGGATCACACCCAGGTTTCCCACATTGTGGGTGGATTCTTTACCAATAAGCCACAAGGGAAACCCAAGGATACTGGAGCGGGTAGCCTATCCCTTCTCCAGTGGATCTTCCCAACCCAGGAATCAAACCAGGATCTCCTGCATTGCAGGCAGATTCCTTACCAGCTGAGTTATCAGGGAAGCCCTTCTCTTTAAGTAAGGTTCATTCTCCTGAAGTAAGGTTCATTCTTGAGTACACAGCCAGGAATAATTTTTCTGATCCAGGTGCTAATCCTGCTTTCAAAATTTCAGTTTGTATGAATTGTTAAATCATTGTCTATGATTTTAAAAGCATCCTTCAGTTACACATACCTACTATAAATAAACGTATCAAAATATCAGCCATATTCCCTATTATTTGTATATGTTCTAAATTAGTAAACACACTTCAATAAAGTTTTGCTGTCTTTTAAAATGGGATCAGCAAATTTACAATTCCAAAGATATCAGACAGTGAATTTTTCTAATATGGCAATAATATAATGTGGAGTAATGAAGAAAAATCTGTGGTTTTATATTTTTCACCAGTAAACAAGGATACATTGTGGTGAATTAATAGCACTAATTCACTTAAAAGACACTAGTGGCTCTTTATGTAAGAAACTCTCTCATTTGAATCCGTATCACCATGATGACATTAGCTCAAAACAGTGACATTTTTCTGTCTCTTTGATCTTGACTACTCTAAGTACCTCATGTAAGTGAAGCCATACAGTGTCTTTTTGTGATTAGCTTATTTCACTTAGCATAATGTCCTGAAGATTCGTCATACTGTACATATGTCAGAATTCCCTTCCTTTTTAGCGCTGAATAAATTTTATGTTTTATCTGTTTTACCAGGCTAAAATATTGGGGGGGAAATGACTTAATGTTGTTCACATGTTACACACACAAATTTGATGTTTCAATATATACTAAATCCTTTTTGAAATATTCTATCTTTAGAGAAGAACACAAGAGTTCCTAAAACAGCCCATCTAAAGTTGCGGCAACTGCATTTAAAAATTGAAACAAGTATACTATCAAGGGTGAAACAGACCACCAGCCCAGGTTGGATGCATGAGACAAGTGCTCAGGGCTGGAGCACTGGGAAGACCCAGAGGGATGGGATGGGGAGGGAGGTGGGAGGGGGGATCGGGATGGGGAGCACATGTAAATCCATGGCTCATTCATGTCAATGTATGGCAAAAACCACTACAATATTGTAAAGTAATTAGCCTCCAATTAATAAAAATAAATGAAAAAAAAAATAGAGAGACTTTTCCATAAATAAATAAATAAAAACAACCACCAAAAAAAAAAAAAAAAACACCATCACATGTCTATGTCTGGTAATAGAACATTTTTTGAGTAACTAAACACAAGTGAAGGTAAGACCACTCCAATCAAAAGAAATCAAGAACTGCAGGTATTAACGCACCAACTCCTTGGGCGGAATAACCCAGAGGGGAAGTATCATCATCATTGCAACACTGTGTTCTTCATACATTTTTTATGAACTAAGTTTTTCACACACTTTAGAGGTTAGCAGTGCATTACATTTTTGTCTGCTGCTTGATTTAACAGAATGAAATGCCCTAAAGGCATTTATTAAAACCAGAGGGGAAAATTGCTATTACTGTTAACCTCTGCCAGTAACTGATAAAAGCTTTCAGGAAACAAGTATCAAAGTGCACTCCAATCACCAAGTGAAATATGAGCTGTTCTGTCACTTAACATTCACTGTTATTTAGTATTTAAACACTAACATTAATAGGCTTTTATCAGCTTCAACCGGGTTTCCCAGGAGGCGCTAAAGAATCCACCTGCCTATGCAGAAGACATAAGAAATGCAGGTTCAGTCTCGGGGTCAGAAGATCTCGTGGAGGAGGGCATGGCAAGCCACTCCAGGATTCTTGCCTCAAGAATGCCATTGACAGAGTATCCTGGTGGGCGAGGTGGGCTGCAGTCCACAGGGTCACAAAGAGTCAGATATGACCGAAGCCTCAACCACAGTGTCTATGCTCCAACTTCCAGCTTCCAGAAATGAAATACACTAATATTTTGTAATTAAAACCTGTGAAGGTTTCTCCTTTAGCAAATACTGAGTTATTGGCTTGCTTGTTCTTATAATTAAACTTTTGGAGCATCAGCTACATTTAAAATGCATTGGAATACTGACTCCACAAATATATCACCAACACAAGCTCTGTTGATAAGACAATTCTGAGTTTTCGATTTCTTAATATCTCAGAAATAAAAAGGCAAGGTCAGAATTTATTGAGAATTTAAAGTTTGGTTCAGTTGGGTCTTTCAATGAAGTAGAATTGATTAGAATTGATTGTGTAAAGACTGGAATATCACAGTTTAAGACTGTTGCAAATAGCAGGATGAGGATTTTGAGGTGAAATTTTGGGGGACTTTTAAGGGCTTAAATTACTAATACTTCTCACTGAAGAATTGACAGGTTTTTCTGAAAGTTTCCTTTATCAAAAGTCTCCTAAAATAGAAAGGTTATGCTAATGAAGGCTATGGGATAGTAAAATCCAGTTAAATAGACTATACACTGCATTGAGGAGAGGCAACTTGAGTTTCATTGTCCTACTAGTTACTGAAAGTGTTAGTCACTTCAATCGTGTCCGACTCTTTGCAACCCTATGGACTGTAACCTGCCAGGCTCCTCCTGTCCATGGAATTCTACAGGCAAAAATACTAGAGTGGGTAGTCATTTCCATCTCCAGGGGATCTTCCCAACCCACGGATCAAACCCGGGTCTCCTGCATTGCAGGGAGATTCTTTACCATCTGAACCATCAGGGAAGTCTTCATATACAGAGGTTTACCTTAATTTCGATGTGTGTGTATGTGGAGGGGTGGGAGGTGGCATCCTGAACCCCCATGTTGTTCCAGGATGAATTGTACAGTTAAAAATTATAGTTCAATATAATCAACAAACAGATGTGCAATATGAAAACTGTGGCCAGCCCAATCAGTAAATTAAGCAGGGAAGTTCTAATTTTCATAATAAATACACATTTGCAAAAAAATTCAGAGTGGAATTATATTTAGTAGTAAATGTCATTGTGCTTTAAAAATAGAATCTGATTAAATCAGTTTCCCACATATTACTAAAATTATATAAAGTGCATAAAATAATTTTTGAAATGCCCTGCTATAAAGAATCAGTATGTGAAAGAAAAAGGAGACTCAGATAAAATTCACTGGCAATGGTTAATAAAGGAACTGAATGTTAAGGAGAGTTTTGAAAGTAGAGTGGGGAAAATGATGTGTTTCAAAGTATAGGGTATCTCATACATAATATGAAGGAAAGGGCAGGAGCCAGAGTAGAGGTAAAAAGTATATTTGTTGTGAGAAGAAAGCAAGAGGTATTTTGAAGTGGATGTTTAGAAACTTTAACCTAGATAATCATATGACTGGAAGCCATTAAAGGAGCCAAATAATGTGAATACTGTGATAGAAAGAAGTCTGAGACTCTCTCTCCCTACCTGCTGAAGATGATTCTCTCTAAGGACCACATAGCTCTTCTTAAGTGCAGATAAGGGGTGAACGAGTGAAGAGGAAGATTGGGAAAACGGCCAAGCTTTTATTTATTTACATAAAGAAGGGGATGAAAATACACACAGTTGGTGTGGGGCAGATTTGAAGCCATGAGAAGCATTATTGACAAAAAAAAAGAGTAAAAGAAAGGGCAAGGAAAAAGAAGAAAAAGGCAGAGGCCCAGAGAAATCTGAAGGAGGTGAGAGAATGTGAGAGAGCATGAAAGCAGGGCAGAGTGGCTGTAGGTTCAAGATTCCAAAGATCTGTCAGTCACTGCCATGACAAGTTTGACCTGGAAAGAGATGTTTAATAAGCACTTTAGATAGCTCTGCTACATGATGAGTGGTACTTGTTTATCCTCATTCCAACCCCAGGCGCATATAATGTATGCCTCACAATGCCAAGACAGATCTCTCTTAAAGAAAGACAATTTCTCTAGAATAGATTTCACAGGACAAGGAAAAATCTCAATCAATTCTATCACTGAGCTGTTAAGAAAAATGAGGTCCCCCAAAAAACCAAAATACACTCTACAAAGTTGGGGGCAAAGAAGAGCTTCTGAAAGGGCATTTCTAATTAAAAGTTGGGAGGAAAAGAGAAGAGGGCTCACCTATTGAGTGTACACCTCCCTGCCAAACTCTTCTTATTTTTATTCTATTTGACTAGTATCACAGTTCCAGGAAGTCAGTTTCAGTAGTCCCATAATAGAAAGGAAGAAACAGACACTTCCATCACTGCATCATGTGATTCCAACTTTCCTCAGGCTGGTTAACTTCTCATGAAAACTAGAGCATGAAATAAGCAGAGGCAGGGGAGCAGCAGTCACTTTCCTCTGAATCTTTAGTTCACTGGCCTCCACCTATAAGAATGTGCCAACAGCCTGAGTATATCTGTCTTACTTTCAAGCAATTTCTCTCACTAAAAGCCTCAAGTAGCAGATGAAGAGATGGCAATCAATAGACTGAAGGAAATATTGTATTTTGGAGATGGGAAGTCATTTCCAGTTTTTGTCTCCAAACTTTATTTTTTGAATCCCTATCCTAGCTCCAAGTATTCTTCCAATCATGGGTATTTGAATCACTGTTAACCTAGAAGAGGAATTTTAACCAGTAATTTCATCCTCTTCCTAATTCTTTTTTAATTTATTTTTAATTGAAGGATAATTGCTTTACAGACTTTTGTGTTGGTTTGTCCCAAACATCTACATGCATCAACCATAGGTATGCACATGTCCCCTCCCTACTGAACCTCCCTCCCACCACCCTCCCCATACTACCTCAAATAATTTACCCAAGTATCTACTGGAACATGAGTCCACCTTTCTCTCTCTTTCATTGCCCACTAATTGGGCATCCTATACATAGGTAATAAAGTAGTTCAAAGAAGGCAACAGTAAGAGGAAAAAAAAGTCTAGATAATTTTCAAACTAGAACTTCAAACCATCGCTTAAGCAAAGAGGGCAAGTTGCATAACATTAGAAGTGTATCTTTTAAGTTTTTATAAATTTTATAGTTTTTAAAGGTTAATTTCTATTTGCAGTTATTACACAAGGATCCTCTATATGCTTCTCCCCAGCTTAAACCTGCACACTCTGAGCTGGCAGAATACACTGCCAAGTAATGCTCATCCATAGCATGAACAATGCATTGAAACAAGGAAGAAAAGATCACGGAGAAAGGAAACATAGAAGTGACACTGAACCACTGTGTGAGGGATGATTGTGCTGATGAGGAGTCCCAGAAAATGAAAACCTCACTGGTGATCACAAATCAAAGGTTAGCAGGATAGGATAAGGTCGAAAGTGAAAGTGGCTCAGTCGAGTACAACTCTTTGCAACCCCATGGACTATACAGTCAATGAGACTCTCCAGGCCAGAATTCTGGAGTGGGTAGCCGTTCCCTTCTCCAGAGGCTCCTCCCAACCCAGGGATTGAACCCAGGTCTCCTGTATTACAGGCAGATTCTTTACCAGCTGAGCCACCGGGGAAGCCCAGCAATACTGGAGCGGGTAGCCTATTCCTTCCCCAGCAAATCTTTCTGACCCAGGAACCAAAATGGAGTCTCCTGCATTGCAGGCAGATTCTTTACCAGCTGAGCTACCAGGGAAGCCCAAGGATAAGGTAGAAGGAACATTCGATTTTCATAATGTAATGCAACCTGGGGTAAACGTGACAGAAATATATACATTAGTGGGACTTAAAAACATACTTATTAAGGGGAAAAACTAAAGGTCACATTTTATTAAATTTACTTGTAACCCAATTTGTCATCCCTGTAAACAACACAGGTAAATATGCAAATTAGATTCATGGTATTTGCTTATATATATATATATATATAAATCTACACTAGAATGATCAGTAATTTCTTAAATCACTTATACAGCTTTTCTCCCTGAAGTAGGAAGAGCATTATGCATTTTTAAACAATAAGAAAAAAAGGGCACCATGGCTGAATCACAAGTAATAAAAGGAAAACAACATTATTGCTGAGGGTTCATGTTATGCAGGGTCCTGAGGGTTGACTGAAAGGATTTTATGGGTTTATTGTAAGAACATAAAAACACACCACAGAGTTTTAAGCCAAAGTGTAACAATATTAGGTTTGCATTTTTTAAAGATCATCTGACATTTTTTAGGAATAATATATTGAAAAGAGGTAAGAGTGTGGTTTTGTGGGAAGCGTTTAGGGGACAATCAAGGAGTGCTCGAGAGAGGTGACATTAGCTTTTGAACTAGATTAGAATGTGCCAGTGGAGATGGAGAGAAATTAAGAACCAAAAAAAAAAAAATTAGAAGTTGGAATTCACTAAATTTAGTGGTTTCATGGATGTGTGGAGAGTTGCCTAAGAATGGATTTCAGGCTTCCTGTATTAGTAACTGGGTAGGTAGTCCTACAGTACTTTGAGGAAGAAAATACTGAGAGATCATTAGTTGAGTTTTGAGGATGTTGGATTTGCAGTACTTAAGATACCCAAGTACTGATATAAGGTGGATAAACAAGATCTTGAATTCCGAGGGAAGTAAACTAGAGACAGGAACCTGGATATGATCCTCATATATACAGAAATTGAACTCATGTAAACAGATGAGAGAATCCAGGGACACAAAAGAGAAGGAAAGAAAAGGCTGTAAATAAACCTGGGAAATCCAACACTCAGATTTTGGGTAGAGGAGAATTCAGCAAAGAGGGTTATCAAAGAAGATTCAGAACCATAATAGAAACTCAGGAATCGATGATATTACTATGTGACTTACACTGGCTATTTTTCAAATGATGTTTCTAATCTTTACATCAGCTATTTAAGACTGAGTGGAAATATGGATGAATGAATACTTATAAAAATATTCACTGAGATAAATTAAGCCTAAGGGCCTTCTTATAAGGTAGTTCATATCACTTTGTTTCCTCAAAACCTATGTGATAGTATAACCCAGGGAAGTTGAACTAGGCAGACAGTACCAATCATTAGCATCATTATAGAAATACAGAACCAGTTTCTTTATTATTAAAAAAATATTTTACTAGATCAAATGTAATATAGACTTTTAATTAAATATACTAGAAAAATACTTCTGAAAAAAAAATTTTTTTTAACTTTTTCCTTTCAGTTTTGGTACCTGATCTATCAAAGCTAAAAATAATGTTTAAAAAATTAAAACTGTGTTATGCAAACATTTCAACTATTTTCCATGGGTAGTTAATCATTTTCAAAATCATCCTTTGAGGATGCATTGAGCATAGTGAAATCTATGAAAATTTAATAATGCAAGGAAAAGAGAAAAATGCTACTAGAGTTAGGTGCTGTAAATCAGGGAGTAGAATTCTGCCTTTATATAATTGAAGGGGAGAGATACTGAGGGTTTAGGACTAAATGGCAGATAATGACAAGTCTATTTCAGCTTCTTATCTGTAAATCAGAAGTAATACCACCGACAAGACAAAGCTAGAAGGGTCGAAACATGATATTGGTAAAACTGAACAGTTAGGACAGGGCTAACAGAAACTATTCAATAAACATTCATGCCTTGAAAGGTCAAATTCAAATGAGCAAAGATTACTCCATTGGTAAACAGGAAAAATAATGAAGAATACCTTTGGCCTTTTATATTTCTATCAGACTTTGCTAGAGATCATTGTGGAGATAATCTAATACAATGGCTGAGAACCATGACACTGGCAACAGGCGGCCAAGGTTCAAATCCCAACTCTGCCATTTACCAGCCTGGGACCTGGCTATATAAGTCAACCTCTCTATGCCTCGTTTTTTTATTCATAAAATGTTAAAAAACAGTATCTACTTCACTGAATTCTTGCAAAGATTAAATGAATTGACACGTGTAACAAATACATGTAACATTAAGTAAGTGATACAAATATATCTGTACAGAGTAAGTGCTAAAAAGTGTGAGTTTTTAAAATTTACACATGTGAGTCAGAAGGTCTGTGGCAGGATATGAGATATTAATTTCTACCTTGGTCTTGCTGGTACTTATCCCTTTGAGGAAAGTTTTTAGCTGCCTTGAGAGTCATGGGTACCATGAAAGAAAAACTCCACTGAGTCACTTGATCTGAAGGTTAAGCATATGAAAAAAGTAAACCAGATGTCTCCACAAAGAGACCTGGAAGTTTTTAGTACCTGGATTGCCAGGAGGGAGTGATATGACCCAGATAGAGATCAGGATTCCTGAAGACCTAGGAAAAAGAGACAGGTTCTACAAAAGCCATGAATTCACATTTTAAATGCATGCGGCAGCTAAGATGGGGTTGGAGGAGAGGAGTTGCTGCATGCCTTGGAGCTTGAACATAATGAATGCATCAGGCCAAATATAAATTGTTCATATCTAGCCATGCTTGTTGTTCATCCCTACTACCCATATCTGCTGTACGTCTATGGCCAGATATGAACATATCAATGTCCCACAAGTTTCAAAAGGCTAATGTTCAATTGTGGCAAAGGTGACAAAGCAGTAATATCGTGGTTAGTGGTTAGTGCTATAAGGGAAAAAATAAGCCCTGAGATGCTCTTACAAGATAATGGAGATACAGAAGGAGCCAATACTAAAGAATACAGGCTGTCTTACCAACACTTATGTGGGGACTTAGAACCAGTCTTAAATTTATTCAGAAAAAAATAATTTAATGACCTTCATAATATCTGAAGTTCATAGGCTCAATTCAAATAAATAAGGGCTGTGTTAGAAATGTGGAGTACCCTATTACACTGACCTAGTTGAGGTTGTTCTAACCTTGTTCAAACTAATTGGACATCAAAAGTTTTAACATCCTTTTGGAAGTTGTACCTAAGAATATATTAATTTTAGCGAAAATGGTGCAATGTCACAAACTATCTGATAGGGCATTGTGTAAGCTTTTTCTCTAAGTATGTAACATACAAAGTAGGAGATGCTTATTTTAGTAGTTATGAACTACGATTTGAATTTGGTTATGAAAATCACTTTACTTAGGAACAAAGTTGCAAAATATAATGTGATGTCTATATTGAGTTTTAAGGGATATATGGACTTATAAACATAAAGTAAATAAACACAGAGTGCATCTTTAGGGAAGAAGTCGTCATGAATCAGGAACATGAGTATCTGGTCCTTATGTCAAGTTTGTCCTCTGTCAGGCAGAGATGTGTATGTCAGACCAACTCAGAGGATTGTACCAGTTATTAAACAGAGTTGAATCATTGCCTTTGTTTGATCCTATGCTTGCCAGTCAACTTATATTTTTAATTATTTTGCTTTCTAGGAAGATTGGTTAATAGAAAGAAAACTTGCCAGGTCATGAATGCAGTTATATTTCTGACAGTAAATTAGTAAATAAGACAACATTGGAAGGACTGATGCTGAAGCTGAAACTCCAATACTTTGGTCACCTGATGCAAAGAGCTGACTCATTTGAAAAGACCCTGATGCTGGAAAAGATTGAAGGCAGCAGGAGAAGGGGACGACAGAGGATGAGATGGTTGGAGGGCATCACCAACTCAATGGACATGAGTTTGAGTAAACTCTTGAAGTTGGTGATGGACAGGGAGGCCTGGAGTGCTGTGGTTCATGGGGTCACGAAGAGTCGGACACGACTGAGCAACTGAACTGAACTGAACTGACTAAAGACTCAACATGTGAGAGTGCACCGAGTGTGTATTATAATTACAGTCTCTCCAAAAAATGACCATTGCAAGCATCTTAGAAAATACTTTTTCTGTCACATGCAAATCTTTAGTCATCTTAATTGATTCATTTGGCAGTAGAAATGAAACATTCTAAAGCCAGGAATAATATCACAGCAGCATGTTTTGACCGACTACACTCTTTTGCAAAAGAAACCAAGTTGAAATTTCAGGTAGAAATTGTTTATTGCAGGAACTCTTAACTTCAGCAACAGAAGTTAAATCTCTGCTTACATGAGCTTCCATAGACAATCCTGAAATATGCTCAACAAAACAAGATATCTAACCAAGGAAAAGAGTTTGAAGTCTCTAGACATGTTAAAGCTGTAGGACTCCTGAAATTCATTATTGAAAAGCTTGACTGTTCTGCCTCCCACTCCCTGGAGTCTTCTAAGGATGGGTGCACTTCGCAATGTACTTGGGAGAGTTAAACTTCACACCTACCTGTGAATGATGTTTCGAAGTCAAAGTGACAGGTAAAGCCAAGCATTTATCTAAGTATTCCTGGTTAATATTTTTAAATTGAACTTAGTGCTATACAACAGCTAGAAAACTTTGTTTAGACAGAAAAATGTTTTCTCAACATCTTCACAGTTATTTCAAAAGGACTGCATGAATTTTTTGAGACTGAATTCTGACTTCATGTGCAGTTTCAAAAACATTTGCTATTTTTGTCCTGTTTCATCCTAGGTATTCCAATAATGCTAATATTCTATGCTAATTCTTACTGAATTTCAATAATCCACATCATATGTCAAAGTTTAGAATAAAACTTTCTGAATCTTTTCCAATAATTACACTTACTAAGAACATTTATTCTATTTCCACACATCATACGCTCACATGTCCATTTCAAGAGGATTTTTTTTCTTTGAAAAAAATCTCTCCACTAATCCCCTCATTCCTCGCATACTACACATAACACATTTTTTTTTTTCACCTGCTTGGAATCAAGCATTACGTGGTCTGCCCCAAAATCCTACCTAAGATATTCATTCATCCTTTTGAAGAGTGTTTCAGGAGTGAAACCCAGCAGCTCATCTCTGGCTGAGGAGAAAATAGAAAATTATTTGACTTGTTTTACTCATACTACTATCTTTGTACACTTCTTAAATCAAAAACTGCCCATGTGTATTTCTCAGGCTAAAATATAAAAGAAGGTTTTCAGATGTATCCCAAACTCTGTAAGATTTCAACAGTAATCTGTAGGTGAAGAACTTTCCACAGAATAAGACTTTCCAAATATCTGCATCTTATTTCTTTGTCATCTGTATTACTGCAGTTAGTTTTCATGTAAAAGTTAAGTGGGTTGGTTTCTGGGTCAAGATGGTACCATTTGGAAAGCTCCCTTCCCCTGTATAAACCCAGACACAATAAATAATAAAAACATCTTTAGATATTTTTTAATACCTAGCTGTGCTCAAAAAGAAAAAAAAGTAAATATCTGTAGTTAAAAGAGTAGTATTCATCTCCTTTTTAAAAGAGAGACAGGGAAGAAAGAAGAGAAAGGGAGAAAGGAACTAATGGAGGGAGTAAAAAGCTGAGAGAGGGGGAAAAAAGAGAAGCAAATCATATGACTATTTCACACAGAAATTTTCCCAACCCAAGGAACTCAAGAGAGAAATCTTTTCTGGAAATTGAACTCATAAAATATAATAATAAAGTTTATGAGAAACACCTGCACCATGAAAGTTAATACTCAAGATCTATAAATAAGAGATTTCCTATCTAAGAAAATAGAGATAGAGGAAATCTTTAAAGAGCTTTAAAAGCATGTATCTTTGAAAATCTTCAGAAACAAAGATACAAGTGACACCACAAAATAAAATGGCAAGTTGTAGGATATGAATAGACAATTATTAAATAAGTAGAGCTAAATGTTTAAAAGGGCAAATTAGAAATCTTAGAAAGAAAAAATGCCTATTAACATTTTAAAAGAAATAACAGATGAACTAAATATGAGAACTGATAAAACCAGAGTGAACTAATGAATAGGAAACTAAAATAAATGGAATCTCAAATAAGAGAATTCAGAATGAAAATAATAAACATTTTTTTAAATTGAGGTACTACAGGAATAGACTGAAAAAGTACAACTTACACAGAATACAATTTCAAGAGGAGTGGATAAAGAGAATGGTGAGTAGACAGAAATGATGCAAAGAATTTTTTAGAATTGAACAAAAAGCATGAATCCTTGAATTAAAAAAGCCTCCCCTCAAAGTACTGAATAAGATAATAAATATGATATAAAAGACACATAGACATTTTTAAAAAGAGAGAGAAACTGAACCACATTGAGGATAAAGAGAAAATCCTGAGTTACAAAGACAGATTACCTAGAAAGGAATGAAAATCTGACTGATGGCATATTTCAAATTATCAGCAACATATGCAGAAAACAATAGCATAATAATAGCAAAAGGTTTGTGAGAAAATAAGAAATTAAATTCTATACTCAGCCAAAATATAAAAAATATCAAATTAAAAAAATGAAAAATAATTATATTTTTCAAACCTATGAGATCTAAGAATGTTACTAATCTAGATCCTATTTGGAAGAATTACTAAATAATAGACTTCATAATAAAAGGACATGAACCTAGAAGGAAATTGGGGCGTTTAAGAGTCTAGAAGCCCATGCAGAATTTCTATACACATTAACTCAATATAAATTTATTAATATAAAATCTTTTATTTCCAATGGGAGCAAATTCAGATGGTCTGATTGACCATGGCTCACCACTTAACTGTTGTAAAATTAAGAATATTTTACTCCAGAATGTGGAGGTCTAATTATTAATATTTTAAAACTCATGATGAAGGATCATAATTCCAAAGATTGGTGGTCTTCCACCTCGTGTGAAGCTAATACAAACATGGTGCAAAAAACTGATAAGGATGGCATGAAAAGAAAAATCATAAGGCAATTTCACTCATGAGCACAGAGCCAAATCCAGGAAAATATATATGTATATATAAGTGAAAGGTGCTCAGTTGTGTTTGACTCTTTGCCACCCATGGACTATACATACAGTCCATGGATTTCTCCAGGCCAGAATACTGGAGTGGGTGGCCATTCCCTTCTTCAGAGGATCTTTCCAACACAGGGATTGAACCCAGGTCTCCCACATTGCAGGTGGATTCTTTAGCACTGAGCCATCAGGGAAGCCCAAGAATATTGGAGTGGATAGCCCGTCCCTTCTCCAGCCAATCTTCTCAAATCAGGAACTGAACCAGGGTCTCCTGTATGGCAGGTGGGTTCTTTACTAGTTGATCTACTAGGGAAGCCCTTATATGTATATATGTGTCTCCATAAACACTAGATATTATTTTTGAGGGTTTAATGTATTGTTCTACACTCATAATATGTACACAGTCGTATTCATAATTTGGGCTTTCCAGGTGGCACTAGCGGTAAAGAAGCCGCCTGCCAATGCAGGAGACATAAGAGATGTGGGTTCGATCCCTGGGTCGGGAAGATCCCTTGAAGAAGAACATGGCTACCCACTCCAGTATTCTTGCCTGAAAATCCCATAGACAGAGGAGCCTGGTGAGCTACAATCCATGGGGTCAAAAAGAGTCGGACACAACTGAAGTGAGTGAGCATGCAAGCTCACTCATGATTTAATATACATTAAATTATGACTAATTTGGATTAATCCCAGTAATACAATAACATAGTTTAGAAATACTTATAAACATGCAAGACAATAATTATATACATTTATGGGGATATATAGTAAAAATAGACAAACTTCCATGGGAATGATATAAGACAATTTCAGGAAAGTGGTACCCTTAGGTTGTAACAGAGGGTTTGAGAATGAAGGGATTGGGATGCTACTTTGTTGTTGTAGTTTAATCACTAAGTCATATCCATCTCTTTTGTGACCCCATGGACTGTAGCCAGCCAGGCTCCTCTGTCCATGGAATTTTCCAGGCAAGAATACTGGAGTGGGTTACCATTTACTCCTCTAAGGTATCTTCCCAATTCTGGGATCAAACTCACATCTCTAGCATCTCCTCCTTGGCAGAAGGATTCTTTACTAGCAAGCAACCTGGGAAGCTAACAGGGTGCTACTTTAGCAGTATACAATTTCTTGGAATTGTCGAGCGTCACTGTTACAGGTTTGTCAGGGATTCCTAAATACCACTGTGTCTTTGAGAGGATTTAATTTCTTCAAATCTCCAAGCCCTTGCCTGGGCTGTTTCTCTGACTGCCAGTATCTTTGAAGCCAAACACCTGTTTTCAGCACCTCAACCTCTCCCTTCTGTCTTTTTGGTGCCCCAGAGTCCAGAGAGCAAATGCTTCAGGAAATATTAGTAGCCTGTTTTCTTGAGGGTAAGGCAAGGCTAAATAACTTCATGATGTGGAATAGGAAAAGGTACCCAAAAACTCTAACTGATCCTTTAAACTCTTCCAAATAGATCCCCAGTTTTCGTCACCACCTTCACCTCAATTTTTCTAGGGATCTGGTTCTATGAGTTTTTCCATAGTTCTGATACCTGCATTAATAGTCACTTGTCAGCAATCTTCTGTATGCCCACTCCCTTCCCACCCAACTCTCTCCTTATCTTCAAAAACTACATTGAGATTCCTCCAACACTCACCCACCGTTACCTGCCCCTACCCCATTCCATTAACTCTTACTAACATACACTTTAAAAAATATTATTAGTGATTTTTGACGTACTTGCAAGGGAACAGATATATGTCTCCAGCATTTCTGACAAAAAGTCACTTACCTTATGAATTAAAGAATAGCATAAAAGAAATGTCTTTCTTTTTGAATGTAAAAATTTTCCATAATAGGACTATTAGATGCAAAGTTAAGGCTGTATTCTAAAGTAAATCTTTTAATAATAATAATATGTTCTAACTCCAAAATGTCTGAAGCCCTTGGCTAGGACCAAGGGATGTTTCAAAGTCAGGCACATATCTGTTTTAAAGTAGAGAAGTAATTTGCCTCAGTAGATAAATACTGAAATCTCTGATAAGAATTTCTTTGCTGGACTTACCCCATGGTACAGTGAATAAGAATCTGCATGCCAATGCAGGAAATACTGGTTGGATCCTGGGTCCAGGAAGATCCTACATGCCTCGGAGCAGCTAAGCCCATGGGTCACAACTACTGAGCCAGGGCACCTAGAGTTCCTGCTCTGCAACAAGAGGAGCCACTACAATAGGAAGCCCACACAGGGCAATAAAAAGTAGCCCCCACTGGTCTTAACTACAGAAGACACAGCACAAGTAAAACTATGCCAATAAATAAATAAATAAATAAATCTGGGGGCGGGGGGGCAGGAAAGGGGGGTTATTCCCTTGTCTAAACCCATTTCTTTTTGTACCATGGAGATATCAGGGTGTCTTTTCAACCACGAATTTAAAATTGGTAATTTATATATCTAAGCAGTATTTTGTTGGGCTTGTGTACTTAAAGTGAAATTGAACACACATTTAGATGAGGCAGGCGCTGTCCTGTTCACAACAGATCCCAATGTCCCCACCGCCTCAACTTTCTTCTGAATTTGCATATTCATGTCACATTCCTGGACCTCAAAGGTAATCTGGGCTTAAAATTCCTCTGTGGCACTATCAAAAAACTGAATCCAGAGCCTTTTAAATGAACCCAATCCTCAACAATGATAGAAAAATTGCTAGGCATCTGCATTACAAAAATCTGAACTGATACCTTCCTTTCACAGACTAACAAAATATGAAAGAAAAACAGGTTCAGGTAGTCACAACAGAACTGCTTTTTATGAGTACTTTGATTGTTTTCAGAGAAATACTGAACAATCTGTGATTCTCTTTGTTCTTAATCCAGATTAGTTGATGAAATGGCTTCAAATATTGAGACTGGAAGCAAATATCCTATTTGGTCTAGAGAGAAGCCTGAGAGTTTCAGTTAAAAACTAATACTTTCACCTTGAAATGTCTGCCATCTCAACTCACAGCAGCTAGGGACCAGAGCTCCGAGGAAAAGAATAGCTACCAGAGCAAAGCCCAGGAACACCCATTTCAAGCTTTATGACTTCTTAATGGTGTGAATCACTTGTAGGTGTTTTTAAAACCTGCTGTCAGCTTGGAAATGTTTCTTGGTTGGCAACTGGATAAGGACAATAAACTTGTCAAGCAGGCAACTAACTATTCAATCTATTATTAAAAACATAAAATACAAAGAAATGGAAAAGTTGTTTAGGTCTCTAGCTTCTTCTCACTAACACTTTTCAGCCATAGTGTCTTTTAAAAGCACTTCCTGAAGTTTATTCCCTTATTAAGAGAATTATCTAAGAATAAATTTTGTGGTAATAATCTGGTGCTCTTTCAAAATAGCAAAGAGGAACAATAAATATATTTATATTATATGTTTTTATTAATTGTTGATAGTCATAAAACTATTAATAATTAGGAAAAAGTTTAGCAGAAATCAGTAATGAAATGTAACTTTGGTTAACCACTTTCTTTTTTTAAAAAAATTGCAATGGTACATTTCAATTTGTATTTCAAAAGAGAATAAGTTCACTGAACACATAATTAAAATTCCAAGACTCAGGTTTTATTTTGTTGCTCCTGAAATAAACTTGTAACTCTTCTTTCACATATTAAAAATATGTCTTTTCAAAATAATCAATACCCATTGAAAAATGTTATAATATGAAACCTCTTAATATTTTAAATGTTGTAATTAATAAGTCCTCTTCATTACTATTCAGGCATACAGCTAAGATATTTGAAAGACATGATCTCAGCAAAGTATATATGTGGATATTAAACAAGACCTAATCCTTCAGTAACTAGCAAAAACAAACAAACAAAAAAATCTGGTAATCTCTGGATTTTGAAAGAGTCTCAACATGACAAATTTTATTAAGACCACTTTTACTGACATGTGAATTATTTCAGTATGAACAAATGCCTTTCCCATTTTGACCAACAACCCATCAACCATATGTCTTATTTTTAACAAGTTTATTCAGGGGTCACAATTCAATGGATTATATACATGAAATGATCTAATTTTTTCCTTATCTGCTCTGCTGCTGCTGCTGCTGAGTTGCTTCAGTCGTATCCGACTCTGTACGACCCCATAGACGGCAGCCCACCAGGCTCCTCCATCCCTGGGATTCTCCAGGCAAGAATACTGGAGTGGGTTGCCAGTTCCTTCTCCAATATCTGCTCTAGGAGTTACCAACTAGAAGTCTATATAAACTTAAGGAATATTTTGTTTTGCAGGTATTGTTTAAAATAAAACTGAATTTGAATTTAAGTGAGGGATGGATCAAGACCATCCCCAAGGAAAAGAAATGCAAAAAAGCAAAATGGTTGTCTGAGGAGGTCTTACAAATAGCTATGATTAAAAGAGAAGCAAAAGGCAAAGGTAAAAAGAAAAGGCATGCCCATTTGAATGCAAAGTTCCAAAGAATGGCAAGGAAAGATAAGAAAGCTTCTTCAGCGATCAATGAAAAGAAAGAGAGAGGAAAACAATAGAATGGGAAAGTCTAGAGATCTCTTCAAGAAAATTAGAGATACCAAGGGAACATTTCATGCAAAGATGGGCACAATAAAGAAGAGAAATGGTATGGACCTAACAGAAGGAGAAGATATTAAGAACAGGTGGCAAGAATATAGAACGATACAGAAAAGATCTTTACAATCCAGATAATCATGATGGTGTGATCACCAACCTAGAGCCAGACATCCTGGAGTGTGAAGTCAAGTGGCCTTAGGAAGCATCACTATGAACAAAGCTAGTGGAGGTGATGGAATTCCAGTTGAGCTATTTCAAGTCCTCAAAGATGATGCTGTGAAAGTGCTGCACTCAATATGTCAACAAATTTGGAAAACTCAGCAGTGGCCACAGGACTAGAAAAGGTCAGTTTTCATTCCAATCCCAAAGAAAGACTGCCAAAGAACGTTCAGACTACTGCACAATTGCACTCATCTCACATGCTAGTAAAGTAATATTCAAAATTCTCCAAGCCAGGCTTCAACAATATGTGAACTGTGAATTTCCAGATGTTCAAGCTGGATTTAGAAAAGGCAGAGGAACCAGCAATCAAATTGCCAACATCCGTTGGATCATCTAAAAAGCAAGAGAATTCCAGGAAAATATCTACTTCTGCTTTATTGACTATGCTAAAACCTTTGACTGTGTGGACCACAATAAACCCTGGAAGATCCTTAAAGAGATGGGAATACCAGAAACCTGACCTGCCTCTGAAGAAATCTGTATGCAAATTAGGAAGCAACAGTTACAACTGGTCATGGAAAAAGACCGGTTCCAAACAAGGAGTACATCAAGGCTGTATATTGTCACCCTGCTTATTTAACTTATATGCAGAGGACATCATGAGAAACGCTGGGCTGGAGGAAGCACAAGCTGGAATCAAGATTACTGGGAGAAATATCAATAATCTCAGATATGCAGACGATACCACCCTTATGGCAGAAAGTGAAGAGGAACTAAAAAGCCTCTTGATGAAAGTGAAAGAGGAGAGGAAAAAGGCTGACTTTTTCCTTAGAGGCTTAATTTTCCTTAAAGGCTTTCCTTAAAGGCTTAGTTTTCCTTAGAAAACTAAGATCATGGCATCTGGTCCCATCACTTCATGGCAAATAGAGGGGGAAACAATGGAAACAGTGACAGACTTTATTCTTTTGGGCTCCAAAATCACTGCAGATGGCGACTGCAGCCATGAAATTAAAAGACACTTGCTCCTTGGAAGAAAAGCTATGACCAACCTAGACAGCATATTAAAAAAGCAGAGACACTAAAGGATCTTCTCTAGACAGGAAACAGAGAAAGGGTGTATAAACTTGAACCCAAAACAATAAAGTAAATGGCAACGGGATCATACTTATCAATAATTACCTTAAATGTAAATGGGTTGAATGCCCCAACCAAAAGACAAAGACTGACTGAATGGATAAAAAAAAAAACAAGACCCATATATATGTTGTCTACAAGAGACCCACCTTGAAACAAGGGACACATACAGACTGAAAGTGAAGGGCTGGAAAAAGATATTCCATGCAAATAGAGACCAAAAGAAAGCAGGAGTAGCAATACTCATATCAGATAAAATAGACTTTAAAACAAAGGCTGTGAAAAGAGACAAAGAAGGACACTACATAATGATCAAAGGATCAATCCAAGAAGATATAACAACTATAAATATATATGCACCCAACATAGGAGCACTGCAATATGTCAGAAAAATGCTAACAAGTATGAAAGGGGAAATTAACAATAACACAATAATAGTGGGAGACTTTAAACCCCACTCACACCTATGGATAGATCAACTAAACAGAAAATTAACAAGGAAACACAAACTTTAAATGACACAATAGACCAGTAGACCTAATTGATATCTATAGGACATTTCACCCCAAAACAATCAATTTCACCTTTTCTCAAGTGCAAATGGAACCTTCTCTAGGATAGATCACATCCTGGGCCATAAATCTAGCCTTGGTAAATTTAAAAAAAATTGAAATCATTCCAAGCATCTTTTCTGACCACAATGCAGTAAGATTAGATGTAAATTACAGGCAAAAAACTACTAAAAATTTAAACATATGAAGGCTGAACAACATGCTGCTGAATAACCAACAAATCACAGATGAAATAAAAAAAATAAATAAAAATATGCATAGAAACAAATGAAAATGAAAACACAACAACCCAAAACCTATGGGACACTGTAAAAGCAGTGCTAAGGGGAAGGTTCATAGCAATGCAGGCTTACCTCAAGAAACAAGAAAAAAGTCAAATAAATAACCTAACTCTACACCTAGAGCAACTTGAAAAGGAAGAAATGAAGAACCCCAGGGTTAGTGGAAAGAAAGAAATCTTAAAAATTAGAGCAGAAATAAATGCAAAAGAAACAAAAGAGACCACAGCAAAAATCAACAAAGCTAAAAGCTGGTTCTTTGAGAAGATAAATAAAATTGACAAACCATTAGCCAGACTCATCAAGGAACAAAGGGAGAAAAATCAAGACAACAAAATTAGAAATAAAAATGGATCACAACAGACAACACTGAAATACAAAGGATCATAAGAGACTACTATCAGAAATTATATGCCAATAAAATGGACAACTTGGAAGAAATGGACAAATTCTTAGAAAAGTACAACTTTCCAAAACTGAACCAGGAAGAAATGGAAAATCTTAACAGACCCATCAAAAGCACAGAAATTGAAACTGTAATCAGAAAATTCCAGCAAACAAAAGCCTAGGACCAGACGGCTTCACAGCTGAATTCTACCAAAAATTTAGAGAACAGCTAACGCCTATCCTACTCAAACTCTTCTGGAAAATTGCAGAGGAAGGTAAATTTCCAAACTCATTCTATGAGGCCACCATCAACCTAATACCAAAACCAAACAAAGATGCCACAAAAAAGATAACTACAGGCCAATATCACTGATGAACATAGATGCAAAAATCCTTAACAAAATTCTAGCAAACAGAACCCAACAACATATTAAAAACATCATACATCATGACCAAATGGATTTTATCCCAGGATTCTTCAATATCCACAAATTAATCAATGTAATGCACCACATTAACAACTTGAAAAATTAAAACCATATGATTATCTCATAGATGCAGGGAAAGCCTTTGACAAAATTCAACATCCATTTATGAGAAAAACTCTCCAGAAAGCAGGAATATAAGGAACATACCTCAACATAATAAAAGCTATATATGACAAACGCACAGTAAACATTATCCCCAATGGTGAAAAATTGAAAGCATTTCCCCTAAAATCAGGAACAAGACAAGGGGCCCCACTCTCACCACTATTATTCAACATAGTTTTGGGAGTTTTGGCCAAAGAAATCAGAGCAGAAAAGGAAATAAAAGGAATCCAGATTGGAAAAGAAGTAAAACTCTCACTGTTTGCAGATAACATCATCCTATACATAGAAAACCCTAAAGACTCCACCAGAAAATTACTAGAGCTAATCAATGAATATAGTAAAGTTGCAGGATATAAAATTAACATACAGAAATCCCTTACATTGCTATACACTAGCAATGAGAAGACAGAAAGAGAAATTAAGGAAACAATTCCATTCACCATTGCAATGAAAAGAATAAAATACTTAGGAATAAATCTACCTAAAGAAACAAAAGACCTATATATAGAAAACTATAAAACAATGATGAAAGAAATCAAAGAGGACACAAATAGATGGAGAAATATACAGTGTTCATGAACTGGAAGAATCAATATAGTGAAAATGAGTATACTACCCAAAGCAATATAGAGATTCAATGCAATCCCTATCAAGCTACCAACGGTATTTTCCACAGAACTAGAACAAATAATTTCACAATTTGTATGGAAATACAAAAAACCTCTAATAGCCAAAGCAAACTTGAGAAAGAAGAATGGAACTTGAGGAATCACCCTGCCTGAATTCAGGCTCTACTACAAAGCCACAGTCATCAAGACAGTATGGTACTGGCACAAAGACAGAAATATAGATCAATGGAACAGAATAGAAAGTCCAGAGATAAATCCACACACCTATGGACACCTTATCTTCAACAAAAGAGGCAAGAATATACAATGGAGAAAAGACAACCTCTTTAACAAGCGGTGCTGGGAAAACTTGTCAACCACTTGTAAAAGAACGAAACTAGAACACTTTCTAACACCATACACAAAAATAAATACAAAATGGATTAAAGATCTAAATATAAGACCAGAAACTGTAAAACTCCTAGAGGAAAACTTAGGCAGAACACTCTCTGACATAAATCACAGCAGGATCCTCTATGACCCACCTCCCAGAATATTGGAAATAAAAGCAAAAATAAGCAAATGGGACCTAATTAAAATTAAAAGCTTTTGCACAAACAAAGGAAACTATAAGCAAGTTGAAGAGACAGCCTTCAGAATGGGAGAAAATAATAGCAAATGAAGCAACTGACAAAGAATTAATCTCAAAAATATACAAGCAACTCCTGTAGCTCAATTCCAGAAAAATAAATGACCCAATCAAAAAATGGGCCAAAGAACTAAACAGACATTTCTTCAAAGAAGACATACAGATGGCTAACAAACACCTGAAAAGATGCTCAACATCACTCATTATCAGAGAAATGCAAACCAAAACCACAATGAGGTACCATTTCACACCAGTCAGAATGGCTGCTATCCAAATGTCTACAAGCAATAAATGCTGGAGAGGGTGTGGCAAAAAGGGAACCCTCTTACACTGTTGGTGGGAATGCAAACTAGTACAACCACTATGCAGAACAGTGTGGAAATTCCTTATAAAACTGGAAATAGAACTGCCATATGACCCAGCAATCCCACTGCTGGGCATACACACCGAGGAAACCAGAATTGAAAGAGATACGTGTATCCCAATTTTCATCGCAGCACTGTTTACAATAGCTGGGACATGAAAGCAGCCTAGATGTCCATCAGCAGATGAACAGATAGAGAAGCTGTGGTACATATAAACAATGGAATATTACTCAACCATTAAAAAGAATACATTTGAATCAGTTCTAATGAGGTGGATGAAACTAGAGCCTATTATACTGAGTGAAGTAAGCCAGAAAGAAAAACACCAATATAGTATACTAATGCATATATGGAATATATGGAATTTAGAAAGATGGTAACAATAACCCTGTATGCGAGACAGCAAAAGAGACACAGATGTGTAGAGCAGTCTTTTGAACTCTGTGGGAGAGGGCGAGGGTGGGATGGTTTTGGGAGAATGGCATTGAAACGTGTATATGTTTCATATGTGAAACAAATGTATCACATATGTGATACATATGTATCATATGTGAAACGAATCGCCAGTCCAGGTTTGATGCATGATACAGGGTGCTCGGAGCTGGTGCATTGGGATAACCCAAAGGGATGGGATGGGGAGGGAGGTTCAGGATGAGGAACATATGTACACCCATGGCAGCTTCATGTCAATGTATGGCAAAACCAATACAATATTGTAAAGTAATTAGGCTCCAATTTAAATAAATTTATATTAAAAAAAAATCAGAGACATTACTTTGCTAACAAAGGTCCATCCAATCAAAGCTATGGTTTTTCCAGTAGTCATGTATGGATGTGACAGTTTGACTATAAAAAAAGCTGAGTGCAGAAGAATTGATGCTTTTGAATTGTGGTGTTGAAGACTCTGGAGAATCTCCTTGACTGCAAGGAGATCCAACAAGTCCATCCTAAAAGAAATCAATGCTGAATATTTATTGGAAGGACTGATGCTGAAGCTGAAACTCCAATAGTTTGGCCATCTGATATGAAGAACTGACTGATTTGAAAAGACCCTAATGCTGAGAAAGATTGAAGGCAGGAGGAGAAGGGAATGATAGAGGATGAGATAGTTGGATGGCATCACTGACTCAATGGACATGAGTTTCAGTAAACTCCAGGAGGTGGTGATAGACAGGGAGGCCTGGTGTGCTGCAGTCCTTGGGGTCCAAAAGAGTCAGACTCGACTGAGTGATTGAACTGAATTGATGCACCATCTTACTCTCCAGACTTCCTTTGGATGAATTCTAAGATGCCCCCAAATTGTCACTCATTGGGATACATCCTTATATAACATTTTCTCTTACATCTGGCAAGTGCCTGATGCTATGAGTGATGGCATTCCCATGACTGAGTTACAATATTTTGCAAAAGAGATGGTTCTCTTCAGATTAAATTCAAATTCCTTTTTAGTTGATTTTAAGTTATTCTAAAGGACATTATCCTGGGTGGGCCAACCTAAATAGATGTGCTCTTTCAAAGAGTACCTTGGCAGTTCCTGAAGCAGCACATCTGCCTTCCAGCTGGCCTTGAAGAAGCAAACAGTGATGCTGTGAACTGCTAATGGAGACAGGCAGCTGAGGGCCCCAAGTTCCACAACTGTATGGAACCACACTCTGACAACAAGCTGACTGAACCTGAGCTCCAGACGAGACCACAGCCTGTCTGACACTTTGACTGTACTCTTATGAGACTCCAAGCAAATAACCCAGCTAAGTCATTACCAGAGCCTGATCCCCTGGAAACTGTAAGGTACTAAACATGTCATTTTCAGTCACTAAATGTGTGAAGATTTGTAACTCAGCAAGAGAAAAAATAATATACTCAACATATTCCCTATTGCCTCAAGACCTACTTTGATTCACACATTTCCCCTTTTCATCCTTATACATCTTTGAGTTTCTATAATATTGTCATCAGTTTCAGTTACTAAAACTTAGTCCTATCCAGTTTATAGTTTTATTCTCATATCCACTTAAAGACCCTCCTCTCACCCAATACAGTTTATCACTGTGTCCATTGTCTTCTGAGAGTAGCGTGGGTTAAGTCCTATCTTTCCCAGTTCTTTTCAGGGTCTAGATTTCTATTCTGGGTATTTTAAGGAGGAAAAGGACAGACATTTATGTATGTGGTAGGGGGCTGATCTATTTGATCTGGTTTATTCAGTCTCCATAAATGGTGTGCAGGCCTTTCTCAAGTATGTTCAATTTCACTACAGAATCTGCCCCCGCCCCCCCACCACCACCCCATTGCTAAGAATTCCCCAGACAGGAGCAGCGGGACCTCTCTGGGTCTTCTCCCAGTGGACCTTCCCACAATCCCTTCTCTAGGATGAGATCAACTCTTTGTCACCATGTCTGTCTGGAAAGTGAAAGAGATTCTCTTCCTCCTGAAATCTTCAATCTCCCCCAATGGGGAGCCCTGGGTATTTAGAGGTTCTCTCCTATGGATTCTGAAGGTTGTGGAGAACTGGGAAGGGATGGGGCTGTCCTAACTTCAGGCATGTTGTGCTCTAATATCTTCAAGCTCTGCTGGAAAGTCCCTTTAATTCTCCTATCTTAAGAAATACACACACACACACACACACACATACATACATAAATACACACACAGAGAGAGAGAACAGACTAGTTCCCTCATTTATATGGGAACTAGTCTAAGCTCCCACCAACCTTACAGCAGAAAGCAAAGAGGAACTAAAGTGTTTCTTGATGAAGGTGAAAGAGGAGAGTGAAAAAGCTGGCTTAAAGCTTAACATTTAAAACTAAGATCATGGCATCTGGTCCCATCACTTCACAGCAATAGATCGGGAAACAATGGAAACAGTGACAGACTTTATTTTCTTGGACTCCAAAATAACTGTGGAGGGTAACTGCAGCCAAGAATTAAAAGATGCTTCCTCCATAGAAGAAAGGCTATGACAAATCTAGAAGGCATATTAAAAAGCAAAGACATTACTTTGCTAACAAAGGTTCATCTAGTCAAAGCTATGGTTTTTCCAGTAGTCATGTATGGATGTGAGAGCTGGACAATAAAGAAGACTGAGCACTAAAGAATTGATGCTTTTGAGTTGTGGTGTTGAAGACTGTTGAGAGTCCCTTGGACTGCGGGGAGATCAAACCAGTCCATTCTAAAAGAAATCAGTCCTGAATATTCATTGGAAGGACTGATGCTGAAGCTGAAGCTTCAGTACTTTGGCTGCCTGATACGAAGAGCCGATTAAAAAAGACCCTAATGCTGGGAAAGATTGAAGGCAGGAGGAGTAGGAGATGACAGGATGAGATGGCTAGATGGCATCACTGACTCAATGGACATGAGTTTGAGCAAGCTCCAGAAGATAGTTAAGGACAGGGAGGCCTGGCAAGCTGCAGTCCAAGGTGGGCAAAAGTCAGACACGACTGAACAACTGAACAAGTCTAAGTTCACAAATGCCCTCCAAATATAGGAGCCTTATATCAGGCTCTCACAAAATTAGGAAGCAGTACTGTTTTATACACACACACACACACACACACACACACACATACACATGCACATATACATATGTGTGCTAAATCACTTTAGCTGTGTCCAACTGTTTACAACCCTATGGTCTGTAGCTCACCAGGCTCCTCTGTCCATGGGATTCTGCAGGCAAGAATACTGGAGTAGGTTGCCATGGCCTCCTCCAGGGGATCTTCCCAACCCAGGGATCAAATCTGAATCTTTTAAGTCACCTGCATTGTCAGGTGGGTTATTTATCACTAGCACCACCTGAGAAACCCATATATATAGTATGTGTGTGTGTGTGTGTGTGTGTGTGTGTGTGTGTAAGCTCAATATTCATCCATCCAGAAAATAAACTGATTTCTTTCTTGGGCCAAAATATTGTATATCATTGGTACCTGCCTTTAGAATTCAGAATACAGGAGACATTTTTCTTGAATTTGAGCTTCGGCTACATTTCTGAGTTAGTAGGGAAAGTCTCACAAAACAGCTCACCGCATAGTTAATTTAAAACAGTGCATTTGCTGTGTGCTTAATTGGTCAGTCATGTATGACTCTTTGCAACCCCATGACTGCAGCCCACTAGGCTCCTCTGTCCATGGGATTTTTCCAGGCAAGAATACTAGAGTGGGTTTCTACACCCTCCTCCAGGGGATCTTCCTGACCCAGGAATTGAACCAGAGTTTCCTGCATTGCAGCAGATTGTTTACCAGCTGAGCTACCAGGAAATCTATTTGAGAAGAGAAAACTTTTGTAAAGCTTTGAAGGCCATCACCATCTCTACTTTTTTGTTTCTCTGCAAATAAAATGTTTATTCACCATTCACAGAACAAGCTGTCAAAAAATTTCCAGCAGCTTTTCCCTCCTCCCAAATCTATCAAAAATAAAAGACAAGCAAGAAACCCACGCTCTAAGTTTGATTCTCTGCACAGTGAGGACTCAACCAACAGTATCACTGGGACTCAGACCTCTTAAAAGAAAACAAAACTTACTTCAAGTAACTGTGGATATGCTGCCTAATTGATCTCGGGCTCAGCCCACCTTCTGTCTGTGATCACTCTTAGAGAAGTCTCAGGAATGTAAGGCATCTGTCCCAGTTATCTCAGAAAGAAGTAAACATCAAACCTGCAAAGCTACATAGCCACTCAAGAAAGCACACATTTCCAGTACTTTTTTTAAAAGTTTTATTTTTTAGAGAAATTTTACATTCATGGCAAAATTGGGTGGAAAGTACATAGAGTTTCCACATGCCCCCTATCCCTACACACACACAATGTCCCATCCCAAAAATACCTCCTACCACAGGGGTACATTTGCTACAACTGATTAAGGTACACTGACACATCACTGGGCTCAGTGATAAGAGTATCCGCTTGCAATTCAGGAGACATATGTTTGATCCCTGGGTCATGAAGATTTCCTGGAGGAGGGCATAGCAACCCACTCCAGTGTTCTTGCCTGGACAAGAATTCTCCCATGGACAGAGGAGCCTGGAGGGCTATACAGTCCATGAGGTCCAAAGTCCGGCATGATGGAAGCAAGTGAGCACCCAGGCACTGAAGACACATTGCTATCAACTGAAGTCCACAGTTTCCATTACCATTTACTCTTGCTGCCAGGTGGCACTAGTGGTAAAGAATGTGCCTGCCAAGGCAGAAGATGCAAGTGACATGGATTAGATCCCTGCATAGGGAAGATCCCCTGAAGAAGGAAATGGTGACCCACTCCCATATACTTGCCTTTTCATAATGTTCATGGGGTTTAATTCAGATGATCATTATATCTACTACTGTGGGCAAGAATCTCTTAGAAGAAATGGAGTAGCCCTCATAGTGAACAGAATAATCTGAAATGCAGTACTTGGGTGTAATCTCAAAAATCACGGAATGATCTCTGATCATTTCCAAGGAAAACCATTTAACATTACTGCAATCCAACTCTGTGCTCCAACCACTAATGTAGAAGAAGCTGATGCTGAATAATTCTGTGAAGACCTACAAGACCTTCTGAAACTAAGACCAAAAAAAAAAGATGTCCTTTTCATCATAGGGGACTAGAATGCAAAAGTAGGAAGTCAAGAGATACCTGGAGTAACAGGAAAGTTTGGCCTTGGAGTCCAAAATGAAGAAGGGCAAAAGCTAACAGAGTTTTGCCAAGAGAATGCACTAGTCATAGCAAACACCCTCTTTTCAACAACACAAGAGGAGACTCTACACATGGACATCATCAGATGGTCAATACCAAAATCAGATTAATTATAATTTTTGCATCAAAAGATGGAGAAGTTCTATACAGTCAGCAAAAACAAGACCAGGAGCTGACTGTGGCTCAGATCAAGATCTCCTTATTGCAAAATTCAGACTTAAATTGAAGAAAGTAGGGGAAACCACTATACCATTCAGGTATGACCTAAATCAAATCCCTTACAATTATACAGTGGAAGTAACAAATAGATTCAAGGGATTAGATCTGATAGAAAGAGTGCCTGAAGAACTATGGACAGAGGTTCATGACACTGTACAAGAGACAGTAATTAAGATGATCCCCAAGAGAAAGAAATGCAAAAAGGCAGAATGGTTATTTGAGGAAGTCTTACAAATAACTGAGAAAAGAAGAGAAGTAAAAGGCAAAGGAGGAAAGGAAAGATATATCCATCTGAATGCAGAGTTCCAAAGAATAGAAAGGAGAGATAAGAAAGCCTTCCTAGGTGATCATTGCAAAGAAACAGAGGAAAACAATAGAATGGGAAGGACTAGAGATCTCTTCAAGAAAATTAGAGATACCAAGGGAACATTTCATGCAAAGATGGGCACAATAAAGGACAGAAGTAGTATGGACCTAACAGAAGCAGTAGATATTAAAAAGAGGTAGCAAAAATACACAGAAGAACTATACAAGAAAGGTTTTAATGACCCAGATAATCATGATGGTGTGATCAGTCATCTAGAACCAGACATCCTGGAGTGTGAAGTCAAATGGGCCTTAGAAAGCATCATATGAACAAAGCTAGTGGAGGTGATAGAATTCTAGTTGAGCTATTTCAGAACCTAAAAGACAATGTTGTGAAAGTGCTGCACTCATTATACCAGTAAATTTGGAAAACTCAGCAGTGGGCACAGGACTGGAAATGGTCAGTTTTCATTCCAATCCCAAAGAAAGGCAATGCCAAAGAACATTCAGACTATCGCACAATTGCACTCATCTCACACGCTAACAAAGTAATGTTCAAAATTCTCCAAGTGAAGCTTCAACAGTATGGGAACTGTGAACTTCCAGATGTTCAAGCTGGATTTAGAAAAGCCAGAGGAACCAGACATCAAATTGCCAACATTTGTTGCATCATAGAAAGAGCAAGAGAATTTAAAATATATATATACGTATATATACTTTTGCTTTATTGACTACACCAAAGCCTTTGACTGTGTGGATCACAACAAACTGGAAAATTCTTAAAGAGATGGGAATTCCAGATCACCTTATCTATCTCCTAAGAAATCTGTATGCAGGTCAAGAAGCAACAGTTAGAACCAGATATGGAATAAGGGACTGGTTGCAAATTGAGAAAGGAGTATATCAAGACTGTATATTGTCACTCTTATTTAATTTATATGCAGAGTACATCATGTGAAATGCTGGACTGGATGTAGCACAAGCTGGAATCAAGATTGCTGGGAGAAATATCAATAACCTCAGATATGCAGATGACACAACCTTTTTTTTTTCTCATTTATTTTTATTAGTTAGAGGCTAATTACTTTACAATATTGTAGTGGTTTTTGCCATACATTGACATGAATCAGCCATGGATTTACACATGTTCCCCATCCCGATCCCCCCTCCTGCACCTTCTCCATCCCATCCCTCTGGGTCTTCCCAGTGCACCAGCCCTGAGCACCCATCTTATGCATCCAACCTGGGCTGGTGATCTGTTTCACCCTTGATAGTATACTTGTTTCAATGCTGTTCTCTCTAAACATCCCACCCTCGCCTTCTCCCATAGAGTCTAAAAGTTTGTTCTATACATCTGTGTCTCCTTTTCTGTTTTGCATATAGGGTTATCGTTACCATCTTTCTAAATTCCATATATATGCATTAGTATACTGTATTGGTCTTTATCTTTCTGGCTTACTTCACTATGTATAATGGGCTCCAGTTTCATCCATCTCATTAGAACTGATTCAAATGAATTCTTTTTAATGGCTGAGTAATATTCCATGGTGTATATGTACCACAGCTTCCTTATCCATTCGTCTGCTGATGGGCATCTAGGTTGCTTCCATGTCCTGGCTATTATAAACAGTGCTGTGATGAACATTGGGGTACATGTATCTCTTTCAGATCTGGTTTCCTTGGTGTGTATGCCCAGGAGTGGGATTGCTGGGTCATATGACAGTTCTATTTCCAGTTTTTTAAGAAATCTCCACATTGTTCTCCATAGTGGCTGTATTAGTTTGCATTCCCACCAACAGTGTAAGAGGGTTCCCTTTTCTCCACACCCTCTCCAGCATTTATTGCTTGTAGACTTTTGGATAGCAGCCATTCTGACTGGTGATGACACCACCTTTATGGAAGAAAGGGAAGAGGAGCTAAAGACCGACTTGATAAAAGTGAAAGAAGAGAGTGAAAAAGCTGGATTAAAACTCAACATTAAAAAACTAAGATCATGGCATCTGGTCCCATCATTACATGGCAAACTGAAGGGAGGAAAGTAGAAGGAATGACACATTTTTCTTTATTAGTTTCCAAAATTACAGTGGACAGTGACTGCAGCCATAAAATTAAGAGACACTTGCTCCTTGGGAGAAACGCTATGACAAACCCAGGACAGTGTATTAAAAAACAGAGACATCACTTTGCCAGCAAAGTTCCAGTTCATATATCAAAGCTATGGTTTTTTTTGTTAGTCATGTACAGATGTGAGAGCTGGATGATAAAGAAAGCTGAGTGCCGAAGAATTGATGCTTTTGAATTGTGGTGCTGGAAAAGACTCTTGAGAGCCTCTTGGACTGCAAAGAGATCAAACCAGTCAATCCTAAAGGAAATCAACCCTGAATATTCATTGGAAGAACTGATGCTGAAGCTCCAATACTTTGGCCACCTGATGCAAAGAGCTGACTCACTGGAAAAGATCCTGATGCTGGAAAAGATTGAAGGTAAAAGGTGAAGGGGATGGCAGAGGATGAGATGGATAGATAGCATTACCAACTCAATGGACATTAATTTGAGCAAACTCTGGAAGATAGTGGAGGACTGAGGAGCCTTGTGTACTGCAGTCTATGCAGTCACAAAGAGTCAAACACAACTTGATGACTGAACAACAATAGCAAAAATCCAGCCTTGAAACGTATTGTGATAACCACCATATTTGTCCAGAAGTACATTCATTCTAAATCCTTTTCCTAGCTCTCTCTTTGCCACCAGTCTCTCCTTGTTCCAGTGTGGCCTGTTATCAGGTTTCTCTCCTCAAAGCACAACCCAAATGCTATCAGAAATTCAGTTTTCCAAAATTTCTGATAACTCTCTGCTAGATATTCAGGGTCCTACCCATCTGGCCCAAACAATCCTATCAGTCATAACCTCTATGGTATCCCCAGTGTCTTAAATTGTCACTTTATTAACCTCATCATAGCTTCTCCAAATATATTTGTTGTTTCTCAATTCCACCTATTCACTTTTAATGCTTCCTTGACTGATAAAGCTCATCAAAACATAGTCCATTTATCAAGGCCTATGTCAAGCCTTTCCCAATATTCCTGGACAGATGTTCTCTCTCCTCTCTCCAGAACCTATAGGAGTATAGTTTGGGAATGATACTGACATCACAGTATAGTTAAGCATGTCTTTATTTTCCAAATTTAATGGAGGCCTCTCCAATGTACCCAAATGCACCATGATCATTTTCTCTCCAATGCATCACCTAGTACACTATGCCATAGAGCAGGCACAAAACCAAGCTCCTCCTAAACACAAAGAATATGGAAGTAAACCAAAAAAAAAATTCTTCACACAAAACTCTCTTACTCCTGAGGTTTGATAAATCAAATACATGTTTGAATACACTCACACACATGTATATGCGCATGCACACATGCACACACACACACACACACACACACACACTCCTCTAAGGAAAATGAAGTAAATATTAGCACTCTTCAAACTGATGATCACCAGCATCAACTGAAGGACGTTCAACGCTTCTACAGTAAAACACACTTCTGCTAAGTACATAATTATATATGAGCTATTTAAGAATTTGAGTTGTCCAAAAATTCAGTCATTACTATAATTCTTCTGATTAATCTATTGTCCCACAGAAGAAGTAACTATTTTTCAAATACATTTACCAAAATGTAGATTTGATAGTTGTAAAGACCTCTAATGTCACACTGAAAAACTAACTCTGACTATAAAGCAATTTAAAACACTAGAACATTCATTTTTAAAGGCTCAATATTTTTTGGAACATTGACTTTAGGGGATTCTAAACTCTTCACAAGAGAAGGCCAACATCAAATTATTTTGGAAACCAATTCTGAGTCAACCTAGAAGCCAAATAACAGAATCACTCACATTTAGTTACTTGACCAAAATAGTATTTATTAGATCACCCTCCACCCCTTTGGAAAGTGCTTTTGACTCTGATTATTTTCTTTGATGATTTTCAAAACTCAAATTTATTCTGTAAGAATGAAGACATGCCCCTCTGATGTGCCTTTAAAGAATGTGCACGTGTGAGAGTCTTAAAAGTCCACTTGAAAGCCAAGGTGCACAAACTTTCTGATTCTACTTGTCAATAGCAGGCTCCAAAAGTTTCTGCTCCAAACACATACCTAGTAGATAAACTTTTTTTCATCATGTTAAAATGTTAGTAATAAAAGTAATTATGAGCCACAGCAAAGTCGTGTGTATGCTGTAGGAGGATGTTGTACTGATACACTTGTTTGAAACACTGAAAAACAGTAAATTGCACAAAAATTGGGGAGAGAATAAATCAGTGGATTTCAATTTTATGCAAAGAGTAAAAATGAGAGGGAAAAATTCCCTATCTAGTGATTTCCACCAATAATACAACTCTATATATTTTAAGTTCATATATGACATACAGGGCTAAATAAAACCTGAAAATACTTATTTACATATATGAGGAACATCAGTTTACTTCCACCAAATAGAAAAAAGTCAAAGAAATAGCCAATAAAATTAGAGGGTGGTTATTCCTTAGGAAACAACAATGACATATTTTAATACAATGAAAACATGTTAAACATTTCTGTCTAACCTTGGTTTTCTTTCTCTCTAGAAAGGATATTTAGAAAGTGATTCACCAATTTGACCAGGCTTGTGGCCATTATATGATATTTTATAGACTTTCTTCTCCAAGCTTTTCAATCTTGACAATTCAACATGTAAAACTATATCAAGAGTCACTAATATGGCAAAGCAAGTATAACACAAAGCCTGCACAACTTCTAAAGCCAAAGGCTTCCAAGGTAAACTCTGAAGTTTGCTATTCCTCTGTTGTCACAGATTTTTAGTCCAGGTGGTTTTATGTACTAAAATAAGTCTTTCTTCCTTCCGCTGTTAATGTTGGCATCTTCATAGTATTTTGTATATACAGATATTATTCTAAGCCTTTACTGTACATAGCCCTTATACAAGCTCAGGCAACATTTTAAAAAGCTACTGGGGTATCTAACCTTGCTCTTACCCCAGCATTTATATGTTTCCTGTCTCAGAGTCTTCACACAGTCCATTCCCTCTGCTTGGAACAGTCTTCTCTCAGGTACCACCACCACTCATTCACCTGCTGCCTTCAGCTCACAAAAGGAGGCTTCTCCAAGAGGCTCCTCCTCACCCTGCCACTCCTTCGTTTCCCCCCTTGTTAATTCTTCACATCTTTTACTATGCTGTAAAATATTTTATTATTTCCTTGCTTGTGCCCTTCCTAGCGCTTCCCTGGTGACTAAAACAGTAAAGAAACTGCCTGCACGTGGGAAAGATGGGTTTAATCCCTGAGTGGGGAAGATCCCCTGGAAAACGAAATGGCAACTCACTCCAGTATTCCTGCCTGGAGAATCCCATGGACAGAGGAGCCTGGCAGGCTACAGTTCATGTGATTGCAAAGAGTCAGACATGACTAAGAGACTAACAATTCATTTCATTTTGGGGCCCTCCCTACCCCTACCCTCCATTAGGTAATAAGTTGTTACAGGTAGACTTTCCTAATAAAGACTATTTTTAAGAGTTTTAGGTTCACAGCAAAATTGAGAGAAAGATACAAAGATTTCCCTTATAGCCCCTGCCCCCACTTATGTATCGCTTCCCCCATTATTACCATCTCCCACCAGAGGGTATGCCTGTCACTACTGATACGCCTACAGGCACACATCATCTTGCAAAATCCATAGTTTAAATCAGGCTTTGCTTGTGCATTTAGACAAATGTATGACATGTATCATTATAGTATTGTATGGAGTATTTTCACTGCCCTAAAAGTCCTCTGTAATCTGCTTGTTCATCTTCCTTATCCTAACCCCTGTCGATGACTGATATTTTTACTGTCTTTATAAGTTTGGCTTTTCCAGAATGGATTCCAGAATCCCTACGGTTGAATTCATATACCCTTTCAGATTGGCTTCTTTCATTCATCAATATGTACTTAAGGTTCATCCACATCTTTTCATGGCTTGCTAGCTGATTTCTTCTTTAGCACTGAACAATAATCTACTGTGTGGATTATCACAGTTAGTTTACTCGTTCAACTACTGGAGGACATCTTCTGGGTTGCTTCCAGGTTTTAATAACAAAGAACAAAGCTGCTATGGACATCTGTGTGTAGATTTTCATGTGGACACAGATTTTTCAGCAAGCAGCAGAACTGCTGGATTAGATGGTAAGATTATGATCAGTTCTATAAGAAACTGCCAAACTGTCCTCTGAAGTGGATGCATGATTTTGAACTCCCGCCAGAAATTAATGAAAGCTCCTATTGTTCTACATCCTTAACATTTGGTGATGTCAGTGCTTGGGATTTTGACTATTCTAATATGTATGTAGTGGTATCATTTTAATTTGCATTTCCCTGATATGATATGAAACATCCTTTCATATGATTACTTGTCATCTGTTTATCTTCTCTGGTGAGTTCTCTGTTAAGGTCTTTGACATACTTGTGAAATAGATTATCTACTTTCTTACTGTTGAGTTTTACGAGTTCTTTGTATATGTTGGGCACATTTCCTTTAACAGATATGTCTCTTGTAAATAGTTTCTCTGTTTGTGGTTTGTCTTCTCATTCTCTTGACATTGTCTTCCACAGAGCAGTTTTTCATTTTAATAAATTCTAGTTTATCCATTTTTTTCCTATTATAAAGGGCTCCTTTGATATTTTATCCAAAAAATCACTGCCATATCTAAGGTCACCTAGGTTTTCTCCTATCTTATCATCTAGGAGCTTCAGTTTTACACAGGTAGGTTTGTTTGGCTTCATGTTGATCACTAAAGCAGTACTTCATACATAGTAGGCACTCAAAGTTTTTTTACTGACTTAAGATTATTTATTTATTGCACCATGTGCAGTATAGTTTTAAGAATTTGTCTGTCTTTTGCCTTAGGTTTCTGGCAAAGAATTTCAAGACCTCTTTGAATTTCCTAAGTGATAGGCATATGTCTATTTCTATGTAGTACTGTGAGTAAAGATTTATAAATATAAAAATAGAATTAAGATGCCAGGAACTATAACTCTGAAGTGGTTTGTTTATGGTGAATCAAGACATCATTAATAATAGTTGAAATATACTGTCCATACCTCAATATACAATGGGACATTCATAAATTTTGTTGTGTTCCGCAAAGTCTATTCTTATGGCTTCTAGGTTAGGGGAAGCAAGTAAATTAAGCAAAGTATTAGGCAGGCATTAATAGAGCAGGTGAGTCCTATTACACTGGATTTTCATAAGCTGAGTTAAGGATCTGCAGTAGAGGCAATCAATTATTTCAAAAGAAATTCAAATTCAAAAATCAATAACCGGCTTTCTTTGCACAAGGGGAATATCTAATAGCAGCAATCAGTAACTAGGGCAACTTCTAACCTGATACATTTAGGCAAAATGATTTCAATTTCTATCTCCAAGGATATTTTAGTGCTTCTTTTCCATCTTATTACTTTGAAAAATGTTCATTAGAGATTCAAGGCTTTTCTGAACTGAAAGTCACCACAGAAATTATCACAAGAGAGAACATCTGTTGGAGACATATTGTGAAGTTAAATTTGAATTCAGGTTTAAATATGTAATAAGGGTAATTGTTACAATAAACTAATTCTTTTGCTTAATGAAAGCAAAATGAATAAGTGTGTTGTGTTTCATTTGTAAAGACTGTTTGATATTTTAGAAGTGCTGGGCAGATTTTACCTTTATACCATCATAATATAAACTATGTTTGTTAGCAAATCAACAGTGCAAAGGAAGAAAATGTTTCTGTTCAATCACAACCTTCACAGCAGTGTTTGTATTCAAACAATGAATTGCTAATTACAAGTCACTGTTATCTGTATATGTAAAAGCAAGTTCTCCAAGATATATATATATGACACATAAATGATATATATAATCCATCTCTTCCTTCCTGAATCCCTTGAACCTAACAAAATCAAAGTTTTTTTTTTATTCTATAAATTTGGTTTGTTATAAAATCAAATTACCTTCTCAGTGAGTAGAAGTTAAAGTTTTTTCATTGTGTGAAAATAAGAACTAACTAGCTGGAAATCTCATCTTCATGACTATTCTTTCACTGGAAGAATTCATTTTAATTTGAGCACTTAAAAAAAAAATCCAAAAATCAGTCCAAAGTAACTAATTCCAGTCCCAAAATTATATTTCAAGTTCTACATCTTTCTGCCTTCCAATAAAAACAAATTTTAAGAGTTCTGAAAATAAATATATGAATGACAAGTGGTGAATAAATAAATGTGAGCAAATGCCAAAGATAAGTGATAACTGCTAAAAAAAAAAAAAAAGATATTAATTGTTCTGTGTATGACAAGATTTCTCACCCTCAGCATTTTTGACATTTGGGGCTGGATAATTCCCTTGGAGTCCAGTCCACTGCTGCCCACAAAATGTCCAGTAGCACCTACCTTTTGACTCAGTTGTGGGAACCAAAAAACATCTGCAAATGTCAAATGTCCCCCTAGGTGTGGAGACAAAATTACCTCCAGTTGAGAATCATTGGCTAGTTTGTTGAAAAATCATGACAGTAGGGTCCCACCCCCAGATATTCTCACTCAGCAAGTCCAAAGGGATTTTATGACCACCTAAGATTTTTCTGTTAGTAATCCTGAGCCCTAAAAACACTATTTATTTATTTGAGGGTAACATTGACATGGAGGGGAGAGACATTCCTAAAAGGCCAACAGTGGATTCAACAATTTGACCTCAGCAACATTTCTGATTGCCCAGAGCTAAGAGTCTGAGGGAGAGCTACTGATGGCCTCTTATCAGAAACCCATGAACCTTTTCAGGCATCACAGTATATAAAATGTTTTCATGAGCTCTGCATCCTCCCAAAAATCCTCTGAGGGAAACAGCACGAGCATTTTCCAAATAACCTTCCATAATCATTTATATATAATTAGTATTTATATTCCTAGTTTCTGTGATCATGAATAACAACACAAAAGCTAAACAACTCTTTCAACTACAGGGCTTCCCTAGAGGAAACAGACTCAGGTTGCCTTACTTGCACCCCAAAATCTGTCAGAACTCAAAGCTTAGGTCTTGTCACACATGCAAAATATTCTTCTTCATGAGCCACACACTTCTCTTTTTCATCAGCTGTGACTGAATCAATAGACCAGTTCACTATAAATTGGGCACTAAGGAGTTCTACACTCTTATCTACACGCATCACTAATTATATGTGAATAAGTGTAAACTGTTTTTAATTTTGATGTTGTTTTCCATCTAATAACTTACAAATGTAGTACTCATTTCACTTACTATCCCATATTCTCTGCACGTTGAATTATATGTTTTTTGCTGCTGTTGTTTTCTGAGCAGTCACATTTTTCCTTATCTAGCTTATGGTCAAATAAATTCTCCTTTTCCATATTCTACTGTCAAACTTACCCTGCACTAAGGAACTGACATTTATGAACTAGAGTGCACATGTATTCCTGTCAAATTTATCTTTCTCATCCAACCCAAACGTCCATTTTGTATAAACTAAATCATCAAATCGGTGACAAGGCTAGATGTAAATTCCTGTACAAGCTTGATATAACCTCTATCTTTCTTTCTAATCTCATTCCCAATCATTATTAAGAGATATTTATACTTCTGAAATCCTCTGAGCAAGATGGAATCATAAAGACCTGTCAAGTAAATGTAGCAGCACCATAAATAACTGGGTGGATTAGCCCAGAGTATACTGGCTTTCAACAGGCCACTAAACAATGTCCAAGGATGTGGTAGGCAAGTACTTCACTGCTAGCTTCCAGCCTCTTTCCAGACTTACCTAACCTTGGTTCATCCTCTATGCTATACTCTATACTACGAGCCAATAGGACATTATCCATTAATTAAATTTAACAAGATTTCCTTCCTCAAGTCTTAGATTCACTTTTTTCGCCTATCCACTCATGAAATTCTACTTTGTCTGGTGAGATTCTATCAATCCTTCAAAATCCCATAAGATCATCTCCTTCATAAAGGCTGCCATCATTATCTCCTTTATTGTCAATCTTTTTGGAAGCAAATCTCTCCTTCTATTGCATTCTCATAGTAATATATGAATATACCACTCTAAAGGTGAACTTCCAGATGTTCAAACTGGTTTTGGAAAACGCACAGGAATCAGAGATCAAATTGCCAACATTTGCTGGATCATCAAAAAATCAAGAGAGTTCCAGAAAAACATCTATATCTGCTTTATTGACTATGCCAAAACCTTTGACTGTGTGGCTCACAATAAACTGTAGAAAATTCTGAAAGAGATGGGAATACCAGACCACCTGACCTGCCTCTTGAGAAACCTGTATGCAGGTCAGGAAGCAACAGTTAGAACTGGACATGGAACAACAGATTGGTTCCAAATAGGAAAAGGAGTATGTCAAGGCTGTATATTGTCACCCTACTTATTTAACATACGCAGAGGACATCATGAGAAATGCTGGACTGGACAAAGCACAAGCTGGAATCAAGATTGATGGGAGAAATATCAATAACCTCAGATATGCAGATGACACCTCCCTTATGGCAGAAAGTGAAGAACTGAAGAGCCTCTTGATGAAAGTGAAAGCAGAGAGGGAAAAAGTTGGCTTAAAGTTCAACATTCAGAAAACTAAGATCATGGCATCCGATCCCATCACTTCATGGCAGATAGATGGGGAAACAGTGGAAACAGTGGCTTACTTTATGTTTTTGAGCTCCAAAATCACAGCAGATGGTGATTGCAGCCATGAAATTAAAAGACGCTTACTCCTTGGAAGAAAAGTTGTGACCAACATAGACAACATATTAAAAAGCAGAGACATTACTTTGTCAACAAAGGTCCATCTAGTCAAGGCTATAGTTTTTCCAGTAGTCATGTATGGATGTGAGAGTTGGACTATAAAGAAAGCTGAAGGCAGAAGAATTGATGCTTTTGAACTGTGGTGTTGGAGAAGACTCCTGAGAGTCCCTTGGACTGCAAGGAGATCCAACCAGGCTATCCTAAAGGAAATCAGTCCTGAATATTCATTGGAAGGACTGATGTTGAAGCTGAAACTCCAATACTTTGGCCACCTGATGCGAAGAGCTGACTCATTTGAAAAGACCCTGATGCTGGGAAAGATTGAGGGTGGGAGGAGAAGGGGACGACAGAGAATGAGATGGACAGATGGCATCACCGACTCAATGGGCATGAGTTTGGGTGAACTCCAGGAGTTGGTGATGGACAGGGTGGCCCGGCGTGCTGCAGTCCATAGGGTTGCAAAGAGTTGGACACGACTGAGCGACTGAACTGAAAGATGCTCACCATTTGCTGATGCCTTATTCCTATGTCACATCTACATAATTCCTAAAACTGTGTTTTTCACTCGAGAATTTTCTGTTGATTTAACTAATGAATTAATATTATACCTTGCACTTGAAACTTACATATGAAAACTGGTAGAATGTGGCAACTAGAATCAGCACAAATTAAAGAGTTGGCTTGACAGAATAGAGTGAATGAGAAAGAATTTCATAAAAAATCCTACATTAAGAAAGAAATAAAAAGGCGTATGTTTTAATAATGAGATTAGTCAGTCTAATGGGCTTCAAAAACTATGCCTAAGTCCTTTACATTTCTAGTTTCTCTGATCTTGAATAACAACATAACAAAAGCTAATCAACACTTTCAAAAGAGAAAGAGTTTTAGTAAAGAGCACTTCAGAAATGATTCAAAACCTACAGTGGTTACAGGTGGAAAAATAGGTTTGGGCCAAAACAGTAAATTGCTTAACCAGTCATCGGGTCACTAACTCATTTCAAAGCCATTGAACCTGGAATAAGCCTGGTGAGCCTAATTTTATCTCTACTGAGATAAAAACTATTTAGAGGAATGAGGCAATTGATTCTCAAAAGAACTCCAATAAAAAACAACGACCTAAGTTAGATAAAAGAGAAAAAGAAGCCCAGAACCTGAGCCACAAATGATTTACACTCTTTTATCACATCTGCTAAGGTAGAATTTAGGCTGGGAAGCTTCCAGTGAAAACTTAGATTGTTTTTAGGGCAAATATAGTAAATTTACCTGAATTCTTCAATTTAATCAAATAAAAATATGAATATATTTTAACAAACCAATATTGAAAAATTACCCACCTAAGAAAATTTGTTTAAGCAACCTAAATAAATGTCCTCCTTATTTTAAGCAACAAACTGAAAAATTCCAGTGTGAACTAGAATTTGAACAAAAACCTTCTACATTCACTGCAATGGGATGATATCTATTTTATCAAATCAACCGAAATGAATATTATAAAATTATCATCAAGCATAATAGTTCCATATTAACAAACTTCATTATTACATATATCTGCATACACACACACACACACACACACACACGCACACAAATATCAGTGTGATACAAACAAATAGCACATGCTTGGGAGTCCAGAGATCTCAATTTTAAATTCACCTTCTCTCACTCTAACTCACTCTATGCCTTGTGGTCAACTGTACCTCTTCAGAGTTTCAGAAGTAGAAAAGAGGCGCTTGGACTACATGAATTTTTGACTATATGGGCTTCCTAGTATTACTAGTCTATGCGTTCATGACCTTCTAAGGTGAGGGTTTGTAGAACTGAGATAATATACACCTTAACCACAAGAGTGTTAAATGTATTCCCTCAAGTACTGGTTTAAAAAGTTGTACTTGAGTTAAAAAAAAAAAAAGATGATGTTCAAATAATAACTGAAAGTAAGGTGGCTCCCCACCCTCACCTCTACCAGTTGTCTCTGATGCTCTAGTATTCACTCTATTTCTTACTCTTCAAAAGCACGGACAATTAAACATTTATTCATTCACCAAATGCATCACTTTAGATCAATTTTGTGCCAAGGACTGTTTCTAGGCAGCAGGCATACAGTGATAAACAATACAGACAGGCAATCATAAATATCACAGGTCTTATAACTAGTAGAGGAGACAGCTAATAAATAACAAGGCAAGATAGTTATGGAGTATGACAAGAGCTACAGAGAGAGCAGAGACAAAGCAGGTTGATCAAGAAAGGCTTTTTCGAAGTCTTGAGGCTTTGAGTTGAGACCTAAGAACAGGTCATTTGCCAACAATGCACATTACCAGCAGATGGAGGACAAGCAAAGACAAAGGCCCTGGGAAGAGAGAGGAATCATTGTGTTGGTCATCAGGATACATTTACTAATCAAGAACATGGAAGGCTGGCTTCAAACTTCTGTAAAGGATTGTTGTGAAACCATGCTCTGGATATTATAACCAGAAAAACTATGTAACCTTTGGAGTAGTTCTTGACTTCTATCTCAATCCCACTGGACATATCTGATTGGTCACCAAGTCCTATTAATTTAAATCATTTGAATGCAAAAAGGTGCCAGTTAGTCATGAAAGTTTTATGTTTATTACCCAAGTTAATCCTTTTAACCTCCCTACCTAGTAGGAACATTACTATTATTATCATCACATTATATTTGATCCAGTGAGGGATATACAGATTGAGTAACCTGCAAGGAAACACAGCTATAAAAGGATAAAGCTATGATTCTAAGCAATGTATTTGATTCAAGACGCCACGTTTTCTTTACCACATTTCACTGTCTCATCAATTCTGTCTCCTCCTTAATATCCCCACTGCCTTGGTTTTAGTTAGTTCAAGGGCTCGTCTTCCCTTGATTGGACTCTTGCAAGGTACTTTGGCCACCAGATGTGAAGAGCCGACTCACTGGAAAAGACCCTGATGCTGGGGAAAGTGAGGACAGAAAGAGAAGGGGGCAACAGAGGATAAAAGACTTGGATGGCATCACTGACTCAAGGGACATGAGTTTAAGAAAACTTCAGGAGATAATGAAGGACAAGGAAGCCTGGTATGCTGCAGTCCATGGGGTCACAAAGAGTTGGACACAACTTAAGAGACTGAACAACATCTCTAAAGCATTTTCCCTGCTTCCACATTCTCCCCACTCCAGGACATTCTTTTTGTCCACACTGATGCCAGTGTGTGGCACTGAACATGTGAGCTACTGTACACTTAAAATGAGTCTAGTCCAAATTTAGATGTGCTTCCAGTGTAACACACAAACCAGATTTCAAAGACTTGGTCTGGAAACAAGGAAAGTAGAATATCCTTAACAATTCTCCCTGTGCTTCCTCGCCTGAGTCCCGAGGAGAATCTGCAAACTTTCTAAAGTCTTTCTAAAGAAGATGACATTAGCCACTCTGCTATAAGAAAGCCCCTCCACAAAGAAGGTAAGGAAGCTGGGTGCCTAAGATGCAGCATCTCATTAATACAGATATACAGGAACACAAAACATTGGCATAGTGCTCTGAAGAAATAGGGCACAAAGAAAAATAAGAAAGAGGCAGAAGAATATGCTAAACTTTAGCCAAGAGAATGAAGGAGGTCCAAGAGAAACTCCAGGAAGAGATCACAAAGACACACCAGTCTGTCATCTAGGAGAGCTTCCACCTCTCAACCCATGTTAAAAATGAGATACACTAAGAGAATTAATATATGGATGCATTCAAGAGTGTCTTTGACCTGGCTACTCTGGGTCTTCAATGCAGAACTAGTATGCACATCCAGTACATGTTTTGCAGCACTCCACTACTTCCTCCGACCACTCAGGAGCCTTTCTGTGTCCACAGGGAATGCATCCACGGGAGCACTTCCACCAGATACCTTGGCCTCTTCTGAGTCCCCTTTTACATAGGCCCTTACTAACTCAGCTTGTCCTCCCTTCCAGCAGCAGACAGTCCCATTCAATTCTGCTGCCCAACAACCAGTTCATGTGTCTGAGGAAGACAGGACAGCTCCCTGGTTCTCCATCCCTTAAAAACAAAAACAAAAACCTGCAAATTTGAAAAGCTTAATATTTTGGATATATTGGGTTAAAGATATATTAGGTTACATATACTGGATTAAAGAAAATATATTATTAAAATTAATTCTGCCTGTGTGAGGAGGATGGCCTGGCAAGATGGAAGAGAAGAAGGGTCACATTCCCTGAAGGGCGGCCAAAGAGTGACAGAAATTAACAAACCCAGGATGTATGCGTCTCAGGGATGACTGGACTTGAAGTGACCACATAGAAAATGAAAAGCCAAAACTTCACAATAGCTATTTTTGTGTATGTTAAGTTGCTTTAGTTGTGTACAACTCTGTGTAACCCTATGGATTATAGCCTGCCAGGCTCCTCTGTCCATGGGATTCTCCAGGCAAGAATAGTAAAGTGGGTTGCCATGCCCTCCTCCGGGGGATCTTTCTGAACAAGGGATTACATATATGCATTTTTTTTAAGATTTTATATTAAAAAAATTAAGTCACAAACACTGTTCATTTTTATCTTGTGTTTTCAAAGATGTATAATTAAACTATCCTGGATTCTTAAAATGAACCAAGACTGTACCAGTGAGGTGGAACTGACTTTTTGTTAAATTGGTAGTATCACAGAACTTCCCTTCACCTTTAACTTTCATAGCGGGAGCATAAATAAAAGTGTTAAACACAGGTATCCAAGGGCTCCATTAATTTTACCAAGGGCCTCTTTATAATCTTTTCAAAGTTATATCATTCTCTTTTAAAATAATTATCTTGATTTCATCCTTGTCCCCTGGTGGCTCAGATGGTAAAGAATCTGTCTGCTATGAAGGAGACCCGGGTGTAATCCCTGGGTCAGGAAAATCTCCTGGAAAAGGGAATAGCAACCCACACCAGTATTCTTCCCTGGAAAATTTCCTGGACAGAGAAGCCTGGCGGTCCCCAGTCCATGGGATCACAGAGAGTCAGACACTGACTAACACACCATCCTTGCTGGTTATCTATCTGTTATCTGTTAACACATCATTGCTTGTCAATAGCTTTAAGTAACTTGCCAGTCCCACTTTCAGTAGCTTTATCCTGAAACTCTTATTAAAAATTGCTGTTTCACTTCATCACCATGTAGTTTACATTCATAGATTTATCATTCTAAATGGTAACAAGAGATTGAGGCCCAAAGTTGTTGGAACAAAGGGCCAGAGATACTAACATCGAACAAAGGAAGACATCTGAGTGAGGACTACTTTTCACACATCAGTTCATAGAAAATGATTTCTGATTACAGTAACTTGCTTCTCTATAAAATGTGGTAATTTCAGGGATATACAAAACCAAAACGTGGTTATGGAGAACCTTGTTAGGTAAAAGGTGAAATTAAAATTATAGTCAAGACAACACATAGACAATCTTAGGAACCCAAGATATAGCACCTAGTGTATTCTACAGGAACCCAAGATATAGCAGCTGGTGAGTTCTACAAAATTCTCCATTTAGCAATTAGGAAAATAATCTGTCAAACCTTACAGATGAAAATCTTGTGAAGGAAGAGAGAAGAGAAGAGAAGCAAAGAGAGAAGAGGGGCAGAGAATACCCTTTACTCCTATAGGAAATGGTAAGTAGCTCTGAGAGAAAAGCAGAAGTAGAGAAATTTTTCTACACTAAACTAGATCCTCTAAGCAGTAAAGTCAAAACGGTGGCATCATCTCATAAGATGCACAGAAAAGGCTCAGAAATGCAAATTATGTATAAGGTCTGAAACTGAGAAAAAACTGTTTGTCTTCGAAGTATAAAGCATCCAATTTGAGCAGATTGTGTGGGAGGGGCAACTGGGAACACAGTTCCCTGGTGTCCAAATGAACATCAAGCTCATTAACAATGTTTTTTTCTTCTACAAAAGTTTCCCTGCCTTAGGCTAAGCAGGCTCCTAGCCCAAGGTGACATGGAGTGGATGGAGAAGCCAGTTAAAATCAAAGAGCTGTCAAGGATTTGCTGTTGGAGTTGACATTGCCTCAACAACTAACCATCTTTGTGAAGTGCTACTGATAAATTTAAAAATCAGAGCTTAAAAACCAAATCACAGTGTTCTTCCAGGATAGAAAGTTTAACCATATCTATTCTTCACAAACACACACGAAGAAAGATTTTATGAAATATACCTGATACAGCCCTGAAGTATTTGAGGGTTCGCTATCCTCATTACACTCCATAGGTCTACTTGTGTTTGGTTGAGCCCACCTTCATACACTCGGCCAATGCAGATTCTGAGCCTCCAAAGTGTCTGCCACTGTTCTGATTGCTAGGCAGTGTGGATGAAAAACGCTCAGCATCTCCTTCATACAACTCAGCTGATGTATAAACCAGTTTGAGCAGATTGCCGAGCTAGCAGAACACACAGTTTGATTGTTGTTCCACTGATGTGGGATTGGTTTAATATTGAGTTGGCAGACTAATTGTCTAGCATGGTCCACATGACTCCCAGCCCCATGTGCTCTATCTTGGCATGAGCAGTGACTCAACCCCCACCCACAGACTGAGCAGTCCTAGGATAAAATAAGGCCCCACTAAATCAGCTCCCTCAATCAGTCATGCCACTGACTCTGCCTGGTTTTGACATCATGGTCTGGGAAGTCCTGTTCCATAACCTTCAGCTCCTTCATCTCTTCTTCAACTTCCTATTCTGTGCTTCCTATCACTCAGCCACCCGTTAGGCTATCAGAGCCACAGAGTCAGTCACCAAACTTGATGCTTGGTAAAGTGTGGTGCATTGACACTTGCATCAGAATCGCTTGCTTGCTGGGTCCTGCCTAGACCAGCTGATTCAGAAAGACAGACACAGGGACAGAGAGATTAACAGAGAGACAGAGAGACAGAGAGAGAAACAGAGTCAAAGAGAGAAAGTATGTCAGAGTCTGAATTTTATCCAGTGCCCTCAGCTGATTTTCACACTTTACAGAAGTCTAGATTCTCCTGATTTTCCTCCTCCCTCCACTGTGTTCCTTCTCAGTCTGGTCGCCTGGTTCTGTTTCAGCTTCTCATTGCAAGTACCAAAGGACTCAGTCCTTGAAATCTCTCTCCTTTCTGTCTATATTCATTTCATTGCCCTCTCTGGGTTTTAAATACCATCTGGTCATTCTGCAATTTACAGATCCAGTTTGGCCATTTCCCTTGAAGTCCAACGACCTACTTCATGTCTCTACTGAGTATGTAACAGGAAGTCCATATGTAACACATCCAAAACTGAGTTCCTGATCTTCATCTTCAAACCTACTTCTCCTCCCATCTTCTCCTGCCTCTACAATGCCAAGTCCCCACCTCAGTTACTCAAATCCACACATGGCATCATCTTTTTATGTCTAACTTCCTCCCCTCCTTTACTCCCCAAATCCTTCTCTACTTTATCATCTCCATAGTCTTGATCACTATATATTGAATATCTTACTTACTTATTTTTCCAACTGTTTGTCACCTAACAGCTCCATCAGAACGACAAAGATCATTGTCTGATTTTATTTTCTTCATTACTCTATCCTCAGTTTGTAGAATAAAGCTCAGCGCATAGCAGGCATTCAGTAAATATTTGTTGAATACATGGAACAGTTCCTAACACACAGCAGGCCCTTAATAGGCTACAGTGCTGAAGTCTGTGAGAATGAATGTGAGTTACAACCTCAGAGTCTACCTGCCAGGAGCAAGTAAACACTCTACTGTCATCCTTTCCCACACTCATCAAATGATTATCAGTCTTACCAAACATGATCAGCATCACCACCACCATCATCAAGGTATTGGTGACATAATATTTAGTTGGAAATATTTTGCCACAACAAATCATATGTGTAAGGACTCAAGAGCAGAATATCTTATTAACTGAGAAAAGTCCTATCTGAATCAGGAGGTTCAAGTCTGGCAGACCTTAGTCTGCATACCCATTTGTCTAGCCCCCCACTATCTTAATTTTTTAATGCAATGTCAATATTTAAATCCTAGATTTCATGTAAAAATCCTGTTTTCCAGTTTACTCTGAGTGGTAAATAGACCTGACAGTGCTGCGCCTGCATTTCTGCACAATAGTGGCCAGTAGATCTATCAACAGCTCCCTCCTGACTGGAGAGGCTCTTTCCAAGTTGCCATCATCGCTATCCTGCCAGACTCACTCATTCGTATTACCTTCTTACTCTCTGTGGGCACTTGAGTTGGCAACTAAAGCTTGAAAGCACAGATTTTTGCAAAGAGTACTAGTCCTTAAGATCCAGACTCTTAGTGCTGTGAAACAAAGAAAGAAGGAAATACACGGGCTAAAAAAATTACTCCTCTGGGAGAAATCCATTGTTTGGGGCTTACAATTTTTTAGACCAAACAGAAATGCTATGCATTATTCTAATGATCTCTTATTGGTATCATTCTGTGAGAAAAGAAACAAAAATACTTCTTGTGATTTGGTCCAAAAGAATGAGTGAGGATTCAGAAGGCAGGAGAAGGCATCCACATTACTTGCAAAGGAGTCTGCAGTGAAAAACTCTCTCATACTCAGTACACAGCATGCTGTGTACTGTGACAGATGGTCATTCCAAGTATTGTATTCTGTTTCAACATATAATGAAAAATATACAAACCTTCTGTTGCACAGCCTAGGTGTGAGGTTTAAACACCTGTTTCAAATTACTGATACCATAAACATTCTTGGAAACTGGAAAGCCCTGTGCTTTAAGAAAGTGAGAGATGCCACAGCCAACCACACTAAACTGAGTAGGCTTGGGTCCAGTGAGCAATAAAAAAAAAAAGGAAAGAAAGAAAGAAATCTGTGCCTGCAGCTACTGCAAACAGTTGGTGGTAATGATGATATTACTGAGTGGAAATACAGTTAAAATCTATTGTTACAGTGTGCTTACTCACTCAGTCATGTCTAACTCTTGAGACCTCATGGACTGTACCCCACCAGGCTCCTCTGTCCGTGGGGATTCATTCTCTAGGCAAAAATACTGGAGTGGGTACACATGCCTTCCTCCAGGGGATCTTCCTCACCCATTGATTGAACCCATGTCTCCCACATTGCAGATGGATTCTTTACCATCTGAGCCACCAGGGAAGGTTTCTCAAAGGTATACTTAAAATAATGAGATATATTTTACTTTTCATCTCTCTCTTTCCCTTTCGATGTATTACCTCTGGAATGCTCCTGAGAAAAAGTTTTAAGGTAGGATGTTTTGATGTTCTAATTAATAGAAAGCTCAGTGACATTCTATTATGCTTTTGCATGTTCTTTAAATGATCAGTTGCCAATATTACACTTCGGAAACTGAATAGCTAACATTTCAGCTCATCTAGCAACTCCGTCAGAAGAAGAGATCCGCGTTCTTGTCAGTCTTCAATGAAGTTGTCACTGCACTTTCCTGACTCCTTCAGAGAAACATCTGCCTACTTGAGCATCTTCTAATGCAGTGCTGTCAAATGACTGAAGGGCTGCATGTCATTCAATAATTAACCGGAAAGATCGCTTGCCAATGGCATTGTGCCATGACAAACAGATGTTGTCCCTGTTACCTGTGTGAAAAAGAGGTCAAATGTTCTGAAACAGACACTCCGCCTTCCACCTTGGGGGGTATGCATTAGTCACTTAATAAGCTTCTCACTTTGTGCAGTATGAATATTACAAGTAGTCTTCATTTTATTGATTGATTAAATCATCTTAAAGGCAGACTTATTTTTATAATAATTATGCAATTGAGTCTGACTTCAAGATTGGAGGACTGCAAGTAGTTTGTCAGAACACAGGTCATTTGGCATTCGTTGCCTTTTACATCCATGAGAGTTTGAATTATATGAACACTGGTATCAGTCTTGCCAAACATACAATAACTTCAACATAAATAAATGAATAGTTGAAACCCACTGTACTTCCCAGGTACAGATACTCAGGGTTAGATTATCACCATGGATCAGACTGAACAAATTTCTTTAATCCTGTACCTCTGGGCAAATATTTAAAGAAATGATACAGTACTTGATAGATCAAAAGTAATTTCAATGAACTAAAATAGTTATTAAAATCTGTCAAAACCCTGTACTTGACTTCTTTTGTTGGAGAAGACTCTTGAGAGTCCCTGGGACTACAAGGAGATCCAACCAGTCCATCCTAAAGGAGATCAGTCCTGAGTGTTCATTGGAAGGACTGATGCTGAAGCTGAAACTCTGATGCTTTGGCCACCTGATGCGAAGAATTGACTCATTTGAAAAGACTCTAATGCTGGGAAAGACTGAAGGCGGGAGGAGAAGGGGATGACAGAGGATGAGATGTTTGGATGGCATCACCGACTCAATGGACATGAGTTTGGGTAAACTCTGGGAGTTGGTGATGGACAGGGAGACCTGGCTTGCTGCAGTCCATGAGGGTGCAAAGAGTTGGACATGTCTGAGTGACTGAAATGAACTGATATATATAAATGTTTTATAAAGCTTCTCTCTTTTCTTATCTCTCACTCACTGTGTTTGTCTCTCATATACACTCTTCAAATAAATCTGTGAAGTATTTTTAATAATGATTGTATTGCATATTTTTTGTCCCTAAATCTTGTGTATGTCCCTCTGGTGCTGGGAAAGTTTAAAAGAAGACAGAAAAGTAGTCTGACTCACATAGTCTTTGGAGATGAAGTGTTCATGACATCATGGAAGTGAGAGCACAGCTACTCCCAAGTTAGCCTCAAAATGAACATTTACATAAAAATTAGAAAATAACTTTCTTCAGTTTCACAATATCCTTTCAATTTACAAGCTAGCTTTTAACCAAAATTTTCTGATGGTTATAAGAGAAATATTATAAGGGGATGCTGGGGCAAAGTCATAACCTTTTGGATACACAACTTTGGGATAGAAGAGGAATAAATATAAAATATATTAGATTAAAAGCAGGCTATCACCCATTATAATATCTCAGACCTCTGTTAATCAACTGAGCTACATATTAGTATCATCTGGTGAGATTTCTAAAATTCTGGTGTTTAGGACATACCTCAGACAAATTAAATCAGATTTTTCTATTGGTCAGATTTGGGCATCAGTAGTTTCTAAAATTACCCAAAGTAGTTAAGTGCATAGCTACATTTGAGAACCATTGTTTTTAGGTACAGTAAAGCAATGATATGACATAAAATTCTCAAGCCTTTGGAAAGGAAGGCTGTGCCCCTGGTTAATTAGTCTAGACCATTTAGTAAGGAAGGAGGAGTTTCATTAGCATGTGTAGAATGCCTGTGAAGTGAAAGAATCTGAAGATACACTGTTTTGTTGGGTCCTACTTAAGTCCTTGAGGCAGGTATTAGGTCTCCATTCTGTAGATGGAAAAGCTAAGGCTCTATAACTTGCCCAAAGCTGATAGACTGAGATTCTACCCCAGACCGACAGCATATCAGGATCCAGCTCTTCTATGCTGCCTGATGTGATTCTTCAACTGCTCTGCTAGGTGGAGATGAACACCCATCGCTACCACAAATTCCATCTCATTTCAGGCCTCCTAGAGATCCCTGTGATCAGGTTTCTTATCTGGCCCCTGGAAATTTCTAGGAAGGGAGATGAAGAATCGAAGAAGTTCTATACATGCCCAGAATTCTATTTTACTCAGAACAGCCATGCAATCCACAGGCTCTGTGTCTCTGACACTCTGATAAGAGAAAACAATTTCTTTCTTTTGCAGACCCCTTGGTACATCAGTCTCAAACTTCTCATGTCACATCCACTTCAATTTCAATTTTACCCTAGGATACCTACATCTCAGCATGGTCAGCCAGCAGCTATCAATGATGGCAAAATTAACCAGCCTTTAGAATAGAGCTGGAGGAAAAGGATTCCTAAATGCTTTTCAGTGCATCCATGAATCATCTGCTTTCAATGGAGTGATATTTTAGAATCGCCCACTCAAAGTTGACACCAATTCTGAATGGCGAGGTCTCACCCTTCTTAGGAAGATAAGTTCCAATGTCCTTAGTCTCTTTAATACAGGCTCAGTACCAGTGAAACTATTTCTGCTGCTGCCTGGCATGGACAGATAGAAGAGTAATTTCCTTAGAAAATACTAGAAGTCATTTTAAAGCTTTACCCCCCTCCCCCATCTAAAAAGCCCAGTAAGCTACATACCTTGACTATCTCACTCTGCCTTCTCACGGAGCTGTCTTTGCAGATCTAAGACTTAAAATTATTTTTTTCAATATTCTGTAAAGCCTAGTTAAAACCTACCAAGAATATTTTATCCTTTCCTCTATATATCAGGGAGAGTACCAGTATATACTTCACATTTATTTAAAGATTAAAACAAGGAATGAGAAACATTAAGAGTGACTCAGTAAATTATGTTGTACTTACTGAACTTGAAAACATATTAGCATTAATTCCTTCAATTTTTTATAACTTACCAAAACTCTCTTAAAGAACTTAAGAACACATTTCCTTCAGGGAAAATATTTCAGTAAAAACTGCCTCTTTTTGTGACCCTGATATTCACTTCTATTGAACAATGGAAGCTATGTAATCCATAGTACTCCCTCTTTATCTTAGCTACCAGGACTCTGTTATTTATGCTAAATTACTCTTCCTTGAATCAGATAAAGATTGTTTCATTTTCTATTTATTTAAGCATATCAACCCCTCTTTTCAAAGTTAATAGGAAACAGCATATGATAGAAGTATTTTTAATAGAATAAAGGAATCTATACAAAATAAACACAATTCATTAGGGAAAAATGCATTTCTTATCCTTGAGCTCTGAGTGGGGGGAAGCCATTATGGTGTTAACATAAGAGAAATTGAACCCTAAACAGTCCATCATATAGCTGAACGGATGGAAAGAGTCCCCACTTCCTCCATCTCCTTTTGCTATGTGAATTTTGTCAAGGACTTGAATTACAGTGTCAATAATTTTATCATAAATTGTCTCAATCCTTTTGAAAAAAAGGAATACAGATACATAAATGTGTAAACAAAAGTTCTCTAATTTTAATTTTCATTTCAACTTCACAAAATGAGAATCCACTCTGATTTCCTCTGTTCAACAAATACTATGTGCCAACTTTTACCATGGGCAGCTCGTTTACAATAGTAAAGAGGGCAGAAAAGATCTCCTGAGGATGATACCCTACATCAGATCCTTCCTTTCCAGTTGGGATACACCAATAATCTAGGGTTATACCAAAGATTGATCCTCTTAATCTTGTGGGTGGTCAGGGTGTGGTCTGGGGATGCTGGAGCATCTAACTCGCAAGTCACACAATCAGTAGTGTAGATATTTCTACTTGGAGTTTAATAGGCATGAAAACCTCTAGTCCAGTTACCCCATATACTATTCAAATATAGTCCATCCTCACTGTTCCCTAATTCTATAATTGTAAATTCTATACATGTACCTACTCACTAAAATTTCTAACACAAGAATCAATACTCCCAGCTTTTCATAGACATAAAGAGAGTGGCGAAAACACAACACAAACATTTCAGATTAAGGTTGAACAAAGTAATAGTCTGTTTTCTTATTTCAGCTCATAGTGCAACCAGGTGTCCTTTCTGTGGTCTATTTAAGTGTCACATCTTTCACATTTCTGTGCCTTTGTTAGTAATTTCTCAATGTGGCCCCCCCAAAATCCTAATATTCCTAACTGCAATATGCTTTACAGAAGGAAAAAAGTGTATCAGAAAAGCTTCCCTTGGGCATGAGTTTTATAGTGCTGCTGGTGGTGAGCTCAACATTGTGAATCAACAACATGTATTAAATAAAGGATCTTTAAACAGAAATACACATGAAACAAGATAATGTATTAATGAGTTGATGAGAGTGTTGTGACCAGAGACTTATAGGAACCTAACACTGTATTTTCTGTAGGAACAATGAGTCTGCATTCACTAATTTAGTGTCTACAGTGACTTAATATGACATAACTGCCATGATTAATAAGAATCAACTTATTTCTTAAATGTGTGATCACACAAAAAAGCTTGTGATGTATTCTTTGAGATGAAAGAATACAACAAGGGGAAAAAAGCATTATTAAACAGTGATTTCGAATATTAAATCTCATGAAGAAAATAAAACAAAGTAAACAGAAAGAAGGTGACTGGGAGGAAGAGGATCACTTAAGATTAGGTGGTCAGGGACTGCCCTGGTGGCCAGTGGTTAAGAATCACCTTGCAATGCAGGAGATGTGGACTCGACCACTGGTCAGAGATCCAAGGTCCTTTGTCCCACAGAGCAACTGATGTGTGTCCCACAACTAGAGGGTCCATGCTTCACAATGAAAGATCTCACACGAAGCAATGAAGATCACGCATGCTGCAACTAAGACCCAATGCAGTCAAATAAACAAATATTTGAAAAAAATTAGATGGTCAGAAAAGTCTCTTGGACGAGGTAATATTTGTACTGATCCCTGAACATCTAGAAGAAGCTAGCAATAAAAAGATGGTGAAAATAGGCAGAGGAGGTCAGTCAAAAACCTTGAAGAAAGCCTAGTCTTGGCATATTCCAATAAGCATGGCTGGAGCATAGCTTAGGGATGTGGGTGGGGGAGCAGAGAGAAGTTAACGGCAGAAGGCAGGGGTTAGATCATAGAAGAACTATGGGGCCATGGTAAGAAGTTTGTATTTTAAGAGCAAAAAGAAGACATTTCAGAACTCTAGGCAGGCAATGATATGACCTGATAAACTTGTACATGTGTATTTATATACATTATATAAATTATATATTTATAATATATACTCATTATACATAATACCAGTTTATAAGGTCATATATATAGTTGTATATATAATTTTTATTATATGTATATATATATATATATGTGTGTTTGTGTATATATATGTATTTGGCCATGGTGCATGGTTTGCTAGATGTTGGTTCCCTAACAGGAACTGAACCTGCACCCTTGGCAGTGAAAGCACAGAGTCTTAACCACTGGACTGCCAGGGAATTCTTCTGATTAACTTTTTTTAAAACTCCATTTGGCAGCTGAAGAATTATAGACAGGCCAGGAAGAAAACCAGAGAGCTGGTAATCAGCTCTAGCAAGATCTAGATGAGATATGGTGGTGGCATGACTAGGACTTTAACACTGGTAATGAAGTGATCTGAATGGATTTAGGATGATAACAGAGCTTGTGAAGGGAAAGCAAAATAGCAGGAATCAAGGATGCCTTCCAGGTGTCTTGGGTCATTTGAGAGTGGTACTTGGCGGGGAGGGGAGAATAGTTCTGAATGAACAAACCCTGAATTCTGCTGGATATGACTAGAATGCAGTTTGAGATATGACTATAGAGTTCAGTAATCAAGTCAGAGTGGATGTCCCTGGTGGCTCAGTGGTAAAGAATCTGCCTGCCAATGCAGGAGATATAGGTTCGATCCCTGGGTCAGGAAGATCCCCTGGAGGAGAAAACGGCAACCTGCTCCAGTATTCTTGCATGGAAAGTTCCAGGGACAGAGGAGGCTGGAGGGCCACAGACCATGGGGTCCCAAAAGAGTCAGACATGACTTAGTAACCAAACAACAATCAAGTCAGAACTGCAAATACAAATGTGGACATCACTGACAAGTAGGAGATATTTAATTAAAGCCTTGGTACTAAATGCAATTACCTAGCAAGAGGAGCAGAGAACTGAACAAAATTCTGGATAGAACATCATCAAGGACTGCTCTACAAGAAAATCAGCCAAAGACACCGAGAACAAATCTCCACATGGAAAACGGAAATTACGGTTTAAAAATGTCTTAATTCTCTCATAGACACCACAAGAATCCTCAGTTCAGTTCAGTCGCTCAGTCATGTACGACTCTTTGCAACCCCATGAGCAGCAGCAGGAAGAGTCCTAGAATGATGTAAATCTGTCTGTACTATGAAAGTTCTATCATAAAACAGAAGGAGCACTAAGTTGGCGTATTGTTATTCTCATTATCATTATTTGCTTAATCACTACAATATTAAGGATTATATTCTACTAATGTAATAAATATGCTCTTAGAATTTTCCACTGGGACAATTTTCATTATTTTCTTAAGCCAAATATATGAAATAAATGTTCTTTTATTTCAGATAAATTACTTACTGCCCTACATTGCTAGAGACCTTTCACTCTCAGGCAGTGAAAAGGAGCCTAGCAACTAAGGTCATTCTCAAGGATGCATCACCACAGTCCACACTTTATGTTGGTTCCTTTGTACTTGTCATTTTTAATTGTTTTTGGCAGCTGAGGTTACCTATTTCTAAATTAAGCAATAAAAATGCTGAAACATGGCCATAGTTGCAGATGGACAAATACCTTGAGCCTAATGACAATTTTGTTTGTGCATTATTCTTCTTCTAATTATCATCTTACAACAGAACTTAGAGGATTTTTATTCATTTAAAATCATTTGTTGTTCTAAACAATGGAAAACTAGGCTCACTGCCATCAACAGCAGGCAGAGCTCAGGACTTGACAAAGATTCACATAACACCTTCACACAGCATCATTTTACTCCATGTTGAAAACAACTCAAACTTGGACTGGATACCTTTTAGGGAAAAAAATTCCTCCCCTATGCCAACACCCTGTGTGACCTTGCTTTGCCATCCGCCTCCACCCCACACTTAGCTGGACATTCACAAGCCCCACATTCTCCTTGTCTTTTTTTTCTTTCTCACTTAAAATCAGACAATGTCTAACTTCTCCCTCTAACCACAGTACACAGCAAAGTGGTCAGTGAATTTCAGGTTCTTATTACATGTTCAAATAAAATGGTACTTTCCATCAACAACTGCCCTGCTTTCTAAAACCTCTTATGTTTTGTTGCAGAACCTTATATGTTTTCAACTCATTAATTTGTATTTGGGGGGACTTTTTCACCTTTTGGACATTACTGAGAGACTTCCACTTCACTTCACTTTCACCTTTAAATGGTCAGTAGATATTTTGTAGCATCTGCTATAGACAAGACCCTAAGTTTGGAGCTGCAGTTTTGACAAAACTCTTACCCTTGAGGAACTGACAGGTTAATTGTCTGTTGAATAATTAAGATAATTAAAAAACATCCAAAATAAGTGCCAAACATATAGATTATATTAAAGGCGTCAAAGTGGTTCACCGGAAAGAGATCAGCATTGTGGGACTCATTAGGGAACGTTTTTTAGCAAGGGCAGAATTTAAACTAAATAAGGATAAGACAGAAAAGCACAGGGAGTATCTTCCTGGAATAACAAATGTAAGCAAGGGTAGGGAACTGAGAATGTATCGTAAGCTAAAAGGACTAATAAGTAAAATAATTGTGGAGGTAAAAGATCAATGTCCAAGAAGGAAAATGAAAAAGGCAAAATGAACAAGACAAGCTGGGTCTATGTCCTAAGAGATTGTTATTTTTTTAAATTTTTATTGAAGTACAGTTGATGTACAATGTTGCTAGTTTCAGATGTCCAGCAAGGTGAATCAGTTATACATAAAGATTGTCATTTTTTTATGCTGAAGTCCAGAATCTCTTTTAAAAGCAGCAGGGAGTGACTGCAAGTTTTCTGTTTATTAAAGAGGGGAAAGAACAATTTGTAAGGTTTTAAGATGGCTTGCAAAAGAGGAGTTATTGCTGAGGGCAGTGAATCCAGTGAGGATATGATTAACATAATATAGGAATTAGGAATGGCTGTGAACACTTGTAGAATCTATTGATTGATTGAATATGACTGAAGGAGAAACATGAAAGCCAGTGCTGAGGTTTCCAGCTGGGCAACCAGAACAGTGGAGACATTACTGACAGATATAAGGAAGTCAGTTCAGATCAAAGGGAGGTTGTTTGGGGAAGAAAAGAGAATTCTAATTTAGACTTACTGACTCTGGGGTGCTATTAAAGCATCTCAATAAAGCCATTTTTAAAAAACGTCTTTTGTATAAAAAAAAAATCTTCCAGGAAGCTAGCGATATCAAGCTGGAGATTATAACAGAAATCTTTCCAGGTTTCGTGGAAGATATAGGCAATCATTTTTGGCCTTGTATTCTGTGTATGTATGAAATAAATGCATGCTTTTCAGCATTTAACACATTTTAATGATATTTGTAACTAATCTCTAAGATGAATCCCTATGGTTCCCTTTGAGCCAAAGAACAGTAGACAAATTTTGGAGCTCCAAAATACCTTTACGGACCATTACCTCAAGGGATATTTACCCAGAAGATTTATAATAGCTAACAATTGAGAGGATATGTGGTTCTGGAAAGAACACGAGTAGTGAAGACCTGGGTGTTTGCTGCATGGCCCATCAGCCCTTTCGCCTTAAATAACTCAAGTTAACGGTCTTAATAGCAACATTAGGCCAGATAATCTAGAACATTCCCTCAAGTTCTAATCCTTGTTTCTATCAAATTCCTTTGTACTAAAGCAACAGTATCACAAATTAAAAGGAAAACTCTATAAAAAAGAAAAAGAACACAGAGAAAAGAGAGATGAGGGTCTCTTTAAGAGCTACCTGTCCATCAAGGCAAGCTGCTTATCTTGCACTGCTTCAGATTTGCTCAAGGGGCATTTTTGGCATCTCTGCTGACTAGTTAAGGTAATTAAAGGGCTGCTTAGACATGCAACAATATGGATAGAGTGAGAATTCTAATAGAAATAGGTAATCACATTACATTTTAATAGGAGAACATTTAATGAATAAAAGTTCATACATTTTTTCATTCATGTGACTGATTCTTTCAGGGAGAAGTCAATGCATTCTGTATTTTTTACTGCACTCAGAGAATAACCAGAGAAGGGAACCAAACTCCACTCTCACCATTTAATGTTCCTGGTGCTTTACATATATAACAAACATAACCTCACTTAAGCCTCAAAACAGTCAAAGATAAGTCTCATTTTGATATTAGATACTTTACAAATGAAAAAGCTGAAACTAAAATGTTAGATTAACTTACACTGCCACTTGGTTAGTCCATGCTAGAGACAAGATTCAAATGCAGACTGTATTTCAGAAGCCCTTCCCTTCCTATACCTCTGCCATTATCCACATTTAAGGAATCGAAATTACTTCATTATAAAAATACTTCACAAGAGGCACTAGTTTAGAAAGCTAATTGTAATACCAGGCTACTTGGGAGCAAATCTCAGCTATATGACCTAACTAAGTCACCCAAACTCACTCTGTCTCAATTAAAATGTGGATGATGATGATAATGCCTCCAATGTATGGCTATTTTGAGAGTTAAATATGTTACTGTAAGAATTTACCTCCCTGTGCATGATACATATAAATGCTATTATTATGCCATCCACTGAGCTAGATGTTTTATATACATTATTATATCTAATATTTACAGCAACTGTATGAAATGAACAGTATTATCATCCCCATCTTACTGATGAGAAAACCAAAGCTCAAAGAAAACAAAGAACTAGCCCAAGATCAGTTCAGTTCAGTTACCTAAGTCGTATCTGACTCTTTGTGACCCCATGGACTGCAGCACACCAGGCCTCCTGTCCGTCACCAACTCCCAGAGCTGATCACATCACAGTAAATGGTAGAGCTTGGATTTTAATCTAAATTCTCTGAAGTCCAAAGTTTCCACTCCTTCTAGTAAACCATATTAAAACAAACCTACTTGTCAAGGCAATGAATGGTAGATGCCACAATAGAAAACCACCACAATTTCAGGGACTTGAGTAGAAGTTTGTTGCCTTTGTACAACCTAATACAGATCTGACATAGATAGGTCCCCACCCCTATCCCCCAAGTCTGAAGCTTCACCATATGGAACACCATGGACTCGGGATCTCCATGGCAGGGTATAAAGGAGCTGGAGAACATGCATAGTTACCAATGACTTGGCCCAGTCACGACAAGCATCCGTGTCAAATCCACTAGTCCAAACTAATCGCATGGCCTGAGCTTGACTACAAGGGAGACTGGAGAAGGCAGAGGAGCAAATGGGTATCTGATGAGCTTTGTCTCCACCGAAATAAACTACTGCTGAAAGTAAGTTGCGGATTCTTAGATGTCTTCTTTTGACACTTTTCTATTTTGGAGAAACACACTATCAAAGTTTTCATGGCAAACCTACTAAAATGGACACCTATTATTTCATCTGATCCCTTCCCTCCCTGGAAATTTTCACACAACCTGTAAGAAAATCTGTTTCTGCCCAATCACAGTTTATATGTGTGAACTTCTCCAACTGTCAGAAGCCATGAGGACTGAGCCACTCTAGTGGGAGGGAAATAAGGGGACAAAGATAAAACAAACAAAAATCACCATACAGGAACAGTACTATCAGTATCTAAGGCCCTATTTCCAGCCATTCCTGACGCCAGAGCAAATTAACAGTCAGCATAGCCTTAACCAAGAGCTGCCAGCTAAAATCAGTATTCACACTGATTGGTCTGTATCTGTGCAACTCAGCTTGTTAATTATTTTTACCATTAACCCTACTTGGGGCCAACTTACAGTCTCCCTCTGCACACTGAGGAAGATTCCTTGACCAAACTTCTTTTGCCTTTTAGCTTGGATTTCTCTTATCTCCAACCAAAATATCTAATTGATTCATTGAATAAATACATATTGAACACTCACAATGGAATAGACAATGCCCTCGGTGCTGAGGGGAGAGTGGTACACAAAATAGACTGACTGCTGCTATTGAATGGAACTTACAGAAAAGCTGATTTTTGTGACAACAGTCACAAACCCAATTTATACCATGGAAAGTGATTTCAGCCTCTTCCTCAATATTTGAGATACAATAATAGAATTTAGTGTTAAAAAACTGAATGAATCAAGTGTTCATGCTTGAACTCTTACTATATAATGAAGCTTAAGAAACAGGGAGGAAGTGGATTCTTAAGTGGGTTTGGTTAAACAAAATAAGAGCCATGCAGCGACTGAAAGAGCAACTGTGTCACATTAAAAAAAAAGAAAAATAACGACCCCCAATGAAAAGCAAAATATAATATTCCATAGTTCTCTAGAACTTTGGCCGTAAAAAGTTTATATTCCTGCTTAATAAGTAGCAAGTCTTCAGTTATTATTGCCAACACTGGTCTAAAATCCCAAGTGAAGTGAAACACCCTCTGTCACGTCTGACTCTTTGCGACCCCATGGACTATACAGTTCATGGAATTCTCCAGGCCAGAATACTGAAGTGGGTTGCCATTCCCTTCTCCAGGGGATCTTCCCAACCCAGGGATCAAACTCAGCTCTCCCGCACTGCAGGCGGATTCTTTACCAAATGAGCCGCCAGGGAAGTCCAAAATCCCAAAGGGGGACTTGAGAAACATTACTAGTCATAGACTCCTCCATCATAAAGCATTTTTTTTTTTTAAATAACAAAGCAATAAAATGTTCCTAAATAGTCTGGTTAAGATGCTCAGGAGTTAAAAAGCTTATGAAAAAATAAATATTTTCCCAAGTAGAGCCTTTTCTTACATCTTTAAAGATGCATTTAATAGCTACCTGATAAAACTGTTATGTGTAAATATAAAGAAGCCCCTTGAAATGTGGAGATGCAAAAAGTTAAGTCAGCAGTTGAAGGATATGTCAGTTCAACTATAGATAAAATAATATTTTGCCACATTTAAAATTCAGTTAAATTATCATGTTCCAAAATATTCTTAATGCATTTTCCCCCTGGGGAAAAAAAAAAATCTCAATATCTTTTTTCAATCTATAAAGCTTCAGAGGTTCTAAAAAATAAAAATTTTTCTTGGGCAAATGTTTTATGCATATGTAAATTACACAGGCCTTAATGAATAAGACAGATATGAATCCAATCTTTGCTAAATTATATGTTCCTTCAAAAATTATGATGATGACACTAGACAAACATTTCTAAAATTAAAGTATCCAGTACTTAATGAATCCTAAGTTTATGGTTCATTTCTAGGATTAATGACAGGCCAGGATTTTTACCTTCTTTACACTCAGCCACAAAGGTTGAGTTTATAAGTTCTTATTTTTGTGCCAAGTGATTCATATTTTGAGAATTTCTTTTCACTGTGCTGGAGTATCTTGTCTTAAACTGTCATTATACACCACTCATCACCAAAAACAGCAGCTGTTATAGCACCAGCTGCTCCTGCCTCAGAGAAAAATTCTCTAGCTTCCAGGCTTAGATGCTGACCATCCTATCATTTGTGTACTACTTATTAGGCTGTCAGTGTGGTTGGTAATGAGAATTTACAGTGGGATTTTAAATAATAATATCCTTTTATTTCATAAGTAAGAGCCGGGATGATAGCTCCATGAGTTCCTCAGCGGCTCTCTCCCATCCCCTGCTGGGTCTCTCTCCCCCGCATCCCTTAGCCAAAGCTCCCATTGTTAGTCCAAGATGACTGCCCAAATTCCACATACCATATCCTAACCCAGATGACAGATGGCCTGCCTCTTTAAGATTTTCTAAATGTCACCCACAATACTTTCATCTAAAACTCACTGGCAGGACTTCCCCAGTGGCCCAGTGGTGAAGACTTTGCTTTCTAATGCAGAGGGTGCTGGTTCAATCCCTGATGGGGGAGCTAAGACCCCACAATCTTCATGGCCCCAAAGCCAAGACATTAATAAAATAGAAGGAATACTGGAACAAATTCAATAAAGATAATAAAATGTTCCACATTGTAAAAAAAAAAATAATAATAACAAAATAAAAATAAAACTCATTGGCTAAAACTTTGTCACAGGACGGAACCCTGATTGCAGGGCAGAATGGGATGGGTAGACTTTTACCTCATGAACAATATGCTCAACTGAGAATAAAGGTTATTTCTAAGGAGGAAAAGAAAAATGGATAATAGGAAGTAGCTAGAACAGCCAACAGACATTTGTATAAAACCTTATACTTGATCACATATGAAGAAAGAAGAGCATACATTACTTTCATTTTATTCATAGAATCTGAACCAAGCTAAAGGAAAAGTTGTACAGTGTGGACCTGGTTGGAAACATGGCTGGAAATCCATGTGCAGAGAAATCTGGTCCACAATGAAACAGTGGGAAGTAAAAGAGGCAGAGATAAAACAGGGGTAGCCTCACTTTTCCTTGAGCTAATTTAGTGTGCTTCTGTTCTTACCACCAAAAGGACACTGAGAAGAATGGGTTTCCAGAAACACAAAAATAGGGAGAAAGAGAGCTAATGTTTTGAGCAATTGTTTTGTATCTGATACTATGTCACTATATTATGCCTTAAACCTTACAGAAAGGTTTAAGTAGGTTGCACCTGCTGAGTCATTCATCAGCAAAGCAATAGATGTAGGCAGGCGACCTATTTTCAATGGCCAGGAAACTGATTTATGTTCGGTTTCCATGCAAGCATAATAATGAGAAACCCACCTGACCCACACCAACCCCTAACAAGCATTTTGTTCCATCCAGTTCAATAATGTCTGGGCTGTGTAGCAAAAGTGCTTTTTTCATTCAACACTTGTTCCCAAACAATCCCTCTTGCTCTTGTCCTCTCTCAATGAACCTGGAAACCTAAATGATTAATTTTGCTTTCACCCAAAGGAAGTCACATGACAGTCCTGGATAGTCCTATAAATGAACATCTTTGGGACAGGCTTCTCTTCTTGGCTGAAAAATAAATAAGTCCATTGGAAAATAATAAGTTTGGTTCTTCTGCATTCTACCTTTCCAGATCCTTAATGCAAGACACACAGGTACTGAAGCCATGAAATTAAAAGATACTTGTTCCTTGGAAGAAAAGCTACGACAAACCTAGACATTGTATTAAAAAGCAGAGACATCACTTTGCCAACAAAAGTCCATATAGTCAAAGTTGTGGGTTTTCCAGTAGTCATCTGCAGGTTTGAGTTGGAACATAAAGAAGGCTGAGAGCTGAAGAAATGATGCTTTCAAATTTTGGTGTTGGAGAAGACTCTTGAGAGTCCCTTGGACAGCAAGGAGATCAAATCAGTTAATTTTACAGGAAATCAACCCTGAATATTCATTGGAAAAAAATAAGGCTGAAGCTGAAGTTCCAATACTTCGGCTACCTGGTGTGAAGAGCTGACTCATTGGAAAAGATCTTGATAATGGGAAAGATCTGAGGCCAGGAGAAGAAAGGGTAACAGAGAACAAGATGGCTGGATGGCATCACCAACTCAGTGGACATAAGTCTGAGCAAACGGCAGGAAATAGTGAAGAACAGGGAAGCCTGGTGGACTGCAGTCCATGGGGTTGCGAGGAGTCAGAAACGACTTAGCTACTGAGCAAAAACAATAGGTTTAGGAGCCATTTTGAAACCATGTGGAAAAAGTCACCCACTTAGAATATCTAGAAGGAAGGATAGACAATAACTAGGTTCCCTAAAGGAATTTTGAGTAACTGAGCCTAACTTTGACTATTTTGTAATTCTTATTACTTGAAAAAAAAATATTCAAGTCATCTTTTTTGTTGGTCATCTTTTTTGCTGTTCACAGTTTAATACTTTATTAAATGAAGATGTGGCTTCTAAAGTTCTTCTGGCTATGATGCTAACCCCAGGATCTAGTAAGGTCATGGTACTCTGTTCCAGAGACTGCTTCTCCATGTTACCACCCCTTTCCCAAGCTATCTTCAAGCTTCTTCTGCCTCCCCATTGCTGCCCCCACTGCACTGACCACCATCAGAGTTGCCATGGACCGACAGCTTGTTCTGGCTTCAAAAAGCAGACTTTTCACCAAGAAGGTTATTACTCACACTCTGTCTGTTGTTGTTTTGGTCGCTAAGTTGTGTCCAACTCTTATGATCCCACAAACAATAGGTTACCAGGCTCCTCTGTTCATGGGATTTCCAAGGCAAGAATACTGGAGTGGGTTGCCATTTTCTCCTCCAGGGAATCTTCCCAACCCAGGAATTGAACCTGTGTCTCCTGTATTGGCAGGCGGATTCTTTACCACTGAGCCATCCAGGAAGCCTTTCACACATGGACTAGACATGTTCAAAAGCATATCTTCATCTCTCCTGAAGCTGGACCACTTATCACTTCTTTTCTTTTCTGTATGGACCAGAAAACTAGATACACGTCTACTATTTTTTTACGATTCCATCCATATGAAGGTTGTCTTTTCCTTCATCACTCAAAGTAGCTGCCACTCCTATGGAAATTCACTCACACACAAGAGCTAGATATTTAGAGATGCTACTTCCATCTTTGTTTTGAGGTCACCTTTAAATATAAAATTGACAGCTTAATTCCACAACAATCTCATTGGATTTTAATGACTAGTTCCACTTTGAAAAGAATAACATGCCTAAATTCAAGTAGCTATTAATTGGAAAAGACAGGATTAAATGCCATCTATGACCCCCAAAGCTTAATTTTTCCACTTTCTTTCCCTTCCTTCACTGGCTGGCATACTGTTTCTGCTTTAAACTAAATTACAGCTGGAAGGAATAAAAAAGGAAAAGCTAAATGACTTTTAATACAGCAAATAAGTGCCAAATGAGTGATACAGACAATAAGTTACCCTAGGAACTCAGAGGAAGAATAAATGTCAAAAGGAAGATTGTTTCAATACTTAACAATCACTAATAAGATGAGTCATAATGACTTTCCTAAATAAGATTCCAACTGTTTGCCATAGCTCATGTGGTCCTCAGGGTGGTTCTCGAGCAAGTAATATAGTCAAAGAACGAACAGATTGTTCAACCCTTTTCAGGCCATTTGAGACTGATTTGCAGGAGAGATAATCCAAGCTGCATAAACCCAAAAGAGAGGAAGCAGAGTTGATGAACAAATTGGAATGCTCCTCAGTGATTTTTCACCTGTTGCTATTCATTTACCATCCATCCCAATGCGACCTGTGTTGTATTTTATAATAAAGAGGTCTGGAATTTGTGACAGCATGTTTCACAGAATGAGCAACAGTTAATGAATAAATGTAGATAGTCAGGAATTACATTTGCTCAGGAGAAGTTATCTTGCAGTGTGAAGAGCTGTGGGCAGGGTACTAGATTTCCTTGTTCTCTCATTTAATAAACACTGTCTTTTAGGTGAGACACTGTGCTAAGATCTGGACATTCAAAAACAATGGAGACAATCTTTTTTAAAACAATTTTTAAAAATGAAGGGTGTGGGGACAGAGAAATGAAGGAGGGAAAAGAGAAGAGATGTAGCGAGGAAAGGAGAAAAGGGAGAGGGGGAGAGAGAGAAAGGAAGAAGAAAACATTCAATGTGAAACAAATATGAATGAACAGTATATTAATCCATGTTCTTTTTTAATAGTGGAGAAAGGATCAATTTATTCATTTATTTATTCAACAATAATTATTAAAAATCAGGGCTGGAGGTATTGTCTCAATGTTATATGCTAGCCTGGATGCGGGGGAGACTTTGGGGAAAAATGGATACCTGTATATGTACGGCTGAATCCCTCACTGTTCACCCAAAACTATCATGACATTGTTAATAGGCTATACCCTAATACAAAATAAAAAGTTAAAACAAAAACATTAGATAAGATTTCTGTCCTAGAGGAGTTTGTAGTCCAGCAGAAGCAGGAAGAAGTCAAGAATGCCTTCATGGGTAGTTGTTCCTTTCCTGTTTTTTGTTTTTTTTTTTCTTCCCACATGCTATATTTTATCTTAAGCACATCACAATTATCTGGGCTTCAGTTATTTTATATGTAAAAGAAGCAGCTCTCCCTGTCTTTTCAAGCATGCCAGGTTTTTTAAAGTATCAAAAGAAAGTGTTTTGAAATAAATTTTTAATTGTAAAACATTTTACAAATAGAAAGGAATCTTTTTTTTTCCACTTGGCCATTCTTCACCCAGTGGAATTTAGTATTGAGGAAGAAAATTATACACTAGCAAAGGTGAGTTCAGCACTGTAAACTCACTGCCAACACTCAGAAAACCAGAGAATAAATGTGCAAAGCAAGCTTTTCCAGCTTTTGACTGAGGGCAGTTCATCTTCAAAACCACTGCTGTAACACATCAAAGCAAAAAATACCCATCATGACATCCATATAATAAGCCATCTGCTCACTTTGCTCTCTCTCTCTCTCTCTCTCTCTCTCTATACATATATATATATATATCTGTGACTACATGAAGGTTTATCCTCAGACCTCCTAAAAATATACTCCATTTGGCTTGAAATGTGGTAGCTGTGCCAAAGCACATAGAAAAGACTATTAAAATGGCACACTTCTATGATTAGACACATCAACTTCCTGGAAGATTTACCATCTAAAGACTAAAGAACCATGATCTTCAGGATAAACTCCACCTCCTGCCAAAAAAAAAAAAAAAAGTTGGCAGTACTGAAATTTTGTTTTAATTTCCCACTGTACACATCATGCAATTTATTTCTTATTAGATTGCCTAAACTTTACTGCTGAAACCTCTCTAATATAGGGAGCTTCCATTCCTGGAACATTTGCAGGAAAGCATGCAGACACTTACTGTAAAGCATGTAAGCAGATCTAGTGCCTCTTTCAATCAGCTCAGTTAAAAGTAATACCATCATCTCATCTACTCATACAGGAACTTGAAAAACTCAGAAACTTAACACTTGAGTAAAAGTCATTTCTAATTGTTGAAGACTACAGGACTTTATTATGCTCAAACTACCACACAATTGCACTCATATCACACACTAGCAAAGTAACGTTCAAAACTCTCCAAGTCAGGTTTCAACAGTACATGAATCAGGAACTTCCAGATGTGCAAGCTGGATTTAGAAAAGGCAGAGGAACCAGAGATCAAATTGCAAATATCCGTTGGATCACTGGAAAAGCAAGAGAGTTCCAGAAAAACATCTATTTCTGCTTTATTGACTATGCCAAAGCCTTTGACTGTGTGGACCACAACAAACTCTGGAAAATTCTTCAAGAGATGGGAATACCAGACCACCTGACCTGCCTCCTGAGAAATCTGTATGCAGGTCAAGAAGCAACAGTTAGAACTGGATATGGAAAAATGGACAGGTTCCAAATTGGGAAAGGAGTATGTCAAGGCTATATATTGTCACCCTGCTTATTTAACTTATATGCAGAGTACATCATGAGAAATGCTGGACTGGATGAAGCACAAGTTGGAATCAAGATTGCCGGGAGAAATATCAATAACCTCAGATATGCAGATGACACCACCCTTACAGCAGAAAGCAAAGAAGAACTAAAGAGCCTCTCGATGAAAGTGAAAGAGGAGAGTGAAAAAGTTGGCTTAAAACTCAACATTCAGAAAATGAAGATCATGGCATCCAGTCCCATCACTTCATGGCAAATAGATGGGGAAACAATGGAAACAGTGAGAGAATTTATTTTGGGGGGCTCCAAAATCACTGCAGATGGTGATTGCAGCCATGACGTTAAAAGGCGCTTGCTCCCTGGAAGAAAACTTATGACCAACAGCATATTAAAAAGCAGAGACATTACTTTGCCAACAAAGGTCCTGAATAATTGGAAGAACTGATGCTGAAGCTGAAACTCCAATACTTTGACCACATGATGCAAAGAACTGACTCATTGGAACAGAACCTGATGCTGGGAAAGACTGAAGGCAGGAGTAGAAGGGGACGACAGAGGACAAGATGGTTGGATGGTATCACCAACTCGATGGACATGAGCTCGGGCAAGCTCCAGGAGTTGGTAAAGGACAGGGAAGCATGGCATGCTGCAGTAATGGGGTTGCAAAGAGTCAGACTCAACTGAGTGACTGAACCAAACAGGACTTTATTAATTTTTTAATTTTTATTTTATATTGGAGTACAGTTGGTTTACAAAGTTGTGTTAGTTTCAGGTGTGCAGCAAAGTGATTTGGTTATACCTATATCCATTCTGGTTTGGTTGGTTTTTTTTTTTTTTTTTCAGAGAAGGAAATGGCAACCCACTCCAATATTTTTGCCTGGAGAATCCCATGGACAAAGGAGCCTGGTGGGCTACAGTCCATGGGGTCTCAAAGAGTGGGACACGACTGAGCAACTAATACACACATTCTGTTTTTCAGATTTTTTCCCATATAGATTATTAAGAATATTTAGTAGAGTTCCCTTTGCAATACAGTAGGTATTGGTTGATTATTTCATACACAGTAGTGTGTGTATGTTAAAGGAATTTAATTTGTTTTCTCTCCCTAATAAGGGTAGAGAGGAATTCTGCCACTTAAGTGCCATATGGTAAGTTACTCATCTATGAGACTTATGACATCACTCATAAAATCTGCTTCAGGGTATACTTGCCATTTTTCTGACTGAGGCACCTTTCCTCACTCTTCTCAGCTTCCTACTCTCACCCACTGGTAAATTTAAAGCTGGGGTAGCAATACATGGCTTGCCAGGTAGTAAAAGCTGGGGTGCATATCACGTTCTGAAGGAAGTCATGGGAAAAGGCAGGAGGAATTCAATACAGAGGCTGATAGTCAACAACTTTCTATTGTCAAGAGGGAGATGAAGACCAATCATGTCCATCGTGGAAGGAAGGAGTAACTGCAAAAAAAGCAGGAGTGAGGAATGCAGATATGCAATAAGTAGCGTGATACAGGAAACAAGTAGAAAAGTCCTAATTGATCCTGATACTAAGGCTTTGACTCCTAGCCCTTAACTTAGGCACTTCTTACCTTCACGTGGGAAGCATATAAAAAAGAAGTTGAAGTCAAGAAGAAAAACCGTGCAGCAAGAAGGAGGAGAAAACTATTTTTAATGGTTTGTCTTCAACACACTTCTGTTCATCTTTGATTATGTGTTTTAGTCTACTGTTACACTACAGATAACCTTGAAGGCAATAGCTATACACACACTTTACAATTCATTCAACAAATACATTTATTCATAGGATTTCAATAGGATGTGTGCCAAAATACACAAGAGTGTCTCACCTACGGAGATGCTTAGAATCTAATGAGGGAGATATTACTGACTCAAATAATTTCAAAGTGAGCACAAATAAGAAACCACAATGCTGTAAGAATTCAAAAGTGACAGAGTGCATATCCCAGCCGAGATACCCACAGGATGCCTCATACAGAACTCAAACTAAACCATAACGGATGAGTACAATTTCAATAGAAATGAAGAATAAAAGAGCTTGCAAAGGAAGAAAAGTCAAAAACCCCAAGAATTAGTTTTTTTTTTTCATTAGTACAGAGTAAGCAAACCTCCTTAAAGGAGAAACTGGAAGGTGAGGCTGAAAATCAAGGTACCCAGAAAACTCAATTAAAATAAAAGGTCTGTGTCTGATTAAAACAGTGAAGAGCTTAGCATAGGTCTAAATGTGAATTGGTGCAGATCAATTCCCTAATTCCACTATAATTAGAACATGTCTGTGGAGTTTATTAAACACAAACCATGACATGGACATTACTTCAGATATTTAGAGAAACTATGTTTTTTCACCACACTGCTGGCACAAAATGATTTCACATACAATTTCTTCCAATTCTACAGTGATAATACTGCTAAAATATTACCCAAAAATATATTTATCAAAATAGAGAGGTGCTACTAATCTGATTTGTAACACGGGGGTTTACAACTGATTCATTTTCCTGATATTCACACATAGAAATTTAAGGATATGAGCATTTGGCATTAAATTCTTTGTCACCCAATTTTTATGCTTCAAGAAATTTAAGTCTTTATCAACTGGTTTTGAAAATAAATTTATGTAAAGGTTGATTACCAAACAACAAAAAAGTAAGTAGATACAGCAGAAAAATGAGATGGTTTGCAGACAGCCTTGGAAAAAAGAAAACTTTACATCCTGGATCCCAGCATCGGGTAAAAGATGTGACAAGAGGTAATAATAAAACCAGAGGACTCTATTCTGCCACATTTGCACAAAATTAGGAAAAACTTGGGCAAAATCCAGGAGATAGGGAAGGATAGGGAGGCCTGGCATGCTGCAGCCCATGGGGTTGCAAAGAGTCAGACAGGACTTAGAAACTGAACAACAGGAAAAAACAGAACTAAAAAATTCAAACAACTTTGTGCTGTAGAAAGAACCTTTAAGAGATCCTCTTGGTTAAATCTGGAAAGTTTGTCTAATCAGGATAAATAGAATACAAATTGTCCATAAGTTTTCAAGTGATGTGGGTTTTCTTCCCACATTTCAAGCATTTGAAATTCCTCTCATTTTTTGAGACAATCATGAGTTACAAAAGGCATAAGTCTATAATGTAAAGTCATAACCATCCTTCACCATTTTATTAGGGTCAAGATAAAATTGTGCCCAATGAATAAGACAAATGTAATAAAACCATAGAGCAATATAGCAGTCACAATGAAGTTAAATACTGAAATTTTCCTCTATGTAGAATGTTATTTTTATAGTAGTATAACCTAATTTGAGTTATTTAGATATTAATAATTTATCTTATTTTCCCAAACTAACCTGTGACAGCAATATCAGTATTTTACATTTATATTCTGTGTGATAAAAGATTCCCCAAAGGGTAATTTTTTGAAGTTATTATGGAAAGATAATCTATTATGCTATTATTTGTATTTAAGTCTCCCTGTATCTTTCTTTCTCTTCCATTTAGAAAAAGTTGGCTGGGTTTGAACTCTACAGTTGTCAGAAGAAGAATCTCCTTTTTTCTGAAAACCTGGGTGTTTTAAGGGAAGTATGCCAGGTAATCACAGAGAGGGGATGCTGCTGCTGCTAAGTCGCTTCAGTCGTTTCCGACTCTGTGCAACCCCATAGACGGCAGCCCACCAGGCTCCTCTGTCCCTGAGATTCTCCAGGCAAGAACACTGGAGTGGGTTCCCATTTCTTTCTCCAATGCATGCATTCATGCTAAGTCACTTCAGTTGTGTCCAACTCTGTGCAACCCCATAGACGGCAGCCCACCAGGCTCCTCTGTTCACAGGATTCTCTGGGCAAGAATACTGAAGTGGATTGCCCTTTCCTTCTCCACAGAGAGGGGAGAAAGACAGAAAAGCTCCTGAGGTGAGGAGAAATATTAGATATTAGTCCCGAGATTAGAGAGAGCAGACAGATTTGAAAGTATCATTACCAAATATTTGTGCTTTGCCAGAAATGGGAACTGAACATATTTTGAAAGAAAATACTTGCTCAGTAAATCTAGGGAAGCTGGATGCTAGGTATCAAGGCCTTCAGCCTCAGGAAAGATTTCCAGCAAGAGACCCTATGGGCCTAGACAATATGACCACCAAATACACAGGAACGGAAATACCTCACTCTGAATTAGACAGTTCCGAACTTTGCAAGAACAAGTTGGGGAAGTGGAAATTCAACAGAGAAGTGTAGTAATGACTGAGACTGAAATTACCATCAATTCAATGAGATCTTTAATGAGAACTTATAGTTCGATTAACATTTTTTATACAATTTGTACCTGCTATCGAGCAGGTGGATCATGTAGCACAAACGTGCTGTCTTATTTCTCATAATGTCAGCTCTCTGCCACAGGTATACATATATCCCTCCCCTCTTGAGTCTCCCTCCCACCCCCAACACGATCTCACCCCTCTAGGTTGTCACAGAGCATAGGGTTGAACTCCCTGCGCCAGACAGGAACTTCCTATTAGCATATTATACACATGGTCTTCCCCGGTGGTTCATATGGTAAAAAAAAATCTGCCTGCAATGTGGGAGATCCAGGTTCTCTCCCTGGATCAGGAAGGTTCCCCGGAGAAGGAAATGGGAAGCTACTCTAGTATTCTTGCCTGGAGAATCCCATGGATAAAGGAGCTAGGTGGACTACAGTCTATGGGGTTGCAAGAAGTCACAAACGACTGAAGCAACTTAGCATGCACGCACACATACACATGGTAATATATAGGTTTCAATGCTACTTTCTCAATGCATCTCACCCGCTCTTTCCCCTCCCACGTCCACAAGTCTGCGCTCTATCTGCATCTCCACTGCTGCCCTGCAAATAGATTCAGCACGAGTATTTTTCTAGATTCCATATATGTGTGTTAATATCTGATATTTGTTTTTCTCTTTTTGACTTGCTTCACTCTGTGCAACAGGCTCTAGTTTCCTCCATTTCAGTTCAACTGATTCACATTTCTTTCTTTTTATGACTAAGTAATATCCAATTGCATATCTGTACCACATCATCTTGATCCATTCATCTGTCAATAGGCATTTATTGACATGCCAATTCATCTGTCAATTCATCCATTCATCTGTCAATAGGCATTTATTGACAATAGGACATGCTTCCATGTCCTGGCTATTGTAGAGTGCTGCAATGTTATTTCTCACATTTTAATCAAGAGTTGTAGAACTCTGAAGGATTTGTAGAACTTGATATTTGTAGGATTCTGAAATACTATTTACCTTGGCATTTATCTTTGCTGCTACTGCTAAGTCACTTCAGTCATATCTGACTCTGTGCGACCCCATAGATGTCAGCCCACCAGGCTCCCCCGTCCCTGGGATTCTCCAGGCAAGAACACTGGAGTGGGTTGCCATTACCTTCTCCAGTGCATGAAAGTGAAAAGTGAAAGTGAAGTCGCTCAGTTGTGTCTGACTCTTAGTGACCCCATGGACCGCAGCCTACCAGGCTCCTCCATCCGTGGGATTTTCCAGGCAAGAGTACTGGAGTGGGGTGACATTGCCTTTTCTGGGCTTTTATCTCTAGCCTAACATTTAGGAGCTAGAGTATTAAAATAGAGGAAAAATCCCTTTATTCCTAAAAAAGACTTTTACTTTGCAATTTTCTCCATCAGAATGTATTTAGTCATATTTTTTGTGTTTCTAACACCCATCCTTACTTTCAACAGATGGATGCAAAAAAACTAGCAATTGTCATCTTTAGCCATTCTTAGAATGAGTACTTATTATTTTTATATGCTCAGAAAAGTTTCTCTTTTGAAGGCACTTACAGTGGGAAAAAAAAATTTATTTAAATGATCATGGGTGTCTGCTAAGAAATCCAGAATTCTCTGCAGAAAGTACTGGAAGCCACCAATTCAAATATGGAAATCAACACTGCACACTGAGATTATTTTGTTCTAAGTTCACCATCATGCTCAACTACTTTGTTAGTTCCCTAAGAGATGCATCTTTCTCTTTCCTAGGCAATAATTACGTGCCCTAGTGCATTTATTTATGATATTCAAACTGATGAGTTAATAGAAGAAACATGTATTGCTAGTTAGTAGGAAATAACCATTTAGTCACTAATTTGCAATGAGATCTTAGACAATTTGCAATTTCCTGGAACTCAGTTTTCTCAATTGTAGTGAAAGTGAATATATGTTTGCTAACATCCCTCCCAGACATTTTACCCAAATTCTTTGATTTTTACAGTAACCAGGGAAAACTAATCTACTCTAAGAGGCTCTGAAGAAGCCTTAGAAAGTAAGGATAAGGAGGAGCCTGTCCATATTATGGTATAAAAATAATGACTGCTCTCCAAAATCTGAATGATCCAACAAATCTGAGGACCTCAGAATTACTCTTATTTTTATAATAACAATTTCCCCAAGTAAAACATTCAACAGTATTTTGTACTTGAAAGTAGTAAAGGGTATAAAGAATGCAACAGGAAAAATTATCCAAAGGTTGGAAATAAGGTAGAATGATAAGGATAATTTTTTAACATTATGATAAAACACTTTCTAATAATTCCACTGTATTATTTTTACTCTCTTGAGGAGACATAACTTTCTATGACAGATTATCCATAAGTGATTCAGGCCTAAGCATTTTATAACCCTATAAACTCAGGGATTTGTTTACATCAAATTGATGAACGGTGAGCTTCTCCCCTTACCTGGTGGAGAAAATAACCCCAAAGTTCATGGAGGCATGTCCTGTAGGATATAAACCTTATTTCATCATTCTTTTTGCCACTGATTATAAATCCTAGTTTCTTATGGTCTCTTTAGATAACTTCCTGGCTTCCCTGATAGCTCAGTTAGTAAAGAATCTGCCTGCAATGCCGGAGACCTGGGCTCAATCCCTGGGTTGGAAAGATTCCCTGGAGAAAAGAAAGGCTACTGGCTCCAGTATTCTGGCCTGGAGAATTCCATAGACTGTATAGACGATGGGGCCACAGAGAGTCAGACATGACTCAGTGACTTTCACTTCATTTCACTTCACTGTCATTCTACCTGTTACCTCATCATTCAGTCAAAGAAAGCTATAACCTACGCCTGGTTATCTGTTTTGTATGAGATTATGTTACAAGCAGTTTGTAAACTGTGCTTTCAGAAGTGGGATTTTCCTAGAAAGAATAGTTTCTTTCCTTAAAAAAAAGCACCAAAAAAGTCCCCTCTAATCCAGTTTCCTACATTTTTTAAAGCTCCATTCTGTTACAAAACAAGTTTAATAGATGGTGCTGATCATATTTTCATATGCTCCATAATCACCAATTTTGGTTTCTCACCCTCTTCACCTCTTTAGCATAGAGTTTACCTATGTATAAAAGACTTCTCATATCTGAGAGAATTGGCTCTTCCTTCTCCCCTTAGCTTAAACTGAAACAAAGAGCAAATCTTGACAATTCACCTATTATAATAGTACTTCTATTTTTTTATTTAACAGAAAACAGCGTGTCTTCTTAATGGTAAAGATGAAGTGACAGAAAATAAATGAGTTTCTATATTTAAATCAAGGATTTTGTTACCAAAGCAACCAGAATCTACAATTATATAAAGCAGACCATTTCCTATGATAAGAATACAACCAGAAATATGCTGGCAATGAACTGATCTTAGAAATTATAATTATTTAAAGAAATGAAAAAAATGACATTTTTACAATTTACTAATGAGTACAGTAATATCTTAAAGTGATCATCTGTTCCTGTTATTTTTAATCCTCATGAAAATGAAAACATTTTTTTTTAAACAACACACCTCTAGACACAGAGGAAATGACTATGAAATTTTAGGGGACCCCAGAAGGAAAACACAAATACTTTTTTAAGATCAGCCACATTTATCACCTGGCAAAAGTTGCTATGGTAACTCCCAACTGGAGTTGAACCTGGCCTTCATTTTACTTTAAACTTTGGATCCATGAAACACAATAGCCAGGATAAAATTATTGGGAGTATGTTCATGAATAGTCTTCCCAGGTAGCTCCAGTGGTAAAGAACCCACCCATCAATGCAGGAGATGCAAGAGTTCAATCCCAGGGTCGGGAAGATACCCTGAAGGAGGGCATGACAACACACTCCAGTATTCTTGCCTAGAAAATCTCATGGACAGAGGAGCCTGCTGTGCTTTAGTCCATAGGGTCACAAAGAATCAGACACAGCTGAAGCAACTTAGCATGCACACACACACGTTCATTGAGTATACAAATATTACATCAGAACTGTAAAGAAACTAATGAGTCGTAAAGATATTTTTAATTGAGATTGATTTAACAACTTGTTAAAATTTACCTGTGTGACATGGGGGTTGCTTTTATTGTCAGAGTTGTTTTAGTTACTTTTTCAGTATCTTTAACTCTTAAAACTCCTTTCATTTGCTTTTAATATTAGGTTGAATGGACAAATTCACCGTTATGTAAAAACTAGACTAAGCTATAAATTCTCTTCTTATAGTCCTTGTCAAATGTAAAAGGACTAAGTATAATACTATTCATTTTGACTACTATGAAAATTTATTTTCCTCAAATTTCCCTATTAGTACATTTGTTGAGATGTGTGAGTTGGCAGAAGACAGTTCAGAAATTATTCAATATCAAAAGCAAAATTAAAGACAAACATCAAGTTTGTACTTGACATCAAGTTTGCACTTGACTTGTAACACCATTTTCATGGCAAAAGGTAGTATCTGAAACTATATAAGTATTTTGTTTCTGTTTCTTTCTAAATAGTATATGACTATATTAAAGTTACCAATTTGCAGCTGTATAGTAATAGATTCTGCTGCTCGATTTCTTGGAAATATTCTGAGACTTCCACTTGGGAATGAAACATACTAAAGATATGTAAGAAAGAAAAAAATGCAAATCTTTTCCTCCTGCTTCTCTTCCTCCCCTTTATAAACAGTGTAAGGCCAACTCAACAGATGGGACCAAACAAGGTTTACATTCACACAGGATCAGGAAAGAGGGAGGCAGGTGAGTGACTTGGAGCAGGGTTGGCCACCCAAGATGGGAGCAGGGAGTCTACCTAGAGTAAGCTCAGCGGGTGGACTGTGGGAGGCCAGACAGGGCAAAGAAAGGCTTCTGCACAGGAGGGCAGCCCAGGACAGGATTTCAGAGCATGAGCAGGTGGAGGAGGGCATCCACATAAGTCAGTGACTTGAGCTGTTGCCAAACCAGAGTGAGAAAGGCATTCAATTAAAGTAGGAGGATTGACCTGGTAGTGAGTGCCAGAGCCCAAGTGGGCTGGAGATGGCCTCACCAAGGGGCATCCCTGGGGGGAGAGTGGTGGGGAGGTGTTCTGTCCATGAGTGCTGCAGGAGATGGGCCCTATCCATGGCTGACTGAGTAAGCTTCTGTATTAAACACAATGGAAGCAAGTTTCTTATTATTTGAAAACACCATTACAAATATGGAAAAGGAGAAATTCAGAATGAACCCTGGAATGTTAAATGCAATTGGATTTATTGGTAGAAACTCATGGTTTTTAATCTATAGTAACATATATATGTATATAGAGAGACAAGTATAGATATGTGCTTATATATGTGAGAAATTCTTAAAAAGATGGGAATAACAGACCACCTTACCTGCCTCCTGAGAAATTTACATGCAGGTCAAGAAGCAACAGGTAGCACCAGACATTCAAAATTGGAAAAGGAGGATGTCAAGGTTGTATATTGTCACTCTGCTTATTTAACTTATATGCAGAGTACATCATGCAAGATGCTGACTAGATGAAGCATAAGATGGAATCAAGACTGCTGGGAGAAGTATCAATAACCTCAGAGATACAGATGACATCACCCTTATGGAAGAAAGCTAAGAGGAATTGAAGAACCTCTTGATGAAAGTGAAAGAAGAGAGTGAAAAGGCTGACTTAAAATTCAACATTCAAAAAACTAACACCATGGCATCTGGTCTCATCTTTTCATGGCAAATAGAAGGGGAAACAATAGAAACAGTGAGAGACTGTATTTTCTTGGGCTCCAAAATCACTGTAGATCATGACTGCAGTCATGAAATTAAAAGATGCTTGCTCCTTGGAAGAAAGGCTATGACAAAACTAGAGAGCACATTAAAAAGCAGAGACATTACTTTACCAACAAAGGTCCGTAAAGTCAAAGCTATGGTTTTTCCAACAGCCATGTGTGGATGTGAGAGTTGGACCAAAGAGAACGCTGACTGGCAAAGAATTGTTGTTGTTGAACTGTGGTGTTGGAGAAGACTCTTGAGAGTTCCTTGGACTACAAAGAGATCAAACCAGTCAATCCTAAAGGAAATCAGTCCTGAATATTCATTGGAAGGAATGATACTAAAGCTCCAATACTTTGGCCACCTGATGCAAACAACTGATTCATTAGAAAAGACCCTAATGCTGAGGAAAATTGAAGGCAAGAGGAGAAGGGGATGAAAGAGGACGAGATGGTTGGATGGTATCACTGACTCGAAGGACATCAGTTTGAGCAAGCTCCAGGAGTTGGTGATGGACAGCGAAGCCTGCATGCTGCAGTCCATGGGGTGACAAAGAGTCATACACTACTAAGTGACTTAACTTATATTTACGCATATGTGTATGTATATGTGTATGTCTTTATTTTTCCCTATTTAGCTTTGAGAGCAATGTACCCCAAAAGCAGAGAACAGCTTGGTATTTGAATGCCATTTTCCACTAAAAGGAAATAGGCCTCCTCATAAGAAAGACTGATTCTGAAAAAGACTTATGTGTTGTGCCAAAAAGTAGGAGAGAGTGCTCCAAAAATTAAGGGGACATGTCAATAGGACAAGAAAATCCAATGTGAAGGAGCTCTTCCTAGTCAAATTAGGACAGTTTTGTTTTTAAATGATGTTTATTGTCAACAGACTATAAACCAATCATTCAACCATACTAATAGAAAAATAAGTGAATAAATTCAGAGTTTGACAACAAATAGGATATTTATATAGTTTCAAAGTATCTCTTAATGAAATATATATTAATTACAAAGGTGGGAAGTATAATTTTATAGAGGAGAAGCCTGGAAGACACCACTGCAATCAAATGATCAAAGTAAACATCAATGATGGGACCAATGGAAACTGTGCACCCCTGATGGATGCAAGGAGAAGAATACAGTATCACCTCTATCAATAAAATGTTCCTGCCAAAATGTATAACCTAACTCTAATCCAAAGGAAGTGAGGAAAATCCAAGTTTTCAGGATGTTCTCCAAAATAATTGGCTGTACACTTCTAAAGTATTGAGGTCGTGAAAATCAAAGATAGGTTAAAAAACGTTCCAGAGAGAAGAGACAACTATATGTGAAGTGTGATTCTCCATCATTTTGATAGAGAAGATAGAGTTGGGATGATTAGCGAAACATGATCAGGGTCTGACAATTAGGTGGCATAATGTATCAACACTATTACACTCATTTTGATGGTTTTATTACAACCTGTGGGAGAATGTCTTTGTAGCAAATACAGTTTGGGGGAAGGGTGGGATATCATGTCGCAACTTAGTCTCAAATGGTTGAGAGAAAGAAGTCTTTTGTACTGTACTTTGCAACTTTTCTGAAAGTTTGAGATTAATTTCCCTTTCAGATATGTGTATGTTAGTCGCTTAGTCACTTTCCATGGACTGTAACCTGCCAGGCTCCTCTGTCCATGGGATTCTCCAGGCAAGAATACTGGAGTGGGTTGCCATTCCTTTCTCCAGGGGATCTTCCTGACCCAGGGATTAAACCCAGGTCTCTTGCATTGCAGGCAGATTCTTTACCACCAGAGAACATTTTTAAAATATAAACATCACTCTAATATTTTTCAAAACAGAAAGAGCAATTATTCTTACTTACCCTCTCCTTCTTTAAATACTCTCCCTACTCTATTCTATCACCAACATTATAACACTATAATGATAGAAAACAGACTTTAATTACCTAAATATAAGTAAAATTTAAGGCTTCGAGTCAATTTCCTTTACTTTGTCATTTTTTAGTGTTATAAACCATAATGTTATTTTAACATGGTTTCTTGAAGCTCTCAATGTTTTTTTTTTAAAATAGAAATCACTGAAACCAAATATATTACAGTACAGAATTTCATGGTAAAAATATATATATACCAATGGAGTACTATGTTTTTATTGGTACTACAAATAGAAATTCATTATAATTGACTATCCTGCAATATTTTGACAAACCCACTTATAGAAAGAAATACTATGCTAGGACCAAACTCTTGAGTAGAGTCACTAATTTCTATGGAATCAAGGTAATTCTTAGGGCACAATGTTGAAAGGAAGGGCTTGACTCATTTGTGAAAACAGATTTATAATGATAAACTGGATTTTTTTAAACAGTCAAGGGTAATTATAATTTTATGCACTTTAAAAGTTGCATCAAGATTCTCTTAAAATCAAGTTAACATAAAGTCAGTTAGACAAGCTATTATATCAGCCAACTTATGTTGTATTATTTCTCACTAGAAAGTTGACTTTTATACACTGCATTTTATATCCTGTTTTTGCATCAATATATCCATTTCTAACATTCAGTAATGGAAAACCACTATGTATCTTTTAAGATGCATGTTTAACCTAGCAAAATTAAGAATTTCTTTTTTGTACACTGGACTGCATTTTTTTTTTAATGCTTTTACTTTAGAGAAAAATTCTGTGACACACCCAAACTCAAATTTTATTATGAGAAGCATACATTTTCTCCATGTTTAAAATAACACAAATATTAAACACATTTCCATCACTCAACACAATTACAAGGTGAAAACACTGCATATACTGAAGTTAAATATGTGGGATGGAAATAACATGCTCTGCCCATGTCCTTTTGGTGTGTCTTTCAATTCTAATAGAAGACACACTATACAAATTAAAATACAATGTGTAGTTATTCATTCTTAAAATAGTATTCCATTTTATGTCTATATCCCATTTTGGATGAACCTGAAGGATATTATGCTAGGTGACATAAGCCGGTCACAGAAAGACCAATACTGTATAATTTCATTTATATGAGGTATCTAAAACAGTCAAACTCACAGAATCAAAATATGGAATGGGGGTTACCAGGGGCTGGGGGTAAAGGGAAGTAGAGTCTCTATCAACAGGCATAAAGTTTCAGTTAAGCAAGATGAGTAAGCCCTGGAGTTCCACTGTATAGTCTGTACCTTCGGTCAATAATAACGTACTGTATATACTTCAGAATTTTTGAGAGTAAATATCATGTTAATCTTTCTTACCACAATATTTTTAAATCAGAGGATGAACAGTGAACATTGGGCTAATTCTATAGGTATTTTTCCAAACATAACTTGCTAATTAGTGTGAGCTAGTTTGATAGTCCATATTATTATCCTGCTTAGATGGTTAAAAAAAAAAAAAAAGAAATTCAGATTTAAGTCACCCAATATTAGCATTCCATGTGTGAGTGTGTGTGTGTGTATGTTATGGGGCAGAAGGAAAGATAAGCCTTTAGATCTAAAATTTCTGAGGTTATTTTGTTTATGAACATGTCAAAACTTTACTTTTCACACTAGTATAATCTAATACATTTGCCTATTCTGCTTTTTTAAGAACAGTAATTGTTATCTGTTAAGAAGAAAGTATCTGGACAAGAATTTGAAAGTGAAGAAGCAATTGCTGAAATCAAAAGTGTGTGGTGCAATAACATTCTGACAAAAGCAGTGGCCTTCTCAGTGAGTTGAGATGAACACAAACATAAAAGAATTGCCTCTTGCCAACTTTCTTTAGAGAGCCCAGCCATCCATGTGTGATGGAATAAATTTGAAAGTCCAGATGATGCAGGAGATACTTGGAAAGATGAGCCAGAACATTCAGTTAACTTTCAAATTTATTTCCTCACACATGGATGACCATTCAGCTTAAATGAAAACAGAAGCACAGCTCATCTACAAATACGCCCAAGAAATGTTTGGCTTGGTTTCAGAAAATATGATCATCTTCTTTGGCTCAACTGATTTGCTTGGCATGCTTTAAAAGAGGTACTTTCTCATCTTAATTTTTACATCATCAGATCAGATATTAGATCACCCAACACAGAATTTGCATACAACAGTAAAACATCTGATCTGATTTTTAAATGGCAGACATGGTCATAGTCAGTAATCAGTCCATTAAAAACAACAACAACAACTTTAATGCACAACAAATGAGCAGCCAAGCCAGGAATACATTCAAAAATGCCTTTTTCATGACTGCATTTTTTCTAACGAATTGCTTTGTTCATTCAATTTCTTGAAAAGACTAATTTCCTTTCCATGCCTCTTTTGGGTCAATCCCTATTCAATGCAGCATGTTTTTGAAGCTGTTTCCTTTTAATGAGCTGTAGATGTTTTTTTATTTTCTTATTTGGAAATCAACCTCAAACAAATTTTAGTAAAAGCACAAAAATTATTTATTGGGGTAGGGAGTATCTATACATATATTGCATGACATTTAAGGCTAGGTAATACCATTAGTTGGTTTTAGGAAAACATTTTTATACGGGTTGTAGTTTATTATTATCCCTATTATGTAGGAGAGTCCCATCACGAAATTTACCCTGTAGTTTTATTGTTTTCTGGTGTGTTTTAGATGCTTTACTGAACTATGTGACTCTAATATCAAATGATCTAATATCTGATATGTTGCTGTAAAATTAAGATAAGAGTACTACTTTTAAAGCATGTTAGGCCAATCAGTTGAGCAAAAGAAAAAAAATTATGTCTTTATGTGATGTTTTTAAGCTTTTCTTTGGTTTGTTCAGCTTTTGAGACAAGGCTGATTGTTTAAGCTTAAAGTATACAGCATAATGATTTGATTTACATATATTACGAAATGATTACCACAGTAAGCTTGGTGAATATCCATTACCTCACATAGATACAAATTTTTTAAAAATATTTTTTCTTTGTGATGAGAATTCTTAGGATTTACTCTTAACAACTTTCATATATAATACACAGTGGTATTCATTATATGACTCATGTAATATATTATTAGTATTATTGGATAAGGTCCATTTGATATGAAGCTGAGTTCATCATTACAAAGCATGGTCATGATAAGAAATGTACCCTCATATAAATTCACTGTCCACTGAGAGCAGTCAGCAATAAAGTATAGAAATTCCTCATATTTTAGACCTGTAGATAGAAGACTGAGAACTAGATTAACAGTTAAGAGGTGTAATATCTGATCCAGGTTTTCTCCTTTTTGATTCTGTGACTAACCATGCATCATTTGAACTCTGAACTATAGCCTTTTCATTTATACAATAAAAGTAACAATAGTTGTAAGTATAAAGAGAAGTAAAATCCAAAATATATATGTACAGAAATATAGTAATTTATTATACCTGGCTAATTAAAATCTAACTTCAGCTACACTTTGCACAAAGTAATATAAGATTGCTAAAGGAACGCTGAAATTATTACATTAGACCTAAGTTTAAAATTCAACTCAGAATCTTTTTGAGGGCTTTTTAGATATGATCAAAGCACCAAGATTTAAAGTATGAATATCTACCCTCAGTTCTCTATGTCCAGTTGGGGTTGGGGAGAAACATGTAATAGCTACTAATCTCTGTTTTTAATCATCTCTGCTTTTAAAAGTTCTCTATGTCTAATCCATTTCAATTTCATCATTAAAGTTGAGCTTTTGGAAGGTACAATTATCATCAAATGATTTTACTTCCACCCCACAAGGGTTTTCTTTCTATATTGATTCTGCATGGATTATGTCCTATTTAATATTTCCTTCTAACTTCTAGTAGCACTGGGTAATTATGAATTAAGTTAATAAGTTTTTTCCTTTCAGTGAGAGAGAATTTCACATGTAAAAGCATGAATGAATAAGCAAGTACAGCCACTAGATCTTATCATTAATCAGTCTCTTGAGAAAACACTACCCCCTTGGCATATCACATTGTATTTTAGCTTATTTTGTGTCTCTTCTGCTACTGTGTTCTGTTAACCTCTTAAAAACCACATTTATACCATGAAAAAATCTTTTTGTTGCCAATGCTTCCCTTAATAGTTACTGAAATTATTCAGTAAACAGAAAGAATCCAAAGAGTAATAACAAATATTCTCCTTGCAGTGAGTGTAAGATGGAAAAAATGACTGTCATCTCTGCATACCTTTAAAAGCCTGAGCATCTCACAGTGCAGAGGATTATTCAAGTGCCAAAAGGACATATTATAAAACTGGAGTGATACAGAGATTAGCATGGTTCCCATACAAGGATGACAGGCAAATTCGTGAAGCACTGCATATTCTGGTGGCTTCCCAAGTAACCTTCGTGGTAAAGAATCCGCCTGCCAAACAGAAGACATGGGTTCAATCATTGGGTCTGGAAGATCCCCTGAGTATTCTTGTCTGGGAAATCTGATGGACAGAGGAGTCTGGTGGGATATAGTCCATGAGGTCACAAGAGTGAAACACAGCTCGGCATCTAAGCACAAAATACAATTAGTTTTTATACAGTATGGTCTGTCAATGTAAGCATTAACTTAAATAATGTTACAAATTTACCAAATCACTTAAATATCTTCCTGGAAAGATAAGACCACAATACCTAAATCCTGCTGCGTGCAAGCAGAACCACGTGCCTGATCTCTGGACAATGCAACATGAGTGGAAGGGATAAAGGCCAACTCTGGGTCCAACTCCCTGACACCTCATTAATGATCTGTGCTCTTTCTCCTCATTCTACCAAAATGATGCCAGAGTGACCTAGAAGTCACAAAATGGTGAGATGATACAACCACAAGATGGAAGCAATCTAGGCTGCCTGAGAGATCACTTGGTATAGAGCCACCAACCCAACATTGAACTATAATGCAAGCAAAATCAAACCAACTGCATTAAGCCACTGAGATTTTCAGGTCCTTTGTTATGCCCTACTCTAACAAAAGAATAGAGAGCATATTCTAAGGAAAACATTGGCCAACTAAGTAAACTGGAATTCCCCGAAAGAAACAACCAAGTGTTTCCATGTTAAAAGAACAGAAATCAATAGTACATTCCTTCCTATGGGGATTTTAAAAGATAGCTTTTTCTTTTTTTTCTTTACTAACCAAATTTAGAATGTAATACCTGCTTAAGATGACTCTACTGTTCTAAAAGCCAGAAGACAGAGGTTTCCAGCTCTGTTATGTACAGAGTCCATTTCTCTGGGCCGCAGTTTCCTTATCTATTAATTAAAAACAAACAGCTATACAAGATAATCTCTACTGTTCATTCTAAGTCTATAATACTAAGCCCATAAATCTAAAATATATTCTTAGATCTACATTTTCTAAGTAACAGGATTTATAAAATCCAAAAAAACCAAGAAATTTGAAGAAACTTAGCAAGAAAAATAAGCAAAGCTAAAATTCATGTTTTGAAACAGTTTTATCAAGCTCTTAGTAAAGTGAAAATATGGATGTCATTAAAGAATTAAGGAAGTTGATATTTTATAAAGAGTTTGAACACAAACTTGCTATAGGAAAAATATAAGTTTTCTCCAAAAATAGGCTGAGAATTCAAATTGGCTACACCCGTTCAATACATTATATCCAGTAAAGTCTAAATCATATAAATCATAGATAATATGTTTTGCAACAGGAGAAAAGGAAAGAATGTAATGTGGTTAAGGTGCTAGGCTGTGGATATAGTCAGTATAAGTCTCTCAGTTCTACTTTAACCAGCAAGGTGACCTTGGTCAAGCTACTTTACTTCATTCTTAGTGTTCACAACTGTAAATTTGGAAGATTAATAATACCTGCTTCACGGGGCAGCTGTTATGTGCGCTAAATACGTGAACATATGTAAAATACTTCAAACAATGCCCACATACAGTTAGTGTAAGTGTGTAATATAAGTTTGCTATTGTTACACATTGAATTTATATTAAAAGTAATTTTTCCTTGTTCAAATAGCTTTACTATACAGCACAGTTATTAATTTAGAACTATATAAGGAACTGATTTAATGTTATTTTTCCAGTGCTATCAAAAACTGCAAATTATGCACCATGATATAACAGTTTTATTCTTTTTAACTGATCCTATGTAAATCTCTCTAGTTGAGTACATTAATAACACTAGGCTAATTCAGATTAAGATTCTCTCATTAAAACTTGTACTTTGGCATAAAGCAAAATTATGAATATGAATAGTTCCAAGAAGAGAAAAAGGCAGCAACTTGAAGTTAAAGTTTAATACAGTGTAGCAACGCTTCCAGAGAAGGATCAAGATATTTGTATAGCTTGAATATTATATGGTTTTATCAAATTGTTAAAACAAAGGACTAAAAACACCAAACTAAAATTCAAGATTCTTTAAATATGAGATCAAAACAATGTGAGTAAATAAACACAATACCAAGGAGTATGAAGTTAAAACAGAGCTGAATAAAATGCATTAAGGGTAAGTTAGTACAACTGTTTTAAAAAGACAACACACAAACATTTTAGAGTGTTAGACTCAAAGCTAACATCATTAGCTCACTTCAAAGATATCATGTTGACAGCTATTTTTCACTGTATGGCAAACTAGATAACCTAAGACCTCACTCTATCAAAAACCTGGAAACACTGGCTAAGGTGTAATAAATATGCTTTGAAAAGCAAAGCTCAAAAAGAGAAAGGAAAGTTCCCAGAGTCACCAAATTTAAGTAGAAGCTGAACACAAGAGTGACATTAGACCTCAAGCAGTAATGAAAGGTTTGGCTGTAATTACTGCAGAGAAAGAAGATGACCAAATCTATGGCCTTTGGAGAGAAGGAAGTGGGGAATCAAAATGCTTACTTTATGTGAGGAATGCAAAGGGCTACATACTCAGTGAAAGGTTAGGGAAGAATAAATTTATCATCAAGCAAAGGATGAGAAAGAAGTTTCTTTGTTGGGGGGTCAGTTTCTATGTTGGTGCTCCAAGTGAAAAGGAAATAATGAAGGTGGAGGGAGAAAGGACAAAAGAAGAATAGAAAGGAAAAAAAGAGTGAAAAAGAAAATGGAAGAAAGGACAGAGGGAAAGGGAGAGAAGAGAGAGAGGGAGACCCCAAAGAGAATTAGTAACCACAGTTTAAGTTTGAGGACTGATTTTTATGACTTGCCTTGTCCTAGAAGACTGAAGCTGAGAAGTTATCATTAAAATGTTTTCTGAGAAAACACAGGTACATGAAAAGGTTGTTCAACAACACTAATTAGAGAAATGCAAATCAAAATGACAATGAGATGCCACCTCCCACCTGTCAAAATGGTTGTTTTCAAAAAGACAACAAACAAACCTTGGCAAAGATGTGGTGAGAAGGGAAACCTTGTGCATCGTTGGTGGGGATGTGAATTGATGCATATACTATGCAAAAGAGGATTGAGAAATTCTACCTCCGAGTATTTATCCAAAGAAAATGAAAACACTAACTTGAAAAGGATTTAAGCACCTCAAGTTCACTGCAGCATTATTTACAATAGCCAAAACACAGAAATTAATCATTGATGGGTGAATACATATGGAAAATATGATGTATATACATACATACAACAGAATATTATTCTACCATAAAAAAAGAAGGAAATCATGCCATTTGCAACAACATGGATGGACTTTGAGGGCATTATGCTTAAGCGAAAGAAGCTAGAAGACAAATATATGTGAAATCAAGAAAAAAAATTCATTGATTCATAGATACACTGAACAGATTTGTGGTTGACAGAGGCTGGGTGTGGGATGTGGTAGGTAGGTGATGAACAAAGTGGGTGAAACTTTAAAATCAGTATCTTTGCTATTTTCTTCTTTAAGACTTTCTTATCTTGTGTTACACTATTGCTGCTATTTTAAATTACAGATAGCCTTTTTAAAAAATGAGGAATTACTTTACTTATTTTGTATCTATTCTTCAGTTTTTAAAAGCTACATAGCACTCAAAATGGCAGTGAAGATACAGAAAACAACCTAAGTGTCTGTCAATGAATAAAGATATGGAATATATACACAATGAAATCTTATTCAGTCATGTGAAAGAAGGAAACTCTGCCTTTTTCAACAACATGGAGATATTTGGGGTGTTCTGTTAAGAGAAATAAGTCAGAGAAAGACTAATATTGCATGATATCACTTATATGTGGAACCTTAAGAAATAGTCAAACCCATAAGCAAAATAGTAAAGTGGTTGTCAGAGGCTGGGAGTTGGGAAATAAGTTGAGGTTGGGAAAATGGTACAAACTTTCAGCTGTAAAATGAATAAGATTTGATGATATAATGGAAAGCATGGTGACTAAGTTGATAACATGATAACACTATACAATTGAAATTGGCTAAGAGTAGAACTTAAATATTCAACAAATTTATAAGAAAGAGGGTTGTGCTAATTAGATGGAGAAATCCTTTCACAATGCATATGCATATAAAATCAATGTGATTTATACTCTAAATCTTAATTTTTTTGTCAATTCTGCCTCAATGAGGCAATTCTGCCTCAAAGAAAAAATTCTTACACACTACTTTATTATGTAGATATATTTACATGTATTTAACCACTCCACTACTGATGGGATTCAGTCTGTTGCCAATCTTTTTGTATACAGGTGAATATAGATATATAATTATGATACTTTTGATAAATACTTTAACTATCCCTTTAGAGTCTGTAGGGATGGAATTCACACTTCTTTAAGCATAATATGAGTTTGTTTTCTCACATTCTCACCAACTGAATACTATCAAACACTTTGCTATATGTCAAAGGCTTCTCATATTAATTGGGTTGGCCATCTTTTGCATTTAAGAACATTTCATGTTTTCTTATTTAGGTATTCTGTGTTAATTCTTCATTTTCCTATGGTGTCATTTTCTTATCAATGCACAGTGATGCTTATTTATTGAGAAAGTTGGCACACTCATCACTTTGCTAAATGAATTTCAAGTATTTTTCCTGTTTATTCTTTGGTTTTGATATATGGGGGCTTCCTTATGCTGAATTTTTATGTTTTATGTAGTCTAATTTATCACTTTTGTATTTTCTGAGTCTAATGAGGTACTTAGAAACATTTTCTTCATCTATTACTCCTTAACATTCCCATAGCTTGGTCAAGTTAACCAAATTTTTATTCATCACTGATCTTTGAATCATATTGATTTAATTTGTAATAAGGTATGAATCCAACTTGCACTTTTTTCAGATGATTATCAATTGTTCCCAAACTTGTACTGACATCATTCTTTTATACCTGGTGTTTTGAAATGTTACTTTAATTATGAAATAAATAGTGGTATGTATTTGATTCTACTTCTGATATATTTAATTTGATCCCATCTATCGGTCTCTATTCATATGCCAATTTTATATAAACATCTAGCAGACCTAGTTCCCTCTCATTATTCATCTCTAGTACTTTATTATAAATCTTGAATATTTTACATTAACATTATTATTAGCTGGTTACAGTTTTGTTGCCTTCATTTTAACTACAGATTGCATAAAATATATAGATTACCTCTGGAGAACTAGTCCTTATGATTTTGGATGTTCCTATTTTGTGTGAATTTTGTCATTATGGCTCCTTCCAGAGAATTTAAAAATTGTCTTCATCTAGATCCTACACACTTATTAAATATATTCCTATTTTATTTTTGCTTTTGTTGAAATTAATGTAAATCAGTCTTTTCTTCAATCTTGTTTTTTAAATAATTGTTTGCCTATATAAAAATAAATTTTGAATAACAATTTATGTACTCAGTTGTTTATTAAATTGTTATTGTAGATATTGTTTTTATCAGTTTTTCCTGAGACATAGCATGTCCTTCTAAGTTATAAGTTAAGATCATCACTTATTTCTAGAAAGTTTTAGTAACCGGTTGTTTTGTCTTATTTCTCTTCTTTGAGAAACATGTGTTTCTGATTCCCTTTCCTTATCTTTAATATCCATTACTTTCTATCTCAATTGTATCCTAGTTTTCTATTGTTCTTACCCTTTTATTCCTATCCTCTATGTTCTCTTCCAAACATACTGCTTCCAATTTTTCTATTTCTGTAATTATTTGATTTCTTTCCTTTCACTTGATTTCTGCCAACTAAAATTTTATCTTTTGTCTCATCATCACTTTCTTTCATATGTACTTAAATCTCTCATTTCATAGACTCAGCTATTGCATATATGCAATTGTTTAATTAAGAAGTGTTTGATCACAATTTCTATTAGCTTGATAGTAGTATATCTCTGGGGAGTGATACTTTTCATTCATCAAATGTTGCTACTGTTTCTTTACTCATTTTTGTTATATCTTTGACTATATCCTGTGACAAATCTTTTTTTTTTTTTTAACTCACCATTTTAGGAGGCAAGTTTTTCCTCTCAAGCTATCTGCATATGATTCATGGTGTAGGGCAGATCCCACTTTCCTTTTGATTGGAATTTCCATTATGACCCAGTTTTGTGTATGTTCTTTCAATCTTTAACTCTCCCCAGACCACAGTGTACCTTCTCTACCCATCCCTGTTGACAGTCTATGTCTTAAAACTATAGTCAGTCTTTGCTGTTCCTTTGCCAGTCACAGGGAAACTCCCAACCTAATCTCTGCATACAATTCCCACCACTACAAAGAGAGCTTTAGATATTCCATTTTGGGATAGGCTCCTCACTTTGAAATACTTTCTTTGCATTTTCTGCTTGTAACCACAAGTATATGCTCTCTTTCTCTTCTTGTACCTCCGGCTTGATATTCACCATTATTTGGTTCTATTTTGATCTATATTTTGGTCTGTGCTTCACTTTTGTTCTAGTTTCACTGAATGAAGTAGAGAAAGCATTTATTTCTCAATACCCCACATGTTTTTCAGGAGAATGAGTAAAAGCCGACTTTAGGCCCTTACCATTAAACCAGAAGTCTTGCAAGTGGATTTCTTAAGCAATCCATCCAGTAAAAATTCTACTAGACATTACTATTCTTAAAAGAGTGCAAAGACATACTACAGGCTATGAAAAGATAGCTCTAAATCATATAAGCAGAAACAAAATTAAAATATAGACTATAAAGAATTTATGCAAATCATAACACAAAAACAACAGCCCAAGAAAATGTTTTTATGCAAAGTGATTTATAAAAGAAATTCAAATGACTGAATAGACATATGGAAAATACTGAGCTTCAGTGGTAGTCAGGTGAGCAAAAAATTTTAAATCTAATCTTGAAAAATGTGAAACACGGGATGAGAGGTAATCTCATACTCTGATATGAGCATATTTTGGTGCAAACATCTTAGAAAAAAAAAGTGACAATTGCTAGGCTGAAGACCCAGCAATTCCATTCTTAATTATATATTCAAGAAAGAAACCTGCCTAAGACACACATTTTTAAGAGAAGTTTTTTTTTTTTGATCAGAAACAATCTAAATTTACATCAACTGAAGAATGAATATACATTTGTAGCATCCCAAACAATGCTGCTGCTGAAATACTACAAATCTGTAAAAAATCAATTTTATATATAAAATTATAAACATATTTGAAAAATAATGCTGACCATAAAAGCCTAAAATTATATGCATAATATAATGCTATTTAAAATTTTTTATATATAATAATATCCTACATATATTTTTAGGATTAAATTCAATCTCAATAAAACTATTTTTAAAAGCATAAGAATGTTGTTAATAAGTATCAAAGGTAGTATTTACTCCAGGAATCCCCGTAAGTATTTGGGAATGTGAATCAAGTACAAACCCAGACTTTAGGCAATCAACATTTAGACTATAGTCATATGACTATGAACTATATCTAAGTGTTAAGTAATTAAAGGTGTTAAGTCACAAGCTGGCAATACTGAGGACATTTGAACACTAACATACAACCCACAGGCACCAGTTCAAATTGCTCCACTGAGAAATCCATCATTTGAACCACTCACAAACATTTCTGCTTGTCTCTATTTCTTCTTTGTTTCACTCCACCACAGCAAATCACAAAAGCTTAAACACCAAACTGGACTGGCAAATGCATCTAAATACATATAGACAGATACATGGAGTGTTAAAATAACAGAGACGATAGTGCCATAGGCAGGGTCATCCCATTTTGTAAAGGAGACAGTGCAACATGGCCACTGTCTCTCAGGCTGAGCAGCCATAGCCAGGGTTCTTATAACAAATTTCTGTACAATGATTGATGACAGATTGATCCATCTCCTGCAAAAACGAGGCTGAACAACACTGAACGTGAACCAGAGAACCTTTATTTTTTTCTATCTTAAGTGTATTTTTTCTCTGTCCTTTTATCTTCTAAATTTTGAAGCAAAGGTTGCAAGGTATCAAGAATCTCAATAACCACTTATAAAAACCTCATAACCCTAGAAAACTATTTATAATTAAAATTAACATTTGTCTCAATATAAAGAAATAAAATTGAATTATAGATTGGTTTATTTATAGGCAGTGGAAGGTTATTAAGCCTGGGGCTGCTTGTCATCTTTCTATTGCAGTAATGAACCTTGTCAACCTGTACAGAAACCAGAGGCAAATGATCAAAAATCCAAGACATTACACCTTCTAGGACAGCATTTTTAGTAAGACTCACAAAAGTAAAGTGAAGTTGCTCAGTTATGTCCAACTCTTTGCAACCCCATGGACTGTAGCCCACCAGGCTCCTCCGTTCATGGGATTCTCCAGGCAAGAATACTGGAGTGGGTTGCCATTTCCTTCTCCAGAGGATCTTCCCAACCCAAGGATCGAACCCAGGTCTCCTACATTGCAGGTCTTTAACCTCTGAGCCACCAGGAAAGCCCAAGACTCACAAAGACAGTAGGAAATCTGTTTCCCATTTTTCTTTATATTTGAGGGTAGTTTACCAGGATTTAGCAAGGACAAACATCAAACTTTCAAAGAAGGTTCTTGTTACTTGGACCATAGGCATGTAAGCTAGCACCAGCAGGGGCATCAACCCATCCCCTGGCATAATCAAGATCAAACCTAAGGTCCACAGAATTATCCAGGCTCACAGACCTGACTCACTCATTATCTCAGCACTCTCCCTAAGATGATTACCAAGCAATGGGCTGTTGCTAGTTTTGAGGAAAAATGTTCAGTTCCTAAATCATTTGCTAGGAATGAGGTCAACTCCCTTTCTGAGATACCAGCCCCCAGGAAATCAATCTCAGACAATTAACCCCTTCCTCTCACTCTCAAAGTTAGAAGCCAGAACTCATTTCCCTGCCACCTTTATAGATAGGACACTGGCATGTGACTTAATCTAGGCTAATCAGGAACAGCCACCAGAAACTTCAGTATGGAAATGAGCCACATGAGGAGGAACCTGTCTTCTGCTCAGAAGAGTGAGAGAAAATTCAGGCTTTAGGAAGGTATCTGCTGTTCATGCCCAATATCTACAATGCAGTCTGCAGCTCTGTCTCCCAACGACCACAGCAGTGGTCTATTTGCTGAGGCAGAACCCAGGGAACTGTTTGCACATTTTCTCAGGCTGTGTAGCTTCAAAGCCTACGTCTATAACATTCCCGAAGATTATATAATCTACCTAATGTACTTTAACACATTCCTTTTCTGTTTAAACAAGCTAAGCAGCTTTATTTCCAACCAAAGTGCTGACAGATACGGCATTAGTTGCAGACATGGCTGAAGAAACCATGTACTTAAGAAAACAGAATTCTGAGATGGGTTATATGGACAGGTTGAATTTGGAGTTAGTAACGGTCTAGCTCATGCAACACAGTGATTGAGCATTTAATTAGGTTATCGCCTATGGTTTCCGGGAATAAAGAGCTAATTGCAGGCCAGCTGCAGAGCAGCCACTGCCGAAGAACAGTGTGAAGGACCTAAAGAATACAAACCCTAGAGAGCCACCTGTCTCCTAATCAGACTCAAGAATTGCCAAAAAGGGTATCATATACTCAAAATCCCAAATTCACAGCTCAAAGTACAGTGAGAGAACCAGGAATTTTCTATGACTAGACTAAGAGAAACCGAGTCTCAGAAGTGTAATCACATCTAGTAGTGTGACTACACTTTATCACCGAGTGTACCCTATTCAGTCACAGGGCTGAGATAAGCAAATAATTACATTCTGTCAAATGACAGCATCAGAACGGATATCCTTGCCAGATCTCTGTGGTAAAACTCAGACCACTAATAGGGAAAGAGTAGAACCCTGAAAATTGAAGCAGAGACACATGAGGATTCAAATGCCTCTGAGCACTCTGAATTCCCCAAACTAAGCCTCCTTCAAAGTGGAAGCAGGTTTCTCTTCCCTTTGCTGGGCAGTCCTTCCCTATATAAACACCTGCCAATGCCCTAGACTAGACCCTTGCCTTGTGAAAGGCAGCCATTCTCCTGGGTCCTCATATCCACAGACCCAAGACAAGAGTTAAATTCTGTTTCCTCTACTGGGGTAGAGAATGGGGGGTGGGGAGCATCTTACATATTCAACTTCAGGTGGTAAAACATCAGCCCATCAAAAAATGTAAAATTTGCTCATTTTTATTAGTAGAATCCTCAAGTATATATATATATATATACACATATATATACACACACAAATATATATGAATATGGATTCAGATATTACACTAAGAAGGAACAGAAAATACTTGAAAATAATCTAGTTTCTCATTACAAGTAAATTTTGAAGAGATTTCATCTACATAAACAGCTGAAAATTGGTCTAAACATCTGCCAAGCTAGCTGACCTGAATTTGTGGTAGTAAATAAAGTTAGAGGGTAAGGAATTATAGGTGTAATGCACCAAAGAAGACTAAGACTAATAATGCAAACTAAGGAACCTATTCCTTAGTAATGCATACTAAGGAACCCAACATCCTGAGAAGCTACAAAAATCAAAGTAGTTTTTAATGGGTAGCCTGAAATCCATTCCCCTGATACTGCCAAGGACTCCAAAGCAGGTCCCTTAAGACAGTCCATTAGAAAAGCCCTTTGCAAAATCACTGACAGTAGCATTGCCTCTCAGAGCATCAATATATCTTAAAAGTATGAAGGTAGCTATTCTCTGTTGGCCAGAAATATGTGCAGATATGGTACTTTTGAAACAGGCTCTCTATTTCAAAGATGATGCTGAACCCCTTGAGTGGCAAAAATCAATGGCTTAGAAACAGAAGAGGGGATATAAACAGGTACGTGAAACAGCTGCATTAGCAAGGTAATCAGGATGATCTGGCCCATGGGGATCTTTCATGATGGATGTCTGATCACTGGTTTCTTAGGACCTAAGTAGTTGGGCAGTTCACTTGAATTGGTTCACAGACCTGGCATGTCTTTCCTAAGGAGAAAGTGTGTATAACTGGAGTATGGTATAAGGAGCTCAAAAGTGTCAATTGTAAATCTTCCTTTATGGCTTCCCCCAGAGGTCCCACAGTTAGCCACAAAGCTAAATATGCACAGAGGAGAGGAATATCACAAGATATTTCAAAAATGATTAGATACTAGCTTTAATCTCACAGTCCCTGAAAGTGACAGGATATTACCTTCTACTGGTAAGAATGGTGTTCCTAGAAAAAATACAGAATTGTAATCAGAGACCACCTGAACTGACAGAACTAATCTCTTCAGTGACTTTCAACAATGATTACATTGTGCTCATATATTTGCTACTTAGATTTGGCAGTGAAGGTTCATCTCTGCTCTATTTAGCATCAACTTACATGCTAGGAGGTAGAGTCATCTGTAGACTCATTCACTCATATCTGGTAGTTGACACTGGCTGTTGGCCAGAGCACTTTTAAGTCTTAGCTGGTGCTGTCCTTCAGAACACAAACAAGTAGCCACTGGATATAGCCTGGACTTCCTCACTCATGGTGTTTGTGTTCTAATCACCACAAGCATCTCAAGAAAGACAGCAAGCCAGGAGGAAGTTTCAGCTCCATTTCTAATATAGCCTGGGAAATAGGCAGTATCATTTTCCCCATAGTCTATTAGTAAAGTGAAGTGAAGCAAAAGTCTCTCAGTCCTGTCCAACTCTTTGCGACCTTGTGGACTGTAGTCCATGGAATTCTCTAGGCCAGAACACTGGAGTGGGTAGCCATTCCATTCTCCAGGGGATCTGGATCTTCCCAACCCAGGGATCGAATCCAGGTTTCCCGCATTGCAGGCAGATTCTTTACCAGCTGAGCCACCAGGGAAACTCAAGAATACTGGAGTGGATAGCCTATCCCTTCTCCAGCAGATCTTGCCAACCCAGGAATCAAACCGGGCTCTCCTGAATAACATGCAGATTCTTCACCAGCTGAGCTACCAAGGAAACCCTCTATTAGTCAAAGCAGTTACAAATATCTCACTATATTCAAGGGGCAGAAGTACTGACTTTACCTCTTGATGGGGGAGTAAAAAGGTTCTGGAATAACCTGCAGAACCAGAAAAATCATTTCAGCCATTCTATAAGTACATAATCTTTCACCTCATTTTTGCATTCTTTATCTGGTTCCAGTGTGTATAGTTGGAACAGATATATACTCGGTAACTAGAAAACATCTCCACACTGGCTCCCAAATGAATGAACCTTATAAATGGTAAAAATCATACATATTTAATCAGGCAATTTCTCCCATTGTAGCAGTTCCCGAAAATTTGGTTTCATTTGGGGAGCAAATAAGCCGTGCTCCTGCTTGCCTGCTGGTTCATAAATACTGATCCGACATTTCTTTTATTTTTGCTATCCCAGTCAGTAGAGAATATAGTATACCTTCGCTGTCTTATAACTGGGCTAATGTTACAAAGTTAATGTTACTTTGATTTCACCATCTCACAGAATGTCATGCTGTCCTCTGAACAGCAAATCTTTCCTATTCACTCAATGCAGCCCCTGTAAGTCAGTGATGTACTGTACTGTTCACTTAGTATACTGTAAGATACTGTAAGATTAAATTTTTTTCTTTATTTTTGCCTGCTTGTTATGTATTTGTGCAAAATGCATTATAAGCATATTAAATACAGTACTATACAGCCAATTGAGTTAGTTGGGTACCTAGGCTAACTTTGCTGGACTTACAAACTGGAGTTAGAATGTGCTCTCGGAATGGACCTCATTCATATGTAGGGGACTTATTGTACTGATGTCATCACAGATCGAAGTTCTGATACACAGACAGAGGTCAGTATTTTAGATGCCATGGTAATAGGTGGGTACTAGTAGCTGCGAGACCAATCTCAGAAAATTTCAGAAATCTGCTACCCCCATGAATTTTCAGAATATAGTAGCCTGAGGGCCGTTATAGTTGCCACACCTTGCAATTCTAACTCCTGTGAGAAAGATGACACTTGTCTGGTTATACTAAATTTTAAGGAAAATATCCTCATGAAGCCTGTTTTATGTGCTATTGGAAGTCACTTATTAAGGGCCCAGATGAGGGTGGTTCTCCCATTAGCCCAGACTGCAGTTCAAGCATATCTTTCTCTCAGCCCCTATGACCATGGTGCTTAGAGAATCTAAGACGGCTCAGATGGCTTTGTGGAAATTAAGTCCCACTAAGAAATCTACAGCTCAGGTGTTAAGGAGGAATTATGCCCTCTGACTATAGATTTATCTCTTAGCTTCATGTTGATCTCCAGTAGAGACTGAACACCTAACCATCAGTGCAGGCTTCACCCTGAGCTGCCCAAAACACACTGAACATTCAGGTTATTAAGTCAGGCATATCAATGTTCCATCAGCAACTGCAGTTCCTAAGGTCATGAGAAGTTTGCTTGAGGGGGGTCTCCACGGCCAGGGTGCCATTACCTACTCTGTCATCACTTCTTCAAGCCACTCCTATGACCACATGGAAAGGGTGGGGGCTGTGACTATTTGATCACAGAGGAAACATTTTCTGATCACAGAGAGCTCTGCTCAATATGATGGCATCAGTTTAAAATAAACTGTGTGGCCTTATAGCCCGACTTGAGGTGGCCCTTGTAGACAAAGAGCATGATAATCCTCCTAGTGGGCAAAACTACCAGGGTACATATTGTGGTCCACTTGTTCTAGGAGGAGAGAGTGCCTAGGAACAAGTACACTGCACAGTGGTTTGACCAAATCATCTGGGACAAAGAGATTTGGTAAAACCTCTCAGATTTAACTGAGAATTTGAGAGTATTTTTGTCCTATGCAAATGTCCAGCAACAGTGAGGAGGAGGTCTCAATAATTCAGGGGACAAGTTGTTCTAACTTGTGGATGCTAATCATTCTTTTCTCCCCAGTCCTAGTAGAGTCAAGAGTCTCATTTAAAAACCAGCCATGGTGGCCTAAGGAGACTTTGAATAACCTCAACATATGGACAATTGCCCTCCCCAATGCCGACTTGACTGTCATCACTACTGAGCACCTACTTTTGCAGCACCAGCAGCTATCTCTGAGCCCCTTACAGCTTACCATATCTTGAGGAGGCAGAGAGCCACTTGGCAGCAAGCTGATTATTTTGGACCCCTTTTCCATAGCGGATTTTTCCTTACTGGAATAAGCACTTATTCTAGATCTGGATATAACTTGTCTGTTTGCCATGCTTTGCCAAGAATGCCATCTGTCGACTTACTGAATGTCTAGTCATCATCAGGTTAAACCAAATAATACTACTTCTGACTACAAAAACTCAATTTATAATGAAATAAATAAGGCAGTTGGTGGACACAGGATTCACTAACCTTGTACCCCCAAAACAACTGGCCTTATGGAATTTTTTTTGAAGACTGAGTAACTACATCAACTGAAATACTTTGTGTGAGACAATGCTATCCTATATCACCTGTTTTTTGATGGCACCCTCTTAGACAGAAGGTAAGAACTGTGATCCAAGTGAAAGAAATGGAGACTTTATTTAATCGAAGAATCAGATTGAAACAATGTCTATTTAAATAAATACACTCCTAGGCTTTAAGATGTATATATTGAGATTATTTGGAGAAGGCACAGGCGACCCACCCCAGTACTCTTGTCTGGAAAATCCCATGGACGGAGGAGCCTGGTGGGCTGCAGTCCATGGGGTCACTAAGAGTCAGACACAACTGAGAAACTTCATGTTCACTTTTCACTTGCCTGCATTGGAGAAGGAAATGGAAACCCACTCCAGTGTCCTTGCCTGGAGAATCCCAGGGACGGGGGAGCCTGGTGGGCTGCCGTCTGTGGGGTCGCACAGAGTCGGACACGACTGATGCAACTTAGCAGCAGCAGCAGCAGCATTGAGATTATTGCATCTAATTTCATGATCTTTGATTAGGAAAATTTGTTCTCAAAAACATGATTACAATATGTTTAAATTATTTGAATATAATCCTATTAAACTCAGACATATAATAATTTAAACAAAATTTATGTAACAGTAGGATTATTCCATTTGCCAAGCAGTCATAACCTACCTACTCTATATAAGTTTTCAATAAATATTTGTATAATAACTGTTAAATATAAATATGTTCAGTGAATTTTCAGTATATTCCATAAGTTCAATTTGTATATAATTCTCAGTTTGTATATATGTAGTACATTAAAATATTAACAGTTTCTGCCTTATTCCTTTTTTTGAAGTGATTATTTTTAATCATCTCTACAACAGTCTCTAACACTAACCAAAAATTATATTGCTGTAAGCAATGGACTATTTCAGCCCACAGTTATTCTGTGGAAATAAATGATATCTGATAAATATTTATTATTCCTATCCAAGACATCTGTTCTGTCTGAATCAAAATAAGTTAGCTACAACAAGGAAAAATACAATGACAGAATTTCTTTGAAATTGAATGAAATGCTATTCTTTAAACAATGGTTTTATTGCTATTCTTATAGACAGTAACTTACATGTGTCTTCACTCCTTAGAACTACAGAAAAGTCTCTACACCTTGTTCCTGGGTTTTATTTTTAAGGATTTGAACCTGTGAAGTAAACAAGGCTATCTTTTTCTTTTTGTTGCATATATTTGTAATCCAATTCCTATAATAGTGAAACTGTGGGAATCTCAAGCATATATGGGCTTACTCTTTTTTTTTTAATGGAATCTGAGTTCATGAGATGAGATTTTTGATTTCCCACCAGAGAGAAAAAGGAAAACAAGAAAAAGTAAAGCTGAACACTGCATGAAATTTATATCACGTCTTCAGAAATCTACTGATTCCACGCAATAAAAATAACAGCTTATGAATAAAGTCAGTTCTTACCAAAAATGGAAATACATATTAAAATATTTGTCATGAGGATCAAACATCCATTTTTAAAATGGTTCATAAAACTCAAAAGTTACTAGAGCTCTGACACACAAGTCACACACAAAAATAAGCCACATGCATTGTGTGTGCTAAGTCGCTTCAGTTGCGCTGACTCTTCCTGACGCTATGGACTGTAGCCTGCCAGGTTTCTCTGTTCATGGGATTCTCCAGGCAAGAATACTGGAGTGAGTTGCCATGCCCTCCTCCAGGGGATCTTCCTGACATAGAGATGAAACTCATGTCTCTTACATCGCTTGCACTGGCAGGCAGGTTCTTTACCACCAATGCCACCTAAGAGTTGTTAAATTATGTAAGAATAAAATATATCCTAATTTTATGTATTGAGTAAAAAAGAAAAGACATAATACATATAAAATTATTAGATATATCCTAAACAACTATAGCTCAGCTATAATCTATTGCTAGCATGAATTCTCAATCATGTTCCAGTCTTTGCGACCCCATTGTCTCTGGCCCACCAGGCTCCTCTGTCCACGGGATTTTCCAGGCAAGCATACTGGAGTGGGTTGCCCTTTCCTCCTCGAGGGGATTTTCCTGCCCTAGGCATTGAACTCGCGTCTGCACTGCAGGCAGACTTTTTACCAGTGAGCCATTGGGGAAGACACAGCCCTTCTGTTAATAAAAAGTATTATATTTCCATTAACACAAAAAACCCTCAAACTGAAGAAAAAAAGTGGCCATCATGAGTTCACTTTCTTACTTCAAATCCACATTGCTCTATGACTCAAACATTCATGTATATTCAGAATTAGAGTTCCTCTGATGATGTAAACTAAATCTGTATATAATACAACTCTACCATTCACAGGTGGTAGATGTTGATCTCTCTTACTAGAGAAGGATCATGTTTATTTCAATCATTATGTTCACATGCTCAGTCAAAGCACAGAAAACTCTAATGCAGACGCTCTCCTCAAACCATCTAGGGAAAAAAACGGGTAAAAATTACTAAGAACAACATGAGAAAAAGAAATGAAGCTTGTCTGCAATAAAGTTGTAAGTTGTATGCTATAGGAACTAAGCAATGTATGTGAATTTGAATATTAAGGAATGTTCCAACCAGGGGGCAATGTTTAAGCCTAATCTTTAAGGTGACTATACATTGTTCTACATCCCAGCATATCTGATACAGTGCCTTGCATGTGATAATTATTCAGTGAATAGTTATTGAATGTACCTTTTTTAAAAAAAGAAATTTGGAGTACGTAAATAATGAACTTTCACAAACAGAATCAGTCTGACATAGCTGCTAACAGTCTTGGCTAATATGTGATGGTAATTGACCCCATAATACGATCATGCTATGCAATGGTCAAGGACCATAGCTCAAGGGGAACACAAGTTGACATGAAAGGCCATATTACTCTAGACTGCAGCAACTCTCACCTTAACACAGTGATTATAACACTCCAAAGTTGATACCTCCCAGTCTAATTCCATCAGAAATCTTTACAAGGTGTGTTTATATCTGATCATTATGCCAGAAATATTGCTGCTATATTTAGACAAATTGAAGCAAGTCAAAGGAATCCACTCTGGCTATCATCAGAGAGCTTTAGCAGATATTGGAGTCTGGAAGCAGATGACCTTCATTACAGAGACCTCTTGTCTTGAAACAAACATTTCTGTAAAAGCATGATTTAAGAGTTTTGGGCAAGGCAGAGACTAATGAGCATGGTGGATAAAGAATCTCTGCTTTCAAAAGCTAAATATTCATCACCAAGTATATATCCTACCACCGTGAATTATCAGTCTCCTCATTTGACCTTTCAAAATTTCAGAAAGGTGAAGGAACAAAGCTATCCCTGATAATCTAGTAATCTCACTGCATCTGCTGAAACACCATGGTAACCACCATTAGTGAGATGGAGCAGAAAGGTGGCCTTTACTCTGGTGATGGATGAAGGCCATTTCTTTGTTAGTAGCAATCCTCCTTTATTGTCATGCAAGCCCCAGAATGGGAACCAACCACATTTTTTTTCCAGTTTACTCAAATAAAGAGACTCATCCATTCCACCCAGAACAGATAGATGCAGAAACTACTTTAATGCCCCTAAAACCTATTTCTTTGTGTGTTGTAGAACCTCCTTCATGCCACCTCTGGTTGAGTTTAAACTGACTACTGATTCCTTGAAAACTTAAAAGGCACTTTAAATTCCTCAACTGGGAGGCAGGAGAACTAGATTCTAACTGTCTGCATATCCAGCAATTTAATTTTGTAAAAGTAATCTGATCGTGCTATGGCTCCATCTCCCCTTATATCTGCTCTAAGGACTTTTTTAAAAATATAAGATTTTTATATGTGAAAGTGTGAGAAGTGAACAGAAACAAGAACAATTATTCAACTATAGGTTGAAATAAATTTCATTTGTTTTCAAACTGAAACTGTTTAAGTCAATCTTGGAAAATGATCACCCATGCCCAACACAAAACCATCAAAATCAACAACTTCAAAAGAAGGAATGGATTTTGCTGAAGAACCAAATGATATGCCAGCAGAGATTATGGATTTGCGGTCAGTCTTACTTAATCCATCTTTGCTACTAGGTCACTTTAATTTACTTAACTATTTTACTGCACCACTTTACTTTTAATATTTTGCATGGAAAAAACCTACAAAAATCCCAAAACAGGTCTGATTCTTTACCATCTGAGCCACCAAGGAAGCCCCCCAATCTAACCCGTACCTATTCACTATTGTCTTATCTTCTGAATACTTCAAGCCTTGAACCAAAGCCCTTCCTCGAGAAATCCATTCTAATTTAGAACTTCATAACAAATATTCCTATCCTTCTCTTCCACTTACTGATAGGGCTCAGATCAAGACATATTTCTTTCTTAGTGCTTTAATAAGAGATTACCCTAAGTCTCAGGGAACCCCCCACCTCTGTAATGAGTAATTTGTAACTGATATGGGTACTAAATAAATGGTTACCAAGAAAATGCATACACGATAAAGATCTGACAGTTAATAAGAAATGCTGCACAAGAAGTTAAAAAACTAGAAGGTCACCTGAACAAGGGATCCATAGCACTAGATATGGAAACCAAGATTGATTAAGACTGATCATAAGGGGGAAGGAATACACATAGATATCAACTAAGAGAAGAGATGGAAACGAATAGAACCTTTTCCCTTCTGTGATTCTTCATCATTTACTTTCCCATATTTTGCTTAACTTTCATGCCTGCAAAACAGAAGAGAGAAAATAGTACCTAAATATATGAGTGACAGTCTATGATGTCCTTGAAACTCTGCCTAGTGTTGGGGGAACACAGAATTATAAGGCAGGAGCCACACCAGAAACCAACTTGTAAACTAATTTTAAGCCATGTAAGCATGCAATGACCATAAATTTAATATCAAAATCAGAAGGATGTGCTATAGACATCACATGTCTCAACTGCACCCAAGCAACAGAGCACCATGTGGAAGAGATGCACAAGGATGTAACAGAGGAAGGCAGGGACTGACTCATACCAAAGGGATGGAAAGAGACAGTGGAGGGAGAAGAAAGGAAAGATGACATCTCAGGAACTGGGACAGTCTGGACAAAAGCTAAAGCTGAATGTACATGGCATTGTGCAGGAGCTTATAAAGGTCACACAGAAGCTAGAGTCCAAGGAGAGAGGTAAGGTTTCCATTTCATTTCATATCACATCCAGAGAATGGAAAGGCAGCTACAAGGGTGGATCACCTACTGGGAAAACGATTTCTCTTTACTTTAATATCTATATCTGTAAAGACTGCCGTGAGAAATATCAATAACCTCAGATATGCAGATGACAACACCCTTACAGCAGAAAGTGAAGAAGAACTGAAGAACCTCTTGAGGGAAGTGAGAGAGGAGAGTGGAAAAGCTAGCTTAGAATTTAACATTCAAAAAACTGAGATCACTGCATCCACTTCAATCACTTCATGGCAAATAGATGGGCAAACAATGGAAACAGTGAGAGACTTTATTTTCTTGGGCTCCAAAATCACTGCAGGTGGTGACTGAAGCCATGAAATTAAAAGACACTTGCTCCTTGGAAGAAAAGCTATGACAAACCTAGAAAGCATATTAAAAAGCAGAGACATTACTTTACCAACAAAGATCCATCTAGTCAAAGCTATGGTTTTTCCAGTAGTCATGTATAGATGTGAGAGTTGGACCCTAAAGAAAGCTGAGCCCCAAAGAATTGATGCTTTTGATCTGTGGTGTTGGAGAAGACTCTTGAGACTCCCTTGGACTGCAAGGAGATCCAACCAGTCCATCCTAAAGGAGATCAGTCCTGGGTATTCATTGAAAGGACTGATGCTGAAGTCCCAATACTTTGGCCACCTGATGCGAACAACTGACTCTTTGGAAAAGACCCTGATTCTGGGAAAGATTGAAGGCAGGAAGAGAAGGGGACAACAGAGGATGAAATGGTTGGATGGCATCATGACTACCTCAAAGGACATGAGTTTGAGCAAGCTCCTGGAGTGCTGCAGTCCATGGGGTCACAAAGAGTCAGACAGAACTGAGTGACTGAACTGAAGAGGAAAAACTTTCAAACAACTTAGAACTGTCCAATAAAAGGAATCAACTCACTGAGGGATGCACCCTGCATCACTGGGTGGTAATATATAGCCTGTACCAATGACTTTTCCAAAATGAGTTTTGTACATATGACTCATTGAACAAGGAAAATTATTGTTTATTTTTATCTCATTCATTTAAATTTATATTTTAAGGTTATAATGCATATAATATATTAATGCAGGTGTATGCGCTCACTATTTTAAAATAAATGTACATAGGCTGGGTAATGTTCTCAAAAGTTGCTAAGGGAAGAAAGTGATCCTGAAACATTATTATTGCTATCAAGGATGTTTAAGAGGAAAGAGTAAAGGGATAAAGATAACCTGTTATGAAAGTTTCAGATTATGAAATACTTGGAAAGTCAAGCCAGCTGTCTGCTCTATGTGGCTTTACACACTCATAGGTTGAATATTTATATGCCCTTCAGTATCATATTTACAGAAATTGGCTACAGAACACATTAACAGAAAGTTCCAGGCCATCTAGAAGAATTACAGGGAAAACCACTTTTGAGTCTGTGGAATCAAATATAAAAACAAAGAGATAAAGACACTAGATTTGGAGATAAAATTCCAGTCAATGACAATGATGATAGCCAGTATTTGAGTATTTTTACAATTTCAGGCACTGTTCTAGGTACTTTATATGAATTGCCTCATTCTCTTTTGCTAACAAACTTGTGAGGTAAATACTGATGTGTACATGCTAGTCACTTCAGTCCTGTCTGACTCTTTGCAACCTATGGACTGTAGCCTGTCAGACTCCTCTGTTCATTGGTATTCTCCAGGCAAGAAAACTGGAGTGGTTTGCCATTTCCTCCTCCAGGGGATCTTCCCAACCCAGGGATTAAACCCAGGTCTCTCATGTCTCCTGTATTGGCAGGTGGGTTTTTTGCCACTAGCGCCACCTGGGAAGTCCACTCCCCAAGGTCACACAGCTACTAGTTAGAAGAGACAGGATTCAAACTCAGGAATGTTGGCTCAATTCTTAATGACTGCAGAACACCGCCTCTCATGGTGAATACAGAGAAATCGTTTGTGTCTTCTTCTTGTCTAATATAGTTATTAACCAGTCTTTGTATTCCTGCATTTCTGTAGAAGAATGAAATTTTTAAACCCAAGGAAACAATGTGAAAAGCAATGACCACCTCTCTCAAGAAGACAGACATGGCAGCCTCACTACACACCCCTGTGTCCTTCATGTCTACCTGTCCAGCTGTCTGTCTATCTCTTCCTTCCTAACCCAAACTATTAAAGGAATGGAGAAGTCACAGGAGAAAAAAAAGAAAGGAGTAAACCCTGAAGCAGGGAAACAGAAAAACTGCAGGGAGAAAAAGGGGAAAAAATGAAATTACAGTTAAGTGAATCACCATTGTCAATATACCTAGTGTTTCACTTCTCAAAGCCTCTGCTCATGTTTCCTCTAAACAGAATTTATTATTTAAGTGATACAACAGCATTCCTAACTGCATGCAAGTCAACTATTGAACACACATCTTTGATACCCTCAAGTACTTTTAATCTCCCAACCTACTCCTTTAATCCTCAGTGTCTATGCATGTGCCTTCCGTAACTGTCTCCCTCACTTTCTGAGTATTTATAAATGTTTCAAAACCACCCAAGAGTAATTTTTCTATGTGTGCTTCCTGATCACCCCATAACTAATCACTTCCCTCTGTGGTACCTCTACACCTTGTATTATAGAAACTTCTAGAAACTCAGCACTTGGAAATTAATGAATTTATATATTTTTTCTTTCACTGGATTCTAGACTGCCATGAATATTCTTATATTTGATTCATCTATTACCAGTGCCTGCTACAGTGCTAAGGACTCAGTGACTATACTGATTCCTTGCTATGCATGGTATTGGTAGGAGACAGCCAAAGACAAACAAGATATAATTGTATCATCTGGGAGGCCAAACACTAGCAAACCAAGGGAACAATGCAATAAATGCTACAATAAAGAAAAGCACAGCTATCACAGGGAAGAATGGCAGGAAATGAAGCTCTGATCAGGATCTTAAAAGTTCATTAGGCAGACAAGAGAGGAGCAATTTCTAAGAGAAAAGACTATATTTTTTTTAAAAAACTCAAATAATGTAAATTCTCGGAAAATATATGCAGCTCCAAATGGCTGAGGAGTTGTGGCATATACACAAATGTGGCTGTGGATACAGCTGGATAGTGAGCAGAAGCAGGTAATGGAAGGCCGTCCTCAGAGGGATTCTCCATCAACTGTCCGTGCCTTTCCTGAAGCAGGGAGCGGTTGTTTCATGCATCCCAAAATCAGATCCACCTCATCAATGTGTTAATAAAGACTGCTTTACTGAAGATAATATGGGAAAACAGATGATTAAATACATCACAAACTATTTTGTAAATATTCTTTAAGAATCCCTCTAAGTAGTATCACCATATAATTTGCTATCTAAACAAGGGCACGTGAATAATATCACTGAACCATTATGCACGGACCGGTACGGTCCAGGGAAACCAGGATGTTTGGTCACCCTCTGCCTTTAAACTCTATTCTCCCTTAAACTTTCTCCTGGGCACGGATTACCTGTCTCCTCTGTTTCCCTCTGTTTCCCAGTTTTCCCATGATACTCTGCCCAAGTTTCTATCAACCTTCCCTCCCATATCACCTTCCTTTCCTAACCACCTTCTCCTCTTCCTCCATCAGCTATTTCACTGCCTGTCTTTTAGGCATAAAGCAATGAGCCCTCTATTAACTTCTCCCATTTATATCCTTATACTCAGCATTACCTTAGCAGAGTTTTCTTCATAATACAATGACAATGCAGTGGGAAAGAATCCTCTGCAATGCAGGAGAGTCAAGAGATACAGGTTGGACCCCTGGGTCAGAAAGATCCCCTGGAGAAGGACATGGCAACCCACTCTAGTATTCTTGCCTGGAAAAATCCATTAACAGAGGAGCCTGGCGGGCTACAGTCCATAGGGTCACAAAGAGTCAGACAGAACTTGGATACTAAACAACTTAAAAGACAATGAATACTGAAGAAGTCTTGTTTATCAGAGATTCTTTGCCTGACACCCATGCCAAGAAGATGCAAAAGGAGATATCATTAAGACATATACAAATATGTAAGAAACACATGAAGAATATTCAACTTGCATAATAACTTAAAAATTACACAAAACTGAAAATGAAAACATTTTGCTAACGATAATACCTGGTGTTGAATAAGGTACAGAGAACCCAGGACTCACACACTCCTGGCTGGTGGAAGTACGCATTAATGCCTCCTTTCTAGACAATGATTTGGCAGTGCTTATTTTAAAATCTCACATAGGAATATATAATTCAACCTAAGAAGTCTACTCCTAGGAATTAAATGAGTAATTATGGATGAGTACACATGATACTCATATTACTCATGTGATATTATTTATCACAGCAATGTTTATAATAGATAAAAGCAAGAAACCACCTAAATATTCACAATAGAATTGTTTTAATAATTTATGCTATATTCACACACAGGATGCAGCTACTTAAAATGATGTCTTAGATCAGCACTTTTGAAACCATTTTAGCAGTAAAGCCATTTTATCAAAAAATCTCCTACGCATAGCTGTAGTAAAAGAAAAAAAGCATACACAAGCAGAATCCCTCTGTTTGAGATGGCATGAGTAGGACAAGCAAATCAACCTCCTCCCTCATAGCACTAAGAACTACGACTTTTGATTCTTTGGTAAATCTCATTACATATGTGAATATTATTGGCATGGGAAATTTTGTTTCTTAGTAGAATCTAAGAAACAAAAGATAGCTGTTACAAAATGAGTATGCACAAATTTGCTCCAAAAAGTCAGTGGGTAAAGGATAATATAGTCAGACTCCATTCCCAAAAAGAAAAAAAAAAAAAAAATACCTTTAGCAGTTGGTAAGAATTCAAGGGATCTTACCATCTAATTCTTTTCACCTTCCTGTCAGATTGCCCTGCATCCCATCTGGGTGGTGTTCTAGCCTTCAGAACACCTTCATTCTCGCTCCATTTGGGAAAGCAATCACAGCTTCTTATGGTCCTGCTTACAGGTTCTTCAGAATCGAAGAATCTTACTGTTATCTTTTATAATATAACTTGATGTTTCATTAGCTAAAAGAATCCCCTTCTCCCACCACCTAATACACATCAGAGGTTAGGATGGACTCAGGTCTGCAATTCTATCTCAGCTACTTTGTTCTATTTTTTCTCGATTCTTGATTACCTTTAGATCCTTCTTTGTAGATGCCAATATCCAAGTCACCTCTTTGTATACTCCACTCCCCCACCACACAGTGGACTTATAGGTATGACCAACAGTACAGGAAAAGCATTAGTAAGTGACTTCTGAGACTAGGTCACAAGAAGTATTGAAGCTTCCACCCGGCTTCAGTGTGCTCTGGAAGAGGCCAGTTGTTTTCCCCAGGGAACACTTCACTACATGGAGAAGTCCACACAGAGAGAGGTGAGGGTCCTGAACAACGGAAAATACTACTTGCCAGCCGTAAGAGTGGGCCTCCTTGGAAATGGATGCTCCAGCCCCAGTCAAGCCTTCAGATGATTGCAACCCAGCACATATCTAACTGCAACTGCATGAGATATCCTAAGTGCGAACTGATGAACTGCCCAAATTATGACCAGCAGATACTATCAGTGCTTACTTTTTAAACCATTACATTTTGTTGTCATTTGTTGTGGAGCCACAGATAATGAAAACACTCTCATCCAAATTAATCAAACACAGGGAGCATCCCTCCCCACATCTCTGAATCTAAGAGTGTCTTTAAGCCTAATAGTCTGAGCTTGATGAGATGAGCAAAGAAGTTTATTCCTGCCAGCACTTACTTGATATTTATAACTTTTGCACTCTCGTACAAAAAAGAAATTCTGATTCTATTAAAAATGGAACATATTTCCTTCTAAGACATATTTAAGAACTTAATTTTTCATTCTTGATCATTTCTGATTTTTCAATTATATCAATCACCAATATTCAGAAGACATTTAAAGACAGAATTGATCCAAAAAAAAAAAAAGTAACCATCTAGATAAAAAGAATTATTACTAAGTGTGTTAAGTGCTTCTAAAAGGCAAGAATAGAAAAATGACACTGAAAGATTATTAAACAGATTTATATTTTTTCATTAGACTGTGAGATTGGAAAACTCACAGGAAAACTGGTTGTAGTTCCTCTCAGCTGGTTATCATCTTTTGCTGCCCTCTTCCTAGTATCATATCAAAGTTGCTATTTTTGGTGACCACTTGTTTAATTAGTATATTAGTTCAACAGATGAAACACAGCAGCTCAAAGTTAAAGTATTTTCAACAAGGTAAGTTATTTTCCTCTCAAAAAGGTCTGCGTAAACAAGACTGCTCTGCTCAGGTATAAAGACCCAGACTCCCTTTGGTGGGGGCAGGTGGGTGGGTGGTGGTGCACACCATAACAGAGGTATGTATGTCCTTGCCCATATGCCCTATGACAGAGCATAGTGGGGTGGGAGGCAGGGGAGGAAGTGTTCATTGATTTTTTTTTTCCAAATCCAAATGGCTGTAACATACTCATGTGTACATAAACAACACAACAAGGTTGGGAGCTTTAATCTCTTAGTATTTTTCCCTCAGCAATATATGTTGCACATGTGTCAGACTCTCCAGTGGATATAAATTTTCAGAATCTCTCCTTATAGCCATAGACAAATTTCTTCATCTTTTATTCTACATCTCTTCTGATTAATATTAAAATATTAGTCAATTCCCCTTAACTCTCCATTCCAACCAGGTATTGAGAATTGCTGACTCAAGGCAATGGCTGAGGCAATGCATTTCAAAGATTGCTATTCCATTTAAACTATGATAACTACACCTAGACTACAGAGATGGGATGTGAGGTGATTTATTACAGAAGAAGTGTTTTTCTTTCCACACAAAAGCTTCATAAAACAACATAATGACCATTTCATTGCCAAAGAACTTGAGTGATGATTTTCTCCATCTGTAAAATTCAAATTAAACAACCTGAATCATGTCATTTTTAAATTGCAAATGATCATTATATGATTCAATTACAAATAGAAGTCCTCATTATCTCATCTTTCTTCTTGCATCTCTAACTATTCCTGTGATAAATATCCTTAAAAATCCATCTGTATAGTAGGGTGTGATGAAAACACGGATTCAATGCAACAAATACTAACAGCACTCACCATGTGACAGACACTGTAATCACTTTACTGATTAGGGAATAACCACAGTCAAATCCCAAAGTATTTGAATAAAGAGGATTTAACCAAGCAAATGTGGCAATAAGGGAACTATTGTCTTGAGTGGATTCCACCAAAGGTCTAAGGGAAAGAGACTGGCACATTCAATACATTCTGTGCAGGTCTCAGAAAATAAGAGATGAGCAAGCACTGAGGCTGGAGATAGAGTCACCAACTGTATCACGCAGGGGCTTTGGGGATTTTACTCCAAGGTCAATAGAAAAACACTGCAGAATATCAGGCAAAGGACTGAAATCAATGTTTTCTGGAAGAAATCATCCTGTATCTCATGAGAAGAAAGCAAATGGTGGTAAAAATAGAAACTGGGCATTGAGGACAGGCAAGGCTGAATGCAGACAAAGTCATTTAGGAAGCAAATGTGATAATCCAAACAAAAGGTTAGAGATTGCCTGTGGCTTAGATTAGGGGTATGGGTGGACAGAGAAAATGTGAATGGATCTGAACACCATTTAGCAGGCATAACTGATACAAATTGCCTAGGAAGAACACAGCAACTGGGGGGAAAAGATGTTAATGCAGTTATAAGGCAACTTCTTCTGACCCTTGTTCTCAAAATGTCTATGGTAAGCAATATTCAGCAGGAAAATGGATCTAATTGGAATTTGCAAATTTGTTTATATGAGTGCAATAACGTAAATAATGCAAGAAAATGACCCTTCAGGGTACCTACAAAAATGATACCAACGGTGTTGATAGAAGTACTGATGCTTTTGTCTTTTTCCTTCCTCTTTGATGGGGTTTGCAAATACTTTACCAAAAGTAATTTATGTTTCATGTATTCAATTATGCATTCAGTAAATATCTATTGAACTTCCATACTCTGCCAGTCACTCTGCCAGGAAGTACCGAGTACACAGCAGCAAAAAACAAAGCCTGATACGACCACAGACCTTCGGGAAGTTCACACTCTGGCGTGTGTGTGGCATTCCGGTGTGTGTAGCAGGGGGTGAGGGGCAGCTATCAGACAATAAACAAGGTAAACAATATTATAGAGCATGCCTAATAGTCATAAAACTGATAGGTGGGAATTCTCGCTTATTAATTGCGAAAATAGACATTTTCAAAACCAAATAAAAGATGGAGTAGGAATGGAATTACTAGAAGTCCAAACCAAATGGACTCATATGCCATCCACCACTTAATAGCAAAGCTTCCATTCCCACTAACTGACGTCAAAGCTCTCTGCTTAACACTGTATTAGTTCTTATCTGGATATATTACCATTGCTGAAGGTGAACTTTTTCATCTTTTCAAGCCTAGACTTATGAATAGACAAACCCTGGAAACAGCAGAGGGGAGACAACCATTGCTTTTATATTTTAATAATAAACATATCACAAATGAACCTTTGAGCATAAAGTCTTGATGTATGCATAGCCATTTATTATTAGAAAAAAATCATTATAAACCTTCCATCTCAAAGAATACATATTTGTAAATGGAACTTTTCCATCATAAAATGAATCTTTGAAAATGTATTCTCATAAACATTATCTTTTGAGTCTCACAAACCTAATGCGAATTTTACCTGGAGCTATATCTGTGTGGACAGAATTGTACACATGACCCACAGAATATCACTCTGTCATCTACTAGCAACCAATAGAATTGCAGCCTCTGAGGTTGAAAGACAGTTGAGAATTGCATATTTGTGCCTGTGAACAGAATCACAGTTGCATTAAACTTTTTGAATGATTTTAGATTTTCAGGTGAATCATTTTGCAGCTAAGTGAAGGGAACTGTGCATATTCTGTCTTCTGTTTTATACTCTGAAGATGAAGTTTGTATCAACTACAAATTAATGTGTATGTTTTTTAAAGGGTAGAATAAATGTGTTCACTTAATATTCATGACCCATTTGGTAACATGTCTTAAAAATTAATAGCATGCATAACGTTGTGATTTTAATGAAACGATTTGAACATCCCTTACAATGTGCAATGACTAGGTTTGTTTTATATAATGAAAGTAATTCACCAAGTACAGCATGATTAGCTGTTCACTGCAAAGGGTACTCCACAAATCCCTATGCTAGAGGAATTATGATTTGGGGGTAAGCTATTTCAAACCTCAATAACTTTGTTTCCTTTGGGTAATGGTAGGAATATGTTTTATTGATTTTTCTCAAAACATCCAGTGCTTTTCAATGAGGCAAAAGTTTCAAGTACCTTCATGCAGTAATTTCAAAACTCCCCTCAAACTATAAACAAAGATTCTTTTTCATATATAGTTTAGTGAATATGAAGCAATACATATTATAATGAAGATCAGGCTCTCTGAGAACAAAAAGGAAAGGTAATTACAGATAAAAACCATCACCCAAAGTAACACCTTTCCCAGAGAGCCGGGAGCATGCCTCTCTAGCACATGGTATTTAACCCTTCCTTTCACAGGACATGTACTTTCTTTTAAAATACCAATCTGTACAACAATAAGGAAGATTAAAACAAATAGCATATCCATCATCTAACTATAAAACCTTTACATAAGAATTATAATCTTACTAATAAGTTTAAAACTATTGCAAAATATATAGAAAATGTATCTGTAGGTATTTGTTAAACGATTCAGTGAATTTTCTTTTAACCACAAAGGAATGAACTATTAATATTACAGAGTTTTTAAGTATAGATTTTTAAGGCATTTCTTCACTTAATAGATAACTAATTAGAGTTAATAGCTCATCATGTATAAATACTTTTTGGATACTCTAAACATTCTTCTGGGCTTTCAGGTGGTAAAGAATCTGCCTGCAATGTAGGAGACACAGCTTGGATCCCTGGGTCAGGAACATCCCTTGAGAAGGAAATGGCAACCCACTCCAGCATTCTTGCCTGGAGAATCCCATGGACAGAGGAGCCTTGCAGGCTATAGTCCGTGGGGTCACAAAGAGTCAAACACAACTAAGTAACATCTTCACTTTTCACAAACATTCTTCTATAAAGAGGGGCTAAGTGGAGAAGGGGACTATGGATGATTTTTGTTTTTCCTTTTCTTATATTTTTGGGATTCTGAATAGAAGTTTTTCTAAAAGCTGTCATCTTCAAGATAAACATTATATGAACATTATTTATGTCTTTCTTAATCAGATTCATCTATAGATGACACAAACTTCTCTCACCTACAACCAAATTATCATAAATTTCAAATGATTAATATACAACTAAAAATGCTACCAATTTTCTCCCTTGATATAAGGAAATATTACTTAATATTATTAAAATTTTTACTGTGCATCTATGTTGTACTTCTATGGACTTTCCTGGTGACTCAGCCAGCAAGGAGTCTGCCTGCAATGCAGGAGGCCTGGGCTCGATCCCTGGGTTGGGAAGATCTCCTGGAGAAGGAAATGGCAACCCACTCCAGTATTCTTGCCTGGAAAATCCCACGGATGGAGGGACCTGTCAGCCTACAGTCCATGGGGTCGCAAAGAGTTGGACATGACAGAGACTTCACTCACATGTTGTACTAGACATGTTCATTTTTAATCATCACAGAAATCCTTGAAACAGTATTATTCTCACCTTACAAGTAAGAAAACTGTAGCCCAGTTAAATATGTTCCCTAGACTTACACAACTCATAGTTTGGGATTTTAATCCTTGTCTAGAGGACTCGAGTTCTCTTAACTATACTTCACTACAAGGAAGAGAGTTGGAAACTTATAGGGATTTAAAAGGAACAGAAAAATCTGCTCTGCCATGAATGTTTTTACCATCTGGTTTTAAAGAAGATACAAGAACACTAAATGATTTAAAATAATTATAATATTGCTAATACCTGTGCCTTGTCATACATACACTGTGTTAAATACTTTGCATGAATCATGTCCCTTATTCCCACAAATGCCATCTGACAAGTTTCTACATAAATGTCGCTTTCTCTAAAAAGTATTCTTCAGCCCCCTGATCGACACTAGGCCCCAAGTTGTAGGTTCACCATAAACCATCCTCCTCTTTCATCATATTGCTTCCAGTTTTAGATATTCTATTTACTGGGTAAAAGGCTTCATGAGGGAAACAAAAGTGACTCCTCTTTGCCCCCACTCTTCCCACAAGGTATTGGTCACATTTTAAAACAGTGAACAGAGAAAAAAATTGAAAATACTTATCTTTCCTGAGTCACTCAAAACAACAGTAACGTATCTACTCAATCCACAGTAAATTTTTTGTTGTTCTACCAGTTTTTGCTTTTAAATTTTTGCAAAGTTGTATTGGTTTCTGCCATACATCAATACAAATCAGTCTTAAATATACACATACCCCCTCTGTCTTGATCCTCCCTCCCTCCCCCCAGTTCCACTCCTTTAGGTCATCACAGAGTGCCAGAGTGGGTTCCCTGTGTTATATAGCAACTTCTCAGCAACTATCATTTTACACACGATAGTGTACATATGTTGATGCTGCCTTCTCCATTCACTCCACTCACCTCCTTCCACACTGTAGACTTGTGGACCTAGTACACTCTTCCACTCAGTATCTCACTGGCGCTGGAGCTACCACCAATATCCTTCTCTGCCAACTTTCTAAAACTCCCTCTCAACTCCAAATTTTACTTCATATTCTTCATTCTCCACCCTCTCTCATCTTCTACATCTCTTAAATTTCAAATCTAGCCTTCTTTCAATTCAGAGGCTCTATTGACTATTTTACAGCTTCCCAAGTGGCTCAGTGGTAAAGAATCCACCTGCCAATAAGAACATGGGTTTGATCCCTGGGCGGGGAAGATCCCCTGGAGAGGTAAACAGCAACCCACTCCAGTCTTCTTTCCTGGGAAATCCCATGGACAGGAGAGCCCAGTGGGCTAGAGTCCATGCCGTTGCAAAGAGTCAGACATGAATGAGCACACACACATTGATTATTATTCTAATTCTACTCAACAAAGGCTCAAAGACTGGGGTGAAAAACACAAAATTGAACAGAGGGGAAAGGGAGAGAAATGTCTGAAATGCATCCTGGTACCCAAGAGGACTCAGTGAGTCATGGGGCAACCTGAGTGGGAAAAGTACTAGGTCTTCCTCATGCCCTCAATTTCATTTCTGCTTCTTCACTGAAAATGAAATATTTTATTTCTGGTAACGGATATTAACTATTCCTCAAATGTCAAGAGCTTAGCAAAGAAGTTTTGTAAATCAGTGTAACAAATCTGCTCAAAACAACAAAACCACTTAAGACAAAAATAGATCCCAAAACATTAAGACCAGATTGGATACTGACTGAAGATATTATTTTCAGAAAGAATGTGAAAGTTGAAAAAAGTGTAAAATGTCTATTTTGGAAGAAATTTTTAAGAGGCATGTTTTTCATTGACCATCCAAGTGCTGTTTCAAGAACTCTCTAGAATGGCTGTAGAGATAGGTGCTTATGTGTGTGGGGGCATGTGTGTCCACTGTAAAGATCACCAAAACTAGGACAATCAAAACCTGATACCATTAATCATCCTGATTATGAGTTATACTTGCACTAAGTCACTTCAGTCACGTCCGACTCTTTGGACTGTAGCCTGCCAGGCCCCTCCGTCCATGGGACTCTCCAGGCAAGAATACTGGAGTGGGTTGTCATTTTCTCCTCCAGATCTTCCTGATGGAGAGACGGAACCTGTGTCTCCCTTATTGGCAGGCAGGTTCTTCACCACTAGTGCCACCTGGGAAGTTATCCTTAATTGTACATTTACATCTGTATGTCTCCAGTTAGAGTAAACAGGCCACCACAGAGATTCTCATGGGGAATTTGGAGAGCAGATTTGAAACAGCATTTTGCTACTCATACATATGACTCACCTTCTGACTCAAGGTGCTGGCATGAGACTGCAGCCAGGCTTGCAACTCCCCCAACTTCCCCTGCAGCTCATGCAGTTTAACTAACTCCTGGGCCAGGTGTGTATGTTTCACAACAAGACAACAAGCTCCTGAATTTCTGCAGGACATTCCTTTCATCAAAGTCAAAAGTCACAAGAAGTGACACTTCAATCAGTCCTCACTGACTCTAGCTTGTGTATCCCAACTTGCTCTTATTCTCTCCCAATTTGTGTCTATCTGCTCTTCACAACTGCTTGGGGACTTTTAAGCTCCAAGATCAGATCAGTTGGGAAGACAATGAGCAGTGCAGAGACTCAGTAAATTCCAGAATTTCAGAATACCTAAGTCCTATGTGTCTGTGTGTGTCTGCTTCTCCCTTTTAACCCTGACTGATATATACTGTCTGAGTCAATGAACATTAAGTATCCCACCTAATCATTTAGCCAAGAGTTATTTAGCACATATTCCATGCCAAGTACTATTTTAACCACTGGACACACACTGATACTAGTAACAAGAGAGACATTCCTCCCCTCATGTTGTCTGCATGCTAACTAGGAAGATGGAAATAAATGAGCATGTAAATAAGCAAGCATAAAATTCAGATGATGTATTAGTTTACTATTGCTGTTCCAACCAACTTAGTTGCTGCAAGCAATTCAAACTTATCATCTTACATTTCTGAAATTCAGAAGTCCAGAATGAATCTTGGCTAAAATTAAGACAGGTTTCTCCCCAAGGATCTATGACAGAATGCCTTTTCTAGCTTCAGAAGAGTACCTGCATTCCTTGGTCTGTGCCCCTTTCTCCATATGCAAAATGCATCACTCCCTCCCATTTTTGCTTCCGTTGACACCTCTCCTTTTTCTAACTGACCCTCCTGTTCCCACTTATGAGGACCCTTGATATTACACTGGACCCACTCAGCTTAAGTCTCCTGCCTCTGGATTTCAGTCTTATTCTTCCAGTAGCCTCAAGACTTCTCCAACTATATAGCACTGATAATAAAACTTCCAGGTTAATGGTGAAAAGATTCTCCACTGTGAGGGACACCCAGAGAGGTTCACAGAGTTATGTGAAGAAGAGGAGAGGGGGGAAGGAGATAGAGATGAGCAGGAGGAGAAAAAGGGGGACTCAAGAGGAGAGAGACAGATCTACGCAGTACTCTGTTCCCTAAGCGTTCAACACTGGACCCACTCAGATAATCTGAGATAATGTGCCCATGTCAAAATTCCTCTTCCCATGTAAAGGAACATTCACAAGTTCCTGGCCATTATTCAGTCCCCCAGATAATCTGTGTTCATAGAAAATCAACAAAATAAGGGAATGAAATGTTAACTTATATGGGGTAGTCAAAGATATCCTCTCAGAGAATTTCTTTTCAGCAGAAACCTGAAAGATAAGGAGAAAAGTATTCCAATCTAGGCAGGAAGACTAAGTAGTATTAAGACTGTAAGGGAGAAAATGCTGGACGTGTTCCTGGAAAAGAAAAACTGCTTTGCATAAATTGAGCAAGAGGAGGTAGGACCAGGCCGTCAGAGATCTGAGGCCAGATCTTCTAAGGCCTTGTGCTAAGCAACTTGGGTTTTATACATCAGCCACTGTGCAAAGATTTTATTACTGCAGCATTCTATAGGAGAAACTTTATCTAAGGTGGAGATGCAGCAGACTAAAGTGAGTGAATGAAACCAACATGTGGGCATCACCTCATGCCATTGGATCTTAAAGACCTGTATGCAGCACGGGCCATAGAAATAGTGTAAGTATCTGTACTGCACATCAGTTTCCCAACTCATGGGCTAGCAAGCTGAATCTCTGCAAGTAGCATTCAACAAACAGAAAGAGCCTAGGAAAAGATCTTGACTGAACTTCTCTATATTTCAGCCAGGCTGTTTACTGAAAAACTAATGAACATTTTTCCTCCAAAAACAATTTAAAAACTGATTTTTGTTTAATAAGTACAGGTATTTTGGAGAAGGGGCTTCCCTAGTGGCACAGTGGTAAAGAATCCGCCTGCCAATACAGGAGATGCAGGTTGGATCCCTGGGTTGGGAAGATCCCCTGGAGAAGGAAATGGCAACCCATTCTAGTATTCTTTTTTTTTTTTTTTTTAATTTTTATTAGTTGGAGGCTAATTACTTTACATCATTACAGTAGTTTTTGTTATACATTGACATGAATTAGCCATGGATTTACATGTACTCCCCATCCCAGTCCCCCCTCCCACCTCCCTCTCCACCCGATCCCCCTGGGTCTTCCCAGTGCACCAGGCCCGAGCACCTATCTCATGTACCCAACCTGAGCTGGTATTCTTGCCTGGGAAACCCCATGGACAGAGGAGCCTGTTGGGCTACAGTCCATGGGGTTTCAAGAAGAGTCAGACATGACTTAGCAACTAAACAACAACAACTTTAGGGAAGAAGTCATGCCTTTAACAATGTTAGGTCTTCTTTTCATGTTTTTCTATTCTACATTGTTCTAGTAGAGTGATGAAGAAAGAAGTGGTTCTATCTGTAGTCAGTTGAAGAGTGACCAGGAGGTAGAGAGATAGATGTATGAAATATGCATGTCACTTAACTTTGAGGAGTTTTACTAAGAAAAGAAAGAGAAATCGGATGGTACCTGGAGGAAAATAAGATCTTAGTAGGGTTTTTGTTAAGATGGGAGATTAGTTAGTATGTTCACTGATGACAGAATGATGAGGGGAAATTTGTCGATAGAGGCAAAAGCAGGAAAACTGCAGGGGCTTTGCAGTTAAAAAGTCAGTGAGAAGGAACAGGATTCAAGTGTAAGTGAAGGCTTTGGCCTTGGATCAAAGCAAGGACAGTTCAAACTGAAAGTCATACTTCTCATTAACTAAAGGATTGACATTCTGTTTTTGTAACAGTCTCTTGAGTTTTGTTAGCAGAAAACAGCATCCTGAACCTGAGTACTTCACGACACTGACAAGACTGCACTTCTAAGTCTTTAAGGCTGTCAGTATGCTACTTAACTGCAGCAACTCCACCGAGAGAAAGACCACCTTCTGGGGGCCTGTCTGGGAGTCCAGTCGACAGCGACTTGATGACATGACTTCCCTCTAAGTGAGTTCAGTTCATCCTCTATAGATCTCAATTCACACAGACATATTTTTTAAAATAAGTGTAACTTTAGCAAATAGTCATGCATCACTTTTAATTGATACACTGAATAATCTAGCATGAAAGCAGCTGCTTTCTCTACCCATACGTATTGGGTGGGAATTCTCTAAGCATAGGGATTAGCCAATTAAAACCAAAAGGTAGAGAATATGACCAGGAAATTGCTTCCAGGGTTGCACTCAAGAGCATAGAGAGATAGTTTGCTACCAGGTAAATTGTTGGAGTCAATATACAAATATTTTATTTGGTATTCTATTACTGATTTCTATGCTTAATTGGTAGCTGACTTACACATTTTTCAAGGAGTGAACTGTCTATGCAAGAATGCATTAAGACAATGCAAATCAAGGATCTGTTTTAGTGGAAAACTGGGGAAAAAACACTGAAAGGTATTGACGCTGTTATGCAAATAAGAAAAGCCCAAGAAGAGAGTGTTCTATCATTTCCATGATGGATAGAAATGGGCTTAGGGTTGACAGGCAATCTAAAAATTACTATTACCTCTCATTATATCCTTTCAAGCATTTCCGCTTGTGCAGAATGGGATTTTAAACATCTTGATCAAGCAATAGGAATCTGCCTCATCTCCTGACACTGATGATCATCTGGCAGGGCAATATTGTTGCTCTAACTGGCATCCTCATGCGGTTATGAAACTGCATGAGGCATTACTCAAGAAGAGGCTTGTGATTGGAAACAGTCAGCAGAAATTTAAAAGCAAGTATCATTTTGCAAGTATCAAATGCCAAACTCATGAAATGATCAAAGGTTTCATAGAGCTTTATGCCTCTGAGGGCCAGTATATAAGATTCACTCTAATCTCAAGATGTAAATTTTAATATCTTCAACTGTCTTGGATTCTTAGAGTTGTAGGACTTTAAACCTGTTCACTTTCAAACTGTTCAAACAAAGAAATGGAAGCCACCCATTGTAATACAACACTCCCATTATGGGGCAAAGGCTGGCTATGGAAGTCAGTAGTCATGAGTTATACACCATTACTTTCTCCAGCTCATAATTTTGGAGCAAAAATATGATAGGTGTTTCTTTGATTTTTAACAAACTCAAATTCCTACAGTTTATCAGGTAAATGTGGGACGGTCTACTTAAAATACTTGACTTCTGGCAATAAAGTTACACCGATCACAATGTAAATCTGGGAACAGTAAGGTGACAATATTCTCAGCTTCTCTACACTTCAGTTTTCTCATCTGTAAAATATGCAAAGAAATGTCTATCTTCTAGACTGACTGAAAAGATTAATTGGGTTACGATTATAAAAACACTGGGTTCAGAATCTGATACACAGTGTTCACTCAAAAAAGAGATTGTCACAGTAACCATTGTTCCCTTTGTGCAAAAAAGCAAGAGGACATGTTTTATCATCGACTTAAAAGCCTGAAAGGAACTTTTAAAAGGCATCTACTCATCTTTCTTGTTCTGTGTACCAGGGTTAAATCCCACTTACCTACCCCGACTTCTCTCTCAAGTGACTTTAAGAAGATAACAATACTTCTTAGTGGATTATTATGACTATGTAAATAACGTTAATTGCTTGGGTTATGTATGGCTGTTTTTCTCAAGAGATTTCTGCAATTCTAAACCAAAGCAGCTGACAGCTTCTAGGGACAGTATCTTAATTAACAATTACTGTGCAAAAATCTTTCTTCTGACTAGGCATGGGGAGAGATGTATTAGAGATGTCCACAGAGCAAGGGGCCTTTGTTAGCTTAAAGGGTCTCTTCTTTGTCCAAGAAAGCTCTCCGATTAGACAGAAAACTGTCGCAGGAGCATAAAGGCCATTTTCAGCACCATGTAAGGCAGTCCCATTTTTTTAGTTGGACCAGTGAAATGAGAACGACATCTCTCCTGTTGCAACTGCCAATTATTTAAGAGGCAAAGCTTAAGAAAGTCACAAGCGAGTCTCAAGCATGAAATGATAAAGCAGCAACCAGAATTGAGCGCAGCTAATGGCTGGCTTTGTGGTTCTTTAATAAGATGGGGCTTGAAGAAGCTGGGAGAAAATAAACTCCAACTTTACTTCATTAGGACTGGATGCCTTAATATGTGTACAACAGTTCTATTTAAAATGAGTTGACCAGGATGCAAACTGTGTCTGATCCGTATTAGGCATGGACAACCAATGAAATGACAGATGGGACTTTTTAAAGAAAAGAAGAATCAAACTCAAAATACAGACAAGCACTCCTAAAAGGTCTTAAATACAGATTATAGATATAACTAACCAAAAGGTAAGATTCAAAATGAATCATACCCCTAGGACTATCCCTAATTAATCTGTAGTTGAGATTTATCTTCCACACCTGTTACATGTAGGTTGTAAATTTATACTTGAAATTTCATCCAAATAGGTATGTCATACACTCTTAGTAACTACGAAAGTTTCTTAGGAAGGATTTTAATCAGTGATATAACAAATACTTATGAAATACCTACTGAACTAGGACCCAAGGTAACAGAGGAGGGAAAAAGTCCCTAATGCCAGACTTCAGGAACTTCAAACCCAGTGAGGAAAATGGATATTAAAACAAGACATACAGCTTATGCCGTCAAGAGCATGACGAAAGATCCTAAGAAGGGACCTGATTGAGACTGGAGGAGCAATGGAATTTAAGCTCTAACCTGAAAGACTGGCTAACAGTTAAATAAAATATCAGACCACCTGACCTGCCTCCTGAGAAACCTGTATGCAGCTCAAGAAACAACAGTTAGAACTGGACATGGAACAACAGACTGGTTCCAAATCAGGAAACGAGTAAATCAAGGCTGCTTATTGTCACCCTGCTTATTTAACTTCTATGCAGAGTGCATCACGGGAAATGCTGGGCTGGATGAAGCATAAGTAGGAATCAAGATTACTGGGAGGAATATCAATAACCTCAGATATGCAGATGACACCACCCTTACAGCAGAAATTGAACAAGAACTAAAGAGCCTCTTGATGAAATAGGAGAGTGAAAAAGTTGGCTTAAAGCTCAACATCCAGAAAACTAAGATCATGGCATCTGGTCCCATCACTTCATGGGAAATAGATGGGGAAACAATAGAAACAATGAGAGACTTTATTTTCTTGGGCTCCAAAATTACTGCAGATGGTGACTGCAGCCATGAAGTTAAAAGGCGCTTGCTCCTTGGAAGAAAAGCTATGACCAACCTAGAGAGCATATTAAAAAGCAGACATCACTTTTCCAACAAAGGTCCGTCTAGTCAAAGCCATGGTTTTTCCAGTAGTCATGTATGGATGTGAGAGTTGGGCTATAATGAAAGCTGAGTACCGAAGAATTTAATGCTTTTCAACTGTGCTGTTAGAGAAGACTCACGAGAGTCCCTTGAACTTCAAGGAGATGAAATCAGTCCTGAATATTCATTGGAAGGACTGATGCTGAAGCTGAAACTCCAATACTTTGGCCACCTGATGTGAAGAACTGACTCATTTGAAAAGACCCTGATGCTGGGAAAGATTAAAGCAGGAGGAGAGGGGGATGACAGAGGATGAGATGGTTGAATGGCATCATTGATGCAATGGACATGAGTTTGAGTAGGCTCTGGGAGTCGGTGATGGACAGGGAAGCCAGGTGTGCTGCAGTCCATGGGGTCGCAAAGAGTCAGACACAACTGAGGGACTGAACTGGATGAAGAGAAGGAGAACAAACATTTTTAGGCAAGGGCACTGAGGCAGAAGAAAAGTTGGAATAGCTGAAAAGCCAAAAGAAGGCCAGTGAAGGTAGTATGATAGCATCAAGGGAAGAGAAGATACACAGACAGTGACAAGATCAGATTGGCCATGTAAAAAAAAAAAACAAAGTAATGTATCCAAAAGTGCAGTGCCACTGAATGGTTTTAAGCAGAGACTGTGAGATCATTAGATTTACATTTCAGAAAAAATAACTTGGCATAGTTCTGCATAGAGCATAACAGCATACTACGGCATGAGTAACTGCAAGTTTAGTAGGGAGCTTCCATGGTCAAAGTGAGGCATGGTAGTGTTTCAGGTAAGAGATGTGAAGAAAAATGGATTTATGCAAGGTCTATTCTGGGATAGGCATCCATAAGTGATAGATTAGAGTATTTCTCTGGCTTCTGGTTAAAATTACCAAATAGAACATGGTTCCATTCACTGAGATAAAAACACAACAAAGTTAGAGGAAAGTAAGAGGAAGAAGTACATTCATCAGGTACATACTTCATTAGAGACAAAAAAGGGAATGAGAAAAAAGCAGTAGCACAGAAATATCAGCATCTCTGGGGTGAAATGTAATTTTTTAAATATATCCAATTTTATGATTGTATCCATTTATCTACATGCATTTTGTTTGGGAATACAAGCCACAAATCTCAGCTCTCTTTGGATAAAGGAAGTAGCATGTCCCCAGTAGGACAGGGACTCTGACACCCCAGGAAATGATGGTTATCACAAAGCGGGCATGAGAAAGACAACTCCAAAAAATGAACAACCTCAGAACCAGAAAATTTGTCAAACAGTTTTGAAGTTTAACAAAAATAGAGGCAACTGAGATCTGAATAATATCTGGTATTAACAGAAAAGAACCACCCAAAGAAATAAGTTAACAAGAACTCAGTTGTCAAAGATGGAGCTTTGATCAAGTATATAAGCAGACACTGAGAACCGTTTGTGATTTTTATCTTGAAATGACAATGTGGTAACTGTGCACAGATCAGCATGAGATGAACTTATATGGGACGCACTGAAGAGATGCTTGCTAGGTCCCCAGAGTCCAGGTGGGACAACTGTGATCTCCCACAGGGACCCTGCATGGAAGGGTTATCATTGCTCATCTCAGAGTGAGGAAACCCTGGAATACCAAATATGCCTGGTGCAGCCTTTATAGTTCTTGTTACAGAGTATACATTCAATCAATGTCAACAAAACCTTTGTATAAATTCCAGAGTTAAATTCCTCCCAGTGTTGTTTTTTAAAGATATGTGGCCTGGGCAGATACTACCCGATTCTTTCAAAATTTCAGTGACAGAGGAGGAAAGTTTCTATAAATAGCAGCCTTTACAGAACACTGCCTTAACAACAGTTAACAGGCAGTCTTTAGGACTACCCGTTACAGTGGCACAGAAAGCAGCTAACTCATTAGAAACCACATTAGAGGCTTACAGTCTCTACCTTTTCTGACTTTTCATCTGAATGCCTCAGCTATGAAATCTCTTGTTTTGACCTTAGTGGAAATGGCCATCCTTTGTGAAGTAACCTAGAAAGGTCTGTGTCTGTTCTATACACATTGGTAAATTTCCTGCATCCTTTCTTCAGAAGTTCCCAGCCTCAACTCATTAATCACTCTCATTATTCTTTTCTAGGCTCTCTATACACCACCCCTCCTCGCTCTCTACAGTTAGAGCCCAAAATTAGAGCCATTAGTAACGGCTTGGCCAATGCCAAGTCTAACAAGATGACATTCTCATGAATTCTGCACATGTAAGAGTAAACTCGTCAAAAAGCGAGGTGATGCCTAGAAAGGTCTTATGAACTCTCTGAATCCTGTCTGAAATAAATATGTAAGCTAAAACTGAAATAAAGATTTGCAAACAACCGCACTCCAAATCACATACCTGAGGTGTTAAGGCATCACTCACCACCTTCCTCCTACCACCCACCCACCCCACCACCACTCCTTTATTCCTGCCTATATAGATATAAAAATTCTGGGTTGGTAGAGAGCCAATAATGCCAAAAGGTAGAGAGGAATAATGCCAAAAAGGACCAAGAGTTGGAACCTAATATGCAGAGGCCAAGTCTGAGCATATAGAGTGTAAACTAGAAAGGATCTGCCAATGAAGAGAGGAAAAACTAATCTAGCCAAGAGCAGGATCCTGGAATCAGACTTTTGGGTCTGACTTCTGCATCAGCCACTTACCAGTTGTTTGACACTGGAAGAGTTAAGACTTTCAGCCTCATTTTCCTCATCTGTAAAATGAGGCTCCTTATGGTACATAAATTATAGAGTTTAACAATCACATGAGTTAAGTATCTGTAACTGTTTACTAGATCTAAAATAGTCATGTCATAATTTTATGTATAGGTACACTTTTTGAATAATTTAAGTATTTTTTAACTTGACTAAAATAAGCATTTGAAAGGCCACTTTAGGCCATCTTTGCTGTTGAATCACTGGAAAAATCCCAGGCATTGTCAATTCTCCAATAAACATGTAATTTTTTTAATTGGAGGATAATTGCTTTACAATGTTGTGGTTTCTGCTGTACAACAAATCGAATCAGCCATAATTATATATACAGATCCTCTCTTGAATCTCCTTCTCCTCTCCCATCCCACCCCTCTAGCAGTTTCCCATTAGCTATCTATTTTACATATAGATAGTGCATACATGTAAAAGGCATCTAAAATTTTAACCAACAAGGTAGCCATGCCACTGGCATCAAGGTTGCAGTCAATGTAAACCAATTCAATATACCAACTAGGCAGCTGGTAGAAATAACTATGTATAACAGATAACAAGAGATAAAATCCCTGATCCACATACTGTGACCCAGCATTCTTGTCAGCAAGAAATAGAATTAAACTGTCCCTTCATGGAAGTCATCTAATTTCTAGCAGGAACTAAAGGCAAACTTGAATATCTAAGTATTTGAAACTTCAAGTTTTCAGCAGAACATTTTATCTTGTAGAGAAACTATAAGCTCACTTAATATTTCCATATCATGAATACTATACATAAGATACCTCTCATTTAAGCTTATAAATGATTATCCTTCCAATCAGTAGTACATACTAGAGCAGCTATTAATAGATTTTCTACTGTTGCTCTCAGCTGAATCTGTCAATGCTTACTTATAGGCCTTAACAATTAAAGTTTTATTTTCTATTTTACTTAAAAGTCATAGATAAGTGAAAAAGGTCAGACACAAGTAAGTGTAGTGTATGATTCCATAAAATTCTAGAAAATGCCAACTAATCTACAAAAATAAAAAGCAAGTCAGTGTTTGCCCAGGGCTGGGGAGGGGGTGAGGGGGGGATGAGGCTTGAGGAGAGGACCACAAACGGCCACAAGAAAATTTTAGGGTGACGGAAATAGTCTGTCTCTTTTTGTTGTGGCATAGTTTCATAGTATACAACAATCAAACCCTACCAAATTATACAATTTCAATGGACAGTTTACAATGAATAAATTACATCTGGATAAAGTTGAGTTGAATAATAAATGTCACAGGAAAATGTCTAGAATAACACACAGAATATAAATAAAACTAATCAAGAGTTTAGACATGCTTCTAGCTAACAATCAAGTTCAGCTCTATTCTGTACTTCTCTAAAACACAGAAATATGATTTTTACCAGCACAAATTACATTAAAACTAGCATCTTACAAAGGCTTGTAGAGCCAGGATGTCATCTAAAACAAGATGAAAAGTCTGTGTTTTTATAAAGCTGACACTGTGAGGAATAAAGCAAGGAAATAAAGTTGGAGGTGCCTGTCTCTTTACAGAAAATGAAATGGGCTATTGCATGCAGAGTTGTCAGGAATATTACAGTTACTGATGGTTCAACCTGAAAAATTTTATGGAATCAGATGTTAAAACTCTTCTCAAAACTCTTAAATGGAACTAGCATAAAGGATACTCTGAGTATTTTCCTTGTACTTCATAAAACCTTCCACCCCACATCAAAATTTTAGAGCCCACATTATAATTAATTATGCCTACAGACGGTTGGCACATGCAAGAAGGTCATAGGAAAACCTTTACGTCTCACATAAAACACCATCACAGGATTACAGCATGCTATCACACTCATTTCATTTTACCACAAGCCTGACAAAATAATCAAATTCACTGAATTAAAACTCAATTATCTTCCTCCTGTAACCATCACAGACTGCTTCACAAACTCCAAGTTTAATTATGGCTATATTTCATTACCCTCTTCTAGTCCATTACTCAATCCATCATACACTAAACAGCCCTAAGTCTAGTGTCTTACATGTGATGTTTCTCACCCTTCCTGAGTTATTCAAGGGAATAGAAAGAGGTTAGAGCAGTCTAGAAGATGGTAGGAAGTGAGCAATAGAGAAGATCACAGGGTCCCCATCATTCCACCGACACCTAGCATCATACCATAGAGCAACCTGAAACTATGTTTTTGCTTGTCCAGGTCACTCTATCAACATTGTTCCTTGGGGATGATCAACCCCTCTCAGGCTTAGGCTCTCTAGAGTTGACACCATTATGCCCAGACATTCACCTCAAAGCTCAAGTCCCTGCCACAGTGACAGAGGCTAAGGGGGCTTTCCACAATAGCCACCTTTTCTGCCAAAGCTTCATTCACTACAGAGCTTTTGTTTGGAGTCCAAAAGGCATCACACTAGAATGGGCTGCAAGTTAATTTTACTATCAGCAGTTTTATTTCAGGAGCCTTACTGTCCTTTGCACCTAAGCCTTATTCAGAGAAACTAGTTCAGCCTTTACAGTTCTTCCTAGCTTCATCCACACAGGATTTGAACAATTTTCATGAATTTGAGCAAACTCCAGACAGTGGAGGACAGGGAAGCCGGGCATTCTGCAGTCCACGGAGTTGCAAAGCATTGGATGTGACTTAGTGATTAAATACCACCACCTAGCTTCATATCCTGGGAAGCAATTCCCTCCTTTCCACAAGTCAAAGTGATCCTGTTGCAGGATAATCCATCTCCTTTCTGAAGCCTCTGCATACCAGAAATTTCATGGGAAGAATAGCCTTGAAGGGTAAAAATATATTTTGCTAAACCCTAACCACTAGAAATCAACCTTCTATATTCATTGGAAGGACTGATGCTGAAGCTCCAATAATTTGGCCACCTGATGTGAAGAACTGATTCACTGGAAAGGACCCTGATACTGGGAAAGATTGAAGGCAGGAGGAAAAGGGAACAACAGAGAGTGAGATGGTTGGGGAAGACATCACCAACTCAATAGACCTAAGTTTGAGCAAACTTCAGGAGATGATGAAGGGCAAGGAAGCCTGGCATGCTGCAGTCTATGGGGTTGCAAAGAGTTGGACACAACTTAGTGGCTGAACAACCACCACCACTGGAAAATGTGTATTCCCACACACACACAAAAAATGCTGCTGGTGCCCTAGTCATACCCCCTGGCTGTTAACATTTCTGGGAAAACCCTCCTTCCACCCAATGCAAGCACTTTGCCTGAGAGCTTTTTCTGGACACTTGTACACTCTGCTCAACACTGAACAGACCAAAAATACTGATGAGTTACCCACAAGTGAGGTACTCAAAAGAATGTTCTACACTGTTTCCAGAGCTCCCCAGCAGGCTGGGGCTCCACTTGCCCACCATGATCAATTGCTTGATCAATCACTTTCAAAGACGTGTTTTCTTTACCAAAGTTCTCTGAGATCATCTCCTAGCAAACGACTTGCACCCAAACCCTTCTTTCAGAGCTTGCTCCTAGAAGAACACAAGCTAAGATGCTCACTTCCTAGTTCAGCGCAATCAAGAGGTCCCAGGCTGGACAGCAGTCAGGAACAATGTCAGACATACAATCTCAGAACACTTCAGAAGAGTGCAGAAACCTAGCAGGGAAGGCACAGGGAAGCAAAACTTGGCAGGTGGTCAACAATCTCTGCTCATAATTGGAGGAGTTAAGAGAAGGCAGAACACAGAGGAAAGAATTCATACATAGATGATATGGGCTGTTAGCACTATCCCTGACTATCAGGCAGAGGGAAGCCCCAGGGAAGAATGCACAGGACCCTTAATCCTGAATTTGTGCTTTTCAGAGCATTAATAATGAGACACCTCCACAGCAGGAGGAAGAACTCAGACATGGAGACTGGAATTGTTCCTCTATATTACCAAAGTGTGCTCACTCACAGGGTCCCAGGAGACCTTTGACAGTAAATCTTGTATTTCCAGTAAGATTACACATTTAAACAGATTCTTTGTACTGAGTATTCAGCAAAATTAAACCATACATATAGGGCTACCCGTGTACATCAACAAATAAATCTCAAATAATAGCAACTGTACTGCTTTATCATTTACAGATGATTACATACACTGTTTAAACATCACAGCCATTTTGCATGGTCAACAGGAAAAAGTGTCTTATCCAATCTCGGTATTGTATACAGAGTGTCTGTGAGTTTACACCTGGGTGTGTTGAATTTCTATGGACAAATGGAGTCACACAACCACTGGAATCTCAATGAAGTCTGGTAATCAATTCCAGCCTAAATTATAAATGTTAATATTCCTTCAACTGACTTTCCACAATTCCAATTTCTGGATTCAAATCTCCAGCTCAGAATAAAAGGTAATATAAAAGTAACCATATGTTCAGAATTTCAAAACAGAGCAATTTTTCACTCCTTCTGCTTTCTCTTGAAAGATGGAGCTTATTTTGTCAAACAAACACACAACTTTTTCTTCAGAAAAATTCTGTTGAATTTGTTTTTCTATTCCAGGATATTTCAATCACTAAGTATGTTTTATGTGACCAGTGCATTGATAAGTATAAAAGTCTGGTCTTGACATTTTCATAGTTTAGAAAAACTGACACATCTGAAAACTAAAAGGAAGGTTGGATCTTCTGTTTAAATGATATGTAAACAATTGCTTTATCTTCTTATAGGTAATACGAAGCAACAACTATTATCACACACACTATCACATCACTATTTTAAGCTTCTAACCCTGATTCTAGAAAATTACACTTCAGTATCTGTTGATTATTCACTACAGGAAAATAACTGAGTTATTTTCTTCATCTGCAATTGGGTTGGGAGAGTAAGAAGGTATGAAAAATGAATATACATAGTACTTGACTTGGAGAAAAAAACTGAACCAGACAAAATTGAGCAGTTTTGTCAAGTTCTTTAACCTTCCTGATGCAATTATCTAGATAAAATTAAGGTAATAACAACATCCACAGGTTTTTAATGAGAGTTAAAAAAATGATTCTTAAATGTTCAGCATTGAGCCCGACACAGTATGTGTCTTAGGATTTAGTAAAGAATGGTTTTTAAAATAAAACAATTAAGACATAAATATGAAGTGGAAAATGAAATTCTACAGGACTCACCAAAAAAAAAAAAAAAATCCTCCTCCCTCCCTCTACCTTTAAACTCGTTATTTGGACTCACATACTTTACTCTTCTTTTTGGTAAACACTTGGCCTATATCTAAATTTTCCAGTCAATCTTAGATAAGTTCTTAAGTCCTCTGATTACATTTAGTTGCAAAATGCCACTCCCGTATCAGGACTAAAAAATATATTAGTCCTGTGTAATGGTCAAAATTCCAACCTTCACTTACAATTAACTTTTTCTGCAATTTGGGCCAGCTTCCGCGGAAGTCTGCAGGGGCAAATTGCTCTCCCTGGAGCTTACCCTCCTCCCTTCACCCAGAGATTTCTAGCCCTGGTTTCTGAGCCTATCTTTTGCCCAGGAAGTCAGAATGAGGCCATTTGGTTGGGCCTAACCCAGGAGGAAAGTGTCCTTATAAGAAAAGGACAAATTTAGACACATACATGCACACACACACACACAGAGCACCATGTAAAGATGAAAGCAGAGAAGGAATGATGCTTCCACAAGCCACGAACACCAGACTGCCAAAGTACCAGAAACTGGGGGAGGTTCCCCAAACAGATTTCCCCCCTCACTGTCCTCAGAAGGAAGCAACCCTGCCAGTACCTTCATCTCAGGCTTCCAGGCTCTGAAGCTACGAGACAAAAGGTTTCCATTTTTTTAAGCCATTTGGTTTGTGATACTTTGTGATGGTAACCCCAGCAAACTATATATTTTGCTATATGTGTGTATACACACTAGTTTGCATATTTATACATATTATAGATTATGTATATAAAATGAGACAAACTACTTTCAATTATTTGAATATTTATTTTTCTACATAGCCTGGGGTTATTTTACTTTTACCACAATTTTTCAGATTGTCTCATTCAATACTTTTAATTGTAAAGAAAGAATAAACAATTCAGGAGGAATTTACTTTCTCATTCATCACTTTTTAAATCAAAGTTTTCACTTCAATTTCAAGATAAGTTATAGTTTAAAATGGGAGTATCAGACATTAAAATTTGATAACAGATATTAAAATTTGATTGCCATCTTGATGCAATACCATCAAATGCTTCTAACCCTATGTTTAAGAAGCAATTCTTGAAGTTTATGGGTTAGAGATTTAAATTTTCCCTGAGCATCTAGAGTTACCTGGTCCATATTAAGAGAAACAGAATTGATAGTAATGAAATTAGTAATTCCTTATTTTATTTCTAAGAGCAACAGAGCTGAAATGATTTTTTTTTCACTTTTACTCAAGCATTCCCTGCTAAGAGAGCGAACATCTTCTAAATATGAGGAAGCGAGCCAAGTGAAGTTTAATAGGGTTCTGGATAGTCCAGGTGCATCTTGCTTCTTACCAAAACCTAACTTCAGATTAGGCATTCTAGAAGATGCATTATTGAAAGACAGTTGTACTTAACTTCTCTGAAGTAACATCAGCCATTTATTTCTCACTTTAGCATATGTTATTTTCCCAAGACAGACAAAGAATTAACTTCTTACTCATTTAGACATCCACTCTTAATTGTTTTGCACTTTCTTGGCCAAATGGAGGAATCATTTTTCTGGTCTTAAAATAAAACAGTAGCATTGCTTTTCCCACCCAAGAGAAAATTAATTCTGACCACAAAAGACTGCATTTCAGTTCAGGGCAATGTGTGAATTAATTAGTGTGAGAAGAAAAAAAATCCTTTTTCTTATTCACATACCTTTCATCTTGGTTCTTCCAAACAATGACTGCTTTTGTTCAGTGCTTAAAAGAAGGGGGCACATTGTTCAGGTACCATTGGCACAGAGAAGGCCAGGGAGCATTACTTCTCAGAGGAATTTCTATATTTGATTTAATAACTTTCTCAAAACATCTACTGTAATTTGAATTTTCATCCAACCAAAACTTAAATTACAATTAAAAACCTGTTTTGATGAAATCAATAGTGGAACTTAACAGAAGCCCTTCAGACTCTCCTAAGACCAGCCCAGTCTCATTAAGGCAATCAATTCCTCGAGTTTATTTTTTCCATTTTCTTTTGTTTTGTTTTTAACACATATGGCCCGCAGAAAGGAAAAAATCATGATTGGAGAGCAAGCATAAAGAAAGTAATAAAATGAAGCAAGAAAAATTGGGATGAATATTATCTAAAAGACCTCAGCAAATTCTCAAGATAACATCTAATTCTCAAACAATGTCTGAGAGACACAGAGCTCCCAAGCAGCTTTGGTTTTCGGGAAGCTCCTGACAGGGTTCAAATTTTGTCACACTAATCATTTCTGTGCGAAGTTATTTCAGACTACCTTAAAAAAGCAACTCTGGGGTATGGTACATGAGAGGGGATTCGTCTTGTATTACCTTGAAGCCTCCAAGAAGACTCTAAACCGGGGACTTGGAGGTTCCCGCTTCCCCCAAAACTGGCTTGTCCTCGCCCTTGGAGAACGCGGAGTTTCCCGGCTGCTACCCAGGCTATTTATAGGGCTCCACCCAGGGTTCTACCAGTTTCAGTTGAGTCCGCACATGACTCAATCATTACTTACGTCAATCACCCGAATTTCAGCTTCTCTTTCATGAAGCCACGGTAATTCTACAGCAAATAATCTTTCCTAAGTGAAGTTCAGAAACATTTGGCTATTAATAACCTGCTATTCATAATTCATGCTACCTACCACAGATAGTAGAATGGTTGCTCCTAATATTTGCAGCAATTAGAATCACCTGGGAAGCCTTTAAAACTCCCAGTGCTCAGATTGCGCCCCGTACCAAATAGGCAAGCCAGCATAACTCGGACAGGGAGACAAGCCGGAACAAGACAAGTCAGGATTTTTTTTTTTTTTTAATCTACAGGTGATTCCAATGGACAGCAAACTTTAGAAACCAAGGAAGCAGAATGCTAAAGGAAATTACCAGCCGAACCAGGGACAAGGGTTAAGGAAGAACCCTTAGGCCCAAGTATTTGGATATGTTTCCTTTTGAAATGGTGTGTGAACACACATTAAGAATATGAAGCTGGCATGTATGCCCATGAGAGCTAAATGCCCATTTAGAATTCTACAGGAGTTGACCATAAATACACAGTGCTTGGGCACGTTTAATAGTGCGTCAGAATGCTACAAGGGATATAAAAGGGATTGATTGGTAAATCAATAAATGAATGACCTAGAATAAATGACCTTGCACACTTTAAGTATTTTGTTCAAAAAGTCACAGCAGCCATTAAGAACAACTAATATTGTTCACACCTCTTCAACTCTCTCTTCGAAACCTTGGACAAAAGCATGGCTGCCATCAATTAGACTGATTTCTAAATATAACCAGAGGTGATGCTAGGTTTCAGAAAATACTGGGGAGAAAACAGAAAGAGGAATTACATCCAGAAAAAATGTTCTGACTCTCTTTGGATACTATCTCGGGAGCCATCTTGCTTCTCTATAAGAAATGGCAGGAAACAGTGTACACGATCACCAACTAAACTTAGACTAGTCTGCCATGTGATTTCAGGGTGCAACAGAAAGGCAAATCAGACAAATAATAAAGCCATGGAAAAAGAATAAAACTGAAAGGAAAATCCCATGCAAAATCTCACACTGTAGGTTACCAATCTAATATTGCAAATTGGTGTATAAAGTCTTCAGGATTAATGATCTACTTAACAAACGTTGGCCTGCACTGAGATAACATGCTCTGACTGAGCCCTCATATTAGCGTGCTCTGACACATTCACTTTCCTTTCCAGTCTCCCATCACACAGACAACAACGTTCCCATGCCAAGTCTGGAGGCCTCTCCACTTTGGGTGCCTTTCAGAGCACATGAACAACCCTTCTCACCCTGGAAAAACCACTAGGCCATACAGGTATGACCTAAATTAAATACATTATGATTATACAGTGGAAGTGACAGAGAGATTCCAGGGATTAGATCTGATAGAGTGCCTGAAGAACTATGGACACGGGTGAGTAACATCATACAGGAGTCAATGACCAAAACCATCCCCAAGAAAAAGAAATGCAAAAAGGTTATCTGAGGAGGCCTTACAAAGCTGAGAAAAGAGGAGAAGCAAAAGGTAGAGGAGAACCCGAGAGATATATTCATCTGAATGCAGAGTTCCAAAGAATAGCAAGGAGAGACAAGAAAGCCCTACTATGTGAACAATGAAAGAAATAAAGGAAAACAATAAAATGGAAAAGACTAGAGATCTCTTCAAGAAAATTAGAGCTACCAAGGGAACATTTCATGCCAAGATGGACAATAAAAACAGAAAAAGTATGGACCTAACTGAAGCAGAAGATCTTAAGAAGGGGTGGCAAGAATACACAGAAGAACTGTACAAAATAGGTGTTAATGACTTGGATAACCACAATGGTGTGATCACTCAGTGGTGTAGCCAGACATCCTGGAGTGTGAAGTCAAGTGGGCCTTAGGAAATATCACTCAGAACGAAGCAAGTGGAGGTGATGGGATTTCAGCTGAGATATTCAAACCTAAAAGATAATGCTGTTAAAGCGCTCCACTCGATATGCCAGCAAATTGGAAAACTCAGCAGTGGCCACAGGACTGGAAAAGGTCGGTTTTCATTCCAATCCCAAAGAAGAAAAGTGCCAAAAATGTTCAAACTATCACACAATTGTGCTCATTTCAAATACTAGCAATGTAATGCTCAAATCCTTCAATCTAAGCTTCAACAGTATTTAATCCAAGAACTTCCAGATGTATAAGCTGGATCTAGAAAAGGCAGAGGAACCAGAGATCAAATTGCCAATATCAGCTGAATCATCAAACAAGCAAGAGAGTTCCAGAAAGACATCTACTTGTGCTTTATTGACTACACTAAAGCCTTTGACTGTGTGGATCACAAGAAACTGAAAAGTTCCTTTGAAAATTCTGAAAGGGATGGGAATTCCAGACCACCTTACCTGCCTCCTGAGAAACCTGTATGCAGGTCAAGAAGCAACAGTTAGAACAAGACATGGGACAGTGGACTGGTTCAAGATTTGGAAAGGAGTACATCAAGGCTGTATAATATCACCTTGATTATTTAACTTATATGCAGAATACATCATGCAAAATGCCAGGCTGGGTGAATTGCAAGCTAAATCAAGATTGCCAGGAGAAATATCAATAATCTCAAATATGCAGATGGCACCACTCTAATGGCAGAAAGCAAAGAAAAACCAAAGAGCCTCTTAATGGAGTTGAAAGAGGATAATGAAAAAGCTGGCTTAAAACTCAACAGTCAGAAAACTCTCCTCACTTCATGGCAAATAGAAGGGAAAAAATGGAAACAGCGACAGCTTTTATTTTCTTGGTCTCCAAAAATCACTGCAAACGGTGACTGCAGCCTTGAAGGTAAAAGGCGCTTGCTCCTTGGAAGAAAAGCTGTGACAAACCTAGACAGCATATTAAAAAGCAGAGACATCACTTTGCCAACAAAGGTCCACATAGGCAAAGCTATAGTTTTTCCAGTGGTCGTGTATGGATATGAGAGCTGTATGATGAAGAAGGCTGAGCACCAAAGAATCGATGCTTTTGAACCGTGGTGTTGGGAGGCAATTCTTGAGAGTCCCTTGGACAGCAAGGAGATCAATCCAGTCAATCCTAAAGGAAGAAAATCCTGAATATTCATTGGAAAGACTAATGCTAAAGCTGAAGCTTCAGTACTTTGGCCACCTATTGCAAAGAGCCGAATCATTAGAAAAGACCCTGATTCTGGGAAAGATTGAGGGCAGGACGAGAAGGGGGCAACAGAGAATGAGATGGTTGGACGGCATCATCAACTCAAAGGACATGAGTTTGAGGAAACTCATGAGTTTGAGATAACGAAGGACAGGGAAGCCCGGCGTACTGTAGTCCATGGGGTCACAAGGAGTCAGGCATAACTGGGTTATTGAGCAACAGCAACAAGGATCCTTTGGGTTCAAAAGGCCCCATGCAGTTTCCTCAGGACTGTCTGCCTACACCCAGTGAAATGCCCCGTGGTTGAGCTTTCTACCTCTCAGACTCCAGAGAAGAAACAGGAAACAGAACCCTGCACTCTTCATATCTACTCTTTCATTTATGTTTCTGGTGACAGCTTCAGTCTCTGCTCCTCCAGGTGGTCTCACTTGTCACCGGTGGAAGCATGGCTAAGGGCAGGCTCTGCCCCAGTTACTGATCGGACAACCAGTCCATGGGATGATGCTGATGCTAGAGAAGTGGGGGACAGAGGGCTGAGCTCGGCCTCTGAGAGTACTCCCAAATTCTCAAGCGTTCACTTTCACGTATTTCAGAGACTCAAAACCTCTTCTTCTTTGGTTCCTTTTTTCACCCACAGCATCCCGTGGGGTCAGCTGGGTGATGCTACAGTGCTGCTGCTACACAGCACAAGTAAATCTCTACATCAGATTCTTGTTTTACCATTCCTATATGATGCAAAGCAGCTTGGTATCCTAGGCAACCGTGGTTGGCACCTTTGTTGTAATCTTTTGTTGATGACAGTCATAACACTACTTTATTTTTTCTTATGTTATGACTTACATAGTATAACTTTGTGACCCAAAGTTTGGCAAAATTCAGCTATTTACTTTGTGTCTTATATTCTCCAATTAGTATTAAATTGACCTAACTAATTCTTCATGTCCTTGTACTTCTTGATCTGTTTTTCAGGAGAGCCTGTTTTTATCCAGATGGCAAAGCCTACTGGTTTCTAAAATTTGATATTATTTGACCATACTGACCTATTTTATGTCAAATTTACCATTTTTCTAAATCTCACAGTTTATTTAACAAATGTATATTGATCACTTTATATTTTCCAAGGATGGTATATGTCTAGAGACATAAGTTTAGAAATCTCCAGCAAATGAAAGTTATCCTTTCCACAGAACTAGAAGGTGTAATCTAAGAAAATAGTGCTGAAAGAGAAAAAGAGGGTTTAAAAGTCTCATCTCCAAGACACTGAAAATGCCTAGAGATCAGAAAAGTGAGCAGACTCAAACAAAGGAGATTAAGTTAGAAGGCTAACCAAAAGATAACAGCATCCTGGAGACCAGATGAAAGAAAAACTGTCAAGAAAGCTGGAATAATGAGATCTGTAAAATGCTGCTGCTAAGCTGAGTAAAATGATGGCATCACCAACTCAATGGGCATGAGTTTGAGCAAGCTCCAGGAGTTGGTGGTGGACAGGGAAGCCTGGAGTGCTGCAGTCCATGGAGACACAAAGAGACAGACATGACTGAGAGATTGAACTGAAGTTGAGTAAAAGGAGGACTGATAATTGGCCATTACATTTGGCAGCATGGTATCACTGATGACCTTATTAAGCACAGTTTACATAAGGGGAGAGAAGGCATGACTTTTGTATGACCTGGACACACAAGGAGCAGTGAAATAGTCCCACCCATTCCCAACTTCTCATTTCTAATGTGTGATGTGCCTGATATTGAATGAACAAGACAGTGCCCAGCTCTAGTAAATTGCCTGTATGCGTGAACTTGGAATGAGTCGCCCCCCTCCCCACTCTGTGCTGCACGCTTGTATCACAAGTTCTCACCTAAGTGGGCTCATCTCCAAATGAGCGAAGACCGTGACTCATGCTTTGCTCTTTTTCTGTTGCCAGCTCCTGGCAACGTTCTTGACATACAGTGTGAAATTTGTGCATAAGAGAAAACCCCAGGCTCCAGTGAAATGCAGCGTGAGTAGCTGTGTGTTGCACCGCCTCTCTGTCAACCTCAGAGGCTGGAAGACCCAACGTGTAAAGGCCGTAGCGCCGAAGAGGGGAGGTGCTCTGCTTCTGTCACCGTCCAGACCATAACACTGAACACCAAAAAAGTGCTTTGAATTATTGTAGCAGGATGACAAGAGGGAATTCAGCTAAGTAGGCTTACACCAGAATGTAAGAAATAATGGACTTCTCCATCAATATGATTGGAAATCATCCCAATCAGTCACATTTTGTGGTGCTGCACTGTACAATGAGATGCATTCTATATCACATACAAGAGCCCAAAACTCCAGCTTTGCCTTTATCACTAAATTACTGAATGACATTGGGCAGGTCATGAAATTGTACTCTGACTTCATTTCCTTCTCTATGGATCTGTAATAATCCATAGAATAATTGTGAGGATGCAAAAATAAAATTAATATGGAAGATCATATAAAAGCATACACTGCTACACAAATTGAAAGCGCATAATAAGATAATTAGATCCAAAGATATTAAGTCTAAAGACAAAAAAAATATAAAGTCATTACAATCTATAAATTCCTCCCTCTGTACTTACAAATTCTTCCAATTAGAGCAATGTAAAATGAAGAAGATTCTTTAACATCAAATTTATATGCCTGTGGGTTAAATACATTTGTCCTATTATAAATTTTTGACATACTTCAAATGGCAAAAATGTATGAAAAATGTACATGAGGTAAATTAAAAAAAAACTCAATATAAAAATGATAATTTAAGATAATATATAAGATATATATTAGGGATGGGAATTTTTCGTTAAATAGTTGGAGGATAAAGAAAATTTTGTATTATTGGTTGACCTAATATAACATTGAATATTGGATTTTTAATTTATGGATGAGTTCTGCATTTATGTGCTTTTTTATTTTGTTACACAAAGCCTGAGGTGCTTGCATGTGAAGGTACCCCATAAATTATGCTGTGTAACTTCATACAGCATAGCTATTAATCACAAGCATTAAGCTTTTCTTTTCTTTTCTTTCTTTTGGCATTGAACAAAGGAATCTTGGAAACATAAAAGAAACAGGTCAGGATAAGCTGTCATGACTATTTATTTCACTTTAAAGAGTTGCCTCAGAACAGGAAAGATGTGTCAGATTTATCATTCCCAGCATCACTAACTGTCCTAGGTTTGGGCAAGACTTTTCTAAAACATTTCCCCAAAAAAATCTTAGTTACTAAATAAGACTTTTAGCATTCAAGCTAGGAAAAAAAAAAAAAAACTGTTTCTAAATAAAACTTTTCACTCACCCCTCTGTTCGCATGATGTTTTGGGACACAGAAATAGGAATTCACATAAAAATAACAAACACATGATGTTAATTTCTTATGGACAAGATTTTAAACTACATACCCATGGAGTCTACTGAAATCATAACATATCATTTATGCCTTACGTATATACAAGATAGCACTGTTCTTTCATTGGTAAGAAAAGGAAAGGAATTAAGTTTCTGATACTCAGAGTATTTCAAATAGATTGCTTTGCATGTTACTCAATAACCCCTAGAGAGAGTATCCAATAAAGAATCTGCCTGCAATGCAGAAGACCTGGGTTCAATCCCTGGGTTGGGAAGATCACCTGGAGACGGGAATAGCAACACTCCAGTTTTCTTGCCTGGAAAATTCCATGGACAGAGGAACCTGGCAAGCTACAGTTCATGGGGTCTCTAATTGTCCATGGGGTCACAAACTGTTGGACATGACTGAGTGACTAACACTTTAACTTTTAGAGACAGTATCCCATGTTGTAAATCCGCATTTTAGAATACATGTAGCAGAAAGTAACAATTGTTGGCTAAACTTTAAAGAAAAGAGAATCTTGTACACTATTGGTGGGAATGTAAATGGTGCCGTTCCCATGGAAAACAGTATGGTGGTTCCTCAAAAAATTAAAAATAGAAATACCATATATTCCAGCAATCTCATTTCTGGGTATATATCCAAAAAGATTGAAAGCAGTTTCTTGAATAGATATTTACACATCCCTGTTCATAACAACATTATTCAAAGTATCCAAGAGGTAGAAGCAACCCAAATGTCCATCAGTGAATTAATGGATAAACCAAGTAGGGTATAAAAATACAATGGAATAAAAATAAAATAAAAATTTTGTATGATTCTACTTAATGAGGTATCTAAAGCAGTCAAATTCATAGAAAAATAAAGTAGAATTGTGATTACCGGAGGCTTGCATGAGGAGGAAATGGGAGATTTTTGTTTTTGTTTTTTTGATTTGGGGTTTTTTTTGTTTTTTTATGGGAGTTGTTTTTAATGGGTATAGGCTTTCTGTTTTTCAAGATGAAAAACTTGTAGAGATCTATTACATAATAATGTGAATGTACTTAAGATTACTGATGCACACTTAGAAATAGTTAAGATAGCAAATTTTATGTTATGTGTTTTATATTGTTTTTACCACAATAAAAAGAAAAAAAATGCCTTCTCTGGTGGTTCACCTTCCAGTGCAGTGGGTGTGGGTTCAATCCCTGGTTGGGAAGCCACAATCCCATATGCCTCGCAACCAAAAAAACAAAATATAAAGCAGAAGCTGTGTTGTAATAAATTCAATGAAGACTTTAAAGGGTCCACATAAAAAAAAATCTGTAAAAAACTTTTAAAAAGGAAAAAGGTATGTGTAAATGTAGCATCTATAATACAGCATCTATGTTTTGATACACATTGTTATTTGCTCCCAAACATTATCTTATATGAACTTTCTAACAGAAATCTGAAAATAGACAATAGATACAAACATTTTTTAAATACCAAGAAAAAAAAATAGTTCTGATGAGAAAGGAATATAAGCTGTGGAGTTTGGGGAAAAAAACTACTTGGATGTCACATAATAACAAATTCATTATCCTAGTCAATGACTCAACATTTCCAACAATGGAACTATATATTAGTAGTGGTGCTAAAGATAGAAACCATGTGATTTCATATAAAATATTTGTGAAACCAAACATTGGTTATAGTAAGTTGTAATACTATAGTTTAGATAACATCTTAAAGAAACATTGTATAATCTCTTGATTGTTGCTTAATTTGCATATACATGTATATTGTAGAAAAGGAAATGGCAACTCCAGTGTTTCTTGCCTGGGAAATTCCATGGACAGAGGAGCCTGGCGGGCTATAGTTCATGGGGTCACAAAAGGTCAGACACAACTTCACAATTAAACAACATTAAAAGTGTATATAGATATGTAAGATTAAAATTTCTTGACTGTTGTTTGATATATTATACATTTAATAATAAACAAGCCAGGAAATAACTTTTAATTACTTTTTGATGTTTCTTTTGTTCCTTTATTGCTTGATATATTGTTTAATAAAGAAAGCATTATCAACAAAAGGATAATCCTCTTGCCCTAAGGAGCCGGGGGCCTGATAATTACCACATCAACCATAGCTACAGAATATCCATAGAAAATGAGAGAACTGTGACACACAATTTTTTTGTGTGGGAAGTTATTCTAAGGAAAGGACAAAATGGGGAGAAAGTTCATCTTCCTTTATGAGAGAAAATACTGAAATAAAAACTTTATATTTTTATACAAAGCATGTTACAGTTAAAAAATAATTAACAGGCAATGCAAAGATGCAATATTTTTAAAATATAAAGAAATTTGAAGGCCTAAAAACATTTCAGAAAATAAGAATGGTAAGGACCAAAGAAAAAGAAATAGAGTATATTTTATAAAATGCTATATTTTGAAAATATAAGGAAGTAACTCAAGTAGGAAGTTACAAGAAAAAGAAAGAATGCATGAAAGAAAGGAAGGAAGGAGGGGAAAGTCAAAGTCATGCAGATAAGTCCTCTCAAATTCCAAAATCACAGTAATGTTTACTCCATATATACATGATGGATATTTTGTAGTCTAAATAAAATCATCATATATAAAACAAAAGATGCTAGAGGGTATGAAAATAGAAGTGTCAGTGTGCAATCCCTATTGAGTTTTCTCATGTCCAGTACAAGGCGTCTTTGTGGTTGATAAGAGGCACTTTTCTCAAGAGATACTTGACTGCTGATGGGACACCCTTCCTTCCTGATCCTCACCAGCAACCCCAGGGAATACTCCCGTCTGAAGTTCTCTTCAACCAAGTAATTATGTTGGTGCTTTTGGTAGCTCCATCTTTCAAGCCGAATTCCACTCCACCCTTGCCACTGGATATCACAGAAGGGTTCCCAGGACCTTTGGCTCATTTGTAAATAATGCTATTACCTGTTCTTCACATAAATTGCAAAACTGTTTCAGGTGTTGTCAAAATATTTATATTCTAACAAAAGAGTAATCAAAATTAACTGGGATTTAAAAGGTTGCTTCTACACAGGAGACAAAAGTATTCATTCCAATTAGTATGAAATTTAATATTTAATGCACTAATCTCAACTTCAAGCATTATTCTGAACTCCAGTCCTCATTTACATTTAAATTTCATTGTTATTCTTGTCTCAAGCACAGTGAAACTACAGAATACATACACATGGGTAATACCTTCCATGGGTAGATATGATTAACCACAGCAATCATAACATGTTAAACTCTGACTGAATGCAAGTGAAATTACATCACTCATTTTTCTCAATTTAGTTCAGTTCAGTTCAGTTGCTCAATCATGTCTGACTCTTTGTGACTCCATAAATCACAGCACGCCAGGCCTCCCTGTCCATCACCAACTCCCGGAGTCTACCCAATCCCATGTCCATTGAGTCAGTGATGCCATCCAACCATCTCATCCTCTGTTGTCCCCTTCTCCTCCTGCCCCCAAATCTTCCCAGCATTAGGGTCTTTTCCAGTGAGTCAACTCTTTGCGTGAGGTGGCCAAAGTATTGGAGTTTCAGCCTCAATTAGGGTTTCCCAATTGCTGGGAGTTGACAGTGATTGTGTGACTCTGGGTACTATATACCCATTTTTCTCATATTTTTTCTCCAAGTGTCCAGATAGAAAATTAAGACAATTTTCTTACAAGGCTATGGATCAGAAATACCACTTCAATCATTTGGTTGTATAAAAATACTTACTTCCGCAATTCTTCAACACATCAGAACATTAAACAGGAAAAGAAACACGCTTGTTCTCTTAACCTTCACCCTTTCTCGAATATCCTAAGGAAATATGTTTCCCCATCTATCTGCCATGAAGTGATAGGACCGAATACCATGATCTTAGTTTTCTGAATGTTGAGCTTTAAGCCAACTTTTTCACTCTCCTCTTTCACTTTCATCAAGAGAAAAAGTATTAATTCCAATTAGTATGAAATTTAATATTTAATGCACTAATCTCAACCTCGAGCATCATTCTGAAGTCCAGTCCTCATTTACATTTAAATTTTATTCAGTTTTATTTTTATTAATTTTTCTAATTAATTTTCCTCAATCCTTTCCAGTAAACATCACAGTTAATTGTTTCAAGGAATATCTACAATAATATCTTAGCTTTTGATGCCCTAAAATGCTAGTCAGAACTCAGCAGCATGAATGACTATGTACATATGCCATGATAATCGTTCTGTAAGTCTCAGTTCTGTTCTTCTCTTTATAGATGTACAAAAGCTAAAAAAAAAATTACTTTGAAAGATCTTAATTTTATCTTTACATATTGTATATATACAATTTTTTTTTAATTTTCTATTATACCAATACCAGACAATTTCGCAAGGCCATTTTCACTTATTTGTCATATACATACACACATTCACACTCACATACCAACTTCAAAGTTTGGAATTAGCACACCCATTCAGCTTTGCATAAATATTAACAATTTGGCTTTTATCAACAAGGGTACAAAATTGACTCTCAGACTAAAGAAATATATGAGATGTCTTTCAAAAGATCCAGGTCTCGCAATATTTAGATGATATATATTAAAGTCTCAATATATATTGAGTCCACTTTTGACACCAACAACGACTAGAATAATGGTAATCAATTCCAGATTTCATATGCTATTTCTTTTTTAAAATTTATATTCTCACACTTTTGACACACCACAGTAATTACAATTCAGCTTTCAATCTTTACTCCAACATATATGTAATTATTACTGTAAGAGCTCTAATTCTTAATGTTATACAAGCAGCATAGTGTAAAGGCTTAGGAAATATGAAAGACCTAGAATCAAATTTAGCTCCACAATTTTGACTCAAGATAGCAGCAAGAGGGATTAACAGATACACACTACTATATATAAAACAGATGAGCAAAAAGGACCTACGATATACCACAGGGAACTATATTTAATATCTTTTAATCACTTTTAATGGAAAATATCTGAAAAAGCCTACATGTATGAATGTTGTATCTATAGCTCAAATATTGCAAATCAACTATACTTCAATAATAAAGAAAAAAATAGGCTTCAAGCAAAAAAAGTGGCAGAAAAAGAATATGTATGTACTTCTTTTATATCCCTAAGTCTACCTCCCCTATAACATGAGTCTAATATGAAATACAGCCTTAATAAGAAATGATAGAGGGGAAAAAAGAGATTTTAAAAGATTTATTTAGCATAGTGCTTAGAAAACAAGAATCCAGAAGCACACTTTGGAAATACTCAAAGAATAAGGTAGGGAAGGTGCCAATTTTGGGGAAAAAAAGATCTGAGAAAGATGAAAACAGAGCCTTGGAGTCAAGAATCATCTTCTCCCAAGGAAGTATATAGAACTACAAACACAGTCAAGTTATGGTTTGCTCTAGAAATGAATGAATGGTCAAAATGAGGAAGTTTATAAACATAGTTTATTATCTACAAATTGAAGAAGAAAAAAATCAAATTATTTTATTGCTGTTTATTGTTGTTTAGTTGCTAACTTGTGTCCAACTCAGTTGCAATCCCATGGACAGTAGCCCACCAAGCTTCTCTGTCCATGGAATCTGCGCCACCGGGAAAGCACAATTATTTTATTACCAAATGCTGAAATGACATTAGGGAAATTAATCAACTAATTAAATGTGAGCCAAATAGTAATAGAAATTACTTAGAAGGCATTTACCAAAATACCACTGCAAGCTTCACTGTAAGTAGTAAAACAGTTTCATTATTCTGACAAAGTCAAGAATGCCCTCTACCACCGTAATAATTCAGCACTGCTTTTGAGATTCTCAAACGTAAATTCAGTAAAAAAATTAAATAATTGCTATCAGTCTCAGGAAAAGTAGAATTCTTTCCACTCATAACTATATATGCTTCAATTTAAAGGCATGTAAATACTTAGTTTTCTGCTTCCACTGCATTAATATTTAAATGTGCAAATAGAAAAAAATATTCTTTATACTCACCCAATACCTAGGAATATATTTAATAATTAAAAAGAAAGAACTTATATAAAGAAAACTAGATACTTACTTCAAAGATTCAAACAAAATGTCAAGAAATCAAAAAACTTATTTTCAAATGGTAGATCTGACATTAAAATATTAATTTTTCTAAATTAATAAGTAAATAGAATACACTTCCAAATGTAATCCTGTAGCCTATTATTGGAATTAGAGTCAATGATATTAGAAGACTAAATGTCAGAAAATAGACAAGAAACTAAAAAAAGAAGGCTAGTGTGGGTGGGAAGTGGACTAGGGGAAATGATATTTAATATCTAGGCCATTCTAATCAAAACAGTATAATGTTGGCATAGTAATAGCCAAATAGTTCAGAAAAACAAAAGAGAGAGCTCAGGATTCAAATATCAGTGCATGCAATTACTTATATAAGAATTGTGAAAAAGAGATATAAGGATGGAGCACTCCAGCACTCCAACACTCTGGAAGATGTGACTTACAAAGTCATCAGAATCACAGAGCTAAATACAGGAGGATAAACGTGGAGAGGAGAAAGACAAGAGTTAAATTAGCAACACATTATGGAAAAATAGCCATTAAAAAGAATGACTGGGCACTGTATCATTTACTTTGGAGGGATTTCTAGGAACTATGCTTAAAAGCAAAAAGCAACGTGCAGAAAAGTTGAATTAATATTATCCTACTTATATAAAGGGCTTCCCAGGTGGTGCCAGTGGGAAAGAACCCACCTGCCAACATAGGAGACAGAGTCACAGGTTCGATCCCTGGGTCAGGAAGCTCCCCTGGAGGAGGGCATGGCAACCCACTCCAGTTTTCTTACCTGGAGAATCTCATGGACAGAGGAGCCTGGTGGGCTACGGTCCATAGGGTAGCAAAGAGCCACCAGACATTACTGAAGGGACTTAGCACACACACATGCACTTATGTAAAATGAATTATGAACCTTTCCCCATCCCTGAAAACAAAAAGATGTAAGCATGGGTGTTCATATAGAAACATATGAGCAAGCAGAAAGATAAGAAAGAATATGTATGAGAAAGAATATGTCACTATGAGAATATAGGAGAGAATGGAGGGGAAAATAAACAACAAATTGACAATACTAATATAATAATAGTATATAATTTTTAAAGTTTCACATGACCTTTAAAATTACTTGTGCATTGTGATGAGGGAGGAGATAGATGGGCTCCAGGCTAGACATTTACAGCTGGCTTTCTGTTTACATTCCATGGGACAGGAAGAAGTGGGCTTCAGGCTAGATACTCAAAATTGTTAGCATTTCCTGAGACAAGACATAGGTGGGTTTCTAAGCTCCCCATTGAATTGGTTGAGACTTTTGTAGTAACTGCATCCTAGCCCAGTTTCTCTCACTTTCCTTGCTCCTTCATACTGTGTCCAATTAATTTCCTGAACACAAGCACTTTTTTCAGAGTCTCTTTCCTGGGAAGCCCAACCTAGGGTTCCATGTGACCTTAATTATGTGAAAATAATCATATAGTTGTTTCTAATGTGAGTGCATATATGTTAATATACTGACAAAAAATGACATGAAATATGGTCTCCGAAATATTAGCGTGGGGTCTGACAGTGAGGTTGAGATTGCAGGTCACCTTTTCCTCCTACCTACATTTTAACTTGCTTTTTCAATTTCGCCATGAGAACATGTCATTTTTATAATCAGGAAAATTATATTTACATAAAAAGTTAAATGCTCGCTAGAATAATTAGAATCAGGTGGCTATTATAAATTGAGAGGAGAATGAGAAGACAATAAGAAACTAATACATTGCTTTTCATAGCAAGTAGTCATAAGACATGGCATAAAGATGATTAATCACAAAATGGGGAATGAACATATTATTTTAGAGTTATTGTGATAATATCTAGAAGAAGCAAAAACTAAAATTATTAAAACTTATTACTATGAAATATGAGGCTTGAAGTATGAAATGTGAGGAATAGTGCCTTTTGCTTTTCATTTTGTTTTCTGTACGGTTTAAATTCTTTTTTCTATCGTATGTGCTATCACTCTGGGAAACAATTTCTTAGTTTCTTTGAGAAAAATAGCACACATTAAAACAAGTCAGAAATAAAATCTTAAAGATTATAGTATATTAGAGCTATAATAAAACTGTGGTTATTTATGCCTTTACTGTCAAACTCTCTGCAGTGTTATTTCCCATAATTTATACAAATACATAAAACTTAAAATAAGCCTTTGCCACCAACCAGATATGGCATCTTAAAGGTGTGAGTAACCTCTATAAGGGGCTTCCCTGGTGGCTCAGTGGTAAAGAATCCACTGCCAATGCAGGAGATGCAGGTTCAATCCCTGGGTCAAGAAGATTCCCTGGAGAAGGAAATGGCAACATATCCAGTCGGTTGCCTGGGGAATCCCATGGATGGAGGAGCCTGGCAGGCTACAGTCCATGGGGTCACAAAGAGTTGAACACAGCTTAGCAACTAAAATCAAAAACAACAAACCACTGTAAGAATTTGTTAACCTCTGTTTTCCTCATCTAGAATATGGCTATAACAGTAACAGCCTCATGGGTGTGAATTAAATGAAATAATGCATATATGATGCTTAGTAGAGACCCTGCCACATAGAAGCATTTGGTAAGTGATAAACGAAGGCCTGATTTTTCATCTTTCTTGCCAGTTTCATTTATTCATGTAGATTTTCAATAGGTATCATATGTTCAAGTTAATTTCTATGTTTCCAGAGTAATTACTAATGGTATCAAACTTTTCCTCTCAAAAATTTCCCAGTCTGTTTAATTTATTAATAACAAACCTAATATAAGAAAGAGAAAGAATTCAGATATTCTTCTCAAGTTCATAAGGCACATCTCATCTCTCTGCATATTTCTTAGCTAAGATTATGGAGAATTAAGACTGTCTATTATACACAATATATATTTCACATATAAATTATACAATCATTGAAGGGTTCAACTCTGTACCATGTTTGAGTAATCAAAGATGAGGATATCATTACTAGAGTATTATAACAACACAAATATATTATTTTGGATTTGAGTTTACTGTCCGCACCTTTAGAAAGAGTTCAACTGAGCAGTCATTATTATTTTTCCCCACAAAGAACACAGGTCACCCTAAATAAGAAAAAAATCTCAAGGGAGATACAGGAATGGATCCCCCTATTTCTATACTCCCCACCTTTCCTAAACAGCTCACTGTATTTCTTTGAAGCATCTTTCAGTTTCCTGAGATACAAAAATATAAAATTAACTTCTTATTATAAGAAAGCCCTTTGGGAACACTAGGACATTATAAATGGACTCTTTTCTCATATCGAATAGACTATATATTTTGAAAGATTTTATTATCAGTTTCCCATTTTTTAAAATCAAGCACATTAACTATAAAATCACACTGACTGTCCAGAGGAAATTAGAGTTTTACCTGTGCCTCTTTCAATGATCCATCTGTAGTATCTAATCATCTCAGACAAAGATATGTTCCAACAAAACCGTACTCAGTGGTGCCTCTGCAAAGCCAGTCTTAGTAATTAGGACTCCATCTTCCAGCCATTATCCACACAACTACCAGCGACCCAGAAAACTCCTGCTGACATTGAAGAACATAATGAATGCATAGTAGGCGATTCCTAGTCCATCCCCCTTTGAGAGTCTGTGTATCACTTCTTCACACAGACCTTCTACCTAAAGGAAAGTATCAAATGCTGAACTACAAGCAGCAGGCCTAAAGAGAACAAAATTATATATAAGCAGACAATGATTCTAAATGGTCAATACTATTTAAATGACTCTAGATCATAATTTTTTACTGTGAGCTGATCTCAGTTCCATTCCAACATCTCCAGTCAGAGATTAATTTTTCTTAATTGCTAAAAGAAATCCGCATATCAGGCAAATCCTCTCACAGCCCCTCAAACACACCATAATCATTTCTGCCCCTAAACACGTATATTCAATGTTGCCTCTAACAGGAATACATTACAATTTCTGCACATTTTACTCATCCCGATATTTGATGTCTTTTCTGATCCATATCATAATTTTATAAGGATGTCTTTTGCCAGCCATTTCCCCAGCCACATCAGAGGCTGAGCTCTTGCATCTCTATTTCCAGCACCATTACCTACTGCCTGACACTGTCTCCAGGAGTCTGTTTACCTAAGTGTCAACCTGAGTGCTTAAAAAGACACAGCTGTGGCAGAGAATCTCCAGCTTTTCATCACATTCATTTCCTTTTCTTGTAAGACTTACAGTTCTGCCCCACTTTTCAGGCTTCCTTGCAGTCTAGTTTGTCCATGTGACTGAGTTACAGTCAATTGTGAGTGGAAGTGATGTGTGCCAGTTTGGTCTAACCCGTAAAAAATATCCCATGTGCAATGATCTTTCCACACCCCAAAATTTGAGTCACACAATTATATCAATCTTCAAAAGCAGGAACTGAAGATAGTGGAGCCACAATATGGATTTACCTTATAGACAAAGATGCTCCCTAACCAGGAATACCTTCTTTGGACTGTTAGATACCTGCATGATCACGCATGCATGCAAAATCTCTTCAGTCATGTCTGACTCTTTGCAACCCTATGGACAGTAGCCCACCAGGCTCCTCTGTCCATGGGATTCTCCAGGCAAGAATACTGGAGTGGGTTATCATGTCCTCCTCCAGGGGATCTTCCTGACTCAGGGATCAAATCCAAGCCTCTTATGTCTCCTGCACTGGCAAGCAGGTTCTTTACCACTAACCACCTGGAAATTTACATTGTGTTAATTCATGGATATTTGGTTATTCTGTGTCCATGTTTGGCATTGCCCAAATTAATACAGAAATCAAAATCAAGTGGGGTTCCTAGAGTTCAGACAGGACTTAATAAAGGAATTGATATGAGAGGCTGAAAAGAGAAAGATTTATGTTACACAATAGCAAAAGAAGAGACAATTTAGGGTACAAACAATATGCCTATTGAGCCTGTATATCCAAGGAAGTAAAAGTGACATTCACTCACGCGTGTCTGACTCTTTGCAACCCCATGGACTATAGAGTCCATGGAATTCTCCAGGCCAGGATACTGGAGTGGGTAGCCTTTCCTTTCTCCAGGGGATCTTCCCAACCAAGGGATCGAACCCTGGTCTCCCACATTGCAGGTGGATATTTTACCAGCTGAGCTACAAGGGAAGCCCATATCCAAAGAAAGTGGTTGCAAAAAGTTAGTGTGCATTACTTTTCCTTTCTATTCTTTACAAAATTTTAAGGGCTGCATATGTGTGTTTCCCTATACTGCAAATGTTGAAGTCCTACACCCCAATGTGGTGGTATTAGGAAGTAGGGACTCTAGGAGGTGGCTAAGTTAAATGAGATCATGAAGGTAGAACCCTCAAGATGGGACTAGTACCTCTGTAAGAGAAATAACAGATCAGGAATCTCTCTGTCTGCTTTGTGAGGATGCAGCAAGAAGACGGCCATCTGCAAGCCAGGAAGAGAGTCATCACTGGAACCCAACCATGATGGCATACTGATCTTGGATTGCCCAGCCTCCAGGACTATGAGAAATATAAATTTGTTTTTTATGCCACAAATCTATATTTTTGTTATAGCCACCTGAACAGACTAAGATACATGATACTAAAGAGATGTGCTAAGGAAAGAATTAATTGGATTAAAGGAAATATGAAAGGGAGAGAACCTAGAAATGCAAAGTCTTGGATTAGAAAATTAGAGAACTCAACTGCCTTCAGACCTCTACTATAAGAATAAAAGACTGAAAATGACATTGAAGGACAGAGGCACATTGATGCTCAATTAAGCTAAGTGTCTCACCCTTAAGCAAATTAGATTGCAAATGTTTCCTTCCCAAAGAAGCCTATTGTGTTTCAGATGTCATAGAAATAGTCCCATTAAAGTGATAAATAGAGGCAAGATATATTGAAACCCTCTCTCAGACACCACCAGGAAATCATATTGATTAAGCAAAAATGAGTTTATTAAATTTATTGCAGTGGAAGAACACCACCTTGACAGTCTCAGTAGTATCTCAAAATCTTGGAATTAGAAAATTATAGAAAAGTTTTAGGGCCTAGGTCGAGTGAATGTGAGGTAGATGTTACAAGGCAACATCCCAAGGCAACCAGGGATCTGGTTCAAAATGGGCAAATTATGACATACTAGTTTTGCATTTGTGCGCACAGTGTGGCAATGGCCTTGAAGCTTGATGAACAAGCTATTGTTCTTAATGAATATGTTAGTTGCTCTTATAGTCCAGGAAAAGGCATTTTCTGGACCAAGTAACTAACTTGTGATTCGTCTCAGTACTATTTAAAACAGGACAAGGTCATATATTCAAAAGCAGAGGATAGAATGGTTTAAGTAATTATTTAACATAGAGGAAAGAAATTATGTTGTCATAATAAACATTTAGTCTATAAACAAACTTTTAGTCATTCTCCATCCAGTTCGTTCTATAGGATAGATTGTCATCTGGAATCATGATCAACCCAAATGTGCATTGCTATTTGATGGGTCATGATTAGATAATAAGTGTCCTTGATGGATGATAATCTATCAGATCATTTGACAGAAAAACAGCTATATATTATCATTTAGAACTCTGAAGATAAAACATTTGAACACTATAACACAGGCAAATGCTAAGGGAAGGATTATGGTCAAAGTTTATAATCTACTTCTAAGCCAAGACAGAAGAATACCTAAATTAAAGCAAGAGAATAGATCCGATGGCCAATGTGAAGAGGTTATAGTATATAATTGAGTTATTGTTATGAGACACAATAAAAATTCCAGAAAAACCTGTAGGGTTAGAGGAAACAATATAATATCCAGGACAGCTCTGTTTAGAATCACCACTGACCTGGTTTCATGAGCTTCTTAAGCAAGGATATCTATAGTTTTAATGGCACTGTCATTCTATCCCATCAATCTGTGAACTATCACATTTAGGACATGCCCCATCTCCCCCAGATACTTTCTAAAGCAACAAATAAAGAGACTTGAGGACAGAAGAAAGAAGACGAAAATTCCCTTTTAGGAGTTAAATTTTGGAATCTCAAACTGAGAGCTGGTTTTTCTCATTTTTAACTAAGTTTCCTAAAGACTTCAATTTTTTTTCTTTTGCATTTTTATTTTGAGAGAGAAAAAATGGCATATAAAATTGGGTCCATAGTGACATCAGGTGCTATTCTGAATATAGGCAACAGCTACTAAGACAATCGGACCCTTATCCTGTTTTGCAGATAATAGTCAATAAACCTTTCATGCACAAATTCAGTACCATTTGTTGAAAGTAACCCAGTGCACTTTTTGAGCCAGAATACCTCTGGAGGTTGCCTAATTATTCTGTAAACTTTTAGTGCTACTCAGTAAGAGTGGGTTGGAGTCAGACAGTGAGATTTAAATTAGGTAGATCATCTGTTAGAGCTATAGTAAAACAGCATGAGGTGAAGCTTAAGAAGTAAGAGTTCTTGCAGTTGTGTTAAAATGAAGTGGTGTCTTAATCAGCTTGGACTGCCATAACAAAATACCACAGACTAGGTAGCTTAACCAACAGAAATTTATTTTCTCACAGTTCTGGAGATTGGAAGTCTGATATCGGCTGCCAGTATGGTGAGGTTCTTTTTTTTTTTAATTAATTGGAGGCTAATTACTTTATAATACTGTAGTGGTTTTTGACATATAGTCACATGAATCAGGCATGGGTGTATATGTATCCCCCATCATGAACCCCCCTCCCACCTCCCTCCCCATCCCATCCTTCTGGGTCATCCTAGTGCACCAGCCCTGAGCACCCTGTCTCATACATTGAACCTGGACTGGCATCTGTTCCACATATGATAATATACATGTTACAATGTTATTCTCTCAAATCATCCCACCCTCACCTTCTTCCACCAAGTCCAAAAATCTGTTCTTTACATCTGTGTCCCTTTTGCAGTCTGGCATATAGGGTCATTGTTACAATCTTTCTAAATTCCATATATATGCGTTTATATACTGTATTAGAGTTTTTCATTCTGACTTACTTCACTCTGTATAATAGGCTTCAGTTTCATCCACCTCATTAGAACTGATTCAAAAGTATTATTTTTAATAGCTGAGTAATAGTTCATTGTGTATATGTACCACAACTTTCTTATCCATTCATGTGCCAATGGACATCTAGATTGCTTCCATATCCTGGCTATTATAAACAGTGCTGCGATGAACATTGGGGTACACGTGTCTCTTTCAAGTCTGGTTGCCTCAGTGTGTATGCACAGCAGAGGGATTTCTGGGTCATATGGCAGTTCTATTTCCAGTTTTTAAATGGATCTCCACTCTCTTCTCCATAGCAGCTGTACTAGTTTGCATTCCCACCAACAGTGTAAGAGGGTTCCCTTTTCACCACACCCTCTCCAGCATTTATTGCTTGTAGGCTTTTTGATAGCAGCCATTCTGACTGGCGTGAGATGGTACCTCATTATGGTTTTGATTTGCATTTCTCTGATAATGAGTGATCTTGAGCACCTTTTCATGTGTTTGTTAGCCATCTCTATGTCTTCTTTGGAGAAATGTCTGTTTAGTTCTTTGGGTCACTTTTTGATTGGGTTGTTTATTTTTTTGGAATTGAGCTGCAGGAGCTGCTTGTATATTTTTGAGATTAATTCTTTGTCAGTTTCTTCATTTGCTATTATTTTCTCCCATTCTGCAGGCTGTCTTTTCACCTTGCTTATGGTTTCCTTCATTGTACAAAAGCTTATAAGTTGAATTAGGTCTCATTTGTTTATTTTTTGTTATATTTCCATTACTCTAGGGGGTGGGTCATAGAGGATCCTGCTATAATTTATGTCAGAGAGTGTTTTGCCTATGCTTTCCTCTAGGAGTTTTATAGTTTCTGGTCTTACATTTAGAACTTTAATCCATTTTGAGTTTATTTTTGTGTATGGTGTTAGAAAGTGTTCTAGTTTCATTCTTTTACAAGTAGTTGACCCGTTTTCCCAGCACCATCTGTTAAAGAGATTGTCTTTTCTCCATTGTATATTCTTGCCTCCTTTGTCAAAGATAAGGTGTCCATAGGTGCGAGGATTTATCTCTGGGATTTCTATTTTGTTCCATTGATCTATATTTCTGTCTTTGTGCCAATACCATACTGTCTTTATGACTGTAGCTCTGTAGTATAGTCTGAAGTCAGGCAGGTTGATTCCTCCAGTTCCATTCTTCTTTCTCAAGATTGCTTTGGCTATTCGAGGTTTTTTTTGTATTTCCATACAAATTGTGAAATTATTTGTTCTAGTTCTCTAAGAAATACCATTGGTAGCTTGATAGGGATTGCATTGAATCTATAGATTGCTTTGCGTAGTATACTCATTTTCACTATATTGATTCTTCCAACCCATGAATATAGTATATTTCTCCATCTATTTGTGTCATCTTTGATTTCTTCCATCAGAGTTTTATAGTTTTCTATATAGATAGGTCTTTTGTTTCTTTAGGTAGATTTATTCCTAAGTATTTTATTATTTTCGTCACAATGGTGAATGGAATTGTTTCCTTGATTTCTCTATTTTCTCATTGTTAGTACATAGGAATGCAAGGGATTTCTGTGTGTTAATTTTATATCCTGCAACTTTACTATATTCATTGATTAGCTCTAGTAATTTTCTGGTGGAATCTTTAGGGTTTTCTATGTAGAGGATCATGTCATCTGCAAACAGTGAGAATTTTACTTCTTTTCCAATCTGGACTCCTTTTATTTATGTTTCTTCTCTGACTGCTGTGGCTAAAACTTCCAAAACTATATTGAAAACTAGTGGTGAGAGTGGATACCCTTGTCTTATTCCTGACTTTAGGGGAAATGCTTTCAATTTTTCACCATTGAGGAAAATGTTTGCTGTGGGTTTATCATATATGGCTTTTATTATGTTGAGGTATGTTCCTTCTATGCCTGCTTTCTAGAGGGTTTTTATCAAAAAAGGATGTTGAATTTTGTCAAAGGGTTTCTCTGCATCTTTTGAGATAATCATATGGGTTTTATCTTTCAATTTGTTAATGTGGTGTATCACACTGATTGATTTGTGAATATTGAAGAATCCTTGCATCCCTGGGATAAAGCCCACTTGGTCATGGTGTATGATCTTTTAATATGTTGTTGTATTCTGTTTGCTAGAATTTTGTTAAAGATTTTTGCATCTATGTTCATCAGTGATATTGGCCTGTAGTTTTCTTTTTTTGTGGTATCTTTGTCTGGTTTTGGTATTAGGGTGATGGTGACCTCATAGAATGAGTTTGGAAGTTTACCTTCCTCTGCAATTTTCCAGAAGAGTTTGAGCAGGATAGGTGTTAGCTCTTCTCTAAATTTTTGGTTCAGCTCTAAAGCCATCTGGTCCTGGGCTTTCGTTTGTTGGAAGATTTCTGATTACAGTTTTGATTTCTGTGTTTCTGATGGGCCTGTTAAGATTTTCTATTTCTTCCTGGTTCAGTTTTGGAAAGTTATACTTTTCTAAGAATTTGTCCATTACTTCCAAGTTGTCCATTTTATTGGCATATAGTTGCTGATAGTAATCTATCATGATCCTTTGTATTTCAGTGTTGTCTGTCGTGATTTCTCCATTTTCATTTCTAATTTTTTTTCCTTGATGAGTTAGCTAATGGTTTGTCTGTTTTATTTATCTTCTCAAAGAATCAACTTTTAGCTTTGTTGATTTTGGTTATGGTATCCTTTGTTTCTTTTTCATTTATTTCTGCCCTAGTTTTTATGATTTTTTTCCTTCTACTAACCCTGGGGTTCTTCATTTCTTCTTTTTCAAGTTGCTTTAGGTGTAGAGTTAGGTTATTTGATTTTTCTCCTGTATCTTGAGGTAAGCTTATATTGCTATGAGCCTTCCCCTTAGCACTGCTTTTACTGAATCCCATAGGTTTTGGGTTGTTGTGTTTTCATTTTCATTTGTTTCTATGCATATTTTGATTTCTTTTTTTATTTCTTCTGTGATTTGATGGTTATTCAGAAGCATGTTGTTTAGCCTCCATATGTTGGAGTTGTTAGTTTTTTTCTTGTAGTTGACATCTAATCTTACAACATGTGATCGGAAAAAATGCCTGAGATGATTTCCATTTTTTTTAATTTACCAAGGCTAGATTTATGGCCCAGAATGTGATCTATCCTGGAGAAGGTTCTTTGTTCACTTGAGAAAAAGATGAAATTTATTATTTTGGGGTGAAATGTCCTATAGATATCAATTAGGTCTAACTGGCCCATTGTTTCCTTTAAAGTTTGTGTTTCCTTGCTAATTTTCTGTTTAGTTGATCTATCTATAGGTGTGAGTGGAGTATTAAAGTCTCCCACTAATATTGTGTTACTGTTAATTTCCCCTTTCATACTTGTTAGCATTTGCCTTACATATTGCAGTGCTCCTATGTTGGGTGCACATATAGTTATAATTGTTATATCTTCTTCTTGGATTGATTCTTTGATCACTATGTAGTGTCCTTCTTTGTCTCTTTTCACAGCCTTTATTTCAAAGTCTATTTATCTGATATGAGTATTGCTATTCCTGCTTTCCTTTGGTCTCCATTTGCATGAAATATCATTTTCCAGCCCTTTACTTTCAGTCTGTATGTGTCCCTTGGTTTGAGGTGGGTCTCTTGTAAACAGCATATATAGGGGTCTTTGTATCCATTCAGCCAGTCTTTGTCCTTTGGTTGGGGCATTCAACCCATTCACATTTAAGGTAATTATTGATAAGTATGATCCTGTTGCCATTTACTTTGTTGTTTTAGGTTCGAGTTTATAAACCTTTTCTGTTTCTTGTCTAGAGAATATCCTTTAGCATTTGTTGAAGAGCTGGTTTGGTGGTGCTGAATTCTCTCAGCTTTTGTTTGTCTGTAAAGCTTTTGATTTCTCCTCATATTTGAATGAGATCCTTGCTGGGTACAGTAATCTGGGTTGTAGGTTTTTCTCTTTCATCACTTTAAGTATGTCCTGCCATTCCCTTCTGGCCTGAAGAGTTTCTGTTGAAAGATCAGCTGTTATACTTACAGGGATCCCCTTGATTAATATGTGTCTTGGGGTGTTCCACCTTGGGTTTATCCTGTTTGGGACTCTCTGTGTTTCTTGGACTTGGGTGGCTCTTTCCTTCCCCACTTTAGGGAAGTTTTCAACTATTATCTCCTCAATAATTTTCTCATGGCTTTTCTTTTTGTCTTCTTCTTCTGGGACTCCTATGATTCAAACGTTGGGCATTTAACATTGTCCCGTAGGTCTCTGAGGTTGTCCTCATTTGATTCTCTTTTTTTTTCTCTCTCTCTGCTTCATTCATTTCCACCATTCTATCTTCCACCTCACTTATCCTATCTTCTTCCTCAGTTATTCTACTATTGGTTCCCCCCAGAGTGTTTTTGATCTCGTTTATTGAATTATTCATTATTGATTGATTCTTTTATTTCTTCAAGGTCCTTGTTAACCTTTTCTTACATATTCTCAATCCTTGTCTCCAGACTACTTATCTGTAACTCCATTTTGTTTTCAAGATTTTGGATCACTTTTACTATCATTATTCTGAATTCTTTTTCAGGTAGACTCCCTATCTCCTCCTCTTTTGTCTGGTTTGGTGAGCATTTATCATGTTCCTTTACCTGATGAATATTTCTCTTCCTTTTCATGTTGTTTAGATTGCTGTGTTTGGGGTGGCCTTTCTGTATGCTGGAAGTTTGTGGTTCCTCTTTACTGTGAAGGTTGCTCCCTGTGGGTAGGGTTGGATGAGTGGCTTGTCAAGGTTTCCTGGTTAGGGAAGCTTGCATCAGTATTCTGGTAGGTGGAGCTGGATCTCTTCTCTCTGAGTGCAATGAAATGTCCAGTAATGAGTTTTGAGGTGTCTATGGGTTTGGTGTGGCTTTTGGCCACCTGTATGTTCATGCCCAGGGCTATGTTCCTGCACTGCTGGAGAATTAGCATGGCGTGTCTTGCTCTGAAACTTGTGGCTCTTGAGTGGAGCTTGGTTTCAGTGTAGGTATGGAGGCGTTTGGATGAGCTCTTGTTGATTAATATTCCCTGGAGTCAGGATTTCTCTGGTGTTCTCAAGTTTTGGATTTAAGCCTCCTGCCTATGGCTTTCAGTCTTATTATTATGGTAGCCTAAAATGTCTCCATCCATACAGCACCAATGATAAAATATCCAGGTTAATGGTGAAAAGATTCTCCACAGTGAGGGACACCCAGAGGGGTTCACAGAGTTACATGGAGAAGAGAAGAGGGAGGAGGGAGATAGAGGTGACCAGGAGGAGAAGAGGGGGAATCAAAAGGGGAGAGAGCAATCTAGTCAGTAATCAATTCCCTATGTGCTCTCTACAGTCTGGAACACTCAGAGAGATTCACAGAGTTAAGTAGGGAAGAGAAAGGGGGAGGGAGGAGATAGAGGTGACCTGGGGGGAAAAAAAGGAAAGTCAAAAGGGGAGAGAGAAATCAAGCCAGTAATCACACTCCTACGTAAAAATGGGTACTGAAGATTGGATTCTTATAGGTACAAAATTGATTTTAAAAAAAAAAAAGCAAAGATTAAAAATCTAGTGTAGAGATTAGACTCTCAAAAATACAATATAAAAAAATCACAAAAATTACAAAAAATATATATATATGAAATTTGCTTTAAAAATAGTCTTTTTGCAAGGTAATAGAAGGTTTTAAAAATGAAAATTAAAGGAGTAGTAAAGAACTTTAAAAATTTTTTTTAATTTAAAAATTAAAAATGATAATAATAAAATATATCTAGGAATTTCTCTGGAGCTGTTGAGGGCAGCGAGGGGTCAGTTCAGTTTCTGATAGTTCCTTATTCCAACTTATACTTCTCAAGATCTATAGGCCCCTTCCAATGTAATCAATGCTAACTACAGGGTTTTAATCTATTACACCTGTCACTTCCAAAGCGATTCCTTCTTCTTTGTTTATTTTGGCTTCCTCTGTTTGCAAGTCTCTTCAGTGTCTAATTTCCATCCTGACACAAGGGGGCAAAGGTGGTCACTATTTAAGGTCGCTTGTTCAATTGTGCTGTGGGGGGTGGTGGGGGGCAGGGAGGAACCCTGCAAACACATATCACTGGCATGTGTGGGGAGTGCTCACAGTGTCTCAGCCACACTGGGTTTTCCCCCACCCACACGTGTGTGCTTTCCTGGTCTACACTGCTCTGGCTCCAGGTTGCTCTGCAGGGGAACTGTCTAAAGCGGGCCCTGGGTTGCGTGCACATCCCTGGTCTAAGCTGCTCAGGTTCAGGTTCTTGCGTACTCCACAAAGGCACAGATTTGGTTGGGCCTGCGTTTTGTGCCCTTCCCAGGTCCGAGCAGCTCAGGTGACTGGATGCTTGGTGAGCTCACTCTGCCCAGGTGGGGGGTGTGTCTCATCACCTCCCTGGCCCAGCTGCTGTTCCCCAGGTGGGGGTGCATCTCATCACCTGCCCAGTCCCAGCTGCTGTTTCCCAGGTGGGGGGAGGGGGTGCGTCTCATCACCTGCCCAGTCCCAGCTGCTGTTCCCCAGGTGGGGGTGTGTCTCATCACCTCCCCAGTCCCAGCTGCTGTTCCCAGATTGCACCGCGAGAGCATCGTCTCAGGTGTGCCGTGTGTCTCCTCTGGGAGCCGATCTCAGGCTGCGACCCTCCTGGTGGATGTCAACCATCCAGGATCCCAGGAAGACTTGGTTAGCAACTGGGAGCCTGCTCACAGTTTGATGGAGGATGCTGGCTCTGGGGCCAAGATTGCCCCTTGCCTTCTGGCTCTGGCTGTCACCCACCTGCCTCTCTGCCTCCGGTGAGGGAAGTGGCCTGTCTGCAGTGGCTAGCTCTCTTCTGGTATTCACTCAGTCCTTTGTTCTGTGAGCAGACTAGGTTGGGCCTTAGAGCTTTTCGCGGGAAAGTTCTCTCTGTCTCTTCTCTCTCTCTCTCTTATTCTCTCTCTCTCTCTCTCTCTCTCTCTCTCTCTCTCTCTCTCTCTCTCTCTCTCTCTCTCTCTCTCTCTCTCTCTCTTTCTCTCTCTCTCTCTGGCTATCCCACAGTTTGGGTTGCTATCTCACATTAGCTTCCTCAACTTGTCCTCAGGGCATTCAGACCCAGTCCTTACCCTAAGTAATGCAGTCCGCACCTCCCTCTTCAGCCCCCATTCACTGCTGGCGAATGTGAGCTTCTGGACTGCTTCTCCACTGGGAGTTTTGGTTAGGTACATAATCTGTGGGTTGTTTGTTTGTTTTTCCCCTTCCCTCTGAGATTCCAAAAACCCCCACAGACTTGCTGGTGAAAGGGTTTCCTGGTGTTTGGAAACTTCTCCTCCTTCACAACTCCCTCCCTGGGGTGGGTCTCCATTCCTAACTCTTTTGTCTCTCTTTTTATCTTTTATATTTTGTCCTACCTCCTTTTGAAGAGAATGGGCTGCCTTTCTGGGTGCTTGATGTCCTCTGCCAGTGTTCAGAAGTTGTTTTGTGGAATCTGTTCAACATTCAAATGATCTTTCAATGAATTTGTGGGGGAGAAAGTGATCTCCCCGACCTATACCTTCACCATCTTAGGATCACTCCCCATGGTGGGGTTCTGATGAAAGCTGTCTTCCTGGTTTTCAGATAGCTAGACAACTGTTATATCCTCTCATGGCAGAAATAACAGAGAGAAACAGACACAGAGAGGCAGAGAGACAGAAATAGAGAAACACTCTTGTATCTCTTCTGAGCAGGGCACTAATTCCACCATGAGAGCTGCCCTCTCATGACTTAATCTAAACCTAACTGGCTCCCAAAGACCACCATCTCCAAGTACCATCACATTGGGAGTGAAGACTTTACCATATGAATTTGGGGTGGGAAATAACTCCATCTATAGTAAGGCAGCTTTCACTTGTATATTGTATTTTTCTTGGTCAAATTCCAAACTCTATTTCCATGAAAGTTTTGAACTATGGCAAACTTCTACATGTTGTTTTAACACAGATAGAACCCAACCCTCCTATCCTAGATGTGATGTCTAAGAGCTTTTAATTTCAGCAGTCTGGCCTGTTGCATTGTTTATAGTCTAAGAAGTTGTTTATAGGTACACCCAGTCAACTGATATACTGCCTAATTTATTAGAAAGAACTGGTATTGATGGGACTAAGTTGGTCTGATTCATCTCTTGACCAAATCACCAAAAAATTATGGCCAGGCACTGAACACATATCAGTTAAAGGATAACAAGTGAATGCTAGCAGATCCAGAAACTGAAAGCAGCATAAAAGTGTAAAAAACATCTGGAGAAGATAAAGAACAAAAGCATTCAGATTAAATCATGATAACCTGTGGTTTAGTCAGCTAGATCTTATTGTGTGGGTCTTGGGTAGAAGTTGTCTACTTCATATAGCTGACAAGTGTGCATGCATGTGAGCATGCTAAGTCACTTCAGTTGTGTCCAACACTTTGAGACACCATGGACTGTAGCCTGCCAGACTCCTCAGTCCCTGGCATTCTCCATGCAAGAATAGTGGAGTGGGTTGCCATTTCCTTCTCCAGGGGATCTTCTGGATCCAGGGATCAAACCTGAATCTCTTATGTCTCCAACATTAGCAGGTGGGTTTTTTACCACTAGCACCACCTGGGAAGTCTTGATCCGAATATCTCTCTTCTTGAAAAGTATCTGTTTCTGGAGGATACCCAAGAACTAGCACCTTAAAGCTCTTGCCTAGTAGTCTCCTGTGAGTTGCAGATGGTTTATACCTCTTCAATTGATAGACATAAATCAAGAATCAACCCTTCAAATATTTACTATGGTGCTATTGGTTAACAGGTGAGTGCTAATGTTGATTCCATAAGAATTCCAGGACTATCTATCTTTGACATCTTTTCCAGAAAACCAAATTGTCACTTTTTAAGTTATGCAAATTTTATCTGGGATGATGTTGAGGAAAAAGTGCTGTACCTGGTGATGATAAGGCTGAATATATTGCATAAATCCATGCAGTATTTGGTTATGTCTGCTTACAACAGGGCAGTGTCTAGAACTAAAGGTAATATTCCTAAATTTAAGAATCAGCTTGTTTCTAATCCTTCACAATAAGGTTGATGAATATGAAAAGGAATTCATGTCATTATCATTAAGATCCATAGAAATACTTCAGACCATGGAAGCTCAAAGGACTCAGAACTCTGAAATGTTTCATTTTAGAATTCCATTTGTGCTTTCCTTCTTTCTCAAAGATTGAGGGTTTTGCTTTTGAGACCTTGAAGTAACAAGACCTTGGGGCAATCCTGGTAGCTCAGTCAGTAAAGAATCTACCTGCAATGCAGGAGACCCAGGTTAAATCCCTGGGACAGGAAGATTCCCTGGAGAAGGAAATGAGAAGCCACTGCAGTATTCTTGCCTGGAAATCCCATGGACAGGGCAAAACTGGCAGGCCACAGTCCTGGGGTTGCCAGAGTCAGACACAACTTAGCAACAAAACCACAAGCAACAACAAGGCCTTGAAATCTCTTAAATGAGATCTCTGGCCAAGTGGGTGCTCTATCACTGGAAAGAGAGCAGATGAAAATCAAGCAGCCATTTCACCACCATTGTAGCTCAGCTCTTTGACTGGAAAACCTACAAGTAATCCTCAGAATAAACAATGACCAAGACATTTAAAATTCATTCTATGGATAGACAACAAAGTCCTACTTTATAGCAAAAGGAACTGTACTCAACTATACTATGATGGACTCAATATCCTGTGATAAACCATATGGAAAATAATATTTAAAAGAAAAAATATTAAAAATTAATCACTTTGCTTTACAGCAGAAATTAACACAGGGCTTTCCAGGTGGTACAGTGCTAAAGAATCCACCTGCCAATTCAGGAGACACAAGAGACTTGGGTTTGATCCCTGGGTTGGAGAAATCCCCTGGAGAAGGAAATGGCAACCTATTCCAACATTCTTGCCTGGAAAATTCCAAGGACAGAGGAGCTTGGTGGGCTACAGACCATAGGGTTGCAAAGAGTCAGACAAAACTGGGCAACTTATGGCAAAAACCACTACAATATTGTAAAGTAATTAGCCTCCAACTAATAAAAATAAATGAAAAAAAAATGGGCAACTTAGCATGCATGTACACAGAATTGTAAATTACAGAGTTGTAAATCTGTATTTCAATTAAACATATAAAAAAATAAAACTCATTCTAGTTGTTTGTTAAATAAAAGGCATTTTGAGATTTTCAGAGCTTTGGATTGCAGGGCACAGCCAGGTAAGAGCCTTGATGAGTAAGCTGTGAAATTCAGCTGATTCAGTTGTTTTACATTATATCTCTCAGGAGCAAGAGAATCCTGGAGCAAGCACCTAACTTTTTCTGGCTTGGTTTCAATATTGCTTAATATTGAGACAGGAAAGCGGTAATACATACTACAGGGAGAAGAAATGTTGGTTTCCATTTTCAAGAGCAAAGTAAAATAAAACAAATCAGAGATCTATGTCTGGGAAAGAATTTTGGGTATGATTCCTGGCATTAGAACCTACTAGAAACAAATAGGCCTATTAAATCTCTAAGATAAATACATTGCCAAAAGAAACTCTGGACTGGATTTAAGAATCCTTTTATTTCTTTAAAAAATAAAGAAACTGCATCAGCACATACTGACTATGAAAACTGCATAGCTCTAAGGATGGCACACTCCCCTCCCAAATTTCTGTTTCTGTTGCTACCACAGAGGATAATGGACAAGGAAGACTCTTTTGTCCAGTGGAACCAGAAGTGATAGATAATTCTAGACAAGAGAAGTCCTTCCAAAAAGAACAGAATCAAGATCTAACAAGCATCCTCCAAAGGCCAGATGGAAGGTCCTCACTATGCCTCCAATAGAAAGCTAATGTGTGGGCCAGAGAAAATTGGGTGTTTCCCAATATTTCATTTGGGGGATGGAAATTTCTAGTGTATTATTTTGTCTTTGCTTTGCCACCGTATATGGGACATGTGGGGAACCAGGGATGTGAGGCGAGGAGGGTGACGAATTTGCTTTAGTTTTCCTGTTTAGTTTACAGATCACCAGAAAACATGGACCCACATCTAGATTTGAAAAAGAAGATGCTGCATAATGAAGAGATGTTGAACTTGGAGCTAGATGCTACCTTAGGTTGTCTCCTTTGGGAGATGTACAGGCATCAAATCCTAAAAGATGATGCTGTGAAAGTGCTGCACTCAATATGTCAGCAAATTTGGAAAACAGTAGTGGCCACAGGACTGGAAAAGGTCAGTTTTCATTCCAATCCCAAAGAAAGGTAATGCCAAAGAATGCTCAAACTACTGCACAATTGCACTCGTCTCATACACTAGCAAAATAATGCTCAAAATGCTCCAAGCCAGGCTTGAACAATACGTGAGCTGTGAACTTCCAGATCTTCAAGCTGGTTTTAGAAAAGGCAGAGGAACCAGAGATCAAATTGTCAACATATGCTAGATCATTGAAAAAGCAAGAGAGTTCCAGGAAAACATCTATTTCTGCTTTATTGACTATGTCAAAGCCTTTGACTATGTGGATCACAATAAAATGTGGACAATTCTGAAAGAGATGGGAATACCAGACCACCTGACCTGCCTCTTGAGAAACCTGTATGCAGGTCAGGAAGCAACAGTTAGAACTGGACATGGAACAACGGACTGGTTCCAAATAGGAGAAGGAGTATGTCAAGGCTGTATATTGTCACTCTGCTCATTTAACTTATACGCAGAGTACATCATGAGAAATGCTGGGCTTGATGAAGCACAAGCTAGAATCAAGATTGCTGGGAGAAATATCAATAACCTCAGATATGCAGATGACACCACCCTTATGGAAGAAAGTGAAAAGGAACTAAAGAGCCTCTTGATGAAAGTGAAAGAGGAGAGTGAAAAAGCTGGCTTAAAACTCAACATTCAGAAAACTAAGATCATGGCATCCAGTCCCATCACTTCATGGAAAATAGATGGGCAAACAGTGGCTGATTTTATTTTTCTGGGCTCCAAAATCACTGCAGATAGTGATTGCAGCCATGAAATTAAAAGACGTTTGCTCCTTGGAAGGAAAGTTATGACCAACCTAGACAGTATATTACAAAGCAGAGACATTACTTTGCCAACAAAGGTCCATCTAGTCAAGGCTATGGTTTTTCTAGTAGTCATGTATGGATGTGAGAGTTGGACTATAAAGAAAGCTGAGTGCAGAAGAATGGATGCTTTTGAACTGTGGCATTGGAGAAGACTCTTGAGAGTCCCTTGGACTGCAAGGAGATCCAGCCAGTCCATCCTAAAGGAGATCAGTCCTGGGTGTTCGTTGGAGGGACTGATGCTGAAGCTGAAACTCCAATACTTTGGCCACCTAATGCAGAGAGCTGACTCATTTGAAAAGACACTGATGCTGTGAAAGACTGATGGCAGGAGAAGAAGGGGACGACAGAGGATGAGAGGGTTGGATGGCATCACTGACACAATGGACATGGGTTTGGGTGGACTCCGGGAGTTGGTGATGAACAGGGAGGCCTGGCATGCTGTGGTTCATGGGATTGCAAAGAATCAGACACAACTGAGCAACTGAACTGAACTGAATTTCTTATCCAGTTTATATAACACAGAAAGTGAAAGGGTTAGTTGCTCTGTTAGCCCCACTCTTTGCAATCCCATGGACTATAGCCCACAAGGCTCCTCTGTCCATGGGATTCTCCAGGAAAGAACACTGGAGTGGGTGGCCATTCCCTTCTCCAGGGGATCTTCCCAACCCAGGGATGGAACATGGGTCTCCTGTATTGCAGGTGGATCCTTTACTGTCTGAGTCACCAGAGAAGCCCCCTATAACATTGCAATCAGGCATATTTTCTTCCCTCTATGTTAAAATAATATTGAGACCAAAGCAAAATTAACTTAGCTACTTCATCTGGGACATAGTTCTTCCTGAAAAATAAGACTGTGAAACAGCTATCAATATACAGAGAGATGTAGATATGCATGTAGATACAGACATAGAAGAAGTTGAAGTTGAATGGTCTATGAAGGCCTACAAGACCTTCTAGAAGCCCAAAAAAGATGTCCTTTTCATCATAGGGGACTGGAATGCAAAAGTAGGAAGTCAAGAGATACCTGGAATAACAGGAAAGTTTAGCCTTGGAGTACAGAATGAAGCAGGTCAAAGGCTAACAGAGTTTTGCCAAGAGAATGCACTGGTCATAGCAAACACCTTCTTCTGACAACACAAGAAACGACTCTACACCTGGACATCACCAGATGATCAATACTGAAATCAAACTGATTAATTCTTTGCAGCCAAAGATGGAGAAGAACTATACAGTCAGCAAAAACAAGACTGGGAGCTGATGGTGGCTCAGATCATGAACTCCTTATTGCAAAATTCAGACTTTAATTGAACAATATAGGAAAACCACTAGACAATTAGGGATGACTTAAACCAAATCCCTTATAATTATACAGGGGAAATGACAAACAGATTCAAGGGATTAGATCTGAGAGACAGAGTGACTGAAGAACTATGGACGGAGGTTCATAACATTGTACAGGAGGCAGTGATCAAAATGATCCCCAAGAAAAAGAAATACAAAAAGGCAAAATGGTTGTCTGAAGAGGCCTTACAAATACCTGAGAAAAGAAGAGAAGTGAAAGGCAAAGGAGAAAAGGAAGGATATATCCATCTGAATGAAGCATTCCAAAGAACAGCAGGGAGAGATGAGAAAGCCTTCCTCAGTGATCAGTGCAAAGATATAGAGGAAAACAAAAGAATGGAAAAGACTAGAGATCTCTTCAAGTCAATTAGAGATACCAAAGGAACATTTCATGCAAAGATGGGCACAATAAAGGACAGAAGTGGTATGGACCTAAAAGAAGCAGAAGATATTAAGAAGAGGTGGCAAGAATACACAGAAGAACTGTAAAAAGTAAGTGTTAATGACATATATAATGATGATGGTGTGATCACTCACCTAGAGTCAGACATCTTGGAGTATGAAGTCAAGTGGGCCTTAGGAAGTATCACTATGAACAAAGCTAGTGGAGGTGATGTGATTCCAGCTAAGCTATTCCAAATCCTAAAAGATGATACTGTTAAAGTGCTGCACTCAATATGCCAGCAAATTTGGAAAACTTAGCAGTGGCCACAGGACTGAAAAAGATCAGTCTACATCCCAGTCCCAAAAAGGGCAAAGACAAAGAATGTTCAAACTACCACACAATTGCACTCCATTTCACTTGTTAGCAAAGTAATGCTCAAAATTCTCCAAGCCAGGCTTCAACAGCACTAGAACAATGAACTTCCAGATGTTCAAGCTGGATTTAGAAAATCCTGAGGAACCAGAGATCAAATTGCCAATATCCATTGGATCCAAGAAAAATTGAGAGAATTCCAGAAAAACATCTACTTCTGCTTCATTGACTACACAAAAGGCTTTGACTGTATGGATCACAACAAACTGTGGAAAATTCTTAAAGAGATGGGAATATCAGACCACCTTACCTGCCTCCTGAGAAACCTGTATGCAGGACAAGAAGCAACAGTTAGAACAAGACATGGGACAATGGACTGGTTCCAAATTGGGCAAGGAGTACTTCAAGGCTATATATTGTCACCCTGCTTATTTAACTTATATGCAGAGTACATAAAGAGAATACATAATGAGAAAAGAAGGCTGGATGAATCACAAACTGGAATCAAGATTGCTGGGAGAAATATCAATAACCTCATATATGCAGATGACACCACTCTTATGGCAGAAAGTGAAGAGGAACTAAAGAGTCTCTTGATGAAAGTGAGAGAGGAGAGTGAAAAGGCTGGCTTAAAACTTAACATTCAGAAAACTAAGATCAGGGCATCTGGTCCCATCACTTCATGGCAAATAGATGGGAAAACAATGGAAACAGTGAGAAACTTTATTTTCTTGGGCTCCATAATCACTGAAGATGGTGACTGCAGTCATGAAATTAAAAGACAACTGCTCCTTAGAAAAAAAATATGGCAAACCTAGACAGCGTATGAAAAAGCAGAGACATCACTTTGCCAACAAAGGTTCATATAGTCAAAGCAATAGTTTTTCCAGTAGTCATGTATGGATGTGAAAGTCAGACCATAAAGAAGGCTGAGTGCTGAAGAATTGATCTTCTGAACTGCGTTGCTAGAGAATACTCTTTAGAGTCCCTTGGACTGCAAGGAGATCCAACCAGTCAATCCTAAAGGAAATCAATCTTGAATATTCATTGGAAGGACAGATCTTGAAGATGAAGCTCAAATAATTTGGCCACCTGATGCAAAGAGCTAACTCAGAAAAGACCTTGATGCTGGGAAAGATTGAAGGCAGGAGAAGAGGATGATAGAGGATGAGATGGTTGGATGGCACCACCAACTCAGTGGACATGAGTTTGCTCAATCTCAGGGAGATGGTGAAGCATAGGGAAGCCTGGTGTGCTGCAGTCATGGGGTCACAAAGAGTTGGACACAACTGAGCAACTGAACAACAACAAATAGAGTTACAGACCCAGACATAGCTAATAAGTAATCAGAAGAGCAGAATGTGGTAGAGTCTGGTCAACTATTCAGAAACTCTTCTTCTTGAGCTCATAGTCAGGTTATATTTCCTCACCTGAAGCTGATGTAGTGTTTCCCACAATCCTACCCAAGAGAACATAAGCAGAACTGATGGGTGACTGTGCCCTTATACTCTTCCTACAAATGATCCTCCATGCTTTCTTTTCCTATGTGGCTTGAGGTGGACAACCACAGTGACCTTGGAAATTATGTGGAAAGAATGGTAGAATCGCAAGATGCAAGGAGACTCATCCCAGAACCACTATAAGGAGGAAAGCCACCTGCAGACCAGAAATATCAATTGGGTGGTTTTATAAACCAGAAATAAACCTTTATTCTTTTAAATCACTGAAACGTTGCAAACTGTTTGTTACAACAGCCAACACCACCCTAATTAATATATTAGTTAACTGCCATTTGGAGCAGATTTAGACCCAAACACACACCTGGCTTGGTAAACAGAACAAAAGCATGATTCCCCCCCACCCCACTACACTCCCCTCTGCCACATCCCCTGTATGAACAACTATGCAGAGAGGCCCTCTACTTCCTTTATTCACCATTCTTTTCCAAATAGACTCTTGCAGTCTACAGGGCAGAAAATGTGTGTTAGATTTCTTTATGTGTCTGCTCAGTAAAGCAGGAGGTGGGCACTCAACAATATCCATTGAATTCAATTGAATTTCTCAACTGCTACATTCCAACAGAAACTGCTTCTCCTTAGTAGCTTGAGACTTCTCAAAAGTCTTTCTGGCAAAGTCTATGCCTTAATAATGTTCTTCTATAATACTTTAGGGGAAAGCGTGAATTCCAATAAATTTTTAGTGAAGAAAGAAAAACCTACCAGGAAAATAAGGTTTTCAAGTTGACAGGTCAATATTTGCTGTCAAAATCTTTCAAGCAGTTAAGAAAAATCTTTAATTCCCCTAAGTCCCATAAATAGGTGTCAGTCTCAGGTCAAGGTACTCTGCTCATGCTGCCCTAGAACTGGATGTGCAAGAATTTCTATGTTTATGACCATAGGAAATCCTATATACAAAATGAGTCAAAAGTCAATAGATAGAGTCACCAAAATATACTGCAAAAACTCTGGATCCTTTATTTTTTAACATAGTATGTGCCATTACCTCCTGAGTAGTTTGTGGAAAATTGGCACATTAAAAGCTACCAAGCAGAATCCAAAGTCTATACCAGGTTCTGAACTTATAATATGAAAACCTAGCAAAAACACATCTGTAATTAACAAGTGATGCTTCCTAAGGCCCATTTGACTTTGCATTCCAGGATGTCTGGCTCTAGGTGAGTGATTACACCATCATGATTATCTGGGTTGTGAAGATCTTTTTTGTATAGTTTTTCTGTGTAAAATTCTCCAAGTCAGGCTTCAATAGTACAGTTTTTCTGTGTATTCTTGCCACCTCTTCTTAATATCTTCTGCTTCTGTTAGGTCCATACCATTTCTGTCCTTTATTGAACACATCTATGCATGAAATGTTCCCTTGGTATCTCTAATTTTCCTGAAAACATCTCTAGTCTATCCTTTTCTATTGTTTTCCTCTACTTCTTTGCACTGATCACTGAGGAAGGCTTTCTTATACCAGACCACCTGGCATGCCTCTTGAGAATTCTGTATGTAGGTCAGGAAGCAACAGTTAGAACTGGACATGGAACAACAGGCTGGTTCCAGATAGGAAAAGGAGTTTGTCAAGGCTGTATATTGTCACCCTGCTTATTTAACTTATATGCAGAGTACATCATGAGAAATGCTGGGCTGGAGGAAGCACAAGCTAGAATCAAGATTGCCGGGAGAAATATCAATAACCTCAGATATGCAGATGACACCCTTATGGCAGAAAGTGAAGAACTAAAGAGCCTCTTGATGAAAGTGAAAGCGGAGAGGGAAAAAGTTGGCTTAAAACTCAACATTCAGAAAACAAAGATCTTGGCATCCAATCCCATCACTTCATGGCAATAGATGTGGAAACAGTTGCAGACTTTATTTTGGGGGCTCCAGAATCACTACAGATGGTGACTAGTGACTGCAGCTATGAAACAAAAAGGCCCTTACTCATTGGAAGAAAAGTTATGACCAACCTAGACAGCATATTAAAAAGCAGAGACATTACTTTGCCAACAAAGGTCCATCTAATCAAGGCTATGGTTTTTCCAGTAGTCATGTATGGATGTGAGAGTTGGACTATAAAGAAAGCTGAGCACCAAAGAACTGATGCTTTTGAACTGTGGTGTTGGAGAAGACTCTTGTGAGTCCCTGGGACTGCAAGGAGATCCAACCAGTCCATCCTAAAGGAGATCAGTCCTGAATGTTCATTGGAAGAACTGATGCTGAAGCTGAAACTCCAATACTTTGGCCACCTGATGTGAAGAACTGACTCATTAGAAAAGACCCTGATGCTGGGAAAGATTGAAGGCAAGAGGAGAAGGGGATGACAGAGGATGAGATGGTTGGATGGCATCACCGACTCAATGAACATGAATTTGAGTAAACTCGGGAGTTGGTGATGGACAGAGAGACCTGGCATGCTGCAGTCCATGGGGTCACAAAGAGTCAGACAGGACTTAGCAATTGAACTGAACTGAATTTTTTGCATCTTCTCCAGAGACCAGCTCCTAGTAATCTTCTGGTGATATGTGTGCTTGATTGCATGTGACCCCTTCACCAAAATCATATGCATATGGACTTCCCCCCTTCCCCAGACCTCATCAGAGCTGTTCCTCAGAATTAAGAGTCTGTCTCCTAGCCTTTCGTCATCAGGAAGCCCCAAATAAAACTAAACTGACAGATTTCAAGTTGTGAATTTTTTTCCGCGTAATCACTAGCCAATTCTATAAAACTATAATGCCTCTAAAGCCAGGCAGAACAATTTTCCTTTTTTTGCAGTCTACTAGCAACCCAGGAGCCTTCCATGTGGCTCAGCAGTAAAGAATTTGCCTGCAGTGCAGGAGACACAGAAGACATGGGTTCAGTCTCCTGGGTCGTGGAAGATCCCCTGGAGGAGAGCATGGCAACTCACTCTAACATTCTTGCCTGCAGAATGCCATGGACGGAGGAGCCTGGCAGGCTACATTCCATCAGACCACAAAGAGCCAGACACGACTGAAGCAATGAACACACACATATACAGAAACCCAAGATTCAAGAAAACAAAACTATATTAATCACAATATTTCATCCTATTTCTCTTTGAGTATCAACAAGGGAATCAAAGCAAACCACAGAAGGCAACCGAAGAATATCAGAGATTTTCTGTCTCTTTAACTTTACCGCATTAGCCAAGAATAATTAGCAACGGTCTGAAAGGAATCAATTTTGTTTTTTTTAAGGCAACAATTCACACTTCAGCATTTATGCAAATTTGGGTAATTTAAATGTATGAGATGATTAAGAAAGAATAATCTCTTTAATTCCCCAAGAGTCTGTATGTTCTTTTCTCCTTATGCAAATTTCTAGGATAGTCTCTTCTTTGATTCTTTTCTTAGATCATCATACTGCTTAAAATAAAGCATTGTAAATATACACAATAAAATCGGAATCTTGCCTATGGCTTCATGTCAGTCTATGTAAACACTTGGCAGAAACGGTATTTTAACTATTTTTGAATTGTCACTTGCTTATGTGGAAAATGGTGATGGAGGAAAATATAAAGGCAGATATATATGGAAACTCTTCAGGATAATTTGTCAAGTCTGATAAATGTAGTGCCCACATCTAAACTCTTAAATGCCCTACTACTCTGTGCCCTTGCATCAATTAACATTTAATTTGACTTTTTAACAACCTCACTTATCACTAGTTTTTTCATGCCTGTGAAGCTAACAAATGTTAGCTTTTCAAAGCTGACAGTTTATGATTACTTCTAACCAACACAAATTCATGGTAATGAAATAAGAGATTAATGGACCACTGGGATGATGCAGCCACAGGGCTTGCTTAAAAAAAAGGAGAGATGAACTACAATCCTGGTGAATGCCTCTTCTGAATAAACATATTTGAAGACTGTAGCCCATGGGGTCGCAAAGAGTTGGACACGACTAAGCGACTTTCACTTTCACATACTAATGTCAAGAGGGAAAACCTCAACCTAATTATATTAACAGTGCTTTTAAATTGTACACTTCAGAAGTGACTTAAGGCCCCTGTCTATAAAAATTCTTCCACTACAACATATCTGGTATTGAAAGTGAAACCAAAAAAATGTGTCAAGGGAAAGTATGATTTAACAGCAATAAGAAAGCAATAGTTTAAGACTCAGATTAATAAAACAGAATCACTACTTTGCTACAGGAGAAAGCAATAGATTTGAAAGTAATTTTATACACTTTTTACACACACACACATACTTGACGTTTAGAAAACATACTGAAATATTAACTGCATTAAACTTAAAAAAACAACTGTAGCCCTGAATTAGTCAATGCCTGAGAGGAGTCGTTAAGCTGTCTTTTTGAGGATGCTCATAGCATTTTATACTTCTAAAGGAAATTCTTTGAATAGAAGATCAGTGTTAAAAAGAAAATTGATATAGGTATTTGGATATCACCCAGATATGTATAAATATAACAAAAATCTATATATTATATGTTTATGATACATATTTATACATATATAAATATATTAATAGGATTACTTTACAGAAAATCAAAGAACCTTGATAACCACCACATATTCAACTTCTTCCTATTCTTCAAGATCCATCCAATAAATATTAGGTTTTCAGTGCCTTTCCAATACCCTCTCTAGAATTTCCAGAGCTCTTTATTTGTTCTCTCCTTGTGCATTTTAATGTCCATCATAATTATTTCTGTAAAGGTTTTATCTCCATTATTAGATTGTGAGCTCCTTTCTTCCAGGGCCAACAATAGGAATTGTTTTACACAGATCATCTGATCAATACATTTTTATTAAATGAAAGACAAAATACATATATTTGAAATATATGTGTGAACTACATATAACTGGATACTCAAGTGGATATATAATTGAATAAATAGCCTAAATGAGAGTATTAAAGTTCAAAAAATGCATATCCCAAGGGAAAAATTGTAACATATTTCAAGAAGCATGGTTTGATTTAAATGATCTGAAAAGATTTAACAGTATATAACATGTTTTTTAGTTACTCAGTCATATCCAACTCTTTGCAGCCCCATGAACTATAGCCTCTCAGACTCCTCTGACCATGGAATTTTCCAGGCAAAAATACTGGAGTAAGGTGCCATTTCCTACTCCAGGGGATCTTTACAAACCAGAGATCAAATCTAAGTCTGTCTCCTGCATTAGAATGTAGAGTCTTTACCACTAGTGCCACCTGGAAAGTCTGTATATAACATAATATCTTGTAAAACATTTCTCTTTGTCATTCAGAAAGATGAAAGAAACAAAGGTAGCTGTTTTCAAATTAGACATGTGTGGAATGTCATATTACGAGCCAGGCATGGTGATGAGTGTCAAGGATCTAAAGACACAAGAGACAAACTCCCTACCATCAAGAAGTACTGTTTAATTAGAAACAGAGACATCAATTTGTATAACTGATCAAACTTCACTTCCAATGGGCACTCCCACAAAGTCAAACTTCAGCTTGGGAAAATTAGGAAAGCTGTCAACCACACGTAAAGCAGACTGCAATTTCTAAAAAGCTATATTGCAAATATAGAAAAACAGAAAGGAAGCAATAATCCTGAATGGAAAGGCAACTTGATGAAGTGGTTAAGGGCCCAAGTGCTGGTATCAAATGACCTGCGTTAAAATGCTCCCTCTCCTACTGCTCAACAATGCTGGAAGTGAAAGTGTCAGCCACTCAGTCATGTTTGCATCTTTGCAATCCCATGGACTGTAGCCCGCCAGGTTCCTCTGTCCATGGGATTTCTCAGGCAAGAATACTGGAGTGGCTAGCCATTCCCTTCCCCAGGGGAACTTCCCAACCCAGGGACTGAACTTGGGTTTCCTGCATTTCAGGCATATTCTTGACCATCTGAGCCAATAGTGTTATCATAAGCCAGCTCCTCCCCCCACTTTTGGTCTCCTATTTCCCACCTGTAAAATGGTATCACTAAAATACTGATCAACTCTTCAGCTGGGAAGCTGTTAGGATTAACTCTAATAGTAAAACTTTTTATAGTGCCTCCCAAATAAGTCTTTATATAGTGACAGCTGATAATTAGTACAATCTATTTGCATTTTGTTATTATGATTTTGGAGGAAAAATATCTTCCAAAGAATATACATTCCCGAAAGAGCAGTAGACTTGTCCGCAAAGGAGCAGGGGCCTAGAAAAGCAGCAGACTTGGGAGCAGTAGGGGCTGTGACCAACAGGAGCGTGGGCCGCATCTCGAGGACAGACTCAACTTAGTTCATGCCAGTCATTTACATTTGGCAAACTGGCCTGGATTTTCTAGAGTTTCATAGTTTCTAAGAAAAAAATTAAAATCATTAAATTCATACGAAATTTCCCAGTGGTTGTGACAATGGGTAGTTTGTGACCTTTGCTCTGAAGAAAAACTGACTACATTGTGATAGGGTTCAAAACATAGTAATCCACCATACAGCATCTTGGCATATCAGATATTTTAACATGAAGGAATCTGAGAAAACAGAAAAGGCAGCAATGTCTCCATGAATTTCTCCGACTCTTGCCCCCTGAAGCAGATCCTAAGACTTTCACATGAGAGATGGCTTCTCTATACCTGGAAGAAAGAAACAACCTTATCTCTAAGATGGGGGGAATGCCAAGAAATATCCAAATGAACAGGTCTTACTAAGTTTCCCCCACTTAGCTACACTTACCTCCTACTCTTTGTCCTATTGTAATTCATCACAATATTCCACTCCTCATCAAACCTAGCATGAAAACATTCAGGTTTAATCATTTATATAAGCCTTTATTTCCTTATAAAGGCTCCTACATCATGTAAAACTTTCATTAAATAATTTGCATGCTTTTGTTTTGTTTATCCCTATTTGTCAATTCTATTTTTAGACCCAGCTAGGGACTCATAGAGGATCAAGGAAAGTTTTCTCCTTCCTTATAGCTGCAAGAATTTACCTGTCCTTTATACTCAACAAAATTTGCTTTCACTTTCAGAACAGAATTCTCGTTGGGCCTGTAGAAATATACACCAACTATTAGCAATAAACAAAATCTTTATCTATGTAAACAAACAACCAGGAATCACTAAACATCTGAAGGAAACAAACAGGGGGTACCAAATCCCACAAAGAGCAAAGGTAATTTCTGAGGCAACTTTAAGATTTAATAAAAATAAAACATCCAATAATTATGATGACTACATTCTGAGATTTGAGAGTCTTTCAAAGAAGGAAAATGAGGAGTAAGTGGAAGAGGAAGAGGAGCAGGAGGAAGAAAATAAGGAGAAGAAGAAAATGAAGGAAAAGGATAAGAGGCTACTATGATAAAGAAGCAATGATTTTTCTAAAAAAGAGTGAAATAAGGCCTCTTCAGCAATATGAACCTTGTGATTAGCATACTAAATCAGAGAAAGAGAAATATTTTATGATATCACTTATATATGGAATCTAAAAGATAATATAAATGAACTCGCAAAACAGAAATAGACTTACATACATATCAAGTACAACAGGTTGCTTAAGGCAAGAATACTGGAGTGGGTTGCCATTTCCTTCTCCAGGAGATCTTCCCTCCCCAGTGATCAAATCCAGTTCTCCCACATTGCAGGCAGATTCTTTACTGTTTGAGCCACTCCGGGAAGCAAAAAATAATATGAATGAACTTATGTATGAAACAGAATAGACTTACATACATAGAAAACAAATTTATGGTTACCACAGGGAAAAGTAGGTAAGGGATAAATTGACAACGGGATTAGCAGATACACAGTGCTATGAAAGTGTTAGTTGCTCAATCACCTCTGACTCTTTGTGACTCCATAGACTATAGCTCACCAGACTCTTCTGTCCATGGAACTTTCCAGGCAAGAATACTGGTGTGGATTGCCATTCCCTTCTCCAGGGGATCTTCCCAATCCAGGGATCATACCCTGGTCTCCTGCATTGCAGGCAGATTCTTTACCATCTGGGCTACAAGGGAAGCATCACACTACTAAACTTATCAATAAAATAAAATGACTAGGACCCACTTGATAGTATAGGGAACTATAGTCAATATCTTGTAATATCTATAATGGAAAAGAATATATATATAAGCAGTGTGTTGTACACCTAAAACATTGCAAATCAGCTATACATCAGTAAAAAAAAAAAATCAATAAATACAAAGAGCAATGAGAACGCATAGAAATAACATATCTCACTTCCAAAATCAAGAGATCAATAGACTGCTGCTGCTGCTAAGTCGCTTCAGTCGTGTCTGACTCTGTGTGACCACATAGACGGCAGCCCACCAGGCTTCACCGTTCCTGGGATTCTCCAGGCAAGAGCACTGGAGTGGGTTGCCATTTCCTTCTCCAGTGCATGAAAGTGACAAGTGAAAGTGAAGTCGCTCAGTCGTGTCCAACTCTTCCCGACCCCATGGACTGCAGCCTACCAGCCTCCTCTGTCCATGGGAGTTTCCAGGCAAGAGTACTGGAGTGGGTTGCCATTGCCTTCTCCGGATCAATAGACTAAACAGTATAAAAGTCTAAGTTGAAAATTAATTATTTCAGCTGAAGAAGCAAACACAGGAATAATCTTCAAACTATATAAAAGGACAAAAAGTTGGACATTTTCAAAGTCATATAATTGTGTCTGGGAGGTCCACAGTAAAATGATAGGGGATCCAGAGGAAGAAGACAGAGAGAGGCATGGAAAGAAATAGACCATGGAAGAAAGTGTCTCTGACCTAAAAATGATTAAAGGTTTAGCTCTGTAAGTGATTAAGTGAGAGAAATTTACAGACAAATGAAGGATAGTAGAATGTGTATTTTGAACTGATTATTGTGAGAAACACAGATGCAGAAGAAGCCCTGAAAATAAAGAAGTTATGCTTTTGTCAAGGAAATGTACCTTTGTAACAGACACCTCCATTATAAAGATGCCTCTCTCACTATACCAAAAAGAGAAGGATGACTCCAAATCACAGAATCTCATCAATAAAGAAGGTACTAATTTATACTTGCATAGCAAATCACGATGGTGTGATCACTCACACTCACCTAGAGCCAGACACCCTGGAATATGAAGTCATGTGGGCCTTAGGAAGCATCACTACAAACAAAGCTAGTGGAGGTGATGGAATTTCAGTTGAGCTATTTTAAAAGATGATGCTGTGAAAGTGCTGCAATCAATATGTCAGCAAATTTGGAAAACTAAGCAGTGGCCACAGGACTGGAAAAGGTTTCTGAAGAGGCAGGTCAGGTGGTCTGGTTTTCATTCCAATCCCAAAGAAAGGTAATGCCAATGAATGCTCAAATTACCACACAGTTGCACTCATCTCACATGCTAGTAAAGTAATGCTCAAAATTCTCCAAGCCAGGCTTCAGCAATACATGAACCATGAACTTCCAGATCTTCAAGCTGGTTTTAGAAAAGGCAGGGGAACCAGAGATCAAATTGCCAACATCCAATGGATCATCAAAAAAGCAAGAGATTTCCAGAAAAAACATCTATTTCTGCTTTATTGACTATGCCAAAGCCTTTGACTGTGTGGATCACAATAAAATGTGGAAAATTCTGAAAGAGATGGGAATACCAGACCACCTGACCTGCCTCTTCAGGAACCTATATGCAGGTCTGGAAGCAGCAGTTAGAACTGGACATGAAACAACAGACTGGTTCCAAATAGGAAAAGAAGTATATCAAGGCTGTATATTGTCAACCTGCTTATTTAACTTATACGCAGAGTACATCATGAGAAATGCTGCGATGGAGGAAGCACAAGCTGTAATCAAGATTGCCAGGAGAAATATCAATAACCTCAGGTATGCAGCTGACACCCTTATGGCAGAAAGTGAAGAAGAACTGAAGAGCCTCTTGATGAAAGTGAAAGAGGAGAGTGAAAAAGTTGGCTTAAAACTCAACATTCAGAAAATTAAGATCATGCTCCCATCACTTCATGGCAAATAGATGGGGAAACAATGGAAACAGTGGCTGATTTTATTTTTATGGGCTCCAAAATCACTGCAGATGGTGATTGCAGCCATGAAATTAAAAGACATTTGCTCCTTGGAAAGAAAGTTATGACCAACCTAGACAGCATATTAAAAAGCAGAGACATTACTTTGCCAACAAAGGCCCGTCTAGTCAAGGCTGTGGTTTTTCCAGTCATCATGTATGGATGTGAGAGTTGGACTGTAAAGAAAGCTGAGCACAGAAGAATCAATGCTTTTGAGCTGTGGTGTTGGAGAAGACACTTGAGAATCCCTTGGATTGCAAAAAGATCCAACCAGTCCATCCTAAAGGAGATCAGTCCTGAGTATTCATTGGAAGGACTGATGCTGAAGCTGAAACTCCAATACTTTGGCCACCTAATGTGAAGAGCTGACTCATTTGAAAAGACCCTGATGCTGGGAAAGATTGAGGGCAGGAGGAGAAGGGGACGACAGAGGATGAGATGGTTGGATGGCATCACCGACTCAACGCACATGGGTTTGGGTAGACTCTGGCAGTGATGATGGACAGGGAGGCCTGGCGTGCTGTGGTTCATGCGGTCAAAGAGTCGGACACGACTGTGTGACTGAACTGAACTGAGCAAACCTTATCTTCTTACCAAATTTTTCCTGGTAAATTTCCCATAATTGGCCTCCCTCACACCTTCCTTTCTTTCTTCTTTAGCTGAAGGTGGTTCTAAGCCAACTTGGATTTTCTCATTTTTCCAAGCTATCTAAATGAGAATATAAGCCTGAAGAGTTATTCATTTCTCCCCTGGGTATCTCTTATGTATACACAAAGAATACATGTTAATAAATTTCTGTTTTGTTTTTCTTTCATAACTTTTTTTACAGGGGTTTCAGACAAGAAAGGAGGAGGAGAAGAAGGGAATGACAGAGGATGAGATGGTTAGATGGCATCACCAACTCAATGGATATGAGTTTTAGCAAACTCTGGGAGACGGTGAAGGACAGGGAAGCCTGGAGTGCTATAGTCCATGGGGTCATGAAAAGTCAGACACGACTGAACAATGGAACAACAACAACAGATAAGAAAACAGAAGAGTAGAGGAAAAATAATTTTCCCTCTCCTACACATATCCTGGGGAAATTTCTGGATACCAAAGATAAACAGAATATTCTAAAACAATCGATAAAGACAAAACACTTTCCTCTAAAAATTGACACTGTATTTTTAAAGGATACTAAAATTAAAATAGAAGTGTGTTTTCAAAACTCAAATGAGAAAAATTTAAAGACATTTTGAAAGTTTATAGTATATTACTTCTTCTGAAATAATTCCTTAAGGATTTACTCAATGTTATACTTCACCAATATGACTAAACACAAGAAAAAGGAAGACATTATTTAAGAATGCAGAGAGATTCAAAAATATTAATTATATATTTCCAAACATCTGTTGTTTTAAGCATGTGAACTGTAAAAGTTTATGTTAAAAATAGATTCATAACAGTTTTAAGATAAACCTCTTGGGAAAAAAAAAAAGATAAACCTCTTGGGAAGAAAAAATGTGACTGAAGGAGGTAGAAAGGGAAGAGAAGAAAAATAAGCATAACAAACAGAGAAGAGAAAAGCATGGTAGTAATAAATTCAAAATTATAAGTAAACATAAAATATGTCAATGGGTAATATTCTATCATAAAAATACACATTGTCACATTAGTTTCAAAACTCTTAATCCAGCTTTAGATTGATAATGAGATTATAGTTAAAACAAATGACACGGATAGATTGAAAATATTGAGAGGGAAATATATGTCTAATTTAAATATACCCCCCAGATGAGTGCTCTTATCTCCCCTAGAAAAGGAAAAAAAAAAAAAAAAAACATAGCAGCTGTGATAAAACAGAATTCCATGTCTAGAAATTATTCAAAATTGCAGGAGAAAAAAATCACAAAAAAATTTTATAAATACCATTATGCAACAAAAAGCTAGCATCAAATATAACACAAAATTCTAGAACTCTAAGTTTATAAATTAATATTCATAGAGGCAAATAATCACACAAAAATTATTGGATAAAATACACAAGAAGTATGAGAAAGAGGATTCAAATAAGGTAACTTATAGGCATGACATAAGGTAAAATAAAGAATTTTTTACTCATCGGAGAATGCACATTTTTATACAGGAATAGGACATTGAAAGATTACTCACAAAACACTTAAAGTTTCAAAAGTATAAATCATAGAAAACTATATTTACCAAATAAAATGAGAACCTAAAAACAAAAGGATTGACCAAAATATGTAGTGTTTGTAAGTTTTAAAATGCTTCTTGGCTTTGATCATCTACCATTTACATTCTTAACATTTCAGGAAATGCTTACACTTTGAAACAGAAAAACCTATTTTAGTAATGATTCTAAATACCTGAGGAACTTTAAAAATAAAAACTTAAATCTCGGGACTCAGTCCCTGAGCAGCAATACTTGTAAAAGCTTTTCCAGGTGATTCTAAAGCACAGTGGGTTTTGAGAAGCACAGCCTATGCAGAAGCCAGCAGACAATTTGCCCTGTGGGGCTGATGCTTTTGGGAGAAGCCAACAAGAAATTGAAAAAGCAAGTTGAAAAAAATAAAAGCAAGAAATGAAAAGTATGTCCTTGAGAAACTTTTTTTATTGCTAATGATGGACAAACTGTTAAAATATACTTAAATATACAGAATGTGGAAACATATTTAATAAGACCAGGACTCAAAAAAGAAGTATAATTAAAAGTACTGGACATGGAACTTAGGTTCTCAAATCCCTGATCCCAAACAGCATGGGACATGTTACTCTGTTTTCACAGAATTACAAAGTACAGAGGTGGAAAGGATATTTAGGATGGCCTGATTCAGCCCCCTTCATTTTGTGATGAGGCTTCTGACTTCAGAAGTTGATTCAGGATCACTTGGTGCAAGATGGCAACTAGAACTTAGATCCCTTGGCTCCTCACTGAATGCAGTTTATCCTGGTTGTAAATTAAAATGATAATATTTTCACAGCATTACTGGAATCCTGGGGACTGCCTTCTAATCCAGTTTAAAAGTGACAGAGGAAACCTGTCAACACTGCTTCATAGTGGGTCACTTTATATTTTAAAATGTTTATGTAAATATGTAAATGGCTTCCCTGGTAGCTCAGCTGGTTAAGAATCCACCTACAATGCAGGAGACCCTGGTTCAATTCCTGGGTCAGGAAGATCCACTGGAAAAGGAATAGGCTACCGACTCCAGTATTCTGGCCTATAGAGTTCCATGGACTGTGTAGTTCATGGGGTCTCAAAGAGTCGGACATGACTGAGCAACTTTCATTCACTCACTAACAAGAGATCACGAATTTAGAAGTTAGGAATAGCAAGTCAAATGCTAAGGGCAGACCCTTTTATTTGGCCCTTTTATTTTTCCTCTAGCTGTAACTTTAAATGTCTTCAGTCATTTCCAGAATGCCACAGGCTCTATCATTTCCTATTGTTTGCACTGATTCAATTCATATATTTAATTGACCAGCTATTAAGGGCAGTTAAAATTGTAAGAGTAGGTAAGATTACTCAGAGCAAAGGAAGAAGGCCATAGTCCTGCATCTAATTTGAGTGGATGGGCAGTGGAAAAGGACTAGAAAAAACAATCAAAAGGAAAGGTGCAAGAGATAAGAGGAGAAACCAAGAGAAGGCTACAATTCAGTACATAAAACGAGTGTGGATCAATGACTATATGTGCAACTGGAAACAATTTAGTCCTTATTTTATGGTCCTCAGTTTCATTACTGATTGGAAGAGTTAAAAGAAAAAGTTGATAAAATTGTCTTTTATGTATACATTTATCGCACAATAGGAAAAGGAAGTTTGCAAAGTCGTGGATTGAGGCCCTGGAGAATCTTTGAGGAAATGTTCTACATCTATCAAGTAAGATCTATAAGTTTCTAACCAGAAATAAAGTGATTTAACAAGGTGCAACTCATCACCAACTTCATCCCTGCCATCAAGTGCAACGACCACCTACTGGATTAGAAAATAAGAGAATGTTCTCTTTTTTTCATGTCTAATTAATACTGTCTTGATTAGATACTGTTGAAGAAAGTGCCAATTAGTGTCACCAGCCAGGAACGGAATTTTCACACAGCTTTAGACAGCATGGAAAAGCTGATACATTCTGGAATACCATTCTTGTTTGATCAAACACTCGTCAACTTATAATAATTAAGAAAATCACACATCTCTGAACACATAAACTTTTATACACCATTTCCAAGAAGAAAATACAAAATGTAGGAAGACTATGAACTCAAATGCGTAACGGAACACACATTTTCCCTTTAACCTCTGAATACAAACTCGTTAAGGTCAAGGACTGGTCATCATATCTATATGGATCAGCATAACCACCAATACAAAACTGAAGATTCTTTTTATGCTAAGCACTGGCCACTAAGAACTAACAACTAGGAACTATAGGATCTGAGTAACCAACAGCCAGGTAGTATCATAGAAAGAATTTCATTGAAGAGACAGCATTCCTCGTTCCACTTCAACCTCTGCTTATCCTAGGCTTCAACCACTTGGAGGTGCAAGACTTTCATTTGCATGCATTCTTGCTTTTGTCCACTATTTACATATCAACCCCTTTGACCAACTCCCAATTACAAGAAATAAGTCTAAGGGAGGGCATTTCACGTAATTCAGGCAAACAAAATGCAAAGGAAAAATGCTTGGGACTTTTGACAACTATTTGACTTCCTCATAAGACAGAGTTGCAGAAGAACAGACTTTATCCATTCTACTCCTTCCTTGCTGATTGTGACGATGTCGTGTGTAGAGATGATGTTTGGAGGACTAGCAGCAATGTGATCAGATACTAGATAATCACCATCAGTGTGGATGGTAGGAAACAAAGAGTGTGTGTCCTTGGTAACAAAGAGTGTGTGTCCTTGGTAACAGAACTAAGCCAGCCACTGAACTAATATGGAGACTGCCTTGCTGTCTCCATTAGGGTAATAAGAAATGTCTTTCTGGTTTAACTCACTGTTAGTCAGATATTCTATTTCTCTTACCCAAATATTCAATACAACATCATAAACTAAGGCAAAACTATTTGTTGGCTACTGACAGCCATTCTCCCAGCATCTTTTTTGGCAGAAAAGTGGCACTCCACTATGGGACTGAAAAATGCCAGGGGCTTGCTTTCCCATCTTCACTTGCTCATCAAAAGTATGTAATGCTACCCTAGCCTGTCATTGCAGGGGAAGTAGTGTATGAAAGTGTTCCTGTTAAGATTTTCTCCTTCCTAAATGAGATACCTACTAAGAAGCTTTTGTTTCCTTTTTATGTTTTAACATGCTGTGTGAAGATGTGACCTTGAAGTTATGGCAGCCATTTTGTAATTATGAATAGAAATCCAACAGAACTAGAGAAAAACCAACCAACATCCTTGACACTTTTGAGCAGTTGAACCAATACTGGAATCACTTGCCTTATTCCGTACTTATGGATAGCTGAGCAAAATTAAGTCCTAAATTTAAGTCACTTTTAGTTGAATGCTATTTTATTGTTCAAAGAATTCTAACTGAAACATTCATCAAATAGCGTTGTGGGAATTCGTGAGAAAATTCAGGTAAAGTACCAAGCATAGTGTTTTTACAAAATAAATACTAGAAAACTTTAACTAATACTACTATTTTTAGTAAGTATATGTATTATAAGTTCTGCCTAGACCCTTCCCTTCCTCTAGTACCATCAGTCTCCTTATTTTAGAAAAATGGCCCCCTGCTTTCCAAGTTCCATCACATTATCTGATGGGAACTGTCTTCTAAGAAGATCCAAATTCGCAGGTCACACTCTTGGTCCAGGAGGAGAAATTAGTACCAATTTGAGTTAAGCATTGTGCTCCTTTACACTGGTTACATTCATTAGTACAGTAGCTGAATCAGATAATCCAGATACTCATCTAAGACCTCCAGATACTCATGATAGTAGGCTCATGGGGAAAACCTGACAGAGAGGATGAAATCAACACAGAGAGAAAAACAGGGATAAGAGAAAATAAAAATAATCTGATTGTTCTCAAACCTCTGATACCAGTTTCTCAGGGCCCATTGTTCCCCTGATTATTGTATTCCTGAAGTGTGGATATATATCCCCTCTGTGAAATGCCCTAGAATCATGTTAACATATTAGCTGGAATTGAGTTAAAGTTATTATTTTTATAGTTACTAGATTTCTGATTAACACATTGTTTTCTTTCTTATGAAATCTCACCATTTATAAAATTTCAATTATCAGAACATTACAACATACTAACACATATATATGGAATTTAGAAAGATGGTAATGATAACCCTATATGCAAAACAGAAAAAGAGACACAGATGTACAGAACAGACTTTTGGACTCTGTGGGAGAAGGAGAGGGTGGGATGTTTTGAGAGAACAGCATCAAAACATGTATGTTATCTATGGTGAAACAGATCACCAGCCCAGGTTGGATGCATGAGACAAGTGCTCGGGCCTGGTGCACTGGGAAGACCCAGAGGGATCGGGTAGAGAGGGAGGTGGGAGGGGGGATCGGGATGGGGAATACATGTAAATCCATGGCTGATTCATGTCAATGTATGACAAAAACCACTACAATATTGTAAAGTAATTAGCCTCCAACTAATAAAAATAAATGGAATAAATAAATAAATAAATAAATAAAATGTCAGTTATCAATTCTATTCATTCAGCAATATCAATTTAGTATCTACAAAAGGTCAGGCACTGTGATAAGCAGTACGTATACAAAGATGACCAAAACATATGCTTTCCTTCAAGTTGCCTAATCTTCACAGAAATACATGTGTCAAGACCATTACCAAAGAAGATATTAAGTGCCTGAAAGAGCCGTGGAAATGGAATAATAAAAGCAGGCAAGAAGGCTATTTACTCTAGCCTAACCGTGAACTTCCAGATGTTCAAGCTGTTTTTAGAAAAGGCAGTGGAACCAGAGATCAAAGGCCAACATCCACTGGATCATCGAAAAAGCAAGAGAGTTTCAGAAAAACAACTATTTCTGCTTTATTGACTATTCCAAAGCCTTTGACTATGTGGATCACAATAAACTGTGGAAAATTCTGAAAGAGATGGGAATACCAGACCACCTGACTTGCCTCTTGAGAAACCTGTATGCAGGTCAGGAAGCGACAGTTAGAACTGGACATGGAACAACGGACTGGTTCCAAATAGGAAAAGGAGTACATCAAGGCTGTATATTGTCACGCTGCTTATTTAACTTATATGCAGAGTACATCATGAGAAACGCTGTGCTGGAGGAAGCACAAGCTGCAATCAAGATTGCCGGCAGAAATATCAATAACCTCAGATATGCAGACGACACCACCCTTATGGCAGAAAGTGAAGAGGAACTCAAAAGCCTCTTGATGAAAGTGAAAGAGGAGAGTGAAAAAGTTGGCTTAAAGCTCAACATTCATAAAATTAAGATCATGGCATCTGGTCCCATCACTTCAAGGGAAATAGATGGGGAAACAGTGGAAATACTGTCAGACTTTATTTTGGGGGGGCTCCAAAATCACTGCAGATGGTGATTGCAGCCATGAAATTAAAAGACATTTGCTCCTTGGAAGGAAAGTTATGACCAAACTAGATAACTTATTAAAAAGCAGAGACATTCCTTTGCCAACAAAGGTCCGTCTCATCAAGACTATGGTTTTTCCAGTAGTCACGTGTGGATGTGAAAGTTGGACTGTGAAGAAAGCTGAGTGCCAAAAAATTGATGCTTTTGAACTGTGGTGTTGGAGAAGACTGTTGAGAGTCCCTTGTACTGCAAGGAGATCCAACCAATCCATCCTAAAGGAGATCAGTCCTGGGCGTTCATTGGAAGGACTGATGCTGAAGCTGAAACTCCAATACTTTAGCCACCTCATGCAAAGAATTGAATCATTGGAAAAGACCCTGATGCTGAGAGGGGTTGAGGGCAGGAGGAGAAGGAGATGACAGAGGGTGAGATGGCTGGATGGTATCACCAACTCTATGGACATGAGTTTGGGTAGGCTCCAGGAGTTGGTGATGGACAGGGAGGCCTGGCGTGCTGCAGTTCATGGGGTTGCAAAGAGTCGGACACGACCAAAGACCAAACTGAACTGAACTGAGACTGAAGATCCAGATGCTAAAGAACAGTTGCCAAATGGAATGACAACTGGGAGTCTGAAAGGACAAACAGAATTTGGCCAAGGAGATTGCACTCACTGAATCAGCTGTTTGTTGAACAATTAGGACTTATTAAACGGGGGGCTGAAGAACTAAACTCTACTCTCAAAATTTGGGTTAACTCTTCGCTTTATCAGTAAGTAGGAGAAAAGAAGATAAAATATGGATACATGAGTTTCAAGCACCTTTGATAAATTCAAATGTAGATAGTAAGAACTTTGATATATGGGCTAGAACTAATTTTCTTAAGTGGCTTGTCCTACAAATATATATTAAGGAGTTATCAACATATAGATGATAATTGGAGCCCTGAAAGTAAATGCCATTATGAAAAGAGAATGTAGAGAAGAGAAAAAAGTACAAAAATGGAACCCTGGGGAACATATCCTGCCACGAAAGCCAATAGAGCAGAATTTCAAAAAAAGTGGTCAATAATTCATACCCAGAGAGAGAAAGAGAAAAGTAAGTTAGTACTAAAATCTGTCCTTTGATTTTAGCAACAACCTTGACAACAGCAGGTTCAGGTTGTGGAATATGATTATATGAATTGAATAATGAATACAAGGTGAGCAAGTGTGGATGTGACTGTAAATTACTGTTATTCTTTTGAGAGGCTTAGTAATGAAGGGGAAGAGAAAGACCAGGTAGTGCCTGAAGTCTTTGCTTTTGTGGTTTGCTTATTTAATATGGGGCAGATATGTGGGCATGTTTATACACTTAGATGAAGATCCATTACATAAAAAGATGAGTCAGAGAAAACAGGCCAAGAATACTGCATGAAGATGATGTCAACAGGAGCAGATCAAGCTAGATTCAGCCAACTCTCTATCCTAAACCTCCCACAGTCCACAAGGCACCCACATTACTCAGCCCCAAGCTACTTCCCCATCTATGCTCCTCCTCCACCACCTCTTGTTCACTCCACTTCAGACTCACTGGTCTCTTCATGGTCCTCAAACAAACCAAGCACACTCCAGCCTCAGAGCTTGTGTATTTTCTCTCTGCTGCTCCTAGAAAGTGATTCTTTCAAGATCTGCTTGACTCCTTTCCTAATTTCCTTCAGGTCTGAGCAGATCTCACCCCATCAATGAAGCCTTCCATGACTACTCTATTAAATAAAGTAGCCACGACTCTGCTGTCTCCCCGACTCTCTAGCCCTCCTAACCTACTACATGGTTTTGATAGTTCTTATCACATTCAAACATATTATATATCTGCCCAGTTATCTGCTTATTGTCTGCCTTCTTTCCCATAATGAAAATTAAAACTGTCTGTAATATCATATTTCCAGTATCTAAACAGTGCAGATGGTGACTGCAGCCATGAAATCAGATGATTGCTTCTTGGTAGGAAAGCTATGACAAACCTAGACAGTGTGTTGAAAAGCATAGATATTACTCTGCCAACAAAGGTCTGTTGGCAGTGGTCTTCCCAGTGGTCACGTATGGTTGTGAGAGCTGTACCATAAATAAAGCAGAATGCCAAAGGATTGATGCCTTCAAACTGTGGCGCTAAAAAAGATTCCTGAAAGCCCTTTGGACAGCAAGAAGATCAAACCAGTCCATCTTAAGGGAAATGAACATGAATTCATTACTTGTTGGAAAGATTGATGCTGAAGCTGAAGCTGCAGTATTTTGGTCATCTGATACAAACAGCTAACTCACTGGAAAAGTCCTTCATGCTGGGAAAGATTGAGGGCAGAAGGAGAAGAGAGCATCAGAGGATGAGATGTCTGGATGGCATCACCAATGCAATGGACATGAACTTGGGCACACTCTGGGAGATGGTGAGGGACAGGAAGGTCTGGCATGCTGCAGTCCATGGGGTCTCGAAGAGTGAGAAATGGCTGGGTGACCAAACAACAAAAAACAGTGGCTGACACTTATTGGTGCTCAAATCAATAGTGATTAAACAGATGAATTAATTTAAAAAAAGATGTTTTAGTACAAGCTAAATTAGAAGATAGTAAAGCCACAGGGAATTCAGATGAGGAAGAAAGGAAAGAATAGAGCGACCAAAGAGCAGACTTCCAAGAAGAGACTCAAAGCACTGAGAAAAGAGGTGTGGTCAGAGCTTAGAGCTAGGGTATAAAACTGGCAGAACACATCGGCGTAGGGGTTGCCAACAGCCACAGTGGCCCCTGGAGAGTGGAGGCCTGAGGTACGATGAAGGGGAAGCTCTTTGGAGTCCAGAGAACCAGAAGGTCGTTATGCTAAGGTGTCGGTTGTGTCGTGGTCATCAGAGTGAACATTTCCTGGGATAATGGCAGAAGTGGTGTGCAGAAGCAAACAACAAATGAGTGTCATTCTTGAGTGAACCAGGGATGTCGGGGGAATAAATGGTGATAGTGAGGGGTGAGATGGAGGGCAGGGGCAGAAGGCTTTGGGACGCAGCCGTTTGGGACAGATTTGAAGACAGTAAAAGATGATTGGTCTGAATTTTCTAGAAATGCACAGCCTGTGATACAAAGAAATGAAGAGCTGGTAAAACTAAAAGTTTTTTTTTTGTTTGTTTGTTTTACCATGGTGCCCTATCCAAAAATTTTTCTTTAAGTTTCAAATGAAAACAATGAAATGGTGGAGAATTTTCTTGGTGCCCCTATGGAATGGAATCCAGAGGAACCTCACTGTAGTGAAGAATCTGACTCTACTTTTGATGTGTGCTGACAGCTTTTAACTTTCCTCCTGCCCTTGTGACCTTCATCTGGGAAGGCAGATAAAAAAGCATGCCTTCAGTGCCAGTATGGGTTTCAAACCAAGTAAGCACCACACTATGTCCAGCTCCCACCCCCCTCCTCCAACCATAATGAAAACCCCATTTGAGCTCCTTTTCTTGCTCTCACAAGTCATCTTCTGACCAGATTGGAAAGCCTGCACTGCTCTTCCCCAAAAGTCTCATCATGTAAGTAGTAAACCTTTTCATACCCTCTGTGTGTATATCAGTCCTGACATCTGATCCAGGCTATGGGTGGGGGTCGATTCTCTTTCTACGTGTACCCACAAAACCCAGCTACTAAAGACGCTTTTCAGCAAACCCTCACTGATCTTATCAGGCAGAATAAGTCACTCCTTACCTTACGCCCTCACTTCTGTTTATATCTTTAGTGCTCACTACAGTCAAATATTTATTATAACTGACTGTGCTCCTATCTGTTATTACTCTGATTAACATTCTTGAGGATAAAAGTGGTATTTTATTTCTCTTTATATTCCCCAGGATTTCATCAGAATGCTTAATAAATATTTGATTTATTGACATTTTTAGGAGGTACAAGGGCAGAGTGGCATTCCCTTGGTGACCTGGAAGTTTTAGTTTTGATCTGAAACTTTAAAAACACTGCTTGAATGTATTCTGTCCCCCATGAGCTCTCAGAGTCCATGATACAGTTCAAATCATTTTATAAAAACAGCAAGGCACAACATAAAGACCACTTTACAAAGATCAATTCTTTCCAACTGCTTTCACTCCCCTTATGGAATTACCAAACAGAAGGCTTAGTTGAAGATCCCTAAAAGTTCATTCATTTTCTGTAAGAACTAGGAGAACGCTCATAAAACCAGTTTTGAATAGGAAACCACCCATATGTTTTATGCTGTTTTTCAGGCAGTTAGCCTAATTAAGCCTCCTAGGCAGGTTAGAGTCCCCCTGTGGAAACTAAATTGAGTTTAAATACAGAATTATCTCAAAATCTATGAGCTTTTGATTGATGCCCCTGCTAATTTTGACAACTGAAGTGGCTTCCTGCATATCTTCACTGTAGAAAGATGAATAATTATGGAAATGACCTCATTAACTCTTTGATGACTGTCACTGGAAATTATAGAAGTTGCCTAAACTCAAGGCCTAGGAGAGAAAAATAATCAGTCTATTAGGCATATTTGCTTCAAATTTTCATCTTGTTCCACTTCACTGTCATACCCACAGGCACTGTCTGACATACGATATTGTGTGGCCAATGATAAAACAGGAGATTAAGAAAGAAGTCTCCACTCAGATGAACTAGGCTCTCACCATCACCAGGACCCCTTACATCTCAAGACTGTTTTTTAATCTCAGGTGCTGGGAAAGACTGAAGGCGGGAGGAGAAGGGGACAACAGAGGATGAGATGGTTGGATGGCATCACCGACTCAGTGGACATGAGTTTGAGCGAGCTCCAGGAGTTGGTGATGGACAGGGAGGTCTGGCGTGCTGCAGTCCATTGGAGTCCCATTGGTTGCAAAGGGTCGGACGTGACTGAGCAACTGAACTGACTGTCTGATTGACCAACAGATTGCATTGTCTGTACCTTCATATCATCTCAACCTGAATAAGCAAGCATTCAAACCTCATAACAGACCCTGTACTCTAAAGAAAGGAGTACATTATGAGGCAACTGGAAATAAAAATAAGAAAATGAATAAATCCAGGGGGATAAAAATTATTTCTTGGAGTTAGTTTCAGATAGTCAGAAAAAATGGAATTAACCAAAATTGTACAACTGAGGTTATACAACCCATGTCTACTAGGTTCATCAAGGCTAGCTTGCAAAAAGTGTTCCTTGTATTTTCATTCATCATTAACCCTTTACCAATAAAAATTTCACTCATTTTACATTTTTTTACATTTTACCTCTTTTTGAAAATGATTAACAAGAACTCTCAAACATCACATATTATCCTCAGTGTTTTCCTTTCGAAAATGATGCCAATCATAATACTATCCCAGAGAGGTTCAGGGATGGTCTTAGGTGATTGCAGTATAGTTGGAAATACTTTTTAAGTGGAAAAAGTACTAAATCAATATCTGTTATGTATAACAAACACTAGGCAGATTTGTCCTTCCTATGCATAGATCTCTGAAAATGCAACTGGGGAAAAGGGAAAGAACTTTGAAATAGAATTTAAAAGATTTAGATCCTTTCAAACTTCATCCTAAGAGCAAGTTACTTACTAGGTCCAAGTTGCGTCCCTAAAGAGAGTCCAGGGTGCTATGATCTATGTGGTAGGCTGCAAAAAAGGTCCAAACTTTTCCCCTCTCTTTATCCATGCCTTTTGTCCAGATGGCACCTTCCCACTCAGCTTCTAGAGGTTTGGCTATAGGACTTGATTTGGAAAATATCAGGATTAATAATGCAGCAGTTCTAAACCCAGTTCTTCAGAGGCCCTGTGTGCTTCCATTTGCCCTCTTGCACACCTGTCATCACTCTGAGAACACACCCAGACGGCCTCCTGGAGGACGAGAAACACATGGAGCAGAATCCAGTTGGCCAACTTGTCCCAGCCCAGTTCATCCTAACTCAGCCAACAGCCACCTAACTCCCAGTCATACGAACAAGCCCAGCTACAAACAGCATTGCTATCTAACTGGCCCCATGAGCAAGAAATGATTATTATTATTTGTCATTGCAATTTTGTGGCTATTTGTTTTATAGGAATATTGTGGTGACAGATAACTGATACAGTTGCCAGATTCCCAAGGCAAATCACAATATTACTATGCATCAGAAAAATAATATAAGCAAAAATTGGTTTATAAATCATAAAACTCTTTCCAAAAGTGTAATTGATGAAGTTATCTGGATGACCTATCATATTAAATGCCTAAGTAAACTGTGCTATAATTCCTTGGTACATGTATGGTAGATGTTTAACCAATATTTCTAAGTGTGGTTTTACACAATTTATTCATTTATTTATTTATGTATGAAAAGTCCAGAAATATTTCAATTCCAATAAAAGCATAATAAAATTGACTATAAATTATTTATGGGATTCTCATATTGGTTTTTTAATAGAAATGTGTGTGTTACCCAAGAGCCAATAAGCTCCAGAACAAGACATACCATGCAAATTCTTAAGCAACACAGGAACAGAGACCTGAGTGTCAACATACAGGCTGCCCAAAGTCACACCTAACACATAGACCCATCTCAAAACTCACTACTGGACACTCCATTGCACTCCAGAGAGAAGAAATCCAGTTCCACGCACCAGACCACCAACACAAGCTTCCCTAACCAGGAAATCTTGACAAACCAATCATCCAACCCCACCCACTGGGTGAAACCTCCACAATAAAAAGGAACCACAGACCACCAGAATACAGAAAGCCCACTCCAGACACAGCAATCTAAACAAGATGAAAAGGCAGAGAAATACCCAACAGGTAAAGGAACATGAAAAAAGCCCACCAAGTCAAACAAAAGAGGAGGAGATAGGAATCTACCTGAAAAGAATTTAGAATAATGATAATAAAAATGATCCAAAATCTTGAAAATAAAATGGAGTTACAAATAAATAGCCTGGAGACAAAGATTGAGAAGATGCAAGAAATGTTTAACAAGGACCTAGAAGAAATAAAAAAGAGTCAATTAAAAATGAATAATGCAATAAATGAGATCAAAAACACTCTGGAGGGAACCATGAGTAGAATAACAGAGACAGAAGATAGGATAAGTGAGGGAGAAGATAAAATGGTGGAAATAAATGAAGCAGAGAGGAAAAAACAAAAAAGAATCAAAAGAAATGAGGACAACCTCAGGGATCTCTGGGACAATGTGAAATGCCCCAACATTCGAATCATAGGAGTCCCAGAAGAAGAAGACAAAAAGAAAGGCCATGAGAAGTTACTCGAGGAGATAATAGCTGAAAACTTCCCTAAAATGGGAAAGGAAATAGCCACCCAAGTCCAAGAAATCCAGAGAGTCCCAAACAGGATAAACCCAAGGCAAAACACCCCAAGACACATATTAATCAAATTAACAAAGACCAAACACAAAGAACAAATATTAAAAGCAGCAAGGGAGAAACAACAAATAACACACAAAGGGATTCCCATAAGGATAACAGCTGATCTATCAAAAGAAACCCTTCAGGCCAGAAGGGAATGGCAGGACATACTTAGAGTAATGAAAGAGAATAACCTACAACCTAGATTACTCTACCCAGCAAAGATCTCATTCAGATATGAAGGAGAACTCAAAAGCTTTACAGACAAGCAAAAGCTGAGAGAATTCAGCACCACCAAACCAGCTCTTCAACAAATGCTAAAGGATCTTCTCTATACAGGAAACACAGAAAGGTTGTATAAACGTGAACCCCAAACAACAAAGTAAATGGCAACGGGACCATACCTATCAATAATTACCTTAAATGTAAATGGGTTGAATGCCCCAACCAAAAGACAAAGGCTGGCTGAATGGATACAAAAACAAGACCCCTATAGATGCTGTCTATAAGAGACCCACCTCAAAACAAGGGACACATACAGACTAAAAGTGAAGGGCTGGAAAAAAATATTTCACCCAAACGGAGTCCAAAAGAAAGCAGGAGTCACAATACTCATATCAGATAAAATAGACTTTCAAATAAAGGCTGTGAAAAGAGACAAAGAAGGACACTACATAATGATCAAAGGATCAACCCAAGAAGAAGATATAACAATTATAAATATATATGCACCCAACATAGGAGCACCGCAATATGTAAGGCAAACGCTAATGAGTATGAAAGAGGAAATTAATAGTAACACATTAATAGTGGGAGACTTTAATACCCCACTCACAACTATGGATAGATCAACTAAACAGAAAATGAACAAGGAAACACAAACTTTAAAGGACACAATGGACCAGCTAGACCTAATTGACATCTATAGGACATTTCACCCCAAAACAATCAACTTCACCTTTTTCTCAAGTGCACACAGAACCTTCTCCAGAATAGATCACATCCTGGGCCATAAATCTAGTCTTGGTAAATTAAAAAAAAATTGATATCATTCCAGTCATCTTTTCTGACCACAGTGCAGTAAGATTAGATCTCAATTACAGGAAAAAAATTATTAAAAATTCAAACATATGGAGGCTAAACAACACGCTTCTGAATAACCAACAAATCATAGAAGAAATCAAAAAAGAAATCAAAATATGCATAGAAATGAATGAAAATGAAAACACAACAACCCAAAACCAATGGGATACTGTAAAAGCAGTGCTAAGTGGAAGATTCATAGCATTACAGGCCTACCTCAAGAAACAAGAAAAAAGTCAAACAAATAACCTAACTCTACACCTAAAGCAACTAGAGAAGGAAGAAATGAAGAACCCCAGGGTTAGTAGAAGGAAAGAAATCTTAAAAACTGGGCATAAATAAATGCAAAAGAAACTAAAGAGACCATAGCAAAAATCAACAAAGCTAAAAGCTGGTTCTTTGAAAAAATAAACAAAATTGACAAACCATTAGCAAGACTCATTAAGAAACAAAGGTAGAAGAACCAAATTAACAAAATTAGAAACGAAAATGGAGAGATCACAACAGACAACACTGAAATACAAAGGATCATAAGAGACTACTACCAGCAGCTCTATGCCAATAAAATGGAAAACTTGGAAGAAATGGAAAAGTTCTTAGAGAAATATAACTTTCCAAAACTGAACCAGGAAGAAATAGAAGATCTTAACAAACCCATCACAAGCAAAGAAATCGAAACTGTAATCAGAAATCTTCCAGCAAACAAAAGCCCAGGACAAGATGGCTTCACAGCTGAATTCTACCAAAAATTTAGAGAAGAGCTAACACATATCTTACTCAAACTCTTCCAGAAAATTGCAGAAGAAGGTAAACTTCCAAACTCATTCTATGAGGCCACCATCACCCTAATTCCAAAACCAGACAAAGATGCCACAAAAAAAGAAAACTACAGGCCAATATCACTGATGAACATAGATGCAAAAATCTTTAACAAAATTCTAGCAAACAGAATCCAACAACATATTTAAAAAATCATACACCATGACCAAGTGGGCTTTATCCCAGGAATGCAAGAATTCTTTAATATCTGCAAATCAATCAATGTAATACACCACATTAACAAATTGAAAGATAAAAACCATATGATTATCTCAATAGATGCAGAAAAAGCCTTTGACAAAATTCAACACCCATTTATGATTAAAACTCTCCAGAAAGCAGGAATAGAAGGAACATACCTCAACATAATAAAAGCTATATATGACAAACCCACAGCAAGCATTACCCTCAATGGTGAAAAATTGAAAGCATTTCCCCTAAAATCAGGAACAAGACAAGGGTGCCCACTCTCACCACTACTATTCAACATAGTTTTGGAAGTGTTGGCCACAGCAATCAGGGCAGAAAAAGAAGTAAAAGGAATCCAGATAGGAAAAGAAGAAGTGAAACTCTCTCTGTTTGCAGATGACATGATCCTCTACATAGAAAACTCTAAAGACTCTACCAGAAAATTACTAGAGCTAATCAACGAATACAGTAAAGTTGCAGGATATAAAATTAACACACAGAAATCTCTTGCATTCCTATACACTAACAATGAGAAAACAGAAAGAGAAATTAAGGAAACAATACCATTCACCACTGCAACAAAAAGAATAAAATATTTAGGAGTATATCTACCTAAAGAAACAAAAGACATAGAAAACTATACATAGAAAACTATAAAACACTGATGAAAGAAATCAAAGAGGACACAAACAGATGGAGAAATATACTGTGTTCATGGATTGGAAGAATCAATATTGTCAAAATGGCTATACTACCCAAAGTAATCTATAGATTCAATGCAATCCCTATCAAACTACCAACGGTATTTTTCACAGAACTAGAACAAATAATTTCACAATTTGTATGGAAACACAAAAAACCTCAAATACCCAAAGTAATCTTGAGAAAGAAGAATGGAACTGGAGGAATCAACCTGCCTGACTTCAGACTATACTACAGAGCCACAGTCATCAAGACAGTATGGTACTAGCACAAAGACAGAAATATAGATCAATGGAACAGAATAGAAAGCCCAGAGATAAATCCACGAACCTATGGTCACCTTATCTTTGACAAAGAAGGCAAGGATATACAATGGAAAAAAGACAACCTCTTTAACAAGTGGTGTTGGGGAAACTGGTCAACCACCTGTAAAAGAATGAAACTAGAACACTTTCTAACACCATACACAAAAATAAACTCAAAATGGATTAAAGATCTAAACGTAAGACCAGAAACTATAAAACTCCTAGAGGAGAACATAGGCAAAATGCTCTCTGACATAAATCACAGCAGGATCCTCTATGACCCACATCCCAGAATATTAGAAACAAAAGCAAAAATAAACAGAACTTAAAAGCTTTTGCACAACAAAGGAAACTATAAGCAAGGTGAAAAGACAGCCCTTAGACTGGGAGAAAATAATAGCAAATGAAGCAAAAGACAAAGCTCAAAAATATACAAGCAACTCCTCCAGCTCAACTCCAGAAAAATAAATGACCCAATCAAAAATGGGCCAAAGAACTAAACAGACATTTCTCCAAGGAAGACATACAGATGGCCAAAAAACACATGAAAAGATGCTCAACATCACTCATTATCAGAGAAATGCAAATCAAAACCACAATGAGGTATCATTACACGCCAGTCAGGATGGCTGCTATCCAAAAGTCTACAAGCAATAAATACTGGAGAGGGTGTGGAGAAAAGGGAACCCTCTTACACTGTTGGTGGGAATGCAAACTAGTACAGCCACTATGGAAAACAGTGTGGAGATTTCTTAAAAAACTGGAAATAGAACTGCCATATGACCCAGCAATCCCACTTCTGGGCATACACACCAAGGAAACCAGATCTGAAAGAGACACGTGCACCCCAGTGTTCATCGCAGTGCTGTTTATAATAGCCAGGACATGGAGGCAACCTAGATGCCCATCAGCAAACGAATGGATAAGGAAGCTGTGGTATATATACACCATGGAATATTACTCAGCCATTAAAAAGAATTCATTTGAATCAGTTCTAATGAGATGGATGAAACTGGAGCCCATTATACAGAGTGAAGTAAGCCAGAAAGATAAAGACCATTACAGTATACTAACACATATATATGGACTTTAGAAAGATGGTAATGATAACCCTATACACAAAACAGAAAAAGAGACTCAGATGTACAGAACAGACTTTTGGACTCTGTGGGAGAAGTCAAGGGTGGGATGTTTCAAGAGAACAGCATCAAAACATGTATATTATCTAGGGTGAAACAGATCACCAGCCCAGGTTGGGTGCATGAGACAAGTGCTCGGGCCTGGTGCACTGGGAAGACCCAGAGGGATCGGGTGGAGAGGGAGGTAGGAGGTGGGGATCGGGATGGGGAATACATGTAAATCCATGGCTAATTCATGTCAATGTATGACAAAAACCACTACAATATTGTAAAGTAATTAGCCTCCAACTAATAAAAATAAATGGAAAAAAAAAAGAAAAAAAGAAATGTGTGTGTTAGTCACTCAGCTGTGTCTGACTCTTTGCAACCCCATGGACTGCAGTCTGCCAGCTCCTCTGTCCATGGAACTCTCCAGGAAAGAATACTGGAGTGGGTAGCCATTCTCTTCTCCAGGGGATCTTCCCAACCCATGGATCGAACCCAGAGCTCCTGTATTACAAGCAAATTCTTTACTGCCTAAGCCACCAGGGAAGCCCTATAGTTCTAGAGAATGACAGCATCCATCTTGTATGTCCTTAAACAAAAGCACGTGTAAATCATTCCAGACAATTGTCTATCATATCATTCTCTTTAAGTCTTCTAGGAAGTCTACATCTGCTTGCTAAGTATGTCAGGTTTTAGCAATCATTTCTTTCAGAAATATTACCAACTCATTACTTAAATCTCTTCTGAATTAATCTAAGATGCAATATTTTCTGTATTGCAACCAAAGTAAAAATTTAAATGATTTAAATGACTAATTGAATTCTCTCAATCATTCTTTTATATAATGCTCAGGACAACTAGCCTTTTTTGCCGTTAAGGTTACCAGCAATTGATTTTGATTTTATTGTGAGAACATGTACTCTAAATATATAATTATTAACCAAGAAAGTTTTTAATAGTCTATCAATGATTTCACATTTCCAGTTATAGAGTTTTTAATCTATAGAATGGAAATACAGTCCTTCCAAACTTGAAGGATTCCTCTCAGAGACAAAAATGCCCCAATATACCCCTAAGGCCCCTCTATCTTGCACGTTCAATCATCTTTCTAAGCACAGTCAATGCATGCTAAGTCATTTTGGTCTTGTCCAACTCTTTGCAACCCTATGGACTACAGCCCACCAGACTCCTCTGTCCATGGGATTTTCCAGGCAAAAATATTGGAGTGGGTTGCCATTTCCTACTCCAGGGGAACTTCCTGATCCAGGGATCAAATCTGCGTCTCTTATGTCTCCTGCATTGGCAAGCATCACCTGGGACACCTTTCTAAGCACAGTACCTGCTCTGATAATAACAGTTAATGTGATCCCCTAAACCAAAATGGGGGGAAGAATTGTATAACCACAGGAATTTGCTAGACATTTTTGAGCAGTTCTGGTGGTCAAATATCAAAGCTCAGGCCCCTCCCACAGTAATGACTGGTGGACGTACCATTGACGCCCAAGGGCAGAAGAGTAGATAACATTCTTCCCCTTCTCTGGTACTCCCCCAAGTATTTTCAGGGCTGCTTACTGATTGTTACTAACCCAAGAACCATTTTTTTCTAGGAGATTATACAAGACCTATAATGAGAGACTTTGCTTAATGAAGGCAAGGGACATTAAGTAGACTATTCTTTCATTTTCATAGCACAGCATAGTCAAATATAATTCTAACAGAAGTGTGTTAAACAACTGTGTTAAACCAGAATTATATCATATTTAAGAGTTTTATTCAACTGTGTAAATGTCTCACCTTATGTAAAACAGCACCCCTAAGAAATACCAGTGAGGTTTTTATTCCTACAAAAATACTTAACTTATTTTGGGCAATACTACAAGAATTCATAGATATATGCTTTAATGAACCATACAGAACATCAAAATTGCCTTATTGCATTACAGTTTCACTTAAGCAGAGAATTACAACTACTAATGTAGAGAAAAGGATATTTTTATAGAGTCTGGATTATTGTTTTTCCTTATTTATTTTTGCTAAAATACGTAGGGTAAATTCTTCTCCACCCTATCTCTCTCCCTGCCTAAGTACCTCAGGAAGTATTTTAAATCAAACTCTGCTATGTGCTCTATAATATCTATAAAATGTATGTGTGTGTGTGAGAGAGAGAGCAATCCGTTGTCTTCAAGTCCTTGCAGCCTTCTGGACTGTAGGCTGCCAGGCTCCTCTGTCCATAGAATTTCCCAGGGAAGAAAACTGGAGTGGGTTGCCATGTTGTATTCAAAAGGATCTTCCCAATGCAGGGATCAAACCTGCATCTCTTCTGTCTCCTGCATTGGCAGGTGGGTTCTTCACACTGGTGGGAAGCCCACCAACCAGGGACAGCTCAGTGTTAAGAACTCAGAGTAATGCTAGATTTAAACTTCTGTCAATCCTAACACCACAGTGTCCCTCTAAGGCCACTTCTCTCCTTTACTTCTTTGGAGAGGCCACATCTTACTTACCTTTCCTGAATTAGTGAAAGGGTCTCCTGACTGACCGACGTGGTAGCAATTTCTTTAACTTATAAACCATCTATCACCTCAGAATCAAAGTCATCTCCCTCAATCATAGATTTGATGAAGTCATTCTCACCACAAATGGTTCTTCATGTCCTTCAGGAATAAATCCATGTTCCTTATCCTGGCGTGAAAGGTGCTCCAAAATACAAACCTTTTCGTTTCTATTTACTCCCCACCTTAAATAGTCTACCACTCTTCAACCGGGGTAATAATGAGGCATCTACTTTTCCAAGCATCTACTCTTCACTTTTGTGAAGAACAAAAGAGACGGTGTGTGTTTCACAGGCTTAAAACGATACCTAGTGTAGAACAAGTGCCCAGTTAGTATGAGCTATTATTACCCTCATTCTCATTCTACCCTATACTTTCCATACCTACCTTTTCTCTGCCTATGTTTTAAATTCAATTCAAATACCTCCTCTTTTGAGAAGTCTGCTTCATGATGTGTCAAAATTAACCTCCCCTTGCACTGTGTCTCCACAGCATCACCCTTAAAAATATCTATAAATGTTCTGTACCCTCTGTACTACAGACAGTTCATCCAGTCATTCATTCATTCAATGAATACAGCATTTTAAGTGCCTACTATATTGCCAGCATTGTACAGTGTTTTAGATACTAAAGAGGAAACAACAAAAATATGCTTTCTGCTTTCATGAAGTTCACATTCTAACAGGGAGAGATGGATAGTAAAGTAAATAAGTAATACAACAGGTGTTACGAAATGCCCAGGGCAGAAGCAGGAGGACCAGCTCTATATACCCAGCTGCTTCTTCCATCCTGGAAGTTTCTGGTGGCCTGAGACCACCTCCTTCTGCCTCTTATTGTCTAACACTGTTTGCCATTGTGTACAATGAATATATATTGGGCTGAACTTGAGTTTGTAGTGAAAACAATATTTTAGGCAAAAGGCTTACACTTTCTGCTTCAGTTACCTCCTCTAAAAAATAAATTAGCAATACTTATATACATGTGATTGGGGAAATGAAATGAGATGTTTCTGTAATATAGATATTTTATATGGGCAATAAGCAGATTCTGTCAGATGCCACTGTTGTTGTTTTTAATGAACTTTTCTAAAAGTCCTGTAATAGTTGATTTGTAAGAACATGACCTGGTGAAAACATTCATTTTAAAGACTATTTTGACAATTTTTAGTAAAATATTGTTATCCTGGCCCACCTGTGGAGATGTGAAAATGGTCTTATTATATCAAACTAGACACTTTTAGGGTGTTCATTAAAACCATGGTTTACTCAAAAAATATTTTAAATTTTCTAACAGATATTTAAGACAAAGAATCAAATAATTACTCTCTGAAGAGTAACAGAAGAGACATCAGCCCCTCTCAAGGGCTATTTATGATAAGAAGAGACCTTAAAAATCATTTGATCTCATCCTTTATTTTATAAATGAGAACCCTAGAAGAGAAGTAACTTGCCAAATATATCACAAAAAGTTGGCAGAGCAAGCACTAAGTTTCAACTTCCATCAGTCTCTTTCAAAGAAAAGGAAAAAAGCTCTGCTTTTTCTCCTTCAGACTATAAAGCGGTCTGTGGTCTCACAAAGGAAAATTATTTCAGCCTGACATACTCTAAGACTTCTGAAGTACATGCGTGTATCTACTTCCACAGTTTCCTGCCTACAGGTAAATATATGACATTAAAGAGTGGCTTTCTATTTTTACCCAAGTGATCTGTCTGAGTACTCAAAGTTTTCCTTTTTTATTCCTACATGGCAAGCATGGTGAACCATTTTCCTACCCAGCCCTTTATGCAGTGTTCTGGCACATGGTAGCCAGATCTAAACATTCTTTATTATGCAGCATTGCTACAGATGGCTACTCCCTAAAAAAAAAGAGAGAGAGAGAGAGGGAGAGAGGAAAAAAAAGAAAATCAGCACTAAAGAACACAGCCTTTTATTCACATAATAAAGTCTTGAGGAGGAACAGAGAAGCAATGGAGCTTAATCTAGACATTGAATCACAGATGAAAGAATCCAATCAAATATTGACAAATGAAAAGCATCCGGACAGGGTAGGTAAACAGCAACCTGCACAAACTACCATAACCACCCTGACAACCAAGCTTTCACACCTACTCTGGGGAAACTCAACAGTCCATTACAGGGGCAGGAAGCAGACGTCCTGAAGGAAAACTCTATAACTAGCGAAGACAAGTTGATAAGACATTTGCAGAATCATCATTGAACACATGACACTCAAGGTGTTTACACTCCTTTCTCTTCTAAGTGGTTTGGGGGTTTTATAATAAGGAAACATGAGAAATCACAAAAGTAATAAGCCTCTCTCCCACGTAGCTGTGAGGAGAATAAAATAAGGCCACTTCATAACAGTTCTCCTTTAGGATATTGCTCTTTCAAAAATACCAAAGAACCTCTTCAAGAAAATTATTTGAGGAAAGGTTAACTTGCATTTCTGTTGTTCTGAATGAAAGGAAAGTTGTTTAAGGCTAATAATATTGGCAATTACAAGCTAAAATAAATAATACCGTTAGTAATAATATTTGTAATCATGCAGTCTCAGCACCTTCATCGCTTCCTCTTAATCCTGGCCACCACTACTTGCCTCTTTTTCTGAAAGAGACTCTTACCTGCTCCCCTTGCCCTGCTACCAACTGAGCCCCTAAATGAAAATTAGACTGCACCTTCTGTCTGCACTGCTCAGCGGTTCCTCCTTCCCCTTTGAAGAAAACCCAACATTTCTCCCTTGAGTAGCCTGAGGTCCTCTGACCTGTCACTCCTCTGCCTGTCTCTCTAACCTCCATCCTTCTCCCATTGCTTACCACCATGGGGGAGGAAAATTTTTACCTCTCTCCTCTTTTGTTCTGAGGCTGATCTAATAATCAAATTAACATATGGTAGACTGGTAGGGAATAAAAAAAACAAATTTAATTACATATGTGTGGAGGCCCCCTAAAAATATGGGACCTAAGGGCAAGTTGGACAGTTGAGGCTTCTAGACTGTCCTGAGCTATGGAATGGGGTGAGGGCCTGGGCTTCAAAGGGGAGGAAGGCAATTCACAGAACAATAAATGTCCCTCCTGCCATACGGAGAAACAGACAGGTCACTTAGATAACACTGGCAGATGGGGGGAGGGTTGTGGGGGGGGGGGGAGGGTGGGAGGGGTGAGGGGGAGTGGGGAATTAGTGTTTAATGAGGACAGAGTTTCAGTTTAGGAAGGTTAAAAAATTTGGGAGATGGATGATACTAACAGTTGCACAGCAAAGTGAATGTATTTAGTGTCACTGAAATACACAGTTAAATATGGTTAAAATAGTACGCTTTATATTCTGTGAGTTTTACCACAATTTAAAAAAATAATTTTAAAACATTTGTCTCTAGTAATAACTCTTTATCTGGGCCACGTGCCCTCTCTAAATTCTTTCAGGTACTTAAGGGAGAGAGAAAGTTTTTCTTGAGCCTGTCGGTCTTGATTGCCTTCGGCTCAAAATAATCCACACATCAATAAGCCACACATTTTGGGAAGGCTCATTCTGAACGCCTTCACTACTCTCCTGCCAGATCGGCTGTTTCACTTTTCTTGACACATGCCAAGCTGTCTCCCATCTCCAGCCTTCTACCTTTGCTATTCCTTTGGCCTGGAACCCTTTTCCTCCCAGGTCTCCACACTTCTCCCTAAATCGCCATTCTGTAGTGTCTGTATAAATGTCACTTTCTCATAAAGACTGCCCATCCACACGCTATGGAATCCCACTATCTCAGTCTTGAATCACTCTCCATGCCTCCCCTGGCTTTATCATCTCTCTGGGGCTTTTCACCTCATTGCATTTATCACTATCTGATAACTGATGATATGCTTGCTTAGTCGCTCAGTCTTCTGACTCTTTGAGATCTCATGGACTGTAGCCCAACCAGGCTCCTCTGTCCATGGTATTTTTGTTCCAGGTCAGAATACTGGAGCGGGTGGCCATTTCCTCCTCCAGGGGACCTTCCTAATCCAGGGATCAAACCCCATCTCCTGCATCTCCTGCACTGCAGACAGATTCTTTACCAGTGGGTCCCTGGGGAAGCCCCAGTTGATGATGTAGGCATGTGTTTATCTACCATGTGCCTATTCTTATGCTGCAAACAATATAATCAATCTGATTTTGGTGTTGACCATCTGGTGATGTCCGTGTGTAGAGTCTTCTCTTGTGTTGTTGGAAGAGGCTATTTGCTATGACCAGTGCATTCTCTTGGAAAAACTCTATTAGTCTTTGCCCTGCTTCATTCCGTACTCCAAGGCCAAATTTGCCTGTTACTCCAGGTGTTTCCTGACTTCCGACTTTTGCTTTCCAGTCCTCTATAATGAAAAGGACATCTTTTGTGGGTGTTAGTTCTAAAAGGTCTTGTAGGTCTTCATAGAAGCATTCATTCTTCAGTGTTACTGGTTGGGGCACAGGCTTGGATTACCATGATATTGAATGGTTTGCCTTGGAAACGAACAGAGATCATTCTGTTGTTTTTGTGATTGCATCCAAGTACTGCATTTCAGACTCTTTTGTTGACCATGATGGCTACTCCATTACTTCTAAGGGGTTCCTGCCCACAGTAGTAGGCAGGACCACATATATAATGGTCATCTGAGTTAAATCCACCCATCCCAGTTCATCTTAGTTCACTGATTCCTAGAATGTCAACTTGCCATCTCCTGTTTGACCACTCCCAATTTGCCTTGCTTCATGGACCTAACATTCCAGGTTCCTATGCAATATTGCTCTTTACAGCATCAGACCTTGCTTCTATCACCAGTCGCATCCACAACTGTGTACTGTTTTTGCTTTGGCTCCATCCCTTCATCCTTTCTGGAGTTATTGCTCCACTGATCTCCAGTAGCATACTGGGCACCTACCGAGCTGGGGAGTTCATCTTTCAGTGTCCTATCTTTTTGCCTTTTCATACTGTTCATGGGGTTCTCAAGGCAAGAATACTGAAGTGGTTTGCCAGTCCCTTCTCCGGTGGACCACATTCTGTCAGACCTCTCCACCATGACCCGCCCGTCTTGGGTGGCCCCACACGGCATGGCTTAGTTTCACTGAGTTAGACAGGGCTGTGGTTCTGTGATCAGATTGGCTAGTTTTCTGTGATTGTGGTTTCAGTCTGTCTGCCCTCTGATGCCCTCTCGCAACACCTACCGTCTTACTTGGGTTTCTCTTACCTTGGACGTGGGGTATCTCTTCACGGCTGCTCCAGCAAAGCGCAGCCGCTGCTCCTTACCTTGGACTAAGGGTATCTCCTCACTGCAGCCCCTCCTGACCTTGAACGTGGAGTAGCTCCTCTCGGCCCTCCTGCGCCCGTGCAGCCGCTGCTCCTCGGACGTGGGGTAGCTCCTCTCGGCCGCCGCCCCTGGCCGCGGGTGTGGGGTAGCTCCTCTCCGCTGATCCTGCTCCGTCGGGCAGCCTGGCGTTCCAGTCGCCGCCCCTGACTTTGGGCGAGGGGTAGCTCTTCTGGCAGTGCTTCTGCGCAATCCGTTGCAGACGCCGCGCTTCTGTGCAGTCCATCGCAGCCGCCGCGCTTCTGTGCAGTCCATCGCAGCCGCCGCGCTTCTGCCAATTGCAGAAGCAATGGCAATTGCAGAAACTTACATGCAGAGTACATCATGAGAAACACTGGGCTGGAAGACGCACAAGCTGGAATCAAGATTGCCAGGAGAAATATCAATAACCTCAGATATGCAGAGGACACCACCCTTACGGCAAAAAGTGAAGAGGAACTAAAAAGCCTCTTGATGAAAGTGAAGGAGGAGAGTGAAAAAGTTGGCTTAAAGCTCAACACTCAGAAAACTAAGATCATGGCATCTGGTCCCATCACTTCATGGCAAATAGATGGGGAAACAGTGGAAACAGTGTAAGACTTTTTGGGGGCTCCAAAATCACTGCAGATGGTGATTGCAGCCATGAAATTAAAAGACACTTACTCCTTGGAAGGAAAGTTATGACCAACCTGGATAGCATATTTAAAAGCAGAGACATTACTTTGCCAACAAAGGTCCATCTAGTCAAGGCTATGGTTTTTCCAGTAGTCATGTATAGATGTGAGATTTGGACAGTGAAGAAAGCTGAGTGCCGAAGAATTGATGCTTTTGAACTGTGGTGTTGGAGAAGACTCTTGAGAGTCCCTTGGACTGCAAGAATATCCAACCAGTCCATCCTAAAGGAGATCAGGTGTTCATTGGAAGGACTGATGCTGAAGCTGAAACTCCAATACTTTGGCCACCTCATGCTAAGAGTTGACTCACTGGAAAAGACCCTAATGCTGAGAAGGATTGGGGGCAGGAGGAGAAGGGGATGACAGAGGATGAGATGGTTGGATGGCATCACCTACTCAAGGGATATGGGTTTGGGTGGACTCCGGGAGTTGGTGATGGACAGGGAGGCCTAGCATGCTGCAATTCATGGAGTCACAAAGAGTCGGACACGACTGAGCAACTGAACTGAACTATCCTTACACTAAGCAAGAAGTAGTGTTAATTGTGTTAACTGCTCAGTCGTGTCCGACTCTTTGTGACCCCATGGACCGTTGCCCACCAGGTTTCTCTCTCCATGGAATTCTCCAGGCAAGAATAGTGGAGTGGGTAGCCATTGCCTTTTCCAGGGATCATCCCGACACAACAATTGAACCCAGGTGTCCCACACTGCAGGCAGATTCTTTACTGAGTCACCAGAGAAGCCCAAGCAAACAGTAGGACTTGTCTTATTCTATAACACTTCTCCAGACTCCAGAATAAGGCCTGATACATAAGAGGTGCTCTATAAAAAGAGCACATCTACAATGTGCTGTTTTATTGATAATATTTCTAACCCTAAACATACAAAATCCTACCTGATAAAGATCATTTCCATTTTCTTATCTAGGGAGAAAAGAATTCAGGGTGGTTGTGTAACTTTCCCAAAGTCATACAGATAATAAGGGGCTGAGCTAGAAAGGAATGCAGATCTCCCTGATTCAAAAGTCAATTTTCTATTATACAACACAATGTTGAAGACATCAGTAAAGTTTATACTAATAATCGTAAATATATATATATGGAACTTACCAACTCCCAGGTACTTCTTATAGGTACTTCATGTGTACCAGCTCACTTAAAGTGCTGGACAGCCCAATGTATTATTGCTTATATCTCATCTCAAAGATAGAGATCTAGGGCTCAGAGAATTTAAGTCATTTGCCCAGGATAAAAAGCCAGTCGGTGGAAGAATTAAAATTCAGGCTGAGGCCACTTACATTTAGAATCTGTGCTTCTAACTTTCATGCTATAAAGTGAGATCAGATGCTTCTCCTGTGTCATTTCTAAAGTGAAACAGGTGAAGCAAAAAGTGATGTCAGTTTCTCCACAAAGGTCGCATTCCAGGATTCCCGAAGCATCTCCTCTGTCACACAAAGTGTCCCATCCCGAGCGTGTACACAGAGCTCAGGGCTGTCTGAGAGGGCAATGGTCTACCATGCTGGGAGCCAAAAAGGCAGGAATAATAATTAGCATTTTGGAGAGCATTTCAGTTTATTTACGAACCCTTTAGCCTAAAAGTCCTGAGTTAATTTTAAGAAGGTATTCGTTTTAGATAAAACTGTCATACTGAAACCAAGCAGGGCCCTACAGGGCTCCTAGACATGGAAGTCTTTCAAACAGAGGGAAGGGAGGAGATGCAGAGACAAGGAAGCAGCAGCTAGGAAAACACAGTGCAGCTTTGGGGTAAGGTCCTATTTCCACCTCAAGGGATACACATAACAGTATCTTTGACCTCTTTACAGAACTAAACCCCCCAACAATGGGAGATGTTAGCATTTTTCATTTCAAAGAGACATTCAAGTTTTGATAGCCTTAAGAAGCCGAGAAGCTCATCAAGAGACCAACTAAAGCCAGATTAAAGAAATGCAGGCCCTGCACGTACCTTAATTCTCATCAGAAACCTCACCCTTGAATCATTGCTATAAAACTTCTTACTAAATCCCCCTGGGTTGGGACACACAGTTTTTAAAAAGCATGAGCCTGCTGTGTCCCCCTTTGCCTGGCAAAACAATAAAGCTATTCTTCACTACTTCACCCAAAACTCTGTCTTTCAGATTCAGTTTGGCATCAGTGCACAGAGGCTGAGTTTTTGGCATCAATATCAGCCAACCTACTTTATAGCCAAATGCTTTGAATTAAATTGTTTTGTGCCAAATCACTGGTAACTGGATTCCAAACCTATTTTCCAGATGAAAAAACTGAGGATGAGGGCCATTAAGAAGCAAATATCATATATGGACTCAAAATAAATCATTGCTTGGAGGCAATGATTTGTCTACAAAGCAATCCAAAGCAACAGAAGTAGGAAAGTTTGCAGGAAAGAGCTAATGAAACTTCTCCAAGGCTGCTATCTCTGAAGGTCTTGCATTCCAGATTTGCCTCTGTCTGGCATCTAGGAATGCGGCTTTTAAAATATTCACCAAGTGGTGGAGTTGGACTTCTGGGCCAGGTTGTTTAAACTGTACAAACAATGTTTCTTATGGTGAACTGCTGCTGCTGCTGAGTTGCTTCAGTCGTGTCTGACTCTGTGCAACCCCATAGACAGCAGCCCACCAGGCTCTGCCGTCCCTGTGATTCTCTAGGCAAGAACACTAGAGTGGGTTGCCATTTCCTTCTCCAGTGCATGAAAGTGAAAAGTGAAGTTGCTCAGTCATGTCCAACTCTTCGCAACCCCATGGACTGCAGCCTACCAGGCTCCTCCATCCATGGGGTCTTCCAGGCAAGAGTACTGGAGTGGGGTGCCATTGCCGTCTTCCTTATGGTGAGCACCCGCCCTTTTTCTCTCTTAGAGTTCAGAATTTTATTGGGCATGGGTGTGTCTGTGGTCTGCCCCAGTGAAAACCCTTAAGTTAGTCACAAGTAGCCTTCCCTAGGCGGACACATTGCATATATGCAGATGTACTTCTTCTTGCAGAGGGAGAGTGTGCTATGTGTTACTCTTTCCAAGAGGAAGAGAACATAGGAAGCCTGCACATGGATTTCTCCAGACTCTGCCAAATGCATTTTCCTCTCCTGATCTGGTTATGTGTCCTTACTGTGCTGCTCTAACAAACCTGAACTGTGGGCATGAGAGGATGATGTTGAAGTCTGTGACTCTTTCTAGCAAACCACCAAGTGCGTGGGTGATCCAGGAGGGCCATGGACAGAAAATCAGTGAGAGAACAAAGGGCCCTTGACAAAGACAATAAACCTGGAAGCCAAGAGGATCACTGGGGCTACGCAGACCTCATAATCTACACCTGAGGAGGAAGCCAGCCCCCATGGCTATGGAATTCACTGATACAAAGAGCACGGATATGCCTCTAATAAAGAAATTTTTGTATTTATACACCATCAGTCAAAACAAGGAGAGGAGGCTACCTGAGCAACTGAAGTATAAACCCCAGCACTTTCCAAGAGAGTTAAAATTACAGGAGAGAAATTGGCTTTTCTTGGCTGAAACTCTGCATACTGATTAACAACCCAAAGAGGCAAATTTATTCAAATCTACCTCCCTAAAACAAATGTCATCTTTCCGGGGGAGTAAAGTGGTGTGGAACTATATATAGAGTACACCATTTAAAATTCCTTTTTCAGGAAAATTCCTCTCCAACCTCCTTTGCATTAGATGTATTTGGAACCTGGGTAGCAGCCAAAGCTTGTTTCAAAAGTGATGGCCAGCTATTCTCTTGGGTCTCACCTGATTCTATCCTGTGCAATCTATGTATACACTCTGCTTTATGTAGTGCAATCTCTCAATAGATGCCTACCTGATGGCAAATTCGTTTTGGTATTTTAATAATCAAGATCACTTGTCTGAGACACTTCAGCTTTCTTTTAGCACTTCCCCCATATTAAGCTTTCCAGAAAAAAACTAACCCTCCTGATACATGTACACACATATACACACAGGTACAAATTCCATCCATCAAGGGAGATTTGGATTCAGAGAACACTTATTCAGAGCTGGCACCACTCACCCCAAAATGGCCAAGAGAGAGCCAATTAGAGCTAGAATGGTGATGTTATCATATAAAAAAGACCTAGGAGTCCAATGCTCTCATCACAGTATTTACAGGGTTGTTATTTCACAAAGGGCAGGGCTAATGTCAAGCCAACAAGATCTCCTTTCCATATAGTTAGATTTATTTTTCTTGGGGAAAAAAGGGATGCTCAGACTGAGGGAAGAAAGGTTTTTCTTCTTAGTTAGCTGGGAGGAAAAGTGAATATAATTTAGATCACACCATCACCTTTAAACCCTGGCTGAAGCCTATAAAAACCCCTACCTTGCCTTTGGAGTCATCAGGTGGACTGCATGTGTCCCCCCCAAATTCATATGTTGAAACACAAACCTCCAATGTGATGGTATTAAAAGAAGGAGACTTTGGGAGATATTTAGACCATAAGGGTGAAGTCCTCATGAATGAGATTAGTGCCCTTATAAGGAGAGACATGAGAGCTTACTTCCACTCTCTGCCATTCACATACAATCCAGGAAGCAGAATCTCACCAGACTCCAGATCTGGCAGTACCTAGATGTCTTTGCTTCCAGAAATTGAGAAATAAATGTTTGTTATTTAAGCCATTCGGTCTAAGGCATTTTGGTACAGCAGCCTGAACTAAGATACCTCATCATATAAAAAGTATGAGTTCTTGCATTCACAAGATACCAAAATGTTCAGAAAGAGACAACCTCCTCCTTCAGTGAGAAATGAATATCTTCCTAAGAGATGGCAGTGTACCAGACTCCATGAGTCTGAAATCAGGGTTTGAGAGAAAGAAGGGGAGAAATAAGAAGGGAGGGGAATCAGAACTGAGAGAACATGCATGTGACTCACACTTTTGTGAAAGGTTTACCTTCAAGAAATCACCTTTTTGTTACATGTCTCCATCTGTGCAAAGTAACTGGATCTGAGGAAAACTAGTGAGTTGGGATATAAATTGCAAATAAAGGCTGAAACTTCTCCAATCATCTTCTGAAGACTTTGAGGGTAAGAACTGGAAGTATTTTCCCCCACTGGAATTACTAAGGGCACCACTATAAGAGCATAGATCTTCAGTGGCAAAAAAAAGTCCCTCCTGGAACACAGATCCAATAAGACAAGACTGCCCAGGTTGAAAGTTTCTTTACTTATAAATCAGGTGTATTCATTTCAGGGTGCCATTTTCTACCCTAGGCAGGAATGCAGTAGATACTTAACAATTTATTATAGAAGAAGGAGAGTTGATTCCTAGATCTAAAATGAAGCCATTTCCACCTCTATTTTAGTCTGTTGAAAATGTATCCTTGTAAATCCTTTACAAAGCTTTCTCTAATTCTCTGGATTGTATACAATCTCTTTCTTCTTAGAATTCTCACCACATTCCATTATCTTAATCATAATCATTGTAATCAAGGCTGAAATAAAGACATCTGTTTATTTTGTTCTCATCCTTTCCCTAGTCCACTCCATCCCTGACCCCATCTACTATAAACACCCTGAAGATCACATACATCTCCCTGTCCATAGGCTCTTATATTATAGTACAGAGCAGAGTGTCTTATCTATAGGAAGCTCAGATATTTTTCTTTGATTTTACACTCACGCAAAGTAGCCTATAGAAAATTTTTTACTATTTCCACTTCTCACATGACAAGTTTATCCTTAAATAACATCACAACATTTATTCCCAATTTTATTTTGAAAAGCAAATAATTTGTTATATCTATCATGCACATTCCATAGTCGTATCATAATATGGCACATTCCTTGCCACAGACAATAAAAATCTCTTCATTTATGAACATTTTATTATTGTGGAAAGTCTATTTCTTCCATCCTGTGCAGCAGATAAACATGTTCATTTTATCTACTCACCTGATGTTGCACCTCAAGTCAAACTATATATGCTCCAGAGAGATCCTGAGGAGAAGGGCTGACTCAATAGATGACTTGTTAATCCACTTCAGCCAAAGCACTTCTGATTTCTCATTTGTAAAATGAGATTTAAAACCTTCATCATTATTTATTAAGCATTCACTATACCCAGGGAACCTAATAAAAGAGACTGCATTCAAAGAGCTTTAAAATAAGACCTCTACTTGCAGCAGTGGGACATGGCAGGAACCCTCACTGGGATCATTTCATTTTGAGTGCTTTCCATATTAAAAGGCTCCAAGTATATATGTATTTGGGTGCACAGTTTTGTATGAAGGCTATTAAATGATTCCTAAGCGAGAGGTGGTGTCAGAGTGGCAGAGAAGTGCCAGGATTAGAGGCCCCGCAGCTGGAGCAGTCAAATAACACGGGAGGAAAGACAATATAAGAGGCTAGTGCAGAGCATTAAAAATTCACTGGGAGACTAAGGCTTTCCCTTCACAGAGATATTAACAAGTTGTACACATCAAGACACATTCTCTAACAATTTACCTGTGTTACCTATAAGAAGGATCCATTTCATTCATAACCACACAGAGTACAATAACCACCAACTCTTTACTCAGGTCACAAAATTCCACCCCAAACCAGCCATGACCAGACTCCTAAAAAAGTTGTTTTGTTTTGTTTCTTTCCAAAAAAATCCTAATTTTTCTACTTTTCAGTTCAATGAGTCAGATTCTTTCCAACCTTTAGCTCCCTCATATAATATTAAGTCAAAGAGTATCAGCTTGATTTACAAAACTGATTCGTTGATACAAAATGAATTCTCTTAGAATTGAGAATTCATTTGGCCCTATCTCCTTTATTCCTTTCCATTTATCTTAGTGGAGTATTTTTTGTTTTCTCTTGCTATGGAATTATTTAACAAAACCCAAGGTAATTGTTTTCATGTAATCGACACAAGTGGTACAAGTACCAAAGAATTTCTAGGAAGAAGCATCTATGACAAAGTCAAAGGTTTTCACTGTACAACTTTCTTTTTTAGTTTCCTTTCCAATTTAGCTTAAAGAAGTATCCTTTATTTTTATTATTTCTACCCTATTTGTCTCATAGTCACAGAACTTAGACTTCAGAGAAACTTGGGAGATCATATGACCCAATTCATTCATTTTACAGGTAAGAAAAAGAAAGGTATTTAATAGAGCCAGGTCCCATGATCCCAGACCAGGTGTTCTTTTACTTTTATCACTCCCCCTCCCCACTCTACTATGTTCCTAGGGGGAAAATCTTTAGCTTTATTTCCAACTCCTTTTTGGAATGCAGCTTCCAAAGATAACTACAACTAGAAGCCCCCATATAAATCATGTCTAATGATTTGGAGAGGGCGATGGAGTTTCACATGGAAGGTTTATCTCTCAAATCCACACTTCACATTCAGTAGTTAATACCTCTTAGGCACATACATCCCTTCCTGAGAAATTAATTAATCCTGATTATAAAAATTCAGCTCCCAGGGATTCAAAATCACATTTATCCAAGAGATTTAACTTAGGTAAATGATTTCCTGTTAATTACCCCTTAAATGCATCTTCATGCTTATAGATAAAAAAAAATTAGAGTTTCAGTTAAAACTCCAGGAAAGCATGTGCTATTTGTAAAACATAGCTTGTGATGAAATGTTATTTTCTATTTGTCAAATATAATTTGCAGCTGTGTATAAACAAACTTCCAATTGCTATAGAAAGTCTAATTTTTAATTTCCTTAAATAAAATTCATGGAGTATGAAGCAAACAGCTAAGAGGAGATATATTTAAAAGATGCAAATTTTTATCCTGTTCTTGCCACACTTTCTCAAACTGAAGCATCTGGTGTCAAATTCAAAAATTAGCACTAACATTATAAAGGCATTGTTTCACTGTTGAGTAGTGAAACAGTGTTCCAGGAAGAGATAAAATCATCTGGTAAGCATAACAAAAGTAAATTAGAGTTAACATTAAAAGCTGTAAAAAAAAAAAAAATCTATAAGAGATGCAAATGTTTTCTTGCTTATTTATGTTTCTGGTTTTATCTTTGAGTTAAAAGGAAACAGTTTCCATTATGAAATGTCATATAAATAACAGATATATATATACATTTATTTCTGAAATAGTATCTCAGAAGGAGTAGTTTCGTGGTATATATTATTGTAGTACATTAAATATAATGAAGGGTAGCTATGCCACCCTAAAATATGCTTCATTGCTGGAAGGATTATTCAAAATAATGAAGCTCAAAGCAATTTCAAAGATGCAGATTAAAAAAAATGGTTCCTACCTTTTCTCTGTTTTGCCTAAAAGCAGGACACAAAATGTAAGGTTGTCTCTCCTCCTCTTTCTACCAGGAAGAGAGAAATAAACCAACTGTTAGAGATAACTCTAGACCCTTATTAGTCCAGAGATATCACCAAATGAACCTACATAACAAACCTTCAACTAGCTTTTATATAGTCTCAGCCGTAAGCCGTATCCACAGTTCACACAATCACAGATTCAACCAACTGCAAATTGAAAATATTTTCCCCCAAATTCCAGAAAGTTTAAAAGAAACTAAATTTGCAACACACCAGCAACTATTTACATAACATTTACACTTTATTAAGTATTTTGGTATCTGTGTGGGGTCCTAAACCTGTGGATTTCAAGGGATGACTATATTCCATTTGCTCCTCCAATTATTGATCTTTGCACAGTTTGCTACTCTAGAAACTGAAGGTCTTTTTCCTTTGTCTTGTCACCCCTCTAAAAATTTGCTATTCTTTCTTATCATTAGGGATTCATGGATTGTGATTTTATTCAATGAATAACCTATTCCTAACATTGTTTTTAATTTAGAAGCTCAACTTGCTCAGATTTAGCCAATAGGGAGCCTCTTCAAGTTGGTGCCTTATCTTTTTGACAAGTCTTCATCACTCTAAGTACTTCCTTACTTTCTAGCATAGCAAGGTATTTCAGGATTATCTTATATTTTCCCCACACTGGCCATTGATATCAACTATTTCTCCAAGAAGCCCTGGTTTCTCTTAGAGAATAGTTTTTAGTAATCAAGAAATGGGCACTAGGTGTACTCACTGGTAATGGAATGGCATTGCTTCTAACTGTTCAGTGAACAAAGCTAGAAAAGAGAAAGCACATGTACTGTGTACACACACACGTACACAATGAGTTCATTTTAATACCTCCAAATCTAATTCAATGCCACAGGGTGTATTCTAGTCTTCCATCTATTCCTATTTGTAACTCTCTTCTCTGACATTTAGAAACTGGGTTTCCATTATCCTCAATGTATTTACTTATTTTCTCAAGCTTACACTACACTAAAAGGAATTTCAGTACCTCTAACTCACACCTGTGTGGCAAACAACTATTAGAATCCAGTAGCTTGGGGGGTAGTAAAATTTAGATTCAATGTAATGCACAAATGTTAAGGGTACAATTTGATGAATTTTTGACAAATGGATACACCTATTAGCATACGTTCCTAAAGACTTAAAATATTTCCACTTACTCCAGAAAGTTCACTGATGCCCCATCTTAGTTAATACCTCTATTTTTCGGGATTCGTTTGTTTGCTTAACCATAGACTAGTTCTCAAAATAGTTTCCACTTGCCTGTTTTCAAAATTTAAATGTATTTAATTACACAGGTACTTCTTTGTATACAGCTTCTTTCCATCAACCCACTCCAGTATTCTTGCCTGAAAAATCCCATCGGACAGAGAAGCCTAGCAGGCTACAGTTCATAGGGTTGCAAAGAGCTGGACACAACCGAGCAACTGAGCATGCACACACATACATCCTACAATGCACAAAATAGTCCCTCACAACCAAATCATATACCCCAAAATGTCAGTAAAGCCAAGCTTGAGAAACCTTTGTCCAACTCCAGTTGGTAGGAGGGGAGAGAGATGGGAGAAAATACATATCTTGGTTTCATTAACTTACCACTGAGATGATTAAGTGTTTAAACCAGTGAAAAGCACATAATAACATGACTCAGAGATGTGTCTAGGTTGATCTGAAGTCACTGGGGCTTCCTTGGTCAAAGGAATCTAAGCCATTGCTTTCCATAACTAAAAAGCAAAAAGGAGAGCAGGTTTAACTCTTACAGAAGGAGTCACATTAGTAAAGGGTTACTGCTCAAGCTAAATTAAAACAAATCAGTGACATTTTCCTCTTCATTATGTGCACAAATCTCCCATAAAAATCAATGAAAACCACATCTGTGTAACAGAGATCAGAATGCAGCTAATTTTGGCTCTAACGTGCTATCCCTTCCAGGGCTCATAAACCCCACAATTGTTGCTCAGGAACAGGAAGAATGTGTGATGAGCACAGTGGCTCAAGCCAAACCCTGAATGAATCATCCAGAACAGAATGATATCTCTAGTTTATTAGGCAGCTGAGAAATCTTAAGGTTCTGGATGTGGTCACAATTGGAGCAGAACTCCAGGGAATTCCAAACCGAAAGGGGAGCCACTGCACTTGCAAAAACATTATTTCTCTCAACTATCAACATGGCCTATATTTACTGTAGAAAATATAAAAATATATGAAACTATAAATAAAAATGTGTGTGCCAAGTTGCTTCAGTCATGTCTGATTCTTTGCAATCCCATGGACTGTAGCCTGCCAGGCTCTTCAGTTCATGGGATTCTCCCGGCAAGAATACTGGAGTGGGTTGCCTTGTCCTTCTCCAGGGGATCTTTCCGACCCAGGGATTGAACCTGTCTCTTGCATTTCCCGCCTTGGCAGGTGGGTTCTTTACCACTAGTACCACCTGGGATGCCCCACCACCTGGGAATTAATAGACAAAAATCATTATGTATTAATTCATCATCCAGAAGCAATCAATATTACCTCTTTGGCAGAGCTCCCTTTAGATGAAATTTGTCTATGTAGTTCTTTTCTTACTTACTCAAGATCTATCTGAATATACAATGTTATACTCTTAACTATTTTATGGAACATTTTCTCAAGTGACTAAGAAAATCTGTGAAGTGTCATTTTGATATGTACCCTACTAGTCAGTTACCAGGTTTCATCATAATTTTTTCTCACCAATTTTATTTCTTATTGGACATCAAGATTGCTTCTCATGGTTCACCATTCCAAATAATACAATGGCAACTATCTTTGTGCAGATATATCTCTCCACATTTTGTATTATTTTCATAAGATACAATCCCCAATGTGTAATTGCAAGACATAATTTAGACCATTTTAAGATTCTTTGTGTGTATATATATATATATTTTTTTTTTTTTTTTCTGGGTAAACATTGCATTAATTTACCTTCCCTAGAGCAGCATATTCTCCCATCACCTATAAACCCAACAGATTTTTTAACTCTACTTGTCATATCAGGTACTTTGGTATTGATTTATTATATCTTTTCCCTCTCAGAGGCAAGTGACAGAAGAAGGGATCACATCAGGTAAAACTGTTAGGATTAATTTATCCTTCAGTTGATAATAACACATGATGCTTTGCTGTCAAACGTCAAGATAAAAAACAAAGAATTCTAACAGCCTAGAAAATACTGAACTTATAGCAATTTTACCTTTTGGGGTATGAAACATTCAGGCTTCAGGTGATGAAAAAAGGTCTCCAAGTACATCTGCTATGTAAAGTCAAATATAATAATTTTTAAAAATTCAGTCTATGTATGTGGGAGTAAAAGGCCACAAATCACCAGCGCTACTATGTTTTCCTGTATGGTTAGTGGGCAGAATTCAGTTGGGTCAACGAGTGTCAGAACAGATGTTGAGAACTAAGAAATGACCCATTTAGAGGACTGAGCACTCTCTGATGGTCTAAGGCTGAGTATTTTTACCTGTGTAGGACCAATTCCAGAAATAAAAGTCACTTTGGCTTCTGTTCCCTTTTTGCTAATTCTCCACACTTGATTATATTACACTAGCCCTGGCAAGTAGAAAATTTAAAATAAAAACAAGATAGGAAGAAGAAAGCTGGACTTTAGGAGACCAAAAAACAAAAGGTATCAATATGTGAATAGAACATCGAGAGATAAACAAATCCTTCAAAGTAGCACAGAGAACTAACGACCACATTCGTCTTGTCATCTTAACCTCACTTTGTGATCTTGATATTCATCTTGAGGACAAGTGCCATATCTCAAATTTTATTTCAGTTCATAGGAAAAACTCAGCATTTTACCCATTAATATAAGTTAATATAAAATTATTTGATTTTATACTAATAATTTTGAGATAAAAATTTATTGAGTAATTAATGAAACATTTATCAAATGTCTGCTGTGTCTCAAGTACTATTCTAAGCCAGTATTGGGAAAGGGGTGGTAAACAAAGCAAGGTCTCTGCCTTCATAGATCTCAAAGTCCAGTGTAAGCTTAAAACTTTACTGAAAAAAGCAGACTCACTTTTGTTTGGGCCACTGATTTCCAATTTGATTTTTAGGAGTGAATTTTTAATGTCTATATTACATTAAAATATCATATATTTTGATCATTGAGACTTTTTTGGCATCCAGTGCAAGTGCCTCATTCAGCTTACCATAGTCCCAGCCCTGGTGAAATGTATCTTTGAAAAGTTGACAAAAGAAAGGAAGAAAAAGAAAGTGAAGTCACTCAGTCATGTCTGACTCTTTGCAACTCCGTGGACTATAGCCTACCAGGCTGCTCCATCCATAGGGTTTTCCAGGCAAGGGTACTGGAGTAGGTTGCCATTTCCTTCTCCAGGGGATCTTCGCAACCCAGGGATCGAACCCAGGTCTCCCACATTGCAGGCAGACACTTTTACCATCTGAGACACTAGGGAAGCCCCCAGAATTGACAAGATGATTATCAACTGAAAGTTGAAAATTCCTTGGGGGTGATGTGTCAAACATATTGGTTTGTCCAGGCCACAAAACTACAAAATTAGCTGCAAGAGCAGTCAGTGACTTGTGACTGGACAACTTCTCAGGCAAAGAAAAGGTATTCAACAAAAATGCATTGGTGCCTACCCCATGATAGCTCAGTTGGTAAAGAATCCACCTGCAATGCAGGAGACCCCGGTTGGATTCCTGGGTCAGGAAGATCCCCTGCAGAAGGGATAGGGTACCCACTCCAGTATTCTGGCCTGGAGAATTCCATGGACTGTATATTCCATGGGGTGGCAAAGAATCAGATATGATTGAGTGACTTTTACTTTCACTGTACCAGGCAATATTTTGGGACCGATGACACAGTAGTGAGCCTCTTAACAGAGTTCCTGCCAACACACTGTTTAAGCCTAGTTAAAGTCAGGTGTAAGGGCGTAAACGATGACGACACCCCATAAGGTGTTATCAGAGACTAGTAAGCGCTCCGAAGAAAGCAAAGGAGAATAATGGGGTAGTCCTTGAGCCAGGGCGGTGACGGCATTGCAGAGGGGGCGGCTAGGGGGGAGGGAGGCTCCGCAACAAGGGTCGTGGTGGGTACACTGACTCTAAAGAGATAACAATTGAGGTGAAACCCGAATAATGGAAAAGAGCCACACATGAAACAATCTGAGGAAAAATTATTTCAGGTAGAGGGGATAGAAAGTAGAATGGCTTTGAGGTTTGAACAACTTTTTCTTTCAACTTTTGTTTTCTCTAAAACAAAAAGGACCTGTGTGACCAGAGTCAGTGGGATTAGGGAAAGAATGCCTTGAGAGAAGCTGAAGAAGTTAGAGAGTAAATCTTGTAGGATCTTGTAGAACCTGTGAGGAACTTAGGTATTTTGTTGTTGCTTGCTATTGTTGTTGTTGAACTCTACTGGAAGTCACAGCAGTGTTCTATTTGACCTGCATAAGAAAAAAATATTGCACAATGGTTTAGATTAGAATATGAATACAGGCTGCTTGGAAATATTGAGGTATTCTAGCAGACAGAGAGGACTGTGACTTGGACCACATAATTAGTAGTGAAAATAGAGATAAGTGGACATATTTGGGAAGACTTTGGTCTTTCTCTTGGATGGGACCTCAGCTCCACCATTTACTGAGCAAGTTTACACAACCTTTTTTATCTCAATTTTCTCATCTTTGAGATGAAAGCAATATTTCAAAGATATTTCTGTGCCTATTTCAAAGAACTGAAATCCTTAGGAGAGAGCCTGGCACATACTGAAGTGCTCAAGAAATATGAGTTATGACTATCCTCATCATTTAAACATGGGGGAAGAAAGGAATTTTAAATGGCCTTTCAGTCTGGTCTGAGTAACTGGGTAGACAAGGCTGTGTAAACTTGCTCAGTAAATGGTGGAGCTGAGGTCCCATCCAGGAGAAAGAGGGCATGGGAAAAGGCTAAGGGCTGAGCCCTCAATAATGTCAAGTTTAGAACTGAGGAAGGAGAAAGAGTCAACAAATAAGCTTAAATGAATAGGCAAAGAGATGTGAGTAAACAAAGAGTGTGGGGTGTCGGAGAAACCAGTTAAGGATCCTAGCATTTTAACCCATACCCATTACTTTATATGGAAAAGGCAATGGTACCTCACTCCAGTACTCTTGCCTGGAAAATCACATGGACAGTGGAGCCTGGTAGGCTGCAGTCCATGGGGTCGCTAAGAGTTGGACATGACTGAGCAACTTCACTTTCATTTTTCACTTTCATGCATTGGAGAAGGAAATGGCAACCCCCTCCAGTATCCTTGCCTGGAGAATCCCAGGGATGGAGGATCCTGGTGGGCTACCATCTATGGGGTTGCACAGAGTCAGACACAACTGAAGTGACTTAGCAGCAGCAGCATTTCTTTATAATGAATGCTCAGAGATCTCCTCAAGAAAATTAGAGATACCAAGAGAATATTTCATGCAAAGATGGGCACAATAAAGGACAGAAGTGGTATGGACCTAATAGAAGCAGAAGATATTAAGAAGAGGTGGCAGGGAAAAAAAGAAGAACTATACAAAAAAAAGATCAGATCTGCATGACCCAGATAATCACAATGGTGTGATCACCAACCTAGAGCCGGACATCATGGAGTGAGAAGTCAAGTAGGCCTTAGGAAGCATCATAATGAACAAAGCTAGTGGAGGTGATGGAATTCCAGTTGAGCTATTTCAAATCCTAAAAGATGATTCTGTGAAAGTCCTGCACTCAATACGCCAGCAAATTTGGAAAACTCACCAGTGGCCACAGGACTGAAAAAGTTCAGTTTTCATTCCAACCCCAAAGAAAGGCAATGCCAAAGAATGCTAAAACTACCACACAATTGCATTCATCTCACACACTAGTAAAGTAATGCTCAAAATTCTCCAAGCCATGCTTCAACAGTACATGAACCGTCAACTTCCAGATGTTCAAGATGGATTTAGAAAAGGCAGAGGAACCAGAGATCAAATTGCCAACATCCGATGGACCATAGAAAAAGCAAGAAAATTCCAGAAAAAACATCTACTTTTGCTTCATTGACTATGCTAAAGCCTTTGTGTGGATCACAACAAACTGTGGGAAATTCTTCAAGAGATGGAAATACCAGACCACTTCACCTGCCTCCTGAGAAATCTCTATGTTGGTCAAGAAGCAACAGTTAGAACTGGACATGGAAAAACAGATAGGTTCCAAAGTTGGAAAGGAGTATGTCAATGCTGTATACTGTCACCTTGCTTATTTAACTTTTATGAAGAGTACCTCATGCGAAATGCCAGGCTGGATGAAGCACAAGCTGGAATCAAGATTGCCAGGAGCAATCAATAACCTCAGATATGCAGATGACACTGCCCTTATGGCAGAAAGCAAAGAAGAACTAAAGAGCCTCTTAATGAAAGTGAAAGAAGAGAGTGAAAATATTAGCTTAAAACACAGCATTCACAAAACTAAGGTCATGGCATCCATTTCCATCAGTTCATGGCAAATAGATGGGGAAACAATGGAAACAGTAACAGACTTCATTTTCGGGGGCTCTAAAATCACATCACTTGGTGACTGCAGCCATGAAATTAAAAGACACTTTCTCCTTAGAAGAAAAGCTATGACCAACCTAGACAGCATATTAAAAAGCAGACATTACTTTGCCAACAAAGGTCCATCAAAGCTATAGTTTGCCCAGTAGTCAAGTTTGGATGTGAGAGTTTGACCATAAAGAGAGCTGAGCACCAAAGAACCAATGCTTTTGAACTGTGATGTTGTAGAAGACTTTTCAGAGTCCCTTGGACAGCAAGGAGATCAAGCCAGTCCATCCTAGATGAAATCAGTCGTGAATACTCATTGGAAGGACTGATGCTGAAGCTGAAGCTCCTATACTTTGGCCACCTGATGTGAAGAACTGACTCATTAGAAAAGACACTGATGCTGGGAAAGGTTGAAGGTGGGAGGAGAGGGGACATAGAGGATGAGATCGTTGGATGGCATCACCGACTCAATGGATATGAGTTTAAGTAAACTCCAGGAGCTGGTGATAGACAGGGAACCCTGGCATGCTGCAGTCCATGGGGTCGCAAAGATTCGTACATAACTGATCGTCTGAACTGAACTGATACTTTTCCAATAAAATAAAAGTTAAAAGCTACAGAACCAACTTTAACTTCTCCATAACAATGTTCCATACCAATTTTAAAAGCTTGCAATGAAAAAGTTGAGGAAATACCTTGCAATTTGGTTTGGGATATATGCTCATTCCTATCTTAAAAAGAAATCCTCAGAGAAGTTTCCCTGGAAGTCTATAATTTACTGGAGTAGAAGATAACAGATGCAAAAATAGAAATTATCATATAAATGTCAAGTCCTATTACTCTATGTGAAATAAATTTCCCATGTTGACTGCAAAAATATGAAAAACAATGCTTAACTTTATCATTCAGTTTAAAAAGATCAATACAAGGGATTGATAGAATTTTATTGAAAGGTAGATTTCACATGATTGTTAGATAATGGAAAGCATTTTTGGAGAATGTACATTATAGAAAAAATAAATAAATTAATGAACTCTTACCTGCCAAGTGATATACAAAAGAAAACAGAAAATCCCATTGAAATCATGGACAACAGATAACCTTTATTTCTAACCTAGCAGGACCTTCTACATGCAGAAGGTATAGGAATTCTTACTGTTAAATTAGTGATAAAAATCATAGATTAAGTAAAGAAAAATCTATGATTTCTAAGGAATTTTATCATTGTGCTCCTTAATTTTTATGGTTTAAAAAACCACTTTTTAAATCATACCTACAGTGTACTGCATCATTTTCCCACAGTCAAATTATTCCTTGTTTCTTTACACCTTGCTTTGTTCACAACACACACAAAACATGATTGCTTTAGCACTGCATAAAACATATAAGAATAAGTTAATTGAGTGCAGAGTAATCAAAGGAATTTTAAGGGGAGAAGAATAGTAATTCTACTAGCAAATTAGAGCACAGAATTTGAACTATTTTGTCATTATAGACCTAAAAGGGCCACAAACTCAGGTTTACATTTCCAAATCATCACAGGGAAGAGGAGACAAAAATCAGAAGATTCAGCCTCAATGAAAAATAAAAGATGATGAGGAGGCATAGCTCTGTTTGACTTTAAGGCCTCAGAGAAATGTCTATAGTATGTCCTTAACACGTATACTAAGGACTTATATATATTTTATTGTATATATGTGTGTGTGTGTGTGTGTGTATTCATGTATATTACTTCCCTCATTCTCATAAAATATTTTCTAAAGGAGGTTTTAACCTTAAAAATTATCACCTTAATTGTTTGTGTATTTTTCAGTCTCTGTGTAGATATTTTAGCATTTTCATATCTTGGAGTAATCTTTGACTCCACCATCTAACTCATCCTCCCACAACTTACCAACTCAACTCCTATTGATTTTTCTTCCAATTTTCCTCAGATCCTTTTAATTTCTCCTTTTCTTCAGTCTCCACTAATTTCAGTAAATATTCTCAGACCTGAATTCTATGCCAACCTTGCAGCTGATGTATCACTGCCCACAGACATTCTCACCATCTACTTTAAATTGTCACTCTGTTCTTCTAAATCTCTTTACTTTGGCCTCATTATCTTAAGAAACAATCCAGGACATTAACACAGTTTATAAGTCCTTCATGACTAGGTCCTTATTGTTTTTCTAGAACCATTATTCCTCCCAACCTCCATTCTTTCTCTCAGCCATATTATAAAATTTGTCTCCAAGCTCTTTCCATCTCACTTCTGGCTTTTGCACTGGTCCCTCTGTTTGGAATAAGACCCCACCTCCACCTGACTCCTCCTCAGCGTTTAGGATTCAAGTTATTTCTCTGGAAAGCCTGCTTTGACTTGCCTGACCTTAGTCAAATGTCTCAATATAGCGTTGTGTTAATACTTTCACTGGACTTTTTCCTTTTGTAGCCTTTATCATTATTTAATCACTGCTGTGGCCTAAATGTTTGTGTCCCGGCAAAATTCATCTGTTGAAAACCTAATGTCCAAGCTGATGGTATTAGGAGGTAGAATTTGGGGAGGTGATTAGTTTATGAGGGTAGAGACCCCAATGAGTGGGATTAGCATCTTTATGAAAAGGCTCCAGGGAGCTCCCTACATCCTTCTGCCATGAGAGGACCCAAGAAGTCTGAGACCTAGAAAGGGGCCATCTCCAACCATGCTGGCACTCTGATCTCAAATTTCCATCCTCCAGAACTGTTAGAAATAAACGTCTATTGTTTAGAAGCTACCCAGGTCTTTTGTTAGAGCAGTCCCAATTGACTAAGGCAATCTCCTCACTTACTACTCAGTTTTACGTCTCTATGACTATCCTGTATGTGCTAAGTCACTTCAGTTGTGTCTGACTCTTTATGACCCCATGGACTGTAGCCCAACAGGCTCCTCTGTCCTTGGGATTTTCCAGGCAAGAATAATTGGAGTGGGCTGCCATACCCTCTTCCAGGGGATCTTCCCCAACCAGGGATTGAATCCCTGTCTTCTGCATCTCCTGCACTGGCAAGCAGTTCGGACCATTACCATTAGCACCACCACCTGGGAAACCCATGACTATTCTTTACTCCAGTTTTATTTTTCAAAGTTTAGTCATTAGATCACAACTAGGATACTTATTTTAAAATGCAGATTCCTGGTTCCTAACTATACCAGATTCAGAATCTCTAAGAATGGAATATAAGAACATGCTATTTTAATGACACCCTAGATCATGCTACAAAATATAAAGCCCCTATATGATTGTCAGTTCTGTACTAGTTACATTGAAAAAGGTAAAAAGAAGTAGGTGAGATTTACTTTGCTTGTATGTTTAACACAATATGTCAAAAACATTATTATTTGAATAAGTAATCAATATAAATATTAACAGGTATTTTACATTTTTATGCGAATTCTTCAAATCCAGTGTGTAATTGATGCTTGCAGTACATCTAGTTCAGACTAGCCACATTTCAAGTGCTCACTGGCCTGTGAACTAAAGCATGTTACTTACCATCCACCTCTTCAAGGATTAGGTCACTAGACATTGCAGCTGCTGACCTTCAACACCCCCTGGAAAGGACTTCTGGAGAGAGATCAGGAATGAGACCCTTTGTGCTCTGGGAAAATCTGACATAACAAGCACTCTGATAGTTAGATATTTTCAGTAGAAAGAATTTTGAAAGCAATTTCTTGCATCTTCTTATACCTACAAAAGCACTAAACTTATCAACAGAGACCTACTCCTGGTGACTAGAGGCAACCTTCTTGTGACCAGTAGCATCCTTCTGCCGAGATGTATGCAGAGATTACATGTACCTCCTTCACAAAATCGTAGATATACTGACCTTCTACCCTGGTTTCCCCCCACCAACCTCTGCAGAGAAGTTCCTTAGAGCTATCTGAGAGTTTTTCTCCTGGGTTGTAGTCCGCAGGAAGGTCCATTCAACTAAAACTGAACTCACAGCTCTCATGTTCTGCCTTGTTTTGCTCAGTCAACAGCCAAATGTAGCAAGTAGCTGCCATTTAGGACAGGATAATACAGATGATTCTGTCACTGGATACTGACAATTTAACTCCAATAAAAGAGATTATGATCACCTTTCAGATCATTTTAACTCATATATATGCCAAGCACATAGTAAACGATCAATAATTTCTTGTTTTGCTGTTGAATATTACACTTTTAAGTTTTAAAATAGCATAAAATGATCTTGAAAAATCAGAAAAAGAAGTCTTTGAGAGATGGCTTACATATGGCAAGTTGCAGCATCTCAAAGCTAAAATACAAGGGTTTTAATTCCCACAGCCACTTCTATCATGACTGCCATGTTGCCCTCTATTATAATTACACTGAGCCCAAAGGCGTAATGGCCACTTGAAAACATCTTGAGCTGGGAAAAGCTGGGAAAAGAAAATGCAGAAAAGGTTGGAGGAACCTACAAACAATAACATATATCACTAAAAATTATAACAAAAACACACACACCCACATATACCTTTCAGCAGCATCCTTCTGTACAGCCAACATCTCCAAGGCCGTGAATTTAGCCTCACCTTTTGAACCATGTTCCCACTTCAAGATTGTTGATTATTACCCCAGAAAGAAAAGAAGCGAGGAGCTATGATCTAAACACTGAGACATTAACTATCAAAGAATCTGTTAAATTTCATATTAACCTGGCAAATTCCTGTTTTCTCACTTTCTATGAGAAAAAAAAAATTTTTTTAAAGAATCACAGTGCTTATATGAATTATAACAAAGAAACTCATTTTTTCCAAATGTCAACAGATACTTTTCAAGTCTATCCTGAAAGGGTAACACAGTAACCTTGAGAAAGGAAAGGACTGCAGAATAGAAGCCCAACTTGACTCCAACTTTGCTTATCTCCATTATTTTTGATGTGCAAAACAGGAGTTATAAGGAACAATAGATTTTTCTGCATCCTGTTGACTTCAATGTAAGAAGGAGAAAAAAACTGTCATTTTCCATATGGTAATCCAATTCATGTGTTGTTTATGCTATTTGGATATGTGGAACACTTAAAATTAACATCTTCAGAAGTTTTATCAACATATCTGCATTCAAAGGGAGAGAAATTTATGTACAAATGACCTCTGCTGCTTCAAGGGTCATGAGAAAACAAGAAAGAAATGAGAGATGCTGCTTTCAAAGCAAACTCAGAAAAACAGTGAAATTCCAGCTCAGCCTTTAGTGTCTGTTGGCTGACTCCTCTCCTTCTTCACCCGACACGTTGTAGAGGGAAGGTGTGGAACACGTATCCTTTCTATCTAAACAGGAAGCCACATAAAAAGCTTCTGACTAGATCAAAATTTGCTGAGGAATCCATCATTTCTTCATTGCTGGTACCTATTCTTCTGCCTGCTCTCCCTAGATGTTTCAGCTGTGACTCTGTTTTCTAAATTTGTACCCAGACTTCTGAACTCCCTTCTGTGTTCTCCTGGTCCTTCTTTGCTTAATCCAAGGCATCAGTCTGAAAGCAGCTCTTTGCCTCTTTCCTGTTTGCCCATCTCTGGTCCCCTCTAACCTTGCTGTTGTTGTTCAGTCACCCAGTCGTGTCGGATTCTTTGTGACCCCATGGAATGCAGCACACCCGGCCTCCCTGCTGCTGCTGCTAAGTCACTTCAGTCGTATCCAACACTGTGTGACCCCATAGCTGGCAGCCCACCAGGCTTCTCTCTGGGATTCTCCAGGCAAGAATACAGGAGTGGGTTGCCATGTCCTTTTCCAATGCCTGAAAGTGAAGAGTGAAAGTGAAATCGCTCAGTCGTGTCTGACTCTCCGCGACCCCATGGACTGCAGCCTACCAGGATGCCATTTCTTTCTCCATCAGGCCTCCCTGGCCCTCACTATCTCCCAGAGTTTGCTCAAGTTCATGTTCGTTGTATCGGTGACGCCGTCCAGCTGTCTCATCCTCTGAAGCCCTCTTCTCCTGTCCTCAATCTTTCCCAGCATCAGGGACTTTTCCAATGAGGTGTCTGTTCACCACAGATGACCAAAATACTGGCACTTCAGCTTCAGCATCAGTCCTTCCAGTGAATATTCAGGATTGAACCTAACTACAAGAATGAAATTACTGGGCAAGTTAACCTAACTCCTGGATTATGCTCTCCTGAATGCACATTATGCCTAGTCTAACCTTTCGATTCTGTTCTTAGATAAAAAACAAGAATGAGGAGTTAAGCAATTAAAAAAAAATGACTAGCTCTCTACCCAAAAGAGACTCCTTAGCAATCTTGTGGGCAGATCACATGGGCAAGATAACATTTGAAGAGAGAGTCAGTCAGTCTGCACTCAATGGAGAATGATGCAAAACGCAACCTCCTGCCTCAATCATTCACCAAGATTATTCCCCCATCTGCCCCTTTTAAAACTGTCATGACTGAGCAGAATCTTCAGCGTTGTCTCTGGACATGAGTCTGCCTTCTCCCCAGTTAGCCAGCTTTTCTGATTAAAGCACCTTTCCTTTCTACTGATACTTGCCTCTAAAATGATTGGTTTTTGAGCAATGAGTTCACCTGAGTTCAGTAACAACTCCAGCCTGGAAGGTGGACCCTGCAGTGTCTTACAAACCTAGTTCTGGTTCTGTTCTGTGTTCTGCACCAACCCACAATCCTGGCACTAAGGAAATTGATGTTAAAAGAGTACCTGCAAGCTGTGGTTTCCCAGTGTCATAGAACCATCAGGGAAGCTGAGGAGACAAAGGTACTCTGAGCAGAGAAAGCGCCTGAGCTAAAGGATGAAGCACAGCTGAGGGTCATATTGTCATATTGACTCAAAGATCCAACCCTGCCTCTGCCCCCTGCTTCTAATAAATATAACATGAAATGTACACAGAACAGGGAGATGTGTGGCCGTGTGGAGCCCAAATGCTATTTCACTTCATTTCATGAAGATCTGAAACCATGCAGCAAGGATTTTACAGTAACTTAGGTTAAATCTAGGATGATAGATAAGTTTTAACATTTGACTCCTTTATTTCTCCATCTGAAATATATCAGCCATCTCTTCTCCATTTCCTATCACTTCAATGTTGTTTTAAGTTCTCATAAAAATTAAATAATCTCTCTCTAAAATGAGACTTATATAAGAAGATATATGTTCTTAGAGTGGACAATCGATTATAAAGCTTTACTCTCCAAAATATGGCTTCAAATTGACACCAAACGGGAGAGAAGGACTGAAAAGGATTCACTGTATATAGCAAATTATCAAATTGCTGGTAACTTGGTATGCCTTTTGGAAATGAAAGACAGACTCTAATACATTGAAGAATGAGTGAATAGGAAATATAGAAGTGGACACAGTAAGTGTTCATTCTTTCAAGAGACTTCATAAGTTAAAAGAGAATAGCAAAGTCCTGGAAGAGTTTTAAGAACAAAGAGATTTGGGCATTGTTATGAACTCAGTGGAAGGAGTCAGTTAACTAATAGATCTTAAACAACAATAAGGTTTTAAACTATCTATGAAACACATATAACAAGCAAAAATGTAAACTCTGAAACATAAAAATTACACAGGACATAGATTCTAACCAAAATATAAGACTCCCTTTCCTACACACACATACATATCTACCTTCTAGGAAATTATAAACTTCATTTTAAATCAATTATAAACTTTTAAAAAACAAATGACAATGAAAGCATTACATAGCAAAACCAATATGATGGAGCTCAGACAACATCCAAGAGAAAATAGGCAGATGAAAATGAATTGAATAAAAAGAAGATAAAAAATGCACAAAGCAGAATTCAATTAGAAAAGGTAGATAAAAGAAAAATCAAATAAGCATAAATAAAACAAAAGAATATTAACTTAAGGAGAACATCACACCTAATGGTGAAATATTAAAAAAGGCTGAATTAAATTTAGAAACACTATCATTTAACATTATCCTGGAGATTTTGTCATTGCAAAACCAGACAGGAGAAATATGAGCCATAAACATTGAAAAGGAAGATAAAACTGCTATTATCTGAGGATGGTATGATTGCCTATTTACAAATATGGGACAGAAAAGTTGAAATATTAGCCTTGAAAAGAAAATCACTCTTTAGTTGATTCTGTAGGGAAGGAAATAAGAATGTGGCTGCAGAAAGTTAAGACCGGGCACCCAACTGACCATTTCCTCTATGAATTAGATGAGCATTTGCCAAGTGAGAGGAAGCTGGGAGTTGAGTAAAGACTTGAGAATTTGTGGAAATCTGGAATAACCACACAGGTCAATGCTTTTTGACCAAATTTGGGGAATCCAGATGAATTTATACACCAAAAATTCTATGATGGAGACATCAAATATTTTTGCATTACTAGACTATTTGCAGTGAACTCAGAAACTGGTGGAGCACAAAAATGTATTGCGTTTGGGGCAGAAGAAATTTTCAAATAAGGGGTGAAATAAAGTGGAAGTGATAGAGAACTATATAGCAAGTGACAGAATCATTGATTTGCTTTGTCAATCTACGTGACTTTGCCAAATTATCACAAGAAAGCAAAATGCCCTATAGTTATCTTTTCCCCCTGTTCTTTTATTTTTGCCTGATCTGCAATATAGATGAGCTACTGAAAAGTTGCATAGAATAATGTTATTATTTAACTGCTGAAATTGTACAATGTTACTTGTAGACCAAGAGGAGAAAAGGTAAATATGAATTATTTAAATTCTATTTACATGACTAAGTAAATGAAGATTTGTTTTTTAATCAAAGAAAGCATTTCTCCTTTTAAAAGTGTAAATAGGAAGGTATAGATAGAATCTTTCAAGTTTAAAAAATTATCTCCTATTATTCCAGATACAGCTTGACTGACCTTTATGCATCCATATATATACACACACAAGCACAAGTATACACACACTCCCTCTCATCTCTACACATGAAGACTACTGATGTGACTGCTCACTACACAATTAAACACATTCCCTTCTCCATCTAATTAGACTACTAAAAATTATTTAAGCATGTCTATTATATTTCTGTCTTCTTGCAGCACATAACAATACAACCCCCTCTTGGTGAAAAGTGTGACAATGGTAGTCATAACTTTCTATTACATTTGGAAGTGGTGGGTAAACTCAATGGGGGAATAATTTCAGAATTTTGATGGAGGATTTATGTGCCAAAGCTCCCATTTCTGTTAACCAAATTTGTGCACATAACTCTTGCTGAACTCTTTAGAATCTTGACATCAGGGACTGCATTAAATCAAGGTTAATACCAATGTACAGGTCGCTATGAATGTTCCAGATCTACAAAAGCAGTGGGGACACAAAAGGAAGCAGCTTTATTGGAATGCATCTGCAATTCAGTCATCTCACATGAAACAGTGTGCTGTAAATTCGCAAGTATAATCTGTGCTGGAAATACTCAAGCTGTACTGTAAATTCAATCTCATGCTCTCTAATGGGAATTTATCCTGGAGATGAGTACAGTATCTGCTGCCAGGCTGTGTAATTGAATGGGACAGTCTAATTGAAAAAAAAAAAAATCTGCATTTACATAGCCACACATATATAAAAAGTCAAGATGATGCTGTACTTTAGAGGCAAGATAATTTTGCAAGTGCTGAGAAATGTTTAAATATTAATGTTGCTTGTGGTTCCAAATTATGAAAACCAATTCCTCATCTTGTTTTTAAGGCAATAGGACTAAAGTCACTTGCCTTTGTTCAAATATTGCAAAGTGTTAATCATCTTGCTTTTAAGAACCCAGTAAAGGCTGCAGCTGTTAACACTATACTTATGACCTATAGCTGATGAGATATAAATTTATGTGATACACCACATCAAGCTGATTGCTTGGAAATCTCAGCGCTCTTATGGACTGATTTTACCTATTATGATATGGCCTTGAAAGGAGTCACCACCTTTTGTTCTGGTTATTAATTTTACCTCTTGGTACAAAGCTGCAAGTCAGCAACTCTTCCTCCTAGCCAGAGAGTAGTCTATATGCTATAGATCTATGCTTCTCTGAAAACATACAGAGTGGCCAAATGCAAACTGGCATCATTACATGGATTATGTAAACCAATGTCAGCTGGGGCGGCCATCCCTGAACTCTAGAAAAGATTAATACAAAAGCCCTATAATTGAGGAAAGACAAAATGGATCTTAGCTTGAAATATGCAAGGACAAGGGGGTCCTTTGCATCAGGCACTTCAGGAATGCAAAAGAATGGAGATTTCTTAACCGTCGCTGTCTCCCAAGAAAAGAGGACTCATGAAGTTCAACTTTGTTTTAGTGCTACTGAACAAAGCAGAGGGGATCATAATCCTCCTGAGTGGGGCAGAACAGGGCCTAAGAAACAGTCCCTAGGGGACTCTTGTTGGCAGTTTTCCTGTAAAAGAAGAAAACTCTTTGTCAAGAGGTGATGGCAAAACTCCATTGTTTTAGGGTTCTGGACATCAGGCATCTTAAAAGAGGAATGCCTAAAATGAACAAGAGATACATTCATGTATCCCTCACTAAGGGTAACCAATTCAATGGATTCCAAGAAGTCAGAGAAGGAAATCTTTCAGGTTTGTATTACACTCACTGAGTTTTGTGAAGCTTTTGAGCTAGAATGGTGATGCTCTTGGTGCTATGCACAATCTTTGTTACTGCTTATATTGGGTTGACCAAAAAGTTTGTTCAGATTTTTCCATAACACCTTACAGAAAACCACAAACAAACTTTCTGGCTGACCCAGTATAAGGGTGTGCGTGCCCAAAGCATTCCTCCAGACTTCCAAAGTGACCCAGGCAGTAACCTGTTCAGGGAGACTTCAGGACTATGCATGACCTGCTAAGGTGTCAAGGATTATATCAAGTTATCAGACTTCAGAGTTCCTTCAGATCCTAGGGAAAAGGTCCAGTTGCCAAGCAACCTAGAATCCCATTAGGAATTTTAGCTTTCAGTGATACTGTGCCAGGTAGAAGAAAGAAAAATTTGAAAACTTTGATTAATGGTAGCCAGATTTGAAGGGAATAGAAAAATTGGTAACAATTGGTAACAATTGGGCTTACTAACAAGATTCAGCCCAATTTCTGATTAGGTACCAACACTGGTTTTTCTATAGGTGGAGACAAATTCAACTAAATCTCTATAGAAAAGGCAGTTTGAATATCCATCATTTGCCCACAATTTAAAAGAGGTACAGAATACCATAGTGTTCATAGCATCACTATTTACAATAGCCAAGACATGGAAGCAACCTAAATATCAATTGACAGGTGAACAAATAAAGATGTGGTACATATATATAATGGAATATTGCCCAAACAATGATGAAATAATGCCATTTATAGCAACATGGCTAGACCTAGAGATTATCATACTCATACTAAGTGAAGTAAGTCAGTCAGAGAATGACAAATATGATATGACATTGCTTATAAGTGGAATCCAAAAAAAAAGATATAAGTGAACTTATTTACAAAACAGAAACTGACTCACAGACATAGAAAACAAACTTGTGGTTACCAAAATGGAAAGAGGAGTAATGATAAATTAGGAATTTGGGATTAATAGATAACATACTATTACATATAAAATAGATAAACAACGAGGACCTACTATTTAGCATAGGAAACTATATTCAATATCTTATAGTAACACACAATGGAAAAGAATCTGAAAAATAAATATGTATAATAACTGAATCACTTTGCTGTATACCTGAAACATTGTAAACCAACTATACTTGAATAAAAAAATAATTATGTATACCTATGACTGATTCAAGTTGAGGTTTCACAGAAAACAGCAAAATTCTGTAAAGCAACTATCCTTCAATAAAAATTAAATTAATTTTAAAAAATTCTCATACAACTTCAGTAAGTTATCAAAGTGAAGAAATGAACAGTAATGCACTATTTTTAGCAAATATAAGTAACTTTATTCAAAGTTACTTTGCTGTATACCTGAAATGAACACACCATTATTAATCAACTGTATTCCAATATTTAAAAATTTTTTTTAAAATAAAAATAAATAAAAGAGGCGCAAAATAAGCCAAAGACAATGAATGAAAGTGTGCCATAGAGAGAATGCATAGTTTTCCATTGAAACACTAAATTTCTCTTTAAGGTCATACTTACTTGGATCTAAAATAATCTCAAAGAATTTGAGATAAGAATTTGAAATAAGAATGATTTTATTAGATTTAGCCTTATTATATACACATAGGTATAGTAAGAATGGTAATTTATCTTACAGGCCTTCTTAAATTTGTTTTGCTGGACATTTTCATACATAATTTCAGTTTTGTATTTTTAAAAAATCTCTTAGGGCTAGAAGCCAAGCCTAGAACTTTCCAGCAGACCTCCCCAGTAGTACCCATAAATTTGCCAGAATTCTCCTCTTGAGTTGTCTAAAAGATCCTGTTGCTGGTAGCTCAGATGGTAAAGCATCTGCCTACAGTGCAGGAGACCTGGGTTCAATCCCTGGGTTGGGAAGATCCCCTGGAGAAGGAAATGGCAACCCACTCCAGTATTCATGCCTGGAAAATCCCATGGACTGAGGAGCCTGGTGGGCTACAGCCCATCAGGTGGCAAAGAGTCAGGCACAACTGAGCAAATTCACTTCACTTCATTTCACTTTGGGATCTCAAGAACATTTTGGCTTAGAGATTCACTAAAAGGATTCACAGAACTCAGAAAACCCATTATATACACAGTTATGGTTTATTACCAAAAAAGATATAGATTGAAAACTGCAAAGGAAGTTCACAGGGAAGAGATCAGGACATACTAGGTAGAAGCTTCCTGTTGTCTTTCCCCAATGGAGTCCTATAGACAACACTTAATTCTCCCAGAAATTGTGGATGTCAACACATAAGAGTGTTGCCAACCAAGGAAGTTTACCCAAACCTGGTGTCTGGGATCTTTATCAAGGGTCAGTCACATAGGCAGGGTTGACTGCCTGTGCAACTGATCTTAGCCTCCAGTCCTTCCAGAACCTGATGGACCAAGGTTCATCATTCCTCATGGCCCAAGGTCCCCACCGTAAGTCATACTGTTAGCATAGAACATGTGATGTGGTTGTAGACCCTCAAGTAAACAAAGACTCTTATCAGCTAGGATATTCCAAGAGCCTAGAGGTTACTGCCCAAGAGCCTAGAGGTTACTGCCCAAGAGCCAGGTCAAGCTCCAAATCTTTCTTTAGAGTGTGCAGTGTATAGACAAACTAGATACTGAACTTACCATTTACTGCACTGGCCAACCAGGAAATGACTACCAAGTTAGTTTTTCCAGGAGGGCTTTGTAAGAATTGACTCCATAGAGTCAAACTGTGCTCTTTAGGAGTAACTTCCCATATCTGAAGTGGCTGCTTATATCTGATTAAATGAGCATCATTATCAAATATAATATCATTATCAAATATGACATAAAACCAATGATTTCAATTATGTCCTCATAATAAGAAAAACAGATTCTTATTGAGACTGTATATTAATAAATAATTATTTTGACCTGAGCATAAGAATACTTGCAGAATTCTTCAAGGAGAAAAAGACATCATTGACAAAATTTTCATTTCAGTTTACAAAATCACATCATGTCCAACTCTTTCTGACCCCAGGGACTCTAGCCCACCAGGCTCCTCTGTCTGTGGGATTCTCCAGGCAAGAATACTGGAGTGGGTAGTCATTCCCTTCTCCTGGAGATCTTCCCTACCCAGGGATTGAACCTGAGTCTCCTGCATTGCAAGTGTATTCTGTACCAGCTGAGCCACCAGGGAAGCCCAAATAGTTATACATTACAGATAACGAGAAGAAATGGGAATGGGATTCTCTATATATTCAAAAAATAGAACATTAAAACCCCAACAATATTCCAAACAAAATCCACAATCATCCTTGATAAGTTCTTTTCATTCTGTATAACAAAATCACATTCTTGATCTTGGGTCAGCAGTCTCATAAGTCTGTCAGCTTTTCAGCTAGAATTCTCGAAATCTTGACTCAACCACTGGTCTCAAAGTTATTAAAAAACACACATAGTTACCAGTGGGGAAGGGAGGGAGGGATAAATAGGGAGACTAGGGCTGACATATACTCATTATGATATACAAAATAGATAATTAATAAGGACCTACTATATAGCACAGAGAACTCTACTCAGTAATCTGTAATGATCTATATGGGGAAAGAATCTAAAAAAGAGTAGATATATGTATGTGTATAACTGGTTCACTTTTTTGCACACCTGAAACTAATACAACACTGTAAATCAAATATCATTTCAGTTCAGTTCAGTCCCTCAGTCATGTCCAATTCTGCGACCCCATGGACTGCAACACACCAGGCCTCCCTATCCATTACCAACTCCCGGAGTTTACTCAAACCCATGTCCATTGAGTCAGTGATGCCATCCAGTCATCTCATCCTCTGTCATCCCCTTCTCCTCCTGCCTTCAATCTTTCCCAGCATCAGGGTCTTTTCAAATGAGTCAGTTCTTCACATCAGGTGGCCAAAGTACTGGTGTTTCAGTTTCAGCATCAATCCTTCCAGTGAATATTCAGGACTGATTTCATTTAGGAATGACTGGTTGGATCTCCTTGCAGTCCGAGGGACTCTCAAAAGTCTTTTCCAACACCACAGTTCAAAAGCATCAATTCTTTGGTGCTCAATTTTCTTTATGGTCCAGCTCTCACATCTATACATGACTATTGGAAAAACCATAACTTTGATCAGACACACCATTGTTGTCAAAGTAATGTCTCTGCTTTTTAACATCTGTCTAGGTTGATCATAACTTTTCTTCCAAGGAGTAAGCGTCTTTTAATTTCACGGCTGCAGTCACCATCTGAAGTGATTTTGGAGCCCAAAAAAATGAAGTCTGTCACTGTTTCCATTATTTCCCCATCTATGAAATCTGTTATTGTTTCCATTGTTTCCCCATCTATTTGCCATGAAGTGATGGGACCAGATGCCATGATCTTAGTTTTCTGAATGCTGAGATTTAAGCAACTTTTTCACTCTCCGCTTTCACTTTCATTAAGAGGTTCTTTAGTCCTTCACCTTCTGCTGTAAGGGTGTGGTGTCATCTGCATATCTGAGGTTATTGATATTTCTCCCGGCAATCTTGATGCCAGCTTGTGCTTCATCCAGCCCAGCGTTTCTCATGATATACTCTTCATATAAGTTAAATAAGCAGAGTGACAATATACAACCTTGATGTACTCCTTTCCTGATTTGGAACCAGTCTGCTGTTCCATGTCCAGTTCTAACTGTTGCCTCCTGACCTGCATATAGATTTCTCAAGAGCAGGTTAGGTGGTCTGGTATTCCCATCTCTTTCAGAATTATCCAGAGTTTGTTGTGGTCCACACAGTCAAAGATTTGACATAGTCAATGAAGCAAAAGATATTTTTGTGGAACTCTCTTGTTTTTCAATGATCCAACAGATGTTGGCAATTTGATCTCTGGTTCCTCTGCATTTTCTATATCCAGCCTGAATATTGGGAGGCTCACAGTTCATGCACTGTTGAAGCCTGGCGTGGAGAATTTTGATCATTATTTTACTAGTGTGTGAGATGAGTGCAACTGTGTGTTAGTTTGTGCATTCTTTGTCATTGCCTTTCTTTGGGATTGGAATGAAAACTGAACTTCACCAGTCCTGTGGCCACTGCTGAGTTTTCCAAATTTGCTGCTGAATTAAGCGCAGCACTTTCACAGCATCATATTTAGGATTTGAAGTAGCTCAAGTGGAATTCCGTCATTTCCACTAGCTTTGTTCATAGTGATGCTTCCTAAGGCCCACTTGACTTCGCACTCCAGGATGTCTGGCTCTGGGTTGGTGATCACACCATCATGATTATCTGGGTCATGAAGATCTTTTTTGCATAGTTCTCCTGTTTATTCTTGCCACCTCTTCTTAATATCTTCTGCTTCTGTTAGGTTCATACCATTTCTGTCCTTTATTGTGCCCATCTTTGCATGAAATGGTCCCTTGGTATCTTTAATTTTCTTGAAGAGATCTCTAGCCTTTCCCATTCTATTGTTTTCCCCTATTTCTTTGCATTGATCACTGAAGAAGGTTTTCTTATCTCTCCCTGCTATTCTTTGGAACTCTGCATTCAAATGGGTATATCTTTCCTTTTCTCCTTTGCCTTTCACTTTTCTTCTATTCACAGCTATTTAAAAGGCCTCCTCAGACAACCATTTTGCCTTTTTGCTTTTCTTTTCCTTTGGGATGGTCTTGATCCCTTCCTCCTATACAATGTCACAAACCTCCATCCATAGTTCTTCAGGCATTCTGTCTGTCAGATCTAATCCCTTGAATATATTTCTCAATTCCACTGTATAGTCACAAGGTATTTGATTTAGGTCATACCTGAATAGTCTAGTGGTTTTCCCCACTTTCTTCAATTTAAGTCTGAATTTGACAGTTAAGGAGTTCATGATCTGACCCACAGTCAGCTCCTGGTCTTGTTTTTGCTGACTGTATAGAACTTCTCCATCTTTGGCTGCAAAGAATATAATCAATCTGATTTAGGTATTGACCAACTAGTGATGTCCTTGTGTAGAGTCTTCTCTTGTGTTATTGGAAGAGGGTGCTTGCTATGACCAGCACGTTCTCTTGGCAAAACTTTATTAGCCTTTGCCCTGCTTCATTCTGTACTCCAAGGCCAAATTTGCCTGCTACTCCAGGTATTTCTTGACTCCTCACTTTTGCATTCCAGTACCCTATAATGAAAAGGACATCTTTTTTGGGTGTTAGTTCTAGAAGGTCTTATATGTCTTCATAGAACTATTCAACTTCAGCTTCTTCAGCATTACTGTTTGGGGCATAGACTTGGATTACCATGATATTGAATGGTGTGCCTTGGAAACGAACAGAGATCCTTCTGTCGTTTTTGAGATTGCATCCAAGTACTGCATTTTGGACTCTCGTTGACTATAATGGCTACTCCATTTCTTCTAAGGGATTCTTGCCCATAGTAGTACATATAATGGTCATCTGAGTTAAATTCCCCTATTCCAGTCCATTTTAGTTTGCTGATTCCTAAAATGTCAATGTTCAGTCTTGCCATCTCCTGTTTGACAACTTCCAAGTTGCTTTGATTCATGGACCTAACATCCCAGGTTCCTATCCAATACTGCTCTTTACAGCATTGGACTTTGCTTCTATTACCAGTCACATCTACAACTGGGTGTTGTTTTTGCTTTGGGTCCATCTTTTCATTCTTCCTGGAGTTCTCTCTCCACTGAGCTACAGTAGCATATTGGGCACCTACCTACTTGGGGAGTTCACCTTTCAGTGTCCTATCTTTTTGCCTTTTCATTCTGTTCATGGGGTTCTCAAGGCAAGAATCCTGAAGTGGTTTGCCATTCCCTTCTCCAGTAGACCACATTTTGTTAGCACTCTCCACCATGACCCATCCGTCTTGAGTGGCCCCACACGGCATGGCTCATAGTTTCATTGAGTTAGACAAGGCTGTGGTCCATGTGATCAGATTGGTTAGTTTCCTGTGATTGTGGTTTTCAGTCTGTCTACCCTCTGAAGGAGAAGGGTAAGAGGCTTATGGAAGCTTCCTGAGAGACAGACTGAGGGGGAAATTGGGTCTTGTTCTGATGGGCGGGGCCATGTTCAGTAAATCTTTAATCCAATTTTCTGCTGATGGGTGGGGCTTCGTTCCCTCCCTGTTATTTACCTGAGGCCAAACTGTAGTGGAGGTAATGAGGATAATGGTGACCTTCTTGAAAAGGTCCCATACATGTACTGCTACACTCAATGCCCCCAGCACTGCAACAGGCCATGCCGACCCCTGCCTCTGCCCAAGATTCCTGGACACTTATGGGCAAGTCTGGGTCAGTCCCTTGTGGGGTCACTGCTCCTTTCTCCTGGGTCCTGGTGCACACAAGCTTCTGTTTGTGCCCGCCAAGTTTGTTTCCCAGTCCTGTGTAAGTTCTGGCAGCTCTCTGGTGGGGTTAATGGTGACCTCCTCCAAGAGGGCTTATGCCACACCCAGGTCTGCTGCACCCAGAGCCCCTGCCCCTGGGGCAGTCCACTGCTGATGGTACCTCCACAGGAGATGCTCAAACACAGTTCTGGCTCAGTCTCTGTGGGGTCCCTGGGTCCTGGCACACACAAGGTTTGTTTGAGCCCTCTGAGCGTCTCTGGCAGGGATGGGGTTTGATTCTAAACATGATTTCACCCCTCCTACTGTCTTGCTGGGGCGTCTCCTTTGTTCTTGGATGTGGGGTATCCCCTAACAGTTGCTCGAGCGCTACGCAGATGCCGCTCCATCACCTACTGTCTTACTGGGGCTTCTCTGCCCTTGGATGTAGGGTATCTCCTCAGAGCCACTCCAGCGCCCTATACTCCAATAAAAATGTTAAAAAAAAAAAAAAACTATTGATCAATTCCAATTAAGTTTGTCTGAAACAGAAAAAAAAATTAGTACAAGAACTCACAAAAAAATATTATTTTCTTATTCACGTTCCTGATAAGTCTCAGTATAACGTTTTAAAATGAATTAAGATCTTAAAAAAAAAAAAAAAGCCTGTGTCTAAATGTACTGTGTATGATCCTTCCCGTGGGCCTCTAAAACAGACCTTTATTGAAAACAAAGTGCTCTGGCTATAGCTGATTATAAATGGTTTTAGGAAAGTATTAATGAAACATAAACAGACTATCTCTAGATGACAAAAGATATAAAATAGCTGTGGTTAATATATTATTGATAATTTTCAAAAGAGAAAGCTCTAATGAGAGTTCAATATAAGAATAATGAAAATGAAATTTAGTTGTTTCTATGGCATATAAAACTAGATAAAAGTCAGTCTTAAAATTTTAGACATGTCTATAAACATGATTATTATCCCATTTTCAAAGAATAGTAGATATTGTACCTAATTTATAAAAATAGATTAACATCTTTACAAAGAAAAAATCTTCAGGTATAACATATACTAATCCCGAGATATAATTTACCATAACTATACCAAAAAAATGTAGTTAGAATATACAAAGTAAATATCAAGAATATCAAACAAAGAGATTGTCTAAGTCTGGAGTAGTTATAGAGTAGTTCTTAAACATCTATACATTAATAAAATTCCTTTAGCAAATGATGTTAATCCTCCATCGAAAACTAGTCATGTGTGAGATGTTAAATTCAAATTAAAAAGTAAATCTATACCAAGTTGATATTTTTAAAAATAATGAGAGCATGATGTAAAATAATGTTTAAAATAACTGAAATTATGCTTTGAAAATATGGTAACCTTACAATGTTGTCTAATATCAGGCAAAGTGACACTAGTGCCCTGTAAATAAAACCCTGATAAACAAAAACATCTCATGGGCACTAAGAGCATTAACAAATCTCTAGGACCTTCCATACAGCATATAATTTCTGAAATATGTATTTTAATAATGATTAACCATATAAGAATTACCTGGGGATGGTTAAATATCTCTTTGGATTTGACAACACTTCCCAAGCAGCTCATCAGTAGTAACATATCCCTCCAAATTAACAATTTCTAACAGCATTTTTTTACATGGTGAAAGAATAAATCTTTTGTGATTTCCAGAGGCCTCTCTTAGATTTACGATAGGCCATTTCTGTCACAAAAGATATGACTCAAGTTGAGGAAGAAAAAAAAAATCAAAAGTTGTTAGAAGATTCACTTCAGATAAGAATTGGATCATGGGTACCTGAAAGACAATACTTTGCAACTCATTTCAAAGTAGCAACAAAACATTTAAAAATAAAAATAAAAAATAACACGATTGTAGAGAACTTTAAAGTGAGAAGTCTTTGTTTTTTTTTAATAATCAAGGAAAGAATAAAGTCAACATAAACCACAGAAGATTATTCTATAACAGAATCTCTGTTTTCTAGATAAACTATGCAGAAGCTAATAACCATTTACAATATATTACTAAGAGCAGACCCATAATCCAAGAAAATTTTGCCATTTTGAGATAAAGAAAATCAAATTCTAGTTTTGCATTAGTATAATTTGATTCCAAAACTCCTTTAGAAAATCTTATAAATAAATCCATAAAAACCTTAGCCAGCTTTGATTTCAACAAATAAAATTCTCTTTCTAGAAAAGTTTTACAACTTCCTATATCCATTAAGTTTTGTCATACACTTTTCATTTCCTATTCTGGAACAACCAGTTATATTACTTTAAGACAATACTAGTCTCTTAACAAAAACACATCCAACATGTCTTGCATACAAAGTTGTTCCTCTTTGCCACTATTGCTCCTAACAGAGTCTCACTCATGTATATTAATTATCACTTTCAACCACAGTAGCTTCTATTTCACAGAGAAAACTAGGAGGTGAATAATGTGAACTGTTACACACCAGCATTTTGCAGAGTAGACAAGCTCATGAATATACATCTCACAACCTCTTACAGCTGTTAAAGAATAATTTCTCAAAACAGCAAACGTGAATGCATTTCATAGACCCAAACATACATATATAGTCTGTCACATGCAAAAGAAAAATAGTAGTATAAACTTAAAATTATGCCTGGTAATTAATGCTTCAATACACTGTATTACTTAAAAATGATGTGGGCATCCAATGCATATTCATTAATTAAGCTAACTTGGAACTTACACACTGCAAAATGGAATTTTTGTTGACATAAATTTAGCCAGAATAGGACTTCCTTGGTGGTATAGTGGATAAGACTCTGCCTGAGAATGAAGAGGATATAGGTTTGACCCCCTGGTCTGGAAAGATTCCACATGATGCAGATCGACTAAGCGTGTGCGCTATACCTACTAAGCCTGCATTCTAGAGTCACAAATCACGACTACTGAATCCGTGTCCCCTAGAGCCTGTGATCTGCAAGAGAAGCCACCACAATGAGAAGGCCATGGACCACAATGAACAGTAGCCTCTGCTCACCTCAACTAGAGAAAGCACGCTCAGAGCTGCAAAGACCCAGCACAACAAGTTAATCTACTCATAATTAAAATTCAAAAATTAGAGCTAGCCAGAATAATAACTCAGTTTGACTAGATGCATATTACTTTTTCATACTTAGACACCAACTTCATGACTAGATGCATATTACTTTTTCATAGACACCAACTTCAAGTAATGGTAGTTTACTATATCAATGAACTTATATAAGTTTAGGAAGAACCTTACTCTATAAAAACAAAAATATACATTTGTGTTATACTTAATGATGGTAACTCTGAGAAGATTATCTGTTTTTAATTAAACCAAAATTATTAAAGTAGTCTTATCTGCCAAAGATTTACCATAATTATATGAACTGGAATTCTTAAAATATTTCTGAGTTAGTTTCTATAAACACACCTCTTTTTTCACACTGAAAATATTTGAGGTCAATTTCCCTAACTTCTGGGAATTTTAAGAATATTCAATTTATATAAGTACTATTTTATCTCCAGGCCATCAAATGAAACTCTTTAAAGATATTTTATAATTCAATTTAGTAATAGTATCCAGAGGTAGAAAAATATTATACACTCAACCAATGAAAAGTTAAAGGCTTTTTTAAATCAAAGACCTAAAACCATACAAAGAGAGAGAAAGCATATGACTTTAATTCTAAAATCTGGCCGTGGGTCAAGCATAAACACAGAAAAACAGACTGACAAAAGAGCTGCATTCTTTCCAGTGGGTACAAATTCTTAATTGATTTGACCTCAAAGTAGACTGAGAGAGAAATGCAATGACTAACAAATCAGATTCTCTGTTGTCTTTTACCCAATAGAAACAGGATCTCTTCAACCCATTAACTTGTTTTCAAAGATCACCAAATTTTCAAACCATAAAAACAAAAGCCAGCACCAGAAATCAAAAAAGTACTCACAATCAATATGGGGACTTCCGTGGTGGTCCAGTGGTTAAGAATCCACCTTCCAATGCGGGGGACAAGGTTGATCCCTATCAGGGAACTAAGATCCCTTGAGCCATGGAGCAACTCAGCCCAGAGTACTGCAACAAGGAAGCCTGCCTGTTCCCTGGCTCTGGAGCCCAAGCTCTGCAACTAGAGAGAATCCTGCATGCTCCACGAAGACCCCACACCCTGCAACCAAGACCAGATGCAGCCAAAAGTAAAAATAAATTAATAACTAATTGTTTAAAAAAGAATCAATATTAAATCCTTATCATTGTACTGGTGGACAAGGGTCCAGAGCGCAGAACCAGCAGTTGGACTCACTGTTATGGACCCAGACAGTCAGTCAGGAAAGGAGCACAGAGGGCTTGGAGAAAACTCTTTATCTGGGTGAAACAAAGGAGAATTTGCCCAGAGGGCCAATTCAATCTAAGTCCTCCTGGCACCAAAATTGTGAAAGACAAAAATGCACAAGACAATTAGTTACCATTGTTAACTTTTTTAGGTTTACATTTCCTTAAAGGTGTTTAACCTTCCCTAGGTTGTATTTATGTAGGCTATGATTTTATCTAGGCGAATGCAATAGAGAGAATACTTATTAGTGAGAAGCATCTCAAAGGAAAGGAAGAGGGTCTAGGGGTTTTATAGAGGTGAATAAACAAGGAGTAATCCACACATCTTTAATGGAGTCTTGAGGCAGGATGAAGAAAGGCTTATTTTGGAACAGGCAAGGGCAAAGTTTTCTTTTGGGTTCAGCTCTTTTCTGGAACACAAAAGCTGGGGTAGGGGATTTCTTTAGTTGCTTTTTGGGACTACAGGGGCTCAGGAAAAGTGCAACATTGTGGCTGTCTAAGAATCATTACAAGATTACACCATGTATCATTACAAGGAGATAGTCACAAAGGGCTGCAATCCTCAAGGCAACTGTATTTCCCTTAGAGTGTAACATGTTCTGATCATCTCCTTGCCCAATCAAACAAAACCGATTGCACATCCTGCTCTGAAATCCTTTGGTCATTCTCCCACGCTGCTCAGTCACACACCTATCTCTTGGTTCCACCTGACTCCATTCTGTTTTCTGCCAACAACTTCTCAGGAGAAAAAATAGTTTTCCACTTTCTTATGCAGAGAAATTAAACTTGCCTTTTCCAGTGCCAACAGCCAACTCAGCTCTGGGCCTCCCTCTGCTGAACAAAGATTCGGACAAAGCTCCAAAATGATTATTTGCCAGATCCTCAATAAACTTTTAACACAGCTTGACAATCTTCACTAGTGTGTTGGAGAAAATAGGAAGGTTTCATTCCTCCACTTCCAATTTAAAAACCCTAGAAAGGAGAATTATTTAAAATATGGAGGTCCTATTGGTGCTCCAAAAGGAGTGATTCATTATAGGAACCCTGTTTTTCCTCCTCTCTAGGGGTGCATTCAACTCTTCTGTGTTCCTCTAACACACTCAATGTAACATACTTCAGTAAACTGCATCCCCACATGGTACCTCACACTTTGACCATGTCGAATTTCACCCCATTAAATGTACTGGAGCATGTTTTCTTCAACCCCAGATCCTTGAGAATGCACCACAAGAAAGCATTCTCAAAAAAAAAAAAAGAAAGAAAGAAAGCATTCTCATAAGTTAATTTGTCAAACATTATCCAATGTTGGTAGCAGCCCCAGCCAGAAATGAGACAAAACAACTGCAGAAGTTCTTCCCAATTAATATTGTCCATCAGAGAAGCAACAAAACCTTCACTCCATCTTCCCTCCCTCTTGCCTCCATCCATAAACTAGGTGTTTCCTGATTGCTGCTGATGCAATTCATCCCCTCTCTCTCCCTTTCTCTCTCTTCCTCCCCACCACCTCTTCCACTGAACAAGCATTGCTCCCCTCTTAGTTGCCACCAATCCTACGGTAGGTAGAGATACAGAGATGTAGGACATGCCCATTGTCAGGGAAGACCTGCTGGTGGTCTGTGAAAGATCTGAGATTGGGTGAAATATTTAGTTTAAGGATCAGAATGGGAAGCCCAGTTTTGCTCAGTCATGTCCAACTCTTTGCGACCCCATGAACAGTAGCCTGCACCAGGCTGCTCTGTCCATGGGATTTTCTAGGCAAGAGTACTGGAGTGGGTTGCCATTTCCTTCTCCATGAGTGCATGTGGTGTTCTGCAATTCAACTTCACCAGTAGCACTGATCCCCTCCCACAGTTTGAGAGCACAGAGTGGAGAAGGAGTGTGATTCTTTTACATCTTTAAACCCCAAAATAGACCACTTCTAAACCCATTTTTTGCACCAGTCCTTACACATTTGTTTTAACCAGCTCCTTCTGTGAGGCCACTATAACCCAAAGAGACGCTCATTTCCCTCTCTCCTTGGTTTGCCATTTCAGTAACTAAATTAATAACTGATGTGCTCACAACTGACTCGATAATAAGGTGATAGTACTTAGAATTTCATTTGAACAGAGGTGTCTTCAAGATAAAAAAAAAGACTCACAACAAAAGAAATTCTGTCCTCTAAATGTTCACTTAAATATTATATACACATATAGTATTATAACCAATATTTATAACTTATTGAGCATTAACATGCCAGGCAATGTATTAGGTATTCTTTATATATAAACAAATTTAATACTTCCTGTATGGAAAAATTATTTTTTATTTTAAAAAGTTGGGGGATAGAGAAATTAAATAATCAATCTCCCAAGGCCACATAGTGAGTGGCACAGGCATGTCTCAGATTCAGCACTTTTTTTTAACTCCAAAGCCCTTTATCTTTCCAATCAACTAAGAATCATTAATTTAGATATAATTTTTATACATATACATATACATTTATGTATATTTATCTTTTCCTCAAGAGTATGAATTCTTCTCCAGACCCAAACTTGCACTCTTACTTTGAAAATAATCTGAAGTTGGAAGATGGAAGGAAGAAAGTAAAGGAGAAGAAAGCTGGAGGGTTTTGCCACTGAAGGCTTGGAAGCATCCAAGTCTCCACACTCTGGAGTGGACTGTCTGAGTCCTATGAAGAGAAGAGATAGATGGTCAAGTAGTTTAAGCCTGAAATGACCTGAATAAATTCAGAACAAGTTATCCTTAGAGGATTTAGAAAACTCCAAACAGTTATGCTAAACAAAGTCTCCAGGTTTGTTTTTTTTTTTTTATCTCCAACACTTAAATATCAGGTCTCTGAGATCATGAAAGGACCCAGAAAGTTGAAATTAAAACTGAGTTATTCAGAAACAACAATGACACGCTATATCATACATATTATAATGCCATTTAATAAACATATTTTCTGCAACACAGAAATTCACATATAAGATCTTATTGAGATCATGAAGGAAAGAAATCCTATCAATTTCTAGGAACGAAAATCAGGTATAGAAAATCAAACAGTTCCAGTTCTCACTAATTTCGTATGCTTAATTTGCCTACAATCCTCATTTCATTTACTGCATTGTTGAATTTATTTTGATAAATATAGCAAACATAAGAGTTTTCATTTTTTTTGTAACTTGGTCTCACTATCCTCCCTTCCCCTCTGGCAATGTAACTTGCCAATCTCTATATACGATTTTGTTGTGGAACCTCAGCTTTGTGATTGGGAAGGGGTTTCATCTATTTGCAGGCAACATCCTAGTCAAAATATTGGAACTAAGAGCAAATTATTTTTTTTTCTATGTGTTGAAACTATATAAAGAACACATACTAAAAGAAAAGAAAAAAGAACACATGCTCACCAGATACGTTTAAAAAGCAAGTTTTAATGCCACCTTCTCTAAACCCTTAAGCACTTAATCCCTTAAACCCTTTCCACATGGGAGCTAAATGTAAATTCTAATCCCAGAAAGGCCTGGGCAGAGCCTGGCACACACAACGCCAGAATGGAAGCAGAAACATCACACTTGCAGCCTCTAGAGAGGAACAGAGACTCCTCCAGTGGGTCTTACATCAACAGGAGGAACAAGGGTCTTTCTCACCCAGCTGTCAAAGCAAAGAGCTTTAAAGAGACCAAGGCTTCACAGGCAGTGCATCTGTAATCTACAAATCCCTCAAGCACTCCACCAAAACCAATCAAGGTCGTATCATTCAAACAGAACAAATTTGCAACTGCATGTTTATAACATACAACCTACCAACTTCAACTATTGTTAAGATATTACAAAATCAAAAGAAGAAACTTTCATTACAAGTAGCATTTGCCTAGAGGACGGATGTTATAAGAGGTTTTCCCACAGACTCTACAATGCAAGGAACATCACAGAGGAGAGACGAAATGACCAACAGCCTGGCAGCCCAGTCCTCTTTCCTCAACTAGTGATTCTCTAACTTAAAATCTTAAATCCATTTTACTTAGGTGCTTACAGATGAATAACAAGCACTTTCATGCTTTTACATAAAAGGCATTTGGATTATTTACTAATAACCTATTAATTATTAGAACCTTATAAAGAGAATTCACTGTTTGCAAGAGATTTTTAGATTTCAACTTACTAACTTAAAGATATGAGGTTTTTTTTAAAGTATACTGCCCCATAAAATAATACTAAAGTTAATGCATGCTTTATATATGTTGCTGCCAACAGGTTTCCTGCAATTTCTCTATTTTGTTTTTGTCTAGTCATTTGTTTCCATGAAGTTATCATCCACCGGAAAGTGATTGTTATAAGGTTAGGGGACAAAAGGTCCCTTTGATCTTCCCAAAATGGCCATGGTTTTAAAAGTTCGAGAATACCCATGAAGACAGGTAGCCACAAATTTCTGTACAAAGAGGGAAATTACCCAATTATAAACAAAGCATAATTTTTCCATTAAAACTCTTTGAACTGGGATAGAATGTGTTGCTTGAGAAATTCTTTTCACCACCTAATGGACTTATCACTGTCTCAACTCAAACCCTAAACTCTAACTTTGCCTTTCTGTGATTAGAAAATTGTCAGAATGCCTAAGCATACCTTATCCACACCTTATCGGGAAATAATTCTACCCAGTCATATGGTCTTATATAGGCCAAATATTCCTAAATACAGATCTCCAAGTGCAGCCACTAGAGAAAACAGAATGCAGTTTCCTTGAAAAATTAAAAATCATTACCACATGATCCAGTAATCCCATTCCTAAGCATATAGCCAGACAAAACTATAATTCAAAAAGATAGACGTACCACTATGTTCAGAGCAGCACTATTTACAATAGCCAAGACATGAGAACAACCTAAATGATCAATAGATGAATGGATACAAAAGATGTGATATATATGTGTGTATACACACACACACACACACACACACACATACAGACACACAAGCATATGCAATGGAATGTTAGCCATAAGAAAGAATGAAATAATGCCGTTCACAGCAATATGGGTAGACCAAGAGATTACCATACTAAGTGAAATAAGTCATAAAGAGAAAGAGAAATACCATATGATATCACTTCTATGCAGAATCTAAAATACAATACAAATAGACATATTTACAAAACAGAAACAGACTCACAGACATAGAGCACAGATTTTTGGTAGCCAAGGAAGAGGACAGCATACAGGAGGGAAGAACTGGGAGTTTGGTGTCAGGATATGCAAATGATTGTATCTGCTACAATAGGCTGGATAAACAACAAGGTCCTACTGTATAGCACAAGGAACTCAATTAAATATCCTATGATAAACCATAATGGAAAAGAATATGAAAAAGAATACACATATATGTAATGGAGTCACTTAGCTATACAACAGATATTAACAATAATGTTGTATATCAAGTATACTTCAATACAATTTTTAAAAATAGAGATCTCTAGTCCTGGCCTTGCCACTGAGCTACAGATTATTATATTCAACATGATGCTTGATATTTCCCTTTCAATGCTTAATATATTCCTGAAATATAACATGCTCAAAAGAAAACATTTCCATGCTCCCATCCACATACCTTACATCCAATCTTTCCCTAGCCTTTTTCATTTCAGTAAGTTGCTCCACTCAAATCCTAATGCCAAAAGCCTCATCAGAGTCCTCGATCAAGGTCTCATCCTGGCCCTCCCATGTGGTTTGTGGTCTTCCCAGGAGTCCCTGCAGTTTTAGCTCCAAAAAATAAGCCAGATCTACTTGTTCTCTCCCTCTACATTGATGTCATCCCGATCCAAGCCAACTTCAAGTCTTACTTGGACTCCTACAAGAACCTAACTGACTTTCCAATATCCACTTTTGAGCACCTCCTTTCATACCCTTCACACATGCAAATACACACACATGTGCACAAACACACACACAGACAATCTCATCCCTGTAATACTACAACCAGAGACATTTTTTCAAAGTGCAGGTAAGATCATGTCACTCTCCTACTTAACATACTCCAATGACTTACATCTTAAAGTAAAAACTCCTTACTTACAAAATTAGACATTGAGTTGATGAGGTTTAGATGAGATTTTGTTCTTGAGGCTATAATGGATTTAGATTTTGGGGAACTTGAAATGGTATAAATAAACTTTGCATGTGGGACAAACATGAATCTTTGGGGACTAGAGGGCAGACTATGTTAAAATAGAGCAATGGCCATCCAAATTTTCCCTGTAACCTGGGTATATATTATCTTCTATGGCAAAAGGAACTTTGCTGATGAGATTAAATTAAGGATTTTGAGATGACAGGATTATCCTGGATTATCTAAATGACTACAACAGTAATCACAACTGTCTTTTATAAGGGAAAAGAGGGAGGAAGACAGAGATAGAGAAGGAAATGGAACAATACAAGCAGAGATCAGAGGCGGGGGTGGGGGGTGATTTGAGGAAGGAGCCACTAACCAATAAATGCAGTCACTTCTAGAAGCTGGAAAAGGTAAGAAAATGGATCCTCCTCTAGAGCCTACAGAAGGAATGCAGATCTGAAAACACCTTGGTTTTTGCTCAAAATAACTGATTTTAGACTCTTGAACTTCAAACTGTAAGATAATTAAGTCTGTTTTTAAGACAGTGTATGACACTTTGTTACAACTGCAATAGGAAATTAATATGACCCTCATAAAGAAGGCTATTTGATGTGTGTGCCTTGTGTATATGTCAACAAAATTTACTTTCATACTGTATTCTTACAAATTTGGGTTTTAGGTGATTTCTCTAATCTGTTCTTATTGAGTATTTTGTTGGAAAACTATCTAATAGCCAAAAAAGAAAAATCAAAACTTCTCAATCATTCCAAAGACAAAACTAAAATGAGTTCACTCATAATACAAAAAGTTTTTTGAATTATCTCATTTTAGCTTAAGAATTTATATAAATAGTTTTTACCCTATAATAAATGCATGTTTGTTTAAGAAAATGAGATTTTAAATTTCCATCAGGTGAAATAACTCCATATTCCGCATTTTTTTTTTTCAGTAGGTCCTTGTTGGTTATCTATTTTACCATCTTTCTTATTAATATATACACAGTCACATTCATGAATATTAGAAAATGAGCTAAATTAATACAAAGGGTACCACATATCAATTTAGCATTCAATTTCTTTTTTCCTACTTGGTATCATTATATTTTAAAAATTTGTATTTAAAAATATGAGAATAAAAATAATGACTTTTTAAACTGCCAAATACCAAGTCAATTACAAAGGAGGAAAGTCCAGAATTTGAGACTATATGTAGTGCCACACTTATAAATGTTTAAAAATCACCCTCTAAAAGGAAAGAGAAAAATGCCCTAACAGTTTTTACCTATTTTTATGATATAAATATTTCCACCATGGATGATCTCAAGATACCAATGGGATGTCACCCAGCTTGCAAAAGTTTCTGAAACCTTTCCAGTTGATTCTTACGAGCCAGAGATACTAGCTCCAGCACACCACCAATTGTATGGCACACAATTTTTCAGCTACCAGTAGTTAAAATTTTGTTATCTGTATCTACTAAAGAGTCAGGTCACTCAGGTCCACGGATGTTCTTTTATCTCAGAAAAACACTCATGCAATGATATTTTTATTGAAGTTGAAAAATATGCCCTTTACTTCACTAATGCTTCATTTTTAACGTGCATAAAATGAACTACCTTTCTTTTTGGAAAGACTACTTTGCACTAGGCTTCTAATTTTATATCTGTTAACTCTATTAATTCTCCTACAGCTCTAGGATCTCAAGTAACTCATAGTTTCCATAACTAACAGTCTGTACCTAACTCTCAAATCTCTTTTCTTATTGCAGCAAAACAGCCTTTCTTCACAATTGTTAGTTGAGTAGATTCAACCACACTAAATTAAACAAGTAGCAGATTCACTCATTTTAGTCATCCAACCTTTACACTTTATCTCAATACCTCTTTTTACTGGAGGAAAATTTAAAAAAATGAAACAAATTTTGACAAGTCCCTTCCACATTATGGTAGAGCAAGACTTCCACATTATCCCTTTTATTCTAAAGTTATCCACAAAGTTAAGCATTCTAGTAACTATTTTTCTAAAATGTATACTTTTGTCCCTCCCACCTCTTTCCCCTTAACCCTGATTCTCAAGGAAAACATCAGGAGCAGACTGATGTAGGGTGAAAATGAAGAGGTGGCCTTCAATGTATTGAGGATTTCTAAAGCAGCTCTTCCTTTTTTAGATGTGGCCCATCTGTGCACATGTCTGGACAGTTTTTATTAAAATTTCCTTACTGAACATTTATTTATCCATGAAGGACTTTGCAAAATAACCTCTCTTCATAGATATTGTTATAAATATAGCAAGCACAGCCAAATTTTAAAAGTCAGACTGTTATTATCCATGCTTTTACCAAACAAGTGAACCTCACTCTCTCAATCAGAGTTGAAAGCATGCCTTTTGAACACATTAGAATAGGCAATGCTTCATAAGGGACTATTTTTGTTAGCTTGGCTGCCTGGTTTTGATCCAAAATAGATTCAGCCATTTCCATCACACAGTGATTCCAATCACAGGAGTGTCACCTTTCAAGGTGAAGCTGAGACTGACTATAAGACTTTTTAAAATACCTTTCTTTTACTATTTGGACTTTGTTTTATAGTCTTTCTGGCCAGGATGTTTCTTCTTGAATGTTTTTCTTCTAAGTTTTCATGATTTGTAAATATTACTGCAAGAGTAACAAACTCATACATTTGCCAGTGAAGAGGGAATGTTTTTTTCATTTTTATAAATAAGAGATAACAAGATTTAGGTTCATCTGTGTTTCTGTGATGACAATCCCTTATTTAAATTTTTTAATATATTATGTGTTTTTACCTGTCACCTCATTCAGTAGTTACAGTTGGCCTGATGCTAACATATTAGTTATTCCCAAGCTTATTATGAGGAGTTTTAGAAACGTCAAGTTTGTTTCACATTTGCTGATTTCTGGTTGCTGTGAATTTTCTCTCATTATTTTATTTTTATTGGTTTTATCCTGTACTTCAAAGTATTTCTTTTTCTTCACTGAATGTGTTAGCACAGTTGAAAGCTTAATTTTAAATGGTTATACTTTAAGAAGATAGATAAAGAATGGCTTTAAAAACACAGGACCCACATCTCACAGATTCAGACTTGGGATCCAATCATGTCAGTCAGGAACCAACTAAAAGAGGAGGACCTTCTACATAGAATTATACAGGGAGGCAAAATGCTCGGGTGAAATGGCAGCAAATTGAACTGATCTGTAGGAACTAAATAGTTTAGTGTATAATCAAGAGTGTAATACTTGGTTCAAAAGAAGCAAAACCATTTCAGAAAAAAACGGCATGGAGTACCTGCAGACATCCAGAGAACTCACATTCTGCTCCTATTACCGACTGCCAGTGGCCCTTCGGGTTCAACTGCACCATCTCAGACGGCCCATCTCAGGCACCCAGTCTTCCAGTTATGCGCTTGTGTTACTTTCTCTTTCTCTAGGCTCTCAAGGCAACTAACAACCAATAAGGCATTTTGCTTATTTCTGTTTGCGATAAAACCATTAAAAACATTTTCTTAAAATGTTTGTGCTGTGCAGTGCTTAGTCGCTCGGTCGTGTCCACCTCTCCATGGACTGCAGTCCGCCAGGCCCCTCTGTCCTTGCGAACTCTCAGGGCAAGAATACTAAACTGGGTTGCCATGATCTCCTTCAGGGGATCTTCCCAACCCAGGGATTGAACCCAGGTCTCCTGCATGGCTGGTGGATTCTTTACCAGCTGAGCTACCAGGGAAGCCCTTTTAAATGTTTAACCACCATTAATTATAAATTAAATCTACCTCAATCAGTGCTATCAAGCACCAACCACTGAAGAAGCAGGATGGAAACAAAGTTTCATCATGATCAGGGCATCCCACTTCAAACCTTAAGAAAATTTGCAAGAATAGTACAAGACACAAGAATATGCCTTTCGCCTAGAACTGTGTTTCTCAACCTTTTTTTTAATAATACACTCCTAAGACAAACTTAGATACTTTTTCCTAATTGCCAACCCACACCCACAGGTTTAGTACTACAGATACATTAGGTATCTGTCTATGTACTGCATGTATGCCTATATAGCTAAAGGGTATATTTTTGACCTCCCAAGAAACAATCTCCACTCCTTTGCCACTATATTGCTTCAGTTGAAAATGCATTACCTAGATCACACTTGTTTAATATTTCCATATTGCTTTGTCTATTATTTTTTTATACACACACACACACATATGCACACTTATTTTATATTAAATAATTAAATTTATTAATTATGTGATTTCATAACTAATAAACTTTTCAAGAAAAATTGACATTCTGGAAATAAGTACCATATTCACCTTGAAGCATAGGAGCCTGGGGACAAGCCTATCCCAGTTAGAAACCTATCCTATTCCATTACTGCATGCGTGCATGCTAAGTCGCTTCAGTCGTGCTGGACTCTTTGTAACCCTATGGACTATAGCCCATAAGGCTCCTCTGTCCATGGGATTCTCAAGGCAAGAATACTGGAGTGGGTTGCCATGCCATTTTCCAGGGGAACTTCCCAATTCAGGGATCGAACTCACATCTCCTATGTCCCCTGCATCGCAGGCAGATACTTTACCATCTGAGGCACCAGGGAAGCCCCACCTTATTCCATTATACCCAACTGTAAATATAGTAACTAACTCTCAACAAAAAACATCCATGGTAAACCCTCCAATATGAATTAGTTGCAAAATGTACACCTATATAGTTGGATGATCAGACTGAAAGAAAGAAATCCTTAAAAGGTACCACCATAAAAGATTATTTTAGTTTTATACTGGATGATCTGAGCACACTTTTCTTTAAGTAAAATTAATCAGCATAACCTATTCATAATTGGTAAGTTATTTCAAATCTAAAAAGCATCATTACTTTTTCCTGATAATTAGGCTGAGATAAATGGGCTCTCCAGGTGTCAAACTAGATCTGGAGGTTCAATCAAGTCACTCACCAGAGTCTGGCCATGATACTTATATGTGAAAACCTCCTCACTGCTAGTTCTGGCAACCGAGCCCTCATTCTTCCACACGGATTTATTTGAGCTTTTTAGAGATGATAAAAGTTTATAATATTCAACTTCAAAAGATCCTAAGTGGTTTCTTCTAAAGTTCATTTTTCAAACATGTCTGTTTTATATATTTAGAGATGTGCAAAAGATTTTTATTAAAAAATATTTTCATGATAAAAATGTGTTTCAGTATACCTCCGTATATTGAATGCTATTCCCCTTTCATATCCACTCATAATGTGGGTACAGACATGTTAAATCATAGTCCCTAAAAGGAAGGTTGTGTGTTTTATACAGTAAAAAAACCATGACAGGAAGTAAAGATAATACTCTCCAGTTATGAAGCTCAGAAGCAGTCCCCTTCAAGTGACAGATATGTGAGTAATCAACCCACTCAACTTCTAGGAAAGTGTGTATTTCTTTGTTAAAGCCAAAGGGAATACAGAGAGACTGGTTACAGGAAAAGAAAACACTTTTAATAATAATTTAACATACAAATGATATCATACAGTATTTATCTTTCTCTGTCTGACTTATTTCATTTAGCATAATGCCCTCCATGTCTATTCCTGTCACTGCAAATGACAAAATTTCATTTTTTATGGCTGAGTAGTATTCAGTCATAAATATATATAAATGCATATATCTATATTTATATAGATGTAAAAATATATATGTCAAAAAAGTTTTGCAGAATTTATAACTTCAAAAACTGCCATAAACAAAATGTCCCTTAATAAGGTGCTAAATTATAACTAAACAATATAATGGAGTATTATTACTTATTTAAAATAAAAGGTAGCTCTTTGTGTATGATTGCAGAACAGTCTCTAAAACAATTAAGATTTGTTTTAAAAAAAATAAGAAAAATGCACTGGAGGAATCAACCTGCCTGACTTCAGACTATACTACAAAGCTACAGTCATCAAGACAGTATGGTACTGGCACAAAGACAGAAATGTAAATCAATGGAACAAAATAGAAAGCTCAGAGATAAATCCACGCACCTATGAACACCTTATCTTTGACAAAGGAGGCAAAAATATGCAATGGAGGAAAGACAATCTCCTTAACAAGTGGTGCTGGGAAACTGGCCAACCACCTGTAAAAGAATGAAACTAGAACACTTTCTAACACCATACACAAAAATAAACTCAAAATGGATTAAAGAGCTGAATGTAAGACCAGAAACTATAAAACTCCTAGAGGAAAACATAGGCAGAACACTCTCTGACATAAACCACAGCAAGATCTATGACCCACTTACCAGAGTAATGGAAATAAAAGCAAAAATAAACAAATGGGACCTAGTTAAACTTAAAAGCTTTTGCACATTGAAGGAAACTATAAACGAGGTGAAAAGGCAGCCTTCAGAACAGGAGAGAATAATAGCAAATGAAAAAACTGACAAAAAATTAGTCTCCAAAATATACAAGCAGTTCCTGCAGCTCAATTCCAGAAAAATAAACAACCCAATCAAAAAATGGGCCAAAGAACTAAACAGGCATTTCTCCAAAGAAGACATACAGATGGCTAACAAACACACAAAAAGATGCTCAACATCACTCATTATCAGAGAAACGCAAATCAAAACCACAATGAGGTACAATTTCACGCCGGTCAGAATGGCTACTATCAAAAAGTCTACAAACAATAAATGCTGGAGAGGGTGTGGAGAAAAGGGAACCCTCTTACACTGTGGGTGGGAATGCAAACTAGTACAGCAACTATGGAGAGCAGTGTGGAGATTTCTTTAAAAGCTGGAAATAGAACTGCCATATGACCCAGCAATCCCACTGCTGGGCACACACACCGAGGAAACCAGAATTGAAAGAGACACATGTACCCCAGTGTTCATTGCAGCACTGTTTTCAATAGCTAGATGTCTATCGGCAGATGAATGGATAAGAAAGTTGTACATATACACAATGGAACATTACTCACCTATAGAAAAGAATGCATTTGAATCAATTCTAATTAGGTGGATGAAAGCGGAGCCTATTATACAGAGTAATGTAAGTCAGAAAGAAAAACACCAATACAGTATATTAATGCATATATATGGGATTTAGAAAGATGATAACAATGGCCCTATATGTAAGACAGCAAAAGAGACACAGATGCAAAGAACAGACTTTTGGACTCTGTGGGAGAACCCAAGGGTGGGATGATTTGAGAGAATAGCATTGAAACATGTATATTACCATATGTGAAATAGATCACCAGTCCAAGATCGATGCAAGAAACAGGGCACTCAAACTGGTGCACTGGGATGATCCAAAGGGATGGAATGGGGAGGGAGGTGGGAGAGGGGTTCAGGATGGGGAGGACACATGTACACCCATGGTTGATTCATGTCAATATATGGCAAAAACCAGCACAGTAAAGAGGGTATATATTGTTATCTGTTCCAAAGTATGGCTACAATCATATGCTTATATAGACAAAATATTTCTAGAAAGACACAGCAAGAAACAAGTAACAATGATGGTCTTTCAGTAGGGAAGCAAGAAATCAAAGAATGGGAGAGGCTTCCTTTTCGCTGCACCCTCCCTTTGTAGGTATTGAATTTTATACTATATGCTTATATCACCCACTCAAAAACAGAGAAATAAATACCATTTTTTGAAAATAAAACTTAAGACTCTAAACTTTAAAACAAAACTCTCCCTTCTCCAGGAGATCTCCCAAACCCAGGAATGGAACCAGCGTCTCCTGCATTGCAGGCAGATTCTTTACCAGCTGAGCTATGTGGGAAAACCTAGAGTGAAAATGAGAAGTCACTCAGTCGTGTCTGACTCTTTGCAACCCCATAGACTATACAGTCCATGGAGTTCTCCAGGCCAGAACACTAGAGTGGGTAGCTTTTTCCCTTTTCCAGCAGATCTTCCCAACCCAGGAATCAAACTGGGGTCTCCTGCATTGCAGGCAGATTTTTTATCAACTGAACTATCAGAGAAGCCCCAAGCTTAAGACATCAAAACATAATCTTGGTGGCTAAGTGTACTATCCTCCAAAAAAGCAATTAAACTAAGGGACTGGCAAACTTTTTCTGTAGGTTCAGATAGCAAATATTTGGGGATTTGTGGACCATAGCTCTGTGTCACAACTTGACTGTAGACTCTCCCAAAGAAGCCCAAAAGCAGCTGCAGATAATGCTTACATGAATGAGTGAATGAGTGTGACTGCGCTCACAGCCTGATAGAACAAGGTAGTGGGGTAGATGAGGTCCACAGCCCGTAGCTGACCAACCCTCTCAACTAATTCACTGTGTTCATTGTTATGAATGATTTTCTTTTTCCATCTCTATTAGTCCTGATTAGGGAAGGTCTGATAATGTTGGTTAAGAACTCACAAGCATATATAGATAACTCTCAAAGGCAAATTATATATATCAAACACAAAAAGATCACTATGAATAACCAAATCATATCCATTAGATAGCATGTGAGTGAAGATTTATTTTCTTCTTTATGGAATATGTTGATGTCATATATTTAAATGTTGAGCAAATTTAATAGAGAGAGTAGACAGGAATAATAAACTCTTACACTTTTTTATTGCAGCACAGATAATAATTTAATGCTGTTGAAAGCTAATTGTACTAAACTAATAAAAATATTGCATCTCAAAATAGTAAATATTGACAAATAAAATCAGAAGAATTTATGAAACTATAAAATATGTCTACTCTTTCCACAAACCCTAATGCAGTACATTGAACAGATAATAAAAGTTTTGAGTAGATAATAAAGGGTAATGGTTTGGCTTTAATAACTTGCAAGCTACAAGTACCTCAAGTGAGAATGTTTTTATTTGCACTAAACTCAGTGTTCTCGCTTATTAGTAGGATCTGCTTAGTCATAATTTCAGTGATTCTTCTTTCCTTGAACACGAAAACCATTGTCAAGGATTTTTGTGCATCTCAATTGTCAAGAGAAATAGTGTTTACTTTTATTTGCTTTCCTTGCAAGTTTGCAGTCGGTATTTAAACAAAGTTATCAACATCCAAGGCTTTCTGTAGGTCACATGAAAACACTTAAAACTTAACAGAAACTTAATAATGCTTATGCTGGTGAAAATGTCAAATGGCAAGCAGCAGGTGTTTAAACTTTATTAGAAATTTTAAAATATATATGCTATTTTTTAAAGATTCATTTTGTAGGTAAGGTTTTCCTCCAGAATTCTATACCAAAGACAAACTTTAAAAAAAGAGAAAATGTTTTACTATAAATGAAGGGAAAAGTTTAACAAGGTGGTGTTGAGGTAACTTCAAATAACTAAAGGACATGGTGTCAAATACCTTGACTGACAAACTAATAGCAAGAAACCACCAAGGTTAAAGCAAGTTCAACCATACTGTTGATGGTCTATCATTACAGTGATTCCAAATGCTTTCATTTGCAGCATCTTCACTTGGCCAATAAAAGATGACAGATAAAAGCTGTGGTACAGATAGATGCTGCTTCACTCTTACTCAGACCCTCAAAGGCATCTTTCACTTTTAATCTTGGCCCAAAATTGGTGGTGAAGATCAAGGCATCTTTCTGTTTTCACTCCTCCAGCATCACAGTCCCATTGTAATTCACTGGGAAATAACCATTGTGTTTCACTGGGAGGCAGTTTGAGCACGAGGCTGTCTACAAATCTACATTTCCTTATGGTAAAATTTTTTCTAAATACTTTTGGATTAAGTGTGCTTAGAATCAGGACATCGTATGTCCTAAATTCTGAAAAATACACCAGTTACTTATAAGCTTCTGTGAGATTTGCCAAGTTATATCTGTCAAGGACCAACCTCAGAGCTCTAGCAGGACTTCAAGGACTTCAGATCTATAATTTGAAAAAGTATCAGCTGTATTGCTGTATATCCTTCTGGTAATAAAAGGATGAAAATCAAGTCTCCTTAGTCAAACTCCTGGAAATTTCAATCTTCCAAAAACTAAAAGGCTCTTTATCAAAACATCAACATAAACACTAATAATGCACATTCTATACTAAAAAGGTATGGAAAACAAAACCCCAAATCTTAAAGACAATACTTGAAAATGGTTGAACTGATTTGACCACATAAAAGTTAGAAAGAATATATGTAAAAAAAAAAACCACTAGAAATGCAAACAAGAAGTTGGGGGCATAGGCATATATATATATACACACACATGTATATATAAAACATACACATCTATCAACATATGATTGGTGCATTTTACAGAGGATGACAGAATTTACATAATTTTCCAAGTTTATCCAGCCAATTAATGACACAGTTATCCAAATCCAGGTATACCTGATAAAAAAGTTATTATCTTGAACAAAGCAGTCTATAGAATGAGCCTAGTTATATAAATAGGTATTTCTACACCTATCAGTCTTTATATACCAAATTGTTAGTATTTAAAGAAACTAAATTTCTATGGCATATACTTTTAAGTTGTTTGATCATTTCTAAATGGATACACATTACTTTTATATATAATGTTCCCATGTTGAAATAATGTCAATTAAAATAATAAGATACTATTTTTCATTTAATGAATTTGTTTTCAAAATATGTAGTAATCAGTTTGGGGTGAAAGCTTGGGGAAATCAACATGTTTATACATTATTTTGGCATTTCATATGATTATGTGTGTATGTGTGTGTGTGTGTGTGTGTGTGTGTGTGTGTGAGTGTGTGTGTTAAGTCACTTCAATCACGCCTGACTCTTTGCTACCCTATGGACTATATCCTGACAGGCTCCTCCGTCCATCGGATTCTCCAGGCAAAAATACTGGAGGGGGTTGCATGCCCTCCTCCATGGGAACTTCCCAATCCAGGTAGTGAATCCACATCTCTTATGTCTCCTGCATTGACAGACAGGTTCTTTACCACTAGTGCCACCTGGGAAGCCCTTCATGTGATTATAATTCTTATTTTTATTTCTAATTTTCTACTCTAAACACATATTTATAATTTTATTTTTAAAATAAAGATATGGGAAATCCCATCAACTTAAACAAAATCGGCAACAACAACAGAAATAGATCCAAATGTAAAATCACGTACCCAGAGTTTTCTTTTCTTTTGGTTACAGAAGTACTGTTTGGGGAATCCCTGATGGTCCAGTGATTACGAATTCACCTTGCAATGCAGACAACGTTGTTTCTATCCCTGGTCTGGGAAGATCCCACATGCCAAAGAGTTACAAACCCATATGCCGCAACTACTGAGCCTGAACTCTGGAGCCTGAGAGCTGCAACTACTAAGCCCTTGTGCAATAACTACCAAAGCCGTCCTTCTTTAGAGCCCATGTTCTGCAACAAGAGAAACCATTGCAATAAGAGGCCCAGACATTGAAACCAAGAGTAGCCCCCTCTCTCTACAACTAGAGAAAGCCCATGTGCAGCAATGAAGACTTCAGTTCAGTTCAGTTCAGTTCAGTCGCTCAGTCGTGTCCTACTCTTTGCGACCCCATGAATCATAGCACACTAGGCCTCCCTGCCCATCACCAACTCCCGGAGTTTACCCAAACTCATGTCCATCGAGTTGGTGATGCCACCCAGCCATCTCATCCTCTGTCGTCCCCTTCTCCTCCTGCCCCCAGTCCCTCCCAGCATCAGGGTCTTTTCCAATGAGTCAACTCTTCGCATGAGGTGGCCAAAGTATTGGAGTTTCAGCTTCAGCATCAGTCCTTCCAATGAACGCCCAGGACTGATCTCCTTTAGGATGGACTGGTTGGATCTTCTTGCAGTCCAAGGGACTCTCAAGAGTCTTCTCCAACACCACAGTTCCTAGCACAGCATATATATGTGTGTGTGTGTGTGTATTTAAGTGCTGATTTATTCTGGGTAGGGTTGCACTTTCTTTGATATAGTCAGAAACTTGTGTTACTTCAGGTCTGCATGACACTCCCAATCCTACTACCCTCCTTCAGATCATCAGAGGAACACTGTCCCTGGCAAATAGGAAAGTTTTTGTTACTAACTTATTCCACTTTAGCACAGCAACTTGTGCCTTGCCAGGATTCCCCAGCCCAGAAGTGGATACAAAGCTGACCACCTAAGATGCTGCACCCTGATGGTGATGCTGGCTCTGCTCACTGTGAGAGCCGCTGTTCTAAAGTGACATCAAAGACCTGCTTCTCCCCCACACCCTCATTTGTCTTACTTGGCCCATAAATATGGTCAGTGGCAGCAGGTGTTTTTGCTATGGCCAAACAGCTGTCATTGTGGTTTTAGATGCCTTCCCTCTCTACTATGATAAGCAGCCAGTAGCCTACAATCTTGTTTCTCCAACTGTGTCCCTGAAGCAGGAACCTTAGCACCATCTTCAAGCTTGTTAGAAATGCAGGGTTTGGGCCCCACCCCACACTACTAAAAAAGAATCTGCATTTTAACATGATCCCCAGGGTATATACATACTTCAAATCTGAATGGCATTTCACAACTGCCTTTCCACCTCAGTCCTTAGAACTTTAGCCTGAGTCAAGGAAGAATTCTTTTCCTGAGGGTTCAGTTGCACTTAGAGTAAGGTGGGTCTGGTTTGGATGGGTTTGAGTTTTGAGTCTTGTTAGGGTTGAGCAGAAGTCAGAAAATCTTTTTGTGTAAAAGACCAGTGTGCAAATATTTCAGGATTTATGGGCCCAATAGTCTCCGAACTAAACTGCAGCCACAGGAACAGCGAGAAAGTATCCGTAGACAATGTCACGGGTGTGGCTGTGATCCAATAAAACTTTCTGTACAGTTGGCAGCAGGCCAGTGTGGCTAACAACACCTGTCTAGAGGCTACTCTTTTGTCGTGCTACATATACTGATAACTCTTGAACTAAATGGTTTACATAACATCAAAAGATAGTAGAATTCACGCTACTGACTTCCTGAGTGGTAGCATGATAAAAGGTAGTGTTTTGAATATTTGAATCAAGTAGTTCTGGTCCTACCCCAGAGTCATTAAATCAGATTCTTGGAAAGGTGAGACCCAGGAATCTGCTTTTTTTTTTTTTTTTTTAGAAAAATTCTCTGTTGTGATTTTAACATGCAACCAGAAACATAATATTTTGCCTTGGACTGGCGTATGAGATTTTGCATGCCTAAACCAGGATGGTCCCAGACAAACTAGGCCAACTTGTCACCCTAGGATCTGAGAAGCGCTAGTATATAGAGAATGATCTGAAACTGCATCACTTATAAAGGTGGTTGTCTCTTTTGTAGCTTGGAGAAAGTTTGCTACCTTAACAAGCCTTTGTTTCCTCGCTTTTAAAAGGGAGATAAAGCTACCTAACATACAAAGATTTAAATGCATTGTTCAAAACATAACATGCAGTAGATGATGAAGAAAATTTCTTTCTCTGCATCTTCTTGGACTGGATTTCTTCTAAATGTAGCCAGAAGTCTTTAGGGCAATTTAAACTAACTCAACTCTAGTGCAGTCTTTTAAAACAAACTAATTTAACTGCCAGTGAAGGGTGGAACATGACTCTTTAAAATTAAAAAAATATATTTATATCAACCCACATGGATAAAGAGAATAGAAGTACAGAGATAGCAGACAAGACCTTTCACTGGAATGGATGAGTAGAAATTGATTCAGTGCATTAAAAAAGCACCTGCCAGAGATACCTCTAGAAGCAAGCCGATTTGCTTCTAAGAGAGTAGTACCATGACCACGGGTACCGCAGAGAAGTGGAAGAGGCTAAGAGTTACAATACAAGATTGGTTAACAATGGTATGTGGAACTCAAACCTTCCATGTTCCTCTCCATCACATGGGGTTAGATAACACCTGCATACCAGCTGACTTATACAAAACCAGCCCATCTCAGACAGGAGCCTGCAGCTTTGTTCTCAGAAAAAAGTTAAAAAATAAAAATAAAAAAATAAAAAAGAAGTTTGCACATCAGGCACAGTAAAGGCAAAATGAAAAATGAGACTGAAAAGAAGTCTGCATATGAATCATGGGAGGCCCCCCATATCCTTCTTTGGTTTTCCCAAATCTGAATTTCTCAATTCCTCCCGTGATGCAAACTGAGAGATTATTTTCTGGAGAAAAGAAATTGCCTAAAGTAAAATGTATAAATAAATATTTCCACAGGGACAATTAGGTGTCCCCAAGTAAGTCAGCCCTTGAAAAAGCACCTAGCCTGAAGGCACGCCCCTCAGATACTCAAGTGATAACATTTCAATTCATAGTGTCTCACTATTAAATATGAAAGGACAGCCAAGCAAGGCTCACTAATAATTGAGGAAAGACCCCAGAATGAATAGCATAAACAAGCAGTAAAAAAGTAACCATGCAGACAAAATAGACAATGAGAGAATAAAAGTTCTAGACATAAATAAAAAAATTCCCCAGAACTAAAGTTGCTAGTCTTTAGGTGGAAAGGTCAGGAAATTCTGCCAAGAAGAAGATAGATACCAAGGCCCATCACTATAATTTTTCCGGGAATCAGAGATAAAGACGTGATCCTAAAGGCTTCCAGAGGTACATTTCACAGGAACTAGAGTATAGGTAGATTTCTTAATAGACAGTGCCAGATGCTAGAAGACCATGCCCAGCAAAAAAAAAAAGTCTCAAAAATGAAGGCAAAACAAAATGACATTTTTACATATGTGAAATCTGAAACAATACATTACCAGCATGCATACTCTGTTGCTCAGTCATGTCCAACTCCTTGAGACCCCATGGACTGCAGCCCACTAGGTTCCTCTATCCATGGAATTTTTCAGGCAAAGATACTGGAGTGGGTTGTCATTCCCTCCTCCAGGGGATCTTCCAGACCCAGGGATCAAACCTGTATCTCTTGTGTCTCCTGCATTGGCAGACAGATTCTTTGCCACTGAGCCAGCAGACCCACTTATAAAAAACATTAAGAGAATTCCTTCAGATAGAGAGACATGATATTAAATGAAAAGGTGGATCTAGCAAAGAACTGAAGAATACAGGAATGCTAACTACCTGGGAAAATATGAAGACTTAATCTTATTACCTAAATCTCTTTTAAAGATAATTAAATACTTAAACAAAAAGAATAATAATGCATGGTAAAGTTTATAATAAACATAACACTAAAATAGCACAAAGGTCAGAAGGGGAGAAATAGAAGTACATCATTCTAAGAGTCTCATAATCTACAGTACGCAATACACACAAGGCGGTGTACTATCACTTGGCAGTAGTCTGTGACATGCTATAAACCCTAAATCAATTGCTAAAATAACAAAAACTTCTTAAAGTTATGGGAGAGAGGTTCAAGAGGGAGGGGACATGTGTATACCTATGGCTGATTCATGCTGAGGTTTGATAAAAAAACAACAAAATTCTGTAAAGCAATTACCCTTCAGTTAAAAAATAAGTTAATTAAAAAAAGAGAGCCACGCCTAGGGGGAAAAAAGTTATAACTAATAAGCCAAAAAGGTGGGTAAAACAAAATCATGAAAAATACTCAATTAAATCTAGAGAACTCATAATATGAGGAAAAGGAGAACAAAGAACAAATAAAACAGTAGAAAACAAATCATAACATGATAAATTTAAATCTAACAATATCGATAATCACATTACATATAAATATTGCCAGTTAAAAGTCAGATATTATCATATTGATTAAATAAGGCAAGACTCAATTTATGCTGTCTATAGTAAATACACTTTAAGACAAAATTCATAAATGTCCAGCCAGACTGATCAGAAAATAAGGAGATAAGACACAAATTGTCAATATCAGAAATGAAAAAGGTGACTATAAAATATACAGACAGTAAAAGAATAGCAATGTAATATTATGAATAACTTTATGTAGGTAAATTTTAAAAAATTTAAATGAAATGGAAACATTTCTTAACTATTTCAAAGTACCAAAATCACCAAGAATAAACAATGTCAGTACTGAATCTATTATGGAAATTTAATTTTCTAATTTAAAGTTTTCTCACAAAGGCAACTCCAGATCCAGATTGCTTCACTGGCGAAATAATGAATTTGGAGATATATTTAAGGAAAAATCCAATTCTGTACAAAATTTTCTACAAAATTGAAGAGAAGGTATTATTTTCTAATCATTCTATGAGGTCAGCATTACCCTGATCCTAAAACCTAAAAGAGATATTACAAGGGAATAAAAACCTGAAGACCATATTTCCCAAGAAAATATATGCAAAAATTTTAAGCAAACTTTAGAAAATTAAATCGACAATATATTCAAAAAAGTATAAATTCATCATGACCAAACAGTGTTTAGCCCAAGAGCATAAGGTTGTTTTAGCATTTTAAAACCAATCAATGTATTTCATAATACTAAAGAACAAAAAGGAAAAACATATTGTCATTCCAGTAAACACTGAGAAAGCATTTAATAAAATCCAACATCCATTCCTCATAAAAGCTCTGGCACACTAGGAATAGGACATTACCTCAATCTGATAAAGCCTGTCTATCAATAACTTATCACCAACATACTTCATGAAGAAAGACTGAATGCTTCACTCCCGGAGATTAAAAATAGCACAAGGATACTCACTCTCACTATTTCTAGTCAACAACACTAGATGTTCTAGACAGTGCAATAAGGTTAGAAAGGGAAATAAAAGGCATTTCTATTGGAAATAAAAAATTAAAAGCCTTTATTCACAGACATCACTGATCATCTACATGTAAAATCCAATAAAACCTACAGAATTGCTTTTATAACTAATAAGTGAATTTAGCAAGTTTCAGGATGCCCAGAAAGTCAATTGTATTTCCATACTGTATTTCAAACAATTAAAATTGAAATTTTACCCAAAAAAGTCATTTAGATAACATTAAAAATGTCTGGCAAACAATATGTAAGAGCTCTACACTGAAAACTACAAACCAATACTGATGAAAATTAAAGAGGATATAAATAATGGAGAGATAAACCCTGTTATGAGATTTGAAAGCTAAATATTAAGATGTCAGCAAGACAGGATTTCTCAAAGTGATCTATAGGTTTAGTAATCCCAAACAAAATTCTAGCTAGTTTCTTTTCTTGTAGAAACTGAAGTTGATTCTAAAAGTCATATGGAAATACAATAGTAAACTACTAAAAATTATTGATACTTATAATACCACAATATTACACAATTCCAGAGTGAATGATACTACTTGGAATTATTCAGCTCTGTTGTCCCGTTGACTATGAAGCCTTCCCATTTCTTCTAAGGAATTCTTGCCAACTGTAAGTAGGCATAATGGTCAAAGTATTGGAGCTTCAGATTCAGCATCAGTCCTTCCAATGAATATTCAGGACTGACTTCCTTTAGGATTGACTGGTTTGATCTCCTTGCAGTCCAAGGGACTCACAAGAGTCATCTCCAACACCACTGTTCAAAAGCATCGATTCTTTGGTGCTCAGCCTTCTTTATAGTTCAACTCTCACATCCATACATGCCTACTAGAAAAACCATAGCTTTGACTAGATGGACCTTTGTCGATAAAGTAATATCTCTGCTTTTTAATATGCTTTCAAAGTTTGTCATAGCTTTCCTTCCAAGAGGCAAGCATCTTTTAACTTCATGGCTGCAGTCACCACCTGCAGTGATTTTGGAGCCCAAGAAAATAAAGTTTCTCACTGTTTCCCCATCTATTTGCCATGAAGTGATGGGTCTGGATGCCAAATTCTTTGTTTTTTGAATATTTATTTTTAAGCCAACTTTTTCACTCTCCTCTTTCACTTTCATCAAGAGGCTCTTTAGTTCCTCTTTGCTTTCTGCCATAGGGTGGTGTCATCCTCACATCTGGGGTTATTGATATTTCTCCCAGCAATCTTGATTCCAGCTTGTGCTTTGTCCAATCCAGCATTTCACATGAAATATATGCTGTATACACATTAAATAAGCAGGGTGACAATATACAGCTTTGACATACTCCTTCCCCAGTTTGGAACCAGACCTTTGTTTCATGTCCAGTTCTAACTGTTGCTTCTTGGCCTGCATACAGATTTCTCAGGAGGCAGGTAAGGTGATCTGGTATTCCCATCTTTTTTAAGAATTTTCCACAGTTTGTTGTGATCCACATAATCAAAGGCTTTAGCATAGTCAATGAAGCAGAAGTAGATGTCTTTCTGGAATTCACTTGCTTTTTCTATGACCCAACAGATGTTGGCAATTTGATCTCTGGTTCCCCTGCCTTTTCTAAATCCAGCTTGAACATCTGAATTTCATGGTTCACATACTTTTGAAGCCTAGCTTGGAGAATTTTGAGCATTACTTTGTTAGTGTGTGAAATGATTACAATTGTGCAGAGTTTGAACATTCTTTGGCATTGACTTTCCTTGGGATTGGAATGAAAACTGACCTTTTCCAGTTCTGTGGCCACTGCTGGGTTTTCCAGATCTGCTGGAATATTGAATGCAGATCTTTCACAGCATCATCTTTTAGGATGTGAAATAGCTGGGCTGGAATTCCATCACCTCCACTAGCTTTGTTCATAGTGATGCTTCCTAAGGCCCACTTGACTTCACACTCCAGTATGTTTGGCTCTAGTTGAGTGATCATACCATCGTAGTTATCTGGGTCATTAAGACCTTTTTTGCATGGTTCTTCTGTGTATTCTTGCCACCTCTTTTAATATCTTCTGTTTCTGTTACATCAATACCATTTCTATCCTTTATTTGGCCATTTTTGCATGAAATGTTCCCTTGGTATCTCTAATTTACTTGAAGAGATCTCTAGTCCTTCCATTCTATTGTTTTCCTCTATTTCTGTGCATTGTTTACTTAGGAAGGCTTTATCTCTCCTTGCTATTCTTTGGAACTCTGCATTCAAATGGGTATATCTTCCATTTCTCCTTTAACTTTTGCTTCACTTCTTTTCTTAGCTATTTGTAAGGCCTCCTCAGAAAACCACTTTGCCTTCTTGCATTTTTTTTTCCCTTGGGGATGGTCTTGATCACCTCCCGCAGTACATTACAAACCTCCTTCCATAGTTCTTCAGGCACTCTGCCGGATCTAATCCCTTGAATCTATTTCTCACTTCCATCATATAATCATAAGGGATTTGTTTTAGGTCATACCTGAATGGTCAAGTGGTTTTCCCTACTTTCTTCAATTTAAGCCTGAATTTGACAATAAGGAGTTTATGATCTGAGCCACAGTCAGCCTCCAGTCTTGTTTTTGTTGACTGTATAGAGCTTTGGCTCTATACAGCTTTGGCTCTCCAGCTTTGGCTGCAAAGAATATAATCAATCTGATTTTGGTATTGACCATCTGGTGATGTCCATGTGTAGAGTCCTCTTGTGTTGTTGGAAAAGCGTGTTTGCTATGACCAGTGCATTCTCTTAGCAAACACTGTTAGACTTTGCCATGCTTCATTTTGTACTCCAAGGTCAAACTTGCCTGTTACTCCAGGTATCTCTTCACTTCCTAGTTTTGCATTCCAGTCCCATATGATGAAAAGGACATCTTTTTTGGTGCTAGTTCTAGAAGGTCTTGTGAAGTCTTCACAGAACCGTTCAACTTCAGCTTCTTTGGTAATAGTGATTGGGGCATAAACTTGGATTACTGTGATATTGAATGGTTTGCCTTGGAAACAAGCAGAGACCCTTCTTTCATTTTTGAGGTTGCACCAAAGTACTGCATTTCAGACACTTTTGTTGACTATGAGGGCTACTCCATTTCTTTGACGGGATTCTTGGCCACTGTAGTAGATATAATGGTCATCTGAATTGGTCCTAATGGGGCTTCTCTGGTGGCTCAGCTGTAAAAAGAATCTTCCTGCATTGTAGGAGATGCAGGAGACTTGGTTCCATCCCTGGGTCAAGAAGATCTTCTGAAGGAGGGCAACAAAAACCCACTCCAGTATTCTTGCCTGGAGAATCCCATTGACAGAGGAGCTAGTGGCTATAGTCCACAGGGTCTCAAAGAGTTGGACATGACTGAAGCAACTGAACATGCACGCATGCACACATGGTTCTAATGAGAGATCTGATATATCATTTGAAAAATTAGAGATAACTATCAAGAAATATATTAGATAATTGCTAACTACAGGGAAAGAATAAAGTAAGTATTAACTATCAGTTCAGTCAGTTCAGTTGCTCAGTCATGTTCAACTCTTTGCGATCCCATGAACCACAGCACACCAGACCTCCCTGTCCATCACCAACTCCCAGAGTCCACCCAAACCCATGTCCATTGAGTCAGTGATGCCATCCAGCCATCTCATCCTTTGTCATCCCCTTCTCCTCCTGCCCTCAATCCTTCCAAGCATTAGGGTCTTTTCCAATGAATCAACTCTTCACCCGAAGTAGCCAAAGTATTGGAGTTTCAGCTTTGACATCAGCCCTTCCAATGAACACCCAGGACTGATCTCCTTTAGGATGGACTGGTTGGATCTTCTTACAGTCTATAGGAGAAGCAAAAAGTTGAGAAGGAATTGTAATCATAACATACTACTTGACTATCAGACTATATTTTCAGATTTCCTGTAAGTGATTATTGTTTTATTAAGATGTAACTCTGCATGGCAGGCTACAATTCATGGGGTTGCAAAGAGTCAGACATGACTGAGCGACTAACACAACTCTACTGGAAGGATAAGGGAAGGGATTTGGAAGAGTGATATAGGAGAGCTAAATGCCTACCTAACATAACAGAAAGTCTAAAGATACAATCTAGAATTGATATATCAAGAAACAACAATATAAGCATATTATTTTTACAAGTGAAGTTAATTATTAGGAAAAAAATTCTGCTAAATTGTCAAAACAATTATGACTGGGGATTAAGACGTTCTACCAGAGTGGAACATGCAGCAGATCAGCTGTTGCTGCTACTTTATACATTGTAAGCCTCTTGACTTATAATGTTTTGAACAAACTTTTTTAACCTGTGTGTATTCTTAATAAAGTGATAAAAATTAAAAGAAAATTTACCAAAAAAAAAAAAAAAGGGGAAGATGCACATCCTAAGCTTCTTCAAAGCATGAGGTACAATTCTAGCTGTCATCTCATCTCCTGACCCAGGATCCTGCTTCAGAAGACCCACACAAATCATCTTGTGGTCACACCACATACAATGAAACTTATCTTCATACACGCTGTTCACTCTCAAATCAGTGCACTAGTTGTACACAACCCATTGCTTATCTATTTAAAAACTCATTGTAAATTTATGTAAATAAATAGTGACTATGAAACATTGCTTTGAAAAAGTCCATGGAATTCTCCAGGCCAGAATACCAGAGTGGGTAGCCATCCCCTTCTCCAGGGGATCTTCCCAACCCAAGGATTGAACCCGGGTCTCCTGCATTTCAGGCAGATTCTTTACCATCTGAGCCACCAGAGAAACCCAAGAATACTGGAGTGGGTAGCCTATCCCTTCTCCAGGGGAACTTCCAGACCCAGAAATCAAATCAGGGTCCCTGCCTTGCAGGTGGATTATTTACCTGCTGAGCTACTAGGGAAGCCCTGGAGAATTTCACAGAAATCAAAATCAGTGATTCATTCTTTCCTTTAATGACCACATTAAAGTGAAATCAAATTGTTTTTCAAGGGGTAATTAAAGAGCTAACTTTCCTTACTTAAAAAAAAAATTAAAAAGAGCAAGGAAGGTGATTGTGGGAATGAGGAAAGGAAAGGCAATTAGAAGAACAAAAGAAATGTCATCAACTTCCCTTTTTATACCGAGTTTCATGAAGAATAAAAAGACTGTGAAAGTAAAGCAAGAGTTCGTGTCACTCATGTCCACAAACCGCTGCCTTGAACTAACCCCCTGGAACTCTCACCATCTGAAAAGTGAGACCCCAGCTACAAGTGGAGATGGGCTCAACAGAATAACTTCTGTTGGGAACCAACTGTTTGCAGCCTTTGAAATGGCTTCAACTCTAATCCCAAATTGAAGCTGAGAAATAATTACTAAGTAATTAAAAGTTTAAAATTAGTCATTACAGCTAGCATTAATTAAGAGCAGCATTTATTCATTTATTCCACAAAGGAATTCTGGACACTTATTAGGCTCTAGGCTTTGTTCTATGTGAGCAATGAGCGATGAGCCAGAAAGGTGAGAATCCTGCCGTAGTGCAGTTTTGCATAACAATGGGAAGAGTCCAATAATAATAAGGAAAGTGATACAAAATAAGTCAAGAGGTGAGAAGTGCTGTGGATTGGATTTTACTGATGAACAAGCAATATTAAATTTCCCCTCATTTTTCTAATTGTGTTCCCTTCCTCTAAACCTTATTTGGTCTTGCATGCAAGTCTGCTAAGTCGCTTGAGTCGTGTCTGACTCTTTGTGACCCTATGGACAGGCTACAGCCTGCCAGGCTCCTCTGGCGATGGGATTCTCCAGGCAAGAATACTGGAGTGGGTAGCCATTCCCCTTCTCCAAGGGATCTTCCCAACCCAAGGATCGAACCCGAGTCTCTTATGTCTCCTGTTTTGGCAGGCAGGTTCTTTATTGCTAGTGCCACCTGGGAAACCCTGAGAAGTGCTTTGAATCATAAAGCAGTATGAGTGACTATAAAATCAGAATAGAGTTGTTCTGTTTTACATAAGATAATCAATGAAGGTCTTGCTGACAAGAAGGCATTTGAATAGCAAATCACTGAATTCTGACCAATTCCTGCCCAGACATACTTGCTTTCATATTCAAACTACTGAACGACCAACTCCAGCCCTTAGAACCCTCTAAGTGTCCTTCTGTATGTCACCCTTGTGAGAAGCCCCTGAGGTTTTGTCAAGGTGAGACTCTCCTCGCTTAGCAAGTTTAGTAAGCCAGCTTTGTATAGTTAGCAGGTTTCTCTTGGTGTCTCTACAGGAGTTCTGACAATTAAGGAGTTTTCAGCATATAGATGGTATGTAATACAGAAAGACTGGATGAGACCACCTAAAGATCAGAGCAGGTGAAGATGATACAAGGCCTGAGGGGGAGTCCTAGGGCAGTTTAACATTTAAATTCCACCCCAAAAATGGAAGAAAAAAAAAACAAGCCAGCAGTGGAAATAGAAAAGCATTGTAAGGGAGATCAGATGAGAAACAAGAGAGGGCGTGTTCCAGAAACTAAGTGGGGTTTTAAGCATGAGTTACAAAGGAATCAGTTCTAATAATTTAACAAGAATAGATTGAAATATGAACAGATTGTTTGAATTGACAGTAGATAAGTTTGTTTTCAGAAGTCAGTAAGAGACATAAAATAAGCAAAAGGAGAATAAAATGAGACAAACACATTTGACCCAAGGTCCTTGACACATAGAAATGGTCTGAGGGAATTTGTTCAAATATTTAATTCTAAGTAAAGCAATAAAGAAATATTTTCCAAATCAAAAAGGTTTTGAGGCTATGATTCTCGACCCTCTCTTACTACTCTCCTGATTAACTATTTTCTCAGCTTTGACACATTCCTCTTCTTCTTCTTCAGCTTTATTCATCTTTCTCTTTAATCAATCTTCCTTCTCCTCAGCATGATCTATTTCCGCTCACTTTATGAAGCTGTCAATGATAGAGTCGAATTTAAAATAGGCAGGCACAAAGCAAAGAGACAAATGTAAAACCAAAAGGAAGCTCTTAAAAGACAAAAGGCTCAAATCCAAAGGACCTCTTTACGCATAGAGAGGAATTGTCTAGCATGAATTTTTCAGCCACATATGTATAATAGAGAGAAAAACTATACAGTGTTAGAATTGGAAGAGGTCGCCTACCTCAAAGACATCATGCCATTTTAGAAAGTAAAATTGAAAGTAAATTGCAGATAGCTTAACCAAGTTTTCTGATATTGACCCATTGGAAGTTGATCTGAAATAAATTTGACTCCCAGTTTCACACTTTTCTCTCCAATCTGAAATGATATCAGAGGTATTAATTTCAAATAAAATAAGTAATAACAGTTTCTACAGTCCTTGAAAGTGAAGTTAGTTTTTTTATATAAGCCAAAACAACTTATCAAATTGTTTCAGTCTACTTAAATGTTTTGCCTTGAATGTTTTCATCTTTGTCTCAACTCCTTTCCATTGTAAGGACAGAAAACATCTCTTATTCATGTCAGTAGTTTCAGAATGTGAAAATTATGCTGAAAGAACATATATAGTTGTTTGAAAATCCAAGCAAAAATATTCAAGGACTAGAACTACCACATTAGTCTCTACTTATTAGAAAGATGCTTCAGTGGGTTATAGTCCTTAATCTACTTTTGAATTACAGGCAAAGACAGCTTTGTTTTTTCTTTCCCAAGTCTGGAAAACTTTTTTTAACCATAATTCCAGAATAGAATTGAGTCGGACACGACAAAAGCAAGAGCATACACACACCATGATAGAATTTGTGCACACACAAATCAGAATGAATACCATGCTAATTCTAGATGTGCAGATAGTCTTTTATAATGAAATAAGGTTTTTTTTTTCTAACCAAGAATGAACTTAATAACAGATCTGTAATATTTTCCCATTTCTAAGTAACTTTTTTTGGTTTGTCTTTGACTCAGTGAATTTGGTCCAAGATTTTCAAACCTTGAGAATCCTCATAAAATATTGCCCTTATTTTACTTTTTATCAAATCCAGATACCTTTCTATTTAATCTTTATAAAGCCATAAAAGGGTCAATTCATGTTTAATTTATATATATGTGAGATCAATTAATATGATTATAATATATCCTTTATACTCTAGATCATTCTTTAAAAGGATAAGCTTAAAATTCCACAATAAGCCATGAATAAAGTTAACACACAAAGTATTTGCAGTAAAATTAATACAGTCGTACATATGGCTCTGAGCTTCCATTAGCCAAAGCAAAAGGATGGAGACAAGTAGTTACACAGTTCACAGTGTCCAGACAAAGAAAACCACACAGCTATTCAACACATGCATTCAAGTTTCTATTTGGTACCAAGGCCAGAGAAAAAATTCTTTTGTGAATAATCCTGAAAAGATTCTACATAATATATGAACAAAATCCTTAACATACTTAGAATAAGGAAACCCCAAAGTTTCATAAGGTTATTTGCTCCAATGTCCCTTAAGCACAAATCAAGACTATGCAGATACTATGTGGATTAGAGAGGTGGAGACGAATAATAAGACCTTTGAATTCTTTCCTCTGGTAAACCTCACAGAGATTAACAGTCACAAAATCTTACAAATTCCACTCTCATAATTCTCTCTCTGGCACCTCTCCTAGTTTCATGCTCCTTTTATCTCATCTGACTTACTGTAGAGCTTCCTAATTGTTCTCCGCCTCTAATGTCTCACTTTTCCAAGCTACCTGAAATTCAGCTCATGCATAGCGTGTATAACATAACCATAGCCGTGTTCTGGTCATGTCACTCCTTCTCTCAAAATCCATTTTGAACAACAACAAAAAGTTAGATTTTCTAATTTGTTCATAAAAGACCCTCCATGATCTGGTCTTAAGGGACTTCCAATCCAACAGAGGTGAGCAGGCATTGGGGTAGAAAAACCGACGGAGGCCATCTGAAGAGGCTGCTCCTCAACTCCCACTGACCTGCCAGGAAACAAGGTGAGTCTCTTGTCTCAGAAGAAGGAATCTATATATTTTTTTAAAAAAAATTTTTTTTTTAAATTTTTGGCTGTGCTGTGAGTCATGAGCAGTCCCCAGTCAGGGACTGAACCCACACTCCCTGCCATGGAAGTATGGAGTCCTAACAACTGGACCATCAGGGAAGTCCCAGAAATCTATATTTTTATATAAAACCTCCTGATTTTTAAATTTAGGAAACTAGTTCAAAGGAAAATTTGATACTTTTCAAGCCAGTGAAAATGTGTCTTCAGGTGGAACGTAGCAGGACTGCCAGTTTGGTTCACATGTTTTTCACTCTGTCTTTTCACACTTGTAGCTGAACTGTATCCCCTACTGTGGACATTCCAAGCCTCCCCGGTACTGCTCCTTCTGAAAGCCTAGACTTGCAAAAAACCTTCTAGGCCCATTTGAAACCCCAGTTCCACTAAGGTTTTCCACAATCAGTTAAAAGTAACTGTTTATGCTCTAAAGTCCCACAATATTTGAACTCTGCTTTTTCAAAGGCAGTGAACACTCTTATCAAGTTCAGTCATTACTTTCATGGATACTTTTTTCTCCAATTAAATGGCCCTGAAAGCACAGGCCATGTTTTATTCAACTTTAAATACTCCATATCAAATTATACCACCTTTCACCCAATCAATTCTCACTTATAAGAATTAATTACCTTAAGATTGTTAATGGAAGAATTTAAATATTGAGTTATAGCTGTTATAGTCTAGACTTGTTTTCAGTACTTAGAAGTCATGCATTAGACGGATGGCTTTCTTTTCCCCTTCATAGTGTGTATACATATTTCAGATAGGGAATTTTTTAGCATAGCATCAATTTCCTTTGCACTGAGTTCTTTATTTTCCCATGAAATGAAGGTTTGCATTCCCTCAAGCACATCCTTAAAATATCTTGACTCCACATGCGATGTTTAGATTGTTTTATAAACCAATTTTTAGGCCTATGATATATTTGTGCCATTTGTTAGCAAATACAGTGTTTTCAAGTCGGTGTAAGTTGACCTGAATATTTTCACAAGCTGAGCAGTAACATCATTTCAAATTTACCAAGTAACTATTTTACAGCCCTAGATATTTCCTAAATTGGGTTATATTTATATTGAAATATACTTTTCCAAAGATTCATATGTTTTAATCAAGAGATTAAGAAAACAGATTTTCTAAAAGCCACTCCTATAACCCAGCTTCCCCAGTGACCCTAATAATGATGATGTCAATCTATATTCATTTATCAGCTGTCCCTCACACACCCCGCCTCCTGGGGGATTCAGAATATATCACTAATCTGCAAGTGAACTTAACTATCATTCAAAATTTGGAAAATAAAGTCAGAAAAACTTGGATTTAAAAATAAAATGTAGACTCTGGAATGATATAGAAACTAGACTCTCCTACCCCTCAAGCTGTAGAGTAGGCAGGTCAGAGTTCCCTGAATATAACATGAAAAAGTAGAGGTTTGACCAAAGATGAAATACCATGGGCATTAAGGAGACTTTGGTTGATATCTGAATTTGAGTAGCTGAAGTTCAAACTGGCATTTTCACAATTTAAACTGCATGTTTATGGAGAAAAAAAGATTTAAAAGTCAAGTGCTGAAAATTCAAATCTTCTCTTAAATAGTCATTCTGTTTGAAGAATTACAGACTTGTCAAGGAACAGCCATAACATTTACAAAAACATGGGGACAGAGCAAATCAAATGACAAAAATGTGAAGAAGTTTTGTTTTTTTTTTTTTTTTTTTGGTCCTTCCTGCTAAATAGAATAGAAATACACATGCACTATCATGTACTTCTCAAATTTAAGATTTGCTTAAAAAGCTATAATGCTGAATGCAAATCCTATGTGAATAAGTTCATAGGAACTTTGATAAAAGAAGCTTGCACAGTCTTTGGAAACAGATAACAAAATCCTTGATGATTATAAAATATTGGTTGATGATTATACATTTCAAATTCTTTCCACCTGTATTTAAACTTTCAGTAGAATTCTAAGTACCTGAAAGTCTGTTTCATAGGTTGTCAGCTGCCAGGTGAAAACACAATGAGGGAAGGTTACAAGTGAAATTTCATACATGTGTATGTGTATATGGTTTAAATCAGATAAACATAAATCTATTCCTTTTAAAGCTGACACTTGACCAAGAACACCAGCAGAATTTTAATCGTTTTGATCTATGACCTTTTGAATACACATCATATGAAACATCTATACTTTTTAGAGGTTAAAATGATGTTGGTGTCAGAAAGCGATGTAATCAGGTAGTGAATAAAAACAACTTTGTGATGAGTTTGTCCTGTGAAGCAATAAAAAGTCTGTGCAATGGAAGCCTAAAACCTTGGAAAGAAAATGTCAAGTTGAGAAATGCTTTGACATCAAGATAATGCACAAATAAGAGGAAAGAACACTTGAGCTGAGGAAACAATTGAAAGAAAAACAATTTATGTGTAATATAGAAGCTTCTGTACACATTTAAGGCATAACAGGGCTGGTAAAGGCTTCAGAAAATGATGAAATATTCTGTTGTTTTCATAGAGAGAAAGAAGAAAAACCTCACTGAAAAATCACCATTCAGACTACCAGATTCAAACCAGCTCCCAACTTTTATGTTACACTGAATTTTTCTTTATAAAAACTTGAATCAGAAGGCAATTTCCTTCTAAAAGAAGCAGCAGTGTGGTAGGCAGAATAGCGCCACACCCCAAAATGTTCACTTCCTAATTCCTAAAACCAGTGAACATGTCATCCTCCACAGCAAAAGGGATTTTGCTGATGTGGTTGAGGACCTTGAGATGGGGGAGATTATTCTGGGTTATCCGAGTGTTGCTAATCACATGAGTGTTTAAAAGCAGAGAACCTTTACCAACTAGGGTCAAAGAGAGATGTGACTACAGAAGAACAATCAGAGGGATTCACATTGCTGGATCTGATGATGGAGGAAGCAGGCCAGAAGCCAAGGAATGGGTGGTCTCCAGGAGCCAGAAAAGGCAAGGAAACGAATTTCCCCTGAAGCCTCCCAAAAGGAACGCAGTCCTGATGACATCTTAGCCCAGCGAGATCTGTGTCACACTTTTGACCTACAGAACTGCAAGACAATAAATCTGTGGTATTTTAAGTGACTACACATGTGTTAATGCATTATAGTAGGAAAAGAAAACTAATACAGTATATTTGAGAACATGGGTTTTAATGCATAGAATTTCAAATTTTATGTTGAAAAAAGAGCAAAAGGAATTAAGAAATAACTGTCTCAACTTCTCAGGAAAATGGCCTATGATATTGCATATAAAACATAAGCTAAAAATAACTTTGTGGAAAGAAATATCTAAAAAAACTTAAATATCTTCAGAAAAGTAGCCCAGATTTCTATCTCCTCATAGATGGAGAGCGTAGTGAAAATATTTTATTTTTAAAAACCTGCTTGAATTTCATTTGATAGTTAAGACATTAAATTTGGCCATGCTAGTCCCTGCAGTTAAGTCTCCATGGTGTCCTATTTTATGTAGTATTAAAAGCAAAACCCATACCATAGCCTACAGGCTGTATGTGGTCTGACCCCTGTGGTCACATTTTCTATTCCTCTCTGATTTCTCACCAAATCTCAGCCACACTGATCTTTTTCCTGATCTTTAAAAATGCAAATCTTATTCCCACCCCACTCCAGAGCCTTTGCACTGCTGTTCCCTTTGCCTGGAACGTGTGGAAAACTATTACATAAGGATTAAAACTAGACAGAGCACTCTAAGAAAGCAAACCAGAAACCTGCATTACATTAGAACCATCTGGGCACCACTGAAAGTATGCAGATTGCAGAACCCCAGCCCACCATGCTGAATTAACTCTGTGTGGGCCCCAGAATCATATTTTGGAATAAGTCTAGAGAAAGCAAATTGCCACTCTTTTAAGATGGGAGCAACATGGGGCCCCTCAGTCTAGCCCAGCAAAGATAACCACACCGTAGGATGACATGCTGCCTTCTTAATACTTAACTCTCAGCTTGGTATGAGTATCCTGACGGTTAGATGTAATGATATCTTTGAGAAACCAATAGCATGGGAGAGTGGCTAGAAGCACAGACACCTGGGTTCATAATCCCAGCTCTGCCACTTACCTGCTGATATACTTGAGCAAGCTACTTAACCCTGCTGGACCTTAATCACCTCATCTGTAAACTGACAAGGGGTAGTATAACAAGGCTACCTCAAAGAGTCGTGAGGACTAAATTATTTATTATGCATAAAGTAGAACAGGGTTTGACCAACAGTAAGAGCTCACCAAATGTTGGTCATGGTATGTCAAAAACATCATTCTAGTGAGTCAACCATCCTTTCATTTGGACAGGATCCACTTTTTAGTGGAGTTTTGCTAGTGTTTGAAAAATGCTCTCTTAATGTCTAAACTTACCTATTTTTTCATCTTTCAAAGCTGTTCCATGAAATAAAATGAAAGAATTCTAGGTTCTACCCACTGTCTTCCAAACTGCTTAATCAATGACTGGTATTAAGTGTACCAGCCACAAAATCTTTACAATTATATCAGATGGTTACTGTTTCTCTGCTGATACATACTGGATCATCCAAAGCCACAGGAAAGTAGGGATAAACATCAATAAAATCTTCTTTTATTCTCCCAAGATCCCTGCTGATTTCTTCCCTCCTCTGGTGGCTAAACTAAAAGGATATAGATTACTTCAGAAGTTGTTGCCTACAAAAAAAATTAAAGTAAGATAACACTTATTCTAAAATACATAAATTCAAATACAATTTTAGCACTGAGGATTAAGCTATAAATCCATCAGAGATGTAAATGAATCAGTACTAATTCTTTGGCCTTAACCAACTCAAGAGATAAATGGACATAAAAAATAATGAAATATTGCCATGTCAGAGAAAGACAAATATATATGATATCACTTATATGTGGAATCTTAAAAAAATGATACAAATGAACTTATCCACAAAACAGAAACAGAGTTACAGACATAGAAAACATACTTATGGCTGCCAAAAGGGATAGCCAGGGAAGAGTTGGGGGAGATAAGTTAGGAGTTTGGGATTAACATGTACACACTACTACACATAAGTTGGTAAACAACAAGGACCTACTGTATAGCACATGGAGCTAATGATATATTCAATATCTTGTAATAACATATAAAGGAAAGGAATATGAAAAAGAATATATGTGTGTATATAACTGAATCACTTTGATATATACTTGGAACTAACAAAAGATTATATTAACTATATGTGTGTGTTAGGCACTCAGTTGTGTCCAACTCTTTGCAAACCCTTCTTCATCTGTAGCCTGCCAGGATCCTCTGTCCATGGAATTCTCCAGGCAAGAATACTGGAGTGGGTAGCCATTCCCTTCTCCAGGGGATCTTTCTGACCCAGGGATGGAACCTAGGTCTCCTGCATTTCAGGCAGATTCTTTACTGTCTGAGACACCAGGGAAGCCCAAAAAACCAATCTGACACCAACGTGACTTGAACACACAACCTTCTGATCTGGAATCAGACATGCTACATTGCACCACAAGGTCACACAAAATTAACTATATTTCAATTTAAAAAAGAGAGAAATAGATGGATGTTTGAGCCTGAAGAGTTTGAAGAAGGAAGATGTTTTTCCAATAGAAGGTAGCATTCAATCAATCTAGCCATGAAATTTGGGAGATCTGATGTTTGAAGATTTGGTAATTCCAGGGGCTTTCTTGTTCCCACAGGAGTTGGCTATGGAATAAAGCTCACAAATGGGCCCTTTTATGCTGGGCAGTAAGAAAGAAGAGCCAAAGAGAAATGGCAACTAACCTGAAAGAGCTAGAAAAGAAAGGGCCTGTGTGTTGCCTGGGTCTGCTCTTTCCATTTCAGATGTGGGAAGGATCCCTTAGGGCTTTTTGTGGCCATACAATCTTCTTTAAATGGTGGCTGAGAGCATGAATAATGGGGGCACTGAGCCCCTCAAGAAGCTGAAAGAATCACACAAGCATTGGCTGGAGTACTGGACATCTTAGAATCCCTGGGTATCTCATAATTCGCTGAAGAGCCTTATGAGCAGACTAATCAAGAGTCACCCTGTAGGGCACTAGTGGTGAGATGTGGTCTGTACCAAAAACCAAGCCAGGGTTCGGACAAGAACATTCAGGCCCATCCTCTCCTCATGGCAGATGTCTTACTACAGGCTGCAGATGTCATCAAGGCCAGAGGAGGATGAGGAAGGAGGCATGTGGGCTCAGAGAAAGAGAAAAACAAAGACCATTCAACTGAGCAGTGTTGGGAATCCAGCAGTAACTGAGTCAACTTTACCCAAACTGGACTCTAAAAGCATATTTGAAACTGTTGGACTTGCGAAATATTCAGTTTTAAGCTGGAAGGGATTGGAATATGTAGAAATAAAAATTTTCAACAGAAAAAGAGTCACAGATGTAGAAACAATCTTATATCCACAGGGGGCGGGGTGGGGGAAATGGGAGGGCAGATAAATAAAATAGATAACTAATAAGGACATAATGCATAGCATGAAAAACTCTACTCCGTAATTTTATGGGGAAAAAAATATAAAAAGAGTGGATATATGTTATATGTATATATATAACTGATTCACTTTACTCCACAGCAGAGAGTAGCACAACATAGTAAATCAACTATACTCCAATTAAAAAATTTTAATGTTTAAAAATAAATAAAAGCAAAAATTTCATTCTTCTTTTTAAAGATTTAACTTTAAATGGAATGTAATCTATAAATTTAGATTCACCATGTTGTACCCTGGAAACTAACATTAATACTGTAAATCAACTATGCTTCAATTAAAAAATAATTTTTCAGTCTTCTGCGAGAAACAGTAATGAAGACTCAGAGGAAAATAAGTTACTAGATAGTAACTAGATAAAGTTACTATCATAAAGAACATATGATAGTTTATACATATCTGCTATGATCCTATCAAATTTATACATATTATACCTTTAAATTCTAAAGCCTCTCTTTCCCAAACTAAACTTTTCATTTTCCAAACAATAGGCTACACTTTGAGGGAAATTCACATAAGTCACTTATGGGTAGATCAAATTAACTATCAGTGTTTTCCCCGTGAGATAAGCACCTTGAACCTTGTAACCTTGGCCAAGCCATAGTTCCAGCTTCCTCATGTAAATTTAGGAAGCTGAACCCAATGGTCTAGATTTTCTTCCAACTCAGTAATTTAATGAAAAAGTAGAAAGTTCCTCTCAGGTCTTTGTTTAGAACCAAATGTATAATTAAAGCACAATAGAAATAGGGGACTAGCTTCCCTCCCAGACATTTTACTTATCTGAAGGTTCAGAAACGTCCAAACAAGTTATTATTTCACTGCAAGGTGTTTGTGGAATATTTACTTCATAAACTGACATAGGTTTACCTATCAATCTTTCTTTGATCCAAGATTAACTCATAAATCAGACAAAGATAAATGAACCCTCACCAGTGGGCCTCTTAAAAGAATTAAACTTTAGTATGTCATCAGCTAGCTTTTTTTGATTGAACAGAATGTGAAAGCAACGCATTCCTTCCAAAGAACTTTCCTCCTAGAAGTTAAAGTTTCCCTCTGGAAAGATAAAAGGTGTTATTTATTTTGCTTAATAAAGACTTTCTAGAATAATAATGCTTTCAGTATTAGCAAATTTGTAAACTCTATAAATCCTCAGACCTGCTCTCCTTTAAGTCTTTTAAGTCAAGAGATTCTAAGTCTCTTTTAAATCCCCCAGAATATGATTCCTGGTGATTTACTATAAATCCCAATGCAGCTAGGAAGCATTAATGCATTTTGTTCGATAAGACTTTCTTATGAATGCACAGCCATCATGTTTTCCGATATATGATTCTGTTCACATCTGCTATAGGGTTTGGAGGAGTGGCAGGCATTGGCAATTTTGTAAAGTGTTCTTGAAGCAATAGAAAAGTGAAAAAAAGTCATAATTTTCTATGGGGATAATTTCTATGTCACAGTGACACTTTTAAATGTTTTCAATAGTGTTGATTTATTAGGAAACTCAGAAAGGTAGTGCTTAGAACCAGCTTTCCCCATAAAATCTCAGTGACGGAGAATAACTTTTACATTTTTCAAACTGTCCATTGTGAAAGATTTTTTCATTACGATGAAGGTGTTTAGAGGTTTTTGATTTAACACAGAATGATAACTCCCTTGAGTTGCAGACTTCTGGAAAGAACCGAGAATGAAACAAACATTCTCACCCTTCCCCTGAGTGAGTTAAATCATGAAATACATTTGATGATCCATGGCAACACAGTACTTCCCTGACCTGGTTGAGTTCTCTAAACAAAACTTGGATTCCCACAAATCAAAATTAATTTATACATGTATTACTTTGACCTTGTATTTTCAAAACAAGAGAAGCTGCAGCTCCTGCCTATTCACCACTGTTATGTGGTTAATTCAGACAGTGGTGAAACTGTCTTAGTTTGTCCTGGACTGAGGGGTTTCCAAGATGCTAGATTTTCAATGCTCAGACCAAGAGGGAATACAAAATAAGCTGGTCACCCTACAGAGGTTTCCAAACTTTAGGGTGCCTCATAATTACCTGGAAGGCTTGTTAAAATTCAGATGTCAGAGCCCCACCCCCCGAGTTTATATTCAGCAAATCTAACAAATTCCCAGGTGATTGTCCAAGGGTCACACTTTGAGAAGACACTGCAATATGCCTGGACTTTCCTGGCCACAGCTGATCGAAATGATCTTGCCAGAAAGTCTATCCCAAGAATTTGACATTGGAACTCAATGCTGCTGCTGCTAAGCCGCTTCAGTTTGTCCAACTCTGTGTGACCCCACAGATGGCAGCCCACCGGGCTCCCCTGTCCCTGGGATTCTCCAGGAAAGAGCACTGGAGTGGGTTGCCATTTCCTTCTCCAGTGCGTGAAAGTGAAAAGTGAAACTGAAGTTGCTCAGTTGTGTCCAACTCTTCGCGACCCCATGGACTGCAGCCTACCAGGCTCCTCCACCCATGGAATTTTCCAGGCAAGAGCACCGGAATAGGTTGCCATTGCCTTCTCCTGGAACTCAATATCTTACATCAATAACTGTGGTCATATAAAAAATCTACATCTGACCTCTAGGTACAGGGGAAAAGGGGAGGTGTGCCAGGATTCTTTTGTACCTAACATGTTTCCAGTTCCTGAATCCAGCCCTTCAATGAGGCTCAGTAGTACCTGTCACTCTCCAGTTCTACAAGGTTTTCTCATTGCCCACTGAAAAACTGGACTTCTCAGGTGGCTCAGTGGTAAACAATCTCCCTGCCAATGCAGGAAATGCATGTTTGATCCCTGGGGCAGGGAGATCCCCTGGAGAAGGAAATTGCAACCCACTCCAGTAATCTTGCCTGGGAAATCCCACGGAGAGGAGCCTGGTGGGCTACAGTCCATGGGGTACCAAAGAGTCAGACAATTTACAGCAACAACAACTGATAAGCAATTGTTTTTTTTACTTTGGCTACTCTGAGTGTCTCATGTTATGTAAGCCAACACAACCCTGATTAAAACCACATTGCTCCAAAGAATTGTATGCAATATAGAAAACAATTGAGCTAAGTCCAGGAAAATATTAATTGCTTCTGAGCCACTTTAGTGTTTTTTATAACTTTTTAACTGCCTGAGAAACTATTCTAAGTCCTCATATTATGACAGAGCTTGGAAAGTTGATGGGCTTCTCACATAAATGCCTAAACTAAATGTGCAAATGCTATAAGGAGAGAAGTAAAAGGAAAAATGACCTACTCAAGTTAATTAAGATGTCCAAAGAGGACAGCTCACCACAATGTTGGGGTCCATTGAAATCTCATGAGACTTAGAACATTAGAGTAATTGATGGACTAGACTAAGTGGATCTGCCCTCTGTGGAATTTTACAGGCAACTCCACAGAGAAATTTGAGAATGTTATATTTCCTTGATTGGAAATGGAACCATGTTTTCAAGACTTTGAAGAGGATTTTAGAAGCACGGAGCCCATTACAGCCTGAGTCATCTCTCTACCTCTCACAGCAAAATTACCATCCTGCTTTTAAAGATGCTTAAAGAGAATGATTTCAAAACCTCTCCTAATAAACCTTCTCTAATAATCAGTACAATTCACTCCCTGGAAATGTCCTGATGACATCCAGAGCGCACCTACTCGATTTGTAGTTTGTTTCTTTTAACCTAGGGAATAGCCGATCAGGCGTTTTGAGTGACAAAAAACAGGCTCTTGAAAGCCAATGTTGATTTTGCCTTTTATCATATTTCCCTTGACCCTGCCTTGTTGCAGCCCTCTGGGACAACCTCAAATATTTTGTTTCTCTACTCAAACCCACCGGTTTCCGAAATTCTTGATTTATTGAATAGCACTTGGTGATCTATTCTTCTAAATACAGTATTTTCTGAGTCCCTGCTTACTTTTAGTCTCCTTTGCATACATAATATCTTCTTAAAGTGCTTCTCCTTGAGTGTGACCCCTGTCCACTTCTAACATAAATCTTTCTGCCTGATTCTAACCACATTTTCATGGGTTACACCATCTTCAGTTCATCCGAGTGATTTTGAATCCCAATTCTGTCGTCTATCAGGCTATTTACCATCTCCTCATTCCCACTTTCCAAGTCATCAAAAACCTAATAAATATGTTTTTTGCCATCTTTCAGGTAAACATGTTACAACTTTCAAAAGTTCTGGATTTATAATCCCTAAAATTTGATTTATCACCCACACATAACTCAAGGTGTCAAGACTCACAGATAACAGACTCAAATACAGTATTTGTTACCAGATGCACTTACAGTGTGGAGAGAGATTACACTGCTTTGCTATTTAAACTACACCCTCTGCCTTAGCTGCAGGTTTCTCCCTTTCAACAGTATTTACCAAAGTAATCCTCATCCAGTTTCATTATGTCCTCGTTAGTACTTGTCTGTTATCTCCTCACTGCCAAATCAAGAGTAAAGGTTCTTTCTGTTTTATGATCCCTATGGGCAAATGTCATTCTTGGCTGAACACATCGAGTGCCCATAAGGTTCTAATAGTTGAAGTGTGTAAAGCACCTGCCATCCATCAAGGTTTATGATGTGGTTACCATAGCTACCAAAACCCCATGCATTCCACATCACATGGGATCTGCTCTGTAAGAATAAAAAAAAGAGAGTGAGAGAGAAAGATCTGCCAGGGAATTAGCCACATGAATTCAGTTCCAATTAAACAATAAAATCAGTCAAGAAATAACTCAAAATTATGTAAAATACAACAGTAAACTAAGAGTTGCCAGGATGAGCTGAGAACAAATACAAAATCATACTGACCTAAAATAGGAGGACAAAAATAAATCCATATCACTCTCTTTTTTGCTGCATCATATCAGCAGATGGCAAGGTGAACAATTTTCAAGGCTTCCTTGGAGATTACCTTTGGAAAAAAATGCTGGAGTACATAACTTTTAATCAAAAGTTACTGTGGAATCCTTTTTTCTTTCCCCAAAGAAGTTTGCTTTTAAATAACAATGCTAGAGTTGTGTGTTATACCAAACCTTTCATCTAAAAGGCACATAATGCTCTATAAATGTATTAATTCTCACAACTTTTCTGTAAAGCACAGGGGAAGCAAACTCCCCAGATGTGCATATTGAATTTTTAAAAAGCAGTTTAAGTCGAATCGATAGTCTATTCAGAAAAGAAGGTTAAAAAGGTAGGCCTTGCACTGTGTCTTAATAATCAAAGTCCACTAAGAATTTATTAGACTATGACAAAAGAAAAAGAAAGGAAATAACTTAAGCTTTTGTACATTAACTATTTGGCTTTTATTAAATGCTACCTTCCATACTTTCCATAGCATTGGGAGAGAGCAATTTAATATTACCGACTTCAGCATGTTGCTGTCAGTTTGCAAATATTGGGCTGCCCAAAAACTCTGTGCGAGGTTTTTTTTTAAACATCTTATGGAAAAACTCAGTCCATCCTAAAGGAAATCAGTCCTGAATGTTCATTGGAAGGACTGATGTTGAAGCTGAAACTCCAATACTTTGACTACCTGATGTGAAGAGCTAACTCATTTGGAAAGACCCTGATGCTGGGAAAGATTGAAGACAAGAGGAGATGGGGATGACAGAGGATGAGATGGTTGGATGGCATCACTGGCTCAATGGACATGAGTTTGAATAAACTCCAGGAGTTGGTGATGGACAGGAAGGCCTGGTGTGCTGCAGTCCACGGGGTCACAAAGAGTCAGACATGACGGAGCGACTGAACTGAACTGAACTGATGGCAAACAAACAAAATTTTTTGGCCAGCCCAATAGAAACTGAATATAGCCCCAAAATAGCTCCCCAGCAAGACACTAGAGAAAAAAAAAATCAAAGATTTCATTATGCTATTGTTTAAAAACAAACATTTATTAAAATTTGGATTAAACTGAAAAACAAACTGACACATATTTGGGCAATATGTACCAAGAATCTTCAAAATTTTCCTACCCTGTCTCATTAATTAAACTTGTACGGATTATTTCTATTTGTAGGAAGAATGCAGAATTCAAATAAAGATCTTTGATGTGATTTACAGAGGTATATATAAGTAGTAAATTGAAAATATTCAAAATAAGTGAAAAGATTAAATATTATAAGCCTAGCCATCTGTTCATTCATTTACCACTTATTGCATATCTCCTGTGTTCCAGGCACAAGAAATACGAAGTCAAAAAAAGACATGCTCTTATAGACATGATCCCTGCCTTATGGTGTTAGAATCTAATGTAAATACATTATGATTATAAGCACCCTGGAAACTATATGCACAATGTAGCAAAAAATCAAAGAAGGAAGTGTTCAGCTATACACTGAAAAGATGAAAGTCAGGAAAATTTTTATAGGGTTAACCTTTGCTCTAAGTCTTCAAATAGGTGTTTGGCAATCAGATTGAACTTAACTAGCATTACTGAAAAGGGGGAGCAAGGCCGCGGGACCTGGGAATACCCAGGCTGAACGTCGCAGGGCTGAACTGAAGCAGTGGCTTTGAGGAGGGGGGGAGGAGCAGACACGGGTGAAGTGGTGGTGGTTCTCTTTCAGAACTTCATGATTTGAACAGAGGGGATGAGATGGGTGAGATGAAGGAACAAGGATGATTGATTGCTGATATTCTGACTCTGGAACAAGGAGGGTAAGAGATAGGGAATCCAAGAGGAAATAAAGCAGAAAGAAAGAGAATTAATAGCACTTAGACAGGAAGAGGTGGAATTGTCTGAGGAGCATCTAAGTGGTAATAGCCAATAAAAAGAAAGTTGGGTCTGAAATCTGTACTTGAGAGTAATGGACGTATGGGTGTGGTAATAATCACAGGAGAGCATGAGAGTGTGAAGATTGAAAAGAAGAGCCAGGACAGAGCCCGGGGGTACTAACGCACCAAGGGGTGGGGAGAGGAAGGGCAGCCCCCCAAAAGAAGTGTGACACAGATAAGGTTACAAAGAAATCAGTGAGTTGGGTGTATCAGCTGTCACGGGTGCCATTTTCCAGAGCAAGTTGTATAACGACCAGTAAAGGCAGACGTTTGAATAGAATGACTCTAAAACCGAATAAGAAGTTGACCCCAAGAGAAGGAGAAAGGGCAGTAATTAAGAGTGGGATATATGATTACAAAATGATATGTTTAAAGTGGGAGAGACTTGCAGATACTCTCAGATGATAAGAGATTGAAGTGACTGAGAGGAAAAGATTAAAAGTATAGGAGAAATCACAGTAAATGATGAAATGATGTAGGCTTTTCCAAGCTTTTAATAAAATGGTATATTTTTGTGGAGACAAGTAAGTAACACTTTAAACAGATTTTAATAAAACTCTAAGGTTCTTGGCAGAAGTGAAAAAGTGAAAGTTATAAAATTGAACATAGATTATTATGTTAACTTGGTAAAACAAAATATCTGTTTTAAAAAATTGAAGGAAAATATATGAAATGATAATGATGGTTGATTTTGAGGAAAGTTATTTTCATCCTATGCTTTTCCATTTTTCTTAAATTTTTAAAAGTTAGTATGAACTAATTTTATAATAAGTTCTTAAAATTCTCAAAATGAAAGCTGGAAGAAGGATAAAGGAAGAAAAAAAGAAGGAATGAAGCAGGAAAGAGACAGAGAAAGAAGAAAGGGCTGGTGGAAGGGAAGATCTACCCCCTAGAATGTGAGAACGACCAAAGTTCACACAGGGAACCCAGCGCAGGACCCAGATTATAGGAGATTATAGCATTTCAGAGAGAAGCTATTTCCTAGTACTTCACACTTTAAAAGTTCTATTTCTGTTGGATGTCTATCAGTGTAAAATGTGTAGGGTTTTTTTTCAATGATTAAACAAAAGATGTTGCATCTTCACAAGTTGCAACACTTGCTGCCTCATAAATGTTTATCTTTTCTCCATGGTGATATTACATACTGTGAATGAAAACTCTTCACTGTGAGAAAAAGAGACCAGGACTTGCATTGTTAGAAAAGAGAAATATTGACAGGGTGATATTTGCACACTGAAGATGCTATTAACCATAAATTTTTATCTGAAATAAAATGTGATATTCACAAATAAAACAGATTTTTAAAAATTCTCTTGAATTTACACATTTGTTCTACTTGGAAATTTTTTAACCTGCCAATACATTCATACAGTTTACATTTTACAGACCTAGAAAATTAGAAGTAATTGATTCAGTCGTATCATTACATATCGATTAGTGTGTTCAAGGCCAGAGATTTCTTCTCTTTTTTTTTCCAGATCCTTTGACAGAAGCATGGCTACATGGAGTAGTTATTCCCCAGAAGGCCTCACTGGAAAGCCTATAAATAGAGAAAGCATCCCTAGCAAACTACAGCCCAAACAAGGCTTCTTTGTATGTGGCTAGGCCAACTACAGTTCTGTTGCATTACTGGGTTATAAAAATATATTTCATTTTTATTATTTAGCACTGTAGCACAATAGGAACTTGGGGCTACAATCAGCATCACTTAATTTTCCTAGAGAACACTTAAAATTGGAATAGAAAAATCACATCCAACTTAATATTTCACCATTTGCTTGTACTGTTTTCATGTCTCCTTTAGGAGAGAAAAAAAAGCAGTTATATACTCAAATAATTGCAGCAATATCTTTAAAAGTGGGATCACCAAAACCAACCTGTTTATTGTTCTGCTCAATGTTTCAGGTCTAAGCAGCATTCTTGATATACAGGGGAATTTTTTTTCCTATTAACTATGGGACTTGAATATATTTTTTCTAATCACTTCTGCAAAATACTAGGCCCTAAGTGAGAAAATTACTAAAGAAACATAGAAGTGTTTATTGTATGACTGCTAAAGGTAGAGAAGTTATTTAGAATATATTTAGTTTCAAACACAAGACTTGCCTAGAGAATGTTTACAACCAGAATACTATTTACATTTATTTTAACAGAAACAGACTTATAGACAGAAAACAGAATATATATATATATAACTATTCAGTTATATATATAAATGAATCACTTTTCTGTATACCAAAAATTAGCACATATCAAATATACTTCAATAAAACAAATTTTTAAGAAATTTTTAAAACAAAAAATAAATACTATTTAAAGAAATCCTCCACAAAGAATACTCTGACTTGCTGCATTTTAACAAACATTATAGTACAAATATTTTTAGGAATTTTCATTCCATGGTAGAGATGTTCCAGCTTCTTCAAATCAACATTAAAAGACACAAGAAGATCCTCCTCTTGGGACCTGGACAGTATTTCAACTCACGGTTGAAAGTTTCATAACTAAACAAATAATAAAATGTGTTGCTGAATCCAGGACCCCATATAGTACAGCTTAATATAAAAAGTGGTTTCTCTGTGCAATCAATAAGAAACATAAATCCTTTCCACCTGAGTTCCAGAAGTTTGCCCGAGAAGTGAAAGAAATTTACTCTTAATAATTACATTGACTTTTATTCTTCAAGCGATAATATATTATTTGTAATACAGAAAAGAATATTTGACTTGGAGGGAGAGAGAAGAAAAAGCTAGCTTGAATAGATAAGCCAATAATTGTTTTTCTTACTCATATAAGCCTCGAATTGTATTCAACTTGCTTTTTTCAATGAGAGAATGGCTTTAAAAAAGAGAAAAAAGAAAGAGATCTTCCTGACATTAAGTTTCTTAACAAACCAGAAGCAGTCTTAAAGATTTTTCTTTCAAGGAAATGTTTTCGTTTACATTTGACCCTTGAACAGCACAGCTTTAAGTTGTACCAGTCCACTTACATGAATTTTTTCTTCTTTTAGTAAATAAAGTACTATATGATCTGAAGTTGAGTGAATGGGAAGATGTGGATTCCATAGATACAGAGAACCAACTATGGTACTTGAGCATCCATGGACTTCAGTGTCCAAGTTGGGTCCTAGAACAGATCCCCTGTAGATACAATGGTATATCTCTAATGAGAGAAGGTTTGGAGTATTTCAGGTAATGGAATAATCCCTTCTCCCCTTAACTCCTGATAATACTTTCTGAAATTAGCGGGGGTTTGGCCTTAAACACCACATCAATTCCTACCATTATATACAGCACTTTTTTGGCATGATTTCCCTTTCCCCTCAACTTTTCAACCACAGCTATCATGAAAACCCTCTGTTTTTCTTCCATGAAGTTTTTCTCAGTAACTCAAGGTAATGTTCATTCTTATTTCTGACCCCCTCTAGCAATTTTCCTTTGTACTACACACATAGAGCAATACATCACACTATCTTATATTCCTTTCTAATTAAAACATGAAAACTTTTCCTTATAAGATGATTAGATTTTTAAAGGCAAAGTCCCTCTACCATATGTCTTCTATATGTACATAATGTTTGATGCTGTCTTTTGGAAACTGAGGCAATAAAAAATAAATGATTATAATTCATTTTAAAATAAAATTTGTTTTATATTCATCTTGAAGCAAACACATACTCATTGTAAGAGATTCAGGATTCTGTTACTTACAACACAGAGGGAACTATATTTTTTAAAAACCAAGTGTTTATCTTTCCAAACACTTTCCTGTATATTTTATGAAACTGTTATACTTGCTTCCTTGTAATTTTTTTTTTTTTTTTTTTTTTTTTTTTTTTTTTGCTGAATAATAGGTAATGGACAAGAACAGAGATGCACGTTACAGTACTCCACTGGGTACATTTGTTATTTAAATAGTCCCTTCCTGATGTATATGTCCCTTCCTGATGTCATTTCCTTTTATTAAAGCATGTCTCTTCTTAAAAATAAGAAAGTTCCTGTTAAAATTTTTATGCATATGTCTACTTATTTTCTTAGGATTAAATTCTTAAAAGTAAGCACTAAAGGTAATTAAGTGTGCAAACGTGAAAGTGGAAGTGTTAGTCACTTAGTCGTGTCTTATTCTTTGCAACCTCCTGGACTGTGTAAACTGCCAGGCTCCTCTGTCCGTGGAATTGTCTAGGCAAGAATACTGGAGCTGGTAGTTGTTCCCTTCTCCAGGGGATTTTCCTGACCCAGGGATCAAACCCAGGTCTGCTGTCTCCTGCACTGCAGGTGGATTCTTTGCCATCTGAGCTACCAAGGAAGCCCAATAAAGTGTGTAGACATCTCAGTACAGTACTTGGTGCAAAGTAAAAGCTAAGTGTTACCTGGAATCACTGCTGAAATTCTGGGTCCAAGCAATGGCGCATGCAGCTAAGTCACTTCAGTCGTGCCCAACTCTTTGCGACTCTATGGACGGTAGCTCACCAGGCTCCTCTGTCCATGGGATTTTCAAGGCAAGAATACTGGAGTGGGTTCCCATGCCCTCCTCCAGAGGATCCTCCCCATCAAGGGATCAAAGCCACATCTCCTGCGGCTTCTGCACTGCAGGCAGATTCTTTACCATTGAGTCACTGGGGAAACCCTCAAGCAATAGTATATTTTATTAATTGTTTTAAATGACCACCTATCAACACTGAACCAATTCATATGCACAATCAGTGTACAAAAGAGCCCATTCCTCATAACTCTGCCCATTTCTTAAATATTTGATAATTATCATAAATATTACTTGTTCAGTCACTCAGTCATGTCAAACTCTGCAACCCCATGAACTGCAGCACACCAAGCTTCTCTGTCCTTCACCATCTCCCGGAGGTTGCTCAAACTCATGTCCATTGTCAGTTAGGCCATCCAACCATCTCATCCTCTGTCATCCCCTTCTCCTCCTGCCCTCAGTTTTTCCCAGCATGAGGGTCTTTTCCAATGAATTGGCTCTTCACAACAGGTGGTCAGAATATTGGAGCTTCAGCTTCAGCATCGGTCCTTCCAAAGAATATTCAGAGTTGATTTTCTTTAGGATGGACTGGTTTGATCTTCTTGCAGTCCAAGGAACTCTCAAGAGTCTTCTCTAGCACCACAGTCCAAAAACATCATTTCTTCAGTGCTCAGCCCTTTTTATTGTCCAGCTTTCTCATATCCATACATGATCACTGGAAAAACCATAGCTTTGACCATAAGGATCTTTGTAGGACAAGTAATATCTCTGCTTTTTAATATGCTATCTAGGTTTGTCATAGCTTTTCTTCCCAGGAGCAAGTGTCTTTTAATCTCATAACTGCAGTCACCATCCACAGTGATTTTAGAGCCCAAGAAAATAAAGTCTCTCAGTTTCCATTGTTTCCTCATCTATTTGCTATGAAGTGATGGGACTGGATGCCATGATAGTCATTTTAAATATTGCTACTGCTCATCAATATTTCCATTTCTCCTCTCCTTCCAGATACAGGAGAGGATTCTAATTCTCTACCCTTTTGAAGTTAGCTGGAGCCAGATAACTTGTTTTGGCCAATAAGTACGAGTCAAAATGACTTCTGTCAGTTCTAGATACAACCATTCAAAACCTCTGCCTGCTCTCTTTTCCCCCACCACATTGTTTAAGGAGGTTAAATCTTCAAGACAGTGCTTCTAGAAGATTATGGGTTCCCCGAGTCACAGCTTAGAGAACAGATGCCCCAGAGAATCTTCCAGACTACCCACAGAGGATTACATCCGAAGTGAAAAATCATTTTGTACCAAGCCTGTAAAATTTAGGTGTCTGCTTCTCAGCAAACCTAACCTATCCAAACTACCTACAAGATGAAAAATTCTTACCATCTGATTCCTTTAGTTACTAATAATCTTATATATCCTATCCTATCTTTTTAAACTTGGGGTGGGAGGGAATTGCCTATTTATGTTTTCTAGGAAAGTGCTTGATTTTTAATCATTTACTTTTAGTAGCTCTATATTAACCCATCCCTTGCCTCATCCCAGACACTCAGAAATTCTGTAGCACTTGAGAAGAGATTCCAAGTGGCTCAGATGGCAAAGAATCCGCCTGCAGTGCAGGAGACCTGGGTTCAATCCCTCAGTCAGGAAGGTCCCCTGGAAAAGGAAATGGCAATTTACTCCAGTATTCTTGTCTGGAGAATTCCATGGACAGAGGAGCCTGGCAGGCTACAGTCCATGGGATCACAAAGAGTTGGACACAACTGAGTGACTAACACTTTCATAAAGTACAAAGGATCCCTGAGATGTCTGTGACTTTGCTCATTAATCAAAGCACAAATACTGCATATTTATCTTGAGATCCCTATTAGGATGTGATATAAGTATGTATGCATCAAAATATCATCTCTTGCATATTCTCCATAGCATCTAACACATTGTTTATTATCTAATAGGTACTCAACAGGGCTTCCCTGATGGCCCAATGGTAAAGAATCAGCTTGCAATGCAGGAGACACAGGAGATATAGTTCAGTGCTTTGGTCAGGAAAATCCCCTGGAGGAGGAACTGGACAGAGGAGCCTGGTGTGTCACAGTCCAGACAGTCAAAAAGAGTTGGACACAACTGAACGACTAAGCATGAGCACAACGTGCTCAATAATAATTTAAAAGAATGAGTACATGTATATACATGGCTGAATCCCTTTACCATTCACCTAAAACTAACATAACACTGTTAATCAACTATACCCCAACACCAAATAAAAAGTTTAAAGCTTGAAAAAATAAATAAAAGGGATTTTCATAAGCTGAAAATCAAGAGATCTTGGAGAGGTTTAAGTTCAAGTTGGACCATAAAGAAGACTGAACACCAAAGAACTGATGCTTTCAAACTGTGGTGCTGGAGAAAACTCTTGAGAGTCCCTTGGACAGCAAGGAGATCAACCCAGTCCATCCTAAAAGAATCAACTCTGAATATTCATTGGAAGGACTGATGCTGAAGCTGAAACTCCAATACTTTGACCACTTGATGCAAAGGGCCAACTCATTGGAAAAGACCCTGATGCTGGGAAAGATTTGAGGGCAGGGAGAAGTGGGTGACAGAGGATGAGATGGTTGGATGGCATCACCACTCAATGGACATGAGTTTGAGCAAGCTCCAGGAGATGGTGAAGGACAAGGAAGCCTGGCATGTTGCAGTCCACGGGGTCGCAAAGAGACAGACACAACTGAGTGATTGAACAACAATAATCTTATTTTACAAGTGAGGACACTGAGATGTCAGTGGAGGAAATAGTGTGACTCTCATGGGAGATGGAGACATCTTGAACCTCCCACACCCCCGTAAAGGAAGTGCTCCAAATCTGACCTCTAGTATTAGTATGAGCAAATTACCTGAAGTACAATATTCAATTGTTAGACCGTCCTTGAATACTTAAATGCAACTATGTACCTTGCTGATTTTGGAAAGGAAAGGTAGAATAAAGAATTCAACTTACTTTGTTCTCTAGCCAGCTAGCCTTTTATGTGTTTTCAGACATACGGGACAGACTATACTGAATCATCTTATTTCAGAAGGGATGATTAATTACAAACAGCAAAGGTTAAGTCAATTACAAGTATTTTCTCCCAAGGTGATTGGCGTTACCATACCTACCAATAAAATCCACTAGCTTCAGGTGCATTTTATTATAAGGCCAGTTCTCATCTAGGTGTGACAGACTGAATCTTGGATATCATCATTAAAATCAGCGGGAATTCTAACAGAGTCAGAAGTGTGGAACTGGGTGTACCAGCTCTGAAACTGCAGATGCTCATTTAATACCCCTGCTAATTTTTCAAGCGAAAAAATGTATCCCATCTGACAGAGTAACCCAAAGAATCTCTCCAGTGCAGGCTATTCGGCTCTAAATTGAAAATTACAAAAATGACAATAACTGCACATTAAATTAAATTTCCTGCACTTCACTCCCTCCTTGTTATGTTCCTAGTTCTTAACCTGGTTCCTAGTCTTAACCTGGTTAGGAATAGGGATCCATTACCAAGAACTAACCCTAATAAAGTCTTGATTGCAGGATCCCTACAGGAGGAGAAAACACTTCCTGGTCACAGAGAGAACAGACACCCACATGGATTCAGTTGTTCCTGAACTGCCCCAGCGGCTAACCAAGATATTGCAAGCAGGCAGAAACTGGCAAGTCACTAGCAGTTCTGTTCCTGTGTATTCAGGGATCATCCTGTATATGCAGGGCCAGGTTAACCAAGAGACAGACAGAGCGTGTCCTTGGGGCCCAGAGAGACACAGAGAGAGCAGGACACCTAGGAAGAATTTGTTTTGTACCATTTCAAAAAAAAGTTTAGAATTTTTAAAATTGCAAATTCCATGGAGAAAATAGCACAATGCTTTCAGCGCTTGTTTTTCTAATGATCAGTGATGAAGGAGCAGTTTTGTTGTTTTTTCTCCCCAGTCCATCATGGACTGAAGTAACTATAAATTTAAATAAAAATTAATTACTCAAAAAAATAATTTAAAATAGATATATATTAAAATAGGGCTTCCTTGGTGGCTCAGATGGTAAAGAATCTGCCTGCAATACAGGAGGCCTGGATTCAGTCCCTGGGTTGGAAAGATCCCCTGCAGAAGAGATGGCTAACCATCCAGTATTCTTGCCTGCAGAATTCCATAGACAGAGTCTGGCGGGCTATAGTCCATGGGGTTGCAAAGAGTCAGATGTGACTGAGTGACTAACACTTTCACCTTCCCTTTTTCTCATATATAAAATACAAGCCTAAACTTTTTTCAGTATTAGATCCAAGCTACATAAAATTGGCTATAAAGATCTCCAAACATGCACTCTCGTGGCACACCACAGCTGGTCTGCAGACCCCACTTGAAGTAGGGCAACTCTAAAGGGCTTAACTGGGCTCTGATTCAGAATAATCATGGCAGTGAGGTGGTTTGGGTGCTCTTTTCATTAATATTTTATCAGCCTGATTTTGCTACCAGTAGGACTCAAATCCCAAATTACTAACTTTAGCACTGTTTTTCCCAGAATGCACTCAGCAAAGTAGATTTGTTAACCTTGCTTGGTGCTTCATTCATCATTCAACATTTACTGAACACAACTCTGTGGCAGGCACTGCTGGGAACAGTCAATGGTAGCTGTTGCCCTCTTTCATCTAGTCAAGAGACCACTACTAGCTGTTTTTACTTCTTTCTTTTTGCCACAAACTTTCAAGCTAAACCTGCCCAAGTTGAAATTAGGTCATCATTAGCTGGTGCCTTGTTAAGTGCTGTATGGGAACTTCACTTTGTCTTATTCAAATTCCTTCAACTTCCTTTCTTCTATTCTCCTACCACACACCCCCACTTTTAATTTGTTACTCCTCCTTGAGGTATCTGCCCAAAGAACTCCAAGACAAAAGGAAATCGCAAATATTAGTGATTCAGGCTGACTTTCAGAGAGGAACCACGAAGTCCACAGCCGTCGCTGATCCTGTTGGAATCATTTCTATGAAACTGACTTGAATGACTTTTTATGTATCTGGAGTTCCTTGTTCTCTTTTTATCACAGAAGGCTAAGACTTAACAAGAACCTTAATTAAATTTGTTATATTCTAAGGGGGAAAAAAAACAATATTTCTTACAAAATTAAGTGTACTTTGAGGCATTATACACAAATCATGCATTTTCAAACCTTATTTTCTTTATAAGCTTTATCAGTCATCAGTCAAATTTAACAAGATTTTCTTTAAAAAAGTAACATCTCTGTAGATCAAAGTCACATCCCCAAAACTCTAGGAACTGCATCCTAAAAACCTAGGGCTACAAAAAACACTTCTAAACACATTATCATTTTAAAGTTTGTTTTTGCTGCAAAACCAAATAAAACACTAGTAATAGCCCCTAGTGTTTTAAGTCCAATGTATTGTCTAAAATCTAAGCACTAGCACTTGACATTTTTTACTTAACTCAAGAAGAAAATGTGAAGGAAAAAGTTAAACTGCCCTCCCACATAACATGTTCCAAATAATTTCATGTCTACCATAAATCTGCCTTCAGTATAGATCATTGATATATTTTTTAACTTTATAATTAAGGCCAGCTATAACCTCCATTGGAATAGATACCCTGGCTTCTTTTACCTCATGGATAAAGCCAACCATAAATAATCATCCTATATTGACTGAAACTGCATTATTCCCAGAAATGCTAATGATCTCATTAATATCCTGTTCATGCTTTGCATTACTCCGCTTAATTTAAAGCAAGACCACAAATATTTTTCCCTATTTAAGTTGCATAAACGTAGCATATATTTCATCAAGTTTAATCACAGGTAAGTCTAATGAGATACATGGGACTTTTAAGAAATGAAATGTAATATCCAAACTAAATTTGCTATTCTCTGCAGGCCCAATAAGTCAGCCAACCTCTTTAAGTAAATCATAAGCAGAAATAAAGTTAAAGCTTTACAGGCCCAGAGATTTGAAACTTCAAAGTGTCTATTACAAAAGACCCAAGGAGAAGATGTACAGCTTGCAAAAGGAAAACAGACTTTTCTATCTTTAATTATCTTTTGTTCACACGGACACCTATGATTATATCTCTTACACATATAAAAACCCCAAAACTCCCTTTGTATTCCACACTGCCACAAAGTACATCTTCCAAAATATACCCCCTCCTGGATTATTTTCATTTTACATGAAAACTTTTAATGTAGATGAGGTCACACATAAGGTTCTCGTATATTCTCTTTCTGGCATCATGTATCCATTTTTAATGTTCCTGTCACCTATGGGCTACAACCATCCTGAATACTTCCTACTGCTTCTCTAGATCTGATTCATCTACATTATCTTTTTATTTATTCATTTTTACACATTTAACTTCCTTCAGAACCTTCTATTTTAATTCATGTAGCATCATGTGATCCTTAGCCATTCCCATCAAACCATCAATCTCTCCAAGGGGTGCAAAGGCAGGCCTCTCTCATTGTGCAAAGGCAGGCCTCTCATTTTTCCTCCCTACCACTGAAAAAACAAATACACCAAGTTAGTCTGCATCTCATAAGTTAAGGGCCATCACAGATAGCCTCCTGGCATTGAAATAGCACTGTTCTTTTCCACTGGCACTCAGCGTGGTCATAGGAACATTGCCAGCTTTGACTAATAAATAGACTTGACATTCCTCAAAAATCCAACATGTATTCTACAGTCACATTGAATATGTTTTGTTTATGATCTTAAGGATACAACACATACAAGTGCATTCCTTTAGCTATTACAAAGAAATAAATATCATGATTGAAATATTTAGCACAGTAAAGCCAAACTATCAGTGTTAACCAGCAATCAAACCTCTTCTCTTTATTAGGTTGTTATCTATGGCAAAAATATACCTTATTATGATTTTCAAATTTAGGAGATGCTCCTTTCACAATTTTAGGGGGAAAAAAATTTCTACATAGCATTTTCTCCCATTCTATACTTTAGATATAGAAACGCTAATTCTTTACAGAAGTAAAAAGCACTGCTCTGGAATACCACAGAGTCTGCCCAACCAGCCTCACCATCATGTTTCTGGCCTTGTGTTGGGGTCTCTGTCTCTATCACAGTTCACAAGACACTTTTCACAGTCAGCCTTCTACCTCCTTGATGGTGTACATCAGTCCATCTCCTGTAAGATCCATCAGGACCCACAATAGTCTTCTCATTCCTTAGAAGAAGAATTATATAGAAATATATTCAGAAGCCTCAAATGATTTTCTAAGCTTCACCAGTGCAATCACAGACTGAGAAAATACCAATTTCCCTTAGGCAAAATCCTAATCCTCTTCTTGAGGAAATTCTATTCATTTTTATATCAATCTTTAAATTGTCAGCTCTAAAATTTACCACATCATGTCCAACTATGCAAAGCAGCAGGTGTTCAGATATGCAAATTAGCCATGATGCAATAAACAAGAAGCAAATAAAAATAGAAAATTAAGTCAAATAATTATTTAATTAGCTATGTCTTTGGTGTTCACTGTTACTTCATGAACATATGGAAAGTTAAATGTTATAATGCACTTGGAAGTATTTTACAAATTGTAAAAGCATCATTTGGAACTTTATAAGTACCTGACACTACTTGAATAAATTTGTGGTATATAAAGGAAGGAACAAATAAAAGTAATATATTGTTTATATATTTTACATAGAAAAGATAGAAACCATAATAAAGCATCTATCTATCAGTCACTACAGAGCTTCATGTTCAAGTTAGTCCACATTTTGTTTAAACAGAAAGATATGAATGTCAGGAGTATCATTATGCCACCCGTACTTTGTGAAATATGAGAAAATTCAGGCCAGCCTTAAGAGTCATCCCAAGATTTCACAGTTACATGATAGACCCAATACAAATTTTTACCTGCCAAGTTTAATATTAAATTGGAGGCTCATTTCAGAAAAAAAAAGTCAAAAGTATTGACCGCGTGGGAAAAGAGAGCCACCAAAATTCAACTGTCATGCAGATGGGAAATAGTTTTACTTACAGTAATACAGCCAAGAAGTAACTTTGTTTTAGAGAACATTTGCATATTTTTAGACACTACAAATATATTGGTCAGGATTTTCCCTTCTCAGTGGTATTCATTACTTTGTATACACCTCAAAATGCCGAAATATATCCTGCTTGTGACAAAAGTACAAATTTGTAAGGTAGGTCTTAAATAACTAACAATAAGATATTTTGTACAACACTGAAATATATTGGAGACATATTACAGAACTTTTCGGCAGATGCAACTAATGTACTTTATTTGCCAACCAGAAGGTCATGATGATTTGTGGGATGTCAAAGGACACAAATGGATAGATAAAATATTAGAAGCCATGTATGAATTAATGAGCCATTGTTAGAACACAGTTTTACTTTTCTTGCTCAATTCTTTGATGATTATCAGATAAAGAACAGAAGTCAGCAGGGCCCATTGGGCACAATTTCTTTTTATTTCACTGTAATTCTTACAAAGCCCAGCTCTATTTAATTGCTACTTCTAGTTATGGAGTAGACCCTAGGTTAACTCAAGTGTTTTCCCTATATCACTAAGACTAAGTGTATAATGGGTTTTTCTCCCTCTTTTGAAAAGCAATTTACCTTCAATTTTCAGTCTACATTTTTCTTTTTAAAGAATTAAAGCCCAAGACATCTCTTTAAGACTGCATATGTGGGGAAATCATAGTCCAGCCAAAGGCCACCCGTAGGTCTATCTCTCTTGCCTCTGCTCTCTGTTGTTTAGTTGCTAAGTCATGTCCTATTCTTTCCCAGTCCCATGGACTGTAACCCACCAGGCTCCTCTGTCCATGAGATTTCCCAGGCAAGTATACTGGAGCGGGTTGTCATTTTCTTCCCCAGGGGATCTTCCCGGCCCAGGGATCAAACCTGAATCTCCTGAATTGGCAGGTGGATTCTTCACCACTGAGCCACCAGGAAGTCCCTGACTCTGCCATGCTGAGGGGCTTCCTCAGCACTCCCCACCACGTCTTCACCAACGAGCTAAATAGCACCACCACTCTGGCCACCCACCTTAACAGGTGAGGGTCAAGGCAGCCAGCACAATAGTGGAAAAGGTTAAGATAAACAGATCCAATGCAGTTTCTGCTTCTCAAAAATGCTGAAATCTGTAACACGGGGCAGCAGTCTCACCCAGAAATTAGCAGCATTATGGATTACAGTGTGAGGCTAGAAGAAGATGCTAAGTAACACCTGATTGTCCTGTGTAGCATCTACTCATAGAAACAATGCTGATGTTTCAGTAAACATTGTTGAGAACAGGTTAGTCAACCTCTCTCCCATGTGTTTTAGGTCCCTGGTAGGACAGCTGCATTTGGTGACCACAGCTTGCACTTTAGAATTTCACACGATTGGATTTAAATCCTGCCTCTGAGAGGAAGCTTCTCTGATCTTCAGCAAAATGTCACTAGCATGGTATCTACTTCAGAGTGTTGATGCGAGGTTTAAATAAATAAAGCATCTAAAAACACTTCATACATGCTAAGTGTTTGATACTAATTTTTATTTCTAGGTGCAAAATGCCCAGCTTCCTCCTAGGGAACTAGGATGAGGCTAGATGAATGGGAAGCATGACAGGATACACAAGCCTTACAGAATAATCTGGCTTGCCCAAACTGCATATCTAATCACAAAAGCCTATGAACATTTAATTGAAAAAAGTAATAGCAACCAATTAATTTTTTTTTAAATAGAGATCTCCTGTCCAGTTCTGCATGAATATCAGTAGTGAACACTTCAGTGAAAGATCCACAAGGCTTCCAATATATCTCAAAATCTCATGAAAGGTTTTTCCCCATCAGTTGCAATTTCAGAAGCTATCTGCCAGACTTGTAGGCTTAAAACCCCACTGGAAGGCTAATTCGACAATCATGCTCTGGCCCCTTGGGGCAACCACAAGGTCCTGAGCCTGGTCCAATACTTCCCATAAAGTGGAGGCTGTCACCTAGGCGTCACCTAGATTTCAAAGGTACACAGAAAACCTTGGTAACTCTTTTTGGGTCATCTGCCATTTCCCTTCTCTCAGTCATTTACAGAGGCTCTTCCTCTCTGAGGCAGACATGAGAACAGGCTGGAATAGATTCCAAAACTCATGCTGTCTTTCCTGCCTGCTCACCCCATCACTGACATCAGAAAAGCCTCGTGCGGGCAAGGACAGCAGCGCCCAGAGCCAGGCCTGCTGTAGACCCTTCATCGGTGTTGGTTGAATGAATGAGCTTCACTCATGGGTATTGGGAAGGGATCCAGCCAGTCCTGAATCATGGTCTGGCCCTTTACCTCATTGGAATTCTGTCAAAGGCAGACTCTAATCCAATTAGAGAATCAATATCCAGAAAATATCAGAGCTGTTTTAGCCATGGCTTTTTCTACTCAAGGTTATTATTCTCTAGCATTTTAATGCTTTCAAATGGCAAAAAACAGTAGTAATAAAATGAAGCCACCTAAAATTAATGAACAGACTGAAGTGACATAGTACATGATACACAAAGAGGTTCAGAGAATAACACTGTAAAACTAATTTGAAAATTTACTTTAAAAAAAAAACATAAACTAATGTAATGGGACAAAAAGACCTTCAGGAAGGACAACTAAATTTAATATCATTTTGAAAGTCCTCTTTCTGAGACACTTTTTTTAAGTTAAATACAACAACACCAAAGCAGCTTGGAAAATTAATGTCCTTATTTGGGCAAAATCAAATTCAGTTATCTTGGACCCTGACAGGCTCCACCATTTCTCACTGTAAGAAGCTGAACATGAAACTGTGCAAGCCAAATCCATCTCCCTAATTGCCTTGGTCACCATCACATGCCATTTGGACAGGATGTCTGCTAAATAGCATCCAAAGGCCAAATAAGACATGACATTGAGAATAATCTAGTTCCATGCTTCCTTTAGTCCGGTGTGACTTGAAGGACAATGGTCTACACTGAAAGCGTAGGAATTGCCAGCGTTTATGAAAATACCCACAAACTTCTAGAATGTTAGGACTGGAGGTGACCTTCAGTGGTCACTATTTCTATGTCTTATTTCTCAGACCAAAAAAAACAGGGATGCAGTTATGTTCCCTCTCTGTGCACCTGTGATGAGAGAGCTTTACTCTATAGCAGCAAGTATTGGCCTCCACAGTGCCTAGACTGTATTTGTCTACAAGCAGTTGCAGCGTGTTGTACTATTAGCTACACATCTTTCCTCCCCCCACTCACCCTCACCTCTCTCTCACACACACTCACACGCAAACGCTACATGTGCCTATATACACACACTGCATGCACACACACAGACACACAACACACTTACATATAGTATTTATATATACACACAGTTACATACACTCCACACACACTTACATACCACCCACACAGTCCACACATACACACTTAAATACACACCACACATACAAAACGCACATATATACAAACACACGTGTGCACACACACATGGCAATCCATTATTGGAAATTTTTGGAAGGCAGTAACCAAGCTATTCGTAGATGTGGTTCCAAACCTGTTAGGAACTCAATAAAACTTGATTGAATAAAATTACAGAAGGCTCGATCAATTCCCATATTATGAATTCATTGCAGTCTCAGTGATTCTTTTAAATTTTCCTTAAGCCTTTCATTCTGTCCCTGTGCAGGCCCTGGCTGACGCCAGGAGCTCTGCTTCTGGAGTGGGGACTGGGAGTCTGTGGAGCTTCTCCTTCTGGTCCTGCCCCAGCCCTGCCTACTGGGATCTGCGGGGCCACAGTGCCACCTGCTGTGGGCATCCTCACAGTGACTGAGGAAAAGCTGCCAAATACTGTGGGATGCCTTTGTTCTTCAAAACACAAGTCAAACTGCAATTAATCAACATTTATTAAAATTAATTCCAACACGTTCATTAACTTTTAAGGGAATTACAAGGCACACGGCATTATTGAATGTCTACATGAAGTGTTCTCTCCAGGAGAGAGAACAACATTAATAGGATGGGAGGCACTGAATCCAGGGTTCTCAGATGCTGAAGCACTATGTGGCTTACACAGAAAATTATTAATATGCCCTTCAGTCAGGTCTTCCGAAACAGTAGACTGAAACCTTGCATGATACCTGCCAAATGTGCTTATCCTGCCACCATCTGCAAATATGTGCTACCCCACCTTTTTCAGAAATGACATTCTGACTGTTTAAGATCTGAGGTATCATTTAAGAACGTGTCTTCGAAGGACAAGACCTAACTGTATCAGTGACTTACAGCTTTACACCACCTTAACCCTACCCACTTAAAAAAAAAAAAAGGATAAATGTGTGTTTAAACTTCCTTAGGAATTAGTCCACATAGGATTCTCAATGCATTTTAAAAACAAGAACCCAACTTCAGACTTCGGTCCCCCACATATGGAATTCTATTTTTGTAGGCTCACAGAGAGAATTTTATTTCTCTTTATACTGGGAAGTAAAATATTCAAAGATCTGAACATAAAAGAATAAACGGTTAGGGGTGGACAGAGCAGGACTAGGAAGAACAAGGTGAATTTTTCTTTCATTTTGAGTTTTTTGATTTTGGAGTCTGCGGGCCTCAGAAGCGATACAACAGCGCCACTCTAGGGTCTTTCGTGGAATAACAGACCAGACTTTCCCAGCCTGCTTCCCCTTAGAGGGTGGTGGTGCTCACGCCACTAAGTCACGTTCAATTTTGCATAGTCATGGACTGCAGCACGCCAGGGTTCCCTGTCCTTCACTATCTCCCAGACTTTGCTCACACTTATGTCCAGTACCCCTCCGTTTGTACAAGGGAATTACCAGTTTTAACCTGGCACAAAATGTAATGTTCCGAAGTAGCCTATTTCTTTTATTTTGTAAGGTCTGAAATGTTTGAAAGCATTATGCCCAGACACCAAACAAATTACAATTTTGTTAGTCAAAAAGTACTGACTGCTCTAGATGGCTTGAATCAGCTGTTCACTTCATGTTCTGTGCAAGTTCCACTCCCTGGGTCTCACTTTCCCATCTGTAGAACGGATGGGTTTGTGGTCAATAGTCACAAATGGCTATTTAAATTCAATTTTAGATGAATTAAAATGGAATAAAATTTAAAATTCAGTCCCTTCATCAGATTAGCCATGTTTCAAGTGCTCAATAGCCATGTGGGGCCGGTGGCTACTGAACTGGACAGAGCAGATAGAGAGCATGTGCATCACGCAGAAAGTTCTCATGGCCAGCATTGGCATAGCAAATGTTCATACTTCCTTCCACACTGAGCATCTACATGCTTCCAGCAAGAAGTGTTTCAGAGACCAGCTCGATCAAGGTGAACCCTCCCAATAACATTTTGAAAAACCAAACAGAGAGAAGAAGAAAAAAGAAAGAGAAAGGAAATGAAAATGAGAGCCGGGTTCTAGGTTTGCGGCCACCTTCACAGCCGCAATCTGATAAGCCACTCATGTTTCAATTCCAGTCTTCAAACCCACTCATCTGCAAAATGAGGAGAAACCAAACGCCTGCATCCGTCCTCAGCATCACAAGGAAGGGAGGACCCAACGTGCAGCATAAATTTCAGTGGTGACAGCTCGGGAGAGAATCTGCTGACAGATCTATGTTCGCCTGAGCACAGCCCACACAGCAGGCTGCATGGTTCTCTTAAGGACAGTGAGGGGGTTTTCGACCATCGCACACTGAAGGTGTTTCCTCACAAATCCGGTGTGTGTGGCTATTACGGCAAGTCTGGCCCAGCACCGTGGACCCTGGCAGGGCTCCAGAGGGCAGCGTGCCGGGGATCCGACAGCAGGAAACAGCAAGCTTGCTGATGGTGCCTGGCTGTGTCCCGTGCCTGGAGCCCCGGGGAGGCACCTGGGCTCTCGCAGCCGTTCCACACACCCTCTCGGCTAGTCCTAAAGCCGCTCATGCCCAGCTCCGGCCAGCACGGGCCTGTGCTAGAGATCCGACCAGTGAGCACAGCTGCTGAACTCAGCTTTCCCAAATGCTCCCTTTTCTAAGAGCAGGAGGCAGGGAGAGAGGCAAACGATGGCATGGGGAAGTCTGGGGCTTTTTCCTCAGCGGTCAGTGCCCCCGAGGGAGGTCCGATGCAGATGTCCAGCTCCGTCCCCAGTCCCTGCTGAAATGCCATCCGGGCCCGCAGCTCTCAGTGTGGCAGTGGCCTCTTAAGAGGTTGGGAGCGAAGTCTGCATTGTTGCAGCTTCTCAACTGTGGTCAAGCTGGCATCTGGAAGGTTAGTGGGGGCCAGAGAAGTGGTGGTGATCCCCCCCTGGAAATCCTCCTGACTTCTCTGGAGTAGAGCCAAGCTGCACATATTGTTCTGTGCCACTCAGGCTGGCTGGATCTGGCAGGTGAGAATGGGGCCAGTGGGAAGGTGGGGGGCCAGTGAGCAGGGCAGGTGAGGGCGGGGAGGGCAGAAGGTCCGCTCCGAGGGGCCCTGAGGCACAACCTCGGGAATGTGACCTCAGGTCAGCAACCTGCGGCTCCTTAGGAGCTGGGGCAGCTGGCAGCTGTGTCACCTACATGAAGCAGAAGGCAAACGTGGCTGGGCTGTGTGCACGACAGCGGCCTTAGTGCTGAGGGTAGGGGCTGGAGGGGGGACGGGCACTGGCTGGGGTGCCCATCACTCCCTGTGGGCATCCAAACGCAACAGAGAACCAGCATGTTTATCAGCATTGTCTCCAGGACAAAAGACAACCACAGCCATTTAGACCTTTACAAACTCTTCCTTCCTACTGGCCCAGCTGAAAACACAAACTGCCGAATGGGACGCCAGGTTCTCCCAAGTCCGGGTGCTCATCATTTGTTACTGACTCTTCTAAGTCCTCCTTGTGGAAAAAAAGGGTACCTTGTGGGGTACCCTGTGGCCTGTAGAGGGGATGGGGAGCAGAGAATTGCAATGAAAAGGGCATCCAAATGAACACAGGCAGCCTGTGAATGGAAGATGGGCCAGGGAAGGACTGACTGTGTTCACTAAGGTCAGAGATCAAGTCCTGGGAACTCTTTTCTTGGCCAGCAAGTGCCACGCTTTGTCCCCGGCCACAAATGATCTGCCTTTTTTTGGCCCCACGAAGAGGGGACGTGTGCGTAGGACTAGGATAGCTATAAACACAGCTGGGGAGCAGAGCTGGAAGCAAAGGCAATCCAGATCATGTTTCATATTCAATCATCAGGGACTCGGGGTATTTTGTTTTCAAAAAAAAAAAAGAGGTGAAGTGTGAGCTGGGAGAATGCAAATTTGCATTCAAAAACATATGCAATGTTGTGTACCCTCTTAATGATAAGAATGTTGTCCTGCCTCAGCGGCAACGTGAGCCTGGGGATTAAAGCAGTGCAAACCACGGCCAAGGATAAATAGGTAAAGGCCTAACGACCCCATTTGTCCAGGCCACATGGGACTTCCCCTGCCGTGCTTCTGTCTCAACAGAAGTGGGCAAAGCAGCGATCACACGGCTGAAAGGTCATAAAAATAGCCTTTGCTTGTGGCTCTGTTTTCTAATTGAGTGAGAAGGAGAGAATGCAGGGGTATTTCCAAAAACTTCATTACTCCCTTATACAACTGGTTTTGACAGAAAATCCTCCTGCAACCCAGATCACTGAGCTCTGTGATATGAAAACAGATCAGGCAAACATCGACAGAACCCAGCCAGGACCACTTGCTGGGGCTGTTCTTTTTGGATATCATGGTTATAGTGTTTCTTTCCTCACTTCTTGTGCTTTTCTTTTCCAAAACCCTAATAGGACACTAGAAAATGTCCCCTAAAACGGTCCTATTCAAGGAAAACACATCAGTCTTACACTATTATAAAGCATATGTTGGAACTAGAGGGATGGGTAGGAAATAACCGCCTGTTTCTAACTTCATCTTCCCTTTAAGTTTAGCCCGGTCAGCTGAGTAACTACCCAGGTTCTCCTGGGTAATCTGTTATTAGGTCAAGATACTCAGCTGTATTAAAGACCACTCAAAGTTGGGTTAGGGATGAGAAAATGGGTGAAGTGGGGCCAGACAAATTTTGAGCAAGAGGAAATCAAACAAAGCAAAGAAGTCATTTCCAGAACACGCCACCCACCTCAACTAGTGTAGTTTCCCACCTGGACCGCAGTCAGGTCCACCTGAAAGGAGGTTCTAAAATAAAAGTTCCCAGTCTCAACCCCACATAACTGACTGAGATGCCCCAAGATGATCATCACACAGCCCTGTTCTAGATGGTAAAAAGAGAAAAGCATTTCTCTTCCTCAAATAAATCTCTATAAACTATGACAGTGACAATCTGATATTATTTTTCAAGTAAAGACCAGTTTGGCAAAACACTATGCTTTTCTCCAAAATATATTTTAGGTGCTAATCTTACATTTTCCCACAAGCCCCCTTTTTATATTCTTTTTTATCCAACTGTAACATACACTCCTTGATGTAGTCCTTTCAAGTCAATCTTCATCTCTCAGCTCTTTATCCCTTCATTTTCCTTAGGCAGATAATCAGAGTACCTGTCAATCCACCAGGCGGGAAATCATTCAGAAGAAACATTGAAAATAGAGGTGTTGTCTGCTCTCCTGAGGGATGTGAGGAACAAAGGTTAAACAATGCCGCCCCCACGGTCCCGGCGTCCTGCGCTTGTCTGCCTCTGATACAAGTACAGTGGCTCAGAACGGCATCTGTGGGGACTTAAACTGTGGAGTTGTGCTTCCCTTGACATGGCAAATCCAGCTGTCTTTTCTTACCACTGGGCATCTGTGCTCATTCACACCTTAAATGTTCTCCTCCTCTCTATAAAGGTGAATGCTTCAGATGAATTTAATCTTCTTCATTAGAATAAGTACCAGCAAAGAGATTTACACATCTGTCTTATTCTACAAAGAATGCTATTTAGATGCACATACTTTTATGTCTCCAGCTCGTTTCTTTATGATTAAATGTGGTGGGCAGGACTGGAGGGGGTGGTAAAGAGGGTAGAGAAAATCTGCAAAAGCACTTAATGGAATGCATTACTTTTTGATTTGAGATGTCCTTCATGTATTTAGAATCTGACTTTTAAAACATGACACAAATGAACTTAGCTACAAAACAGCAACAGACTCAGAGATACAGAGAACAGACATGGTTGCCAAGGAGAAGGGGAGACAGGGGAGGGACAGAGTGGGAGTTTGGGGTTAGCAGACACAAAATATTATATGCAGAATGGGTAAACAATAAGGCTCTACTGTATAGCACAGGGGGGCTGGACTATATTCAATATCCCATGATAAACCATAACAGAAATGAATACATATATGTGTGTGTGTGTGGTATAACTGAAGGAATACAGCAGAAACTAACACAACCTTGTAAATCAACTCTATTCAGTTTTTAAAAAAAGAAACTCACTTTTCATCTTCAGGAGGATACAGGTACATTAACCATGTCTGAGCAAACACAGAACCCTTGGCTCTTTGTCCTGTCAGGTCTTCCCAAGGAGCAAAAGTAGGGCAGCCACCCAGTGGGAATAGTGTTCAGTTCCCTCCACTGAAGCTGCTGTTATACCCTTGCCATTTTCCCTCTCCTTTCGGGGGCCGTGTAATGACCAAGCGCCCCCTCACTGACAATCGCTTCATCCTACAATCTGGGGCCACGTATTCTGTGGGGACCCAGCCACTATTTATCAGGGCACATTTGCACAGAAGGCAGCTGTGTGCGGTCTATGGTGAACAGAGGATCCAAGCAGGAACGTTCAATTGGGAGCTTGCTGTGAATCTGCCAAGAACTCTCCTGAACTCATTATTTGGAAAAGAACTAGAGTGATGCGAATAAAGATCCAGGAAAATGCAGGCCATGTCTTTGTGGTGGCTTCTCTGTACCTTGTCCGGCATAGGAGGCTGGCTTTAAACATCAGTGCAGTACCGTTTCTCTTTTTCCTTGTAGAATTAGGTTATAAGTGGTTTCATTGTTGGTGTTTTTTCCTAAATACAGGTCGTTCAGAGAACTTTTATCAAAACAACATTTTCCAGCACTTCTTTGAGTATTGGCCCCATTCTAATCCAAATTATTTTGCATAAATGTCAAGATGATTCGATAAAAATAAAGCTAGAGTCCCCTCTTTCCCTGTAACAGTCTTGCTCCTTGTTTCTAAATCTCAATGAAGATTTAGACAGTCATGCAATTTAATGAGCACATTCTGTTAGACCAGACCAAGCAATATACTAGAAAGCGCAAATTTGCAGCTGCACTTAATGTTCATGATCATTCTATACAACAAGCACAATCACTGCAATCTCATTGGTGGAGAAAATTGAGGTTCCCAGAGGTTAAACTAATTGATGAAGGTCTCAGGGCTTAAAGGGTGGGTCTGGAAATTGAACCTGATTCCAGTGCACACAGTAAGTCCAGTCCTTAATACAATACCACTAAAATAACACTAATAGACCCCTGGAGAGTACAATACACCCAACCTAGATTTCTTCTCCCTCATCAGACAGAGGTGGCAGAACAAAAAAAAAGAAAATGACAAGCTGCTTCAAAGTTTCTTCAGTCAAAAAATTCACAGAGGAAATAAATACATCAATATTTGCCAAGAAACTTATACTGTGTCATCATCAAGGCAAAGTGTATGTGTGTGTGTATTTGTGTGTGTTACAAACTCAAATGAGGATGTGAGCTGATTACATCCTCTCACTGTGTCCGTGAAGTGCCCAACCAAGAAACGCCCAGGCTACTGGTATTTTCTGTTTTTTCCTTTAATTTCCAATGGAAGAGCAAAAAAACTTATTTCAAAGTGCCAGAAGTGGATAGATTACACACAATTCAGCCCCAAGAGTCTGTCTAATCAATGTACCGGCCCGTATTTTTCACATTTTATGGGACAGCAGGGAAAATTGTTGAGAAGAGCCAATTTGCAGCTGTGTTCTTAATTATGCCTTCTATGTGAAAAGAGGCGAATTTTTCAGCGAAAGGCTGCAGCTGCATTCCTAAGGCAGGAAGCCCCGGTGTTGACAGCAGATAATGGAATGTCATAATGGTCCCAGATGCCAAGGTGGACTGCGCTACCACCTCTCCATGCGGCCTGGTCAAGACACTTGACTCCTTTGTGCCTCAGTGAAGCCTGCTGCCAAAGTGTGTTCAAAGCAGCAGGAGCAAACTGAAAAACAGATGCTATATGTGGGTAGAACTGTCCTGGATAATTATATTACCCCAAGTCACTGTCACTTGCAAAATAGCAGAGTTCAAAAGTTCCTTCCTGCCCTGAGTGCCTTTGAGCTGTTACACTGCTGAGTCACCATTGCCTTTCTCTCTCACACTGGGCAGTTAACTTTGGCCCATCTTGGAATGAAAAGTATAAAATCCTGGGGCACAGATTAGTACCAGGTATAGAGGGGAAGAATGTCAGACTGCCACCTCTGATGTACAAGAAATACAACTTTGTTTTTCTACAACTGAACTCAATTTCTAATAAAATCCCTATTTCCTGAAGGAAAGAAAGAGGGCAGTTCAAGGACCATCTCATTTTCCCTGAAATGGAATTTACTATCAGATTGCTTCTGTGGCTTGCAAAAAGGCATTGGGATATCCACTGTGTCTGAGTCATCATGTGTGTGTGTTGTCATCCCTTAAGATGTCATGATTCCTGTCATGTGACAGGTGGTCATTGTTGCATTGTTACTTGTTCCTCAACGCATGGCTCCTCATAATTCCCAGATCCCTCCAGATCATGAACACACATGATTCTGTTGCTATAAGAAATTCTCTGAGGTTAGCTGATGCTTTTTACCTCTGCTGGGCATCATTTAGGGACAAAGGAACCCTTCTATTGTTTTGCTGTCACTGAGGCGGGAGGGAAAACTTAGGGTCCCTCTGAGTAAGCAGGCACAAGACCCCGCTCCTCTCAGGTCCCCAATCCCACCTGAATTCCTATCCTGTACTCTACCCTGAAGTGAGGAGGATGGCAAAGGATACGGGGCTCATCTTTCAGGAACACACTTAATTCTCGTATGATTTCACTTCCTCTCCTATTCTCTTCCTCTCTCTTAATTCAGGAAAACTTCGTGTGGGCTCAGGTTGATCTACACTCTGAAGCCATCCAAAGCCTGGAATTGCTGTTTCTGCTGTAACATTCCTAACAAAAGCCATGGACATCTGTTGATTAGATAGAAAGGAAGAATACATGAATTCATATCTCAAACACTCCCATCCTAACATTAAGTTCATTGGCCTTACCCTGAGTATACCTAGGTGAGTTTATCTATTTTCTTCCCATCCCAAACCCTGCCAAGTGAAAAGAACATGATGATGTCTGCTTTAGCAACTGGAAGCCTGATCTCCATCCAGTAAGCACTGGATAAGCCATACTGATTGTTAAAATAAATATTGAAATTGTTCCATCTTGGTTGGGAAACAAAAGCTCTCCAACGTTACAGGTTTTGCCACTGCTAACTGTCAGCCTCAGCTTCTCCATCAGAAACTACCTGAACATCCCAGAGAATGAAACCTCGCATAACTAGGGGGCTACAGGATTTTTCTACCGCATATGCTGAGAGTCCATTCCTACAGGTCAGTTCCCGTGCCCGAGCAGTCATTACATGTTTTGAATTTTACTCCCAGCTATTTCCCTGAGACTTAGAGAGGACGACCCAAGGTGATTACTCCTGGGGAATCCTGGCACTTGAAGGTGCATATCCATCCTTTAGGCAGAGTTGTTCAGAGCCACGAGTTACTGCTAAGTCGCTGGATGGGAACCACTAATGATAAAACTGGAGAATCCTGTTTAGACATCAAGGCTGGTCCTAACAAAAGACACTGGAATTTGTTCAGAGCAACCTTAGTCTGGGCTCCCAAAGTCTTCAGAGTTTGAGCAAACAACCTCTTTATGTTCCAGTCTCTATAGGAAGTGGCAATAACTCCACCTGTTTCAGAGAGAACGAATAAAATATCAAATGAATGTAATGATCCTCTTTCCTTCCTGGATACTTCAAACTAGAAACAATGAGGGAGGGCAAATCAAGGTGTGATGGGATGGGGTAGAGAAGAGGGAAGGTTGTCACAACCCTACTCAGAGGGTCAGAGCCTGAGTGGTAAGGTGGGAAACCATGGGGCGAGGCAGAGGAGGAAGAACGCTCTGGCAGCTTATGGCAGCGGCCCGCTTGGAAGCTTGGTGCCTGAATGGGATGGGAAGTAAACGTTCCTGCAGGGTTGGGGTGCAGGGGAACAATGATTCTGTACAAGAGACTGACAAAATGAAAAGTACAAATTGAAAATAATAGCAGTTCGGTTTTTCACCGTTGGAGAAGGAAGTTACAATATGGAAAGAGGCAAAACTAGAAATCAACTTTGTAATGTTAGCTTAGAATTGGAAGTACAGCTCTCCCTTGACTTACAATAGGCTTGTGTCCCAATAAACCCATTGTAAGTTGAAAATATTGTAATTCAAAGATGCAGTTAATGCATCTAACCTACAAAACATCACAACTTAGCCTAGCCTACGTTAAATGTTCTCAGAACACTTATACTAGCCTACAAGTTGGGCAAATTCATCAGATACAAAGACTATTCTATAATAATGCACTAAAGATCCTGCGTAATTTATCAAAAACTATACAGAAAGTGGAAGAATGGTTGTATGGGTACTGAATGATCAGAAGTGTGTGTCCTTGCCCAGTCACTTCAGTCGTGTCTGACTCTCTGAGACCCATGGACTATAGACTCTAGACTATAGCCTCCAGGCTCCTCTGTCCAAGGGACTCACCAGGCAAGAATATTGGGGATATTGGCAAGAATATCAGCTGCTGTGCCCTCCTTCAGGGGATCTTCCAGACCCAGGAATTGAACCCGTATCTCCTGCACCTCCTACATTGCAGGAGGTTCTTTACCCACTGTGCCACCTGGGAAGCCCCTGATTATAAGTGTATTGGTTATTTATCCTTGTGATCATGTGGTTGACAAGGAACTTTAGCTCACCATGCTGCCTGGCAAGAGGGTGTATTGTTACTACATATGTACCCCAGGAAAAGATCAAAATTCAGAGTAAGATTTCTATTGAATGCATATCACTTTCATACCATTGTAAAGTTTAAAAATCCTAAGTTGAACCATCATAAATCAGGGATGAAATATACTAGCATAACTCATAGTTTTCAATCACACTGATACAGAAATAAACGTGTACTGTACATATTCTCACTCCCAGAATCACACACAGACACATATTTCACAGCTCTGTTCAAAAAGAGCAGCTCTGAGAACAAGATACTGCAAGAGCATTGAGCACATCTACTGCCAGATCTTGGTTTCTAAACAGCATTATCCACTAAAAGAAAGCAGGATTCCTTGGAGAATTAGCTGGAGCAGAGAAAATACAAAACAATCCTGAAATTCTATATCAAAAAGTTTAAAGGGGGCTTTAAAAATGACACAGAGATGTTAAGAGAATGGAGAAGTAGACTTGAAGGACCTTCAGATCCAGGTCAATTTGAACTGATTTGAAATAAATAACTTGATTTGGAATAAAAACTTATTTGAAATAACAGTAGTAACAGATTATACTCATTAAATAACATAAGAATCTATTTGACTATACTGATATAAATAAATCAATGGAGAGAGGAAATTTTTTTTCTTACAATAGTATATCAACTTATATAGGCAGAAAACAACTGAATCATAAAAATCATCTGGCAACTTTCATAGAAATAATCTATTTTGTTATTAATTCATTAAACATCAAAGAATGCTAAGCTAGTGAGTGTGATATTGTGATATGTGATACTGGCAAAGTCTCAAAATACTACCCTTCAAAATACCTATTAAGTATAAAGAAGAAAAAAAGAAGAAACTCTACAGTGGATAAAATTGACACACACCACCTCTGTGAAATGTTTAAAGTCAACATCACCAGTAAAGAAGCAAATAAAAAATGTGTAACACCTGAGTAGATGCAATGAAAAGAAGACAGAATCATGTCTGATACAATGACCAAAAATACATTAACTGAATTTTTTCAAAAAGAACCAAATCTAAATTAGGGATATTCTAAAAAACACAGCCAGCCTATAATCTTGAGAAAAGTTAGGGTCAGGGATAGACTGAGGATTACAGATGAAAGTAGATTAAAGGAACTTGAGAATTAAATTCAATGTATTATCCTGAACTAAATCCTTTTGTGATATAGGACAATATTAGGACAACTGATAAGACTCCGAAGGGGGTCAGAGAATCAGATCACTGTTATATATCAATGTCAATTTCTAGATTTTTACTATTCTGTGTGGTTACAGAGAAGAATATTTTTTGATTGAGATTAGAAACTATTTTAGGATGATGAAGCAACCTGTCAGCAACTTACTCTGAAAAGAGTTGAAAAAAGTTTCTTGATTCTTACTGTTTCCTCTACATTTGAAATTAGTTTAAAATAATTTTTAACTAAAAGTGAAAAATGTAAGAATATAATAAATATATTTATTTTTTAAGTAGGAATATAATTTATATATATATATTTTTGAGAAAACTAACCTATGCAGAGGAGGAGCGTGAACTAGAATTGGCCTACAACAGACACAAAAAGGCAAATAAAAGATCTCACCTATATGTGGACTTGAAAATGGTCAAAATCATAGAGGAGAGTGGAATGGTGAACTTCCTGACCAGCAGGGAGGGGGAGTGGGAAGGTGATTGTTAATGTGTACAAAGTTTCAATCATGCAAAATGAGTAAGTTTCAAAGATCTATTGACACTATGCAACATAGTGCCTATAGCTAACAATACTGTATTGTATGTACACTGAAAATCTACTAAAAGAGTAAATTTCATGTTAAATGTTCTTACCACAAATAATAATAATAGAGGCAGGAGGAAACTTTAAGAGGTGATGACTATGTTCACGGCCTTGATGGTGGTGATGGTTTCAAGGTTATATGAATAGTGAAAGTCTCTCGGTCATATCCAACTCTTTGAAACCTCATGGACTGTAGCCCTGACAGGCTCCTCTGTTCTTGAAATTCTTCAGAATTCTCTGTTCTTGGAATTACTCAAGAATACTGGAGTTGACAGTCATTCCCTTCTCCAGGGGATCTTCCTGACCAGAGATCGAACCCAGCTTTCCCACACTGCAGGCAGATTCTTTATCATCTGAGCTGTCAGGGAAGCCCCTCACGGGTGTATGCTTACCCTCAAAGTCACTGAGTTTTCATGTTAAAACTCACCACATATTAAATGTGAACAGCATTTCACATGTTGCTCAACCTCAATAGTTAAAAAAAAAGAACTAGAACTGACCCACAGTTGCTGCCAAGCACATAAATGTGATGAGTATCTGTCCCTTTGCTCTGTCAGGATAGAAAAAGCCTCTTGGGCATCTTATCTGATCCAACCATGTATTAAAACAAGGGGAATAAAAAGAATGAGATCTGGAGAATTAAGGACCAGAGAAAGTAAGTGATTAAAAACACTTAAAAGATACACCGCTGTATTATTTCAAATAGTTTTAAGGGACTAATAGTTCTAATGTATATGAGAAATACAAAGCATGGGCAATGTATCTTTAAATCTGGAATATTAAAATGTGCTCTTTAATGGCTCACATCATTATCACTGTTAGCTCTCAACCAGAAACAAAATCAATTAAAAATGATTTTAATATCTCTCATTTCTTTAGCCAAATAAAAGCAGCAAAATTAGTCATAATGGAGTTAATTACCTTTTCATCAAAGTACTGGCAGTGGCAATCTGACTTCTACTTCCTTGTAAAACCCCGATGTCTGAAAGATTCCTTAATTACACACATAGCTTATGCAAGGCAAAACCCAGCCCAATTCTCACATCTATTACCACAGAAAGAACTTCAAATTACTTTCTATGGCTGAATAGAGAAAGTGCCTGAAAAATGCTGACCCAAACCTTCTCTTTCCTAATGGTAAAGAAATTGAAACAGATCCAGCAGAGTTGTCAAGGAGACAGAAAAACAAATTAACAAAGTATAGTGTTGTGGTTAAGAGCACAAAGCCTAGAACCTGACTCCTTACCTATAAATTCTGGCTGTAACACTATAAAGCTGTATGATCTTGGGGAAGTTACTTAGCTTCTCTGTGCTTTAGGATTCTCATCTGTAAAATGAAGATTATAATAGTATCTACTGTATAAAGCTGTTGCAGAATTTCATTTTATGCAAAGTACTTTAAACTGTAACTGCCTGATGATAATCAGTGGGTATTGACTTAAATTGCTATTATTTATAACCTTTCTTTTATGGCAGAAGCATTGATCTCAGAATAGAGACCTAAGAGTTACTCAGATGCTTTCATATTTCATAGTCAAATATCCCAGTAGACACAATAAAACTATATTATACCCAAAGTAGGCCAATTTTAATGCCTTAACTAATTTGACTGTGTCAAAGCAAAGAAACCAAGTTGATCTGGCAAACAAATTATACCAGTTATTAGACTGAAACTTCAAATCATGTTGTGTGTTTCCAGATTATCTGACTATTATCTGACTAGTTTGACCAATAAAGCTAGTAAAAACAGACTATTCCATTTGTACACAGAAAAATAGTAATAGTCTAAGCTTCCCAGAGTGCTTTAACATTGATCTCAGATACTGGTGGGAACAACTTTTTTTTTTAATTGATAGTTTATTTATTTAAATTGATAGTTTAATTAATAGTTTATTTACAATATTGTGTTCATTTCAGATGTATAGCAAAGTGATTCAGTTATATATGTTTTCAGATTACTTTCCATTATAAGACCGGGAGCTGACTGTAGCTCAAATCATGAACTCCTTATTGCCAAATTCAGATTTAAATTGAAGAAAGTGGGGGAAACCACTATATTATTCAGGTATGACATAAATCAAATCCCTTTTGACTATACAGTAGAAGTGAGAAATAGAATTAAGGGACTAGATCTGATAGACAGAGTGCCTGATGAACTATGGACAGAGGTTCATGACATTGTGCAGGAGACAGGGATTAAGACTACCCCCAAGAAAAAGAAATGCAAAAAAGAAAAATGGCTGTCTGAGGAGGTCTTACAAATAGCTGTGAAAAGAAGAGAGGCGAAAGGCAAAGGAGAAAAGGAAAGATATTCCCATTTGAATGCAGAGTTCCACAGAATAGCCAGGAGAGATAAGAAAGCCTTCCTCAATGATCAGTGCAAAGAAAATAGAGGAAAACAACAGAATGGGAAAGACCAGAGATCTCTTCAAGAAAATGAGAGACACCAAGGGAACATTTCATGCAAAGATGGGCTTGCTAAAGGACAGAAATGGTATGGACCTAACAGAAGCAGAAGATATTAAGAGGTGGCAAGAATACACAGAAGAACTATATAAAAAAAAAAAAGATATACACACTATTATATATAAAATAGATAACTAGTAAGAACCTACTGTGTAGTACAGGGAATTCTACTCAATACACTGTAAGGTCCAATATGGGAAAAGAATCTAAAAGAGAGTGGAGATATGTATAACAGATTCACTTTGCTATATAGCAGAAACTAACACAACACTGTAAATCAACCATACTCCAATAAAAAACTAATAATAATAATTCCAACTTACCCAACAATCCCAAATTCCTCTCCTTTTATACTTTCTCTTTTATCCATAGCACTTCACATTCTAACACGCCCTGTAACCCAATTTTTATTGTGTTTATTGTTTAGCGGCCATCTCCCTGACTCTAACATAAGCTCCATGAGGGTGGGGATCTTGTTTTGTCCATAGGCATTTCCCAGGAGTTAGAACAGTGCTTGACACATAACAAATGCTCAATAAGTATCTACTAAATAAATAAATATAAGAATATTTATGGGAGCATTGTTGTGTTAAAAAAAAAAAAAACAAAACCTTGAGAAACAGTGAATGTCAACTGTAGGGAAATAATAAAAGATAAATAAATTTTAAAAAAACTTCATTAAGTAAAAATACAGACTACAAAATTCTATATGTATTATCACTTCAATATATAAAACTTTTAAGTAGATACAACCAATGATGACAAGTAACTTGGCCACATGAAAATGTGTTTCAATGGGCAATTTTTGTCTTGGATTTCTTGTTTCTTAATAGCTTTCATAATAAAGTAACTAAAAAGAGAGATTATAAAGAAATCTTGACCTACTATGTTTTCATTCAAAAAACTTCTGAAAAGAAGCACTTTCATTGATTTTTTAAGTAGAAAACACTTCTCAGTGAATTATTTTCCACATGAAAACACATTCAGTCCTAGAACATATCACACTCAGTCTTTCTCTAGCATTAGGAAGTGAATACTTCCCAAAATAAACTGCTAATGTGCAATATAAATCTGCTACTTAAACCTATTTAGCATTGGGAACAGTAAAAGTAAATTTACTGTTTTCCTCTCAATAATATCATTATTCTATTTTACACAAGCAATATACTTCATAATTACTTTTCAAATTGCTTTAAAGTAATTTTTCCTTATTATTCTTTTTTAAAATAAAAATTTATAAGAAGTTGGTAGAGCAGATATTCTTAGCCTGATCTTGTAAATGAAAAGGAGAAAGTTTGAATGATTACCCAAGGTCACTCAGCTAGTTAAGTGGGAACAGTACCCAGTTACCCTGTCTTGTATTTCAGTGTTTTTCCATTTTTCTCAGTAAAAATCTGACAGTCACATTCTTAACAGCAGTTTTTTAATGTACAAATGAAATATTTTATCAAGAGTCTCCTGTCTTCAGCTGAGGTGAAAGAAAGTGAAGTTGCTCAGTTGTGTCTGACTCTACAACCCCATGGACTGTGGCCCACCAGGCTCCTGCATCCATTGAATTTCCAGGCAAGAGTACTGGAGTGGGTTACCATTTTCTTCTCCAGGGGATCTTCCCAACCCAGGGATTGAACCTGGGTCTCCTGCATTGCAGCTGAGGTGATCACTCACCAATTGTTTTTCCTTTGAGGTAGAAGAAAAATTGGATTTTCTAACCACCATATCATAGCCACCTCCCATGAGTCACCACTAGGAATAAAGATTAGGCTATTTAGAATGGCATTTTCACCCCTGCTAATTCATAGCCACCCAAAGAAAGAAAGTTGATAGGAAACTAAATAAAGTCAGTAACACAATATATGTTCTAAATAAGTGGGCCAAAATTAGTTCTTTTGATATTAAGTAAAAATTTTCACCAATGTAAGTAAATGTCCAACTATTTTTATTTTCATTTTTCAGTTGACAGGATTAAATATAAATGCACATTTTCCCCTTCCCTACCTCTCGGAGGAAATAGAACAGAACAGGCTAGGAAAGGCTAGGGAAAGGATAAGAAAAAAGAAAAGGAAGGAACAAACATGACTAGAAAGCATTTTCCCCTCTAGTGTTGTATTGTCCTATTCCACCTAAACTCACCCCTTGGTTATTTTTCCCTTTAGAGGTGATTGACTTGTGCTGATTCTTGACATTCTCACTTTCCACTGGTGAAGAGCAGCCTGCATTTGCAAGATGGATGACTTGTCATAGAATTACTCTCTGAGGCCAAGTAAGAATGAAGATGCCTCCTCTTCCAGTGGGCGTCTTCCCCCTCCACTGGACCTTCATCATCAACTGACTTCATTACTACTGCATGCTCCCGTGCCCACAAGCCAAGGAGAAGAGGTGGAACAGAGAAAGGGGGCAAAGAAGAGAGCCTTGCAGTACAGAAGGGGGTGCCAGTGGTATCCAGAATTTCTCTTAATAATCTTCTACCAAGACCAGATAAAAATGCAGCACTTTTCCTAGTGTCTATAGCGGACTACTTATAGTTTTGACAGCTCTGTCACATTTCCATGAGTTCCCAACAGCATCCTACCCCACCTCACCCCACAAACCACTGGGAAGTTAAATTAGTGGAGTTTGCACTGAAGCTATGGGGTGGAGGGTGGGAGGGGTGGGGGAGAGAGAGAGATGGAGACCAGAGTACTGAGGGCTCCAGCAGAATCAAGAATAATGTAGTGTCAGATTTTAGCCCCAAGAAAATGTTTCAAAAGAACTTCTACCAAACTTGGACTTTTCAAAGTGGCTGGAAAATTGCAGGTTCCTGCCTACTTATTGATTCCCTACCCCCAAGAAGTGTTGGTAGCTGCCCAGGTGTGGTATTGATAGTGGCAGTGATTGTTGTAGTGGGGTTGGTCTATTCTGGTTTTGCTTTCATTTAATATCAAGAGTCAGAAATGTAAAACACCTTTCAGTTTCCCCTTACATTGTCATAAACAAGATATTCAGGTGGATATATTATAAATGTAACACCAGAATTTTGAGTGGCCACGAAAAATAAAATGTATGGATTCTTGAGATTTATTCTGACAGTGGTAAATATTTTCACATCATATGATTTTATAGCATAATCAAAAATTCTCCAGAAAGTAATTAGCTGAATAAAATGCAGCATCATGCAAATGTAGTCCTTTTAAGATATTGCTCTGACAATCAATATTAATAAAACCAAAATAAAAAACTTAATCAGATCAAGAAGATAAAGTTACATTTCTAGAAAAGGGCACACATGAATGCAGGTACTGGGAGGGGGGTCAGCATCCCAGCCAGGGGGGCCCCCCTGCCTGGCTCCCCTCCCATAAACCCAGCGCCCTCGTGGTCGAAGGTTGGAGTCTTCATTTGTACAATGAGAGTAGCCCAGTACAGCTCCTGGGACTGTCAGAAGGTTAAAAATTAAAGAGTTTGGTAAGAAAGTATCTAAAAACTTAGAAAATTGTGTCACTATTTATTATTTGCTAATACACTTGTCAAAGATAAAAACCATTCTTAAGATATGTGCATGCTCAGTCACTCAGTGACGTCCAATTCATTTGCAAGCCCATAGACTATAGCTCACCAGGCTTCTCTGTTCATGGGATTTCCTAGGCAAGAATACTGGAGTGGGTTGCTATGACCCCCTCCATGGGACCTTCCTGACCCAGGGATCGAACCCATGTCATTATTAGAGGCTACATTTTTGTCATATCATATATAAAAAAACTAAGACAAAGCACTCTATCTAGTAGAATGTTTCAGGAAACACTAATAACAACAACATTAATAATAAGCTTTGCATCTATATGTTAAGCAACTCAAACTTCACTTCACTTTCCCAACTTGAATGTTATTCCTGTTTTATAATTAAGAAGAACATTAAGCAATCTGCCCAAGGTAGCTCAGCTCTACACTACAGAGCCAACACTGAAATCCAATCCTGACAGGTACTGATATGCTCTTTCCAAGAAGTGCTATTTAATAAGCAAATTTGTTAATGAAGCTAGATTCTGCTATTAAATGACCAAATTCAAGCAAAAAGTTTATAAGAATAAATAACACACACAGTTAAGTTCAGTCGCTCATTGATGTCCAACTCTTTGCAACCCCATGGACTGCAGCACACCAGGCTTCCCTGTCCATCACCAACTCCCGGAGCTTGCTCAAACTCACGTCCATTGAGTCGGTGATGCCATCCAACCATCTCATCCTCTGTCATCCCTTTCTCTTCCTGCCTTCAATCCTTCCCAGCATCAGGGTCTTTTCAAATGAGTCAGTTCTTCACATCAGGTGGCCAAAGTATTGAAGTTTCAGCTTCACCAACAGTCTTTCCAGTGAATATTCAGGACTGATTTCCTTTCGGATGGACTGGTTGGATCTCCTTGCAGTACAAGGGATTCTCAAGAGTCTTCTCCAACACCACAGTTCAAAAGCATCAAATCTTCGGTACTCAGTTTTCTTTCTAGTCCAACTCTCACATCCATACGTGACTACTGGAAAAACCACAGCTGATTAGAAGGGTCTTTGTTGACAAAGTAATGTCTCTGCTTTATAACATGCTGTCTAGTTGGTCATAACTTTTCTTATAAGAAGCAAGCATCTTTCAATTTCATGGCTGCAATCACCATCTGCAGTGATATTGGAGCCCCCAAAAATAAGTCTCTCACTCTTTCCATTGTTTCCCCATCTATTTGCCATGAAGTGATGAGACCAGATGCCATGGTCTTGGTTTTCTGAATGTTGAGTTTTAAGCCAGCTTTTTCACTCTTCTCTTTCACTTTCTGGAGAAGGAAATAGCAACCCACTCCAGTATTCTTGCCGAGAGAATAGGGTCACACAGAATCAGACACAACTGAAGCAACTTAGCATGCATGCATGCATTGGAGAAGGAAATGGCAACCCACTCCAGTGTTCTTGCCTGGAGAATCCCAGGGACAGAAGAGCCTGGTGGGCTGCCATCTACGGGGTCGCACAGAGTCAGACATGATGGAAGCGACTTAGCAGCAGCAGCAGCTTTCACTTTCAACAAGAGGCTCTTTAGTTCTTCTTTACTTTCTGCCATAATGGTGGTGTCATCTGCATATCTGAGATTATTGATATTTCTCCTCCAGGAAATCTTGATTCCAGCTTGTGCTTCTTCCAGCCCAGCGTTTCTCATGATGTACTCTGCATATAAGTTAAATAAGCAGGGTGACAATATACAGCCTTGACGTACTCCTTTCCCTGTTTGGAACCAGTCTGTTGTTCCATGCCCAGTTCAAACTGTTGCTTCTTGACTTACATACAGATATCTCAGGAGGCAGTTAAGGTAGTCTGGTATTCCATCTCTTTTAAGAATTTTAAATAAGGTGGTCTGGTATATCCCATCTCTTTAAGAATTAAAAAGAAAAAATAACACAGCAAACACAAATTTGGCAAGGATGTGGAAATTGGAATCCTTGTGTACTGCTGGTGCAAATGTAATATGGCACAGTCACAATGGAAAGCAGAATGGAGTCTCCTCAAAAACTAAACATAGAATTACCATGTGATCCAGCAATTCCCCTTCTGGATTGAAAAGTTCACTTCTGAATTGAAAGCAGGGTACAACCAGATAATGACAACCCATAATCATAATAGTATTCCCCAATCCCAAAAGGTAGAAGCAACCCAAGTGTCCATCCACAGAGGGATGGATAAACAAAATGTGGCATATACATACAAAAATAATTCAACCTCAAAAGGAAGGAAATTCTGACATACTGCAACATGAGTGAACCTTGAAAACACTTGGCCAAGTGAAATAAGCCAGTCACAAGAGGCCAAATATTGGATGATTCAACTTAGGAGATGCCTAGAGTGGTCCAATACATAGAGACAGAAAGTAGAATAATGGTTACTAGAGACTGAGGGGGTGGAAGGATAGGGAAGTTATTGTTCAATGAATACAGGTTCAGTTTTGCAAGATTAAAAGAGTTCTGCAGATAGATGATGGTGACAGTTGCATAACAATGTGAACATACTTATATCACTAAACCGTCCACTTAAAAGTGTTTAAAATGGGGCTTCCCTGGTGGCTCAGTGGTGAAGAATTTACCTGCTGATGCTGAAGGCTTGAGTTCAGTCCCTGATCTGGGAAAATCCCACTTGCCACAAAGCAACTAAGCCCTTGAGCAACAGCTATTGAACCTGTGCTCCGGAGCCCAGGAGCCACAACTACTAAATCCACACACTGCTACTACTGAGATCCACGGGCCCTAGGGCCCATGCTCTGCAGCGAGAGAAGCCACTGCAACGAGAAGCCTGCGCTTTGGAACTGGAGAGTAGCCTTTGCTTGCTGCAACTGGACAACAGCCTGCTCAGCAGCGAAGACACAGCAGAGGCAAAATAAAGAAATAGACATTTTTTAAATGGTTAAAATGGCAAATTTTGGTCATGCATATTTTCCATAATTTTAAAATAAATAAATAAATTTTCAAATAGCATCAATTCAATGAAAGGCATCTGGGATAGCTAACTTTATCCATCAACTTGGCTAGATTATGGTATTTGGACTAATTTGGTCAAGTACTATCTAGTTATTAGTGTAAAGGTATTTTTAAGCTGTGATCAGCATTTACAATCACTTGACTTTCAGCAAGATATTACCCTCCATAATGCAGGTGGGCTTATTCAACCCATTAAAGGCCTTAAGAGCAAAATGAAGGCTTCCCAAAGAAGAAAAAATTTCTGCCTCCATACTGCAACAGAAATTCTACCTGAATTTCCAGCGTTTAGACTCAAGACTATAACATCAGTTCTTACCTGAATTGCCAACCTGTAGATTGTTCTATGGAGAAGGACATGGCACCCCACTCTAGTACCCTTGCCTGGAGAATCCCATGGATGGAGGAGCCTGGTGGGCTGCAGTCCATGGGGTCGCTAAGGGTCGGACACGACTGAACGCCTTCCCTTTCACTTTTCACTTGCATGCTTTGGAGAAGGAAATGGCAGCCCACTCCAGTGTTATTGCCTGGAGAATCCCAGGGACGGCGGAGCCTGGTGGGCTGCCATCTACGGGATTACACAGAGTCGGACACAACTGAAGTGACTTAGCAGCAGATTGTTCTATGGATTTTACACTTTCCAGCCTGTACACTTGCATAGTCAGTTTCTTCAAATAAGCTAAACACCTTTCTACCTCTCTCATATTCTATTCGTTCAGTTTCTCTACAAACCCTTAATTAATATATCTAAAAACTTTAAAGAAAAGCAGTCTTCTTTTTAAGTCATGTGTTTAATATTAGTATCCAGCAGAAATGCAAATTAAAACCACAATGAGATATCATTACAGACCTATCAGTGGAACTAAATGAAAAATGCCAAGTACTAACAGACTTGCAGAGAAACTGGATTACTCATACGCTGCTTGTGATAGTGTAAAATGGCACAACCACTCTGAGAAGTTTGGCAGTTCCTTTCCAAACTGAAAATGGGCTTATTACATGATACAGCCGTTGTACTCTTGATCATTTATCCCAGAATCATAAACATTTTCACAGAAGAACATAGATATATTCATAGCAGATTCATGCATATGAGCCCAAACTGTAAACTACCCAGATACCTTTCAACATACTGTTATATCCATGTCATTGCTGAGTAGTAATATCCATTGTTGAGCAGTAACTCAACAAGAAAAAAATCAGCCTCCAACTAATAAAAATAAATGGAAAAAAAAATCAATGAATGACTATGTGTAATAACCTGAATGAACTCAAAAAAAATAATGCTGAGTGAAGAAATTCAATCTCAAAAGTATTCATATTGCAAGATTCCATCTGTGTAACAATCATGAAATCACATAATTATGGAAACAGAGATAGGACTAGTGGTTTTTAGGAGGTAGGAAAAGGGGAGGAGACAGATATGCTATAAAGGAGGATCGCAAAGTAGTCCTGTGATGATGGTGCAGTTGAGTATCTTGATTACAGTGGTGGTTATATAGATTGCCTATGTGACAAAACTGCATAGAGCTACATATATACACACGAATGGTGCATGTGTAACTGATGAAATCTAAATATTCTGCGCAGATTGTGCCAATGTCACATTCTTGGCTGTGATGTTATCCTGCAGTTGTGTGCAATGTTGGCATTGAAGGTTTAGAAGGGATGTGTGGGACTGCCCTCTACATTTGTTTGTAATGGTCTATGAATCAATAATTACTACAAATTAAATGTTAATAAACTAATGAAACACCTGTTTTTAAATATTCACAAAAGCTTTCTCTCTATAAGAAATTAGACTTTATTCTGAATAAATTCTTTGTTCTAGAGCTCCTTTAATAAACATACATTTTTCTTGATCTACTCTAAGACCAATTTTTGTCCATTTAATTTGCCAGCAATTTATTTCCCAAACAATAACTATCTATGTAATAAAATTGCCAGGAGGTAAACTTACATCTATTAAGACTGTTTACAGGTTTGTGAAAAGTAATTACACAAAAAATAAAGTCCAATGAACAAAATAGTCACTCCACTCACACTAATAATGTGATTCTATTATTTTAATAGTTAAGTACCCCTTTAAGACAAGTAAGCTTCAAAATTAGGAATGCCATAGACCATTCCGCCACCAGGCATTTCTACTGACTGGGTTAGTGCCCTTTCAATACCAAACTGATGAGCAATCATGGCAAACAATCTTACTAAGCTAGTTTGCATATTTATGAAGACCCAATAGCTTAATAAACTGTTATAGGGTAATGAAAGCTTATGGAGATCACTAGAAATGTCAGATTAGTACTCTAAAGATACAATAAAATTTAGTAATTCTCACTTAAATCCCAACCTATCTAAAATAGAAACCAGTAGGAGTTTTTACTAGCCCTAACTCATAACAAAATCCAATTTTCTTATGTAGTGTTCTGTTTACTAACATTTAGTTGATCATATTGAAGTCCTGCCAGGAGCTCGAGTAGATGCAATAAATTTAAGGGATTTAGGTTTAATTTCATGAAAGTTGACTTCTACTATCTTTAGCTGTACATACAAAAGTTGATGGATATTTAGAGAGAAGGGATAGGATAGCTAAGATTATAAATAATACACCATACCAATAAAACTGCAACAACACTACCCCTAAAGCTAAAATATTATGCTATCACACTGTGGTTTGGACCTAGGTAATCAATCAGATCCTCTTGTTTTAAGCAGAGCATTTATCAGCTTAGAGTTTATCTCCACAGTGATGACTGTTACTGCTCAAAGTAGAATTATAGTTAAGCTTTTATGTATTACAGCAACTAAAAGCAATTGACAAGTTTATAGTGATAATAGCTTTAAAAAGTAGGATTCTGTAAGTTACTTGTCAAGCTCCAGTTAGAGCCTGGCCTCTTTTCTCTCAGTTGCAGCATCTGCCAATTTTCCTTACTCCTGAGCCTGTTAGTCCCCAATCTGTACATCACAGAACACCAGGACACCTGGGCCCATTTTCAGGGCTGGCTGAGAGAGGATGGAAAAATGTAGATATCCCAAAATGTATATTCCAGCCCATCACATCATATAGGACTATTGACATGATCTCTGCAAAAATCAAAGAAGACATGTTTCTAAAAGATATTTGTTGCCTTTTTAAATAGTTTGCAGAGTTTGTCCCTCAGAAAATCATAGTGGAATTAAAATCTCTGAATAGACAACACGTTTAAATAAGGTTTTTTTTTTTAAACTAAGTTGCTAAATATTTTTTCAAAGGGGCTTCTCTTTATAGATCCAGCCAAAACTGTCTGTACATATAAATCAAAATGCTTCAACAAATATCTTTTCTACATATCTGCCAGCCAGTGGATGATGTTTGCAACAGCTAGGAGTACAGGGAAAACATCTGGATCTAAACAAAATCAGAAGAAAAACGGGCGCTAGATTTTGTATTCTTTACTTTACAGGCAAATTAAATAATTTTTGAAAGGACTCAGTTTAGACTTAATTTTAGAGTGGAAGCTTTTCTTCTCCATATAAAGCTTTCTTCACCAAACTACATAATCATACCAAATTTGCCTTACAGTATATTGGCTATGAAAATATCATTAATCACTTTATACCTTCTGCTGATACAGTTTTTTAAATTTCATAAATATACTTACATTTTGTTTCTCCTTCAGTAATTTTAAATAAAGTAAGCAAATGTAATATTTTATAAAGTTAAATGCATTGTAAGAATAATAGTTCTCATTTAAATTATATTTAAACAAGTTGGATCATTTTTACTTCATTGAATCCTTTTAAAATAATTATTTTTACACAATAGAGAAGACTCTACACATGGACATCAACAGATAGTCAACACCAAAATGAGACTGATTATGTTCTGTGCAGCCAAAGATGGAGAAGCTCTATACAGTCAGCAAAAACAAGACCAGGAGCTGGCTGTGGTTCAGATCATGAACTCCTTATTGCCACACTAGACCATTCAGGTATGACCTAAATCAAATCCCTTATGATTATACAGCAGAAGTGACAAATAGATTTAAGGGACTAGACTGGATAGACAGAGTGCCTGATGAACTATGGACGGTGGTTTGTGACATTGTACAGGAGACAGGGAGTAGGACCATCCCCAAGAAAAAGAAATGCAAAAAAGAAAAATGGCTGTCTGAGGAGGCCTTAAAAAGAGCTGTGAAAAGAAGAGAAGCAAAAAGCAAAGGAGAAAAGCAAAGATATAGCCATTTGAATGCAGAGTTCCAAAGAATAGCAAGGAGAGATAAGAAAGCCTTCGTCAGTGATCAATGCAAAGAAATAGAGGAAAACAACAGAATGGGAAAGACTAGAGATCTCTTCAAGAAAATTAGAGATATCAATGGAACATTTCATGCAAAGATGGGCTCAATAAAGGACAGAAATGGTATAGACCTAACAGAAGCAGAAGACATTAAGAAGAGGTGGCAAGAATACACAGAAGAACTGTACAAAAAAGATCTTCATGATCCAGATAATCATGATGGTGTGATGACTCACCTAGAGCCAGACATCCTGGAATGTGAAGTCAAGTGGGCCTTAGGAAGCATCACTATGAACAAAGATAGTAGAAATAATGGAATTCCAGTTGAGCTACTTCAAATCCTAAGATGATGCTGTGAAAGTGCTGCACTCAATATGCCAGCAAATTTGGAAAACTCAGCAGTGGCCACAGGACTAGAAAAGGTCAGCTTTCAATCCAATCCCCTAAGAAAGACAATGCCAAAGAATGCTCAAACTGCCACACAATTGCACTCATCTCACATGCTAGTAAAGTAATGCTCAAAATTCTCCAAGCCAGGCTTCAGCAACACATGATCCACGAACTTCCAGATGTTCAAGCTGGATTTAGAAAAGGCAGAGGAACTAGAGGTCAAATTGCCAACATCCGCTGGATCATCAAAAAAGCAAGAGAGTTCCAGAAAAACATCTATTTCTGCTTTATTGACTATGCCACAGCCTTTGACTGCATGGATCACAACAAACTGTGGAAAATTCTGAAAGAGATGGGAATATCAGACCACCTGACCTGCCTCTTGAGAAATCTGTATGCAAGTCAGGAAGCAACAGTTAGAACTGGACATGGAACAACAGACTGGTTCCAAATAGGAAAAGGAGTAGGTCAAGGCTGTATATTGTCACCCTGCTTATTTAACTTATATGCATCATGAGAAATGGTGGGCTGGAAGAAGCACAAGCTGGAATCAAGATTCCAGGAAAAATATCAATAATCTCAGATATACAGATGACACCACCCTTATGGCAGAAAGTGAAGAAGAACTGAAGAGCCTCTTGGTGAAAGTGAAAGAGGAGAGTGAAAAAGTTGGCTTAAAGCTCAACATTCAGAAAACTAAGATCATGACATCTGGTCCCATCACTTCATGGGAAATAGATGGGGAAACTGGAAACAGTGGCAGACTTTATTTTGGGAGGCTCCAAAATCACTGCACATGGTGATTGCAGCCATGAAATTAAAAGACGCTTACTCCTTGGAAGGAAAGTTATGACCAACCTAGATAGCATATTAAAAAGCAGAGACATTACTTTGCCAACAAAGGTCTGTCTAGTCAAGGCTATGGTTTTTCCAGTAGTCATGTATGGATGTGAGAGTTGGACTATAAAGAAGCTGAGTGCCGAAGATTTGATGCTTTTGAACTATCGTGTTGGAGAACTCTTGAGAGTGCCTTGGACCGCAAGGAGATCGACCAGTCCATCCTAACGGAGATCAGTCTGAACATTCACTGGAAGGACTGATGCTGAAGCTGAAACTCCAATACTTTGGCCACCTGATGTGAAGAACTGACTCATTTGAAAATATCCTCATGCCGGGAAAGATCGAAGGCAGGAGGAGAAGGGGAGGACAGAGGATGAGATGGTTGGATGGCACCGCTGACTCAATGGACATGAGTTTGAGCAAGCTCCGGGAGTTGGTGATGGACAGGGAGGCCTGGCATGCCGCAGTCCATGAGGTCTCAAAGAGTCGGACATGACTGAGCGAATGAACTGAACTGAAGTTCCATAGGGCCAATGTCATTGTCTCCATTTCATAGATGAAGAAACTGAAGCTTATAGAAATTAAATGATTTTCAAAAATTATACAATTAACAAAAGAAATGACATTAAAAACTTAGTATATAGTTTTCTTTCACCTTCACTGTGCTTACTCAGAATTAATTTTCAAGTACATTTTTAAATAAACTTAGTTTAAAAAAAGTTTTTGAATTAAAACACACAAATTCATAGTATACATCATTTACTTCCCTTCTAATTTCAGTTAGATCATCCCATTTGCTGTTATTACTGTCAGTAACTGCAATATAATCTTAAATTTATCTTTAATCAATTCAAAGTAGGAAATCTTTGAACAGACACCTTTTTAATGACTTTAATTGATTCCAAAGGCAATTATGCCTTATTTTTAGTCTCCTGCAGAGCCCAATTCTTAATAATCTTCCTTTTATTGCAACTTAACCATTTGCATGAATCTTCTGACTTTTGGGAAGCTATGCGTGCATGCTCAGTTGGAGGGAGTTTAAATGCATATCTATGGAAGCACTGTTCACATACGAAGATAGTAGAATTGTGTACCTATTCAGAAAAATTTCTAAAAGATGGGTGCTCCAGTGACTTGTTCTAACAAAATCATTATGAGTGGATAATATTCTAACTGATGTAAATAAAATGTCTTGCAAAAAGAGGACCTTCTCTATTCACAAAAAGGGCTAAGCTGTGGTCCTGCAGAAATCAAGTATCTATAGTTAGCTACACAAGGCAATTATACAAAGATCTCTAAATGTCTCCAAAAATGAGAACTTTCAAAGGAAAAAGGGAAACAGGTAACAGATGTGATCAAGAGTTAATACCTTTAATTTTTGAAGAGCATGTTTAAATGTCTAAGAAAACTTTAAAAAGAAAAAGAATGTCAACAAAATTTTCAAAAACAAATTATGGAATAGCACATTGAGAATGTTCAACTTCATTAGTGGTCAAAGCATGCTGCCAAGGCTGTGATGAAAGTACAATGAAGGTGCTGCCAAGGGCACTGTGAACTGGAAAAATCCTTTTGAAAAGGAATATAAAAATAAGTAGTAAGAAACATTGAAAAAAAAAATTCATGGCACCTCGACCTGATCACCCGACCCCTGGGACTGTATGCTAGATATGGCAGACACTTCAGAATCACTGACTCATCCCTAACCCTTTTCTCTGCACATCTTCTGGTGCCAGGTAAGGCCACATATCATAGTTCTCATTGAGAAAAGTAACAGCGAATCTGCACCTTTCATTCCTCCTTCTTCCTGCTTTAAACGGGCAAGTGGCAGTTGAAGCTGTGGTAGCCATATTCTGGACATAAAAGAAAGATCACAAACATCACAGATTCACTGGCCTTGAAACCAGTGAACCACCTACTCAATGCCAACAGCCACCACATACCCTCCAAATTCACTACATAGGAGAAATCAACCCTGGTTGGTTTCAGCCACTTAATGATATACAAAGGAATAAATTCAGTAAGAGAATTGTTGATTATGCTTCTGACTATAAGAGTGAAAAAAAGGAAAACAACTAATTGCTTCCTAAGTGGGATATATTTAGGAATAGCGATGCAAACATATCAAATGACCAAACTGGATCTTTGGTGGATTAATTGTATTAATGACCCCAATTTTTTTATGCTTTCCAATATTCATTCCTTTTCCCTTGAGGCTTTGCAGTTACTCTCAACAAAGAGACAAGATGACTTTCCTGCCCTTGATTCTGAGTTCAGGCATGGGACTGGCCTTGAACAATGGGATGCTAGCAACCATGGCAGAAGTTGTCTTGAAAATGACTTTTGCAGTGTGCTTGTCCTCACATGAGCACCTCAGCCATCTCCATGAAAATCATTCCAGGCAAGCCTGCTGGAGGCCAGGGCGTAGAAGTGGTGCCAAGTCTCCCTAGTTGTCTGAGCTGTCTGGCTATTCCAAGCCATCTGACAGCCAGACAACTCTCAGACACATCAGGGAGCCCAGCCAAGATCAACAGAACTGCCCTCGACAGCCCACGGCTACCACATAAGGAAGCCTGCACACAGTCAACTGCGCCAACCCCAGACCAGCTGGACTCTACAGACTCATGAAACATTTACTGCTGCATGTCACAAGAGGTTTTGTGGTTGTTACACAGTATTTATATGGCAATAGATAACTGACATAATGCAAAAAGCAAATTTTATTAAATATTTATTCATCTATTTATTATCTGGTACTCATCTACAATATACCAGGCATTGTATTCAGCAAAGATAAATAAACAGGCAATTGTATTACACTCTGAGGACAAAGTTGTAAACAGTATGAGGTACATGGGAAAGGCTAGAAAGGATGCTAATGCCATACACACATTGTCCCTTTTTTGCTTTTTGGATTTTTCTATTTTTTGGCTTTCTTTGAAAATGGCTTTTCACCTGCCATGTTTTTAGGTTGGTGGCATGCAAAGGATAAAGGAGAAAATGTGAATTAAAAGAGTGGAGAGAATGAGGGACAAGAACAGTGTAGAAGTAGGTAAGGAGATATTGGGATGACCAGTCAGTCCTTTCTAGGATGGAGAATACAAAAACACATTTGTAAGCACGAGTGAAAGCACTGGAAAAGACAGAGCCTTAGAAGAGATGAAGACAGTAAGACTGATGTGTGAAGTCAGCGAGGAGAGGCAGGACACAGGTCACCGAGCGTAAGTGAGAGCCAGTCTTCAAGGAAAAGAGGCCACCTCTGTCTCTAAAACAGCAGCAGAGAGTGGGACAGTGGTTTGTGCTTTTAACTGCAGAATATGATAAAGCTGCTACCTTAAGGGCTGCACTTTCTTAAGTTGCAATGCAGCAAATTTATCTGCTAAAAGTGAAGAGAAAGGCAGTGGGGAAGCAAAACAGGTTTGAGAGAAATAAAGTCTGTGAAAGGAAGCTGAATGTGGGTAACCTCAATGATTCCTGAGTTAATGTTGCAACTTATTATTTCCTGTCTCAAAGAAGAAGTTACATTTCAAAGAATTTTTTAAAGTATTTTAAAATAACAACAAAGAAAAATCTAAATGCCTTCATTACTATCTTGATTATTGGTATTGCTGAAAAGTTCATGTTTTAATCTCCTTGTTGGTTTATTTAAGGGTCAGGATAGCTTCCCAGATGGCACTAGTGGTAAAGAATATAGGAGACATAAGAGATGCTGGTTCGACCTCTGGGTTGGGAAGATCCCCTGGAAGAGGGTATGGCAACCCACTCCAGAATACTTGCCTAGAGAATCCCATGGACCAAGGAGCCTGGCGGGCTTCAGTTCATAGGATACTACTATGGAGCTGGCCAGACTCCTCTGTCCATAGAGTTGCAAAGAGTTGAACAGAATTACAGTGACTTAGCATGCCTGCACTGGGTAACTAGCTCTGGGCACAGAGGTAGGTGTCGATGTTGACTCCCAGGTCTCTGAATATGGATTAATGTTGATGTGTTTCTCTGAGTCAAGCTAAATCAGTGAGGAAATAAGTATAAAGCAAAGCAAAGATGTAGATTCAATAAGAAATGGAAATTTAAGTATAAAGTATCAAGAATTAAAATATAGATGCCCAGATGAGAAAAAAATTTTAGGTTATCTTCATGTACTCCTCTTAGAATTATAATGTTAACTAGAACATCTTAACTGCTCCATTGCTTGGTGTGGATTTTTTCTCCTAATTCTATTTTTGTTTCCTTAATAATTTCTGCCTTTAACTGCATTAAAAGATTCTATGGCTATAAATTCCTTAGTAGCAGTATGGGAATAAAACAACCAAAAAAGTGGATCTAACCAAAAAAACGTGTGTAAGAGATCATGGTGTTTCGGTAAAAAGCAATTTCCCGTCTCTACTGCCACCATATTACTTTTTAAAACAAACAGAAAGAGGCTGATAGAAATTATTTTAAAACTAGTTTAACTTTGACAACCAGGGAATTAAAAGTTACAAGTTTTGAGAAAAAGAGTTGCTGTTGTTGTTCAGTCGTTAGGTCACATCCAACTCTTTGTGACCCCAAAGAGTGATGGGGTCAAAGTTACGGACACCCACAGTTTCTTTGACTTCACCCAGTTATAGCATAACTTGAGGAAGCAGTCTAGTTGGTCCTGTGCTCCCATGACAGGTATCAATGCCCAAAACAGGTATTTTATGTTGACAAACACTGCAACATTTTTTCACCTGAGGTTTCTAACCTGTTTGGGGTCATAAACCCTCTAACAACATATGTTTGCACACACACACACACACTGAAATTTTGCATGCCATTCCAGGAGTTTTATAGATCCCACAAAGCCCACCCAAGGGTGCTCGTTGAAGCTCTTCTTGATCCTGTTTTCCAAGGTTCTACTAGATTAATGAATCTATTAAACTAATTTTCTTTTTTTTTGTTCAGAGCTGCATCAGCATTACCTGGGGACAGCTGAGTGTTACCAAACTGACGTTTCACCTGAGGCACCCAGAGACCTAATAGATCAAAATACAGAACGCACAGAGAAAATTATGAAACCTGGTCTCCTGACTCTTAGACCAGTCAGCCAGGTTGGGATTTCTTTTTAAGGGGGTCAAAAAAGGACTTTTGCAGGAAGATATTTTTGGACCCTACCACAGTCCTAGCCCTCACCACTTCCCTCCTGATTGCAACTCACCTAGAACTTTTTAAGCAGGCTCAAGGGGCTTCAGTGGGACCCTCGAAGAGCCCAGTACATGTGATTTGTATCTCCCTTATTGTGTAGACTGGGGGTTGACTCCTAACCTAGGCTATCCAGAGGGGCAGAGAAGTGACCAACTACTACAGACGGAATTGCTGTGCATATATATCTAAAAGCCAGGAGAGACTCAGCAACAGAAAGCTGAGGTCCAAGTCAGAAATCCTAGGGTTTACAAAGTAAAGGCTCAAATATCCATGACAGAAATTTGCATCCTCCCTCTTCCTTCCACAGCAGCAGCAGGTGAGAATTTCCTAGGGATGAGGATCCTTGGAAAGAGCTTTGAAACAACCTCAAAGAGAGTGAATGTTAAATACCTGCCTGAACCAACTCACAACAGCACCATTTCATGTAAGAACTTCATTAGAGCCTTTACCCCCTTCATCTGCCCTTCCTCTCCTCTCCTCTTTTCCCTGCCAGGGATAGCAAGCTGAATGTTGAGAGAAGAGGTGAGGAAGAAAGAAAAGAAGAACGATGACTCTTTCTCACAGCAAGGGGCCAGCTGAGGGAAAGGAGAAAACTGGTGACAATTGAATTACGAAATTCTGATTAGTGTGGAGGACTGAAGACTCCATTGTGGGGGGTCTTTTACATAAGAAAAGTTCTCTGAACCTACTCACATTTTTTAGTGGGAAAGTCTCTTCCATTAAGTGCAGTTTTAAAGAGATCAGAGGAGAGTAAGACAAAATTGCATTTTGATTGTCTCTCAAATCATTTGTTCAGTCTATATGTTCAATCTATAGCATGAAAATTTAACAGCATTTCAGAGGTTGCAAACTCTTGGCATTCATGCTTGATAAGTCTGGGAAATGAATATGTTCAGCTGCCAAAATGATTTTTTTAAATTTAATGTGAATGCCTTTAGGTGAAAGAGGCACCCTCCAGTTTAGCCTCTACATGACTTATATCCCCTAACACCTACCCTTCAGTCACTCATTTATGTTCCTGGCTAGTGGGTGAAGGCTTTTGAGTTTGAGGTGGGAAGGTCTCCACTTTAGAGTAATAGAGATGGATTTTATGTGGATTCAAGCAATTCAGAGTCAAAATCTTTGCTCCAGAATGTGTTGGCTTATCATGGACAAGATACTTAATGTTTCTGAAAGGCCTTGTCTATAAAATATATTCGATATCTATCTCATCAGTTACTTAGAAGTTAAATAAGATACTGTGTGCAATGCAAGGCACTCAGCAGAGTGATGGCCCAGTGAATATTAGCTTCCTTCCTTCCTCCCTCCCCTTTATTTTTATTGCTAAGTTCATTAGATGAGAAAATAGAGTTGTATAAATAATTGTTCATTGCATATACTGCCAGCTTTTCTTTCAGCTGTTTTAAAGTCTTTAGCAAAATTACATTAAGGGGAAATTCCACCTAATTATAAATAATAACCAAAAATTAAATTGGCCTCAATTAAAGCAATTTCATCCAAGACTCTTCAAAACATTAAAGTTAAAATACATGGCAACAGTATAATTAAAATGTCAAAAGTTTTATAATTGTCTTGTTTTTGCAGTGAGTGAAGGTAAATGCATGAAATTATTTAAATTCTCTCCAAAGGACTGTTTACCTTTCACTTGGCCTCATCAATTTTTATTTGTTTTCTACTGTCTTACTAAGATCCTTTTCAATGACTATTTCAATAACTATAGCTTCAGGTTGATTAAGCTATGTCTTTAAATGAGTAGTTTCAATTGCTGGTTTTCTAAGGAATAACACTTTCTTGACTGGTATTGACAACTCACCAGGTGAAGAGTTACAATGACTTGTTGATAGATCAAATTCTAAATGAAGGTCGTATTTTTGTTGACATGACTAGCAATTAAGACATAATCAAAGCATCTGATGTCAAAGCAGTTACCTAGTCTAACCATGCATTCTGTGTGTGAACCTCTCGATCATGTCACTGATAAATGATTGTACCCCTGCTCTGCTTGGAAATCACCAATAAAACAACTCACCATGACCATGGACATCTGACTAAATTTTAAAACAGGTGTAAGTTTTAGAGATTGTCTCCTTATATCGAACTGAAATCAACTGGCTCATTAGCAGAGATCCTTCCAGTTTCTGCCATCTGACACCTGCATACAATTTTATCTGCTCAGAGACCTCAGCTCAAATGCCATCTTAGATGAACGCTGCCCAGCTGGTGGCATATGGTAGTTAAGTCAGTTAATAACTGTTTCTAATAGCATCAAAAATGACTGCTTTTAAAGTTGTGGTATGTGCGTGTGTTTAACTTCTCTAGGAGTAACACCTGGGATAAAGAATGTTCTTAATCAGTGTGGCTGACAGTATCTAAAAAAAATGGTGTCCTCAACTTATGAGAAAAAATCCTGTTTTCTATGTCACCTGAACATTCTTCAGAATGAAGACACTGTTGGAAAAGAAGCTGGAGACCCATGTGACCAGCAGTGGCCTTTTGTTTTGTTTTGTTTTAATTGAAGGATAATTGCTTTACAGAATTTAGCTGTTTTCTGCAAAATATCAACATAATCAGCCATAGGTATACAAATGTCCCTCTCTCTTGAACCTCTCTCCCCTCTCCTTCCCCATCCCACCCGTCTAGGTTGTCACAGACTCCTGTGTGAGTTCCCTGAGTCAGAGTAAATTCCCATTGGCCATCTATTTTACACGTGGTAATGTAAGTTTCCATGTTACTCTCCCCAGGGACTTTCCCATGTTGTCTGTCTGTTTTGCAACTGACCCTGTGCTAAATGCCTTATCCTCATTTAAGCCTCCATTCACCCACATGGCAGGTGCCATCATCATTGCCTTTAAAAGTGAGGATACTAGGACAGAAAATGTAAATGATTTGTCCAAATGCACACGACTAGTCAGTGGACTTCCCTGGCGGCTCAGACGGTAAAGCGTCTGCCTACAATGCAGGAGATCCGGGTTCAATTCCTGGGTCGGGAAGATCCCCTGGAGAAGGAAATGGCAACCCACTCCAGTATTCTGGCCTGGAAAATCCCATGGACGGAGGAGTCTGGTGGGCTACAGACCATGGTATTGCAGAGTCGGACACGACTGAGCGACTTCACTTGCACTTTTCAGTCAGTGAAGGAGGCCATCTCAAGCTCTAAGCCCACTAATGAACCCTCATTCCATCATATAAATACAGATACATATAGACAAAGTGATATATATATATATACATATATATATGAAGAGAGATTGGAAGAGAAAGTGTCATATTAAGAATTGGCTCACGTGGTTATGGAAGCCACAGAGTCCCATGAACTGCCATCCACAAGCTGGAGAACAAGGAAAGCCAATGCTTTAGTTCAGTCCAAGTCTGAAGGCTTCAGAACCAGAGAAAGTCAATGACGTAAGTCCCATCAGCTCCAAAAGCCCAAGAAGGTGGCGGGGTGCAGGGAGGCACAACTTTGTAAGTCCTGATTCAAGTTGTAAGGCCCAAGAGCCAGGAGCACTGATGTCTGGGGCACTCAGCTAAGGCAGAGAGCAAACGCACCCCTCCCCCTCCTTTTTGCTGTAATCAGGCCCTCAGCAGATTGAATGAGGTCCACCTGCTTGGGTGAGGATTCTTTGCTTTACTCAGTCTACTGATTCAAATGCTAATCTCTTCCAATGGGTGTTTCCAGAAGACACACATTTTACCAGACATCTGGGCATCCCTTAGCCTAGTCAAGTTGACACATAAAATCAGCTATCACAAGGAAGAATAGATATTGGGTAATAACAAAAGTGTCTAACATATTGAAGAAGAGCTATTTCCTTCTGGATATGACCAAGGAAGCATGCCTCCTTGGTTATTGCTGGCAATCATATTAACACAAGGGGAGAAGCCAGCCTGAGAATAAAGACAATGCAGAGAAAAGAACCAAGAGCAGAGCAGAGAACAGGACAAGCTCCTGGTTTTCTCATGGCTGGAGCCCATGCTGCCTCTCAACCACAGTTACCTATCAGTTGAATTAAGCTTCCCATTAGTTGCAGCTGAAAGGAATCTAACTACTACAATGGCCAAAATACAGACAAGAGGAGGGAAGGAGAGAAGCTGCCCCATCACAATAATTAATGAGGGCTTTAACTTCTCTCTTTAGATGTAAGATGGAACTTTTTACTCTCTCCCCTCAGCAAATTCTTAGTTTTCTACAGGAATGTCTTACATCATCTCTATTTAAAAACAGAACAAATTTGATAACCCTGACAGGATGGGCTTCCTTGTGCTGAATTGCAGTTCTCTCTACGTGTGGTACACAGTGATACATCTTAATTAGAGAGGTTCGTTGTAATCGCTAAGTCAATTAAAATTGCTCAATGTCTCCGTCGTAAGTAGTGTTCAGTGAAGCTGCTGAAGTATAAATAATAACCTCAGATCATCATGACTGCACACCAAGAACAACACCTAATAGCATAGAGCTGAAAAGTACAAGAAGGAATGGAAAACGTGATGTTTTCATCATGCTATGTAATGCCCTAAAATCCACGCAAAATGGATTTTAATGTAATGCCTTAAATATCCATACAAAATACATTGCATTTAAGCTATTCTAAGTTTTAATCCATATACTATAACCAACTTTAACTCATGAGTTCATACCTCAGCTAGAGCCATATTTACAGTCCCATTGCAAGGACTAACTTACGCTTTTTCCACACATACAGGGAAAATGACTACTTCTGTCACTTGTTAGAATGGAAATCATGACAATATGCCTCCTGATTTTGCAGGGGGGAATCAGTTGTGTCATTTTCTTCAACTAAACAAAACATATAGACTATGTCAATGACGCAGTTAATGTTGATAACATTGCAATTATATGTAGCTTAATCTACATGATGAAACATATAGATGATGTTTCATGATGAAACATGATGAAACATGATGAAACATTCACCACCTCCCTCAGTCCATTCTAACCTGCCCCTAAAATATGTGTTCCTTTGTTTAAAGACCTATGCGTGGGTGTGTAATGTGCTCAATTACAGTCATGTCCAACTCTTTGTGGCCCCATGGACTGTATCCCGCCAGCTCCTCTGTCCAGGGGATTCTCCAGATGTGAATCCTGAAGTGGGTTGCCATTTCCTCCTCCAAGGGATCTTCCCAACCCAGGAATCAAGCATCATGTTTCTCCTGCTTCATTAGCAGGCAGATTCTTTTTTTTAATGTCTGATCTTATTTATTTGTTACTCTTAGAACGTCTCATTTTTGACTGGACTCAGACCTAGAAGTAGAAGCTCTCAGAGAGGACAGCCTCCGTCTCTTGGCAATCTGTTCCTGCCATTTTTCTTCAGCCTCCTTCATTCTCTTGGCCAAAAGTTTAGCATATTCTGCAGCCTCTTCTTTGTTTTTCTTAGTGTGCTGTTTCTTCAGAGCGATACGCCGGCGTTTGTGTTGCAGAACTCAGTGGAGTCACGAGACGCTGACTCTTGGGTGCTTTAATCCTAGGTTTCTTACCTTCTTTGTTTAGGGGCTTGCGCACAACCTACTGGCAGACATCATCTTCTTTAGAGAGATTGAAAAGTTTGCGGATTCTGCTAGCTCTTTTGGCAGATTCTTTACCATTGAGCCACCTGGGAATCCTGTAAGGACCTATTCAGTTCAGTTCAGTCGCTCAGACTGGGTCACTCTAACTCTGCCTGGATGAGCATTATTATCACATCAGTTCTAAATAAATAACTGCTCACATACTTCTCATTAATGAGTACATCCAAATTATTATAGCCTGTGGAGTAGGAAATGGCGACCCACTCCAATACACTTGCCTGGGAAATCCCATGGACAGAGGAACCTGGCAATCTACAGTCCGGAGTCACAAAGAGTTGGATATGACTGAGCGTGTGAGCAATTACGGCCTGAATTTGAATTTTTTCCCCACAGCAATCTTACTCCTAGTCAAATATTTCAGATCATAACAATGTAACTTCTTCCAATGTAGCATGAAAAAAAATCTTAGAATATTTCCTTTGAACTGTAGTATTTTCTAATAGCTTCTGATCACAACATCTCTGAGAGCAGTTTCAGTTTATCTGTAGATGGTATTTTATCTGAAAAAAAAAGTACATAAATACATATATACATATATCATGGTAGCTTGTATTGATCAGCAAACAATCATGCTCCCTTCTCCCACCCTTACTCTGTGGGAAGACTATATTTCTCAGTCAATTATGGGTTAGTTCAGAAGACTTTCTTTGCAAACAGAATTTGAGAGGATGACTTATATTGTGTCCAAGCAGAAACCTCTAATACAAGTTTCAGATGAAGTTTAACAACATGCAAAGTGAATCTATGTAATGTATTAGATTTGTATTAGAGTTATGTATTAATCTAATTAGTGTATGTAATAATCTATGTATTAGAGTTATGGTCACGTTTGTGGGATGGGGTGATTTGACTGGAAGTGGGCACAAGGAAGACTTCCAGGTCCCGAAAATGTCCATATCGTGACATGGTGGTGATTTCATGGCAGTCACCATCTGTTTAAAGCCACCAAGCTATATAATCAACCTATCTGTACTTTTCTGCAGGTGTATCATATACCAATAATTTTTTTTTTCCTTTTTCAGAAGCATTTGGTTGCAATGTGAATGCTATGATCTTTGGGTCCTTGGGTCACAAACTTTGGGTTACAGAATCCAGGCTTCAGACTGTTTTCCCTGATGAGGAGTTGTTAAGGTGACTATGGTGATCCTTTCCAAGCCTGGGTGAAAGTTTCTGCTTCCTTTGGTCTTGACTTTGCCAGGTCAACTTCTGATTTCCCCATAGAATTCTTTAGCCCACTCTTGCTTATCAATCCGAGAGCTTAGAAATAAGTCTTAGGGTCCCAGATGGTAACACCCAAATGTGAAAATGGTGTACTTGGATTTTTTGTTTAACATTTTTCTCCTGCTGAGACTGAACCTTTTGAAATAAATTGCTTATCTAGTACTCTGTGGGGTAGTTAAATAAGAACATCAATCAGCCAACTTGTGGGATTAAGTGTTTTCTCCAGTTCTCATGTAATAGTTAATAACATCTATGGCATTTAGGTTCTTGGTCATCCCTGAGACAAGAAAAGATGAAATAACCATTATCTTTACTTAGTTGCCTCTTCCATTCGACTGTGACTTCCTTGAAGACAAGAAATTATCTCATTCATCTTCGTATCCCTGGCATCAAGCCCAATGCCTGGTACATAGTAGGTGCTCATTAATTTTGCTTAAATTAAAATGAATGAATAAGACCTTCACAAAACCTTTTGCCAGAAGCAATTTTAACATGCATTCAACATCCAAGGAGAGTGGGCTGCTGTTTTGGCAATAGCTCTGACATTGAATAATCTGGATGTTCCAAATTTCTTGTTGCTCATTTATCCTCAAGAAAAAAGGGAAGCAGGGGAGGATCGTGTTTGTGGGCCCAGCAGACACATCTCAGACTCATCACCCTGCACGACAGATCAGATGAGGCAGCAGTGAGACCAAGGCCACCTGCCCTGCTGTCTTCTGACTGCTGATGTTGCCTTAATCACCGAGCCGATGCAATTTCCTGCTGCTAACCCTTGCTATGGTCCCCTGGGAGGTCTCATTTGTCACTGTCATTACCTTTCAGATCAGCAAAACATCCATCTTTTGCTGGGCCCTCCTTCAGTGACTTGTTCAGGTGTATAGGTAGCTCAGGACAGTGGTCCTTGGTGCTTCAATATGAGGTGGATTCATGTACTTTGATATATTAACTCTATTAATAGTGATTCTGAGCAAAGGGTAAGCCTCAGTCTTATTTCAGAGGGATAATGCTTTATTTTTATGTATGCTTTACAAAACACTTTTTGCATTTTTTAATAACTCACATATTCTATAAAAAGAACTTGACTAAATCACTCCAATTCCACCAATGCTGTCACCTCTGATATTACCCTGAGCCAAATCAGTCCTCGTCCCCACCATCAGCTGAAAAACACGTACCAAACCCAAACATGTACCTAATCCTAAAGGTGTCTGAAGCACATGTGAAACTTTGGCACCCGCTCATATTTGACTCAAATATAGCTGGATTTCATATCTGACAAACATCTGCCTAGCATTTACTATGTGCCAGACACAGTTGTAAGAGTTTTGCAAATACAAACTCATTTCTAACACCAACATCTCAGTTCATGGATGAGGAAACTGAGGCACAGATAGACTCAGCATCATGTCCAAGGTCATAGCTAGTAAATGAAACTCGAACCCAGGGCCTCCTGCTCCTGAGTCCAAGCCCTTAGTCACCACAGTCAAACAACAGGGGGTCCTTGGACCTGAATGTCATGCTCAAAGCTTCCAACAGTGTTCTGACAACCCTATTTAATTACCTAATCAGTTCTTTCAACCCTGGCTCAGAACAGTGTGTGCGTCGGGAGGTTGGGGGGGGTGGGGGGCGGTATGTGCACATGTGTGAATTTACCAAGAACAACAGTCCCCAAAACTGTCCCTTTATCACCGTCTCTCACATTTTCCATCTCACGGTCACAGGCTGGGTTTCCAGAAGCAGATGTTCAGAGAGAATCTGAGGTGCAAGATGTTTCTCAGGAATCAACCCCTGTGAAGGGAAGGGAAAGAAGGCAGATGTGGGCAGGGAGGAGCCGAACTGTGAGGACCGCCTCCAGCGCCCCCGTCAGGCCGCGGAGAGTCCGGGGCGCACACAGCCCGTGCGGGTGACCGCGGGGAGCCGAGGCAGCGGGTGACCGCGGGGAGCCGAGGCGCGGGTGACCGCGGGGAGCCGAGGCAGCGGGTGACCGCCCGGAGCCGAGGCGCGGGTGACCGCCATGAGCCGAGGCAGCGGGTGACCGCGGGGAGCCGAGGCAGCGGGTGACCGCCATGAGCCGAGGCAGCGAGTGACCGCGGGGAGCCGAGGCGCGGGTGACCGCCATGAGCCGAGGCAGCGGGTGACCGCCGTGAGCCGAGGCAGCGGGTGACCGCCCGGAGCCGAGGCGCGGGTGACCGCGGGGAGCCGAGGCAGCGGGTGACCGCCCGGAGCCGAGGCGCGGGTGACCGCCGTGAGCCGAAGCAGCGGGTGACCGCCGTGAGCCGAAGCAGCGGGTGACCGCCGAGAGCTGAGGCAGCGGGGCCTTTGGTCACTCAGCCGGCTTGCTTGCCGGGATGAGGCCACCCCAGGAAGGGTATAACCTCAAAAGAGGCCCCTCTGCGGCTGAGCAGACCCTGGAGGAGCACAGTCCCCTCAGCGGGCACCTAGACTGTCCCTGAAGAAGGTCTGGGTAGTGGACCTCCTTGTGAGCCACACTCACTTTTACACTCGAGTCAATGTCTAGTCTTTAGCTTCCAGCTCCTACACAATCTGCGGCCCATTGCCTCTCTGACTTCACCCCCCTACTCTCTGCAGTTCACTGGTCTCCTCACCAGGCAAGGCCCTACCTCAGGGGTTTTGTCCTTGTTTTGACCCCCTGTTGTCTGACTGTGGCGATTCAGTGCTTGGGCTCAGAAGCAGGAGGCACTGGCTTAGAGTTTCATTTACTAGCTTACTCACAAGTTCACACCACTTGCTCTGTTGCCTGCTTCTTCTCTTGGCTCAAATATTACAACTCAGTGAAGCCTTTTCTGAACACTATTTTAAATACTTCTCATAGAGTACAAGGAACCCCATTCAATGCTCTATGGTAACCTAAATGAGAAGGAAATCCAAAGAAGAGGGGAAACTGTGTGTGTGCAGCTGATTCACTTTGCTCTACAGTAGAAACTAATACAGCATTGTAAAGCAACTATACTCCAATAAAAACTGACTTCATAAAATAAATAAATAAGATGGCTTCCCAGGTGGCTCAGTGGTGAAGAATCTGCCTGCAGTGCAGGAGACGTGGGTTTGATCACTGGGCTGGGAAGATCCCCTGTTGAAGGAAATGGCAACCCACTCCAGCATTTCTGCCTGGGAAATCCCATGGACAGAGGAGCCTGGTGGGCTACGCCCATGGGGTCACAAAAGAGCTGGACATGACTTAGGGACTAAACGACAACAACAACTCAAAAATAAATGAGATGAGTCCCTCTCACCGGCCCCAACCCTACACTAACACTCCCAATCCTTCTTCCTACCCTATTTCTCTCCGTACCATTTATCACCATCTGATGTAATATACAGTTAATAGCTTGTATACTTTAAATTCTTTTTCTTTATAAGCTCTGTGAAGACAGAGCTTCCCCTGACTCAGTTGTGCTCAAGGACTCATCCTCGGTACCAGACACAGTGTCTGGCACAGAGTTAACCCTAAGGCAATGCATGACTACACAGCGAGCAAAAGAAGGAGCCTTCTGCCTTCTCAGCTGCATCCACAAGCTCACGACAGGAGAGATGACTTCCATGAATTTCCTACCTTAGAGGGAAGGAACCCTGAACATGCAAACTTTTCATGTCAGCTCATTTAGAAGCAATATAAATCTTATACCTCAACCAACAATAAATACACTTTAATTCTAGTTCCTAGAACAATCAAACGCTTCTACTAAATTTTCCCATCAAATCCACATGGATTAAACACTAAGGTGAACAGAGCACCCAGCTACAGATTCCATTATCAGTAAACCCCATAGGCTCCATCTGCAGTTTACAGAAGACCTACTCTTGTTCCTCTTGAGTGAATCCTTGTCCCCTTTTCATGCCCTTTCCCTTGGGGTGATAGCCTTGAGAAACTGGGCTACTACCATCCTTTTCCACATTACTTCAATACCAGGTTTTACCAGTCAAGCTTTTTAGTAAACTCTGCTTTGCTCCATTGGTTAAGAGTGTGGGTTCACAGATCTGAAAGAGACACATGCACCCCAATGTTCATCGCAGCACTGTTTATAATAGCCAGGACATGGAAGCAACCTAGATGCCCATCAGCAGACGAATGGATGAGGAAGCTATGGTCCATATACACCATGGAATATTACTCAGCCATTAAAAAGAATTCATTCGAATCAGTTCTAATGAGATGGATGAAACTGGAGCCCATTATACAGAGCGAAGTAAGCCAGAAAGATAAAGACCATTACAATATACTAACACATATATATGGAATTTAGAAAGATGGTAACAATAACCCTATATGCAAAACAGAAAAAGAGACTCAGATGTATAGAACAGACTTGTGGACTTTGTGGGAGAAGGCGAGGGTGGGATGTTTCCAGAGAACAGCATCGAAACATGTATATTATCTAGGGTGAAACAGATCACCAGCCTAGGTTGGATGCATGAGACAAGTGCTCGGGCCTGGTGCACTGGGAAGACCCAGAGGGATCGGGTGGAGAGGGAGGTGGGAGGGGGGACCGGGATGGGGAATACATGTAAATCCATGGCTAATTCATTTCAATGTATGACAAAAACCACTGCAATGATGTAAAGTAATTAGCCTCCAACTAATAAAAATAAATGGAAAAAAAAAAGAGTGTGGGTTCATGATATCCATGAAACATAAACACACTCACAGACATAGAGAACAGACTCGTGATACCAAAGGGGAGTGGGGTGGGGTAAGGAAGGGTTGGGAGTTTGGGGTTAGCAGAAGCAAAGTTTTACATAAGTGAAAAAAAATGTTAGTTACTCAATCATGTCTGAATTTTTTCTTTGAGACCCCATAGACTCTAGCCCACCAGGCTCCTCTGTCCATGGAATTCTCTTAAGCAAGAATACTGGCGTGGGTTGCCATGCCCTTCTCCAAAGGATATTCCCAATCCAGGGACTGAACCTAGGTCTCCTGCATTGGAGGCAGATTCTTTACCATCTGAGCACCAGGGAGGCCTAAAAATTTTATATATAGGATAGATAAATAGCAAATATATTACAGGGAACTATATTCAATATCCTGTGATAAAGCATAATGAAAAAGGATATATATATGACTGAAACCCTTTGCTAAACCGCAGAAATTAACAAACACTGTAAATCAACTATACTTCAATTTAAAAAAATTAAAAAAAAAAAAAACCAGTGTGGGTTTTCTTACTCCACCACCTGCCAGAAGGGTGTCCTCTCGCACATTGCCTAATAGCCCCAAGCTTCAGTCTCCTCACATGATCTATCATATGGCATTTTAGACATGTAAAGCACACTGTTGAGACCTAGGAAATAAAAGTTTCTATGACTCCATGATTTCCAAAGTCTCTCTCTCTCCTGTCTTCCCCACTCCCCACTGAGTTGCTCTCAATTTTTCCTTCTCTCTAAGTCCTTCTTCCAAGTCTCACAACATCCTTAAATCTTAAAGACTGGCAGTCTTCTTGCCTCATTTAAAAATAATTTTATAAATCCACGAACCTATGGTCACCTTATCTTCGACAAAGGAGGCAAGGATATACAATGGAAAAAAGACAACCTCTTTAACAAGTGGTGCTGGGAAAACTGGTCAACCACCTGTAAAAGAATGAAACTAGAACACTTTCTAACACCATACACAAAAATAAACTCAAAATGGATTAAAGATCTAAATGTAAGACCAGAAACTATGAAACTCCTAGAGGAGAACCTAGGCAAAACACTCTATGACATAAATCACAGCAGGATCCTCTATGACCCACATCCCAGAATTTTGGAAACAAAAGCAAAAATAAACAAATGGGACCTAATGGAACTTAAAAGCTTTTGCACAACAAAGGAAACTATAAGCAAGGTAAAAAGACAGCCCTCAGATTGGGAGAAAATAATAGCAAACGAAGCAACAGACAAAGGATTAATCTCAAAAATATACTAGCAACTCCTCCAGCTCAACTCCAGAAAAATAAATGACCCAATCAAAAAATGGGCCAAAGAACTAAACAGGCATTTCTCCAAGGAAGACATACAGATGGCACAAAAACACATGAAAAGATGCTCAACATCACTCATTATCAGAGAAATGCAAATCAAAACCACAATGAGGTACCATTACACACCAGTCAGGATGGCTGCTATCCAAAAGTCTACAAGCAATAAATGCTGGAGAGGGTGTGGAGAAAAGGGAACCCTCTTACACTGTTGGTGGGAATGCAAATTAGTACAGTCACTATGGAAAACAGTGTGGAGATTTCTTAAAAAGCTGGAAATAGAACTGCCATATGACCCAGCAATCCCACTTCTGGGCATATACACTGAGGAAACCAGATCTGAAAGAGACACGTGCACCCCAATGTTCATCGCAGCACTGTTTATAATAGCCAGGACATGGAAGCAACCTAGATGCCCATCAGCAGACGAATGGATAAGGAAGCTGTGGTACATATACACCATGGAATATTACTCAGCCATTAAAAAGAATTCATTTGAATCAGTTCTAATGAGATGGATGAAACTGGAGCCCATTATACAGAGCGAAGTAAGCCAGAAAGATAAAGACCATTACAGTATACTAACACATATATATGGGATTTAGAAAGATAACCCTATATGCAAAACAGAAAAAGAGACTCAGATGTATAGAACAGACTTGTGGACTCTGGGAGAACGCAAGGGTGGGATGTTTCAAGAGAACAGCATTGAAACATGTATATTATCTAGGGTGAAACAGATCACCAGCCCAGGTTGGGTGCATGTGACAAGTGCTCGGGCCTGGGTGCACTCCACCCAGAGGGATGGGGTGGAGAGGGAGGTGGGAGGGAGGACCGGGATGGGGAATACATGTAAATCCATGGCTAATTCATTTCAATGTATGACAAAAACCACTGCAATGATGTAAAGTAATTAGCCTCCAACTAATAAAAATAAATGGAAAAAAATAAAATAAAATAAATAAAAACAATTTTATAGGTGGGTTCACAGCTATAGATGATAGTAATTCCCAGGACTCAAAGATCATTTGGGGCTGGGGTGAGATAAAAATAGATCAGACCCAACTCAGAAGGAGAAGCATATCCAGCAACAGGAGACATCTTCCCCTTCTGTGGTCCTAAACTCCTCACAGCAACGTCATGGAACTGCCCACTAGTCCCCTGTCCCCAGAGGGGGAAAATGTGTAGCTCTTTGAATCACTATGAAACATAAAACATGGTATTTCACAAAGCCAGTTTCTTCATTATGAAATCTAAGTCACCATTTTATTTACTTTGCAACAGACTAGTAGTTTGTCATTGTTTTAAATAAAGTTGGAAAACCAAAAGCAAGATAATATGTGAGCGCCACCTTGTGGATACATTTATAACCACTGCATAAACTTGGGCCCGATCAGCTTTTATTCCCTGAACACGTGTTTAATGTGCTGACGCTGCCGAGAAGGCAATAAAGGGACAAAAACCCTTGGTCTCCTGGAACTTACTTTCTACTGGGAAAACAGAAAATAAACACAATCAGTATGTGAAATATATAACGTATTAGACGTAGTGGAGAAAAGTAAAACAAGGAAGAGCAGCAAGGTATGGGACTTCAATTTAAAATCACATACTATCTTATTCTTGGAGAGCATAAATGCCATAGATAACAACGTATTATGTCTAAGTTGTGCTGAGCATCCATTTCCTTGCTTCCTTTCGTGTTCCAGTTCATCATTCTTGATATACTTACAAATGGCCAGGGCTTGCAACAGTTGCATACTTAATGGCTAAAAGAACTGAACAATTCATATCTCTCTAAATTTGTATTTATTTGGGTCCAAAAAAATGTATACTAGAGCTAGATTCTAGAATGCTGTTTAAAGAGATGATGAAAATGGCAATGTAAGTGATCATAGTTTACAGAATAAAATTTAAATATTCTGAAATATTGTTTACAACAGTGATAATGTATTATCTGCAACCTCAATTACAGTACTTGAACATGACATGTAGAAGTTGTGGTTTATTTCCAAACCTTATTGCTAGTTCAGCCGAGCAAAGTTCCTCCTAACTGAATTGAAATTAATTTTTTTAAATTGATCTATAAAATTTTGAGCAATACTTTGCTAGTGTGTGAAATGAGTGCAATTATGCAGTAATTTGAACATTTTTGGCATTGCTCTTCTTTGGGATTGGGATGAAAAGTGACCTTTTCCAGTACTGTGGCCACTGCTAAATATTGCAAATTTGCTAGCATGTTGAGTGCAGCACTTTAACAGCATCATCTTTTAAGATTTGAAATAGCTCAACTGGAATTCCATCACCTCCACTAGCTTTGTTCGTAGTGATGTTACCTAAGGCCCACTTGACTTCTCATTCCAGGATGTCTGACTCTAGGTGAGTGATCACACCATCATGGTTATCTAGGTCATGAAGATCCTTTTTGTATAGTTTTTCTATGTAAAATTTTCCAAGCCAGGCTTCAACAGTACATGAACCATGAATTTCCAGATGTTGAAGCTGGATTTAGAAAAGGCAGAGGAACCAGAGATCAAATTGCCAACATCCACTGGATCATCAGAAAAGCAAGAGCTCCAGAAAAACATCTACTTCTGCTTTATCGACTACGCCAAAGCCTTTTGACTGTGTGGATCACAATAAACTGTGGAAAATTCTGAAAGAGATGGGAAGACCAGACCACCTGACCTGCCTCCTGAGAAACCTGTATGCAGGTCAGGAAGTAACATGAACCAGAACATGGAACCAGACATGGAATAACAGACTGGTTCCAAATCAGGAAAGGAGTATGTCAAGGCTGTATATTGTCATCCAGCTTATTTAACTTATATGCAGAGCACATCATGCAAAATGCCAGACTGGATGAAGCACAAGCTGGAATCAAGATTGCTGGGAGAAATATCAATAACCTCAGATATGCAGATGACATCACCCTTATGACAGAAAGCAAAGAAGAACTAAAGAGCCTCTTGATGAAAGTGAAAGAGGAGAGTGACATAGTTGGCTTAAAACTCAATAATCAGAAAACTGAGATCATGGCATCTGATCCCATCACTTCATGGCAAATAGATGGGGAAACAATGGAGAGAGTGACAGGCTTTATTTTGGGGGGCTCCAAAATCACTGCAGATGGTGACTGCAGCCATGAAATTAAAAGATGGTTGCTCCTTGGGGAAAAAACTGTGACCAACCTAGACAGCATGTTAAAAAGCAGAGACATTACTTTACCAACAAAAGTCCGTCTGGGCAAAGCTATGATTATTCCAGTAGTCATGTACGGATATGAGAGTTGGACTATAAAGAAAGCTGAGCACAAAAGAATTGATGCTTTTGAAATATGGTGTTGGAGAAGACTCTTGAGAGTCCTTTGGACTGAAAGGAGATCCAACCTGTCAATCCTAAAGGAAATCAGTCTTGAATATTCATTGGAAGGACTGATGCTGAAGCTGAAACTACAGCACTTTGGCCACCTGATGTGAAGAACTGACTCATTGGAAAAGACTCTGATGCTGGGAAAGATTGAAGGTGGGAAGAGAAGGTGACAACAGAGGATGAGATGGTAGGAGGGCATCACTGACTCAATGGACATGAGTCTGAGCAAGCTGCAGGACTTGGTGATGGACAGGGAAGACTAGCATGCTGCAGTCCATGGGATCGCAGAGTCAGACACAACTGAGTGACTGAACTGAACTGAATCTATAAAATGCAATGATTCAACAAGAGTGGTCTAATTTGATAAAACTGCCAATAGAACATTAACTATGTGTAAATGTTAATAGTGAAAGCACATATTTTACTGAAATAAAGTTTTAAAAAATAACATCTATGAAAGAGAAAGTGTTAGTCGCTCAGTCATATCTGATTCTTTGTGACCCCATGGACTCGCCAGGCTCCTCTGTCCATGGGATTTTCCAGGCAGGAATACTGGAGTGGATTTCCATTCCCTTCTCCAGGGGATCTTCCCAATCTAGGGATTGAACCTGGGTCTACTGCATTGCAGTCAGATGCTTTACCATCTGAGCCAGCAGAGAAGTCCAAAACATCTATAGGGTAGACATATAGTAATTCACAAGGTAAACTCTTTCTATACTCAACCAAATATCGCATTCCCATAGAACACCCAGATATACACACAATAATAATTCAATCATCTGTGATGTTTTGCTTACTGTTGGTCAGATAAAAACCATTCATTGTTTTTTACTTTTTCAACATAAGATTATACATTAAAGTAGGAGGATAGAACATATTTTTAATAACTTTGTTAGATTGACTCATAAAATTTAAATATTTATTATGTTTGGTACAATTTTTATTTTGGCCCTGAACCCCTTGTGTTTTAGGGAAATCCATTTGGAGGTTATTGCAATAAAAAGGAAAATCAAGGTCATAAATGATGGTGCTTTGATCAGAGTAGTGACAAAGGAGATATGAGAAGTCATCAAATTCTTGATACTTCCTGAGGAAAGCACCAAAAGGATTTCCTGACAGATTGGATTTAAGTGTGAAAGGGAAAAATCACATGACCCAAGCTTTTTGGCCTGTTCAACTCCAGAAAACTTGTCATTTTGTGAGTTACATTAGGATGTGGGAGGGCAGCTTGAGGAGACTTTCAGAAGCTTGTTTTGTCGTGTTAAGCCAGCGATGCAGTTTAATTCTCAATGGTTTACTACTCAGGGGAGATCCACTCTGTTTTTTGTGCTTCTGACAGGATGGGAGACGTGGTATAGTTGAAATAAAGTGACACTGCTGTGCCACTTCACTCTTGTAGTAGAGAGTGGCATAAAGAACCTAGAAGCCACCTCCCAAAGCCATCCCTAAGGCTAAGAGCTGGGATGCCCTGGGGAAAGCTCATAACTAACCACCAATCCTGGATCTTAACCCCAAACTCTTAACTTCAGACTTCCTATAAAATGTTTATCACAAACACACATGCAAGACACGACTGGATATCATAAAGCCTCTGTGTGAACTGTTGCGCTCTTACTGGCCCTCTTCCCAGCTGCCTTTTACATCACATCCTTTGATGTGGTTCCTCTTGCATCTTCCTCAGCTAGCTGGCTCTCACCCTCCCCAAGTCCCTCCAACCCAAAGATGGAGACGGCATAAATTTAAAAATAAATCTATAAGAGCACTTTGTTTTTGTTCAGTCACCCAGTTGTGTCCAGCTGTTTGCAAACCCATGGACTGCAGCATGCCAGACCTCTCTGTCCGTCACCATCTCCGGAAGTTTGCCTAAGTTCATGTCCATCACATTGGTGATGCCATCCAGCCATCTCATTCTCTGATGCCCTCTTCTCCTTCAGCCCTCGATCTTTTCCAGCATCAGGGACTTTTCCAATGAGTCAGCTGTTCACATCAAAAAATGACCAAAATACTGGAGTTTCAACTTCAGCATCAGTCCTTCCATCGAGTACTCAGGGTTGATTTCCCTTAAGATTGACTGGTTTGATCTCCTTGCTGTCCAAGGGACTCTCAGGAGTCTTCTCCAGCGCCACAGTTGGAAGGCATTGATTCTTCAGTGCTCCATCTTCTTTATAGTCCAGCTCTCACAGCTGTGCGTGGCCACTGGGAAGACCATAGCCTTGACTATATGGACTTTTGTCGGCAGAGTAATGTCTCTGTTTTTCAGCACACTGTCTAGCTTTCCTGCCAAGAAGCAAATATTTTCTGGTTTCATGGCTGCAGTCACCATCTGCAGTGATTTCAGAGCCCAAGAGGAGGAAATTTGTCACTTCCACCTTTTCCCCCCTCTATTTGCCATGGAGTAATGGGGCTAGATGCCATGATCTTAGGTTTTTAATATTTAGTTTTAAGCTGGCTCTTTCACTCTCCTCCTTTGCCCTCATCAAGAGGCTGTTTAGTTCCTCTTCGCTTTCTGCCATTAGAGTGGTATCATCTGCATCTGAGGTTATTGATGTTTCTCCCACCTATCTTGATTCCAGCTTATAACTCATCCAGCCTGGTATTTCTCATGATGTGATCAGTGTATAGATTAAATAAATAGGATGACAGTCCTGTCATACTTTCTCAGTCTTGAACCAATCAGTTAGTTGTTCCATACAGTGTTCTAACTGTTGCTTCTTGACCTGCATACAGGTTTCTCAGGAAACAAGTAAAATGGTCTGTTATTCCCATCTCTTTAAAAGCTTTCCACAGTTTATTATGATCCACACAGTCAAAGTCTTTGCTGTAGTTGATAAAACAGAGGTGAATGTTTTTCTGGAATTCCCTAGCTCTCTCTATGATCCACCGAATGTTGGCAATTTGATCTCTGGTTCCTCTTCCTTTTCTAAATCCAGCTTGGACATCTAGAAGTTCTTGGTTCACCTAATGCTGAATCTTGGCAAGCAAGATTTGAAGCATGAACCTTACTAGCATCGAAAATGAGTGCAATTGTCTGATGGTTAGCACATTCTTTAGTACTGTCCTTCTTGGGAATTGGGATGAGGATTGACCTTTTCCAGTCCTGTGACCACTGCCAGGTCTTCCAGATTTGCTGACATATTGAATGCAACACCTTGATGCCATCATCCTTTAAGGTTTTGAATAGTTCTCCTGGAATTCAGTCACATCCACTACTTTATTATAAGAGCATACAGAGAGACAAAACTGTAAGTTCCTGGAATCTCTTCACTATCCCATCCTCAAACTGGAAAAGAAAATTCTAAATACAAGTATCACTATTTTAATCACTTGGAAATTCTTACCCTCTCTCTGACAAATACAAGCAAAGCCACAATTAAAGCAATATTACAATCTAAATAGAGAAGAATTTGCTGAAGGAAGGGCAAACTCTTGAGAGAAAACTTTACCCCAGCCTGATGGGTAATCTTTGGATGAGAAACTATTGCAGTATTTCCAAAATTGGCATCTTACAGAATGCTGTTCCATGGGATGTTGCTTGATGAACTCTGTATTCAAAATAAGTATAGGATCATTGGATAAAGCAAAGTTAAACAAATTTATTTTCTGTGGGAATGTCAGGGACTACACTCACATGCTTTATAAACCTTTAAGAGGGAAACAGAATATAACATTTTCAACATTTGTTTGACACAGAATCCATTCTTTGCAGTAGCTCATAAAAACAACTTCCAGTAATGGTTTTCCTCTGAATATAGTTTGGGAAACATTTATCAGAAATGAATTATGTTTTTCAGAGTTTATCTGGCAAAGCAAGGCCAGAAAATCCGCCATCACCCAGTCCCTTATCTGACCACCAAGATTTGCAAATCTGTATAACTATATGCCTTCATTAAACCAAATTCAATTTAGAGTCAATAAATTCACTTCTTTAAAAAAAAAAAATGAGGCTGCTAAGTTATTATATATTCACAGTATTAGTCACATTGCAAATGAATTCCCAATACTCACCTGTTCCAGCAGTGTTATTACTGAATAACCAGAATTAATTATTTTAGAGATTATAATGAAGCCAAAGAATTTATCCAAATTAAATGTTCTTCCATAAAGAAAGGGCTGAAATTTTAGATCAATAATGATTTAATTTTCCTCTGGAATCTTTGGGGGGGGGCATTCAATTCTTCTAAGCACAATAATTAGATGAATGGTTGGATCTTTGCTATGATGAAGCAATATCTTTATCAACTTTCTTTTTATCTTTCACCCAACACACAAGTCCATATAATACAGGGTTTTTATGAGCAAACACTTACACAGTGATTAATTTTAAAGATACTTTAGCTAGTCTTTATTATTCTTTCTGTGTTTTTATCCTGAATTAAACTAACATGGGACTAGTTCCATTTCATTGGAAGGCAATCCTCCCAACAGAATTAAAAATATTTGAGAAATGTCTGCCCACTATATGTCATCTGTTAGCCTCATATTCACACAGAAGAGAGTTATATACATGTGTATGAAATATAGAAAATATTTAGTAAGAATGTATTTATTATAAATCTTCATATTTTTATATACAGATATTGTTATTTAAAGGACATAAGAAATGCCATTATAATGCTAAAATGAAAAAACTTGGCTACAAAATTAATAGATACATGCTCTCAAATATGTGTAAATATTCTAAAAGGTGATGTCTTAAAATAGGAATTATTCAACCTAAGTTATATCATTTTTTTCTTAATTTTTATGTATTATTTTTATAATTATGAAAATAATGAAGGTTATTTTTTCCAACAGCACTGCCCAATGTTACTTGACTTCTACTAAACCCAAACTAGAGTGTTGAAGACATAAGATTATGGTGAAATGCCAAGGTTTTCATCTGGGTACAAAAGGAACCCAGTAAAAATGCTGTCATCCTCAGCACTGACATACACCCCATTCCAATCCTTTGAAACTTCCAGCCAGACTTGGTCCCCTGCTCTTAATTTCAGGATGATGAGGAGAGAGGTCTGGTCTATTTCATGACCATAGAGCGTCTCTCTGGACTTGAACTGCTTCCTGTTCCAGGCCACCAGGCTGATCCGAGCAGGTCGGCCCCTCACGGTGACGTGGTAGGAGAAAACATAGGTCCCAGGGACACTACAGTTAAATTTCCCAGTGACGGGGCTATAATTCCCTTGGTCATTATAGAGAACCTTGTCAAACTTGATGGGGGCATTGGGAGGCGGGAAGGGCCTGGATAAAGCGGCACTGAAAGCCGACCGGGGGACTCTGGCCCCCTCCCCCTTGCAGCCCTTGGGGCCCCGAGAACCCTTCTTCCCGATCGACCCCCTGACCCCTTTGCTCCCCAGCTCGCCCTTGGGTCCCGCGGGACCCACGAGACCAGGAGGACCCAACTCTCCCTTTTCTCCTTTGAGTCCTGGATCACCCGGCACCCCAGGCAGGCCGTCTGAGCCCCTTTGCCCTTCCATCCCATTATCTCCTTTGCTGCCTTTCTCTCCTTTCGTGCCCTCCTCGCCCTTTTCTCCCTTTCCCCCCCTCTCCCCGGAATCTCCGCCGTAGCCCTTGTCCCCCACTTCGCCCTTCTCTCCCTTGGCGCCAGGCTCTCCGTTCAAGCCGGGTGCTCCCACAGGCCCTCTGTCTCCTTTATCTCCTTTGGTCCCGTTGGCACACGGGTCCCCCTCCGAGCCTTTCTGTCCTTTCACTCCTGTTGGGCCAATGTTTCCTGCGTCCCCCTTAGGACCGATTCCACCTGAAATGGAAAATTGAAGTCATGGTTAAGGCTCACATAGGGTCTGACCAGGATGCTATCATCAGTGCATGGATGTGCTCAGCCTATGTCCGACTTTGTGCTGCCCCGTGGGCTGTAACCCTCCAGGCTCCTCTGTCCATGGAATCTCCCAGCAAGAATACCAGACTGGGATGCCGTTTTCTTCTCCAGGGGATCGTCCTGACCCAGAGATCAAACCTGCATCTCTGGCATCTCCTACATTGGCAGGCAGGTTCTTTACCAGCTGAGGCTATTATCAGAGAGCTCACAAAAGGAAATAGCACCTCCTAACTGGAACTGGAAATCTGGTTCTCCCCTGAGCAATAGTGGCTCTGAGGAGACTCCTACACTGAGTCGTTCAAATAATGCTACTCTCTCATAAGGGGAAGAGCTAATGCTACTGAAAACAATAGCTTATATTTAGATATTGTGTACTGACTGTTAAGATGAGGAAGTATTAGAACTATAGTTGCCCACTGTGTTCTATTACACTTTGCATTTTGGCCCAATCCAGCTATTCTCATACATCTCCACATTGCCCATCAAAACCCAGAATCTTCCAGGGAAAGAACCTCAACCCGGAAAGATTGAGGTATCTTTTCCCCAAGGACAGCTAGAGAAATGAGCAGAGCTCAGATACTTCTACCATCTCCAGACTCCTAAACTAGTGCTGGTGACATTCCACCAATCAGTACACTGAATTATTAGAAGATTATTAATAATTTATATTTCCCTTTGACCTCCTTGATAACTTTAAATACAAACAGGAAGAAAATTAAAGGCTTTACTGCACATGTGACCGCACACAATAGATATACTGATAAGCTCTTGAGAGTCCCCTGGACAGCAAGGAGACCCAACCAGTCCATCCTAAAGGATATGAGTCCTGGGTGTTCATTGGAAGGACTGATGTTGAAGCTGAAACTCCAACACTTTGGCCATCTGGTACAAAGAGTTGACTCACTGGAAAAGACCCTGATGCTGGGAAAGATTGAGGTCAGGAGGAGAAGGGGACGACAGAGGATGAGATGGCTGGATGGCATCACTAACTCAATAGACATGGGTTTGAGTGGACTCCAGGAGTTGGTGATGGACAGGGATGCCTGGCATGCTGCAGTTCATGGGGGTCGCACAGAGTTGGACACGACTGAGCGACTGAACTGAACTGAACGGAATGGATAAGCTACCTGGTTCTCCAGGCTTTCCTGGGTATCCTGGAACTCCGCTCGCTCCTCGGTCCCCACGTTCTCCCTTGAGTCCTAAAGTGATACCAAGATTAGCTGTTTTCCAGCTATATTAATCACGATATAACTAACATTCCAGTGTTTCCTTTATCAAAATGTGTAAAGGTAAAGACAATATGGGAAAAGAATTCATTGAGCATCATTAGGAACATTTTATTCCAATTGATGGTAAACCATTTAAAGGAACCACTTAAAGGATTTGGAGGTAGTGCCGAAGCTCTTCGGACAGAGTTCAGCTTTTGCCTCAGCATTCTTGTAGTTTTTCAGATCTCATACAAAACTCTTGATATCCTGCTTTACATTATATACGTCTGTGTTTGTGCACTTCCTATTATGAATTTTGAATGACAGTTTAAAAGTCCTCTTTTTTATATTCCTCATAATGCCTGAGAAATAGTGCCATGCACTGTATAAGCTGACAGAGTACAACATTTTGCAATCAGCTAAAACTATTCATGGTAAAAACCCACTTAGGAAAAAAATATTGTCCTTGACATACATAGAGCATCAAGGAAAAGCAGATTTTCATTTTGTTTGGATGTTTTTCATATGCTCTTTGGGCAAATTATAAAACTGAAAATTCATGTTTTAAAAAAATTAAAATATCTGGGGTATTAGATATTTGCTGTATTACCACAAAATGAACTTTTATACTGGGCCTGGCCAAAGGCCAACCTTATTACAGTACAGCCACTCTAGATTTAATTATAAATAATAATAGCAAAAATAATAGTAATAACAATAACTAACTCTCATTGAGCATTTACTTTGCACCACGTAATGTTCCAAACTCTTACCATGGATTTTTGCATTTCAACCTTTTTAAATAAAATATTAACATTTATTTGATAATAAGACAGTCTCTAATATAACAGGGAAACTCATACAACAAAGCACATTTCATCACCTGGGACGTTTTTCATTTCCAAAAGTCTGTAGCATTTCTCATCAAGAAAGAGCAGATGTTTTTGTCAACATTTTGTCAACAGAAGGAGCTTAGGCATGAAAAAGTTTAGAAATTTGTACAGAGTCAAACATGATTGTATATAATATTGGTTGGCATCAATTTGCCAGCCATATTATTTATGATATAAACAACATATTTTGTTTCATTTTTGCCAGGGAAAAAGAAACCCTAAACCAAATTAAAAGTCATGAGAAAAGACTCAGCCAAATTTCATAAGACTAGCTAGAGAAATCCACCTCCATCCCCCCCACCCCCACCACCCCACCATAAGCCAGTCAGCATAGTTTTCTAAGTAGCTGGCTCTTCCATTATCATTCCACATGAAATTTAAATTTTGGAAATTAACCCATAGGCCATCAGGAAAATGTCTGTATACCTTTCAAGGGAACGTAACTATGAATGGAAGTGAAGGAATAATTCTATTCCCAGTCCTTGTCAATATTCATATCCTGACCTTCACTGCACAGTTATTCTGATTCTCGAGTTCATTTAAAGAGTTTAATGACTTACAATGAACTTACTCAATCAGATAATGATTATCCAAAATGCAGTCATTCTACTCATTTATTTTTTTCACTGTAAGTCTTAAGCAAGAGTCCAAGTTAAGTGGAAGTAAAAGGAAAGTACAGTTGTCACTTTATAGACTGGCTAAATGAATTTCTACTTTTGATCCTTCATCAAAGCATATTCTTAAGAACTTTATTTTACAATACTTGCCTGTTTTTTTCTTCTACTTGCAGAAGTCTAACTTCCAAAATGTATGAATCACTGGGGAAGTTCATCACTCATCTTTATTTCACAGAGCTTTCTGCTAACATAATTCAGCCACAGAAGGATTAAATGTTTCCGAGAATGAAAATCGCCTAACTGACAAGTGTGAAGTGGCTCTCTCTTACCTTAGCATCTTTTCTGAGTAATTACTTCACTGACTGTTCTACCAGAAGTGAGTTAGGCAGTTCCTGAGCCATGCAGAGGGTGATGTATAGATGATATTAGATTTTTTGACTTGTGACACTGAGGCTAAGACATTTACCTTGATGGATAGATGGTATTTCTACAGGCTGGTGGTATTCCCTGAGGAATTTCTAAATGTCCCAGTGAATCTGCAACCTTCCTTCAATACCTCAAAGCACTTACAGAGCCAGGGATTTCCCCGGGCTGGACACCCTCTTTGCTGATAAATCTGTGGAATTATAGAATTTCTGAGCTGGAAGAGATTTAGTAAAGCACACAAAACAACAAATCTTCTTTAAACAGAGTATAAAGAAATATCTAGTCTAGTCCCCTCAATATCCAGATGAGGTAAAGTGATGGGTCCAAGGTCACTGCAATTAGCCTGATGTCTTCTATTTTAATTCAGTTTTCTTCCCACTGTTGACACCACCTCTGATTTGAGAGAGCTAAAGGATATGTCATATTTTTCTTAGCAGGTAGGCCATTTGTCTAAATGGAATATTCTAGAGGATTGACTGCTCTGATTAGTTTTATCTAGTAAGAAGTTAATTTGCATCATAAAGAAGAACTCAAATGGGAATATATAGGAAAAGATCCCCTTGAATTATCCGACATTCCATTGGTTAGGGCTCTGTGTTCCACTGCAGATGGCAGGGGTTTGAACCCTGGTCAGGGAATTAAGATCCTGCAAACTGCAAGGTGTTGGCAAATTAAAACAATAGAAAAGCACCCTTCCTCAGAGTCTCTGTGCCCTGTGGCTCCGTCACTGGGTCAGCCAGGTGGACTATGAGAAATAGAAAAGATGTGTGTGTGTGTGTGTGTGTGTGTGTGTGTGTGTGTGTTGTGAAAGAGAGATTACCAGGCAAGTTTATAATTCTCAGTTGGCTATTTATAAAGTTAACATTTTAATATCAAATGTAACTCATAGTATGTCTTACCAAGTTTTTACATTTTAAAAACTTGATCCACCTGCAAGAAGCTGGTATTTACTTAGCAAGCTGCTCTTCTTAAAAATGACGCAGAACATCTGTTGAGTTTCGACATGAAATGAATATAATCACCTACCTCTCTCTCCTTTCTGGCCTTTTGGACCTTGGGGTCCAACAATTCCTGGTGACCCTGGGATCCCTATATCACCAGCCTCTCCCTTAAAACCTGGAAATGAGATTTAAAAGCCATCAGGGCAGGGAAATTCTCTTCTGAAATTCACTAGTTCAAAAACAGCAGTCACTTTGTTGAGGCCAATGATTGTCAGTGTCCTAATGATAAGATCTGGGTGAGAATTAACTATTACAGAGTTCTAAGGACAATATTTTTGTCTGATTTGCAATTTTGCACTACCTGAATAGATAAATTGAGCCCATTAGTACTTGTCACTGAATTCATGGCAGTGATCAAATGATTCAGAGAAGCAGTACTATATCAAACAATAGGAACAAAATATTATCTGACTCTTAAGCTCATGTGGACTGCACTTTCAAATAAGAAGTAAAACCAGAATACCTAGCACTGTGGCTTTTCCCGTTCCTTCTCTTAGGCACTGACTCAGGAACCACTGCAGTCATACACCAAGCATCCTGCTAGGTGTCAGGAATCAGCCATCAACATTCCAGCAGCCCCTTTTCCCCCATGGAGCTGAGAGCCCACAAAAGAGAAACATGAGCAAATAACCACACAAATAAATAGAAACGGCTACACTGCTGTTAGCAATGTGAGGAAAAGAAGAAGTTCCTATTGTAGATTGTGGTTTAAAAAAAAAATTAACTTAAGGGATCAGAGTAGACATCCTGGAAAAAATAAGAGGACATTAAGCTAAGACTTAATGAACAAATTAGAATTTTACAAGACTAAAAAAAGAAAAAAACAAAAAACAAAAAGATGAGTATTTCAGGAAAAACAGCAGTGGAAAAGACCATGAACAGACCTAGTGATCAGGGTAAAGAGGGCCAAGGGGCAAATGGTGTGGGGTTCATAACGTCACTAGTTCCTTGCTTGTCCCAGCAGTCTGGATCCCTTCTACTTACCTGGGCCACACAGAGACCCAGGCCAAAGACAGTTATCCTTCCTGCAACCCCAGCCTTGTTTAGGCATAGGAACTGTTTTGCAACCCCTGACTGCAATAATGTGTGGCCAGTTTCTTTGAAAGTTAACTCTATAGATAAGTGCACACAATTAAATTGTAATCTTTTATCTTAATTATTACAATTAATGCTGATGGAATGCAGAAAATTATATTCAATCTGTTGAATTTCCTCTTTGAAAGAACACTGTATTTGTTTGGATGAGGCACTTTAATAAATTGCTTGCAACAGAGGCTAAGGCTGAAGGCACGCTTAAATGGTGGTTAAGCTCCTCTGTCTAGAAAAGCAGGAAGAGCAGAAAGGAAAGTAATGGAGAAAAAATGGGGGTGGGGGCGGGGCAGAAGCAAGCAGGGGCAGTTAGTCACTGTGCAATGATCCCCTTCTTCATGACACTTAAATGCCTGATGTGGTCGTGAGGGAAATGATAAAGGGCAGTGTCCAGTTCGGCACAGGGAGCATAAAGCAACTGTCTGCAAGGTTACAAGGGGGTTACAAGGTTACAACCTACTGGGGCCACTCTTCCATCTAGGTGAGACCTACATCCTGGTTAGTTTAGTGTAAATCCCAGAAGGCTAGACTTAATTGAAGAGCTGGGGCTGGAAGCTGCAAAAATTGAGTTTGATTCCAGGTTCAACACTCTCAGGTTACATGACCTCTAGAATTACATAAAACTCTCTGAAATGCAATTAAATCATCCACTGACATGTAATAATATTTTAAACATTTTCTACAAAGATGAGAAACAATAAAGTGCTTAAGAGTTCTTGGCACCCATTAGGTAGTTTGGTCATGTCTGACTCTTTGTGACCCCATGGACTGCAGCACGCCAGGCTTCCCTGTCCTTCACCAACTCTCAGAGCTTACTCAAACTCATGTCCATTGAATCAGTGATACCGTCCAACCATCTCATCCTTTGCTGTCCCCTTCTCCTCCTGCCTTCAATCTTTCCCAGCACCAGAGTCTTTTCCAATGAGTCAGTTCTTCAGATCAGGTGGTCAAAGTACTGGAGTTTCAGCTTCAGCATCAGTCCTTCCAATGAATTTTCAGGATTGATTTCCTTTAAGACTGACTGGTTGGATCTCCTTGCAGTCCAAGGGATTCTCAACAGTCTTCTCCAGTAGCACATTTCAAAAGTATCAGTTCTTCAGTGCCATATCTTCTCTGTAATCCAACTCTCACAACCATACATAGCTACTGGAAAACCAGAGTTTTGACTATATGGACCTTTGTTGACAAAGTAATGTCTCTGCTTTTTAATAGTCTGTCTAGGTTTGTCATAGCTTTTCTTCCAAGGAGCAAGCATCTTTTAATTTCATGACTGCAGTCACCATCTGCAGTGATTTTTGGAGTTCAGACATCTTGGAGTGCAAAGTCAATTGGGCCTTAGGAAGCACCACTATGAACAAAACCACTGGAGGTGGTGGAATTCCAGTTGAGCTATTTCAAGTCCTAAAAGATGATGCTGTTAAAGTGCTGCATTCAGAATACCAGCAAATTTGGAAAGCTCAGCAGTGGCTACAGGACTAGAAAAGATCAGTTTTCATTTCAATCCCAAGAAGGGCAGTACCAAACACTTGTTCAAACTTCCATACAATTGTACTCATCTCACATGCTAGTAAAATAATGTTGAAAATTTTCCAAGCTAGGCTTTAACTGTATGTGAACCAAGAACTTCCAGATGTTCAAACTGGTTTTAGAAAAGGCAGAGGAACAAGAGATCAAATTGTCAACATCCGTTGGATCACAGAAAAAAGCAAGAGAATTCCAGAAGAACATCTACTTCTGCTTCATTTACTATGCTAAAACCTTTGACTGTGTGGATCACAACAAACTGTGGAAAATTCTTAAAGAGATGGGAAGACCAGACCACCTTACCTGCCTTCTGAGAAATCTGTATGCAGGTCAAGAAGCAACAGTTAGAAGCCGACATGGAACAGACTGCTTCCAAATTGGGAAAGAAGTACATTAAGGTGTATATTGTCAGCATGCTTGTTTAACTTATATGCAGAGTCAGTTCACTTCAGTTCAGTTCAGTCGCTCAGTCATGTCCAACTCTTCGCGACCCCATGAATCGCAGCACACCAGGCCTCCCTGTCCATCACCAACTCCTGGAGTTTACTCAAACTCATGCCCATCGAGTCGGTGATGCTATCCAGCCATCTCATCCTCTGTCATCCCCTTCTCCTCCTGCCCCCAATCCCTCCCAGCATCAGGGCCTTTTCCAACGAGTCAATTCTTCGCATGAGGTGGCCAAAGTATTGGAGTTTCAGCTTCAGCATCAGTCCTTCCAATGAACACCCAGGACTGATCTTTAGGATGGACTGGTTGGGTCTCCTTGCAGTCCAAGGGACTCTCAAGAGTCTTCTCCAACACCACAGTTCAAAAGCATCAATTTTTCGGTGCTCAGCTTTCTTCCCAGTCCAACTCTCACATCCATACATGACCACTGGAAAAACTATAGCCTTGACCAGACGGACCTTTGTTAGCAAAGTAATGTCTCTGTTTTCTAATATGCTATCTAGGTTGATCACAACTTTCCTTCCAAGGAGTAAGCGTCTTTTAATTTCATGGCTGCAGTCACCATCTGTAGTGATTTTGGAGCCCAAAAAAATAAAGTCTGACACTGTTTCCACTGTCTCCCCATCTATTTACCATGAAGTGATGGGACCAGATGCGATGATCTTAGTTTTCTGAATGTTGAGCTTTAAGCCAACTTTTTCACTATCCTCTTTCACTTTCATCAAGAGGCTTTTTAGTTCCTCTTCACTTTCTGCCATAAGGGTGGTGTCATCTGCATATCTGAGGTTATTGATATTTCTCCCGGCAATCTTGATTCCAGCTTGTGCTTCTTCCAGCCCAGCGTTTCTCATGATGTACTCTGCATATAAGTTAAATAAGCACGGTGACAATATACAGCCTTGACGTACTCCTTTCCCAAGTTGGAACCAGTCTGTTGTTCCATGTCCAGTTCTAACTGTTGCTTCCTGACCTGCATACAGGTTTCTCAAGAGGAAGATCAGGTGGTCTGGTCTTCCCATCTCTTTCAGAATTTTCCACAGTTTATTGTGATCCACACAGTCGAAGGCTTTGGCGTAGTCAATAAAGCAGAACTAAATGTTTTTCTAGAACTCTCTCGCTTTTTCGATGATTCAGCAGATATTTGCAATTTGATCTCTGGTTCCTCTGCCTTTTCTAAAACCAGCTTGAACATCTGGAAGTTCACGGTTCACGTATTGCTGAAGCCTGGCTTGGAGAATTTTGAGCATTACTTTACTAGCATGTAAGATGAGTGCAATTGTGCAGTAGTTTGAACATTCTTTGGGACTGCCTTTCTTAGGGATTGAAATGAAAACTGACCTTTTCCAGTCCTGTGGCCACTGCTGAGTTTTCCAAATTTGCTGGCATATTGAGTGCAGCACTTTCACAGCATCATCTTTCAGGATTTGAAATAGTTGAACTGGAATTCCATCACATCCACTAGCTTTGTTCATAGTGATGCTTTCTATGGCCCAACAGAGTACATCATGCTAAATGTGGGGCTGGATGAAGCACAAGTTGGAATCAAGTTTGCCAGGAGAAATATCAATAATCTCAGATATGCAAATAACACCACCCTTATGGCAGAAAGTGAAGAAAGAACTAAAGAACCTCTTGATGAAAGTGAAAGAGGAGAGTGAAAAAGCTGGCTTAAAACTCAACATTCAAAAAACTAAAATCATGGCACCCAATCCCATCACTTCATGGCAAATAGATGAGGAAACAATAGAAACAGTGACAGGTAGCTATTATCGTAACTGAATTAATGAAAGAAGCTGGAGATAAAAGTCTCAAATGGAATTTTACCTTTGCAAGATATTAGATACAGCTGTGTACTTCAAAATACTTTCATTCAGAAACTGTAAAATTAGGCTCATGACTTTTTAAAGTCTACAGTTATTACTTATATCACAGTAGATGATACAAATGTGATACATGTAATGTATGTGTGTCATGTGACCAAGAACTAACAGATAATGAAAAAAATAAATAGTTGGGTTTGAGCAGTTTTATTTTCATTTTCAAGTTTGTTTAATGTTATTTTTATACAGCATAAACATTGCACATTAGTACAATGCTTTTGACAAAATCATGGTTACCAAAGAGGGAAGAGAATGATGGAAGGATAAACTAGGAGTTTGGGATTAGCAGATATAAACTAGTATATATAAAGTAAATAAACAACAAGGTCCTTCTGTATAGCACAGGAAACTATATTCAATATGCTGTAATAAACCATAATGGAAACAATATGAAAAAGAATATGCATATATGGGCTTCCCTGGTGGCTTGGATGGTAAAGAATCTGCATGCAATGCAGGAGACCCAGGTTCAATCCCTGGGTTGGGACGATCCCCTGATGAAGGGAATGGCAACCCACTCCAGTATTCTTGCCTGGAAAATTCCATGGACAGGGGATCCTGGTAGGTTACAGACCAGAGGATCACAAAGAGTTGGATACAACTGAGTGACTAACACTTTCACTTTTTTCTTTTCATACACACACACACACACACACACACACACACACACACACATATATATATATATATAAACTGAGTCACTTTGCTATACAGCAGAATCTAACACAACATTGAAAATCATCTATGCTTCAATTAAACAAATAAATAATACAAGAAAACAATGTTTTTCAAACACTGGTAAAGCTAGAACAAATATCTATGAATCTCGAAAATAGGATCCTATCAGGTTCAGAATATTGCACAGGATAAGAAAAGACTCCTACTACAACTAACCAGAAAAATAAACACAGCTTATTGAGTATGTGTTCTATTCTAGGCATCACACTCAGACCTTGTATATATGACCTCATTCAGGTCCCTTGAAGACTCTAAGAAGCTGCCATTATTCTTACCCCATTTTACTATTTTAGAAACTGACACTTAGAGTGCTAGTGAAGTTTCCCCAAGGTAGAACCATGACAGCTTGACCTTCTGAACTCTCAAGCAGTCTGTCTCTGGCAGAGCTAGTCAACTAAGATATATGCATGCCCCAGGCAGTCCAATAACGTGGCACACCTTTAGAATATATGTCCTCAGTATTTGGAGTCTCAGCTCTGAGAACAGCCTAGCTAAATCCATCAGTGTAAGACAAAAGCCCTGGATGTTACAGCCTTAGAAAACAGTTTAGCAACCAGCTGTGTTTACTTGACCTTCCACTCCTCCCAAGCAGCTTTCCAGCCAGACTTGATACTGAAAGAAACCCTGGTAAATAATATAATTTCCCCAGTCTCATTAGGTCGCCAGTAATGTTGTGGCAACTCTGAAATCTCGGGACCCCAGACTCCTACCCAGCTCCCTTCCCCTTCAATTTCACCTCTGCATAAACACTGATCACATTTCCCAAAAGGTACCTGCAATAGGATGAAATGAACAAAAAGCTTAACAAGGATGCAGAATTTCTGATTTTATTACTTTTAAATCCTTCAGGCAAGACACAACAAATATTTATATGTAATTCTGTCAGGGAATAGTGGATTTGAAACTGACATTCTGGTCTCACTTTTACCTTGAATTTACCACTGTAGGACATGGGAAAGCTGAAACATAGTACAATAAAAGTGAGAGTATATTCATACTGCATGCATTAAAGATATTTAGAAATTTTGAAATATTTAACCATGATGTTCAATGAAGACTATTGGGCAAGGAGATAGTGCTGCCTCAGAATTTCAATGAGAAGCGCACTGAATCCTGCCTTTTTTCTCTACCTCACAGGTGTTCCGTTGCTAATCCTAACTACAAATAGCACTCCGAAAATCCATCAGTCAGTACACATCCTCACTAAACCACAGAACTTTCACTTCACCTTTTTACATCAGCCACTAATGAGGTGATTGCATAACTGGGAGAACTACATACCAGTCTAATGCTGGGAGACTCAGTCTCTGCTCTGACCAGCACCACCCAATAGAACCTTCTGCAACGATGGAAATGCTCTGAATCTGTGCTGCCCTTTGGCCACTTGTGGCTGCTGAGCACTTGAAATGGGGCCAGTGTGACTGAAGAACTGAAATTTTAATCCCATTTCAGTTTAGTATTAATAGCTGCACGTGTGACTCTGTTTATCACACTGGGCAACAGAACCCATTGCATTTGTCACAATGTTATACCTAGGCTTGTCCCACTGGCATGATGGTGTAGAAACCCTCAGGCAATTCCACCACCAATCCATCACCTCTCAACTCTAAGTTTGTACAAGTGGGAAATACATGGCTGCGTGTATTTTCAAATACCTGGCTTTCCAGTCTGTCCCGGTTCTCCCTTTTGCCCTGGTCCAGATGAACAACAATCACAGCAATTCGAGAAGAAATCAGCAGTGTCAAGAGTGAGGTTTTCGGAGGGGGAGAGAGTGGCAGCATCAAAGGCGGAATCGAGGACTAAGGGGTCAGGGGTTGGCTCTGCCCTTTCAGCCGCTTCTCTGAAGGGGGCTCCTTCTTCTGGAGGTAGGCCACTGGATGGCTTTGGGCCCTTTGGCATCTCTTTTCCCTCAGATTTCTTCGTGAATTTGGTATATGGTGTGGTCTTGGCTACTGCGTCCATACTAGCAATAACCAAAATAATGAAAACAGCACAAAACCAAGAAAACATCCACATGTTTGAGGCTGAAAGATACAATGGGAATATATAAAAGTGTCACGTGAGAACCAAATGAAAAGACTAAATGATATAGATATACACCTATATGAGAGGGCTATATATACATATATGAACCATAAGAATGAACAGTAAGCATAATACTAAATGATTTATCTATTTTATATGTAAACATATACTTCAATTACAACAGAATATTTTATTGACTTAAAGTACTCACTGTAAGGAACAATTGCTTCAATTCTCCTTTCTGGTTGTTTTCCTACTGTTACATGTGCTAAAATATTGTTCTCAATCATTCAAATCATCTTGCCAAATAGAAAACATGATCTATAATAAATGCAACATATACTCTTACTAGCTCATATACTCTGTGGAAAACAAGTAAGTAAAAAATCCTGACTGACCTCACTCAGATTTATAGGAATCAAATGCATTTGTGTTAAGGGGAGATGAAAAATATTGAGCTGAATAGTTTATTTCAGCAAGCTCAATTATTTCAAGAAAAAAATACTGGTAAAGAGTCCTTAAATCTACTCAGGAAAATGGTCTTGTTGTGACAGCAATCTTTTGGAATCTGCTGTAATAAATGGAGAGAGAGAGAGAATGAAAAATCATAAATTTGGATATGTGCTATATCTTTATATTCTTCACTTGTCATTTAACTCTCCAATTCTTTGCTTTATAATTTGAGGGTTTTTTCCCTGAAAACTCACATTTATCTCTGTATTATTTTAAAAGGCCAAATAGTGGCTATTCTTATTACAGTTTTTATCAATGTTCACAGGCACATAAGATTCCTGATGAAATGAAATTTTGATCATAGTATTCCATTCCCCAGCAACTCCCAGCATTCCAGTGACTGCTCACAGATAGCCAGGGTTAGAAATGCATGATTTCTGAACAGAAAAGGAAGGCATGATTAGGATAAATAGTAAGAGAGTAAAGAGAGTGGAAAAACAGATGGTAACCACACCTACTCTTTATAGAATCCCTACAAAGAGTAGGTACCTTTCATTCATCAATCCAATCTGTTCTCAAAACAGCTCCACCAGGCAGGTTCACACTCACCTTCACAGATGAGAAAACAGACATCAAGTGCTTACGAACCTTATTCAAGATCACCCAACCTGCGAGTTATTAATTCAGAACTTAAATCCAGGTCTGTTTAACATCAAAGCCTCCACCCTTCCCCACAAATCATGTGATGTTTATAGGGATGAGATTAAAGGACAATAAATCCAAGGGTAGGATCAATGAAAGAGCTCTAGAGGAGACGTATAAATCAAAGCAGATGAGAAGGGATAAAGGATGCTGTATTTCCAACATTATATAAAGATCCAAAAATGCTAACCTTCCTTTAAGCTGCTTTTGCTACTATATTTATCCTTTCAACCAACAGTAACTGAGTAACCAACAGTGTTACAAGCACTGAGAAATTATATGTAGTGACATATGATAATATAGACTAAGCTATGGCCTCTGTTATGGACACAAAGGTCTATCTAGTCAAAGCTATGGCTTTTCCAGTAGTCATGTATGAATGTGAGAGTTGGACTATAAGGAAAGCTGAGCACCAAAGAATTGATGGTTTTGAACCGTGGCGTTGGAGAAGACTCTTGAGAGTCCCTTGGACAGCAAGAAGATCAAACCAGTCCATCCTAAAGGAAATCAGTCCTGAATATTCATTGGAAGAACTGATGCTGAAGCTGAAACTCCAATACTTTGGCCACCTGATGCAAAGAACTGACTCACTGAAAAAGCCCCTGAGTCTAGGAAAGATTGAAGACAGGAGGAGAAGGGGATGACAGAGGATGAGTTGGTTGGAAGGCATCACTGACTCAGTGGAATGAGTTTGAGCAAGCTCCAGGAGTTGGTGATGGACAGGGAAGCCTGGCGTGCTGCAGTCCATGGGGTTGCAAAGAGTTGGACACGACTGAGCAACTGAACTGAACTGATGGCTTCTGCCCTCAGGGAGTTGACAATCTAGTAGCAAAGATAAGAAACTACAAAAGCAAAGAGAAAAGTGTGAAGAGCAGATGGTTATAAAGCATCTCTCCAAATACAGATCTTGCACCCCTCCTTCCCGCATCCCTGTAAGACTGAGCATATGTACATGGTCACTGTACATCAGTCAGCTAAACCCAGCCCCAGCCAAAACCAGACACAAAAATATTCTGCTTAGATATAATACAATTCAACTTTCATGAGTTCATACAATTGCATTCAATGAAACATTCATTTGTTCAACAAACATTTACTTGAGCATCTAAGAAGTGTTAGGAACTGTGCTGGGTCATACAAAATAAAGATAAATAAAATCAGTAAAGATCTTGTCTGCAGTAAATATTCAAACACTGCAAATAGCCAAAGTGCAAAATATGGAAAGTGAAATACTGGACACTTTCCATTTTCTCACTACTTTGCTATAAAAATAATTCGAGTTCGCAAAATGCTGTACTAATGCTCTAACATTATGTTCTTTAAAGCAAATGAGGTTATATAGGGAAATAACCAGGTTTTTTTTTCCCTCACTAAAATATATCTGTATTATTCTTCTTGGCACAGCAAGTATTTTTGATCCTGAAAACATGTTATGATAGCTCCTTGGTAAACCAGTCCTGAGGCAGCAAATAAGAGATAGCTGTTGAGCTGGGGAAGGGAGAAAACTAACACTGAGATCATGACAGGTATTTTCCAGTTAATTTATAATAATTATTACAATTACATCACACATAAACCATGAAAAGTAAGATTTACTATGCCCACATAATGGATTATAAAACCAAGGCACAGAGAGGTTGAGTAGCCTGCCTGAGATCACAGTATTAGTCAGGAGCAGAGCTGGGATTAAAACCTAAATCCATCTGACTCCAAAGTCAACCCATGCACTCTTCGCTGTGCTGGGCTGCCTGGGGATGAATGAGTGATCAGAGATGCTGCACAACAAGCCAAGTCAGCCCTTCACCTTCAGGGAGCTGACAGTCAAAGTTGACAAGCAAAGATAAGAAACTGTAAAAGCAAAGAGGAGAGTGTGAAGAGTAGATGGTTATAAAGCATCTCTTCAAATACAGATCTTGCACCCCTTACACCTTCACCTTAAGGCCCTGCAGTGGGAGAAAGTGGTTTCTCACAAACAAGAAATGGGAACTTAATGGGAAACATGAGGAAGAGCAGAGATGAGATGTCTGGCTCTGATCATGGAACATACTAGTGTGGGGCAAAATTATAGAAGGGAGCATAGCCCATCTGAAAAGTGGCTAAAGGTCCCCGGAAAGAAAAGAACAGAGCTAACCAACGTTGGGAAGGTGCCTGGTGTCCCTCACTGAGGGTGTGGATTGTCCCCATAAGTATCTTCCTTGCAATGTGGCTTCCTACTTCCCAGTTTAAATGTAGATAATAAAGGATAATGTCATCAGTACTTGAAGATTTGATGAGGCTCCTCAAGAACTTAGAGATGAGGAAAACATGAATCCCTTTCAAAAAACAATACAGCAAGTGCTGATAGCAACCTGACTGATGGTGCACAGATATTATTTCCTTTGAACTATGGATTGTTTTCATATTTGTGTAAACACACAAAAACCAGCCAACAAAACCTTCACAATGAGTCTAGCAAGTGAGGGCATTTAACCAAAATTTAAGTCACTAGAACAAAAAACATGACTCAAATGCTAAGTCTGAAGATTAACATAGGTATAAATCTTAACAGAGGGGTTAGAAGCAAAGATCTAAAAGGAGGCTGAGGTCCCCAGTCAACCTAAATACAGTAAAAGCACTTTTACTCCTCCTGAAAGTTGCCCAGTCTATAAACATTTCAAGAGTAGAAAGTTGCATCTCTTTTGTTTCTATGTCCCCAGGGCCTAGCACAATATGTATCCCATAAGTTTTTTCTAAATTGAAATGTAGTAGATTGCATTATTGTCTCCAATTGTCTCCCATCCTTCCCCGTACTATACTCTTTGCTATATAGGTTTTTCACAGTCTCCCACAAAGAATGAGGTCTATACTCCAATCTTGTGACTTTGAGTTCAGCCATGTGACTTTGGCCAGGAGAATGAGGTGGAAATAACAGGGTACCATTTCCAAGTCTAAGTTTGAAGAGCCCTTACGTGTTTCTACTTGCTGTCTTGCGCTTTGGCCATTGCCATGAGAAGGATATGCATGGCTGAGCTTGCTTGTCGCAGAAGAGGATGAAAGACAGCACAGAGCAGAGCTGGCCCAGGTAAGCTGCTCCAGCCCAAGACAATCTGGATGGAAGTCCCCACCTGACCCACAGACACATGACTGAATACAGGTGAGACTAGTTAAAGCCAATCTAGATTGGACAACCCTCACTGATCCCACAGACATGTTCCAGTTATCTACCACTGTGTTACACAGTTCCTCAAACCCAGTGACTTTAACCATTTTACCAGATCTCATAAAGTCACGGGACAGGAATTTGGTTAGGAAGATCCCCTGGAGAAGGGAAAGGCTACCCACTCCAGTATTCCTACCTGGAGAATTCCATGGACTGTGTAGTCCATGGGGTCACAAAGAGTTGGACATCACTGAGTGACTTTCACTATTTAGATGATTCTTCTGTTCCATGAAGCATCAACTAAGGTCACTTAGCAGTATTCAGCTGATGCACGGGTTAGCGCAGAGAGGCTTCACTATAAATTCAGTGCCTTAATAAAAGTGGGGGGGAAAGGCTGAGCTCATCAGTCGCAATAGTCTCCCTAGCATGCTAGGCTCAAGATTGTCAAATTTCATCAACCAGACCTCAGGGTTCCCAAAAAGACAGCTCCCAGAATGTGAAAGCTGCCAGTCTCCTTAGCCTGCACCTGAGAACTGGCAACAACACTTTTATTGAATTATGTTAGTTACTGCAGTCACAGAGGCCAGCCAGGCTCCAAGAGAAGGGGCATAGACCCCCATCTCTCATTGGAAGAAGAGCCGAATAATCTTTGGCTGTTTTGAATCCACCACAGACACTCAAACTATAATCTGTAAACCATGGAGTGAGTTGGGGAAAGATTAGGTAGCAAAAACAGTAACCAATAGTTCCAGCTTCTAGGCTAACTAATACTATATTTGCTACAACTGAGACAAAAATGACTAAGCAGCTTCCAGCCCCATTTTTACCTTTGCCCAGCAGCAGGGATCCTACATGCTCCTCCCCCTTGTCAATCAGCCCCTACGGTCCAGGATGTTGCCCCTATTGAAAGTTCTTAAGCAGACACTGGCCATCCCTTGATGAAATTTATAATGAGCCTGTTTGCTAAGTTGCTTCAGTCGTGTCTGACTCTTTGCAACCCTATGGACTGTAGCCCACCAGGCTCCTCTGTCCATGGGGATTCTCCAGGCAAGAATACTGGAGTGGGTTTCCATGCCCTCCTTTGTGGGATCTTCCCGACCCAGGGATCGAACCCGCATCTCCTGTGGCTCCTGCATTGCCAGCAGATTCTTTACCGCTGAGCCACCCAGGAAGCCTGAGATCCTATTATAAAGGATTTTAAAGATTCTCCAGTATTCTTGCCTGGAGAATTCCACGGACAGAGGAGCCTAGCAGGCTACAGTCCATGGGGTTGCAAAGAGTCAGACACGACTGAGCGACTATCACTTATTCAAAGATGCTTCAACCTTGAATGCCCCATCTAACCTTGAGATTCTATGATGTAGTTTTATAAGAAAATTTTATCAATATACGAAAATGAATTTGTATCATAAAATTACATTCTAAATACAAGGGACATTGTATTTCTTCTAAAGCTATGTTCTTTAAGCTACTGCCTATGTTCAGAAGGATGATCTTTAAAGATGTATTAGTTCTTTTCCCAAAATCAGTGGAAATTTAACTTATATTTTCATACCAACTTAATAATGTGTATTTGTAAGATGATTGGAAAGTTTTATGTTGATGCTAGGGCCATGAATTTAAATAAATTTAATCAATGACTAGCAAGTAATATAGTATAAAGACTAAAAGTCACTGGCTTTGTAGACAGTGAGAACTGAGTACAGGATTCAGATCTATTTATGAGTTGTTTGACTGGGAGCAAAGTCTTGGCTCCTTGTTTTTTAATGGAGATAATGACAGCAGAGAAATCTTGTACAGTTGTGAAACTTAATGATATAATGCATGAAGAGCTCTTAACCCAGTGTCCTTAGTTGTTACTGTTGGCTATTATTTTTAGTTAGGATTAGAGGTAATGAAATTAACTAGCCAGAAATAGTATTTTAAAGCAATGACAAGTATTTCCTGTCTCATACTGTGCCAGACTGGCCTTTGGCACCATTTCCATCCCTTTTTATGGTCTCCCCTTTATCTCAGGGACTCAAAGTCTGAAAATCATTTTTCTCAGAATCTTTTTCCATCAAGGATCCAGTTTCATCTCTGCCAGTGAGAAACATCTGCATGGATGTGGAAGACTTTCTAGTGACCTTGCGGACTTTGGCAGAATCGAAGTTTTGCAGTGTTTTCTGGCACGATAACGTGAGTCCCTGCCTACGTTATTCCATGCAGGTGGCTGTGACCCTCACTAGCAAAGTTCTGGTCCTCGAAAGGCTGGTGACAAACCAGAGAGCCAATGGCAGTGCTTGCTGCCCTGTGCTCCTTCCTCTTCAGCAACGGCATGCACACCTAATTACTTGCATCAAATCCCCTCCTGCCTGACACACCTACAGTGGTCCCGGAATAAATCCTGCTATGCTCTTCTTTTTTCTCCATTTGCTTTTACTTCTACTTCTCTTAATATAAACTCTTGGTCTGTCAGCTTTAGCCTGCTTTATATCCAAAACAGGATATTCTCTTTTTTCTTATCCCAATCACTCCTCATCCATCCACAACAGCTTAATCTCTTAGAAAGTAGCTGGACCAAATTATATCCCCAAAAGTTGTCAAAATATCCTCCCACAATGTTCCAAGCCTCCCACAATGTTCCATCCACAACAAGGATATACCCCAAGTGCATTCTTGAATGTTGATTCCAGTATAAATATGAAAGCTTTTGAAATAATTTTAGGCACATGGATAGATGTGAATATGCAGCTGAATTGCAACAGTAATGACCTTTTAACCTTATGCAGAGCATTATTCCTCTCTGACACTTGTATAGTTATATAAGATTATAAGATGGACTTTTATGTATATAACATTCCTTTCCTGTGTGAACATTTACTTTTAATTTCTCACAACATTTCATTATGACCAGTATTCCATGATGTATTCCTTCTCATATCCATGTCTCATATTCATTCATCCTTTAATTCAGTCAGCAAATGTTTATTAAACACCATTTCTGTATAGACATACTAAATGAAGGAGTTACAGAACAAAATATCTGCTCTCATAGAACTTGCACTCCACTGGGAGTAATAAACATCTGATGATAAAAAATTCAATATTTCAGATGGTAATAAGTGCTGTCAAAGAAATAAATAGGGTTATTTGATAAAGAGATGGCAACCCACTCCAGTATTCTTGCTTGGAGAATCCTATGGACAGAGAGGTCTGGTAGCCTACAACATACGGGGTCACAAAGCATCAGACATGACTGAGTGGGTATGCATGACAAGGAAAAATTGTTTCAGACAGGTGGCCAGAGAAAGCCTACCTCAGGAAGTGGTACTTAAGGTAAGAAGGCCTGAAGAAGGAGCAGTGACAAATCAGAGCAGCCAGTCTTAAGAAGAGCAAGGAGAAGAGCCTTCCAAGCAACAGGAAACAGATGTGCCTTGTACAAGAGAGAGAAGGAAGGCCAGGAGGCCCTGACTGTATGGAGTGAGAAAGAGGCTGTGTGATTACTCAAGATGCATTTGGTTTGTCCACTTATGTTGTCCATCGTGAGGGTTTTGGGGTTTATCCTATAAGCTGTAAGAAGTCACTGAACATGAGAACCGGGAAGAGACCCTAGCTGCTGTGCAGAGGAAGATTGCATGTGAGTCAAAACAATGATCAGTCAAAGCACATGAGAGTTGCTGCAGTCCTGACAAAAGAGATGAGGGTGGCCTGCAAAAATGTGTTGACATTAATCCACAATTAAAAGGCCAACCCATTCTGGAAAACAATTCTTACTTTAATTTCTATATGAAAAGTGTATTGTGTAACTTATTAACAGTTCAGTTAGAATTTAACTTTTAATTAGACTCTAGGAGGTTCTTAGGATTGTGGTGTTACTCTATCACTTCGAGAAAATGAGCATAAGAAGAAAGCAAAGAATGAGTCTATGCATGGGAAATGTCCTAAGGAATATAACTAATATTATTTTCCTTTAGAAATACAGGGTGAGCTTTAGTTACTGGTCAAGGTTCTAAATTAAATTAGACAATGACAATGAATCAGAGGTAATTTTGTACTGGGCAGCACAACCGAGACAGAAATGCTTGCATAAAAATGCTGTTTGTTAAATTTTGTCTCCCTAATACCAGAGTAATTAATTCCCAGCTTCCCTGAGTGGATTTTAGGAGTAAAGTGAGATCTCAGCCACAACTCCAGCTTTGATAAAGCTTGAGACGTTCCTCTGAGGGGCTCCCCTGTGTTGAGGAATGGACAGAAAAGAGGAAGAGTTATGAGAGGCCTGAGACCCAGTCGAGAAATGGGATGACTTCAGGACTTGCTCCCAGCAGGCTCCTAGGACCTCCCCGCTTAAACAAGTAACCAAAAGTAGAGTTGTGAGTCAGGAGCCCTAGCCAAGAGGGATCATTAACATCACACTCATTTTAGGCATGTTACCCGAGGGAGAAGGTCCCATAACAGGGGATGGTATACAAGGATGTCAGGAAACGGGTAGAGCCAGTTGCTACCACTGCTTTCTTCTCCTTCCTCAAGAGTCACACCCATCAAACAATCTCCTCTTTTGCTTTTTAAGGTACCAGGTGTTGAGCTCTCAATGCTCTGCGCCCACAAGGGTAAATTAGGAGGAATTTCTGAGAAGCTGTTTTCTCCTGCCTGGATGCTTTCAGCAAACTCAGGCAAGCCTCCTTGAGCTCAAAGTTTGAGTCTGCAAACTTTGCAAATCATCAAAAGGAAGGATGAGAAACTTTGCAACTACAGATTCCTATTTCCTCACTTTGTTTTTTAAGCGTGACTTTAATCAGCTCTGATAAGCCTTGCTCATCTCTTTCTGACGAGAGACGCAACAAAAGTGTCATAATTTCCATTATGCAGTGGGAGACTGTTTCTCCAAGAATGTGAAAATAAGTGAATCCTTTACAATTTTATTAAGCACATTGAACGTAACATGACCTTCTACTAAGTTAAACTCCTCTTGTATTTAACAGTGTGCAGTAAAATAAAAACTCGGCATTTTTCAGTTGGATAAAAGGAAGAGCTGACTCATTGGGAAAGAACCTGATGCTGGGAAAGATTGAAGGTGGGAGGAGAAGGGGGCAACGGAGGATGAGATGGTTGGATGGCATCACCGACTCAATGGAGATGAGTTTGAGCAAGCTCTGGGATTTGGTGATGGACAGGCAAGCCTGGCGTGCCGAAGTCTATGGGGTCACAAAGAGTCGGACATAACTAAGGCGCTGAGCAACAACAACGAAAAGGAAGTGCCTTTGGTTCAGAGTCTAACACCATTAAAAAAAAAAAAAAGGTGCATCAGCAAATGTGAATACTTTTTTCCCCTCTGTGCATGCCACCACTTTTTCAGTTACTCCTCTTCTCTGCCCACTCTGTATTAAATCCAGGTGGTAGGAGAGGAAGCAGAATGTTCTAGGTCGCAGGTGAGGTCTGTGGCATAGAACTGGGTACAGAGAAGGAATGGCATTTAGGAGAGCTGGGAGCAATCAAGCTAAGGGAGAACGAAGTAATCATTCAGGTGATGGGTTGGTGGAAAAGCAAATTCACCCACAGGGATGAGTAGACTAGTTACAAACATACATTAAACTTCGATGTGAAAATAAGCCCTGGCTCCACACCTCCACAAGCCAAATCAAACCTGTAAGGATGGGATTAGGCAAAGGCGAAAACAAGATTCTCACTCCTCTGTTTCATCTATTTTTATTTCCCTCCCAGGAATTCTGAGTGTGTCTGCTATAGTGGTTTTCCTGTTTTATGGAGAAAGAGAAAGGAGGTAAGAAAAGGGACAGTGTGACTGGATGGGTGACAATGAGCCAGCTTTGCAGGCAGATACCTTTCACTAATTGTAAAAGGCAGTGGGTTACAGTGTGTGACAAACCTAGACAGCACATTAAAAAGCAGACATTACTTTGCCGACAAAAGTCCATCCAGTCAAAGCTATGGTTTTTCCAGTAGTCATGTATGAATGCGAGAGTTGGACCATAAAGAAAGCTGAGTGCTGCAGAATTGATGCTTTTGAACTGTGGTGTTGGAGAAGACTCTTGAGCGTCCCTTGGACTGCAAGGAGATCCAATCAGTCCATCCTAAAGGAGATCAATCCTGGGTATTCATTGGAAGGACTGATGCTGAAGCTGAACCTCCAATCCTTTGGCCACCTGATGCGAAGAGCTGACTCACTGGAAAAGACCCTGATGCTGGGAAAGACCGAAGGCAGGAGGAGAAGGAGACAACAGAGGATGAGATGGTTGGATGGCATCACCAACTCAATGGACATGAGTTTGAGCAAGCTCCAACAACAAGCAAGATGGTGAAGGACAGGGAAGCCTGGTGTGCTGCAGTCCATGGGGTTGCAAATAGTCAGACACAACTAAGTGACTGAACAGCAATGGTGTAATGGGGAGATGAGTCCATGGGACCCTCTACTTTTGCTGATCAATTTTCTGTAAACCTGGAACTACTCGAAAAGATAAAGTTGATTGATTTTTTAAGAAGTCCATTGATTCTTTTAAAAAAAGAAAAAAAGCAATGGGTCCCAACATGATTGATTTGTTCACTTTCTTGTTTATGAGTTGGTCCTGCTGGCAGTTAATAATTCTATCAAAGTTGATACTGAAAAACTGGATTTAAAATTCACCTGTGCCCATAAGCTCTGGCATGTTAACAAAAATTTGTGGTGGAGGCAAAAGGGGTTCCATGTTAGAAACTTTCTTCACGAAGTAGAGATTTCACTGAAATTTTTCCACATCCTTGACATGAGTTATTTAGAAACCCATTTAAATAAGTATAACCAAACCTAAGCAAACCGCCTCCCCTCTCTGGAGACCAAGCAGGACGTCTGTTGTGGGATGTTCTTCAGTAGGGAATTGTGGAAAGATGTGGGAGTCAGCTCACTCCTGCTGCATCAGGTATGCCTGAAAATTAGCCAGAGGTTCCCTGCGAGGGAGGTTCTAGGGAAGCTTCAGGATACAGAATCTAACAGATTGAAGGATTTAAAAGGAGTTTGTAATAATCTATAATGGCAAAGTATCTTAAAAAGTATATGTATATGTAACTGAATCACTTTGCTGTACATCTGAAACATTGTAAATCAACTATACTTCAATTTAAAAAGAAAGAAAGAAAAGGAATTTGTCTTTGAAGCAAAAGGTGTTTTTCAGATAACACCTTTTCCTTCATCCAGGGGATCTTCCCAACCCAGGGATCAAACCCAGGTCTCCCGCATTGCAGGCAAATGCTTTATCCCCTGAACCACCAGGGAAGCTCCTTTCAGATAACAGGATAGATTAAACTTTTCATCAGTAGCAGATTACCTTCTACAGCATGCCTTGCTTCTCACTGTTAAAAGATCTATATTAATCTTTTTATCAGCTTACTCACATGCTCATATGTAGGGAAATCAAATATGAAAGTAAATATATTTGGCATGAATGATATGGCATGAAATAAATGCTTTGTTATAAAAAAAAAAAAAAGATTTCCAGTTGCAAAACTTCCATTTGTCTCCAATTTCTGAAGAAATTGCAGTGCTTCAGATCTCCTTTTTTTTTTAAATCCAGAGTTCCAAACCTATTCCAGTGCTCTGAATGTCTTACAAACAACATTAGGAAAGCCAGAAGTTTGTGCATGCCAACAGACATTACATCTATAACCAAAGATATCGGTCTCTATGATGCCAACTAGAATCTGAACTAGTATCCTAGCTGCCTAGCCTCTTAGATCAAGGCTAGCACAAGCCTCATAGAAACATTGTAGTCAGAAGTTATCAGGAGAAGTCAATATAGGCCTGTAGGTAATGGTTCTTACTCTGCTTCTGAAACAGTTCCAAAAATTCTTGAAAAACTCTTAATTACGCCTCATCACTCATAAGGCTGTTGTCACTGACCCACACCATTGGCCAAATAAAGGCAGGAAACAAGGATATTAGCCACATTGCATCCTTCCAGGTCATACTGACATGTTGATTCTAGAACTTTCCTGCTTTGCTCTAACTCCACAATCTGGCATTAGTTTCTAAGACTTTATCATGGATCTGGATCCTGTTTATTCCACAAAATGGAGCCAAGAACCTAGGTCACTAACAGCTGTGAGATCGGGGGCAAATCAGTTCACCACACAGACACAGACAACAGACTATGGATACAAGGCAGCAGGGGAAGGAAGGAGAAGATGAGATGCTTGGAGAGAGCAACTTGGAAACTTACATCACCATATGTAAAATAGATAGCCCGTGGGAACTTGCTCTATGACTTGGGGAATTCAAACAGGGGCTCTGTAAAAACCTAGAGGGGTGGGATGGGGAGGGAGATGGGAGAGAGATTCTAGAGGGAGGGGGCATATGTATACCTGTGGCTGATTCATGTCGGTGTTTGGCAGAAACCAACAAACTTCTGTAAAGCAATTATCCTTCAATTAAAAAATAAGTAAATTTTTTAGAGGGCGCAGAAAGGCTGCGAGACTGGGCTGAGGGCCGGCGACGTGGAGCTACCGGATCGGTCTGGGATGGCAGAGGTGGAGGAGACCCTGAAGCGACTCCAGAGCCAGAAGGGCGTGCAGGGAATCATCGTGGTAAACACAGAAGGCATTCCCATCAAGAGTACCATGGACAATCCCACCACCACACAGTACGCCAACCTCATGCACAACTTCATCTTGAAGGCCCGGAGCACCGTGCGTGAAACTGACCCCCAGACTGACCTCACCTTCCTTCGAATTCGCTCCAAGAAAAATTAAATTATGGTTGCACCAGATAAAGACTATTTCCTGATTGTGATTCAGAATCCAACTGAATAAGCCTCTTTCTTGGCTCCCTGCGTCATTTCTTAATTTAATGCCCCTCAAGAATAATAGCGTTAAATCATGTCCACTGACGGGCACGTGGAAGGCACGTCCTTGATCTGGGTGGGCTGCAGCCCCTCCCAGCCCACCAACGTCATTCCTGGCCAGCTGCCCCTGATTTTCCAGGAGGAAAATCACGTCCAGGTTTTGGAGCAAGAGCTTGTGAGAAGCCCACACCCTGTTTCCTTCTGACTTTGTCGCCCTTGGAAAAGGCTGTTTTTCTTTAACTAAAAATAACCAGAATGCTAAAAAAAATAAAAAATTTTTTTAAAAAATAAGTAAATTTTTTAAAAAGTTTACAGTGGTAATGAATGCACAACTTTGAATACATTGAAAACCTCTAAACTGTGTTCATTAAAAGATGAGTGTTATGGTATGTGATTTATATCTAAAAGCTGCTTTTAAAAATTAAAAAAAGAAAAACAAATAATGAAAGACAATGAGTTTGGACTAGATGAGCCAGCGATCAACCCTTTTCTAATTCTAAAGTTGTTGCTGTTTCATTGCCAAGTTGTGTCCGATTCTTTTGAGACCCCATGGACAGTAGCCCACCAGGCTCCTCTGTTCATGGGATTCTCCAGGCAAGAATATTGGAGTGGGTTGCTATTTCCCTTTCCAGGGGATCTTCCTGACCCATGGACTGAACCCACATCTCCTGCATTTGCAGGCAGATTCTTTACCACTGAGTCACCTGGGAAGCCCTAGTTCTAAAGTATTAAAACTCTTTTCCTAACAAATCCTGTCTAACCATACCACTCGAGAACTAAATACTGTTTCGTCCTTATTTTGTCACCTGATCCAGGACTTGAGAGGCAGGTCTTGGAAAGCTCTGCCTGTGGTAGGGGCTCTGGAAGACCCTTTAGAGGTCCAGGACTCTCCTAGGGAGAGCTGAGAATCCCAGAATAACAGGGATCTCTGATAATCATCAGGTTTGGTATCAGCACAGAGAAGAACAGAAGAGAGTCTGTCCCTGAAAAAGCTACCAAGAAGTTAAAGCTTCACATGCACACCAGCAGTCACTTCCTCTTTCAGGACAGCCGTGCTATTTAATACCCCAAAAGACCAAGGACAAAGAATGGCATTGTATAAGCACTGTAACTCAAGCAATTAGCCAGGTAATGGTCTGTGGGGTTCATTATAGCAGAATGTCAATTAAAACACTTGGAAGGAGATTATACAAAGCCCTTAGATTTCAAATCTTATAAGCGATCCAGCAAGACTAAATTATAGTAAATGTCATATCACTATAGTAGGTATCACACAAATGAAAATAAAGTTTCTTTTTTAGTGTGGACTCTTGCTTAATATCTCATCAATCCTAGAAATTGAAAAGAGCAGCCAAGTGTCCAGTTTTCATTCGACAATAAAAGATATGGGATAAAGGATGTGATGTTTGAATTGAATATCTTCTTTCCTATCTTTGGCTTTTTTAAGTATTTTGTATCTATTTTGTATATCTCTAGTTAATTGTATTTTTAAAGATTAAAACATAAAGCAATTAGTTTCATTTTAGACTTCTGCCAGTGGACTTACAGAGGAAGAAAAGAAGAGGAATGAATAAAATATGAATTTCAGAGAGCAAATTATTTCTTAGAAAGATCTTCAGTTAAGATTTCTTTTGTTTAATGACTTGTCTGACTTCATTCTCACAGAAGCATAGCATTTCCTTTTTTTTTTTAATGCAGATATGTTATTAGAAAAAATGTCTTCTTCAAAGTAGAATAATAACTGACAGAGTTCTTTACGTAATTTCAAAAATGCAAATAGTATTTAAGATCCAAATAGATGGCCACAATGATTTACCTAAAAGTGTTAAGAAAAACATAATATATAAAAATTATTTTCTGTCCTAAAAACCCTCAAGTCAAGTTTAAGCTGGCAGTTAATTCTTATTCATGAATTATAAATCCTTTACAGAGGGAGTGAAAATAACATGACCAGTAGATCTAGAAATATAATGTTCCACTAATTCTATCAGAAGAGTTAAATGTGTATTAAAATTTTATTATTATTTATAACTGTTCCCTAAAATACCACAGGCATAGCATATTTTTAAAAGCAAGCTATCTTTTTCCTCACCAGACAATTGTTATGATAGAAACTACATTTTTGATACAACTTCCTACATCATTTTAACTGAGGATATAGTACAGAATTGTAATCTAAACAAAACCTGATTTTTAAGACCTTCATCTCTGAAAGGGAGTTAAATATCACATGGAACCAAAAATATGTAGCTTAACCTCAGTAATATCAATATATTATAATCTCCACTTAGAGTTTATTTATTCTACTTATCTCACAGATACTGACAAACGTAGTGACTTTAAAATTAAGAATGGTTTTATACTCCATACCACAACCTTCCACACTTCAAAAATCAATACAAAAATTGGATTTAAGACAGCAGAGGAAAGACTGCCTTCTACCAATTGCATGCTTTTATCACGTCTATTCATATTCTTATTTCCATGAAGCAAATTATGTCAGCATGACTGTTTATGCCTGGAATCTTACTGCAAAATTCCTGATAAAGATAAAATAAATCAATGTTTATAATCATCACCTACCTTATGGGCTCCTTATCAGTAACCTCTCTTCTGGACAGCACATTAGAAAATTCAGTCTCCCTCACCATTATACAGGGTCTGTTTTATTCCTTTTGAGATTTACCCCCTACCCAATGAGAGACGAGTACCTTATGATGAGGGGAGGGGTGGCTTTTTCTGACTCTGAAGAAAGGCTCTGAAATCTGATGAAATGCAAATATCTTGGGAATATTAAAGCCTTAGCTCTTCACTGGCCTGACCTTGTCTGCCATTCCTCTTGGTTTACAGGATTATCTTTCATCCTAATTCTTTAAGGCCATGGCACCAATGTGTCAAACTATTCTCTTGCTTAGTAAATGCCGTAGTTTTCTTGAGAATCTTTTATCTATTATCTGGGTAGTACTTGAGTATTGAAAGACGTCTGCTTCCACTGTTGAGTGAGGCTTCGCTGCAGGAAAATGACCACTGGGGGACATTTCTGAACAAACATTCTCTCCATCCTTCCCCTTTACCGCATGAGCCTCGCATCCACTGAGGACTGACCAAGACTTGTAGATTCTTGGCCAAGTTCATTTCTAAGAAGACAACTGTGGCATATTGTTTGAGACTTCAGTAAGATGTTGCTGAGAATTTATAAATTACAAAAGCAATAGTGGTCTCATGAGAGATCATTCATTCAGCAAAGAAGCAGGCAAACTTTCGTGAGAACCTATCAATAGCCAGATCCTGTTCCAGATGCCAGGAATAGAGTGAGAGAAAGACTGACAAGGTTCCTACTTTCATGGAGTTTATTTTCTAATGGGGGAGACAACCAAAAATTAAAACACAAAGATGGAAACAGTAAATATCATATAGTAGTAAGCCCTTGAACGTTATGCACAAGCGAAAATAAAGTGAAGTGATGGGGGCTGACTGGCTTCTTCAGAATGAGTGCTCAAGGAAGGTCCTTCTAACAGGCTGACTTTTAAGCTGCTGCAGTTGGAATGTGGAGAAGGAGGACATCAGAGAATAATCCAAGAGCCTCCCAAGTGCAGAGACTCTGAGACCGTGAGAGCAATACAAAACAGATCAGAACAGAGATACCAAAGAAAACCAAACTAAATCCCAGATCAGCAGAATGGTGATATGATTGAATACACTAATATATTTAAGACAGGTGCTGCAGAAGAGTACTGATCCACCATCAGAACATAGAAAAGGGAGTTTGGGAGGCACAAGCAGAACTGGGATCCCATCCAGACAAGTCCAGGGAGCCTAAGTCAATGGGACTTCAGTACTCCAGTCGCTTTAGTAACCTGATCCCCATTATGAGCTGGATGCAGCTGATTAGCATAACCAGGAGCCAGGAAATGTTTGATTAATATAAATCCTCTCCTTCTGATTCCATACTCACCACATTAAAGTGATGGGGACTGAGCGGCTTCTTTGGTCTTTCCTCATTCTGCCCTCAGAGAGAATGGGTTGACCCTAATGCTTAAAGTAATCTGACGTAGTGATCGCTCATGATAAGTTACCAAGTGGGTTTCTAATTATCATTTGGCTTCCCCTGTAGCCTGCTGGCTTGGAGAGTAGGCTGTGGTCAGGCTGATACAAACCCCAGCAACCCAGATGGTTATATTCTAATTATAAATTAATAGGAATTCTTAAAGCTGTCTGTCCCTCATTTTAGAGTTTCTGGGGTCTTGATTACTCCTGGATGTTGACAAATTTAATCAAATTTAATTTTGACAAATTTAATATTACAAATTTAATCAAGCCACTACCTGGAGAATCCCAGCCCAGCCCCAGCTGGCCTTTTCTTCGTAACCACTGACCCCTGATGATTGAAGATACATATGCCCATGGCTCCCACATTGTCACTTCCCTTGTGGCTCAGACAGTAAAGCGTCTGCCTGCAATGCAGGAGACATGAGTTCAATCCCTGGGTCAGGAAGATCCCCTGGAGAAGGAAATGGCAACCCACTCCAGTACTCTTGCCTGGAAAGTCCCATGGACGGAGGAGCCTGGTAGGCTACAGTCCATAGGATCACAAAGAGTCGGACACAACTGAGCAACTGCACTTTCCTTTCACCACATGCAAAATGCTGGGCTGGATGAAGCACAAGCTGGAATCAAGATTGCTGGGAGAAATATCAATAATCTCAGATATACAGATGACACCACCTTTACGGCAGAAAGCGAAGAGGAACTAAAGAGCCTCTTTTTTGTTGTTGTTGTTCATTTGGTCATTTTAACTCTTTAGCACAGCATTTTAAAGAGCTTCTTGATGAAAGTAAAGAGAAGAGTAAAAAAGTTGGCTTAAAGCTCAACATTCAGAAAACTAAGATCATGGCATACGGTCCCAGCACTTCATGGCAAATAGATGGGGAAACAATGGAAAGAGTGACAGACTATTTGGGGGGGCTCTAAACTCACTGTAGATGGTGACTGCAGCAATTAGATTAAAGACACTTGCTCCTTGGAAGAAAAGCTATGACCAACCTAGACATCATATTAAAAAGCAGAGACAATACTTTGACAACAAAGGTCCATCTAGTCATATATGGATGTGAGAGTTGGACCATAAAGAAAGCTGAGCACCAAAGAATTGATGTTTTTAACTGTGGTGATGGCCAGCCCAGGTTGGACGCATGAGACAAGTGCTCAGGGCTGATGCACTGGGAAGACCCAGAGGGATGGGATGGGGAGGGAGGCGGGAGAGGGGATCAGGATGGGGAACACATGTAAATCCATGGCTGATTCATGTCAATGTATGGCAAAAACCGCTACAATATTGTAAAGTAATTAGCCTCCAACTAATAAAAATAAATGAAAAAATAAAATAAATGTGGTGTTGGAGAAGACTCTTGAGAGTCCCTTGGACTGCAGGGAGATCCAACCAGTCAATCCTAAAGGAAATCAGTCCTGAATATTCATTGGAAGGGCTGATGCTGAAGCTGAAACTCCAATACTTTGGTCACCTAATGCGAAGAACTGACTTAGTAGAAAAGACCCTGACACTGGGAAAGATTGAAGGTGGGAGGAGAAGAGGAGAACAGAAGATGAGATGGGTGGATGGCATCACCAACTGGATGGACATGAGTTTGAGCAAGCTCCGGGAGTTGGTGACGGACAGGGAAGCCTGGCGTGCTGCAGTCCATGGGGTCACAAAGAGATGGACATGACTGAGCAACTGAACTGACTGACCACAGGCATGCGGCTGTGCTCAGTTGTGTCTGACTCTTTGTGACCCCATGGACTGTAGGCCGCCAGGCTCCTCTGTCCATGGGATTTTCCAGGAAAGAATATTGGAGTGCATTGCCGTTTCCTACTCCAGGGCATCTTGCCCGCCCAGGAATCGAGCCTGTGTCGCTCGTGTCTCCTGAATTGGCAGGTGGACACTCTACCACTGCACCACCTGTCATCTAAAATGCCTGATGAGTTCAACCGGGCATGATGAAGAAAGCTAAACTGCCCTGAAATAAGCAAGCACATGGAAGTCTCCCTCTGAGTTTATCAGGCTCTCTGAGAGCCTTGGCAAGCAAATATTAATATCTGTTCCATCTCTATAAGAGGGAAGACTTGGTCTCCTCCAGGTGTTTTTTCCATAGATTTTTAATTACACCAGTAATATATCAATACATTTGCCTTGTGAATGCATAAAACGTTACAGAGGACAACACCTCACTGCCCTAGGAGGAGCACTGTTATCACATATGAATCCTTTCAACCTTATAAAGTATTTACGTCCTATGTCTACATACATATATCCACTCATTAAAAAAAAAAAGCTATATTTGCTTCAGGCTTAATAAATAGTTCCACGTGGTACATCTTGCTCTGTAACTTACTTTCACTAAACCATATACCTTGGAATTGGACTCATCTTCATAGGCAGTGTATGAATAAGAGTGGAAGATGGTTTGAAGTTGACATAGTGGTACCATGACTGACACAAAGGTAGTTTCTTGGGTTACTTAGACGTCTTTTTCTCTCTAAATACCTAAAATCATTATACTACTAAAATATCTTTACCTAACAAAAATTGTAATAGTTTTGTTTAGATCTACTAAGTAAATATAGAAGTAGGTATTTTGGGGTTTCCCAGATGGCCGCTAGTGGGAAAGAACCTGCCTGCCTATGTAGGAGACATGAGAGATGTGGGTTCGATCCTTTGTAGAGGTAGATGTTTTCCTTATAAAGTATATGAAAGCAAATGCAGATTTTTCCACATAAGAACACATAACTTTTCTCTTCATCTCTTTAATTGTTGCCTAATATTCCCCTACTGGAGTATGATTGGCCTGCTGCTCTGACTGGTTTTCTATCATTTTTCTTCTATTATTACAAAATCTTCCTGAGCAGACTTTCTCCTTAGATAGCAGAAAAGACACTAAATGAGCAATGACCCATGTTTGCTATGGTTAGAAGGTTATATAGAAAGCTGTAAATATTAAAATATTAATCACTGTATTTAATTATTAATTTACTAGTAAGTAAAACCTCATGAGCAAGTACTGTTATCCCCATTTTATAGATGAGAAAACTGAGCACAGAGAAGTTAAGAAATTTGCCCAAGAGAACCAGCCAGGAAGAGGTAAATCCACCATTCAAACCCAGCTCTGTGCGGTGCCAAAGCCCAGCTCATAAGCCTACTTTATACTATTTTCCATTTCTAGTCTACAGGTACCTGTGCATTTTATCTTTCCTCTTTTCTTGACATTTATGCAGGACTTTATTATTGAGGACTTCCCTGGTGGCTCAGTGGTAAAGAATCCACCTGCCAAGCAGGAGACATGGGTTTTATCCCTGGATAAGGAAGATCTCCTGCAGAAGGAACCTGCACTAGTATTCTTGCCTGAAAAATCCCATAGACAGAGGAGAATGTCCATGGGGGTCAGAAAACAGTCAGACATGACTGAGTAAACAAAATAATTACTGTTGAAGTACAAGAAGCAACCTTGATCATGAAGTTTGAAGGAGCATGGACCATAGAAATCTTCATCAGTTCATTTAAAAGTGTTCAGTAGGCATCATGCATTATGCTGACTCACATTAGGAATCCATGCCAGCCTATAATTCTTCACCCTCTCTGGCATGCTGGCACTGGATTGATTTATGTACTACTAAACTCAGATAGCTTAAAATATCTCATTGCCTAAGCCCTCAATAGTGCTGATAAAATATATGTAGCTGCATTTATAAATCATTATGTTTACTCACATTTAAAAAATTGAAAATAATGTTTTCCAAGAAGTTGTTGGACAGTTTCAACTTATTATGGACTGGCTGTGATTGCTTTTTATGTATCAAATCCTTATAATACTCTTATCACCTCTTATGTAGTTACTATGAAATGAATTATGCTTCTCCCCTACCAAATTCATATATTGAAGCTCTTCTCTCAATGTGATGCTATCTGGAGTTGGGACTTTTGGGAAGTATTACTAATTAAGTTGGGATGAGATCATGAGGATGGGGCCCTCAGGATGGGACTAGTGTTCATATGAGAAGAAACACCAGAGAGCTTACTCTCTCTCTGCCCTGTGAAGACACAACAAGAAGGCAGCTGTCTGCAAATCAGGAAAAGAGCTGTCATCAGACTCTGCCACCCTCTGGCACCCTATTCTCAGATTTTCAACCTCCAGAACTAGAAGAAAATTAATTTCTTCTGTTTAAGCTACCCAATCCATGATACTTTGTTATGGCAGCCCAAACTGACCAAGACGATAGTATAATAGTGCTTCTGCTGCTGAGTCGCTTCAGTTGTGTCCGACTCTGTGCGACCCCATAGACGGCAGCTCACCAGGCTCCCCCATCCCTGGGATTTTCCAGGCAAGAACACTGGAGTGGGTCTCCATTTCCTTCTCCAATGCATGATAGTGAAAAGTGAAAGTGAAAGTGAAGTCGTGTCCAACCCCTAGCGACCCCATGGACCACAGCCTACCAGGCTCCTCCATCCATGGGATTTTCCAGGCAAGAGTACTGGAGTGGGGTGTCACTGCCTTCTCCGATAGTACTAGACAATAGTATAAGATTACTTTATTTGGGTCACTTTTTATGCAATCTTTAAAGATAAAATTAAGTTTCCCAGTGGCTCAGTGGTAAGAATCCCCCTGCCAATGCAGGAGACACCAGAGACATGAGTTCCATCCCTGAGTTGGGAGGATCCTTCGGAGGAGAAAATGACAACCCACTCCAGTATTCTTGCCTGGAGATTTCCCAGACAGAGGAGCCTGGCAGGCTATGGTCCATAGGGTCACAAAGAATCAGACACAACTAAGCAAGTGAGCATGCACAACATAAAATTATTAGGATTTTTAATCATTTATAACCTAGTTCAAATTTAGTTGACTGCAGGGAAGTTCCTATTCTTAGAGCTCTAAGTTAAAGTATTTAGCTTTAGTGAAGCATCATGATGCCTACAACTTGTTTTCAATGGTTCCCAAAAACTTATAGTGAGAAAGAAAGACAAAACTGACAAAATGTTAACAACTGTTTAGTCTAAGTGAAGAGATCACAGGTGCTCATTCTGCCCTTCTTTCATTCTTCTGTAGGTTTCAAACTTTGAAAAACAGAAAGTTGAAAGTATGCCAAAAAAAAAAAAAAAAGTATGCCAGATTCAGCTATGACATAGTTATACAACAAACATCTCTAAAATCTCTGTGGCTTTGTGACAAAAACATTACCTTATTTCTCATTCACAGGTTTACAAGTGGGCTAGGCTGCTCGGCTTCAAGTTGGGAAAAAAGTGAAAGTCACTATCGTGTCGATTCTTTGCTACCCCACGGACTGTAGCCCACCAGATTCCCCTGTCCATGGGATTCTCTAGGCAAGAATCTTGGAGTGGGGTGCCATTTCCTGCTCCAGGGGATCTTCCCAACCTATGGACTGAACCCATGTCTCTTGCATCTCTTGTATCGACAGGCAGATTCTTTACCACTAGTGCCACCTGGGAAGCCCCATATATAGATACACATAAAACCAAGTGACTTCATAAAATGTTTTAAGTTCCTCTTCGGGGTACATTTGTACTCAAAATAATTTATTAGGAGGAAAACAATGAAGGCCTAGAATAAAGCTCCTTTTATAAAACAGCTGCATCACCAAACAGATTATATTCCTGACCCTGACCTGAAGGAACGTGTCAGCTTTCTTTCTTTCCAAGGAAATCTGCCCAGTGGGCTTCCGTCCAGAAAGTCTTTCTGCTTTAGTTCACTGTATCTCTCTCTGACCTTTACTTCTCAGATGTGTATCTCATGTAACAGGTCTGTACACTTGACCTTGACTCTTCTGAGTGAACACAAAAGAGAAAGGAGTTCAAGGAGAAAGTTTCCCTTAGTAAGTGGGCGGCCGAAAATCTTCAGATTTCAGAGCCTTTTGTTTTTAATAAAGCAATTTTCCCTTAAACTTACCTATTTAAAAATTAAAGTTTCTCAGTAGCATGGAGTTCTGAAACTCCCAGTTTGAAATTAATTTTATACTTTATAAGATTTCAATTGCTATGAAGTTGTGTTTCATCCCCCCTCTTATTGAAAAATCTCACTGCAAAAATAGTCATTCGTTTTCAACTCTGGTAAAATTATAAACCTTATAGTGGAAAATTTAAGTGGTAGAAAACTTCCTTCTATTTTGTAATTTAATGAGTAAATAAAGTCAAATTTTAACAGCTAGACATTTCACTATACTTGTTAATCATTCAAATGGACTACCAGAAAAAAAGAAAGATTATCTTTTTGGTTGCTTCAAACCTTCTTCTAAAGCCATTTAGCTTCTTTCTCATTGATTCAAGCAATAAGAGACCTAATGTTCCTTGAACAACTTATATTTGAAAATGCTTTTGCTTCCTGAAAATATTCAAGTTTTATAACATTGGGATTTTTTTCAATAAAGTGGAGTTCAAGAATATAGGCAAATCTCTCACCAGGGACTTTTGAAATACTGCAATATACCAGCAATTCAATTTAAACACTAAAAATAATTTCTTTTATATCATACATTTTCTTAAAATCTGACAGATCTATAATTTCCCTCCATAAAATCAATTAATTTTTGCTAATATGTATCCATCATGAATATACATTTATATCTAAGTGTTTGCTTTAAATACATGGTAAGGTGCCAATTAAAATGAAAATCTGTTTCAGTTATTTGAATTCTACCAGGGCAGTGACTGTGTGCATACGGAAACAGTCCTGGTTACCCACAACACAACCCCAACAATATATTGACGAATCAAAAATGAAATGTGTATTAGCTGATTTTTCTCCAGCTTCCAAGTCACCTAAAAGTAGTTACTCATATTTTACTTACTTTCATATCTAGGTCCTACGACCCTCCCCTAAGTTTTCTAAGCTTCCTCATGGGTGTCTTGCCAGGTGCCCCTATGGGCCCTACATGGCCCACTGTGCCCCATCCTCAAGTCTCTAAGGACCCCATCTCTGCTCGCCCTCCAGCCATGGAGGGGACAGTGCATTGTGAGGCAGGGGAGATACTGTCCCCTGCCATGTACACCCACTTGGATGTCCGCTTATTCTCTTGATGTCTTAGAGAGATTTAAGTGTAAAACATTTTCTGTTTCTCTTTCCTGCTCCATGCAGAACTCAAACATGAGCTCAAAAAGGGCTAGCCTGGGGGGTAAATCTAAATACATAGACAGGTTACATTAGAATCCTCCTTTCTCAGTGGCAAATTTTTTTAACTGAAGCATAGTTAATTTACAATGTTGTACTAGTTTCAGGTGTATAGCAAAGTGACTCAGTCATATGTGTGTGTCTGTGTGTGTATTCTCACGTGGTGCGGGTGGTAAAGAACCTGCCTGCCAATGCAGGAGACATAAGAGATATGGGTTTGATCCCTGGGTTGACAAGACGCCCTGGAGGAAGAAATGGCAACCCATTCCAGTATTCTTGCCTGGAGAATCCCAAGGACAAAGGAGCCTGGCAGGCTGTAGTCCACAGGGTCACAAAGAGTCAGACACAACTAAAGCGACTTAGCGCGCGCACACACACACACACACACACACACACACACACACATTATATATATACACACACATATATATATGTATTCTTTTTCAGCTTTTTTCCATCATAGGTTATTATAGTATATTGAGGATAGTTCTCTACTGTGCTATACAATAGGTTCTTGTTGTTTATCTGTTCTATACATAGTAGTGTATATATGTTAATCCCAAACTCTTAATTTCTCTCTCCCCCAACCCTGTTATCCCCTTCAGTAACCATAACTTTCTATGTCTGTGAGTCTATTTCTGTTTTGTAAATAAGCCCATTTTTATTATTTTGTTAGATTAAGTAACATATGATACTTGTCTTTCTCTGTCTGACTTATTTTACTTAGTAGGATAATCTCTAGGTCCACCCATGTTGCTGCAAATGACAATATTTCATTCTTTTTATGACTGACTAATATTCTATTGCATATATATGTAGCATATCTTATCCATTCATTTATTGATAGACATTTAGGTTGCTTCTTTGTCTTAGGTATTGTAAATAGTGCTGCTATGAACATTGAGGTGCGTGTATCTGTTTGAATTAGAGTTTTCTCTGGATATATGATCAGTGGCAACTTTGATCTGAAGAATGAATTCCTCCCCCAAGAGAGTTCTTCATCCTTGCTTTTAGGGAAATTAAATGGAAGTAGTCCTGTTCAGGCTTCAGAGACAAGAAAGCAAAGCAGGCCTCTGACCTTGCTTCTGACCTGCCTGGACACTGCCCTAACAACTCTACTCCTGAGTGCACCTGTTGTTACCAGGAAGCTATGGGGTACTACAGATAAGATCGGGAGCAGGTCTTAGAATTCTTAAGCCCTTGGAGGAGGTCTAGCCAATCACGCCCAGGACTTAACCCAGATGCCCATCAGCAGACGAATGGATGAGGAAGCTGTGGTACATATACACCATGGAATATTACTCAGCCATTAAAAAGAATTCATTTGAATCAGTTCTAATGAGATGGATGAAACTGGAGCCCATTATACAGAGTGAAGTAAGCCAGAAAGATAAAGACCATTACAGTATACTAACACATATATATGGACTTTAGAAAGATGGTAACGAGAACCCTATATGCAAGACAGAAAAAGAGACTCAGATGTATAGAACAGACTTGTGGACTCTGGGAAAAGGCGAGGGTGGGATGTTTCAAGAGAACAGCATAGAAACATGTATATTATCTAGGGTGAAACAGATCACCAGCCCAGGTTGGGTGCATGAGACAAGTGCTCGGGCTTGGTGCACTGGGAAGACCCAGAGGGATCGGGTGGAGAGGGAGGTGGGAGGGGGGACTGGGATGGGGAATACATGTAAATCCATGGCTAATTCATTTCAATGTATGACAAAAACTACTGTAATGATGTAAAGTAATTAGCCTCCAACTAATAAAAATAAATGGAAAAAAACAAAACAAAACAAAACAAAATCCTATGACTCACAAAATAAAACAAACAACATTGTAAAACAAACAACAAACAAATTAAGGTAACACCAGAGCTGCTATTTGCTCATAAACCAATGATGATATCAGTTTGTGGCCAGGAATTATCAACTGGAACCCCAAAATTGTAATTTGAAGTCTCACCCAAGGAGCAGATGTGCTGCCCAGGAACTTTTCCCAACTGGGACTCCAGATTGCTGTTACATGGGACTTCCCAGTGCTGTTTGAAGTCTGGATGTTAGCTCACCCCAATTAGGTGATGTATGTACCATTCTATTTCTCTTTCCTTTTAATGATTGCTTATTGAAAGTAAAATCAATAATTTTATATTAGATATTGATTCTCTTTTAATGATTATATATTGAAAGTAAGTTAGATAATTCTCCATTAAATATTGGAATTGTTTATCTGAGTATAATGAGTGATTTCTTCAGTTAACAAATCCCCTGAACCTGAAAAGAAAGTTAAAACTTTCAGCAAAATACATAGACACATCCACTTTCCTTTTCTTAACACTAACTCAACATTTTCCACACAGGCCCGGAAATATCTGGATCCCACTTTAAATTTAAAACCCCTGGTCCACGTGATTATCTGCATCTAAAGTAATGTGCAGAGCTATCACAAAAACGTTTTTAAAACTATTACTATTTGCATGTTAAAGTAAGAATACTCAACTCTCATAGCTTAATTTTGGGGGTACATGCTGTAGCGGACACGCAGGCTTTCTGACAAGAGTCTCTCTCTCTCTTTTTTTTTTTTTGTAAATTTTTAGGCTTAAGAGTCCTGCATCTTCAAGGTAGAAACCAGAAAACTGAAACACGTGACTTACACTCTACCGAAAATTACTCAATGAAGCTTCAGTTTAGAAGTGAGCAACTTGAGGAAGTTCTGAACACAAACGAGCACATTGGTAAGGCTTAGAGCAGAGCTGACTGGCTTTCTCAGAGACTTAATCTATGCAGGGATCTAAGGCAAAGTGGGGCAGAAACAGTCTTTCCCTGCTATTTGCCTTTGTTAGCAGGATTCCAAAGCAATCCTGGGAATGGCCTCAATATTTTTTGAAATTTTCACTGAAACTGCTCTTCCTATGTTTCTCACAGCCTTTCTGAATTACTTGGGACTCAAATATGAATTCAATAGCAACTACTTTCAGAGCAGAGTATGTCCTAAGTTTTGTTCACAAGTGTTTTCAGAAAAAGTGTCTAATTCTTTCCCAAATAAAATTCCTCAAGCCTCCTACAAATAGGTGTCTGGTGGACCCAATCCTCAGCTTCACTTTGGGCAAATCCCACTTAGACCCAAGCTAGAGTTCCTACTTTATCAATATTGTCAATGATTAAACTACCAAGGATTGAGCAGATAACCAACAAAGACCTACTGTATAGCACAGGGATTTCTGCTCAACATTTTATAATAATCTAAATGGGGAACAAGTTTGAAAAATAATGATATATTTATATATATAACTGAATAATCTTGCTATACACCTGAAAGTAACACAACATTGTAAATCAACTATAGTCCACTCTAAAATATAAAGTAAAAAATGTCTATTTTGTCTAAAAATAAAATAAAAAATAAAGATTGAACATATTTAAACATGTTTTAAGTAAATAATCAAATCAAACTTATTCATCTCAGCATTTTAGAGTAACAAGGAAGGTCTTTTCACTACTGGTAAAATTCCTGTTCACAGTTGCAAGAGGCCCCGTCTTTAATCCAGGATTCTATTCCTGAGATATTCCTTAGGCCTTCCCGGGATTGTTTACTTAAAGAGTTTATTCCCAGTTATGACTATCTGAGCTCCTCAGACAGTCCAGCAGCCCCTGCGGCTTCTGCCAGTGGCAGTGGGGTCACCCAGAAAAATGCCCACTCCGCTACTTTTACTGTAGTTCTCCTGCTGGTGTTGGGCTGCAGACGGTCAAGCATGAGCCACACTTTGTGGCCAAAACAACCTCCCTCACAATTGCTACAAGCTTGACCAGAATTCACCCTCTAGACTTCCCAGAAGCACAACTAAAAAGCAAGCTCTATGCTCCTGAAGAGACCATCTCAAATTCAAAGTTATTCAATCCTTAACAAACCCAAATAGAGGGCACTAATAGTCCCGACTGAATATCTTTCAGGAAAACTATTTCTGTTCCTCCTTTTAAAAGTAAAATACGTACATCTAATTGACATTACCAAACAGAACACAATGCATGCATTCTCAGGTGGAGGAAACCTCACACCACTACTGCAGGGCAATGGGTGGGTTTTTGTTTTTTTTTTTCCTTACAAATCTGAAATGAAAGAGCCTATTCTGAAGAATTCTCTTAACAAAAGTAGTGTTCCAATAAAACGTCTTTTTTGGTAAAGACGTTTTTATCTCCATAAACCAAATTGCCAGCCAACCTGGAAAAAAAAATAGCTTCCTCAGTAAATCTAAAAGTTCAAGTACCTGCTGTGTAAAAGTAGTTTTTGGTTTTTTTTAATCTAAAAATAATTTATACTTTCTTACCTAAAAAATCATTTTAAAAGCTTTTCAAATTAACTTTTACACGTTTTAAAAACAAGTACTACCTGAAGATGGTACAAAATTCAAAGCATACAAAGTAGATCTCTCTCCCACCTTAATTCACCCTTGCAGAAACAACCACTCTTAGCAATATATATTTTTTATTCTTTCCAGAGGCTGCCTATATAATGGCGCAACTTTCTTTGGGAGTTTACTGAGTCAAATTCTTAATTTTTAACTTTCCATGTGTTATGATTCTATTGTGTTCCAATTTCTGTATTTTCTTTGGATCCCTATAAATTGTTTGATGTTACCATCAAGTAGCTGGTAGCTATTTTGCCCTTAATAATAGCTCAGTTCTGCAAGGTGGGGAAGTTGTATTTTGGTTAGATTTTGCTTACTTATTTGTTTTCCTTATCCAATACAGCTGGTTACTTGTCCCATTTCTTTAAAGCTTTCCTGAGATTATGCATTTTAGTGCAAAAAGTATGTATAGTGTCAAGAACTGTGAAGGGCCTGAGATTTTAACCTATTTGTAAATTAATATTTAGTCTCTCACAGTCTGATGAATGTTGTAGAAGACATGAGACTCCTAGGCCAGAGACAAAGGACCGTCTACTTCTCAGAGTGTTAGCAACAGCCAGAATACCATCATCTGTGCCAGTTCCCCAAGCCTCAATTCCCGCAATGTGATATCCAGAAGATGAAATGATACCTACACGTGAAGTATAGTGCATTACCGGGGCAACAGCCTCAGCATAAGGATACCAAGTCTTTTATAACAGGAAGTAAACGTGTGTCACTTTTGAGCCAAAAGGGGACATCTTTATTATACTGGACAGGAAGCAAACCTGCCTACTGCTCTGGAGAATCCCTATCTTCCAAAGCTATTTACTACATAAATATTCTTAAAAAGATCATTCATAACAATGGTAGTCAGTTCCTCTGCTCACAAGATGTGATAGATCATGCAGAATTATCTCCAAATATACAGTGCCTACAATCAGCTAGACACTGGTAGGAATTTCAATCCATTCATTCATCAAGCTTTTATTGAGCACGTCCTTTTTTCCAGACACCATTAAAGGAAATAATGCACATGAAGGAAATTTTTTAAACTGTGGAGAGACAAGCATTAGCCATTTTTTCTACCACCTTAGCTGATTTATCTTCCTAGTATTTGCCAGTAGTATTATGTCTGTTGCTATTGCTGGTTATCTTCCAGTGTCTGTGTTGGTCTTTTACTTCAACAACTGGGATTCAGTCCAACAACTGGGATTCAATGTCCAACTCTTCACTCCTATTTCATGTATACAGCTTAATGAAATTCGAGGTAAGCACACACCCATGAAACCATCACCATGATCTGTGCAATAAACATATTCATCTATATATTACTTTTAAAAACACATCTATCACCTATAAAAGTTTCCTCTCACCCTGTTTATTTGTGTGTGTGTGTGTGTGTGTGTGTGTGTGTGTGATAAGAACACTTAATATAAGATCTATTCTCTCAGAAAATTTTTAAGTATAGAGTACTGTTTACAGAACTGCAGTCCATGGGGTTGCAAAGAGTCAGACATGACTTAGTGACTGAACAGCAACACCACCACTGTCTACAATATGAAGAATATGAAATAGTCAAACTCATAGAAGCAGAGAATAGATTTGTGGTTCCTAGGACCTGGAAGGTGGGGAAAACAAGAGGTGTATGTGAAAAATTACAAAGTTTCAGTTATGCAAGTTGAAAAAATCCTCAAGATCTACACAGTGGTTATAGATAACAAGGCAGTATTTGGATACTGTCTCTCCATTTATTTATGTCTCCCTTAAATTTTCTCAATAATGTTTTGTACACTTGCTGGGAAAGATTGAAGGCAGGAGGAGAAGGTGAGACAGAGGATAAGATGGTTGGAATGCATCACCAACCCAATGGACATGTACTCCGGGAGTTGGTGATGGACAGGGAGGCCTGGCATGCTGCAGTCCATGGGGTCACAAAGAGTCCTACATGACTGAGCAACTGAACTGAACTGAACACTAGTATATTGTACTATTTTATCAAATATATTCTTAAATATCTCATATGCTGATGTTAACATAAAGATATTGCTTATTTAATTTAAATTTTTGTTTTTTGTATGTTGACTTAGTATCCTACAACCTTGCTAAACTTATTACTTCTAACTGCTTTTTATAGATTCCTTGGGATTTTTCATCACTTCATGGCAAACAGATGAGGAAACAATGGAAACAGTGACAGACTTTAGTTTAGGGGCTCCAAAATCACTGCAGATGGTCACTACAGCCATGAAATTAAAAGACGCTTGCTCCTTGGAAGAAAAGCTATGACCAACCTAGACAGCATATTAAAAAGCAGACACATTACTTTGCCAACAAAGGCCCATCTAGTAAAAGCTATGGTTTTTCTAGTAGTCATGTAGGGATGTGAAAGTTGGACTATAAAGAAAGCTGAGCACCAAAGAATTGATGCTTTTGAACTATGGTGTTGGAGAAGACTCTTGAGAGTCCCTTGGTCAACAAGGAGATGCAACCAGTCCATCCTAAAGGAAATCAGTCCTGAATATTCGTTGGAAGAACTGATGCTGAAGCTGAAACTCCAATACTTTGGCCACCTGATGCAAAGAACTAATTCACTGGAAAAGACCCTGATGCTGGAAAAGATTAAAAGCAAGAGGAGAAGGGGATGACAGAGGATGAGATGGTTGGATGGCATCACCAACTCAATGGACATGAATTTGAGCAAGCTCCAGGAGTTGGTGATGGACAGGGAAGCCTGGCATGCTACAGTCCATGGGGTTGCCAAGAGTCAGACACAGCTGAGTGACTGAACTGAACTGAACTGGGATTTCCTACATGGAATGTCATGCTTTCTGTGAGCAAATACAGTTTTACTTTTTTTCCCCAGCCTGTATGACTTTAATTTTACTTGCTTTTTTGTGCTGGCTTATTATTATGCCAAATAGAATTAAGGAGAGTAAATACTCTTGTTGCCAGTATTAAAGGGAAATCATTCAGTCTTTCATCACTACATATAATGTTGGCTGTAAATTTTTCATAAATGCTCTTTATTAGATTGGAGAAATTTTCTGTATTTCTACTTTTATCAGGAAGCAATGTTAAATTTTGTTAAATGCCCTTTCTGTATTTTATTTTTTTAAAAGTCATGTGTGTTTCTTTTTTCATTCTGTTAACATGAAAATTATATGACTAATCACATACACTGTTGGTGGGAATGCAAACTAGTACAGCCACTATGGAGAACAGTGTGGAGATTCCTTAAAAAACTGGAAATAGAACTGCCATATGACCCAGCAATCCCACTGCTGGGCATACACACTGTGGAAACCAGAATTGAAAGAGACACATGTACCCCAATGTTCATCACAGCATGTTTATAACAGCCAGGACATGGAAGCAACCTAGATGTCCATCAGCAGATGATGGATAAGAAAGCTGTGGTACATATACACAATGGAGTATTACTCAGCCGTTAAAAAGAATACATTTGAATCAGTTCTAATGAGGTGGATGAAACTGGAGCCTATCATACAGAATGAAATAAGCCAGAAAGAAAAACACTAATACAGTGTACTAATGCATATATTTGGAATTTAGAAAGATGGTAACGATAACCCTGTATGCAAGACAGCAAAAGAGACACCAATGTGTTGAACAATATTTTGGACTCTGGGAGAGGGCGAGGGCAGGATGATATGGGAGAATAGCATTGAAACATGTAAACTATCATATGTGAAACAAATCGCCAGTCCAGGTTCGATGCATGATACAGGATGCTCGGGACTGGTGCACTGGGATGACCCAGAGGGATGGGATGGGGAGGGAGATGGGAGTGGGGTTCAGGATGGGGAACACACATACACCCATTGCTAATTCAAGTCAATGTATGGAAAAACCAATACAATGTTGTAAAGTAAAATAAATAAATAAATAAACAAATAAATTATATGATTAATTTTTAAAAATGTTAAACCAACTTTGCATTCCTGGGATAAACACTATTTGGTCATAATATATTATCCTTTTATCATATTGCTGGATTCAAATTGTTAATTCTTAAATGAATTTTTCCATTCATGTTGTGAGAGATACTAGTCTCTAGTTTTCTTGCCATTTCTTTGTCTAGTTTTGGTATTAGTATTATTCTGTAGCCATGAGTTGGAAACTTTTCTCTCTTCTCCTATTTTTTGGAAAAAAATGTGCAAAATTAGTACTTCTTCCTCAAATATGTGGTAGCATTCACCATGAAATCTTCTGAGCCTGGGGTTTTCTTTGTGGGAAGATTTTTTAACTATAAATTCAATTTATTTAGTAGATATAGGGCTACTCAGGTCATCTATTTCTTTTATTTGAGCTTCAGCAGTTTGTATCTTTCAAGGAATTTGTTTCTCAAAGTTATTGAATTAATTAGCATAAAGTTGTTCATAATATATATAATATGTTAATATTATTGTAATATAATATTTATTATAATAAATATTCACTTTTAACTTTTTAATATATGTAGGATTTGCTCTAGGATTATAGTATAAATATATATATTTAACTTATTACAGCCTATGATCAACTAACGTTATATCACTATACATATAGTTTTCCATCTCTCTGTACTCATTCTGAGACTCCAACAGCATGTATATGAGGACAGATGAAGGTTTCCCATGGTATACTGATGCTCCATTCTGTCTTCTTTTTCCTATTTCATATAAGATAGTTTCCACTATTATGTGTTCAAATGCATGAAACTTTCCTCCTGTAGTGTCTAATAACCTATTAATTTCATTCAGTATATTTTTGCCTTAAACAGCATATGTTTCATCTCTACATATTCAGTTTAGGTGTTATTTATCCTTCCATTTCACTCTTCATCATGTTTGTGTTTTTCTTTACCTTTTTCAACAGACAGTATATATAATAGCTCATTTATTGTCCTTTCCTACTAATTCTTTTATCAGTGTCATTTTTGTTTCTATTAACAGACTTTTGTCTTCAATATGGATCATATCTTACTGCGTCTTTGAATGCCTGGCATTCTGATTTTTACAATGTTGGATACTGGATGATTTGTATTCCTTCAAATAATTATGGACATTGTTCAGGGATGCATAAATTTTCTTTGAAATAGATGCTAGTTTTTTCCCTTTAAATATTTTAGGCTATGTTTTAGGATGTAGTTAATTTACTTGGAAATAGATACTTTTGAGATTTGCTTTTAACCTTTATTAGGCAGGTTTAGAACAGCCTTTAGTCTAGGAAAGGGCTCAGTAAATGCTTTTTGGTAAAGGACCAGATAGTTACTAATTAGGATTTATGGAACAAATGTAATCTGTTGTGTACTCTTTGTTTACTTTCAATAACTCTTTAAAAAAGAAAAAACCATTCCCAGATTGTGAATTATACAAAAAAGACCAGATCTGACCTTCATGTTTTAGTTGTCCACCCTTTATCCAGGACTATTTGACTCTCTTATCAATCCCTGGGAATAAAGGTTTCCTCTCTGGCTGGTATAAATACAAGCTATTCCTGGAACTGTGTGACCCCCATGGACTAATCTGTCTGAAACTCTGTAAAAACATTTGAGCCAGGTCTTCAGTACTCTCTTTCCTCTCCAGTACTCCCCTCTTCCCATTGTAAGAGGCTTGGCCTCCATGAGCTCTGCACCCTGTCTCTCCATCGAGGGGAGTCCGCCAGGTTCACTATGGGCCCCCCCACCCTGCACGGAAGCCCTCTTTAGCCTGTAGCTTGAACAATCATAGGGTTCACCTTATTTGTTCCCTTCTCTCAAAGATCATTCTCATTTATTATCTGTTGTCCAATATCTGAAAACCACTGTTTCATACATTTTGCCTGGTTATTTAGCTATTTAAGATAAATTCTGTACCTGCTAATCCATCCTGGTCAATAATACAACTTTATTTTTTTGGCTGTGCTGCACAGCTTTCAAAATCTTAGTTCCCCAACCAGGGATTGAACCTAAGCCCCCAGCAGTGGAAGTACAGAGTTGAAATCACTGGACTGCCAAGGAATTCCCAAGAATACAATTTTTAAGTATTTGCTTATACAAAATTAAATATTTATTTAAGCTCAAGTGAAGCATCTCAGTTTACTCTGATAGCTCAGATGGTAAAGAATCTGCCTTCAGTTCAGGAGACCCAGGTTCGATCCATGGGTCAGGAAGATCCCCTGAAGAAGGGAATGGAAATCTACTCCAGTATTCTTGCCTGGAGAACTCCATGGACAGAGGAGCCTGGCAAGTTACAGTCCATAGAGTCACAAAGAGTTGGACATGAGTGAGCAACTAACACTTTCATGTTTATGTAAATCATATTATATTACATAAAGAAATATTTTCTCAGGACAACATTTTTGGAAACGAAATTTCATATGTAAGTATAAATAAGGAAATGTCTATTATCAATGAAATGACAAACTTTTATTTAATTTTAATATTTCCTGAAAATGAGAAAGTTGTTAATTATCATTAGCTGAAAAGAAGATTCTATAAGACTGGATGAAGCACAAGCTGGAATCGAGATTGCTGGGAGAAATATCAATAACTTTAGATATGCAGATGACACCCCCCTTATGGCAGAAAGCAAAGAACTAAAGAGCGTCTTGATGAAAGTGAAAGAGGAAAATGAAAGAGTTGGCTTAAAACTCAACATTCAGAAAACTAAGATCATGGAATCCGATCCCATCACTTCATGGCAAATAGATGGGGAAACAATGGAAAGAGGGAGAGACTTATTTGTGGGGGGCTCCAAAATCACTGCAGATGGTCACTGCAGCCATGAAATTAAAAGACACTTGCTCCTTGGAAGAAAAGCTATGACCAACCTAGACAGCATATTAAAAAGCAGATACATTACTTTACCAACAAAGGTCTGTCTAGTCAAAATTATGGTTTTTCCAGTAGTCATATATGGATGTGAGAGTTAGACTATAAAGAAAGTTGAGTGCCAAAGAATTGATGCTTTTGAACTATGATGTTGGAGAAGACTCTTGAAAATACCTTGGTCAGCAAGGAGATCCAACCAGTCCATCCTATAGGAAATCAGTCCTGAATACTCATTGGAAGGACTGATGCTGAAGCTGAAATTCCAATACTTTGGCCACCTGATTCGAAGAACCAACTCACTGGAAAAGTCCCTGATGCTGGGAAAGACTGAAGGCGGGAAGAGAAGGGGACAATAGAGGATGAGAATGGTAGGATGGTATCACCGACTCGATGGGCATGAGTTTGAGTAGCCTCCAGGAGTTGGTGATGGACAGGGAAGCGTGGCATGCTGAAGTCCATGGGGTCCCAAAGAGTCGGACACGACTGAGCAACTGAACTGAACTGAACTGATTAGACATCCCTCACCTAGACAGTTTAACTGGGACATATTCATATTTGTCTAAAATATGTGAAACATATGACTGACATCTGATTTGGTTAGTAAGTAAGCTTTGTATTCAGAACAGCAATAGGTATTTTTAAAGTTCTAAACAATTTGGTTTTTAAAAGAAATAAAAGAATTTCACTCACTTATTCAAAAACGAGGATGGCAATTTTAGTGTTATATATGCAAAGACTTTAAATATATAAAGCAAATAAATTCAGCTTATACCTCTAATTACTTCCTTCAGACTTTGTTTAGAATGCCAGTTACTTCAAATGATATGTACACTATAATTTTAAGTCTTTTTTCTATTTTAAAGCTATTTCAATTTGTGATATTGCTTTCTAGCAATTAAGCTAAAAATGTGTCTCACATATTCAACATTAAAACCTAAATTACATGAGCAATAACATCTCATCTATGAATTTTCAAGAAAAAAAATTTGTAATTTAATTCATACTTCCTCCATTACCTGAAAAAACAATAATACGCCTGAGAGGAGACTTCCATTGTAAAAAAAAGAAAAATAAATGCCACTTCTAAGTTGGAATAAATTCACAGAAAACCTACCTTGACTGGAAGATATTAAGTTCATTTTAGTGCAATAATCAAATAATACTAATAGATCTTACCTATCAATGAAGCATATCTTTTTCAAATAAATTAACTTTGCTCATGCTAGACCCTCTGGAAAGCAAGGAAGTATAATATCATGTTTCCTGCCTTCATGGAACTGACAATGCGGTTGTAGAACACAGGCATTAAACACAGGATATTAAAGAATAGCATAAAGGACATAAGAAATTCATGATTTACTTTTTAAAAATTATGTCAATTACTGAAACCCTGCCAAGTCAGCAACTTTTTATGTATTATGTCTAAGCCTTTAAAAAATCTTTTAAGATGACCATATTAAACTGAATTCTTTGGTTGCAAATAAATCTCTCTCCAATCTAAAGCCAGACATCCTGGAGTGTAAAATCAAGTGGGTCTTTGGAAGCATCATTACAAAAAAAAGCTAGTGGAGGCGATGGAATTCCAGCTGAACTATTTCACATTCTAAATGATGATGCTGTTAAAGTGCTGCGCTCTGTATGCCAGCAAATTTGGAAAGCTCAGCAGTGGCCACAGGACTGGAAAAGGTCAGATTTCATTCCAATCCCAAAGAAAGGCAATATCAAAGCATCTTCAAACTACCATACAACTGCACTCATTTCACATGCTAACAAGGTAATGCTCAAAATCTTCAAGCTAGGCTTCAACAGTATGTGAACTGAGAACTTCCAGATGTATAAACTGGATTTAGAAAAAACAAAGGAACCAGAGATCAAAATTGCCAACATCCACTGAATCATAGAAAAAGCAAGGGAATTTCAGAAAAGCATCTACTTCTGCTTCATTGGCTATGCTAAAGTCTTTGACTGTGTGGATCACAACAAACTGTGGAAAATTCTTAGAGATAGGAATACCAGACCACCTTACCTGTCTCTTGAGAAACCTGTATTCGAGACAAGAAGCAACAGTTAGAACTCGACGTGGAACAATGAAGCAGTTCAAAATCGAGAAAGGAGTATATCAAGGCTGTACATTGTCATCCTGCTTATTTAACTTACATGCAGAGTACATCATACAAAATGCTAGGCTGGAAGCCTCAAAAGCTGGAATCAAGATTGCTGACAGAAATATTAACAACCTCAGATATGCAAATGATGCCACCCTAATGGAACAAAGTGAAGAGAAACTAAACAGCCTCTGGATGAGGGTAAAAGATGAGAGTGAAAAAACTGGCTTAAAACTCAACATTCAGAAAACAAAGACAATGGCATTCAGTCCCATCACTTCATGGCAAATAGAAGGGGGAAAAGTAGAAACAGTGACAAATTTTATTTTCTTGGATTCCAAAATCACTGAAGACAGTGACTACAGCCATGAAATTAAAAGATGCTTGCTCCTTTGAAAAAAAGCTCTGACAAACCTAGACAGTGTATTAAAAAGCAGAGATTGCCAACAAAGGTCTGTATAGCCAAAGCTCTGATTTTTCCAGTAGTCATGCACGGATGTGAGAGTAGGACAATAAAAAAGGTTGAGTGCCAAAGAATTGATGCTTTCAAACTGTAGTGCTGGAGAAGGCTTGAGAGTCCCTTGGACAGCAAGGAGATCAAACCAGTCAATCCTAAACAAAATTAACCCTGAATATTCATTGGCAGGAATGATGCTGAAGCTGAAACTCCCAATACTTTGTCCACCTAATGTGAAGAACCAACTCACTGGAAAAACCCTAATGCTGGGAAAGGCTGAGTGCAGGAGGGGAGGGGAAGACAGAGGATGAGATGGTTGGAGAGCATCACCGACTCAATGGATCTGAGTTTGAGCAAACTCCAGGAAATAATGAAGGACAGAGAAGTCTAGTATGCTGCAGTTCATGGGGTTGCAAAGATTTGGACACGGCTTAACAGTTGAACAACAACAACAAAAATCTCTCACCTGTCTTGAATTTTCTCTCTCCCTCTGTCTGTCTGTCTCTGTCTCTGTCTCTCTCTCACACACACTTCCTTCTCCTTTCAGATTGGTTTCATTCTAAGGATCAGTAGCTACCCAAACTTGAAACTGACTAGTGTCATCTTGGGGCTTGTATCCTTATACTTTCACGACCAGAGAGAAAATACAGCTTTTCTATACCAGCTTCACTTTGAAAAAATGAGTTTTGAGGGGGAAATTCTGATTGATCAGCCTTAGATTAAATGTTCACATCTTGCTTAGATTATTGCAACCATAGGGATGAAGAACTATTTTATAATTGGTCCAAACAGAGGAATCTTTCTTTTACCATTTGGAGAAGGAGCAGTACAATTAGGTCACTGGAAGATAAATTGTAAGCTAGCATGCTCTTTCAGATATACCCAGGCTTCCTTTTATTACTAATTCAGGAAACACACAGCATAAGATCAAAAAGAGAGCATTTAAGGAAAAATAGAATGTTAAGCCTTTTTCATGCCATTAACTTTTTGGGGAAAAAAAAAAAAGGTCGCTTGTCTCACTTCCCAGGTTTGGTTGATTAAATGTATTTCTATCTCCACCGGCTTTTTTGTCAACTCTCAGACAAGGATTATGGGTTGTGGGCCAAATGTGACCAGCTGCCTGCTCTGAACTAGTTTTTACCGGGACAAAGCAGTACCATTTACTTACTTACACATTGTCTATATCTCCTTTCATGCTTCTCAGTAGAGTTAAGAAGTTGTTGCAGAAATTTTATGTCCACAATGCCTAAAATAGTTACTGTCCTGCCCTTTACAGACATAAATATATAAACCTGCCCTTTATAGTTTATATATTCCTGAACTAGATGCTTGATTATATATAGATTCAGTTGTTTAGGCCAGAATACTTTGTATGTACACACTGTATTTTTTATATCATACTATGAAGCACATAGCACTCTTATCATCCTACTTTTAGTGATAAGATGGAATCAACTCAAAAAGTTAAACATAAGTGACCATATGACCCAGCAATTTCAATCCTAAATTATAACAAAAAAACTGAAAACATATGTCCACACAAAGACTTATACACAAATGCTCTTAGCAGTGTTACAATAGCCAAAAATAGAAAGAACCTAATTTCCATCAACTAATGAATGGATAAACAAAATGTGGTATATCCATGCAATGAAACATTATTCAATCGTTTAAAGGAACATAGTACTGATACATGCTGCTACATAAATGACCATAAAAACATTATGGTAAGTGAAAGAAGCCATATAATATGATTCTGTTTAAATGAAATCTCCAGAATAAGTAAATCCATAGAGAGAGAAGGTAGATTAGTTACTGGAAGTTACTGGTGGGAAGGAGGAATAGGGACTAACTGCTAATAGGTATCAAGTTTCTTTCTGAAGTGTTAACAAAATGTTCTGGAATCAGATAGTAGTGATCTTGCACTTCTCTGTAACTATACTCAAAACCACTGACCTGTATACGTCAAAGAGTGAATTTTTACTGTATGGGAATTATTTCTCAATAAAGCTGTTATTTTTAAAAAGGATGAAATCAGAGGGTTCAATTATATGAACCTGAGCCCTCTATTACAAGATTCTCTCATCAACTTGGTACCTCATACCTTTATCATTTATACATGATTATTGCCCAGAAGTGTTATTTCATTAGAAGTTGCCAAACAGTGATTTTCTTTTTTCAATTTATTTATTTTTTAAAAAGTGATTTTCTAATTTTACCTTTCTCTTTTCACCTTAGATTGAACTCCTATAAAGAAGAATTTTCTTTCTTCAACTCTTCAGTTACATAAATAAACAATTCATATAGGTAAGGCAAAGTAGCTTGGTTCTTTTCCTTTTTCAGTTTTCCACAGAAATGACTGGTGCTCTGGCAACCTCCAGTGGTGAATGGTGAGATATTTCCTTTGTTTTACCTCGTTTCCTTTACTAATTCATATATAGATTTAGCTTTGGATTTAGACTTGGATTTAGAGTTAAATTCATTGCAGGCAGTCTTTTTGATGTTTAAACAGTCCTGTGCCCTGGGAACTGCTTTCCAGTTGGCCACTACGCACTGTTGGCATGATTTCATTAGACTCTTTTTTAACAGCTTTATTAAAATATAATTCACATACTACACAATTCACACATTTAAGGTAAATCCCCATTTCTTCTGCCCTGCAACCTATCACCTGCCCTATTCTGCCTCATGGCAGAAAGTGAAGAAGAACTAGAGAGCCTCTTGATGAAAGTGAAAGAGGAGAGTGAAAAAATTGGCTTAAAGCTCAACATTCAGAAAACTAAGATCATGGCATCTGGTCCCATCACTTCATGGTAAATAGATGGAGAAACACTGGAAACAGTGGCTGACTTTATTTTGGGGGGCTCCAAAATCACTGCAGATGGTGACTGCAGCCATGAAATTAAAAGACACTTACTCCTTGGAAGGAAAGTTATGACCAACATGGACAGCATATTAAAAAACAGAGACATTACTTTATCAACAAAGGTCTGTCTAGTCAAAGATACGGTTTTTCCAGTGGTCATGTATGGATGTGAGAGTTGGACTGTAAGGAAAGCTGAGCACCAAAAAATTGATGCTTTTGAACTGTGGTGTTGGAGAAGACTCTTGAGAGTACCTTGGACTGCAAGGAGATCCAACCAGTCCATCCTAAAGGATATCAGTCCTGGGTGTTCGTTGGAAGGACTGATGCTGAAGCTGAAACTCCAATACTTTGGCCACCTCATGCGAAGAGTTGACTCATTTGAAAAGACCCTGATGCTGGGAGGGATTGGGGGCAGGAGGAGAAGGGGATGACAGAGGATGAGATGGCTGGATGGCATCACCGACTCGATGGGCATGAGTTTGAGTAAACTCCTGGAGCTGGTGATGGACAGGGAGGCCTGGCATGCCGCGATTCATGGGGTCGCAAAGAGTCGGACACGACTGAGCGACTGAACTGAACTGAAACAACTCACAGTTTCTGTGGGTCACACATGCTGTCTGAGTCCTCTGCTCAGCACCCCACTAGGCTAAAATCAAAGTGTTGGCCAAGACTAAGATATGATTTCAAGTGAAACTCAGAGTTCTCTCAAATACTAGTTCTCTTCACTAGTATTTGCAGAATTCAGTTCCTTATGGTTGTAAAGTGAAATCCTCACTTTTTCTTTCTTTCTTTTTTTTTTTTTTTTTTTTTTGGCTAGCTGTCATCTGGTATGACTCTCAGAACTTAGAAATCTCCCTCAGGTAGGTTCTAACCACAGAACCCCTTCCAGAGGTCCTCTCACATGTGAAGCTGACTGCTCCAAAGCCATCAAGAGAATCTCTGTTTCAAGGACTCACCTGATTAGGTCATGCCAAGTCAGTATAATCCTCCTTTTGATTAACTCAAAATCAACTGGTTATGGACCTTAATGACATTAGAAAGATTCCTTTACTTTTGCCACATAAGGTAGCCTAATCCTGAGAGGGATATACTATCATCCTCACAGATTCTCCCTGCACTCAAGAGGAGAGGGCTATACAAGGCATATGTTGGGGAGAGAGAAGAAATGGTTGAGAAGGGGTCTATCTTAGAATTCTACCTATTATATTTAGAATTACAAATAATGCCTCAGTGAAAGGCTCTGTGCATTTATTATTTTGTGTTTGTTGTCAGTGTATCTTTAAGATGGATTCCTAGAAAAAAGAGTATGCATATGTTGCTCTATATTATCAAAGTTTTCCTCACGGGGTCAGACAATTCTACATTTCCATAAGCAACATAAGAAAAAGGCAGCTTCCCAACAGACTCCCTAACAGAATATGATGACAGACTTTTTGGTTTTACCAATATAACTGGTAATAAATAGTATCTCACTGTAATTTAAATGTGTATTTTTCTTATTATGAGAGGATTTAAGCATTTTTTATATGTTTAAGAGACATTCTGAGCTATGAGTATAATGTGCTCAAACTCTCTAGATTATGGAGATAAGAAAGAGCATTTTTCCTTGGGGAAGTTGATACAGCCACAGTGGGAGACAGTATGGAGATTCCTTTAAAAAAAAAAAGTTGGAATAAAACCACCACATGACCCAGCAATACCACTTCTAGGCATATATCCTGAAGAAACAACAACTGAAAAAGACACATGTACCCCAGTGTTCATTGCAACGCTATTTAGAATAGCTAGGACATGGGAGCAACCTAGATGTCCATCAACAGATGAATGGATAAAGAAACTGTGGTACATATATACAATGAGATATTCAGTCAGTTCAGTTCAGTCGCTCAGTCATGTCCAACTCTTTGCGACCCCATGAATCACAGCACGCCAGGCCTCCCTGGCCATCACAAACTCCCGGAGTTTACTATGATATATTACTCAGCCATAAAAAGGAACACATTTGGGTCAGTTCTGATGAGGTGAATGAACCTAGAGCCTATTATACAGAGTGAGGGAAGTCACAAAGAGAAAGACAAATACCTTATATTAATACACACATGTATGGAATCTAGAAAGATGGTACAGATGAACCTATTCACAGAGTAGCATCGGAGATGCAGACATAAAGAACAGACATATGGACAAAGATGAATGGAGAGAGTAGCATGGAAGCATATAAACTAACAAATGTAAATAGATGGCCAATGGAAATTTACTGTATGATGCAGGGAACTCAAACTGGGGCTCTGTAATAACCTTGAAAGTGTGGGAAAGGGCAGGGGGTGGGAGGGATATTCAAGAGGGAGAGGACATATGTACAGCTATGGTTAATTCATGTTGATGTGTGACAGAAATCAAATCAATATTGTAAAGCAATCATCAATTAATTTTAAAAAATTCATGAAAGCTATGGATCTGATCCTAAAACTAATTTTACCTAAAAATACCCATGGGCATTTTTCTATACAATGTATATCACTGCTCTAATGTTTATTGCTTTCACATTGGCAACATAGAAAAAAAATCATTAATTTTTTTTCTCAATGTTGTATGATTGTGATTTCTATCTTTCTTTTAATATTGTATGATTGTGATTTCTATCTTTCTTTTGAGTTCCTGGTATATTATCCCTTTATTAACCCCACTCACGGCTCAAGTTTACTTCCCACCATGGGAGCCACAAAACCCAGATGCTTGCTCCCCAGCACCCTGGACATTTAGGACCCGGACTACTGGCACAGGTTCAGCCAGTTAAATCCAGCAGCCTGGCCCGCTCAGTTTGGACAGAGAAGCAGGAACAGCACAAGATCCATTACAGTGGCTGGGTCAGCAGCAGCTGGGTGTGACATTCAAGGGCTTTGGCAACAGTGGCGAAACTGAGGCGTCCAGAGCCCTCTCGAGGCCGCTATGTGCTTCCCTATGTGCTTCCTGGCCATGGCTCAGGCTGCCTCGTCTGCCCCTAGTCCGGCTGGCTTCACCAGGCTCCTCTGCCAGCCCTCCCAGAAACTCTGGGAATAGTCCCATCTTCTTTCAGTAAAACCCTTTGCTGTTTTATCAATCCTGACTGGTACATTTCTTTTTTTTTTTTTTTTCCTTGCAGAAATTAGTGGCAACATCCGGAAATGTGAAATAAGTCAAGTTGTTCGAGTTAAATGAAAATTAGCTTGATGTCTGCTCAGAAATGAGAATTCTGAAGCTATTTGGCTAGAATGAGAAGTTAAATTACAGTGATCTTTGACATAACACACTTGTCAGCTTTAATATCCAACTTATTTCCATTTCTGGTTTCTAATAAGTGCTTAATCACAAAGATGTGAATTTTTATAACCTTTAAGACAGCTGGAGGCCTGGCTGCCCCCTTGATCTGCAGGTAAAATTTTCTTGTACTCAATAATTTCACGGCTCATGAAATCTAAAGCTCCATCTCAAGGTTTCTGCTCATCCTGAACCAACTAGCATTTGCCTCCCCTCACCTCTAAACTCTGTTGTCTTACATCCTGCCTTCTCCATACATTGACTCCATCTCAGCCACTTTTCACACACAAGTGTTATGCCCGATGTCAGAATCCCTGAGCGGGAAGAGAGAAGGCTTCCAAGACAATGCAACGCGCAAAAAAAGGGAAGTTTATTGCTGACTCGAGTCAGGGCTCCTGCCGCAACCAACACAGTAGTGCAAGGTCAGAGAGCCCTGAGCCCACACTGTTATCCAAATTTATAGGATGTGCATAAGCATTTGGTAGCTAGCTTAAGCGGATTGGTTACATGTTTGCAAAGCAATCTTATTGGCCCAAACCTTCCCGGGCTTTTCTTCAAACTTGGGCGTTCCCGGGCTTTTTCAGCTTTCCCCTGATAGGTTCCCTCTTTCTTACTAGATGCATGTTGATTGGCTGGCTCCAGGTGGCCTGATAATCATGTTACCCCGGAAAACCAGGCCTACTCCTAATCTAGGCTGCCTGTCATGGCATTAGCCCTGGCAGCCTTACAACAAGCTTTTGTATATAAATAGATCTGACTGAAATTTTTTGGGTGTGGAGAGGGGAGGGGGCGACAGAGAAAGATCACATCAAGTAATGTACTATTTTACTGACTCTAAATTTTTCTTTCTATTATACAAAGCAGGTGTGGCCATTCTATGAAGCTTTGGGACTCATCGATCTCCATACACCAAGAGGGCTCCCATTTTACCCAGTGATAATCTTATACCCTGCTTCTGTTGTTCCGAGCTTCTTTGTACTGACCTTCCCTAATCTGCAAGAGGCAGTCCTGTTGCCTTGAAAAGGATTAGGATTGTAAAAGCAGGCACAAAAAAAAAAAAAAATCAAAAAAGGTAGCATGGGGTTTGGGAGGTTTTGTTGGATTTCTGGGTTTTGTTCACCTTTTGATTTCTGTTTTATGCCTATAATGAGCTGTTAAGTGGGAAACAGGAGAGTCCTGAGGGAAACAGGGCATGGAATTTAATCATAATAATTTATTAGAAGGAAAATTGAAGGAGAGGCAGACAGTTTCACCTTCAAATCTCCAAGGGAACTAAATGAGGATTAGCTGAGTAAGGAGGTGACTGGGAGAAGAGTATGTACTGGAGCATCACCAGAGGGGAGGGAGGAGGAAGAACTGAATCATAAAGATGGGGTGGGGGATGGGGCAGCAAGTAAAGGAGCAGAGTCACCATCAAGCGCAGCCACATCCCTAAATCAACTTCTGCAAAGAACCTGATGGAATCTGAGCCAGTGCCCGGCCACCACCCATGGCCTTTGCAGTGAGAGCCACAGACGGCTCATGAACTTCACTGACGGGCTATGGCAACTTTCTTTCCATTGCGGATGGGCGGGGGAGGGCTTGTCACATATGGATTATCTACCAGAAAGACGTTTATCTGGACTCTACCACATCCCAAATGTGTCCTTTAGACACTTCATTTTTCAAAAGTAAAAGTCCCTGAGAGGGAGTTGGAGATATGGACTTGCAAGCTACCAGTTCCAGCATCTGGGAAAAACTGAACAGTGACAAAATTCATCCCGGTTACACATTTATCAAAGCATGACTTTCAACAAAGACGGTTCTCTCAAAGATGAATTCAGGGTCCAGCTCATAAATTTTCCAACAACTTCACTGCAGTAAATGAAATAAAAACTAACATCACTTGATTTTTCACATTAAAATAATCTTCTGTCAAGCAACAATAGGATTTTCCAGGTCTCTGAACTGACCACAAGTCAAGTCATCTCTTTTGGCTCCACATCAATGATGGTACCTATAGTAATCAGGGTTCTTCAAGAGGATATAGATATAGATAATACAGAAATAAGAAATTGGCTCACATGATTATGGAGGCTGGAAAATCCCAAGAGGTCCAAAGGTGTAGTTTTAATCCAAAGGCTGGCAGGTTTGAGACCTAGAAAACAACAAAGCTTCAATTCAAGTTCAAAGGCAAAGGAAAAAACAATATCCCAATTCAAGGACAGGCAGAATGAATTCTTACACAGAGGATGGTCAGCCGTTCTGTTCAGACTTTCAACTGATTAGATGAAGCTCACCCACATTAGGGAGGACAATCTGTTTTACTCAACCTATCAATTTAAACATCAAGGTTGTCAAAAAATATCCCCACAGAAACACTCAGAATGGTGTTTCTGAGCACACCACGGCTCTATCAAGTTGACACATAAAATTAACCATCACATTATTTTTAGCAAAGACCTGAATCTTTGATGCTATCTTTGTCAGCAAGGAAGGAATTTCAAATTCAAAACTTCTATTTTAAGGTTATCTGAGCAAAATAAGGAGAAGGCAATGGCAACCCACTCCAGTAGTCTTGCCTGGAAAATCCCATGGATGGAGGAGCCTGGTAGGCTGCAGTCCATGGGGTTGGGAAGAGTCGGACACAACTGAACAACTTCACTTTCCACTTTCATGCATTGGAGAAGGAAATGGCAACCCATTCCAGAGTTCTGGCCTGAAGAATCCCAGGGATGATGATGGGCTGCCGTCTGTGGGGTCACACAGAGTCAGACACGACTGAAGCGACTTAGCAGCAGCAGTAGCAGAGCAAAATAACTTTCAAATTAACTCTACCAAATTTCCAGGAGTCTATACAATGCTATCTTCTCAATATCCCCATTTTCAGACTATAAAAGTACTTCATATAGCACCAGAAAATTCACACATTTGGCCACCTCCACTAGCAACTTGGTCAAAGAGCTTGCTGTTTTCTCAGTGGTACCCACAATTATCACTGCAAAAACTTAAATCAAAAGATTTACTCAAGTATGTGACCAAAAATATTTTCCAGGTAAGTCAGGCCATGAATGAGCTACTCCCATGTTAAAACTGAGAGAAGATTTATTTTCTTCTCTCTCTTTCTCTCAAAAAAAAGAGGGACTTCCCTCACAGTCCAGCGACTGAGATTCCCTGCTCCCAATTCAGGGGACCAGGGTTCAATCCCCAGTTAGGGAGCTGGATCCCATATGTTGCAACCACAGCTAAGACCTGGTACAGTCAAATAAATATATATTAAAAGAAGAAGAAATTACCATCTGATAACCAACCACTTGTTTCAAGGTTTGCTCTTGGAAACCAGTAAATTGGCTCATAGAGAAGAACTTTGTATCTGGCTCCCATTTCTTGAAAAAACCTCTTTAAAAATGCTGCTCATGAATTTAACACTTCTCCTAGCAGTAAGCATGCCTTCCTTCAGGAATTTTGATGGGGTATTGATGCCAACACACACTCCTGTCAAAGGCAGGGAGTCATTGCAATATGTCACCAGGCAGGAAAACCACGTGCAGAGCCAAGCATCCAGGGACCCCATCTATACACAGGGTATCACAGTTTTTCTTCCAGGCACAGTTCTGCTTGGCTAAGATGCACTGCACCATTTTGAAGTTGATGATAACCTTTCCAGTTCCCAAGAGAAGTTGGACCTTTTCTTTGATGGCATCAGCACGCACATAACAGACGGAAAGCAGGAGCTGTCTGCACTTTAAAAAACATCATTCGCTCTGTTGACGAAACTAGTGGTGGCAGCTCTATGATCGGCTGTGAAACATCAGGAGAAATGTCAACAGTTACACAGTGAGTCACATAATTTAGGACAGATGCTCCTTCAATTGCCCTCCCCTGTTCCAAGTTCCCCCCCAGTGTAGCCATTCCCAAGGCAACAGGGTTTTATTGAGTCCTCTCTGAATGTAGGTAGCTTCTTTCCTTTCCTGCTGTAATTAGCATTCTAGTGGTTTTTCTTTGGGGTCAAATCCAAAGGTTTATAAAATCTTAACCTTTTCAAATCAAGACTTTTCTGGGACTTTCCTGGTGGTCCAGTGGTTGAGACTTCACCTCCCGGTGCAGGGGGTATGGGTTCGATCCCTGGTAGGGAAGCTGGGGTCCCATACACCTGAAGGCCGAAAGACCAGGCATATTGAAACAAATTCAACAAAAACTGTAAAAAAAAAAAAAAAATGGTCCACATCAAAACAAAAATCTTAAAAAAAAAATAAAAGACTTTTCCTTGAGACCTTCCAGTGAGTTTCAGAATGAACAGACAGGAAGTATTCGCTGGTTTTGTGGGATTCAGCATCTCATTAGCAAGAACTCAGCCACACTAAGAAGCTCACCAGCTTTTGTATTGGAGACAAAAACAGAAGCAAGTGAAATAGACATCTCATCATTTTACCTCTGTGAGTGGCTTGGTTCTGGGTCTGTCCTCATTCCTGCTTGGCTGACAGAGGCAGTCAAGCTTCCGTCCTTGAGCAGGCTCCACCACAGCTGTGAGAGGGGCAGACACGTCCTGCTCCCCATGCCCTGGGGGTGCTCCGTTCACTCGCCTCACTCCTTCCTTCTGTGAGCGAGGGAAGATGTTTAAGGAATGGTCATTGGCCCACATTTTATCAGCAGATGACGTAACTTTTTCTTGCAGCCTTGCATTGCTTCTATTTCCTTTTGTTTCTTTAATCTAATCAGTACATTTATGTGACTCTGGCTCTTTGGAGCAAGTCTCCAACATTCTTTGTGTTTCAGCAGCTCTTTCTGAGGTGGGGAAGATAAATCTGGTCAAAATCTTCTCCTCAGACCCACCCATCTTAGTTTCTAAAAAACCTTCTTGAAGCCTTCTGGCCTTGAAATCTCTCCTGTCCTTTAACTGAACTTGCCGGAAGAGCCTTAAATGGAGTTGTAGGGGGATCAGACAAGGGTCCAGGCAGGAAAATAGAAAGCACCCTAGTCACTTAAAATAGAGAAGAAATGAATGCAGGGGGTTAGGCTGAAACATCGCTGGAGGGCCCAGAGAAGACCAGAGGGGAAGGAGAGATCCAGAGGTCAGGAGGTGCAGGAAGCCATGCCGTCCTCCCTGGGCAGAGGGACGCTCGCTCCGGCTGCTGCTGCCACTAGTGATGCCACGACCCCTGCAGGCCCTCCCAGCTGCTGGAGCCAGAAGTCAAAGGGCTTCTTACCACACAGGAGTCCCTCTTCTTATCACACAGAAAGACACTAACTGGAAAGCAGTTGTCAAGCTGGGAAATGAAGCTCCCAGGTTTTCTCCTTAATGGGACTAGACAAGCAGGTGTTGAGTACACACAGAAAATAAGACATAATAAGTCTTGTGGATCAAAGATAAAGGGCTTTATTCCTCACAGCACAGCAGGCAGTATGATGCTTATGGTCACATCTGTTCTCCTGATCTCCCAGCTCAAGTTCTGCAGGGCAGGATCCAGTGGGCAATGTTGGATACCACACACGGCAGGCTTGTATTCCAGCTAGGAGCCCCAAGCTTAGGAAACCCCAAACTTATCAAGGGAACTGTTAGCAAACCTGTGCAACCATTGCTCCAGAGAGAGAGGTTATTTTTATTATCCTGAAAAGCAAACAAATATACCCTCCACCCCAAAGTAAACATTTTTGCTATCTGCCATGACTATTTGCATACAAACATCATTGAAAGAAACAGTTGGGAACAAATGCTGATATAAATCATGCAGAAATACAAGAAACCCGTGAAGAATTATCTCCCACAAAAGCAGCCAATAGATTTTTGAAAGAACACTAGGGGAATTATTAGGAAGCCACTATCTGTAACCAGAGAAAGAATTTCCTTCACCTGTGAAAGTTGCTCCTTTACTAAGTGAGCAGTTACCTTCCATCCAGCCAAATCAGGAGATGAACACTATTACCACTGGGGTGACAGATATGAAAACAGACCACTATCTTTTTTAGTATGAGTGGGTTAGTCACTCAGTCATGTCTGACTCTTTGTGACCCCAGGGACTGGAGCCCACCAGGCTCATCAGTTCATGGAACTTTCCAGGCAAGAATACTGGAATGGGTACCCACTCCCTTCTCCAGGGGAGTTTTCCTGACTCAAACCTCGAACCCAGGTCTCCTGCACTGCAGGCAGATTCTTTACCATCTGAGCCCCCAGGGAAGCCCAACCATCTTCCTTAAGACATTAGCAAAAAAAGAGGAAGGACAATAAAAAAATTTCTGGACATAAATGAGGTTTCTTTCGGTAATCAGCTCATTTGGAAAAGAAGTACATCAGAATGACTTGAGAACCTCTCTAACAACTTTGTATTAAGAGGCGGGTGTCTTGAAACGACTGAGACAATGATAACTTTTCAAGAATTCCCTGCCAATATTTGCAACACAACTAAATGTATAAACATACCAGATTTACATTTGTTCATCAATTGACAGTTTTTTCTTTTCATAAATTCCACTACCGAGCACTGTGCTAAGTACTAAAGACAAAGTTGAACAAGACATACAAGACCCCTGGCCTTCATAAAGGTTATATTCCAATGAAATAGACATATAGGAAGCAAGAAAAGAAATGTTTAGATATAAAAATTACACATTTAGAGAGATGCTGGAAAGGAGATAAATGGGGAACTGTAGGAGAGGCAAAGTTTAATCAAATAAGGTGAAAGTGTGGGGGTAGCTCAGTCATGTACAACTCTTTGCAAGCCCATGGACTGTAGCCTGCCAGGCTCCTCTGCCATGGAATTCTCCAGGCCAGAATACTAGAGTGGGTAGCTATTCCCTTCTCCAGGGCGTCTTCCCAACTCTGGGATCGAACCCAGGTCTCCAGCATTGCAAGTGGATTCTTTACCACCTGAGCCACCAGGGAAGCCTGCATAAGGTGAAGGAATTTTATTTAAAATCAGTGTAATGGGAAGATGGTGGGGTAGAAAGACCCTGAGTGCACCTCCTTTCACAGGCACACTAAAATAACAATGATTTACAGAACAATCATCAGTGAAAGAGATCAGAAAGTACCAGAAAAGATCTTCTACAACTAAAGATATAAAGATGGAGCCACAAAAAGATGGGTAAGAGGGGCAGACTCATAATATGGTAAAACCTACACTCTCCTGTAGGCAAACCACAGATGAGAAAATAATTACAACAGCAGATGTTCTCCCCAAGGAGCAGGGGAGAACCCCACATTGGGCTCCTGAGTCCAGGATCTTGTGTTGGAAAGATGAAACCCTAGAATATTTGGGTTTGAAGACTAGTGGAGCTTTCAGGAGTCCCAGAGGGCTGAAGAAAACAGAGACCCACTCTTAAAGGGTGCACTCAAAATCTTACATGCTCCAGGCCCCAGGGCAGAAGCAATAATTTGAAAGGAGCCTGGGTCAGATCCACCGGCTGATCTTGGAAGGTCTAAAAAAAAAGAAAAAGAAAAAGAAAATATCAATGAAACTAAGAGCAGGCTCCTTGAAAAGATAAGTAAAACTGATAAAATTTTAGCCAGATTCATCAAGAAAAAAAAGAGGAGGCCCAAATCAATATAGTCAGAAAAGAAAAAGGAGAGGTTACAATTGGCAATACAAAGGATCACAAGAGATAAAAATTAACAACTATGTGCCAATACAGTGGACAACTTAGAAGAACTGGACAAGTTCCTAGAAATGCACAATCTACCAAGACTGAACCAGGAAAAAATAGAAAATATGAACAAATCAACTACAAGTGCTGAGATTAAATCAGTTATTTTCAAAAAGCAATATATAACAGTCCAGGACCAGATGGCTTCACAGATGAATTCTACAAAACATTTAGGAAAAAGTCAACACCTTTTTCAAACTATCCTTTTCAAACTATTCCAAAAGCTGCAGAGGAAGTACTGTTTCTGAACTTGTTCTATGAGGACAGCCTCACCTTGATACCAAAGACAGACCAAAATACCACAAAAAGAGAAACTTAGAGGCCAAAATCACTGATAAAGGTAGATGTAAAAATCTTCAATAAAATATTAGCAAATCAAATTCTACAATATATTAAAAAGACCATATCAGATCCAAGCAGGATTTATCCCAGGGATGAAAGGATGGTTCAATATCCACAAATCAATCAATGTGATAAATCACATTAGTAAACTGAAGAATAAAAGCCATGTGATCATCTCATTATACACAGAAAAACTTTTGACAAAATTCAACATCCATTTATGATAAGAAAAACTCTGCAGAAAGTGGGTTAGAGGGAACATACCTCAACATAATAAAGGCCATGTATGACAAACCCACAGCTAACATCATACTCAAAGATACGGGAGGACGAAGAACAAACAAAACCCAAAATTAGTAAAAGGAAAGAAATCATAAAGATCAGAGAAAAAATAAATGTTGCCATTTGCAACAACATGGATGGACCTGCAGAGTATTATGCTTAGTGAAATAAGTCAGAACGAGAAAGACAAATACTGCATGTTACCACTTACATGGAACAGAAAAGAAACAAACTCACAGATATAGAGAACAAACTTGAGGCTACCAGTGGGGAGAGGGAAGTAGAAAGAGGCAAGATGGGGGTAGAAGATTCAGAGATACAGACTACTATGTATAAGATAAATAAGGTGCAAAGATTTATTGTATAGCATAGGGAATAAAGCCAATATTTATAATAACTATAAATGGATTATAATTTATAAAAATGTTGAATCACTGTGTTGTACACTTGAAACTAATATAATTTTGTAAATCAAATGTACTTCAATTTAAGAAAATTATCACAATGAGTGAAAAAGAGCCAGTTCCACCAAAAATCAGGGAAGAATGTTCCTAGCAGAGCAAACAGCCAAGCAGAGATCTTGAATCAGGAAAGCTGCAGGAGCTGATAGAAGGCCTATGTGACTGCAACCTAGTCTATAAGAAAAGATGAATGCAAAATCTGAATTATAAAACACTTATCACCATTTCTTTCGGAACACTTTGTTTACATTTATAAAAGAATAACAGAACTTGATCATCAGTAGCCGATGAAATTTTAATCTTTCTTAAGAGTTTAGGAAGACTACAGTTGCACATACTCCTAGTCTCTTTTGCATTGCCCCCCCACACCCCCAGCCACCACTTCCTCCCTTACTAAAGCCATACCGAAGCTTGCCTGCCACTTTGCCCCTCTAGATGTCACTGAGGTTGCCAGAACGCTTGCTGTCATCACACATCATCTTCTTCAGACTGCTCCTCCAGCACCACAGGAGTGCCTTTCCCTCCCTGCTATGGCTTTGGGGTGGGCTCTCTCTGGCTCTTGTAACTCCCTTACCTACCCCACGAAACTCGACCCAATCCTCTTGAAAGGCTGCAGCCCTGTCTCCCCTGGAGACTGGGAGGAGTTAGGTGCACAGGTTTCCCTTCTCATCTACCACTATTAAGTGGCCCGGGACTAGCTCAACAGGCAGTGCAGGCATGTTCAGACACTTTTCAGAAAGTGATCGCTACATGGGAGGGGAGATGTTATGATTCAGCTGATGTAGATGCTTCCTCAAGCCTCTTCATTGCAAAAATCTTCCTTCCCACTGAAAGAATTTTCATCTCCTGGGTTTTTCTTCTGTCTCCCCTTACTATGTCCCAAGTCAGGGCTCATGGCCTTGAGTATCTTCTGCCTCAACCAAGGAGATGGTTTTATGCATTTCACCTCCCAAGATCTTAGAAGAGGAGAGTTTCAGTCCTGCAAATAAATGAGCATCCATCTTCTAACTCAAAGTCTTTTTAAGTCTCACCAGTGAGAGCTATGGTCCTGCTGGCTCCTTTCTCAGTTGACGTATAAAATAGCCTTACCCACTGACTTCTGGCAAGACTGTCATAAGGTGCCTTGAGACTTTCCTCAGTTCATACCTAAATAACCCCTTAGGGCAGCCTCATATGCAGTATCTAAGCACACTCATGAGACCTCCCATAAAGACAGTGGACCCTGGACTTCCTGGGACAAGTTGGAACTGTGGTAAAATACCCTTATTACCGTGCTCTAAGAAGCCACACGTGGAAAAAAGCAAAAAGCATGTTAATAATACTTTCCTGAAACTCCTTTTGATAGGTCACAGTTAATTTATTTTAAAGAATCATCAATGTACCTAGGAGAGGGAAAATCCCTGTGACTTAGTTTTCTGTCTTCTTAAACAAAATGACTAAAGATTTTATACATGTTAATTTCTAAATATACTTCGCTCAATACTTTTATGGAATAAACTTGGGGAAAATGATGTGATACACCCCTGTGAGTAGAAAACAAATTTGAGATGATGGATTCTTTTTTGGTAATCCCATGGTGCCTTTCTCCTATAGAGATAGAAGCCTCTCATCAAAAAGATACTGGACATACCTACTTTGACCCAGAAGGATTCTTTGAGTTATTTTACCAAAATCTTGTGTTCATGTTCAAGTCTGCTGTGCACAGCTTTTAACATTTCAATTGGAAATTAAGAAATACTTCATAGAGTCGCTTTAATCATTTTGTCCCAGTTTTTTTGTTATTCAAGCACACAATTCAATAATAGTAACCTACTTTATACTGAAACTGACTAAAAGAATTTGTAGACTTGGCTTCAAGGTCTTGCTATCTTCTCCTGCAAATTCCTTTTCCTCTTTGGGTCTCTGACTATTGATTTATTCAGATAAGCAGATGATCTTAGTTTATAAGAATAAGAAAACTGGAGACCAATCACCTAGAGGTGACTCCTGGGCCCATCACATCCTAGCAATTGTAACTCTTTTGAAGGGTAAGTTGCTTACTTCATGGATTTAAGCCTTCATTTCTGCATCTGCAAGAGGCAGATGATAGTATTTACCCTGTGTAACAGGTTCAGCGTGGAGCCAGTAACCCCCAGCAAAGTGAAAGCGAAAGTCACTCAGTCATGTCCGACTCTTTGTGACCCCATGGACTATACAGTCCATGCAATTCTCCATGCTAGAATACTGGAGTGTGTAGCCTTTCCCTTCTCCAGGGAATCGTCCCAACCCAGGGATCGAACCCAGGTCTCCCACATTGCAGGTAGATTCTTTACCAGCTGAGCCACCAGGGAACCCCAAGAATACTGGAGTGGGTAGCCTATCCCCTCTCCAGAGGATCTTCCCAGCCCAAGAATTGAATCAGGGTCTCCTGCATTATAGGCAGGTTCTTTACCAGCTGAGCTACCAGGGAAGTCCCAACCCCCAGCAAGAACTTGATAAAATGGCAGCTCTAATTGCTTTTTTAAAAGTTACTCCACACACACACCTACGATGTATAAAATAGATTATCAGCAAAGACCTACTGTATAGCACAGGGAACTCTACTCAATATTCCATAATATCCTATGTGGGAAAAGAAACTGAAAAAGAATAGATATATGTACATGTACAACTGAATCACTTTGCTGTATACCTGAAATTAACAAAACATTGTAAATCAACTATGCTCTAACATAACATAAACTTTTAAATTAATAATAAAATAAAAGTTACTCCAAGCATCAAAACAAACAAACAAAAAAAAAAAATAGTAACCTGCTTTAGTAAAGAAAGCTGAGATTTAGGCAAAGAATGACAACCGTCTAAAGGGAAGAGGATCCTGACACTGGTTTTCTTCTGGCTTCTCTGGGTTTACAGGCACATTACAGTTTGGTGATGTTTGTAAAACACAAGTCACTTGGTAACCCAGGACAATGCCTTTGCTGGAACCAGCCAGTTGAATTGCTCAGAAAACAGATTTCTTAACACAACACTGTAAATCAACTGTACTTCAATTTTAAAAAAGAAAGAAAACACATTTCTTCTGTTCTATTTCATTTTTCTCTAAAATGGCAGTTTTATCACCAGTTTGTGGTGATGAATTGTTTTTAAATGATTGGTTCTCTTAGACCAAGAACACGTTAAAAAGAACCCTCCTCTTGATGATGAGTATTATTCCACTCCATCTACCTCACTTTGGGAAACAGTGGCGGGGTGGAAGTTACAGCCGGCTGGGCACACGGGTGCCACCTGGCCATCTGCACCTGGGTCGGTTGCAGAGTTCTGTTAAAGTGAGTCTGATGACAGAGGAGGTTTGTTTAAAATGCTTTGTCGCACTGCGAAGCCAATAACATGTTGGGCAGTCCAAAGATAGAACAGGGTTATAGGCCCCTAGACAGCTCATCAGAGAGCTTGTGTGAGTAAATTGGAAACCATACACCTGAAAAACAGGGCAGTAAATGCTATTGTAAAAGTGATGTAAAGGAACTCTGCTCCCCAAAGAGAAGGCTTTTAATGGCTCCTAATACTTACTCACACGTGCTGTTACCAGAAATAAAGAAAAAATAATGCTCAGAGTCATATCTTTGGGGCCAAAATACTTTTTAAAGCTCTCAAAATATGTGAGAGGAGATTGTGAGTGAACCACTGCTATGGAGCGTTAACATACAACAAATTTGCTAGGCTTTAATTTATGTAGAAATGACATAATTTTTAATGAAGTAACTAGCAACAAATAAGGAAAAGGGGCCAATAGATGACAAAATTAAATCAGAAAGTATAGTAGAAGATAAAGGCAAATGAGATTTCATTTCATAGTTTAAATAACAATGTTTTGCATTTAGATGAAACTCTACCTTAAAATATAGCATATGTTAAAAGAAGAAAAACAAGTTGTCTCTTATTTTATGGAGGAGAGCAGAGGCGCTCAGGTGGAGAACTCTTTATTCTACCCCTCAACACATTCACTAAATATTAAAATGCATATATCATTTTCTCATAGTCAAGTGTCAGATATGGATTCAATTAAATAATGTTTTAACATTATGTAAAAATTTTGTGGGATGCTATAAAGTTTTGATTTAACTGCTATCACAAAAATTTTTAGAAATTTCAAGTAAACTAAAGACTCTGTACAACAAGGGAACAGAAAATAAAACGATTTTACCCGAGAAAGTTCTAATAAATCTACATCAGGTTACAAAGTCACCAGACGTCACTGAGGGCCATCCTAGAGAGCCTTCCCTCCATCCTTTAAGGCTTCCCAGGTGGGTCAGTGGTAAAGGACCAACCTGCAATGCAGGAGGCATGGGAGAGGTGGGTTCAGTCTCTAAGTGGGGAAGATCCCCTGGAGGAGGAAATAGCAACTCCAGTATTCTTGCTTGGAAAATCCCATCGACAGAGGAGCCTGCTGGGCTATAGTGCAGAGTGTTGCAAAGAGTCAGACATGACTGACCAAGCATGAGTGAGCATGCATCCTTAAAATGATGAAAAAAAAAGATGAAAGAAGTTTGGCCATAGTCTTTGGTCTCATAGAAAACATCAATTTTATTGGGAGCATTTCTCCGTGTTACCACAAGCTCAGACTATCAACGTCTACTCCCTTGATACATGTGCACACACACACACACATACACACACACAATCCCACATATTCACACTCACACACACACACACACACACATTCACATGCACACACAGTCAGTAGCCCCTTTATTGAGGTTCTAGTGACTGGACCTCCATTCAACCTATCCCTGGTGCCATCTTTGCTCAGTTCAGTTCAGTTCAATCACTCAGTTGTGTCCGACTGAGTGTTTGTGACCCCATGGACTGCAGCAAACCAGGCTTCCCTATGCATCAACAACTCCCAGAGCTTGCTCAAACTCATGTCCATTGAATCAGTGATGCCATCCAGCCATCTCATCCTCTGTTGTTCCCTTCTCATACTGCCTTCAATCTTTCCCAGAATTAGAGTCTTTTCTAAAAAGTCAGTTCTTTGCATCAAGTGGCCAAAGTATTGGAGTTTCAGCTTCAGCATCAGTCCTTCCAATGAATATTCAGGACTGATTTCCTTTAGGATTGACTGGTTGGATCTCCTTGCAGTCCAAGGGACTCTCAAGAGTCTTCTCCAACACCACAGTTCAAAAGCATCAATTCTTCAGTGCTCAGTTTTCTTTATAGTCCAACTCCCACATCCATACATGACCACTGGAAAAACCATAACCTTGACTAGACAGACCTTTATCAGCAAAGTAATGTCTCTGCTTTTTTAATATGCTGTCTAGATTGGTCATAGCTTTTCTTCCAAGGAGCAAGTGTCTTTTAATTTTACGGATGCAGCCACCATCTGCAGTGATTTTGAAGCACAAAAAAATAAAATCTCTCACCGTTTCCATTTTTTTCCCCTTTTCTTTGCCATGAAATAATGGGACCAGATACCATGATCTTACTTTTTCAACGTTGAGTTTTGAGCCAGCTTTTTCACTCTCTTTTTTCAGTCTCATCAAGACAGTCTTTAGTTCCTCTTCACTTTCTGCCGTAAGGGTGCTGTCACCTGCATATCTGAGGTTATTGATATTTCTCCCAGCAATCTTGATTCCAGCTTGTGTTTCATCCAGCCTGGCATTTCACATGATGTACTCTGCATATAAGTTAAATAAGCAGGGTGACAACATACAGCCTTGATGTACTCCTTTCGCAATTTGGAGCCAGTCCATTTTCCATGTCCAGTTTTAACTGTTGGTTCTTGACCTGCATACAGATTTCTCAGGAGGCAGGTAAGGTGGTTTGGTAGTGCCATCTCTTGAAGAATTTTCCATAGTTTGTTGTAATCTACACAGTCAAAGGCTTTGGCATAGTCAATAAAACCGAAGTAGATGTTTTTCTGGAATTCTCTTGCTTTTTCTGTGATCCAACGAATGTTGGCAATTTCATCTCTGGTTCCTCTGCCTTTTCTAAAACCAGCATGAACATCTGGAAGTTCATGGTTCATGTACTGTTGAAGCCTGGCTTGGAGAATTTTAAGCATTATTTTGCTAGCCTGTGTGATGAGTGCAATTGTGCGGTAGTCTGAACATTCTTTGGCATTACCCTTCTTTGGGATTGGAATCAAAACTGACCTTTTCCAGTCCTGTGGCCACTGCTGAGTTTTCCAAATTTGCTGGCATACTGAATGCAGCACTTTAATAGCATCATATTTTAGGATTTGAAATAGCTCAACTGGAATTCCATCACATCCACTAGTTTTGTTTGTAGTGATGCTTCCTTAGGCCCACTTGACTTCACATTCCAGGACATCTGGCTCTAGGTGAGTGAACACACCATTGTGGTTATCTGGGTCATGAAGATCTTTTTTGTATAGTTCTTCTGTGTATTCTGTTTTTCTTTTTAATTTATTTTTTTATTGAAAGATAATTGCTTTACAGAATTTTGTTGCTTTCTGTCAAACCTCAACATGAATCAGCCATAGGTTTACATATATCCCCTCCCTTTTGAACCTTCTTCCCATCTCCCTCCCCATTCCACCCCTCTAGGTTGATACAGAGACCCTGTTTGAGTTTCCTGAGCAAATTCCCATTGGCTATCTATTTTACATGTGGTAATGTAAGTTTCTATGTTACTCTTTCCATATATCTCACCCTCTCCTCCCCTCTCCCCATGTCCATAAGTCTATTCTCTATGATTGTTTTTCCATTGCTGCCCTGTAAATTTCTTCAGTACCATTCTTCTAGATTCCATTTATATGTGTTAGAATACAATATTTATCTTTCTCTTTCTGACTCACTTCACTCTGTATATTAAGTTCTAGGTTCATCCACCTCATCAGAACTGACTCAAATGTGTTTCTTTTATGGCTAAATAATATTCCATCGTATATATGTACCACAACTTATTCATCCATTCATCTATCAATGAACATCTAGGTTGCTTCCATGTTCTAGCTATCATAAATAGTGCTGCAATGAACAATGGGATTCATGTGTTTTTTCCATGCTGGTTTCCTCAGGGTATATGCATACTATCTTCCAAAGTGGCTGTATCAATTTACATTCTCATCAACAGTGCAGGAGCGTTCCCTTTTCTCCACACCCTCTCCAACATTCATTGTTTTAGACTTCTTGATGATGGCCATTCTGACTGGTGTGAGGTGATATCTCATTGTAGTTTTGATTTGCATTTCTCTAATAATGAGCAATGTTGAGCATCTTTTCATGTGTTTGTTAGCCATCTCTATGTCTTCTTCAGAGAAATGTCTGTTTAGGTCTTTTTTCCCACTTTTTGAATGGGTTGTTTGTTTTTCTGGCATTGAGTTGTATGAGCTGGTTGCATATTTTGGAAATTAATCCTCTGTCAGCTGTTTTATTTGCTATTATTTTCTCCCATTCTAAGGGTTGTCTTTTCACCTTGCTTATAGTTTCCTTTGCTGTGCAAAAGCTTTTAAGTTTAATCAGGTCCCACTTGTTTACTTTTGTTTTTATTCCCATTACTCTAGGAGGTGGGTCATAGAGGATCTTGCTTTGATTTATGACATCAAATGTTCTGCCTATGTTTTCCTCTAAGAGTTTTATATTTTCTGGTCTTAAATTTAAGTCTTTAATCCATTTTGAGTTTATCTTTGCATATGGTGTTAGGAATTGTTCTAATTTCATTTTTTTATATGTAGCTGTGCAGTTTACCCAGTACCATTTATTGAAGAGGCTGTCTTTGCCCCACTGTATATTCTTGCCTCCTTTGTCAAAAATAAGGTACCCATAGGTGCATGGTTTATTTCTGAGCTATCTTGTTCCATTGGTCTATATTTTTGTTTTTGTGCCAGTACCATTCTGTCTTGATGACTAGCTTTGTAGTATAATCTGAAGTCAGGAAGGTTGATTCCTCCAGTGCCATTCTTCTTTTTCAAGACTGCTTTGGCTATTCAGGGTCTTTTGTGTTTCCATATGAATTATAAAATTCTTTGTTCTAGTTCTGTGAAAAATGCCATTGGTAATTTGATAGGGATAGCATTGAATCTGTAGATTGCTTTTGGTAGTATAGTCATTTTCCCAATATTGATTCTTCCTATCCAGGAACATGGAATATCTCTCCATCTGTTTATGTCGTCTATGATATCATTCATTAGTGTCTCATAATTTGCTGTGTACAGTTCTTTTGTCTCCTTAGGTAAGTTTATCCCTAGATATGTAATTCTTCTTGTTGCAATGGTGAATGGGACTGATTCCTTAATTTCTCTTTCTGAGTTTTTGTTGTTAGTGTATAGAAATGCAAGTGATTTCTGTGTATTGATTTTGTATCCTGCAGCTTTGCTAAACTCACTGATTAGCTCTAGTAATTTTCTGATACTATCTTTAGGTTTTTCTGTGTAGAGTATCATGTCATGTGCAAACAGTGAGAGCTTTACTTCTTTTCCAGTCTAGATTCCTTTTATTTCTTTTTGTTCTCTAATTGCTGTAGCTAAGACTTCCAGAACTATGTTGAATAATAGTGATCAAAGTGGGCACCCTTGTCTTGTTCCTGATCTTAGGGGGAATGCTTTCAGTTTTTAACCATTGAGAATAATGTTTGCTGTAGGCTAATCATATATGGCCTTTACTATGTTGAGATAGATTCCTTCTATGCCCATTTTTTGAAGAGTTTTGGTCATAAATAGGTGCTAAATTTTGTCAAAGGCTTTTTCTGCATCTATTGATATTATCATATGGTTTTTATCTTTCAATTTGTTAATATGGTGTATCACCTTGATTGATTTGCATATATTGAAAATCCTTGCATTCCTGGAGTAAACCCAACTTGATCATGGTGTAGGAGACTTTTGATGTGTTGTTGAATTCTGTTTGCTAAAATTTTGTTGAGGATTTTTTGCTTAACAAGTTCATGTTGTTTATCAGCGATATTGGCCTGTAGTTTTCTTTTTTTGTGTTGTCTTTGGTTTTGGTATCAGGGTGATGGTGGCCTCATAAAATGAGTTTGGAAGTGTTCCTTTCTCTGCAATTTTCTGAAAGAGTTTTAGGATAGGCATTAGCTCTTCTCTAAATGATAGAATTCTCCTGTGAAGCCATCTGGTCCTGGGCTTTTGTTTTGGGGGGACATTTTTTATCACAGCTTCAATTTCAGTGCTTGTAATTGGGTTGTTCATAATTTCTGTCTTACTGGTTCAGTCTTGGAAGATTGAACTTTTCTAAGAATCTGTCCATTTCTTCCAGATTGTTCATTTTACAGCCATATAGTTGTTTATAATAGTCTCTTATAATCCTTTGTATTTCTGCATTGTCTGTTGTAACCTCTCCTTTTTCATTTCTAATTCTGATGATTTGATTCTTCTCTTTTTCTTGATGAGTCTAACTAAAGGTTTGTCAATTTTGTTTATCTTCTCAAAGAACCAGCTTTTAGTTTTATTAATATTTACTATTGTTTCTTTCATTTATTTATCATTTATTTCTACTCAGATCTTAATGATTTCTTTCCTTCTACTAATTTTGGGGTTTTTTTGTTCTTCTTTCTCCAGTTGTTTTAGGTGTGAAGTTAGGTTGTCTATTCAATGTTTTTCTTGTTTCTCGAGGTAGGATTGTATTGTTATAAAATTCCCTCTTAGAACTGCTTTTGCTGCATCCCATAGGTTTTGAGTTGTCATATTTTCATTGTCATTTGTTTCTAGAAATTTTTTTATTTCCATTTTGATTTCTTCAATAACATGTTGGTTATTTAGAAATGTGTTGTTTAATCTCCATGTGTTTGTGTTTCTTACAGTTTTTTTCTTGTAATTGATATCTAATCTCACAGCATCATGGTCAGAGAAGATGCCTGATACAATTTCAATTTTCTTAAATTTACTGAGGTTTGATTTGTGATCCAAGATGTGGTCTATCCTGGAGAATGTTCCATGTGCACTTGAGAAGAAAGTGTATTCTTCTGCATTTGGATGGAATGTCCTAAGATATCAATGAGATCCATCTCATCTAGTGTATCATTTAAGACTTGTGTTTCCCTATTAATTTTCTGTTTTGATGATCTGTCCTTTGGTGAGGGTGTTAAAGTCTCCTCCTATCATTTTGTTATAATACAATACAATACTCCTTTTATGTCTGTTAGTGTTTGTCTTATGTATTGAGGTGCTCCTATGTTGGGTGCATAGATATTTACAATTGTTATGTTTTCTTCTTGGTCATTATGTAGTGTCCTTCCTTATCTCTTGTAATCTTCTCTATTTTAAGGTCTATTTTGTCTGATATGAGGATTGCTACTCCAGCTTTCTTTTGCTTTCCATTTTCATGGAATATATTTTTCCATCCTATCACTTTCAGTCTATATGTGTCTTGAGGTCTGAAATGGGTTTCTTGTAGACAGCATATATATGAGTTTTATTTTTGTATCCATTCAGCCAGTCTGTGTCTTTTGGTTGGAACATTTAATCCATTTACATTTAAAGTAATTATTGATATATATGTTCCTATTGCCATTTTGTTAATTGTTCTGGGTTGATTTTGTAGATCTTTTTTCTTCTCTTGTATTTCTTGATTATATAAGTCGCTCTAACATTTATTGTAAAGCTGGTTTGGTGGTACTGAATTCTCTTAACTTTTGCTTGTCTGAAAAGCTTTTTATTTCTCCATCAATTTTGAATGAGATCCTTGTCAGGCACAGTAATCTTGGTTGTAGATTTTTCCCTTTCAGTATATCCTGCCATTCCTTCTGGCCTGCAGAGTCTCTGCTGAAAGATCAGTTGTCAAGCACCTAGGTTTCCTTTGTATGTTACTTGCTTCTCCCTTGCTGCTTTTAATATTCTTTCTTTGTGTTTAGTCTTTGTTAGCTTAATTAGTATGTGTCTTGGCATTTTTCTCCTTGGGTTTATCCTGTAGGGACTTTGTGCCTCTTGGACTTGATTGACTATTTGCTTTTCCAAGTTGGGGAAATTTTCAACTATAATCTCTTCAAAATTTTTCTCATACCCTTTCTTTTTCTCTTCTTCTTCTGGGACCCCTATAATTCAAATGTTGGTGCATTTGATGTTGTCCCAGAGGTCTCTGAGATTATCCTCAGTTCTTTTCATTCTTTTTACTTTATTCTGCTCTTCAGAAGTTATTTCCACCATTTTATCTTCCAGCTCACTGATTCATTCTGCTTCAGATATTCTGCTATTGATTTCTTCTAGAGTATATTTTTAATTTCAGTAATTGTGTTGTTTGTCTCAGTATGTTTATTCTTTAATTCTCTTAGGTCTTTGTTAATTGATTCTTGCATTTTCTCCATTTTGCTTTCAAGGTTTTTGATCATCTTTATTATCATCATTCTAAATACTTTTTCAGGTAGTTTGCCTATTTCCTCTTCATTTATTTGGACTTCTGTGTTTCTAGTTTGTTCCTTCATTTGTGCAGTATTTCTCTGCCTTTTCCTTATTTTTTTTTTAACTTATTGTGTTTGAAGTCTCCTTTTCCCAGGCTTCGAGGTTGAATTCTTTCTTTCTTGTGGATTCTGCCCTCCTAAGGTTGGCCCAGTGGTTTGTGTAAGCTTCGTATAGGGTGAGATTTGTGCTGAGTTTTTGTTTGTTTGTTTGTGGTTTGGTTTTCCTCTGATGGGCAAGGCTGAGTGTTGTGGTAATCCTGTCTGCTGATGACTGGGTTTGTGGTTTTGTTTTTTTGTTGTTGTTTAGATGAGGCGTACTGAACAGGGTGCTACTGGTGGTTGGGTGATGCTGGGTCTTGTATTCAGGTGGTTTCCTTTGTGTGAGTTCTCAGTATTTGATACTCCCTATGGTTAGTTCTCTGGTAGGATAGGGTCTTGGAGTCAGTGTTCTCACTCCAAAGGCTCAGGGCTTGGTCTCTGGTCAGGAATGAAGATTTCCACAAATGGTTTGTTATGGCATTAAGTGAGATTGAAACAAATATCCAAAAATGAGAAACCAAATATGATCCCAGACAAATGGCCATTACAAAATCAGGCAAATAATAATTACAATAATGGAATATACACATACACATATACACCCATGAGCAAAGTCAAAACAGGCCAACAAAAATAAAGGACAGTAGACTGATCCAGCAAACAAAGGAAACCAAAAATTATATTTACCAGTTAGCTAAAGCACAAATGTGAAAACAAAACTAAAGCAAGGGGTCAAGTGGGGAATAAAGCAATGAAAACAAAGCTAAAAAATATGTTGAGAGGAAAGGAAAGAAAGAATAAATATGCAAAGTTAAATAGAGGTAGATGAAGAAGACTTATATACATTAAAGATTAACTGCAAGGGGAAAAGAACAGTAGAAAAGGCAAACAAAGGAATAAATGTAGAAAAATACAATAGGTTTAAAAATATTAAAAATTAAAATTATAAGAAAGAGAAAAGAAAAAAAATGGAACAAGAAAGAAAAAAGGTAAAAAAGGAAAACTTCACAAAACTGCAAAAGCCCAACGTAGAGGCAGAGGTTTAAAACAACAATTAAAAAATGTGACTGAGAAAAAAAAAACTTAATTAGATTTCACAGTGCCAATAAAATCGACAACTACAACAGAAGGGGAAAATAAAGGAAAACCAAAAAAAAAAAAAAAAATCCAAAAGAATCTACAGAACAAATCAAAAGATAAGAATAATAAATGGTTTTTTTTTTTTTTCAGTCACTGCTGTCAGGATCCTTTCCCTGGCTGGGACTCACAGTCCACCTCACCTGCCTAGGATGCCCTCCAACACTGCGCTGGTGTCTGGACCTGCTGCGGGGGCAGCTCAGATGCTAATCTGGTCCTACTCCTGTGTGTTCTTGCCCTCAGTGTCCACAGCTATCAGAACCAGTGTGTTTTCTTTCATGGGAGCTCTCAGTGACCTTTTATATATTCCGTAGACACAGAGTCTGCCTAGCTGATTGTGTGGGTTTAATCTGCAGCTTGTACAGCTGATGGGAAGGTTTTGGGTCTTCTTCCTTAGACACACTGCCCCTGGCTTTCATTTATGGTTTTATTTCCACCTCTGTATTCAGGTCATCCACTGGGGTTTGCTCCTGAGGCTGCCCTGGGGGGCTTGGGTCTGCCCCTGTGAGGGCCGGGTGTGGAGGTGGTGCAGCTGCTTGGGTCACAGGGGCTCTGGCAGCACCAGGTACTCAGGGGGGTTGGCAGCTAGGGAAGCAGGAAATACAGTGCTCCAGAAGGGTATGGTAACAGTATTGGCCAATACACCCCAGTATTCTTGCCTGGAGAACCCTGCTCCCTGACAGAGAGGCCTGGCAGGCCACAGGAAGAAGTCTACAGGGCTGCAAAGAGTCGGACACTACCAAAGCACCCTGCGTGCACAGATGCAAGACTTTTTTTGCCTGTGGCAGCTCTGCCCCAGTGAGAGTTGAGCGTGAAGGTGGCACAGCTCCTTGGATTGCGGGGACTCTGGCAGCACCAAGTGTGCAGGGACATGGACTGCCTCCACTGCAGGAGTTAGGGCCCTATCAGAGTCTCTTTTTGAGCCTCTTGTAGCTGGCGATCAGAAGGCCTCCTTGGCCAGTCTTTCTCCATCGCTCCACTTAGAGGGCTCCCTTGTCCGGGGTCCTTCTCTGTTGTTCCCCACGTCAGGCACATAGAGGGGCCCCCCTGGCTGGGGTCCTACTTTGTAAATTGGCATATCAGGCACTTAAAGGGGCACCCTGGGTGGGGTCCTACTCAGTAGTTCAGTAGTCAGGCATTTGATGGGCCAGCCTCTCTATTGTTCAGCTGCCGATGCTGGCTGTGGGGAGAGAGGTTATGGTGATGGCTCCATCCCCTGTGTATGATTCAGCAGCATCGCCTTGCTTCCATTGCTGCCTGGCTTTCCTCCACAGGCATTTCCTACCACAATCTCCTCCCCCATATCCCCTCGATCTGTCTCTCCACAGTCAACAGCAGCCCTCGCCCTGGGATTGCTCCACAATGCCTAAACTCTAGCTCCCAGCTGCTGCGCCTTCTAGAAGACCTGAGTCCCTGTCCAGGGTATGTATGGCTATGGAAAGGACTGTCTGATTCTCATTCCATTTAGGCTGCCACAGATCAGCTGTTTCACTCTCAGACTTACATGTTTCCCCTGTGACCCAGATAACTGCCGCGATGTGGGGATTGATCCCTGCTTCAGTTCCCCCAGCAGCCAAGTGCAGATCTAGTCCTACTAACACTCCTGTTTTTCCCCGTAGTCCCTTCATCCTACCAAGTTTTGCGTGGTTCTATACATTCTTTTCCACTGATCAGGTACTGCTGCCCACTCTCAAATGGAGTACTGCATGCACTTCTGTGTCTGAAAGAATATTCCTGAGGTATCCGTGGAGATAGATGTACTCCATGTTCACATACTCCTCTGCCATCTTGTTGCCTGGACCTCTTCTGTGTATTCTTGCCACCTCTTCTGAATATCTTCTGCTTCTCTGAAGTCCATACCATTTCTGTCCTTTATTGTGCCCATCTTTGCATGAAAAGTGGCGCCTGTGATGGTGCAGGAGTGGCCGAGAGGAGCTACCCCACGTCCAAGGTAAGGAACAACGGCTACGCTTTGCTGGAGCAGCCATGAAGAGATACCCCATGTCCAAGGTAAGAGAAACCCAAGTTATATGGTAGGCGCTGAAAGAGGGCATCAGAGGGCAGACAGACTGAAACCACAATCACAGACAGCTAGCCAATCTGATCACAGGACCACAGCCTTGTCTAATTCAATGAAACTAAGCCATGCTCTGTGAGGCCACCCAAGATGGACGGGTCATGGTGGGGAGGTCTGACAGAAGGCGGTCCACTGGAGAAGGGAATGGCAAACCACTTCACTGTTCTTACCTTGAGAACCCCATGAACACTAAGAAAAGGCAAAAAGATAGGACACTGAGAGATGAACTCCCCAGGTCGGTAGGTGCCCAATATGCTACTAGAGATCAGTGGAGAAATAACTCCAGAAAGAATGAAGGGATGGAGCCAAAGCAAAAACAACACCCAGTTGTGGATGGGACTGGAGATAGAAGCAAGGTCCGATGCTGTAAAGAGCAATATTGCATAGGAACCTGGAATGTTAGGTCCATGAATCAAGGCAAATTGGAAGTGGTCAAACAGGAGATGGCAAGAGTGAACATCAACATTCTAGGAATCAGCGAACTAAGATGGACTGGAATGGGTGAATTTAGCTCAGATTACCATTATATCTACTACCATAGGCAGGAATTGCTTAGAAAAAATCGAGTAGCCATCATAGTCAACAAAAGAGTCCAAAATGCAGTACTTGGATGCAATCTTAAAAAAGACAGAATGATCTCTGTTCGTTTCCAAGACAAACCATTCAACATCACGGTAATCCAAGCTTATGTCCCAACCAGTAATGCTGAAGAAGCTGAAGTTGAATGGCTCTATGAAGACCTACAAAACCTTCTAGAACTAACACCCAAAAAACATGTCCTTTTCATTATAGGGGACTGGAATGCAAAAGTAGGAAGTCAAGAAACACCTGGAATAACAAGAAATTTGGCCTTGGAGTACAGATTGAAGCAGGGCAAAGGCTAGTAGAGTTCTGCCAAGAAAACGCACTGGTCATAGCAAACACCCTCTTGAAATAACACAAGAGAAGACTCTACACATGGACATCACCAGATGGTCAACACCGAAATCAGATTGATTATATTCTTGGCAGCCAAAGATGGAGAAGCTCTATAAAAGCAAAAACAAGACTGGGAGCTGACTGTGGCTCAGATCATGAACTCCTTATTGCCAAAATCAGACTTAAATTGAAGAAAATGGGGAAAATCACTAAACCATTCAGGTATGACCTAAGTCAAATCCCTTATGACTATCCAGTGGAAGGGAGAAATAGATTTAAGGGACTAGATTTGATAGACAGAGTGCCTGATGAACTATAGACAGAGGTTTGTGACTTTGTACAGGAGACAGGAATGAAGACCATCCCCAAGAAAAAGAAATGCATAAAAGCAAAATGGCTCTCTGAGGAGGCCTTACAAATAGATGTGAAAAGAAAAGAAGTAAAAAGCAAAGGAGAAAAGGAAAGATATACCCATTTGAATGCAGATTTCCAAAGAATAGCAAGGAGAGATAAGAAAGCCTTCTTCAGTGATCAGTGCAAAGAAATAGAGGGAAACAACAGAATGGGAAAGACTAGCAATCTCTTCAAGAAAATTAGAGATACCAAGGGAACATTTCATGCAAAGATGGGTTCCATAAAGGACAGAAATGGTATGGACCTAACAGAAGCAGAAGATATTAAGAAGAGGTGGCAAGAATACACAGAAGAACTGTACAAAAAAGATTTTCATGACCCAGATAATCACAATGGTGTGGTCATTCACACTCACCTACAGCCAGACATCCTGGAGTGTGAAGTCAAGTTGTCCTTAGGAAGCATCACTATGAACAAAGCTAGTGGAGGTGATGGAATTCCACTTGAGCTATTTCAAATCCTAAAAGATGGTGCTATGAAAGTGCTGCACTCAATATGTCAGCAAATTTGGAAAACTCAGCAGTGGCTACAGGATTAGAAAAGGTTAGATTTCATTCCAATCCCAAAGAAATGCAATGCCAAAGAATGCTCAATTACCACCCCACAATTGCACTCATCTCACACACTAGTAAAGTAATGCTCAAAATTCTCCAAGTCAGGCTTCAGCAATACATGAACTGTGAGTTTCCAGGTGTTCAAGTTGGTTTTAGAAAAGACAGAGGAACCAGAGATCAAACTGCCAATAACCATTGGCAAGAGAGTTTGAAAAAGCAAGAAAGTTTCAGAAAAACATCTATTTCTGCTTTATTGACTATGCCAAAGCCTTTGACTGTGTGGATCACAATAAACTGTGGAAAATTCTTAAAGAGATGAGAATACCAGACCACCGGACCTACCTCTTGAGAAACCTGTATGTAGGTCAGGAAGCAACAATTAGAACTGGACATGGAATAACAGACTGGTTCCAAATAGGGAAAGGAGTATGGCAAGGTTGTATATTGCCACCCGGCTTATTTCATTTATATGCAGAGTAAAATTCTGGGCTGGATAAAGCACAAGCTGGAATCAAGATTGCTGAGAGAAATATCAATAACCTCAGATATGCAGATGACACCACCCTTATGGCAGAAAGCAAAGAAGAACTAAAGAGCCTCTTGATGAAAGTGAAAGAGGAGAGTGAAAAAGTTGGCTTAAAGCTCAACATTCAGAAAACTAAGATCATGGAATCTGGTCCCATCACTTCATGGCAAATAGATGGGGAAACAATGGAAACAGTGAGAGACTTTATTTATTTATTTATTCATTCATTCATTCTTGGCTCCAAAATCATTGCAGATGGTGAGATTAAAAGATGCTTACTCCTTGTAATAAAAGTTATGACCAACATAGACAGCATATTTAAAAGCAGAGACATTACTTTGTCATCAAGGTCCATCTAGTCAAGGCTATGGTTTTTCCAGTAGCCATGTGTGGATGTGAGAGTGGGACTATAAAGAAAGCTGAGTGCGAAGAAGTGATGCTTTTGAACTGTGGTGTTGGAGAAGACTCTTGAGAGTCCCTTGAACTGCAAGGAGATCCAACCAGTCCACCCTAAAGGAGATCAGCCCTGGGTGTTCACTGGAAGGACTGATGCTGAAGCTGAAACTCCAATACTTTGGCCACCTGATGTGAAGAACTGACTCATTTGAAAAGACCCTGATACTGAGACAGATTGAATATGGGAGGAGAAGGGGAGAACAGAGGATGAGATGGTTGGATGGCATCACTGACTCAATGGACATGAGTTTGAGTAAACTCCAGGAGTTGGTGATAGACAGGGAGGCCTGGAGTGCTGCCGTCCATGGGGTCACAAAGAGTCAGACACAACTGAGCAATTGAACTGAACTGCCCTCTGATGGATAAGGATAAGAGGCTCATGGAAGCTTTCTGATGGGAGAGACTGACTGTGGTGGAAACTGGGTCTTGTTCTGATGGGCAGGGCCATGTTCAGTAAATCTTCAATCCAGTTTTCTGTTAATGGATGTGGCTGTGCTCCCTCCCTGTTGTTTGACATGAGACCAAACTATGGTGGAGGTAATGAAGATAATGGCAACCTCCTTCAAAATATCCTGTGCATGCACTGCTACACTCAGTGCCCCTAACCCTGCAGCAGGCCACTGCTGACCCACGCCTCTGCCAGAGATTCCTGAACACTCACAGGCAAGTCTGGGTCAGTCTGTTTTGGGGTCACTGCTCTTTGCTACTACACATTATCTAAAACAATCAATACATCCTACATACTTTAAAATGTTCTGAATAAGCATCTCAAAATCACCATTGATGAACTTAAAGTCCAGCAATTCTGAATCAGACAATGTCAAACCTGGATCTAAATCTTGAACTCTAGACTTACTGTCTATGATGGCTTGTGATCATCATTTATTCTTCTAAGGCTCGGTAGCCTCTGTAAACTATATCGACTTTGTGCATTGTTGGAAGAATTAGCAGTTAGCTAAGTGAAGCACTCAGCAGCAAGGCAGGCACGTGTGGTCACTACTCAGTTACACCTATTGAGCTCTTGCTGCTTTGGGAATTGGACTCCCTCATTTTTTGTTGTTTGCACATAGAGTATTCTTTCACTATTAAAAACATTATAAGTTTTTTTTCAAGGAGAGGGTGCTCTGGACCCTCTAGAATGGTCTGTCTTCACTTTTTCAACTTTGTTTTCCTGACTGATTTCATTTGGGTTGGGAGGTATATTCATTTGCTGGAGTAACTTAAAAGAGCTTATTGCTTTTCCAGAACTCACAATTTGGAAGGCTAGAAGTTGAAGATCAAGATGTTGGCAGAGTCTGTTCCTTCTTAAGGCTGTGAAGAAGAATCTGTTTCATGCCTCTCCCCTGGCTTTTGGTATTTGGCTGGCAGTCTTTGGCTTTCCTTGGCTTGTAGAACCATCACCCCAAACTCTGCATTTATCTTCACACAGTGTGTTCCCTGTGTGCATGTCTGTGTCCAAATTTCCCCTTCTTATAAGGACACATATTGTCAGGTGAGTGTATGCTGCTCAGTTCTACCTCATCACAACAAAGATTTGGAGTGACGGACATTAAAACCCTCGGCGTGTCACAGCTCTCGGGTCTCGGACAGACCATGTTATAGCTCCAGGTCTCAAACGGACCGTGTTATAGCTTAGACAAGACAGTGTCACAGCTCCGTGTTACAGCTCTATTTTATTTAGATAATAGCAGGAAAATCCATCCTCGAGGCGTGAGAGCATGTCGACCCAAAGACGCAAAGAGAAGAGCACTGCAGTTCACAGGAGAGAGAGAGAGAGAGAGAGAGAGAGAGAGAGAAACAGTGCATGCATGCATGTAAGAGAGAGACAGAGAGAGAGAGAGAGAGAAACCGTGCATGCACGCATGTGAGAGAGAGAGAGAGAAAGAGCGCACGTATGTGGGGGATTTAGAGAGTACACACACACAGGGGAAAGTGCACTTTGGCTCCTCCTTTTTATGTTTTTTCTCCCCCTGGGCCTGCCCCATGCCAGTTGGGCTTAGTCAGGAGTGCTGTTCTACCTGAAGTCCTCACTCCGGTCCTCGGACCTTTCTTTGACCTTCCTTTGTTCTACTTTCCCGGGCTTTTCCCTTCCTTGTCTTTTAGCCACCGGCATTTTGGACTCCTTTTCCCTATTCTAACTACCTAACAAGATTGGATTAAAGCCCACCCTATTCCAGTATGACTTCATCTTCACTAATTACACCTGAAAGGACACTTTTTCCAAATAAGATCACATTCTAGGTGGGGATAGGATGCTTCAGACTTCAGCATAAGAATAGGGGAGATGAAGCTGGGGCACAAATCAAGCCATAAGAGGTTATAAGACTCTCATCATTTCCAAGAGCTTTCTGCACTAAAAATTCCAAAGGAAACAAACAAAACCTAATTATAACTCTAATTGTCTGTCTTGTTATATGGCAAGCCATCTGCACTAGAGCATGAAGGTGTAACTTTATGTATATGAGAGAAAGGGTCTTACTGTCATAGAAACAGTACATCTTCCTAGGATTTTATCCAATTTTTTTAGAAGTAGGGACTCTGTATTTAATGTCTTACATTTATTATTTACTTTCATATATTGCAATTAATAGTTCAGATAAAAATCACTTTATTGACCAGATGGGATTTCAGAAATCACACAGTGGGAAATAAAAAACATGAGAGCACTTGACCAAAAGCCTAAAAATGGGTTTTAACTAAACACATAAACATTTTGATGTTGCTCCGAACAAAGAAGCCAAACTCTGAGGACTGGAAGCATTTATTTCAATGACAAAGTTTTCTTTGGGTAGATATTTTTGTATGGTGGCTTTGTCTCTGTAATCTGATGAAGTGATCCATAGGTCAGGATGGGGGAGGTCAGATGCACAAAAGCTTTGCAGTGAAAATAAAGGAAGTCTCTGTCTGTGCCTCCCTGTTTTCACAATTCCCTTCCCTCAGGCCACCACTGCTGCCCCTTGGAATCCAGAGTCTTAAAAAAAAAAGCTACATGGAAACTGACACCAAGGATGGCAGGACAGTCCAGCTCATGGCCTTTTTCTCTTTACCTTGTGTCTTGAAGATCTTGCCCTATTATTAGCTGTTTCATTTGTTGTAATTGCTGCTCTCGTGTTTCCAAAGTCATGATTCCTCTTTGGGTGGAACATTATCTGTATGAGCAATGCAGTTTTCTCACAATACTACAATATGCCCACTCCCCACCTTCATTTCTACGGAGGCCTGAGAGGGCAGGTTCATACCTAAAACACAGTATCAAATGGAAAGATAGACAGACTTAATCAAGGCCTTCAATGGCGCCATTGTACTGGAGAAGTTCTGCTTGGTGATTTGCAGTTAAAAGAAAAATCAGGCTCAGGAATTATTGCTTCCCTATACAGCCTCCCTCACTAGTTTCTTTGCTAATAAAATTTACAGATGAAAGATTCATTAATTCTACAGCACGATTGCTAATAGCCACAGTGATGCCCTCCTAGGGCTGGAATGTAATTTATTTGAAACTTCCCTATTGTTGAGCATTTACATGGTTTGTAATTGCTAAACATCAAAACTATGCAGTTATGCACATACCCATGAATATTTTGGGGGCACAAATTGCCAGTTTCCAGGCTTCCCTGGTGACTCAGTGGTAAAGAATTCACCTGCCAATGCAGGACACATGGGTTCAATCCCTGGTCCAGAAAGATCCCACATGGCGCAGAGGAACTAAACCCATGTGCCACAGCTATTGAGCCTGTGCTCTAAAGATCCAGAGACACAACTATCGAGTCTCGCCAGCCACGAAGCCCAGGCTCCACAACAAGAGAAGCCGTTGCAATGAGAAGCCTCCTCAAAGTAGCCCCGCTTGCTGCAAACAGAAAAGTTCAGGAAACAATGAAGACCCACCACAGCCAAAAATAAACAAATAAAATCACTTTTTAAAAATTGCCAATTTGCATCCCCAGAAATAACTTAAACATTTGTTCTTTACATTTAGGACCATGGACTTTGAGAATCTGATGGAATTTTACCCCTCTTCAGAAAACATAAATACACACAAAAATCTTTACACAATTTTAGGGAATTTCCCCCTCAGAAAAGAACTCCAGGTAAAGAAATTAATGCCAACTATGCTCCTACCAACAATGATCCTTGCTCATACCTTCAATTTCTTTTCAAACTACTTACTGATTTGAAAGATGAAAAGATATACCTCTCTTTTCTTAATTTGTATTTTTCGATTCTTATGAAATGTGAACACATTTCTGAAAAGTTGATTGGTCATATATGTTTTTGGTACGTTGCTTATTCAAGGCTTTTATATAATTCAGATTTTAACTATAAATTCGTAATTCAACACTATAAATGGCAACCCACTCCAATATTCTTGCCCAGAGAAACCCATGGACAGGATAGCCTGGTAGGCTACAGTCCATCGGGTCGCAAAGAGTCAGACACGACAGAGCGACTCACACACAACACTAGAAAAGCAAATGATAAACTGGGAACATCCAGCCCCAGACATTCCCTGAACTAAATAATGGAGTCTTTTGAGTATCAGATTCCAATGTTGTATGTCTCCTATTTTCCACTAGAGGACAGTATTAGCTCATCTATTATTCTCTGACTTCTGAAGCACAGTGCTCAATTTACAGTCTTTAGAAAGTATTTTTCTAAAAAACACTTGCAAAGAGTTATAAATACTTCATTGTCTATATAACACATGATTATTTAAATTTTTGTTAATTTATTTCAACACAAAATGTACAAATGGAATTTCAATCATCTCGATCATTATTACCACGCTCTATGCTTAGTCACTCAGTCATGCCCGACTCTTTGCGACTCCATGGCCTGTAGCCCGCCAGGCTCCTCTGTCCACGGGGATTCTCCAGGCAAGAATGCTGGAGCGGGCTGCCATGCCCTCCTCCAGGGGATCTTCCCAACCCAGGGACTGAACCCAGGTCTCCGGCATTGCAGGTGGATTCTGTACTGTCTGAGTGAGCCACAAGGGAAGCCCATAGTCAGATGAAAACGTCTCTATTAGCATTCATTACTGCATAGATTTACTGAAACTATCGAGTTTCCTAGGTGACACAGTGGCAAAGAATCCGCCTGCCATCGAGGAGACTCAAGAGACGCAGGTTCAATCCCTGGGTCAGGAAGATCCCCCAGAGAAGGGAGTGGCAACCCACTCCAGTATTCTTGTCTGTAGAACCTCATGGACAGAGGAGCCTGGTGGGCTACAGTTCAAGGGGTCACAAAGAGTCAATATATGACTTAGCAATTAAACAACAACAACTGAAACTATCATTACTTTCAGAATTTGTTTACAGTGAGATTTATAATTGAAACCTCATAAACCATTAGGATAAACTAAGGAAAAGCAACTGACTCCTGAAGAATCTTCTTGAAACGCACCCAGATTAATTCTTGATTCCAAATGTTTTATCCCACTGGCTGATCAGGTACTAAATGATAAAGCATGATCTTTTACTTGTAATAAATTTTTGCTGATCATCTGCATTTGCAGGGCATTCTTCTGGGGCCTGCAAATATGGTAATGAAGGAGACAGAAATCCCTGACCTCAAAGGGCTTATATGCTAGAGAGGTAGGGCAAGGAGCCTATACAAGCATGTGTGTCTTACATACACACTAGACGGTTACAGGTGCTGAGAGCAAGATAAGGCTGGAAAGGGAGATAGCACACTGGGGATATGAGGATACTATTTCAAATTAAGTGGCCAGTGGAGACTTCTTGGCTTGACATATGAACAGAAAACTTAAAGAATACAGAGTCACAAAGATCCAAAGAAAGCTCACTCCATGCAGAGAAGGAACACAGGTGCAAGGGATCTGACTGGTGAGAAACAGCAAGGAACCAGAGTGGCAAGAGAGAAAGTGAGCCAGGGAAGAGAAAAGGGGCCAGAGAGCAGGGGACCTTGGCAGCCAGCATCAGGACTCAGGCTTTTCCTCTGACGTAGAGAAAAGCTGGGGCTTGAGAAAAGTTGGGGCTTTAAGAAAGATACAATCTACGTGCATACCAAGCATCACTCCAACTACCATCTCCAAAACAGACCATAGAGACACAAGGGTAGAAACAGGAAGACTAGTTAAGAAGCTACTATAGGTCATTAGGTGAGAGACAGTGGTGCTGGGCACGATGGTGAGAGCAGCCCAGGAAAGATGTAGAGGCAGACAACATTTGAGGTGCCTGTGAGCAGTTTGAATAGGTAGTTGCATATGGGAGTTGGGCATTCAAGGCAGAAGTCCTGGTTGGAAAGACAAATTTGGGACACAAAAAGTATAGAAATAGAATAAAACCACCAAGAGAATGAGTGTAGAAAGGAAAAAAATGTCTGAAAACCAAACCCTGGTGTATCTAACATTTAGAAGTCGGGGCAATGAGGACACGAAATCTACAGAGGCTGAGAAAGAGTGTCAAGTGAGACAGGAGAAGAACCAAGAATGGGGGATCTAGAAGCCAACTGCTTCCAGGAGCAGAAGTGATGCACCATCAAAAGCTGAGGGCAGGAAAAAAAAAAAGCTGAGGGCAGAGTCTGATGCTTGATGTCAGCTGGGTGGACTATGTGGCCTTGACAAAAGCAGTGTTCCTGGATTGGTGGGTCCCAAAGCCTGATCAGAGAGAATTACAGAGATAAACAGTGATACAGCAGCCATCAAGCATTACTGTTATTTCGAGGAATTATAACAGGGCTTCCCAGGTGGCGCTCGTGATAAAGAACCTGTCTGCCAATGCAGGAGATAGATATAAGAGAGGCAGGTTAAATCCCCGGCCCCTGGAGGAGGGCATGACAACTCACTCCAGTGTTCTTGCCTGGAGAATCCTATGGAGAGAGGAGCCTGGCAGGCTACAGTCCATAGGGTCTCAAAGTTGGACACGACTGAAGCAATTTAGCACACACACATACATGTATGACAGAAACAGGACTCAGAAAAGAAGCAATAGCTGGAGAAAGATATGAGATCAAGACAGGGTTTTCAGAAGATGTGAGAAAAGAGTATAACTTTATATTATCAGTGGCAGAGAGGAGAAAACTGGAGGTTGCAAGTAAGAAGTGATACTTTCCGAAGCTATGCCACTGAATAGGCAAGAGGACAGGATCTAGTGCGAAGGTAGGACTTCAGCCATCTTTAGCATGTGGCCAACTGTATGGACCCACACGCCAGGAGGTGGAAACAATTTTTATTGAGGAACTAAGGTCAGTATTCCCCATGGCACTTTATTCTGTATTTCACTGGGGAATGTGCCTTATAGGAGCTGTTTTTATGACAAAGTTAATACCATGTCTCCTGATTAAGTTAAAGTGAAGTTGCTCAGTCGTGTCCAACTCTTTGTGACCCTGTGGACTGTAGTCTACCTGGCTCCTCCGTCCATGGGATTCTCCAGGCAAGCATACTGGAGTGGGTTGCCATTTCCTTCTCCAGGGGATCTTCCTGACCCAGGGATCAAACCCAGGTCTCCCACATTGCAAGCAGATGCTTCACCCTCTGAGCCAATTAAGTTAAAGTAGAGCAGCCTAATTACTCTGCTGCCCATTGCTCAAAGCTCCAGCGCATGGATGACTTTGGCTTCAGAAGATACTGCCTCTCATCATCCGGGATAGGGCTGGGGCAGGGAGGTGATTGCGAAGGAAAAACTCCCCACGAGACCAAGCAGGGTTTTGCCTATAATATCTCCTGCTGCAGCAGAGAAGCCATGTCGGCCAGTACCTTTGTATCTTCTGCTGATTTGATACAAATTGTCCATTTGATAAAATTGTCCATTTGATAAAATAGACAATTAAAAATAATTGTGGGGGTAGGGAATAGAAGTACTGCTACAAATAAATAACTTTTAAATCTTTCTAAATTTAGGTTAGCTACCTGGCATATTTGCTGTCCTCAATGACTGGACAGAATCCGCCTGCAACGCGGGAGACCTGGGTTCCATCCCTGGCTTGGGAAGATCCCCTACAGGAGGACATAGCAACCCACTCCAGTATTCTTGCCTGGAGAACCCCCATGGACAGAGGAGCCTAGTGGGCTATATTCCATGGGGTCACAAAAAGTCAACACGACTGAGTGACGAAGCACATTGACTTGACAGTTTTGTCCTGGATCTCTATGTGACTCACATTTTCACATCGCTCTGTCCTCAAATCCAATGTCACTATCTCAGGATGTCTTTCCTGGACAGCAACTTAGCCATGGTCTCTGTCCTTCATGTTCACCATCCCATCACTCCCTTGCCTTTGCTTTGGTGCCCTTGACATTTCTGAAAGTCCGTGAGGTATTTCCTTACCTGGTTTAATTCCCGCCTCCACGAGGGCTGCGAACTTGCCAGTTCTGTTGCTTCTTCTCCCCATACCCAGAACACAGCACAGAGAAGCTGCCCGTTAAAGTGTGTGTTGACTGAATGAATTGATGAGAATCAAGGTAGAAGAGAAAGAATGAAGTGCTGGACCCAGCAGGAACCACATAACAATATTTGGGGCATGTTTTTACTAAAAAAAAAAAAAAAAAAGTTGATATTTATCTGAAATTCAAATTTAATTGGACAGCCTGCATTTATTTCATTTGGTAGAAAGTGTCTACCCAAAGATACTTTCATTATTAGCAGCTCACATGAAACCATTAGTTCAGTTCAGTTTAGTCACTCAGTCGTGTCCGACTCTTTGCAACCCCATGAATCGCAGAACTCCAGGCCTCCCTGTCTATCACCAACTCCCGGAGTTTACTCAAACTCATATCCATCGAGTCAGTGATGCCATCCAACCATCCCATCCTCTGTCGTCCCCTTCTCCTCCTGCCCCCAATCCCTCCCAGCATCAGGGTCTTTTCCAATGAGTCAACTCTTCGCATGAGGTGGCCAAAGTATTGGAGTTTCAGCTTCAGCATCAGTCCTTCCAGTGAACACCCAGGACTGATCTCCTTTAGGATGGACTGGTTGGATCTCCTTGCAGTCCAAGGGACTCTCAAGAGTCTTCTCCAACACCACAGTTCAAAAGCATCAATTCGTTGGCACTCAGCTTTCTTCACAGTCCAACTCTCACATCCATACATGACCACTGGAAAAATCATAGCCTTGACTAGACAGACCTTTGTTGGCAAGTAATGTCTCTGCTTTTTAATATGCTATCTAGGTTGGTCATAACTTTCCTTCCAAGGAGTAAGCATCTTTTAATTTCATGGCTGCAATCACCATCTGTAGTGATTTTGGAGCCCAAAAAAATAAAGTCTGACACTGTTTCCACTGTTTCCCCATATACTTTCCCCTTAACATTGCAGGGGATTTGTTCCAGCACCCCCACCAATACTGATATCCACGGATGCTCAAGTTCCCTATATAAAATGGTACAGTATTTGGTACATATACTGTACAGTATTTGCATATAACCTCCCATATTTTTTACATATCCTCCTTTATACTTTAAATCATCTCTAGATCATTTATATAATACCTACAAAGCTATACCAAGCATATAGATATAAATACAATGTCAGTGTTGTGTAAACAGTTGCTGAGTCAAGACCAAATTCAAATTTTGCCTTTCAGAACTTTCTGAATTTTTTTTCTGAATAGTCTCAATCTGCAGTTGGTGGAATCCATGGATGTAGAACCCAAGGATGTGGAATTAACATACACAGAGAGCTGACCATACATCCAATGTAGGTGCTTAATAAAGGTAACCGGGAGGTAGCAGGACATAATGGATACTATAGAATTAGTACCAGTTAGTAGCCCTGGGATTGTGTGGCTGTCAAATGTTGGTTTTAGGAAACTTACTTTCTTATATGTTATAAATATGATTCAATTATTTGTTTATTAAATACTATGTGCTAAGCACTGGGCTAGCACGTAAAAATTATTCCACAATGGAAGAAAAGGGAACTCGTGTACACTGTTGGTGGAAATGCAAATTGGTGCAGCCACTGTGGAAAACAGTATGGAGGCTTCCCCAAAAACTACAAACAGAACTACCACACTGTGCTGTGCTTCGTTGCTCTGTTGTGTCCGACTCTTTGCAACCCTCGTGGACTGTAGCCCACCAGGCTCCTCGGTCCATGGGGATTCTCCAGGCGAGAATACTGGAGTGGGTTGCCATGCCTCCCCCAGGGGATCTTCCCAACCCAGGGATGGAACCTAGGTCTGCTGCATTGCAGGCAGATTCTTTACCATGTGAGCCACCAGGGAAGCCCAAAAATACTGGAGTGGGTAACCTTTCCCTTCTCCATGGGATCTTTCTGACCCAGGAATAGAACCAGGGTCTCCTGCGTTGCAGGTAGATCTTTACCAGCTGAGCTACCAGGGAAGTGCTATGACCCAGCAATTCCACTCCTGGGTATATATTAAAAAAAAAAAAAAAACCTCTAATATGAAAAGATACATGCACCCCAACATTCATAGCAGCATTATTTACAAATGCCAAGATATGAAAGCAACCTAAGTGTCCATCAACAGATGAATGTGTAAAGATGTTCTTTACATACACATTGGAATACTATTCAACCATAAACAAGAGTGAAATTTTGCCATTTGTAGCAATATGGATGGACTTGGAGGGCAGTAGTCTAAGTGAAGGAAGTCAGACAAAGGAAGACAAAAACTGTAGGATATGATTTTTATGTGCAATCTAAAAAATGTAACAGGAGACTCGGGTTCAATCTCTGGGCCAGGAAGATCCCTTGGTATAGAAAATGGAAACCCATTCCAGGATTCTTGCCTGGGAAATTCCATGGACAGAGGAGCCTGGAGGGGTACAGTCTATGGGGATTGCAAAGAGTCGGACATGACTGAGCATACACACACAGATGAATAAAACAAAAAAGACACAGAGAACAACAGTGGTTACCCTGAGGGGAGAAGGAAGGGGGAGGGGCAAGACAGAGGAAGAGGTTAACAGGTAGGAACTGTTGCTGCTACTGCTGCTAAGTCACTGCAGGTACAAACTGTTAGGTACAGACTAAACTGCAAGGGCATATTGTGCAATATGGGGAATACAATCAAATTTTATAATAACTATAAGTGGAGTATAACTTTAAAATTATGAATCACTATATTGTACACCTGTAACTTAAATAATATTATACAACTATACTTCAATTAAAAAATTCTCACACTAACCATTAGAAAAGTAAATTATTCCACAATGGAACATTTTCCTACTTTTTTCTCATTTTTTCCTCACTTTATTGACTACATCTTGCAAATTAATTACCTTCCTCAAAATTGTTTTCACTCATTCTTGCCCAGAATCATGAAAGAAGACAGTTCGTATGTTTTTGCTGAAGGACAGATGATGCTATGGGCAGGAATTGCTTACACACACTATGAGTCTCTCAGTCTAACTGTACCTGCAGGATTTCTCTCCGCTATCTTCTTAGTCCCCTCACCCTAATATAAGATCACAGTCTCAAGAACTTGTACTGTTTCTATGTATTCTATTATCTTCATGAGCAACATATGTTAATAAAATGCATATTAAAAATATATATATTTCCACTGCCATCAGTTTCCCTTGCAAACCTGATTGTTTCTCTCTTGAGTTCTCAAAAGGACATTTTTTTTTAACATGGCTGCCTTTTCTTTCTTGTCTAGATCTCTTTTTCCTTGCTCTTTTTCTTTGCTTTTGTTTGTTAACAAAATGGGTTACTTTAGGCTCCACAATGCACCCACTCCACATCACAGGTGTTTTGTGGGGGAAAAGGAAGGGTGTGGCATTGAGTAGCACAAATTCATGAATAATCTCCTATAAGATAAATACCATTTATATGATAAATACCATTTATTTATAGGATAAATAGCCATTTATCATACATCTCTTAATGGACATCTGCACATTTGTTCTCATACTTGACAGTGAAGAGAAGTTTAGTTAAAAAAAAAAAAAAAAGACATTTATAAGGAGGGAGAAGTGAGAGTTCCTTCAAACACTAGGACTGTTGTTCTCCATTGCCGCATTGAAAAACAAACTGAAATGAACAAACCAGAACTGCCTGGCCAGACTTTAACTACCCTGCGGTTCTAGCTCTTGGGGCAGGCATTATGGAAGGAATGCAGTCTCCTTACAGGAAATGACTTTGTGCTCTCTTCAGTGGTGACTGTCGTTATCTGACTGTTAGAAAGCTTATCTGAGAGGCCTTCATTCTGGGGTCCATGGGCCCAACCTACCCATTAGGCAGTTCCAGCAAGGAACAAAAGACCCATTGAAAATGAAAGAAGAGGAGGAGTCCGCCTGGAGTGGCAAGCGGAAGACGGACATCGAGAGAGACGCGGAAGAACAAGGAGCCTGTGCAGCCTTCTCCGGTGCTTCTTCCTAAGGACTCCGTGTAGGAAACACGGAGCCTCTCCCAACAGTCCCTGCAATAACACCATCATTACGGTCTTGCCTACCCTCCAAGGTTTACTGTATAGTTTTACAGCTTAGAAATTCTTGAAACTGGAAAAACTCAATTGATGTAAACTACATTAATAGGCCCCAGGATTAGGGAGCCAGATCTGTCTGGCAGTCTGGGAAATTTTACCATCCTACACTCAGCTGTGCTCAGAAACCCTTCTGCTTATTATGTTCTAGAATTGCTGACATTCCTTAGGGAGGGCCCCCACCCTGTTCAGAGAGAAAACCACGAATGTAACTCAGACTTTCAGAGCACAGGCCGGAGCATTTAAACTTCCTCTGCTCCCCCGGCTCTTCTTCAAGATGGCAGCTCAGAGAGTGGTGGTGGGGTCCTGGGTACATGGTTACCATCCCCTGCCTTCCATCTCCTATTCCGAGCACGGAGCTACACCTGGCATCTCCTGGGCCTGAGGAACTATCGAGTCTTTCTCAGCTGCGTCTGCTGAGGTCCGACCTTTGACTTCATTCTGCCTCCACCACAGGTGGGCCCCCCACCCTGGCTTAGTGTCACTTTGCCCTACTGGAGTCACACACCCCCTTTTAATTTCACCCAATGCCTTTGCTATCTAGATAATTCTCTGCGGTATCCTCAGAAGTTTCTAGAAAGGGATATTCAGGGGAATCAGGCTCTCACTCCATCTACTTTACTCCGCATTTGCTCACATGGTTATGAGGAGAATCACCTTGTGAGATTCCTTCTCTCGTAAGAAACAGTGCAAAAGCCACCCTTCTTTCACCTCTTCCCTCTCTCCACCTGAACGTCTCCACGTTCAGCACTCTAGTCTAGAAAAGTCACCCAGACACTTTGTCACCATGTGTTCCCTCTGGCTCTGTTACCTCCTTCCTCCCACAAGGATGGAGTCTGACCAGGACATGCCTGCAGAATTCTGGAGGTGCACTGGGTTCAAAGGGTCATACGCCACTTCTCTGAAGCTTTTGATTTCATGGTTCAGGCTTAAAGGTGAAAGACTGAAAGAGGAGAATTGATCATAAGACAAAACAGAAGTACATCTGTTCAATATTATATAAAATATGATTCCTTTGTATCTATTTCCTCAGAAGCAGGATTTCTGGATTCCTTTCAACAGTTCCTTCACTAGCTTTTCGCTTCCTAATGTGCCAGCATATCTTTATTCCAAAGAGAACTTTTCATTATCTCATTTAAAAAACAAAACAAACCCACCTATCTCCAAGATTTGACATCAAGTCAAAAGCAGCCGGCAGTGTAAGAAGGGAGGCTGCAGAAGAGCCACGTGTGGGGAATGAAACACAGGGTTTGATTCATAGGGAACATGATTCATGAAATTTGAGGCAAATACAGTATTTTTTGAAAAATTCAAGGCCAGCCTCATTAATGAAGTAGATTTGCTTTATATGATGGTGAACATACACTCTTACTTTAACATTCTTCAATATCACAGTGAGGACACACCTGCCAGTTTCAAAAGGTGAACACTGCCCTGTGAAATTTACCATGTAAGACCAGTCTTTCTAGCTTCTTTAAAAATTAATCTTCTAATGCTTCATTGAATGAAGCTTTAGTATGACTCAAGGTCTTTTGATTTACTTTAGGAATTCAGTCCAAATATTGATGCAATTTTTGGCACAAAGAGTCATTTGCAAGGTCATAGGGTATAAGCAAAAAGACTAGCTTTCTCATTTCTTGTCATTTCTAGATAGCATATGTCCTTTTGAATATTAATTAGGACTCAGAGAAAAGTTGGAGATCACTTCTAGAGCCTCCTTATTAAAGTCTCAAACAGATGCCAGGTGAAAAAATTTTGCAGGGTGACTCTTACAGGTACTATTTCTACAAGTCACTCCTAAGCAAGATAAATTTTATTCAATTAAACTGATTTTTAAATATGCTTCTTATTACTTTTAGTAGGTTCTCTTCAGTAATTACAAAAGTGTCACTGTCTTCCATGGATGGCTTAGATTCATAATCAAAAAGAATAAATTTCTGCTTTGGTGTCTCCAGAGTTTTAACAGGGAGGGAAAAGAGTTATGTAGCTATGATGTTTTGAAAAATAAAGCTATGAAGAAATTCTGGGGAAAATGGGCATAAATAGGAGTGATAATTTTATGAGAATATCAGGTCTGCTTATGCTCCTTAAGCTTTCCTGAAACTGTTAACCAGGATGTAAAATGTCACTGAGAAAAAAGTTTTTTAGGAGCTAGAACTTCTTCAGTCCTATTTTTCATTTTTTTAACTTCAAAATCCATGAAGCTATGGTACATATACACAATGGAATATTACTCAGCCATTAAAAAGAATCATTTGAATCAGTTCTAATGAGATGGATGAAACTGGAGCCCATTATACAGAGTGAAGTAAGCCGGAATGATAAAGACCAATACAGTATACTAACTCATATATATGGAATTTTAAAAGATGGTAACGATAACCCAATATGCAGAACAGAAAAAGAGACACAGATGTACAGAACAGACTTTTGGACTCTGTGGGAGAAGGCGAGGGTGGGATGTTCAGAGAGAACAGCATTGAAACAAGTATACTATCAAGGGTGAAACAGACCACCAGCCCAGGTTGGATGCTTGAGACAAGTGCTCATGGCTGGTGCACTGGGAAGACCCAGAGGGATGGGATGGGGAGGGAGGCGGGAGGGGGGATCGGGATGGGGAATACATGTAAATCCATGGCTGATTCATGTCAATGTATGGCAAAAACCACTATAATATTGTAAAGTAATTAGCCTCCAACTAATAAAAATAAATGGAAAAAAATCCACTTTTCTGGAACAAAGAGACAGTAGGCATGCATATTTCATTATAAACTCCTGCAACTCTTGGTTGATTCGTGTATTAACACACCATGAACAAATTTGTGTGTATGCTTATTCACTTGAAGAATCCATCTGCAATGCAGGAGACCCTGGTTCGATTCCTGGGTCAGGAAGATCCCCTAGAGAAGGGACAGGCTACCCATTTCAGTATTCTTGGAGTTCCCTTGTGGCTCAGCTGGTAATGAATCTGCCTGCAATGCGGGAGACCTGGGTTCGATCCCTGGGTTGGGAAGATCCCTTGGAGGAGGGGAAGGCTACCCCCTCCAGTATCCTGGCCTGGAGAATTCCATGGACTATATAGTCCATGGGGTCACAAAGAGTCAGACATGACTGGGTGACTGTCGCTTCACATTCATTCCAACACACAAGCATGGACAAACATACACACCAGATTACAAGCTAGGGCAGGGATAGTATCTTAATCTCTTTTAATATCCCATAATTCTTATTCCAGTTCTTGTAAGCAGTAGGTGCTTAAAAAATGTATATCAAGTTGAACTGAAGTTTGCTTCAATGGTTTAAGATTTTAGCTCATGTGTTCTGTAGAGAAACATGGAGCTACTAGATGGTGAACTTGACATAAGCAAACATTTAAAAAGAGAGAATTCCTAAAGAGCTAAAAAATTTCCATAATTTTATGGTACACTGACATGGTATGCAGGCTAAATTTTCTTTCTTCATCAGTCCTATTATTATACTTTGGTTCAGCAGAAATTTTGCTGGTAAGTCAATATGGCAAATTTCCAGGGTTTTAGATAGTCTATTCAAAACCCGAAGCTGCATTGACAAAAGGTATGTCAAAGAGACCGATTGCACTGGCTTCTGATTAAATTAGTACTGGATAAGCTTTATTGCCTTCCTTTTTAATATCTTACCACTGAAGGCTCAGTGCAGGAAGGTTGAATTTAATTGTGTTATATCACGTTTTCAGAAAGTATGGCTGTCCTTCCAGATTCTACCCACTTTTCCCTCTAGGATAATTTTCTTTAATTAAAGTGATAAGTGTCTGCCCTTTTTTCTTTCTTTTTTTTTTTTTTTGGCATCAAGAGTGGCTCAAAATTAAAGACCTAGAAAAAGCAATGCACACACCTGGGATAAAGAGAAAAGAATATAGCTTTGATGAAGCAGAGTAACTAGAGAGGAAGGGAGGAAGAAAAGGGAGTAAAGAAGTGAAAGATAGTTAAATGAAAATGAAAAACAAAAACAGCCGGAGAAGTGAGTTTTTGTGGATTTACAGACAGTACCTAGGCAAAGCTGATATTCTGCCTCTTCTTAATTTGGTTACTCCGAGACACTTATCACCCTGCCTTGCTCTCTGTAGGTCTCAGAGAGCGTTGGTCATACTTCTCAAAACTGAGTGTGCCTATGAATCACCTGAGGATAGGATCTTGTGAAAGGGCAGATCCCAATCCAGTGAGTCTGTAGAGGATCCTGAGAATCTGCATTTCTCACAAACTTCCAAGTGATGCTGATGCCCTCTGGGGACCACACTCTGAGTAGTAAGGTGTTAGCTGACACAGTTCAGAATGAATGGATTTCTCCTTGTTGGCAATCTCAACATGTTAGGCTGGATGATTCTTTGTTGTGGGGGGATGCTCTGTGCGCTGTAGTATATTTAGCAGCATCCTTGTCCTCTGTCTGCTAGATGCCAGCAGCAAATCCCCCCGCTGTGACTATCAAAAATATCTTCAGACACTGCCAAATGTCCCCTGGGAGGCAGAACCACCCTAACTGAGGCCACTGAAATATATTAAGACATGTGGGGCTATAATGGAGAAAGGCTGCTGGATAAAATACATGTATCTTTATACAAGCAGCCCTATGTCTTCCAGTTCTGTGCTAGCCCTACCCCTTACCCAACCTTGGCCTTCCTTTAGAAGCAGTTGTGGGAGCCTTTATGCCAACACCTCAGATGAAAATATTACAACTCAGCCAACTGCAGCTTGGCCTCCTTCCAGGGAAACCTGCCATCGGAGTTACCCACTCTGTTTGCTGCAGAGCTGGAAAGACTTGAGAATGTTCTTAACATCTAGGAGGAATAAAATTCTTTATACCTTTTCTTAGGGTTTAGATAAATTTTAAACTAATAGAAATTTTTTACTATTTTCAGCAATGTTAAATATAACACCTACACAGTGTTACCTCAGAGATTCATTCCTTCCTTATAATTAGGGAAGCAAATAGCAAATATTTTTTACAATATTTCAGAAAAATAAGGGAAGTTAGAGTGGACTTTAGGGTGAATTTGAGTTTCTTCTTCATGTCAAAAAGGGTAGTAAAATAATATTTTTTTATCATTATGATATTGTCATTTTCTTTTTCTTCTCCATTTGACAACCAAATTACTCAAATTTTGTTTTCCTTTACCTTCTTCGTTTATTCTGTGATTCAATTATGTTGAATAAATTCAATTGAATATTTGTTGTGCTCTACTAAATTACAAACTGAATGGAAGACAGATAAATAAGATAGGGTCTCTAACCTCAAAGACATTAACTATCTATTTAGTTAAGGTAAAACTAATGCAAATAAAACAACCAGAGAAAAATGCAAACAGTTCTGAGAAATGGGATATTTCCTACCCTATCAGTCAGCAAGCTGCACCAGCCATTGCAGCTACCATGGATGGTGAGCTGGTGAGTCCTGAGGATCTCAGAAAGGAAAGAATACCCGACATCCAGCAGCCATCAGACTGTAGCCGCTCCCTATGGTGAGCCCTGAGGAAAGGAAGCTCAGGATCTGAAAACAGGATACTGGCCCCAGGCAGCTGAGGTGCATATCAAAGGAATGATTTAAGAAAGCCTAGACTCTTGTATTTTCCCATATATAGAAAAGCACCTCCCCTCTCCCCCATCTCCTCGGAGCAGTTCTCTCAGGGCTACTTGAGATGCTGTCTCCCAGGCTTGGAGTCCTAACAGTGAAGTGAAAGTCATTCAGTCATGTCTGACTCTTTGCGACCCAGTGGACTGTGTAGTCCATGGAATTCTCCAGGCCAGAATACTGGAGTGGGTAGCCGTTCCCTGTTGCAGGGACTCTTCCCAACTCAGGAATCAAACCCAGGTCTCCACATTGCAGCAGATTCTTTACCAGCTGAGCCACCAGGAAAGCCCTGCAGTCCTAAAAATTTCCACCAAATAAATCATAACTCTCGACTTTTAGGTTGTGGGTATTTTTTAAGTTGACAGTTCTAAAACTCCTGACTCTTGAACACTGTCCCTCATGTAAAAGGCTCCCAACTAATCATTCTGGAGTAAATGGAGTAAGCACTCCACTTACTCCACTTACCAGAGCAACCATGAGTGCTCTGGTTTCCAAATGCCACCAAGGCTGACAGACGGAGGCCCACCGGGGTGATACTGGTCAGAGAAGGCCTCCTGGTGAGCCCTGAACTAAAACCCTTGCTTTGCCTCAACAGAGCCACAGACACAAGGCTGTGTCCCTGGAACGACCCCAGCACCCCCTCCCCTGCCCCACCAAAATGCCTGCCTGAGAAAGCACAGTGCTGCCAGCAAATATACTGCTTCCCTGCCAACCCCTGAGGATGGGCCTTGACCTCCCTTTCTTAGAGCATTTCCTTAAAAAGGGCTCACAATTGCTAATCCTTCCTCTGTTCCTGGGAGATGTACTGCCTCTCCTACAACAACCCAGGCGTGTCTTTCTAGACAACCTGGGAGCCATTCCTGTGAAGTGTAAACATCCGAGGATGGGGCCCCAGTCTCCCAGTCTCCATAGGCAGGAGGCAGAACCCTAATTCCATCATTGCCAGCCAGCGCCCAGAGCTGTCTAGGCACATTCCCACAGTTTCACTGGATCCCCCCTCTCCACCCTGCTTTCCTCTTTTAAATGCCTGGTCACCTCTACACAAGGCAGAAGGGAGCTCAGCTCTCTTCCCTCCTGTCAGTAGCTACAGAATCAGATCCATTTCCACCGCTTTAACTCCTTGACAGGATGAAGGTGAGTGTTTGGGACAACAGGCAGAATTTCCCTGTCATGGGTTCCTTCGGGGAGCCTTCTGCACTCCATTTCTGGATGTTGTTAGTGCCTGGCATTCCAAGTTCTCTGCAACCCCAGTCACTCCCTACCACCAGCTCCCCAGAATCTGATGACTGTTTCTTCATCAGTGTCTCATCTGAGGAGTGTGTCCTGGGGGTATGTGGTTACACACACCTGGAGGGAGCTCATATCTGAAGTCACCCCACTGCATCGAACTCTCTTCGGTGCTCAGGAACAGTGGCCCACACCACAAGCCCCTCCTAGCAAATTAACTGAAATCTCTGCTCCTCCCAGGTTTGGTGGAGAGGGAAGGACTTCCCAGGTCGGAGATGAAAACACTGACCTTGGTACCTCCTCCTTTCCCATTTATCCTGCACCCCTAAGATCAGAGATGAAGAACCCAAGAGGGCCTGGACCTCCTTCGGTACAATCTCCCCACATAATAATTGAGGAGCTGAAGTCCCAGGGCTTACAGCTACTACAACTTACCACCACACTGGTACCATCCTCCCCATTTTACAAAAGAAAATGCTGAGGCTCAAAGAAAGTAAGAGTCTTACCTGAGGCTATGCAACCAACAAGAGGAAGAGCTGGAACTTAAACTCACTTTTTTAAAAAAACTTAACCAAATTTCCAAACATTTCACAAATATGAAACTTAAGCCATCTTATGCCCCAAGTTTAGTAAAATATTAAGACTACCACCCCATTTTGTCAGATACATTTTTAAAATGTGTACAAAATTATTAGGCCTGTGGATGCGGGTGAGAGGGACCATGACACATAGTTAAAAGTTTCCACAAAGATTTATGTCAACTTACCCATAATCACATTTTCCTTAAATCTGGCAAAATTTCAGCAATAATACATTTGAAAGATGAAAACTGTAAGATAACATGTTACCCTAAGAAAAACTAACACTTGTAAATTGTGTTTCATGTGCCTTGGTTCAATAAAAGACTAATTCAGTAAAGAACTTTGCATATATCAAAAGTTCCATAAGGGGGCAACATGGTGCCATCACATATTTCACATTAAAAAGAAAAACAACTATTTTACATTAAAAAAAAAAAAAAAAAAAAACCTCTTTAACTGCAAAAATTTCCAGAACCACAACCACAGCTTACTCTAAAAATAATATTCTAAGAATTGATTTTAAGAATTACTGCCAGGAATTCCAAGTTCTATGAAACCTTCCCAATGGCAATCAGAGCTATGTATCAGAAGCATAAAGGAATATTAAGAACTGAAGTTATACCTTGGGCAAGTTATACCTCTTTGGGTCTACACGTTCTTATTTTTAAAATGGGGCTAATCCCACCTGCACTGCTTACTAGAGAGTGAAGTGAGTGAAAGTCACTCGGTCGTGTCCAACTCTTTGCCATGGACTATACAGTTCATGGAATTCTCCATGCCAGAATACTGGGTAGCCTTTCCCTTCTCCAGGGGATCTTCCCAACTTGGGTACAAACCCAGGTCTCCCACATTGCAGGCGGATTCTTTACCAGCTGAGCCACCAGGGAACCCCAAGAATACTGAAGTGGGTAGCCTATCCCTTCTCTAGGGGATCTTCCTGAGCCAGGAATCAAACTCGGGTCTCCTGCATTGCAGGCAGGTTCTTTACCAACTGAGCTATCAGGGAAGCCACTGATAGCTTACAGGGCTGGTACAAATTCCCAGTGTAACACTCTGTTGCACACATAAGATTTGATTAAAAATAGGTAATTCCAATAGATGGTGGCATCCCCTTCTTGCTTCCTAGATTCTCAAGATGACCTAAACCCAAAAGCATGAAGCAGGAGATAACCTCCTACAGCTTCTTGATATAAAGGAAACCAAGGTCCTTCCTCAAATGCAACTTGCCCCCGACAGGGATTAGGGGACACCTGGAGACATGGCTCAGAACAAGTGGTGCTGAGGTGAACGAGCTCCATCAGGGCTTCAGGGTTCTTCACTGGGCCACAAGAAACAGGTAGCCAATAACTGTAGATTGTAGATGTGTCACAGATTAAATTTATGCATTTAAAATTGCTCTTGAGATTATCATACTAAATGAAATCAGAAATAGAAAGACAAATACATTATATCACTTGTATGTGGAATCTAAAATATGACACAAATGAACTTATTATCTATAAAACAGAAAGAAACAGACTCAAAGATATAAAGAATGGACATGAAGTTGCCAGAGGGAGGGTGGGGCAACATATGGTTGCCGAGTGGGGGAAGGACAGATTGGGATTTTGGAGAAGGACATGTCAACCCACTCCAGTATTCTTGCCTGGAAAATCCCATGGACAGAGGAGCCTGGCAGGCTCTAGTCCATGAGATCACAGAATCAGACACGACTGAGCAACTCCAATTTCACTTTCTTCCTTTTCAGATTAGCAGAGGCAAACTAGAACATATAGAATGAATAAACAACAAGGTCCTACTGTATAGCATAGAGAACTATATTTAATATCCTGTGATAAGCCTATTTTTAATATTAAAAATGTATATATCAATATATGTAAAACTGAATCACTTAGCTGTAAAACAGAAACTAATACAACATTGTAAATTAACTATACATCAATAAAAAAATTTTAAACAAAAAATAAAAATGGCTCTTGATTAACTTTTTTGAAGATAAGTTTACAGACTTTCATGAAATGGTGTGCCAAGTAGGTTGACTTGATTTACTTGCCTACTTTTCACCTTGAAGGTAGAAACTTCAGGTGTTGAAAGCCAGGGCAATACCGATTGATACCAATGATTCAACCATGAACATCTTGCTTTGCACATTATATTTAAGAAAACTAACTTTGAATACTGTCTTACTATTTGTGACTTTATGTAAGCATATTGCTTTGAAAGTGAAAGTGTCAGTCACTCAGTTGTATCCGACTCTTTGTGACCCCATGGACTGTAGCCCGCCAGGCTCCTGTGTCCGTGGAATTCTCTAGGCAAGAACACTGGAGTGGGTAGCCATTCCCTTCTCCAGGGGATCTTCCTGATCCAGGGGTTGAACCCAAGTCTCCTGCACTGCAGGCAGAGTCTTTACCATCTCAGCCATCAGGGAATGTTGCTTTACACTTTAGGATTTTATGTACGTGTTTATCTCTAGAACTAATTCTGAAAGCATTTTGAAATTCCATTATTCAAAGTGCCTTGCTTATGTGAGGGCAGTTTTTTTCAACCATCTTAAAATGAGAGTACTAAAAATCAAATGAATCCAACATGTTGGAGATTCCCACCAAATCCCTTGGTAACCAGATGTAAGTCATCAATCGGGGTCCCTGAAGAATTGATAGGGTGAGACTAGGTTATTTAGCCTAAACCATAATATGAATTCTCAAAGGGGGTCCCTGGGAGATAAAAAGCTGTTTAGCATTTTCCACAGATGTAATATATTTCAGAGACAGGGATGGAAAACATCTCATTCCAGAAAATTCATCAGTTGGTGAAGAAAAGGGCTCCACAGATGGCTCTAGTGGTAAAGAATCCGCCTGCCAATGCAGGAGACATAAGAGATATGGGTTCCACCACTGGGTTGGGAAGATCCCCTGGAGGAGGGAATGGCAACGCACTCCAGTATTCTTGCCTGCGGAATCCCCATGAACAAAGGAGCCTGGCAGGCTACAGTTTGTAGGGTTGCAAAGAGTTGGACACGACTGAAGCAACTTAGCACGCAAGCAAGCATGCATGGGAAAGAAAAAATATATAACCTTTAGTCAGAGTTATAATAGGCCCAACCCTTGAGAAAAAAAAAAAAAAAACAGAGCATGGTTCATCCATCTACTGAGTCATTATTTGCACATTCAAAACTTGCAGGTATCAAATGTACATATTTGCTTTGAAAAGAATTTTTGGAGCTGGAAAATATTCTATTCCTGGTGACAACCTTGCCATCTCCTGACTTTTGTTCTACCGTAAATAAACATTTCTCAAGAGAAATTTTAATTCTTACAACTTTAAGGGTTCTTACTATTGTGCTAAAAAAAAAAAAAAAAAAAAATCCATGGCAAGAAACAAAAGGATTTTGTGCCTCTGGGTCCCAACCTCCTCCATAAAGCTTCACTTTTTTGCTGACCCTCCGGCAAGGTGCCAAAGAAAGTTCTCGAGGAGCAGTGAGAGAAGGCAAAGCATAAAAAGGAAAGTAGGACACAGCAAAGGGAAAATGTTCTATTTGTACTCAAAGAAAATTCTGTGACTATGGTGTTGTGATTGAAAAGAGCTATCCTTTGGGCAGGAGGTATAAAAGCACAGGGTATAATAAATATGAGTGCTATTTTGGGAAGAGTTCAGAGACTATTTGAAATTAGAGTTGTCCTAGACCCAGGTTTTGTCTTTGGAGTTAACAAATTCTTTCACTAGTAGGTGGTGTGTGGCTTCAGAAAGTCTTAGCACCATCTACAGTCTTCTTCACTTAGGCTACACACACACACACACACACACACACACACACACACACACACACACGTTAAAACAATAGCCAGATTTCTCCAAACACTAGGGTATTTTAATGCATATTGAAATTTTTGGACTGTTTTTTTTTTTTTTTCCCAACTGAGGCTAAGAAATTTTATTTTATTTTTTTTGTTTTTGTTTTTGTTTTTTCATTTATTTTTATTAGTTGGAGGCTAATTACTTTACAATATTGTAGTGTGGTTTTTATATTTAAATGAAGTTTTTGACCCTGCAGTACCTGCTGAGCCAGTCATGCCCCTGTAAGGCATCCTGGTCCCCTGTATGGGAAAGCTGGTTATTATCCCTGGTTCATGTCTTCAAGCTGTCAACCTGGGGACCTCTGTGTTAGCTTACACTGGGATTTTCACCCAGCTGATCCCCCTCCATGGCATTATTTGGAACATTTCTGAGTGTTTCATCATCTGCCACTCTGCAAGCCTGAGAACAGAGATTACCAGGATTGCCCAAAGGGATTCAACACTTGTAGGAAGTTGAAACATGAAATATGCCATCGGCATCAGCTCTTCCGATCTTGCCCATCACTCTGAGTCTGTTGCTCCCTTTTTCATGTGCCCTAACCCTGTACCTCAGCATCAGGGGCAGCCCTCCACATCCAAGTCCCACCTCCTGACTCATGCCAGGGGACCCACAGAGAAGCTAGCGTTAGCATCTTTGGTGGGCATCTCCACCATGTATTTGCTGTGTTGGGGAATAAATTCAAAGATACACAAGACACATCCCCCATTCTTAAGCTGATAACCATCAAGTGTCAAAGGTAACCTCTCAGGTTAACAAAATGTTCTCATACCACGTACTCAGGCATGAGGAAGTATTGTAAAACAACTAGATTGTCAAGGATGTAGATAGTTTTTATGTCTTTTGTGATGTAGGTTTTAGGCCTTGTAGATAAGCCCCAAAAGCAGGTTAGGTGAGAGTGGGAAGATTTTCAATACCAAGGAAAGAAATTCAACTGATCATTGATAAAGGTTTTTAGGCGAGAGGTAGTACAAATGATATGTGAGTTGGTAATACTATCCTATAGACAGCCTGCCAGGATATTTGCAGGGGAAAGTGTCTGAAAGCAGAAAGGCCAGCTGGAAGGCTAGTGTAATTCTCTATCAGGGAAAGCACCAGAGTCTGAGCCAGAGAAAGACAGAAAAATTAAGAAATAGGAAGGCTTTGCAAAGGAAGAAGCCACAGGACAGGACATAGAATGGATAAATGCAGTATAGGTCAAATTTCAACCACTAGTTCCAGAAAGAGAAGTGAGGGATACAATGAGCAGAAATCCTCTTTGAGTTAATGCAAATCTGTCCCTGTGGCACCAAGAACCTGTGGTTCCCCAAATGGAAATCACAGTGGCCTTAGAAGTGAATCCTACTTCCCCAGTTGTGCATTTAACTAGCGTTTATTTAGTACTTCCTATGTGCTAGGCACTGGGCTTCCCAGGTAACTCAGTGGTAAAGCATTCACCTGCCAGTGCAAGAGAAGCAGGAGCTGTGAGTTCAATCCCTGGGTTGGGAAGATGCCCTGGAGGAGGAAATGGCAACCCATTCCAGTATTCTTGCCTGGAGAATCCCATGGACAGGGGAACCTGGTGGGTTACAGTCTATGCGGTAGCGAAGAGTCAGACAAGACTAGGCGGCTAAGCATATGTGTGTGTGTGTGCACATACACACACACACACACACACACACACACACAGGACCTAAGCATTAAGAAACCAAAAATAACAAAATAAGGTCCAGACTCCCTAGGTGTTCATCGCCTAGTTCCATGCCTTACAGGTAATTATTTTGGTTTTCTCATCCCTAAAATATATTAATTGAACTGCCACTCAATTTTCATTCATGATTTCCCCCATAACCAATTATTATGCAACTATCATTGTTTGAATGCATGTTCTCCTTGAGGTATCACTAGCCACTGCTAGTGAATAATAATGTGTGAATTATTGATTATGTTCCTCTTTCTAGCTGCATTGTCAAGGAGAACACACAGCTGAAAAAAAACATCATTTCAAATGGAATAGCAAACACCACAGAGAACCAGAGGTAATGGATCTCAGCTTTTAGCAAAAAATGTCCTTCCCCATGATTTGTCAGATGGAATTCTGCATACCACTAGGAGAATGGGCCCTACGCTACACTGTCCTCAGAGGCAAAGGACACATGATTCTGGAGCATCTATTTTACTTGAATATCTGGGGTAATTTATTGATTTGAAATAGTTTTTATTAAAACACTTACACCAAAACATTGTGCAGTAGGACATAAATCTTGCACAAGATTTTCATTTTAATCAAGGGATTAAAAATAATTTAGTGCTGGCCTGTTTGGAAGCATGTGAAAGGATTGAGGGAGCAGAGAGAGTAAAGTAAATATATTGGCTCTAATGCTCTCCAGGGAAACATTTCGGAACACTGATGGACGTGTGCAGGCCAGCCCAATGACTAGTATGCTTTAGGATGAAAAAACAATCCAGGACCACTCAGTGAGACCCAAAACTCAGACTCATTGGTTATCAGTACATTTTTAAAATTCCTTTCCTTTTCCCCTATTTTTACTTTCAGTAGAGCTCATATGTGCTTTATAATTCTGATTCTACTGGCTACCCATTATCAGTTCAGTTCAGTCGCTCAGTCATGTCCAACTCTTTGCGACCCCATGGACTACAGCATGCCAGGCTTCCCTGTCCATCACCAACTCCTGGAGCTTACTCAAACTCATGTCCGTCACATCGGTGATGCCATCCAACCATCTCATCCTCTGTCATCTCCTTCTCCTCCTGCCTTCAATCTTTCCCAGGATCAGGGTCTTTTCAAATGAGTCACTTTGCATCAGGTGGCCAAAGTATTAGAGCTTCAGCTTCAACATCAGTCCTTCCAATGAATATTCAGGACTGATTTCCTTTAGGATGGACTGGTTGGATCTCCTTGCTGACCAAGGGACTCTCAAGAGTCTTCTCCAACACTAGAGTTCAAAAGCATCAGTTCTTCAGTGCTCAGCTGTCTTTATAGTCGAACTCTCACATCCATACATGACTACTGGAAAAACCATAGCTTTGACTAGACAGACTTTTGTTGATAAAGTAATGCCTCTGCTTTTAAATATACTGTCTAGCTTGGTCATAGCCCTTCTTCCAAGGAGCAAGCATCTTTTAATTTCATGGCTGCAGTCACCATCTGCAGTGATTTTGGAGCCCAAGAAAATAAAGTCTGTCACTGTTTCCATTGTTTCCCCATCTAGTTGCCATGAAGCGATGGGACCGGATGCCATGACCTTAGTTTTCTGAATGTTGAGCTTTAAACCAACTTTTTCACTCTCCTCTTTCACTTTCATCAAGAGGCTCTTTAGTTCCTCTTGACTTTCTGCCATAAGGGTGATGTCATCTGCGTATCTGAGGTTACTGAAATTTCTCCCGGCAATCTTGATTCTAGCTTATGCTTCATCCAGCCTGACATTTCACATGATGTACTCTGCATATAAGTTAAATAAGCACAGTGACAATATACAGCCTTGATGTACTCCTTTCCCAATTTGGAACCAGTCCATTGTTTCATGTCCGGTTCTGACTGTTGCTTCTTGATCTGCATATCGATTTCTCAGAAGCAGGTGATGTGGTCTGGTATGCCCATCTCTTGAAGAATTTTCCAGAGTTTGCTGTGATCTGCACAGTCATGGACTCGATAATTCTATGAAATCAAAGAGCAAGCTGTGAACAGAATGACTGCGTTAGAGCTGACAGCAATATGCATGCATGCTAAGTTGTTTCAGTCGTGTCCCACTCTTTGTGACCCCATGGACTATAGCTTGCCAGGCTCCTCTGTCCATGGGATACTCCAGGCAAGAATACTGGAACGAGTTTCCATTCCCTTCTCCAGGGGATCTTCCCAACCAAGGGATCGAACCCGCATCTTTTACGTCTTCTGCATTGGCAGGCAGTTTCTTTACCACTACTCCCACCTGGGAAGCCACAACAGCGGTATATATGAGGTTAAATACTTGTGAAGATGGTCACCATTATCTGCATAACACAGGCCACCCCCCTCACCATCCATGAACAAGTGATGTGTCCCAACTAAAATATCAGCAGCTCAAATTCAAGGTTTGTATATATTGTCTGCTTTTGGTTTCACCCCACCTCTCAAGGTCTTTAAAGAATTTAATAGCCCAAATTCTCTGCCCCTCTAAAATATCTGTGTAAATCTTGACACAAAGGAAGTCATCTCCATAGTAACCATGGATGAATCTAGATGGGAGAGTGATTTTGTATCTCTTCAACTGAAATGAGACAATCTGGTTCAAACTGTATGATTTCTGATGTTAGTAATGATGGATTCAAACTATTAAACACAAAATTATTGAAATCTGTCCTCTGTGGCATTTAAGTAAAGTGGGCATATGATTTCCCCAGAGTTTAGCAGTTCTTGTGTCTGATTTCTGGGCCCTTTTGCAGCTGACTGAGCTTGGGTGTAACAGCAGGATGACTTCCACAGGCAAAGCTATAGAATCTCACAGCTTAGAAAGACTCTTAGTAAGGTCCAGAGCAGAGCAGGCCTGCGCCCCTCATACAGAAGTGTTCACAGGGCATGGGCAGCCCTATGATACCCGGGAGGAGAGGGGGAAGACAGCAACAGTCAACAGTGCCCTCACTGAACAGAAACAGCGGAGCACTGATGGAAGTAGGGGGCTCAGCAGACTGATCCCCCCAGACAACGGTGCTCCCTCCCACCCCTCTATTTGGAGGCATACTTTTGGGATGTTTTACACTTCCTGGAAATCCTGAAATGGAGAAGCAAGGTGTGTGAAAAGGTGAACTGCTCCCTGGGCTCTCTGGGGAACTTAACCTACCTAATCCCCACTCAGGAGCAGGCGGATCCAGCTGCAGCCGGGAGCCACAGTCCCAGTGCCTGACTCCATCCCACCCTGCCCCAGCACATCTGACAGCTTACACAGGGGCTTACAAGGCAAGCAGGACCTCAGGAACACGAGGCTCCTCCAGCTCCAGGAGGAGAGGAACTGTGGGTGGGAATGACTAGCCGACTTTAGTTGGTAACTTTAAATATTTAGCTATACAGTACATGGCTACTTTCAAACTGCTGAATTTTATCAAGCATCAGTAATCAATTTCCAAGAAACATCATCAGGGAAACATTAAACCAAAGCCCAGTGATGGGATCAGCAAAAGCCAGAATGTGACCACTCTACAGGACAAATAACCAACAGATTGCAAGGAGGAGGAAAGTAGAGGCTGGAGAAACAGGGACTTCAGAAACCGTTCCGTCAGCGACACTGCTAAATGGACCCTTGCTGGGATGGAGTAAGCTGACTGTAACATCATTCATGAGACAGTTGGAGTGATTTAAATACCGACTGGATATTTGGCAAATCTAAGAAGCTATTGCTAATTTTTTTAACATGGTAATGGTATTGAAGCTCCAATACTTTGGCCATCTGATGCAAAGAGCCAACTCATTGGAAAAGACCCTGATGCTGAGAAAGATTGAGGGCAGGAGGAAAAGAGGCTGACAGAGGATGAGATGGTCAGATGGCATCACCGACTCAATGGACATGAGTTTGATCAAACTCCAGGAGATAATGAAGGACAGGGAAGCCTGGAGTGCTGTAGTCCACAGGATCACAAAGGGTCAGACATGACTTAGCGACTGAACAAAAACAATGGTCTTGAAGTCACATTTTAAAAAGTCTTTCATCTTTTAGAAATATACAGTGAAATACTAATGAATGACATGATGTGATAGCTGGGATTTGCTTCAAAATTATCTATTGTCAGGGGAAAGAAAACATGATTAGATAGAGAAGAAACAAGTCTGGCCAGGAGTTGACCCCTGTTGAGGCCAGAACATAGCATATGGGTGTTCATGAGAGTATTCTTCCTAGTTTTCATAGTTTTTTCCTCCTCCCAGTCTGCCTGCCTTTCTCCCCTCCTTCCTTTTAACCATATCTATACACTAGACTAGAAGAAACATCAATTATTTTGGACCAAATGTTTTTCCATGTTAAATGGGGATATTATTTATACCAAAACATTTACTATATCAAGAGAGTGTATAACGGAAAGCAATTCTGAATTCAGAAGGAGCTTTCAATCTCACCTTACCAGCTGGGTGACCTTGAGCAAACCATTAAACCTCGCAGAGCCACACTGACAGTTTTCTCACTTGTCAAACCATAATAAAACCACTCTGTTTGCTTTGTTATAAAAGTCTGCAGGAATGTTTGAAAAATGCCAGGAATAGGATAGGTTCTCAATACACTAAAGTTACAACAATTGATCATAGACACCAGTATTCCCATCATTTCTGCAAAGATGGAAATTTTTTGAGCCAAAACAGAAGACATCATTCTTGATTTGGAAACTCTCACATTTTACCATTTAATTAGCAATTTTCTTGGGTTTACTTTTAATGCAAATTTATTCCTTTAATCTGGGATAACATCCCTAGAAAACAGCAAGCAGTTTAAAGTTTAAAATTAAATGTAGGTCTGATAATAAAATCCTCTTAGGTTATTAAATTTTACCTGATTCTCACACCAGCTTCTGGCGAAATAGTTTCTGTGTGTGTATTTATCTGTAAGCATATCCTTGTATCAGGATTTTTGAAATCCACCAGCTCTTGAGAGTTTAATAATGTGAAAGAAAGGAGTAAAGGAGGAATGCTACCATCAGCACCACATATCCTACCATCCCTCCTGGAATATGGGGGATGCTCCATTGGAGCTGTTTGCTTTGTTTCCCTCACCTCTTTGCCTCCTAATCACTCCCCCTTCTCTCCTGCACCTTCAGTTTTTCCTTCACTACTAGGTCATTCCCTTGAGCATAAAATACGCCTTAATAGTCACCTATTTAAGAAAAAAATCTCTCCCTTGACCTTTTGTCCCCATTCAGCTTTTGCCCCATCCCTCAGCTCTTTATAGCAACACTCTAAAAGATGGACAAATACTCGCTTTCCATTCTCTCTCCAACCACTCTAGCCATCTTTCTTTCCCACCGTGCCCATGAAACAACTCCTATCAAGGACCTTCAGCAAACTTAGCAGTCAGTTCTTTGTCCTCATCCAACTGCATTTTGACACAGCCTTCCACACTCATCTTCACAAATCACCTTCTTCTCTTAGCATTCATGGTCCCTCACTCCAAGTTCTCCAATTCCAACTTTTACTTCTGTGCCCACCTGCTAATTATAGAAGCCTAGGACTAAGTCTTTAGTTCTTTTCTCTTTCACCCCACCCTACCCTACCATAGATGTCATCAAGGCCCATGATTTTAGATACAATCTATTCACTGAAGACAACCATATTTTCATCTTCAGCTCTGACTAAGCTCTGGGTCCATAAATACTATTATTTAACTAACATTCACATTTGGGTGTCTAATTGGCATTTCAAAGCTAACATTTCCAAATGGGATTCCAAATTTTCCCTTAATAATCTCCACCCCTTTATGTTCGTGGTGGGAAAAGAGATTATCGTTTAGTTTTGTAGAAGTCCCTTTAAAGATGTTTGGGTGCTGTAAATCATTCAACAGACAGTAGATTATAGACACTGAGCCGAGAGCTAAAGATATCAAGAGGGATGATTTAGAATGTCCACCATCAAGAAGTTCAATACAGAATAAAAATGTAGCTAAATGCCCTGACTTTGACATGTGCCTAAATTTTGACATGTGGCTTTAACATGTGCCTGGCTTTGACAGTTGCCTAAACTTGGCAACTTCTTGCCTTTGGTTTCCTCATCTCTAAGGTGATAATGGGCTTCCCCCAATGGCTCAGTTAGTAAAGAATGCCTGTCAATGAAGGAGAGACAAGAGACACGAGTTTGATCCCTGGGTTGGAAAGATACCCTGGAGAATGAAGTAGCAATCCACTCTAGTATTCTTGCTTGGAAAATTCCATGGACAGAGGAGCCTGGTGGTCTACAGTCCATAGGGTTGCAAAGAGTCAGACATGACTAAGTGCACATTCACACACAAGGTGATAATAATAAAAATAATAATTATACTTTTCTCATGTGCCTGTTAAAGGAAAACAATAAATAAAGCAATAAAAATACAAGTGATTATGTCAGTACTTGGCACATTAAAAAAAGCACTCAATATATGTCACCTTTTAAATAAGTGGTTAAATTGCCTGCCTATCATCACCTGAAACTCAAAGTGTCTTTTCCTCTAAGCCTGGGAGATAAATATATAAATAAATAGGAAATCATGCAATATACTTGAAAAGCAACACAAAAAATAATTTAAATTCTGAAAGAAAATCTTCTCCAACAAAATGCCCAAACCAAACAACTGTCATATAACCATACACTGAATGGGATGTCTTTTTTCTCTATCGTATGCTCACTTTTTTCATCTTTGTCTGATGGTCATCTCTTTCCTCTCACCTATTCTTCATGAAAAAGGCACCCAACTTTTAGAGGCATGTTCATTCTTTCTCCCTCCTACACACAGGGGATCTGTTGCATTATAAAGCTGAGCCAGGAGAACCACTGTTTAAATGCCAATTATGGAAAACCATAAATTAAGCCTATCATTCAGTTTCCTGCAGAAACACTTTGCTTTGATTCCCAGACTATTAGAACTGGTGTTCCTCACCCCGCACAAGCCCTGAATCCTTGGAAGCGTGGTCCCTCCTTAGGAACACAGAGGGAAAGTTTAAAGGGAAGTACTGGGAAGCAAGGCTGCTCGCAGACCCACAAGTCCCTGTTGGGTCACTTGAGATCAGCATTTTACAATCCTGGTTGAAAACATTTCAGTAATGTCATGATAATAAAGGTTCACCCTGCAACACAGGAGACCTGGGTTTGATCCCTGGGTCAGGAAGATCCCCTGGAGAAGGAAATAACAACCCACTCCAGTATTCTAGCCTGGAGAACTCTATGGACAGAGGAGCCTGTGAGGCTATAGTCCATGGGGTCACAGAGTCAAACATGACTGAGTGGCTAACACTTTCACCTTTCAATGTCATGGACTGTCTGAAATTTCTTCAGATGCTCTTACTCACCAAGCTAAGGTTTGGTCATTCAACCCTAGGTTTTTCTAAGATGCCTCCCAATTTTTGCTATGACCATAATGTAATAAATCCTACTGTTAAGTCATCATGTATCAAATTTTCTTATAGTTTGTAAGGTTTTTCTAGACAGCACACTTAACCTCAAACTACATAGTACACAGATGAATTTTTTTACTGAAATCTTTGCATCCACATAAAGCACTAGAAAACCGAACCCATCAAATTTCACATCAGTCCTGAGGTGTGTGCTCTTTAAGGGTCATAGGTGAAGAGATGGAGACCCAGAGACATTGCTGAATCCATAACACAGCAGGAATAGGGGTGATGGAGCCTGAGAATAAAATGCTTCCCCCTTTGGTTTTTTCTTCAAGATTTCTTTACCTGTGCAGCCTAATCAGCTTCCTGAATAAGGGGAATCATCCTGAAGATGTCTGCATTCTTCTTAAGAAGGGATAAGAAAAAAGGGTCTTCATGGCAAGTAATTAGCTGTATTCATTTTCCCAGCACTTTTAAAGCCAACAAATCCCTCTGTGTCCTTCCTTTGCTTTATTTTCATGAGGACTTTATAGACAAGCAAACTTTCTTGCTTCTATTCAGAGTCTATAAGTTATGAATTAGCATCTTCAGAGATAAAGGGGAGGATAAGTGCTTCCATACATGGAAATTCCACACCAAAGTCAACAGCACATTATTAGTGCTCCCTGAAGACCACCCTTAATACAGCACAGGAAGAGCCAGTTCTGTGTCAGGAACGTCTCGCTGGAACCTGGGAGGGAAGCATTAAACTATTAATACCTCTTTCCAGATGGAGAAACAGACTCAAATGAAGATCTCCAGATGGAGTTGCCAGGGCTCCCTCAGCCAGTGTATGGCCAAGCTGGGACTTAAAAGAGGCTTCTCCTACTCTGTGTCCATGCTTTTTCCCTTTTGCACTCTGGAAGACAAAGCTTCTCTCTTGGAGCATCTTCGGAACATCTGAACAAATCTGAAAATCTGTACCCTAACCGAGTTCCATCCAGATCCCCTGTCTGCTTCAATCCTTGGGCCAGCCTCAGACACTCATTGGCTCAAACGTCCCCGGTGGCACCACAGATAAGAATTCACTTGCCAATGGAGGGAACATGGGTTCAATCCTTGGTCCAGGAATATTCCACACGCCACAGAGCAACTAAGCCCATGTATGAGCCACAAATACTGGGTCCAAATTCTAGAGCCCTCGAGCCATAACTACTGAGACCGTGTGCTGGAACTACTGGAGCCTGCAGGCCTAGAGCCTATGCTCCACTACAGGAGAAGCCACCACAAGGAGGAACCCATGCACAGCAATGAAGAGTAGCCCCAGCTCACCACAGCTAGAGAAAGCCCACGTGCAGCAACAAAGACCTACTGCAACCAAAATCCCACAGCTGCTTACCAAAATATTAGTCCTCTATACGTCACTAATTAGGGCTTCCCTAACAGCTAAGAGGGTAAAGAATCTACTCGTAATGCAGGAAACACAGGAGACACTGATTCCATTTCTGTATGGGTAAGATCTGCTAGAGCAGGAAATGGCAACCCACTCCAGTATTTTGCCTAGAAAATCCTATGCAAAGAGGAGCCTAGTGGGCTACAGTCTATAGGGTTGCAAAGAGTCAGATACAATCAGGTGACTAAGTACAACATCATTAATTGGTTGAATAACCTCATATGAGTGACTAGCCATAGCTCCCAAAAGTGCATTTAACTGAGGTTACTCTCTTTTATTATCCAAAGTTTATGATTGGATCTGAACATGGCGATTTTTCAGAAAAGCAAATGGCATAAAAATAAAACAACACTAAGTTTAGAAATAATGAGTCATATTCTAATAACAAAGTGGCATATGGGCCATTCCACAGCATATACACATTTCCTCTAAATCAGACTCCCTAGATTTCCATAGGGAAGAGAAGTTGCTATTTAAAATTTAGCTCAAGAAAAGCAAGTAGCAATAAAAAGAATAATACCATTTGTATTGAATATGTCATCCTCTTCGAAAATGTTCCTGTTTCTGCTCACAACTGCCCTGCAAAACAGAAATTAACTCCATTTCAGAGATAAGAATATCAAGGCTCAGGAGTGACTAAATTACTTGCCAGAAGATGCATACCAAGAAATCGAATTGGTGTGTGTCTGTCTCTATAGCTTTTTTCTCTATCCTGACAGATTACGTGTATTTCCCAGTTGTACTTACTATGCTAATTAGTTATCTCTTCAGTTGTAGGTGATTTTCTTATTACACAACAGTCATAATAGTAATTTGTGCTGTTTAGTCACTAAGATGTGTCTACTCTCTGTGACCCCATAGACTATAGCCTGCCAAGCTTCACCATCCATGGGACTTCCCAGGCAAGAATACTGGAATGGGTTGCCATTTCCTTCTGCAAGGAATCTTCTCAACCTGGAGATGAAATTCAGGTCTCCTGCATTGGTAGGCGGATTCTTTACCACTGAGCCACTGGGAAGCCCCCATGATAATACTAACATCTAACGTTTATTGAGTAATTATCAAGTGTCAGGAATTAACATGTACTAACTCATGAAATGCTTCAGTTCAGTTCAGTTCGGTCACTCAGACGTGTCCCACTCTTTGCGATCCCATGGACTGCAGTGCACCAGGCCTCCCTGTCCATCACCAACTCCCCAAGTTTACCCAAACTCATGTCCACTGAGTCGGTGATACCATCCAATAATTTCATCCTCTGTCATCACCTTTACCTCTTGCCTTCAATCTTCCCAACTTCAGGGTCTTTTCAAATGAGTCAGTTCTTCACATGAGGTGGCCAAAGTATTGGAGTTTCAGCTTCAGCATCAGCCCTTCCAATGAACATTCAGGGCTGATTTCCTTTAGGATTTACTGGTTGGATCTCCTACACAAGGGACTCTCAAGAGTCTTCACCAACACCACAGGTCAAAAGCATCAATTCTTCAGTGCACAGCTTTCTTTATAGTCCAAATCTCACATCCACACATGACCACTGGAAAAACCAGGGCCCTGACCAGATGGACCTTTGTTGGCAAAATAATGTCTCTGCTTCTCAATATGCTGTCTAGGTTGGTCATAGCTTTTCTTCCAAGGAGCAAGTGTACTTTAATTTCATGGCTGCAGTCACCATCTGCAGTGACTTTGGAGCCCCCCCCCAAAAAAGTCTGACACTGTTTCCACTGTCTCCCCATCTAGTTGCCATGAAGCAATGGGACCAGATGACATGATCTTTGTTTTCTGAATGTTGAGTTTTAAGCCAACTTTTTCACTCTCCTCTTTCACTTTCATCAAGAGGCTCTTTAGTTCTTCTTTGCTTTCTGCCATAAGGGTGGTGTCATCTGCATATCTGAGGTTATTGATATTTCTCCCGGAAATCTTGATTCCAGTTTGTGCTTCATCCAGCCCAGCGTTTCTCATGATGTACTCTGCATAGAAGTTAAACAAACACAGTGACAATATACAACCTTGACGTACTCCTTTTCCTATTTGGAACCAGTCTGCTGTTCCATGTCCAGTTCTGTTGCTTTCTGACCTGCATACAGTTTTCTCAAGAGGCAGGTCAGGTGGTCTGGTATTCCTATCTCTTGAAGAACTTTCCACAGTTTGTTGTGATCCACACAGTCAAAGGCTTTGGCATAGTCAATAAAGCAGAAAAAGATGGTTCTCTGGAACTCAATGGCTTTTTCAATGATCCAGCAGATGTTGGCAATTTGATCTCTGGATCCTCTGCCTTTTCTAAATCCAACTTGAACATCTGGAAGTTCAAGTTCTCGTATTGTTGAAGCCTGGTTTGGACAATTTTGAGCATTACTTTGCTAGCGTGTGAGATGAGTGCAATTGTGGGGTAGTTTGAGCATTCTTTGGCATTGCATTTCTTTGGGATTGGAATGAAAACTGACCTTTTCCAGTCCTGTGGCCACTGCTGAGTTTTCCAAATTTGCTGGCATATTGAGTGCAGCACTTTCACAGCATCATCTTTCAGGATTTGAAATAGCTTGGCTGGAATTCTATCACCTCCACTAGCTTTGTTTGTAGTGATGCTTCCTAAGGCCCACTTGACTTCACATTCCAGGATGTCTGGCTCTAGGTGAGTGATCACACCATTATGATTATCTGGGTCATGAAGATCTTTTTTGTACAGTTCTTCTGTGTATTCTTGCCACCTCTTCTTAATATCTTCTGCTTCTGTTAGGTCCTTACCATTTCTGTCCTTTATGGAACCCATCTTGGCATGAAATGTTCCCTTGGTATCTCTAATTTTCTTGAAGAGATCTCTAGTCTTTCTCATTCTATTGTTTTCCTCTGTTTCTTTGCATTGATCACTGAGGAAGGCTTTCTTATCTCTCCTTGCTATTCTTTGGAACTCTACATTCAAATGGGAATATCTTTCCTTTTCTCCTTTGATTTTCACTTCTCTTCTTTTCACAGCTATTTGTAAGGCCTCCTCAGAGAGTCATTTTGCTTTTATGCATTTCTTTTTCTTGGGGATGGTCTTCATTCCTGTTTCCTGTACAAAGTCACGAACCTCTGTCCATAGTTCGTCAGGCACTCTGTCTATCAAATCTAGTCCTTTAAAACCATTTCTCACTTCCACTGTATAATTGTTAGGGATTTGATTTAGGTCATACCTGAATGCTCTAGTAGTTTTCCCTACTTTCTTCCATTTAAGTCTGAATTTGGCAATAAGAAGTTCATGATCTGAGTCACAGTCAGCTCCTGGTCTTGTTTTTGCTGACTGTATAGAGCTTCTCCATCTTTGGCTGCAAAGAATATAATCAATCTGATTTCGGTGTTGACCATCTGGTGATGTCCATGTGTAGAGTTTTCTCTTGTGTTGTTGGAAGAGACTGTTTGCTATCACCAGTGTGTTCTCTTGGCAGAACTCTATTAGCCTTTGCCCTGCTTCATTCTTTACTCCAAGGCCAAATTTGCCCGTTACTCCGAGTGTTTCTTGACTTCCTACTTTTGTATTCCAGTCCCCTATAATAAAAAGGACATCTTTTTTAGATGTTAATTCTAGAAGGTCTTGTAGGTCTTCATAGAACTGTTCAACTTCAGCTTATTCAGCATTACTGGTCGGGGCATAGACTGGATTATCGTGTTATTGAATGGTTTGCCTTGGAAACGAACAGAGATCTTTGTGCCATTTTTGAGACTGCATCCAGGTACTACATTTTGGACTCTTTTGTTAACCATCATGGCTACTCTATTTCTTCTAAGGGATTCTTGCCCACAGTAGTAGACATAATGGTCAGCTGAGTTAAATTCACCCATTCCAGTTCATTTTAGTTCACTGATTCCCAAAATGAATGTTTAAAACTTAGTAAAAGTTAGACATTACTACCAGCCTGATTTACAAATGAAGAAACTGACCTAGAAGATGAAAGGGACTTTCCTAAGGTCACACATAGAGCAAGCAACAGAACCAGCATTTGGGCCTAAGTAGCCTAGAAAGCCATATGATCACCCCAGCCATTCCACTGTCTTTTCTCAATGGGTGGCTTACTGTCAAGAAACCCAAAGTGCCAGGCATTATACAATAGGACTCAAACCTTATTTCAGAAAAGAGTGGAACATTCCCAACTTCTCTAGGAAAGGTCAACAACCAGAAGCTAGTTCAAGATTGTGAAATAACATCCATCTTCAACCATTTCTGTCTAACTCATAGTAGCAGTCGGGGCTATCAGTGTATCTGTAGTAAATTCAAAGATGACAAAACTTTACAAATCCTGAAAAATCCACAATGTCAGGGCATAACTTCATCATGACTGACCAAATCCTACAAATTTTCATTCATCTAGTCCAATGATCCATCCCAAAGCCTCCAAAGCACAAGTCAGATTCCCAAAGGAATAGCTCAGTATGTAGCAATAGGAGTAGAAGGCAGGAAAAAAAGAGACTGTGAGCTTCAGGGGAAAAAAAAAAAAAACAAGCATTGCTGATACTCTCCTTCAGCTTCTTCTTTCTACAGAAGTACTGAGCTAAGGCTCACATTGTTATTACAGGGTTCTCAAATTGTAGCATGGATATGAACCAGTGGGACCAGGGGGAAGTTCCAACAAGTCCCCAGGTGAGTATAATGCTCCTGGTCTAAAGACCACACTTTGAAAGAAACTGCCCTATAATATTAATCCCCTCCCAAGCCTCTGCTTAAATAGCTCCAACCACAAAGGACACTGAAGTGAGACTAACACTGCCCACTCAACAAAGCAGGAGGTCATAATTTTACTTACTAACCATGAGGAAATGCTACCAAATGTTAAAGTGGAAAAATACCTTATAATAATAAATTCTTAATATATCTATTTCTGAAAAACAAACAACAAAAGTTGCTATATTTCACTAAAAAAAATAAAAGGTCACATTTTTAAAATAATTACCAGAAATCCCAAGTCAAAACTGTCCATATGCAATGTTTCTGCCGGTCAGAAGAAAACCCTTGAAGACCCAGAGGCTAATGCACAGGTTCTGAGTAAATGTTGACAACCAGAGTCTCTGTTGAGCTCATTTAGCTTAACAAGTCTCTAGGTCCAGTTCACAGTGAGAAGCAGAGATCAATAAAATTCTATAATGCTTTTCCATTAGTCTCCAGGTTTTCTTTGCTCAAAATGATAAAGGATGAGCAACAGTCAATAGTGTAATAGACATAACCCAGAGTTGCCTGCTCATTAGAGCTTACTATAGTGACACAGAATTAAGTGGCACTTTTTGCGTTTTTCTGGGGTTATTTTGGAGAGATCCCTCTTCTCAGGTTTACCACCAATTCACCAAATCCTAGGCTGAAAAGGTCCTTAGAAATATTTTGGTTTAACTTCTCATCAGCTTATATTATAAGAATCTCCCCTACAATACTCTTAGGAGATTTCAGTACGACAGTTGTCAAAAGGTAAAGACAGAGATCTTCAAGACTTCTCTCATTCAGGGCAACTTTACCTGGCTCCTTGACCTATTCTTCAATGATAGGATTGTTGTTTAAAATAAATCCTTTAACACAGAGAGTGAGAGAAAAATATCATGATCCCATATTGAGAGAAAAATATGGTTAGGTTGTTTTTCACCTGAAAAGATACAGAAAGAAAACTTCAAAAAAACAAGGGAAAAAATTAAAAATAAATAAATAAATCCTTCAAAACTATGGTATCTAAAACAGGCTTGATCAATTAATTTACCATCACAGAAATAATACTCCATGAAGGGAGGAAATCAGCCTGTGTTTATCACCAACTGAATGCCAGAGTGGGCACAGCTGGATACAGATGCTCAATGAACATTTAGTTCAATTTAGTCACTCAGTCGTGTCCAACTCTTTGCCACCCCATGGACTGGAGCATGCCAGGCAGGTGATGCCTGTTCATCACCAACTCTTGGAGCTTGCTCAGATTCATGTCCATTGAGTCGGTGATGCCATCCAACCGTCTTATTCTCTGTCATCCCTTTCTCCTTCTGCCTTCAATCTCTCCCAGCATCAGGGTCTTTTCCAGTGAATCAGTTCTTGACATCAGGTGGCCAAAGTAACAGTGAACATTAGTTGGATAAATTAATGACTGAATGAGACCATCATAGGTATTCATAGCTCTAATAACATTTTGTAACTTTCCAGAATAACTCAAATGACTTGTTCTATTGCTGAGGATCCCATAATCCTTACATTGGGCTTGAAATCATAAGGAACTGTGTTTTCTACACAAAACACTTGCTAGTGATACCAAAGGGGCATTTTCAAATAGAGGAAACTTAAAGTGTGTTAAGCCATGGGTGCAAGTATGAAAATTAGTTTAAATTAGTGTAGTAACTTTTTTGAATTTTTAATTTTAGTTGGATCCTAACAAGGCTCTCTGTATATATGAACACGAAATCTACTCAGGAGGAAAACTGAAGCCTTAGTTAACCCATTTAACTTTAGATTGTAATTTTGTCACTTAAAAAAACTTTCACTGTCAACTTCACTATTAAGGAATAAAACAAATAACCACTAAGTACATGCTATGTGGTGGGAAAGACTCTTAAGAAGCGTCATCTTATTCAGAATGTCAACAGGCACTAATATTTGATAGCCAAGTAATCTAGATATCCAGATATCTATTGAAACCAACAGTAAGTGAATCAGGCACATTTTGTGTTTAAATTAAATGGCCCAACAGCTAAGTTGAAAACTAAATTTCTAACACCTAACATCTGCCTTGTATATGTGTTAAGTGACTAAAACTGGAGAAAATAAACATTAGCTTTAGGAGATAAGAATAGGAAAAATGTTTCCCAGTAAGGCCAGAATACTATTTGAGATAGCTAGAGAGGACAGTCATTTCAAAGAATGGTGATTACTTTCTCATGGACAAAAAAAAGGAGGGGGGAGGGGAGTCAACCATAAGGGCTGCAAATGATATTTTAAAAGGATTTAGCAAGGGTAAAGATGGTCATCCCATTATTGGTAAGAGGTCCAGGAGGTAAAAAATCTCCCATTATACAGTAATATTTACTAGGATGGTTAAAAGTCAGTGGCAATAATACAGAACTGGAGTCTTTAGTGTTAAAGACCTGTCTGGAAAAGTTTATAATTCTCCCTTTAGAATGCCTCAGTTTTTTTTTTTGTTTGTTTTGTTTTTTTTAATGAGCTTCAGTCTTCTTTAAAACTACAAGGTTTTACAATTGTCTTGAAATCTGCTAAGACAAAAAACCTTGCTCTATGCCTCCATGAAAAACAACGTTTACATTATCTGTAGCTTTATTGTAAAAAGATTTGACATTGGAAAGTGTTGGATTTTCAATTTTGTTTTTCCCCTTTAAAATTATTTTGACTATGCTGGATCCCTTGCACTTTCGGGTGGATTTTAAAATCAGCTTGTCAATTTCTGTGAAAAAGGCAGCTAAGTTTTCAATAGGATTGCTATCCCTCTCTACAGATTGAATCTGTAGATTAATTTGGGGAGTATGCCGTCTTAACAAAATTAAGTCTTCTGATCCATGGACATTAGATTGTCTTTCCATTTATTTGAATTTAGAAAACTTCATTGAATTTGGAAAACAAATTTTCTGATTTGAATCAGGAAAGCCATGATTTTTGCAGGCCAGGAGAAGCACACACTGCAAGAAGATGTTATCTAGGAATACCTGACTACTTGTAAAGCCAATCACTGAGCTAAAAAAAAATTAAAAGTAAAAGCCATGATGAAAGAAAAATTCCACTAGAGAAGATTTGGGGGGAAATGCACCATTACTGAGATACACCAGCAGAAACCACTATATTGTTTCAGAGTGAAGAATGAAATCCTGAAGCAAAAAAAAAAAAAAAAAAAATTATCTTAATATATTTTTCAGAAGTAAAGAGAGATTGCCCGTGCTCATTTTGTTTCAGCTATTGATCTACCCCTTAATTACTCCTTCCTTTGTCATTATCGATTTCAAAATCAGAAGGAGGGCTGCACATTTATTCATTTGTTTATCCTCAAATGCCTGCAGAGAGAGGGACAAAGGAGGAAAGGAGGGTATCTTCTTGTCTCTGCAGCTGCTAAACTTAGAAGCAACCTCAGAGCCAAATACCTCCAAAGGGAGGACAAATACGAACATATTGCTGACTGAAACGATTTGTCCTGCTTATGAACATCAAAGAATCAAAATCTGTGCTCCAAGATCCCTTACAGCTTCAGAGCTACCATCAGGTCCTACCATGAACCCAGATTCACAGTTCTGCTCTTTGTATCCCAAAATCAGGTCCTTTCGTGTTGAATTCAATGAGCCTAAACCTGGTGCTACTCTTTTGGGACCTGAAATAGCATTAGCCCTTAGAAGGACTTATGTTTAGATTTTCAGTTTCCAAAGACCTCTCAGACTTTTGAGTACACCCTCCACAAAATCATGTGACATGCAAACAGTCACTGCAGTCAAAATAACTTTCACCCTAATAACCTGGAATTGATTATACATTATTCACATAAACAGTTTGAGGGAAATGCCTAATAACCTACTACTCAAAATTGTATCTCAATTTTCCTTAGCAACAACAATAATTTGATTCTATTTTTTTAAGGAAGATAAGCTTACTTGAAACTAAGATAAAAAATAAATGCTCGCAATTTTTATTTAATTTTCTCCTGAATTAAACTTTGATACTAATTATGGAAATGCAGCTTCAAGATAAAAATCTTCCCCTTCCTAATATTTGTCATCTCTAAGAAACTCCTACATAGAAATGTGGAACCACCCCATCTCCTCCAAATAAATATGATTATCTGTGTTAATGAAGGATAAGTTTAACATGAAATGATACCTAAGTAATTCAAATATCTTCCTACAAATATTCATGTTACCCCCTACCTATTTTTACCAGAGATGCTGGCAAATTAAAAACAAAAGCAAACCAACAATGACTTTTTAAAGATTACCTCTTATTTACTAGATAGGTCACTTCCTAATTAAGTAACTTGCTCTTTCATTCTAACCTCAAATTCAGAAGTCAAGCCTGTGGCTTAGCACAGTTACAAATTTCATGAACTGCTAGAATGATCTGAACATAGTAGAACTAAAAATATTACACCCACATAGGCCAACGGTATATTTCATGGCCTTCATTAAGTGTTTAGAAATTCATTAGAACTGGACATGGAACAACAGACTGGTTCCAAATGGGGAATGGAGTACTGCAAGGCTGTATATTGTCACCCTGTTTATTTAACTTATATGCAGAGTACATAATGCGAAATGCCAGGCTGGATGAAGCACAAGCTGAAATCAAGATTGCCAGAAGAAATATCAATAACCTCAGATATGCAGATGACACCACCCTTATGGCAGAAAGCAAAGAAGAACTAAAGAAACTCTTGATGAAAGTGAAAGAGGAGAGTGAAAAAGTTGGCTTAAAGCTCAACATTCAGAAAACTAGGATCATGGCATCTGGTCCCATCACTTCATGGCAAATAGATGGGGAAACAGTGGAAACAGTGTCAGACTTTTTTTGGGGGGGCTCCAAAATCACTGCAGATGGTGACTGCAGCCATGAAATTAAAAGACACTTGCTCCTTGGAAGAAAAGCTATGACCAACCTGGACAGCATATTAGAAAGAAGCAGAGACATTACTTTGCCAACAAAAGTCCATCTAGTCAAAGCAATGGTTTTTCCAGTGGTCATGTATGGATGTGAGAGTTGGACTACAAAGAAAGCTGAGCACTGAAGAACTTATGCTTTTGACCTGTGGTGTTGGTAAAGACGCTGAGAGTCCCTTGAACTGCAAGGAGATCCAGCCAGTCCATCCTAAAGGAAATCAGCCCTGAATATTCATCAGAAGGACTAATTTTGAAGCTGAAACTCTAATATTTTGGCCACCTGATACAAAGAACTGACTCATTGGAAAAGACCCTGATGCTGGGAGATACTGAAGGCAGGAGGAGAAGGAGATGACAGAGGATGAGGTGGTTGGATGGCATCACTGATGTGATGGACATGAGTTTGAGTAAGCTCCGGGAGTTAGTGATGGACAGGGAAGCCTGGCATGCTGCAGTCCATGGCATCACAAAGAGTCAGACACAACTGAGGGACTGAACCGAACTGACAGATTAAGGGTTTATCTTTCCTTTATATTTAATGAGGTGAATACAAAGAGGTTTGCCTCTTAAACAATTGATAGATAACATGTATGTGGTAACAACTAAACTCACATTTTCTTCTTCAAGTTCTTTTGAGTTTAATTTTTATTTCAGAAACTTTCCCTCACCCAATTTTCCTACAGAGAAGAAAAACCCTATTATTTTCACCTGGTTACCTCAGGGAATACTTTCTGAAGTAAAAAGCCATTTCTTTTTTAACTATTTATAATTAAAATTTCTTCACTTGGGGTCCAGGCAGCCATCATATCCATCCAGTTCTGACCTGAAAAGCAGCAGTCAGTCACTATAGTTTCCTCTAGGCCATAATGTCTGATACTGTTGATAACAGGCCTTTCTCTTATTGTACCTCCTGGTCTCATCATCAAGAAATGTCCAGTAGGCCTTCTTTCCCCTTTCTAATGAGAGTTGTGTCATCGTATCTTGTAGTCAAGGCTAGTACTCTTCTCTCGGTCCGTTTGCCTGAACTTGACAGTGTTCTCCTGCTTGGTAAGCGCTCCCTATAAATGCTAGATGCCCATATGCTGCTCTCCTTTCAGCCTCTTAATACCTGTTTCATCCCATCACAAGCTTCATTATCAGCTGCTCAACTGAGGGCTTAACTGGATCTTTGATTCTAAAGCCTGAATCAGAGACCATTTTAGGAGGTGTCAACTTGTAAGAGATCTGTACCTTACAAGTTGAATACAAGTTGAAGAGAGAGTCTCCAAGGTTTGCCACATCTTTAACTCCATCTGTGACAGTTACACCTTAACTTTTATTAAGTCAAATTGCTTGTAGCCTCACATCGATTACAAGTCACTGAAATGTGGCATGAAAATAACCGTAAGCATTTTTACAAACACTTTGCTAACTTAGAGTTCAAGAAATACATCCTCAGAGTGAAACCCTTATTTTAGCCCTAAAGAAGCTGGATAATGTGACAGTATACATTTTTAATGTAATTCAATAAAAATCACTTAGTGCCATCCCCCATTTTACCCTGAACTTCTCAATATGCTTCTTAGGCTAAAAGCTTTCAGAATTAATACAACATTGGGGAAAATGTTTAATTGTGTTCTAATTTTATATTTGACATGGACTGAGTATCTTTGGTCATGCCAATTAACCTTCTTGGCCTTTATATATCCATCAGTTAACTTTCTTATTAAATAGGGTCAGTACTTATTCTGTTTTCTTAAAGGGATACTGAAATAAAAAGGAAAAATACTGTAAACTTTCTGTAAGTATAAAATGTATTTTCTCAATTTACTTCAATAAGCACAGGGATCAACAACCACAATTCAGGACACTAAACCAGGTAAGCAGGATGCTGGGTTAACCAAGACATAAGTCCTGAACATTAGAAATCTTTATTCAAATTTGGGGCTTAAAATAAGAGTTTAACAAAAGAAGTGTGAGACTGGTACGCTGAAAATTACAAGACATTTTTGGGAAAAAATTAAAGATCTACATAAATGGAAAGACAGTTCATGTTCGTAGATCAGAAGATTTAATATTGTTAAGATGGCATACTCCCCAAATTTATCTGCAGATTCAATCTGTATAAAGAGATATAAACTCCTATGAAATCTTAGCTGTCTTTTTCAAATAAATTGACAGCTGCTTCTAAAATTCATATGAAAATGCAAGGGATACAGAATAGTTAAAACAATCTTAAAAGAGGAGAAAAAAACTGGAAAACCAATATTTTCCAATTTCGAAACTTATTATAGTAAACTTACAATAATCAAAACAGTATGATATATATGGCATAAGGCTACTATATTGATCAAAGGAATAGAACTGAGTCTCCAAAAATAATCTCTTACATTATCTGCTATAATAAAAATCAAACTAGGAGGCTTATAAACAATAGAAGTTTATTTCTCACTATTCTGGAGGCTGAAATCCAAGATCAGGGTATTATTATGGTTGAGCTCTTGAAAGCACCCTCTTCCAGGCTGCAGACTTCTGACTTCTTACTGTGTTCTCACGGGGTGAAAAAATAGCTATCTAACTTTCTGGCTGCTTCTTACAAGTGCACTCACCCCATTCATGAGGATTCCACCCTCTTGATCTAAGCACTTCCTAAAGTTCTTAATTCCAACTACCACCACACTGTGGATTAGATTTCAAAGTATGAGTGTTGGGGGACATAAACATTCATATTTTTAAAAAACATTTATGAATTTATTTATGGCTGTGTTGGGTCTTAGCTGTGGCACGCAGTATCTCCATTACGGTGCATGGGCTTCTCTCCAGTTGTGGTGAATGGGCTCAGCTGCCCTGTGGCATGTGGGATCTTAGTTTTCTGACCAGGGATTGAACCCACATCCCCTGCATTGGCAGGGAGATTCTTAATCACTGGATCACCAGGGAAGTCCCTTGGGGGACACAAACATTCAGTCCATACAAATGGACACTTGATTTGGCAAGGGTACTAAGAAAATTTAATGCAGAAAAGCAGTCTTTTCGAAGAATGGTGTTGGGACAACTTGACATCCACATGCAAATGGATTTGGATACCTACCTCACACTCTGCACAAAAATTAACTCAAAATGGGTCATACACCTAAATGTAAAATCTAAAATTCTAAAAATCCCAGAAGAAAACGTAAGAGGAAATCTTCATTACCTTGGCTAAGCAATGTTTTCTTCAACACCAAAAGAACAACAGATCAAAGAAAAAAAGACAAATTAGACTTCATCAGATTACTAGAATCCATTTATCCTTCAAAGAATACCATCAAGAAAGTTAAAAGATAAGTGACAGGATGGGAGAAAATATTTTCAAATTGTATACTGGCAAAGGACTTGAATGCAAAATATATAGAAAATCTCTTTACAATTCAACAATAAAAAGATCCAATTAAATAACCAAATTTTAAAAACTAGCAAAAAAATTGAAGATGCATTTGTCTAAAGATGTACAAATAGTGAATACATTTATGAAAAATTGCTTACTATAATGATTCATTAAGGAAATGCAAATCAAAATCACAATGAGATATCATTTCACACACACCAGAATGGCTAAAATCACAAAGACCAACAACAGCAAGTGTTGACCAGGATGTGAAAAAAAATTGGAAGCCTCATACATTACTAGTGGGAATGTAATATTGTGCACCCAACTTAGGAAATAGTTTTGAAGTACTTCAGAAAGTTAGAGTTGTCTTATGACCCAGTCATTCCACTCCTAGGTTTATACACGAGAGAAATAAAAATATACCTCCACCAAAAGTATGTACACAAATGTCCATAATACCCCCAAAGTAGAAACAACTCAAATGGCCATCAAATGATGAATGGATAAATAAAACGTGGTATAGTCACACAATAGAATGTTATTTAGAAATAAAAATGAATGGAAAATTGATAAATGGTACAAGATGAATGAACCTTAAAGATGTTATGCCAAATAAAAGAAGCCAGTCACAAAAGATCACTAAATGCATGATTCCACTTACATGAAATGTCCAGAAGAGGCAAACCCATAGAGTCAGAAAGCTAAGTAGTAATTGCCTAGGGTTGGAGGTGTTGATTAAAAAATATGAAATTTCTTCTTGGGGTCATGAAAATATTCTGGAATTAGTAATGATGGTTGTACAACTCTGTGAATTCACTAAAAACCACTGAACTTCATCTTATAAATGAATGGCCTAAATGGTATGTGAATTATATCACAACAGTGCTGTTTTTTAAAAAATATATATATAACAGAAGAAAATGACAGCCATTTAAAAAGTAAAAAGATGAGGAAGTCAATATAAACTTTTAGTGGCTAGTTTGGTGGGATACTGTTTTAATTTACAAAGATGCATGCTGTGTCTGCCTAATATTTTAAAGTCTAGACCTGCTGGGAAGAATTTCTTAGGTGATTAATACATGGTTTGTGAGATGCTTCACTGATGTCCTCCATAAAACTATCATACAAATTTCAACTACAGGTCACTAGATCAGATATTAAAAACTGGGGCAGATGAACGAAAAAGGAGCATGGCTTCATTTTCAGTTGCCATTGTGTTTCCATAAGCTTCTTTTCCTGTTGTTTACTCTTGACAGATGCATTTTCTTGTTGCTTTATTTTCTTGTGTTTTATTTTCACTCTGGATTTGTTCTTTTTGCCCCTGGCCCCAAAGTTTAACTTGACAGTCATTAAAAATAACTTTACAATGAATGTCAAATTCTCCACAGAAAAATGTCAAGATACTAGAATAGCTATGAATTTTTTTAGTGCATAAGAGTCAGAGAAAGAGGTTTTGTTGAAGATGGCAGACAACTCACTCAACAGGGAGCAGGCAATGATGGGACAAGATTCTTCACTTTTTTATTACACAACTATTCATTATAACTGAAGAGTCTTACTCAATTAATTAAATATAAAAAAAGAAATCAAATCAAAAGCCTTAAAAGAAGCAATAAATCCCTTAGCAAAGGACAGGCGAACTATGCTTGTTCTGGAAAAGATGCAGTCTTATGTCAAAGTCAAAAGCGGTGGTTGGATCACTCAAAATTTTTGGCCACTGTGATGATCAATTTTGTGTATCAACTTGACTGGACCACAGGATGCCCAGAAATTTAGGCAAACATTTATTATTAATATGAGTGTGTCTGTGAGGGTGTTTCTAGGTGAGATTAACCTTAGAATCTGTAGACTAAGTAAAGCAGATTGCCCACTCTATTGCAGATTCTTTTGAGGCCTCATCCAATCAGTTGAGGACCAATAGAACAAAAAGGCTGAGTAACAGGGAAAACTCTCCCTGCCTGACAGCTGGAGCTGCAGGTCGATCTTTTCCTGTCTTCAGACCTGAACTGAAAAATCAACTGTTAGGGTAGATGCCTAGTAGTGGGATGCTGAATATAGAAAAATGATACTGATGAACTTATTTGGGAAGGAAGAGAGATGTAGACATAGAGAACAGACTTTGGACACAGCCAGACAAGGGGTCGGGGGATGAACTGAGAGAGTAGCAGTGAAACATATATATTACCATATGTAAAATAGATAGCTAGTGGGAAGTTGATGTATAACACAGGGAGCTCAACACAGTACCATGTGACAGTCTAGATGGATGGGATGGGTGGGGAATGGGGAGAAGGTTCAAGAGAGAGGGGACATGTATACTTATGGCTGATTCATGTTGTTGTATGGCAGAAGCCGACACAGAATTGTAAAGCAATTATCCCCCAATTAAAAAAAAAATCAACTCTTTTTGAGTCCCAAGCTTGCCAGCTTTTGGACTAGAATTTACACTATCAGTTCTCCTGGGTCTCCAGCTTGCCAGCCTTAGATATGGGGACTCCTCTGTCTCCAGAATACTGAATAAGCCAATTCCTTATACTAAATATCTTGACAAATTAATAGATAATCAGTTGTGTTTCTTGGAGAACCCTAACACAGCCACATTAGACAAATCTGTCTTTCAGATACTGAGAGTTCTGTCATTATTGTATTCAATCAACTTTTCTTACTCATAAAATAGAAAGTTTTCATATTTAAACTAATTTCTCCTTTTAAAACCTGAACATTCTTATTTTTTATCAACTACTGTTTTAGCAAAAGTCTTTTAAAAAGATGAGGGAATTAAATAGCTCTGTCCCTGAATATGTGATACTGAGTTAAAGTATATTTATGTTGGTCTGACACATTAGGGTAAACAATGGGTCTCTCTGGAGGGGTGGGGGGAATGGTTTGTCAATAGTAAAGTTGAGTAAGTCCTAGTTATCGGCACAAAAAGGGAGGAAGAGAAGATAGATAATGATAATTACAAAGGGAAAGGGAGTGATGAAAGGAAAGAAGGAGGGACTTAATCATATTCCTGAAAGACTAGTTTAAAATTATATATGTTATTAAAATAAAATACTTTTAAAAGTGAAATTGTTGTATTAAGTGTTGTCTAAGGGCCAGATACTGAGTTATAATCTCATTTAATTCTCTCAACAGTAGTAGTGAACACTTATGGGACATTTATTTTTCTACATGCTTTCTGTGTATTAACTTAAATAATTCAATATGGTTATTATCCTTTATGGCAGATGAGGAAACTGAGGCTTTAGAGAGATTTAAGTTAGCTGGCCTTTTCACAAAAGTTAAGTGGTCAAGCTGGGATTTAAACATGGGAGGCTTGGCTCCAACACTGGTTCTCTTAACACACAGTACAACACAGTCACTTTCTTGAGAAAAGTATCAGGAAAAAAAGACATTTGAGAAATTATGGAGAAATTGTGTAAAGTGAACTAATAGTATAGCGTAAAAAGACAGGTTTTGGCATCCAAGTCTTATAATTGCATCACCTTAGGAAAGTTACCACCTCCCTGATTCTTGGTTTATTATCTATAAAAATGAAATAAAAGCTACCTTGCAAACTTGTAGCAAGAAAAACAAATGATTAAGGAAAACCTTGGGAGTAGTTCAATAAATGATAGGCATTATCATTGTTATTATTACTCTTTTGAAGTTTTGCAGACAGCTCAAAGACTCCGGTCATACAACTTCCCTGTTTTATTTGTTTTTAACCTAACAGTCCTAATTAATTAAGAAAATAAAATGTTGATAAAGGAAAATTGAAACAAAAGAATTGATAGTAATGAGGGCTATCAGGTGCATTTTTATAATAACATAGCCAGAAGAGGGGGAAAAAATGTTTTCCATTTTACAGTAAAACAGAATTATCTACTTAATCTGGAAAAAAAAAAAAAGATAATAAATATAAAATTAGAAAAGGGACTTTGTACTAGCTAGCAGATAATTGGAGATTGGTTCCTTTAGTTGATTAATGTATTCCAATAATCTATTCAAGTACTTGATTTAGTTGTGATATGGTTCTGGAGAAGTTAGCTGGTTTAGCCAAAAGTGTATAGCTAGTTGGTAACTCAGTGAAGACTAAAAACATTGCTATATTTAAAATACACAACCAACAAAGACCTACCACATAGCACATGGAACTCCACTCAACATCATGTGGCAGCCTGGATGGGAGGGGAGTTTGGAGGAGACTATATACATGTATATGTATGGCTGAGTCCCCTCACAGTTCACCTAAAACTATCACAACATTGTTAATTGGCTATACCTCAATACAAAATAAAAAGTTAAAAAATAAAATATGTAAGATTTATTAACATATGACAATCCCTTCAAATACCTTTATAAATCTATTGAGTGTTATGAAGAGTTCTGCTCTGGGAGAGTATTCCACTGTCAACTGAAAAATAAAAATAAAACAAGAAACACACAACCTAAAAGTTGCAAGTTATGATTTATTTGGTGGCCTTATTGAGGACTATTGCCTGGGAAGGCAACCTCTGATAGTTCCTTGGAATTGTGCCAAAGAGGTAAGAGTGAAAGTGAAAGTGAAGTCGCTCAGTCCTGTCCGACTCTTTGTGACCCTATCTATGGACTGCAGCCTACCAGGCTCCTCTGTCCATGGGATTTTCCAGGCAAGAGTACTGGAGTGGGTTGTCATTTCCTTCTCCAGGGGATCTTCCCGATCCAGGGGTCGAACCCATATCTCCCACATTGCAGGTAGATAGTTTACTGTCTGAGCCGCCAGGGAAGCCCAAGAGCTAAGAGAGGAGTCTCCATATATGAGTTTTTGTTGTGGAGGGGAAAAAGTAGCAGAACATCAAAAGATTACTGCTAATCACAAAAACAAACAGCAAACAAAAGCACACATCTCAAGTTAATGTTCTAGTGCTTTTCTACCCATGGGAAGATGCAAGAGTCTGTAGTCATTGAAATTATTTCTTGATTATGCATCTTAATTATCTAGAGCCAGTATCCTGTTTTTCTCCATCCTGAATTCCCCTCAGGGCACACTAATGGGCAGGCTCCCATGACTGATAGAGTGCCTATTGTTTACTAAAATGGCAGGCAACTTTTTTTGTCACACAACAATAAAAATAAGTGGTGCTAATCTACAAGGTTTGAAAGAAATAAGCAAGGGTTAATCTGCACACCATAAAAGCAAGCCAGAAGGAAGTAAATAAAATTTGCTTCAAACTTCTGTTCTTGTTTTAAATATATCTGTTACTTTTTTTTTTCTTTTCTCCCTCCTGATAATAAGATCAATTGAAGAGAATAAGAGTTAATACTTAAAAGGAGATATAGCTGGTTGGAACCTTATTATTTCCTCTCCATTCCTTTGACTTTTCATTGTCTTCTCTGTTTTATCCACATTGATGCAGTTATACCTTGGACATTGTATGAAGAGATAGTATTTGATGCTGTTTTAGAATAGATGCTTCAGAAAATCTTCAGTTAAACTGATCTCACTGCTGCTCTGGGAATTTCTGTATTGTTCTCTTGGGATATCTTTATTGCTAAGAATAGCCTTTTAAGGTCAAGAATTAATTGTGTCTATTATGATGTATCTCATATGTTTGTTGATGATTAATGGGACGGGCAATCAGTACCTTAATGAAATACTGCTTTTCCAATATTTAGAACAAACTACTGATTCTTATTATGATCTTTATCCTAATATTAAATCTAGGAATAGCTAAATGTCAGAATCTTTCCATTAAAGACTTCAGCTGAAGCACTGCATCTCTGTTAAACTGTAATCAGGGAGTTGGCACAATGACACTCATGCTGCTTGAGTATAGCCACATAGGAACTCAGAATACATATTAATTAAGAAGGAAGAAAGGGAGGGAGGACGGGCAATCCTGCTTTTGCCATCCATCTTATAAGAGAAGGGTGAGTTACTTTTAGATTCACGGATGTCTCTCCAAAGCATTCCAAAGGTATTCAATCATGATGTTTGGATTCCTGATGGCTGAGGTGTCACAGAGGAGGTGCCTGGGTCACTGAAAGGAAGGGAAGGAAGGTAGAGTCCTATTGACAAAATAGGAAATATGTCACTGGACAGAAGAGAATATCCTGAAAGATGATGTTTAGAGAAGGGGGGAGGTGTCAGCATGGGGGAGGGGGGCTGAACAGGGGGTAGGGAAGATGGAGAACTACACAAGTTCTTTATAAACAGAGGCTCTTTTAATTTTTCAAAAGAACCCCATGGAGGCAATATAACTTGCACATCATAGATAAGAAAACTAAAATTTAGAAATATTAGACAATTTGTCTCAGACTAAAGAGTTTCTTGGGCTTCCCTGGTGGTTCAGACTGTAAAGTCTGCCTTCCAATGCAGGAGACCCAGATTAGATCCTTGGATCTCCATGATCCCCTGGAGAAGGGCATGGCAACCCAATCCAGTATTCTTGCCTAGAAAATCCCAAGGACAGGCGAGCGTGGCAGGTTACAGTCCAGGGCGTCACAGAGAGTTGGACATGGCTTAGGGACTAAACTACCACCACCACAGAGTTTCTTAGTAGAAAAGCTGTTAATAGAACCCAGACTTTGCCCCAAAGTACATACTCTTTGTACCATACCACCCTAGGCGGGTTTGGAGCTTGGGAAAACTCACATCTCAGGCTGTTAATTTTGGTCCCCTGGAGGTAAGACCATCCTCAGCAGATGTGTACAAGGCTGCATACCTGACAGCTGGTTATTTTCAGTGGATTCTCACATCAATCCCTTTCTCCTTCCCCGTGCTCTGAACTCCAGAGATCATTTCCAAACAATCTTTCTGGGTCATAAGTACAGCTTTTACAAGGTGATACTTTTCCCTTCCCTGTAATTTCTGTCCTCAAACCTCCCAGATAACCTGGAAGGCATAGAGTCTTTTAACTTTTATTACTTTATGAAGTTTTCTACTCTAGCACACATGTGTTCTTCAGTTATTCAATAACTGCTTTATGACAATCATGATGAAAGGCCTGGTTCAAAATGTTCAGTTGAAACAATTAAAATTACTTTATATTCTTACACTATTACATGCTAAACAATTTTGCCTACTTCTTCAAACCTTATTCCACTTTCCATAAGCTGTGGTATGACTTAACCATTTGTTATCTCACGATTTCTAGTTATCAGCACAAAGGGAGGCTCCTCCTTGAGGGCAAAAAACATTATCTGCTATTTTGTTTTTAATATCCTACTCACCTGTGGTTGTATACCATCTTTCTTTTTTAATAAGGCTTGTATTTTTGTTTCTTGATTTTTTTATCTTTTCAATAAATGTTTTTTTCTTTTTTGATCAATTTGCCTTGCTTTTTATTTTTCTATTTTATTAATTTCTGCTTTTATTTTCAATGAAGTTAACATAATTTTTTGCAATTTCTTCTATGTTTCTTGGTTTGTATGTTGTTTTGCAATAAATACATTGAAGGTTGTATAGCTTTTTTATACTCTCCTGATTTTATGTAGGATTTTTGTTTTTCTTCTGTTTCTAAAGAATTTGTAGTTTCCCATTTGTGCTTCCCTTTAATCCAGGTTTAACACATTCTTAAATTTTTAATTGTGCTATATCAATCAGGGAGAAATGTGCTATTTATAATGTCTGCCACTTAAAATGTGTCTGTCTAGAAAAAACAGTGTTGACAATGGATAACTAACAAGGACCTATTGTATAGCACATGAAACTCTGCTCATTGTTATATGGCAGCTTGAATAGGAGAGAAGATTGGGAGAGAATGGATACAGGTACACGTGTGTCTCTTTGCCGTTCACCTGAAACTATCACAACATTGTTAACTGGCTATACTCCAATGCAAAAGAAAAAGCTTTAAAAAATAAAAGAAAAAGAAAAGAGTGGATCTTTATTTGTGATCTAGTTAAGTGTTGAGAATGTTCTGTTTGTATTAAAAAAAAAAAAAAAAAAAAAAAACACCTATTTTCCATTTGGGGGGTGCAAAGATATGTGTGGTTGTATTACATATATCATTTAAAATGATTTTTAATGGTCTAGATGCTTCTGCAAGCGATAGCAGTTTTTCCCCACCTACAGTTCAAATAATTGCAAGATCTCAACGCCATTTCATAAAACCTTTGACAGGACAGAGAGATACTTGTTTCTACATTCCCACAAATGTACAGTCACAGGGAGTATGCAGGGAGGCTGTCAAAATCTGATAAGAAAACTAAACAATAAATAATAAGACCTAAAAACGGGTGTAAATAGTATTGATCCCACCACAAAATGGCTTGGTGACCTTGGACAAGTCACTCCTCAAGGTTTCTATTTCCTCATCTCTCAATGGGGATGGTCATACCTGTGCTCCCAACTTGACGAGGTTTGTCAGGAGAAGCCAAGAGGTAAGAAATGTGAACATAAAGTAATAAATAAAAAATATTAGGAGAGGTTGCTAATATTTAGATACAAGATAAAGAAAAGATAACAAAATGTAAAACGGCCAACACAGACTCCAAGGTGCTCATTTTCTATTGGTTCCCTTCCCTGCCCCCAACACCTTCAGGTTCTTTTGAGGACACATCCCTCCAGCTTGGAGAAACCCCCGCCCAATTGTGTGAGTCTCTCTCTTCATTGCAAAGACAGGCAGCTTGGAACCTGCCGGAAGCTCGTTGAGGAGGGAGCCAAAACCTGCCCGCAGCTGAAATTCGCGCTTCAGCACAATGAGGCCATGTATGGTGTCTTCCTTAGGCTGTGGGGGTTGACTGGCAGCTGTTGCCCAAAGACTCGTCAATCCAAGGACGCTTTCGCACCGGACGCCCCCAGGTCTTGGGCATAGTCAGCTACCGAGATATTTGGGCTGGAAGCTTCAAGGGCCTCTGAGATCTCATCCAGCAACCGCGGCACTCTGTCTAAGCACTATGTCCTCGGTAGAAAAGGGATCGATGGTGTTCTGCATGAGGGTTTTCAGGGAAGATGCTCCTCACGGTCCCACGCCTCCTGGGGAAGATAATTGAGCGCCGAGAGCACGAGCTCTTGTTTCGGCGGTGCCGGAGCCGCGGCAGCCTGCCTGGTGTGTGCAAGCACCTAGCCTCCTCCGAGCCCTCTCTTCCCAAATTGCCTTCCTGCCGCAGTCCGAGCCCAAATTAATTCTCTTCCCTGGGCACGATCCTTCCGTTTCCCCGATGGGATCCAGCCTTTCAACCATTAACCTCCCAGCTACCGGGAGAAGGGAAGGTGCAGGATGGAGGGTGTTGGGGGCGGGGGGCGGGGAGGCATTTTGCACGTTCAGGGGCGCCAAAATTAACTGCCAAAGCTAAAAGGGTTTCCTTTCTTCCGTTTTTGACAGACGAATGCGGTGGGATGCCTGCTGGGCCGACTGCCGCCCCGACCCGGAGCCCTGGGTTCACTTCGCAGCCTGCCGCTGAGTTTCAGACCGCAGTACTCAGCATCCGTCCGGCTTTGCCCCCTTGCCGAAGTCTGCAGATCGATAGATGCTGGGCGTAGGCTTTTCCCCAGGCTAAAGCCCCAAAGCCCCCACCTTCGCCTTCTATTTATTTGCCCGCTCCCACCACTACCATCGAAGTACATGCCCCTCTGGTAGTGTTGGCGCTGCCACCCGAGCGAGGGAAAGGGCGCCTCCCCATCCCCTCCTCCCCATCCCCGCCGCGACTCGGGGATTTACTGCGGCAGCCGGAGGTGACAGTGACGCCTGAGCCTCCTCCGCTGCTCGCAGAGCCCCAGCTTCCCCAGCCTCCGGAAAGCGCCTCCTTCTGAGAGGCTGGTCCCTGGAGAAGTGCTAACGTGCTGCAGGAAACCAAATTTAAAAATGTAGAAGTCGCTGGGCTGCATTCCTCCGAGGACGAGCCTGATCGCCCAGGACCGAGAGTGGCAGCGTGTGGGAAGTTGGGACCACAGAGCAAGGGGGGAGGGGAGCGGTGCAGCCGGCATTCCCTTCTGAAAGGAGTCGTGGGGAGCCGTGACCGGGTGGACACAAGTTTGCCTGGGAGTGTTTTCCTTCCGTCAATAATTAATCACCGGGATCAGGCTGGCAGAATTGGAGTTTTAGCAATAGTGCAGAGGGCGGGGCCGAACACCTAACTCCTGGAGGTTTGAGGTGCCCAGCGCAGTAGGAAGCTCGCAGCAGTTGGGGAGGAGCCAAAGCGCTGTGCTCACCTAACCCGCAGGAGATATACCCAACCCAACCGGGAGGTAAGCATCTTCCAAATACATGCTTGAACGGTAACGTCGCTTTTAAAGGCTAGAATTCCTGTCTTTAGAAGGAAAAAATAATACCGAGCCATAAAGCAATGTATCAGCTTATTATTTAACTGCACTAAAAATTTTAAGAATTGAATGGGTTTTTCCATTTGCCTTGAACTATGTTAGAAACTAAGATGTTTCAGTCAACAGAAGCCAAACTTCACTACTGAAACTTTTCCAGCCAAAAGAAGAGAAAGTTACTTTGTTAATTACTTTTGGTTTTTGTCTTTGTATAATGCAGTAACACGATTCAGAGAAATGTCATTGAGAGTTGCTTGATTTCATTCTTAAATATTTTCTTTATCTTGTTTCGTGTTTTTATACAATACTTTTTGCCCATAAGCTACTTGAGGCAATGATACACACAAGTCAATTGCCCCCAAAGTAAAGAATTTCCAACAAGGGATACATTTGAACATTTTATCATGATTTCTTATGCTGTATTGCTGTTTGTTTTAGTTGACAAGTCTTGTCAGACTCTTTCGCAATCCCCTGGACTGTAGCCCACCAGGTTCCTCTGTCCATGGGATTTCCCAGGCAAGAATGCTGGAGTAGGTTGCCATTTCCGTCTCCAATTAAGCAGTATGTATTTTCTTTAAGGTGATTAAGTGACCACGTATAAGTAACTAGACTTCTAAACCCAAGGAGAAAAGTACATATAGATAACTTTGAGAAGGGGGTGAGGATATGGCATAATGGATAGAAAAGAGTTTAGATATGAACAGAAATTCTAGATCTGTGTCAACTAAAATGACTTTCAACTGGTTGGCATTTAACATATGAACCCAGCCCTTGATCCAATAAAGAATTTGAAGAATTATTAACTTTAAATTTTAGCCCTAAAACTACAAATAAATGCACCAAGAAAGTTGGGGCAATTGTTCTCCTATATGACTTTGTGGTCTGGTAGTTCTTTGGAATTAAATAAATGTTAAGAAATGCATGATTATTTTTGCTTGTGAGTTTTGTAGGTTAGTGTGTAAAATTAATTTTCACTTCTGAATTATTCCTATACTTTTTAAAGGACATCTTTTTATTGTTATTTTTAATTGGTTTTTTGTTTGTTTGTTTTTTCATTTATTTTTACTAGTTGGAGGCTAATTACTTTACAATATTGAAGTGGGTTTTGTCATATATTGACATGAATCAGCCATGGAGTTACATGTATTCCCCATCCCAATCCCCCCTCCCACCTCCCTCTCCACCCGATTCCTCTGGGTCTTCCCAGTGCACCAGGCCCGAGCACTTGTCTCATGCATCCAACTTTTAATTGGTTTTTATTGGAGGATGGTTGCTTTACAGGGTTGTTAGTTTCTGTTGTGGAGCAAAGTGAACCAGCTGTAACTCCTCTTATTTGGATTTCCTTCCCATTTAGGTCAACAGAGCACTGGGTATCGTTCCCTGTGTTACCTATTTTATAAGTTGTTGTTTGGTTACTCAGTCGTGTCTGACTCTTTGTGATCCCATATACTGCAGCCCACCAGGCTCCTCTGTCCATGGGATTTCCCAGGCAAGAAGTGGTATATGTATGTCAGTCCCAATCTCTCGATTCATCCAGCCCCCCTCTTCCACCCCTGGAAACCATAAGTCCATAAAACAGGCATCGTTTTGATGATTGTTTCAATGGCTGTTGATGGTTTTAGGCATAGATTACTAGAGCAACAGCAAACATGTGAAATGAACTATCACCCTCATTACCCAAAGATTTCTATACAACTGTTTGATAACAACAAATTAACAATGGTTTGCCAAACCAAATTCATGGGCATTCTAGAAATGTAGTGGATATGAAGTTGAAAGTCAACCAATCCTCAACTTCAATTGGCTTTCTTAATCCACTGTTTGTAAATTTGCAAATACTTATGTAAAAACTGTCCTTTGTAATTCTGTATCTACTGGGCTTTTATGTCAGCATAAACTATTTTACTACCAAGTATACAAGATGGAAAATCTTCATTAAAAATTATCTAAATGGGACTCAACTTCCAGTATGGTGGTATGAGGAACTCTGTGAACCTACCTGCTTAAGCAAAACAACAATAACTTTAAAATTACTGTTGGAAATTGTACATAAGCAACTATTTGGTCTCTAGAAATTGTCCTGAGGAAATACAACAAATGAAGAAAACTTTGTTAAAGACAGTCTATTAAGTTTCAGTAAGAATAGCAAGAGTTTGGATTCTGAGCTACAACCCACTTCCTTCACCAGCTCCACCTGGACATGCTGGTGCTCTGCTCTGAGGGGGACTGCAGCCAAGAACACTGGGCTCACTCGAAACCTAGACCACAGCTGAGGGCTGTGTCATGTCCCGAGAAAACAGGCCACCAGCATCTCATCCACCACCAGTGTTGCAGAAGCTCTATTTTAGTCAAGAGCAAGTGAAAGGTCCGAGGCTCTCTTCTTCCAACCATCCCCCATTCTTAAGGCGAAAGAGAAAAAACTCAACAACTCAAAAAGAACTAACCCATTTTACAATGGGCAAGGGACTTCAGACATTTCTCTAAAGAAGGTGCATAAACAGCCAATCAACACATGAGGAGGTGCTTACCACCATTAGTCATTAGGGAAATAAATATGAAAAACACAAGATACCACTTTATACCAACCAAAAAGACTAATCAAAAAGAAAGATAATAACAATTGTTGGAAAGGGAGTGGACCAGCATGTATTAGACCTGCATAAATTAGAACCAGCATATATTGCTGGTGGGAATGTAAAATGAGTAAGTTGCTGTGGAAGATAGGTTGTGAATTCCTCAAAAAACTGAAATTTACCATTTTAGCCCAGCCATATATCTCATATTATTTCACTCCTAGGTATTATCCAAGAGAATTGAAAATCTAGGTCCATGTAAGAACTTGTGCACTGATGTTCACTGCAGCATCACTCATAATACACAAAAAGAGACCATAACTCAAGATCCCATTGACTGGTGAATGGATAGATAAAATGTGATATGGAATGCAATAATGGAATATTATTCAGCAATGAAAAGGAAAAGGTATATGCCATAACATGGATGAACATCTAAGACTATACTAAGTGAAAGACCATATATTATATAATTCCACCTATATAATATGTCCACAACAGGCAAACCTATAGACCGAAAGTAGATTTTTTGTATGTGTGGTTAAGTATGACTGAAGTGGGGGCGGGGGTGGAGTTGAGCAGGAATGGGGAGTTACTGCTAAAGGGTACAAGGTGTCTTTATGGGCTAACAAAACTGGTCTAAAACTGATTAGTAGGGTTTGCATAACTGTGAGTATACTAAAAACCACTGAATTGTGTGCTTTGGGTGAATTGTATGGTTTTTGAATTATATCTCTTTATTGAGCTGTTTTTAATAAATTATACAAGGTATTAAAAGGAACATATAGGTTCAGAATTTGGAGTTCATGAATCTTCATGTACCACCAGACCAATAGTTTACATGAAGCTCTTTCCTAAGGGCTACATTGAAATAGATGAAATAATTGAGTGATACAAGTGATACAAATGTGATTTGCATATGTTTACACACCTGCCCAAGCTATTCTCTGTTTTGAAATGTCAAATGTCTTTAATGCAGTCCTATAGAGAATTGGTGTGCAATGCCCTAACTTTTTTAACTCATGCACTCATTAGATTAATACAAGTTCAGTGAGGCCAGTTGTTCCTCCTGTTTCTAGATAAGTCTAGCCCGTTATCAGTTCTTCAGGCCAGTTGTTGAGAGAAGCCTCAGTAGGTGAGAGAGGGAAGGAGGGTACCTGAATCTCAGCCAAAAGTGTACTTGTCTGCCACTTAGACAGCCCCAGTTTCACTCACACTAGAATGGCTCAGAAGTAGAAGTCTTAAGGAGAAAGGATGAGCTGGAACAGCCACAGTGGTACTCAGCACACTGACATGTCACTGCTGGGATGCATCTCTAGTGGTTTCAACAATCTCAAATACAGAAGCTTCCAAATAATTCATATTCCCCTCTGCTCATCTTCTGTATTTTGAGTTTCTATAAACTACCTGATCCTGTACTAAAAACCATGGAATCGGATGATAATGTTTTGTTCAAAAACAGGAAGACAAGATTAGTGAGTCTGAGTTTCAGAGGGGTAGTCAACAACACCTGAACTTGTTGTCAGGAACAGGCATGAGCACATGGAGCCAAAGGATGCCCTTAGCTTTAGGGATTCAAGCAAGTCCACCGGCATCAGGAAACCTCAGGATTTTCCACTCTCACCAGGCCAAGCTTATCCTTCCATATTTATGTTTAGAAGAGCACCCCATGCTGGTGAAAATGGGTTCCATGCAGTTTTTGACCATTGAAGATTTTATAGAGATCCTATTGTCATGTTTTGTCAGATTTCTATAAAATAATTTTAAATGTCTAACCAATTGTCCATAAATTAAATCCATGTAGGAAAAATCTGATTGTAGTTATTATATATTTATTACTATTGCTTTGATCAGGATTAATGATTCTTTTATTCAACATATTGATGGTGCATCTAACTCTGTACCCGGACAATTCTAGGCCCTGGATGAGTAATAAAACAGACAAAATTCCTACGCTTAAGGAATTTAACATTCCAGAGGGGCTGTCATATAAATATGTAATTTTTAAGTGAATTATACAGTGCATGAGTAGGAGATAAGGGCTCTGGAGAAAAACAGAGAAGGGAACAAGTTACAATTTTAAACTGTGGCATCAGGCTAGGAAGTACAATTATGTAATTAGATAATATAAAGATCATATATGGGGTGGGCCATGAGGATTACCTGCTCCAAGTTAATTTTTTCTCCCTGGAGCTTCATTTCCCCTTCCCGTCAGCATTATTTTACTATCTTGAATTTACTGCTGTTTCACCAAAGAAAATATTACATTAGCCCCAACATTCCAAGCAAGCATAAGGAAGACAGAACTTCTTGCCTTTTTTAAAGACAACTACAACCCAATCCAAATAAAACTACACCCAAATAAAACACCACCTTATGACAACAAAAATTCTTGTTAAGGAAAATCATTAGCCTGGTCTTTCAGTTTCTTCTGGCTTTTCTCTCTCACTGTGCCCTGGATTCTTGTAGTCTGCTAGAGGATTGTGTGGTCAATGATTAAGAACCACTTTCCCAAAGTTAACACCTTTTGAAAGAGTGGATTGAGTACAGGAGAGTTTGAGGGGAAGAAAAATTTCCAGGCAGAAAAATTTATCTGGAAAGGTGAAAGGAGAACAGATCTTTCAGAACTGCAGAACATAGCATGGAACCTCACTGATCAACTGGATAAAGGGGAAAAAGCAACCTGCTTTCCCAGACCAACCCACAGTCTCTCCTCAGGATTAAAGATACCTGAGGTATCTGATATCTGATACTTAAAAGGTACCTGAGAACACACTGTTCTAGTAAACTATAATGGGTGTGGCAGCTCGCCTGAAATAGGACTTTTAGAAAATGGCTTAAAAGGGATCAGGGACTTGATTATTTTTTTTAAGTCAAAAGGGAACATTTATTTTAGGCTTGGAAAAGAAGTGTTTAAGAGTCAAGTTAGAAATAAGTCAAAAACCTCCTGTTACAATGGAGTCATATGGATCATTAGAATTCTCATTTATTTAGTAAATATACTTTAATTGAGCAGCCACCATATGTCAAGTACTAGGGGAACTACACAGGCCTTGCTTCAAAGAACTTTCCTTCGGTCACCTTATATGCCCTTTGACAAAGTAGTCAAAGCACACAATGACGGGACGAGAACTTTTTGACCTGCCTATTCTGACACCCGCTTCTAGTTTAGATTAGAGGCTCCTTCCTGCCCCAGAGTACCCTCCACTTCCCTGTCATAGCACCTATCACAGTGCATGGGATGCCTCTGTAACTGTCTCTCCTCCTCTCTAGAAAGTGGTCTGAAGAGAGTATGTCAGTGTTATTCACAGTTTATATATCCCTAGTACATGCTTACTGAATATTTGACTAGATGGACGGATGGATGGGTGATTTGCCAGGTTGTAACCAGAGGTCTCTGCCAAGAGAGGTAGTCTGGAAGAATAGTAGTTAAGAGTGTGTTCTCAACATTAACTATGAGACTTTGGGTCAATATTTAAGTTTCTCAATGCCTCAGTTTCCTCATTTGTAAAATGCATATAGAAACAGTGCTTCTGGTATAGTGTTGTTTAAGTGAACTAAGGTAATATATATAAAATTCTGAGACATAAGTTGCTCAGTAAATATCCACTATTATTACCAGTACAGTATGGTGGTTTCCTGGGTGACCATTTGCTATCCAAATATTACATCCCTGCCATTTTGGCTCCATTATAAGATCAAAGGATGTCCATTAGGGCTACAGTTATCACTTTGGGTTCAAGATCTCTGAAAAGATTAAAAGGAGAATTTGGAAATGAATATAAGTAGAAATTGAACTAGAAAATTAAAAAAGGAAAAGTGCTCAAGATGGCATGTCCAAAGCAATTTTTCTGGGGCAATAATACCTCTGCTTCTCTCACATCCACCAGCCAACAGGCCAGTTCATCTCTATTCTAGAACATACGTATGCCTCATGGGATGTCATGCCCAATAAACATCAATAAGTGTTTACTGATGCAGGAGAAGAAAGAAGAGTGGGAAAAAATTTTATTTGAAGTCAAGCCTTATCTAAACCTAAGATTGTTATATAATCCTTTTTGTTTCTTTTGAAAGTTTAATAATCCTCTTTTTGTGTGAGATCTGTAGTCAGGATTATCCTAGTACGTCTTCAAATGCTGTGTTTATTACCTTCTAAATAAGGTGAAATGCCAACTTGTGACTGTCTGTGGAAACCTAGTAATTTTAATGTCTCCCTCTACTGCTATTAAAGAGAATTCTCTTGGCCTCTTCCCCAGTCATAGGGGAATCTCTCTCTCTCTCTTTTTTTATTTTCTCCTAAGAATAGCAAACTGATTCTCCTTTATTAACTCATCCATTGAAGAGTAATTTTTAAGTAAAGTTAGTTTACAGTCATTTTATGGATAGAAAAAAATTAGAGTAAGAATTTGTAACAAACCCTGATACTTCAATTACCAACTCTTCTTATTCCTTGAGGCTGCAGATATTTTACTCCACAAGGGAGAGCTTGGTCATTAAATTTTTAATAGGATATCTTTTGCTTAAAACGTTAAACAAAGGAAAAATCAATCAGGTTGGCCTAGTTCTGATCTTGATGGGCAGGAAAATCATGTTATAATTCAGAACCAAAAAAGTGGTTCTACAGGTTTCCTCCACTTATGAAACCCTGATGCAAATGTAAAATAGATGATATGGTACCCCTCCCCATGACCTACAGGGTGAATTCCTTCTCCCAGACTCATGAGAGTCACCATTTTACCCAGTTACATCATTTGTGCTTTATGAGTTCAAAAGAGTCACCTGAAAGGACTCTCTTAGGAGGAACAATAAAATGCATGTAGAAAATAAGAGGAACAAATAATATTCTGATAAAAGTTACCATCTTTGAGCCATTATTAAAACCAGGCTCCATTAAGTATCCTTTCCCAATGTTGTATAATCTTCACAACAACACAGAAATAACTAATCATCTGTGTTACCAACACTTAACTGATGTTTACAGAGGTTAATCAATATCCTGAATATCACATGACAGCAAACTCCAGTTTGCCAATTTCAAAATCCATATTCTCTCATTATGGAAAAAAATTAATGAAGCAAATCATTCTCCAATTGGATATTGAGTTCTATTATGGAAATAGCACCTTAGATATGATGAAAGCTTAGTAATCTCTTCTTCAACCCTTCTTCCTGATTGTTAGCAACCCCCAGAAGGTATTATCCAGATTCTGTTTGAACAGTTTCCTAATGGAATTCTCACTACTTCAGTCAGCTAACCCTTTCCCCTTTAGATTATTCTTACTGTTTAAAGTTTTTCTTGAGCTTTTTCTTTTTGTCTTTGGCCATGTCACACAGCTTAGGGTATCTTAGTTCCTCAACCAGGGATTGAACCCAGGCAGCCGCAGTGAAAGGGCTGAGTCCTAACCACTGAAACACCAGAGAATTCCCCAGTTTTTCCGGAGATTAACCTCTGAAAACAATAAAACAATTCCAAACCTTTCCCTCCATCATAGCTTATAACACCATTTAAAATCTCTTAGATCTTTTAAGACTTCCATGATACATTCCTTCCCTCGAAATCTTCTTGCAACCTTTCCTGTTGGAAGCCTTCCAGATTTTCTCCATCTGGCTTCCTGAAGACATGGTCAGCTTCCTGGAGTGACTGTTTTCATCAGATGGAAGAAGGATGGTAACCAAAGCCAAGAGCTGTGGCCCTCTTTTCTTATCTGTGGCACAACACTTATACTGGTGCTATGGTCTGAATGTGTCCCCCTCGAAATTCATATGTCAGATCCTGACCCCATAGGAGATGGTATTAGGAGGTGGGTCCCTTGGGAGGCGCTTTAGTTGTGAGGATGGGATCTTCATGATGACATTAGTGTTCTTTGGACGCTGGAGTGATCCCTTGTCCCTTCGACCAGTCAGAAGGTAGCAACTAGGAATAGGAAGAGGACTTGGCCAGAACACAACCACACTGGTGCCTTGATCTTAGACTTCCTAGTCTCCAGAACCATGAGAAATGAATTTCTGTTATTTATAAGTCACCTAGTCTATGGTATTTTGTTATAATAAACCAAAGAGACTAAGACAATTGGATCACTTCTTTGTAAACCATTTCATGACAATATTGGTTCATAATGAACTTGAAGTCAAATAAAATTCCTTAGTCTTTTTTATTTGAATGATTCCCAATCTTATCCTTGGACAATTAGCTTTTTGAACTGAAGAACAAGACTTTGTATTTTTCTCAAAGTTTTACCCTTGGTCATTCTTGGGACTCTGTAATCAACTAAGTCTTTTATAACTACATCCCATAACTCTGGTTCATCTGCAAATTTGACCACCTATACTTTCTCGGGGCTGGATGAAGCACAAGCTGGAATCAAGATTACCTGGAGAAATATCAATAACCTCAGATGTGCAGATGACACCACCCTCATGGCAGAAAGCTGAAGAACTAAAGAGCCTCTTGATGAAAGTGAAAGAAGAGAGTGGAAAAGTTGGCTTAAAGCTCAACATTCAGAAAATAAAGATCATGGCATCCAGGCCCATCACTTCATGGCAAATAGATGGGGAAACAGTGGAAACTGTGGCAGACTTTATTTTGGGGGTCTCCAAAATCACTGCAGATGGTGACTGCAGCCATGAAATTAAAAGACGCTTTCTCCTTGGAAGAAAAGCTGTGACCAACCTAGACAGCATATTAAAAAGCAGATACATTACTTTGACAGCAAAGGTCTGTCTAGTCAAGGCTATGGTTTTTCCAGTAGTCATGTACGGAGGTGAAAGTTGGACTATAAAGAAAGCTGAGTGCTGAAGAATTGATGCTTTTGAACTGTGGTGTTGGAGAAGACTCTTGGAGTCCCTTGGACTGCAAGGAGATCCAACCAGTCTATCCTAAAGGAGATCAGTCCTGGGTGTTCATTGGAAGGACTGATGTTGAAGCTGAAACCCCAGTCCTTTGGCCACCTGATGCGAAGAGCTGACTCATTGGAAAAGACCCTGAAGCTGGGAAAGATTGAAGGCAGGAGGAGAAGGGGATGACAGAGGGTGAGATAGTTGTATGGTATCACTGATTCAATAGACATGAGTTTGAGTTAACTCTGGGAGTTGGTGATGGACAGGGAGGCCTGGCATGCTGCAGTCCATGGGGTCGCAAAGAGTCGGACACAACTGGGCGATGGAACTGAAGTGATACTTTCTCTGACATAATTCAGATGGACAAAAGTGCTACAGTGATCAGGACAAGATGCAGAGCCCTAGAGCTCATCACTCAAGTCCTACTCACCATCTTTATAAATGCTTCACCAATTATAAAACAATTTCACAAAGGTCATTTCATTTAATTCTTATAATTAACCTGTGAAAAGAATATTATCATCATTCTATTGTGCTTTGCTCAGTCATGTCCGACTCTCTGTAGCCCCATGGACTGTAACCCGCCAGGCTCCTCCATCCATGGAATTTTCCAGTCAAGAATACTGGAGTGTGTTGCCAGGTCCTCCTCCAGGGGATTTCCCAATCCAGGGATTGAACCCGTGTCTCTTCTGTCTCCTGCATTGGCAGGCAGATTCTTTACCACCAGCACTACCATTCTATACACGAGGACAGAGCTTCAGAAAGAATATCTGACTTGCCTGATGTGATACAGCTAATAAATGACAAAATAGGAAACAGCCTTAGAGCTTCTGTCTTTGTTTCTAGTGCTTTTTCAAAGATGAATGTTTAAATACAATGATTAACCTAATCTTTTTCCTTTTCCCCTCACATAGATATCAACACAGACTAATTAAAATCATGAAATATTTTCTATAAACAAAATCTAGTGTTTTTGTTTATAGAAAATATAGAAAACCCAGAAACCTAGTGTTTAAAGCAGATTAAAAGCAGTCTACTCTGATATAAGTGAGACGAGGGCTCTCAGATTCTCTCTCTTTGTCCCACCTGGGGCCTCCCTACAAGCCCGCCATAGATAGTAATGTGGCACCTTATAGTCCTCAGAGTACATTGGGAAGTCACTAGTCAATGGCATGTCCTCAAACTGTAACCTTCTCTAAAAATAGATTTTAAAATAAGGCTGGTTTCTGATATCTTGTTTTTATTAATATAATACATTCTAGAATTCTGTGGGAGATCATCTCTCTAAGGTTTAAAGACCTTTTATATAGAATAGAATTGTTTTAAAGTTTGAAGGCATCTTTGAGTTTAATTCAAATCTTAATTTCACAGATGAAGAAACTGCAACCCAGAGAGGAGAAGTAATACACACAGAATCATTCCTCAGGGGAAGCAAGGACAAGAACCCAGACCTGGACTCTCCTAGGTACGTAGATTCTTCTGGTTATATCATGGAGTATCATTTTTAGAAATCTGCCCCTTTTCCTTACAAGGTGATATCTTTAATGAGATGAAGTTTCTGGTTCTCACTTAAGCAACCATGAAACATTTATGATATATTTGATTTTACAAAGGCATTTAAGAGGATATATAGGACTGAAATGTGCAATTAGCTTTCATAATGAGGCTTTGAAACAGTGATTCTTAATTTACAGACATTACAGGCCCCTTTGAAGTGGGCTTCTCTGATGTTTCAGACGGTAAAGAAACTGCCTGCAATGCAGGAGACACAGGTATGATCCCTAGGTCAGGAAGATCGCCTAGAGAACAGAAAGGCTACCATCTCCAGCATTCTTGCCTGGAAAATTCGATGAACTGAGGAACCTGGTGGGCTACTGTCCATGGGATCACAAAGACTGGGAGACTAGCACTTTGAAATGGATATTAAAAAATGCTTATGCAAAATTTGAAAACATTTCAAGAGGTTCATAGATTCCACACCCTCCCCCCTCACACACACAGCAAGTTATTGGCCTCCTGGGTAAGAACCTCTGGCCAATTCTAGTACAAGTGCCAAGGTAAGGATTACATAGCACCAACTGCTATCTTATTTATGGGTCTGCTGGTTAAAGCTGCTCTGTTTCCACATCCTTCATTTTTTATTTAAATGGAGCAATGTCTTATCCTGGAAGACTTCTGATACAAGAAAGGAGTAAATGTTTCAATAAGTTCTCAGTTAACCAAATTAAGAGAGAAACTTGATAAAATAAAAACATTTTCATAAAAAGTGTTAATGAAAGTAAGGCTGGTCAGTGTTCATATGGGGCATTCATTTTCTTTCAACTTATTTTATTTTTAAGAAAGAAAGAAAAGGAAATGGAGGGGAGAAAACCTTGACTGCCACTGGCCACATGCCCACTTTTATTAAGTCTGTGTTGTAGAGGTTTAGCTTCTAAGTTGTGTCTGACTCTTGTGACCCCATGGTCTGTAGCTCACCAGGCTCCTCTGTCCATGGGATTTCCCAGGCAGGAATACTGGAATAGGTTGCCATTTCCTTCTCCATTGTTCACACATTTTGCCTTGAAATGATCTCATTCTCATTTATTCTTTGCCTGGTATTCATAGCCTCAGCAATAATATATTAGCATAGCATATAATCATCATAACAGTTAATATTCACTTAGGCCTTCTTTCTATGTTTTATTCTAAATACTTTACACCTTTTAATATTCCCAGAAATTGTATGAATGAAATTCTATTATCAGTCCTTTTTTCCTAGTAGAGGAAGTTGAGTCTGAAAGGTTGAGCAACTTAGCCAGGGCCAAACCTAGACAGGATCCAGAGACAGGGCTCATAAACACTCACCACCCTGCCTCTTGGTAGGATTCTCACCTGGATTCTCACCCAGCTCCTCACGTGGTCACTGTGAGACTTTGGGCCTCAGTTTCTTCATCATAAATAGGAATCATTTAAGTTAAACATTTAGCCAGTGCCTGTCACAGTGCTACTTAATAAATGCTGTTTCTGTTCCCTAAAGATAATTCCACATGATACAATTCTAGTACCTTTAAGGAAGAGATTTGAATTCATTTCCTAGGGCTGCTGTAACACTGGACCACAATGTCGGTGACTGAAAGCAAGAAAATTATCCTCTGATAGTTCTGGGGGCTAGAAGTCTGAAATCAAGATACCAGCAGGGCTGCAATCCCTCTAAAGAGTCTAGGGGACATTCTACTTTTATTCTTTCAGCTTCTGATGGCTTCTTGGCTTATGGCTACATAACTCTAATCTCTGCCTGTCTTCACTAGCCCTCTCTTCCATGCCTGTCTTCTGAGGACACTTGTATTGGATTAAGACTGACCTGGGTAATCCAAGATGAGCTTTTGTAGAGATCTATAACTTAATTACTTCCAAAAAGACACTTTTCCCAAATAAAGTTATATTCACAGGTTTCTGGATGTGGATGTATCTTTTGGAGGGTCACCATTCAACCTGCTACAATATCTTAACCCAAATATTTTTCTATCCTGGCAGATTTCCTCTGGTATTCTTGACAAACCAAACCATATTTTTTCAAAGAGGGCAAAGAACATTTCATCTCATCCAGTTTGAGCCTATAGTTAAATTGGTTACAAATCTATTGGTTGAAATATTTTTATTAACATGCCCAGTTGCCATTAGCCTTCTCCTTGAGAATCAACAATGTTCTTAGGAAACAAACAATTGTTACTTATTTAGAAGAATAATCTTGGAGCTCAGCCCTTTTCTGCTTTTCGCTAGAAGCATGCAGAAACCCCTGTACCTGGGAGCAGGTGAAGGAGAATGAAGCCAGCGTAATATGTCTATACCATTCTGCCCAGAAGAATGAGATATCCACTAGACTAAATTGTCACTGATGCTTTTTTCTTTTAGTATCTCACTTAAGTAACTCACTTCTAAGTATCAGATTATAAAATCTAATTAATTTCTTTGCCTAAAGGCAATGATGTCTTGACAGGTAGCTCTATTACTCCTGCTCCTCCATTCTCAACTCCCCCTGTTCTACCTAGAAACTGACCTACATGCTAACCAACCCAGTAGGGAAATCTCCCCTGAGCTGGGGGTTAGCAGAGAGAACACCTCGACAGTGCTGTATCTATCTCCATGAGCGTTGGAGTCAGCTTAGCCCTCCATTCCGTTTTCTTAAAAGCAGTGATAACTGAGATACAAAAGCAAGTCAGGTGAGGGCAGTAAAAGGGTATTGAAAAAAAAAAAAAAAAAACCAGCAAGAGTATCTTACTATTGTCACCAAAAATATCACACCTATGCAAGTTCAATGTTACTAATCACCAAAAAATTGAACTCATCACCAAAAGCTTTCCAGACAACGCAGTAAGATGTAAAGAACAAGCCAGAAGAAAGAGGAAAAGAAAGAGGAGGAGGAGGAAGGACAGAAAAATAAAAGCAATTGAAAGTTTTATGAGTAAATCTATTCAGTGTCATCCAAAAAATTGCCCCCAAAGGACAAAAAAAAAACCCAGAAAATTAGTATTAGAAAATACTATCGGAAGAGTCTTGGTTGACCAACTGCTTATGCAGCCAGATTTCCTTTGGCAGAACACTGGGAACAAATGCTTAGCAGGTATGCTTTTTACAGATCGGTATTGTAGTAACTCACCTTCTTTGCCTTCAGACTCCTTGGGGAAAAAAAGTCTTCTATTTCTGAAGACACATCAAATATAATGGCATTAGGCAGGGATGAGAGAAAGGCTTGATTTTTTGTGCTCCAGGCTTCTAGCTCCTAAGGAAACTGAGTCCTTAGAAACGAACAGTAAGCGGGTATTTCCTTTACCAAAGTATAGGTTTGATGGTGAAGATCTGGGGATGAAAAGAGAAAGTCAGAATTGTTATGATGTACATGGCACATAGTTGCCAGTAAAGGGGTCTATAATGACAGTACAAAAGTAATAGCTTCAGTCAAATGATTTAGCCACTTTTCCATTTACTTTTAAATATTCTGGGTTTGGGGGTCTTATGAGCCCCTTATTTCACAGTCTTGTCAAAAACAGGTAAGCATATCACAGAATTTATAATTTCCACAAGTACTATAGGAAATTAAACTTTGAAAATTTCACAGATGCCAAGAGTCAACCTAAATAGATCAACACTCCTCTCAGAAGATTCTTTGCATTTCAGCAGTTTCCAATTTTCCTCTTATATCCTGAAAGCCAAGGAGAGGAAAACCCCAACTGGGACCTTAAAATGATTATTTGAAGACATTTTAGGGTCATTCATTTATTCAACTACAGATGGTCCATCCAAGCAATTTTGCTAGACTAGTAGTGCCCACTACAAATTGAGACTCTCAATGACTTTTAAAAGATACTGTTCTGAGTATTTTTAATGTATCTTGCAAAACTGAAATTTCATACCCAATGAGCAAGTCCCAGTTTCTCCCTTTCTCCAGCCCCTGGTAATCACTATCCTACTTTGTTTGAGTTTGACCACTCCAGATATCTCAGATAAGTGAAATCATACAGCATTTGTCTTTTTATGACTAGTTTATTTTACTTGGCATAATATCCTCAAAGTTCATCCTTGTTACAGCATGTGTCAGAATTTCTTTACTTTCTAAAAATAAATAATATTCCATTGTAGGTATATGCTATTAATACATTTTGCTTATCCTTTCACCTGCCAATAGACATTTGGATTGTTTTTTGGCTATTGTGAATAATGTGCTTTAACATGTGTGTACATTTAATGACATTTAAAAATAACTGTTCATGTCTTTAAGTCAACTGTTAGTGTTGTAGCTGTATTCACGTTTTACTTCTAAGAACAAAAAACAAATTGGTAACCTTTGGGAACAATATCTGCAGAAGGAAAAAAACAACCCAGAAGCTGTACTCTATCTTCTTTCCTTAGGATAACAGGGTTTTTCTTTCTTTTTTTTAATAAAACAATAAAGTAAAGAGGTTCATCCTAGGAAGTGACATTAGAGTTAAAAAGTTGGTCCAGAAGTCCTACTCTCCATTCCCAAGTTAGCAGAAATAAAGAAGGATACTTGCCCTGTTTCTTTCTTTTTTTTTTTTTTTTTTTTGCTGGTTTTCTTTAAAGAGGCTTTTTTTTTTTTTTTTTTTTGTCCTCACATGGCTTGCAGAATCTTAGTTTCCTGACCAGGGACTGAATCCAGACGTGGTGAAATCACAGCATCCTAACCACTGGACCATCAGGAAATACCCCTCACCCTGTTTCTATATGAGTTAATGACAGGATACCAGGAATAACTATATCATCCCCTATTACAAGTTCCTCTTCCTATGCATAACATCTATTCAGCATTAATATGTGTACTGCTTTTTTTTTCTTGGTTTTATTATATGCATCACCTTTTTAATAGCCACATGACATTGAAATTGATCTAATCTGAATTTTGTATTTCCTAAATGATTATGAAATTTTCTCTTAAAGTGAAATTCCAAATTTCCTTTCCCAGAGAGAAGTCCTTCATTCATAAATTCCTCTAGAGTCTGTCATAAAATGAGAAACAGCAAGGACTGCTTTGAAATTAGTATTTCAACACACATTGTGTTGCCCAATGGCCTCAGTTGATAGTTGGACTAGAAATACGTGTTTTCTATTGTTTTGCTTTTGTTGGTCTTAGTGGAAATTGGAAGCCAAAAGTTTGGTTCCACAAAAATACTCTACTCTTGTATATTACACAGACTAACACCATACCAACAACAACTGGGCTCAATTGTGGCTGAAACTTTTTCCTCTTAGTATACTATTTCAGTAACTCACTTCTAAGTATCAGAGTATAAAATTGAGTAACTTAGCTGCCTAAAAGCAGAAACATGCTTCAACTTAGAATTGTTTATTTCTTCCTCTTCGAGGAGTCTATAAATTGTTCATCTAATTCATGAAAGTATAAAGAAAGTTCCTTAATTGCCCTATAGTTATTTCATTTGCTTCTCACAAACTTTTAAGTTTTTTGTTTGTCTTTTTTTTTCAAAGCTCCCTCTGAAGATCTGGACTTCAAATCCATCACTTCTGGTCTGATATCTAATATTCACCTTGGTATCTGACTTGCCAAAGGGTGGCTGGAGAGTATTTTAAGATGAAAAGGAAATTCTCCAGAAAATGTTAAGCAAAAATAGAACCTTCTGTGGGATACAGAAAAAAACCGGAGTCACCCACAGAAAACTTAGAGCCAAACTCAGAGGAAGTCAATAAACTATTGTTATGTCTGATTCTTACACAGACACAATGTGAGCTTTTTCCTTAATAATACAAATTTGTACCTCTGTCAATCAAATTGTGTTCATATAGAGAAGCAGTTTGTGGTTAGGTCCTCAAGATATGAACAATGACACAAACTTAGGCAACACACAGTCCACACAATGGTATGTGGTGGCCCTGCCCAAAATACATTTAAAAAATTGTGTGAAGATTGTAACACCTTTCAAGTAATGGTTTGTGGCAGTGACTATATATATGTGTTGTTTTGTTACAATTTCTTAATGTATTAGGCAATTCATCTAGCAAACATAAATAGGACTGAGGTTTTTTCCCAAAGCACTCCGTTGTTGAGGTGACCATTATAGACTATTCTTTGAAGAATCTTTGACTCTAAATTATAATTAATAAAATCTTGCAAATAGTTTAAAGTTGTACCAATCCACAAGGAACAAAAACAAACATCTATTACTATCACTATGACTCTTACAAATATTCCTAAAGAACTCACAAACTATGCCTCCATTCCTTATTACATCACTGAAACAGAGAAAATTACCAATTGTCTCCATTTCACATAGACAGGCTGTGACACAGACCTTGGAACTTTCTCAAAGACACAAAGTAATGAATGAATTAAGAGAAATAAAGAGAAAAAGAGATGAAGAGAAAAAAAAGCTGTAATACACTTCAGGTCTTCAGATGTTTTCATCCTGGAATTATTCCCATTAGAACCACTTTTCTACCTTCCAATCTTAAATTGTTACTCACCTGGAATATTCCCTTGTAAAAAGTTATTTTAATGGGATTTAAGACAACTTTAGAAGTGTTTTTATTTCCCCCACAGAGTCCATGAACTTTGAACAGTACTGGAAAATTAAAAAGCATTTGTCATAATAAAAAAAATTAGTACCAACTCCCTTCCATCTTACAAAAAACAGATTACACTGAATTTGACAGTACTTAGAAAACAATATGTCTAAAACTCATTGCCTGAAAGCAGACAATGAGAATTCATAAGTTCCTTTTATACCCACATTGTGCTATGGAAATATTTAATAAGTACAAGTGTGGTCCCTGTGCTCCACAACCTTACAGTTCAGTAAGTCAGTCAGCCAGCCAACCAGCTCATGAGCCGGTGTGTAAGTATCCCATTCCAGACACTGGCGATAGAGAGATGACTGTGGCATATCCTCAGTATTCACAGACCTCATAGTCTAATGGGGAAACATTGTATTGAATATGTGGCTAATTATAACACAGTATATTTGCTACAATGGTAACCCATAGAAGAAAGCAATATACATTCCTTGGGAAAGGTAGTCTCCTGAGAATGTTTCCTAGAAGAGAGAATATAGGAGCTACATCTTGAAAACAAATAAGATTTTATCTAAAAGAAAAAATATTTCTAGAAAAGGAAAGCAGGTGAACATAGAAGCTTAAGAGTGAATGGCATTTAGCAGGAAAGTTCAAGAGGTGGAGGTCTTAGATGAATGTTTCATTTCATAGGAAATGGAGAGCTATTGAAAGATTTCAAGCAGAAAAATAAATCTGTTATTTTAGAAAGTTAATTCCAGCAACAGCATGGAGGAGTGTCAGGTGAAAAGGAGACAAGTGGTAGATGGGCTGTTACATTAGTCCAAACAAGAGATGGAAAGAGTCCACAGCACTGTCCAAGAAAATTTTTTGCAGTGATGGAAATATTCTGTATCTGTGCTGTCCAGTATGGTAGCCATGAGCCACATGCGGCTACTGAGCACTAAAATTTTAAATTTAAATTTAAATTTGCCAAATTGGACAATGCAGAGACATCTTGGGTTAAACCTTAAAGGAGAGTTTTTCCAACTCAGGTTGCAATTGGTGGGTTAAGAAATAGATGTGGTAGGGAGTTCTCTGGTGACCCAGAGGTTAGGATTCTGGGCTTTCGCTGCCATGTCCCAGGTTGGATCTCTGGTCGGGTAACTAAGATCCTGCAAGCTGTGCAACACAGCCCCCCAAAACTGATGTGGTGGTTCATAGTCGGTATTTTTTAATGAATGAAGACAATAACACAGAAGACAGCAGAACAGAAATGAATGGAGTAGAATAGGAAATAAAATGTCAGCATGCACTAAAGAGTTTATTTTGAGAGGTGCTTATTTCAGTTAAAGGTATGTGTGTGTGTGTATACCTTGGATCACAGTGTAAAGTGTGCTTTTCTTCTGTATTGTGTTTGAAAATGTTTGAAAGTCAGTCTTTTGTGGAAGGCTATTATTTAGCTACATTCAGAGTTATGAGGAAGAGACTTCCAGAAGGGAAAGACAATATAAGCAAAATTCACTGCAGTTTGGAGTTAGGATAACTAGATGTTTTAGGACTTTCTTAATTTTTTTTTTTTTTGCTTTTGTTAGAAAATTAGAATATTTAGCACATTTTTAGACCTACAGAAAAACTGAGACAGTAATACAGCAAATTACCGTATGCGCTACACTCAATTTCTGCTATCAACATCTTACATTAGTATGACATGTGTTCTAATTAATGAGCCAGTGTTGATGTGCTATTGTTAAAGCCAATACATTACTCAAATTTACTTTCTTTTAGCTAAAATCCTTTTTCTTTTTTCAGGATTCCATCTAGGCTAAAATACTACATTTAGTTGTCATGTTTCCTTAGGCTGCTTTGGGCAGTGACAATTTTTCTGTTTTTGCCTGTTTCTGATGACCTTGAGAGTTTTAAGTACTAAGAATTTTAAGGGCAGGCATTTTGTAAGAGGCTCTTCTGTTGAAATTTGTCTGGTGTTTTTTCTCATGATTAGACTGAGGCTGAGTTTAGGAGAGAAAGACAGTAGAAAAGTGCCATTTTCATGCCATGATATCATGGATACATACTGTCAGCCTGAGTTATCACTGTTGATAGTGGCCTTGATCAGCTGACTGAGCTTATCAGTCTCCTCTGTAAATTTACTCTCGTTTATCACCACTTTTCACACTGTAGTCTTTGGAAGGAAATCACTCTGCTCCCTCTCTAAATGAATTGGTTAATTAAAGGAAGGCTTCAACTTGAGTCAGTCATATTGAGCTCTTTCTAAAGAAAGCTACTTCCAAGTACAGACACAATCTCTTTTTAGATACAGCATCTCCCTCTGCGGCAGCAGGCAGGATACTTTTCCCACTTCTCAGGTTTTCAGATTCCAAATATGAAGCACAGAAAAAGCTGAGTGATTGACGTAGGATTCCAAAATAAGTTGGGAAGGAGTTAGCCCACGATCAATTGTAGATCCTTCTGACTTTTCTCTTTAGCCCTGGATTCTGACATTTTAGAAAGAGATTTAAACCAAAATGTGTTAGGTCCCACACCCACCTAGAGAGGGAAGATTCATTTTTTACCAATGTTTAGAAAGGAAAATCCCTTTCTTAGAAAATCCAATCATTTGGAGTACTTTCTTTAGGCAGAAGAGGGCTGCAGGATCAAGTCTTTTGCAGTATTCCCAAGGTAAACACCACCCTGACAAATCATCAAGTACTCATCTTTCATTGTGGTTGCCTAACTTTTTACCACTTCCGTTCCCATGGAGAGATCCAAAACCAAAAAGCCTCCTGAGCAAGCCCAGCCTCTACTTTTTTCCCCACCCTGAAGTTTCCTTTAACAGTGTTCTCATTTCGTGACTCATAGATTACATGGGTTTATGTGAGCATATGAGGTTTTTTATTGCTCTATTTATTCTAACCTTCTTCTCTGCTCAGGCCAGAAGAAAGTTTTGTCCCTGACTAATGTGGATCCCAAGTCCCAGGACTTCTCCCTCTCACTGTGAGAGACGAGATTAAAATTTACCTTTCCTCGCTGTATACAATCTAGTGAGAGAGAAATCATTCAGTGACCATATTCAGAAATAAAAAAATCATTCAGAAAGTAAAAATAGCCACTAACTCTCCAATCAGTTATGATGTAACTTCTTAGGGGAATTCCAAGTTCTCCTGTTTTCTACTGTCACTGTGTCCCCATTCATTCCCTGGGTTCCCTGCAGGAATCTCTCTCTCCCTCTGGTTCCCAAGACTCTCGTAATCATTCTCTAATAATCTCTTCCTCCCAGCTTTTTCTCCCCTCAACTTGGCAAAACTCCACTTTAGGTCTTTTATCCATGCTAAGTTGTACACTGGTAACAGGAGCCTTGGCTTTCGCCAGTTCCCAGTAATATCTGCAATAAGTGGGCCTTCAGACCTTTATTTGACTGGAAGCGAATCTGGGGTTTCAGGAGTCTTGAGTAAGAGAAGAGTAGAATCTGGGGAAATTGAGAGAAGGTGGGGCTGAAATTCTTCCAGATACCTACACACTTGATACCAATGTCCTTGCTCAACTTTGAATCTTTGAAGATCACAGAAAGCCTCCACTGAAATGTCTACTTCTTTCATCCAACATCAGTTCACAAACACAGGGTATTCACCACCTGGAATAATCTAGTCACTTTAATTTGGTTTGACAAACCAATTTGACATCAAGCAATTTAATATCCATTTAATGTTTAGCCACATAGGCTTGACCCTTTTCTTTAAAATTAATGACTAGGTCTAGGGGATTCTACAAGTCCATCCAGACACTAACATTCTAGGATTACACTTTAGCTACTTAACACATGGTGAATATTGTCTAAAATGCATATATGTGGAATATATCCAGCTAAATTATAATTATCACTCTTGGGGACAGTGGCCATGATTGTCTTAGTCACTATGGAATCTCCAGTTCCTAATGCAATTACCAGGATGGTAGTAAATAAAAAGGAAGGTAGAGAGAGAGGAAAGTCTTTCTCTGGTTAGATTCCATCTTCCTATCTATGTACTTCTTCCATATACAAATCCCTTTACTTGATGCTTTGCTTGCATTTTTGCTAATCCTAACAGCAACCTTAAACAGAAGGGATTGTTATTTCCATTTACAGATGAGGAACTTGAGGTCCAGAATAATTAAGTAACTGTGCCAAGTCTACATGCCCAGCAAGTGGGGGAGTCAGAACTTGAACCAGTGCTTAGGCTTAGTCACATATACATACATACATACATACATACGTATATATGTATATACACGTATATTTACACACACTTACACATATAAATACACATAGAAATTGAATCACTGCTATATACCTGAAGCTAACACAACATTGACCACTATACTTCCATTAAAAGAAAGAAACATTAAAAATCAAACAATGGCCCAGAGAAACCTTTTCCTCTGGCCTCACAATCCATCCCTCCAAGCAACAGTGCTGGCCTTTGTCCCACCCCCATTTTTTTACCGAGCACTTCACTGACTTTGTGTCCCACAGGGGCTCCCAGCCCTCCCCACTCGCCTTAAGGCATTACACACAGCTTCAGCTGCTAGAGCCAAACCCATCCAGGCCACTGTACTACTGAACACATACCACCATGTGCTTAGGCAGTGTCACCTTTGAATGCACAACCTCCTTAAACATTTAAGAGGGTTTTTAAAAAATCATCAAGTTTAGAGGAAAAATTAAAAGAAGCAGGAAGAAGAGGAAAAACAAACTACTTGCCCCCTCTTTTCCATATACAGGAAATCATCTTTTAAAAAACACATAATTAAAAACAAGGAGATGCATAGTATGCTTAAATAGAGTAAGCATTTTGAGTCTTTTTTTAGCATTACTAGGATATGCCATCAGGTCTTTAAGGGCAAGTTAATTTCACACTTCACTGTGAAAATTAAGACATTAAGATGTTTGCTGTTATCTAGTTCCAGGTTGGGCTTTCCTGGTGGCTCAGTGATAAAGTATCCTGCCAATGCAGGAGATGCAGAAGATGTGGGTTCAATTCCTGGTGAAGAAGAGCCCCTAGAGAAGGAAATGGCAACCTACTCCAATATTCTTGCCTGGGAAATCCCATCGACAGAGGAGCCTGGCAGGCTATAGATCATGGGGTCACAAAAGAGTTGAACACAACTTAGCAACTACACAACAACAATAGCAGTTCCAGGCTACCTGTGGATAATTAATTTCATGCCATTTTTCTCGTCTTATTTCCCGCCATTTTTCTCATCTTATTTCCCAAATTCAGCCAGTTTTCCTAGCTTGCTTCTTAGCATTTTCCATGCCCTTTCCCCTCATTTAGTGCTCATTCCTGGCCCCCATCACTGCATGCTTGCTACCTGGTCCAGTTTGCTGCTGCCAAGAAGAGCATCTTCTGTCTGCAATGCCATTTTGGAATGGATTCCTTCTGAAGCTGTTACTACTCAGAAAAAACCACAGAGCAGTGCTCAAAGCGCAGTTGTTTAATGAATGAACGAATTCTCCTTCCCACATCGCTCATCTTAAGTTGTCTAAAGTGGTTTTCTTAAATCTTACATGTTGTCCCATAGGAAATTTAAAAATAGACTCAAAAGGAAGGAAAAGCATATTATCTAAGCAAATCTAGAATCTAAATATACTGTATATTCTAACAATAGGTTGTAGCAGATGGTTTACCAATAATAACCAACTCTCTTCTCTTCTCACCTTTTCATGACCAACAGTAAATAGATAATCTTTAAAACTGCATCTCATTAGTAAGGGGGAAAAGAACCAAAGGAAAGGGGGACATCCATGTTTTTTATTGATTCTGCTACTTTGTGAGACTGGAATGAAATGGGACCATAAAAGCTTGTCAGAGCTGAGAACTGAGAGGGCTGGGAAGTGATCCGGGGCACTGGAGAAATGGGCGAGAATAAAAAAGTTCGATCTTAATCCTTTAAATTGTTAGCAATATGTAACCAAGTCTTTACCAAGTATCCAGCTTTGGTGTGATGCATGTTGGTATGCTCTAGAGCTGTTGTTTCCTTGATTGTTTGACTTTAACAGCTAAAAACAATGAACACTGACCACCTCAGGACTTCCATGGCTTAGAAATTTGGGCACAAGTTAGCTCAGTGCCTCTGGCTCAGGATCCCTCACAAGGGTACAATCAAGGTGTCCACTGGGGCTGCTCAAGCAAGAAGTTTAATTTTTTAAGAGAAACCAATGGCTAGGCAATTAATTAGTACATTTTTTAAAAGCTAAGATGTATAGGGGGAAAAGTCAATGATATTTCTAAAAGAGTGATTTATCTCATTTATAAAAGTAAAAAGAGTAATTGAAAATATTTTAAACAGATTTTCAGTACATGGTTGATTCTGAATGAGTAGTTCCCATGGGAGGGCAGAGGCATAGATTTACTGAAAATTCAAAAGCATTTCAACTTGGCTTTAGGATACAGGGAAGGCAACATGTCTGTATGAACTTTAAGCCTCATCCTCTCAAGCCCACTACAGCATTCCCGTATTAAAAACCTCTGGAGCCCCCTCACTCATAGGTTCAAGCTCAGGGTGTGTGGCCTCACTCTGGTCATCCCCTCCTCTTCAGTTTTCTCACACTCCCAGTCTCCCTCCCCAGATTCTGTGCTCCATTCACTGCCCCACCCAACCACTCATCAGACTCCTTCCAAACACAAGTCGATTCTTCTGTCTTGGCCATTCTCCCCACCTGACTTATCTGTTAGACTCACAATCATCTCTTGGATTTTACCTCAAATATCTCTTCCTCAGAGACATATACTCAGTCTGGATTAATTTTCCCACAGCCCCTTTATACATCGCTCCTGTCCTTTAGGGCATAATGTAGTTGATAATTATATATTGATGTACATTGTTTGATTGCTACTTGTCTTCCCAACTGGATCAAGCTTCGTAAGGGGAAGGTCTGGGCCTCCCTGAACCATCATTCTCCCACCTTCACCCAGCATAGTCTGGGACTTCATACCTGATGACTGGACTCGCACGTTCCTAGTCACTTACCTGGCACCACCCTAAACTGTCTAAGTAATGAAGAGGGAGCAAGTATGGGTATCCATGAATGAGATTCTTAAAAATCAAATTTAGTTTGAAACATACAGTTGTCTAACGAAACAGCCTAAAAGCTCAAATAGTCATTATCTCCAAATTTTCTCTATCAGTCTATCAGTGGAAAGTCTTGCTTGCTTGGATATTATTCACTAAAATTATCACTCCTCCTGTCACTCATTCTCTCTAAGACCTTTGACCTTTGCTCTTTCTCTACAACTAGAGTTAGGAATGAAGAACACTGGAGGTAACTTCTCACTGAAGTCCACCTGCCAAGACAATGCATTTGTATCCAATGACTTAGTCCCCACTCTGGCTTCTAGAAAAGATGAGAGGCTCACTTTTCTTTTCATAGGAAAGTGAAAACAACTTCAGTTTGTATTATCTACTTATTTGGATTATTATGACCATTATTACAAATAATCATGACCTGGTAACACAAAGGCTTTCCCATTTTAAGTTTTTGTGGAAATTATCCTTATCAGAAAGGGTTACTTATTATCAAAGCCAAGCTGTTGAAAATCAGCAATAGCCAACCATATCCCACTGAGGTCCAGACTATGAGTCATCTCTATTTTTTTTTTAAGTTAGTTACATGTTATTCATTCATTTGCTTATTTGTTCAGCAAGTATTTGCTGATGACTGTCTTTATGCTAGGTCTTAAGATCATGAGAATCTCCCCATAACCTGAGGAGTCCACAGTCTTTTGCAGCAAAAATATATTGCTTTTACTCAAATGAGAATCAAAGAAAAGAGAGATGCATTCATGTCAGAACATAGGAATGATCTTCATAAAATGTAACTGTGACTTGAATAGTAAGTCATCAAGATGGACTTGGATTATGTGGCACCATGACATCCTGAGGAGTAAGCAGAACAAGCACAGGTCAGCTCGTGTCTACAAGGACACACACCATGTCTGTGAGTGTCTGATGGCCTTCCTTCTAGGAATTTTTAACTGTGATCCTGTCTCAGGGCCAACAAAACATTTTTTTGGTTTTCATAAGTTCTCTACCCCCAAACCAAATGACCACCCAAAGGTACACTTTCGGCTTCCCCTTTGTTTCCAAGTTTCTAAGACCAACCACATGTCAAGTGCCTCACTAGAAAACTCATAGGACTCAGCATATATTCACACTCACAGCTAAGGCTTACTGTAGCCAAATAATAAACAACAGGATCAGCAAGGAAGAGAGACATGGGCAGAGTCTGAAGAAATTTCATTTATAGGCTTCAGATGTTCTCTCCCTCCCGTGAGTGGACACCCAGAATGTGCTTCTTTCTTTACCAATGAAAAGTACCATGATACATGTCAAGTTTCTGCCTAGGGCAGCCCATTAGAGACTCAGCACCAAGATTTTTATTGGGGCTGGCTACATGGACATTCTTTGTCTGGCAATTACAAAAATTCCAGGCTCCTAGAATAAAGCAGGTGTTCACCATAAATTACAGTGTTTGCACAGTCTAGGCATGGTGAATCATCCTTATCCATTAGGGAGTGAAGAGAACATTCCAAAAGCCAAGTTCCCAGATGCCAGCCAATGGCCCTTCTAAAGATAGCAGCCTCAGGCTTGCTATATTAACTCTTTCCCGCATACTATTTTTTAAACTTCTTCTTCCAAAATATATGTTGTAGGAAATAGAAAATTCATATTTATTTCTCTTAATGTACAGGGCTAAAGAAAATGTGGTTAGCCTCAATTGTAGATACTAGTATCACTAGAATTATTACTAACATTTATGATTTTTAGATAAATATTACTATTAATATTGCTATTAATTCTAGTAGTAATTATTAGCAATAATGACAATATTATTAATTCCTATGATTAACATGCTATTTATTATTTCCATGTAATATTCCTATTAGTAATTCACTCAATGATCATTAACCTTCTTTGAAAATTTTTTACATGCTGAGATCATGAAAATCTAAGGAGATTCTGTGTACAGTGCCTTATTTATGTTTGGTTCTAATCTGTTACCTTGTTTAACAGGACAGACTTGCTGCAGCTTGAAGGAACCAGCCATGGATTTCAAGCGTGTGAAGGACTATTTATCCTGGCTCTACTATCAATATCAAATCATTAGCTGCTGTGCTGTCTTGGAGCCTTGGGAGCAATCTATGTTCAATACCATCCTACTAACCATCTTTGCTATGGTGGTGTACACCGCCTATGTTTTTATCCCCATCCACATTCGCCTGGCTTGGGAATTTTTCTCCAAAATGTGTGGCTATCACAGTACAATTTCTAATTGATCTTTTCTGCATTCTGCGAACTGGCATTGCATATGTGTATGCTGCTTCCAACGCATTGATTTAGGTGAATACTGTGGCTTCTTTCACTGTCTGACCAGGAAAGCTCTCCCCTCTCTATGCAGTCTTAGATCCTGCCTGAAATTTGAGATAGATGTCTCTTTAGGTTCTTTTGTACACGCTATGTTGTGCATTAGACCATGGATAACACAATGACCTTACGTCACATACCATATTCTCTCAACTTAAATCTATAAGTTTAGATTTTGTTTTTAATTGGTAAATTGCCTATAAGCTTCTTCTGGAAGATAGGCTCATAAGAGACCTATCAGAGGCATATTTAAAATGCTCCCTTGAAACCTATTCTGTAGTGAAGGATATATTTTTTAAAAATTTGTTCATAAGCTACTGTCAAAGTATCCTATCTTTGTTTACAACATACAAAAAGACCTGAATAAATTATATAGACCCCTAAAGTCTTATTTTCTAGGAACCTGCTGATTCTAAAATTCTTTTCCTTCAAGTGCAAAAGAATTGAAGGCATTGGTTGAAGGCAATTAACTCCGATCAGACACGGTTCATGAATTGTTTCAAATGCCTCTAAAAGTCTGGCTTTATAACAGTTCAAAATCAACAGTGTTGATTTTAGATAACCCAGTAAGTACTATAATACAAAATAATTTTAAGCATAAGAAAAAATATATAATCAAAATAAATTCAGATATTGTGATTGTGATGCCGCCTTGCCTTGCATGATGCTGAGGGGAAAGAGACAAGAAATTGCCTCCTTTCTGAGCTTTCACTCAGTGGAGAGGGTGGTAGGGATCATATATTGGGCTACAGGAAGAAAAGCTAATAGATAGGCTGGAAGTAATATTCTACCAGCAGGAACTTGACAGCTTCAGTTAAATGCTTTGATATAGTGGCTCCTTTGTAGAGCAAAAACAAGATTTATTAAATTTACTTCAAAGTGTTTATCTTAGAAACCAATACAAGTTTTTAATTATACTGTTGAGTCAAATGTGAATGCCAAAGAACAAACCTTGCAGTTTTCCTTTCCTCTCAATAAATATTAATGTTAGTAATTCTGGAGGGTAAAAGATATAAATAGTTTTTGGATAATATTTGCACCCTTCTTTGTGTTATGAAAGAAAATTTCAAGGAGAGCTAGAGAGAAAGATGCTTGGCATGCCAAATTACCTTGCATGTTTGTTAAAAAACAAAACGTGTTTTGAAGATAAACCAGATCTGAACATGTATTTGCTGATTTTTGCAAAATAAAATTAGGTTTAATTTTATAAATAAAATATCCACCTCCAGATTTCCTTTTTCCTCCTATTGCACTCAACACATAGATGCTTACATCCATACTTCTCTGCAAACATCATTTCTTACTAATCCAAGGTGGCAACTGATCTTAAGATGGTAGGGTAAGACTACATTTATCAAGAGTCTTCTACATGGCGGACATGCTTTACATGTTCAAATAGGTATTAAGGTCTCCCAGTTACAGATAAGGAACCTAGAACTTAGAAAAAGTACATTTCATGTTCAAGGTCCTTTAACTACTAGTGGCAAAGCCAGGAAGCAAATCCAGGTCAGGACCATACTGGGCCCTGAAATATTTGCAACATAGAAGCCCAGGGGAGGACAATGTGAGTAAATGAAAGTTAATTGTCTGAGGGCCCCTCACATGCTAGGAAGCAGAATGTCATCAATAAAAGGGGTGAGGGCCTGGGGATATAGCCAAGATCAGAAGAACAACAAGCCCAGATCTCAGCTCTGCTTCTGCTGCTTCTGTAGTGCTGTGTTTCCCATTTCTATGTTGTCCAGGCCCATGGGCCCATTTTATAAGAACGCTTTCACTTTTAAATATTTCACAGAGGATTCTCAGTTAAGCATGAACTTGGACGCATTCCCAGTTCACAATGATTCAACACCCTTATATACATGGACCCCTGCTAAGTACTCTTGGAATTCAATCACTGACCTTCTTAAATGCATTGACCTTCTTAAAATCCTCCTTCTAAAAATAAGAATTAAAATAAATGTGAATAGACACAGTAAAGCTTAATAAAGGATATTGCAAAGCACTGCCCCAGGATGTCACTTCAAAGGTAAGCATTTCCTCTGAGCAATCAAAATAATAAATGCAGGGTCCAAAAAATATAACTGACTGTAGTTGGAAAAAAAAACTCTCTGCATGCAGAAGGAAGAAAGCTCTACATGCTCTTCTCTGTCAATTTTGCAGACTAGGCAGAGATGCACTTTACCTTGACCATAGTTAGCCTAGATAAGCAATACTTTTTATATGTTTTCCTTTGCTTCTATAATGTGTATATTTCAATGGTATGTACAGAACTTAAAAAAACAAAAAGCTAGGAGTTTCATGGTTTCAATGGGCTTGCATTTGTCACTCGCTAAACTAGGAATCATAAAATATTCCTTCATTGGTATTGTCTAAGTCAACAACTGTTTCTGCTTACTTGTGCAACAGCAAACACAAAAGGCCAAGAAATCACGCAGTTTTAACATTGCGATAGCACTGGTTGGTCTTTATTAACAAGTCATGACTGCAAAAAAAAAAAAAATCTCTAGTCGACATTCTCTACTTCTTTCTTCTTCTATCACTAACATATTTGGATCTTCTCACTATTCAAGCATGTAACCCTGGAAGGCAGGACATTTGTCCTTATTTCTCATTTCTCTGGCCTCCTCAGTTTTCTGGCCCAATGCCTGGTACAGAGCTAAACAGATACATGCAGTACGGAGCATGACAGAGTTCCCCATACCTTGTGTCCACACAGAAACAAGGAAGCGTAGTGTTTGTGTTGAGTCACCTTAGGACATCAACCTCTATTTACCGAAGAGTAAATTCTTCATTTACCCATTCATTCAACAAATGTATTAAAAGTCAACCATGTGTTGATGGGTAGATAGAGGAATGGAAAGATGGATAAATACGTGCTGAAGAAAGTACAGTAGAAACTAGGGGTGAGGTATTCAGGTGTTCATTATAAAGTTCTCTATAGTATATGCTTGAGATTTTTTATTTTAAAAATGCTGCGGGGAAAGGCCATCATGTCCATTATTGCACTTGCCACTAGGAACCAAAGATGAACAAGACAAAAATATCCCTGAATTTATGAGTCATACAATCTGGTAGGCAAAATGATACAATAAAAAAATAAGCAAATGAACTGTTTACAAATTATTGTAAAGTCTTATGAAAGAAACAGCAGAGTGTTGGAGAGAAAGCAAGAGGATGGGGGAGAGGGGACTGCATTAGAGTAATCCAAACTTCCCTCACTGCAGGTCTTTCAGCAGGTGCAGTGTGGGATGGGAGGTCATCTACACTCTAATTGAGGCCACTGGTTGTTGTATGTGAGAAGATGGAATGGGGGCATAAGTCTGAGCAGATGGAGCCAACACAGATGAGAGCCAGACTAAGGTGGTGGCATCAGAGACAGAGACACAGTGTAATGGGATGGAATTTTTGGAGCTATAAAGTCAACATATCTTGCTTATGGGTTGGAGCAAAGGAATAATTTCATTAAATACATAAAGTATTTTTTAAAAATCATCTAAAGGAAACTTCCTCATTTTGGGAAAGTTATTTGCAGAGTGATTAGCTGCCCTAAAGAAAGGATATAGTCTTTGAGAGGTCCAAGGAAACAAACTTCATATATTTTCACCTACTTTTTCTAGCTTTTGAAGCTTCACTGTATTTCAAGAGTCCTTACACTTCTTATTGAAAGGAAAGACTACAATTTTCCACCATGAAATAGAATGTTATTCTCTAGGTACATTGCATCATTGAAGTTGACTAACCAAAACACCAGTAGCATTGTTATTCCTGCAGATTAAATTAAACCAACACTAAATTCTAGAGCTTGAAAAGGCTTTGAGAGCAAACTTCATAGTTTGTGTTCTCTTTGATTCATTCTTGAATTATTATGTTGATAAAAATGAATGTGATAGTATTGAGGAGATTTAATGGTGGGGTTAGCAGGGAAGAGAGGACCAATTTTTTATTTCAATTATTTGCTTGGATATTATAAGGAAAGAGGAGGCAGAAGGAGTTCCAAAATAAAATTACAGTTGCTTTTACTGTAATACCAAAGTCTATTTTTGTAGCAGTGATGACGCATTCCATTGACAATATTCATACTCCTAATCATTTCCACATGAAATTTAAAATTCAAATTGCTCCTTTTTATTGTTGAATTTCTACTTCTAACAGAGATAACACTTAACCCAATGTCTGATTGTGGGGCAGAGAGAGACTGCAAAATGGAGGCAAGGGCCCCCTATGCCCCACCTTCCAGCCTCTGCTGGTACGGCCGTCCCCACACACAGCAGGTGAGTTCCCTGGGTGGCACCATCTCCATCACTCGGGAAGCACTATTGGAGAGAGCCTCATGTCACTCAGCCTGGATTCCCACTCAGTGATGACTCTTGACTGGAGAAAGGGAAGAGGAGAGAAAATGTGAGAGAGTAGTGGAGAAGGAAATGGCAACCCACTCCAGTGTTCTTGCCTGGAGAATCCCAGGGACAGAGGAGCCTGTTGGGCTGCTGTCTATGGGGTCGCAGAGTCGGACACGACTGATGCAACTTAGCAGCAGCAGCAGCAGTGAAGAGCAAAAAGGAAAAGGAAGAAGCATTATCCTTTTGTTTTCAGAGCTTACATGGGAAGGCCTCACTTCTTAAACAGCACATTAAAAAGCAGAGACATCCCTTTGCCAACAAAGGTCCATCTAGTCAAAGCTATGGTTTTTCCATTAGTCATGTATGGATGTGAGAGTTGGACTATAAAGAAAGCTGAGCACCGAAGAATTGATGCTTTCGAATTGACAGCAAGGAGATCAAACTAGGCAATCCTAAAGGAAACCAACCCTGAATAATTACTGGAAGGACTGATGCTGAACCTGAAGCTCCAATACTTTGGCCACCTGATGGGAAGAGCTGGCTCATTGGAAAACACCCTGGTGCTGGGAAAGATTGAGGGCAGGGGGAAAAGGGGGTGACAGAGAATGAGATGACTGGATGGTATCACGGATTCAACGGACATGAGTTTGAGCAAACTCCGAGAGATAGTGAAGGGCAGGGAAGCCTGGCGTGCTGCGGTGATGGGGTCGCAAAGAATCAGACATGACTTACTGACTGAACAACACCACCTCCAAGTAAATTACAATGCTGCTCCTCTGTCCTTATCTCTCCAAGAACTACCCTAATCTTTTATTTTTTTCTAACATGAGTCATAACTAAATGCTTCACATCTGGTTCATACTAATATTTCGGTTTCTTTAGTTAAAATAATTCACTTTTACCCAATGTTAAAACCTGAATAATCAGGCAGCTAATCTCTCCATTATCCAGTAGGTCTTTGGTCTTCCCTTCTCTTATAGCCTGGCTTATAAGGTTCCCTCTGCCTCACCTCATCTCCACTCCTCTCCATCACTATTTCTCAAGGTTAGGTCACTTCATTACAAAATCAGAGTGGAGTGAAATCTCTCCAGTGACTTTTCCAATTAAAAAGTCTACAGTCTATGAAAGTCTAGCTTCAGCTTCCTGAAGCTTTGGTTATTGACAATCGTCTGACCTCTCTCTGAAATCCTTCCTAATCCTAGCATTAACCATCATTGTTGTGGGGGAGAAAAAAAAAAACATAGTCTATAAATAAAACAAATGAACAAACAATTACACAATATCCCAAAGAGCAATCAATCAGTCTTTTACCTGTGGCTGAGGTGAGAAAATCTATCCACTCAATGAATAGTGGGTTTATGGGAGAGGCCTCTCTGGGGGCTTCAGCTTGCAATTCAGCAGCTACACCTAATCCATACCCCATCCTCCCAATGCCCCACAGCCCCTCAGTCCTTTTAACCTCCTCCTAGCCCTCACCCTGCCAAGTATTACATGTGGCCCCAGGAAGGTTTTACTGTCATTCACTGCGACCTCAATTGTCACCGCCGGATGGGAGAAAGATGAGGAATCAGAGGTGAAGACGTATAGCTCCAAGTAGAATTTAAAAATGAGGGAAGGCGGTTCATGCCCTGATCTAGCCAATAGACAAAAGATCCAAAAAAATCAGCTGTTGGATATGATCTTCTTTTAGTTTATCTCTTACACCTTATACAAAGGCAATAGCATCCTCCCTGCCCAAGTTCCATTTTCAAGAACCTTAGAAATGTTAGGTAGTTAGAATAGGGAAAAGGAGTCCAGAATGGCAGTGGCTAAAAGATAAGGAAGGGAGAAGCCTACAAAAATAGAACAAAGGAAGGTCCGAGGACCGGAGTGAAGACCTCAGGTAGAACTAACAACACTCCTGGCTAGCCCAATTTACACAGGGCAGGCCCAGGGGGAGAAAAAAACATATAAGAGGAGCCAAAGGGCCGGGGCTCTCTCTCGCTCTCTCTCCCGTGCGCGCTGGGGCACTCTTCTCTTTACGACTTTGGGTCAACGTGGCCTCACGCCTACAGGATGGATTGTCCTGCTATTTTCTAAATAAAATAGAGCTGTAACACTGATTTGTCTAAGAGCTATAACACGGTCTGTTGAGACCTGAGAGCTATAACACGGTCTGTCCAAGACCCGAGAGCTGTGACACGCAGAGGGCTTTAATGTCCGTCACTCCAAATCTTTGTTGTGATGAGACAGAACCGAGGAGCACACACTCGCCTGACAGAAAGTACCTGGCTGCAAAGAAGGGGAGGGAAGAAGAAAAGTCCATTGTCCAAATACGCATATTTTGTGCCTCTCCTATGTCATTTTCCACAAAATTATCCAGCTGTCATTTTCTGGAGAGCAGAGACTATGCTTTTTTGCCCCATGTATTCTTGTAAAAGTTCATTAAGTGAATTTAATTGATGATTTGAAAAGACCCTGCTGCTGGGAAAGATTGAGGGCAGGAGGAGAAGAGGACAACAGAGGATGAGATGGCTAGATGGCATCACCGACTTGATGGACATGAGTTTGAGTAAACTCCGGGAGTTGTTGGTGGACAGGGAGCCCTGGCATGTTGCGGTTCATGGGGTCACAAAGAGTCAGACACGACTGAGCAACTGAACTGATCTGAAGTCATTTTTACGATTCCAGGTTAGGAAGCATAGAATCATATTCCAGACATGATTTGTCATTATAAATTGTATTGAATGATTCTTCTATAAGGAGAGTTCCCAAACTCTGAACAAGTAGGTGATGATTTTGAGAAATTGTTCCCCATCCTTTGTATTTTCCTACCTGCCGCTCCTTCTCTCTGCTCCTACATTTATTCTCACAGCAATCCCTACACTAGAGTTGTTAAAAAGGAGGATCAAAAAAACCAGGCTAATTGATACATTTGCTCCCCAAGGACCACATCATTGATTCATATTTCAGGCTAAACATTAGAATCATCTGCGACCTTTGAAAACCACCACTGCCTGGCCCACCCAAAAAATTAATTCACAATCCCTAGAGCAGGCCCCCAGCATGGGAGAGCTAAAAGTCCCCAGGTGAGTCTAATATTCAGCCAAGATTGAGAACCACTTTACCAGGTTTTCAGCAATGCTAATTAAGTCACTCACATTCAGCGTATAACCAGACACTCCACTTACTTTCTCCCATTTGCCAGGTTCCCTGAACATGTCTATGATATAGCCAAGTCTCTACTGTTGGTCTAGATTCACTCTTAACTGTAACAAACACCACTTCCCTACAGTTTTTTAGTAAAAGTACTTAACACTCCCATAAGGGCTTAAAGTGCTAAATCATTAAGAATATCACACTCCCTGCTGGATATCGTTCCACGTAATGATGTCTTCAATCATTTCATCATGCATCATTTAAACGCTGTAAAATATCACAATTTATGCTTACAGGCACAAAGCTCTAAGTATCCTCAGTCTGCTGTTGATGAGCCTGGCGGAGCTTTTCAATTTGCAACCTTAGTACAAGATCATGTCACAATAATTTGGTTAAGCCAGATAGATAGTGCCATCAACACTGCTGCAGCGCAAGAAAGGCTTATGGATTTCACTACAATGGTGTAGGGCATCTCCTGGATGAATGAGTGTGTCATGTTTCCTATTGTTTCATTTGCATCTACATGTCTTTAATAAATATGTGATATTGTCAAAATCAGAAACAGAGACCAGCCTGGAAAATTCCATGAGCAGAAACAATCAGTTCAATCATACAAGCAAATCTTAATTTAGTTTTTTTACAAGACCGACTTGACCTGGGTCATTTCTTGCTTATGCCTCTGAAAATTAAGAGCAAAACTTACAACTGTTTCCCCAAACAGATTATGTGGCAACCACTAACCCAGTTCCCTATCATTTAACAAAATTCTAATATTATAACCAATCATGGTGAAGAAAAAAAAGGCACTGTCTTCCCAATGAATAATTTGTTTTTCAGCAATACACTTTGAGCCGCATTCCATGTTTTGGTTTGAGGGTTCCTGGTATGTGAAGCGTCTCTGTGATGTGTACACAATCAACTTTTACTGATTACCAGTTCAATGAATGATTCATTGGTTTTACTTCTGTTACTGATGAACTTTTGACAACACATCTACACACATGCATATACACATACATACACGTGTATTTTTATATATGTATATTTAACCATTTATTAATAAAATTACATTGATGTACTTGGTGTCAGAAGCCATTCTAATTAGGAACTAAAGCCAAGTGATATGTTAGGAAAATAAACACCATTATATATGATGGAATGACAAATATCAACCAAAGAATAGAAAAGTCCAAGTTCTAGTTCTCACTCTGGCTGGCTGTGTGGCACTTGGGCAAGTCACTTAACTTCTTTAGGCTCTAAGTCTCTCTGAGGTGAAACAGGGGACTCACCAAGGAATGCCGTATGTGGTTTTATTTTCTTGGTTCCTCCAATCATTGGCAGGGCCTCCCAGGAGGCCCATGGTGAGAAACATTCTAAGGTTGCATCTTCTCACTGGAAAGAATACCATTATCAATATATCAGAATCTGTCATGAGCTCAGGAGTAGGGAAGTGGAGTGTAAGTTCCACTGGGCCAAATACCGAAGGATTACTTTCCCAGACCACTGCAGTGAATAGAGACGAGTAGAAATAAAACGAAAACAACTACACCACCTTAACCAGTAGTTTTTATAGCCTTATAAAAGTGTGTTCCTGCATCCTGGTAAAAAGTTGTCTTTACCCAACTCACTTATCCTTGACGTACATCTCAAATTCTACCTCTTTTACTAGACCAACCACATGCCAGAACAATAATCGGTAACACATCAGTAGCGTTTACAATGTGTCAAGCAGTGTTGTAAGCATTTTGTACACATAATCCATTAAATTCTCACAGCAACCCTCTTGGGTAGATACTATTTATCCCTATTTTATAGGTGGAGAAAGCTGAGGCACAGGTTAAGTGACTTGCTCAAGATTACAGTCAGTGAGAGAGCTGAAGTGTGAACCAAGGCACTGTGCTAAAGAAATGTGCTTAACCATCGGATGAAATGGTACATTCTGAATATCCAGGTCAACCATCCCCATACCATACATTTTTTCTTTTTCTTTTTTCTTTTTTTTTTGCATTCTATCATTTTCTGATTGTGTGAGTACAGGAGATCTATTAGTATGGAAAGCACTCTGAGATTGAGACATAATTTTATAGAGGGTGACCATACATTCTCATTTTCTGACTCTGTGTCTTTGGAAGGAGGTGGGGAAATTCAGAGAAGCCTTCCTACATGAAGTGATGCCTGAGTCACCGAGTTATTTAAGGATAAATACCAATTAGTCATGTTAAAATTGGGAGTTAGGACCAGTTTGTTCTCTAATACAAAGATTCTCCCTTGCCAATGATCACATTGTTTGGACTCCAGATTACATCCTTTTGTAAATGAAGTTGACTATCCCTTCCCCAAATTCAAAGAAAACACTAAATTACCTGTAAGAATAAAGTTCAGTCCTAGGGTAGTAACAGGACCCCCAGAGCTGGAAGCACAGACCCGGGAGAGGACGTGGTGAAGAAGAAACCTCTGGCCACTGCTGAGGAGAGCGGCAGGAAATGCCAACATGTCCTGGCAGAACTGGAGGTTGCCCTTGGACACCTAGAGGGTCTTTTTGCCTGAACATCAGCACAAGTGCTGACGCTCCTTGGGGGCAATGCCCGAAGTTCCAAGGAGTTCTATTTTAATCAATAGAAATTGATAAAAGGCCAGAGGAGGAACTCAGGCAGTGCTTTATTGGGACTCACGCTGCTGCAAAGGGAGAGAAAATGAATAACAGGTGCCCTTGCTCACATTCTCCAAGGAAGGCACGCTGGTTCCTTAAATGGGGGGAGGGGAGGGGCGGATAGGCGGACAGGCCAGAAGGATGTCTTAAGTGGTCTGCTCACCTTCTTGGTAGTGCTGTCTGCAGGTATCATGGTAGGACCCTGCTTTTGCTCTCAGCACATCAGAAAGCTTAGTTGGTTTGTGGCATTTTGTATTTGATTGTTCATGATTTGCCCCACCTGCACTTGAGCATAGTTATCTTCAGTCCCTAATTGTTTCTTTATGTTCTGCTGCTTCAGGAGATATTTGTCGAAGTACAACTGCAAGCCTGCCAGCACAGAGTCCCAGGTCCCAGCCGGTCTCAGTCCTACCAGCTGGACTTGCACTGACTGACCATCAATCGCAAGGACCCGAGCCTGAGCTCAGCAGGTTGCTTGCGCCGTCTCTTGCAAGCCATTTTCCGAGCGGACGCCTTCAGTAAGCTGCAGCAACTCTGTTCATGGGCTCCATGGTCAGAGCACAAGGCAGCTGTGACTGTGGAGATTGGTCTGGACCCAAGCTCAGCTGTAGAGTGCCCAGCCAGGGTCACAAACTGACCTTGTTCTGTAGATGACTCTCCACGCCCAACACAGCTTGGGAAGATTACATTTGGCTCCAGGCACTGGCCTCACTGAAAGTCGTCCATGGGTGAATCGGCACGGTTCTTAATCATGAACACAACGGCTAAGTTATCTTTCCTCTGGTGGCAGCTAGTGACTCATCTTTTGTTTGGAGCTGGACACGCCCTGCCGAGAGGAAGTTTCTGTCCTGGTTGCCTGCCTGTCTCTCTTCCTCAGACGTCCTGGCGGGCTCATGGTATGGTTAGGGCTGTAATGCTGTGACAGAACATCTTTTTGAATCAAAGACTAATTTTCCCAGAGAGTGCGGAGTTGAGTATTTCTATTTGAGGTAGGAAAGCAAACATGGACCCATAAATAGACCCTCATATGGTCCTTTTCTCCTATTTTCTGTGGCTTTCATAACTTTTACCAGGGACATAATGTGGGTATGACTCATGAACCTAAATATAATACGAATTGATTCATAGTAACTTTTGCTGAAACTCAAAAAAAAAAAATTCAGTCCCATCATAATCATGGTAGCTTACTTTAAATGTGGAAAGCTTTAGAAAGGGGAGGAAAGATTTAATGAAACTCTTGATACCAAAAAATTAGGAACTTTATGGCTCCAAAAAATATTTGGAGCCAAATATTTCAGGACACAAGAGAATGAGGGAAACAGTTTCTTCTTACAGTCAAGAACTTCAGACTCTCCAATAAATCAAAGGTAATGAGCTGGTAACTCCATGAGGATGTGAGAGAAAAGATGCTACATTTTAGTGAGTTTCAGACAAATAAAAATTGATTCTACTTATACTCTGAGACCTCGTTTAGGGAGGATTAGGCTAATAGGAAAGCAGGCTAACCAGAGAAAGAATAAGAGGGAACCACGTTGGAACTTCATCTTTATTTGTTTCTGGTTTGGTGATCATGATTTTAACAGTCATATGTTTTCAAATTTATTTTAATAATGAATAATGTTCAACCTGACCACAACGGCGACTTCTTCCATAGCCAAGCAGAGATACTAGCCTTGTAAGACACATTTACCTGTAATAGCTGAATGCACTGAGACACTCAGAGAAGAAAGGCAGGAAGGACAATTTTCACTTCTCCAAAGCCACACCAGAATGGCTCTGAGTTAATTACCATAATTAACCCAGCTTAAAATTCAATCTGCTCTAAAGATGATCATATATCCGGAAACTCGAAGGTGCCTGCCTGCCAGGTGATGGGCAAGGGGAAAAGTTGATAAAACTTATCAGAAGGGTGGGAGCCCAAATCTTCCACAGACAGAAATCGACTTATAAACAATAAGAAACCAGTCAGAGATGATTTCAGTTTACCATCAAAATCTGGGCAAAAGGGAAAATAATCAGGAGCTAGGAGAACAGAAAGAGGGAGCCCAGACCGAAGTGAGAAAACTCAGCACCTGCAGTGGGAATACTGCCCGAACCTCCCCAGCTCCCAACCCTGGTAAAGGGTGTCTGAAGGTTCTAAATTCCAGAGAGGTTGCGGAGAGTTTGGTCAACCTGATCCAGTGCCCAGTGCCAAACACCAGCTCCACCCAGTCCAAGGGACTCTCAAGAGTCTCCTCAGGATCTCCTTCAGGGCTTCATTTAAGGTTCTGCCTTGATTTCTCAGTGTTGACCTTATTTCTTCAAAGACATTGTGAGCTAGTAAGTTCAATAGAGGACAGCAGCTATGTTCTGAGTTCTCAGCAAGTGGTAAGTAGACACTTGATGATTGATTAATTTTATTAGATTTAGATACAATTGTGATACAACTCATTTTAAAGATGAGATACAGTCCCAAAAAGCAGATTACCACAGCTAACTGGGAGAATCAAAACTCACTTTGTCTTCCTGTAAAGTTGCAAATGAGTTCTCAACAGAAAAAAACTGCATGCTCAGAATTTTAAAAGAAATAACATTTAAAAAATAGCACAATTTTTAAATCACACTTGCCGAGGAATAGCAAGGTATTTTGATGCAGAATGAGAAATGGAATACAAAATAAATCAGTAAAATTCCTCATGCAAACTACAATATACTGATGTTCTCAAAGAACTTTATCCTGTCAACTTGCCTGGTCCTCTAAAGTTAGGCCTAAAGATTTCAACTGTTTCTTCCCTTTTCAAGAAGAGAGAATCTCTATCCTGTCTTTTTTTTTTCTTAATTTTTTAAAAAGTTTCTATTTTGAAATAATTCAAAAATTTTAAAAATAGTACAGCTTCCATATAACCTTTACTTACTGTCTTCTGATGTTAACATGTTGTATAACCTTAGCACAAGTATCAAAACCAGGAAATTAATATACCAACATTCAGTCAATACAATTGACTGAACTATAGATCTTATTTTAATTTCTTTAGTTTTTCTCTTAATGTCTTTTTGCTGTTCCAGGATCAATTCAGGATCCCACATTGCATTTGACTGTCTCCCTAATTGCCTCCAACCTGTGACAATTTCTCAGTCTTTCCTTGTCTTTTATGACCTTTAAACTGTAGTAGACGGGTATTTTGTAAAATATCACTCAATTTGGGTTTAAGTGATAGTATCTCATGATTAAAGAGAAGTTTATACCTTTTTTGACAAGATATCTGCAAAAGTGATCTTGTGTAATTCTCAGTGCATTATATAAAGAGGTAGGAAATACTGTTATATCTCAGTACCAGTAACATTGAACTTGACCATTTGGTTGCTATAGCATCTGTTCGATTTCTTCATTGCAAATTACTGTTACAAGTTATCATTTTTCCCTAGGGAGAGACAGTTTTGAGATTTTGCTAATATCCTGTTTATAAATAGCTTTCAACCACTGATTTTATCCATCAGTGGATCTTGCCTGCAATAATTATTACTGTGGTATTTGCCTAATGGTGGCTTGTATTTCCCTCATTCCTTCTGTATTATTGGAATTCAGTAAACAGGAATGTTTCCTAATATAATATTGATTTATGCTCCTCAGCAGATGTCTAGTATGGATAATACAGCCCTGGAAGCCTTGGAGGTCCTAGTCTAGTAATAGCTCTGCTCTAATAAGCTTTATTAATTTGGGAATGTGTCTGTTTTATACTTTGAAGCCAAAGAAAGTAGCCTAAAGGATGTTTTTTAGAAAAAAGAAGCAAGAGGAGGAGGAGAGGAGAAAGGGGAAGAGGAAAAGGAGAGAGGGAGGGGAAAAAAGGTAAATTAACTTTTGGGGTCTTTTTCTTAACTACCAGGAACTTCGAAAACAAGGAGTATTTTAAAGGGACATTTTCAATGAGATATTCTCATATTGAATTACAAAGAAAGATCTAGAAACAAAAACACATTTCTGGCACTCGTGCCCCCTGGATGAGTTACACAGCAGGATAATACATTTCTGAGGTTAGTACATACCAATACAATCACCATTATGACTTTCCCTCTCGTCTTTTAGAATAAGTATATCTTGAAACAGGAAAAAGGGGGCTCAAGCCACAGTACAAACTAGCAGAGTAGTAACTGCCTCCAATCTTGATGACCTTTGTACCCCATGCAGGAAAGTATTAATGGAACATAGTGCACAGTGATTCTCAAACTGGGAAATAGGTATATTCTGGGTCAATCAGGATTGACCCAATCTGGGTCACTCAGTACTGACAGCAGATACTAATTCCAGTGCTCATAATTTTTCACTGTGGTTTATAATCAGATTATTATTAATTGATCACTTGAAAGGATAGCATTTAACTTCTATGTGCTAATAGGCATAACTGAATGCATTTGAGCTGGCATGTCCTAACATCCAAATGACAACATTCTATGTCTGATATTGTACTTAGGTGGTTTATGTTAACCAATTACAAAGATAAATTTTGAGTTTGAAGTGATGCTCAAAATTGAAAGACATTGTCATGGACTAAAACCCTATTTCTTAAGTAACTTAATAAACTGAGATTTTGCTATATATCATGAAAATTACAGTATGCAAAACATACTCTACTGAAGCAGTCTAATGATGAAAGAACTGAGGCAGGCCTAGAATGGAAATGAGGCACCAAGGTCAACTGGAGGCCAAATTACCTCATTTTGTGCAACCTAAAAGCTTAACAATAGTTTGAGGAGGGAAATATTCGTTGGAGAGTTGTATCACTGTATACACATTAATCCAGATTAGTAACATAATCATTAGTACTATCTAGGAGGAAAGTATATGTAGCCCTCTGATCTAATTAGCTTAAAAAAGTTCACTATCAGAACATGTAATTGTAGAAATACATGGAAAATGTTTTTGTTAATATTCCTTCCTACTATTGAACTGAACCATTGACAATTTATGGGCTTCACAGGTGGCGCTAGTGGTAAAGAACCCATCTAACAATGCAGGAGACATAAGAGACACAGGTTCTATCTCTGGCGGAAAGATCCCTGGAGGAGGGCATGTCAACTCACTCCAGTGTTTTTGCCTTGCATGGACAGAGGAGCCTGGCATCCAAAGGGTCACAAAGAGTCAGCAACAACTGAAGCAACTTAGCACACACGCATTGGCAATTTAATTCAAGTATGTTAAACTGAATTACATTAACATTGACAGTTTAATATTTATTTTGAAATTTTGTTAGTTCTTCACTTATTCTGGTTTTATAGTTGTGTGCCACCTAGAAGCACAAGGAATTTTATACCTATATGTATTTAAGCCACAGAATAATAACATAATTCAAGTCACTATGGTAGGCAGGGGTCCAAAGAGGGAAAAAAAGACCAGAGTAATAAGTTGAACAAATTATAAACAAAATGACCTTATTTTTGTAAAAATAAAACAGCTATGTAGGTGCTTATAAATATGCAAATTTGTAAATATATAGGAAGGAGACATACTCTACCATTAACAGTGAAAACTTCTGAGGAGGGACATGTTTTGAGGGACAGAGATAAAGCTGAACTTTTGAATCTATCATTTCTGTACTGTTCCCATTTAAAACAAATAAATTCATCTAACTGAGTAGAAAATACTTTAAGTGAATGCACAAATATCAATAAAAGGGATCAGCAGATTAAGGAAATGGTAAAAAAAATAAATAAATAAAAGCATGGACCTTCGCTTTAAAAAACACGGGACTAAACTTTAATTCTCATGTTTCTTATGAGCTATGGGATTTGGGGCAAGTCATCTAGTTTCTATAAATCTCAATTTTCCTACTCTGCAAGATAGTACTGATACTAGGCGTGGGATGATTGTGATGATAAAATAAAGTAAGCAATGTGCTGAGTATACTGCTTGGCCCATAGGAGATGACCAATAGAGAAAAGCCACATTTTTTGCTGGATCAGTTATTACTACTAATATTAATTACAGCTGTTTTATGAGATTAGATTGACTCTGAAGTAGCCAGATGGGCTACCTGGCCCATGTCACAATTCTCTGTTTCTGCTGGACATTAGTTACTTGCCTCTTCAGGTCCACTCCTCTGCCTTTTCTACCTGCTCAGCACCTTAAAAAGGCTGACCCTTATGAAGGCATCTATGGACTCCCAGGCCTTCCAGCTTCCAGACCAGTACATCCAGTGGGTGCATTGGCAGGAGACTAGGAGGTGGGGTAAGAGGAAAGTCTGGTATTTATCCTGTATTCATTCTCACAGCTCCCTCCTTACCAGGGAGCTAGCAGTTGAATTTCTCCTCTACCAGTTCCCACATCTTCTGTCCCTAGCCCTCTCCTGGTTCTGATAAGCCCTCCCTCCCACTGCCTTTTCAGCCTAGGGTGGCCAGGTCTTCCCAAGTTATCTAGTCCAGGCTTTTGCACTATCCTTGGTGTTTTTCCTAACTCCATAAATGTTCCTTTTCTTATATTATTTTCAAATTATGCTGTTGGAGTATAGCATCTCTTTCTTCCCAGATACCTTTATATTCAGTGTTTCATAGTTTGATCCATGAGATAACCTAGCACAACACAAACAACTTCACTGCAGGAAACTCGCAGTGGAAATTTCTGCAAATCTCACCAGACCAGCCATGTACATAGGCAAGAGGGCAGTTCTTACTTTGTGCAATTTCAGTGGAATGGAAAAACATCCCTCTCCTGCTGGTTTGAAATTCCACTGCTACAACTATAGTTTGCTAACTGATAATTACAAAAGATGAAAGTTTTCTAATTACAGGTTATAATTCCAAACCACCCATTCACAATTTGTCCGTAGAGGCAGAGGATGGAATCTTGGAAATGTACATTTCTTGTTCTAATTTTCAAGTTTCTTCTCTACATGTGAGTTGCTCTTTAGTATTTCCTGTGCAGTCAGTTCACCTTGGGTCAGTGAGAATCAGCCTCTTAACAAAAACACTAGCTAAATAGTAACTGGACCACTGGCCCTCCCTTTACTACCCTTTCATCCTGAACCAAAAATGTCACTTCCTTGTTCAAAAACCAACAGTGGATTCTCATTTTATTAAACAATTACTGCTATAGAACTAAGTATTGGGTACTGGTCTAGTCAATTTATAATTTACTAGATTTACTCATTTAATCTTTATAATCCTCCTGTGATACCCATTTGTTTTAGATAAGGAAACTGAGCCACAGAGATATTGGGTAAGTTGCCCCAAGTTCCATAGCCAGTAAATGCTAGTAAGTAGAACTCACCTTCAAATCCAAATAGACTGCCTCCATACTCTGTAGCTTTAACCTCACCTCCCTAAAGCTTGTTTGTCCAATAAACTAATGCACACTTCTTACTAGATTTTTAGGTTTCTCTACAATATGGCCCCAACTAGCTCTCCCTTATTATCTCACATCATCTACTTAGTATCCATTTATCCAACAAAAAAATCAGTTGGACCCTATGTGGAGATGCAACCTAGAGTGCACAAGCGCTAAATTGCTTCAGTCATGCCTGACTCTTTGCGATCCTATAGGCCGTAACCTGCCAGGCTCTTCTGTCCATGGCATTCTCCAGGCAAGAACACTGGGGTGGGTTGCTGTGCCCTCTTTCCAACCCAGGCAGCGAACCTGCATCTCCTATGGCTCCTGCATTGCAGGCAGAGCAGCCTAGAGGAATGAGAGATGTTTAAAAAGAATTCATCAAATTAAATAAGTTATGGCAGCCTCCAACAATGGAATGCTATATAGCAGAGAAAATAAACAAGCTACAGCCAGAGGCAACAGGAGGGCCCAGCTAAGATTGAGGCAGCCAATGCTGGTGCAGGACCAGCAGTTTCAGCTAAAGGTAAAGGTACTCCAGGAAAGTGCTAGAGAACATGGCCTGTATGGGACAGGCACTGCTTCCAGTGTATCTTGAGCCATCCCAGCCCCTCAGAGCCAGGATCCCCCAGGACGAGATGGCTTTCTCTACTTTCTTGCTTTGCCTATTGCCTGTTCTAGCAGTTAAGTGCATTACTTGTCAATCTTGCAGCTCATTCATTCCTCCTGAAGAAAAAAACACCAAAAGGGTAGCATGATCTATCTCAAAAGAAAAGGTTACGACTAGTAAATGAAATCAACAGTGAAGTCCTGTATCTTTTTAAAGTAGTCTGTGACAAATGTTGGCATTCAAATCCTATCCTGCACATATGCCTGTATTATGACTCATGTAATAAACCTAATGAGGGAATTTCTTGGCAGTCTAGTGGTAGGACACCATGCTCCCACTCCTGAGGGCCTGGGTTCAATACCTGGTCTGGGAATTAAAATTAGGCAAACTGTGGCAGCACAGCCAGAAAAAATTAAAAAATAAAATAAACCTAGTGAATTGCCAGAAGATAAATTAGTTCCATCACTATCAAAGAAGACAGGAGTATTAATGATGATGAATTAGGATCAAACATTTTTGTATGCTGTAAAATCTTATGACAATATTTTCTATTCTTTGTGCATCCAAAATTTGTGATAAGGTAGTCTAGATTATTACTGCTGGTTAAATAATAATTTTTCCCAGTTTTATTGAGATATAATTGATATACAACAGTGTAAATGTTTAAGGTGTACAGTATAATGGTTTGACTTACATATACTGTGAAATGAACATAATAAATTTATGTGGGACCCATAATCTTATATAGATACAGTTTTTTAAAAAGCAAAAACATTATTTTCTGTGGATGAGAATTCTTAGGATTTACTCTGTTAATAATTTTCATATATATATATATATATATCAGACAGTAGTGTTAGCTATAGTCATCACGTCATACATTACACCCCTTGTACTTACTTATATATATACCAAAAGTTGGTACCTCTTGACCTCCTTCTTTCAGTTCTACCTACTCCCCAACCCCTACCTCTGGTAACCATAAATATAATCTTTTTTTCTATAGTTTGTTTTGTTTTAAGATTTCACATATGACTAAGATCATATTAGTATTTGTCAGTCTCCATCTGACTTGTTTCACTTGGGATAATGCCTAAGGTCCATCCTTGTTGCTTCAAATAGCAGGATTTTCTGTGTGTGTGTGTGTTTTAATGGTTGAGTAATATTCTATTACATGTATACCATAACTACTTTATCTACTCATTCATAGATGAGCACTTAGACTGTTTCCATGTCTTAGATATTATAATGCTGCTAAGAAAATAAGAGTGAAGTTATCATTTCTAGTTAGTGCTTTTCTTTCCTTTTGATATATTCCTAGAAGTGCAATTATTGGATCATGTGGTAGTTATATTTTTAATTTTTTGAAGAACCTCCATATGGTTTTTCCATAATGGCTGTACCAGTTCACAATCCCACCAACAATAGCGCACAAGGGTTCCCTTTTCTCCAGATCCTCACAAGCATCTGGTATCTCTTCTCTTTTTGATGATGGCCATCCTAATAGGCATGAGGTCATATTTCACTGTGATTTTGATTTACATTCCCCTTATAGCTAATGGGTTTCCCAAGTGGCGCTAGTGGTCAAGAACCTGCCTGACAACTCAGGAGACATAAGAGACATGGGTTCAACCCCTGGGTTGGGAAGGTCCCCTGGAGAAGGGAATGGCAACTTACTCCAGTATTTTTGCCTGGAGAATTCTGTGAACAAAAAATTCCATGGCAGGTTACAATCCATGGGGTCTCAGAGTCGGACATGACTAAAGCAATCTAACAACGCATGCAACAGCTGATAACACTGAGCATCTTTTCATGCACTTGTTGGCCATTCCTATATTTTCTTTGAAAAGAAATGTCTATTCATATCGTTTTCCCATTTTTTGAGTTGGACTGTTTGTTTTGCTATTGAGTTATATGAGTTTTTTATATATATTTTTTATGTTAACCAGCCTCTTGAATATATGGTTTACAAGTATTCTTTCCCACTCTGTAAGTTGTCTCTTCACTTTGTTGATTGTTTCTTTTGCTGTATAAATAATTATTTGTGCTCATTTATTTTCTTGCAACACTGCTATTTATGTTTGATACTTTGGCAAGCAATCATTTATGTATAAACTAAGTCTCAGTTAAGTCTTAAATGAATGAATATTTCTTTTAAAAACAAAGCCAATATTTCTGATTTTAATGAATTGATGAAGTCTAAATTTTTAGATTTTAGAATATATCCAATCTTTTTTGAATACCAATATTCCCAACATAATATACACATTAAAAAAATCCCTCACAAAACTGTATATAAGATGGTAGAATAGGAAGATCCTGACTTATCTCCTCCCACAAACACAACATACCTATGACTACATAGAGAATAACTGGATGAACAGAGTTTCCACAACAAAAGGTAAAAGAACCACACTGAGCCTGAGAGAAGAGGCAGAGATATGGGGCCTCACCAAGAAAAAAATGCACATCCCAGTCACAGTGATCCACAATTAAGAGAGATCACAAAGGTACAGATCTTTTCCCTGAGGAATGAGAGATTTGAGCTCCACATCAGCCCCTCAATCCTACACAGGAGAAATGAACCCCTAGAATACCTGACTTTGAAAATCAATGGAAAATATACCAAAGAAAACTATAGAACTGCAGGTAACAGAAATCCACTCTCAAAGAGCTCATGTGCAGGCTAACTCAACCCAAAATCCAGCAGAAAAACATCAGACTGAAAAGCACATGAACCATAGGTGAAGAGGACTCACTAATCTTAACACATCTACTTGAGAGGCAAGAACCAGTTGGGACACTCCCCAGGGACTGAGACCCTGATGGGAGCCATTTTTGTGATCTCAGGCTACCTTACTAATGCCAGCACTGGAGGGTGCCATTTTGGAATTCTTAATCTGTTAGCATCATTGGGCATGCCCACTGAGAGTCCACCCATCCCTACAGCTCAGCGGGGCCTCACAGTTGGGGAAAGGTAGGCAGTAGCCCAGCCCACCAGCACACCACAGCAGCTGTGGCCCCACCACATCAGGAAGGGGGACATAGACCTCATAAGGAGCATCTCTTGAGCTCCTGGCTCTTGTGGACCAGTGGCATTGCACTGCTGAACCCCACAGGACAACTCCTAAATAAGGCCACTCCTTCAAGACAAATCACATAGCTGATTTACCTAATACACCAAAACAAGCACAGAGCTGCAGGCAAAATGAGGAGGAAGAGGAATATGTTTCAATCCAAGAACAAAATAAAACCCCAGAAAAAGAACTAAACAAAATGAAGATAAACAATCTCCTTGATAAAGAGTTCAAAGTAATGGTTATAAAGATGCTAACTGAACTCAGAAGAAGAATGGATGAACACAGTGAGAACTTCAACAAAGAGATAGAAAATTCAAGAAAAGATCAAATATAAGTTATAGCAGAACTGAAAAATACCCTAAAGGAGTTCAACAGCAGATTGGATGAGGCAGAAAAATAAATCAGCAAGCTGGAAGACAAAACAATTGAACTCGCCCAGACAAGAAGGGAAATGAAAAAAAATTTTTTAAGTGAAGATACCTCAAGGTACCTTTGGGAAAAAATCAATAGAATAAAATTCACATTAAAGAAATCCCAGAAGAAGAGAGCAAGAAAGGACTAGAAAACTTACTTGAAGAAATGATGGCCGAAATCTTCTCTAGTCTGGAGAAGGAAACAGACATTCAGGTCCAGGAATCAGAGAGAGTTCTGAATAAGATAAGCCCAGAAACACACACATGACACATTATAATTAATATGGTAAAAGTTAAGGATAAAGAGAGAATTCTAAAATCAGTTAGAGAAAATAACTTGTTATGTACTAGGGAAACCCCATAAGGCTATCAGTGGTTTTCTCGGCATAAACCTTAAAGTCCAGGAGATGGTGAGATGATATATTCAAAATACTGAAAGAAAGTGTTCTAGTTTCATTCTTTTACAGGTGGTTGACCAGTTTTCCCAGCACCACTTGTTAAAGAGGTTGTCTTGTTTCCATCGTATATCCTTGCCTCCTTTGTCAAAGATAAGGTGACCATAGGTTCGTGGATTTATCTCTGGGCTTTCTATTCTGTTCCATTGATCTATATTTCTGTCTTTGTGCCAGTACCATACTATCTTGATGACTGTGGCTTTGTAGTATAGTCTGAAGTCAGGCAGGTTGATTTCTCCAGTTCCATTCTTCTTTCTCAAGGTTACTTTGGCTATTCGAGGTTTTTTGTATTTCCATACAAATTGTGAAATTATTTGTTCTAGTTCTGTGAAAAATACCGTTGGTAGTTTGATAGGGATTGCACTGAATCTATAGATTGCTTTGGGTAGTATAGCCATTTTGACAATATTGATTCTTCCAATCCATGAACACAGTATATTTCTCCATCTGTTTGTGTCCTCTTTGATATCTTTCATCAGTGTTTTATAGTTTTCTATGTATAGGTCTTTTGTTTCTTTAGGTAGATATACGCCTAAGTATTTTATTCTTTTTGTTGCAATGGTGAATGGTATATTTACACAAAAATAAACTCAAAATGGATTAAAGATCTAAATGTAAGACCAGAAACTATAAAACTCCTAGAGGAGAACATAGGCAAAACACTCTCTGACATAAATCACAGCAGGATCCTCTATGACCCACATCCCAGAATTTTAGAAACAAAAGCAAAAATAAACAAATGGGACCTAATGAAACTTAAAAGCTTTTGCACAACAAAGGAAACTATAAGCAAGGTGAAAAGACAGCCCTCAGATTGGGAGAAAATAATAGCAAACGAAGCAACAGACAAAGGATTAATCTCAAAAATATACAAGCAACTCCTCCAGCTCAACTCCAGAAAAATAAATGACCCAATCAAAAAATGGGCCAAAGAACTAAACAGACATTTCTCCAAGGAAGACATACAGATGGCTAAAAAACACATAAAAAGATGCTCAACATCACTCATTATCAGAGAAATGCAAATCAAAACCACAATGAGGTACCATTATACGCCAGTCAGGATGGCTGCTATCCAAAAGTCTACAAGCAATAAATGCTGGAGAAGGTGTGGAGAAAAGGGAACCCTCTTACACTGTTGGTAGGAATGCAAATTAGTACAGCCGCTATGTAAAACAGTGTGGAGATTTCTTAAAAAGCTGGAAATAGAACTGCCATATGACCCAGCAATCCCACTTCTGGGCATACACACCAAGGAAACCAGATCTGAAAGAGACACGTGCACCCCAATGTTCATCGCAGCACTGTTTATAATAGCCAGGACATGGAAGCAACCTAGATGCCCATCAGCAGACGAATGGATGAGGAAGCTGTGGTACATATACACCATGGAATATTACTCAGCCATTAAAAAGAATTCATTTGAATCAGTTCTAATGAGATGGATGAAACTGGAGCCCATTATACAGAGCGAAGTAAGCCAGAAAGATAAAGACCATTACAGTATACTAACACATATATATGGAATTTAGAAAGATGGTAACGATAACCCTATATGCAAAACAGAAAAGGAGACTCAGATGTATAGAACAGACTTGTGGACTCTGTGGGAGAAGGCGAGGGTGGGATGTTTCAAGAGAACAGCATTGAAACATGTATATTATCTAGGGTGAAACAGATCACCAGCCCAGGTTGGGTGCATGAGACAAGTGCTCGGGCCTGGTGCACTGGGAAGACTCAGAGGGATCGGGTGGAGAGAGAGGTGGGAGGGGGGACCAGGATGGGGAATACATGTAAATCCATGGTAATTCATTTCAATGTATGACAAAAACCACTGCAATGTTGTAAAGTAATTAGCCTCCAACTAATAAAAATAAGTGAAAAAAAAAAAAAAAACCCAAAATACTGAAAGAAAAAGCTGCCAGCCAGAGGTACTATATTGTTAAAACTTTCCTGGACAAACAAAAGCTGAGGTTACCACCAATAGGAGTTCATCACCTTATTGAAATTGCAGTAAGAAATACTGAAAGGCGTTCTTCCAGCTGAAATAAGACGATGCTAATTAGTAACATGAAAATATACAACACACTCTTCAACTATGAACAAAAATAAACTCAAAAAGAATTACACTTAAGTGAAATATTGAAACCACAAAAATTCTAGAAGAAAATATGGGCAGTTAGCTCTTTGACATTAGTTTTAGCATTTGGATATATCTCCTCAGATAAGGGCAACAAAAGCAAAAACAAACAAATGGTATTACACCAAACTAACAAGTTTTTGCACAGCAAAGGAAACCATCATCAAAGTGACAAGACAACCTATCGAATGAGAGATATATGTGCAAGTGATCTATTCAGTAAGGGGCTTCCCTGGTGGCTCAAATGGTAAATCGTCTGCCTGCAATGTGGGAGACCTGGGTTCGATCCCTGGGTCAGGAAGATCCCCTGGAGAAGAAAATGGCAACCCACTCTAGTACTCTTCCCTGGAAAATCCCATGGACAGAGGAGCCTGGTAGGCTAAGTCCGTGGGATTGCAAAGAGTCGGACACGGCTGAGCAAAATTCACTGGTTCACTGGTTACATGGTGCTACAGAATATCTCAGAATCCAAATATATACAAAGAATTCATATAACTCAATATCAAAAAAAATCAACAACCCAATTAAATGGTGAGCAGAGCAACTGAATTGACATTTTTCCAAGGGAGGCATACAGATGGCCAATAGACACACATAATATGCCAGTAATACTACAGGTCTTCAATAAATATTAACAATTGCTAAACAAATGAACATATAAACTGTGTAACAGCAAAGGACACAGTACAAGAGAGCAAAAGCAGATGGGATATACTTGAATTTGGCTCCTCTAAGAAAACATTATTCCCAGGATGGCCAAGCAGACAAGAGGAGAAGCGAGACCCAAGAGCAGGAGGAGGTGCACACGTGAAGATGCAGAGCTGGGACCAACTTGCTCACTGGAAGATGGACTGAGACTAGTGGCTCTGGAGTGACAGAGCAGGGAGCTGCAGAACCCACACTCCCGAACATGATACCCATGTTTCTGCCTCATGCCAGTCTCTCCCTAGCAGGCAATCCTCTAACATTTCATCCGACATTCAAGACTCATCACCAATCCCAACCTTCTTAAGAAATCTCTCCTGACAACTCCAACCAAGAACTAGGTGCAGCAGTGTTGGGGGAGGTCATTGAAAAGACATGATCCCTGAGCTGAACCCAGGCAATCAGAGGCTGCTTACCCCCTCTCTGTCCTTGGATGTACACTCTACCTACCACTCCCACTATGGGGGCTGTTCTGAGGACACAGCCTTGAGAAAGCATGGAATCCTTGGGACAGTCTGGACAGAGGATGCAACTGAACCCACTTTAGGCCTCTATGTAGACTTTTCAGATTCCAGCAGGTGGGTGCAGAAATCCACTTTTTAAAAAATAGATATTTATTTATTTGTCTGTGCTGGGCCTTAGTTGTGGCATGTAGGATCTAGTTCCCTGACTAGGGATTGAACCCAGGCGCCCTGCATTAGAAGTGTTAGCCACGGGACCATCAGGGAAGACCCCAGAAATCTTCTTATCATGCTGTTGCCCAAAACAAGCCTCTTAAGTAAGTTCCCTTGCTTGTTAAGCCCACCACCTACCGACCTGGAATGATTTGCCTCTTTCTTGGATCTCTCCCTGCTCTCTGTGTATGGCAGTCAGTTTCTGATTATACCCAGGAAGCTCCCGAGGAAACTGCAAGCCTACAATTGACAAGTCAAGCAGGACACTGAAGAAATGGGCTTTGAAAAAGAGGCATCCACGGGGGAAATCCTGAGTTGACCATCAGTCTCTGTGTGGGGATGGGTGGCCGGTTAAGTCAGATGCTTGTGGACTGCCATATGAGTATGGGGATGCCTGAAAAATGCCAGCTGGCATTTTGGGTTTGAGAAACTGCATATAGCACACTGCACCAAAGAAGCAAAATGAAGGGCTGCTGCAGTGGGCTGGACTCTACTTCGGGCCATGCTTAGTCGTTCAGTCATGTTTGACTCTTTGTGACCCCATGGACTAGAGCCCACCAGGCTCCTCTGTCCGTGGGATTCTCCACGCAGGAGACCTGGGCTCAATTCCTAGGTCAGGAAGAACCCCTGGAGAAGGAAATGGCAACCCACTCTAGTATTCTTGCCTGGAGAATCCCATGACAGAGGAGCCTCACAGGCTACAGTCCATGGGGTCACAAGAGTTGGACATGACTTAGCGACTAACCTATCACTACTGTGGGCAGCTCAACTGGACATCAAAGCCCCATTGGAGGCTGGAGCTTGAGTTAAAAAGTTGGGAAAAGCTAAGGTTACAGAAAGACATGGAACTGTCCATTATTTGTAGGTTTGGGGCCACCGGACAAGATGGGAGGGTAGGACAATAAGTTTGAGACCTTAGCATACCATTTTGCAAAGACAGGAGGACTCAAGTTGTCATGGATAGGTCCAAGTGCTTGTGATAAAGTCTGATTAGGACACTAAGAGGTGGAATCCCTGGGAATATGAAGAGAATAAAGAGAATGCTATGGTGACTGATGAGAAAGCAGATGAAACACTCGATGCCATCCAATTACAAAGGGAAATTTTAAACAACAATTACCTCAAAACCCTAGGAGAAAACTCACATTTTTTCCTCTGTCTTTTGAAGTTATAAATCTTTATCAAGTTTTTGAAATATAAACACCCTGGGAGATAACCAAAACACTGCTCACAGAGACTGAAAAAAAAAAAAAAAAAAGACAGGGGAAGAGGCTTTTTAAAATACAGACTGTTGTAGAAGTTCCTTTGCCCAAAAATCTAGTCCACAGCCTCCATAAGATCAAAAATATCAATAAAAAGCTCTAGTCACATGAGTGTGTACCTGACTCATAGCTAAAGATTTGGGATAAAACCCATGGGGTTTCTGTTTCTGTCTGCATGTTTATGTAAGTCTATAAATGTATGTTTGTGTATGTGGGATCTTTTCTTACCTGCAGAGGGTATTACCAAAATTGTTTGTAAAAGAGCTAAGGTTTTTTACAAAACTACTAGAAATGACAAAGTTGAAAGAGAATGACTGTATCTGAAAAAAAGCTTTAAAATATAGAATGTGGGGTTTTTAAATAAAGAAAGGTATGGAGAACATTGTTTATCTGTTTTGGTAAAGAAAAAAAGAAAGTAATTTTGTCCTAAAGTAAAATGATTGTTCCAAGACTGAAAAAAAGATACGGCAAAACCTGGAATGGATATAGAAAGTTGTAAGTTTGTAAAAAAAAAAACATTGAGAAAGAAGTTTTGTGTGTAGTCAAGCTAAAATTAAAATAGATATATTTAAAAAGAAAAAAACAGAGTTTTAATATAAAAGTATAACACAAAATTAGAATTTGGTTTTCTCCCTGTTAAAAGGACAAAGTTTTCTTAAATTATTGATTTGCTCTAGTAAGGAATTATGAACAAAGTTTTTTCTTTACCTTAAAGTAATCTGTCTAGAAAACAAAGATTTTGTATTTTGTTTTTATCAGGTCTTTGAATACTTAAGAAAATTGAGTCTTCTCTATTAAAGAAGCTAAGTGCTTCACAACTATAAAATTTTTGGTATATGTTAAATGTCATGGGAAACACTGTCAAATTTAAGAAGGGGTGAAATATTTTCTTTAGGTTATACTTGTATGAAATTCCTCAAAATCTTCTATGTCCTGGTATAATGTTATCAGTCATAACTTTAAAATATATGTAACAGAAATAAACAAATTCTCTTGATAATTGCATTGTAATGTATTATAATGAACTCTAGTCAGTTGGTCATTTTTGACCAACATTCAATGAACTCTAACTTGGTCATTTTTTTGTCCTTTGTCATTAGCAGGCAGTTATTGTTTTACTCTGGTGCTTTGACAAAGGTGTTCCTGCAAAAGTGCTTATCCTCAAAAAGATTTATGGAAAAGAGTTTGAAAACTACAGGCTTCTGATAACTGAGATCAATTTGCCTTCATATAGGAGCAGCAACAGTGGACCTTTCAAGTGCTTCCTCAGGGTTACCTGCACAGTCCCAAACCAGGTCATGTGATGGTGGCCAAGACCTGTCCCTGTTCTCCTCCCTGACATCAGTAACATGGCCCATTACACTGATGATATACTGTCTAGTTTTGCTTGATGATAATATCACACTAACATGTGAAGACTTGCCGCTGCTGCAGGACACTTTACAGGCTTTGCTAGAACATCTGCAAGGGAGAAGATGGGAGTGAACTCACAGAAAAGTCAAGGCCCAGGCACCACCGTAAAGTTTTGACAGGAGTTGTTTAGTAGGGTAAGACCTGTGTGGTCCCAGAAGCTGTGTTTGATAAGATGCAAGCCTGTGCAGCCCCTAATGTGAAAGAGATGCCAGCCCTCATGAGGATTTTATGCTTTTAGAGGACTTTTCTTCCCTACCCAGCACAGTGTTAAAGAAAGGGCATACATGGGTCCAGGGGTGAGAGCAGCAAGCCACCTGTGAGAAGGTAAAAATACTAGTGAAGCCAATTAAAGCTCTGGGCATGTCCCAAGCAGAGCTACCCTTTGGGTGGGATATGTCTGTGACTCCAGAAGTTATGGGTCAGGCACCACGACAGATAAAACAGAGGGAGAGAGTGCCCCTCTGATTGTGGTCCCAGCTCTGGACAGTGGAGAGCAAGGTGATTCATGAGTGGGCCCCTGCGGGTCAGGATGTGTGGAAGGACATTTGGGTTTGCCCCAGAGGCAGTCCTCACTGTTTTCCGTGTCCTGGCTCATAAGGCACTGACAGCCCCTGGCAATACAGAAGTTGATGCTCCAGCTCAGGTCTGAGCCCTAGCAACTGATCCTTTAATAGATACAGTGGATTTGGTGTATAAAAGGGGAAGCCACCAAGTGCTTGGGCAGGACGGCATGTTGCCAAGGTTGCCAAACTGCCCTTGAAGTACAGAGACTTGGTTAATCCAGTAACAGCACGTCCCGTGCTCTCTAAACAATGCCCAAGGCAACATTATGGATGATCGGACCCATCTACCACAGCTCTCAACTGGGGAGGGACTGGCAGATTGATTATATTGGCCCCCTCCCTACAAGTGAGGGCTCAGGACATGTCTTGGTTTGTGTGGACACTGTGTGTGGTTTAACCTAAGCTATGCAAACCAGGCTACTACTGTTAGGGGATTAGAGAAGCTGAGGACCATGTATGGACACCCTCCTAGAATAGGCAGTGATCCGGGGGTCACATTTCAAAGGGCATCTGTGTAAGACTAGGCAAAAGAACATGACATTAAATAGAGGTTCCATCTCCCCTACAATATGCAAGACAATGGGGCTGGTAGAAACCAAAAGTGGAATATGAAGACAACACATTAAATTACTATCAAATAAAATCACCTTGGCAGAATGAACTAAAATACTCTCTCAGGCTTTGAGACATTTGATTGATCAACCAGTAGGGCCTGTTGCTCTATATGCCTGCTTAGAGATCCTTGCCAAGGCACCCAGTACTGTAAAGCTATGGAAATGGTGGGAAAAAACCATTGCCCAGGCTCTCGCCGTGGATCAACCTGTTATGCTGCTGAGAACACCAAGCCCCATCACTCCTGGGAATTATCTCCTGGAATTTGCAACGGGACATCTCACCCAGATCAGAGACTTCGCACCCCTGGGTGAAAGAGAATTATTCAATCTCCTCTGGGATCTCATTGTCCTGCTGCAAGCTGGACCTGTTGAAACACATGGCACCCGGAATGGCACACACAATATTGAAAGAGGGGAGAAGGTGGGCGTCCTGATCTGGTATATCTCACCCCCAGCCCATCGCCTCATGCCTGAGAGCGCCGCCTGCCCAGGCAGTGTGTATGGTGTGCACAAGCAGGCCAGCTTCCTAAAGCTGTCAACTCCTGTCTCTTCAGCACTAGGTGGGCATGTTCTGTTTCCCACTGGTACACACAGAGGAGCCCTTACTAAATTCACCCAGCAAGGCTTCGGTGATAGCCAGCAAGGCCTATCTTTACTAAACACCAAGTTCTCTAATAATGAGAAAGGCTGTCCTCCAATTTAAGATCCTGGTGGGTAAGTGGGAATATCTACTCACCTTATGGCCACCCAAGACAAGCAATGTAGATTTATTCCCTTCCTTATTAAACTTGTCACCTACCAAACTGGAGTGATCTGCCTCTTCCTTGAGTCTCTCCCTACCCTCTATGTGTGGGAAGCCAATTTTAGATTACACCCAGGAAACTTCCAAGGAGGTTGTGACCCAAAAGATGCACTTGTGTTACTTCGCTCTGACTGCTCCACGACAACCTGCACTTTTTCCATAATACTGTCCTATTCTACTTTGTATTGCAATTATGTGTGCCTTTACCTAAGTTTTCTTGATAGATAACAAGCTACTTAAAGACAAGGAATTTGTCTTATTCATCTTTGTAGAAACCTTGCTCCATTTACCTTACAAATATTGTCCATCAGGAACTGAGTTGGGGTGCTGGCATAATCTGACAAATGTGGGATGTAGAGGAATGGTGGGAAGCATTGTGCATATGAGTGGAGAGGAGGGATAAAGACCATATCAACCAGGAACACCTTTGTCTGCAAGTAACAGAAAAGATGAACAACCATAAATTGAACAATGAAGAATTTATTTTTCTCATATAACCAAAACTAGGCAACGACCAGCAATTGGTTAGCTACTCAGCTACACCAAAAAGTCAAAATTCCGGCTATATTTTTGTTCAATATTCTTCAGAGATTGGCTTTTGCCCCCATGGCTATCTCCCCATGGGTACAAGGTAGCTTTTGCATATCCAGAAAACTTGTTGATTTCAAAGAAAGAAGAAAGGGGGAATGGTCAAGGGCCAAGCCAACCATGCCTGTCATCTTTTATAGGGAAATAAAATAGTCCCCGGCTCATCAGCATCCTATACCTACATCTCATTGGTCAAAACTGGATTGCATAGCTAGAAACAAGGGAAGCTGACAAATACAGGAATGTGATTAAAATTTTTGGTGTAGGCCTAGATATATGCACTTTACCATCATAAAAAAACTACAGAGTCTCACTGAAAAGAAAGAAAACAGGAATGTCTCTTGGATTAGTAAACATATTATTTCAGCCTCAGGGGTAAACTGTGCCCCAAGATAAGATCACAGGTATAAAAGTTAAACTGGGCATCTTAAACCCAAAGCCTATGAGTGAGTAAATGAGCAAAACAGGAAGGTGATTTTTATACAAGTCTATGTTACATACCTATGAATCCTTAGGATATTTTCACTTCTACAAGGAAATATGCTTTCTACCATCATTGCTGGATCATATGGCGTTTTGGTCTGCCACATTCTTTTGACACAGATGAGGTCACAGGACATATTCTAACATTCTATTAATCTACCATCAGAAAAATAACCATCACAGGGATGGATGGATGACAGCTGACATTCAGCCTCAATGTCTGGAGGAAACAAAAGGGTGAGAGGGAAATGGACAACGGGGAGCTAGCTCTGTCCCAAATGAGCAGCCACATTCAGTTCTACCCAGTGATGGCTACTGTGGTGGTATGCTACCAGATTTTTCAAGAGAAATGCGGGTTTGCATGTGAAATATCCTGATCAAATGTTAATAATGAATGCAGGAAGTTTTAGATATAATGAAGGCTACATGTTCTGTCCCCTCTCAGAGAAACTTCCAAGAATGAGAGCTCTCACTGAAGAGCAAGCTCAGCCACCCCCTGGATCCACTGCAGATACCAGCATTTCCCATAGGCACATTCCTTTCCCACCTCCCAATGTCTAGATGTTCCCGTCAACTTTGACAAACCAAACCATTTTAAATGAGGACACTTTTTATTCTAAAGCTGGAGTTCATTTTTAAGAGCAATTTCTATTACTGTTGGAAAGTTCTTTTCAATTTTTTTACTAAATGTTAAACTATGTACCTTTAACCTTTAGTAAGAATTTCTAAAATTTTATAGCTCAGGTTTAAAAAACAAAATCAGGTATTTCTGATCATCATAAAGAGCAAATATTGATGCACTTCGTGGTGAGATGACTGATTTTTTATTGAGTCTTTCATTTATTTGTTTCCATTTAGAAAGTGCTGTTTGCTTTAGAAGTAAGACCAATGGTCTGTTTCCAGCTCAAGAAAATGCTGGACTTCTTTACTTTTTCAAATTTTCCAAAGTAAAACTTTAATAAATAAAACTCTGGCTTGTCATAAAGTATTTTGATTTTTCTTTTCTCTTCTATTGTTTCCAGTTTTCATACTTCACTCTGGCCCTAGGCCTTTCAGTTAGCCTATAACAAAGCCAAAAGTAATTTGACAAAGACTATCCTAGCTTCACAATGTAATATTCTTGGTGATTTATGTTACTGTAACTAGCAAGGTAACCATGCCCCAATCTTAAATCTAATACTGTTTTTCTCTCATTGTGATAGAAGTACATCTTTCAAACTTTGCTGTCTGACCTTAGAACATGTATCTTGTATCTGCATTTCTCAAATTGGGCCACTGTACAGCTTTCATACCAGGTTCATAATACTCCTTTTCCTCTGAGAAATCCTTTGGATTTTCTATGTCCTTTTCTTCTTCTCCTAGATATAAAAAATAAAAACAATAAAGTAACTAAAGGTAAAATACACTTTTTCAACACATGGTTCTTCCAGCTATACATAACATCCATCCGCACAAAGTTAACTTCAAGGACTCTCCCCACATAAGTTATATGTATTTGTAGTTTATACAGTTCTTTATAAATGATCTGTAAATGATCAGAAGTCAGTTTTCTAAATGATCCTCATTTTTCTTTCCTACTTATAAGCATAATATACACCACCTTCTCAGTTTTATCTAATAACTATTGCTCCTTGAATTTCTTAGTTTTACCATCACAGTGATTAGGTTCACTATGGCAAAAGGCATTAATTTTCCTTAAACATGAAACAGATATGAACTGAAATTTGCCAAATATCTTTATTTACAAATTATGTTATTTGTAGTTCTAAAATCATTTGTCATCACTTATAAAATAAAAGGGAGAAGGCAATGGCAACCCACTCCAGTACTCTTGCCTGGGAAATCCCATGGACGGAGGAGACTGGTAGGCTGCAGTCCATGGGGTAGGGAAAATTTGGACACGACTTCACTTTCACTTTTTACTTTCATGCACTGGAGAAGGAAACAGCAACCCACTCCAGTGTTCCTGCCTGGAGAATCCCAGGGACGGGAGTCTGGTGGGCTGCCGTCTATGGGTCTCACAGAGTCGGACACGACTAAAGCAACTTAGCAACAGCAGCAACATAAAATAAAAATATGTGTGGGTTTCCCAGATAGCTCAGTAGGTAAAGAATCCACCTGCAATGCAGGAGACACGGGTTCAATCCCTGGGTCAGGAAGATCCTCTGGAGGAAGGCATGGCAGCACACTCCAGTATTCTTGCCTGGAGAATCCTGTGGACCGAGGAGCCTGGCAGGCTACACAGGGCCACAAAGAGTCAGACACGACTGAAGAAACTGAGCATGTTTGCCTAATAAAAATATGTGATCAGGCTAATTTAAAGGAAAATGAACAGAGGTCAAAAATCTTTTAGAATCAGGATAATTATTATCCCAGAGCATCAAATCTGTCTTGAAGTTTTCTGGCATGCAAAGGAAAAGAAAACCAGAAAATTATGCAAAACTCTGATCATATAACCAAATAAAGTACATGAGTTCTTCCTTCAATAAGCAAATCCACTTAATAAATATTTGTGGAAGACTTACAATGCCACAGACACCATGCTTGCTGAGTGGATAAAAGATAGATAATATAAAAATGACTTGAAGAGCCCATCATCCAGTAGGGTAGACAGACATAATGATGACAATGGAATGAATTAAATTTAGTGATTGAAATATGTGCAAGATGTTACGGGAGCACTTTCTGGAGTCAGGATGTTCCCTCTCCTGAAGGAGAAGCAGGTGACTGTGTAGGACTGAATCTACAGTCATGGACTGGATACCCAAACTAGAGGACAACACATACACAAAGAATATGTGGGATTCCAAGTGAGAAAACCAATGTAGTTTGTGTTAAATAAACACAATCAATTTGGGTAAAATTTTAACTGTTTTCCTCTTTGTATTTGCCAGCATTGCAGGAGATCTGGGTTCGATCCCTGGGTCAGGAAGATCCCCTGGAGAAGGAAATGGCAACCCACTCCAGTATTCTTCCCTGGAAAACCCCATGGACAAAGGAGCCTGGTAGGCTACAGTCCATGGGGTCACAAAAAGTCAGACACAACTGAACGACTTCACTTCACTTGTATTTGTGGTGTCTCAAGTTCAAAATCCATTCAATTTGAAATGACTGGATGTGTACCTAGAAAAATAAAAACATGTTCTGGGCTCTATAATATATATTTAAAACATGGGCCATGCAGCTTTATTCAAGAGCAGTTCACACAACCTGCAGCTTTAAGACTGCGTATCATTAACTAACATTTGGATCAATTTGACCTAGAGGGAATTTGAGCAGTAAGGATTCAACCATGTCCAGCAGGGCCCCTTCATGGATGGTGTGCCTGTGCATGCAGGCACAGCATCTTCCTCAATGTGATGGTTAATCTTACATCAATTAACTGACCACAGGTGCCCAGATTAAACATTATTTCTAGATGTCTTTGAAGGTATTTCCAGATGAGATGAGCATTTGAATCAGTGGACTCAGTAGGGTAGATTGCTCTCCTCAATGTAGGTGGGCATCATCTAATCCACTGAAGAAAGAAAAATGTGCCCATTTTTTCCCTACCTCACTGCTTGAGCTAGGATACCTCATCTCATCTTCTCCAGTCCTCACACTGGGATTTACCCCATCAGCTTCCCTGGTTCTCAGAACTTCCTTTGAATTTGGGCTAAATTACACCACTGGCTTTCCTGGGTTTCCAGCTTACAGACAACAGATTATGGGACTTCCCAGTCTCCATCATTGTGTGAACCAATTCTTATAGATAGATATAGATTTAGACACAGACATAGATATATAGAGAGAGATATAAACATATAGATACAGAGATATGTCTATGCCTGCCTGCCTGCTAGTTTGCTTCAGTCGTGTCCAACTCTGCGACCCCATGGACTGTAGCCCACCAGGCACCTCTGTCCATGGGAATCCCCAGACAAGAATACTGGAGTAGGTTGCCATGCCCTCCTTCAGGGCATCTTCCCAACCCAGGGATTGAACCCAGGTCTCCTGCCTTGCAGGCAGATTCTTTACTGCTAAGCCAACAGAGAAGCCCCAGATATGCCTATGTCTATATCTATAAGAATTGGTTCACACAATGATGGAGACTGAGAAGTCCCATAGATATAGATATAGATATGATAGATACCCTACTGGTTATATCTGTATCTATATATACAGATCTTCTACTGGCCTGTTTCTCTGGCAAACCCTGACTAATGCACTTGGGAAGGGTGAATGTGAACACACACAGAGGAATCAGCAGCAATGGCGAGCAGAACTGCTCAACTCTGAAGGAAGACAGGATGACCAGGTGCCGTGAACTGCTGTTAATTACAGATCACAGTGGGCAGTGTGCGGAGAGTTGCTGAGAGTTCACAAACAATGCTGAGCTGTGTTCTTATTGAGGGAGGGCTGCTGAACATCCCAGGCTTGGGTGTACTGGGGCCTGGAGGGACCCCCACTCTAGCAGGTTCACTACTGACCTTTGTAGCAGACTAAATGATGGTGCCCCTAATATATCCATATTGCTAATCCCCAGACCCTGTGAATACATACCTTACATGGCAGAAGGGACTTTTCAGATGTGATTAAGTTAAGGATTTGACATAAGGAGGCAATCCTGGATTATCCAGGTTGGCCAAATATAATCACAGTGGTCATTATAACAGGGAGGCAGGAAGGGTCAGAGTCAGATAGAAGGAAATGTAATATCAGAAACAAGAGTTTGGAGTGATAAACTTTAAAGATGAGGAAGGAACCACAAGCCAAGAAAGCCAAGGAAGGTGACCATAGAAACTGCAAGAAGCAAGGAAATGGATTCTCCCCTCAGAGCTGCCAGAGGAACCAGCCCTGCCAACACCGTGACTTTAGCCCACTGAAACTGATTTGGGACTTCTGACCTCCAGACCTGTACAAGACAGAGCTGTGTTCACTCAGTTTGTGGTGATTCATTACAACAGCAACAGGAAATTAATACAAACATCTTTGTCCTCTCTCCCCTTTGACACTGCAGACCCCCTAAGCTCATTTAGGAACAGACAAGGCAGTATGATGACAGTTTCTGCATGAGCATACTTGAGGAAGTGATATTCACTCAGTGCCTGTGATAAGAGCTCGAGGGGAATACAGAAAACTGAAAGTCACTGGTTCCCCGAGAGGGGCAAGAGCTGAGAGCAGAATGCCTAATTTTAGAGGACTGATTCATGATCAGGGGTTGAGGAAATCAGTCAGTCAGTGAGTACACTGCTTGTTATAAAAGGAAACCAATTTGTCTACCCATAAATTCTAGAAATAACAAAGCACTGGATTCTTCAATAAAGGGAAATTCATAACATAACAGATAATGTCTTCAAGCCACAATTTTATAATGACATTCTTAAAACCTCATGAAAACCAGAGCATACTCTTCAATTACAGCCCAGGGAAAGCAAGTTTTATGGGAGCAAGTCAAATTGAGTCTGAATATATTATTTGCAGTAATCCAACTTGATTTAAAAAAAAAAAAATGTAGAGAGTTTAGACCACCTGAATGAGTTACCAAAGGTAAAGAATCTGCCTGCAAGGCAGGAGACCTCGGTTCAATCCCTAGGTTAAGAAGATCCCCTGGAGGAGGTCATGGCAACCCACTCCAGTATTCTTGCCAGGAGAATCCCCATGAACAAAGGAGCCTGGTGGGCTACAGTTCATGGGGTCGCACATCAGACACAACTGAGCGACTAAGCACATACACACATTCAAGGGATGTGGCCTCAAATCTTAAGAAAAGTGGGCTTTAAAAACCAGTGCATTAGCAGTCACTTCCTCATTTTTTTTTAACATAAACTGAATAAGTTTCATCTATGTGGACACGACCTTCATCTCTTTATGTCTCTGAATTATAACAGGTAGATTTGAAAGTCTTCTCCCAGGGTGGGTAGCTGAGGGCACAGATTACAGAGAGTTCATTTCCAAACTTTACTACAGTTCCTGGTTTGTGTTTTGTGAGGGAACTAAATATTCAGATGTATTTGTATGGATTAGAGAGTAACATTGCATGTTGTTCATTTATTTTTTAATGGAATATTAACAGACACACAGAGTAGACCACACCCACTCTGGAAAAATCAATGAATGTTCTAACCTGATTAGGTCTCCATCTCTTTTCAGCAATCATGAAATCCTAGGTGCTCCTCTTACAAGGCCCCAGTATCAAGGGTTAGATGTGAGGTCGAGATTCAAATTTTTAACTCTTCACACCGACAGGGCTTAGCTTGTTCTAATCCCACACCTCCTAGAATATGCAGCTGGATTTTAGCCAGAATTACAGAAAAATAAATAAAAATTTAACTCAGAATTACAGAAAAATATTTATCCTCTTTTATTATTTTTGTCATTCTTTCTATTTTACTATCTTCATTCTTTTAACCTTTTACTATCTTCATTTGTTTAATTAAATTCTTTTCATTTCTGTTTTGGGCTTCCATTCAGCTGGGCAAAGAGGAAACCCAGCCTCAGGACATGGTCCCTCCCCTCTGGTCATGCTGGGTGTCAGAATCGGGGCAGTGAAAGGCAGTCAGGGAAAGACAGACTCGGAGACATCCAACATCAAGGTGGTGGCCCCTGGAATTTCAGAGTTTTCCTACTGCTGCCTTAATCTTGCTAGGGCCTGGAAGTCTCTGAGAAACTGTCCCAAGCAACTTTCTTAACTCCAGAGTCTTGCCAGCTTCCCAAAGCCCTGCCTGGAAATTAAGAGAACAGTTAAGAAAAATAAAACCAGCTTTCTGGGTTCAATACTTAGCTCTGATACCTACTATGAGATCAGCAAATTATGTAACATATGTCTCAATTTCTTCATTTGTAAACTGAGACTATAGTATCTAATTCAATAGGTTGTAAGAAGTAAATACATGCCATGCACTTAGAATTCTGGCATACCAGAATGCCACACGTTTTGATGTTCACTAAAATGTAAGCCGCATGAGAGCAAGGATCTTCATGTACTTGTTCATCGCCCTTAGACTAGTTCATGGTGTATACAGAAGTTAAGGAATGAATGAATGTTGAAAGATTCAGAGCATGTTCCTTCTTTGTCCCAGGACCTCAGAGTGGTCTGTTTTCCTCACTCTCCAGCCCTGGAAACTCCCTCTCCAGTCTCAGAGAAACCTCAATTCATTTGGGTTTCTGGTCAATATGTTATTTCAGTACTTTCTGACCCACACCTTCCCCACCTTTGCCCCCAAAGCCAGAAAGACATGTAGACTATGCTTGCTTTTCTCCTAACCATACCCCTCCACAGAAGCAAAGAATAGACTTCACTACCCCGCATCAATAGGAGGAAGAGAAAGGAAGAAACACACAGGAAAAGCAAAGATTAAAAATGTCAAAATAGTATCCCAACCCAAGAGCTTTAACTTTTTTTTTTAACCGTTTAGTTTCTCATGAATAAGTCCAAGGGTTGTGCAAAATTATAGGGCTTTTTCTTGTGATCATTACATGTACATGAAATGAACTCATGCCTGCTCAGATCAGCTGAATCTAATCTGTCTGTGATTCATGGCCTAGTTACCATGTTGCTTTGCTGGTCAGAACAGCTTCCTCCTGGTTCCCCTGGACAGGATGGGGCTGGTTCTTTGTAGCCAAGTCATTGGAGTCATATCACTGAACAATTCGCCTTCTTTATTAAAAGCTCTATTCTAGCTGTTAGGTACACAGAGCCCACACCTAAACATACCACATATACTTTCTAAACAGAGGTGGGGCAAGAACCACAATGCTTGTTTCTTGCCAAGTCAGTAATGCTCCTCTCCTCCACCCTTTGTCGACCTAGTTTGCCATCTTTAGCTCTAGGCAGAGCAGATAATTACCAGCCTTCTATTTATTGGCCAAAGCTGACTGGGTTTCTTTGCCAAAAGATACACTCAGAAAGGCTTGTCCGCCCATATCCTTCCCAGATGGCTCAGTGATAAAGAATCCACCTACCAAGCAGGAGATGCAGGTTCTTTCCCTGGGACGGGAAGATCCCCTGGAGAAGGAAATGGCTACCCACTCCAGTATTCTTGCCTGGGAAATCCTACGGACAGAGGAGTCTGACAGGCTATAGTCCATGGGGTTGCTGAGTCAGACACGACTGAGCAACTTAGCAACAACAAAAACAAAATTTATTAGCCAAAGCCGTCTGGGTTTCTTTGCCAAAAAGATACACCCAGGAAGGCTTCCTGCCCATATCCAGTTATACTGGCTTTGCTACCAGTTGGAAGCCTCCCATCCTTCACCTTCCTGAAGAATACTAAAATTGGGGCCCAAAGTTAACTTGACTTTTTCTAGAATGGCAGCACCAGAGCCAAAAATTTTTCACTAACATTTAATGAGATAGTTAAACACTTGGTTTTCAAACAGACCTGAAGTTGGTTTAGGGTTTTGTTTTCAATCGAGGTATGGCTGAGACTTAGATTTCAGTCTGATCAGTGCTGCCTAGAGCTGAAGATGTGAGCAATCTTACTGGTAAAGAGACCTCTCCCTCAGCCTAAGTATTTTCCAGGGTTCACTACTATACCAAATTCATATGGCAATACTGATAAGGATTGGAAATGATATGATATGGAGGTAAGAGCCCTGGACTGAAATCCAAATATCTGATCCCAATCATGGCCTAGTTTCTCTTAGCCCTTGGTAAAAAACAGTGACTTGGTCTGGATTCATTCTCCCCATCTGTACATTATGAAACATTTAAAAAAATATTTTCATATCCTACAGTTGTCCTTGCCTGTGGTAGCCCATTCGTTGAAGCATTTACCCCTTTTGGAGGGCAGATACCATTTAGAACAAAGGTCAGTATCCATGCCCAAAACTGCTTATTAAATTTCTTATTTAAAAAATAGTAATCACTAATTTTAAAATCTCTGTAAGTACATTCACCTTCCTTTAAATAACAAAAGCAAGCTTTGACCAACCCATTTTTTATTTACCCAGGACTTTCTCAGTTTTAGCCCTGAAAGTCCCGTATCCCATGCATCCCTTCATTCCAAACCAGGAAAAGTGATCCCTCCACTTAGAGTTCTGGACCTACACTTTAGTTATGAACCATAGTATAGAGATTATTGAAGGAAGAAGACAAAAGAGTGGTAAGAATGTGAGCTCCAGAAGGAGTCAGTGCTTCAGTCCTCTGAACAAACCACCCTGAAAGAGAGACTTCAAATGAGAGCAATCATTTATTTCACTCGTGAATCTGAACAAGGAATGAATTTAGCTGGGTGTTTCCTGTTCAGGGTATCTCTTGAGGTTGCAGTCAAACATTGAAACTGACACCACCTTGAAGCCTTCTTATCTTGCATGTCAGCACCTGGGCTGGGCACACATGAATAGCTAACAGCTCACTGTCCTCTGCCTCTCTCTCTTTCTCTCTCTCCTTTCCTCTCTAACACTTTCTCTCATCTCCACATCATCTCCTCAGATGGCTGTCCTAGGGTAGCTGGACTCATATGGTGACTGAAGGCTCCCAGAGCAAGTCCTAAGAGAAACTGGTAGAAATGGCATGGCCTTCTCCAACTTAGCCTTACGTCACACTGCATAACTTCTGCCATATTCTTTTCATTAAGCAAATGTCTACCTAGGTTCATGAGAAGTGACATAGACTCCACCTCTTGATGCAAAGAGCATCAAGGAATTTGAAGACACCTTTAAAAACCACCATAAGGAAGAAGGACACCTACTCCTTTCAGCTCAGAGAATTTACTAGAAGAGAGGTAGGGGAAGCAAGATGCATCATGTGCTAGGGATCATTACCACCACACTTCTCCATACCATAAGCTCTGAGAGGCTGGTATCAGGCAAGACAAGAGTCAAGAAGAAAACTAAAAGTAGAGAAGCTTCTGCCACTTCCTATTCATAACTTTGGGAAGATGTCACCATATAGGGTACCTACAATAAATGAGGCAACAGAGTGAAAATGGCAGCACTGCCCAGTCAGGTAATGAAAGCATCGGCTAACCAGCACTTTCCTTGTGGCACAGGAGAAAGTTAAAGTTTCCTGTCTGCCTCAGGAAGGATATGAGAAGATGATGTTGCTGCTGGCAAAGAGGCCACAGAGCAAAATGATGAGGTCATCCTGAGGTACTTTAAATTGGGAATCACAGGAGTCCTCAGACCTTCGGGAGAAGAAACTGGGACATCAGAGAAAATGGAAGACAGGTGAGTTTGCAGGAAAGACCTCTGCACCAACTGAGCCCAGGGAATAGACTGAGATTTCTCCAGAGGCAGGTAAACAAAGTGCTCCCAACCCCATCGCCTGACTGGATGGACAAGGGCAAGACAAGAGCTCTGGCTCCACCTGTCAAGATGGAGACAGGAGGAGCTAGAAGACAGCAGACAGCTGGTGGGCAGACCTGAGGCCTCTCTTCCCTGCCACCTTGCAAAGACAATGGAGTCATCTGAAAGTGATGAGTATACCACAAATTGGCAGCTTTGAATTTCTGGTCCCTTCTTTCAGTCTCAACTCCCATTCAGGGTGGCAGCTGTGAGAAAAATTAGGTCAGCTCTAGAGGCAGAGAAAGCAAGATTTCTTTTTGCACATCTAAGTTACAGTGTCAAACTTGTCCCCGAGCAATATGAAGAACAGAAACCACTCTCTTGATTACCTTACTCCCCACCCTGCAGCCACAATAGCTCCTGTTGCTTACCTCCGGCTTTGCCAACCCATTTGCTTCCTTTGTGCTTGTGCACGATGGTTCCCTCTATCTGGAATGTTCTCTCTGCTGGCTCTACATACCTTTCATAGCTCACCTTAAATGTCATATTCTACATAACTAATCAGAACAGACTATATAGCACAGGGAACCCTGCTCAATTCTCCGTGGTGATCTAAATGGGAAAGAAATCCAAGAAAGAGGGGATACATATATATATATGGCTGATTCACTTTGCTGTACATCAGAAAGTAACATGACATTATAAAGCAACTATACTCCATAAAAACAATAAAATATAATAGCTGACATTTCATTTAGTAAAAATAATAAAAATAAATGCCAACTTCCAAGTGAGGCCTTCACACTGCTCTACCAAAATGGATCTACTCCTATTTTTCCTAATCTCAATAGCTTTTTTTTTAAAATAAATTATTCTTCACCCATCTACACTGTTCCCAGCCTGCAATTCTCCAGACTTGCACATCTCAGGAAATGGTCCGACCCTATCGCTTAAGCCAAAAACCTTTATTCTGAGTACTTCTCCTTTGACCTCAAACCCACATCCAAAGGAACTGCAGTCCTAACAGTTCTATCTCCAAACACATATTCTGAATCCACTCAATTCTTGCACTTCCTTGTGCCACCACCTTCGTTAGGCCAGAACCTTCTTGCCAGGCCTGACTGTGGTGCTAGCCTCCCTGTCTCTGCTCTTGCCTCTCTACCATTCCACGTCACACTCAACAAAATACTTTAAAAAGATAAATAAGCTCTGGCAACTCCTGTGATTTTAAACCTTCAATGGCCTCAGAAGTCTCCCGCTAGGCCCACGAGGCCTGAGGCCTGCAGGGTCCAGCCCTCAAGCTCTTCACCCAACAGCGCATTTCCTTCCTGGGGCCCTCATCTGCTCCGGATTCTTTAAAGCTGCCTTCCTGCCTCAAGGCCTCAGCAATTCCTCCACCCATTGACCATCTCCCTCAGTGTCTTAACACAGATGGCTCCTTCTCATCATTCAAGTCTCAGCTTCAATGCTGTCTCCTAGAAAAGGCCTTCCCTGGGCTCCTCTGCCCCCATCAGGGAGTTCCTCTCCTTGGACTGCTTTTCTTTACAGCACTTAACACTGTGATGAAATAGGCATTTCATTTGTTGACTTCTTAAATTATCTAAATTAGCCCTCCTTCACAAACACACTTACATAAACTCCCTGGTGCAGGTCTCTATATCCCCAACACCCAGAGCAAGTATCTCATAGATGTTCAGAAGGCAGTGAATGAAGAAAGGAATGAATGAGCAGCTTGAAAACCAGTTATTCTTTGAGGAAGAAGAAGCATTTCCTTCAGGTCTGTTTGCTCATCTGTGAAATAAATTTAAAGGGTTCTTTCAGTCTTCTCCTAAAGGACAAATTCGTGTCTGCCAAAATAGAGTATAACTTCACTAGGTTAACAATACATTTAACACTTGCCAATAAGATAAGGTTGCCAGGAGAAAAATCAATAACCTCAGAAATGCAGACAACACCACCCTTATGGCAGAAAGTGAAGAGGAACTAAAAAGCCTCTTGATGAAAGTGAAGGAGGAGAGTGAAAAAGTTGGCTTAAAGCTCAACATTCAGAAAACTAAGATCATGGCATCTGGTCCCATCACTTCATGGGAAATAGATGGGGAAACAGTGGAAACAGTGTCAGACTTTATTTTTTCGGGCTCCAAAAATCACTGCAGATGGTGATTGCAGCCATGAAATTAAAAGACGCTTACTCCTTGGAAGGAAACTTATGACCAACCTACATAGCATATTTAAAAGCAGAGACATTACTTTGGCAACAAAGGTCATCTAGTCAAGGGTATGGTTTTTCCAGTGGTCATGTATGGATGTGAGAGTTGGACGGTAAAGAAAGCTGAGCACCAAAGAATTGATGCTTTTGAACTGTGATGTTGGAGAAGACTCTTGAGAGTCCCTTGGACTGCAAGAAGATCCAACCAGTCCATCCTAAAGGAGATCAGTCCTGGGTGTTCATTGGAAGGACTGATGCTGAAGCTGAAACTCCAATACTTTGGCCACCTCATGCAAAGAGTTGACTCATTGGAAAAGACCCTAATGCTGGGAATGATTGGGGGCGGGAGGAGGAGGGGATGACAGAGGATGAGATGGCTGGATGGCATCACCCACTCGATGAACATGGGTTTGGGTGGACTCTGGGAGTTGCTGATGGACAGGGAGGCCTGGCGTTTTGTGATTCATGGGGTCGCAAAGAATCAGACACGACTGAGTGAATAAGAACTGTGACTTCACAACTGAACTGAATAAGATAAGGTAAGCCTGAGTAAAATGTAAGTCCCTCATTTCAATAAATGATGAAATACATTGCCTGTGCTCCAGGTGTGTTTATATCTGGGTTTTAGCTTTCCTCTGGAATTTGGCTCCTCTGGGCTGGAGCTCAAACCTAAGTAAACACACACACACACACACACACACAAACACACGAACAAAATCAAAACTCTGTTAACTGCAAATGGTTTGTTGTGTCCCTACCTGGGGCAGTATTTTTTATTGTCTGCAGTACTTGGTTTTCAATTTTGATTTATTTCTAAAGTTCTTCCTGATTTAAAAAAGAAAAGAAAACTAAGAGGGTGGAAGAAATACTCTTTTATTTTGGCAGGGTTCCCAGCTACATGGCTGCAGGTTGCTACCTCTAGGCAAATGGCAACAGAACCCAGGACTGAAAGTTCTCTCTCAAAGCATTTCTCTTTGAAGAACTACAAAGTGACGCTAAATGTTCTTTGAACTTCAAAAAAAAAAAGCACATTTCAAGCTAGTCCCCATGGTGAATTTTTACCGCATATAAAACACATCTAGCTTCATAGGCTAAAGGCATGAAAGAGTAAGTATGGAGAAAAAGTAGAAGTTTGAATAAGAAAATACTAACCAAAAAAAAAAAAAAAATCTAGGATATACATTTTAAAAACTTCCTAACTCTCTTCTGTACCTTCAGAATCAGATCCATCCTTCAAGGTTCACTTCAGAAATCACCTCCTCAAATAAATTTTCCCCAGTTTCTTAGGCCACTTTAAAATTTCCTTCCTCTCAATTCCTGCCACTTGGCTTGTAATTATTCAACTGATTTGACTCAGATTACAGATGGCTGTTTACATGCCCACCTCCCAGTAGACAATGTGCCATTCACTGAACCATCTTCCCCACTGCCTGTAGGCACCGAGCTGGCGAGGACTCCCTCTAACTCACCTAGAATGTTCAGCAAATCCTAAAAATCACACTTCTGTTATGTTCAAAATCATTATTGCCTTAATTCAAGTTATTAACAAAATACAGATACTTCTAAAATTTTTATAAGCATTTTTAGTCACTACCCAGGGCTTTTTTTAACTTTTTATTTTTAAACATTTATAATACCCTTCATCCAGCTTCCCCCAATGGTGACATCTTGAACACAACATCAAAACAGGAAATTGACATCGGTGCAAATATCCTCAACTAGACTACAGACCATGTTCGATGTTATCAGTTTTCACATGTACACATTTGTGTGTGAGTTTCTATGTAATACAAGCATATGCAATCCCATATATGTACAGTTATATAGCCACAATCAAGACACAGAACTGTTCCATCATCACAAAGGATCCTGCTCATACTCAGTTTATATTCATTTCCCCTCCCAACATCTATCCCTGCCCCTTGGTAGCCACTAATTTGTTTGCCAACTGTAGTTTTACCATTTTGAAAAAAAATGTTATATAAATGGAACTATAAAGTATACATAAAATCTTTAAAGATTTTAAAGTATAAAACCTCTTGATACTGACTTTTTTTTTTACTGAGCACAATGCCCTCAAGAGTCATCCAGGTTGCTGTATGCATCAATTGTTCATTACTTTTTATTGCTGAATAGTATTCTATGGTGGGCTTTCTAACGGCTCAGACAGTAAAGAATCTGCCTGCAAGACAGGAGACCCAGGGTAGATCTCTGGGTCAGGAAGATCCCCTGGAGAAGGGAATGGCTACCCACTACAGCATTCTTGCTGGAGAACTCCATGGACAGTGGAGCCAGGCGGGCTACAGTCCATGGGTTTGCAAAGTTGGACACGACTGAGCAACTAACATACATACAACAGTATTCCATGGTATGAATGTGTCAGACTATTGACTGTTTCCCATTTGGTGTTATTACAAATAAAGCTCCTATAAACATTCATGTATAGAAGTTTGTGTGAACATAAGTTTTCTTTTATCTGGGATAAATGCCCAAGAGTGTAATTGCTGCATCATTATGGTAACTGCATGTTTAATTTTACAAAAAACTAATTTTGCAGAAAAATTTTACAAAAAAAATCTTTCCAGAGCAGCTATGCCATTCCCACCCTGACATATGAGGAATCCAGTTTTTTGGCTTTCTCTCTAGCACTTGGTATTATCACTATATTTAGCTTATCTTATAGGTAGGTAGTGATATTTTGCAATTTTAATTTGCATTTTCCTAGTGGCTAATGATATTAAACATATTCATAAGCTTATTTTCTATCAGTATCCTCTTTTTCATGAAATATCTTAAGAGTGTTTTGCCCATTTTCTAATTGGATTGTTTGAAGTTTTTCTTTTTTTTTTAATTGCTGAGTGTGAGAACTTTTTGTATATTCTAGACACAAAACCTTTGTCAATCATGTGCTTTAAAAATGTTTTCCTTCAGCCTGCTTTCATGCCCTTACCAGTGTCTTTTGCAGCACAAAATTTTTGTTTTGTTTATATTTATTTTTTATTGAAATATAATTGTTTCCAACATTGTCTTAGTTTCAAGTATACAGCAAAGTGATTCAGTTTCATATATATATATATGAAAAAAATACATATTATTTTTAAGATTCTTTTCCAATATAGATTATTATGAGAGTGAATATAGTTCCATGTGTTATACAGTAGGTCCCTGTTGTTTAACTATTCTATATATGTGTGTGTATCTGTTAATCCCAAACTCCTAATTTATCCCTCTCCCACTTCCCCCGTAGGTAACCATGTTTGTTTTCTGTGAGTCTATATTTTGTATATGAGTTCATTTGCACCATTTTTTCAGATTCCACATATAAGTGAAATCATATCTGTGTTTTTCTGTTTGACTCACTTAGTGTGATCATCTCTAGGTCCATCCATGTTGCTGCAAATGGCAATATTTCATTCATTTTTATAGCTGAGTAATATTCCATTGTTCATATGTACCATATCTTCTTTATCCATTCATCCATTGATGGACACCTAGGTTGCTTCCATGTCTTGGATACTATAAATAGTGCTTACAACACAAAAGTTTTAATTTTGATGCTGTCCAATTTATCAGTTTTTGCCTTTATGGATGGTGCTTTTCATGTCATTTCTAAGAACAGTTCTCTTAACCCTAGGTCTAAAAGATTTTCTCCTATGCTTTCTTTTAAAACTGTTTATAGTTTTACGTTTGACATTTATATCTATGATTCATTTTGAATTAATGTTTATGTAAGGTATGGGCTTCCCTTGTGGCTCAACTGGTAAAGAACCTGCCTGCAATGTGGGAGACCTGGGTTCGATCCCAGGGAGAAGGGAAAGGCTACCCACTCCAGTATTCTGCCTTGGAGAATTCTAGGGCCTATACAGTCCACGAGGTCACAAAGAGTCGGACACGACTGAGAGACTTTCACTTTCACTAAGGTATGGGGGTAGGTCATGGCTTATTTTGCCTGTAGATGCCCAATTACTCCAGCGCTTAAAAAGAATATCTTTCCTCCACTGAATTACTTTGACTCTTTGCCAAAAATAAATTGGCAGTATACACTAAAAAGAGTTGAAAACTGGTACAAACAATATACAAATAAATACAGGTACACATGTATTCACAGAAGAACTATTCACAATAGCCAAAATGTGGAAACAGTCCAAATGTCCATCGGTTAATGAATGGACAGACAAAATAAGGAATATTATTTAGCCATTAAAAGAATAGAGTACTGATACATGCTACAAGGTCAATGAACCTCTAAACATTTTATAAATGCAAGAGGGCAGACACAAGATGTCACATATTGTGTGATTTCATTTATATGAAGTATCCTAGAAAGGTATATTCCTTGAGAGGGAATGCAGACCCAGGAGCAGGGGAGAGGGGGAAATTGGGAAGAACTGCCTAACAGGTACAAGATTTTCTCTGGAGGTGATAAAAATGTTTTGGACCTAGAGATAGTAGTCGCACAACATTGTGAAGGCACTAGATGTCACTTTAAACCAGTTGATTTTGTGTTATAGTAATTTGGCCTCAATTGAAAAATAAAGCAGTTGAATAGATTTGTGTGGGTCTGTTTAATATCACCCAGCCTTGATTACTGTTACTCTAAGTAAATAGTTAACATCATATTTTTCATATATAAAGCCAACTGCAGGTGATCTACATAAACAGATACCCTCTCCTCATCAAGCTTTTCCTGTCTCTATGCTGGGGGTTTTCCCCCAGAGGCCCCGATCCCTTTATCCAAAATACATCCACAGGCCCACTATTATTAATCTCCCTATTAAATGCCAGTGGAAGTTGGCTTTGCTGTCACAAATTGGCATAGGGTCTAAAGAAAATGGAGATTCAGTTAAAGTTAATTCATATTATCACTTGAATTTTCTGCTTAAGCAGCTTATTGTTTAAAAAATTCTCTTCCAAGTATTAAGTATAATATTTGTATGTATTATTCACAATTGTATACAAGATAAAAGTGAGGAGAGTTTTTACCCTCCTATTCCTCTCTAAAGTTATTTAGAGTATGAATAACTAGCTTATCAAGATACTTAGACTTTTAGAATTTTATTTAATTCTGGGTTCCACACTAGTGAGAAATGTCCTGGCAGGCATTTCAAAAATACCCATAAACTGTCACCAGGAGATGTACTGGAATTAGACCATCTTCATGGAGCCATGGGACACCCCAGCCTCCCACTCACAGAAGGCTGAACCTATAACCGGTTTCTTCACCAGCCAGGCAGGAGGCTAATTGGCCTGTACAGTTCCATAATTTCTCAATTGTCTTATCAAACTTACAATTTGCTGACTTTGTGGATCTGATGTGAAGGTTGATTTTTGCTGCCTTATCCTTCTTCTTGATCTTACAGTGAGATAATAAAGAGAATCAGCTCATGTCAAATTCCTGCTTAAAATCTTCCACTGACCTCAAAATAAAGTCCATCATCCCAGCATGTCACACAAGCTCCTAGGCTCTCCAGCCTCTCGGGTCCCTTCTCCAGCTCTGCCTCCCAGTCTTGTATCACAATATTTCACTTCCAGCACTTTGCCATGTTCTCACTTGGCCCAGGGCCTTTGCATATGCTGTCACCCTTCAAGCTTGGCTCAGGATAAATCCTACCTGAGAAGTTCTCCGTGACTTGTCACAGTTGTCTAGGGGTCTCACTGCATTACTTTCTTCTACAGGTAATCTTACCTGTGTCGCCAATTCCGTATTGACTTGTCTATCTCCCTCATGCGACTAAAGACAGATTGTGCCAGGAATGTAGCAGGAGCTCAACAAATGTTTCTTAAATAAATAGACTTATTAATTCATATAAGAGATACTTCTTGAACACCTGTAAAGTGCCAAAGACTGTTTTCTACATGGGGATATAGCATTTTGGGCTTCCAGGTGACTCAGCAATAAAGAATCCTCCTGCAACCCAGGAGATTAATATTCGATGCCTAAGTGAGAAAAACCCCCTGGAGAAGGAAATGGCAACCTGCTCTAGTAGTCTCACCTGGAAAGTCCCATGGGCAGAGGAACCTGCTGGTTACAGTCCATGGGGTCACAAGAGTTGGACACGACTTAGCAACTAAACCACCGCCATCAGATAGCAGTTTGCAAGGCAGGCAAAAAAATCCCTTCCTTCTTGGACCTTACAGTAAAATAAAGGAAGGAGACAATAAATAAGTATTTGATAAAATTTTAGGTGGTGATAAAGCATATGAGGAAAATCAAAGCAGAGTGAATGGGTGAATGAATGAATGAAGAATTTGGAGTTAGAAATCAGGCCATTCAGACTACTGCCATAGAAGTCAATTGTATTGCTATAAATTCAAACTTGACATTGCATGAATTTATTTTTCATTTGTACACATTTTACAAATACGTACATATTGTCTTCTAGATGCCTAGGTCTAAGATACAGCCTAGTCATTGCTCTAGGTCTAGAATACAGCAGGAACACAGAGCAACTTTTATTTCTGTCCTTGTAGAGCTCTTACATGAGTGTTAATGGGTAAATATATAATATTATCTGAGGCTGGTAAGTGCTTTGAGGAAATAAAGCAAATTAAAAGGCAAAGAGGGCTTCCCTTCTGGTCCAGAGGTTAAGAATCCACCTGCCAACGCAGGGGACACGGGTTTGATCCTGACCTGGGAAGATGCCACATGCTGTGGGGCGACTAAGCCCATATGCCACAACTACTGAAGCCTGTGCACCCTAGAACCCATGTTCCACAAAGGAATTTTTGAGTGTATATGGTGGGGTGGAGTGAGTAATTGATATTTTAAATTATCAAGGAAGAATTCACAAAGAAAGTAGCATCACTATAGAGAACTAAATGAGGTGAGGGAGTGAGCCAAGTGGATAATCGCAAGATGAACACTGCAGACAGAAAGTGCAAAGGCCCTGAGGCAGGGATAAGGCCTCAAAATCTGAAACCTGCTCCTAATGTGCAGCATAACTGTAAATTATAGCTGAGAGTACACTAGATTGAGAGCCGAAGAGACCGAGGTATGAGACACAGGGATTCCACTTACTGGTTGTATGGCTTTAACCAAGTTTTTAATCTCAGGTCTCCAATTCTTCATTTGTACAGTTAATGCCTATCTGAAAGTGTGGTCATGCTACTCCAGTAGAATGATGGATTAAATTGACATAAGACAGGTTAACAGGAGAAAAACGAATTTAATTTCATAAGTACAAGAGCCCAATAAAAAATATGACTCAAAGAAATGACCAAAGCAGGCAACTTTCATACCTGCCCGACAAGAAACCAGTAGTAAATTAGTAAAGAAGTAACAAGGTTTGATTACATGTCCTTCTCAGCCCTAAATTCTCTCCCTGTCTCTGGTGATAAGGATGCCTTCTAGCTTCCTGGTACAGGGAGGGTCCCTTTCACATGGGAGATTTAGTTCTTGCTTTCAGGGGTGCAAAGGAAGGTCAGAGTGTTTTTGCACCAGATGTTTCTTTGATAACTTTAATTCAAAGTAATCAACACATCAAAATGGTATATTTGGGGGTAGCACATTCTGCGTCTGCCAAGTCATTTCAGTTGTGTCCGACTCTTTGCGACCCCATCACCAACTTCCAGAGCCTACTCAAACTCATGTCCATCACAACAGAGATGCCATCCAAGTATCTCATCCTCTGTCATCCCCTTCTCCTCTCACCTTCAATCTTTCTGAGCATCAAGGTCTTTTCCAATAAGTCGGTTCTTTACATCAGGTGGCCAAAATGTTGGAGTTTCAGCTTTAGCATCAGTCCTTCCAATAAATTTTCAGGACTGATTTCCTTTAGGATTGACTGGCAGGCAAGGAACACACCAAAATGTTAAAAGTGGTTGATGGGTGCTTTTTTTTCAGCAATCAATACTTACCTGTCCTGTCCTGCATTTCCTCAGAGCCAGTCTGATAAACTGTGATAACGTGGTGGAGGATGCTCCTTGCAGTGTGGTGTGGAAATAGCTGCCTCTCCCACGGGAAATTGTTCTCTTACCGCAGAGGCCTCCTGAAACCAATGCCTGAAGTCCAAGCCTCATCAAAAGGCCTGCAGTGCAGACAGTTTGAAAGGAAGTAAGCTTTTGATTTCTCAGATCACATCCAGTAAGAACAGGGGTTTTAATTAGTGTTTATTAGATGCTAGGCATTGTACTTGTGTTTCTCACAGAGTCTCATTTAAACCCCCAACAGTCTTATAAGTTAGGTACTGGCATTCTCACTCTATGTATGAAGAAACTAAGGTACAGTCAGTTCAGTTGCTCAGTTGTGTCCAACTCTTTGTGACCCCATGGACTGCAGCACAGGGCTTCCATGTCCATCAGCAAACATGAGTTTGCTCAAACTCATGTCCACAGAATCGGTGATGCCATCAAAACATCTTATCCTCTGTCGTCTCCTTCTCCTCCTGCCTTCAATCTTTCCCAGCATCAGGGTCTTTTCAAATGAGTCAGTTCTTCACATCAGTGGCCAAAGTATTGAAGCTTCACCTTCAACATCAGTCCTTCCAATGAATATTCAGGACTGATTTCCTTTAGGATGGACTGGTTGGATCTCCTTGCAGTCCAAGGGACTCTCAAGAGTCTCTCCAACACCACAGTTCAAAAGCATCAATTCTTTGGTGCTCAGCTTTCTTTATAGTCCAATTCTCACATCTGTGGCTCAGCTGGTAAAGAATTCACCTGCAAAGGAAGAGACCTGGATTCGATCCCTGGGTTCTGAAGATCCCCTGGAGAAGGGAAAGACTACTGACTCCAGGATTCTGGCCTGGAGAATTCCACAGACTATATAGTCCATGGGGTCGCAAAGAGTCAGACACAACTGAGCAACTCTCACATCCATACATGACTCACATCCATAGCTTTGACTAGACAGACCTTTGATGGCAAAGTAATGTCACTCTTTTTAATTGGCAGAGTAATGTCTCTGCTTTTTAATATGCTGTCTAACTTGGTCATAGCTTTTCTTTCAAGGAGCAAGTGTCTTTTAATTTCATGGCTGCAGTCACCATCTGCAGTGATTTTGGAGCCCAAGAAAATAAAGTCTGTCACTGTTTCCATTGCTTTCCCATCTATTTGCCATGAACTAATGGGACCCGATGCCATGATCTTCATTTTTTGAATGCTGAGTTTTAAGCCAACTCTTTCACTCTCCTCTTTCATCACAGATGACACCACCCTTCTGGCAGAAAGCGAAGAACTAAAGAGCCTCTTAATGAAAGTGAAAGAGGAGAGTGAAAAAAAAAGTACAGAGAGGTGAAATAATTTCCCCAAGGGCACACAACTAACAAGAGATGGAGCGAGGATCCAAATGTAAATAATGACTCCAGAGTCCACAATGACTGCAACACTTGCCCACCCATTTTAATGGAAGACAGGAAAAAAAATCAATCCTATGTATCTCCTCATCCTAGTGGTGGGGAGCTAAGTTGCAGAGGATCCAGCAGAAAATTTCTGGATGAGGTCTGTAGGAGCCTCTGGGCCTGGCACGTACTAGCTTTTGTAATTTTGGGCAAGTCATAACCCCTCCAAGTCTTGACTTTCTTACTCACTAAGGAAATAGTATTCCTGGACCTTCAAGCCCCCCAGGATGGCTATAAAGATCAAAGGAGACAAAACACCTGAAAATCCTGTGGAGACTACCCAGAGCCATACAAGTAAAAGATATTAGCCATAATGCTTTTAGCATGGAACTCTCAGAAGGTTAAACTGGACACCAGATTGCTCTGAGAAGCTCTTCCAAGAGTCATTCTCAAGGAGTATATCATATGACCCCACAGAAATTTTCTCCAGCTGTGGCCTGACAATAGTGATGTGCTATTTGGAACAAAGCCCCTGATTTGCCCCATAGTACAATGCTCTATGCAGTAACACCTACCCAGGACTAAAGGACAGAGGTAAGCTGAATAATGGCATTCACATCACCCAAATCCCGACCTGGGAGGCCATTCAGAGAACTTCCTGAGATTCAAGCAGTAAGGTCTTTCTTGAGTCACACAGCAGAACATAAGAGACAAATAATAATGTTGCCCACCACATGCCATGTCCTGCCAGTGCTAGACCCTTTAAAAACATCTTCTCTAAGCCTCACAGCATACCTGCTATTCTCCACACTTTACAGTTAAGAGAGCTGAGGTTCAGAGAGGTTAAGGAGCTTGCCTACCAGGCAGCTAAAACGATAAAAGGAAAATTAAGGTGCCATAATTTTGTTCCTCCATTTCAGTTCCAGTAACGTTATCTAAATTGTTTTTTAGATAATTAGAGGAATTGCAGTTCCTCAAAAATGAAGATAAATCAAATTTATGTGTTTCTCTTGACATGTTAGTTGAATAAAACTGACATTTATTCAAAATATTATATTCTAACACATAACAGTATTTTGAGACCAACATTTGATTGCCAGGCTCTTACGAAAATCGTGTAAATAGAAAATAATTTTGTCTAATTTTTCTCAAATAATAGGGAAAGCTTTTTCATTTTTAATTGAGAGAAATGAAAGGAATATTTACATCCTTAATGTCAGTAATATGTAAACTCATGTGATTCTACAAGTTTGTTTAATACATAAACAAATTACCCCCTGAAAAGAGCAGACAGTCCACAAAGGAAGAAATATAAAATTTTTATCAAACATATGGAAGCTCACTAATAATGAAGTATATTCAAAGTAAAACAATGATACCTCACATCTTATATGCTGAATAGAGATTTTTAAATTTTTAATATTTAATGTTGTTAAGTGTGCATTCTCATGCAGAACTGTTAGAACTGCATATCAGCACCTTTCTGGAAAGTGATTTGGGGAACTACGTGTAAAGACCCTCAACAATATGCTCTTTGTCTATGGTAGGATAAATATGACCACAAATTCCCTGTTTCTTCCCCTAGAAAATGATGTGGTCTACCTCACCCACCTCTGGAATCTGCCCTGTGACTGCTTTGATCAACAGAGCAAGCTGGAAGAGGCACTTGGCCAGTTTCAGGCCTAGCCTTCAAGAGGACTGGCAGTTTCCATCTCCTTTCCCTCAGGACCCAGGGGAGAAGCCCACACTGGAGGGGACCTTAGGCCCCAGCCAAGAGTCAGCACCAATTTGTCAGGCATGTGAAAGTCACCTAGGAAGTGGGTCCTCCAGCCTAGTCAAGCCACTTCTGCCAGTTAACATGAGGAGCAAAGAAAAAATTTCCCCAAATTGCAAAATTGCAAGCAAATGAATGCTGTTGTTCTAAGTGACTAGGTTTAAGTTTAGAGGACATGTTACACAGAATAAATATTGACCTGGTATTGCTCCAATAATTTTACTTCTAGAAATGTATCCTCAGGCACTAATCAGGAATGCAAACAAAGGCTTACACCCAGAATATTCTTGCTGAGACACTTTGGAGAATCTTAATATCTAAATTAGGAGAATGATTATGTAGGTCACAGAATAAACATTATGAAAGTAATTTAAATGTTAGCAATATGGAACAGTACTTATGATAGACTTTTAGGTGGAAAAATTCATATAAACTATGATTAAAAAGAAAAAAATTAAAAGTTAATATTGGTTATTTCTGGGCAATAAAATCATGAGTGATTTTACTCCAACCTTCACATTTTTGTGGTAATTGCACGAAATAGAAAAAAAAAACTTTAAAAATGAGGAAACTGTCAACTTACAAAATTTGTCCATAGATAAATAAATAAAGCTCCCTTTAAGCTACAGTTTCTAACTTTTTCATAAAACCATTTTACCAAGGCATTCAGCAATATTAATGTCGAATTATCTGCTATTATTCATAATTGACAGGCTGACAGTCAGCAGAGACAGACTTACTAGCAAAGGACTTTGGTAATCCATAAACTGGATGTAAAAATCCTGAAAAATTAAGCAGTTCTAATGATGTGGCAGAAAGTAAAATAATTGAAGAAAAAGTTCAGAAAGATCAGGTTAACATCACTGAAAGTCTATTACTTTCATGGATCTAGGAGCTTTCCTAGATCACTTAATCACTCTCAACTTAATCCTCTCAACAGGCTTGTGAGGTAGGTGTTATTCCCATTGTATAGATGAGGACCCTGTGGCCTTGATGGAACTTCCTTAACTAACTTTAAATCCCAGCAACATCACTCATGAATATAAATCCCTGCGTGCTCAGTCACTTCAGTTGTGTTTGACTCTTTGCAACGCTATGGACTGTAGGCTCCTCTGTCCATGGGGATTCTCTAGGCAAGAATACTGGAGTGGGTTGCCATTTCCTCCTCCTGGGGATTACCCAACCCAAGGATCGAACCAGCATCTCTTATGTCTCCTGCATTGGCAGGTGGGTTCTTTACCACTAGCGCCACCTGGGAAGCCTCCAAATGCAGAGTCAGAAGTCAAGTTCAACGCACATGGTTTTACCCCAGTACCAAGCCGCTCCACTCCAAGTCAGGGTTCAATATTATGACAGGATTTTTTAAAAAAGTATTAAACATGTAAGCTTTCTGAAAAAGTCTTTCTTGCATTCTAACACAATTAAAATCTAATTGAATTTTGTAAGCTGCGTTTGCGGGCTTATTTTCTTCTTGTAGAACTTGAAGTGATCCTAAAAAGGGCAATGCCTGACTACACTACCATGCGTAAAACAGAGACTAGTGGGAAGCATCCGTCTAACACAGGGAGCTCAGTTCGGCGCTCTGGACAACCTAGAGAGGTGGAGTGGGGGTGGAGTGGGAGGGAGATTCAGGAGGGAGGGGATATATGTATGCTTACAGTTGATTCCTGCTGTTGTACAGCGGAAACCAACACAATATTGTAAAGCGATTATCCTCCAATTAAGAATAAATTTTTTAAAAAAGAGAATAAAAAAGTCAGTGCCAATCTTGTAAGATGCCTAGACTATTCTTTTTTTTTTTAATTTTTTTTTCCATTTATTTTTATTAGTTGGAGGCTTATTACTTTACATCATTACAGTAGTTTTTGTCATACATTGACATGAATTAGCCATGGATTTACATGTATTCCCCATCCCAGTCCCTCCTCCCACCTCCCTCTCCACCCGATCCCTCTGGGTCTTCCCAGTCCACCAGGCCCGAGCACTTGTCTCATGCACCCAACCTGGGCTGGTGATCTGTTTCACCCTAGATAATATACATGTTTCAATGCTGTTCTCTTGAAACATCCCACCCTCGCCTTCTCCCAGAGTCCACAAGTCTGTTCTATACATCTGAGTGCCTAGACTATTCTTGAGCAATTGGAAGGGGTTGGGGCAGGGGGACCGGCCGATGAAGCAGAAGTACTTGTCCTCTCTCTCATGGCATTTCTGCAAAGCCCTATCTTTAGCATGACTGAGGCTTTTAGGAAGTTGGAATTTGGCTGTGCTCCTTGGTTTTATTCACTCTTCATATTTGTTGTCTTCTGTTTCCAATAGGCCATTTCCGTTTTGAGAGCCAAGATGTGAGGAATCAGTACCACAGAGGGGTCCCACAGGGCATTAGTTGGGATGAGGTGGAGAGCCAAATTTCAACAAGGCTCAGAGGGATTTTGTTTAAAGACAGAGGTTTGTTTTGTTTATTGTTCCTTAAAGAGTAACTAGTGATAATAACAGCTAAGATTTCCATAGTGTTTATATGCATCAACTTTGTGCTGTGCACTTTGTATGTGAATATTATCCTACCTAATCCTCATGGTTCTAGGAAGTAAGCACTATTTTCATCTTCATTTTTCAGATGTGAATCAGTGAAGTCTCAGACTCCAGGTGGGTGGTGGTCAGGGTATGAATTGTTTGCCTGATCTCATCAATCCATCTTCCTCACTGCCACATAGACTGCATTAGTCAGGGCTGAAATTTCAAAGAGACCTCTGCTTCTTCACCCTCTGTCAGCTCCTGTGGGAACCCCAAGTATGAGCAACAGGAGAAGAGCCATAGCCAGGAGAATGGAGAAATGGGAATCATAGTTGTGCAAGGCCAAGCTGGCGGGTAGTTTTTCCCAGAATCAGGGCTCCTTGCCTCCTAGTTCCAGACTAAGGATTCTGAGTCTTCTTTTAAAATGTACTTCTAGTCATTCATCATCCCCTATATCTAAAAGGATATAAGGTGGTTTACAGTGATAGACAAAGTATAACAACATGAAGAAAGAAAGAGAAATACAAGTGGTTAAGTATTTAATGGCCAGCATAGAATCATGATCAGTGAGCATCACAGATCACAGATTCATTGGATTGAAATAAACCAGCGGCTCAAGACAAGCACAACTAATGCCAATATTAAGATCAAGAAAAGAATTCCTCCTGAATGCAGAGTGGCACGCTGCAGTGTAACGGGCAGTGCCCTTCTCCAAAGGATGAAACACCAGGCAGCAGAGCAGAGTGGTTGAGCATCCAGACTCTGGAGCCAGACTGCCCGGTTTTCCACTTTCTAGTTGAGTAATCTTGGGCAAGCTATCTAAGCTGTTTGTGCCTTAATTTCTTCACCTATAAATCGGGGCTGGGGAAATATGGATGACTAACTGAGATAACGGATGTAAAGCCTTTAGAACAGTGTCAAGCCTGCAGGAAGCACTGCGCCTGTGTGCAGTTACCATCAGCTTGGTTTGGAACATAACAGCCACTTCCCGCCTCAGGACCCCTCGGTCCCACTGCCCCCTCTGCCTGGTACAGCTCTTACCCCCACTATACACGTGGCTCACTCCTTTCTCTCCTTCAAGCTCTTGCTCTGATGTTGCTTTCTTGGTGGGGCCTTTCCAGACAACAATATTTAAAACTGAAATACTTTCCCTAGTTGTCTCCATCAAACCAGTGGCCTACAGCTCCTGCCTCAATTCGTTTTTCTCCTTTTCATGAGCTCTTCTCATGCTCAACCAAAACTACGACTTAATTTCCTCTGCTTTTTGTCCATCTTCCATCACTAAATGAGGACAGGTTTCTGTTTTATTCAGTGCACTATTACCAACACCTAAAACAGAGCATAACAGAGAGTAAACACCCCATAAACCTCTGCTGAATGAATTAACCAACACATTCACCATTGTACAACCAGCTGCAAGGTCCCTTTGAAACACCTGTAAGGGCAATTCAGTCAGTCAGTCCAAAAGTGAGCCTGTAAGTTGTCTAGACTTTACAATCCACTAATAATAATTTGAGAAAGACTCTGAAAGGCTTACAAAGTTTTATAGTGACAAAGGTAACTCCAATGAAATTTTAGGTGATGTGTACTGTTTTATACTCTTGTAGTAAGTTTAGAATTAGTAACTAACAATGGAGAGTAAGAATAAAGAATAAAGCATTATTGGAATCAAATCATTACTCTGTCAGTTCTTAATGGAGCTAGTCCAAATAAATCATAGGTTTTATTATCCCTTCTCTCCTGACAGCAAAGAAAGGATGGGAAAGCTGGTTATTAATGATAGTATCTTAATTCATGCCTCAGAGGAACTCAAAATTCCATGCTTCCTCACACAAAGACAAGTGTTAAGTGCAGAACTTGGGAAAAAACACAAACGGAGCTCCCACTTAGTACTAAAACTTACAGGCCTAAGTGCTGAGTGGCTGGCGTTTCAATCAATGAAAGGCAATCTACCAGAATGGAAAACGCACAAGAGAAAGGGCATCAGAGGCCAGCAAGGTGAGTCAAGCTCCAAGTGAAGCTGGGAAACTCTCCAAGTCCCAAAGGTAGGTTGAGCTGTGTCATCCACATTGGTAAAATTTCTATACACCATTTCTATACACCACTCTTAGGTCAAAGAAGAGTTTGGAGTACTCTTAGCTTTCCCACAGCTGAAGTATGACAGACAGGAGTATTTCCACCAGATCTTCTTCATATTCAGAAGAAAGTTGAGTTGACTGAGGCTGCATTCTGAGCATTCTGCTGCTATCCTTTCCTTTTCATGTGAATTATCTCACTGAGGTCCTCAACTGAGAGAGAACTGTGTGCCTGTGAATAAGCCTGTGCTTCTTTGCCTCTTGTTACTGTTTTTGCTTTAAAGTATATTTTGTTTACTAGAAGTATAATGTACCCCTGCTCTCTTTTGTTTTCCACTTGCATGAAATATTTTTTTCCCATTTCTTCACTTTGGGCCTATGTGTGTACTTAAGGCAGAAGTGAGTCTCTTATAGGCAGCACATAGTTGGGTCCTGTTTCTCAATTTAATCCATTCAGTCACTCGGTGCCTTTTAATTATTGAATTCAATCCATTTACATTCAGAGTAATCATTTTCCTTGTTTTTTTTTTTTTAATTGGAGTATAGTTGGTTTATAATGTTGTATTAGTTTCAGGTGCTCAGCAAAGTAAATATATGTATATATACACATACACACACACACACACACACACACACAGTCTTTTTTAGATTCTTTTCCATGTAGGCTATTACATAGTATTAAGTAGAGTTTCCTGTGCCATAAAGTAGGTCATTATTAGTTAAGAACATACTAATGCCATCTTATTAATTGCTTTCTAGTTGTTTTGTAGTTCCATTATTCCTCTTTTCCTCTCTTTCTGCCTACTTTTGTGAATTTCCATGTGATTTTCCATGGTGGTATACTCTGATTCCGCTCTATTTTTTTGTGAATTTACTAAAGGTTTTTGCTTTTGCTGTTACCATGTTTACATAACAGGTTTACATAAAACATCTTATAACTAAAACAATCCATTTTATGCTGACAGCAACTCCAGCTCCACCCTTCTATTCCTCCCCTTTGGTTTTGAAGTCACAATTATCTATTTTTATATTTCATATTTGTTAACAAATTAAGGAAACTGTGGTTATTTTTAATACTCTTGTCCTTTAACCTTTACTCTAGACTTAAGTTGATAACACACCACCATATTACAGTATTAGAGTATTGTAAATTTGACTACATACTTACCTTTAACAATATGTTCTGTACTTTATTTTCTTATTGAACAATAATTGACATACATAATTTTATTGAAATATAATTTACATACCTATATTATGTTAGTTTCAAGTTTATAACATAGTGATTTAGTATTTAAATAATCACCATGATAAATCTTTCACAGGCTTCCCTGGTTGCTCAGACAGTAAAGAATCCATCTGTAATGCAGGAGACCTGGGTTCAATCCCTGGGTTCGGAAGATCCCCTGGAGGAGGACATGGCGACCCACTTCAGAATTCTTAGGGCTTCCCTGGTAACTCACTGGTAAAGAATCTGCCTGCAATGCAGAAGACCCTGATTTGATTCCTGGGTCGGGAAGATCCATTGGAGAAGGCATAGGCAACCCACTCCAGTATTCTTGGGCTTCCTGGTGACTCAGCTGGTAAAGAATCTGCCTGCAATGCAGGAGACCTGGGTTTGATCCCTGGGTTGGGAAGATCCCCTGGAGGAGGGCATAGCAACCCACTCTGGTATTCTTGCTTGCAGAATCCCCATGGAGAGAGGAGCCTGGCAGGCTACAGTCCATGGGGTCACAAAGAGTTGGACACAACTGAGTGACCAAGAGCACATGGTAAGTCTAGCTACCATCTGTCACCATACAGAGTAACTATAATATTACTGACTATATTCTCTATGTTGTATATTATATCCTCACGATTTACTCTGTAGCTGGAAGTTTGTACCTCTTAATCTCCTTCACCTACTTCACCCCTCACCCACACCCTTCATCCCTCTGGCAGTCACCAGTTTGTTCTCTGACTGTATGTCTTGTTTGGCTCTGTTGGTTCACTGTGTTGTTTTTTAAATTTTACATTTGAGTGAAATATAGTATTTGTCTTTCTGTCTGACTTATTTCACTTAGCATAATACCCTCTAGGTTCAACCAAGTTGTAGCAAATGGAAAGATTTCACTATTTTTATGGCAGAGCAATATATATATAGCATATATATTTTTTCAACAAACCATGGAAAATTCTTAAAGATGGGAATACCAGACCACCTGACCTGCCTCCTGAGAAATCTGTACACAGGTCAAGAAGCAAGTTAGAACTGGACATGGAACAATAGACTGGTTCCAAATGAGGAAAAGAGTATGTCAAGGCTGTATATTGTCACCCTGCTTATTTAACTTATATGCAGAGTATATCATGAGAAACACTGGGCTGGAAGAAGCACAAGCTGGAATCAAGATTGCCGGGAGAAATATCAATAACCTCAGATATACAGATGACACCACCCTTATGGCAGAAAGTGAAGAGGAACTAAAGACCGTCTTGATAAAAGTGAAAGAAGAGAGTCAAAAAGTTGGCTTAAAGCTCAACATTCAGAAAACTAAGATCATGGCATCTGGTCTCATCACTTCATGACAAATAGTCGGGGAAAAAACAGAAACAGTGACAGACTTTATTTTGAGGGGCTCCAAAGTCACTGCAGATGGTGAATGCAGCCATGAAACTAAAAAGACACTTACTCCTTGGAAGAAAAGTTATGACCAACCTAGACAGCATATTAAAAAACAGAGATATTACTTTGCCAACAAAGGTCCATCTAGTCAAGGCTATGGTTTTTCCAGTAGTCATGTATGAATGTGAGAGTTGGACTGTAAAGAAAGCTGAGCACTGAAGAATTTATGCTTTTGAACTGTGGTGTTGGAGATTCTTGAGTCCCTTGAACTGCAAGGAGATCCAACCAGTCCATCCTGAAGGAAATCAGTCCCGAATATTCATTGGAAGGGCTGATGCTGGAGCTGAAACTCCAATACTTTGGCCACCTGATGCAAAGAACTGACTCATTTGAAAAGACCCTGATGCTGGGAAAGATTGAAGGCAGGAGGAGAAGGGGACGACGGGATGAGATGGTTGGATGGCATCACCAACTCAATGGACATGAGTTTGAGCAAACTCTGGGAGTTGGTGATGAACAGGGAGGCCTGGCGTGCTGCAGTCCATGGGGTCACAAAGAGTCAGATGTGACTGAGCGACTGAACTGAACTGACTGATATAAAATATATGAATCTTCTTTATCCATTTGTCTATCAATGAGCTGTTCTGTTTCGCCCACATAAACAATGTTGCAGTGAACATACACGTGTGTCTAACTTTTTTAATTAGTTTTCATTTTCTGCAGATAAATACCCAAGAGGACTTGCTGGATCATGTAATTATATTTTTAATTTTTGAGGAATCTCTATGTAGTTTCACATAGTGGCTGCACCGATTTATATTCCACTAACAGTGCACAAGGATTCCTTTTTCTCCACATCTTTGCCAAAAGCTGTTATTTGTCGTCTTTTTGATAATAGCAATTCTGACAGCTAATATCTCACTGTGGTTTTGACTTGCAATTCCCCAGTAATAAGTGATGTTGATCCCCTTTTCATGTGTTTGTTGGATATCTGCATGTCTTTGGAAAATGTTTATTCACATATTCTGCCCATTTTTTTTAATGGTATTTGGACTTTTTTGAAGTTGAGTTGTATGACTTTATATATTTCAGATATATATGGACTATATCATTTGCAAATATCTTCTCCCACTGCATAGGTTGCCTTTTCATTTTGTTGACAGTTTCCTTTTCTGTGCAAAATTTTTTAGTCTGATAGTCCCATTCTGTTCATTTTTGCTTTTGTTTCCTTTGTCTAATGACACATCCAAATATATATATATAGCAAAGACTGATGTCAGAGTGCATTGCCTGCATTTTCTTCTAAGCTACAGCTTCAGATCTGACATTTAAGTCTTTAATCCATTTTTAGTTTAGTTTGGTATGCGCAAGTGCTCACTCGGTCGTGTCCGACTCTGTGACCCTTTGGACAGTAGCCCACCATGCTCCTCTGTCCATGGGGTTTTTCAGGCAAGGATACTATAGTGGGTTGCCATTTCCTCCTCCAGGGGATCTTTCTATGATGTGATAAAGTACTTAGTTTGATTTTTTTCATGTAGCTGTCCAGTTTTCACAACATCTTTTATGGAGGAGGTTGTCTTTTCCCCCATTGTATATTCTTGTCTCCTTCGGCATAGATTATTTGACCATATAGGCATGGGCCTATTTCTGGGCTCTCCAGTCTCACCCATTAATCTCTTGTTTTGTGCCAATACCATAATATTTTGATTACTGCAGCTTCACAGTATAGTTTGAAATCAAGGACAGAGATACCTCCAGCTTTGTTCTTCTTCCTCAAGAATGATTTGGCTATTCAGGGCCTCTCATGTTTCCATACAAACTTTAGAATTATTTGTTCTAATTCTGTGAAAAATGACACTGGTATTTTGCTAGGGATTGCATTGAATCTGTAGATTGCCTTGAGTAGTGTGGCAATTTTAACAATATTATTTCAATTCAGGAGCATGAGGGATCTTCCCATTTATGTCCTCTTAAACTTCTCTCTCATCAGTGTCTTATAGTTTTTTGAGTAGGCCTTTTAAATCCTTAGTTAGATTTATTCCTAGGTATTTTATTCTTTTTGAGACAATTGTAAACGGGGTTTGTCTCTTAGTTTCTCTGACAGTGTTATCAGTCCATAGAAATGCAACAGATTTCTATATATTAATTTTGTATCCTGCAACTTTACTGAATTCATTGATGAGTTCTAATAGCTTTCTGATGGCATCTCTATGATAGTTTATGTGTAGTATCATGTCATCTGCAAACAGTGACAATTTTACTTCTTCCTTTCCAATATGGATTCCTCTTATTTCCTTTTCTAGTCTGAATGCTAGGACTTCTAATACAATGCTGAATAAAAGTGGCAAAGTGGAATCCTTGTCTTGTTCCTGATCTTAGAAGAAATGCTTTCAGCTCTTCACCTCTGAGTATGATGTTAGCTGTGGGTTTTTCACATGTGTGCTGTGCTAAGTCATTTCCGTCATGTCCAACTATTTGAGACCCCCAAAACTGCAGCCCACCAGGCTCCTCTGTCCATGGGGTTCTCCAGGCAAGAATACTGGAGTGGGTTGCCATGCCCTCCTCCAGCGGATCTTCCTGACCCACAGATCGATCCTGTGTCTCTCATGTCTCCTGCATTGGCAAGTGGGTTCTTTACCACAGGCGCAACCTGGGAACCCCTGGGTTTGACATATATGGCCTTTATTATGTTGAGGTATATTCTATGCCCACTTTGTTGAAAATTTTTTTCATAAATAGATGTTGAATTTTGTCAAAAGCTTTTTCTGTATCTATTGAGATGATCATAGTGTTCTTAATTCTTCAATTTGTTAATGTGGTGTACCACATTGATTAAAGCATTTGAACCATCCTTACTCGCCTGATATACACCCAATAGATCATGTTTCATGATGTATGATCCTTTTAATGTACTGTTGAATTCAGTTTGCTAATATTTTGTTGAGAATTTGTGTGTCTAACATCACAAGTGATATTGACCTACAATTTTCTATTTTTTGAGGTGGTGTCTTTGTCTGTATTGATATCTGGTGATACTAGCCATGTAAAAGGAGTTTGGAAGCATTCCTTCCTCTTCTGGTTTTTGGAATAGTTCGAGAAAAACAGATGTTAACTCATTTAAATGTTTGGTAGAATTCACCTGTCATGCGTCTGGTTTTGGACTTTTGTTCGGGAGGCTCTGCTGTAAGGTGACCCAGCAGCTCATGAGAAAGCTTCTTGATGGAGTCTGTGACACAGGAGGATCTGCATCTCTTTGATGCCCTCCAAGAGCCCAGTGTGGTGCCTCCCATCTTCCCCTGCACCTGCCCAGTCATGCTGCTCACTAATCAGAACTCTGGGTGGGATGAGAGAGAAATGAGCCTCTTTGAGCAGCCCACAAAACTGCAAGGGAAAGGTGCTCATTCATACAGTCTCATTTTCTCCCACAGGATAAATCACAGATGGAAAAGATCTCTCTTGGCTCTAAGCAGTGCTGTCTTGGGATGGGGTGATACAGAACAAGTTCCTCTTACCCACTCCAGTGCAGCATATGTATTTGTTTTAGCGGTGTGCTAGAACTTCTGCACTGGAAATTTTTGACTTCCACAATGGCTCTCTTGTTCATGGATGACTTTCTAAGACAGTGTTTTCCAGGGGTTCTTTGTCTGTAGCCAAGAGCAGCTGAAGCCAGCTAACAGGTCATTGCAGAGTCTAGGGCCAGGACCAAGGTCCAGTTGCCTATTACCTGATGCATGGGTGGGCAAGACTTCTCTTGGATTCCTTGCTTTATGGTACTGGATCCCATAAAGGCACTTTTGTCCTTGGATGGATGCAAAGTTGCTGTTGGAAGCGGGCCATAAACAAGGGATGTCTTAGTCAGCAATATGTCTGACATCACTCCCCAAATAGCCCAGCCCCGTATCTTTCAGCAAGCTGAGCAATCCAGGAATGGAACAACGTGGACATTCCAGATTTCGTTACTTTAAAATTCTTGGATCCATCAGTTACCTAACTCTCAATCTCCAGCTCCATTCCTACAATTCCCAGCTTCATCCCAATACATTATCGCCTCTAATCTTTGAACACTGCCCCCCATTGTCCATTCCACGCTTGTCCTTTGGATCTGAAATGAACTTGGCTTCTCTGATTTGATCCCCTCCTTATTACCTAGTCCCACCCATCCTTGGTGGCTCAGATGGTAAAGAGTCTGCCTGCTAATGCAGGAGACCCAGGTCCGATCCCCGGGAAGATTCCCTGGAGAAGGGCATGGCAACCCACTCCAGTATTCTTCCCTGGAGAATTCCATGGACAGAGGAGCCTGGCAGGCTATAGTTCATTGAGTTGCAAAGAGTCAGACATGACTGACGGACTAACACACACACATATCCATCCTGAGTATATACTACAAAAGATCAAGCCTAGGTTCCCAGATCAAATTAGTCATTAGCCAGAGGCATGAGACTACCACTGAGCTTATCTAGTGCTCCCCTTGGGAAGAAGTAGGCAACAGTACATGATGGTTGGACATGTTATAATTGTCATGAGTATAGTCAGAAGGAGGGCACAATTCTGCCAGGCTGTCTGCTGCTTCTACCACCACCACCAGCAGTTCTTTTCCATGTCCTGGGTGTGTCAGAAGGAGTTGTCTGGCTTAGCTGACCACCACCAGAAGCAACAACTGATTTATCAGGCTGAGAGACCGAGGCATGAAAGTAGAGAAGACTGTAAGCTCCCTAGAGGTAAGAATTGTGTGTCTTATTCACAACTGCCCCTCTAGAGTATGCCAGCGTCTAATATGTGAGTAGGTTCTCAATAAACTTGTTGAAATAATTAATTAGGAAGAGTGGTACTATATTTGACCTGTATCTTCTTCTTCTTGTTCAGTCACTCAGTCATGTCTAACTCTATGCAACTCCATCTTACTCCATCTGACAGTCCTTTAAAGGAATTTAAGTTCAAAACTTGTTCCGTGTTTTGGAACATGATTGTTCCAATCATGGTACAAGGCCTTGCAAATATATGATAGACAAAATGAGTTACATGTAATCTTTACTCTCAAGAAGCTTATAGCTTCCTTTAAGCAGAAAGATAGACACATTTTAGATGTTTGTGTGTTAAGAGTTTCACGAGAGTTATGGATAAAGAACTGTGAGCACAGATAGTGCTATTAGGAGTAATTTATTCTATTAAAGTTGGGAGCCTACAGGAAAAATAAAAAGTGACATAGGAGGTGGGCCTTGAAATAAGCAGCAGTATCTCAGGGGAACTGAGAATGAGAAGACTGAAATTGATCACACAGTGAGGACTCTGTGAGGAACAGCTCCAGCCTGATCGCAGAGTGAGTTCAGGCTGCTAGTGCCCCTCTGGCAGACAGAGCTAATTGACAGAGACAGTAGTCTCTATCACAGAGAGCCTAGGATATACTGGAGATGTCCTAGAAGATCCCTGAGGACATATATTGCCAGGAGAAGGCTAAAGACAATTGCAGAACTTTCCCAAGATCAACCAGTGGTCCATGCAGCTCAGCGTGGAAGATGCCTCAAGACACTGTTCAGTTCTAAGGCCCTCTCAGAAGGTGTCTGGGCTCACTGGGCAAGCCCTATGGATCTAAGTCTGACGAGGTGGGTCAGAGCCAAGACGGAGCAGTCTGGGACTCAGAGATGGCCTGGAACTACTTGAGTCTCTAAGACTACGGCTAGCTTTCTGTGGTCACCCCACACGGGAGTCTCCTGTGCAATTTCCCCAGCTCCCAAGGTCACCAAAGAACAGAACCTCCCTGGAGATTTGGGCTGGTCTACACATAAAACAAGGGACTTCATTTTACCTGAAGTCACCTATACAATCTATAGAATACAGGCTGAGGCCCAGATAGTGAAGTCCATGTGGGAAGAAAAAGTCCATGATCAGTAAACATGATATGGAGATGTATTAAAGTCAGAAGGTTGTCTCTCTTGATTATTTAAAAGAAAAATAGAAACTTCACTGAACAAGAAACTAGTTACACAACATTAGAGGAAGTGAGACCCCAAGCAGCACTGAATGCAGGAGACATAAAGGCCCTGAGGAAGCAACCCAGGCCATGAATCAGGATATTCATATACTTCCCAGAAGCGTCATCAGAGCTCCAGATGCAGCACTGCTACTTATTGTATGCCTGATGTTTTTGCTGATTATTGATAAAGAAGTGTTACCAATAGAATATTATAATAGAGAAAACATCCATTTGCTAAGGAAAAATGAACCTCATTTAAATTATTTGCATTATGAACTAAGATTAATGAGTAATGGCAATAACAGTACAGAAGTTTCACTTTTCAAGACACTGTCCCAATCATTGTTTTATATGGTGTTCATAAACTCTGATGAAATAGGCAGATAACACACTAACAGAGAGGTTATGTTATCTGCACCTCCCGTGGAGTCACAGCAAAACAGGAGTCAAGCCCAAGAAGGCTGATTCCCAATCCTGTGGTTTCCTAATCCTGGACAAGGATGGCGACCAGGAAAACCACTGTGACCCACTTATTTAGTCATTTCCAGAGGTCATCTGTCAGATGCTTCTATCTGAGTTGCTCTGACGAATTCCTATACCTGATTGTTCAGCAATCAAAGCACCTAAGTTCTTAAATACCTATTACATACTTTATGAAAAGGTTTCATAGTAGCGTTTGAAACAAAATCATCCTCATCTTTCTTTTATGATGCATGTTCCCTTTTGCATGTAAAAAGAGGACTATAAAACAGACTAGCTTTATATGAGGCTTTTATATGTCTAAAGTCACAATCTGGGTAACTATGTTGAGGGAAGATAAGACACGCTGCTAAGGAGTGCTGAGGAACAATTTATCACAACTGAGATCTCCACACATTCCCTTATTTTAAAATCTGAATTCAGGAATCGGGAAGGATGCCAGTGAAGTCTTTAACCTATTTGCCATTATGTGGAAAATGCCCAGGGCCCAACCCTGAGCAAACAGGCACTCCCTTGGTGGATGCCTATCGGTCGCCAGTCTCTCACAGCCTGGTCTCACTACACCTCACCTCTGGCCACCCACATGCTCACGGCCACAAGACAGAATACGTATCTGCTTCCCCATCTAGTGCTCCACTTGTAGACTTGCCTTGTCTGAATTCCAGCTCTGGTCTCTACTATTAATTAGCACAAGCTTGAAAAGAAGCATTAGCCCACATGTTGGATGGGTAATAAATCTACACCAAAATCACAGAGGGACGTACAGAAAGTCCAGCAAAATAGTTTAATGCACTCGGCAGCAAGCATCAAGTAAAAATGTCTTGCTTTTCTTTTTAAATTTATTTTTGTTGATATTTGCTGCTGATGTTACTCAGATTGCAGCTACAAACAAAGCCAAAGGACAGAGGAAGGAAATAGGGAAGGAACGGAATAAAGAAAAAAGAAAGTTAGCTTGCCAGGAGGCTCTAGCCTCACCTCTTCGGAGTTTTGCTCAAAACTACTAAGTGAGTTATACTTGCCTATCAATTAGTTTAATATGTCAGTTTTTTAAGAATATCTTCCTAATAGTTAAAGAAAACTCAATGGTCTGATATTTATGGATAGAATTTAAGAGACTATGACATCTGAATGGAGAGATGGAGAGGTAGGAAATTGCTTCTAAAACTTTTTACACCATGACATTCTTTCAAAACAAAACTCTAATTGCTTATGAGTCGCAGGCAAAAAATGTTGTCTGCCATTTCAGCAAACAAACATTGCCCACCAACAAGCCATCAGCCACAGCAGTCGCCCCCACTGGTATCTGCTGAGGAAATCAGGATGGAGAAAAACAGGATACAGGCCCTAGATAAGATGCATATATAAGGAATAACTTCAAAGAGCCCAGACTCTTGCACCTTCCCACACATAGGAAAGCACAAAAACCATTAACTGGAGGTACCTGCTTTTGTGATTGGCTGTAATCTTTCGATGTTTGACTACATGTTTCGTTTGTTTTCCCCTGGCAAAAACTCCTACACTGTACATCCTGGCTCTTCCCTTGCCTCTTCAGACTGTTCCTCAGAGCTATCCGAGAAGCTGTTTCCTGGGCTATAGTCCTCAGTAAGGTCCCCAAATAAAACAAACGTTGCAATTTTAGGTTGTATGTTTTTCTTCAATCAATTGTCATCAAAAAAAAAGTTCTTGCAATACTCATCCTAAAAGAAAACCACAAGATTCCTCCCGTCATGTTCTGGCCTCTTCCTCCTTGGCAATCCATAAGCTTTTCTCTGAAGCCAGACTCCCCAGGTTCAAATCTCAGTTCTGCCACTTGGGACAAAATAATGTCCCTTCTCCATCACTTACTATTTTGAGTATGTGATTGAACACTTTTTTTTGCCTCACTTTCCTCATTTGAATAAAGATAACACTATTACCTACCTCATAAAGTTTGTGAAAGGATTACATGAATTAATGTACATAAGGCATTTAGAATGATGCCTGACTTGTAAATAGATACACACACACTGTGTGCTATTACTATTTCCTCTTAAGAACAAAGACATCCTATAGGCTTGCAATCTCAACTAGCATTGGTTATGCAAATACCAACCACAAGCCTCAGGAAGAACAAAAGGTAACGGTAAACACATTCCACCAGGTATTTTAACCAGTGAGCTGTCATCTCATTTACTTTTCCTCCCCCTGATCACCCTTTCATCTAGAGATACAAAAAAAGGTGATGAACTTGAAAGCCGAGCAACAGGTAGGAATCAGGAAATGCAAAACCGGTGCCTTCCAGACTAGTCAGCCCCTTACTGGGGGAAAGCTCCAGCAGGCCCAGCAATGCTTTGTCACAGGGCTCAACCTCTCACCTGCCTACTTACTCCCTGGTTACAGAAGCACAGAGGAATGGAGAGAAGTCTGTGGCAGGGTCAGCAAACTTCCAGAGCTGTAAGATACAGCAGAAAGGGCAATCAGAGAATCAGATCTGGGAGTCAGGGCTCTCATCCTGGCTCTGAGTAACCTGTGATGAGTCACCTGAATTCACCCTTCTCCTGTTTCATACAGAAGGAGAATGCCTATGCTATGTACCTCATAAGATGTTGTGAAAATTAGTTGAAATAAGGCATGTGAAGGCATCTTGAGAAGTATAAAGTATTATTAAAAGTTTCAATAATAACAGCTAGTATAGCGTGAGTCTCAGTGAAGCAGTGAAGTTGCTCAGTCGTGTCCAACTCTTTGCAATCCCATGGACTGTAGCCTACCAGGTTCCTCCATCCATGGAATTTTCCAGGCAAGAGTAATGGAGTGGGTTGCCATTTCCTTCTGCAGGGGATCTTCCCGACCCAGGGATCGAACCCAGGTCTCCCGCATTGCAGGCAGAGACTTTACCGTCTGGGCCACCAGGGAAGACCAGCATTAGTATAGCCTTCCCTAAAGTTAGCAGATATCACAAAATATAAAAGTTAATTTTTATTAAAGTTAATTATCAAAGTTAATTTACCAAATGTAGGGTTAAAAAAATTCTCCAGACTTCTGGAGAATTTAGGATAGTGGTTCCCAACCCTCTCAGATCCAATATTCCCTTGTTGTAAACATGTATCTTTGTAACACCTCCTTTACCATCCTGAAACAAAATTCATATGAAACATAATTTCCAAAAAGACCAACAAAAACAAAAAATATATTTTAATATATAAATCTTGGGAATGACTAAACCAAAAGACATAGATAATCAGAAACTTGCCTCTACATCATGGTGAATATAAGAGGTACAAACACAGGCTACAGAGTTGTGCTATATCAGACTCAAATACAACCAGTGTTGTTTGCTTTCGATGTCCTTTTCTGAAATAGTAAACAATCCTGAGCTCCAAACAAAACAAAATACAATCTTCCCTTAATTTACATGGTCATTGTATTCCTAAAATACTCAGTGTCTAGGATTATAAAATCACAACTACTTTGTGTTTATCTGTAAAACAGAGTTAGGTCCTGAACTTAATTATAAACAGATTTTAAAGCTACAAGAATAAAAGTAAGTCCCAGGTAGCAAAGGACAACTCTTCCTTTTACAGAACAGACTACGTTGCAGGCTATCCATGACCTCCGGGCTAACTGGTGTGACAACGTTCCCACAAATTTATAATTTATGAAGTGTCTTCTAGGGAGCAGTACCATTCCTTTGAGAATCATGGCTATAGGGCTTCAGAGAGTCTTTAACAAGTTTATGCGGGCAGTGCTAAGAAGAAAAGTTTGCTAAGTCACAGAACACTTCCCAAAGCCCCTTCTGGAAAGACTATTGAAGCACTTTAGGAAACAATGGTATTCATCACTTTTTAAAATTGAATTCAATAGTAAAAGCATGCTGAGTACCCGCCACAAGAGAACAACAGTAAGAAGGCTCTGAAGATATGTTTTCCAGGAATGGAAAGCCTGACGCTTGGCCAGCCCTCTCAACTGTATCAGTAAAACAGAAAACATAACACGTCTCCACAAGGACAAGCAGGAGGGAGCTCATTAAAACTGTTGTAGAATACTCAGACCTAGACACAGAGCCTAAGTGATCAGTACCATTCAGGATAAATGGTGTGAAAATTCTATACTTGGAAGTACAGGTTGTTGCTTGGAAATTACTTTTGTGGTCCTTGGATGTATTACATTTATTTTTTCAAGGTCTACAAATTTTTCTGTGCCTACTTCCCAAAAGAAAATGGGATTTGTAGATCAATCCAGTGAAGTCTAGGGAATGAAGTGGGTAATCTTGGCTATTTTTTCACTATCAATATATAAAAGTAAACGATGAAATATGTATACTTCTATTCTTTTCCCAAACAAGCAGGTTTTATATGCATTGAAAGATATGTTTAAATTAGAGAGCCTACATTTTAGGTTTCACTTTTCTGAAACCTAGCTGTAACTCATAACCTAGTGACTACTAGAAAAATAAATAAAATCTCCACTATTCATGGCCTACTGCGGCTAAAATGTCCCAATCTCTACATCAAAGGAAGGAAATTTTAGCTGCTCAATCGTGTCCGACTCTTTGTGACCTCATGGACTGTAGCCCACCAGGCTCTTCCATCCATGTGATTTTCCAGGCAGGAATATTGGAGTGGGTTGCCATTTCCTTCTGCAGGGGATCTGCCTGACCCAGGGATCAAACCCAGGTCTCCCATATTGCAGGCAGACTCTTTACCATCTGAGCCACCGGGGAAGCCCCCAGATGAAGGAAATAGACTCCAGTAAATAATTACAAAGGAAGACACCTCACCCAACCTGGAGCCTTGGAAAAGGTTTCTTGAAGACTAATAAGGAGCCAAAATTATCTCCTTAGTTACACTGTCAATACATTCTTATTTCAACAGATTTTAACATAAGTGTGAGAATAATGCTTCTGATTTTCATAAGTACTTATCATGCACTAGTGCCACCTGGTGGACATTTTTAAACTACAGCTTAAATTATTATTTAAAAGAGTTTGAGGCCTTTCCCATTAACTTAAAAAAAAAGTAGAAAAAAAAACATACTTTATTATTTTGCAACATACTTTATCTCATAGTTTCTGTAACTTGGGGACCAATGCATTAATTCAGTCCATGAGATTCACCTATTAACCTAACTCAGGGTCACTTGCAACCTAGCCACATTTCATCTTTGTCCAGATTTGTAAATGGGTTGCTCCTTGGAAGAAAAGTTATGACCAACCTAGACAGCACATTAAAAAGCACAGACATTACTTTGCTGACAAATGTCTGTCTAGTCAAAGCTATGGCTTTTCCAATAGTCATGTATGGATGTGAGAGTTGGACCATAAAGAAAGCTGAGCGCTAAAGAATTGATGCTTTTGAACTGTGGTGTTGGAGAAGACTAGAGTCCCTTTGACTGCAAGGAGATCCAACCAGTCCATCCTAAAGGAGATCAGTCCTGAATATTCATTGTTAGGACTGATGCTGAAGCTGAAGCTCCAGTACTTTGGCCACCTGATGCAAAGAACTAACTCACTGGAAAAGACCCTGATGTTGGCAAAGATTGAAGACAGAAGGAGAAGGGGACGACAGAGGATGAGATGGTTGGAAAGCATCACCGACTCGATGGACATGAGCTTGAGCAAGCTCCAGGAGTTGGTGAAAGACCAGGAAGCCTGGTGTGCTTCAGTCCATGAGATTGCAAAGAGTTGGACATAACTGAGAGACTGAACTGACTTTAAATGGGTTAAATTATTATATACATAAAATAAGTATTTGCCATAGTGTCGCAAAGCAAATTCAAATGAAATGGGCAAGAAGAGAGCACAGTGTTTATCTGTATCTTTAAACCCACTTCAATTCTTTAGTGAGAACACTTTTTTATTCAGAAGATCCAAATTATAGATGGGTTTCCCAGGTAGGTCAGCTGATAAAGAATCTGCTTGCAATCCTGACCCCGGTCCAATTCCTGGGTTGGCAAGTTCTCCTGGAGAAGGGATACGGTACTCATTCCAGTATTCTTGGGATTCCCTGGTGGTTCAGACGGTAAAGAACCTGCCTGCAGTGCAGGAAACCTGAATTTGATCCCTGGGTTGGGAAGATCCCCTGGAGGAAGGCATGACAACCCACTCTAGTATTCTTGCCTGGAGAATCCCCGTGGACAGAGGAGCTTGGTGGGTTATAGTCCATGGGGTCACAAAGAGTTGGACATGACTGAATGACTAAGCACAAATTATAGATACCAGTGGTCCTGCCTGAATAGGATCCAGAGAAGCACAAGCTTTAAGGAGAAAGAATTCATGGTTATAACTACATCAAAGTTAAATACTTCTGTTTAATGAAGGATATTATTTGTAAATTTAACAGCTTAATATAAGGAGTGAAGATATTTGTAATTTCTGAGACCAGTAAGGACTACAAGACATTTCATCAAATCAACACATGATATAAAAATCAAATAACGGGCAAAGAATATTAATAAGCACTGATCAAAAAGAGATATGAATGGATATTCAGCATTTTATCAAATAAGTATAATTAAAATGAGAGATCACTTTACACCTATCAGGCTGGCAAAAAGTTATTTAGAAAAGTCTGATACTAGCAAGTGCTAGTGAGAAGCGTGAGGCGACAAAAGCCCTCAAGTATTGCTGATACGAAAGAAATCTGGCAGTGCTAAGTATGCATACAGCCCACAACCCAACAGTCACATCCCTGGTCATATTAGCTACTTATTACTATACAACAAATTACCCAAGATTTAAAGGCTTAAAAGGACAAATATGTATTTATTATCTCAAAGTTTCTGTGGGTCAGGAATCAGATGTGGTTTAGCTGAGTAGGGTCTCTCAAAAGGTTGCAGTTGGGCTTCCCCAGTGGCTAGGGGAATCCACATGCCAATGCAGGACACAGGTTTGAACCCTGGTCCGGGAAGACCCCACACGCTGTGGAGCAACTAAACCCGTGCACAACTACTGCGCCCACACGAAACAGCTGCTAAAGCCCGCCCCAGGACCTATGCTCTGCAACAGGAGAAGCCATTCCAACGAGAAGCCTGGACACTGCAACTGAAGAGTAGACCCTGCAACTAGAGCAAGCCCACAGGGCAATAAAGATTCAAGCAGTCAGTAAACAAGAGAGTCAGCTGGGGCCGCAGTTACCTCAAGGGTAACTGGGGGAAACACCTGCCTCCAAGCTCCCTCACACAGCTGTTGCCAGGCCCCAGTGCCTAGTTGGTTGTTGGTCAGAGACTTCAGTTCCCTGCTGTACAAATCTCTCCATGTTTCCCCCAAAGAGAGGATGAGAAATGGCGGGTAAGACGAGAGTCAAATCTTTAAAAATCTCATCTTTCAAGTGGCATCTCATCACAACTGCCAGATTTTATTCGCTAGAATTGCTAGAACCAGCCCACATTAAAGGGGAGATTACACGAGGCGTGAATATTAGGAGGCAGGGATCATTGGGAGCCATTTGAGAGGCTGCCTGCCACACTGGATATATACCCCAGAAATTCTCAAAAGATCAATGTAACAAGGATGAGGCTGTTCATTGCAGCACCGCACGCAAAATAACTGCAGGCAACTTAAACGCCCATCAATGGGAAAACAGATGAGAAGAGAAAGGGTGATAAATGAGTATGGTAGAATATCATGAAAAAAAAAGTGAACCAAATTTATCTTACAGCAACATAGATTCACTCCAGAAACCAACTGCTAAGTATAAAAAAAGTAATAAAGAATTAAATTATCGGCACATTTATATAAATTTAACCCATGAATAACATTATTTACCTTTAAAGAATTTATGGGAAATAGACACACATGGGATAAGTGATGATGAGAAAAAGGAACAGGCATAATAAGTTACATGAACCAAGATCAACATGCTACTGAAATGAGTAAAATCAACTTAATTCTATGGATCTAAATGCATTAAAAACAAAGCTCCAAAGACAAGGAGTAAAATGACTGCATCCCTCCAGTGCTATGCCCGAGCCCCCAAGTTCTTCCCAGACACATTTAATAATTATAGAAGGTATGTGAACAGTCTTTGCACAGATTAGTTGCCTGTTATTTTTCACCCCACCTACCCTTCCATATGCTACTCTGAACATCCGGGGCTGGGAAACATCAAACTACTGATACATTTCTAAGGTTTCCTGCTAGGTGGCTTCCTGTTAGGCACTGAAGGGAACTGAGGAACCTGAAGAAGCAGAAAGGCCCTGGCTTCCAATGTGCGACAGTTGCTGGTGGACACTTGTCGCTATGGAAACGGACTCCAGATGAGCAGCCAGTGCAGAAACATCAGCCTTTAGTTACGTGACACCACTTCAGCAGACCCTGGTGTCTTCAGGAGTACAACCGCAGGTCAACGCAAAGGCAACACCACCTGCACTTCTGACCTTCACCTTCCTTTTTCCTGCTCCAGGACCTTTGTCTTCCTTTTTGCACTTCCAACCCCTTTATGTCAGTACAGTGTACAGACCATCTCAAAAATACTACACTTCTGTAATATTATCTTCACAATCATTGGACACAATTTTAAACAACTGAATTCCCATTTTACAGATAAGGAGATTGAGTCAGAGACGGAAAGTACCTGCCTGAATATCACAGCTGGGATGTGAACTCAGGACATCTGACTTTTTTTTTTAAGTTTTTTTTTTTCCCCCATTTATTTTTATTAGTTGGAGGCTAATTACTTTACATCATTGCAGTGGTTTTTGTCATACATTGATATGAATTAGCCATGGATTTACATGTATTCCCCATCCCGGTCCCCCCTCCCACCTCCCTCTCCACCCCATCCCTCTGGGTCTTCCCAGTGCACCAGGCCTGAGCACTTGTCTCATGAATCCAACCTGGGCTGGTGATCTGTTTCACCCTAGATAATATACATGTTTCGATGCTGTTCTCTTGAAACATCCCACCCTCGCCTTCTCCCACAGTCTACAAGTCTGTTCTATACATCTGAGTCTCTTTTTCTGTTTTGCATATAGGGTTATTGTTACCATCTTTCTAAATTCCATATATATGTGTTAGTATACTGTTTTGGTCTTTATCTTTCTGACTTACTTCACTCTGTATAATGGGCTCCAGTTTCATCCATCTCTTTAGAACTGATTCAAATGAATTCTTTTTAATGGCTGAGTAATATTCCATGGTGTATATGTACCACAGCTTCCTCATCCATTCGTCTGCTGATGGGCATCTAGGTTGCTTCCATGTCCTGGCTATTATAAACAGTGTTGCGAGGACATCTGACTCTTACATCTATGCACTGAACTATATTCTACACTTCCTTTCACACACATATAAGTAGACTAAAACTGTATTTCCACATGATGTCATATGAAAAAAAATGTGACTGTATGGTAAAGACAGCCAAGTACCACCTGTAGGCCTTTAAAATACACATTTATTTTGTATCCTCATACTTTAGAAAACAGAAAATATTATAAAAGTTATACAATAAAGGATATGACCAACCTCCCTTCCTTCTTGATAGATTCATTCATATGCTTGGTGATAAATATGGTTCCATAAGTCATGCTACATGTCTGATGCTAACCTTTCCATCATAATATCTGACAGCAAAGGAGCATGTTACTGTGAACATTTATATTAATAGATCTGAATCCTAATGGAAAGAAAACTGCTTTTAATTTCTTAACACAAAGGTCTCCCTGGATTGCCAAAACTGAAAATTGCTAGTCCTCATTAGTTGCTTCTGCTTAATAATAACCTCAAAATGAAGATCCTCTCTTTTCCCTCACCTAAAATCCTCCTTTTCCCTTTTGTTAACAACAGCAATAACAAAGGGTCCTTTTGTGGACTCCGATAATTTCACTACTGCTGCTGCTGCTAAGTCACGTCAGTCGTGTCTGACTCTGTGCGACCCCATAGACATCAGCCCACCAGGCTCTCCCGTCCCTGGCATTCTCCAGGCAAGAACACTGGAGTGGGTTGCCATTTCCTTCTCCAATGCGTGAAAGTGAAAAGTAAAGTGAAGTCGCTCAGTCGTGTCCGACTCTTAGCGGCCCCATGGACTGCAGCCTACCAGGCTCCTCCGATTCCACTAGATGGAACTAAATAAACACACACACATACACACAAGCACCCTCTTCTACCACATTTTTCTCTAAAGAATATGTTAGATTATCAAAAAAATGAATAAACTGCCTAATAAAATGTGTCAATATTCACTTAAATTTCTTTCAAATAAATCACCTGATTTATTTATTATTACGATTTACTATTGGTGGCTCAGTGGTAAGGATCCACCTGCAATGCAGAAGACGCAAGAAACACTTTACCCTGGAGGAGGAAATGGAAACCTGCTCCAGTATTCCTGCCTGGAAATTCCATGGACAGAGAAGCCTGGTGGGCTACAGTCCATGGGGTCACAAAGAGTCAGACACGACTGAGTGTATGAGCACACACACACACACACACACGATTTACTGTTAAAGAATCATTTCTTTTCCTCTAATATTAGCTCTACGTAATGACTCAGGCAGTAAAGAATCTGCCTGCAATGCAGGAGACCAGAGTTCAATCCCTGGGTCAGGAAGATATCCTGAAGAAAGGAATGGCAACCCTCTCCAATACTCTTGCCTGGAAAATCCCATGGACAGAGGAGCCTGGCGGGCTACAGTCCACAGGGTCACAAAGAGTTGGACAAGACTGAGCAACCCACACCTTCACTTCACTTTCACTATTAGCTTGTATACATGGCAGTGCTTTTAACTCTCAAATTTTAACTCTGAAATAATAATCCACTTACAGGAAGTAGAAAAAATATATATATATACATATACACACACACATACACAGGGAGGTCCCATGCATTCTTCACCTATCCTCCCACCATGCTAACATCTTACATAACTATAGTACAGGACCAAAATAAGGAAACTGACACTGAGACAATCCACAGAGCTCATTCAGATTTTACCAGTTTTACAAGCATATGTGTATGTATATGCATGTGCGTGTGCACACACCTGTCTGTGCAATTTTATCACCTATGTGGTTTCATGTGATCACCACAATCAAACCATGGAACTCTTCCATCATCATTGCTCCCACGTGCAATCTCAGTATAGCCACACCCAACCTCCACACATACCCCCATCACTAAACACTGACACACTAAGCCATTCTCTTTATAAATGTGTTGTTTCAAGAATGTCATATAAATGGAATGACACCATTTATAACAACCTTTTGAGACTGACTCTTTTCACTCAGCATAATTCCCTTGAGGTCCATCCAAGTTGTGTGTATCAAAGAGTTCATTCCCTTTTATTGATGAATATCCCATGGTATGAATATACAAGTTTGTTTACAAGCACCAATTTTTAATTTTGTAAAAACTACCTGTTTTTCCCTAACAAAATCTTACATGAAAATCAAATATCTAAATAAAAATGAAGTTGCTAGCTTGAAGCATGAGTTGGGACAACCAGAGCTAGGTCTTCTTGGCCTCCTCCCCCATCTGCCCAAGACACCATTATTTAAACCAGTAAAGCCTAAAAACAGGCAGGAGAATGCATGGGAATAAACCCAATAAAATGTTTATATCTGCTCACAACAGTGAAAGTAGCAGTAAAACTCAGACTGCTTTAAGGGAATCTACAGGAATATACCCCCATCATCTTAACTGTAACCCTATGTGATGAGAGGGGGAAGGGAGACTGCCTGTTTCTGCGTCAGAGAAAGTACTGTCCGTTAACAACTACTTAATGAAATGAATTTTAAAGATGAGACTATCAGTTAGCTATTGCCAATAATACTACATAAGAAACCACTCCAAAACTCAATGGCTTAACAATAATCATTTATTCTTACACTTGGCATTAGCAGTTATTTAGAGTGACACTGCTTCAGATGTTCCATTCTGAGCCCAGCTGAGGGGGCAGAGACTACCAAGGGCATTTTCTTTGTGGTGAAGATAGAAAGACAGGAACACAAGTGCAAATAAGCAAAGGCAATTTAATCTTCTTACCATATCCACTAACACCTCGCTGCCAAAGCAAGGCACACAGTCAAGTCCAAAGTTAAGGAGTAAAGAAATACACTCCATCACCATGAGCACTGGGGAAACAATGCTACTCATTACCTACAGAGGGATTAAGAATTGTAACCAACAATTCAATCTACCACACTCAGAAGACTTGCTATCTCGCAAAATGTTTCCTCCACCTGACTGTGCCTTTGCTTAAGACTTTGGTCCATAACAAAAATGAAAACACTCCCAGGACTAACACTTTACTCTATAACTATTTATCTATCCCTTACTATGAGTATCAGACCATTTCCTATGAAAAGAGAGAAAAGGTACCAACGTGACTAGGGAAGGACTGGGAAAACAACCCCAAACAAACTTTTTGCAATATACAAATTTGCTGAGGATCAGAATCTATGTATTCTTACAAAATGAAAGGCAAAATGTCACAGAAATACAGTCACAGATGTAGAAAACAAATTTATGGTTACTGGGCGGAAAGGTGGGGGTAGACGGGGAAGGATAAATTGGGAGACTGGGACTGACATATACATATTACTATACATAAAATAGATACCTAAAAGACCTACTGTATAGCACGGGGAACTCCACTCAACACTCTGTAATGGCCTATATGGGAAAAGAATCTAAAAAAAGAGTATATATATAACTGATTCGCTTTGCCATATAACTGACACTAACACAACACTGTAAACCAACTATTCTCCAATTAAAAAAAAAAGGCAAAATGCCAAAATAGAGCTCTCCCATCAGAACACAGATATTTTTAAGATCCCCTCTGAATCACAAAATTCCATATCCCAGGCTATTCATAGTGTCACCATCCCAGGAATCTCTCATAACACTCGGCAGAGACTTCTACAGCATTCATTTATGCTGACACTCTATAGAATCCAGATGAACATGGATTTATCTCAGCCTCTGTCAAGTAGCCTGTGCTTCAATATTATTTCCGATCTAAATGTATAAACAAAGAACTATCAGACATACTTAATACTTCCTCAATACAGCCCAATAGTTTATACTTTTGATTAAAGACTACCTTCTCTGAGTAAGTCATTTGTACTTCTCTGCCCACATGACCAATTACAAATACCATTTGTGCTATTATATACAATAAAGTACCCTTAAGAAAGAAAACTATTTACTGTGTGTTGCACTTAACAGTTTGTGATGATACTACATCAGACTTCTGTGATTAACCAATTATAATCAGTACTACTCAAAATTTATCAAGCTTAGAATAAGATGTAGGTTTTGTTTAAGTAAAATGAAGTCTTGACCAACATAAATAACTCTCCCTACAAATCCCATTTACTGCCTCTCTAACACCATTCAGATCTGCTTGATTTACTTCATGGACAGACTTGTAAATAATTACTTAAAACTATGCCCATTTTTTAAAAATACTGACTTCAATCAAATCATACTACTAACTACCTGAAGACTATGCATTGCACTCACGTTGCCTTAAATAAATGCTAATTAGAAAAGTCTAGTTAGAGGGCCAAATACATATAAAAACAGTAATGATAACTTAGGAGGCATCTAAAACCTAAGGAGAGATGATAACTGCCCTAGAAGTTCAACACACAGATCACTGTGGACTTGGCCTCACCTACTTAAGTCCAGAAAATATTAAGTGAAAAGAGAAAACAGGTCAATCATTAAGAATAGTAAGATTTTAAGAGATACTCCTAGAAATTGTACCACACAGTATCATTCTAGAAAGGACTTTTGTAATGTGTCTGAGATTCTTATATGCTCTTTGACAGCAATTTCATTCCTAAGAAAATAATGAGCAAAACAAAGATTGTTATAAGGAAAAAAAATGTGGCAACAACCAACTTTAGAGGTAGGATAATTAAATGTTGGCATATCAATCTACCAATTGTCTAATGCTGTGCAACAAGAGCAAACCCCTAGTTGGTTGAGGCTGGTTCAGCAGTTCTGCTGATCTTAGCTGGGTTTGTTCAATGTATGAGGTTGGCTGGCCTCATACAGGTAACTGGGGCAACCTGGTCTGTGCCACCTGTATCTCTTCCTCTGACACTCATCCAGGCATGTTTTCACAGTTAAGACAGAGGCACGAGCATCCTGAGCCCTCAACTCAGAACCTCATTCTAATTACCAAACCCAAAGAGTAGAAGGGCACTTCAGAGTTACATCAGAGGTCAACAAATTATAGGCTACAGGCAAAATCTGATCCACTATCTGTTTTTTTTAAATAAAGTTTTATTAGAATATAGACACTTCCTTTCATTTATATATTTCCCATGGATTTTTTCTACTGTAACAGCAGTGTAGTAGTAACAGAGACCATACAACCTGAAAATCCTTAAATGTTTATTATTTGGTCTTATTGCAAATTACAAGATAAAGGGAATGGACACAGGGAAGAGTAAAGAATTAGGACTATTTTCGTAATCCACCAGTGAAATATGTTTTATTATTAAATATGTTTTAAAATTGTTAATGGTTTAGAAAAGGTTTATATGATAATGTTAATGTTAAAGAGAAAGGAAGGTACAAAAAGACAGACAGGATGATCTCACCTCTACATAATTATATGTAAGTAAATACAAATATTGCAAATAATTCATATATATAATCTTCATATAAATATTTAAAGGCAAGCCACAGACAAAAATATTTTCAAAATACGTATCTGATAAAGGACCTTTATACAAAATACACGAAGAATTTTTAAAACTCAAGAATATAATTAACACTGTTGTATGTTGTGTATATATATATATATATATATATATGTTATATATAAGAGAGTGTAAATCCTAAGAATTCTCATCACAAGGAAAATTATTTTTTTCCATGCATTTAATTCTGAATCTATATGAAATAATGGTGTTCACTAAACTTATTGTGATAATCATTTCATGATGTATATCATTATACTGCATACCTTAAACATATATAATGCTGCATGTCAATTTTATCTCAACAAAACTGGAAAAAAAAACCACAATTTAAAAATGGGCCGCCAAAGACAAATATCATATGATACATCCTTTATATGTGGAATCCAAAACAAAAATGATACAAGTGAACTTATATACAAAACAGAAATAGACCGACCCACAGACATAGAAAACAAACTAAAGAGGGCGGGGGATAAATTAAGTGTTTGGGATTAACACACACAATAAAACTGATAACCAAAAAGGACCTACTGTACAGTACAAGGAAGTATACTCAATATTTTGTAACAACCCACAGGGAAAAATAATCTGAAAAAAGAGATACATATATATATATAACTGAATCACTTTGTTGTACACCTGAAGCGAACACAACATTGTAAATAAACTATACTTCCATTAAAAAATGGGCCAAAGATCTGAACAGACACCTCAATATATACAGAAGATACACCAGATGACAAATAAGCAATATGAAAAGACACTAATCATCTTTTTATCAACAGGGAATTGCAAATTACAACCATAAAATACCACATGCACCTATTAGAATAACTAAAATCCAAAAAGCGAACAAAACCAAATGCTAGCAAGGATGCAAAGCAACAAGAACTCTCATACATTGCTAGTGCCAATGTAGAATGCCACTTTGGAAGACAGTTTGGTAATCTCTTTCAAAGCTAAACACAGTGTTACCATAACAGCCAGCCATCTTGCTCCTAGGTATTCATCCAATTGACTTGAAAACCTTTATCAACACAAAAATCTGCATACAAAAGTTTATAGCAGATGTATTCATAATAACCAAAAGCTGGTAAACAAGATATTTTGACAGGTGAATGAATAAAGTACGGTACCTCTATACTAAGGAATATTATTCAACAATGAAATACACACACTAACAAGGCACCAAAGACAGAGTAACGTTAAAGACATGTTGCTAAGAGAAAGAAGCCAGTATATAAAAGGCTACATATGATTGCAATTACATGACACTCTGGAAAGGCTAAACTATACAGATAGTAAAGTGATTAGTGGCTCCCAAAGATATCGGGTTCAGGATGAATAGGTGAAGTACAGGCGACTTTTAGAGAAGTAAAACTATTCTGCATCATATTATAATGGTGACTAGAAGACATTATGCATTTATCAAAATCCATAAAACTTGATAGCACAAAACGAATCTTAATCTAAGAAAATTTTTAAAAATCATTTAGGAAGTCAGGGGATTAAATGCAGACTGTGACAAGAGATTCGAACTGTATTGCCAATACACAGAAACTTCACTGAAGATGCGCATGTGCTGAGTCAGCCATGTCCATCTCTTTGCAACCCCATGGACTGTAGTCCACCAGGCTCCTCTGTCCATGGCATTCTCCAGGCAAGGACACTGGAATGGGTTGCCATTTCCTACTCCAGGGGATTGTCCCAACCCAGGGTTTGACCTTGAGTCTCTTGCATCTCCTGTGTTGGCAGGCAGATTCTTTACCACTGGGTAAGCCACCCGGGAAGCCTATATCCACAGAACTGAATAATTAGATAAATGAATGGCAGATGAGAGGACCAGAGTTTTAGGTTTTTGTTTTTTTTATTTTTTACTATTGGAGTGGGAGTTTACAGATAAACAATGGAAGTCAGATGGATCCATGAGGTAAAAAATTAAGAGCTGGAGAGAATATGAACTCATATTTAGCTTAATACAGATATAAATATGTACAAATACATAGGTTACTATAAAAGCATTTTTTTTCAGTCACTCAAGGCCTGAAAGAAATGACACCCAGTAGCAACAAGCATACCTTGTGCCTAGACACTGGCTTTTAAAACCATTCTCCAATAAATGGAACCAGAATTTCTTGGCAAAATGGCTGATTCTAAAGCAGTAAATATACAAAATGAGTCTGCAGTACCATAATTATGGGGGCAGAGAAGGGGAATGTGAAAGGGGAGGGAGACAAGGAATGGGGGAAGGGGAAGTAGAGAGAGGGGAGGAGGAGAAAGGAGAGGAAAAGGAAAAAAACCACATATACAAGCCCAATGGGGTTGTCAAAGAAGACCAACCAAGAGAGCTACAAATTGCCCAAGCTAGAACAGCAAAGTACAGTAGTACGAGCTAATAACCTCAACATAAAGTACGTACTCATGAGTACTCACTGCTCTAAATAAATGACTGACCTAGAACAGCTGTCCCTGGGAATCGGCAAAGGGTTAGTTCCAGGACACCCCAGGGGCTCCAAACTACGAGGATAAAGGGCATAATATTTGCACATTGTACACACCATGCGACACACTTCAAATCATTTCTAGATCTATTTAAAATACCTAATACAGTGTAAAGTGAAAGTGTTAGTCGCTCGGTCGTGTCCAGTTCCTTGCGACCCTATGAACTATGGCCCACTGGGCTCCTCCTTCCACGGGATTTCCCAGGCAAGAACACTGCAGTGGGTTGCCATTTCCTTCTCCAGATCTTCCTGATCCAGGGCTCAAACCCGGTCTCAGGCATTACAGGCAGACTCTTGACCATGTGAGCCACCAGTGAAGCCCAATACAATGTAAATGCTATAAAAATCACTGTAACTTTTCCCCAAATATTTTTGTACAAAATTTTTTTAAAGTGAAGTATAGTTGATTTACAGTGAAACACTATACTGAAAGTGAAAAACAGAATGGTTGTATTGGCACAGAATGAACATAAGTTTATTGATTGTCTACCCTCATTGCTGATTTGGAGCTATGCTCGATGTCGCTGATCAACATCACAAGAATATTGTACTGCATATTTCTAGCCCCAGAAAAGATCAAAATTCGAAGTACAGTTTCTACTGAAAACACATCATTTTCGCACCATCATAAAGTTGAACAATCCTAAATTGAACCACCATAAATCAGTGACCATCTGTACAAGCAGCATTGCTACAGAAACTCAGTGACTGTCAAACCTACTTCTAATAACTTTGAAATATTATAGATCTTGTTTTACCAGAAGGAATCCTCCAGCATGCCTCTTTCCCAGGCAATAAGGCAGCTCTTTCAAAATACATCAAACTGATTATTCTCCTTAAACTACTTTTAAGTTCAGAGAGATAGAGAGACTGAGTTCTTACTTTCGTCAAGGCTCACCACCTTACTGCTCAAGTTAGTTTAACATGTGACAGAATTGATAAACTGAGAATGAATAGCCTACATCTGTGCTTTTTATGACACCATTTCCTAATTCCTTAATCCCTAGGATGACTCAACTGAGACTGGCCTATTTTTAAGTAAATTGGTCTATTTTTAGGAAAATTTGCCCCTATCATGAAAACAAGCCAAAAGCAGACTGCACAAAGGCCCTGAATAAGGGATACCCAAAACCTGCTCAAAGAGTTCCATTATCAGCATCCATGAATAAAATCAAATATATAGAGGAGAACATGTGAAAAGGACACAGAAGCCAGACTGCTGGCACACCCGATAGCCAATTACAGGATGTGAGCATCAAAAGAAAAAATTAACTCAGCAAAAGGAAAATAAATAATCTGATTCTTAAGTAGACAAAGGTTTTGAACAGCGATTTTATCACTTGAAGATATACATATAACTAGTAAGCACATGAAAAGATGCTCAACATAATAAGCCATTTTGCGTGTCTGTGTGTGCCTGCTCAGTCATATCCAACTCTGCAACTCCATTAGGAAAATGTAAATTAAAAAGCCACAAAGCACTCTATCTACTATCTATCAAACTGGTTTAAAAAAAAATGACATCAAGTGGTAGTGAGGATACACAGTAACTGAGATGTTGACACACTGCTGGTGGGAAAGCATGCGTGAGTGCTCAAGTCCCTTCAGTCACGTGACCCCAGGGACTACAGCCCACCAGGTTCCTCTGTCCACGGGGACTCTCCAGGCAAGAATATTCGAGTGGGTTGCTATTCCCTTTGCCAGGGGATCTTCCCAACCCAGGGATCGAACCCACATCTCCTGCACCTTCTGCAGTGCAGATGACCTCTTTACATCTGAACCACCAGGGAAGCCTGGTGGGAAACTTTCAAAAAGGCACAAATCAACTGGAAAACAGTTAAATACACAATTACTTTAAAGATCCAACAATCAGATCCCCAGTTACTTATCCAAGTAAAATGAAAACCTATACACAAATGTTCACAAAAGCTTTACTCCTAATCATCAAAACCTGGAAATTCAAATGGTGTGTCAACAGGGGAATGGATAAACTGTGGTACAACCAAACAATGTAACAGTATTTAAAATAAAAACTAACAAACTCTTGATATATACCACACCTTAGACAAATCTCAACTGCACCATGCTATTTGAAAAGCAGCAGACTTAAGTGACTACATACTGATTTCATACATAATGATTTCATATCATATATTTTGGAAAAAGCAAACCCTAAGGTTAAAAACTGTGGAAAATTCTGAAAGAGATGGGAATACCAGACCACCTGACCTGCCTCTTGAGAAACTTATATGCAGGTCAGGAAGCAACAGTTAGAACTAGACATGGAACAACAGACTGGTTCCAAATAGGAAAAGGAGTATGTCAAGGCTGTATATTGTCACCCTGCTTATTTAACTCATATGCAGAATACATCATGAGAAACACTGGGCTGGAAGAAGCACAAGCTGAAATCAAGATTTCCGGGAGAAATATCAATAACCTCAGATACGTAGATGATACCACCCTTATGGCAGAAAGTGAAGAGGAGAGTGAAAAAGTTGGCTTAAAGCTCAACACTCAGAAAACTAAGATCATGGCATCTGGTCCCATCACTTCATGAGAAATAAGATGGGGAAACAGTAGAAACAGTGTCAGACTTTATTTGTCTGGGCTCCAAAATCACTGCAGATGGTGACTGCAGCCATGAAATTAAGACGCTTACTCCTTGGAAGAAAAGTGATGACCAACCTGGATAGCATATTTAAAAGCCGAGACATTACTTTGGCAACAAAGGTCGTCTAGTCAAGGCTATGGTTTTTCCAGTGGTCATGTATGGATGTGAGAGTTGGACGGTGAAGAAAGCTGAGCACCGAAAAATTGATGCTTTTGAACTGTGGTGTTGGAGAAGACTCTTGAGAGTCCCTTGGACTGTAAGGAGATCCCACCCGTCCATCCTGAAGGAGATCAGTCCTGGGTGTTCACTGGAAGGACTGATGCTGAAACTGAAACTCCAATACTTTGGCCCCCTCATGCCAAGAGTTGACTCATTTGAAAAGACCCTGATGCTGGGAGGGATTGAGGGCAGGAGGAGAAGGGGCCGACAGAGGATGAGATGGTTGGATGGCATCACCAACTCCATGGGCATGAGTTTGAATAAACTCCGAGAGTTGGTGATGGACAGGGAGGCCTGGCGTGCTGCGATTCATGGGGTCGCAAAGAGTTGGATGCGACTGAGCGACTGAACTGAACTGAGCTGAACTGAAGGTTAAAAAACAGACTGGAAGTTGGCAGGGGTGAAGTATAGGTGAACAGTTTGAAAACAAAGGGGTAGCAAAGGGAATTCAGGGGAGTTGGGGAGGATGACAGGATTTTTTTTTAATTGTTGTGTCAATTATAAGGATCTATACATGTTAAAATTCAAAGAACTGTAAATCAAAGCATATGCTTCACCCTTTATAAATTAATGAATTTAAAAAGAAAAATCAAGTTAAAATAACAACTGCAAAGGATCAAGTCTTTTAATCCCTTCAAATAGAAAATCAACTTAAAATAACCCAAGGTCTGAAAACACCTGGATTAATCAACAGCATACATTTCCTGATGCAATGCAATGAAAATTTACCACTACATCTGGCGTAATCCTGCTCAAAGGGCTTAACATAATTTTGAGGAAATATCAGACAAGGCTAAACTGAGGCCACTCTACAAAAACTGGTTTAGACTCCTCAAAAATGCCAATTACACCTTTAAAAAAAAACTCAGGAGCAGGTTCAGATCAAAGAAGTCCAGTAAGAGAACTCCACACAACACAATCTTAGATTAAGGACTTTACTATAGATGGGATAAAAGACAAAATTTCAGTGTAGTTCACTGATTAGATAACAATATTGTGGCAATGTTAATTCTCTGATTTTGATTACTGCACTGTGATTATGTAAGAAAATTTCTTGCTTTGGAGAGGAAAAAAAACAAGTATTTAGGGCGTTACTCATAAATGGCTCAGGAAAAAAAACATAATTTAAAAGACAAAGAAAAAAAATAAGGTTGTGTTTACATTTGGCAAATCTGAGTGAAGGGTTTCCAGGAATTCTTTGTACTATTCTGCAACTTTTGTCTGAAATTATGTCAAAATTCAATTATTTTTTAAAATAAACATCCTTCAGGCTAAAAATAACAGATCAAGTTATCTAAAGGTAAGAATCACCATGAACACATTTAATAAATTAAGAGTCATGAGAAAGCTCTTGATACTTACTCAAAACTGATCACCGAACGGTGTCCCAGCACAAAACCTGAATTCTGGGTTCCACTGTGGCAAGGAACTAGCCTGATGCTGTGAAGCATCTTAACTACTGAAGCAACTCTCCGCTCGACTGCTTCCCTGCTCATCAAGGGCCTTCTGCCTATAAAATAGTGACCTGACATGCAGATCTGGCTATAAAAAAAATCACATTGACTTAGAAATTATTCGTATTTATAAACTGGGTTATAAATCAGGTTTCTGTGGTTCTGATTAATACCAGCATTTCCCAAATCATATCAACTCTGGGACATCAACAAGAGCATTTTGGGACCCATAAGCCTGGGAACTATCTTCTAAAATGGCAGATTTAGCAAGGCAGTATAACTGTGCACACTCTTGGCTAACAGCTTTTCTTTTAGCTATATTCCATCATCTTGTCACAGCCTTCTTTCAACCAACAGATTTCATTACTCATAAAGACACAACATCAAAACAAGTAAGAAACACTAATTCTATCTCAGAAAACTGAAAGAAACTTAAATACGACACAAACATAATCACTTCAAGGACACAAAAAAGGGGGAGATTGTTTTTATTTTCATGCTTTTTAAAGTCTTGACATAGAAGAGATAAAGACAGACCACGGGTAAAAACTTTAAATATGCAGACAGAAAAGAAGTCACTTTAGAAAGAACAAGGCTTTATTCATAACTTTAGGATTAAGGAGTCAAATCTTAAATAGGAAAGTGTTCCATTAAGCACTTACTCAACTTCCTTATTTAGTGATATATATAGAATTTATGAATTGGCTCTTAGTTCTGGCATGCTTAGTTATCTTGCTTATAGAAATAGGATCTTAAAACTTCATTTTCGGAACACTTTAAAAACCAAACCAATGCCTTGCCTTCAAGGATATGAAAGGTATTTCCTATTTAAATCTGATTCATAGTTTTATAAAGCAAGATCACTTATATTATTTCATCATCCATATGCTGGATTCTAACATCCTTTTTGATGGTGATGTGTTCAATGAAACAAACTTATAAAGACAGAATTCCTTCTCAATTTGTATACCAAAATTTTAAAAGCAAAATCCTTGTAGAGACAGGAAGACATTTTTATAACATAAGCAGCTACAACACTAAGCTGCTGGCACAGACCAAAACAATTAAGGAATAAATTATTATTTAACCTTTCAATACTCTGTTTGCTATATAACTTGTAAATATTTTAAATATAGCTTCTTTTGCAAAAAAAAGTAAGATTATCCCCAGCTTAACAGCTTTTGAAGATGTAAATATTACAAATTAAAAAAGGTAACCTTCCTACTGAATGTCCAATTATAAACTGAACCCCCAATTTTCCTATCCCAAGGATATAAAAATGATCTAAAGTAGATTAAAGTACCCTACAAGTTCATATTGAAAATGACTTTTCATATGCTCTTCCACTAAAGCAATCAATATAAAAAGAATGTAAAAGCGCGTTTAGTGCTTGAAGGTTTAGGTAAGCTCCAAGGAATCACAACTTGCAAGCTTTTAAACCCAGAGCTATACAGTATGTGGAAATACTAATGTCTCATAAAAAAAGCAAGCCAATAAACTTCTATTTGTAAATGGCCTAAATTTCAGTAATAATTCCATTCTCCATAATTTTTTATCTAAAACTTCAAAGCCATCAACTGTTTTCAGTTCTTCAAGTGAGCAATGGAAATAGATGCATTTATTAAGGTTTAAAACTAAATTTCTCTTCTCTCACTGTGAAGGCATAGACAGAACAGAAAGTAATAGTATTTTGTCCAACATCCTGACCCTACAGATGTGGAAACCATATACAACATGATCTCATGTCATCATCGATTCACCTTCACCACCAGTAGCATCTTGAGAAATGTGAAGGTCTTCAAGCATCTCAGCCAGACTAATTCGAGGTGCTCCTTCATCGTCTGTGTCACTTTCCACAGGAATGGTTGAATCTAAGACAAAATATAAAGAGAATTTCAAATAAATACAAATATGGAAATATGCAAATACCTGCCCTCCCCATCATTACTACTATTTAACCGTATTGTATCTGTAGCACTTATATCACATCCAGAGCAGGCATTTAAATATACATTGAATGACTGAACTTGCATAAATGTATGAACAACTATCCATTTGTATAGGGGTCAGCATACTGAGGGATCATGCTAGGATGCAAATTACATAAATGTAGCAAGGTAAACAATATTTTACTGTTGTGAAAGTTTGGGATTTTCTTTTAGGGGAAGATGGGTAAATGTTTAGAGTAGTTTTAGAACATATAGTAAAAGTCGTTTATGGAATCGAAGTTTAAGATCTCAAGATACTCATACTGCAGTAATTATTTATTTACAGAAGATACAACTTAAATACTCCTTATTCACCAACCTCTATAAATGTTCACATTTTTTCTAATTGCTTCATCTTCTTCAAGATCTTCAAGGAAATCTTGGTATTGCCTACAGAAGGATAAAGAAACATTTAAGTATCTCTCCTTTACCAAAAAGTATGACGTTAATGTCTTCTTCATTTTCAGCATTACAAGGTAAGTGTGTTCCAAGTATTAAAATCTTTAGAAATAATAACTGAAGGTCAAATATGGATCTTAAATAAATACTGACAGGTTTTTGAAATATATTTTCCTTCAAAATTACCTGATTAATAAAAAACAACACACATTTGAATATAAGTGAAAGTCACTCAGTTGTGTCTGACTCTTTGTGACCCCAATCACTATACAGGCCATGAAATTCTCCAGGCCAAGAATACTGGAGTGGGTAGCCGTTCTCTTCTGCAGGTGGTCTACCTGACCCAGGAATCAAACCCAGGTCTTCCACATTGCAGGTAGATTCTTTACCAGCTAAGCCACAAGGGAAGCCCAAGAATACTAGAGTGGGTAGCCTATCCCTTCTCTAGCACATCTTCCTGACCCAGGAATCAACCAGGATCTTCTGTATTGCATATGGATTCTTTACCAACTAAACTATCTGGGAAGCCACACTTGAATATAAGGGGACATTAAATATAAGACAATGAGAAGACCCCTTCATACTTTACCCTCTCCCCCCAAAAATGTATAGCCAAGTTGAAATACAAACATTTTTAAGACTATAGATGAAACAGTCAAATACATATAGTATCTATTTAATATTATATATTTATACATACGTACTTATTTTAAACTACACTGAAACTATTTTTTAGAAATACTGCTATCTCCCACTCACATTTCAAGACACTTCATTTAAACTTTTCATTTTTGTAAATATCAATATTATTAATGTCATCCTTAAGGCCACTCTTCCAATCATCCAATAAATTTTTCTAGAACACAGCATCTTCATTTCTCCTTAAACTGAAAACAGCATATTTGGTATCAAAGAGCTGTTTTCTTTTACACTAAGTCATTAAGTACTCATTTGCTCTCTGTGATATCCACAAGGTTATCATTATATCTTGTGGATTATACTCTGGACCCACAAGAACTCATTATATTTTGAAATGAATCATCTAGAACAACACTGCAATTGTCAGGTCACAAATTAGGAAAAAATAACTAGATCTATGGTAAAGATCATTATATCTGCTCATCCTGATCCAAACAACATATTGATAGGAAAACAAAATTAATATTGAGTGCAAGAAGCAACCGTGTGCTAACTATTTCTTGATGATATAAAAACCATAAAGATTTATCAGAAGGATTTCCTTTGAGACAACACAAAAAGTATAAACGAAGTGGGACCTTTCATCATCTGTATCCTTGTTTTCTTTATCTCTTGCAAGCTCTTTCAGTTTCCAGTTCCTACGACGCTGACGTTTGGTACGGTCATAGCTCTTCTTGATTAATACCTACAGAAATATTTGCAAAATTACAAAAAATGAGAACTAAGTAACAGGACCTCAGAAGCCAATAAAATTTTTTAAATGAAAAGATTATGGGAATGTCAGAAAGACCGCCAACTGATGATAGTGGTTATACCTCAAAAGAAAGGAGTAAAGATCAAGAAGCAGTGTCAGAACTTTCAGCATTTTTATTAATGTACTTAATGTTTTATGAGAATGCATTTAGCCTTATGAGTGTAACTGCTAAATTTACTGAAATTTTCCAGTGACCGAGACTTTTTTATACTAAAAATTTCATGTTTCTGGTGGTTTTTTCCTTCTGTTACATCGAAGTTCAGTTTTCCGCTACCATTCAGGTAAATCATTCTGAAACATTATCAAAGGAAGACAATTTTTCTCCCTCATATTCCTACTAATAAATACTTATAGACTACATATATATATTCACAACTATATATCCTGGAACAATTTAATAAAGTGGAGATAAAATAATTTCACAAAACCTTATAAGACCATTTTAATCTTCTCTTTATGACCTCTCTGAGAAATACCTATTTAGACTTACACCTAAACCATGTTTCTATTTCCTAATTTATTAATTAATAAAGCACAACTGGGTGATGAGGGGAGTCCTTCTTATGCCATGACTTGCTTTCTGCCCACAGCTAAAGAGATCAAAATTTATTTTAAAACATTAAGTTAAGCAAGCAGGAGTTAGCCTTTCACATTTCACATTCACTGTTGCTCCTGAGTCTTATAAACTCATGTTAAAATTTAACAATTTTTTTTTTCCCGGAAGTAACATCCTTTCTTTCTCTAAGACTTAATACTGTGAAGATTATTTTCAACTAATAATTTTATTCAAACCTGAATGATGGTGTTAACTTTAAATGCCTTCTTAACAATACATGAGGGACTTTCCTGGCAGTGGTTAAGACTCCACGCTTCCACTGTAGGAAGCAGGGGCTCGATCGCTGGTCAGGGAACTAATAAGATCTATATGAGCTGCCGCCAAAAAATGAAGGAAAAAAGCATGAAATAAACTGAGCCTAAAAGAATGAACAGAATAAAGGTCATCATTCTTAGCTGTAAATTTATTTTTGCTCTATAGATACTGTCAAGCAATTTGACACAATGAAAATTCGGTAAGAGAAAACAAAAAACTCAATAAATCTTGGATTTTGAGATTATCAAAGAATAATTATCTTACATAAAGATTTTGCTATTATAACTTAACTGCAATTTCAAAAGAAACCTCTAAGTTTATTATTTTCAAAAAGTGTGATTTCGTGCATCTTCCCCATAACAGTTACATTAATCCTCATCAACACAAGAAAAAGGGGGGCGGAAATCTAAAGCCTTACCACATCTGGTACTCTGTCTGATTTCATTTTGTTGACATACTCATCATTTAAGTTACAGTTGACCAAATCAAACCTGAAATGCAAACAATGAAACAATTAATGACACACTTACTCTTTCCATGTTGTTTTATAAATGATCACCTAACAGTTCCTGCTAAGATCAAGCATTCAATATGCTTTCCCACTTCAGAAGTTGTGTGGTGAATAGGCTTCTACAGATCATAGTAAAGATAAAAATGCATTCAATCTCTGAGTTTCATAAGTCATCCACTATTGCCCACCTTACCATACTCTTGTAAAAGAACAAAACAGGTATCTGTCAGTCTAATGTAAGGATTCAGTTAGATGGCTTCATTTTATTCATAAACAACAAAAACAAAACATCCTTCATTCTCCAGTAAAATGAACTGAAACCCCAAGAGCAAAAGTAATGTTTAAGGCAAGCTTATTAAGTTCCGCATCAGAATGGGCTACCCTATGCCCATAAAGACCCCTTACATATATAGCTGCCATATTTTAAAAGTGTAATTTATTTTAACAACAGCATATGCCTAACAAAAAACCACCTGCTCCCCAAAAAACTATACACATAATCTTATCATACAATTTCAGGGATCAATTACTCAAAATCTTGTAACAAATGACTCTAAGATAATGGCCAAAATGGAATAATTATAAGCTTCTGTCCAATCAGTAATTTAATTTATTTATCAATAATAAAGTGAGCTATATGGCTCCTAAGAATTCTTAAATTATTTTTAGGATAAACAACTTTATTTAGATAGCTTTGCTGGCTCCCAGAGAAAATCTGCAATGCTAGTGGGCAGTTTAAAATAATATAAAATAATACAAACCCCAACACCAGGTCTCCAGGATTTAGAAGATGTCCCAAATGAGTGCGACAAAAATACTGTTTATCTGTATTCATTTCAGATGTTTTCTGTACCCAGACTTCCCCGAGGGTATGCTTAACAGGGAAGAAAATGAACTCTTCAATAATCTAGGCATAACTTACAAAGCATCTCATAGAAAAGTTAATAAATACAATGTTGATTTTGGTTTCTGATTTTCATTTTAAATTAGAAGTGTTTGACTTTCCAGACCTCTGAAACACTGTCAAAATTAACCAATTACTGAACTATGAGTAGAGAAAAACTCATAAGTAATTCATAAAATGAATATTTTTGTTAAGATTTTATTCAAGGCTTCTAGAAAACATTAACACTGTCACCTAAAAGCAGACACATATGTCGATCTTTCAAAAGAAATGTATTCACAGGGAGATCACCCAACAAACACTGAGCAAAAAGAATAAAGCACGTGTGTCTGTGCGTGTGCTCAATTGTGTACAACTCTCTGCGATCCCGTAGACCATAGCCCTCCAGGCTCCACTGTCCATGGGATCTCCAGGCAAGAATACTGGAGTGGGGTGCCATTTCCTTCTCCACAGAATTTTCCCAACCCTGCATCTCCTGCATTGGCAGGTAGATTCTTTACCACTGCACACCTGGGAAGCCACCTACTAAAAAAGCAGGGGAATCTTCATTTAAATACAGCAAATATCTTAACACCTTATGTTTTACACATAGGGTTAAAAACACCAGAGTTCATAGAAAATAATCTAACAATCCCAGCAGCACCACTGCCACAACAGCACCCAAATCTTCATCAAATTAATTTTCTGAATGTCTACTATTTTGAGGCATACCTTTTTTAAAAATCTATCATGGAAACATCATCTCAAGTTTGAACTTTTTAAGCAAAAAACCACTAAAGGCCCTTTCCAACACAGAATTTTATAAGCAATTGTAAATGACATTTCAAATTTCCTGGCTGAATTAAGTAGAGCCATGCCAATACCTTTTACTAACAAAAACAAACCCAGGTAAAACGGGATTCAGAGCAAAACACTAAGAATTATAGATAAAGAATCTCAAAGAGTTAAAAAGAAGGGGTAAAGATACAGGAAAAAAACCAAAGTTAACAGACAGGTCCTGGATTTAGGGGAAAACTGGGTGGGGAAAGAAATAAAAGCAAACTACCAGGGAAAGACTAAATTCTAACAATGTATTTCCTGAAAACAAAAAAAAACATAATATCTAGCTTTATATGTTGGAGAGGAAGTGGTGGTGTTTAAATGATAAGTATTTGCTCTTAAATACTACTTTCCATAGTAGAAGAAATCAGACTGACATGCTTGAAGAAATACCTGATTTCAGATATTGGGGTAAGAACTACACAATGTGATTTTAGAACACCTAAATGTTGTGGTGTTATCCGAAAACGTAAGGATGCTTTCAAAGACTTTACTTTAAAGAAAGTCATGTCAAAGGATATAAGAATATACCTACAGCTATTAAGAAACTGAGTCAATAATTAATAATCTTTCAAAACAGAAAGCATCAGGCCCTGATGGACTCACTGGTGAATTCTAGCAAACATTTAAGGGAGATACACCATTCCTCTAGAATCTTCTCCAGATGGTAGAAGCACACGGAACACTTCCTAACTCAATGACAAGCCCAACATTACCCTAAAATCAATACCAGACAGACATTACAAGGAAGTAAACTACAGACCAATCCCTCATGAACATAGATTTAAAACTCCTCAACAAAATATAAAAGAACTGTACACCATTACCAAGTGGAATTTAACACATGTATGCAAGGCTAGTTCAACATTTGAAAATCAAGTTAACGGAGCCCATTAGTCATTAACAACATGCTAAAAACAAAAAAAAAAAAATCATACAATGATATCAATAAATAAAAAGCATTTGACAAAATCCAACACTCATTCATGATAAAAACGCTCAGTAAACTAGAAATAGAGGGGAAACTTCCTTCACTTGATAAGGAGTATCTATTTAAAAATTACAACTAACATTATACTTAATGGTCAGAAACTTGGCGCTTTCCCTCTAAGATCAGGTACAAGGCAAGGATGTCCCCTCTCACTACTCATTTGCAATACCCTACTGGAAACCCTAGCTAATACAAAAGATAAGGAAATGAAAGGTATATAGACAGGGAAGGTGAAAGTAAAATTATCTTTGCAGATGACATGGTCATCTTACACAGAAAACTTAAATGGACCAAAAAGCTCCTGAATATATATAGAAAGGTTACAGGATACAGGGTTATAAATGAAAGTCATTTTCCTGTTACCAATATAAAAAATGATAATTGAAATGTTAAAACACCAATACTTAAGTCCAACAAACTGTGTATAAGATCTGTATAAGGAAAACTACAAAACTCTCATGAACAAAATCAAAGAACTAAAACAGAAAGATGTTACATGTTCATAGACAGGAAAACTCAATATTGTCAAGATTTAAGTTCTGCCCAACTTGACCTACAGATTTATGCAATTCTGATCAAAATCCCACGTTAAGCCACAGAGGTATAATATACAACATAAAGAATACAGTCAGTCATACTGTAATACCTCCGTATGGCGGCAGATGGTAACTAGACTTACCATGGTGAACATTTCATAATATTATGCAAATATCAAATCACTTGTATATAGAAAATAAACTACTGTACATCAACTACATTTCAATTTTTTAAAGATCCCAATAAGATTTTTTTGTGGGTATCTACAACTGACTTTAAAGTTTAAATAGATAAGCAAAAGATCCTGAATAGTCAGAAAGATTTTGAAGGAGAAGAATAAAGTTGTAGGAATGACACTACCTAACTTTAAGACTTACTATACTGCTACAGTAATCAAGGCAGTGTGGTACTGACAAAAGAATAAACAAATGGATCAACGAAACAAAAGAGAGTCCAGGAGTGTACCCACACAAATACAGCCAACTGATCTTTGACAAGGCAGCAAAGGCCAAACAATGGCGCAAACTCAGTCTTTTCAACAAATGGTGCTTGATCAACTGGATGCGTGCCTGCAAGTTGCTTTAGTCATGTCTGACTCTTCGCAACCCTATGGACCACAGCTTGCCAGGCTCCTCTCTCCACAGGATTCTCCAGGCAAGAATGCTGGAGTGGGTTGCCATGCCCTCCTCCAGGGGGTCTTCCCGACCCAGGGGTTAAACCCATGTCTTCTGCAACTCTTGCACTGCAGGCAGATTCTTTACTGCTGAGTCACCAGGAAAGCCTGATCAACTGGATATTGGCATGCAAAAAAAAAAGTCAATCTAGACAAAACCTTACACCTTCCACAAAAACTAACTCAAAATGAATCACAGACCTAAGTGGAAAACATACAACTATAAAACTCCTAGAAGATAACAAAAGAAAAATATAGCTGACCTTGGGTTTGGCAATGACTTTGTAAGTAAAACAAAGGCATGATCTATGACAGAACAGTTGATAAACTGGACTTCATTAAATTAGAAACTTCTGCTCTATGAAAGACAGTGTCAAGAGAATAGGAAGATAAATTATACTGGGAGAAAATATTTCCAGAAAACACATCTGACAAAGGACATCATCCAAAATACATAAATAACTCTTCAAACTCCAAAATAAGAAAAAACAATCTGATTTAAAAAATGGGCCCAAGACCTTAACAGATAACTCACAAAAGAAGACACACAGATAGCAGATAAGCATGAGCAAATACTCCTCATCATGCATTATCAGGGAAATACAAATTGACAATGAGATACTATCATATGCCTATTAGGATGGTCCAAATCCTAAACATGGATAAATCCAAAATCCTGACACCGCCAAATGCTGGTGAAAATGTGGAGTAACAGGAACTCTCACAGACTGCTAGTGGGAGTGCAAAATGATACCATCACTTTGGAAGGCACTTCGGTGGTTTCTTACAGAATTAAATATGCTCCTTGGTATTTACACCAAAAGAAGTTGAAAACTCATGTCCACACAAAAACATGCAAAGGAATGTTTACAGTAACTTAGTCATAACTGCCAAAACTTGGAAGCAACCAATATGTCCTTCAGTAGGTAAATGAGTAAACTGGGATATCAAGACAATACTTTGCATTACCAAAAAAAAGCTATTAAGCCAAGACATGGAGGAAACTTAAACACACATTACTAAGTGAAAGAAGCCAATATAAAAAGACTATACAGGCACAATAGGAGAAGACCATATGACATTCTGGAAAAGGCAAAACTATAGAGACAGTATTAAAAAAAAACAAAAAAACAGTGATTGCCAGGGGTTAGGAGGGAGTAGAAAAATGCATAGTCAGAGCACAGCAGGTTCTAAGGGGAATGAAAATATCCTGCATGATGCTGTAATGATGGATACATGTCACTGTATTAATACATTTGTCCAAACTCATAGACAGTACAATACTAAGAGTGAACTGTAATGTCAAATATTGAATCATTTTGTGTGATTATAACACGTCAATGTGGACATAAATTGTATGTCCATAAATCTATTCATAAATTGTAACAAATGTACCACTCCTTTGGTGGGAGAAAGGCAATGACGATGCAGGAGGCTACCAATGTGTGGAGGCAAGGGGTATATAGGAAATCTTTTACCTCCTCTTAATTTTGGTATGAACCTAAAACTGTTCTAAAAAAAATCTTTATCCAGGCGATCTTGACCCAGGGATTGAACCCTGGTCTCCTGCATTGCAGGTGGGTCCTTTATCATCTGAGGTACCAGGGGAGCCCCTCTGCCACCCACCCCCACAAAAAAGTAAAAGTTATTAAAAAATAAACTTTTTTAAAGGACAGAAACTGTTCTGAAGAGGCTGCTACTGGCTATATTTGAGGCAATCTGAGTAGAAGGGAGGGAGGCAGCGAGGGAAGGAAGGAGGAGGGAGAAGGCAGGAACAAAGGGAAAAAAATTCAAAAATTTCAACGGAGTTATCGGGCTATCAAACAATCAAACATTACTTGCCTCTTGATATATCACAAAAGGTACATATCATCACCTCTGAAATGTTCTGACCAAAAAAGAAATTAACCTAAATTTAAATGAGACTTCAGATCCACTTTTAAAAGAAATATAAGAGACTACAAAGCAAGTTAAATAACATCATGAGGAAATGAGAATATAAATCCACAAAATAAATGCCCTAGTTGCCTTAGAAAGTTGGTATCATAAAAAAAAAAAAAAATTAGAAAAAAAGAGCGGGTACTATTATTAATATTTAAGAGGTACAATATTCAAATTTAATGCACAGTCAGTCCCCAAATACGTACTGGTTTGAACAAACCATAAAAGACACTTTGGGAAAAATAAAGAAATTTGGCAAGCTATATAGTTGATATATATGATAATACTTTGATTATGTATCAAATGTTTCTAGGTTTTACAGATACATATTGAAGTATTCAGTATTTATTGATAATATATATATATTTAATTCAAAATGTCTGAAATTTTTTAAAAAGTGAAAGAGGGTTCAGCTTCTCATTTGCTCCTTCTATACAAAGAGTAAAAGAAATACTTTTTCATAATAACATTTTAAGATTAAAGAGAAAGAATTAACTTACCAGACAGTATATGTCTGATAGTTCTCACCACAATGGCCACGTGTTAAAAGCAGATGGCATACAAACACAAAACGCATTTTTACCTGAATGTGGTGTCAGCTTATTTGGAACCACATTTTGGAATTACTAACAAATTTAAAAAAAAAAAAAAGAGTGAGAGAGGGGAACTAAAACAGTAAGTCAGGATTAGAGGAAGGTGAACAGGATGGAACTTACCTTTTTTGATATCATTCCAGCACCTGCACTGCGTTTTATATCTCGGACTATGCTACATTCCATAACAATAAACTCCTCCAGCTGTTTGGGATGGCATAAACTATTGAAGGGGTGACTCCAGAAGGTGTTCCCATCAATATCTGCAACTAAGAGGAAACACGAAACATCAAAGAACAAAAGAACTGAAGTATTTCAAAAGCCATCAAATGTGTTAACGAGGAAGAAGCTGATACAGTGACTGTGGAGCATCAGGTCAACAGAAACCAGAGTGGCAACTCACACTGCAGAGGACATCATTCATTCCTACCCATCAACCCCAAGTTTCCCAGAGAGTAAGAGAGATACCAGGTGTCAAAAACATGAGCGCCGAAAAAGTGATGCTTTTGAACTGTGGTGTTGGAGAAGACTCTTGAGAGTCCCTTGGACTGCAAAGAGATCCAACCAGTCCATCCTAAAGGAGATCAGTCCTGGGTGTTCATTGGAGGGACTGATGCTGAAGCTGAAACTTCAGTACTCTGGCCACCTCATGCGAAGAGTTGACTCACTGGAAAAGACCCTGATGCTGGGAGGGATTGGGTGCGGGAGGAGAAGGGGATGACAGAGGGATGAGATGGCTGGATGGCATCACCGACTCAATGGACATGGGTTTGGGTGGACTCCGGGAGCCGGTGATGGACAGGGAGGCCTGGCGTGCTGCAATTCATGGGGTCGCAAAGTCGGACGCGACTGAGCGACTGAACTGAACTGAACAAGTACCTTTAAAATAAGATCAGATCCAATCAGCTGTATAGCTGTTTCATGTGCTGGCATTTTATTTGACACATTATCAGCCATCTTAAGGTGTTTAGTCTATGGGAAACAAATTTCTACCTGACAGATGTTCATCCCAATACTGCACACAGAATTTTGACTGATGAATTCTAATTAATAAGGATAATAATTGACTTTCTAGAAAATATCAAAATAAATTCAATGTTTTATAACAGAAAACTTGTATTACAGTAAACATATGAAAAAGATCAAGTAGGAGATGCAACCAAGTACTGAGAGACACCTTTCAATATAGGGTCTTCTTCTAAGTCAAATGCTCCAAACTTTAAAACATATGCTCTACACTAAAATTTAACAATGAACTTAAATAATTAGTCATAAAAAATAAAAGAGGTAAATAAGTCCAGTTCAGTAAAAATAAATGGGATAAGACTAATAAAAACTTAAAAATGCAAAATTTTTCTTCAAAAAAAAAAAAAAATACAAGGGCAACTTACCAAAAGTATTAAAAAATTCCAGTGTTTTAAACACTGTACAGTATTGATTTTAACTATTTTTTTTAAAAAATATTACTGAGAATACTTGATAAAATTATAATTAACAATTTATTACTGCTTTTTAAATAGAAGTGTCAAGGCAGTTTCTAAAACTTACCTTGTAGGGTATTTGGATCTATGAGGTGGATGACACTCGTTACTCGAATACACACACAAATCTGGTTCATGTTTCCCAGGCTTTGTGCCAGTTTTGGAGACAGACAAACAACATTATCCTAGGAATAAGAACTAACATTTAGTGTGAAGCAAATTTTAAGTAGGAGTCTTTGATAAACACTCATCAATGTAAACCTAATCAAAGTGCATTTGATCAAACCAAAATGTCATTTTTAATTCTATGTATCAACAAATGGCTTAAGAGAATCAGATCTTGCATAAACAGCTATAAAGATGGAAATAACTGTCTTAATAAAATGGCTTTAAAAAGTAATTTAAAGATTCTAGTCACCAAGCTGTTTAGTTCATTTCAATTTTATTCAAGTGTGAATGCTTGCTTATTACTCTGTGTTAATACAGTGTGACTTCATTTACTCTCCATAAAAATTTCAGAGGAGCCGTATGCTCCTCCTTCTTGTCTGCATGTACCAATGTGTAATCAAAGATGTAATGCCCCTCCAAGAGCACATATGCCTATGTGTGCACCAGGACATACTAATACTGATGTGGCTATCTGTTTTTAAGCTGTTATTAAAATATAAAAGGGATCTGGATTATATTTTAAACTGTATCTATTCACAATCATAAGCTCCCTCACTGAAAGGACATTCTGTACATCCTTATTGGCACCTAGCTCAGTCCTTTTTTTTTTCCCTGAAACTTACTAAGATTCTCCAAAGATTAATGGGAAAACTTCTTTACACTGTGTATTCATTCAGATACCTATATGAATCACTGAAAGCACTTAATACACAAGGCCTAAATATGTCCTCTCACCTAGATTCAATGTTTCATTTAAACTGGGGGTCTGCAAAATAAGACCCTGAGGCAAATATTTGTAAATAAAGTTTTGCTGGGACACAGCCTCAGCCCTTCATTTACCTATTATCTATGGCCAGTTTTGTGAAACAACAGCACAGCTGAGTAGTTGCAAAACAAACTATATAACCTAAAAACTGCAACTATTTACTATCTGGCTGTTTACACAAAAAAAATTTGCTGACTCTGTTTAAGCCATCATTTCATGGTTCTGTACTAAACCATAATGACGACAGATTTAAAGTCTCAGCGTCACAGACCTAGGCACAAATCCTGGCTTCCTCTTGTTGTTAACTTTGGGCAAATCATCTAACCTGCCCAGGCTTCTTACTCATCTTCAGAATGATGGTATGATTTACTCCAGTTGTCCTGAGACTAAACATGTGAAACATACTTAAGTGCTCAGAAAGTACCTTTATGGAGAATGCTCACAATAAATTACAGCACTTATCATTATTAGTGATTTAAACATGGACATGTAAGTTCCTATGTAGCAGAGACATCTAGGACACAGTCCTTAATACACAGTCTTCTATACAACAGATTCCCAATAACTATTTGTTGAATTTTAATTCATTTATATTTTTTGAAGCAGAGTTTTAACTTAGTACAATTAATGAAATGACAATTTTTGTCTTTAGAAAAAGAGATCAGATTTGCAACTACCAGAAGAGGTGGGGGTGAGGGCAAGGGGAAAGAGGAATTGGATTACCACAGTCAAAAGGCACAAACTTCCAGTTATAAGATCAATGACTATGAAGGATATAATGTACATGATAAATATAATTAACACACCTGTATGTTATGTATGACAGTTGTAAAGAGAGTAAATCCTAAGTTCTTATGAGAAAAATATTTCCTTTCTAATTCAATTTTATATCTATATAAAATAATGGATGGTCATTAAAAAATGATAATCTATATCTTAAGTATTATTCAGATATTTTTAAAATCACAAAAATAATTCAAAGCTCTCCTTCCATAATATTCTTTAATTTTATCATGCCAAAATCCAGTTTGCACACATTCCACAAAGTGGCTCCCTGATAAGTAATTTCCTATATTCAAAGTTTAATAGAACTAGCATGTGTCCACTAGGACTGCAAAGTTTAAGGAATATATGCCTTAAGAACGGCAATGAGGCCTTTTAATTAGTACACCAAAAATTTATAATTTTAAGCATGATTACTCTTAAATCTTTTTAACATGACTAAAATGTGTCAGAAATCATTAAGAAGTTATTCTAAATGTTTAACCAATCCCAGAAGGAAATCAGAAGCTAATAATTACATATAAACCAATTAAGGACATGAATTAATTAAATGAGAAAAAGTACCTTGCATATTGGAACAATTTCCACAGAAAAAGTGCTTTTGTAATTGTATGTATTACTATGGATATCCTGAGAGATCAGTCTCTGTGAGGCTTTGTATCTATTAAGAGAAAAAGTTAACCATTATAAAAAGGCAAAGGTTTTTATTTGTCTAATCTTGGGAATATAAATTTTCATTAAATTATCACTGTCCAAGGTCTGAAACAGGTTCCTGATGCCTGTTATGGTGAAGTCTCAGTTCATGCACTTAATTTATAAACTTTCACCAGTCTGATTGCACTCTATCTGTTCTCAAGTTTATCTACTGAAAACCTCCAAAACATGCCCATGGTTTAGACCAAGCAAGTCTACATATATCGTCCATTAAAAGCTACACTAATGTCCACTCCAAGTCATTGTTCACACTAATCTCACCCTTCAGTACAAACTCTACTTTTGAAAATTTCCCATTTTAGGAGCTTAAGTCCTTACACCTCCATAAAGTTTCTCCCCAAAGTTTTTTTAACCGTGTTCTGCTTTTTTCTTATTTAAATACATTGAATCAGTGGTTCAGGACTACAGTGCTTACTATCACAGACTGAGTCTAGCTCCCCAAAGATTCTTAATGCTCTTTGGCTAATACTTCTGTTAAAAGTAGCTAATCCAACAAATGCTTACTAATTGTTTAAGTAATCCTACTATAGTTTTACATATTTTAAGGTAAGTTGCCTAAGCCTGAAGAGTGGATGTGACCTACGTTCATTCCCTGTTGCCTGGATTTAATCACATGTAGGTTTCAGAACATACCTAGTGGGGACAGTACACTGAAGAAATTCTACCATCTTCTGGGCATGTTGTTTTGAGGAATAATAGAAATCCAGACCATCTTTTAAAGAAAAAAGCCATATTAAAGTCATACTGCAAAGATTTTCTTCTACTAATATGACTATATCACAAATTAAATGCATATTAAATAACTAAATTATAATTTTCTCACCATAGTACACTAGGAATGCCATATCACTTAAGCCCAAACTGACCCAAAATAGAAAGGATACACAGAACTTGAAAAACCAACTATCAAGGTTGATTTAACTGAGATTTTAGAATGTGGTCCAAGAAAGAATACCTATTATTTTCAAAAAGTTGATAGAATATTCAAAAAATATTCACATACAAAGATTAAATTTTAAAACTTTCATGATTCAGAAGACATTATTACAAGTAGGCACCACATATCCTAATTTCAAAACATATTACAAAGTTACAGTCATCAAAACAGTGTGGTATAGACAAAAAGGCAAGTCTACAGAATCAGTCCACACATACATAGTCAACTGATCATGAACAAACAAGTGTGCCAAGAATACACAGTGGGAAAATGATAATACCTTCAACAAATGGCATTGGGAAAACTGGATATCCACATGCAAAAGAATGAACTGAACTCTTGTCTTATATCATTAACAAAAATCAACTCAAAACAGATTATTAAAAAGACTCAAACTAGGACCTGAAACTGTAGAACTTCTAGAAGAAAATATGGAAAAAGCTTCATGACATCAGTCTTAGAAATGATTTCATGGATGACACAAAAAGAAAAATAAACAACTGAGGCTACATCACAGTAAAAAAGCTCACACACTGCAAAAGAAACAATCACCACCATAAAAGGGCAACCTACAGAATGGGAAAAAATATTTGCAAACCATGTATCTGAAAAGCAGTTAATCTCCAGAATCTATCAGGAATTCCTATGACTCATCAGCAAAAAAAAAAGAAAAAGAAAAAAAGACCTGATAAGCCAATAAGGAATGGGAAAGGAGTAAGACATTTCTCCAAAAAAGATGTACAAATGGCACAGATAAATATGAAAAAAGCTCAATGTTGCTAGTCATCAAGGAAATGCAAATCAAAACCACAATGAGTTTACACTTCACTGCTTTCAGGATGGCTATTATCAAAGGAAAAAAAGACATACTAGTAAGAATATGGAGACACTGGAACCCTTGTACACTACTACTAAGGCAAATATAAAACAGTACAGTCACTATGGAAGACAATGCAGACGTTCTTCATAAACTTAAAATCAGAACTATCAAATGATACAGTAATCCTTCTTATAGGTGTTTATCCACAAGAAGTGAAATCAAGATCTCCTGTGTTTATTGAGGTATTATTCACTAAGCTATATAGCTAAGCTTATATAGTCAAGAAAATGGACATTTAGGTTGTGTCCACAACAGATGAATGGATAAATTGTGATATATACCTCCAATGGAGTATTATTCAGCCTTAAAAAGGAAGGAAATTCTACAACGTGCAACAACATGGATGAACGTTGAGAACATTGTGCTAAGTGTAATAAGCCAGTCACAGAAAAACAAATACTGCATGATTCTATTTATATGAGGTACCTAAAATAGTCAAAATCATAGAGTAAGAGTGGAACTACGGTTGCCAAAGAGAAAGGAGAAATGAGGAGTGACTAAGTTAATGGGCATAAAATTTCAATCAAACAAGATGATTCAGTTAGAGATCTGCTATGTTAACACTATACTTACTCAACTGTAAGGTATTATACACTACCATACACTTAAAATTTTAAGAGGGTAGTTTTCATGTTGTGTTATCATAATTAAAAAAAGAAAGAAAGAAAGAACCCATTAAGAAAATGAAAATTCAGACCAGGAGAAAATATTAACAACTCATATGTGAAAAGGGGCTTATATCTAGCATATATTTTAATAAATCTTATAACTTAAGACAAACAACACAATCAAAACTGGCAAAAATTTAAACTGCTGTTTCACCAAAAAAGATACAGAAATGATAATAAGATCATGAAAAGACAATTAAGATCATCAGTCACTAGGGAAAAGCAAATTAAAACCATAATGAGATACCACTTCATTCCCTAGAATAGCTATTTATACAAAGAAACAATAGCAAGTGATGTCAAGATGTAGAAACTGGAACCCTCAAAGACTGTTGACAGGAATATAAAACGGTACAGCCACTTTGAAAATGCAGCTTCTTAAAAAGATAAATACAAATTTACCATACAACTCAGCAATTCTACCTCTAGGTAGGCACTCAAGAAAATAAAACAGTCTAATGCTTGCTGAGAAAAAAATGGAAAAATATAGCTTTAAGTACCAGCTGCAGAGCCAATATGATACTCAGAAGAAAATTTATTAACTTTAAATCTATATATTAGAAATTTAAAATAAGCTAAGCTTTCAATTAACTTAAATAAAAAATACTAAAGAAAGTAGAAGAGAAAAAAATTGTATAGCCATGTATGGTGATGCATGTTAAGTAGACACAGGGTGATCCTTCAACAATATACACAAATATCCAATCAGTATATACCTGAAATGAATAAAATGTTTTATGTGAATTTTACAATTCTATTTCAATAAAAAAATTTTAAGTAGAAGGAGTTAGTAATAAAAACAAAAAATAAGAAAAAAGTAAGACTTTTTTTTTTTTATAAAACTAAAACTATCTTTAGAAAAAACTACTATAATAGACAAAACTCTGGCAAATCTGATCTGAGTGGGGAGAGGGAGGAAGTGAAAGATGACGAGAAAAGACAAAGATTAGCAACAATGAAGAAGATATAATGATGAGTTATGGATGAGATTTAAGGCCACAATAAACACACACGTACACACACACACCCCATGTTCAATTCTATGCCAAGTATGTGAAAAGCCAAATGACATGTACTTCCTTGGAAAATGCTATTAAAATTGATTCAAGAAGCAGTATAGTACCTGAAAAAAATTAACATTCTAACAAAATGATTTGAAAGGTTTTGCTTCCTCCCTCTCCTCATACCAAACTGAATGGCTTAATGGGCTGGTTCTTATTAAACTTAAAGATGTTGATTAAATACCATACAGAAAGAGAAAAAACTCTGATTGCTTCTATATCACTAACATAACTAATAACAAGATTAGAGTGAACAGTTTAATATAATTATGCATGCATACGAACCAAATACAAATCTCAACAACTATTCTATTTAGGGATGAAACACAGATAGACAACAATGCCTGTTACATTATCACTCAACGCTATTCTCCACTCCTAGACACAGGGGAAAAAAGAAAGGGGAGAAAAAGAGGGGATGATACTGTAAAGGAAGAAATAAAACTATCATTGTATACAAATAATTACTTACCTAGTAAATCAAGAGTATTATGTAAATGACACAAGAATATAATGTAAACCATTAGTGATATTAAGAAATTTCAGAAAGATCAACCTATAAAATCAAGAGCTTTCCAAAAATATTAGCAATAATGACTTAGAAAATGTAGTAAAAACCACCATTCCCAATAACTACAAGTATAGAATAGTCTGGGGGAAAAAAGTGAGAATCATTCAAAATCTTGATGAGGGAAATGAAACAATATCAAAGAAATACAGAAAAGAACTGAAAAAATATGATTATGCACCAGGTTGTAAGTGCTCTATACAATTTAATTCTCACTGTAATCCTATGAGACAGGTGTTATTATCATCCACTCCATTTTATAGACAGGAAAACTGAGGCTCAGAGAAGTTAAATACCTTGCCTAAGGTCACACAGCAAAAACATGGTGGGAAAGAGATTCAAATTCACAAAATCTGGTTCCACAATTCATGCTCTTACTATTAACCAAGTTTTACAAAAGAATTAATAAGAGGGTATATGTTATGAAGTATAATTTATATACTGTAACAAAAGCAATGAGACAAAATAAAATAGAACTGTGGGATGTGTATAAAGGAATTTAGTATATATAAGAAAGGAGAAATTTTAAATCAGTGAGTAAAGAAGAGACTACTTGGTAGTAAGTATTGAGACAATGCAAGTTAACTTTTGGGGAAAAAGTCATACCAGGTAAGATTAAAGATCCAAAAGTAAAACAAAAATTTATTTTTTAAAAATAATCTTGAGTATAAATATAGATTAAAGAAAGATAGAAAGATTCTATCCTATGTAAGATAGAAAGTCATAAGCCATAGCTATATGACTAAAATGGGCTTCCGTAGTAACTCAGTTGGTAAGAATCCGCCTGCAATGCAGGAGACCCCGGTTGGATTCCTGGGTCGGGAAGATCCACTGGAGAAGGGATAGGCTACCCACTCCAGTATTCTTGGGCTTCCCTTGTGGCTCTCAGCTGGTAAAGAATACACCTGCAATGAGGGAGACGTGGGTTCGATCCCTGGGTTGGGAAGATCCCCTGGAGAAGGGAATGGCTACCCACTCCAGGATTCTGGCCTAGAGAATTCCATGGACTGTAAAGTCCATGGAGTCAAAAAGAGTCAGACACGACTGAGTGACTTTCACATGTCTTAATATGACTAAAATATGAACAGCTTAGATAAGAGAAGACATGAGACAGTAAGTATCTGCTCTCTCAGCTCACACTCAAGGGCATGCTCTATATGCTTCTCTCTGTATATAAATACACACATAATGAGACTGATATCCTCTGTAACAGGAAATAAATAAGGAAAACTTAGATATATAAAGAATAATTTACATTAGATAAACAGCCAATACATACGAAAATGTTAACCTTCATTAGTAATCAAGGAAATGAAAATAAAAACAAGATGCGTTTATTTTCTTCATTAGAACAGCAAAAATTAGAAAGCCCAATACAGTCTTATGCAGTACTGGCAAGTGTTTGGTAAAACAGAAATTCTCACAAGTGATGGGACTGTAAACTGGTACTATTTTGTTTTTTTGTTTTATTTTTATTTTTTTCTCTTTCTAACATTTATCTGGTACTATTTTGGAAAACAATCTAGTTGCACATGTAAAAATTTAACATTTGCATACTTTCATCCAGTGATTTCAATTCTCAAACTCAGTCCCGAAGAAAAGTTACTAGCTATGCACAAACATAAAAATGTTTGCTACAGTACTGCTTGTAGTAGCAAAAAACTGGAACATCTTGTAAGCCAATTAATACCAAACAACTAAATAATTAAAAATACAATGATTAACAAATATACAACCACAGAGTTAAAAATAATGAAACAGGATTATATGCAATGATGTGGAAAGGTTTCTAAATATAGTAAGATGGAAATCACAGAATGTTACAGAACGATCTCAAATATGAGGAGAAATCAATGTTATCACAATTGCTATACAGAATAAACACTGTAATATCCTGCTTTAAGGGGCTATATCTGGGAATAACAAATGGATAAATGGGACAGAGGTCCTTTATTCATAAAAGCTTGTTTCTTTTATAATTTTTCTAATTTTTAGAATTTTAAATTTAAAGTTTTATGAATGTTTATAATTATGATGATTTTAAAAACACAGTTATAAGCAAATTAACAAAAGATTAATTTACATCAAACCAAGAACCAGTAGGAAAAAAAAGAGATTTAATTCTGGATGAAAAAAAGGATTGTTAAACTTCCAGCATTTTTGGTTTTGAAAGTGACTGCAAAAGTATGTTTCAGAATGTATGCAAGTTTTTTGCTACAAAAAATTCCATGAAGATATTTCTGCCACAGTGATGAACAATAATCAGAGTTTTCTGTTTCCTTTGCTAGAATATTAGGATCCCAATTCCCAAGTTACTCAAAACAAAGTTATTCAGAACAAAAGTACATTTTTGCCTGATGGCTAGCCACAAATAGCAGACACCATGTTAAACAGGTAGCAAAGTACTTTACCTACAGTAAGTATTCAGTAAGTTTCATGCCACAGATTTTGACTATTAACCTTATGTCTACTGGTAATGCACTCAAATCAGATACAAAGTTTAAAAGAGTTTCTCCAGGTGACAAAACTGATATTTTTCCCGCCATTTAAGAGACCCCAAACCACACTTACAAGTACTTTCTTAAAGATATATGAGATAAGTGAATAACACATCAGTAAGTAAAAGAGGAACTTACACTTTTAAAATAAGTAGCACAAGAATTTGGTCATTCCTTCAAGGAAAGCTATCTCTAAACCCCTTCTGTAACAATCAGGAAAACTACGTACATGTCCTACAACTAAAAACATTCACTTTCACCAAGAGACTGAAGTATTTGCTAAAGAATACTTATATTTTCTATTATTAAACAAATATTCATCCATCAACTAGTATATGTAAGTATGCTACACTAATAAATAATAAGTGCTAAGACAGAATACACTCTGAGGAGCCATTATGAAACTACGCAAATATTTTAAAATTCCATCTTCAAGAAATTTAATTATATCATTTGTATATCCCTGTTTATTATTACTGAGTTTACCCTTCTGATTCAAAGTATGCATCACAAATGCCACTAGGCATATGAAAAACAAAAATATTACAACTAACAGATCTCAAAAATAATTTCCTTTCAATAAGAAACTGAATTCTGCATAAAACAAGTTTTTGATAAATTTCTACCACTTTACATTCTGTTAATGCAGTTACTGGTTTACTCATTTGGTTAATTTAGTGTAAATATAAACTAAAATAGAAAAAAATTAAAATTTTTTATTTAAAAAATTTAAAAATTAATCACATTTCAAATATTCAACAGCTACTTATGGCTAGTGGCTACCATATGAGTTGGATAATGCAGAAAAAGAACTAAGATTTTTTTTCTTCCTAACAGAAACTTCTTTTGGACAGTCCTATTTTAGATACTATTACTAATGATAAAAGACTCCTTAAGATACTTAAAATAAATCTGAAATCATTTCAAATGCTTTAAATTTTAACTCACCATGAATCTCCTTGATACGAAGTGTATTCTGGTGCATCCCATACTTCAAAATCAACTGTTCCAGATAGTAGAAAGTTTTTTTGTGCAAAGTCTAAACATAAATGAGTTATTAGATCAACAGATGAAATGCAAAAAAAAAAAAAAAAAAAGGTACCTACAGACACAGCACACTCATTTTTTTAAATTTCTATTGGAGCACAGTTGCTTCACAATGTTGTGTTAATTTCCACTGTACAGCACAGTAAATCTGCTATATGCATACATGTATCCCTTTTTTTTTTCAGATCTCCTTTCCATGTAGGAGAGCACAGTAATTTTTAAAACAAAAACAATATAAAGATTATCTAAAATGTGGCAACGATCTGTTTCTAAAGGTGAATGTCCCAAAGCCCTGGAATATCCTTGGTGCCTAAACTATTTGGAAAGAAGGGAAAGGAGAAGGCTTTACCCACTATTTATAATGGACAAAGGCAAAATACAGATGGAGGACTCACACATCATCTTTCTCTCATTACCTTTTGCCTGACTTGAACCACAGCCTTCCAGAAATCCTTAGCTTCCACTCTATGGCAATCTCCACACATCTGGGGCTGAACAACATAATCCACCACAAACACTTGCTGAAGGATGGCACCATTCATCACCTGACAAAGAAAACAATCCAGTCTTTCATTCTTTCCTTTCTCAAAAGAAGATCCTTTAATATCTAACTTAAAATCTTCTTCTATGAATGCTTTGAGGACATAAATAAGTTACATTTAAAGTCGTTAAGTTATACTATTTCCAGAAACATATACAGGTTTAATTCATAGGATTTATTAGATTAGATTAACATTTCAAACTTACCTTTAGTTGAAGTGGTTCTAAGATATTCTTTGAAGATTTTTTATAGCTATATATACATATATATGCATGTGTGTGTGTATAAAATTCATTCTTAAGAGACAAAGAAAACTCTCAAAGAAAGAAGACATTACTTAATTGTTCCCAAACTTAACCCATCATCAGAAATCACCCAGGAAGTTTTACAGATTCCTGGATCTTATACCCAGGTGAATCCAGTTTGATTCAGTCACTGTGAGTCATAATCATCAGCCAAGTTTGAGAAGCACTACCTTAGGTCATGTTTTTACTTCAATCTTATTCCAAATAAAAATGACTTTGAGAAAATTAACTTAGCCCACTAATCATGAACAAAGGCTGATCTTACTAGTGACCTGATCATTTCTGCAGATGATCCAAAAGAAAACAAAAAATTAAAATTAATAATGTTATTTATTTCTCTTTAAGCTGTCAAGCCCTAATTTACCAATAGCCCCTTACTTTCACTACCTACACTTTAACCATGCCAAAAAATTATGTATAGCTTACCTCTTTCTGAATAGTCAGTTTAACTTTAAGTCTCTTAGAATGAGGCTCAGTCCAAACAAAGCTTGCATCTACAAGCCGTACCTTCAATAAAACACAAAGAAACATAAGTTCCCTTCAAAAAAGAGAAAAAAGGTGAAAGAATAACTCATGATAAAGAGATTTCACAGATGCTCAAGCATCTGTGACTAATCTACCCAACATCATCAATTTTTTAAAAAGCTATCAGAGGTATGGCAACAAAAACAGCAAGTGAAGTGAAAATCTAATGACTATATTAAAGCAACTGGCATAATTCAAGCAAAAATTAAAACTCCTTCCCCTTAAAAACAGTAGTTTTTCTATTTCAAAGTACACTTTTTAGGAGAAAACAAAGACCTGATGACTTCATCATCTACTAGAAAACACATGAACAAAGGTTTCTACTTTTATTATTCTCTCTATAGTAAGTTTGTGGCTTAAAAAATATAGATGGACATTCACTCTTCAGAGGGAGTCTCATGCACTGACTACTGAATTCACAAAGGTAACTCCCTGCTAAATCAGCAGACTCAGCAGAGGCCAAGAACAGTTCGCCCTATGTGATAAACTCAGTGCAGCTCATACGCCAAAATGAGTGCTTCAAGAAAGGAGGCTGGAGAACAAAAAACAGAGGTTGTTTCATTAATTTGAGCAGGAGTTTAAGTAATCTGAACTGAGGGGCTGGAAATAATAGCAGCAGAAGGATCTAAGCCAAGAGATAAAATCTATAGGATTTAATAACAACTAGACATGGGAAGATTTTAGAACGACAGTCAAGGATCCAGCTTGGACACCAAGGTAACACTTTTTCTGACACAAATAAAAAAGAGATTAAATGCAGAGGAATGTGCTATATTTGGTTTCAGACACCTAAGCTCAAGCGGATTTATCTGAGACATCCAACCGAAGCTGTTCAGGAGATAGTGAGATACACACATTTGGTCTGGTGCTCTATAGAGAAACCTGAGTTAGAGGTAACAGGTTTGGGAGACATCAGCAGGCAGATAATAATTTTATCAAGACCTGTCTGGTGAGAAGTAGATAAGCTAGTGCAGATACAGCAGTCTAGAGTAAAACCCTCCTCATATGACTGGCTCCCCTAAACCAAAGCCTAGTGGTCAGTCGACAAGTCGCCAGGCACAAAGGGTGACAGAGAGCTGTTGATTCCCTCAGCCTCCATCTGCGGCGGTCCGCGGAAGCTCCGTGGGCCTGGATGAGACTGCCCTCTCCTCAGCATCCAGTCTCCATCGTAGGACTGGACCTACTTCACCATTCCCCAGCTCGGGCTCACCACACTCTGTCCTCAGACAACCAGGACTAAGCCAACTTACTGAGCCCTTCAGCCTTCTTTACCATTACCTCAGCCACCGGCTCATCTCCCACACTCCAATCTCCATGCCTAACACACACGCCCTTTTCTGTCCCATCCAACACTCCTCCCCAAATCCTGAAAACCTTCTTATTGTGGCCTCTGGAATTCAACATTCACTAACAACAAAACCTTCTGAATCCTCAATCTTTTTCCTGAACATTCCCTTCACCTTCTACATCTCCTGATTTTATACATACATATATATATATATTGCTCTCCCTACAGCTAATGAGGCTGCGACAGTACAGAAGCGGCAGCTATGGTTTTTCCAGTAGTCATGTATGGATGTGAGAGTTGGACTATAAAGAAGCTGAGTGCTGAAGAATTGATGCTTTTGAACTGTGGTGTTGGAGAAGACTCTTGAGAGTCCCCTGGACTTCAAGGAGATCCAACCAGTCCATCCTACAGGAGATCAGTCCTGGGTGTTCATTGGAAGGACTGATCTTGAAGCTGAAACTCCAATACTTTGGCCACCTGATGTGAAGGAGCTGACTCATTTGAAAAGACCCTGATGCTGGGAAAGACTGAGGGCAGGAGAAGGGGACAATAGAGGATGAGATGGCTGGATGGCATCACCGACTCAAAGGACATGGGTTTGGGTGGACTCCAGAAATTGGTGATGGACAGGGAGGCCTGGCATGCTGCGGTGCATGGGGTAGCAAAGAGTCAGACATGACTGAGCGACTGAACTGAGCAGATAATGGAAAGTAATGACTGACTGTTTTTTCACCTTCTCAAATGTTTATCATCAAAGGATCCTAGGATTCAATCCTCAAATTTCTCCTTCTCTAAACTCCCTAGGAAGTCTCATCCAATTTCATAGCTTTAAATACCATATACATCCCCAAATTCATTATCTGCAGTCTAGACCATGCCCTTGCTTATCCATCCAGCTCCCCACTATTTCTGCTTCCATGTCTAATGAACAGCTAAGTACCACCTGAGATGAGCTTTGATTTCTCCCACCTGCCCTCCTCCTTTTGAAGTCTTTCCTACTTCACTAACAGCAACTTCCCCCTGGTTGCTCAAGAACCACAGAAATCACCCTTGACTCTTTCAACTCATAAGCATACATCCAGCTTCATCAATAAAGTCTACTGACTACCTTCAACAACAGAGCCAGAATCAATCCACTTCTCACTACCTCTACTACTGATTCAAATATCATTTCTCATGATTACTACAATCACTTCCTAAAGGCCCCCACTCCCCTCAAATCTATTCTAAATACATGGAATTCTCCAGGCAAGAATATAGAAGTGGGTTGACATTCACTTCTCTGGGAAATCTTCCCGACCCAGGGATCGAACCCGGGTCGCCTGCATTGCATGCAGATTCTTTACCATCTAAGCCACCAAGGGAGCCCCACTCAGAGTAAAAACCAGTCTGCAAAAGGGCCCACGAGGCCTGACCTACTCAGACTTTCCGTGTCTTCCCTAGTTCACCCCCAAGTGCCTTCCCCTCCCAATTCCACTCTAACCATATGGGTATGCTCCGGTCCCGGCCTCTACACTTGTTTTGCTACCCATAGTGCTCTTCTCTAAACTGTGGCCTCCTCCCTTACTGCTTTTAATGTTTATTCTAGTATCACCTTCATAGAAGGCAATGGCACCCCACTCCAGTACTCTTGCCTAGAAAATCCCACGGATGGAGGAGCATTGTAGGCTGCAGTCCATGGGGTCGCTAGGAGTCGGACACGACTGAGCGACTTCACTTTCACTTTCCCTTTCATGCATTGGAGAAGGAAATGGCAACCCACTCCAGTGTTCTTGCCTGGAGAATCCCAGGGACGGGGGAGGCTGGTGGGCTGCCATCTATGGGGTCTCACAGAGTCAGACATGACTGACGTGACTTAGCAGCAGCAGCAGCAAGATCACCTCACCGATGAGGTCTCCTCTAACCACTCTTTTTGAATTGCAACTCTTCCTGAGCAGTTTTTATCCCCTTCCTCAATTTTTCCTCCACAGAATTTATAACTTTTAATATACCTATTTATTTTGTTTACTGCCCACTCCACACCCTCCACTTCTACCAAAATAAAAGGTCTCTAAAACAAGAGATTTTTCCTCTCTCATTTACTGCCATGTTTCTGACACCACAAGCAGACTGGCACAAGGTTGACACTTAATAAACATCTGTGAAATGCTGCTGCTACTGGTAAGTCACTTCAGTCGTGTCCGACTCTGTGCAACCCCATCCCTGGGATTCTCCAGGCAAGAACACTGGAGTGGGTTGCCATTTCCTTCTCCAATACAGGAAAGTGAAAAGTGAAAGTGAAGTCGCTCAGTTGTGTCCAACTCTTCACGACCCCATGGACTGCAGCCTACCAGGCTCCTCCGTCCATGGGATTTTCCAGGCAAGAGTACTGGAGTGGGGTGCTGTGAAATGCTAATGAATTATTAATGAACATTTGACAAAAGCCTGAAGAATCAAAGCAAAAGACCAAATTACACACAAAACTGACTCCAGGGGGAAAAAAAGAGAAAAACTTGAGACACATCAGGGAACAGAAGAAAAGTATAAAAACAACAATTAAAACTTTCAGAGATCTTCAACAGACTGAATCAAGAGCATTAAAAATTCTAAACTTAAACTATTAGTACTGAAAAATTTCATACAAAAATTGGAAGATAAAAGAAACTGCCAGGAACACACAGAAAAAAAGAATTAAAGACAATACAAGGGCAAAAAGGCATTTCACAAAGTCTTAAGCCGGTAGGGCCAACATTTGACTAATGAGAATTCCAGGCAGAAAGAAATAAGGAAAACAGAGAGAGAAACTTTAAAGAACTATTACATGAAATTTTTTCAGAAGATAAGAGAATCAGAAGACCTTCAAACCAAAAGAGTCCATTTCAACTAAAAACATCGCTGGTGGAAATAATTCGTAGAGTTTAGCATAAAGAAAACTCAAAGTGTTATGTAGAGAGGCTAACTAAACTAACAAACCCTATTTGGTTTTTAGAGATGTTTATGTACTAACTTTAAATAATAAGCACAGGTATCTTCCCTCCAGAGAGTGATGAAAATTTTTTTAAAAACTGAAAACCATAGCCCTAATATTATTATAGTCTCCAAAACTATGTTTAGTGATGGTTGTATATATATATTTTCATAAAAGATTACTGCACAAAAGAGGTTCTCAAATAATCAACCAAGTTTGATTCTATGCTAAATCTTCTAAAGCAAAAGGACTTTCATTTCCATTAAAGAATATATACAACTTTAAAGATGAAAACAGCATGTGTAGTAGTGTGCTTACCAACAGCAGCATTTAACAGTTATTTTGTAAAATCTACTCATACAAGGATTATCTGAAAATGAGACATTAAATCATACCCACACCCACATACACCTACAAAAACTGATTTTAGCTATTTGACCTACCTTACTCAGAGGGGCTTTGATTTTTTTCAAACACAAAGCAAGAAGATCCCTGGATTCTAATGCACACTGTACCCAAGTTGCTGGTGGCTGAAAATACCTGAGAGAAAAGGTACCATATTGAAACTCAGTATCTCTCAGGAAAAAAAAAAAAAATTCCACTTAAATATGAAGACACAACAATGATTATTAACCATATATAATAATACTCAAGGTTGATCTGAGGCACTTAACCCAAATATATTTTAATAGGTTCAGAAACTTTCAATTAGACCAGTAGTTTAGTTAAAAAGGTGAAATTCTGAGTATTTGAGAAAGTCAATCTGTAATAACTTATTAAAAGGTCTTATTACTTCAAGCACCAATAAGAATTACAATGATGACAAATTGCAAAAAATTTCCTGAAGCTATGTTCTGAAACATGGATAAAAACTCATCTCACAATAGCATTAACATGGTTTATAGTGTACAAATAAAATGCTTAAGAACTGCTTATTTCTCACACGCACAGAAAATGTAAATTAGTACCTAACACTATGTATAAATAAGACTACTCACCTACTTCAAATCCCTTTTCAGGTTTCCCTGACGGCTCAGACCCTAAAGAGTCTGCCTGCGATGCAGGGGACCCAGGTTTGATCCCTGGGCAGGGAAGATGCCTAGCGAAGGGAATGGCAACCCACTCCAGTATTCCCGCCTAGGAAACCCCAAGGAGAGAGGAATATGGTGGGCTACTGGCCATGGGTTCACAGTCAGACATGACTGAGCAACTAACACACGAATCTTAGGTTTAATTTTCAAATTTGAAATTGTAAAATTTAAAATCTTATATAAAACCTGAATAAATTAAAATATTTTATATATATATACTTGAAGTCTTGTAGCCCAACCAAGCAAGGAGTGAGGGCAGTGCTTAGCATATAGTAAATGTTAACAAATGTTTGTTAAATACGTAATACTTCTAAATGCATTACGTGAATGCTTTGTTCACACTCAAGTAAATATTCTGATTTTCACTTTTAAAGGTTCACTGAAAAACCTTACTTACACACTGCCAAATTACTTTTATATATAAGGTGCTTTTTTATCATATATGGCTTCGAGTGGTTGAAGGGAAAAACAAAAACTTCATGGTAATTGGAACAGTTATGTCTTTAAAATCTGCTCTCACTCCTGAAAACATGAACTTTTATGTATTAATTATACATATCAAACCTTTTAATCCCTTAACATAAAAAAAACAGATTCAATCCCTTTATACTAACTTTACCACATTAGCAGGGAAAACTAGAAAAATACATTACAAAATTGCAAATTCTATAATCTCTAGCTTTGACACCATAAATAAAACTTAAATCTCAGTTACGTGCACTTTAGTATATGTATCTTAATCTCACTATATTCTAATGGCTCTCCTATATGTGAATTTCAACTTTAAGTAGGATAAAAAAGTATCACACTATACCTTTGGCATTGTTTGCAGAAGGATATATAGACTTGTTTTGGAATGCCTTGGCTGATGTCTACTTTGCTTCGCAGACAAGCCACACAAATGTTAGCAGGATTTGGACTAATTGGGACACCACAGTCGCAGCACAAGCTTAAATAAAGCATACATTTTTTTCAAGTTACATTTCATAAGTGTACTAGTTAGATTAAAAAACTATCAAACAGGGATTAGCAGATACAAACTACTATATTTAAAATAAACAAGGTCCCACTGTATAGCACAGGGAACTATAATCAATACCCTATAATAAACCATAATGGAAAAGAATAAGAAATATATAACTGAATCACACAGTTTATCTGTAAAACTGATCACACTGCAGTACAGCAGAAACTAACACAACATTGAAAAATCAACTATACCTCAATAAAAAAAAAATAATAAAATTAACAAACAAACCAAAGTCTTCAAGTTAGGCTATAGTATCTCTGCCCTTTTTAAAAACCTGACTTTGAGCAATCTTCAAAGATGCACTAGATTTTTAAAAACTTTAGATTATTGAGGAAAACAAAAAGGATGGCCAAAATTCCAAAAAGCCTCAAAATATGACATACACAAAAGGTTAAAAAAAACGGGTCTAGAGAATCTAAATAACTGCTAATAGTAATCACTAGATAGCTTTATAGTCCACAGGCAAAAATTTTTTAAAGCCTCAATATAGCACCGGGACTGCCAAAATGTAAAAAGGATGGAAAAGTATCAGTATAACTGACGGCAGTGTCATAACCCTAGGTGTATTGGGAACAGAAAGTATTTTAAAACCATTGATGCTATCCAAAATAAGAGTTCTATAACCACTAATGTCCACTATGGTAGCCACCAGGCATATGTGACTACTGAAGATTTGAAATATGGGTTATAGAAGAACTGAATACTTAGTTTTATTACATACTTGAAATTTAAAAAGCCACATATGGCCAATGGTTGATGCCAATCTAGAAGAATGTACAGAGACTAGACTATTTTAATACTTTTAAAACAGTATTTACCACAACAAACTTTCTAGCGAAAACTGAACTCGTTTTTTCCAGGAAACAAGGTTCTTCCTTTTTCCCACTTAAGACAAAAGAATCCCCCTAAAAGAAAAGCTTTCCCCACAGTAAATTTTAAAGACTCATTTTTAAGTTTTTAAATTTAATGGGGATAGGGAAAAGGGACGCGACTCACATATGTCCAGGTGTGTGCTTGACGGGTTCTGTCATATACTCCATTTTTCTGTACACCTTGATTTCAAGGACAGAGAATAGTTAGATTTAGACATTTTTCTATTCACCCTTTCATACGAATCTTCCTTTTCTGTGTAAGACAGCCAAGCCTCGTACAGCAGCAAATAAGAAAAACCCATTCCACCTGCAACCTCTGGAACAAGTAATTTCCTTAATAACAGAAGGAAGCGACTGGCGGAGGATCCCATATGCAAGACCCTCGGAGCCACGAATCTGGGCGCTGAACTCAGGTGTCACTTGGGCGCCAACCCTGGAAAACTCAAGAAGGGGCCAGAAACGGCCGGGGCCGTCCCGGACATCACCAGCTCCAAATCCTGCTGCGGACGCGCCTAGAACCCACTGCAGAAGACACCGCGGGCGCTGTCACCGGGCCTGCGGGCCACCCACCCCGACCTGACCCCGCACCCCGCGGATAAGACCTCATGCGAGCTCCTGCTGGCGGCGCACACGCTGCGCCCAAGCGGCCCGAAGTCGGCCCACGACCAGGGAGTCCGTCCCGGTCTCTTCTCAGAGACCCCCGAGACTGCAGCGCGGGGCTCGGCCACCAAAACTTACTTAACACCGCTGCGCCGGACCCAAACGTGCTCAAAACCTGGAGCAAGACCAGTTTCAGTAGTCCAGTGAGCCGCCACAAGAGCTGACTCCAGTACAGTGCAGATCTCGCGAGAGAAGGGTTCGAAATCCCGCGAGTCGCGAGACGAGACTCACAACTGCCGGTGGGGGCGGAGGAAGGGGAGGGCGCTGGAGAACGTTGGGCGGAGCAGAGGCCGAAGGGGTGGGATGGATCCAAGGGAGAAGTTACGGGGCTCTCTCGTCCTGTGGCTCCTGAGATTTAACACAGATTACAGCTCTTCTATTGGGTTATCATCCTTCCTTGGCTAGAGCTCACTCGAAGCCACTATTTAGATATCCCTATTGGGAGCTTGCTTCTTGGTTAAGTGATTATATAAAAGTTATCTGTTCACGGCACCGCATTACACAAAGAAATTAGAGTAACTTCCATCGAGGGCAGTGCCTTTGTCTGTTTTGCTCACCGTTTTATGCCTAGTGCCTGTCACATCATAACTGTTCCAATGAATATTTGTTGAATAAATGAGAAAGAAATGTAAGAATTATTTGTGAAGCAGTCTATGTTATTTTAAGACCACTCATTATTAGAAAAGAAAATCGCTCAGTCCTGTCTGACTCTTTGCGACCCCATGGACTGTAACTTACCAGGCTCCTCTGTCCATGGAATTTTCCAGGCAAGAGTACTGGAGTGGGTTGCCATTTCCTTCTCCAGAGGATCTTCCTGACACAGGGATTGAACCCGAGTCTCCTGCATTGTAGGCAGACATTTTACCGTCTCAGCCACCAGGGAAGCACATTATTAGAAAGTGCTCCCCAGTAGTGCACTTAATGACTTTATACCTTGATCCTAGAGCAGCTCAGAAAGAATCTAATCACTCTTTCCTATGACAGAATTTCAAATATTTGAAGAGGGCAACCATATTCTTTTTTTTCTGTCTTCTCACCCCAAATTTCAAGGTATAAGCAAGGTCACCTTGTGATCAGAGAAGGCCTCCCTTGTCTTGTGTAGGGAACTTAAGTAGTCCCCCATTCCTTCTCCTTATTTCCACACCCCATCCTTCCAAGGTGTAAGTTTGATCTTGTTACACTCCCCTGCTTTTAATCCTTCAAAGGTCTCTGCTCTGGATTATTCAGTTCAGTTCAGTTGCTCAGTCGTGTCTGACTCTTTGCAATCCCATGAACTGCAGCCTGCCAGGCTTCCCTGTCCATCACCAACTCCCGGAGTCCACCCAAACCCATGTCCATTGTGTCGGTGATGCCATCCAACCTTCTCATCCTCTGTCATCCCCTTCTCCTCCTGCCCTCAATCTTTCTCAGCACCAGGGTCTCTTCAAATGAGTCAGCTCTCTGCATTAGGTGGCCAAAGTATTGGAGTTTCAGCTTCAACATCAGTCCCTCCAATGAACACCCAGGACTCATCTCCTTTAGGATGGACTGGTTGGATCTCCTTGCAGTCCAAAGGACTCTCAAGAGTCTTCTCCAACACTACAATAAGCATCAATTCTTTGGCGCTCAGCTTTCTTTATAGTCCAACTCTCACATCCGTACATGACTACTGGAAAAACCATAGCCTTGACTAGACGGACCTTTGTTGGCAAAGTAATGTCTCTGCTTTTTAATATGCTGTGTAGTGTGGGGGGGTCATAACTTTCCTTCCAAGGAGTACACGTCTTTTCATTTCATGGCTGCAGTTACCATCCGCAGTCATTTTGGAGCCCAGAGAAATAAAGTCAGCCACTGTTTCCACTGTTTCCACATCTATTTGCCCTGAAGTGATGGGACCAGATGCCATGATCTTAGTTTTCTGAATGTTGACCTTTAAGCCAACTTTTTACTCTCCTCTTTCACTTTCAGCAAGAGACGCTTTAGTTCTTCTTAAGAACTATAAGGGTGGTGTCATCTGTATATCTGAGGTTATTGATATTTCTCCCAGAAATCTTGATTCCAGCTTGTGCTTCTTCCAGCCCAGTGTTTCTCATGATGTACTCTGCATATAAGTGAAATAAGCAGGGTGACAATATTCCGCCTTGATGTATTCCTTTCCCTATTTGGAACCAGTCTGTTGTTCCATGTCCAGTTCTAACCGTTGCTTCCTGACCTGCATACAGATTTCTCAAAAGGCAGGTCAGATGGTCTGGTATTCCCACCTCTTTCAGAATTTTCCACAGTTTATTGTGATCCACACAGTCAAAGGCTTTGGCATAGTCAATACAGCAGAAGTAGATGTTTTTCTGGAACTCTCTTGCTTTTTCCATGATCCAGTGGATGTTGGCAATTTGATCTCTGGTTCCTCTGCCTTTTCTAAAACCAGCTTGAACATCTGAAAGTTCATGGTTCACGTATTGCTGAAGCCTGGCTTGGAGAATTTGGAGCATTACTTTACTAGCGTGTGAGATGAGTGCAATTGTACAGTAGTTTGAGCATTCTTTGGCATCACCTTTCTTTGGGATTGGAATGAAAACTGACCTTTTCCAGCTCTGGATTATTACCCATATGGGAAATTCAAATTTCTTTGCATAGCAAAAGACCCTTCAGGATCTGGCCTGGACATAACCTGTCACATTCCTAAGCACACAGCCATACAAGCCAACTGGCAGGACTTGCAGGAACTAATCTTCCTTTTCTGGCCTATCTGTGAGTACAAGCCACGTTCTGAATGTCTGGGGTTGTTCCTTTTTTCTTTCTCAATACACTGCTTCCATACTGTGTTTAATTTGTCACCAAGTGCCATAGTGCCAGGTTTGTTAGGCATTAGATCAGCTCAGTCATGGTCCCTGCCCTCATGGAGCTTATGTGTTACAGGTGAGGCTGATATTTCCAAACAACTAGGTAGCTTGTTGAGAGTGCTGTAGCAAGTAAGTGGCAGAACCAGGACCAGAACAACAGTTTGTCTACGTCTGTTTCCATGTGCCACTATACCAGGCTCCCAGCCCATCTGAGGCTCAGATCAGCTATTCTTATTCATGGCCTTTTTTTTTTTTTTTTCAAGAAACTATTTATTTTCCATCCACCTTATTTACATTTTCTGTTAAAGAGTATGTGAGGCAGCCGTGTCAGACCGCTGTGGCTGTTCCTCCTGGGTCAGTGGCCTGAGCCGCGGCAGTTTCAGACCAGCCCTCAGAGGCAGGCAGAGTGCGACGGTCCTCCAGGAGAGGCTGCTGGCAGGCCACGAGGCCACCTCTGCCTGCAGACCCTGTCCCTGCAGACCGTCTGCAACTTGGGGTTGAGTCGAAATAAACTCAGGACCTGGAGTGATACATTCACCCTGAAATTCCTCCTGAGTCTCAGCCTTATCAGCGCCACCTGCCCCTCCTTTTCAGTCTCTTCAGGATCCCTGGTGAAACAGAGACAGGACCTGACCTCGCACAAGTGTGCGCCTGAGACGGATCCTCACAGGCGCAGAATCCCCAGGCCGGCATGGCCACATCAGACCCCGGGAGCTCCTCCTTGCTGTGGGGGTGGCGGGGTCCACACAGCACCGGGGAGAGTCTATGTGACCTGGCGCAACAGTAGGCGGGTTACCATAAGGCGCCTCTGTGAGATTGGTGGTCAGTCCTGGGGTCTGTAAGCACAGAATACAGGGCAGAAGCTGCCTACGTCAGGTTAGTGATGCTTACAGGAGTGGATGAAGCGCCCCACAGTGGAAGTCGCTCCCGAGGCAGCAGCAAACTTACACAGCTTGGCTGAATGGCCAGCATTCCTGGAGCACGTGATTCTGGCATCAGCTGGGTTTTCAATGTCACAAGGGCATGAGCTGCCAGCAGAAGCTTCTCCCAGGTTCTCTTCAGATTCACAAGGTAACACCATCACTTTTCCTTTTGTAGATGTGCTATCCCGTTAGGAAGTCACGTTGGCACCCCCTAACTGGGCTCCGCTGTGAGGGATTTGAGGACATTTTCCTGCTTCGTTTGCAGGCCCTCAAGGGCTCCAGATATTGTGAAATTTTCCCTCCCAAATTACAAGGGGGAGCATGTAACCACACACCACAAACATGACATTGATATAAATATTTTAAAAAATTATATCAGAATCCATAAAATCTCTTTCTTGACCAATTAAAGTAAATATAAATATTTTCATCAGTTTTGTTTTAGTTTACAACATTACTTTCTTGGAGACCCTGGTTCGATTCCTGGGTCAGAAAGATCCGCTGCAGAAAGGTTAGGCTACCCATTTCAATATTCTTGGGCTTCCCTTGTGGCTCAGCTGGTTAAGACTCTGCCTGCAATGTGGGAGACCTGGGTTGAGAAGATCCCCTGGAGAAGGGAATGGCTACCTGCTCCAGTATTCTGGCCTGGAGAATTCCATGGACTACAGTCCATGGGGTCACAAAGAGTCTGACACGACTTTCACTTTCACTTTTCTTGAAGACAAATTGAATTAAGTGTTTAAAAGTAAAGTTTTCTTAATTTTAAGTATCTTCTATACCTAGCAAGTAATAAATGCTCAATAGCTATTAGTGAAATTCTATACAGAATTTTCTAGTGCAGAGTATGGCTATTATCACACCATGTGATAGCACATGTGTCTCATTATCCAGAGATTAGCATAGGAGAGGTTTATTATGGAGCACACTTAGAATCAACACCTGTGGAAGGGGAGGAAGAGACCCATAATTGAGTAGGGAGAGAAGCCGTGATGCCCTGTGCTCTGATGGAGGCCTCACCAACCGTAATGCCAGAAGCTCAGAGGCTGAGGTGACTGTTCAGTTTTCCCCAGGGTGCTGGGCCATGGTTCATTGATGAGTCACTGGATGTGACTGCCCACTGAAGAAGGTATAACCTTGGGTGAGGTTTCTTCTTCAGCCAAGGGGATCCCAGAAGTGGGTGAAACTCAGAGTTTTCCCCCAGTAGCAGGGATAAGGAATAAGTAGAGGAATAAGTCCTTCATCCTGAAGGGGTATCCAGGAAGCACCTCACAGCATGCCTCACACAAGAGCAGTTTGTCTATAGAACTGATACTAGACCTGGACTCTCAGGAACCACTCAGGTGGCGGAGTGGTAAAAAAAATCCTCTTGTCAATGGAGGAGATGCAAGAGATTCGCGTTTGATCCCTTGGTCAGGAAGATTTCCCTGGAGTAGGAAATGGCAACCCACTCCAGTGATAGAGGAACTTGGTGGGTCCATGGGGTCAGACATGACTGAGCATGCATGAATTCCCTTTCATGCTGGACTCTCAGGGCCTTGCTTCATGTCCCACGGCTTTTAGACCCTCTGCCCCCAAGGAATTGCTTCACCTCTTTGAGCCTCAGTTTCCTTCTTTTTTAAAAAAAAATTTTTATTGAAATATAGTTGATTTAGATAATGTGTTAGTTTCAAGTGTACAACAAAGTGATTCAGTTATATATCCATATTGTTGTCGTTTAGCTGCTAAGTCACATGCGACCCCTGCAACCCTGTGAACTGTAGCCCACCAAGCTCCTCTGTGTGTGGGATTTCCCAGGCAAGAATACTGGAGTGGGTTGCCATTTCCTTCTCCAGAGGATCTTCCTGACCCAGGCATTGAACCCATGTCTCCTGCATTGCAGGCAGATTCTTTACCACTGAGCCACCGGAAAGCCCATGTATATGTATGTGTGTGTGATACATGGGCTTCCCGGTGGCCCAGTGGTAAAGAATTCTTTTTAAGATTCTTTTTCATTATCGGTTATTACAGTATATTGAGTATTGTAGTTGCCTGTGCTGTACAGTAGGTCCTTGTTGGTTCCTTCTTTCTAAAACTATGTAATTATTTGTCCCTCATAAAGTTGTTATGAGAAATGATTAAGATAAGGTACATAGAAATATTAGTAAAATGTAAGTTCCATAAGGAAGTGTTTAGTAAACTGCAAAAACTGTTACAGACAGAGTTATGTCATTCTCAGCCAAAGTTCCTTAACAGCAATTGAGTTAAATGGCATAAAATGGTTAGTATTTGATACATCCATTGTATAGAATTTCAGATATCACACTTGTGATCTTGTTTTACTATTAATTTACAAGATAAATTATAAACAAAATAAAATTTGAGTGTTTATTTTGTGAAATTCATTCAGCTATAAAATCTGTGCATATGTCTGCATGTGCATTTTACTTCAACAAAAAGTTTTAAAAATACAAATAAACTTGTTAAAATCCCAGTTTAAAAAAAAAAAAAACAGATAAAATGATAAAATCAAAATAATAACCCTTGAGAAATTTTCCCACTTTTGCAAAGTTGGAAAATAGGTATCCTAATAGAGAAGACGAACAAAGAAAAAATAGAAGTGAACAAGTTTAGATGTACCAAAATAACTTTCAACAACAAAACAAAACAAAATAGATAACTAATAAGGACCTGTTGTATAGCACGAGGAACTCTAGTCCATGCTCTCTAATGACCTATATGGGGAAAGAATATAAAAAGGGGTATATTATATATATGTAACTGGTTCCCTTTGCTGTACCCCTGAAACTAACACAACATTGTAAATCAACTAAACTCCAATCAAAATTAAGAAATAAAAAAATAAACTTCACTGGGTCTCAAAGAACTAAGAATTTGGGGATATGAAACTTTTTCCTCTCATCCTTCTTTTCCAGTAATTGCTACCATGTCAGTGTCTCATTCATCCTAAAAGCCTCCTCACCTCTTCCTCTCAGATGATCTCAAAGATGCTTGGTGTCTGTTTTTTATTTCACTCCAGTAGCAAGAATGCAAAGGACACACAAAACTGTACTTGTAATGACCAGTCAGTCTGGAGGTGATGGGGAGAATTTTTCTGCCAAAACTGTTTAGAAGTAAACGTACGTTGCCTATGTGGGCATTTTATATCATCTGAAGTAGAATTTCAGGGGAGGTTTCAAGGATATACAGGGAGTGTATGTAGGCAAATTTGGATGTTAGATAAAAGCACTTTCTAAAACTTCTGGTTGTGTAGCTGATTTACCTTAGGATACTTTTCTGTTAGATGAACCATGGCCTCCCAATTAGTGATGAAAAAATCCTAAAAGCTTCCAGGCAGGAAAAAACAGGTCTACAGAGGCTCAAGATCAGAATAGCTTCAGACTTCTCAATAGCAACACCAGATACAAGAAGACAATGAAGACATACTTTGAAAATTTTGAAGAAAAATTGTTTCCAACCTTGAATTCTATACTAGACTGAATTATCAATAAAGTGTGAGAGTTGAATAAAGATAGTCTCAGTTTCACCCTTCTGAGGAAGTTACTGGTAGATATAAACCAAGAAAAAGGAAGACACGAGACTCAGGAAATAGGAGGAAAGCAAAATTCCAAGGTGATAGTTACATGCTATCACTCTGAATTGGAGCAATCAGATGGCTCTGAGAAAGATTTCTACAAGAAACTAAAAATTGATGACATATACAGTATTTCTGAATATCTTAAAGAATTTAATAACTGGCAAATAGTTGGATATTGATAAGAGAATGACTATGAAAAAATTCCACACAAAAATTTGAAAACTTATTGATAATAGATCAATATCTCAAAAATCGCAAACTACCACAGCTCACCCCAGATGAAGTAGATAGTTTAAATAACCTGATAACTACCAAGGAAGTTGAATTTGTAGTAATTTTTTTCACAAGGCTTCAACAGTTTTCTTCATCATCGGTCAACTGACTAACCCCATCCACGTTCCCCCTCTCTCTCTTTACCACTAGGAGCAACCTCGAGACACAAATTTGGCCAGCGGATAACAAGGGGAAGCCTATTGGGCAATCTTCCATAAAACTTTAGCTTTCTTAATAAGAAGGCACAGACTCAGTGGGTATGCCATTTTGCCCTCATTCTTTGCTCCTTTGCCCTTTTGTCTGCTTATTGTCTGAAATGCAAATGTGATGCATGAAGGCACAGCAGCCTCCTCCTGACTGTAGGCAAAGAGCAATAAGGGCAAGGGCCAGCAAGCAGATGGTGAGGCAGGAGAGAGCTAGAAAGAGCCTGTGTCTTGGCTGTGTTATTATGTGGTGGCAACAACCCAGGAGTCCTTTCCCTTGAAGGAGAAAAACAACACACCACTTTATTTGTGTAAGCTGCTTTTGGCCAGATTTTCTAATGTTTGTCACCAAACACATTTCTAACAGATTCTTCACTCACAGGAGATTCTCGGCAGGACTAATACACTACAGCTACCTTATGAGACTATTACAAGGATGAAAAGCATGATAGCTGCTTAATATTCTCTGCTTCAGAAACCAAATTGCTGACACTGCCTTTTCCTTTCTCCTTTCTCTACAATATTTTCTATTTCTTATTCTCCTCGGCTTGGCCTGAGTTTGTATTATAATCAGACTCTTGCCAGTCATTCTCCTAATTGGATTGGGCTTTTGTTCTAGCTCAGACAGCTCAGAATTTTTTAATGGTCTTCCTAAGCCATTCCAGCCCAGGGCAGTCACTCAATTCTTTGACCTCATAGCTCTTACTGTTTGCACTTCCCAACTGCCCATTCATCATGCACCATCCCGTGACACTTCTCATACCAGCTCGTATAGAATAATCGATGTTTAGAGCTGGAAGGGACATTAAAAATCATCTTCTCCAGCCACCTCAGAGAATGTGAATTGTGGCTTAAATCTTGAATTTTTCTTTACCTCATCGTGGTTTTACCACTGATCATCCCAACTAGATCTTAAGCTCCAGGGGAAAAGAAAAATGAATAAACATTTGTTAAGTTACCTGCTATAAGTCAGACACTTTACACTCACTGTTTAAATTTAATTTTCACAGCAGTCCTATGAAATAGGTCTTAATCCCCATTTGCCAGGTGAAGGAACTGAAGCTCAGAGAGGGGTTACTTAGCAAAAGTGCCATTAGTCTAAATTTTAGAAACTGAGACCTGATTGAAATTTTTAAAAATATTCATTTGGGATTTGTTAGGGCTGCCTCCCAGAACACACAGATCCAGGATGCACTTGAATTGTGTTCTGCCAGACTACAAAATGAGAGAGACTGATAAAGGCAAAAACTGCAGGGTTACAGTTAATTACATGAGTTACTTACTAAGAATTATAATTGGGGCTGGCACGAAGTAAGGGTGATTGTTAAGTAAGAATTGGTTGAGGTCTAAAATGGTTGCCTAGCTATAAGGAGAGACCTTGAGAACATAAAATTGCAGTTGGCCGGGTTTGTTTTAAATGCAACTGCTAGTTGTGTGCCTGGATGTGGTACAGTTTAAAGAATGTTCAATTCTCAGTAGTTTAAGGGACATGTCTCAGTAGGTTAGGGACATGGCCACCCAACTCCATTTTTGTATACCTGAACTGTGATCACTCCACTATAATTTCAGGTTGTAATCAGTACAATACCTAGAAAGAGGGGAAGCCCATTCTGGCTCAGGTCTTAAGAAGTTTACATGTCTTTAACCTCCCTCTAGGCTGCTAAACCACTTGATTGGATTTTGTCTTTGGGCGTTCTTCAACCTTTAAACTTCAAGAAATTCTGCATTTTCTTCCCAGGCTTTCTCTCTAATAAGAGATTTAAAATATATCTGTGATATTTTGCCATATAATAAGAAATATATATATTTGGTCTTTATCTCAAATCCCTGACACAGGACTCCTGAGACCTTTGTAAATTCCTAAGTGGTAAGAGCTCAGGAAGCAACTTTTTTCTAGGAGACTCTGGGTGGGCTCCTGGCTGGCTCCTGCATGAAGGATGATCACCAGAAAGACCAAGCCATGATTAGAATTTTTGAATTTTCATCTCTACCTCCCATCCTCCGGAGAGGGGAGAGGGACTGGAAATGGATTTAGCAATTGACCATGGCTACATGAGGAAGTCTCCATAAAATCCCAATAGTTAGGGGCTCACAGAGCTTCCAAGGGGGTGAACACCCACACACCAGTAGGTGGACACACTCCACTTCATGGGGACAGAAGCTCCTGAGCTCAGGACCCTCCCAGGTTTCACCCTGTGTATCTCTTCATCTAGCTGTTCATCTATATCCTTTATTTTATGCTTTAATAAACTGGTAAACGTGTTTCACTGAGTTCGGTGAGCCATTTTTGTAAATTAATAGTACCTAAGGAGAGAGCTTGGAGAAGGGCATGGCAATCCACTCCAGTATTCTTGCCTGGAGAATCCCATGGACAGAGGAGCCTGGCAAGTAACAATCCATAGGGTTGCAAAGAGTTGGACACAACTGAAGCGACTTAGCACAGCACAACAAGGAGAAAGCTGTGAGAACCTCCTGTTTGTGGCCAAGTCAGAAGTTGTGGGTAACCTGGCGACCCAGGGACTTAGGACTGATATCTGAAGTAAGTTGGGAGCAGTCTTGTGGGATTGAGCCCTTAACTAGTGGAATCTGACACTATCTCCATATAGACAGTGCCACGGTGAATTAAATCATCAATCCACCTGGTTTCCTGGAGAATTGCTTGGTGTAGGGAAAAAGCCTTCACATTTTGTGACCAGAAGTGTCAGGCATGTTATGAATGTGACAGCAGTGTGAGACTAAAGAGAAGCACAGGAGAATTATAGGTTTTTTTCAACTCAATATATCAATATATCATAGTCAAATAAGATATTGGTTCTTTGTGTTTAATGTAACATGGTTAAGATGCAGTGCTGATAGAACAAAAATATTTTACTGTTTTGTTTTAGTGAAAAAATTGTTAGCTATCCATCATGATAAAATCTTATAACAAAAATACATAAATTGTTAAGTTAGTGTGGAAAAGTTTTTGTTCTATCTGAACAGCAGCAAACAAGAGTGCTTTGTAGAGAATAACTTTGTAAGCTATTTGAGATAACTCATGCCACTAAGAAAAAAATAATGGAAATATTTAGAGAAATGAAATTTAGTAGTTCCAAGGTTCAGAGAAATGTCAGCAATGTTTGATTCCATTCAGTAAACCAATTGTATCTTTATTTTTATCTGTAGTATTCCATACTTTAATCTGGGCCTCTCAGGTTTTTGATTCGGAGATTGGAAGTCTTTCAACTGCGTTACCTTTTTGCAGAACAACCTTAATGCTAGATTGGCAATTAAAATGCAGGTGTTCAGTTCAGTTTAATTCAGTTCAGTCACCCAGTCATGTACGATTCTTTGCGACCCCATGAACCGCAGCATGCCAGGCCTCCCTGTCCATCACCAACTCCCGGAGTTTACTCAAACTCATGCCCATTGAGTCGGTGATGCCATCCAACCATCTCATCCTCTGTCGTCCCCTTCTCCTTCTGCCTTCAATCCCTCCCAGCATCAGGGTCTTTTCCAGTGAGTCAACTCTTCGCATGAGGGGGCCAAAGAATTGGAGTTTCAGCTTCAGCATCAGTCCTTCCAATGAATACCCAGGACTCATCTCCTTCAGGATGGACTGGTTGGATCTCCTTGCAGTCCAAGGGACTCTCAAGAGTCTTCTCCAACACCATAGCTCAAAAGTATCAATTTTTCAGCACTCAGCTTTCTTCACAGTCCAATTCTCACATCCATACATGACCACTGGAAAAACCATACCCTTGACCAGATGGACCTTTGTTGGCAAAGTAATGTCTCTGCTTTTTAATATGATATCTAAGTTGTTCATAACTTTCCTTCCAAGGAGTAAGTTTCCTCTAATGCCATCGTTATTGTTTAGGTAACAAGAAAAATCTTAGGTAATTGGCTTTGAAGAGTGCAATCCTATATCTTGTCTTCTGTCTCTGATATAAAACACACTTGATTTTTAAAGTGCATAGATAATCTCTTCATTTTTTAAAAAAGTGTAATTTTACATTTCTACATTAAAAAAATTTTGGTCATAATTTTAGATGCCTGATTTAATTAATGTACATGCCACCTTTGGAAACATATCTTTGCCTTTATGAGTTTATTTCTAACTTTCTGATTATATTATATACTGCTTAAGTCTATAAACTCAAGACATGCAATGAGTATCAAGCTTTTGAAAATACCACAGGTTATGGTAATTGGTTGTACATGCTTAAAACGTTAACCAAAAATAAATAAGCTAAAAAATATATATACATATATCTAATAGGTGTCTGTGTGTCACAAGGCCACACAGGCTTCTAGTCATGTGAATGATTATTCCTATTAACCATAAACCTCAACAGACAAAGACTATACCTTGCAGATCTTTATATCCATCAGGTCTAATACAGGAGAGTCTAATAAACATTTGAAAGATGAATAAATGTGTTTCCTTGAAGGCCAGTCGGGTGATCCATACTTCTTTGAGTTTCTTCAGATTGTTAGCACCTGTTTTGTCCGAAGTAAATGGCATTTACTAATTAGCATAAGTGTTAAAAGAACAAAAGTGGAAAGTCTCCTTTGTCTTTCTCTCCAGACTACCTGATTATTCTAAATATTATGGAATATACATTCTCCCATCAGCATGTTATGTCAGGGATTCAGGCAAACTAGATGTGCACTATGACCCAGCCATTTTACCCTGAGGTTTGTCTTTTCTTTGATCCTGCAACAATTTCTTAAAGAATACTTAATAATTAATACTCTGTTAAAATACTCTTTTAAAAAGATAGGATGTTGGGAGAAAATGAAGAAACCCAGCTTGTATGAATTCTGTTCCTATTTCTTTTCCCCCACTTTCTTTATGAAGAAGTTTGCTATTTATTCATTTATGTATTTAGCAACACCACGTGGCTTGGGGAATTTTAGTTCCCTGACCAAGGATTGAACCCTGGCCACGGCAGTAAAAGCAGAGAGTCCTAACCCCTGGACCACCAGGAAATTCCCAGGAGCTTATAATTTACAAGGGAGGACTTGAAGTGATGTACCATCACAAATCCAGTTCATGGGGATTTTTTATATTCTAACATTGGCTTTTTAAAAATTGAATGAATAGCTTTATCATGTAATCAGTTCAGTTCGGTCACTCACTCGTGTCCGACTCTTTGTGACCCCATGAACCACAGCACGCCAGGCCTCCCTGTCCATCACCAACTCCTAGAGTTTACCCAAACTCATGTCCACTGAGTTGGTGATGCCATCTAACTATGTCATCCTCTGTCATCCCCTTCTCCTCCTGCCTTCGATCTTTCCCAACATCAGGGGCTTTTCAAATGAAATACTATGTTCTTAATTATAAGCATGAGAAACTGACTCTGGCTTAGTTAGCAAAAGGAATTTGTGACATACTCTTGGTAGGCCCCAGAATCCAAAGGAAGGTGAAAGACAAGACTGAGGCCAGGCAGCCAGGAACACCACCCGAAATCACACAGCAGAGCCAACATGTCCAGTCAAAACCACATAGATACCACTATCGCAGTATATACACTGCAGCCTGCCCTGCAGATACGGCTATTGCTGCTAGAACCTCAGTCCCTGCTTCCCTAGGAACTCTGTGTGGCCATAATGAGGCTTCCTGCCGTCCTTGATTCTTTGCATCATTAACTCAGAAGTTAAGGGCTGGCACCTGTAATCAGCAGAGCCTACATCATGTGAGCAGATTGCGACTGGGCAGTAACTAAAGATGCACAGGGAGTTTGAGCCACTGACCACTGTAGTCCAGTCCTATTCATGCTAATTTTCCAAGAACTACCTCCTACTCTCCTACCTTTGCCCTTTCCAAGTTTAGAATCCCTATACCAGCTTAGTAATTTGCACATTCATTGCCAAAATTAACACAGTTGGGTGCATTCAGTTAAGAAGTTCTTGGTAAATGTTTATTGGGCTATTTTTAGACAGTGGCAATGTTGTTGATTAATATTTGTGAATGTAAAACAGAAAGCCCTAGGTGGTCATGACTGCAACCTTCCAATATTCTTTTAAACTTCAGAACTAGCTCTTGAAATAGAGTCTGTAAGTGCCTTGAGAAACCAATTAAAATCTTAATCCCTGGATGGAGTGGTTTTCTTTCTCTTCATTACTGTGCAGTCTCTCTGCTTGCTGATCCATCAGCAGCGCTGTCAATGACGGTCCCTCACTAATAACCTTTAATCCGTCTAACAGACTGAGCAATCAAACAGCTCAGTGAAAATTTACTTGAGTTCAACAAATTCTTGGTTACACTTACTAATTTTTTCAAAAAGCTTCTAAGAGGGTAAGTGGTGGCCCAGAATATGATATTGATTCATGAGTTGCTTGGCATGTAGCTGCCAAGTCTTAATTTCACATACAAGGAAATGCTTTTAGCTGCAGGCACTTTTACATCTGTTCAGAACACACCAAACTTATCTTCTCAAATCCTAGCGATGAATTTATTGCTGAAGTTTAGAGACTTTTCAGTAAAACCCATTCATGTCAGTAAAATCTATACACAATAAACAATTTTTTGCACATGTGATATTTTCAAGAGACTAAACTGTCAGACAGACTCAATTTATGTTTATCGAGTACAGACTGTGTGTCAAGCACTGTTTAAGGCAAAGTTACAAGCATTCTCTACACTGTTGCTGCAAACTCATAAGGCGCAATAGATTAGATCCCACTTCACTGGTGAGGAAAACAAACTCGAGCCTCATGGGACTTGCTGGAGATCACAAGTGTAGTAGTTGTTAAACCCAGGGTTTGAGCCTGGCTCCTGATCTAAATCAGCTCTCTGCCTCAGTGGAACCATCCAGGGTGAATAAGGGTTTCAGCATGACAGAGTGGTTAAGGTAGATTAAGCTTTAGGGAGAGATGTGTAACATCTAGCAACTCTTCTCTGATTAAAATGCCATGGGGGCTTCCCTGGTGGTCCAATGATGAAGAATCTGCTTGCCAACGCAGGGGACATCAATCCCAGGTCTGGGAAGATTCCACATGGCATGAGGCAATGAAGCCTGTGCACCACAATTACTGTAGCCCAGGCACCCTAGAGCCTGTGCTCCCCAACAACGGAAGCCACTGCAATGAAAAACCTGAGCACACGACAAAGACCCAGTGCAGCCAAAAAAAAAAAAAAAAAACATCATGGATTAAGCCAATGATGAGCCCAAACTGCTGGGATCTCATTGTGGCACTGCAGTTTGGCATCCGATTATTCAAAACTGAGTTGAAAGGAAGGACACCATCCAAAGCAAATGGGTGTTTCACCTGGTAAAAGGATGCCCCCAGATGATGGAGGATGGCTAAATAGAAACCTCCTCACATTTCAATGAATAGGTTTAGAAGGCAACAAAAATAAACAAAATAAAAGCACATATAAAGTAATGATATAAAGTAAGTCAGACAGAGAAGGACAGATATATGACATCCCTTATATGTGGAATCTAAAAAGAAAAGACACAAATGAACTTCAAAAACAGAAACAGACTCATAGATAGAGAATGGACTTTTGGTTGCTGGGGCAAGGAATGGTGGAAGGAATAGTTAGGGAGTTGGGATGTACATGTACACACTGCTATATTTAAAATGTATAACCAGCAAGAACCTACTGTATAGCATATAGAACTCTGCCCAGTGTTAAGTGGCAGGCTGGACCGGAGGGGAGTTTGGGAGAGAATGGATACATGTATGTGTATGGCTGAGTCCTTCACTGTTCAGCTGAAACTGTCACAGCATTGTTAATTGGCTATACCCCAAGGCAACATAGAAAGTTCAAAAAAAAAATAATGATGTAGAAAATTGTCTTGCAATGTTTAGTGACTATGTGATTGGATAGTCTATGGCTAGGGCATGTATTTTGCAGTCTTTTTTTCCCTGTTTAATCTCATGATTCCTTGTCAACATAAGTAACTCTGGACTTGTTGATTGGATCCTAAAACTGGTCCGAGGGTGCTTTAGCATGACTCCCAGAGCCATATGGGTAACAGATTACCCATTACTCTGGTTCCACGGCATGGAGTTCAGAATCGCATCCAGCCCATGCTGTCATAGTTTGGAGGGGTTAAAAGCAAAGAGCAAAGAGTTTATTTAGCAGTACAAGTACTATATTGGAGAAGGAAATGGCAACCCAGTCCAGTGCTCTTGCCTGGGAAATCCCACGGACAGAGGAGCTTGGCAGGCTACAGCCCATGGGGTCACAAAAGAGCCAGACATGACTTAGTGACTAAACAAACAATATGAGTACGATATACTCCTGCAAGTCTGGCGTGTGTCCTATGATTCCCTGATGGTTGTGGTATACCTAGCCAGGATGCAGTTGTCTCCAGCATGTACCCAAGCAAGACCAAGACATCCTGGACTGATTTAGCATTATGTATACGAGACTAGGTCTGACAGTCCGAGTCTTTGAAAAGTCTGACGGGAGCCTCATTTGCTCAGACTTACCATCCCCAACTGTGTATCTGCTGGTGTGGCCCCCTTGATGGGTTCTCAAGTAAAAGCACTTCTGACTGTTAATAGCAAATGAGAGCTGATGTCTCTACTGCCCAGCTAATCTGTTCTGACTTCATGCTGCACCTTCAAATATGTAAACCGTGTTTGACTTACCCAAGTGTTGTCTGCTTCTGACTGTCCAGTCAGTGTGAGCCTATTACTCACATTTGTCAAGTTGGTGTGTGTGCAGAGCTAAATGTCTAAAATAATTCCCAGATCACTGACTTGCTGACTCTTTGCAAAGGAGATGGGTAGATTTATGGTGAAACTAATACTCAGTTATGGTTCTTATCCTTACAAAATGTAATGAATGAACCTTCAAGAAAAAATTTCTTTCTATCACGTCCATCTAAAATGAGTACTCTTTTAGACGTATCACATAATCTTAAACGAAGTTCTGCTAAATAACTCACATAGAAAGGAAAGTCTAGGGCAAAACAGACATCAAAATTTATGAAATGTGAAATGTGCTATAACAGTAAAGCTTCTAGAAGGAGAGACTTCAGGCAGCAACAGAGTCTAATGTATTTTTGTATGTGATATTGTGATATGGAAGGAGAAAGCTTTCAAAAGTAATTTGAAAATAATTTGAAGATCTAGGTATAGATCTGTAGGAATTAATAATCTCTGGCAAACAGTTTTATCTGCAACATATAATGTTAAATTAACTTCTACTCAACAGAAATCTGCTCCTTCCACTGGGTTTACGGCTGATGGAGCCCTCACTCCATTTCCAACGTCCATTTAACCATTTACCCATATCTTTTACTGAGAAGTACTCCTTCCTTTTTATTTTATTGGCTTGTAGCTGTTTTCTCTCTGTGGATACAGGCCAAATGGGGAAAAAATGAACAAGGTTATTATGTCTTTGAAAAATCTTTAAAAGGCTATATGACTCTTAAACAGAGTCATATTTTCAAGGACCAAGTAAATTATTTGGGGATATATTACTCTCTGTTACAAAATAGCTTCATAGAGTTTAGCTATTTTGAAGGTTAGTATAGAGATTTGGTAAGCTTTGTGTTTCGTTAATTTTCTGACTTTTGTAATCCGCTTCTATTTGTGGTAGAAAGTATTGAGTCACGAAAGGAATAAAAATTCTTTCAGAGGCTTTCATGATGAGACAATGGGACTCCATTAATTAACCTTCTGCTTTCTACTCCTCTTCTCCTTGTGTGGCCTTCCCATGTGGCTCAGTGATAAAGACTCCACCCGCTAAGCAGGACACGTGGGTTCGATCCCTGGGTCGGGAAGACCCCCTGGAGAATGGAAAGGCAGTCCACTCCAGTATCCTTGCCTGGAAAATCCCATGGACAGAGGAGCCTCGCGAGGCTATAGTCCATGCAGTTTGCAAAGAGTCAGACATGACTTGGCGACTAAACAACTCCTTCAGTTATAGATAATTAAATTAGCCAACTTAATATCACCTTGGAATTATCAGTTAGGTCAGTTTTGCCTTTTTAAATCTAGGGAGTAGAGTTTTTTTTAATGTTTTAAACCCTGAAATGCAACATCCATGGAAAATCACACGGGTCTTAAGTGGTACAGTTTAATGAGTTTTCACAAACTGGACACAACTATGGAGACCGTGTCAGCATAGAAAAAGAACACAGGCAGAAAGCCGGTTGTTTCCCTCGCGCCCGCACCCCGTTCCCTGAGTTTGACCCTATAGACTACTTTCGTCTCTTTGAATTTATATAAATGGAAACAAACAGCATGTATTCTTTTGCTATGCTATGCTCAGTTGTGTCTGACTCTTTATGACCCCATGGACTGTAGCCAACCAGGCTCCTCTGTCCATGGGGATTCTCCAGGCAAGGATACTGGAGTGGGTTGCCATGCCCTCCTCCAGGGGATCTTCCCAACTCAGGGATTGAACCCAGGTCTCCCGCATTGTGGGCGGATTCTTCACTGTCTGAACCATCAGGAAAGCCCATGTGTACATTTGGGTCTGGCTTATTTCACTCTGGTTTATTTCACATTTATGAGATTCATCATGTTGGTACATGTAACAATAGTATGTTCATTCTCATTGAATATTATATGATTTATTTATCTACTCTATTATTGATGGACTTTGGGGTTGCTTTTCATTCAGGGCTATTATGAATAGTGCTGCTGTGAACATTCTTATACATGTCTTTGATGAACCTAGGTGTTCATTTCTGTTGGGGATTTGTCTAAGAATTAATTGTCATAGAGCTCATGTAGTATTGGCTATCTTTTCATTCTGGTAGGTTCAAAGGTATGTCGGAGTTGGCTCAGACCAGCTCTCAGGGACCAAAGGTTAACTTTGTAGTAATTTTGACAACTGGTTGTTAAAAATAACCATTAGTAAAAATTAACTTACATAAACATAAATAAGTTATGTTAAAACAAAAGTGTTCAAAATTTATCACCTCCTAATTACTGTACTACATTGACTGTCATTCTATGCTATTGAGTTTATTTATAGTAATTTTATCCATATGATGGAAATACTATATAATACATAATATTATATGCATCTCTTTAGCAATACCTTCTAGGTTGCTTGAGATTGACCACAGTGGAATATTTATCTATGAAAACTGGGACATGCCACTAATCAGGGCTTGATTTATACAGACTTCAGAAAGTGATGGGGGAAATATTAATAATGCAGATTAAACTTAAAAGTTTCATGTATGTAGTTGGTATCTTATAAATAGCTAAAAAAATTATTAAACATGGTTGAATTACAGCCTTAGATAAGGATGAAAAAGTTCAGCAAAAATCAGAAAGAATTCTATAAGAATCAATTGGCTGTATGGAATTTACAGTAAAGAGTATATCTTGTATATTTTATTATTTGTCAGTTTGTGACACACATACATATACACTTTTCCTCCTTCTAGAAAGCCAAATGTCGAATATTTACCAGGATACCTCTGGTCATAGTGCTATCACATTGTGATTTAATGTTTTCTTTCCCTGATGACTAAGAAAGTTGAACATATTTTCATAAGTTTATTGATCAGTAGAATATCTTTTTTTGGTAATGTCCCTATTAATTTTAAGTCATTTTTCTTCTGTGTTCATTTCTCTATTGATTTGTGGGACTTCTCAATACGTTCTTGATAAAAGTCCTTTATTGAACATACATATTGCATAGGTCTTCTAGTGGTGCTTTTAAGTAGAGAAGTTCTTAATTTTCAGTTAGTACGGTCTTTTGCTTTGTGGTTAGTGCTGTTCACATCCAGTTTGAGAAATATCTGCAATCCCTGAGGTGGCCGTGTTTTCTTCTCGAAGCTTTGATGTTTTACCTTTCACATTAAGATCCGCAATCCACTTGGAACTGATTTTTCTTTAAGGTATGAGGTAGAAGCTAAGATTAATTTTTGTGTGTGTGCAGATGGACATCCAATAAACTCAGAACCTTTTGTTGAAACGATCATCTTTTCACCACTGTATTTTAGTATCCTTTGGTCATAGCCAAGGGACTGTCAGCCCGTAAGTCTTACAGGACAGTTTTAAATCAGTGGAACACTGAATTTTGGCATTTGCCAACCATCTTAGCAATTCATCCAGAAGAGATTTTATTTCAGTTTGTTAGGGAACAACTTGTCTCACCTCCAATCAACAATGTTTATTGATTTTCACTGTGAACAAGACTCTGGGCTGGCCTCTGAGAGCATAATCTCCTGCTCCCCGTGCCCATCAACTCTACACACAGTCCCTTTATTCTTTTATCTCTTTCTCAAGCACCTTGACCCTGAAAGTCATAAAATAAGAATTTCTGTCAACATCTTATTTTTCTAGAGATTTGTCATTAGATCTTTTTGCTTTAGGTAACTTTCTTTTTTTCTTTATCTCTGGCTGTTCTGGGTCTTCAGCGCTGTGTGGACTTTTCTCTAGTTGCAGAGAGGGGAGGCTACTCTGTTGTTCTGATGCGTGGGCTTCTCATTGTGGTGGCTTCTCTTGTCGCAGAGCAGAGTCTCTAGGGTGTGTGAGCTTCAGTAGTTGTGGCATGTGGGCTCAGGAATTGTGGCCCACTGGCTCTGAAGCACAAGCTCAACAATTGTAGCACACAGGCTTAGTTGCGCCACGGCATGTGAGATGTTCTCAGATCAGGGCTCAAACCCCATCTCCTGCTTTCACAGACTCTTCACCACTGAGCCACCAGGGGAGTTCTTTATCATTAGATCTTTGGATAACTTTGCAATTTATTTTCTCTCAAATATTTCTTTTACAAAATTAAAGCAAATTCTGATAATACTTTCAGATTATCTCTTCAACAAGCCAATATTTACTTTATAACTTGTGAGAAAGAGTATATTTGTCAATAAAGAGTGACCCTTTTTTTTCTTTTCTTTTTTTTTTCATTTATTTTTATTAGTTGGAGGCTAATTACTTTACAATATTGTAGTGGGTTTTGTCATACATTGACATGAATCAGCCATAGAGTTACATGTATTCCCTATCCCGATCCCCCCTCCCACCTCCCTCTACACCCGATCCCTCTGGGTCTTCCCAGTGCACCAGGCCCGAGCACTTGCCTCATGCATCCAACCTGGGCTGGTGATCTGTTTCACTATAGATAATATACATGTTTCAATGCTGTTCTCTCGAAACATCCTACCCTCGCCTTCTCCCACAGAGTCCAAGCTGTGGTACATATACACCATGGAATATTACTCAGCCATTAAAAAGAATTCATTTGAATCAGTTCTAATGAGATGAATGAAACTGGAGCCCATTATACAGAGTGAAGTAAGCCAGAAAGATAAAGAACATTACAGCATACTAACACATATATATGGAATTTAGAAAGATGGTAATGTTAACCCTTTTTTTTTTCAAAATAGGAAACAACAGATTTCCTTGACCTAATGACAATTTGGTTATTCGTATTTACAGAACAAAACAACTTAGAAGTAATTAAAATAAATAAAATTCATTCGGGAAGAACATATGAATGAGAATATAATTTATTATGTAAAGGAATTAATTTCTTAATTCTGTTATTGATTTTATTGTTCAGAAAGAAAGCAAAAGCTCCACATTGCAATTGCCTTGTAATTGTAAATGGATTTTCTGTTCTTTCAGTTTGATTGTAAAATGTACCTGACCTACACTAGAGGGCATCTTTACTCCATTTGGTCTTTTCTAAAAATAAACAACAGCAACTAATATTTTGCTTAATGTTGTCATGTTACCTTTTAACCTCTCCTGATCCTAAGGAGAAAGTTGTGGCTGATCCTGAAACTAGAAGAACTCTGAGAAATATACACACTCTCTTTTTATTAACCGTTCTAGCATTAATACCTCTTACTATCATGAATATTAATTTTCCTTTACCCTTTTAGGTTCTGTGATCAGACCCCTTGTAATAAAAGACAGATTAAATAGAGAAAAACACACAGAAGTTTATTAACACATATATATCATGTATACATGGGAGACACCCATGAAAACTGAGTAAAATACCCTGAAATGGCCCAATCCATCACTTGAAATACTATCTTCGGCTAAAGACAAAAGAAAGATATTGGGAACTAGGGGGGGACAGTTACAGGAGGTTATCAGGAAAGACACAGTAAACACGGTAAGGTTGTTATGCAGATTTAAGCCAGCACCTTCTTCATGGATGAGTTTTGTGATTTAGAGTCATTCTCTTCCTGGTACAGAGAGGAAGATAACATAATCAATGGAGATTTCCCTTAGAAAAGGGTAAATTCAGCTCTTTTCTGGAGCTTCTCCTGTGTCTGCTGTTTCTAAAAAAATAATAATAATAATTAGTTCAAAATAATCCTTATGCCAAACAGGTATATTTTGGAGTGGCATATTCTACTGCTTTTCATTCCATCCTTTGAAAGTTCCCTGCTAAGTTTCATAGTCTTTGTGAAGTTGGTAGTCTCACTGAACTGGTCTCTTAGTACTGAGAATAGGTCAGTTCAGTTACAGAGCTGTGTCTCACTTCAGAAGGTGGTATAAGGGAGGAAATATAATTTCCCCTCTATCCTCCCAGCTTGTTGGCTGAGACCCACCTGTAATAAAAAGACTAGGTCAGGTGACCGTGGCTCAGACAGTAAAGCGTCTGCCTGCCATGAGGGAGACCCAGGTTCGATCCCTGGGTTGGGAAGATCCCCTGGAGAAGGGAATGGCAACCCACTCCAGTACTCTTGCCTGGAAAATTCCATGGATGAAGGAGCCTGGTAGGCTACAGTCCACAGGGTCGCAAAGAGTCGGACACGACTAAGCAAGTAATAGGAGATAAACATAATTATATGAGGACACCCCCCCCTCCCTGCACCCTGCCAGGCAAAGACATGAAACTCAAAGTGAGCAAAGCAGGACACTTTTATACTGTTGTAGCCACGCATTCCAGGAAACAAACTCACTCAGAAGAGCAATGCAGATAGTGGAGTGCAGTTTATGACACCAGTGGGCCCAAGGCAGAGTCTCCTCTTAGCCAAGGACCCTGACCAGGTTAAGTGGAAACCTTATATACCCTAAGTGTACATGCTCAAACCCACCTCCCCAAATGCTCTGAAACTAGTCTGAACAAAGGAAAGAAATATACACTCAAAGTTAACCTGTGATTCGTATGCCTTAAGCCTAGGTAGTTAACAGTGGACAATTATCAATAGGGCTGTGGTCATACCCCAATAAGCATAATAGAATTTATGATTCTATTTGGTTACACAGATAATTAGGGTGTTCTTTTAGGAGAGAGAGAGTCTAGGCATGAGCCCTGGGGCTCTTCCATCTGGGGGGTCTGGTTTTCCAGTTGGTATGTCCTTTCCATAGATACCGGGCATAGAGCTCAGAGTCCACCGTCCAGCCCAAGACGGAGTCCTGCTTTCAAGATGAAGCCTGTTCCATCTCTTTCCTCCTTCAATACATTTTAGACAAAGAAACAATAAACATGTGAAGAATTGACAAGACAAGAGGGTTTTGGCTTGGGGTAGTAATATGATGAAGTAGCAAGGTTTGTTTCTACAGCTTTCTTGGCCCTAAATTCCCTGTCTCTGGTGATAAAAATGCCTTCTACCCTCCTGGTACAGGGAGGGTACCTGTACATGAGAGGTTTATCTCCTACTTTTAGGGGGGACAAAGTAAGGTCAGAGTTCTTGCATCAGCCAGTTCTAAAGTTACTTTAATTCAAAATAATCAATATACCGATGTGGCATATTTTAGGGTGACATATTCTAAATTGTCTTCAAAAATCGTGCACAGAGCAAAGAGTACGGAGATAGAGCTACAGAAAGTGTACCCCATGTATAGTAAATATTTGCCACTGAGGAATAACCACAGATAGACAAAGCTGTCTCTCTTATTGTCACTGTTTCAAGTACGAAATGACTGCCTGTCACATGCCAGGAAATGCTGTCAAAGGCTGGACAAACTGTCAGAGCTTTTGGAATAGATCACAGATTGTTCAAGCCTAGGGGAGTTGGTGTGACTCACTCATCCAGGCTTCAAGGGCTCTCAGTAAGATGTTGACCATCAACTTGTCAAAAGTCTTCTGCTGACTTTCGGGAGACACTATTTATCTTCCTTCAAAATACAATTCATTCAGGAATGCAATAAAACTGACGAGTTTAACCAAAAGGTAACAGTCAAAACCCTTAAATTCCTTGATTAACCTCAAAATAAAACTGTCTGCAACCTAAAGGTTGCTAGAGAAATCATGATCAGGTACACGTATTCCAGACATTGTCATGTCTCCATGAAGATCTGCAGGGAATCTTCATATTCAAAATGTGGGGAAGTCCTGGACTCAGACTTCCATTGCAATGCTGAAAAGTGACAATTAGGTAGATGCAGTATATTAGTGTGCCCAGGCTGCCATCACAAATACCATAGACTGGGTGGCTTAAGCAACAGAAATTTATTTCTCCCAGTTCTGGAGGCTGGAAGTGCATGATCAAGGCATTAGCAGGTCAGATTACTCCTATAGCTTTCCACTTTGGTTGCACATGGTTGCAACCATCCTCATATGGTCTTTACTCTGTCTGTGTTAACCTTGGATGTCTCTTTGTGTGTCCAAATATCCTCTTCCAAAGGACACCAGTCATATTGGATTAGAGTCCTCACTCTACTTCCTTTTAACTTAATCACCTCTTTAAAGGCCCTATCTTCAAATGCATGACTTAAGGTCTTCCCACCTTAAAGCATATGTGGTTTAAGGTCTTGCCGTCTTAAACCATATGTTAAAAAACTTCATAAAAATCCTGCCTTTGTCTGCCCCACTTTTTTTTTTTATTATTTTGTAAATTTTCTTTTTTTTTTTTTCCATTTATTTTTATTAGTTGGAGGCTAATTACTTTACAACATTGCAGTGATTTTTGTCATACATTGAAATGAATTAGCCATGGATTTACATGTATTCCCCATCCCGGTCCCCCCTCCCACCTCCCTCTCCACCCGATCCCTCTGGGTCTTCCCAGTGCACCAGGCCCGAGCACTTGTCTCATGCATCCAACCTGGGCTGGTGATCTGTTTCACCCTAGATAATATACATGTTTCGATGCTGTTCTCTTGAAACATTCCACCCTCACCTTCTCCCACAGAGTCCACAAGTCTGTTCTATACATCTGAGCCTCTTTTTCTTTTTTTGCATATAGGGTTATCGTTACCATCTTTCTAAATTCCATATATATGTGTTAGTATACTGTAATGGTCTTTATCTTTCTGGCTTACTTCGCTCTGTATAATGGGCTCCAGTTTCACCCATGTCATTAGAACTGATTCAAATGAATTCTTTTTAATGGCTGAGTAATATTCCATGGTGTATATGTACCACAGCTTCCTCATCCATTCGTCTGCTGATGGGCATCTAGATTGCTTCCATGCCCTGGCTATTATAACCAGTGCTGCGATGAACATTGGGGTGCACGTGTCTCTTTCGGATCTGGTTTCCTCAGTGTGTATGCCTAGAAGTGGTATTGCTGGGTCACATTGTCTGCCCCACTTTGAAACACTAGGACTTTTCACAGTAGTCTTCTCCTTTAACATTTTGAGCAATAAATAAACTGTACTTTATTAGCAGATTATTTTGGTGGTATTTTCAGGCAGTCAGTTCTCAACATTTAGAAGACTCTTACAAACTGTGTAGTTCTACTGTCCATCACACCTGAGTCTCTCATACATTATCCTTAACAGATAATATTCTGGTTTCTACTTGGCCCTTGGATCCAGGGCCTGGGAGTTTACTATCTGTAAGTCATGACCCTTTAGACAGTGACATTTTTGGAGCTGGCCAGGTATTTAACAGGAGGTAATAATGTGATGGTAGTAATAAATGTCATTTCAATCAGTGAAAGGATAGATGGCACGTGTCAGGCTTCACTGGTACTCCTTTAGTTAGCTGAAAAAACTAGGATTAAAAATTTTATTTACCTCCTTTCAATCTCCTTTATTTTTCTGTGTTTTATTTCTTCCCTACTCCATCATTGTAAAATGATTTTTAAATGATTTTTATGTGTGATTATAATATTCTTTTTGTAGAACATTGTTGGAAACTTTGAGAAGAAATAAACAGGAAAGTAAATCTTTGGAGGACTTCCCTGATAATCCAGTGTTGAAGACTCTGTGCTCCCAATGCAGGGGGCTCGGGTTTGATCCCTGGTCAGGGAACCCTGACCCTACATGCTGCACAGTGCAACATAAAAAAAAAGAAAGAAAGAAATCTTTGGAAACTGGGGGGATAAAAGCTCAGGTAACAAATTTTTGAAAATATGTTTATTTTCAGAGCTTCATAATTATTCTCTATAGATTACTTCATTGTCATGCTCTTAATTCACTTTGAATTAATGAAGACATAGTCTCCAATAGTATTCATTTTAAAGATTAATAAAACTAGTTTATGAAAAAAGAGAAGAAAAAATGAGTAGCTCCCCAAAATCTATTAATTAGGAAAAATATAAACTGCTGACATATATACAAAGAGAACAGCATTGATAATTATCCTTTTGATGCAGAAAAACAGACACACTTGCCAAAAGTTCTTGACTGTAAACAAACTGGAAAGAAAATATTGAAAATTTTTCTGAAGTTCTACTTACCAATAAAAACTAGTTAATGATGTAATTATTTCAAGGAGGAAAAAAAATTAAGAATCACTCTGAATTAATAAGATGTTAGTAGTCAGAATATACAGAAAAGGTGTGTATGCATATCTGGAGTGTTTTCCAACACCAATAGCCAGTTCTCTGATACTCTGGACACCAATTGAATATCCTTTAATTCAATTTAAAAAAACAAAACAAAAACATTTTTTTTTTTTTTGCCGCAGGGCACGTGGGATCTTAGTTCCCCAACCAGGGATGGAGTATGCGTCCCCCTGCAATGGAAGGGTAGAGTCTTAATCTCGGGATCACCAGGGAAGTCCACCTAGAATTTCATTTTGATATGAACTATTTAGAATTAGCACAGATACCACAAGATTAAGACTCAGTCCTCCATAAAACCCCACTTCCAATGCCAGTCTTAAGTCTGGCCACCCATACTTCCAACCTACTGTTACAAAGTAGAAGTTCCCATGATCCCATCCTAAAGTTTGCTAATTTGCTAGAATGGCTCACAGAACTTAGGGAAACACTTTATTTCTATTTATCAGTTTATTATAAAGGATATAACTCAGCAGTAGTCAAATGGAAGAGATGCGTAGAGCAAGGTACAGGGGGTGGAGGCAGGCATGGAACTTCAATGCCTTCTCCTGGCTTGACACCCTTGCAAAACTTTTATATATTCACCAGCCAAGAAGCTCATTAAATCTCATCATTCAAGAGTTTTTATAGACTTAACTTTCCAGACCCAAGATGCAGATGATACCACTCTAAGTGCAGAAAGTGAAGAGGAACTAAAGAGCCTCTTGATGAGGGTGAAAGAGGAAAGTGAAAAACTTGGCTGGTAACTCACATTCAAAAAACTAAGATCATGGCATCTGGTCACATCACTTCATAGCAAATAGAAGGGGGGAAAGTGGAAGCAGTGACAATTTTTTTTCCTTGGGCTCCAAAATCACTGCAGATGGTGACTGCTGTCATGAAATTCAGACACTTGCTCCTTGAAAGAAAAGCTATGACAAACCTAGTATGTGCATGCTCAGTCCTGTCTGCCTCTTTGCGACCCCATGGACTGTAGCCTGCCAGACTTCAACATCCATGGAATTTTCCAGGCAAGAATACTTTAGTGGGTTGCTATTTCCTACTCCAGAGGATCTTCCTGACCTAGGGATCAAACCTGCATCTCCTGCATCTCCTGCATTGGCAGGTGGATTCTTTACTACTAGCACCACCTATTATGTCAAATGCTTTTTATGCATCTACTGAGATGATCATATGATTTTTATCTTTTATTCTATAATTGTAGTATATCATAATGATTGATTTGCAGATACTGAATCATCCTTCTGTCCCTGGAATAATTTGATCATGGAGTATGAACCTTTTAACACATTGCTGCATTTGATTTGCTGACATTTTGTTGAGGATTTTTGCATCTGTGTTCATCAGGGATATTGGCTTGCAATTTTTTTGTGGCATCCTTATCTGCTTCTGGTACAGTGGAAATGCTGACCTTATAAAATGAGGTTGGAAGTGGTCCATCTGTACTGATGTTTTTGGGAAGAGCTAGAGAAGGACTGATATTAACTCTTCTTTAAATGTGTGGGAGAACTCATCAGTAAAGCTATCTGATACTGAAAAATGATAGATTTTTACAGTCAAGATATATGAACAATGCTTAAATTACTTCTGGGTAAATACTACTCATTTGTACCTGGAAGACTACTATGATTAGTTTCACCTCTATATTATATTTATATAATTATATTCATATAATATTATACAATTATATTTGTACATTAATTATAATTATATAATTATATATGATATATATTGTATTTAATATTGTTCCAATATTAAAACCCTGTGCAATCCTCTCAAATGATAGAATCAGGAGAGCCACAGCCAAGTCTTCCCCAGTCCTGTTCATTCGTTTATGAATAATAGCATTTGATCCTATTACAGTTTGGCTAAACTTCTATTGTTGTTGTTCAGTCATTCAGTCGTATCTGACTCTTTGTGACCCCATGGACTGCAGCATGCCAGGCTTCCCTGTCCTTCACCATCTCCCAGAGCTCAAATTCACATCCATTGAGTCGGTGATGCCATCCAACCATCTCATCCTCTGTCATCCCATTCTCCTCCTGCCTTCAATCTTTTCCAGCATCAGGGTCTTTTCCAGTGAGTCTGCTCTTCGCATCAGGTGGCCAAAGTATTGGAGCTTCAGCTTCAACATCAGTCCTTCCAATGAATATTCAGGGTTGATTTCCTTCAGGGTTGACTGGTTGGATCTCCTTGCAGTCCCAGGGATTCTCAGGAGTCTTCTCCAACACCAGAGTTTGAAAGCATCAATTCTTGAGCACTCAGCCTCCTTAACGGTCCAACTCTCACATCTGTACATGACTACTAGAAAAACCATAGCTTTGACTATACAGACCTTTCTCAACAAAGTAATGTCTCTGCTTTTTAATATGCTGTCTATCATATCATATCATAGCAGTCTGTCATAGCTTTTCTTTTAAGGAGCAAGCGTTTTTTAATTTCATGGCTGCAGTTACTGTCCAGTGATTTTGGAGCCCCCAAAAATAAAGTCTCTCACTGTTTCCATTGTTTCCCCATCCATTTGCCATGAAGTGATGGGACAGGACGCCATGATCTTTGTTTTTTGAATGTTGAGTTTTAAGCCAGCTTTTTCACTCTCCTCTTTCACTTTCATCAAGAGGCTCTTTAGTTCCTCCTCACCTTCTGCCATAAGGGTGGTGTCATCTGCATATCTGAAGTTGTTGATATCTCCCCCAGCAATCTTGATTCTAGCTTGTGCTTCATCTAGCCTAGTATTTTGCATGATGTACTGTGCATATAAGCAGGGTAACAATATACAGCCCTGAAAAACTCCTTTCACAATTTGGAACCAGTCTGTTATTCCATGTCCAGTTCTAACTGTTGCTTATTGACCTGCTTACAGGTTTCTCAGGAGGCAAGTAAGATGGTCTGATATTCCTATCTCTTGAGGAATTTTCCACAGTTTGTTGTGATCCACACAATCAAAGGCTTTAGTGTAGTCAGTGAAGCAAAAGTAGCTGTTTTTCTGGAATTCTCTTGCATTTTCTATGATCCAGCGGATGTTGGCAATTTGATCTCTGGTTCCTCTGCCTTTTCTAAATCCAGCTTGAACATCTGAAAGTTCATGGTTCACATACTGTTGAAGCCTCACTTGGATGATTTTGAGCATTATCTTTCTAGCATATGAAATCAGTGCAACTCTGTGGTGGTTTAAATGTTCTTTGGCATTGCCTTTCATTGGGGTTGAAATGAAAACTGCTCTTTTCTAGTCCTGTAACCACTGCTGAGTTTTCCAAATTTGCTGGCATATTGAGTGCAGCACTTTCACAACATCATCTTTTAGGATTTGAAATAGTTCATCTGGAATTCCATCTCCTCTACTAGCTTTGCTTGTAGGGATGCTTCTTAAGGCCCACTTCACTTCACACTCCTGGATGTCTGACTCTAGGTGAGTGATCACACCATCATGGTAATCTCGGTCATTAAGATCTTTTTTGTATAGTTCTTCTGTGTATTCTTGCCATCTCTTCTTAATATCTTCTGAATCTATTAGGTCCATACTGTTTCTGTCCTTTATTGTGCCCATCTTTGCATCAAATGTTCCCTTGGTATCTCTTATTTTCTTGAAGAGATCTCTAGTCTTTCCCATTCTATTGTTTTTCTCTGTTTCTTTGCATTGTTTACTTAGGAAGCCTTTCTTATCTCATTGCTATCCTTTGGAACTGTGCATTCAGATGGTAAATGTTTCCTTTTCTCCTTTGCCTTTTGCTTGTCTTATTTTCTCAGCTATTTGTAAGGCCTCCTCAGACAATCATTTTGCCTTTTTGCATTTCTTTTTCTTGGAGATGGTTTTGATCACTGCCTCCTGTACAATGTCATGAACCTCCATCCGTAGTTCTTCAGGCATCCTATCACATCTAATCCCTTGAATCTATTTGTCACTTCCACTGTATAACTGTAAGTTATTTTATTTAGGTCACACTTGAATGGCCTAGTGGTTTTCCCTACTTTCTTCAATTCAAGTCTGAAAATTGCATTTGGGAGTTCATGATCTGAGTCATAGTCAACTCCTGGCCTTGTTTTTGCTGACTATATAGGGTTTCTCCATCTTTGGCTGCAAAGAATATAATCAATCTGATTTCAGTGTTGACCATCTGGTGATGTCCATGTGTAGAGTTGTCTCTTGTGTTATTGGAAGAGGGTGTTTGCCATGACCAGTGCATTCTCTTGGCAAAACTCTACTAGCCTTTTCCCCCCTTCATTTTGTACTCCAAGGCCAAACTTGCCTGTTACTCCAGCTATCTCTTGGCTTCCTGCTTTGCATTCCAGTTCCCTATAATGAAAAGGACACCTTTTTTTTTTTTTTATATTAAGTTCTAGAAGGTCTTATAGGTCTTCAGATAACCATTCAACTCCAGCTTCCTCAGCAATAGCGGTTAGGGCATAGACTTTGATTACTGTGATACTGAATGGTTTGCCTTGGAAACAAACCAAGATCATTCTGTCATTTTTGAAATTGCACCCAAGTACTGCATTTCAGACTCTTTTGTTGACCATGATGGCTATTCCATTTCTTCTAAGGGATTCTTGCCCACAGTAGTAGATATAATGGTCATCTGAATTAAATTTGCCCATTCCCATCCATTTTAGTTCACTGATTCCTAAAATGTCGATGTTCACTCTTGCCATCTCCTGTTTGACCTCTTCCACTGTACCTTGATTCATGGGTCTAACATTCCAGGTTCCCATACAGTATTGTTATTTACAGCATTGGGCTTTACTTTCACCACCAGGATCATCCACAACTGGGCATCACTTCTGCTTTGGCTCAGCCTCTTCATTCCTTTTGGAGTTATTTCTCTGCTCTTCTCCAGTAGTATATTGGGCCCTGCTGACCTGGGGAGTTCACCTTTCAGTGTCATACCTTTTTGCCTATTCGTACTGTTCATGGGGTTCTCAAGGGAAGAATGCTGAAGTGGTTTGCCTTTCCCTTCTCCAGTGAACCACATTTTGTCAGAACTCTCCATCATGATACATCCACCTTGGGTGGCCCTACGTGGCATGACTCAGTTTTCTTTGAGTTAGACAAGGCTGTGTTTCCATGTGATCAGTTTGATTAGTTTTCTGTGATTGTGGTTTTCTGTCTGCCCTCTGAACAGAGGCTAAAGCACAGTGGATTAAACTAAGTTAACTTATTTCTCTCTCATAGAACAGTAATGCTAACTGTGCTCACCTCCACATCTGGTTCCAGCCTGCTGGATGTGGGGGTTAAAGTCCATAGCGAGTGGCTTCATATTTTAGGTGATTATATAAAAATGGCACATATCACCTGTGCACATCCCCATCAGGCAAAACCTAAGAGACAAAGCACCATCCACTGCAAGGCAAACTGAGATATAAGGACCAGCTGGGCTGCCACATATGCATGCAGTTAAAACTTGGGGTTCTCTTTCCAAAGGGAAGAGTAAAAATTGAAATGCAATTTGTACTCTAACCTATGCTGTCCTGAAAATACTCTGGAATATTATCTCCAAGTTCTGTCTGTCTAGCCTGCCTCTCCTTTGTCCTGCACCACTCTTTCCACTCTACCATTCTGCCTTTACATTGTCTCGACATTATTTAAATACTCGATTCTCCATGGATCTGGTCTAGACAGCATGTTAAAAGCAGAGATATCCCTTTGCTGACAAAAGTCCATATAGTCAAAGCTATGGTTTTTCCAGTAGTCATGTACAGATGTGAGAACTGGATCATAAAGGGGCTAAGCACTGAAGAACTGATGCTTTTGAACTGAGGAGTTGGAGAAGATCCTTGAGAATCCCTTGGACTGCAAGGGGATAAAACCAGTCCATGCTAAAGGAAATAAACCCTGAATATTCATTGGAAGGGCTGAAGCTGAAGCTGGAGCTCCAATACTTTGGCTACCCGATTTGAAGAGCTGACTCATTGGAAAAGTCTCTGATTCTGGGAGAGATTGAAGGCAAAAGGAGAGGAGGATGGCAGAGGATGAGATGGTTGGATGGCATCGCAAACTCAATGGACATACACCTGAGATATGTGTATCTCAGTGAAGGAGATAGTGAAGGACAGAGGAGCCTGGCGTGCTGCAGTCCTATGGGTCACAAAGAGTTGGACAGGACTTAGTGACTAACCAACAACAACAGTTCCAGACCCAGCTTCTCTCCCTGGAAGTCACTGAGTGGGACTCAAGGTTTCAGCCTTCTAATCACTTGGTCTTTCTGGTGATCAGCCCGCTCCTGAGGCTATCAAAAGGGTCCCACTCAAATTATCTCATTAGTATAAATTCAGATGTATCCTAAAAGGCTAATTATGGATAACAAAGATACTCCTGGCTGTTGTTCAGTCAGTCACTCACTCGTGTCCAGCCCTTTGTGACCCCATGGACAGAAGCACCCCAGGCTTCCCTGTCCTTCACCATCTCCCAGAACTTGCTCAAACTTGGGTCTGTTGAGTCAGTGATGCCATCCAACTATCTCATCCTCAGGGTTTTAGGAGCGGTGTCTTCCACTTCCACCTTTTTTCACACCAGTTGGGCCTACAACATACTCCTCTGGTTCAGTTTCTCTGGGATATAAGCCTGTGACTACTGCCTGGGGATAGTTACAAGGCACATGGGAGTGGAACTGGGGATCCAGCCTCTCTTAATATTGACCTAAGGAGATCCCTCTGCTTTCAGTACCACACCTTCACCCCTGCTGTGTCCAATATGTGAATCTTTCAGGGATTTTCTAGAGCAAATCTATCTCTCAGCTAGCCTCTAGCTTGTTTTGACCACTAGCATATGGTAGAGGTGATCCTACGTGACCTCTGAGCCTCACCCTCAAGAGACGCTGCACCTTTGGCTCTCATCCTCTTAGAAATATGCCCTAACACGGCCATGGAAGAGATCTGATGTCACCTGCTAAAGAACGAGAAGCCACATGGAGAACTGAAGCGTCCGTCAGTTGCCAGACACATGAATGAGGCCATCGAGAGCCAGCTATTCCTCAGCCAACCTGCTAGCTGATCACAAATGTATGATTGAGCCCAGATGAACCCACATGAAACAGAGAAAAATCACTACAGCCACATCCTACTCAAAGTTTCAAGCCATAGAATCATAAAAATAAATGGCTATTTTAAAACTCTAGGTAATTTGTTTCCTAGCAAAAGTTAAACTGATACAGTGGTAAAGTATAATAATGTCTGCTACTTTCAAATGTTTCTGAAAAGAAACATATATACATACACATACATACAAATATCTATATAAATATATTTGAGAAAAGTAAAGCAAATATGTCAACATATTTGTTGTTTAGTCACTAAATTGTGTCAGATTCTTTGTGGCCCTATGAACTGCAGCACACCAGGCCTCCCTGTCCTTCACTATCTCCCTGAGTTTACTCAAACTCATGTCCATTGAGTCAGTGATCTCATTCATCCATATCATCCTCTGTTGAGCTCTTCTCCTCTTGCCGTCAATGTTTCCCAGCATCGGGACATTTTCCAGTGACTCTGCTCTTCACATCAGGTGGCCAAAGTATTGGAGCTTCAGCTTCAGCATCAGTCCTTTCAATGAATATTCAGGGTTGATTTCCTTTAGGATTGATTGGTTTGATCTCCTTGTTGTCCAAGGGACTCTGAAGAGTCTTCTCCAGCACCACAGTTTGAAAGCATCAATTCTTGAGCACACAGCCTTCTTTATGGTCCAACTCTCACATCCATACATGACTACAGGAGAAACCATAGAAGACAATATGGACCTTTGTCAGCAAAGTGATGTCTCTGCTTTTTAATACACTCTCTAGGTTTGTCATAGCTTTTCTTCTAAGAAGCAAGCATCTTTTAATTTTGTGGCTGCAGTCACTGTCAGCAGTGATTTGGGAGCCCAACAAAATAAAATCTGTCACTGTTCATATGAGCAATTGTTAAATCTAGGTAAAAGGTATGTGAGTATTTATTGTACTGTCCTTTCCATCTTTATGTATGTTAGAAATTATTCAAATTAAAAGTTGAAGGGAAAGAAATTCTAAAATGCAAAGGAAAATAATATTGGCAAAATGTTGATAATTTTTGAAGGCAAGTAATGAATATGCAGGGATTCACAATGCCAATTTTTGCTTATGTTTGATATTTTCACAATAAACAAGTTAAAATATACAACAGGCTTGATTACTAGGCAGGGAGTTAAGATTTGGTTCCTAGTCCGCTTCAACGGACCTGCTTCTGTTGCCTTTATCAGTTTTGCTAAAGTTTCAGACTCTCTAGGTTACCTACCTACTTTCCAACCCTCTCCTTCCTTTCTGGCAGAATCTGTTTCCCACTAAAGAAACTGGAAATGGCAAGCTGTCACTTCCCTAGGCTTCCCAGGTTGCACTCCTGGTAAAGAGCCTGCCTGCCAATGCAGGAGGCATAAGAGATTTGGGTTTGATCCCTGGGCCAGGAAGATCCCTTGGAGAAGGGAATGGCAACCCACTCCAGTCTTCTTGCCTGGAGAATCCCATGGATGGAGGAGCCTGGTGGGTTATAGTCCATATGGTCACAAAGAGTCAGACACAACTGAAGCGATTTTGCACGCGGCACACACAGGCTGCTTATAGCCTTCCCAGAGCACGGATGGTTTAGGGCCCAACCAGAGGTTTGGGGTGAAATTTATATGCAGAATTTGGGGTGCCCCTCTATGACTCTGTCCTTTCTAGGATGTTCCCCTTTATTTTCCTGCTTTTGTGGTCCCTGTGAACTCTCTCCCCTGGTACTTTAATTCAGTAAAATTGTGGATTTCTGTGAATAGGGATTCAGCCAACCCTCCTACGACTTGTCCTCAAGCCTAGAATCTTTAAAGGTGGGGAAACTCACTGAGTGCATTTTTCCTTTTCCAACTGCAGACCCAGTTTCTACCCGCTTTTAGTCTCCAACGCTTCCATGGAGTTATTTATTTTTGCCCAGACTTTATATTTGTCGTATGCAGGAGGACTGGACTAGCAGAAGGTTTTTGTTGTTCAGTCACTAAGTTGGGTCCAATGTTTTGTGATGCTATGGTCTGCAGCAGGCCAGGTTCCTCTATCCTCCACTTTCTCCCAGAGTTTGCTCAAACTTCTGTCCATTGAGTCAATGATGCCATTAAACCAGCTCATCCTCTGTCACCCCCTCCTCCTCCTGCCTTCAGTCTTTACCAGCGACTGAATGTGTCAGCTCTTCACATCAGGTGCTCAAAGTATTGGAGCTCCAGCATCAGTCCTTCCAATGAATATTGATACTTACTTCACAATTCTCTTCCAGAAGACAAAAGAAATATGACTCATAATTTTTAGATATTCAACCTTAGTGAATGCATACTATGAAGAGAATTGGAATCTGTGTAGAAATTGCTTAATCTGGCTTTCTACAAAATATCCCAACTCTTTGAAGAATTGCTAATATTAAATATGTTCATTTTTAAAAATAGGCTAATGAAAAATATCTGTTGTCTTAACATATTAGCCAGATAAAACTATTGATTTTTCTTATATATAAAAGGAAATAGTATTAGTGATCATTTGACTTTTACTTCTACTGACCTAATTTAAAATGTTGATTTGCTCAACATTTTATTCTCAATAGCAGTCTAAGAAAGTATAGCCACTTAGTAAGTTGTTGAAAAAACTTATATAGTGAGCAATATATACAATTAATGGAGTCAATCTCTTTGTGGTTTTAATTGGGAAAGTACATATTCCAGATAAAAACTTAAAATGCAATAAAATTTTACCATAAAGACCTATCAGAAAAGCAAAGTACTCTGTTGGGTTGGCCAAAAAGTTCACTCAGGTTTTTGCATCTTATGGAAAAACCAGAACATTTTGGCCATCCCAATATATTACTTTTTTTATTTTTTTATTTTTTTTATTACTTTTTTTAATATACAGAAATCAATAGGGTCCAAAATAGTAGCCATAGAGGAACAATGCATACATTAGAAAAAGCAGAATGTGAACCAATCTGGAAGAGGCTAAAGATATCAACTTCTCTCATTTTTCAATAATTCAAAAGGTACCTCCTGCTATGCAATTATGCATTGATAATGCATAATTGCATTTATATGCATTTATCATGTTCCTGAGATTATGATTAAGGGCAACAGACTCATATTTTATATGCACAGTAGTGATAAACCTTGTGAAAGTGAAAAGAGAAAAGGTTAACAGAGAGCACACTTATTTTGGACCCTTCAAAGTTCTGACTTAACTGAGGTGATTGTGATGGAATCTCAGCTTTCCTGATGCTTATGATGAATCAGAATCAGCCAACTGACAGATAACCTTTTCTGGATCGGTTTCCATTTACTGTTTTTGCAACTGATTAAAGGATAATGTCATAACATAGACCACTGTGAATCCACAGGAAAGTGATTACAGACACAGGGAAATGTCTTTCTTGGAAACTCTAACCGGTTTATCTGTGTGAATGAAAACCCTTGATGAGAAGATTGCAAACACCACATTTGTCTCACGATGCAGTATCAGCCCTGGCCTCTTTAGAAACCATGCATTATTTATCCAACACCTGTTGTTGTTTAGTCACTAGGTCGTATCAACTCTTTTGTGACCCGATGGACTGTAGCCCACCAGGCTCTTCTGTCCATGGGATTTCCTAGGCAGGAATACTGGAGTGGGTTGACATGCCCTCCTCCAGGGGATCTTCCCAACCCACGAATTGAACCCGTGTCTCCTGCATTGGCAGGTGGATTCTTTACCACTGAGTCACCAGGGAAGCCCTATCCAACACCTGGGAATGCACGAAACACAAGCTGCTGAAACTTCCAGGAGATATAGGCTTTGTCCACAAAACAGTAACTTTTCAAGCCATACTCTGCTTCTGTCTCACATCTTGGTACTTCAGGAAATGACTACAGTCTCCAGATATATTTTGTTCAATCTGCAAGTATTTTTAAAGAATGAAACAGTATTTTAAAATATGGAGAGCTTTGTTTCTCAAAAAAAATTTTTAAGCATAAACAAAAATCCAGATTTCCATCTTCTCTTGAAACTTGGAGGATGTGGCAACCCAACATTCAAATTCCTGCATGAGAGCTGAGTATCTGCAGCTAAGGGGCCTGGGCTCTCAGTTCACTCCATCCTTTCTTATCTTCTCAGCTCTAAAGGATTTGAATTTGAGATCTTTCCCTTAAACAATTACAAACTATCTTGTAAGCATTATTCACCAATGTATGTAAAACTGAAGTTGTGCTGAGGAGGCCCAGTGGTCTTTGAGAATCAGGCCCAAATACCAGAGATTATAGGAGTCATCTCTCTAATCAAACCCCTACAGAGAATATACAAGCTTTGCTAAGGTGACTTTTCAGCATACAAGCCAAAAACTATTTTTTTTTTCTGCATTAATCTATATATACAGGTTTTTAAGAGAGTTGTTGAGTGTTTTTTCAATGTGATTTATTTTTATTACAAGATGTAAAAATCCACTACTTTTGCCAAACATATATTTTCAGCATGAAGTAGAAGTAAAAACTGTCTATAACCTCTAACTTAAGAGTGATGGGAAGGGAATTCCCTGGAGGTTCAGTGGTTAGGACTCTGTGCTTCCATTGCAGGGGTTTGATCTCTGGTTGGTGAACTAAGATCCTACAATCCATGTGGCAAAAAAAGAAAAAGAAAAAAGTGATGGAAGAATTTAAAGAAACTGAAATCAAGTCCTAGAAGTTGCCAAAACTTCAGAAAATTGAACTTGTCCAAAGAATAAGCATAATCTATAAAAAAGAAGTAAATTCCTGACCAAAATTCTGATAGACCTTACTAATATGTATATTCCACTTGACCTCATTTACTCATCAAGACAATCGTACAATGTGGATTGTATTCATTATTTATTGCTGGATAAGAAATTGCCCCATAACTTAGAAACTAAAAACAGTAAACATTTATTGTTTAATTAACCATAGGTAAGACTTAGGAAAACCTGTATGATTACGAAAGTAAAATGCCAATAGGTACTTTTCCTTTCATTTATTCAGATGGTGATTTGTACAAAAATCCTCCTCAATATATACATACCCATGAAAATATGTATATTTGAGAGAAGTTTTTGAACAGTGCGTGCCTGCATGCTAAGACGCTCAGTCGTGTACGGCTCTTTGCAACCCTATGGACCATAGCCTGCCAGGCTTCTCAGTTCATGGGATACTCCAGGGAAGAATACTAGAGTGGATAGCCATGCCCTCCTCCAGGGGATCTTCCCCACCCAGGGATCGAACCCATGTCTCTTACATCTCCTGCATTACCACTAGCGCCACCTGGGAAGGCTTTTTGAACAGTAACATTATAGTAAAAATAGAAATGTTTTCCACGGGAACAGCTTCCACCACCCCCCACCCCACCTGTTCTCACAGTGGCTGTGGATCCTTAGCTAACTGAGAGCGTCATTGTTCAGTTTACTTCCCTTCTTTCCCTTGCTTTAGTTTTTTTTCTCTGTTTCCCTGATTCCTTCTTCAAACAAAACTACTTTTAAAATATTGCTTGGATTTTATGAACCCAATCTTGCTCTTGGGACATTCTACATGAATTAGCAAATAAAGTGTATCCTATTTTTATAGTGACATTTTGGAGGAAATTAAAACCACACTATAACAACGACAAACAAAACCCCTGAAAAATTGCTATTATGGGCTCTTCCATAATGCAAATTAAATAGTTGACTGCAATACACATAGAACATCTGCTAACTCAAATTAAAATGAATGAGGAAATAAATTAGAATTGCTTTTTCCGTCTAATCATATAGAAAACTAAATGTATTATGAGCCAGATATTCTCGGTGTTTTAAGGCATTACCTATTAGTGAGCTTAGTACAGTAAACTGAAACAATAACTAAATAGTAGCCTGGAGACCTTCGCTGAAAGAGTTAGTGACAGTGGCTGCCTAAGTGCTGAATTAACAGCTGCGTGGAGCCACCAGGCAACTATAATTCAGTAATAACAACAAAAGGTACAAATTTATTCTATATCCCAAGCCAGTATAGGTCATGGTTCTTTTTTCTTGAGTTGAACAATTTTATGCTCTCTTGCTTTAATTACTTGTTATCAAATGTATTATCTTGGTATGCATATAGTATAAAACAGTAGAAAATAGAAGACAGAAAATAATGTTTTAAAATATCTCATTGTCAAAATTTTTTAAAATGATCATTTGAAAGCCTGCCAGAAGGATACAAAATATAATGTCCATTTCTCTAAGAACAACCTGACTTCTTTCCTTTCAACATTTTTTCATCACTAAAGAAAAAATAAATCACGCTTCTTTCAATAGCATATATATCAAAATCAGAGCAAATCCCCAAAATGAGATTAGCATGACCCTAACTCCCTATGACATGAAACCTACTAAAGTAGCCACATTTTTTACATTGCTTAAAGTTAAATGAATTACTTAAATTATTTGAATTCATTCAAATTAAATGAATTACAGCTGGAATTACTTTCAATTGTACCTAATGAGAAACTTAACCAAATACTTGTTTAAACAAACTATGGTAGCTATTCTCATTAATTTTTCAAAGGAGCTATCAAAGAACCGGTTAGCTTTCCACGTTAGCATTTCTTGTGTTTAGCTTTCACCCTGTGAACGCATCTTGATACCAAAATAGCTCTTCTCCCACCTTGTTCTTATATTCCAGAAGGAATAATGAGAAGGAAGAAAGACAAGATACATGTACCTGCTTAGACCCTTTAAAGAGAGCTTTTCTAAATATCCCACATGGTAGACATAGCTCCTAGGCCAGACCTGTACTATTTGTCCTGTCTACCCCTAGCTTCAAGAAAGTCCAATAAATCAGGTTTTGAGCTATACATATTACCATCAAAAACAAATGGAGTTCTGTTAATGATGAAGAAGAGAGAAACATATCATGTAATGATAGTCTATGGTGAACAATGTCAGATTTGTGATCTCTGAAGGAGAGAATTTTGCTTCAGAACCAAAGATAACGGCTTCAGTCACTCAGAGCTTCATGTGGCAAAAGTTTTATTACAGTGAAAAAGATATAGAAAAGGCTTCTGACATAGACATCAGAAGCTGGTAGAGAGTGCCCCACTGGCTAGTCTTATCAAGGCCTCATATACTTTTTTAGTTGGTTGCTAAAGGTCTTACCAGACCCACTCCCACAATATACATCTCAAGATAACAGGATTAGTCAGAAGGTTCTTCTTAAGAAGGAGAAACATGTCCTTGAGCAAGATACGTTGTTGGTGTATAATCATTAGTACAGAGCCTAAGGAAAGACATGCCTTTTGCTGTATAATCATTATTTCTGGGCTTAAAGTTAGTCTTAAAGATTGTTGTCATAACAACTCAGACTTTAAGAAAAAACATGTGATTAAGGAATGTTAAAAAAAAAAAAAGCTTGTCCCTTTCTCCTCCTGGGTTATCAACCTACCTAAGAATTAGGTCTCTCAGTAGGCAACTACCACTGTCTGCTACATGGCATGAAAGAAAGACTTAAGGATATCACAAAGATTGCAAAGGAAAAAAGCAAAGAGAATAAAAGTTTCAGAGAACATGATAAACTGAACAGACAAAGATGACCTATCCAATAATTGATATCCCTGAGTTAAAACTCAACAGGGAAAGTGTAAAAATTTAAATGTAGAAAAATTTTATTGAAAAAATACTAACCCCTGAGTAAGGATACATTACACATAAGGGGAAAGCTGGTATAGAACAAGATATGCTGCAGTTAAATTATTGAACTTGGAGAATTAAAAATATTAATGCCTTAAAAGGAATTAAAAAATATTATTCAGGCAAAACAAGCCCTTTATAAGAGAAAAGAGGATGTCACACTGAGTCTCAGATTTTGATAAGGCAAATATCCATGCTAGAAAGGAATGGAGTGAGCACTGTCTTCTAAAGGCTGAAAGAACAAGTCCCACAAATATTATATCCAGCCAAGATATCATTCAGTCATACAGCAAAGCAGCAGACATTTTCAGGGACTAAAGAACTTAGAGAATATAGCAACCTCTAAGTTCCAGGGACTCTGAGTGTTGCAGACTTGGGTATGGCATAAGCCCTTTCGAAGGAGGTCGCCATCAACCCCACCATAGAGCTGCCAGAACTTACACAGGACTGGGAAATAAACTCTTGGAGGGTACAAACAGAACCTTGTGCACCAGGACCCAGGAGAAAAGAGCAGTGACCCCATAAGAGACTGACCCAGAGTTCCTGTGAGTGTCTAGGAGTCTCCAGTGGAGACTGGGTTGGTGGTGGCCTGCTGCAGGGTTAGGGGCATGGAGTGTAGCAGTACATACATGGGATATTTTGAAGGAAATTACCATTATTTTCATCACCTCCACCATAGTTTAGCCCTGGGTAAATAGCAGGGGCACTGATGAGTTTTCCGACTTTGCTGGCATATTGAGTGCAGCACTTTCACAGCATCATCTTTTAGGATTTGAAATAGCTCAACTGGAATTCCATCACCTCCACTAGCTTTGTTCGTAGTGATGCTTCCTAAGGCCCACCTGACTTCATATTCCAGGATGTCCAGCTCTAGGTGAGTGATCACACCATCATGATTATCAGGGTTGTGAAGATCTTTTTTGTACAGTTCTTCTGTGTATTCTTGCCACCTCTTCTTAATATCTTCCGCTTCTGTTAGGTCCGTACCATTTCTGTCCTTTAATGAGCCCATCTTTGCATGAAATATTCCCTTAGTATCTCTAACTGTGATGAAGAGATCTCAGGTCTTTCCCATTCTATTGGTTTCCTCTATTTCTTTGCATTGATCGCTGAGGAAGGCTTTCTTATCTCCCCTTGCTATTCTTTGGAACTCTGCATTCAAATAGGTATATCTTTCCTTTACTCCTTTGCTTTTTGCTTCTCTTCTTTTAACAGCTCTTTGTAAGGCCTCCTTAGACAGCCATTTTGCTTTTTTGCATCTTTTTTGGGGGGATGGTCTTGGTCCCCGTCTCCTGTACAATGTCACAAACCTCCATCGATAGTTCTTCAGGCACTGTCTATCAGATCTAGTCCCTTAAATATATTTCTCACTTCTACTGTATAATCGTAAGAGATTTGATTTAAGTCATACCTGAATGGTCTAGTGGTTTTCCCAACTTTCTTCACTTTAAGTCTGAATTTGGCAATAAGTTCATGATCTGAGCCACAATCTGCTCCCAGTCTTGTTTTTGCTGACTGTATAGACCTTCCCCATTTTTGGCTGCAAAGAATATAATCAATGTCTTATGGGAACTAAAATGATATCTGATTGTTTTCGGATCTCTCTGTCTGGCTTTTTATGACTGTTTTAGTCATAACATTCAAGGACATTCTACTAATTCTTTGGTGTTATTCAAGTAAAATTAAGTACTTTTTAATAGGTTCTGCTTTTGTGATCTTACTTCTTTCTCTATTCCCAAATGAACTGTTGTATCCATGTGTGTGTGTGTTTGTGTGCACGTGCAGGTGCACACACTTGATTGTGGGCTTCCTAATTGGTGCTAGTGGTAAATGACCCACCAGCCAATGCAGGAGGTGTTAAGATACACGGGTTCAATCCCCGAATCTGGAAGGTCCCCTAGAGGAGGGCGTGGCAACCCACTCCAGTATTCTTGCCTGGAGAATCCCGTGGACAAAGGAGCCTGGAGGGATACAGTCCGCAGGGTCACAAGGAGTCGGACATGACTGAAGCAACTGGGCACAGATGCACACATGTGGTTGTTTGCTGTGCATCTGTGTGTTTATCTGGGTATATTTGTGTGTATGGACTTTTGTGTGTGTGTGTGTGAATATGTACACACATACATGCAGGTGGTAGTGGGAGACAAAGACTCCCAATATTTTCAAAGTGAGTTGATAGCAATCATGTTCACCAACAATGATACTAGTTATTTCAGGATAGTAAGATTCAGAGATGTTTGCTGCTTTTTACTTTAAATCTTTCTCTATTGTTTGAATAAGCAAGTGTCACTTTTAAGAGGGTAAAAACTCTTTTCTTTAATATCTTTTTAGAGGATAACTTTTCTTGTATTGACATAGAAATATGTCTAATATGTCTAAACCATATTACTGAGGGAAAAAGGGGAGTTTTGGAATAATAAATATAGGTTTATCTGATTTTTTGATAAAAATTTAATGTGCTATTAATATAGGTGGGTCCCAACAGATACATAGTAAATATTAAGAATGTTTATCTCTGGGAGTGGGGTTGGAATTGGGATTGGAAGTATGTCATACATAACTTCCTAGAACATTGATGTAAACAAGAAAGGGGGTTGTTTTTGCTCATATAATTCCAGAGGTAGGCTATCTGCGGCAGGAGTGGAGGGAACCTCAAGGCTCTAGGCTCTTTCTAGCTTTGGTCCCACCGCCTTTTGGGTGTGTTTTCCACACTCACAGTTATGGCATTATTGATCCACTTCTAGGCATTGCCTCCAAATCCAGTCAGGAAAAAGATGGAAAGATAGACAAAGATGTGTGCCAGATGAGTTTACCTCTTTTTCTCAGGGGAAAAAAAACAAGTTTCCTAGAAGTCTTTCCTAATAAGACTTAAACTTCTGTCTCATTAGCCAGAACTATGTCATGTTGACACGTGTGGCTGCTAGGAAGCCTAGGAAACCTAGCTTCTCAGTTATCACACTGTTAACCCCAAACATAATCCAAATATTTTTACATTAAGGGAAAAGAGATTTATTCTATATGTCTATGTAGTTTCCACTTTTATGATATTTTATTTTATTTTATTATTTTTTTTGGCCATGCCATGCAGTTTGTAGGATCTTACTTCTCTGTTTAGAGATTGAACCTAGGCCCTCAGCAGTGAGAGCACAGACTCCTAACCACTGGACTGCAAGGGGAGTCCCTGTTTTCACTTTTATAATAACAATGTAATTAATGCAGTGTGTGTGTGTGTGTGTGTGTGCACTTAACTTAGGAAGAATTCATATATATAAGTGAAGGGAGGACATTCCCCGTAGAGAAAATAGTCTGGTTTAAAATTCTTTTAAAAAAAAAAATTATTTGTAAATCAAAGCTTGAAAACAGAAAAAAAAACTTACCTTCACTTCCTCGATGAGTAGTTTTAATTTTAAAACATCCTCATCTTTCTAGCCCTTACCCTTTCGTGTACACGTTTTACTAATCTCTAAACTCAAATGACTTTCTACTTGTAAACTGGAAACCAATTATTGCAGAGAAGAATTAATGCAAATAGTTTTCTCATTTGCATAAACAAAGATGACATCAAAGCGGTGAGATCTGAGAGAATAAATAGTGCAAGGTGTTATCATCTCAGTGAGCTTTTTGTTTGTTTTCTATATTTGGGAGTAGGTGATCAGGGTTTTCTGTATTTTTAAAATCATTGTCTTTTTTTTTGACACTTTATGTTTAACTGAAGGATAATTGCTTTACCGAATTTTGTTGTTTTCTGTCAAACATCAACAAGACTCAGCCATAGGTACACCCAAGTGTACACCCTCCCTCCCAAACCTCCCTCCCATCTCCCTCCCCATCCCACCCTTCTAGATTGTGACAGAGCCCCTGTTTGAGTTTCCTGACTTACACAGCAAATTCCCATTGGCTATCTATTTTACATATAGTCATGTAAATTCCCATGTCACTCTCTCTGTACATCTCACCCTCTCCTCCCCTCTCCCCATGTCCATAGGTCTGTTCTCTATGTCCATTTCTCCACTGCTTCCCTGCAAATAAATTCTTCAGTACCATCTTTCTTGATTCCATATATATGCCTCAGTATACACTATTGATACTTTTCTTTCTGACTTGGTTAACGAAAAGGGAACCCTCTTACATTGTTGGTGGGAATGTAAATTGATACAGCCACTATGGAAGACGGTATGGAGATTTCTAGGAATAAAACCTCCATATGACCCAGCAATCCTACTACTAGGCATATACCCTGAGGAAACCAAAATTGAAGAAGACACATGTACCCCAGTGTTCATTGCAACACTATTTACAATGGCTAGAACATGAAAGTAACCTAGATGTCCATTAACAGATGAATCACTGTCTTTTTAATGAAGAGTGCTTCCCAGGCATTAGAAGAAAGATTTCAGAAGGTGTGTTTGTGTGCATTCTGTCACTTGGTCATGGCGGACTCTGACCCCATAGACTGTAGCCCGCCAGGCTCCTCTGTCCATGGAATTCTCCAGGCAAGAATTTTGGAATGGGTTGCAATTTCCTGCTCTAGGGGATCTTCCAGCTCCAGGGATTGAACCCATGTCTTCTGCTTTGGCAGGTGGATTCTTTCTCCACTGAGCCACCTGTGAAGCCCTTCAAAAGGCAAAGCTCTCCAAGTAGACTGTGGGCTCTGGTTAGCAGGGAGCAGCTGCCTGATGACAAGAAACCACAGCCTCTCAGGAAGAGCTTGAACACCCTGGAGAGGAGACAGAGCCCAGAGCTGATGGGCTGATGAGGTATTGAGGTGTGAGGGATGAGTCAAAAGCCTGGGCTGGGTGCAGGATGACATGGGATGAGGCAAGTTTCTCATCTCAAATACTGACTTCTGGAGGGAAGCAGTTCCCTAACCCCCCCTCCCTCCCACCCCAATCTTGTGTGTTTGGGGAAAAGGAATCAGTTCTAGAGTATGGCACAAAGGAAGCAAGGGGACTGGACAGAGAAAAAGACCTACTAACTGCAATAACAATTTTAAAGGTCTGGAAGTTTAAAAAGAACTAAATATTATCTGCAAAGCCTCCAGTGATACAGGCCCTGGGAAAAATGTTAGCCCCTCTGCCCCACTGACATTGGAGGTCCCTTGGTGCCTGCAGGGTGCTTTGCATTTGCTGAGTGCTCGCTAAGAACCTACTGCAGGACAAGATAAGGCTGATGGCCACAGCCTATTCATCCCAGGAGATATTTGTGCAAGATTTGTAAGATTTCATATTTATAAGCCTGAATTTCTCTATATCATAATCCTCTCTCAGCATCCCCTGAGTCCAATTGCTCTGTCTTTACCACCTTCCAGAGAACTGGGAGCCTACTGTTATATGGAACTCTCCAACCTGTAGCCCTTGGGACCTCTTTCCTGGTCAGCATTTTAATCCAAAATTTAAGCTTCATCTCTCCCACACTGGTGGCCACACAGTACCTCTGTTCCTCACACCGGTTCAGGCACTAACTGTGCTGCTCCATGTCCCCGCCGGGACACTAGCCATGGCACCCTATCATGCCAGGCTTGGGTTCAGCAGGGGAACCCATCTAACCACCGGCCTGTGAATCTACAGTCCTCCAGGGATGACAGAAAGCTTTTTTTTTTAAACTAAAAACAACCAACTTAACAGTTTTCCATTTTCACATGCCTCTTCTTTCTGCACTTAAACATTAACTATTGAAAAATCGTGCCAGATTTTACTAGGAATATTTAACACCTTGCCAGTATTTCAACCTTCAGTTATGATTCATACACTCCACAGCAGTTACATCATCTTTGTTCATATAATGATTATTCATGAGCACTCTTTTCCATTAGCTTTCCTCCTAATTCAGACCATTAATATACCTCATGCAGCTCACTGCTCTGCCTAGCTCCTGGAGGAGGACAGGGCCTCCAGGCCCTCCATCACACCCAGTTATTCTAATTACCATGTTCTAAGACATCTTCGTGAAACACAGACGTGATCATGCGATGCTCCTGATCAAGACTTTTGGACTCTGTGGGAGAAGGCGAGGGTGGGATGTTTCAAGGGAACAGCATCGAAACATGTATATTATCTAGGGTGAAACAGATCACCAGCCCAGGTTGGATGCATGAGACAAGTGCTCGGGCCTGGTGCACTGGGAAGACCCAGAGGGAGCGGGTAGAGAGGGAGGTGGGAGGGGGGATCGGGATGGGGAATACATGTAACTCTATGGCTGATTCATGTCAATGTATGACAAAAACCACTTAAAAAAAAATCTCCCTTAAAAAAAAACCTTTGATGATTTCCTACTGTAGAAGAGCTAACACCTGCTGCTTCTCAATCATGCCTACCTCTGCAACACGTCTCTTTAGGTTTCATTCCGCACTGCTCATCTTCAGGGCTGTTGTTCAAGGTATTCTTGGTATACTGAGTGTTCACTAACTATAGAAGTTTTCTTGCAGCCTTGTTTTCTTTCTTTCTTTAATTTTTTTTTTTTTTTTTTTGCAGCCTTGTTTTCTGTCTTTCCCTCCTCCATACTCCAAGAGCTTTTTGAACCTCTTTTACAATATGTCTTATGTTGAAATGATATATGTATGGCCCACTTCCATAAGATTGAGACCAAGGGACTAGAATTGGTGTTTCATTTATCCTCCTTACTCCCATTTCTCCTTGGTAATTGACCTGTGTGTTCCAGAGTGTAAAAGCAACATCACCAACATACATGATTCTGGAACCCTCCTTCTTATAGCAGAATCTGATTGGAGCAGAATGGATACTTAGGCTAAGCCAAACAGATTCTCTCCTGAATTTGGAACTAGAACACACGCACAAAATCTAGGAAAGTAGGTGGACTTAGTGAATGAAGCTGTAATTTGGGGTTGTCTTGATGGGCCATCTACAAACAGGTCAGGGAGCAGAGACGAGGCTTAAAGAAAGCAGAACGAAGCTGAAGCATTGCAGAGGCAGGAAGTCATGCAGTAAGAGAGAAGAGGGCAACAGAATTGTCCAAAAACAAATAGATTACCAGATATTTCTCCACAAAAAAAAAAGGGGGGGGTGGTTTCTTCAGGATCAGCAGAGAATTGCAATTTGGGGTCTGCAGGGCATGAGCTTGAATAAGCTCCAGGAGTTGGTGATGGACAGGGAAGCCTGTCATGCTGCAGTCCATGGGGTCGCAAACGGTCGGACACGACTGAGTGACACTGAACTGAACTGAACTGAACTGAACTGAGGGCTTCCCTCGTGGTTCAGATGATAAAGAATCTGCCTGCCGTGCGAGAGACCCAGGTTCGACCCCTGGGTCCAAAAGATCCCCTGGAGAAGGAAATGGCTACCCACTCAAGTGTTCTTTCCTGGGGAATTCCGTGGACACAGGAGCCTGGTGGGCTACAGCCCACGGGGTCACAAACCACCTGACATGACTGAGAGACTAACGCATGCACAACCATGGCAACCTCGTGCAAGATCCCCCACGGCAAGGGGAGGAGAACACTTAGAGAGGGGAAAGGTGGTGGGAGGGGGCCAGAGTCAACGAAGAGTCCAGTGGCTTTTCATTGGCTGAGCCTTGGCGGGGGGCGGGGGCTGGGTGCCGGGAGTCGGGGAAGCAGAGTCCCTGCTTCCGGCTTGGCTGTTTTGCAGGGCATGAGAGCTCCAAGAGGAGAGTGAAAACGCCAGCTTAAAACTCAACATTCAAAAAACTAAGATCATGGCATCTCGTCTCATCACTGCATAGCAAATAGATAGGGAAACAATGGAAACAGTGACAGACTATTTTGGGGAGGCTTCAAAATCACTGCAGATGGTGACTGCAGTCAAGAAATTAGAAGACGCTTGCTCCTCGGAAGAAAAGTTATGACCAACCTAGACATCATATTAAAAAGCAGACATTACTTTGCCAACAAAGGTCCTTCTAGTCAAAGCTATGGTTTATCCAGTAGTCATGTATGGATGTGAGAGTTGGACTATAAAGAAAGCTGAGCACTGAAGAACTGATGCTTTTGAACTATGGTATTGGCAAAGACTCTTGAGAATCCCTTCGACTGCAAGGAGATCCAACCAGTCCGTCCTAAAGGAAATTAGTCCTGAATATTTATTGGAAGGACTGATGCTGAAGCTGAAGCTCCAGTACTTTGGCCACCTGATGCAAAGAGCTGACTCATTTGAAAAGCCCCTGAGGCTGGGAAAGATTTGAGGCTGGAAGAGAAGGGGACAACAGAGGATGAGATGGTTGGATGGTATCACCAACTCAATGGAGATGAGTTTGCGTAAACTCTGGAAGTTGGTGATAGACATGGAAGCCAGGCGTGCTGCAGTCCATGCGGTCACAAAGAGTTGGACACAACTGAGTGACTGAAATGAACTGAACTGAACTGAGATCTCCCCATTCTGGTCTCCCAGCTCTTTTTTGGTTTTTTGCAACATTGCACTGCTTGCAGAACTCCAGCTCCCCATTCAGGGACTGAACCCATGCCCTCAGCAGTGAAAGTTGAGTCCTAGGTACTAGAGGCTGGGGAATTCCCTCCCAACTCTCTTTAGTTGAGGTTTCTGTGTATTAAAGTTTTACAGAGGACAGAACCAAAGAGGGTGTGTGGGTCAGGGCAAGGAAAAGAAGAAGATGTCTAGCCATTTCCAGTTCCAGTGGGGTCTGACTATCTTCCTAGCATAGGCGCTAAGAAGCTTCTCTGCACCCTTACCCTTCATACAAACAAACCTGAGTGAGAATGGTCTTTCCTTACAACTAAGGGATCCCTTATTAATACAGCCTAGCATTGTGCTTTGCTTATTAAATGTCTATTAAATTGAAGTGTTAAAAAACATTACACTGATTAGCATTTCCTTCAGTTGAATTGGGACTGGGCAGCCTCAGGAATACAGGACATAAGTGGGCCAATGTGCCATGACTGGTGGTTGCTGATTGTTCCTATGGAGCTTATTCTCCAACACAGAGGAGAGAGGGCAGGACTCTCTCCACTGTCCCAAACTGTCTCATAAATTTTACATTAAAAAATCATGAGTCATTTCTCCAGAGCAACACACATTTATTACATATGTTATTAAAAATGAATGATTCATTATTTTATTCTAGATTTTCAGAATCTTGGGGTTAATTTGATATTGATTGATAGAATGAACACTTTTACTGGAAGCTACAAATAAAATATTTACAAGCACAATCCTATGGACTGAACTAGTCACAGGAGGTTTGATTAAGATGTTTAGAAGTCTCTATTTGCTGACCTTACATGAGGGCCAAAGGGCAGCTCCCATCACAATTAAACCCTGCAGCCTGTATCAGAATTAACCTGTAGGAAAATCTGACCATTATTTAGACATTTCTGTTCTGAAACCCCTTCCTGAATTAGAATAAATAAATTATATGCCAGTCAGCACTAAAACAAAAAATACTCTAAACATGAAATTTAGCTTGCATACAACATAGAGGCTATGTTGCTAGAAACGAATTTTAAGAACAGATTTTACACGTTTGTACCTCATAACTATTACCGTTTTCATGTGTGCAGTTAAGGATGTGACTAGAAACATAAGAAAATGCCTGCATGATGATGTATGCTTTTTATTTATTTATTTTTTCCATTTATTTTTATTAGTTGGAGGCTAATTACTTTACAATATTGTAGTGGGTTTTGTCATACATTGACATGAATCAGCCATGGATTTACATGTGTTCCCCATCCCGATCCCCCCTCCCACCTCCCTCTCTACCTGATCCCTCTGGGTCTTCCCAGTGCACCAGGTCCAAGGGCTTGTCTCATGTATCCAACCTGGGCTGGTGATCTGTTTCACCCTAGATAATATACATGTTTCGATGCTGTTCTCTTGAAGCATCCCACCCTCGCCTTCTCCCACAGAGTCCACAAGTCTGCTCTATACATCTGAGTCTCTTTTTCTGTTTTGCATATAGGGTTATCGTTACCATCTTTCTAAATTCCATATATATGTGTTAGTATACTGTAATGGTCTTTATCTTTCTGGCTTACTTCGCTCTGTATAATGGGCTCCAGTTTCATCCATCTCATTAGAACTGATTCAAATGAATTCTTTTTAATGGCTGAGTAATATTCCATGGTGTATATGTACCACAGCTTCCTCATCCATTCGTCTGCTGATGGGCATCTGGGTTGCTTCCATGTCCTGGCTATTATAAACAGTGCTGCGATGAACATTGGGGTGCATGTGTCTCTTTCAGATCTGGTTTCCTTGGTGTGTATGCCCAGAAGTGGGATTGCTGGGTCATATGGCAGTTCTATTTCCAGTTTTGTAAGAAATCTCCACACTGTTTTCCATAGCGGCTGAACTAGTTTGCATTCCCACCAACAGTGTAAGAGGGTTCCCTTTTCTCCACACCCTCTCCAGCATTTATTGCTTGTAGACTTTTGGATAGCAGCCATCCTGACTGGCGTGTAATGGTACCTCATTGTGGTTTTGATTTGCATTTCTCTGATAATGGATGATGTTGAGCATCTTTTTATGTGTTTTTTAGCCATCTGTATGTCTTCTTTGGAGAAATGTCTGTTTAGTTCTTTGGCTCATTTTTTGATTGGGTCATTTATTTTTCTGGAGTTGAGCTGGAGGAGTTGCTTGTATATTTTTGAGATTAATCCTTTGTCTGTTGCTTCGTTTGCTATTATTTTCTCCCAATCTGAGGGCTGTCTTTTCACCTTGCTTATAGTTTCCTTTGTTGTGCAAAAGCTTTTAAGTTTCATTAGGTCCCATTTGTTTATTTTTGCTTTTGTTTCTAACATTCTGGGAAATACAAAAAACCTCAAATAGCCAAAGTAATCTTGAGAAAGAAGAATGGAACTGGAGGAATCAACCTGCCTGACTTCAGACTATACTACAAAGCCACAGTCATCAAGACAGTATGGTACTGGCACAAAGACAGAAATATAGATCAATGGAACAGAATAGAAAGCCCAGAGATAAATCCACGAACCTATGGACACCTTATCTTTGACAAAGGAGGCAAGAATATACAATGGAAAAAAGACAACCTCTTTAACAAGTAGTGCTGGGAAAACTGGTCAACCACCTGTAAAAGAATGAAACTAGAACACTTTCTAACACCATACACAAAAATAAACTCAAAATGGATTAAAGATCTAAATGTAAGGCCAGAAACTATAAAACTCCTAGAGGAGAACATAGGCAAAACACTCTCCGACATAAATCACAGCAGGATCCTCTATGATGTATGCTTTTTAACACAGTGAGAAATATTTAGAGAGTAGCTTGATTGCTTCATCAAATAAAACAAAAAGCGGTGTTTTATATGCTCCTTTCCTTTCCTCATTCAGTTTTATTTTTTATAGGTTCATGTGTGTAGCTAGTTATGCAGAACAGAGTAAAATGCAAGAGCTAGATCATTTTGGCCAAAGAAATGGAAAATGTTAACTGTTCTCTCAACTTGGCTTCACCTCTGGCAGGGAAAAGGAATTTGCCAAGAAATTCAATGCTAGTGCAGACTGAAGGAGATGCTGTTGAATAAGAAATTAAGCAATGCTACTCACATTGAAACTATTCATATATAGTCTCCTTATGGAATTCATTTATGTAAAGCAATCTGGGTAGATTGTATGTGCTTTACAATGAGAAAGAAAAAAATCACAATTCTCCAGCATTCTTCAGTCTTTTCAAACTCTTCCTGTGAACTTGTTTGCCTGAAAGTTTATAGTGCAGACCTGGCCAGTTTTAATGCAAGTGGAGCAGAGCTGGTATCCAGTCCACTGACCCGCACGGTACCGAGGCCAAGAATTAGCAGAACAGTCCAGGGTAGCGTGAGCTGGGAACAGACACTGCACATTTACCAAATAACTCTCCCCTGATCATTGGATCCAACCTTGTCAAACCAATCATATGACAAGTTATTTATTGCTGAAGCACATAAACTTCACTTTTATAGCTTATTAGGTGCTTTGGATGAATATTTCAACTTGATTCATTATAAACCAAGATGTAGTTCAGCAAAAGGATTTGGACAGGATAAGAAGTAATTTAAATTATTCTGTTCTTTTTATGTACATTTCATGATAGATATATTTTTTACTTTTTCCATTTCTTTAAGGAACTTAATACAGTATTAAAAGATAAATTAAGTAAACTCTGGGATATTATGCAATGGAATATTAATAGAATAATATAGACTCATTTGAATTATATGTATAGTCTACGGCCATACCACCTGAACGCGCCTGATCTCATCTGAATTATATGTATAGAGATAAAGAAAAGTTCTTTGATGTAATAGAAAATAAAAAAGAAATAGATATCTACATACATAATATGATTCTATGTAATGAAAATCTACACATAGAAAATAATGCTAGAAGGAAATATACAAAAATATTTACAGTGACTGTGTTCGGGTGCCACTGAGAGTCATTTTTTCTTCTATTTTCAAACTTTGCAAGTTTTCCTTTATGAACACACAATATTTGTTAATGGTAAAATAAGCTTAACAGTGTGGTCGCAAGTTTATACATTTTATGATCAGATATTCAGTGAAAATGCAACCTTTAAAATTTTCTCCATAACAGATATGATCCTTTTTTTTTTTTTTTAATTTCCTTTAGTCTGTGCTGGGTCTTCATTGCTGTGAGTGGGCTTCCTCTAGTTGTGGTGAGCAGGGCTGCTCTTCATTGTGGTGTCAGCTTCTTTTTTTTTTTTTTTTTCCATTTATTTTTATTAGTTGGAGGCTAATTACATCATTGCAGTGGTTTTTGTCATACATTGAAATGAATTAGCCATGGATTTACATGTATTCCCCATCCCGGTCCCTGGTGTCAGCTTCTTACTGCAGTGGCTTCTCGTTACAGAGGTTGGGCTCTAGGCACGTGGGCTTCAGTAGCTGTGTCTCATGGGCTCTCGAGTGCAGGCCAAGTAGTTGTGGTTCCTGACCCAGGGACTGAACCCTCTTCTCTCACATCTCCTACACTGGCAGGCGTGTTCTTTACCACTAGCGCCACCTGAGAAGCCCCTGGTTTACAGAGAAGGCAAAAGAGAGAATGGATACACAGAGGAGACGTGAAATAATAGTTTAATATGAGGAACTCCTAGTAGTTGGGCATGGGGACATTGTGTAAATGTGGGGAAATGAGACTGAGAAAAGAAAGCGGGGTTCTCTTTGTGAAGGTCCTTGCTTGATAACCCCAGGATTTTTCATTTATGCAGCAGGTGATGAGATAGCATCAGAGGATTTTAAACAGAGATTACATTGTCAGGTTCGCATTTTCTGAAGAATACTCCAAGGCCAAATAGAGAAGTACTGGGGGGGGAAAAGGCTAGAATATAACCTATAGAAGAAAGGGTGAGGGTCTGAACTGAGGCAGGGCTGAGATGGGAAGGGAAGACGGGATCCTTAGGAGGTGAGGTGAACTAGAACTAGTGATGGATTCGATACAAAGGTAAAGGAGTGGGAAGAGTCTAGGCTGAGTCCACATTTCTTTATTTTACAACTAATGACTAGTGACAAGACAAGAGGAGTGTTTGGAGACTGGACAGAAGAGGAAGGTATTTTCAGAGTTGGGTTTTTTTTTTTTTTTTTTCCGGCCGTGCCATACGGCTTTCAGGATCTTAGTTCCCTGACCAGGTATCAAACCCAGGCCCCAGCAGTGAAAGTGCTGAGTTCTAACCACTGGGCCGCCAGGGAATTCTGCATTAAGAGTTTTTGAGACATCTAGGCAAACATGTCCAGTGACCAGTAGGATGGTTGGGTGTAGAGGAAAAATGAGGACTGAGAGACAAATTTTAAAGTCACAAAGAGAAAGCCACTATTCATGGGAGAGATGACATTGCTTAGAGAGATGCAGAGATTATGCCTTGAACCTAAGAATTTCTTTAGTGACACAAGGAAATCAGGAGTTTTACTGCAAATACATGCTTTCTTTATGAAATCTTCGCAGACTCCCAGGCAAAATTAAGCCTTCCCATGTGTTTGGAAGGGATACCGTAATAAAATATTTACCACACACTGGGTGGCTTAAACAACAGAGGTTTATTTTGTCACAGTTCTGGAGACTAGAAGCCCAAGATCTTGTGTTGGCACAAGTTCCGAAAGCCTCTCTCCTTGACCGTGGATGGCCGTCTTCTCACTGTTCTTCACATGGTCACGTCTCTGAGAACATCTGTGTCCTAATTTCCTCTTCTGATGACCCCGGTCACATTGGATTAGAGCCCACCTTAATGACCTCATTTCAGCTTAATCACTTCTTTAGAGTCCCTGTCTCCAAGTACGGTCACATTCTGAGGTTCTGCGTTAGGACATCAACAAATGCCCTGAGTGAGCAGGGACACAATTCGGCCCACAAGAGTGTGGCTGGGCTAACACTGGGCTTCCCAGGTGGCACAGTGGTAGAGAACCTGCCTGCCAATGCGGGAGATGCAGCAGATACTGGTTCCATCCCTGGGGAAGAAAGATCCCCTGGAGGATGACGTGGAGACCTACTCCAGGATTCTTGCCTGGTGAATCCCATGGACAGGAAAGCCTGGTGGGCTACAGTCCCTGGGGTCACAGAGAGTAGGATGTGAGTGAGCACGCATGCGCGGGCTCACACCACATCCCTCCCTGATGCTCCCTGCATGCCCTTAGCTGGTGCTCTAAGCCTTTGCCTATGTGCGCATCCCCTGCTGAGACTCAGAGCTCCTTTGGGGCAGTAGCAATATCTCACTTATCTCTGTGTCCCCAGACACTGAGCCATTGCCGCTGGTTTCCAGAAATTATTTGCAAGCTTGAGCATACTCTAAATTTGGGGAAAAACACCTCATTAACAAAACAGGCTTTTCCTAGACCAGAAACAGAATGCCCAAGGACAAATTGCAGCCCATAGATGTGTTTGTTTGGCCACATTGTTTTTGTTTTATGAAATCAAGAGTTTTTACTTTTTTAAAATCTGGTATTTTCACTTCTTTTGAACAATATAGAGATTTGGCAACCTGCAGCTTTGTTCCTGTGTGGCAATAATCAGCCTGGGTTTATTGGCAGCTGCCACATTTATTTCCTTTTCTAATTTTCATTGTGAATATTATAATGCATTCTCTTGTACCTGTCACATAACTTCAGCAATTATTATAGTTTCACAATCTCATTTCACCTGTTTAGGGCAAATTTCAAATATTTTAGTATGCCTTTGTAACTGGAAAAAAGTATATGTTTTATATAACCACTATGCCATTACTATATCTCTGAAAATTAGCAGTAATTCCTTAATAGCATCTAACATACAGTCTGTATTCATATTTTCCTGTTTTAAAGCTGTCTTTTTATACTTGGTTTGTTCCAACTGGGATTCAAAATTACTCATCACATTTGATTGTTTTGTGTCCTAAAACCTTTAAAAAAATATTATTTAGTTGTTTTAAAAACTAAGTCATTCGTCCCATAGAATGTTCTAGATTCAGAATTTGGCGGGTTGTGTCCTCACAACATCATTTTATTTGTTTTTCTAGCCCTTTAAAAAACAAAAAAAAACTGTCTTAATTGCCTCTAGTTGTGGTGCATGCGCTCTAGAGCACGCGGCTCAGTAGTTGCAAAGTGCAGGCTCTGCAGTGCGTGGGATCTTAGTTCCCTGACCAGGGACCATCCTGTGTCCCCTGCATTGCAGGCAGACTCTCAACCACTGGACCATTAGGGAAGTCCCTCTTCTAGCTTTCATACCTCCTACAAATGGGTAGTTAAATCCAAAGCAGTACTGCTCAATCTCACTGTTTATAAGGGATAAGGATTTTCTATGTCTGTGCTATCCGATAGAGCAGCCACGATCAATATATGATGAGACAGTCCTTGAAATAACAGAGGAACTGAACTGTCCAGCCTGTTTTCCAGCCATCTATAGCTGTGAACTAAGGTTTACTGCATAGGAAATAGAAGAAAGTGATGGCCTCCACTTCTGGGTCTTGTCTCGAAAAGGAAGGGGACTAGCTTTCACTGTCCCCTTCTTCAGACGTCAGATTCCTGCCTGTGTGAGTGCAGTGATGAGTCTTTCCCACCATGTAAGAAATATTTTACACATGACAGAGCAATAAGATAGAATGAACCTGGACCCCCAATACCATACCACCCCAGACTGCTTATGTTTAAACTATTATGGGAGAGTTATGCTCTATCTTTTAAGCCACTGTTAAATTGGATCTGACTACAAAGCAAACAGATTCTCTAATACATGTCCCATTTAACTCAGCACAGAAGCCTACTGTGGGAGAACTGTTTCCATGAATGTTAGTCATCCTTCTAATTTAACCTACTGTGTGTGTCTCTATCTAATGAACAAGGTACTGATAGTCACTAGCAGAGATGGCATACATGGGCTCAATAAGGGATTTTTCCCTCCCAACGGCCCTCCCTGCCACTACTGAGTACTTAATTTTCCAGATGGTAGCAAACCATAGCACCAAAATATTCTAGTTGTCTGGGGTCCTGACAACAAGCTGCATCACGTAGATGCCTGTAACCTTTCATCATGTAGACTGAGCTTCCCAGGTTGGGCTCCTGGTAAAGAACCTGACTGCCAGTGCAGGAGACTTAAGAGACGTGGGTTTGATCACTGAGTCAGGAAATCCCTTGGAGGAGGGCATGTCAACCCATTTCAGTAATCTTGCCTGGAGAATCCCATGAACAGAGGAGCCTGGTGGGCTATAGTCCAAAGGGTTGCAAAGAGTTGGATGCTACTAAAGTGACTGAGCACACACACATCATGTTGACTGTAAGAATAGTCGTAGCTGACTCTTTACTTCCCCATGGACAGTAGCCTGCCAGAATCCTCTGTCCGTGGAATTTCCAGGCAAGAATACTGGAGTGGGTTGCCATTTCCTTCTCCAGGAGATCGTCCCAACCCAGGGATCAAACCTACATCTCCTGCATTGCAGGTGGATTCTTTATCTGCTGAGCCGTCAGGGAAGCCCATATTTGCCTTTACCCAGTGGGATTTTTCCTTTCTTCATTGCATGTTTCTAGAAGTGGTCTTTTTTTTGTTTTCCTTCTTCTTAGAAAAGTCCCTTCAACATTTCTTGTAAAGCTGGTTTGGTGGTGCTGAACTCCTTTAGCTGTTGACTAAAACTTCACCTCTATCAAATCTGAATGAAACTCTTGCTGGGTAGAATATCTTAGTTGCAGGTTTTTGCCTTTCATCACCTTAAGTATATCGTGCCTGCAGATTGTCTGCTGTCAGCTGATTGCCTTTTGGGAGTTCCCTTGTAGGTAACTTGTTGCTTTTTCACTGGCTGCTTTTAACTTTCTCTATCTGTAACTTTTTCTGTTTTAATTACAATGTTACTGGCGTGGTCTGCTTTGAGCTGATCTTGTTTGGGACTCTGCTTCCCAGACAGAGAGTTCCAGCTTGCTGATCCATTCCACCAGTTATCCACTGGTGGTGGAGCTGGCTTCTAGAACAGGTGGTTGTAGAGCTGGGGTCCCAGATCTCGTGTTGGCCAGCTGGTGGGCCGGGCCAGTTCCTGACATAGCTGACTACAGGGCTGGGCATATCCCAAAGCTGGTGTTGGCCTGGTGGTGACTAGGGCTGGACCCTACGTGGGGCTGGTGTCCAGGAGGTCTTGGGTTTAGTGCCAGCTTACTGGTGAGCAAAGACAGGTCCCCAGATCTGTGGCTGCAGAACCAAGAGCTAATGCTGGCCTGCTCATGGTTTGAGTGGATGGTGGTTTGGAAAGCTGCCAGGCTGTGGTGGTTCTGCGGCTGCAGCCTGTCCACTGAGGGTGGAGTCAGGCCCCAGGGTCTCTGGCTGAAGGACCCTGGGGCTCCAAGGTCTAGTGCCAATGTGTTGATATGCATGGCAGGTCCTGGGCTCTCGGGTGGAACTTGTCTGGGTCCTGGGATGGCTGAGAGCTCAGGCAGTCTTAAGGTAGCAAACCTGCTGGTGGGTGGGACTATGTCCCTGCCTGGCTCGTTGCTTGGCCTGAGGCATCCTAGTACTGGTGCCAAAAGACTGGTGGGCAGACCCAGGTCCCCAGGCTAATAAGCTAGAGGGTGGATTCTAAGATTGTTCTTGCCAACATCATTGTCCATGTGGTAGCATGAACACCTAAAAATATGAACAGCTGCTGCCAACATCTCTGTTCCCAGGGTGAGCTCTAGTTGCCTCTTGCCTCTCTGGAGACTTTCCAACGTCAGCAGGCAAGTCTGACTCAGGCTCCTTTCAAACTACTGCCAAAGCCCTGGGTCCCCCTGAGATTTTGTGTGTTCCTTTTAAGAGTGGAATTTCTATTTCCCACAGCCCTGTGGGCCTCCTAAAAGTAAATCCCACTGGCCTTCAAAACCAAACGTTCTGGGGGCTTGTCTTCCAGGACTGGGGAGCTGGGTGGGGGTTCAGACCACTTGTTCTTTGGGGAGGACCTCTGTGATTGTAATTATTTTCTCCTTTGTGAGTCACTCCTTGATGGCTCAGTAGGTACAGAACCAGCCTGCCAATGCAGGAGACACAGGAGACGTGGATTCCAGCTCTGGGCGGGGGAGAACCCTGGAGGAGGAAATGGCAACCTACTCCAGTATTCTTGCTGGAAAATTCCGAGGACAGAAGAGCCTGGCGGGCCACAGTCCATGGGGTCACAACACGACTGCGCATGTGGTGTATACACACACACCTCCCAGGGATATGGGTCTTGATTATACCATGCCTCTGCCCCTCCTTCCCATCTCATTGTGGTTCCTTCTTTATATCTTTAATTGTACGCAGTTTTTCCTGCTAGCCTTCCAGTTTACATAGTTGTAACTCTGGTGTGTCCCTGGCAGAAGATGAGCTTAGGGCCTTCCTACTCAGCTGTCTTGGCCCCACCTCCGGCCTTATCAAATCTTTTGTGTCCAAGTTAGACAAGATACAGATTCTGTCATAGGTTTATCACCTGGGTGAGATAAGGGACCAGAGCCCCCATTTTCTACCAGTGGTCTTTGCTGTGATTTTTAGGGGTCCTTTCACAGAGGGGTCCTTTCACAAGAGTCAGGGGGTAAGGAGACTAAGTTATTGATGGGAAACTGTCATTTCTCATACTGTGCCACTTCCTGCATGCTCAGTCACTTAGTCACGTCTGATTCTTTTATGACCCCTATAGCCTGCCAGGTTCCTCCATCCATGGAATTCTCCAGGCACAGACACTGCAGTGGGTTGCCATTTCCTTCTCCAGGGGATCTTCCCAACCCAGGGATCGAACCAGCGTCTCCTGCATTGGCAGGTGAATACTTTACCACTGAGCCACATGGGAAGCCCTGTGTCACTTCCTAACATATCTGAATTCAGAATATCCTGCTACTAATATTTCTCTCTCAACCAAAAAACATGATAGACAGCAAAAGACACCTGTGTATTTATGATGTCTTGATTAAAGAAAGCTTCTCCAGTATGAATGGTGTAAGATAGCTTGTTGTTCAGTCCTCCTGGGGTTTTACACCCTGATAAATGAACCAGAGTAAGATCCATGATCTGTGGAAAGTACACTTGTAATAAGTTAGAGTCTATTGTAAAAGGCGAGATAGGGAAGCAGAGACTCAGGAGTCCTCAAACTGAAACACATCTCAGCGGGACCGGTTGTAAGAAGCTGAGAATCTGGAAACTGATTCCCTCAAAACTTTCCATGCTGAAGTACCCCTTGGAATGTTTTTATGTACCTCTAAATTTACTGGAGTAACAGGCAAACTTGGCCTTGGAGTACAGAGTGAAGCAGGTTAAAGGCTAACAGAGTTCTGCCAAGAGAACGCACTGGTCATAACAAACACCCTCTTCCACAACACAAGAGAAGACTCTACACATGGACATCACCAGATGGTCAACACTGAAATCAGATTGATTATATCCTTTGCAGCCAAAGATGGAGAAGCTCTATACAGTCAGCGAAAACAAGACCAGGAGCTGACTGTGGCTCAGATCATGAACTCCTTATTGCCAAATTCAGACTTAAATTGAAGAAACTAGGGAAAACCACTAGACCATTCAGGTATGACCTAAATCAAATCCCTTATGATTAAACACTGGAAGTGCGAAATAGATTTAAGGGACTAGATCTGATAGACAGAGTGCCTGATGAACTATGGACAGAGGTTCATGGCATTGTACAGGAGACAGGGATCAAGACCATCCCCAAGAAAAAGAAATGCAAAAAACCAAAATAGCTGTCTGAGGAGGCATTACAAATAGCTCTGAAAAGAAGAGAGGTGAAAGGCAAAGGATAAAAGGAAAGATATACCCATTTGAATGCAGAGTTCCAAAGACTAGCCAGGAGAGATAAGAAAACCTTCCTCAGCGATCAATGCAAAGAAATAGAGGAAAACAATAGAATGGGAAAGACTAGAGATCTTCATAAGAAAACGAGAGATACCAAGGGAACATTTCATGCAAAGATGGGCTCAATAAAGGGCAGAAATGGTATGGACCTAACAGAAGCAGAAGATATTAAGAAGAGGTGGCAAGAATGCACAGAAGAACTGTACAAAAAAGATCTTCACAACCCAGATAATCTTGAAGGTGTGATCACTCACACTCACCTAGAGCCGGCATCCTGGAATGTAAAGTCAGGTGGGCCTTAGGAAGCATCACTAGGAACAAACCTAGTGGAGGTGATGGAATTCCAGTTGAATTCCATCCTAAATCCTATTCCTATTTCAAATCCTAAAAGATGATGCTGTGAAAGTGCTTCACTCAATATGTCAGCAAATTTGGAAAACTCAGCAGTGGCCACAGGACTGAAAAAGGTCAGTTTTCATTCCAATCCCAAAGAAAGGCAATGCTAAAGAATGCTCAAACTACCACACAATTGCACTCATCTCACACGCTAGTAAAGTAATGCTCAAGATTTTCCAAGTCAGGCTTCAGCAATATGTGAACCATGAACTTCCAGATGTTCAAGCTGGTTTTAGAAAAGGCAGAGGAACCAGAGATCAAATTGCCAACATCCACTGGATCATTGAAAATGCAAGAGAGTTAAAAAAAAAACATCTATTTCTGCTTTATTGACTATGCCAAAGCCATTGACTGTGTGGATTACAACAAACTGTGGAAAATTCTGAAAGAGAAGGGAATAACAGACCACCTGACCTGCCCCTCGAGAAACCTGTATGCAGGTCAGGAAGCAACAGTTAGAACTAGACATGGAACAACAGACTGGTTCCAAATAGGGAAAGGAGTGCATCAAGGCTGTGTATTGTCACCCTGCTTATATAACTTATATGCATAGTACATCATGAGAAACGCAGGGCTGGATGAAGCACAAGCTGGAATCAAGATCGCCGGGAGAAATATCAATAACTTCACCTATGCAGGTGACACCACCCTTAAGGCAGAAAGTGAAGAAGAACTAAAGAGCCTCTTGATGAAAGTGAAAGAGGAGAGTGAAAAAGTTGGCTTAAAGCTCAACATTCAGAAAACTAAGATCATGACGTCCAGTCCCATCACTTCATGGCAAATAGATGGGGAAACAGTGGAAACAGTGGCTGACTTTATTTTTCTTGGCTTCAAAATCACTGTGGATGGTGATGCAGCCATGAAATTAAAAGATGCTTACTCCTTGGAAGCAAAGTTATGACCAACCTAGACAGCATATTAAAAAGCAGAGATATTACTTTGCCAACAAATGTCTGTCTAGTCAAGGCTATGGTTTTTCCAGTAGTCATGTATGGATGTGAGAGTTGGACTACAAAGAAGCTGAGTGCCGAAGAATTGATGCTTTTTTTTTTTTGAATTGATGCTTTTTAACTGTGATGTTCGAGAAGACTCTTGAGAGTCCCTTGGACTGCAAGGAGATCCAACCAGTCCATCCTAAAGGAGATCAGTCCTGGGTGTTCATTGGAGGGACTGATGTTGAAGCTGAAACTCCAATACTTTGGCCACCTGATGCGAAGAGTTGACTCACTTGAAAAGCCCCTGATGCTGGGAGGGATCGGGGGCAGGAGGAGAAGGGAATGAAAGAGGATGAGATGGTTGGATGGTATCACCAACACAATGGACATGGGTTTGGGTGGACTCCGGGAGTTGGTGATGGAGAAGGAGGGCTGGCGTGCTGTGGTTCATGGGGTCACAGAGTCGGACACAACTGAACTGAACAGTTTGAAAAACCACTATAATTTAGGATATGTTAATGATTAAATTTTTCAGCAAACTGATTTACTATAGAATATGAAAAGTTGTTTTGACAAAACTGGCGGAGTAAGCGTGCTGTAGGAAATCCCTGACTTGCAGCTGTATAATCTTATGCCATTGGTCAGTACAGGGAGGAGTTTGTGTCATCTCCCACTGGAAAGGGGTGGTGCAATTGTGTGTGGGAGAGATGAACCATGCAGTGACAGGAAGGCTTCAGATGTATGAGATGGGCAGGTGGGCACAATGGAGTGGACAGTTTTTGGCGTACTGTTCAGCTCACCACACTTTGTTTCTTTGCAACCTTCCACTGGTACACAGGGTTGGGCTGTCATGTCTGTAATACATGAATCTGTCCCCCTAAGAATAGATACTTGATATGGAGATTGATACTCAACCTAAGCTAAACCAATCAGATTTTCTGAGGACTTTGAAATTTTGGACTAAAAGTCACCCAGAATATGAATTTTAGACCTGAGTTACACTAATGGCAGAATTCTAGAAAGAAGAACTCCTATTCTTTGAAGTTTCCTGATTTCTGACATTTCAGAGGCTTAGGTTTTTAGTAGTCCCTTATATTTCATGCAATATTACAGCAGCATCACAGTACCATTTTTTTCATTTGGTAATACTACATAAATAAGTAGGTCAATGAAACAGAATGAAATCCAGAAATAGACCCACATACATTGAATTTAATGAGAATATGACAGTGTTAATACAAGACTATTATAAAATTAGTACTCAAAACTTAGTGGAGAAAGGAATAGTTTGACAGATGGAGTTGAGAGAATCTCATTTCTTTTCTTAAAATATACTTAAGATATTATTTTTATCCCAAATATCTCAATGAAAAAAATTACATAAGGTATATGAAGAGGATTTTCCTTGTCTGTTTTCTTCAAAGATTGCATTCAAGTCTTTCTTGGAAATGTATAACTTTGGGAGCTGACTTTATGCTGAGTGCAGATTTGGGGCCTGGGATTATTTTAAGGATTGAAGTTCATAAGCTGTTGCTTTGAAAATTTTTTTTAAATTTTGGCTATGCCAAAACTTAGTAGATGGCTGGTCTACTAGCAAGAACCACAGCCAAAAACTTCATCCAGACATGATTTTCAGTGTATCTGCCTGTCATTTACTTAGCTGCACCCCTCCCCCACCCTGTTCTGCATCCCTCCCATCCACAGCTGGCTTTACCCCATCTGGAGGATAACGCTCAATCTGAACTTCTCTAACCAGTTTGCTCCTGTTTTCTAGCTGAAGATTCTGAGGAGAATGGAAGGAATAGGCATTGAGGTACAGTCTTCAGTAAGGCTTTCATTTTACAGCAACCAAATAAACAGCTCTACTATGGGACACAGAAGGAGTTAGCTTTTTCAAGCTCCAAGCCACAGTAGTCAGGACTTTTCACTGCAGGGTGCAACAGAAAGCAGCGTCCTATATATCCAGGCTGAACCATACTCAGGTTTGATTATAATTAAAGGGGAAGGGGTCAATATTACTTTATAAGAGGTGTTGTGGTCTTCCAGGCACAAACTGTTTACCTATCTTTTCCTGAAGCTAACAGCCATAGGTGCTCAATACTTACATTCAATAACTTATTAAAGATTGTCAAATACTGCTCATATTCAAATACTGTTTCTTCTTCTTCTGTTATCTGATGGATTGCTTCCATAAAGAGAAACTTCACATCATCTATTATTTGGTTACCTACTATTACAGTTTATACAGGAAAGGCAGGCTAAATGCTTGATTGTTTTCTTTTATTTACCAGTTTTCAAAATAAAGAGATAGTTTCTAAGCATCCTCCAATGATGACCAAATAACCAAGTAGTTTTCTGTATCAAGATGAAATCACAGTTTTAAATATATTTGATGTGTAGTATATTTGATTCATTGTAGTTATCTTCCTCAGTAATACTCAAAATTATTCCATCTTTGGTCAGTAGGAGCCAATAATGCTACCACCAGTGATTCCTGGAAAGAGTTACAAATTCTTTTGAATGTGTTCTCCATCCTCACCCCACTTTTCTGCAATTGTTGTTGTTAAGTTGCTCGGCTGTTTCCAACTCTGTGCCCCCATGGACTACAGCATGCCAGGCTTCCCTCTCCTTTACTATCTCCAGGAATTTGCTCAAATTCATGTCTGTTGAGTCAGTGATGCTATCCAAACAACTCATCCTCTATCACCCCTTTCTCCTCCTGCCCTCAATCTTTCCCAGCATCATGGTCTTTTTCGATGAATCGGCTCTTTGCATCAGGTGGCCAAAGTACTGGAGCTTCAGCTTTAGCATCAGTCCTTCCAATGAGCATTCAGGGTTGATTTCCTTTAGGATTGACTGGTTTGATCTCTATGCTGTCCAAGGAACTCTCAAGAGTCTTCTCCAACACCACAGTTCGAAAGCATCAATTCTTCGGTGCTCAGCATTCTTTATGGTGCAACTCTCACATCCGTACATGACTACTGGAAAAGCCATAGCTTTGACTACACAGACCTTTGTTAACAACTGTGCTACACCTATATTGTCAGAGCACTCAGCTACCACTCACTATAGACTCTTCCTTATGTCTCTTATTTCAGTTCAGTTCAGGTCAGTTCAGTCTCTCAGTCATGTCTGACCCTTTGTGACCCCATGGACTGCAGCACACCAGGGTTCCCTGTCCATCACTAACTCCCAGAGCTTGTTCAATCTCTTGTTCATTGAGTCGGTAATGCCATCCAACTGTCTCATCTTCTGTTGACCCCCTTCTCCGCCTGCCTTCAATCTTTCCCAGTATCAGAGTCTTTTCAAATGAGTCAGTTCTTTGCATCAGGTGGCCAAAGTACTGGAGCTTCAGCTTCAGCATTAGTCCCTCCAATGAATACTCAGGGCTGATTTCCTTTAAGATGGACTGGTTGTATCTCCTTGCAGTCCAAGGGACTCTCAAGAGCCTGCTCCAACACCACAGGTCAAAAGCATCAATTCTTCAGTTCTCAGCTTTCTTTATGGCCCAACTCTTACATCTGTACATGACTACTGGAAAAACCATAGCTTCAACCATATAAAACCTGTGTCAGTAAAGTAATGTCTCTGCTTTTTAATATGCTGTCTAGCTTGGTCATAGCTTTTCTTTCAAGGAGCAAGCGTCTTTAATTTCATAGCTGTAGTCACCATCTGCAGTGATTTTGGAGCCCAAGAAAATAGTCTGTCACTGTTTCCATTGCTTCCCCATCTATTTGCCATGAAGTGAGGGCACCAGATGCCATAATCTTAGTTTTCTGAATGTTGAGTTTTAAGGCAGGTGTTTCACTCTCCTCTTTCACTTTCATCAAGAGGCTCTTTAGTTCCTCTTCAATTTCTGCCATAAGGGTGGTGTCATCTGCATATCTAAGGTTATTGATATTTCTCCTGACAATTTTGATTCCAGCTTGTGCTTCATCCAGCCCAGGATTTTGATGTACTCTGCATATAAGTTAAATAAGCAGGGTGACAATACACAGCCTTGACGTACTCCTTTCCCAGTTTGAAACCAGCCCATTGTTCCATGTCTGGTTCTAACTGTTGCTTCTTGATCTGCATATAGATTTCTCAGGAGGCAGGTAAGGTGGTCTGGTATTCCCATCTCTTTAAGAATTTTCCACAGTTTGTTGTGATCTACACAGTCAAAGGCTTTGGTGTAGTCAATAAAGCAGAAGTAGATGTTTTTTAATTTAGTTTTTTTTTTCATTTAAAATCTCTCATTTAATCTAGTTTACATAGAAATTATATGTTTATCATCAGTTATTTATCCTGTCTCTTAAGAATTCTGCTTGCTTCAATCTCCTTTTCTTTTTTTAAAAAAGTACTTGTTTATTTACTTATTTGGCTATGTCAGATCTTAGGGCAGGATGCAAGATTTTTTAGTTGTGACATGAACACTCTTAGTTGCAGCATGTGGGATCTAGTTCCCTGACCAGGGATCAAACCTTGGCCCCTGCATTGGGAGGTCAGAGTCTTAGCCAGTGAACCACCAGAGAAGTCTCTCAATCCCCTTTTCCAGTAGATTCATAATGAATACTATTCCCTGAGTTCTTACATGTTGATCACAGCTTGTAAAGATAAAAATTCCTTGCCTCATGTTTTCTTTCTTTGAGTATCTTAAATATATTGCTAAAGTTTCTTCAAGCATAAAGCACTGATGTTAAAAAGTTTAAAAACAATATTATTTTCTTCCCTAAGTAACTTGGGCTTTTTCTCTAAGTCCCTAAAGTATCTTTTTTCTTTCCCTTAAAAGTCCATGATGGTAATTCTGGGTTAGTTTTATCAGAAAAACTAAATGTCCTCTTAATATTTGATTTCAATTTTCATTTTATTTCAATTTCTTATTTCAAAGAGGTTTCATCATGATTTTCTTCTGATATTCCATATATATACACATATATATGTATATATACATAATTGTCTCTGCCTTTCTTATTGTTCCTTGAATCCTCTTCATCTCTCTCATCTTCCATTGTATTTTTAAAAATTTCCCTTCTTTTTATCTTCCATTGAGGCATTATCTTGTATTCTTTCTAGTTTTGCTTTTATTTTAGTTCTATTTCTTAATAATTTTGCTTTAATTTTTTTTTAGTTCTGTCACCTCAGATAAATTCTAATTTATTTGTCTAATTAACTTATTTGATTTCTTTGTGTCTACTAGCTTGATTTGAAATATTAGCTTTTAATCTATTTTATGGGAATTTTTTTGGACATTATTTCATAATTTATAGGAATACTGTTCTTTTTTTTTTTCTTTAATTTTGATGGAATTTGATTTCCATCTTTTCTGATGCTGAATTTTTATGTCAAAATCATTTAGAAAGCTCCTAAGCTTCTAGAAAGAAGATGTTTTTCTGGATAGCTTTTTCAGTTTAAGTTTCTGTCCAAACTTTGATAGCACTATAGCCAAACCTTATACTTTTGAGTTTTCTTGCATTGATATTTTTTCAAAGCATTCAAGAACATGTCAGGTTACATTTTGAAACCTCCTGAGTGTTCCCTCCTGCCTCCACCCCACTATTCATCTGGATGTACCTTTTCTTTTGCCCTTGGTATCTGTGTTCTGCTAAATTTTTGATTTTATTCCCAGATGTTTCCCCTCTTTGAGGAATTTTGTCCTAGAAGGGAGTTTACTTAGAGAAGGTATATGGCCCAGACAGCCTTTTCAGTTTCTGCTACACTCCTATCACAGAAAGACATGTAATATTGACTTCAGCAAGAAAAAAAATAAAGAAAAATTAAGATATTAAAAATGTACTGATTTAGAAAAAGTCACAAAGTTCTCTGAGGAAAGGCCTTTTCCTGACCATTAGAAAACTAACAAAAATAATTTTAAAGTAAGAGAAATTCCTCAAAATTTCATGCAGAAATCACCATATATTTAACATTTTTCTTATAAGTAACAGAAACCACTTTTAACTAACTGAAACAAAAAAGGATCATTTACCCTAAGGAAGAAGAGCTGATTCAAATAGCCTGAGAGTAGGGTGCAACCAGGCCAGGAAGTCTTCCTGCCCCAGCATTCAATTCTGCTTTAATCCTTGGGTGGGGAAGTTCGCCTGGAGAGGGAATGGCACCCCACTCCAGTCCTCTTGCCTGGAGAATCCCATGGACGGAGAAGCCTGGTGGGCTACAGTCCACGGGGTCGCAAAGAGTCGGACACGACTGAGCGGCTATCAATTTCTTTCTTTCTTTCCACTTTTTTCTCCTCTCTTACAACACGCTAGCTTAGGCTACATCCTAGTTCACAAAGTGGAAGTATCTACTGACATCTTCTGAGTTTCCATCTCCTTTGTTCCAAAAAGCAGCAAAATAGGGCTAGGAATTGTTAGTCTAAGTCCTGAGTGCCTGCGGACGGATTCTGATTGATCCTGAGTGTATCACAAGAGAGTGGGGCCAGGTTGTTAGAAAAAGTATTCTCACTGTGATCAAATGATGGCACAGGATCAAGCCTAATGATGAGATGGAGGGGCAGGGCAAATGGAAAGATGGGTTAGTTCCTGGGAAAAGGGAGTCAAACAATAAAAATGGGTATGAAATACAGATTTCCATTTTCACCAATATTAGACATGTATATTGGACACATGTGGTATGGCTATAAAGACTCAGGGGTTAAAAAAAAAAAAACCTGGTTCAAAAACTTGGAGCATGAGTAAAAACTAAGAGATCTTTTCTACTCCATCTCCATCTCCAACATTATTTTTTGAAACAAAATCAAGACTGTGAGAACTAAAATTGATGCCCGGGAGGTTAGAAAGAACAAAAACAACTTAAAACTAAATACCCAAACTGAATCTTGAGTTTTAAGCAGGATGTTTGCTGAGTACTATTTTGCCACCTTTTCAGAAGCAAATTTAGACTCTCCAGTAATGTCAGAATTATATGAGCTTCTGAAATACTTTGTTTAAATGAAAACAGACAGGTTAGCTACTGAACTTAACATAAGCAAAACTGCATAAAATGCATATTTTGGAAGCAAATACTTTATAAGCTTAGCTACTGTCTCCGCTTGAGAAAGGTTAGCTATCTGAAATAACTTTGGTCAGTGACAGTGTAACTGGCAGCAACAGTGAGAAGGTTTGAATCCTCAAAAGATGCATTTTCAGAGGAATACAAGCTTCAGATCCTAGAATCAATTTACTGTCAGCTGTCACTGAGATTTATTATATACTGTTTTACCTTTTTTTTTTTCTTTCAGTTTTAGATGAACAGAGTGATAAATCCTCTTAGACATTGGAAGCAAATAATTTGAAGATAAAACTTTCAATTCTTCTGTCATATTCTTGATAAAGTCTTCTTGGGGAAGATACATACCATTCTTATGTTTAAGTATGTACGGTACCTAAGTTTTAAAAACAGATTTCAAACTTAAAATACAGGTATGAATTTACACTGTGTAAAAAGTTACATGGGTTTCCCAGGTAGCTCAGGGGTAAACAATTCACCTGCAATGTGGGAGGCTTGTGTTTGATCCCTGGGTCTGGAAGATACCCTGGAGCAGGAAAATCCAGCCCAGCCCGGTATTCATGCCTGGAAAAATCCATGGACAGAGGAGCCTGGTGGACTATAGTCTATGGAGTTGCAAAGACACAACTTAGCAACTAAACCACAACAAAATGTTATATACCCATTCCTGAGGTGGGCTCCTTATCGTAAGAAAATCCTTCCAGACAATGAATTGTGTTTGTTCATTTGTGGTGAGGCAAGTTGGCACCTGCTTCTCCATTTTCAAAAACAAAGAATTTTCGTCCAACTGTGCTACTCCAGTGGTTCAGTACATCTCAGTCACTCACCTGTGTCCTACTCTTTGTGACGCCATGAACTGCAGCGCGCCAGGCTTCCCTGTCCATCACCAGCTCCCGGAGTTTACCAAAACTCATGTCCATTGAGTCAGTGATGCCATCCAACAATCTCATCCTCTGTCATCCCCTTCTCCTCCTGCCTTCAATCTTTCCCAGCATCAGAGTCTTTTCAAATGAGTCAGGTGGCCAAAGGATTGGAGTTTCAGCTTCAACATCAGTCCTTCCAATGAACACCCAGGACTGATTTCCTTTACGATGGACTGGTTGAATCTCCTTGCAGTCCAAGGGACTCTCAAGAGTCTTCTCCAACACCACAGTTCAAAAACATCAATGGTTCGGCACTCAGCTTTCTTTACAGTCCAACACTCACATCCATATATGACTACTGGAAAAATCATAGCCTTGACTAGACGGACCTTTGTTGGCAAAGTAATGTCTCTGCTTTTTAATATGCTGTCTAGCTTGGTCATAGCTTTTCTTCCAAAGAGCAAGCATCTTTTAATTTCATGGCTGCAGTCACCATCTGCAGTGATTTTGGAACCCCAAAAAATAAAGTCTCTCACTGTTTCTATTGTTTCCCCATCTATTTCCCATGAAGTGATGGGATGATGTCATGATCTTAGTTTTCTGAATGTTGAGTTTTAAGCCAAGTTTTTCACTCTCCTCTTTCACTTTCATAGAGAGACTCTTCAGTTCTTCTTTGCTTTCTGCCATAAGGGTGGTGTCATCTGCATATGTGAAGTTATTGATATTTCTCCCGGCAATCTTGATTCCAGCTTGTGCTTCATCCAGCCCAGCATTTCACATGATGCACTCTGCATATAAGTTAAATAAGCAGGGTGACAATACACAGCCTTCACGTACTCCTTTCCCGATTTGGAACCCGTCTGTTGTTCCATATCCAGTTTTAACTGTTGCTTCTTAACCTTCATACAGATTTCTTAGGAGGCCAGTAAGGTAGTCTAGTATTCCCATCTCTTGAAGAATTTTCCAGCTTGTTGTGATCCACACAGTCAAAGATTTTGGCATGGTCAATAAAGCAGAAGTAGATGTTTTTCCGGAATGCTCTTGCTTTTTCTATGATCCAGCAGATGTTGGCAATTTGATCTCTGGTTCCTCTGCCTTTTCAAAATCCAGCTTGAACATCTGGAAGTTCATGGTTCATGGTTAAATTGAAGAAAGTAGGGAAAACCACTAGACCATTCAGGCATGATCTAAATCAAATCCCTTATGATTATACAGTGGAAGTGAGAAATAGATTCAAGGGATTAGATCTAATAGACAGAATACCTGAAGAACTATGGACAGAGGTTCATAACATTGTTCAGGAGGCAATGATCAAGACCATCCCCAAGAAAAAGAAATGCAAAAAGGCAAAATGATTGCCTGAGGAGGCCTTAGAAATAGCTGAGACAAGAAGAGAAGTGAAAGGCAAAGAAGAAAAGGAAGGATATACCCAGTTGAATGCACAATTCCAAAGATTAGCAAGGAGTGATAAGAAAGCCTCCCTCAGTGATCAGTGCAAAGAAATAGAGGAAAACAATAGAATGGGAAAAACTAGAGATGTCTTCAAGAAAATGAGAGATACCAAGGGAATATTTCATGCAAAAATGGGTACAATAAAGGACAGAAATGATATGGACCTAACAGAAGCAGAAGATATTAAGAAGAGGTGGCAAGAATACACAGAAGAACTATATAAAAAGGACCTTAATGGCCCAGGTAACCTCAATGGTGTGATCACTCACTTGAAGCCAGACATCCTGGAATGTGAAGTCAAGTGGGCCTTAGGAAGAATCACTACGAACAAAGCTAGTGGAGGTGATAGAATTCCAGCTGAGCTATTTCAAATCCTAAAAGATGATGCTGTGAAAGTGCTACACTCAATATGCCAGCAAATTTGGAAAACTCAGCAGTGGTCACAGGACTGGAAAGGGTCAGTTTTAATTCCAATCCCAAAGGAAGGCAATGCCAAAGAATGTTCAAACTACTGCACAATTGTACTCATCTCACATGCTAGCAAAGTAATGCTTAAAATTCTCCAAGTCAGGCTTCAACAGTATGTGAACCATGATCTTCAAGATGTTCAAGCTGGGTTTGGAAAAGGAAGTAGAAACATCTTTAACCCTCTTTTATTAGACTGTGATCCCCCTCTTCAAAAGCAAGAAGTTCTCATTCTAGTTTGCTTCCCAATTCTTTGTTAATCTAGAAATCAGAAAAACATCAAGGCAGTTGCTTCTAATGCGGATGGAAAGTGAAACAGGCAAGTGAGAGGGTTTTCATCTGTTCACACAGAGAAAGAAAGATGACAGTGCTGTGAGTATTGAATATTCACATTGAATTTTTTTTTCACGTTGAATATTGAATAAGGTTGAATTTATCCAATTTGACCATCCATTATTCTAAGTTTGTCTCTCTGCTTTTATGTTAAAATAACTTTAAAAAAAAACTAACGATAATAATGGGTAGGAAAAAACAACTAGTGATGATAATGGGTAGAAAAATTTTTGTTTTATTTTGATATTTTGATATTTTAATAATGTCCTTTGACACTGGCTTGTGGGCTTTCCTGGTGACTCAGATGGTAAAGCATCTGCCTGCAATGCACGAGACCCGGGTTCGATCCCTGGGTTGGGAAGATTCCCCTGGAGGAGGGAATGGCAACCCACTCCAGTACTCATGCCTGGAAAATTTCCAAGGACTGAGGAGCCTGGTAGGCTACAGTCCATGGGGGTCGCAAAGAGTCGTATGCGACTAAGCAACTTCACTTTCTTTCACTTTTGACACTGGCAAAATAAGGTCACAAAATCACAGGGTTGGGAGCTAGTTTCCTGACATACAGGATAAACAAATCTCCCTGTGGAAGATATTTCCATTTTCCTCTCCTGTGTGCTCCACCTGTGGCCAGGGCTGATTCAGCAATTCTCAGTCTGTCACTCTGCCATGATACTGTGAACAGTTACTCTGAGAACAGACTGCTAAAAGAACTTAAATAATCATCAAAAGGGAAACAGTTAAAAATACCATAGTGCTAGGGACATCATGCCGCAGTTATGAAGAATGAGGCTGATGTAAGTGAATGACAGATAAAGCCCTCTCTGACCACATATTTTATGAAAGGGTGTACTGTTTATCCAGTGTATAGTCTGAGTTCGCCAGAGAAACAGAACCAATCAATATATATTCTCTAAATACACAGACAGATACATATATCTATATATCTGTGTCTGTTGCTGCTGTTCAGTCGGTAAATTATGTCCGACTCTTCTGCAGCCCCATGGACTGTAGCCCACAAGGCCCCTCTTTCCATCAGATTTCCTAAGCAAGAATACTGGAGTGGGTTGCCACTTCCTTCTCCAGGAGATCTTCCCAACCCAGGGATCAAACCCATATCCTTTGACCGCTGCGCCACCTGGGAAGCACATCTGTATCTGTATCTTACATGGTAAGAGAAAGATTACTTTAAGGAATTGGCTTACACAATTATGGAGGCTGATAAGTCCAAGATCTGAAGCTGGCAAGCTATAGACCAGAGAGAGCCTGTAGTGAAAGTTCCAGTCCAAGTCCAAAGGCCTGAAATTCAGGAGAGCAGATGGTGTAAGTTCAAGTCCAAGTTAAGAGTTCAAAGGCAGGAGAAGACTGATGTCCCAGCTTGAAAATAGACTGGCAGAGAAAAAGAACTCTTTTGTACTCAGCTTTTGATTCTATTCAGGCATTCAGTGGACTGGATGAAGTTCATCCACATTGGGAAGAGCAATCTGCCTTATTCAGTCTACTGATTCAGATGTTAATCTCATCCAAAAATGTTTAACCAAATATCTGGGCATCCTGTGAATTACTGACACACAGAATTAATCATCACAAGGCTACTCCTTGTCAACTTGTCATTCATGCATCTTCCTCAATTATACATACCTAAAGCCTCAAAAAAAAAAAGACATTAACAAGATCCTAATTCCATCTAACATGATAAGACTATTTTGTGTACAATCAGAAATGTACTGATCCTTTCTGCAGAAGTAATGTGATGTCCTTAAATGATGTTTACTCTTCTCCTTGATATCCTGTAACTTAAATACTATGACATAAAGTCAATACAGCTATGTTACATGATTAGGGAGTACAAAGGGAAAGAAAACGAAGATACTTGCTTTATACACACACACATTCACACACATTCATAACAAAATAAGGAATACTCATGACAATTGCAGTCCCTATTTCTGTAACTGGTCATGTGGTCACAGCTAGTATTTATAGCTACCTTCTTCCACCATGGGCTTCCCTGATTGCTTAGATGGTAAAGAATCTGCCTGCAGTGTGGGAGACCTAGGTTAAGTCTCTGAGTTGGGAAGATACCCTGGAGAAGGCAATGGCTACACACTCCAGAGTTTTTGCCTAGAGAATTATATGGACAGAGGAGCCTGGCAGGCTCCAGTCCATGGCTTCACAAAGAGTCAGACACAACTGAGGAAATAACACTTTCACTTTTCTTCCACTGCCCATTCTCTATTCCCCTTGCCTTTGGTAAATACCTCAGCTGGTAGTGACTCTTAACACACTGAAGTGATCAAACATTCCTGAAAGATCTGGGCCACAGGTAGTCCTGCCTGGATTCGGTTATTGTTTGCTACTGACCTTAATCACAAGGCATGGTAATATTGATACCTCCTTAAGGGATCTTCTGTATTCCAGACACACTCTTCCATATCTCTGTTGCGGAGTAAAGTCCATCTTTCTCTTGGTAATCAGGACCAGTCATCTCAGCCAGCATAATAACACACTGCATTTCCTGTTGAGTCAGAGGTATGAGGAGTCCAAAGTGACCAGACAGCAATTTTAAATTTCAGTTCAGTGAAATCTTATTCTATCTCCTGATGAAAGCATTTTTCTCTTTGGCCTAAGATTTCTAAGCCAGTAGAACATAAGGTCATGGGAGAAAGAAGCAAAAAAAAAATTTTTAATGTGGACCATTTTGTTAAAAATTATTTATTTTTAATTAAGTATAATTGCTTTACAATGTTGTGTTGGTTTCTGCAATATATCAACATGCATCAGCCATAGGGATACATATGTCTCCTCCCTCTTGAATCTCCCTCCCGCCTTCCACCCCATCCCATCCCTCTAGGATGTCACAGAGCCTCAGTTTGTGTTCCCTGAGTCATAGAGCAAATTTCCACTGGCTGTCTATTTTGATGCGGGCCAGTTTTAAAGTCTTTATTGAATTTGTTGCAATATCACTTCTGTTCTTTTATGAAGTTTTTTTGGTGTTATGGCCACAAAGTATGTGAGATCCTAGCTCCACAAACAGGGACTGAACCCACACCTCCTGCATGGGAAGGCAAAGTCATAGCTACTGGGCCACCATGGAAGTCCCAAGAAGCAAAACTTTTGCTAGTGGGTCACTAGGGGTCATAGTGAGCAGGTGCAGTCATGTCTGACTCTTTGTGACCCTACGAACTGTAGCCCACCAGGCTCCTCTGCCCATGGTATTCTCCAGGCAAGAATACCGGAGTGGGTAGCAATTCCCTTCTCCAGAGAATCTTCCCAACCCAGGGATTGAACCAGCGTCTCCTGTGTTACAGGCAGATTCTTTACTGTCTGAGCCAGCAGGGGAGCCCACAGTGAGTAGAGCCACTTCCACCCTTGATTCACGAATCTCAGCTTTGGGAGACACAGCAACAAACAGTGCATTCAAGGCCGTCACAGCCTTCTGGAGAAACCTGACCCAGGCCTGCAAGGTACTGCCATCTGCTGGATGCTGTAACTGATTCTTCAAAAGGACATCCCACCATTCCATCAAGCCAGCTGCTTCAGAACAGTGAAGAATAGGTAAGGCAGTGAACTCCATGAGCATGGGGACACTGACACACTCCTTTTGCTGTGAGGTCAGCTCCTTGACCAGAAACAGTGCTATGTAGACTGCCATGATGGTTGATAAGGTGTCCTGTAAGTAAGATGGTAGTTCTGGTAGAAGCATTGTGTGCAGAGAAAGGCAAGTCTTATATCCAGAGAACAGATCTACTCCAAGAACAAGATACTGCCCCCTCCACGATGGAAGTGGTCCAGTGTAATCAGCCTGCTAGCAGGTAGTTGGCTGATCACCCTGGGGGACAGTGCCCTATCTAAGACTCAGTGTTGGTCTCTGCTGCCAGATGGGATACTCAGCAGTGGCCATAGCCAGGTCAGCCTGGTTGAGTTGAAGTCCATGTTGCTGAGCCCGTGCATAACTTCCATCCTTGGCACTATAGCCACTTTGCTCACCAGCCCACTGAGTTATGATGTGGGTAGCTGGGAAGGAGGCCGCCTGTCTTCCACAGACAGGGTCATCCTACCCACTTGATCATTAAAATCCTCTTCTGCTTAGTTTACCCTAGGGTGAGCATTCATATGGGACTCAAATATCTTCATGTTTTCAGTTATTCAGAGACATCTATCTATATACCTCTTACCCAGATTTCCTTGTCACCATTCACGTTCCTTCTGAGTCCCTGACCATCCAGAAAAACCACCGGCCGCAGCCATGCATTAGTACATAGTCACATGTCTGGTCATTTCTCCTTCCAAGCAAAATGAACAATGGCGCAATGCTCAAAGTTCTGTCCACTGGGAGCATTTTCCTTCAGCTTCAGGGATGTCCCAGAAAGGGGCTGTGGTCTGCAGCTGACTACATTCCAGTGATGCATGCATATTGTGTAGAACCATCTGTAAATCTAAGTCTTCCTCCGTCAAGTGATCAGTCATAGAGAACTCTCCATGGGGCCATAGGTACAGGCAGGGAGAGAGAAGAAAGTGTAGCAGAAATGGGGACCACGGGCACTTGGGCCACTACTTCAAGTAACGTACACGTGCCCTCAGGGCCTACTTGGGTACCTCCCATGAATATCATTTCCATTTCATGATAGAGTGCTGCTGCACAAGCCCAAATTAATGGCTTGGTGAGTCAGATCACACCTAGCTTGTGATGAGCATCTTAGGTCTTACGGTAACTTGCTGGTGTATGGTCAAGCATTCAGTCCCTACTAAGGCCTAGTATCAGGCCAAGAGCTATTTCTCAAAAGAAGAGTAGTTATCTGCAGAGGTTGGCAGGGCTTCACTGCAAAATCCTAAATGTCTGCTCTGTGGTTCACCTTTAGGGGCATTCCTGGTGGTTCAGATGATAAAGGACCTGCCTGCAATGCCGGACACTGGGTTTAATCCCTGGGTTGGGAAGATCCCCTGGAGAAGGGAATGGCTACCCACTCCAGTATTCTTGCCTGGGAAATTCCATGGACAGAGGAGCCTGATGGGCTACAGTCCATGGGGCCACAAAAAGTCAGACACAACTGAGTGATCAACACTTTTACTTTGTTTAGGGACCTTCCAAAGGCTTCAAATCACACCCCCATCTGCCACTGACACTTCAGATAATGTTGGATCAGCTGGATCTTGTGACTCAAGGATCAGAGCAGCTTGTATATCAGCCTAGACCAGTTGCAGAGTCTTCTGTTTTTTTGGATCCACTTAAAACTGGTCAGTTTTCAGGTCAGTAAGAAATGGGCTGGAGTAATTCACCTAAATAAGAATTATGTTGCCTCTGAGAATCAAGGAGGCCCACCAGGCATTGTGTTTCTTTCTTGGTTTTAGGAGCGGCCAAATGCAACAATTTATCCTTCACATTAGACAGGATACCTTGACATGCCCTATACTACTAGACCCTGCAAATGTCCCTGAATTTAGAGGGCCTCTAAATTTCTGTCAGATTTATTTATCACCTGCTGACATGCAAATGTCTTGCCAATAAGTCCAGAGTACTTGCTATTTTTTGCTCACTATGTCAAAGCAGCATAATGTCTTCAATGTAATGCAACAGTGTGACACCTTCTGGGTTTCCCAGGTGGTGCAAGTGGTAAAACATCTGCCTGCCAATGCAGGAGATGCAGGAGATATGGGTTCTATTCCTGGGTCAGGAAGATCCCCTGGAGAAGGAAATGGCAACCCACTCCAGTATTCTTGCCTAGAAAATTTCATGGACAGAGGAGCCTGGTAGGCTACAGTCCATGGGGTCACAAAGTCGGACACGACTGACTGAGCATGCACGCACGTGACATCTTATAGAAGGGGAAGGCAGTCAAGAGTCCTAAGACCTAAACTAAGACACAGGGTGAAAGAGTTGATACACCCCTGACACAAGAGGGTGAAGATGTATTACTGGCCTTGCCAGCTGAAAGCAAACTGCTTCTGGTGGTCTTTACTAACAAGCTAAGAGGAAAGCCTTTACCAGATGAGTCACTTCATCCCAGATAGTAGGGGAGGTTCTAACTTGCTCAAGCAGTGAAACCACATCTGATACCGCAGCTGCAATTGGAATGACAATCTCATTAAGCTTGCAATAGTCCACTGTCCTTCTCCAGGGCCTGTCTGTCTTCTGCACAGGCCAGATAGGTGAGCTGAATGGGGACATGGTGGAAATCACCAGTGTGCATCTTTCAAGTCCTTAATGGTGGCACTGACCTCTGACATCCCTCCAGGAATGTGGTATTGCTTTTGGTTTACCTGTTTTCCTAGGTGGAGTTCTAGTGGCTTCCATTTGGCCTTTTCCACCATCACAGCCCTCACTCCACAGGTCAGGGAACCAATGTGGTGGTTCTGCCAACTGCTAAATATATTTACTCTGATTATGTTTTCAAGAAGGCTTCCTAGGTGGCACAGTGGTAAAGAACTTACCTGCCAATGCAAGAGATATAAGAAATGCAGGCTCAATCCCTGGGTTGGAAAGATCCCCTGGAAGAGGGCATAGCAACCTACTCCAGTATTCTTGCCTGGAGAATCTCATGGACAGAGGAGCCTGCTGGACTACAGTCCTTAGAGTCACAAAGCCTTGAACATGACTGAAATGACTTAGCATTCACATGTTTTCTAGAACTGGAGAGATAACCACAGGGTGGATTTGGGGACCCACTGGGTCCATTGTGAGATGGACCTGGGCTAAAACTCCACTGGCCACATCACTTCCATAAGTCCCCTACTCTGACTTGTTGACCTCAAGGACATTTGGATCTCCTGGAATTGGGGTCAATGAAGGACCAAGTCCAGTAGTCCCTGAAACGTCTAATTATTTCCTTTTCCCCAATGCACAGTTTGCCTGGTAAAGTCCACAGGTCCCTCAAGGAAGGCTAGGAGAAAGATCAACAGTACAAATGTTTAACAGTGTCCAAAGGCAACTGGTCTCCCCTTTGTTCAAGGGGTTCTGGGTCTGTAAGCTGGCTCAAGGCTGAGAATTGATTAATGGGCTGTCACTCCCCATTTTTATGACTCAGGTTTGACTTTCTTTAACTTAACCTCAAATTTTTCTGTTTATACAGATCAAGTAAGTATTCAGTAGGCTTCCAATCTATTTCCTATCTACTATTTCCTATCTACTTTCAGGAACACTGGTTCAATGCCATAGGTCTATGGGAGTCAGACTGTTCTGATTGCTGCTTTGACTCTGCTGTCCATCACTTGACCTTTGGTGGTTGAATGTGGCCATTTGGCCCTTGTCATCCACAGATCCTACCACACTTAGGTTTTCCAATTCAATGCCTACAGTCCCCACTGTAAGGTCTGGTATATAGAGAAGAGCAGTCACAGAACTCTTAAGAATGCTGGGGCTCCTCTCACAAATTTATTTCTCACAGTAGAGGTGACTGGTATATCTTCTGGACCCTCCAGTGGGTGGTTAAGTAGATCTTAAAGGACAAATTCAATCTAATATTGCAAATTCCCTAAGGCTTTGAATCCCTCCCCCTGCATTAAACCAAGGCATGTCTACTATTTCTAAATTCTAATTTGCTCACCATGGGCCCCTTTTCGGTCCATGTTTCAGCCAACAAACCAAACAAACCACTTGAGCTCTTCCTGACTCCTCAAACTGCAACATTCAATGCAGCATCTCTGCTTAGAGGGCCCATACCAATCCACTGGCTCCATCCAACTATATGTTCCTTCCATCACTACCCCACACTTCAATATCCAATCCCACACATATTCTCCAGATTTGTTTCTGTATAAACTATAAAATGCAAACTAGTTCTTCTAGAGTAGAGCACACCTCCTCATGGGTCTCACTCTGTATCTCTGTGTTAAGGCTTCTGGGACTTGAGTCTAGTTTTAGGTCTCAAGGGCTTTCCTGGTGGCTCAGATGATAAAGAACCTGCCTGCGATGCAGCGGATGTGGGTTCGATCCTTGGGTCATAAAGATCTCCTGGAGAAGGGAACGGCAACCCACTCCAGTATTTCTGCCTAGAGAATCCCATGGACAGAGGGGTCTGGCAGGCTACAGTCCATGGGGTCACAAAGAGTCAGATATGACTGAGCGACCGACACCTTCACTTTCATGGGTCTAGAAGCAGACAGTGTTGAATTACGGAAAGAACCAGCACTGTCTTCTCTGGCAGTTGCCTCAGGAGAGGCCATTACAGTTTCTTCAGATGAGAGGAGTCCCCTCAGATAGAGGCGGACAGACTGCTACCAGTGAGGGTAGGGAAGCCATTTTTTTTTTTCCTTTTGGCCTTGTGGCATGTGAGATCTTAGTTCCCTGACCAGGGATCAAACTTGTGCCCCCTGCAGTGAAAGTGCAGAGTCTTAACCACTGGACCACAAGGGAAGTCCCAGGGAAGCCAATTCCAAATGGCCACATTCAGCCACCTAAGCTCAGGTGATGGAGAGCCTGCTTTCATTCAGGGTTGGGGGGCCTCTTCCACTGGCAAAAATGACATTAGAATTAGGTGCTCAGTGTCGCCAGCTTCACCAGGGTCTTACCACATGTCCCCATTACAGCTTACACAATTCCCACCCAGTCAACACCTTCGCTGTAACAAGAGACACCCACCACGGCTGGGAGCTTAACTTGTGCTGCCATCCAGCCAGTCACAAGATAAGATTCTCTGTTTGGATTTAAACAACCTCAGCCCTGAAGCTACAGTAGTGAAGGGTCCATCAGGACACTCAGAGATTTTCAGGTCATACTGTGTGGTACTTGTGTTGAGAATCTGAACCTCTGAACTCAAGCTTTTCCTTCACCACTTATCTAGTGGCCTGAGGACCAACCAGCCATTCTCACTATATTTGTTAGCTTTCCAACGATGTTTTGAAAGTATCATATTCACTGTCACTCAGTTCTCTGATTCTCATAAGTTGTTGATTTAATAGTATGCAATGGAGATATTTTTCCTATCTCTATTGCCAGATCATGCCATGGAATACAAGTGCTCTCTTTACTACTAGAAATAGTCATTAGTGTCTTTTAATCTAATCATATGAGACATTCAAGTCCAAAAATCCCAGAACCCAATTAAGAAAACTTCCTTAACATTCTGTTCCTCTAGAGCCACTCTCGGTACCTAAATCTATACTAATCTGGGTTCTCCAGTGAAACAGGACTACCAACTACACCCTGGCCCAGTCAAACTGACACATGCAATTAACCATCGCATGTACTGATGCATAATAAATTATTCCAAAACACAGCAGCTTAAAAGAACAAACATTTATTGTCTCACTGCGGTATGTCAGGAATCAGGTAACAGCTTAGACTCTCTTAGGAGGCTGCAGTCAAGGTGTTGGCCACAGCTACTGTTATCTCAGGGCCTGAGGGGGAATGGATCTGCTTCTAGCTCACTCTTGCTGTTTTCAAGTCTCAGGTCCCATGTAACTATTGTCCAGAGATTAATTTTTTTTTTTTGCAACATAGGACTAGTCCCAACATGGCAGCTTGCATCTCCCAGAGGATGGGCTCAGAGAGAAAGAACAAAACAGAACCCAATCTTCCTGTAACCTAATCCTGGAAGTAACATATTATTGCTTTTGCCTTATTCTATTGGTTAGAAGCAATTCACTAAGTCTAGCCTACTCATTTGTGTGCATACATACTAAGTTGCTTTAGCCTCGTCCATCACTTTGAGATCCTATGGACTGTAGCTGGCCAGGTTCCTTTGTCCATGGGATTCTCCAAGCAAGAATACTGGAGTGGGTTGCCATGCCCTCCTCCTGGGGATCTTCCAGACCTAGGGATTGAACCTGCATCCCTTATGTCTCCTGCATTGGCACGTGGATTCTTTACCACTGAGCCACCAGGGAAGCCCAGCCTACTCATTTTTGTATATGTAAAAATCCAGCTCTCAAATAGCTTGTGTGCAGAAGGGAACTGGAAAGCTACAGAGCAGGCCAACATGGGTGGTTGGTTCTTCCTGTAAACGTAGTGGAATTCTGGTATAGGGGAAGGCCAGGTGAGATGGGGATGCAAGGGAGGAAATGGTGTTAAGAAGGGCTTTCACACTTCCATTTTATTTGCATTGTTTGAGTTGTTTTACCAGAATATATTAAAGTATTACATGTGTAATTGAAAATAAATGCAAATCCAGAAAAATCCTCACTGAAGTCAATAAAGTACTCCTATTTGCTGTTGAAGGAAAAAAAATTTTAAGGAACAAAATGTCATAATCACTGAAATGTTCTTATATTGAAAGAAGCGCTTTAAGAATATCTGCAGCTTACATTATGAGCTATATGCAAAGGTACAATAAAGCAGTGACCTTTTAGTTTGGACTTGATTTTCCTAAGTTGAATGGAACTCTGGCAGTGGCTTTTAATTGTTTTTTGATTAAATACAACTGAAAGTATCTACTTAGATTGTCAGTGGGAAACCAGGAGGGCAAAGGGCAAGAGTTAAATAGACTTGTTCATAAGCTAATTTTTGAGAATGATTTTTTTTTTGCATATTACTGAGATGGAATATAATTTTTCCATGAGAGACCATTATGCTAACAATGATAAAGCTATATGACATCTCTTGAATTTTTAATATGTGCCAGGTTCTGTGCTAAGAGCTTTTCATACATTATCTCATTTAATCCCGACACCCCTTTGCAGAATGCACTATAACTGCTCTTTTTCAGGCTAGGAGAGGCTCAAGGTCACACAAGAGTAAGTAGTTAACATGGAGCTCTGTTCAGTGTTATGTGGCAGCTAGGATGGGAGAGGAGTTTGGGGGGAAATGGATACATGTATATGTATGGCTGAGTCCTTCGCTGTTCATTTTAAGCTATCATAACATTGTTTGTTAATCAGCTGTACCCCAATACAAAATTTAAAGTTAAAAAAAAATTTTTTTTTTTTAAATTATGATGTAAAAAAAAAAAAAAGTGGTTAAGCTGTGATTCAGCAGTCTTTGTTTTATGACTTCCCTGTGAGGAATGAGGCCCATCTCTGACCCTGAGAACAGGAGCACCCTACCTGGCTCGTGCACATCCTTGGTCTTCTTAGTCGTGTCCGACTCTTTGCAACTCTATGGGCTATGGCCCACCAGGCTCCTCTGTCCATGGGATTCTCCAGGCAAGAATACTGGAACGGGGTGCACTTCCTCCTCCAGAGCATCTTCCCCACTCAGGGATCAAACCCAAGTCTCTTGCATCTCCTGCATTAGCAGGCAGATTCTCTACCACTGTGCAACCTGGGAAACCCCACTATCTGGCAGAAGATGTAAAAAGTGACGATGAAGTTAAATGACAACCCTTTCCTTCTGCTGTTCTCCAGAGCACTTGCCTGACCAGGATTTGATCTCAAAATCTGGGCCCCAGCTCTTCCTAGACGGTGGATCTGGCCTTGCTCAGGTCATGTGTCTGGGCCCAGGAGAGAGGTCAGTTGTGGAGTACACACTTTATATTATTATGTGAGAGATTCTTCAGGCACCAAATAAGGAGATGAATGTTTTCTTCCATCAAGATCAAAGTTTTCTTCCTCCAACCAAGACCAGGAGGGAAAAAGGGAGCCTCACAGAAATAAATCAAACTTGTCTTATCCACTAGGGTCGAGGGGGAGGTGTGTGCCTGGTAAGCAGGATTACAAGGACGTTGAGTGCTGGTACAGCATAAGTGCCTCGTTACACAATTGAGGAATCCAGGGGCCAGAAAGGAAAGTGATTCATGGACTTTCTACCAACAAGGGTATAGCTGGTAGTAGAGGCCAGATCTCCTGGCTCCTGGCTCAGTGCTCTTTTTCTATCATGTGCCAAGATGAAGACCTCACGTCCTTCTGGCTGAGATATGTGATGGGGTTAACAAAAGTGTACAGAAACCGCACACAAAGAACAGGAAATCATTTAGGAGCATGGAGGATCCGAATGAGAGCAGCTCAACACAGCCAGAAATGCAGGAGAGGGTCACTCTCCAGCAAGCCGTACGCACTGGGGTCAGGCCACAGTGTGAAGCAGTAAGAATGTACCAGCTGGCATAGGCTGAAAGCCAAAGGGCAGGTGGGAAAGACATGGAAAGGGCTTCAGTGAAGAGAGGCAGTTCTTGAAAGCTATTCCAGGCCTGGAGAAAGGAACAGACAAGTAGTGAGTCAGTGGGGACTAAACCTCCTATGGAAAATACCCTGGGCCCTGTCAACTTAAGGTCACTGGTGAGTCAGCACTATAGCTAAGATGGTAACCCAGGTTGGGTCCTAGGACTTTGATGAAAAAGTTTTGACTCTGGGATACAGAAGGGATCAAAAACTGAAATGCCTCCAGTAGCTGGAGGGATAATGAAAATAAATTACATGAGCAGGGAGAAGTGACGTCTTTGCCCCACCACCTCTTTTCATCCCTCTCAAACCAGTTTTCGAAAAGATCATCAACAGTAGGGATTGGGTCACTTAAGGCAGAAATTTGATTTTTCATATGGTTCATCAAATGTGTTATATTAGAGTTCCAAAGAATAGCAAGGAGATATAAGAAAGCCTTCCTAAGTGAACAATGCGAAGAAATAGAGGGAAACAATAGACTGGGAAAGATCAGAGATCACTTCAAGAAAATTAGAGATACCAAGGGAACATTTCATGCAAAGATGGGCTCAATAAAGGACAGAAATGGTATGGACCTAACAGAAGCAGAAGACATTAAGAAGAGGTGGCAAGAATACACAGAAGAACTATGCAGAAAAGATCTTAGTGACCCAGATAACCACGATGGTGTGATCACTCACCTAAAGTTAGACATCTTGGAGTGCAAAGTCAAATGGGCCTTAGGAAGCATCACTATGACACAAAGCTAGTGGACGTGATGGAATTCCAATTGAACTTTTTCAAATCCTAAAAGATGCTGTGAAAGTGCTGCACTCAATATGCCAGCAAATTTGGAAAACTCAGCAGTGGCCACAGGACTGGAAAAGGTCAGTTTTCATTCCAATCCCAAAGAAGGGCAATGCCAAAGAATGTGCAAACTACCATACAATTGCACTCATTTCACATGCTAGGAAGATAATGCTCAAAATCCTTCAAGCCAGACCTCAACAGTATGTGAACTGAGAACTTCCAGGTGTATAAGCTGGATTTAGAAAAGGCAGAGGAACCAGAGATCAAATTGCCAACATCCGTTGGATCATCAAAAAAGCAAGGGAATTGCAGAAGAACATTTACTTCTGCTTCATTGACTACACTAAAACATTTGACTGTGTGGATTACAACAAACTATGGAAAATTCTTAAAGTAATGGGAATACCAGTCCTCCTTACCTGCCTCCGGAGAAATCTGTATGCAGGTCAAGAAGCAACAGTTAGAACCAGACATGGAACGGACTGGTTCAAAATTAGAAAAGGAGTATGTCAAGGCTGTATATTGTCACCCTGCTTATTTAACTTATATGCAGAGTACATTATGTGAAATGCCAGGCTGGATGAAGCACAAGCTGGGTTCAAGATTGCTGGGAGAAATATCAACAACCTCAGATATGCAGATGATGTCACCTTTATGGCAGAAAGCTAAGAGGAACTAAAGAGCCTGTTCGTGAGGGTGAAAGAGGAGCGTGAGAAAGCTGATTTAAAACTCAACATTCAAGAAACGAAGATCATGACATCCAGTCCCATCACTTCATGGCAAATAGAAGGGGGAAAACAGAAGCTGTGACAGATTTTCTTTTCTTGGACTTCAAATCACTGCAGATGGTAATTGCAGCCATGAAATTAAAAGACACTTGCTCCTTGGAAGGAAAACTATGACAAACCTATGTAGTGTATTAAATAGCAGAGACATCACTATGCCAACAAAGGTCCATACAGTCAAAGCTATGGTTTTTCTAGTAATCATGTACAGATGTGAGAGTCGGACTGTAAAGAAGGCTGAGAGTCAAAGAACTGATGCTTTTGAATTCTGCTGGAATAGACTCTTGAGAGTCCCTTGGACTGCAAGAAGATCAAACCAGTCAATCCTAAAGGAAATCAGCCTGGAATATTCATTGCAAGCACTGGTACTGAAGCTGAAGCTCCAATACTTTGGCCACCTGATGCAAAGAGCCAACTCACTGGGAAAGGCCCTGATGCTGGGAAAGACTGAAGGCTTTTTGGAGAACGGGGCAGCAGAGAATGAGATGGTTAGATGGCATCATTGACTCAATGCACATGACTGAGCAAACTCTGGGAGCTAATGAAGGACAGGGAAGCCTGGCATGCTGTAGTCTGCTGCTGCTGCTGCTAAGTTGCTTCAGCCCCATAGACGGCAGCCCACCAGTCTTCCCTGTCCCAGGGATTCTCCAGGTAAGGACACTGGAGTGAGTTGCCATTTCCTTCTCCAATGCTGTAGTGAAAGTGAAGTCACTCAGTTGTGTTTGACTCTTAGAGACCCCATGGACTGCAGCCCACCAGGCTCCTCCGTCCATGGGATTCTCCAGGCAAGAGCACTGGAGTGGGTCGCCATTGCCTTCTCCCACGCTGTAGTCTATGGGGTTGCAAAGAGTCGGACACAACTTAGCAACTGAACAACAACAGCTTTTCTTTAGGCAAATTAGATTAGAGCTCTTTTACAAATTAACCTCAGTAATATTATCCAAAGACAAACTCACATATTGAAACATACATACATCCAGACAGACACAATGATATATCTAGTTTTATTTTCTAAACTTGGTCATGAATCTGATATCACAATATGAAACTTACTAATTATAAATAGCAGTTGGAATAAGAAAATTTTTAAATGTTTCATTCCCTTTTTTTTTTTCTCTCCTCAGTTTCAGAAATTAGAGATGGTCCAGATACAATAAGTGATCCAGAGAGCTCTGATCTCAAGGCACAGGAAGCAAAAATCAGGTTCTCCTAGTAGGAGTTGTTCCCTCAGGGAAAGAATTCTAAAGAGAGATATATTCAGGAATCATTTAACAAGTGGCTTCCCTTGTGCTGTTTTGGATCTGTCAGGAACCCTCTGGCTCTTATTAAGTCCTGAATATTCAGGAATTAAGAGGAGAGGCACGCCTTTCCCGGGCTGAGGAATCCAGGCATTTCTCAGTACAGTGGTAAGTACCCTCTTCCTTTTTATGAGCCAAATGGTAAGGGGTGATTGTTTGCAGCTCTCTCTTTGATAGGGATCCTCATGTTTTGTAAGTCTGGAATAACCACCTTGTAAGACAGTATATATGCCCATGTCTCCGTGCCTTTCTTTCTTTTCTTTCTTTGTATTCTTCCTCTCTCTCTCTCTCTCTCTCTCTCTCTCTCTCTCTCTCTTTCTTTCTTTGTATTCTTCCTCTCTCTCTCTCTCTCTCTCTCTCTCTCTCTCTCTCTCTCTCTCTCGCTGACCTCTGACCTCACTTTCTTGCCCGGCCTTCTAAGACCCTCCGGAGAAGGCGCACTGCACCTTCACCCACTCGAGAGCTGGCCGGTGCGTCCGAGCAGCAGCGCCGCCCTGAGAACCAGCCTCTATTGGCTTTCCGCGTAAACCAGGGGATATCAGCCTCTCTCTTTCTTATTCTCCGGACCACCAGGTTCCGGTCCATTAAAGGACCAACAGATATATATATATTTTTTTCTTCAAGCTTTCTCTACTGTTTGGGAGTTAAACTGATTAGGGGCCAGTTAACCTTCTACTCAACATTCAATAAACTAAGATAATGGCATCCGGTCCTATCACTTTAGAGCAAACCGATGGGGAAAAAATGGAAACAGTAACAGACTTTATTTTCTTGGACTCCAAAATCACAAAGACTCAGACATGACTGAGTGACTGAATGACAAACCTTACTGGCATTGTGTAGTTAACTGGCAGAGGTGAATATTCATAATTTTCATAGATACCCCCTTTTCTTGCTTTTTAATGGTTTTGAAAAGTTGGTCAGCCAGCATAACAAGGCCATTTTGTGTATAACTCAGACCAACCTAAGTGAAGTAACGTCGCTCAGTCGTGTCCGATTCTTTGCGACCCCATGAACTGTAGCCCACCAGGCTCCTCCATCCATAGAATTTTCTAGGCAAGAGTACTGGAGTGGGTTGCCAGTTCCTTCTCCAGGTACCAAGCTAAATTTTCTTTTTTCTTAAAAGTAGCCAAATCCTTATCTAAGTCTTCTTTAAAGGCAGAATTAAGCAAAGCATCATTTTGGTGGTTAGAGAATGATTCAGGTGTCAAGCCAGAATATTGCTTAAAAGTTTTTTCTTTCCAATCTCCCACAATAGTCTGGATTGATTCATCTGATCTTTCTTTGCATTGTTGAACCTTTGTCCAATTTACAGTTTTTGGAGAAACCTCTGGGATAATTTCAAGTAATTTCCAAGCTAACTCTTTGCATTCGTTGTGATCTTCTGGACTATGTGATTTAAAGTCCGTTAAGGGGCTTTGCCTTCCTGCTTTCTGTATTCATTCCCTTGCTTTGCTTTCAGAATGTAACAGCTGTATTAGTTGATACAGATTGGAAAACCTGGCTCATAGGACCAGATGGTTAAATCAAATTCCTTGGCAAATCCCAATGGACCCGGCTTGGATCAGGAAATTCTTCAGCTAAGGCCCTAAGTTCTGTTTGGGTCCAGGGTATATAGATAAACACTGAGGATGGTTCACTTCTCCCTGTAATAGATTTCTCCTTAAAAGAGCTATAATCACTTCTGATTTTTTTTTTTTTAATCCCCTTGCTGGGGAAAAGGGAGTAGCAGGAAGCAGAAGAGTTGGAAGAGAAAAAGTCTGGGTCGGGCAGTTCAGATGGAAAAGGATACACAGGAGGAGCAGAGGGAGAGGGAGAGGCACTGCTGGTGGCCTTTTTTAGTTCTGATAGAGTTTCAAGCAATTTTTTGTTGATTTCCTACAAAGAAGTTACTCTATCATTTCCTGTTTTAGAAGCTTCTAGATACCCAAACATTCCATTCAGTCTGTTTGATCTTATGATTGGCTCTTTTTTTTTTTTTCTTCTAACTGTGCACACAAAAATATCCATTTTGGAGTATCAAAAGCACCCCAATTTGGCCATTTTAGTTGAGATCCCCTTTAGTATAATTTCCAAGTTAAGTAGGTACTTACAAGTTTCACAAGTACATAGCCCTGGCTGGAGTGTTAGAAGCTGGTTTCTGATGGCCCTGGTTTCTGTGTTTGAGCGGCTCTATCTTCCACTTTTAGTTGAATCTGTCAGAGATAACCATGGCTGGTGAAACTGTGTGGTGGGCCATTTGCACGTGTGGCACACGACTCCTCCAGGAGTCGCCCCCGAGTCGTTTCAGCCCTCTTACGTGTCTCAGCTAATGGCCTTCAGCACCCTCAGATCACTAAGTGGCCAGTTCTAATCTGTGACACCTGGATGAGCAAGCATTTTAATTAATAAGTATGGGGGTGGAGAGTCCCTATGGGACCACCACATAGTGTAAGGAGTCAGTCTCTACCACCCCCATAAATTTCTCAGTCACCTGAGAAAACGGTAACTGTCCGGGAGGAGTCTCGTCCCTTTCCTTTGGAACGAAATTCTCATGTAATATCTTCACTTTTATCCTGACAAATTTTAGGGAAATGTAGGGAAATCTGAGGGGGGAATTCTGATGAGGAATTTTAGGGACATCTGGTGAGGGAAAGCATCAGATCAGCCTCTCACCTAATTACTCAGCACAGACCCCTCTGACTCCTACAACTAAGCAACCTCGGTGTCTTTCAACCGAACCCCACTCAGTGTCTAGACGATGAGTGGATACACCCCCTTATCTTTCAACTGCCCTGCTCCAGTATCTTTCAACTGAGAGAGGGCAGGTAACCTGCTCCACCACTAAATAAAACTCAGGATCATCAACTGAAACAGGAGATCTGAGAACTGGGAGACACTTACCCAAGTTTGTCCGGACTCCCCAAAGAGGAGGATGGACACAAGGGGTGACTGCTGTTACCAGGAGCTGCTGGTTCCTCACACAGTTCAGGCCAAGGAAGGAAGTCCACTCTGGGTCGCCTTGTCAGCTGCCATAACTGTTGACTTTAAAAAGACGCACAAATGTGAGAATTGCGAATTAAGTTTTATTTAGGGCTAGCCGAGGTGCTGTCTCTCCAGCTGCAGTCCTCATTTTGCCCCAAATAAAACTTAAATCACAACTCTCATATTGTGCATCTTTTTTAAGTTGACAGCTTTTAACCATTTCTGTTGTGTGCTATGGCTATGTCATTCTTTTAAAGGTTGTGCCTTGCCCCATTCCCTCCTACTTCTATATGATAGTTGAGAGTGGTGGAACCTGTGGCAAACAATCTTCCCATCTAAACAAGCAGCTTGCTATTCAGTGCCAGCAACTATCTGATCTGTCAGAATTCAGACTCAGTACTGCTAGCTTTCCAGCTTCCCAACAGACACTAGAAATCGAGACATTTTTGTGTAACAGCCTGAGTTTTACTATTGGCAACATACTTCAGATAGTTTAAACCTGTACAGACAATGCACATTTTTTTTGTAAGGTATAGCTCGGGCCGAGGCAGAAAAGGAGAGATGACCTCAACGGAGGTAGGTTACCTTTATTCAAGGCAAGGAGGGGCGACAGTAGACTTAACCACCAGGCTGAGCTCAGAGGGATCAGGGAGGCTTCGTATTTAAAGGGAGGTTTGTGGAAGCGATAAGGGAAACGTTAGTTAGTCAGGCGGGATGTTTTGGGTATTCTTTAGTTGAGATGGCATTTGTAGTTGAACAGTGGGTGGAAGTTTTCGGGGCAGGAGGTGATAAGTCCTAGGTAGATGCAACTGGCCGGGAGCATCAGGGCAGGACCTAAAGTTCGGTTTTATTTTCCCCAAAGTTAGATGATTCAGCAAGGGCCTTTGAGACCATTGTTTTCTTTTCTAGACCCAAAGACTCCTTCATTTTTATCTCAGAACCGGAGCAGGAGGTGGGATGGCGTTTATATGTGAAGATCAAGGGCAACAGGCCCTGCTTCCCCAAGGACTCTGAGGCCAACTTCCAGCTTGAATGAAGGTTCATACAGCTGCAAATTCCTTATCTAACTCTAAAATCCTTATCCCTCGTGGCCAGACAGGGTTTGGAACTCAGCAGTTTTCAGATTTACAGGGCCCTTGCCACAGAGCAGACAGAGAGAAGTCTGGGGCGGTGCCCTACTGACAAACACATCCATTTTTCTGCAGCAAAGCATATAAATATTCAGAACTCAAGTGACATAAACAGTATAAATAATTTCACATAAGTTCTAGTCAACCTTTGCCACCAAATGAGATTGTTTCAAACCTGTAAAAAATATATATATTAAGTCTTCAAAGTCATTGGGACTTCAGAATTAGATAGGAGATTGTGAACATGCTATAAGGAAGAGACACAGCCATTGAAGAATGGCTACTTAATCCATGAATTAACAGACACAAAATATGTATGCCTGATGACCTCTGGACTATGATAATTCCCGGCTCCCAACTATCTTGATGTAAACTTTCAACAAGGACCCAGACCAAGGAAAAAGTTCTCCTTCCTCTCTAGTTCCTGTCCCTCTTCCATCCTCAGATTTTACACCCCAGTAGTTTATCATTGTGAACCCATTATAAAACCTATGTAAACCTATATTTAGACAGCTAAAGAATAATGGGTACACATTACATTATTCAGGTAGAAGGTTGGCAGTGGAATTTTGTTTCCCTTCAAAAGAATCCCCACCCTAACCCTCAGGTTATCCTGAGCTCCATCCTCTCTCAGCCCCCAGGGAAATTACAACATAACCGCAGCTGGTATCAGCACAATCTGGGTTATGGAATCTCAGTGAGTGTATCCACAATCCACTCTGTGCTGACCTGGATTCAGTGTAGGTCACTTCCTCCATGAAGTCCTGGAGGAAGATCCGGTGTGCGTATCTCTCCTGCAGCTTTAGGGGGTCTGCTCCCACTTCTGTGTGCATTACCCCACTAAGAAGAATATAGACACATCTCCAGTGATAACAGCCAAGTGGTACAGGGTTGGGTTTTCTCACTCAGTCGTGACCGACGCTTTGTGACCCCATGGACTGTAGCTGCCAGGCTCCTTTGTCCATGGGATTCTCCAGGCAAGAATACTGGAGTGGGTTGCCATGCCCTTCTCCAGGGGATCTTCCTGACCCCAGGGATTGAACCAGGCTGTCCCACACTGTAGGCACACTCTTTACCAGCTGATCTACCCGAGAAGCCTATCACCAAGCAGCGCACAGGCTAACTTGAAACGTGGAAAAGAATCCTTTCTCTGACGGAAGATACACTTCTGCAGGACCTTGGCTTTGTTAAAATACTGCTTTGTAGCAAGACACAGTGGATTTATATCATGAAATAAGGTACTCGGTTTAGCTTCTCAGCATCGCTATTCCGATAGTCTCAGTTTACCACAGGAACAATATTTTTGTGTCTAGAAGTAGGAGCGTTCCAAAATAACATGCCCAAAGATAAAAACAGAAGTCTCTTATTTCAATGAAGATTACTGTTGAAGATCTTATAAGAGTTCCTCCCATTTCTAGGCTACTGAAGGTTTACAAAGATCAGGGTACTAATCTCGACACATTCCAGTGTGTGTGTGTGTGTGTGTGTGTGTGTGTGTGTGTGTGTGTGTATGTGATATTATAATTAATAGGTAACTGTGGGATGATACATGATAATGTGTGAATACCTGTTGCTCAATAATCCTTTTCATTCAGTAATTTCAGCATCTAAATTTATGATCTTTGCCTAAATTATTACAATGTTGGTGGCAAAAATGGTAATTTTTCTGACTCAATATTTTCTTTTTACATTTACTAGTTAGCAGCCTTTGAAAGAAGAAAGCTCATTTCCACCACCATTTTTAAGTGTCACTATGAACTATTGGGTTATTTTCTAATTCAACAGAATCATTATCATTATTCATGTTTTATTTTACTCAAGTATAGTTGCTGTATGTATATGTTATGTATATATATATATACATATATGTATATGTTATGTATATGTTTACATATACTCAAGTACAATTGCTGTTATGTATATGTTATGTATATGTATATATACATATATGTATATGTTATGTATATGTATATGTATACGTGTATATGTATATGTATGTATATGTGACTGGTGTCCAATATAGTTATTCACAATATTTAGAAGTTATAATCCATTTATATTTACAAAATATTGGCTATATTCTCCATGTTGTACAATATATCCTTGTAGTTTATTTTCTACGTAATAGTTTGCACTTCTTACTCCCCCATCCCTTTATTGCCCACCCCCCCCCGCTTCGTTTCCCCCCCTGGTAAGCATTAGTTTGTTCTCTCTGTGAGTCTGCTTCTTTTATGTTATATTCAGTAAGTTATTGCATTTTTTTAGATTCCACATCTAAGTGATATCATACAGTATTTGTCTTTCTCTGTCTGACTTACTTTACTTAGCATAATGCCCCCCAAGTCCATCAGTTCAGTTCAGTTCAGTTATTCAGTTGTGGCCGACTCTTTGCGACCCCATGGCCTGCAGCACGCCTGGCTTCCCTGTCCATCATCAACTCCCGGAGCTTGCTCAAACTCATGTCTATCAAGTTGCTGATGCCATCTAACGATCTCATTCTCTGTTGTCCCCTTCTCCTCCTGCCTTCAATCTTTCCCAGCATCAGGTTCTTTTCCAATTAGTTAGTTCTTCTCCTCAGGTGGCCAAAGTATTGGAGTTTCAGCTTTAGCATCAGCCCTTCCAATGAATATTCGGGGCTGATTTCCTTGAGGACTGACTGGTATGATCTCCTTGCAGCCTGAGGGACTCTCAAGAGTCTTCTCCAGCACGACAGTTCAAAAGCATCAATTCTTCAGCACTCAGCTTTCCTTATGGTGCAACTCTCACATCCATACATGACTACTGGAAAAACCATAGCCTTGACTAGACAGACCTTTGTTGGCAAAGTAATGTCTCTGCTTTTTATATGCTGTCTAGCTTGGTCATAGCTTTTCTTCCAAGGTACAAGTGTCTTTTTTAATTTCATGGCTGTAGTCACCATCTGCAGTAATTTTGGAGCCAAGAAAAATAAAGTCAGCCACTGTTTCCACTGTTTCCCCATCTATTTGCCATGAAGTGATGGGACCGGATGCCATGATCTTAGTTTTCTGAATGTTGAGCTTTAAGCCAACTCTTTCACTCTCCTCTTTCACTTTCATCAAGAGGCTCTTTAGTTCTTCACTTCCTGCCATAAGGGTGGTGTCATCTGCATATCTGAGTTTATTGATATTTCTCCCAGCAATCTTGATTCCAGCTGTGCTTCATCCAGCCAGGCATTTCACATGATGTACTCTGCATAGAAGTTAAATAAGCAGGGTGACAATATACAGTCTTGACATACTCCTTTCCCAATTTGGGACCAGTCTGTTGTTCCATGTCTGATTCTAACTGTTGCTTCTTAACCTGCATACAGATTTCTCAGGAGCCAGGTAAGGTGGTCTGGTATTCCCATCTCTTTTAGAGTTTTCCACAGTTTGCTGTGATCCACACAGTCAAAGGCTTTGGCGTAGTCAATAAAGCAGAAATAGATGTGTTTTTGTTTGTTTGTTTGTTTTTAGAAATAGATGTTTTTATGACACTCTTTTGTTTTTTTCAATGATCCAATGGGTGTTGGCAATTAGATCTCTGGTTCCTCTGCCTTTTCTAAATCCAACTTGAACATCTGGAAGTTTATGGATCACGTCAAGAGATATCTGGAGTAACAGGCAGATAAGGAAAGGAAAGATATACCCAAGTCCATCATGCTACTGCAAATGGCAAAATGTTCTCTTTTATGGTTGAATAGTATTCCATAGTCATAGAATATATGATAATATACATATATGTCAAATATATATATATCACATATATGATATATGTATATATCTCACATCTTCTTTATCCAGTCATCTTTTGATGGACACTCAGATTGCTTCCATATCTTGGCAATTGTAGATAATGCTGCTATGAACACTGGGGTACATGTATTTTTTTGAATTAGTGTTTGATATATACCCAGGGTTGGAATTGCTGGATCATTTGGTAGTTCTATATTTAGTTTTTTGAGTACGTATGGATTCATGGGTTCTTTTTTAACTCAAGATAATATAACTATTACCATCATTATTCTTTTTGATGGTATACTTATCACAAACTTGGCCAGCGGGAACAATTCTGAGCTAGCTGCTATATCCTTTGGCATGTCTCCATTAATTAAGAAAACTTTGCCAATTTTATGCACAAGATTCTCCAGTTCACTGTGCACTTTTCATGTTCCACACTGTGCATTTTCCATATTCAGCCATTTCTCCAAGGAAACTGAGTTCCTTCCAGTGGAAGACAATATTTAGAAATCAGCATCCGCATACTAGGTATACCCATTGTTGTCAGAATATTACCACTCTTAGGCTTTTTCAGGAAACTAGAAAATAAAAATTTCAGTGCTAGAAAATATTAAACCATGGGTTAATACCAATACCTCCAATGTAAATCAGATGTAATTTTTAAAAATGACTCTTCCATAACCTTTTCCTATTCCAACTGGTGTCTCCTTTCTCCCACAGTGAGAAAGAACCTGGTTTCCAACAATTTCTTCTAATCTATAATACGTACAAAATACCTTTAGAATTTCTTCACTGATATCATTATTTTAAAAAAATAAGAAATGATCAGTATTTCTTTGCAATTCATTTGGTACTTAGAATACATTTTATTAAGGGAGTATTGTGCTCAAGTCAGTTGAATTAATTATTTTTTGTGTGCCCATGGTATCAGTTTGACAGTTTCATTAGGCAGGTTAATTTGTGGCTCCTTGATTCCAATATTTGAGTTTGCTTTTTAAATATTTGTTCATTTAATATGCAAATATTTACATGGTTCAAAAGTAAAAGCTACAAAGAGATAAGCTCAGAGAAGTTCCATTTCATTTTCAACATTTTTGTTAGTTCCTACTTTATCCTTTTCACATAATTTTTTAAACAATAAGCAAATATATATGTAGTTTAGGGCTTCCCAGGTGGCAGTAGTGGTAAAGAATCTGCCTGCCAGTGTAGGAGACGTAAGAGATACAGGTTCAATCCCTGGGTCAGGAAGATCCTCTGAAGGAGGAAATGGCAACCCTCTCCAGTATTCTTGCCTGGGAAATCTCACAACAGAGGAGCCTGGTGGGCTACAGTCCATGGGGTTGCAAAGAGCTGGATGCGACTCAGCACACACGCAGAGCAGGATGCAGATATGTAGTCTTATTTCCTTCCTTTTAATGCAACAATGTTTTATTATCACAATTTCCTTGAAAACACTACACATCAGTACATAGAGATTTTTGCTGCATAGTATTCCATTATTTGGATGTATCATCCTTTACTCAACTAGTTTTATATGGGTGGGCATGTAGGGCATGTATTTCTTCTATGAAAATTGACTTGTTTAAGCTTCATCCTTATTAAGGAAAATTTTGGCAATTTTAATTTTTCTATGAAATTAGTTATTTCAACCAGGTTTTCAAGTGCATGTGCTTGAAGTTGTGCAAAGTAGTCTCTTAAATGTTTAACATTTTCTTCTGTTTCAGAGCTTGTATCTTGTCATTTCTTGTTTTGTATATTTTCTCCCTTTTATCATGATTAGATTAGTTGATGGTTTAATTTTTTTTTTCACAGAACTACTTATGTTATTTTTCCCAAAGATTTATAAAATTTTTTATCTTTCCTAGTCTAATAATTAATTTCTCTGCTTCTTAATCTTTATTATTTTCTTCTCCTTGCTTTTTTGTTTTTTCTCCCTGTTTTCCTTTGTTTTATTTTAGTATTCTCTATCTAGGTTTGGACTTGAAAGTTTATTCATTTACATTCTTCCATTTTTACTGATGGATTTTAGGCTATTGATTTTCCTCCTATTGCTGCTTTCGTTGTTCCTCTATCCCCTATATTCCTAAGTCTATAAAATTGACTTAGATCTAGAAGCATGATTAGATTTTTATTCAAGAATACTTCACTGATGGTGTTACATGCTTCCCATTACATTTTACCATGAGGCACACATTACCAGCTTTTCCAGTTTTATTGCTGCTAAAGGTGATCATTAGGTTTTAGTGATGTTAGCCACTTTTCTCCATTTTAAAGTTCCTTATCAACATTTTACCTAATATTTTTAGTAGCCTTAGGTGCTAGCTTCCTTCTGCTGCTAAGTTGCTTCAGTCGTACCTGACTCTTTGCAACCTTCTTCTGTCCATGAGATTCTCCAGGCAAGCATACTGGTGTGGGTTGCCATGCCTTTCTCCAGGGGATCTTCCCCACCCAAGGATCGAAGCCATGTCTCTTACGTCTCCTGCATTGGTAGGTGAGTTCTTTATGATGAAAACCACTTGAGAATCTCCCCTTTATTTCATTAGAGGCTGCAAAATGGTGGTGGGCTATTCTACCATTGCTTCTATATTCATCAGCTGAAATTCATGTACAAAAAATGACTTTTCCTCATTAATTATTACGTTTATATAAGAAAGGTAGGATCCTTGATTTTTTTCCTTTATTCATCAATGTTTAGAATAGTGACTTAGTAATCTAGTAACCGCCAATGGTAACCAGTGTGTGTGTGTGTGTGTGTTTTATTGGAGTATAGTTGATTTACAGTGTTGTATTTTAGGTGTGCAGCAAAGTGAATCAGTTATACATATATCCACTCATTTTTTTTTTTAAGATTCTTTTCCCATATAGGCCACTACAGTGTATTGAGTAGAGTTCCCTGTGCTATATACACAGAAAACAGATAACTATCTACGTTAGTTATGTATTTTATATATAGTAATGTGTATATATCAATCCCAATCTCCCAATTTATCCCTCCCCCCTTATACCCTGCTAACCATATGTTTATTTTCTACATCCGTAACTGTACTTCTGTTTTGTAAACAGGTTCATTTGTACCTTTTTTTTTTTAGATTCCACATATTAGTGGTGTCATATGATATTTGTCTTTCTGTGTCTGACTTACTTTACTCAGTATGACAATCTCTAGGTCCATTCATACTGCTACAAATGGCATTAAGTAACCAGTGTGGTTTTATTTTTTAACTTTTGTAATGGAAAATACATTGAAAATTTTTCTTTAGTTTATTTGTATTCAAAAAGAAGCCATAAGGCAGTAGAGGTTTAAATTAAGTAAGTAAGAAGAGTTTAGCCACAAAAATTGCATCTTTAGGGAGGTAAAAGACTATGGTAGTTAAAATAACTAGTGAGTTTTTTAAGCATTATCATGAACTCAGATTTATTTATATTGGACATTTCGATCCACTGCAGTCATTATGCTGTTTTCACTTAACTTTTAAAGTTTTACACTTGTATCTTTTTTACTGTGCAAATCTTAGTTTCTAATAGCATTAACACAAGTGTTTACTTGAGTTCCTTTTTTTTCTTACATCACATCACTGTTAGTGTTACAGTAGGAACATGGTACCACTGGACTACCAGGGAAGGCCTACATTATAAATAAGGGATTATTTTCTCTGTGCAGCTATAGCCAAAATTGATATATGGTTAGGTTCATTTGTTTCTAATTTGTTAGGGATTTTCTCCCCCCTATCTTTGAATTATATAAACAGCCGGTAAAGAATCCACCTGCAATGCGGGAGACCTGGGCTCAATCCCTGGGTTGGGAAGATCCCCTGGAGAAGGGAAAGGCTACCCACTCCAGTATTCTGGCCTGGAGAATTCCATGGACATGGGGTCTCAAAGAGTCTGACAGGACTGAGTAACTTTCACTTTCACTTTATATGTTTCCCAAGCCACAAAAGGCACCCATAAAACTTTTTCTACTCTCCTTGCCCCTTCATCCTGCACCCTCTTTCACAATCTATGAAACCATTTTTATTAGTTTTGGACATACACTCATTGTTATTTCTTGAAAAATATAACAAATATGTTTCTTTTCCACCATTTCTCACACAAAACACTGTCCAGTATCTTGCTTTAATTCACTTAACAATCACCTAGTGATGGTTCTATACCAATACATGCAGGTCTTCCTGCATGTATTTTTATGGTTGTATGGTTCTTCACTATTTGGATACCCCAGAGTTTACTAAACCACTTCCCTATCACTGAACATTTGGATTGTTTCTAGTTCTTAGGTTTTTTTCCTACTATAGCAAATAATGCCACCATAATTAGCTCTATGCCTACTCCAATAATTTATAACAATTTCATATTTTTGCAAGGATATCTTCAGGAGATATTCGTGAAGGTGAGTGAATGTTGGGTCAAAGGGTAAGTGCTCGTGTTATTTTTCAAGACATTGCCAAACTTGCCACCAGAATGGTTATACTACGTTTTTTGTGGGGTTTCTTTGCCTTGCCGCTGGCAATAAGAAGGCCTGTGTCCTCACAGCTTCATAGGATTAAACTCAGACTTCTGTCAATCTAATGGGTGAGAAATTACATTTCAGTGTTGTTTTCATGAACATTTCTTTCTGTTTTTTTTTAACTTATTTTTTACTTTTTAAAACATTTTTCATTGTGGCAAAATATACATGTTTTATCTTTTTACCCACTTTTAAGTGTACAGTTCAGTGGCATTAAGTATGTTCACACTATTGTGCAATCATCACCACTGTCCATCTACAGAACTTTCATAAAGCTGAAACTCTATACTTATTAAGTAATAACTCCTCACTCCTTCTTTCCCTCATCCCTGGTAACCTCTGTTCTACCTTTTGTCTCTTTGTATCTGAGTATTTTAGATATGTATTTAGATAGTATTTCAGATAGATATTCCATGTAAGTGGAATCTTAAAGTATCAGTACATCTGTGTCTGGTCTATTTCACTTAACAGTATATCCTCAAGGTTCCGCCATGCTGCAGCATGCATTAGACTTCATTCCTTTCTACAGCTGAATCATATCCCATAGCATGCATATACCTCACTTTGCTTATTTATGCATCCACTGATAGACACGGGGGTTGTTTTCATCTTTCATCTATTGTGAATAATGCTGCTATGAACACTAGTTAACTAATATCAGTTCAAATCCTTGCTTTCAATTCTTTTGTATATATACCTAGTAGAATTGTTAGTAATATACATGCATCTATATACTGATGTTTGCAATTTATTTTGAAATGCACCAAAAATTAATATGGATTGACAGATGGATAGAGAGAAATTATATAAGTGATAAAGCAAGTATAATAAAACATTGAAGGCAGAATCTAGGTGACACGTGTTCTCCACAAAAGTTTTTCAAATTTACTATATGTTTGAAAACATTTAAAACTGTGCTCACTTCACCAGCACATATACAAATTGAAAATACATTTGGGGAAAATATTTGCTCTTTAATTGTAGACATTACAAATATTTTCTCCAAGTTGTCAGGAGTTTTTACTTGCTTATAGTTTTTCCTTGTGAAAAGTGTTTTTTAAAACTTATATATAAATGCAGTTATGTATCTTTTATTGCTTCTTAATTTTGAATCATATTTTATGGAGTTTTTTCTTTCTTATGTCATATAGCAATTCATTCATGCCATCTAATACTACCTGCATTATTTTCTTTGTGTGCAAATAAGTCATTGATTTTTAAGAAATAATTCACTGTGCATTCAGTGAACTGCCCTCTGCCACCCTAGTCTCTGACTCCTTACCGCTCATTAGAGGTAATCAGTCATGTGTTTGGTTTTGTATATTTTATTATATATGATATATATTTATAATATATATATACTTACAAACAATTATAACTACAAGTTTCACATTTATAAAACATATCCATAAATAACACCTTTCTGGAACTTGCTTTCTCTGATCAACATTATATATTTTAAATTTACCCAAACTGAGAAATATAGCTCTAATTCATTCATTTTCAATTATCACATGGAATTCTTCCTAAAGCATGCTGCATTTATTTATCATTCCTCCCATTTGTGCATATTAGTTTGCTTCAGATGCCTTTCAGTTAAAGAAAGCTACCATAAACACTGCTGTACACACCTTCTCATGCACACACGCAAGTTTCTCCAGGGAGGACACCTAAGAGTAGAACCACTGGATTACAGGATATGCACATTTTCAGTTTTACTAGAGAAGTGATTTATATAATCATTAGCAGTGATTACATCCTGACAACTTGATATTATTGGACTTTCAAATTTCTGGCAATAAGTAGGTATAAAATTGTATCTCATTGTGGCTTTAATTTGCATTTCCCTGATTCCTAGGAAAATGTACATCTTTTCAGATATTTACTGGCCTTGTAGATTTCCTCTTCTGTAAATTATTTCCTCATATCCTTTGTGAATTTTTCTACAGGTCTAATCAGGGCTATTTGCATGGGCCTGGAAACTGCATAGTTATATGCATACACACATAGTTACACATGGGCCTGGAAACTGCACTGAAAAGGGCACTGTGTTTTGTATAATGTTCTGCTGCTACTGTTTTGAAATTCTTAATAATTTTTTTACAAACGGTCTTGTATTTCATTTTGCACTGAGCTCCACAAATTATGTAGCTGGTCTTTAGGATGAACCATGTTTGAACTGAATTTTAACAGATGAAAAGGCCCTCATATAGATCTGTATTATTCAGTAAGGTAGGGATTCATATTATTCAATATGGTGGCTACTTAAATTTAATGTAAGTAAAATTAAAAATCCAGTTCCTCAGTGTCATTAGCTACACTGCATGGCTCAGTAGTTACAAATGATTAGTGCCTATGGTACTGGAAAGCAGAGAGCATTTTTATCATCAAGATAGTTCGACAGAAGATGGCATCATCAACTCAATGCTCATGAGTTTGAGTAACTCCAGGAGACAGTGAAGGACAGGGAACTTGGTGTGCTGCAGTCCATGGGGTTGCAAAGAGTCCAGCATGGCTGAGTGACTGAACAACCACAATAAACAGTTCTATTAGATGGCGCAGTCCTAGACTTGCTGGAGTTAGAGTTGAGAAGTACTGCTATAGAAGTTGTGAGCCTTGGGTGAGTCAGGTGGTGTGGCTCTGGGGTGCAGGGAATCAGGGAGTGAAGGGGCATTCTGATGGGGAAGTGGGTGCCAAGACAGGTGCAGGAAAGTGGAGTGAGAGCAGGAACCAGAACTGCAGGAATTTGCCGACTGAGCCAGACTAAAGAGCTTTATAACCCTTTAGACTGTGCCCTGTGGGGAGCCACTGACCCGTTTAAAGCCAGAAGTGCATGGGAAGATGTGAGTTTAAGGAAGACGAGGATTGGATGGGCAACTTGGAAGTCGGAGGAACAGACAGAAACCTCTAACACAAACCCAGGTGAAAAATGAGGTTCTCTGGGGAGCAGGGAAGGATCAGAAGGTCAGGTCTCAGAGAGAAAGAGAATCCACAGGGTCTTGGTGACTGTTCATGTGGAGTAAGAAAGAGGGAAGAATTAAGGATCAAACTGGGAAGACTGATAAATGAGGCTGCTTTAACCGAATTTGGAATCTAGGAGGTTTTATGGTAAGGTACTGAGGTTGACTTGAACACATTCAATTTGAAACATTCTAGAATATTTGTTCACCAGTCTCCCCATCTGCCAAATGAGGTGGTGGTAGCATCGTCCCAGAGGACTGATGTATTAATAATCAACTGATAGAGTATATGTGAATATACTTTGTTCGTGTTTAAGTGCCATAGACATGTGATCTAGCATCAGTCCTGTATGTATCTGTGGTCTGACGGAAAGCAGCAGGGGAGTGCAAACTGCCTGCATTTGCACAAAAGCAGCACCATCCATCTAGTTCAGTAAGACAGGAGACACTGAGGAAAATGCCAAAGAGAACGAAAAATGTGGACAGTCAAGTAAGAAATATCAGATAACAAATCATCAACTAGAACTACACCCCAGCTGCTTCTAAACATAATAAATTGTCAAAGCTTTCCATCAAGTGGGAGAAGACAAGTGGAGTTACAATGAAATCTTGGAGAAAACACATATTAAAAAATTCAGCTGAGAAGTTTTAGTAGCAGCATTTACTGCAGATTAGATATCTTCTCCAGAATTAGTTCTGCCTTGGAACATACACAGCCTATATATTATAAACTGCTGTTACTTTTTGATTTTCATCTGCAGACACATTTAAAGTTAAAATGTAACATGTCCTTAAAAGTGGATGCTGTTCAAACTTGTCATTAAGCATACTGCTTCCTAACACTTGATTATATGTTTGAAAAACTGTTAGGAAGCTTAACTATCTGATTAGATAGTATTCAGGTGTGAAACGTGACTCTTTGATACATGATGTTCTTTCAGAATTTGGAGGCAGTGTAAGACTCTTAAATTAGTTTTGCTTTTGTGAAGTAAGCAAATAACTGATGTTAAACTTCAGTTAGGTTATTTAATTAAATTCTGTACCTATATATTGAAGATATGTCACAGTAAGGCAGAGTGGTGGGGTGTGGTCCTTCCTTCAAGGAGCTGGCATCTCCTAGCAGAGACACCTGTAAACTGGTACAAGGGGAAATGAGTGAGTGCTCACAGTATTCGAAACAGTCTGGGCTGATAAGGGAAAACAAGAGCTTAAGAGCAGTAGCCGCCATCAGAAGTCATAAATCCACAGTTTAAATCTGAAGTTATCTGAATAAGGCTCTGAGAGTCAATCTAATGTCAAGGTGTCAGCATCAGCCTCCCATGTGCAGACAGTAGAAATCTCCCACTTAGTTTAGCTAGCTGTGGCCACAATATCCACAGCTGTTCCTGCTGACAGGGAAGCTAGTAGCCCATCCCTTCAATCTGCATTGGCCTCGTGGGCTCTTCTGACCTCTAGAATGTGGCATATGTGACCCTGTTATGACTCCCCGACTATGCCTTAACTCTGACCACTTCCACCTTCCACAGACAGAAGGGAGCACATGGAGGATGAGAAGCCCTGAAGATTCTCCAGAAGAATCATGGCCAGCAGTGAGTGGCATTACCAACTGCCACACACACACTGAAGCCTCCTTGGGCTTTCAGCTTAGCTGACTCTCCAGTTCAGGGGTTGGCAGACTATGAATACAAACATGGCCCTCAGCCTGTTTCCATGTAGGGCCCTGAAGCTAAGAATAACTTTTGCTTTTTAAAGGCTTGTGGAAAAAAATGAATAAATAACAGAAGAATATGAAGTGAAGTGAAAGTCGTTCAGTTGTGTCCAACTATTTGCAGACCCCATGGACTGTAGTCTGCCAGGCTCCTCTGTCCATGGGATTTCCCAGGCAAGAATCCTGGAGTGGGTTGCCACTTTTTTTCTCCAGGGAAGCTTCCAGACCCAGGGATTGAACCCAGGTCTCCCACATTGGGGGCAGACTCTTTACTGTCTGGGCCACCAGGGAAGGCCAATGAGACGGAACAAAAGCTAAAATGTGCACAATCTACCACCCTTTGCAGAAACTTTTGCTGGCTCCTGAACATATCTATGTAAGTAAATCTAGATAAAACCACAGAGGAGTCAACCAACAAACCCTAAGAATTGTAGGAATATTAAATGGATATTTTCAGTATACGGGATGCAATCAGTTCAGTTCAGTTGCTCAGTTGTGTCCAATTCTTTGCAACCTCATGAACTACAGCACGCCAGGCCTCCCTGTCCATCACCAACTCGTGGAGTTTACCCAAACTCATGTCCATCAAGTCGGTGATGCCATCCAACCATCCCATCCTCTGCCACCCCCTTCTCCTCCCACCCTCAATCTTTCCCAGCATCAGGGTCTTTTCAAATGAGTCAGCTCTTCGCATCAGGTGGCCAAAGTATTGGAGTTTCAGCTTCAACATCAGTCCTACCAATGAACACCCAGAACTGATCTCCTTTAGGATGGACTGGTTGGATCTCCTTGAAGTCCAAGGGACTCTCAAGAGTCTTCTTCAACACCACAGTTCAAAAGCATCAATTCTTCAGCGCTCAGCTTTCTTTATAGTCTAACTCTCACATCCATACATGACTACTGGAAAAACCATAGCCTTGACTAGACAGACCTTTGTTGGCAAAGTAATGTCTCTGCTTTTTAATATGCTGTCTAGGTTGGTCATAACTTTCCTTCCAAGGAGTAAGCGTCTTTTAATTTCATGGCTGCAGTCACCATCTGCAATGATTTTGGAGCCCCCCAAAAATAAAGTCAGCCACTGTTTCCACTGTTTCCCCATCTAATGGGATGCGATACATAGCTGAATAACAAGCTGAATAAATGCTACACAAAGAAATAGGAAACTGCCTTGAAGGAAATAATCTTTAGAAAGTTTCGGAACTTTTCTTCTCACTTATTTCACTTGGGAGGATTTCTTCCCCCCCAGTCTGCTGTCCATGGCTCCATTTCACATCCTGGGGAGGTTTTGCCATCTACGAGCACATATACCCACTCATTATTCATGGGACATTCAAAACATTTTAAAAATAGGAATTGAAATATCACTTTTCAAAAATAAAAATACAGAATTTGTAAGATACAGTATGAGTGTCCTAAAGCATCCTTCCAAATACAGAGGTTGATTTTTTTTTTCATATATTACTTTATTTGCAATGGAGCCTTTCTAGTTTTGTTACCGGTAGACTTCCTTTACTTGTTGAGGTGAACTGTCAGCCAAGGAGAGGTGAAGAATGGCTATGATGAAGGTGCCAGCAGGCAGCAATCACTTTACACTTTGCAAAGGGCACGACTACCTTCCAGGGCTGGAGCCAGGAAAAGAATCATAACCACAGCTTCCGATCTGAATATTTACAGTGTCAACCAAGTCCAGTGCTTGGACCTACACTGCTACTATCCAAAAATAATTTTGCCGTACACCCATTTTAACTCCTATATCCACCTCAAATCACCATAAATAATTTTTAAGTGTATATTTCACATCCCTATTCTTCCCTCTTCTATAGGGAAAAAAAAAAAAAAACCACTTTGATAAAGGACAAGCAGTTGAACCAGAGAATCTGTAAACAAATAGAAATACAGCCCCATATCTATAGTGTTGAAAATGTGTAGATCACAGTTGGGAATGGGTGGTTATGACTAGTGTGAGTGGGTGCTTAGTTGCCCAGTCGTGTCCAGCTGTTTGTGGTCCCATGGACTGTAGCCCACCAGGCTCCTCTGTCCATGGGATTCTCCAAGCAAGAATACTGGAGTGGGTTGCCATTCTGTTCTCCAGAGGATCTTCCCAACCCAGGGGTTGAACCCACGTCTCCTGCATTACAGGCAGATTCTTCACCAACTGAGCCACCAGGGAAGCCCCGGTTACAACTAGGTTTGAAGTTAAATAGATGATCCAGACTCACCTGATTTTAAGCAAAGGACCACTATGATCAAGACTACACATTTAAGTTTGCGTTTGGCCAAGAGCAGTGTGGTAGCTCCTTTCCAAATGTGTTCCCTCCCCACCCCCACAATGAGCCTCATCTCCTGTTGTTTATGCCTTGTCTGATCCCCTCCCCTTGAATCTTTTTTTTTTTTCTCCTTGAATCTTGAACAGTCCTATGCTTGCTATTGATCAATAAAATGTTACCAAAAATGATGCTACAAAACTTTCAAGGTTAGCTTCTTTTTTTTTTAAATTTATTTATTTTTGGCTGTGCTCCATCTTCATTAATGCATGGACTTTTCTCTAGTTGCAGCAAGCAGAGGTAACTCTCCATTGCAGCACACAGACTTCCCATCGCGGTGGCTTCTTTTGTTGTGGAGCACAGGCTCTAGGGCTCATGGGCTTCAGTAGTTGCAGTTCCTAGGTTCTAGACCACAGGCTCAATAGATGTGGCCCACAGGCTTAGATGCTCCGAGGCCTGTGGGATCTTCCCGACCCAGGAATCTAACCTGTGTCTCCTGAATTGGCAGCAGATTCTTTACCACTGAGCTATCAGAGAAGCCGCAAGGCTAGCTTCTGCCTTGGACTCTTAGAAAGCTGACTCCGATAAAATTCAGATCAACTGGCAGAGGGATGAGCGGACACTCATTTGCTGATGCAAACAAAAACCATTGATATGATCCACTGACTTAGACTAACTTACTAAAAATTGTAAAAGTGAAGATACAGGCCCTCTGTTTAGAACCCTACATTTGTCTGTGGAATAGAAGATGCTCTTTTAGAGTTTTCTCCTGGGAGAAACCACTAGAAGTGGCCATTGTTATACAGTGTAAACTTGACACAGATCTCACCCTGTGGAGCTTATGAGCATAAATGGACGAGCTCACACTCCTGGATATTTACGATATGAGCCACAGACTAAAACTACATATATATATATATATATATAAATATATATATATATATATATATATATATATATATATATATATAATATATATATATAAAATATATATATATATAAAATATAGTCTTGAGGTTTGTTTCTGTTATTGGAGTGGAACTGGGAGTTTAGTTCAGGTTTGCTCAGTTAAATACAGGAAACTTCCCCTGGATTTTATCAAGACTTCTTAAAACATACATCACAAGACCCAGTAGAAAGTATCACTATTTTTCACCAGTGAGCGATTGAAAGTCGCTCAGTCTTGTCAGACTCTTTGCTACCCCATGGACTATACAGTCCATGGAATTCTCCAGGCAAGAATACTGTAGTGGGTAGCCTTTCCCTTGAATTACCCATAAGAATGGGCTTCCCAGGTGGTGCTAGTGGTAAAGAGCACGCCTGCTAATGCAGAAGACATAAGAGATATGGGTTCGATCCCTGGGTGGGGAAGATCCCCAGGAGAAAGAAATGACAACCCACTCCAATATTCTTGCTTGGAGAATCCCATGGACAGGGGAGCCTGGAGAGTTACAGTCCATGGGGTTGCAAAGAGTTGGACACAACTAAAGTGACTCAGCATGCACACACACATCCAAAAGAACTCTAAGGTAGCTCAAACTCCACCGAGTACAGAATTTTACTGTTCTTTGAACAAAGTGAGTATGTAATTCAATGAGGCTTCTAACATTAGGTGATCCGAAGTAGGAGGTACCAGAATAATACAAATGATTACTCCATCTGCCTAGGTGAGTAGATTTGTAACCTATGTTCTCCTTGCAAGGATCTAAGACTTTCTCCTCCAAACATTTCCAAAGTCTCCACTCCACTGATCACTCATTAACTACAAAAGAGTAAATGGACTTTAATAGAGAATCTGGAGAACACTTCAGATTTCAGTGACCACTGATACTGGTACAACTTAATATTATGCATATAAGAATAACAGGTGCTTAATATTTAAAATGTTCTTCCTGAAGGAAAACAAGAAGACCACCTCATACTGTGTGCCATCTTGGAAGGGTTCTTGCCATCTAATCAAACCAAAGAATTGATGCTCTCAAATTGTGGTGCTAGGGAAGACTCTTAAGAGTCCCTTGGATGGTAAGAAGATCCAACCAGTCCTAAAAGAAATCAACCCTGAATATTCATCAGAAGGACTGATACTGAAGCTCCAATACTTTGGCCACCTGATTCAAAGAGCTAACTCATTGGAAAAGACCCTGAGGCTGGGAAAGATAGAGGACCGGGAGAGAAGGGGGCAGCAGAGGATGAGATGGTTGGATGACGTCATTGACTCAATGGACATGACTTTGTGCAAACTCCAGGAGATAGTGAAGGACAGGGAAGCCTGTCATTCTACAGTCCATGGGGTTGCAAAGAGCCGGACATGACTTCGTGACTGAACAACAACAATCAAACCTCTCAACCTTCCTTCGAGCTTACAGGCAAAGTGGTGTCTAATTTTTTAGAGAAAAAATTAAATGATATCAGGAGGAAAACAAAGTCAGACAAATTAAGAAAGAATCCTCTGCTTAAACAATTGGCTCACACTCTTCAAAAACTTAATACCACAAAAACAGGTAGAGGATTTATTTTCTATTTATTCTCCAATAAAACAGACAGCCATAACAACAAAGGAATGCATGACTCTTTATTGGGCTATTTCTCCATAAAACCAAGACTTTTTTGACAACTGTAGAAATTTGCATATGGGCTAGATATTCTGTTCAGTTCAGTCACTCAGTTGTGTCCGAATCTTTGCGACCCCATGAATCGCAGCACGCCAGGCCTCCCGGTCCATCACCAACTCCTGGAGTTTACTCAAACTCATGCCCATCGAGTCGGTGATGCCATCCAGCCATCTCATCCTCTGTCGTTCCCTTCTCCTCCTGCCCCCAATCCCTCCCAGCATCAGGGTCTTTTCCAATGAGTCAACTCTTCACATGAGGTGGCCAAAGTATTGGAGTTTCAGCTTCAACATCAGTACTTCCAGTGAACACCCAGGACTGATCTCCTTTAGGATGGACTGGCTGGATCTCCTTGCAGTCCAAGGGACTCTCAAGAGTCTTCTCCAACACCACAGTTCAAAAGCATCAATTCTTTGGTGCTCAGCTTTCTTCACAGTCCAACTCTCACATCCACAACCTTTGTCAGCAAAGTAATGTCTCTGCTTTTTAATATGCTCTCTAGGTTGGTCCTAACTTTCCTTCCAAGGAGTAAGCATCTTTTAATTTCATGGCTGCAATCACCATCTGCAGTGATTTTGGAGGCCCAAAAAATAAAGTCTGCCACTATTTCCCCATCTATTTCCCATGAACTGATGGGACCAGATGCCATGATCTTAGTTTTCTGAATGTTGAGCTTTAAGCCAACTTTTTCACTCTCCTCCTTTACTGTCATCAAGAGGCTTTTTAGTTCCTCTTCACTTTCTGCCATAAGGGTGGTGTCATCTGCATATCTGAAATTATTGATATTTCTCCCGGCAATCTTGCTTCCAGCTTGTGCTTCTTCCAGCCCAGCGTTTCTCATGATGTACTCTGCATGTAAGTTAAATAAGCAGGGCTAGATATTAGGTGATATCAAATTATCAAGTTTCTTAGATGTGATTTAGTTTCTAATGTGGTTGCACTGGAGAATGTTTGTCTTTATTTAAGCAAGAGACAGCATAGAAAGCTAAATGTTAAGAGCTACTCATTTCTTGGAGGAATGGACATGGGCGTTCACTGAACTATTCTTCCAGCTTTTCACACCGCGATGGTGCAGCCAAACGGTTCACGATACGACAGAATGGGAAGCAGTTTTCAGATGGCACTACTTTAGGGGTCCCCAAGAGATGAGAGGAAATACTATTCCTGGATTAATTCAACAACCGTCACCCAGAGACAGTTACAACCAGAGGCGCGCCTCAATAACAGCACACTCAGCTCCCGCGCCTCAAAGCCTCTCCATGCCTCCCAGGGAGCAGCAGTTTGGTGGGACTGACTTCCTCTGAATTCTCCAGGGCAAAGGAAGAGTACCGAGCGGCATTTCACCAGAGCGCGCGACGCCAGGGACTTCTGTTCACACCCCGGGCCACTGAAACCTCGACGTATCCCCACCCTCCGTTTTCTATTGATTCTAAAAGGAAAACGCGCATTTCTTCCGCGAGAACAAAAGAACTCCCCAAGCTTTCTTCTTTCCTTCCTAGCTCTGCGCGGGCTGCAATAAGTAAATCCCTCCCAGATTGCCTCAAGGCCGGGCATTTACGCAACTTGAAAACAGGGCTAGGAGAGCATATAGGAGCGCGCCTTAAATCGAAATCCTTCCCGAAGTCGGCCACTACATTGACTCACCCCGGCTAGGCTCAACTGTAAATTGCCTACCTAGCACCGCGGTGCGTGACATGCAAACTGATGGCGAGGATCCAGAGCGCGCGCCCGGACCAGCGCTGAGGGCTGGGGGCAGATGCCCGCCGCCCTCCAGCTGGATTCGGGGCCCGCGCGTGCGTACGAGCGAGCTGGCGAGGGGCTCCCGGGCGCGGCGCGTGGTCTGCGCGCGCCCGGCCGTGCGTGTGGCTGCGGGAGGCTGCGTGTGCGCGCGGGGAGGGACAGTCCGCCGCCCGCTCGCCTCGGAGCAGGGTGCGCGCCCTGCGCGGGAGGTGAGTGTGGGCAGGGGCGCTGGGCCGGAGCGGAAGCCTTGGAGAGCACCCCCCGCCTCCACTCCCCGGGCTGGGTGGCGGGCGTGGCCCTAGGACCTGCTTCTTCCGCGCCGCGCCCTCTTCAGGGACACCCGGGCCCGGGCGGCTCCGCCGGGAGGCGGGCGGGGCGGTGCCGCCTACTCCTCAGGCCCTCTCTCGGAGCGCCACTGGGGTGGAACCGCGATCAGCCGAGCCCTGGGGCTCTGGCCTCCGCGACGTTCAGCTGCCCCACCGGGTGAGCGCGGGAGATGGGGCCCTGTGAGGCTGTGGGCGACATCGCGGAGCGCCGGGCTGCGTGGTGGGGCCAGGCGGAGGCTAGAAGGAGCCCTCTGTCCTTCCTGACCCGCCCCAGGGCGCAGCCCACCCCAGACCGTCGCCTCGAGCCGCTTCGGTGGCACATTCTGGGAGCAGCCGGTGGCTCGTTGGCCGGGTCGGCTGGGGAGGAGACGGGACGGTGTTTCGGTGTCGGATTCCCCAGCAGGCCTGGAGTAATTCATTGCCCAGACTCTGGAGAAGGGCCCAGGAGCTGAATTGTGGGAGGGTTGTTCCTCCTGGGGAGGGATTGGGAGGAATATGGACCTAAGAAGGATGGGCGGGCGAATTGGCCAGAGGGAGGAGGAAAGCTCTAGGGGCCGGGGCTTTGTGATTTTTAAGAGGCGGTCTTAGCAAACCTACAAGTCATTTTAAAGGAAACCTTGAAGGTGTAATGGAGCCTCACTTTTTCAAGCAGTAAGGAATGATACCGGCAGGAAGCAGGAGTTACATTCCGTATTCCTTCTTTCTCTTCCGCTTCTCACTGCTTTTCTAGGAGGGAAATTTGCAAAGCAGAGATGGTTTTCTTTCCTCTCTGTGTTCTGCACATAGTACCAGGGGTAAGGAGGTGGCTGCTTTGTCAGCCACAAGTTGTTCTTATGTTTTGGGGTGGTTTGTTTTTTTTTTTCTTTCTGTTTTTAGAGTTAAGGAAGATTTGAGTTTGCAGTACTGGGAACGGCTTAGTGTTTTGGCCCTTTTTTCCCCAGGCAGCTTAGACAGAGGTAGGGAGCTAATTTTTTGCTCTCAAAATGTATTGATACCTGATAAAAGCATACTTTGAACCTGTATCAGTGGAGAGAAATGAACTATTTACTATTTAGAGATAAGAGTCGAAGACTCTTTTTTTCTCCTAAACTAGAAAGTTCATTCAAATGAATGGTTGTTGGGTAATTTCAGTCCTGAAAATAAAGCCTGTTATCTAGACAGTTGTTGCTCAGTGGTGTCAGACTCTTTGCGTTCCCATGGATTGCAGCATGCCAGACTTCCTGTCCTTCACCATCTCCCAGAGCTTGCTCAAACTCAGTGTCCATCAAGTTGGTGATGCCGTCCAACCATCTCATCCTCTGTCATCCCCTTCTCCACCTGCCTTCAATCTTTCCCAGCATCAAGGTCTTTTCCAGTGAGTCCGCTCTTCTATCAGGTGGCCAAAGTATTGGAGCTTCAGATTCAGCGTCAGTCCTTCCAGTGAATATTGAGGACTGATTTCCTTCAGAATTTACTGACTTGATCTCCTTGCAGTCCAAGCGACTCTCCAACACCACAGTTTAAAAGCATCAATTCCTCACTGCTCAGCCTTCTTTACAGTCCACCTCTCACATCTGTACATGACTACTGGAAAAACCATTGCTTTGATTAGACGGACCTTTGTTGGCAAAGTAATGTCTCTGCTTTTTAATATGCTGTCTAGGTTGGTCATAGCTTTTCTTCTAAGGAGTAACTGTCTTTTAATTTCATGGCTGCAGTCATCATCTGCAGTGAGCCCAGGAAAAGAAAGTCTGTCACTGTTTCCATTGTTTCCCGATCTATTTGCCATGAAGTGATGGGACCAGATGCCATGATCTTTGTTTATTGAATGTTGAGTTTTAAACCAGCTTTTTCACACTCCTTCTTTCACTTTCATCAAGGGGCTCTTTAGTTTCTCTTCGCTTTCTGCCATAAGGGATGGTGTCATCTGCATATCTGAGGTTATTGATATTTCTCCTGGTAGTCTTGATTCCAGCTTGTGCTTCATCCAGCTCAACGTTTCGAATGATGTACTCTGCATATAAGTTAAATAAGTAGGTTGACAATAATCAGTCTTCATGTACCCCTTTTCCAACTTGGAACCAGTCTGTTGTTCCATATCCAGTTCTAATTGTTGCTTCCTGACCTGCATGCAGGTTTCTTAGGAGGCAGGTCAGGTGGTCTGGTATTTCCATGTCTTTCAGAATTTTCCAGTTTGTTGTGATCCACACAGTCAAAGGCTTTAGCATAGTCAGTGAAGCAGAAGTAGATGTTTTTCTGGAATTCTCTTGCTTTTTCTATGATCCAATGGATGTTGGCAATTTGATCTCTGGTTCCTCTGTCTTTTCTAAATTCATCTTGAACATCTGGAAGTTCGTGGTTCACGTACTGTTAAAGCCTAGCTTGGAGGATTTTGAGAATTACTTTGCTAGCATGTGAGATGAGTGCAATTTTGCGGTAGTTTGAACATTCTTTGGCATTGCCCTTCTCTGGGATTGGAATGAAAACCGAGTCCTGTTGCCACTGCTGAGTTTTCCAAATTTTGAGTGCTGGTATATTGAGTGCAGCACTTTCACAGTAACATCTTTTAGGATTTGAAGTAGTTTAGCTGGAATTCCATCACTTTCACTAGCTTTGTTTGTAGTGATCAAGACAGTGGCCAAATATAAATCAGATGAGATGCATGAAGTGATTTGAGAGCAAGGAGGAAGAAGAGAGGATCAAAGCTTTAACAGAAATGAAAATAATGTTGATAATAGGTATAGAACATTAATTTTACTAATTTTTTAAATGTTTTATTTTGTTTTGGGGTGTAGCTGATTAACAATGTTGTGATAGTTTCAGGTGAACAAAAAAAGGGACTGAGACATACATATACATGAATTCATTCTCCCCCAAACTCCTCTCCCATCCAGGCTGCCACATACCATTGAGCAGAGTTCCATGTTCTTACAGGAATAGGTGTTTGTTGCTTATCCAGTTTAAATATAGCAGTGTGTTGATCCCAAACTCCTCAACTATCCCTCCCCTTCCCCCTGCAACCATAAGTTCGTAGAACATTAATTTTAGATGTTATCATGCCCAATGTTGTTAAGTTATGACTGTAATATATTCCTTTTCTGTTCTTCTGTTCAGTAGTTCATGGCAAATCTTGTAATTAAGCATGGGATATGGAAAACAAAACACTTCAGCTGGTACTTTAATCTCATGTGAAATTCTACAGGTAAGCCCATCTTATTTTAATTGAGAAATTATCCATATTGGTTAAAATTGCATATAATAGTCTCCTTTATGAGATTTTAAGGATCATTTATGCAGCTGCAAGTTTTGTTGTGTATTCTAATGTATTTCTTTCCCTAAAAGATTCCAGGAGTTGAAAGAGTTAAGCTCAATTAAACCATTTAAGATTATATAAAGATATATGTATGTGTGTATATATATATATATATAAAATCATCATAAAACACCATGGTATCTCAGAAAAACATAGCTATATATACTGAAATTAGTGGTCATGTTCAACTCAAGATCGGACTCAACTCTCTTTATCCCTGAAAAACATACTCCATTGAATAATTCTGTTTTTTTCTTCCCTTTCACCTGATTTGCCTTGTCTCTATGCCCGGTCTCCAGCTCTGTTCTGTTCACTATTGGATAATACAGGTAGAACTCCGTTTTAGGAAATGCCTTTATTCCTTCTGCCACCATATAATGTCCAGGCCAAATACGCTTTTCTGTTGCATCTCTAACATCTATCATTGTTCATCCCTGCTCACTGTGTAGTAGGTACCCACGCTACAGCTTCATGAATGAGATTCACAATGGAAGAGTCAAACAGGGTGCTTTTAAATGGCCTGGCACAACAGATTCAAGAGTTGCAATCAGTTTAATAGCAGGCTCTTTAGCATATATCTTTTTTGAGACTATGAGCATTGATTTCATTTTAGTAAAATGTTGCATATAATAAATATTGATTTGCTTTTGCAACCAGAGCTTTTGATACATTGTGAATTAGAAGAGAAGGGAAGGCATGGCAAAGCTAGAAGTGACTTGTAGGGGGTCTTCCTCCATCTTCTTCAGATGGGCTTTGCTCATACTGTGCAGTCTGAAACTTGGAGTTGTGAACCTTCCTCTACACTCTGCATTGTGTCTGAAACTTGAGGGCCAGGCAGCCCAGTCGCTATCATAGGTCCAGTGTATTAAATGGGTGAATGAAATACATTCAAATAGCTAAGGACAAGGGAAGTGGTAACTTGGTTTGACAGACAAGAGTGACAAGAGATCTGTTAATACTCCTCATCTAGGGCCACAGTGGGAAGAAGTAGTAGCTAGAGCAGCTTTCACCGTCCTCCTCCAATGAGTGAAGCTCTAACAAAATAGAAGCAGGCAGCCAAGCTGTCAGGTCAGCCTTGGTGCTACTCTGCCTGACTTGCTACTCAGCCTTTGCCGCACAGGCTACTTGCTACTCAGTCTTTGCTACACTTCCAGTTTTCCTAGCTTTTCTGGACCTGGTTATCCTGTTGCTTCTTCCCACAGGCTACTCTGTCATGTGACTCCCTCAGACTGCCCACCACTCGGGGCAGAGTTGTGTCAACTTTTTTGTACACCTTGCTCCCTGCACTGGAATCTCGAAAGGCTGTGAGGTTGGGTGTGAGGTTGGGCTCTTCTACAGGTGCTGTGCTCTGGAGAAGGGATATAGCATTTAGAGTTAAACCTGAGCTTGGGTTCCAGGTCCACCTGTTCTTGGGCTGCACTGGTCTCTGAAAAAATGACATGGTGACACCCATTTTACCATGTTGTGAAATGTGCTTTGTAAATTGCCCAAAAGTCCACTTAACCTTAAAACAAACAAACCCTGCTGACAACATTGTAAATCAACTATACTTCAATTAAAAAAATTAAAAAAATTTTTTAAAGTTTTAAACTCTGCTTAAAATTCTAACATGTATTGCAAATTACAAAAAGTACATTCTGTGTGTGTGTGTGTGTGTGTGTGTGTGTGTGTGTGTGTGTGTTGGATACAGTTGCACATAGGGCAGAAGCAAAGAGAAGATTGCAAATGAAAAGCAAAGAGAAAATTGCAAATTGGCAGGTCCTGCTACTTCTAATTGCTCTTCATCTTTCTAAGCCTAAAGATCCTACACTCCACAACCACAGAAATCTGTAAAATATAGATGTCCTCTGTCTGCAGGGGATTAGTTCTAGAGCTCCCTAAGATACCAAAATCCATCACAAGTCCTTAAGATGGCATAATATTTGCATATAATCCATGCACATCCTCCATATACTTTAAATCATCTCTAGGTTACTTCTAATATGTAATATAAACGTTATGTAAAATATAACATTTAGTTTTGTTATTTGTAAATACAAGGTAAATGATACATAAATAGTTGCCAGTGCACATGGCAAATTCAAGTTTTGCTTTTGGGAACTTTTTGAAATTTTTTTTTTAACATTTTTAATCAAAAGTTAGTGGAGCCCATGGTTGCAGAGTGCTGTATTCCCTTCTGTTGTTATTCCTACACTAAAATACCTTGTTTATAAACAGTACATGCCTTTTTAAAACATGTTTTTAAAAGCTCAGGCGTCTTCTACCTCAATAAGCAGGAGACTGGAGGCTTCTCTAATGAGGCTGGAATAAAGGGTATTCCTCCCACACATCTGAGTATCTGAAGGTAATACTGCTGCCACCTGCAGGGCATGCAAGGGCAGAATGGGGAGATGATAATGAAGCTTTAGGTGTTTATACTCACTGTCTACCTAAAACTGTATAACAACCACAGTTATGCTTATTACGAATGGTTTTCTTAAACTCATTGTACTTCTAGTCCATTCTTAAAAATGGAATAACTTTAAACTGTTATGCAAAACGAAACCTTTTCTATATACTACATCTTATTTTTAACATTTATTTATTTATTTGGCTATCCTCGGGCTTAGTTAACGGCATGCGGGATCTAGTTCCCTGACCAGGGATCAAACCTGGGTCCCCTGCATTGGGAGTGGGGAATCTTAGCCACTGGACCACCAGAGAACTCCTCTATATACTACATTTTAAACATGAATAGCAAAGGCATGGAATCTTGAAGTTGGAAGGGACCTTAGAAGTTATCTAAAATAACATAAAACTCAGTAAGGAATTAATCTTTGAAAATTCCTACCTACCGCTTCAGGATTTCTGTTGGTGAGGAGCAGCCCATTCTAGTACCGTCATCTGTACTGAATCTTCCCACTGATTTTTATCCTTGGGCTTCCATCTGCCTTCCAGAGTTACACTGATGTATTGTTCAAAGTATCTGAAAGCATCTATCATGGTCCTTCTAAGCTTTTGTTTTCCCCAGAACAGAATATGCCCCAGTTCCTTCAGCCACTACTTCATACCGTCCTTATTATGAGAGATGATAAACCCTTAACCTTCCTCTGCACTAAATATAACTTGTCAGTTTTCCTTTTAAAATGGAACATATATGTAGGATTATGATCCCTTTTACCTAGACTTTTTCCTGTTTCTTGAACCTAAGAGTGTATTAGGGGTTTTAGTGTGTGTATGTGTTTTGGCAGGACACATTATGGTATTAACTGGTACAATTTCTGTAAGCATTGTCATTCATTTACAAGCACTTGGGGAATGCTTTCTGTCCTAGACTCTGGGGACTCAGCAGCTATAAAAATGAACATTGTCTCTGTTTTGCTGGAACTAGACAGGGCCTGAGAGGTATGTGGCCCACTCTCTTAAAGATTCTAATGAGAGAAGCAGCGCCCAAAATTCAGTAACTTGTCCCCTTCTTCAGCCGTTGAAACTAGAACCCTTGTGCCCTCACTATCTAGTTACACCTTTACATCATCGCCTTTCCTCATATTGAGTTCATACTCAACTGAAACATTTAAGTCTTCTTAACTTCGACTGCTGTTAAAATGATCTCCCATCCTCTCTTGTACAGTTGGTTTTTTGAACTCTGACACAGGTCAGTAAATTTGTTTTCACCAGATTTCATCTTGCTTTGGCTCTTTTCTAACCTGTTGAAAGTTTTTTAGATTGTAATTATATCTTCTAGTGAATATGCTATTTTTTCCCCTGGGTTCGCCTGTCTTCAAAATTGAACATTATCTTTCAGCTTTTATTGTCTTTGTTTTTGCATTCACAGTTCTCTGATGAACATACATTTGTAATTAGAAACAGTTTATATGTTTTTTAAATAATTAAATTAATTTTCACTTTGCAGAAAATAAGCAACGTTTTTGCACCCCAGGGAAGAATATCAGATTATTTTGGCTTAAATAATTATACCATTGCCATAATGCTCTTTTCCATTTCCCTGGAACCCTTGTATTTGACCTGATCTCTCCACCCATGCCTCCAATTTATTTTCTTGTATCCAGCATGTTTCTGATGGAAAATGAAAGGTCCATACCTGCATGAATTGTTAGTTTATTACATTTGACTGTTATTAATAACGCATATGTCAGGTTTTGAGAATGGGCATCTTGAGTCTTGCTATATAAAAATGGTGAGGCTGTGATGCCACGTTACTGTTTCTCTCAAGGTTCAGTGGTTAGAAGAAGTTTCATCCCGCTCAGGGTAGCTCTGGTCATGAGGGGTTGCAGCGGATGCGCTAGGATAGGAAGGGCAGTGGCCGGGAACGTGAGGTTTGGAGTTCTGTTTGGCTTTGGTTCTACCTCTGCTCGTGCCTGTGTTTACCTTTGTTTATAACCTGTGACTTTGAGCAAGGTGTCAGCTCTCCCTAAGCCTTAGTTGACTCACCTGTTAAATGTGAACAGTAGAGGTCTTAAAAGCTCCTTAAATCATGGGCTCTCTTGGAGATGACATGACTTAGTGCCTGGTGCTCTTCCCATAGCTGGGACACCCGGGGCCAGCATATCGTGTGGACACTGCCTACATAGATTGCACACGATAGCTGTATAAACATAACTGATTGAACAGCCAAGCTCTTTTTACCTTTCTGTTGGAGTATGGTGTACAAAAAGAAAAGTGTGCAAGTTAGAAGATAAATTATTAGAGTGACCACACCTGTAGCCACCATCTAGATATAGAAATAGCACATGGCCAGCACTGCCAAAGGTCCCCTCCAGACTCTCCCAGCTGTATTTCCTCCCTCTCCCAGGGGTTACCACTGTCCTGAATTCTAACACCATAGATTACTTTTGCCTGCTTTTCAACTTTGTGTAAACAGCATCATGATGTCTCTTCTTCAGGTACCTGGCTTTAGCTCACCATTATGGTTGAAAGATTCTCCATGGTGTCATGGGAGGTTATCGTTTGTCTTCATTTTGCATGAAGTGCTATTCTCTGAATTTCTTTCTTTCTTCCATCATGAGTTGTTTCCAGGTTGGGGCTGTCATGAATAGTGTGCTATTAAGAACTTTTTTTGGGGGGTGTCCTTAAACAGACATACACATTGTTGCCTGTTCTGCCCGAGGTATAGTAGCCATGTCATTGGGCTGCTCAGTTGTATCTCAGTGAAGATTTTTCAGTTTCCACTAATTGAACCAGTTTGTTCAGCCTTTTGTTTTGGTTTTTATTTCAACTATTTAAATATTTATTTGTTAAATTATTAAAATTAGTTTCACAGTTCAGTGAATACAAGATGTTCTAGGACAGGATTTCCTGAGGTGCAGAATTCTAGTCTTGCCAGAGGCTGTGAAATTTAAAATAGATTCTTTGTTCAGGTAAGTTTGAGAAACGTTGCATAACATATCCTCTTCTCAGAAAATGTACAGTAGTATGTTAAGAACTCTAAACAGCTCTCCACATGTACACTACTGTGTGTGAACTTGATAGCTGGTCGGCCGCTCTCTGCAGCCCAGGGAGGTCAGCCCGGTGCTCTGTGGCGGCCTCTGAGAGTGGGATGGGGGGTGGGAGCGAGGTTGAGAAAGTGACAGTCTCCAAGCCGTGTCCAGTTCTTTGCAACCCCATGGACTATCGGTCCATGGAATTCTCCAGGCCAGAATACTGGATTGGGTAGCCTATCCCTTCTCCAGGGGATCTTCCAGACCCAGGAATTGAACCAGAGTCTCCTGCATTGCAGGTGGATTGTTTACCAGCTGAGCTGAGGTGGAGGAGATAGGAGATATATGTATACTTAGAGCTGATTCACTTTGTTGTACAACAGAAACCAACAGACTTGTAAAGCAACTACACCCCAATTAAAAAATAGTAATAATAGTTTGAATGAAAAAAAAACAGTTTGATTTCCAGTTTTTTTGGTCACAGCCCTTTTGAGGTTCTGTAACACCCAAGGTAAGACGCAGGTGCAGCCATCTTTGGCTGCCATAAAGTCCTATGCTCAATAACTGAGACGCCAGTTCCTTCTCCGAGGATGGTGGTTTCATTGGATATTTAATGCATTTGCATACTTAATAATCTAGAAGCTGACAACTGTTTTGTCTCTGGAGGTCTTTTGGGCTTTTCTGTTATTTGAGATTTTTCTTCAGCTGTCGTGGTGATGATAATGCTAAGTTGCTTCAGTCGTGTCCGGTTCTGCCATGCTGTGGGCTGTAGCCCGCCAGGCTCAGGCTCCCCTGTCCATGGGATTCTCCAGGCATGAGTACTGGAGTGGGTTGCCATTTCCTTCTCCAAGGGATCTTCTTGGCACAGGGATCGAGCCTGCGTCTCTTATGTCTCCTGCTTTGGAAGGTGGGTTTTTTACCACTAGCACCCCCTGGGGAGCTGTCGTACCTCAACCACCAACTGCTGCTGCTGCCAAGTCGCTTCAGTCGTGTCCGACTCTGTGCGACCCCACGGACTGCAGCCCACCAGGCTCCTCCGTCCATGGGATTTTCCAGGCAAGAACACTGGAGTGGGGTGCCACTGCCTTCTCTCCTCAACCGCCAAATCAACAAGTAATTACTGGTAACCTGCTGTGTACCCAGCATTGTGCTAGACTTGTGAGACAGAGAAGATGTTTCGCTTAGTGTAAATTATTTAGTCTAGTTGGTGAATGCCTGTTCAGTTAATACAAACACAAGTTTATTTTTTAGGAGATGAAAAGTATTTTAAAATTATAAATATAATTTATTTCTTGACAATGAAAAGTGACATTATTAAGAAGTCAGTAATAATCCTAGTGTCCATGTTGGGCCCTTTTGTGTTTTTCTATGCACTGCTGTTTTAGGTTTTTCTTTCTGTCCCTCCCCTTGGGCATGGGGTTTAGAGCAGTGTCAGGGTTCATCAAGCCTCCTGCTCAGCCTTCCTAAGTTGCCCCGGCTGTCACGGCATGGGCTGCTTCCAGAGCTCAGGCGAGGCCAGCTGGATTTCCGTGGCATGACAGTATGGGCCTTTGTCTGGATGTCATTCACCTTCGTGAACTGCTGAGTGCCCCAGTGCTGACTGGTTAATTAGTGTTCCCCATGTAAACCTCATCATAACCAAATTGGTATCGATGCTTGATTTATATCTGGAAGAAGACGCTTTTGAGAAGTTAACTTTTCCAAGGTCACGCAGCCCGTTAAGTGCTGCAGCCAAGATGGCAAGTGAGCCGTCTAATTGCATTTTTGTTATGGTTTTTTTTTTCATGTTTGGATAAATTTGAAATACAAAGAAAGCTATGAATATAAGAGAAAACCTGCATTTTTATCACCCTGAGTTAACAAGTGCTCATACTTCATAGTACTGGTGTCTAATCTCCTTTTTCCCATGTCTCCCACGTGCCTCCTTCATTCTTTCTTAGTAACACCCACACTGCTTACTGTGGAAGGTGTTCCTTTAACAAATAGTTTTATAGCTGCTTCTAAAAACTCGCTCTTTCTTTTTTTTTTTTTCCATTTATTTTTATTAGTTGGAGGCTAATTACTTTACAACATTGCAGTGGTTTTTGTCATACATTGAAATGAATTAGCCATGGATTTACATGTATTCCCCATCCCGGTCCCCCCTCCCACCTCCCTCTCCACCTGATCCCTCTGGGTCTTCCCAGTGCACCAGGCCCGAGCACTTGTCTCATGCACCCAACCTGGGCTGGTGATCTGTTTCACCCTAGATAATATACATGTTTCAATGCTGTTCTCTTGAAACATCCCACCCTCACCTTCTCCCACAGAGTCCACAAGTCTGTTCTATACATCTGAGTCTCTTTTTCTATTTTGCATATAGGGTTATCATTACCATCTTTCTAAATTCCATATATATGTGTTAGTATACTGTAATGGTCTTTATCTTTCTGGCTTACTTCACTCTGTATAATGGGCTCCAGTTTCATCCATCTGATTAGAACTGATTCAAATGAATTCTTTTTAATGGCTGAGTAATATTCCATGGTGTATATGTACCACAGCTTCCTCATCCATTTGTCTGCTGATGGGCATCTGGTTTGCTTCCATGTCCTGGCTATTATAAACAGTGCTGTGATGAACACTGGGGTGCACGTGTCTCTTTCAGATCTGGTTTCCTCGGTGTGTATGCCCAGAAGTGGGATTGCTGGGTCATATGGCAGTTCTATTTCCAGCTTTTTAAGAAATCTCCACACTGTTTTCCATAGCGGCTATACTAATTTGCATTCCCACCAACAGTGTAAGAGGGTTCCCTTTTCTCCACACCCTCTCCAGCATTTATTGCTTGTAGACTTTTGGATAGCAGCCATCCTGACTGGCGTGTAATGGTACCTCATTGTGGTAAAAACTCGCTCTTTCTTGTGTACAGTTTACAATTGCTAATCTAAATGGTAATATATATGGTGTATATATAATGGTATAATCATTCACCTTGTATTTTGTACTCAACATTTTAATTTTGAGAACTGTTCAAATAAATACACTGCACAAATCCAGTTCATTTCTTCTAACTGTCTTGTCGGATTCCACTGAAAGAAGACACACGGGTTTTATTTTATCTACTGTTGTTTGTTCATTGTTTAGTTGCTAGGTCATGCTTATTGCTTTTTGTTTTTCATTATTTTCTGTTTTATCTTATTAGTCCTTTTATTTTCTTAGTAGTAACGTCAGAATTTTTTGAACTTTTTGTCCTCAGATCATTTATTTTCAGTCTGTTTTTAAAATAGGGAAAGTGAAAGTTGCTCAGTTGTGTCTGACTCTTTGTGACCCCATGGACTGTAGCCCACCAGGCTCCTCTGTCCATGGAATTCCCCAGGCAAGAATTCTGAACTGGGTTGAAGTAAAGATTCTCTTCTCTAGGGATCAAACCTGGGTCTCCCACATTGCTGGCAGATTCTTTACATTCTGAACCACTATGTTATCTGTTAAGGCTGATGAAAGAAGACAGACTAAAAAGTCTGCATAACATTATTTCATTTATGTGCTTTCTGGTAGACAAAACTATGGGATGAAAAAATCAGTTGTTGCCTGGGGATTGGGGGAAGAATTGATTACAAAGGAACACTAGTAGATTGTTGTGATGGAGCTGTTTCATATCTTGATTGTGTTGGTGGTTACATGAGCATCAAAACTTACAGAACAGTGTGGAGATTCCTTAAAAAAACTGGAAATAGAACTGCCATATGACCCAGCAGTCCCATTGCTGGGCATACACACCAAGAAAACCAGAATTGAAAGAGACATGTGCACCCCAATGTTCATTGCAGCACTATTTACAATAGCCAGGACATGGAAGCAACCTAGATGTCCATCAGCAGACAAATGGATAAGAAAGCTGTGGTACATATACACAATGGAATGTTACTCAGCCATTAAAAAGAATACATTTGAATCAGTTCTAATGAGGTGGATGAAACTGGAGCCTATTATACAGAGTGAAGTAAGCCAGAAAGAAAAACACCAATATAGTATACTAATGCATATATATGGAATTTAGAAAGATGGTAACAATAACCCTTTGTGTGAGACAGCAAAAGAGACACTATGTATAGAACAGTCTTTTGGACTCTGTGAGAGAAGGCGAGAGTGGGAAGATCTGAGAGAATAGCATTAAAACATGTATATTATCTTATATGAAACAGATCGCCAGTCCAGGTTGGATGCATGAGACAAGTGCTCGGGGCTGGTGCACTGGGATGACCCAGAGGGATAGGATGGGGAGGGCGGTGGGAGGGGGTTCAGGATGGGGAACACATGTAAATCCATGGCTGATTCATATCAATGTATGGCAAAAACCAATACAATATTGTAAAGTAATTAGCCTCCAACTAAAATAAATAAATAAATAAATAAAACCCTACTAATAAAAAAAACCTTACAGAATAGTACAATAAAAATGATGAACTTTACTGTATGTAAACTATATGCCAGTGAAAATATATCACATAGATACAAAAAATATATAAAATAATACTACTTTTTTTTTTAAGTCCATTATTTTTTAAAAGTTAATTTTCTGTAAGGATTGTTTTAGTTATACCCCATGCATTCTTAGATGCAGCACTTTTTTAAATGGGGAGGGTAATTTTTTATTTTCCTTGTTTTGAATTGTAATGTATTCATGTATCCTAAGAATCAAAATAATATTTAAAATATGTATAAATAATGATGTAATGTAGCAATATACTATTACAATTACTAATTATAATATTAGTGGTGGTGGTTTAGTTGCTAAGTCATGTCTGACTCTTGCAACCCCATGGAGTATAGCCTCCCAGGCTCCTCTGTCCATGAGATTCTCCAGGCAAGAATACTGAAGTGGGTTGCCACTTCCTTCTCCAGGGGATCTTCCCGACCCAGGAATGGAACCCGTGTCTCCAGCATTGCAGGCAGATTCTTTCCCAACTGAGCTATAAGGGAAGCCCCATAATATTAGTAATTAATTGTTACTAATATTACATTGTTATATTACATTGTTACTTAGTAATATTGAATTGTTAATGTAAAAGTAATATTACAAAGTAATACAAAGTTAGATTGAGTGATATCTAACAAAGTGATAGCAAGTAGTGTAACAAAGTAGTACAAAAAGGAGTGCTCTTCCCTTTCTTTCTTCTCCACCCTCTTCCTCTCTGTTCACTGGATGTGTGTCTTGACTTTGTTTTTCTTATGTGCATACAAATGTTTGCTTTATTTCTTCTTTCTAACACAAAAGTTAACATATCATAAACTTTGTTCTATACTTCTTCCCTTGTATATATTCCACGTCAGTACTTAGAGAATATGGGCTTCCCAGGTGGTTCAGTGGTAAAGAATCCACCTGCCAATGGAGGAGCCGCAGGTGACGCAGGTTCGATTCTTGGGTCAGGAAGATGCCCTGAAGGAGGAAGCGGCAGCCCACTCCAGTGTTCCTGCCTGGAGAATCCCAGGGACAGAGGAGCCCGGTGGGTTACAGTCCAAAGAGGCGCAAAGAGTCAGACACGACTGAGGACAAGCCTGAGCAGGCAGGATATTGAATATAGTTCTCTGTGTTATGTAGTAAGACCTTGTTGTTTATCTGCTTTACACAGAGTTGTTTGTATCCGCCAATCCCAAACTCCTCATTTATCTCATATCCCTCTTCCCCTTCGGTAACCATAAGTTTGTTTTCTATGTCTGTGAAGCTGTTTCTGTTTTGTAAATAAGTTCATTTGCATCCTCTTTGAGATTCCACATATAAATAATGTCATATGGTATTTATCTTTCTCTGACTTCACTTAGTGTGATAATCTCTAGGTCCATTCAGGTTGCTGTAGCTAGCATTATTTTATTCTTTTTTATGGCTGATAATTTTCCACATTTTATTTTTAATTCATTCATCTTTTGGTGGACATTTAGTTTGCTTCCATGTCTTGGCTGTTGTAAATAGTGCTGTTATAAACACTGGGCTTCAGGTTTCTTTTCAAATTAGAGGTTTTTTCTGGATATATACCAAGGAGTAGAGTTGCTGGATCATATTGTAACTCTATTTTTAGTTTTGTAAGGAACCTCCATGCTGCTTTCTATAGTGGCTGTACCAATTTGCATTCCCACCAGCAGTGTTGAGGGTTCCCTTTTCTCTACACCTCTTCAGCATTTGTTATGTATAGACTTTCTAATGACCTGTTGAAGTGATACCTGATTGCAGTTTTGGCTTGCAGTCTCTAATAATTAGCAAAATTGGACATTTTTCATATGCCTATTGGCCATCTGTGTGTTTTATTAGAGAAATGTCTATTTAGGTCTGCCCATTTTGGGATTGGGTTTCCTTTTTTTGTTATTGAGTTGTGTGAGCAGTTTATGTATTTTGGAAATTAAGCCCTTGTCAGTTGCATCATTTGCAAATATCTTTCCCAGTCTGGGGTCTGTCTTTGCATTTTGTTTACAGTTTCCTTTCTTTGCAAACACTTGTAAGTTTAATTAGATCCCATTCATTTATTTTTGTTTTTATTTCTATTGCCTTAGGAGACAGACCTAAGAAAACATTGCTACAGTTCATGTTAGAGAATGTGTTGCCAGTGTTGTCTTTTACCAGCTTTATTGTGTCATGTCTTGGACTTCTCTTGTGGCTCAGCTGGTAAAGAATCCACCTGCAATGTGGGAGACCTGGGTTCAATCCCTCGGTTGGGAAGATCCCCTGGAGAAGGGAAAGGCTACCCACTCCAGTATTCTGGCCTGGAGAATTCCATAGATTACAGTCCACGGGGTTGCAAAGAGCTGGACATGACTAAGCAACTTTCACTTCACTTATATTTAAGTCTTTAAGCTGTTTTGAGTTTTATTTTGGTGTATGATATGAGGGAGTGTTCTGATCTCTTTGGTTTACATGCAGCTTTCCAGCTATCTCAACACAATTTGCTGAAAAGACTGTTTTCCCTCCATACTATATTTTATTCTTGCTCCCTTTGTCAAAGATTCAATGACCACAGGTGTATAGGTTTATTTCTGGGCTTTCTATTCTGTTCCATTGATTCATATATCTATTTTTGTGCCAATACTGTGTTGTTTTGATTATTGTCACCTTGTAATATTGCCTGAGGCCTGGGAGGGTTAAGCCTCCAGCTTTGTTCTTTTTCCTCAGTATTGTTTTGGCAATTCTGGGTCTTTTATGATTCCACATAAATTTTAGGATTCTTTTTTCTAGTTCTGTGAAAAATGTCATGTGTAATTTAAGAGAGATAACATTAGTTCTGTAGATTGCTTTGGGTAAGTATGGTCATTTTAACAATATTAATTCTTCCAGTCCAAAAGCATGAACTTTCTTTTTATTTCTTTGAATCAGCCTCAGTTTCTTTTATCAATGTCTTAGAGTTCTCCACGTGTAAGTCTTTAACCTCCTTGGTCAAAGTTTTTTTGTTTGTTTTTTATGTGATTTTAAAAGTCACACTGTGAGTGTAAAGAAATGCAGGTCTCCCGCATTGCAGGCAGATCCTTTATCAACTGAGCCACCAGAGAAGCCCAGTGTAAAGAAATGCGGCAGATTTCTGTATGGTAATTTTGTATCCTGTTACTTTACTGAGTGTGTTGATCTCGTAGTTTTTGTGTGGAGTCTTTAGGGTTTTCTATATATAGAATCATGTCATCTGCCTGTAATGACAGTTTTACCTCTTCCCTTCTAATCTGGGGGCTTCCTTAGTGGTTCAGATGGTAAAGCATCTGTCTGCAATGCAGGAGACCCGGGTTCAACCCCTGGGTTGGGAAGATCCCCTGGAGAAGGAAATGGCAGCCTACTCCCAGTATTCTTGCCTGGAAAATCCCATGGACCACGGAGCCTGGTAGGCTACCGTCCATGGGGTGGCAAAGAGTCAGACATGACTGAGCGACTTCACTTTCACTTTCACGTTTCTAATCTGGGTACCTTTTGTATCCTTTTCTTGTCTGACTCCTGTGGGTAGAACTTCCAATACTATGCTGAATAGAAGTGGTGAGACTGGGCATCCTTGTCTTATTACAGATCTTAGTGAGGGATGGCTTTTAGCTTTTCACTGTTGAGTATTATGTTGACTTTGGGCTTGTAATAAACAGCTTCTATTATATTGAGATGTGTTTCCTTAACACCCACTTTGATAAGAGTTTTTGTTATGACTGGATGTTGAATTTTATCAGATGCTTTTTCCACCTCTGTTGAAATGATTATGTGGTTTTCTCTTTTCTTTTGTTGATGTGGTGTATCACATTGATTGATTTGCATACATCGAACCATCCTTGTGACCTGGGGATAAATCCAATATGATTATCTCGTATGATTTTTTTCTTGGATTTGATTTGCTAATTTTTGTTGAGAAATTTTACATCTGTATTCATTCAAGATATCAGCCTGTAATTTTCTTTTTTGGTATTATCTGGTTTTGGTATCAGGGTGATATGATGACTTAAGTTCTTCTTTATATGTTTGGTAGAATTCCCCAGTGAAGCCATCTCTGTGTTCTGAATTTTTAAATAAAATGTAATATAGCCTGTGTCAGTACTTTCTTTTTATAGCTGAATAGTATTCCATTGTGTGGATTCTCCATTAACATTATCACACCTAACAAAATCTGCAATCCTTTTTGCATCACCTAATATCTTGATCATCTTCAGTTTCTCCAAGATCCAGTCTGGTATTGTACATTGCAGTTGTGTACATTCTGTTAATCTTCTTTTCTCGAGTCATTCTTTGTTTTATGGGATTGACTAGCTGCAGACACCATGCTAGTTATCACAGAATACCCCACCTCCTGGGTTTGTTTGAATGTTTCCTTGTGGAGTTCCTAGCTTTTTCTTCTGTCCTCTGTATTTCATATAAAATGTGATTAGATTCCTGTTAACCATTTTGGCTAGGATGTACACTTCATTGTATCTCACTGGGAAACACATGATATGTGTTTCACTATTTATAGTGCTGAGATTGATGATTGAATGAGAGTGATAGCAGTTTGATTCCTCCATTGTGAATTTTATCTTTTTTCAGTCCTTACAAGTAAGAAGTAATCTTTATTGTATTACTTTGGTACCATACAATGTCTAATTCTTCATCAATCTTTTGTTTGATGATTAAAACACTGATAATCATTGCCTTAATCAGTAATTTCATGAAATATTGCAACATAATTTCTTATTCTGTCATTCTACCTACATTCATAATTGTCATTTTTCTATAAAGAAGAGCTTTTCCTTTTCACTTGGAGCTATCTGCCTCTCCTGAACCATCGATCACTCTTTGAAACCAAAACAACAACAATCAAAATTTACTTGTCTTCTCCCCAATAGTTTTAAAGAAAGGGTTGATGTTATAGCTGCCTCCTTGAAATTGAAATCGCTGGCATTCAGTTGCAGGTATTTTGTAGTTACCACTATGGTGTTCTGTTTGCTGCTGCCGGTAAGTTGCTTCAGTCGTGTCTGACTCTGTGCAACCCCCTAGATGGCAGCCCACCAGGCTCCCCCGTCCCTGGCATTCTTCAGGCAAGAACACTGGAGTGGGTTGCCATTTCCTTCTGCAGTGCTTGAAAGTGAAAAGTGAAAGTGAAGTCGCTCAGTCGTGTCCAACTCTTAGCTACCCCATGGACTGCAGCCCTACCAGGCTCCTCCATCCATAGGATTTTCCAGGCGAGAGTGCTAGAGTGGGGTGCCATTGCCTTCTCCAGGTGTTCTGTTTAAGTTTATGGATTAAACAAAAGTTGGGTTTGTGAGAGTTTTGAGCTTCCAGACAGGTTTCTTTTTTTGTTAGTGTTTTTCAAGTTAATGTTTTTGTAGTTAAACAATATATATGAAATAATATTATATATATATATACACAATATATATTGTATATATAGTACATTCTATTATATATTGTATATATTATAATATGTATTATATATATATTTCAATATATATATGAAAATAGTACTGTGATCAGACTGGGGCCTGTGTTAAATTGAATTTCGAAGTTTAGAGACAGCTTGTATAACCTAATATGATCAGTTTTTTAATTAATGTTTTCATGTGGTCTTGAAAAGAATATTCCTGTTCTTTATAATTGAATGAAAAGTCCTAAATCAAGACTATTAGTAATATTAATAATGTTATTTGAAACACTCATATCCCTATTTTTTGTCTGCTTGATCTATTAGCCATTTAGAGAGATTTGTTAAAAATCTATTAGGATTATAGATTTTTCCATTTGTACTCACACTTTTCAGGATTTACTTTGTATATTTTGAGCCTATGATTCTATCTTTAGGTAGCTTCATGATTGTTAAATTATCTTTTTGGATGGCTCCTTTAGCAACAAACTCTTGTCTCTTTGTTAATTAATCAGTGCTTATTTTTAAGTTTACTTCTGGCTGTGCTTTGTTGCTGTGGCTTTTCTCTGGTTGTGGTGAGTGGGCTTCTCTCCAGCTGCAGCGGGCAGGCTTCTCATCGCGGGGCCTCTCCTGTTGTAAAGCGCAGGCTCTCGGCTTCAGGGCTTCGGTAGCTGCAGCGCCTGGGCTCCGGAGCTGTGGCCTCATGGTTTTGGCGCGCAGACTCAGTAGTGGCTCACGGGCTTAGTTACTCTGTGGCTTGTGGGGTCTTCCTGGACCAGGGGTGGAACCCATGTCCCCTGCATTGGCAGGCAGATTCTTTACGACTAAGCCACCAGGGAAGCCTGCCTTGTCCCTTTAAAATGCTGCTTATTTAAAATACATGGTGTTAATAAATAACCACAGCAGATTTCTGATGGGCATTTTCCTGATTTTTTAAAAATTTCCTCTGCATTTATTTCTGCCCTAATTTTTAAGATTTCTTTCCTTCTACTAACCCTGGGGTTCTTCATTTCTTCCTTCTCTAGTTGCTTTAGGTGTAGAGTTAGGTTATTTAATTTGACTTTTTTCTTGTTTCTTGAGGTAAGCCTGTAATGCTATGAACCTTCCCCTTAGCACTGCTTTAAATTTTTGTGTTGTTTTGTTTTAGGCATGTGTCTTATAAGCAGTATACAGCAGGATTTTAAGCCAGTCTGAGAGTCTGTTTTTCAGTAGGTGAGTTTACATTTATATTTACTCTGATGATACAATTGAATTTAGTTTTGCCATCTTCTCTTGTGCTTTTCCATTTGCCGTGCATTTTCTCTGCTTTTTTTTTTTCCTCTTCTCCTGTCCTCTGTTGAACTATTAGCTTGCTTTGTTTCTTTTATTTCTTAATCTGCGTGGAAATGTATATGTTCTGTATCTGTTCTTTCAATGGTCACTCTGAAGGTTAATATGCATTAAGTGAAACTCTCTTTATGCAACCATGTCATTTTTCTATAGTATTTTGGATTAACTTTTTAACCACACCAAAAAGTACTTTTTGTGCTCTCCTTTACTCTGTGTATTTGTTAGTTTTCTTTATCTTTCAATAATCTCTTTATTTACCTTTGTTTCTTGCATTCCTTTCCTTCCTCCTGAGATCATTTTTCTTCATACTAAAATACATTCCCTTGATACTTCTTTTAGCTAGAGTGTGTGCAGTCCTGATCTGTTTCAGAATATTGTTATTTCATCTTCATTTCACCTGAACTCTCTAACATTCACCTGTAAATTATGTACAATAAAACCAGTTGGCCCACAGTATAGGGTTATTGGGGGTAACTAATAATATTTGTTGAAACTCTTTATAAACTGTTTTGTGTGTATATATAATGCTATTATTATTACCTAATATACCTTCTGAAAATGAAAGTGTTAGTCGCTCAGTTGTGTCTGATTCTTTGAGACCTCATGGACTGTAGCCCACCAGGCTCCTCTGTCCATGGAATTCTCCAGGCAAGAATACTGGAGTAATACTTCTCCAGGGAATCTTCCCACTCAGGGATCAAACCCAAGTCTCCTGCATTGCAGGCGAATTCTTTACCATCTGAGTTACCAGGGAAGCCCAATATATATCCTATTAGAGTTATATTAGAATTACTGTGTTTTAAATGGATTTTAAAAAGCATCACTTACTGTATTGAGATCATATTTACTAAGATAAAAGAGAATACCTACTAGAAATACCATGAATTGTACTTGCTCACTCCTTGGGAGAAGAGCAGCTGGGATAAGATGAAATTAGGAGCCCTAACTGCCAACTTCAGTTACTACCATTCAGTACAAATTTGAGACATGAAAGCATGAAGTCCAATTGTTTTACTTTGTTTTTATCTATTTGCAAAGACAATGCACAAATGGTGTGGAAAATTCAAATGATAAGAAAAGAAGAGGAAAGAAAGAAATCTTTCCAGAAATCCCACAGAATTGAAACTGTTGACATATTGGAACACATCCTTCTAGAACACATCTTCCTCTGCGTGTATAGCTATATGGGTTTATAGAGACTTGTCTTTTCCTTTTTCAAAAGGAATCTTACTATATATGCAGTTTCGCTACTGCATTTCTCACTTAGTAATTATCAAGGGAATTTAAATGAACATCATTGTATATAACATTGAATAAATGTACAGGGTCGAGAAGATCTCCTGGAGGGGCACATGGCAACCCATCCAGTATTCTTACCTGGAGAATCTCATGGACAGAGGAGCCTGGCAGGCTACAGTCCATATGGTCGCAAAGAGTTGGACACAATTGAAGCAACATAGCATGCACATACTATTGTATGGATGTGTCATAATTTTATTTAATCAGTTCCCTATTGTGAGGCTTTAAAATTATTTTTATTCTATAAAGTATGCACAGTTGCCTGAAAATGTCTTTAAGATAAATTGCTTGCAGTGATATTAGTTAAAGAGCGTGCACATTCACATTTTTTATACATTATCTAATTTTTCTCTCCAGAAAGTGTCCAAGAATGCCCCTTGTCCTCACGCAAATTGAGTATTGTCATTTTTTCCCTTTAAGTTTCCAGTTTGAGATTTTTATCAATATCCCTGCTTACTATCATTTGAGTATCTTACTGAGTGAGTTTGAGTATCTTTTCTTGTTTTATCAATTTTTTGTAAAATTTTCCTTTTGGTCATTTATTCTCTTTTTGCGTTTCTCCATTGCTTATTAAGCTGTGTGGACCTTTTTCTTATTTGGCTTATAAGTTCTTTATTATAAATATCCTGGGGTGTTTTTTTTTTAACTTTCAACTTTGTGCTTTTTATTATGTTACTGTTTTTTGATTTTTTGGTTTTCAATCTTGTTCAAGAATTTTTTGAAATTTTTATTTGATCAAAATTTCCTTTATGAGTTCTGGGTTGTTTCCTTACATGGGATAACTGAAAGTTCTTCCCCACTTCAAAATTATTAGAATGTTCTCTCATATTTTCTTTTAATGCTCTTACCAGTTTATTTTTCTCCCATTTAGAATCTTTAACCTGTTTGGAGTGTTTTTGGTATAAGGAGTGATATATATATATATGATATATGTGTATATATATCACTACCTTCCTGTTTTTCACATTCTGTTCTGCCTTTTAAACTTGACTGATAAAAATCAAGGTACATTGAACATCCTGAATCGTGGCAAAAAGTGAGATGTGCTCTATGGTTTTCAGTTTACTGATGTGTCTTGGGTATTTGTGAGCAGAATCGGAGGCTCAGAGGGGGAAAGAGTGGATTGGGAAGAAGTTGACAGTCTCATGTCTGGGTTACCTTGTATGTACGTGCGTGAAATAGAATTAAAGAGAGGATACAAGCAAAATGTCTCTTAGAAGTTCTGTGTTTCACTTCTTTTAATGACCCTGAGTTCTTTATCAAGGGAAGTGGAGCTGTGGTAAGAAGACATAAGACACCAGCTAACGTGAGGACCTAGAGGGTTTGCATCTTGAATACCAAGTGCCCTTCATGATAAATCTATGAACTTTATGAATTCTGTGAACTGGTGGGGTTTTCTTTAACTATTTTTTCAGCACATGTTTCACTTTAGAAAGAAATTGGAATAGGGAACAAGATTCCCTTTCCTTCTCTGACCTCTGATCCCCTGACCCATAAGTAAATGCTTGTTAAGCTTCTTGTATATCTTACAGAAATTGCAAGCATTATTTTGACTGCTACTTGCTATCAAATGCTCAGTTGGTGAAATTGAAGGTCTTTCACTCAGAAGAGAAAAACCAGGAAAGAAAGTAAGAAATAGAAATCTGTTTATGGCTTTGAAACATACATTTCTTCAAGTTAAGAACAATTCATCAAGATAATTTCTTTAGGACAGTCCCTTTCAACAATAAAAATCAGTTTAATGAATATAAACAGGAAGAAACAGATGCCAAGGGTGGAATATGGCTCGTGATGACAGCTTCTGTTTGTTGTATACCTGACACTGGCCAGATGCTTTGCACACACTGTCACTAATTCACACCATATTGACATCTTCAGTGCAGAGATGAAGAAACTGAGGCTTCCAGAGAGAAATAACATGCCCCGAGCTTGCCCTGGTTGGTAAAGAACAGAGTTGGATTTGGACTCTAGTCTTCACCTTTGGAGCCACCTGTGTTGTGGGTAACCTGAAGTCTGTTCCAGCCAGGCCTGAAAGACCTTCCCCCAACTTTTGAAATAGACCATTCCTTTTCTTTTTTCTGCTCTTTTGTTCATAGCCCCATAAGCAATAGATGTAATAACACAGACACAATTTCACATTTGTGAACTATGGCTTGTAGAATGCATATAGGATAACTTTTATAGTAATATTTGCTGTTTTGAATTCTTTGCATTATTGAAGAGTCTCTGGGCCTCCATTTCTGTGTGTGCATTACTCAGGATCCTTCTATTTGTCCGTAATTTGTTATAATTTGTTGATTCATTAGAATGAGATGTAAAACTGACATTTGATAATGGTTGTAATTAATGTACAGGCATCAGTGGCTGAGATTAGATGGTGCTTGCCCCCTAGGGTTATGCTGTGTCTAGTGGGCAGGTGAGGGGATAGAGCAAGAAGATATTAATTTCTTCCATAATTCTCATTCAAGGTCTGTTCTGTTTCAGGTTTCTCTGGGAACTGGCTGGGTAAGATATTAATGGGGAGAAGGAAGGATGGGGTAGGATGGGCAGACCTATATTTTATCCTTATACAAATAGAAATGTCGTATCAAACATCATGTTCATTGCACTTCTTCTGTAGGTCTGTCTCTGTCTTGTACTTTGTTGTTGTTCAATTGTTAAGTCATGTCTGACTCTTTGCTTATGGACTGTGGCATACCAGGCTCCTCTCTCTTCCTTCATTATCTTCCAGAGTTTGCTCAAACTCATGTCCATTGAGTTGGTGATGCTGTCGAACCATCCTATCCTCTGCCACCCTCTTTTCCTTTCACCTTCAAACTTTCTCAGCATCAGGGTCTTTTCCAGTGAGTCAGCTCTTAGCATCAGGTAGCCAAAGTATTGGAGTTTCAGCTTCAGCATCAGTCCTTCCAATGAATATTCAGGGTTGATTTCCTTTGAGATTGACTGGCCTGATGTCCTTGCAGTCCAGGGAACTCTGAAGAGTCTTCTCCAGCCCCCACAATTCCAAAGCATCAATTCTTCAGCACTCAGCCTTTTTTATGGGCCAACTCTCATAACCATACATGACCACTGGAAAAACCATAGCTTGGACTATACAGACCTTTGTTGGCAAAGTGGTGTCTCTACTTTTTAATATGGTGTCTAGGTTTGTTACAGTTTTCCCTCCAATGAGCAAGTGTTTTTTAATTTCATGGCTTCAGTCACCATCCGCAGTGATTTTGGAACCCAAGAAAATAAAATCTGTCACTGCTTCTGCTTTTTCCCCTTCTATTTACTGTGAAGTGATGGGACCAGATGCCATGATCTTCGGTTTTTTTCATGTTGAGTTTTAAGCAACTATTTTGACGCTTGTGAAAAGAAGAACATCCTTTGCCAATAAGGCCATAGGATATAAGTGGAAAGGCAGGGCACATAAACAAACATGAAACCAAACTAGAGAGTTTGCTGAAGCATTCCACTGTACTATGTGACTTAAAATATAAAAAACATTAGAGATAGGAAAGATTATTGTGGCCAGAAGTAGTCAGGGCAGCTAAGATATGGCCAGATGGAAAGGAGAAGGAGTCTTGAGATCCTGTCATTTTTATATATATTAAGAGACTAAAGAGGGGCTTCCCTGATAGCTCAGTTGATAAAGAATCCACCTGCAATGCAGGAGACCCCGATTGGATTCCTGGGTTGGGAAGATCCTCTGGAAAAGGGATAGGCTACCCGCTCCAGTATTCTTGGGCTTCCCTTGTGGCTCAGCTGGTAAAGAATCCACCTGCAATGCTTGAGACCTGGGTTCAATCCCTGGGTTGGGAAGATTCCCTGGTGAAGGAAAAGACTACCCACTCCAGTATTCTGGCCTGGAGAATTCCATGGACTGTATAGTCCGTGGAGTTGCAAAGAGTTGGACACAACTGAGCGACTTGCACTTTCACTTTCGAGAGACAGAAGAACTGTGTGTCCAAAGACCTAAGATAAACCCAAGGGTAGAACCCTTGGTAAACCAGTCTTTCTAAGTAATCACATTAATGTATGTCCTCCATGGCAAATTCTGGGTTCCCAGGAGCCCTTCCCCCAGATAATTGTAGGTGAAAGGTCATCATCAAGAAGCTTCCTCAGCCTGCCCTTTGTGTTAGGTGATCTGTCTTACCCTGAAGTCCCTTGGCACTTGCCTAAACAGTTTGTACTCCATCATTGTGGCATGTTTATGTGTTGTCTTGGAATCTGTTCTCCTCCCATTCCTTCTTCCTTTGGCCTCCTTAGTGCCTGGGGCAGTCTGCGGATTTAGAAGGTCTAATAACAGTGCATGAATGCCTTTGGACTGAGGCCCATGATCTTGGCACTAGGAAAGCCCTCTGGGGTCCCGAATTGTAAACCAACCTCATGCTTGAGATCCAAAACAGAGCTGAGCTTGAGATGTGAATGCCCCATGTCTCCTAACTCCATTTTCTTGTCTCAGATGGAATTTCTGTGTTTAAGAGTTCTAGGAGATTCCATCGTATCCTATGCAGGATTTCTGAACAGATTAGAATGGGAAACGCATGAAAACTCATACTACAGACAGACCTTTAATTTAAGCACTTGCTGTCCAGACTGATCATTGAGTTAGATCAAGTGAGTTAGAAAGGGGGCAGGGGTGGCAAGAAAAAGGCAAGAAATATGAGGCAAGAAAAAGCTATTTCATAGCCTTGTGCATTTAAAAACCCCAGAGATGGTTATTCTGTTTATGTTTAGAAGACTCACCTTTCAGGGGAAGTATCTACACTTTATCTCATCCCATATCAAGCAAGTCACCAAGAATAATTGTAGCCCTTTTCTTACTCTAGATTTGCTAGAATCATGTCAGATCCCACAGCTAAGAAAGACCTTTGGTCTGTCTGAAAGACCCTTGGACATGTCACTGATAATATCTCTTCACATTAATGGTTTTGTTGCTGATAATATTCCTTTGCAGTAATGATTTTATCCTGGATATCCAGAGGGACAGAAAGAGATGAGTAATGGAGGAGGGGAGTTACAAAATAAATCTACAGTAAAAATAAAACAAATCGCTTCTCTACTGTTATAAAAAAGAAGAATTATTTCAACAGTTATTTATGTCAAGCAGGAAGTATTAATTTTCCCCAAATAATTAAGAATATGTTTTTAACATTGGTCTTGATATAAAATGCTGAAATATACTTTTGGTTGTGGGTTTCCATTTGCTAATAGTTAAATGAAGTTAAGTAGACTCAGGTCAGGGTATTTGGTTTTGCTTCGATGCATTTGTTTTCCCAATTCTTTTTCTTTTAAGGAGATGATCGGGTGTCATTTGAAAATGTGTTTCAGGTGATGGCATACTGAGCAGATCTTTGATAAATCTTCCAGAACCCGAGGCTTGCATGCTTCTGAGCTTCTGTGAATGGCCCCGGCACTCCTGACCACTCTTCCGGCTAGGATGTCGCTCAGATCCCTGAAATGGAGCCTCCTCCTGCTGTCGCTGCTGAGTTTCCTGGTGATGTGGTACCTCAGTCTGCCGCACTACAATGTGATAGAACGTGTGAACTGGATGTACTTCTACGAGTATGAGCCCATTTACAGACAAGACTTCCGCTTCACGCTGCGAGAGCATTCAAATTGCTCTCATCAGAACCCATTTCTCGTCATCCTGGTGACCTCACACCCCTCAGACGTGAAAGCCAGGCAGGCCATTAGGGTTACCTGGGGTGAAAAGAAGTCTTGGTGGGGCTATGAAGTTCTTACGTTTTTCTTATTAGGCCAACAGGCTGAAAAGGAAGACAAAGGGTTAGCTTTATCCTTAGAGGATGAACACCTCCTTTATGGGGACATAATACGACAGGATTTTTTAGACACATACAATAATCTGACCTTGAAAACCATAATGGCATTTAGGTGGGTAACTGAGTTTTGCCCCAACGCCAGGTATATCATGAAGACAGACACTGATGTTTTCGTCAATACTGGCAATTTAGTGAAGTATCTTTTAAATTTAAACCACTCAGAGAAGTTTTTCACAGGTTATCCTCTAATTGATAATTATTCCTATAGAGGATTTTACCAAAAAACCCATATTTCATACCAGGAATATCCCTTCAAGGTGTTCCCGCCTTACTGCAGTGGGTTGGGTTATATAATGTCCAGAGATTTGGTGCCGAGAATCTATGAAATGATGAGTCACGTAAAACCCATCAAGTTTGAAGATGTTTATGTTGGGATCTGTTTGAATTTATTAAAAGTGGACATTCATATTCCAGAAGACACCAACCTTTTCTTTTTATATAGGATCCACTTGGATGTCTGTCAGCTCAGACGTGTGATTGCAGCCCATGGCTTTTCTTCCAAGGAAATCATCACATTTTGGCAGGTTATGCTAAGGAACACCACGTGTCACTATTAATTTGACATTCTACCCAAGCCTAGAGAAGGGAGGGATACTTTGTAGAAAGTGTTAACGTTAGACTATGAAATCGCCAATGAAAAACCCATGAGATGGTCACTGTGTGGCTTACACAAAGCTGAAACTCGTGTAGAGCCTATAGACTGGAGACTCTAGGGTTGCACTTGGCCTGTGGTTTATTATGACAACAATCAAGTCAAGCCTTTTAAAAGTGATATTCAGAGGAATTAAAATCTTATAAAGGAATGGGAAGTTTTTTTTTTAATAAAACTAATAGGGCCAAACAGTTTGAACATGTCATTCTATAGACTAGAGCTTCTTAAATGGGTTTCATTGAATTATAAGCTCATTTATCCATAACAACAAAACAGTGTGCAGTATTATTCATGCGGCATCTAGTCAGTTCAGGGTTTTGTGTATCTCTTCATGGATTACTAGTTTTTTTTAAATATACAGTTCTGTGTAAAAGAAACTGAAGTTATTTCTGAACAAAGTTTAATCTGTTTTTGGTCATTTGGAAGATATTTCAAGATGCTGCAGTATTAAAGAGTTATTAATTATTATTTAATAATACTTAGAGTTTTACACTTTATGGATGTTTGAATGTTTTGGTTTCAATACTGCATAAACAGAATAAACTTTTTTTCCAGTTACTTCAGTGATGAATTTATGGTGAATAGCTCCGTTAATGTGTTGTCATTATTGTATATCAGTAACCTCTTGGACTTTGATAAATACTTCATCATGGTAATGTAGAGAAGAATTAAAGCAAGAATATAAAAATTATTGTCTTGTTTTTAAAAACATAATCCCTGGTATTTTTAGATGCCACTTCATTTGTCTCATTTTTCTGCCTGGAAATTTGGAGTAATATAGAATGCCAGGTATCATGTTTCCTTTCAGAAAGGACTCTGAAGCCAAAAAAGAACGAACGAACGTGATGGCCAGAATATCATGAAAAGGAGTATCGTATTTCAGTGCTTGAGTTGGAAAGAGAAGGCTAATTGAGTTGCCGTTAACTGTTCCATGTTTTTTTCATTAACAATCAGTTTGAGAATAAAACAGAATAAAGAAAAAACACTGTTGCTGTTGTCACTAGTTTCACATCCAGAGGAAAGCCCTACTGTGGTCTAAAATCAAGTCTGATTTCCATGTCGTAGAGAAACACATTATTGCATAGGCGTGGTGACGTAGGTCACCTTTGACCTACTAGTTGGTCCAAGAAGAGCGCTCCTTGCCCCCGTATTCTTGGGGCTGTGCGCTTTCCCATTATGCCTGATATGGGAAAAGTGACTCTTTTTCTCTGGATTACATGACGGCAAAAGATCAAATCTGTTGGGAGAAAATATAAACTTGAAAGTATATAGTCAGCTCTTAGAACACTCATACATTTGTAATTTTCCTGTAAAAAAGCTTAGTTTGAATTAGAAGTGTTGTAACGTGTGATTCCTTATAACAAGGCTGTTTCCATTTCCCTCATCTCAGACCTGATCCAGTCACAATAAAATCATAAAATAAATTAAATATTCTGTGGAATCAATCCATGCCCTTACTAATTCCCACCCATCTGGGAGTCACTTTCTCTAAGACACAGGTGGTGGTTTTTTTGTAGTAGGATTAGATTTGATTGAATTTGTGTTGTTTATATTCATGTTTGGGAAGCTAACTCAAAGAAGTTTTAAAGAGAACTTGTGAAATAAAAGATAGTGTCCCTTCACTTTTAAGACTAAAAAAAGAAGTAAAATGTGAATAATTGCTAAGTTTTAGAAGATTTTTTCAACTACAGATTGGTGCTTAAGAGATCTCTAAGGAATTAAATGATTATGAAAAACATTAAGAGGTCAGGTCATTTTATTTATTTTTTTAACTTCATATTTGTTTCCAAGTAGTATTAATCAGCTGTATTATTAAAATCTTGGCCTCTGATGTTTAACCACATCAGCACTTTTTATTTTAACTGATAACAAAGTTCAATACAGGAGCCTAACCTCAGGCTGCTTCTCTTCTACCATCCACAGCCCTGCCATCCCCGTGGTCTTACATACTCTCTGTCTCACTCATTTATTTGCCCCATAAGCATTGAGTCTGGGACCCAAGCATGTTAACTTCTGCCAGATTATGCTGCAAGAACAGATCCCAGAAGTTGTTAACAACCGTGTGTTCTTTTCACCCATACCGCACGCCTCTGGTTACTTTGGCATGCCATCCTGGTTACTGTATGTGTCTTCTCACTCAGGGTCTGGTTGAAGGACAGCCCTTGTCTGGACCTTGTCATCCGTATCAAGGAAAGGGGAAAGAGCTGGTGGGAACACTGGCATCTATATCCACTGACCAAAGCAAATATGCCAAGGCCAGTGTCACTGGTGACTGGGGATGGGGGGATTTGGTCTCACTGGAAATAGTCCAAGTCATGTTTTGGCAGCCAGGAGTATTTTGTTCTTTTACAGGATGGGGAAGGGAATAGTTGGGTCCAATAATCTGCTTCCCTGGTGGCTCAGATGATGAAGAATCTGCCTACAATGCAGGAGACCTGGGTTGGGGAAATCCCTCGGAGGAGGGCATGGCAACCCACTCCAGGATTCTTGCCTGGAGAATCCCATGGACAAAGGAGCCTGGTGGGCTACAGTCCATGGGGTCACAGAGTCATGACTGAGCGACTAAGCACAGCAGAGTCTGCCACACCTCGTGTGTGAAAAGGAGAAGGGGCTCGGGGGTCTGGTCTCTGAGGCCAGTGCCGGGGGACCAGAGGTTTTCCGGCTCACTTAGAGACAGTGAGCCCTTCCCTGAGAGGGCTGCCCTTTCTCCCTCCTTAATCTCCCCCAGCTCTTGCTTAAGTGATCTTGGCATTGTCATGTTCCAATCAACTCGCCAGATGAAGAGCAGCCAGAGTTGAGCTATTTATAACAGTATTTCTGACTGCGAGGTTGGGGATAAAGCTCTCTTCTCTTGGGGTCTGGTAGGCAGTTATTTCAGGATATGCAGTGGGAGAGAGAGGCATTGGAAGGGGGCCAGCTTTGAGGCTGCAAGGGTGAATGGAAGAAATGTAGCAGAACTGCATCTTCGGGGTTCCTTGATATCCACTAGGAATTAGTCTTTATATTAAGCCAACTCCTCTGGGTTTTGTGTAGGCCATTAGAACCCTCTCACATTCTCTCTCAGTTCCCATGTGTAGTTAATACAGGACAGATCCTTTAAGGAGTCAAAACAGGAGGCCTGTGGTGATGGAGGTGTTGGTAGGAGACAGAAGCAAGCATGGGAATATGGGTCCTGAGAGGCAAGAGGCAGTTTGAGTGGGCAGTCCCTTGGAAAGAGGCAACTCATGGGTCTTAGAAAGTCAAAGGAGGGCCCAACAAGAATGGGTACCATCGCTCTGTATTTAAGGTGAATGACAGGCACAGAACATGCACTCGGATAGTCTCCCCTCACATCTAACCTTGCTTCCACATTTGTAAGCCCTTACCCCTCCTTTAGGTTTTCAGTGAATAATTTCTAAAATGTCTCGTCAACTTAGCCCTCCACGTGGGAGGAAGGGTGGAGGTCAGTGCTACTTACATTTTACCCTTAAAGGACCCTCTACACAACATTTTTCCAGATTAAAAAATCAAGATCCCTCATGGTGAATTACATCATTCTCTTAAAATGCTGCAGCAGCTGCACCAAAGGTTTTAAATCCCACTCTTCCCCTTCTCCCTAACATATATAGAAACCACACAGAAACAAGCAGAAGAAAACGTCGAACTGGCAGCAGGAATTGCCTCTCAACAATTGCTACCTTTAAAGTACCTTTCATCACTTCTTTCTCAACAAGAAGGATGCATTACTTTTATAACACAATTGTTTTAACAATATATGAACAGATTTGTTTTTGTGTTGTGCTTAGTTTGCTCAGCTGTGTCTGACTCTTTTGCACTCCCATGTAGCAAAGGCTATGTAGCCCGCCAGGCTCCTCTGTCCATGGGATTCTCCAGGCAAGAATCCTGGAGTGCGTTGCATGCCCTCCTCCAGGGGATCTTCCCAACCCAGGGATCAAACCCAGGTCTCCCACATTGCAGGTGGATTTTTTACCCTCTGAGCCACCAGAGAAGCCCATTAACAAATTAGGGTAAAGGCAAAAAAGCAGGGTCAGAAAATGTCATGGGGAAACGCTGGTGGGGTTCAAGGTCAAAAGCTGAGCTCGCTGCTGAGCTGTCGGGCCCTTCTGCCCCGCCCCCTTTCTCCCACAGCTGAGGCTTGTGAATAAATACAAGGCAGTAGGTTCCCAGGTGAAACCAAGCAACTCTGACTGGGACTTGAATGAGCTTGTCTTTTAGTCAAAATTGCTCCAGGACTTACTGAAGCTCAGGTTCTCTGTTCGCAGAAAGAGTTCCGTGAGAGACAAAGTGATAGGGAAGAAGTGGATTTATTAAGAGAGATATATAGTCCACAGACAGAGCGTGCTCCGTCTCAAGGCCCCAGGATCTGGAATCATCTTGGAAAGTGAGAGCGGCTCTGGGAGAAACACACTGCAGAGACAGGAACTCAGACCATCCCAAAAGGTAAGAGCACCCCTGGAGGATAGTTTTTGTGGGCTGTGGCATTTCATGTGCTAACTACAGTGGGAGGATTATTTCAAATCTTTGGGGAAGGAGCAGAGATTTTCAGGATTTGGGCCACTGCCCACTTTTTGACCTTTTCTGGTTGGCCTCAGAGATGTTACGGTGTTGGTGGTGTGTTATTTAGCTTGTGCTATTACAGTGAGTACATAATGAGGCTCAAGATCTGTGGGGAGGTGAACCTTCCGCCATCTTGGGCCTAGTCGGTTTTAGCCAGTTTATGCCATATTTTCAAGGGCTGTGTAATTCTTTTAAAGGTTGTGCCCTGCCCACTTCCCTCCTGTTTCACAGGGGCCGTCTACTGGGCTCCTGTGGGCTGTTCCGGCCTCATTTTAAAAAAAAAAAAAAGGAGAATGCCTCCTTCTCCTTCATTAGAGGTTCCATCTATACTGCTGGGATCTGCAGCTTCCATGCTGATCCCTGAGGCTAAAGGCCAAGGCAGTGAGCTGAAGCGGCAAGCCCAGGCTGACATTCTTCTAGGCTCTGGGGGTGTGTCATAACCATGCCTTGGGATGTAGTGGGTCCAGGGGTCAGTTCCTCACAGCTGAGGGGAATCTGACTAGGGACATGGGAACAGTTTGCCTGACTGGAGTGGGTTGTGCTCACAGTTGAGTGGGAAGCTGTAAGAACATAAGAATTCCTCTGGGGTAGAGAGGAAACAGCTGGCTCATGACTTGGGGGCTCTGGGGCTCCAGTGTGGATGGTGCTGGGGGCCAGGTAGGGCAGTGAGTCTGTGGGGGCAGAGGGGCAGGAAGCCAGGGAGGGAGCCCTGAGGAGTCTTTACGCAGCTCACTGTGAAGCCGGCTCTTCTCATTTGGAAGAAGAGATGCCAGGGCCTCATCTGTTTGCCTATCGTGGTTTACTCCCCGTGTCATCCGAGGAGGTTTGCTTTATGAACTTACACAAAGTAGTTTCAGGATTTGATGATAATACCATTCACTCTGCCCTCTTCATAAATGAGAAGCCTGGAAAATCTCTAGCTTTGGGTAAATTCACAATGAAATGACCAGTGCTCTGGACCCAGGTCTTGCCGTTCTTCTGTGCCCCGGGACTGCTGTGATTTCTTTTTTTTAAATGGAATGAAATGTCTCAAGGTTTCAGGAAAAGAACTCTTGAGAAACCATAAATGATTAATTTGGAGTTCAAAAGGTCAAGTGATAATCAAATCTGTCTCTTAGGTCAATGACTATGAGGAGGAGAGTATACCTCACTTTTGTTATTGAATCTCTTTTTATATGAATCTTTAAACATTTCTGCACATTTTGTTTCTCTTTCCTTTCGTGAACCTTAACACAAAAGTGAAGTAAAACTTTAAAAAGTATTACATATATAAAAATTAAAATTTCTATTTCTCAGCCTTAAATTCAAAAGCAAATGGACAGGTAGTTATTATTTTGTCTGTTGAACAACCTCCTGGAGAATTTCTACTTCTGGGAAATGTCTCCACTAACTCCCTCTGCATGGTCAGTACAGTGTGACTCAAGCCATGAGGATTCCCCCAGTCCTAAGATCCCAGCTCCCTGGAGACAGCCCAATGGTCAACTTGACATTACTGGGCAATTGCGGTTCCTCTCAAAGAATGTAGAATTAAGGCTAAGCAATCTAAGTCTGAGCATTGTCTTCAACTAAGGAGATATAAATCTGGGAAATTTTGATATTTGTTGTTCAGTCACTAAGTCATGTCAGCTCTTTGTGACCCCATGGAGTGCAGCACACCAGGCTTCCCTGTCCTTCACCATCTCCCAGAGCTTGCTCAAACTCATGTCCACTGAGTCGATGATGCCATTCAACCATCTCATCCCCCATCGTCCCCTTCTCCTCATGCCTTCAATCTTTCTCAGCATCAGGGTCTTTTCTAAACGAGTCAGTTCTTCACATCAGGTGGCCAAAGTATTGTAGTTTCAACTACAGCATCAGTCCTTCCAATGAATGTTCAGGGTTGATTTCCTTTAGGATTGGTTGGTTTGATCTCCTTGTTGTCCAAGGGACTGTCAAGGGTCTTCTCCAGCGCCACAGTTCGAAAGCATCAATTCTTCAACACTCAGGCTTCTTTATGGTCCAACTCACAGCCGTACATGACTACTGGAAAAACCATAGCTTTGACTATTCGGACCTTTGTCAGCAAAGTAATGTCCCTATTTTTTAATATGCTGTTTAGGTTTGTCACAACTTTTCTTCCAAGGAGCAAGCATCTTTTTAATTTCATGGCTAGTGTCACCATCTGCAGTGATTTTGGAGCCCAAGAAAATAAAGCTATTAAAAAATAATAATAAATTTCATTTTTTAGAGCAGTCTTAGTTTCACAAAAAAACTGAAAAGAAAGTATAGAGATTTCCATATACTCTCTGCCCCCACAAACACACACTCTCCCCCACCAGGAACATTCCCCACCAGAACAGTCCATGTATTACACTGGCTGTCATCACAGACACATCATTATCACACAAAGCCCACAGTTTACACTGAACTCTTGGTGGATTGTCAGTGAGGCTAAGACTATAATCCCTGGGGAAAGCTCCAGAGCTGAGTGAGGCCTTCAGCTCGTGGAAGGGCAGTAGTTTACAGAAACAGAAAAGGCCCACATGCAGATAAGCCCTTTGCTAGGACCAGTCCCCTTTCCATGGCTGACCTAGGGCGGGGCTGGTGGACCTGTGGCTCTGAGAGCTTCACTTCCACCAGACCTCACAGGAGGCAGCGAGACTTCCTATGGATGCCAACCCCAGGCTGGCATCTGTACCTGGTGGGTAGGAGGGCAAAAGGGTAAATTTGACATTTGGGGGTCAACAGCTTCAGGGGTTTGGTTTCAAACTGCAAATGCAGCCCAGCACTGCCCGCTCCCCGCCCCCAACCCCCGCCCCACACCTTGCACACCCGTCTTCTTCCACCCTGCCATTTGTTTCTCAGGCACCCTAGGCCCATGTTGGCCACCTGCCTACATCTCAGTACTTTACCTAGAGTGCACTTTGCTTTTTCTGGGTCTCTATTTCCTCATCTATAAAGAGGGATAGTATTAATAATTCTCATTCTATTCAGAGTCAGATGATGATTTAGAGATGCTGGGGCCATCAACCTGGAGCATAGAAAGCCTTGTGGCAGAGAAAACAGTCAGAGTAACTATGGAAAGCAGGACCAAGATAGTGGGGCGTAGTAGCAGGGAGAAAGACCTTAGTGCAGGATCCCAGAAAACCAGAGATAGAGAAGGCTGCTTCAGGAAAGAGTGAATTCCCAACCTTAAAGGAAGTAAGCGAAGCTGGAGAGTCCTTTGGTAAGGACGCTGGAAGTGGAGAATAAACAGGGTCTGGACTTGAAAAGTCTCCTCTGAGAGAAATACCAGTGTCAGCTTTGGAGTCGCACAGACCTGAGTTCAAATCTTAGTGTAACCTCTTACTAGCTAGGTTACTTCTCTCTGAGCCTCATTTGCCTCAACATGGCAGGGAGGTAATAAGCGTGTCTGGCTTGTAGTGCTTTTGCAAGAATTCAGTGAAGTAGGAGATGCGAAGGACCCGACAGGAAGTAGGTACTCAGTACCTGGGAAATTTCATTAAATCACCGTTTGGTTCTAAAGAATGGTTGTAAACAGTGGAGGGCACAGTGGAGAAGACGTTGCTGCTGCCCCCAGGGCCAGAGTCTAGAAAGATTGCCAGCAGGAAGGCAGAGATTGGAAGCAAGTGTGTGTTCTTTGCAGAGGAACAAGGGAAAAATGAATGGGTGATATATATATTGATTTTTTTTTCCCCGAACTCTAATTCTATTCCATAGCTCTGTAGATTTGTCTTTCCATCACTGCCATACTATCTTGATTACTCTGGCCTGATACTAAGGTTTTTGTTTTTTTTTTTTAATTAAAAAAATTTTTTGGCTGTGCTGGGTCTTCGTTGCAGTTTTCTCTAGCTGCGGTGAGCAAAGGTTACTCTCTAGTTGTGGTGCTTGGGTTTCTCATTGTGGTGGCTTCTCTCATTGTGGAACTGGAGCATGGGCTCCAGAGCACAATAGTTTCAGTAGTTGCAGCTCACTGAGGCTTAGTTGCCCCTTCAGTTCAGTCCAGTCACTCAGCCATGTCCAACTCTTTGCGACCCCATGGAGTAGCACGCCAGGCTTCCCTGTCCATCACCAACTCCTGGAGCTTGCTCAAACTCATGTCCATCGAGTCAGTGATGCCATCCAACTATCTCATCCTCTGTCATCCCCTTCTCCTCCTTCCTTCAATCTTTCCCAGCATCACGGTCTTTTCCAACGAGTCAGGTCTTCGAATCAGGTGGCCAAATTATTGGAGTTTCAGCTTCAGCATCAGTCCTTCCAATGAATACCCAGGACTGATCTCCTTTAGGATGGACTGGTTGGATCTCCTTGCAGTCCAAGGGACTCTCAAGAGTCTTCTCCAACACCACAGTTCAAAAGCAGCAATTCTTCGGTGCTCAGCTTTCTTCACAGTCCAACTCTCACATCCATACATGACCACTGGAAAAACTATAGCTTTGACTAGACAGACCTTTGTTGGCAAGGTAATGTCTCTGCTTTTTAATATGCTGTCTAGGTTGCTCATAGCTTTTCTCCCAAGGATCAAGCGTCTTTTAATTTCATGGCTGCAGTCACCATCTGCAGTGATTTTGGAGCCCCCCCAAAATAGTCTCTCACTGTTTCCTTTGTTTCCCCATCTATTTGCCATGAAGTGATGGGACTGGATGCCATGATCTGGTTGCCCCTTGGTATTTTTTATGCTCCTGGTCTTCCCGGACCCAGGGTTTGAACTTGTGTCTCTTGCATTGGTAGACAGATTCTTAACCACTGGACCACCAGGGAAGTCCACTAGGTCTTAAAATCTGATAATACAGATCCTCCAACTTTATTCTTTCACAGTGCTGTTTTGGCTATTATGTGACCTTTGAATTTTCATGAAAAGTTTGGAATCAGCTTGTCAGTTTCTATGAAAGAGTTTTCCAGACTTTTGATTAGAATTGTATTAAATATAAAAAATGAGGGGAAAGGATATTTTCATAGTATTGAGTCCACCAGTTTATGAATGTGGTCTATCTCTCCATATATTCAGATTTCCTTTAATGTCTCTCAGCAATATTCTGAAGTTGGTAAAAAGGTAGCAATCTTGCATATATTTCATTAGATTTATTCCTAAGTATTTTATATATCTTGATGCTAGTGTCAGTGAAAGTTTTTATAGCGGTGCAATTAGCATACAATAAAATATACAGAACTTAAGGGCTTAGTTCAATAACTTTAGACAGTTTTATACATCTGTACAGCCATCACCTAAAACAAGATACAGAACACTTACATCATCCCAGAAAGGTTTCTAGTGCCACTTTCTAATCCCTACCCCTATGCCACCCCCACTATAGAGCAACCACTTCCTGGTCTCTATCACTATAGATTTAGTCTTGCCTATTTAAGATTTCATATAAATGTATTCATGCAGTATGTATTATTTGAAGTCTTGCTTCTTTGATTATAATGTGCTTGACATTAATCCATGTTTTGTGTGTCAAATTTCTTTTAATTGTTGAGTATTATTCCTTTACATGAGTGAATGGCAATTTGGCTATCCATTTGGGTTGCTTCTCGTTTGTGGAGATTATGAATGGCTGCTATAAAGATTTTTGTATTAGATATTTTGTGTATTTGTGTTTTCATTTCTCTCGGTAAACACCTAGGAATGGAATTGCAGGGTCATAGGGTGCATGCGTGCTTAGTCGCTTCAGTCGTGTCTGACTCTGCGACCGCATGGACCAGAGTCAGCCAGGCTCCTTTGTTGACAGGGTTTTCCCAGCAAGAATACTGGAGTGGGTTGCCATGCCCTCCTCCAGGGGATCTTCCCGACCCAGTCATCGAAACCAAGTCTCCTCCATTGCAGATGGATTCTTTACCACTGAGCCTCCAAGGTTTTCTATGAAATGCCAAATAGTTCTCAACAGTGTACAATTGTATATTTCTACAGTTTTTCTTTTATGGTTTATGCTTTTTGTGCCTCACCCAAGAAACCTTTACCTACTCCAAAGTGAGGGAGATCTCCTGTTTTCTTCCAGAAGCTTTATGGTTTTAGGATTTACATTTAGGTCTATGATCCATCTCCAATTTAAATTTTTATTCAGAGTGAGTGAGAAAGCATTTGAAATTCATTTCCGATGCAAATATCTAGTTTTTAAATATCAGCAGCATTTAAAAAAAAGACTTTCCACATTAGCGAGTGTTTAGTCCATTTTTATTTAATATAATTTTTATGATTGGTTTTAAGTGTACTTTCAACTTTGCGCCTCTGTGGACCCTTTCTTGCCTTCTTTTGAGTGAGTAATCACTAGCTTATCATTTAATTTCCTTGATTGCGGTCTTAGCTAGTGATCATTCTTATTTTTGAAATTAATTTTTTTTAATTGATTGCTTTAGAGCTAGGCTTCTCAACCTTGGTACTATTGACATTTTGAGTCAGATAATTCTTTGTGGGGTGTGCTTTATTTGTATTTTGCTTCATTGTGGTTTGCTGATCTTGCTTGTTTCATACATTGATGCTTTTCATAAAACATGAGAATTCATGGTCACTATTTCTTCAGTTATTTTTCTGTCCCATCCTCACTCTTAACTCTTTCTGGTATTTGAGTAACATATAACTTAAACTGTTTGATAGTCTCCTACATGTCTTTGTAAAATGTATTCCATTAATTTTCCTTTAACCTTTTTTCTTCTTTTCTTCAGATCAGGTAATTTGTATTGATCAAGCTCACTCACTCCTTTTGCCATCTCCAAGTTCTGTTAAGCCAATTCAGTGAAATTTTCATTCCAGTTTTTTATTTAACTGTACTAGAATTTTTATTTTTAATTTTCCACTTCTCTATTTTATCTGTTTTCTTATTAAGACCATAGTGGCCTTAAATTCCTTGATCATATTTATTATTGCTGCTATAAAATCAATACCAATATTGATATTGATAGCAATAAAACCAAGATCAATATCTAGGCTTCTCCGAGTTGACTACCATTGGCAGCTGTTTTTCTTGACTATCATTCACATTTTCCTGTTTCTTTGCATGTCTAATAGTTTCTCAGGCTTACATTGTACTAGGCAAAGTGAGTGTTATGCTGAAAATCTGTAAATATTCTGGATTCTACTGTTTTCCCCTGAAGAGTTTTGATGTTTGATTTTTGTTCTAGTAAGTAGTTCAGTTACTATCTAGTCATCTTGATCTATTTTTAAGTTTTTGTTTTTGTTTTTTTGATGGGAGTAGCAGGAGGAACATGTTATAGTTTGTCTCAGCAAGTCTGTAAAAGCCCGAGGGGTTCCCAAGACCCTTCAGTTAGTTGTTATTCAACTTCCCCATTCTCTCTTGCGGATCTTGTCAACACTTGAATTTAGGCTCAGTTAGGCTAGATCTGACGGAGAAGGCAATGGCACCCCACTCCAGTACTCTCGCCTGGAAAATCCCATGGACAGATCAGTCTGGTAGGCTGCAGTCCACGGGGTCGCTAAGAGTCGGACACGACTGAGCGACTTCACTTTCACTTTTCACTTTCAGGCACTGGAGAAGGAAATGGCAACCCACTCCAGTGTTCTTGCCTGGAGAATCCCAGGGACGGGGGAGCCTGGTGGGCTGCCGTCTATGGGGCCGCACAGAGTCGGACACGACTGAAGTGACTTAGCAGCAGCAGCAGGCTAGATCTGAAATGGGCCTTCTTTGAGAGAGTGGTCCTCACTTCTAATACACAGCCTAAGTGCTTCACTGGATGTCCCTCCCACTCTGTGTAGGCCAGAACTTGATTTTCCCCGCAACACTCGTTTACAGTGTTTCTACTCCACTCTCAGTCCCACAGCGGCCACTTCCGCCGAGCCTTGGATTCCGGCCCCCGTGCGCATCCCGTGAGCCCTCAGCTGAGGACTCGTGAGGGGCCCACGCGGCGACTTCCAAGGCTGCCCCTCCGTTAAGCTCTCCACAGACTCCAGCCACATCCTTTGTCTTCACTTTAGTCCATCTCCGCTTGGACTCCAGGTTGCTGTGCCAGTCAGATAAGGTCTGCTCACAGAGCTGAGGTGATCCTGAGACAACTTGTGGCTGCTTCCCCCGAGGATGCCATCTTGCACTCCCTATAGGCCAGTGTTGTCCAATGTCTGAACACTGTTGTTTAGCACCATTTATCCAGTTTCACAGTTTCCTGTTTACTCTGGATGGCCTAGTGCAATGCCAGTTAATCTGTGAGAGCTGGAAGAGGAAGCCCCTGGAGACTCCTTGATAGTTTTTGAGTCTTGAGTGTAAATTGTTTCTGAGGCCTCACGTAAAGACTCAAGGCCCCTGAATTCCGTGAAAGTGAAAGTGTTAGTCACTCAGTTGAGTCCTACTCTGTGAGTCCATGGACTGTAGCCCACCAGGCTCCTCTGTTCATGGAATTCTCCAGGCAAGAATACTGAAGTAGGTTGCCATGCCCTTCTCCAGAGGATCTTCCCTACCCAGGGGAGATCTCAGGTCTCCCACATTGAGGACAGATTCTTTAATGTTTGAGCTACCGGATTCCATGAAAGTGAAGTTGCTCAGTCGTGTCCGACTCTTTGCGGTCCCGTGGACTGTAGCCTACCAGGCTCCTCCGTCCATGGGATTTTCCAGGCAAGAATACTGGAGTGGTTTGCCATTTCCTTCTCCAGGAGATCTTCCTGACCCAGGGGTTGAACCCGGGTCTCCCGCATTGCGGGCAGACGCTTTAACCTCTGAGCCACCAGGGAAGCCCAGGTTCCATGAGGCACCACTAAAATCCTTTAAGTTCCCTTTCTGCTTAAACTACCAGGATCTGTTGCTGTTACCTCAAAAATCCGAATAGACTGTCACCACTGTATTTCTAAAAATGGAAGGAACAAGAGAGAAGATAACCAATCACTGAAGTGAAGGTGGGGATTTGTAATTTCTTGATTCCTATTTCCTTGGATCTGTGGTTGATGTTGGAAACGTCCATAGCTCTTACTCTAATCCAGATAACAAACGCCTGTCCCAGAATCTCTAGTCACATCCTTCATTTTATGTTAGAAACCTTCTATCCAGAGAAAGGAGTGGAAGACCAGAATTTGCAGACTGCATGTTCTAATCTGGCTATCAAATATTATTTTTAATGAAAAGGATAAAAATAATCCAAAGCCACAGTTTTTTCCCCTGCTTTGTTGTACCCAATTACAAATTTAGTAATCTGGTGATTAACTTTTATTGTTGTTCTTCTAAGTTCCAGGTGCTGTTCGCATCTAAGCATTTTGCATACATGTAAACATAGTTTTACATGTGTGCATGGGTGTGTGTATATACGTCTCTAAATTCCATACTGCTCCTTCCTGCATCTTGTGAAAGCATTTGCAGATGGATATTCTCTACTGAACAGCTTTCCCATAAGTATGTCATGTCATGTTGCTGGAGTTTACATATGTGTATAGCTAATCTAACTTTACCACCTAATACCAGTTATACACTTCGTTGTTGTGGTATAAAGCTGGGTGAAAGTTGTGTTAACCCTAAGCAATTTTTATTGCATACATTTTAAAAAGTTATCTCATTTTGAGTCAAAGCTAGGCTTATTCCTGTTCCAGATGAAAGCACCCAAAGTCTCGATACCTCCTATTTCTTGCTTCTGTTATGCTTTTATCTTATCCTCAGGCCATGAACTGTTTTTTCTGCTTTCTATGTGGAATCCCAACTTACCAGCCACTCCAACCCAGAAGCATTGAGAAATTAGGCAATTCCAGCATAGGCATCAGAATGTAAAGTGAGTTTAACCAAAAGAAAAAGAAGAGCAGCAGTCTCATTTGTAAAGTCCAATAGCTTTAATGTGTTTACTCTTGCTTTAATCTGGTCATCAAGGGTGTATTTTTAGCTGTTCATTTGGTATACAACAACACAGAATCAGTGATTGCATGAACACATTAGTCTCTACAAGGCTAAATCTACCTCTAGCACACATCCAAGGGACCTGAATGACATGCCATGCATCTTAAGTGACCGCACTGCCAAGTACTCCAAGCTCATCGTCAAATTGACATTTTAGTTTTATTTCAAATGTCTCTTAGAGACAAACAGAGACTAGTAGATATAAAAACCTCTGAAGAGTACCAAGAGTGATGAGGTTTTGCCAATGTTTTGTTGTATTTTATGGACAGTTTTCAGGGACTAACTTACCAGAAAGTCTGATTGATTTGAGCAGTCATTTTGATCTGTGATTTAATTATTAAAATACAGTTGGAAGGTTCCTAAAAGAAAGCATTGTTGAATATATCCTGCTATCTTTGTATAAACCCATAACATCATATGATTTTTAAAATAGCAAGAAAAAACTGATGGAAAATTTTCCTTAATGGTAAAATGGGTATGGTAAATGCATTTGCAAAGTCCTGTTTCAAACTTCAGCAGGGAACAAGGACAGAGCTTTTGAGATATACAGTTCATGAAAAATACTTCTCAGTTATGTGAGTTTCTTTCTTATTCCATCCAACCCTCCTTTCCTTTCTTTACAACTGGACTCCCCCTGTAGTTTTAATCTTACCAAATCAGAAATTGGTTTCATTTAACTTGCATTTCCTTTCGTATAGTCTCTTGATTAAAAACAACAAAAATTCCACTGCTGACCACAATAAGATATTCCCAATCTCTTATTTACTCTCTATTATTTTAATTCAATAGGATTCTAATGTAATTTGGCAACAGCTAATATTACTTGAATCAAGAAGCATTTGGCATAAACAGAAAGAGATGTCTAGGGAAGATGACCAAGCAAAGAATTTAGAAAGAAGGGATGGCCTCTGTGGTTAAAAAGAAAAGTCTGGTATTCAGTTCTGCTTTACTGTGCAGAAAATAGATACTGTTGTTATTATTCAAAATATAAAACTTAAATCCCATGCTTAGATTTTAGAATATCTAAAGTAACTATGGATACCAAATTTATGATTAAAAAAAATCTTGCACTTAGTCTTCACATTTAAGATCGAGACATAATTGTATTTCTAAAATGTGTCAATTTTCTATATAATAAATTCGCTCATTTATCAAGGAATACTGATGATTAAAAACTCAGTTCTGGGTTCTCATCTGGGACATGAAGCTGGGACATAGCCTCTTGGGAATAAAAATAAAAACAGGCCATGGAGAGATGTTCTCATTGTTTCCTGTCTGCCTTCGCTGTAATTCTCTCCTTCCTCCAGAGGACCCTGTAGGGAGATTGTTCCCGTGGTTATTCCTCAGTGGGACAGCCCTACCCCTGCCCTGCTCCCCAGAAGCTCCCTGTCTCACCTCCCCACTCCATCCTTGGGAAACAGGATGATCTAATGTGGATTATCTGTGCGATTTGCTTGGGTGGTGGTAAGATACTCCCAATCTGTTACCATTCTCTGTCTGTTAAGTGTAATAAAGAATGACTCTTAATTCTGCCCTGTCCTTACACAACCAAGTCACTGGAGAAAATCTTGAAAGATGTGTTTTTACCCTATTCAGCCAATACTGAGCATTGCAATATCCATGAAGCCTCCACGGGCCTGAAAGTGACAAGGCAGGAACGACGCCTGAGTACTCACCTCTAGATACACTCCCTTAGGCTATCTGCACTTGGCACATGGTAGGTGCTCAAAAGGGTCATAATAGTAATGGAAAGAATATACAAGCAGGTTTATTTACAGCAAAAATAGTGGCTTTCTCAACTAAATCTAATGTAGATCAATGTTTTATGAGTCCAATGATGCTTATATGTGTGTGTATATACATATATATTTATATATTTTAAAACTTGTGTATTTGGTATATAGGAATTATGTATGTGAACATAATTCACATTGAGGTGTTTTGGAACGAACTGTTTCATTACTGTCTTTCAGGCTTGTTAGAATAATTATTCTTTTGAATGTCTTCTTTCGCTTCTGTTTTCCTTTTCCTGGCTGACCAAGGGAATGTTGAGGCATTGCAAAACAAATTTCAACTCTTTATAATCTAAACTGAAATTGTGTGAGTGCTATAAATCAAAGCCACTGGCTTTAGTAACTGAAAGAGTAACCAAAGATAACGCTGTAGGTGTCAGTGTTCCAATGTGAACATGTATTTCTGATAAAACATTAACAAAGCAAACAGTGCTTTCTAAAAGAGGAGCAAAAATTATTGGATCTTCTCCCATTCTGTATTTACTACTCCATTTTTCTGAATATATGCTTGAGATAAGGGTAATCAAGATGCAAAATACAGACTGGTTATAGTCTTGGAACCTGAATAGGGGGAGTATTCTTGCTTAACGTCCCATGGTTATAGGTTTCCCGCATGGCAGGATTTATATCTTTTCATTATTACACTAAGCAGTCACTGTTTGTCTGTGCATACACTGGGAGACAGATGGGGATATCAAATGTGCACAGGAGATATCATTCTCTTCAGTTAGAGATGTCTAATACATCATTTCTACAGGATTTTTAAAAAATTATATGAGCAAACGTGACCTTTGTGCTTATATGAAAAAGTCTTTAGGAAGCAGGAACATTAAATAACGCAGTGCTTTGTCTTTGTGAAATGGTCAGTTTTAAATTGAATACTAACTGGCATTCATGTTGGTGTTTGAAAAACTATCAAATTTAGAACTCACCCCCAGATGTAGCTGTGAGCGACTTTATCTTCTGTTTTACTGAGACACCCTAAAATATAAGGTCTATCATTTAGTGTCTCTTACTATTTAAAAAAAAAATTCTATAAAGAAGTATTCCCTCCTTGAAATGCACGAATTCTTAGGATTCAGGGTAAAACAATGTCTAGCATTTGGAAAGCAAACAGTACTTAGGACAGTGAAAGTAGTTTAGGAGAGCAGTAAATGAGACCACATGTATCTGTTTTCACTGGCAAAGAATGGAACAGGGTTGTAATTTTACTAACTATACAAATAACTCAGGATTCATTTTTACTTCAGTGTTATCCACTTAACTTCAGAAAGAGCACAAATATTAGAATGATTCATGATGTTAATAAAATATAATGTCTTCTTAATTGAAAATATTTTTCTTTGGTTTTGTCTTAAATATTTTTTTGAAAATGCTCTTCTTTACATTCTGACTTTGATCTCATTGGAAATTAATTTTGCACTTTTTAAAATTAAAAAATGCTTCAAGCTATATTTTCCTTATATATTATTCTACCTAGGCCATCAGTCATATAAAAAGATTTAGAATTGTATTTATTAACATATAAGCAAAGCTTTAACCAATACTTTAAATGGGAAGCCTTGAATTTGAGAAAAACTGCTTTCTATGGGTCTGTGTGCTTCCCAGGTAGCACAGTGGTGAAGGAGAGGCCTGCCAATGCAGGAGATGCAGGTTCGATCCCTGGGTCAGGAAGATCCCCTGGAATAGGAAACAGCAACCCACTCTACTACTCTTGCCTACAAGATTCCATGGACAGGAGTCTGGTGGGCTATAGTCCATGGAGTCACAGAGAGTCATATACAACTGAGCACTTGGGTCTCTGTGCAGAGGTCAGCAATTGCTATTAAATACAACATATGCAAGTAAAATTCTAACAATCCAAATTTTTGATAACCAACTTTTTAACATTTTTAATGTCTGATTACTCTAAAGGTTTTTTACTCCCTAGTTCCTTGACTATTACTTCTACCTTTGTTTCTGCATGAGCACATTTAAAATTATGCCTTGTCTAATTAATATAGAAATATGTTGAGATCCTGCATGGCCTCACATTTAACCTCTGAATTTCTTTATGACAAAAGGTGATGGGAGAATGTGGCTGAAACATGGCCCCTCTCCTATGAAGAAGTGACCCAGGCAGACTGCCCTGCCTCCTAACCCTCTGCCCACCACAATCTGCCACTGAAGCCCTCACCGTAGGGCTGTGCTCCAAGTTAGGGACTCTGGTCCTTGGAGGGTCTGAGATTAATTTGGATTCAGCAAATGTCAGAGGGTATTTCTGTGGCAGTTAATGCCAGATTATAGGGCTTCTAGAGTAAACAGAACCACATCACTAAATATAATCCACATTTTTGCAACTTGCTTGCTTTTTGGTCGTGTTTTTTTCCTTTTCAACATTTTTTTAAATTGTAAAACACACACAAAATGTATCATCTTAGCCGAGTAGAGTTCCCTGTGCTGTGCAGTAGATTCTCGTTAGTTATTTATAGTGTGTATATGTCATCCCAATCTCTCAATTCATCCCACCTCTCATCCCCACCTTGGTAGCCATATGTTTGTTCTCTACATCTGTCTCTATTTCTGCTTTGCAAATAAGGACATCTATACCATTTTTCTAAATTCCCTATATATAATATGATATTTGTTTTTCTCTTCCTGACTTACCTCACTCTGTATGGTAGGCTCTAGGTCCATCCATGTCTCTGCAAATGAGTTTCTTTCCTTTATATGGCTAATATTCCAGTGTATATATGTGCCATATCTTTTTTTAATCTGTTCCTCTGTTGATGGGCATTTAGTTTACTTCCATGTCCTGGTTATAGAATACAGTGCTGTAGTGAATACTGGGGTGCATGTATCTCTCTGAATTACGGTTTTCTCTGGGTATATGCCTAGTAGGATTGCTGGATCATATGATAATTCTGTTTTTAGTTTTTTAAGGAACCTCCATACTGTTCTCCATAGAGGCTATATCAATTTACATCTTTATTGGTGGAGTTGTGAATTGTGCAAATGCCTGTGATGATCTATTAAAATGAACAGTTACTACATGCTTTCTTCAAAGTCCTTAACTTGGATTTATTGAAGTGATTGTACAAATGAAGGGGTGGTTATTACTAAACACTTGAACATGATCATAATCAACCCTTGGTTAAATAGTTTGTGGCTTAACAGCAGTAAAAATAAAAAATAATGGACAAAGCATCAACATTATTAAGAATTAGCAAATAAACTTACATACTAGAAAACAAGTTTAGAATCAGGTATATAATGGAAACCTCACAATCACTTGCTCTGTGCAATCTGCCACCGAGTCTAAGAGGTCTTACTTTTCAGTTTTATTCTATTTTGGATAACAACCAGAAAGAGTGTATTCCTAAATACTGGATGTAATTTTAAGATAATGACTTTACTGTAAATTCACTTTGTACCATATTTTCAACTAGATTTATTTCCTCTGTGGTATGGATTCTCTCTCAGAGCTTTCCGAACATATTATCCAGGCTGAGAGTGACAATTATGGAGCTATAGTCAAGCCTTACATTTTAGGCAAGAAATAACTTGCCAAACTTAATTATATATATAAAATGTGAAAGGTGGGACAACATGGGATAGGGATTTTAGAATGAATAAGAAGAGAGAGTAAATAAATGTAAATAGTTTACATTTTCATTATTATAAAATGGATACATAATTTTTAGAAGTCTAGCTAGAATTTTAAAAATGAATTAATACCAAATTTGCTATTCCCCCTTTTCCATTATTTTAAATAGATTTTCTTACTCTCACATAGAATCAAAATAAATACTTACATTTTATCACTATCTGAAAAGCAAAGATAACTTCAAAAATGCAACTAAAAGCTCTTGGAACGAATTTTAAAAATCCCTAGCTGTAGCAAGGTTTTTGCTTATTATTCATACAAAAAGAAGGGAGCCCATGTTTAGAGTTTCAAGCAAGATTGCCAGGCTTCTACTATCGATGTGAGGTTGCTGAAGGTCAAAGTAAATCATGCTATTTCTTAATACTGCTTTCATTAACAAATCAGCCTCTTCCATGAAAGGATGAGTGTTTCTAAATTGCAAACTACACTGCAACTGCTAAGAGTCACAGTGAATGAGAAAACAGTAATATTTCCATATAGCAGAATTTCCCAAAGTGATTCCTATGGAACACAAGCTTCTTTTACTAGGTGTTACTCAAAAAAGTTTCCACAGTCAAAATGAATCTGGAAAACACTAGAACTACATATGTGTGTGTGTGGGGGGGTTAATTTTCCTCAGAGGATATTTAAATTAGAACCTTCAATGTGCTGATACGTACTAACTTTCTAAGACAGTATCTTTCCCCAAACTCTTTTGACCCTGGAACCCTATATGAGGAAGGGTATCTTTGGACCTTGCATCCTGTGGAACATGCTGGGGGAACACTCCTGCAGTGCTCAACTAATTAGCTTCAAAGTCTAGATGTGAATGAGTTAATCCAGGGACAATTAAAAAGGCCCTAGTATGGTATCAAATGGTCATGTCATTTCTGCAGAGCTAGGTCAGGAATGCTGGTGTGATGAGCTAAGGCAATTTAGGGGAACATCAAAATCAGTCTCATACTGGGTCGAAGGAAGGAAACAATTTTCTGAGATCACTGGAAAATAAAACCTGATCCAGAGTGTGGATGACTGTACTTCCAAATGAACAATGAACTGTTGTCCTTTCTAAACTTTCTGTGTTCCCAGTTGCAAGAGAGTTAGATCTAGCAACAGCTCGGGGCGGGGTGGGGGGCAGTCAGGAAAATCGAAGTGTACTTGGCAAAGAGGTGATCACTCCCTTTGTGAGCCCCTCATGTATGGATGAACATCGCAGTGATCCAGTTCAATCATGTAATCAGCTTCCTAGAACCACTTCAGATAGGGTTGACGGTGCCATCACTCACATAATCCTGTCTGCACAAAATGTTCATGGGTTGAAATCACAACGGTTGTAGGCAATAAGGCCCATTTTAAATATCCAAATTGCATGGGCTCCCTGGTGCTCAGACGGTAAGGAATCCGCCTTCAATGCAGGAAACCCAGGCTTGATCTCTGGGTCAGGAAAATCTCTGGAGAGGGGAATGGCAACCCACTCCAGTACTCTTGCCTGGAGAATCCCATGGATAGAGGAGCCTGGTAGGCTTCAGTCCATGGGGTCGCAAAGAGTGGGACCCAACCGAGTGACTAACACTTTCACTTTCATATGCTCCTTCACTCTGTAAAACACTCTGTAATACTCTTACCACACAGACAAAATGCTACAGGCCAATGCCTTCAGTCCAAGGCAAGGAATAGAATGTAGCCTTGATTACCAGTAACACGTACAGTCATGCTGTATTAGAATGGTGACCTCAGAGTCAAGTGCCTTGGGCAAGCTGGTCACATGAAATGAATGCCGGTCTTGGGAACTAGTTTCAGAGTTTTCCATATAAGTATTATTTATTCCTTCCACTAGAAACCTGCAAATACAGTGAGTTAAAAATAAGTTTCCCTGCCTTCTCCCCCTGCCGCCACCCCCCCCCCCCACCACCACACACCAAATTCCGACCCATTTTAGGAGTACAGATTGCCGCTTGAGCAGCAGGAAAGCTGCGCATTAATGAAGACCTGGGCTTGGCATCTTGCTGGGGGGTCATAAGCACATGATCATTGGTTCCCAGCTTCATTTCTTAAAGACTATAAAACCATTCCAAAATTTGGCACCATGGGGGCTAATGGCAATGCGAGCTTGGGCTAGGAAGCTGGGGTGACGGTTCCAAAGCTTTGGCAGTACTATTTCAGGAAGCTTCACATGCAAACTTCTCAAGTCAATTTCCCTAACTAGACTCAAACTTCCTGTCCCTAGAAAATGGGGCGGCTGGCTAGAGAGCCACGGGGCACCCCAGGTGAGGTCTGCAGACCCCTGGAGGCTGGAGGCAGCTGAGAGAGAAGAGAGCGAGCGAGCAAGCTCCAGGAGAATGGGAAGGGAACAAAGTAGCCTGACTTGAGACAGAACTATTCATCAAATTGTGGCTATTTTTGCCTGTTTCAAAAATCTACAAGCCAAAATGGGAGAGAAAGGGGCAGTAAAAAATAAACACACTACTTGGTTAAAGTCAGAAATGGGTTCATTCTACAAAGAAAAGTTTAGAAGATGCCTTGTGAACCTCAGTCAGAGGGAAAGCCACACACTCCTGCACTCAGCACCATCTACTAAGACATTTCGCAGGGCAGAGAAACACTGATTTACTAATTTAGTAGCTTTTCTTCTTCATCTTCACCAAAACAGTACCATTTCCATTTTACACAATAACAATGATCACAGAACTTAAAAAGGTCTTTCCATTGTTATTTATGAATTCTGGGTTAAGTTAAAAATAGAAAAAGGAAAATGAACTGTTTGCTGTAACATGCTGACACTGCTTACTCCTGGATTCCAGTTAGAGGGTGGGCTCCAGTAACTTCATAATCAGAATGTCCCGAATCCCTAAACAAACTCAGGCCACCTGGCCCAACCATCCCATCAGTGATCATAACCAGCATGTTTCCCACAACTCCCTCCCCACCCCCACCTCAAATACACACATCCAAACACTGTGCCTCTCAAGAGGCAGAGACTCCAGTCTAACATGGTGGCAGGTATTTTGTACTGAAACATGCTACACCTAAAAAAAAACAAAACAAAACCAGAGTTCTAATTCTAATATCGTAAATTCCAATGTTAGTTTACAAAAGTAAGTACATCGCTTGGGAAACCATTATTCTTTCAGTCAAAGAAACGTTAAGAGCTCGAAGGGATCCAGACAGATCACAGTCCTCGGCAGCCACAACGGGATCTTTGCATCCTCCTGAGTTCTCTCCTAGAACCTTCCACATTTGAAGAAGGCAGAAGAGGAGGTGGTCAGCAAATGGGGCCTCGGAGAAGCCATAAAGACAAATGCCCACTCTGGAAGGGCAAAACCAGGTGGATGCCCTGGTTTTTCAGACACAGGGTGGGGATGCCGTGAATATATTGTTTGGCTGTTTGAGCCCAGCATTTTCCATAATAATAAAATACTGAGATTGGAAATGTGACATCGGTGATAAGAAATGAAAAGTAGCAGGTCTGGCCCCAAAATAACTCAATGGTTTGCAACCAAACATTAAAGACTGCTGCCTTTCCACCATCTAGCAGAAGCATATCCCAGTAATTTACTACCAAATTCCAACAGGAGGCTGGGGACCCTGTACTTGGCTTCAGGGGGCACACATGCAGTTCTATGTAGCTGCTTCTCAGAACACCGCTTGAGAGACACTCGAAAGCTACTAGGACAGAAAGAAATACACAAAACCAGGCAGCTGGCGCTCAAGTCAGGACGGCAACCTCAGTAGCTTTCTCTCCCAATGCAAAGCAGCAAACTTCCCAGGGGATGCTGTGACTTATTTGGCTGTGATTTCCCCATCTATCCTTAAAGGTAGAAGCAATTGCGGTATTGCGATTTGCTTTTTTTCACTTGGTACTGTAAAAAAAAATCACGGTGTCGGGTGGTAAAGTTTAACAGCTGCCTATTCCATTAGGTAAAGTGTAAGCAAAAGGTTAAGGTCATGCACGATTAGGATAATCACACAGAGACTGGTTGGGTGGTACACAAAGTCTATTTAACTAATGAAGGCGGGGGAGGTGACTTAAGGGCGGCAGGTGGTTCTCCTCCCCACTTCCCTCAGCTTTCAAGAACAGCTGTGGAATAATAAACCATTTCCAAATCTGTTTCTGGGCTGCTGCAGAGCAGAAAAGCTGGGCTCAGGAGGACAAAGCACCCTCGGGACAGCTCTGCCTCTCAGCAAGGGGCATGGCCACACTGGCTCCGACTCATGGGTTACCCACAGCATCTCCTGGGAGTCCTGCCCTGCTCATTGCTCCAGTGAGAGGACACGAAGTCTGATGATCGGAGGGCCCTGTAAGGGATCTTGAAAGCAACTGTAAAAGGAGAATATATGGCACATACGCCTTTAACTTCATACATGTGACTCTACAGCTATATCTATTTTGGACATTGGATGAAAGAGTTGGGAAAACACGAAGAAACCATTTTCCAGCCTCTCAACTACATTGGCCAAGAGCACCCTCTGTTCATACGGCACATAGACTTAAGACAGTTGGGGACAGGGAACCCCGTGTCTGGGATGGATGATCCTAATTGTAACTCCCACACCTTTCACTACATTAAAAGAGACCAGTGTGTTGAAAGTCCTTTAGTCTAAGGCAGCTGAGACCCCGAAGGGTTCACTGCTCTTCTGTTTTGCTGCTATTCCTGAACTTCACCACCATGACTGTTATATTGTCAGGGCAGCCTCTGTAAAAGGACTGTAAAACGATGCTCTTGGCCCCAAAGTGAGGTTCATCCAAGCGGTCCTTGATGAATCGAACAGCTTCCTCATTGCTGAAAGCATCCCAGAGGCCATCTGATGCCAAGATCATGAACTCAGGCTGGAGCTTGTCCAGGTCAAAGGTCAGGATATCTGGGTCTGGGATGACCACATTGAGGTTTTTCAGTGGATAATCCCCCAGCGATCGAGACATGGCCAGGATCCCCTGGACCCTCCAGGAGCCATTGAAACTGATAAAACCACCTGGAAAGAGAGAATGAGCCCGTTAGCTTGAGCAGCTGCCCTCTCACATCCTGGTGTGATTCGTGCGCACCTGCAAAGGGCTGACCTACTGTGTGTGACCGGTCATATGTGCTCCTGCTGGCTCCGCCAGGAGGGAGCAGTGTTCCTCCTGCATGGCCTGCCGTCTGATGCTCTACCAGTAGATCCTCGGGCCCTCACCCTTGGCATCTTAAAGGTTTCAGGACTAACTCAGTAGGAATATCGAGGGTAGGAGGGATGATGGGTGAGAGCACCAGTTTTATTAATAACTAAAGGACACCTCAGCAGTTCAGTGGCTGATACTAGGGAGCCCCAAGGAGGGGATTCCGGGACAGCAGCGAAACAACACTGAAAGGCAGGTGGCTGGACCAGATACGACCACTGGGACCCGTCATTAGCATGAGGCCGCCCTTGGCTGTGCCTGTATTGATCACAAACATCTCCCCAGCTGGGATAGGGATTAAAGAATGGTGTACTTTAGCACAGTCGTTAAAGGCTCAGGCTCTCGGGTCAGTCTACTAGGATCTGATTCCTGGCTCTGCTACTTCGAGCTCTGAGTGACTTTGGATGAGAACCTCTCTAATCCTTGGTTTCCCTGGTTGCAAAATTTGGACAATAATAGTATCTATTCCATTGAGAGGTTGTGAGAAATAGTTATTCTGTATTAATCAGTAGACACAGTGTCTGAATATAACATGCACTCAGTATTACCTGGTGGCTCAGCTGGTAAAAAGTCTGCTTGCAATGCGGGAGACCTGAGTTCGCTACCTACCTAAGTCAGGAAGATCCCCTGGAGAATGACATGGCTACCTACTCCAGTATTCTTGCCTGGAAAATCCCATGGCCGGAGGAGCCTGGTGGGCTACAGTCCGTAGGGTTGCAAAGAGTCAGACACTACTAAGCAACTTCACTTTCACAGTATTATCTATTATTATTTTTTCTTTAAGGGAACTAGAACTTTGTTCATTTGCAAGTTATGTCACATATTTATTAAATATATGCTCCATGCAGGGCAGTTTGCAGGCTATAAAGTTGGACAAGACCTAGACATTTTCCTAAAGAAGCAGAGAGTCTGGCAGGAGGGAAAATTGACCTGCATTAACAGCTACAAGCACAGAGCAGTTATTTTTTCAGGGAGAACCTAGCACCTGTTAAATGCTATAGGCAGATAGAGGGGAGAGGGAAGATTTCCAGTTGTTATAATCTGGGCAGAGTGAGCATTAAAGCTCAGCTCTGAACGGAATGACAGGTACGACTTCCATGAGCAGAATGTCTAAGAACATTCCAGGAAGAGTGGTTTCCCGGGCAAGAGCGCAGGCTCTGGAGTCGCTGTCTGGGGTTTCAGTTCTGGTCTCACCATTCACTAGCTGCGTGTCCTTGGGCACACAAGCCTCTCTGAGGCTCCATTTCTTTGGTTGTAAAATGAGAATAACATTATCAACCTCATAAGGTAGGGAAAGAGAAAGTGTATGTAAAGCACCCATGTAGCTCCCAGCACAGAGTAGAATGCACGGTAAATGACTGTTGACATCACTACTGTTGTACAAACAGCTTAAGGCAGGGAAACAGAAAGATTGATGTGTATTTTGACCTAGACAGGTTGCAGGGTATTGCGACACCAAACAGGAGGGGGATAGGTGTCCAGAAAGGAGGGCCGAGGCCAGAGAAAACACACATAAATATAATAAAACCAATCATTGCTCATTAAGTCCTGCTGTAAAGTACACCCTTGACACAGCAGGTGAGATTAACCTTGGAGATGCGGTCTGAATTTGCTCCTATAATCACTTCCGGGTGGGGACAGGGAGGAGGAGAGAGGATATAGTAGGCTGACATGTCAGAAGAGAGCGCTAAGGTGGCATCTCAGGTGTACCGTATATACATCCCCACCATGCTTCCTCAAGAGTAAGCTGACTGTATCCCAAGTCCAGGGTCACAGTGGATGCCTGAGGAGATGCTGCCTTCATAAGCAAGGAAGATCATCAAAGCTTGACAGGTGTTCTTAAAACACCGTGCTGGCCCACTGACATAAAACCTGTCCAGTGCTTTCATTAAAAATTATTCTGCATCTCAAGCAGTCACTGAAGCAGGAGGTTGTAATAAAATTCAATGATTTTGGATTCAACAGTATAGCTTCCCACTGTGAGAACTCAAATGTTGATTAGGTTCTGGGCAGAAGCTGGTGTGCAGAGATTGATGGTCAATCTGCAGACTCCCCTAGAGGGCAGGGGCACTTCTTGGGCAGAGACCTGGGGGACCTGAGCTCCCTTGGGCAACAGGGCCTGCCACTTGGCATGCGACACAGGAGCTACAAGCTGTGGAGGTCAGTTTGGGGAGAGAAGGGGTCCTCCTCTGGACAGGTAGAAAAAACAAAGTGTTAGTTGCTCAGTAGTGTCCAACTCTTTGAGACCCCATGGATTGAAGCCCACCAGGCCCCTCTGTCCATGGGATTCTCCAGGCAAGACTACTAGAGTGGGTTGCCATTCCCTTCTCCAGGAGATCTTCCTGACCCTGGGATTGAACCCAGATCTCCTGCATTGCAGGTAGACTTTTTATTATCTGAGCCACCAGGAAAGCCTACAGGTAGAAAAGAATCCCTCCAAATTAACTGTGAAAAGGTAATCATCAACTGATCATCTTTCTTCAAGTCTTTGCCAATGTCACCTTAGTGAGGCCCACACTGACCACCCCAACACTCCCCTTTCCCTAATGTTCTGTGTCTCTCCATAGCAGTTATCACCTTGTAATAGACTAGATAATTTGCCTGTTTTAGCTCTTTAATAATATCTGTCTACTCCATCCCCTACCCCTTCTCAATTCCAGGATGTCCATTTGTACCTCCAGCCCCTAGATGTTGAAAAAATAAAAAAGGGATTCTCTCCCTCCTCCAACTGACATATATACTTAGATCAGGTATTGAGCTTGGAGTTGGGAGTATACAGATGAACAGACCAAAGTTCCTGCCTCAAAGAACTCATGGTCAGGAAGGCAAGACAGATGAAAGTGCCAGATATGTCCACATCCTGCGAAAAGTGACCCAAGAGGTCCATACAGGATACCAGGTAAAGACTGAAGGGGTACCTAAGCCAGACTGGGGAAGCCTTTGGCTCAGTGTGACAGGGAAGGCTGCCAAAAGGGCATCCTGAAACCAAGGCTTAAAGGGCAAGGTCATTATTATCCACTGGACAGTGTGGGCAACACTTGCAAAGGCACAGACGTGTCAGCTCCATGGTTCATTTGGTGGTTAGTAGTTTGGCATGGCTGGAAGGAAGCAGAGTGTGGCAAGCAATGGCCCAAAGATCCCATTAGCCTTTAAACTAAGGGCTTTTTTTGGCTGTTGTGGACATGTTGGCCATGAAGAAGGGCAAATTCAGTGGCCACACATTTTATGGGAAATGTTACAAAGTCCAGTCCCAGCTGCCTCAGTTGCAGCCTTTGCACGGATCTGCTCCTCACTGGGTAAAGGAGTGTCTCTCCCGGAAACCGCCTTGGCCACTTGAACAAGACAGCACACAGTCCTTGGAGGCACTGATAAGCTCACCGGCTCTCTTTATCCTCTTCCTCTCCTTCAGCTGGTAGGGTTTGTGATCATGAGACAAAGGAATGGCATTCCCATCCTTGTCACATAGGACCCCACGCGAGTCACCCACGTTGGCCACAGTGAGGTCTTTATCTGATAGCAGGGCAATCAAACACGTCGTACCTGCAAGACAGAAGAGACAGGCCACATGGGCGGTCAGCGGCGCTTGGAGCTTAAGCTGCTTCTCGAGGTTACTGGCGTCTTCAGGCGTTAACACTGCTCCTGCTGGGTCAGCATCTGACTCCCGCCACTCCGGGAAGGAGGGCTGTTCACTTCAACAACACTGATCAGATCTGACAGTCAATTTTCTTAACCATGTTGGAGTGTCACTGAAATCGGCTAGGATAAGATTATCATTTTCCCAAATCATTGTTGTCTCTGGTTCTCTTGATTTAAGTGCATATCACACTTAAAAAGATTAGGAGAGAATCAGAATTGGCTTGAAGCTTCAGACAATGGATACTTATTTTCTGCTTCTTGTTGGTGCTTAGGTTCTGTGAAATCCCAGTTGAAAGTGGGTAGAATGGGGGGTGGGCTCTCGCTGAGAGCACCTGGACAGACCAGCAGATGACAGATGGTAACAACCAGATCCTGTGGAGCCAGGGGCATAGCCTATGCAAACTAGTCTACACAGAGTCTGAGAGCAAAGACCAGTGGCCAGAAATAGGTCGGCTCCAGGGTGTGATGTGGCAGACCATCAGGGGAGAGGCAGGAAAACCTACTGGGATGAGGGAAATGACACCTAGGCCAATAGGAGGTGGGGACTGGAGGTGGTCAGAGTCAGAAGGGAAGTAAGAGTGAAGAGCTGTTTGCCTGGGGCTACAAAGACACAAAAGGACACGTTCCTTTTCCTCAAACTCTTCCTGGAACAAGAATGGATAAAAGCAATAGAACTACAGAGTCTGGTCCAGTTGGAGGTTGTCCTTCTTACCTGCCCATTACCCTCTCTTCAGCCCCTCACGTTTCTCCTCCCTGACTTCTGACAGTGTCACTAAATATGCAAACACCTGCTGAAACGCACAATCCATTAAGCTCTTGCTTCAAACTGATAATGACCTTCCTTGTTAAAATTATGCATCAATTAGTCTTCATTAATATTTAACCTCCTCATTAAGAAGGTCATATTCCATAACAGAATGTAAGTTGCATCTAAACAGCTCTTTCTCTTCATAGAACAATAGCAAAGGCTGAATTCTTAAATAGACATAAAGAATAAATACAGGTTGATATCAAGAGGGAGGAGAATAATCAGTATATTCAGCTATTACATAGGTCTATTCGAAATTCCATTCTAAAGCCTGTGTAGCTCAAAAGTGCCTTGATTAGAAAGGGAAACGCATGAAATGTTGGTCGTCTCAGGATGTCTGATATGAAAGGCCTTGTGAAAGGAAAAAAGACTAATCTCAGGATTATCAAAGCAAATCACAAATCTTTCATCTTAAAAAACTGTAAGAATGAAAATGTAACCATAAGAACAATCCATATGATTAGAAATTGTTATTCTTAGTTTTTGATATTAGTTGCATTCTGGTGTTAAACTGGCCTCACTTTGTCTTCAAGCATCTGCTTGTGTTAACCTGTTGATCACAATGACAGCACAAATTCTCCTAGAAGGCAGACTCTCAGAAGTTTGAAAGGTGAAATGGAGACACTACGTTATTGGGGTATTACATGGTTTGGGGGCATTATTTAACTCAAAGACCCCTTTCTCCTCTAGCTTAGTGCACTTTGAGAAATCATAGCCCAGAAAGGGCTTTGAGGTCCCCATATGAGGGAAGCAAAAGGATCCACTTGGATGAGCTATGAGCCCCTTCCACACCCCCATTTCAGTCACAGCAGCTCTATATCCATTGTTATCTTAATTGAGCTGCCATGTATCTTTTTTTTTTTTTTTTTAAAGAGAGAGGTCATACCTATGGTCAGAAAAAAAAATTGAGATTTAATTGTATATGGGTTAAAAAACCCCGAAGGCTTTTAAGTAGGATAGTGATATGATGAGATCTGTGTTTTATAAGATGACACCAGTGGCTTTGCGGAAGGTAAACTGGAAGCAGGGAGAACTGGGAGAGTTCGTGAGAATCTGAAATACTGTAGTAAACAAAAGGATTGAGGATCAGAGACAGATCATTGAAGATCAGAAGGGACAGGTGATAGAGAATAAGGAAATACAGGAGAGGGGAGAATTCAGGATAATGTCCTGGTGTCTAGAAAGCAGTGGGGAGGGGCACTGGGTGCTCCATGGACGAGCACTTAAGGAAACGTCTGCGTGGGCTTCTGGGAGAGGCTTTCTCTCTCACCGAAGGAGACGCCAAGCAGAACACAACCCGTCTCTTTGGCCTTGCGTGGCTCCTGTGTTTCCTGGGGCTGTGGCAGCCATGTACCAGGAGCGGCTACCGCTCAGATCAAGGCTCTGTGCCCAAGAGGAGCAGCCAAGGGGTGAGGGACCTGAGCCCTGAGACATCACAGGACTTCCGAACCAGCCCAGACTCACCCTGCTCTTGTTCTGGGAGACACCAAGTGTCCTTCCTCTTTAAGGCCTTTTATGTTGGGTTGTGTTGTCATTTCTTCTCGTGGCACCTAACTGGTTCAAAGGCTCATAGTTCAGTAAGGGCGTTTCTGGGTGAGAGATTTAGTGTGACTGCTTTGCTTCACTCACACATGAAGATTCATGGCTTGCTAACTTCTCTGTCAAGAACACAATCCCATTGTTTCTATGGGTCAATAAAATCTACCTCCTGATGTGGATTTCAGGAATGCACTGCTTTGAGAAAGTGGAAACTGCCTGTGACAACAATAGACTCTTAGATCGGACAAAAGGGGTGAGCCCCAGATGGCAGAATGAGAGCTGCAGGCAGCCTTGAGGATCACTGAAATGTTACCATTCTCCCTCCCCAGAAACCTGCCTGTGTCCTGGGGGGAGGCCCACGCGTGATCGAAAACAAAACACGATGCTTCACTGTAAACAACTTATTGTTTGGACTTTGCAGTCTTAGCTCAGGATTATAAGAGATAATTTATAATCTAATCTTACAGAATAGCAGAATGCAATACCTTGTGGTTGAGAAAAATGCCAGAAAAACATTATGCCCAAGAGGAAACATGCCAAGCCTTTTGTCATCGGGCCTCTGTGTTCCCTCTGCCTAGCATAGAGCCTGGTCCTTGACACTGGCTGATGTGCACGTGGTGATGATTCAGTTCAAGCGTGATATCTTCAGAGGCCTTCTTTGACGGGGGAATCGAATTTCCTCTTGATGTCCTTTATTGCCCTCAGAACACATAAGTATGTAAATATCTTATTTCTTGAAGCAGTTTATTTAACACCAATCTTCCCCTGTACAACATAAACTACACAAGAGTAAGACGATCACCTGCTTGTTCTGCCTCCTGTAATGCTGGAGTCTAGAGTACTGCAGACCTCAGTATTTGCTGAATAAACAAATTAACAGAGGAGTGATAAAGAATCACACACTCTCTTTGGTCCTGATCGAATATTACGCTAAGCACCCACCGTCTTGCTCTGAGTGTATCAAATCAGTTCAATAGCACACTGGACAACATCTTCTAGACATTGCCACAGCAGGGAGACACCCAACTGCAGCAAAATGCATTTTATACACTGATCAAAACGTAAGGACCCCCCTGTACATGTATAGGCATGCTCATAGGCACACTGTTAGCAAGTAGGTGGAAGTCCAGCCTAGGCTTGGCCCCAGCTCTTTCCTCCAGTCCAGGCTTCTGGGCCAATGCAAATGAAACATGGGTAGGGTGCCCATCCTCAACAGCTTCCAAAGCCATGGCACACTGGGAAGCAATAAATGCATCATGGTGACCATTACATGAGCAACCTGTGTCTACTTCTGACCTCCATGTGTACTTCAGCAAAGCAGGCACGCTTTTGTGTTGTTCTATTAATTCTTGTTTTCCTTAGTGAAGAACACACAAAGGCCAATTATTCATTAGACTATTCCTCTAAACCAGCATGTTCTCTCTTCATTTAACTTCTAGGCTGCAAAGTAAAAGTACACAAGAAAATCTGTTCTGGACTTATCTAAATATTTTTATTGGCTAACATTATTCAGTGAATTCACCTGATGAGTTGAGCTGGAGAAAAATGTAAATCTTAATGAGGGATAAGTAGTTTGGGACATCTCAGCCATCTTTTAAAACCCTAATTTAAAACGTTCCTGGTTAAACTAATAACAAAGTAGTAATAGTTTGTTCAGTACTACGAATGCCACTAGTGTTAGGCACTCGGTCGTGTCTGACTCTTTGCGACTCCATGGACTGTAGCCCGCCTGGCAAAGAATACTGGAGTGGGTAGCTGTTCCCTCCTTCAGGGGAGCTTTCCAACCCAGGGATCGAACCTGGGTATCCCACACTTAGGCAAATTCTTTACCGTCTAAGCCACTAGGGAAGCCCATGAACCCACAAACACACTTGCAGTTGATTTCCTGACACCTTATGGTGGAGAAGAGGTAGCTATTATCTTCAATTTAAGCAGATGAGAAAAATGCGACTCAGAATTCAAGTGTCATATCCATGATTACATGACTCAGTGCATATGTACTGAAAGACCAAATTGACTAAAAAACCAGGGAATCCAGAATTATTATTAGTAATAATAACAATGATAGACCTACTCCTTATGCATTTTACTATAATGCTAAACATTTTATTTATATTATGTAACTTAATCTGCACTACCTATAAGGCATAATTATCTCCATCTTACAGATGGGGAAACTAGATCCCAGACAGTACAGCAATCTGCCCAAGTCACTCACGTGGACTGTCTGATTCCCTGGGCCAAACCTTTGATAACTGGCACTCCCTTGCTCTAAACTGTTCTCTTCCACCCACCTCCAAGAACGAACGACTTCTGTAACCAGTTTCTGCATTTCTGTGTTTTGAATAGTCCCCATCAACTTGCCCCCTTTTGTAGTATAAACTAGTGCATGTTACAGAAATGTTTGTAAACCATAAGAAATTCTGATTAGTGTGATATGAATTTCCTTTCATATAACTGTAAGTCTGGATTAACTTAAAGCTGATATATTTCAAATTCTCAATAATGATCAATCAGAAAGTATCTGAACTTCTGCAGGTAAAAAGCAAGCGACTTGGATTAGCTTTACATCCTTTCCAGCTTGAATATTTTGCTGGTTTTGAAGAGGAACTGCAAACTCCTATGCCTTCAGGTATAAGAAAAAGCTTATGACCCTCTTGGAGTAGCTTTACCCCTGTACTTTTGACAGGATCCTGGGTTCTGAAGATGCTTTTCTACTCTAAGAATGGGCAAGCATGAAGATAAGAGACAAGTGACACCAGATTTCAGTGCTGGGTCCACAGCAAGCAGTGGCAGGGCTGGTGGCAAGCTAGAGAATGCATGCTAATGGGGCAGCATTTCCTCTGCAAGGAAAACGGCTGCCAGAGGGGAATGTAATAGTTATTCAATGTAAACAGTTATTCAGATTTTTCAAGAGAAGCTGTTTTTATGTGAACTCTGACTTATAATGTTGACCAATTTTACTACAACGCAGGCCACACCCTGCTATATTTAAAATGGATAACCAACAAGGTCCTACTGTATGGCACAGGGAACTCTGCTCAGTCTAGATGGGAGGAGAATTCGGGGGAGAATGGATACATGTATATGTATGGCTGAGTCCCTCTGCTGTCCACTGGAAACTATCACAACATTGTTAATCGGCTATCCTCCAAAATAAAACAAAAAGTTAAAAAAAATAAAAATAATACAGATATCAACAATTAAAAAAAAATGCACGCCAAACAGTAGGTCAAATGATTCTTTGACCCATTAGACTGGCAACTTCTTTTTGACCCAGGGTGACACCTTATTCACTGCAGTATTCTTATCACAGTGCTTCCTACCCTGCACAGACCCTAATGTTGGGAGGGATGCTAAGGACTGAAGTGGTGGTAAGGAAAGTGGGGGTGCTTATTGATACACAACTTATACTAATTGTAGTATTTATACAATTCACACCTTTGTCCTATGTAAATACATATACTCTGATTTTTTGAAAAATATTAGCAGAGTTATGCAGTCGATGGGATGTTAGACCACTTTGTTTTCTTCTTTACACTTTTCTGCATTAAGATGAATTTAACGTTACTTAAAACCACAAATTAATCACAATGTTTCAGAAGGCATATCCTATAAATTATTCACAACATTTCAGAAAGTATATCCACTGCATGAAGCAAAGTATCCAAGCCATAAAACAGAAAAAGCAGAACTGACAGTCGTGGTAGTAGCATGGTACAGGTAGAAAAAAGACACAGAGGAATAGCAGTAACAAATGATGACAGCACCATTGTCGACAGACGGTCAAGTTCAAATTCAGATCTGAGCACCAGTCATCATCCATCAAGGACTCAGTGACAGACCAGTGAACCTCAGCTGCCTTCAGGCTCCCCCTGCACAGCTTCATCTCACCTCTGAGCAGGGCTATCTACAATTTCTACTCAGAGCAAAACACCCAGCCCTGAAAGTGAAGGTCAAAGTGTTCGTCTTTCAGTCATGTCCAACTGCGACCCCATGGACTGTAGCCCAGCAGGCTGCTCTGTCCATGGGATTCTCCAGGCAAGAATACTGGAATGGCAGCCATTCCCTTCTCAAGGGGATCTTCCCAACCCAGGGGTCGAATCCACGTCTCCCACACTGCAGGCAGATTCTTTAGTGCCTGAGCTACCAGGGAAGCTCCACTCAGCCCTGAGTCCCCATCAAAACTAATACCATCAACCCCTTGCACTCCTCTCCCCCTCTTCCTGTATGCAGACAGCTATGATTTAAAAAACTGGAGTAATGAGAATCCCTATTTTATGCAAGTTCAGCTTACTGCAACATCTTGTGTGCCTGACACTGCAGTTTCACTTTTTCTGGTGAGGGAGTGTGAGGCTGGGCTGAGTGGAGAAAGCCGGATGTGATGGGCTGGGTGCGATTAGTCGGAGCTTGCATGCTTCAAAGCAGTGGATGTTTTCCCAAACAGCGAGGCCCCAGACAGTGAACGCCACTCGCTCAAGCTAATAGTGATTTCCCTCTGTGACAGAAAGTCTTTTGTAAGAGAATTTTTAAATTTTCCTTTTTTTTTTCTTCAGAAAAGAGAGAAAGAAATTGGGAGATAAGTGGAGAAGAAAGGAAGGAAATGGACACATACATAGGAGGAGAGAGAGGGAGAAGGGGAGAGAGAATGAATGAATATTTCGGTGAAGGTGTTACAGCTGCCTAAAAGCCATTCATTATACACAGCAAAGGAGAATCAACACATTCATATGATAAGGGAAGATAGGTTTATCTTAAAAAGGTTTGACAATGAATGTGAGTTCAATAACACAATTCCAGAGCCTAGATGACATCAAGGCCTGGTAACTGACAGAAATTATATTGGTGTGCAACATATTGGAAAAAGAGCAGGCAAAGCCAGCCATTAATGAAAGCATTACAGGGAATGATAAGATCACTGTCGGCAGGGGCTTCTAGCCCCGACCTCCCACAGCCAATATTGTGATGAGCCCTGAAACACAGATAAAGGGCCAGGCAGCTTGCAGATAAGGCTCCTGGGCCCCATCCCCCGTCTGCACAATCTCTAAATCCGCCAAAGTTTGACTTGCTCAGAGCCTGCTCACCAGTCTTGTAATTGTTAATGCCACGGCAGAGACACATCTGTCGGGACAATCCATTGTCTGAAGAACTAAAGAGTAAGCTCTGATCTTTCCTTCTTTATTCCTTTTCTCTCATTATTGCCTGAGTCTTTGCACCCCCTGCTCTAAATCCTCAGGCCCTCTTTAGATTTTCTATATTAATGTGCATGGGTGGGGCTACTAAGTTAATAGTAATTAACTTTTCAAACTATAAGTCAATAAGCCTACTGTAATGAGTCTTGTGAGAGTCTGAAAGCTATTTTATGCTATAAGAGCCTTCAATGGAAAGCAATTAGAGATCTACATGCAGAGAGACACGTGTGAGCCAAATTGTGAGAGCTGCTATATACTGCCCATGCACCATGAAAGCAAGTGGAAGTGTTAGTGCTCAGTCGTGTTTGACTCTTTGCGACCCTGTGGACTGTAGCTCACTAGGCTCCTCTGTCCATGGAATTCTCCAGGGAAGAATACTAGAGTGGATAGCCATTCCCCTCTCCAGGGGATTGATCTTGATCCAGGGATCGACGCTGGGTCTCCCACATTGCAGGGAGATTCTTTACCATCTGAGCTACCAGGGAAGCCCCCATTTGCCATGTGCAGAGGTAATATCTTTAATTCTAACAGCCTATGGGGTACTGTTGTCCCCATTTTACAGATGATAAAACTGAGATTAAAAGATCAGCCCAAGATTATGCGGCTAAGTGAGGGACAGAATTTAACTAGTCTGTTGCCTGAGTGTTGCTTTCAACCTTGAAGTAGGCTGTGGCTAGCCCATGGTTCTTGTATCTGTGCAAACCAGATGTCTTTTTTTTTTTTTTTCCATTTATTTTTATTAGTTGGAGGCTAATTACTTTACATCATTACAGTAGTTTTTGTTATACATTGAAATGAATTAGCCATGGATTTACATGTATTCCCCATCCCAGTCCCCCCTCCCACCTCCCTCTCCACCTGATCCCTCTGGGTCTTCCCAGTGCACCAGGCCCAAGCACTTGTCTCATGTACCCAACCTGGGCTGGTTATCTGTTTCACCCTAGATAATATACATGTTTCAATGCTGTTCTCTTGAAACATCCCACCCTCGCCTTCTCCCAGTGTCCACAAGTCTGTTCTATACATCTGAGTCTCTTTTTCTGTTTTGCATATAGGGTTATCGTTACCATCTTTTCTAAAGTCCATATATATGTGTTAGTATACTGTAATGGTCTTTATCTTTCTGGCTTACTTTGCTCTGTATAATGGGCTCCAGTTTCATCCATCTCATTAGAACTGATTCAAATGAATTCTTTTTAATGGCTGAGTAATATTCCATGGTGTATATGTACCACAGCTTCCTCATCCATTCGTCTGCTGATGGGCATCTGGGTTGCTTCCATGCCCTGGCTATGATAAACAGTGCTGCGATGAACATTGGGGTGCACATGTCTCTTTCAGATCCAAACCAGATGTCTTAAGGCATCTCTTCCTTAAGAGATTTTTAAGGTTTATTACCATCCTCATAAAAGGGCTGTAATACATGTTCAAGTTGACAACGACTACAGTGTGAACAGTGCCTCCTAGAACCTGTGGGCAAACATGCATGGTGATGTGGGCAACCCTGGGCTATAGCCTGGCCCCGCCACCCCACGCCCCCTGTCCCGGGAGGGAAGAGACCAGAGGAGAGGGTCGCTCAGTGAGGAATTTCAGCAGAACAGCTGAACATAAGAGGTTTTCAACTTCACGTGAAGACTAGCAGTAGTCCAAAAGCCCAAACTGGAAGAGTGAAATACGGGCAGCAACACACGTGAGCAACACCGGAGTATTACCGGGAGCACATTAAGGCCTTCTCCCATCAAGGCCTGAAGTGTTGGTACTAAGAAGGCAAACTATCTCCGAGGCTTTCCAAACAGAGCGAGCAGTGATAGGACACACCACATAGGGAGGGAGGCTCATGCGAGCACCCCCACAACACGGCACCCTTTCGGTCCTCCTTTATAACCCAAGCTGTCTCAACTTCCCCTCATCACATGCTGGAGGGCATGAATGACACTGTGTGAGAAAAAATGTTCTATTACCAATTGTAATTTTCTTTTCCTCTCTGAGACTTCTGCATAAGCAAAAATATCAGCCATTGAGTTTGACACTGGCTGACTGTGAGGCAATCAGTTTGATGGCAAATTCTATTATTTTAAATCCTAGGTAGTCTAATTCCAGATTTACGCTTATTTGGGCTCTTCCTTGGCAGACATACAGTAATTAATAAAATGACAAGAAGAAATAAGAAACCATGTACAAGTGCCAGAAAGGTCTTTTCCACAAATGAGCTGTGCTATCCTAAATAAGATAATCTATTTTACGGGGGACGGAGGTTAGGGTTAGGGTGTGTGATCTGTCACTTCAGTCATGTTGGACTCTTTGCGACCCTATGGACTATAGTCCTCCAGGCTTCTCTGTCAATGGGATTCTCCAGGCAAAAATACTGGGCTGGGTTGCCATGCCTCCTCCAGAGGATCTACCCAACCCAGGGATCGAACCCACGTCTCCTGCATGGCAGGTGGATTTTTTACCCACTGAGCCACCTCAGTAATTCAAACTTTTAGAATCTGATGGAGTATTCATTAAATTTTCACACTTCACCAAAGTTAACATTATAGATACGTTATCTGATGCTCTTGAATAGCATTTTAAAATTAAAGTGTTCTTCAGCTTCACATGTAGTAGTTCAGTGTGGACATGTTCAAGAGTCACCTCCTGCTAAACTGGTCACATACTGGGGAGTCTTAGAAAACCACAGCAGCAGCAGATCCTCCCTCATACTTTAGGAGCCTCCATCTTCCTCTCCAACGTGACTATTTTGAGGTATGAGTAAACACACACGCTTTTCTGAAACTCATTAACATCCTGCTCATTACTCTGACTGACATTTAGTTCAGATGATAACATGCTGCTGAAATTAATTTCTAATTACATAATCACAACCTAGATTCTAAGTTCTGTGTCTTTTAACGGTAAATAAAATCAATTTCATGGTTCTTTGATTCTTCCTACATAAGTCAGAGATGCACTACTATATTTTTTCATGTCTTCATGTTATATCAGAATTCTTCAGTGAGATATTTCATTTCTTTTTAGGGCTCCCAGCCCTAAATTACAAGTACTGTTTCTGCTTCTTTATGAATGCTATGGGAACGAGGTACAATACGAACTTCTGAAATTGAGCTTTATTAAAAGGGGCATTTGCTTTTTAATAAAAGGCAGAGAGAGCAAAGAGAAGAAGGCTGGGAATAAGAGGTGCCGCCTGATTCATCTGGTGCTCTGGTGCTCGGCAGAGATTTGCACTTTCTTTGACCTTTTCTTTTTTTCCCCCAGCGCAGCATCGACCCTTCTCCCTCTTCTTTCCATTAAAAACAAACCTGATCTTTGACGTTATTAAGTTGGAGCTCCCCTGGTGGCTCAGGCAGTAAAGAATCTGCCTGAAATGCAGGAGACCCAAGTTTGATCCCTGGTTCGGGAAGATCCCCTGGAGAAGGAAAAGGCAACCCACTTCAGTATTCTTGTCTGGAGAATTTCAACCACAGAGGAGCTTGATGGGCTACATTCCATTAGGTCTCAAAGAATCGGACACAACTGGAAGTTATTCAATTATATTTACTTAAATTACCATATAGCTAGCTACCTACCTACCTACATATGTGTGCATGTGTGTGGGTGTGGGTGTGTTGGAAGGATGACGTCTGGAGATATTAATGGAAATTTCTGCCCCATGTGAGGACAGAACTCTCTTTCACTCAATGTGAGGCACTCGTCCCAGGGAAGATTAGGAGTACTGTGGCTGAAGTGCAAGGAGACAGAAGTAGTCAGATTTAGCTTCTGAGGTTCAAGGAGACTGGAACTCACAAAAAGACAACGTTCTCAAGAGAAAAATCTTCCTGAGCATCCATCAGCCTTGGTTCTTGGATAAACCACAGGTCTATGAAGGTGGAGCAAGTTTTCCTGCCCACAACTGCCCTCTTCCTGCTCCCCTGACATGTAAGGCTGGGCAGGCAGGAAGGTTGTGATGGGGGGAGGTGGAGGGAAGACAGAATCTTTGATGTGTGGAGCTCCAAGAATTATATGGTGCTCAAAGCACAAGAGACTAGACCTTGCTTTCCAGGGTAGAGCCCAAGAGATCAGAAACCTCTGCCCCAGTGTAGAGAGGCAATGGCTGAATGAACCCACTTGGACAGCCCAGTGTGGAGCAGAGGGGACAGCTGAGGACTGCTGGGCTTGTCCTGAGGGAGCAAAGACACCTCTCAGGAGGATAAGACACTTCCAACCACAGGTCATGGAGACCCTGGGTCATCCCTCAAGTGCCAGGATAGTAACAACAACCTGATACATAGATCACTCATGGAGGAAAGGGGTGTGAGCACATGGCTCAACTTGGTATTTACACTTAAGAACCTGAGGAAAAATCAGGAAATTACATCATGTATCTGCTAATGAATATGGCAAGATTTTAGTAACAGATCCAATATGGACTCAAGATCTGTTACATTCAGTTCTATGGAGACAAATAAAGTTAAATTTCACGTTTATTTTGTAGCTGTGTAATATGTGTGTGTGTGTGTGTGTGTGTGTGTGTGTGTGTGCATGCGCGCATCTGCTTGTTTATTGGCTATCTGTCACACATTGCACGTGTTAAATTTTACCCTGACTTCTGTTCAGTTCAGTCGCTCAGTAGTGTCTGACTCTGCGATCCCATGGACTTCAGCAGGCCAGGCTTCCTTGTCCATCATCAACTCCCAGAGCTTGCTGAAGCCTCATGTCCATCGAGTTGGTGATGACATCCAACCATCTCATCCTCTATTGTCTCCTTCCCCTCCTGCCTTCAATCTTTCCCAGCATCAGGGTCTTTTCAAATGAGTCAGTTCTTCACATCAGGTGGCCAAATGGATGCCACCATCTGGAGTTTCAGATTCAGCATCAATCCTTCCAATGAATATTCAGGACTGATTTCCTTTAGGATGGACTGATTTGATTTCCTTGCAGTCCAAGGGACTCTCAAGAGTCTTCTCCAACACCACAGTTCAAAAGCATCAATTCTTTGGCATTCAGCTTTCTTTATAGTCCAACTCTGACATCCATACATGACTACAGGGAAAATCATAGTTTTGACTAGACGGACCTTTGTTAGCAAAGTAATGTCTCTGCTTTTTACCCTGACTTGGGCATTATGAAATCAGCTAGTACCAACAATGTTTGACAACCAAACAAGACTTCCTTGGGCACTGAGTTAGTTATCACATATCTGAATTACTGTATTACTGTGTTAGTCACTCAGTCGTATCCAACTCTTTGCAACCCCATGAACTGCAGCCCCCACCAGGCTCCTCTGTCCATGGAATTTTCATGCAAGAATACTGGAGTGGGTAGCCATTCCCTTGTCCATTAACATATACCTATTACAAAGGAATTCCAGATGGAAGGTGAAATTGTTTCCAAAGCCAAATTTGCCATTGTGAAGCACACCACTGGTAGGTTGTGCAGCTACACATAAGTTAATTTTCAAATGATCTTTTCCATTCAAACAGAACACAGTCACTTATATCCCCACTTTAAAGGACAAAATAAAAGTTGTACAGTTATATTTATTTAGGATAATTAAAACAAATCTGATTTGGGGCTAATTTGATTCAATAAAGATTAATTCTCCAGTTTGTTTTTGGTTCAGTGGACTACAAAACTGACTCTAAATCGATGTCTCCAGGAAGGCTGCGTCCTCAAAGATCTGATAAAATCCTGACTTTAATTCCATCTGGCCCATGCCCAAAAGTGATATCCCATCTCTATACCTACAGCCAAGAATATCCAACCATATTCCTACATGATAATGACCATCTTTCTTCTCTTTCTTCTCATACCTCTATGACCTGTACCTAATAATAATAAGATTGGAAGTGTGTGTGTGTTGACTAAATAGTTGTATGGCCTTTGTCCCCTTATTCTGTGCCTGTGAATGCATGTGTGCATGCTAAGTCGCTTCAGTCATGGCCTACTCTTTGCTACCCGATGGACTGTATCCCTCTAGGCTCCTCTGTCCATGTGATTCTCCAGACATGAACACTGGTATGGGTTGCCATATTCTGCGCCTACTGTGTATAAGTTACTAGGTTTGGTGCGGGAACAATAAAGATGAACAAGATACATTCCTTAACCCCCAGCACTTACTGCCCAATGGCAAGATGGAATTAGACACTTAGGATCCAGTATGGTAAATGCTGTGACACTGCTGTGAGTGGAGGAGGAAATGGCAGCCCACTCCAGTATTCTTGCCTGGAGAATCCCATGGTTACAAAAGAGTCTGGCAGGCTACAGTCCAGGGGGTCACAAAGAGTTGGACATGACTGAAGTGACTTGGCACGCATGTGCTATGAGAGCTGGGATTGTGGATGGGGGTGACGGCAGAGGGGGCATGGCTCAGGCTAGGGAGATGCTGGGTGGTGAGGAGATATGCAGGGAGCATGACTGGGAAGACGTGAAGCCTGAACTCTCTTGAAGATGCAACAGGGTAAGGAATTCGTGTAACCCAATTTGGTTCTTGGCACAAGGAGGAGTTAAAGAATGAATCTGTAGGGTAAAAATGGATGATGAGAGTAGCCCTCTGAAGGAGATTTCTTTATAGTTCATTTCAAACAAAGACTAGGACAAACACTTGTTTATACTCTAACCTGATAATGCCAATTCTTGAATTTTTTTCCTAAGGAAATAATCTGAGATATGAACCGAGCTTCATATATAAGGATTGACCTCACAGAATTTAAACAATACAATAGAAATAACCAAAACGAAGATATATAACACATCATGAAATATTCAAATAATAAAAGCACTCCAAGGACATTAAATAGTGTTTCTGAATACACTGTGCTTGTAAGTGAAAAATAAAAACTGTACATAAATTTCTTTATAACACATTAGCATTTTATTTGGTAACATATATAAAATATTTCAATTGCTATTACTTCAATAAATACATGTGTGTAAATGTATGCAGAAAAATTTAGAAGGAAACAAAAATAGATTATTAAATAGATTATTAAAGTTCATTAAAGTTTTTTAAAAAGATTGTTCTGAATTTCCCTCAATTTTATTCATTAATGTGACTCATTTATAGAAATTATTTCACTTTTTATCAATGTCAGTGCTTTTTACTTTCTTGTTCCTTGATGTTATTAGGCACTTCTATCCTTCCCACTGAGGGTCTTCTGTTATGGTCTACACAATGACTTGACTGGATTTTTAGTTAAGCTATTTGATTTTACTCACTGAACCAACTTGTTAACTAACAAGACTGGGGCTATGCCTCCACTGGTTCCATGTTGGCTGATGGCTAATATAGCTCTAGAAAAAGAAGGAACAGTGTCAGGGGGGCACCAAGCCCCAGACTCACGATGGGTGGGGCTCAGAATGCTCCACGTTTGTGACACCACACTTGTGTGACACCATCATCCTACAGGATTAGATGCTGTTGCTCACAAAGTGAGAAGGGATGACTTGCAGGGCAGGAAGAGGCTATTTATGACACATTTCCTGCACAGGAAGTCTTGACCAGGGAGAGCCAGTTCCCCAAAGAAGTGGCTTGGGGAGGTTAGGTTTATTCTTGTCCAAGCAGGTGGTTAGGTCTGTTCCTGCTCAGACCATTGCTGAGTGGGTGTCACATTACAGGAAGTGAGGCTGATGAGGGGAGAGGGGGAAGGAGGGGAGGACAGCAGACAAAGGAAGAGTCTCAAGATACTTGCACCTCAAGTCACAAAGGAAATGTCATTAACTAAACAAGTTACAGTGGGCCAGGCACTCTGCTTGCGGCTCACACATGCCTGACTTTATTTTACTTTATTTTCACAAAAATCCTGCAAGGTGTGCCTTGTTATCATCACTATCACCATCATCCCCATCTCTCCATTCTACAGATAAGACACAAGAGGCTCACCAAGGTCACACAGCTTCTGGGTGGAAGCATTGGAAATTGAACCCAGATCTGACACCCTCAATCAGGCTTTAAAAATATTCTCTAAGAAAATTGAATCAGGAGTGTGACAAGGAAGCAGTCAGTTTTGTGAGCAAACAGCTTTATTTTAGGATACTTCAAAGTTTATATTTGCCTACACTGAGGAACAATACAGGGAAATACACAAACCAGATATTCACAGAAGCCTTTCTCGCACAGTATACAAATGATTTATAAAATATTTTTAAAAACCGTTTTCTAATTCATGACTGAGTTGGAAGATGAGTATGTGATTTTCCTGGAGGCTAGAAGCAACATGAAGGTGAAAAGCCCAAGGAGTGAGTAAGGGAGAAAGATCCGCTCAGGTCGGTAAAGAGTAAGGAGATTCTACAATTAATTAGAGAACATTGGGCTCTAAGTAGGTTAAAATCCCCTCTTGACCCCTGACTGCTTAATCTGTGAACTGCAGGAGACATCTTTTGAACTGGAAAATAAGACTCCACCAAGGAGCATAACCTCCATTTATTTAAACACTGCTTTCAGGATCGCTACAAGGTCTTCCCTCCAGTTGATGGCTGAGAAGTGGAGCTTCTCACAGCCACACTGCCCTTCTGCTCCAACCCTAAGTTGAACTGGTTTCTGAAGGCAGTTTCTTTTCATTTGTCTCCAGTCTATTTTCCAGGCAAATGTGATGAAGTCACCTCTGACTTGAATACAAAACGAGGTGGTTAAACATTAAGCACGATTCATGGAATTGAATTTTGCCTAAAAGGGCTTCCCTGGTAGCTCAGCTGGTAAAGAATCTGCCTGAGATGCAGGTGATCCCAGTTCAATTCCTGGGTCAGGAAGATCCCCTGACTGAGCAACTGATGGACATACCCCTCACCTCTGCATCCCAAACAAGCTTGGCCTGGTGACACATGGGGTCACAGATAGCCAGACAAGACCGAGTGACTCAACAACAACAAAAGCCACACACACTGCCCTAACTCCAGTATTCTTGGGCTCCCCTGGTGGCTCAGCTGGTAAAGAACCCGCCTGCGACAGGTTCAATCCCTGGGTTGGGAAGATCCCCTGGAGGAGGGCACAGGAACTCACTCCAGTATTCTTGCCTGGAGAATCCCACGGACAGAGAAGCCTGGCAGGGTCTACAATCCATGAGGCCGCAAAGAGCTGGACGTGACTGAGCGACTAAGCACAAGGTTGTTAAACATTAAGCACGATTCATGGAGATTCATCGAATTCTGTCTAGGGCTCTTGCAAGGGGACTGCTGCTCTTTACCTACTTCCTGGAGTTCCTGAATGAGCAAAAAGTCTGTAGGAGCGTTGCTCACGCTGAGCTGGTTGTGGGTTTACCGACTGCACAAAACTGGTAGGCAGCAGGGACCTTAGGTGGGAAGGCACGTGGTTTCAGTGTTGGTTTGGCCTCATACAGCCTCTGAAAGTGCTCTAAACCCCAGGGTGGCACTGTCGTAGACTTGCTGGGTTCCTACCAGTCTGGCTGAGTTTATAAATGATGATTATTTAGCCTCTGAACTCCTCTGCTAGCTGGCCCAGAGGCGAGAGTTATTCATTCATTTAGAAGGCTTTTAACAAGCATTTTCTGCTGTGCTAGGCATTCTGATAGGAGCTGGGGACTCAAACAAAAGATGCAGTCTCTAAGTGAAGTAGTCAGAAGGAAGAGAATAGAAAAACAATTCTATGATGGTTGGAAGTTGAGAGAGGAAACCACAGAAACCTACCTACAATCATATGAGGAGCAGGTGTTTAAGCTGAGTTCTGGCTGATGAATAGAAGTTAGCAGACAAAGTTGGTGGGGGATGGGGGGTGGGGAGGAAGGCTTGGACTGCGTGTGTGTGTCTGTGTGTGTGTCCTCCATGTGTCTATGTATGGGGTGGGGAGAGTTGAATAAATGAATGAAAGGGGACTTTTTTTTCTCTCCTTCACTAGAGAAAGACTTTTAAAATATTCTTTTATTGTGATGATGAGTAGGACATCTGATTTAACATGAGTCCAAATGTATCAAATCTCAATATGGAAATTAGTGACACTAAGAAATGTCAAAGCTCTCAAACGTTGCTGAGTTGCAAATATGATTATATAGACCCACATGCTGTTTAAGAAAATTATGTTCAGAAAGAAAACACAATAAAGAAGCAAATTCCCAACTTGACTTTAGAATGTTCACAAATCATCCATACTACTTAATTAATAGTAAAGACTCTCACCATATGCTAGAGTACGCCATTTCAGCACTGTAGATAGTCAATTACTGTACTTAATTTTGCTCTATTTTCAATTCATATGTTTAATCTTATAGAGAGTTAGGGAACATGTGCTCTTACTCGCTTGCAAATAGAATGTGTAATGGGAAATCCCCAGCCTTGAAGAATTTAAATCAATAGCACATGTTGTATCATCCCTTGTTATGATGGCTGGCTGACACCCAGCTGTGGAGTTCTGAAAAAGGAGTCGAGTGTCTAAGCACCACTTATTAACTAAATCTCCAACGCTATGGTTTAAAAACAATTCTACAAGTACTATGTATCGTACTTCAAAATCTTGACAACAATTGCTGAACTGTCACTCCTTGAAGAAATATCTTAATGTAAAGAAGAAAGTAAAAGGCTATTCAGAGTTAAAAGAATGCATTTCACTAAGCACCAAGCCATTGGCTAGCTAACACTTTTTAAAGTAGGATCATGAACTCTGGCAAATTCTTATTGCCTTAGGATACACAAACGGCATAATCCATCTTAGACACAAATCCAGTAGATATATACTCAGTTTCCAAAAGGAGTATATATTGTTTGAGATCCAGGACCAATTTTCCGGAAGTCAGTGTTTAAAGATCTGAATCCGATTTTATCATTTATATTGGAGAAGTTTAAATCAGGCTCCATTTTGCTCAGCAGATGGGATGCAGTTTCGTTCAATGCTTTGTACCTAAATTTACCAAATGGTAGAAATTTACAATATGATGAGGTATGAGCTTCATAAAATTCAAGAGAGAAACTGAATGTTGGAAGTGCCAATGCGGAACAGCTTCAAATGAAAAAAATCCATGACGCCTCCTGATGGCTTCCCCACTCAGTCACCCTGCTTTCTAAGAGGGCAGGGCATTAAGAACCTGGATCATTTTTTCCTGGAGAGTTCCCAGGGCAGTCTCCTAAGTGATGAAAGGTGGAACTGCTGAAGAAAATGGAAGGATATTTGCATGACTTTCAGACTAATTACTGAAGAAGAAAACTGGGTTACAAAATATACCAAGAAAATATGCTTATGATTAAGAATGAAAAGATATAAGGATAGAATCAACTTTGCTTTTTAAAAGAAAATAAAACTCTTAAATATACTTGTTGTTATATGCCACCTAAAACTAGCCCTCTACTGAAAATGTATCTGAGGTGATGTGACTTAGTCTCTTGCTGAAGAAATGGACACAAGAATAAAAGTGTTAACCACTTGTATCTTGGCAGGAAAAATGACTTCACACTTACAACCTTAATGCAATCCCTTAAAATCATGGATCTCTGCTCTGAAAGTGCCCTTGAATTTGCAACATTAAATGGATGTGGAATGCCCTGATGGGTGACAACAGGTTGATAATGACTAGGCAAAGAGACTGAAGGAAACATGAAAAAGGAGAAAAAACATAGGTAAACAAGAAGGAATCTGTACTCTGCATCAAAAACTCCCCCAAGGTCTGCAGTGTCTTAAGTAGCCCTGGCTTGCCTTAACCAAACTCTACGACTATCTAGGTAAAATTCATCATTTACTGAAAGATAATTACAGCTAATGTTTATTGAGTACCCACTTTGTACCAAGCATTGTTCTAGTACTTTAAATGCATTAATTCCCATAGTCCTCACAGTGTGCGCACGCGCACACACACACACACACACACATGTATGTATGCTCAGTTCAGTTGCTCAGTCATGTCTGACTCTTTGCAACCCTATGGACTGCAGCATGCCAGGCCTCCCTGTCTATCGCCAGCTCCTGGAGCTTACCCAAACTCATGTCCATTGAGTCAGTGATGCCATCCAACCATCTCATCCTCTGTTATCCCCTTCTCCTCCTGCTCTCAATTTTTCCCAGCATCAGGGTCTTTTCAAATGAGTCAGCTCTTCGCATGAGGTGGCCAAAGTATTGGAGTTTCAGCTTTAGCATCAGTCCTTCCAATGAACACCCAGGGCTGATCTCCTTTAGGATGGACTGGTTGGATCTCCTTGCAGTCCAAGGGACTCTCAAGAGTCTTCTCCAACACCACAGTTCAAAAGCAGCAATTCTTTGGTGCTCAGCTTTCTTCACAGTCCAACTCTCACATCCATACATGACTATTGGAAAAACCGTAGCCTTGACTAGACTGACCTTTGTTGGCAAAGTAATGTCTCTGGTTTTTAATATGCTATCTAGGTTGGTCATAACTTTCCTTCCAAGGAGTAAGGGTCTTTTAATTTCATGGCTGCAGTCACCATCTGCAGTGATTTTGGAGCCCAAAAAAATAGTCTGACACTGTTTCCACTGTCTCCCCATCTATTTGCCATGAAGTTATGGGACCGGATGCCATGATCTTAGTTTTCTGAATGTTGAGTTTTAAGCCAACTTTTCACTCTTCTCTTTCACTTTCATCAAGAGGCTCTTTAGTTCTTCTTCACTTTCTTCCATCAAGGGTGGCGTCATCTGCATATGAGGTTATTGATATTTCTCCTGGCAATCTTGATTCCAGCTTGTGCTTCTTTCAGCCCAGCGTTTCTCATGATGTACTCTGTATATAGGTTAAATAAGCAGGGTGACAATATACAGCCTTGACGTACTCCTTTTCCTATTTGGAACCAGTCTGTTGTTCCATGTCCAGTTCTAATCGTTGCTTCCTGACCTGCATACAGATTTCTCAAGAGGCAGGTCAGGTGGTCTGGTATTCCCATCTCTTTCAGAATTTTCCACAGTTTATTGTGATCCACACACTCAAAGGCTTTGGCATAGTCAATAAAGCAGAAATAGATGATTGCTTTTTCGATGATCCAGCAGATGTTGGCAATTTGATCTCTGGTTCCTCTGCCTTTTCTAAAACCAGCTTGAACATCTGGAAGTTCACGGTTCACGCATTGCTGAAGCCTGGCTTGGAGAATTTTGAGCATTACTTTGCTAGTGTGTGAGATGAGTGCAATTGTGCAGTAGTTTGAGCATTCTTTGGCACTGCCCATGAACAGTATGCATGCTTAGTCATGTCCAACTCTTGCGATCCTATAGACTGCAGCCCACCAATTTCCTCTGTCCATGGGATTGTGCAGGCAAGAATACTGGAGTGGGTTGTCATTTCCTCCTCCATGGGATCTTCCTGATCCCAGGGACTGAATCCTCACCTTCCATGTCTCCTGCATTGGCAGGCAGATTCTTTACCACTGCGCTACCTGCGAAGCCCAAGTATTTCTCTATCAACAACTAAAAGAAGCTGGATCGTGCCTTTAAATTATGAGACACAACCAGCTGTCTGCACTTGTGAAGACAGTCAAAACCACTTTCTAGTTACTTGAAAGCAATGGTTACTTCTCTCAGAATTAGCTATTTCCCCTTTTGGCCAAGGGGCCCTGTACCATATAAATCATGAAAACTCTATATGTGTTACATCAAGTTTTAGAGATTCCTGCATTGCCAGCCACTTCCTTTAATTTAGGTTCCTTACCTATTCAATAAGCAGAAGCAAGCTCAGGCAATCTGTGAGGTGTCTTAATTTTGTCTCAAAGGACCTCATCGTCTCTTTCCTCCTTGGAGGTGGCAGTGGGGTTGGGGTAGGGACTTTAATCCCATCCCCTAGAACCCAACACTTTAAGACTTCTCTGCCTACTAAACCACTATATTCAGGTCTGTTTGCACAAGCAATGCTCCAAGCCTCCAAAATCTCCCACTTTTCTGACTCTTCATCTCCACCGCTCCCACCTAGGATTGCTATTACCTTAGTGTGAAGAGCCTAGGTGTTAGGCGAACACTGAGTGTTAGAAAGTTGATCTACAGACACTAGGTCAGGAATCTGCAATGCAATCCTCAAGCCCTTGTAATAAAATTCTGAATCACTTTGGGTATTTACAAATTGCTCAGGAGTGTGACCTACTGAGTGATGGACAATGAACCAAAGTGAGAGTAGGAACTCTTTGAAATATTGGAATACCCAACCCAACAGGAGCGACTGGATGCAATTCCATTGCTTCCACTTATGGGGAAAGGGCCTGGCTCCACTTTACCCATTTGGATAAATCTACTGACACTACTATAAGAAAGTACTTTAAAAACTGACCTCTTGTGGGGCTTCCCTGGTGGTCCAGTGTCTAAGAGTCCATGCTCCCAATGCAGGGGGCCCAAGTTTGAACCCTGGTCAGGGAACTAAGAGACATGGATTTGATCCCTGGGTCAGGAAAATGCCCTGGAGAAGGAAATGGCAACCCACTCCACTATTCTTGCCTGGGAAATCCCATGGACAGAGGAGCCTGGCGGGGCTACAGTCCATGGAGTTGCAAAGAGTCAGACACGCCTGAGTGACTAAACAACAACAAAAACTAACACAGGGAACGAAATCCCACATGCTGCAACTAAAAATCCCATACGCCACAACAAAGATCGAAGATCCCTCTTGCCGCAGCAAAAACTCAGCTCAGGCCCCCGCAAAAAACAAAAAAAGACCTTTTGTGTTCAAGCCCTAAAATAAAATGGGCTGGGGGTAAATTAGAGTGGGAAGAGAGACAAGGAGGAAGAAAGGCCAGCTCTGTTGGATTCCACTCTTCTCTCCCCATTTTCTCCCTGGGCAGAGAAAGATGCTAGCAAAGCCCCACCCTTGTTGCCCTATTTCACACTCCATGGCCCCCACAAATGCACTGTTGGGGATGCAACAGCGCCATCAGCAGGTGGGCTAAATCGGCTGACCCCTAATCACAGGGCAACACCAGGATGCAGAACACACGGCTACCATCAACAAAAACAGGGAAGAGCTGTTCTGCCAGAGAGTGATGGGAAGAACTGGAGCTTTAGATTGGACAGCCGAGCTTCGCCATCTAGTTAAATACCCTCAGGCAAGTGATCCAAGCTCTCTGGTTTCATCAGTACACAGCAATGCCTGAGAAATTATCTGGCACAGTCTCTGCTCAGTGGGTGTTTGCTCCCAGTGTTTTTCTTTCCAGATCATTACAAGATCACCCTTACCGCCAGCTTGCACCTGTGGTATCTTCCAGAACTTTCTGCCTTCACTAAACTTCTTGCCTGATCACACAGATAAAGGGCATTTGGTTCTTCCCAGAAACACAAACTTCTTACCTGCCTGAATTCCTGCTGGAAGGGACCTGGTCATCTAGTCTGTGACTGTAGTTTATGAAGGTACAGAAACAGAACAGGGGTGAATCATTTTGGGTCCCATTTCAGGAGGGAGCCTGGAATATAGTCTTTATGGTCAAGCCTACTTGCCTAAGATTTCTTTCTCCTGTTCTTTTACTCAAAGTCTGGTTTGTCATCCCAATTCTTTTCTAAAGTCTGATGAATTACACCAAAGGAATGACCTCTGCAAACCTTTCCTTCTGGCTCAAAGGGGGGCTGTTCCTATAACCTGTATGATGATTGGTAAGTGCATTAGGGGCTGCCTTTCTTTCATTTCATGTAATTTAGGATTTTGATGTGTGGATTATGCTTATGGCGAGGCCATATATAGCTCTGAAAAACACATTAGGAAGCAAAAATGTTGGAAGCCTGGGCCCATCCACGAGTCTGACTTTGACTGGTAGTTCTCTAAACACCTAAATTCCTACTGTTGTATCTCTCTCTCTGGAAAAGAAAAAAAACAAAACTATTTGGCCCCACCAGGTCTTACTTGTGGCACACGGGACCTTCAATCTTCATTGTGGCATGCATGATCTCTTAGTTGCAGTGTGTGGGATCTAGTTCCCTGACCAGGGATCAAACCTGGTCCCCTGCATTGAAGGCATGGAGTCTTAGTCACTCGACCACCAGGGAAGTCCCACCCACTTCTGTATCTCTTGATAACAGATATGACTGTAATGGTGACAGGAAGCAACTGCTGATTGGTAAATGGAGAAGTTATCATAAAAGGGAAAACAGAGTCTGGAAGGTTTTATTTGAGATTGGCATGAAACAGCTAACAGTGTGGTCTCATGGTGTCAGTGGGCAAGAACTCAAGAAAGTATCCCAAGCCTCCAGGGGTCAGGTTGGGCACAGTCTTTTTTCCATCGTTTCCCAGGACCTCAGGGAGGCCCTAGGGTGGGAGTGGCAGGGGTCCTGATACCAGGAATCAAGTCACATCCTTTTGTAAAACCACCACCGAGGCAGAGGTTCAAGTCTCATTCTCTTTAGGTTTCTCTTCGCCAGTACTGCCATAAATCCTAGCAGAACAGCCAGGAGGGGAGAAATGCTATGGAGTGTGTGTTAGTTAAGGGTGATGGTAGAAGGGGAGAGTGAGGCGGTAGTTTCCACAAAATGGTTTGTATGAAACTGAACTCCTGGGGTTAGCAATAAACAGCAAGGTCAAGCAAGGGCAATATATTAAAATTCTCTTCTGGGCGAGGTGGGGCTGATAAGAAAGTACTTTTAGAGATTATTTTGAAGTATCTTTTATGTTTTCAGCTACTACTTTTGATGTTAATAATGGAAACTAAATATATCCTTCCTACATATGGCTTTCTTCTCTTAATGCTTTCAGGTGCCTTATTTATTTGAATTTCACGATATACTTCTAAGGCAGGCAGTCTGATTTCATACGATTCCATCTTGGCATCATTAGTGGAAATCATTAAGCTTTGAAGTGAGATGGGCAAGGGTTTCACATTTTAGTTCCTTATTTACCAGTTGTGTGTCCCTGACCTTGGCAAGCTATCAGCCCTCTGAAACTCAACTTCATTTGTTCACTCAGTCTGGCTCCTCCTTATAACTGCCTGAGAGGGTGCTCCAGAGGATACAAGGAGATAACCTCTGTAAAACACTGGCCACAATGAGCGATCAGTGATTGCTATTTCCCCTTGTGTGAGATGGCAAATCCACAGTTGCCCTCACATGCCAGCTGCCCTCAGACTGCACGCTGAGGTTTTTGTTTTCTGTGTGCTGGCTCTGACAGTAGAATTGAGATGGGTGAACACTAAACAAATGATCACTAGAAATGCTTATGGCACTGAGTGTAACAAAAACCACAAGTCCATTGAATGTGATGAATGAGACGTCTGTTTGTACAGATGACCTCCCTGAATCCACAGACCAGAGTTCATCAAGATTACCGCTATCACATGGAGCCGTGTGTTAAAGAGTACAATCTCACCAATTAAAAATGTGTAGGGTGTACATACTGACAGTCTGTCAGCATCCTGATAACTTTTTATTAATGAGGGTCTCAGACTTAGGGCGCCCCCTCCATTGCGTGTCTGGGAGAACCTTCCTGGCTTTGGTATCATGTAGCCCTAGCACACACATACCCGTTTACTCATGTGGGGGAGATGGCAGGAAAAGGGATGGCTATCAGCCTCTGCAGGATGGACGATCTGCTTCTGGATTTCTGGGTCACACCTCCTTTCCTTTCTTCCTCTGTCTCTGCTCCGTGTCTTTTTCCAGTCCACTTTGCAGACGTGTGTCCTCTACCAGTTCCCCAGGATTCTGTCCTTGGGTCCCTATTTTTTTCATTTACTTTTAAAAAATTCTATTTATTTTTAATTGAAGGATAATTGCTTTACAGTATTGTGTTTCTGCCATACATCAACATGAATCATGTGGATAGGTATACATATGTCATAGGTATACACAAGTCCCTTCCATCTTGAACCTCCCTCCTACCTCCCTCCCCAATAAATCTACTTATTTTCTTTAAATACTAGCAACTATTTAAAAATTTTAACACTACAGAGATGGTTAGATGGCGTCACCAATTCAATGGACATGAGTCTGAGCAAACTCCAGGAGATGGTAAAGGATAGGGAAGCCTGGCATGCTTCAGTCCATGGGGTCGCAAACAGTCAGACACGACTGAGTGACTCAACAACAACCAAAGCCATACACACACACACACAGCTCACCTCTGCATCCCAACCCATACTCTGCCTGGTACCCTGTAGGAGCTTGTTGAACTGCCTGATCACCACACTGCAAAATAACATCAGTCCCCTTTCCAGTCATCCTCTGTCCGCGTGGAGGGTGGTCCAGCCACGCCGGCACCTTCAGGTACACCCGCCTGTTGACGTCTATTCACCATATCTGTATTTTCAGCTTGAGTATCCAAGCTATCAAGGCTTTGTACTGTGTTTTCCTGTGGGGACCTCAGAGATTTATTTTAAAAATTTAAAAATTAATTTACAAATGTCTTTGCTTTACACTTGCCTCCTCACTGATGTAGCCTGAATCAAAGAACATCAACATTAATCCACATTCAGAGACCTAGGAGTCAACATCAACGCCTCCCTCCGTACTCACAGCTAATTACCCAGTGCAGGCATGTATGCTAAGTCCCTAAAGTCATGTCTGACTCTTTGTGACTCTATAGACTGTAGCCCACCAGGCTCTTCTGTCCATGGGATTCTCCAGGCAAGAATACTGGAGTGGGTTGTCATATTCTCCTCCAGGAGATCTTCCTGGCCCAGGTATCAGACCCGAGTCTCTTCTGTCTCCTGCATGGCTCCTTACCATTAGCGCCACCTGGGAAGCCCAATTACCCAGTATATCTTGCTAATTCTATCCATTTACTGTCTATGAAATACCCCCTTTTCTCTTGGTGCTTTCTGATTAGGAGAGGAAAACCATAATGGCTTTGGGACTGATTCCTAGGGTTTCTGCCTAACAGCTGTGTGGTTATAAGCAAAGACCTTAGCCTTTCTGATCCTTGGCTTCTTCATCTGTAAAACACAAACAATACCTGATTTGTTGTTTACATGAGCTGGCGTTTGGTATGGAGGCCATGAAGAGCTCTGCACAGTTACATTTTGAATGGTTTCTCATGTGTTCTCAGTTACACCAGGGCTTTGACTTGGTTGCACGTAAGATTCACCTGGAGAACCGCATCCTAGGAAATCTGTGTTTCTAACAAGTACCCAGGTGATGCTGACTCTGCAGCTCCCAGGCCCATACCTTGACTAAAGAGAGGCCCCTTGGCCTGCAACCTTCCCAATCCCAGCCCCACCTCCACCCTATACACAGCCATCTTTAAAAAACAGCCTCTGATCTTTACATAAAAGTTACTTGAACTTCCTAGTAACTGCTTAGCACTTTTTCTGCACTCAAACTTCCAAGTAAGTGCTTAACATGAGTGAGCTTATTCAAAGCTGCTAACAGCCTGTGAGATGGTACCTCCATTCTACAGATGAGGAAGCTGAAGCACAGAGAACTTAAGGAATCCGTCCAAGGTGACAAAGGTAGTAAGCCTCAGAGTTGGAATCTGAAACCAGATTCCAGCCCTTGAGTCCAGAGGCCAGAATCTTTTTAAAAATTTACTTATTTATTTATTTGACTGCTCTGGGTCTTGGTTGTGGCATGTGGGATCTAGTTCCTGACCAGGGCTTGAAACCCGGGCCCCCTGCATTGGGAGTACGAGTCTCAGCCACTGGACTACCAAGGAAGTCTGAGAGGCCAAAATCTTAAACATTGTACTCACTGCCTTTCTGTCTTGTCATTTCCTCATCTTAAGATCCTCTAAAAAACAACAGTCTATAGGATTTAAACCCATCCCTTTGCATAGCCTATGTGACCCCAAAGTCTCCTTCTGCACCACTCACCACCTTGTTCCCTGACCTCTAGACATTATAAACCGGTTTATCATAAGCACACTTCCCCTGCATGATACATCTCTCGACCACCTCTATTCATTCTTTACAAAGTTCAGCTAAGATATTACCTCTTTTGAGAAGTCTTCCCAGCTCTTCCTCACCAACTGTGGATTAAAAGTCACTCTTCTCTGAAAGCTCCCCTAGCACTTAGCTCTCTTGGAGCTACTCCACACACACTTGCTTACTGCTGGACCCTTTACCAAACAGTAAGCACCCAGCCCAGGGCACTGCAGACTCCTGTAAGTGCATCTAGAAGGCAGGTAAAGACCACCTGTTCATGAGTGACATAAACTACATCCAATGGCACTTTCAGGCCCTCTCCTCTGAATTCCTCAGTGGGTTCTTTCTCTGGGCTCCCTCAAGCCTGTGTGAAAACCAGACTTGATGACATTTCTTTAAAAGAGATTTAACTTAGCTTTATTGTTGAGAATTTCCCTCAAGAATAAAATGTAAAATGTATTAATCGCAAATATCCATATACCTGCCACACAGCATTTTTTTAATTGAAATACTTACAATATTCAAATTTACAATATTGTCTCTGTTGTGATTTACAATATTGTGTTAGTTTCAGGTGAACAACAAAGCAATTCAGTTATGTATTTTCAGATTATTTTCCATTATAGATTATTTCAAGGTACTGAATCTAGTTCCCTGTGCTATACAATAAATTCTGGTTGCTTCTCTATTTTATGTATAGTAATTTGCATCTGTTAGTCCCACACTCCTAAATTATTCCTCCCTCACCCATTTCAGTAACCATAAGTTGGTTTTCTATGTCTGTGAGTCTGTTCCTGTTTTGTATATAGATTCATTTGTGTTATTTTTTACATTGCACATACAAATGATACCATATTTGTCTCCATCTGACTTATTTCACTTAATATGATATCCTCTAGATCTGCTCATGTTGCTCCAAATGACAATATTTCATTCTTTTTTATAGCTAACATTCCATCATGTATATGTGTGTGTGTGTGCATGCGTGCATGTGCACGTGTATGCCACATCTTCCTAACCAATTGTCTATTGCTAGGACTTGGGTTGTTTCCATGTCTTGACTATTGCAAATAGTGCTGCTATGAACTGGGGTGCATGTATCTTTTCAAATTCAAGTTTGCTTCTTTTCTGGAGGCATATATCTAGGAGTGGGATTGCTGGATCATATCTATTTTAGATTTTTAGGGAAACTCCATACTGTTTTGGAATATTATGTCCCCTAATAGGTGTGCCAATTTATATTCTTATCAACAGTGCATGATGGTTCCCTTTTCTTCATATCCTTGCCAAAACTTGTTATTTGCTGTCTGTTTAATAATACCAAGTCCGACAGTGAATGAGGTGATAGCTCACTGTGGTTTCGATCTGCATTTCCCTGATAAGTGATATTGAGCATCCTTTCAAGAACCTGTTGGTCATCTATATGTCTTGTTTGGAGAGATGTCTGTTTAGGTCTTCTGCCCATTTTGTGGGGGGGGGGGGTGGTTATACCGAGTTATACGAGCTGCTTGTATATTTTGGATTTTAACCCATTCTTGGTCTCATTGTTTGCAAATATTTTCTCCCAATCTGTGGGTTTCATTTTGGTTTAGTCACTAAGTCATGCCCAACTCTTGAGACCTCATGGACTGTAGCTTCCAAGGCTCCTCTGTCCATGGGATTCTCCAGGCAAGAATACTGGAGTGGGTTGCCATTTCCTTCTCCAGGGGATCTTCCCGACCCAGGAACTGAACCAGGGTCTTCTGCATTGTAGGCAGATTCTTTACTGACTGAGCTACGAGAGTTTCTTTTAGGGGTGATGAAAATATTGTAAAATTGAAGAGAGGTGACAATTGTACAACTCTGTGAATATACTACAAACCACTTAATTGGACATTTCAAAGGCATATATTTTATGGTCTTTGAATTATATATCAGTGAAGCTGTCTTAAAGATAAACAAAAAACCAATCTGTATACTTCAAATTACTCTGGCATCTCCTGAGACCCTGAATAATACTTGCTAGGAGGCAAAAGTCAGATATCACATTTGTTCCTTTAGAAAACTAAATGTAATTGTCAGTTAGAGGCTAAGCACCCCAGCTAGAGGTCTGTGATGAGTTTGCTTTCATCATCTCACTCTTCCTGCAGCTGTTCACACTGACCATTTGGTTGATCCCCCTCAATCTGGACTGCGCACAGAGGCTGTCTCTCCCTTCCCCGTTCCCAGTCTACTTTCTGTGTGTCTAGAAGCCCAGGGCCACACTTATCCAACTGAAGTCAAATGTAAGAGGAGATGCAGAGGACTGTAACATCAGGAATGGCATCTGTAATTGAAGCTTGGATAGCAAAATGCTCACTGGAAAGCAAAATGAAAGATCAATGTAAGTGAACCTTTATATGGTATTAATATCTTAAGAAGCACAGTCAGGAAAGTGTTAGTCGCTCAGTCGTGTCTGACTCTTTGTGACCCCATGGGCTGTAGCCACATAGGCTCCTCTGTCCATAAGACTCTTCAGACAAGAATACTGGAGTGGGTTGCCATTCCCTTTTCCAGAGGATCTTCCCAACCCAGGGATTGAACCCCAGGTCTCCTGCATTGCAGGCTGATTCTTTACTGTCTGAGCCACTAGTCAGGAAAACTCATTCCTAAATAACAGAATCCATTTGGGGGCCTCTTCACCTTCTGAATGTTCACTCCACAGAGGGACCAAGCAATTTATTTCTGAACACTGGTAAGAGGACAGCGATAAAACCAGTCCTTGAGCCAAAGGTCAAGATTAAGCTCTTTTCTATCACTGTCTTTATATTAGTTTGTTTTTAAGTGGTTTTTTTTGTGTGTGTGTGTTTTTTCTTAGACATACCTCTAAGCAACTGAACGTAGGTTTGAGGCTTTAAAGAGTAGAAAGGATATTTGGGTTTGCTTAGTTCTGTGTTTCTTTTCCTCAACTGCGATCCAGGGACTCCGACTGAACCCCATTTTCACTTGAAATTCTAAGTCCTGGTAAACAAATTCCTTTTGGTAGCAGTAACTTATTTTCATCACATTCATCTAATTTTGTCTCTGGTTGAAAGAGCCCAGGTAGGCTGCTGCAATCTAGAGAACCTAATTGTTAGGAAAGCTGATGAGCAATATCCTGTTGAACATGGCATTTCTAGGTATGAGACGTGCTGTGAGTGTAAAAAGCTCTAATTATAAAGCCCCAGGAGAGTCAACCACAGTAGTAGCTGCAGGCATTAGTGACACATGAATGTTTTGTATTCCTGCCACTTCTAGTGTTTCAGGGTGGTGTTTTTGGAATCACATGCAACTGACTGTTAGGATAAACAAATTCCACATTTTGACAGCACAAAAGATAACATCAATGGCCTGGCTCAAACTTACAGGGAAATGCAGGCCTAAAAACCAAAGCTGCTTCCTCCACTACCTGCTTCCCTTGTACATGTAATGATACATAAATCAGTTTAGAAGAACCTCATCATTTCTGAACAGTAATTTAGTAATTCAGACAGAGAATCAAGTTCTAGTGAAACCCAAGATTTTATTTATGTAGGATGCTAATGAGTGTGTATGAGAAAATGGAAGAGTGGGTGTGTGACAACAGGGAAAAGAAGAGATTCCAGCATAATTACCTTCTTCTCTCTCCCACTCCTGAGCTTCAGGCCAAGAGCAGAGAAATTACCGCGTGGAAATCTGTCTCTACCATTAAACAGTGAGCTCTTTACAAAGGCATTTGCTTTCACTGCAAGCATGGGACATAGCACAGAGTCTGCACACACAAAAAAATGTTACTGAAGGAAGGGAAGAAAGGGAAAGGTAGGATAAAGGAAGGAAGCTTGATGTGTCTTGCCTAGTGAGTGGTGTCAGTGTTGATAGCCTCTCTCTGGCACAAGATGAGGTTGTTTCTTGGGGAGAAAGGAAGAGAGAATGTCTAGAGTATATGCTTTAAACAGTGGCATTCTTTTTCCTTTTTCATGATGAAAGAGGATATCAGCTCTTACTTGGACCCAGAAACTGATAACTCTGTGGAAATGTGAAGAAAGGAAAGAAAGGCAGGCCAAAATAGATATATTAAACTAACTTTAGATACAAGGTTAGTTATTGGATCTAACTTTGCAGCGGTTAGATACAATAACAGAGGGTGTGGTCATTCTCCCTTGCTATATAAGAATTTACTGCAAATTCAGCAGCTTAAAACATCACACACCAAGTACTGCACAATTTATTTGGGTCCCCAGGAGTTTGAATACAGCTCTATGGGGTCCTCCATGCAGAGTCTCCCAAGGGTATAGCCAAGGTATCAACAGAACTGCGGCTCTCATCCAGACCTTGGTGTCCTCTCCAAGCTCATTCAGGTAGAATTCAATTCCTTGAAGTTGTAGGACTGAGGTTGTCATTGTATTGTTGGCTGTTGGCGGGGTGGGGACCCTCTCAACTCCTAAAGCTCACTCTTCGTTCCAAGTCAATGCGCCTCTTCAAAATGGTAGCTTCAAAGCCAGCAGGTGCAGTAGTCTTATGTAACATAATACCATCCTGGTATGACTGCCCATCACCTTGGATTAAGATTTTCAGCATCATATACAGTATTACCTAGAGTTGATAATCAACCAAATCTATCAAATAACCTTATCTTACACTCCAGTGTTTCCTAAAATGGTTTCCATGGAGTACCAGTTCAGCTTTATGTAAACAGAGGTCATTCACTTAAAAAGGTTCATGTCTTAGTAAGTTTGGGTAAATCAAGTTATCACAGTTAAAACAGTTAACAGTCTTTATAAAGCCTTTAATGTACTGTCCAACAGTGGATCCAAGCAGAAACATGGTTATGCAAGATACATTAAATGTTTTTCCTAGAACACCTGCGTCCCAAGGAATATACACTGAAAATGTGCACAGCTTCCTATAGTAATAAGATTCAATAAATTTTCTTGACCATTACATTATAATTTAAAAGAAACATTATTCTTGGATATAAATTTTTTATCAGTTTTATAGTAATGGGCAGTGTGTAATAAATATTTACACTACAAGAAAAATATTCACACTCCTATAACTGTACAAACTTCCTTTTTAAAAGGATATTCAAATTCATTAAAATGCTAATTAAATCTAATCTTAAGCTAATTATTCTTTGTCATCAACTGTAGCTTGACTTTTATATAATATCCAAATAATAGACTCAAAGCAATAATATTGGAATTTCATTTATAAAAGTAGCTATGTTATCTTTCCTGTTAATAGAAAAATGAAAGAAGCTATGAAAACTACTTGATAGTATTACTTTTGAAGAAACAAAATACATTTGAAGATTTCTACTTGAAAATTGTTGCTTAGAGTCAATTTACTTGTAAAATGAGAAGAGTGCTTTTTAAAAATTGACTGTTATGGTCTTTTACGTGTAAATGCAAATCCTGTATTTGTGATTTGCTATGGAGTATTTTTCTATAAGGACGGTCCTTCCTGCTGCAGAGAATGGGTTAGCTAGCACTTAATCTATGAGGAAGCAAACACATTCACAGACAGTCTACAGGAAAACTAATTTGGTTTATAATCTGTTCCATTTCTTTTAAGACTGATAGCTGAATAATATTAGGATATGTGCCCCATTTACTCTTATAAAGATGGGCTGGCATCTTTGCACCAAGGACAGAATGGGAAATAGCAGAGGATTTAAATGAGTTAATTACTCTCTCTCTCTGACCACTGAAATGTTTTCAACTTCCCACAACAATTCTAAGCTTAGTAAAATTGTAACAGTAGGTATAATGGGCATTTACTTTGAAGGCTGGCATTTACTTACAAAGGTAGAACCCAATGGGCTTTCAATGAAACACCCAAATGTAGGCAGATCATTAAGCCATGTGCTAGAATCTTGAGGGCCTTTGGCGAATAAGAAAATTGGTGAAGAAATGAAAATGCTACTGAAGAGCCAGTCAACATAATAAGCTGGGTCAAGATGCTCAGACTCCATGACTGGGCTTAAAAAAAAATTATAACCACACTCTATATTTAACGTCCCTCAAACTCCTTAGAGTTCTGACAATTTGCTGTTTATTGTATTCTGCAGCAGTGACATTCCCCTTTCTCTTTAATTTTCACCATGGCATTGATTCAAATGTTCTTTCACTTGGGATCATTTGGGAAGAGTTTTAGCATGTTCCCTGAGCTAGCTGGAGACACATTCAACTGTCTCTTTCTAAAGTGTCACATGCAAAAATGAAAGCTATGAATCATCTCTATTCATAGTTCCACTTTAAAAATAATGACATATTCCATAAATCTATACCTTTCCGGCTAGAAATACCAGCTGAAATATTTTAAACTAGTTCTTAATGATATGACGAGACAGGTATAAAAAGGAAAAAAGTGAACCGTGTTTGGTTCAGACAACATTCCAAACATCATCTAGAAAACTGAGAAACAGACTCTTCTCTCGCAGGTGAGCACTTAATCCATGGGCATGCGCTGTCCTTAAAGATTCACTTACTGCTTAACCCTTTAGAAAGTTTCCAAATTATGGACATATCATTCTAATCAGTGAAAGTGTTAGTCACTCAGTCGGTGTTTGACTCTTTGGCAACCCCACGGACTGTAGCCCACCAGGCTCCTCTCTCCATGGAATCCTCCAGGCAAGAATCCTGGAGTGGGTTGCCATTTCCTCCTGCAGGGGATCTTTCTGATCCAGGGATTGAGCCCGGGTCTCCTGCATTTGCAGGTGGATTCTTTACCATCTGAGCCACCAGGGAACCCATCCTAATCACGGCCTACTCTACATAAAATTGACAGTAAAACTGCTCTCAACAAGTTTCCTGTTCCCTAACCCGGTGTCCTGTCACTGAGTTCTTCATGCTCAACCCCATCTTTCTCTTCTACTATGCCTTACTTCTCCAACAGAGATGTGATGAAATAAATTTTCTGTAATAAGCAGTTCCTCGTGTGTTTCCTAAGCCCTATTTGGAACTGCCCACTAGACAACACAACCTGGATCCCTGCGAGCACCTGAAACCCAAATGAACATCTCTCCCTGCATCCCCCTCCAGCAACCTGTTCTTACTTCTGGGTTCTGGATCTTGGCTAAGGCATCATCATCCACTCATCTGCCTCATTTAGAAATCTGAGAGCCAGTTGATCATGTCGTAGTAGAATTATTTGTTTGCATAGAAGTTTTACCCATGGGACTGTTTCTTTTTTATTGTGATAAAATATACATATTTATCATTCTTTTTATTGAAGTATAGATGATTTACAATATTGTGTTAGTTTCAGGTGCGCAACAAAGTGATTTGGTTATATATATAGTCTTTCGATTCTTTTGCATTATAGTTTATTGCAAGGTATTGAGTATAGTTCCTTATGCTATACGGTAAACCCCTGCTATTTATTATATATGTATTAGTGGGCACCTATTAGTCTCATACTCCCAATTTACCCCTCTCCCCCACTTCCCCTTTGATAACCTAAGTTTGCTTTCTACGTTTGTGTCTGTCTGTTTCTGTAAATAAGTTCATTTCTACTCTTTTTTATTTTCTACATATAAGTGGTATCATGTAAGTTTGCCATTTTCTAACTTCACTAAATATGACAATCTCTGGGTCCACTCCTATTGCTGTCATTGTGTGCGTGTGTGTGTGGATACACACCACTTCTTTATCCATTCATCTTGTCAATGGACACTTAGGTTGCTTCTGTGTCTTGACTACTGTAAACAGTGCTGCTAGGAATACTGGGGGGCATGTATCTTTTTGAATTACAGCTTTCTGGAAAAAACAAAAAGACTGTTAATTCTTTAGAGAAACATGATGAGTCTCTCCCAGAATACAACACCAAACTATACTGCCTAAGTGAATATGTGTTTGATGCTGATAGAGATCATAGTCAAATGCACTATCATATATGTGTGTGTGTGTACATATATATAGTTGTTATTTAGTTGCTCAGCTGTGTCCGACCGACTCTTTTGCAGCCCCATGGACTGTAGCCCACCAGGCTCCTCTGTCCATGAGATTTTCCAGGCAAGAATACTGGAGTGAGTTGCCATTTCCTTCTCCAGGGGATCTTCCTGACCCAGGGATCGAACCCATATCTCCTGCAATGCCGGCAGATTCTTTACCACTGAGCCACTAAGGAAGCCCTTGGTCAATTTTTTAAGTTAGCAGCTAGAATGCCCTCAAAGGAATTACAGCACTGGTAAAGTTTTCATACCTGGGTACCCACTTTGCATGGAACCTTGATAAATGAGGATAAATGGATAATTCCAAAGCATCTCAGGAGGCCAGATGCCATAGGTGGTATAGTCACATCTCCTGTTGACCTGGCTAACCACAAAGTTAAAGCCAGGACAATCCTTTCCATAGGATTCAGTCAAGACTGGAGATTCTTGGCACTCCTCTTTCCAATTGGGGATATAGTTTTCACAAGGGCATGCAATAAAAGGCAAACACTGGATTCAGATTGAATGAGGGTAACTCACAATACCCATCTGTTCTAATGAATAAAAACGGTACTCCAGTTCTATGAAGGGCAATATTTGGCTTGGAGGCTGCCTGCATACATACTGATCAGGTTTTAATTGGCCACTCCAAACAGCAGCTAGCTTGGTAAACTGATTCTTGCTGAAGAAATAAAGCAAACCAATCAAAAGACCACTGATCAGTTGGACAAAAAAAAAGCAGAACTAAAATATTTACTCTGACATAAAACAGGAGGGCCCAGACTGGGCTCAGCTGCGTGACACAAGGAAGCCTTTGTCTGGAGACAGGTCCCAGGTGGTAGGTGTTGGAGCTAAGTCAGGGGATTTAATTAGGGAATGCAGCTGAAGGATATAAATAATGACCAGTTTAGAGATGCTGCTCGCATCTCCAGATCAGTCGGCGCCAGCATTAATAGAAAACATCTGCTAGAAAATCCCCTTTAGGGTTTCAGATCACATTAGACAAATTGCTTTTACTATAACTGCATTATCTCCACGCCCTGGCACAGAGGTTTTATGAAGAACTTGCACATGTCGGTGGCACAACCATATTTCAGTCCACCGCTGACTTCACTGAGGTACCCTGTAAATCCCTAGTGTTCCAGCGAGTTTGGAAGTAAAAAAAGAATCACCAGCGTCATCTCAAAAATGAGACTGGGTCTGCAGTGAGATTCTGGGCTCAAACTGCTAATACCTGGAAAGCAGACTCAATATAGCGCATGATTATGTTACAATGCTGTGTGTGTGTGTGTGTGTGTGTGCGCGCGCGCGCGTGTGTGTGTGTGCACGCGTGTGTGTGTGTGTGCGTGCTCCAAGCCTGGTAATTCAACTGCTTGGAGGTGGTATACTATAACTCTCCCAGACATCCCCAGCCAGAGATGAAGGCAAAGACAGAGACAGCTGAAGAGTTAGTGCTTATTCTACTTTCTACTACTATTAAAAATCTTAACTTGGAAAAAGGAAGTCATAGTGTTTGGTGTTTTGAACCAATGGCATCAGTTTCGTAAATCTGAGAATGTGGAGCACAAAAACAACATAGATATTTAACACTTGGAGGTTGATGTCAGAAACAGTTCTGTTCAGTGACACACCAAATTTGAATATCTTCTGTAGCAGAATTTCAGGGAGAGATAAATCCTGGCAAGCATTGCTTTCTGGGTGGAACTAAAAGTGTGTAGCAAGCCAACAGGTTTGCTTTTCAAGTATAAAGGATTCAGTTGGACATATAGCTTGCAGCTGGTTTTGAGCTTTGCTTTTGTGACTTTTCAGTTTAAAAAAAAAAAAACCTTTGGGAAAGAATAGAAAAGGACAGCCTATAAACAGTCTTTTTATCTGACCACCTTTTCTGACTCAGACTAATTTGTAGTCAGAGGCAAAGGAGGGAGGTGGAAGGAATGAAATCAATAGGTTCTTACATTGCATTTTAACAGGCTGCAGAAATGTGGTATTGACTTCGGAGGGTGGGAGATGAATCACAGGAAGGGTTAGGTAACAAATCTGGTCAACCAGATTTCAAAACATTATTTTCATTGAGATGATGCAGAAGGTCGATTTGCATCCAATTAAGAAAAAAAATGAACAAACACTGCATCTTTAAATAGTATGGGTACTATGTGGTCATGTTTTTTTTTTTAAAATTTCTGAGTAAATTTAATTTTCTCTATATAAGCCTACATTATAATAAATGTTTCATTCTAAAAAGGGGGGAAAATTGAAACCACCTTTGGGGACAACATTGTGGGCAAACTACCCAGCACACTTCGGTTTACCATTCATCACTACCACCCAGGCACCGGCAACTCACAAAACACTATAGAAATTCCTATTAGGAGTCACTTGCAAAGGGAAGTTTTCTGAGACATCCTCCTCCTTCACTGGCAGCTCCTCAAGCCTTGCAGTGTCTTCCTTATTTCCTCGTGTTAAAGTGGGCAGCCTAGGGCTCAAGTCCACAGAACTCTTCCTCAATTACACTTATGCCCTAACTGATCACATCCAGTTTAATGGTTTTAAAATCCACCTCTCTGCAGGTGATTTCCAAACTTTTGTTTCCAGCGCTGATCTTTCTACTGAACTTCAGACTCATATTCAATTACCTACTTAATCCAATTTAGCATCTCAGACTGAACACCTCCCAGACTAAAATCCCAGGTCTATTATTCCAGCAAATGTGTTGCTCTTGTATTCCCTGCCTCAGTACGCAGCAGCTTGGGCCAAGACGCCTGGAGTCACCCTAGACTTGCCTCTCACTGCACATCCGATGCGTTAGAACCCCCACTGGCTCCACCTTCACAACCAGATCTCACACCTCTTGCTACCACTTGGTCTCAGTCACCTGTTTTCCTCCTGACTTGATTCTCTGCTTCCCTCTCCTCCCTCCTATAGTCCATTATCTGCTGCCAGAGAGACCGTGTTGCTCAGGATTCCCCAATGACTCCCATCTGATCACAGTGAAAACAAGGTCTGTATAACGGCCCGCAAGTGCCCTGCCCCCAGCTACTTCTCTGGTCTGATCTCCGAGTCCACCCCTCTCCCCCTTGCCCTCCCTCCCCAAGCTACCGGACTCCCTGACCTTCTCCCTCAAAATCCAGCTGCTCCTTCTCCAGGGCTTTCGCCCTGGATGGTCCCCCTACATGGAAGAGTCTTCCCCCAGACAGCCACTGTTCACCTTCCTCCGTTTTCAAATATTCCTGCTCATGTCTTCTACATGAGGCCTTCCTTGGTTATACTATATATAATAGCATTCCTCTTTTGCCCTAGCATTCCTCCCTTCTCACCCCCAACAATCTTTTCTCTAGAGCCCTTAACACCATCTGGCATACTATGTATTTACTTGTTTATTATCTGTCTCCCCCATTAGACTATAAGTCTGCAAGTGTAAGGATTTTGTTCTTTCACTGTTAAGTCCCTGTCTAAACAAATAGCACATAGCATGCACTCAATAAATATTACATGACAGAATGACTGGGATAGTAAGAGGAGTAATTAAAAATGGCACCTTTTCCTAATGGCAAAAAGGAAGGAGTCACATTGGAGAGGGTAGGATTTCAGAAGGGATTACATGGCATAAAAGCTTCAAGCACCATGGTGAAGAAAAAAGAAATGGGATTTTAAGGAAAATCAATTATTAAATTTTTTTTTCCACTTCACCTTCAGCATTCTTCAACATTTAGATTAAAATAACTTTCTTTTTTTAAAATTTTTTCATTTATTTTTTTAGTTGGAGGCTATTTACTTTACAATATTGTAGTGGTTTTTGCCATACATTGACATGAATCAGCCATGGATTTACATGTGTTCCCCATCCTGATCCCCCCTCCTGCCTCCCTCTCCATCCCATCCCTCTGGGTCTTCCCAGTGCACCAGCCCTGAGCACTTGTCTCATTTAAAAAAAAAAAAAAATTCTCTCTCTAAACTGTTTCTTCATCATTTTTTGAAATGAAGTGTAGTTGATTTACAATATTATGTTAGTTTCAGGTATATAGCAAAGTGTTTTAGTTAAATATACATGCATATTTTCAGATTATTTTCCACTAGACGTTATTGTGGAGAAGGAAATGGCAACCCGCTCCAGTATTCTTGCCTGGAGAATCCCATGAACAGAGGAGCGCAGAGGGCTACAGTCCATGGGGTTGCAAAGAGTCATACACAACTGAGTGACTAACACCTTCACTTCTTTCAGAGGTTATTAGAAGGTACTGAATATAGTTTCCTTTGGTATATAGTAAATCCTGTTCCTTATCTATTTTGTGTATAGTAGTTTGTGTCTGTTAATCCCCATTCTCTTGATCTATCCCCCTCTTTCCCCTTTAATAACTGTAAGTTTATTTTCTACGAGTCTGTCTTTTATATACAGATTCATTTGTATTTTTTAGATTGCACATATAAGTGGTATCATATTTGTCTCTCTCTGACTTACTAAACTTAGTATGGTATTCCTTAGGTACGTTTTGGTGCTGAAAATGGCAATATTATATTCTTTTTAATGGCTGAGTAATAGTCCAGTAGGTACCACATCTTCTTTATCCATTCATCTGTTGCTTCCATGTCTTGGCTATTGTAAACAGTGCTGGTATGAACACTGCAGTGCATGTTATCTTTTCAAATTAAGTTTTCAGTTTTTATGGCTACATACTTAGGAGTGGGATTGCTGGATCATATGGTAGCTCTGTTTTTAGTCTTTTTGTAGAACTTCCATACTGTTATCCATAGTGGCTATACCATTTTACATTCCCACCAACAGTCACAGGGTCCCAATTTTTCCATATCCTCACCAACACTTGTTATTTTCTGTTTTCTTTGTTTTTTGATAGTGGCCATCCTAATGAAGTGATACGGTTTTGATTTCTACTTTGCTAATGTTATGACCAACCTAGATAGCGTATTAAAAAGCAGAGACATTTCTTTGCCAACAAAGGTCCGTCTAGTCAAGGCTATGGTTTTTCCAATGGTCATGTATGGATGTGAGAGTTGGATTATAAAAAGGGCTGAGCACTGAAGAATTGATGCTTTTGAACTGTGGTGTTGGAGAAGACTCTTGAGAGTCCCTTGGACTGCAAGGAGATCCAACCAGTCCATCCTAAAGGAGATCAGTCCTGGGTGTTCATTGGAAGGACTGATGCTGAAGCGGAAACTCCAGTACTTTGGCCACCTCATGCAAAGAGCTGACTCATTTGAAAAGACCCTAATGCTAGGAGGGATTGGGGGCAGGAGGAGAAGGGAACGACAGAGGATGAGATGGCTGGATGGCATCACCGACTTGATGGACATGAGTTTGAGTAAACTCCGGGAGTTGGTGATGGACAGGGAGGCCTGGCGTGCTGCAATTCATGGGGTCGCGAAGAGTCGGACATGACTGAGCGACTGAACTGAACTGAATGATTAGTAATGTTGCACCATTTCATATGCTTGTTATCTTCTTTGGAGAAATGTCTATTAAGGTCTTTTGTACATTTTAAGATCTGGTTTTGTTGTTGTTGAATTAGAAAAATCCTTTGTACATTCTGGGTATTAATCCCTTATTAGATGTATGATTTGCAATTGCTTTCTCCCATTCTGTAGGTTACCTTTCCATTATGTTGACTGTTTCCTTTGATGTACAGAAATTTTAAAGCTTTGATATAGTCCTATTTGTCTTTTTTTGCTTTTCTTACCTGTGCTTTTAAGATCATATCCATGAAATTATTGCCAAATACAATGTCATGAAGCTTTCCCCCAACACTTTCTTTTAGAAGTTTTACTGTTTTTTTGCTCAAAGTTTACTTTTTAAAAATTATCACATAAAAGCAGGTAGGTAATAATTAAATTTCTCTTTTTTTAGCCTCCAATAAGTTCTGCAAAATTTTAGTGCTATTTGTGGTATTTTTAATGCAGTTTATTTTGATGGTAAATTTATCAACCCTTCCATTTACAGCTTCTGGATTTGGAGTCATACCTCAGGAAGCCCCTTCCTACTCTGAGATTACATTTGATTTCTTCTAAGGTTTATGTTTTTGTATTTTGTAATCTTTGCTCTTTTTGAACTTTAATTCAGCCAGATTAATGTCTGCATATCTAAATCCTATTTATTCTATCTTTCAAGGCCCAGTTTAAAGAATAACAAATAATCCTTTGTGGAGGACTTATGTTCTAAGTGCTTCAATTATCACAACCCATTTAACTCTCAGAAGACGTTATTAAGTAAATACTACTGTTTCCATTTCATAGATAAGGAAACTGAATAACAGACAGCTTACTGAGTTGGAGCTGGACCCGACTGAGCACATGCAACTTCAGTTCAGTTCAGTTCCTCAGTCGTATCCCACTCTTAGGGACCCCATGAATCGCGGCACTCCAGGCCTCCCTCTCCATCACAAGCTCCCGGAGTTTCCTCAAACTCATGTCCATTGAGTCAGTGATGCCATCCAGCCATCTCATCCTCTGTCGTCCCCTTCTCTTCCTGCCCCCAATCCCTCCCAGCATCAGGGTCTTTTCCAATGAGTCAGCTCTTTGCATGAGGTGGCCAAAGTATTGGAGTTTCAGCTTCAGCATCAGTCCTTCCAATGAACACCCAGGACTGATCTCCTTCAGGATGGACGGGTTGGATCTCCTTGCAGTCCAAGGGACTCTCAAGAGTCTCCTCCAACACCACAGTTCAAAAGCATCAATCTTTCGGCGCTCAGCTTTCTTCACAGTCCAACTCTCACATCCATACATGACCACTGGAAAAACCATAGCCTTGACTAGACGGACCTTTGTTGGCAAAGTAATGTCTCTGCTTTTTAATATGCTGTCTAGGTTGGTCATAACTTTCCTTCCAAGGAGTAAGCATCTTTTAATTTCATGGCTGCAGTCACCATCTGCAGTGATTTTGGAGCCCAAAAAAACAAAGTCAGACACTGTTTCCACTGTCTCCCCATCTATTTCCCATGAGGTGATGGGACCAGATGCCATGATCTTAGTTTTCTGAATGTTCAGCTTTAAGCCAACTTTTTCACTCTCCTCTTTCACTTTCATCAAGAGGCTTTTCAGTTCCTCTTCACGCTCTGCCATAAAGGTGGTATCACCTGCATATCTGAGGTTATTGATATTTCTCCCGGCAATCTTGATTCCAGCTTGTGCTTCTTCCAGCCCAGCATTTCTCATCATGTACTCTGCATATAAGTTAAATAAGCAGGGTGACAATATACAGCCTTGACATACTCCTTTTCCTATTTGGAACCAGTCTGTTGTTCCATGTCCAGTTCTAACTGTTGCTTCCTGACCTGCAAATAGGTTTCTCAAGAGGCAGGTCAGGTGGTCTGGTATTCCCATCTCTTTCAGAATTTTCCACAGTTTATTGTGATCCACACAGTTGAAGGCTTTGGCATAGTCAATAAAGCAGAAATAGATGTTTTTCTGGAACTCTCTTGCTTTTTTGATGATCCAGTGGATATTGGCAATTTGATCTCTGGCTTTTCTAAAACCAGATTGAACATGTAGAAGTTCTTGGTTCACGTATTGCTGAAGCCTGGCTTGGAGAATTTTGAGCATTACTTTACTAGCGTGTGAGATAAGTGTAATTGTGCGGTAGTTTGAGCATTCTTTGGGATTGCCTTTCTTACGGATTGGAATGAAAACTGCCCTTTTCCAGTCCAGTGGCCACTGCTGAGTTTTCCAAATTTGCTGGCATATTGAGTGCAGCACTTTCACAGCATCATCTTGCAGGATTTGAAATAGCTCAACTGGAATTCTATCACATCCACTAGCTTTGTTCGTAGTGATGCTTTCTAAGGCCCACTTGAGTTCACATTCCAGGATGTCTGGCTCTAGGTGAGTGATCACACCATTGTGATTATCTGGCTCGTGAAGATCTTTTTTGTACAGTTCTTCTGTGTATTCTTGCCACCTCTTTTTAATATCTTCTGCTTCTGTTAGGTCCATACCATTTCTGTCCTTTATCAAACCCATCTTTGCCTGAAATGTTCCCTTGATATCTCTAATTTTCTTGAAGAGATCTCTAGTCTTTCCCATTCTGTTGTTTTCCTCTATTTCTTTGCATTGATCGCTGAGGAAGGCTTTCTTATCTCTCCTGGCTATTCTTTGGAACTCTGTATTCAAATGGGAATATCTTTCCTTTTCTCCTTTGCTTTTTGCTTCTCTTCTTTTCACAGCTATTTGTAAGGCCTCCTCAGACAACCATTTTGCCTTTTTGCATTTCTTTTCCATGGGGATGGTCTTGATCCCTGTCTCCTGTACAATGTCACCAACCTCCGTCCATAGTTCATCAGGGTCTCTGTCTATCAGATCTAGTCCCTTAAATCTATTTCTCACTTCCACTGTATAGTCATAAGGGATTTTTTTTTTCATTTATTTTTATTAGTTGGAGGCTAATTACTTTACAATATTGTAGTGGTTTTTGTCATACATTGACATGAATCAGCCATGGATTTACATGTATTCCCCATCCCAATCCCCCTCTCCCACCTCCCTCTCTACCCGATTCCTCTGGGTCTTCCCAGTGCACCAGGCCCAAGCACCTGTCTCATGCATCCAACCTGGGCTGGTGATTTGTTTCACCCTAGATAATATACATGTTTCGATGCTGTTCTCTCAAAACATCCCACCCTGGCCTTCTCCCACAGAGTCCAAAAGTCTGTTCTATACATCTGTGTCTCTTTTTCTGTTTTGCATATAGGGTTATCATTACCATCTTTCTAAATTCCATATATATGTGTTAGTATACTGTAATGGTCTTTATCTTTCTGGCTTACTTCACTCTGTTTGATTTAGGGCATACCTGAATGGTCTAGTGGTTTTCCCTACTTTCTTCAGTTTAAGTCTGAATTTGGCCATAAGGAGTTCATGATCTGAGCACAGTCAGCTACTGGTCTTGCTTTTGCTGACTGTATAGAGCTTCTCCATCTTGCCCAAAATCATTCAGCAAGTACCACAGTTAGGATTTAAACCCAGGCAAGGCTGTTGAAGATCCCTTTTTTAATCATCATGCTACACAACCCTCTCAACTGCCACACTTCTTCCATAAAGCTTTCTCACACTGAGTTTGAGGTGGGCCTCTCCTTTCCCTAAACTCTAGAAAACCTGTTCTCCTCACTTTTAAAAATCTTAGCTCATAAGTTAGTTATATACATTTCACACTACTTTAAAAAGTAGTAGCTTTCATATCTAATTCACCTAATATTCCTCAAACTAGTATTATGCAGAAAGCTCACTAAATATTTATTGAGTGAATAAATACAGAAGTTAGAAAAATGCTTAAAATGTAAATACCTTAGGAGGGCTCATATAGAATTCACATTAAGTTATGAATAGGTGATTAAAAAGTCCCTTCCATTACTAAATAGGAAAGAGAAGAAAGCTTGAGGGCACTGATAACTAGTGATGTTTAGACAGAAGGAAAAAAGAAGGCCTGGAGGCATCTTAAATTACATTTAAGATTTATAAATATGTATTATGACTGGGCCTTGATACATAAATATTGGGTTGGCTAAAAAGTTCATTTGGGTTTTTCAGTTTTATATATTTTCCTATCATTGGGAAAAGCTGGGTTTGTTTGCTTCTAAACTATAGGGCTTTAGTTCCTAGGGAGTTTCTGTAATCTAGTCTATAGGGTGCTCAGAGAATTGCCTGAACAGCAATTGGCTTGTGATTCATAGAAGAATAACAAGTGAAAGGAAGAAACAATTACTGTTATAGACAATCAATCAGAAACTATTTATAGATGGTCTTAAATGTTAATAGTTTGAAGTAGACTCAAGCCACGTTCATGAAATTAAATTCCCAGTAAGAGTTTATAACACACTTAGATTTTAAGAAGTAAAACTAATTCTTCAGTGAGTTGGTATCTTTTTCTCAACTGAGGCATAGCTGATGTATGGCACTATATTAATTTCAGGTGTATAATGTAATGATACAACATTTATACATATTGCAAAATGATCACCACAGTAAGTTTAGCTAACATTCGTTGCCACCCAGATTTTTTTCTTGTGAACACTTTAAAGATTTTTTTCTCTTAGCAACTTCCAAGTATGCAATACAGTACTAACTAAATATTAACTACAGTTATTATGCTGCACATAACTCTACCTCTACAATCACCAATCTGTTTTCTGTTTATATGAGCTTATGGGTTTCATTTTTGATTCCTCATATAAGTGAGAAATAATCTGGTATTCTTATCATTTCCTGAAAGAAAGCACCCAGCATAGCCTTTAACATGGTCATTGATGGATCAAGGAGGTTTTAGTTAGATGTATCTTTGAGCTCTGTAAAGTATTGACAGAAAGAAAAAACACAAAAATCCAGTGATTAAGTGATTTATTTAAGAATGTGCTCTGCTCAATGTTATATGGCAGCCTTGAATGGCAGGTGAGTTGGGGGGAATGGATACATGTGTATGTGTGGCTGAGTCTCTTCACTGTTCATCTGAAACTATCACAACACTGTTGATCGGCAATACCCCAATACAAAATAAAAGGGTTTTGTTTTTTTTTCCCCAAAAAGGGGTCAAAGGAGAAGAAGTCAGAGAAATGTATAATGGAAAACAAAATATTTTTACCAACCTCAAAAATTAAATGCCAGTGGCATTAAAAAAAATAAAATTCTTTCAGGAAAAAAAAAAAGTGCTCTACACAAGGCTTCTCTGTTTTAAGCAAAATTCTTAAAATGATTCCACCCTGGAATCAATCCAAATGATTTTTAATTGGTAAATAGCTCCAGCGAGTATTATAAAAATGGCAAAAGGCTACCTATTGGGAACAGTCTTTGTTAGAAATCAATACAATGAATAAAAATAAAAATGTGAAAAATTATTTCACTGGAAATGTACTTTTAAAGGCCTCTAACAACATTTTGTTGTTGCCAAATTCACTGGCCTTCTTGCCCTTTTTTTTTCTTGATTTGCCTTATACACCTGATTACTTACTTGTCATATGCTTGCTGGATTTTACTGGTCACATTTGTGTGTGTGATTATTTAAGTTGAAGTAAAGTTGATTTACAGTGTTGTGTTAATATCTGCTGCATGACAAAGTAATTCAACTATACACATATATGCATTCTTTTTTTAAAAAATTCTTGTCCATTATGGTTTATCACAGGATACTGAATAGAGTTCTCTGCGCTATACTGGAAGACTTTGTTGCTTATCCATTCTACATATTAAAGCTTATATCTGGTAACCCCGACCTCCCATGCCATCTCTCCCCCAACTCCTTCCTTCCTGGCAACCAGAAGTCTATTCTCTATATTTGTGATTCTGTTTCAAAGATTTGTTCATTTGTCATAATTTAGTTTCCACATATAAGTGACAGCATATGATATTTGTCTTTCTCTTTCTGACTTCACCAAGTATGATGATCTCTAGCTGCATCCATGTTGCTGCAAATGGCATTCATTTGTTCTTCCTTATGGCTGAGTTGTGTTCCATTGTGTATATGTACCCCAGCTTCTTTATCCATTCATCTGTTGATGGACATTTAGGTTGCCTCCATGTCTTGGCTATTGTCAATAGTGCCGCTGGGAACATAGAGGTTCATGTATCTTTTTGAATTACAGTTTTATGCCCAAGAATGGGATTGCTGGATCATGTGGTAATTCTATTTTTAGCTTTCTGAGGACCCTCCATATTGTTTCCCATAATAGCTGCATTAACTTGCATTCCCACTTACAGTGTAGGAGGGTTTCTTTTTCTCCACACCTTTCCAGCATTTATTATTGTAGGCTTTTTAATGATAGCCATTCTGACAGGTGTGAGGTCACTGTAGGTTTGATTTACATTTCTCTAAGTTGACCATCTTCTCACATGCCTATTGGCCATCTGCATGTCTTTTGAAGAAATATCTATTTAGGTCTTCTGCCCATCTTTGGATAGGGTTGTTTGCTTTTTGGTTATTGAGTTGTATGAGCTGTTTGTATATTTTGGAAATTAAGCCTTTGTCAATCACATCATTTACAAATATTTTCTCCCATTCCATAGGCTATCTTTTGTGTTTATGGTTTCCTTTGCTGCACAAAAGCTTGTAAGTTTGTTTAGGTCCCATTTGTTTAGTTTTGTCCTTATTTCTATTGCCTTGGGAGACTGTACTGGTCACTTTTGAAACTCACTTTTTTCTTAGCTTCTGATAGATGCACGTTCTTGAACTGCTTCTAACTTCTCTGAATGCCACTTCACTAGCTTCTTTACTAGATTACATTCTCCTAAACTTTATATGTTTTCTTCAAGGCTCACTCTGCTTCCCCATCCTTCACTGCTTTTCTTTTTAAGACATATTTTGAATTACAGCTTCAATTTCATATTCTTTATTGGGAATCTGAGAGTCTGTATGTGTAGCTCTGATTTCTTATCCAATTTCTGACCTCTAACCTCTAACTATCTAAAGCACATGTGTATTATCAACTTGCTATTGTATTATCATCAATACATTGTTTTATTATCATTATCAACTTGCTATATTAAAGAGTAATGACCTGTTTATTTAATTGTCTGTTCATATAACAGACATTTACTAAATGTCTGTTTGTGCTAGATTATGTGGCTGCCGAGGTGAATACAACTGATTCTGTCCTGGAGGACTTCAGGCATGGGAAGGAAAAATACCCAAATTAGTACTTAGGACACAAATACACATTTTAAGGATTACAATTAGAATTGGTCTACACATCCTCTCTTAATTCTGGGAAGGAGATTTTTAGTGATCCAAATATAAGAACCTTTGCCTTGTTTTTGGTGAAAACATGAACAAGCAAAATGACCCAAATTATGGAAGCTTCAGACCAAGGTATTGGCATCATAAGCTGGACAGGTGAACAGGACTTTGAAAGTTACTAGGTGAACTCTGAGGAATTACAGGAAGCTATATCATTCCTGAGATCTGAGTTGGGGGATTAAGGTGGCTACATCCAATAAAAAATTATGCCTGGCTAGCAGCAATCTCCTTAGAGTGTGGCAGATGTGAGGGAGGAAAAAATTTTCCTCTACCTTCTAAGTTCTTCTGGCTGGCCTAAGAATTATATTGACAAGTGACAGATTAACAAGAGAAAATCAAACAAGAGTTTAATCAAGTGTATACACAGATCTTCCGGGTGGCGCGAGTGGTGAAGAACACTCCTGTCAATGCAAGAGATGTAAGAGATGGGGGTTCAATTCCTGGGTTGGGAAGATCCTCTGGAGGGAGGAAATGGCAACAGACTCCACTATTCTTGCCTGGAGAATCCCATGGACAGAGAAGCCTGGTGGGCTACTGTCCATAGGGTCACAAAGAGTTGAACACAACTGAAGCAACTTAGCATGCATGCATACATGGAAGAGACCCAGGAAAACTGAGTAACAATAGCTGAAACCCTCCCCTTAAATACCATCTTCACGCTAAAACAAAAGATGTTGGGAGAGTGGTTTGGGACATCAAAGGGCAGAAAGATGGAGATGAAAAAGCAACTGTTTGGTAAACAAAAGTCTGCTGAGCCTGCAGAGACAATGGAACACATTGAGTTTCCCCCAGGATACCTGACCCATGTTCTTCGCACGTGTCTCTGGTGATGGCTTCATTCCAGGAACAGCTCCTGTATCTAAATTCTTTTAGGCAATTAAGGGACAGGTAACAACACAGATTTCCTGAGTGTTCTGTTTTTGTTTTTAATAATCAACCTAAATTAATCTTTATGCCAAAGAGACATATTTTGAGGTAGCCAATTTTCCTCCCAGAACAGAAATCATGGCAGCAGGGTGAGAAGGCTGGGAAGAAAACACTGAACTCATGGGTAGCAAGTGTGAAGTGATACCCTGGGAAGTAGGAGTTGTGGCTTGATGTTCTAATTGCCCTCTGTCCTGCTGATACAATGATCTGGATTTAAAATGAAAATGAGTCAATAATGATGAAATGATGGCTTCCTAAGTGCAACACACTATGACATCGAGCTTTACTAGACCGTGGGCTCTAGAAGCAAAGTTCCAGCAGTGGAAACCCAGATTGGCCACTTGGAGATGGGTCATCCTGAGCAAGGTACCCTGCCTTCCCATGCTGCAGACTCTTCATCCACAAAGTGAACATATTAGTTAGTCCTTCCTCATAGGGTGGCTGTGAAGACTAGACACGCTACTACATCTAGAATGCATGAAAGAAAGGCACATCGAATGTGCTAAAAAATCTAAGCTATTATTATCATGTTTGCATTTTATCCCACACTGCACCATAATTGTGTTGCGAAGAGGTAGCAACTATGTCATATCTTGAGTGGCCTTTACTGAGAAAACATAGCTCCTTTCACAAGCAGCTTTTTAAAATTACAATAGAGCCATAAAAAGTAAAATCCATTCTCTTAGAGGGCAAATAGTTTATTAAAAAGCCACATACCTTTGTGAAGTGAAAGTCACTCAGTCATGTCCAACTGTTTGTGACCCCATGGACTATACAGTCCATGGGATTCTCCAGGCCAGAATAGTGGAGTGGGTAGCCTATCCCTTCTCCAAGGGATCTTCCTAACCCAGAGGTCAAACTCAGGTCTCCTACATTGCAGGCGGCTTCTTTACCAACTGAGCCACAAGGGAAGCCCACATACCTTTGTAATTCACTATTAATAAGCCCAATTATGAAATAACTTTCTGGTCAACCCTGTCAGGCTACTGGGATCATATCACTGTCTAACCACAGTACTTCACAAACAATCCCTGTATTACAGTGATAACTTAATGGTCAATATTTATTCTTGCTTCATAAAAATGTACACTAAAGAAAGAAATTTAATAGTCTTGCTTGTATTGCCAATGAATTTATTCACTCTTGCTCAATTTCCTAAAATGTGTTCTAGGCGCTCCAAGTCTCCCCAGACATCTCTTCAAAGATGCCTGTCAAAAATCTCCCTAAAAAAAGTCCTTCTGAATTCTGTGACTCTAATGAAGGTGATGACAAAGTCACCTTTGTGGTTTGCTATGAAAGAAAAAAAGGGAAGTAAAGGAGAGTGAAGTACAAGAATAACAGTGATAAGAGCCACATCAGATTAAATAATATTTTATGTGTTTTCTTCTAGTTGTACTAATTTGTACATACTTTTTGTTATTTTGGCAAATGAATAGAAGGGGTGATAATAAAAAACATTAACAACAAAAAACATTAACAACCAGCAAGGCACAGATGCTAAACAATTAGAACAGATGCTGGCTGTAGACAGCTGGAATAGTGAGTCCCAGGTGAAAATCAATCCTATTGTACATTAGCATGGCATTTGTGGTCATTTCAGTACAATATGGGGCACTTTCATTATGTTGTTTTTTATGTGGAAACTGGATTGTGGAAGTGTCATGCAACAGAGGGAAAATTTTCCAGTAATGTTATTTGTCTTGACTGCAAAAGCTACTTATATATTCAAAGTAATTTGACAGTAAGAGCTTTTAGTTACATATTACTTTCCTTCTATTATATTTTCTATTATATTCAATTATAGCCTTCTATTATACTTCCCCAACAGGCTCTGTGATATGCTCTTCTGAATTTTTTCATTAAACCTGCTTCCTGTGGTCCTCAGCCATTCTAAGTCCTGGTAGGTTCTTAGTACATGAATAATTTTATTTTGAGATTGTAACAGGTTATTCTTATTTAATCTAGAAGTAACTTATAATACTAGAAAAACAAAACTGAAAGATAGGTCTGTGTCTTTGCTTCCGACTTTCCAGCTGACTTTCCCCCCTCTTTAATCTCATCAAGAGAATGTTACAGCCAGAATAAAACCATCTTCCAAGACCTGGAGTTATTCAGTCTTATTCCAGCCTGACCTAAGATTGTCCTTAAGATGACAAGTTAGTCATTAAACCAGCCCATTTGGCATCTGACAGTGTGACTGGTTGGAACCACCCAGGTTTCCTATACCATACTTAAATAGCCATAACTGACACATGTAAGAGAATGCAACAAAATAGTTTCCCAGTCTGGTTTTTTCTTGACAGCATCCTAACTGCTGCCAACAGCATTAACATTCTCCCTTTCACTCTAGGTCAAAAACTCAAAAGTCATCTCCAGTGGATATTAAACAAATATAGAGATATTTATCACTTTAATAATAGTGATAATAATATTTATCACTTTAATAATAATAGGTGGGACGCAGAGTCCCCCTCCTGCTATTGCCACCAAAAAGCCCAGATACTCACTTTCTTAACTTCCCTTTAGTATCAGGAAACAAAATTTGCCACACCAAAATATCTCTTTGACATGCAGATTATTATGAGTGAAAACAATCAAGACCCAAAAGACTCAGGAAGCGAGACCTTCTCCCTTGACTGCCTAAAAGAGTTTAGAGGGCCTGTTCCTGGAATAAAACTTTCACCAGAGATACCTGCAAAAAATACGGCCCAAGTGTGGTGGGGTTAACAGCAAGGCCTAGAAATCAGTCCATTTTATGTCTCCTTGTTTCTGTGGTCACCCAACAAACATTTGTTTACCAAACATCTGCATTTTCATCTTCATGTGAATTGCCTTCCTCCCCTTTGAGATCCCAAACCACTACCCAAACATCGTTTTTTGTCTTTAGCTGATGACGATATCTTCAGCCACTGTTACTGTTTTCCTGTTTTCCCGGGTCTCTAAGGACATTAGAAACTCTCTTAGCCGGCACATTTGAGACTGGTGCGTGCATGCTAAGTTGCTTCATTCGTGTCCAACTCTTTGCAAACCCATGGAGTATAGCCTTTCAGGCTCTGTCTGTCCATGGGATTTTTTTAATATTTATTTTTATTTATTTGGCTGCATAGAGTCTTATTTGTGGCACGTGTGATCTAGTTCCCTGACCAGGGATCGAACCCAGCCCCCCTGTATCAGGAGCACAGAGTCTTAGCCACTGCACCACCAGGGAATTCCCTGTCTATGGGATTCTTGAGGCAAAAATACTGGAGTGGGTTACCATGCCGTTCTCCAGGGGATCTTCCCGACCCAGGGATCAAACATGCATCTCTTAGGTCTCCTGAATTGACAGGCAGGTTCTTTACCACTAGCATCACCCGGGAAGCCCTTTGAGATCAGTAGCTGCCTAATATTCAAATTCCAGGTTATCTTTTCACATAAACCATATCCATCGGATATTATCTAGGACAGTTCTTTTCAAAATGTGTTCCCTGGACTGGCAGAGTCAGTATCACCTGGGAATCTGACAGAAATATACATTTTCAAGGCTCACTCCAGACTTGAATCAAACCCCAAGGTGGGGCCTAGCTCTCCAAATGATCCTGAAGCATGCTAGTTTGAGAACCACTGGTCTTGACTATATAGTTTCAGATTCTCTAAGCAGAGTAAAATGTCATCCCTTTAAAGACAAGAACAAAAAACAATGTGCAAGCAGAATACTTCTTGATTTTCTTACATATTCCTCCTTATTTGTTCATTCAGTCATTTGATAAACGCCAAGCATGTTCTAAAGCCCTTAGGATTTAAGTTAAATAAGACCAACAAACTCCCAGCCCTGGTTGGAACTGGCATTCCTGCAGACTGTGTTCTAGAGAGCAGCTGTCTTCCGGGAGGATTCAGCTTCTCACGGGTGTTGGTCAGCATGTCTTACGTGAGGGCCAGAAACATTCAGGTAATCTGACAAAGTCAATTGAATGCACATTGGTTAACAGAACCTCCTAAATCAACTTAATTTTTAAAGCACTGGCTTATTTATCTCTGATCTCTCATATAATTCCTTATTCATGTTTGACCAATTATTTTTGTGGTCAACAGTGAAAAGTAAGAGCAACCTAAATGTGTAACAGTAAATGAATGAAGTATGTGTGTGTGTCAGTTTAGTTGCTCAGTCGTGTCTGACTCTTTGCGACCCCATGGATTTTAGCCCACAAAGCTCTTCTGCCGATGGGATTTTCCAGGCAAGAATACTGGAGTGGGTTGCCATTTCCTTTCCCAGGGGATCTTTCCAACCCAGAGACTGAACCCACATCTCCTACATTGGCAGTGGATTCTTTACCACTGTGCCACCTGGTTAGCCCCAAATGAATAAGTCATAACAAATTAAAGGTCTGTAATAGGGATTTGTTTGTAATAACCAAAAACCCAAAATTAGTGGGTGACTTAAATAAATGATGGTAAGTTATAAAACATTACAGAATGATTCCAATTTTTAGAAAATAATAATATATAATTATGTACATATACTAAAAGGATTCTGGCAAAAAATATATACGAATGTAGAAGCACTATTAGTCTCTAAATAGAATTGTGGATTTTTAAATCTATGTTTGGTTGTCTGTATTTTCTGATTTCACTAGAATAAAGCTCCACTGCTAATAAATAAGATAAAGCATTAACAAGTTAACCACAACACCCCTACCCCTCTGCCAAATCTGAGCTTATAGGGGATTTGTAGTATGTTTTCTATTTCAAATGTTTTTCTAATTCACTTTAAGACAATTACATTTTCTTGCCCTTATTTGTTTATATTTTCAAGTTTTATGTGTAAGGTTTTATGTATAAAGTTGAAGTACACTTATGTCATTCTGATTTTTAGACATTTTATTTTTCCACCTAATCTCTTATTTTGAAGGACTGAAGCTGTTCTGACTAATCCTCAGTGAGTGGATTTTTAGCTTATTACAGGTTTCTATGAACCTTTAGTTAGTTAGTTAGGTCGCTCAGTCGTGTCTGACTCTTTGCGACTCCTGTGGATTGTAGCCCACCAGGCTCCTCCGTCCATGGGATTCTCCAGGCAAGAATACTGGAGTGGGTTGCCATTTCCTTCTCCAGGGGATCTTCCTGACCCAGGGATTGAACCCAGGTCTCTTGCACTGCAGGCAGACGCTTTAACCTCTGAGCCACCAGGGAAGCTCCCTACTGTTGGGCATGCATATTACATGCATGACTTGATACCATTGCATGCAGTCCAGAAATCTGTTGCATTTCTTTACACTAAGGATGAAATATCAGAAAGTGAATGTGGGGGGGGAAAAAAAAACCTTTTAAAAATCACACCAAAAAAAGGAAAAAAAAACAACTTAGGAATGAACCTGACTAAAGAGATGAAATGCCAAGAACTATAAAACATTAACACAAAAAATTAAAGATTATTCAAAGAAATGGAAAGATTATCCATGCTCCTGGATTGGAAGAATTAACATTGTTAAAATAGCCATACGACCCAAAACAATCTACAGATTTAATGTGATTCCCTATCAATTACCCATGACATTTTTTTACAGAACTAGAACAAATTATCCTAAAATTTACATGGAAACACAAAGCACCCCAAATTGCCAAAGCAATCCTGAGAAAAAAGAACAAAGCAGGAGGCATAACTCTCCTAGACTTCAGACAATATTACAAAGTTACAGAAATTAAAACTCTGTGGTACTGATACAAAAACAGATATATGGATCAATGGAACAGAATAGAGTCCAGAAATAGACTCACACACCTAGTTCAATTAATCTTTTACAAAGGAGATAAGAACATACAACAGGAAATAGTCTCTTCAGCAAGTGGTGTTAGGAAAGTTGAACAGTTGCATGTAAACCAACGAAGTCACTACACACTCTCTCACCAAACACAAAAATAACCTCAAAATGACATAAAGACTTAAATATAAGACATGATACCATAAAACTCCTAGAAGAGAATATAGACAAAACATTCTCTGACATTAATTTTACCAATGTTTTCTTAGGTCATTCTCCCAAGGCAATAGAAATAAAACCAAAAACAAATAGGATATAATCAAACTTACAAGCTTTTGCATAGCAAAGGAAACCATAAAATGAAAATGCAACCTATGGAATGGGAGAAAAAATATACAAATGATGCAACCAACAAGGGCTCAATTTCCAAAATATATATAAACAGCTCATACAACTCAATAACAACAAAACAATCCAATTGAAAAATGGGCAGATCTAAACAGACATTTCTTCAAAGAAGACATACAGATGGCCAAGAGACACATGAAATGACGCTCAACATCACTAATTATTAGAGAAATGCATAACAAATCTACAACGAGGTACCACCTCACACCAATCAGAACGGTCATCATGGAAAAAAAACTACAAATAACAAATGCTGGAGAGAGTGTGAAGAAAAGGGAATCCTACCACGCTGTTGGTGGGAATGAAAGTTGGTATAGCCACTATGGAAAACAGTATGAAGGTTCCTCGGAAAACTAAAAATAAAACTACCATATGATCTAACAATCCCACTCCTGGGCATATATCTGGACAAAACTATAGTTCAAGAAGATACATGCAACCCTATGTTTATAGCAGCAACCAACCTAAATGTCCATGAACAGATGAATGGATAAAGAAGACATGGTATACATATAATACAATGAAATACTACTCAGTCATAAAAAACCAAAATAATGTCATTTGCAGCCACATGGACAGACCTAGAGATTATCATATTAAATGAACTAAGTTAGACAAAGGAAAATATCAAAAGTTATCACTTATATGTTGAATCTAAAAAAAATTAATACAAATGAACTTATTTACAAAACAGAAACAGACTCACAGACTTTGAAAACACACATGGCTTCCAAGGGGAAAGGTGGGGAGGGAAGGTATGTTAGGAGTTTGGGATTAACAGATACACACTACTATATAAAATAATCAACAAGGACCTACTGTATAGCACAGGGAACTCAACTCAATATTCTGTAATAACCTAGAATCTGAAAAAGAAAGGATATATTTATAACTGAATCACTTTGTTACATACCTGAAATTAACACAATATTACAAATCAACTATATTCCAATACAAAATAAATTACTTAATATAAATAAAACATAACACAAATGAACCTATCTACAAAACAGAGACAGACACATAGACACAGAACAGACTTGTGGTTGCTAGGCTGGGGAGGGGCAGATGGACTGGGAGTTTGGGGTCTGCACATGCAAACCATTAAATTCAGAATGGATAAACAAGGTTGTACTGCATAGCACAGGGAACTATACTCAATATCCTGAGATAAACAATAATGGAAAATAATAAAAGGAATATGCATACACAGCCATATAAACACATTTATATGTATGGCTGAATCACTTTGCTATACAGCAGGAACTAACATTGTAAATCAACTATACTTCAATTTTACAAAAAGGAAGATATCACCATTCACCACTTTGTACATTCTTGTTTTCCCTGTCATCATAAAAAGTCCAAGCCTCACAATCAGGACTCATCCCAATTTGCCTCCATGTATCCCCTAAGATGTCTCCCCTCTCCTATTTCTCCCTTCAACTATCTCTTCTAACCTTTCTACTATGTCCACTGGAGCGTCTTACCAGAAAATTATCCTGATGCTGAAAACTTTTTTGATACTCTCTTCACCTCCTTGTTCCAGCTGAAGCCTGGCTCCATCTTCTCTCACACCCCCAAGATGAAAGGCTCTAAGGGCAGGGCCCAGCTCTTCTTTTTCTCCTCCCTCAGCGCTGCTTCCACCCCACGTCCCTTCCTGCAAACACTGAGCTCCGAGGAAGCACTGGTAGGTAGACTATCCAACCGCCCTGCTCTACGCTGCCTCCGGGGGACAGGAGGACGCGCGCCTCTCCTATCACTGTCTCGCCCACCGCCACCCTTGCTGAGAAGCCCTCCTGCTTAGTGAACCTTGAACCACCTTGGGAATCTTGACCTGAAGCATGTTTTCCTCCAACCACCACCCCCTAACTTTCCAGATCATTCCCAGGGCCACTTGGACTCCAAAAACTCTTCAGCCAACCAGATATTCTATCAGCTCAGTGTTTGCACCATCCCTCACATCCCTGTACCCTGCCCAACGTGGACATTTTCCCTGTGTTCGTCACTCTGTTGCCCTGACTAGAGAATCTCCAAATCTGGTTAATCCAACCCTCTTTTGACTTCATGTGTGCACTTTATAAACAGAGTTTCTCCTACTGTCTCACCTTGAATTTCTGATCATAAATCTCAGAACACTCATCACTGCATTTTTACCATTTTATCCTACTTAATTCAGTCTCTCCATCTCTGAGTGGACTATTTCATACATTTCCTTCTTTTCTCAGATTCCTCAAACCACTCTCTTTATCCTTATTCTCAACTCATGACCTCATCTATTTTACTAAGAAAAAAGATACAATCTGAGAAAATGAAGCTATTCTCCCCTGTGATTAATTTATTAACCCAGAGAAGCAAGAAACTCTTGCCTGCCTTCCTGTTCCTATCTCTCTCACCTACTCAAGAGCTCTCATCTTATAATTATTAACATTATCCTCTCTCCAGCATCATCAATTTCTTCTATTCCAGAGGGCCATTCATTATCATATCAGTATGCTGTTATTTCTATCATTAAAAAAAAATTTTTGTCTAAATACCTAAGACCCTCTCACTATTGGTATATCTCTTTGCTCATCCTTAAGGCAAACTGCGAGAAAAACTCATCTTTACTTAAAATTTCCACTTTTTTCACCTCCCACAATTTCCTCTTAACCCATTTAAAGAGTTTTTGTTCTCACCAAAACTGCTCCTGTGGAGGAACTGACAACCTGTATTTTGTCAAAGCGACTGTCAACTTCTGTTTTTCATCTTATACCAACGAAGTAGCATTTGAAATAAGCCTCAGGACTCTCCTTGCCCCTCCAACCTTACATCCTACCATCCTCTGCCTTGCTCATTCTGTAATTCCTTGGACATGGCATGCTGATTCCTGCCTCAGGGTCCGTGTATTTGCGGGTCACTGGGCTTGGGGTGCTCTTCCTGCAGTTCTGAGAAGGGCTTACTGCTTCACTCCATCAGGTCCTTCCCTGCCCACTGCTCCTGGCCTCTCCAGGGCTTACCGACCAAGCTCCAGGGTTCTGTCCCACCATTGCCTCTGCAGCGCTTGCTTGCACTCTGGGTGCTGTCCGCTCATCATCACGTTGTCCCTTTCACTACACTGTAGGCTCCATGAGGGCAGGAAACATGTCTGGCTCGCTCACAGCTGAATTTCTAGAACCTAGAACTGTGCCTGGCACTTCAGTTCAGTCGCTCAGTTGTGTCCGACTCTTTGAGACCCCATGAATCGCAGCACGCCAGGCCTCCCTGTCCATCACCAACTCCCGGAGTTGACTCAAACTCATGTCCATTGAGTCGGTGAAGCCATCCAGCCATCTCATCCTCTGTCGTCCCCTTCTCCTCCTGCCCCCAATCCCTCCCAGCATCAGGGTCTTTTCCAATGAGTCAGCTCTTTGCATCAGGTGGCCAAAGTATTGGAGGTTCAGCTTCAATATCAGTCCTTCCAATGAGCACCCAGGATTCATCTCCTTTAGGATGGACTGGTTGGATCTCCTTGCAGTCCAAGGGACTCTCAAGAGTCTTCTCCAACACCACAGTTCAAAAGCAGCAATTCTTTGGCGCTCAGCTTTCTTCACAGTCCAACTCTCACATCCATACATGACCACTAGAAAAACCATAGCCTTGACTAGACGGACCTTTGTTGGCAAAGTAATGTCTCTGCTTTTTAATATGCTATCTAGGTTGGTCATAAGTTTTCTTCCAAGGAGTAAGTGTCTTTTAATTTCATGGCTGCAGTCACCATCTGCAGTGATTTTGGAGCCCCCCAAAAATAAAGCCTGCCACTGTTTCCACTGTTTCCCCATCTATTTGCTATGAAGAGATGAGACCACATGTCACTTAGCAAGTGCCAAATAACTATTTTTTCAATGAATGAATAAAATTTCTCAACTATGGTTAAGGTTATTTTTATTCATGAATAAATAGAATATTTCCCCTCCCAAATAAATCCTGAGTAAGGTTTGCAAAAAAGAGACCAGAAAAAAAAAAAAGAGAGAGACCAGAAAAGGTGTCAGGATGAATTTGCTCATATGCATGAGAAAGAAAATGGAAATTAGCTGAACAGTGAAAGAAAAAAGGGGAAATGGAGTGGGTATTGGTATGGGGCAGGAAAAAGCAAGGCCTCACATGTATCCATCCCTGATGATAGAAAAATGAGCTGATAGTTTAGAACGACTCTGTCTTCAAAATGAGGGACAGGAGTGAGCTCCTCTACACCTGGTGATACCATTCGAAGGTTGTTTCTATGGCCTGAATGTGCCTGAAGTGCTGACCTGTGTTCATACCATGGCATTGGCCACTGTATAAATCACAGACGTTGATTATTGTAGTTCTCATGTCTAGCTGCATACCACTCATCCTGTGAATCTGGGTCCCTCCCCATTTACCAAATCAGTCTCCAGGATTGAGGCCTGTGAGCTATAGTTTTACAAAGCTCGCCCAGTCTTCCAATGTAGGCAGACTGCTGCTGATGGTTTAGAATCATTACTAGTATAGTACTTTTCAACTAGCAGACCTGGCGCAGGCAAGTGGCAGCTTTTTCACCACCTTGCAGTCATCTCTACTCTGACCCTCTTCAGTATGAAATGTTGTAGTTCAGGTCCCATATTTTCTGACCTGATTTCCTTTTCCCCTGCCCAGCTCTGTTGTAGAGAATCAGACAATTTATCAAACTCTGGAGTTTAATCAAGATTAGGAAATCCTGCTCCATAATTCATCTAGTTGCTGACAAGCCTTGGGATATTGTTGCTAGGCATCAACTGAGACCAGAATACACTGTAATTTTTTGCTAGACATTCATTATTGAGGCAATAGCAGAAATATCATTTTTACTTGTGAGCACAGAATAATATCAGCTAACAATTACCCTATGCCAGGCACTGTTTATAACTCTATATTTTCATGTATAAAACAAAACAAAGGAAGAAACATCATTATAAAGGAAGTGAACACTGTGTTGTGGATCAGCAGTTCAGGTACACATTGGAGATGCTGTGGCCTGGCAGTGCAGAAATAGCAGTCAGTCATATTCTGTGTCCTGGAAACAGTCACATGTTGTTTTGACCTATCCAGCATTGCTCTTCCCTGGGGAGCCACCTGTCTTCTAAGCCATGAGGCCCACCTTGCCTGCCTAGCCTCCCACGGAGAGCTGAGGTAGATGAGCAGATGGCTCAGGCTGGCCAATTAGAGTTCTTCCTCCTTGGCCACAGCTGGTGGGGTCAAAGCTGAGCATGTGACCCACACCAGCCAATCAAAATCTTCCCTGTGGATACCAGAAAAGAGCGTCTCTAACACTGGAATCACAAGCTGTAAATATTTTTTTGTGGCTCCAAGAAGGAAACTATTTGCAATAGACAAGAATAAGGTTAACATGCAAAGAGAAGCAGAATTCAGGGAGGCTGAGATAGAGCTTTGATATTCTTTGAGACTTGGATCAAACCATTTATAAATCAAGAGTATCCCCTGGACTTTCTCACTTATGAAACCAATACATTTCACATTCCATTTTTTTCCTTTGCTTAAATGAGTCAGAATTCAATTTCTGTCAGTTGGAAAGGAAAGACCAGGGCCCCAATTTTGATGAATTGAGTGAAGGTGACACTTGCCATTTTCCCAGTTTTACAGATAGTTCTGTTCATGTGCTTCTAGTTATACTGAAATTAACACTGGGAGTTTCCTGTAGACGCTTAAGGAATAAAGCTATAATAGCTTTCTTAACCATTATCACCTCCAAACATTTAGCTTCATCAGACTTGGGAGCAAGATAAATTTAAAAGGTGCCTCTTTGTGTATTCTGAATTGTTAACTCATGTCCTCAGTCTTCCTATTTCTTAAATATGTGTAGTTAATGGCTCAGAGCTTAGATTCTAGAAACACTGACTGCCTGGGTTCAAATTCTGGCTCTGCTACTTACAAGTGAGGGACTCTTATGCAAGTTACCTAACCTCTTCATGCCTTCGTTTCCCAGTATAAAAATTCCCCATATAAAATATTGATACTTATTTTCTAGAGCTGTTGGAGAATTAAACATGTGAAGTGCTTGGAATTGTATCCAGTACATAGAAGTAGTCAATAATTGTTAGTTGTCATTATTGGTTACTATATTACCTAGGGAAACCTAGAGATGGTGCCCTCCTCATAAATTTACTGTAAATGCATGTACGTACATGTATAAATGCATATACTGACTGCAACATAATGAGATGAATGGTACATATTGATATTTTTAGACATTAGGCTTGTCAATTTCTAGGCAAGCACTTTGGGTTCTCATTAGGACATCAGTGGTTTCAGGGTTCTCCTGTGGGTCTCTCCTACAGGCCACAGTCCTTGGGCTACATTTAAGGTCTAAGTTCCAATAACTGCACAGAAAATGAGACAGTGTTACCTTCAGGAGATTCTAATAGACACACAGTGGATCTAGAGTACTCCTAGAAAGATATATATACACTTTAATTTCATAAAATATTTACACAATTGCCCAAGATACAAGTGACCCCATTTTTTAGGTTCCTTAAAATGGTGTTTAGGCTTGAATCAATATCTGCCATTGGGAATCTTCTTTCCCTAACCAAACCAAAGGGATTCTAATGAAACTCAAATAGTTTTGTGAAAGCTATAAATTTAATGTGCCATCTCTAAACAACATCTTTCTTTTTCCTGAGACGATCTTATGGTCTGGAGATTCCAACATTTGAAAATGGAACAGTGGGTCTCAACATTTCAAAGCCAAAGACAATGAATCAAAAACATTCAAACTGTACTCAGAAAGACTAACATCTCTCACCTCAACTTAATTCTTCACTTTTGTTCCAGATTATCTAGAGTACTGGCTCTAAATGGGGGCATTTTGAATACTCAGAGGTGCAGTTTCATTTGTCACAATGACTGTGTGTTACACAGATACACACACACACAAAGGGCAGTGACAATAGAGTTCTTGCAACAATACACAGCCCTGCAAAACAAGGACTTTTCTACATCCCATGCAATTTTCCAGTAACAGAGGTGAAAGCCTGTTTATAATCACATGAGCCTGGACCTTCTGCTTTATGTATAAACAAAATATATTTTTGGAATGGCTTTATTATACACTGAATTTTCCCGGAATGCAACTACTGTGTGAATTAAGAGGAACTTGCACGTTGTTTAGAACTTTATGACGAGTTAATCTCATCATGGAAAAATCACTTCCCCAACAATAGCACCACTGATTGTATTGGAGTTGTCAAAGTAATCCACAGTCGGCCTACACCCGTAGCTGTTGTATTGATGGAGGGAGCTCCAGCATCAGGTGCAGGCATCTGACAACTCCACTGTGGTTTCTAATATACTGGGGCCTAAATATTTATAAACTGAAATACATGCAATTTTACTATGCATTCCTTTCCTTTGTTTTCCCCTTTGTATTATTAGGACATTTCAGTGACTTTTTAAAACATTATGCATATCAGTAGACTATATTATCTATGAATTTCATTTTGGGATGGTGAATAGAGTGCTAAAAAGTGTTTTTAAAAAAAGTGCTGGTTTGTAAGGGTGAGAATTACTGTTTGAGAGTATTAACAGAATGGAAAGAAATACTCAAATTGTTTTCTCTGACTTCCCACTACAGAAGAACTTACTACAGGGAAACCATCATGTTGGTTTTATGGGATTTTGTTCTATAAAAATTAAAAGGGGAAAAGAGAAAAATGGACAGGTAACTAAACAGATTAAGAAATATTGAGAGGAAAAGAAAAACACTTTAGCATGAGGCGGTGAAGTCGTTATACTCTTCAAATGTCAAGATTTTCCTAAGGAATTGTTCCTTTTGTTCCAGCCTGTTTTTCTTCTTTCTTCCCCTTGCATAAGAAGTGAGTAACAGCATTCACTTAAATCAATACATTGAGTTTTATATTAGCCAGCTCTAGTTTGATATTTCCTACAAATGAATCATGCCTTCTCCCTCCCATAGCAAAAACCCTTTTCTAGTAAAGGTCTGATTACCCTTAAAATCTGCTGCTCATGAGATCCACAGAATTGGTTTATAAAATCACAGGCATTTCCTAGCTTCTTCTCAAGCATAAAGAATCATACTGACTACCTGCACTAACATATAAATTCTATCTGAAGCAGGTTAGTAGTGCATAAACCCCAGCTCCCAGGATAGTTTCGATAGTTAAGGACTGGCTATTCTCTTCTAAGTTGTTCAGAGATCTTGAGAAAGTTATTCAACCTCCCAAATTTGTTCTCCCAAGCAGAAATAAAGCTTAGAAAATACTCTTTTCTTCTTTAGAGCCTGCTCTTGTAGTATCACACAAAAATTAGAACCATGTCTCCCTGTGCTTACCACCTTAGGGTGCTCAGCTAAGCTAAACTTACCAGATTAGGTAGCTTGAGCATCTCAGAGGACAGATCTTTCATTCAGCGCTGTTAATTATTGACTGGAACTGAAAGCCAAGAAAATCTGATATTTAACATCTGCTTCTACAAGTTGGAAATCTATAGCTGCTGTGAAGTGGTTCTCTTGTTTTTGATTTTGCTCAAGGTCCAATTTGTTCTCGTTTCAAGAACAAGGTTGATTTTCTCATATCATTCACTTACTGCTTGCCTAGAATGCTTCCTGACTTCACTTTCTTGTGGATGTCATATACATAAACAACTCAAATGCCCTGCTCCTGACAGAACTTACCTCCCATGGGCTTCAGCCACCCTGTGGCGTTTTCCTTGTTTCTTTTCTCTCGCCAGTTTCCTCTGCCCACCAAAGTACTTATGGAAGGCAGTAACATGGTTGCCATTCTTGGCAGTGTCTACACTAGAGATCCCGTTATTCCTTCCTCAATCCTGAACTCTTTTTAGAGAACCTGCCTAGTTCAGAGCCAGAGAAGAAAAGTTTTACTAAATAGGGAAGCCTGTCCCCTTTGCCAGAGCTGTCAGGACAAGGGGAGCTGATCTATATAATGAGATGAGTCAAGCAGGGTGCCTAGGTCAAGAATTTAAACCAAGAAACAAAGTGAAGCTGGTGGCCCAGAGTATCAATTGTTTTAAATGGTACAAATGCTCTGATACTCCTCCCATGAAGAGGTGGAGCCTCTGTTCCCTCCTCTTGGAGCTGGGTGGGCTTTTGACTACTTCCACAAAGAGAATTGGCAGAAGTGACTCCCAGGTTAGGTAAAAAAAGAAAAAAGGCATGCAACTTCTACCAGGAACTTTTGGGATGATTACTTCTTGGATCTTCCCTCTTAGGACACTCCCTCTCAAAACACTGCACTGCCAAATAAAAAGTCTATCTTTTGGCCTCCATATGTGTAGGCACTCAGGCCAACAGTCCCAAGGGAAGCCCAACACTTTCACAGTTCTTACTAAGAGGCCAAGAGTATGAATGAAGAAGCTATGTTGGAAGTGGCTTCTCCAGGCCCAGGTCCTCAGCCCTTTGAGTCTCCCACAGTCTCTTTAAAGAAGCTGGGTGTTTTCCAGAGTTCCACAACCTGACCTCCACTAAGGCTTTGAAACAAGTGTGGAAGAGGACAGTTTTATTGTTGACTAGGCAGGTGTGTACTGGTTTTTATAAATGGAATGGTTTTTACTATATAATAAATTGTTAGTGATAGACTACTTAGAGTAATTGTTCAATCTATTCTGTCAAAAGCTTTGAAATACACTTATGAGTTTGGGGGTTTCCTGAAAACCTGCATCATCAATACAGGCAATTGAAATAAAAAGCTATATGTTATAATAATAATACTTGGAGAATATGTATCTGTTTAGAGTGACTGTCTATGCATATGTTATAATAATAATACTTGGAGAATATGTATCTGTTTAGAGTGACTGTCTATGCATTTCAGTTTTTGGTGAAAGAAAATAGTGAAGAATGGAGTACAAAGGCAAAAATTTGTATAAAATATTCTTAGAGAGGAAACTTTATATTCTATGCTTTGCACAGCACATCCATTCAAGTAGATACAAATGAGACTTGTTCATCAAGTAAAAAAGATACATGAGAAATGTCCAAGGGAAACAAATCAATAAATATTCCAATCTCACTCCAAATGTTATCTGAGAAAACTTTATCCATTAAAACTACCAGTAAAGTGCTCGCTTTGGCAGCACATATACTAAAATTGGAACGATACAGAGAAGATTAGCATGGCCCCTGTGCAAGGATGACACGCAAACTCATGAAGCATTCAATATTTAAATAAATAAATAAATAAAAATAAAACTACCAGTAAATACCTGCCATCACTACTTACCAGAAGGATAGAAAGAACCAAAGGAAACAAACTTCCAACATGGCAATGACAAGAGCAGTGCCTCAAGTGTTAAGCACTGGCTTTAGAGAATATAAAATATTGTTAAAAATTCATTTGAACCTTACTATCATACTATAATGGGACATTGCCCAATGCATCAAACCATATTTTAACGATGTCCTTTCAGGTACTTTAATAAGGAAAGTATCTGAGATGATGCCTAAGCTAGTCTTGACCTCTAAAAATGTTTGCTGTGGAGTAGTAGTTCTCAACCTTGGCTGTGTACTTGGATCACCCTGGAAGATTTTAAAAATACGGAGGCCTGGGTCCCACTGCTCAAATACTCTGATTTAATGGACCTGGGTGCCAGACTGGCCATAACACTCCCCCCACCCCCCACCCCCCACTGCCCTGCCCCAGGGTGATTCTAGTATGCTGCAAAGGTTGAGAAATATTGCTTGAAGTAGTAGTTCCAAGACCTCAGCAGTATCAACATTCACTAGCACAGTACGGTACTAAGTCACTTCAGTCGTGTGTGACTCTGCGACCCCATGGACTGTAGCCCTCCAGGCTCCTCTGTCCATGGGATTGGCCAGGCAAGAATACTGGAGCAGGTTGCCATTTCCTTCTCCAGGAGATCTTCCCTGACCCAGGGATCAAACCCGTGCCTATAAGTCTCCTGCATTGCAAGTGGGTTCTTTACCACCAGCGCCACTTGGGAAGCCCCTGGCGGCCAACCTTTGGGGCCAGATAATTCCTTACTACCAGGGCCCTCCAGCGCATCACAGCATATTTGGCATCATCCCTGGCTTCCACCCACTAGACACCAGTAGCCCTCGCTCCCACTCCCCTTCCTCGGCTGGGACAGCAAAGAACACCTCGAGGCATTGCCAAATGCTGGCGGAGGTGGAGGCAGGTTGGAGACTGCAAACCGCAGCTGTGTACAGACAGTGCTAGTCAGTGGATTTGACTACTTGAGGCTGGCAGAAAACAATTCCTGACAAATAAAAGCAGGGTATAAGAGAACCTCACTCGGGACTCCAGTAAGTAGGACCCCGCGGGTACCAGGGAACAGGGCGCTGACTGACAAAGCACAGAACACAGCCGAGTGCCCCCCAAAGCTGGAGCGACGTGGAGAACTGCTGAAGATGCCATACATTCAGTAACACGTCAAAATCTCCATTTTAAAAATCAGCGCAACCACAGGATTTACAGATTAGAAGTGGATTTGACTGGATCTGTAGTATTTGACCTCATTCCATTTTGTAAAGCTTTCGAGGTAGGGGGTGGGGGTGGGGTGGGGGGGTGAGGGATTTGGCGGGTGGGGAATCTGCTAAAGTCTTGTCAACAAGCAACTATTTTTAGACATGCTCATTTTCTTTGGTGGCTCTGAAATACTGATTTTTCCCTACCCGGGAAGGTTTACAACGAAGTACAGTCAACCAAAGAGGTTTGAAGTTACTGACATTACAACAAAAAGGGAAAATTAACCCACCTAATTGGGTTACCTAATTATACTCTGAGCACTAGAGCTTCCTGCATTTTATTTGCAAATGCAATTACTCCAGGCCCATAACACTCTCAGGTATGATTTTAAAACACATGCAGGCCTGAAGACGAGTAGGCAAATTTGGCTGTGTTTATTTCTTTCTATTTACGTGGGCCAATACTTTTCACAAGCTAAATCTTAAGTGCAAAAATCAAATACATATCTAATTCTGTGAGGGCATTTTCATTTTCCCTAGTTCCTAACCTCAGATTGAATTTTCTATAGGTTAGAAAGCAATTTGAAGAATGGAAGGTTAAAAATGTATGAGTTTTTTTCAAAACATTTTAAACAAATCTAGCCTCAAAGAAATAGTCCCTAGGAAATGAGGGGACAGTTATTTGTTAGTTCCATCCATGTTTTTCTTCTACAAATGCTGACACAATGAAAGACTCACTTATTTACTGCTGTTTTCTTTAAGAACAAAGAACTTAAGGTAGAGCAGTTTGGTAGAAAAGCAGAAGATCACAAAAAAGGGAAATCAGGGCACTGTAAAAAGTGGAAGAGACAGGCAAGATCTTCAGTGACTGTCTCATTTCCACTTCTTCACTGTTTTCTTAAACAATAGAAGAGACAGCCAAGAAGTAATAAAGAAAGAACAGGAAACTTTTTTTTTTTAACTGAAGATAAGAGCTGAGTCAAATACAAAAAAAAATTTATCGTTATTCTACCCATCCATTCTAAAAATAAACAGAACAAGTCATCGACATTTTTAATAAATATAAAAATTTTTAAAGTAATACATTTTAGAACAGCCATTTAAATGAAAGAAACAAAGAGAAAAATAAGGCGAGGGGTGGGGAGTGAGAGATTGTTGAAAGCAAGAGAGAGATGGAGACGAAGATGACAACATTACCAACTAGAGGATAATGCCTTAATTTGAAGGATTTAGGATACTGCTGAGAAAACTAAACTGCAATTTCACAACTATTGAGGTACTCGAGTCCTAGGGTCTGAATGTTTCTATCCCCCCTATGAATTCTCAGGTTGAAATCCTAATGCCCCCATGATGGTATTAAGAGATGGGCTTTTTGGGGGTGATTAGGTCATGAGAGCAGAGCCCTCATAAGTGGGATGAGTGCTCTTATAAAGGAGGCCTGAGAAAGCTACATAGCCTTTACTCCATGTGAGGACCCAAGAAGTCAGAAGAGGGCCCTCAGCTGACCATAAAAGTACCCTATCTTGGACTTTCAGCCTTTAAAAACCATGCAAAATAAATTTCTATTGTTTATAAACCATTTACAATGGGGTTACATTCTGATCAATCCATTGTAAACGGAAAATACCATTAAGTTGAAAAGGCAATTAATACATTTACTGAACATCAAAGCTTGGTCTAGCCTACCCTAAAAGTGCTCAGAACACTTACATTAGCCTGGGCTTAGTCACTCTGTCATGTCCAACTCTTTGTGACCCCATGGACTGTAGCCCACCAGGCTCCTCTGTCCATGGAATTCTCCAGGCAACAATACTGGAGTGGGTTGCCATTTCCTTCTCCATACATTACCTACAATTGGACATCTAAAATCATCTAATACAAAGCTGATTTTATAATAAAGTGTTGAGTATCTCATATAATTTACTGAATACTGTACTGAAAGTGAATATGAGAATGGCTATCAGCAAATTGGTTGTTCACCCTCACGATCGTGTGGCTGGCTGGGAGCTTCAGCTCGCTGCCCTGGCCAGCCTCATGAGAGAGAACCCTACTGTGTATGTCTAGCCTGGGAAAAGAGAAAAATGCAAAATTAAAAGTCAAGTTTCTTCTGAATACATATCACTTTTGCACCTCATAAAGTCAAAAGATCGTAAGTCGAACCATCGTAAGTTGCGGGCTGTCTGTATTTTATTATAGCAACCTGGACAGACTACAGCACTGGACATATGTGAAGATGCTCTAGAAGGAGATGTCTTCATGAAATAGAGGAGACAGAAGGGATATGCAAAATGAGAAGTTGACGGCATTGCTTTTGCGCTGGTGAAATGAAGCTGAGGCATGGGAAAGGAGGCTGGGGTAAGCACCCTACAGCCATCTGGCGCTGAGAGCAGGGCTACACACTCCAGCTTGGGTTTAGAGAAGTGGGGTGTAGGCAGTCATTAGGAAATTAGAGGAAAAGATGATGATACTGGAGAGAGGGAGATGGAGGAGCTGGCAGAGTCAAAGTAGATATTTTTACAAGGCAGACTGTGGAAGCCTGCCTCTAAGCTGCCCTGCAAGCTGAAATCCACGGGGTCACACAGAGTTGGACATGACTTAGTGACTGAACAACAGCAGGGACCCCGGTAGCTCAGTCGGCAAATAATCCGTCTGCAATGCAGGAGTGTGCTGTGTTTAGTCGTTCTTGGTGACCCCACGGACTGTAGCCCGCCAGGCTCCGCTCTCCAGGCAAGAATACTGGAGTGGGTTGCCATTTCCTCCTCCAGGGGATCTTCCCAACCCAGGGATTGAACCCAGGTCTCCCACACTGCAGGCGGATTCTTTACCATCTGAGGCACCAGGGAAGACTAGGGTTCAATCCTTGGGTCGGGAAGATCCCCTGGAGGAGGAAATGGCAACCCACTCCAGTATTCTTGCCTGGAGAATCCCATGGACAGAGGAGCCTGGCGGGCTACAGTCTATGGGGTCTCGAGAGTCAGACATAACTTAGCAACTAAACCACCACCAAGATGCCCTCATGAGCACCACCTCCTAAAGTCATACCCTTGCATGTCCCCTCCCACAATCAATTAATGTTGGGCTGTGTAAACAAGAGCATATGGCAGAAATTATAATATTTTGCTTTTGATAATAGATTATATAAAACTTCAGTTCCATCTTGGGTTCTCCTGGGCTCTCTCAGGCCACTTACACCAAGGGAAGCCAGGCAGCAAACAGCCTTATGGAGAAGCCCATGCAGAAAGGAAATGAGGCCTCCTGCAAGAGCCACTTGAGTAAGCTCGCACTTCTAGCCTGCCTTTAAAGGCTAACTGACAGCTTGATTGTAACCTCGTGAGAGAGTAACCAGCATTCTGGACCCTCAGAAGGCGTGTGAGATAATAGACATTTATTGTTTTAAGCTATTTTTTGGTACTTTTAAATAAACTTGTAGGTTAATAATTATTGTTTTAAGATACTAAGTCATTTATTAGATAGCAGTGGTTAACTAACACATAGCATTAGAAAAAGTGAAAACAAATATACAAAAACATAGTACATATACATTAAACTCAAGAGACTGCTTTTCCATCTAGGCCAGAGCATGGAATGAAAAGAAGGCTGACAGAGCCAGTATTTTGGTGATTTCAGTTGTGTCCTGGGTAAGAATCAAATTAACTTATGCCAAGTGCATCATAGTGAATCCTTTCTACCAAGAAAGCGATTGGAAAATACACCTATATACCAAGCCAAGTATATGGCAAGTTAAGTGTATTTCCTATAAAGTTGTCTAAAGACTTCATTTTTATGCTCACACAGCATACCTCCTGCATAGCATTTCACACATGCTCGGTCCCACTGCATAGGGACCAGAAGAGCCAAATGCAGCCCTGACCTGAGCCCTTTATCACTTGCCCTTCCCTGGAGCTGCCCTGATGCCAAGGTGTGCGATGTCCCCAGAACCCACACAGCTCTCAGGCACACACAAGCCAGAAGTGTGGGTCAGCTAATGTCTATGGAGCTCCCCTTGACAAGCAAAGGCACGAGAGTAGATGTTAAATGCTTCTGCCTTCACCTCCTGGTAGAAAGTTCTGAGATGCCACTCATAAGCTTCCTTAGTCAGGTACTAAGGAAGCCACACTCAGTGGAGACCAGCTCCATACTGTGTCCTCATTCTAGCTTTCCCTTCTCTTTCCCTTCCTTCCTGGTTCACTTCCAAGCGCTCTCACTCCTGCCCCTTCAGTTACATTCTTAAATTGGTGACACACACAGTAAAGAATCCACCCGCAATGCGGGAGATCTAGGCTTGATCTCTGTGTCAGGAAGATCCCCTGGAGGAAGGTATGGCTACCCACTCCAGTATTCTTGCCTGGAGAATTCCATGGACAGAGGAGCCTTGCAGGCTACAGTCCATGGGGTCACACAGAGTCAGACAGGACTGAGCGATCAACACTTTCCCTCTGGCCTTTTGTTTCAGCCTCTACTCTGGGGAAACTCAAGCTGAGACAATGTTGCTCAATGTCCAAAGTACAAGGGAGCTTGTGAAAAAGGCTCCGTAAACTTCAGCATTAGGAGTTGTCTCCATGGAAAAACAGTTTCGTTTTGTCTTTTCTTTATGGTTAGTGCATTTGTTTCCTTCCTGTTTTTTGTCTTTGATTTTCTGTTGTTATTTTAACATTACTTTTGCATGTATGGCAAATCCAACTTTCAGGAAGCAGTAGGATATAAATAACAGACATGTGATTTGTGTCACTTACTTTAATGAGAAGGATTGAGATCGAAGGAACAGAGAAGGCCCTGGCTCATAGAACGAAGAAGCCAGCTAAGGTGTCTTTTTGAAGTACCTCTTAGAGGGAAGATTTATAGAGACAGTACTCAAGATGAGCAATAAATTCAAAGGGAAAAGACCTCTAACTCGACTGTCCTGCCCCATTTCTTAGATTCTCAGCACTTAGCCAGAACCTGGCACACAATAAATGTTTGTGTTGAATGAACAGTGATGGTCCTAGGGATTTCTCTGTAGCTGATTTAGTTTCCTTTGATTGATTGCAGAACTACAAGAGTACATTCAGGTGCTTCCTGAGAGTCTATACCACAGAAACTCCATCAAACCAGCCTCGGAGATGGCCTTAGCCACACAGCCTTGTGACGAGGACATTAACAAGAGAAGAAACACAGAGTGTATCCCTCTGGGCACTAGAAGGTGGCTTAAAACAGCGCCATTCAGGAGGCAGTTCACCAGATGAGACATCAGAGTATCCAGTAGCTCACCAAGATTGAACTTAACATTATAGCAAAATGACATTAAATGGCAGTCCAGCTGCCTCCGATTACAGACCTTCCGAATCTGAAAGTCAGCCAGAGGATACATTTTCCTTACTTCTCACCACTACAAATGGATGGTCACAGTACATTAGAAATTCCAGTGCTTTAAAAACCACCTATCGTTCCCTGCATACTGAAAGTCTTACCATTAACTTGGAGTTCATGAAAACTTATTATGAGCATTCCAACAAGGCCTCACAGAAACTCAGTTACCAAACTCTCATGGTACAGAAAGGAAAAGATACAGATGGCATAGACACCCTGCCTCTAGCTGGTCAATGCAGTCTAAATGGTGACCACCTGGTACAATTATTTTCTTTGAAGTAAACACATTTTCTCCAGGCCTCGTAATCAAATACTACTTCAGAGCAGGTAGTAACATTACTTCCTTTGTGACAAACAATGACAACTTGATTAGGAAGATAAACGCAGCTCCAGTCAAATGTGTTCATCACCAGAGGCAGCATCTCTTGATTCTAAATCTCAGTGTTAGCCTGTAGTTTCCAGTATTCTCAGCAAAGTTCCCTAAAATTTAATGTTTTGTTTGCCCACTGCAAAACTTGGATCAATGTATTCTCAGAGTGCATATGAGGCCTTTTATTAAAAAGATAAGATGAAGTTGGAAAATGTGATTTGTTAAAAAAAAATAACTTCCCATCATATTGTTTTTATAAAATTTAGTCTGTATTATCACTTTTTTAGGGGGTAGGGGTGAGACCTCATAAGCAAACAGGTGATGCTAAGTATATTAATATAAGCTAATTAAGTTATGACCAACCTAGACAGCATATTAAAAAGCAGAGACATTATTTGTCAACAAAGGTCTGTCTAGTCAAAGCTATGGTTTTTCCTGTAGTTATGTATGCATATGAGAGTTGGACTATAAAGAAAGCAAAGCACCAAAGAATTGATGCTTTTGAACTGTGGTGTTGGAGAAGACTCTTGAGAGTCCCTTGGACTGCAAGGAGATCCAACGAATCCATCCTAAAGGAAATCAGTCCTGAATATTCATTGGAAGGACTGATGGTGAAGGTGAAACTCCAACACTTTGGCCACCTTATGTGAAGAACTGACTCATTTGAAAAGATCCTGATGCTGGGAAAGATTGAAGGCAGGAGGAGAAGGGGACAACAGAGGATGAGATGGTTGGATGGCATCACTGACTCGATGGACATGAGTTTGAGCAAGCTCTGGGAGCTGGTGATAGACGAGAGCCTGGCGTGCTGTAGTCCATGGGGTCGCAAAGCGTTGAACACAATTGAGTGAGTGAACTGAATTAATATAAATTAAAATTAGTTGGAGAGTGACACAGAATGCAGAAGGTGATGTTATAGCAAAGGTTAAGAATAGGTCTGTACAGATGGCCAATAGGCACATGAAAAGATGCTCAGCCCCACTAATAATCAGGGAAATACAAATCAAAACTACAGTGAGGTACTATCTCATACCAGTCAGAATGGCCATTATTAAAAAGTCTACAAATAATAAATGCTGGAGAGGATGTGAAGAAAATGGAACCCTCCTACATTACTGGTAGGAATGTACATTGGTACAGCCACTATTGAGAACAGTATGGAGGTTCCTTAAAAAACTAAAAATAGAGTTATTATATGATCCAGCAATCCCACTGCTGGACATATATCTGGAGAAAACTCCAATCTGAAAAGAAACATGTACCCCAGTGATCATAGCAGCGATCTTTACAATCGCCAAGATGTAGAAGCAACTTCAGTGTTCATCAACAGATGAATGGGTAAAGAAGATGTCGCATACATATACAATGGAATATTATTCAGCTATAAAAAGAATGAAATAATGCCATTTGCAGCAACATGGACAGACCTGGAGATTATCATACTAACTGAAGTAAGCCAGAAAAAGACAAATAGCATGTGATATTGCTTATCTATGAGTTCTAAAAAAAAAAAAAAGAAAGAAAAAAAGTATAAATGAACTCATTTGCAAAACAGAAAGAGACTCACAAATGTGGAAAACAAATTTATGGTTACCAAAGGGGAAAGGGGAGGGAAGAATAAATTCAGAGTTTGAGATTAACATATATACACTACCATTGGGGGCAGGAGGAGAAAGGGACGACAGAGGATGAAATGGCTGGATGGCATCACAGACTCAATGAACTTGAGTTTGAGTAAGCTCCGGGAGTTGGTGATGGACAGGGAGGCCTGGCGTGCTGCGATTCATGGAGTCGCAAAGAGTCGGACACAACTGAGCGACTGAACTGAACTGATACATAAAATAAACCAAAAAGTCCTACTGTATAGAATGGGGCACTATATGCAATCTCTTATAATAAATGACAATGGAAAAGATTATCAATATTATAAACTATAAAAGAACTACTTTGCTGTACACCAGAAACACAACATTGTAAATCAACTGTACGCCAATTTAAAAAAATTTATTTTCAAAACAATAGGTCTGTATAAGGTGCTGATACATAACCACAGTTACTGAGCAAAGAAGAAAAAATGCATCACTCACAATAAACCTGCCTTTAAAACATGCAACTGATGTTATAGTTCAAGACGAACAGTTCAAGAGATTTATAGGTTCTCTTACCATTTCCTGATTTATTTAAGAACTTTCTCAATCCCAAACCCTATCCCTTCCTCCTCTACCCATTCACTATCCCCTGAGCACACGCAGTAGCCCCAGGTGCCCCGTACTGAAGTTTTCTGTTCCTACCGCTGTGTCTCTGGCCTCCCGGCACCACACAAATGCGCACACGAGCATGTGTGCATGCACACACACCTGGAGTGAAGGGCCATGTGGTCATCTGGGCATCCCCAGTGGCAGGCACGGGGCCTGGTTCCTGGGCACTTAGTGTTTACAGAGTAAAGAAGGAAATGAACCAGTGAAAGTTAAATGAACTGGAGACAAAAGCCACACGTTGTTAAAGCTGCGAGAGGCATAAGGATATATCCAACCCATTGTCCTTTGTTTGGTTTGTTTTTTTACGGTAAATGAAACCAAGCAGAGAGAGCTGCAATGTCTTGCCACAAACACGGAAACCAATCCCAGCGCTGGTGAATCGTGCATCTGGATCCTTTCCAACAGCCATGGCAGATAGTCCCCTAGTTTGCAGATGGCGAAGTCACTCTGTTTAGTTGCTACTCCTTCGCCCTTTATCTTTTGGCCTTTTAAATCCATGCAATATAAGAATTGCAATATAAGAAAATATAAGAATTAAATGAAATTCAAATCATCTTGGTTAAAAAGACTGGTATTATTGCCCAGAAAAAAGTTGAGTTTGTAAGCAGATTTTAACTGCTATTTTCGTCCTCTGCTCCCACTGCTATATGACTGACAACTGGCCGCATTACAGAAGTCTTCATCAGGTTCTTGTTAGTCACACTACCATTCTCATCTTTTCAGATAAGAAAGAGACCTCCAAATTCAGGTGACATGAACTGTGACATGGTGACCAGGACTGAAACAGGAATAAAAGAGAGGGGCCAAACTGAAAATGTTCAGAGGTTCTGGGGATGCCAACTGTGGCATATCCATTCAGTAGGATACTATGCAGTCTTTATCAATTACTTTTATGAGTAGCTTGTTAGAGCACTGAGAAATACCATTATATTTCATTGTTAACTGAATGAAAGGTATCAAATGGGGCACAAATTATTAAAATGCAGCAAGGAAAAATGACTAGAAACAAATATACTAAAGGATGGTCATTATGTTTCAGTGGTAGAATTAGAGCTAATCTTTTCCTCTTCTATTTTTTCACAGTTTAAAAATGTTCTAAAACATATTTATATTACCCTCATAATGGAAAAATCAAACATATGTAACTTTTCACAGAAATTTAGAAGTTTGTATCAGAGGTTACACAACCAATATTAAATTTTCCTTAATAACATTTTTCTTAAGTTTCCCCGTTCTTCTCTTCCTTCCAAATCCTGACAAAGCCTCTGGTGAGAATGTCTTCTGAGCTTGGAAATAAGGTTCTGGTTGAAGACATAAATTAAGGAAACCTAAAGCCACCTTTTCCCTTAGGGCGTGTTTCAGAAACATACTGAGAAATTCACTCTATTTATTAGAGTGAAGAACTTCCTGCAAAGGCCTTTTACTGCACTTTTTATGCTCTTGGAAAACTTGAAGAGCCCTAAATATTTCACAATCTCTTTCCTGGGTTTGGCTTCTCGATGTGTGTTCAATTTTTTCTCTATGACGGTAAATGGCTTTCCTTTTGAGATCACTGGTTACTCTGACACTAACGGCTCAATTAAATCAGAGATATAACGTTTAGGTACCAGCTATATTAAGAAGAAGAAAATAAGCTCGATAGGAGGGACCCCTCCTGCTACTTCCTAAATTGCTCACAGCACATTCGCCACCCTTTTAAAAAGCCATTTCTTCAAAAAGTACATTACAGTACCTGGTGTGTCCTCATGGCAGGTAGCTTTGCTGGCGCTCAGCTCTCAGGAACTCCTACCAGAGGACTGCATCAGGCAATCACCAAGCAAAGGCCGACAGCTTCACGCTGTCCCTCCTTCCTTCCTTCCTTCCTCTGGGAAAGCTGGACGTCACTGCCTGACACTTGTCAATGGATCTGTGGGCCCCCAGCCTGAACTGATGCCCGGATGAACACAATAAACAGCTGACTGAATTCTTTCCCTACCTCATCTGCACTGTCTGGCCCACTTTTTACCTCTAAGTGCTCTTTCTACGTGGTAGACAGATGTGATCCTTGGAAAGCTGTCTAGGTTTCTAGTGGACTGGAAGAACAAATAAAACTTTGCCGGTCTTAGATTTAACTCTGAGAAAGAGATCAAAGCATCAACTTCGGCAAATGTTTCCAGACCCAAAACAAGATTCCCCTGCTGGAGGGTCCACCCACTTACGAGCAGACTTAGCTCTTCCCAAAGGGAAAAGGAGGTGCTTTCTACTTCTGTTTCCCATGCCTTGGGGTTCTTGAGTGTGCAACCAGGTATCATTCTCAAATAAATGGACCTATTTTTCTCACAATTCCCTCAAACACAAGGCATTACAAGTGACACTACTTTATCCTTAACAAGAGAATGTGTAGATTATTTATTCATGCCCAAACTTTAGAAAAAAATTATCAGAAATTTGAGGTTACTTAGAGAGACATGACCTGGATAATCAGGGTGGTGTGATCACTCATCTAGAGCCAGACATCTTGGAGTGTGAAGTCAAGTGGGCCTTAGGAAGCATCACTATGAACAAAGTCAGTGAGCTATTTCAAATTCAACTGAGCTATTTCCAACTGAGCTATTTCAAATCCTAAAAGATGATGCTGTGAAAGTACTGCACTCAATATGCTAGCAAATTTGGAAAATGTATCACTGGCCACAGGACTGGAAAAGGTCAGTTTTCATTCTAGTCCCAAAGAAGGGCAATGCCAAAGAATATTTAAACTACCACACAATTGTACTCATCTCACTTGCTAGCAAGGTCATGCTCAAAATTCTCCAAAATAAGCTTCAACAGTATGTGAACTGAGAACTTCCAGACGTACAAGCTGGATTTAGAAAAGGCAGAAGAACCAGAGATCAAATTGACGACACCTGCTGGATCACAGAAAAAGCAATGGGATTCTAGAAAAACATCTACTTCTGCCTCACTGACTACGCTAAAGCTTTTGACAGTGTGGATCACAACAAACTGTGGAAAATTCTTAAAGAGATGGGAATACCAGGACCACCTTACCTGCCTCCTGAGAAATCTGTATGCAGATCAAGAAGCAACAGTTAGAATCAGACATGGAATGATGGACTGGTTCAAAATTGGGAAAGGAGTACGTCAAGGCTGTATATTGTCACTCTGCTTATCTAACTTATATGCAGAGTACATCATGCAAAATGCCAGGCTGAATGAAGCACAAGTTGGAATCAAGGTTGCTGGGAGAAATTATCAATAACCTCAGATATGCAGAAGAACCCACCCTAATGGCAGAAAGTAAAGAGGAACGAAAGAGCCTCTTGATGAATGTGAAAGAGGAGAGTGAAAAAGGTGGCTTTAAACTCAACATTCACAAAACGAAGATCATGGCATGGCAAATAGATGGGGAACAAATGGAAACAGTGACAGACTTTCTTTTCTTGGGCTCCAAAATCACTGTAGATGGTGACTGCAGCCATGAAATTAAAAGATGCTTGCTCCTTGAAAGAAAATCTATGACAAACCTAGACAGCATATTAGAAATCAGAGATATTACTTTGCTGACAGAGGCCCTTCTAATCAAAGCTAAGATTGTTCCAGTAGTCATGTACAGATGTGAGAGTTTGACCATTAATTCAATTGAGCACCAAAGAATTGATGCTTTTGAACTGTGGTGTTGGAGAAGACTTTTGAGAGTCCCTTGGGGTTCAAACCAGCCAATGCTAAAGGAAATCAACCCTGACTATTCATTGGAAGGACTGATGCTGAAACTGAAGCTCCAATACTTTGGTCACCTGATATGAAGAGCCAACTCATTGGGAAAGACACTGCGGCTGGGAAAGATTGAGGGCAGGAGGAGCAGGGGGTAACAGAGGGTTAGGGTTAGGGTTAGGGATGGCTTCATTGATTCACTGGACATGAGATTGAGCAAACTCCGGGAGATAATGAAGGACAGAGAAGCCTGGCATGCCATAGTCCATGGGTCACAAAGAGTTGGACATGACCAAACTACTAAACAACAAAGACAGACATGAATAACATACAAGCATAAAAGTAAATAATGAGAGAAAAAAATTCGCTCTTGAGGTATTTCAACCCTTCAACTTTTGCCCACTCTGTGTGCGTGCTAAATAGCTTTAGTCGTGTCTGACTCTCTGCAAACCTAGGGACTGTAATCCACCAGGCTTCTCTGTCCACGGGATTCTCCAGGCAAGAATACTGGAGTGGGTTGCCATGCCCTCCTCCAGGGGAATCTTCCCGACCCAGAGATCGAACCCAGGTCTCTTATGTCTTCTGTGTTGGCAGGAAGGTTCTTTACCACTATTGCCCACTATGATAAACACTAAATACTTAGGTTAATGATGCTCTCTGGGACAGTGTAGAATGCTATTTTGATTCCTTCAAATCATGCAACTCTTTTCCTTGGAAATTTCTCTCTGCTAAATCCAATCTATTGATATGTGTATGAACTTGTACCTCATTCAAATAAAAACATTAGTGGATCAAAAGCAAACCATATTTCTTATGGTTTTTGCTTAGTATAGATTTTGCTTAGTATTAATAAGTGCTAATAAAAAAATCTAAGCAGTCTTATCAAAATGCTGGAGAGGGTGTGGAGAAAAGGGAACCCTCTTACACTGTTGGCGGGAATGCAAACTTGAACAGCCACTATGGAGAACAGTATGGAGATTCCTTAAAAAACTGGAAATAGAACTGCCATACGACCCAGCAATCCCACTCCTGGGCATACACACTGGGGAAACCAGAATTGAAAGAGACACGTGTACCCCAATGTTCATCACAGCACTGTTTACAGTAGCCAGGACATGGAAGCAACCTAGATGCCCACTGGCAGATGAATGGATAAGAAAGCTGTGGTACATATATACAACAGGATATTACTCAGCTATTAAAAATAATGTATTTGAATCAGTTCTAATGAGGTGGATGAAACTGCAGCCTATTATACGGAGTGAAGTAAGTCGAAAGAAAAATACCAATACAGTATATTAATGCATATATATGGAATTTAGAAAGATGGTAATGATGACCCTATATGCAAGACAGCAAAAGAGACACAGATGTATAAAACAGTCTTTTGGACTCTGTGGGAGAAGGCAAGGGTGGGATAATTTGAGAGAATAGCATTGAAACATGTATATTATCACATGTGAAACAGATCGCCAGTCCAGGTTGGATGCATGAGACAGGGTGCTCAGGGCTGGTGCACTGGGATGACCCAGAGGGATGGGATGGGGAGGGAGGTGGGAGGGGGGTTCAGAATGGGGAACACATGTACACCTGTGGCTGATCCATGTCAATGTATGGTAAAAACCACTACAATATTGTAAAGTAATTAGCCTTCAATTAAAATAAATAAATTAATTTTTAAAAAATCTAAGCAGCCTTAACAAGAATACATGAATGATGGCTCAGAACCTTTCCTCCCAAAATCTGGTTTTGCCTCACTCACACAGTCTCACTCCATACCTTACCAACAAAAGCATGCCTGAGCAAATTCATGTGTACATGCCATAAAAGCTAAGTGACAGTTGTCTTCTAGTCAGTTCTTAAACAAATTACATTGGATATCTGTGAAGAGAGGAGAAAGGCAAATGAGCAAGCAGAAGATTCATGAAGCAGCTACGTGCAACCTTCCAGAAACTATGCCTACCTGAGTTTTCCATGTCAAAAGACCAGAATCATAGTTTTAGAAATGGAAGACATCTATGAGATCCTATTCACACCTTCCATTTCTAGGGAAATAGGCTTTAGGGAGGTTTGGTGACTTAATCAAGGTCATACACCTGGTTGGCAGCAGAGTTAGGAACAGAATCTGGGTCTCTGGCTCCAAGAATTCTTTCAATTATACCACAAAAATCTTTATTCCTATAATAGTCTGACTTAAAAATAAACCAACCGGATGAAAATCTAAAGTGGTTTATATTCATACAATTCCTATTTTTATATACAGAATATAATTAACATTATTGAACCTTTTCTCTGTGAATGAAGGTCACTGTTAAGCAGATCGATGATGTCAGCTCTATAATGCAGGGTCTATGAATGCTGATTTGAATTACAGTGTAGGGCCATATGATGACTACTTTTTATGGATTTACTCTTTGCTGTTATTCCTTGCTACTCTGAGGCTCTGCTCTAAGCATTATCCCCTTCCCTACCTTCTAATTCTAAATTCATGTTTTTGAAAGTCTGTTCCCTAGAGTAATATGAAATGTAGACAAATGTATATATTCACTGCAGCATTATTCATAACAGCAAAACCAAAACCATAATCATTCAACATAAGAAATGTTTGAAAGTGAAAGTGAAGTCGCTCAGTCGTGTCCAACTCTTTGCAACCCTATGGACTGTAGCCTACCCAGCTCCTTCGTCCATGGCATTTTCCAGGCAAGAATACTGGAGTGGGTTGCCACTCCAGAAATGGGAGTGAGTAGCAATTTCCTTCTAAGAAATGTTTAGTGAGTAGCAATTTCAAAGAATAGAACATTATGCAGCCATTAAAATTACCTTCACATGAAGAGGTTTTAATAAAATGAACCACTTAGATAATAATGTTAAGTGAAAAAAAAGAAAGATATAAAACTGCAAGATATGAAAAATGTACAAAATCTCAAATCTCAAGAATGTTTAGATTGAGGGAAGTACACCAAGATTGTTTACCATGGCAGGATTACAGATAATTATTAGTCTCTTATTATACCACTATATATATTTCTATTTCTGCAGTAAAAATGTAACACTCAATTTCAGAAAGAAGAATAATAAAAAAATGCATTATATTGGAACATATAACCTCACTGGTCAGAAATATATAAAATAATAATATATAGATCCTAGATGAGAATCTATAGCTCCTGTGACATGGTATGGCTGCATGTGGCTTTAGCTTTCTTCCCATTTTTGGCTGGCTTTCAAGTCTGTCAGGTTGCTGGAGAGTTGAATTGTGAATGAGTAAGGCATTAGGATAGGTATGTACTTAAAGGGGGCAAGAGGATACTGAGAGAAAGAAAGAGAAGGGAGGGAGAAAAGGTTGTGAGTTACTGCTTCTGGACAAGCACTGAAGGACTTTTTCTTTTTGTCACTATTCGGTTTTAGAAGTTTAGAAGCCACATATGGCAGTAACTGTCATTAAGTTACTCAGGTTGATTTATCAGTGGATGAGCATTAAAGACAAATTAACCTCTCTAGCTACCAGGAAGTTGTCTGATTAGCAATTAACTACTGCCTAAAACTGGGAGAGCTGACTTAAAAATGTGAGGAAGTAAAACTGGGGAAGCATGGCAAGAAGCTAAGTGGTTCGAAGCTAATGAGTGGCTTAGTGTAGCATGTTTATATTTGAAGGTATTGGATACTATTTCCAATTTTCTGTCCTGATTACTTTGTATGATGATGACATTTTTTTTTCTGTTAAAGAGCAGTAACTTCATATTTTCTCTTCTTAGAAATAAACTCATTCATATATTCATATATGGGAGGAGGAAGCAGTGTTTTGATTCACAACACACAGCAACATTCATTTATTCATGCATACACACAGTCCCCACCAAACGTGTCACCTCATGCAGGAATGACCAAGGGCAAACTGAGCCTGGAGTGAATGATTTAACAAATAGATGCTGTTTGACTTCTCAAAGGTTCTGAAGATCATTTTTTAAATGTGCCTCAGAAGCTGTGGTACATATACACCATGGAATATTACTCAGCCATTAAAAAGAATTCATTTGAATCAGTTCTAATGAGATGGATGAAACTGGAGCCCATTATACAGGGTGAAGTAAGTCAGAAAGATAAAGACCATTACAGTATACTAACACATATATATGGACTTTAGAAAGATGATAACAATAACCCTATATGCAAAACAGAAAAAGAGACACAGATGTATAGAACAGACTTTTGGACTCTGTGGGAGAAGGCGAGGGTGGGATGTTTCAAGAGAACAGCATCGAAACATGTATATTATCTAGGGTGAAACAGAGCACCAGCCCAGGTTGGATGCATGAGACAAGTGCTCGGGCCTGGTGCACTGGGAAGACCCAGAGGGATCGGGTCGAGAGGGAGGTGGGAGGGGGGATCAGGATGGGGAACACATGTAAATCCATGGCTGATTCATGTCAATGTATGACAAAACCCACTACAATATTGTAAAGTGACTAGCCTCCAACTAATAAAAAACATAAAAAAAAATAAATAAAATAAAATAAAATGTGCCTCTGCCTCTCTAAACACTACACGTCAAGAAAAAAACTCAAACAGTACTTTTAACTGATCTGAATGACAGACAACATCTGTATCTGTTCTTATTCAGCATTAGTGACATCTGCAATAAGAAGGATTAAGGACTTGCCCAAATATGATGTATTTTATCATAATATCCCTATGACAACTTCATACATGAAGAAACAGAGGCTTCAGGCATTAATCGTGCCAGTATTAAGCCACAGCAAAGGCTGGAAACTTAGATCCTCTAACTCTGATCCTGTAGCTATTACCACCGTTTGGTGCTCCAGAATTTATTGATCATTAATTCCATGCCAAAGTATTTGTCCCTAAGGGCCATGCATAGATTAATCACTGCTCAACAACAGTGCAGGTGAGTGGAAAATAATTCCTGAAGGAGGAAAAGTTGAGTGGTGGGAGGTGGCAGATGATGTTTACTCTCACCTTGGTGTCCCCTTGGGCCCCCTTCATCTCATAGGCTGCATCACTCTTCTCATGAATCCACATTCATTGTTAGTCCTTCAAGGTCTAGGCGAACGCCCTCCCCTAAAGAATTCCACTGAAAACTTGAGCCACTTTCACTGTTCCTTTTCTCCACATCCCCTCAGCTTAACTTTAACAGATTATGGATATTATAGAGTGTACGTATTCCAAATGGTCAGCAATTTTTCTCAAGAAGCCATAAATCTATGTCTTAGCTAGATTTTCTCTAAAAGTCATAAATCTATGTTTCAACATAAACATAAAACATAAATCTATGTTTTAGCTAGATTTCATTATGCAAGATCTCTGTTTTCTACATCTCAGATTCCTCTCTGCCGTTTCTACACTCGTCCCTCTTTCTTACAACTGCCAAGCATGTTGCTGTGCATTCCACAAACGCCAACTGAGTGAATGACAACTTGCATGAATATGGTGACAGCCCAGCTTGATTAGTAGTTAGGAGGCTGGAGCTCCAGCTCTATAACTAACTGTGTTATTTTAGACAAGTTGCAGTTTTCTCATTATAGAATGGTAATGGGCAATCCTAAAATGTACATGGATGCATAAAAGACCCAGAATTACCAAAGCAATCCTGAAGGGAGAAAAAAGCAGGAGGCATAACCCTCTCAGACTTCAGACAATACTACAAAGCTACAGTAATCAAAACTGCATGATATTGGCACAAAAACAGACATATGGATCAACGTAACAGAAGAGAAAGCCCAAACATCAACCCACACACTTATGGACAATTAATCTTTAACAAATGAGGCAAGAATATACAATGCAGAAAGGACAGTCTATTCAAGTGGTGTTGGGAGGGTTAGACAGTCACATGTAAATCAATGAGGTTAGAACACATCCTTTCACCATACACAAAAATAAATGAAAAATGGCTTAATGAAATATAAGACATGACAGCATAAAACTCCTTGAGGAGAACACAGGCAAAACATTCTCTGACATTAATTGTACCAATGTTTTCTTAGGTCAGTGTTCCAAGGCAATAGAAATGAAAGCAAAAATAAACAAATGGAACCTAATCAAGCTTATAAACTTTTGCACCATAAAGGAAACTAAAAACAAAAAGACAACCTATGGACTGGGAGAAAATATTTGCAAATGACGCAACCAGTAAGGGCTTAATTTCTAAAATAGATAAACAGCTCACATAATTCAATAACAATAGCCTAAGCAACTCAATTGAAAACTGAGCAGAAGACCTAAACAGACATTTCTTCAAAGAAGACATAAAGACAGTCAACAGACAGGTGAAAAGATGCTAATGCTGGAGAGGATGTGGCAAAAAGGGAATCCTTTTATACTGTCGGTGGAAATGTAAATTGGCATAGCCACTGTGTTAAAGTGTGGAGGTTCCTCAAAAAAAAAAAAATGGAGTTGCCATATGATCCAGCAATCCTACTCCTGGGCATATACCCACCCAAACAAAACTATAATTTGAAAACACGCATGCACCTCAATATTCATATGAGCACCATTTATAATGGCCAAGACATGGAAATAGCCTAAACGTCCACCGTCAGATGAATATACAAAGATGTGGTATACATATATACATATATATGTGTGTATATAAATACACACACAAAATGGAATGTTACCCAGCCATAAAAAAACAAAACAATGAAAAAAAAAACAATGCCATTTTAGCCACATTAATGGACCTAGAGATGATCATACTAAATGAAGTCAGTCAGAAGAAGACAAATAGCATACGATGTCACTTATATGTGGAATCTAAAATATGACACAAATGTACCTATTTATGAAACAGAAACAGACTTAGAGAACAGACCTGTGGTTGCCAAGCAGGAGAGAGAAGGGGTTGAATGAACGGAGAGTCTTAGTTGATGCAAACTAGTATATATAGAGATAGGTAAACAAGGTCCTACGATGTAGCACAGGGTACTATAATCAATTTCCTGTGATAAACCATAACGAAAATGAATGTGAAAAAGAATATATATCCACATATAACACAATCACTTTGCTATACAGCAGAAATTAATACAATATTTAAATAATCTATACTTCAAATAAAATTTAAAACATGGTTATGGGGACAGGGAGCAGATGGACTATTTGAGTTCCATAATCTCTGAGAAGCTTGAAACTTTAAAAATTATTTTGACAGGGCTGGTCATAGCCTTACGTTACTCCAATAGACTGAGAGGAGAGATGACTGAGCATTCCAAAGAGAAGAATGTTAAAAACAAGACAAATACAGAGGCTAAATAACTAAAAGCCCAACAGGCAGAAGAAAGTCACGGTGTCTCTCCCACAATCAATAAAGCAAAGAAGAATCAGAGAGAGTAGTGGTGTCCTGGGCAAGCCTAGACATGTGTATCTACCCTGTGAATATAAACAGGTTAGCAGTCTGAATGAAAATGTGGACAGCTTAATCACCACAAAAGATGCACTGGTGGTTAGGCATGTGCAGAAATTTTTTTTTTTTAGGTTTGCTCTTCTGTTTGCTAACTAAGCTTGAAATCCAATGTTAAGAATGTCAGCACTGAGAGTGTTTAGATCGTGTGAAAGAAAATAAGATACACAATAACAATTCCTTTGTAGAAAGAGAAACAGAAGATGCTGGTATTAAAAAGGGGATTAATACTACTAGTGTTTAACCATTAGAAACCTATTTTCCCATACTTCTTAATCCATTTTGTGGCAGGGTGGGATGCAGAGGTGGTATGATCATTTTAATCAATATATTTCTCCTGAGTAAGTTTAGCTTTATTAAAGATTTTAATAATTCCAAGTAATATGGCACTGGTTTCATTACAATTAGGTTTTAGCTGACAGACCATGTAATAGACAAAACAGTATTACAAGGGAGGTCAATCCAGGCCTTCATTAGTAAGTTCCTTCATTAAAAAGCTCTTTTCGATAATATGAACTTACAGAAGGCAGTAAACCAAAGTGTCCAGTGTGGTGTTAGGGGCTAGGATTCATCTGAGGAACTAAAGGAAAAGAAAGTCAAATTTAACTTGAAACTTTAGGGGGGAAAATGGTAACTCTTTAGAGAAGAAAATTTCTGAAATTAAAAAATAATACTTGAAGCAACTAACAGTTCTTGGATTATTGGATATAAAAGTTTTCAGCTCACATCTAAAACTGAAGTGACACTTTAAAAGATTAAATCAGTAGAAGCACATGGCTGATAAAAGGCCAGAAAAATTCCATTTAAAAAAGAGCAAAAAATTTTAACAGGATTTGATATTTAAGAGCCATTTTTAGAAATCTCTTGATTAAAGTCTTTGATACTAAAACTTCAGAGATGAAACTTACTGCTAATCCATGTTATATAACTTTGAATTCAGTCTACCCTTCATCTTCTATCAAAGAAAAGGACCTAAATGTAACCAAAATCTAAAAAAAAACTTCTTTAGGAAGAAAACATTGTATGTGTGCATGCATGTGTGTGTGTGTGTATGTATTAAAGACCAACATACCTGCTTCATCATAGGATACAGTCAATTTTTCTAGCATTTCTCGGTCAATTGATAGAATCTGCTGTTCAAGGATGGTCTGGTAAGACAATACACTATTTTCTTTGTCTTTCTCGTAGTCTTGAAGGTGCTGTTTAAGGGCCTCTGGGAGTCGAGATTTTACATATTCAGCTGCTGTCTGCAGATAAAACAAACAGTGAACCCCATTAGTATTTCTCATCTTAGGTTTTTCACTTCCCTTTAGGTGCTGTAGTGAGAACTCAAGAGTACTGTGGAACCAGCTCTTTACACAAACATGTCCTTGTCACTGTTGTTGTCATTTTTAGACTCCACTGTACCAAGTTAAGGTGCCAAATACACAAAATCACAGACTTTTAAGAGTTTTCCATCAGGTTTAAAGGTATAAAAGATGCGGACTGGCATTTACGGAGTGAGACCTCAGAGTTTCAACTATTCCACTGAACCTGGAAGGCCCAGTGAGAGTAATTCTACTGGAGATAATCTGACTCACCCTTGTCTAGAATACAGAAGCTAGTAACTCATCTGAGCAGGAAGCCCTCCCATGCTGTGGCGTCCACATCTCTGCTTATATATATATTTTTATATATATTATATATATATATATATATATATATATATATATATATATATATTATTCTGAACTTTTTTCCCTGCTTCTGGACTATCTGCATAATAAACTCTCAACTAGTGGCACCCAAAATCACACACAGTGACTTTCAACCAAGCAAGTGAGCTTCCCTTAAGAGGTAGGAAGGAAGACATCTGAAAAAGACCTTCCCAAAGATTCTGATACATTCTTCTGCTGGACGGAGGCCATAGCATACTTTTCTCCCTTCCAGCTGAGAATCACAGTTAAAGTTAAGTAGAACTTCAAGGGAGAAATTAAGTAATAGAGCAGCATGTATGACTCAGAAGAATGAGTTCTTAAATTCTTAAAACACATCTGAGAATGCCAAGAGTGTTGGCATCTTCTTATAGTGCAGCCCTGCATTATACGTAGAGGGTCTAAAGTTGATCAAATAAATGAAGGCATATATATATATATATATATATATATATATATATATAATTTACAATTATATTCACAATTACTAGAAAACTAAAATAAGAGAAATTGTTAAACAGTATTGTCTCTGGGGTATGGGCCCAGAATAAGGTGAAGACACATTTACATATTTTTTTAAAATTCCCATAATTAAAAACATTATCTTTAAAATATGTTTTTTTGGGGGTAACTTTTGTAGTTTTCCTTCTAAAGGTTAGCACAATTTAGGATGAAAAAAAAAACTTGCCAGAAGAACGACAACTGACTCTCTGGAAAAACCCACTGGGAAGTGATGGGAAAAACTACATTTCAGTCTTCAGAGCAGCCAAATATAGCACACAACACTTCATTTCCAGATTTATATTTAGATCCTCCAAGTTGGTTGCTGATGTAACTACAACTTTAAAATATCACCAAACACCACTCGTTTTCTCTGCCAGCTACCTAGTGCAGAACAAATACAATTATCCCATAAAATGTAAATGGACTAAGCACATTAGTGCAACATATTTAATTCAAGAATTTAATAACAATTTTCTCCTGACAATGGAAAATGAAGAAACACACTGCAGATAACTATTCAAATAGTTATTTGAATAACTATTTCAGAATTCACACTACCTTGCTCTTCAGTGTAACACGTGTCTTTGATTTTTTTCCCTTGGAAATATCTATGAGGAACAAGAAATAATTCCGTAATGCACACTGAACAAGTATTGGTGTATTCAGTTTTACTGAAAGCAAACCACACATTTTCCTCCCATTGTGTCCACTGATATACTCTTCTAATTAAAATCGTGATGTTAAGTCTTGGAACAGAGCCAATATTTTTTACTAAAGTGGAGTTAAATGTTTGCATTTCATTTCTAAAACAGTATCATTTCATGGACAGTCAGCCCTCTTTATCTATAGGTTCCAAATCTGTGGCTTCAATCAGCTGCAGGTGGAAAATATATGGAAAGAAACCTGCCCCACCAGTCTGGGTGAGTGCCCTCGGCCAGCACCAGGGCCCCTCCAACATGGCCCACAAACTTGCCAGCCCGACTAGGCACCCTTGGCGGGCACCAGCATACCCCCACAGTGGGTCTCACTCTACGGGTCATACCAGAACATTTCCAACAGTGGCAACCAGGCCCACAGCAAGGGGACCGTTGTCTTACACCATATACAATAATGAACTCAAAATGGATTACAGACTTTAAGGCCTGAGACCATAAAACCCCTAGGAGAAAACACAGTCAGTATGGTCTCTGACATTGATCTTAGCAATATTTTTTTGGCTTTATCTCCTCAGGCCAGGGAAACAAAAGCACAAAAAAACAAAAGTAAAACTACATCAAACTAGAAAGCTTCTGCACAGCAAAGGAAACCATCAACAAGACAAGAAGACAACCTACTGAACAGGAGAAGATGTTTGTAAATGGCAGATCCAATAAGGGGTTATTGTCCAAATTATATAAAGAAGTCATACAATTCAATTATTTTTAAATCCATTTTAAAAATGGGCAGAGAAGCTGAATGGACATTTCTCCAAAGAAGACACACAGATGGCTGGCTAACAGACACATGAAAAGATGCTCAAAGTCACTAATCATCAGGAAAATGCAAATCAACATCACAATGAGCTATCACCTCACACCTATCAGAATGGCTGTCGTCAAAAAGACAACAAATGACAAGTGGTGGTGAGAATATGGAGAAAAGGGAACCCTTGAGCGCTGCTGGCTGGAGTGTAAGTTGGTGTTCCCACTATGGAAAACAACATGAAGGTCCTTGAAAATTAAAAACAGAACCACGAGGCTTCCTGGTGGTCCAGTGGTTAAGAGTCCACCATGCGATGCAGGCGACGTGGGTTCCATTCCTGGTCCATGAAGATCCCACATGCCGAGGGCAATTAAGTCTGTGCACTGCAACTACTGAAGCCTGAATACCTAGAGTCCATGCTCCACAACCAGTGGAGCCACTGCAATGAGAAGCCTGTACACCACAACTGGACAGTAGCCCCCACTTGCTGCAATTAGAGAAAGGCTTGTATACAACAATGAACTCCCAGCGCAGCCAAAGATGAAACAACATGTTAACTTAAAAATACTATTAAAAAACTACCAAACAATCTAGAAATTCCACTTCTGAGTACTTAACCAAGGGGAGAGAAAACCCACTAACTCAAAACAGCCATATGTTCAGTGCAATACTATTTACTAAAGCCAAGATATGGAAACAACCTAAAAATGTCTGTTGGATCATGGAGAAAGTCCACACAACCATAGGGACAGTTCCAGCAGCCTATCTTGTGTATTTGTGTGTCTGTTAGTCACTCAGTTGTGTCCGACTCTTTGCAACCCCATCCAGTGTAGCCCACCAGGCTCCTCTGTCCATGGGATCAAACCCAGGTCACCTGCATTGCAGGCAGATTCTTTACCATCTGAGCCACCAGGAAAGCATAGCCAAGATATGGAAGTAAACTAGAAGTTCATTGATAGAAGAATGGATAAAAGAAGATCTGGTAAATATGTGCAAAGGAATATAACTCAGTCATGAAAAAGAATAAAATTTTGTCATTTGCAGCAAAATGGTATTATGCTAAGTGAAATAAATTAGGCAGAGAAAGACAAATACTATGTGATCTCATTTACATGTGGAATCTAAAAAGCAAATGAACAAACCAAGGAAGAGAAAAACAAACTCATGGATATAAAGAGGTGGAGGATATAGAATGGGAGGTTAGGTGAAATAGGTAAAGGGGATTAAGAGGTGCAAACTTTAAGTTATAAAATAAATAAATCACGGAGATGTACTATACAGCATAAGGAATATATACGCATTCCTTGTTTTACTATACTATCATTTATTGCTTTTTTTTTCTTTTTTTTTTTTTTTAACAAACTGAAGGTTTGTGGCAGTCCTACATTGTAAAATTGTGGTCAGCAATTTTTAGCAATACAGTATTTTTTAATTACTTTGCCGACAAAGGTCCATTTAGTCAAAACTATGGTTTTTCCAGTAGTCATGTATCGATGTGAGAGTTGGACCATAAAAAAGGCTGAGCACCAAAGAACTGATGCTTTTGAACTGTGGTGTTGGAAAGACTCTTGAGAGTCCCTTGGACTACAAGGAGATCAAACCAGTCAATCCTAAAGGAAATCAATACTGAATATTTATTTGAAGGGCTGATGCTGAAGCTGAAGCTCCAATACTTTGGCCACCTGATATGCAAAAAGCCAACTCATTAGAAAGACCCTGATGCTGGGAAAGATTGAAGGCAGGAGGAGAAAGGGATGACAGAAGAAAAGATGGTTGGACGGCATCACCAACTCAATGGATGTGAGTTTGAGCAAGCTCCAGGAGATAGTGAAGGACAGAGAAGCCTAGTTGCTGCAGTCCATGGGGTCACAAAGAGTCAGACACGACTGAGCAGTTGAACAAAAACATTTTTTAAATAAAAGGTATGTACATTGTACTTTTTTTAGACATAATGCTACTGTACACTTAATAGGCTATAATAACTTTTATATGTGCTCAGAAATAAAAAAAAAAATTGTATGGTTCACTTTATTGCAATATTAGCTTTATTTCAGTGGTCTGGAACCAAACCTGCAATATCTCAGAGCATGACTGTAGCAGATAACACTGTAAAAATTTCGTCTGGTGACAGATGGTTACTGGACTTACTGTGGGGATCATTTTGTAATACATTTAATTGTCAAATGATTATGTTGGACACCTGAAACTAACATATTGTTGTGTGTTAACTATACTTCAATTTTTAAAAATTAAAAAAAAAATTCAGAAAATTCCATAAAGCAAAAATTGAATCTGCCATGCCAGCAACTGTTTACATAGGATTTACATGGTATCTAACAACTATTTACATAGCATTTCCTTTGTGTTAGGTATTCTAAGTGATCTACAGATGATTTAAAGCACATGCATAGGTTATATATAAGTACTACACCTTTTAATATGCAGCTTGAGTGACTTGGGTTTTGGCATCTGAGCGGGTCCTGGAACTAACTCTCTGTGGACACTCAAAGACTACTGTAGAGAGTTCTTTCCACTGGGAAAGACTTTTAAGAAGAACAGAAAGAAACAACTCTAGCAAAATAGAAGCTTCTTTCAAGATATTTCAAGAAATCACCTTTATACTGAGGTGATTCTCTAAGTGGATCCAAATGTCAGTTAAAACCTTATGTTCTAGCAAAAATCTGTGCTAAAAAGTAGGCTGGCTGTCGTAAAAATACCACACGATCTCATGTGTGAAAAATAAAAACACAAAAACCAAACTCACAGATATAGAGAACAGACTGGTGATTGCTGGAAGTGAGCAAAATGGGTGCAAGTAGTCAAAAGATACCAAACCTTCACTTATAAAATAAGTCCTGGGGTTATAATATACAGCATGGTGACTACAGTTAATAATGCTGTATTGCATTGTTGAAAGTTGATAAGAAAACAGATTTTAAATGTTTGCATCAAAAGAAAAATATGCACAATGATGTGTGATTAACTAGACTTACTGTGGTGATCATTTCACAATATACACAAATATTGAATCATTATGTTGTACACATGAAACTAATAAGTCAATTATATCTCAATAAAAAAACAGGCATTCATGTTATTAACTGAGACTGTAATTATGGCACAAGTAATAGTACAAAGAGCAGCTTAAATTTTAAACTTTCACTGGAATTCTAAAAGTGAAGTGAAAAACAAAATTAAAAAATAGGATTACTTATCTATTCTTTCAACATTGATAAGTGCCGTCTAGTCAAGGCTATGGTTTTTCCAGTGGTCATGTATGGATGTGAGAGTTGGACGGTGAAGAAAGCTGAGTGCTGAAGAATTGATGCTTTTGAACTGTGGTGTTGGAGAAGACTCTTGAAAGTCCCTTGGACTGCAAGGAGATCCAACCAGTCTATCCTAAAGGAGATCAGACCTGGGTGTTCATTAGAGGGACTGATGCTGAAGCTGAAACTCCAATACTTTGGCCACCTCAGGTGAAGAGTTGACTCATTGGAAAAGACCCTGATGCTGGGAGGGATTGGGGGCAGGAGGAGAAGGGGATGACAGAGGATGAGATGGCTGGATGGCATCACCGACTTGATGGACATGAGTTTCGGTAAGCTCCGGGAGTTGGTGATGGACAGGCAGGCCTGGCGTGCTGCGATTCATGGGGTCCCAAAGAGTCGGACACGATTGAGCAACTAAACAGAACATTCTCATAAACTATTCCAGAAATAGTACTTTGTTACAATCTTGAGTCTTGCATTTGTGTGGCACTTTATACTTTTCTCAGCAACTTAGGTGGCCATCATTCTGTGTCCTCACAATAAGTCTGAGTGAAAGTAGGCAGAATATGGGCTTCCCTGGTAGCTTACCTGGTAAAGAATCCACCTGCAATGCAGGAGATCCCGGTTTGATTCCTAGGTTGGGAAGTTCCCCTGGAGAAGGGGATAGGATACCCACTCAAGTATTCTTGGGCTTCCCTGGAGGCTCAGATGGTAAAGAAACTGCCTGCAATGTGGGAGACCTGGGTTTGACCCCTAGCTTGTTGGGAAGATCCCCCAGAGGACAGCATGGCAACCCACTCCAGTATTCTTGCCTGGAGAATCCCCATGGACGGGCTACAGTCCATGGGGTTGCGAAGAGTCAGACACAACTGAGTGACTAAGCATAGCACACAGGTAGATTATGGATTTGGCCAATCCTTCACATCCTTCAAAGTGGGCTCAAGTGTTACAAATTCTGTTAGTGAACCCATCTAATAGCAGCCAATAGTCTTTCAAGTATTTATAGAGGTACAGGTATTTTAGCTCCCCAGTTTGGTGGATGTAAAGACTGTATCTTACATATCATTGTAAGATAAAAGAATTGCATTCCCCCAGCACCAAGTTCAGTGCTCTGTACCACAGAAGCTTAATATCTTTACCATATCCAAGAATCAGGGACTTTGAGATAGCTTTCAGAGAAAACTTCCAGACAATTCACCATTCCTTGTTTGCAATCAGAACTTCCTTTCATGACTCAAGAAAGGTGTGGTCTTCTACTGGCAAATGGAACTACACTTAGTCTTTAATTATTATTGGAGCCATTATTTTAGGAAATAAACAACTTAAATCCACAGCATCATCCACATGCCAACATGGTCAGTTGTGTACTTCATATACCAAGCTGCATATGAAGCTCTATTTAACAACGTCCTCTCCATAGCTGTTTGATCTTCTCCATTCTTGCCTTTATTTCTTCATTTGGGAATGAACTCAATTCTGCTAGGGGCTCTCTGAGCAGTCACATAGAGTGCCTCAGGGAAGTGTTTCTGAGTGAAGGGTTGCCTTGCGGGGTGCTAACGCAGCCCGAACACTCAGGTTTTGCTTAGCTGAACTGCTGAGTAGGTTCCCAAGCATACCCCAGGAGTTGGCAGAGAAACCTCAGGGCAGAAAGTGGATGATACAGGTTCATGGGTTCTTTTGGTTATAACTGGGAAGATGATGGAATAAAAAGATGGGCTACAAGTTTTGAGACCATGCAGAAAAGGTGCCCAAAACTCCTTCTTAAGGAATTTGCATACATTTTTATTACCCATGCCAACTTCATTCTAGAAGACAGTAAAAGGCTGGAATAAACCCTGTAAAAAGATTCAATGAGTGAAAAAGATAAAAGAAGCAGAAAAATTAAGGATCTAAATTCTGGGAACCTACTAGGTAGAATGCTCATACTGGTCATTATGCAAAAACACTACTAACTCTAACAGACGTATGTTCTTTAAGAAATAACCAATGTCTATGAAATCATTTTGCAGGGCATGGGGAGGAGTGTGCAAAAATAAATAAATAAATAAACTAGTGTATTTTAAAAGCTGCTAAATGCTTCACAGTTCATCTTAAAAAAGAAAATCTGTCAGCCAGCCAATTCTAATTAATTGAGTGTCTGCTGAGTGAAGCACATTAGATTTGACACTGCTGGGAGAACAAACCTCTGCCACAAACCTGCAGTTTTAACATGCCAACACCACAGAGCTGAAACATTGGAAAAATGCATTTTACAAACCAATACAAAAATAGACGTGGATCTTGAGATAAGTTACTATTTGTTTAACATATGAGCTATGGTAAGTGTCGAGCAGCCTTTAGGGAGAGAAATTAAAGACGGCACAAGAAAAAGAATCAGGAAATAATGCTGATGGAGTTTAAGGATCAGTTTCGAGGTTAGAAGCTCTTGTTGGAGGAAAGAAAAGCAATCTGTAATGTAGTGAATGTGACTTCATGGGGAAGAATAATAAAAGAAGTTGATGAAACTAGGAGTATGAGGCAGCTGGCAGGTGAAGAAGTTTTAACCCCCTGTTAAACCAGGGAGTTCTGACTTGTAGAGATTAGTAAGAAGAAACAACTGAAACATCAAAAAGTGAAAAAGTGAAAGTGAAGTCGCTCAGTCGTGTCCGACTCTTTGTAACCCCATGGACTGTAGGCTCTTCTATCCGTGGCATTTTCCAGGTAATAATACTGGAGTGGGTTGCCATTTCCTTCTCCCGGGGATCTTCCTGACCCAGGGATCGAACCCGGGTCTCCTGCATTGTAGACAGACGCTTTACCACCTGAGCCTCCAAGGAAGTCAAAAAGAGTGAATAAATTATCAAATCTTGTTTGCGGAAGAATGAAATTTGCTTGAAATTGAGTTTACAATGCATTGAAACAGAAAAACGATTAAAGCAAGGAGACAAAAAGCCTGAAGTAAAGGAAGACTGGCCTTCTACACTGTGATTGGAATATAAATCAGACAATCTTTTTGGACAAGCAAATGAAAAAGTGGAACCAAAACTTTAGTTTACACTTTTAACTTAGTAATTGTCCTTCTGAGAATTGAAGAAAAAGTTAAAGATGAGCATAAAGAGTTGTGTAGCAAACATGTTTATCAAAGTATTATTCAAGATAATGAAAATTTGTCTAGAATGGCTGATTACATTATAGGATAGCTGAGAAATGGAATACAATGCAGCTATCATTTAAAATCATGTTATGAAAGAATACTAATAATGTGAGAAAACGTTCATAATGAAAAACAGATTACAAAGCAGTTTGCTTACTACACATATGAGGCTGAATTACACTAACGTATCATTAGTTATCTCAGACTAAAGAGTTTGGTTGATATTTCTCTATGCAGTTTTCTTCATTTTCCAAATTTTCTAAAATAAAAAACAGAAAAATGATTGACTATTTTCTGGGTGCCAAGCATTGTGCTGAATGCTTCACAAGTGTTTGCTTATTTCATCCTTTCAACAACCCTTACTGGTTTTTATAGATGAGGAAACAGACTCAGAGAGGTTAACTAATTTATCCTTGGTATACAGTGAGTGGTGGATTGGTGCAGGAATCACCAAACACTTTTGAACCAGAGAAGAAAAAAAAAATATTTTACAAAGAAGACAATGCCTACTGTGGTCCCTTTCTTTGCAGGGTAAAGCAGCCCCAGGCTAGGCTAAAGCCCTTGAGAAGAGAATGAGAGCACAGAAGCAAAGCCTGGTGACTCATGGAAAAGAAAAACCCATAAAATGGCCTCAATGTTGCAAAACTGGAAGCTAAAGATGATGGAGATGCTATTGAATATAATGGGAAAACAGAGTAAAGTGAACATTAAATTTACTTTGAACATTTAACTGTAAGTCTGAAAATGGTCCACCTCTGTATTTTACAGAGTTATCTACTACTCCCTAAAAAAGACAAACCTCCAGGAGGAAAAGTATTAGATTTACATTAGAAAACTCCAAAGAAAAATATCATACTAATGATTTTGGTTACAAGTTTCAGAGAGGCAGAAGCTATTTTCAAGAAGATATTAAGTGATATTGAATTCTATTCTAATGCAGCCTCCATTAGGGAAAGATCATGAGTAAATTAGAATTATGTTCAAATCACTTTTAGGATTTTTCTCTAGGAATCTGCAAAGGGCAAGTTACTATTCATTTTAATTTTAATAGATATAAAATAAAAATAGGCCTCTGATGTCCTTAACTATGGAAATATGCCTTACAATTTTTATTTAATATTGCATATTTCATAGATGTGGGAAGCTTTCTTGCTGCCTTCTTTTAAATCAAATGTTCTATTTTACAACCAAGTCTAAGACCCTATATGCTGCTGCTAAGTCACTTCAGTTATGTCCGACTCTGTGTGACCCCATAGACGGCACCCCACCAGGCTCCACCATCCCTGGGATTCTCCAGGCAAGAACACTGGAGTGGGTTGCCATTTCCTTCTCCAATGCATGAAAGTGAAAAGTCAAAGTGAAGTCGCTCAGTCGTGTCCTACTCTTCGAGACCCCAAAGACTGCAGCCTACCAGGCTCCTCCATCCATGGCATTCTCCAGGCAAGAGCACTGTAGTGGGTTGCCATTGCCTTCTCCCAAGACCATATATATAAAATGCAATTTTACATTTAAAAAGTTAGGTATGATATTTAAAGGAAATGTGGTATTCAAACTCAATAAATTCTCACTTAGAAGATATTTTCAAAGCCAAGGAATGGATTTTATCATTAACTGTGTAATGAGTTGTGTTGTAAATGAGGATCCTGATGTAAAGACCCAATTTTAAGCAACTTTGAAAAACCAACAGATGAGATTCTAAGATTACAAAACCTGGAAATTCATCTTAAGAAGAAATAGCCACTTTTGCCTCAAGGATGGTCCAACTGTGCTTTGCCAAGATAAAACAAATAAAAAGAAACTTTGGAATTTTACTATCTTTCAAAGTATCTGATTTTATAAATTACCCTTCCCCTTTCATTTAATGTATGTATGTGCACACACACACACAATGTAATCTGGCAGAGACACATCCTCAAGCTCCACTGAAATGAATGGGACCAATAATTGATGCCAGTGCCTCTCGGTTTATATTTACATAGCAGGTATGCTTGCCTTGGAACACACACTGCTACTGTTTCTGATGGGAGTGTCAATCATGGATGGACACAGGCTTCTAAGACTGGATCAAAAGGAGACTAAAGCAAAGGGCTGATCCTTGGACCCGTGCTAAGGGTAAACGCACACTAATCCCCCACACAGTAAGGTGCTATCTCTGGCTCCGAGGGCATCTGAGCAGTGACCCTCTGGGGAGAGGAAGACTTTGACACTGAGGGGGACACACAAGGGAGGTGAAAGTGGGGGATCAATTCTGTAAATGCAGGGGAGTAAAGAGCTGAATTTTAGGAATAGTAAACTCAGGGATGATGGCTACGTAATCAGCAGATAGAGGAGATAGTTCAAAATTCGTGCCACGGGAAGACAGGGAGAGGAGGGAGTAATATTTTTATTGCAGACAAGGTTGCCCTGCCCTTGAAGGGAGATGAGCGTGCATGTGCTGAGTTGGCAGGAGCCAGCACGGACCACAGGTGAATTTACTTAGGTCCACCTTGGCATCCATCTTTCTTGGGGGAACATATCATTAACTCTTGACAACAGCTCTTTGGCTGCAGGCAGTTCAAAACAACGTCAGAGTGAGTGTCCTTGCCCACTAGAAGAGGACAGAAAGCAAGGGAGTTGTTCCTTTCTCTCACCTGCCAAGAGCATCATCTCTTGCCATTTTTAGTCTTTGCCACTTCTAACCTGGAGGGGTTATTTAAATAAGAAAAGCATCTTTCACAGGACCATCTTGCATTTCAGAATTCGTAATTATGCCTCAAGGAGGCAAATTTGATTCCTTCTAGACACACAGCATCAGGAAAAAGTCTCAGGCTTAAACCTGAAGTATGTAAAGGTTACCCTATGCTTATTATGGAGATTCGCAATTGCCCTGGAAAACCAAAGCTGTGGACCTGCAAATGCTAGTCAGTCGGGTGGCAAAATGACCATAGAGGGTGACTCAATATGTCAGGGACATGGAGCCATATAATCTATCCTACTTAATGTGGAAATTAAATTTTTCATTTATTTTAAATATTAAAATGACAGCTAAGTTATATGTTTTTCAGGACAATTCCTCTGGGGTTCCTCAAGTGGCAAACCTTTGATAAATAACTATCAGTCATCTGACTCACATGTAATCTGGGACATAGTCATGTGCTAGCGCCAAGCATACCATAGTGTGAAAATATAACACAAACTCCATCTCCTGAAGGGTGGTTTCCCTGATGACAGACGATGTTTTTTAATATATATATGTATATAAATATATATATATATACACACACATACATATATAAATCATATCATATGATATAAATCAAATCATATGTATCATATATACATGATACAATAAGATATCAAATACGTAGTTTAGCCATGTGGTCCATTTTCCTAAGCTTATTATCTTGGGTCAAATCTACATTCACACTCTAAGGGGTTAAAAATGTATCTCTTTACAGTCTAAAGAAAAGTGGCAGTTATTTCACCACTACTACTACCAAAGTGATGATTAATAAACTGGATCTCAGTTACCACACATATTTGAGAGTCAGGGGAACAGATCATACTATACCAGTTCCATGACTATACTAGTTCCTTCTTTTTATTTTCTTAAAGCACATAAACACATTTAAGTTCTCCTGAGAGATGGCAACATAAAAAAGCCAGCCAGTAGAGTTATTTTTTTTTATATAAATCTGTTAGGAAAACAAGTGGAACCCAGCCAGAGTGGTCTTCTTAAATCTGTGTAATACGTGAGTTCCTATCTCTTCAGCAGTTATAAAAAGACATAATTGTTTCATATTCTATATACTTGAGATCTATAGAAGAAAAATGTTTACAGACAGGAAAATGTTTCCTATTTCAAAGGAAATTATAGTTAATTACTTATAAAATTCCCTTTCATTTCAGAATGTTGGGGCTAGAAAGCCTGAGGAAAATTTAACTTTTATGAGCACTATTCAAGTGTATTCTAGAAAGTTCCACTCATAATGCTAACCAAAAAATGCCCTTGGTGATTCAGGAAGCCAATGGGACCAACTGTTATAAATGAATTATAAAACACTCATGAAGAATTCATCAAAAACAACTCTGTAGCTATGACAATACAGCAGTCTCTCAGGGAGGCAGCCGAAGCACAAGGAGACAAGACGCTCCTTGGCTGGCACCAGGGCCGGAGGACCCCTCTTGGAACTCACCTGACTCCTGCCCATGGCTTCCTATCAGGCTCGTTTGGGAGCACCTCCAGAGAGCTAGTGAGGCCACGGCGGCAGGGAAGCTGAAGGCTGATGCCAGTCACTGGATGTCCCCAGTCTGACATGCTTGGGGGAAGTGTCTTCAAAAGCAGCCTGAAACTTAGGCTCCTTGTATGTGCAGTGGGAGACTGGATAAGGGTCCATCTTTCTGTCCAGGAATCTGGTCTTCTGTAAATGTGATTTAAGGATCCAAAAAAGGACCTCTGCCCCCAAATCATTTTCTCTTTTGACTTTGAACCCTGAAATTCTATCATTACAACTTTCAATCTCTGGTTTACATCAGTTCTTCCCTTTCCCAAAAGGCAAATATTTTAAAGAAAATTAACACAGCAAGAAATGTTCAGTCTCAGTGAGGACATGTTGATTAGAGTTTTACATACAGGGAAGGGGAATGAGAGGGCTTCCCAGGTGATGCTAGTAGTAAAGAACCTGCCTGCCAATGCAGATAGACATAAGAGATGTGGGTTCGATCCCTTGGTCGGGAAGATCCCTGGAAAAGGAAATGGCAACCCACTCCAGTATTCCTGCCTGGAGAATCCCATGGACAGAGGAGCCTGGCGGGCTACGGTCCATAAGGTTGCAAAGAATCAGACACGACTGAAATGACAGCATACACGTACGCATAAAGGGGAATGAGAAGCAGAAAAGCACCCAGGGAAATTCCTGGAAATAAGAGGTAAAATTGTCAAGTGAAGGTCAGGAAAGACAAACGTTGTCTACTCTGATATTTAACCATGTATGGAGGAAAACACAAAAATCTGTACTGTTTGAAGGTTTAATTTACTCTTCACCACCACTGGCTCCACCTGCAAGACCAACTATCGAAACTATTTTGAGGCTAACCTGAGAAGGAAAACATAATCTGTTGCATTTCACATGTTGATCAACAAAGAAGGCATTCAGTGACATCCACAGCACATTATTTAAAAAATTTTCTTGTTCAGGTAGGAGGTGTTGCTAATGTGGCGCAAGTGTCTTCTAGAACAAAAGCCACTGCTCCCTCGGCAGGGCTGCCCCAGCACTGTCCTGCATCAGACCCCTCCTACAGTTCTGAGTCACTTCACAGTGTCTCCATCTAGCCATCTAGTTGCCTCCTCACTAGTTTGTGAGCAACGAGCAGGGAGGACAAAAGTTTTTCACATACCAAGATCTCCCCAACATCTAACCCAGTGCAGGGATGCCAGAAGAAAACAATGGGGAAAGGGTGCTTTCAAAGTAGGCTTAGAACCTTATGAGTGATAATTCTGTATAACCACAAACATGAAAAAAAGGACCAGGTTCCCTGTGTTTCTATCACTCTGACATTGGTCACAGGCTAGCAATGCTGTACTGTTTTATATTTCTTAAGCACCAAATCCTGTTTAATTCCACAGAAACAGGACAGCTGCTTTGGGCAGAGCCAAAGCTTGTTGCATCTCAAACCAAGAAAGTGTTTCCTATGATTTTTGTGTAATTTTGAACCTAAATGAAAATCTGATGAGAGCCATGGATCCTCTTCCCAAGCACGTGCGCACACCCACACATACACATGTACACTCCAGAGTCCCATTTTAGGAATCCGAGTATGAAGCTCATGAACCAGGTCACAGTGAAGGCTTATTAGATCCATGCCTGCAGGAGAAGGGCACCAGGTACAGGGCTGTAGTTTTTGTACAAAATGATGTGGTTAGACTTGACTGATATTTCTCAAGGGGGTACACCAACCAACTGCTTCTGAAGCACCTGGGAGAGGGAGGGGGTTGTCTTAAAAATGTATAATATGGCTTCTGCTTCATATTCATTCAGTAAATCAAGGTATTTCAGAAGGCACCCTAGAATCTGCTTTTTAAACTCATGCTACATTTCAGCAAGCTTACTGAGAAGTGAAACCCACAACACCTACCCCTGAGAGTTCTGATTTTTTAACACTTAGTCACATGTATTTTCACAGTTAGACGGCATTCTGATGGACGTCCGGAGTTGTACCAGACTCTCCACAAGGGCCTCTGCATCCCCCAGGACTCAGTTTGGCAAGGAAGTATTTTTAATTCTTTTAATAACCTTGACAGCGTGCAGTGACATTCCCATACTGCCTGTCTACCGTTGGTGCCCCGGGCTTTTCTTTTTCCTCCATCGAACTGCAAATCTGCTCAGCCTCTGAAAGGCTAGCCCTCCCTAAAGCAAGCTAAGTGACCTTGAGTCCTTCTGATAGCAGCAGCACCTGGAACCCTTTTCCAACAGCTTGTGGGCAATCAAGCAGATCTCGGCAAGCTGTGTGAAACAGGCCACAGAATGACCTGTGGCAAAGCACCTTGAAAACACCATGATTTCCTCTTGACCGAGCCTGGGCATGATCAGAACACTGAGCTGACCTCTGCTGGGGACAGTTAGTGGAACTGGGAAGGCTGGGGAAGAACAGCAAAATGCGGCAGAAAAGAAAGCAAATCAGCATTTCCAGCACTGTTGCAGAACTTTGCATATAGAGTTTGAAAGGTATTTTAGCAAGAGGAAAATGGGATACCTAATTGCATGGAAAAGCTATAATTTCAGCAGTGAATGCACCTGCTTGCGTAAATATAAAATGACATTTTAAAATCTGAATGAGCAAATGGCTGAGAGAAAATGTACCCTTTCCCGAGTCCTGCTTCAGTTCCACATGATGACAGCTGGATGGGCAGGCAGGCTGTAGTGGGGTAGAACTAAACCTTTCGATGAATACACCAGGGTTCACCGTGTGCCAGGCACTGTGCCAGCCGCTAGGAATAAATGGTGGGTGCACATCAACAGGCCTCTGCCCTTAGGAAGTTTGTCATCTAGTGGCGAGATAAGAATTAACCAAATAATCACTTCGGTGTAGAAGCAGTACTGCTCTACGGAAAGGAACAAGGTTCTTTGAGAGGATCTAACAAAAGAATGGAAACAGCCTGGAAGGACAGGTTTCCTGGGAGAGTGACACTCAGTGGAGATCTAAGAAATGATGAGGAAGGTCACAGCTAAGGAGGGTCGCAGGATGAAGGAAGGAAGGAAGAAGTCAATACAGGTGGGACACACAGTCTATTTTATTGATAGGAATTTGCCAGAATGCGGATAAATGAGAGCCACAGGTGAATGAAGGTTGAATTTATAGGATACAGGCCTTCAAGATGGACGTGTGCTCTGAGATGTTAAGATACCCAGTCACTGGGTCTGTTGGGGAACATGAGCGAGGGCCCAGTGTTCACTACACCTGCCCAAACAAAACCAGCAAAAACTTTCTGTTGTTGTGAAGGTGATATTAGTTTCTGAATTTCTATTCATTAAAATGGCTTTTATAAAGAATCTGAGTTAAAACATCACTAATTATGAGAGAAATGCAAATCAAAACCACAATGAGGTATTAGTTCACACTGATCGGAATGACCATCATCAAAAAAACCCACAAACAACAAATGCTGGAGACGAGGTGGAGAAAAGGGGACCCTCCTACATTGTTGGTGGGAATGTAAACTGGTATAGCCACTATGGAGAACAGTATGGAGATTCCATAAAAAACTAAGAATATTCAACTACCATACGACCCAGCAATCCCACTCCTGTGTGTATATCCGGAGAAAACCATAATGTGAAGGGATGCATGCCCACCAAAGTTAACTGCAGTGTTGTTTACAATAGCCAAGACATGGAAGCAACCTAGATGTCCATCAACAGAGGAATGGGTAAAGAAGATGTGGTACATAAAACACAATGAGATATTGTGCTGCTATGTATGTGCTCAGTAATGTCCGACTCTTTGTGAACCCACTGACTGCAGCCCACCAGGCTCTTCTGTGCACAGAACTTGCCAGGCAAGAACACCGCAGTGGGTTGCCCTTTCCTTCTCCAGGGGATCTTCCCAACCTGGGGATCAAACCGGGGTCTCCCATGTTGCAGGCAGATTCTTTACCTTCTGAGTCCCCAGGGAAGCCTAGTGAGCAACTAGTGTGGTTTGATTTTCTCTTCCTCACCTCATCCTCACCCTGTCGCTTCTCTTTGTTTAATTCAGGTCACTGGTACAGTCTCAGCTCTCCTTCCATGTTACCCTCAAGCGTTGAATTTACACCAAGTTTTGACCTTTTTACAAAAATATTCAGAGTTATAACATATCTGGGTGTCTTATACAAGTGATTTCTTTCAAAAGTCAGCTAAAACAGCATCAATTGATAAGTATAATTTGATTGGAATCATTTGTCCCAAGCTGTAAAATTTTTGCCCCCAAATTCAGAGAAATAAAACTAAAATGAGCTTTTCTCTTTTAAGAAATGTATGTCTCAGCAGGGTAATAAGGAAGCCAAATGGCCGTTCCACTCCAAACTCTTCATAATTCTTCTGTGTTGATGCATGATCCTATTCCATGCATAAAGTTCCCCACAAACAGAAGAGTAGGAAAGAAGACTCAAATGCATAGTGTGGCCTAGTATTTCCCACAGAGAGAGACTCAGAAAGATAAAATCTGAGTAAATGAGAGAGTATTCCCATCTTTAGTGTTTCCACCTATCAGGGAGAAGGGGCTGAAAAAATCATAAGTAATGCAATTCGCCTTTCTAGGTGGGTTGGGCCAGCTCTTTAGTAGGCATATATTTAACAGTTATCATTTATTGAGTACTTACTGTGTGCCAGGTACTATGTTTGGCCCTTTATATAAATTACTTTATTTAATTCTCACCACAACCCTGAAAGGTAGGTATACTTATAGATGTTTTACAGATGGGCCCCTACGTATTTCCTACAGTCCTTGGCTCTTCAACAGAGTCTACAGTGTCATAAATATTTTGTGTAGGTAAATTTTAGGAAATTGAGACTAAGAAAAAAAGATAGTAAAGTTGAGATGAAGCCCAGGGATAAAGCTGAGACACAAAATATACGCCTTAAGATTCCTTTGATTTGTTAGTGATGAATTAAAATCTGAGTCCCCAGCACCCAAAGCAAAGAAATAAAGGCTATCATCTTCACAGGTTATAGTGTCCTTAAAATATAAGAAGAATCCAAATAATGCCTATGGAAGACAATATTAATCAATTAAAGAAATATTCGCCATTGTGCCCAGACATACCCTGAGAATTCATATCAATACAGTGCTCCAGGCAGCAACCAATCAACCAAAGTTAGCACAGGAGATGAAATGTGTTCATGAGCCTTGGTCTAAATCAAGGGTCGCAAACTACAGTAAAAACACCTACTTTGTGAATAAAGTTTTATTGCAACATGGCCCCTCTCAATTGTTCACATATGGTCTATGGTTGCTTCTGAACTTCAGTGGAAGCATTGAGCTATTGAGATAGACTTTGTGAAACAAAACCTAAAATATTTACTGTATGACTCCTTATAGAAAAAGTTTACTGAACCCTGATATAGATGCATTATCAAACTAAAGCAAAATTAGCAGGCGTGTGTGTGTATACAACTGACATTGTTTAACTTACATTTATTATTTGCCCTTATATATTGAACAATGTGATGGGTTTCAGGTGTATGAAAATAAGTTGTACAGAGTTGTTACCATGAAAGAGCTCTCAACCTAGTTACAGAATGACTAAACAGATAATCACAAGATAATTTGATTGGTTCTAAAATATAAGTACATATGATTTGCTGTGTGAACCCAACAAAGTGATTTAAAATTCTAATATCCCAGAGAGACTTCTTCAGCATTCTAATGCTTTCCACTTGACCACACAACCTAAAAAGTCAGAAAGAGTCTTGGAATTACAGTCCTGCAGCAATCCTCAAAGGAAATGAGTGGATAAAAATGTAACCAGACAATATAAAGAGTGGCTGCTTCAACTTGAAAAATGAAAATGTCCCTAGGCATTCTAAAAACAACAGGCAACTGGTGATGCCCCATAAAAAACTAACTTAAACAACTTTGGATTCTCAAAACTGTCATTTGTTGGGAACCACATAATCATGAGAAAATGAACAAGGTTCCAAAGAGACATGTAAAGTTTAAATTGGGATTCACAGGAGATTGGCAGAGACATAACAAATTCATAATTATAGTAATCCACAGCTGCTTCAACCTTAGAAAATAATGAATTGCTTAGTGAGGGCTGTTAAATGGCAAGCAAAAACCATCTGCTATGGAGGAGTGTCTTATCTTTAGGTCCTATAGCCAGACAGTCCATATCCAATAGAGACTCACCTCAAGATCTAAAATTGCAACAAGCAACTTCCAAATGTCATAAATCAGTATGGAAATTGTCAGACAAGAAAAAAACATAAACTTTGCCATTCACAATACTCAATTATTAATTGCCTTTTATCCCCCAAGATAGTACCTGTGATTCTTCTTCAAAACATATTGATCTGAATGCCTTAGGATAAAGAAGTCATTAAATAAGTCAATATGACTTATGACACCCACTCAATAAACCAAGCTTTCTTTTCTAACACAAATCATATGTCCACATTCAGGCAATTCAATACTTAAGGTGAGTAGAGTGTTAGAAGACAGGTAGTTTGCCATTTCTACTGTGAATAGTTATTTATAAATTGAGCTGGGAGCTCTGAAATCTTTCCTTCAGAGACGTATGAAATAAAATTTTATATATAATACATTTTAACTTAATACTTTAATGGTATCCTTTCAAATAACTAGATAAATTCTCAGGGCCCCTTTTTTTGGTTCTTCAGTTAAAGAAAAAATTAAATTTGGATATATGTGTGTGTGTGTGTGTGTGTCCTATGTAATTTTTCAAATGAAAGTTGTATACATGATAGCTTGATTCTGTAATACCTCATTTAACAAGTGCCATCAGGGAATGAACAGTTCCACATAAGTGAATGTCCCATTTAACTCAACTTCACAGTCTAAATGATGAAAAATTATTTTAACCTCTTTTCATGGTAATGTTTCTAAACTGAAACACATACTTCTGCAATTTTTCAAAGAGTATGCATGGAAGAAAATCCAGTGGGTTTTTTTTTTTTGGATGATTTAAGGTCATTTTTTGGAATATGAAAGGAGGGTTGAAATGTGCACACCTCCTGCATATAAAACTGGCTCCCACACCAAATCTCCCTGATACTGTAAGAGGCTCTGGGTTCTCCTCCATAAGCAGATAACCCTACTTCTAAGCAGCTACTTTATGCACAACTGTCTACCCTAAAGACCAGGAAAATGTTTCACCTTTCTAATGGAAAGAGGTAGGTGTATGGGTTTTGTGATGTTTCTTCTTAGTCCTTCTTTGTTAACCTCCTGGTTCATTATAGTGCTTCAGACGGTTGAAATGCAAAAATAAGGTCTATCCATCACATAAGTGCAATATAAGAAGCCAGAAATATGAAGAATGAATGGATATTTACTTTTTATTAGAAGTTATAAAGAACTTCCCTTTAGAATCACATGCTCCAAGAAAACCCATCAAAAGGCATGAAGTGTTATCTTTAAAATCTATTATGTTTATAATGCTCATGGATGGGTCAACCAAAATAAGGAATTCTTATGAAAATCTAAACGGTGCTGGTATGATTTGTCTTATGAAAGTTACACAGCTTTACATTCTGACCTAAATATTCATTAATTGAGCCAAAACTGAAACTACACATTTCATCTCTGGTTCTTTAGCACTGTGTACAGTATCAGGCATTAGGTAGGCACTCAGTAAATGCTTGGTGAATGAATGAATCAAAAGACTCTGGTGTCACAGAAATATTTTTAAAATTCAATATCCAAATTTTAGATAATCAGTTTACTTTAAATTACTTAAATTACAACAGTTATTCTTCTCCATTTTATAACAAAAAAATTCATAAGCAATTTCAGATGTCAGAGCTATATATACTGGATGGACCATTTGCTCTAGAATCTGTGCCACTATTCTCTTTATGAACCGAAGCAATTAGAAAAGCAATTAGAGTCTGGAAAGCTCCTAAAGCCATAGTTTAAATATTTTTATAAATAAGCATTATAAAACTTTTAAGTTTTATTCTATCACATACTGGAACAGATAAACAACATTTACTTCCATATATCTTATTTGCCCAAATAATGTTTTAAAACATTACTGGTGATGGACCAACTTCTTAAAATATTAAGAAAACAAATGTACAAGAATGAAAGGACAATACCAAGGAGTTTTTGGTTCTTCCACTCTGCTTCTGGAAACCAACATGAAACAGTGAAAAATTCCATATTAATGAACAACAATCACCTTAACTTCCATATGGTTTTGGTTAAGCATGAGCCTTAGGCTCATGTGGTTTTGGTTAGCCTTAGGCTCGTATGGTTTTAGGCTCATATAGTTTTTATTTAAGCATAAGTCTTAGGTTCATATGGTTTTGGTCAAGCATGAGCCAGCTGCAAAAGATTGAAAGCAGGAGGAGAAGGGGAAGACAGAAGATGAGATGGTTGGATGGCATCACCGATTCGACGGACATGAGTTTGAGCAAGTTCCGAGAGTTGGTGATGGGCAGGGAAGCCCGGGTGCTGCAGTCCATGGGGTGGACAACTGATCAACAGAACTGACTGAAGCATGAGCCTGTAGTTACCCTTTTGTCCACCAGATGGCATTCATGAACCAAGAGAAATACCTAAATAAAATGATACTCAAGAGGAAAACAAAAAACATAGTGAAGGATGGCTGTCCTCTTCTTGACTAGATGAGCAGTTGCTAAAATTCGATTATGATAAGCAGATGACTGTCTGTACTGGGCTGCAAAGCAAGCCTAGTAATTCATTCATCTATGCCTTCTTGTAACATAGTGACCATGGGTTAACTAGCTCCTAGCATTATGGTGAATATAGAGAACAAGAAAATCCTTGCCCTCAAAGAGCTTATGATTTAAGGAAGCAGATGAGTGGCAAACAGGTAACTACAAACGCGAGCAGTAACTACAAACAATAAATTCTCTAACTGAGAAGCCTTGCAGACACCATGTCAGAGGGATGTACAAGCTGAATCTTGAGAGATGCTAAGAATGAGCAGAACAATGGACTGGGTAGTAATCCAGGCAGAGAGCACAGCCCACACAAAGACAGAGGCACAAAAAAGCCTAGTATGTTTCCGGCTAAAATTGGGTGTAGGGTTGCAGTGGACTGTACCAAAGGGGAGGAAAACGAGGAAATAGAAGAAGATTAAGAACTAAGAGCAGACTGGAACCACTTATGTATACTTAGGAATTTTCATTTTAACTTTAATTCTATGAAAATAATAAGTAGGAATAGCTAATATTTATTAAAAATCTTTCTAATGTTGAACACTAGGCTAACACTCAAAATGTTTACTTCTCATTATAACTCTCAAAAATATGTACTACTTTTATACCGATTTTTCAAATAAAGCCAAAAATATCACTTAACTTGATTAGCTTAGTAAATAGTAAAGCTGGAATTTCAACCCAAGTCACTATTTGCTTCTAGTCCAAATTATTAAATCCATAGCTTGAAAAGCTGGCAAGGTAATGCTCAAAATCCTTCAAGCTAGTCTTTAGCAGTATGTGAACCGAGAACTTCTAGATGTGCAAGCTGAATTTAGAAGAGGCAGAGGAACCAGAGATCAAATTGCCAACATCTGTTGTATCACAGAGAAAGCAAAGGAATTCCAAAAAACATCTGCTTCACTGACTACGCTAAAGCCTTTACTGTGTGGATCACAACAGCAAACTGTGGAAAATTCGTCAAGAGATGGGAATACCAGACCACTTTACCTGTCCCCTGAGAAATCTGTGTTTGGGTCAAGAAGCAACAGTTAGAACAAGACATGGAACAACAGACTGGTTCAAAACCTGGAAAGGAGTGTGACAAGGCTACATATGGTCACCCTGCTTATTTAACTTCTATGCAGAGTACATCATGCGAAATGCCAGGCTGGATGAATCACAGACTTGAATCAAGATTGTTTGAAGAAGTATCAACAACCTCCAGATATGCAGATGATACCACTTTAATGGCAGAAAGTGAAGACGAACTAAAGAGTCTGTTGATGGGAGAGAAAGAGGAGAGTGAGATAGCTGGCTTAAAACTCAACATTCAAAAAACTAAGATCATGGCATCCAGTCCCATCACTTTATGGCAATAGATGGGGGAAAAGTGGAAACAGTGACAGATTTTATTTGGGGGGGGGCCTCCAAAATCACTGTGGACAGTGACTGCAGCCATGAAATTAAAAGATGTTTGCTCCTTGGAAGGAAAGCTATGACAAACCTAGACAGAGTATTAAAAAACAGAGATCACTTTGCCAACAAAGGTCTGTATAATCAAAGCTATGGTTTTTCCAGTAGACATGTACGGATGTGAGGGAGGGACCATAAAGAAGGCTGAGCATCAGAGAACTGATGCTTTTGAACTGTGGTCCTGGAGAAGACTCTTGAGAGTCCCTTGGACTGCAAGGAGATCCAACCAGTCAGTCTTAAAGGAAAGCAGATCAAACCAATCAATCCTAAAGGAAATCAACCTTGAATATTCATTAAAAGGAGTGATGCTAAAGCTCTAATACTGTAGCCACCTGCTGTGAAGAGCTGACTCACTGGAAAAGACCCTGATGCTGGGAAAGATTGAGGGCAGGAGGAGAAGTGGATGGCAGAGGATGAGATGGTTGGATGGCAACCACCTCAATGGACATGAGTTTGAGCAAACTCTGGGAGATAGTGAAGGACAGGGAAGCCTGGCATGCTGCAGTTCATGGGATTGCAAACAGTCGGACATGACTTAGCAACTGAACAAGCTTGAAAAAGACTTCTTGTAGAGTCTACAATACAAACACACCCCTAAAGTGTTTTAAACAAAAGAATGGACCACCATGACTATGATTTAAAACAGCAAATGGGGCGGTAGTGAGGAGGATGCAATAACGTTAAGAAGATTCTGCCAAAAGGAAATCTGAGGTAGATAATACTAAGTTAATCATATTAAGTTAGACAGAAACAGACAAATTATTTTCAAACACACTTGCCTAAGGATGCCTTAAACTGACTTTGTCATATTGAGATTAAATGTTGTTCTTTTTTTTTTTTTTTAACAATTTCCAGACTGCACAGTTAACTATGCCTTGTTATTTTGTCGCTAAGTCATGTCCAACTCTTTTAACCCCATGGACTGCAGCCTGCTAGGCTCCTCCGCCCATGGGATTTACCTGGCAAGAATACTGGAGTGGGTTGCTATTTCCTTCTCCAGGGCATCTTTCTGACCAGGGATCAAACCCAAGTCTCCTTGAGCCACGAGGGAAGCTCTAATTGTACTTTGGGGCCTTATAAAGTAAATATTTCTTAGAGAGATTCCAAGGTATTATGATTGAGTCAAGTTTCAGTCATTCATTTTTTTTCCCCAGCTTGAGGTATAATCAACATGTAAATTTGTAAGATATTTAAAGTGTACATCATGGTGACTTGATATTTTTTTTTACAATGTGAAAGGATTCCTCCCATTTAGTTAATTAACACATCCATCACCTCATATTTTCCTCTTCCTTCTCATTCCCTTTCTTGTCCTTCTTCTTTTGTGGGGGTGGGAACATTTAAGTTCTACTCTCTTAGCAAATTTCAACTATACAATCTAACTGTTCTTTAAGTGGGCAATAATAGGGAAAGTGTTAGTCACTCAGTTATGTCAGACTCTTTGTGTGACTGACTCTTTTGTCTCTCCATGAATTGTAGCCCGCCAGCCTCCTCTGTCCATTGAACTCTCCAGGCAAGAAAGCTGGAGTGGGTTGCTTTTCCCTTCACCAGGGGATCTTCCCAACCCAGGGATCAAATCCAGGTCTCCTGCATTGGCTGGCAGATTTTTTACCATCTAAATTAGGCAATAATTGGGAAGAGGTGGCTTAAAATGACCTATATGATAACTTACTTTTCTTACACACTTGGTGGTAGAAGGAAAAACTATAACATTCTTGTTGAGTTACCTTATAGATTTGTGAATCAAATATGATAGATGAATCTAAGAGTGAGAATGCATGAAGAAATGGGAGTTACTTTTCTCTATGACTTTAAAAGAATAGTTGAACCAATTTACGGATGCTACTTTAAAAACTAAATTTCCTAGCAAGTTCCCAGCATTCTAAACAGTATGTCGTTGGTCTGTTTAGGTTCCCACTGTGAACTCGCTATAATAACTGTTTCTCCCTACTACCCACCTACTTTCAAAACCTGTGGAAATGGCTAGGCATGCTTTCCTTGGGGAAGTAATTCTAGTTCATAGTAAACTATGGGGCAACAAAGTTTTCCATTGTTCTAGCTTCCTCTGGAAGGAGTCCCCAACAGGACTATGAAACACGGGTTCCTGTTCACATTGCAATTGGCCGGCTCTGTGGCTATGTGCTCCTGCACAGGGTATTAACCTCTCTGACCTTCGGTCTCCTCATTGATAAGGTAGGGGAGAGGGCTGGAGGGAAAATGCTGGGTTGGAGGATCTTTAAATTCCTTCCTGTCTGAAATTTTATTACATGAATTTTTAAAATATATGTATGTTTGCAAGTATTTAATGTTTCCCTCTGTCACACCAGGTGGCTCCGTGGTAAAGGATCGACCTGCCAACGCAAGAGATGCAGGAGACATGGGTTCGATCCCCAGGTTGAGAAGATCCCCTGCAGGGGGTACTGGCAACCCACTGCAGTATTCCTGATGGGGAAATCCCAGGGTCAGAGGAGCTGGGCGGGCTACAGTCCATGGGGTTGCAGAGAGTCAGATACAACTAAGGGACTGAGCATACACTCACACGCACACATCTGTTAAACCATCCTATTTGGGAGGTGCTCATGAGTAATTTAAGGCAGGATACCAAAAAAATCTATAAAACCTATATAACCATAGAACCCGAGAATTTACTATAATTCAACAGACTAATCACACAGGAGAAAATAGTAGTTTACAAGTTGCTTACATCCGTTTTGCAAACTTTCTGTTTTGCAGGTATACTAAGCAGTAATCTCTCAAAGTTAAATAGTACAAGCCTAATGAACAGAAGGCACATTGATTATCCAGATGGTTAAAAATATGCTCATATTTTTGTATATCATTGGAACAGAAGTAGTTTAAAAACCTCCGTTAACTTCAGTGACTTAGCAGCCATCCATCGGCAGTGCAAAGCCATTACTGAATTAACAGAACCAGCTCAGAAATCAGATGGCTTCAAATTCCTGCTGACAGTTAGCGACAATGAACAAATCCATTTATTAAATAACAGCAACTCTCTTGTTGAGTCTTAACTAAAGCAGCAAAAACGAGACCTAGTGTGACAGATTTTCAACATCATAGGAGTATAGTGTTAATAAGCAGTCATGATTTAAGAATGAAGCAGGAAAATACTTGTAAGAATTTAAAAATGGCACTTTAAGGCAAGCACTAAATGCTAGTCCTTAAAAAAAAAAAAAGACTGACATATCAGACTTAAACCATACAACTCTTCATTTTAGGTAGATCTATACCTATAAAGCCATGAAATTAAAAGATGCTTACTCCTTGGAAGGAAAGTTATGACCAACCTAGATAGCATATTAAAAAGCAGAGACAATACTTTGCGAACAAAAGTCCGTCTGGTCAAGGCTATGGTTTTTCCAGTGGTCATGTATGGATGTGAGAGTTGGACTGTGAAGAAAGCTGAGAGCCAAAAAATTGATGCTTTTGAACTATGGTGTTGGAGAAAACTCTTGAGAGTCCCTTGGACTGCAGGAGATCCAAACAGTCCATCCTGAAGGAGATCAGTCCTGGGTATTCATTGGAAGGACTGATGTTGAAACTGAAACTCCAATACTTTGGCCACCTCATGCCAAGAGTTGACTCATTGGAAAAGACCCTGATGCTGGAAGGGATTGGGGGCAGGAGGAGAAGGGGGCGACAGAGGATGAGATGGTTGGATGGCATCACTGACTTGATGGACATGGGTTTGGGTAAACTCCGGGAGTTGGTGATGGACAGGGAGGCCTGGCGTGCTGCGATTCATGGGGTCGCAAAGAGTCAGACACGACTGAGTGACTGAACTGAACTGAACTGAACTGAAACCTATAAAAGTATTCAGCAGTAATTATGTATTGAAGAACTTAGAAAATATCCTGAACTTGTGACATAACAGTTTCCATAGCTCAGTGACCCTTTATGCTAATTCATTGCCCTTTGAAGCATAAAACATTGTATGAATCTAGAATTTTAAAAATACTACAAAGTATTGAAGTGATTTAACCTGAAAACAGGCATTTTATTCCTATTGTGTCAAAGAGTTCCCTTATGTGGTTTTGCATTCTTTTATCATTAAAGAAAATGGATGATAAATGAGAAGTGTTTTAATTCGGAGATGACTATGAAATGAATTTAAATTGTTTTACTAGCTCCTGGGAAATACATTTTATTAAAATTTATTCAGAGTTTACTTTTAATTCTGTGAGACTCTGTAAATACTTGGAGATTTAATTATTTCAAACAAAAACATACAAGCTGCTACTAGAGGTAAAAAAAAAAAATGAACCGAAATATTTTGGTGAATACAATGAAAATGCTCACAAGTGCTACTACTTATTGAACATTCAGTATGGGCCAGAAACTTAGCTAAGAATCATACATGTATATTCCTGCAATGAAATTAAACAAAAAATTAAGAAAAAAATCTACTTGGCCAGTCCCAAAATCACACTAGATTGGCTCTCTTGAGTGAAATTCATCCCATTTCAGAGTTATTCTATAAAACACTGCATAATTATTACTCCATATGGGGCTCCACCTACATGAAATAAAAAATGAAAGTAATTTAAAAGGTCATGATTAATAATTACATTGACCAATAAATTAAACTCTCCTAAAAAAGAAATAAAATAATATTTGGCAGGATTCATTAAGTGATCCATTAAGTGAAAGTTGTTCAGTCATGTCTGACTCTTGGCGACCCCATGGACTACACACTCCATGGAATTCTCCAGGCCAGAACACTGGAGTGCACAGCCTTTCCCTTCTCCAGGGGATCTTCCCAACCCAGGGATTGAACCCAGGTCTCCTGCATTGCAGGTGGATTCTTTATCAACTGAGCTATAAGGGAAGCCCATTAAGTACACTAGGAAACATAAATCGCACACTATTTCTAATACTTCATATTTTAGGATATTTTGCATTACAATGAACCTGCCAGTAGCTATCTGGTACAGTTACACAATAAAATAACTTGTATGTTAAGAAACAATTCTGTTGATGCTGCCACCATATTTCAAAACATAAGACAAACACACCATTGGGAATACTAACCATCTGAGAAACTCTATTCACTTACAGCTGTTTAGAGAAGGCACTACATAAATTTCTTCACATGTTGTCAGACTAAAAACTTAGGACTGAATGAATCTTGAGCCATTAAAACAATGTCAAAAAAATCAATGAAAATTCTCTCCCAATTCCCCGCACACGTCCATTATAATAGAGGAGAGGGAAGAAACAGACAAACAGAACACCTAGGTAGACTCCACCTCAAATGTGACTCAGAAAGTCTTAGGTTATTACGGGACCTTCGAATCTGTTTCTTCAACAGGACTTGTTAGCCACTGGGAGGGCAAGAGTGGCCTAGGCCACAGCGGCTAGCACCTCCAACTTTACTGGATTGTCAAAATGTTTCTCTGATCTTTCTACCATACAGTAAAATGTGAACCATTCAAAGGGAAAAATGCATTCTTTACAAGCAGATTTAGTGCAAGGGCCTGATGATATTTTCCAGCAGTGGAACAGCTAGTAATTAAATATCAAGGAGTTAATGACCTGGCTGACTCAACAAGCTTTGATTTGGTGCAATTAAGACTCCTTCACTAAAGCTCATTCTTCTCTGGGGTCTCTGAGGTGCAGAGCTCCAAGTCCCAGGACAAGTCGCTGGGAAAAGCAAACAGAGGAGTAGCAACTTCTACTATTTAGGCAATGCCACTTCAGTTCTGCCTAGGTATACGCCATCTCCGTATTTTCCAGCGTCTCCGCTGCAGCGCAGATTTCTGGCCTGGCAAACTGGAACTGATGTATCACTGTTCTTTCGACCACACAAAACCAAACATAAGAGCCAGTTATATACATATGCTTACACAAATGTACGCAGCTAGTCACTCCCCAGCCTACTTCCTGCCAGAAAGGTTACCCCACAGCTGTCACAAATCCCATTATTCAAAGATGTAGCTTGAGGAGAGATTAGATTAATGGATTAGAATCTAAACTACATCCTGCAAGATGAGATAATTACATGATTGTCAATATGAAGTTCATTTGCAATTAAAAAAAAAAGTTAACAGTCCCACAGACAACAGGTTCTCATGACTTTAAGGAAAAAACATTGTATAGAAATTGTCTTGTTCACTTTGAGCAATGACAGTGAAAAACCCTCTCCCCAGAGACTTTTTTTTAGCCACGAAGGAAGCAAGGCACCAGACATGAAAAAGAAGAGATGGAACAATCTAGACTCTCCTCAAAGTCTTACCAGTTTCGTTCCCTGGACATTCCAGCAGCCCAGGCTTCAGTGAGTCACACCCAGGTCTTCACAGGTGCATCAACTGCGCACTCACCCTTTTACGGCCTGTAACTTACCTTCAGGGTTTAGAGTGTAAGGCTTTTGTTTTCAAATAAATATTTTGTCCCTGTCTACATATATTTATATGATGGAACACAACACAACCATCAAAAATGATGTAAAAGAAGTTTTAACAATGTGAAAAATTTACAGTACTGCTCCCTGAAAAAATGTTTACCAAACTGTCCTTCTGGTGTGAACTCACATACACATAAACCAAGGATGTACACCACTACACAGAAGTACTATCAACAGTGGTTCTCTCTGGGTAGAGGAATTACATGTGATTTTTTTTTTTTCCTCACGTTTTTTGTATTTTTGAGGATTTCTACAATGAATACATATTACTTTAACAAAAAAAAATTGGATGAAAAAAAGGGAAAAAGGAAGAAAATACAATAGGTATAGGTGGTACCATGGGAACACTGAATGTGCTATCTGTTAAATTAACCTCCTTAAATGTCAAGCTTCCCTCCTTTCCAATCATTTTGACTCTGGTCACAGCAGGAAACCTACCAAAAAGGCATGTGTGGTAGGGCAGAGCAGAATAGGCACAGATGTAACCCACAAAAAAATCAAAGTCTGAAAACAGAAGAGGCAGCTGAGAAGTACACTATATAACACCAGCCCAGAGAGGGAAGTCATGAGGCATGCAGTTTAAACATACTTAATGGTTTTCACTTTTTAAGAAACTGATCATCTAAATTTCTTGTTTTTCATATCCTCAACTTGCCAACTTAATTTTAAAATTAATAACATGCTAAAGTTGAAAACATTTGCTTTTGTTACCTGTTAGCTTTAGGAAAAAAAAAAAAGACCAATTCCCTGTAGGAAGAGGATTAATGACATATGGTAATTACACCATTAGGCTGAAATATCCATAACAACATAAACCTCCATTAAAAACATTTCTCAAGAGGCACTTTTATTAAAGAGAGATGCAGCCATTTTAAATTCATAAACAGAAAGTTTTGGGTCAAAACACCTTTTCTCTGTAGACTGTCTGAAGTCATTTGTTCCACCATTCCTGGCCCAGATTCCAGATAAAGAGAGAAAGTTAGGTTACAGCCCAGGCAAGTATGTGAAGCTCTCAATTCAGGGGAAATTGTCAAGGCAACAAAAAGAATGTACACTTTCTATTTGTGTGCTATAAATTCTTGGTCAGCTGTGGGTCATTTCCCACCAAACTCTCAGGCTCCGAAGTCTCCCATTCTTGCAAATGATCAGTGGGTTGGGCATATAGGGAGGTTGAGGACACTCAAAAGAAAGACAAGGAAAACTGATCAAGAGACAAGAAATGCAACACAGTAGCACCCTCACTCTCCTCTTTCCTTGGAGGTATTTTGCACCACATATCATCAGGTGTCCGAAATTAACTCCTTTTTTTTTTCTTTTGGTTTTCTAATAAATTTATTCTTTTTAAAAATTTATTTTTTTTACCAATCTGGTTTTTGTTCCAAGTTCCTTATTACTTGTTTTCTACTTGTCTTAATTTTATAAACAATTTAAATTTTTTTCTTAAAATAGGTAAATTAATAATAAAAATCATTTATTCAGGCCATAATATTTCAAGTGCTAATAAAATAAAAATGAATTGTTTCCTATATTTCTAAACAACAGCTGTACTCAGTTCATAATCAATACACAATACAAAACTACCATGTTTTAAAATATGATGTTATTAGAATCCCTTTTAAAATTCCATCAGAAAAATAAAACATTTAGGAATGAACCTGACCACAGAGGTGAAAGACTTACATGCTAAGAACTAGAAAACACTAACAAAAGAAACTGAAGATGATTTAAAGAAATGGAACAATATTCCATGCCTTTGGATTTGAAGAATTAATATTGTTTAAATGGCCATACTACCTAAAGCAATCTACAGATTTAATGTGATCCTTATCAAATATTCCATGCTGTTTTTCACAGAACTAGAGCAAATAATCCTAAAATTTACTGCATAAATTGTACCAGTGTTTTCTTAGGTCAGTCTCCCAAGGCAACATAAATAAAGGCAAAAATAAACAAATGAAACCTAATCAAACTTATAAACTTTTGCATAGTGAAGGAAAAGATAAACAAAATTAAAAGACAGCCTATGGAGTGGGAGAAAATATTAGCAAATGGTGCAACAGACAAGGGCTTAATTCCAAAACATACAAATAGCTCGTACAACTCAATAACAACAACAACAAAATCAGATAACCCAATCAAAAATGGGCAGAAGATCTAAACAGATGGTTTTCCAAAGAAGACAAACAGATAGCCAATAAGCACACGAAAGGAGTTCAACACTAAATCATCAGAGAAATGCAAATCAAAACTACAATGACATACTAGCTCACACTGGTCAGAATGTCTATCATTAAAAAGTCACAACAAATGCTGGAGAGGGTATGGAGAAAGGGAACCCTTCTACACTATCGGTAGGAATGTAATTTGGTGCATATGGAAAACAGTATGGAGATTCCGCAGAAAACTAAAAATTGAGTTGCTATATGACAAAAGAATCCCATTCCTGGACCTATATCTGGACGTAACCTTAATTTGAAAAGATACATGCAGCCCAATGTTCACTGCAGGACTGTTTACAACAGCCAAGATATAGAAGCAACCTAAATGTCCATCAACAAACGAATGGATGAAGAAGATATGGTGTGTGTGTGTATTTCACACACACAATCGAATATTACCCAGCTACAAAAAGAAATCATTCCATTTGCAACAACATGGAGGGACCCAGAGATTATCATACTAAGTGAAGTAAGTCAGACAGAGAAAGACAAACCTATGACATTGCCTAAACCTGGAATCTAAAAAAAAAGACACAAGTGAACTTATTTCCAAAATACAAAGAGACTCACAGACACAAAAAAACAAAATTCTGGTTACCAAAAAAGAAAGGAGGGTGGGGGGATAAATTAGGAGTTTTGGACTAACATATACACATTATTATGTATAAAACAGATAGCAAACAAGGACCTACTATATCACAAGGGACCTATGCTCAAAATTATGTAACAAACTATCAGGGAAAAAAATCTGAAAAACAATATACATATCAGTTCAGTTCAGTTGCTCAGTCGTCTCCAATTCTTTGCAACCCCATGGACTGCAGCACACCAGGCTTCTCTGTCCATCACCAACACCCACAGCTTACTCAAGCTCATGTCCATAGAGCGGGTGATGCCATCCAACCATCTCATCCTCTGTCGTCCCCTTCTCCTCCCACCTCCCATCTTTCCCAGCATCAGGGTCTTTTCCAATGAGTCAGTTCTACACATCAGGTGGCCAACGTATTGGACTTTCAGCTTCAACATCAGTCCTTCCAATGAATATTCAGGACTGACTTCCTTTAAGATTGACTGGTTGGAACTCCTTGCAGTCCAAGGGACTCTCAAGAGTCTTCTCCAATACTACAGATCAAAAGCAGCAATTCTTTGGTGCGCAGCTTTCTTTATAGTCCAACTCGCACACCCACACATGACTACTAGAAAAACCACAGTTTTGACTAGATGGGACTTTGTTGGCAAAGTAATGTCTCTGCTTTATAATATGCCGTCTAAGTTGGTCATAACTTTCCTTCCAAGGAGCAAGCATCTTTTAATTTAATTGCTGCAGTCACCATCTGCAGTGATTTTGGAGCCCAAGAAAATAAAGTGTGACACTGTTTCCATTGTTTCCCCATCTATTTGCCATGCAGTGATGGGACCAGATGCCATGATTTTAGTTTTCTGAATGTTGAGCTTTAAGCCAACTTTTTCACTCTCCTCTTTCACTTTCATCAAGAGGCTCTTTAGTTCTTCTTCACTTTCTGCCATAAGGGTGGTGTCATCTGCATATCTGAGGTTATTGATATTCCTCCTGGCAATCTTGACTCCAGCTTGTGCTTCATCCAGCCTGGTATTTCACATGATGTACTCTGCATATAAGTTAAATAAGCGGGGTGACAATATACACTCTTGACATACTCCTTCCCCAATCTGGAACCAGCCTGTTGTTCCATGTCCAGTTCTAACTGTTGCTTCTTGACCTGCATACAGATTTCTCAGGAGGCAAGTAGGGTGGTCAGGGGTTCCCATCTATTTCAGAATTTCCCAGTTTGTTGTGACCTACACAGTCAAAGGCTTTGATGTGGTCAATAAAGCAGAAGTAGATGTTTTCCTGGAATTCTCTTGCTTTTTCAATGATCCAACTGATGTTGGTAATTTGATCTCTGGTTCCTCTGACCTTTCTAAATCCAGCTTGAACATCTGGAAGTTCACAGTTCATGTATTGTTGAAGCCTGGCTTGGACAATTTTGAGCATTACTTTGCTAGCTTGTGAGATGAGTGCAATTGTGCAGTAGTTTGAGCATTCTTTGGCATTGCCTTTCTTTGGGACTGGAATGAAAACTGACCTTTTCCAGTCCTGTGGCCACTGCTGACTTTTCCAAACTTGCTGGCATATTGAGTGAAGTACCTTAACAACATCATCTTTTAGGATTTGAAATAGCTCAACTGGAATTCCATCACCTCCACTATATTTGTTCACAGTGATGCTTCCTAAGGCCCACCTGACTACACATTCTACTATGTCTGGCTCTAGATGAGTGACCACACCATTGTGGTTATCTGCGTCATGAAGATATTTTTTGTATAGTTCTTCTGTGTATTCTTGCCACCTCTTCTTAATATCTTCTGCTTCTGTTAGGTCCATAACACTTCTGTTCTTTATTGTACCCATCTTTGCATGAAATATATATATATAACTGAATCATATACATATAGTATGTATATATACATACACATAGCCTATAGGGCTTCCCTATATGTATGTGTGTGTGTATATATATATGCATACACACACACACACAGAGCCTATATATATACATATATATATAGGGGCTTCCCAGGTGGCACAATGGTAAAGAATCTTCTTGCCAATATAGGAGATGCAGGTTGAAGCCCTGAGCCAGGAAGATCCCCTGGACTAGGAAATGGCAACCCACCCCAGTATTCTTGCCTGGAGAATCCCAGGGACAGAGGAGCCTGCTGGGCTGCCGTCTGTGGGGTCATACAGAGTCGGAAAAGACTGAAGCAACTTAGCAGCAGCAGCATATCACCAATGCAATGGACATGAACTTGGGCAAACCTGGCAGATGGTGAGGGACAGGGAGGCCTGGCGCATGTGGTCTCAAAGAATGAGACACCACTGGGCGACTCGACAACAGCAACACACACACACAGAGTACAGGGAACTGAATTCAATATCCTGTAAGCCACAATGTTAGAGAATAAGTATATTCGTATAACTGAATCACTTCAGAAATGTACACCAGAAATGAATATGACATTGTAAATCAATTGTACTTTAATAAAAAATAACAAAAAACAAAATATGTCACTAGAAAACAAATGCAGGTGTGCCTCACTTTCTCAGCTACAGTAAACTTAAAAAGAGAAACTGAATTTATGATAGTCATACCCCTTCATGAATGGGGTATGACTTTTTTTTTATAGGAAAAAAAAAAATCTGTTTTGCAAATATTAGGTTTCACAGGAGGGCTTCCCCAGTGGATCAGATGATAAAGAATCTGCCTCGATCCCTGGGTTGGGAAGATCTCCTGGAGAAGGGCATGGCTACCCCCTCCAGTATTTTTGCCTGGAGAATTCCATGGACACAGAGCCTGGTGGGCTTCAGTCCATGGGACTGCAAACAGTTAGACAGGACTGAGCAATTCACACACACACACGTTCCACAGTGGTAGTTTTTTTTTTAAGGGGAAGAACACGAGCACTTAGGCTTTTAAGCCTATCCTAACAGTGGGTTAGGTGCTTCCATCATTTTCATCACTTAACACTCAAAACCATTTCACAGAGGAACCTGATGCACAGAAAGAGTAAAATCCCCTAGGGTCATTTGGCAGTGACCGCTGGGGCTCAAATTCACACCCACTTCTCTGCTTCAAAAGACAGACTTTTCTAATACACATGACTCTCAGGAATATTGCAGTAGGAACAGTCACATCATAGGACATTTACCCAAGCAGGGACACAGGTAAGATGTCATGAATCTTTGCCTCAGGATAAACGAACTTGGGGAGAACAGTTTTGTTGACCAAGATCCATCATAAGCATAAAACTCAAAACCAGCAAATGGCAATGATAATAATTCATCAGATGTGAAGGTTTTTATTATAAAAAAAAATATTAAGGTTTCTTCACTTATCCCCATAACACTCCTGAGAGACAGTGAGGCAGGTTTTAACACTACCCTCTTCTTATAGCCAAGGAAACTGAGGTACATAAGGCACCAAAGTGACTACTCAAGAATAACCGTTAGTGAGGGGCAAAGCAGGAGCCAGAACCCACGTTTCTTAACGTGCCATCCGTGCTACTTCTCCTGTGTCATACAGCATTCGGGAAATGGTTTTTATCCAAATGAAACTGACAACTGATAGTCTCAACAGGTGTCAAGCATTCTCTCCAGTCCACACTTTAAGCAGCTTTTGCATTGCAGTGGAAATACAGGCTCTTTCTCAATTCATCCCATGTCTGTCTGGCCAAATTATTCTATTTCACAATATGCTCATAACCATATTCACTTTCTTGCTGTCTTGAAGAAAACCTCAGGTAATCTGTCTTGGAGAAAACATTATTATTAGTAAACTATTCATTGCCAAAGAGGCTTTCCTCATTCATCTTACTGACCCTCTCCATTCCCCTGGGATCCCTGCTATGCAGTAGAATAAATAGAGGGATTAACCACAGAGAATAAGAAAGCAGGAAACAAAAGAACGACTCCTCTGTGGGCACTCTTTAGGGTTCTGATGACAAGAAGCTCTGAGAGGCAGAATTGACCACTTAAGAAAAAATATGATACACAAACTTCTGTTCCAGTAAACACTGATGATTTCTAGAGTAGTCTTTTCAAACAAATTCTAAGCTCTACTTGGGAAAAGAGTCAAGCACCATCTGAAGAAGACAACATTTTGGAGGAAAAGGCTTGAGTTGTACTCCTATAAAACACTGCGTTCTAATCAAATGGAATCTTTCATTTAGCATTACTGACTTGTTCAGTCGTCTCTGACTCTTCGCAACCCCATGGACTGTAGGTTGCCAGTCTCCTCTGTCCATGGAATTTTCTGGGCAAGAATACTGAAGTGGATTGCCATTTCCTTCTCCAGGGGATATTCCCGGCCCAGGGATGGAACCTGGGTTTCCTGCACTGCAGGCGGATTCTTTACCATCTGAGCCACCAAGGAAGCCCATGAACTGCATACTTGGACAAACAGTGATCCCTATCCTTGAGGCTTCCTCCGCCAAGAATGTCTCCCTCAGCCCCAGACTAAGATAGATGACCCCGGCCCTCCACCCACCCCTGCTCCCTCCCATCACTTTTCTTCTTGCCCCTTGGCCCAATTTACAATTGTGCCCTTAAGTGTTTGATGTTTGTTTCTATTAGATTGTAAGTTCTGTCTGTTTAGCTTATCCTATAGACCCAGTGTCTGGTATAAATGCCTGGGGAAACTAGAAGATGTTCAGTAAATAACTGCTAAATAAACTTAATAGATGGAGAGACAGGTGAATTCCAAGGACAGGTGCAGCTTCCCACTGGACCTCTACTTTTCGCGGACAACTTCTCCAACCCTTGAACAAAGAACATTCTTCTCTGAGTGAACTACGGATCGGTCTGGGCATCTTGGCCAAGTACCACAACCACAGAAGCCTCCATTGAGCGTGTGGACATGGTGTGTATTTGTGCAGACAGAAGGCTTCAGAAACTAAAAGGGAGAGAAATGCTGGCTCCTTGGGTGACTCTCATTTTTCACTTTAAGTGTTTGTCCCCTACCGTCTTGATTACTGCCATTTAAACATATAGTTAGGAGAGCAGCACAAATTGAAAGCTATGTATTATGAACAATCCTACCTTAACTAAGTAATAAAGCATGCATTAATGAGACACAAAACAAAGCCCCCCAGCCAACCTCTATAAATCCGTTGGAAATGTCTGCTTTGTCAAGGACAGCCACACTGTATTTTCTGTTTCTGGCACATTCGGCCCCTACACCTTTTCAGAGCAAAGGGAGTCAGTTCCCTACACTTGTGCAGCACTTCATGGCTCAGAGTACTTTTTTTTCCCTAAGGCCTATTAAATTGGAAGTTTCCACTGAGATACCATGAAAGTGAAATTCCCACTTGAAGTTCCAGGCCCATGGGCAAATCTGTAAAAGAAATATTTAATAATTCACTTGTGATTCTAAATAGACCTAACCCATGTGCAAAATGAAAGGGTCAAGAGAAAGACAATTAAGGGTTTCCAAGGAAGACTTCATGGGGCAGCACTGTTTCACATGTGCCTTCCCACACATAATACAGAAGGTGGGTGCAGGTGGTGGGTATATCTCCTTTCACTTCATGTCAGGAAAGAGCAGCTCCAAAATATCATTTGGACAGCCTAGCATGTGTCCCCCTATTTGGAGTTCGGGGGAATGAATGGCTGGGTCCCTTTTGAGAGAGCAAAGAGCACAAGAACTGAAGGAGAGGCAGCAGGACAAGGTGACCAAGCTGGCCTGGCCTGAGCCCCAGCACTTGTCACAAGATCCCCTCAAGTACTTCCTGCAGACAGATGTGGGCCCCAGGGCAAGAGAGCTAGTGGGGGAGAGAAGACAATGGGTCCTGCCCAGGAGGATGGCTTGCAGGGGCGAAAAGACTCCAGACAGTCTGTATGGTATGGATGACTGAGAACAGGAAGTAAGGGGGAAGCAATGCTTATAGTATAACTAAGTAAAATGCAGGGTCAGGGGAGAGGCCGAAAAACTCACACAAGTGACCAGGAAAGGAAGAGTCTTTCAGCATTTAGGAGGCACTGAAAGCATGAAGCCATTTTGTGTCACCATCAGTCAAAAGCACTTCCCTGCCCCTCTCTTCTCCTGCTTAGACCTTGAAGATCAGAAACTTAGGGCAGGGTTCCCAATCACAAAGGTCTTAGCTGCATGAGGGAAACAGGAAGATCTCATTTCAAATCAAGTTTGAAATTTTGATGACCTCATCAAACTGCTCATTTAATCCTCTGACCTGAGACTGTATTTGCAACTTAAAATCAAGGGTGGGTACACACTGGAAAATAGTGTTAGTCGTTCAGTTGTGTCCGACTCTTTGCGACCCTAAGGACTATAGTCTTCCAGGCTCCTCTGTCCATGGGACTTCCCAGGCAAGAATACTGGAATGGGTAGCCAGTCCCTTCTCCAGGGCGTCTTTCCGACCAAGGGTTTGAACCCGGTCTCCTACATTGCTGGCAGATTCTTTACCATCTGAGCCTGCCAGGGAAGCCCAATAATCAAGGATATTACTTGTAAATTGTCAGAAAGGCATAGGACTGCCCAAGTTTTCACCCCAGGGTAGGGGAAGAACTTCCTCCACTGAATACATCCTAACTGACAGTGAGAAGAAAACATCAAGATGATTTCTGATTAGATTCCACCTTGTTTGTGGTTGCTAAATTAACTGAAACCCTTTCAGTAGCAAGTCATACTTGAAACCCAACAAAATACCTTCCACAGACTGAGTTGCAGCCCCTACAACTTGTATGTTGAAATCCCAACTCTGTGTATATCAGAAAGTGGAGGTATTCAGAAATAAGGCCTCTGAAGAGGTAATGGAGCTTAAATTAGGTCGTTAACATGGACACTAATCCAATATGACTGAGGTCCTTATAAGAAGTGATTAGGACAGAGTCACACAGAGGAAAGACCCTGTGAAGACACATGGAGAAGACAGCCAGGCATCTGCAAGCCAAGGGGAGAGGCCTCAGAAGAAGCCAATCGTGTCACCACCTTCATTTTTACTTTCTAGCCTCTAGAATTGTGAGAAAACATATTTCTGCTGTTTATGCCACGCAGTATGTGGTACTTTGTTACGGCAGCCTACAAAAATCACATAAAGTGGAACAGTTTTGCCAGCAGCATGTATAAGTCTCCAACATAAAAAGAAAATTCATCAGCACCAGAATGCAGACATAACTACAAAGTCAAGGTGGAAAACAAATTTTATGTAGGTTATTTTTTAGAACTTAAAATGTGGTTGTTCAAACAGTTCCTCTATTTATCACTTCATAATTCTCCCTATTTTAAAAATATCCACAGTAGGTATTAAATACCCATGCTATCACACGAGACAACTTCAAAGACAAAACTGGAAATTATTTTGCTTTTCCAACTGTACTTTCCGGACAGCTTCTGGTTAGAAGAGATAACACAGCTGGCTTTGATTCTGGGCTTTTGCTGAGGTTGGGACATTAAAGCAACACAGGTTAGGGTTTTCTAGCTTTACTTTCAGGCATGGGACGTTCCTTGTACACATATCTGGCAAAGGCAAAGATGCAGAAAAAGACCTCCTGCCCCATCGACCTTCAGAGCATCTATTTGACGACATCAACCCATTTGCCTTAGGTAGCAAACCTAACAACTTCAGCTTTCTTGATTCATCTGTAAAACAGAAATACTTGCTGTGAGGCATCCCGGGAGGATCAATGATTATTTATAGGACTATAACAAGCTCCTTGCAATATACTTGAAATAAAACAAGTGCAAGTGACTTGCTTCTTAAAGAAGTTTCTCTATCAATTCAGGCTCTACCCAACCGATATTCAAAACAAGTCAGGAGGGTCCAGAAGAATGTCATGGTCCCCATCTATTTGGGTCAGAGTGAGGGCCTGTGACAATAGTATCTGATTTTTTAACCCATTACCCACAGCCAATCATAATGAAGACCGAAAAGAAACTTTTCAAACTGAAACAAATATCCCCCTACTAGGTTGACGGAAGCCACACAGCCACTACAGCTAGCAGAATGCTTTGCTCCAAAGGCAACTCAGTATGCACTTCCACAACTGTAGAATTTTTCAGCCCCGTGTAGCTATCCTGCGAAGGTCTAAGATGTCCCTGTCCTCAAAGAGCTTAAATCCTTGGTATGGAGTCAGGCTTGTTGAACTGAAACTACAGAGAGCAATCACGTGCTGGAAGGAGATATACACAGCTCTGGTCCCGGGCCTACTATATTTATTAGCTGTTTCATCTCAAGTTTCCTCACTCCAGTCACCTTTGAATAAGGAACCTGGTCTAATGGTCAGTACACCTCAGTTCCCAAATTCTAGAACTCTAATCAAGCATCAAAATGCATGGTCCAACCTATCATGGTTCAGAAGTCATAAAATGAGATGCCACTGGGGCCCTCTAGAAATAGAGAGAATCAGTGAGTTGAGATATGAATTAGCAGAGAGAATGAATCAGACTAAACTAGGGCAAAGGGGCCCTAGTTATAGAACCAGCCTTCCTGGCTCCTCAGTGTTAGGTCCCTGAAGGAGCCTTGTCTCAAAGGCTGTATCTCTTATCCTGCTTCCATCACCTGTACCCCCACTTCCGCCAGCATCAGGGTTCCCAGCTGCTAGAGTCCTGAATCCAGAGGTTTATGGCCATGAGGTTAGCTTGCCTTACAGCCCCAGTAGGCTTAATTTTCCACCACCATCAACTTTGGCATGAGTATCCCATAAAGAATGTAGTGCCTTGTAAGAGAGGGATGAGCAGAACTAGAAGGTGGGATTTCTGTCCTCTCTGGCCCTACACTTAACTCTTCAACCCCAGACCAGTCATGTAACCTCTCTAGACTTCAACTTACTCCCTCATAATATCTGCTTTCATTATTAAAATATCGCCACTTTCATCTGAGGAAACTACCTGAGATAATAGACATGACTAAACCTTAATTCTGAAAACATTAAGGTAGTTATTTTTACTCTTATTATTAGTGGCACAGATGTGAGGGCTTATTAAGATGATGAATTAGAAGAGTTTGGTATTCTGCTTCCAGTAATAGTAGACTGCTGCTGCTGCTAAGTCGCTTCAGTCGTGTCCGACTCTGTGCAAATCCATAGATGTCAGCCCACCAGGCTCCCCGGTCCCTGGGATTCTCCAGGCAAGAACACTGGAGTGGGTTGCCATTTCCTTCTCCAATGCGTGAAAGTGAAAAGTGAAAGGGAAGTCGCTCAGTCATGTCTGACGGTTCGCGACCCCATGGACTGCAGCCCACCAGGCTCCTCCATCCATGGGATTTTCCAGGCAAGAGTTCTGGAGTGGGATGCCATTGCCTTCTCCGAATAGGAGACTAGTTTACAGCAAAATCAGCCAGCGTCCTGAAAACACAAGGACTCACTGAAACACTTAATAACTGCTATAAAAGTTGAAGGCCACAAATTTTTGTTAATAATGACAAAATTAGAACAATTAGGCCAAACTCAATTGTTGTTTTGATCACCAAATGGATAGTTTAAGTAAAACTATACTGCATTTCCATCTATGTGCTCTACGACATACACATACTAAATAAATAAAAAAACCTCTCAAAAATATAATGATTCCAACTTCCAAAATTCACTGGCAGCATGAACTGGAATGAGAAATTCAATTTTATGCATGCAAATGTGACACTTACAAATAGGGATTTTAGTGAACTGGTAAATCAGATTTGCTGAACATCGGATGTTGCAAATGGCCGTGACTGCTTCTTGTTTGATAACAACGCGTGATTTCCACATTTAGAATTCTAAGAGCTGACTTCCATGATTAGAAGTAGCTTGCCGACTTTCAGAATTTTACAAGTTGAGTGTGTTTGTACAGAAGCAGCTTATTCTTAAACGGAATATAAACCAAACAGCAGAGAACAGTCATTTTTCTATTTTTGCTGAGCGAGATAAAAATGAACCTCAGTGAGGTTTTATGTCAATAAACATCTGACAGAGAATAACAGATCTGAAAGGAACTCTAAATGTGAATTATTTCCTATCATCAGACATAAGTCAGAATTTAGCTTGTCACTTTGCAAAAATATCATATAACTGATTACCTTGGTCCCATGTGGAGAAGTCAGTCTACTATACACCTCTGTGCCTTAAAGTATGTCACAAGGTGTTATATTTTACATTTTGATTGTGGAGGGCATATGTCAGTACCTCTACCAAGCCTTGAAATAGCAAATGTTTTCCAGGAAGCCTACTATACTTAGGATACTATATTTTTCTAACACTTAAGCCCCATGGCTGCTTTATTTTATTCTGTTTTTGAGAACAACATATAGGTAGGTGCTGACTTCCACATCGAGAAGTTGCCCCATTCATTATCAGGATAGATTTTGGCTGGTTAGACTTGATTCTCTCTCTCTCTCTCTCCCTAGGATAGAACCTGCCAAAACTAGAGATGATTTTGTCTCTGGGCTGGATCTTCCTTTAACTCTAGAAGTTTAAGAATATAAAGAGATGGAGAACAGCCAAAAGTTTTTTATGTTCCTCTCAAAAATAATACCAAGCTATTACCCACACTATTGTAACCCTCTGCAAGACTGGATTCTTCAATGTATCCAAAATTTCTAGGCTTCAAGCTGATGTGGCTGGGTTTTTCTCATAGCTAAGTGCTGTGGGAGTTCTCAATTGACTACGCGTAAGACGATAATTTTTTTCATGGGGCAGAAATCATGGCTCAGTGACAATATCCAATCACATCCTCCTCAGTCATTTAGGAGAGAGGTTAAACCTTAACTAATTTCTTTCCTAAAATAAACAGAGGACCTCCCTGGTGGCACAGTGGATAGGAATCTGCCTAACAATGCAAGGAAAACCGGTTCAATCCCTGGTCTGGGAAGATTCCACATGCTATGGAGCAACGAAGCCCTTGAGCCACACCTACCAAGCCTGAGTGATGCAACTACTGAAGCCCACGTGCCTAGAGCCTATATGCTCTGCAATAAGAAGCTACCACGATGAGAAGCCTGCCCACGGAAACAGAGGAGGCCCCGATCACTGCAACCAGGGAAAGCCGCACAAAGACCCAGGGCAGCCAAAAACAAATACATTTGAAAAACACACAGAATGAGTGAATGTAACTTCTGAAGAAAGAGCTTCAACAACGCATTTGCAGAAAAATTTTTACCCTCTTTGCTCATTCTCTGGGAAAGGGGCATACAGTTTGTGGTTTAACTTGTCTTAGAGTATCAGATAACAGAGTTGGATAATTCCATCCACTTCCCTAGGGAAGAATAAAAAATCATCTTCTGAAGATGTTAGGAGTCCCAGAACCCAAGAAGATTATCCTGAGACTTTATCATGCTCACAAGGTTCAACCGCACCCATACAAGCTTTGTGGAAAAAGACTATTTTGCCCAGCAGAGAATCATTCTGGGGTCATATCAAAGAAGGGTAAGCTCTCTTACGCTGTCTGAATTTCCAACTCAGCTTCAATATTCATTTAAAAGTAAGGGTGACTGAGGGGAAACTAGTATTTCCTTATGACTACTTTTTTTTTTTAATGAAGTATAGCTAACTACTTTTCTATTTAATATTCTAGCACCCAGTCCAATATTCTTTGATGTGACATAGTTTGAGAGCAGTGGTGAGGGAAAAAAGCTATTTCACATGTTATCATGAGTTAAACCCACTTAATAAACCAGCTGCGTGTACTAGGCAATGACCTACAACTTGCTAAAATAAGGCCACATTTTCTAAGTCATCTTGACTAACTCCTAAAGCCCTTTCTTAAGAATCAGGAAATAAAGCATATGGTTCTCATGAAGCTTTTCCAGAATGATAAAACATTCATTCAAAAAAAAAAAAAATCTTAAAGTGGAAATAAGGCAGGAATCAGTCTAACTAGATTCTGACTCATTCCAATTTCCTGACGGACTTCAAAGCAAGATGCCAAAACTCCTTATGATCAAGCTTTATTATGATATTTAAAGTGAGATCTTAAAAGGCAGATGACTTCATTTTAAAATAAAGCTCATCAGTGGATAGGGAATATATCGATTGCTTTTAGAATTGGGCTTTTTTTCTTTGTTCCTTGAGGTTATTCTTGATGTAACCAGACAGAAATTGTAGTCACTTTGCCAGTAAAAATTTCTAAGTTAATTTTATAGCAACTGCAAATTGGACAGGCATTAGTTTCACTCCAGAGAAGGGGTAAATTAGTACCTTTGGGTGTTTATTCATTGGCAGTTTACTGGTAAAACAGGCCCGATATACAAATAACCTGTCCTTATATTACCTGAATTTCACTTCTAGGATATGGTCAATCTCACTTTATCACATGCTTTATTAGGAGAGAATTCATGACTGTCTTCTTTTTGCCTAGCACAGAGCCTGACACATATGCCAACTGTATAATAACTTTTATTTTTTAAGAATCATCTAAGTTTGCTTATCTGCACATACCAAAAATGCATAAATTCTTTCAGTTTTTACTGCTGTGGGAATGACTTCAAGGTACATACAAGATATCCAAATCAAATCTATATCATTTAAATACCTTTTTGAGTTGTGTGGTCCTAAGAATATGAAAGACTGTAAGATCCCATCAAGTTCTTTAGATATAGATGGGAGGGTCAATTACATAATAGGAACCAGAAAGATGCAAATGATGAACCTGTTGGATGACAGAAACATTTGGATCGTGTAGTCAGTTTCCAGTGTATGAAGACAGTCTGGGGAATGAGCAAAGTACCTTTATCATACTGGCATTCTGAGACCAAGATTTCCTCACCACCACCTTCTGATTTATAAAAGAGATTGTCCAAAACAAGCATTCTCAGGCCTTTAAAAATTGTGTGTGAGTGTGTGAGAGAGAAGGAGAATGGCAGACCAGCCTCTTTTTAAGATTATATAACACACTTGCAACGCATATAAGACCCTAAATTCTTAAGTTGCAGAGCACGCATGATAAGCCTTGCAAAAACTTGGCAGGGGGTGGAATGTGAGTGACCGAGGATTTAATGTGGCAGGATATGAAAACTAAATGCATAAATGCAACTGCCGGGTTTCAGCTGTCTCAACAAAACATGCAGTTCACCCTTGGGGGATGTGAGACCATGATACTGCATTCCTAAAAACTAAAACCATCTTACCCATAGGAAAGTAAAGAGGCTTTTGTGGTCCTAGAATTTTATCCATTTAGAGCTTCCAGATGGGTCATAAACCTCATTGTAAAAGACAAAGCGAAGCAAAGTCCTTCCAGAGTGGAGGTACCAGGAGCCTGGGGAGGGTGAGAGGCGGGCTGGGGATGCAGCGGATCCCACAGGTCAGTCTGGAAGGCCTGGCCCTTATTTCCACAAACCCCTCAGAGGTGGCAGACCTGAGTGACCACAATGAGCATTCTGGCTCTCGGGCATACTGCCCTTGGCTGGCACCACAGAGCCTGTCTGCAGCGACCAAGACCATGGGTGGCAACTTCAGAGAGCCCCTCACAGTGATAGAAGCGGGCAGCGGAGTGCTACTCCAGCCTTGGCAAAGTAAACAAAAGCAGCCAAGGTGACCATGATGACAGCTCAGGGCCAGACTTCTCCTTGTGCTCCCAGGACCATTTAAAACCCTGGGAGATCAGGACAACCCAGTGCGCAGGGGGGTGGGTGAGGGGAGGCTGGTGGCAGCACTGGAGGAGAACCTCAGAAACAACTGACATCAGATTCCTCAGCAGCCCTGGCAAGAAGGGCTTGAAAGTCAATTTAACTTGAGTGGTAAAAATAAAGACAAGTAATGTTTTCTTGAGCCCAAGTTTCATAGAGCAATTCACACCAGCTACTCGCTTATTAATGTTCCAACACAAAACAGGACAAAGTATATATATATATGACATTTGGTTGCAGCTATTTCCAACAGGAGAAAAAGATTATTCTTCAGTCTGAAAACAAACTATTAGACTTTTAGCTTTTGTATAACAGGCATCTCTCCCTTTCTAACAGCCTTCTCTACGCTTGAGCTGATGAAGGTACCTATCATGAGCAACATGAGAACATGGCCCAGGCACACCTATTAGAGCCATTGGTTACTTTTTTATCTTTAAGACAGCACTGTGAAAATGGTCACAAGTAAATACCCTCTTTTGAAAGAAAGCCCAGTGCTTAGGTGGCCTCAATTATGACCTCAGATAAATGAAAAAGCAGAACACAGTTGTCACAGGCCAAAGGGAGAGGAAAATAGAGGAAGAAAAAAAGGCCCTCAGAAAAGGCTTCTCGGTCAGTCCTCCTGCTGAATCAAAGGGTGCACAGAGCCGGCCCTAAAAATATCCAGTCTAACCAGACTCTTCCTGTCTTTAGTGGGTTTCACCGATTTTATTCTAAAGCTAAATAGTACTGGTGGTTATGATTCTCATGCATATAAAAAAAAGGGAATTTCAAAGCTATTATCCTAGTCTGAGAAGATTTCACCATTTTTTTCACTAACTACTCAAGGTTTAATAACCCTTTGCTCTAATCTCTGTTTTATTCCTGGCACTAAACTTTAAACTCAACTTCCCTTCATTTGTATGTATCACTGTGCTTCTAGGTCTAATGACTTGAACATGGCATTTTGAAATTTAAGGCTATCACCTAATGTTATCCATGTCCTCTAATTTCTGGTTATTAGCAAACCTGTTAGTAATGATTCTTGTCTCTTTGTTAGATTAAAATTATTCCAAATGACAGTATTTTATTACTGACTAGATCTATAGCACATTTTTAATGGACATTTTTAATACCAAACAAAAACCATTAAGGAAAGATACATTTAATCTATAATTTTTCTATTATGCTAGAATGTTTACACACGGTACAACTTTTTAGATTCAGTTTGTCTTTCACAACTGAAAGACATCCCTGATCCTACTCTGAATTCTTATCTGCTGAGATTCTATGTAACAGATATTTCCATACAGATGAGAACACCTGTTTTCAAAAGGTTTGGGCAGGCTGCTTTTCCAAAGTACTGCACAGACAAATCTTGGCTACCCAGAAGTTATTCTGGATTCATTCACATCTGTTCAGCCATTCATTTATTCAACAACTATTTGTTAAGCATCTATTCTGTGCCGGTACTACTGTGCTAGGCATATATATCAGTGAATAGCTTTCAGTATGGTACAAAAGCTAAGCAAGTAAACGGGCAATAACCATACGGTGCTGTGAATGTCACGAAGATACAAACAAGCAAAGGGTAATCAAAGGAGGGCCAGTTAAATCAATTTTCCTAAGGAAAACACCCTTAGCAGGTGAGTCCTGGATAAGAAGGAGTTTAGTGTACACAGTGTGTGTGCAGCGGATGGGGGGAGGGCACAGAAGAGTAAGAACAGGAAGCAGGAGAAACTTTTCCTGACGGCCAAAGCCTTCAACCTTGATGTATAACAACGTTTACTTAATGATTTTGGTTTGAAATCTACCTAGAATTTTATTACAAAGAACACAGGATGATTGCTTAACATTTTCTTTATGACTCAGGACCATCACGTCACTGGTATGACATATCACAGGGATGCCCTTGGGGTCCAGTGGGATTTGCTACATCTTACTATATGATCCCAAATTGGTTTTGAAAATCATGTCCTTTTTTTAATGTGGTGGTCTCTTCCTCTGATCTGCTATCAGTGTTTCTGCACATAGGAGTCCCTTACCACCTCATCTTCCTTTTTGCTTTTAATAGCTGTGGGCCTGGAAACCAGATAACCAGACTTATGAAAGTCATATTTAATAGAAAACATAAGGTCTGAGTGAAGCTAGAGGAATTCTGCTAGGCCTAAATTCTGTGAGATAGGAGGAAAAGTATCTATTTTAGTCATCCAGGGATCACGTCACTTACTGTTCACTGATTAGATATATTCAAAGCAATCGAGGCCAGAAATACAAATTCTAGAAAGGTCAACAATTTCTAAAAGAAGAAACAGTTTCACTGATCTGTCATTTTATAGTTTACATAGCAATGCAAGTTTAGATGAAGCCAGACAGAATAGCCTATACCTAGATTGGGAGATTTCTTTAATACCTTTCAGCAACAGGGGATCATAAGACCAAATGTCTCACCCTAATGCATTTGCAGAATGCCTATTCCATCTCACTGAACCAAATACTGTCCTGAGAGCCACTATGTCAACAAGAGCAGATGACGATAAGTGGCAGGAGGGACAGAAATGAATGGCATCAGAAGCATTCAAGAATCCTAATTCCTTCTCTTGCCCTCAGCATCTGTTATCTAAGTACTCTTGGGAATTATGTCTGTGTTCTCCACCATGAAGTTAAGCTTTCTGGCAATGTAGAGACAGCACAAGGAATAGCTGATGAGCAAGGGGGTTGCAAAGACTTGGACACAACTGAAGCAATTTAGCACAAGTGTTCCTATAGCTTAAAACGTAAAGTCACTGACAGAAAGAGGGATGGCGCTATATGTTCCTAAGTCACATAAGTTTAAAAACTGGTAGTAGGCAAGTTTTCTTTTCCTTCCTATTAGAAAGTGAATGTTTGGATAGCATCACCGACTCAATGGACATGAGTTTGAGTGGACTCCGGGAGTTGGTGCCTGGCGTGCTGCAGTCCATGGGGTCGCAAAGAGTCGGACATGACTGAGCGACTGAACTGAACTAGAAAGTGAAAATCATTCAGTCGTGACTGACTCTTGCAGCCCCATAGACTGTAGCCCACTAGGCTCCTCTGTCCATGGAATTCTCCAGGCAAGAATACTGGAGTGGGTAGCCATTTCCTTCTCCAGGGGATCTTCCCAACCCAAGGATCAAACCTGGGTCTCCTGCATTGCAGACCGATTCTTTAACGTCTGAGCCGCCAGGGAAGCCCTCCCTCCTACTTGGAGGACCTGATTCCTCCAAGAAGCTCCATGAACTTAATCACGCACATAACCAGCCCAAATGCCTTCCTGATACCTAGAAATGGAACCGGAGGCATATGGAGCCAAAAGCAGTAGCTGAAGTTGGAAGCATATGTTTCTCAAAGGTGTTGCCAGGGAAAAACTGGAATGTGAAATTAGAACTCAACTGGCAGCTGTCTAAAAAAATATATACTTAAAAAAATAGGTGGATTTCAGAGTATACTGGAAAGCGATATGAAGACAGGCCTCTTGTTTGAAATCTGATATCATGAAATTGAAGATGACAAAAAGTATTTTCAATCTACATTTTTCTATGATACTTAAATGAGCTACATCAGAGCAAATGTGTTACATTTTAGCAACCAGACCAATATTTTTATTTTCATTATGTATTGAAACCACTACTGTGGCAAGATTTTCAGTAATTTCTTGTAGTCAAAAAGTACTTTGAATATTCATGATATCTAATAAAGAAGTTATATCCAGAATATATAAAGAATCATTACAACTTAACAAGAAAGTAAACAACACAATAAAAAAAATGACTATTTCTCTGATAATAAGTGATGTTGAGCATCTTTTCACGTGTTTGTTAGCCATCTGTATGTCTTCTTTGGAGAAATGTCTGTTTAGATCTTTGGCCCATTTTTTGATTGGGTCATTTATTTTTCTGGAATTGAGCTGCAGGAGTTGCTTGTATATTTTTGAGATTAATCCTTTGTCTGTTTCTTCATTTGCTATTATTTTCTCCCATTCTGGAGGCTGTCTTTTCACCTTTGTTGTGCAAAAGCTTTTAAGTTTCATTAGCTTTTATTTCCAATATTCTGGGAGATGGGTCATAGAGGATCCTGCTGTGATTTATGTCGGAGAGTGTTTTGCCTATGTTCTCCTCTAGGAGTTTTATAGTTTCTGGTCTTACATTTAGATCTTTAATCCATTTTGAGTTTACTTTTGTGTATGGTGTTAGAAAGTGTTCTAGTTTCATTCTTTTACATGTGGTTGACCAGTTTTCCCAGCACCACTTGTTAAAGAGGTTGTCTTTTTTCCATTGTATATTCTTGAAACCTCAATGAGGTACCATTACACACCAGTCAGAATGGCTGCTATCCAAAAGTCTACAAGCAATAAATGCTGGAGAGGGTGTGGAGAAAAGGGAACCCTCTTACACTGTTGGTGGGAATGCAAACTAGTACAGCCACTACGGAGAACAGTGTGGAGATTCCTTAAAAAACTGGAAATAGAACTGCCATACGACTCAGCAATCCCACTCCTGGGCATACACACCAAGGAAACCAGATCTGAAAGAGACACGTGTACCCCAATGTTCACCGCAGCACTGCTTATAATAGCCAGGACATGGAAGCAACCTAGATGCCCATCAGCAGACAAATGGATAAGGAAGCTGTGGTACATAAACACCATGGAATATTACTCAGCCATTAAAAAGAATTCATTTGAATCAGTTCTAATGAGATGGATGAAACTGGAGCCCATTATACAGAGTGAAGTAAGCCAGAAAGATAAAGACCAATACAGTATACTAATGCATATATATGGAATTTTAAAAGATGGTAACAATAACCCTACATGCAAAACAGAAAAAGAGACACAGATGTACAGAACAGACTTTTAGACTTTGTGGGAGAAGGCAAGGGTGGGATGTTCAGAGAGAACAGCACTGAAACAAGTATACTATCAAGGGTGAAACAGATCACCAGTCGAGGTTGGATGCATGAGACGGGTGCTCAGGGCTGGTGCACTGGGAAGACCCAGAGGGATGGGATGGAGAGGGAGGGGGAGGGGGGATCGGGATGGGGAATACATGTAAATCCATGGTTGATTCATGTCAATGTATGGCAAAAACCACTACAATATTGTAAAGTAATTAGCCTCCAACAAATAAAAATAAATGGGAAAAAAAGAAAAAGAAAAAAAATGACCAGACATGGCACTTCACAAAAGTAGATATATACAAATAGACAACAAGCACACCATTAGTCACCAGGAAAACACAAATTAAAACCACAATAAAATACCACTATATACCTAATATATTCGGTAAAATTTTGAAAGAATGACCATGCCAAGCGTTCGCAAAGATGCAGGGAAACTTGAACTCTCACTCACTACTGCAACAAAAAATGGTACAACCTCCTGGAAAACAGTTTGTCAGTTTCCTATAAAGGTAGACATATACTTAGTATACAACCAAGCAACTCCACTCTTCGGTATTCATCCAAGAAAAATCAAAACATATTTCTAATCAAAAATTGTACATGGAAGCAACCTAAGTATCTATCAACAGATGAATGGATAAAGAAGCCGTGTTATACACACACACACACACACACATATATACACAGAGATATATATATATATATAATGGAATATTAGTCAGCATAACAAATGAAATAATGCCATTTGCAGCGGTATGGATGGACCTAGACGTTATCATACTAAGTGAAGTAAGTTAGAGAAAGAAATATTATATGATATCACTTACATGTGAAGTCTAAAAAATAGACAAATGAACTTATTTATAAAACAGAAACAGACTCACAGATATAGAAAACAAACTATGGTTACCAAATAGGATGGGGAGACACGGATAAATTGGGAGTATAGAATTAACATAGATATACTACCATATACAAAATAGACAGCAAGGATTTATGTATAGCACAGGGAGTTATATTCAGTATCTTATAATAAATGATACTGGAAAAAATTGGAAAAAATAATACATATATATACACATATATATGCATAACATACTTTCCTGTATACCTGTTACCAATACAACACTGTAAATCAACTACACCTCAATAAAAAAATTGTACATGAATGTTCACAGTAGCTTTATTAACAGAAGTCAAACACTGGAAGCAATCCAAATATCCATGAGGAGCTGAATGGATGCATACTTAGAAATGAAAAGGAAAGAATTGCTAATATACAGATGGACATGACTGAATCTCAGAAACATGCTGAGCAAAAACAAGCCGGATGAAAAGAGTACACAATGTACGACTCCTTTCAGATGAAATCCGAGACGACCGACCTAACCCACAGTGACAGAGTTGCCTGGGGCCCAAAGTCAAGGTGGGAAATAACGGAAAAGGGGCACAAGAGAACTTTCTGGAGTGATGAAATATTCTATATTTTGATTGTGGTGATTACACAACTATACCAATTTACCAAAACCCACTGAAATATACTTAAATTGGATTTGGTTTATTGTAGCTGTACTATACCTCAAAAAAAGTGATTTTAAAATGTTTCATGTTAAAACTAAAAATATTACTGAAATCATATTTTCTTCAACTTCTGACAATATGGTCCTCTGTCTACCTCTAGATAGCCTAGGTTCCCTACACTTGTCTGAAATTAAAAAATTTCCCTGTTTTGCAGCCTCCTAACTTCACTTTTTGCACATTATCATCCTCAAAACTCATGAATCCACTCTACTAGCTGTTGAGGGGCCAAAAATTCCATACCCTTATTTGAACCTCTGCTCTTTCTCCTTTTAAACACAGCCCCAAGATAACTCAAATATTTTGAAAAATTCATAAGTCATTTGCATGGACTATAGATATGTTATTCAGAGAACATCTTAGCTACAGGGCATCCCATTAAACATCTCATCTGCCCCCTGAAAACCTGCTTCATACTCAAGTTACCCTATCACAATATGTAATGCTGTCAAATACACCTCTCAAAATAGTTATCAAATCCAACGTTTACAAGAAAACTCGGGGTTATTTCACTATGGGGATATCCCAAATATCCTTCTCTCTCTGCTGGAGGGTCTCTTACCACATGATAAAATCATCTGGGAAGGAATCATTTATTCTCCCATTTACTCAGGTGGCCCACACCAGTGGTGAAGAATCCACCTACAGTGCACGAGATGCAGGTTTGATCCCACTCCAGTACTCTTGCTGGAAAACCCCATGGGCAGAGGAGCCTGGGGGGCTCAGTCCACAGGGTCACAAAAAAGCTGCAAACAAATGAGCATGCACATGCACGTGCAGGCGTGCGCACACACACACACACGCATACACACGCATATTTTATGACTCAGCACCTACAGCAGCCCTCTGAACTTCATAAATACTTAATAACTGTTTGTCACATCAATTAGTACATTGACCTATCAACCAACCTGCTGTAATTAACACTTCAACAATTTCTATCAGACACACTGCAATTTGAGCAAATAACTCTCCAGCATGGACAGTCACATTCTTATGAAGGTCATAGGAGATTCAGAGAAGTGAACTGGTAGAACTGGGGAAATTTCAGGCCTTAGTGAATGCCTTCAGAATCCCTCCGACAACTGCCTCTCAGCATCTTTTCCCTATTTTTAAGAGTTTGCTCCCCCAGTGCAGAATCCTGTCAACAGAAGGCAGCTCTGTGGTGTTACAGAGTGCACCGATGCTAAATTTAAGGCTTTAAGTGTTTCGGTCTCTTCTTCTGATTAATGGGTAGGGTTAAAGTTAAGGGGAAGCTCTTTGAAAACACAAAACCAGCAATTATAAAGGATTATTTTCTAACAAGTAAGAGGTGAAGAGGCATGGATTTGCTCAGAGAAAGCAAATAGACCCCAGCTTGCATAATAATTTGCCTGACTGAAACACTGTTTAAGGAAAAGTTGAGAGTGAGGTTTGTCCCAGGATTTATTTAGGCTTTGTCCTTTAGGCTTGAAGAATAAATACACCAGGTGATCTCTAAATTCCATTCAATTTTCAGGGCGTATGGTTCTATTTAAATCCCAACTATCCCTTCTCACTACTGATTTAGCACAGATTAATCTCAAAAACTGAGAAGTCTTTACCACCAGCTTCTCTGCTTTCCTTCCCGAATGCAGAGATACAAATAACCTGCAGGGGTTCAAGACTCTCCCTCCACCATCAAGAGCAGCAGAATTGGTATCGGGATGAGATCAAAGCCAAACAGCCCACATGTTTGAAAGCAGGACAGATCAAAGTTCCTGGTCTACTCTGCACGCCCCTTTTGTATTCCTCCACCAGAGTCTATGGGGCTTCCCAGGTGGCTCAGCGGTAAGGAATCCACCTGCCAATGCAGAAGACTCGGGTTTGATCGCTAGGTCAGGAATATCTCCTGGAGAAGGAAATGGCAACCCACTAAAGTATTCTTGCCTGGGAAATCCCATGGACAGAGGAGTCTGGTGGCCTATAATCCATGGGTTGAAAAAAGTCGGACATGACTCATAATACATCACAGTCTATAGACTAGATATTACTAATCCTCCTTTGAAATGCCTTCTCCCATGTGTAATAAGGCTGCTCCTGGCTTGAGAGGACCCTTGCCTCTCCTGTGTTATGATTACTGTTTCTAAACATAAGGTATGCTTTTTCAAAAGGAAAGTAGTGGTATGTAGATTATATATATAGTCACAACCTCTGTCCAGAGACTTTCTCCCACATGTTCATGGATATTTACAAAGCAGCATTCAAAGAAACTGAGAACCAACTATCCAACAAAAATTATTTCTTTGTATAAACATCACATCCATTTCTTATTGCTCCAAATGTAATAAGGATCCATATTTCTTCTTTGTAAGTCATTTTAATGTCAAATATCCAAAGTAAAAGCAACTCTTAGGTCATGACTTTCATCATAAATAGAACCTAATAAAAACATGATCTAATACTTTAAAAAGCAGTTCTTGAGTTGGCTTTAACAATTTAACGGCCATTCAAGTTTAAAGACTAATAAACACTGACAACTTTTAAAGGGTAAACACATTCAAAGAGGTTCATATTTCAAACAAGAACCAAATAAAGAAATAAAAAGATTGTCCTTCTTTGCTGAATGCTCTCCTTCTGTCTCCACCCTCCATGGTGCTCGGCCCCGAGCTGCTGATCTGCACAGCCAGCAACAGTTGGACTCCCTTGCCTTCTAGCTTCTCAGCGGGTTTGACTAATGGAAAGAGGCTGAGAGGACAGTGAGGTTGAGATATTTATCTCCTTGGACTCCTCCCTGTCAGACCACAGACTGGCAGTGGCTACATTCCTGTTCCTCTTGAACAGTCGGCCTCTCACATCTCCAGCTCTTGCTGGTTTCCAATAACAGGAAACCGCTTCCCCTTAAGGCTTAGGAGTAGCATCGGCTTCCCACTGTTACTAGCTCAGGACTCCTTCACCACCCCTTCTTGATTTCTCTTATCTCTGTCACACTGTTATAAACGGTCCTTTCATTAAATGGGCTTCCCTGGTAGCTCAGCTGGTAAAGGATCCGCCTGCAATGTGGGAGACCTGGGTTTGCTCCCTGGGTTGGGAAGATCCCACAGAGAAGGGAATAGCTACCTACTCCAGTATTCTGGCCTGGAGAATTCCATGGACTGTATAGTCCACTGGGTTTCAAAGAGCTGGACATGACTGAGCACCTTTCACTTTTTCATTAAACATAATGACAATACTTGGAAACAAATTGGCAAGATATGATGAAGAAAATAATTGAATCTCAGCAATAAATATAACAAAATATAATATATACATGTGTGAGTGCTCAGTCACGTCCAACTCTTTGTAATCCTATGGACTGTAGCCCACCAGGCTCCTCTGTGCAAGAATACTTCCCAGGCAAGAATACTGAAGTGGGTTGCCACTTCCTTCTCCAGGGGATCTTCTCAATCCAGCGATCAAACCCAGGTCTCCTGCACTGCAGGCAGATTCTTTATCACTGAGCCTCCTGGGAAGCCCCAGTACACACATAACTAAGAGCAATATTACACTGCCAGTTCAGAAAAATGAAGCACAGAACAAATAAAAAATATAAACTTGAGAGAAAAAGAAGAAAGCATGCTGATACTTTATATGATAACCTCCTAAATATTATTGCTTAATTATTCTTCATTTTTGATGTGAAAGGTCAATATTCCACATTTATCAATGAATCAGTGTCAACTGTAAGAACATAATGATCCCAGGTGAACAGGATTCAGTGTGGAGTGTAATGAGATTAAGAACGACCAATGGACAGAACATGCTCTATAGAGCTGGAGTGGTAGGGCCACAACAAGAAGAATACTTATCCAGAAAGACACTGTTGTATATTAGAACTGGGAGAGAAAATGCAAAAGAAATCCAGTAGAGTAACCTCATACGAGGTTAGGTTAGCAAATCACATAGGTAAAATTACCCTTAAGATCCTTAGAAAGGGTCAGAGAAACACAATAACGTCTCTGTTGAGTCCAAGTCAGCCAGCCTTTCCTCCAGCACTGGAACAGACCTTTATTTTTCTGCTGTGAACCAGATGAAACAGTTGGAGCACGCTGTACAGAATCACATATCTTTCAACACCAAAATCACACCCAGCATGGCAAGAAGCTCACAACCCGAGACACCAGGCAAGCAAGATGACTCAGGAACAGCAGGTGCGCATCTCACGTGACAGGTGCACTCCAGGAATAGCACGGGGGAACGGCTCTTGCCATGAAAGATGTTATCTGTCTGTCTCCCTCTCCTGTCTCTATCTCAATCTCTCTCTGCCCCCCCCCCACCCCATTCCCTCCCTCTGTTTCCTTCTTTCCCTTTCTCCTTCTCTCTCTCCACTCCCAAAATGTAATATGCATACCATAAGCTACTGCAGTTGAACATGGTGGAAAAGATCTAGTTATAATGGCAGCTGATAGCAATGTAGCACTGAAACTTTTAAAAGATAAGGTCAGTAAGAATTTGGCCCAATGATTTGAGCTCACCTTCCCAACACAATAGGCTGTATTCTTACCCTTATCATCTTTCTCTCTTCTACACTAGAATTCTACTAAATACTTCCCTGCAATGGCGGGGAGACACATCATGGGGGGTGTATGGAAACACCATGGCTGTAAAAGTAGAGACCTAGGCTCTAGGATGGCTGCACCCTACTAGTTTTGTGAACACGAACATGTCCCAAGACTCTTCTAGGCCTAAGCTTTTTCTTTTTAGAAATATAAGCATATTATCTAGACAGTGATCTCTCTAAGGTAATTTTCAGCTCTGCATTATGCCTTTATTTCCCATACATCAAGTTTTGAAATCTTTTCTTCCTAGTACATAATGAATCTCTTGTGAAGTGTTACAGCCAAATGCTTAAGAGCTTGGGCTCTGAAGTACAATAAATCTGGATTCAAATCCCAGCACTGTCACTTTCTGTGACAAGGGGCAAAGTTGCTAACCTCTCTGACCTTGTGTTTTCCCTTCTAAGATGCAGGGCAATAATATTCCTTTTGCAATAGGATTGCTATGAAGACAAAGAATACATATGAGTCACCTACTATAGTGTCCTGTAAGCTCTAAATAAATGTTATTATTGATGATGATGTTACTGGAATAAAAATGGATTAAATGTTTGGTTAAAATGAAGCCCCAGAGGAATGGGAAGAAAGTGATTCCTAGGGTATCAAACCAACACCCTTGCTTCATTAGCTCCTTGTGCCAATCCATGAAGCTCTCAGATCAAATCTTGTCCAAGATATCCTGTCTATTCTGGCTTCATAGTCTAGGATAGGCTTCTAAAATATGGACAGTGGTCTATGCTTAAATGGAAGTAGAAAACCTGTTTAAAACTGAGATTATTTGCTTGTATGAGAAGAAGTCAAAGAAGGTTATCTAGGATTTTATTTTACTATAAAAATCACACATACCCCTCAATTTTTCTTTTAAGTTTAAAAAGTATATTTTAAAAGAGAAAAAGAGAAAGAGGTGAAATACCTAGAAATCAACTTCTGCTAACAGAAAGGTTGAGGACAAGAACTTACATGGCATACAAGAGTTAATAAAAAACACAAATTACACAAACACAAATTATTATGATATTAAATAATATTAATATTAAATATGATATTAAAGCATGTTTATTTTCATTAGCTCTTGCCAATTGAAGAGCAATTTAATCTCAAACACAGAACCACTTCAAATTTAGAAAATGTAACTTAAACATTGACATAGTTTATTTTTTTAGTATTTATTTATTTTTATTTGGCTGTACAGGATCTTAGTTGCGGTATGGGAACTCTTAATTGTGGGGATGACAATGTGGGAAAACTGCTTAACCCTCTAGCCCTCCTTTCTCATTTACAAGTGGAACTAACATCATCTATTTAGTAGGTTTACATTACAAAACACCAAGCATAATACCTGAAAATAGCCAGTGCTAGATAAAGGAAAGCTATGGGGAACATTGAGAAGTGAGATGAAAAAGGAAAAATCTAAGAGGTAGGTCCACAGTGGAAAACCATGGATACTGGAACTAAACAGACCTACCAGATCTGGTTCTGCTGAGTCTTCTTCCCCACCTCTATAAGTCTGTACAACTGTTGTAAAGATTAGAAACTGGAAATACAAGACACTTAGTATGGAGTATGGCACATAATAAGCACACATAAATAGTGACTCTTGTCATCACTCCCACATTGCCTCAATTGTGAGTCTTCATGAAGGACTGCTGAACTGAATTAGAACTTTATTGTCAGAATCTCACTTTGCTGTCTGACCAGGTGTCCTACCAAGAATCTGTCTGCAAATGCAGGAGACACAAAAGACATGGGTTCAATCCCAGGGTCAGGAAGATCCACTGGAGAAGGAAATGGCAACCCACTTCAGTATTCCTGCTTGGAAAATCCCAAGAATAAAGGAGCCTGGCAGGCTACAGTCCATGGGGTCACCAAGAGTCAGATATGACTGAATATGCACATCACGGGGCACTTGGTTTAGCCTGGTCCCCTGATAATCCAACAAGAAAGAGAAATGACAGCAAGCTATCAGTTTAGTGAGGCCAGGTCTCAAGACTGCTGCAGATTGTGCCTGTGGTTCAGCAGAGGTCAGAATAACTGAGGCCTCAGGATTAAAAAGCAATCTCATGTGAGGTTGTCTCGCTGAATAATTTGTTAGGAATCCTTTTCAAGAAGTTAGATCATTAAAATTGGTACCACAGCCATCTCTGAGAGAGCCCAAGGCAGGTCTCACTCCTCATTAATATAAATTAAATTCCTCAGGAGACACTGTGAGTCTTCCCACCTAACAAACTGTGTTGACATTTTGCCGGATTTCCCTCTGACCTTTCTGGACTTAAGAAATATCTCCAAATATTAGCTATGAATAAGCTATTATTTTGGTTTGTACATCACCTCTATCCCTGAGAGTAAAGCATTTTTGTCAACTTTGTTTTTTTAGAATGACCCTTCATTTAATGTGTCACCTTCCTTTTATGCTCACACATGAGGTCATGCATGCCAAAAGAGGAGCAAGTGTGAATGGAATAACAATTCTGAGGCAAGATTCTTTATTGGAGATCTTTTTTTCCTCCATTAAGTAAAGACAGGTAATTTTTTTCTTCCTGAAAAGTCAAAGCTAAAAATCTTTCATTTGGTATCTCAAATCCTAGAAGTAATATTAAAAGGTATATTAAAATAGCACTGTTACTCCATTTTGTTGGTATTAACGGAGCTCATTAAATTACACAGTTGTAAAATGTTAAGGGGGAGAAAGGTTCTTGCTGAGTGATTGGGTGGAGGTGGGATGCTGAGAATATTGTTATTAAAATATGCAAACATGAATGTTCACCGGGGATAGTGCAGACTGGAGCTTTCGCACTGCCATTTCTCTGTACCCAGCTATCAGTCTTGCTAATTATCACACCGTCATTCTGGCAGATGAATTTTGATGAATTATAGAAGGAGGGATCTTTGAGATCACCTAGTATAACCCACATATTACAAATCGGGAAGATGAAGTCTGCAGAGGAGAAGTCATTTGCTCAAAGCTTTAAAGCCCATTAGCTGTCAGAGCCAATGCCAGCACTGAGCTCTCTTGGTCTCTTTGCCCAGTTCCACACTCCTTTATCATTAGGAACAAAGGTAAAGGCTGTCTCCACTGTAGAGGTTCATGGAGGGCTTGGGGGTCAGGAGACTAAGAAAAGCAAAAAGGCACTATCTAGTCAGAGACTTCAGAGGCATCATCTGATGATGAAGCCCTACAAAAGTCAGTAATATGAGAAATGTCAGCCATTCATTGTGACTAGGGTAGTAATCAACCCAGCTGGAAGAGGTGTTAAGTCAAAGGAAGGGTGTTCATAAAGCTACACTCACTGTGAGCACCCAACAGTAAAAACACAAAAAATAAAGCACTATTTCTACTCAGTCATGGGACCATCTGATTATCTAAATAAAATTTCCAAATGACCTTCTAATAAGGCTAGACAAGACCATAATGATTCCCATTAATGTCAACTTGAATTATGACTGTGTCAAAATTTCCATCATAACTCCAGGCAAAGCTATCAGAAACACAATGCTCTCAGCCAATAAATATCTTTCCATTTTTGACCATAATATTGTAAAGAATGACTTTTGTCATTTTAAAACACTTTGGTAGTGGAAAATGAAACGTGAAGCTTCATTGCTCACAATGGCTCCTATATTTACTTTTTAAAGGGGCTAGGAAGGTTATAATCTCGAACATGTCATCAGTCTTCAAAATGACATATTTCTATCCTAAGAATTGATTTGCTATGAGTAAATGGAAGTAAACTTCCTTTAAAAAATAAGTGTAATCTGAGACATTATTTGCCCAAAATTCAGTTCTTAACTTTGAATACTTAAATTCAATCACTAGAGATAAAAGAAAAACACAAATGGAAAATAAAATTTAAGTTTTAATTAAAAAGATGTACAGCTGAGTTGATTTATAAAATAAACTATAATCCTCTAAAATACTACTTCCTTTCAGCTTCTAAAATTCCAGTTAATATACTGAAAGGCATTGGAAGTTAAAGTTTTTTTCCCACACACTATTATTTGTATGTGTGCGTGCAAACTCAGTCTCTCAGTCACGTCTGACTCTTTGTGACCCCATGGACTGTAGCCCACCAGGCTCCTCTGTCCATGGAATTTTCCAGGCAAGAACACTGGAGTGAGTAGCCATTTCCTACTCCAGGGGATCTTCCTGACCTAGGGATCAAACCCATGTCTCTTGTATCTCCTGCACTGGCTGGTGGATTCTTTACCGCTCCACCACCAGGGAAGACCCTCATACTATTGTTTAATTCTAGTTAAATAACTCAAAGTAAAATTATAAGGAAGGAACTGAGGGAAAAAAAATACTAAAAATGCATTTTCTCCCCAAATCAATCTAATAAATGTTACAAACAACCTATAACGTGCAAAGCTGGTTCCTCTAGAAGTTTCATAAAATCCCTGAAGGAACTTTCAGTCTAGCTCTGGACTAAATTAAAAATTAATAGTAGTAATAATTATGATACTCAATGTAACATGGTGGGGAGAGGTGAATCAGAGACGCTTAAAGAAAAAGCAGCATTGGAGAGGGGACTCTAGGAAGGCAGACATTAGTGAAGATCGGAGAGGACAACAGCAGAGAGGAGCAACATCTTGGTACTAAGACAGCCGTTAAAAAACTTGGCTGGGGCATCCCCGTTGGCTGAGTGCTGAAGAGTCCGCCTGGCAAGGCCAAAGCAGGAGACACGGGTTCAATCCCTGCTCCAGGAGGATCCCATGTGCGGCAGAGCAACTGAGCCCGTGTTCCATAACTACTGAGCCTGTGCTCTAGAGCCTGGGAGCTGCAACTATTGGGCCCATGAGCCACAATGACTGAAGCCCAGGAGCTCCTGCTCCACAAGAGAAGTCACTGCAACGACAAACCTGTGCATCGCCAACTAGAGAGCAGACCCCACTCGCAGCAACTAGAGAAAAGCCTACACAGCAGTGAAGACCCAGCAGAGCCAAAATAAAAATAAGTAAATAAAATTATTTTTAAAATTTTTGGTTGGTGGAAGAGGGTCCTGCTAACAATATTAGACCATCTTACGCTGTTGTTAAACTACATTTGTCCGTTTATAAAGCATTTTCTCCCTTTCCTCCCCCTCCCCCTCTTCCTTAATAGATAGTAGGGGTTTGGGTGACACTCCTGATGTCCTTACTGAGACGACATACCCAAAGGATCAAGAGCCCCAAACAAAGCACTCTTCTATAAATTTCTCAGAAACTCTATGAGTGTCACGTTCTAAGGTACAGAATAGACGACTATTATTCCCACTGGCCACAAAACAAGTTCAGAAGGCACAGTGAGGACCCAAATGAAAGCTGTGGGTGCAGAGTAGCTCTGCGGGAACTCTGGCAGACAAACTGACAACTGTTCTTAAGACAAAACTGACAACTTAAGAACTTTTCCCACCAGGCTCACCAAAGTGAGGACAAAGTTCAGAGTGAGGCTGTACACAGTAAGGTCCCAAGAGACATCTAACCCCTGTTCTTAAGCAATAACGTGAATGTAACATCAGATAGAAGCTATGAAAATGGACTTTACTCCCCACGGCACAGTGTAATAAAAGACACAGGAGAAAAAAAAAAAAAAAAGACGTAGTTTGGCAAAAAGGAGAAAAAAAAAAGACATGTAGTTTGGCAAAAAGGAATAAAAATAGGTAATAATAAGTTAACAAGGTCTTATAAAGTGAATTACAATATCATAGTAATCTAGAATTTCAAACTCATTAGATCCATGTTTCTGAATTGATCATAATGCCTGGTTATGGGAAAATCAAACCTCCTGAAGGCAGATTTCTTATTGAGTATATATATATTTTTTTGAATGTTTTTAATGGTACGAACACTTTCATTTATTTAATTTCTGGCCACATTCCACGGCATTGGGACCTTAGCCCCCTGACAAGGGATCAAATCTCTGCCCTGCATTGGGAGGTGAGTCCTAACCACTGGTGTCTCTGTGCTTAGTCATGCAGCCATGTCCAACTCTCTGCAACCCCATGGACTGCAGCCCACCAGGCTCCTCTGTCCATGGGATTATCCAGGCAAGAATGCTGGAGTGGGCTGTCATGCCCTCCTCCAAGGATCTCCCCAACCCAGGGACTGACCCCAGGTTTCCACAATGCAGGTAGACTGGACTGACGGGCATGTATATTTTTTATACAAAAAGAAAAAAGGTACACAAACAAAAAGGGCAAAGCCAACATCCTTTGTGGTTGTTTGCCGTGTTGCTAAACAATATTCTATATCTACTGAACTGAAAAATGAGTCATAAGCCAGGGATCTGGGGATTAGATGGTTCCTATCTCAGCTCCACCACTAACTGGCTTTGCAATCTTGGGCAAAATACCTCACCTCTTCAGGTCTTTGTTTCTGACCTGAAAACTGAAGCAATTCACCTGAGTTATATTTATGGGTCCTTCTTCTCTAATGGAGTCTATTCATTCCCAAGTTTTTGGACATATCGGAATTCAGAAGATTACATGAGTCATTTTCCCTTAGTACATTATTACAAAACTTGTACATACGAAAATCTAAAATGCATACAGAACAGGTGAGTCAAGCTCCATGGACCCAGTATAACACCCAATACGTACATAGCACTTTAGTGTTTCAAAGCGAATTTTCATGTATCTCCCACACTTTAAAGGTGCACTTATACGTACTTGCAACAGAAACAGAAAGCAATCTAAATTTTCCTTGCAATACTGGAGATATTAAAATAGCAACAGAATTTCAGTGTAGTGTTTCTATCAGTGCTAGAAGTGCATGCTACAAGGTCCATCATTTTTTACTTCATTTTTACATCATTACTTTACTTTGGCAAAATATACGAAACAAATTACATAACTCAGCTAAAATGTCCTTCAAGTCTGGTACATTATCTTAAACTACACTGAAGGTTAAAGATAACTTAGACACTCATAGGGCCAAACCTTCTTTGGGATCATTGACCAATTGATTGGGGTATGGACAACAGGGGATAATCTTGGTCCATCAGTTTGATATAGGAAGCTCTATAAATAAAAACAATTTCATCCACTTTCACCTTCATATTTTGACATCTGGAGACTGGTTTTGGAATCAGGAAAATGACAGATAAGACTGAAGAGGAAATGCTATTTGGTTCATGTCCCAGGGATATTATTTAACAAAAGTGCTGAGTGAGCTATTTCAGTAGCTCAGCAAGAGAGAAGGCAAATGCACTATATGCTATTTATGATGCTTTTAGAAACATCCCAGGAGGTATCCATTTTGGCAACTTATACACATTGCTTTAGGCATTTTCCTGTATTGGTTCCCTACCTTCTATATAGAGAAAAGTTTTATCCATTGCAAGAAAGAGAGGCAACAAGAAGTATATGCATTTTGATGATGATAAGAAAGCAAGTGCAATATATTTTGAGATACATGGTCAGGAAGTGAAGATATCTTGCTTCTGTGAATTACTGAACACAGCCTTCTTTGATCTGCTGTGATATTTTACATGCATTGATTATATATTACATATTTTATAGCTTTATACATTTTATGTTATATTACACAGTTTTACCTGAAAAATATTAAGAAAAAATTAAGAGGATCTTTTTCAAAATACCAAAAACTTAGATTAAAAAAATATGTATAATGATACAGCAAAAAAATTTTAATTTCTACTGAAATGACTGATATTTATTGTCCTATTATCGATAAATTTCAGGAATCTAATTGTAATCTCCCCTGTTTCCAGAAATGAAGATATATGGTAAAAAATCTGAATTTTTATCTTCTTTCTAATCTTCTTGAAAGTGAAAGTGAAGTTGCTCAGTCGTGTCCAACTCTTTGCAACCACATGGACTGTAGCCTAACAGGCTCCTCCGTGCATGGGATTTTCCAGGCAAGCGTACTGGAGTGGGTTGCCATTTCCTTCTCTAATCTCCTTAAAAAGTGCTAAAAACTTGAAAGAAATATTCCAAGCGAAGTAATATCAGTTGCTGAGCCAAATTATAAATTCACTTTACTTACAATCTGCAGCAGAGAGTTTTCTACACATTGCATTACTTGGTTTGAAGATACATTTAATGTCAGTTTAAAATATTAATGAGATTTTCCTGGTTAAGAATCTACCTGCAATCCAGGAGACTCGGGTTCAATCCCTGGATGGGGAAGATCCCCTAGAGAAGGAAACGGCAACCCACTCTGGTATAATTGCCTGGAGAATCCCATGGACAGAGGAGCCTGGCAGGCTATAGCCCAAGGGGTTGCAAAAGACATGACTTAGTGACTAAATAACGACAACCAAATATTCATAAAGCAGTTAATTAGGCTTATAAATAAACTTATAAATTCTAAAATATATTTCCATCACATAATAACAGTCCAGGCATGCCATGTCCAACTCTTTGCAACCCTACAGACTATAGCCCACCAAACTACTCTGTCCATAGGATTCTCCAGGCAAGAATACTGAGTTGGGTTGCCATTTCCTACTCCAAGGGAGCTTCCCAACCTAGGGATGGAACTCCCGTCTCTAACGTCTACTGATTAGACAGGTGGGTTCTTTACCACTAGCGCCACCTGGGAAGACCCAGTTCAGGCATCTTAATACTCTGTTCCAATCAGTTCAGTCTCTCAGTCATGTCTGATTCTTTGTGAACTCATGGACTGCAGCACGCTAGGCTTCCCTGTCCATCACCATATCCTGGAGATTTTGCAAATTCATGTCCATCGAGTCAGTGATGCCATCCAACCATCTTATCCTTGTTGTCCTTCTCCTCCTGCCTTCAATAACTGCCAGCATCAAGGTCTTTTCTAATGAGTTGGCTCTTCATATCAGGTGGCCAAAGTACCAGAGCTTCAGCTTCAGCATCAGTCCTTCCAATGAATATTCAAGACTGATTTCCTTGCTGTCCAAGGGGTTCTCAAAAGTCTTCTTCAACATCACAGTTCAAAAGCATCAATTCTTCAACATTCAGCTTTCTTTATGGTCCAACTCTCATCCATACATGATGACTGGAAAAACCATAGCTTTGACTAGACGGACCTTTGTCAGCAAAGTAACGTGTCTGCTTTTTAATATGCTGTCTAGGCTGGTCATAGCTTTTCTTCCAAGGAGCGAGTGTCTTTTAATTTCATGGCTGCAGTCACCATCTGCAGTGACCTTGGAGCCACCCAAAAATAAAGTCTGTCACTGTTTCCATTTTTTCCCCATCTATTTACCATGAAGCAATGGGACTGGAAGCCATGATCTTGGTTTTCTGAATGCTGAGTTTTAAGCTGGCTTGTTCACTCTCCTCTTTCACTTTTATCCAGAGGCTTTTTAGTTCCTCTTCACTTTCTGCCATAAGGGTGGTGTCATCTGCCTATCTGAGGCTATAGATATTTCTCCCAGCAATCTTGATTCCAGCTTGTGTTTCATCCAGTCCAGCATTTCACATGATGTATTCTGCATATAAGTTAAGTAAGCAAAGTAAGTGTCACACATAAATAAGTGACAATATACAGCCTTGACGTACTCCTTTCCCAATCTGGAATCAGTCTGTTGTTCATGTCTAGTTGTAACTGTTGCTTCTTGACCTGCATACAGATTTCTCAGGAGGCAAGTAAGGTAGTCTGGTACTCCCATCTCTTGAAGAATTTACCACAGTGTGTTGTGATAAACATAGTCAAAGGCTTTAGCGTAGTCAATGAAGCAGAAGTAGATTTTTTCTGGAACTCTCCTGCTTCTTGTATCATCCAACACATGTTGGCAATTCTATCTCTTGTTCCTCTGCCTTTTCTAAACAAAGCTTGAACATCTGGAAGTTCTCAATTCACAGACTTCTGAAGCCTGGCTTGGAGAATTTTGAGCATTCTTTTAGTGTGTGAGATGAGTGTAATTGTGCAGCAGTTTGAACATTCTTTGGCATTACTTTTCTTTGGGATTGGAATGAAAACTGACCTTTTCCAGTCCCGTGACCACTTCTGACTTTTCCAAATTTGCTGGCATATTGAGTGTAGCACTTTCATAGCATCATCTTTTAGGATTTGAAATAGCTCAGCTGGAATTCTATCATCTCCAATAACTTTGTTTGCAGTGATGCTTTCTAAGGCCCACTAGACTTTGCATTCTAGGATGTCTGGCTCTAGGTGAGATATCACATCATCATGGTTATCTGGGTCACGAAGATCTGTTTTGTATAGTTCTGCTGTGTATTCCTGCCATCTCTTCTTAATATCTTCTGCTTCTGTTAGGTCCATATCATTTCTGTCCTTTATTGGGCCCATCTTTGCATGAAATGTTCCCTTGTTATCTCTAATTTTCTTGAAGAGATCTCTAGTCTTTCCCATTGCATTTTTTTCCCTCTATTTCTTTGCATTGATCACTTAGAAAGGCTTCTTTTTCTCCTCACTACTCTTTGAGACTCTGCATTCAGATGGATACATCCTTCCTTTTCGCCTTTGCCTTTTGCTTCTTTTCTTTTCTCAGCTATTTGTAAGGGCTCCTCAGACAGCCATTTTGCCTTTTTGCATTTCTTCTTCTTAGGGATGGTTTTGATCACTGCCTCCTGTACAATGTTACAAGCCTCCTTCCATAGTTCTTCAGGCACTCTATCTGTCAGATCTAATCCCTTGAATCTATTTGTCACTTCCACTGTATAATCATAAGGGATTTAATTTAGGTCATACCTGAATGGTCTAGTGGTTTTCCCTACTTTCTTCAATTTAAGTCTGAATTTTGTAATAAAGACTTCATGATCTGGGCCACAGTCAGCTCAGTCTTGTTTTTGCTGACTGTATAGAGCTTCTCCATCTTTGGTTGCAAGGAATATAATCAATCTGATTTCAGTACTGACCATCTGGTGATGTCCATGTATAGAGCTGTCTCTTGTGTTTTGGAAGAGGGTGTTATTCCAATGATCTATTACTTCCTGGTGGCTCAGGCAGTCAAGAATCCTCCTGCAATGCAGGAAACCTGGGTTCAATCCCAGGTTGGGAAGGTCCCCTGGAGGAGGGCATGGTGGCCCACTCTAGTATTCCTTCCTGGAGAATCCCCATGGACAGAGGAGCCTGGTGGACTACAGTCCTTGGGGTCACAAAGAGTCAGACATGACTGAGCGACTAAGAACACAGCACTACTAATCTAGAGGTGATCAATAACCTACTTGGCCTTTGCTTACATGTATATATTTATATTTTTCTTCACAAATGTTTTTTGGACCACACCATGCTGCTTATGGATCTTAAGTCCCAAACCAGGGATTGAAACCCAGGCCCCGAGGATGAAACCCTGAAGTCCTAGGACTGCCAGGCTTCCCAGGTGATGCTAGTGGTAAAGAACCTGCCTGCCAATGCAGGTTCGATCTCTGGGTCTACAAGATCCCCTGCAGGAGGGCATGGCAACCCACTCCAGTAGGCTTGCCTGGAGAATCCCATGTACAGAGGAGCCTGGCAGGCTACAGTCCATGGGGTCACAGTCTGACATTAACTGAAGTGCTATAGCATGCACACACATAGGGAACTCCCCCCAACTTTTTAGTAAGGTTTTTATTATAAAATTTTAGCAATTAGGGATTAGGAGAGGGGGCCCTTATTGTTCATGCAACTGAAGAATAACTTATGATACCTTAGGTTGGGTCAGAGAAGGGGTAGAGATAGGGAGTGGGAGACTGGAGACATGGACAAAAGATATGAGGGTGGCCAGGGAGCCCACATTGCTCCTAGCCTTCTGAGCACCTGTCCCATCCCTACCCTGCTCAGAGTCTGATATGCTGGAGGAGATACAGGTAAGGGAAATGGTAAGCAAAGCATCTGCTTTCTTTAAAATTTCATTTAATTGGCAGATAATTACCTTACAATATTGTGATGGTTTCTGCCATAGATCAACATGAATCATCCATAGGCATACATGTGTCCCCTCCCCGCTGAACCCCCAACCTCTTCCCTCCCCACCCCATCCGTCCTGGTTGTCATAGAACACCAGCTCTGGGTGCCCTGCTTCATACATCAAACTTCCACTGGCTATCTATTTTACATATGGTAATAGATATGTTTCAATGCGATTCTCTCAAATCATACCACCCTCTCCTCCCACTGAGTTCAGAAGTCTGTTCTTTATGTCTGTGTCTCCTTTGCTTCCCTATACATAGGCTCATTGGTACCATCTCTCTCGATTCCATATATATACATTAATATATGATATTTGTCTTTCTCCTTCTGACTTACTTTGCTCTGTATAATAGGCTCTAGGTTCATCCACCTCATTAGAACTAACTCAAATGTGTTCCTTCTTATGGCTGAGTAATATTCCATCTTTTGACAAAGCTCCACACTGTCCCTGATGACTGAAAGAGAACATCTTGGGGAGATGTTAATACAAACTTAGGGAACAAAGGGTTCTGAGGTCCTGTAAGCTTGGGCAGCACTACACACTAAATCTCCCTCCACGGGATCTGGCATATCAGCACAGTAAATTTTCCAAGGTTAACAATAAATCCTATTATAAGTATGGGCACTTTAGTAGAGTGACCAAACTTTTAAGAGCATCCACTGAAAACTAAATTTTCTTCACGTACAAGGTTATTTACTTGGTAATGGTACCATAGTAAGTATTAAATGCATTAGTCTACTCGAAAGCTACCAACAGTCCTGCTAAAACAATCTATATCACCAAGGTCCTACAGCACACAGGCCACAAAGCAAAATGACTGTTTAAGCTAATGCCTCTGGAGAAATAAGGCCACTTGCTACTCCTTAAATGTCTTTTCATTCCCCTCACCAAACCTTTGCTCTTGCTTTTTGCTCTGCCCAGAATGTACTCCCCACTATTATGTCTCCAAATGTCAGTCTTACTTTACTAACTCATACAGACCGGTCTACCTAAATGCCAGCTTCTCCACGAAGCTCTTCCAGATCGTCCACAGTTGGTTGGCTTCTGTCTCCTTTAAAATACACCCCAGGACTGCCCTGGCAGTCCAGTGGTTAAGACTCCAAGTTTCCAATGCAGGCGACATGGATTCAATCCCTGGTCAGAGAAATTCCTCATGTCGTGCAGCCAAAAGAATAAATAACTAGAAATTTTAAAATAAAAATAAAACAAACCTCCCCAACCACTGTGTATCTCTTAAAGCAATAATCTTATTCTTGTTTCATAGACAAATAAAAATGCAGCCATTTATCTAAGGTCGCATAACTAGTAGCACGCATAACTAGTAGCATCCATAGTGGCTCAGATGGTAATGAATTTGCCTGCAATGCAGGAGACCCAGGTTCAATCCCTGGGTTGGGAAGATCCCCTAGAGAAAGGAATATCTACCCACTCCAGTATTTCTGTTTGGAGAATTCCATGGACAGAGGAGCCTGGTGGGCTACAGTCCACCTGGTCACAAAGAGTTGGACATAACTGAGCGACTTTCACTTTTCACATAACTAGTACATGGCAGTGTTGGGACACCTGATCTGTCTAATCTCCAAACCCAGGCTCTTTCTCCTATCCTCCATCCTCTCACAACCTCTCAGACAACAAGGCAGTGGTTCCTATGGCAGTAAAAAGAACACAGTCTCCTCCTATTAGAGGCAGGCAGGAGAAAAGTTCTACCTTTCTGCCCTAACTCAGTGCCTGGCGTCTGACTCAATGTTTTAACTCTGCCTTCTGCTTTTAAACCTTTATTTCTCCAAACATATTCTGGAAAATAATAGCAATGAGAGGTGTAATTTTTTTTTTAAATAACTTTATGAGCAACTGTAGGCTAAACAAAGTTAGACACATTGATTGCTTACTGCCAAACTCTGCAGATCATTTTATATGCTACTATGCAGCATTATATAATTTTAATATATATAGTTTCTATTTTAGAAGGTATAGGATATTAACACATATTTTATTATGTATGAATGAACAGAACTGTCCTTCATAAATTTCATCTAATAGAGCTGTACCTTTTTTTAACAGCACCATTTTACTATATAATAGCACCAAATTCATTTCAAAACCATTTAACAACACATATCTAAATAAGAAATCCCATAACCAAATGCTGTAGGATTTAATGCTACTAGTATTTAAAACGAGCAACAATCCACTTTGTGCCAGCAAGTGAGTGATTAAGTGCTACCCATACTGTGTCTGACATTTAATGAGGGAGTCACATGGATACAGAATATGTTTCACTCTATGATTAATATAGGTTCACTATATTTAGTTTGTACTTGAACATTTCATCTTTTCTTCTCATCGGTGAACCCAGCTGAGGACATGGGATAAATGTGATGACTAAAATCAGGAAGTTTTGATGAATGAAACAGATGAAGAAAAAGACTGACTCTTCAAGGAGAAAATGAGACTTTCCCCCCATTATCATTTTTAGACGAGTTGCAGCTATTTAAAATAAACTAAAATAACATTGGTAACCTTTGAGGAGGGCAAATGGGTGACCTGAGGCTAGCAAGAGACAGGAACTTTTCATATATACACTTTTATATCTGTATGGATAGAACTGTGATCCCCTAAAAGAGATCTGTTCAAGTGTTAACACCCCTGATATCTGTGAACATGAGGTCACAGTGCATGGAGGTGAGCCCTAATCCAATGACTGATGTCCTCATAAGAAGAGAAAATTGGATACAGGCACAGACTGGGGCACCGGAAGAAACCTGTGTGATGACAAAGGCAGGGACTGTGGTGATACAGTTACAAGCCAGGGAACACCAAGAATACTGCTTAACCAGCAAAAGCAAGAAGGGAAAAAGAAAAATTCTTTACTAGAGTTTCTAGAGACCGGGGTCCTGCCAACATCTTGACTTCAGACTAGTAGCTTTCAGGACTCTGAGAGAAATTTCTGTCCTGTAAAGCCACTCACAGTTTGGGTTACTCTGTGTGGCTACCCTAAGAAACTAATACAAATACTTTATACAAAGTGACAATGCCATGTGTGCAAAAATTAATCAAATTAAGACGAAGCAAGCTCAAGGGAATGAAAACACAGCCACAGACTGGGAGAGCAGCAAAAAGATACAGCTGATCAAAGACTTCACTAAAAATATACAAAGAACTCTTAAAACGAAACAATAAGAAAACAGACAGTCTGACTAAAAATGGGCTAAAGACCTTAGTAGACACCTCACAAAACACGCTCCATTCATATGTCCTCAGGGAAATGCAAATTTAAAAACAAGATACTGCTACATGGCAACTGGAATACCCATATCTGGGACAATGACAACACCAGATAAATACTGGTGAGTATGTGAAACAACAGAATTCTCATTCACTGCTGGTGGGAATGCAAAATCATATAGTCATTTTGAAAGACAGGCAATGTCTTACAAAACTAAATATACTTTTACCACACAATCCAACAATCATGCTACACCCAAAGGAGTTGAAAATTATATCCAGTCAAAAATGTGCATATGGACAGCTATAGTAGCTTTATTCATAATCACCAAAACTTGGGGGCAACCAAGATGTCCTTCAGTAAGTAAATAAATAAATAAGCTATGGTACATCCTGACAATGGAATAGTATTCAGCACTAAAAAGAGAAGAGCTACCAAGCCATGAAAAGACATGGAGGAACCTTCAATGTACACTACTAAGTGAAAGAAGCCAATCTGAAAAAGATTCCAACCATATGATATTCTGGAAAAGGTGACACTCTGAAGACAGCACAAAGATCAGTGGTTGTCAGGGGTGAGGGTGGGGGGAGGGATGAAAAGGCAGAGCACAGAGTGGTTTTAGGACATGAAACTCCTTTGTACAACATTACTATGGTGGATGTATTTAATTACACATTACACATTTGTCCAAACCCACAGAATATACAACACTGAGGAGCAAACCCTACTGCAAACTATGGACTCTGAGTGATGATGTGTCACTGTAGGTTCATTAATTGCAACAAATACATCACTCTGGTGGGTGATGTTGATGATGACAGAGCCATGAATGTGTAGAGATAGGGAGTACATGGAAAATTTCTGTACTTTCTACTTAATTTTGCTGTAAATATGAAGCTGCTCTAAAAAAACAAAGTCTAATAAAAATATTTTTACATCCTTAAGCAAGCCAGAAGTTCTACCCTTTTTTATACTACAGTTTAGTAACCATCTTGAACCCATGACTAAAATATGCATATTTTTTGTCAAAGCTTTCCATGTTCCTTTGTTTGTTTACTCATTCATTCATTCAAACTTCAACTAAGTACTTACTCCAGGCCAGATGTGGTAGACTGGGAAAGGTCCCAGAGAATCCAGAAATAAGATATTCCTGGTCCTTTGGAATGATGTCTACTCTTAAATATAATCATAGAGGCAATATATCAATTTAGCAGCAAAAGCCTTACTTATCTATCTTGGGGAATTAAGATTAAGATCAAATTTTCAAGTGCTATTCAACCATGCACATGAGACAGATTATATTTCTTCTTCCCTCTGCTCAAAGATTAATGATATCAAAAGTATACTATTTACTTGACTGGTTCAAGAAGTATCTTGGGCGATAAGACAAAAATTACGAGAGAGTGAGATCATTGGATGTGTACCATAGCATGAAAACACTGAAGAACTCTGAAAAAGGAAGACTGTTAAAACAACAAAAAAAAAGCCACTTAAGAGAATAGTTCAAAATGGAACTAGACTCTGAAATCACTAAAACTCTACTGTTAAAAGAGAATGAAAACTGGAGGTGAATGAGTCATATGACATTGGGGGATTCTTGTATCTTAAAAAAGAAGGGAAGGAAGGTCTTAAAATTATTCTGAAAAGACACAGGTCAAGAACAGAATTATGTACAAATCTCAACTGTCCTCCCCTAACCTTCTGTTCCTCTGCTCTTGTCAAATTAAGGAAAAACTGGTAACTCGGTTTCCGGAAATTGATAGTAATAATTCATTCTCATGAAAAAAAAAAAAAATTGGAAGGAAACATTTAAAAGAAATGTGGCCCTCTCCTGGAACCGGGTCCTCAATCTTCTTAAAGGAAAAATAGAACAAAAGTAATAAACATAATGTAACACACATCTTCATATCCAAAAGGTTACTGCTTGATCCTGTAGTTAAAATCTTTGCAAAAAAAAAAAAAAAAAACAGTACAGTCCTCCTTAGTGCCTAATTAGATGTATGCACTGGTATGCTTCAAGATAAAGAAAAACATTACCTTAGAGAGAGTGGTATTTTTTAAATGGCTGAGAAAGTAGGGAAAAAAAACCAACAAGCTACTTTCTATATTAAGAATCACATGCTAGCAAACATTTGAAAAGTTACCATAAAGAAAAACAAAGAACTACTGTCCTGTGAAATACACACCAAGTTTCACTATATCCCCAAATCCTGGAATCACTATATCTAGGGAGGAGAATGTGTATCATCGGAAGATAACGGAGGAAAGGGACAAAGCTGCAAACTGGGTTGGAGGGGAGGAGGGCTGTCGGGCTGCACCCCGCAGACCTACAGGGCTGCGCTTGCCCAGCGTCAAGACTGAGGAAAGAGCCCGGGGTCCCCAGCAGAGACATTAATGGCTGAATATGGATGGGGAGCTTACATGTCTGAAGCAGGTCCTGATGCGACACACCCCCATGTGCGGCTAAGAGCGCGCAGGACAGGGCAGCAGTCCGGGGCTCCCGAGCGGGACGGGGAGGTTACCAGTTATAGTTATAGGGGAATTGACGTCAGGTGGGCTCCTGAGTCAGCAGAGAAACCAGCAGAGGGGCATGCCTCTCCACTGTCCCTTTGATAAGAATGCTCATCAGCTGGGGTCTGGGGCAAGTCCGTAGGAAGGTCAGCCATGTGGCAGGGTATCAGTGAAGCAGGCACTGGTTAAGCAGGGGAATGTACAGAGAACAAGAGACCGACCATCTTGAGGGGCCTGACCGTACAAGGACCTGTGGTAACGTTTTCTGCCTCAATATCAACAATGCCCAGAATCGATTTCACTAGACCAACCTTAAACTGCTGTCAGATTAAGAACTGGTTTCACCAGAGGACAGAGAAACTGTATGTAGGAAACGTCCTATTCTCTCTGTGTTGGTATTTAATAGAAACTTCGGATACATCTAAGTAATGATTCAAGTACATTTAAGACTCCCTACTGTTAAAAAAAAAAAAACAAAAAACACCGCAGAAAAGAAACTGCAGAATGCTCTTTCCCAAGTAATACAAAATAGTAGGAATACATACTTGGGAGCAGAATCATATCTACTGCTAACTTAGTAGCAATGAAACCTCCACTTCGCTGCAGTAAAACATTATGGCAAACCCCCTTCCGGAGGCTGTTATTGCATTTCTCCTTCAAAAATATATATACTCAATCAGCAAGTGTTCTCAAAAAGTACCAAACAAGCCTTTCCAAGGAAGCTTGTTTTCTGAACTCTTCACCCTACCTAATTTTTGATTTTTTTCCCCTCTCCATTTTCCTAATTTTAACTTAATTGGGTGTGAATCCAAAAACATGTGTTTCCTATTTGCATTTGGCTGCAGAAAAAAATTCTTAACGTACTTTAGGGAATGTAGGGGTGAATGCTGAAAGTAAGTGAAAGTAAAAGAATAATAACAGCTAAACAAAACCAAGAATACTGTTTCTCTCCTTCTACTGTTGCCAAGAATATGGCATAAATTTCCTCTCCTTGTGGAGAATTCCCTAATTATAGGAGAAAGCAGACTCCCTGCTTATGATATCAAAAGTGGATATTTTGGAGTGCTACAAGCTGTCCTCTTAAAATGAGGCCAGAAAAGAGAAGTGTGGTAACTGCAGTACTTCGGGGGATGGACCAGCTCAGTACACATCAGTCACACCTTTGTGTCACCTCTCTTCTCCCTGACCTCTGAGAGCAGCAGCTAGCATCATGGTCTTCAGATCAGCAGCATCAGCACCAGCTGGGAACTTAGAAATCCAAGTCAGCAGGCCCCACCCGAGGCCTACCACCTAACCAGAAACTCTGGGGGTAGGACACTGGAGTCTGTTTCATTAAGAATTCCATGGGATTCTGACTTGATGAACCATATCCAACAGAAACATGGGCTTCCCTGGTAGCTCAGTGGTAAAGAATCCACCTGCCAATACAGAAGACAGGGGTTTGATCCCTCGGTCGGGAAGCTCCCCTGGAGAAGGGAATGGCAACCCACTCCAGTATTCTTGCCTGAAGAATCCTGCAGACAGAGGAGCCTTGGTGGGCTACAGTTCGTGGGGTCACAAAGAGTCGGACATGACTTAGCGACTAAATAACAACAGACACTTACTGTCTTCCAATTCATCCTGGCTTTTAATCACAAGCAACCAAATTGTTACCAAACATTTTCATGTGTATACATTGTCCAACTAATTTATATGATTCTTGGGGCAAAAATTCTCTCTCTTCCCTGGTCCCCTTTGCTTTCCTTTGCCCGCCAATATCCTACATAGAGCCAGTAAGCACACGGAAACATAACGAGCATCCACAACGACAGGAACAGGGGAGGGGTCCTCAAAGGAGAGCTCTCCTTTTGAATCTGACATTCCCACCTAGCTGAGACAGACCTATTTCCCTTAATTATGACCTAGAAACGAAAGGGCCCAGTTCCCCAATATACAGCCTAGAGAGGATTCAGTCATTCTCCAGATGGAACTGCTCAGCTTCAGAATTTGGGTACTCCAGCTGAAAATCAAATTAAAAGTTGCACAAAATATTCCCCCCAAAAGGCTTGGCAACCTCGAATACAGAGTGAAAAAGGAGAGGCAACACTACTTTTTCAGAAGCACACAGTAGGGGTCATATACATGGAATGTTCATTAGTTACCGCTGTGGCTGGATATAACCGTCCAAACTCTTTTAATGTGAAAATACCTTTCTGTTTGCCTTCTCCTCCTTCGCCACGTCCAAAACATAAAAGGCAAATAGTTCCCCTCACACACAGGGTGCCCCCACTATCCTTGAGCAAAGTGGAACTAGTCCTTTAGTTGCTAACGATTCAGGTTCTGAATTGAATAAAAGTCAGAGCTTAGTGGTGGTGGTTCCTGCGGAGGCTTTAACCACAGGGGAATTCCTCCACCTGGCATAAATAAATAAAATGTGGTCAAATGTATTCGTTAGCACTGAGCATGGATCCTATTGACCTGAATGTGCAGAGATGTTCCACATTATGGTAGAAAGAATCACCTGTGCTTTCCCTGTTCTGGACCTGACTTTTTTCCTGAGAATGACAGGGGCTGGCATTTGTACAACTTTTTTTTTTTTTGTAATTGAAGTTAGTTGATTGACAATATTGTGCTAGTTTGAGGTACAGCAAAGTGGTTCAGTTGCATGTTTGAGTGTGTGGGTTTTCAGTCACCCAGTTGTATTCAACTCTTTTTGACCCCATGAACTGTAGCCCATCAGACTGTAATAACCTAAAATGGAAAAGAATCTGAAAGAATATATATGTGTGTGGGGGAATAAATATGAAAGAATATATATATATGTATGTATATACACACACATATACATGAATGTATATATATATACATGTGTATATACATATATATAGATATTTATGCACACACATATATAGTCTTTCATATTCTTTTCCATTTTAGGTTATTACAAGATGTTGAATATAGTCTCTTGTGCTATACAGTATGGACCTGGTATTTTTAAAAAGTATCTGCGCACTAAAGAGAGAGGCTTCTCCTAGGTTCTTCCATTTCTCCAATGAACACATCTGTAGGTTCTTCAAGACAATCTGAAAAGGAGCCCTATTCTGGACTAAACGTTCGTGTGCCCCCAAAACTTACATGTTGAAGCTCTAACCCCCACAGTGTTTGGAAGTGGGGCCCTCAGAAGGTAATTAGATTTAGATGAGGTCATGAGGGTGGAGCCCTCATGATGGAATGAGCGCCCTCATAAGATGGCAGAGAATCGACTCCCACTGACATCTCGCTCCCTCTACCACATGAGGACAAAGCAAGAGGGTGGTTGTCTGTAAGCCCAGAAGAGGGCTTTCACCAGCAACTAAATCTGCCAGGACCTTGATCATGGACTTCCCAGAACTGTGAGAAACTGATGTTTGTGGTTTAAGCTACCTAATCCACTGTATTCTGTTACAGCATACTGCACAGACTAACACAGACCCCAGCCTGGAACTTTCCTTTCATGGCTCCTTGCCAGACCTCTGGCCCCAAATTCTTAGTAAAGATAGGAAATGATTTTGTTTGCATATGCTAGTGCACATCTGATCTGACTCAGCTACGTGCAATGGGCCAATGTAAGCTGTGACCTCTGGAGAGAAGATGGTAGGCACTGGGTGCCTAGACTCAAAATACAAAATAATTTCCATGAGCCAGGCATAACCAGAAAGTCACAGAGCTGCTAGACCTGAAGAGGAAGTGCACACTGAGGTAAGAGGCATCTCAGCAGAAATCACTGCCATCTCCAGCTTGCCGTGAACTTGGAGTTGGGAAGAACTCTAAAACAGAAAAGGTCAAATTTCTCTCCAGCCTGGTGGAAATGGGGAAGGTCCTCTGCTGAAAATAAAGCTATCCAAAAAGAATTTCTAAATTGTGAATTTTCCTAACCGATCTGACTCTGAAGATAGATTTATACTTATGACACATATGGCTCATAAAAAATAGCCCTTAGAGGATTATTCATGTCAAATCTAGGTCTCTGCAGTGAAACACCAGAGCAAATAATAGACTGAAAAAAATATGGCCAAACTTTGTCTTTGGTGGGATTCTTGCAAACCTAGACTCTAGAATGTGGTGATGTCCCTTTTCCTAAAGCTAATTAGTAGAATTTTCCTTTTCCTCTGTAGTTAGGGGTCTTCAGCCTATGATTGGTTGTCTAGGTGCAGGAGTCATTCTCAAAGGGCATAAAAAAAGCAACAACTTTTTGTCACTTGCTAGGCTCAAGTTTGCTGTTTGAAGACAAAAACACAAAGTCGTTTTTCATTACCTTCTGCATCATTAGGGAAAATGGGATACACCCATCTCCCAATAAGACAACTTTGACTATTGTAGCTACACCTTCATGAAGCATTTGTGTGAAAAGGACTTCTGGCAACTCGATGCTGAGTATTTAGAAGTGCTGAGCTTCCAGAGGCTTGTTGTTTGCTAGGAAATCAATTCCTCTAAGTATAAAATCCAGTGGTGCTGACATACATAATAGCACAGTGTCTACAGTAATGTGCAGGGACACTTTCAGAGATTCGGGTTTTGGCAAGGACCCTGATGCTGGGAAAGATTGAGGGCAGGAGGAGAAGGAGGCGACAAAGGATGAGATGATTGGATGGCATCACTGACTCAAAGGACATGAGTTTGAGCAAATTTCGGGAGACAGTGAAGGACAGGGAAGCCTGGCGTGCTGCAGTCCGTGGGGTTGCAAACAGTTGGATACGGCTGAGCAAATGAACAACAGAGATGAATTTTTTCTAACATCTTGTTTGCCAATACATCATCTATGCTGAGGAAGCTAAGCATGATGTACATACTATTAAAAAAAACACTAAAGTAATCAGGATCAATATACTTTTCCTTCTTCTCTCTTCTTAACTCTATGTCAGCATAGTTCGCTGACATCATTCCACACAACAAGTGTGGCGGGGAGAGAGCACACACAAAAAACACACAGAACAATAGTCATGTCCTTCCCTCCGAAGCCCTCAAACCCTCGAACTACTGTCACAGGTCACTCAAATGTGAAGTATTAAAGGTAGAAATCTCCTACCTGAAATACTTAACAATCAGTGTCATTATGAAGGATAAATTATTTTTGCATCATTTGTATACAACTTGTACACGTCCTACACAAAGCAGACTTGATTCAAAGAACAGCTGGACATAGCTGCCACAGAGGCCATCAAGATTCCCATACAGTTTCTGTTCTCACACGTTGCCTAAGAATGTGGAGCTGCTTAAAACCTAGCAAGACCAGGGTTTGTGGCACACGGGAGAAGGTGTAAAAAGTCTATTTTTGATTCTGAAAGGGAAATGTATGAAAAGGGCTAGAGTATGTATGTGTGCAGTCATTGGATATAGGGGCCTTAAAGGTAATTCTGAACAAGGAAGAGAAAGAAGTAAGCTAAGATGCTGAAGCATCACTCATAGCCATTCTGGCTGGAGAGCATGGGGGTTACAAATACCCTGACCCTAAAGACACATACAGTCCTAGGTTCAAATCCCAGCTGACAGCTAACGTGACCTGAGCAAGTTTTACTTATCTTACATGTGTTCTCTCACTTGTAAAATGGAGTGCAAGTAATAAAATCTACCTTATAAGATTGTTGTGATGACTGGATAAGAAGTCCTAGAGGCACTAAGTATAGTGCCTGGCACACAGAAAATCCTCAGTAACTTTCAGAAATTAAATAAAATGAGCCAAAACTCCCTTTAAATTCTACTCTGTTAAGTGGGACATGCAACCCAAAAGAAGAGCTTTCATCTTGCTTTTTGAAAGATGAGTTAAGAGTCTTAATAGAGGGCATGAATTTACATTCAGAGATACATACACAGGACAATGCCAAGCAACATTTTATCATGGCCATAATGGAATGAGGTGTAAAGATGCTACAAATATCCAGAAAACTACTATTTTTAACATCTCAATGTTAAAGATAGTCTTGATATTTTATAAAGCTCTATAATGTTATTCCAGCCAAGTCTGGTCTACAAAAGACAAAACAAGTACCACTCTCTTAACCTATAAAATGCAAAAGGGAAAAACTAGATCAGTAAGTTCCTTGCATATCAATAAATCTGTCTTTTAAGAATCTGAAAACATGATTCTATGTTAAGAGTTAAAGCTCGGGTGTTCCAGTTTGAATAGCTATAATAGCCAGAGTTCTGGATACATAATGCTATATAATAAACCCAAAGTGGCTTCAAACAATAGCAATGCTTATTTTGTTCATGAATCTGCAATCTGTACAGGGCACAACCAAGACAGTTTATTTCTGCCCCACTCAACATCTGCCAGGCCGGCTTAAAGGCTGGGGGCTGAAATCCTCTGAAGAGCTTACCTGCTCTTCTGTCTGTATGTCATCAAAACTGGAAAAACTCAACCAGCTAGCTGCTGGAACAGCTGGGCTCTTTTGGCATCCCTTCAAACTCCACGGAGTCCTTCCATGTGATCTCTCTAATATGGTAGATTCAGGGTCACAAGGCACAGGTCACAAGAAAGGAAAAGAACCAGGAGGAAACTATTCTCTCTCATGGCCTCACCTATAAAGTCACTCAATAATTCCACTACTTTCCATTAATCCACCCAGACTTAAGGAATGAAAACACAGATCCCCACTTCTCATGGAAGGACTGTGAAATTAATAGTGTAAGAAGAGCATATGTTGCTGTTAAGACGCTAAGTCATGTCTGACTCTTTGGCGACGCCATGGGCTGTATGGAGACTTGCCAGGCTCCTCTGTCCATAAGATTTCCCAAGCAAGAATACTGGAGTGGGTTGCCATCTCCAAGGGATCTTCCCATCCCAGAGATCAAACTCATGTCCCCTGCATGGGCAGGTGGATTCTTTACCAATGAGTCACGTGGGCTTCCCAAGACAACATTATAAATCAACTATATTTCAATAAAAAGAAAGAAAAGCAGACAGTTTGTTCCACCTGATATAAGAACATAACACAATCTATAAAGCAATCCTGCAGGGAGGGAAGAAAATTTTAAACCATTAAGCCTATAGAGTCAACTGTCAACTTGCAGAAAATACAAAGAGAATAGAAGAACATGATAAACTATACTATGGGAATGCAATCAGTAAAATCCAGACTGGGAAACTGCAGGACTAACAATACTTTGAGACATACCTAATCATCCCACGTCGATTTAAAAGCTATCCAGGAAGATTCAAGATTCTACAGTCTAGTCAGATTAATAGGGTAGAATTACTGGTATTCTTAGTCTTGTTTAAATGGTTGAGGTACTTAGTTTAACAAACAAGTATTTCTACAGGATTCCTTGTCTAACCTTAACCTCTCTGTATTTCAGTTTTAAAATCATTTCCTTTTATTTTGCCCTTAGCAAAGGTGAAGAACAACTAATCCTAAAAGGCTAAAGTCAAAACACTTCATGTGTATGAAGGCTTTTACGATAACATATCACCTTTGTACTTTTGCTCTTCTGGAATATATCAGATGTGTCCCTTCAACCTCTTTCTGTTTTGGTTTTTTAGACCCCACTGATAAATACTTTCTTGATTCTTTCAAACCACTTTCTCCTCCCTTTCAAGCTCAAATCCAAAAAAGAATAAGAACAGTGTTAATTATAAGAAAACAGTTTAGAGAATTATAACAGCAGACTCTGAAACTGAAGCCTTGATATTTACATATAAATATATTTTTAAATATATATATTTAAAGCTGAGGTAAAATGGGATAGAATTTCTAAAGCATCCCAGAATACATCTTTGGATTTCAAACCAATTACTCTTAAGTTACCTATTTAAATTTCCAGCTCTGGATTCAATCAAAGGGTCAAGCTATTTAATTTCTGAGAAATTACAAAGATGTGCTCAACACATGAGTAGGCAAGTCCCTCATATACTGAGACTTAAAAGTAACTACTCTTTAACATACCTGCCTTCACTTTTATGATTATGATTATTATTATTATTACAAGATTTGCCAAGAACTAAAACCTCCGGGAGTTGGTGATGGACAGGGAGGCCTGGCATACTGCAATTCATGGGGTCGCAAAGAGTCGGACACAACTGAGCAACTGAACTGAACTGAAAACCATGCTACAACACTTATTTAAATGAAATATTACAAATATAAATTTAAATAATTCTCTATTATTCTGTTTTCATAAACTGAGGGTAAATGCCTGTCTTATGTGGGAGGACCTAAGGAAGTCTAATTATCAGCTTCAAACAACAAATTGCAACCTTAAGCCTTTAGATTCAATGGCTGTAAAGCTACCATTACCTGCTCAAACATGGAAATGACACAAAAATGTCACAGTTCATGAATTATTGTGAAGACCCAGCAGTGTTCTATATGTGTCCACCACCATGTCTGTCTGTATTGGCCTGGTGTTCGTTGGAAGGACTGATGCTGAAGCTGAAACTCCAATACTTTGGCCACCTCATTCGAAGAGCTGACACATTGGAAAAGATCCTGATGCTGGGAGGGATTGGGGGCAGGAGGAGAAGGGGACGACAGAGGATGAGATGGCTGGATGGCATCACCGACTCGATAGGCATGAGTTTGAGTAAACTCCAGGAGTTGTTGATGGACAGGGAGGCCTGGCGTGCTGTGATTCATGGGGTCACAAAGAGTCGGACACGACTGAGCGAATGAACTGAACTGAGCTGAACTGAGGTCACTATGACATCATTAGCTAACGATTTGTTAGTAATTACTATGGCCTGCGCCAGAGCATGTGGCTTTTAATTAATATAATGGCATGATTTTTTTAATGTATAATAAATTTAAAGACCTTTTTGAACTATTTAGACACTTCTAGTATCTTGCCTCCCAAGGAAACAATCTTGTATTATATTCTTATATATTCTCAGGTTACTTTAAAAGGACAGTTGCTCGATGGCCTTAGACCAACTTTGACTCAGTTTTGGTGAGGAGAGTAGGACAACTTCCTTCCCTTGGTGAAAGGAAAGTTACAGCGCTCTGCCCAGAGAGCCTTTACCTGGTAACTCAGGCAGTAAAGCATCTGCCTGCAATGCAGGTAGAAAGGGTTTGATCCCTGGGTCAGGAAGATCCCCTTGAGAAGGGAATGGCTACCCACTCCAGTTATTCTTGCCTGGAGAATCCCATGGACTGAGGAGCCTGGCAGGCTACAGTCCATGGGATTGCAAATGAGTCAGACATGACTGAGTGACTAACACACATTTTGGGGCGTTCTACTGTGAAGTCTGCTTTACAGAGTTCATCATCTCCTCCCCCTCCTTCCCCCCTCCTTTACTTGGTGGCAGGTGCTGGCAATAAATACTAACCCAATCCTCAGGGCAGATTCTGAATTGTTACTGACACAGAGATACCTATCAGGAGGGACCGAGTTACAGAGACAGCTGGACAAGAACAGTATGTGATTCTGGCAGCAGCAGACAAAGCAAGACTAAAGCCTCCCACAGCGATACCTGAAGTCCATGCCAGGGCTTCCGAGCTCTGTGCAACTACATTCTTCCTAGAATTTTCTTGACTAGAGAGAACATTCACATACCCAATACTATCTGCAATATCTTTCTTTTGAGTACTGAAAATAAGCCCAATTTACATACATACAAACATTTGTATACACACACACATACAAAACCAAAGGTAGGAACTATAAAAGAAAAGATTAGTATTCTATTTTATTGAATATGACTTGGCTTCTTCACATTTTTGACATCTCTAAAAGCAATATGTGTCATATAATTGACAGTTCTTATATCCAAAGAAAAGCAATGTATCTCATGAAACGATAAAAGTTTAAATTTCTACATTGCAGAAAACACCATATATACTGTGAAAAGCAAGGCAAAAAATATTTATAACATGCCTAAACCTAAAACATTAAACATAACCTAAACCTACAGACATAAGGTTTATATCCTAAATAACCAGCAGCTTTCACAAATCAAACCCAAAATGAGCAAACAATAGGGAAACGGGCAAAGGATATGAACAGGAAATTCACAAAACAGGAGGCAGAAAATTTTATGTCTTGTTATGTTTTTACTATTATGATAATGTGGAGTAGGAAATGGCAACCCACTCCAATATTCTTGCCTGGAGAATCCCATGGACAGAGGAGCCTGGTGGGCTATAGTCCATGGGGTCGCAAAGAGTCAGACTCGACTGGGCGTTATGATAATGATCATCTTAAAGCCCTCCCTCTAACCCTAATGCTCCAAAAGTCCAGCTATTAACGTAGGCTGCAGAAAAGGGAAAAAAGAAAGAATTTCTCTGTCCTAGGCACTGTCCTACCAGATTTCACGAACATGAGTTCATGAAAAACCACACAACACCCTGAGGAACTAGATACCACTGTACAGATGAGGAAATATAGCCTTAGAGAAGCAGAAAGACTTAAGCAAATTGTCTAAGCAAGTGTGGTAAAGCCCAGGTTCAGAGCTTTCATACAGCTTCTGCTCATAGCATGACTTTAGAAATCCTATTCAGACAAAGGATTTCCCTTGAGAATAAGGGACTGGACCTCAGAGTTTTAAACCCAAAGCACTAACTGAAGGTCAAAGGCATCAAGTTTCATGAATCTGAAAAGCTAGTATCGAGCTACACAGGAGATTTCTTAAAGTCCTGTTTATAATTTTCTTACTTTGGAAAAGAAGAAATTAAGTGTCATAAAATATGTTTAGATGCAAAGATTAAGTCCATTTGATTTAAAATACAGATAACTTTGTACTATGAGTGAATCCATGACTTGAAAAAAAAAAACAAAACAGTTCTTAAGTGTCACTACACTTTGTCCACCTCAAAAAGATAAAACAGTTGCAATCACCAGATCCCTCCCTAATCATTAGATTTAGTTTTAGGTGGAAATAGCAAAGAGGAACTAAAAAGCCTCTTGATGAAGGTGAGAAGTGAAAGTCTCTCAGTCATGTCTGACTCTTTGCAATCCCATGGACTATGCAGTCCGTGGAATTCTCCAGGCCAGAATACTGAAGTGGGTAGTCTTTCCCTTCTCCAGGGGATCTCCCCCACCCAGGAATCAAACTGGGGTCTCCTGCATTGCAGGCAGATTCTTTACCAGCTGAGCCACAAAGGAAGCCCAAGAATGCTGGAATGGGTAGCCTATCCCTTCTCCAGCATATCTTCCCCACCCAGGAATCAAACTGGGGTCTCCTGCATTGCAGGCGGATTCTTTACAAACTGAACTATCAGGGAAGCCCAATGAAGGTGAAAGAGAATGAAAAAGCTGACTTAAAACTCAACATTCAAAAAACAGTGACAGATTTTATTTTTCTTGGGCTCCAAAATCACTGCAGATCGTGACTGCAGCCATGAAATTAAAAGACGCTTGCTCCTTGGAAGAAAAGCTATGACAAACCTAGACAGTGTAATAAAAAGCAGAGACATTACTTTGCCGACAAATACTGGTAAAGTCAAAGCTATGTTTTTCCAGTAGTCATGCATGGACGTGACAGTTGGACCATAAACGAGGTTGAGCACCAAAGAATTGATACTTTCAAATTGTGGTGTTAGAGAAGACCCCTGAGAGTCCCTTGGACTGCAAGGAGATCAAACTAGTCAATTCTAAAGGAACTCAATCCTGAATTGTCATTGGAAGGACTGATGCTGAAGCTGAAGCTCCAATAGTTAGGCCACCTGATGCAAAGAGCCGACTCATTGGAAAAGACCCTGATGCTGGGAAAGATTGAAGGCAAGAGAAGAAGGGGACGACAGAGGATGAGATGATTGGATGGCATCACCAACTCATCATGTCAATGGACATGAGTTTGAGCAAACTCTGGGAGACGATGAAGGACAGGGAAGCCTGGCATGCTGTAGTCCATGGGGTCACAAAGTGTTGGACACGACTGAGAGAACAAAGCTAATGGGAGAAAAAATATACTTTTACTGAAACATATTCAAGGAAGAAGGACCAGTGACAATTAGGTCCTGCTTCTGGTGTCCCAGAGGGAAGGAGTTCTAATGAAGGGCTGACACAGGCCAGGATTCCTCGAGGCAATGTTACAGCCTTGTTGCATAGGTAAAGCCTAAAACCTGATCCTAATGATCCAGCTTCCCCAACACTCAAGTCTTGGCAGGGCGCCTTACCCACAGTCCAGGAAGTCAACAACAGGAACTCTGCTGCCAGAGACCCCTCCCCCAAGGTGAAAAAAGACAGAATCTTCATTCTCTGTGTCCCGGGTCAGGAGAACAGAGACAAGCAAGAGATGTCACTTGCATATCTGTCCACTGTACACAGAAAAATAGGTCTCTTATCCTTTCAAAAATAATCAGGTATTAAGGGCGCTCAGTATGATGCATGTGGCTGGGTTACAAAGGATTAAAACAGGATGCCTCCAATTTCCCAGTCTTAGAAGCCATTCTACAATATCAGCCTAGGGCTTATATAATACTTCTCAACTTCCAATAAAGACTGATATTTCTCCCTAGCCTTTTGGTAGACCAGCCCACTCCTTTAAAAACCAATTTTATTCTTTCTGGACAATCAAAATGTAATCAATAGGAAATCAAGTAGGTTAGGGTATTTAGCCTGAATTCCGATCATTTTTGTGAATATGTTAAATGTGTAAAGTGTCACAGGCATTCTGTCCCGGAACTCACCCTCCAAAAAAGTGGCCAGTTAAAAGGACTAAACCAAAATGACTCTTTTCAGCCCAGCTGTTTAAACCTTAAACTGAGAGCATGCCACCAATGTGCTGTGTCAGCTGCATTTCACCAGTCATTCACCAAAATAGTATCATTATTTTTTAACTGTCAGAACAAAGGAGGGAATGAATCCTATTTTCAAGTACTTAGTTAACAATTGTCTGTTTTCAACACTGACTAAAAAATATTTTATTCAGGTAAGAAGTTTCTTCTAAATTTAAAGATTTAAGGAAAAGGGAAGGAAGGGAAGAAGGCTGAGAAATACAAGATGTCAAGAAAACTTAAAACACAACTGTAGTTACATCATAATAGTGCAGAGTGTATGTTGGGGGAAGGGGGGGGTAAAGACAGAGAACCTAGGGTAACACTTAATATATGTCCTCAAAATCTGAAATAAAAGGATAGAGATACAAAGAGCTTAACAAGCCTATTTGCCCTACTGTAAGAAATAGAATATGAAACATTTTGGGCCAAAATGTAAACAGGAATCTTATTCAAAGATTCCTGCTAAATCAATTAGGGCTACAGATACTTTCAGAAGTTCATGAAAAATTTAAAAACAGCCTAGTAATTTCCAGTAACAATATATTATTTGCTGATCATCTTTTCTTTCCGTTCTTTTAAAAGTTGTAAGGTAAGTGGATTCCAAGAGTCTAAAAAGCCAATGAGAAAAAGCTTTTGTTTGAGTCTAGAAATTAATCTGAGAGATTATAAATGAGAAAAAGAGAGGTAATCAGATGTCTTATTAGATGCTCAAAATACCTGATGATTAAACATCAGGCGCCTCTAATACAAGGGGGAATGAGTTCTTTGTGTGGGGACAGATGGTTTACCATTATCACATCTTTATATGGTACCACGAATATCACTTGCAACTTTTAAGACAGATTTACTACAGTGGTTTTAAGACGAAAATCTTAAAGACATTCAATGCTTATATTGTGATGTGAAGTCAAAGTCGCTCAGTTGTGTCCAAGTCTTTGCCACTCCATGGACTATATATTCCATGGAATTCTTCAGGCCAGAATACTGGAGTAGATAGCATATCCCTTCTCCAGCGGATCTTCCCCACCCAGGAATCAAACCAGGGTCTCCTGCATTGCAGGCAGATTCTTTACCAACTGAGCTATCAGGGAAGACCCGTGTTTATATTATGTAGTGATATATATCATTATTTCAGTATTAACATTTTCATCATGTGTACATCATTATCTAGAACAGTAAGAATCAAGAACTGAATATTTCTAAAGGAAATGTAAGTCATAAAATGTGTACAGGGCACGAATCTTTCCAACAAAGAAGAAGGAAATGAACAGTGGTCATATTTTCCTGAACTAGGGCCTCACCAGCTTGAGCTTATGATAAAATCTAGCAAACAGTTCCACTGGCCTCTATAATTTATAAAACTAATAAAGTTAAATCATCCCATTAATATTAAAATCCCAAAGAGTGTGTCTTCATGACCATTCTGCATAGCACTAAATACAAAGCAGATACTTTGTAAATACTGATATTCAGAAGGACTTTAGCCAAGTACCTTTCCTGGGCATGGAGAGCAGAAAAATTCCCTATGTCTGATAGGAGGAGGAAATTTAAAAAAGCCACAGCAACTGTAATAGTTCAGGATGACATAAGAGATGCCTTATTGAATGAGACCAATTGTCGGCTTGGTATTTGGTCCTGGGCAGAAATATCAAAACACATTTTAAGAAAAAATACACTGGTTTTCTATGACAATTTCTGATGCTAAGAGACACATATTTAACATGATCTATTTCTTTAATATTCCGCGAGGAATCTACTATCCACATAAGTACATATCACCCACTGAGATAAAGAATTTCCTAGTTGTATCTTAAAATCTGCTAAAAGACCCATTTACCTTATAACTACATTCACAAAAAGGCAGAACAATTTTGAAACTAATCCAAGGGGGGTTAATTACTACAACAGCAAAAGATATTTATCCTAAAGTGGTTTCATCTTAGGCAATGTTACAGTTTAGACTTGAAAGTGTTAGTTGCTCGGTCATATCCGGCTCTTTGTGACCTCATGGACTGTGGCTTGCTAGGCTCCTCTGTCCATGGAATTCTCCAGGCAAGAACACTGGAGTAGGTAGCTATTCCCTTCTCCAAGGAATCTTCCTGACCCAGGGATCAAATCCAGGTCTCCCGTGTTGCATGCAGATTCTTTACAGTCTGAACCACCAGGGAAGCCCCAAGAATACTGGAATAGGTAGCCATTCCCTTCTCCAGGGGATCTTCCCAACCCAGAGATGGAACCCGGGTCTCCCACATCACAAGCAGATTCTTTGACTCAAATGGTAAAGAATCTGCCTGCAGTGCGGGAGACCAAGGTTCGATCCCTGGGTTGGGAAGATCCCCTGGAGAAGGGAATGGCTACCCACTCCAGTTTTCTTGCCTGGAGAACTCCTTGGACAGAGAAGCCTGGCAAGCTACAGACCATAAGGTTGCAAAGAGTCAGACACAACTGAAAGACCAACACTTTTACTTTCAGACTTTAAAGCCAACAGTAAAATACAATCTCCATGACTTTTCAATGACCCTAAAGTCAGTTTTTCAAAGCTTTAAAATACTTTTATAATTTGAGGAATAAGTTCATATTTGCCTTATTCACATAACTCTTGATTTCATAAACCTGGCCCAGGTCTCCTCTGGGACTTTGTCTTTCTGGAAAGTCAGTCTTCTTGGTTAGTCTTAATACTGAAGCTACTTTAAAGCCTCAATTATTAACTTTTCCAGAACACCACAGCTCTCTGCTTTCTGGCATTTGCCATCAGAACTGGATACATTAGAGATAAATTATGGCTAAGATAAAAATATTAGAATTTTTTAGATTTTCCTCTTTTTTTCTTTCAAGAAAACACTTCTTTGGCTGGTTTTCACTAGCCTGTATAAACTACTACAGTGTACTGTCTTTTTCTGTAGACAACACTCAGTAGATTAATTTTAAAGTGCTGGACTTTCACCTGAAGCTTGGACACTTGACAGATTAAAGCACATCCTTTTGGATTTTTCAGCATATACATTTATTCAAACTTGCAACTCTGAATTCATTATCAATGTTTCTACCCACTCCTAAGATATAAACTTCCTAGACAATCTTGGTTAATACTTTATCCTGAAATTTCTGTAATCTGCTACCTCTTACTTCCTGTTGAGAATAAATTGCTCTAGTTTCCCCAGTGAAGAATCAGCCTTCCTTAGACTGTTCCCTGGGGATAGGAAGGGTCTTTTCAGGAAATGGCACCATGTCTGTGGTGACAGTGTCCAGGAAGATAAGACTCGTGTCTTAATGGATCTGTTTATGCCCAGGACCAGCAAATAGTTGTTCAATAACTGCTAAAAGAATTGATCAAGATTCTAAATCAACTATGATGAAGTAGAAATAAATGGATTATTCTGGAATTCTAATATTTATTTGTATATCCTTTGACACCTATCTTCTGGAACAGAAGCAAAGAGTGGTCAGGAAAAACAGGGGAGAATGAGGTTCTAAGATCTCCTGGGGACGTGGCTTTAGAAAGTCAGCTGGACTCCTATAGTTCAATATGGGTCATGGGAGGCTATTTTGTCTTCTCTGCATTAACACTTGGGTTTCCCAAGTAGCACAGTGGTAAAGAATCCTCCTGCCAATGTAGGAGACCCAAGAGATGTGGGTTCAATACCTGAGTCGGGAAGATCCCCTGGAGTGGGAAATGGCAATCCACTCCAGTATTCCATGGACAGAGAATTCCATGGACAGAGGAGCCTGGTGGTGGGCTACCGTCCATAAGTTTGCAAAGAGTCGGACATGACTGCACACACACACACTTCAATACAGAGTGATAGCCAATGTAACAGAATTCTGAGTGAGGGAAGGTAAAGACTCTGAGATGGTCTGTTAGGTAACTTTCAGGAAATTCTGAAATCACTTGCTTTACCTACTCAGGCTTCCTTCATCTTCCCACATCCGTCCAAATGATTTTTCAAACTCAAATATTCCAATCAGATTAACTTCTTCACAGAATGAACATTCTCACCCTGAGTTCTCCTTGAGGGTCCCAGGGAACAATGAAATCCCTAGAACTGTACCCTTGACACCTGGAGGAAATGACTTTTCCAGGAGAACAGAAGGGCATAAGGTTTCAAGCAGAGGGAAGAACTGCTTAGGAATTAGGCTTGTGTGATCAAGGAACCAACTACTGATGACAGACTGTTAAGGTTCAAACTGCACCAACATACATGATAGCGGTCTAACCTACACACTGCCTGATCAATCTAATGACTTCACACGGTATGCAGGTGCATGCTTAGTCGCTTCAGTCATGTCCAACTCTTTGCGACCCCATGGACTGTAGTCCGCCAGGCTCCTCTGTTCATGGGATTCTCCAGGCAAGAATACTGGAGTGGGTTGCCATGCCCTCCTCCAGGGGATCTTCCCGACCCAGGGATTGAACCCGGGTCTCATATGTCTCCTGCATTGGCAGGAGTTCTTCACCACTCAGGCCACCTGGGCTTCCCAGGTGGTAGGAAAGTCCCATGTTTATGCAGGTTCCGGACACTTTTCACAACAGCACATGACCTAAATCAGCTAGGACTGGGGGCTGGAGCTTTACGTAGAAATGTCAACCTGTTTCAACCACTGGGTGATGAGAGCAAAGCTTTCTCCAGATGGCAATCATGATGGATGGTGTTAAATTTCTGTAGGAAACAATAATTTAAAAATGAAAGGCATTTAGTGAAGTGACAGGGAATATACAAGGGCCAAGCAGAAACAAGTGGCTTTAGCTGACTGGTAAATGCTGATTATGCGAAAGATTTCCTGATGCTGGGAAAAATCGAAGACAAAAAGGAGAAGAGGCAGTGGAGGATAAGATGGTTAGATAGCATGACTGACTCAATGGACATGAACTTGAGCAAACTCTAGGAGATAGTTGAGGACAGGGAAGCCTGGCTTGCTGCAGTCAATGGGGTCACAAAGAGTTGGACATGACTTAGTGACTAAACAACAACAGAGAGCATTGGGGAAACCAGGAGCTGAGAAAGAAGGCTGGAAGGCTAAGGCAGAACCAGAAAACTGAGAGCCTCTGGTTTGCTATAGAGTGCTCTGAAAGTGGTCTTCAACTCTCCATTTTTTAAATGCTACAGACTTCACTTTAAAGTCACTGTTGTAATATGTAGTCTTTTATTTGAAGTAAAAAAATAATTTATACTTATAATTGACCAAAAAAACCCATATGTGAAAATATATCAGTGAAAGCATCTGACAAAATAGAAGCCATGCAGGTATTGTGTCTAAGAAAGGCCAGTAAGAGAACGCACTGAGTGACTGTCAAATCACTGCAGTGTCCTCCTGCTATAGGACAATTTGTCTGATTTGTGTTTTTAAAGGAATTGACAGGTTGTTCTTTATTCTCCTCCTTAGCAGACCTATAATTTATAACAAAATAGAAGGAAAATTAAAGCAAGAGGTATCTTTACACTAGTGTTTTTAAAAAGCTAATCACCATTTTATTCTATTGTCATTTCACTCAAGCTTTTTTTTAAACTACCTTCCTGATTATGACCTCTTCATTAAAAAAATTTTTATTTATTTATTTAGCTGTATTTGGGTCTTAGTTGTGGCATGCAGGATCTTTGATCATAGTTGCAGCAGGTGAGATCTCTAGTTGTATGTAGGTAGGATCTAGTTCCCTGACCAGGGATCAAACTCGGGGCCCCTGCATTGGGAGCACATAGCCTTAGTCACTGGACCACCACAAAAGTCCCAGACCTCTTCATTTTTTATCCATAGTTTTTCCTGCAAACTAAGACTCACTTGGGAATTTGACAGGATTACGGTTTCAACAGTCCATGGGGTCGCAAAGAGTAGGACATGACTTAGCAACTGAACAACAACAGTTTCAGAAGTATGTGTGTGTATCTGTGTGTGTGTGCGTAGAAACAGGGATAGAGACTAAAGCTTTCTGTGCATCTTCTGTGTAAGACTGTCTTCTCAGTTCAATATTTCAAATATGATTATTGACCCTCTGCTATGAACAGTTACTTTATCTCATTCTAAATCAAACACTATCTGTTTCTCATCTCCTCATTGCCTTCTGTGTCACTTGTGCTAGATTGAGAGCTGGGTTTTTCTCCCAGAAAACATAATTGTACATTGCTGCCTTTTAATGCCTGAATCAAAAGAATGATGTATGTAAACATTCTATGGCTTCCCAGGCAACCCTGTAAAGGAAGAAATTTTATCAAACCAGAAGTGCCATTCTTTTATTAGGCCAGCCTTGCTCTTCTTATGTGCCTTTGGATAGAAGAACTTATTTTCTTTGATGAAATACTAGAAGTAATTTTGGGAAAAACTGAAATATTAATAGGAGTAGCTACTATTCCTCATCATTTTCATTAGCATCATCGTCAGTGTGGTAGGCAGAATAATGGTCCCCAGAGATGTTCAAATCCTAATGCCTGACATGGGTGCATGTCACCTCACATGGCAAATGGGACTCTGCAGATGTGATGGTGTTAAGGATTTTGAGATGGAAGATTATCCTGGATTTTTAAAGTGGGCCCAAGATAATCACAAGGGTCCTTCTGAGAAGGAAGCAGGAATATAAGAGCCAGAAGAAAATGTGATGACAGAAGCAGAAGTCGGAGTGACACCAGTGCTGAGAGGGGGCTATGAGCCAAAGAATGTGGGCAGTCTCTAGAAGCTGGAAAAGGCAAGAAGAAAATTTACCCTTATTCTTTAGGAACACAGCCTTGTTTAGCCCCGTAAGATCCATTTTCAGAAGTCCAACCCCTAGGACTAAAACAATAAACTTACATTTTCTTATTTAAGTGACTATATTTTTTATAATTTCTGCAGTAGCAAGAAACCAATGTTTCTAATAGGTGTATTAACTTCCAGAGCTAGCTCAAACTCATGTCCATCGAGTTGGTGATACCATCCAACCATCTTATCAGATGAGGAAACTAAGGCTCAAAGTCACTTCAGACAACAAGTAACATAGCCAAGAATCAAATTCAGTATTTTTTGGCATCAAAACTCACATTCTAAGTAAATAATTATACTATAATGGCTATATGACCAGTTGGTTAGAGAAAAAAATGATTAAATATAAAGCATTTATATTTAATATAAAGCATTCTTTATATCAGCCACTAAGTCCTTGACAAGCCAGCTTTTCCCAGTCACCTACCCTATCTAAATGGCCCAATAGCTTTCTCATGTCAAAGACACATGAGAGTTGTCTCCATCCACTAGTAGGTAATTACACTATAGTCTGTCTAGTACATAGTTGATCCTCATCATAATCCTTACTGATATTAAAGTTTCCATTGTTATTAATATCTTTGGGCTGATGGCACAAGAAGGTTGTGTGGTGGAGAAGAAAGAACACTGGCCCTGGAGTCAGCAAACAAACATTCTATACCGAGTGGTGTGACTAACAACATACTATGAGACCTTCCACTTTGATTCAACCTTTTAGCTGAAAAAAAATTGAGACCAAATGATGTCTTAAGGACCTGCTATTGACTGAATATTTGTATACCCCACCCCTGACCAAATCCATTTGTTGAAGCCCTAATACCCATTGTGATAGCATCTGGAGATTGGGTCTTTGGGAGATAATCAGGTCATGAGGGTAGCACGTTATGCATGGGATAAGATCCCTCCAAAGAGTCACGAAACAGTTAGCGTCTTCTCTTTCTTTTTGTCATGTGAAGCCACAGCAAGAAAGCAGCTATCTGCAAATCAGGAAGAGGGCTCTCACCAAACTTCAAGTCTATCAGGACTTTCCAGTAAGTGTGATAAATGTTTGCTACTTAAGCCATCCAAGTCTCTGGTTATTTCCTTCTAGGAGCCAGACTGACTAGCTTGCTTTGAGGTACAAAGTTCAATGACTTCATAACTTCTAGATCTATATAGGGACTCCATTCCTTCCACTAAGTGCTATGTCTAAATCTGCAACTTCTGATGCAATCATTCCAGCTGGGTGTCTTATCACCCATCATGGACCCCTTATCAATCCGCCTCCTGTTAGTAATAACACCACTGTCCCAGTCTCTCAGATATATTTTGCTCAGTCCTATCTCCTGTTCTCTATATTCTATGAATCACCACATTCAGCTGCCTTATTATGTAACTATGGTATATTATTTTAAGGCAGAAAAATGTGGCAATAGGATATTGGTTATAGAACAGATCGGCATCCACAAGGTGAGTCATGAGTTTGTACTGTTTGTGGGAATGAACAGAGAAAATCAAAGTTTAAGATATGATCTGGAGGAAGATATCTGGAAGTGGTCACTAATATTTGCTTCTTTAAACAAGTTTAAACTCATCAGCTGGATTTCGAAATCTGAAACTACCTTCATATCTATTCTTATTAGGTATTTCCCAGATTTAGTATTCATTGTTCAGATGGTTCCAACCCAGTCTAGTCTCCTTTATCCAGAGATATGTATGGAATCTACCCCAGCCAATTAACTGCCATTCTGCTACTCCTGTGACCACTGTGGTTGGTTAGAGTTGACAAGCAACCCAGGCTGGATTAATCAAAAGTCAGCTTCTGAGTTCTGTCTGGAAATGTTGAAAAGAAGTTTACTTTTCAATAAAGTTTCTTATATTTCCTAATCTGTTGCTTCTGGCACAATTCATCAATGAAACTCACTGAATAAACCAGGTACATTCATTCCTAAATGATTTCAGTCATCATCATACATGCAAACGGCTTCCACAAACATTAAATACCACATCATCCTCACAAGTACCCAACATCTGAAAGATGAGGGAAGTCTATACAACTTGATCAAGGTTACCTGGGCTTCTGCATCCATGTTCTCTCCCTTCTGCTTCACTATCTCATGAACCCTCTCATAAATGTTTATAAATTTTCACGCGTGCCAGAGGTGTTCTCTTTTTCTCCATTCTTATGCAGTATTCTTAAAAATTCATCATCACAAAATGCACATATTATCCTAAGGGTGGGGAGACTCAGAAGGGGACCAGTTGTGAATGTGATTCAGAAAGGGATAATTTCTCACATCAAGCAGAGTTTTGCTTTTCTTTTTTGTTTGCTTGTTTTATTTCAAAGTGAATACAACTGGACCTCCCTGGACCAAGGGAGGGTAAGAGTCATAGAAGGTCAAGTGCGCTATAAAATGAAGATAAATAAGATCAAAATCTAGATAACTTTGATAAAAATAAGATCAAAATGTAGAACAGCTACTCTTGGCCTTCCACTTATAGTTCTCAGGAGAATTTTTGGTTGTTACTTGCCTAACCTCTATCGATGAAAGTAATCTAACTTGCATATGATACAGCAAGGCAGAGAATCACAGAACATTGAAATGGAAACACCATGGAGGTTAACTCACCCAACTGAATTAGCCTGGACTCTGCCATTTGCATGTGGCAGAAGAAAGGACAATTCAAACTGATTTTAAAGCAACAACAAAAACCCTTTATTGGTCAAATATCTGAAAAGGCAATAGTAGCTCCAGGTACATCCTGGATCTGCTTTTCTCAATAGAATTTCCTTCCATTCCTAGTGATCCTCCTGCGGAGCTCTCCCACAATTCCAGCCTTCCATTCTACTTAATTAGGGACCTTGTTGAAAAGTAAACTTCTCAACAGTGCAAGACAAAGCCCAGAACTTGACTTCTGCTTCCTCCAGCCTGGGCTGCCTGTCTGCTCTGTTCGTCCACTGGGAGGAGGTGGCAGGTAATCGGCTGGACTGGGTCACGTGCGCATCTCTGATAAAAGGCACTGGGCTGACCTGGAACCATCTGAACAATGAGGATTCAATCTGAGAAAGCAGCAACTCCTGAAGTGAGGAATGGAAGCTGAGCAGAACAAACAAATGTCTACTACCCCTTATTAAAGATGAGAAAACTGAAGTGCCCAAGGTCAGACGGTGAGGACTCTCCTTCACTCAGTAATTCATTTAGATTTAAACAGGATTAATACCACCTACCCCTGGAGGAGGGCATGACAACCCACTCCAGTATCCTTGCCTGGAGAATCCCATGGACAGGGGAGCCTGGCAAGCTAGTCCATGGGGTCACAAAGAGTTGGACATGACTAAGTAACTAACACAGGTACACACACACACAATACCACCTACATAGACGATCTTGGATTTTATTTACCTGTGCTGCACTGTTCGGCAAACACTTTTTAAAAACTGTATTTTCACTCAAAATGTAACTAATATGAAATAAAGGTAGAGATTTCCCTTTAAGGGTAATATATTCCCTTTAATTTTAAAAAACAAACATAAAAATAAAGAGCTAAAGCTCCACTATGAATCATTACACATGAAGTGGCTTTGAAAGTTATTTGTCCTAAAAAGGGAGGCGCTGCTTTACCTAATTGCATATACGTGTGCGTGTGTGTGTGTGTGCGTGCTTATACATATGTATCTGGTTCCATATTCTAAAAACAGTTCACATTATATAATATGGATAATTTTCCTTCTAGGACTGTAGGCTCTGCCATGTTTCATATCAACTGCAACACTCTAAATGCTTCCAAAATAATGAGACATATTATTTTTCTCTCTGTTAACACTTAAAGGCAGAGCCAGGATATTAGAGAGTGCTACCAAAAAGAAGAAGAGATACAGGAAAAGGCTTTCACACCTAAAATGAGGAAACCTGGAGCAGAAAAGAATAAGCAAGCAATATCTCTATGTGTGTATCCAAAAAAAAGAAAAGATCCACAGATAAAGATTCATAAATAATCAGTTGGGAAATGTGGGCTAGACAGTTTAAGCCACAAGGCAGACTTTGTCTTATCACTATAACAGCATTTATTATTTTAGGCTGTAATTATTTGTTTATATGCCTGCCTCTCCCACAAGCGTCTTTAAGAGCAAGGATCATGCCTTTCATTTCTGGATTCACAGGACTGGCACAGAATAGATACTCCATATGGGTTTCCCAGGTGGCGCTGGTAGTAAAGAATCCACCTGCCAACGCTGGAGATGTAAGAGGCACGGGTTTGATCCCTGGGCTGGGAAGATCCCCTGGAGGAGGGCAAGGCAACCCATTCCAGTATTCTTGCCAGGAGAATCCCATGGACAAAGTAGCCTAGCTACAGTCCATGGAGTCAAAAAGTGTCGGACATGACTAAGCGTCTGAGCATTGCACAAGACACAGTACACGAAAGAACAAACAAACAGAATATAAATGGAGTCTACACAAAAAAGGAGTTTTACACATATGAAGTTCAGAAAACAATAAGGTCCCAGTTGCAAGACAAGATGTGACCAGTTATTTGCATTATATTTTTAAGGTAGCAACTTAAATTATACTACTCACAGAGTCTACCCTTGATGATCCAACCAGAAACACAAGTAAAACAATTTTAGCTGTACATCAAAGTTGGGGTTCTGCTTTGTTTTTCTTTGTTTTTTTTAAATTTCAAACGTGATTTTTCTGAATAATGGTTTAAGACCTAATGATTGTTAAGGTAAAGGATCAAATGTGTTGAATTTAATGAAAAGTACATTTAAGAGTTATGACAGTACAAATTCCAGGGCCCACACTGTAAGAATTTTAATTAGATGAAATCATGACCTTTTGGAAGCAAAATTTCCGTATTTAGTCTGGAAACAAAAGGCATTTCTTAAAAAGAAGCATAACATAACATGAAGAACACTGACCTCTTTTTTTTTCAAGTGGTAAAACTTTCCAAATGCAAAGTTCAGGGTTTCTTTGTTACTTTTGGCAAAAAAAAAAAAAAAGACTGGAATTCAGAATCAAATATCAATATACACTCTTGGAAAGGAGTTTCAGAAATTGGTTTAAAATTATAGAAAGGAAATACAATACTGAAAAATCAACTACAAAAATAGTCTAAGTAAATCTACTATTGTCTAAGAGGAAATATATATGGAGGAAGAGATCACATGAAGAGGGAAAGGATTAGAAAAAGAAGAAAAGCCACATTTCTAAGCCTAGTATCCAAGGCTTTCCATGATCAGACTTAAAATAATGGCTCCAGCCTTACCTTCCACTGTTCCCTACAAGTGCCCTCTGTGGCACCCAGACAGGTATATCCTAAAAATACCTTTACCTTGTACACTTACGCCTACACAGAAGGACTGGAAAAACACCGCTCAGACAAGAGTACAAGATCAGACCCCAGAGATATACTAACTGGCTCTGGCTCCTTCAAATGAGTTCCCCGAACTTCAGGTAAACAAGGGCAACAGGGCAATTCTTTCCCCTGTCTTCATTTTTAAATTAACTGAACCACATAATGAGGGTTAAGATATCTATCTGGTTTACACGTCTCAGACATTTCTACAGTCTAAAAGACAGATCTCTTCAATCAACTTGGCACTGCCTGCCTAGCATGCCAAGATCACCTGAAAATCCAATAAACCTTACTAGTTGGGTTCACACTAACTTGACACTGTTGTCAGCAACTGATATATGCGGACTGCAATTATAAATAGCTGTATGTGTAGGGCAAGTCCAGGCTCAGGCAGAAGGGTTAATTAAGGTTTAACATTACATGTTCTCTTCTTTCTGAGAACTATGAAAAGGAGAAGCATTTTGTGGGCATCTGTCAAAAATGAATTAAACTGGAAACAAATATAATACAAACTATCTTTAGTTTCATAAACATTAATACTTTGTATCAAAATACTACTAATAACTTGATCATCATGTATGCACCTTATGAATTATTTACTGACAAAGTTACAATCCAAAATAAATTATTCTCAACATTCAACATAACCCAAATGTACCCTTTATCACCCAATATTTTCCAGGTGTATAAATGGTGGTAAGGATGATTTTAAATATTTTAATGATTTTAATATTGTCATACTTGTACAGTTGACCAAGATCAAATATAATGACTAGGATTATTTTCCTTTGCATATTTTCTATTTTTAATTTCACTAGTATGATCTACAGCATGAAAAATTAAATCTAAGTTGATCACTGGGAAAGGTAAAAAGTTCATATTTTGATCTCTATCTGAACCTCAAGACTTAGAAAGATTATGATTGTATATTCCAAGTGTAGGTAGAATAGGTATATTGAATATTCCAAATCTTACAGACCAATAAGAAAGAAAAAAAGCACTTTTTCTAAGGGGAAAAAAAAAAAACTTTTAACTTTGTGCTGGAACTTCCCTGGTGGTTCAGATGGTAAAGAATCTGCCTGCAATGCAGGAGACCTGGGTTTGACCCCTGGGCCGGGAATATCCCCTGAAGAAGGGAAAGGTTACCTACTCCAATATTCTTGCCTGGAGAATTCCATGAACACTGAAGCCTGGTGGGCCATAGTCCATGGGATCACAAAGAGTCGGAAACGACTGAGCAACTAACAACAATAGCCTATTAACAATGTTGTGATAGTTTCAGGTAAATAGCAAAGGGACTCAGCTATACATATACATGTATCCATTCTCCCCCAGACTCCCCTCCCATCCAGGCTGCTATATAACATTGAGCAGAGTTCCATGTGCTATACAGTAGGTCCTTGTCGGTTACCCATTTTAAATACAGCAGGATGTACATGTCCATCCCAAACTCCCTAACTATCCCTTCTCCCCATCCTTCCGTGGGGCAACCATGAGTTCATAGAAAGAACAAAGTACTTCCTTTGAATGATGCCCCCAGAAAAAAAAGATATGTCCATGTCTTAACCCTCAGAACATGTGACTTTTACGTTATAACCAAAACATATGATTAAGGATTTTGAGAAGAGGGTGGATCATGAGGGTGGCCACTAAATGCAATCAGAGGGGATTTTCAGAGGAGGTAATATGACCACGGAGGCAGAGGCTGGACTGAAACAGCCACAAGCTAAGGAATGCCAGGAGCTTGCTGAAAAGGCAAGTAAAGGATGCACCTCTGGAGCTTTCACAGGGACCACTGCGGTTCCAACACCTTGATTTCAGACCTCTGGCCTCCAGAACAGTGAAAGAATGAATTCCTATTGTTTTAAGTCATCAACTTTATGGTAATTTGGGAACAGCAACCACAGGAAACTAACATAATTGAATTATAGTTGATTCACACTATTGTGTTGGCTTCAGATGTGCAGCATATTGATTCAGTTATTTTTTTCTGCTTATATTCCATTATAGGAATTAGTTGGTTAGTTCACTCACTCAGTCGTGTCTGACTCTTTGCGACCTCTTGAATCGCAGCACGCCAGGCCTCCCTGTCCATCACCAACTCCCAGAGTTTACTCAAACTCATGTCCATCGAGTCGGTGATGCCATCCAGCCATCTCATCCTCTGTCATCCCTTCTCCTCCTGCCCCTAATCCCTCCCAGCATCAGAGTCTTTTCCAATGAGTCAACTCTTCGCATGAGGTGGCCAAAGTATTGGAGTTTCAGCTTCAGCATCAGTCCTTCCAATGAACACCCAGGACTGATCTCCTTTAGGATGGACTGTTTGGATCTCCTTGCAGTCCAAGGGACTCTCAAGAGTCTTCTCCACACCACAGTTCAAAAGCATCAATTTTTCGGCGCTTGGCTTTCCTCACAGTCCAACTCTCACATCCATACATGACATGATTATAGGAATTACACGATATTAAATATAGCTCCCTTATCTATTTTAGGTATTATAACTTATATCTGTTCATTCCACACTCCTAATTCGTCCCTCTCTCCCTCCACTTTGGTGACAATAGTTTGTTTTCTAAGTCTGTGAGTCAGTTTCGGTTTTGTACAAAGATTCATTAGTAGTATAGTTTAGATCCCATACATAAATGACATCACAAAGTATTTGTCTTTCTCTATCTGAGTATTAAGCATAATATTCAATACGTCAATAACACAAAGCTTTGATGGGAGAAGAAAAGATCAAAATCTTAGAAAACAGGACTTTTTATAAAGTGGATATCTTGGATTAAGTGCTTAGTAGTACATTAGTTGGGGCTTTCCAGGTGACTGGTAAAGAATCCACCTACCAGTGCAGCAGATGCGGGTTTGATCCCTAGGTTGGCAGAGGTGCCCTGAAGAAGGAAATGGCAACTCACTCCAGTATTCTTACCTCGGAAATCCCGTGGACAGAGGAGCCTGGTGGGCTACAGTCCATGGGATAACAAAAGTCAGATACAGCTTAGTGACTAAACAACCACCACAACAAGGACGTTAGTTAGCTAGAGGGAAAGATCAGATACTTGGGGAATGGAGAGAGAAGAAGCCAGGAAAGGGGCAGGAAGGTGGGAAGGATACCCTGCCATTATTCCTTACAGTGAGCCTTGCTCCGTTCAGCTCAGTTCAGTTGCTCAGTTGTGTCCGACTCTTTGCAACCCCATGGACTGCATGTAGCACACCAGGCCTCCCTGTCCATCACCAACTCCTTGCTGGAGCCTGTATTTTCTGAGCAAAGACTTAAATTCTATAATAAGCCACCTGAAGTACCTAATTATTCACAGAATACAATTGGAGAAGTACAATATTAAAAGCATAGTTGCTGACTGAGAGTCAGCGAAAAGCTGGGATCCTTCCAAATAATTTGTTCATAGGAGATGAGCTGGGTTTTCTGCAGCATAAGATAAGGGGTCTGATTTTTTGCATTTGGATCATATGCTTCATTGGATGAACAAGGTCAAGAAAAAATAACCAACCCTCTAAATTCTGAATTAATAAATTACTCATCTGTAAGGGTTTTATTTGAAGGGGCAGAAATAATAAGACAATTGGGGGAAGCTTTCTCACTGGTATCCCTTGTCATTGAACTGTCTACATCATGAATTAACATGCTTCATTAAAATAGAGTGGGCTTTTTCAAATTAAATATCTTCCTTAATTGCTTTGCAGAAGACTACACTAATACTGTTTGTTTTTGTTTTTTTTTTGGTAACACAGAAGACTGCACAAGAAAAATCTACTTGTCCCATTTGCCCTTGATTGTCCTGGAGGCTCAGATGCCCCAGGCTCTCTAGCTCCTGATGCTGCCATAAATCTTACTTCTCAGAATGGTTTCTTATCAACAGTTTTTTTCTGAGGAGCAGTAACAGACAGCATCTTCCTTTATGAAACACTTGTCATGAACATTAGGCTCACAGAGTTTAATACATCCTAACTAATCTTCATTTGCCCTGAAGATTAAAGCTGAATTTCACTTGATGGTTCAGAAAATGATTATCTATAAAACAGACTATAGGACCTTTTCTTCAGCAGAGAGTTCTAATTATCCATCCCTTGAGTGGGGAAGTGACATGATGTCAAAACCAACAATGAACTCATTGCTTTCTATGAAGAGCAAAACCAGAGCTAATACTTGTGAAGAGAACAGAGGTCTTTGCTCAGAAAACATAGGCTCCAGCAAGGCTCACTGTAAGGAATAACGGCAGGGTATCTTTCCCGCCTTCCTGCCCCTTTCCTGGTCTCCTCTCTCCCCACTCCCCGAGTATCTGATCTTTCCCTCTAGCTAACTAATGTACCTGCTGTGGTTGCTGCTCAGTCACTCAGTCGTGTCTGACTCTTGTTATCCCATGGACTGTCGCCCACCAGGCTCCTCTGTCCAGGGGATTTCCCAGGCAAGAATAATGAAGTGAGTAGCCATTCCCTTCTCCAGGGGCTCTTCCCAACTCAGGGATTGAACCCGCATCTCCTGCATTGCCAGGAGGATTCTGTACCACTGAACCACCTGGGAAGCCCCAACTAGTGTCCTACTAAGCACTTAATTAAAAATATCCCCTTTATAAAAACTCCTGTTCTCTAAAATTTTGATCTTTTCTTCTCCCATCAAAGCTTCATGTTATCTATAGAATATTATGCTTAATACAATAAGTCAGACAGGGAAAGACAAATACTATATAATATCATTTACATGTGGGATCTAAACTATACTAAAAATGAATCTATATATAAAACAGAAACTGACTCACAGATAGAAAACAAACTTATGGTCACTAAAGTGGAGGGAGAGAGGGATGAATCAGGAGTATGGGATTAACAGATGCAAGTTACTATACATAGACTAGACAAGCAACAAGGATTTAAGTGGCTCAGATGGTAAAAGTATCTGCCTGCAACGCAAGAGACCCGGCTTTGATCCCTTAGTCGGAATATGCCCTGGAGAAGGGAACGGCAACTGACTCCAGTATTCTTGCCTGGAGAATCCCATGAACAGAGGAGTCTGGCGGACTACAGTCTGAGGGTTCCAAAAAGTCAGACATGACTGGGCAACTAACACTTTCACTTTCACAGGGAATTATATTTAATATTGTGCAATGCCTATAATGGAATTTAAGCAGAAAAAAATAACAACAGGTATGGTGCATGTCTGAAACCAACACAAGAGTGTAAATCAACTACAGTCAGTCAAAGTCAAGTCGCTCAGTCATGTCCGACTCTCTGTGACCCCATGGACTGTAGCCTACCAGGCTCCTCTGTCCACGGGATTTTCCAGGCAAGAGTACTGGAGTGGGTTGCCATTTCCTTCAATTAAAAAAAAAAAAAAAACTTCTTAAAAAGTTTGATATTAGATGTTCAACAAATGCTTTTAATATTTTAATAAACTCTTTTACTCAAAGATGAAGTATGTACCTCTTCCAGGAATATCTCTAACTTCCTAAAAGGAACAATCTACCTCAACTTGGAAAGCATTATGCTGAAGCAAATTACCCCTGCCAAGCAGCCATGGAATCTACTGGCAGAGGTAATTTGCCTCTAAAAAAATTTTTTAAAAAGGCATCTGAATTGATGATTTTCACATAGTTTGGCCTTGTGCTTAGACACAGACCTTAACTTTTCAAAGAAAAGAAATAGTCCCTGCTTTGATGCCTTTTATAACCCTAGATGATCAGTTCAGTTCAGTCACTCAGTCGCCCTAGATAATAGCCAATCAAAAACACATCTACTTAAGTAAATACAGATTAATCAGAAGCAGATGCTGTCTTTAATTTTTAATCATCTCTGATGGAAGGGGCTACACCTCTGATTTTCTAAACAAGATTCCATTATCCCATTCTCCTATTTAAAAAAAAAATTCTGCCTACAAGATCAGGGAAATTTAACATCTCTCAGGTCTTACAGCTGTGCAATATTTCAAATCCTTTGTGACGGAAGGAGGAGAATAAAATAACGTATAGAAGAACATTTTACAAGGATGTCTCCTGAGAAGTGGGGACTGAGGAGATATAGAACCCCCGAGGGAACGACTGGGGAAAGAAACTGCTCTCTGGCAGGTATGAGGAAGGACCGAGAGAGAATGACGACCAAAACACAACCTTCCTGAAATCCAAAAGAGGAGAGGACATATGTTTGTGTGTGGCTGACTCGCTTTATAGGACAGCAGAAGCTAACACAGCAGTAGAAAACAACCATGCTCCAATAAAAAATCATAAACAGAACAAAGACAAAGACCAACCCTCCTCAAAGTGCAGGAAGCTCCCTCCTCCTGTGGATTCTGCAATGAAGATATGACATGGTGTTACAGACTGTGGGCCAGCTAAGCAGTCCTATTCTCCAAAAGGCACAGGCGAAAAAAAAAAAATTGAAACTATCCCCAATTCCCTGATAGCTCAGTTGGTAAAGAATCTGCCTGAAATGCAGGAGACTCTGGTTCGATTCTTGGATCGGGAAGATCCGCTAGAGAAGGGATAGGCTACCCACCCCTGTATTGTATTCTTGGGCTTCCTTTGTAGCTCAGCTGGTAAAAAATCTGCCTGCAATGTGGGAGACCTGGGTTCAATTCCTGGGTTGCGAAGATCCCCTGGAGAAGGGAAAGGCTGCCCACTCCAGTATTTGGCCTGGAGAATTCCATGGACTGTATAGTCCATGGGGTCACAAAGAGTTGGACATGACTGAGCGACTTTCACTTAACCCCAATTCCAGTCCAAGATATGGGACAAACTAAAATTGCAGGTCTCCTGGACATACCAGAGGCCTCTGCCTGCCACTCAAATACAGGGTATGCCAAAAACAAGAGAAGGTCTTGAGAACATCCCTACTGGACGGGAAACATGGCTCTGGAAAAGATGAGAGTCTTTCTAGGTCTAGGGCAGCCCAGAGAATTCTAAGGCAGTCCAGTCCAGCCAGGAAATCATGAAATAGTGCATGGAGAAGTGAGAAGGAAAAAACATAGCATGAGCTCAGAAATGTGAGGACTGGAAAACAACACAAACACTGGTGTTTAATACCTGCCCATATAATTGATAAGTCTTGAATCACTAACCTGATATAAAAAATGAAGTCACTGGACTGGGGAGTATAAATTTCTCCACTCCCCAGAGGCACTATCTACTCTACAGCAGTATTGCAGAGAGAAGGCAGTAGTTTTGGAATAATGCAACTAATTTGTAAAATTTCTGGGAATGAAACTGAGAGGTTTTCATGGGCAATTTGAAAGGGATCACCAAAGAAGAAAGATCTTGGAGAAGAGCTAGATGTCTAGCTTCCATAACTGAGTGGATGGTGGTTTCAACAAATGGTGGAGAGCGATATAGGAGAATAATGAATTCAGCAGGAAAGAATAGGAATTTCATTTTAGATGTGTAGGGTCTGTGAAGCCTGGGACTATCCCAGGGCAATATCAAGGAGAGAGGTGCCAAGATTAGAAGGCTGCCTCACTCAAGACCCCAACCTGAGGATTATGGTCAGAAAACAGAATCAGGGAGTGTGGCTGACATGCCCCAGTATGTACACAAAAAGGCAGGTGCCAAAGACACAACCTGGGGACAGGAAGAGGAGCCTGTGGGGATATGATGGTTGACATAAGGAGATGTGGGAGAGCACACTTTTCCACAAAGAACAAAGAGCTACAAAGTGGAGAAGTTACAATAGCATCAAACACAGCAGACAGCTCTAGAAAAACAGCAACGAGGGGGAAAGACACACTGGATTGGAAACTGGGTCACTGTTGGCCTGGCAAGAGCAATTTCAGTACTCTGTGCTGTGCTAGAAGCCAAACTGCAGCGCACTGAAGAGGGAATAAGATGTACAAAAACTCCATTTTCCCTGAAATGTTTGAAAACATTTACCTAGGCCCCCAAACAGCATTATCTGCATGACTATGCTCCACACACGATTGTCACCTCATTCATTAATTCAAGAAAACATTCAGTAAATATCTACCATGTGTCAGAACCCGTACAATGCAGCAGGATATACAGATGAATAAAAGATGAGCCTGTCTTTGAGAGTCTGCAGGTACAGAGACATACATCCATCATCAACCCACGTGACTTAACCAGACTGCTCGAGGCTCCACGTGATACACTGTGCTAATTACAGCAACAGATGCAGGAAGAAAGTACCTGGAGAAGACAGCCCCAGGGGACACCTGGACAGAAGTTAATATGAATTCAGAATGGAGGAAGGGGAGGGGATGGGGAGACAGGAAGGGTCAGGTGGGGTTGACAGTGTGAACATTCCAGACAGAAAGAATCTGGAGAGGACTGAATACTCACTGGTCCACATTTGTGAGAAATTCAGCAGATTTTTATACCAACCTAATTGGTTTTTCCAGTGGTCATGTATGGATGAGAGAGTTGGACTGTGAAGAAAGCTGAGCGCGGAAGAATTGATGCTTTTGAACTATGGCGTTGGAGAAGACTCTTGAGAGTCCCTTGGACTGCAAGGAGATCCAAACAGTCCATCATCCTAAAGGAGATCAGTCCTGGGTGTTCACTGGAAGGACTGATGCTGAAGCTGAAACTCCAGTACTTTGGCCACCTCATGTGAAGAGTTGACTCACTGGAAAAGACCCTGATGCTGGCAGGGACTGGGGGCAGGAGGAGAAGGGGACAACAGAGGATGAGATGGCTGGATGGCATCACCGACTCAACGGACATGAGTTTGGGTAAACTCCAGGAGTTTGTGATGGACAGGGAGGCCTGGCGTGCTGTGATTCATGGGGTCGCAAAGAGTCGGACATGAATGAGCGACTGAACTGAACTGAGGGATTTGGGGGTAGGGTTTAGGGGGTTGGTGGGTTGTTTGGTTTGTGTGTGTGTTTTGTTTGGTATGCCAGAACTTCACCATTATTTCCAAAGTGGAAACACCAGTGGCAAAGAGAGAACATGTGCTAGGAAGGGTAGAAGGGTTCCTAGGGTCAGACCTTTTATAATTGAGATCAAAAACTACATTTATTTGAAGTCTTATTTTGTATTTCATGCAAATTCTGCATTCTCCACTATATGGTGACGGTGGTGGTTTAGTCACTAAGTCGCGTCCAACTCTTGTGACCTCATGGACTGTAGTCTTCCAGGTTCCTCTGTCCATGGAATTATACCAGCAAGAATACTGGAGTGGGTTGCCATTCCCTTCTCCAGGGGATCTTCCGCACCCAGGGATCATACCCAGGTCTCCTGCCATGCAGGCAGATTCTTTACGGACTGAGCCAGCCGGGAAGCCCCTCTACACTATATACATTGTCTATATTGAGAAATGTTTTAACTTAATGTAAAATATTGGTTTTCCTCTAAAATTTTTAGGTAAAATTGATGTCACAAGCAAATGTACCATATTTACACCCTTCACACACACACACCCCTACCCAGCCACCAGTTTCAATACACATGACCTTGAATGAGTCTCACATAATAATTTCAAACATGACCTCTGATGGTGGGAATCAAGAGGGAGCTTTAAAGAGGAGAGCACTGTGATGGGACTTGGCTTCAGGAATATAATTCTGTATCCTTAAGAGAATATGAAACACTCCCTGTAGCTCAGACGGTAAAGAATCTGCCCGCAACGTGGGAGACCTGGGTTCGATCCCTGGGCCGGGAAGATCCCCTGGAGAAGGGAATGGCAACCCACTCCAGTATTCTTGCCTGGAGAATCCCATGGACAGAGGAGCCTGTCCATGGGATCAGAGCTACAGTCCACGGGATCGCAGAGAGTCTGACACAACTGAGCAACTGACACTTACTTATCTGATAAGGAGTTTTAAACTTTGCTTAAAAGCAACATTACATTAGCTTCAGTGTGAGTTTTCAGTATATTTATTCCTCCTTTCCCATGCATTTTTTAAATTAATTTATTTTAATTGGAGACTAATTACTTTACAACAGTGTAGTGGTTTTTGTCATACACTGACATGAATCATCATGGGTTTACATGTGTCCCCCAACCTGAACCCCCCTCCCACCTCCCTCCCCATCCCATTCCTCAGGGTTGTCCCACTGCACCGGCTTTGAGTGCCCTGTTTCATGCATCAAACCTGGACTGGTGATCTATTTCACTTATGATAATATACATGTTTCAGTGCTATTCTCTCAGATCATCCCACCCTTGCCTTCTCCCACAGAGTCCAAAAGTCTGTTCTTTATATCTGCATCTCTTTTGCTGTTTTGCATATAGGGTCATCATTACCATCTTTCTAAATTCCATATAAATGTGTTAATATACTATACAGTGACTTACTTCACTGTATAATAGGCTCCAGTTTCACCCACCTCATTAGAACTTATTCAAATAAAGTTTTTGATCTCTTATACTAACCCTGTTATAAGCCTGTTGTTGTAAACCACCTCAAATCTATTTTGAAGTAAACCAGACAAAATTAGCAAAAAAAAGAAAATAAGTCATATGAGATTGGCAAATAATATCATAATGTTCTAGAATTAGATACTAGTGATGGCTACACAAATTTGTATATACACTAAAAACACTAAATCATACATTTTAAAAGGATAAATTTTATACTATGCGAATTATAAAATTATATGCCAATAAAGAAATCTTTTTAAAAAAGAGCATAGCAAAAGCACTATGCAATTGTTAATGTCAAATATATTTTATAACTAACCAACCAATTTCACTGATAACCTACCTACAGTTATATGGTAGTTTTCAGTTATTCAGCTATGCTATGTAACGGGAGGTTGTACTTTTAAAAGCTTATCTTAATGTCATAATCACTTTTTAAAATATCTGAATGATATGAACTTTTAAAGGAACACAATGAGTTATAAAGTATCTAATGTGTGACTGTAAATTTGCAGAGACAGTGAGAAATATAAAACAAATATAAAGTATCTTCAGAGGTTTCCCAAGACAAAAAGGCCAATTTTTATAAAACAGAAGTTTGTCTTAAAGCAAAATAACTACAAAGAAAGAGACAACAAAACCCCATGGAAAATTTATATTCTATTAATGAGGTATAACTTCACCATATGTCCACCAACTGTTCACAAACTACCTAATTAAAGCCATGGATGAACAAAGTTCCAGACAAAAAGACTTGAAATGTGAAAAGTCAAGTCTTTTCATTATGGTTCATTATTTTAGCTTAAAGACTTTAGAACTTTTAAAATAATATCTGTGTTTTCATCTTCAAGGAGAAACTTGCTTTCCATTTTCTTTATGGGAAGATAATCTTATCAAATGGTATTCCATTTGTAAGGCTTTCAAGTAGCACTTATAAATAAATGGACCTTTATAAAAAGAAATTGGTTTTCCTGATTTTAAACTTTTTTTTTTTGCTATTTTCACAAGAAGTAAATATTATCTCTCTCTTGTAGGTGGAAAAACTGAGGGGCTTCATCTACGTCTTAATTTCTTGACACCTCTACCTCCTATTTAGCTTCCTTCTTTAGAGGCTAACAGTTGGACGATTCCATCTCAGATGTATTTCCTTCTCAGAAAGAAAACTAACTTGAAGTCTAACTGCATACAAGACAGTTAAAATTTAACCTAAAATTTGTATTTGAGTTCAACAAATGGTCCTGGCACAACTTAACACACTTTTTACAAAAATTAACTCGAATTTGTCACAGACTTAAGAAATACGATGAGTAAGTTCTGAGGATCCAGGGCGCAGCATGGTGACCACAGTTACCAATGTTGTATCACCTGAAAGTTGCTAAGAGAGTAGATCTTGAACGTTATCACTACAAAGAAAAATGACAATTATGTGAGGTGATAGAAGTGTCAACTAACCTTACTGTGGTAATCATTTCACAGTACATATGTGTATCAAATCATCATGGACACCTTCAACTTACACAATGTTATAAGTCAATTATATCTCAATACAGCTGGAGAAAAATTTTTTAAGTGTTAGAAATATTTACACCATACCCAAATATAATCAAAAATGGACCATAGACCTAAATATGAATGTAAGAATTAAAAATATAAAACTCTTAAAACATTGGAGAAAATTTGTGACATTGGATCAAGCGATGGATTCTTAGCTATAACAACAAAAGTACCCATAAGACAAATATATATATATATATATATATATATATATATTCCCCAGTGGACTTCAATGAAATTAAAAACTTTTGTCCTGTAAATGATATCATCAAGAAAGTGAAAAGAAAGACAGCCCAAAGAATAGTAAAAAATATTGCAAATCATATATGTGATAAGATAATTATACCCAGGATATATAAAGAACACTTACAACTCAGCAATAAAAGGATAATTCAATTTAAAAATGGGCAAAGAAACTAAACAGACATTTCTCCAAAGAAGATACACCATCTTTTTTTCATGTGCCTATTGTAGATGTACACCATCTTCTCTTCCTGTGCTCATTGTAGACATGCATTCACACACACACACACACACACACACACACACACACACACACACATATGGGGGGCATGGGCAGGGAGAGAAGGAGTCTCACTAAGGAAACATTAGTCAAAATCTCAATGAGCGATCACTACCTGGCATTACTTTTCTTATAGGAATGTAAAGTGCTACAGCTACCCTGGAAAAGGAGTGTGGCAGTTTGCTGTAAGACTAAATATACACTTCTTTCACAACAAAGCAATACACTCTTGAGCATTTATCCTACAGAAAAGAAAACTTACATTCACAAATGTTCACAGCAGCTTTACTTGCACTAGCTGAAAACTGAAAACAATACAAATGTTCCTCCAAAGGGGGACTGGTTAAACAAAGTGCAGCATAGTCACATCCTGGAATACTACTCAGCAATAAAAAGGAATGAACTCTGGATACACATAACTTGAATGTACCTCAAGGGAATGGTATCGAGTGAAAAAACTCAATCTCAAAGCCTTATGTGTATAATTATCACAATAAAAATGTCAATTAACAAAAAATTAGCGCATGTCAGATTTATGTATTTTCATAAGCAACTCTGTGAGGAGGGAAGCCGTCTGGAGCCGAGAGGATCAGCTCTTCTTTGCCCTCTCTGTGGTGAATGACTAAACAGTGGTTCTGAGGCCTGGACTGCTTGTCAAAAGAAGCTAACATACTGTAAGGTCCCATTTACATAATATTCTTGAAATGGCAAAGATGGAGAACTGACTGCCAGGAACTAGGGAAAAAGGAAGGAAGGAAGTAACTCCTAAAAAGGGTAACACAAAGGTGTCTTGTGTTGATGGTACTAACAATGGTGTAATCACATCAATCTATACCTGTGATAAAACTGCACAGAATTACACATGCATATACACACACTCACTCACTCACAAATGAGGACATATAAAGCTAACGAAATCTGAATAAGCTTTGTGGATTCCATTCAAGTTAATTTCCTCACTGTGATAGTATACTCTAGCTATTCAAGATGTTACTTTTGGGAGAAAATGGGTGAAGAGTATATGGGATATCTCTGTATTGTTTCATACAACTGCCTGTGAATCTACAATGATCTCAAAATAAAAATCTTTTAAAAATTTGGTTGAAAAACCTAAACAGATGATGAAAAACAGAAAAAGTCCACAAGTTTTTGCAACAGCATATCTCATAATGTGAAAGAATATTTTTAGATATGTGATCATTTTCATATATTTGTTGTGGCATATAAGCACTGTGATGTGGCATACATTTTACTGAGTCTGACCCGTGGAATTCTAGAGGTAATGACCTGTACAAGTATCATGACTGCAAAGCAGAAAGTAGCCCCAAGTGTGTATTAATGGAGTCTGTGAGGGCATGCTCTGTTGAGGAGATCATATCCCAAATTCTAAGACTTCACTACTATAAAAAGAAATAAAGATAACACTAGACTGAATGATTATAGATAAAATCTTAACCTCTTTAATTGGAAAGTTAAAATGCCTTATAGTAGATTAAAAACTAAGGGCAAAATATTCTATATAAAAATATCAGTGAAATTAAAACACATTTATGGAATATTTAAGATGATTATACATCCATGAGAAAAAAATCACAATTGGTCTCATTTCCATGGTGACACTGGCCTAAGATACAGGAACATACTGAGAGCCTTGGCAGAGGTTGTTGGCTATCCATCAGAATCTTATCTTCCCTCTTCCACAGTAATGGCTATGCAGGCAGGAGACTACATCTCCCAGCTTCCACTGCAGCCAGGTATGACCTAGGGACTAAGTTCTGGCCAATGGGATGGAAGGGCATTACGTGGTAGTTTCCTGGCACCTCCCTTAAAAGACAACTCTGATGCCTAAGGGTTTTTGTTTTTTCTTTCTTCTACCTCAAGATCCTATGCCTACAGGGTAATAGAAAAGGAAATAAAGCATGTGAAAAAGAGTCGCACAGCTAAAAACCAAAATTAACATAACTAAATTAAACCTATCCAAATCCCACCAACCACAATACCAATAGCTACAATTCTACTGACTGTCCTAACCAAGTGTGAATGAGTTAAAGTTGCTCAGTCACGACTGACTTTTTGTGACCCCATGAACTATACAGTCCATGGAATTCTCCAGGCCAGAACGCTGGAGTGAGTAGCTGTTCCCTTCTCCAGGGGAAATTCCCAACCCAGGGAGCAAACTCAGGTCTCCCACATTGCAGGCGGATTCTTTACCAGATGAGCTACCAGGGAAGCCGAGTCCTAACCTACCATTGTGCTAAATTATCCATTTTTACCTCCATAACAGCCCTACAAGGTAAGTATTATTCCCCATTTTAAAGATGAAGAAGCTGAGGCTCAGAGAGGACAAGGGCTTGGAATCTGGGGAGACAAAACCTTTAATTCTGTTTTTACCCAGAGACTCTCTCCAGCCAGTCTGTATCCCAATAGGTCTCACAATGATTCTAGCCTGATACGCCCTTAAAAGTCTGTGTTTTTATCCATACTCTGCCACTATGATTCTCGGAAGAAATCCACTTCTATAGAGGGAAAAGAACCTGCTTTAAGTTCTACCCATGGAACTAGAAAAACAACATGTAGTAACAGTAATACACTTAGGTCACCCAGGGAGTGAGTGGCAGAACAGGGATGTAAAACCAGATTTTCTGACTCCAAAGCCTGCACTATGATCTACTTACACCCACATCACAGCACCTGCTGCTAATATGGACGGTGTCCTTTAGAACTTAATTTTAGATGTTGAAAAGTCTAACTTCCATCAATGGCTCACAATTCAAAAAAACTCTATTTCTGTAACTTGCGAGATATGAAACAGGAGGTCCAGGAATAAAAAAAAAAGAGTCTTTAAAGAATTGCTACCTAATATTTGGAGGAAGTCTTTTTATAACTTTTTAAGTATAGGTAAAGCCAAAAACTACTCTAGAAAAAAAAAAATTAGAGTGCAGAGGGATCTAAATATTCTTGGCTCTGTGTTATATGCCTTTTGAGTCTGAAAGATCCAGACAAATATTTAAGCAGAAAAGAAAAAAACATATACTTTTACTTAAATGGTGAGAAAGAACTAGGCCACATTTCATTTTCATGTCCTGAAATGCTTAATTTAGAACTGGATTTTAAAAACAATCCTCCACAGGCCAGGTCTGGCCCTTCCAGTTGGCACCTGGACATCAAACTCATGACAATCTGGAACAACTGAAAATAGCTCTGAGTATTCAAACCATCATGCAGTAAGGAAGGTCAAATTTGAATTAATGTATTTTAAAAGCCTCAAAAGAGGGGTTTATACAAGCCTTAAATGAGAACAGGAAAAATAAAGAGAAGAATGACAATTAAGCAGTCAACCCAACCTACATCCCCATCAGCAGTGAGGCCAGACCCCGCTCACATTTTCACCACTGTCTGCATCAGAAGGTACCGCCGTTCACAGCTGTGCGCGGCTGCTCTAACTACAAAGCTGTTTCTTGCATTTTCTACCTATTCCTGTCCAACAAGTTTCACTATTTATATATCTTCTACCGAATAAAGTCCAAATTCCTTTGTCAGGCATTCACTTTCTGATTTGAATTCAACCTACCTTTCCAATTTTATTTCCCATTATTCTTCATTAGCCCCCTATTAGATCCAAACAAGTCTACCCACTGTTGAAAAGGCAGGCACATTCCAGTCCAGCCACCTTTGGTAATGCCATCATCCCTCCTACCCTTGTCCACCTGGTTAAATCCTTCCTATTTCCAAGGACCAACTCAAGGCCCAGCTCTTGTATGAGTCATCACCAGCCACACCAGGATGTATAAAAAGTCTCTCTCCCTTTGAAGTCCTAAATTAGGTTATGTAATATTCAAAACCACTCATTTGGGGCTCAATATAAACTCTCTCATATTAATATTTTTTTAATCTTATTTCTGTCTTAAGTCCTCAAATAAATCTTAAGTTCCCTGAGGGAACAGACTTCAGTCTTCTTTATCACTATATTTTATATTACCTCTAACCAGGAACAAATTAATGTTACATGAGCTTCAGCTAACAGGATTTTAAAGCATTCATGCCAGGATGCTAAGCAAGTTACTATTTGTAAGTCAAACAGGGGAGTATATATCATCAGAAAATTTCAATATTTCATTGTTTCCACATGTCACAATATAGTGACAATAGTTTCTTTAATTAAAATAAAACTATAGAAGTCCCAATGTGTTCTCACGCCAGGAAAGGATAACTACTGAAGACAAAGCTATTTGACCTGCTGGAAAAGGAGGCAATAAGTTTAATCGCAGCAAGTAGTTTCTCTGCTTGATTCCACATAAAATATGACTGTGCTGCACCCTGCAGTCTATGGGAAAAAGGGGTTATAAGAAAGCCTATTCAAAGATTAATCAATGTTTGGGCAGGAAATAATTTTCCTGCTGTTCTAGAAATACTAATCAATTTTCTTTCCAATGTTGTCATTATACACTGAGAATACACAAAGGAATTGTACCTGTAATCACCATTTCATGTTTGGAAATAAGAGTTCTACATTCGTTTTCCTTATTCTAGAATCAAAGAAAATGAAACGAGTGTCTATAAAACCACACTACTCTACAATACGACCTTTGATCCTCTGAAAATAATCTCAGTAGTTAAATACTGTGTTCACTGAGTCCTCGCTGTGAGAATACGGCTGAATTCTGGGATAGGCCTTAACAAGCAACTTCCCAAGCTCTCTTTTAAGAAAGTATGCTATCAGGAGAAGAAATACATAGATAAAGGAAGTCTTGGACTCTGAGAACTCCACACTGACTTACAATATGTAGATCCAAATTCCCAACACCACGTTGCCAAATTCCATTTCCACCCTGGGGTCCACACTGGGATAATTCCATCTGGTAAGTAAATGGTCATGCTAGGTATTCCTGTGGATTCCAGAACACTCAGGTAGACCTTAGGGAACCAGATGCAAACTGGGATTCAATAAAATGTTCCCAAGCTGTTCCATGTTTTCCACCCAAGAGGATTCCAGAAATACCTCATGTGCAAGCTTAACACCACGTTTTGCAACATAGTGTTTTCCAAAGGCACTGCCAAAGGAAACATTAAAGGTATCATTAGCAAATGAAGTTGGTGTTCCTATTGAAGATCACTCTTTAAAAGGTATGTGGAATCTTAAAAAAAAAAAAAAATGATACAAATGAATCTATATACAAAACAGAAAGAGACCCACAGACATAGAAAACAAACTTGCAGTTACCAAAGAAGAAGGGGCATAAATAAGGAGTTAAGGATTAACATATATACACACTACTGTATATAGAATAAGATAACCAACAAGGACATACTGTATAGCACAGGGAACTATACTCAGTATTTTATAATAACCTATAAGGAAAAAGAATGAAAAAGTATATGTATATCTGAATCACTTTGCTATACACCTGAAATTAACACAACATTGTAAACCAACTAACTTTCAATAAATAAACAAATAACTTTTCAAACAAAGCAGATGAAATGCTCTGGAAAAAGTCCTCCTAAAGGAAAACAACTTACATTCACTTAAGCCAGCATGTCCCCAGTTTATCTGAAATCCTACTAATACTTCTCTGGGCATATGAACTTCTTTCATAGCTCAGTTGGCAAAGAATGGTTCGACTCCTGGGTTGGGAAGATCCCCTGGAAAAGGGATAGGCTACCCACTCCAGTATCCTTGGGCTTCCCTTGCAGCTCAGCTGGTAAAGAATCCGCCTGCAATGCGGGAGACCTAGGTTCAATCCCTGGCTTGGGAAGATCCCCTGGAGAAGGGAAAGGCTACCCACTCCAGTATTCTGGTCCGGAGAATTCCATAAACTGTATAGTCCATGGGGTCACAAAGGGTTGGACACAACTGAGCGACTTTCACTTTCATTTTCACATCCCTCTTCACCCCATGATTTTTATGCACTAAGTATCTCATCTCTACGACTAAAGAAATTCAAATAGGAAAGATGCATACAGTCAAGTTATATTTTTAGTGTCACATGGAAAAACTGCCAAGGCACCTACCAAAGTGACATTCATTACTTTGGCCAATTTGCCATAGTATAGAGCCTGTGCAAATTCAAAACTGACTGTGTCAGCACACCAGAGATCCCAAATTTCACTGGCAGATCCACAATATAACCACAGTCATAAGCACAAGCCTAGAATGTCAACTTACTAAATTACAATTAGCAAGGGACTTCCCTGGTAGTCCAGAGGTTAAGACTCCATGCTGCCAATGCAGGGGTCCCAGGGTTCAATCCCTGGTCAGGGAACTAGATCTCACATGCCACAACTAAGACCCGGCACAGACAAATAAATACCTAAATAAATAATAAATACTGAAAAAAATCAATCAATAAATTAAAAATTACAATTAACAATAAGTACTCACAGAAACACTGACATTCTAATCTGCAGAGCTCACCCACTGCCTCCCCTCTGGTAGATCCACTTGGGAAGTCAAATCATAAAAAACTGCTGAGCACACAAACAGGGGAAAAAATGATTAGATGAATGCATTTTTAATGGCATCAGACTAAGGAAGTCAGTCTTAAAACTCTTCTGCCCATTCCTGCAGATGGGTAATTGTTGTCTTCACAATCTTATCTAAAGTGTAGGGAAAATCATTAGAAAGCTGAGCTAATTTTTATGATCTATGTCATAAAATTTGAGTAAAAACAGTGAGTTTACTATGCAAACACAGCTCCAAAACAGGTCTCCCCAAATCAGTCTCCCTGTTAACCCTGAAGCCCCTCCAATACAGAAAATCTGGAACTCCTTTTGTATCATAAACCTCAACATCTATTGGCAACTCTTGCTCTAACTCTATCTTCTTACCAGGGATGGCCTCATCAAAGATATTAAAGTTAGGTCTATTACTATGGCTGCCTCCCCTAAAAAAGTAATTTGGTCACTTCCCATGTTTACCTCTAGAAAACAAGGTGGTTGTTTTTTAATGTCTATTTAAGGATTGAAATGAATTCAATTTGACAGTATTTTTCTTTAATTGGAAAATGTCCCAGTCAAGGGACTTCCCTGGTGGTCCAGTGGTTAAGCATATGCCTTGCAATGGCAGGGGATGACAGTTTGATCCCTGGATGGGAAACTAAGATTCCCCCATGATGCAAAGCAGTGAAACCCACCAGCCGCAACTACTGAGTTTGCCCACTCTGGAGCCCAAGTGCCACAACTAAGACCCAACACAGCCAGATAGAAGATAGATAACTAGATAAATACAGATCACAGTCAAAAAAACCAAGGTTTATAGCTCATCCTAAAGCATCTGAAGAGTTTAGCCCCACTGGACAAAGACAAGGCTAAATACAACATGGCAATAACAAGTTGAAGCAGAACAGTTTTTCCTTCAGGTGGGTCGTGCTTCCTCGGGCACTCACCCTGACTGCCCACCATCCCCTGTCGTCTCACAGCCACTCTTGGTGGATATCTACACTTGTCAGCCCCTGCTTGCTCCAGCATGGGTTGACTGAATTCACAGATATTGTATGTATTATGGCTCAGACGGTAAAGACTCTGCCTGCAATGCAAGAGACCCAGGTTCGATCCCTGAGTCAGGAAGATCCCCTGGAGAAGGGAATGGCAACCCGCTCCAGCGTTCTTGCCTGAGAAATCCCATGGACAGAGGAGCCTGGCGTGCTACAGTCTGTGGGGTCATAGAGTCGGACACGACTGAGCAACTAACACTGTCACTTTCTATCTTCACTTGCACAGTGTTTTCAAGTTCTTAAGGGTGAGTGCACTGCACTGGCTCAAGTTTTCCTTATATAAGTTGCGCCATTCCCTCTGTTACTCTACAACCATGAAAGAGAGGCAGGAAGGCAGAAAGGCAACCAGACCACCTGGAAGTTTAAAGCAAAAGGAATCCTGGAATCCAGTGTTGGATCCCTAAGCTAAGGTCAGTCAGAAGGGATCTAGCACGTAGTAACCGAGAGCTCCTCTTTGCCACTCATTTCTAGATTTCACTCTTCCATTTCTACCCCATGAAACTACTCTATGACGCTTTCTGTAAATATATCTCCCTACTCTATCCCAAGCACTAGCTATATATGCAGAGCCCAGTGTAAGATGAAAATTCAGGGCCCCTTTTCAAATTACAAAAAAATTGTAACAAATTACAAGACAAGGACAGCTCAGCATTAAACCAAGCATGCCCTTCTAAATGTGGGAACTTGTTCAACCACACGGGTCACATGCCTATGAATCCAGCCCTTCCCTCTTCCTTTCTTCTAACCAACCTCTACAATCTCCCTGTGGCCTCCAAGGGTCCTGCCCTTGGCTTGGCAATCTGAATCTGGCCTCATTCGCTTCTGATTGTGTTTTGTTCTACGAAGACAAGCAATTCTTTCCCTGGCACAAAGACTGGCCTTCTTGACAAAATGTATAGCACAGCACTTACTTCTATATGGTCTATGACTCCAGAGTTATTCAATGAAGAAATAGTTATTTGGAAAAAAAAAAAAAAAAAAGAGGGCAAGCATTTAAGGCCCAAACAAAACATCATTTTGTTAGAATTCCTTCTTTACATGCACAAATTTACCTTGATGATAACAGGGATTGCAGGTCAAGGAAATTAATTTTTCTTTTATAAACTCCTGTTTCCATTCTTATTTATCACCTATGTCATCTATACACTTATAGCCATATCCATTTTTATTTTTTTTCTTATTCCTCCCTTCATTGACCATTCAACCAACAGACCCAGATGGTCTCATGTAAAGTTTTCCAAAGCATAGAACACTGCACAAGATGTTTTCAAATGGCATGAGGGTCCTTTTTAGACACAGTTAATTACTTTAAAGTGAACTGGAAATAATAGAATGAAATAAATATATAATGAACAATTTGAACAAATATAATGAACAACATGATGAAATCAACCTGTGAGTAGAGTTATTAAATTTTTTTAATGTATTTAAGTAAAATAAAGTAAGTCAATTTTAATGAAAAATATTAAGAAAATAATAGTAGGAGTGGGACTCAGAAAGTAAAAAAGATATAAGATAGAACTCAAGATAGAACTCACATAATTTAATGCAGAAAATACTGCCTTAGTGCATGAGACAAGTGCTCGGGCCTGGTACACTGGGAAGACCCAGAGGGATCGGGTGGAGAGGGAGGTGGGAGGGGGGACCGGGATGGGGAATACATGTAAATCCATGGCTAATTCATTTCAATGTATGACAAAAACCACTGCAATGATGTAAAGTAATTAGCCTCCAACTAATAAAAATAAATGGAAAAAAAAAAAAAAAGAAAATACTGCCTTAGATAACATGGCAAGAGAACTGTTTCTTAAAACAAAATGAGCATTTGTGTCTATTTCCTCCAGTGGAGCTGACATTTTGTTTAAAAGAACAGTGGTGTACCAAATTGCACTTAGAGAAAATTATCTAGGGCTTCCATAATCCTTATCAAATGAGCCTGGTAAAAATTCACAGAGATGTCAAAAAGAAACCAACCAGTCTAAGGAACTTTAAAATGCTTGAAAATGTACATGGTAGTAACCCAGAGTGCTTTGTTGACTAAAGTTGGGCTGCCTGGAGGAGTCCATCAAGAAAGCACAAGTGTCCAACCTCCACTAAGCTAATCTACTATCCACATACACGGTGGATGGTATAAAGACACCTATATGCAACAAAGACACAAGTTCTAGGGCTGGTCCTATCATGAATGAATCATATGACCTTAAGTACTATGGAGGGAATGTTTGTGTCCCCCCAAAGTTCTTATCCTGAAGCCCTAACCTCCAACATGATGCTATCTGGAGGTGAAGCTCTGGGGAGGTAGTTTTAGATAAAGTTATGAGGGAGGAGCCCTATGATGGGATCTGTTGTTGTTTAGTTGTTAGGTCATATACAACTCTGTGCAACCCGACGGACTGTAGCCGGCCAGGCTCCCCTATCCATGGGATTCTCCAGGCAAGAATACTGGAGTGGGTTGCTGTTTCCTTCTTCAAGGATGACAGGATTAGTGCCTTCATAAGAAGAGGCAGAGACTGGAACTTTCTCTCACTGCCAAAGGAGGACACAAGATAAGAAGGAGATCATCTGCAAATCAGGAAGAAAGCCTTCACAGACACCAAATCTGAGGGCAATCAGACACTTTGATCTTGGACTTCCCAGCCTCCAGAACTGTGAGAAATAAATATCTGTTGTTTAAGCCACCCAATCTATGGTATCTCGTTATATCAGCCCCAACTGACTAACAGACAAAGACATAAAGCAACTGCTTTAACTTCCTTACATGTATGGATCAAAGACACCAAACTTCTAGAGTTGAAAAAATTCAGTCTAGCCTGATGAAAATCAGGTTCAATAACTTGCTCAAAGGCACACACTTTCGTGCTATAGAGATACAAAATCAGTACCAGAGCAAAAGGCTCTGAGTCTCCTGGCCAGCATTCCAGGCCTCTCCCAGGCTGTCTCCTCTGCCTAGAAAACCCTTCTACCACCCCGTGTCTCCCTCTGAACTATATCACATCTCAAGGCCGAGTTCAATGACACCTATGAGAAGCATTATCTGGCCTTGGCTTCCCCACCATACCAGACAGAGTTCTGACTGTTCTTCTCTATCCCCATAATCCACAGTGCTGTATCCATTCAGTAACGTATTTCACTACGTTGTACACTAGTTAGCTAACTTTTCATTCCTTTTCCTCAATACACTGTGAACTCTTTGAATAGAATGAAGTCTTATTCATCTTTATATCTCTAGTAACTCCACAAAGCCTGCTGCATTGAAGGTATTTGATAAATAAATGCAGATTAATTTACACAAGATGTACATGAAAATACTATATTCCAAATTTCAATCAATAGGAGAACCAGGGACTATCATTAACTACATAAATATTACTTGTAGAACAAAACAGAGTACCTTCCCGAGCATCATTTCCTATCCAGGGACCTCTAGGAGTTAAAGAGAGACTTACAATGTCCACTTGGAAAATGGAACATGTCAGGCATTACACTAAGTGTTCTGGATTTAATCTTCACAACAACCTGCAGATTTAAGTACTACTACATCCATTTTACTGATAAGAAAACCAAACCTTAGAGAGCCTAAGCTTCATTAAAATAACATGAAAAGAAGGAGCTGGGACTCAAATCTAGATTCTTATACCTCTATTCTGGTCCCATTACTTCATGGCAAAGAGATGGGGAAACAGTGGAAACAGTGAGAGACTTCATTTTTTTGGGCTTCAAAATCACTGCAGATGGTGACTGCAGCCATGAAATTAAAAGATGCTTGCTCCTTGGAAGAAAATTTATGACCAACCAAGACAGCTTATTAAAAAGCAGAGACATTACTTTGCCAACAAAGGCCCATCTAGTCAAAGCTATGGTTTTTCTAGTAGTCATGTATGGATGTGAGAGTTGGACTACAAAGAAAGCTCAGCACCGAAGAATTGACGCTTTTGAACTGTGGTGTTGGAGAAGACTCTTGAGAGTCCCTTGGACAGCAAGGAGATATCCAAACCAGTGGATCCTAAAGGAAATCAGTCCTGAATATTCATTGGAAAGATTGATGCTGAAGCTGAAACTCCAATACTTTGGCCACCTGATGTGAAGAGCTGATTCATTTGAAAAGACCCTGATGCTGAGAAAGATTGAAGGTGGGAGGAGAAGGGGATGACAGAGGATGAGATGGTTGGATGGCATCACCGACTTAATGGACATGAGTTTGAGTAAACCCCTGGAGCTAGTGATGGACAAGGGCACCTGGCATGCTGCAGTCCATGGGGTCGCAAAGAGTTGGACACAACTGAGCGACTAAACTGAATACCTCTGCTTACTGCTTCACACAGATTCTAAACTTCTCACAAACAGCTCATCGGACCCTAGAAGGTGGCCTAACAGATTACTGATGGGGAAAAAAAGCAAAACACCAAATCAGTTCCCATAAACTAGCAATGCAGAGGGCCTTTAGCAGCCTGGCCCTCATCCTTTCTGTACCTGGCTTTGTGTGGCAGGAGTCATGATACCTGGCTTAGACTAACTTGAAATAGTTTTTTAAACAGAACACCTTATTACATAATTTTGAGCTCTTTAAGCTTAATTCCACTCAAATTGGATCGTACAGAGTTCATAAAGGACTGCTGGCAAAAAGAAAACACATAGGAACAAAGCTTCTGTTGCCATCAACTCATATTTGAAACATACCTAATGCTCTCCAGCCCCAACTCACTACTGACTGTTACTCAAAAGTTAATTCAGGGACTTCCCTGGTGGCGCAGTGGAAAAGAAGCCACCTGCCAATGCAGGCGACACAAGCTGATCCCTGGTCCAGGATGATTCCACATGCCTTGGAGCAACTAAGCTTGTGGACCACAACTACTGAGTGTGTGCTCCAGAGCCCAGGAGGCACAACTGCTGAGTCTCTGAGCCACAACTCCTGAGGCCCACACGCCTTAGAGCCTGTGCTCCACAAGAGAAGCCACTGCAATGAGGAGCCCACGCACCACAGTGAAGAGCAGCCCTGCTCACCACAACTAGAGAATGTGCACATGGAGCAAGGAAGACACAGCATCAGCAAAAATAAAATAAATTAAAATCTTTAAAAAAAAAAGCTGGTGCCCTCCTCACCCTCCCACACCATTTCAGGCAAGTCTTCCAGCTTCTGAGACAGATGCATCTGACACCAGGGGAAAAACTACAGTTGCAAGGCCCCTTGTTCCACCTACCAGCCCATCATCCTCACCCGGTGTTCACCTCCTGGCTCCGGCTGGCTGTTCGCAAGCCTCATGCCCACGGATTCACTATTCCAGCACCAGGAAGGCCTTCCAGGATTATGGCCTTAATCTTGGCCTGAACCATGGCTCTTCAAAGAGATCCTGGGAGAAAACGATTTCACCGCTTCTACAGAGAAGCACGTTGGAATGCTGGACACTGGAGATCAAGCCCTGAGCCTTTGGAGTGGGAATACTGACTCTAAGACCCAGGAATACCAGAGAACCAACCCTAGGGAGTATCAAATAGTGAGAACTCACACAAAGGAAATCACTTGAATACAAGACCAACAACCAGTAGCACCCTGTGCAGGACGCCTCATCCAAACAACAAACAAAAATACAAACCCAGTCATCAGCAGACGGGATTACCACCTCACTCAGCCTTGCCCATCAGAGGAAAAACAAACAAACAACAGCAACAAAAAAAGCTCAGCACAAATCTCACATTATAGGAAGCTTACACAAACCACGGGACCAACCTTAGGAAGGCAGAAACCAAAAGGAAGAACTCAACCTTAAAGCCTGGGAAAAGGAGACCTCAAACACAATCAGTTAAAAAAAAATAATAATAAAAAGGCAGAGAAATACTATACAAATGAAGGAAGAAACTAGAAACACAGAAGTCCAAATAAATGAAGAGGAAATGGGCAAACTACCAGAAAAAGAATTCAGAATAATGATAACAAAGATGATCAAAAACCCTGAAAACAAAATGGAGAAAATGCAAGAATCAATTAACAAAGGCCTAGGAGAATTAAAGAATAAACATACAGAGACAAACAACACAATTACTGAAGTTAAAAATACTCTAAAAGGATTCAATAGCAGAATATCTGAAGCAGAACGAATCAGTGAGCTAGAAAACAAAATGGTGGAAATAACTTCTGAAGAGCAGAATAAAGTAAAAAGAATGAAGAGAACTGAGGATAGTCTCAGAGACCTCTGGGACAATATCAAATGCACCAACATTTGAATTATAGGGGTCCCAGAAGAAGAAGAGAAAAAGAAAAGGTATGAGAAAATTTTTGAAGAGATTATAGTTGAAAATTTCCCCAATATGGGAAAAGGAAACAGTCAATCAAGTCCAAGAGGCACAAAGAGTCCCATACAGGAAAACCCAAGGAAAAACACACCAAGACACATACTAATCAAACTAACAATGACTAAACACAAAGAAAGAATATAAAAGCAGCAAGGGAGAACAAACAAGTCATTATACAAGGGAAACCCCATACATTTAACAGCTGATCTTTCAGCAGAAACTCTGCAGGCCAGGAGGGAATGGCAGGATATATTTAAAGTACTGAAAGGGAAATATCTATAACCAAGATTACTGTACCTGGAAAAAGATCTCATTCAAAATTGGTAGAGAAATAAAAAGCTTTTCAGACAAGCAACAGTTAAGAGAATTCAGCACCACCAAATCAGCAAATGTTAAAGGGACTTACATATTCAAGACATACAACAGAAGAAAAATAATCTTCAAAATCAACCCCAAACAATTAAGAAAATGGAAATAGGAACATATATATCAATAATTACTTTAAATGTAAATGGATTAAATGCTCCAACCAAAAGACACAGACTGGCTGCATGGGTACAAAAGCAAGACCCATATACATGCTGTCTACAAGAAACCCACTTCAGACCTCAAGACACATATAGACTGAATGTGAGAGGATGGAAAAATATACTCCATGCAAATGGGAAGCAAAACATAGCTGGAGTAGCGATCCTCATCAGACAAAACAGACATTAAAATAAAGACGATTACAAGAGATAAGGAAGGACACTACATAATGATCAAGGGATCAATCCAAGAGGAAGACATAACAATTGTAAATATCTATGTACCCAACATAGGAGCACCTCAATACATAAGACAAATACTAACAGACATAAAAGGAGAAATTGACAGTAACACAATAACTGTAGGAGACTTTAGCACCCCACTCACACCAATGGACAGATCATCAAAACAGAAAATTAATAAGAAAATACGTCTTAAATGATACATTAGATGAGATGAATCTCCTTGATATCTTCAGGACATTCCATCCAAATGCAGAAGAATACACCTTCTTCCCAAGTGCACATAGAACATTCTCCAGGATGGACCACATCTTGGGTCACAAATCAAACCTCAGTATATGTAAGAAAATTGAAATCACATAAAGCATCTTCTCTGACCACAATGCTATGAGACTAGATATCAATTACAAGAAAAAAACTGTAAGAAACAGAAACACATGGAGATTAAACAACGTGCTTCTAAATAATCAACAGGTTACTGAAAAAATCAAAAGGGAAATCAAAAAATTTCTGGAAACAAATGACAATGAAAACATGACAACTCAAAACCTATGGGATGCAGTAAAAGCAGTTCTAAGAGAGAAGTTTATAGCAATACAATCCTACCTAATCAAATAGATAACCTAACTTTACACCTAAAACAACTGGAAAAAGAAAAACAAAAAAAACCCAAAATTAGCAGAAGGAAAGAAATGATAAATTTCCAAGCAGAAATAAATGAAAAAGAAACGAAAGAAACAACAGTAAAGATTAATAAAACTAAAAGCTGGTTCTTTGAGAAGATAAAAAAAATTGACAAACTTTTAGCCAGACTCATCAAGAAAAAATGACAGAAGAATCAATAAAATTAGAAAGGAAAAAGGAGAGGTTACAACAGACAATACAGAAATACAAAGGATTATAAAAGACTATTATGAACAACTATATGGCAATAAAATGGATAACCTGGAAGAAATGGACAGATTCTTAGAAAAGTGCAATCTTCCAAGACTAGACCAGTAAGAAATAGAAATTACAAACAATCCAATTACAAGCACTAAAATTGAAGCTGTGATCAAAAATCTCCCAAAAAACAAAAGCCCGGGAACAGACAGCTTCACAGGAGAATTCTATCAAACATTTAGAGAAGAGCTAATGCCTATCCTTCTAAACCTCTTTCAAAAAATTGCAGAGGAAGGGACACTTCCAAACTCATTCTACGAGGCCACCATCAACCTGATACCAAAACCAGACAAAGACAACACAAAGAAAGAAAACTACAGGCCAATACCACTGATGAACATAGATGCAAAAGTCCTCAACAAAATTTTAGCAAACAGAATTCAGCAACACATCGAAAAGCTCATACACCATAATCAAGTTGGATTTATTCCAGGAATGCAAAGATTCTTCAATATATGCAAATCAATCAAGGTGATATACCATAATAACAAATTGAAAGATAAAAACCATATGACAATCTCAATAGATTCAGAAAAAGCCTTTGATAAAATTCAGCACCCATTTATGATTAAAACTCCAAAAAATAGGCATAGAAGGAACCTACCTCAACACAGTAAAGGCCATATATGATAAGCCTACAGCAAACATTATTCTCAATGGTGAAAAACTGAAAGCATTCCCCCTAAGATCAGGAACAAGTCAAGGGTGTCCACTTTCACCATTATCATTCAACACAGTTCTTAAAGTCTTAGCTACAGCAGTCAGAGAAGAAATAGAAATAAAAGGAATCCAGATCAGAAAAGAAGTAAAGTTCTCACTGTTTGCAGATGACATGATACTGTACATAGAAAACCCTAAAGATAGTATCAGAAACTTACTAGAGCTAATCAGTGAATTTAGCAAAGTTGCAGGATACAAAATCAATACACAGAAATCACTTGCCAGTTCTATATACTAACAATGAAAAATCAGAGAAATTAAGGAATCAGTCCCATTCACCACTGCAACAAAAAGAATTAAGTATCTAGGAATAAACTTACCTAAGGAGATAAAAGAACTGTACACAGAAAATTACAAGACACTAATGAAAGAAATCAAAGATGACATAAATAGATGGAGGGATATTCCATGTTCCTGGATATGAAGAATCAATATTGCGAAAATGACTATACTACCAAACACAATCTACAGATTCAGTGTGATTCCTATCAAATTACTAATGACATTTTTCACAGAACTAGAACAAAAAATTCCACAATTCATATGGAAACACAAAAGACCCCAAATAGCCAAAGCAGTCTTGAGAAAGAAGAATGGAGCTGAAGGAATCAACCTTCCTGACTTCAGATTATACTACAAAGCTACAGTCATCAAGACAGTATGGTACTGGGACAAAAACAGAAATATAGACCAATGGAACAAGATAGAAAGCTCAGAAATAAACCATGCACCTATGGGTACTTTATTTTTGACAAAGGAGGAAAGAATATACAATGGGGCAAAGATACCCTCTTCAATAAATGGTGCTGGGAAAACTGGACAGCTACATGTAAAAGAATGAAATTAGAACACTTTCTAATACCATTCACAAAGATAAACTCAAAATGGATTAAAGACCTAAATATAAGACCAGAAACTATAAAACTCTTAGAGGAAAACATTGGGAGAACACTTGATGACATAAATCAAAGCAAGATCCTCTATGACCCACCTCCTAGAGTAATGGAAATAAAAACAAAAGTAAACAAGGGGGACTTAAAAGCTTTTGCACAGCAAAGGAAACTATAACCAAGGTGAAAAGAAAACCCTCAGAATGGGAGAAAATAATAGCAAATGAAACAACTGACAAAGGATTAATTTCCAAAATATACAAGCAGCTCATACAACTCAAGGCCAGAAAAATGAAAAACCCAATCAAAAAGTGAGAAAAAGATCTAAACAGACATTTCTCCAAAGAAGACATACAGATGGCTAACAAACACATAAAAAGATGCTCAATATTGCTCATTATTAGCGAAATACAGATCGAAACTACAGTGAGATATCACCCCATCCATACCAGTCAGGATGGTCATCATCAAAAAGTCTACAAACAATAAATGCTGGAGAGGGTGTGGAGAGAAGGGAACACTCTGCACTGTTGGTGGGAATGTAAATTGATACAGCCACTATGGAAGATAGTATGGAGATTCCTTAAAAAAACTAGGAATAAAATCACCATATGACCCAGCAATTCCACTCCTAGGCATATACCCTGAGGAAACCAAAACTGAAAAAGACACATGTATCCCATTGTTCACTGCAGCACTATTTACAATAGCCAGAACATGGAAGCAATCTAGATGTCCGTCGACAGATGAATGGATAAAGAAGTTGTGGTACAAATACACAATGCACTATTACCCAGCCATAAAAAGGAACGCCTTTGAGTCAAATCTAATGAGGTGGATAAACCTAGAATCTATTATACAGAGTGAAGTAAGCCAGAAAGAGATAGATAAATATCATATTCTAATGCATATATATGGAATCTAGAAAAATTTACTGACGAATCTATTTACAGGGCAGCAATGGAGAAACAGACATAGAGAATAGACTTATGGACATGGGGAGAGGGGATGGGAAGATGAGATGTATGGAACAAGTAGCATGGAAACTTACATTACCATATGCAAAATAGATAGCCAATGGGAATTTACTCTATGGCTCAGGAAACTCAAACAGGGACTCTGTATCAACCTAGAGGGGTGGGACAGGGAGGGAGACGGGAGGGAGGTTCAAAAGGGAGAGGATATATGTATACCTGTGGCTGATTCATGTTGAGGTTTGACAGAAAACAACGAAAGTCTGAAAAGCAATTATCCTTCAATAAAAAATAAATAATTTTTTTTTAAGTTAATTCAGACCACACACAGGTTAATTTTTTAATCATATGGCCGGTGATGAAAAACCAGATTCTCCCTGGTTACTTAAACAGAAACCATGTTTAAATAAGTGCATTCCAATGCACCTAATATTCAACTCTCTTGAGTGCTGTCCAAGGTAGGTACAGGCCATCGCTGGTACTGTTCAACAGAACTCCATTCCCAACACCAGTTTCTAGCATGGAACAGGAATTTGGAAAATGCTTTGCTGATTTATAATCTGTGCTGAAGTGGGCAATTAGAAAGTTTCTTTAAATAGTTCCTAAACACTCTTATTGTAACCTTAGGCATGTTTACAAGTAGCAAACTCAAAGCTATTTTTAAACTATTTAAACTAGTTTTGAAATTACATAAGAAAACATACCATAGAGATTCATCAGAAAATAATCTGGAGTACATTTTTTTTAGGTCTTCATTTTCCCCACTGTAGAATGAGTTACTGTAAACTGACGATATGATCTGAATTATCAATCTCACGTGGATCTTGAGGCTGAAAAATTCATCAGTAAATGTAAAGACTAATTTTCAGAGCAACGAAGTATAATTATGGTTTGACTTGTTTCTCTTTTATGTGAATCCAAACTCCTCTATTCCATTTAGAAAATGAAATACTAGACTTTTAGGGTGTTGTGGGGGGCTTCCCAGGCGGCTCTAGCGATAAAGAACCCGTCTGCAAATGAAGGAGATGTAAGAGAAACAGGTTTGATCCCTGGGTTGGGAAGAGTCCCTGCAGGAGGGGAAGGCAACCCACCCCAGTATTCTTGCCCAGAGAATCCCATGGACAGAGGAGCCCAGCAATCTACAGTCCATGGGGTCACAACACGACTGAAGCAACTCAGCAGCAGCAGGGTACTGTGGGAATAATATAAAATCCTCTCCCTCCCAGGGAAAGGTTTATAAATTACTTCCCTCTGTAGTTTTATCCAACCTCAAACTCAATGCCTCCATAGGAAAATTCATATGGTTTTCCTTTCTGATCTAGTACCAGATTGTAATTTAGAACTCAGGGTCAAAAATCCTTCCTTGGGAAGGTTACAGGAGGATAACATGAGCTTATCATCATAAGGACTATAGCTGTCTGCTGACATTCAATACACAGCAGTTTTCATGACAACGGCCAAAAGGATAACAAGAATGAGGATGATGATGAGAACAGGACAAATCTTTAAGTGTCATTTTAAATGAAGCTAAAAAAAAAAAAAAACCCATTGTACCCCCAAGAAATGCCTAACAGCAAGGAAGCAAAGTTTACCCAGCCAAGATTCATCATGCCAGGCTTCTGAAATTCCTGTTTTCTCAACTCACCTAAGAACTACAGTCCTGTTTATACGGCAGGTCAATCCATTTGCGTTTCCCAGGCTGAGAAAGAGCTGCCAGGGTGCAGCTTCTCAGGCTGAAGCGCAGCATGTGTGAAGGACACTCTACTGTGTTAAGGAACACAGTATGGCAGAGGATGCAGGTGATGGGAACAAAGTCTGAGATTTCTGCTTTCTCTAAAGAACTGGAAAATATCTGTATATTCATCCTGTGCCTCCCCCTCTCTGAAAAACCAAAGTCGCTGCTCCCTTAATAACTCTGCCTCCCAAGCCCTTCTTAAAGCCCAACCATATCTCTGCCAACTGATGAGTCAAGCTGACAGGCTACAAATGAAATCCTATTCTAGCCTGTCTACCTGCAGGATGCCAAGGGAGTAGTTAGCGAGGCAAGAAGCGAAGAGGAGGCTCCCCAGTCAGGAGGGGGGGAAAAGCCATCTTTTACAGATAGATGGAAAAGAGGAAACTATTTGATGTCCACTTAAAAAACCATGAAAGCAAAAGTGCCTTCCTCGCAGGTAGCTGAGTTAGTTGTCTGGCAGTCTCCTTAACCACAGTCTTGCCTTGTTTTAATTAGAGGAATGTGAGAGGAAGGAGAATCTAACCAAGTGAGAAGCAGGACAAAGCCTGGGAAGGCCACTTCTAATAGCTATTTGTGGACTGAAAAGTAAGGTGGGCAAATGCCAGGTGTCCTCCCCTCTCTCAGCCCGTTCACACATTCATGGAGCACATTTACTGACCACTTACTGATGCTGGATACCACAGAAGCTGTCAAGGACACACAGAAAAAGAACTGAGTCCCTATCCTCCCGGAGATGGATGTCGATAAACAAAAACAAGGAAGGAGGGCAGTCCAAGTTTAAAAACAACAACATTTAACTGCTAGAAAATATAACACATGCAGAGGCAGCCAGCAAGTGCAGAGCATATTCTGGAAGACTGAGGAGACCTGATGCTTCTACTGCTTGCTCTTTGTTGGGCCACTAAATGACCACATGTATCATGTTCTCACTGCGTGATATCCCTGCCCTGGAATTAGTTGTTCAGTCACTAAGTTGTGTCCAACTCTTTGTGACCCTAAGAACTGTAGCATAAGCTTCCCTGTCCTTCACTATCTCCTGGAGTTCACTCAAACTCCTGTCCATTGAGTTGGTGATGCCATCCAACTATCTCATCCACTGTTGCCCCTTTTCTTCCTGCCCTCAATCTTTCCCAGCATCAGTCTCTTCCAATGAGGTGATTCTTCGCATCAGGTGGCCAAAATACAAGAGCTTCAGCTTCAGGAACAGTCCTTCCAATGAATAGTTAGGGTTGATTTCCTTTAGGATTGACTGGCCTGATCTCTGTGTTATCCAAGGGACTTTCAAGAGTCTTCTCCAGTACCACAATTTGAAAGCATCAGTTCTTTGGTGCTCAGTCTCCTTTAAGGTCGAACTCACACATCATCTGTGACTACTGGAAAAATCATAGCTTTGACTATACAGACCTTTGTCAGCAAAGTGATGTCTTTGCTTTTTCCTTCTAGTCACTGGTCTCCTTTATTAAACTAAAAAAGGCAATTCTACTGGAGGTACAAACATTCAGACTCCAATGTTTGAGTGAAGGGCAGTTTCTTTTCAGTTACACATCTCTCTCAGGGTATCTCAATATTCTCTACTTAGCTGTTTTGGTAGACTTGGCTATAAATAAAAGGTGTTTAGGGCACTGTCCTTTGGATTAGTTTTTAGTAGTTCTACCCAACTCTATATGCTGAAAGGTTTTCTCTTTTTGAAGTTAGAGCGAGCAATGGAATCTAAGGAAATTATGCAGGAGATCTAAGGACTGTGGGTGAGCAGAGCACAAAGGGGGTCCATTATCATATGTTCCAGATATGAATGTGGTTCACTCCGTATCAAAAATAATAATCCCTACACACCCCAGTACCACCTGCTACACCCTTTCAATATGCTTGGTTTTAGCCCTAGTACCCATCACTATCCAATCTATCCTACTTTTTAGTAACTTATCTATCTATAATCCATTTGACCCTTCTGAAGAGAAGGGATTTTTCTTTTTTATCACCACTGCATCTCTATCATCCATAAGAGTAACTGGTATAGAGTAGACATTTGATAAGTACTTGTTGAATGCATGCTGAATAAATGAATTCTATGGAACAGTCCTAATTTTAAATACTTTGTCACACTGTCCCCATAAACATAACCCTACCTACATCATACGTCCTGATTTAGAGGTTGGCAACTATGGTCAAGACATGAAATATACACATGTGTAGGTAAAGAAGCTTAATACCTGCTATTCATAGCTCAAAGTATCTTATTATCTGCCATTTGTAGAGACACATTAAAGTATTATACTTACACAGCATCAAGCAGTACTAACCTACTAACCCACATGGTTTCTACACACATTAATCTACACTTAATTAATCACATTGAGTCATTAGTCAATGGGTGAGGTGCAGAAGCCTGTGTGAAAACACAGCTTAATAGTCATGCCTTTGCCAAATGTGTTATTTGGCCATGTTTATATTTTCTGTGCTATATCTCCAAGTGTCTTCTCTAAAAGTAGAAATCTTTCTGGACAATATAGTATGAATGCATTTTTCCTCCAGTTCTGCCACTCTCACCCTTGGAATTTAAAATAAACACCTTACACCAAAATTCTTTCCCAGTAGGCATTTTGTATATGAAGGCACACATAGGGACTTCCTTGCTATTCTTTGGAACTCTGCATTCAAATGGGTATATCTTTCCTTTTCTCCTTTGCTTTTTGCTTCTCTTCTTTTCACAGGTATTTGTAAGGGCTCCTCAGACAGCCATTTAGCTTTTTTGCATTTCTTTTTCTTGGGGATGGTCTTGCTCCCTGTCTCCTGTACAATGTCACGAACCTTCGTCCATAGTTCATCAGGCACTCTGTCTGTCAGATCTAGTCCCTTGAATCTATTTGCCACTTGCACTGTATAATCATTAGGGATTTGATTTAGGCCATACCAGAATGGTCTAGCGGTTTTCTCTAGTTTCTCCAATTTAAGTGTGATTTTGGCAATAAGGAGTTTGTGATCTGAGCCAAAGTTGGCTCCTGGTCTTGTTTTGGCTGACTGTATAGAACTTCTTCATCTTTGGCTGCAAAGAATATAATCAATCTGATTTCAGTATTGACCATCTGGTGATGTCCATGTGTAGAGTCTTCTCTTGTGTTGTTGGAAGAGGGTGTCTGCTATGACCAGTGCATTCTCTTGACAAAACTCTATTAGCCTTTGCCCTGCTTCATTCTATACTCCAGGCCAAATTTGCCCGAAACTCCAGGTGTTTCTTGACTTCCTACTTTTGCATTCCATCCCTATAATGAAAAGGACATCTTTTGGGGTGTTAGTTCCAGAAGGTCTTGTAGGTCTTCATAGTACCGTTCAAATTCAGCTTCTTCAGCATTACTGGTTGGTGCATAGGCTTGGATTACCGTGATATTGAATGGTTTGCCTTGGAAACGAACAGAGATCATTCTGTCATTTTTGAAATTGTACCCAAGTACTGCATTTTAGACTCTTGTTGACTATGTGGGCTACTCCATTTCTTCTAAGGGATTCTTGCCCACAGTAGTAGATATAATAGTCATCTGAGTGAAATTCACCCATTCCAGGTCATTTTAGTTCACTGATTCCTAAAATGTCAATGTTCACTCTTGCCATCTCCTATTTGATCACTTCCAATTTGCCTTGATTCACGCAACAAACATTCCAGGTTCCTATGTAATATTGCTCTTTACAGCATCAGACCTTACTTCCATCACCAGTCACATCCACAACTGGATGTTGTTTTTGCTTTGGCTCCATCTCTTAATTCTTTCTGGAGATATTTCTCCACTGATCTCCAGTAGCATATTGGGCACCTACTGACCTGGGGAGTTCATCTTTCAGTGTCCTATCTTTTTGCCTTTCCATACTGTTCATGGGGGTTCACAAGGCAAGAATACTGAAGTGGTTTCCCATTCCCTTCTCCAGTGGACCATGTTTTGTCAGAACTCTCCACCATGATCCATCTGTTTTGGGTGGCCCTATGTGGCATGGCTCATAGTTTCATTGGGTTAGACAAGGCTGTGGTCCATGTGATTAGATTGGTTAGTTTTCTGTGATTGTGGTTTTCATTCTGTCTGCCCTCTAGTGGAGAAGGATAAGAGGCTTATGGAAGTTTCCTGATAGGTGAGACTGACTGAAGGGGAAACTGGATCTTGCTCTGATGGGCAGGGCCATGCTCAGTAGATCTTTAATCCAATTTTCTGTTGATGGGTGGATCTGTGTTCCCTCCCTGCTATTTACCTGGGGCCAAACTATGGTGGAGGTAATGAAGATAATGGTGACCTCCCTCAAAAGATCCCATGCATGTACTGCTACACTCAGTGCCCCCAACCCTGCAGCAGGCCACCACCGACCCAACAGAGACTCCCAGACACCCACAGGCAAGTCCGGGACAGTCTCTTGTGGGGTCACTGCTCTTTTCTCCTGGGTCCCGGTACACAGGTTCTGCTGTGCCCTCCGAGAGTCTATTTCCCAGTCCTGTGTAAGTTCTGGCAGCTCTATGGTATATGGAATAGCAAGGAGAGATAAGAAAGCCTTCCTCAGTGATCAGTGCAAAGAAACAGAGAAAAACAGCAGAATGGGAAAGACTAGAGATATCTTTAAGAAAATTGGATACACCAAGGGAACATTTCATGCAAAGATGGGCTCGATAAAGGACAGAAATAGTATGGACCTAACAGAAGCAGAAAATATTATGAAGAGGTGGCAAGAATACACAGAAGAACTGTACAAAATAGATCTTCATGACCCAGATAATCATGATGGTGTGATCACTCACCTAGAGCCAGACATCCTGGAATGCGAAGTCAAGTGGGCCTTAGGAAGCACCACTATAAACAAAGCTAGTGGAGGTGATGGAATTCCCAGTTGAGCTATTTCAAGTCCTAAAAGATGATGCTGTGAAAGTGCTGCACTCAATATGCCAGCAAATTTGGAAAACTCAACAGTGGCCACAGAACTGGAAAAGGTCAGTTTCCATTCCAATCCCCAAGAAAGGCAATGCCAAAGAATGTTCAAACTACTGCACAATTGCACTCATCTCACACGCTAGTAAAGTAATGCTCAAAATTCTCCAAGCCAGGCTTCAACAATACGTGAACCATGAACTTCCAGATGTTCAAGCTGGATTTAGAAAAGGCAGAGGAACCAAAGATCAAATTGCCAACATCCGCTGGATCATCGAAAAAGTAAGAGTTCCAGGAAAACATCTACTTTTGCTTTATTGACTATGGCAAAGCCTTTGACTGTGTGGATCACAATAAACTGTGGAAAATTCTGAAAGAGATGGGAATACCACAACCTGACCTGCCTCCTGAGTAATCTGTAAGCAGGTCAAGAAGCAACAGTTAGAACTGGACATGGAACAACAGACTGGTTCCAAATAAGAAAAGGAGTAAATCAAGCCTGTATATTGTCACCCTGCTTATTTAACTTATATCCAGAGTATATCCAGAGTAACACTGGGCTGAATGAAGCATAAGCTGGAATCAAGATTGCCAGGAGAAATATCAATAACCTCTGATATGCAGATGACACCACCCTTACGGCAGAAAGTGAAGAAGAACTAAAGGGCCTCTTGATGAAAGTGAAAGAGTAGGGTGAAAAAGTTGGCTTAAAGCTCAACATTCAGAAAACAAACATTATGGCATCTGGTCCCATCACTTCATGGCAAACAGTTGGAGAAACAGTGGAAAAAGAGACAAACTATTTGGGGGGGGGGGGGGGGCTCCAAAATCACTGTAGATGGTGATAGCAGCCGTGAAATTAAAAGACGCTTACTCCTTGGAAAGAAAGTTATGACCGACCTAGACAGCATATTAAAAAGCAGAGGCATTACTTTGCCAACAAAGGTCTGTCTAGTCAAGGCTATGGTTTTTCCAGTAGTCATGTATGGATGTGAGAGTTGGACTGTGAAGAAAGCTGAGTGCCGAAGAATTGAGGCTTCTGAACTGTGGTGTTGGAGAAGACTCTTGAGAGTCCCTTGGACTCCAAGGAGATTCAACCAGTCCATCCTAAACGAAATCAGCCCTAAATGTTCACTGGAAGGACTGATGTTGAAGCTGAAACCCCAATACTTTGGCCACCTGATGCAAAGGACTGTCTCATTTGAAAAGACCCTGATGCTGGGAAAGACTGAAGGCAGGAGAAGGGGATGACAGAGGATGAGAAGGTTGGATGGCATCACTGACTCAATGGAGTTTCTGAGTAAACTCCAGGAGTTGGTGATGTACAAGAAAGCCTGGCGTGCTGTGGTCCACGGGGTCACAAAGAGTCCAACACGACTGAGTGACTGAACTGAACTGACTGATAGGGCCTTCCCAGATGGCTCAGTAGTGAAGAATCCACCTGCAGTGCAAGAGATCCAGCTTCTATCCCTGGGTTGGGAAGACCCTCTGCAGAAGGGCATGGCTACCCACTCCAGTACTCTCGCCTGGTAAATCCCATGGACAGAGGAGCCTGGCGGGCTACAGTCCATGGGGTCGCAAAGAGTTGGACACAACTAAGCAACCAAGTGCACACACACATACTTCTAAAAGAGGGAGGAAGGGAGAGTGTATCAAGAAGGAAGACTCTTTTTACTTCTAATTAAGCCTCTTTAAACGTTAAGACTTTTAAAAGAAAAAAAAATCAGCCCATGAAAAAGAATCTCTGGAGAGAACAGGATTTCTGCTGCAAACCAGCCCTCACAGAGGCTGATCATATTTGCAGAGGCAAAAGTCCATTATTTCCCCAACAACTTCAGAAACATTATTCTCCGGTCAAAGGACCAGAGAGGGAGGGAGGGGGAACTGTCCTTCTTCTAAATGGGGAAGGAAAGCAGCCAAGCAAAAAGAACTGGAGAAAGAACAATGGCCTCCTGGTGAGAAAGCGTGTTAAGTAGGTCGGTATTGGATCCACATTTGTTGCACACAAATCCATCATTGTTCCTTTGTATTTTCTTTTCCTTTTCTTTCCCTCTTCTTTTCTCCCCCCTGCCCTATTCACTATTACTGTCATCTCATGTGAGTTTTTTTAAACCATGATGTATTTGCTCAATTATCTGTAGACCTACAGCCTCTTCATCAAATTAGCTGATCTCTATTTATAGCTGATAATTCTGTACAGGAGATCTAATGAAATTTCCTGAGACTGAGAAAACTAAGTCAAATTTTGTGTTGCTGTTTTTGACCCAAGGATTGTTGCCATTAGCCAAAAATTTGTTTCAATGAGTGTTATAAATGTATCTTTTTAAAAAGATAGTACTTTTCAAAAAGAAAAACTGGGCTGAGTAGTATCAGGAGATAAAATTTCCACAATTTCCTTCTCTCTCTACTTCAAGATCATATTATCTTAAAAAATTAGTTTCGAGAGACAAAAAGATAGAATAAACCTAAACAGACTTTGAATAATGATTCTATCAGGAAGGGAATTCATCTGTACCTGGTAAGTATAATTGCAGAAAATGCGCTGATGTATCTTTAGCAATTAATATGTAAAACTGTCAAAGAAACTCAACTATAATACTCAGTACTCCAATGTGACTTTTTTGTTGTTCATATTCATAGTAACACATTTTCATAGCAACTAATTATACAAAACATTTAATTTCATTTACTATACTCAAGTTATCCGTTGTCCTAATGGCTTCTAATGATATTAAAAAGTGTAATAAAGGACAAAATTAAAACATATAGCATCATTAAGCCAGGGTCTAACAAAGACCCCAACCACATTCTGAGCAATGGATCAAAATCACGTTGGGGCTTCCCTGGTGGCTCAGTTAGTATAGAATCTGCCTGCCAATGCAGGAGATGTGGGTTCGATCCCTGGGCTGGGAAGACCCCACATACCATGGGACAACTAAGCCTATAAGCTGCAACTATTAAAGCCTACATGCCTGGAACCCACGCTCCACAACAAGAGAAAGAATGAGAAGTTTGCCACCACAACTAGAGAGCAGCCCCCGCTCACTGCAACTGAAGTTTCATAAGTCTAAACAGAAAGACAAGTTCTTACCTAGAATATTCAAAGGGTGACGAAACAACCAGAATGAGAATTAACAATAAACCCTGCTCATCTGGCAGAACTTGACTGCACCCTGCCCTGTTTTAAAGCTGTTACTAGGTGTGTTAAGGGTTGGCAAAAATCAACCAGTCAGAAAGAATTTAGAAGCCTTTGTGCACTTCTCTTCCAAATGACGAAAAAATTATTTCACAACACCAATGGCTCAAAAAAAGTATCAGAGATGATACTGGCTCAAAAGTGTCAGAGCTGTTTTAACAGTCAAATATTCTTGTCTTCCTTCTCGTCTTGTCATCCTCTACTGACTCAGTCAGCTCTGCCAGTCAAAATAATGAGGGAGGTAAACATTAGCTAAGAGTGCTACTCTAAGTGACTTTGAAAAAGCTACTTAACTTCTCCAACCTGTTCCTCTGTATGGGAAATGGGGAAAAATAATACTTGTCTCACTGAGTGGCAGGATGCAGTAACGCATCAGAGCAGGACTTCCCTGGCAGTCCAGTGATACTATAACAAAGTCAACAAAGACTTTAAAAATGATCCACAACACCACCAAAAAATCTTTTTAAAAAGGCATGAAAGCATTTAAGACAGTCCAGGCATATAATATAAACAATCAGTGTAAATGAGCTGCTGTTGTTACCAGCATTTTTTGGTTAAACCATTAAAAATGTCATTTTTTTAGACAGCTACATACAAAAGAATCAAACTGGATTACTTTCATACCATATACAAAAATAAACTCAAAGTGCTGTAAAGCCTTAAACGAAAGATCTGAATTCATGAAGTTCCTAGAAGAAAATAGGCAGTATACTCTTTGACATTAGTCCTAGCCACATATTTTTGGATACACCTCCTCAGGCAAAGGAAACAAAAACAAGAATAAATAAATAAGATGACATCAAACTAAAAAGTTTCTGTATGGCAAAGGAAACTGTCAATAAAACAAAAAGGCCACCTACTGAATAGGAGCAGATATTTGCAAATATCTCAATATCCAAAATATACAAAGAACTCATACAACTCAACATCAAAAGAAAAAACAGGCCAACTAAAAATGAACACAGGATCTGAGTAGACAGTTTTCCAGAGAAGACATACAGATGGCTAATGGGCACACGAAAAGATGCTCAACATCATTAATTATCAGGAAAATGAAAACCAAAGCCACAAGGGAGTACCACCTCACACCTATCAGAATGACTACCATCAAAATGACAACAAAAAACAAGTGTTGACAAGGATGTGGAGAAAAAGGAAGCCTGTTGGTGGGAATGTAAACTGGTGTATACTATTGAAAACAGTATGGAGGTTGCTCAAAAGATTAAAAATAAAACTACCATACAATCCAGCAATTCCATTTCTGGGTACTTTTCCAAGAAAAACAAAAACACTAATTCAAAAAGATAACATACACTTCAATGTTCATTGCAGCATTATTTATAACAGCCAAGATATGGAAGCAGCCTAAGTGGCCATCCATGGGTGAATGGATGAAGAGGATGTGGTGTGTGTGTGTGTGTGGGGAGGAGGTGTGTACAGACTCACAGATTACAGTGAACAAACTGGTGGTTATCAAAGGAGAGGGAGTGGGGGGGAGATTAGTGAAATAGGTGAGGGAGATTAAGAGACACAAACTTCCAGTTATACATCCATGGGAACGTAATGTACAGCCTAGGGAACATAATCACTAATATAATAATTTTGTATGGTGATCAATATTAACTAGACTTATCATAGTGATCATTTTGTTGTTGTTTTTTTTTATAGTGATCATTTTGTAATGCACAAAAATATCAAGTCACTATGTTGTTCATCTGATATTAATACAATATTGTAATCAGTTATAATTCAAATAAAAAATGTCATTTCTATATGGCAAAATGGCCTAATATTGGCAATTTCATATGGTTCAACCCAAAATTTACATTAATTATGGTCAATTTATTCACATTAATAACAGTAGTAGTACTGACAAAGATTTTTGACTTCTTACAGTCCTACTTTAGGTTCCAAAATGTTGTCAGTTTAGAAATGTAGACAAATAGAAACTATTCTATTTCAAATGCCTCTCTATTGATCAATCTTCCCAAAAAGTTGTGTCAAGAGTAAGGAAAGCCAGGCTACAACAGGATGCAAAACATTACAAAAGAATGAGATGACCACAAGATTTTTTTGCTCTTATATAGTTTAACCATTTGAGTCACTGCCATGCTAATGACACTGTCCTAGGTCCTGGAGCCTAGGAATTCAAATTAAGGAAAGTGAAAAGAAAACATGGACATTTAGAGATCTCAAAAGGAAGAATTTCCAAAATAAGGGTGAGTTCAAGGAAAATAAAATGAAGCCCAAAGGAGAAGGGAACATGTAAAAATATGGGACTAAAAAAATAAATGTTTATATATTTAATACTTTTTATTAAAAATAAATATATATTATTTCTCTGAGGCCTTCTGTAACAGAGCTCTGATTTGCAGCCACCATCCTAGTGACATAGGTGCACCGAGCCATCCACATCCTCACATTTGGTTCCCCTTATGCCCAAATGCCCACTGTGCCAGGTGGAAGCCAGGGTTAAAAGGGCAGAGTTTGGCCCTAGAACGAGCAAGGGAACTGATACCCACAGGATTCTAGCCCATGACTTAACTCTCATAAGGGAACTCCTTGCCCTAATCACAAACTAACTGGGCTAAAATGTGTTCAAAATACCATCAACTTTATGATTTAGTACTTTAACAAGCACTCATAAATAAGCCTTTTTGAAATTTAATTAGAATCTTAAATCTAGACGTGAACTGCATAATAAAAATGAGAGCTCTCCTGGTCTCTGAATATCATACACACAAAGATTCAAACAAACCAACTTTAGAGTAAACCTGTCATCTACACTAAATAGTGTCTTTGTCAAGGGTGCCAATATTAGCCTACCTAGATTTAAATCCCAAGCTCAGTAGCTACAGTAACTTAAACAAAGCATTTAACCATTTTGTGCCTCACTTTCATCATCTGTATGTAAATGGGGGGCACTATTAAGGCTACTGTGTAGCACTCTTGTGAGAATTAAATGCTCTGACATACAAAAAGTGCTCAGCAAAGTACCTGGCACATAGGAAATGTTGACAAAATGGTAACAGTTAGTTAGTATTATGGTCATACTAACAGTCTGGTTATATCTATACTAATAACAATGTTATGAATATAGAAAATGAATGATGAACATTAGAAAGAATCATTGTATATTATATATATTTTATTTTATGGGGCTCCAAAATCACTGCAGTCAGTGACTGCAGCCATGAAATCAGAAGATGCTTGCTCCTTGCAAAGAAAACTATGACAAACCTAGACAGTTTATTAAAAAGTGGAGACATCACTTTGCCAACAAAGGTCTGTATTAGTCAAAGCTATGGTTTTTTCCAGTAGTCATGAATGGATGGGGGAGTTGAACCATAAAGAAGGCTGAGTGCTGAAGAATTGATGCTTTCGAGCTGGAGAAGACTCTTGAGAGTCCCTTGGATTGCAAGGAGATCAAACCAGTCAATCCTAAAGGAAAGCAACCCTGAATATCCATTGAAAGGACTGATGCTAAAGCTGAAGCGGCAATATTTTAGCCACCTGATGCAAAGAGCTGACTCACTGGAAGACTGATGCTGGGAAAGATTGAAGGCAAAAGAAGAGGGCAGGAGAGGATGAGATGGTTGGATGACATCACTGACTCAAGGGACACAAATTTGAGCAAACTGCAGGAGACAGTGAAAGACAGGGGAGTCTGATGAGCTGCTGTCCATGGGGTCACAAAGAGTCAGACACAACTTAGCAAATGAACACACACACACACACAACATATAAAGAGAAAACGTATAACCATTTACAATTTTTCACAACAGATTAAGAACCTCAACATTACTTTACACTAATACACCACTCATCAACTACTTTTGAAAACGCCCTCACTCTAGCCATCTGTAATCAAGAAGAATATTAAAAAGATCAAGCAAGTAAACAATCAGATGAAAAAAGAAAACAACACTGGTTTTCTGTAAATCAGAACTCCCTTCAACTTTGTCTCATCAAAGGCTATCCTGGCAACCATCCAGGCAGTCAGTGCCTGTACAAATTATGCATGCTAATTTATTTAAATCAAGCTAATTTTATTCTCTTGAGATTAGAGAAGACAGTTTCATCTTATTGTTATGAGTAGCGATATTTTTTACTTTGTCTTCTAAGATTCACTTTTCATATTCCTTTTGTCTCACGGGTTTTTGTCTATTTCCTCTCCTTAATCTCATGTTATTTTCCTTAAAATAGATTTTTTCCAGAAAAGCTAAACATAGCTTTTTTCTAGACTTTCTAATTCAACTTTCCTTAATTTAACCTTCAAGTTATTTTATCTGAGGCTTCCCCGGTGGCTCAGCAGTTAAGAATCTGCCTGCCAATGCAGGAGACCTGGATTCAATCCCTGAGTTGGGAAGATCCCCTGAAGAAGGAAATGGCAGCCCACTCCAGTATTCTTGCCTGGAAAATCCCAGCGACAGAGGGGCCTGGTGGGCTGCCATCTATGGGGTCGCACAGAGTCAGACAAAACTGAAGCGACTTAGCAGCAGCCTCAGCAGCAACAGCTTTTAAAAAGATTTCAAAAGAATGACAACTGTGTTGGGTGATTTTTCCTTAATGTTAAATAGATTCTAATTAACACTGCTATCAAAATGTGCAAAAATAAAACACACACACACAGTATTATGAATCTTTTTAAAATTTCATTTTTTAAAAAAAAGCCCAGAAGACTGTGTGGTATAAAGGGATGAAAACCACCTTTGTAACCAAAGGACCCCAGTTCTAACTCAGCCTTTACCTTTTTGCTCCTAAAGCTATCAAGGGAATTAAATAAAATTACAGAGGTAAGATATTTAGTGCAGGTCCAGACACCTAGTAAGGGTTCAAAAAATAACAATACCGTTACCATTAAATGAAGGCATATTAAGTACATAATTCATTTTGTATCCTCCCCAAATTGTTCTAGAATGTAATGGGATTAAAAATAAAAAGTGAAACCCACAAAAACAATGAAAAGAGAAGACAATAACAACAAAATCGAGGAAGCTTGTAAATAGATGGATGAGTCATACTAACCTACCAGAGCTGACAAAGCCAATCCTAAGTCCTTTGCAGGACTCTTAGCTGTACTGTTTCAAACTACAGCTAAATATTTGTTATAATTTTATTATTACTGAAACATTCCTATCTTTAAAACAGCAGAAAAGTTTTTAAGATTATTCATGAAAACTGCAATCATTGCTTCTGACAGTATAGGACAAGAATACTGGCGACAAGGATTCTAATATATTTTAATTTTTTTAAACTACAGAAGTAAAGAAAAATAGGATTAGGATTGGGTCTAGTGTTAGTGAAAGTCGCTCAGCCATGTCTGACTCTCTGCGACCCCATGGACTATACAGTCCATGGAATTCTCTACACCAGAATGCTGGAGTGGGTAGCCTTTCCCTTCTCTAGGGGGTATTCCCAACTCAGGGATCGAACCCAGGTCTCCCACATTGCAGGTGGATTCTTTACCAGCTGAGCCACAAGGGAAGCCACTAGGGTTGGGCAGAACAACCAAAAAACAAAAGCAAATTAAAATGAGGGGTTACCAGGGCTTTACAGTTAACAATAAGCCATTAAATCAGTCAGTAATTTTAAGGTTCTCAAAGAGCTAGTAAGGCTCACGTGTAAGACTTCTCATAAATTTCCCAGTTCATTCCCAGTACCAACAACACATACACACAAGGGTCAAAACCTAGGGAGAAACAGAGGGAAGAAGAGGTATGTGCTTTGCGAGATGATTTTCAGACATCACATACTGCCTTGCCCCTGTTAATAAGAAGCACCAGTCTACAAAATACAGGTTTTCTTTCCAGCAGTAAAGTTAAGGAACACTCTCTACAATGCATTATTGACAGGAGTGTAACTTGGTGCAACCAATATGAAGAACAATTTAGTAATATCTAATAAACTTTAGGGTGTGCATATCTTATTACCTAGCAATTCCATTCCTGTAAACCAAAAATAAGCTCTTGCATATGTACACAAGGAAGTAGGTACTAAAATGTCCATGGCAACATTGTTTATACTACCAAAACATAGAAACACTGAAATGTCCATTAACAGGAAAAGAGACAAATAGATAGTGGTATAATCTCACAATGGACAGCAGTAAAAAAAAAAAAAAAGCACGCTACATGCATCAACATGAATGAATCTCATAAACAATTCTGAGCTAAACAGAGCTGCCAAGGAATAAATAGAGCATTATACCACTCATTTAACATTTACCATACATAGCAATATAATTACATTTCTTAGAAACACAAACATATGTAGTAAAAGGTTTTCTGGTGGTTGTTTTAAGAAGGAATGACAGCCAATTTAAATAGTGGTGTTACTACTGAGACTGATGAGAAAGAAACGAAATCAAGCAACAGAACTATAAGGGCTAAAATGTTTGACTTCTCATACTAGGTAGCATGAATAGGAGGGTCCAGTGCCTTAAATATCTTCCCGCTTTTTATGTCTTAAATATTTTACAATAAAAATTTACATCTCAAATAAAAATTCTGAGATTCTCTAGGTTTGTGGCCCTGAATGTGGAAAGTACAAAAACAAATAAACCAAGAATGATTTCCTCATCATGCACCTCATCTAAACACACACGAAGAGTGGGTGAATACTAATTTTGTGCCGTGATGACAGTGCAATGCCTTTTCTCTTAAATCCAATCCCGTCCAGCTGTGTACTTCACTGTCACTACTAAGGTTATATTTACCTCTCCCCTCTAAGTGGTCTCCTCACCTAAGTCTCTGCTCAACTCCCATCTGGACTCCCCCTTGCCCCAATTCCTGCTTTTTAAAAATCACTTTAAAATAAGGCACGAATAGAACTTACCTAGTAGATCAAGATTATTGAAAATACTCCAGTTCTTGGCCTTGGTAATGGGTACATAGATTTTCCTTACATTACTAGTACATAAATAAACTAACCATAAAATGACCAAGGATGTAGTCTGTCATGAGGAAAAGAACTATTACTAATCAAATCCTATATACCTAAGATCTACTTGAAAACTAATAATGAGAAGGCCAACTTCACTCTCCAAGCTCCCTCCCCTCATGAATCTTAATTGCGAGTGTATAAAGACAACTAACAAATAAATACATAAAATATACAGTATATTAGACAATGATACATTTATTTACTGACCCCCTCTAGAATATAGGCTCTTAGAGGGCAAGAATTTTTTTCACTGCTGTATCCCGAGCACCTAGAATACTGCCTGACACACAGCAGAAAAGCAGTAAATAACTGCTGAATGAATAAACAATATGTGGCAAAATAAGTGTTCAATAAATGTTACTTGCCATTGTTATTCTCACTGCATCTGTAATACGGCCTGGCCTTCCCTATCACACGTATGGTGATAATGAGTGGAAAGTGACTTTCAGAAAAGCAAGTCACCTTGCCTTCCCAGTAAGTGTGCATGCTGTTTGTTGGACGCTTTGCAGCCCTATGGATTGTACCCACCAGGCCGCACTCTCCATGGGATTTTCCAGGCAAGAATAATGGAGTGGGTTGCCATGTCCTCCTTGAGGGGATCTTCCCCACCCAGGGATAGAACCGGCGCCTTCTGTGCCTCCTGCATTGGCAGGCAGATTCTCTTCCCACTGAGCCACCTGGGAAGCCCATGCCTTCAACAGTGGTGGAATCCAAATGAAAACTGGACGTCTACAGTCTACCTCCATCAGGTGGGTCTTAAGGCTCAGTTTCTTATGCTTTTTAAATGACACTACGTAATGTTACTAAACCACACATCTCAGTGTACATTAGAAACATCAATTCTTAAAAAAAAAAATTCTTATAATGTAAAAGAATAAATCTAAACCAACTAAAAACAGCAATTTGTCTGAAGTCAAACGTATCAAAGACTGGTTTAGAATCTTGGACTCAGAGAATATCATTTTTTTCATTTGTTTATTTGGCTGCAACAGGTCTTGGTTGTGGCATGTGGGATCTAGTTCGCTGGCCAGGGATCAAACCCAAGCCCCCTACATTGGGAGTATGTAGTCTTAGCCACTGGACCACCAGGGAAGTCCCAGAAGATATAATTTTAGACTCAATGATACCATCGATCATAATTATGATACTCAGTTTATACTATGGTACCTTTCTTTTTAGCTGCTGCTCAACTTTGCCACCAAGTTGATTAAACAGCAATATGTCTATCACTTTTGACCAGACTCTAAATATCAAGGCAAGACCTCTGGCAGCTCACCAAAAGAGACAAGGCATAGAAGTCAGAACTGTGCCCAAGTGAAACAAAGAAAGGCTTGTTTTTGCTTGTCCCAAAACATATCAGAAGGTACCATAAAACGGAAGCAGAAGAAAAGCAGTCTGACAAGACCAGCTGAAGTTGAAAGACAAGAAGAATCAAATTTTTAATAGTACAAATGTGGCATTTTTCTGTTGGCTATAATTTTCAGAGTTTAAAAAACTACCAATTGATTATTTTATTCATTATTTTTATATACTAGGAATGCTACTAAACTGGATAAGGAGTTGAAAGAACTGTAGGACAGTGAGTTCAATAACTCAGCTGGACATCAGATCAAAAGCATTTAAGTTTATTAGAGCTATGTCACAAAGGCTTATGTAGGCAGACAAAGACTTTCAAATAAATATACTGTCCCAGCAATCTGTGTGAAGCACTAATTTCAAACAAAACATGTCCTGGACTATTCTTCATACTAACTTTACCCAACTACTCTTTTTTTTTTTTTGGCTGCACCATATGGCATGCGGGATCTTAACTCCCCAACCAGGGATGGAACCCAGAGTGGAAGCTCGGAGTCTTAACCATGGGACTGCCTGGGAAGTTTCACCAGCAATCATTCTTAAACTGCAGTTTTGCCTTGGCTCCATAACCTTTCCCTTGTGTTTGATACGACTCTTGAAAATTTCCTAACCTCTTGCCAAATCCAGTGTGCTTAAGTTCACTTTGCCATCTTTCCAGCATCTGTCAATATTAAACTTTTTCCTTAAATTCTTTCCTCGTTGAACTTTCCTAACTTGTACCTTCTGGTTTTTTCTACTACAATTCTATTTCTTTTAAACATTCCTGTTCCTTCAAACTTCTAACTATCCCTTGATGAGCAGGCTGTATTCCATGGTTTTAACCAACAACTCCACACAGTTGATTCTCATATCTCCAGTTAATTCCCTGTCTCTAGCATCCACTCCAGGCTATAACCAGTAAGAGACACTTATCTGGCAAACAGTCTCCTAAACCCAAATATGTATGTCTAAACCTGAACTCCATCTTCCAAAACATGCCCCTCCCTCAGTCAAACCAACTCCATTTATCAACTTCCCTGTCTTCCTCAAAGGAAGCTAGACAGGGCCCTGGTTTTTCCTCTGGTGTAGACATATATCAGATGGAAAAGAACTCAATACAAAATTAAGGAATCTTGGGAAATGTTTACATTATCTTCCCCTCTCCCCATCAAACCAAGGCTATCTTGTCCTTACAGAGCCTGTAATTAGCTAGGACTGGATTAAAAAAAAAAAAAATACCTTCTCTTCCTTTCTTAAATCTCAAAAAATTTTAACTGCATTTTCTTAGGCCAAATTGTACAATGAAAGTGAATTTTCCTTTCCTGTTCATAAAATGTTCCATATTTCACAGAAAAGAAATAAAACAAACAGTTCTCCCTCTACTCACAAATATTTGAAGTCCCAATCTATGGGTTTCACCTAAAAATGAAATTGCTGTTCATCACAGATATATCATACTCACACATACACACAATTCACTTCTTTCTCCTTTTTCCTGATAATTTTTACTCTAAAGGAGGAGAAATCAGTTTATTGATATCAAGGTGTTTTAAAACTTCACCTTTCCTCTATCTCTTCCTTCACTAAAGGAAAAATTGAAGGTTCGGTGTAAAAGGGAAGGTTGTTTATATTACAACAGCGCATTTTTGTGAGAATGCAAAGAGTAGAGGAGGAGTAAAAGATGACGTCCAGGTAACTGAAAAGTATTGTTTATACTTAGTATTTCTCTTCCTTTCAGTTCTTGTCATGTAACTTGAACACACTCTCTTTCCTAGGGAAAAAGGGCCCAAGGTATTTTTAATCTTTCACAGCTCCAATATCTATCTACAGGATTCAGTGTATGCCCTGCCTTGAGCAAATTGTAAAACGTTTTATTTCTTTTAATAAAGGTCTTTTTCTGCAAAATTCACCCTTTCCTTTCTCTCTGATCATAAGTACATCTCCCAAAAATCTGGGGCTCTCTGCACAGGCCCTTGGCATAATTTCTAATGGTAAAGTGGCACTTAGTAAGGCCAGTAAGTTATTGAACAAAGTTTATTAAGTACCCATTATGGACAACTTGGACCTTCCTCAATATGTCAATCATTTTTCCTGGGAAACAAAGATTCTGTAATTAAAATGTTCTGCTTTTTTAACACTGGACTAAGCAGGTTTCTCAGAACCTATAATATGCTAAAGAGCACCTGGGACTCCAAAGAGTCCTGGCCAGCAGGGATTCCCAAACTTACTGACCAGCAGCCAGCGTGGCTTTTATTGAACACCTATTTATGGCTCTGCAACATGACTGGGGAAAAGTTGTGCTTGGAGAATTCAGGGAAGGCAGAAAGCATCTATACTAGAGGAGACAAATTAGAAATAGCTTCATGGAGGACCATTTGAGCCAGGTCCTGACGGATGGGTGAAGTGTGACTGCAGAAATGGGAAAAGGTCACCGGGCATGGGAAGCCCTGGGCAGCGCCTCTCTGTCACTCGCTTTGGGTCATCTACCCACTTCACTTAGTCAGGCCACCCATGCCCCAGGCTGAACCTACTCTGGAGAAATCTCTATGGCTCAAACCTACCAAGGTTCCCTGGTGGCTCAGAGGGTAAAGAACTGGCCTGCAACGCGGGAGAGCTGGGTCCAAGCCCTGCATCGAGAAGATCCCCTGGAGAAGGAAACGGCAACCCAGTCCAGTATTCTTGCCTGGAGCATTCCATGGACAGAGGAGCCTGGCGAGCTACAGTCCATGGGGTTGCAAAGAGTCAGGCACAACTGAGTGACTAACAGACACACATACACCAAGGCCCCAGATGCCCAGCCCGGCATACAGACCCAGCTCTGAGGAGCAGGGGAAGGCAATGAGACTGAAGATGGAAGGTTGTGAGCTTCCTTCTCATCCCTTCCCTACCTGCTTCCAAAGATTTCCCTATTTTAACTCTCTTTTGCCCTAAGCAAGTTAATATATCTTGCCAGTTGCAGATTTCAAAAGATAGAAGCCTTGAGAATTAAAAATCTTTACTTTTCATGTATCTCTAAACAAAATTTCCCAAATGTGTTAACAATACTATTGCCCCTCTTTGTCTCAGATGTAGAGATCTTAAAGCAAGTTGTCAAAAATTATTGCTTTTAATAATAAAGTAGGTGTAAAGTGTGTACAGACTGCACCACTTAGTCAGATTCATTCCCTTCATTTCTGAATCTCTAAGGCAAGGATTATTAGAAAATAGTAGCTTTGAATTAAAAAAGAAAAATGTGTGGCTTAAATACAGGCCTAAAATTAAACCAATGTGAGGGGATAGAGTACTGTTAGTGGCTGTAGAACAGTGCTAAAAAAATTTTTTTATCTTATATAAATGAATGCCTATTCATCATTAAAAAAAAAAAAAACCCAAAGCAACAACTGAGAAATGTAAAAAAGCCAAAGAAGAAAATTAAAACTACCAAGGCAATTTATTAACTTCTTTAAAATTGTATTCTGATCATTTACAATAGACTTTAAAAAATACGGTATAATACACACAACATGAAATGTACTCTCTTAATGTAATTTTTAAGTGTCCAGTATAGTGGCATTGAGTACATAAAAGAGATTTTGATGTCCAAAACACTTGGGTTTCTCAAGCCATTTGAGGAGGAAAAAAAAATGCTATTTCGCCCTCAAACAACAAAACACTATTTATTAACACTATGTAAAAAAGCTGGACTATACAGAAGGCTGAGCACCAAAGAACTGATGCCTTCAAACTGTGGTGCTGGAGAAGACTCTTGAAAGTCCCTGCAAGGAGACTAAACTAGTCAATCCTAACAGAAATCAACCCTGAACATGCACTGGAAGAACTGATGCTGAAGCTCCCATAGTTTGGTCACCTGATGCAGAGGGCTGACTCACTGGAACAGACTCCGATGCTGGGGAAGATTGAAGGTGAAAGGAAAAGATGGTGGAAGAGGATGAGATGGTTAGAGAGTACCTCCAACTCAATGGACAAGAGTCTGAGCAAACCCCGGGAGACAGTGAAGGACAGGGAAGCCTGGGGGTGCTGCAGTCCATGCGGGCGTCACAAAGAACTGGACATGACTTGGTGATTGAACAACAAGTGGATAAAAAGAAAACCCTTACATAATATGTAAGTAACATCTTAATAAAGCCATTCTGTACCTGAAGGGAAAATGCCACATAAATAAAAGGCATTATAAACATCACCTACTTTCTTCTAAGGTTGGCAGGGACTTTCTCACGTGAGGCTTTCTTCACTTCCTGCCAAATACAGCCATGTGTTACAGATGGAGAACCCTAATTTAGCATTTGCTACCTGTAATCAGAGTGTTAGAAATCCTGGCCAAAAGCCTCATCCCTAAGCACACCGCTAAGATCGGACTTGCCAAGCAGCCCCACCCTCCCAGGAAAAGGAGAAGAGCCTGATCTCTGCACACCCTCTCAGTTACACCTCTCAGAAACTCATAGGTTGAGTGCAGGCTTCCAAAGGAATAATTCTATCACACTTGTAAAATCAAGCAGTATATAATTACACAATCAGAGAACTTCTAGGCCCCAACCATTTCAAAACAGCAAGGATAAAGATTTTTTCCTAAAACCACCCCCATAACTTCAACCTCCACTGAAAGGTACTCAGGCAGAATACAGTGCTTCTGAGTCTCCTAGGTACAAAGCAGAGAAGTTATCTATTTCATTTTCTGGAAAAAAAAAGAAAACGAACAGCAGTTTAAATCCCTCGCCAGAAGTCACTTGGAAATCATAGTGACACCTTAGGAAAGGGACAGTTAAGACCATATTCTTTCTGACCCAATTAATGGATACATTGTCCTTTGGGAAAAGCAGGAGGAGAGAAGAAGAAAGAACAGTTCTTGGCAACAAATCAGCATCAAAGGTTCAAATGTTCACAAGTATTTGGGTGAGTGCCCAGTGCTTAGGCTCAAAGGCACAAACTCTCCTGAGATTCTCAGGTAAAAGTCACGCAGCCAGGATTCAGAACCAAGTCTGCCCGACTCTGAAGCCCATGCCTTTTCCACTCTTCTACTGTGCTAACCTCACTGAGGACACAATCTAGGGCATTCAAAACTTAAGCTCATAAAGAGAAATAACTTATTGGGAGACTGGGATTGACTGTAGGCTCCTCTGTCCATGGAATCCTCCAGGCAACACTGGAGTGGGAAGGCAATCCCTTCTCCAGGGTAGTAACCTAAATGAGAAGGAAATCTAAAAAAGAGGGGATAAATGTATACATATAGCTGATTCACTTTGCCGTACAGCAGACTGACACAGCAGTGTAAAGCAACTCCATTCCAATAAAAAAATTTTAAATCAGACAGAGAAAGATCTTATTTATAACATATTAAAACAGAAGTTGACCACGTTTTTCTGTAGAGGGCCAGTGAATATTTTAGATTTTGCAAGCCTTGTAATGTTTCTGTTGAATATTTATTTTTGCTTTCTCTTGCAACTTTTTTAAAACATTCTTTAAAAAATTCCTAGCTCATAAGGCTGTACAAAAACTGGCCATAAGCCACAATGTACCAACCCCTGGGTTAGAAGATGAGGTCCAGGCAAGGCTAAGTGATTTTGAAGGATGAGAACTGTATCACTGACTCAGTTTCTTGATTTACCAAGGCACTTTTCACTTCAGAATGGGGAGAAAAAAGGGAGGCCAGATCAGTATTCAATCCAGTCAATTCTTATACATTCCATTATAAAGTAAAAGTTAAACAATAGCAGTCCCTTACATAGACTCCTTCATTAGAATAGTTTTAGAAACTACTCAGCATTTATTTCATTTATTTCTTCATTCTGTTTTCATGCCTTTGCATATTCCAACTAAGGCATTAATCAGTGACTGAAAATCAATGCTTTCTGCAGTCTAATTAAAAACGACTATTTCACGTGGGCCAAAACATAATGAATAGAAACCTAGGGAGATTCAAGTTGACCAGGGGCTCTTTCAGTATGATAAAAGGCCTCAGGGGTTCTGCGATTTGAAATTATAAAAAATATTTTCCATTCATTTTACAACACTTGTAAAACAGGCTTCTGAACACTCCCTGCAATTTGCAATAATCATCAAGTCATCCTAACAGATGTTGCAAACGGGATCCAGTTCATCAACCCCAGAGCACATAATGAGATGCATTTTAAATGACATTCAGATTTCACTATACAAGCGAAAATAATCTACAACTTATGACCTCCTTAATATTCTCTTTAGATATTAAAACTTGCATTTAGGATTTGCTCTCAGACCATTCTTAGCATATGCAAACCATGTGCCCTGTCAGTTGTTGGCTGGCTGACCTCTGCCTTGGTCTAGGCAATGCAAGCTTAGTGCCAGCTCCAAGAGTCTCTGGTTAAAATATTTTCAACTCTGCTGATTCATGCCCAGCTGCTTGGGAGCTACAAAGTGGAAACAGAAGATGGCCACCAGGGGCCAATTTAACAGCAACAAATGTTATTTTCTCTGCTGAACTAAATAAGTTGGAAACCAGAAGACTCCAGATTCCAAAAGCTGGCACCTAATTTCAAAGGTGGCATGTGGAACCACACAGCCCAGTCTACGGGTAAATATATACAGGCCAATCTTGATCACAGAGACAACCAGCAAATCAGGATAGGAATGGGAGCAATGAAAGCGGCTCCCTTCTCGAATTTTGCCCCTTTTGTGCAGTTGCATAATCCCCTCTTTTGAAACCCAAAACAGTCAGGAAAAAGACCTGGCCCAAGACCTACTAACAGATTAAACAGGACTAGAAAAAACTGACCAACTGCAGAAGCCAATTAATTACAAAGAGCAAACAAACAAGCAAAGTGCTTCCTTGTGTACAAAGGGCATGGCAACCTCAGTCATGATGAAGATCCAGCGCCCCAAGGCGTGAAGGTATGTATTTGACATTCAGTGTATCACATGATCATCATCAACTTGTAAGAGAGGAAACAGCACCCCCCAATTTAGAGATGACAAACTGAGGCTGGGGAACACATATCCAAGATCACACAAGTAAGAAAGCCAGGCTGGGGAATTCCAACTGTGTCTGTCTGGGATCAAACTTGCCCTTTCATTTCATCAGGCTTCATCTCCCACAAGAAACATAACAGAGCATAGAATAGAGAACATTCAGGAGTTATACAGACAGGTGGCATTAGTAAGCAGCAGGGCTCCAAGCTCAGGCCAGAACTCTTATCATTCCATCGGAGAGACTGCAAGAGCAAGCCAGAAAGCAAGGGCCATAGTTACAAATGACATCATACTTGGCAACAACCATCTTTCCAAAGTCAGTTCCCAGCACCCAGCACTGTCAACATGAGGCGAGAAGCCAGGTACAAAGTGTGGAGACCTGGGACTCAGTTGGCACCATGGGATCCAGGGGCAGGGGGTTGTCACCTGCCAGGAAATGTAACCTGGACGCCATCTACCAAGAGGCTGAAGCTGTTTAAATACTGTCTGTCTTGGCTCTGCTGCTGAGTCACTTCAGTCGTGTCCGACTCTGTGTGACCCCATAGACGGCAGCCCACCAGGCTCCCCCGTCCCTGGGATTCTCCAGGCAAGAACACTGGAGTGGGTTGCCATTTCCTTCTCCAGTGCGTGAAAGTGAAAAGTGAAAGTGAAGTCGCTCAGTTGTGTCCGAATCTTAGCGACCCCATGGACCACAGGCTACCAGGCTCCTCCATCCATGGGATTTTCCAGGCAAGAGTACTGGAGTGGGCTGCCATTGCCTTCTCCGGTCTTGGCTCTAGGGTAGTTCAAAAACTAAAGTCGAGCCTTCAGGGAAGAAACTCAATGTGGAGAGGGAGAGGGCAGGAGTTATAGGACAGGACTGACAAGTTTTTAACCTCAGGACCAGGGCAAATATAATCGACTTTCCTTTCCATTTCTTCACATTGATGACCTTCACAGAATGCCAAGTCTCCACAACCAAAAGAACAGAGGGAATCAGGATAATAACCTAAGGAAGCTTAAAAGAAAAAAGAGAGCGAGAGTATTTTGCCAGAATTAGATCAGAATTTTGTATTTCCAAACACCAGCCCCAGGCTGACAGAGCTGGGCTCCGGGAGCCGATTCTGAGAGAACCCTGGTGCCAGGCACGCTGATATTAGCAGCTGGCATTCCCCTGCCCTTGCTGCCAGCGCTCTCACCCTTGTGCGGGCTACTGCCACTCTTCTTAGCCAAGGCACCCAATCAAACACATGAAGTCAGTCCTCGGCCATGTGAGGTGGGAAGCGAGGAAGCTGGCAGCAGGGGTGGTGAACAGAAGGGAAGGTGGCCAGGAAGGTGAAATGTCCTCACTGGGGACCCCCTTCCATCCAGAAAGAAGCTGCTCTACAAATACACGGGTGGGGGGAAGGAAGCGGCAGGATTTCAAAATTCAAGCCCTGATTCACTAGGCTCTGACTGAGGAGTGAACCAGCTGGATGCACTGGGCTGACTACATGATTAATCAGTCCCTTTCTCTGCTCTGTGACGGAAGCCATGGTCTCAAGACTTGTAATTACATCCCAGGTGTCCTCGAGCACCTGAAGGTGAGAGCCAGGCTGGGCAGAGCTTCAGGTCTGGCCCTCCTGGACTGGCTGACTCTCCCACCGGGTCAAGTGATGCCACTGCTACAGGTCTGAGAAGAAGCCAGCCAGGTTCAAGAGTGGGGCTGGGAGGTGAGGTCGAAGCTCCTCAGGCAGCCCCACTAACCTGACTCTCTCCAGAAGCCCAGCACCACCTCTCTCCTCCCACAAGGAGGAGAACCCCACTGGAGGGAGAGGGGAATAATCAGACCCCTCCCCTCTAGCCTAAGAGGGAAACAGATGTGAACCAACAGAAAATCTTTAAAACATCTAAAATCCTATACCAATAAAGTCCAATTGCTGGATTCAATTTAGATAAATCAGCTCTCTCAGTGAGATAAATGGGCAGTTTGGAAAAGATCATTGATCAAGATACAAAAGATTAATTGGAAGGGGCGTTTTTGCTTTGTTTTGTTTTGTTTGATCATAGAGATAAAAGAAATCTCAACAAGCTATCTGGTCAGACAGGCAGTAGTCAATCTTCTTCATAAAGCTCTCCTAGAAAAGAAATCACACGGTTAACACCACTATTGAATAGTCTTTAAACAAGAAATGATTCTTTAGACATAAATCTCTAAAACGCCTTTAACTTTAAACAAACACCTACCACTTCACTCTCAGTGGAAACAAAAGTTACTCTCCGCAAAAAAATACCCATACAGAAATTTTTTCACCTCAGTCTATTCTTATCCGAAATAAATATATCCCAATTCATAAACATTTCTTTAACTCTTTCATTATTTTCCTTCCCCCCCCCCCCCCACTGAACCCTCTCCAAACTAATTATGAGGCCAGGAATAATCATTTGATTATTCGACAATACAGCTGATGATATCTTTCACTCAGTAAAAGTAGTTTTTATCTAAGTGTGTTTTCCACATGATGTTTTGTTTTTGTCTATTTTCGAACTAGATGTCCCAATATAAAACAAGGAAGAATATGGAGAAAAGAGAAGCAGTTGGTGTTGGAAACTCAACAAATGCCTAAGCTAATTTGCAGAGAGATTGAAAAATAATCCACTTACATTTCAAATCAAAATGCAGCCATGTGGAAAATGGCATGTGGCTACACAACATAAACTACCAAAATTATAAAAAGCTGTTAATGTCCTGCAATGACACTGCTGCTGAGCTATCTGTCACCACTTCAGTTTGAAGAATTATTTCACTGTTGTGGGAGAAACTGATCTTTTGAAGACAGGCCCCTATTTGTTTAAACACCTATGTGCTATCATAGTTAAATAAAGATGTTCATCACAGGTGGACTTTCCTAAAATCATCATGAAATATTTTAATCCAAAACTAAAATCATGACAAATTACATGCCTATAGATGACCCTTAGTTAGTTAAGTCGCTCAGTTCGCGTCCGACTCTTTGCGACCCTGTGGACTGTAGCCCACCAGGCTCCTCCATCCATGGGATTACTCCAGGCAAGAATACTGGAGTAGGTTGCCATTCCCTTCTCCAGGGGATCTTCGCGACCTAAGGATCGAACCCAGGTCTCCCAAATTGCAGGCAGACGCTTTAACCTCTGAGCCACCAGGAAAGCCCAAGACCCTAGTCACATGTATTAGACCGGTTTCTGTTAAGTTTGGCTGCACATTAGACTCACCTGAGGAGCTTTAAAAACTACTGGTGGCTGAGCCCCACCCTCAGAGATTCAGATGTAATTGGTCTGGGGTGAAGCTCAGATACTGACAGTTTTTAGAGCTCCCCAGGTGATTCTAATGTGTGGCTAAGGCAGAGAACCACTGTTTTAGATAATTATCAATTAAAAATAATGTATCACAAGCTTACTGGGCTTCCCAAGTGGTGCTAGTGGTAAAGAACCCAGCTGCCAATGCAGGAGACTTAAGAGACGCAGTTTTAATCCCTGGGTCAGGAAGATCCCCTGGAGGATCTGGCAACCCACTGCAGTATTCTTACCTGGAAAATCCTATGGACAGAGGAGCCTGGCGGGCTACAGTCCGTGGGGTCGCATAAACAAAGTCAGACACGACTGAAGCGACTTAGCACGCCCGCACAAGCTTAGTACGTGCCAAGAATTGTGTTACTGAGTAAAAGGAGAAGTGTAAGACAGACCCTGCCCTCAAGGCCCCCAGTCTCAGGGAGAGAAAGACTTGTAATCCAACAGCTACCACAGAGGGTGCTGAGTGCTACGACCAAGGAGCAGAAAGCAGTTAAAGAGCCCGGCAACACAACCAGGCAGAGAGGGAGTGGTGTTAGAGGCGGCTTCTCCAACCCCGCCATCAGGCTGGGTCAGCCAGGAGAAAGTTTGGAAAGGTGTCTCAGGAAGAGGGACCAGAATGTGCCAAGGCTAGAGAGAAGCGGGGGAGTGCGACTCCTTCCTCAGAGCTGTGCACATGGTTCTCCGGTGAGGCAGAGGCTGGGTGTGACTCCAAGAGGGAAATGAGGCTGCAGGGGTCTTCCAGGGGTCTGAGAGGGTAATGTGAATGGACTGAGCAAGCCAAACTTCAGGCAACAGCTGGTGTGGAGGACTACCCAACCCAAGACGGAGACGGGGAGGGGTGATGACTGCTGCTTCTTAACTCCACTCAATGTAAGAATAAAGGTTCAATAGTGACATATCCTCCAGATTTTCAATGCATGCCGAGAATCCAGTCCCGCGGTGAAATCTGCAGGTTTTAAAACCTAGAGAAGGAGAACCACGTCTGCGGGCCAGATACTGCCCACAGAGCTGCAAGTATGACCCACACCTTTTCACTACATTATGGAAAACTACTTAAGGCTGCTAAGGGGGCGAGGGCAGCAGTATCCAATTTAGATTCAAGTACATCTTTAAACATGAAATTGAACTGCAGTGTCAGCAGGCAGCAATCTGATAAATTCAATTGCCTAAAGCTTTCCTCCCCACAGTAATGCTAAGTCAAGGTGCCGCTGTCTTTAAATTAGGCCCCTACTTGTTCATTTTTCAAATTCAATACAGGACCTTCTTACTTTTCACCATAGAGAGGGAAAAAATCTGGTAAATATAAGATGCAAGTAAAGACCACACTTATTAGGACTCCAGATAATGTAAAGTATAGTCAGATTTGAATTATACATGCAGCTGGAGTACCGAGGTGGTCATCAAAAATCACAGATGACCTGCCAAGCTGGGCTAGGGCTCCAGGCCATGGGCAGTGACCCTCTGTAGGCTGGGAACACAGCCAGCTGTCCAAGCAGGACAGCCTAACAGGGGGAGTGGAAAACCCAGATGCCAGGAGAAGGTCACCCAGTCCCCAGGGAGGACTCTGGGCACCACCTCGACCTCCTTCCCAAGGTCAAGTTCCCAAATGTAAGGGAAGAGATAGATCCCTCACACAGGACGATGGGATGTAAGGGTCAACCACGAACAGAAATTCTGCACTCTAAGTGAGTATCCATTTAAAGGCATAAGGCAAAGCTCCATGCGGAGCAAACAGAGCGCTCATAGAAGATTCTCCCAAAAATCTATAAAAGGCACTTGGCTTAAATGTCCCAAAGGTATATTTCACAAACATAGTTGTCTATAAACAAAATTAGGAAGTGTGAACATTTGGATGACCTTATAGATTTTTAGGGGAAAAAAAGTCCTAGCTCAAAAACTGGGCAGTGGTAAGGAACACGTGATAGATAAACGGCTACAACTGATTCTCAAATCAAATAAATGGACAGAAGTATTGTCCAAAGAAAGACTGTTTATCTAGTAAAATGCTAACTGATTTTTTTTTTCCCTTCAGGTTTTAACAAAAAGAGAAAACATATCATTACCATGTCTGGTAAAATGCCTGTAGTCTCTGCATGTCATTTCTAATTTTAGATATGGAAATGGGTTTCTCTCAGGCACTCTGACTTCCAAAGAGAGGTTGCCGAACTGCAAGACATTAGAATCTCTGAAGGCTTGGAAATTATACAGTAACATTTATAATTCAGCAAAACCAATGGTCCTTTTTTTTCACAAGGAAGAAGCTATTTAAAATTAAATTACATTTAACAATCTACATTGAGTCTCTCAGGTATTTTTTTAAAGATTAAAATTACACAAACTCATAAAATACCTCTAAAGACAGAGAAGGAAAAGTACCTTTAAATATGAAAACTCAAAATTTAATTTGAAAAATTGTTCTCCATCCACCAACTGTTGTGCACAAACAGCTAGATAAAGAAATCACAGCACTAAGATCATTAGAAGAGTTTCCTTTTTCAGCAAGAAGTCACCTTAGTGAACCAACAAAGCATGTATTAGAATGTATTCTATGTGAGAATGTATTAATAACAAACATTTTTAAGTCCCATCTAAACACATCCAACATACAATCATATTTTTCCTGATACAGAAATTAATATTTGTGGGACATCCCTTGTGGTCCACTAGCTAAGACTCTGCACTCCCAGTGCAGGGGCCCCAGGTTCAATCCCTAGTCAGGGAACTAGATCCTACATGCTGCAATTAAAGATTCTGCATGCCTCAATGAAGATCAAAGATCAGGGGTACCACGCCTAAGACCTAGAAGAGCCAAATAAATAAATATTAAAAAAAAAAGAAAGAGTAATATTTGTGTCAGTTTTAACCAATGGTTTCTTTTAAATACGACACAAGTTCTTAATTTCTAAAGTTGCTATTCAAAGAGATATAACTGGTTAAACAAATCATTCGATGCTGATAAAGGGATGGTCCTTCCAAGGAGAGAGGCCTAGATTAATGACACCACATAGGAAAGAAGGAAAGTGGATTATATGAGTATACAACTGCCTACTAGGGGCAGGGGGGTGGACATACAAACAAACATATGTCTTTCTACTGGATTAGCTTTTGAAAGCAGCCTAAATTTCCCCTTTGTGTATTTCACACTTAAGTGTTGAATTATCCCCAGGGTTCACTGTAATGCTCCAGCTAGATCAGCTGGCCAACACTGTCTCTTTCATTTTCACCTGTTGGGGCTTACTGGAAACTCTAGGAATCTTGCACTTAATCCACGAGGGAATTTAGCATGAGAACGTGCTCAGTCGTGTCAGACTCTCTCTGTGATCCCATGGACTGTAGCCCACCAGGCTCCTCTGTCCGTGGGATTCTCCAGGCAAGAATACTGGAGGGAGTAGCCATTCCCTTCTCCAGGGGATATTCCTGACCCAGGGATCGAACCCAGGTCTCCTGCATTGCAGGCGAATTCTTTACCATCTGAGACACCAGGGAAGCCCAAGGGAAATTCTCTTTACTAGCCTTCATGTTCTACCTCCAAAGGGCTTAGAACCAATGGTATGAGTAGTGAGATTTTTTTATTTTGCTTTCTTTAAACCAAAACTCTATACTTTATTTTTTCTTTAAAAAATAACTTTTTAAAAATACTTTATCCCAGAAGGACTATTACTTCTGCCTAGATAAAAGTGAGATTTAAATTCAGGTTTCTGTGACTTTCCAAAACCCATCTCATACCATTACTTTCTATCACACCACACTGTCTTCTAGTGTGACTTCGTTGGGCACACTTAGAATTTACAATATAATGTGTGCAGGTGTTTATATCCATATACTGTTGTTGTTGTTCAGTTACCCAGCCGTGTCCGACTCTTTGCGACTCCATGGACTGCAGCATACCAGGCCTCCTAGTCCCTCACCAACTCCCAGAGTTTGCCCAAATTCAAGTTTATTGCATCAGTGATGCCATCCAGCCATCGCAGCAATATATATGTTTTCTTCTAAATGCTCCTGCCAGTCACTCGTTCCTCCATAAGAATACTGGGGGCCGAATGAGAACAGGACTCAATAAACATTCACGCCCTTCCTAAGACCCAGTTGCCCACCTTTTAAAATGAAAGAATTCTAATAGCTCACCTGCAGAGAATCATATCTTTAAACCTTGTTTCTGAGTTCTGGTTTATAAATTTCTAACCACTTGCTTAGATGGATGGCATACCACATCCTAACCACACAATGACCACATCCCTCTCTCCTAGTCACACCCCCAGGCATGGCCACAGAGCCCAGAGAACATCTGTGAGATAAGCCAATACCTGAGACCCTCTCCCCCAGGGACTGCACCTGGACAAACAGATTACAAAGAAACTATAAGGAACCAAAAAATAATTGTGCATTTTGGCAGCTTGGACAATTAGGAACAGTAAGATACAAAAGGCCACAAACTGACTGCCATTTCTTTTTTTTTTCCCAATCTTCAATCTGTATTTCTATTACTTAACTGTCTCCAGAAACAGAGTATTTAATACAAAACATAAACTCAGTTTTTTCTCAACAATTCCACAAGATTTCAGTGAATATTTTTCATTCATTACCTTTGTAAATTCCATGTAATTATCAGTGGCTACCAAAGGTTTCCTATGTGTGATTTTTATACTTTTGCACAATCCTTCATATAAACTATGTGCCGGGAGGAAATGTCATAAGAAATACCCAAAGGACAACTATTCCTCTTTCCTGAAAGAGCAAAATGAGATTATACCCTATCTCACACCCCTCCACTGCCATGCAGACAGTTGTTGTTTAATCGCAAAGTCATGTCTGACTCTGTGACCCCATGGACTGTAGCCAACCAGACTCCTCTTCCTCGGGATTTCCCAGGCAAGAATAACTGAAGTGGGTTGCCATTTCCTCCTTCATCGACTGCCATTTCTGAGGTGCTGGTAACAAAATCAGGGCCCTACACCTGATTCCCACAGACACCACCACCAAGGGGGCGGGCAGACCACCTAAGTTATACCTTCTGCCCAACCCATGGAGCCCAGCTGTTACCCCTTTAAGGGCCCCAGCAGCTCCTCTCAGGAAGCAAGCAAGGGCACCTGTTTCTAGTTTCCATTCCCTTATGCTGCTGCGCAAGTCCCTATAAAACCTTATCTGAATCTCCTGCCTGGCCTCTTATCAATTTCTATGGATTAAAGAGTCCAGGGTTGGTAACACCTGGGGTGAGTTTGGGGTAAGAGAAAATATTAATAGAGCAAAATCATGAGGGCAGGCTGTGACGGAAAAAAAAAAATACAGGTTTCCAAAACCTTATGTAACCAAAAAGACAAAGATGAGGCTTTCCAATGTAAGGAATCGGTGCAGGGAAGAGGACAAACATCCCAGGGGATGCCATCTAAGTAGAGGATGCTGTCTTAATTCCCAGGACGGGACATCTATGGAGGGGATGCTGGCAGAACACAGTGAGACACCAAGATGCCGTCTGTGAAGAGACAAGGAAACCACTTCTGAAGTTACAGATGGGAGGGGGGCTGGAGTGTGCTTTCCCAGTGACCAAAGCAATGGATAGAAATAGCTGCAGCCCAGATTAGACAGTAGCAGAAAGTAAGAATCTGGAAGGAAAGCTGGAAATGACTATATAAGTTCAAACTATGTGTGACACAGAGCCAGTGAGAACTGAGCAGTGTGAATCTATACAATATTCTAATCTGTAGATAGGTCCCCAAGTTCTTCTTCACTATTGAGAATTAAATTATCTCAGGCTGAGACATGGTGGGAGAGGAAAATTACAGAGAAACACCCTAGAGGCAGAGAGGACACAGTTTGGAAAGGAAAAACAAAAAAAAAAAAAACACTGCACATATCCCCTGAGTAAATTCAGTAAGGTCAGGAGAGTACTAGTTACCTCGGCACAAACAGTCAGCTACGGCTCTGCTGAGGACTGTGCTATGCCAGGCTTCATCACATCAGCTCAAGAACCCCTTGGCACATGAATCATTTGGTGATGTACATAAAACTTAGAAAACACCCATGGTTCTGCTTTAAACACGCCTCCTCATGTGAATGGCTGTGACCTGGCAGTCTTAAATTGGACAGTGTTCTCCATGCAGGCTGCAGAAATTAAATATTATTACTTTTCCAGCCCTGCAAGACATAAAATCCATTTACTTAAATTTTGCTTTGCTCCAAGTGTAAAATGTCCTTCAAAGCATAGGTTTTATGCTCGTATTCAGAAAGTTATTTGGCTCTAAGATGGATAAACCTCTGAGACAAAAATCACTTGTATTTGAGATGATCTAGGTAGGTATGATAAATAACCTGGTAAATATTTGTGTCTTTCCTTTCAGCATTGCTAAAAGGTAAAAAAAGGTGCCTTGTGAATATTACTCAACATTCAATAAATCTCATCAATACCACATGGAAAAGACTTACTTGTAGGATTATGTTTTCTCAAACAAATGGTGAAAGCTGACTTACAGCTTGCACTCTCAGGACAGGCTTTATACACAGTAATAAATAGGAAATTAAAACTGAGTGCAGCTGTATTTAAAAAAAAAAAAAGTGTGAAGTAACGCATTTAAAAATCTATTTTATCAAAGTTGGTTTCAAAAATCGTTTAAACTGCTAATCACTGTTCCCTACCCAAGATAAAAATACAGAAAATATGTGAACGCTATGGACTGATAAGCATACCAGATATTCCTGTTCTTAGAGTACTTTATTAACCCAAGGGAGTCTGGATGCAGAACCAGAGGTGAAGCATCAAATAGGGTGGAAATAAAACAGGTTCTCAGGTGACTCTTAAAGATACATGGCAAAACACATATCTGCTAAGTGAAGTTATCATCAGAATTGCTAAAATAAAAATGACCATGACTCCAGTTGTTTAAATATTGCATGCTATTCTTTCAGAGTAAGCAGAAAAAAAAAAAATTTTAAAAAAATTCAGCAGATTTTCCCCCACAGTGGCAACAAAACACGTCTTTACACTATTTTCAGTTAAGAAAACCTACCTCAATATATTCATGTATTTTCAGAAGAGAAAAAGGTACTGGGATTTTGACAACCAGCTGAAGGTCACAAAAATTGATATAAGTAGAACACACGTCTCTATTTTCCCAATTCACCACACAACAGTGACCTACAGACAGGAATGTTAATGATACAATTAAAAGTTCTCTAAAATTAAAACTGTGGGAAGGGAAAAGCCTCAGAAGAAATCGTATTTTAATATAAAAACAACGACGGTGAAAAACGGTTACCTTTGAATTAAATAATATTTTGAGGTGATAATAATGAGATAATTTAAATACTTTTTAAAATCACTATACATGTTTTTTCTTTAAAAAAAAACTGATGAAAAGTGTAATAAATAATTTGAATAAATAAATGTTTATTGAGAACCAAATAGAGGCCAAGCATTGTCCTAGGCACTGGGTACACAGCAATTAACAATGAGTCCCTGACCCTAAGACGCTTATTTTAGTTGGGGGAGACAGATAATACAGAAACAAAAATCTGCCAACAGATGCTGAGTGGCATACAGAAAAATAAGCAGGGCAAACGGGAGAGGAGATAAAGAGCAAGTCCTATTTCATGTAAGACTGTCAGAGGCTTTTCTGATAGGTGACATATGAATAGACCTGAAGGATGTGAAGGAACAGGCCTCATGAACACCCAGTCCAGGCAAAGAATGAATAACAAACGCAAAGGCCCGAGGGCATGAGCTTGGGATGCTGAGAGAAAGGGCAGGCAGAGTGAGCATTGGGGGGGGGGGGGGGGGGGTGCAGTAATGGGAGATATACTTTTGTCTATTCTGTCTATCTACAGCATTTGGAATGAATTGGTTTCAAAAGGTAAAGGGTAAAAAAAGCAGATGTGATTGTAGAGACATGGACGGACCTTAAGAGTGTTGTACCGAGTGAACTAGATCAGAAAAAGAAAAGGAAATATCATATATTAACGCATATATGTGGAATCTAGCAAAACGGTACAGATGAAGTTATTTGCAAAACAGAAATAGAGACACAGGTGTAGAAGACAAATGTATGGATACCAAGTGAGGGTGGGAGGAACTGGGAGATTGGGATTGGCACATATACACTACCGATACTAGGTATGAGATAGATAACTAACAAGAACATACTCTATGGCACAGGGGACTCAGCAGGCTGAGGTGACCCAGGCGGGAAGGAAATCCAGAAGGGAGGAGATACATGTATGCATGGCTGATTCTCTCTGCTGTCCAGTAGACAGTAACATAATACTGCAAGCCAACTATACTCCAATAAAAATTAATTTAAAAAAATTAAAATGAAAACAGTAAAACAACAGAGAATTAAAAAAAGAAAAGCAGGAAGTGAGAGTGAAAAGACAGGAAATATGTTTCATTGTACGCCTACTAAGTGACTGATAAAGGACATCATCTCACTTAATCCACTCCTATTACAGGTGCTGTTACAGATGAAGCACGGGGGGGTTATGAGACAGACAGCAAGCGGCAGAACCTAACTTAAATGCAGGGCCTCCCAGCTCTAAAGTTGAAGTCCTTATCATTATGCCTCTCTGTTTCCCTTAGACAAAAGTATCAGCTATAAAGGGGAGAATCTTCAAACTAACTGAGGTCCTACAAAGAGAAAAGCAAAATTACACAGCTGATACCCATGTGATACTTCTGTGTACATTCTTGTCATGGTTTCTTATTTTTCAGATCACCCAAAACAAGGCACTTAATATGCTAACTGAGGTAAAAGATACCTCCAGAAACTAAGGATGACGGATGAATTGAGAATCAAAGTAACAGAGATGCAGCCAAAAATACCTGTCACAGAGTCTAGGTAGCTCTTTCCTCCCCTTTCCCAGGCCCCAACTCTACCTCCAGCTGCTTGGCAGATAAAACCTCTAAGAGGCTGAAATATGGAAAGTTAGAAATATGGAAAAATTGGAAAGAGACTTAGAAATACAGAAATCCAAAAGGAAAAGGTGATGGAGGCAAGAGACGCTTGCTGCTTTTCTTTTGCTTTACTCCATTTTTACATAAGGGCACCCATAGAAACACCATAAAACTATCTACAACATACATAAGATATTCAAAGAAAGTAGTAGAGGTTCACTCCCTTAAAGATTTCCAGACCAGCGTTTCCTCGGCTCTCAGCTTTGAATTACGAGAAGGCTGAGAGGGGGAAGTCTTTGGCTGCTGCTTTGTTCCCGCATTAAAAAGAAAGTATTCCCTCTCTCTGTTCTAAATTCAGATTTGGGAGAAAGTAGTAAAGGGATTTCCCTGAGACCGACCTCCACCAGAACTTTCTCTAGGGAAATAACTAGTTGAAATCACTAACATGGGTTAGCAAAGCCATTGTGAGACCAAAGAGCTGCAGACAAAAACTCCTTGGGCAGCCCTGGGAGGCTTTGCAAAGAGGTAAGTGGGGGAAAGTTTGCAGTTTTCCTAAAAGTAAAATAATACAAGAATACAAGTAAGTAGTGACTGATGATAGTTTAAATTCACTTGAGGAAATGTACTTGTAAATATGATTTGGATTACTTTAAAACTGTTCAACATCATGTCAAGATAAATTTGCTACACAAGGTTATTCATTAGTGCTTCATCTTCAAAACCAAACCCAGAAACACCATGTACTATGTTATGTGTGCACTTGGTCGTGTCGGACTCTGCAACCCCACGGACTGTAGCCTGCCAGGCTCCTCCTGCCTATGGAATTTTCCAGGCAAGAATACTGCAGTGGGTTGCCATTTCCTACTCCAAGGGATACTCCCAACCAGGGATTGAACCCATGTCCCTCACACCTCCTGCACTGGTAGGCAGATTCTTTACCACTAGTGCCATCTGAGAAGCCCCCAAAAGTGAGCACAAACAACATCTCTCATTTTGCAGGCAGAGAAAAGAGGACTGACTGGGAATGATACATGACACTGTGAAGATGCACGTCATGGTCAAAAGTGGGGTCTGAAGGCTGCAGTGCTGACCTTAAAGCAGTCATCCTCACCTAAGGGCAATCCTGCTCCCCAAAGGATATTTGGCAATGTACAAAAACAGTTTTGTTTGTCACGACATGGGGTAAGAGGGTTGAGCTGAAGCCAGGGATGCTGCTAACCATCCTACAATGCACCAGACAGTCTCCACAACAATAAAGGATTATCCAGCCCCAAATGCCAACAGTGTCCAAGTTGAGAAATCCTGGTCTAAACTAAAAAAGGGGAGTATCTGTCATTTGAGGTGGGGGTGTAGGAGGGGGAAAAAAAGACAAAGCTGGGAAAATTACTGGGAAAAAAATACTTACTGATGGATCAGAATTTTGCAGGAAAGGTATGGCAATACATTACACAGTCTGCTATCCAGGTGGTACTTTCCCATCTTTCATTCCAAAAGTAATATTTCTCCCTAGAAGTGCTATTCCCTGCAAGGTAGGTGAGGTCCACCAACTACAGCAAAAGCAGCTTTTCTTTTCAGTCAGACATGGACCCAGTCAAGATAACCAAGTCTAATCTCCCAGGTTCAGCCATTGCCTCAAATCAGATCATTTTACCGTCATCCCCTGGGTTTCTTCTTTCCATAAAGTGAAAATAACACTCTTGCTCTTGGAGACTGTTATTGAGATTAATCGGCCCATTAAGAACATCATATTTATAAGGAAGACAAGAGGAGCTAAGTGTTTTAGATGTTACAAATGATGTGGCTTGGAGCACTTGAAGGAAAAAATAATAAAAAGATGCAAATCAAACTACAAGGTGAATAACATTTTTTCCTACCCCTAGACCAGATGCTTTTCAGTGAATATTCCAACTTAAAATATCTTATGATTTGCATATGTCTGGAAGCTAGAGTTTTATCACCAGGAGAGCTGTTTGCAGGACATCGGTCACAGTAGGGTTCTTAAATCCCTTAGCCAATTCAGAATGCCCTTTTCCCTACTCTGCAACTATCAAATTTAATACACAGCTCTTCTTTTCTCCAAGTAGTTCTACAAGTAATCTGACATGGCAGACCACAGAACTTGAACATACATAAAATATTAAGGCAAACCACCCATTAATCAAAAGTTAAATCTTCCCAGATAAAGACAATAGCAAAAATCTCCAAAATTCAACACCTATGGAATTCTTGCATGGAAGAATTAAATTTCATGGAAACAAATGCAGAGGAGCGGAATTTGCCACCACAAAATGTGTCTCTTTGGTGTATTAATTATTTTAAGATGAATCTTTTCTAAGAAACAGCAGACATGAGGATAACTCTGAAAATGAGGTAGGAGTTACCCTGCTCTTAAAAATATTTATGTTTGAAAGGAAAATCTCCATCTGTAAGGGTGTCTTCCTCAATGTACCAAGAAGAGAAAGATGGCCAAATCCCTAAAAATTTATCAGTGGAAAAAGCAACAGCTTAAATCTGCATAACTTTGCCTGTGCTCACTGTACTCTTCCTGGTAATGTCTCATAACTGATTCTCTCCACCCTCAACATCTTCTTTTGGCCATTTTGGAGAGTTACTCAGTTCTGGGTCTCTCCCAAGTTATACATGTTATTAAACTTTGTTTAATTTTCTCCTATTAATCTGTCTCATGTCAATGTAATTTTAGTTCAACCAGAAGAACCTAGAAAGACAAGAGGAAAACTTCCTCCTCCCAAACGTAAACATGCACAACACTTTACTCAGCTGAAACTAAATAACATGAACACAACATTACAAAGGAAAGAAGTGGCTCTCACCATATTTCCTACCACAAAACCCATTAGAAGGCTGCGGCAGGGAGAGTGGAGAGGAGGGGATGACAGTTTTCTATCTGGCAGGGGCTTCCCTGGTGACACAGTGGTAAAGCATCTGTTCACCAATGCAGAAGATGCAAGAGACGCAGGTTCAATCACTGCATCAGGAAGATCCCCTGGAGTAAGAAAAAGCAACCCACTCCAGTATTCTTGCCTGAAAAATTCCATGGACAGAGGAGCCTGGCAGACTACAGTCCCTGAGGATGCAGAGAGTCAGACACAATTGAGTACACACACACAGACTACTCACCACACCATAGGTCACCCACATAAGACAGCCTGAGGCAGAAACCTGCAAATGTAGCACCTGAATCATCAAAATCCCTCTCTCCAACAGGGAACTCTTCATCTACCAACATCTAACTCTATGACCCCTCCAAGTTTGCTTATTTTAAGAGAAATCCCATTCCGCTCTCAGGATTCCACTTTTTGAACATTTGAAAAAATTAACAGATTCTTAAAGACTTACAGATCTCAAATCTTGGGCTTCTCTCATGGCTCAGGAGTAAAGAATCCATCTGCCAGTGCAGGAGATGGGTTCAAACCCTGGTACGGGAAGATACCTGCAGCCTGCGAAGCAAGTAAGCCTCTCTGCCACAACTATTGAGCCTGTGCTCTAGAGACTGGGAGCCACAACTATTAAGACCACATCTGCAACCACTGAAGCCCTAGAGCCTGTGCTCCCCAAGGGAAGCCCATGCACTCTAACTGAAGAGTAAGCCCTGCTCACGACAACTGGAGAAAAGCCCATGCAGCAATGAAGACCCAGCACAGCCAAAATTAAACAAACAAAATTGTTTTTTTTTATTTCAAATCATTTCTATCAAAAATACCTTTATCCTACTCCATACTCAAGGTGATAGAGCATTCTCCTCACTCCTTAAGTGTGGGTTGCACATAGTAACTGCTTTCCAAAGAGTACAATAAGAAAGGGGGGGGCTAGTAACTTTACAGTGCAGAAAACTGATAAAACTATCTCACCTGATGATTAAGGTCAGGATCAACAGTCATAAGTCACATTGGTCATGGACCCTTGACATGATGGTGTAAAGAAATGTCGCCTGCCATTCCAGAGGATCAAACCATTAGCCACTACAGTTGCCCACCAACAGTGCACCCTGAGAGGAATATAGGATGAAGAAATACAAGAAACTCTGTGCTTTGGCTATACCAGTGCCTAGATAGTTAAGATATATAAGGAAAATTTTCAGTGACCCAGATTCTTGCATCTTCCCATACATAGAAAAGCATTAAAATCACTAAATTGAGATACCTGCTCTTTGTGATTAGCAGTAATATTTTGATGTCCAACTACATGTGTGTGTTTGTGTTTGTGTGTGTGTTTGGCAAAAAAAAAAAAATTATATATATCCTGGCTCCTCCTCACTCCTTTGGAGCAGTTCCTCAAGAGCTATCTGAGAGGCTGTCTACTGGACTAGAGTCCCCACTAAGGTCCCTCAATAAAACTTAACTCACAACTTTTATACTGCGCATTTTTGTCTGCAGTTTTGGCAACCACGATGGAACCTAGAGCAGACATCTCTCCTTAACCTGAACTCTCCAAGGATCCAGAGTGTTGGTAACAGCAAAGGCCGCTTGTGCCTTTTACCTCTTCAGTGAGTCCAGATGATTGGGCGACTCTCTCCTGGGTCTTGGATCTCCCATTATTAGCTGGTAATCCTAAGTTCTATTTGGCGGTAGATAAAAAATTACCTGACTCCTCAGTTGTAAGACATTGAGGAAAATATATTCAATTGAAAGACACCAGGGAATAATGCCTCAGTTGAAACATTAGATTACCTAGTATTAATTATGTTAGCAAGGGAATAGGAAGAAGCTGGGAAGAAAGTCAAGCGACTTCTTCTCAAGAAGGTGAAAATTTTAAAGGGACTTGCCCCAGAAAGACAAAAATCTTTACATACTTATTAAGAAAGAGGATAAATAAAACAGATGTTGATGGGATTAGAACAAAGGTTTTAATACAGTATTACTTAAGGTTGGGTCAAAGGAACAGCTTATTGGTCCTAATATTAAAGGGCCCCAAACGAGCCCACTCCTTTTACTCAATTTAAAAATAAACAAATAAATAAGGCTAAAAGAACACTACACCAAGACAGCTGACCAGAAATTGACTGGTGCCATTAATTAAGGCACAGATTGACCGAAGGGCCTGGGTACCTCGTCTCAACCCCTCACCAGGCACTCTAGGGCCTTTTATATAAATAGATAAAATGGCAGTGAATAAAAGGAAAGTTTCTGGGACTCTTTGTAAAACCAAGACTTGCTGATGGGATCCCAATGTAAGATAAAGTTAAAGGTATAAAAGTTGATAGATTTGGGATAAAAACTTACTAAAAACTGGGGTGTATTTGAACAGCCTTTATGTAAGATGAGTACATCTTTTACCTAATTATATTGTGGGACAGACATTACATCTCACTGAAGAATGCAGACAGACACAATTGTCCCTCAGACAATATTGATTAAACATACTAAAAGAAACTAATAGGGTTACGGCACCTGGTGGGCTGCCATCTATGGGTTCGCACAGAGTCGGACACGACTGAAGCGACTTAGCAGCAGCAAGAGCACATAACATGGAGTTAAAACTGGGGTCTAATATACAGGGTATAGTAAGAGCAATAATGGAGATTTTGGGTTTTTTAACCCCCAGGGAAAACTGGTCTGAATTTGACTTGTACACACAGATGGAGAGCCTGTGTTGAACACCTTACACAAACTTTTTTTTTTTACACAAACTTTTGAAAGCATGATATACTGAACCCTATAGTTCTAGAACATAAAAATCTTTTGATTGCCAGTTTGGTTGGAAATCTCACTGATAAAAAGAAACAAAAATTTTTTAATGTGGTAAGGCAAATCAATCTTTTGGTATCATTTGGGCAATAATCCAGTTCTTTGGGGAACTAAAAACTGTCTTTATCTTGCAAGTATCTACAAATCAGAAATGTAAATACAGCCCACAATGACCTGACTCTAAGCTCAATCAGGTAGAACCTAAAACCAAAAAAAAAAAAAAAGAGGATAAGAGGCCTTCTTATTTTTTTTCCCCATTTATTTTTATTAGTTGGAGGCTAATTACTTTACAATATTGTAGTGGTTTTTTGCCATACATTGACATGAATCAGCCATGGATTTACATGTATTCCCCATCCCGATCCCCTCTCCCACCTCCCTCTCCACCAGATCCCTCTGGGTCTTCCCAGTGCACCAGCCCTGAGCACTTGTCTCATGCATCCAACCTGGGCTGGTGATCTGTTTCACCCTTGATAATATACATGTTTCGATACTGTTCTCTCGAAACATCCTGCCCTCGCCTTCTCCCACAGAGTCCAAAAGTCTGTTCTGTACATCTGTGTCTCTTTTTCTGTTTTGCATCTAGGGTTATCATTACCATCTTTCTAAATTCCATATATATGCATTAGTATACTGTTATGGTCTTTATCTTTCTGGCTTACTTCACTCTGTATAATAGGCTCCAGTTTCATCCATCTCATTAGAACTGATTCAAATGAATTCTTTTTAATGGCTGAGTAATATTCCATGGTGTATATGTACCACAGCTTCCTTATCCATTTGTCTGCTGATGGGCATCTAGGTTGCTTCCATGTCCTGGCTATTATAAACAGTGCTGCGATGAACATTGGGGTGCACATGTCTCTCTCAGATCTGGTTTCCTTGGTGTGTATGCCCAGAAGTGGGATTGCTGGGTCATATGGCAGTTCTATTTCCAGTTTTTTAAGAAATCTCCACATTGTTCTCCATAGCAGCTGTACTAATTTGCATTCCCACCAACAGTGTAAGAGGGTTCCCTTTTCTCCACACCCTCTCCAGCATTTATTGCTTGTAGACTTTTGGATAGCAGCCATCATGACTGGCGTGTAATGGTGCCTCATTGTGGTTTTGATTTGCATTTCTCTGATAATGAGTGATATTGAGCATCTTTTCATGTGTTTGTTAGCCATCTGTATGTCTTCTTTGGAGAAATGTCTGTTTAGATCTTTGGCCCATTTTTTTGATTGGGTCATTTATTTTTCTGGAATTGAGCTGCAGGAGTTGCTTGTATATTTTTGAGATTAATCCTTTGTTGCTTCGTTTGCTATTATTTTCTCCCATTGTGAGGGCTGTCTTTTCACCTTGCTTATAGTTTCCTTTGTTGTACAAAAGCTTTTAAGTTTCATTAGGTCCCATTTGTTTATTTTTGCTTTTATTTCCAATATTTTGGGAGTTGGGTCATAGAGGATCCTGCTGTGATTTATGTCAGAGAGTGTTTTGCCTATGTTCTCCTCTAGGAGTTTTATAGTTTCTGGTCTTACATTTAGATCTTTAATCCATTTTGAGTTTATTTTTGTGTATGGTGTTAGAAAGTGTTCTAGTTTCATTCTTTTACATGTGCTTGGCCAGTTTTCCCAGCACCACTTGTTAAAGAGGTTGTCTTTTTTCCATTGTTTATTCTTGCCTCCTTTGTCAAAAAATAAGGTGTCCATAGGTATGTGGATTTATCTCTGGGCTTTCTATTCTGTTCCATTGATCTATATTTCTATCTTTGTGCCAGTACCATACTGTCTTGATGACTGTGGCTTTGTAGTATAGTCTGAAGTCAGGCAGGTTGATTCCTCCAGTTCCATTCTTCTTTCTCAAGATTACTTTAGCTATTCGAGGTTTTTTGTATTTCCATACAAATTGTGAAATTATTTGTTCTAGTTCTGTGAAAAATACCGTTGGTAGCTTGATAGAGATTGCACTGAATCTATAGATTGCTTTGGGTAGTATAGTCATTTTGACAATATTGATTCTTCCAATCCATGAACATGGTATATTTCTCCATCTGTTTGTGTCCTCTTTGATTTCTTTCATCAGTGTTTTATAGATTTCTATGTATAGGTCTTTTGTTTCTTTAGGTAGATATACTCCTAACTATTTTATTCTTTTTGTTGCAATGGTGAATGGTATTGTTTCCCTAATTTCTCTGTTTTCTCATTGTTAGTGTATAGGAATGCAAGGGATTTCTGTGTGTTAATTTTATATCCTGCAACTTTACTATATTCATTGATTAGCTCTAGTAATTTTCTGGTAGAGTCTTTAGGGTTTTCTATGTAGAGGATCATGTCATCTGCAAACAGTGAGAGTTTCACTTCTTCTTTTCCTATCTGGATTCCTTTTACTTCTTTTTCTGCTCTGATTGCTGCAGCCAAAACTTCCAAAACTATGTTGAATAGTAGTGGTGAGAGTGGGCACCCTTGTCTTGTTCCTGATTTCAGGGGAAATGCTTTCAATTTTTCACCATTGAGGGTAATGCTTGCTGTGGGTTTGTCATATATAGCTTTTATTATGTTGAGGTATGTTCCTTCTATTCCTGCTTTCTGGAGAGTTTTAATCATAAAAGGATGTTTGAATTTTTAATAATTTTTTTCCTGTAATTGAGGTCTAATCTTACTGCACTGTGGTCAGAAAAGATGACTGGAATGATTTCAATTTTTTTGCATTTACCAAGACTAGATTTATGGCCCAGGATGTGATCTATTCTGGAGAAGGTTCTGTGTGCACTTGAGAAAAAGGTGAAATTGATTGTTTTGGGGTGAAATGTCCTATAGATATCAATTAGGTCTAGCTGGTCCATTGTGTCATTTAAAGTTTGTGTTTCCTTGTTAATTTCCTGTTTAGTTGATCTCTCCATAGTTGTGAGTGGGGTATTAAAGTCTCCCACTATTATTGTGTTACCGTTAATTTCCTCTTTCATACTCGCTAGCATTTGCCTTACATATTGCGGTGCTCCTATGTTGGGTGCATATATATTTATAATTGTTATATCTTCTTCTTGGATTGATCCTTTGATCATTATGTAGTGTCCTTCTTTGTCTCTTTTCATAGCCTTTATTTTAAAGTCTATTTTATCTGATATGAGTATTGTGACTCCTGCTTTCTTTTGGTCTCCGTGTGCGTCAAATTTTTTTCCAGCCCTTCACTTTCAGTCTGTATGTGTCCCTTGTTTTGAGGTGGGTCTCTTGTAGACAGCATATATAGGGGTCTTGTTTTTGTATGCATTCAGCCAGTCTTTGTCTTTTGGTTGGGGCATTCAACCCATTTACATTTAAGGTAATTATTGATAGGTATGGTCCCGTTGCCATTTACTTTGTTGTTTGGGGTTCGCGTTTATACAACCTTTCTGTGTTTCCTGTCTAGAGAAGATCCTTTAGCATTTATTGAAGAGCTGGTTTGGTGGTGCTGAATTCTCTCAGCTTTTGCTTGTCTGTAAAGCTTTTGAATTCTCCTTCATATCTGAATGAGATCCTTGCTGGGTACAGTAATCTAGGTTGTAGGTTATTCTCTTTCATTACTTTAAGTATGTCCTGCCATTCCCTTCTGGAAGAGGCCTTTTTAAACTCAAACTGCTAAAGAGGCTCCCTCACACAAATTCTAATCCACAGCCTACTTATGGATTTATCAAGGACAAATACAAGCCTTAAGTCTCTTCTGCAAACAGTATAAAGCCTTAGTCATACGAACAAAGAAATTTAACTTATTACAATCATTATTTAAAAACTAGTAAGTTTTGTATTAAAATACCTGATTCATGACTAAGTTTTAAAATGAAGCTATGCAGTCTGTGGTTATGTCTGTTTATATGTTTATGTGTCCATTAGAGATATGTCTCTAGCTCCCAATGGTACTCTCAAAATTAATTTGTAAAAGAGCTCTATTTAATTGACTTAAAAGTAAGTGCTTATACTTGAAGGAAGCATTGAAATTATTATATGCCATTTCAATTTGCACTATTCAAAATAAGTACAGCTGGTCCTTGCCTAATCACACATTTGAGACTATCCAAACTGTTTATTCTTTTAAGATCTAATTTAATTTAATCTGCCAAATAAAGAATAATTCAACAACTGTTTTAAAAAAAAAACACTAAGTGCTTATAAATTAAATATTTCTAAATGTAATAGAGACTAACCCAAATGAATTTTGAGTTCATGTGATTTAGGGAATATTCAGTGTGTGCATGCACGCTCAGTCACTCAGTCATGTCTGACTCTTTATGACCCTATGGACTGTAGCCATCCAGGCTCCTCTGTCCGTGGAACGTCTCAGACAAGAATACTGGAGTGGGTGCCATTTCCTCCTCCACAGGATCACAGGATCTTCTTGATCCAGGGATCAAACCCACATCTCCTGCATTGGCAGGCAGATTCATTACCACTGAGCCACCTGGGAAGCCCACAGAATATTCAGTATTAAAGTTTAAAATTTGTTGGTTAAATTAATACAGACATACCTTTTATTGTACTTAGGTTTACTAAAAGTCAAATAAGTCATATTATCTCTGCTATAAAACTTATCAGCAAGAAAAATGGCTTGGGATGAATGCTGACTTAGTCAAGTGTCTCATGAAATTTTCATGGGTAATTAAATAATTGTTGGAAACAAGTGAATTATGTAAATACAAATGGGATAAGAGCTTTTAGGTGAACTCTTTAAGAATAATTATGTTTTATGGTATGCCTAACTTAAAAATAGTTTCTCCAGTGTTTTGGTAACTTGAAAGTTTAGAAATTTGCTAAGTTAAATGAAGGAAGTTTATTAAGCACCTAGATCATTTCCAAATAAAATAAGATACTGAAACATTAATTATGGATCAGAGGCTTCCTTTTAAAAATAAACTAAAGATATTTAAGACAATTAATAAATATATTTGGTGCCACACTGAAAATTTTTCTGATAAAAACACATGTTCTTAGAAATCATAAATATTTACCAATCTACAAAATGCTAATATAAAAGTTAATAATTGAGTCTCACTTTTCATTAGAAATTAAGGCTTTTAAAGGTTAAGAATTCTAACTAAAATATGTAATTAAAACTACTAAGTTAATCAGGAAAACATCTTTGTACATAAGAAACAAAAAAGCACAAGGAAAGAAGAAAGTAATTTTGCCCTGGAGAAAAAAAAGGGGGGGTGGAATACAGGGCAAAATCTGGATAAAAAAGGAAGTTATAAAAGGTTTTTGGGAAAAGAACTCTGAGAAGAGTTTCATGCACAGCCAGAACTCACTAAGAATAGAACAAAACTTAATTGAATAAAAAAAACTAATACTAAAAGTAAGCTAATACAAAACTAGTTTGGTTTTTTCTCTGTGTGTTTTCTTGGAATATTAATCTGTTTCTGATAACAAAAAAAAAAAAAACTTTACCTTTTAAAAAGTTACTCTCCCTTTTAAGTGATCTGTTAATACTTTCTGTATTTGCCTTTAAAATCTTTTATTGTCACCTTGGTTAAGTAAATAAACAATGTTTCACCATGACCTATGATCCTATCTGACCAAATATTTTAAAACCTTTTGATATCTTTAACAAACTTGCCCGAAATCAAATTCTAAATGAAGTTCTTTGTACCTCAAGCTAACTCTGAGATGATTCAGAGGACCCCTGAAGCATCCCAAAGAAAGATATTAAACTAGTTTATTTGGTATGTTAAATTACACGGGAAACACTGTCCAAATAGTGGTAATAAATCTTTTTGGGTTATACTCTATGTGTAAATGTCATTAGTATAGACATTGTAGAAATCATATGCAATTCCTAAAAATCTGGGGTGTCATGTATGTTCTGGTATAATTTTTTTTATTGATATTTTCTTTTTTTTTAATTTATTTAATTGGAGGCTAATTACTTTATAATATTGTAGTGGTTTTTGCCATACATTGACATGAATCAGCCATGAGTTTACATGTGTTCCCCATCCTGAATCCCCTTCCCACCTCCCTCCCTATCCCATCCCCCTGGGTCATCCCAGTGCACCAGCCTTGAAGCACCCTGTCTCATGCATTGAACTTGGACTGGCGATCTGTCTCACATATAGATAATATACATGTTTCAATGCTATTCTCTCAGATCATCCCACCCTTGCCTTCTCCCACAGTCCAGAAGACTGTTCTATACATCTGTGTCTCTTTTCTGTCTCGCATATAGGGTTATCATTACCATCTTTCTAAATTCCATATATATGCGTTAGTATACTGTATTGGTGTTTTTCTTTCTGGCTTACTTCACTCTGTATAATAGGCTCCAGTTTCATCCACCTCATTAGAACTGATTCAAAGGTTTTCTTTTTAATGGCTGGTATAATGTTATCAGTCATAGTTCTAGTTATTATCTTAAAATGTTGCACATCATAGAAATAACCAAATTTCTTTGTCAACTGCATTTTAAGCAGATCTTTAATCATGCTATTTTTTAAAGTAATAATCTTTTATTTATTGTTTATGTTATTTTATAATTACCATTGTGTTAATTCAACCATGCCATTTTAAGTCTTTTGTCATATATACTGTCATTATATATATATAGTCATTATTTTCTCTGATTTCACAAAATGAAGATCTTCAAGAATGAAGATCTTCAAGAAGATTTATTTTAAAAGCCTTTCAACAAATATAGATTTCTAATGACTTTTAGATCATATCATTGAACTGGTTGAAAAATTACAAAACTCTATTGGAAAATGTACTCACTTCATTCAGATCAACAAGCATTCATTATATGGGACTGAATGAACTGGTAAATAAGATTTATAATTTTTATCAATTTTGTTTGGACTATTACTGGTTTTTAATCCTTGTTTCCCAGAAAACTTTTTCTCTTATGCTATGACCTACAGCAAGTTGATAAGGTATAGCTTTGTAAACAAAGATGAAATATTTATTGCTTTCTCTCTAACCTGATCTGTCCAGAATTTGACTTCTCCAGCTGGCTCCCCTCTGAACTTCATATCTGAGATTCAAACTGCAACTAGTTATACTAGTAACTGTTTAACTGATTCTTTGTTGTTTTCAAACTACTTATGCTTTCTCTTTCTGCAGTGCTGCTACCTTATTAATGTTAGTGTATATATTACATACATCCTATCTATTTTATAAGACTGTTCTCTTTTGTATGACCCAATGGGTAACCAGATCTCTGACAATATTAATGATCACTTGAGGCAATCATCACACATATAAGTACATAAAATTAATTGCAGTTGTGCAACTCTAGATATGGGAATAAGCAACAAGAGAAAAAATTACCCTGGATCATACCATACTGGTAAAACAGATGATCCAGAGAATTTTAGGTTATTAAGAGGGCTTAATCCAGACACAGCACACGACTGGCCCATCACTGAAATACTCGCCTGACTAAGAATATGCGTTTCTAGAAGCACAGGACAAATTGGTCATGAAATGCCTCCCAGACTTTGGTAGAATTTACGACTAACAAGTACTTTACAGAAAAAAATTGTTGCCTGCCATTCCAGTTCTACAAGGATCAAGCCATTAGCCAATTTGAATGATCCCAGGTTCTTGCATCTTCCCAAACATAGAAAAAGCACTAAAATCATTAACCTGAGATATCTGTTCTTTGTGATTAGCAATAATGTTTTGATGATCTCTGACTACACCTTTTTTTCCAGCAAAAAGAAAGAAAGAAAGAAAATTCATCCTGGTTCCTCCCTTACCTCTTCAAAGCAGTTCCTTAGAGTTATCTGTGAGGCTGTCTCCCAGGCTAGAGTCCTTAGTAATGTCCCAAAATTTAATTCACAACCCTTACACTGTGCATTTTTCCTTTAAGCAATAATAGGTTGAGAATGGCACTTTACCTCCATGGTCTTCTTCCCAAAAACACCATAACCCCAAGTTAATCTGAGAAAAACATCTGACGAACCCAGACAGAATTCCACAGTGAGTTTTCCTGGTTGGCCATCATATATCAATGTGTCTAGAGGCTGACGTATCCCATGGCCATGGAAGCTTCACATCTGGGGCACTCCCAGACTCCACCCTAGCGACACGCTTTTCTTCATTGGCCACTCCTGATTTGCATCCTTTATAATAAAACTGTAATCATAAGTATAGCAGTCTTCTAAGTTCTGAGTAAGATTACAACAGCAGCCCCCAACTTTTTTGGCACCAGGGACCAATTTCGTGGAAGATGATTTTTCCACAGACAGGGTGGGAAGGGTGGTGTTGAGATGATTCAAGCTCATTACATTTAGTGCGCACTTTATTTACATTATTATTACATCAGCGCCATCTCAGATCATCAGGCATTAGATCTTTAGGACTGGGAACCCCTGTCTAGAGAATTACTGAACCTGATGAGGTAGTGGAAACCCCTTAATTTTAGCTAGTTGGTCAGAAACACAGATGGCCTGGAAACCCCAAAGCTTGCAGCTGGTGTTCAAAATGAGAAGTCTGTGAAAGTCATGTTTGACTCTTTGAAACTCCATGGACTGTAGCCTGCCAGGCTCCTCTATCCCTGCAATTCTCCAGGCAAGAATACTGGAGTGGGTAGCCATTTCCATCTCCAGTGGATCTTCCTGACCCAGGGATCAAACCCAAGTCTCCTGCACTGCAGGAAGATTCCTCACCATCGGAGCCACCAAGGAAGCCCTATAGTCTGAGGAGGACTATTAATAATAGCAGAAACTGGATGTGGATTATATGGAAATTCTCTCTGTAACTCTTCTGCAAATCTGAAACTATTCTTAAAAGTTTACTTTTAAAAATATACCTTTATCCTAGTTCTAAGCTACCATCAAATATATGAGTGATGTTCAGTACAAATTTGTTACCTAAGTGGTCATACTTTTTATATCATGCCACAGTATCCCAAGAATAACCATAAACCAAATGGCACTAAGAAAAATAATTAAAAGTTAATTATATGAGCATATTACTTTAATCACCTCTCATTAGCTAACACAAAAATTAGTTATGTATAATGGGCCTCACTTTGATTTTTAATCTACTTGCTTCACTATATTAAGATAAGGCTCTCATTCTGATTCTCCTCAAAGGATAATATTATGTATACTATCCAGGTACATGCTGAGATCAGACTATCACCACAGTAGTTCTGCCATGAAAATTAACATATATCCATACATCTGAGGCTTAGAAGAAATTGCAAGCTCCCCTCACAGCAAATTCCAAATGCTGATTTGTCAGTTAAATCGCTCAGTCATGTCCGACTCTTTGCGACTCCATGGACTGCAGCACACCAGGCTTCCCTATCCATCACCAACTCTGGGAGCTTGCCCAAACTCATGTCCATAGCATCCGTGATGCCATCCAGCCATCTCATCCTCTGTGGTCCCCTTCTCCTCCTACCTTCAATCTTTCCCAGCATCAGAGTCTTTTCCAATGAGTCAGTTCTTTCCATCAGGTGGCCAAAGTATTGGAGTTTCAGCTTCAGCATTAGTCCTTCCAGTGAATATTCAGGACTGATTTCCTTCATGTTTGACTGATTTGATCTCCTTGCAGTCCAAGGGACTTTGATCTGTGAGATCCCTCAAAATCTTGCCCTTGTCTGAACATCTCCATCCTTTTCTTCCTACAGTATAACAAATTCAGTGCCATCTTTGTACTATCTGCTCCCTCTGCCTACAGTGTTCTTCTTCTAGATCTTAACATAGCTGGCTCCTTTTGGATATTCAGGTCTCAGTAAAATGTCATTTAATCAAAGAAGGCTTTCCTGTCCATCCAATCTAAAACAGTACTTCTAACACTCTATTTCCATTTCTCCTTACTTATATTTTCTACTGTGATGCTCATCACCACATGATATTTTCTGGTTTATTTGGTTTTCTCTCTTTCTCCCTACTCAGAATGCAAGTTTCACTGAACAGGGACCTTGCTTGATCTATGTCTAATCCCAGCCCCTAGAACAATGCCTGACAAAGCAGGTTCTCAATGAATGTTTTCAGCATGAATAAATGAATGAAACAGAACCAGACACAGAAAATCATGCAATAAGACTATAACATAAGATATCAAGAAAAAAAAAAGAACTTTATTAAATAAACAAACATTTAAAGCTAATTATGCTACCTCCTTCATGGACTGACTGGTTCAAAATTGGGAAAGGCTGTATATTGTCACCCTGCTTATTTAAATTATATACAGAGTACATCATGTGAAATGCCAGGGCTGGATGAATCATATGCTGGAATCAAGATTGCCGGGAGAAATATCAACAAACTCAAATATGCAAATGATACCACTCTAATGGCATAAACTGAAGAGGGACTAAAGAGCCTCTTGATGAGTGTGAAAGAGGAGAGTGAAAACGCTGATTTGAAATTCAGCATTCAAAAAACTAAGATCATGGCATCCAGTCCCATCACTTCATGGCAAAAAGATGGGGGACAAGTGGAAACAGTGATAGATTTTATTTTCTTGGCTTCAAAATCACTGCAGATGGTGACTGAAGCCATGAAATTAAAAGACACTTGCTTCTTGTAAGGAAAGCTATGACAAACCTAGAGAGTGTATTAAAAAGCAGAGACATCACTTTATCAAGAAAAGTCCATATAGTCAAAGCTGTGGTTTTTCCAGTAGTCGTGTACAGATGTGAGAGTTGAACCATAAAGAAGGCTAAGAACCAAAGAACGATACTTTCAAATTGTGAGGCTGGAGAAGACTCTTGAGAGTTCCTTGGACTGAGAGGAGATTAAACTAGCCAATCCTAAAGGAAATCAATCCTAAATATTCACTGGGAGGACTGCTGCTGAAGCTCTAATACTTTGGCCACCTAATGCGAAGAGCCAACTCACTGGAAAAGACTGATGCTGGGAAAGATTGAAGGCAAAAAGAGAAGAGGGTGGCAGAGGGTGAGATGGTTAGACAGCATCACTGACTCAACGGACATGAATTTGAGCAAGCTCTGGGAGATGGTGGAGGACAGAGGAGCCTGGCACGCTACACTCCATGGGGTGGCAAAGAGTAAGGCACAACTTAGCGACTGAACAACAACAGCAATTATGTTCCAGGTTCTGCACATACATTATCTCACTAAATATCCAAAAATCTACAAAGTACATAATATTAACCCTATTTACCATTTACAGATGAAGGTTCAGTCGGTTCAGTTCAGTTCAGTCGCTCAGTCATGTCCGACTCTTTGCGACCCCATTAATCAAAGCACGCCAGGTCTCCCTATCCATCACCAACTCCCGCAGTTTACTCAAACTCATGTCCATTGAGTCAGTGATGCCATCCAGCCATCTCAACCTCTGTCGTCCCCTTCTCTTCCTGCCCCCAATCCCTCCCAGCATCAGGGTCTTTTCCAGTGAGTCAACTCTTCGCATGAGATGGCCAAAGTATTGGAGTTTCAGCTTCAGCATCAGTCCTTCCAATGAACACCCAGGACTCACCTCCTTTAGGATGGACTGGTTGGATCTCCTTGCAGTCCAAGGGGCTCTCAAGAGTCTTCTCCAACACCACAGTTCAAAAGCATCAATTTTTCGGCGCTCAGCTTTCTTCACAGCCCAACCCTAGGAGAAGTCTAATAAGCAGTTCAGTGAAAAAAGTGGCATGGTTTCACTTATTTGCCTCTAAGCCTGTGTTCCTTCCATTCCTTTTTAATGTATAAACCCAACCCAATTCCTCATTCTATGACCCTCTTTTTAAAACAGTCTCATGATAGCTAGGAGTTGAGCAAAATGCTGATTGCTGTGAATCTGACCTTACTGGATAAAACCAGTGAGTAAGACCAGATGATAGAGTAGCACCAATTCAACTGGGCACGGTGAATGAAAATACTGTGAGCTGGTGAGATGTTTACAAGTCAAAGACCTTCTGAATTTCTCTCCTGGCCAAAACACTTAGCTCAAATTCAATTGAAAGGTGACATAAAGAAACTTCCTAGAGCCTAGAATCCTCTAAGAACACTGTACAACCTAAAAACAACTCTACCAGGTCAGCCTAACCCTGACTCACATAATCCTTAACTATATTCTTCCCAACTCAAACATCCACACTGACTATCATGGATAAGAAAACACAAGGTGTTATGTATGTAAATCTAAATGGTGGTAGTGGTCTAGTTGCTAAGTCATGTCTGACTCTTTTCTGACCCCATAGGCTATAGCCTACCAGGCTCCTCTGTCCCTGGGATTTCTGAGGCAAGAATACTGCAGCGGGTTGCCATTTCCTTCCCCAGGGAATCTTCCCAACCCAGGGATCAAACCCAGGTCTCCTGCATTGCAAGTAGGTTCTTTACTGACTGAGCCAGCAGGGAAGCTCTCAGAAGACTCAGATATGGCTGGTCTCCCCGTGGTAGGCTCTGCCATCCCTCAGTGATTTCCTGCAGCCAAACTTTGTCTCCGTGTACCATCTCCAAAAAGAAGATCCAACCATACAGGCATTCTCAAGTAACGAGAACTACTTAAGAATTCTCAAGATTTTACGACAGTAACACATCTTGTCCTCAGAGAATTTCCACCAAGTCACAGGCTCTCCCTCCTGTCCCTCCGCTTTCCGAAACCTGTGTTCCCAAATGGGACCCTCTTCACTTGATAGAAGAAAAAAAGGGTTTTCAGCCCCCTGGATTCACTGCCTCTCTGCCAGGCCAATTTGTCCTCCCCAGTTTACTTCAATCTTATCATATATTTATATACAATATATTTGCAAAGAACTGTGTTACATTTTATCCTGAAAAATTATTTTACACATTGTAGTTAAAGAAGCATACCTAATTTCTAAGGCGCTACAGAAGAATAAAAATATTAGTGAAGTTTTAAGTGCTAAAAATGATCATCTGAACTCTCAAAAACAAACCAATGTCAAATATACAAAACATCATATCATTAATTAGTGTTATACTTCATCAAAACAGGTTAATAGAAGTTCGTGTAACTAAGTAATATATAAAAATTCTACCTCACAAAGCAACAGGCCCATGGAATGATAGAGATGAATTCTAGCAAATCTTCAAAGGAATGGATAATTCCAGTGTTTACGAATAAAAGGTAAAGAGATTTAAAATTCTTTGTATGCCAGAACAAATCTGTTACAAATACCTTTTAAAAAAGATAAAATCCCATAGAGCCATCTCACTTATGGATATCATATGATTCATACTGTTATTCAGATTAAAATATCAGTATAGAAATCCTGATTGAAGAATGAGTAAACAGAATCCATTAAAACTTTAAAAGAATAACACATGCATGCTCACACGCGGTTCACACTAGTAAGACAAAAACAATTCAATATTAGGGATCTACCAATGTAGTATATTTACATTAGCAGGTCAATGGAGGAAAAAATGATAATATTTCTAAATTTGAACACGTTTTATAAAAGTCAACATAAATTTCTAATTTTAAAAATTCTTAGTAAAACACAAAAGTATATATACTGAATGACTAACACTTTTTCTCTTCATATATATATATATATATATATACACACACACACACATACATATATATATGTAGGTATATAAATATAGATATAGTCCAAAGCTTGTACCATGATTAATGATGAGGTTCTAGAAACAATTCTACTAAACTCAGGAACAAAACACAGATGCATATTATCACCATTATTATTTAACAGTATTCTAAAATTCCAAGTCAGTGCAATTAGAACAGAGGGAAAAAAATGAGAGCTATAAACAGCAAAGGAAGAAGCAAAATTATCAGTATTTACAGCTAATATTAAATAACAAAAAGACCTATGAGAATCTACTAGAAAAACTATAACAAAGAGTAAGAGAATTCAGTACAGTAGCTTTTCTGTATATAAGAAAAAAAATTAGAAAACAGTATGCCATAAAAGAGCTCATTTGTAAAAGTAATAACTAAACAGAAAAGTCCTAAGAATAAATTTAATAATTTATTCTTAAATGTAAAAGATCTATATGAAAAACTCTGTGTGTGTGTACATGTGTGTGCTCAGTCATGCCTGACTCTTTGTGGCCACATGAATTGTGCCCACCATGGAATTTCCCAGGCAAGAATACTGGGGTGGGTTGCCATTTCCTCCTCCAGGGGCTCTTCCAGATCCGGGAATCAAACCCATGTCTCTTGTGTCTCATGCATTGGCAGGTAGGTTCTTTACCACTGAGCCACCTGGTAAGCCCATGAAGAACTTTAGGACTCTAAAATAGGCTATAACAGAAGTCTCAAGTAAATTAAAGAAGTATCCTCTTCCTGGGTATTGTAAAATTATCAATTTATTTCAACTAAATCATAAAGGTAATGAAATCCTAACAAGAATACCAAAAGAATTTTTGTCATTGTTGTTTGAAACCAGATAAACTGATTCTGAAAGTTAGATAGTAAAATGAAGTACACTAAAGTAGCCAGGACAATTCTATCTTTTAACACATTATAAAGCTATAGTAATTAAAATCATTTGTACTCCATGTATGAAAAGCAATGAAATAGACCCAAAAATATATTTTCAAAATTAATAAACAATAAAATTGCACTTCAAACTGCTGGTGAAACAACTGGATTATTCTAGTAGGCTGGAAAAATAAAACTAAACGTCTATCTACATCACTTCTCACAACATAATAATTTGAGTGATCAAAGGTAAAAAGAAAACAATATATAATTTTTATCTCTTCAAAACATAAATGTGTTTTCTAAATGAAACACAAAATCCCAAAACTATACAAAAAAATAGCTAAATCTGACAGGAAAAGAATATGCTTTAATCTGTAAAGAAAAAAAATGCCATGAGTCAAAACACAAACAACAAAAGGCAAAAATATAATGGCAGCACATATGACAAAGACAATTTTCCTTATATAGAGAGAACTCTTATCACTTGGTCAGGAGAAGACTAAAAATACGAAAAACACAAAGAACATGAACCAGAAGTTCACAAAATATAAATACTAACAAATTTCATCCATGAAACTTTCAGCTTCAGTCATGGTTAAAGAACTAAATATTTTAATGAGATATCATTTTCATCTAACCAACAGGCAAAAGTCAAAAAGTTTCTAAATAGAATATTATGGTAAGAACATGAGGATTCAGGAATTATCACCTCACATTAATGGAAGTATACACTGGTCAGCCCCAGGAAGCTCCTTTTGACAATATCTATCAAACTAAGAACTATATACTCTTTGACCTAGAACTCTCTTCAAGGGCTTCCCTCGTAGTTCAGTCCGTAAAGAGTCTGCCTGCAATGGAGGAGACGTGGGTTTGATCCCTGGGTCAGGAAGATTCTCTGGAGAAGGAAATGGCAAGCCACTCCAGTATTCTTGCCTGGAGCATCCCATGGACAGAGGAGCCTGGCAGGCTACAGTCCATGGGGTCGCAAAGAGTCGGACACAACTGAGTGACTTTCACTTCACTTTACTTCTCTTCTAAGGATGTACACTAAAGATACACACTTGGGAAAGAGATATCTTAAAAAAAAAAATCAGTGTAGCAAAGTCTATTGGAGCAAAACCTGGGGAAAATTTAAATGCCTATTAAGATTAAATAATGAATAACAAACAGTTCACTCATACAATGGAATATTGAGCAGCCAGTTTAAAAAAAAAAAGGCAGTAGATCTGAAAAAGTACCAGGGTCAGAAAAGATTATATAATATGCTCCCATTTGTATGAAAAGGGGCCTGGAATCACATACATATATTTGTACATACTTAAACCTTTACTCAAAGGTGCGAGAAAAACTGACAGTGAGAGTTGCTTTGGGGGAGGAAGTTTAGAGTCCTGGAGACCTACTCTAGGGAATTTAATTTTTTATTAAACACATTTTTATAGTGTTTGAATGTTCTAGTTTGGGTATTTTTTAATTTAAAAAATAATATAACTTTCACTTTACTTTCAGGCTTAAGGTACTTAAAAGTCACCAATGTTTCTTTTAGGTAAATTTTTTTTCTTTTTACTTTTTCCTGGAATATAGTTGATTTACAATGTTGTGTTACTGTCTACTGTACAGGAGATAAAGTGTTTTCTTTTATTTTTTTTTCCATTTATTTTTATTAGTTGGAGGCTAATTACTTTACAACATTGCAGTGGTTTTTGTCATACATTGGAATGAATTAGCCATGGATTTACATGTATTCCCCATCCCGGTCCCCCCTCCCACCTCCCTCTCCACCCCATCCCTCTGGGTCTTCCCAGTGCACCAGGCCTGAGCACTTGTCTCATGTATCCAATGTTCATCGCAGCACTGTTTATAATAGCCAGGACATGGAAGCAACCTAGATGCCCATCAGCAGACGAATGGATGAGGAAGCTGTGGTACATATACACCATGGAATATTACTCAGCCATTAAAAAGAATTCATTTGAATCAGTTCTAATGAGATGGGTGAAACTGGAGCCCATTATACAGAGCGAAGTAAGCCAGAAAGATAAAGACCATTACAGTATACTAACACATATATATATGGAATTTAGAAAGACGGTAACGATAACTCTATATGCAAAAAAAAGAGACTCAGATGTAAAGTGTTTTCTTTTTAAATGAATAGAATAATCATTTACTATTCTTATACAAAGCTTAAAATTATAAAGAACATTCATAATGTTCCAGGAAGTGAACCCCTAAAACTCTTTCCTCTAAAAATGTGGATCCTTAGACCTTTAAGCATAATCCTAATGATTTAACCACTAGTTTGGGAAGATCCCCTGGAGAGTGGAATGGCTACCCACTCCAGGATTCTTGCCTGGAGAACTCCATGGACAGAGGAGCCTAGCGGGACACGACCGAGCAACCAACATTGAGACTGAGACTTCGAATACCTAACACGCTGGTTAACAAAGAGTAAGCAAACACTTCATAAATGCGTGCTGAATGAAATGAAAAAGAAATCATACACTGGATGAAATAAAATATTCTCCCCAATACTAGTCTTCAAATACGAGAAATAACTTCTGATTGTGTCAAAGGCTTGGAGAGTTTCCAGTCACCCTCAGAACAACCACAGAGCCAGATATACTGGTCAGAGTGGTTCCTTGATAATATACTCTTTCCCAAACAATCAATGCTTTTGTCTTGTCACTCCTAGCTTGTCAAAAATCAGCACATCTTTTCTTCCATAGGTTTATCCCATAGGTAAGGTTTATCTGGACAAAAAAAGAAGTACTTTCCTTTCAACTAACCCAACTGATGATTGATCTATCCAAAACTCATGGCAGAAGCACAAATAAGGATTTGTTGAGATAAATTAATGTCTGACAGCGAGATTACATAAGGCAATGAATTTGCCTTTGGGTGACAGTATGTCAGGGGAAAAAAAAAACAATAACAATGTTTTAAAATACTATTTATGTAAGTATTAAGTACAACTTCTTGTGAAGCTTCACACAAGGTAAGCTTCAGAGCCTACACACTCTTCTCTGTTTTCCTGGGAAAACAAAGTGTGTGTAACCTGACCTCATCTTACTGTGTGGGTGGCTTGGGTTTGTTTTGGTTTTTTTCCATTTTCTCTTTCACTAGTGGGTGCTATCTAATATTCATTAAGGCTCCAGACTTTTCTGCAAGATACTCTTTATTCCTGATTAACTATTCATATAGTGGAAGATGGTTTGCTTGGCCTTTTATAACTTTTTCCAGTCCATTATCAATATCAAATCATGTTCCAATAGTCACATCACTCCAGCAAATAATACTACATATGAAGGAAACAGTATAACAGAGGAGATAGTATCAAACTATTTTAAAACTACAGTGATGATACATATATATACACTAAATATCCTAAAATGAATTTGCTACAAGTTACCTTAGTAGAATGAAAATATGGTATAAGTTCAAAGATGCTAAATCATTATTAGGTAGTTGCTCAGGCAATAGTTGAATCCAACTCGTTTAAGTACTAGTTCATGTAAATTATGTATTCTTCCTAGAAACTTCTGACCTAAAGCAAGTGTAAGATTCTCTTCCAAATCCCTTTTTTGGTACTTAAAAAACTTAACTGCTAGAGCCATGTCTTTACCTGTAAGGTTATTTCTTTGGTCCTATACCTGATTCCCATGAACGAAGTTCTAAAATTAAGCATCTCTACATTTCTCCTGGAAAACTGCAGAAGACATTGCAGAACACTAGGATGAAAAAGGAAATATGGCAGGGAAATGTTCAAGTGAACATTCCAATAAAATATGTGTATTGTTTTGTGTAATAAAATACGTAAAAGTTTGTTTCACAAGTGAAAAGGAGAGACATTTAATATGGGGGGAAGGTTCCAGTGAGTCCAGTCAACCTCAGAATCTTGACAACTCCAATATTTAATTTCTATACATAGTAAAAATACCATTTTTTTCCAGAGATTTACTAAAAAGTGTGCTTTACAATCAAATCACCATAATGAAACATCTGTACTTGAAGATATGCAGACAAGAAGTTGGCAGTCATTTGGTCCTGAATGCTTTGGATAAAAGCTGCTCTGAGAGATGAGGCCTCTTTAAGAGTTCTTAAAGAGTTCATGCAGCCTTCTTTGATGATAAACAGACCTAGCTTTGGAAGTATGTATATTTCCATAGCTTCTCAGAAGTTCCGCTGGACCATGAACAAACTAATTTTTAAGAAATATTAAAGGTTTTTGGTTTTTTTAAGCAATCACTACTTTGAAAGAAAAAGTTTCAAACCTTCCAGAAACCTAAAAACAGTATGCAATTATAGAACACAATTCAACTACCACAACTGCACTCCCACTGTTTATTTAAAACTTAAGTAAAAATTGGAATATGATCAATAATTTATAATAACTTTGTATAGGGACAGTTGGTTACTAGACTTACTGTGGTAACCATTTCACAGTATATGCAAATGTGAGATCACTACACAGTACACCTGAAAATCAACTTTATTTCCATTTTTTTGAATACTGAAAAAAATCTTGAAAATAAAAATTATAATGATTGAAAACAAAAAAAAATTAAAAATTGAACAGGCTATATGATTAGACATAAAAATATTTCACACATTAAACTCTGTAAAGTGAGAGGATGACAACTCTTTTCTCATTTCACAACTCTTCTAAGGTCTCCACATTCAAGAAATGTTTTCAACTAGCATCTATTACTTTTGAAATAATAAAAATACAAGAAGGCAATGGCAACCCACTCCAGTACTCTTGCCTGGAGAATCCCAGGGATGGGGGAGCCTGGTGGGCGGCCGCCTATGGGGTCGCAGAGTTGGACACGACTGAAGCTACTTAGCAGCAGCAGCAATAAAAATACAGACTCCAAAAAATATTTTAGTCTAAATGAGGTGTTTAAAATAGGTCAATCACATTCATTTAGAAATAATCTATTTTAGGCCTTCAACTAAGAGTTAATACAAATAAATTTTATGCCTTTTTTTTTTTTTTTCACAAGTAGGTAGCTGCAGAAGCAAATAAACCTAAACCTTTCCACAGAGGCCAGAAGAACTGATTTCTCAATCCATTAAACTCTTAAAACACAGGTCAGTTTTGGCAAATTATCAGAAGTCTTCACCAAGCTAGTTAGTTTTATAGGAGCCACACTGTTGTTAACATGCACTGAAATTTTTGTAAGTGATTGTGACTAACATACTGTCATTTTATGTCTTATAACAGTTTCAGTCAACACATTATTTGTGATACTGCTGGAAAATGCACCCCCAAGTCCACTTGATGAGTATACTAAAACCCACCAAACTCTACATATTTTAATGGGGGAGGAGTTTTATGGTATGTGAATTATATCTCAATTTAAAAGAAAACTAACTAAATAAATCTCAAGAATAAAATAGTATCCAAAAATGAGGAATGACATTCTGAAATGCATGAACAATATTTTAGCAGAGCTCTTAGCTGAGCCCAGTAAATTAAACAAGATGCACCCAGCAAGACTAACATGATGGTGATTTCAGAGTTAATGTGTTTCTGTACTTTGATTTCATAAAGAAAATATAAAGGGAGCCTCAGACTCAACCCCTGAATTTTTATTCTTCTTCTGAGAAGCTGCCATGTGAAAAATTACTATTGGTTTTCTAAATGTGACCGGACAAAAGCAGGGTAAACACACTACAGTCTATTACCTCCAGAACTGGCCAGTCCTTCAGCCTCACCATGTCGGTCAAAGGCAGGAGATGAGGACATACAAGTGCACCCAGCATTATACAGCCTTCCTTCACCACAGGGTATCTTTCATGTCCCCTGAACTCTATTGAATGTGGAATGCTTTCAGAGAGGACATCTAAGAGGTCTGTGTGGCTGAGCTATTTTCCTTTTCTTTTAGTACAATGGACTCCTTTTCAGTTTCAATGGACTTTTACAATATAGACAAATAAAAGCAAGTAACACATCACTCACTTGCAGAGGGAGAGCTACAAGATGACTCAGTCTATCCATGTCCAAATGTAACAACCCCCAGGTCTGAAACCCCTTTCCAGAAGATGTGCTTTTTAAAGCAAAAGAAAATAAAAGCATATAATAAGGCCATCCCTAAGGCTAGAACTGTCAGTCACAACTATTAAGAGTTTACATAAAGCCATAAGTAGCTTTGAATGTCACTAAAGGGGAAAAAAAAATTTTTTTTTTTGTTAAAAACTAAAGGATAATGGCCAGAAGGGAACATGAGTACGATAACAGTAATATTCTGTTAAGTGCTGACTGCATGAGTGGGCTCAATTTGTGGAAATTCATTAAGTTATCAAATTATGAGGTGCACTTTTCTGAATGTGTGTATGTCCGTAAGAGTATTTTTAAAAATAAAAAGTAAAGGAAAAGGGAAAGTGAGTTGCTGAAAAGTAAAGAGTTTATTTCTAAACTGAACTAAAACATAAAATTTAAGAGTAATGATGAGTATAATGATGATGACTATGATGACATCAGCTAACTCTTATTAATAATAAAGCACTAAAATGCCAGGCATTATGCTAAACCCTATGCATATACTTTACCTTGCAATTAAATAATATATTCTTGCATTTATAAAGGGCTGCACCATATGTGACCTATAAACATGTCCATCTAAAATCCGATACCTGCAGGAACTGGTCAGTCACCTCAGTTCAGTCGCTTGGTCGTGTCTGACTCTTTGCGACTCCATGGATTGCAGCATACCAGGCTTCCCTGTCCATCACCAAATCCCAGAGCTTGCTCAAACTCATGCTCATCAAGTCCGTGATGCCATCCAACCACCTGGTCCTCTGTCGCCCCCCTCTCCTGCCTTCAGTCCTTCCCAGCATCAGGGTGTTTTCTAATGAGTCAGTTCTTCCCATCAGGCGGCCAAAGTATTGGAGCTTCAACTTCAGCATCAGTCCTTCCAATGAATATTCTGGCTTGATTTCCTTTAGAACTGACTGGTTGGATCTCCTTGCAGTCTAAGGGACTCTCTACCGTCTTCTCCAACACCACAGTTCAAAAGCATCAATTCTTCAGTGCTCAGGAACTGGTAGAACCCAATATTTGGTTCCCCAGAAAATTATCTTTGAGTGAGTCTAAATCTCATATACTATCAAGGGCAGGACCTGTTCACCCACTAGGATACACAATCACACCTCAAGAATGAACACGGAGTTTAAAAAGAATCAAGTTTTTCTGCTATTTCCCCACTTCCTCTCCACTGAGGGTAACTTCATGAAGGCTAGACTAGGAAAACAACTGTTTCCAATCCAAACCCCTCCTCATCACTCCATACATTCAGCTGACTCTTATAATTCCACAGAACTCTGGTCTCATAATTCCACAAAAGTCTGGCTAGGCCTGCAATTCTTGAAGCACATTTTTTTTTAATTTAAAAAAATTTTTCCCCATTTATTTTTATTAGTTGGAGGCTAATTACTTTACAATATTGTAGTGGTTTCTGCCATACATTGACATGAATCAGCCATGGATTTACATGTATTCCCCATCCCGATCCCCCATCCTGCCTCCCTCTCCATCCCATCCCTCTGGGTCTTCCCAGTGCACCAGCCCTGAGCACTTGTCTCATGCATCCAACCTGGGCTGGTGATCTGTTTCACCCTTGATAGTATACTTGTTTCAATGCCATTCTCTCAGAACATCCCACCCTCGCCTTCTCCCACAGAGTCTAAAAGTCTGTTTTGTACATCTGTGTCTCTTTTTCTGTTCTGCATATAGGGTTATTGTTACCATCTTTTTAAATTCCATATATATGCATTAGCATACTGTATTGGTGTTTATCTTTCTGGCTTACTTCACTCTGTATAATGGACTCCAGTTTCATCCACCTCATTAGAACTGATTCAAATGAATTCTTTTTAATGGCTGAGTAATATTCCATAGTGTATATGTACCACAGCTTCTTTATCCATTCATCTGCTGATGGGCATCTAGGTTGTTGAAGCACATTTTTTAACAAGAACCCAAAGGAATCTTTACCAGGTACAAATAGGAAGCAAGAGAACAACCAGTTTCCTTTTTATATCCTGGAAACATCTTAAGATCAAATGCCCACTCATTTAACTTCAGGAGCTACTAAAATTTTGTTACAATGGCATTATAAGAAACTGTCTGCTACCAAAATTTAAATTTTAAAAAGCCAGTTATCAAGCACCTTCTATTTGTTCAACACTACAGGGTCCTTTAATCCCTAATCTCAAATAAACCCCAAAAGTAGCTATTTACTGAGTGCCTATTATATGCCAGGCACCAATTTAAGTGCTTTACATGCATTAATTCATTTAATGTCAGAACAGCCCTATGTTGTTGCTGTTGTTTAGATGCTGATTTATGTCTGACTCTGCATCTCCATGGACTCTAGCCCACCAGACTCCTCCATCCATGGGATTTCCCAGACAAGAATATTGAAGCAGGTTGCCATTTCCTTCTTCAGGGGATCTTTCTGACCCAAGGATTGAACCCGCATCTCCTGCATTGGCAGATTCTTTACCTGGGAAGCTCAAAAATCCTATGAAGTAAATACTATTATATTTCTTCTCATTTTTCGAATGAAGAAACTAAGGCCAAAAAACTCATCAAAGGACACACAATGAGAGGCAGCAGAGTGAAGGTCTGAGAGGCAGCCAATTCAATGTGAGGGTTCACAGCCTTAACCACTGCATCCACTGCCCTTCATCACTCGGCAAAGCAGACATTATACCCCAGGCAGAGAGGACAATAGAGTTTGGAGAATATACTGTATTTGCCCAAAGTCAGACAGCTAGTAATGGATGGGCCTGGAATCAAAGCCAGGTCCACAGGATGCCAACATCCATACTATTTCCACTCTCCTCCACCTACTGGAGCAAGACATAAAAGAGAGCTGGCACCCAGCTTCTCTGCAGTGAATGAGAACGGAAAGAAAGCCATCTAAGGCACCTTTCCCAACACCACTGCTTTCTTCCTCTAGGCATCAAGACCAGTATCTAAGCATCAAGCACAGTAACATTTGCTTTTTTCAGAGTTTACATAGTTTTTCTACAGCAGCAAATGGCAAAGAGAAGAGAACACAGTAACAGAAACATGTGAGCTATAAGTGACTGCAATGCAAAATAACACCAGGGAGAGTATTTTTAGACTGTTCACTGCAGAAAATTTATAGTAAGAAGACCAACTAAGTTCCCTGGTTGTGGGTTACACATAAAAAAGAAAAAAAAATTTTTTTTCATACCTATTCTTTAATCAAGCAGTCTTCATTGTGCTATCCAAGTGCTTTGGACGTGTTTGACAGAATTTCTGGGCCCAAAGCCTTTAAAGTGTTCAAAACAGATTTTCTGCAAAGTCTGGTTCCTGGGGATAGGGCAAAAGTTCTCTGCTTTGGCACTATTAACATTTTGGACTGGATAATTCTCGATAGTGTGGGGCTGCCCTATACACTGCAAGATGTCAGCAGGACTCCTGGACTCTACTAGACACCAGCAGTAAACTTTCTGCCATGCATCCTGCAGTGATGTCAACCAGTGAGTCTCCAAACACTGCCAGAAGTCCTCCAAGGGACAAAAACATCCCATGTTTGAAAACCACCAGGACAAGTCTCCAGTTGTAATAACTCAAGTTATTCTTATTTTTGGCCTCTTCTCACTTGTGTTCTTATATTATTCTCATCTGTACTTGCTGCTTTATAAACATCCTTATTCGTTTTCCATGTTTAGATGGGGACCATGTTTACATTTTTATATCTCCCACAGCCACAAGTAGTTCATTTTGTTTAGAAGGCTCACTAAAATGTCAAGAAACCTAGGTGGTCCTTCAAAAAACCAGTGATTCTGCATAAAGAGTATGCAGGAGTTCCCTGTACTAATCTTGCAACTTTTCTGTAAGTTTGCAATTATATCAACATAAAAAGTTACAAAAACATTACTAGAAATATGGAAGAAAATATCTGCAAGTCATTTATTTAGTAAGGGGCTAATATTTAGAATATATAGAACTATTAAAACTCAGTAACAACAAAAATAAATAACTTGATTTAAAAATGGATGAAAGACTTGAATAGGCATTTCTCCAAAGATGACATATGAATGGCCAAAAGTATATGAAAAGATATTCAAGATCAATAATCCTTCAGTTCAGTTCAGTTCAGTCACTCAGTCGTGTCCAACTCTTTGCAACCCCATGAATCGCAGCACACCAGGCCTCCCTGTCCATCACCAACTCCCGGAGTTTACTCAAACTCATGTCCATCGAGTCGGTGATGCCATCCAGCCATCTCAGCCTCTGTCGTCCCCTTCTCTTCCGGCCCCCAATCCCTCCCAGCATCAGGGTCTTTTCCAATGAATCAACTCTTTGCATCAGGTGGCTGAAGTATTGGAGTTTCAGCTTCAGCATCAGTCTTTCCAATGAACACCCAGAAGTGATCTCCTTTAGGATAGACTGGCTGGATCTCCTTGCAGTCCAAGGGACTCTCAAGAGCCTTCTCCAACCTTAATAATCCTTAAAGGAATGCAAATCAAAATATGAGCTATCTCCTCACACCCATTACAATGGCTACTACTTTAAAAAGCAGAAATGTTAGTCAGGAAGTGGAGAAGTTGGAACCCTTGTGCACTGTTAGTAGGAGTATAAAACAAAACAATCACTATTGAAAATAGTATGGCAGTTTCTCAAAAAATCAAAATAGAACTACCACATGATCCTAGTGTGATGCAGTCCATGGGATCGCAAAGTCAGACATGACTTGGCAACTGAACAATAACAAGCATGTAATCCAGCATTCTCATTTCTAATTATATATCCAAAAAAACTGAAAGCAGGATCTCAAAGACATATTTACATACTCATGTACGTAGAAGCATTATCACAATAACCAAAAGATAGAAACAACCCAAATATCCTTTGACAGATGAATGGATGAACAAAATATGGTGCATACAATACAAAAGATGATACATTCTACAACATAGATTAATCTTGATGACATTTTGCTAAGGGAAATATGCCAGTCACAAAAAGACAAATACTGAATAATTTCACTTACATGAGTTCTCTAAAGTAGTCATTCATAGAAACAGGAAGCTGAATGGCAGTATGAATAGGATGGAGATAGACAGAAACTGTAATTACTGTTCAATAGATACCGAGTTTCAGTTTTCCAAGATGAAAATGTTCTGGAGATCTATTGTATAACAACATGGATATACTTAACACTACTGAACTGTTCACTTAAAAAATGGTTAAGATGGGAAATTATATGGAAAAATTATATTATATTTGAGATATTATAAGATGGCAAAATTATAATTTTGCCACAATTTTTAAATATTTTAAAGAAAAAAAATTTTAGAATTTAGATTAAATCCTCATTCAAGAAGAAGTAAAAAAGCTACCTAAGAACTTTCATAGTATTAATCTTCTCTGATTCCCTGATGAGATGAATCTGATAAACATTTATGGGGTATGTATAAGGTGCCAAGGTAGTACAGTATATCTGAAAGGAGACATACAATAACTAAACAGTTAAAAACAGTCATAATGCTAACTCAAACATTCATAGCCATAACTTCTACCCAATTTCAAGAAATTAGAAATGTCTTGGGTATTTCCATGACCGTCCAGTGGTTAAGACTCCACATTCCCAATGCAAGGGGTGCCAGTTCAATCCCTGGCCAGGGAGCTTAGATCCAATATCCCACATGGCAAAAAAATAAATAATAAAAGATCTTCATAGAACACTCATTTTAAAAAAAATAAGAATAGTTTTTTAAAAATGAATTTATACTCAAACTGAACACGGCCAAAGGGAAATTGGGCTTTCTTAATAGTTTAGATGGTAAAGAATCTGCCTACAACGCAGGAGACCTGGATTCAGTCCTTGAGTTGGGAGGATACCCTGGAGGAGGGCATGGCAACCCACTTCAGTGTTCTTGCCTGGAGAATTCCCATGGACAGAGGAGCCTGGCAAGCTACAGTCCATGGGGTCACAAAAAGCAGGACACGACTGAACGACTAAACAAAAGGGAAATTTAATCAATTGCTTGAGGAAATACCATGTTTTCATCCTGTGTGACCTGTTTCTCTCTGGAGTGGTGATCAGTGACAACTGCATGGGTGAAAAGAACCATAGAGCAACTTCTGTTTCCCATGGTTGGAAGAGCTGAGGAACAGGTAACTAATGGAGTTACCTGTTAAGAACCGAGGTACCTGGGTTTTGAATATGAGTCAAAAAGCTCCCCACCCCCCAAAAAAAAGCTCCCCAAAGGTTGTCTACTTCTCCCCAAAGTAGAAAATGTCCATTTTGTACATGAGAAATCTATCACCTCCTCATGCTGGATGTTTTCTAAAATGCCATTCTTTCAACTCAATAGTGTAGAAGAAGCAAATATTTTCATGACATTAGGCAAAATAAGATAAAGCTGATGACATTGACTTCTTCCAAAGGTATTCTGACACTATCAGTAAACTATTTTCTCTTCTGTCATGCAATTTATCTGATGCCTCTCTCCTCTTGAGTACAAACCAAGAATGTCTGAGTTCCAAATCTCAAGTCTATGAATCACTGTTTCTACCCCTAGGCAGCCAAAGTTGTTCATTTATACTTCTCCACTCTTTGATACTCACTAAATACTATAATTTTATTTTGCATGATGCTTTTGGGAGAGAAGCTATAAACTTTTTTTTTAATTGAGCTCTAGAATGTCCTTTTGTACTTACCTTTGAAAACTGAGGCATGCCTAATGCCCTATAACCCATAACAACCCAGCAACATAATTGAGCCACCTTGGGAAGGGAAGACTGAGTTAAATCAGAGAATGCTGGTTGCCAGCTTCCTTTGAAGAGCCGGCTTCAATTTTCAAAATTCCTGCCTTACAATCAGATACAGGGTCACACCTGTCAAACTGATGAAAACCATTTGCCTAGGCTCACCTTCAGAATTCTATGTATTTAATCTGCATTTTTCTTGGTCATTATTTAAACAGCTTTTGGATGGACCATATATTGCACAAGTCACAGAGTCGATGAGAAAAAGAAAAAGTAAATACAAGTGAATGATGTAAATGAATTACTTTATTTCCTCAACTTTATTCCATTTCCATGTACTTGAAATATCCATTACAGATAATCTAAAGTGGTAGAAACCGAGAGCTAAGAGTACCTCAGAAATAACCCCCAGGTGAAGGCCTTGCCAAACCTTGTCGTTGCCTATACAGACAGTGTGGCACAGAGAAGGGGGATTTGGCATTGGGGCAGACGAGAAACATTTTCATTCCAGCCCTTCCGCTTAGCAGTTGTGTAGCTCTGGGCACACAGTAGTCTGAGCATCAGTTTCCCCAACTGTGAAATGAAGACAACCACGGGCATGCTAAGTCCCTTCAGTCGTGTCCAGCTCTGCGACCCGCAGGACTGTAGCCCGCCAGGCTCCTCTGTCCGTGGGATTTTCCAGGCAAGAGTACTGGAGTGGGTTGCCATCCCCTCCTCCAGGGGATCTTCCTGACCCAAGGATCAAACCCTCGCCAGGCAAGTTCTTTATCATAACTGCCACCTGGGAAGCCTGAAGATATCCACCGCAGCCCGCAGAGACCTGAGGATTCAGTGAAAGCACCTGGCACGCTGCAGGCACTTGGTCAGAACGGCAGGGCCCTGTGGTTTCCAGCGGGAGGATGATGACAAATGCAGTCACAAAACTCGGTGTTTCCTTTTCATCTGCAAGGCATCATTATTTCCGGGATTATTGTAAGGCGTTGTTATCATCAGAATGCAAGCGTCTGGAACAGTGCAGGCGCACCTTAGGGATTTGAGAGAGACATGAAACTCAAGGAAGCTGAACTCTGGCTGGAGAGAAAAGGTACCTTAAAAATGAGTAATAATACAAGACACAGTCCATGGGGTCGCAAAGAGTTGGACATGACTGAGTGACTTTCACTTTTTTTTTTTTTTTTGGAATAAGGATAAAACACAGTTATGAGAAAAGGAATGGGAATCAGAGAACGGAATAGAGCTTTTCACAGGTAGCAGCAGTGGCATGTACCCATCAGGTATTTGGGGAATAATAAAAAGACCAGTTCTGCTGCAGTGCAGAGTTTTGTGTAGGAAAGCAACACATGATAAGGTTGAATAAGGTAAAGTCATCAGGAATGTTGTTAAGAGTATCCCACAAATAAATTCAGAGGAATATATCACGGCTGGTTAGAAATCAAAGACTTTTTAAAACAAACAATATACCAGCCAGGAGCTTAAAAGACTGACCTATCAAAGGTGATTGGATTGGCAATCCAGTGAGTGGATTGGCAGGGAGAGCGACCGGAGACTAAGTAACCCATGAGGAAGCCACGGTCACAGTCCTAGCAGGAAGCAATGAAAGCCTGAATTAGGATGGTGGCGGTGGGACTATAAAGATGGAGACAGTAAAAAAAAAAAAAAAAAGAGAAAAAGATGGAGACAGAAATGAGACATATGACACAGTTTCACAGATTTGAATGAAGAGAGAAGAAACAAACATAGTCGTTTCAAGAGTGGGAGACTGAAAACAAGACGGTAGTACCACGACAGAGACAATTCTGAAGATAAAATTAATCTACGGACACAGCAGGCAAATTTGGTTTCAGACAGGTAGCTAAGGAGGTGACACCAAGAAATAAAAGTCGGCATGAAAAGATGTGGAGTCTAGATGGGAAGGAAAGCCCTCTTCTCAAAGAGGATGGCTGAATCCAGGGAAGCTGCAAAGATTCTGGTGCAAAGGAACAGAATGGGACCAGTACACTGAGGACAGCTGTCCTCGAAACCCAGGTTCATAAGGAAGTGAAAACCTAACAGAAGAGAAGGCAAAAAAAAAGAAAAAACGTGTCACTAAGGCTAGGGAGATGAGTCTGAAGAAGACAGAGGTGGTCAGGAAAGCCAGATCCTACAGAAAATCTAAGATGAGGACTGAAAGCAAGTCATCACATGTGGCAGTTATGAGTCCTCTGGAGACCAGCAAAAAGCCAGACTTGAAAAGGTGTCAGATGACAATATAAGCAGAAAGAAAGCAGAAGCAGCATGTACAGCCTCTGTTTTCAAAGGCATTTGGAAGTCTCTTTCAGATTTTTCATTTGGAATACAAGAATGTGTGGTTTTAAGAACATGAAAGAATCTGATAATACAAACTGTCCTTAGTGGTCACTGGCCTCGTCTTTCTTTTCTGCTCTCCTTGTTTCATCTAATTTCCTGGTTATCCTGCACAGCCTCTCAACACCTCTTATTTCTGGCTGCACTCCTAGCCTCTCTCAGTAAGAGAGAGTCATGTATAATCACTCCCAATCCTTTCACTTCTATTCTCTTCTTTCACTCACACCAAAGAGAAAAGGATTAAAAGTCAGATTTTACAAGAAAACCAAAATTTAATAACCATTTTTTTCTGTTTTCAAAAGAAGACCATCTTCCCAAAAGTACATTAAAAAGATGCTCAATATCATTAGTCATTAGGAAAATGCAAACTAAAACCATACTGAGCAACCAGTTCATGACTACTAGGAATTATATTGGTTTAGCCAAAAAGTTTGTTCAGTTAGTGAATACATTGTTCAATAAAGTTCTTGGTAAATAGGAAAACTCTGTCTTTTATTTTTTACTTAAAATTGAGTGAACTTTTTGGCCAACCCAAAACTAAAATTTAGAAGACTGCGGAGGATATGGAGTAACCAGAACTCTCACACACCAATGATGAAAATGTAAGATAGTACAGCCACTTTGGAATAGCAGTTTACCCAGCAGTTTCTTAGAAAGATAATATAACACCTACCATATGATCCAGTCATTCTGTTCCTAGGGCAACGCCATGGACAGAGGAGGCTGGTGGGCTACATACAGTCCCTGTGGTCACAAACAGTCAGACATGACTGAACATCTGAGCACACCCACATACAATGAAGGCATATGTCAGTACACATACTTAGATGAATATTGACAGGCAAAAACTGGCATCAGTTCAACTGTCCAGGAACATGTGAATGGATATTCAATTGTCGGTATATCCATACTAATTCAATTCAATAATTATGCTAGGGCGGGGTGAGGGAAAGCAGCCAGGAAAAAATATACATACTGTATATTTCCATTTATATAAATTACATTTACAAAGTGCAACTAACTCTATAGTGACAGAAAGCACATCCACTGATAAAGGGATGGATTGGAGAAGAACATTAGAATAAAGGTATTACAAAGGGGCAGGAAGAAACTTTTGAGGGTGATGGATATGTTCATCATCTCATGGTGGTGGATATGTTCATTATCTCAATGGTAGTAATGGTTTCACAAGTATATATAAAATTAATCAAATTGTATATATTAAACATACGCAGTTTATTGTATGTCAGTCATACGTAAAGCTGTATTTAAAGAGAACAGTTGGGGTAATTGGCAAAATTGGAATATGCACTGTGTATCAGATAATAATATCATATCAATGTTAAATTTTCTTTAATGAAGAAAGTCAATATCCTAACCTCCATTAACAGTCAGCCAGCATGAAAGCTAAAGCTGAGACTTCTCTCAGGTAAAGTGAAAATATCAGTTGGGCACTCTCACTGTTATCCTACTTTTGAGAGACAGAAAAAACCTAACAGCCCTTTCCATCAAATTTAGGCGATATTGCCAAAATACATGCCTGCCTATGCTGTTTCACGTCTAAACTACTTGCATTACATTAAGTCTTTGGGAATAAAAAGTTTCCATCACTATGTGACTCCGTGAACCAGAGCAGGGTCTTTGATTCTAACAGGAAAGGGGAGAGAGTTTCTCTGGCCCCCGACAGAATCCCAGCTCTTTACCCGTGTGATTTCTTCAGCAGCAGCCGCTTGGATCTCACAGCTACTTAAAATACAAGCTTCCTTTCCAAGAATTCCTTGCTGCTCAAAAAGTCTCATTCTTAGACAAACCCAGGACCAGACATTTATCAAACGAATTTAGACTTGAAGTACCATATCAGATTGGGGTTTCCTAGGTAGCGCAGTGCTAAAGAATACGCCTGCCGAAGCAGGAGCCACGGGAGACACGAGCTCAAACTCTGCGTCAGGGAAGACCTCCCTGGAGGAGTACATAACAACCCACTCCAGTACTCTTGCCTGGAAAAAATTCCATGCACAGAGAATCCTGGCAGACTGCAGTCCATGGGGTCTCAAACAGTCAGATACAGCTGAACACAGCACAGCACAACCATATCAGATGCTTAGGAGAGGCACCAGGAAACTGGGAAAGGTCAGAATTCCTGATTTGTCTCTTCTGAAATCGCTGGAGAATAAAATCCCCCAAGGTCTCAAGCCATAGGCAAGAAAGAAATAGCAAGTATAAACTACTTCTATGTGTTAATGAATACAAATTACCACGCTGGGTGCCCATCTCTATATTTCCATCTGGTGTCAAAGATACGGCTGGCACTTAGATTAAAAATAAAGTATTCAATATGGCACTATAATTATCCTTCTAAAACCGACTTTCAAAATAATCAGGATAAATTCAGCCTGACTCCAAAACACCAGATATTTATTCTGTTTGTATTTTTAAAACTTTAAGTAACTAAATTTTCTCAAAGTGATCACACAGAAATATATAACACATTCTCTAAAGGAAATAAATTCCTGTTGTCACTTAAAAATCACAAAACATTCTTCAATTTCTTATCCTATTATTTTACAGAAGGTACAGTGAAATGATACTATTTACAAATCTACACAAATTCAAGATATTCTTTTATATCATTTAAAACACCTTAAACTATATTTTACATGCACCTCCTTTACTTTATGCTTAGTTGCTTCAGTCATGTCCAACTCTTTGCGACTCCATAGACTGCAGCGCACCAGGCTCCTTTGTCCATGGAATTTCCCAGGCAAGAATACTAGAGTGGGTTGCCATTTCCTTCTCCATCCCATACTTTATACTATACATGATTTGGGCTTCCCTGGTGCTCAGAGGGTAAAGAATCAGCCTGCAATGCGGGAGACCTGGGTACAATCCCTGCACTGGGAATTACCCTGGAGAAAAGAATGCCAACCCATTCCAGTATTCTTGCCTGGAGAATCCCATGGACAAAGGACCCTGGTGGGCAATGGTCCATGGTGTCACAACTAACCACAGCACAGCACATACATGACTTGGGGATATTATATATTTATACCTAGATACTGCTCTACATATAAGAAGTACAACATCATAGACACCATTCTCTATAGTCAACTTGAGGGATCATTCCAAGATTTTGGCTATACATGATCTTATATTTTTAAACCAACTTAGGACCCAACTCCCTCCATACAAGACTCTTCCACAATCAGCTGCAGTTTTCTTATAAGACATGTAGTAGAAATTAGAGCAAGAATCTTCTTGAAATCTCAGAGGGGGGAAAAAAAGAATAACCTTCACCAAAACCGGCAGAGGTATCAGGGTAAGACAGCTCCAGCACTTGCCCACTCCTCTGGAACCATGGTTTCCTTCCAGGCAAAACCATCCTAGAGCCAATTTGAAAATAAGATGGTTTACCCTTTTCTAAAGTCTTCTAACTTTTTCCCTCATGTCAGTGTTACACACTTCATAGCAACATTCTTCAATGAGGTTGCTAATGTTCCAGGCCACCTTCTCTGAACCCTCCTATGTCGCCCAACCAACAACCCTTCCCACTTCCCTTTCTTCTAGCTAGCAAAACTCAGGCCTTGTCCACCTTCCTAGGCTGTCCATGATCTCCAAAGGAGGCTGGGCTCTTCTCCAGAACCGAGGTGAAATATAATGGGTCAGAGCTCATCACCATGGTGATAGTTTTCCCAGGGCCCATTCCCAGTTGAGCCATGGAAACAATTCTGGCCAAGGAGATGTGAGTGGTAGTTTCTATTTTTTTTTTTTTTTTTTTTGAGTAGTAGTTTCTAGATAGGTTTTCCTCAGGCTTTAAGAATGCAGGACAGGTACAGTTTCTTTTTCACCTCTCTGGATGTAGTTATACAAAGACTGGAAGTCACTGAGCTGGTGAATCAACCAACCTTGGAAACACCTACTTCCAGGACATTTGTTACGTGAGATAATAAATAAACCTAGAGTTTAAGCTGCTTCCACTTGAGTTCTATGTCACCTACAACCAAAAACTTCCAAATAATGCACTAGCTAGGTGTGTCTTGAATTTACTTTTGCTACAGCCTAAGTCTCTGACAATGAACATGAAAGACAGAACCAGCCAATCTGTAAAACTGGAAGAGGACGTTTCCTTTATTGCCCAACTGGCTCCTTAACAAAGAGGAGGTATTATTGATTATCTGGAAACATCATTCTGTCTTTGGTTGAAATTATCTTGTATCTCCTTTTTCCAAGATGAATACTTCTTCCATAAATTTGATGTACCTGTTTAATACGGGGGGAGGAGATTTCTGATTACCATAATCTTACTGATTTATGAACCATAACAACCTAATCCTACATTATCTCCGTTGAGGGCAGACTAAAAGAAATACATTTAAACCAACAGAATGTAGTTCACATATAAAGATGATTTTCCATAGAGAGGATTATAGAGACAAAAATTCTCCAGGGACAATGTGAAATCTCCTTGATGAAAGTCTTTAAAAATAGATTATCCATGTAGCTGTGAAGCTTTAGGCACTATATTTGGATTATATGACAATTCACTATCTCTGCCAAGCCTATCTAAAGAGAAAATTTATCTTCTTTCTAAACAGAAATTTAGAAAAACATCTGAGAGTTAAAATAAAAGAGAACTAAAAACTTCCTAATCCCAAATTCTAGGACAGTTATATTTATCATACACATATGCAAATCAGTTCTTACAGCAAATTCAACTCATCATATTAAGGATCAAAAAGGCAAACAGTATGATCGAAATCCTACTATGTCTCAATTTCTATAAAACCCTGACAGTGTCATTTAAGAGCCTTACTGGCTAGAAAATGTCAGTGACTAATTTAACTAAGAGTTAACCTATTTAATTAAAAAGAGAAACAAAACCACTCAGTAGATTAAAAAGAAACAGTATATATGTATCAGAATAAAACAGTTTCTACTCTCTAGCAATTCTATAATGAAAAGAATAAAAATTTCTTAACATTTTTAGATGTAAACTTTACCGCTAATGCTAAATATAGACTGTCCCATAAAAAACACCATTTGAAATATTTAAGATTTATAGCTACAGGGCATTAAATCCCCATTCACGTTTATAATGACCAATAACTTTGAAAAGCAAACACAAATAAGTGTTTACTTCTCCAGGGAAGTCATAAAATTTGCTGGCATAATGTGTGGTGAATAACTGGTCTTTGGCTTAGCAAACTAAGACATAGATTATCTGTCACCTGCTCACACAGGAGCAAAACAAGGATGGATGGTATGGTAAAGAATGTGAGTCTCAGAAGTCTAGCCTATTGTTATGATGACTTTTATAGAAATTAGAAAAAGCACCCTTTCCAGGTGATTACAGGCCACCAGATGCCTAGCTTGGGAAACAGACAGTTCTTCTGCACACACAGAAAAGGGTGTCTCTCTACTTGGCATCATTACACAGTTTACATCTTACACAATTATACACAATGGCACCAAACTTACCTTTGGGTGGTCCTGTCCAAGCTGACAGGAACTTCCTTGTCTTCTAGGAATGGAGGAAAGTAAGTCTCATTCTTTCTTTAACAGACTCAACTACCAAAGCCCTCCCTCATTCTTAAAAAGTTGGAGGCTGCTGAAGTTCCATTAAACTGGGTCCCATTCTCACTAAACAGAGAAAGGGGGAAAAAAATTCCCCAGAGAGACCAAGCAAGTGAGACTTTTATAGATTTATTTTTCAGATGTAAAGTATCATATCTTTACTTTTTAAGCATAGTATTTCATAGTACAGACTTCAGCTTTATTGAAAATATCAACATATCAGAATGCATGGTTATATATATATATATATATATATTTACTTTAAATGCTTTGTACTTTTCAAGGGAGGGCCTGTAACTACAAAGGTTTAAGGGGACTATAGAGCCACTCTTATCTTTAAAATAATGTCTTCCTTTGTTTACTTAAACTTTGCCTTTGAAGATTTATATTAAAAACAGATTGTAACTATCACAAAGACTGGGCTTGACATAAGGCCAACTAAGAGAACAAAGTTTTAGGGAGTCTTCTGGGATAGAAATGCAAGACTTAGCCACCTACTCAAACTAAACATACCAACTCAGTATTAAAAACAAATGAAAAAATGCTACCTTGCTCTTTAAAATTAACAATTATTTACATATTAGGAAGTTATTGGTCCTCCAAAAAAAAAACTATGCTTCAGTATAAAAAAGTATAAAAGAGAAATTATGCAAATATATGCACACAGAAACCTACCTACTTATTCTAAAGTCAAACCTTTGGTACTTTAGAATAAAATAAAATATAAATCATTATTGTTTATTGAGAATGGCTACAGAAGCCTTTCATGAGCTAAGAGGCAAAAATGTTAGGGATTCTCTGCAGTGGGATGGAGATTCTGCCAGCAAAGAAGGGGAGTAGCTGAGAAAGGCTAAGCTGAGTCACCACCTGCTCTGACTTCTGACCCCTCATTTCTTTAACTTCAGGACTTTCCCAGGTAATTATAAAAAATCTACCTACCAAGGTACCAGCATAGAGTTTTCAAAAGCAACATGTCACGGGACATAGGGACACAATCATCAAAGAAGAAACTCCATCTCTTGCCGACATGAGAAAACCCGGCAGTGTCCACCTAACAATGCTATCTGCACTTTATTGCCCAAATTTAAGATATGGAGAGCTTCAACTGGAAACTGACAGCACAGGCTTTGGAGGTAAATAGGTCTAAGTTTGAATCCCAGTTTCAAATCCTAGTTTCACCTCTTAGGAGCTGTGGACAGTCCTTGGGCTAACTTCTCAGAGCCTTAATTTCTACTTATGTAATAGTACCTACATCAAAAAAGTGTCATGATCACTAAAATTTGATAATATATATAAAGTACTTAGGCTTCCCTAGTGCTGGTAAAGAATCTGCCTGCAATGCAGGAGACTGGGGTTCAATCCCTGGGTCAGGAAGATCCCCTGGAGAAGGGAATAGCTACCCACTCCAGTATTCTTGCCTGGAAAGTCCCACAGACAGAGCAACCTGGAGGACTACAGTCGATGAGGTTGCAGAGAGTCAGGACTGAGCAACTAACACTTCACTTTCATAAAGTACTTTAAATAAAGTACCAGTACATAAAGTACTGGTACATAAAGTACTGGCATATTATACACATTCAATAACTGTCAACCATTATTATTATTATTATTACCATGAATACTGATTTCTTCACTTCTTCTCTGATCCAGAAATCCCACTTCTGGAAATCCACCCTGGAGAAATAACCCAAACTACAGTAAAAGCACAACAATACTTATTACAACCATATTTACTGTTTACAATGGTGAAAAGTCAGAGGAATCTAAACGTATACCAATAAGGAAGCAATTAAGTAAATCATCAAATATTCAGTAAAATATTACTCCATCACTAAAAAATACATTAGAAATATAACAAAGAATTATGGAGCAAAATAACTGAGTCTATGCAAAGTGGAAAAAATCCAAGATTTAAAACTATATGTATATCATTATAACAATGTAAAATAATATCTTTAAAACATATAAAAAAAGATGAACAAGTAATACACCAAAATCATAATAGTGGATGTGAGAGAATAATAAAATTTGGAGTGATTTTTTTTTCTATATGATAATGTAGTCATACTACTTTTATAATCTTAAAATTATTATTAAATATGTTTAATTTGCTGCATTTACTTTAATATCCATTAAATAATTATTAAAATGGTAATAAAAATTAAACCACAAAAATATATTACTGAAGTAGTTCAAAATCAAAATAGAAATTAAGAATAAAACAAATGCTTCAAATATTAACATCCAAGTTAAAATATTTTTAAAAATCTGAGTCCCTATTGAACTATGTGCTTACATTTAAACTGGAAAGAGCCTGGGAAACATTTTCATCTGAGACTGAATAATATACATATTTTTAAATTTAAAATAAGTGTCAGTGAAATGAAATCATTTAAGATATATAAAGATACCCTGTTGTTTTTTAAGTCTTAGAAAAGCTATACTTCATAACAAAACCTAAATTATTCCCAGTAACAAAGTAAAACAGTAATAAGTGCCTTTCTATTTGAATAAATCAAATATTATATACAATGCCTATTTTCACTGTTTTAAAATGTGTCCATTTAGATAAGGTATGACAGAGATAACGTTTTACAAATTGGGGTGCTAAACAGTCAACAAACATTTTATGAATCTCAGAAAATGTCTAAAGATAACAGAAAAAAATTTAGAGGCGAACTCACACTATTTTCACTATTGCCCAAATGTGCTCGCCCATCTATGCCATCTCTATGTCGACGGTGCCACACTGGGAGCCCTGGCAGCAGCCTCGCTACTTCAGAGGGTCTCCCATTCAGCTTTCCCCCCTTCAGCAATGACCCACACCCCAGGGTTTCTCTTCTCTGCTCTGGCCCAGCCCTCCTCAACTGACACCTCCCGCAACACACACACACCCTTTCTATCTTATTTATTCGTGGGGGTTTAGTTGCTAAGTCATGTCTGACTCTTTGCAATCCCATGTACTATAACCCGCCAGGCTTCTCTATCCATGGGGATTCTCCAGGCGAGAATACTGGAGTGGGTTGCCATTTCCTTCTCCACTCAATCCTCTATATAGATTAGAGGGATTAGGAGACCACGGATTTAAAAGCCATGCCTTTGCTCAAAAATATCTATGGTTCTCCATTATCCACAGCACCTGAGCCAGGCTCCTCGGCGTGGCTGGCAGTGTCAGGGCCAACAACAGTTCCAGCGGCATCTCCAGCCCCTCACCTGTGCAAGCCGCGAAGTCCAGGCTAAACTTCCTCAACCTCGAGCCCTAGCACGGCTGTCGCTGTGTATCTTGTCATTGTAAGGAATCACAATTTGTGACCAATAATGGCTCCAGTTCCAAAACTGATGAATTATTTACTTTTTAAACTAAGCTAGAAAGGATTCAGGTTTATTCCTATAATATCTCCTCATTTAACTGCAATCAGAAACAGGGATGGAATTTCTGCTAGAATGCTGTAAACTGCCTATAATTCTGGGTTCCCCATGGAGGGATGTTACACATGAAATCTTATCTGTCACATGAGTCAGAAAGCTGTTCCAAATCAAGGCTCCTCACAGAGTGGCCTCACCAGAGGCACCTTCCACTTGAAAAGGGAACAAGAAGCCTGCCTCACTTCAAATTGTGGCCAACAACTAAACTTTAAAAGCCACCTTTCTGCTCATAAAAAGCAAGGGGAGGGGGACAGAAGGACTCCAGAGGTAACCAGATACTAAGAGAAGAACTTTTTTTAGACTCACTCTACTCCATCAAGATGGAGACAGCTTATTAGCAGGTTGGAGGCCAAGAATTTCATTTTCTGGATTTTCCCCTCACAGCACTGATATGAAGTTTCTTTTTTAAACAAATATACTTAACTTTAAAAAACCGATGATCTAAAAAGCAATATAAAGTATATCATAAAATAGAAGGTATTTAAATAAAGAAGAAAATGTGTGGGCTTCTGGATCACAGCAGATGGGGAAAGCCTGCTCTAAACAAACAGAGCCACCTGCCTTTCTTCTACTGTGCCTGCATTTTAAGTCTATACCACTTGCACACTTTTTCTTTCACCTGTTATGCTATCTTTTCATTCTCCCTCCACCCAATCCATTTACTAAAACGGGAGGATACAGTCAAATGTCAGTTCCTTTACAAAATTTTCCAGGACTCCCCAACCTCCCTCAGTCAGGCCAACACTCTCTTGCAGGTAGCCCAACTTCATCTTGTAGTTCTGCTATTTCTTTAAAAAAAAACTCATCCCTTCAAGCAGATGGAATGCTCCCTGAGGGCAGAGAATGTACTGATTCATCTACGGGTATCACAGAGAACATAACTCTTATTTGCCGCAAGCTGCAGACTATACACAAAATGCATGTTTAATTAAACTGAATTTCTAAACAATCTTTTCAGAAGATGCAACAAAGTCAAACGTCAGGATCCTACATTCACCTACAAACAGCCACTGAGCACAGGACAGGGGTGGATTATTAAAGGGAAAGTGCCTCCCTCTTTGGAGGCAGAAAGGTTAACGTGCCATTGAAAGCCAAAACAATCTGAATTTTCTCTTAAACCATAAGGCATTTGTCCACACTAAATCTACAGGCTTCTAGTATGTCAATAATGTGGGAGCCCAACATTTACTAACAGCAGCAGTAATGTCTGAAAAGCAGATCATTCATTGTGCCACTTATAATTTATTTATTTGGAACTAGTATGTCTTATTTCATAAATATATAATGAAACACATAAACACATATACCACAAGATAAACTGGCATATCTAAAAGGAGAAAGAAAAATAGGGCAAAAGAAAGGTAAACATAGGAACTATAAACTTTCCTGGGAGTGAGCCTCAGCTGATGTACCAAATTAATAAAATTCTCTACTCTTGCTAGAGGTAGGTCAGAGGTTTGGCTCTAACACTTCTGGCAGCCAACAAACACAGGATAAGCCAATCATGATTCAGCATCCTTATGATAAAAACAAAAGGCTCTCACCGAATTCTTCCTCCCTTGGTCCTTATCAAGAGAATACTATCTAATGTAACGAAGTCCTCAATGACATCCTGCAGTTGATCTGTCAGAGCATTCTGGAAGACCATCCTTCATACTAATCTTCACAGGCAAATGCCAGCACACACATCAGTAAATGCAAAATGACAGAGAAAAAGGTGATCAGGGCAACCGAGGTACACTGCTCCCTGCAGGTCTAGATCTATCAGAAACAGATTTTATTCTATCTAGACTAACCTAAAATCCAGAGGTTTCAGGCATCCAATTCTCTTTGAAATTATAAACAAAACTTGATGCTCATGTCCATCTTTCTGGGGGATATGTCTATGGTTTCATAACATCTTCAAAGGGAAGCATGACTTAAGAAAAGATAAGAACCACTGATCTAAAGAACCAGACTGCATATATCCTTCAGGCAACCGTTCATAAGCAGTTTTTCTTCTGAGCTTCTAAGAAGTGCTAAGCCTGAAGACTATAGCTTCTGACAAGCATCTGAAGTATAGCTTCTCTCTGAAGTCATGTGTGGAACTCTAAGCTTAAACCACTGGCCAAATTGTGTGTTAATTGTATGATACAATGATACATGACTTTGAATACAGTAATGCCCATAAGCATACAGAGTATATAACAATTATTCTTCTACACAGTTTCAGCCATGAGCATTGACAAAGGTGCCTCAAAGGATCAGTGGTATTTCTTCTAGTTAATATAAAAAGTTTAAGAACAAAAAACACCTTTTGCCTGTGAATAAAAATTACAGATAAGTGCCAAAAACAATTTTCCTAGATAAACAGTATTTTATAATCTTATAATAACCTTTCCACATTAGTTGATACAATCTACACTTTTTTTCCTTTTTGTTGCTTTAACTTGCATTATACAGCAAAACAGTCGCTGCCTTGACTTTAGACACACACACATAGAGTCAACCATCTACCCATAGTATGGTGGTCAGAATGTCTCAAGGGCCCAAGGGCATCAAGTGAGAAAGCCGGCCCATAGAAACGCTAAAAAAAAAAAAAAAAGGCTCATTAAGACAGCATCTGTCTAGAAGCCACAGCCATCCTGAGTCTGGTCCTCAGCATAACGAGTCCAGAGACATAGCTTTGTCAAAAATAAACAGTGACTAGACTCAAGAGAACTAACTCATGTTAACTTAACTCATAAGAGGCTAAAGTACAAATCAGAATACCAATTTACCAATTAACCATAAAGAATATTCCTTTTTTACTTATCAGAAAATTTTCACCTGAAGCCAGGATGCTACTTCCCCAATGCTAGGATACCTGAAATTCTAAATAAATAATTGGTTCACCAAAAGTTAGAACAAGCAGTACTAGAAAAGTTTGGTGGATACCTAATGAAGTATCTATATCCAATATACAACTTTCTAATGATCAAAGTTGTGGCTTTCATGGGTAGAATCTCTTTTCTTCTGTTGAATACTGTTGCCCTAATACTGTGGACTTCTTGGTATCCAAGCTTTCCTCTTTCACATCCTTCTATCATCAAGTATTTTTCTAGACAGGCTATTAGACAACTGATGAAGGTGAACCTCACATGCATTATTATCCATATTTTTCAGACTAAAAACTCCCAGATAAAGTTGCTTAAGCAAACTTGCCAGAAGTCACAGACAGTTTAAAGCAGAGCGCAGATTGAAAACACATACATTTAACCTTGCAGTAAATGAAGCTTCAAGGTGTCCTTCCCAGGGTCTCTGACCTCCCTATTTGATTAAAATGACAATGTTCCAATAAGACCCTAACTATAACCGCAAGTATACCATAACTATAATTCCTGGTATACAGGTCTATCTCTCTCACCAAATTGAAACTCTTTGAGGAAGGGAATTGTATCTCATTCATCAGTGTATCCCTAGTGTGATATCTAGTTACCTAGGTAAATACGCAAATAAATTTGTCCACTGGTTTAACATAAAGACTATCAAACTGAAGGCCTTGAATAGCCACGCAGTCTTAGGAAAGTCACAACTTCTCCTGCCATCAGTAAACATACCATCTAAAAAACAGAATGAAATAGATATACAGGGTGGCTGAGGTTCTTTCTAAAAGCACTACGATTGAAGATGGGTCCTGATTTTTAGTAGCCTATCTTATTAGTCTGAATTATTATAAATAAATTAAATTCCTCATTTATCTTCTATACTATACTACAGACAATACATAGTTATATACACAGAGTTCAGAAAAAGCTTCCTCTTTTCTGAACCATACCAAAATCAAACAGTGGCACCCTCCTCTGGTGAATATTAAAGGAGTTAAACCACACAGAAGACAAGATTTAGATGGGGGGATTTTCTTTGAATGAAAGAAAAAGCAAGAGAGAAGCTACCTAATATTATTTGCCATCACATTCCCAATAGCAATTAAATAGCTCCTTTTTATAACTACATTTTGTCCTAAAACAAAGCCAAAACGAATGAACTGGCTACAGTCTGTACAATGTCATACAGAGAACAATTATTCTATTTTTCAGAGTACTGATAATACTTATTATTTTGCAGACAGCAAACTTTTTAATGGAAGGCACAATGAAACTCATTTCATAGTCTGGCTAACGATGATCTCCTTTATTATTTAAAAATTTAATGAAAAGCCTTATACAGGTAAAACATTTACAGTTAAATAAAAGCATTTATTATGGATCTTTTCTGAATGGTATATCTACCAGAAGATAATACTGAATTTTTCAACCTGAAATCTGTTGGAGTCTTCAACATTCAAGTTTTAGAATATCAACTTGGAAGAAAAGTTTAAAACACCCCACTCACTTACATGTTCAAAACATAACAATACAGCACACCCAGAGAAGCACAACCCAGAGTTTCACAACATTAATACTACATCCAGACCTTTAAATTAATAAAACTGTACTTTCTAAGACAAGAATCAGAACTGCCAACAATTTTAATGTAAAAGTATGTAATAAACATAATTTTTATTAAATGATTTATAAGAATCGAGGCACAGTGGAAACCTACATTACCATATGTAAAATAGATAGCCAGTGGGAATTTGCTATATGACTCAAGGAACTCCAGCCAGGGCTCTGCAACTACCTAGAGGGGTGGGATGGAGAGGGAGGTGGCAGGGAGTCTCAAGAGGAAGGGGACATATGTATACCTATGGCTGATTCATGTTGATGTTTGGCAGAAACCAACACAATTCTGTAAAGCAATTATCCTTCAATTAAAACAAATAAATATAAAACCAAATTTTTAAAAAAGAAGACATAAAATGAAAATACAGACATTCTGACTCAAACCAGGAAACAAATCAATCATTATATTGGCAACCTCCTCCTTCAGATATGTTTTTACCCAAGTACACAGTGGCCCTTCCCTCAATTAACTTCACATCTTGGCCCTTCCCTCTGTTAACTTCACACCTTTCACCTACTCAAAGGAAAAGAACCCCAAACTATATAAGAGGCTACAAAATTCCAATCCGTGAGAAAACTCCATTTTGAAACACAGAACACAGAAAGGGCTAGGGTGGATGAAAAATCGCAAAAATTTATTTCAGCTCTACCAAATAAACTTTCCAACTATTAGTAAGTTGTCATTCCTGACAAAGTTGGTTCCACCAGGCAGGCAGATGCAGTAAGTCGTAAAGATGAGCGGAGTGGTGGCTGAAGTGACTTGGTACCAAAAGAGACAACCAGCTAAGAGCTCTCTCAGTGTTCACCAAAAACAAAGAACAAGCTTGAAAGAGAATTCCTGCTACAGCCCACCCAGTGAGCATAAGCTCCAAGAAGAGAACGAGGGGAGGGCTGGACGGAGTAGGGGGTGGAGGGGAGTGATGAAGAAGGGGTGGCAAAGGTGGGGGGAGGGGCGGGGATACGAGTAAAAAAGCACGCTTAAAAAAGAAAGTATGCAGCTAAGAAACTCCATTCCAAACTGCCAGATTGAGATGGGGTGGCTGAACCACGTTCACCACTCACTTCGTCTGGCCGATGCCCAAGGACCAATGCCAGTTCTCGCTCCGACCTCCAGGAAATCTGAGCCCCGGCAAGCAATCAGGATGCCGCGGAAATGCTGGAGAGGAACCTGAACCTCCCTCTAACCTCAACTCTTGCCCCCGCATGAACCCCCGAATAAAAGAATTCAGAAGCAGGGAGACGTCTCCGTCCCACGCCGGCTCAGAGGATTTCGCAGGGATGAAATTTGGGTACCGCTACCTCTGCGGGCTTTGCCACCTCTTCTAAGGCCAGAGGGACCTCGGTCCCGCGCCTCGATCCAGCTAAAAGCGGCTGGCCAGCTAAGCGCTGCTGTCAAGTGGCCGGATTGCACTTGCAAAGTTAACGGAATTAGGAAGGAGCCCAGCGCTGCCCCCTCGGGTTCCTCCTCTGGGAGATGGAGATGGAAAGGACACCTCTTCCTCCATCCTCACTAAGCCCTCACTGACTCGGCTCTGCAGATGTTATCTTTTTCCTAACGAGAATCAAAGATACCTTATTCCTCCTTTGTGCCTAGTTCGGGTTCCAACCCATAACAGGGGCGCTGAGGCCCTGGACCAAAGTTGACAGTAGAAACCATTAACTCTCCCAGGAAAAGTAGCACAGTCATTTGCTGCGTTCTGGCCTTGAAAAACTTCCTAAATTATGAGTTATGCATGATCCTCCCTCCCCCGCATAGGACCCTCTGTACAAGAGGTCTGAATCCGGAAGTGTTTTTGACAACTTGGTCACATTTGGAAGTAGTGGCTCTGTCCAACCCACCCCCAGGTAGGTCATCACCACGCCCCTCGCACCCAGTCCTACCGGCTGCGCACACAACGTCCTGTAGTACACACACACACACACACACACACACACACACACTCAAAGTCTCAGAGAATTCCTACCTCGCCCCCGTGCCCGTCGAAGATCCCGAAGATAGAGGGGTGCGTCTTGTTGGCTAGGTCCGTAAGAACTTCGAAACGGTCCTCCATGTGGTCTCTCCGACCCTGGATGGAATACACCGCCACATTGTGGCTCTTGAACTCCCAGGTCTTGGAGAACTCAGCCTCCAGCACGTCGAGCCCCCCCAGTCGATCGTTCTGCATGATCTCGGCCACCTTGCCCTTCACCATCTTCACGGCGTCCCGGCTGGACTTGACGATGGTCTTCACCTCGTCCGTGTGGAAGAAGTAACTCCACAGAGCCAGGCTGATGCACAGCAGGAAGAGCGTCTCGGGTCTCAGCAAGAAGTAGCGCATGATGCGACCCAGGAGAGACAGCAAAGTCATTGTATCCTCTATCATTTATTATCGCTAGAGCCCCAACCACCAGCAGCGACGCGCGCCCCGAAGGCTGGCTGGGTCCCGGAGCACTGCGGGGACAGCCCGCGGGGAGGGAGGCGGAGCAGCAGCCGAGGGTAGGCAGGGGGGAGGAGGCTCACGGAGCCGGCCGGGAGGCGAACGATCCGGCAGCTCCGAGCCGGCCCGGCGAACAGAGGCAGTTTCCCTTTTGTCTCCCGGCCTCGGCGGCCCGGAGGCTAGCGCCCAGCGTACCGGCGCCGGTGCCCGCCGCCTGCTACCCCTCCCTACGCCCCTTTGTGAGGCGACGGCTGCAGCGGCCGAGACGCCGGCGGTGGCACAGCAGTCGCGGGTGCCGGGGCTGGACGAGAGGAATCAAGTTTAAGTTGAACCGGGCGGGTCTGCGGCGGTGGGCTGGAGAGTTTCTGGGCGCCGACGCCCGCGCGGCCCCTCGGCTGGGGCCCCTCGCCGCTCCCGGGAGCGATCTGCAGGTGAGGAAGAGCTAGGCAGGAGAGCCCGGCGGGCGAGGGATGCACGTCCCCTCGGTCGCCGCCGCAGGGGAGCGCACAGCGGGCCAACCGCTCCGAGTCCTTCAGACAGGCCGGGGGGAGCCTCAGAGAATAAAACTTTTGCGGGAGCCTGGGCAGAGGCGGGGGTACCTGGAGCCGGGGACGCAGCAAGAACGGCGCGGAGCCGCAGGCGGCCGGCCAGGCTCTGCCTGCCTCTCCCCAGCACCTCCCAGCTCCGCTCGGCTCGGCTCGCGCGCTCCCTCCTCGCGCCGCCGCTCGCGCTCGCCCCGCCCCGCGCGCGCTCGCCCCGCCCCGCCTCGCTCCGCCCCCTGAGCCGGGACTAGAGGCCTGGAGGTGCTCGAGCCGAGCTGTCAAAGGCCGAGGCCGCTCTGCCGCGGCTGGCGCGCTTGCCGCCGCCGGAGGTCCGGACGAACCGAAGGGGAGGGAAGGGGTGCGTCTGCAGCGGAGCTCGAGTGGATGGTCTTGTGTGCCTCCTATGCGAGCTCTCAGGACAATATAAAACTGACCCTGGTGGTCTGATCGGTGGTTTTCTGGGAGCCACGGCTACCGGCTGGAAAGCAGAGGGTCGCACGTGAGCGTCCCCCCCTCCGGCTGGCGGCAGGGTAGTGCGGTCCCCGCCTTGCCAGGCATAAGGCAAGCGAGAAGGGACGCACTTCTTGCTCGCAAAGCGAGGCAGAGAGGCTCGGACCCTTGGTTTTTTGTGACAGAGGCCTACCAGGATCTCCCGAGAGTCTGAGAGAGATCGTCGGACATAAAAGGCTTCTCTCGACGAGAAAAGATCGAAAACAGCAAGATATGAGGACTCAGAGCCACGTGGAAGTGCGTTCTGATAATAACCTCGGGAGAGTTGAGTATGGGCTGGCCCCTCTGCGAGTCGCAGCCCCTGGAGTGGGGACTTAGCCACGAAGGCCTTTCCGGAGTCGTAACCCTTCCACAAAGAGACACAGAGTCAGCTAGAATACCGAAACAAGGGAGCCTTAAAAGAAAATATTGTGTTGCTATCCCTGTCCAGGAAGGCGAGTGCTGATCGGCAGCTTCCAGTCCGACAATAGAAGCTGTCTGATTCCCAACCCAGCCAGAGGCTGTCTCCGCAAGCACTCCTGACTACGTTTTAAAAAAGTAAAAGGAATAAAACACTGGAGGAAAATACACCAAAATGTTAACGATGATTAACTACAGTAGTAAATTGTGGTTTTCGTTTTCTGATTTGAACTTGTGTCTGCTTTCTACAACTTTTCCAACGATTTTACAAATGTCATAGATTGCCATCTTAACCAGAAAAAAAAGGAAACTTTGACATTTCAATGACATATACAACATGATCTCAATTATATACATATGCATAGAAAAGGAAGGAAATGGGAAGAATTGTTAACATTGTGCTATTTTTGACAGCTCAGATTTGGTCTCTTGTTCTAATTTGCACTTTATGGTATTTTCCACATGATAAATAGAGAAATTAAGCAGTTTAGAAATGAATGAGATCATTCTGTTCAAAAGTCATAAGTCATGAAGTTCAAAAATGAGATAATGAATTCAAAAGCCTTCAGGAACTATAAAGCAAAGGTAATACACTAGTGTTATAATGAAGATAAGTTTATAATATTTCTTGCTGTAAATTAGCAAATGGATTTAGGGTGCATTATGAGTCTCTCTGTATGAATCTATTTTTCTGTGGCAAAGGCAACTTGCAGGTAAATTGATCAAGACTTCAAAACTACAAGTCAAACCAGGTACCAGGGGAAAAAATCCCAAACCTAGGAGTCCATCCAACCTGCCCGTAACATTACTACATTGATGACAGCAGCAGACATTCATGAGAGGAGGCATACCTAAACAAAGAAGAGAAAGGACTGTACTGGTCTCTCTGGATGTTAAATAACAAAAGAAAGGTTTGACTTGATTACAAATGTAGATATCCTGCAGGTTCTTTGGAGGTTTTCTATGACATTTACCTCTAAGTAGTTCATGTATGCATTCATTTGTGTGTAAATCAATAAAACAATTTTTCAAGTGGACCCTAAAGGCATTTTCTTATTTCTATTAAGAAATTAATCTAGTTTACAGAGTGATTTTGTAAATGTCCTAAGTAAGCTTTTTGTTAATTTACTGTGAATTTTTTTAATCTTTATAAAGCCATTGTTTATTGTATGACAGATCTGGGAACCTTTAGGAAATTAATATTTGAAATTTATGTCTTTTTAAAATTTTTATTGGTATATAGCTGATTTACAAGGTTGTGTTAGTTTCAGGTGTACAACAAATTGAATCAGTTATGAAGTGAGGTGAAGTGAAATCGCTCAGTCGTGTCTGACTCTTTGCGACCCCGTGGACTGTAGGCCACGAGGCTCCTCCGTCCATGGGATTTTCCAGGCAAGAATACTGGAGTGGGTTGCCATATACATCTATCCATTCTTTTTAAGATTCTTCTCTCATATAGGTTGTTACAGAGTATTGAATAGAGTTCCCTGTGCTATACAGTGGGTCTTTTTTGGTTATCTATTTTATATATAGTGGTTGGGAAGATCCCCTGGAGGAAGGCATGGCATCCAGTATGCCTCCAGTATTCCAGCCTGGAGAATCCCCATGGACAGAGGAGCCTGCGGGCTACAGTCCATGGGGTCGCAAAGAGTCGGACACAACTGAGCGACTAAGCACACATGGTGTGTGTATATCTACCCCAATCCCTCAATTTATCCCTCCCCCTGTGAATTTTCATATGTATTAAAAATAAATAAGACTTTTCTCTAGTGACAAATTTTAGCTTATTACTTGAGATTATAAAGGTTCTTAATGTATATCAACTTGTTGCCATTCTCATAACAGTTCTATGAAGAAGATAGAAGAGCTACTATCTCTGTATTTACTACTATCCCTGTATTTGTAAATACAAGGAAGATGAGGCACAAAGATATTAAATAAATATCACAATTCAGCAAATATGAAACTGGAAACTCAAACTCACTTCTTCTGACCACCAATTCAGTACCCTAATATCCACTGATTGCTCAATGACACTGAGATGATGAGTCTAACTTTTATACTTCTCTAGTAACACTTCAGTAGATCTCTGTTATAGAAATCTCAAAAAGAATACACAGGTTCTTTTTCCACAATCCTGACTTAAATGTTCAGGATAAGCACTGCACTAGGAATATTTACTTCACCCATCAAGAATATTTGTGGGGCAGAAGACAAGTGCAAGTAAACTGTCCTTTGTCTTAATGTAGAAGTCTCAAGATTTGTTACTAAAGTAAAATGCTATGTTAATTTCACAGAGAAGAGTACCTTAGAACTTACATTACACAAATACAAATATATTATACAAATACAAATACATTATACATTATGCAAATACCATGTCACAATTAAAGTGACATGGTAATTAACAGAGAGCTAATTGCAACCTAGGCTTTCATGAGATACAATAATAGTGATAAATAGCTACCAGGTAAATACCCATTTTCAACTATGCAATTAACTCGTGTCAACCTTGCAGGTTTATAAAGAACATAAAATACGGTGTATTCTCAGGGGAAAAAAAAAAGAGTTGTAGCTCTTATGTTTAAGAATTCTTTCAAACAGAGCTTGGTAAATCTATTTCCTAATGTGATGTTGATTCATGATGTCCTCGTTTCTTTTTGTTTTTGCCACCTATTACAAAATTATAAAAATCAAATATATCAGCTAAGCCTCTGAGCAATGAGTGTAATAGAAATTTTCTGAAATCAAATTTAAATGAAACTTTTACAGACAGAGAAATTCTCCACACATTTCAAAATTTCCCAATTATCAGTTTGATTTGTATTCGTAAATTGTTTCTGCCATATGCATATAAATATGCACAGAGTATTGAGGACCCTCTTACTATTATTCCATCAATATGCATCTGTATATGTATAACCTTTTAAACTAGACATACAAAAGAGTGGGTCAGCTATAAATCGGCACTTACCATCTACTTCTACAAGGATTAGCTCATGTGCTGTTCAACTGCTGACCCTCAGCACCCCCTGAAAGGAGCTGGGGTGGGGGGTAACTGCCAGGACAGGAATTCAGATAGTTAGATATTTTAAGGAGCCAATTTTATGAGCTCAATTCTTGTATCTCCTCATATCTAGAAAAGCACTAAAATCCTTCATGGTGATGACTGTTCCTTGTAACTAGCAGAAAGCATCATGAGACTAGCAGAAACCTGCTGGAAAAAATACATGCTTGAATGCAAGTATTCCCCCTTCACCAAAACCACATATATGCTGACTTTCCTCCCTATCTCTTTAGAACAGTTTAGAACAGTTTCTCAGAGCTATCTGAGCCGCTGTCTCCTAGGCAGCCATCCACATTTTGCCCCAAGTAAAACTTAATTTGCAACTCTCACATTTTTTTAAGTGGACAAGTGGGTGAAAGTATAGTTATGAAGCACAACCGTGAGTACTATACGCATAAACCTGACCTAAAAACTGACCAATCTTTGACCAACATAACAAGCTCTTTCCCTATCCTACCTCCCTGCCTGTCCTCCACAGGTAGCTAGCTGCTAGCCCGAATTTTGTGTTTTATCATCCCCTTGTCTGCCCCACAAATAATACATTTTTTAGTTTTGCTTGGTTTTGAGCTTTATAAGGGTATCTTACTTATATACAGTCCTCTGGTACTTGTTTTTTTCACTCAGCGTTATATTTCTAGATCATTCCACATTATTACATATAGTTCAATCATGTCACTGCTGTATAATATTCTACCATGTGACCAATCTATAATTTATGTGTTCATTTTCTCTGGACATTTGAGTTCTAGCTTTTTGCTATCATGATCAATGATTTCATGAGTTATTTTTGTGTTAGCTCTCGGTGCATATGTGCAAAAGTTTCTCTAGGGTGTATAACTAAGAATTAAACTGCTGAATAGTTGGGAATGAAAATGTTCAACTTTACAAGTTAGAGGCAAACTGTATTTGAAAATGTATTGTTCCTGGATCAAACCTCCTTAATATAAAGGACCATTATTATAAATTCTATCTTAAAAGTGATTTTCAATATTGGTCCCTTCAGAAAATGCTTAACAATGATCATGACTATTAAACCATTTTAAATGTTCAAGTGCTTCTCAAACAACCTTTCTAGCTGCAAAATTTAACAATAGGGGCTTCCGAAGTGGCGCTAGTGGTAAAAAACCTGCCTGCCAATGCAGATGAAAGATACATGGGTTCGACGCCTGGGTTGGAAAATCCCCTGGAGAAGGAAATGGCAACCTACTCCAGCATTCTTGCCTGGAGAATCCCATGGACAGAGAAGCCTGGAGGGTGCCTGCTGGTGGCTCAGCTGGTAAAGAATCTGCCTGCAATACAGGAGACCTGGGTTCAATCCCTGGCCCAGGAAGATCCCCTGGAAAAGGTGCCCTTTACGAAATGAATCTGTTTCAGAAGTACAATTAAGAAAATAAATCCATCATTTAAATAAGTATAATAATATGTCAATCTGGACTTACAATTTTAATGTCAGGTGTTCTGTCAAACGAACCATGGTGTCAAAAGACATCAACCATGTTTAATATCATTTTATTTCACTGGAATCCAAAAGCACAAGGTCCTTTCCTACAACCCAATTTTTTATATTAATTACAGAGATATATTAAAGATACTTGTTAAAAAAATAAATAAATAAAGATACTTGTTTTCTGAAGATTTGTTTTGTACCACTGCACCAAGTCTGTTTACAAAAACCACATTTACCCTAAGAATCCTTCATCTAATTGCCCTAGGCTTCTCTATGATAATTTTCAAAGACGCTTCCTAAATTATAATGTTAATCTAAAGCATTACCTAAATTTTTTTATTCTAATTAGCACATATCAACTACATAGCTGATTGCAATAGTTGAATAATCCTGCTTAAAACCATCAAATGACTTCTCACCACTTTTAGAATAAAGACAAAAGTCTTAACTATGGCTTTCTTCTCCTTCTCAGCCTTATCCTGTGCCACCAGCTCCCTCAGCCCATCTACTTCAGCCGCATCTGACTTCTTAGAAGTCCTGTAGAGCGCCCAGCTTCCTGTTGACTGGGGCCCTTTATTCATGCAGTTTCGTTTAGCTGGAATGCTGGCCTTTCCCGAACCCACTCTCCCACCCACACTCCTCCTAGTTAACTATTATCCCTCAGATCTAGCTCATACTTCACTCTCTCAAGAGCCTTTCCTGACCACGTGGTCTAAGTGAGGTCCCTCCTCCCCTCTCTTATGGCGCCTTCAGAGTGTTCATCAAAGTTGTAAATATATATGTTGGTGAGTTTTAAAAATTAATGTCTGTTTTTGACATAAAAAACAGACTTTTGGTTGCAAAGGGGAGGTGGGGTCGGGGAGGAATGAGTTGGGATTTTGGGATTAGCAGATACAAACTACAGAATGAAAAAGCAACAAGGTCCTATTGTACAGGGAACTATATTCAGTATCCTGTGATAAAACATAATAGAAAAGAAAATAATTAGAATGCATATTATGTATAACTGAATCACTTTTCTGTACAGCAGAAATCAACACAATATTGTAAATCAACTATACTTGAATAAAATAAATTTTTTAAAAAAGTAATGTCTCTTTTCCCCAACTGTCACTACAGTTTATATGCTCCACAAGAGCAGATGTGTCTGCTTTCTTCTCCATTGCAACTCCGACACCTAACATGATGCCTGGCGCCAATTCTATGGAAGTCAAGCTGAAACCAATGAGATTTTAGCACCAGAGTAAAAGAAACGAGTGACCTCAAAGGTTGTGACATCCAAACATGAAGTGACTGCATTTAGGATTGATGTTGAAATCATTATTACCCTTTTGGGAGGAGAAAGGTGTCAGCAGACATAATTTAAGTGTAAAATATCACTTCGTTGTGATTGTAAACACTTACTGCTCAGTGAAAATATCTTTTGACAAGAATCCATGCTTGCTAGCTGAGACCTAATGTTTGAAGTTGAAGGGAAGATCTGATTGCTATGATTATATGTTTGGATCTAATTTTGAAATGCCTGTAACCTGAAAATAGAAATGTCCAAAGGTTTGGGACCTTAAAAGGGGAATACATTCTTACTTGGGATTCATCCTGAAGCAGGTGTGGTGCTCATGAGTGGTACTGTGAGCTGAGGGGACTGGAGTAGCTTCTGCAGAAAACCCAAAGGCCACAACACGACTTGAGTTCATTAAGTGAAATCTTTGTGCAACTTATGAGAATGTGCGTCATGCTAGGCAGTCTTCCTAGAGGGTCATCAGTTGCAATGAGCAGGAAGCCATCCAGAAAGTCTCATCAACTCAGGCTAGTCCACACTCAGCTAGAAAACAGAGAACAAGACAAGGCAGCATAGGTGTATTCCACAAAGCAGATCCCAATCAGCATTTTCCTGGTCGAGTACCTCTTGATTTCAGTGGTCTTTATACTCACAACGTTGTGCAGCCACCACCACTATTTAATTCCAGAACATTTTCTATCACCATGCAAGAAAACTTGCAGGCATTAGCTGTTGCTGTCATTTGCCCTCTCTCCAGCCCCTGTCAACCACTAATTTATTTTCTCTGTCTACATTTGCCTGTTCTGGACAGTCGATAAAAATGGAGTCATACAATATGTGGCATTTTATGAATGGCTTCTTTTACTTAGCATAGCGTCAAGGTCCACCCACATTGCAACATGCATCAATGCTTCATTCCTATTTATGGCTGCATAATATTCCATTGTCTGTATATACCCCATTCATCAATGCTGATGGACATTTGGCTGTTTCCACCTTTTGATATTTCTTGATTCTTAATGCTCAAGTTTTTACAGTGGCATATCTCTTGAAATAATGCTTTTCAATGATGTTTATATAAGAAAAATTTCCATCCTCAAAACTTTATACATTTTAAACAAATTATGTAGGAGGAAAGTAATGATGTATATTCCAAATAAAATTGGTAAAATGTCAGAATCACACATAAATGCTTTGAAAAGCATGTGGAGTATCAGTAAATGGGAGGTCCATCTGGGATATTGCTGGAACAAAACATCATAGTCACCCACAGTACATAAAGTTTATGGTTTAAAAAAAAAACAAAAAAAGCCTTGGCTTAGGCTCCTTAAAAGCAAAAACTAAAGACAAGCTCTCAAGTGCAAATACTTCATTTGCAGGGGTAGGGACTGGAGTGGGTGGGGGAGATTAAGGGAACATTCGTCTTAATCCTCCCACTCCAGGCAGTCTTTGGGGAGAACTGCTCCTAGCCGGCATTACCTAGAAGACAAAGTCCTAGCAGCTAGAGCAGACGGTGCCAGTCCACAGGCAAAGAATCTCAGGTGCTGGCTGCTGGAAATCAGCTAGTTGCAGGAAGGGCCAGGGAGGTGTGGGCAGTCACTGACTGTATTCTACTGTTTTAGTCAGGGTTCTCCAGAGAAATAGAACTAACAAAACCAATCTATGAGGATATATAAACATAAAAATTGGCTCACATGGTTATAGAGGCCAAGAAGCAGGAGGAAAGTGGGTGGTGTGAGTTCATGCTTCATTTTAGGAAATGCCTAAGCATTGACCAATAGCCATTACAGTTTTTCCCATTGAAAATAATGGCAATAGGACCTAGTTAGTGTCAGCTGCATGCATCATCTGATTGTAAGGATTCAAGTACCCATGTTCAGAGGGAGAGCCCTATTTGTATAATTAAGTCTTTACTGTTAGGTCAGATCCCATAATGGAGAAAGAGATATCCTTGTGCCCTGCTGTGGGTGGGCAGTTCTTCACTGAAACAGCCTGAGAGGAGCATGTCTGATGAGGATGGAAGCAGAAGGGCCATGACTCAGATGTGGCTGGGTAGAATGTATTCCTGAAACCCCTGTGCTGTAGCTTGCCGCGGTGCACTAAGCTACCCTTCACCCGCAAGCGTTTCATCTTATCTTCTGCTGAAAACGTTCTTGGGCCCACAGAAACTGGGCTCTGTCCAAATGACCATGGGAGCTATATATGAAACCACTTTGTCCTCTGAATTTTTAGGACAAATCACGGAGGCAGGTAAAGCAATTTATCAGCTACTGAGTAACTTTGTAAATCCTTAATAAACCATTTATAAAAGATCACTCCCAACAGTGTATTCATACAAGAAACATCAAAGCAAAAGATATTTTTTTTTCGATTTCCCAGGTTCTCAAACCCTTTCCCCATCTCAGAAAAAGTGAGGGCCACGACACACCCTGCCATGTCTGGCTGCGGGGCAGGGCTTCTCCGCCAGGCAACAGGTCCCCATGGCTGCTAATGACACTGGGAGTTGGGGTGGAGGGGCTGGGGCTGGAGGTGGTGGAAGAGGCAGCAAGGCAGCTCCGCAGTGATTCCAATACCCAGTCTGTGGCCATGAGACTGCACGTCTCTGCCAACTACCGCAGGACTAACCAGGCGCCCTGCGCTGAAGTCCACGGCTGAGATTGTGCAGAGGCCAGGCTTCCCTTGAGCTGCTCTCCTTGACAAAATTCTAAATCATTAGGGTTACAGGAACACTAAAGACCAAGACAGGCCCGATCCTGAGAGACAGGACTTCCCTGGCTGGTGACTTTGGCTCCAGGACCCACCGACAAGCGTTGCTGAACCTTCCTTGAACTACAGGTGACCTGGGACATTTCCACCTGCCCTTCTGTCTCCATCCTTGAGACTCACACCACAGGTAGATGTTCTCCCAGCTTATCTGCTTTCCTTCCCATTTTCTCTCACACAAATGTTTCCCTTAATAAAATCCTTTCACGTCAATCCTGTTTGGGTTGATTCTCGAGGACCTAGAATAACACACTTCCGCAGTTTATCACTACTGATTTAGATTCTTTTTATCCAGAATTTCTGGCATCGCCTCAGAAATAGAAAGCATATAATACTCCACGGTGCACGTTCTTCAGAATATTTCTCTAGCCAGGGGGCTGCTCTTCTATGAAGTTATCTGCTACTCTTTACAGCTTGCCCTCAAAATAAGCTCCTCCAGGCTTACCTCCTCAATTTTAATTCAACTGGTCAATACTTATTCTCTAACTGGTGCCATAGTCACAAAACAAAAAAAGGAAAAAAGGAGCAGTTGGTTTCCTCCACGCTTCCCTCTTTAAAGCAAGACAACCAAAACTACGTTTCTTTCTCTGTTACATTTTTGCTCACTGAGATTTTTTTAAATGTCTACAAAAAAGATGCCCAATGTGAGAGTTGCAAGTTAAGTTTTGTTTGGGGCAAAATGAAGACTGCAGTCCAGGAAACGACACCGAGCTCTGAGAGATTGCTCTGAAGAGTCAGGCAGGGAAGGTCACTATATAAGGTTTTGGTAAAGAGGGAGTTCAAAGGGCAGTTAATTACTTTGCACAAATTTTTCTGCTAGCCACCAGGAGCTGATGTCACCATGAAGGGATTTAGTGATTTTCTAGATGAAGATATGAAAGGATTGGGAGCATGAAATCAGTTTCTAAAACTATCCAACTATCTAAAGACCTGTTCCTCCAGATTCCACCAGAGTGTCTCACCCCACCCAGAACTTCCTCGGGGGGTGTTGAAGGTCAATACCTGCAGCAGCAAAGAGTTCAATCTCCGCAGTCTGAATGAATGAATGCAAGTCACTCGGATGTGTCCAAATATAGCCTGCCTGGCTTCTCTGTCCATGGAATTTTCCAGGCAAGAATACTGGAGTGGGTTGCCATTTCCTTCTCCAAGGGATCTTTCTGACCCAGGGGTTGAACCCAGGTCTCCTGCACTGCAGGCATATTCTTTACTCTCTGAGCCACAAAGGCCCATTGTTTAGTCGCTGGCAATATTCTTGGCAAGTGCCAATTTGTAGTCAACAAAAACAAAACAAAAAATACCCCCTAGGTTCTAAAACACTGCTGATGTGGTGTTTCTCAAATTTTATTGGGTTTAGAGACCCTCAGGGACCCATTACTGGCCCCAGAAAAACTTACACAGGCAAAATTTTATACAAAAACTCTAAGCTAATGGTCTTGGTAGGCTAAAGGGCATTTCAGATGGCCTATTTGACCACACTGATTCTATGGACTCTGCATTAGTCAACGTCACACCAAATGTAAATCTATATAACTTAAATATAACTATAATAATTGTTTTTCACAAAATCTTCCTGTCTGGAGCAGAGAGTTTATGGAGGAGAGTGCAGAAGATAATGTGGGATACAGGCTCTGGAGACAGACTGCTTGGTTTTAAACTGCACACCACCCTTCCGTAAATACACTTTGCACTCTCTCCCATAAGGGCTTTTTCATTTGTTATATCCTCTTTCTGGATAGCTCTGCTCTCAAATATTCCCATGGCTCATTCCCTTACTTCTCTAAACTCATTTCTCAAGTGTAATCTTATACAGAGGAGCCGACTCTCCGTCACTCTCTACTCTGACTCTGCTTCATATTTCTTCATAGAACTTATCACCATCTGACGTATCATCTACCTACAGTCTGTGTCCTCCTGAAAGGATATAAACTCCACGTAAACAAGGATTTTACCAACATGTGCATGCACACACACACACACAAACACACACACACATCAATCCAATGCTAGAACAATACCTTACATGTGGCTATCTGTGTTCAGTCACTCAGTTGTGTCTGACTCTTTGGAACCCCATGGACTGTAGCCCACCTGTTTTGTCCATGGGGATTCTCCAGGCAAGAATACTGGAATGGGTTGCCATGCCCTCCTCCAGGGAATCTTCCCAACCCACAGATCAAACCCAGGTCTCCCACATTGCAGGCAGATTCTTTACCATCTGAGCCACCAGGGAAGCCCTTACACATGGTTGGTGCTCAATAAATATTAGAAAGAGTGTTTGTCTATGCAAATATTCCAAATGTATATTATTTACCATTTAGAAAATATTTATTACATGTGGTTGGTGCTCAATAAATATTTGCTAAATGGTAAATAATAAACATTTTGGAATGTTTGCACAAACACAGACTATTTCTAATATAACATTCTAAATTATTTTTAATGACAAATATGCCATTCATTTTTTGATAAGAGACTTGAGTGACTTTTCAAGGCAGATACTCTTGTCTGCAAGCTTATATAGTATGGAAGTTATATTGACTTAGTTATCTTGGGATTCCAATAAAACTTCTTTCAGTAAATATATCTGAAAGTTCATAGATAACTATAGCTAATGCTAAAATAGTGCTTGCTGCTTTAAATGCTCTACATATGTTAGTTCCTTAAATCCTCTAACAGCCATGACATAGGTAGTTCTTATCCCATTTTACAAATAAAGAAGCCTAGGCACAGAAAGTGTATAATGTATGGAAGATCATCCAGTTAACAAAAGACAGAGCTAGGATTCAGCAGTTTGATCTGGATCCAAGCTCTTAACCACTACCTTGTACACCCTTTTTAGTATATGAAAGAGGAAAGCTGGAGTTTATGGTTGGGGAAATCTCAGTGTTTTCTGTTACTTGCACTTTCTACCTACAGTGAGAATATAGCACTGCTGTGGTTATTTAAAGTGCCCAAATTATCTTCTCTAAAAATTCAAGGAAAAAAAAAAAATCAAAGGTTAATTGCTCAAGCCACAGAAATCTCAAAGCATTAGTAAAGAATTATCATTGGCTACTCCTTTTCTCCCCATCATAATGAGCTTATTTATATACACATTGCACCACGTTGGATTTTCAAAATATCCTTGCAGTTCATCCAGGAATACATTTCCATAATAAAAGTAATTAGCTTGTAGAATCGTTTTCTAAGAGAAAGTAGCAAAATCGTTATAGCTTTGGGCATGGATAACCTCACCTGTCTAGGAATGTTTCTGAGGGAAAATCCTAGATGAACCAACCCCATGACCACAGTTCTCCATTTCTAGTTCGTGTAGCTCTTTTCAAAATGATAAGGACTTCTCATCAGGTCTTGCCCATTGGGTTCCTTTCTGAGACAGATATTTTTTGAAACTAGTTCCAGATGTCCAGTGAATTTGAGAAGTGGATTTACTCTGATCTATAATTTTGTACAATACATTGGAGTTTTTGCCAAATCCATCTGGGGAAACAAGTTGATAGTACTTCCAGATTTCAAAAGCAGGTGTGAAATAAATGAACTCTTACAGGGTGATGAACAGCTAAACTGAGCTCTCAGAGGACCATGATTTACCACTGAGCATCACATGTCAGGAACCTGTGCAAACTTAGACTGTGTATTTCGAGTATGTCTGCAAATATCTAGTTGTGTATCCTGCCAATTTGGCTCCATTTTCTGGTGTAAATGACAGCTGTGCTGTGGATTTGACTGAATTGCATTGCATTCTTTTTTCCTACTAGCAATTTTGGATTTCAGAAAAGTGAAGGTGTTGAAAACAGTTCACAGACTCTAAATTTTTTTCATTAACATTTTTAAAGAGCAAAGGGCTTGACATTTCTCCTGAAGCAGCTGTTTTAAATCACAATTGATTGCCTTGAAATCTAGTATTGGAAATAAACAGAACTCCTATCTCACCAATGTTCAAGCCAGGAATGAGCAGAGATTCTCAGACAACCAGGTTTATTCTTAATTCCTAAAGAATTCACTAACTCTTGTGCTTTATTGATAATCCATTGACCTAACATCACTGGTTATCTCCATCTCACATTCTTTTGAGAGTAGATAAACTATAAATCCCAAACATTTTTTAAAGTTCCTCTGCAATATAATTCTCAGTCCATGAAACAGACACTTCATCACTGGGTCTCAGCATTTCATTTCTCCTCTCCAATCTCCAGTTTGGATTCATGACCTTCTGGGAAATCTGAGTCTAAACTCTGCTTCTGAGATTGAGCATGTGACTTAGGCTAAGCCAATCAGAACATTTCAGTCCTGTGGCCAATCAGGTGCCTTAGCCAGAGTTTGTGGCAATGTGGGAGTGTGAGCTTTGAAACTTGCAAATGTTTGGCTGCTTTGAAGAAAGTCAACCTGAAAAAGAAGCCAATAATTGAAGGACAGAGTTGAGAAACTCAGGCAGCAAAAGAAGCCAGGTTACTGATAACGTCAAGATAACATGTGGGGCCTGCAACTAAGCCCATTCCACAACTACTAAGCCTGTACTCTGGAGCCGGTGAGCAGCAACTACTGAGCCAAAATACCACAGCTACTGAAGTCCTGGCACCTAGAACTTCTAGATCATAGTCTCTAGAGCCTGCCCTACCTCAACACTTCTCATTTTTATGAGCCAGTGAATTCCTTTTCTTTAGATGTGAGTTGTGGCTCTTGTGACACGTCATTTAAAATATATTCAGAAGAAATAGTCTCTTCCAAGGCATCAAATGGTACATTTAAGAGGCGTTTTCTTAATATTGGAGCCCTATCTTCCCCATTTTATGAAGTAGGAGGCTTTCAGCTACAACCTTAGAAAATTTTTATACAAGTGGCTTAAACAGTAAGATCCAGGACCACAGTGTTGTTCGGATGTGAGTCGTTCCCCCTCAAGTTATGCAGTGTAGGAGCTCTGACATGTCTGTTTATAATATCACATAATGAAAACTTCAGAAGTGGGCCTGATGCAAGGTCAACTAATGTAACAGCTCAACAAGATGGCGAAAGACCTAGATTCCTTCTTTTTCCATTTTGTGGCCTGAGTGGGTTGGCTCGTCCCTTGTAGTCCCAAAATAGCTGACAAAGAGGAAGATTTTCTCTCAGAAGTGCCCTGCAGACTTTGCCTATATGTCATTGTCCAGAACTGGGTCATCCACCTACATAAAAGCAGAGATAAACCAGAATGGGCAAAGTATAGGTTATATTTGGGGGCTCAGGAGGAATCCCACCTTCCCTATGTACATTAACATCTGATAATCTGAGAAAAAAATTAATATTTTTAAAAGACTGCATTGACTTAAGACTTAAGTCTTTGCGTATGACTTGAAGCAAATTCTAACAAACAATAACTTAAGAAGTGACAAATAGGAGAAATAGAAAACATTAGAGAAGGAAAGGAAAATTAATGTATATTTTCCAGTTGACATTTTCTTAATTGTTTAGGGTTTGTTTTTGTAAAGAAAAGGAAACTGAACTAAAGCAAAATGGGAATAGAGAAAGGGGAACAATAAAATATTTTTCAAAATGTGTATATGCCTGCTATATAAAACCAGCCAAAGATAAGTGATATCTATGCTTTCAAAGATGCTACTATTCATATAACACTTATTAATTTTCAGGTTTTTAATACCAACAATCTTTCTTTATAGAAATTACATTTGACATGCCTCATTTTTAATCAGTATTAAATTACTCTAGCAATAATTAAAGACATGCTCTTGGTTTCTGAGAATGTTCTGATGTATCAGTTCTATTATTTTGATTAGTATGGTGGTTTTCCTGCTGGCCCAGAATGGTATCTAGTAATGGAGAATTTGGCTTTGGCTTAATATTTAATACTTCTACTTTTCTAATAGCTTGCTCTTAGACCCTGCTTATTTCAATACACATCTCCTGCATTTTTGTTGTTTTGTTGTTTGCAAAGTGATTTGCAAACTCTATAGGGAAAAACTTATCTAGTATAAAGAAAGTCTGTAATTTTCACAGTATATAATAATAATAATTCTATTGTGGCTTCTCTTTGATATAAGTCTGCTTATATTTGTTAATTAAAAGTTTAATAACTATGTTGCAAATTGTTGCTTCTGGGATGCACCATTTTCTAGTGTCACATCTGCTACATTTATGTCTTTTTGATGGGGTTATATTGTGGCATATTTCTCAGTGTCCATGTCTACTGGATGGATCTAAAACTGTTTCTGCGGTAAACATAGGTGTAGCTTTTCAATGGCATTTTAAATTGATGTTCAACTGGAAAAAAATCTGAGACAGTGGTTGTGATAGCCCCTAAGATAACCCCGAATAATTCCTTCCTTCTGGTATTCACAAACCTGTACAGTACCCCCCTTCAAGTGTGAGCTGCATCCAATGGCTTACTTGTAATGAATAGGATGGCAAAAGTAATGGGATGCCACTCCTGAAATTGGGTTGCAAAAGACTCTGGGGAAAGCTAGCTACTATGTTGTGAGTACCCAGTGGAGAGGACCACTTGGCCAAGAACTGAGGGAGGACTTCTGCCCATAGCCAGCAAGTAAGGGAAGCTCCTCACCCCAACAACCCACAAGGAACTAAATACTGCCAATGACCACACGAGAAAGCATAAAAGTAGATTATCCCCATCAAGCCCTTAGATATCACCCTAACTGCAACTTGAGCCAGAGCTACCCTGCTAAAGCACCCAGATACCTGACCCAGAGAAATGTGATGATGAACATGTTTTCAGCCTATAAATTCTGAGTCAACTTATAGATAACCAATATAGTGGCCATATCAGTCCTTCTATCCCCTAAAAAAAAAACTGGACTGAGAATATTTGGAAATGGTCTTTCAACTCTGAAAAAAAGGATAGTGCTTCAAGATTTTACACTCGTTTTTTGAAGGAGCCCCATTCCCTTCATTTTAATGGAGAGGTAGGGGGTAGAGCTATTTCAAATTCTAAAAGATGATGCTGTGAAAGTGCTATACTCAATATGCTAGCAAATTTGGAAAACTCAGCGGTGGCCACAGGACTGGAAAAGGGCAGTTTTCATTCCAATCCCCAAGAAAGGCAATGCCAAAGAATGTTCAAACTACCACACAATTGCACTCATCTGACACACTAGTAGCATAATGCTCAAAATTCTCCAAGCCAGGCTTCAGCAATAAATGAACCATGAACTTCCAGATGTTCAAGCTGGTTTTAGAAAAGGCAGGGGAACCAGAGATCAATGCCAACATCCAATGGATCACTGAAAAAGCAAGAGAGTTCCAGAAAAATATCTATTTCTGCTTGATTGACTATGCCAAAGCCTTTGACTGTGTGGACCACAATAAACTGTGGAAAAATATGAAAAATCTGGGAATACCAAACCATCTGACCTGCCTCTTGAGAAACCTGTATGCAGGTCAGGAAGCAACAGTTAGAACTGGACATGGAACGACAGACTGGTTCCAAATAGGAAAAGGAGTACGTCAAGGCTGTATACTGTCACCCTGCTTATTTAACTTATATGCAGAGTACATCATGAGAAACACTGGGCTGGATGAAGCACAAGCTGGAATCAAGATTGTCTGGAGAAATATCAATAACCTCAGATATGCAGATGACATCACCCTCATGGCAGAAAGTGAAGAAGAACTAAAGAACCTCTTGATGAAAGTGAAAGAGGAGAGTGAAAAAGTTGACTTAAAGCTCAACATTCAGAAAACTAAGATCATGCTTCTAGTCCCATCACTTCATGGCAGATCGATGGAGAAACAGTGGCCAGACTTTATTTTTTGGGCTCCAAAATCACTGCTGATGGTGATTGCAGCCATGAAATTAAAAGATGCTTACTCCCTGGAAGAAAAGTTATGACCAACCTAGACAGCATATTAAAAAGCAGAGACATTACTTTGCCAACAAAGGTCCATCTAGTCAAGGCTATGGTTTTTTCAGTAGTCATGTATGGATGTGAGAGTTGGACTATAAAGAAAACTGAGCGCAGAAGAATTGATGCTTTTGAACTGTGGTGTTGGAGATGATTCTTGAGAGTCCCTTGGACTGCAAGAAGATCCAACCAGTCCATCCTAAAGGAGATCAGTCCTGGGTGTTCATTGGGAGGACTGATGTTGAAGCTGAAACTCCAATACTTTGGCCACCTGATATGAAGAGCTGACTCATTTGAAAAGACCTTGATGCTGGGAAAGATTGAGGGCAGAAGGAGAAGGGGACGACAGAAGATGAGAAGATTGGATGGCATCACCAACTCAGTGGACATGAGTTTGAGTAAACTCTGAGAGTTGGTGATAGACAGGGAGGCCTGGTGTGCTGCAGTTCAAGGGGTTGCAAAGAGTCGGACAAGACTGAGCATCTGAACTGAACTGAACTGAGCTGAGGGCGTGGAGGGAAACCATAGAATAACTCTCTGACTTCATTACTGTGTAATCTGCCCATCATTAGTGTCTTAGTGTTTGTTAAGTGTATTGCAGTCTGTTTTTCATTGCCTTGTATTAAAGAATACAAATACAATAAAAATAATACTGAAATAGAAAATCAAGGCCATAAGGGGGAGAGTGCGCTGTTGTTCTTCTGGAGTGGGATGGTAGTTTGCAGAATAATGGCCCTTCCCCCAAAACTGTTCACATCCTAATCCCTAGGATCTGTGAATGTGTAAAGTTACACAGCAATTGGAAATTAAGATTGTAGATAGAATTAGATCTGCTAATTATATTAACTGACCTTAAAGTAAAATAAGACTAACCTGGATTATCCAGGTGAGCCCAATGTAATCACCAAAGTCCTTAAGTGGGGAACAAGAAGACAGAAGAGTCAGAAATGCAAGGCAGGCTAATAATTTCAAACTCCTTCAATTTTCTGTCCTTCCAGGATTGGCTAACCATGTGTTTTGATAGGCTGAGATTTGTATGCAGGAAGGTCCCCAGAAAGGTGATGCATGATGGCAGTGCTGGACGTAGGTTCCCTCCTCTGAGAGGCTCAGCTCAGGCTCCGGATCCTCACACCCCACCCACTCACCAAAGCAAAAACCTCATCATAAAGCAAATCACACATACCCATACATCTCAGAAGAAATTTAGTGATGAGTTTTGCTCCCTGAGCAAGCCTCCTTGGAGGTCTCATACCCACACCCATCACCTTCTAAAAGTGTTCAGACTCATTTCCTTTTCTGGTCTTCCTCTCCTCCAGCCACATTGGCCTCTTTGCTGTTCCTCAAACAACCCTGCAATTTTCTCAAGTTCCTGGTTTGTAGCCTTTCTGCTTTTGTTTCCTCTTTCTGATATGTTCTTCCTCAGGAGTTCTGCTCCTTTAATTTTTTTTTTTAGTAGTTTATTAATTTTAATTTGGCTGCACTGGGTCTTAGTTACAGCATATGTGATCTATTTCCTTGATCAGAGATGGAACCTGGGCCCCCTGCATTGGGAATGTGGAGTTTTAACCACTGGATGACCAAGGAAGTCCCTTTTTTTTTTTTTTACTGTTTTTAGGTCTCTGCTCAAAGTTATCCAAGTAGAAAATTCTTCTCTCCACCCTGTGTAAAATTCTCTTCCCCACCACTCCACCCCCTTAGTCTGTTTTTTCAGTTCAGCTCAGTCGCTCAGTCGTGTCCGACTTTGCGACCCCATGGACTGCATCACACCAGGCCTCCCTGTCCATCACCAACTCTTGGAGTTTACTCAAACTCATGTCCATTGAGTCAATGATGCCATCCAACCATCTCATCCTGTTATCCCCCTCTCCTCGTGCCCTCAATCTTTCCCAGCATCAAGGTCTTTTCAAATGAGTCAGCTCTTCGCATGCGGTGGCCAAAGTATTGGAGTTTCAGCTTCAACATCAGTCCTTCCAATGAACACCCAGGACTCATGGCCTTTAGGATGGACTGGTTGGATCTCCTTGCAGTCCAAGGGACTCTCAAGAGTCTTCTCCAACACCACAGTTCAAAAGCATCAATTCTTCTGTGCTCAGTTTTCTTTATAGTCCATCTCTCACATCCATACATGACTACTGGAAAAAACCATAGCATTGACTAGATGGACCTTTGTTGGCAAAGTAACATGTCTGCTTTTTAATATGCTCTCTAGGTTGGTCATAACTTTTCTTCCAAGGAGTAAGCATCTTTTTATTTCATGACTGCAGTCACTATCTGCAGCAATTTTGGAGCCCCCCAAAATAAAATCTGTTTCCACTGTTTCTCCATCTATTTGCCATGAAGTGATGGGACCAGATGCCATGATCTTAGTTTTCTGAATGTTGAGCTTTAAGTCAACTTTTTCACTCTCCTCTTTCACCCCCATCAAGAGGCTCCTTAGTTCCTCCTCACCTTCTGCTGTAAGGGTGGTGTCATCTGCATATCTGAGGTTATTGATATTTCTCCAGGCAATCTTGATTCCAGCATGTGCTTCATCCAGCCCAGCATTTCTTATGATGTTCTCTGCATATAATTTAAGTAAGCACGGTGACAATACAGCCTTGACTGTGTATTGGTTCCTTTCCCAATTTGGAACCAATCTGTTGTTCCATGTCCAGTTCTAACTGTTGCTTCCTGACCTGCATACCGGTTTCTCAAGAGGCAGGTCAGGTGGTCTGGTATTCCCATCTGTTTCAGAAGTTTATTGTGATCCACACATTCAAAGGTTTTGGCATAGTCAATAAAGCAGAAATGGATGTTTTTCTGGAGCTCTCTTGCTTTTTCAGTGATCCATCAGATGTTGGCAATTTGATCTGGTTCCTCTGCCTTTTCTAAAACCTGCTTGAACATCTGGAAGTTCACGGTTCATGTACTGCTGAAGCCAGGCTTGGAGAATTTTGAGCATTACTTTACTAATGTGAGAGATGAATGAAATTGTGCAGTAGTTTGAACATTCTTTGGCATTGTCTTTCTTTGGGATTGGAATGAAAACTGCCCTTTTCCAGTCCTGTGGCCACTGCTGAGTTTTCCAAATTTGCTGGCATATGGAGTGTAGCACTTTCACAGCATCATCTTTCAGGATTTGAAATAGCTCAACTGGAATTCCATCACCTCCACTAGCTTTGTTCATAGTGATACTTCCTAAGGCCCACTTGACTTCACATTCCAGGTTGTCTGCCTTTAAGTGAGTGATCACACCATCGTGATTATCTGGGTCGTGAAGATCTTTTTTGTACAGTTCTTCTGTGTATTCTTTTTTTTTTTTTTTGAGTGTAACTTATGACTTTGCAAATTTATTTTTTATTACAAATTTCTAAATGTTTTATTAATTTCCAGTTAAACCTACACCAGAAGGATCTCCAGTCAACCTCAAGGACTTCTGTTGGACTCATCTTCCAAACCCACCACTTTCATTATGGCACCTCTGCCTTAAAAATACTCAATTACTTCTCATTAGACACTACAAAATCCAACTGCCTTGGTCTCCACAATATCAGTTCAGTTCAGTTGCTCAGTCGTGTCCGACTCTTTGTGACCCCATGAACCGTAGCATGCCAGGGCACCCTGTCCATCACCAACTCCCAGAGTCCACCCAAACCCATGTCCATTGAGTCAGTGATGCCATCCAACCATCTCATCTTCTGTCGTCCCCTTCTCCTCCTGCCCTCAATCTTTCCCAGGATCAGGGTCTTTTCAAATGAGTCAGCTCTTCGCATCAGGTGACCAAAGGATTGGAGTTTCAGCTTCAACATCAGTCCTTCCAATGAACACCCAGGAATGGTCTCCTTTATGATGGACTGGTTGGATCTCTGTGCAGTCCAAGGGACTCTCAAGAGTCTTCTCCAACACCACAGTTCAAAAGCATCAATATACTTCCAACCTTATTTTTCCAGTGTGCCCCTCAACAGTACTACCCTAGTCCCTAAGATGTGACTGCAGTTTTCTCTTATTCAGGTTATTTCTATCTGAAATGTCTGATTCTATTTTTTCTTTTCTTATCCTTCAACAACTACAATTAATGAGTGCTTCATGTCCAACATGCCAAGCTAAATACTTTACATGGTCATTTTATCTCAGAAGCTCTGTCCTACTAAGACTACATATTTCTTAGAAACAGAGACTTTAAATGTACACTAAAGATCATTCCAGGTATTAAAGATACAAAAAGTGACCAAGTCAGACCAAAGGGAGAAAAAAATCTCTAACAGAGCTTAAATTCTCATGGAAGAGAGATAAGCAAATACCTAGTATGTTAGAAAACAAAATCCTGTAAGAAAAAAAATCATAATGCAGAGAAGAGTGATAAGGAATACATATGCAGATAGGAGTTAATATCCAAAATACATAAGGAACTCATACAACTCAACAGCACAAAACAAACAAAACAAAACCAATCCAATGTAAAAAAAAAAAAAAAAAGGAAAGAGGAACTCAATCAACATTTTCCCAAAGACACACAAATCTCCACAGGTACAAAGAAAGGTGCTCAATATCACTAATCATCAGGAAAATGCAAATCAAAACCAAAATGAGATATCTCATGGTTACTCATCAATGGCTGTCATTAAAAAAAAAAAAAAAAACACCAGAGATAAGGGTTGGTAAGGATTCGGAGAAAAGGGAATCCCTATACACTGCTGGTGGGAATGCAAGCCAGTACACACGCCATGAAAAACAGTATAGAGGGTACTCAAAAAAAATTAAAAATAGAGCTACATATGATCCAGCAATCCCACTTCTGAGCATATAGCCCAAGAAAATGAAAACAGGATCTCAGATATCTACACTCGCATGTTCACTGAAGCACTATTCACAACAGCCAAGATTTGGATACAGTAAATAGATGGATAAAGAAGATGTGCTACGTAAGTCCAACGAAATGTCACTCAGCCATTTAAAAGAATGAAGTCCTGCCATTTGTGACAAAATGGATGGATCTTGAGTGCATGACATTCAAGATGGTAAGTGAAAGAAGTCAGACCAATACTGTATCACCTCATTGGACTCTGCATTACTGAAATGTTTGCCTGTCTTCTTGAAGTTAAAGGTGTTGGTCCAAGTCCTGGGCTGGAAATGTCATCATAAATACTTCTAACTGGCGGAGCTCCACTTTTATCTTTATGAGCTGGTACAACAGGCTGTGGTGGTGATCCACCTGCAAGTAAAGGTGATCTCATTTCCATTACTCCTATGGGAGGGCCATTAATCGATCGAAGCTGTGGAGTCACTGGAGCTGGCAAATCCCCCATTAAAAATCCAGGTAAGAATTGGGCATTAACCCCTGGCTTTGGAGACGTGGGTGAACCCAGCATCATTGGTTCAGATCCCAACGTGGGCGCCTGGGGTTCCACGGCAAAGGCTGCCATCACAACAGCAGCGGCACTCACCTCCGGACCTTCCTGATTTTTCTCTTCTGTGTATTCTTGCCACCTCTTCTTAATATCTTCTGCTTCTGTTAGGTCCTTACCATTTCTGTCCTTTATTGAGTCCATCTTTGCATGAAATGTTCCCTTGGTATCTCTAATTTTCTTGAAGAGATCTCTAATCTTTCCCACTCTGTTGTTTTCCTCTATTTCTTTGCACTGATCACTGAGGAAGGCTTTCTTATCTTTCCTTGGTATTCTTTGGAACTCTACATTCAAATGGGTATATCTTTCCTTTTCTCCTTTGCTTTTCGCTTCTCTTCTTTTCACAGCTATTTGTAAGACCTCCTCAGACAGCCATTTAGCTTTTTTGCATTTCTTTTTCTTGGGATGGTCTTGCTCCCTGTCTCCTGTACAATGTCATGAACCTCCATCCATAGTTCATTAGGCACTCTGTCTATCAGATCTAGTCCCTTAAATCTATCTTCTCCTTTCCACTGCATAATCATAAGGGATTTGATTTAGGTCCCACCTGAATGCTCTAGTAGTTTTCCCTACTTTCTTCAATTTAAGTCTGAATTTGGCAATAAGGAATTCATGATCTGAGCCACGGTCAGTTCCTGGTCTTCTTGTTGCTGCCTATATAGAGTTTCTCCATCTTTGGCTGCAAAGAATATAATCGATCTTTTCGGTGTTGACCATCTGGTGATGTCCATGTGTACAGTCTTCTCTTGTGTTGTTGGAAGAGGGTGTTTGCTATGACAAGCGTCTTCTCTTGGTAAAACTCTATTAGCTTTTGCCCTGCTTCATTCTGTACTCCAAGGCCAAATTTTCCTGTTACTGCAGGTATTTCTTGACTTCTTACTTTTGCCTTCCAGTCCCCTATAATGAAAAGGACATCTTTTTTGGGTGTTAATCTACTTTACTCTTTTTCATAGCTCTTGTCACTCCTGCATTTTCTGTATCTACTCTGCATTGTCTATGACTCCCACTAGAATGTAGTCTCTGCAAGAGCTGGGGCTCTAGTATTTTGTTCACTACTTATCCTTAGCATCTAGGACCATGGAAGCATGCACACAGGAAGCATGCAGTGAATTTTAGTGAATAAATGAATGAATGCTTTCCAACTACTTATAATCCTCTCCCAGAGAAGTTTTCATAAATCATTTTGTTACACTGTCAGACGTATGTACAATCCAGTCATCTGGGGAGTTTTCTGGTACCTGGGAAGCTCTTTGAGGCCCTCTGCTTGCTGTTTTTTTTGTTTTTTGTTTTTGACTGGTCTCGATCTCAGTAGTGGAGTAGTGGTGTGCAGGTTTCTCTTGCAATCCATGGAGAACAGGCTCTACTAAGCGTCAGTCGTTGTGGCACACAAGCTTAGCTTTCCTGCAGTGTGTGGGGTCTTAGCTCCCCAGCTAGGGATTGAACCCATCTCCCTTTTATTGGAGGACTGATTCTTAACCACTGGACCACCATGGAGGTGGCATGATTGGACTTTGAGTAGCCACAGATTTGATCTGTGTATACTTATTAGAGAGTCAGTAACATCTCTTCCATCCCCCAGAACTTCACATCACCCGGTTTGAATAGAGTTCTCTCATAAATAATAGGTTTCAGTCCTGTTGTTTTCATATTTATTTTAGCCCTAATTGTTCAGAGGATAAGCAAGTTCAACATATAAAAACTAAATTAAGCAGCTATGCTCCATTCCATCTCCAAACTCATCCCTCTACTGCCTACAACTCCCAAGGGGGCTCCACAAACTCCCTGCTTTTCTGAGATCACACAGCATGAAGACACATGTCTCCAGGCATATGTTATTCTTACTAATCCCTCAATTCAGGGCTCAATAACAGTAGTCTCCTGAGCATTGCCTACAGTGAGCATTTATTACTGATTTACTGCTTATCAGAATCATGGGAATATGTCTAGAGGGTAAGAATTTATGGAGTTTTCCTGCCCCTTTCTTTTGGCAGAGAAGTCCTCTGATCTCAGTGATCCAGGGTCTGCTAATCCTTTTTCAGATTCCACAACATCTGCCAAAAGGCTTATGATGTCTGAATTCAGGAAGCATGAATGAGACATATCATTAATGAAATGAAAGTTCTACATAGGTTATTTTCTTTCTGTCACAGAAGTTGCACTCAGTTATTGTAAAAAAAAAATGTTTTTTTTTTTCATCAAACAATACAGAAGTGAATGAAATAGGTTTGACCCACTCCACCAGTTTGAGGTACTACAGTAACATCTCTTTCATTTTCCCATAATCACTCATAGGTGCCCCCTAATATGTGGCAGGAAGCCCACATCTTACTGAAGTTTCCTTTCCTTCTTGTCCTTTGTCCAAGAACCCTGGGCTCACTCAGAAATATCAGACCTGCTGCTTCCAAACAAGACACTATGACCAGTGAAGAGCTGACCTCTTTTTTTAGCTGATTTTCTCAAGTAGTTGCTCCCCAGGATGGCTGTGACAGTAGCAGTGTGCTGCCCTTGAAGATCCACACTCTTTTTAAAATTTGTTTATTTATTTATTCCTTCAGGCTTCCTGGTGGTTCAGATGATAAAGAATCCACCTACAATGTGGAAGATGCAGGTTCAGTCCCTGGGTTGGGAAGATCCCCTGGAGGAGGGCATAGCAACCCACTGCAGTATTCTTGCCTGGAGAATCCCCACGGACAGAGGAGCCTGGTGGGCTGCAGTCTGTGAGGTTGCGCAGAGTTGGACACGACTGAGTGACTAAGCACAGCACAGCATTTATTTATTAGGCTGCACCAGGTCTTATTTGTGGCATGCAAACTCTTCATTGAGGCATATGGGATCTAGTTCCCTGACCAGGGATTGAACCCAGGCCCCTTGCACTGGGACCTTGCATTGTCTTAGCCACTGGACCACCAGGGAAGTCCCGAAAATCCACATTCTGGACAAAGTCCCCGGGGTCCCTGTATCAATCCCTAGCAACATGCACATTCACCTGACTTACAAGGGACCAATGTGGTCATTCAGGCAGGGAGGAAAGACTCAAACAAGAGCCACTCCATAGAGGAATTCATACCATGGGCCCACAGATGCCTGATATTCCATTCTAATGAGTTTTCTTTGAAATTATATGTTTTAATTTTGTGTTCTTACAAATGTTATTCTGAGGGGAAATCCCTGGCCATCCAGTGTTTAAGGACTTGGCACTTTCCCTGCCAAGGCCTGGGTTTGACCCCTGGTTGGGGAACTAAGATCCTGCATGCTGCCTGGCACAGTTTTGATTGCAAAACTGCTGTCTTGTGAATGGAAGACCAAAGAGTTTTTAGGCAAAATATATATGGAGAAAAGTATCCTGGAGGTGAGTGAGGCAATTAGTTATTAAAGATATCAATTTCCTAGATTGTTCTATTGTTTGGGGGCCTGTCTTATGCTTCTTTTGCATGGTTTTGCTGCTAAGCAAGCTTACCTGGTTTTGTGGTTAAGCAAATATGCTCTCTTGAGTAGTCATTAACTTACGGGGTCTTCCACAATTTTTCTACTTGCAATATCCTAGTGGGATTAGCCATTTAATCACTTACTTGTCCCTCTACTCTGCCCTTATCTGTTTGTGGTACATGCTAACAAAAACTTTGCTCCAAAGATTATATTTTCTAAGATTGTCTCCTATTACGTCAATGTTTTTACTTTCATATATAAATCTTTCAAGTTCTTCATAACTACTTAATAAATGATATAAGGTAGTAATACATATATTTCCTTGGATATTTTAATATATATTTCAAATGGCTATCGAATTTAGATAACACTATATATTGAACAATTTGTGTATTCTTCCACTGATTATAAATATGGAAATATAGTATCTTTATCATATTCTTTTTATATATATGACTAATATTTAGAATTTAGAATATAATTTCTGAGTTCACTTTGTACTGATTCTTGGGTTAGTACCAAACTGTTTAATAACTAGAATTTAAAATATAGCAATATTTGATATAGGGCAAGTCCCCCATCATTAATCTTTATTTTCAAAATATTTATGTTTTAATAAGTTAGCTTATTCTTCCAAAGGAATTTCAGAATGTATATTTCTTGCCTCTTCTTCACATCCCCCCACACTTTTTTTGAGGTTTGGGCAAAGACATCATTGAATTTTGGGTGGAGAATTGTTATAGTTAGCAATGTTGAACATCCTCATATGGGAGTATGATATATTTCTCAAATTAGTTGTCTTCTTTTACTTATTCATTTATTTATTTATTTTTGGCCACACTGCATGGCCCATGGCAGTGAAAGTGTGGAGTCCTAATCACTGGATCAGCAAGTAATTCCCTTGTCTTCTTCTAAATTAAATATACTTATGTCTTAGGTATTCCTTGGTTTAAGTTTATTCCTAGGTATTTTATAGATTGTTATTAGGGTTTTTTTCCCCCCACTATGCTTTCTTAGGAATTAGAGCTCACAAAAGCTATTGCCTAACTAATATTGGTTTGTGCGTGCATGTGTGTGTGTGTGTGTGTGTGGTCTTATTCTAAATTTCATCAATTTTTGTGTTAATGTTATGGCAGCCATTTGTGCTAGATATGTTTATCACTATAATGCCTATTTAGTTCATGTGGCCATGCTATATAGTCAGTTTTTTAAAAATATTTCTCTCATGTCTAGATATCTGTTCTATTTATTGGTCTATTTTTTTTTTTTACTGTGAGTTCTTTTAGTAATTCTTGTCTAATATGCTTTTAATTTGACTGCCAGGTATTCCTAAGTATATATTCAGATTATATCATTTGCAAAAGATGATTTTGCTTTTCCTGTCTGATGCATGTTTTTTGTCTATTTTTCTAATAACATTGACTAGAACATTCAGGAGAATGTTAAAAATAGCAAAAATGATAGATACGGCTAGTTTCTAAACTTTATAGAAATAAGTGTAGTCTAATATTTCACTCAAGTACATTGTGTGTTTTTGATTCCTGAAACATAACTTTGATCTCATTAATCAAAGACAACAATTAGTTGTCTTCCCCTAGTTAACAGAGTTGCTGTTGAGTTTCTTTGTTTTTTTGAGTGCACTGCGAGGCTTGCAGAATATTGGTTCCCCAACCAAGGAGTGAACCCAGACCACCTCAGTAAAAGCAGAGTCTTAACTGGAATGCCTGGAATACCTCAGAGTTGATTTTAGGAGTCAGAAAATAATATTTAATTTTATCAAATGTATTTTTTCACCTATAGGGAAAACTATTATTTTTTTCTTTAATTTGTTGACTATAATAATTAATTTTTTAATATTGAAGCATTCTTACTTTCCCTTAAATATTCTTGCTTCCTTGTAGCATGTAGGATCTTAGTTCCCTGACCAGGGATTGAACTCACATACCCTGCATTGGGAGGTAGATTCTTAACCACTGTCCCACCAGGGAAGTCCCTCTGGCCAGCTCTTTAAATTGCAATCTTCACATCATCCCTATCCCACTCTTTTATTTTCTTCTGTGACACTTAACCTGCTAACACACAATATAACTTATTTTGTTTTTTAATGTATGTCTCGCTCCACTGGAAAAACGGCTCAAGAGATTGTTTTTTCTCCCCTTTAGCTTTATCCTTCCCATGAGAACTGAAACTTGGTTCTAAGCTTCAGCTTTCGAAGGTTGGGTTTTTGAATTGTTAGGGATGCCTTTGATTAATCACCTGGTCCTAAAACTTTCCAAGGGACATGCAAGCAAGGAAAATATGAAGAATAATGATTTCCAGATCCTTAATTTCCAGAGATACTCTTTCCCAAAACTGATGTATCAGAGAATGTGCCTGTGTTCACATCAGCCTTTCACCCACTTTTTACATACAGGCACACCTCTCACCCACACCAAGTCTTCAGCTCAGTTCAGTCACTCATTCATGTCCAACTCTTTGAGACCCCATGGGCTGCAGCACGCCAGGCCTCCCTATCCATCACCATTTTCCAGAACTTGCTCAAACTCATGTCCATCAAATCAGTTATGCCATCCAACAATCTCATCCTCTGCCGTCCCCTTCTCCTCCTGCCCTCAATCTTTCCCAGCATCAGAGTCTTTCCCAATGAGTCAGTTCTTCACATCAGGTGGCCAAAGTATTAGAACTTCAGCTTCAGCATTAGTCCTTCCAGGGAATATTCAGGACTAATTTCCTTTAAGATGGACTGGTTGGATCTCCTTGCAGTCCAAGGGACTCTCAAGAGTCTTCTCCAACACCACAGTTCAAACGCATCAGTTCTTTGGCGTTTAGCTTTCTTTATAGTACAACTCTCACATCCGTACATGACTAATGGAAAAAACATAGTTTTGACTAGACAGACTTCTGTCAGCAAAGTAACGTCTCTATTTTTTAATACATTGTCTATGTTGGTCATAGCTTTTCTTCCAAGGAAAAAGCATCTTTTAATTTCATTGCTGCAATCACCATCTGCAGTGATTTTAGAGCCCAAGAAAATAAATTCTGTCACTGTTTCCATTGTTTACCCATCTATTAGCCATGAAGTGATGGATACAAGTTTTGGAGAGAAGCCTTTCTTGGAGTGTAAAAACCCAAAAGGGGGCTAAGCAAAGGAGCAGACTCCTTTAATGGTTAATCAGGATATAACAAACACTTAAGAGTTTCTTGTGTTTCCTAGCTTTATACATATATTTTTTTTAGGAGTAAAACTTTGTGTGACAAACAGCATTTTGGCCTTAGATTCTGCTATGAAGTAGTACGATAGTGGGAATACTAAAAATTCTCATATAAGGACTGCCTTTTCCACTCTCTGCCTACTCCCAAATAAATAAATAAATACATAACTAAACATTATTATGGAACAATCCATGAAAACAAAGCAAAGAAAGAAACAAGATGTATTGAATGCTTTAAACAAAGGTCCTCCCCCACATGTTTAAACACAAAGTATTCCTTTTTTTTTTTCTTTTTTTGGATTTTTTAAAATTAATTTATTTTAATTGGAGGCTAATTACTTTACAAAATTGTAATGGTTTTTGCCATACATTGACATGAATCAGCCATGGGTGTACATGTGTTCCCCATCCTGAACGCCCCTCCCACCTCCCTCCCCATCCCATCCCTCTGGGTTATCCCAGTGCACCATCCCTGAGTACCCTGCCTCGTGCATCGAACCTGGACTGGTGATCTGTTTCACATATGATAATGTACATTTTTTAATGCTATTCTCTCAAATCATCCCACCCTCGCCTTCTCCCAGAGTCCAAAAGACTGTTCTTTACATCTGTGTCTCTTTTGCTGTCTTGCATATAGGGTCATCATTGCCATCTTTCTAAATTACATATATATGTGTTAATATACTGTATTGGTGTTTTTCTTTCTGACTTACTTCACTCTGTATAATAGGCTCTAGTTTCATCCACCTCATTAGAACTGATTCAAATGCATTCTTTTAATGGCTGAGTAATATTCCATGGTGTATATGTACCACAGCTTTCTTATCCATTCATCTACTGATGGGCATCTAGGTTGCTTCCATGTCCTGGCTATTATAAACAGTGCTGCGATGAACATTGTGGTACACGTGTCTCTTTCAATTCTGGTTTCCTCAGTGTATATGCCCAGTAGTGGGATTGCTGGGTCATATGGCAGTTCTATTTCCAGTTTTTTAAGGAATCTCCACACTGTTCTCCATAGTGGCTGCACTAGTTTGCATTCCCACCAACAGTGTAAGAGGGTTCCCTTTTCTCCACACCCTCTCCAGCATTCATTGTTTGTAGACTTTTTGATAGCAGCCATTCTGACCGGCATGAGATGGCACCTCATTGTGTTTTGATTTGCATTTCTCTGATGATGAGTGATGTTGAGCATCTTTTCATGTGTTTGTTAGCCATCTATATGTCTTCTCTGGAGAAATGTCTGTTTAGTTCTTTGGCCCATTTTTTTATTAGATAGTTTATTTTTCTGGAATTGAGCTACAGAAGCTGCTTGTATATTTTTGAGATTAACTATTAACACAAAACATTCTTTTCAGATAGCCTAGTATTGTCTCCCAGGATTTATAATTATTTATAAAGAAAAGCACGTTAAAACATGTCAAAGCTGAATAGATTAATGGATTAGTTATCTATTGCCAACAACAAAAACTAGAATTCCAGTTGAGCTATTTCAAATCCTAAAAGATGATTTTGTGAAAATGCTGCACTCAATGTGCCAGCAAACTTGGAAAACTCAGCAGTGGCCACAGGACTGGAAAAGGGCAGTTTTCATTCCAATCCCAAAGAATGCTCATACTATCGCACAATTGCACTCATCTCACACGCTAGTAAGGTAATGCTCAAAATTCTCCAAGCCAGGCTTCAGCAGTACGTGAACCGTGAACTTCCAGATGTCCAAGCTGGTTTTAGAATAGGCAGAGGAACCAGAGATCAAATTGTCAACTTCCGTTGGATCATCAAAAAAGCAAGAGAGTTCCAGAAAAACAGCTATTTCTGCTGGATTGACTATGCCAAAGCCTTTGACTGTGTGGATCACAATAAACTGTGGAAAATTCTTCAAGAGATGGGACTACCAGACCATCTGACCTGCCTCTTGAGAAATCTGTATGCAGGTCAGGAAGCAACAGTTAGAACTGGACATGGAACAACAGACTGGTTCCAAATCAGGAAAGGAGTCTGTCAAGGCTGTATATTGTTACCCTGCTTCTTTTACTTATATGCAGACTACATCATGAGAAACACTGGGCTGGATGAAGAATCAAGATTGCCAGGAGATATATCAATAACCTCAGATATGCAGATGGCACCACCCTTATGGCAGAAAACAAGGAAGAACTTAAGAGCCTCTGATGAAAGTGAAAGAGGAGAGTGAAAAAGTTGGCTTAAAGCTCAACATTCAGAAAACTAAGATGGCATCCGGTCCCATCACTTCATGGCAAATAGATAGGGAATTTTTTGGGCTCCAAAATCACTGCAGATGGTGACTGCAGCCTTGAAATTAAAAGCTGCTTACTTCTTGGAAGAAAAGCTATGACCAACCTAGACAGCATATTAAAAAGCAGAGACATTACTTTGCCAGCAAAGGTCCATCTAGTTAAGGCTATGGTTTTTCCAATAGTCATGTATGAATGTGAGAGTTGTACTATAAAGAAAGCTAAACGCCGAAGAATTGATGGTTTTGAACTGTGGTGTTGGAGAAGACTCTTAAGAGTTCCTTGGACTGCAAGGAGATCCAACCAGTCCATCCTAAAGGAGGTCAGTCCTGGGTGTTCATTGGAAGGAGTGATGTTGAAGCTGAAACTCCAAAACTTTGGCCACCTGATACGAAGAGCTGACTCATTAGAAAAGACCCTGATGCTGGGGAAGATTGAGGGCAGGAGAAGGGGGTGACAGAGGATGAGATAATTGGATGGCATCACCGACTCAATGAACATGAGTTTGAGCAAGTTCCGGAAAATGGTGATGGACAGGGAGGCCTGGCGTGCTGTGGTCTATGGGGTCGTAAAGAGTCGGACACAACTGAGCGACTGAACTGAACTCATACAACAAATTACTACAAACTTAGCTGCTTAAATCAACACTTATTTATTATTTCACTGTTGCTTTGGGTCAGGGCTCTGGTCAGAGTTCCACTGAGTCTTCTGCTTGGAGTCTCACAAGGTTGCAATCAAGGTATTAGTCAGGCTGCATTCTCATCTGGAGAAGGATTCACTTCCAGTTTCACTCAGATTCTTGGCTGAATTCATTCCCTGAAGTTGTAGGACTGAGGGCCCTGGCTTCTTGCTGGCTGTCTGCTGGCATCAGTCCTCAGCTTCCTGAGACCATAGTCAGCTCCTAGAAACTACCCACATTTCTTTGCCACATGAGCTTCCTCAATATGGCCAATGTGTACGTGTCTGTGTGCATGCTAAATCACTTCAGTCATGTCTGACTCTGCGCAACCCCATGAACTGTAGCCCACTAGGCTCCTCTGTCCATGGAATTTTCCAGGCAAGAATACTGGAATGGGTTGCCATTCCCTTCTCCAGGGGATCTTCCTGACCCAGGGATTGAACCCATGTCTCTTATGTCTCTTGAATTGGCAGCGGGGGCTTCTTTACCGCTATTGCCACCTGGGAAGCCCCAGTATGGCCAATTCCTTCATCAAAGCAGCAAGGAGAGACTCAGAGTGTTTCCTAGCAACACACATAACTTATATGGCTTTACATAATCAAGGAACTACTTCCCATCACCTTTGCCATGTGCTGATGGTTAGAACCAAGGGAAGGGATTACACATGAATTCAGGTGACAAGGATCATGGGGGAGTCAGTTAAGAATCATTGATTCTTCATGTGATTAAAATGTTTTCTTGAACTAGCAAGATTTTAATGACTCAGTGGATAAAAATGACACAAACTTTACAAAAATTTTAAAAATTGATACATATTATTCAATATGGAGTTATAATCTATTTTTATCAAATCAACAAAATATTTACTTTGATTGCATTTTATATTAAAACATTTAGTATTTTATTTTTGAAAAAATAAAAGTTAGCTGCTGAATTGATTATTTTTAATAGTGCTATTTACATTTCTTTAAATACATAGGAAAACTTGATCATGATGTCTAACAACACTAGTGGAGTTAGTTCTAATTTTATATATAATTCTTATCTAGCTAATCCCAGGAGCTGAACAACAGCCTCTGATCATACTTCTTAATCATACTCTCTACCTCATAAATAAGTAATATTTTAAGCTACAAATTACACTGCATCATTATAAATTAAATAATGAAAAATAGCATTTTGATTTATTGTTTATTACCTTTTTATAACTTGTTGTGACATTGATGAATTAACTATGTTAGATCTATAACATTTAAATCTTGACTGCTGTTGGTAATCTATTTTACAAAATGTATTCTATAACCTTTCCCAGTGATTTTTATACTATTTTTGCAAATGTATAACACATATAAATTAGACTGAAAAATGAGATCACACTTTTTCTGACTGACAGTAATCTGATTGGAACTAATGGGCTAAAAAAGATGACTGGTTTGCCAAATAAAGTTTTCACTTCCGACATTTAGTTGAAAGTATGCATAAGCAGTGTGATAAAAGTACTTTATAAAACATATTGCTTTGGAAAAAGCATAGAAAATAAGCGATATTTCAATTTTTTCAGTTCTCTTTGGGTACATCAAGTTAATTATAGTATCTCAAACTGAAAAAGTAATAAGTTTAATTAGTAATCATTTGCTAAGTTTTGTAAATCCTTTTTGATATATTTGCAAGAAATTTGAAAAACCGAATGCCTGTGACGGCTGAGCAACAATTACTTTGCAAGTTGTATAGTTTCCAATTCATTTCATTTGCCAATTTGAAAGATGATCTAATTAAATCATCAGTTAATAGATGAGATAAAATAATTATTTATTATTATTATTTGACACATTGTTCAGAAGGAGCTCAAAGGATTGAGTAGCCTTGTTATTATATAACTTGTTCCATTTTTGCTACTTATAAGAACAATATCTCCTAGCACATTTTTATATAAAAGTAGAAAAGAGTAACAGAATTAATACAAATTCTGTCTCATTCCAGCAATATGTAATAATCATTCATAGATTTATGGACTAATTGGAGGAAAAAATCTCAGGTATTTCATTAAAAATTGGATTTCCAACAAAACTTTAATTTTCTATTTACTAATTATTTATCAAAAATTATTATTTTTCTATTGTGTTATGTACTGGTCATGGCTATAATAACTTAAACCAAAATAAAAAATTTTTAACCTTCATATACCTGTTAAGAAGACAATTTTAAGTTATATATATTATGTTTATTTATATAGATATATTTGCAGAAAAGTAGTACAAACAAGAAGACTTTCATGCTTAAAAATGTATTACTTGAAGGTTAAATTCTGTGGAAGAATTAAAATGGAAATGTGAGTTCAGGAAGAAAAGAGAAATGTGCAAATTTCCAACTATTTTAAAAGGACCCATTCATGAATATGTAAAGACGTGACGTGTATGTGCTAAGTCGCTTCAGTAGTACCCTACTCTTTGCGACCCTATGGGCTGTAGCTTGCCAGGTTCCTCTGTCTATGGGATTCTCGAGGCAAGACTGCTAGAGTGGGTTGCCATTTCTTCCTCCAGAGAATCTTCCCAACCCAGGGATGGAGCCCTCATCTCTTATGTCTCCTGCGTTGGCAGGTGAGTTCTTTACCTCTAGCACTACCTGGGAAGCCTAAAAGACAGGGTGCTATGCTGTGCTTAGTCGCTCAGTCACGTCTCACTCTTTGAGACCCCATGGACTGTAGCTCACCAGGCTCCTCTGTCCATGGGGATTCTCCAGGCAAGAATACTGGAGTGGGTTGCCATGCCCTCCTCCAGGGCATCTTCTCAATCCAGGGATTGAACCGGGTCTCCCACATTGCAGGCAGATTCTTTCTCATCTGAGCCACAAGGGAAGCCCCAGAATACTGGAGTGGGTAGCCTAGCCCTTCTCCAGGGGAACTTCCCAACCCAGGAATCGAACCAGGGTATCCTGCATTGCAGGCGGATTCTTTACCAGAAAAGACAAGTAGTGGATATCAAATCATTATAATACTTAGATTTGACTGGGCACTTTAAAAAGAGTGACTGAACAATTTTATTTTAAAATACTAACATACTGCACAATGTCCAATGCTACATCTTTTGCAACTATTTAAACCAGGGATGAAAGATTTTAGATGTTAACTTAAAGATGTGTGTGGGAGTTTATAGTTTTTCAAAGTTAATTTGAAAGTTTTAAGTTAAAAACTTAAAGACTGCTGCTGCTGTCTACAGCTACAAAATGCTGAGAACTGCTTCTGTTCCTAAACCCCGTAAGGCCTGTCTCACACAGGCACCTTGATGGGAGGCCATTAACATCCATTCAGATTTGGTGACCACCCCCTTCTAGAATGCCATACCAAAAGCAAAAAAGAACAGGCCACTTCTGGCCCCTTTTCTCTTTCCGTCAGAGTGGAGCATCTGCTGCCTTCCTGCTCTGTAGTAACTCGGCTTGTTCAATACCAGGCAAGAGCTTGGCATGGACTTGGGCCATGAAGAACCGGTCTCTTGGGCAGGTACCAAAACCTCAGACAAGGCAGGGTTGAGATAAGGATCCATTTCTGAGAACAAGAATTAAAGACAAGGACTATTTCACAGAACCTGGAAGGGATTTATTATTAAATAATAATAAATTGACGATGCAAAATAGCCATGGTAAGTGCGTGGGGCTCCTGAAATTCCACCTGGTTTAGAACAGGATTTTCCCCAGGATCTGGGAAAGCAGAAAGCCTACAGACAATGCCGAGAGATCCCGACCTGATAAATGAGCTAAAGGAATTCAAACCCAGGATTTCCCTGGTGGTCCAGTGGTTAAAACTCTGTGCTCCACTTTAAGGCAGCTAAAATCCCACATGCCACTCTGAGTGGCAAAAAAAAGTAAGTAAAATAAAGGAATCCAAGATCCTCTGATTCCATGGCCTCCTGTATAGGTTGAATTGGTGGCTGAAATGGTAAAGAATCTGAGACCCAGGTTCAATCACTGGGTCAGGAAGATCCCCTGGAGAAGGGATTCCCACTTCAATATTCTTGCCTGGAGAATTCCACGGACAGAGGAGTCTGGTGGGCTACAGTCCATGGGGTCGCAAAGAGTGGGACTGAGCTAGACTAACACTATAGATATGTTCAAGTCCTTACCCGTGGAACTGTGAATGTGATCTTATTTGGAACTAGAGTCTTTGTAGATTTAATGGAGATAAAAACTAAAAAATGAGATCCTCCTGGATTATGGTGGGCCCTGATCTAATCACCGGCATCCTTAAAAGAAGAGACACGGAGAAAACAGACACACGAAGAAGGAAGACAGAAAAGTGAAGACTGGCAGAAATTGCAGTGATACAGCTAAAAGCCAAGAAACACCAGAGATGCTGGCAGGCACCAGAATCTAGGAAGAGGCAAGGATGGATTCTTTTCTAGAGCCTTCAGAGGAGTCACAACCCTGGCAACCCCTTTATAGGGTCCCTGGCAACATCCTTCTAGCCTCCAGGACTGGGAGAGAATAAATTTCTGTCGTTTCAAGGTACCCAGCTTGGGATCACTTGTTAACAACTGCCCTAGGAAACTAATACACATTCCTATTGAGAGGGTATAAGAAATCTCAGGGAATCTGCCACTCACCTGCTATTTGGTTTTATGCAAGTTGCTAACCTTTCTATAACTCAATTCAATTCAGCCAAACATTTATTCACCGCATACTTAGGGCCTGTCACTGGCACGATTGTCAGTGAAAAAGACAAGAAACACCAGCTCCTGACTCCATGGAGTTTTCAGTCTAGAGAGGGAAAGACTGGAGGCTAAACAAAAACCATAAGTCAAGAAAGTAACTTCGTGTCCTTTCAGTGTCAGGCTTGGTTAGTATTTAATCAGGCCTGCCCAAGAACTCATTCCCTAGAATATACCTTTGTTTGACTTTCCAGTTTGCTTTTTGATTAGAGGCCCCAAAATAGGAAGTTACATTTTAACTTGCAGATTGCTATCCAGTACAAAAATAATAATAACAAAGGTAACCGTTTTATTGTCTGTAGACATTAACAATCTTTTAAGGAATCCTTTCCTGGTATGCTGCATACACCCCTCTTCATCAAATGGTCTTGGAAATCTTTTTGCCATCTTACTAGTTCCTTCACTCATAATGAGTTGAATATATTTTTGACACACATTCATTATATCTTTCTGTGAGAATCATGTTTTTAACTTTTTTTTAAATTTCACATCATGTTTTTAACTTTTTGAGAATTGTACTTTGATGTGGAGCTATTATAAAACTCAAATGATATAATATGGAAAAGATGAATATGGTTCCTGGGACACGGTAGGTGTTCAATGAGTGTGAGCTCTCCCTCAGCAATGAGCAAAGCCTGGAAGATTCAGGAGAGGCAACATATCAGGGACTCTCTCCGCTGCCAGGCTCCAGTGTACACCAATGCAACTGTGGATGTGCCTTCTTCTTTGCTTTGTTCTCTTCCTACTGCTCATCTTATACTTGTCTCTTACTAAGGCAGACACCTCAACTGAAATTTTTTTTTTCCATTTATTTTTATTAGTTGGAGGCTAATTACTTTACAATATTGCAGTGGTTTTTGTCATACATTGAAATGAATTAGCCATGGATTTACATGTATTCCCCATCCCGGTACCCCCTCCCACCTCCCTCTCCACCCCATCCCTCTGGGTCTTCCCAGTGCGCCAGGCCCGAGCACTTGTCTCATGCATCCAACCTGGGCTGGTGATCTGTTTCACCCTAGATATACATGTTTCGATGCTGTTCTCTTGAAACATCCCACCCTCGCCTTCTCCCACAGAGTCCACCAGTCTGTTCTATACATCTGAGTCTCTTTTTTTCTTTTGCATATAGGGTTATCGTTACCATCTTTCTAAATTCCATATATATGTGTTAGTATACTGTAATGGTCTTTATCTTTCTGGCTTACTTCGCTCTGTATGATGGGCTCCAGTTTCATCCATCTCATTAGAACTGATTCAAATGAATTCTTTTTAATGGCTGAGTAATATTCCATGGTGTATATGTACCACAGCTTCCTCATCCATTCGTCTGCTGATGGGCATCTAGGTTGCTTCCATGTCCTGGCTATTATAAACAGTGCTGTGATGAACATTGAGGTGCACATGTCTCTTTCAGATCTGGTCTCCTCAGTGTGTATGCCTAGAAGTGGTATTGCTGGGTCATATGGCAGTTCTATTTCCAGCTTTTTAAGAAATCTCCACACTGTTTTCCATAGTGGCTGTACTAGTTTGCATTCCCATCAACAGTGTAAGAGGGTTCCCTTTTCTCCACACCCTCTCCAGCATTTATTGCTTGTAGACTTTTGGATAGCAGCCATCCTGACTGGCGTGTAATGGTACCTCATTGTGGTTTTGATTTGCATTTCTCTGATAATGAGTGATTCAACTGAAATTTTTTTAAGTTCTTAAGTCTTCTCTGATGAGAAGCTGAAAACTTTACCCATCTCACCCCTTCCTCCTGCTCTGAGCTCTTAGGCTCCTCTTCCCAGCCTCAGGAACTACTCATGGTCCAGCCATCCACCCCCATGGTTTCTTATCCATCTTCTGTAGGGACCCCTTAGACAGCATATTAAAAAGCAGAGACATTATTTTGCCAACAAAGGGTCTGTCTAGTCAAAACTATGGTTTTTCCAGTATTTATATATGGATGTGAGAGTTGGACCATAAAGAAAGCTGAGCAGCAAAGAATTAATGCTTTTGAACTGTGGGATTAGAGAAGACTCTTGAGAGTCCCTTGGACTGCAAGGAGATCAAACCAGTCAATCCTAAAGGAAATCAGTCCTGAATATTCACTGGAAGGACTAATGCTGAAGCTGAAGTCTCATACTTTAGCCACCTGATGCAAAGAACTGACTCATTAGAAAAGACCCTGATGCTGGGAAAAATCAAAGGCAGGAGGAAAAGGGGACAACAGAAGAAGAGATGGTTGGATGGCATCACCAGCTTGATGGACGTGAGTTTGAGCAAGCTCCTGGAGTTGGTGATGGACAGGGAAGCCTGGCGTGCTGCAGTCCACGGGGTCACAAAGGGTCGGACACACCTGAGTGACTGAACTGATTGACTGAGGGACCCCTTGATTATTAAAAAAAAAAAAAGTCTGATCTTATTTAGCATTCTTTTTCTTAATCCTTTGGACATAGTTTATTTTAAACTATAGGGCAAAATTTTATTGCTAAATCCAGAATTGTTGGTAAGTTTTAGACAAGTCTTGGTAATCTTTCCCAAAGTGCAAAAGTAGTAAAACAGAAGCAAGTTTTCTGCAGATTAAAAAATATGCAGGGACAATGCTCTGTATTGTTTCTAAGACACTCAAGAAACGTAAGTATTTAAAATAAAAATTAAAAAAACTAGGTAAGTTACACTTCACCTCACTAGGACAGCTTCATCCCTGAGCTTGTAAAGAACATTCAGCAACAATTTCTAAAAAATGGTGCCCTTCTTCAAGAGTTAAAAAGACTAGAAACAGGGATGAATTCCAGCATCCACAGGTCAGTATAAGAAGCACAGTGTATAGTTTCTGCACAGATAGAGGTGGCTGCAGTAAAGAGGGGAGAGAAGCAAGTCACTGGGAACCTGAACATATGGGACTCGTTAACGTTGAGGACAAGAATTAGGGCCAGGTGTATGGGAAGAGCCCAGAGAAGAGACTTTGAGTGAACAAATTACATAGCTAGGAACCATATAGGGCGGGGATAATCCATTTGTTTATCTAACATTTGCACAGAGGCAAATTTTGTTTCAGAAATTTAGTAATGTTTTTCAAATGCTGTTTAAAGTAAAATTTACCTTGCCATATCTAATAATATTAGTGAAAGTAGATATGTAATTGTTTTTTCTCTTCCTCACCATCAGTGTATTATTCTCTCCTTGGTATAGTTATTTTAAAATTTTGTTGTTGTTCAGTCTGGAGGTCGAGTCCAACTCTTTGAGACTCCATGGACTGCAGCACATCAGGCTTCCCTGTCCTCCACTCTCTCCTGGAGCTTGCTCAAGCTCATGTCCGTTGAGTCGGTGATGCCATCCACCCATTTCACCCTGGCTTCCCCTTTGCCTTCTGCCTTCAATCTTCCCCAGCATCAGGGTCTTTTCCAAAGAGTCTTGGCATCAGGTGGCCAAAGCATTGGAACTTCAGCTTCAGCATCAGTCCTTCCAATGAATATTCTGCATTAATTTCCTTTAGGATTGACTGGTTTGATCCCCTTGCAGTCCAACAGACTCTCAAGAATGTTCTCCAGCACCACAGTTCAAAAGCACCGATTTTTTGGCACTCAGTCTTCATTATGGTCCAAATCTGACATCCATGCATGACTACTGGAAAAACCACAGCTTTGACTATGCAGACCTTTGTCGGCAAAGTGATGTCTTTGGTTTTTAGTTGCTGGCTAGACTTGTCATAGCTTTCCTTCCGAGGAGTAAGGGACTTTTCATTTCATGGCTACAGTCACTGTTCACAGTGATTTTGGAACCCAAGAATGTAAAATGTCACTGTTTCCACTTTTTACCCTTCTATTTGCCATGAAGTGATGGGACCAGGTACCATGATCTTAGTTTTTTTAACGTTGGGTTTTAAGAATAGATTTATTCTATTCACAGGATAGTGGATGAAGATGTGTGCCTGAGTCCCGCAGATAGGAAAATTGGACCGTGGTGACTATTGCCACCTTGTGGTAGAGTGGAAGAAATTCACAGTATCTTGACGCTTCAGCACCCAGGTGTTCTTCCACCCTTGTGTCTGACATTTACTCTTCGCCAGGCCCTGGCTAAGAAAATCAAGGTGGGTAGAATGCAGAATGCAGTTATCCAGACACAATTTATTGCTAAAACATCGTCGTAGGAAACAGCACTTTTTTTGGGGTGGGGGTGATGGAAGAACCGGAAAGACTTTCTCAGAAAAGCAAAATCCAAGATAGCCAGCATGTGCAACCAGGCTGACTCTAGTCTATGTGGCTTTCTGTGATGAAAGTAATTTCCTTAGCAGGAGTTTTTTGCCCATTCTTACTGGTTCTTTCTCAGTAATAACAGGAGAAGAGAGATTGGGAGTTTGGGATTGACATATGCATCCCGTTGTATTTAAAATAGATAACCAACAAGGACTTACTGTACAGCACACAGAATTCTGCTCAGTATTCTGTAATAACCTCAATGGGAAAATAATTTTTAATTTTTTAAAATATAGTATTTTTTAATTATAAAAGAAGAAGAAGAGGGAAGATGCATTGCTGACTAGCTTCAGAACCTCAGAGAGCCTGGGGAGTGCTCTCTCCATTTCTTTGCCTCTCCAGATACATTCTCCACCAAACTTCATCCCGCCCTGCCCCCAGGAGGCTGACCAGTGCCGACTGCCTCTGTCAATGCCTCCGTCTTGCACACCGACGTAGTTCCCATTCAGAGAATACTTGTAGAGTGGAGGCATTGGCAAAAGATCTGCCAAAGGAAGGAGAATTCAATCTGGTATTTATGCCCAGATTCTCTCCCATCTTGGCAGGGATACCACAATGAAAAGTCTCAGTTTTTCTCCCCGTTTTCCTTTCAGAGCCAGGGGTGGTAACCGGGACTGGCTGTTGTTAGCTCCAGAGGGTTACACTTCAGTTCAGTTCAGTCGCTCAGTCGTGTCTGACTCTTTGTGATCCTGTGGACCGCAGCACACCAGGCCTCCCTGTCTATCACCAACTCCCGGAGTTTACTCAAACTCATGTCCATCGAGTCCGTGATGCCATCCAGCCATCTCATCCTCTGTCGTCCCCTTCTCCGCCTGCCTTCAATCTTTCCCAGCATCAGGTCTTTTCCAATTTGTCATTTCTTCGCATCAGGTGGCCAAAGTATTAGTCTTGCACTAATCCTTGTGATTTTCCTACACTCTGCCAATGCCTTTGTAAATAATCCTTTCAATCATCCTGATTTAAATGTGCCATTAGTCTCCTGCTTCCCTGGCTGACATAAAAAAAATTAATAAAAAAGTTGTTGAGTATAAAAATTCTATGTAAACGGGTACTTCCCTGGTGGTTCAGTGGTTTAGACTTTACCTTCCCTTGCAGGGGGTGCTGGTTCAATCCCTGGTTGGGGAGCTTGCTTCCACATGCTTCATGGCCAAAAAACCAAAACATAAAACAGAAGCGATATTGTAAAAAATTCAATAAAGGCTAAAAATGGTCCACATTTTAAAAATCTTTAAAATAAATAAATGTTATGTAAATGAATTCAATAACTGAATGAATAAAGGCATGAATGAATGAATGAATGAGCGTAGAGATGAATGTGTGAGAATTGAATGCAGATGCATAGAATGTATTAATATTTCATGCAGGAATAAGTGAACAATGACTAAGCAAATGAATGATACGTATGTGAAAACATGAATGGAAGTGTAAATGAAGAATGAATTGAGCCCAGTTTGAATCTTTCTGAGTGCTTGACTTCACCACCTCCCATGCTTCCATCTGCCTGAACACTGCAAAGAGAAGGAATGATGAACTTCTCCCTAAAACAGGACTATTACACAGAAACAGAGTTTAAAGAGAGGCACTCAGAGCTTAGGTTAGAAAAAAAAGTTTCAAGAATAGAATAAGTTAACTTTTAAAAGGGCAGAGGGTAAAGGTAAAGATATCCTTAGAGGGGCAGAAAATCCAGAGTGGAAGGATTAAGCTCCTTTGTTCTAGAAGGAAATTAAACAGTTCAGGGACTCAGAGACAAGGAGCCATGGGATGTGAAGCAAGCCAGTGACTATTTTCTTCTTCTTTTTTTTTAAAAGAGCATCTACAGTTTTAATGAAACAACTAGAACAACTTTGAAGTTGAATGACATTGCATAATTAACTCATTACAGAATGAAACTTTAAGGAAACAAAATGCAGAATGGATATAAACAACACTTTAAAGGTAATCACATGTGACTTGGGATCAAAGTCTAGCACTGGAATACTGCTTCAAGGATGACTGAACCATATCAGTGAATCACCAAAGGAATAAAATGCATGAAAATTCTAGGTAGTTCATTCCTCTGCCCTCAGATAAAATCTCCACAAATTGACCTAGGTGATGTGAATATTGTCTATTTTAAGCACTCCTAGGGAAAGAGCCTCAAACAAATTTTCTTCAAGTACAAAAATTTAAAAGTAAGTTACTACCCATAGACTACATATTTAAAACATGTAGTTTAAACATACTAAAGCAGAATCTAGTTGTTCACAGGAACTAATCTCAAACATGTTTAAACATACATGTTTAAGCATATTAAACATACTAAAACAGAATCCAGTTGTTACAAGAACTAATCTCAAAATATACATACGGGAATGTACACACATTTAGAAGTTCTTCAGAGTCTATGTGTAATCTAGTTGTTTAGTCGGTAAGTCGTGTTTGAGTCTTGAGACCCCTCTTTTGAGACCCCATGGACCGTAATCCGCCAGATTTCTCTGTCCATGGGATTTTCCAGGCAGGAATACCGGAGTGGCTTGCCATTTCCTTCTCAATGGGGTCTTCCCAACCTAGGGATTGAACCCTGGTCTCCTGCATCGGCACGTGGATTCGTTACCACTGAACCACCAGAGAAGCTCATCTGTACACTAGAAGTGAAGAAAAGTCGTCTTTGCCGCTAGAGCTTACCGCTGCAGGCCGGCGGTGCCCCAGGGTTTGCAGCCCTATATCTGTCCCCCCCTCCCACTTGAGCTGCGGTGCGGGTCTGGGGAAGAAGCTGCTGTCCGGGTTTCTCTCCTTTGGGCTGTTTAAGGCAGAGGTACATGATGCTCGATCTCAGCCAGGAAAGAATACAATGTCCGCCAAGTTTCTGAAAAGTGAACGGACTAGAGCCTGCTTGAGAGCACAGGCGCTAATATTCACGGGCCGTCACCAGGCTGAGCTTCAGAGCACCTTTTGGGTTAGAATTCCACATGGTGGTCATCACTTTCATCGCTGTTATCATTCTCCTCCTCTTCCCTCTTCACCATTTTCAGATATTTACTAGCTAAAATCGTCTTCGATGATGTATCTGCAAGAGGCTGAAAAGTGTCCGATTCCTCTGCGGTATTTGATACGTCACTGTGAGTGCTTTCTCTTTTCCACTCCAGCTGCTACAGGAATAGCTGGTGAGACGGTGAACAGTGTTGCGTGACCTTGGCAATGAGCACCAGGGCTTCCTGGACACCTCACGGGGAGCTCCTTATGAAGGCTCAGATGTGGGAGAGGGGCAACGACAGCAGCCGCTGCTGCCCGCACTTGTCTTTGCCCCGGACCACGTCTGCCTCCTCCGCTCCCGCCCCGGCAGCAGCAGCCACGTGGGAGTTACAGTGTCTGGGCGGCAACCATCGCCTTGAGGATCAGATAAGGTGCAGACATGAGAGAAATGGAAGCATCTGGGTGCAGAGGTGGGGGGATCAATTGCCATTTCCTTCTCAATGGGGTCTTCCCAACCTAGGGATTGAACCCTGGTCTCCTGCATCGGCACGTGGATTCGTTACCACTGAACCACCAGGGAAGCTCATTTGTACGCTAGAAGTGTTTCTTAAGAAATACTTTTCTTAAGACTCAGGTATTATCCATTCAACTGTGGGGTCATATTGCATAAACCCCTTTTCTTTTCAAAGGAGCATGGCCCTTACATGGGCCATGTAAGATCACAGTACAAGGTCACTGATTTAACTGACTTGTTCTGAAAATGAGACCCTTGGTTGAGATCCAGTGTTGCTGTATTCAGGCTAAAACATGCAGAGGATAGAATTAAAAGCAATTTCAGTCACAAAGCACCAAGTGCTCATCTGAGCCCATGTTTTCTAATTTCCTCTTGCTTGAGTTCAAATTCCTACTTAAATATTAAAAAGAGATTAAGGGACACATCCATCTGTACAAATATAGACTAGGGAGTACACAGTCCTCATGCAAGAAACTTGTGGTAAAGTCTAGAAAATATAAAAAGTCTCATTCAGGAAAAGGGCCATGACTGTTGCTCTAGAAATCCAATTTTTCTAGGGATATTCTTAAGAAGATAATCACACAGATGTAAGAAGATATAAGGGCAAAAAAGTTCACTGCAGTACTTCTCACACAAGTTAAAAGAGACCAATAATGTAAATGCCCATTATTGGGAGACTATAAACCAATAACTAATAACTAATAATAAGAACACTTGTCAAGCATTGATCTAAGTATATATTAACTCATTTAATTGTTGCAATAATCTTAAAAACAAGATAGTACTATTTTACCCAATTTAGAGATGAGGAAACTGAGACATAGAATTCAATTTAATTTCACAAAGATAGAAATTAGTGGAACTAGCATTTGAATTCAAGCAGTCTGGTTCAACGTCTAGGTGCTGAAAGCTATGTCATGCTGCCATTATATCTTCAAAACTCTCTTGCATGTTTATTGATAAGGAAAGATGCCTACAGAATATTGGCCTAAAAATATAGTTACAGAATAGCACATATAGCCAGATTCTACACATGAAAAATTATAAACAAAAGCACAGAGAGAAATCTGGATGAATGGTCCCCAAAATGGTAATTTTTTACATTTACTATGTATCATTTTAACAAAACTGATAAAGTTAATGTCCCAAAGTTAAGCGCCACCTCACTTGGCCACTCACCCATCTCACATGTAGGAACATCGTCATCTTTCAGACATCGTTGTGGATACTGTAGACTAAGGCCCCCGCAGCACTCTGGCCTTGCTGCAGTACCTACACAGTTTTGCCTCTGATACTCAAGTGCTATCTACCTCTACCATTCTAGAACCCCCACATCCCCGTTGATATCTAGGAGTTCCATTCAAGACACCAACTATACAACTTGCAGAAAACAGCAATGACCAAACTTTTCAGGTAAATGTCAGTGGCTTCCCACCAGCGCATTTCTTATTATCTAAGTAAAGCAAGTGCGTCTGGCGCTCCTGGGGAGCACACGTTAAGAGTTCTTAGACTTTCCATAGTAAATCTGTTCTAATATTTCCTATGCCAAGATCCAACTCAATTCCATGGCAAGGAAGTTCTAGAAACTCCACTTCAATTACGGTAAGCTTTCATTATGTTCAGGTTTCAAAGCACCATCACAACACTTCAAACTGATTCCAGTGTCTCTGCCAGAGGTTAAGTCTTGAGTCATCAGTAAGTAACTCTATGCCAACAAATCCCCTTTCTCCGGAGTTCAATGGTAAAAACAAGATCCACTCACATGTCTTTCCCCTCATTCTTTTCTGATTACATTAGCAACGTTCTGCAATTCCTTTGGTAGGTTATTTATTTGTCCCTAGAATAAAGCTCATGTTTCACTTCTAAGGCTGGGCCTAGAACTGACTCTGGTTATAAGCCTGGAGATAATCAGGGGTTGTAGCCAAAGGCCTTGAGGACAACCAGCATCGCCTTGTGAGACACGGGCATCACATAGGGTCGTTGCCCGCCTCTAGGCAAGAGAAAGAGCTGTCTCATTTCATTATTATTATTATTGAAGTATAATTGCTTTACAGTGTTGTGATAGTTTCTGTTGTACAACAAAGTAAATCAGCTCCGTGTATACATATATCCCCTCCCTATTGTACCTGCCTCCTTTGTCTCCCATCCTGCCCCCTAGGTCACCGCAGAACTCCAAACTAGCTTCTTGTGCGATCCAGCAGGTCCCACTAGCTGTCTGTTTTACATGTGGTAGTGTATCTATATCAATGCTACTCTCACAGTTCATCCCACCCTCCCCTTCCTGACCCCAGCCCCATGTCCACATGGCCATTGTCTACATCTGCGTGGAAGCAATCTAAATGTCCATCAATAGATGAATGGTGAAAGAAGATGTGGTACATATATAAAATGGAATATTAGTCATAAAAAGGAATGAAATTGGGTCATTTGTAGAGATGTGGACGGACCTAGTCTGTCATACAGAATAAAGTAAGTCAGAAAGAGAAAAACAAATATTGTATATTAATGCATATACATGGAATCTAGAAAAATGGTACAGATAAACCTATTTGCAGGGCCTGAATAGGGACACAGCTGTTTCTGATAGTAAGGTTCAGGGAAATCTGAGACTTAAGGGTCTCGGGCTCATCCACCCAATCCCAGGTCTCAGGGTCCCTCTCTTTCCTATCAGGGCCCTGACTTTGACATAGGAGATCTAGTGAAGCTGTGCATCTAGTCTGCCTTCTTGGAGCTCTGCCACCCTTCTAATCAGATCTGAGCCTGATTTCCAGGACAGTCTGATATTCAGGAGCTCCTTTAGTGTGCCGTGTAAGAGTGACTGACTTGGGCTAAAACCAGACCAATTATGGCCACATTCATCAGGGCTGTGGCTTAATTTTTCCCTGGCAGGAGTCTGGGACTTTGCCTTCTCCTGAACCAAGACTCAGGAAGGATGTTTAGATGTGCGGGTGAAGGCAGTATCTCTTCCTGTAGCAGCCTCTGCTAGCTGGAAGAGGACATGTTCTGAGGGTACCCAGGGAACAGGGGACGCTGGAGACCCCAGACTTGGCAGCACACACACTACTGTGGATCCTTATGCTCTGTAGGATCCAGCCATCCTCACAGCTTGGCTAAACCCCTCTTTAGCTGCTTATTCTACTCAAGTCCCAGCTTTTAATAATAGCTGTGCTGCAGAGTTATTTGGAAAACTAGAGATTATAAAAATAGATATGCTGCAGTATTTAATAAAGTATATAATAAGAAAAAGTTACTACAGTTATTTTGATCTGGAATAGAAATAGCAACCATGCATGGTGGAAGGGCAATACTGTGCCCAACAATTAACACAAAATTTAAAAAAATCATTTAGAGTGAGAGGCACTTTTGGAACCCACAACTCTCATTAGGGTTGTGTTACCCTAAAACTTGGTTTTGCCTCTTTTGTGGGTGTCGAGCCAAAGAGTGGGAGAAAGGAGGATTTATTACTCCCAGTAAGTAGGGAGTACACCGGGATCTTTCCAAAGCATTGTCTCCCCAGGCAGCAAAACTGGGGAAGTTTTAAGCTAAGGGTACATGTATATTCATGAAGGGGTTTGGTTGGTTTATTCATACTGATGAAGGGGCTTAAACAGAGGAGAATTCAGCATAGTATTAAGGCAAACGTTGATAGAATGCAGGCTCTAGTTAAAGTCTCCAGGGTCAGCAAAGTCGGCATCATCATTCCTTAGGTTCCAGTTAGTCTGGTGGTTGCATGTTCAAGGAGGTTTAGATCCTGCAAAACAGTTCAAGAATGTGTTTCAGACTAATCTCTACTTTCAAAACAGAACTAAGCCTCTTTGCAACTGATATACTATCTTCAATATGGTTAAATTTCTGGAGAAGGAAATGGCAACCCACTCCAGTATTCTTGCCTGAAAAATCCCATGGAGAGAGGAGCCTGGCAGTTACAGTCCAAGGAGTCACAAAGAATTGGACATGACTGAGCACGCACACATGGGTAAATTATTTCCCTGGCCTAATAACAATTGTTTATTCCTACAATTCTTTTGTTTCCTTGACTTTCTTGCCTATTGAGATCCATTCCCCTGCGAAAGCAAGCACTGTGGCCAGGCTTAGATCCCAAAATGACTTAGGCCTAACATTGCTTCTCTTATGTCAAGAAAATTATGTCTAGTTCTTTTTCTTCCAGACCCCCTACCCTATTTGCCTACAGTTGTGGGTGTGGTAGAGGGCCTTTGAGGGCTCTGGAAGCTATGAGAATTGCCCAGAAATTGGGGAATGGCCCTGTCCTCACCAAATTCACAAGTTTAGTGCTAGAATCCTGCTACTGTTGTTGTAAGATCATAGCTCTGTACTCACACCACAGCGCCCTCACCCCTCAACACCCTGTCCTCATAATTGGTGTTCAGGACTGTGCAAACCTCTGCTTTCTACCCTGGGACTGCTCTTAGCTGGCTGCTGATGAGGGGCTGGAGGGCTGGGCCTGGAGAGAGGGAGAGAAAGTACTACTGTGCAGGACTTCCCTGGTGGTCCGATGGTTAAGACTCCATGCTTCCAATGCAGGGGGCTTGAGTTTGACCCTTAGTGGGGAGCTAAGATCCTGGGTTTGAGCTCTGGTGGGGGAACTAAGATCCCATAGGCTGCTTGCAGTGCAGCAAAAAAAAAAAAAAAAATTCAAAGAAAGTATTGGTGTGCAGCCATAAATGGCCATCTCTGAGGAGCCTGATAAAACTGTGCTCGGTACTCAGAAAGAGGGGCTTCCCAGGTGACTTGGTGGTGAAGAATCCACCTGCCAATGCAGAAGACTCAGGTTTGATCCCTGGGTTGGGAAGATCCCCTGGGGAATAAAATGGCAACTCACTGCAGTATCCTTGCCTGGGAAATCCTGTGGACAGAGGCGCCTGGTGGGCTACAGTGCATGGGGCTGCAAATCAGTCACCCATGACGTAGGGACTTAGTGACTAAATAACTAAGAGAGAGCCATACACCCGCCCCATGTCTCTGTAGTTGTTCCCTCCTCCCAGCTCCTCTCTCCTGCTGGATCCACCCAGAATCGCCCACCATCCAGTTTGCTGATTCTCGTATGTGCTCTTCGGGAAATACTTCTTATACGACTGTCTCTACAGAGTCCCTACACATAATTAAGGCATTGACGAGGTTCAGGACATGCTCCCCCGAACTATGGCAACTTGGCATATTAAATGGCTTTGGCTGAAAACAATTTTTAAGAAAAGTAGATGCAGGAAGTTCACTCTGACTTACGCGTTTCCCCTACTTCCCTGAAATAGGTCATAAAACTGCTGTGTGAAAGGTACCCTAAGAGGAGCGAAGACATTCTTCTTATTACGATGGGAATTTGGAGCCAAGAAATTTGTACAACCTGACCTTATTAAAGTCACCCTTTATTGCAAACTGTATATACAGCCACTATGGAAGACGGTATGGAGATTCCCTAAAAAGCTAGGAATAAAACCACCATATGACCCAGCAATCCCATTCCTGGGCATATACCAAAATTGAAAAAGACACATGTACCCCAATGTTCATTGCAGCACTATTTCCAATAGCTATAACTGGAAGCAACCTAGATGTCCCTCAACAGGTGAATGGATAAAGAAGCTGTGGTACATATATACTATATGCTACTCAGCCATAAAAAGGAATACATTTGAGACAGTGCTAATGAGGTGGGTGAACCTAGAGCATATTATACAGAGTGAAGTAGGTCAGAAAGAGAAAGATAGTACACTGCTGCGTATATATGGAATCTAAAAAGATGGTACTGAAGAATTTATTTGCAGGGCAGCAATGGAGAAATATCAATAACCTCAGCTATCCAGATGACACCACCTTTATGGCAGAAATTGAAGAGGAACTAAAAAGCCTCTTGATGAAAGTGAAAGAGGAGAATGAAAAACTTGACTTAAAGCTTAACATTCAGAAAACAAAGATCATGGCATCTGGTCCCATCACCTCATGGGAAATAGATGGGGAGACAGTGGAAACAGTTTCAGACTTTATTTTGGGGGGCTCCAAAATCACTGCAGATGGTGACTGCAGCCATGAAATTAAAAGACGCTTACTCCTTGAAAGGAAAGTTATGACCAACCTGGATAGCATGCTAAAAAGCAGAGACATTACTTTCCCAACAAAGGTCTGTCTGATCAAGGCTATGGTTTTTCCAGTGGTCATGTATGGATGTGAGAGTTGGACTGTGAAGAAATCTGAGTGCCGAAAAATTGATGCTTTTGAACTGTGGTGTTGGAGAAGACTCTTGAGAGTCCCTTGGACTGCAAGGAGATCCAACCAGTCCATCCTAAAGGAGATTAGTCCTGGGTGTTCATTGGAAGGACTGATGCTGAAGCTGAAACTCCAGTACTTTGGCCACCTCATGTGAAGAGTTGACTCATTGGAAAAGACCCTGATGCTGGGAGGGATTGGGGGCAGGAGGAGAAGGGGATGACAGAGGATGAGATGGCTGGATGGCATCACCAACTCTATGGGCATGAGTTTGAGTAAACTCCGGGAGTTTGTGATGGACAGGGAGGCCTGGTGTGCTGCGATTCATGGGGTCGCAAAGAGTTGGACACGACTGAGCAACTGAACTGAACTGAGTGAGTGATATTAGCATCTTTTCATGTGTTTGTTAGTCATCAGTATGTCTTCTTTGGAGAAATGCCTGTTTAGGTCTTCTTCCCACTTTTTGATTGGATTGTTTGTTTTTCTGGTATTGAGTTGTATGAGCTGCTTGTATGTTTTGAAAATTAATTCTTTGTCAGTTTTTTCCTTTGCTATTATTTTCTCCCATTCTGAGGGTTGTCTTTTTACCTTGTTTGTAGTTTCCTTTGCTGTGTAAAAACTTTAATTTTGTCTCACTTGTTTATTTTTGTTTTTCTTTCCATTACACTGGGAGGTGGGTCATAGAAGATCTTGCTTTGATTTATGTCATCGAGTGTTCTGCCTATTTTTTCCCCTAAGAATTTTAGTTTCTGGTCTTGCACTTAGGTCTCTAATCCATTTTGAGTTTATCTTTGTGTATGGCATTAGGAAGTGTTCTAATTTCATTCTTTTGCACCTAGCTGTCCAGTTTTCCCAGCACCACTTATTGAAGAGGCTATCTTTGCCCCATTGTATATTCTTGAGGAGGCAGATATTTTTGAAGAGGAAATAACAGAAAGAGGTAAAACAAAGCAAAAATGGTGTGCTGGTCACTTGCTTTGGAACTTTGATTTTTGCTAAAACAAAACTCATCCTGAAGTGATTGAGAATGTATCCTATTCCTAAATGACCAAATATCAGTGAACTCATTTATCTTTTAAAATGTATTGCTAAAGGATACATATTTTTTAAATGTAAAAATCATGATTCTCATACAAATATAAAATGAATATGCATCAAAGTTCTTCTTTCAGTGTGTTATTCAATAATTAAGAAGAAACCAGTAAGATATTATAACTGGTTCAAGGGAGAATTCAAAGTGATAGATAAGGAATGCTGACATGAATTGACAATATAAACTCACTTTCTCCACGAGGGTGGGGAGAAAAATCAATTGTCCCTCCACTGGACAGAATTCATTTGCACATTTTTGGACAAGAGTCATTTGCATTGTCCTCAGTGTCTACCATTTACAGAGTTGTAAGTAGTTCAAAGAAATTCAGAGGAGATAAACCAGGGGGGACACATGAGACAGAACACCCAGTTACCTTTTGTTGCCGTTTCAAAGTCTTGCACAAATTTTACTGCATGTTGTCAGAGTACTTAATTCTCTGCCCATAGTATACAGTTTATATTCATTAAAAAAAAAATCTGGTATGGCTTTTTATTACATATTAAAAACTATGAGGACAGGAGTCCTAGTTTTGTATTGATGGGTGCAATTCATTATCTATAAAATTCTTTTCCTGAAAAAAGTAATTATCACTGTAAAAACTTATTTTTTTGCTAATCTGACTGTGTTTATGTATGCTACTAAGGAATATGACTGTTGGATATAACAATGGTAGAGTGGCCAAGAAAAATACAGAATTAATATTGTTTTATTGTAAGTATATGTCAAATATCAAAAGAAAAAGAGGAAAAACGGCTGTTGAGTGGACAACCTAGTATTTCTATCTCAGTAAGCTAGGTTTTGCTTTGATTTTTCTAGTTGTAAAAATGATGGTAGTACCAGGACATAAAATAAGCTGCAATTTTTAAATTTTATTATATTATTCTTATTATTGGTGAAGCCACATGGCATGCAGGATTTTAGTTCCCCAACCAGGGATTGAACCTGAACACCTTGTAGTCAAAGCAAGGAGTTTTAAAAATTGGACCCCCAGAGAAGTCCCTGCAATTTATTTTTAAACTTAACTTTTATTACCTATTATAGAGGAAGACAAAGTTTTCCTCAACCTTCTTAGGGTCCCTGGCTGGTCTGGAAATTAAACTGACAAAGACAGAGTAACAGGAGAAAAAAATAAACATTTATTTAATATAATTTTTACATGACACAGGAGTCTTCATAAGGAAATGATGACCCAAAGAAATGGTTCATCTGGCATCTTTTTATGATAAATTGATGAAGAGTAGACAGTCTTGGAGAAATATAATAGGTCAAAGAGTCTGAGGTAAGTGTAGTAAACTGGGGCAAATGGTTCATTTGGATTCTTCTCTGGCCCTTTGTCTACAGAGAGAAGAATGCCCTTTTCCCAGCCAAGGGAGAGAGCCCCTCACAAGAGGGTGAGATGGCCTGTTTCAGGGAAGAAGTTGGGGGAGGAGATCCAAAGTGAACTTCCTGCTTGCTCTTTTCCCTAACTTCTCAGCTTACAATATTCATTATACCAAGGTGCCATCCTGCACATCCTGAACCTCATCTAATAGTCCACTAAGCAATAGTTATGACTTGCATTTCTGCATGAACACCACCCATCCCAAGTGCCCAGGAGGGGAGTGATCTGACCACATGATAACTTTTTCTGAGGCTGGAATGGTGAGCCTGCGGTGACAGCCCATCACACCCTGCTTATATCACTCGAGAGAGTTCCCAATATGATGACTCATCACAACTTTCTAGCTCATTCAAGACTCCGAAGGACACATTCCTCCCTCTTTTCTAATAAAAACTAAGTAGCAAAGCAAGCATAACTCTTGGATGCAGAACACCTTACACAAATTTGACAAATATGACACATTTTCTACTCTATTGTATTATCATAATTTATCTTTCAGGACAAGGTCACACAGACCTTGGTCTCCTCAAGTGCGTTAATTCTACCTACTCAGCAAAACAAAGCAAAAAGCTAACATCAAGCAAGGTCATGTAAGTTGAATAAAGAAGAGGATAAAATTCTAGACAAGTTTTAGAGGTAGAGTTAATAATTTGCTGTGTGATTAAATAGGAGAAATAAATTGAGGCAGGAGTGGAAATGCTGCCCAGGCTTCTGGGTTTTGTAGCTGAATACATGGTGAAAGTCACTCAGTCCTGTCCAACTCTGCAACCCCATGAACTATACAGTCCATGGAATTCTCCAGGCCAGAATCCTGGAGGGGGTAGTTTTCCCCTTCTCCACGGGATATTCCCAACCCAGGGATCAAACCCAGGTCTCCCGCATTGCAGGCAGATTCTCTACCACCTGAGCCACAAGGGAAGCCTGAATATATGGTGAGGCCTTCACTAAAATGGAAAATCAAGGAGAAGCAGGTTTGGCTTTTATGTAAAAGAGACTGAAAAGGTGAGATTTGAGTTTCATACTTAACTGTTTTGCACATTTTCCTTCCATTCAATGGTATTTCCACATTTTGGATAATTTTACTTAGCAAATTACATTCAATTTCAGCTCATTTTCTCTTTAAGGAAAAAAAACAGATACCTCTATCATCTAATCAGAGCTTTTGATCAGCCTGAGATGATCACTGTTTCAATAATGAGTTCTTTTAAATTCCAATCCAAAAAAATAAACATGGAATTTTAATCACCCTATTCAGCCTCATTGACAGGAAATGCAGTTTCCTGTTAGGTCTTTTGACATAGTGTAAAGAGCTTCAAGGTTCCCTTCTCCCCCTCCCCTACCACATGCCTGATCATGCATGTGTGCCCACTTGGTCATGTTCCAGGCAAGAATACCAGAACAGGTTGCCATTTCCTTCTTCAGTGGATCTTCCCAACCCAGGGGCTGAACATGCATCTCTTGCATCTCCTGCATTGGCAGGTGGATTCTTTACCAGCTGAGCCACCGGGGAAGCCCCTGCCTGATCATGAGTGGTACCCTATAAATTATTGCTAAAAAATAAATATATCTTCTTTAATATCTCATTTGGCTCTAATGTGCAATTCTGAGGTCTACTAGAAGCTCTTTTAGTTCATAATCATCTACTGTTACCTGGAATTTATAGATTTTAAGATGTAAGGTTTATTTTGGTCATTTACATAGCTAATGTTGTCCAATGAGTCATGATGTTACCTATTACAACAATGCTAACAACAGAGGAGAAGACCCTACACTTGGACATCACCAGATGGTCAATACTGAAATCAAATTGATTACATTCTTTGCAGCCAAAGATGGAGAAGATGGAGAAGTCAGCAAAACAAGACCATGAGCTGAATGTGGCTCAGATCATGAACTGCTTATTGCCAAATTCAGACTGAAATTGAAGAAAGTAAGGAAAACCACTAGATCATTCAGATACAACCTAAATTAAATCCCTTACCATTATACAGTGGAAGTGACAAATAGAATCAAGGGATTAGATCTGATAGAAAGAGTGCCTGAAGAACTATGGACATTGTTCATGACATTGTACAGGAGGCAGGGATCAAGACCATCCCCAAGAAAAAGAAATGCAAAAAGGCAAAATGGTTGTCTGAGGAGGCTTTACAAATAGCTGAGAAAAGAAGAGAAGCTAAAGGCAAGGGAGAAAAGGAAAGATATATCCATTTGACTGCAGAGTTCCAAAGAATTGCAAGGAGAGATAAGAAAGCCTTCCTCAGCAATCAATGCAAAGAAATAGAGGAAAACAATAGAATGGGAAAGACTAGAGATCTCTTCAAGAAAATTAAATACACCCAGGGACTATTTCATGCAAAGATGAGTACAATAAAGGACAGAAATGGTATGGACCTAACAGAAGTAGAAGATATTAAGAAGAGATGGCAAGAATACATAGAATAACTCTATAAAAAAGATCTTAATGACCCAGATAACCACAATGGTGTGATCACTCACCTAGAGCCAGACATCCTGGAAGTCAAATGGGCCTTAGGAAGCATCACCATGAACAAAGCTAGTGGAGGTGATGGAATTCCAGTTGAGCTATTTCAGTCCAAAAAGATGATGCTGTGAAAGTGCTTCACTCAATATGCCAGCAAATTTGGAAAACTCAGCACTGGCCATGGGACTGGAAAAGGTCAGTTTTCATTCCAATTCAATAGAATGCTCAAACTACTGCATAATTGCACCCATCTCACACGCTAGCAAAGTAATGCTCAAAATTCCCCAAGCCAGGCTTCAACAGTATGTGAACCATGAACTTCCAGATGTTCAAGCTGGTTTTAGAAAAGGCAGAGGAACCAGAGATCAAATTGTCAATATCCATTGGATCATCAAAAAAGCAAGAGAGTTCCAGGAAAACATCTACTTCTGCTTTATTGACTACGCCAAAGCCTTTGACTGTGTGGATCACAACAAACTGTGGAAAATTCTTCAAGAGATGGGAATACCAGACCGCCTGACCTGCCTCCTAAGAAATCTGTATGCAGGTTAAGAAGCAACAGTTAGAACTGGACATGGAACAACAGACTGGTTCCAAATTGGGAAAGGTGTACGTCAAAGTTGTATATTGTCACCTTTAAGTTCTATGCAGAGTACATCAGGCAAAATGCCAGGCTGGATGAAGCAGAAGCTGGAATCAAAATTGCCAGGAGAAATATCAATAACCTCAGATATGCAGATGACACCACCTTTATGGCAGAAGCGGAGAAGAACTAAAGAGCTTCTTGATGACAGTGAAAGAGGAGAGTTTAAAAGCTGGCTTAAAACTCAACATTCAGAAAATTAAAATCATGGCATCCAGTCCCATTACTTCATGGCAAATAGATGGGGAAACAATGGAAACAGTGACAGACTTTATTTTCTTGGACTCCAAAATCACTGCAGATGGTGACTGCAGCCAGGAAATTAAAAAATGCTTACTCCTTGGAAGAAAAGCTATGACTAACCTAGGCAACATATTTAAAAGCAGAGACATTACTTTCCCAACAAAGGTCCGAGTAGTTAAAGCTATGGTTTTTCCAGTAGTCATGTATGGATGTGAGAGTTGGACCATACAGTAAGCTGAGTATTGAAGAATTGATACAGTAAGTTGAGTATTGAAGAATTGATGCTTTTGAAATGTGGTGTTGGAGAAGACTCTTGAGAGTCCCTTGGACTGCAAGGAGATCCAACCAGTCCATCCTAAAGAAGATCAGTCCCGAATATTCATTGGAAGGACTGATGCTGAAGCTGAAACTCCAATACTTTGGCCACCTGATGCGAAGAACAGACTCATTGAAAAAGACCCTGATGCTGGGAAAGATTGAAGGCAGGAGGAGAAGGGGACGACAGACAATGAGATGGTTTGATGGCGTCACTGACTCCATGAACATGAGTTTGAGCAAGCTCCGGGAGTTGGTGATGGACGGGGAAGCCTGAGGTGCTGCAGTCCATGGGGTTGCAAAGAGTTGGACACGACTGAGTGATTGAACTGAACTGACTGAACAACAGAGGACCATGTCACAACTCCATTTAAAATCTCTGTTGGCTTCCCCATAGAATAAGACCCACACTTTAAGTTCCTTGATACTATGACTCCTGGCTATCCTTTCAGCTAATTTCATTTATATTCTGCTTCCAAATAGAACTTGCTATCAAACCAAATTTGAGTCCATCGGCCAATCTACTGACACTAGGTTGTGGTGAAGGGAACTCCAGCATTTATTGTAGGGTGCTGTATAAGCGGTCCAGGACAGCTAGTGCTCAAAAAGTCACAATTCCCCACAGGTTTCAGCAAAACACTTTCAAAAGCCTGGTGAGGGAGGGCCATCCTCGTGTGTTCAGCTCATGCACAATTCTCTGATTGGTTGATAGTGAGGTAGCAGGGTGGTGTCACAGGAGTTACTATTATGATCCTTAGGCTCTGGTAGGCCTGGGGGCCATGTTCTTATGATAATCAAGTAGTTTCTTCCACTTGGTGGGGGTTTTCGCGTCGGTAAAACAACACAGGAAATGTGCATCAGATACTATTATCTAGGTACTAAAGCAGAAAGGAACTAAAGCAGACAAAATGGAGAAGGGGTGTGTCCTTGGAAGGCCCCATAGGGTCCTGCTCAGTTAGAAATTTACACCTCTGCCTTAAGTGCCAGTTTCTCTCCTTGTCACCTAGTCATATTCTCAGTCTACTCATATTGAAAGTCCAGACTCAAGTGTCACCTCTTCAGGTTTTATTTGAAATTCTCCAGTATCCTACATAGGCTTCCCTGATGACTCTGGTAAAAGAATCTGCCTGCCAATGCAGGAGATGCAGTTTCGATTCCCAGGTTGGGAAGATCCCCTGGAGAAAGAAATGGTAACCCACTCCAATATTTTTGCCTGGAAAATCCCATGGACAGAGGAACCTGGTGAGCTGCAGTCCATGGGGACGCAAAGAGTTGGACATGACTTAGCAACTGAAGAACAAGTATCCTACAGAGAGTTTGCCCAAAGATATGTGCAAAAAAAAGGTCTGTTTTTTTAGTTTCCTTCCAAGTATCTTAGATTAAATTATTAAATCAAATTTCTTTCACTAAATTGCAATTCATCTAGGCATTTAAAAAACAAAAAACTGCTAGTATTCTTGAAAAGAAAATCTTTGATAATAATTCTTTGGACATCAACATGAGACAAGTGCTCAGGCCTGGTGCACTGGGAAGACCCAGAGGGATGGGGTGGAGAGGGAGATGGGAGGGGGGACCGGGATGGGGAATATATGTAAATCCATGGCTAATTCATTTCAATGTATGACAAAAACCACTGCAATGTTGTAAAGTAATTGGCCTCCAACTAATAAAAATAAATGGGAAAAAAAAATAATTCTTTGGACATCAAGCCCAGAAAATATTTTTGACACCATTTTTCTTTAATCCAAAGTATTTTTCACCTAACATAACCAGATACATTTTGTAAACATCTCATGAAACACTTGTTTTTAAATAATTTCTGAAATTTCTGTTATGACAATTAACCACTTAAATGATTAAACTCCAACCAGGGTATGAATAACATGCTGAACTCATTGTGTTCTGCAAGCTGAAAATACATCAGTACCCAGTATAGATAAGTGCTTTTTGGACTGAATTTACATGCTTGGATCTTAACTGGGGAGTGGGGAGATGAACAATAAAAAATGAGTGTCATGTATCAAAGTGATTAAGGCTCTATAGAGATTTAAAATCTTAGATATATGATTGAGTGGCCACTTTAGAATGGAGGGCCTAGGAAGGCTTCTCTGTGTAGGCTGTTCTCAAACTGAGACCTGAAGATTTTTTTAAGAGGCAATAAAGTGAAATTTAGAAGAAAGATCATTCCAGCCAGAGGGCTCCACAGCACAGCAAGGGAGACAGAAAGTGGTAGATGAGGTAGGTGAACAGGCACCCATAGATCATGCAGTTCTTTGTAAGCAAGCATAGGTGAATTTTAATCTCCAAGCAAAGAAGCCATTAGCAGATTGTAAGAAAGGGAGCAAGATAATCTAGATTATACTTTTTGCCATTTTTGTTTGCTTTTTTAAAACGAACCCTCTTAGAAGCCTGTAAAGAATGGATCAGAGAGGGAGTGAGGCCCATTGGAAGGTGATCCACAGATAATTTCAGCTCAGACTAAAATGGTGTTTGTGACAACGGAGAGTAGAATGCAGTTTTGTAAATGGAGTCAAAAGAACTTGCTGATCCACTGGATGAAGGGGAAGAGGAGGGAGAGCTGTAAATTCATTTCAGAATATAGACTATTTATGTTCTTTAGGCTGCTTTGCAACGTCTGGCGTCTTCCTCACTAAGGAATTAAACTCGTGACACATTTTCATTTTATATTTATATATTTGCATGCAAATACATTTGTGGGCTTTCACGTTCCACCAGGGCCACACCTTGAGGGTTTCATTTTGGCTTCCCTGGTAGCTCAGCTGGTAAAGAATCCGCCTGCAATGTGGGAGACCTGGGTTCAATCCCTGGGTTGGGAAGACCCCCTGGAGAAGGAAACGGCTACCCACTCTAGTATTGGGCCTGGAGAATTCCATCTGTACAGTCCACTGGGTCGCAAAGAGTCGGACACGACTGAGCGACTTTCACTCACTTCACCTATCAAACATAATCTTTAACAGATGAAATGAGTTGAAGAGAGAATGAGAAATGAGAAGAAGAGATAACACTTGTCTACAACTCAAACAAATTTGGATTAAAGGTCTTGTTCTTCCATTACCCCTCCAGAGCGGTAGCGCCTACAATTGCTCTGGGGAACTACCCAATCATTACAGCGTGCTGTCTCAATGCAACCACCAGACCAGATGTTCCTCGGTACAGATATGTCCGGATAAGGAGGTCAAAGCCAGGGATTACTACAAACCGATGTCACACGGACTCCATGCAAATATCCCGCTTGTTCCTCTAGCAAACTGGCTTTGGAGATCTTTGGAGCAGAGAACCCCAGCGGAACAACGTCAGAGCTGGCGGGGGCGGGGAATTGTGTGACGTCAGTGCATCGCGCGGCCCGGGGGCGGGGTCTAGTTTTTCCTCGGCGCCTGGGCGGCTCCAGGTGTCTGTGGCATGATGTCATCTCAATGTCTTCTCACTTCAAGACCCGGAGCTGGGCCTAGTCCCCGGCCCCACCTCTGGTTCGTCGCCCCGGCAGGTGTGACAGGGGAGGTTGGGCACTGTGTTTGGTTGGTCCGGCCTTCTTCCAACTCTTTGGTCCTCCTACCAGCCTCCAATCCTTAACACTCTCGTTGTAAGTAGTATTTTAAAGCTGAAGGACCCAAGGCTTGGAGAGGTGAACTTGCACAGGATATCACATCAGAGTTGGATTCTAGGCAGTCTTCTAATCTCCTCACTGTAAAAGGAACCGAATCATAGGTTCCTCGTGCATGTTTTGAGGGAATTCGTGTGAAGTTCCTTACATGCTCTTTACCTATGGTGGGGACTAACCATCCTCCTCAGGGCAGGGACCAATTTTGCTTTCTAGCTAGGGCTCTACCACCTCGATACCAAGAGCCTAGTATCCTGAGCTAAATTAGGCCTGAAGCCAAGACTGCAAAAGGTAAGGTCAAAATGTAGGCGTCTCAGCTGTGCTCTACCAATCACACACCTAGGCACGAATCCAAATTTACACCTTCTCATCTCACTTTTTTCTTTTTAATTGGCAACATCCTTCCTCCACTGACCCAGACTGAAAATCTGGTAGTCAGACTGCTCCCCTGCACATCTGATTACTCAGTGACTTTCCTCTCCTGCTGCTTCCCTGTTCTCTTTCTACTAGATGAGACTTCATCAGATGACCTCTTAGCCTTTTGAATTGATTTATTTGTTCAATTAATAAATATTTTGTTGTTCAGTGTCTAAGTTGTGTCCAATTCTATGACCCCGTGGACTGTAGCACACCAGGCTCCTCTGTCCACTGCTGTCTCCTGGAATTTGGTCAAATTCATATCCATTGAATCAGTGATGCTATCTAAACATCTCATCCTCTGTCCTCCCCTTCTCCTCCTGCCTTCAATCTTTCTGAGTATTAAGGTCTTTTCCAATAAGTTGGCTCTTCCCATCAGGTGGCCAAAGTATTGCAGCTTCAGCTTTAGCATAAGTCCTTCCAATGAATTTTCAGGGTTGATTCATCTTGGATTGACTGGTTTGATCTCCTTGCAGCCCAAGGGGCTCTCAAGAGTCTTCTACAGCACCACAATTCGAAAGCATCAATTCTTCATTGCTCAGCCTTCTTTATAGTCCATTTCTCACATCTGTACATAACTACTGGAAAAACCATAGCTTTAATCATTAATAAAAATCATCAGCAAATGCTGCCGGTTTTAACCCTCCCCAGTTGATACTGGGATTATACTTCCTGGTCCTAATCCATGAGGTGTGAATAGAGGTGACCCCTGTCACTCTCAGACACAGCCTTTAATTGCTGCTTTGAGGTACTCCAGAACTCTTTTTCCCTCTTGCTTAGCAGCAGGCAACATTTGAAATCGTGGTAACTGCATTGACCTGCACCCCTGAATGGCAGGGACCCCTGAATAAGCAGAGACCAACGCTGATCTATGTAGCATGGGAAAGAAATAAATTTTTGTTTTAAGGTGCTGAAACTTTGGGGGTATTTGTCACCACAGCTTAACTTAGCATGTTCTGATTGATACATGTGCATGCAGGAGTGAACAAAAACAAATTTGTTCTCTGTACTAGTGGAGCTTATACCAGATGTATCTCTATAAAATACAAATCTGACTATGTCCCCTTCCCTGCTTTAAAACTGTATTTAAAAATATCTTCCTATTGCTTGAAGGATTAAGTCCAAACTCTTAGTCTGAATGGCCCTTTACCAGTTGACCCAAATTGCACTTCTGTTACCCTTTCCCATCTATTTATGGTTCAGCCAAACTATACTGCTGGCTATTTACTGCGTTAATGCGTATGCTTTGAAACCCCTGCCTGAAATTTCACCCAGGCCAAACATGCCATATCTTCAAACTGGGCTGCCTTCCACCCATGTTTGTATTTCCTGGTTTACTCCCCTGTGCTCACTAAGTTTCATGCCACCCCCTGCTAACCCTTTTAGAACACTCATGTGTATGTGTTAAGTTGCTTCTGTCGTGTCCGACTCTCTGTGACCCTATGGACTGTAGCCCCCAAGGCTCCATGGGATTCTCCACGCAAGAATACTGGAGTGGGTTAAAGAATACTGGAGTGGGTTGCCTTGCCCTCCTCCAGGGGATCTTCCTGACCCAGAGATCAAATCCATGTCGCTTGTATCTCCTGCATTGGCAGATGGATTCTTTATCACTAGCTCATACCAATCTTAGTTACATGTTTCAGTGATTGTCTTCCTCCAGAGCTGTAAACTCTTTAAGAAGTCCATCTTATTCAACATTGGGTCAGGCATATAGAAGGATTTAAACATGTGTTAAATGAATGAATGGCTTGTTGGATCCTTCAGTCCTCACTAGAAATGCTGTCAGTTCCGTGTATTAGTTTCCTCTTGCTATGGTAACAAATTACCACACAATTAATGGCTGAAAACAATATAAATTTATTATTTTATAGTTCTTTAGGCAGGTCTGTATTTCTTTCCAGGTTCTAGGGAAGAATCTGTTTCCTTGCTTTTTCTAGCCACTAGAGGCTGCCCATATTCTTTGCATTGTGGTCCCCTTATTTCATCTTCAAAGCCAGGAAATGTTGCACCTCTGAGCATTCTTCTATAGTCACATCTAACTATTAATTCAGCAGGGAATTCCTCCAATTATAAGGATCCTTGTAATTAGATTAGGCTCACCTGGATAATCCAGGATAATCTCCTCATCTCAGTATAGTTAATTTAATCATATTTTCCTTTTTATCCTGTAAAGTAACATATTCACAGTTTCAGGTACTAGCACCAGGGTATCTGTGGGGGGCCATTATTCTGCCTACCACACTGCAGAGTCTTTACTTGCATCTCTGTCTCTCTCACTTGACATTTACCTTTCAACCTCAGCCAAGTGAAGTTTTCCCTAAGGAGCATCAGGAGTCTCCTTGAAGTAGGGCAACCAAATATGATCCAAACTTAGACACTTTTAAGAGTGAAAGGGAGTACCATAAACATTTACACGAGGTCAACAGGTGTACACTGGTCTGACCAGACACAATAGAATGAAGTGGATATGTGGCCTGTGGAGACCCTACCCTGAATTGAAGCAACATTATTATAGACTTCTCCTTCCAGCCTGGTCTGTTAGAAATCAGGTGGATGTTGGGAGGTTTTACTTTCCTCAGAAGATCCATGCTTTAGACTGGAAATGGGATGCTTTATTTGGCTCAGCAAGCTAAACAGAATCTTTTCCCTCTACAGCTTTAACAATACATAAACAACATAATAATTATATCAGGAACATGAGACTTTATGATGTTTATTGCTTATATATACATCAATTATATGTGCAAGTATATATCAAACTTACAGTGTGACATTTGTCTTTCAGTTTCATTACTGATGAAGCCTCTTTTAGTGGGTAGTTCCATTACACCTTGTAGCCACATAAGAAAAGATGAAAAGAATTCAAGGTCAGGACACTGAGGACTGTACTTGTAAGCAGTTTTCAGCTTTGGGGAGAAGGAAAAAGCATGCTAAAGTAGGCATTCCATAGCTTTCCCTTATCTGGTCAAGGTTTTCCATTTCAAAGTCTTTTAATCCTAGATCACAGAGAAAGCCAGAATATATTTCAGGAAATCATCTTATGATCTTACGATACGCATAAGTTGAGTGTTATACTCAAGACTTTTAATAGTTACTACTTGGCAGTTGTAAAATAGTGGCTTTCCAATTCTACCATGCCCTTGACATTTTTCTCTATAAGAGAACTTGCCCCATTCCACACCTTTACTTTCCTTTTCATCTTCTTATATTTTTAATATCACTATGGACTTAGAATTTTATTTTTGTTTATTCAGTGTATTATAATCCTTTGTCATCTGTATTCTTTTTTGCTGCTCAGATTGTCTCCGAGTTGGCCAGTGAGTCCCTTTAAGCCACTACTGTAACCTTTTGACCTATCTCCATCAGCTTTTGAGTTCTTTTTTACTCTCTGGCATGAGATATTTCAGGCCTGCCTCTACTTTACCTGCCCCAGATCTGAACAGCCATTTTTCCAAGGCACTCTGGTTCCCTTCAGTGAGGTATTATGTTTACAAACCAAGATCTGGGCCTCAAGTGCACTAGTTGCTACTCAGCCCTTCTAATTTCCCTTTGGCATTCCTTTTTGGCATGTCCCCTTTTTCATTCTTTTGTTTGGCTGAGTAGTATTTCACTCTGGGAATATACCTTTCTTTTTTTTTTAACCAGTCTCTAATGGAAGAGCATGAAGTGTATTTTTATTTTGCTATTACAAATAATGCCACCATCAATAACCTTCCATATATGTTGTTTCAGATTTATGGTTGTGTATCTTCGGGGAAGATTCCTATAGGTGAGACTGCTAGATTAAAACGTAAGTACACCCAATTGGATGAAATTAGCTGTTTTGATCAATGGTCTGCTGTGTTTAAAAGGAAATGTCTAATTCGAAAGATTGAACGTTAAGTAGAACTTTAGTAAATCATTTGATTGCATTAAAAAGGTAAGTGTAAATGTAGCATTATTGGAAAATGCCAGATTCTCTACAGAAGTCATATTACTTTCTATTTCCACTAGCACTGGAAGAGATTATTTGTTTTCCTAGTTTCAACCAACAGAATTACAGAATGTTCCAAACTGAGATTTTTGCAAACATGATAGGTGAGAAGTGGTTAATGCAAATGGTTAATTTGCATTTCTCAAATAGTGAAGCTAGAGATACTTTTCGCTTGTTTAAAGATGATTGAAATACCATTGTCAACACTGTATGTGTCTCTTGTACATTTTCTACAGCTTTGGTTTCCTTTTTCTTGATTGTTAAGTGCTCTCTTATGAACAAGTTTATCTATGATATATATTGCAAGTATTAACAGCCAGTTTGATCATTGTATTTTGACTTTATTTATGATGTTTGTCAGGCTTCCCTAGCAGCTCAGCTGGTAAAGAATCTACCTGCAATTCAGGAGACCCTGGTTCTATTCCTGGGTTGGGAAGATCCCCTGGAGGGGGGCATGGCAACCCACTCCAGTATTCTTGCCTGGTGAGTCCCCATGGACAAAGGAGCCTTGTCGGCTACAGTCCGTGGGGTCACTAAGAGTTGGACATGACTGAGTGACTAAACACAGCACAGCATGTGATGTTCACCATAACTTCCATTTTTATGTAGTTGAATTTATCAGTGTTCTTTTTTATTGTACCTGGATTTTTGAGTCATAGTTAGTGAAAACTATTGTTAATTTTGGCATTAATTTTTTTCCTGTTATAAGTGATTTGAAATCTACAAATCTAACTATTGTAACTACTCATATTGATTCTTTAACACATAAGGATGTAATCATCAATCACCTAATAGCTAAAAGTTTTTACATCTGTTTTTTCTCTTATTTTTAAAGAATCCATCTAGAATAACCTGATTTTAACCTTTTAGAAAGCAGTTTGACAGTATGTATTGAGGCATAAGACTTTGCAGCCTTGAAATACTATCCTGGAGGAAAATGTCCTAAACCCAGAACCTAATATAGTGCTTGGTTTTCATTAGGTGTTCAGGCAATAGTTGCAGAATAGGGCCATAAACATGAGGGAGGGGAAATATACATACGAACATGTTTGTTGCTGAATTACTTACATGAAGAATTTGCTGTAACCTAGAAAAGACCATAGTAGAGAAATGATTGAATAGTCTGTGGTATACCTACTTCATTGAAAATGATGTAGCACTGAAATGGTGGTTCTGAAAGATATATAGTAATATGATACAGATACATAATACATGGATGTGATAATAGATGAAAAAAGCAAATTACCCAATTATCAAAAAAGATGTTTTGAACATATATACATATTGAAGAAAAAGACTGGAAGAAAAATGTCACAAAATGCTAACAGAGAGTGGGATTTTCCTATTTTCCAAACTTTCTGTTTCTGATTAAAAAAGAAAACTAAAAAAGTTTAAATATTCATTCTCTACTCTCTAACTGTTCTTAGACCGGAGTGCAGCAGTGGGGAAATCATTTGAGAATGTAAAGTAGGCTTTAGTATAGGCGCACACAGAGGCGCGCTATAGAATTATCACCAAACAACTGTCAGTAGGAGCTTGATTATATACAAAAGATCATGGTAAATGCTTTCACAATTTTAGGTGGCTGTGTGGCTAGGAGTCTCAGATCTCTTAAGTGAGGATAATAATGGTACTATCCCATAGAGTTGATGTAAGGATGAAATGAGATAATACATATAGATGCTTATCACAGAACCTGGCCAACAGTGAGTGCACACTACATTTGCTGTTTTGGATTCTGGTTTCTGTTTTTTTTTTTCCTTGAGATTATAAAAATTTGGTTACAATGCCCCCATGTGTCTGTGCTTTGCAATATTTCTGGTCATTAAAAAGATTTCATATTACTTGAGATCAGTGCATTTGAAATGACAGTTCTAGGTCCATGCATTGTCTACTCATGTTTTATATAGATGCTGAAGATTAAACAGCTTTTTTGAAAATCATATTTTATCTCCTATGAAAGTGACACATGCTCACTATATAAAATTTGGAAAATACTAGAACTGTAAGGAATTATAGCCATCTATAATGTAACTGCTCAAACATTTTGATGTGTTTTATATGTTCTATGTAAATATGTATATATATGTATATGTATATATACATATACATATATATACATATGTTTCCTTTTTTACATAGGGTTAAATTTAAAAATTAATGTAAAATGTATCTTTTACCTTTTTTTGGTGAAAAAAAGAACTATCAAAATTTATTCCCCAACAGACAGACAGCATCAGCAGGTTAAAAACTACAGGGGTTTCTCCGTAGATCATACATTCACAAGACATTATTAGCTTAACAAGTGAGAATGCCTCTGTGTTATTTCTGTGACAATATCCACTTCACGGTGTAAACAGTACTCTTATTGTATTCACTTGCCATTCCAGAAGGAAAGGCACAACTCAGCAAAACAGAAAACATTTTGGGGGTGCAGTTACAGAGAGACAGACTTGAGAATATTCACCATCCACTGTTCTTCATACAGGGGCCAATGACTTCTCCACCCGGAAGTGTGAGTCTTTCTCCTTGTTAAATCCTCAAGAGTTGTGCTTCATCATCTGCTTAATATCATATATGTGCTCAGTCACTCAGTTGTGGCCAGTTCTTTGTGACCCCATGGACTATAGTTCACCAGGCTCTTCTGTCCATGAAATTTTCCAGGCAAGAATACTGAAGTGGGTTGCCATTTCTTTCTCCAGGAATATTACATATATAAAAGGGAGATTAAAGAAAAAAAGAATCACAATAAGATCTTGAACTTCCAGCTGCTCCCACCAATACATCAACTCCTAGGTTTATGACAGGGCCCAAGAACACTTCAGTGGTCATCAGATAGGAAAATAGACACTATAGCTGCAAAAATAACACATGAATGAAGTAGATGAATTAAAGCTTTAACATCCAGGACTTGCCTGTTCCAACTTGGTAGCCTTCATGCAGTACTCAGAAAAAAAAAAAAAAAAAAAAAAAAACCTTCATAATTACTTGGCATGTCAGTCAAGGAAATTTTGGTACAAATTAGTATAAGAAGTTAGTATATAATAAGAAAACATGCCCTTCCATGAGCTTGTTTCTTCAAGAATGGGAACCTAGCTCTTCAACGGAGTAGAAACTGGTGAACTAAAATTTTCACCTGAGATTCCCTGCTCAGGTGTTCACGCTTCCTGGTTTTAGGAAGAAGGAAGCATCTGGAAGGTATAGGGAAGACGTCGGCATTCTTGGCGTTCCAATGGCGTGTGTGCTCAGTTGTGTCCAACTCTTTGTGACCCCGTGAACTGTAGCCCACAAGGCTCCTCTGCCCACGGAATGTTTCAGGCAAGAGTACTGGAGTGGGTTGCCATTTCCTCTTCCAGGGGATCTTCCTGACCCAGGGATCGAACCTGCATCTCTTGCGCCTCCTGCATTGGCAGGTGAATTCTTTACCACTGTGCCACCTGGAAAGCCAAGCAGCACCACACACACTGACGAAGGACTAATCTGTCCACTTGAGGGCACTCTACTTCACGTTCCAAGGCTGGAAAAAAATTGGAGTTTTTTAACTTTGGTTTGCATAAAAAGTACACTCATAAAACAAAAGAAAAATGGGTACAGAGTTGGGAGAATGCAGAACAGGTCCCTAAATAAATGATAGATCTTTTCCATTTACTCACATACAGTCACAGCAGAGGTATACATTTCCCCTATCTCACCTCCCAAACAGGGGAAACAATTGTCTTCTCCACAGTGGTTCAGTACATTACAGCTTGAAATAGGTGACCGTCTGGAAACAGTTACTCTAGGTTGTACAAAGGTGTTATGTTATATAGTTTGTTGCAAGTAACAAAACTTTCTTTGCAAGACCTACTTCTTCCCCCCCCCCCAAAAAAAATGCTAGTCTGTATTGGTTTTAATATGATTTTTTTGTTGGGTTTGTTTCCCCTCTCTTTTTGTTTGTTTTTGTAAAGCAGCATAGCAACATTGTAATTGTAGGATGTGCCTAAGGTTGTGATCACAACTGTAAGCATTATTCTCACATCAGGAAGAAAACTGGAGGAGATGGGGGGGAGTTTTAAAAAAAAAAGACAAAAAAGGTACAGTTCTAGAGAAATCACTGTCTGCACGGTTCCTTTGATGTGTGTTCTCCTGTTGGCTAGCTGATGTCAATCTTGTTTTCCTCCAGGAAGTAAAGGTCTTTTACTTTAAAACAAGAACAGACAGGTAACTATGTAGATAATGGTGTCTCTCCCATGGTAAACAGAGGATTGCCTCTCATTGTCACCAGTCTCATGTTTCCCATTAATGGGCAGCTACCATAGGTACATTGAACTAGAGTAGAAAGATGCCTTAAAAATGCTTTGCAGTGAAAGAAAACAAAATGTGATCTTGAAGGGAATGGCAACCAACTCCAGTATTCTTGCCTGGAGAATTCCATGAACAGGGGATCCTGGCGGGCTACAAGTCCATGGGGTCGCAAAGAGTCAGATACAACTGACTAACACTTATAAATAACTTGAGGAGGAATGTATGAGAATCAGTTTGTTATGCTAAGGAGGCTTCCCTCTTCTTTTGTTTAAATTTATCTTTTAATTTTTTATTTTTCGCTTGTGCCAGGCAGCATGTGGAATCTTAGTTCCCTGACCATGGATTGAACCCACTTCCCCTGCACTGGAAGTGGGAGGGAGGTGGGGGGAGTTTAACTGCTGCACCACCAGGGAAGTCCCTCTTCTTCTTTAATTAATAATGAGTTGGTAGCAAATCTCTATTTTAAAAGTATTTCTTCTCTGTGTATAAAATGTGACATTTTGTGTAAGAATTAGAAGAAAATAAGAATGTAATTATATCTATTTGATTATCCTGATAATGAAAAAGCAAAGGAAGGCTAAAAAAGAAACTAATGAAAATAGTGAAAGACAGGGAAGGTGGTGAGCTGCAGTTCATGAGGTTGCAAAGAATCAGACATGATGTAGCAAGGGAACAGCAACAATGAAAATCGTTACAGGTTATGGCCAAGTGGAAAAGGTTAAAATGTGAGCCAGACTTCTCTGAATGTAAGTTTTCATATAAATTGTCATTTTTGAGGCATGTAGATATTCTATGAATTTGAAAATTGAGATTAATATTAACCCAAAAGATAAAGAAGTGTCAAAACTTAAAATTGAATACAAATAGCAAAAATCAACCTAAAACTATTATGGTGTTTATAACATAGGCACAGAAAACAATTAACTTTTGAACACAGCACTCTGAATAAAAGCAGAAAGAACTAAAAAGTCCTGAACTTTCCTGAGTGGGTTTATTAGAGATGACAGTTTGGTATAGTGATTCTGAAAGTATTTTCTTGTGTTGTGTGTATGCATGCTAAATTGCTTCAGTCGTGTCCAATTCTTTGCAACCCAGTGGACAATAGCCCACTAGGCTTCTCTGTCTATGGGATTCTCCAGGCAAGAATACTGGAGCAGGTTGCCATTTCCTTCTCTAGGGGATTTTCCCGACCCAAGGATTGAACTCACGTCTCTTGTGTCTCCTGCTTTGGCAGGCGGATTCTTTACCACTCGCGCCACCTGGGAAGTCTTGAACTTTCCTGGGTGGGTTTATTAGAGATGGCAGTTTGGAATAGTGATTCTGAAAGTATTTTATTGTATTGTAGCATAGGGCAAATGAGTAACTGTGCTAATGCTTTTTAGAACCAGAGTTCTATGTAGGAGAAGAGGGATGCAAATAGAAGTGAGAAAGGTAAGGAAAAATCCTATGATGTGCATTCAGTCTGGAGGTGTCAATATTATATGTATATCTGTACATTATAGATATTTCCTTGCTTTTTCTATTAAATGGGCCCATTAGCAGTGACATCCAGGAACAGTCAACATAGCTAGCAACACTATTCAATTTCTAAGTACCATTCTGCAATGGAAGGAACCAGTAAATTAACCATTTCCTGGGAGAAATGGTTAATTCCAGGTCTGAGGCAGTTGAGTAGGGAAAGTATAAGATGGCTCAGTGTCCTCCCAAACAAGGAATTACTCAAAGACAAACAGGGATATGTCAACAGAACACAGAGGCTGCTTCAAAGAGCTTCTCCTGGGCGAAGTCAGGACAGTTTGAACATTAAAAAGAATTGTGACAGAAATGGATGATAGTAGTCTCAGTAACAACACAAATTCCAGGAACTTCCTTCACATAACACCTCCACCCTACTTACCCCAAATATTCTGACTAATAGGTCTGGGGTCAAATTTGAGAATTTACATTTGGCGGGGGGTGGGGAACCTACCGTGCTCCATATGGGATCTTTGTTCCCTGATCAGGGATCAAATCCTCACCCCCTGCATTGGAAGTGCAGAGTCTTTACCTATGGATCGCCAGAGAAGTCTCGAGAACTTACTAATATTTTTCTAAGCAGTTTGCAGGTGCTGCTGTAGATTATGGACCTCAGTTTGAGTAGCACTGGATTATAAAAATTTGAATTTGAGAAATATCTATGAGTCTATAACAAAAGAGTAGGGAGAGGGGAGATTGCTTTCTTGTAGAGAAGGGGATTTTTTTAAAAAAAAAGCTCTTTATTACAGAAGAATACTATCTGATAAATGTAAAAGGAAAAACAGGCTTAGCAAATCACCATTTTGCAGTACCAGGTAGTCAGGAAAGGCTTGTCAATGGATGATAAAGCCATTAAGAGAAAGACTTTAGGGGAACAGAATGTTCATACAGTCTCAAAATATCATACTTATCATATTAAATTATGTATTAAGAACAGAGGGGAAAGTTATATTTTTACCATGGGGAAATCTCGTGGGCACTATCATAAAGGAAGTGACCAGATATAGCATCATCAGTAACAGTGTGACCCTGTGTGCCTACTACTGAATTTAGCGGGAACTACAACAGCATCTATGGGATGTTGTTCAGTTAATAAGTTATGTCCAACTCTTTGGACCCCATGGACTCTATAGCATGCCAGGTTCCTCTGTCCTCCTCTATCTTCCGGAGTTTGCTAAAGTTCATGTCTATCGAGTCGGTGATGCTATCTAACCATATCATCCTCTGCCGCCTCCATCAGTCTTTCAGTCTTTCCCATCTTCAGGGTCTTTCCAATTGAGTCAACTCTTTGTGTCAGGTGGCCAAAGTATTAGTGCTTCAGCTTTAGCATCAGTTCTTCCAATGAATATTCAGGGTTGATTTCCTTTAGGATTGACTGGTTTGATCTCCTTGCAGTCCAAGGGAATTTTAAGAGCCTTCTAAACCACAATTTGAAAGCATCATTCTTTGGCACTCAGCTTTCTCTAGGGTCAGCATTCACATCCATACGTGACTACTGGAAAAACCATAGCTTTGACTATACAGACCTTTGTCAGCAAGTGATGTCTCTGCTTTTCAATGTGCTGTCTAGGTTTGTCATAGCTTTCCAGGAGCAAGTGTCTTCTAATTTCATGGCTGCAATCACTGTCCACAGTGATCTTGGAGCCCAAGAAATAAAATCTATTACTGCTTCCACTTTTTCCCCTTCTATTTGCCATGAAGTAATGGGTCTGGATACCATGATCTTAGTTTTTTTATTGTTGAGTTTTAAGCTAGCTTTTTCACTCTCGTCTTTCACCCTCATCAAGAGGCTCTTTAGTTCCTGTTCACTTTCTGCCATTAGGGTGGTATCAGCTGCATTTCTGAGGTTGTTGATATTTATTCTTGTCAAAAATGTTTACTTGAATTTAGTCATGAAGAAACAATCAAACAAATCCAGACTGTGGGACATTCTTTAAATTATCTGGATTGGGCTCTTCAAAAATTTCTAGGTCATGGAGAAATAGGAAAGGATAGGGGAAATATTCTAAATTGAAAGTGACAACCAAGTGCTATAGATCTTAGATTTTTAAAATTCTATAAATAAGATCTGTTTGAAGAAATTTGACTATGGACTGTTAGATGATATTTAATTAGTGCTTAAAATTCTGTGTATAATATACTATGGTTACGTAAGAGAATATCCATTTTAAGGAGTCAGATGATAAAATATTAGGCATGAGGTGTCAAGATTATTGCAATTGTATGTATGGGTGTGTAGAAAGAGCACAAATATGGCAAAATTGTTATAATTATTAAAGTGAAACTTATACCTGTGTTAATTTTACTTTCAAGTTTTCTGAAGGTTTGAAGTTTTTAAAAATAAAACATCGAGGAAAAATTAAATCCCTTTCCCTTCCTGTTTTGGGGTGGTTCAAATGGGGCTTCTAAAATGGGTAAGGGGACAGGGAAGAGGGGATTTGTGTGGAAAAGAAGACCGAGAAAAGGAGTGTTTTGAAACACATGAGAGGATCAAGAAGTATGATCCTCCTGTATTAGGTAATGAACAGCTGGGCTGTAACAACCTCCAAATCTCCAACACAATGAAGGTTTGTTTCTTGTTCAAGTCACTGCTCTAGCTGAGAAAACTGAGGCTTACAAAGATGAAGCAACCTGCTTAAGAGCCAGCAAGAGACAAACCGGAATTCCCACCCAGATGTCGCTCCACAGCCTGTATGTTGGTTTCAGCGCAGCACACTGCCCCTGATGTTAGTGAAACTGGCCTAGGTCCACATCTGCCATTCTTTTTACTTTCCAGCACGCGTGCACTGGATCCATGTTCCATCCCTTAGAGGCAGCCTCAGGCCCTGGCAAGACCTCCCTTGAGGGTTCAGAGCATTCATTCATTCCTTCCACAAGTATCTTTTGAAATACCTTTTATGTCTTAAGCACTATTCTAGGATACAACAGTGAACAAAGTCCCTGCTTCCATGAACTTACCTTCTAGGGAGAGAAAGGAACAATAATTGAGTAAATGAGTAAATGATACAACTTGAGTAAAGGCTATGAGAAATAGTAAAACACGGTGAGAGGAAAAAGAGTGGAGGGACGAAGAGCATCATTTAGATAAGGATTCAGGGAATGCCTCTGCACATCGGTTGGACCTCAGAAAAGTGTATTCTCAGCTCAGGAAATAGCAAGTTTAGGGGTCCTAAGACTGTAAGAAATCAGCAGCAATAGAGGAACATTAAGGCAATTGTGGCTGGAGAGGGACAGGGAGAGGAGAGAAGCAGAAGGCAGGCCCAGGTAGGGTAAGAAGTGAACAGAAGCATTTAGACAGGGCAGTGATGTGATCTGGTTTTCATCTTAAGACCTCTCCTGCAGAATTCTGTATGGATGATGCAGCTATTTGGATGGGAATTGATGGTGGCCTAATAGTAGTGTTGGGAACTGGGAAGTGGCCAGAAGAGATATATTTTGAAGAAAAAGCTGACAGAATTTGGCATAGATGTGGAATATGAGATGGAAAGGAAGATGCCTTCCACATTTTTAGCCCAAGATATACTCTTGATACATAGTCCCTTAGGTTTACAGAGACAGAAATTTAATGGTAAAAATTGTATGTGCCACATTATTGTTCAATTCATTGTATAATACTTACATGTGGTTTTCTTTTTTAAATCTTGGAAAGTGGAGGACTAGGTTTAGTAAGTGCTTAATCAGTTCCTTATTTCTTTAAAGCGGTATTGATAGTATTTGTTATGCTTCCTCTTAAGACTTTGTGAGAACAAAATGAGGTAATGCTTGTATCATCTAATAACCAACTTTTGTATTTGTGTGATATTTTAAAATGTGCTTTCTTGTGCTAATTTTCTAATGTGCTTTCTAATCTGCTAAAAATCTGGTGGACACTATATCCCAAATTATGTTAAAATACTAACACTGCCAAAGTAGACATCTCTCTGGTTTCTTTCTGCTTCCCAGTCTCTGTCTGTCTGTCTGTCTGTCTCCCTCTCTCTGGAAAAGAGCTCATGCAGACAAGAGCAGGCCAACCTCAGGGCTTACAGAAGCCTGACAGATGCTGTTTTGGGGGTTGTTCCTCTATATATTCAGGGGCTTCGCTGGTGGCTCAGTGATAAAGAATCCCACCTGCAATGCAGGAGACCCAGGTTGGATTTCTGGGTCGGCAAGATCCCCAGAAGGGAATGGCTACCCACTCCAGTATTCTTGCCTGGAGAATCCCAAGGACAGAGGAACCTGGCAGGCTACAATCCACGGGCTTGCAAAGAGTCAGACACAACTGAGAGACTAACACTTTAACTTTTTTTTCCTACATTCTCAACACACTGATGCCTCTGCAGATTGTCCCTTGGTGCGACATTACAAGGGACAAGCACTTCAGGACACTCCATCTGAAATTCCCTGACTTCTTGGTTTGGCAGAACCCAGTTTGTTCATCATCAGAACATAACAATGTTTAGCTTTTTAAAATGACAAATGAATTTTATTGTGTATCAGTTACTGCTGCAAGATTGTTTAGTTGCCATTCTTTGTTCTTATGCCCTGTAGCCGTTTCGTTTTTTCCCCCTGGGAGTTCTTGGAAAATCAAATAAAAATATTTTAACTGATATTTACCTTTCAGTCTCTACCTCTTGAACCAAAGAACATTTCAAAAGTGTGATTTTGGTTGCTACAGATCCATGGCAGCCTGCTATTTTGATGAAAGTTTTGCCTTGTTGCACATAGAGAATAAAATGTATGACAGTAATAAATATCAAGGCATGAATATTCACAGACTGTTTCCTCTCACTTGCTAAGGAATGTTTTGGTGTTGTCTGTCTAACCCTTTTCCCTTCCTTCAAGTCTGGGCTTTACTAGGTAGATCAGAATGAGGACTGTACTGTGTGTGTGTGTTTGTATTTTGGAAGGTATAGAAGAACTCGCTGGGAAGAGCAGAAGGGAAGTGCTGAAGGAGAGGAAGATTGATAAAATTTATATTGAAAGGCAAGCAAGTGAATGATGGAAGATAGACTGAATCCCAAGGAAGCAAGAATAAAGCATGAGAGTGTTGAGTTTCTTAGAGAATACTAGTAGAGATTTTGAGGAACAGCTGCTTATGGGAGAGGGATGTTGAAAGATAGTAAAAAGCCACTTTGTGAGTTTTGCTCTACACTAAGGATGTATCTTCTCACCACATCCTCCACAGTCAACCTGGTTTTCTGAAATAAAGATTTTAATTGCTTTTCATTATTTTTCAGTCTGTTTTCTCTGCATCTTACATTATGCTTTGACGAGGCCTCAAAGGGCTAAACTTAATTCAAACTACCAGAATACGCAGGAACACCAGGAAACATTTTGTATTCTGATAATTTTTTATAGATTATTAGGAAGGTTTTTTTTTTTTTTAGCCCCCCTCCCAGTTTTATTGAGAAATAATTAACGTATATCACTGCATAAGTTTAAGGCACACAGCATGACGATTGATTTACATAATATTATGAACTGATTACCACAGTGGTTCAGCTAACATCCATCATCTCATATACATATAACAAACAGGAAAGGAAGAAGAAAACAGAAAAAAATTCTGCTTGTGATGAGAATTCTTAGGACCGTCTTAACAGCTTTCCTGTATATAATATATAGCAATGCTAGCTATAGTTATTGTGTTTTACATTATGTCGCTACTACTTATTTATCTTTTAACTGGACATTTGTACCTTTTGACTACCTTTCTCCAATTACCCCTCCCCACCCCCCATTCTATACAGTCAGCAAAAACAAGATCGGGAGCTGAGTGTGGCTCAGATCATGAACTCCTTACTGCCAAATTCAGACTTAAACTGAAGAAAGTAGGGAAAACCACTAGACCATTCAGATATGCCCTAAATCAAATCCCTTAAGACTATACAATGGAAATGAAAAATAGATTTAAGGGACTATATCTGATAGAGTGCCTGATGAACTATGGATGGTGGTTCGTGACATTGTACAGGAGACAGGGATCAAGACCACCCACAAGAAAAATGCAAAAGAGCAAAACAGCTGTCTGAGGAGGCCTTACAAATAGCTGTGAAAAGAAGAGAAGCAAAAAGTAAAGGAGAAAAGGAAAGATATTCCCATTTGAATGCAGAGTTCTATAGAATAGCAAGGAGAGATAAGAAAGCCTTCCTCAGTGATGAATGCAAAGAAATAGAGGGAAACAATAGAAAGGGAAAGACTAGAGATCTCTTCAAGAAAATGAGAGATACCAAGGGAATATTTCATGCAAAGATGGGCTCAATAAAAGACAGAAATGGTAGGGACCTAACAGAAGCAGAAGATATTAAGAAGAGGTGGCAAGAATACACAGAAAAACTGTACGAAAAAGATCTTCATGACTCAGATAATCACAATGATGTGATCACTCACCTAGAGCCAGACATCCTGGAATGTAAAGTCAAGTGGGCCTGAGGAAGCATCACTATGAACAAAGCTAGTGGAGGTGATGGAATTCCAGTTGAGCTACTTCAAATCCTAAAAGATGATCCTGTGAAACTGCTGCACTCAATATGTCAGCAAATTTGGAAAACTCAGCAGTGGCCACAGGACTGGAAAAGGGCAGTTTTCATTCCAATCCCAAAGAAAGACAATGCCAAAGAATGCTCAAACTACTGCTCAATTGCACTCATCTCACATGCTAGTAAAGTAATGCTCAAAATTCTTCAAGCCAGGCTTCAGCAATACATGAACCATGAACTTCCAGATGTTAAAGCAGGTTTTAGAAAAGGCAGAGGAACCAGAGATCAAATTACCAACATCCGCTGGATCATCAAAAAAGCAAGAGAGTTCCAGAAAAACATCTATTTCTGCTTGATTGACTATGCCAAAGCCTTTGACTGTGTGGATCACAATAAACTATGGAAAATTCTGAAGGAGATGGGAATATCAGACCACCTGACCTGCCTCTAGAGAAACCTGTATGCAGGTCAGGAAGCAACAGTTAGAACTGGACAAGGAACTGGTTCCAAATAGGAAAAGGAATACGTCAAGGCTATATATTGTCACCCTGCTTATTTAATTTATACGCAGAGTACATCATGAGAAACACTGGGCCGGAGGAAGCACAAGCTGGAATCAAAACTGCTGGGAGAAACATCAATAACCTCAGATATGCAGGTGACACCACCCTTATGGCAGAAAGTGAAGAGGAACTAAAAAGCCTCTTGATGAAAGTGAAAGAGGAGAGTGAAAAAGTTTGCTTAAAGCTTAACATTCAGAAAACTAAGATCATGGCATCTGGTCCCATCACTTCATGGCGAATAGATAGGGGAAACAGTGGAAACAGTGGCTGACTTTATTTTTCTGGGCTTCAAAATCACTGCAGATGGTGATTGCAGCCATGAAATTAAAGACGCTTACTCCTTGGAAAGAACATTATGAGCGACTTAGACAGCATAATTAGAAAGCAGAGACATTGCTTTGTCAACAAAGGTCCATCTAGTCACAGCTATGGTTTTTCCAGTGGTCATTTTTGGATGTGAGAGTTGGACTATAAAGAAAGCTGAGTGCCAAAGAATTGATACTTTTGAACTGTGGTGTTGGAGAAGACTCTTGAGAGTCCCTTGTACTACAAGGAGATCCAACGAGTCCATCCTAAGTCCTGGATGTTCATTGGAAGCACTGATGTTGAAGCTGAAAGTCCAATACTTTGGCCACCTGATGCGAAGAGCTGACTCATTTGATGCTGGGAAAGATTGAGGGCAGGAGGAGAAGGGGACGACAGAGGATGAGATGGTTGGATAGCATCACCGACTCAATGGACATGGGTTTGGGTAGACTCTGGGAGTTGGTAATGGACAAGGAGGCCTGGTGTGCTGCAGTTCATGGGGTTGCAAAGAGTCAGACACAGCTGAGCGACTAAACTAAACTAGATTGGTCATAGCTTTCCTTCCAAGGAGCAAGCATCTTTTAATTTCATGGCTGCAGTCACCTTCTGCAGTGATTTTGAAGCCCCCCAAAATAAAGTCTGTCACTGTTTCCATTGTTTCCCTGTCTATTTACCATGAAATGATGGGACCAGATGCCATGATCTTCGTTTTCTGAGTGTTGAGTTTTAAGCCAATTTTTTCACTCTCCTCTTTCACTTTCATCAAGAGGCTCTTTAGTTCTTCTTTGCTTTCTGCCATAAGAGTGGTGTCATCTGCATATCTGAGGTTATTGATATTTCTCCCGGCAATCTTGATTCCAGCTTGTGCTTCATCCAGCCCAGCATTTCGCATGATGTACTCTGCATATAAGTTAAATAAGCAGGGTAACTATATATAGCCTTGACACACTCTTCTCCCAATTTGGAACCAGTCTGTTGTTCCATGTTCAGTTCTAACTGTTGCTTCTTGACCTTTATACAGATTTCTTAGGAGGCGGGTCAGGTGGTCTGATATTCCCATCTCCTTCAGAATTTTCCATAGTTTATTGTGATTCACACAGTCAAAGGCTTTGGCATAGTCAATAAAACAGAAATAGATGTTTTTCTGGAACTCCCTTGATTTTTTGATGATCCAGCGGATGTTGGCAATTTGATCTCTGGTTCCTCTGCCTTTTCTAAATCCAACTTGAACATCTGGAAGTTTACGGTTCATGTACTGTTGAAGCCTGGCTTGCAGAATTTTGAGCATTGCTTTGCTAGCATGTGAGATGATTACAATTGTGCAATAGTTTGAATGTTCTTTGGCATTTCCATGTCTTGATTTACTATAAATAATGTAATGAATGTGGGAGTGCAGATATCTCTTCAAGATAATGATTTCATTTCTTTTGAATATATACCTAGAAGTTGGATTGCAGGACCATAGTGTTCTATTTTTATTTTAGCTTGGATTTATCTTTATATTTACTTACTTATTTTATTTTTCTTAAAGTATAGCTGTTTTACAATGTTGATTTAGTTTCAGATATACAGCAAAGTGATTCAGTAATGCTTACATATATGTCTTTTTTTAAGATTCTTTTCCTTATAGGTTATTACAAATATTGAGTATAGTTTCCTGTGCTATACAATAAGGCCAGGTTGATTATCTATTTTATATACAGTAGTGCGTGTATGTTAATCCCAAACTCAGTAATTTATTACTCCCTCCACCCCTCTCCCCTTTGATGACCATAAGTTTGTTTTCCATGTCTGTGGGTCTATTTCTGTTTTGTATATAAGTTTATTTGTATCCTTTTTTTCTTTTAGATTCCACATATAAGCAATATTATATGATATTTGTCTTTCTGTGTCTGCCTTACTTCACTTAGTATAACTTGCAAGTTCATCCATGTTGCAGGAAGTGGCATTATTTCATTCTTTTTTATGGCCGAGCACTATTTAGCTTGAAATTATCCTTTTTTAAAAACTGTTTTTATTTTTGGCTGCACTGTCTTCATTGCTGAGCACAGGCTTTCTCTAGTTGAGGTAAGCGGAGGTTACTCTGCATTGCAGGGTGTGGGCTTCGCATTGCAGTGGCTTCTCTCATTGCAGAACACAGGCTCTAGGCACACAGGCATCAGTAATTATGGCGCACAGGCTCCGTAGTTGTAGTTCAAGGGCCCAGAGCACACGGGCTTCAGTGGTTGTGGCTCGTGGGCTCTAGAGTGTGGCTCAGCGGTTCTGGGCCGCGGGCTCAGTTACTCCGCAGCCTGTAGAATCTTCCTGGACCAGGGATCAAACCTGTGTTCCCTCCCTTGGCTGGCAGAGTCTTATTCACTGTGCCACCAGGGAAGTCCTGAATTTATCCTTCATTGAGCTCAGTGAAGACAGAGGCCATACCTTATTTACAAAACAACAGCATGGCAATTAACAGCATAGGCCTTGAAGTGCCTCTTTCCCTCCAGGCAGTTATGAACATTAAATGAGTAGATGTATGAAAGTGTTTAACACAGTTCCGGGCACACACAGTATTCAACCAATGGTAACTGTGATTAAAGATATGTCTACTTTATTACTTGAATCCCTGCCATGCAGCACAGAAGGATTTGTGGCCAAACAACAAATCAGGGCTAGGGTGAGAGAAGAAAACTGCAGCAGGAATCCAGGAGCAAGCACCCTTGCTTTACTGTACCTTTATTTTCCTTTGTGACCTTATAATTTGGAGTCCCAGGGGCTGCAGTGGTGGCCTGAGGCCTGCTTCTAGCCCAGATGAGCCTTGCTGGTGGTAGGGTGGAGGGAAAGAGTGTCTTCTGTTAGTTCCAGGGCCTCTCTGGGACTTCTGAGCCTCTCAGGGGAATTCCGGTTCAATCTCCAGTTCTTTCTCCCTTCTTCCCCTCCCCAGCAATGCCTCTGGAGAATCTCCAAGTGATGGGACCTTCCAGTGACTAACCTGTACCTCCTACAGTGTCCCCTAGAGTTGGGGGCTTAACACCCCCTCCTGCATGAAGCACTTCTTGTTTCCCCAGGTCAGAATGAGGCTCTCCTGTTACAGCTCTTAGCACTTCCTGGTTTATTCTATCTGCTGCCTTTATTTTGTTTGTCTCTCCTGTGAATTGCCGGGTCTCTGAGAGCAAAGTATGGCTCTGGTTCCTGTTTGATCAGTACAGTGAGCTGTACATACGTTCCCAAATAGTAACTGTTATATTGAATTCTACCGAAGCCAGTCTTGGAATTGCAGCCTCCAGCTGGACGATAAGTCCAGACCTTGCCCTAAACTCTAAGATGCTCTCTTGATCCCCAGTGCTCTAAGATACAAACTTCTGCTCCCCGTAGAACACAGCCACTGGGCACTTGGTAGCCTGGGGTTCAGGGTTGACTCACTCTAAGAAGTTTCTAGCAATAGATTTCAAAAACATAGCAGGAATACAGTAAAACAGAACAAAACAAAATCCCTTTGTTTAGGGAATAGGGATTTATAAAATATTAACAGCACACATTTTCCCCTTCAAAATTTAAAGTTCATTTTTTTATACCACCCAGCTATTACACAGGAGCCTGGTGGAAATTGAATACCTGTAACAGCTGGAAACAGCCTGAAAGAAGTCTGACTCTATTGGCAGCTTAAACTTTGTTCTAGCAGTCACATAAAAATAATAAGGCAAGAATTTATTTGTTCCCAAATATGATTATTTAGAATCATCAAACATGCACAAAATTGTAACATTTTCATTCACAATTATCATTACCACATAGTTTGCTAAAGTGTTTGGCCCAAAGTAACAGTTTTCCAGATATTACTCCTAGTTGTTTAATGGAATTTAGGTGAAATAACATTTCAGGAAAAGTTTGTCAACTTAGCAATTTGCTTTTCTTACTTGGCCTGGAAAAAGAACAATTACCCTTTCAACTTCGTCAGCATCTCTTCCTCCACTTGGACCTCAGTGCTGCTTGAAGAATGCTAAAGCATCTCCTCTTGATTTCATGCGGCTTTTCAAAAACCCAGTTAACTTCTGGAACCCCTCCATTAGCCCATCCCCAGTGACGGCACAGCAGGCCTGCACGTACCAGTTCCGGTCGCTGCAGAGTTGCTTCACTTTGAACATCCTCGTGATGTCCTTGGCACTTAGAGCTCCAGGCACATCTTGTTTGTTGGCTAACAAGACCACAGGCACGTTTTTAATGTGCTCATTCTTCAAGATGTGCTCAAACGCTTGCCTGGAGTCTTCCAGTCGCTGTGTGTCCGTACTGTCCACAACATACACTAGCCCATCAGTGTTTTCACAGTAGAGGTCCCACATGGTTCTCATTTTCTCTTGTCCTCCAACGTCCCAGACCGTAAGCGAGACACCCTTTGCCAACTCAAGCATCTCCACGTTGAAACCTACTGTTGGCATAGTCACAATATCCTTATCAAGCTTCAATTTGTAAAGGAGAGTAGACTTCCCAGCAGACTCAAGTCCCAGAAGCAGAATTCGGGCTTGCTTGGCTTTAGGCTTTTTAGAATTCAACAGACCCATTTTAGGCTTTTAAAATTTTTCTTTAAAGACCTTTTCTAATGGCCGGAGCCAGTGTTTCCTTTCCAGGTCTTGCATGAAAATGTTAAGAAAGAAGAGAGCAAATGCTTCATGATATAGTCTTAGAATAGGAACTTACGTGCATTTACGTTGTAGCTTATCGACTTGATTATGGGCAAACAGTGTTTTATTTTCTGTCCCAGCCAATCCTGAGGAATCTATGGTGTGAGTAACCAGCCAGTGTCATAGAAGCTCAAAGGGGAAGTTCTTTGTGAGTGAGTAGGACTTGGGAGGGGCATGCCTTTGTGACGCTGCAGCTCGTTCTCCTCCCAATGTTGGAGAGCTAGGGTCATCAAAGATTTGGACAGAGCGTGGTTTTGGTAGCAGGATAAAAAGTTAACTGTACAAGTGGTTTGCAGCAGTTCTCTAGTTGTTTGACTGTTTATCTTATCCCAGTTGTAAATAAGTAACCAGACTTTTGAAGTCATGAAGGGAGAGTTTATCTCACTCTGCTCTGAGCAGTATCTTTAGTACTTTCCAGATTACTCAATAGGAAACTTTAAACCACCCGGAGTTACCTGAACCTTACTCCCATAATCATATAGAGAATCACTTCTTTAATCTTCTTGGTAGGAACTTTACATTATTCACAAGACCAGATTTATAGGAGAGGGAAGTTTGTAACACAAACATTTTTAAAATTAAGCAGTCCAATTAAAGGTGGCAAATTAAATATGCGTATTTATCTCCTCTCCTTCGCAAGGCTCCACCAAAATGATGGTAAACAAGTAAAATGAAAATGTAAACTCATACCAAGAGCAGGAGAGTCCACTGGAGGTTGAGAGATTTCCACATCTCTCTGGAAGGCAACATGTAGATAGAAGATGAATAGTAACTGATGCAGCAGGATAAAGCTGAGGCTTAGCGGGCTGATGCACAGGATACAGAGGGAAGGGGCGAAATGCATAACTGAAAACAGAGGATTAACTAAAAGTCTGACCAAGGAACAGAAAACACGCAAACACATACCCCACTGCTGGGTGACCATTCAGAATGAGATGTTACTCCCTAGGCCAAAAAAAAAAAAAAAAAAGAAGAAAGGCTTTTCTACAGAAATTGTATGATGTCAGAGAAGAGACCTTTATGTTTTGACAGTTGGGAGTTTCCACATCATAATACCTAACTCAAAATTTAATTAACCTATAGCCAATCTGGCAGTTGGCAAACCTGGCTCATGTACACGGAGTTACCTTCAGTGCACAGAGGTTTTCATGCTTAATATATAGCATATCTAATGAGGGAAAGACCAAGATAAAAATAAGAAGGTTTTAAGAAAGCTTTAACAGAGGTAATGCAGGGAACAGAAGAAAATTTTCAGTAAGTTCTAATATTTCCATGAAAAAAACCGAAAAGTGTTAACCACTCAGTTATATCCAACTGTTTGTGATCCCATGGATTGTAGCCTGCTAAGCTCCCTGTTCATGGGATTTTCCAGGCAAGAATATTAGACTGGGTTTCCATTCCCTCCTCCAGGGGATCTTATCAATCCAGGAATTGAACCCAGGTCTCTTGCATTGCAGGAGAATTCTTTACCATCTGAGCCAGTATTTCCATAGAGATTTGCAAAAGTATTGTACCCATAAAACAAGAAATGGATGCTATTTAAAAGGCTACTCAAAAAACAAAAACAGAACTCTTGGAAATTAAGAACATGGTTTCCAAAACTTAAAAAGATCAATAATAGGTTAGAAGAAAACCTTTTAAAAAGTAGAAGGTAGAAAGTATGAAAGAAAAGATGAGATGTAGGAAAGCAGTCCAGAAATTTCAAAGTCTGACTTTTAGGACTTTATTCCAAAAGGAACAGAAAACAAAGAGGAGATTATCAAAGAAGTAATACAAGACTATTTTTCAAAGCTAAAGAATGAACTTCAGGGTGAAAGGCTTCCCTCAATGCCTTCTAAAAGAGCTGGACTAAGGCATGGAGCTTGTCCAGTGGCTCAGTGGTAAAGAATCTGCCTGCGATGCAGAAGACGCAGGAGATGCGGGCTCGATCCCTGGGTCAGGAAGATCCCCTGGGGGAAGAAATGGCAACCCACTCCAGTATTCCTGCCTGGAGAATCCCATGCACAGAGGATCCTGTCAGGCTTCAGTCCATGGGGTTGCAGAGAGTCTGACACGACTGAAGTGAGTGAGCACGCTCACACATACTAAGGCATATAATATACATGTTTTGTTTTCATTAGAACTAAAATTTTATTTTTTAATTAAGTAGGCTATTCTAGGTGTAGAAAATGCACTTGTGATGAAATTAAACTTTTAAAAAACTATTAAATTCTTAACTAACTCACTGTATCTCTGAAACCAGAGGTACTATTTTCATTCATTTATTCATCCGTCCATCCATTTTTTCAACAAATGTGTATACTGATTGCCTACTGTGTGAACTACAATGTGCTAGATTTCAGGGAGGACACAAAGATAAATTAGACCTGCCCTAGGTGGCTTTCTTTGGGGAAAAGTTAAAAGATGTGAATAAAAATAATAATGCAAAGTTTTTAAAAATGTAAATGCTATAAGAAGAGAAAAGCTAATATAGTCTGAAAATTTAAAGATTACTTCAGGGTGGAAGACATTAGGGAAATCACTCTAGAGAAGGTTCAACCTCAAACCAGGCCTCCTAGAGATGGTGTAGGAGAAGTGTATTAAAGAGATGGTCTGTAAGAGCAAAGTCTCAGAAATGGGAAAACAGGATGTATATGGAAAAACAGGATGCAAGCATGCATGTATAGCGTTTTTGTTTCTAAAACATGTTTGACTATCATGAGAAAACCATCAGGCAAATCTAGATTGTATGACATGTTACAAAAAAACACACCTGGAGTTCAAAATATCTCCGTGTCATGAAAGACAGAAGGAAAAAAAAAAAGGAGCAGAAAAATGATCTAAGTTAAGATACACTTAAGATACATGATCCCTAAGTGCACTGTGTGATCTTTGATTTGATCCTTTGTCCAAAGAAACTATTATTATTATAATTGGGGGCATTTGATGATGACTATCCTTAATATATTGTTATATCTATAAATTGTGTATTAGATGGTATTATTTATCAGTGTTAAATTTCTTGAGAGAAATTATGATATTATGGTTATGTAAGCGGATGTCCTTGTTCTAAAGAGATACATGCCAATGTACTTAGGGGTGATACCAGCAAGTTAATTTCAAGTGGCTCAGCACACACAAGCACATGCACACTCAGAAAGAAGAAATACGGCAAAAATCACTTTAGGTGAGGAGTTTTGGGTGTTCATTGTACTATTTTAAAACTCTCCTTTGGTTTTGAAAATCAAAATAACATGTAGGAAAAAAAGAATATAATTGAAATAAGCTAATCAAATAAGGCTGCAGTCTGCAGTAATGTAAAGAATAATTCAGCTTACACATGTGATCAGACCATATTTCCCAAGATGAATTTAAGGACTCTGCAGTACCAGCTCTTCTCCACCTCTGTACTTTCAATAAATTAAATTTTAAAAGAAGAAGTGTGACACACATTTCATATTAAACTTGATATGTTCCTTATGAGATCTGATGTTAGCACTGGGGTGAAACTTTTATTTTTGCCTATAATGAAGATAATCATACATAAATGCCTTTACTCTGCTTTCCATTTGACCAGTTGTACCGTATTTTCAGGGTAGTCAACCAGATGAGGGGTTAAATTCTGGATGAATATTCAGAGTAAAAGGGAGTAATTTCTTTCTCAATGTTAATTTTCATGGAAAATTTTACAAATGTTTCAACATTCTTTCTTACTGTCCTACAACACTTAAGGATTCATATGTCCTGGCCAAACCTGAGGAAAGGCAAGGTATTTGTTTTCTATGAATCATTCTGAGATTATGCAAATAAAGATAGGATTGCAAGAGTGTTACTGGCAAGCTCTGTTGTATCACCAAGAAATTTGTTTTAAAATTCAGGATTGAAGGGAACTTTTTAAAAAATTTCTTACTGTGGAGGTGGGAGGTCTGACTTTAGAAACTCAGTCGTGGTCTGACCAAGTAAAGATAATAGAAGCTCATCTCTTAGAAGACAGTGGCAGCTTATTCTGTTAACTTTATTTTTTACAGATAAAGAAGAATTGGGGTGTGGTTATGTGACTTGCTTAGTTTATGCAGACTTGGAACACCCCTAGTTTTCCCGTGACAACTTTTTGTTTGGTCTTTTTAAAAATGAACTTTTGGAAAACTGAATTATAGCATACAGATAGAAACATGCAAAAATCATAAACCTACAGCTCAATGAGTCACAAATTGAAAACATCCATATATGTACCAGTGAGACCAGGCTTAAATTTTAATTTTTCATTTTCATTGCAAGTAAAAAGTCCAGACCTCAAGCATTTCTGCACTGAGCTGTCAGAAATATGCTCTGTTCTCAAAAAGATGTTGTGAGAACAACAGGTATTTATTATCCCAGTTGAGATTCTTTGATGCTGCAAAAAATGATATTCCAACCATGAAACTCTTCCAAGGGCCATTTTCTGCAGGAAAGAACCTGCATTTTCATTCACATCGCCAAAGGAGGAAAGCTTTTCTCTCACATGGGTAGACCACTGGATCTGAGCTCATATCCAGCCCCTGGCACTTACTAAGCGCTGAATGATGCCAAAAGCAGGGGTGTTGTGATAGTTCATTACATTACATTTTATAAATGTGAAAACATACCACAGAACATGGCACATGGTGGATGAAATTTTCTTCCTCCCCTCTGACAAGTTTTGTTTATCAGCTAACATTTTAAAAGACCTGTAATCTTGCTTATCATGATAGTCATTTCATGATGTATGTTAAGTCAAATCATGATGCTGTACGCCTGAAACTTATACAGTGCTGTAGGTCGGTTATATCTCAGTAAAACAGGAAGGAAAAAAAGCATCTCCAACTTTTAACCTTTTCCAGACAAGGAACAAGTTCAGAGTCCTATCAGAGTACTGTATTCCCTTGGCAGAATAAAGCGTTGTGTGCTGAACCCCTTCCCCAGCACCCCAACATTGTTATCCCCCTTCCCAAATAAGATGAAAATGAGCAAGGGTTCAATACAATGTAATTAAAATGAGCAGAGGGACAGTCTGAGGGCTGTGTCTGGAACTAGGGAAGGACAGTCACTCTTCACCTTTATAAAGATGGGCATTTATACAAGAACAGATGACTCAGATATCTTTGGCCCCAGCTACATGTGAAGCTCTCAGTATCCTCTGAATGTCTGCCCAGCCAGCAGCAAGGGGAACCCGAATAACTGGGCCATGCAACCTGACCACCATGAACCGAATTGACTCCCTTTTCATGTCAATCATCCAAATCATAGGTTTGCATAGGTCAGCAAATTCTTTTAAAAATTATTTTAAGATCTCCATTCTTTATAGCCACTCATTTCTCTTCAAACTCACATTGAATCTGTGATTATTCATTCAATATTTATTGGGTACACACAAAATGGCAAGCACTGTATATCTGCTACAAACAGAATAACTGAGAGCTCACCTTTTAAGAAGCAATTGAGGATTGAACTATTTTTAAAAATATTTTTAAGAATACTCTGTGATCAGCCTTGCTATTTATAAAATATTTTATTATAAAAACAATATTAAAATTTTTAAAAATCATCTGAAACAAATCTGATTAATTTACTTTTGTCTTTTCTATCTTTGTTTATATACATATATAGTTTAATTTTGATATGCTTTATTGAGCAAACTTATGTTGAAAACATAATATATCTAGATTGAATGCAAGATGTTGGCAATACATACAGTTCAATCAAAACAGCCTCCATTTTCAAGTAGTCTAATGAAGGAGATAAATATGTGGTGTGAATATTGTTATGAATAAGGTAATAGAACCTCAAGGAAACACAGGAGCCGTCAAAAAGAAGGGTGAAATAGGACATTGCATCCAGGGAACTGGAAGCAGTTCTTCACTGGAGCTGAGAAGTGTGAGGGCCGTGGAGTGAGAGGAGAGGGTCTGCAGGCCCATGTCCAGCAAGCGTGGCTCATGCTTGGGGCACCCACATCATTTATCATCCACACTTGAGCAGTTTTGAAAGTGGAAAGGTTGCCGATAATGAAGATTCCAGAAAACAGGTGTAAACAAAGATAGCCCTTGAATAACTGAACTATATGGTCTTGCCCAGCTTCATGAGAGGATACTGGAGTCAGCATCAGGATAGAAAAATCAGAGGGCCAGGTCTGCATAGGTGCTTTTCACATACTTCTACTGCCATTCACTGACATTCTCCTTTCCAGTCTTTCTAGAGGATAAACTAAGAAATCAGAGTTGTACACTAGAAAAAGCTGAATCCTAAGCTGTCAATGAGGAAAACCAAATTGGGAAACCTACTTCATGCAGCAGAGTCAGTCCTTAAAGACTCAGAAATAGACAGAATCAAGCCAGAAACTGGGGTAAGGGAAGATAATTAAAACAAAATGCTGAGGCCTCCTCAGTACAGATGACAGGTAAAATACAGGACACCAGATAAGTGTGAATTTCAAATGAACAATGAAGAATTTTTTAGTGTAGGTATTGTTCCAAATATTAAATGGGATATACCTAAAATAAAGGTGTATTCATTGCTTATCTTAAATTCAAATTTAATTGGTTGTTGCTTATTTTTATTTGCTGAATCTAGCAACCTTACTTGGGATGGACACAGACCCCAGGAATACTTCTCTGCAAAGGAAGGAGAGAGGTGTAGAGAAAACAAACACTGCCTTCTCCCCTGTTCCTGCCGTGTGAGTTTCCAATGATGTGTCTTACTAGCAGAATCTAACTGGAAGCCAACTGGCAAAAAAACACTTAGGAAATGTTGAATTTCAGGCCCCTAGTCACAGCATTACAGAGCAGAGGATAGAATAAGGCGTCTGGAGATAACATAATTAGAAGTCCCTTATATGAATGAAGTAAAATTTTAGTTTAATATACTTATGAAAACAAAGATACCTCTTGGTTAATGTCTTTCTGGACATGCTTTTGATTGCCTACTTTGGTGCTCAGACATTTTGACTGCTTCTTTTGAAATGGGTAAAAGATAGCAATGATAACTGGAATGTGAGGTGTCATAAAAAAAGAGGTCCACTCGGAAGTACCATAGGAATGCAAAAGGACTGTTTATTCTGACCAGAAGTCCTTTTCAGGATGAGTGGCCTTCGAATGATATTTCATTTGCATAATGAAAGAGGAGGAAAGGGAAAGGCCTTCCCAGATGGACAATGAAATTGAAATCAGAGGAGAGGAAGAGTGCAGCGTGTTCTGAGAATAGCTGAGGTTTGATATAGCTGAGTAAAGAGGACATGTGGGTGTGGGATGGGGATTGAATCTGGTCATGTGTGAAGAGCACCTTGTTAGAGGATGCTTGAATACTAAATTAACAATTTGGTTTTTGTTCTGTCATATAATGCATAAGCAATGGGGACTCATTCAAAGACACTGAAGCCAAAGAAATAGTTAGATTTGAACCACGTGTATTTGAGGCCAGATTAATGGATGAGATTTCTCAGGAAGCAAATATAGAGAAATGGGTCTCAACCTTGTAGAGCCCATGGCCCTTATTGATAAACAATAAATACTCACAGATATTCATCTTAGGGAATCTTTATGACACCTATGATAAATCACTGCTTTCTTCTGCTTACCCCTGCCACATCCAGTTTTGTCAAAGTTTCTTTTTCTAGTATTTTGAAATAAATAAGCTTTTCTCTCCTAAATCAAAATATGTAATTCCAAAAATGTTTTGTTTATCAAATTCTATTAATGCCTCATAAGTACTCATAAGCTTCTTGAGGTAATTGTTCAAAATTATTTCATGAACACTTTGGCAATGCACATTATCTCTCATTGCAGTTAAAAAGAAATCAAAGTTGTAAGAGGACAGGGTGGGATAATAACATCTACATGATGAAGTTGTTATGACTTCATGCTTCTTCCAAGTGAAATGGAGCAGGACCCTATGGTCCTTGCCTCCCCCGACCCCCGTGTCCTCTGCCTGCTTTTTGTCTGTGAAAAATTTTAGTCAAAAAATAAGTTTAATCAGAGAAGCGAGAAATGCGGAAACAAAGGAAAACAGTCAAAGAAGACAATAATGATGATGTAGTCGTTAAACCTAGTCAAGGGCCTTTAGTTCTTTCTCAAGGACTATAGATAATATTCTGGGCCATATTCTGTGAGCATCTTATAGACACTGAAACCCAGGGTGAAAAAGTGAGCTCCTTGATGACCAGACTGTACCCAGGATGTGAGCTGCCACAGTTCTGAGAATTGGCCGCAAAGAAATGGAAACAAATGGACCCTGGAATTGAAGATTGTTTTATTATTGGTCATGGGGATAGCAGATAGGTTTATATTTGCTTTGTCAAATGAATATTCATTGGAAGGACTGATGCTGAAGCTGAAGCTCCAATCCTTTGGCCACCTGATGCAGACTCATTGGAAAAGACTCCGATAACTCACTGGAAAAGACTCTGGAAAAGATTGAGGGCAGGAGGAGAAGGAGACAACAGCGGGTGAGATGGTTGGATGGCATCACCGACTCAGTGGACATGAGTTTGAGCAAACTCTGGGAAGTAGTGAAGGACAGGGAATCGTGGAATCCCACAGTCCATGGGGTCTCAAAGAGTTGTATACGACTTAGCAACTGAACAAAAAAAAAAATGAGATTTATTGTTAGCAACTTTTTTGAGAGGTTATGTAAAGTTATATCTTGGCTCCTTGCAAAAGAGTACTATGCTCCATTTCCAGTATCTGTGTGATGGTTAATTTTATGTGTCAATTTAAAGGGGGATGCCCAGCCAGGATGGCAAAACATGACTTCAGGGTGTTTTAGTGAGAGTATTCCTGGAAGAGATTAGCATTTGAGTCAGTAAACTGAGTAAAGAAGTTTGTCCTCGCCAGTGCAGGAGGGTATCATCCAATCCATCAAGCGCTAGGTAGAACAGAAAGGCAGCAGCCGCTGCTGCCGCTGAGTCGCTTCTGTCATGTCCGACTCTTTGTGACTCTATGGACTGTAGCCCACCAGCCTCCTCTGTCCATGGGATTCTCCAGGCAAGAATACTGGAGTGGGCTGCCATTCCCTTCTCCAGGAGATCTTCCCGACCTAGGGATCAAACCCAGGTATCTTGTGTCTTCTGCATTGGCAGGTGGGTTCTTTACCACTAGCACTACCTGAGAAGGCCACAAAAAGGAAGAAGAGGGGTTAATATGCCCTCTGCTCAGCAGGGATGCTCATCTTCTGCCCTTGGGACTTACACCATTTTCTCCCTTGGTTCTCAGGTCTTTGGGTTTGGAATGGAACTGCCATCAGACAGCAGATCATGGGACTTCACAGCTTCCATGATCGAAGGAGTCAATCTTCCATGATTGCAGGAGTCAATCCCTCATAATTAACCTCCTTCTGTATATTTATAACTTTTATTTCTCTGGAAAACCCTAATACAGCCTGTTATGAGTATAGCCAGAGCATATTTCTCTATTTGCCATTCTTAATTGCTGTTATCAGACAAACATGGTGCCCAAACCTTTACTGCCTCCTCCCCAAGTTGAGGCCACTTGACCCTCTTTTAGAAGCTAATTGTAGTCTCAATCCTGATCTCAGACATTAGCTACTTGAACAGCTCCAATCTTCAGGACTGATGTTGAAGCTGAAACTCCAATACTTTGGCCACCTGATGCAAAGAGCTGTTTCATTTGAAAAGACCCTGATGCTGGGAAAGATTGAAGGCAGGAGGAGAAGGGGATGACAGAAGATGAGATGGTTGGATGGCATCACTGACTCAATGGAGATGAGTTTGAGTAGACTCCGGGAGTTGGTGATTGACATGGAGGCCTCGCATGCTGTGGTCCACGGGGTCGCAAAAAGTTAGACATGACTGAGCGACTGAACTGAACTGAAGACCCAGCACAGGGTCACCCTAACCACTAACCTAGTCATAACATAGGATCTTAATTTTAACAACTAGACAAATGTCTTTTTAATTTTATCCTATTTTTTTCCCTTTTTAAATAAGTCCCAGTCCTGACTGTTAAACCCAGGTCTGGTAACTAGGTTTCCTGCACTCCAGTCTCTTCCTAAAATAGGTATCCTGACTCACATTTGCTACCCTCATTCCAAAATTAGCATCGTTAACCCTTGAAATCTAACTTTCAGCATAAAGCTCTCTTTACCCACTGGGAAACCTCCATACTCTCCATCAATTTTCTATCTAATGATGTGTTGGGACATCTTACACCACCAACCTTTACTGAATACTTGTCAAGTCAAAAATATAACACATAAGTTTGCATAAAAATATTTGCAGAAATCTCATCATGAAATGTATATATCCAGAAGTAGGGAAGTCTTAAGGTTTGCCAAAAGATTATAGGATATTTAGCTTTCTCTTGAGTAATATGGACAAATTTTTATTTTTTAATTTCTCAAGTTGACAAAAGTCAAACCAATCCATTCTAAATACATGTATCTTTATGCTAGGAATTAGACAAATATTTCTTAACTTCCATGTGCAAAAAGCACTGTGCCGGGTAGTGGGAAGGCAGTAAGCACGTGCGTGTGTGCCCGGTTGTGTCCAACTCTTTGTGACCCCACAGACAGCAGGCTTCTCTGTCCATGGGATTCTCCAGGCAAGAATACTGGAATAGGTTGCCATGCCCTCCTCCAGGGGATCTTCCCAACCAGGGATTGAACCTGCATCTCTTGTGTTTCCTGCATTGGCAGGCAGATTCTTTACCTGGGAAGCAGGCACAGAAGCTATTAAGAAGACTAGTGGAAGAATCTGTGACTCTGTCTCAGGTCAAGGGAGCCTTCCTGGGGCTGCTGCATCGTGCTGAGTCTGAGACCCAGTGCGTTATGCATGTTAGAGGCAAAGGGTAACCCAATATTCTCCAAGATTTAGACCTTTCTTGGAGAGTTCAGCTTGTGGGGGGCTTCCTTTCTTGAAAGCCACAGCTTTCTTTTCCATCAAAATATTCCTCCTATGGAGTGCTGCTTCCCTAGAGATTTGGGCAAAAAGGGCCCTGAACAGAATCTTGATACCTTCTCTATGTCAGCTACCCTCCAGAGTTTCTATTTCAGGTTGGAGAAGTGCCTCCATTCCTCAGATCATGTGTTGGAGCTAGCTGGCCAACATCAACCAGTTCGATGACCTGACCACACTTGTCCCCAGCTGGGGTTATTAGCTTCTTGCTTTTCCTCAACCAATGTTTAATGATGATGTTCGCTCCCACCCACATATACATGGTCTCCAGAATCCTTGTTACAGGCTCACAGTAATCCAGTATCTGACACAGCCTATGAATAACAAACATCAGTTTCATAAGGAAAGAGGAGGGATGTAACCTCTCAGCTGTGATCCAGAATACCAAATAAGTACATTTGTAGTGTAGAAATATCATGAAATACTAATTTAAATAATGTTCAGGGAGCCCCCAAATTATAAGCCAGTCACCCGAGTCCCAAGTCACAGGGAAAGGCAAAGAAATTTGTAGACAATGTGACTGCTTACCTACAAAACTCAGAGAACTGAATGACATACCAAGACATTCTGGCCAAGACACAAGATCAACATACAAAGATAAGTAGCATTCCTCATAGCCAGCAGTAACTGAGAAAAAACCCATTCTCAATAGCAATACAAACTGTAAAATATGGAGCAGTAAACTCGGTAATATGTGCACAAGGCCTGTATGAGGAAAATATTAAATCTTTACTGCTAGTCTTTAAAAAATCAGCCAAATAAAGGAAGAGATATAACATTGTAAAAATGCCCAGCTCACTCCTAAGGTAATCTGTAAGTTAAATTCAGCCTCAGTCGAAATCAACCAGTAACAAATATTTGTAGAACATTTAATTATGAGTCAGTTACTATATTAGGCATTGGAGGTACAGTGATGAGTGACACAGCATCTGTGCTCTCACGTTTACATTCTGATCCAAGGTGGGTGAAAGTGAAAGTCGCTTAGTCGTTTCCACCTTTTTGCGACCCCATGGACTATACACAGTCTGTGGAATTCTCCAGGCCAGAATACTGCAGCGGGTAGTCTTTCCCTTCTCCAGGGGATCTTCCCAACCCAGGGATCGAACCCAGGTCTCCTGCATTGCAGGCAGCTTCTTTACCAGCTGAGCTACAAGGGAAGCCCAATGTAAGGTGGGAGGGGGGAGATAAATACATCAACAAATAAATAAGATGCAAGATTTCCTTCCTCATTCTGGGACCCAGGCTTATGGAGCAGCCACTGCCATGAACACTGCCGGTCACTGTGGTGCAGAGGAAAGGAGCTCTGAGGGATCTTACGAAGCCAATTAAATGTTCTGGGCCACAGGCGCCCCTCCCACTTCTGCTCACAATTCACGAGCCAGAATGAGTTCCATGGCCTCATGTGACCACAAGGAGGCAGGAAGTGCTGTCCCACTGTGCACCCAGCAAGGGAGCAAACCAGATCAGTTTGGCAAATAGTGTGAAAAACTACCTCATCCTAACGATGGTCTGATTTTTTTTTTTAATCATTCTGCTTTTTAAGTTTAGATTCTTAATGTCTGGAATTTCATTATAAACGGTATATCTGGTTTCCAAATGTATAGTAAATCTTTTCAATGCTGCAGATTTAAAAGACCCCTATTTTTTAATTATTGTGTTTGATTTCAAATAACAGACACCAGAAAAAAACCAGGTGGGTCAACAACTTAGAGGTTCTGTTTTGCTCACATGTGAAGAATCTAGAGGGAAGCAGTCTAGAGATGGTGCCTCTAATGTCATCAGATGCTCAGCATTTTCCTGGCCACTTCTGCTTGAGACTATGAGACTCAAAAAATGAGACTATGGCATGCAGGGATTTTTTTTTTTTTTTTAAGAATAAGGACATATTGCCATTACTAGTAAATTTATTTGTGTATGTGATCAGATTCAAGATACAACTTGGAGGCAGTAGCCACAGGACTTGCTAATGAATGAGATATGAGTGAGAGAGAGAGCACTCAAGATATTAATAACTCCTAAGTTTTTTGACTAAACTAGGAGGATAATGATGCCACTTACTGAGAAGAGGAAGAACTGGGCTTTAAGAAGAAAAGCCATAGTTAAAATGTATGTCCTTTAATAAAATTTGACAAGCTAATTGAAATTTGGCATAGAAGAGAAAATAGGCAAAAAAAAAAAACCACTCACAAATAATCATTAATAATAAGCAGTTTAAAAAAATTACCCCGTGGGAGGTGCAAAGACAAGTATATAATACTCTGACACACACACGCGCGCGTACACACAATGTAAGTCAATTCACAGGAGACAGGTATCATAAGCATGAAAATATACAATTCGTGTTATAAGCTACCAAGAATCTAAGTTTGTTCATTACTATTGCACAGCCTAGCTTATTCTGGTTGATATACTGTGAAAACACATGCATGCAGAAATGAGACAGGTATCTGTGTACTTATAAAGAAAGTTTGCTAAGAGATATTATTAAGGGAAATAAATAAATTCTACAATAGTACAGCTGGTAAAATATCACTTTATGTTAATGCCCACTCCCACAAAATAGCAAACTATATGTTTCTCAGATATATGTATGTTAATGTAAGGGGAAAAAAATCTAGAAAAAGACATGAAACTGGGAAGAGTTTATCTTCCTCTGAAGGATGCTTGGTTATAAGGAGATTTTTGCTGTATCTGCATTTTAAAAATACAGTAAAAAAATAATTTAACTAAAAAATGTAAAACGTCACAATATGAAAGAAATTATATACTGTATATACACATTAAAAGAAAAGAAGAGGAAGGGAATTCCCTGGCAGTTCAGTTGTTAGGACTTCAGCGCTTTCACTGCCAAGGACTCGGGTTCAATTCCTGGTCAGGGAACTAAGATCTCGAAAGGTGCACAGCATGGCCAAAAAGAAATAGTAAGAAAGGAAGAAAGGGAGGGAAGGAAAGAGGGAGAAAGAAGTAAAAGGGTAAATGGTTACTTACCAGGGTCTCTCCCACTCAGTTAAGAAAATAGAGCATCACCTATACCGTGAAGACCTCTGGGGGTCCCTAAATGGTTGCTTCCCCCTCCTCACCCAGAAAATAACCATTAACCTGTAGCTAGTGTTACTCCCTCCTTGCTTTTGGTTTTTTTTTCTATAGAAAAAATATTCAGTGTTATATAAGTAACATATAAAAAATAACACTTAATGCTTACTGTAACTATTAAGTAATAATTATTACTTAATTATATCTGTTAGGCCAAGTTTTGTAATTGTTTCTCAGACCTTGTCTGCATGATCTATTGATCAAAGAAAGAAGAATGTTAAAATATTGCTAACAGTGATATGATCATTTCTTCTTCAACTTTTGACAATTTTGCATCCCATATGTTGAAAATATTTTAAGTGCTAACAAATTTAAAATTTTTATATCTTGCTCATGGTTTGAATTTTTTTCAATATGTAGTAACCTAGTTGATCTCTAGTAATATGTTTTTCTTGAAATTGAGTTTGTCTGTTTCTGCTATAGCCATCTAAATTTCCTTTTGGTTGGTGTTTACTTGCATTCCTTTCAAACTTTCTGTGTTGTTATGGTGAGATGTGTATCTTCTTGATAGCAAAGGCTTGAACTTTTAAAAAATTCAACTGCCAATCTTTGCATCAGAAGAATGTAGTTTCTTGAGATTGATTGTGATTTATTTATCATTTTATTTTTATATTTTCCATGTACCCCACTTTTCAATGTTTTCATTTTTTGTTTTAGTTGACTATACTTTCTTTTTTTTTTATTCTTTTTTCACCATTATTGGTTTAGAAAGCATAGAATCTAATTGTACTTTTTAATGGTTACTGAAATAGGTAGAGTTCTGAGATAGCTCCCACTGATTCCCATCCTGTCATGTATAGTTCTCTTTCCATGAGAGTAGGTGGGGACTGTAAATATAATGGATATTACCATCTTGATTAAATCATATGGCAAAGGTGAAAGAATTTTGAAAATACAATTAAGGTTCCACTTTTGTTGACTTTGAGCTGATTAAAAGGGAGATGATCCTGGGTGAGCCTGACCTAATCAGGAGAACCTGTAGGAAAGTGTAGGCCCTTCCAGAAAAGGGAAGTTTGAAGCAGCAGGCTTATCTTGCTGGCCTGGAGGGACGCGAAGAGTCATATTGTGAATTGCCTAGAGGGCAGCCTCTGGTAGCTGAGGCCTCTGGTCTACAACCACAAGAAACTGCCAATAACCTGAATGAACTGGAAAAGGACCCTGAGTTCCCAGTAAGAACCCCAGCCTGGCCAACACCTTGACAGCAACCTTGTGAGAGAGACCCCAAGCAAAGGATTCAGCTCTGCCATGCCTGAGATCCTGACCATAGAAACTGAGAAGCAAAAATCTATATTATTCTCAGCTGCTAATTCTGTGGGAACTTGCTAGGTAGCAATGCATATGAATGAATATAGTTTTTTGGAAATTTTAAATTTATATTTAACTTAATGCCTGAAGAATAATCAATGTAGTTATCCACGCTTAGGAAAATTAAAGAACCTTAGAATGTTTTAACTCCTTTCACCACTCTTTCATTATACATTCTGTTGTTGCCTTGGTGTGTCTAGCTTACCTTATTTAACCCTCAAAGTAAACATTATCATTGGTTCATTCAATAAACGTTTGCTTAGATTTATCTACATGTTTACCATATTCTTTGCTCACTATTTTTTCTTATTCACTTTTCTCTTTCTGTGCTTTTTATCCCTCATCCTAAAGTGCATTCTCTAGATCTTCGAATAAAGGTTTGCCGTAATAAAAACTCTAAATTTTTTTGGTCAGAAGCTACTTTATTTTAACCTCATGTTTGAAAGATAATTTTGCTGCATATAATAGGATATTTTGACATTTATCTTCTTTGACATTTAATGTACCATTCTGCTGTCTTCTGGCTTCCTTTGTTGCTGTGGGAAAATCCTTCAGTTTAAATACAGTTCTTTTATAGATAACACTGTCTTTCTCTTCATGCTTCTAATATAGTCTTCTTCCTTATGGTATTCTAAAATGTCACTCTAATATGACTAGCTGTGAATTTGTGTTTACTTACACTGTCTGCAGTTCTTTCTGGTCTGTGTATTGGTATGTCTCATCAATAGATGAAAAGAAGAAATTCTCTCCTCAAATTTTGGAATTTTCAGCTATTATTTCTTGGAATAGTATAATTTCTGCCTTCTTTGTTATCTTCTCCTGAAACTGCAATTAAACATTTCAGAACTTCTCTCTGTGTGTCCTCTTAATATTTCTTTTGTAGTTTCATTCACTTTGTCTTCTGAATTTGTTGTAATTTCCTCCAATCTATTATATATTGTCTCTCAACTGAGCCTAATTGACTCTTCAAGACTTCCGCTGAGTTTCTAATTTCAGTTATTACATCTTTAATATGTAGTAGTTCTTTTTGGTTCTTTTTCAAATCTGTGTGGCCAATTCTGATAATGTATAGTTTGGTATTCTTTCAATAATCTTTTATATACATTAAACATATTGACACATATTTTATTCTGTACCAGATCATTCCATTATTTGAAGACTTTGATGCGTGACTTGGCACTGTGCTAGTTCTGCTATTTCCTCACATATCTAAAATCATATGCCTTGAAAATGTATATGTAGATTTGAATTTAACAAGTGTTCGTTTGAGGAGGGTTTGGATTTGCTTCCTCTTGGTATTAGGGATACTCCCAAGTACATTTCTTAAAATTGTTATTTCTTTCTTTCTTTTTGACTGGGCTGGGTCTTCGTTGCTGCGGTCTCTAGTTGCAGTTGCTGGGTCTCTGGTTGCAGTGCACAGGCTTCTCATTGCAGTGGCTTCTTTTGTTACAGAGCGCAGACTCTAGGGTGCACGGGCTTCAGTAGTTGCGGTACATGGGCTCAGTAGTTGTGGCACACAGGCTTAGTTGCTCCACAGCATGTGAAATCTTCCTGGACCAGGGATTGAACCTCTGTCTCCTGCACTGGCCGGAGGATTCTTTACCACTGAGCCTCCGACTACATTTTTTGGCTTGCGGCACTTTTCTTGAATATACAGTTCTAAACACACGTGGAAGGAGGTTGATGAGTAAGAATTCTCGGGCCTTTCTCTTTTTGGTTCAGCTCTGCCCAGAGCCCAAGTGAGATTGGCAAATATTACCACTAACCTCTGCTGTATGGGGTTTTTCTACTTCAGTCACCAGGAGAGTCATCCTTGAAGATACCCCATCCTAGCTCCCATCTTACTTTGGACCCTGGTATTCTCTTTGTCCTTGAAGCACTGGGCCCATTAAAACTCGGACTGTTGGCCACGAAGGATCACATAAACACTCAGGGCTTTGCTCTCCCTATAGATTTTGCTTTCTTCTCGCACAGCCTATAAAAAATTCCCTAATTTCTTACCAGTTCAGCCTCAGACAAATACACATAAAATATTTTTGTTCGTTTTGATATTTTATATGGGATTTTTACATGTGCTATACTGGGAAGGATTTTACTTAAGACCTAGTTCATTATATTACTAGAAATTGTTTACAGTTTTAGTGAGAATGTACTCATATTTTAGAATTTTAAAGACATTTAAAATATTAGAGGAAAATGTTGAAGAATATGTTAATAACATTGGTGATACACAGCCTTCTTAAACTAAAATTCCCAAAATTATAAAGCCTATAAAGAGGTAATATCGATTGCTATACTTAATTAAATCAGCATTTCTGTATTAAAACACCTTAAACAAAATCAAAAGACCAAAAGAGCTATAGGAAATATTAACAATGTAGAATGAAAATTCCATATATATAATCCCTAATAAATTCATACAAGTCAATAAAGAAGAGGGGACACATGGTTTTACAGCATTAGCCTGCTGTGGCTCCCTCTGCCTGGCAAAGCTGTAAAGCTATTCTTAAAAGAAAAAGGAAATTCCCTGGTGGTCCAGTGGTTAGGACTCCATGCTCTCATGGCGAGGGCCTGGGTTCTATCCCTGGTCAGGGAACTAACATCCCACAAGCCACACAACACACAACACAAGCCACACAAAAACGAATAAATAACAAAGATAAAAAAGACACACAAACAAATTAGAAAATGAGCAGAGGATATGAACAGACAATTCACAAGAGGATTTACAGGTGGTCAGATATTATGTGAAAATATGCTGGATATCACTGGTCACTAGAGAAATGCATATTAAAATAGTAAGATACTATTTTTCACCCATCAGACAACAATTGATAATATGTTAGATTCAATCACTATTAGAGGGAGTACAAATTGATACCTGTCTTTTGGATAGTAGTTTGGCAATATATCTACTAAAATTTAAAATATATTATTTTGGGGGATTTTGAGCCAGTGGTTAGAGGATATACCCATTCCTGACAAATCCTCAGTAATTAATAATTTGTTTATATAAATCAGTGAGTGAAAATTTTCTGAACTCCAAGAGACACATATCAGAAAAGTTTTTCAGTGAAGTCATTTATTTCCTTTGCCAAATGATATTAAGTGCTCAGATAATACACACTTCATTTTCTCACCACTTAGATAGTGAAGTTTACCACATTAACTGTTGAAACATGTCCATGGAGCAGATACAAGTCTTGAGGTCTATCACCTTGCCTATGACCTGGTAACTCTGATTCTCTTGATACAGCCCAGCTTCCCCTTCTTGAACAAGATGACAGACAGTAATAACTAATAACAACATTTCCTTTCTCATTTGGAGTATGAAAGGCCACTTCCTTTGTTCATTTATAGAGGTATCGCAAAGTAGCAGGATGCAAAATCTTCAAGACATAATGCAAATGCATGGGAAAGGGCTCGTAAGGATATTTTCCATACTGCTCTGCGGTGGAGAAAGACAGCCACAGGATGGGATGTCACAGGGGTGTTAAAGGACGTCATGTGATTTCTACCTGTGGTCTTACAACTTACATAAATTATCTCCTTGGACTGGGATAGTCCAAGTCTTGCTATGTCATTCTGCCCTCATACATTTTAGCAAGCCTATTTGGTTTACAAGCAAGGAAACATTGCATGGCAAATGGCCGAGAAAGCCTCCTTCTCAGAATATTCCCTAGAATTTACATGTACCCTTTAACCTAGCAAGTCAACCTCTAAGGATCTGTCATTTAAAAAAGCACTTGCACATGTGTCTAAAGAAACATGTAAATAAATGGATGTTCATTGTTTATAAAGGTGAAAAATTACAAACAGCCTATAGTGTCATCAATAAGTGAGGTTGCTCAGTCGTGACCGACTGAGACCCCAATGGGCTATAGCCTACAAAGCTTCTCTGTCCATGGGATTTTCCAGGCAAGAGTACTGGAGTGTGTTGCCGTTTCCTTCTCCAGGGGATCTTCCCAACTCAGGGATTGAACCTGGGTCTCCCACATTGCAGGCAGATGTTTTACCATCTGAACTACCATAGGGTCATCAATAAAGATGAAGTTAAATATATTTTAAATGTATTTTCTTTCCTCTGTGCTACAGAATACTTACAGCAACTAAAATAAGAATAAGGGAGTTGAATGGGCAGTGACATAAAAGGGTATCAGGTAATTTAGTGGGGAAAAAAAACAAGTTGTTAAACAGTACACAGCAGCATAAAATTATTTAGGTTAATTATGTATAATATGTATATTAACATATATAATATGGTGGCAATAATGTATTAGTATACACATATGTGTCTATTTTAGTAGGTACATAACGCATATATAAAGGGGGGTAGAAGCTATTCCCGCACTGCTGTGAAATGAAGGAGATTGCCATGGAATTGTAATGGGCTTCTGCCATCTCTTTTGTGTTTGTTTTTTGTGTTTTTGTTTGTTTTGGCTGTGCCTTATGGCTTGCAGGATCTTAGTTCCCCAAACCCAGGCTCACTCCAGTGAACTGCCAGGGAGTTCTCAATCTCTTTGTATTATTTAATCATGGTATATTGATAATATCTTTATAGAGTACTTGGGTAATTAAGCAACTTTTAAAAATAATTTTGTTTTTATAAAGGAGAAGTTGGTTGAGGTTAACCTCATATCCAGGCTAACAAAGAGGTAAGAGAAAGTCTGAAGTGAGGATTTGAGGGCAGAACTTGTTGGATTCATGCATTCATTTAGTTTCATTCCCAGAACTTCCATTGTACATTAACTGTATACTAGGTATTGAGTAAAGGAATATTTAGGGTTCACAGAGAAGTAAATGCAGATTGATGGTGCAGTGAGGTGAGCAGTAAGACCTAGCTATGCTTAGTGAATCAGGAAAGTACAAAAGATGGGAGAGCCTCCCCATGCCCATCCAAGCACAAGAGTTGGCTTTCTGGCCTTCCACTGTCTCCAAGTGACCGCTGCCATGGTTGGAAGCCAAGACTGACCCTGTGTGTGCCCTGTGCATTACATCAGGGATTGTAGGACTTCTAGCAAAGTAAGATCTGTGCTAAGGGTGGACAACAAGATCTCCTCCACAGCTAACAAAACTCTCTGAGCTCTAATGACATGAACAACCAGATTTTAGTACTTTACCCGTCTCTCTCTACCATTACCATGCACTTACTGTGATATTTTCAATTTCTTTAACAGCTTACAGTATCTTTCATTATTAAAGACCTGAAATTTTTAGTGAAAATGCTCTCTGAAAGCTATCCACACTAAAATATACATATCAATCTGTAGGCAACAAATAAGGAACAAATTAATGGATGACCAAATAAATAAAGTCAGATCCTCCTGAAATTTGATAAAATGGGGAAAGAGAGAAAGTAACTGGTGGGGCAGACTAATATTATGAGAGTAACCATTTTCCCCCCATACTTCCTATTTGTTCTGTGATCCCTCCCTCAACTTCAGGCAGCAGAGGGTAACTCCTTCTAAGACCTTGGGGAAGGAAGGTCATAACAGAACCAAAGCCTCCATTTTCACTCAACTCCTGAGTTTCAAACCAGATTTTTAAAATTTCTGGCACAGTTGACTAAGAGGAAGGGTTTTTAAGGCTCAAAAGCTAAAACCAATGCCATTGACATTTGGTTTTAAAAGAAGACATGATGTCAGAATGAGTTGTCCTTCCTCTATTAGTCTGCAAGGGCAACCCTAACAGAATACCATGGACTAGGTACCAGATAACAGAATATTAAAGACAGAAACCGGTATTCCCACAGTTCTGGAAGCTGAAAGTCCAAGATCAAGGTGTCAGCAGTGTTAGTTTCTGATGAGGCCTTTCTTCCTGGCCTGTAAACTGATGCCTTCTCACTGGGTCTGCACATGGTCTTTCTTCTGTCTGTGCCTTCCTGTGTCTCTTCTGTTTTTATATGGCTCTAATCCAGTAGGCCCCACCCTTATGATCTCATTAAACACTAATTACCCCCTTAAAGGTCTTATCTTCAAATATAGTTACATTGGGGGTTAGGGCTACAAATATGAGTTTGCGCAGTGGGGAGAGTCACAGTTTAGTCCACAACACTTCCTTAAATTTGTTAGACGAGCTCTGTCCAAAAGGAATACAATGCAATTTAAATTTTCTAGTAGCTACATTTTTAAAAGTAAAAAGAAAAAAAAAAATGAAACGAATTGTAATACTATTTTACATTTAATTCAACATATCCAAAATATTATCATTTCAACATGCATGTAAGCTATGTTAAAAATAGTAATGAAATGTATGGCAAAAACCACTACAATATTGTAAGTAATTCGCCTCCAACTAATAAAAATAAATGGGGAAAAAATAGTAATGAGATATTTTAGAATATTCTCTTCAAATAAGTCTTTAAAATTGCGTCCATCTCATTTTGGAGCAGCCACATTGTAAGAACTCAGTAGCCACACATGACTAGTAGATACTGTAGTGTTACATAATCTCCAAGGAGGAGAGAGAGAGAGTTGAATATAAGAGAGCAAGGGAGAGTAATTCAAGATAAGACTGAGGCCCAGAGGCACTCGGGTGGGGAGGAGTCAGGATGACTATTAGAATCCTCAGAAAGTTTTGGGGATCTGAGAGCAGAGGGACCTGTGTTCACTTCTCAGGTGAGACCAAGGTAAGCAGGAATGGGTAGAAATATCAACCAGATGTGTCTAAGACAGCCCCGCAAGCCTCCAGGATGGCACCGGAGGACATCCAAGTTTCCCAGTCCCTAAGCAAAGTGAAGACATGACTCGGGAAGAATCACCTCAGTCAAGATAAGGAGCTTCTGGGACTTCCCCGGTGGTCCAGGGGCTAAGACTCCTCACTCCCAAGGCAGGGGGCCTGGGTTCAATCCCTGGTGAGGGAACTAGATCCCACATGCCTCAAGAGTTCATATGCCGCAACTAAAGATCCCGCATGTCACAACTAAGACCTACTGCAGCCAAATAGGTAAATGAAAGTAAATTAAAAATAAACATACAGGAGAGCATAGATAAACTGAAATTTTTAAAAAAGATCAGGAGCTGCTATAGCAGGACTGATGACTGGGGATCACAGGAGCATGGACATGAGCAGTGAATGTCAGCCTAAAGGGGCATTGGTGAACCAGGTGCTTCACCTTGTGTGGCACCTAGAACTTAGATGCCACTCTGGGGAGATGGGGGTTGGAGTTCTGAATTCATGGGATTTACCAGACATGATAAAAAAACTCAGAAGTCAACTTATCTACAATCTTCTGAGCTATATTTCCACTATCAGGCAGAATAGAAGCTTGAAATAAGCAGGTTCAGTGATCACTTTTTACGTTCAGTTTTGTGAAATGAAAACATAGCCCTGGCTACTCCAGCCTCTGTGCAAAGGGGAGCAGTAATTACCAAAAGGTGAAAGAGTCCCTTAAAGTGCAACCAGGGCTTTAAAGCCATCTAGCAGGGAGGCCTCTGTCAAGGCCCCAAGCCCAGCCCAGCAGAGGAAGTGTAGGCTCAGGAGGAGCCCCAGGTCACTTTGTGGAGGTATTTTATTCTGATCATCTTTCCTTTTTTCCCCCACACCTTATTGCTTCCCTGTTGTCCCTGTATTGATTCCCCAGAATTAACTGTCCCTTCCTCTAAGTTGGTGTTCCTGGGAGAGCAGGAAGTTAGGGCTGTGAAACTGTTGGAATTTATTGCCCTGAGCCAGAGAGGGAAGACAGCAGAAAACAAAGGACTTCACAGTTTAGCTGTCAATGGATTTGACTGGCTTCTCCAACTCTGGCTTCCAGATTCCCAGGTTTGTGGCCCTTTCTTTGTTCCCTGACACAGATCTTGTTAAGCCTTTTTCCCAGGGCTGGACTCCTGGAGTACCAAATGCACCCTTACTTACACTGCCCGTGAGAGCGGAGGCCCTCCTCAAACTTGTCACCCAAGGAACCTCACTGCCTCGGCCCAGCCTAGGCCCTGTGGCTTTCTCCTACCAGGAAGTAAAAGTGCTTCCTGCCCAGCCCCTCCTGTGGTCTGCCTTTGTGGGCAGCCTTGCTGTTGGCTTCTCAGTGCCCCAGATCTCCCTTCCACCCACATCTTGTGCGACAGTGAAGCAATCACAAAGCAGCAGGAGGTCAGTCCTGTATATCGCCCACTGGGTGGGTATGTATCACCCCACTGTTTTTTCCTTAAGTTTTAGCATTACAGCTTTTGGACCTAGAAGAGACTTTAACAATCATGTAATTTTATGTGCCTGCTAATATTCAGGATTTTGAGACTTTATATTTGTTGATTGGTTCATTTTACTTTGGAAATTCTCAAAGGGCTATATTAATTAAGGTATTTTTGTAACAAGTAGCTTAGAGAGGAAAAGTCATTCCCAGGATTGTCACCTGTTGAGAAGATAGTAAAATCCGGGTCAGCTCAAAATCTGGAGCTCCCAGCAGTGACACAATAATCGGAGCACTGGTAACAAGAGAGTTAAGGGTGTCCCTGGTGGTTCAGTGATAAAGAATCCACCTGCTAATGCAGGAGGCGCAAGAGATGGGGGTTTGATCCCTGGGTTGGGAAGATCCCCTGTAGAAGGAAATGGCAACCCACTCCACTATTCTTTCCTGGGAAATCCCATGAACAGAGGAGCTGGCAGGCTACAGTCCATAGGTCACAAAAGAGTCAGACATGATGTAGCAACTCAACAAGAGAGTCATAGCTAGACCCATATGTAATAGAATGATTGAGTTCAAGCAGATATGCCCTTAAGGATCGGATGGGACAAAAAGCAATATTATAAAAAAATTGAAGGTAAAATTATGAAATCCCTAGAGGACCACTTTGAACAACACTAAAATAAGTAAAGTCAGCTACTAGAGTATGTAATTCTATATCCACACTCATTAGAGACTGACAGCCTGTCATTGCTAAGTGAGTCTAACATAGCATTTCCCTCTAAACACCAGCAACTGGGCTCTATATTTAGCTAAGTAAGTTTCTTAATCCTGAGAAATCCATTCAAACATGACAGTAATGAGTGAGCCATTTTTAATATCTTTCTACTCTGTATATTGTGATCTAATAACATTCCGGACTTCTAACCTTCAAAGCATTTATGAGCACTTGATAAAATACTTTTCACCATCCACCTAAGTCTAAAAATACCATTAATAATATTTTATGAGTAAGGATCTGATACAGAGACATCAGTGACTCATCATCAAGAGAGCCAGGATTTGTACCCAGTCATCTGGGTCTCCAGGCCAGTGACTACTTCAGTGGACAGCCTCACTTCTGCTGCCAAGAGATGAGTCAGTTAATTAATCTGATGGCATAAACATCTTTACTAATTCAAATTTTCTCAATTAATTCTATAAAGACTAAAGTACTTCACACTGTATTCATCCAATAGAAATGTTTGAGTTTATATATATATGAGCTATATATGTTAAGTTTCTCAGCTGCATAAGTTTATTTCTACTTATTCTGGATTTCTCAAGAAACCTCACCTTACATAAATATTTTAAAGAGGTAATTTAATTCAAAACATCAGATAAAAATAGTTAAAATATAACCATAGTTAATTTTAATAAAACATCTTTAAAGGTTGGTTCAGAGAAAAATCAACTGCAAAAGGGTCTGCCAATCTTTGTCAAGTAATGAAATTGTGTTCATTTGTTCAGTCATTGTGTTCATTTGTTCAGTCTTCAATTGACTTCTCTCTATTATAATTTCTAAATTATACTTCAGAAAAATAAATATATAGATATTATATAGATATACATATAAAGATATCTATAAAATTATCAATAATCTATCTAAAGATTATTGTTCAGATTTTACTTAATAAAACATAGTAGTGCTTCCATTATTGGAGTTTTATTTTTCTGATTCTAAGTGTACATGATGACACAGCTTCTTAAATATATTCTGCTGGTGTTTTATTTCCTTTGTAGCTATCAAAATAATTGTCAAGTTATCATATGACCCAACATAAAATTTTAAATGAAGTTGGCATTTCATTTATAATATGATGCTGGAGAGTCTACTTATTAACTACAAATTCAAAGTATTATGAAATCAAATATAAAATACCATGGTCTTATTTATTAGCCATATAACAAAGATTTACTACCTTCTCTTAATGGTATATTTTTCATTCAAACCAAGGACACATTCAGCTTAGTCATGAGAAAGGTTAAAAGATGGAAGTTCCTCTTGCCAAGAATGAACAGTATAATGAATCAAAAAAATATTGATTTAATAACAGGGACCAATGTTCAGGTGGATATGGCTAGAAATCAAATATAGGAGGGCTTCTGTTTATGGGGAGAGCTGCAACTTCTCTTATTTAGCATCAAGCTTTATGCTAATACAAAAATGTAAAAGAGCTAGCCAAATGGTGGCAAGGAAGTCTGTTGGACATAAAATAGCATTGTGTTTTTCATTTTGAAATCAGTGCAAAAATGAAGAGCTAAAAACTTCTATCAATTAACTCAAGGGAGGATACCTGAAAGATCAAAAGGAGAATCAGTTCCGAGAAGTAAATTGGGAACTCTAGACTTTTTTTAAGGCATCTCTATCACCGAATCATTTAAAAAGTGGGCTTTCTGTGATTATAGTTTCAGTGTAACTGTAAAATGTTATCTTTCAAGGAGCTGGGTTTCCCTTGGCTCTAAGCATAGAAAATCAGTCACTGCGTCACTCTGGCCAAGTAAATGTAGATCTACATCTCATTTTGCTTTTCTGTAAAATGTTGGTTGCCCCAGAAGCTGCTGGAAGAATGCATTAGTAATTGTAAAAGGCTTTGCCATCCTGATATACAGGTTGCATGCTAAGTAAAAATGATTATGAATGAAGTATCCTTCAAAAAAAATTTAAGGGATAAACAAAACTCCTTTCGAGTTTCTCTAAAACGATAGTTTGATCCCTGGGTCAGGAAAATCCTCTGGAGGAGGGCATGGCAATCCACTCCAATATTCTTGCCTGGAAAAGCCCATGGACAGAGGATCCTGGGGGCCTACAGTCCATGGGGTCGCAAAAAGTCGGACACGACTGAAGTGACTTAGCACACATGCTCACACGCGAAAATGATGGAGACTCAGAAAGAAACTTTGACTCAAATGTTCTTGAGCAGCCAGGGACACAGCGGAGGAAGTTCTTCTTCAGCCATTTTTAGAGAATTCTTGGAAAAGACAAAATGGAAAGGAAGTTATTTATATCCCAATAGTGATGCTTTCTACTAATGCCAGTGCATATTCATATATATTTATATAAAAATATATTTTTAAAAGACTATATTTTAAGTAAGACTGTATTTTTAAACTTTTCTGGAAATTCACCTTCATTCTCTAAGAGATTTTGCTGGTTTTGACTACATTGGGATATGAGAAATTAGTTAAGTTAGGATCATTATCCTAATAGGAATATCAATATTAATTAAATCAGTGAGAAAGGTCTACAGGATAGGTTGGGATGGAAGGAGCATGGACTTTGGAGTCAGGCAGACCTGGGTTGGAAAACTGGCTCTGCTGCTTGCTAGCTTTGGACAAACTACATAACCTCCTGAGTCTCAGTTTCCTTGTCTGTAAAACAAATACTGTAATAATACCTCCTTCTTAGGGCTGCTGTGAGGGTTAGATGACATTACATTAGAAAAGTACCTTACATATTCAGAGCCTGACTGTCCATTATGTACTTGTAAACAATAACAATTTTCGTTTTGAATCCTGTACTTAAACGTGCACCTAAATGATCCTGTCTGAGATCGTCTTGTCCAGAGGTTCATTAGCACTTTTACAGGATGGAAGCAGGTCAAGATTTTCATAACTCCAAGTGCTGTAGAAAACTCTTAAGGGATAATTATTCTTTTCATGATCAATTTTAAGGTTCTACTAGTACTTAATGAATTTTATACAGGATACCCATTTTATAAGTTTTTCAAAGCAAATGTTATTTGTATGTGAATTCCAGAAAAACATCTACTTCTGTTTCATTAACTATACAAAAGGCTTTGACTCTGTGGATCACAACAAACTGTGGAAAATTCTTAAAGAGGTGGGAATAGCAAACCATCTTATCTGTCTCCTGAGAAACCTGTATGCAGGTCAAGAAGCAACAATTAGAACCTTACACAGAACAGCTGACTGGTTCAAAATTGGGAAAGAGGTATGTCAAGACTGTATACTGTCACCTTGTTTATTTAACTTACATGCAGAGTTGTTTTTGTTCAGTCACCCAGTCATGTCTGACTCTTTGTGACCCCATGGGCTTCAGCATGCCTGGCCTTCCTGTCCCTCACCATCTCCTGAAGATTGCCCAAGTCCATGTCCATTGTTTCAGTGATGCCATCCAGCCATCTTGTCTTCTGCTGCCCTCTTCTCCTTCTGCCTTCAATCTTTCCCAGCATCAGGAACATTTCCAGAGTCAGCTGTTCATGTCAGCTGACCAAAAATACTGGAGTTTCAGCTTCAGCATCAGTCCTTCCAGTGAGTTTTCAGGATTGATTTCGCTTAAGATTGACTGGTCTGATCTCCTTGCTGTCCAAGGGATTCTCAAAAGTCTTTTGTTGGATAGCATCACCGATTCAATAGACATGAACTTGGGTGAACTCCGGGAGATGGTGAGAGACAAGGAGGCCTAGAGTGCTGCGGTCCATGGGGTCGCAAAGATTCAGACATAACTTAGCAACTGAACAAGAACATGTAAATATATACACATATAATAAATACACTTATATATATGTTTATTATTCTTTTTTGATAGAAAACCACTGACAGCCTGTAGGATATAGCCTGTATTTTCAGGATGTTAGGGATGAGACATTTGAACTCTCACCCAGCCTGACAACTTCTCTTTACCAATGAGGAAACTGAGGTCCAGAGAGTTTGAAAAACTTGTCAAAAATAACACAGTGCTAGAATTATGAATAAAACTCATATCCCTTGACTATAAACCCAATTCTTCTAGTGCCTTTATTTTTTAGTTATTTTTTATGCTTATTGAGATGTGATTTATATATCATTCCCCAATTTTAAGTATATAAATTGATGACTTCTGACAAATGCATACAGTCTACATGTCTACCATAACAGATATAATCATAAACATACCACTCACCATTCTTAAACTATTTGCCATAGCCTCTAGCATTTTGTAATTAAAGAATGCATGTTTATGATTATTCCTTTTTTTTTTTACAATTTTAAAGTTATAGTGTATGTAAAATAAAAGTATACATTATTTCACTCCCTATTCCACTCCCCACAGTCAGCTCTCAAAAACTATTGGAAAGTCTCAAACAAATACTTTACATCTTCTTAAGATAAATGATATTGTATTATATATTTTAATTAGAAATGTCAGCTACAAATTGGAGCTTGCCAAGGGCATTTGCCATCTGCCTCTGAGGAGACTGAATCCTGGGCTGCTGTAGCTATTGACCTTCAACATGCCCTGAAGGGAGTTAGGGTGGAGAATGAGGCACTCTGTGCTCCAGGAAAACTGGGGGAACAGGTCTTTAGATAGTTAGATATTTTTAGAAACTGATTTCATGATCCCAATCCTTGTATCTCCTCATATCTAGAAAACCAGTAAATCCCTTCATGGTGACATCAGCTCCTCGTGACTAGCAGAAAACCTTTTGGAAGACTAGTGCTTGGTTGAATGTGAACTCCCCCTTCACCAAAATCACACATGTGGACCTTCCCCCGGTACCTTTTTGGAGCAGTTTCTCAGAGCTCTCTGATGTCTATCTCCCACGCTGCAGTCCTCATTTTGCCCCAAATAAAACTTGACTCGCAGCCTCACATTGTGCATCTTTTTTAATTCAACAGAACTTTGATTCTATTATCTATTATATATATACACATACATATATACACATACAGCATAGATAGATAAATATTTTGCTCTATTAGTACTAAATATGTATGGAAACGTTTCCTAAAGAGTGACACAGAATCTCTCATTTATGTCTTTTCTATGCTCCCATAGCCCATAAACTTATTTTCCCCTATCTTTCTTTGTCTAAAACAAAACTCAGTTTTAGTTAGTTTTGATTTTATATACCAAGAGGCACACTGTGCTTAATTATAAAATAATATTTAGTGATTTTTTTTTCTTTTGTCTCTTTATTTCCTAAACTACTCTACTTTCTATAATCTTTTCAGGGAGTATTTTATTATTCTTTATATTCCCAAACCTATAACTATTGGCAAAATAAACACTTGGGTTTTTTTTTCTAGTTATATTGAGGTATACAACATAATGATTTGACGTACACACATCATAAAATTATTATCAAATAAGTTTAGTGAAAATCCAGCATGTCATATAGACATTAAATTAAAGAAATAGACAAAAAATAGACACGCAATTAAAGAAATAGAAAAATTTTTTTCTTAGTGCCTTTAAATAAAACTTAAAAGACAATATAACACACTGCTGCTTTTTAAACTAAAGTTCCCGATCAGAGATTTTAAATGTCTCCTTGGCAGGCAGTATATGTGATACATCTTTGTGTTCACACTGGGCCTAGCAGAGTTATTTGGAATAGTGAGTGCTCATTACAAAAATTATTGGATCTTAAAAAAAAAAAATTAATGGATCTTTCTTAAGGTTATTAGTGTGTGTGACTTTTTCTCTTTTGAAGGGGAGGGATAGTTCAACAAAATTGGATTTTGCTGTATATAATGGTCAGAAATGATATCAAATTTATGATGACATAAGCAAATGAATAATGGAACAGTTGTCTGGATTTTAAAATTACCTGGCTACTGAAACCAAGCAGGACTCTGAGGGGCTTCTGGGCATGAAAGCCTTTCTGTCCCGCATTCCTTGTTTGTAGGGAATGGACTCTAGCCTTCACGATCTTCCTTCCATTCCAAAGGTCAGATTTGAGCAGTTGTTAATCAAGGGAGGAGCAGCCAAGAAAACACCTGAGACAAAATTAAAGGAACCTCATCAGAGGTTCAGAAAATCTCATCAAAATTAGGAGACCAACTGAGATGAGATTAGAGTGCTGGCCCTGCACACACATCTTAATTTTATCAGCAACCCCACCATTGAACCATTACTATAAAACTCCTCATCAAATCCTCCTGGGTTGGGACACAGAGCTTTAAGGGACACTGGAGCCCTCTATATTTCCCCCTTTGCCTGGCAAAGCAATAAAGGGATCTCTTTTGTTTGATCTCTTTTGTACTTCACCCAAAACTCTGTCTCCAAGATTTGATTTGGCGCTGCTATACAGAGGTCAGGCTTTCAGTATCACTACTAGCATGGATGATACTAAAAGTCTCTTTTTTCTAAAGAATGAAGATTGGGAATTCCCTGGCGGTCCAGTGGTTAAGATTCCATACTTCCAGCGCATGGAGCACAGGTTCCCCTGGTCAGAGGACTAAGATCCCGCATGCCTTATGGTACTGCCAGAAATAAAGAGTGAAGATTATATTTTATGTACTTAACCAATTGCCTAAAAATTTCACATTTCCTTCCTTATCTGCTTTGAGTCTTTATGTCTCTCTGAGGTTGTGCATCTTGATGAAAACTGTAAAATAAGGAAACCATCAAGATGTTGATACAATCACAGAATAAATGAACAAATAAGCATACAGTTGTAATCAGTTCTAGAAATTATACCTATTGACTTGCATCACAGTATTATATTTACATGGTAAATTTACATAGAAAAGCCATTCCAACCTTTGCAGTATTGCACAGTCACTAGAATCCATGATCTTGAAGATAATGTGACAACATGGGGGGGAAATGTTTGTGTTCTAATATTTCACTAGGAAATCAGTATTCATTGTCAGATAATTTTATAGGAGAGAATTCTGCATAGAAAAGGAGCAAAAAGGAAATATGCCAAAATAATAACAGTGTCTATGTTAAGGTGGTGTCAGGCCGTCTCTGTCCTTCTTTCTTATTGTCTACTTGTCTTATTTCTAGTTGTCTAGTTGTATTATTTCTGTAACAGAAAACAAATTTACAAGGGCAAAGAAAACGAGTTGTAAAAGAAAGTAATGTAAATATCTGTTATACATGGCAGCCTCAAATCTGCTGAAAACCACCCTACATCTTATATTAACAGTTCCCCACATTGTTTTATCCCAGAATTCTATTATCCCAGAGTAAATTCTAAAATTAAACGTTTTGTAATCTCCCAAGCCTCTGACTCTAAGGTGAGGTCCTAAACCTTAATTTCTGCCTCTCCGTGTGCTGGCTAGAAAACACCTATAGAGCAGATAGGGCCCAGACATCCATTCTGCTGGTACAGTGGCTTCAGTGTCATGGCTCTGGGGTCAGCAGTGGGAATAGTGTCTTCCCCATTGCAAAAAAAGACTGCTGGGTTCTGGGACTGCGGGTACTTGGCCTCAAACCTGTTCCTCCAGCCTTTCCAGATGATTATCTGGGCTTTCTAATCTTCCTTCATAAAATCCCTTCTCATTAAATAACCTAGACCCAATTCTTTGTCTACACTTAAGAATGCTAACAGTTAGAGGAGGTTAACAAAAATAGAGTTCACAAGAAAAGAATAAGAAGGGGTGACATAATTAAAGACAAGATTATTCTGAACTTCAAAAGAACATTATGATCAGACTTCCCTGACGGTCCACTGGTTAAGACTCCTATTCCCTGTGCGGGGGGCACAGGTTTGATCCCTGGTCAGGGAACCAATATCCCACATGCTACACAAAACGACCAAAAACAAAAACAAAACAATACATTGAGATCAAATAAAAGACCTTTTCAGCAGATAAAAGTCATGAATGGCGTTTCTGGGCAGAGCATCTAAGAACTGGTGTGAGAACCTGCAGCTCTCTCTTCTGCTGCAGCAGCCATGGAATCTCATGTTCTAATGATGCAACAATAAGATATTGGATTCTCCATCAGTCCAGGTGCTTAAAAGACTGTGTGGAAGAGAGCCCACCACTGACCCAGAGAGCACAGTTAACATGAGCAAGAAATAAAATTGTTAGGTGAGGCCACTGAGATTTGAGAGTTAATTTGCTGTTATGACATAGATAGCCTAGCCTAACCAAAACCTGATTAATACACAGTGGTATCAAAAATGGGATATATTCAATGATCAAAATAAATATATAAGTTTGAAAGTCTTGTATGATTATAAAACATTTTAATCTAATACAAGTAAATCAAGCAAAGCATGGATTAAGGATCCGTTGTCATTTTTATCAAGTAAAGCTATCTGGGTTTACCTTAAAGTAATAACAACAGAAATGTAGCACATTATGAAAATGTCTAAATATTTAATGATCTTAAAAACAACAAATAGGTTATGCATTTCAATTCTCACATTATAAAAAAACAGAATTTGTGATGCATGTTAATTTTATTAAAATAGTCCTTCCCAAAGCAGTATGAAATAATAAAAAAGCAAATCACATTTACTTATTGTGAAATTCTGATGATCTGTAGAGAGAAGTGTGAGAAAATTGCTAACAGGATTTATTGAAATTGCTTTGGGCAAAACTAGAAGAGACATGAACAACACTCACTGGGACAGATTCATCAATGTCTGCTTGCTTTTGCAGTCCTTTTCATTTCCAAACGTCGGTTTCAGCCTCTACAACGGTATTTTTTTTTTTTTTGCTCAGTAGTAACTGACCTTTATTTCATAAAATGTGTGCTCTTCTTTCACCTGAAATAGCTACTGACAAGGTTATTTTCTATCTGCCTGTTATAATCAGCACTGTCCTGTCTGCATTGAGTGACCTGGGCCACTGGGCCAACACTGGCAGAGGAAATCATCATCACTGTTCTGTTGTTTGGATGTTACCAGTGTTCAAATGCCTTGATAAATGATCCTTTACCATTTCTTAAAGGCTAAAGGGGTTTTGAAAGAATTGGCTTTGTTTTGTTTTGTCTATAGTGTTGTGGTTGTTCAGTTGCTCAGTCATGTCCAACTCTTTGCAAGCTCATGGACTGCAGCATTCCAGGCCTCCCTCTCCCTCACTGTCTTCCAGAATTTGCCCAAGTTCACGTCTATTGAATCGGTGATGCCATCCAACCATCTCATCCTCTGTAGTCCCCTTCTCCTCCCGCCTTCAATCCTTCCCAGCATCAGGGTCTTTTCCAATAAGTCTATAGTACAGAAGATCAAATGAGAAAAAGTGGGTTTAAAATAGGAGAGATTTCTACTGGACAAAAAGAACTTCCAGACTACTAGAATAAAATGATACTGGAATGGTTATTGAAGGAGAATTCCTGGTCTTTTGTCAGGCAGATCATTAAGAAAGACTAACTTTCTAATAAAAAATAAACAAATGGGACCTAATCAAACTTATAAGCTTTTGTACAGCAAAAGAAACTATAAGCAAAATGAAAAGACAACCTAAGGACTGGGCAAAAATATTTGCAAATGATGCAGTCAACAAGGGCTTAATTTCTAAAATATGCAAACAGATCATACAACTCAATAATGAAAAAAAAAGCAATCAAAAAAATGGGCAGAAGACCTAAATAGACATTTCTCCAAAGAAGACATACAGATGGCCAACAGGCACTGTGAAAAGATGCTCAACATTGCTAATTATTAGAGAAATGTAAATCAAAACTACAATGAGCTACCACCTCACACTGGACAGAATGGTCATCATTCAGTTCAGTTCAGTTCAGTCGCTCAGTCGTGTCCAACTCTTTGGGACCTCATGAATCGCAGCACGCCAGGCCTCCCTGTCCGTCACCAACTCCCGGAGTTTACTCAAACCCATGTCCATCGAGTTGGTGATGCCATCCAGCAATGGTCATCATTAAAAGTGTACAAATAATAAATGTTGGAGAGAGGAAAAGAAACAGTCTTACATTTCTTGGTGGGAATGTAAATTGGTACAGCCACAATGGAAAACAATATAGAGATTCCTCAAAAAACAGAGTTGCCATATGATCCTGCAATCCCATGTCTGGGCATATTCCAGAGAAAACTATAATTCAAAAAGACACATGCAGCTCAGTGTTGGTAACAGCACTATTTACAATAGCCAAGACATGGGAGCAACCTAACTGTCCACTGACAGATGAATGAATAAAGAAGATGTGGTACATATATGCAATGGAATACTACTCAGCCATAAAAAAGAATAAAATAATGTCATTTGCAGCAACACGGATAGACCTAGAGATTGTCATACTGAGTGAAGTAAGTCAGGAGGAGGACAAATAATACATGATATCACTTATATATGGAATCTAAAATAGGACACAAATGAACTCATTTTCTAAATAGAAATAGACTCACAGACATAGAGAATGGACTTGCGGTTGCCAGTGGCAGAGGGTGGGAAGGGTGGATAGGGAGTTTGGGATTTAGCAAATGCAAACTATTATATACAGAATGAGTAAACAACAAGGTCCTGCTATATAGCACAGGGAACTATATTCAATATCCTGGGATAAACCATAATGGACAAGATATGAAAAAGAATTTGTGTGTATGTATAACTGAATCACTTTGCTGCACAGCAGAAATTAACACAACATTGTAAATTGAATACAATAACCCAGTTCTAAAATGGGCAAAGGACTTGGATACACATTTTTCCAAAGCAGATATACAAATAGACAATGAGCACATGAAATGACTCTTAACATCCTTTGTTATTAGGGGAATGGAAAAAAAAAAAACACCTTAAAATACTTCACATCCACTAGAATGGCTATAATGATAAAAATAGAAAATAACAAGCGTTGGCAAAGATGTAGAGAAATTGGAATCCTTATAAATCGCTGATATTGTGAAAGTGGTACAGTCACTTTGGAAAATACAGTAATTTGGCAGTTCTTCAAAATTTAAAGAGTTACTGTGTGTGTGTGTGTTAGTTCCTTAGTCATGTCCAACTCTGAAACCTCATGGATTGTAGCCCAACAGGCCCCTCTGTCCATGGAATTTTCCAGGCAAGAATACTAGAGTAGGTCACCATTGCCTTCTACAGGAGATCTTCCAACCCAGGGATTCACCCCCATCTGTTACATCTCCTGTACTAGCAAATTAGCAAGCAGGTTCTTTACCACTAGCGCCACCTGGGAAACCCAAAGAGTTATCATATAGCCTAGCAATTATATGGAAGAGAAATAAAGTATATATTCATACAGGTATATACTCAAGAGGAATGAAAACATATAGTCATATAAAAACTTGTATACAAATGTTCATAGCAATATTATTCATAAAAGATAAAAAGTGAAACAGTTCAAATATCCATTAACAGATGCATGCATAAGCAAAACATAGTATATACATACAATGGAATATCATTTTGCCATAAAGAGGAATCAAATACTATTACATACTACAACATGGATGACCTTGAAAACATAATGCCAAGTAAAAGAAGCTAAACACAGTTGGCTATGTCATTCAGTTTATATTAGACACAAATCCATAGATATGAAACTAGACAATTTTTTTGCCAAGGACTGGAGAAAGGGGCAAGGAGAATAACTGCCAACAGGTACAGGGCTTCTTTTGGGGGGTGGGGGTGGGAATATTCTGGAATTAGTGGTAATGGTTGTATCCATTATGAACTGCTTAAAACCAATGGATTGTACACTTTTAAAAGAGTAATGTTATATACATCATATCTCAGTTTTCAAAAACGCTAATGAGAAAAGACAAAAACGTTAAGCAGATCCTGATCTCCCACTAGTTGAACTATGCAATAGCTTCCTATAGTACTCAGATAAAATTCAGTCTCCTCACCTAGTCCCACAAGGCCCTATATGGCATCATCCTTACCTCCCTCTCTTATCTCATATCCCATCACTCCCCATCTCTCAGTTACATTCCATCTGGGCTCACTGGCCCTCCCACTGCCAACTTTACCCCAAACCCTCCTCCTGCTAACAGCACTCTTTGCCTGGGGCTTCTCATGGCTGGCTCTTCCTTGTCATGGAGATCACACATCAATTTCACCTCTTTAGAGAGGCATCCCTCACCATCCCCATCACTATCAATCATATTACCATGTATTACTTTCTTCATAGCATGTATTGCTGTCTGAAACTGTCTGACAGCAGAGATTTTGTCTACCTTGTTCACTTATATCAGCCAAGCACTAAGAATAGTGCCTGGCACAGAGTAGATGCTCAAAAATTACATTTGAATGGGACCTAGTTTGTGAACTTTGGAAATTTAGATATGTTGATGGTACTTGGGGTGCTGAGAGCTTCAGCTGATTTTTGAATGAGGGCCTCAGAAACTCCATGCCTGAATACATGGAGGCTACATATAAAGCCTCCAGGGAGAGTGGGTAAGAAACAAGAGGGGTGGGGTCTCCTCACCATCATTTCCAAATTAACAAAGACAAAATTTTATAGCTGGGAAACCATGATTTAAAAAACTGTGCAAAGTTTATGAAATCAGCTGTATAAATCTTGCCACATAATTCATGATTCTGAGTGTTCTCTGAGAGAGTTGAGGCACGCACACTCTTGATCTCGGGGCACTGGAGGAGATCAAAGCCAGGACCGCCACGAGGCGGCACAGTGGGGCGTCTCTGAGATTGCAGGGCAGCTCCGGGCTCAGGCTTTGTTCCTGGGAAGGGGCAGTAATAAAGAACAGAGCCCCTGAGGAGTACAGAACACAAAGCATATCTGCTTGGGGGCCCAGGAGAGGGCAAGCTGGGAGAGCCGGGTGGCATGACAATAGTTGAGAATGGAATCGAGGAGCAACCCAGAATATGCCTGTGTTGGGAGGGAGGGGGATGTCAGGGCAGTGGGGACCACAGGGCTGACTCTGGAGGGCAGATGAGGCTGCCGGGAGCAGCAAGACAGCCTCTGTAGCAGACACCCCACTGTTCTGTGAAGGTTCTGAGCCCTGGAGTCTCCATATCTTGCTGATGAAGACTGAACCACACGTGGCTGTTTTATTAGTATGACCTAGAGAAATGTGATTACACATATAACATAGAGAACAGTGCTCATATTCCCTTATCCAAATGAGGAAAATATTCTTTTTTTTTTTTCTGAGATAATCTGTGAATCATATATCTGGAATCATTAAGTGGAAGCAACATTAGGGGGAGAACCATCTGCCACTGTATATTTTAGTGAATCTGATCAGGAGGCGAAAGATGCCTCTAAACTAAGCCAGGAAAAAGAATGTAGAGATAATTTAGATTTGGATTATCAAAGAGGTAGGAAAGAAAACCTTGGAGGACTGAGAAAGTGAGGGGGTGCAAAGAAATCAAAGGCTGGTTTAGAAACAATAGCCAGTATTATGAAATGGAAAGAGTAGATTTTTAAGCTTAAAAAATTAAGGCTTAAAAATTTTTAATAAAAAAGGTAAGGCTTTATTTTAAATCAGTTTGAACATTTACATGCAAAGTATTGAAAGTAACTGAAAGTGATTTTTAGGAAGTTTAAATATGAGAAAGTAAGCAAAGCACGATGTGGCTCAGCTTGCCCTAACCCACTGAGGTCACATCCAGGGATGACTTCAATCATGAATTGGACGCATGTCTGGTTCTAAGAACCTCAGCTTCCCTGTAATGCAGGAGACCTGGGTTTGATCCCTGGGTGGGGAAGATTTCCTGGAGAAGGGAATGGCTACCCACTCCAGTATTATTGCCTGGAGAATTCCATGGACAGAGAAGCCTAGCAGGCTACAGTCCATGGGGTCACAAAGAGACAGCCGCAACTAACACTGCACTTTCAGGTTCTAAGAAAGAACCTGCTGCTGGCTTGCAGAGATCTGAAATTTCCAGAACAACCTGCTAGATGGTCTCCACTGTCAAGCTATCCTGCACACTCCATTGCCCAACTAATCTGCCCAAAGGTGGACTTTAATCACTCTAAAGCCTTCACTGTCTTCCCAAGTCTCACAAAATCCACCCTGAACTCTGCCAGGATCTCTAGCCCCACCCTACCTATTCAATCTTTGCTTTTAGTTGTCTCCAGGACACACCCCTCTCAGGCTCGTCTCTCCATTTGTCCTGCCTCTGGGTCTTTGCCCAAGATGCTGCCTGTGTGTGAAATGTACGCTGTCTCCCATCTGCCTAGCCAGATGCCAGCCTTCTGTCCAGGTGGAGCTGATGCTTCAATTCCACCATGGGTCTTTCCTTGAACTCCTGAAATACAGTGGCTCAGTTACATGCTGCTGTATATTATTCATTATTTTTATTTTTTATTTATTTATTTGGCAGCCCCAAGTCACAGTTGTAGCACATGGAATCTTTAGTTGCGGCATGTGGGGTCTAGTTCCCTGACCTGGGATCGAACCTGGACCCTCTGCATTGACAGCTCAGAGTCCTAGTCACTGGATTACCTGGGAAGTCCCTTATTCACTATTCTTATACATATATTAGCAGCAGGAGCTAGAGGAGAGAGAAGAGAGGAATTAATAACAGAGGGGAGTGAGTTCCCCATTTTAGATAACCTGATTTGGAGGTGGGTGTCGGTAAAGGATAGAGGAAGCACAGAAGAGTGATCCCAGAGACTTTGGTGCAGGAAAGGAAGCAGGGTCAGCTGCAACAAGCACCTTGCCATTCCTGTCATTTGGCAATAACCTCTCCAGTTTTAAGTCCAGCATCATGAGGAATGAGAAATTTATCCGGCTGCTCCATAGAATGGAAGCTTACCATGCAAATTCTTGGGTTCCACCCCACCTCCTGAATCAGAATCTCTGAGGGTGGGGCCCAGCAAAGTTTTCATCACACTCAAGGGAATTTGGATGCATGGTAACATTAAAGACCCACTGCTTTAGAGTACAAAAGCTTGAAAATTACTTGTCTTTTGGAATGGAACAGACAAAACCTAAAGTGGCCCCTTTCTTGTGGGGCCATCACCAGATGAACATGAATTCCTGCCCAGTGCCATCATAAACAGGCAACACACCAAACAGAACGCCCAGGCCCCACGCTGCCGGGGCAACCCTCCACCTGGTCACCTCATTCAGGCAGCTGACCGCAACTGTTGTTTGCGTCCACTGAGCCCCGATGGCTGTCTCTAACAATACTGGAGGGATTCTTTCACTTGGGGCTTAACAAAAACAATAAAAAGACTAACTGAAACTGAGTGGATCACAGCCAGAGAAAATGCATGCCTTTCATTAATTATACCCACACCTAACACTATAGGACAGACAGGGCGCAGTGGTGTTCTGGTATCCTGCCTTCACTAAAGAAGCGGTGGGCATTCTTAGGCAACTCTCAGGAAATGTTTCTGTTCTCAACGGGATTTCACTTCTTACACGGTCCAGGCGGTACCGGTCCTCCTCTGAATAATTGACTCTGTTTTTGTCGCATACCCGTTTGCCCAGGAACAACAGCCACTAGACAAGTCCTTTAACAGAGTTCTCATAATCTGTATCGGCAGTTGCTCCAAGTTCAGGTTTGCAGGAACAGCTCCCCGGGCCGCGGCTGTGGACGCATAGCTTTCCTTGAGCTGAGCCCGCCGCCATCTTTGTTCAGCCCCTCTGCACGCTCCCAGCTTTGCGTCTCCCTCTGGCCAGCATCTCTGTGCTCTGCCTGTCATGAGGTTTCCCGTGAGATTTCCCAGCTCAGTTCCTTTTAGAAAGAATTAACTTACAGACTGAGTCCAAACTGAAGGGGATTTCCTTGGACCCCTATGAAAATTTGACAGACACTGCCAAAATACCTATCGGGGGCGTTACCAATGTGTCCCAGAAACAGAAGTGTCTCACTGGCAGAGACAGAAATGTCTTCTTCCTGTGGCCACTGAGTGACCTATGACATCGTCCCGTGACAGTCACCACGAGAAGAACTTCAATCATCTTTCTTCAGATGCTGGTCCTTCCTCTCAGATGCAGTTTTCGTTTTCAATTTAGTTCAAAGAATTGAATCGAGAACTTACTTTGAAACTAGTCCTCACAAGTATAAAATCACAGAGCTGGCTGTGATATTTGTAATGACCTCTATTCTTTTTCTCTTTGAAGATGAGTCAAGAGTTTTAAAATCAGCAAGAAAAGAAAATTTTAAAAGACCCTGCCCCTGTTTGTAAAATAGAATTTGGAGTCTCATGTTATCTGTCTTCATATTCCAAGACTTCTCTTTTGTTTCTATTCATAGGAAAACACTGCTGTTTATTGAGAGTCAAAAGGTTACCTTACCACAACAGTACTGCCCTACTCTTCATTCCTAATACAGCAGAAGTTCAAAGGTTAACCACTAATGCAGAATGTTAATTTTAAGGCAAACTGGACAGAAGAGAGGAAGTGCATATAGGATCCTTCTGCACTTTGCACTCAATTTTTCTGTAAATTTAAAACTGCTCTAAAAAATAAAATCTATTAATTGTAAATTATGCAAACAAGTCTTTAATACCACTCCATGATTATAATATTTGTGAGATAAGATAAAACCAAATACAACAAACTGTGTGTCTATTTCACTTCTTATACAAGCTCCCAGAAGTTCAGTAACTGTCCCGATTACAGAGCTCTCTGGTGGAGCCAGGACTTAAACCCAAGTATATCTAAGAAAAAAGAAAATTTCTAAAGGTCATATGCTGTGTGATTTCATTTATACAACATTCTTGAAATGACAAAATTGTGGGGGTAGAGAGCATATTATTTAGCTGGGCATTAAGGATGGTATTTTGTTGCTGTTTGGTTGCTAAGTGGTATCTGAATCTCTTGCGACCCCATGGACTGTAGTCTGCCAGGTTCATCTGTCCATGAGATTCTCTAGGCAAGAATACTGGAGTGGTTTGCCATTTCCTCCTCCAGGGCATCTTCTCAACCCAGGGATCAAACCCGAATCTTCTGTGGCTCCTGCATTGCAGGCGGGTTTGTTTTTTTTTTTTTACCACTGAGCCACTGCGGAAGCCCCCCTGGTTCACTGACCAGGGATTAAACCTGGGCCTCCTGTACTGGGGGCTTGGAGTCTTAGCCATTGGACCACCAGGGAAGTCCCTGGGCATATATCTTGCTTTGCTCCACGTCTGTGTAACCAGACCTAGTTATGCACCTCAGCAAATTTACATGGCTTCCACTTACACCTGTCCCTTCTGCTACTTGTGGCTACTACCACTCCATCTTCTAACATCATCAACTTCTCAGCTTCCCCTGAGGATGAGGGCTGGGCTTCAGCAAGAAATCCAACAGATAAATTCTTTCTCCTCCTTCCATGGACTGTTCTGTGTTTCAGAGGGGTTTCTTTTCATGCCTCATTTCTCTTTTACCCTCACTCTTGCTGCCCTGAGACTGCACCACCGATAAACCTTTACATGGTAGGTAAGGTTTGCCTCTGCCTCAGGTTTTGTTTTCTAGGAAAACTGAACTGAGATAATGTGTGTTGCCAAAAAGTTATGCTCAAATCAAATTTAGTCAGATTGAATTATATTTTAAATGAATTTAGGGGGATTGTTCTGCTTAAGATTATTTTAATGGGATGAGAACCTTTCTGTAATTCATATAAATACAATCTACTGTCACATTCACTTTTTGTAAGGTTAGATTTTTGCCTATTAGTTTTTTCATAATTAAGTTTATAAAGCACAGGCAAATGCCTCATACTAAACCACAATTTTAAAATATATATTTTCTAGGGACATTCTTGGTGGTCCAGTGGTTAAGACCCTGTGCATCCAATGCAGGGGGCCTGGGTTCGATCCCTAGTTGGGGAACTAGATGCCACATGTGGCAACTAAGACCCAGCACAACGAAAAACAAAAAAAAAATTTAATACATTTTTTAGGTTTCTCCCCAGTAGCAACAAGCATGCCCAGTGTGCCCAGATTTTTGAATTCTAATACATTCTCTAATAAAAAGAACCAAGGCTCCTTTGGGAAATGGCTGTTTCTGAAGCTGGGACAGGGAAAATACAAGATGAAGCATGCTATTGTGCTCAAAAAAACAAAAGGATGAAGCATGTCAAGGAGATGTGGGAGCCAACTTGAAGGAGCTCCCAAAACAAAACTGGGAGAATTTGAGAGCAAAAATAATGTAGCATTGTACCAAAGTATAAATAAATGTCCAGGAGTCCATACTGATAAAAATAATGGCTGAAAAGTGAAAAAAAGAGAGAGAATACAAGTCTTTCTTTTATTAGAAACCCAAGTAATTGTTGGGATACTTCCCTTCAAGGAGGCTGAGCTTAATCTGTGTTCCTACCTTGAATGTGGGCTGAGTTAGTCATTTGCTTCTATAGAGTATGGAGAAAGGGGGAAAGTTAAGAAACCTGGCAAACATTGCCTAAATTAAGTAAGCAAGGTTACCACAACTAATGATAAGTTCTATTGATAGTATCTATCCCTGATATCATGTGATAAGAATGGTACTTCATCTCTGTGGTCATCTCCTCCAAAACCTGTAACCAGTCTAAACACAGAAAAACAAAATCAAATTGAGAGAGATATATGAAGCAACTGACCTGTACTCCTCAAAACTGTCAAGGTATGAAAAGTAAGGAAAACCTAAATAATTGTCACAGATCAGAGGAGGCTAAGGAAACATGATGACTAAATGTAAAGTGTTGTCCTGGATGGGATCCTAGAACAGAAAAAGGCCATTAGAGGAAAAACTAGTAAACTTCAAATAAAATCTGGAGTGTAGTTCATAGTAGTATATCAATGTTGGTTTCTCAGTTGTGCCAAGGTAGCTTGCTAATGTAAGATGCTAACAATAGGAGGAACTGGGTGAGGGGCAGACAGGAACTCTGTACTATCTTTGCAACTTTCTTGTAAATCTCAAACTATTCTATGTGCACACTGCTATATGTAAAATGGATAACCAACAAGAATTTACTGTATAGAAGGTGATACTCTGCTCAATGTTATGTGGCAGCCTGGATGGGAGGGGAGTTTAGGGGAGAATGGATACATGTATACATATGGCCAAGTCCTTTCTCTGTCCACTTGAAACTATCAAAATGTTGTTAATGGCTATACCCTAATACAAAATAAAAAGTTATAAAAGATAAAACTAAATTTAAGGTTTAAAAAAACAAAATATTTTAGTTTGCCAGTTGTGTGTATGTGTTGGTCAGTCAGTCATGTTCAAATCTTTGCGACGCCATGGACTGTAGCCCACCAGACTCCCCCGTCCATGGAATTCTCCAGGCAAGAATACTGGAGTGGTTAGCCATTCCCTTCTCCAGGGGATCTTCCCAACCTAGAGATCGAGCCTGGGTCTCCTACATTGCAGGCAGATTCTTTCCCATCTGAACTACTAGGGATGTTCTAGCTTACCAGGTACTTGTAATTTAAAATCGGAAACCAGAAGGGAAAAATATTGCATACGGATTCAGCGGGAGAGGAGAAAAGATATTACTGATTTTTCACATGAATTATTGTACACTTTCTTTTTAAAAGTAGTTCTGTGATGATGTTACTGGAATATTGTAAACGAAGAGGAAAGCAGACATACAAGAGAGCAAGAGGCAAGGTCAGAGATTAGAGTGAAGGCTAAGAAAGCCGGAGTGAGAGGTCAGAGGCTGTGAGCAGGCATCACCAGTTCCAGGGAGCCCACAGGTGCACTGAGCAAAACAACTGCTTCACCTCTTTCCCCAGCAGCACCAACCTTGCCCGACACAGTGACTTGGTTGGAACTGAGCTTAATAATGCAGAAAGAGACATTTTGGTGTCTGGGGGATGTCACTAGGATCCAGAAATCCCCATATCCCAGAATATCCAGAACTGTCTGGGTCAAAATCTGGATATTGGTGAGGGAGGGGAGAAGGCAAGTGACTGAGGGAAAAATTCAGCTTAGATTGTAGTTACTGTTTTCCCTGCAGGAGCTCACCATGGTACTGTCCAATTTTCTCAGATGCAAGATTTTTAGAAATGGACAAACTGCAACATCATTTTCCCTTTCATGGGATGGTGGTGCTGATTCATATTCAATAAACTACTAAGAAAAAGTGCTTACTCCCACCAATAACACTGATTTTAATTGATTCTTGTAGCTTGTGTGCGTGTGTTAGTCATTCAGTTGTGTCTGACTCTTTGTGATCCCATGGACTGTAGCCCACCAGGCTCCTCTGTTAATGGGATTTCTTGTAGCTTAAGTGACTATAAATTCTACTCTGCAATAGAATATTAAGTCAGAATTAAAAATTTAGCTTATCTTTACTTCCATGTTATAAATGGATCATCATATAAAGTTTATAGTTTAGAAAATCTTAGCTGATTTTATTATATCAGTCCAGTGGTAGAATAGATATTGTTTCCATCTTATAAATGAGAAAATGTGAGGATCTGAATAATTAAGTAAATAGTTGAAGAGCATACAGCTAGTGAGTAGCTGATCACGATTTAGACATTTAGGATCCAAGTCACCTGACTTTAGTTCTCACTCCATACTCTCAACCTGCCTAACCCTGCCAGTTCCTTTTATTGGCTCAAAACTTCTAGCTTGAACAGGGTGAAGGTAGATTCTGGTACACTGTGTGAATGGGTTGTGCCTCTCACACTGGTGGGTGAGCTTAACCTCACAGTTCACGATGTCCTCATCATAGGCTGTCAAGCAGTGGGGAGCTGGCTTTTTGCATAGCCGCAGTTTCACAGAAAACACTGGCTTCCAGGAAAGGCAATGGAGATTTCTTCCATGGCATTTAAAGTGTCTCCAGTGAAATGATATGTTGATTGAGATTCTGAGATTTTCTTTAAAATAATTGAGGAGAGAGCAAAGGGGAGAGAGGATGCCAATGACATGGAAATGGCCATAAATATATAGGAAAGCCCCCGCACACACACACACAGGAAATAGGAATGGCCTGATAAACACAGGTTAGTGATGGGAATAGGGCTTCTTTAGGGGGCTAAAGTGGTGCTAGTGGTAAAGAATCCACCTACTAATGCAGGAGACACAAGAGACGCAGGTTCAATCCCTGGGTCAGGAAGATCCCCTGGAGTAGGAAATGGCAACCTTCTGCAGTATTCTTGCCTGGAAAATTCCTTGGACAGGGGAGCCTGGTGGACTACAGTCCATGGGAATACAAAGAGTCAGACACGACTGAGCGACTTGAACATAGGGCTTCATTATATGATTTCCTCTACTTTCATATGTTTGAAATTTTACAGAGTAAAAGTTAATAAATTACCAAGCGGATACAGAAATAAACAAGACCAGACCCTGGAGAGAAAACTAGGTATCTGAGTTTTGAAGAACATAACTAATTAATTAGGGCAGGTTCACTTCTTTTAATACACAAACCTTAAAAGATAGTCACTTAATATAATGGAAGTTTATTTCTAACAAAGTTGTTCAGGGGGTGTATTCCAGCCTGGAGGGGTAGAGACTGTGCTCTGTGAATTCTTTCAAGGACTCAGCCGGCAGAGCTCTGCCATCTTCAACATGTGGCTGCCAGGTTCCCTCCACTTGTCACCATCCTTGCCCCAGGAGAAGGAGGAAAGGAGTGTTAACACCCACTCTCTTGAGTGCAGGGTCCAGAAAGGAACCTAGCACTTCTGCTGCATTCCGTTAACAAGAGCTTTGCCACGTGAAACACTTAGCTGCAAAGGAGGCTGGACACTCCTGGCTGGAGAGGCATGACCTAGTTACAGCCTCTCTGGAAGAAAGAACAAATTATGCAGGGAAACTAGCTGTCTTTGCTGCAGCGCTTTAATAGACACCCATTAACATTGGCAGATACCAATTTATTATAAAGCTTATGAAATTCAGACTTCTAGGCTTTTCACGTACATGGGCCTTTTCCAAGGCCCTGTGAGGGGCCTCCATTAGTTACCACTTTCTTTTCTCTTTTAAACAATTTTACTTATTTACTTCGGGCTGTGCTGGGTCTTCACTGCTGCTCGGGGTTTCTCTACTGCAGAGAGCAGGGGCTCCTCTGTAGTCTGAGTGCGCAGGCTTCTCGCCGTGGAGCGCGGGCTCTGGGGCTCCAGTCGTTGCGGTTCACGGGCGCCAGAGCACAGGCTCAGTCATTGTGACGCAGGGCCTAGTTGCCCCACAGCATGTGGGCTCCTCCCTCATCGGGGATCGAATCCATGTCCCCCACACTGGCCGCTGGGGTCTTTACCACTGGGCCCCCAGGGAAGTCCTCGTTACCAATTTCTGTACAGCAAACTACTTCAGAACGTATCGGCTTAAAGCAAAAACCTTCTTATTCCACACAGTTTCTGAGTCTGCGATCAGAGAGCCGCTTTTCAGGGCTTTTCTGGCTCAGAGTGCCTCATGAGGTGGTAGCCCAGGTTGCAGTGATTGAAAGGCTTGACCAGAGCTGGAGGATCCCCTTCCAAGATGGCTCCCACGGCTGTGGGCTTCTCACCATACGGGCTTCTCCACCGGGCTACCTGAGGTTCTCACCACGTGGCAGCTGGGTTACCCAGAGTGAATGAGTGATCCAAGAATGAGCGAGGTAGAGTCATACTGTCTTTTACAACCTAGCCTCCAAAGTGACATCACTTCTCCTATATTCAGCTGGCCTCACAGACCAGTCTCGGTACAGTGTCGGAGAAGAATTATACAAGGGCATGAATACCATGCGATAGGGACTACTGGAGGAAATCTTCATAAGGGGAGGGTGGCTACCACCAGGCCCCCAGCATTTTGTTCACAGGTTCTTGTAACGTTTGCAAAAGATAACTTTTATATTCTTCCTCTTGATGATCCCCACCCCCACCTTAATTATGTAAACTTTTGGTCCCCGTATTGGAAGGACTGATGCTGAAGCTGAAGCTCCAATACTTTGGCCACGTGATGTGAAGAACTGACTCATTGGAAAAGACTCTGATGCTGGAAAAGATTGAAGGAAGGAGGAGAAGGGGACGACAGAGGACGAGATGGTTGGACAGCATCACTGATTCAATGCACGTGAGTTTGAGCAAGCTCTGAGAGTTGGTGATGGACAGGGAAGCCTGGCGTGCTGCAGTCCATGGGGTCACAAAGAGTCAGACACAACTGAGCGGCTGAATTGACTTGGCCCCCATAAAATATGAATCTTTATGTGAACTTGCTTGAACTTTAAGCATCATTTTAGAATTTGGTGAAACTATTCCACAAATCAAAGTCATAATTATTAAATTCTGAAGGGAATGAAGTCATTTTTTAAAATGTGTTTATTTGATTACCATTAATTTTACCTGATTTGTGCACCGCTGATTCTGTTATCAATGCTAGATGAGAAGTTGGGAGATCTGGATTCCAATCTAGAGTCTTCCTCTAACATATTAGGTGACCTCTTTTTCATAAGATGCAGCCTACTTTATGAGTTGGCTTTTTGTCAATACAGTGGGGTTGTATTAACTAACGCATTCGGGGTACTGCCATCTAGTTCTTTAACAGTCTATCATTTAATGATGTCTCTCTGTGCCACAAATTCTTCATCCCTAAAAAGAGGATAATAGTATCTACTTCATAGGGTTGTAGTGATAATTAAATGAGGTAGCCTACATAAGGTGCCTAGAATATGCCTGGCAAGCAATGCACACTCAGTAAATATTAACCATTCTTATTATCTTACACCTAAAAAACAGCCTCAAGAAGCCTATTTTGAATGCTTTTATACTATCACAGTAAGTTCAGTTTTCATCTTAGTTGTATAAATTTTTATAAGTTGGTAAAAGATAATAAAAATATAAAGTAATATCAGGCTTTCCTGGTGGCCCAGTGGTTAAGAATCCACCTTCCAGGGACTTTTCCTGGTGGTCCAGTAGCTAAGACTGTGCTCCCAATTCAGGGGGCCTGGGTTCAATCCCTGTTCAGGGAACTAGATCTCACATGCCACAACTAAGAGTTCACATGCTGCAACTAAGATCCAGAACAGCCAAATAAATAAATATTTTTTAAAAAAAAAAGAATCCACCTTGCAATGCAAGGGACACAGGTTTGATCCTTGGTCCAGAAAGATAGCACGTGCCTTGGAGCAACTAAACCCATGGGCCACAGCTACTGAGCTGACGCTCTAGAGCCCAGGAGCCGCAACTACTAAGCCCATGAGCTGCAATTACTGAAGCTGTCGCTCCTAGAGCCTTCAACAAGAGAAGCCACTGCAAAGAGAAGCCCGTGCACCACAACAAAGAGCAGCCCCTGCTCGCTCTAGAGAAAGCCCTGCAACTACAGAAAGCCCATGTGCAGCAGTGAAGATCCAGCACAGCCAAAAAATAAAAATAAATAAATCAAATAAAGTAATATCAAGGATGTGGGACAGCTGAAACTCTCATACATTTATTGAGTATAATAAATTGGTATGACTTCAGTAAAGTATTTGATAATATACTCACTTAAGCTGAACTTGCTACATATCCTGTGATACAGCAAATCCTCTCCTAGCTATACACCCAACATAATAAATGCTTATGTCGATCAACAGACATATAGAAGAATATTCATAATAGCTCTATTAATAACAGTCCAAACTTGAAATAAGCCCAAATGTCTTTCAACAGTAGCATGGATAAAGTACCATGTAGTCATACAGTAAGAGTACAGCAGCGTAAACGAACAAAACTCATCAATGTGATATTGAGAAAAGGAAGCCACTTCATTGTGTGGAGTTCAAAATCTGGCAAACACACCTGCGGTGGCAAGAAGTCAGAAGCGGTTACCTTTGAGAGGATGCTCTTTGGCAATGAGGGAACCTTCTGTGCTACTGGAAATGTTCTACATATTAATCTGAGTAGTGGTTACCCTGGTATAGAATATGCAAAAGCCAGTCAAACTTTAGATTTAAGATCTGTACATTTTAAGTTGTATTTCAATAAAACACTTTTTTTTTTGGTCCACCTCCCCTTACTGTTCTTTTTTGTTTTTTTATTTTTTTATTTTTCCATTTATTTTTATTAGTTGGAGGCTAATTACTTTACATCATTACAGTAGTTTTTGTCATACATTGAAATGAATTAGCCATGGATTTACATGTATTCCCCATCCCAGTCCCCCCTCCCACCTCCCTCTCCACCTGATCCCTCTGGGTCTTCTCAGTGCACCAGGCCCGAGCACTTTTCTCATGCACCTAACCTGAGCTGGTGATCTGTTACACCCTAGATAATATACATGTTTCAATGCTGTTCTCTTGAAACATCCCACCCTCGCCTTCTCCCAGAGTCCACAAGTCTGTTCTATACATCTGAGTCTCTTTTTCTGTTTTGCATGTAGGGTTATCATTACCATCTTTCTAAAGTCCATATATATGTGTTAGTATACTGTAATGGTCTTTATCTTTCTGGCTTACTTCACTCTGTATAATGGGCTCCAGTTTCATCCATCTCATTAGAACTGATTCAAATGAATTCTTTTTAATGGCTGAGTAATATTCCATGGTGTATATGTACCACAGCTTCCTCATCCATTCGTCTGCTGATGGGCATCTGGGTTGCTTCCATGTCCTGGCTATTATAAACAGTAAAACACTTTTTTTAAGTTGCTGTAGAGAAGCACAGTGCTGATATCCTTGATGTAGGAAGAAAGGCTTGGTTATTTAGATTTATACAACTCTGTTTCATTTTAGCTAAATATTTGACAACTATGTTTGTTAGCCAGTAATTGATGAACAATTAATTATTTATTAGTCCCCTGTCGTTTACTACCTTATTGTGTCAACTGTTCACTCATTTCACAAATATTTAAGTGCCCAAAACTGCTAGGTGATGGGACCACCAACAGTGAACAAAAGAGACATAGCTCGTTTCCACTGAGTGAGGTCTATGGGGAAAAACAGAAAAGTAAATTGGGAGTGACAATTGCTTGCCACAAATATATTATGGAGAAGTAGAAGGTACCTCCCTGCTAGTAGAGAACAAAGCAGGGGCCACAACCCAGAAGGGACAGACTTGCTGAAGAAAATAATATCTAAGTTGAATTCAGGGCCTTTAGAGTAGGAATACAGTGCTGTTCCTCAGGCCACAGAGAGTGTGGCATATTCTAGAACCTGAGGAAAGTTGAGCAAGACTGAACACAAACTGTGCTGGAAAGGAAGCAAACCATGCTGAAGAAGCCAACCCATGGAAGACCTGACAAGCCCTGAGGAGGGGGTTAGGATATTATTTATTCTATGGACAGGGGAAAGACATGACTTTGCACGTGTTCTGAATGTATCAGTCTATCTTTAATGTGAAGAGTGGTTTAGAAGGAGGAAAAGACTGGTTAGGAGGCAGTAAACTAGGCTGGAGATGATGGAATCTAAAACTAACGGGGACTTCCCTAGTGGTCCAGTGCTTAAGACTCCATACTTCCAAGGCAGGGGACATGGGTTCGATTCCTGGTTGGGGAACCAAGATCCAACACACTGTGGGGAGTGGCCCCCAAAATAAATATACAAATAAAATAGCCTATTCCAAAGCTCTCTTACAAAAACAAAAAACAGAAAAAAAAAAAAAAAAAAGACAACTAAGGCAGTAGAGGTGATGGATGTTTGAGAAGTAGATTGTGTAGCACTTGAGGAATTATTGGGTAAGCACCGGAGAGTGAAGAGGGAAGGCCAGCACCCAGTTTCTGGCCTGAGCGCTCCTGTTGACGCTGGTGTTGGTGACCAGGGTAGGAAGTGTGCTAAAGAAGTAGTTGGCTAGTTTGAAGGACTTTGAAGAGGCGAGAGGAGGAACTACTGAGGTCTGTTTTATATATCTTATGTTTAAGGTGCTTTTGAGCCACTGAAGTAGAGATATTCAGAATGCAGCTGGTCCTGAGGAGAGGTAACTGTCCTGAAGAAGTAAATTTGGAAGTCAGCATTGTACAGGAATTCATTAAAGCTGTGGGAGTAGAGAAAATCTAAAATCACCCCTGAATACTGTGTAGCGTAAGAAGAGGATCAGATTTGGTAGAGAACACTGAGGAATACTCATCTAAAATGATCAGCAGCAGAGAAAGAAAGCCCCTCAGAAAATACTGAGGAGGAACAGAGAAAAAGAAAGGACACCATATGGCACACGCAGCAGTTAAAGGAAGGGAGATTTTTCTAGAACTTTTAGGTGGACAACAGGGTCAAATGTTGCCAAGAGATGACATCAGGGAAGTCTTGGTGATTTAACGAAGGCAGCAGCAGGAGAAGTAGATGTGAGATTTCAGTAATTGAGTACTGAATGGGAGGTAAGGGGGTTATTGTGTCTGAATCACAAACATTCGGCCCCCCCCCCCTCTGAAATTGGGGGATTCTATTGCTCTTGCATTGACTAGTTTAGAAACATATTCACTGGAGTATTCATTTTAGACAACAGAATACACACATACTAGTTGAAGCAGAAAAGGATTTATTACAGGATACTGGTTAGTTTATAGGATATCCGGAAGGCTAAGGAACCAACCTTGGCTTTTGTACAAGTTGTTGACAGCATAGCCCACTTTACATCCATGGTTTCTGGACCCATGTATTGTGGGCATGGAAGATACGCATTTACTACATCCTGACTGATAGCATTACCCTCACAAAGTATTATTTCCCAGCCTGTACCTTTACTGGATTTCCCAAAGGGCTATCTATCTTCCTAAAAGTCCATCCACTTCTAGATGATGGGCTACATGATAAGATCAGTGAATTGCAACAGTATTAGTTCAATGCTTTACTTCATTCATCAATAAACAAATTCCCTGGTTAGAAGCAATGATTAAATGGATACCACAACAATCAACTAGGTACTTAGTAGGACTAGAGATAATGGTACAGATAAAAATCTGGTATTCAGGGAAAGTAAACCTATATCTATACTAAATACATATTCACAGCGAGGAAATGTTGTTGCCCCCTCCATGATGGAAGAAGCCTATGTAACCAATCTGCTGCTAGATGGCTGGTTAATACTCCAGGGTTGGGGCCAGATCAGGGCTCAGTTACTGATCACTGCTGCAGGTATGTTAGGTACTCAGAAGGTGAAGTAGCCCAATCAGCCCTGCTGGAGGAAGTTGATGTTAGACCTACACGTAATCTCCTTCCCTGCCACTATGGAGCCTTTTTATATATATATATATTTTGGTCATGTAGCCTGGCATGCAGGATCTTAGTTCCCCAACCAGGGATCAAACCTGTGCCTCCTGCAGTGGAAGTGCAGTGTCTTAACCACTGGACCACCAGGGAAGTCCCTATGCAAGCTGTCTCTTCAGTCATGTCTAACTCTTTGCAACCCCATGGACTGTTACCTGCCAGGCTCCTCTGTCCATGGGACTCCCCAGGCACAAATACAATACTGGAGTGGGTTGCCATGCTCTTCTCCAGGGGATTGTCCTAACCCAGAGATCGAACCTGCATCTTCACCTTCTGCAGGTGGTTTCTTTACCACTAGCACCACCTGGGAAGCCCCTTTTTATTTTCTAAATTTTCATTACAATCCCAAAGAAAGGCAATGCCAAAGGATGTTCAAACTACCCCACAATTACGCTCATCTTACACTCTAGGAAAGTAATCTTCAAAATTCTCCAAGCTAGGCTTCAACAGCACATGAACTGAGAACTTTGTGTTGTTCAAGTTGGATTTAGAAAAGGCAGAGGAACCAGATCAAATTGCCAACCTCCTTTAGATCATCAAAAAAGCAAGAGAGTCCCAGAAAAACATCTACTTCTGCTTTATTGACTTCGTCAAAGCCTTTGACTGTGTGGATCACAACAAACTGTGGAAACTTCTTAGAGAGATGGAAATACCAGACTACCTGACCTGCCTCCTGAGAAATCTGTATTCAGGTCAAGAAGCAACAGTTAGAACTGGACACGGAGCAATAGACTGGTTCCAAATCGGGGAAGTATGTCAAGGCTGTATACTGTGAATCTCCTTATTTAATTTATATGCAGAGTACATCATGAGAAATGCTGGACTGGATGAAGCACAAGCTAGAATCAAGATTGCTAGGAGAAATATCAATAACCTCAGATACGCAAATGACACCATCCTTATGGCAGAAAGCAAAGAAGAACTAAAGAACCTCTTGAAAGTGAAAGAGGAGAGTGAAAAAGTTGGCTTAAAGCTCAACATTCAGAAAACTATCATCATGGCATCTGGTCCCATCACTTCACAGCAAACAGATGGGGAAATAGTGGAAACAGTGACAGACTTTATTTTGGGGGGCTCCAAAATCACTGCAGATGGTGATTGCAGCCATGAAATTAAAAGACACTTGCTCCTTGGAAGGAAAGCTATGACCAACCTAGACAGCTTATTAAAAAGCAGAGACATCACTTTGCCAACAAAAGTCCATCTAGTCAAAGCTGTGGTTTTTCCAGTAGTCATTTATGGATGTGAGAGTTGGACTATAAAGAAAGATGAGCACCAAAGAATTGATGCTTTTGAACTGTGGTGTTGGAGAAGACTCTTGAGAGTCCCTTGGATAGAAAGGAGATCCAACCAGTCCATCCTAAAGACATCAGTCCTGAATATTCATTGAAAGGTCTGCTACTAAAGCTGAAACTTCAATACTTTGCAAACTCCAACACTTGATGCAAGGAACTGACTCATTTGAAAAGACCCTGCTGCTGGGAAAGATTGAAGGTGGGAGGAGAAGGGGACGACAGATGTTGAGATGGTTGGATGGCATCACCGACTCAATGGAAGTGAGTTTGAGTAAACTCTGGGAGTGATGATGGACAGCAAGATCTGGTATGCTGCAGTCCATGGGGTCACAGAGAGTTGGACACAACTGAGCAACTGAAGTGAACTGAACTGAATTTACCTTGATTCATGGACTTAACCTTCCAGGTTCCTATGCAATATTGTTCTTTACAGCTTCGGACTTTACTTCCATCACCAGTCACATCCACAACTGGGCATTGTTTTCGCTTTGACTCAGCCACTTCATTCTTTTTGGAGTTATTTCTCCACTCTTCTCCAGTAGCATATTAGGCACCTACTTACTTGAGGAGTTCATCTTTCAGTGTCCTATGTTTTTGCCTTTTCACACTGTTCATGGGGCTCTCAAGGCAAGAATACTGAAGTGGTTTGCCATTCCCTTCTCCAGTGGACCACATTTTGTCAGAACTCTCCACCATGACCTACACGGCATGGCTCATGGTTTCACTGAGTTAGACAAGGCTGTGCTCCATGTGTGACAAGGGTGTGATCCAAGTGATCAGTTCGGTTAGTTTCTGTGATTGTGGGTTCATTCTGTCTGTCCTCAGACAGATAAGGATAAGAGGCTTGTAGAAGTTTCCTGATGGGAGGAAATGTCTGTGGGGAAATCTAGGTCTTGTTTTAATGGGTGGGACCCTGCTTAGTAAATCAGTAATCCAATTTTCTGTTGATGGGTGGGGCTTTGTTCCCTCCTGGTAGTTTGGCCTGAGACTCCTTATGGCCACTTTATACCAAATGACACATATTGGTGCTTTTCTAAGTCATTTCTTGACATCAGCTAACTGGAAGGATATTTTCCAAAATCTGTATAGTAGAAATACAGATATTCCTGTGGTGAGATTGAATTACGTATTTTTCCCTGTACTCTCAAAATTTTCTCTAATGTACATTATTTTTTTGTTGTTGCTATTTAGTCACTAAGTCATGTCTGACTCTTTCATGACCCCAGGACTGTAGCCCATCAGGCTCCTCTGTCTGTGGAATTTCCCAGGCAAGAATACTGGATTGCCATTTCCTTCTCCAGGGGATCTTCCTGACCCAGGGATTGAACCCTCATCTCCTGCATTGGCAGGCAGATTCCTTATCTGTGAGTCGTCAGGGAAGCCCATAGTGTACATAATCAGGAAAAAATACATTGTAAATATTTTGTCATGTATTCATTCATTCATTCATCCTTATATTTAATTTTTTGAGTACTAGTATGTATGTGGGGCTTTCCAGGTGGTTCAGTGGTAAAGGATCCACCTGACAATGCAGGAGATGTAAGAGACATGGGTTCAATCCCTGGGTTGGGAAGATCTCTTAGAAGGAAAATGGCAACCCACTCCAGTATTCTTGCCTAGAAAATCCAATGGACAGAGGAGTCTGGTGGGCTACAGTCCATGGGGTCACTAAAAAGAATTGGACACAACTTAGCGACTAAACAACAACAATAATCAGTTCAGTTCAGTCGCTCAGTCGTGTCCAACCCTTTGCAACCCCATGGACTACAGCATGCCAGGCTTCCCTGTCCATCACCAACTCCTGGAGTTTACTCAAACTCATGTCCATAGAGTCAGTGATGCCATCCAACCATCTCATCTTCTGTTGTCCCCTTCTCCCACCTTCAATGTTTCCCAGCATCAGGGTCTTTTCAGATGAGTCAGGTCTTCACATCAGGTGGCCTAAATATTGGAGTTTCAGCTTCAGCATCAGTCCTTCCAAAGAATATTCAGGACTGATTTCCTTCAGGATTGACTGGTTCAATCTCCTTGCAGTCCAAGGGACTCTCAAGAGTCTTCTCCAACACCATAGTTCAAAAGCATCAATTCTTCGGTGCTCAGCTTTCTTTATAGTCCAACTCTCACATCCATACATGACTACTGGAAAAACCACAGCATTGACTAGATGGACCTTTGTTGGCAAAGTAATGTCTCTGCTTTTTAATAAGCTGTCTAGGTTGGTCATAGTTTTTCTTCCAAGGAGCAAGTGTCTTTTAATTTCATGGCTGCAATCACCATCTGCAGTGATTTTGGAGACCAAAATAATTAAGTCTGTCAATGTTTCCTTTGTTTCCACATCTATTTGTCGTCATGAAGTGATGGGACCAGATGCCATGATGATAGTTTTCTGAATGTTGACCTTTAATCCAACTTTTTCACTATCCTCTTTCAATTTCAAGAGGCTCTTTAGTTCTTCTTTGCTCTCTGCCATAAGGGTGGTGTTATCTGCATATCTGAGGTTATTGATATTTCTCCTGGCAATCTTGATTCCAGCTTGTGCTTCATCCAGTCCAGCATTTCTCATGATGTACTCTGCATATAAGTTAAATAAGCACAGTGACAATATACAGCCTTGAGGTACTCCTTTCCCAATTTGGAACCAGTCTGTTGTTCCATGTTCAGTTCTAACTGTTGCTTCTTGACCTGCATACAGATTTCTCAGGAGGCAGGTCAGATGATCTGGTATTCCCATCTCTTGAAGAATTTTCCTGGACTTCAAGGAGATCCAAGCAGTCCATCCTAAAGGAGATCAATCCTGGGTGTTCATTGGAAAGACTGATGTTGAAGGTGAAACTCCAGTACTTTGGCCACCTGATGCAAAGACCTGACTCATTTGAAAAGACCCTGATGCTGGGAAAGACTGAGGGCAGGAGGAGAAGGAGGTGACAGAGGATGAGATGGTTGGATGACATCACCAACACAATGGACATGGGTTTGGGTGGACTCTGGGAGTTGGTGATGGACAGGGAGGCCTGGCATGCTGCACTTCATGGGGTCACAAAGAGTTGGACACAACTGAGCGAGTGAACTGAACTGAACTGAAAAAAAATAGCTGACTAGAATGAGATCTGAATCTCCTATGTTTATTCAAGTATAAATGTGTTTAATATTATTTCACTGTCTTCTATATAATTTAATAAAAGTTAGAAATGTCAAAAAAAAAAAGAATTTTCCACAGTTTGTTCTGATCCACACAAAGGCTTTGGTGTAGTCAATAAAGCAGAAGTAGATGTTTTTCTGGAACTCTCTTGCTCTTTTTGATGATCTAAAGGAGATTGGCAATTTGATCTCTGGTTCCTCTTCCTTTTCTAAATCCACCTTGAACATCCGGAATTTCATGGTTCATGTCCTGTTGAAGCCTGTCTTGGAGATGTTCAACAACAATGGACTAAGACAAATGCCCTTTAATCTGTCACTCGTGGGACTTCCCTGGTGGTCCAGTGACTAGGACTCTGAGCTCCCAGTGCAGCAGCCCCAGGTTTGATCCCTGCTCGGGGTCTAGATCCCACATGCTGCAACTAAGAGTTCACATGCCGTAGCTAAAAGATTTTGCTTGCTGCAACTAAGACTTGGAACAGCCAAATAAGTAAATATTTTTAAAAACTGTCACTCTCATAGCTGCTGAGGATTGGATTGGAGAAGAGGTAAGTGCGAACAGAGTGGCCAGTTGGACATTTTTATGATTGTCCAAGAAGACACAACAGTGGCTTGGACCATGGCAATGACAGTGCAGGTGGAGAAGAGTGGACAAACTCAGTAGATATTTTGAAGGTAGAAGTATCACTTATTGGATGTGAATAAGTGATCACAGGGAGATGGAATTTTCAAGCATGACAGTCAGATTTCAGGCATGAGCAATTGGGTGGACAAATTTACCATTTACTATTAAGAAGAACACCCAGATAGGCATAGATAAGGAGAGAAATTGAAAAGCCTTCAGTTAAAAGATGTGAGATGTTCCCTTCTCTTGACAATGGTAATAATAATAACAATGATGAAAGACTGTAGTGATTAGGTAAGAACTGACTCAGGATTTTTCCTTTCAAAATGAAATATGCCTTAAGAGTTAGAAGGTAGAAGTCCTAGTGTTTATATGCTGCAAAAGCAGGCAAGAATGTTACTGAACAAACTTTGAACAACTTATTTCTGAACGGAAATGCTAATGACTGTATCTTAGGTTGGTAATATCTCATAGTGAACCCCAGCAAGTTAATTCTAAGCAGACCAAGCACCCCCAGTTGACAAATCATACCCTTGTGGATATAGTAGTTCCCAGAAAGTAAAACCCTTGAAACTAGGACTAAACAACTCTTTCAGCATTTGCAAAAACATAAGTTAGAATCATGAATGACCAGACATTTCTCTTCTGAGTAGGACAGAAGAACATTTCTGAGCTCTCATCCATTGACCTGAGGATAGCAGGTAACGATTTCTCTAAGCAAGAGTAAAGTTTATTCTACTAACATTCTTATAATGTTTCACTGCCAAGTGGTGTCCATATTGTGAATGTATTTTCTATGTTTAGTTTGGTTCAGTTCAGTTGCTCAGTCGTGTCCGATTCTTTGCGACCCCATGGACTGCAGTACGCCAGGCTTTCCTGTCCATCGCCAAATTTTCTGTGTTAATGTATCATAAAATTGATTTGCTCAAGTGTGTTTTGCTTTCCCACATTGGTTGGCCTCTCAAGTCAAACAATGTGAGGTTACTGGAAACAGCACTGTGTCTTACCCAACTTCGAGCCATAGTGGATATTCAAAGAATGTTTGCTAGGTGAAGAAATGAATGTTTATTGTTTGGAATAAAAAACACAGAAATATGATAAATGAATTCAATATAAATATTAAGATAAATGCATTGGAAGAAAGTAACTCAGATGGTAGTAATGAAATACTGAGTTCTGAGTTGTCAAAATACAACCACAAAAGTAATCTAGAGCATAAAAAACTAGTTTATGGAAAATATCTATCCTCTTTCTCTAGGATAGCAGCTTAATGCAATGAACTGTAAACAGAAACTATAGTCACCATTATTTTAGATATATAATATTCAGATATTAAAGACAGACAGGTACTGACCACAAAAAGACAATTTTTCATGTGAGAAAAAATCAAACATTAGTGAATACAAAACAAAGTGACACATTACAATTAGTTTTATAAAAACAGAAAATGCCTTGTAATATATCTATCTCTTTGGAAACTTCTATCAAAATTAAACAGTCATTCAAATTCTCTAATATTAAGGGAGGAAGAGTATTTCATAAAAATATAAATTAAAAGGAAATTGTTTCAAATCTCTGATGAATATTTTACTTATTACCGTTTGTTTCCATAGTTTAGTTTCTTTAGCATGGTTAAATTGTAACCGACATGGTACCTATTCAGTGATCCATAACAGGGCACTCTAATTTTTATTGTGCAATCATTTATAAACCTTGGATCACAGCCAGTTTACATGTAAATAGCACCAACGATGACTCTTAGGAAACCAGTGCTGGGTGGTTCTTTCCAATAGTGCTGAGGCTATAGCCCAACATGTTGTTTTTTTGGTCCTTAAAGACTAAGACTGAGTTTCAAAAGGATTAATTCAGCACCTACTAATCAAATTTAGCTTCAGAAACTGTTGTATTTTTCAGAGGGAATGAAGATTGGGAAGTAGATCCGGGACAAAGATTTGGTTTTTATTGGATAACCTCCTAATGTTTTCTTTTCTTTTCTTTTCCATTTATTTTTATTAGTTGGAGGCTAATTACTTTACCTCGTTGCAGTGGTTTTTGTCATACATTGAAATGAATTAGCCATGGATTTACATGTATTCCCCATCCCGGTCCCCCCACCCACCTCCCTCTCCACCCGATCCCTCTGGGTCTTCCCAGTGCACCAGGCCCGAGCACTTGTCTCATGCACCCAACCTGGGCTGGTGATCTGTTTCACCCTAGATAATATACATGTTTCGATGTTGTTCTCTTGAAACATCCCACCCTCGCCTTCTCCCAGAGTCCACAAGTCTGTTCTATACATCTGAGTCTCTTTTTCTGTTTTGCATGTAGGGTTATCGTTACCATCTTTCTAAATTCCATACATATGTGTTAGTATACTGTAATGGTCTTTATCTTTCTGGCTTACTTCGCTCTGTATAATGGGCTCCAGTTTCATCCATCTCATTAGAACTGATTCAAATGAATTCTTTTTAATGGCTGAGTAATATTCCATGGTGTATATGTACCACAGCTTCCTCATCCATTCATCTGCTGTTTTATTTTCTTTATGTACTTTTGCCACATGCATGTATTATCTCACAGTAACCACAAGCCACAATCTTTTTAAGTTAACTATATTTTAAAAAACCTACATAAGTGGGTTTTTGGGGGGTTTTTTGGTTGTTGTTGTTTGTTTGTTTTTTAAATCTCTTCCTTGGAGATAGTCAGTGCTTTCCCCAAAGTTCCTGAGAATTTACTGATATTCTTACTATAACACTCTCTTATATTATGTAAAAATAAAGCTGAAACTCTGCATAGCCAATAGAAATGAGTTAATTCTCTGTATTCCCAGGATCATGATACCAAAAACAAACTGGACTCTTCAAAATTCAGATCTCTTTTTAATCAAATGTTTTGATCCAACCTCAATAACTTTTTGTTAAAGCTATTCACAGGAAATAAAATGAGCTGAGGTGAATGGTTAAATTGCCTTTTATTTCTTAACCTCAAGCTCCAATCAGTGTGCTGTAAGCAGTGGAAATGCATTTAAAAAAAAAAAAGGCAGAGACTCTGGTCAAGTCATGAAAGAATTCAGTCACTGGATGGATAAGAAAGGACTGGCTGGCTGTGTAAGGCAGTGAGGTTAAGGTGCTAGGAAACAAATCAAGTCGAAGTCACCTGGGGTCAAGGGTCCAAATTTGCCCCGGAAATGAGTCCCAGATAAATCAACTAATCTTATCTGTGCTCATCTATGGCTCAGTTGTACTAGTAAATTAACTTATTAAAGAACATTGGGCAAAGAGATCTAGATCACCTGCACTTCCTTTCTCGATGAGGTAGGCCCACTTGGGGCTTGAAAGCCAGATCCAAATTGTCCTGGAGAAGTCCAATCCAGAACCTAGGACTTCTATGTTCATCAAAATCTGGTTTAAAAAAATTCTTTTTCTCCTCCAGTTCTAGATTGGTTCAAAAATATGGAACCAGTTATGGAGAAAAATATTTTGCTGACAAAGTCATCCTTTTCTCTTTAAGACTTGTCAACATTCATTAGCCTAATGTTTTTGTGAAAAAAAAATTAGAGATAGGAAAGTTTTCTAGGATGATTTACACTAAAATATACAGCCTCTGCATATAGTTAAAATATCTCTCCAGTTAGCCTTAATATTTCATATTTGTGATTTTCAGTCAGGGAGGGACAGGCTTGACCTGTGTACTATAGTTTGGAAAATATACCACAGTGATTTGAATATATCCAGTCAGTGCCTATCCAACTCTAATGAACACTTTCACGCACAAGCACGAAAGTCAGGGTCTATGTCAATACATCTCAGACTTTATCCCATTCCATTACAGTACCTTCTCACAGCTGAATAATTCATCCACAACTGAACAGATTTTATCAAACCTAATTCTCTAAGGTTGTATTAGGAAAACAATAGTAGTCATATTCGATACACTTTTTAAAATTACACATGCTTTCTCACTCTGAGAATAAGTGTTCTAAGTTTACCCTTCAATTATTCTGCTAACAGCACCCTTTTCTTAAATATGTCTCACATGTTTATGATGGCAAAATTCCAAATTCATAAGAATGCAGTGTGACATCACAAAAGATTATTCTAATAAGTTTTGGGTGAGAATCTACATAAATATAATGTCTCCATAATATATTGTGACATTTGCTGCCACTTATTAAATTCCCTTTTATGGTTTTGACTTTCAAAAAATTTTATTCTCGTTTCACAAAACTCCCATGTAGTAAGGCACAGCAGACTTTGGATTAAAACTATAGGGCCTGAGATTTAAATGATAATTCGCTACTAAATTACAAAGTGAAATTTTCATATTTTATTTTAAAATAATCATCTTCACTAAATTTATTATTTTAAATTATTTTGAAGCCACTTTGAAAAGTGCAGTTGGCCCTTGAATAACACTGGGGCAAGGGATGCCAACCTTCCACGAAGTTGAAAATCTGCATATAGTCAGCCCTCCATTTAATTGGTAGGGCTTCCCAGGTGGCCCTAGTGATAAAGAATGTATGCTTGTTATTTTACTCCTTATTCTTTTTCCTTATAACAATTTTGTATCACATCAGATCTTGATATGTTCTTGTTGCTCATTTTTATATGAATTCAGCTTTACTGAATTTTAAGAAGAAAGCTTTGTTCAGAAAACTTTTATAGCTTTGTTCAAAATAGAGCAGCTTGCTTTCAGATGTTTCCTGGTATTTCCCCTTCCCACGTTAGTTTAGGTCTCCTTTTTCTTTCTTTCCTTTTTTAAAAAATTGAAGTATGGTTAATTCACAATACTCTGTTAGTTTCAGGTATGCAGTAAAGTGATTTAGTTATATATATGTTTTTCAGGATTATTTTCCATTATAGCTTATTATGAGATATTAAATATAATGCCCTCTGGTATACAGTAAATCCTTATTGCTTATCTATTTTATATATAGTAGTTTGTTACTGTCATATTCCCAATTTATCCCTCCTCCCACTTTCCCCTTTGGTAACCATACGTTTGTTTTCTATGCCTGAGAGTGTACTTCGGCTTTGCATATAGATTCACTTGTATTACTTTCTAGATTCCACATATAAGTGATACCAAAGAAAATTTGCATTTGTGTGACTTACTTCACTAAGTGTAATAGTCTCTAGGTCCATCTACATTTCTGCAAATAGCAAAATTTCATTCTTTTTATGGCTGAGTAATATTCCATTATAGTCATATATATACACCACATCTTCTTAAGCCCATAATCTGTTAATGGGAGCTTGGGTTTTTTCCATATCTTGGCTATTGTAAATTGTGCTGCAATGATCACTGGGGTGCATGGATCTTTTCAAATCAGAGTTTTCTTTTTTTTTTTTCTTGAATGTATACCCAGGAGGGGATTTGTAGGGTTATATTGTAGCTCTATTTTTAGTTTTTCAAGGAACCTCCATACTGTTTTCCAGAGTGACTGCACCAATTTACATTCTCACCAACAGTGTAGGGGGGTTGGTTCCCTTTTTGATGATGACTGTTCTGATCAGTGTGAGGTGACATCTCATTGTGGTTTTGATTTACATTCCTCGAATAGTTAGCAATGTGGAACGTCTTTTTATGTGCCTGTTAGCCATCTGTATGTCTTCTTTGGAGAAATGTCTATTTAGGTCTTCTGCCCATTTGTTGATTTTTTTTTTTAAATATATTGATTTTTATGAGATGTTTGTATATTTTGGATATCAACCTTTTGCTGGTTGCATCATTTGCAAATATTTTCTCCCATTCAATGGGTGTTTTATTGATGGTTTCCTTTGCTGTGCGAAAGCTTTTAAGTTTGATTAGGTTTGACTTATTTTTGCTTTTATTTCTTTTGCCTTTGGAGACTGACCTAAGAAAATATTGCTACAATTTATATCAGAGAATATTTTGCCTATGTTCTCTACTAGTTTTATGGTCTGATATTTATGTCTGATATTTAGACATCTTTCTTGACCATCCTTGTCTTGGTGGATTTTAATTATGCTTCTAGTCATTTATCTTCAGTGTGAAGCCCCAGACTTGAGGTGAAACTGATGGGTCAGTCTTGAGAATTCACGGACTTACACCACCAGTTCAGCCTGTTGGCTTTACCTTGAGATCCTCAGTTTCCCAGGCACCTACGAGTTTTGTGACCTTGGACAAAAATTGCTGTACCTTTCTATGCCTCCATTTCTCTATTTGTAAGATGAAAAAGTAATAGCCTGATGAGTTTTCATTCAAGGTGGTTAACACATTGGCACTCAGTGATCACTTTTCAAATGTTAATGTTTCAAATGTTTGCTTAATAAGGGAAATATCCATCTGCTCATTCTTTATGAATTCATCTTTAAGTTGTAGAAGCTCTCAGGTTATCCAATCACAACTATCCAAAGTCCCCAAGGACTTTGGGGAGTCTGTTCATGAGCTGTGTGCTGTACTATGCTAAATCACTTCAGTCATACCCTGACTCTGTGTGACCCCAAGGACTGTAGCCTGCCAGGCTCCTCTGTCCATGGGGATTCTCCAGGCAAAAATACTGGAGTGGATTGCTATGTCCTCCTCCAGGGGATCTTCCCGACCCAGGGACCCAACCTGCATCTCATGTCTCCTGCATTGGCAGGCGGGTTCTTTACCACTAGTGCCACCTGGAAAGCCCATTCATAAACTAGCCATAGTTTAATTTACCCACTCGACACACCTCACACCATTTGGTTATTAACAAAAGATTCAAGAGAAAGGAAAGCTCCTCACAATGTCGTCCTACTAAGAATACAAATGCCCTTACTTTGGTGTTGAGTCATTTCATATTACATTTGTTTGGTTTCATTCCTCCCTAGGCTCTCTAGGACAGAGAAGGCAATGGCACCCCACTCCAGTGCTCTTGCCTGGAAAATCCCATGGGCGGAGGAGCCTGGTAGGCTGCAGTCCATGGGGTCACTGAGAGTTGGACACGACTGAGCGACTTCACTTTCACTTTTCACTTTCAAGCATTGGAGAAGGAAATGGCAACCCACTCCAGTGTTCTTGCCTGGAGAATCTGAGACGGTGGAGCCTGGTGGGCTGCCGTCTATGGGATCACAGAGAGTCAGACACGACTGAAGCGACTTAGCAGCAGCAGAAGCAGGTTCTCTAGGAACTTGGAAATAACTTTATTTGTATATAATCAAACAGGACTTCTCAACACCTGGTACTTCAGCAAAAGTGCCAGTCTTTTTAGAACAGCCCTGGAGAAACTGTTCTTGAAAGTCCAGAGCATTCCTAAAAGGCTTTTGAAGTTTTCATTTTGTATATGTGATTTACTGCTGATAATTTGTATTATCTACAGACAAAGTGTGCCACTTCTTTAACCTGTTTGATTGTATGTTTTCCCCTTTTAAGCAACTTTGCTTTAAAACATAAATACAGAAAATACAACCAGGGTTTTGGAATTCAAGTTGCCAAAAAGTATTTTTCTACATTAACCTAGGATTTATCTAGAAAAATATGACCCCAAAAAGTATGTGTGTAGAGGAACTCACGAGAACTAAATGTAATGTGTGCTCCTGGTTTGAATCCTGGACCAGAAAAGAAAAAAAAAAAAAAAAAGTTTTCCTCTTTTTCTATAAAGTGTTGGGAATTAGTCAAATTTAAATAACGTCTATAGAAACCAATATTGCATCAATTTTCCTGATTTAGATAAGCACATTGTGATTATATAAAAGAATGAACACAAAACTTTTGGGGTAAAGGGGCTTCATGCCTCTGTCTAAATCTCAAAACAGTTCAGATAAAAGACAGGATGTGAAAGCAAATGTGATAAAATGTTAACATTTGGGGACTCTGGGTGAAGACTATGGGAATTTTTTGTACTGTTCTGTTGCAACTTAGTCAAAGTCTGAAACTGTTTCAAAATAAAAGATTTTTAAAGGTTAGGGGTTAAGAACAGAAAGATAGTAAGATTAATGTTGGTAGGAGCTCTTTGAACATTTACAGTATCCATGAATATTGCACATGGAAAGCAAAAGCCTTGTTTTAATAGAAAAGCTGGGAGCTGAGAGTGCCTTAGATATCTTTATTAGGAATTCCAGCATAAAAACCACCCCCGAGAAGTACTCACTTTGATAGGCACACTGGTGCTTGAGTCAATAAACTGCCATTCCATATTAGTTGAGTCAGTGTTACCCTAGAGAGCTAATAACACAGGCTAAGGTCATTAGAAATAGCAAGTACTATCAGATTGGCAGAGATGAAGTTATTATGATCAGTTAGCAAGTGGGGCAGCAATAGTGCTTGTAATCTGTTGGTGGGATTTAGATTGGTATAGTCTGACATAATCTTTTTAAGGAGCAATCAGATACTATTACATTTTAAATGTTCATATCCTTTGGCTTAGAAATTTTATTTCTAGAAATGTACCCTAAGGAAATAGTGGGGTAAGTGAGCACAGATGTATATTCTATCATAGCAAAGAATAGGAGACATGATATGCACCCATCAGGAGGAGATAAAATAAATGTTTATCCATACAAGAAACCATTCTTCAGCTATCACAAAGTATGAGATAACTAACAGGGAGCAATATCTCTAATGTAGTAATTAAAAAATAGGTTGCAGAGGAGTATATATAGTATGACCCTATGTATATCTGCATTACTTATTTATATTTAAAACAGAGATATTATATAGGCATTTATTTTTAAAGATTGAAGAAACATATGCTAGAAAGAATTTGGGGTGTAGAAAGTTAGAAGAATATACTTGCACTGTCCATGGCAGATTACCTAATTTGCAAGCCCAGTGCAAAATGAAAATGGGGAGCCCCTTGATAAAAAATTAAGAATTTCAAGATAGGGACAAGAGCACATTAAGTCCAGTGTGGGGCCTTTTGAGTGCAGGTCACATGTCCACGAAGTTGGCCCTAGCACTATACTATAGACTTAGGTATATACTATACTCTAGTATATATTACACTACGATGTACCTGCTAAGGCAAAAACTAAGCAGTAGTATAAGGAAGGGTGGGTGGAAATATACAGGCTGTCTGTCTACTCCACACATCTCTTTGTTAATTTGGATATTATCATAAGGGCAATATTTTGTGAGAAGGGCAATCCAGAGTGTATTTAAATTATTCCTAAAAGGAGCTAGCACATTAAGGGTGCCAAGATTAGCAGTTTGCCAGCATACCCTTTAGATCACTATGCATGCCACAAGAGTGCCTCCAAGAGGATTACCAGAGGCTCGATGAGGAGACAGAGATGTGCAGCTTTCAAAAGATGAGTCTGTGGCAGATCTGAATTACTTTTAAAGAGCTTCCATTTTAATGACACATCCATATTAAATAATGAGTAATTTTTTACCTCTTGTCATGTGGCAAGTAAAATTTTAAAAAAAGAACACGAAATATAAACGTGAATTTTTTATCTCTAGAAATTAAATAGCTCTTCCAGGCCATCTGGGTATCCATAAATATTTTCCCACTGCTCTAATGGTTCTATGATATCCTTGAATTAAGCAAATAATAGTACTGCTATTTAGTTGACTTCATCTGTCTACAAGTTAAATGTTCCTCTGATACTTCTATTTATAAGTAGAACTGAAAACCTGGGAAGTCTAATTTGGGATCAGCATGGTAGCTTATGTTCTGCCATGTAGAACATCAAGATTTGATTAGGCAGATCCTAGGGATGCAGCCAAAAGGCAAGAGAATAAGACATTCTAACATCTAACAAGCTCTAAATAAGATGGTCTAACACCAACCAGGCTCTGATTCTTATTAGTTATAAAGACAGCAGGTTTCTATAGGACCTAATGAGTGTTGGGATAAGCTTAAGGATCTCAAGGGTTCAACCGAGTGGGGAAGTAGTGAGGAAAACACAAAAAGATTTGTTTGTGTGTTTGTTTTTGAAGTCCATCATAAGGTAACTAAGTCTAAGTGGCACAACAGGAGCTACAGACCTTTGACTCTGTAGGCATCTGGGAAGTCTGTTGAAACTATCTGAGAAGTCCAACAGACTTCAGGGTCTTGTATAACATAGTGACAGAACCAGAAATAGAAATCTGATAAACGCTTTTGAGGTGTTGTGTATTTCAACACGAATTTCTATGTCTGTTTGAAGGTGTTCAATCTTGAACTATTTTTTAAGACATTTCCTAGAATTATATGTGTATGTATGGTACCATCTGTCACATCTAATTTATACTTAGTAAGGGGGGAAAACAACTAATAAATACATCAGAGTTCTACTTATATGTGATTATCCAAGACAGTCATCTGTTTTAGGGCATCAGTTCTGTCTTCATTAAAGTTATTAAAATCACTCATAACCATGAGAATTTTCACCAGTCTGACTAGCACACCTATTCTCAAATTTCAAAATAGGACCCATAATCCAGGTGTTAGACATTACTAAAAAGGTGGGAATCTATCATTTTCACAATTTTTTTAAAAAAGAGCTCTACTTAACGCATCTGCCCTTTGTCTTGTCTTTAGATATTTAACTGCTTCATTCTTAAATATTACAATGACTTTTTCTTTTAAGTGATATTACATACACACGAGTTTGACATGAACAACTTTCTAATGATATCCTCTGAAGACTGAATAGGCTATGATTCAAGAGATATTGAATTCCCCATTAACAAATGTGTTGCACTTGATGACAAAGTTGACATGAGAATTCGAGCACAAAATAGGTAGCTGAACTAGTTAACATGTGTGCTCTTTTCAAACTCTGAGACATCGTGACTGTGAAACAGTTCTCAAGTCTCCAACAGGGCAGAAAATGGTCACCAGGGGAGGGAAAGCGACACCATGAAGATGTCCTATTTACTCAATACAGTTTACCCTCGGTTGGATATGGAATACAGGAGAAAAGGATGAGGAATCAATAACACAATGCTTTTAGTTCAAGAAATGAAGGAGAATAGCACCATGAACAGAAATGAGAAAGGATTAAGAATGAACAGGTTTCTCTTCATTTTGATTGTGAAGGAATCCCCTGAACAAGGTGACTAAAAACAAAGGTAACTCTGCATTTCTGTTTTGTTTGTTGGTATCAGAGACAGTTCCAGGAGACCCCACTCCTGACTGAACCTGCGCAGGCGCGGCCCTGAGGAGACAGCAATAGAGGAAAACCTGGCAAACGGGCCAGAATTCAGGAGCTGAGGAAGAACAGTTAATAGAGACACGTTCTGCCTCTTTGTGAATTGGCTCAAGAACTAGGACGGGCCTGAGACTTCAAGGAGCTAGGGAAGGCAGTAGCAGAGAATATGAGATTTAAGCTAACTACAAGGAACTCAGAAGAGATTTTACAGGAACAATGGAGCTAATCTTTCAGAGCAGCAATCTCCAACCTTTTTAGTACCAGAGACCAGTTTCATGGAAGATAATTTTTCCATGGGCTGGGGAGCAAGGAGTGGGGGATGGTTTCAGGCTGATTCAAGCTCAGTACATTTATTGTGCACTTTCTTTTATTATCACATCAGCTCCACCTTAGGTCATCAGGCATTAGGTCCTCGAGTTTGGGGACCCCTGTTTTAGAAGAATGTCATCAAGAAGATGGAAACTGAGAAAACTCAAGAGGAAAACTAGAGGCAGCAAGGAAACCCAGGAAAATACGGCATCAATTTATTTAGAAAGTAAATGGAATTGAATATTACTGACATGTATATTCTATCCTTGAAACATTAATTATGCAGTACCTTTTCCAAGTAAGAGTCACAGAACCATTATTTTATACTTGCAGTACTTTGAAAATTTGCTGATATATCATCATCTATTACTGTGATGTCTGATCATCCTTATTTTATTTTTTTTTTTTGATCATCTTTATTTTAATTCTATCTTTCCCTTAGTCTGAAACCACCTTAAATGGGATGGCAGGCCAGATCTAATAGTTCTCAAAGTATGTTCCGAGACCCAGTACCATCAGCATCAAGTGAGCACTTGCTCTTCCAGACCTACTGAATCACAAACTCTGCAGATGGAGTCCACCAACTGAGGTTTTAAGTCTTGCAAATTGGTTCTAAAACACTCTAAGGTTTGATAACCACTGCCTTGGGTTTCAGACTTAGACCTCTTTAGAGCTTGCTTAGGAAAAAAAAATACTCTTCTATTTTCTGTCGACTCACAGCACTTCTCTCACTTCTGATCGCTTAGTGTGTGATAGTTTTGTTTTGTTTTTTTTTGCCCCACCCAACAATGCTACCACACCAGCTGGGTTTCCTACATTTAAACTTAGTTCTGACACTACCCAGAGATACCATCAGATCCAACAGGTTAAAATCTTGGGGGACTGAGCCCCGCCCCTGATGAGTCACAAGTTCAAGTTGTTAACCTGTGCTTCTGATCCACAAGCAGTAAACTGGGGGTTCAAATAACCCTCTCCTGGGACTTGATTAATTTGCTGGAGCAGCTCCCCAAGCTCAGGAAAACAGTTTGCTTGCTGGATTACCAGTTTATTATAAAAGTATATATTAATAACTCAGAAGAGCCAGGTGGCAGAGGTGCACAGGGCTCGGTGTGAAGAAGGGTGCAGAGCTTCCATGCCCTCTCTAGGCTCGCCACCCTCTCAGCACCTCCACAGAGTCACCAACATGGAAGCTCTTTGAACAAGCTGGTTTGGGGTTTTTTATGGAGGCTTCATTAGCTACTGATTTAACCTCCAGCCCCTCTCTCCTCCTCAGAGGTCCCTATCCTTAGGGACTTTCCAAAAGTCATATTTACATGAACTCAGAGGTGGCTGAAAGGACATGGATTTCATTCGGGAGCTATTTCAGAAGCCGAGAAGGAAAGATATCCCCAAGATCCTTATCATTAGTAAACTGCAAAGGTTTTTGTGCCAGGAACTGCGGAGGAAGACCAAATACACATTTCTTAAATCACAATATCATTGAGGTCTGACAGGGATTTGTGTTTAAAATCAGCAAGGTGGGAATTCCCTGGTGGTCCACTGGTTAGGACGCTGTGGTTTCACTGCCAAGGGCCCCGGTTCAATCCAGAGTCGAAACAAACTAAAACAAAAACAAAACAGGGAGGCAAAAATCAATTTTTGTGTATTCAGGCTGCTCTAACAAAACGTCATACAGAAAACAACAAAGTTCTGTAAAGCAATTATCCTTCAATTAAAAAGTAAATAAAATTTTTGAAAAGTCATAGACTGGGTGACTTATTTATAAACAACAGAAATTTATTTCTCATGGTTCTGGAAGTCCAAGGTCAAGGTGATGGTCAATTCAGGGTCTAGTGAGAACCTGCTCCCTCATAGACCACAGTCTTCTCATTGTAACCTTCTCACTTGATGGAAGGGATGAGAGATCTCCCTGGGGCCTCTTTTAGAGAACTAATCCCATTCATGAGGGTTCTACCCTCATCACTTAACTACCTCCAAAGGCCCTACCTCCAAACACTGTCACATTGGGGATAAGGTTTCAAGATATGAAATACAAACGTTCAGTCCATGACAAGGGTCAACTAGAAATAGTGAGTGAAAAGTGTTTAGTCATGTCCGACTCTGTGACCCCATGGACTGTAGCCTGCCAGGCTCCTCCATCCATGGGATTTGGATAGAATACTGAAATAGGTTGCCATTTCCTTCTCCAGAGGATATTCCTGACCCAGGGATCGAACCTGGGTCTCCCACATTCAAACAGACTCTTCACTATCTGAACCACCAGGGAAGCCTAAACTACAATGAGCTTTCCACCTTACACCAATCAGAATGCTGTGCTGTGCCTAGTCACTCAGTTGAGTCCGACTCTTTGCGACCCTGTGGGCTATAGCCCACCAGGCTCCTCTGTCCATGGGGATTCTCCAGGCAAGAACACTGGAGCGAGTTGCCATCCCCTCCTTTAGGGGATCTTCCCAATCCAGGGATAGAACCCAGGTCTCCCGCCTTGCAGGCAGACTCTGCCATGTGAGCCAGCAGGGAAGTCCAAGATACCAATGGCCAACTAGAAATGGAGTCTGCAACTAGTTAGACCTGGAATCAAACTGGGGCTCCAATAATTGTTAGTTGTATAGGATCTTGAGCGAATTGCTTAGCCTTTCTGAACCTCAGGTTCCATATATAGAAAACAGAAACAATAATATCTACCTTGAAAGGTTACTATGAACACTGAAGTCTGTGTATCTACATGGCACTCGGGAGTGTTGGCTCTGGTGTCCAACTCAGTTCAAATGCTAACTCTTCTACCTAATGTATAATCTTGGGCAAATTACTAAACCTGTGCTTCAGATTTCTCATCTGTAAAGTGGGTAATGAGATACTTTCTTCATAGGGTTGTTATGAGGATTCAATGAGTCAATATTATCAATTGCTTAGAAGACTGCCTGCCCCATAATTGCTCAATAATTGTTATGCTTATAATAGTAAAAATGCAAATAACAATGATAGTAATAATGTACATCACATAGATAGAATACTAGACCTAGAATATGATAGGTATTAAATATTTGGTAGCAATTATTATTTTATTTTTTATTTGTGGTCTCAATGCAAAGTTTGTGGGATCTTATCAATATCTTCCAACCCAGGCCCTTGGCAGTGAAAGCTCAGAGTGTTAGCCACCAATCAACAGGGAATTCCCGGTAGCAATTATTGTGTCATTGTAAAATTCTTTTCAAGCATAGGATTATAAGGCTTCAGTATATAGGTACCCCTGATCCTGTCTATAGTTTTTACATCCTAATGATTCCCCTCCCCTCTGAATAAGCTCTATGAAATATATCAACATTAATTTTCTCATTTGGCTAGTGTACTGTAGTTACTCAAGATGCTACCATGGGGAGAAGACGGAGCTGAATAAAGAATATATACAGCCTCCTTGTACTTTTTTTTTGGCAATTCGTGTGAACCTATAATTATTTTAAAAAATTAAAAGCTTCCTCCCCCCCGCCAAAAAAAAGATAGGAGTTGGGGTAAAAGGTTGGGCCCAGTTCCTTATTTCTCAGCCCCTAGAATCTGAACATTCCTTTCCACTAGTTGGGGCTAATGGAAGCCATAGGAGCCTGATTAGTGAGAGTGAGGTGAGGCTCCCCTAACATTGGGTAAGATATGGATCTGCAGAATCTCTGATACATGTAATTGTACATGTAAACAACACTATAACTTTCTCACCTAACACAGCTTCTGGTGCATAGAAGTAAAGACAAGGAATGTGCCTCTCCCAACCGAAGTTATAAATCCAAATATTTTCCTCATAGAACTATTGCCACATAGTGTCACTGGGTTCCATGACATTCATATAAGTACTTTATAGATTAAATAAGCCCTTGTGGGCTAACTTAAACTCCTACTCCCTAGTCATGACCATGCTCTTATGCACATATTTCAAAGAACTAATCTTCAAGCAAACTTTGGAAATACCAATCATTTGTAAATCACTATACTTACAAACTGTGTTATTAACACAAAATTTTTAAACTGAAGAGGGATAGTGGTCCTTCTAGGTTCACTTATTTTAAGTTTCCAAAGAATGTTCTGCTTAACACTAATGTCCTGAAGTTCCTACTCCCCCCAACCCACTAAGTTCCTAAAAGTGTTAGGCAAGCAAAAGTGTGTGTGTGTGTGTGTGTGTGTGTGTGTGTGTGTGTGTTTAAGGAACACTTACTAACATCTAGATCTGGGGAACTCTGTTTGAGAAGCACTGCTCTAAGTCATATAGTCAGTATCCTTGACTGTTTGGTTTAAGTGGCTCCTTCTGTTTTATTTACTTTTTAAAAGTTAAAAATGAAGAGTATGTATCCTTTCATTTTCCCAAATTTAGGTCAAAATAAAAAGCAAGTGAGAAAGTTTTAGAAAGTCTATGGATGTTTCCCTCGTGGCAATACAAATAGATATTTACCAACAATCAATAATCTGTACACATGAATTATGAGCATTTCTCCAATTATTAATAATTAGTAAAAACTAAGCTTTACAACAAACAAAAATCTAACTTAAGAAAAGCTCATGGCTCATCTCTCTCAATCAGATTATTATCAACAGCTAGCCTTTTAATATCTTACCATTCAGAGCCCTGAGTCAAAATAAGAAGTCGTCTGAAAAACTCAAGTCTGAAAAAGCCTGGCAATAAAGAGGAATAAATAGTCCCTTAATACCTGATCAGTTCTGTTTTCCTAAGAAAATAAAATTGTGTTAACAAAGGTTCAGTGCTTTTTTCTCTCTCTCCCAAAAAAGAACCACTCCAACTATAAAAAATATAAATTACATTTTAATTAAGATTTAGCAACATACAAAGCTGCTTCTACTTTCAGTAAATACTGCCTAGAGTTTTGCTCAAGAAATTGCACATAGTTCCCCAAATGGTAAGACAAACTATAAGATCCATACTCTAGATTAAAGAGGGATTCTACATTCTTCAATTTAATACATGTATCATGAGAATACTCCAAACTGCTTAAATGAAATAATGATAAATTATAATTATTTTTGTAATTACATTTGATCAACTAAAACACCATATAAAGCTTCACAAATCCTCTTCACAAATCTCTGCTGCAGAACAGAGAAATAGTAAAGAAAATAAAGAAATAAATTTCTTTATTCAGAAAGTGACTCTAAGAAGAGAATTTCACGACACATTGAAAGTTAGTATCTCCACAATATTTTAGACTTTTCTTATACCAAAGTAATAATGTCAGGATATTAAGTACCTGATATTGAATATCCTATTTAAAAATAGGTCTTATGGGCCTTCAATGGCTAAGTCAAAGATCTCTCTTGGTAAATGTGGTTTATTTTCAAATATCTTTTGATATTGATTTCTAACATAATTCTACAGTGATAAGAGAATAGACTCTGTATGATTTCAATACCTTTAGACCATGAAATTTTTGTACTTTATGTCCCTGGATATGTTCCAGGGTCTCCTGGTTTATAGTCTATAGGAACTTGAATAGAATTTGTATCCTGCTGTAGTGTGAAAATTGTATAAATCTTAATTATGTGTAATTGGTTCATAGTGTTTTTCAAGTCTGCTATATCTTTCTACTTTTATATTTGTTAATTTTTGAGAGTTTGATACTGAAACTCCAACTAAAAATCCTAATTTATCTACATTAAAAAAATTGTAATATATAGTAGAACTATGTGCAACTTTGTTCTGTATTTTCCAAGTCTCCTGTAAATGTGTTATCACACTTTCATAATTAAAAAAAAATAGGCCTCATGTAGAAGTCTTATAGTATTTGGTTATAATTTATATTTCATATACACAAAAACACTTGTTAATCTATGTTGAAATGATATTAATGGCTGCATTTTACTATTTCCTTAGTTTGGCAAGTTAAATTTCTGAAACCTCCTAACTATGCTTAGAGCTACCATATCTAGCCAATTAGATTGCCAATCTGTATTTAGATCTATTACTAACTCCAGGGAAAACAATGTACCCCTTTTATATATCTTCTATCTGGAAAGAGGGCTTCCCAGGTGGCGCTAAAGGTCAAGAACTCACTTGCCAATGCAGGAGACATAGAGACAAGGGTTTGATTCCTGTGTTGGGAAGGCACAGGCAACCCGCTTCAGTCTTCTTGCCTGGAGGATCCCATAGACAGAGGAGCTACATACAGTCCATAGGGTTGCGAAGAGTTAGACACTACTGAAATGTCTTAGAACACACACACACATCTGAAAGAACTGGAGGTACAGATACAAAACATGTAAAGTGAGAGGCAATGGGTAGGGATAATTTCAAATGAATAATTTAGGCCAACAGACAGACTACCTATCGTTATAATTAAGGATAATTGTTCATTTTAGAAAAGTATGTTCCAACTCCTAAACATGTAGGGGGTTTGCCCTGAAGCCTATGTCTGAATCTAATCCCTTAACTTTAACCCTAGAATAAGCATGATACCAAATTAAGAATTCTTAGAAGGAACCCAGGGTAGATTAGAAACTGTAACAACTCAACATTTTTAATCAAGAAGTGTTAGCTTGTTTCTTAACTTAATGAAACACACACTCACAGCAGTTTAGCTGTAGGTACTGGCTTGTCACTGAGTGCATACTAAGGGTGCCAAGCATGAGGTGCTGGGAATATAGAGAAAAAAACAAATAGGAAAGACCAAAATTACAGGTTGTGGTTATTTCCTGTTTGTATTGCATCTCTCTTAGTGGATACTGTGATCATACCCTTCTTTTAGGAGTAGGGTATTCTGAACTGAATTTTCTTATTCTAAACTCAGTTTGAAGACATCAGTGCTACCGTGTGCAATGTTCCTTCAATTAAATGGTTCTATGGGGAATAAAATTTAAAATGAACATCATTTTAAACTTAAAATCGGCACTGAATTTACATTCAAGTTAACGTACAGTGTGAATTGTTTCCAAGTACAGCTTCTGTTTGCCTAGGTAGCTGAAAGCATACAAAATATTAAAGACTTTGAAGGCATTATTCTCATTTTAAACGTTTTAAAATATATTTTTTAAACCATTTCCGTCTTCTGTTTTCTGAAGCACTTTTAGTACATTCTTTCGTAGATTGTGTTATTTCTATCTCTGGTAATAACATATCTGTTAGAGATGTGTATCTTTGGAACTCTTTTCCCTTCTCAACAGTCAGAATATTATATTTCCTATGTCAGGTGCCATGGTTCCCGCCTTTCAGAAGTTGGTACTGTGTGGCCGAGAAGTTCCTTTAACTTTGCAAGACGAAGTATCTAGGAGAATGGGGGACTTCCCTGGTGGCTCAGTGGTAAAGAATCCGCCTGCCAAGCAGGAGCCACCGGTTCGATCCCTGGATTGGAAAGAGCATCTGGAGACGGAAAAGGCAACCCACTACAGTATTCTTGCCTGGGAAATCCCATGGACAGAGGAGCCTGGCGGGCTACAGTCCATGGGGTCGCCAAGAGTCGTGTATCTTTACCACTGAGCCACCAGGGAAAGCCCCTAAAAGAGTCCGATAGGTCTTAGCAACTAACCAACAACACAAGAGTAACCACAGGATAAATCAGCGCTTCCCAAGTTCCCACCTGTTGCGGGACTTGGTCAGAGGGGATGAATCAGATTCCTCTAAAGCGTCCTTTTCCTTTTCCAGCCACTGACCCTCCCGCTTTCCGCTGCGACTCCAGAACGCATGTCACTCTTTCCAGTCCAGGCCCCAAGGCCGGGCCCCCAGACAGCAGAGACCCCTGCCAGGGTAGGAAGCTCGGTTGAGAACAGGGGGTTGTCCCGATCCCGGATGGAACCGAGGCGCAGATCTCCTGTAAAGCACCAGGAGCGCGCAAAGAATGCCCTAGGAGAGAAGACGCACCGAAGAAGAAAAGAACGTACTTTTACAGAGCTTCGGCCCCGGGACTCCAGACGTCTGGGGCGGGCCCTACAACCAGAAGAAACCAACTCGTTCCCGGGCGTCTCCTTCCCCCTTCTCCTTCCCGCCTTCCTTTAAGCCTTCTACTTCTCTCTCGCTTCCTCCCCCCTGCTCCGGGGGCACGTGGTCCCTCCCTGCTCTTCCTCGCCACACCCACTCCCCTCCGGGCCCATCCCGCGGCCCCTTCCTCCCAGAGTCTCCCGCTTCCCCTTTCCGTTCTCTCTTCCGCCCCCGCTCTCCATCGTTCTTTCTGATTGGTCGCGCGCACCGGAGTCTGGTTGGCCAATCGGCGAGCGGGACTGGCGGCGATGGGCGTGGCCGCGGCGCCGGGGCCCTCAGATCGAGGCTGCCTCCCCCTCGCAGCCGGCAGCACATTCCGCCGCCGTTGCCGCCGCCCGGCTCCGCAGTTGTCTTCGCCGGAGCTGCGGTCGCGCTGGGGTTAGGGCGGGGGGGGGACGGGCGGGGAGAGGCTGAGAAGACCGCGGCGGAGGCAGGTGAGAGGAGGAAGGAAGCGGCGGCGCGGCGGGCACAGCAGCTCAGGCAGCGGCCCGGTTCCTGGGAGTGTCGGTGCGGCGTGGTGGTTGGGGCGGATCCCGCGGGGCCCGGGCGGGGGAAGGAGTCACCGGCCCGGCCATGGCGGACAACGAGAAACTGGACAACCAACGGCTCAAGAATTTCAAGAACAAAGGCCGTGACTTGGAGGTAAACTCGGGGGCGCCGGAGGGGTGAGGGCCGTGGGCCTCGGGTCGATCTCCGCCGGGACTCAGAGTGTGGGGAGTAGGGGCGGGAGCCGCCGCCGCCGGGCCGCGAGGGAATGGCGCTGGGGGCCGGCCGGTCCGTGACGCGTGTGCTAACGCGCCGGGAAGTTTGTGTCGGGCCTGGTCCGCCTCCGCGGGGAGCGAGGTGCCGGGGTACGGCCGGCGCGGCCTAGGCCTGCCCCGCGGAGCCGGCCCGGCGCGGTTGCGAGGGGCTGGGCCTCACGGCAGGGAGGCCGGGCGCGGCGAGTGTGGAGGAGGCGTGCGTGTGCCGCGCCGCCCCGGCCCGCCTGCGCCCCCAGCCCAGGAGCGGCGGCGGAGATTCCGGCTCTGGCTCCCGCAACGACGTCTGGGGCCGAGGGTGGGGAGGGAGGAGGGACTAGCGTGTGGCGACCGAGTGGGGCTCGGAACTTCCTCAGCGAGGCCCGAGTCCTCTCCACTTAAAGGCACTTTCTCTGGTCTTCCCGACTCCCGCTTTACCCCTGCCTCCCCCCAATATCCAAACTACGGGAGTCAACTTCTCCGTTGAAAAAAAAAACACCCCCGGCGTGAAAGGCCTTCCTGGTGATGCTAACAGTGCCTTCCAGCGGCCTGTGTTTTACTGTGGATGTAGCTGATGTGGATGAGCAATGTGGCTCACGGTGTGCGCTCTTCCTGGCAAAAGATAACCCTTATGTCAGTTTGTTCACAAATCTTTTTACTCCTTCCTGAGAGACCACCAGCTGCATTCTTACCTACAAAGTCCAAAGGGTTACTCCAAGCTGTCTTCCTGTAGTCCTTTCCCTCCACCTGCCGATGGTGGTGGTAATGGGGGATGGGGTGGGCTGCGGAATGGCACCATTACATTTTATTATTCTAAAAGGTGAAAAAAAATCCTTCATTATCTTAGATAACAGCTGCTTTTGAGGTTCTTAAGATACATAAGGTGTGTGAGTTAAAACACCTATTGCAGATTTTTCATAAAAGACTTCCTTCAGTTTTAAGAGTCTAGGTGAATATAGGGGTTCTTTTGTTTGCTTTTTTTTTTTAATTTTTGAATATTTCCATTCTGCATCTGAATCAAGAGTTTAGCTTTTAAAAGAAGGTGGTCTAGTAGTATTTTTTATTTTTTTGTACTTTTTTATACTGAGATCTTCAGATTACCATCATCTATTTCTGAACTTTGAGCTTTTGCCTGATTGAGATGGTGACGTTTTGGGGGGCTTTCCACAAAGCCATTTACTCTCCAAGGCAGTTAATGCTGTCTCAGTGGGTTTCCTGGTTTGAAGGACTTAAAATACTATCTTGTTAATTCTGTGATTCTTTTAAGGTTAACATCAGGCATAATTTTTTTAATACCTTTTTTTTTTAAATGAAAGAATTTTAACAACTTTATTGAGATGATTCGCATGCTATTGAAATTGCCATTTAAATGTAGAATTTATGATTTTCATTAAGTTTATCTAGTAGTTGTAATGATGTGATGAAAAAAATTTTGACTTATGAATATTTAAAATGAGGGGAAAAATCACAAATTACAAAACCTAAAAGCTTAGATATGGCAAAATTAGAAAAATCTAGAGAAATAGCAATTAAATGCTCGACAGTCCTAATCTCTTCCCCTTCTACTTTTCTGGCTGCTTTTGAAAATTTTTTAAACAATTTCATTGAGATGTAATTCACATACTATACAGTTCACCCATTTGAAGTGATTTTTGGTGTTTTCACATAGTTGTACAGCCATCAGCACAGTCAATCTTAGAACATTTTCAGTTCAGTCGCTCAGTCATCACCCTCCAAAAGAAACCCAGACTCACTAGAAGTCATTCTTTTTAGATTTACCTATTCTAAATATTTCATATAAACGGAATTATACAGTATGTGATCTTTTGTTACTGGCTTCTTTTACGTAGCATAATGTTTTCAAGGTTTATACATATAGTAAAAATAATGTATTAGTGCTTTATTCCTTTTTACAGCTGACTATTCCAGTGTGTGCATATACTGCTTTTTGTTCATTCATTCATCATTTGATGGATATTTGCATTGTTTCCACTTTTTAATGATTATGCATAATGCTGCTCTGAATAGTCACCTACACATTTTTGTGTAGACCTGCGTTTTCATTTCTCTTTGGTTTTACACTTACGGTAACTTTATGTGTTTTCATTTCTCTTTGGTTTTACACGTATGGTGACTTTCTGTGGAATTGCCAAGCTATTTTTAGGTGATCCTTATTTTTTAAATTGATATTCTCCCCTCACTGTGTATCTCTTATTATTTTAGTCAAAATAAGGTTAAGGGCTGATTCTGTCTTAGAACCATACTTGCTATGTGGTATTTTAAAAATAGGTGTAAATACACATTAAGTAATATGTTTTGAGAAGTTCATTTTGCCTTATGGGCATCCTTTGGTGACTTTGATAACTCTGCATGCATTAGGAATATGAGTATCTTCATGTTTCCACCTAAGGAACTGGAATATGATTTTAAGAGAAAGTCAGCCTTTCTCCTCACTTGTAATTTATTCTGTCACATGTGCCTGCAATGAAATAAAAACATCTTTTATTATCCTTGGAGAATATTAGAAGGCCTGTGTGTGTATGTGCTTAGTCGCACAGTCGTGTCTGACTCTTTGTGACCCTATGGACTGTAGCCCGCCAGGCTTCTCTGTCCATGGGTTCTCCAGGCAAGAATACTGGAGTGGGTTGCCATGCCCTCCTCCAAGCTGTCTTCCCAACCCAGCGATGGAACCCGGGTCTCCTTCACTGCAGGTGGATTCTTTACCGTCTGAGCCACCAGGGAAGCCCTAGTGTGTGTATTTATTAATTACTGTGTCCCTCAAAATACTGATGGTGCCCATTTCTTCCCCCTCAAATATGGTTAATTAAGTATTTCATGTTCTTTTCATACAAGTCTTCAAAATCTGGCCTTTTACACTTAACAGAATATCTCAATTTGGACTAGCTCCATTTCAGGTACAGCTGTGACTACCTTATTGGGCAGCACTGATACAGAGGATAGCAGGTAGAGTGAGATAACTAGCATTTTTGGTTTGATCTAACATAGTTTGGTTCCAAATTATGGGTATGAAATCCTGGAGTTTAGTTTAATATCTAACTTTGTGTGTGACTTTGGGAGAGTCAGTTAATCTTATGGTTCTTTCATCTGTAAAATTAGAGGTATTTGACATCTACTTCCTGTTGTGAAGATTAATAGGTTTAATGTTAGAAAGGTGCCTGGCAATTCTCTGAGTGTTTTATCACCTTCAGCTTTTCTTTTTTAGGGGGAAGAAGGGGATTTAATAGGATTTAGTGGAATTGATTGTTTTACTTCCTTATTTGCAATTGGCTGTTTGTTTTTTCCTCCATGTGCATATATCTTACGTTGAACTTAAAATTAATGGGAACATTTTTAATGTTGAGATATGAATTGCCCGTTGAAAGGCAGTTTGGGAGCAGGGAATTAGTGACCCTTCTAAAGTCAGAATTTCTGTTAGAATTGAAACTGATTATATGACCTTCAATCTGATATTCATTCCTATCATTTCTTCTACCGTTCTGGCTCCTCCAAAATACGGTCATGCTAACTTCTTGGAACGGTAACAGCATTAAAGAAGGTGTATGTCAGTACCCGTTTAAAATAACTTACAGGGACTGTCAGATGGTATTGAAGGTGTAGCTTCTTTTATGCAGTGTGATGGAGGATCATCATTAGTTTGAGATAGTAACCATACAGAGGGTATGCACAGTTTAACACAGGAAATGGGTAGTGACCAAATTTCAAAATAAAAAATGAGTCAGAATAAAGCAGACTGAGTTCATCTAGCTCATGTTTTAAACGTAGAGAGGTAGAGGGGAAATTCTCTTGTAGACTTTCTAATAAACCTGCATAATTTTTATAGAAGTTCTGAGATTATCCAGGTTTCAATAGAGCATAAGTTTTTGTTAGGTAAATAATTAGATTTTATAAAAACTGCTTTGAGAAAAATGCTTACCCTAAAAATAAAAGAATATTAAAACACTACGTAATTGGAAACTTGTAATTGTCCACACAACATAAAATATGAAGTCAGCTTGAACTTTAGGAAAAAATAGTTACTTGGTTGGCAAGAATTTAATAAATTGATCAACTGTTTTGTTGTTTAGAAATGGCCTTGGTGATTTGTTAAACTGTACAGAGTGAAAGGCATTGTTAAGCTGTTAAGTCTTGTTAACTTTTAGAGACTGACCTCTCTCATCACAAATCTTGGAACATATTTACTATACTTAAAATAACCACTGTCTAATTTTTCATATAATAGTCCAGGCATGTGACAATATGAAATATCTGATAGAAATATCGTTGGGAATTAAATAACTATTTTTGTGCTTTCTGCCAGCTTTCCTAGTTTATAAGGCAGCCAGTTCAGAATTGCTTCATTGATAATTTTCTTAGAGGTATCAAGATCTTTGTTTTTCATAGAGCCTAGTATGTCAGATGTGAATATAACAAGATTGGGAAGAGTTGTAGGAGTAATTTAGCTTTAAAAGAATGAAAATACTTTAGAAAAAAATGCATAGGTAATTTTTAAACATTGATCTCTTGTATCTGATAGTGGTTGTGTGTCCTTAAGGTATTTTTTAATGTTGCTGAAACAGCATTCATCTGCTTGAAGCCTATAATAATGAAATGAGAGCTTGTCAAATCTAACCTTGAATGATGATTGTGATACTCACAGGTTTAGTTTTGGAACAGAGGAGAAGTTTGATTAAAGTGAACTAACTTTTTCAGCATCTCCTTTATATATACTTTTACTTGTATTCTCATTTCTCTCAATTATAGAAGTAGGGATTACTATTCATCATGTAAAGAAAAAATTCTAGAGTTACATGACATAATAGCATAACATTCAAGGGAATGACTTTAACTCATGTGTTTCAAAGTGAGATCTGTACTATTTGTATTATGTTTAGCACCTCCCTTTAGCTTCTCTCAGCCTTAATACAGATCTCAAAGTTGATTAAAGGGTAAATGTGGAAGCACCTAGTATAGTCCATGGGGTATAATAGGCGTTTAGTTAAGGGTATTTTGTTGTTGTTGTTTTTACCAAAGATACTTTTGGAAATTGTGTTTCATTTGTAGACTTTGAACTAGAGAGCACAATCCATTTACTACTGTCCTTTCCATCTAAGTTTAGTAAGACAGGTAATGAAGAAGACTCCCCCCTTCTACAGATCAAATGAAAACAATCTTTATATTGGCAGCTACTAAATAAGAACAAAATATATGTCGTTGTAATGGCCTTAGTTCAGAAATTTTCAGAGCATTGGGTTTCAGGACCTGTTTATGCAGTTAAAAATAAGGACCCTCAAGAAGCCTTATTTGCAGGTTTCTATCAATATCAACTTTTACCATTTTAGAAGTTAAACAAGTAAGAATTTTTAAATATTAATTCATAAAATTGCAATAATAGAACAGTTTTATATAAATGTAAATTTCCAGCCAAAGAGAACTGATTTTTCAAAACCCTCCAAAATTGGTGAGAAGAATGGCCATGTTTAACACTTTGCTTGAGTCTCTTTAATATTTGGCTTTAGGAAGGGTAGCTGAATTCTCAATCTTTGTGGTATACTCTTTTGGTTGAAGTATATGAAGAATTGCCAGCTTGACACAATAGCCAGTTGAAAAAGGGAAGAACACTTAATAATCTTTTTAGATAATTATAAAAATTACTTTGATATACCATATCATATCATATAAGCCCAAGCCCCAGAAATAATAGTTTCTTTAAAAAGTTAGTTGCAGCATGGAATCTGAAACCACTTAGTAAACTTCTCACTCTTACATTAAAATCCACTGGTCTGTCTTACACTTGGACATTACTGATTTTGTAACATCATGTGTTGGTCATTTGGAAAATACTAGTTCACTGAGTTACGTAGATCTTCCAGATGCTGGCACACTTGATTATACAGTGAAAATTCACGGTTAGTATCACCATGTAAGTTCATCCGAAAAATCTTAAATATTGGAAGTCTGTCAAGCTCACGGTGGTAGATAGAAGTTTTCCAAAGTTCTTATCTTCACTTTAAAGCTCAGACCTTTATTATCATTAGCAACGAATACTGAAAGTTGTTTTTCTTGAAGCCATAAGCTCACTTTGCTCATTTTTGTGAAAACATCTGCCAGATACTGAATAGCCATAATTTGTCTGTCAGTTGTTCTTTCAAGTAAAAATGATGTTCCATGAAAAAAGTGGCTAGTTCAATTAGCAACTCAAAATGGTCCCACAAATACTTTTTCCTGAGACCGTCCGTCATCTTGCTGCAGGAGTATTCTGTAGAAATGGTTTATGTGTGTTCCCCATTTTATCACAGAATTTTAGAAAGAAAAGGCTTTTTTATTTTTTAATAAAAGTAAATTTTTTTTACTGTTTTATCAAGGACATTCTCAAGCGAGCAGCCTTTTTTCTTTTTAACTGAAATACAGTGACTGCTAATACTGCTTGGTGACATTGCCTTAAATGCTAAAGCACTAGCAGCTTTACCCACTGCAGTGCAGTACAGTGCAAATGTTAACTGAATAAAAACAAGTATTAGTAGTAATTTAAGAAAATAGTTTTGCCCTGTGGACCCTCTGAAAAGGTCTCACTGTCCCCACAGGGGTTTGTTGACCACACTCTGAGAATCATTGTCTTTGTGTATTATTGTAGGTTCTGTTATAGGTGATTGTCGCTTTTAATTGATAAAAGGCTCTTAAAAGGCTTTATAGTATCACAGTTAAATAACATGGACCATGGAGTCACACCTGGATTTGAACCCTAGTTCCTCTGTTCAATGAGAAGGAAATGGCAACCCACTCCAGTATTCTTGCCTGGAGAATCCCATGGACGGAGGAGGCTGCTGGGCTATATAGTCCACCTGGTTGCAAAGAGTCTGACAGGACTGAGCGACTTCCCTTCTACTTCTTCCTCTGTTCAATAGTTACAGAAGTTAACTTAGTATCTTTAAACTATTTAAACACTTAATATTGCAGGCAGAGTAAATGGTGGCTCTATTTCTACCAGCTTGCTTCATCATACATTACATCCAAATGACCCCCCTTCCCCAACTGTGTTCCCTGTCAGAGTAACATTTTGTTTGCAGTTCCTTTCTACCACTGTGCACCATAATTCAAATCACATCACATGAATTGGAGAAGGCTTCTTTTTCCCTTCATTAGCACTCAAGTGAAAGCCCACTTTCTCCTGCATGCTTAGCCAAATTGTCACAAAATTACTAATTTCTGACTTCATTTCTCTAAACCTGTGTTGTAAGTAGGTTTGTAAATACTTCATGTTGATTTTGTTAACTGATGGCCCAAAAAACTAAATTGAACCAGAAAATAGCTCAAATTCACACAATTTGGTACACAAAATGAAAAATGGCTTAAGGCCATAGACATTTGCTGGTACTATAAGATTAGCTTGATTATAAAATGCTAAACTTAAAAAAAAAATAAAATGCTTAAACTTTTCTGTTACTGTTTATTATTAGTATAAAATTTGATTAACTATCACTTTTATCCTCAAGTAATTTACATTCAATTAATGTAAATTAACATTTTCAATAATGGTGTGTTTTGGCAAACCTGAAACTTCTTAATTAACAAAAGTCAGAATCCTAAGATAATGTGGTGTTTCATAATTTGGTGATAGACATTTTTAATATTAGAAAGCAAATTATGTTCTGCTTCAGTTTCCAGTTCTTTAAACGAAAGCTTTAGTTGCCTGGTACTCTTAATACTTGATTCGTGTTTTTATGGCTGCACCACATGCGGAATCTTAGTCCCCCCACCAGGGAATGAACTCGAGCACCCTGCAGTGGAAGCACAGAGTCTTAGCCACTGGACCACCAGGGAACCACCTTGTTTTAGTTTATACAGCATGTCTTTGTGGTTCCTTAAAGTAAATGTTACATAAATTTACTTAAAGTAGTTTTATCTACCTGGTTGTATTATATAACCCTACACTTCTTGCCACCCATTCTGCCTATTTTCCTGTTCCTCTTTAGCCACTTTGAGCTTTTCAGATGGGGGGGGGGAGCAAAATAAAGTTTTGAGATTTTTGAATAATTGTTACATTACTCTAGGTTCTCTAGTAATTATGAAACCCTTTATTTTCTGGCTTTCTTTAGAATAGTGACTTTAAATACCATAAACTCTTTTTCCATGTTGATGTTAAAAGTTAGGTCTGATAGCTTTAGACTGAAAAGGATGGTTTTTTTTTTAATATTCAGAGCCCAGCTTGAATTAGTTTAAGCACAATGAGGGAATCTGGCCCTTAAAAACCAGTAAGTTCAGAACCGTAGCTTACTTTATAAGAGCTCTAATGAAAGTATAGGGAGGACTCTGATCAAGATTTGACTGCATGCTTGTACCTGAATTTAGTGACTGTGGGCAGAGGAATATGGCTTTGTGATTGGCCAGTACCAAGTCATGTGCCACAGGCCAGGTGTGTGGGGGTGTGGGGGGATTGATTGGGAAAGGTGCTGGTGTAGTGGTTTAGTCACTAAAGTCGTGTCTGACTCTTTGCAAGCCCATGGACTGTAGCCCGCCAGGCTCCTCTGTCCATAGGATTTCTTTCTTTTTTTTTTTTTTTTCTTTTTTTAACTGGAGTGAGTTGCCATTTCCTTCTCCAGAGGATCTTCGCTACTCAGGGATCAAACCCGAAGACCCGCATCTCCTACATTGCAGACACATTCTTTACTACTGAGCCACCAGGGAAGCCCCAGTTACACCACAGGTTTCCCTGAAGAATGAGAGGCCTATCTGTTTTAAGAAAAAAGGAAGAAAAGCCTATTGAGGACAAGATTATAAAGCATTGCCATCCAGTATAGATGTAGAATGGTTTCTTATTTTACCTTTGACTTTTATATAGAGGTGTTCACAGGTATAGCTACAGATTTGAGTTCATCTTTTTTTTTACGTAGATGTTTGTAGAAACTATTTGTAGTAGCCTCAAATTGGAAACATCTAAATGCTCATCAGCAGGTTAACGGACAGTCTGTGGTATATACATACAATGGGTTAGCCCATCAATAAAAACAAATGATTGATACAGGCAAAATGTGAATCTAAAAACTATCATACTGAATGAAATAAGCCAGACCAAAAAAGAGTATACACTATAATTTTGACTTCATTTGTTGATCAACTATTTTCTTAAACATCTTATATCAGTGTTCACATTGTTTTGTTATCTTGAATAATTTTTCTCAATTCCCTTTTGTTCACCAGCTTTAAAATAGTAATAGTATTATCTTTAAATTATGAAAAAGCTTATTTAGGACCAATAAACAAATGCAATGTATGATCAACATCATTAAGCTGAAAACCATAATGAGATACCACTTCATACCTACTAGTATAGCTGTAAGCAAAAAGGTAAACAAGCGTTGGTGATGGTGTGGAGAAAGTAGAACCCTCATACACGGCTAATGAGAATGTAAAATGGTTCAGCTACTTTGGAATGCAGTTTGGCAGTTCCTCAAAAAGTTAAGCAGTTAACATGTGACCCAGCAGTTCCACTCCTAGGTATAAACCCAAGAGAATTGAAAACAAGTGTCTGCACGAAAACTTGACCAAGAATGTTTGTAGTAACATTATCTAAAATAGGCAAAACATGGAAACAACCCAAATGTCCATCAACTGATGAATTGATAAACGAAATGTGGTATATGCATACAGTGGAATATTATTCTACCATAAAAAGATTTGAACTACTGCTGCACATTACTATGTGGATGAACCTTGAAAACATTATGGTATCTGAAAGAAGCCAATTAGAAAAAATCACATATTCTGTAATTCCAGTTATATGAAATGTCCAGGATAGGGAAATCCAAAGAGACCAAGTTGATTAGTAGTTGCCAAGTCCTGGGATAAGAGGTAGATGGGGAATGGCTGCTAATAGGCATGGGGCTTTTTGTGGCGAAGAGTATGATCTGGAATTAGATGGTGGTGATTGATGTGGAACTTTGTGAACATACTAAAAACCACTGAATTTTAACATTTTGAATAGTAAATTGTGTCATATGTGGTTTATATCTCAATAAGGTTGTAGCTTAATTAAGAGAAATAAGTAGAAATTACAGCAACTTTCTACTACCTAAGGGTCACAGATGAACTGTTGGCAGCTTTTTCACGTACTTCTTCATCTACTCTTCCCTGAATTGAATTCATTTGTTCAGCAAATATTTATTTAGTTTCTTTGTCTGAGGTTCTGTTGTAAGTGAGGCTTGAGCAATGAGTAACACAGGCTAAATTCCTCTTCTCATGGTTTTTGCATTCTAGCAGGTCACGATTTCTCAGAGCCATGCTCTGAACTGACCCTGTGGGGATATTTAACCACTGTGAGCTAGTGTTGTAGATTCCTTATTTTTCTTTCCTAAACTCAAATTTATAATAAATAATATGCCTCAAATTTGAAGAGAAAGAACATCCTGAATGTTTGCCTTCCAGTAACTCTTCCCTTGAGACTTGTGGAAAAGGTTGCCTTTTAGAATGAGAAGACTTAGGATTGCATCTCATTAACTATATGCCTTTAGGAAAGCTTTATCATAATTTTTTTTTAGCCTCAATTTCTGTAAAATTGAGGGAAATTAATGTAAAATTGATTCTGGGAAAGATTGAAGGCAGAAGAAGAAGAAGAGTGTGACAGAGGATGAAATAGCTGGATGACATCACCGATTCAGTGAACATGTATTTGGGCAAACTCCAGGAGATGGTGAGGGACAGGGGGGCCTGGCACTCTGCAGTCCATGCGGTGGCAAAGAGTTGGACATGACTAGGCAACTGAGCAACAAATCTGTAAAATTAAAGTCTCACTTTAGTGGACACTTAACTTTGATTAAGCTGTTAAGAGTGCGAGGAATACGGAATTCCCTGGCAATTTAATGGTTAGGACTTGATGCTTTTGCTGCTGAGGGCCCGGGTTCAGTCCTTGGTTGGGGAATTATGATTACACAAGCTGCAAGGCACAGCCAAATAAAAAGATAAAAAAGCAAGGAACACCCTATTCAGACTATGTCAAATAAGTATGAGGCATTAGGAAAATTAAGGAAACAGTTTTCACATTATCCAAGATTATTTCAGGTAGGAGTGTCTTGGTAGGAATTCCTGGATCTTTGCTCTGCTGCTCTGCCAGCCACTAATTCAGCTACTAAATTGTATTTTTCCTAGATTCCGACTCTCTTAGTCTTTATGTAACTTTTGTGTTGAATTGCTCAGAGAATCTGCTTACACTAATAAGCTGTGTCCAAACTGAGGCAGGTTGTTTTTACTGCTGGCCTGCTTATGAATTGGCTTTTCCTCTTCACTTCCCCACCTGTCATGTGTGGGGTCGGGGAAGGTGGATGTCACATAAGTAACATCCTTTACTGATTTTGCAGCAACATCCCTGGAAAGAAGTTTCTTTTAGATCTTGTTTTTAAGTTTGGCACTAGTTAATGTCACTTCATTCTTACTCTTCTGTTAACTTTCTACTCACTGTTAAAGTCTTTGGCAAATCATTATTACCTCGTCATTATCTCATTCACAGTGCTTGCCTTATTTTTGCTTTTGCTCTTTTCTAATTCATAATATAACCAGAGTGATTCTTTAAAAATAGATAAATCCAGTCACACTCCCCTACTTGAGTTGCATCCCCCCCGCACTTGGCTTACAGACTCCTTACTGAGACCTAAAGGCCTCGCCACGCGGGGTGCCTGGCTCTCCCTCCACCTCTCTCGGTTTACTGTCTCCCCTGCTGTCCTCCTTCACTTCTTGTGATTTCTCTAACACAGTAACAGTCCTCCCTTCAGCCCTTTTACACGTGCTGTTGTCAGAACGCCCTCCTCACTCCCTTTACCGTCATCCCCTTTCCTTCACCTGCTTGGCTGTTTCTCATCTTTTCAATCTCCCTGAACAAGCTGGTGAAAGTTAAATCCCTCTGTTGTTTTCCTTAAGAATATTTAGCATAATTTGTTAGTGTATTAACTCAGTGTTCATTTCTCCCATCAGACTGTAAGCTCCCTGAGAGAGTGTACCCTGTCTATTTTGTACACTACTCTCTTCTGAATTCTCATCACAGAGCCTGGCATATAACTGGCACTTAAACAGTATTTCTGAAAATCAAATGAAACTTTAAAAACAAAAAGCCATGGACTCTGAAGGTTAAAATTAGTGACTAAATGAAAATTTTTTTTTCAAATCAAGTTAATTTTTTTCTCTTGGAATGGTAATGGCATGGTAATCATAGAAATTGAAATAGGAAAAATAAAATAATCCTCTATAACCTTGCTGCTATTATCTTTTGGAATGTCTTCTTTTTCTTGTGTACATTTTTCAAGTATATTTGGCCTTAACTTGGGTTTGTAGTTGGAATATAGCAAAGTTTTCCAGCCTTGGCACAGTTGGCATCTTCAGCCAGATAATTCTTTGTTGTGGGAAACTTCCCATTGTAGAATATTTAGCAGTATCCCCTGCCTTTGTCCATTTGATGCCAGTAACATATCCATCTGTTCCCTTCCACCTGCAACTTGTAAAACTCAAAATTGTCTCCTAAAATAGCCAAATGTCCCACGAGTGACAAAATCACCCTGGGTGAGAACCACTGGAACGAAGTCTTGTGGGTATAGAATTAACAAAACACTAAGATGGAGCAACCTGGAAAGGAAATTGAGAGGCATACCCATTTACAATAGCATCGAAAGGAATACATTGCTTAGGAATAAAACTAACCAGTGAGAAGCAAAACTTTTACCTGGGAAACTGTAAAATGTTGCTGAAAGAAATTAAAGAGGACACAAATAGAGACATAACTGTGTTCATGGATTAGAAGACTTATTATTGTTAAATGTCAGTACTACCCAGAGTGATCTACAGATTTAATGCAATCTACAGATTTAATGTGATCTCCAGCAAAATCTCAATGGTGTTATTTGTAGAAAAAGCCATCTTAAAATTTATATGGAATCTAATGGGCCTAAATACCCAGAAATAATCTTGGAAAAAAAGGAGATAAAGTTGGAGATGTCATACTTCTTGGTTTTAAAACTTAGTATTATACAATGTTACAGTAATGAAAACTGTGGTATTTGCACAGAATTAGGCATATAGACTAGTGGAATAGAATGGGGAGCCCAAAAATAACCCTTGCATATATGGGCACATGATTTTTGGTGAGGGTATCAAGATCATTCAGTGGACATTCAAAAGACAGTCTTTTCAACAAATGGTGCTGAGAAAATCTGATATCCACAAGCAAAAGAATGAAGTGGGACAGTCGCCTAACACCATATACAAAAAGTAACTCAAAATGTATCAAGGGCATAAAAATATAAGACAAAACCATAAACTGTTAGAAAAAAACATAACGACAAAGGCCTCGTGACATGGATTTAGCAATAATTTCTTGGATATGACACCAAAGGCAGAGGTAACAAAAGAGAAAATAGATAAATTGGACTACATAAAACTTGAAGATTTCTGTACATAGAAGGACCTGGTCAACATAGTGAAAAGGCAGCTGGCAGAATGGGAGAAAATATTTGCATATCTAGTATGTAGTTAACATCTTGAATATATAAAGAATTCTTACAACTCAATAATAACAACAAAAAAACTATTTTTAAATGGGCAAAGGATTTGAATAAACATTTCTCCAAGGAAAATAGATACAGATGGCAGTAAAGAATCTGCCTGCCGATGCAGGAGACGCGAGTTTGTTCCCTGGGTCAAAGATCCTCTGGAGAAGAAAATGGCAACCCACTCCAGTATTCTTGCCTGGGAGATCCCATGGACAGAGGAGTCTGGTGGACTGCAGTCCGTGGGGTCACAAAAAGCGTCAGACATGACTTAGCAACTGAACAACAACAAGCATATGAGAAGGTTCTCAGCATTACTAGTTGCTGAGGAAGTGCAGATCAAAATCACAGTGGGATAACCATCTCACGTCCATTAGAATGACTGCTTAAAAAACAAAATAACAAGCATTGATGAAGATGTGGAGAAATTAGTACTCTAGCACACTGTTGGTGAGAATGCAAAATGGTTCAGCAACTGTGGAAAATGATACGCTGCTTCCTCAAAAAATTAAAAATAGGATGACCATATGACCTAGCAGTTCCACCTCTGGGTTGGGAATATACCCAAAAGAATTGAAAAAGACTTGAAAGAGATATCTGTACACTTGATATCTATATCTGTACACTTAAACTATCTGTAGCAGCATTATTTATAGTAATCAAAACATAGAAGCAAACGAAGTGTTCTTCAGTGGGTGAATGGACAAATAAAATGTGGTATACGCCTACAATGAAATATTCTGACCTAAGAAGAAAGAAAATTCTGGCACATGTTACAATGTGGATAAAACTTGAGGCCATTATGCTCAGTCACAAAGAGCAAATATTAATATAATTCCACTTATATTAGGTAAAAGGTGGAGAAGCTCTATATAGTCAGCAGAAACAAGACTGGGAGCTGACTGGCTCAGATCATGAACTCCTTATTGCCAAATTCAGACTTAAATTGAAGAAAGTAGGGAAAACCACTAGACCATTCAGGTATGACCTAAATCAAATCCCTAACGATTACACAGTGGAAGTGACAAATAGTTTCAAGGGACTAGATTCAAGGGACTAGATCTGATAGAATGCCTGATGAACTATGGACGGAGGTTTGTGTCATTGTACAGGAGACAGGGAGCAAGACCATCCCCAAGAAAAAGAAATGCAAAAAAGGCAAAATGGCTGTCTGAGGAGGCTTTACAAATAGCTGTGAAAAGCAAAAGGAGGAAAGGAAAGATATACCCATTTGAATGCAGAGTTCCAAAGAATACCAAGGAGAGATAAGAAAGCCTTCCTCAGTGCGAAGAAATAGAGGAAAACAATAGAAAAGGAAAGACTAAGCGATCTCTTCAAGAAAATGAGAGATACCAAGGGAACATTTCATGCAAAGATGGGCTCAATAAAGGACAGAAATGGTATGGACCTAACAGAAGCAAAAGATATTAGGAAAAGGTGGCAAGAATGCACAGAAGAACAATACAAAAAAGATCTTCACAACCCAGGTAATCATGATGGTGTGATCATTCTCTTAGAGCCAGACATCCTGGAATGCAAAATCAAGTGGGCCTTAGGAAGCATCACTACGAACAAAGCTAGTAGAGGTGATAGAATTCAAGTTGAGCTATTTCATATCCTAAAAGATGATGCTGTGAAAGTGTTGCACTCTATATGCCAGCAAATTTTGAAAACTCAGCAGTGGCCACAGGACTGGAAAATGTCAGTTTTCATTCCAGTCCCAAAGAAAGGCAATGCCAAAGAATGTTCAAACTACCCCATAATTGCACTCATCTCACACACTAGTAAAGTAATGCTCAAAATTCTGCAAACCAGACTTCAACAGTACATGAACTATGCACTTCCAGATGTTCAAGCTGGTTTTTAAAAAGGCAGAGGAACTAGAGATCAAATTGTCGGCATCCGTTGGATCATCAGAAAAGCAAGCAAGTTCCAGAAAAACATCTACTTCTGCTTTATTGACTGTGCCAAAGCCTTTGACTGTGTGGATCACCACAAACTGTGGAAGATTCTTTAAGAGATGGGAATACCAGACCACCTGACCTGCCTCTTGAGAAATCTCTGTGCAGGTCAGGAAGCAACAGTTAGAACTAGACATGGAACAACAGATTAGTTCCAAATTGGGAAAGGAGTACGTCAAGGCTGTATATTGTCACCCTACTTGTTTAACTTATATGCAGAGTACATCATGAGAAACGCTGGGTTGGAGGAAGCAGAAGCTTGAATCAAGATTGCCAGGAGAAATACCAATAACCTCAGATATACAGATGATACCACCCTTATGGCAGAAAGCAAAGAAGAACTAAAGAGCCTCTTGATGAAAGGGAAAGAGGAGAGTGAAAAAGGTGGCTTAAAACTCAGCGTTCAGAAAAGTGACATCATGGCATCTGGTCCCATCACTTCATTTCAAATAGACGGGGAAACATTGTAAACAGTTCCAGATTTTATTTTTTGGGGCTCCAAAATCACTTCAGATGGTGACTGCAGCCATGAAATTAAAAGACACTTGATCCTGGGAAGCAAAGTCATGACAACCCAGATAGCATATTAAAAAGCAGAGACACTACTTTTGCCAAAAAAGGTCTACAAAGTCATGACAACCCAGATAGCATATTAAAAAGCAGAGACACTACTTTTGCCAAAAAAGGTCTGTCTAGTCAAAGCTATGGTTTTTCCAGTAGTCATGTATGGATGTGAGAGTTGGAGTATAAAGATAGCTGAACGCTGAAGAATTGATATTTTTGAACTGTGGTGTTGGAGGAGACTTAATCTTAAGAGTCCCTTGGACTGCAAGGAGATCCAACCATTCCATCCTAAAGGAAATCATTCTTGAATATTCATTGGAAGGATTGATGTTGAAGCTGAAACTCCAGTAATTTGGCCACCTGATGCGAAGAACTGACTCATTTGAAAAGACCCTGATGATGGGAAAAATTGAAGGCAGAAGAGAAGGGGACGACAGAGGATGAGATGGTTGGATGGCATCACCGACTCAATGGACATGAGATTTGGGGAAAACTCCGGGAGTTGGTGATGGACAGGGAGGCCTGGCGTGCTGTAATTCATGGGGTCGCAAAGAGTCTGACTCAGCTGAGTGACTGAAGTGAACTGAACTGAATAATAGCAAAATTCATAGAAACAGAAAGTAACAATGGTTGCTGGGGAAAAGGGGAAATAGGGAATTGCTGTTTAGTAGGTATGGAAATAAGAAAATGAAAGTCGCTCAGTCATGTTTGACTCTGCTACCCCTTGGATTATACAGTTCATGGAGATCTCCAGGCCTGAATAGTGGAATGGGTAGCCTTTCTGTTCTCCAGGGGCACTTCCCAACCCAGATATGGAGTTTTAATTAAAAAGTGGGTATGATAGTAAATTTTGTGTCGTGTATATTGTAAGTTTAAAAGAAGAAAAGAAAAAACACTTGACAACAGATGTTAGGATGTTGAGCAGGGGGATCTCTCATTCATTTCTGGTGGGAATACAAATTGGTACAGTCACATTGAAAGACAGTTTGGCAGGGTGTCTTACAAAACTGAACATAACTCTTGCCATATAATTCATTAATCATACTGGTATTTATACAAATGAAGGTAAGTAACTGATACATCCAGACAGTGGAATATTATTCAGCATTAAGAAAAAATGTTCTACCAAGCTATGAAAAAACATGGAGGAAGCTTAAATGTATACTATTAAATGAAAGATGCCAGTCTAAAAGGGTCACCTGTTGTATCATTCCAACTATGTTACATTCTGGAAAAGGCAAAACTGTAGAGACAGTAAAAGATGAGTCTTTCCAGAGATTATAGGCAGAGTAGAGAGCATTTTTAGGACAGTGAAACGAATCTGTATGGTACTGTAATAATGATGCATGCATGCTCAGTCACCTCAGACATTTCTTTTTTTTTTTTTAATTTTTTATTAGTTGGAGGCTAGTTACTTTACATCATTACAGTAGTTTTTGTTATACATTGATATGAATTAGCCATGGATTTACATGTACTCCCCATCCCAGTCCCCCCTCCCACCTCCCTCTCCACCCGATCCCTCTGGGTCTTCCCAGTGCACCAGGCCCGAGCACTTGTCTCATGTACCCAACCTGAGCTGGTTATCCATTTCACCCTAGATAATATACATGTTTCAATGCTGTTCTCCTGAAACATCCCACCCTCGCCTTCTCCCAGAGTCCACAAGTCTGTTCCATACATCTGAGTCTCTTTTTCTGTTTTGCATATAGGGTTATCGTTACCATCTTTCTAAAGTCCATATATATGTGTTAGTATACTGTAATGGTCTTTATCTTTCTGGCTTACTTCGCTCTGTATAATGGGCTCCAGTTTCATCCATCTCATTAGAACTGATTCAAATGAATTCTTTTTAATGGCTGAGTAATATTCCATGGTGTATATGTACCACAGCTTCCTCATCCATTCGTCTGCTGATGGGCATCTGGGTTGCTTCCATGTCCTGGCTATTATAAACAGTGCTGCGATGAACATTGGGGTGCATGTGTCTCTTTCAGATCTGGTTTCCTCGGTGTGTATGCCCAGAAGTGGGATTGCTGGGTCATACGGCAGTTCTATTTCCAGCTTTTTAAGAAATCTCCATACTGTTTTCTATAGTGGCTGTACTAATTTGCATTCCTACCAACAGTGTAAGAGGGTTCCCTTTTCTCCACACCCTCTCCAGCATTTATTGTTTGTAGACTTTTGGATAGCAGCCATCCTGACTGGCGTATAATGGTACCTCATTGTGGTTTTGATTTGCATTTCTCTGATAATGAGTGATGTTGAGCATCTTTTCATGTGTTTGTTAGCCATCTGTATGTCTTCCTTGGAGAAATGTCTGTTGAGTTCTTTGGCCCATTTTTTGATTGGGTCATTTATTTTTCTGGAGTTGGGCTGGAGGAGTTGCTTGTATATTTTTGAGATTAATCCTTTGTCTGTTGCTTCATTTGCTATTATTTTCTCCCAATCTGAGGGCTGTCTTTTCACCTTGCTTATAGTTTCCTTTGTTGTGCAAAAGCTTTTAAGTTTCATTAGGTCCCATTTGTTTATTTTTGCTTTTATTTCTGAAATTCTGGGATGTGGGTCATAGAGGATTCTGCTGTGATTTATGTCGGAGAGTGTTTTGCCTATGTTCTCCTCTAGGAGTTTGATAGTTTCTGGTCTTACATTTAGATCTTTAATCCATTTTGAGTTTATTTTTGTGTATGGTGTTAGAAAGTGTTCTAGTTTCATTCTTTCACAGGTGGTTGACCAGTTTTCCCAGCACCACTTGTTAAAGAGGTTATCTTTTTTCCATTGTATATCCTTGCCTCCTTTGTCGAAGATAAGGTGAGCATAGGTTCGTGGACTTATCTCTGGGCTTTCTATTCTGTTCCATTGATCTATATTTCTGTCTTTGTGCCAGTACCATACTCTCTTGATGACTGTGGCTTTGTAGTAGAGCACCTCAGACATTTCTGACTGTGACCCTGTGTCCATGGGATTCTTCAGGTAGGAATACTGGAGTGAGTTGGCATTTTCTTCTCCAGGGGATCTTTCCGACCCAGGGATCAAACCCGGGTCTCTCCTCTCCTGCATAGGCAAGCGGGTTCTTGGCACTAGCGCCACCTGAGCGGATACATGTTATTTTACATTTGCCAAAACTTGTAGAATGTGCCCTAATGTCAACTATGAATTTTGGGTGATAGTGATGTGTCTTAGATTCATCATTTGTAACAAAGGTGTCAAGCTGGTTCAGGATGTTAATAGTGGAAGAAGGGCTAGGAATACATGAGAACTCTGAACTTTCTGTGGACTTGAAACTGCTCTAATGTTTATTTTTCAAAGAAAGTATATATAGGAACTTCCTGACAGTTCAGTGCTTAGGAGTTTGCCTTCCAGTGCAGGGAGTGTGGGTTTGATCCCTGGTCTGGGAGCTAAGATCCCACATGCCTGAAGGCCAAGAAGCTGAAACATAAAACAGAAGCAATATTGCAACATTCAATAAAGAATTTCTAAAAGATTCACATCAGAAATATATTTTAAAAATATATGTATGGCATGACATTATCCATATTAAAATGTTAAGTATATAAAGCTTTAACAGATGTATTGATACACAGTCAAAACACCCATGAGAATTCAGAAAAATGGTTGTTTCTGGCAAGGCAAAAGGGAAGGTTAGGGTTGAGGTTGGAGTGCGATTTTAGCAATATCTGTAACACTCTGAAATTTTTATTTCTTTTAAAAAATGAAGCAAATAGAGCAAAATAGTGACATTTATTGATACATGAGTGTTTTACAATTTTCTTTTTTGTATATTTGACTTTTTTTTTAATGACTTCATTCTTATAGAAGTGACTAATTTGGGAATATATGTTAAAATGTAGTCTACTTCATTGACTGCATTGATAGAGGAGGAACCATTATTTACACAAATTTAGTATTTTCTTGAAATACTGTGACCTACTCAGAAATGAGACTGCCTGCAGAGTGACTTGAGAGAACAAGGATGGGCTAGAGAATGAGGTTTATTTTCATTTGAAGAAATCTCTGTTTTGTAGATACCAGAACTCACCTTTAAAAGTTCTGTAACTTACATACAGTACTATAGCACAGTAAAGGAGATGTGGATTAGAAGCTTTGATTCTTGGGTAGTGTTTTTTACCTTTTTAAGTTCCCAGAAATGGCAATAACTGGTTAACAGGAACAGACCAGAATTCATAGTAGATTTGGAGTGCAGGTTTCTATGATGTTGAGCCATATTACAAAGTAAATATACAGTAATCTGATGGTTTTCAGTCATCATCTTATTTTCCCTAAAACCAGCATTTGACATAGTTAGTTGTGTATGCGTCCTTGAAAAAATAATTTTTTTACTTGATTCCAGGTTTGCACAGATTCCTATTGCCGTCTGTCTCACTGAGTCTTAGTCTTCTATCCCTTAGAGTGCCTGCAGTTGTGTTCATTCCATAGATAATTATCAGATCACCTAGTTTTAAATACAGTTTATACACAGCCAGCTTTATAAGTTGATGTTTTTAGTCCTAACTTCTTCCTTGAATCCTCAGCTCAACTGACTGCTTAATGTCTCATTTTGATTCATTATAAGCATATTCAGCTTAGCATTTTCAAAAGTGATATTACCCTCTAAACCTGCTCATCATTCAGTCTGCCCTATCTCAGTAAATGGTAGTTCCATCTTTGGCTTACTTGGACCAGAAACTTTCCAGCTCTTACTGCTTCCTCTCTTCCCAGTCTTATCCATCCCATTAATTAGCAAATTTTGTAGGTTCAGTCAGTAGAACCCACATCTCCTGATCTCCACTGCTCTGCTCCAAACTGTCATCTTTTATTGAAATTCTGTAGCTATGGTGTATTCCCAATGCAGTAGCTGGAATGATTCTCTTCCTGTCAGTATGTCTCCCTTTGCTCAAAATCCATCAGTGACTTGCTGCCTTACTAAGTAAATGCCAAAATCTTTACAGTGGCCACCATTTCCTGCTCCTTAATTCATTGTATATCAGCCAGCTGGACTCTTTGCTTTTCTTTCTTCTCGTGTCTGGTCGTTTTTTATTTGCTAATTCCTCTGCCTTGAATACTTTCTGCCAAATTACCCACATGGCTTGCTCAGTCATCTTAAGGTCTTTACTTAAAAATATCCCCCTTCTTGACTTTATATTTTTTCTCTGTAATATTTTTCACTGTCTAACATACTATATATTTTTATTTATTGTCTTTCCCCACGCTAGGTTCCATGAAGACGAGATTTGTGTCCTTTTCTTCCCTGCTGTGTCCTTAACGCTGAAAACAGTTTGTGGTACATAGTGATCAGTAAACATTTGTTGAGTGAATGACTGGCTTTCTGTGTAGATGTACACATCTGTTTAGTATGTGAACATAATTAGAGTTAATGTTTCTCAAATGATGTTTTAATGGAGTAATTCAGTGATTTGCCTTTCAGTGAAGTTTTTCTGTTGGCAGTGTGAAAATCTTTGAACTTCAGTTCACAAAGAAAAATTACTATTTTGAAAACACTGAGGAAAAAGAAGGAAAAGTAGCTTATTTGAAGAGAGATGCCACAGAAGCAGACCTAGAATGAAAAAGTAGTATGATCTAGTGTAAAGAACGTTGGTCTGAGACCAGGATTATCTGAGCCTTGGACAGGTTGTTGTATAAAATGAGACAGTTGATTTCTATTTTTTCCAGTTGCAAAATCCTGTAATGCTTTTGTGTAGATTTTTCTGTAACAAAACCATTTCTTTGATTATGTTCATATGCTATACATACAAGGAAAATATTCCTTAATCTCTTATATCTCTCATATTTTATTTTAATCAGATGCTGTTTTGTAAGTGGAAAAAACTAATTGATTTTCTCATCTGAGAATGCAACAAATAAGCAGAGAGAGCAGATTTAACTCATCAGTGTGTTAAGCTTGGGCTCTGTTGACTTCCTTAACTTGGTTGAATCTTGTTTAGATTCCTGTTCATCATAATTTTTTCCAATGTCTTTGCCATATGTTAAGTTTTCTTCAGCCTGTCAGTCACTTCCTGAAATTGTATTTCTCCTATAAAGTACTCAAAACCTTTGAAGAGAGATGATCGTTCTTGCCAGGATTTGATCAGTCTCATTATAAAAGAGAAGGGAGTACTTTCCCTTTTGCTGTGTAAAATTTGAATATGTATTTGTTTGGTATAATAACAGGTTTCTCTCTGCATTGTCCTTAATCACTTTCTGTGTGATTCTGAAAGTTTACCTTGCAGTATTTCCCATCTTTTGAGAGGGTTGTTTTTGTGTGTCTCACCAAACTTGTCATTTCTTAACCTTTTTTCTTTCACTACCAAACATGGGACTAGCAGCCATATACTAATAAAGTAGTTTAGTCATAATACAGTAACCCATCTTGGGAGAAGACATGGATGTGTTCGTATGTTTTCTCTTCTGCTGTGTGTGTGTGCACACAGCTCTTGTACACGATGTTGTGCTTAGTTGCTCAGTCGTGTCCAATTCTTTGTGACCCCGTGGACTGTAACCCACCAGGCTCCTCTGTCCATGGGATTTTCCAGGCAGAAATATTGGAGTGAGTTGCCATGCCATCCTCCAGGGAATCTTCCCAACCCGTGGATTGAACCCAGGTCTCCGTTATTGCAGTCGGATTCTTTACCATCTGAGTCACCAGGGAAGCCCCTTGTACAAGATCAGTTCAGTTCAGTTACTCATTCATGTCTGACTCTTTTGCTTCCCCATGGACTGCAGCATGCCAGGCTTCCCTGTCCATCACCAACTCCTTGAACTCACTCAAACTCATGTCCATTGAGTCGGCGATGCCATCCAACCATCTCATCCTCCATCATCCCCTTCTCCTCCTGCCCTCAATCTTTCCCAGCATCAGGGTCTTTTCCAGTGAGTCAGTTCTTTGCATCAGGTGGCCAAAGCATTGGAGTTTCAGCTTCAACATCAGTCCTTCCAATGAATATTCAGGACTGATTTCTATTAGGATGGACTGGGTCAAGAGCCTTCTCCAACACCACAGTTCAAAAGCATCAATTTTTTGGTGCTCAGCTTTCCTTACAGTCCAACTCTCACATCCATACATGACCACTGGAAGAACCATAGCCTTGACTAGACAGACCTTTGTTGGCAAAGTAATGTCTCTGTTTTTTAATATGCTGTCTAGGTTGGTCATAGCTTTCTTCCAAGGAGCAAGTGTCTTTTAATTTCATGGCTGCAGTCACCACCTGCAGTGATTTTGGAGCCCCCCAAAATGAAGTCTGTCACTGTTTCATTGTTTCCCCCTCTATTTGTCATGAAGTGATGGGACCAGATGCCATGATCTTAGTTTTCTGAATGTTGAGTTTTAAGCCAACTTTTTCACTCTCCTCTTTCACTTTCATCAAGAGGCTCTTTAGTTCTTCTTTGCTTTCTGCCATAAGGGTGGTGTCATCTGTGTATCTGAGGTTACTGATACTTCTCCCAGCAATCTTGATTCCAGCTTGTGCTTCATCCAGTCCAGCATTTCTCATGATGTACTCTGCATATTAATTAAATAAGCACAATGACAGTATACTCCTTTCCCGATTTGGAACCAGTCAGTTGTTCCATGTCCAGTTCTAACTTTGCTTCTTGACCTGCATATAGATTTCTCAGGAGTGAGGTCAGGTGGTCTGCTATTCCCATCTCTTGAAGAATTTTCCACAGTTTGTTGTGATCTACACAGTCAAAGGCTTTGGTGTAGTCAATAAAGCAGAAGTAGATGTTTTTCTGGAACTCTCTTGCTTTTTCAGTGATCCAACAGACTTTGGCAATTTGATCAAGTGAATTTGATTCACTTGTACAAGATAGGTGAATATAGAAAACTTCAGAAATTCAATTTTTTTTGCATTTTTCTTACCTTTATTTTCTAACTTTTCCAAATATAATTTTTGAACTTAATCTATTTCCTTATTGTTTAAATATTGAGTAAATAATGAAACTCTAATGTCTTTCCTTAGAGTTAACAACTGTTAATGGTTTCTTACATTTTTGTGAATTTTTAAAAAAAACTTACATTCATGTACTAATAAATTTCAATGCTTATAATTTAGATGTGGATCATTTTAAAGCATAGTATCTGTAGGTTGGAATTGTTTCTTAAAACTGCTCCTAAAGCTTGCCAAGGTTTCATCTGGCCTCCTACTGTGAATTTACTTATAAACTTCTCTTGTACTGAATCTGCATTCATCTTTATACTTGCCAGAGATAAGAACTTGAGTCTGCTTGTGAGGACTTTTGCCTATCACTAGTAGTGCTAATTAGAACTTTTCTCTCATACTGCTGCTATTATTTATCACTGAGAAGTAAGTCCACAGTTAGAGCAAGCATTTAGTGTTAAGCATTTAACTTTTCATTGTGAAGTTGAAATTTGTTTGCTGGCAAATAAATAAGCACCATAATGACTGCTACTGCAGAGATCAACAGGTGGAGGTGAGAGGAGGAGAAATAGGTAAAGAATGGAAGACAGATTTTTTAATAGTTATTTTTATCTTTCACATTCAATTTACTGCATTTATTGGGTTAAAGAGCTGTTGTCTTTACTGAGTATGTTTAGGATGTGATGGTTATTGAGGTTGAAAACCCTAGTAACTCACTTTTCCTTGAAATGTTTTGTAGGTCAGCTTTTCATGTCATGACTGATTTGATTTCTTGCCTACCTTTCTGTTCCTGGCTTCTCATGTTCTTCAACAGATCCTGCACATGACATTTTTTTGCATCTCTGTTTTTGTATATGCTGTATTTTCTACCTGAAATGCTTGTCTCTAGTCACATTTCCATTCAATCTTCAAGATTCCGCTTATATTTCATCTTTATTACATAGTCTCCCTGCTGCTAAGATCAGTTGGCGTGTTATAACACGTAGAATATATTTAAATGAATAAAGTCAAGTAACCTGTTTGGAATGGTGTTTGGCACCCAGTGTTTGCTAAATGTTAGGCCTTATTACTATTATATTTATCTGCCATAAGAGTACTAGCTTCGTAAGGCCATGGATATGCTGTGTCCAGTCCATCTACTGCTTGGCATATAGGTGATTAATAAATATTTGGATGGTTGAATGTATGCTTTTTGGCATACATTTGGCTTTAAGTGGTAGAACAGTAGAATCCATGTTGGAGGGATGTGTATGTGTTTAACTTTTTAAAAACTACTGTGATATAGCTTACTTTGCATAAATCTCATCCATTTTAGGTGTACAATTTAATTATTTTTAGCAAATTTTCAGAGTTGTGCTGACTACCACAATCCCGTTTTAAAATATATTTCATCTCTTGACAAAATATCTTATGCTGATAAGTTTTTTTATTATTTTTCTTTTTTGTGCTATTACCTAACTGTCAATATTCCTAGGGTAAAAATGACAGGCTAGATGACATAAAGTCAATGTATTATATTCCTTATCTCTTGAATGACTAACTTTAGAATTTTCTTTAAACATTTAAGTTTCATACAGTATGTTGTTATATTACCGTTATCTTAGATTACTAGTTTTTAAAGAAAACTCTACATTGATAAAGGTGACTTAGAAATTAAATAGCCATAAATTAGAAAGAAAGTACTGTACCCTACACCCCATTAGAGCAGAGAAAGTACTTAATCCCTAGAGCCTAGCTCAGTGATGGACATGAAGTAATTATTTGTTAATTTTAAGAACCACATTCCTTCTAAGTGGAAGTCCTGTGTTCTGTAAGATTCATCTGCTTGAATTTTTTGGCAATTTCTTGTCCCCTTTTGCCTGAATTTAAAACTTTGAAGCTGTATTACAAGCAAAGAAACACAGAAATTCTGGGTGATAAGACCAGCCTGAACCCTACTCTTTGTTGGGGGAGGAGGGGTGGAGGCAGGCACCCTCTACAGCTTTTGTCCTTTAGATAGTCTTTGGCCTATAAATAAGCCTTTGGCCAGTTTGGCAGCCTTTTGGAATTCTGATTGACAGCTTACTGCATCAGTGTAAATCATGTGACTCCATAACTATTATGTTTGGAGTGTGTAGTGTGTAAAAAACTGCTCTTTAGAATAAGTTAAAATTTAGAAAAAAAAACCTTATGTATCCCTTTCATGAGACCTCAGGGAAAAAAATCCTTGATTTGAGATGGGATTATGATTTGAAAATGTTTAAATATCTAATACTACTTTTAAGACATTTGTTTTTTGCAGTAAAGAAAAAAGAGTAAATGCTACCAGGCTGGCATATAGGATGTCTTTCTACTATTTCATTCAGTCGTCTCTTTACCTCAATCTTTCTCTTAAATAAAAAAATCTTTTTTGCTTTATTATAAAAAAGATGGCCACTTCTCTTATTTTGTATGTTTCTATGGCTAGTAATAACCCAAAGCTTATGTCACAATTGTAGTACTAGATTAGTTTGATAAATCCTTTAGTAGTGGTTCAAATGATCAGAAACTCTAAATTTAATAAATAAGATTAAAATGAGGGGAAATTTTGTGTGTATATAGTAGTTGTTTAGGATTTATTAGTAGTTGCTTTATTAAAAAGAAGTTACAGCCCATTGATGGTACCTTAATCCCACTTCTTTAAATGGGATGAGAAACCAGACTAGAAACAATCTCTGTCCCTCAGAAGTCTGCCTTTTACCTGACAAACCTTAGTACATTTTGCAGGTTTTATTTTCTGTGTGTGAGACATAGGACATTGTTTTTTGTTACTGTTTAGTTGAGTTGCTTATTGTTTTAGTATTAAGCCCATTGTCTTGATAGTGGTGCTTCTGCTTTAGAATGAGCCATTGGCTCTGAGAACTGGCTTGAACTCCATTGACTTGTGAGAGGCGGTATCGCTTCGTGGTTAATTGACCATGTCTGAGACTAAATTCGGGGCCTCCCTGGTGGCTCAGGAGGTAAAGGAGCCTTTACTGCCTGCAGCGCAGGAAACACGGGTTCTGCCCCTGGGTCGGGAAGATCCCCTGGAGAAGGAAATGACTTCCCCACTCCAGTATTTTTGCCTGGAGAATCACATAGACAGAGCCTGGCAGGCTGAAGCCCATGGGTCAAAAAGAGTCAGACACAGTTGAGCGACTCAGCATGCACACACGCTCTAAATTGTAATACTGGGTGTCACACTTCTAGCCATGTAGCCTTGGCCAAGTAATTTAACTTTTCTAAGCCTCAGTTTCCTTATTTGCCAAAAGAAAGAAAGATTTCTTCTTCTAACCTCTGAAGGCTGTAATGATTGAACTATGGTGAATATTGAAACTCTTATTATAGTATTTGGCTTATTGTTTTTACTCATTTGCAGCATACTGTACAATACTAATATTTATTAGTATTTTCAGTTGTCATATTTTTAAATTCCATAGCTTTACCAAAGCTCAAATGATCACTTAAACAAAGATGGGATAAATTGATTTGGTCAAAAATTTAGGTAAAGATTTCCACACATGTAAGATCAGCACATTTTGAGAAGAAGTAATATTTATTCCTCATGTTATTCCTTATATATAGAACTTATATTCTCATGGAGGAAGGGGACAATAAGCAAATAAAGTCTTACATAGTGTATTAAAATGTTGTAAGTGTTATGGAGAAAAATAAGAGAAGCCCAGTACCCAGATATATCGATGTATAGCTGCTGGATAGTTAGGAAGAGGAAGATCTCATCATGGAGGTGACATTTGAAACACTCGAAGATGAGTGAACACTGCAAATACTGAGGGAAGAGCATTACAGCCTGAGGATGTAACAGGAGCAATAATAAATGCCTTAATATGTACACCATTGCCAGAAATTTTATGTACTTTATATGTGTTCATTTAATCCTTAAAGTAATTCTATGATATAGGTATTTTTGTTACTGTTCTTCAGTTGCTAAATCATATCCAACTTGTGATCCCATGGACTGTAGCCTGCCAGGCTCCTCTCTCCATGAGGTTTCATAGGCAAGAATACTAGAGTGGATTGCCATTTTCTTCTCACAGGAATCTTCCCGACCTAGGGATTAAACCCTCGTCTCCTGCATTGGTAGGTGGGTTCTGTACCACTGAGCTACCATGGAAGCCCATAGGTGGTTTTTTTGTGTGTTTGTTTAATCCCCGTTGTATAGATGAGGAAACAGGCATGGTAACAAGTATTATGGCTGAAAATTAAACCCAACCAGTTTATTTCTAGAGTCCATTTTCTTAGTAGTTGCTATATGGTGTGTTAGAAAATACCTTGAAGAGAAAATTTCCAATGTGTTAGAGGAATAGTAAAGTTAGTGAGGATACAGCAGAATGGATGGAGAAAATCATAGTTGAGATCTAGGAGATGGTAACCAGGGAGGGGATGAGGTGGGAAGACTGAAGCTGTTTTACTCCAAAGTGGAAAACCATTGGGTGGTTTTGAAGAGGGGAGTAAATTGATCTGATTTACTTTTTAGAAAGGGTATCTTTACTGAAAGGGTTTTAAAAAGGGTTTCTTCCCATGAAGTCTATGGGTAGAATAAACCTCCATATTTACTAAAGTTACCTGTGATTTTTGTTCCCACCTATAAAAATCAGAGTTTTGTTGCACAATATCCTGAAATACCATTCATGGTCAGCATTACTTTGAAAGTATAGTAATTATTATGGAACTGCTAGGTTCCATTTAATATGATAATGAAGCATATATATCACAGTTTGTTGTTTCATGTTTTCTATATTTTGGGAACAATTAGTTTAATTGGCTTTTTTTGTAATAGTTATATTTCATTTCTATATTTAAAACCACTATCTGAGTTCCAGAGAATAGCAGGGAGGGATAAGAAAGCCTTAAGTGAACAATGCAAAGAAATAGAGGAAAACAATAGAAAAGGAAAGACTAGAGATCTCTTCAAGAAAATTGGAGTTACCAGGGGAACATTTTCATGCAAAGAGGAGCACAATAAAGGACAGAAATGGCAAGGACCTAACAGAAGAAGATATTAAGAAGAAGTGGCAAGAATACACAGAAGAACTACAGAAAAAAAGGTCTCAGTGACCCAGATAACCACAATGGTGCGGTCACTCAGCTGGAGCCAGGCATCCTGGAGTGTGAGGTCAAGTGGGCCTTAGGAAGCATCACTACAGACAACGCTAGCGGAGGTGACGGAATCCCAGCTGAGCTGCTTTAACTCCTCAAAGATGGTTTGATGACATACTGCACTCAGGATGTCATCCAGTTTTCACTCCAGTCCCAAAGAAGGGCAGCACTGTGTGATTGCACTCACTTGTTAGCAAGATAATGCTCAAAATCCTTCAAGCTAGGCTTCAGCAGTACATGAATCAAGAACTTCAGATGAACAAGCTGGGTTTAGAAAAGGCAGAGGAACTAGAGATCAAATTGCCAACATCTGTTGGGTCATAGAAAAAGCAAGAGAATTCCAGAAAGACATCTACTTCTGTTTCATTGACTCCACAAAAGCCTTTGACTGTGTGGATCACAGCAAACTGTGAGATGGGAATACCATACCACCTGACCTGCCTCCTGCGAAACCTGTATGCAGGTCAGGAAGCAACAGTTAGAACCGGACATGGAACAACAGACTGGTTCATAATTGGGGAAGGAGTATGTCAAGGCTGTATATTGTCACCCTGCTTATTTAACTTCTATGCAGAGTGCATCATGTGAAATGTTGGGCTAGATGAAGCACAAGTTGGCATCAAGATTGCCAGGAGAAATATCAACAACCTCAGATATGCAGGTGACACCACCCTTATGGCAGGAAGCAAAGAGGAACTAAAGAGCCTCTTGATAAGGGTGAAAGAGTGAAATAACTGGCTTAAAACTCAACACTTCAAAAAGCTAAGATCATGGCATCTGGTCCCATCACTTCATGGCAAATAGATGAAGAAGTGATGAAAATAGTGACTGATTTTATTTTCTTGGGCTCCAAAATTACTGGTGACTACAGCCATGAAATTAAGACACTTGCTTCTTGGAAGAAAAGCTATGATAAACCTAGATAGTGTGTTAAAAACCAAAGACATCACTTTGCCAGCAAAGGTCTGTATAGTCAAAGCTGTGGTTTTTCCAGTAGTTGTGTACGGATGTGAGAGTTAGACCATAAAGAAGGCTGAGCACTGAAGAATTGATGCTTTTTAATTGTGGTGCTGAAGAAGACTCTTGAAAGTCTCTTGGACTGCCAAGGAGATCAGACTAGTCAATCCTAAAAGAAATCGGTCCTGAATATCCATTGGAAGTACTGATGCTGAAACTCTTATACTTTGGCCACCTGATGCCAAGATCCAACTCAGAAGAAAAGCCCCTGATGCTGGGAAATACTGAGGGCAGGAGGAGAAGGGGGCAACAGAGAATGAGTTCGTTGGATTGCATCACCAACTCAGTGGCCGTGAATTTGAGCAAATTCCAGGAGACAAGAAAGCCTGGCGCAGTTCATGGGGTCGTAAAGAGTCAGACATGACTTAGCAACTGAGTAACAGCAACAGTTTGAAAAGGTGGCCGTTGATTGCACCAGGCTGCCGAAGAAATCTGTGGCACACAAAAATTAAGACTCCCTGTGAGGATTACTCTGGTTGCTATGACAGTAATGGACTGGAAGAAAGGTGGAGAGCAAGAACAGAAAGAGGGATGCAAGTTAGGAGGCTTTTGCAGTTATCTAGAGGAGAGATAATGGTGAGTTGGATCAGAGAGTGGCAGAGGAAATCATCATATGTAGTTGTATTTCAGATAAGTTTTGATGATTGAACCAATATGATTTGCTAACAAATTGAGTATATAATATGAGAGAAAAGGAAGAATTAGGAATGGCTTTAAGATATAATTTGATCTGTGCAACTGGAAGGATAGAGTTGCCATTTGCTGAAAATCTCTTTGAAATTATTAATAGACCTGGGATATTGGATATATTGCAAATTTTTAAAACTAACATAAGGCTTATAAAAATACAAAAATACTAAGGGTAAAAGAACTCATAAGAGTTCTCATGAGAACTCATGAGAACTAATCTCACCCTCATATGAACCATGTGAGATGGGGTAAAACATATGTTTGTTAAAGATCAAAAGTGTCGGTTTCAGATATGTTTGATGTATTTATTAGACATTCTAAGTATTACTTCATGAATTGCTCTCTCCACTTAATATGTCTTGGCAGGTGCAGTTATTAGAAAGAATGAGGTGGTCCTATACATAATGTGAACTGGTATCGTTTCTGAATGTCTGAATGTTTTACAGTGAACATGTATCCATGTATTAGGTAACTTTAAAGTGAGAAAAACAGGTTAAAAAACAGAATGGTTACAGTATGTGATAGAATAATTATATATGCTCCTTAGGAAGAATAAAATAGATTTGCATATACCATCATGAAAGATCTTCCAGATCTTTAAATAAAATAAATAAAAATAAGGTAAAGAACAGAATAAGTGTATCAGAATCATAATAAACCAAGCTATGTTTATCTTTAAAGAAAGAGGCTGTGAAGGTTTTCTCCCGCTCCCACACCCCCCTTTTTTAATGCAGTTCAGTTTACTAACCTTGTACATATATTCTTTTTAAATAGGGGGTTCATATGGGAGTGAGATTACCTTGTACATATGTTTTTAAATAGGGAATTCTTACAGGGGGTGACATTATGGATTATTCTTTGTACCTTTGTGTTTTTAGTAATTCCTATGTTACAGTTTTAAATTTTAATGATATATCCAATATTATAGTTCCAGTAATAATTTCAAAGAGATTTTCAGTATTTAAGAATGTGAATATGAAATGAAGATAGGAAATCATCATATAATCTTTATTAGGAGTAAAATATGACTTTATGTATATATATGACTAGAGGAAAAGATTAGGGGGTGTACATCGAAATGTTAATAGCAGTTTTCCCTGGGTGATGGAATTTGAGGTGATTTTTTTTAAACAATTCTGTTTAATTTCTTGTAGACTATGAGAAGACAACGAAATGAAGTTGTAGTTGAATTAAGAAAGGTGAGTGTGATTAATACTGTGTACTTTCAAGTATAATTACAGCAGCCATATATAGAGAAATTAGCAAATGCATATGAGTGTCAAGTGCTTAAATGAGCGTTTTTTTTTTTTTTTTTTTCTTTGAAAATGGAGGTATTGACTAAATTTGACAACTGTTGAAATTGACAAGGTGCATTTTGTCAACTATCTAAAATAGAGGTAAACACATTATCTGATGGTTTTTTTCTTCTGTAATTTTAAATGGTTTATAAAAAGTGTATGTCATAGTTATACTTAATAGTTCTGCTATTTACAATAATTGCTCCATAAAAGGAACTTGGCATTTAAAAATTTTATCAACTTCTCAAGTAATAAAGTAGGTTAGTTGAAAATGTATTTGAAAATTTGTCCTGAACATTTTGGTGAAATTCAAGTGGCCCTTAATTTTTGTAAGACATTGTTAATTTTCGTCTGATTTTTGAACTGCCCAACTTTTGCTTTGACTTTGCATTTAGGTAAAGAGAAGCTCCCAGATGATGTATAAAATGGTTCAGTACTTTTAAATAAATATGTATGTTTGGTTCTGGCTTAAACTATACTCTTACCTTTTTTAATCTTTTTTTTTTTTTTTTTAGTTTGTTTTTACATTGTTCACAGTTCATTAAAAATGTAGTGTTTGGATGGGCTCAAATAGGTGTTGTTTATGTGTTTAATTCACAATTTGGTTTAATTGTCTGCATTTGCATTTTACTTTTAAAAGTCACTTTGTATTTTTTGTAGGCACAGGATTGTCTAATTTTTATGTGAAACTACTTAGCTTTTTAAAATTTAACTGAATTTCTGGTTTTTTTTAAGAATAAAAGAGATGAACATCTCTTAAAGAGGAGGAATGTACCACATGAAGATATCTGTGAAGACTCTGACATAGATGGCGATTATAGAGTGGTAAGTTATTGTTATTCTGGTAATTTAAAAATTCTGTGAAAGATTTTTATATAAATACAGAATTACAAGGTAAATTTTTAACTTGATTTTCTCTAACTTTTTCCTAGCAAAATACCTCTCTAGAAGCTATAGTTCAAGTAAGTTGATTTCCCCTCCCCCACCCTCATTCATATTTCTTGAACTTGTCTACTAATTATTGTGTATCTGCATCACAAATTGTTTGGTTTTTTATAGAATGCTTCAAGTGATAACCAAGGAATTCAATTAAGTGCAGTTCAAGCTGCTAGGTAAGTTAAGGACATATTTAACGTTTGTAACTTAGGAGTTCTCTTTTGCATTTTTACTATATAGTAGTCCTGTTATGTTAACTTTGATGACAAACAATAAAAAATAGTCATAGACCTAATGAATTTATTTTAAAAATTATTCTGTAAGATTATTCTCTAATTAAAATTAGCAATTTTCTAATTCACTAATACCTGGAAGCTTTAGTGTACATTTAATATTTGCAAACACTGGAAAAAAGTTGATTTGACATGTTATTGCTATAGACTAATAGAAAAACAGTGTAAAACTTTTCATTCTTTACTGAATAATAGGTTTAACTTTATTAAAAGTGAGATTCTTCAGATTGTGCTTGGGTAGCTGATTCGTCTCACAATTTTCATATTGATCAAATGATAAGTTGAATTAAAGCTTACTACAGCAGTGTACAGGCTGCAAGATGTTAAGATTTAGGGCTACAGAAACTCCTACTTATCATTTCACACATTTCTGTTGTAAAACCTGTGCACTCGTATTTCAAAGAAAAGCCAGAGAAACTTAACCACTGAGACATTTGTATTAATAAATAGCTTGGGGAAGACATGGTTTTATCATAGTACAATATAGTGGTTTCTTTGTTTTTTTATATATATAAGAATAATACCCTATGTTCTAATTATCAGTAGGAAAGAGCCACTTAAGCACGAAATTAACTCATTATAGAATTTTAAAGTGGAAAAGACTTCACGCCTTCATGTAATATCTTATCCAGTGCTTTGAGTCCCTTTTATGTTTATTAGACTTTGCTACTTTTGTATACTCAGTGTAAATGGCCTAGAACAGATAAGGAAATTATAAGATTACAGTGTTGCCCTCTACAGGTTAAAGAACTTATTAGAAAGGTCTTTGTTAATACAGGAAGAAAGTCACAGAAATTATCATATCTCAAATAACAAATTAATGTTAATAGGAAGAATGATTAAGAAATGAATACATTATGCTCACCATTGTCAGCGTTAATTATAATACTGGAGCAGCTCTTCTCAACATGAGTTCTGCAAGATAATGAAAGTCCTAAGGCAGGGTATCTGAAAATACAGTGTGTGGATCCCTAGGAGATCCTGAGATAACTTTAGGCACTGTTATTTTCACAATAATTCTAAAAAAGAATAAGACTTTTATTTGCCTTTTGTTTTTTTAAACTGCAAAATTGCTGGGTAAATTACTGGCACCTTAGCACAAACCAAGACAGTGTCACCAAACTAATGATTGTGTATGTGGTATGTACCATTTTGCAATTGGAGAAAAACCATCATTTCTCTTTAAGAATGTCCTTAGTGAAGTAGTAAAAAAGAAGTTTTCTTTTATCAAATTTGAAAGCTTGATTAACAAAGACTGGGTTAAAGACTGGCTTATTTCCTACTTTGTGTAAAGAATTGTGCCATATATTATGAAAAATACTATGAGGAAGCATGTGGAATAATTGTTGCTCTGTAAGAAGTTTAGAAAGTAATTAGGAAGGCAAAACTATGTAAAAAATAGTGGTGCTCAACAGTAAGTGTAGCTGTATGCCATGTAAATATTCTTGGAATTTAGAGAAAGTAGGTCAGACTGTCAAGAATCTGCCTGCAGTGCAGGAGACCTGGGCTGGAAAGATGCCCTGAAGGAAGGCATGGCAGCCCAGTCCAGTATCCTTGCCTGGAGATCTCCCCACGGACAGAGGAGCCTGGTGGCCCACAGTCCATGGGGTTGCAAAGAGTCAGGCAAAACTGAGCAACTAAGCATACACACACAGGTTGTATAGACAGAGTTTGAATAGACAGAAAAAAGAGCATTCCAAGTGTGGGAAATAGGATTTGAAGGGCCTGCAAATTAGATTGAAATGTTGGGAGAGACAACTGACCCTTGAATTATAGAGGATTAGTTAGACAAATAAAATGGGAGTCAGTTTGTGGAATGTTACAAAGCTCAGTCAAGGAGTTTACATTGATAGGATAGTAAATTAGCAGGTATCACTTGGTTTATATAGGGGAATAACATTTCCTTTAGTTGTTGACAATGTTGTTGAGCTTTTATGGTCTTTAATTTACTGTATAGAGTAGGATAAAGAATTGGAAACTGGTATCAGCTATAAACTTGTACCAGCATCCTGCACACTTTTGTCCTAACTTAAAAGAAGTGTTAAAGTGTTCGTGTCTTTATGGTTGTTAGAACCATGTCTAATGGTTCATGTCTACCATTTTTCCTAATTATTAATAATTTCTGTGAATTTATAAATTAATCTTTTTGTAATAGAGAAAATTGCATTATATAAATTTATAAAGTAACTTTCAGGAAGAGTGTTTGTGCCAAATATTCAGTTTATTGTAATCAAACGTGAATTTGAATTTAATTATGTTTCATTAAGTTTCATAAGGCGTATATGTATATCTCTTATAGGAAGCTTTTGTCCAGTGATCGTAATCCACCAATTGATGACTTAATAAAATCTGGAATATTGCCTATTTTAGTCCATTGTCTTGAAAGAGATGACAAGTAAGTACATTATTTTAAGAAATAATTTAGGGTGTGTCCTTTGCAGAAGATAACATTTTCTTAGTAGTTAGTTTGATCTTCAACGAAAAAAAGAGAAGGGCTATAAGATGGAGATAAAAGCCAGCAGGAAAAACAATGTAAGATATGTTTACACCAAGAGACGGTAAAGATCAAAAGGGAACTTGCGAGTGATATATTTAGTTAGCCTTTAAGCTTTAAAAATTAGTAAGATCTAGTTTATCCAGATAATTACTTAAGACAACTGTTTAGTTAGTAATGTGCAGGTATCTTAATAAAGAGTTCTTAATAAAAGTAAAGACACTTTGAGAGGATTATATGTGTTTTATACCAAAGAGATATTTTAAATAGTCATTGGAAGTTAAAAAATACTGGGTATATAGATCATTTGCATCAAAATATTTAATACTTTCAAAATTCTGGAAGGGAGGAATGGTTGGTAGATATTTTGGGCCAATGTAGAAATTCCTGCTGTTTAAAACAATTTGGTTTTTTTTGTAGTCCTTCTTTACAGTTTGAAGCGGCATGGGCTTTGACAAACATTGCATCTGGAACCTCTGAACAAACTCAAGCAGTAGTTCAGTCTAGTAAGTTGGTTATTAAGAAACAAAATTGTAATTTTCCAAAAACAGGTTATTTAAAACAGTGCTTTTTCTGAAAGAATAGAGCTATTAAATTATAAAATAATTATTTTGAATGCAGTAACACATAAGGCAGTTGAAATAAGCCAACTTAAGTATGTTACTTTGGTCATCTTATCCCAGTGAGTGACATTTTCTGTTTTATAAAGTAGCCGTTTGAGACAATGGCTTGAAATTTTTTTCATTGTTATTATAGGATTGGTTGTTTATGTTCCAACAAATGTAAGTAGGAAATAATCACTGCGTTATGTTATTGTAACTTGAGTTATTTCCATGAGTATTACTTGATTCTGCTTCCCAGGTGGTGCTAGTGGTAAAGAACCCACCTACCAGTGCAGGAGACAGTAGAGACGCAGGTTTGATCCGTGGGTCGGGAAGATCCCCTGGAGAAGGGAATGACAGCCCACTCCAGTATTCTTGCCTGGAGAACCAATGGACAGAGGAGCCTAACGGGCTCTAGTCCGTAGGGTTGCAGATAGTCGGACATGACTGAAGTGACTTAGCATACACTAAACAAAGAAATTCATAAGTTTAAGAAGGTACTTTGAAAATTCGCTTCAAATATATAAGCAGTATTCTTGTCTAAGGGCTTCCCAGGTGGCTCAGTGGTAAAGAATCCACCTGCCAATGCAAGAGACGCAGGTTTGATCCCTGGGTTGGGAAGATCCATTGGAAAAGGAAATGGCAACCCACTCCAGTATTCATGCCTGGAGAATTCTATGGACAGAGGAGCCTGGCGGGCTACAGTCCATGGGGTCACACAGAGTCAGACTCAACTGAATGACTGACACACACACACACATAAGTATACCCGATTGATCTCTGTGTACTTAAATAGCATTTTTCAAAGCAATATCAGAAGGAAAAGAAATGAAAGAATCATTTATTCAGTGCAGTATTATTCTGTTAAATGTCTCTCTGTATTTCCTTGTTGTTAAGCAACAAGCATTTTCTGATTCAAAATGTCTCACATGGCCTGGTTAAAGACCCCTGTGATACCATTTTACATTTCTATATTGAAAAAAAAAGTTATTTTAACTATTGGAGGGTTTTTTCAAATATGAAGATAATACTTACTCTATAAGGAATTAATTTTTTTAATTTAAATCCGGTTTAATTGTGAATAAAGTTTTATCAACTTAATTTGATGTTTGTCTGTATATTGAAGCTGTCATTTTGATGGTGACAGTTTTGTCTGCTACTCAGAAATTTTGTACTACTGTTAATCTAATGAAAATCATTTAATGAGAATATATTTTATATATGTATATATATATTTTTTTGATAGGTTTGTTTCTTTTGGAATTTCAGCAAAGAAACAAGTTCAGTTTTCGGTTTACAGTATTTTCAACTTTTTTTTTTTTTCCAATTTTTTAAAAATCTAACTGATATATAACAGTATCTTCAGACTTAAATGATAGCATGTGTTTTCTTCCTTCAGATGCTGTGCCACTTTTCCTGAGGCTTCTCCATTCACCCCATCAGAATGTCTGTGAGCAAGCAGTGTGGGCACTGGGAAATATCATAGGTTTGTCTAGAGCTCATAATACTAGTCCAGCAGTTGTTGTGATCATGTACTGTGTAATACAAAATGCCTACTAGGAGTTGAAAAAGAGAAGCAGCTTGCCATTTCAGTTCTAGTTTTTATGAACTATTTTACAGAAATGAATAGCATAAATAGTGTAAATGCATAGTAAACAGAAGGAACATTTTGTTGCTTATGCCATTATATCTCTTTGTATATAGTCAGCTCTTAGTTATTTGAATAATTACAAAATATGTGTATGATTTAGGTATTTTCCTCATCCTCCTTTATTACGGTCGGGTCCATTTTATTCCTCAACTCTCTTAACTGTCCTAGGAAATATTAAGAAAAAAGGAGGTGGTAAGACTTAAACCAAGCTTTTTCTCTACAATAGCAGTTCTGAGAAGAATCTTAAGTTGAAATTTTTTATATCTCTTACAGATTTTAGTACAGTAAAATATAGTAATGTTGTCCACTGTTACCACGAGGTTGTCATCATACAGGTGTCTCTATGACTGTCATGTAGACAGTCTCGTTAAATGTTGACCACCGTGATTACCGTACCTTTTTGGTTTTCTCTGATAGAAGAATAATTAAAGACAGCTGCAGTATTTCAGGAATTTGTTTTTTAACTACAACCTTAAGTTTACCCAAACTCAAAAATTCAAAAACCTGGAGAATGGAAAAAATCTGGGGTCTGAACTGTATTGTGTACCATTATATTAAAAGTTATTTTTGCCACAGATTTTTTTTTTTTTTTTTGCATGGAAGTAATCAGCCTTGCTCTGATAAAGCTCTTCTTTATTACCCTTTTGGGGGCCAAGATGGAAGGTGAAGTATGGTTAGTGCCCCACAGTTGTGAGTTTTCAAATAGACAGATTTCCCTATAAACCGTTCTTGGTATACAATATATTGCTGTTAGGAATGCTATCATTTGTGTATCCAGAGTCCTTACTTTATATCAAATTTTAGATTTATAACTATTAATACCACATCTTGATCTTTGGTTTTTAATTCCAGTGACACTGTAGAATAAATGGATACAAAAAGAACAAACATTTTATCTTCAAATACTGTAGACATAGTTTATAAGTCCATAGAGTAATTTATAGTTAATACTCTCTCTGCTTTGACATCAGGTCGTCAGTATAAATTCTAGATATTTTTCTCTGTAATGGTATTCCCATGTATTTCTTTTTATAACATGAAGTTTTCTTAAACTTTGAGTACCATTGAGAGAGAAGACAAAAAGTAACAATTCTCTATTCACCAAGTACTTGAAAACCTTATTTAGGCTTCTGGCATTTAGATGGCAAAAAAGCATTTTCTAGGTGAGCAGCATATAAACTTGAATACATGAATAATGTACAAAGGAAGTCTTGGTACCTTACGTTACATCTCTTGACTCAAAGACCCAAAATGTGAGCTAGGTTATTATTGTCTTCAACTGTTGCATATATCAAAATAGTGTATATGGTTCAAGTACAATAGGCAGCATATTGAACCCAGTGCTTTATGTTTTCTGAATTACTTATTGTACTAATAAATCTTCCTTCCTACAGGTGATGGGCCACAGTGTAGAGATTATGTCATAAGTCTTGGAGTTGTGAAACCTTTACTTTCCTTCATAAGTCCATCTATTCCTATAACATTCTTAAGAAATGTTACTTGGGTTATGGTCAACTTATGTCGCCACAAAGACCCACCACCCCCAATGGAAACCATTCAGGAGGTAACAAGTGTTTTGTGTTTGTTTTTTTTTTAAACTAAAATAGATATTATTATGTGTATATTTTTATCTATGTATATTTAAAAATCTATATATTTCTCCCTCTTTAGATTCTTCCAGCTCTTTGTGTTTTAATTCATCACACTGACGTAAATGTGAGTAAATGCTTCCCATCATATATTTTTATGTGTATGTATATTTAAGGCTTCACCCTAGTTCAAGAGCTGTTACACATAGTTTGGTATTTTTATATTTACTCTGTGCTTACCCATATCACAAAATGTAAATTCCAAGTGAAATCAAGCCTGTTATTTTGGTCTGGGCAGTAATGTATGTGCATATATTATGTATTTGTGTTGCAAAAACTTACATTGGAAGTTGTTAAAGTTGCCAGTTAGTAAGCTCTCGCTAAGATTATATATTTGACTGTTCATAATCGCTTTATGAAAGCTCATTTTGACAGCTGGCCAGTGAAAGAACACATACACCTAGTGGTGTTATTTTTTGAAAGGTTAAAAAAAAGCATATGTGCCTTAATGCATGCATTTGCATTCACACACCATTCTCACACCGAACCATAAACATCAGTTGCTCTTTAATTTCATTATTACTCTATTAATTCATTTATAGTGACTTTGCTAATGGTCTCACTTGGTATAAAGATAATTCTTGAGTATCCAAACAACAGGGGGGAAAAATCAGTGTAAACCAGATTTTAAACATAATAAATATATCCTACTCATTCTTTCTAACACAGAGAGCAAAGGAAAAAGCAACTCAGGAGGAATGAATAAGTAGGAAACAGCTCTAACTGCTTATAAAGTCAGTTTAGCCTTCCTGTGTTAGAGGAGCTAGAAATTTGTGGGTAAAAGGAAATCACATGGACAAAACACATAGCATCCATCAGAAACTTGTGTAGTTCTTCAAAAACACAGTTTGGTATGATCAGTGTGTGACAAACTGCTTCATTTCTTCAGTTTCTTAGGTAGTAATACCTTTTTGCCAAGATCTCTCTAAAGATATGGAACAACTTAAACTTCAAATTATACTGCATTAAGTTAGAATTATATTATGTGTTTGACATACATAGAGTAACATGATCTTTGCTCTAAAGATATTTTTTATAGCTCCACATAGTCTAAGATCTTTAAAAGCAAACAGAAAACACACATGTAAGCAAATTTTGGTTTTGGCTTTTTATAGTCAAATTTTTCATATTTTAAAAGATTTCCAAGAAAGATTAATCTCAAAGTTTATAAGTCTACTGGAAAAACCAGACATCTTGGTTGACCTTATTCAGAGCTGTATTGTGTTCTTTCCACTTGTTTACTCTAGTCCATTTGAGATTGTAACTCCGTTTTTCTTGCTCTTGATGTTATCTTGAACTTCCCAAGCCAGTTTGCATTGTTCTTTTTTTACTAGCATTAGTAATATTGTTTGCTAAATAATAATGTTTACTAAAAATAAAATCTTCTTAGGTTAACACTTAGAAATCAGGCCATCAAAGAAGTAAAAATAACTAAAATAACGAAACTGTTTCCACAAACCATAAGTGAAATATTGAAATTACACTAGAGTTGTAATTAGTAAACTTATCCATAGACTTAACTTTGCTGACACAAAAAGTGCATATGAAGTTACTTTTGTAAGTTGAAATTTAGTTGTCTCACATGTTTTGATACTTCATTATATATGTGAATTTTTTCATTCAATGTCTTATTTTTACATTAAAAAATATCCATAGTGCTTTCTTGAATTCCTGAAAGGAAAAATGACAAAGTGCTGTTTTCTTCTAGAGGCTTCTTGGATGTTATAAATATACATTGATTTAGAACTTACAGATTTCAGACTTGTTTGGCTTGTCTTTTGACATAGAGTTCATATTCTAGAAAGGCTTTGAAAGTAAAGTTTCAGGCATAATTATTTATTACTGTGTCTTTGTCAATAATTGCATTATTTAGCAACTTAACAGTTGTTTGTCATACTTTGTTTTGCCATAACTTCTAATTAGGACTTAACATACAAAGATGAAACACAGTGGCCTGTTGTACTTTGAAATATAATCATAGTAAGTTAATTACATGAGCTTTTTTGAAAAAAGTAGTTTTGGCAGCTGATGTAAATTGTAGTTTGGTTGGTTGGTTCATTGTTTTGTTTTTTTAAACCAGAACATGTTTTTTGATTATAGATCTCACAGATTGACCTGTGGTTGCTTTTAATGTCTTTATCTGTAGCTGTCAGAGACTTCTGCTGTTTGGGTAGTTGCCTCTAGCTTTACAGAGCAAAGCAGACTGGTTGGAAAAGATGAAAGTACTGTAATCCCACTACTGGACTGTTGGCTTTGGACCAGCCAGCATGGTACTGCTGTGAGAACAGCTTGAGTGTATTCACCTACCCCAGATGTTTTTATTGTGAATACGTATACATATAATGTTGGATACATACACTCTTTCCACCTAAATGCATTTATCACAATGTCCTTGGGCCTGTTATCCCTCAATCTGAGCATTTGGGAAAGAGAATGTCCTTTCCTCATATTTTATGTGCTACATAAAATATTTGTATATTTGTATCTTTGAGGAGTGGCTATCAATCTGTGATTGGGATCATAATTAACCTCAATATCCTAAATATGACTGGAACATGAACATACTTGATACAGACATTCATAGTTGATTATGCTTAGTATCATAGAGAAGACTAACATTCCAGTGATTTTAAGTGAGAGCAAACAGAAGAAAGAAGATGGTAGAACAATCAGAGGCTAGTCCATATGGTTAACAATTTTTGAAATGAGAAAGTATTCAAGGATTATCTGAATTTTTTTTATTCATTAGATATTGGTAGATACAGTCTGGGCCCTCTCTTACCTTACTGATGCTGGCAACGAACAGATACAAATGGTAATAGACTCTGGAATAGTCCCTCATTTGGTTCCTCTCCTCAGCCACCAGGAAGTTAAAGTGCAGGTGAGTTTTTTATTAATAAAAACATGCTACTGTCTGCTTTAAACATGACATTCAAATATGGATAATATCAATAGTTTATAAAGTATTTTTTAGTCTAATAAAACATATCTGTGATGGAAAAGAGTGAGTTATTATATCCCCATTTTAAAGAAGGAGAAAATCAGGTATGATTACTACAAGAATATCCCTTTTCCTTCAGAAAAAAAAAAAGCCCAGTTGACTTCTTTGTAAATTACTGATCTCTAACGTAGAGCAGGGCAGTTCTTAAAGCAACTTAGGTAGCATCTGAAACAAGTATTGATGATTTTATTTTTCCTACTTTCCCTATTTTTCTTCTTTCACTCTCCTACTCTTTTTTTCCTCTACAGCTGTCCTTTTTTACTCTTCTTCACTGCACCTGGCAAGTTTAGATAATGCTCAGCATCACTGGCACTGTGATAAAGACTTTGTACTGAAATGTGCTGCTTGGGGGCTTCCTGACTTGTATTCTTCCAGTTGTTTAAAATCGTTTTCTTTGATTTTTGTTTTATTGTATTATTTTAAAATCTTTCTGTAGAAGTATCCCAAGGAACCTACATCTAGAAAGAGCAAATAAAGAGAAGGTGAAAAGTTCACACAGTTACAAGCACTAACTGTCAAACTATGGTGGTAAAGGGAGGTGCCACAAGCTCTGCCTGTCCTCCTTAGGTAAATAGCGTGCTTTAATCATAGAATGGCAAAGAACTTGTAAACTGCAATAATAGCATAAGGAAAACTGTTAACCAGATTCACTTTATCAACCTTGGCTAGATGATAAAATCAGGTGTGTGAAGTTTAAAGAAAAAAATTGGTTTCCCTTGCCCAGCTTTTAGAATTTGTTTCAGTAAATCTGCTATATTTCCTAGAAATCTGGGCTTTAAAAAGCTCTTTAGGTTATTACTATGCTGTCAAAATGAAAACCCATCTCTAAAATTGAAAGCACTTGAAAGAAAAGAAGGAACACTTAGCTAAATTCAGAAATAATTGATTAATAGAATACTTTGTCATTTAGGGGTATTTCTAGTCTATTTTAAATATTCCTACTAAATTCTTATCATGAAGTTTGCATTTCTTAAGTGTGGTACTTAAGTCTTGGTATAGGTTTTTGGTTTGCATTTTGTTTTTGTTTTTTCTGAATGCATCTTCACTTTTAATACTGGACTTTGAGAAAATAGGGCTGAGACCTTTACTTTAGCCAGGTCTCAAAGAAATTTAATGTTATATACCTTACCTGATAACTAATACAGATTTTTTAAAATTTTAAAAATTTTTCATGCCATAACTTTGGCATGTAGAAAGAATAATGAACTATGTAGGTTTCCTGTATATTTCTACTTGCCCTCCAGATTACTTAGACACAAATCCCAGATATTGTATAATTTCATCCAGCTTGCATCTGTAAGAAGTAAGCCTATTTTTTTAACATTCACAGTACCCAGAGCACTTTAGAAATAATCATTAAAATCCAGTCAGTATCTGAATTTTACTTTTTGCCTCATTTTTTTCCACAACTTGACAAAATCAGTAGGTATTCAAACAAGGTCATCACATTACATTTAGTAGTTGTGTTCTTATGTTTCTGTTACTCTTCCTTTTTTCTTTAGCTTATTAAATTTATTTGTTGAAGAAACTGGCTCACTATAAAACATTTTTGAAAGAAATAAGACCTAAATAAGTAGAAAGATACCTATGTTTGTGGATTGGAAGATTCAGTATTAGGATGGCAGTGGTTCCCAAAATTATCTATAGATGAAATGCAGTTCTTGTTAAAATCCATATTGAAAATACAGTGGACCCAGAAACAGCTGAAACAGTCTTGAAAAATGAATCAAGTTTGGGGACTTCTCACTTCAAAACCTGACTACAAAGCTAGAGAAAACAAAATGTTGTGATTTTTGTATAAGGATAGACATACAGATCAATGAAATAGAATCAAGAGTCCAGAAAGAAACTCATACATTTGTGATCAATTGATTTTCAACAAGGGTGCCAAGAAAATTCAATGAGCAAAAACAATCTTTTCAACAAGTGGTGCTGAGGCTACTGGATATCCATATATAAAGGAATGAAGTTGGATACCTATTTCACACCATTTTTTTAAAAAATAAACTTAAAAATGAATCAAACAGCTATTATGAAACATCTGGACATATAAACCTCTTAGAAGGCATAAATCTTCGTAACCTTGAATTAGTAGTTTCTTAGATTTGACAGTGCAAGAAGCCAAAGAAAAAAATGGCCAAAAAAAAAATTGGACTTCCAAAATTTGAAACTTCTAAAGAGACCATCAAGAAAGTGAAAAGACAGCCCACACAGTGGAAGGGGATATTCACAAATCATATATGAAATAGGATTTGTGTCCAGACTATATAAAGAACTTTTAAAACCCAACAAAAAATGGCAACCCAATTCTAAATGGTTTTTAAAAATTGTTGTTTTCCAAAGAAGATATACAGATGGTCAGTAAGCACGTAAGATGTTCAACATCATTCGTCACTAAGGCAGTGTAAATCAAAGCCACAGTGAAGTACCACTTTATACATACCAGGATGGCTATAATCAAAGAGACAGTAACGTGTTGGCAAGAATGTAAAGAAAGTATGATCCTCATACATTACTGGTAAGAATGTAACATGGTATGGCCTCTTTGGAATATAATTTGACAGTACCTGGAAAAATAAGAGTTATTATATGACCCAGGAATTCCACACCCAGGTGTATACCCAAGAAAACTGAAAACGTGTTCACACAAAAACTTTTGTATTATCTTATTTTCTGTATAGTCATAATTGTTATCTAAAGTTATCCTTCATACTTACTTGTTTATTGACCGTTTCCTCTTACAGTAACGGAGGCTCCCTAAGAACTGAGGTTGTATCTGTCCTATTCACTCCTCTGTCTGACACAACTTGCTCAAAAATACAGGTTGCCATGAATGAATGAAGATACTTCTCATAGCCTGCCTAATACACCTTTGTGTATAAGGAGTGATTCCTATAGAACAACATATTATTAAATATTTTTATGTTTCAGACAGCAGCACTTCGAGCTGTAGGCAATATTGTTACTGGAACTGATGAGCAAACACAAGTAGTTTTAAACTGTGATGCTCTTTCACACTTCCCTGCACTTCTGACACATCCCAAAGAGAAAATTAATAAAGTAAGTATTTTTAAATACTGTTTAATAGCATGTGAAGAAACCATTTTCATTTATGAAATTAGGGGGTTGAGTATCTTTAATATTTATTGTTAATATAAGTTGTCATTTAGACATTAAGAGAAAGTAAGATATTTTACTCTTTATGATATGGACTGGTACATGATTTTCCATTTTTACAATAAACCAGTTGCAAACAGTGCAAACTTGGCTCTCCTGGAAATGATGAAATAGAGATAATTGGGTGTTAAATGTTGTATGATTAGAAAATTTTAATATCTAAGTTTAGTAATCTTAAGTTTAATATTTTTTAACTGATAGTGTGTGTGTGCGCGTGTGTGTGTGTGTGCTTGTGGAGGCTATGAAGAGGGGGCGCTGACTGGTGGTGCTGATACTGGAGTGCATCTGAGGCTGTTGTAGAAGCACATGGGTTGTTGATTACAACACTGCCGATGATTATAGCCCGGGAGCAGCTCACCTAAGTAGCCTGGCACCCTAAAATCTCTGACAGGTTCATTGAACGTGATCCTGTGATCTGATCCAAAAGAGCCTTCTGCACATTAGGAGTAAAACTTGTTTACTTGTTTTTTAAAAGAGAGAAAATGTTTCCTTTAGTAAATTCATATGTTTAATAAGTTTATTAAGTTTGTAAATTATACTAATATCCTACATAGGACACTAGGCAGATATTTTGTCTCATTTCATTCTGTGTTTTCAAGTGACTTTTATTTTCTATAAGGAAAAGTGACTTGTAATCATCTTGGTAGCAGTAGCACCATCATGGTATAAAGGGTAGCATAAAAAGATCATTGAGGTAGACCAGTAAAGCAGTTGGACATCTGATTCTGTTTTATCTTTGCAAGAGATGGTACAGTGAATGAATATTACAAATAAGTATACAAAAACAATCCATTCATTTTTGTGTGTTTCCATCATCATGAATAATTGAGATACTCATCTGTTTTGGCTAGGACTTTTGATCAGAATAGAAGAGGGAATAAATAAGATTTGTGTTTGTATTCAGTTCAGTTGCTCCGTCATGTCTGACTCTTTGCGACCCCATTAAATGCAGCATGCCAGGCCTCCCTGTCCATCATCAACTCCTAGAGTCTACTCAAACTCGTCCATTGAGTTGGTGATGCCATCCAGCCATCTCATCATTTGTCGTCCCTTTTTCTCCCACCTTCAATCTTTCTAGCATCAGGGTCTTTTCCAGTGAGTCAGTTCTTCGCATCAGGTGGCCAAAGTATTGAAGTTCCAGCTTCAGCATCAGTCCTTCCAGTGAATATTCAGAACTGATTTCCTTTAGGATGGGCTGGTTGGATCTCTTTGCAATCCAAGGGACTCTCAAGAGTCTTCTCCAACACCAGTTCAAAAGCATCAATTTTTCAGCACTCAGCTTTCTTTATAGTCCAACTCTCACATCTATACATGACTACTAGAAAAACCATAGCTTTGACTAGACAGACCTTTGTTGGCAAAGTAATGTCTCTGCTTTTTAATATACTGTTTGGGTTGGTCATAACTTTTCTTCCAAGGAGCAAGTGTCTTTTAATTTCATGGCTGCATTCACCATCTGTAGTGATTTTAGAGCCCCAAAAAAGAAGTCTTCCACTGTTTCCCCAGCTATTTGCCATGAAGTGAAGGGACCAGTTTTCTGAATGTTGAGTTTTGAGCCAGCTTTTTCACTCTCCTCTTTTACTTTCATCAAGAGGCTCTTTGGTTCTTCACTTTCTGCCATAAGGGTGGTGTCGTCTGCATATCTGAGGTTATTGATATTTCTCCCGGCAATCTTGATTCCAGTTTGTGCTTCATTCAATCCAGAATTTCTGCATATAAGTTAAATAAGCAGGGTGACAATATACAGCCTTGTTGTGCTCCTTTCCCGATTTGAAACCAGTCAGTTGTTCCATGTCCAGTTCTAACTGTTGCTTCCTGACCTGCATACAGATTTCTCAGGAGGCAGGTCAGGTGGTCTGGTATTCCCATCTCTTGATGGATTTTCCAGTTTGTTTTGACCCACACAGTCAAAAGGCTTTGGCATAGTCAATAAAGCAGAAGTAGATGGTTTTTCTGGAACTCTCCTGCTTTTTCAATAATCCAACGGATGTTGGCAATTTGATCTCTGGTTCCTCTGCCTTTTCTAAAACCAGCTTGAACATCTGGAAGTTCACGGTTCACGTACTGATGAAGCCTGGCTCGGAGAATTTTGAGCATTACATTACTAGAGTATGAAATGAGTGCAGTTGTGCAGTAGTTTGAGCATTCTTTGGCATTGCCTCTCTTTGGGATTGGAATGAAAACTGCCCTTTTCCAGTCCTGTGGCCACTGCTGAGTTTTCCAAATTTGCTGGCATGTTGAGTACAGCACTTTCACAGCATCATCTTTTAGGATTTGAAAAGCTCAGCTGGAACTCCATCACCTCCGCTGGGTTGTTACAGTTCATCAATTCCTTAGTATTTGTTAGCCAAGCTTCTTTATAGTCTTACTGCTTAGAACGTTTTCAAGAAGTTTTTAGAGGGTTAGTTTATTTCATTAGCAATTTGTCCAGGGAAAAATACAGAAAGGGGAACAGGGAAATACAGATTCTGAAATTTTTTATTATGGAACTAATTCCATAGTAAAAATCATTTGGTCATGGTAGTGAATGCTTTTTCCTAGTTCAGCTGCAGATTTTATTTTTTAGTAAGAAATATTAAAGGAGTTTTTTTCTACAGGAAGCAGTGTGGTTCCTCTCTAACATCACTGCAGGAAATCAGCAGCAAGTTCAGGCAGTAATTGATGCCAATCTTGTACCAATGATAATACACCTTTTGGATAAGGTAAGAAGGTCATCTTGTTAGTATCTGTGTAAGAGGAAAAGAACTTAATATAACTAATTATGTGAATATATATTTTTCTGTTTAATTAGAATCAATATAGTGGCATAAGTAGTAAAGTAGTATTAATATTAAAACTTTCAAGCAGTTTTTATATACATGAAACATTTCTTTTTAGAAACCACTGGCCCTTTTTCTTATCATTCTTTTATCAAAATTACCATTATCTTGGAATTTATTAAAAATTATATATGCTTGATTATTGTTCCGTGCACTTTACATATATTACCTTATTTAATACTGTAACTCTGAAAGGGTCAAGAATTATTCCCATTTGACAGATGAAGAAACTGTAGTATAGACCAATTAACTGCCCAAGATCAAACAGCAAGTAATTGTGCTATTTAGTCATATGCCATGTCATCACATGCTTACATGAACGTTTGGGGAAGACACAGTTTAAAATGTCACAATCAAAAAATAAAATGTCACAATCACAGCATATGGGTTTTTTCCTGACCAATGATCTGTTCATTAAAGAGAGTTATCTCTTTCCTCTTTTCCTCCATGTTTCTTATAAACTGCTAGATTGGGTTCAGTGTTTAGGGAAAAATATTTAATGCTCTAATGATTCACATGGGGAGATATATTCTGTTTCTGCTACATTTAGTGATAATATAGATTGATAAGTGAGCTCAGGTGTTACCAGACCATTCCACCCATTATTTTAATGTTATTCACCATTCTTTCACTTAGTGGTTTTTAAGCAATCAAGATGAATGTTACCTAGATCCCTTATTTTACTAGGAACTGCAAAATGATGAGTTTGTAATTCTTTATGTATTAGGCGTGATTCTTCAGTAAAGAAGATTAAAGAGTGTTTCCTTATCAGCTGTTTGTTTACTCTGAAATACATTTCATATAGAAAAAGCAAGATAAATGTTTGATTCCTGCTTATTATCAGTTTTTAGAATGACATTGTTCCATAACAACCTCAAAAGGAGACTAGTGCAGTTTTCAGTGTCATTAGGAAATTGTGGATTTACATTTGTCTATTTTTATTATAAGTTTCAGTCCTTTGTAGTTATTCTTTCTGATGCTCAGGTTGTCCCTGAACAATGGGAATCTCTTTTAAGTTTGATGCCCGGGTGCCCGTCTTTTTAACATCACCCGAGTATTTTTTGAGAGCTTCCTACTTTTTGAATATGACATGATTCCTGGGCTTCTTTTTTTTTTTTTTTTTTTATATTTTCTGACCTAGACCTATAATTAACTATTTTCAGGGTGTCTTGGTTCCTTTTTGTAGCAAGTGGTATTTAAAGGTCATAGTTCAGATACTAAGGATGATCATTGCTACAAGATTGTCATGGTATCAAGGCTTGAATGAATAAAATAGGTAATTTTTTCTTTAAGAAAATTAAAGATATACATATTGTAATTTTTGTAGACATGAAAATTCATAAAAACAAATCATAAATGAAAGAAAGCTATCAGATATCACTGAGTAAGATAACTATTTTATTTTCACTTATTTGATTTTGTATTTTTATCTCATCTATGCTGGAAATCTTTCTGTAGACATATTACTTGATATATATTGAGGTATATAATATAAAATCTGTCAAAATAATAAGACCACATTGATGCAAACAACATAACTACTCCACTTTTGGGATTTCCTTGAGGATTTTTTTGTCTTTAGGATATATTCTATCAATGATGTACTTAAAAATAATGTCACTTGAAATAATTTCTATATGTATAGTTAAGCCACCAGCTTCATATACAGTTTTTTGTTTCTGTGTGTTTTTTATTTGGGGGAATTGCTTCAGTTTGGGGGTTTTATTTTTCTTTATTTTTGCACATGCCAAGAGGCTTATGGTTTCTCAGTTCCGCAGTCAGACCCTCAGCAGTGAGAGTGTAGAGACCTAACCATTGGACTACTGGGAAATTCCCTTGTTTATTTTGTTTTTGGTTATGTGAAGCATTTAGAGTTTCCAAGTAAAAAATAAGTACCTTGTTTTCAAGGTAATACACAAAGGTCTAACTTCTGTTTCCGTCTGTTCTTCCCTATTCTTTCCCTTAATTTTGGGGTTATTCTTCTATTGTTTCTTCCTTAAATACAAGCAAATGTCTATGTAAAGTTTTTTCCACGTGCCAGGTTATATTTAGGATCACTGGATCCACAAATAGACATAGGTATAAATTTGCTGTATCATGCCCATTTATTGCTAGAAAGGTTATGTACTGTTTTACACTCCTATCAGTCTTACTAACAGATACTTGGGTTTTCTCAATCTAGTAAAAGTAGATATCCTACTGCAGCTTTTTTTTTTTTTAATATGGTTGATTTACAGTGTTTAGTATTAATCCATTGCAGTTTTTAAATTTTCTTGGTTAACTCTCAAAGATGAGAGATTATTAAATCAAATATATGACTTTTTAAATGATTTTTAAATTTATTTTTTAATTTTTGTGAGAGTAACCTTTATAAGAGTAGTCTTTCTCACAGTCTCATTAATGATGGGTATTTTTATTTTTAAAACTATGTGTTTAAAAAGATACTTTATTTTACTTTGACATTACTTTGACTAAAGTAAAATTGTAACTTCCTTTTTTTTTTTAGCTGATTTTATTGTATTTTATCATTGACTTCATTTGATATTATGAACAGCAATATCAAGTCAGTTTGTTGTTGGGAAGGTTCACAAAATAGAATCTCCATTTGGTTAGGTTAAATTGGGTTCAAAGCCTTATCTTTATTATATGAATACGTAAAGACTAGAAGAAAACCAGGAGGGGAGTATGCAGTTGAAAAATTTCAGGAAACACCTTTTCCAGTTTATCTTATATTACAGTTTATATCGTTTACTTGCTTTTATAGGGAGATTTTGGCACTCAGAAAGAAGCTGCGTGGGCCATAAGTAACTTAACAATTAGTGGAAGAAAAGATCAAGTAAGTTCAGCTCTTATATATTTCTTAAAACTGATAAGTAACAGTACTAACAATTCTAAGATTTGTATTTCAGTAAATCATAATTTAAGATAGTAGCAAGATAATACACATCCTGTGATATATAAAGTGTCACCTTGACTTCCTTTAGTTATATTTTGTAGATGTGAAGTGTTCTCTTTCCAGCTTCTTGGCCTACAAGAATTTTTCTAATCCAGGGTAAGATGAAGCACTTATATCGTCAGGGTTGTTTTTGTTTTTTTAATGTTAAGGAAAAAACAAGACTTTTTAGGCTAATAGGGCAACAAAAATTATCTGACAGTAAGCCAAGCAAGGAACTAAATTCAACTTAAAAGCTGGGACTAGGAACTAGGGTGAACAGTGTGAGATGCCTAGGGCATAAAATTTAAAGCAACACTCAGAGTTGCGCAGGTAACAGAGCTTAACATTGTGCCAACTGGCAAAAGAAAATGAGTTTTATTTATTTTTTATCTTCTGGCCACACTGCACAGCATGTGGGATCCCAGTTCCTGGACCAGGGCCTGTACACCCTTGCCTCCTGCATTGGCAGCACGGAGTCTTAGCTTCTAGACTGCCAGGAAGGTCCCAATCCCAGATACGTTTCACAGACAAGTAAAAAGGGGCAAATTTGGAGCACATAATTTTCACAGATAAGCCATAGATTGAATCCACTCAAATATGAATATAGAGCAGAATATAAATATATTGCATGGCAGTAACTAATAAAATATAATGAAGATAGAAAATTTGCAAATTTTATGGAACCATAGAATAGCAGATTGAGAGGTGGCCAGGTATGAGAGTGCTAATGTTAAAGCCAAGAGAGGATGCTGTCACATTGAACAATTACAGTTTAAAAAAAATAATAATTATCTGCCCTCTTAACTGACTTCATAATTTAATATTAAAAGAGAAAGGATCTCTGAAGGAAGTACTCATGGCAAAGAAATGTGTCATATGAACTTGAGTGATTCCTTCATTTTCACTTTAGTTTTCCTTTTCTCTTAAGTTCATGAAAAATAAACATACTGCATTAAAAAGAAAAGAAGTTTAGTTTAATGTAGGCTAACTTAACATGTGAGAAATGAGGTCATATTTCCAAATTCAAGATTATGAAGTCAAAATTATTCCAGTGAGATAACAGGGTGCACAAATGAAATTCACTGAACATTTATTATATCATGTTGTTTTTCTTCTTCAGGTGGCCTACCTAATCCAACAAAATGTTATCCCACCTTTTTGCAACTTGCTGACTGTAAAAGACGCACAAGTTGTGCAAGTAGTGCTCGATGGGCTAAGTAATATATTAAAAATGGCTGAGGATGAGGCCGAAACCATAGCCAATCTTATAGAAGAATGTGGAGGTGAGTTTATTATATGCTGTTATCCCACATTTTAATGTTCTTTTTGTAACTACTTTTATTTTCAAATGCAACACTTCTATATTTTTCTGTCTTAATCAAGTAATAGAATCAAATAAATACTATATTCTATATGTACAGTCCTGCTCAGCTTCCTGCATATGTTTAGGTAACTGAATTGCTGCCACATTGAACAGGCACTGTGCTAAAGGTACTGGGAAGACAGTGGTAAACAACACACAGTCCTTGCCCTGAAGGCATGTAGTCTAATCATGGAGATAAACATGAACTGATTTAATGTGCTGATTACCCTAATAGAAATGTGCAACTAAGTGAAATACCTAATCTGTCCTGGAAGAAGTAGGAAGTGACCTGAGCTGGATTTTGAGAGATGAATAAGGATTAATAAAGTGAAAAGGGATGAAAAGTGTTCCAGCAGAGATAACACCATGAGCAAAGTCTGAGGTGAGAAATAGCATTCAGCAAATTATAAGTAGTTCAGTGTTGCTAAATCACAAAGTATGAGGTAGAAACCACAAACGATGAGACTGTGGAGTTAGCCATCGATCAGGCCCCTAGTCTTAGAAGCTTTGCAGCACAGCAGATACCCTAAGGCAGTGGTTCCCAAGTCTGGCGGTGTACCAGCGCCGCCAGGACGGCACGCAGCATGCCTTAGATTTCAGCTCTCAAGGTGAACATCTAGACTGAACATGGGAGTTTCTGAGGTGGGTGTGGAGCAAAATGTCACCAACCTAGGTAAGCATAAAAGTGAAGCTGTTTCTGATAGAAGTGAAAGGAGAGGTAGCTAAGAATAGGGGAACCAGTATCTTCAACTTATTTAATAGAATTTGGAGACTTGAAAATTAATAGGAAGTGTGTGTTTTCAAAGTTACTTAAGTGATACACAGCATACAAAGTGACAGGTAGAACAACAACAACAAAATTCATAACTGTCAGGTTGGGAACAGGAAATGGGAAATACTGTTAGGAAACTAATTAGGAAGTGAGTTCCAGAAAAATTTAAAACTTAAAGAATTTAAAAGGAATAGTTAATTTTTTTCCTACTTTTGTATTTTTTTCTTTTACCATATAAACCTTTTAATAATTAAAATTTTATTTTTAAATATTAATATAAAAATATAGATCTTGAGCATTGCCTATTTCACTGGAAGTAAAACCTAGCTTACAGATTTCCCAAAGGATCCTCTGCCATAGGGAACGACAAGTCATTGGAAGATTTTACCAAGGGAATTGGTATGTTTAAATGGAGCATGGATATGAGGGGAATGGAACCCTGATAGAGCCTGGCAGGAAACCACTTAGGAAAGTATATAGTGATCACACCACAATAAATGAAGGCAGTGATAATAGAGACGAAGGGGAAATGACAAGATTGAAGAAATGAATAGGATAGGCTTTGAGGTTTTTGAGATTTTGTTATAGAGTATTGAGGGAAAGGGGAACTTTAATAATCAGTCTTTCTCTCAGATTTCAAACTGTTGTTGATTATCACCAGTAAGAATACAGTAAAATAAACAGTGTAAATGAAGAATGGCAGATAACATTGTTTTTTAACAGCTTGAACTTTAGGTACTTATAAAATGTCCTCATGGAATTATCAAGCAGGTTTAAAGTTTTAAGCATCTGAAGCTCAGAAAAATGAAGTCATAGATGAGTACAAGTCTTCAGCCTATATGTAAATAGTAGTTAAACCTTTTCATGGAAAGACCCCATAAGGAGAGTGTGTAAAGTGAGAAATATGCCCAAAACAATTTCCTCCACTTAAGAAATAGAGTACAAATACTCATGAAAGGGAAATTTCACTTTAATTCAGAGATTTTAAAATTAATGATTACTCCTATTAGGCTTCCCTGGTGGCTCAGTTGGTGAAGAATCCGCCTGCAATGCAGGAGACCACCTCCGGGAGACAAGGGTTCAATCCCTGGGTCAGGAAGATCTCCTGGAGAATGGAATGGCAATCCACTCCAGTATTCCTGCCTGGAGAATCCCATGGACAGAGGAGCCTGGTGGGCTACAGTCCACGGGGTTGCAAGAATCAAACATGACTTAGTGACTAAACCACTACAGAGCAAAACAGTATTCAATTTTTATATCAATAGATTGTTTACATATTTCGCTTATGGTTTAATACATTTGTTAGTATTTACAGGGGAAAATCCTCTTTCCCCTGAAACACAGTTGTTGATCATGATCATTTTTCATTATACTTAATAGCTGTCTTAACATTCATATTTGTTAATCATGAGTACTTAAAAGTTTTTTCTTACATGATGACTAGAAAAATTTGGCAAATGCTACAAAATAGGAAGAACTTGCTTTTAACTTTTTTTACTTGCACATTTGGGTTTTACTGTTTGTTTTGGGGTATTTGGGGTTTTTTTCTTTAGCCATGCCACGTGGCTCATGGGATCCTCGGTTTCAACCAGAATTGAAACCGAGCCACATGACAGTGAAAGCCCAGAATCCTAGCCACTGCGCTGCCAGGGACCCCCAGCTTTAACAGGGCAGTTTCACATGCTGTTACTCCTTACAGACACTGGCATATGAAACGTCATTTTCTTCTGAATAGACAGATGTCCCGTTGCTTAATTTATATGTAGTTAAACACTCAGGTGTTTGGGCTTTTTTTTTTCTTTTTTCTTTTTTTTTTTTTGACTGCAGTGTGCCACGTGGCATATAGAATTTTAGTTCCCTGACCAGGAATTGAATCGGTGCTGCTTGCATTGCACGTGCAGAGTTTTAACTACCAGGGAAGTCCCTCAGATAATTTTTTAAGATAAATATGCTGTGTTTATGTTGTGAATAAAACCTTACTGTTTTTAAGATTAACCTTTAGAATAGATAGCCCAAAATTCAATTATGTGTTCCCAAGATTATTGTAACCCTTTTGCCACTGTGTTGTTGTTGTGTTGTTTTAATATTATTATTATTTCACTTCATAAAATTTCTTACAGGACTGGAGAAAATTGAACAGCTTCAAAATCATGAAAATGAAGACATCTACAAATTGGCCTATGAGATCATTGATCAGTTCTTCTCTTCAGATGATGTATTTAATAATCTTATCATTTTCTTAGTTTTACTTAATAAGCATAAGTCTGGATGAAATTTAAGCTAGGATGTATATGTATGTATTTTAGAGGAATGGAATTGAAATTAGATAACAATATTTTAGTATTTTAAAGTCCTTTGGGTTATTAAAAAGTAGTATTAGCTCAAATGGCAAAAAAAGATGAGAATTTTTTTGACAGTGAATAAATTAGGCTTTATTTTCCCTTGATGTCTCTATAGTTATCATATTTTATATTGCTGATAGCCTAATGTGTTTATAAACAAAATAGTGAAGCTAGTATATCCTATAATGAATCCATTATGGCAATAATCAGTTAATCTGTACTTGAATATATTGCCACCATTAATTTTAGTTGGTGACCAAAAACAAATATGAAGATAAACAAGTACAGTGAAAAAAAATCACTAAGAAACTTAAGTTACTGTATAATATATACTATAGAAGAATGTTTTCAGATTGTCAATATATGGTAGTTATGTTAAATCTAAAATTATAGTGATCAGATATAGCCAGCAGTGCATTTCTTGATTGATTTTCTCAACTTTTTAAAAAAGAAAATGGAATATTATTAAATATTTTGTTAACCATATATGATTTGTAGATTAACTTGACAAAGACAATACTAAAAAAGAATTAGACTATTTATACCTACAGATTATCAAGCTAAGTCCTATTTAGAATATAATATTTGTTTAAAAGCATGCTTTTTTAAAAGTAGCTTTTATCATGTATTAAAGTTGGATATTTTTAGAAGTCCTAATTGATAATTAGGTATACACAAAGCCTTAATGATTTTTAATACTTCAACATGCAGGTCTTACTTACTCTGTTACATTGTGAAAAGAATAATGAAGATGATGTTCCTCTATGGGAACTACACCATAGGCACATAATTTTGTGGTATTTCAACCGTTAGATATAAAGCATATAGAAAGAACATCAGTTATCCATTTTAATACGGCCATTATGTTACTACTTTAAGCTCAAAACTTGTCTCCAGTTGCTATTAAAATATTAACTGAAGAATACACTTATTCTCCAAAAGTGATAGCATTAGAATGAGTATACTCTGTGAATTTGAGTCATAGTACCATCTCCAATCTCTTTCATTCTTTCAGAAGATATCCAATTTGCATATTCTCTTCAGTTTCTTCCCTTTTGGCATCCCTTAAGGAAAAAACCTTTATGAAGTGTTTCAGGGTTCTCAAAGGATGGTAGGACAGTGTTGGCCACCCATATAATCTCTGATACTTTTTAAATAGAAGTGTTAACTATAATACTGTTTTATAATTTAAAACTAACCATCACCTTCTTTTTTTCCCTCCCCCTTAGATTGATGAAGATCCTAGCCTTGTTCCAGAGGCAATACAAGGTGGAACATTTGGTTTCAATTCATCTGCCAATGTACCAACAGAAGGGTTCCAGTTTTAGAAAGATGTTGTGGAAGTTAGGTACAATGCAGCACTGGGATATATATATATATATACATATATATAAAAAGGTTTGATCCATCAAGCTTGGCTCATGGGATCTGCTGCTGCATTAAATCGGGAAAGAAAATGTGAAGATTTCATTTGGAATCACAGAAAATGCCCAAATGAGGTCAAGATGGCGAGTGGGTGCGAGTGAGAATGAGTGGCAAAATGTAATGAAAACTCTACATGGATGCTTATTTAGGTTGTTCAAAGTAAAAAGGGCTACAGGTCACAGATCTTCAGTGCCTGAGAAGGAACATTGACTTTGTATCAATTGAGGGGAAAGTGCAGTACTGTCATCTTCAAGCCTTGTAAGCATAAAAGAGATAGGATGCCCATAAAAGTCAAAGGAAAACGAGCCCAGGCCTTGCTATGAAGCAGTGTGTGAGTGGACAATGTTGAATGAATGTCTGGCTCGGTGATGGAGAGCCAGGTTCATCTTTCAAATCTAGGGCTCTTCATTCATGAAGCAGACTCCTAGTCCTGGAGTGACTGTGTACGAGAGTATGGTTGTGGTGCTGTATGTGAACGCATGCAAGCTTGATTTGCCTTCAGGGGGCTGATAACAAACTAGTAAAATCATCAGAGTGAGATCGTAAGTGTTACTGTACACTGGACCTGCCAACAGAGACCAGCTCAGCAGCAGACGGCGGTGTACTCTGCAGCCTGTGTTTCTCTCTCCCCTCCTCCCTCTTCCCGCCCCTCCTTTTTTTTTTTTTTTTTTTCTTTTTTAGGGTGCTTTTTTTTTTTTTTTTTGTGGGAGTTTTTTGTTTTGTTTTTAGTTTTTATTTACTTTACCTAGTATGGCTTTTAGTTGCTTCTCAAGTCAGAAAACTTTCAGGAAGGTTTCCCTGTGCATTTGCACCAGATGAATGTTTGATGCTATGAAAAGCTTTCCATATCATCAAAACTAATTTGTGTAGATTTTTGCATGAAAAAAAAAAATCATAAATTTCCCTCAAAATAGACTGTGTTGCAGTACACAAGTTGCCATAATAGTATAAACCAGTAAAATGTGCTTTTAAAAGCCGTCCTTTTCCTTTTCATTCTCAGAGACAACATAAAGATCTTTGCATGAGGCGAATCTGCAGCCTAGTTCATTTTTAGATTTTGTTGAGTCCTGTAAAGAAGAAGAAGAAAAAAGTTTCAGTTGTGGTGGAATACCGTGCTGTGTTTAAATGTTACTTGTTTTCAAACTTTGTTTTCTATGAAAATGATATGGAAACTTCTAAAATGGAATTTGGTGCATATGTACTGCTGAATAAAGACCGATGAAGAGGTTTGAGTAGATGTACAAATCAAGTAATGGTTTGAACACCTTTAATAATATGCCTAATCTGTTCAATTGTTTTAGAATCTTTTTATCTTAGATGTAGGCAGCCATGAACAATCTATTTTGAGCCACTTTAGGGAGAAAACTTTGTATTTTTAAAACTTGCATAAAAGTTATGCAAGTGGTTTTTATAAATTGGAATAATACCTCAGTTTTGAGGTTATGCACACTAAATTAAATGTGACATAAATTAATTTGTACAAAAAGAACTCTTTATAAGGTGGCTCATTGTAGGAAATCCTGTGCCTTCCCCTTTGAGCACAAGTGTTGCATGAACAACAGTTTGCTATAAGAAACATACCAGATTAGCCACCATTAGCATCTATATCTACTTTGTGTTTAAAAATCAACTGGTAATTCTGAAACACTGTAGAATGGATAAAAATTATTTTGTGATCATAACTCTTTGTTGAACTAGAGTATTTTTGCAGCATTCCTTGTCATCAGAAACATGGTTAAAGTTTAAAACTAGAAGCAGCAGAAAACTAGCTTGTAAAATTTATCCAAGTAGAGTGCAGGCTAGGCTATCTTGGGGAAATAAACATTAAAACTCAAAGCAATGTTTTACATGGGGCATGTGTGTGTGCTGTGTGGATTTTTTATATATGTTAATGTAAAGTTAGAGTACAACTCAGTGGCTTGTGTTCACTTGTCTTTCATAAGCTTTTAACACTGACCCAACATTACAAAAGGAATTTCTTAAATCCTTTAGTTTCAGTATAGATGTATTAATATTCCAACTGACTGGATTTGTTCAGCTGATGCCATCTGTGCTTCTGCTTCTTCCCTGTCCAAACCAATATTCTGACCTTCCTTCACTCCTTCAGCAAAGTGGACTGAGAGAGACAACTTGAGCTATATTTTAAGTATTTCTATAGCTTCAGCATATGTCTGCAAATGCAAGAGTGCACACAAATGGCATAAGTTACCAGAAGATAAACATAACAGTGCTCTGCATAATTCTTGTTTCTTAGTGTACAAAAACCTGGTTAAAAGTAAGCCAGTGAGGTTATAATAGACCAAATGACTTTATAGAGTGATTTTCTTACGAGTGCAGGACTCATACCAGCTTGATTAGTCAGGGCCTGCAGAAGAAGCTAGTCTCAGAAAAGAACCTCGGCTCTCTTTTAAGGGGGCTCACCTGATTAAATCAGGCCCACCCCTTATCTCCCCTTTAATTGACCCAAAGCCAAACTGGTGAGTACATTATTATAGCTGCACTGTCCCTTCCTCTTTACCCTATGCGTGTGTACTAAGTTGCATCCAACTCTTTGTGACTCTGGGCTCTAGCCCACCAGGCTCCTCTGTCCAGGCATGAGTACTGCAGTAGGTTGCATGCCCTCCTTCAGGGTATCTTCCTGATCCAGGGATCGAACCCACATCTCTCAAATGTTCTGCCTTGGCAGGTGGATTCTTTACCACTTTACCTGGGAAGCCTACTCTTTGGCCTAGTCACAGAGTGATATCCATCATGCTCAAATAATCCTGTCAACACTTGAGTAAATGGAATTATAAAGAGCATGTGTATCAGGGAATCTTGGGAGCCACCTTAAGAGCTCCTGTACCACCAAGAAACACTAGCATTTAGAGCTGGAGAGATTTAGACGTGATCACACATAGCACAAGCTTATTTTTGAACAAAGGTCCCCTGTGAGAATCTAATGAAAACTTCCCCAGTTTCCTTCCAAAATGCATATGCATAGAGTTGGGAGCTCCATGCGAGTCTGAATTTCAGGATATGAACTGTCCAAGTTCTCCCTTTCAGATGATAGAGTTGCCAAGAGGTGACTTGACCAAGGTCACAACAGCTACTAAGGGCTAGATAAGACCCAGATCTCAACTCATACAGTAGGGAGCTATGCTTTCAATTATGCTACGAAACTCATTTAAATTTGTGAGCCAATGCAAAGAAGCATTTATGCAGCTTTTCCTGTTGTAGTTTGAGAAATTACTAACAGTAATTCTTACAGAAGCTTGTCTGAGTTTTGAAATTACAGTTGACGCTTGAACACCATGGAATTTGCAGGCCCACTTATATGCCATTTTTCCCCACTAAATACATACTTCAAGGTCAACTGTACTTTAAATCAGCTGTCTACATTACTTGTAATACCTAATACAGTATAGCTGCTACATAAATAATTGTTAGGTACAATGTAAATACTATGTAGCTAAGCCCTTGAATACAGCCGACCTTCATCGATGGTTCTGCAACCAAGGATTCAGCCAACCACAGATCATGCAGTATTACAGTGAAAAAAAGTCCACGTGTAAGTGAACCCATGTTATTCAAGGGTCCACTGTATTTTCCTTCTGATTTTCCAAAATTGAATCTTTCATTGTTTATATTAAGAAGGTAAACTATATGTAAACAGGCTAGTTTAGCTTGAATTAGAGAAGTTACCTGTTGTGAACTCCTGAGGCCTAATGGGTTGTTTACCTCATGTCATGCACATGACATTTTAAACATTTAAGGAGAAAATGGTTTTTCTTTTTAGCAGACACATTAATGAAGTGTATGCTTTTTAAAAAATATAAGAGTAATGAACTTTATATGCCTTTAAATAAAATCAAAGTGCACATTCATAGTCTAACTGTATTCAGTTAATTCCTAAATTAAGGTGAAAAGAATGAAGATTTATAAAGCCCATATTCTGGTGTGATCAGAAGCAACTGAACTGTAGTGTCACAGTGAATATCAACTATCACATCAATAATGTACAGGTTTAATGGTTTTTCTGCAAGACTTAACCTAGCAGTACCATTTAATTTGAACATGTCTGCTAAACTCAGGTTCTTTAAGTGACAAGTTTGGTTCAGGATGTCCGTGTCAGGATGTACTGTTTATAAAGTTGACTTAGCAGCTGCTACTTTTGCTTTCAGATTACCTCTTCCCAGAGACCTGCACTCATCATTTATGTTGTTGCCCCAATCTTTGCAGCTGTAAATATGCTGCTTGCTCCAGGTTAGTTTTTCCAAGCTGTCAGTTCTTCCAAGTTTATTGAAGAAAAACTTTTATAACCTTTTCATTTCTATTATTCAAGCATGAGTCCTCCTTTCCCTGACCATATCTTAACTTCTGATTTGTATAGCTCATGGATTCCTTGCTACTCTGTGACCTTAGCCAAGATTTCCTCATCTATTTTTGCTCTTCTAACAACTGATAATCTGCTTAAATGTACATGCTGTTAATTGCACTCAGTCTCCAGTTACCTGGCTTCCAGATCGTTCCTTCAGTGTCCCATCTTTCTAGTCCTCGGATTTTTGAGACTTCCAAGGCATCTTTCCCCCGAACTTTGTACATGGTTACCTTTTGACTGATTTTATAATTGGCTGTTATAATGCTAATATCCAAACACTTGGACTCAGGAGGGTATTTCTCTTTAACTCAAAAAGGGGGACTTTCTGGGGATTCAGTTCAGTCCCTGATTAGGACTCAGCTTCCACTACAGGGAGCACAGATTTGAACTCTGGTCAGAGAACTAAGATCACACATTGTACACAGCCAGAAAAGATCATTTTGGGTCATAATTGGATTTGGGAAGGAGTTGACAGTGTTATTCTCTGAGGCCTTACTGCCATGCTTGTTTTTTCTTAGGGATTGTCCCCCTGTTCAACTCAACAGAGTTTATCCGTAATATGTTACGGGTACTTTCTGCTTCCAACCACTTCCCTTTGTACTTGCCAGTGTGCTGCCTCCATAAACAAATTATAATGTGCCTCCAATCTAGTAGCTCCCAATGTGGTCTACAAGGTCCCCCACCCGTGTGTGTAACTGGTACAGAGAAACTGGTTTCACCTTTTTTTTTTTCTTTGAACCTGTTTAACAGGATGGTCATAGGAAAGCTGTTAAAGAGCTGCTATTAAAATACCTAAATGGTAACTGCTCCAGTCTGAGTCCACCAGTGGCCAGAGGTGCTGAAAGAGGACTGAAAAGTTTGTTTCCCTCTCAGCTCTCTTCCCACGCAACTTCTGTGCAGTTCTCCCCAGCTTCAGAGCGTAAAGAAAGCTCGAAGTAGCAGATGAGGAAGTGTCTTGTTTGGATCCCTGTATTCCCAACCACCTTACATGTTCCAACATTCAGACGCCTGTCTCCAGGAAGCCAAACATCCCATACTGTCGACTACCCTCACCATCCCCATCAGCTCTCACTCAGAGTGTGCGTTTCATACTTAGGGTAATGTTTCAGTCTGTAGAGTCGGTCCCACTAAATTGTAAGCACCTTAAGGGCAGAGTCTGCAAGGGAAGCTCTGTAAACCCCATGGAAGCGCCATGAGTTCTGTGGGCTCTCAGGAAAGGCTACAGTGCAGCCTCTCACATGAACCGATTGTAGGGACTGTTTCTAAAACTCTTCAATCTGGAATTGTCCAATTTGCCTTATTGCATCTCAAATTTAGGGTGTTTATAGGAAGAGATACTTCATCCCTTGTCAGATGAATGCTCATTACTTTCTTTTTTCCACTTCTGATATTTACCAATGTCAGATCTGGATATCTGACACAGGATATTGCAATGCATCCTCATGGGTCTCAAATACTAGCTCTGCATACTATGAAGCAGGGGGTGACCTAGTATCTAATACTATTGATGCAATTAATTTTTGACATGTCATTTATTGAACTATCTTTGCATCATAATAGTGTTTTTACAAAGAAAGTAGCCAACCCATAAAGGTAAGTGATTACTGTCTTAGTCTATAGTATGAAATCAGAAAGCTTTTTGGTTATTGATGTTGCAGTGTTCTTTATGTAATAAGCTTTCTTACACCTGACTAGCAATTACACAAATTTTTGGATGCTTAAAATAATTAAGAACAAGCACAAGGAATTCTCTCAGTTTTATGTAGTCCTGATCTAAACAGTTGGATAATCACCATGGTATTTATTCTTTTTTTTTTTTCCTGATAAGTCCCAGAGGCCTTAAGAACAAATACAGTGGCCCCTTTGACAGAGTCTTTGGCTTTAAATCTTTGCTCTGCCACTTAACTCCTGTGGGACCTTGTAAAATTGTTTTATGTGTTTCCTAGTTCTGAAAAAATGGAAAATATAATAATACCTACCCCGATGGGTTACTTTGTGGCTTAAATGAGTTAACTCATGTAAAACACTCAGAATAATCTTATATAAATAATAAACATAGCAGCAGGAGAAATTCCCTTTAGCTTCTGCTGAAGATAAAAGCAGACGCCTAATTTTTTGCATTTGACAAATACCTGAGAACTCACATTGGACTAGGCATTAAATCAGGAGTTAGGGATACGAAGTCAATTAAAATGTGTACTTGTTCTCAATTTAGTTTACTGAGGAAGAGGGAGTCATAAATGGAGAAACCAAAACTAAGATGTAAGAGATGTACATCATATTACCTTTGGTAAACCCCACAGTTTGGCGACTAATCAGCTTTTGATGGGGCATCCAAAAAAACCTCCTGTCTCTTAAATTCATTATCTCCAACTTAAGACTTTCTTTGGCTATTCAGGTGTGGTTTTTTTTCCCCCAATCCTGCCCCCCCCCCCCCCCCACACACACACCGTTTTTCTCTCATTCTTAGTAGGTTACCTTTCCTATTTTAGGGGTGGGAAGGTGGCAAGAGAAACTATGAAAGAAACTTCCTCAGCCCACTTCTAGATTAGAAACTTAACGGATTACTCACCCACTCCATCCTCCGTTAGAGGAGGTAGGTATCTTTCCTCATAACTAAGGTGGTCCTGTCGTCTTCAGTCCTATCTCCTGCTGCTACTCAGGAGTCTCACACTATGAGTCACCGGTCTTCTCTCCTTTGTATTCAACTATTGCCCTTCAGAGTGATCCTTCCCATTAGCATCTGAACATGCAACAAATATTTCCCAACCTAAAAATGAGAGTGCAGCCCTCCCTCCCCTTACCATCACAGCAAAAATTCTTTTAAGAAGTTTGCTCCATCCAATTGCTCAAGCCTCATTCTCAGCCCATTACAGTCTCCTTTACCCTCGTCACACCATAAAACCCTTGACATGATGCCTACATGTCACTAATCGGCAATTTTTGTCTTTGACTCAGAAAAATTAGACTCGACCTCTCCCATCAATCACAGCCCTTTTCCTCGACCACTGCTGCCTGCTCCCCTCTATCTCTCCCCTGCCCCTCAAACTCCTGCCCAGCATTTGTCTCCTTTCTAGCACGTTTCCTTGTCATTAAGTGTTTAAGAGGTTTAACTCACACCAATCTTTAATCTGTACAAGGATACAATAGTCACACCACTTAGGTGCCTAAAAGCAACCACAACTCAATCTTGTCCAACACTAAGCCTTGTGCTCTTTCTCTCCTACCCTCAACTGTGTCCTCTTGGATTGTTCCCCATCTCAGTGAATGTCAGCTCCCCTGAGTTCTAAATGACCCTTGGAGTCCTTTCACTTATCTCCATTTCTACCTCAGTCCAACCATCATCTCTTCTTAAACCATTGTAAGTATATTAAAATGATCTGCCTTGACCACTCTGGCTCCCTTCAGTCTGATCTCTGTATTTTAAAGCCAAAATGTGGGTTCAGTCCCTGGGTGGAGAAGATTCCCTGGAGTAGGGGATGGCAACCCACTCCAGTATTCTTGCTTGCAGAATCCCATGGACAGAGGAGCCTGGTGGGTTACATTCCATTGGGTTGCAGTCAGACACAACTGAAGTGACTTAGCACATGTGCACATATCTTTCTAAAAATCAAATCTGTGTGTGCCAGTGTTGTTACTTTGAACACTTCACATCTTCTCATTGCTTTTAGAATAAAAACCAACATTCTTTTTTCTTGGAGATCATGCACAAAATAGAGTAGGATAATAAATCCTTAAGTGCACATCACCCAACTTCAGCCATCACCAACACATTGTGAATCTTTTTTTTTTTTTTTTTTTTTGCTGCACCTTCCTTGAGGCTTGTGGGATCTTAGTTCCCCAACCAGGGATCAAACCCATGGCCCCTGCAATGGAAGTGCAGAGTCTGAACCACTGGACCGCCAGGGAAGTCTGATACATGATCAATCTCGTTTCCTCTCTGATGCACCCACATTTCCTATCTCCCTAGTATTATTTTGAAGCAAATCCTAGGCATTTCCTTATGTATCTCCAAAAATTAAAATTAACTTTAAATTCAAATCTCTTAAAAAATTAGCATTTAATAGCAAGTATCTAATCCATGTTCAAATGTCATTGTATTAATCAAAATCGTTAACATGGCCATAACCTTTCATTTTCTGGCCCCTGCCTGCTTCTCTAGCTGTGTTTTCACTCACACCATTCCTCTGTGCTTTGACTGCACTGGCTTTTTATCTCCTCCTCCCATGCGGCCTTTGATTTCTTTTGCTTTGCTAGAATATCACCTTCCCGTTTCTTTGTTATTCCTCAGCTTGAGCATCACATTCTAAGGGACACCTGCACTTACAGCCCGACTTAAAATTTCTTTATTAAAAGTTCACATACAACTCCACTCCTTTTCTTTGGAGCACCTTAAAGTTCGCAAGACTAACATAGGAACCACATTGCACATCACCTCGAACCCTGGGGAACCAGACTGTCGGAGGACACAACACATTGTGTGCACCAGGATGCAGGAGAAAGCAGCAGTGACCCCACAAGAGACTGAGCCAGGCTTGCTTGTGATGTTCAGAAGTCTCCAGCGGAGGTGTGGGTTGACAGTGGGCTGCCCTGGGGTCAGGGGCACTGAATACAGCAGTGTTGGCATAAGTCCTTTGGAAGGAGGTCTCCATTGTGGCCATTACCCCTACTGTAGTTTGGCCTCAGGCCAAACAACAGAGAAGCAACGTGACCCCACCCCAATCCAACAGAAAATTGGATTAAAGATTTACTGAGCATTGCCCCCCACATCAGAACAAGACCCAGATTCCCCCACAGCCAGTCCCTCCCATCAGGAAGCTTCCACAAGCCTCTCAGCCTTATCTGTCAGAGGGCAGACAGAATGAAAACCACAATCACAGAAAACTAACCAAACTGATCACATGGAACACAGCCTTGTCTAACTCAATGAAACCATGAGCCATGCCGTGTGGGGCCACCCAAGATGGACGGGTCATGGAGAGTTCTGATAAAACGTGGTCCACTGGAGAAGAGAATGGCAAACCACTTCAGTATTCTTACCTTGAGAACCCCATGAACAGTATGAAAAGGCAAAAAGATATGACACTGAAAGATGAACTCCTAGGTCGGTAGGTGCCCAACATGCTACTGGAAAAGAGTAAAGAAATAACTCCAAAAAGAATGAAGAAACGGAGCCAAAGCAGAAACAATGCCCAGTTGTGGATGTGACTGGTGATGGAAGTAAAATCCGATGCTGTAAAGAACAATATTGTATAGAAACCTGGAATGTTAAGTTCATGAATCAAGGTAAATTGGAAGTGGTCAGAGAGGAGATGGCAAGAGTGAACATCAACATTTTAGGTATAAGTAAACTAAAATGGACTGGAATGGGTGTAAATTCAGATGATCATTATAACCACTAGTGTGGGCAAGAATCCCATAGAAAAAATGGAGCAGCCCTCATAGTCAACAAGAGTCCAAAATGCAGTACTTGGGTGCAGTGTCAAAAATGAAAGAATGAGCTCTGTTCGTTTCCAATGCAAACCATTCAATATCACAGTAATCCAAGTCTATGCCCTAACCACTAATGCCAAAGAAGGTGAAGTTTGATGGTTCTATGAAGACCTACAAGACCTTCTAGAACCAACACCAAAAAATATATCCTTTTCCTCATAAGTGACTGGATGCAAAAGTAGGAAGTCAAGAAATACCTGGAGTAATAGGCAAGTTTGGCTTGGAGTACAAAATGAGGCAGGGCAAAGGCTAATAGAGTTTGCCAGGAGAACGCACTGGTGATAGCAGACATCCACTTCCAAAAACACAAGAGATGACTCCACACATGGACATCACCAGATGGTCAATACCGAAATCAGATTGCCTATATTCTTTGCAGCCAAAGATGGAGAAGCTGTATACAGTCAGCCAAAACAAGACTGGGATCTGACTGTGGCTCAGATCATGAACTCCTTATTACAAAATTCAGACTTAAATTGAAGAAAGTAGGGAAAACCACTGGACCATTCAGGTGTGACATAAATAAAATCCCTTATGACTACACCGTGGAGATGACAAACAAACTCAAGGGATTAAATCTGATAGAGTGCCTGAAGAACTATTGATGAAGGTTCATAACACTGTACAGGAGGCAGCGATCAAAACCATCTCCAAGAAAAAGAAATGCAAAAAAGGCAAAATGGTGGTCTGAGGAGGTCTTAAAAATAGCTGAGAAAAGAAGAGCAAAAGGCAAAGGAGAAAAAGAAAGATATACCCATCTGAACGCAGAGATCCAAAGAATGACAGAGAGAAGAAAGCCTTCCTAAATGATCAATGCAAAGAAATAGAGGACAACAATAGAATGGGAAAGACTAGAGATCTCTTCTAGAAAATGAGAGATACTAAGGGAACATTTCATGCAAAGATGGGCACAATAAAGGACAGAAATGGTATGGACCTAACAGAAGCTGAAGATATTAAGAAGAGGTGGCAAGAATACACAGAAGAACTGTACAAAAAAGATCTTCACAATCCATGTAATCACGAAGGTGTGATCACTCACCTAGAGCCAGACATCCTGGAATTGAAGTCAAGCGGGCCTTAGGAAGCATCACTATGAACAAAGCTAGTGGAGGTGATGAAATTCCAGCTGAGCTATTTAACATCATAAAAGATGATGCTGTGAAAGTGTTGCATTCAATATGCCAGCAAATTTGGAAAACTCAGGAGTGGCCACAGGACTGGAAAATGTCAGTTTTCATTCCAGTCCCAAAGAAAGGCAATACCAAAGAATGTTCAAAGTACTCCACAGTTGCACTCACCTCACACGCTAGTAAAGTAATGCTTGAAATTCTCCAAGCTAGGCTCCAACAATATGTGAACCAAGAACTTCCAGATGTTCAAGTTGGATTTAGAAAAGGCAGAGAAACCAGAGATCAAATTGCCAACATCTGTTGGATCATAAAAAAGCAAGAGAATTCCCAAAAAGCATCTACTACTTCTTCAATGACTATGCCAAAGCCTTTGACTGGATCACAACAAACTGGAAAATTCTTAAAGAGATGGGAATACAAGACCACCTGGCCTGCCTCCTGAGAAATCTGTATGCAAGTCAAGAAGCAACAGTTAGAACTGGACATGGAACAACAGACTGGTTCCAAAATGGGAAAGGAATACATCAGGTTGTATATTGTCACCGTGCTTATTTAACTTATATGCAGAGTACATCATGAGAAACTCTGGGCTGGATGAAGCACAAGCTGGAATCAAGATTGCCGGGAGAAATATCAATAACCTCAGATATGCAGATGACACCACCCTTATGGCAGAAAGCAAAGAGGAACTAAAGAGCCTCTTGATGAAAGTGAAAGAAGAAAGTGAAAAAGCTAGCTTAAAAGTGAGCATTCAAAAAACAAAGATCATGGCATCTGGTTCCATCACTCCATGGCAAATAGATGAGGAAAACAATGGAAACAGTGACAGACTTTATTTTCTTGGGCTCCAAAATCACTTCAGATGGTGACTGCAGCCATGAAATTAAAAGATGCTTGCTCCTTGGAAGAAAAGCTCTGACTAACCTAGACAACATATTAAAAAGCAGAGACATTACTTTGCCCACCAAGGTCCGTCTTGTCAAAGCTGTGGTTTTCCTGGTAGTTATGTATGAATGTGAGAGTTGAGCCATAAAGAAGGCTGAGCACCAAAGAATTGATGCTTTTGAACTGTGGTGTTGGAGAAGACTCTTGAGAGTTGTTTGGACTGCAAGGAGATCCAAGCAGTCAATCCTAAAGGAAATCAGCCCTGAATATTCATTCATTGGAAGCACTGATGCTGAAGCTGAAACTCCAATCTTTGGCCACCTGATGCAAAGAACTGACTTCTTAGAAAAGACCCTGATGCTGAGAAAGATTGAGGGCAGGAGGAGAGATGGTTGGATGGCATCACCGACTCGATGGACATGAGTTTGAGCAAGTTCCGGGAATTGGTGATGGACAGGAAAGCCTGGCGTGCTGCAGTCCAAGGGGTCGCAAAGAGTCAGACACGACTGAGTGGCTGAAATGAACTGAACTAGAACGTAGAGCATAAATATTCTTTAGATGGCTGAATAAGTGGATTTATGGGAGCAAAGAGTGTGGGTGCGTAATCCAGATTGGGGAAGAGGGGTCACCAAGGACAGTTTGTGAAGGAAGAGGACCTCCCGATGACTAGGAGCTGGCCAGATGAGGCGGGGTCCAGTGCCTTCCCCTGACAGGGAAGGGGGAGGAGAGGCGGGGTCCAGTGCCTTCCCCTGACAGGGAAGGGGGAGGAGGAACTGAATCGCTTTTAGTCTACAAGTTTACATCAGGATTGGTGGGAAGGGACCAGAAGAAGAAACAACAGAAAATATGATTTATTTAGGAGCACAGACAGGGATTTTAAGTGGGAGAGTGACATTGTCAAATTTGAACCTACAAATCACTTTATCAGCTTTGTTGAACATGGGTTTCAAGAAGAAAAGAATAGAGACATGGTGACCAATTAGGAAGCTCTTAAGAGTTACTTGGAAAGAAAAGCGGAATTATTGAAGAGGGGTGTGCACAGCAGAAATTGAGAAGAGGGAATAGCCTTTAAAATGTAAGGTATTGTTGCTTAGTCACTAAGTTGTGTCTGACTCTTTGCGACCGTGTGGACTGTACCCTGGCAGGCGCCTCTCTCTATGGAATTCTCCAGGCAAGAATACTGAAGTAGGTTGCCGTTTACTACTCCAGGGGATCTTCCTGACCCAGGAATCCAACCTGCGTCTCCTGCTTGGCAGGCAGATTCTTTACCACTGAGTCACTTGGGAAGTCAGTTTAAGGTATGTCCATTATCAATTGTCTTTCAGCTCCAAGTCCACCCTGCTTTGCCTGACTTTATGCATTGGAGCTGGACCACGTAAATGTTTTCCCATTACCGGTGAGCACAGTGTCAAGCTTTGTCAACAGAAGACCCTGGAGTAACACCACAAGACTAGTGTAGTGGGGAGACACTTCATGATGCCTGTTGTCCATTTTTATTATTCACCACTGGAGCCAAGACCCTCAGTGGCTTGGCTCCTTCTGTGCCTTCAGGCCACAGAGCAGCTCCAACAGCCTGCTTCCACAGCAGTGTAGGAATGTGCATGTCATACAGGAGATAGGATGAAAATTTTTGTATAGTTAGAATGTTATCTGGGCTTCCCTGATACCTCAGTTGGTAAAGAATCCCCACTTGCAATACAGGAGACCTCTGTTTGATTCCTGGGTCGGGAAGATCCCCTGGAGAGGGGATAACCTACCCTACTCCAGTATTCTTGGGCTTCCCTTGTGGCTCAGCTGGTAAAGAATCTGCCTGCAATGTTTGATTGATTATGCCAAAATTATTGATTATGCCAAACTTTTAGCTGTGTAGATTACAACAAATTGTGGAAAATTCTTCAAGAGATGGGAATACCAGACCACCTTACCTGCCTCCTGAGAAATCTGTTTGCAAGTAAAGAAGCAACAGTTAGAACCAGACATGAAACAATGGACTGGTTCCAAATTGGGAAAGGAGTACGTCAAGGCTATATTGTCCCCCTGCTTATTTAACTTATATGCAGAGTACATCATGCAAAATGTCAGGCTGGATGAAGCACAAGCTGGAATCAAGATTGCAGGGAGAAATATCAGTAACCTCCAATATGCAGATTATACCACCTTATGGCAGAAAGCAAAGAGGAACTAAAGAGCCTCTTGATGAAAGTGAAAGAGGAGAGTGAAAAAAGCTGCCTTAAAACTCAACATTCAAAAAACTAAGATCATGGCATCTAGTTCCATCACTCCATGGCAAATAGATGGGGAAACAATGAAAACAGTGACAGACTTTATTTTCTTGGGCTCCAGAATCACTTCAGATGGTGACTGCAGCCATGAAATTAAAAGACACTTGCTCCTTGAAAGAAAAACTCTGAAAAAAAAAAAAGAAAGAAAAACTCTGACCAAACTAGACAACATATTAAAAAGCAGAGACATCATTTTGTCAACAAAGGTCTGTCTAGTCAAAGCTATGGTTTTTCCAGTAGTCATGCATGAATGTGAGAGTTGGACTATAAAGAAAGCTGAGCGCTGAAGAATTAATGCTTTTTAACTGTGGTGTCGGAGGAGACTCTTGAGAGTCGCTTGGACTGCAAGAGCTCAAACCTGTCAATCCTAAAGGAAATCGTCCCTGAATATTCATTGGAAGGACTGATGCTGAAGCTGAAACTCCAATACTTTGGCCACTGATGCAAAGAACCGACTCACTTAGAAAAGACCCTGATTCTGGGAAAGACTGAAGGCAGGAGGAAAAGGGGTCAACAGAGGATGAAATGGTTGAATGGCATCATTGACTTGATGGACATGAGTTTGAGCAAGCTCTGGGAGTTGGTGATGGACTGAGAAGCCTGGCGTGCTGCAGTCCATGGGATCACAGAGTTGGACACGACTGAGTGCCTGAACTGAACTGAACTGGAATGTTATCCAAAGAATAACTTTATAAGAAATGTGCCAGATTAAGATAAAACATTAAATGCCACTGCAGGAAATAGATGTAATCTCAAATTATATAAAATCTCAAAAGTCAATAATAAGAAAACCCAATTTAAAATGAGAAAAAATTTGCACAGACATTTCAGGAAAAGTGACATGTGGATAACAGACACATGAAAAGGTGTTCAGCATCATTAATCACGAGAGAAATGTGAACAAAGACTGCAAGATACCACTAAACTCCTATATTAGAATGGTTAAAATTTAAAAACAAAACCAAGGCCAAATAACTGACAATGCCAATTATTGACAAGGATGCAAAGCAACTTGCACTCGTGTACATTCCTGGAGGGAACCCAAGATGACCCAGTCACTTCAGAAAACCCTCTGGCAGTTTGTTATAAAGTTAAACACACACTTAACCCTGCAACCAGCAGTCTACTCCTAGAATGCCCTCAAGTGAAATGAGAACTTCATTCACAGGGAAACCTGCAAGTGAATGTTTATAGCTGCATTATTCATAATCACCCAATACTGCAAACCACCCCCAATTCCTTCAACTGGAGAATGGATAAACAAGTACATCCATATAATGGATTATCAGTCATCAATAAAACTGGTGAAACAACATGAACAAATTTCAAATGCACAATGCTAAGTGAAAGCCACCTGATTTTCACTCCAATTACATGACAATCTGGACAAGGCAAACTGTAAGGACAAAATATTGATCAGTGGTCTCCTGGGACTATGTGGGAGAGAAAGGGGCACAGGAGAAATTTTCAGACTGATGAGAAAGTGCTATATCTTGATTGTAGTGGCGATGACACAAGTATATTCATTTGTCAAAATTCATAGAACTGTCCACTAAAAAGGATGAAATTCACAATAAAATATACTTAAAGTTTTTTTTTTTTTTAATGCTACTGCTTGCTGAACACAAGCGGAATTTGAATTAAAAGTCGAAAATTTCTTAAGTTACCAATATGTCAGTTCTCCCGAGTTGATCTTTTTTTTTCCATTTATTTTTATTAGTTGGAGGCTAATTACTTTATATCTTTTTGCAGTGGTTTTTGTCATACATTGACATGAATCAGCCATGGATTTACATGTATTCCCCATCCCGATCCCCCCTCCCACCTCCCTCTCCACCCGATCCCTCTGGGTCTTCCCAGTGTACCAGCCCCGAGCACTTGTCTCATGCATCCAACCTGGGCTGGTGATCTGTTTCACCCTTGATAATATATATGTTTCGATGCTGTTCTCTCTGAACATCCCACCCTCGCCTTCTCCCACAGAGTCCAAAAGTCTGTTCTGTACATCTGTGTCTCTTTTCTGTCTCGCATATAGGGTTATCGTTACCATCTTTCTAAATTCCATATATATGCATTAGTATACTGTATTGGTCTTTATCTTTCTGGCTTACTTCACTCTGTATAATGGGCTCCAGTTTCATCCATCTCTTTAGAACTGATTCAAATGAATTGTTTTTAATGGCTGAGTAATATTCCATGGTGTATATGTACCACAGCTTCCTTATCCATTCGTCTGCTGAGTTGATCTTTTAAAGAAAAAAATATGGAACACTTACTAGCTCTGCTATGTTGTAAAATATATATTAAAAGTTAATTAAAACAGTATAGAACTTGCTTAATAATAATTTACAAGAGGCAAATTTTCTGAAAGTCTAGAAATAGATCTAAACACATTTAGAAATATAGTGCTATATATTGAAAGCAGTGTCTCAAATAAATGGGAAATGATGAATTATTCAATAAATAGTAACAGAAAACTGAGTATCCATCTGGAAAGAAAATAGATTTATATATCACACTGCATATCAGGAAAAAACCCAAATGAATAAAACTAAAAAAGAAAAAAACCAAAACGCTGATACTACAGAAGCGCTGATGGAAAGCCACGAAAGGGTTATTTTATAAGTGTAAAGGAAGAGTTTTTATTGCTGTTGTTCGTTCACTCATTCATTCATTCACTCACCCAAATATTTACGTCTCAAGGGGGGATTTTTTTTCAAGTATAATGCAAAAACTCAGAAACACCATAAACAAGAAATTGATTACTTGCATAATAATTAAAGAAATCTCTGCAGGAAAATCTTCATAAGAAAGAAAACTTCGAAAGAAAAACACTTGAGAAAAGTATTCATAATCATCTTAGAGGAAGAACCAATCTTTCTAACATGAAAAGATCCTACAAATCAGTTTTTAAAGGTTCAGTGGAAAATAGATAAAATATATGGACAGTTTAGAAACTATAAATATAAATATAAAACTATAAATATAACATAAAAGTCTATTTTGACTTAAATTGAGTCCTCCTAAAAGTCATAGGTTGAAGGCTAACACTTGGTACCTCAGAATATGACCTTATTTAGAGAGAGGTTCTATAAAAATATAGTCAAGTTAAAATGAGGTGATTTCTAGGTGGTATTAGTGGTAAAGAATCTGCCTGCAGTGCAGGAGACTGGGATTTGATCCCTGGGTTGGGAAGATCCCCTGGAGGAGGGCATGGCAACCCAGCCCAGCATCCTTGCCTGAAGAAGCCCATGGACAGAGCAGCCTGGCCGGCTACAGTCCATAGGGACGCGCAGAGTCAGACACGACTGGAGTGACTAAGAAGCAGCAGCAACATTCATATAACAGAATATTTTACACTTACTAATAAATTTAAGGAAGACTCTTTGTGTACTGATACAGAAATGTTCCAAAATATTGAAAAAGCAAAATATATAACTGTGTACTGTATTTTGTGTGTGTGTATATCTATATATAAACATATTTGTTTGAATATGTTTCAAATATCTCTGGAAGGATTTTTGTTGTTTTTGTTCAGTTGTTCAGTCCTGTCTGACTTTTTGTGACCCCGTGGACTGCAGCACACCAGGCTTCCCTGTCCTTCACCATCTCCCGGAGTTTGCTCAAACCGGAAGGAAATGCACAAGAAAATATCAACACTGGATTCTCTTTGGAGAGGAACTGGAATCCTGAAGGACATGGTTGGAGAGACACCTTTTAAAACATGACGCTTTTTAAAAATTCTTGTTGAATTTTGTAGCATGTGTACCAAATGGCTTGTTGGGTGGCTCAGCAGTAAAGAATCCACGGGCAATGCAGGAGTTGCAGGAAAAAAACCAGTTCAATCCCTGGATTGGGTAGACCTCCTGGAAGAGGGCATAGTAATCCACTCCAGCATTCTTGCCTGGAGAATCCCATGGACAGAGGAGCCTTGCGGGCTACAGACCCTGGGGTCACAAAGAGCCAGAGACTGCTGAAGCGGCTGAACGCGCAACACTGACACGCCATGTGTGTAATAGAAATGAACATTAATATGTAACTTCTACATAAACACACTTTCCCTTTTCTTTCCGCCACAAGGTGGCAGTGTGGAAAAGGCTTTGTGAAAGCCTTTTGCAATTGGTCTCGTGACAAATTTTTATTTGGCTTGTAATTTTTTAGGCTCTAACTAGAGGGTTGAAAATATATAAAATGTATTCTCATACAAGACAATTATTTTTGGAGTCATGTAAGTATTTTTCCTTGAGTTTCCTAGTTTTGTAATCATAGTCAATTTTGTTCTCTTTTTGCTTTAATCAAAGCACTGTAGGTCCTTGGTAAAATAAACAGTGGATAGAACAAAAGGGCTTTTTATGAAACTTCAGTCTTCCTCTCCATTCCATTTTCTCTTTTTTTTTTTTTACTCTTTAAAGTAGTATTTATTTTTCTTTTCAATTGGAAGTCTAAGGACTTAATATCCATTCCATTTTCATTCCCCAGGGACAGATATCTTTATTATAATTGGGGTCACACACAAAACTTTGCATAGTATGCGTATATCTCTGGTTTTTATTTTACCAGTGTTAGATAATATGTGCTTCCTATATTTGAAAGACAAACTTTACTCCCTAAAATTAACTTCTCTTCTTTTCTTACCAGTTTTTGATAAATTATTTTTGAATTCTCCTGTTGGTTACCTTTATACTTTAAATTGTTTGTTTAAGTCTCCAGTTCTTGTCAACTTTCAACATCCTCTCTTAACCTCCTGACATATTAGATAAGGGTGTTACCATCTCAGCTCTTATCTCCACTCCTCTCGTCCACCTCCCAGCTTTTGTTAGCTTTACTTTAAAAAAAAAAAACTTGGTTGAAATATAATTTACAATTTAAGGTTGACCCATTTAAACTGTACAACTCAAATTTTTTTGTGTATTTACAATTGTGCAAAATCACCATAATCTCAGTTTAGAACATTTTCATGACCCCTCAAAAGAAACCCCATTTCCATTAGCTCTCCCTCCCCATTTCTGCACAACCTTATGCATCACTAACCTGCATTCTGTCTTCATAGATTGGCGTGTTCTGGACACATCATGGAATTGAAATCATGCAATATGTAGTCTTTTGTGACTAGTTTCTTTCACTTCACAAAATGTTTTTGAAGCATGTACCTTATTTCTTTTTATTGCTGAATAACACCTCACTGTGTGGATATACCACATTTTGTCTTTCCATCTTGGTTGATATGCATTTTTGTCATTTGCATTTTTGTTTTGCTATTATGAATAATGTTGCTATAAACTATTAGATTTATTTTTCACTTTATTCTCTAACTGTATTCTGTAAATCTGTCTTTAACCATGTGTTATAATCATCTTGTCTGTCTTGCCTATAGTTTGATTCTAAACATTCAAACATAATGAATATGATTATATTATTGTGTATATGTTGCTCACTACAAGAGCCAAATAGTGCACTAGGATTATATTAACTTCACTACAAAACTGACATCACAAAGTTCTTTATCTCCCTGAAGCATCTCTTCCAGAGTCTTCCACTGTCTGCCCCAATGTAGATTTACTGCAAGAGGTAATCTGGGGATTGATAATTCCTGGCAGGCTCCCATGTCTTTCTCTTTTTTGTTTATTACTTTTGCTTTAAGGTCATTCATCCTCAGAAATAGTTGATGGAGATAAATTTTTGACATATCTGAAGATATCTCTACATTACTTTCCCATTAATTTGACATATAATTCTATAATGAAGTATAGAATCCTTCATTCAAATCTAGAATTCTCAGAGCCTTGAAGAAATCACTCATCTTCTGGCACCTAATATTACTGATGTAGTTCTTGTAACAGTGGGATTCTCATTCCCTTTTTGGTAATCTGTTTATCCTCCTTCCCGTCTGAATCTTTTTATGATCTCTTTATACATGGTGTTTTGAAACTTAATGATGATGGTGTCGAGCATGAATTTTGCTTCATTTATCATGTTAGGCAGACTCATGTCTTTCTTCAGATCTTGGGAATGTTTTGTCCTTTTTTTAAAAAAAAAGTAAATTCTTCTCCATTTTCTTATTTCTCTTTTTTTTTCTTTTGGTGGAGGACTCTTAGACGCTACTTTTCATCCTATCCCTTGTCTGTTTTTTCTTGACATTCTGGGAGGTTTTTTTTTTTTTTTTTACTTTGTTATTTGGTTAATTGTAAATTACCCCTCAGGGAAACACTGTTGTTGTTTAGTCACTAAGTCCTGTCCAGTTCTTTTCTGACCCCATGGACTGTGTAGCTCACCAGGCTCCTCTGTCCATGGGATTCTCCAGGCAAGAATACTGAAGTAGGTTACTTTCCTTCTCCAGGAGATCTTCCTGACCCAGGGTTTGAACCTGAATTTCCTGCACTGGCAGGCAGATTCTTTACCACTGAGCCACCAAAGAAGTATATTTCATTACCAGTTCTCTAATTTTCTTTTTTCACTTGGGCAATTTTTGTTTCTCATTTCAGCAGCTTCATTTATAGTTCTGAATGTTCCTTCTTCGTTGCATTCTATTCTTGTTTTATGGATTACTGACTTCTTAAATCTCTTTAAGTCTTCACTAGAAAGCCATATACCCTTCTATTCCCCAAATTATATTTTTTTTTCTGTGATCATGTGCTTTGTTTACCTGGATCCTTATCTTTCTTGCCATTGGTACTTAAACACAGTGATCTTTGGTGTTCTGTTCATCTTTAAGACTGAAGGATCAGGTTGGTTTTTCTAGGTCACTGATGTGTTTTCTCTACTATTACACTGTAGGTCTTTTTTTTCCCCAGGATATCTCTTCTTAAACTGACAAGGCTGAGAATTTTGCATGATTTGAGGAGATCTTGTTGACTGCAGACTTGCTTTAAAGTGTGTGGCTAAGATGCTGATCATCCATCGAGAGCCTCAACATTTCAGACTAAGGAGGAGGAAGCCTTAGTTCTTCCCAAGCAGATCTGTATCTTTGGGTAAGTGCCCGCTTGTTTTTGTTTTCAATTTGTTGCACTCAAGATAAATGTCAATTGTTTTACTTGCATATAGGCGTAGGGAGGGCATTTAAGTGGCCAAATGTTAACCTTCAATGTACCCTTGTTTCAGAACCCCCACATCTCTCTCTCCACCATCCCAGTTGCTGGCCTAGCGTCTCCCAGATTTCTGCCCGAGCATTGAGTCTCACCTCCACTTCAGTCTCTTTAGACTTGCACTGTGGCCTTGCTCCACTCTGATTAACCTGCTCCCGCTTCTCATCTTCTTGAAATCACTTGATGCCCCTCTTCTCATGATGCACTTTCACTTACCCTCCTTACCTGTAAAGCTTTGTTTCTTTTTGCTCTTTTACGTGGTCATTTTAATTTCAGCATTTCAACAAGTGCTTATATGGGAATACATATGTTCCACTACCATATTGAACTGGAATACTTAGTTCTGCTTTTTTCTCTTTTCCCCAGATGGTGTGTGTGCACATGTATGTGTATAAGTATGTGTGTGTGTTTATAGCAGCAGTTTGCAACCCTGATACATGTTATCATATAAAATTTGGAAATATTGGAAAATAAAAAATGTTTATTACTCACCAAGCAGAAATAATTAGTTGCCATCATGTTGTATTTATTTTCAGTCTTTTCAATATGCATATGATCTATTTTTAAAAACAGACTTAATATTATACCAAGTATAATTTTATATCCTGCTCTTTTCATTTGTATCATAAACAATTTCTCAAATCACTAAATGATTTTCTCTGATATGGTTTTATTGATTACATAGTACTTCACAATACGGATAGACCATCATTCACTTACTAATTCTGTTGTTGGCCATTTTGCTTGGTTCCAGGGTTATTTGTTTCTTAATTTGTTATCATAGAATATATCTATCACCCCTAGTCTTTCTTATGTGCTTTGATTTTTTATTTGTTAATTTTTTAAAGTTCTTTCTTAATATTTATTTGTCTTTGTTGGATTTTAGTTGCAGCTCAGTTGCCTCATGACATGTGGGATCCTAGTTCCCCAATCAGGGATCAAACCGATGTCCCTGCTTTGGAAGGTGGATCCTTAACTACTGGACCACCAGAGAGGCCCCTCTTTTGTGTTTTTATACTAGTCTTAATTGCAGCTCAGAACTGTACTCTGATTTATACAGTGAAGAATTTATTAAAAGGAAAGCAGATATCCCAAAAAATTACCATAAATCACAGGGAACTTCTGATTTATTTATGTGTGTATGCACAAGTTCAGGTAAGGGCTTCTCTCCTCTTAGTCATGGAGAAGAAGAGCCCATCTCCTGTCACCTTCCTGCGCCGAGAGGTCCCCTTTACCTATCGCGTGGAGCTCACCGGATAGCATGTCTCCTAGATGTTCCCTTTTTCATTCCACTCCCCTCCTCCTTCCCCTTCCCCTATCCTTTCTAGTCAGGCTTGCCCCTGAAATTTGTCAGGCCTGGGGCTAAAGTACAAATCTGAATCAATATTGCTATGTCTAAATATTTAAGTGTTACAAATTATCCTAAAATTTTAAAAAATGTGTTCTGTCTTCCTCCCTTGACCTTCCTAGTAATCTGGAAGGCTGAGTTCTCAGTTGGAGTTCTTTTTCTGCCCAGGATGTGATGGTACACGATAAACCAGCAGCAGTCCGCAGCCTCAGGCCTTGGCCCACTCTGCTGCTTTTCTACCTTCTACTTAACCCTTCGCCTGCCTGTGGCTGCCAGGAGATGAGGTCAGAAAGTGGCTCCACGTTTGGCCAGAATCCTGGGGCCACAGTACACAGCGTGGTCCAGAAGAGGGGGGAATGTATTCCCCCACTCCTTGCTTGTGTGGGGTATATAACCGGAGAAGGACCGGAGGGGATCCACGTGGGTCCAAAGTGAAGCTATTTGGTCCAGTTCAGATTATACTTTTTCCTGAAGCCTCCTTTGTCTCTGAGAGTTCATAGTGATCCTGCCTTTACCACTGATGCTCCCAGAGCATTCAACATTGCTATCACTCATCTCAGCTTTTAATCACATGTTCACTGTGCTGACATTCTGCTATTTCTTTAGAGTGTAGGTTCCTGGCTTCCCAACTAGAAGACCTGGATTCATATCTTTTAAGTGTCAAATATTTCAGGCTTCATAAATACTTGATAAATTAAATGGCAATATACTCCACCAGTAGACTAAACCAATAGTAGTAACTTTATTCTCAGCTTAATGCCTTATTTGGTATTTCAAATATGACCATTTATGCTTTTGCCATAAATGCACAGTCGCATCTCTTGATTATGGGAAACACACACACATCCTAGAAAAGTGTCTTTTAATAGATGGAAACTAGTGTTGTAGTAAAGGTTGTTATATATCTATAGTACAGCTCCAAAATATAACTATTACATAGAAAAATTTTGAGTAAGCCAATACACTATAGAATTGTTGTCTTCAGTATAGGATATGCTGAGAAAAGAGTTTCATCATAGCACAAAATAATCAGTTAAGTGAAGTCGCTCAGTTGCATCTGACTCTTTGCAACCCCATGGACTGTAGCCTGCCAGGCTCCTTCATCCATGGAATTTTCCAGGCAAGGATGCTGGAGTGGATTGCCATTTCTTTCTCCAGGGGATCTTTCCAACCCAGGGATCGAACCTGGGTCTCCCGCACTGCAGACAGACTCTTTACCATCTACATTCTGGTTAATAGATGTCTGTCCAGGGTCCTGCAGGAAGCTCAATCAGTTAATCAGGCCACAAATATTTTTTGAACACTGTCCATTTACTACGTGCTGGGCTTGGCTCTAGGCCCTAGGAGTATTGAGTAGCAAATAAAATGACAAGGTCCCTTCTCTCATGGACCTTATATTCAAACTGATTTTAACAGAAAACTGTTTTAGAAGATTCTGGGAAATGCATGGAGCTAGAGAAGAGATTCTGTATCTGCCCTGGAGATCAGAATGGTGACTTTGGATTGTTTATGCAGTGATGACCAAGGGACACAAATCTGAGTTATAAAAGACTTTTGTGTAAAAGTAGACGGCCACACGCTATCTCACAGAGGCTCCACGCAAGGCCATTACTCTGGAAAGTAATCAAGCTGTCTTGTGCTTCAAGACATACCCTGAGAATAGCTCCCACATTGTCTCCTTTCTTTTCCTCACATTCCACTGCAGGAAGTTGTAATGCCAGCTAATTCAAATACCTAGAGACACTTTTTACCCCCATGATGTTCCTCTTCCTCATTTCTCTCATTGTTGCCACTTCTGTGGGAAAGCACATTTTGAATTAATGATTTAAAATGATTTAAAAGCAAACATCTAAAGAAATTGAGAATTTTCTCCCTAGACTCAAGGAACTCACAATGTTATTTCTTTTAGTATACCTCTAGTCATCTTTTTACACCTGCAGATATTGAACACATGAAAAAATAAAAAGAATTAATATATGTTCTAGTAAATACATATATAGTATTCTTATTTATTTATTATCCTTATAGACCTGAGTCTGTAAATTCCATGAGGACAATCACCTCACAGGTATGATATCAAGAATCCAGTTGAGCTTTTAAAAAAGAGCTTTGTTTAAAGTTATTTTACAATTGCTTACATTCAAACAGAATTATAAAAACTGATTAATAACCCCTTTCCAAAAAATACTAGGGAGGTGAGAACAGGGAGAAATTCAGGACAATGTTTCACTGTTTATAAAGTTCGTGTCTTTGTTACAGCGAGTGGTTTCCCTGGGACTTAGTCACTGGAGGGAGAGAAGGTAAAGGCGAGCTGACAGCCTCTGAGACCCCAAACGGCCAACTCAGGGTTCAGGTGGCCACAGCATTCTCTTCAGACCTCTTATCCCACTTTTTCCTCTTTTAAACATAATGGTAACCATGATAAGAAGCAAGCCAACTCCAGACTGCCTCCTCTCCGGCTCCTCCTTCACCTCCAGCCCACACCAAGGTCAGCCACAGCGGTGTGGGGTTTTGTTTTGTTTTTAGATTTTTTTTTTTATGTGAATCATTTTTAAAGTCTTTATTGAGTTTGTTACAATATTGTTTCCATTTTACATTTTTGGTTTTTCTGGCCGTGAGGCGTGCAGGATCTTAGCTGTGTGTGTGTCTGTGTTAGTCGCTCAGTCGTGTCCAACTCTTTGCAACCCCATGGACTGTAGCCCACCAGGCTCCTCTGTCCGTGAAATTCTCCAAGCAGAAATACTGGAGTGCGTTGCCATTTTCTACTCCAGGGGATCTTTCCAATCCAGAGATCAAATCTACACCTCCTGCATTAGAAGGTGAGGTCTTAACCACTGGATGCTCAGGCAAGTCCCAGCAACACCCTTTTGAGTGTTCAAATAGGATGTTTGCAGGGCAACAGACAAGATGCCCCTGGAACTTTAGTTCTTTAAATTCTTGAAGAGGGCTTTCACATGAACCAAAGGATTTGGAAGTGTGTCAATCTTCTCCCTTCCCATTTGCAAATACCTTAGGGCTCACCCTGTTGGCAAGGGTCTGGTCAGGAACGCACTCCTGTCCGCTCTGCCTGTTGCTGCCATTGTGTCTCACTGGCGTTCTGTATCTTTTTCTGAGGCTGGCCCTCCCTTGTCGCAGGTGGTCATGGTTGCCCACGAGTCACTGTACCCCACAGATTGGGTGGGACCCAGGCCTAAAGTGATCCTTCTAATCAGGACTCTCCTTGCCTCATCCAGTGGGGTGAGCCCAGGGCAGGACACCCCCACCGTGGAAGCGCTGGGTCATGGCTGGTTCTGGCATTCACCTCTTGGGGACCAAAACCACTGCCCCCACTCCCTCCCAGGCTGCTCAGTTTCCTTTCTCTGGGAGCAGAGCGGACGGACTACCCTAACCCCCTAGACACAGTGTTCTGGGCCCACTTTCCTGCAGACAGCCACACTCGGAAGCAGGCATCTCCAGACCACTCTGGCATCTCTCGCTGTAAAGTTGGAAGAAAAGTCATTTTATCTGCAGGGACACATATGGCAGATAAGCTGCTGCTCCAGGAACTCATTTTAGATTTCACACCTCTCCTCAGTCACTTTACTCAATTATCATTCCTCATTCTCATTCCCTAGCCCCAATAATTGTCTTGTTTCTAAGGTTTCTCAGTCCTTCAAATCTCAGTGGGGAACACTGCTGCTGCTGCTGCTGAGTCGCTTCAGTCGTGTCCGACTCTGTGCGACCCCACAGACGGCAGCCCACCAGGCTCCCCCGTCCCTGGGATTCTCCAGGCAAGAACACTGGAGTGGGCTGCCATTTCCTTCTCCAATGCATGAAAATGAAAAGTGAAAGTGAAGCCGCTCAGTCGTGCCCGACTCTTAGCAACCCTATGGACTGCAGCCCACCAGGCTCCTCCCTCCGTGGAATTTTCCAGGCAAGAGTACTGGAGTGGGGTGCCATTGCCTTCTCCGATGGGGTATACTAGAAGATATTAAAAGAAGCAAATGTGAGTGAAAGTGAAATAAATGTAAACCTACAAAATTCAAAGTACTATAGAAATAAAAATAATTATTAATAGATTTAGATTATATACCAGAAGGGTAGTTATGTGTATGTGGTTATTATTGTGATAATTTCTCTCAAACTAAACAAATTCATAAATGAACAACAATACTATTGCGTAGGATTCAGTTTGCCCACAATGGATACAACTCAGTGGGTAAGCATTCAATAGCTGCCATTATTGTGGTGAGCATTATTATTAGCACGGCCTTTGAACTATAAAGTTTCTACCTGGCAGAAACCCCAGAAAGAACAATCACTTTGGTTTGAGACTTGGTGTAAGTCCTAACCATGTCGATAGAATTTCAAGATGAAAGATCCTTAACAGTGGCTGAGTTTCTTATGTTCTTTTCCATGGAAAGATTGACATTTTCCTTTCTTCTTGAATTGGGTCATTTATTAGCATCTTTTTCATTTAGAGTCACATTGCCCAATATAAAGTGTAACATTAATGTAACCCATTTTCTTCATGATGACTAAAGCTTTTTGTTTGGTGACTGTGGTCTGGGAAGATCAGTAGAATCTTGAAAGCACTTACTGAAGAGCCTGCCTCAGACCTTGTGTTACCCATATCTCCACCTCCTTTACTTGGGCCTATTTCACAGTCAGCCTTGAAGGAAACAGTGTACCTGTTTGTTCTGGGGACCAAATGACTTGGGTGGAAGAGGGATGAAAATGGACTGAAGTCAAGAAAGAAGGAGATACAGGGATCCTGAGACCTTCCCTCCTCTGGACCTCACTTCTTTCTGCTGAACACCAAATACTAGGAGTGGGGGAATTCAGGTTTGCTGCCCTCTCCAAATTTGGAATTTTTAAAAAGACACTACTTATATTTAGTTACATTCTCCTTTCCTCTAACACAGGCACTTGTAGTAGTTGTTATAGATTTGAACCTTCATCATTTGCAAGGGAGAAGAATTGTTCTGGCTTTGCAGAACTGCTGGGATCCAAAGAGCCGTGGGAGTACCAGCCTCTGGAGCTGGAAGGGAATGCCAAGATCAGGGCTCTCATTTGATGATGAGAAGACTGAGGTGGTTCAGTGGGTTAGTGGCATGGCTGGGACCCAAGTTTCTCCTCCCCAATTTCAGGGCTCCATCATGAAAGCTGACTCATTCTTCAATAACTATTTGAGTTCTTATTATGTGTCAGACACAGTTCTTTTCTGAAAACAATTTTTAAAATATTAAACATTTTCATATTTTAAATATTAAATAATAGTTATAATAATAAAATAGTTATAATTTTAATAGATATAATTGTAAAGATATTAAACATGTTTTAAACATGTAACCAGGTCTTAGTTGCAACATATGAGATCTAGTTCCCTGACCAGGGATTGAACCTGGACTCCTTGAACTGGGATCACTGAGTCTTAGCTATTGGGAAGTCCCATGCACAGTTCTGGGCTTGGTCCCCTTCCTCAGTGAAGTTACATGTTGGATGGTGAAGAGTGCTGTCTTCAGGAAGGTATAGGGTGCTGGGTACGGGGTAAGGAAATCTAGAGGTAGACTTCTAGGTAATAATGACAAGTCATTTTGGTGTGATTGGAACATGAGGAGAAGGAGAGAGGAAGTGAGCTGGCCAGCGAGGGAGGCAGGGTCAGCTCTTGAAGAGCTGTGGAAGCCGGGGGGCAGGCACACAAGGATTCTGAGACCAGCGAAATGGTAAAGTCTGTGTTTAGAAAGGCCTCTCTGGCAGCAAAAGGATGAAGAAATTACTCCAGCACTGTCTGATGTGTCATGAATGGCTTTAAAGTAAGCCCAGATTATGAACCTTTAGCCTCGGGTCAATAGGCAGGACCTGACAGCTTTTCCCAGCAGCTTCGAATGGTTGTCCCAGTGTCCTGTACAAAAGTTGTCATTTTCTGTGTTACTGTGATGAGAGACAGACTGCAAAACACTGTCAAGGAGGAGCACAAAACTCTCGGTAGTGAGTGGTTTAGATAGGAAATCTGAGAGATAAACATATTGATCTGGACCAAGAGGTGAGGACCTGACTCCAGACTCTGGTTGTAGAGAGTGAGGGGAAAGTAGGAGTAAGAAACGCCTAGCCTTGGGCAACTGGAAGGGTGATGGTGCCTTTCACTGAGATGGAGAACTCAGGCAAGGAGCTCATTTGTGGGGAAGGACTGTGCCTCAGGACATGCCGCCTCTCTGGTGGCTTGGTAAAGAATGTGCCTGCGATACAGGAGACCTGGCTTCGATTCCAGGAGACCCTGGGTTGGGAAGATCCCCTGGAGAAAGGAAGGGCAGCCCACGCCAATATTCTTGCCCGGAGAAATCCCATGGACAAAGGAGCCTGGTGGCCTATAGTCCATGAGGTCTCAAAGAGTTGGATACGAATGAGTGACTAACACGCACACTGATGAGGTACCTGAAAGACATCCAAGAAGAGATATCCAGTGAGCAGGAAAGTCTGTGGCTCTGGAGCAAAGAAGGGGTCTAGGCTACAGTGTAGACTTGGGGATCCTCAGCCTGTCTATGAGAACTGAAGATACGACAGTGAATAAGACTGGGCAAGAGAAATGTATGGAGTAAGAGGAAAATGGGGTCCAAGAAAGGAGCCCCAAAATATTGTTGTTGTTGTTCAGTTGCTTAGTTGTGTCTGACTCTTTTCTATCCCATGGACTGCAGCATGCCAGGCTTCCCTGTCCTTCACTATCTCCTGGAGCTTGCTCAAACTCATGTCCATTGAGTCATTGTCATCAAACCATCTCATCTTCTGTCGACCCCTTCTCCTCCTGCCTTCAATCTTGCCCAGAATCAGGGTTCCAGTGAGTCAGTTCTTCCCATCAGGTGGCCAAAGTATGGGAGTTTCAGCTTCAGCATCAGTCCATCCAATGAATATTCAGGACTGATTTCCTTTAAGACTGACTGGTTTGATCTTGTACTCCAAGGGACTCTCAAAAGTCTTATCCAACACCACAATTCAAAAGCATCAATTCTTCAACACTCAGCCTTCTTTATAGAAAGGACTTCCAAAAGAGAAGATGTGGCCAGAGTGAAGGAAGAAGGTCAAAGCGTGGGGTGTCCTGAAAGTCAAAAATAGAGCCTTCTAGAAGATAGGGAATGTTAGGGGTATAAAATGCTATAAAAGCTTGCCTCTTTGGGGCTGTAAATGACCTCTAACCCCTGGTGTGCATTTGTATTCTCAATATGCATGAGACTACTGGAAAGAGAAAATGGCAAAAAACCAGTACCATATGAGGTGATGTATGTCAACTAGCCTTATGAGGAAATTGAAAAGATGAGGTCATCATTGGAATGGTTGGTCATCATTTCACAAAGTACACATATGTCACCTGTCACCTTGTACACCTTAAATTTACACATCATTTGTCAATTATGTCTCAATAAAGGGGGAAAACGCATTTTTGCCTGGGTGTGTGGGAGAGAAGGAGAAAGATAAGGAAAAAGGAGACCCTGAGAGGGTCAGTCAGAAGCTGCAGGGACTGGGTAATGAGAGATCTTGTGAATCTTTGGGTCTGAGGGATAAAGGACTGGAGACCTGGGTCTCACTGCTATGCCATACCAGGACCACTGTCCGGCTGGGCCCACAAGCAGAGGGCCCAGCTTGGGGGCAGCATCAGGACCAGCCTCTGCAGGCTTAAAGAGGCAGTGATCTCTATTTAAGATCTTGGAGAGAAGAGCAGGAGTACATGTGAGTTTTCTCTGGGGCCACAGCAAAACACTGGGGAAACTGGGGGCAGTGCTGAAGTTTTGTTGGTGGGGTGGATGAAGGAGCGAGAACAGAATGTTTTCTCTGGGTGCACACTGTAAGATTGGGGTCTACCTGAGTGTGGGAGAAAGAGCAGCATTCTTAATGAGAGCTGCAAGAGGCAAAGTTCCTCAGGGAAAGGCCAGCTTTCAAAAGTGGAAGGAGGTTTCAGAGGAAAGATAGAGGATATCTGGGAGTTTGTTTTCTTGGAAACAACTTTTAGAGGCCTCCATGGGGAGAAAAGTTCAGGAGGGAGTGGAACGGTAGAAAACTAGGTCAAGGAAAGACAGACCGGAGAAATAAGGGGAGTGTGATGAGAAATGGCTCTGACTAAAGATAATCAGGACTGGAAGGGTGGGAGAGACAGTTTGGAGGTGGGGTGGGAAAGTGAATTCAGATCTCACAAAGAGCCAGCCATACTTTCAGGAGGGCCTCAGCCCAGGGAAGTCTCAGTGTCTCTCCATTCTTGGAAAAAGACATCAGACTCTGGGGAATCTGGTATCCTCTCTTTCCGGGGAGAATTTATTCATGACCTGGTCTGTAGACTTGCAAGGCAGGTTGAGGGTTGGCTGCATGTCTTTTCCCTTCCCGTGTCTCCTTTGTCGACCAAAGTGACTCAGATCCTCTAAGTTAACTACCTATTGGTGGTAAGAGTGCCTGTGGTTTCTGTTAACCTTTCGACCTCTCATCTTAGAGTTTGCTTTTTGCTAGTTAATCCCATGGGCTTCCCAGGTGGCTCAACGGTAAAGAATCCGCCTGCCAATGCAGGAGCTGTGGGAGACAGTGGTTTGAACCCTGGTTCAGAAAGATCCCAGAGTAGGAAATGGCAACCCACTCCAATATTCTTGTCTGGGAAATCCCATAAACAGAGGAGCCTGGTGGGCTACAGTCCATGGGGTCACAGAGAGTCAGACAGGACTGAGTGACTGAGCATGCACATAGTTAATTCCTTGCACACCTGGTTCTCACACGCGTTTACACGTGAGGACCTACGTGTCCTGTTGTGATCCCTTGCCTATCAGACACCCACAGGCTGGGCCCACCCAGGTGCCTCTGGAGTGGCGTGGCAACTCAGTGAGTCAGGCTGTGGTCAAGGGGATGGCCGGGCCCCTGGCTCCACCTCAGTGGTCCATAACAAGGAAGAGGAAGTGTTTGATTAGAAGGGAACGACAAGAAAAGCAAGAAGCAAATGTAGTATAGTGGATATGGTGTGCAGTAAGATAAGGACATATTCTCAGTAGGTGGGTGAGATTTCTCTTTTGGTGTATGGGGTGCTTCTTCACAGAATTACTTCAGAGGCAGGTGTGGGGCAGAGTTTAAATCTTGGATCTGGGTGCAGAAGTTCTTACACTTTAGCAGATGTCAGAACCCCTGGGCGGGGTTTATTAAATCCCTGAATTGCTGGCTCCCTGCCCCAGAGTTTCTGATTTGGTAGATCTGGGGTAGAACCCAAGAGCTTGCATTTCTAATATTTTCTAACATACTCTTGGATGGTGCAATGTTGCTAATTTGGAGATCAAATTTGGGCAACCATTAGCTTACAAGAAAAAGGAGATTGCCTGGATAACTGAAGAGGAAGAATTTGGGGCTGAGGAAAGGAGAGATCCAGGAGGAGGGAAGACAGAGGCAAAGGGGATGGTGAGGCTAGGTGCTGTTCTTTGGAATTCTCCAGGCTCTGCTAAAGACCTTTTGAATATAACACGCCTGGGGCAAAGGGATTTCTTGTGGAAACTGGACATGAGGTTGACCTCTGCATTTGGGGTTGAAATGAGGGTGAAATAGAGACATCACCCATAGGCAAAAGGACTTTAAACCCACAGAATGTTTCAGAAATCTCAGGAGAATGCTTGAGAATTTCCCCAGGTGATAGAAGTGGAGGGTGAGAGGTGGTTTAAATGAATTGCACTTTATTTATTTTTTATTTTTTGGTTTATTTATTTGGCTGCACTGGATTTTAGTTGCAGCACAAGGGATCTTTGATCTTTGTTGCAGTATGCAAACTCTTAGTGACAGCATGCGGTAGGCATCCTGTTCACAGGCTAGGGGTTGAACCCAGGCTCCCTGCATCGGCAGTACAGAGGCTTAGCCACTGGACCACCAGGAAGTCCAGAGGAATTGCACTTGGAAACTCAAGGGATGGATAACCAAACAAGTAAATAAAATTCAAAGGTTGGGGGCCTGGATTTTCACACTCCGGCTGACATCTACACTGGGTGTCTTCTGAGAAATAGTACTCTCTGGGGAGAAAGAAAGGTTCTGAGAGAGAACGTTACACATTATCTTTTCTTGGGGAGAATGTGATAAAGCCAATGTTCACAATCCATCAAATGTTAGCAAATACACAGAACGCCTGGAAAATATAGAAGTTGCTCTGCGTAATAAGAAAGGATTCAAAAACCTTTTAACAGGGTCATGTGTTCATTAAGTCCAAGGTGACATTACGATGCAGGTGTCCACTAACTCCATCCCTTGGTGACTGGGAGAGACAATGAAGGTTTTTACTCTGATGTATCTTTCTCCCATATTTGTGGAAGTTTGAAAGAGGCAACTTTTTACATTGTCACATTACAGCTTACCACATTGTTAACAGTGGGATTATTACATTTTCCACTTTCTCCATTTCCGTACTAGTTTTTTTAAAATAGGGAGTTGAATTATGTTTGTGAACATTTTTAGAAAGCAGATTTATTTCATAGTTCAACTGTTCATGATCCCGATTATTTTTTCACTTGAAAAGGGGAAAAAGGATAAAAACAACTTTCTTGTAATGATGATATTGAAATAAAATTTAAATTTACCGTGTTGATACTCAACAGGTATAGCTGATCCCTTGCAAGTGTGTATTTGAAACTCAACTGAACTAACCTGTCTGGTAACAAGTCTATTTTAACAAGCTTCCGACAGAAACCTGTGACAAATGCAGCCACGTGGGCACACAGACTGCCCTTCTGGCCTTTGTTTCACTCCACAGCCCATACACGGACATCTTCTCATCCTGTCACAGGTAACAAAGACACTGGTCACCTGCTAACAAAGACAGGCCATTTTAGTAACGCTCAAAACTGTCAACTGTAGCTCAAACAGTAAAGAATCTATCTGCGATGCAGGAGACCAGGGTTCGATCCCTGGGTTGGGAAGTTCCTCTGGAGACGTGAATGGCAATCCACTCCAGTATTCTTGCCTAGAGAATTCCATGGACAGAGAAGCCTGGTGGGCTACAGTCTGTGGGGTCACAAAGAGTCAGACACGACTGAGCAACTAACACACACACACAAACACACAGAACCTTCAACGTAGCTGTAACATCAGGCAGTTAACAGCGTACAAATCCAGTTCAAGCAGGGACAAATGCTGACTTTTCTCTTTGTATTTCCACATCCTTCAAATTGACCTTTTCAGTTTTATTATAAGTAACAACATTTGCTTCATTACATGTTTATTTTTAAAATATTTGTCTTTATTTATTTGTCTGCACTGGCTCTTAGTTGCAGCATGCAGTATCTTCTATCTTCATTGCACCTTGCAAACTCTTGGGTATGGCATGTGGAGTCTAGTTCCCTGACCAGGGATCAAACTCCGGGCCCCCTGCATTGAGAGTGCAGAATCTTAACCACTTAACAACAGGGAAGACCCTCATTACATATTTAGTTTCTTTATCAAAAGTCCAGATGACGTCTCATTCATAGAATAAAAAGCCTTCTTTCAAGAATCACTGGTACTTCATTGCCTTTATAGGATTTATTTTTGTGTATATATATATATTTTAAAAAGCAATTCTGGCAGGGCTATTAGGGCCCATCCCAGCCCCCTTGATGTCATTCTGGCTAAGAAGAATGCCGAGGAGTCGCTGGAAGAGCTTTTCTTTCCTGATGAAAGGGGCAGCTGAGGCTGGTACCTCCTTTCCTCTCTTCTTCCTTTCTAAAAGGCAGGGAGACTTTATGTCTGGAGCCTGAGGCACCTTGCTACCCAAGGGAGAAGCTGAGGGGACTGCAGAGAGCAGGTCCTGCTATCACTGAGCTGGTGAACAAACAGCGGAGGACCACTCACCTCAGATTTCTTGTTCTGTGAGAAAATGAAACCTTTATTCATCTAACTCTTGTTAGTCCTTGCTTGGGAGCTGGTTTTCTCTTTATGTGCAACCAAAATAATTGCTAATTTATTTCGAGTCCCATCTGGGTGTCACAGCAGTGAGACTGCAAATAGGCAGTAGATGCAGATCCAGGCAGGCAGGGCGTTGCGGCCCGGAAGCTGAGTAGCGAGTTGGGTTGCCCCAGGACGGAAGCTCAAGGGCGTCAGCAGCGTAGGAAGCAGAACTTCTCTGCGGAACTGGAACCCTGATGTGTTATCAAGCCAGGGCTTCAGGGTAAAAAAAGACAGGAACACTGTGGGCCTAAACACAGGGGTGAGGTGCTAGAGTTAGAACGAAGGGAAAACTCACCTCACGATACGATTCTGAATTCTAGTTCTCTTTATGTTCTTTAGGACTTAGAGGAAGGCTGGTTGTAGATAATCAACTCTGGATGACTGGAAGAAGGTAGGAGTTGACTGTTCCGTTCATTAGTCAGCATCTAGTTCAGGGCCCAGGATCTGATAATGCCCAATGAATTGTTTGTGGAATTCTTAACTGCATTGTAATAATCATGGGTTAGCTGTCTTCTTTAAACAGTTCTAGTTTCTAAAACTGTGTTTTGGACACTGCTGGTATTCAAGGATAAGGAGGGTTATTATGACATTTGTTACCACACTGATTTTAGAGTTATTTTGTGGTCAGGACTCATTTGGTTGTAAGTGACAGGAACTCGGGGGGTCAGGGGGGGAAGTAAACTGATGGTTTTTATAACTGACTGACATACAAATGCAGTTCAGGAACAACTGGATCCAAAAATTAAAATAATGTCATTCATTCTGTCTTCCCATTCTGCTTTCTTCTGTAGTGATTTCATTCTCATGGAGGCTCCAATAGAGGCACCTCAAGACTCTATCATGCCAATGGTGGGGGATGGTGGGATTTTTTTTCTTATAACTCTGGCACAAGAATCCTCCTGGGGCGGGGATTCTGATTGAACTGACTTGGTTCTTGGGCTTGTACTTGAACTGATGAGTCTGATTCTAAGGGGCAGAGGATGAAATGCTCAGCTTGGGCAGGCCCAGGTCTCAAATCTGTTCTAGTACACATGGGAGGTAAATAAACACAGTTCTTGAATTCATTCTGTATTTCATTATGAATTGTGCATTGCCTCCAGCTAGTTCCTTCATCTTTTTTTCAGATTTTTATTGTTTTATAGTTTACATAGAATAGGGATGTCCCTGGCAGTCCAGTGGTTAAGACTCTACATTCCCCTTATAGGGGGCATGGATTCAATCCCTTGTTGGGGAACTAAGATTCTGCATGCCACACATGAGGCCAAACAAAACAAACAAACAAAAAACCCAATACAGTAAACTGTTTATTTAAAGGATGCAGTCTGATGTTTTAATGTATGTACCTATGAAGCCATCATCAAAATCAAGATAAGAAACATTAAGCTGACTTGTCTTCTCAGTCTCCTCCAATCTGTTTTTTTATGACATTGACATATTTTTAACTTTTGTTTTTGAGTTAACATTAGACTTACAGATAAAAGTTTACATTTTTAGACTTTTAAAAATGTAGTTGAAAAAATGTCCATATATCCCTTGCCCCGCTTTGTCTCCTAATGTTAACATATTTGCATGACTGTGGTATAAATGATTGAAACCATGAAGTTAACATGGGTATTAACTGTTAACTAAAGATCTCTATTCAAATGTCACCATTCTTCCCACAACTGCTCTCTTTTTGTCCCGGGATCCCGCACTGCTTTCAGTCTGCCTTCTCTAACCATTCCTGTCTTCCCTTATAACCGTGACTTTTGACAAGTACAGTAGAGTTATTGTGGATGTCGTCTCTCGTTGAGTTTGTCTGATTTTTCTCTTAGGGGCGAGACGAACAGAATGAGCCTGTGCCCTTCTCAGTGGACTGCAGCCAACATGCTGCAGTCTCGTTCCTGTGATGTTAATTTTGATCACTAGGTTAATGAGGCCCACTAGATTTCTCCACTGTAAATTGACTTTCAGACTGGGAAAAATACCCTGTTTCTCTTCATATTTCCACTTGAATTTTAGCAGACATTGAGGACTTTTTTGCCTGTAGCAATTATTCCTGTGGTTGTTTGTCAAAAGGTGATTTTCTGTCTCCATTATTTCTTCTCCATTTATGAATTGGAATTCTCCTGTGTTGAAGAGCTATTGCTTCTCTCCTATTTATTTAATTATTCACATATTCATTTTTATCAGTATGGATATATCCAAAATATACAAAGAACTCACATAATATTGAAAATAAATATCTTGATTTAAAAAATGGGCAGAGGATCTAATTAAACATTTTATTCCAAAGAAGACAAACAGATGGCCAACAGGAAAAGATGCTCAACATCACTAATCATCAGAGAAATGCAAATCAAAACAAAAATGAGATACCACCTCACACTTGTCAGAATAACTATGATAAAAAAGATAACAAATAACAAATATTGGCAAGGATGCAGAGAAAAGGGAACTCTTGTGCTGTGTTGGTAGGAATGTAAACTGTGCAGCCTCTATGGAAAAAAGTATGGAGAATCCTCAAAAAATTAAAAAGAGAACTACCGTATGATTTAGCAGTTCCACTCCCGGGTATTATCAGTAGAAAATGAAAGCACTCCTATATTCATTGCAGTAGTATTACAATGGTCAAGACATGCAGGCAGTCTAAGTGCCTATCAATAAATGAATGGATGAAGAAAATATGACACAATTGCCACGTATACTCAGTTATAGAAAAGAATGGAATCTTAGCATTTGCAAAAACATGGTTGAAACTAGAGGATATTAATGCTAAGTGAAATAAGTCAGAGAATGACAACTGCTGTATGGCTTCACTTACATGTGGAATCTAAAAAACCAAAGAAGTGAACAAGCATAATAAAATAGAAACAGAATAAACAGGTAGATGCCAGAGGGGAGAAGGACAGGGAGAGGAAAGAAATAGGTGAGAGAGATGTATGAGTTACAAACTTCCAGTTGCAAAATAAATGAGCCACAGGTATGAAATGTAAAGTGTGGGGAACAGAGTCAATAACTATGTAAAAAAAGTAAAGTGAAAAATATTTGCTGAGAAAATATTTTGAAAATGAAGTTATAATCATGTTTGAGAAAATTTGAAATATTCTGGAATATTGCAATCAGAACTAGGAATTATTTCTGTAGGTTATTTTTTTTTTTTTGCCTGTGATAACTATGTTGTCAACTGCACATAATTCTTCATAATCTAGGATCACTAGACTTATAAAGATAACCCCACCATTCATTTCTGACTTACTTAGTGGAACATTCTTCAGCTGAATAATTTTAAGTTATAGAAAGCTTCCCAGTTTTATGAAACACAGAGCCTTGTCTTGTTGGAAATGTCACCACATAAATCATTGTTGGTAATCTGGCTGCTGACCTGACACCACCTACTTCTGTCAGCGCTACAACTGAACTGAGTAAACTTTGTGCATACGAATTCAGAAGTTGTGAGTGAATATGAAACTTATAACTGCCTAATAACCACTAGGAGCCAGAAGTATTGAACTGTAGTCAAGCAAAATTCTCACCATCCATGTGAGTTTTGTGTTTTTGAATGCTACGAAATTTTTGCTGAAAAGATTATCATTCTAAACGCACACAGCAGATTATCTTTATAAATGCACAACTCATTTTGGTTGCTATCAAGTGGGTGCAGAATGAAAAGTATAGAGTCTCTTCAATTGATGCCAGAATCTCTGGTAGAGAATGAATGTTTTATTATTCATTTTAGGAAAAATAACTTGACCCTGTGAGTAGGGAAGTCAGGAGCTTATCTAATAAGAAATGTCTAAGCTACTTGACACAGGAACGTGAATAGACTGTTTGGCTCCATTGGGAGAAGAGTCAGAGGAGAGGGTCTGTGAAACGAGGCAGGGCAGTGGTGAACAGTGGCCGTCTGCTGAAGCCGTCACGAGCTGGGCCCCATCTCTGCCAACATTGTCTCACTATAACAAACATCTTTTTGTTTAAGAATAATAGATCTCCCACTGTTCATCGGCAGGTGGTAGAGGTTGGGACTTTTGTTTTCAACACAATATAACTGGTAATTTTGACAAGAACATATCAACTCCATAGCATCTTTAATTCTGTTCTTCCATGGTTCCTTTATAATATACTCCATGCAGAAAGTTCTTCCCTTGATCCTGGATAACAATGCCAGGAGACCTGATTTCTTTGATCACTGTTGGGGAACGCAGCAAAGTCCTGAGACTTCTTTAAATTGCAGAACACAGTCTCATTTTAGAAATTAGTCCCACTGTCTAAGCTTCTAACTTTGCTGAAGCCACGGTACTGCCTCCCCCTCAGGTAAGGAGGTAAGGCCTGCTACAGGAGGGTTGCGGACTCCTGGGGAAGGTACAAGGTTGGCCATTTCTGAATTGCTTCTTTTCTGCTCCCCCCACCCCCACACTCCTATTACCTCAGTCCCTCCTGTCTCTAGTTAGGACATTTTTTAAAAAATGGAACTACATTAAGAAAAAAATTTTTTTTGCCTGCACTGGGTCTTTGTGACTGCACACGGGCTTTCTCTTGTTGCAGCATGTGGGAGCTACTCTCTCGTCAGTGTACGTGGGCTTCTCATTGTGGTTGCTTCTCTGATTGCAGAGCAAGGGCTCCAGGCACGTGGGCTTCAGTAGTTGTGGCGCATGGGCTTAGTTGCCCTGAGGCCTGTGGGATCTTCCCAAACCTTGTCTCCTGCAGTGGAAGGTGAATTCTTAACCACTGGACCACCAGGAAAGCCCCCTGAATGCTTTTTTATTTCCAGATAGAATGACCTCAAAACTGTTCGCTAAGTTCTCTTAGTTCATCGCCCTTGTTCACTGCCACTGTAATCACGGCACCAGCAGTGGCTGTGCTTTCTCTGATGTCCTAGATATGAACAACCTCAGGTGCCTTATAATTCGGAAAGCCTTACATTCTCTTGACTGTATGATTCTGTGAGGTCGACGTGATGGGAGACAACAGAGGGGTATTTAAACTTGGTAGCTATTAAAACCCCAAATCAAAGAGTGTTTAGCTTGCTTACAGGGCACGTTCTTGTCACTGAGGCCTCCTCTTTTGTTTCTTGAGACAGAGAATGTCTAAGTCAGGAGTCTGACCTGAGCACCAACGTTTGTCATAAAATTCGGGCTTTATTGCCTCCTTTTTGTATCACCGGTGAATAACTGCAAAAAATTTCTCATCTTTTACCCTTTCCCTATATTCTATCAAAAGGAGATTGTTGCAAGTATATAAGCATACACCCAAAGCAGCTGAACTTTCTCCCTCCCCACCTTTTTTTGGGGTAGCTGAGCACTTTATCACCTCAGACTTATTTAAACCTTTTTTAATTGGAGGATAATTGCTTTATAATATTGTGTTGGTTTCTGCCATATATCCACCTGAATCAACCACAGGTATACACATGCCCCCTCCCTCCTGAACCCCACTCCCATTTCCCTCCCCATCCCCCACTTCTAGATTGTCCAGAGCTCTGGGTTGAGCTTCCTGAATCACACAGCAAATTCCCACCTGCCATCCGTTTTACATATGGTAACATATAGGTTTCCACGCCAACCTCTCAATCTGCTCCACCCTCCCCTCCCCACACTGTGTCCTCAAGTCTGTTCTCTATGTCTATGTCTCCACTGCTGCCCTGCAAATAGTTTCATCAGTATCATCTTTCTAGATTTCATATGTATGCATTAATATATAACATTTGTCTTTCTCTTTCTGACTTACTTCACCCTGTATAATAGGCTCTAGGTTCATCCACCTCATTAGGACTGACACAAAAGCACTTTTTTATAGCTGAGTAATACTCTATTATATACATGTACCACAATTTCTGTATCCCTTCATCTGTTGATGGACATCCACATTGCTTCCATGTCCTAAGCACCTCAGATTTTTAGCCTTATGGATTTTGAGCATGTACTTCTGCATCTGAGAGTTATCTTTCTGTCCATCCTTTCCAGGCAAACATTATATTCTGTAACACGCATGTATCACAGTCCACAAACCACAGTATATCAAGTGGACTGTGCTGCTGAGGCTGCCACTGTTTTTGTAGGCTCCTGTATCTCTCTGATCATGCTGGTTATAGAAATCTTTGATCAAGTTGGGAATCCACGGGCCTCTAAGCCAGTCTCTTTGTAGAAACAGAAGTAGCCCTTCCTTTCAGGTTTCATACCTTCCTTCCACTAGGACCTGATTCATCTTTATTTGGGGGCTTCTTTTTACTTCTCCCAAACATTCAGCCTCTTCTCTCAAATGTTATTTACCTCAGTGGATTGAGGCTTTTGGAAAACAAAAGCCAGATAAGTCGAGGGAGAGATTACTTCCGATTTCTTGCTACATACATAATTCTTTAGGTAAGGAAGGGAAGGGGAAAACACAAGTGGAAAAAATTAGAGCTCAAAGCATTAATCAGTCATATTCATTCATTCTAGAGGCAATTATAGGAGAAAGAAATGGCACCCCACTCCAGTACTCTTGCCTGGAAAATCCCATGGACGGAGGAGCTTGGTAGGCTGCAGTGCATGGGGTAGCTGAGTCGGACATGACTGAGCAACTTCCCTTTCACTTTTCACTTTCATGCATTGGAGAAGGAAATGGCAACCCACTCCAGTGTTCTTGCCTGGAGAATCCCAGGGCTACCATCTATGGGGTCGCACAGAGTCAGACACTACTGAAGCGACTTAGCAGCAGCAGCAGTAGCAGAAACAATTACACTTTAAAAAAAAAAAAAAAAAAGACTATCTTTTTTTAAGTGCAGTTTTAGGTTCACAGCAAAATCAAAGGGCAGGTACAGAGACTTCCCATATATTATTATTTTCTGCCCGCCCCGACCCCCTGCCCTCATGCATAGTCTCCTCCATTATCAACATCCTCCACTAGAGCAGTAGATTTGTTACAAGTGGTGGATTTACAAGGACACATCATTATCACCCAAAGTCCATTGTTAACATCACCCTTACACTTTTTTTTCCAAAAGAGAATAGTTTTATAGAAATATGTTACATTTATAGCCATGGAAAAATATTCACAACATATTATTTCCACAGCAAGTTAAAAACTGTATCAGAATGATTCCAACGTTGCAAGAGAAACTTCAGCTATGTACATAGCAAAGTTTAAATGGATATATGTCACCATGTAACAGCAGATAGCTTGGATAGCACTGGAATTCACACAACCTAAGTAACCCTTTCAGTAGTTAAAACTGGTGAAGACATCTGAGATTAACTCAGGACTCACTGATACTAAATTTTATTGTTTAATATTTTTTCTGTAATTTACTATATGAGTCTAAGATCTGAAAGTACTAGCAATACAGAGTATATTGAGGTTCACAGCTTTACTTACCACAGTAAAAAACTTCTAACTACATTTTAGAGGGAAGTGTGATGAGGATGTATCTTGAGATATAGTTGGATAAAGTTTCTTAAGAAAAAGAGAAAGGACTGAACTGTTTGTTTTGTGACTCTAGGGGTTAAGAAAGTGAAATAGGAATTGGCGGAGAAATTAAATTGGAAATCAGGAATTCTGTGCAATAGTCACCTCTAGACAACGATTTCGTATCGTGGAGAGGCGGCGGAGGCGAGACGAAGAGGAGTAGGCCAAGATGGAGGGAAATGGTCCTATGAGTCTTAAGGTCCCACTACCCCTCAGAGTTAGTTCTCTTTAAGTACAAGAAAATTCCCAGTCATCAGAAGCCCTCTCCTATACGGAAAGAAGTATTCTGATGGGTTTGTGTCTCCAGATGCTGTAAACAAAAGCAAAGCCGAGCTCAGGCGAGGATGGCGCTCGCTCACTGGGGTGCTTGTGCACTCAGGACGCCTCAGGGTGCTGGGAACCTATGAAGTCACGACGGAAGACGCTGCGCTTTAAGGTCTAGAATTAGGACGTGCCGACTTGGCTCCACGTTAAAATAAAAAATAGAAGTAGTTCTACGAATCTTTTGTAGAAATCTTCCGCCTCCGCCAGGCCCGGCCTCTCCCGGGACGCCATCCAGAGGCCCCAAGGACTCCAGGCCAGACTCACGGCAGCCAGAAGCGCCCCCGCCCACTGAAGCCACCCTGAGGCACGCCTCGGCAGCGCCAGGGCTGCACCCGCTCCCGAGCTGCACCCGCTCCTAGTGCGCAGGCGCGGAACGCTCGCCGCCGGCCTCGACCGGAGCCCCAACGACCACGCCCCCGCTTCAGCCCCAGCTGTGGGCAGTTTACTTTTGAACCACGGCCCCGCGCTCTTTCTCATTGGCTGAGGCTACGCAATTGAAGGTTGCCGGGAGACTGCGCCTGCGTCATGAGGCGCCCGAGCTCCGCCTCTTCTGAGCACCTGAAGGCCTCAGGGCGGAGGAGGGCGGGGACGCCAAGCAGCCCTCAGCATCCGTCCGGAGGCCGTGCCGCTCTGCCGCTGCTAGTGGAGTTGCCCGGTTTCCCGTCCTCACGGTGAGTTTAAGGAGCTTTTCTTCGGTCCGAAAAGGCGGCTGTGGTGCCCTCCTCTTTGCTTGTGTCTGAGGCTTGGTAATTCAGAGGGCTGGCATGGGTCCTGCGTCTCTTCCCTCTTGTCCCGGGTGAAGAGTTGGGGGAACCTTGTTTTCCCTCCCGCCGGGATGGAGCTGCATTTCCGTGAGAGAGAAGGCCCTCTGTGGTGGGGTGGGGAAAGGGGCGACCTCTCGGGGGTCGGAGTGGGGGACGCCGAGGCGCGTGGGGAGAGAGGCCCGGAAGGATTTGTCGTAAACCTTCGAGAAAGGGAAGGTGAAGGAAGGGCTCTGGTGTTTTGAGCCCCTTCTCTGGCAGACGTTCTCACCGGAATTAACAGGGTAGGTGTTGTTATACCCATCTTACGGATGTGAAACGGCAGTTGTGAGAGGTGCTAGATAAAACACCTCCCCGGACTCTCAGCATTTACGTGGCAGAACTGAGAGATGAACACACGTACTGATGGAAATAACCTAAATCAAGATTTGTGATCTTTAACTGGCATAATCTTTCACTCCTATGAGTGCTGCTTGCCTTCCAACACTCAGCAGTCCAGCATGACCGTGAAGGTTTGCTCCGTCATCACCATTGTTGGCTAATGTTTTCGAGGTACTTGACTCTGTAAAAAGAGGTCCTTTGTGACAGTTTATTTGGTCACAGATTGGTGGGGATTTTCAAGTTACAGTGATACCTCTCCTGCTGCTCCGCAGCTATTGATACTTGTCACTACTTTAAAAAACACACACACACAGTGAGGCTTAGGGAAGGTAAGTGTCAAAGATAGTGATACTTCCTATGCTGTCGTACTTAACTTTTTTTGAGAATGTGAATCTAGAACATTAAGATAAAATAATTTCATTTCAGAATAAAGATAAAAGAATCCGAAAAAGTTAAAGAAGATATATATTCAGTCTCCAAACCAGAAAGTCAACTAAGTGGTAAGTTCTGGGAGATTGAGTGAATACCAAAGAGATTTTCAGTAAAATTTTAAACTGTAAGATGATTTTAATTTTTGACTCTTTTTTTAAAAAAGAGTGCATGTTGGTGGTATGTAAAATTCGAAGCATGTAGAAGGATCATAAAATGAAAAGTAAACAACTCTCTTATCTGACCTATACCTTAAAGTTAGTCACTGTTAACCCTTGTTTACCCTGCTGCTGGAAATTTTACAAGAATGTGTGCATCTTAATACAAACACACACGTTTAACACTTAGAGATCTGCAAGTTGAATTTATTAAGTTGTTGGAGTACCTTTTTACCATGCATCTACATATTTTCTGCATTCCTTTTTTTTTTTAAGGTTTTTTTTTTTTTTTTGGTGTGGACCTTTTTTATAAACTCTTGGTTGAATTTGTTATAATATTGCTTCTGTCTTATGTTTTGGGTTTTGGCTCCAGGGCATGTTGGGATCTTAGCTCCTGGACCAAAGATCAAAACCAGCATCCCCTGTATTGGAAGGCAAAGTCTTAATCCCTGGACTGCCAGGGAAGACCCTGCATTCCTTTTTTATTTATTTTTATTTTTAATTGGAGTATAATTGCTTTATAATGTTGTGTTGGTTTCTGTCATACAACAGTGTGAATGAGCCGTAAGTATGTGTGTAAGTACACATACACACTCCCTCTTGATCCTTTCATTCCCCCACTGCATTTCTTTTTAATCACCAGGTAGCTGTAATTTGGGGCTTCCCTGGTGGCCCAGCTGTGGAGGGAGAAAAAGAAAAAAAGAGAGAAATCTGCCTGTGATGTAGGAGACACTGTTCAGTCTTTGAGTTAGGAAGATCCCCTGGAGAAGGAAGTTGCAACCTGTACCAGTATTCTTGCCTGGGAAATCCCATGGACAGAGAAGCTTGGCGGGCTACAGTCTATGGGGTGGTGAAAGAGTTGGACACAATTTAGTGACTAAACAACAATAACAGCAGCTATCCCTTAAAGTAAGAGACCATAGTTTAGCTACTCTGGCAAGATGAAATTTTGATCTTAGTTGATGTTAGTTTTAACGTTGCTTTTCAGCAAACATATTGCTGAATTTTCCACCAAGTATGTATTTTCACTTTGAAAAATATTTTTTAAAAAGGCAAAGAAAATCTTGACTCCTCATATCAGTTGCTCATTAAATTGCATTAATGGGCTTCCTCTGGTGGCTCAAATGGTGAAGAATCTGCCTGCCTGCAATGCAGGAGACCTGGGTTTGATCCCTGGGTCGGGAAGATCTCTTGAAGAAGGGAATGGCTACCCATTCCAGTATTCTTGCTTGGAGAATTCTGTGGACAGAGGAGCCTGGTCTTTTTTTAGTCTGAGGGAACAGGTTGATGTCAAAATGCAGGAAAACAGTACAAATGGGCAGAGTTAAAAATCAGATCTGACCATAGAAATTTTTTTGTTTTGTTTTGAGTTAGGTGATCCTTCATTATTTTTGTACATTTCTTCTTCTTCTTCTTTTTTTAATCAGTTAGGGCCACAAAGACGTGAGACCCAGCTTGGGTGGTGGCACTTCTTGAATTTTCCCAGATGTATAGCTGACTCACTGTCTTAAGTCCTAGAGCAAGTCATCTAACTCTATGATGTAGCAAATTTCTCTTCAGAGGTGGTAAACTGTAATGAATGTTTTATAACCATTCATGTTTAGAGATGAAAGACTAATGCATTAGGGAATTAAGGCTTTTAAAAAATAGTTTACCCAGGAGAATGATATTTTTGGTATGCCCAGTTCTCCATCCTCTGTCAGTGCTGACCATACATAATAAGCTGGTTAGACACTGTGGAGACTCCATAGAAAATTAACTTTGTGAAGAGAGACTGCATAAAAACTTGAGAAGTTCAATAATGTGTTTGTTTTGACACTTAAGCACAAGAAATCTGAGAAATAATTTATAAGTAGATGATTTAGCTTCAGGTTTGTTTCTGAAAAGATTTCTTTTTTATATTTCTTGGTGACTTAAAAGGGAAGCAGGAAATCTTGAACTAAGTTGTCAGTTTGTCCTTTGTCTCTTAGTCCCCGCTGGAGGAAAATAACATTTTACTTGGGTCGTTTTAATTTTTTTGCTTTTTAAAATTATAGAATAATAGAAATTGATTCCAAAATTAATTAGGCAGGGGTGAGCCTGGCTGGGTAATAGGCAAGACACTTAAACATTTTTAAAGTTTTTTTTTTATTGTTTTGAAACTTACATATATATAATTTACCATTTTAACCATTTTTAAGTGTATAGTCAGTGGCATTAAGTACATTTCACACTATTGTGCAGCCATCACCATCTATCTCCAGAACATTTTCATCTTCCCAAAGTGAAGCTGCACTCATTAGACAATAACACTTCAACTCTCCTAGCCTCTGGCAACCACCATTTTACTTTGTCTTTGTAGACTGTGCTTATTGGCTTTTATATTATGTGCATTTTTCACGTCTATTGTGATCATACATTTTTTTCTCCATTGACCTAAGTGAGTAATTTTCTGTTACTGAGTTAACTTTACATTTCCAAAAAGAACTGTATTTGGTTCTGTACTGTATTCTTTTAATGTGATCAGGATTTGTTTTTGCTAATATTGTGTTCAGGATTTTACATCAGTATCCATTTTTGTAATTGTTCTATTTTTAGTTTTGAGCTGTCTTTGTTAGGTTTTGCAGTTGTGTTATACTATCCTCAAAACAGTTTGCAAACGTGCTTTCTTGTATTCCTGAGCAGTAGTACAAGTAATTGTTTCTTAACCACTTGGATGAACCCACCAGAGAAGCTTTCTCCCTTTCCCACCTTTTTTTTTTTTTTTCCCCAGAGTAGCACTTTTCCAGCTTGTGAATTTCTCTCATGATTTGGTTTATCTTCTCTGATCAATTTTGGTATTGGAACTGACGGTAGAGAATAGTTAATTTCTTGTAGACTTTCAAATATAGTAGCATAGGTATTCTCTGTAATTTTGGCTTTCCCCATATTTGGCTTATTTCCTTTTTTTAATGCTAAACTTAGTACATTGTTGTTTCTTTCTTAATCCTCTTGTTTGCGTTGCATTGCACGCTTAGTTGCTCAGTCATGTCCAACTGTTTTGTGACTCAGTGGACAGTAGCCTGCCAGGCTCATCTGTCCATGAGATTCTCCAGGCAAGAATACTAGAATGGGTTGCCATTTCCTACTCTAGGGCATCTTCCCAACCCAGGGATCGAACCCCGGTGTCCTGCATTGCAGGCAGATTCTTGACCATTTGAGCCACCAGGGAAGCCCCTTATTGCTGCATAACCAGTCCCACATTTTAGCACTTAAAATTTAAAACAATTCCCTTGGGTCAGGAATCTCGGAGCAGGTTAGCAGTCTGCTTCTGGCCTGTGGTCTCTCATTATGTGGCCCATGGTCTCTCATGATGTTGCAGTATTGCCAGATTTTACTGGACCTGAAGTATCTGCTCATTATGTAGTTGCTTGAGTTTTCAGGTTCTTGGGGGTTGTTAGACTAAGGGTCTTAGTTTCTTGCCACAGCGGTGGACCTTGGTCTGCTTGCAACGTGGCATCCTCCTTCCCTTAGTGAGAGTGATCTAAGAGAGATGGAGAGAGCCAGAGCATTCCAGAAAGAAGCCTGGTCTTTTATTAAAAAATCGTAAAGTTACATCTGCTGTATTGTTTCTTAAAAGGGAGTTACTAAGTCCAGCCCATGCTCAAGAGAAGGGAATTACAAAAAAAAAAAAGAAGGGAATTACAAAAGGATGTGACAAGTAGGAGGTAGAGGTCCATCTTGGAAGCTTCCTATCATAGATAGCTAAAGGTTTGTTTATTTAAAGAGCCAGGCCTCGGGTTTATCAATTCTAACAGTTTTCTGTTTTCTAATTCACAGTTTTCTTCATGAGTTAGAATTGTTCTTTTCTTTTGCTTTTCCTAGGTTCATTTTCTCCGCCTCCCCCCCAACTTTTTAAAAAAGATGAGCCCTTTTTATATTACTTCTTTATTTATTAACGAATGAATTGCATCTTGGCTGGGTAGAGAATCCTTAGGTCATATCCTTTTCCTTCCTGACCCTTGTGGGTATTGACTGCTGCATTGTCTTTTAACATTTCTAGTTGCTTTGAAGGTATTCTGTTTATCTACTGCTGTGTAAGAAATAGAAGGTTTGGAAGCCTGATGTCCAGGATGACTTTTTCACTCACATGTCTGGCACCTCATTGCTCCTCCACTTGGCCTCATCAGCAGAGCAGGATAGAATTTTTACATAGCAAAGAGGCAGCAATCTGCTAGGCTACCTAAGGGTTATATCCGGAACTGTCATACTGTCGCTCTGTATCCTGTTGGTCAGAGCAGTCACACGTCTTGCCCAGATCTTTTTGAGGGGAGAATAGATTTCATCTCTTGAGAGAATACCAGCAAAGTCACATCTCAGAATAATATATCTGAGAAATAATTTTTGTGGCCATCTTTAGAAATTATAGTCTCCCAGAGAATTTTGAGATCATTATGTTTTTATTTTCCTTTTTTTAAAGTGTCTTTTCTGCCTAGATGCATGTGGGATTGTCTTTATTTCTTTATTTAAAATTTTAGCATTTTAAATTGGCCTTTTAATTTGTTGAAAGTAAAAGAGAATTTAGGTTTATAATGGAAAACAGCAGCCTCCTGCCCTCATGTTCCTGAGTCTTGATTCCTGCTCTCCAGAAGCAGTCATTTCATTCCATTTAAATATTTCTTTTGGTATTCTATATTTTTAAATAATTGGCTTTTGATGGGATTTCTTGATTTTTCATTTTTAGGTATGTATTGACTTCTTATAAGGGAAGATTAAGATAAATTCTTAAACACTGTTTCCTTCCCTATTCCCTCCCCCCTACATAACTTTTTCATTTTCTTAATTTGAGCTGTTACAACAAACCTACCTTAAATAGCAATCATTGATTTCTTAAACAACAATCATTGATTGCTTGCAGTTTTGTAGGCTTGTTAGTCCAGGATCATGATGCTGGCACAGTTGGGTTCTGGCCAGAGCTCTTCCTGCTGTGCCTTCATATGGCAGAGAGCAGAGACAGAGAGGGAGCAAGCTCTGCATCTCTTCCTTTAAGGGGCTCATCTCATTCATGAGGGCTCAACTCTCAAGACCTAATTACCTCTGCCTCATTTATACTATCACATTCAGGGTTAAGATTTTAACATATGAATTTTCAGGAGACACATTCAATCCATAACAGTCATGCTTTTTGGTAAAATCAGTATTAATATTTATAATGTTATGATTAATGGGACAACTGAGTTATATAATGTGCTGTAATATTTCCTTTTTTCATGACTCCATCATTTTCTCCTACACTTAGTTTTCTCATTACCTCTCAGTATGTTCAGACACATGAAATATTGTCTGTTCCATTCATTTACTTAAAGACATTTCTTCTGGATTTCTGTCTTCTTCCTCTAGACTTTTTCTCTAGGCTTGCTGCACAGTTGTCTAGGATTCCATTTCACAGTTACTCTGGTGAGGATTCTTGTTTTTCTTGTCTTCCTGCAGTAGTTTTTCTTTCTTTCTTTTTTTTTTTAAAGAAATGGCAGGTAGTGGGTGTTTCAAAACCCAGGTAGTGGGTTTTGAGATCTCTTGTGTCAAACTATCTTTAGACTACTATCAAAATTTACTTTTTCTGGATGTACAGTTTTAGGTTGGAAGCCATGTTTTCCTATTAAAGAATTGCTTCATTGTCTTCCAGTTTCCAATGTTGTTGTTACACACAGCATAGCTAAATCCAAGATCCTCATCCCAGAAAGTACTCATTGAAAAAGTTTTTTGCTCCTTTTCTCCCCTCAAGAGTCTAGACTGGTTATGGAAGATTCCTGGTACATAAAATTTCATACTAGTTTCTGGGAGAACTAGCCCTTAAGCTTGATAGCCACTTTTATCTTCTGTTTCTCAGGCAGCACCCAGAGTTAGGAAGTTCCTAACCTTACATATTAATAGTTATTTTCAATCAGGCTTACTTCTGTTAGCCAGTCTTCACTTCTCACGAATGTGTTAGCTAAAATCAATTTTTCATAACATCTAGAAGAGGGTAATTTGAGAGTAGATTTGGTTTCTGTATCTTCAAGTTATCTACACACTTCTGATTTAATTTTGTTAAAAATATATGCTATTTGTTGTTGTTCAGTCACTAAGTCATGTTGGACTCTTTGCGACCCCATGGACTGCAGCATGCCAGTCTCCTCTGTCTTCCACTGTCTCCTAGAGTTTGCTCAAATTCATGTCTTTTGAGTTGGTGTTGCTATCTAACCATCTCATCCTCTTTTGCCCCCTTTTTCTTTTGCCTTCAGTCTTTCCCAGCATCAGGGTCTTTTCCAATGAGTTGGCTCTTCACTTCAGGTGGCCAGAGTATTGGAGCTTCAGTTTCAGAGTCAATCCTTCCAATGAATATTCAGGGTTGATATCCTTTAGGATTGACGGGCTTGATCTCCTTGTAATCCAAGGGACTCTCAAGAATCTTCTCCAGCACCATGATTTGAAAGCATCCATTCTTCAGCACTCAGCTGCCTTTATGGTCCAACTCTCATATCCATACATGACTACTGAAAAAACTATAACTTTGTATGGACCTTTGTTGGTAAAGTGATGTCTCTGCTTTATAATACACTGTCTAGGTTTGTCTTGAGCTTTCCAGGTGGCTCAGTGGTGAAGAATTTACCTGCCAGTGCAGGAGGCTTGCATTTGATCCCTGGGTCGGGAAGATCCCCTGGAGGAGAGCATGGCAACCCACTTCAGTATTCTTGCCTGGATAATCCCATGGACAGAGGAGGGCTACAGTCCATGGGGTCATAAAGAATCAGACGCGACTTGAGTACACATGCTTGCAGTAGGTTTGTCATAACTTTCCTTCCAAGAACAAGTGTCTTTTAATTTCATGGCTGCAGTCCCCATTCACAGTGATTTTGGAGCCAAGAAAATAAAATATGTCACTCCTTCCATGTTTTCCCCTTCTGTTTGACCAGATGCCATGATCTTGGTTTTGTTAATGTTGAGTTCCAAGCCAGTCTTTTCATGCTCCCTTTTTACCCTCATCAAGAGGCTTTATGGTATCTCTTCACTTTTTGCCATTAGCATGGTATCTGCATATCTGAAGTTGTTGCTATTTCTCCTGGCAGTCTTGATTCCAGGTTGTGTTTCATCTAGTCTGGCATTTTGCATGGTTTACTCTGCACATAAATTAAATAAGCAGGGTGACAATCCCTTGTCGTACTCCTTTCCCAATTTGGAACCAGTCAGTTCCAGGTCTGGTTCTGACTGTTGCTTATTGACCTGCATACAGGTTTCTCAGAAGACAGGTCAGGTGGTCTGGTATTCCCATCTCTTTAAGAATTTTCCGGTTTGTTGTGATCTACAAAGTTAAAGGCTTTAGCATAGTCAGTGAAGCAGAATTAGATGTTTTTCTGGAATTCTGTTGCTTTTCCTATTATCTAGTGGATGTTGGCAGTTTGATCTCTGGTCCCTCTGCCTTTTCTAAACCCAGCCTGTACATCTGGAAGTTCTCAGTTCACGTACTGTTGAAGCCTAGCTTGAAGGATTTTTGAGCATTACTGTGCTAGCATGTGAAATGAATGCAATCATATGGTAGTTCAAACATTCTTTGGCCTTGCCCTTCTTTGGGATTGAAATGAAAACTGACCTTTTCCAGTCCTGTGGCCACTGCTGAGTTTTCTAAATTTGCTGACATTTTGAGTGCGGCACTTTAACAGCATCATTTTTTAGGATTTTAAGTAGCTCAGCTGGGGTTCCATCACCTCCACTAGCTTTCTTTATAGTAATGCTTTCTAAGGCCCACTTGACTTCACACTCAAAAGATGTCTGGCTCCAGGTGAGCGACCACACCATTGTGGCTATCTGGGTCATTAAGGCCTTTTTTTGTGTCATTCTTCTGTGTATTCTTGCCGTCTCTTCTTAATCTTTTCTGCTTCTGTTCGGTCCATACTATGTCTGTCCTTCATTGTGTCTGTCCTTGCATGGAATGTTCTCTTGATATCTCTCATTTTCTTGAAGAGATTGCCAGTCTTTTTCATTCTGTTGTTTCCCTGTTTCTTTGCGTTGTTCTCTTAAGAAGGCCTTCTTCTGTCTCCTTGCTCTCCTCTGGAGCTCTGTGTTCAGTTGGTATATCTTTTCCTTTCTCCTTTGCCTTTCACTTTTCTTCTTTCCTCAGCTATTTGTAAAGTCTCCTTAGGAACCACTTTGCCTTTTTGCATTTCTTTTTCAGTGACTCTGGTCACTGCGTCCTGTACAGTGTTGTGAACCTCCATCCATATTCTTCAGGCACCCTGTCTACCAGATCTGATTCTATCTATTCGTCACCTCTACGGACTACCCTATAGCTCAAATGGTAAAGAATCTACCTGTGAGGCAGGAGACCAGGGTTTGAACCCTAGGTTGGGAAGTTCCTCTGGAGAAGGGAATTGCAATCCACTCCAGTATTCTTACCTGGAGAATTCCATGGACAGAGAAGCCTGGTGGGTTACAGTCTGTGGGGTCACAGAGTTGGACATGACTGAGTGACTAACACAGTTTCGTCACCTCCACTGTATAATCATAAGGGGTTTAATTTAGGTCATACTTGAATGTCTAGTGGTTTTCCTTACATTCTTCAGTTTAAGCCTGAATTTTACAAAAAGCAGCTGATGATCTGAGCCAGTGAGCTCCAGGTCTTGTTTTTGCTGACTGTATAGAGCTTTTCCCATTTAGTGATGTCCATGTGTAGAGTTGTCTCTTGGGTTGTTGGAAGATGGTGTTTGCTATGACCAACATGTTCTCTTGACAAAACTGTTAGCCTTTGCCCTGCTTCATTTTGTACTCCAAGGCCAAACTTGCCTGTTAACTACAGTTATCTCTTGATTTCTTCTTTTTATATTCCAGGCCCTATGATGAAAAGGACATCTTTTTTTGGTGTTAGTTCTAGAAAGTATTGTAGGTGTTCTATATTTGCTATAGAAGTAACTTTTAAGACCAGGATATCTAATGCTTCCATTTTATGTAAGTTCAAGGGATATTTTCTTTACAGTATGGTTATTTTGAATATCCTTCTTCTAAAAAAAGTTGAACTTTTGGGATCCTTAAATGGGTTCCCAGGGAAAATGTTTTCTAACTTTTTAACAAGTATAGGATTTTGGAGGGAAAGATTGTTCAGTTTTAGGGTTACTTTTTGATACTTGCATTAAATAACTCTAATATTAAATCTAAATTGAATATATGTCCATTGTTTAAATTTTATTCCTTTGCAAAATGTTATTGTTTATTTCTTCATTATGAATTCTGACACCACTTAAATTGAAAAATGTTTTGTTTTTCTTGGGTGGTTTTTCAATTTCAGAGCTCTCTGTAGGTACAAGATAATCATATAGACTTCCCAACATGTAGGCACTTGAATTCATCTGCAGTGAATAATGTCATCTTCTGTTCTGTTGCTCAATTACTTTTGTTTCCTGGAATGCTTCACAGTTCAGGCTTATTAGTATCGCACATCTTGGCTCATTATAGTTCTTAATGTTGTTAGTCTGAATGGCGTATTTTCTGTTTTCAGATGTATTCTTGATAGAACGTTTCCTAAGCAGAAATTTTGCTGTTTTAAAATAGAAGAACCCTAAAACTAAGGTCTGACATTTTATTGCATTGGTCTCTTAAGGGGCAGTGTTTACTCAACCAGTATTGAGTGAGCGCCTGTTGTGTCAGGTTCTGCACTTAGACACAATGCCTGCACTTACTGCAGGCTTATATTCTAATGTATAGAAAAAGATTATAAAATCCTTTTTTATTATTTTTGTTTGCTTTTTTGGCTATGCCACGCAGCTTGCATGATCTTAGTTCCCCAACTAGGTGTCAAACATGAACCTTGGCAGTGAAAGCACCAAGTCCTAACCACTGAACCACCAGGGAATCCCCACAAGTCTTTCAAATAAAGTCCGTCTAAGTGCTAGAAAGTAGAAGTGCAGTGTTCAGTGAGATTAACAGGGGACCAAATCTGGGGAAGGAGGTGGGACTCAAGTTCAGGCTTGAAGGAGTTTGGTTTGGCACATGGTGAAGATGGGATGCATAGAACTATAAAGATTGAAGAGGTTTTTATGTTTATTAAAAGTACAATTAGTTATTTGTAGATGTTGTTTATTGAAACTTTTAAGTTTTTATAGAGGAGGATTTGGTAAGCTTTAGATTTTACCAGAATGGCACTTGGAAGGCTTGTTGGAAATAACCAGTAATAGCTTGCCAAGAAGTGAAGTTACTTATGTCAGAGAAGATCTCTGAGCTGTTGCTGGATTTCTTTCCTAAAGGAAAGATGACTGATGGTGTTCTTTAGCACTAATGCTCTAGTGGTCAGTAATTCATAATTACCACTATCAACACTTCATCTTTCAAACTTTATTGCCAGGACTAATTCAGAAATGTTTTTCCTTTCCAAATCTTCAAATTAACATTACTTTAGAATATTACACTGTGCTGATTCAGGGCTTTAAGCACATACACTAGTATTCTAATTCAAGAACCTGAAAAATTTATAGAACAGTTAGAAATTTAGTAACTTACTTTAGAAACTGTGGTTGAGTCAACTGGGAATATGAGTTGAAGAATGTAATTTTGCTGAGAATTAACTTGTTATTTAATAGTTTTTAACTATTCATCAATTGTGTATAGTTTTGATTTTGGCATCTTAGAATGTAAAAAGTTGCTCAGACTATTTATAATCATTAAGTAGACTTCCAACAGAACACCCCAAAGTAACTCTTAAAGGTTATCAATAATCAGTTATTAGGAATTAAATTATATAGAAAAGTTTTTTAGAAATCCTCTTGTAAATGACAAGTGCAATATATTAAGTTTGTAGGTTAACACTTAAAACTTTATATGTGTGCATATATGTCTTTGTTATGTGTAGAATTAAAATACTTTTTTCTCTCGACAGGAAATGCACAATTTTGAGGATGAGTTAACATGTCCCATTTGTTACAGTATTTTTGAAGATCCTCGTGTACTACCATGCTCTCATACATTTTGTAGAAATTGTTTGGAAAATGTGCTACAGGCATCTGGTAACTTTTATATATGGAGACCTTTACGCATTCCACTCAAGTGCCCTAACTGCAGAAGTATTATTGAAATCGCTCCAAGTGGTATTGACTCTTTACCTGTTAATTTTGCATTAAGGGCTATTATTGAAAAGTACCAGCAAGAAGACCATCCAGATATCATCACCTGCCCTGAGCATTACAGGCAGCCCTTAAATGTTTACTGTCTCCTGGATAAAAAATTAGTTTGTGGTCATTGCCTTACCATAGGTCAGCATCACGGTCATCCTATAGACGACCTTCAGAGTGCCTATATGAAAGAAAAGGACACCCCTCAAAACCTGCTTCAACAGTTAACTGACGCACACTGGACAGATCTTACTTGTCTTATTGAAAAGCTGGAAGAACAAAAATCTCATTCAGAGAAAATGGTCCAAGGTGATAAGGAAGTTGTTCTCCAGTATTTTAAGGAGCTTAGTGATACATTAGAACAGAAAAAAAAAATTTTCCTAACAGCTCTTTGTGATGTCGGCAATCTGATTAATCAAGAATATACTCCACAGATTGAAAGAATGAAAGAAATAAGAGAGCAGCAGCTTGAATTAGTGACACTGACAACATCTTTACAAGAAGAGTCTCCACTTAAATTTCTTGAAAAAGTTGACGATGTCCGTCAACGTGTGCAGATCTTGAAACAAAGACCACTTCCTAAGGTCCAACCTGTTGAAATTTATCCTCGAGTAAGCCAAGTGTTGAAAGAAGATTGGAGCAGAACAGAAATTGGACAAATTAAGAAACTTCTCATTCCTGAAATGAAGATCTCTTCAAAAAGGATTCCCTGTGCCTGGCCTGATAAAGAGGAAAAAGTTGAATTTTTTAAGATTCTAAACATTGTTATAGTTACACTAATTTCAGTGATACTGATGCTGATCCTCTTTTTTAACCAACCCATAATAACCTTTTTAAATGAAATCACTTCAATATGTTTTTCTGAAGTCTCTCTCTCTGTTTACCAAAGTTTATCTAAGAATGTGCACAATTTAAAGAATATACTATGTCACACTGTGTATTTACTGAAGGAATTCATGTGGAAAATAATTTCTCATTGAACATTCTAATCTGGATTATTTAAGTAGGCTTATTCTGTACAGCAGAGGCTAATGACCGTCGCAAGAGGAATATAGGGGCAGCGTGGATAAATAGCAAGCTAAAGTTTGTTAGAATTGCAGCAAAAATAATCCCTTTCATGCTTCTGTTGAATACAAAACATGTCATCAGAAGTTAGAAATGAGACAGAATGTCTGGTTTTCTGAAAACCAGAACAAAATCTAGTGATTACTTAAGTATTAATACATTATCCCATTTTTATCGGTTTGTAAGGTTGACTTACTGTTATAACATTCTCATACCAGTAGTGTTTTAGCATCATATATTGCAGTGTGGTTGGCTTTGCAGTTCTTTGTGTATAGTTTTTAATTAAAAATGTCAAAATTCCAAAAGATATAAACTAGACACTTTTGAATGGGCAAATAAAGATGGTGAGAAGAGGTTTTATATTTAAGTAGCTAAGTCAAAGTGATAGGGAATTTCTTATGTTAAAGATACGTTTGATCAAATGTACCTGATCCACACATATAGTGTGTTTTAGATTTAAGTGCCTATAGTTTCTGTAACATTCATTCCCAATAAAACTGTTGCTTTTGGAAATCTAGTGTTTTTAGGGACAAAACAGTAACATTTCCTAGCACTTACTGTCCTATGATTCATGTACATTTTAGGATTGTATTGATATTTGACTTTTGTGTAGTTTTTGTCTTATTAGTCATATCAGTTCTTGGGAAATATTGATATGTCCCACCCTCATTATGTTTGGATGGCATCATGTTAACAATGTCTTTAAAATTGTCTTAAATTTCCTAGTTCTCTTACGCTAATGCAAAGCACCAATAATTAATTTGATGTTATTTTCTTGAATTGTAAGGGGCGTCTGCCTAGCTACCTAAGTCAAATCCCTTTGATGTAGTTCCCTTTTTGTCAACAAGGACTGAATTGTGGTCCTGGTAGGACTATTGACACTTTTGTCCATGCAACCCTAAGTACAAGCTCACTTGCCCAAATTCCAAGTTGGCTGTAGTTTTAGACAGCGTGTTTAGGAGCTGACTGCTCACTGTCCTACAGGTGGCTGTGATCAGGGCACCAGTTCCAGAATATCCTAAGACTTAGACCTTATCTGCTGAGAACAAGTCTGAACATTAAAGATGGCTGGTTATACTCAGTTCATGATCAGAATATCAAAATAGCACAACTATTATTGTTGTGTGGCAAAGAACATTTGGAGGTAGAAGATGTGTATACAGCTACACACCAAATGAAGACTGGAGTTGCACTGACTTGATCAAAGTTAAGACACAGAAACGCCACATACTTTTTGCAATACATACAATTAATCTCACATTTCTGAATTAAGTATTAATCCTTGCTTTTTTGTGTATTAGGAAACAGACACAAAATTGTCCAAAGCCATTTATTTAGTATGAGACCCATATATTTTTTTAAGAGTTCACCTGTTGTGTTACCTTTAAAGAATTTAAACCAAGATTTTTACTAGGATTTCTAACATGTCTATGAATCACAGCTAGAAATGGAAACATTTTAGGTTTGACATTCATTTTTAATAACTTGCCAATTTTTAGTAAACACTTTTACATAAATTTTATGTAGGCTGCATGAATAATCCAATATACAAAATAACTGACTCTTTTCCATGCTCTTCTGTTTTGTATTTTTGAGGATGGGATTGTAAAATTTAAAGTATATAATCTTGAAATATTTCTAAGTTTTTATGTTTAACAAAAGTTTACATTATAATAAACTCATTTATTGAGTGGCTTAAGGTGCTGAAACTCAGAGGTTGCTTTGGAATTTTCTTACGGGCTATGGGCATTATCTACTTTAACTTTTTAAAAGCACTACACTTTTCCATTAGTTATGAAAATATTAAATTCATCTCTGTTCTCACCAATGAAAAGACCTTGATTATACTGACACTTTTTTCTAGTTACCTTTCTTGTATAATCTTGACTTTATAAACAAATGACCATACTTGAATTTTAGATCTTACTTTATTTAAGTCCATGCTAATGTATTTACATCTTACTGATTATGATACAGACTGTCTTTGTTGGGTTTCAGTACCTAAACAATAATGCACTATGAATAACAAGGTTATTTTTACAAGGTTATTTTAAATTTTAATTCTCAGGCTATCTAGAAACTGAATAGCTTAGACCAGACTTCTGATTCAATACCAGGATTTTTTTCTGAAAATGAAGTGGTTGCCATCATATTTCCAGTAGTATATTCTTGAGCTAATGCAGTGTAACAATAACAAGAAAGCCTTCTGACAACTTGATGGACAAACAGTACTGCAACCTAATTTCCATTTATACAAAAGAAATTAACCCTTATACACTTAAATCATTCTTTTTCTGAAGCAACTATAGTGGGTATTTTTCCTTTTCAACCCACTCAAGTTATTTCAGACATTTGCTGGCCCTTTCACAAGTGTTTAAACAGTCAAGCACATTAGTTTAAGAATGTATAATACTCAAATTCTCATTCTTACAATTCAGAATGACTGGTTTAACAAGATTTAGTTTACAACTGTACTATTCATCAAGAATGTACTTTTAACTCTGCAGGTAGCACTGTGGAACTAAGGGGAAGTTATCTGACTGTCCAGGCATCTTATTTTCTCCATAGTACAAAATTGTCAGATTCTTACAATCTCCTAGAAACAGGCATATGGAGAATATTTTATTAAACTTGTAACATCTCTTAAGAGCATAAAATAGAAACTATGATACAATTTAATAGGTATTTTATATAATTTATATCCTTTACAAATAGAAAGTAAATACAATATGTTGAATCTATGGTAAGATTTTGAAAAATCTTCAGATTAAGCAAATTTAGCAAAGTCCTTTAGATGCAATTTCTTTTGGGTTTACTGCAACGCTTTTTGTTATATTGTATGTCTTGTAAATTCCAATAAGTCTATCTGAAATCTCAAACATATTATTTCGAAGAGAAATTATTATGAACTGGGCATTTTTTGTTTGTTCCTAAAGAGAAAAAAACATAATAAATTAGAAAAATTATACATATATATGTAAATGTATGAATCATAATAAAGATCTAACTTCACTTACCTAAAATATTTCTTAGGCAATAAATTGAACATGACATTGATAATTAATGTGAACAAGAATGACAACATGGGTAATTCATGAGATAGTATCTGGGTTAGAGAAGAACTCAGGTATTTGGAAGGATAGTTGCCTAGTAGAAGTCTTGTAGTAGAAAAAAGATCTGGGAAAAGAAAAAAGTTCTACCTGTGTTTCTGCTACTAATTTACATTTATATTTTACTTTACCAAAATGGAACTATTTCGCTCAAATAAAGTGGTCTCTATTAATACCATGGGAGTAGAGAATGGCAAAAGCTTGAAAGAATCCAAATAATTCCATGTGTAATGTTTAGGGAACACATTAATTCTCAGAATGAAAAGCTCTAGATGATTACTTACATATATGTAAAATGCAACAATAGAAACATTTTTGAAATCAAGGGCTGCGTCAATCTCATCCATGAAGTAGAGGGGAGTGGGTTTATAGTGATGAAGAGCAAACACTAAAGCCAATGAACTAAGTGTTTTCTCTCCTCCTGAAAGGTTGAAGATCTTCTTCCAACTTTTCTTAGGTGGTCGAACACTGAAATAATTAAGAAAATCTCGTCATTTAAATTACTTGTAAAACTAAATTAAGACTCCATGATTTGTTTCCTGTAATTGGCTTCTACCACCTTCCTTGGAAATACCTAACTTGCTTTTTCATAAATATAAATTATTGGTGGGTTATTTTATAAAAATATTATTGGAGGATGAACACATAAGAACACCCAACGAAAATTTAAGATTTAAACAGTAGATCAGTAAGTCAGTCTTGCTAGTCTTCCTATTTCCCATGAATACTGGAGTGGGTAGCCTATCCCTTCTCCAGGGGAACTTGCTGACCAATGAGCTGAACCAGGGTCTCATGCATTGCAGGTAGATTCTTTACCAGCTGAGCTACACAGGAAAACTGTAGGCAAACTAGTTATTTATCAAATAAAATACGCTGTAGACTTAATTGTCATATCCCACCCCTAAAAAATACTAAGTTTGGGGAATATGTACAGAGATGTTAACAGAAAAATCCAAAACTTGGTATATGGCATCATTACAAACCTGAACGTGATTCCTTCAGAGAAAGGATCCATGCTGTCTACAAGGTCCAGCTCAGCATCGCCTCCCAAAGTAAGCATTTGGTAATTTTCCTTTAATTTATTTGTTATTATATAAAAACCTGCCATGAATTCATTAAGTCTTTGTTTTCGAAGATCTTCATATGCCTGTCTAAAATTATCTCTTTCATTAGTAATTTTATCCAATTCTGCTACCCGTTGTAAATATAATTCTTCCTATGAAAAGAATATGAGAAAAACACGGTATACATTTGACATGAGAATTAAAACTGCTAATTATATAATAAAGGCTTAACAATTTAGGCTAAGGACTGAAGAGACTTTCTGACCATTACACATGAGTCGTTTACTTGTACCTTCTTTTTATAATCTGCAATGGCGCCAAGATTGGGTTTCATTTCATGACACTGGGCTTCCAAAACTGCAATTTGATTGGTTATAGAATCTGGGTTCTTGATTGCTTCAAGCTCTTCTGGGCTTAGAACTGGAACCTTTTCAACGTGATTATCTTCTATGGGATGCAGTGATATTTTTGAAATCTATAAAGTTGGATGAATATTGGAAAATGCAGTGTTACAATTCATTGTTTCAAAAAAAACCTCCCAGGGACTTCACTGGTGGTCAAGTGGCTAAGAGGCTGCCTTGCAATGCAGGGGATGTGGGTTAGATTCCTGGTTGGGAAATTAGCATTCCACATGCTACAGAGCAACTAAGCCCTGGTGCGACAGCTAGAGAGTTCATGCACTGTGATAAGAGATCCTGCATGGAGCAACTAGGACCTGACAGCCAAATATATTTAAAAAAAAAAACACACACACAAATTTAAGACAAATTACCAGAATGACATATAATAAGTGGTGACTCTTTAGTGTATCAACTATTTTTCAAAGGACTTAAAAAAAAAAATAGTAGTAGTGCTCAAGTGTTCATGTTCAACCTCTGTATCAGCCCTGGGATGAAAATGTTGATTAATTCTAACCATTACTCTTATTTTTCTGTATATAATAACTCCTATATACTGTTCATTTTGTTCCCTATAAACCTGAGATATGATTATATAGCCTGAAATTAAGAATTACAACATACTTCAAAAACACAAACCCCAACTTTTTTCATAAAGGGTATTTTAAATTTACACTTGACTAACAATTCTCACCTCTTTTTGCCAATATTTTATTTTAGAATTATGTTCACCAATGTGACCATCTATTTGTTCAAGTTTCAACTTAATACTAAGTGCATCTTTTTGGAGAGCATGTTCATTTTCCTGAATTACTTTTAGTTCTTGAAGTAGGTTTCGATGTTCTTTCTGAATTTCTGGTAAGGATGCCTAGAAAACAAAAAGAGCTGCTATAGATATGATCTCAGAATAGGGATTTTCACATTACAAAGATGAAGTCAGCACTCTCGCCTCATGCCTCTTTCACTTTAAAGAAAATGTTTTTATTTACAGTAAGTTAAAATAGTCATTTTTTATTACACAGATGGAAGTTAATATAAGTGTAACCTACTGAATGCTTACTACACAAGGTACTGATGTCATCCATAATTCTCTACTGCTTCAAAGAGCACCCTCTCCCCATCTTACCTCTGCGTCATTTGTATTCTTTACAACCTCTGCTGCTTTGTCTTCAAGACTTTTTAGCTCTGTTGTTAAGTCATCTACTTCTTTCTCAGTATCTTTTATTTCTTTCTCTGTACGTAAGACACTGTCTTGTGCTTTTTTAAGATTTCTAAACAAGCAAAATCTTATATTAAAAACTTTTCATGACATTAATGTGACAGTTTTCGATCACAGATTTAAAAAAATGTTTAAAAAAACTTATGTTTTACTAAAAATCTTTCAATTGATTTTTATGTTTGTACACACATTTGTGGGATGTTGTATATTTTATTAAACTCTCAAATTAATGAAACTTCCTTATATAAAATTTTCGTTTCATTCAATCTTAAGACTATGAAGCAAAATTGTCCACTGTATTATTATAGTCTTGTCATTTTCTTGTCAGACTGGAGGTTCTTAAATCTTTAACTCTTGAAACTGTATCTTCAAGTAAATTACTTCCTGGTTCAAGTCAGGGAAAATAAGTGTTTTGGGCAGAGGGAGGAAATGGGCAAAGGACACCAGGGATGACAATGACACACACACACAACTATTTTCCCCTGTGACTGATACCTGTGTTTAGGTAAAACACTGCTTATTAATTAGCACCTTTTAACAAAGGACACTACAATAACTGAATAACCAGATAAACACTATGCAACCAATTTATAATTCTAAGACAAACAGCTGTTTACATTTCAACATTGTATACATACTGTGCTTTATTTTAGAATACTTTAATACTCTAAAATTTAAAACAAGACCTGTATTATGAATGTATTAAAAACTTTTTGGGACAATGGAATAATCTAAAATTTTCAGTTACTAAAACAATTATGCTAATAGATCTCATCCTTCTTATTCTCCTAAGACCTAGATCTATTTAAATGAATCACCATCTAATCCTCTAAACCAGAGAAATGAAACTCTTAACTTCTGTGTCCTCACAACTAGGGAGTTACATAACCACATTTTGGTAAGCCATACCTGTTTTATCAGTTTTCACAAACTAATCATATAATGTTTATTATTGGCCTCCACCTATTAAAATCCTACTAGGTAACAATGTCAGATCTTAATAAGTAACAGGAAACATTTATTAGACATTAAATTTAAATATTAATCCTTTTCAGTGTGATGTGGGGAAGAGGAAGACAGGGTAGTATGCAAACTCTACCTGTCAGCAGTCTTGATTGCCACTTGTGCCTTAGTAATAGCAGAAGCACATTCATCTAATTGCTTATTTATTTTATCAAGTTTGTCTTGTTGAGCCTTGAGTTTATGGTTATTGATTTCTACGATGATATTGTGTAACCTTTTAACCTCAGCTTCCACTTTACCAGCTCTCTCAGCCACATTGTTATACTCTGGGGGATAAAAAAAGTAAAATTAATTTGTGTTTCTACACTAATAAGCATAATTTGTTAGATGCATTCAATAAATTTCTTCAGTCAATACAACTTAACCTGATACATGCAAAAGAAACTTTAAACATTTGAGGAAAAGGGCCTCAAAAACAAAGCAAAACCCCAAACGCAAAACCAGAATGCCCTATATGAAAACAAATGGTGTTACAACAACATATAGTTAATTCTTTGGCTCAGCTGTGAACATAACCCATATTTCTTAATGGCTTCATACTGTGAAGCTCTTTACAGAAGTTTATAGAGTACTTTGACTATTTGTCTTATAATGATTTTTTACCCTTAGACTCTGTACCCAACTACAGACTGGGGGTGAAGAAGCTGTGGTTATTTAATTCTGCTAACCCTCAAATTCTCTTCTCTATAACAAAGTGGGGGAGATAGAATAAAGTGGCACTTTTCTCTGTGGCACAGAAGGCTCTTAAGTTGCACTTCCTAGATTCCCTTGGACCTAGTGTTTAATAGACATAAATTTAAGTCCATTCTATCAAGAAAAATTCATACAATTTGGATAGCAAAAGTGATGAACTGAGCATGTTTCTGCTGGAAGTCATGGAAAAGTTTTCTTGGTGGCAGTAGAGAATGTGATGTTCTGTCAAGAGTTTTGTGAAAACTGACAGGCAATGGCATTAACTTTGATGGGGTGGATTATAATAGGTAACAATGTGCTTCTGCTGTTGGCAGTTATAGTGTCATCTTCCTACTCTGAGAGACGGCTTTTCAATTGTAGAAGAGGCGGTATAGTTTCTTTCACGGTTTTGCAGAGTAGCGCTGGAAATTATTCTTAGCGTTTAACATAGAATTTAAGTTATCACAATGATCCTATAAACAATCATTTTCTCTCTTAAATGCACACTCCTGCACCAAAAATCCTATTTACACTAGCCAGAGTGGATTCTGTTCTCCATACCTGAACCCTAATCATTATATGACGTAGAAAACATGAAAGGTGGCAAAAAGGTAAGGGGTTCAAGCTATCTATACCTATGTCTAGAAAGGAAGCAGATATCGTGCCAACTTATAGAAACAAACTCCCATAAAGCTTCTGTGGGAGGTATGTAGCATTTAGCATAGAAGAAAGCAGGTAGGATTTGCTGAGAGGAAAAGACTTAACTGTTGTTTCCTCTTGACTGTCTATTCTCTGTTAGGTAAGAGGGAATTTCAATATTCTCCACATTTTACAATTATCTTTTTGTTCCACATTTATCAGAGAATTCTTTAGTCTGATTTTAAAAGCTCATCTAGTGAGTTTAATTAATTACAATGTCTATTTTTTGTATTTCTGAGATCACCACTTGATTTAAAAAAAAAAAAAGCTAAACAAAACCCTGCCCCTTTTAGTCTAACTCTCCCCTCTCCCTTAAAGATACTAGATTTATTGAAAGAATTGTTTTGCTAACAGTGGCGAGTCTGTGCTCAGCTCCCTTGTGGGGTAGAGTGCCAGCTGCTGTGGGGTCACGGCGTCATGACTTACACTGGGATGGACCAAGTACGCAACTGCAAAGGGCTCCATTCTTCAGAACATCATTTTCCTTATTTTAAAGTACCTAACATGCAGTAAATTTCCCTGCCTATTTATAGTAGCATGTCTGTTAGAAATAGGAGGGGAAAATGGACATAATGTAATTTCTAATTTCAAAGTCACCATTTCATACCAGCTTGCTCCTTTTATTCTCCACACATTTGCCAGATTTTAAAAATCTAAATTAATGTAAAATGAAATATTTAATCTTAAAGATATGCTTGCATAAGTGGGCTTCCATATCAGACATTAAGAAAGTCTACTAATAATAACCAGTACTTCCACAAGAGGAGATGGCTCCTAATAAAGTCAAGGAGTCCTTTTCAAACTACAAATTCTTGTAGTCTCTCAATGAGAGTGTTGTTATGAATGATAAAGATTTATTTTTTGTTTGACCACTAGGTTCCATCAAAGCAGTAACAAATACTGTAGGTACCCTGGGGAAGGAGCCCTGGGGAAGGAGGAGTAGGGTGAAGTCTGTGTCTGCAAGAACAAAACACAAATCCAAAATAAATGCAAGGGAAAAAAAGGTCTTGTCAGGTTATGTCACCTCCCTGTGTATCACTCTGCAGTGGCTTTTGATTTCCCCTGGAGACATGGCCTATGAGGCTCTACATTATCTGGATTACTCTATCAGTTAATTCTAGGGATTCCTTGCTAGAAACTTCTGACATACTACTTTCTGCCCTAGGGTCTCTACATTCTTCCTGGAATGCTCTTCTCCCACATTTGCACTCATACTTCCCTTGGGTCTCTGCTCAAATCTCTAGCAGTAGCCTGTCTAACCACTGTGTCTATCTGAATCCCCATCCAGTACCATTTTCCTGGTTTTACTTTTATCACCTAGTACCACCTGTTATAGTATGTGATCTATTTGTTTAGTTTCCTTATCTCTTAAGGGTGAATTCCTTGAAAAGAGGGACTTTATTTTGTTCACAGCTTGATCAATAGCATCTAAAACAAAGCTTGGTCAGTAGCAGATACTTTTTTGAGTGAATACCTCAGTATTAAAAATATAAATAAAAAAATATATAAATATGACTACAAAAATAAAAAATACAGGTTTACATTAATATGCAATGTGCACAGTAGACATCTGTCTGCTTACAATCTTTTCACTTCTTTTTCTTTTGCAAGAAAAGGCCCTTATTTTTTTAACATTTGGATAATTGCTCCAATTCCAGTCCATCTAATACTTATGGATGAACAATCAGTATTTGTCTTCCTTTGCTCATGAACCAGACTGTAAAAAGGGTCTGTCTTGATGTGATGAAGGCTGTGTTTCCTGGGGTCACTGAAATACTGAGAAACTCACCGTTACCTCCTCCTGCGCTTAAGATGATACCTATGTACATTTAACTGAAGCCAACATGAAGTGGGTTTCCCTGGAGACCTCTTTTCCAGGAGACCTTCCCCCGGAGAAGGAACTGGCAACCCACTCCAGTATTCTTGCTTGGAGAATCCCACGGACAGAGGAGCCTGGTGGACCATGGGGTCACACCAAGAGTTGGATATGACTGAGTGACTAGATGACCTGAACATGGAAATAGAAGTGGGCTACTCAAGTACACGGCCAGAGGATTTTAATGTCAAAGCCAGTTCTGACTATAAGCCTATGAACTAATTCCCTTTCTTGTTGAGTAACTTTGGTAGAACACTTACATGTTTATATATACAGAGGAAAAAAGAAATTCTGGAAAGAAAAATGTATGTTCTTTAAGTTCTCATTAACAGCACAGGTATTGGAATCAGATTGCCTTCATCCTGAATTCCTATATCACCAACATATATTATGTGACCTTGAGCAAATTATATAAACCATTCTGTGCCTCAGTTTTCATATCTGTCAAATGACATAATTTATTAGTACTCACTTTATAACCGTCTGAGGACGAAATAAAAATAAAAACCGTGTAACAGTGGTCACTTGAATGTAATATATATACTCTACTATTTTTTATTCTACAAATTGTGATCTTAAACATTACAAATATTACAAACCTGTTTTTTGACAATATAGGGGAAAAAGTCTGTATTTAAACATACCTGTCTTGAAAGCATTAACATTTTCTTCAAGCAATTTCTGCTGTTTTTTGTCAGGGACTGTAGCAAGTACATTAGCTTCAAGTTCCTTAACTTGGACATTCAAATATTCTTCTTGCTCTGATAAACGCTACAGAATGTTTTAAAATTCAAGGCCAGTATTTTAACTTACAAAAAATAATATTTGCTTTAAACATTTTAAATTTAAAAAGGTTCTTAAAATCTTTAAGAAAAACACAAAACTAACAAGAAAAGGCAGAAAACAAACAATAAATACAAAAATTGAAAATGGCCAACAAAACACATGAAATGTATAAATTCATTACAAAGACAAGTTAAATGCTATTTTTTAGTACATCCGTGTAGCAAACTTAGAAAATATTGAAGACTACTTAGTGTTCACTTAGAAAAATTATTTGCATATGCTACCAGTAGTAAATAAATGAGAACTTTTGGAGAACAATTTGGTGTTATGCACCAAATGCTTAAAAACATTGTACACATACTGGCTGTTAATTATAATTTTAGCACTAAGGAAATAATTGGATGAGCATATTAAGGTATGCCTAACAAGAATATTTAAAACATAGTGGTGTACACAGCCAACACAGAAAAACCTTTATCAAACTGTGGTACAAACTATGTCAATATAATTGCACACAAATTAAACTTACATTTGCTTGAAAAGGAAACTAATTACTGAGTGAAGAAAAGTTACTATAAGACTATAAAAATCCATATGCAAATTTAGTAGGTATATCAACATCTACCACATACATAAACACATACAAGCAAACTAGATACTGCCACTAAAAGTTAAAGGCCATACACAAAAACTGAAGGTGATAATCTTTTGCGTATTTTCTAAAAACTTTCCTGGTTTGGTTTTTTTAAAGAGACTGTGGGCATGAAAAAAAAGACTGTGGGTATGCATTGCTTTTGTATAATTAAGAAAACTTTCCACTTTATAAGGAGAATAAAATAAAGGGTCATTGTTACAGGAAGACACATTTCTGGCAAGTCCAAATGGAAACCAGAAATAGCTATGGCTGGAGCAACATTGTGACAGGACACTTATCATTAGTACTCAAGGAAGCAAAAAAATCAACAGACCCTAACCCAACCTCCCCCTCCCCTTTATATTTTAAAAATTATAAGCAAACAATAAAATGCTTCTGCCAAATTTCTGTTGAATTCCAACAGTTTCAGCTAATATTGGTAAAAAGGTACCTGGATGCTTGCAGAAAACTTTTCCAATGTATTCCTCATTTCTCGTTCACTATGCCTTAACCTAAGTATTGCTTCTTCCAGTTGTACTTTCTGTTCCTGAATTTGCACTGCTTTTTGAGAGTCTCTCTGCAACTGTGATTCCATTTTATTTACCTACAAAGAAAAATACTAGTGAATTAAGTTTACTCCAACAAGAGTTATTTCAGATTAACAGCAATGTATGAAATGATGAAAACCCAAATTTCTGATCTTAAAGACTAGAAACAGGGAGGGAGGTTCAAGAGGGAGGGGACATATGTATACCTATTGCTGATTCATGTTGCTGTATAGCAGAAACCAACACAACACTGTAAAGCAATTATCTTCCAATTAAAAAAAAAAGACCAGAAACACACCAAACACCCCAGTTTCAATTCTAAAACCTAATGCTTAGGAGATGGTCAACTAATTTCTGCATCACAGATCCAGGTGAAAAGACAATTTTAAGTGTTGTATAATCAATTATAGTTATAGTGAAGGCTTACTATCCAAATACTTAAGAGGAAGAATATAAACTACTTCAGAACTTTAAGGAAGAAAGTAGTATAGTGTTCTGATTGTGATAATGGAACATAGGTTTTTTTGGGCATTTTGACATTCTATTTTACTTCTGAAAACAAAATATTTTGAAATAAAAATCTGGAAACATATCAGAAGTCTTTGCTATATTTACAATTTAAGTCATTATTTTGAAATACAAAAGATAATTATGTAATACAGTAGTAACTGTGAAGAAACAAATGTCAAACAGTAAGTTAATAGTGAAATAAACTATATGATCCAAGTGTGGTAACAGAAAAAGATATGTTTTTGAGTACATACTTTTTAATTAACATATTTTTAGAACTTTAACAGGCTTCATATGAAATCCCACAGGTTATACACTAGCCATTTATAGCAAGTTCAACCTGTTAATTGAAAATATGATTACAGTACATTTAAAACAGTAGAATATTCTATAGTATGTTATGTATCAATAAAGCTGCTTTAACAAAAATGTCTCGACTAATTTCTGACCTCTTCTTCTGAGATTTCAACAACAACTGATGAACCCATCCTTCCTTTCATTACTTTGCTTCCACCGCCAGTCATTGTACCTGGAGAACAGAGAAGTCAGACTTACAGGTATGTCTCCCCCCAACAGGATTAAGTAGACTCAATAGCAAAGGAAAAAACTGTTACCTGACTGTTCTATGATTTGCCCTTGTAATGTTACCACTCTCCATCTTCTATCTTTTTGATAAGCTACTCGTGTGGCTTGATCTAAGCTGTCAGCTACTAAGGTATCCCGTAAGGCAAAGTAAAAAGCTTGGCGAATTGCCCCATCTTTTACTTTTACTAAATCAAATAACCGAGGAGTATTCTCAGGAGTTTGAATTTTGGTCATTTTCTTTGCCCACACTGCCATCTAAAAAAAAAAAGATGTTTCTTTAGGTATCCTTTATAGAATACACGTTACACATTATAGAATACACATGTTAAACATAAGGATATGTATACAAAGTTCTTAGTTATCTACATAACATTATTGTTATTTAAGAAAAAGATATCGTGAAATTATCTCTATTCACAGATGATCTGATCTTATATATATTGTGAGGAATCCTCACATGAAAGAACTATTAAAACTAACATGAATTCAGCAAAGCTGCAGAACATAAGATCAATATGTAGAAACTGTATTTCTTACACTAGCAATAAATACTCTGAAAATGAGATTAAGAAAATCCCATTTATATTAAAAAAAGAGATTAAAGAACAAACTTAAAGGACTCCTGATTTTAAAGCTTACTACAAATCTACAGTGATCAAGACAGTGTGACATCAATGCAAAGTCAGACATAAATAAGAGACCAGAAATAAACTCTTACATTTATGATTGGTTGGTTTTTGACGAGCATGCCAAGAAAATTCAATGGGGAAAGAATATAAAAGGTGTAAGAACAACCCAGTACCCAAAAGAGTAGCTGGACCCCCCACTTTAAAAAATTAACATGGATTAAAGAACTAAATGTAAAACCCAAAGCTCTAAAGCTCATAAAACAGAGAAAGTAAATCACCCTGACATTAGGATTACATGGTAGCTTCTTAGATATGACACCCAGTACCCAAGCAACCAAAAGTAAATAGACTGCTATCTAAAATTTGTGCTTCAGAGGATCCATTACAAGAATATGAAAAGATGGCTCACAAAATGGGAGAAAATATTTGCAAACTGTGTATTTGACAGACTTATATCCAAAATATATAAAGAACTCTTAACAACAGTAAGACAAACCAATTAATGAATAAGAATCTGAACAGAAGATAAAGAAATGGCCAATAAATAAGCACATGAAAAATTGGTGTACAAAAACCTGTGTACATGAACATTCATGGCAGTATTAACCATAAACAGCCTAAATACGGAAACAAGACAAATGTCCACCAATTGATGAATGGATAAACAAAATGTGCTACAGAACACAATGGAAAAGGGAAGAGCATTTGGCAATAAAAAGGATTAAAGTGCTGATGATGCAACATGAACTTTTTTTTAAAAAAGAGCAGACAGAGAACTGGATCTTAGGTCCCATAAAAGGGATCAAATCTCTGCCACTGGCAGTGGAAACAGAGTCTTAACTGCTGAACCACCAGGGAAGTTCCATCATGGATGAACTTTGAACACCAAGTTGAAGAAGCCATAAACAAAAGGCTACATATTGTGTTATTTCATTTATACACAATGTCCAGAATACATAAACCTAGAGACAAAAAGTCAATTAAAGGTTGCAGGGGGGTGGGAGAACAAGGGTAGTGATTGCTCGGGTGTATAGGGTTCCTTTCTTGGGGTAATGAATATTCCAGAATTAGATAGTGGTCATGGTAGAACAATCAATTCTGTGAATGTACTAAAACCCATTGAACTATATATTTTAAAATAATGAATTTTACGATTGTGAATTATATTTAAGTGTTTTTCTCTCTATTTTTTAAAAAAGTAGTTATCGAAGATGGAAGTTAGCATAGCAAACTACCAGTCACTCCAACATAGGAATGCATATTACTTTAGGGGAGGCAGTACAAGTTTTTTTTCCTCACAACAATGTAACCCCTAGAGCCTAATATAATCCTCAAGACCTACTAGGTGGTTCACTGAAGCAACTATGAGGAAAGACCTAGGATTCAAAATCAATCAACACCTGGCACTTAAAAACCAAAATACAGGTAGATTATAAATACTCACCTTATCCAAACCTATGAAGGTTGCAACTCCAATATTTTGTCTTTTAAGGAAGTTTACACATTCTTGGGCTGTATCAATAGAATCAACAACAATGTAGTCTAATGCATGACAACAAGATGAAATAGCAACATCGTATTTTTCATCAATTGTTCCTAAGTCCCCCTAATAAATAAGAGGCGGGGGGGGAAATGAACACACAATCAAATTAGCAGGGAATTAGGCACAGATCATTTCTATTTATACAGATTTTTCATTTAATTGAAGAACTATACCTACATACAGTTTACAAAAGTACAAAAATGGTATACAATGAAAAATTTAAGTGTCCTTCACATTCGATCTTTCTCTTCTGCAGAGGCAATCACTACCAGGGCTTTTATCCACCTTTTAAAAAAAAACTTATGGATATACAGAGTCTGAAATTTTAATGAGCACAAAATGAACAGAACTGTTTTCCCTGCATATAAGTGAAAATTTATAATGTGATGATTTGAAACCTATAATTGTTATAAGCAAAATAACATAGAATAATAAAACTCTGAATTATTGAAAACCATCTAAGTAAATCTGTTTGTCTATTAATAACTTAGCTATCAGGGAGCATTAACCAACTAGTTTCATTTTTCCTTGAGCAGAGGAACAGGACCAAACTGTGTATCTTCAAAAAACTAAGGCAGAAGTCCTTGACATGAAGATATGGAAGCAACTATGCTGGGTAATTTTCATCTGCCCTTCTCAATCACCTTCTTCTGCTTCCTTCTCTGGACGGCTGATTCAGGGAGTGCATTAATTGGTTCTTCTGGCTCTCCAGCTGAAGACAAACTGAGGTACCAGCCAGAAATGGTAGAATAGATGAAGGGGGTTGAAACATTTATTTTCCTCACTTCCTTCCAGCTACCTCTAGCCATGGCCAAATTCCCTTCCTTCTTCAGGTTCAGGAGTTCAGGCTTCAGGTACCCACTATCCCTAGCCTTAGGTTTTGACAATATCCTTTGCGATTTTCCTAAACTCTAGCTACAACCCTCAGTATAATGGTATAAAGCTCAGAATATAATTTATCAAATTCTTATTTTTTTAAAGAAAAAAGTAGTTAAGTATATCAATAGAATTGGATCATTTTCTTTTTTTTTTGACTTCTGAGAGATTTTATTTATGGCCTTTTACTCAATGCCCAAATGCCTCTTTGGGAAGGACTCTTGCGCCATCTGTTCTTAAAGTGACTATTTAACTATCCCAAACTTAATTTTTAATGGGCTTCCCTTATGGCTCAGGGGTAAAGAACTGCCTGCAATGCAGGAGACCTGGGTTTGATCCCTGGGTTGGGAAGATCCCTTGGAGAAGTGTAAGGCTACCACTCCAGTATTCTGGCCTGGAGAATTCCATGGACTGTATAGTTCATGGGGTCTCAGAGAGTTGGACACAATTGAGCGACTTGTATTTGCACTTCCTTAACTTTTAATGTGAAAGGATCCATAACAAAGAATTTTACTATGCCTGAGTGTAAGAGCAAAATGCTTAAAAAACACTTAATATACAGTTATTTTAAAGTTAAGAAAATTACAATATTTGAGAAAAATGTATAGTTACTTATAAATAAATTTACCAGCCGTCCATATATTCCTGGAATTCTGCCAGATTTTTTTTCTTGAATTATTGCATCAAGGACTTTCCCTCTACTTCGATTCATTGCTAAGGAACTCTTTGCTTCTTCAACTTTTTGGAAAAGATCACGAACCAAACTTTTGAAATTTATTTCTTCTTGTGTAAGTTTTTGAAGTTCTTTTTCTTTCTAAAGGTGAGAGTAAGGAAAATGAATCCCCAAAGCAGACACCCTTATTACAACATAGGAAAAGGCCAATAATAATAAACACCTGAACCAGAACTATGCCGTCACATTGTAATTGCTGCTTTGATTTTGAAAAATATGGATGGGTTTTCTATTTTAAAGGGGGCATAAATTATCTGGGTCAATAATAAGAACAACCTCAATATAGTCCTAGGAGCAGTGCACCGATTTGATAGAATGAGTAGACCTAGGGTTGTGGAAATCCCAGTTTTGTACCACATAATTATGCATAAATGTTTCCTAATTCTTATATTCTTACACTAATCAAAAATAGATCTCAATATAGGCTTCTAGATATGGGCGACTGGGTATGGCTATGATTAATACTGTGGTTTGCTTTCTAAATAAATCTTTTAGTTTATTATATATCAAATATATGTTAAATTATATAGTGTTATATAGCATAATTCATTATTCTAATTAAACCAAGGAAAACAAAAGCACAGCTCTGAAACAAAGGGAAACATGATGAGTGAACAGTACTATTTCTATACAAAAATGTCAGGCTGCCAACAAAGGAGAAACCTCACACATGTACACACAAATCCTAATTCTCAGTTTCTCAGTCTACCAATTTGGAGCAGTCATTTTTCCAACTGACATTCTCTTTCATTTCCTGGTTTTAAATTACCTCTATTACCAGTCATACTGGTTTCAAGTAGAAGCTCAAGTTATAAACACAATTTACCCAAAAATAAACTGAATCACCAGGAAGACAGAAGTCATAACTGAATATAACCTAAATTTACATTTAAATTCTACATGGCCATGAAGTTTTCTGATGACCAATCAGTATGCATTTACTAAAATGAAAGAGACTTTACTTTATTTTCAGTGTCATTACGCTTCAAAGAGCATCTTCTATTGAAATTTGCCTAATGATGCTTTGGAAATTAAAGTTATGAAATTCCTTACTCAAGGAGAGGAGAGAAGATTGATGAACTAAGTAAGATATCTTGATTAGTTCAGCAACTTGCAGTCCCAACAAAGAAAGTATATTCTTAAATCCAAAAATAGAAAAATACACTGCAACAGTTGACTTGCATATTTGTTCACACACACACATTTATTAGACTTTCCTGTATCACTGCATAAGTTGTCTACATTTACATTTAGCGAAACAAAACCTTTCTTTTGTTTAAATTATTTCCATGGGAAATAATGATGGTGATAGCAATATTATATGCTGTTTGACACTTGAGGGGAGAACAAAGTTTCTTGACAGTCTCAATTTAATCTGTATCAGATGGAGTACTGAAATATTAACCCCATTCTTTTGGGGAAGATTACACTAAACAACAGCATCAAAATCTATCAGTCACACCAGATGTTGAGATTAAAAAAATATAAGTATGTAAATATGTATGAAAACAAATAAAACTAGGGTTGACAAACAATGTTCATATGAAACACAGAAGCAAAGATTTACCTCCTTTAGCTCACGTTCAGTTTGAGGGAGTTTTGCCTCTATATCTCCAATAGCAGCTTTCCTTTCTTTGAGAGTCTCAGAAGCTGCCATTAGAGCTTCTTTGGCTTTACTTAATTGAGATACTGCAGTATTATGACGACTGAGATAGATATCAAGTTCTGATTGAGCTACATCCATCTTTGAACGTGCTTCATTTACTGATTTGCTGAAGTCCATAAGTTCTTTCTCTCGACTCTGTTAAAATATGATAGACCCCCATTTAATCTGAAATATGTGTTTTCAAACCTAAACCAAAGAGAAAACCATACATTTTAAATTTAACTTCATAGATTATGTAAGCATAATATACAGAAATAAATGTCATAAGTGAATGGACTAACAGTTTTTGCTCAGTTGTGAATGTTCATGGTATATGAAGTCTTTCCCCAACTGATTTAATAACAGCTTAATGAGGTAGCTGCTGCTGCTGCTAAGTCGCTTCAGTCGTGTCCAACTCTGTGCGACCCCATAGACGGGACGGCAGCCCGCCAGGATCCTCCATTCCTGGGATCCTCCAGGCAATACTGGGGTGGGTTGCCATTTCCTTCTCCAACACATGCATGCATACTGAGTCGCCTCAGTCCCGTCTGACTCCGTGCGACCCTATAGACAGCAGACCACCAGGTTCCTCTGTCCACAGGATTCTCCAGGCAAGAATACTGGACTGGGTTGCCATTTCCTTGTATTTCAATTTAGAGACTAATATGATAAAAAATCATGACCACCAACACACACACCCACACCACTGTAGAATATGTTCAAAGCACTATCCTGAATGTTTTGTATGTATGAATTCCTTAACGCAACAATCCTACGATCATCATCATGCCCATTTTGAGGAAACTGAGGTCAGAGTTTAAATAACCTGTTCAAAGTCATGCACTCACTCGTAAGCAGCAGAGCCTGTTTTTAGCTCCAAAGATACCTAGGTATGAGTCCTGGCTTTGTTACTAACCTAGAATGCCAAGGCACACGGGATCACTTGATATACATGAGATGAGCAAATGTGAAAAATTGATCTATAAAGTATTCTATTAGGAAAATGATTGTATGATACTTAGCCACTTTATCACATAGGCATCCTACTTACAAACTCTTATAGATGATACTAGAACATGTCCATATTTCAAAACAATCAATTTAGTCTGTCGAGAAACCCCAAAATACTTCACTGAGGTATAATTTACAAAGATCTTATATGTAACTGACTTAAGCAACCAAGAATTAACACAAGACCCATAGCTTTAAAACTATTACACAAGAGCTACAAAAGTAAAGAAGGGAGATGTCAACCTATGGTTAGTGCGGTTCCAAGCATATATAGGTAGTAACCAATTAAATTACCAAGAAAATAATTTAAGAGAAGAGAAAACGTGATGATTAAGTCAACATGAACAGAGAATAGCACATAAAGCAAAGTATCTGATATACAGTTTCTTCTACCACTTTAAGTTCTCATTCTCTGTTAACATCTTTTTAAAATGAGAAAGCAGAAAACAAAAAAGGAGAGTGTCTAGGTTGGCTATTTTCGTGGATGTTAGATATTAAAAGCCTAAACTTCTCATTCTAACAGTTCATTTTTTACTATTACTATAAAAACAATCTTTAAGATAGGAGGGGGAAAAAGCCATCAAAATAAACACCAACTGATAAAGAAATCTTACTTCTTTTTCTTTTTGAAGGCCTTGTGTTTCCTGTTTAAGGCTATCCATAACTTCCTTTAATTTTTCTTCTTCTTTTTCTTTTTCTTTCTCAAGGGCATTGTTTCTAGTTGTTGTCTCCCTTATGATATTCTCACTCTTGGCAGGTATACTTTTAAATTCTTCAACCTAAGATTATAAAACAAATTAAAAAGTTACTAGGAGCATGTACCTTTAGGCTATCCAATACCATTAATACCCAACTTACTTAAAAGCATTTCTCAAGATCTTCTAGACCTTTGCAGTTTTCATTGTAATTAGGTTTGAACCAGCTAGCTTTAGCAAGTGTACTTCCTTAACTATATGCTGAAATTTCTATATTCAGTCTAATTCATAGAATTAGGTAAAGATAATTCTATGAATCCTTGATTCCTTACAAAAGACAATTCTCCTTGGCTGGGCATTGTATCTTTCTTCCTTCTGCTGTAACTTTATGCTGTAATTAACCTTCTTCACCTACAAACATGGTCTGAGTACATGAAATTCCTTAAAGTATCCTTCACGGTACATTACAACCTACCACATATTACCTTTACACCTCCCCAGTCTCTCTCAAATCCTAAGATCTTTCCCAACTTTACCCTTTCAGAGTCACGATGTGGGACTAATATTTTATTCCATTAATACCTTCCAGTAATAATCACTCTTCCACAGTTGATGCCCAAAGGCTAATAACTGTTACTCAAGTTACATCTGGCTTACTCTGTCCAATTTAGGGGTTACTATGACATCCATGGTATTTTGTTTATCCTGGTTATCTATAATTAGGGAGAAATTAAACACTTTCCAAAATGTTATCCCTCAAACACTGATTCATATAAGATGTGCTACTACTGTACACACATAAAGTATTTTGTGAACAAATGCATTTGCTTATAAGGTAAAGCAGAGCCTATGTTATAAGTACCATGTAAATATATGGTACAAAACTTTTTTGAGGGGAGGGGCTTTCAGTGTTGCCTCTATGAATATCTGATTAAACTGTGAATATAGTTTGAAATGCTCCAAATTAATTATTAGTCTGGCTCCCAGCAAATTAGGCATTCTGGTCTAAAGTTCATTCTGGTCTTTTAAAACTTCAAACTAGCTAATCAACCCCTTGCTATAAATTATGGCTTCCCCTTCCCTCCTTTCTAAGGGGAAACCCCTGCTGATATTCTTAACTTGATTTCTGTAGGCAAAGGTACTACTTTTAAAAGTCTATGATATGTAACTAAAAACCTCTTTTTAAACCATATATTCCAGGAAGATTATTTTGCCACCAAAACAGAATTACTGATTTGGTAAACAATTCTCCAATCATGTATATCACATACATAAGCTCTAAAACTCAAAGCCAATGGATGCAGGATTTCCATAAAGGGTGGGGTTGGGGGGAATTAGGTTCAGAGATAAATCCTGAAGCACTTAACATTCAGAATTCTAATTCATTCTCTAAGGGGCAAGAACATTCGTGAAAAATAATAAACAACTACATCAGACAGACATGAAATATTAAGAATTTCCCCCACATAACCTACCTTTTCTTTATCTTTTTGAAGTTGTTTCTCTAGTTTTTTGCCTTTACTGGTAGCATGTTTCAATTTTTCCCTAACTTGAACATCTTCCAAATCTAGTTTTGTAAATTTTTCTTTGTTCTCCTCAATAAATTTTGTGATTTTATTCAGCTTCCTAGCAAAGTAAGAAAATTGTATCAGTCACTATTTTGGATATTCAGATATTTCAAAGTGACCTTACATACCTTGCCTGAAACACCATGTAAATGTACCAAGTTCTTATAAGGTAGGATCCTAATACTACCTGCTTCAAGCTAACCCTCCCCCCTCCATCCATATTTGAAGGAGTTGTTAAAATGTGTGGTTATGAGTTATTTTGTCTTTCAAAGCTAGATTGGAAATAGTGACTATGATGTCTAGGTATATAACAATTTGACCATTAAAAAAAAAAGTCAAAACTCATTTTAAAGAATAAAAAAAGAAAACTGCATAGGTAAGGGATACTGGTGTCACTGAAGATTGCCATGAAAAAAGTAATGATAAAACTTTAAGACAACTAACCTGTCAGGTTAAATGCCTATTTTTGCAATGATGTTTTGTATTATTGAGTTCTGCCACTAGGGGGTAGCATCCTCCATTATTTTTAAGACCAGAGTTGGGCACTCAAACCTGTGATAATCATCAACTGGATGAAAGGCAATTCAGTTTTTTGGTTGCAAAAAGAAACCGTTTAAAATATTTTATATGCTGGCAAATACATTGCCCTCATATGCTGGTATTAAGTTTATATATAGACACACACACATACATGTCATAAAATAATCTACTTTTAGTACTTTCCAAAAGATTATTACTTCTCTATATCTTTTACAGCTTTATTCTTAGCTTTCATTTCATTTGACAGTATATTGCTCTTCTCATTAATTTCTTTGGTATCTTCATTAATTTTTTCCTTTTGAGTCTCCATTTCAGCAATTCGTTTCTGCAGATCATAACTAGAGAGAGAGAGAAAAAGCTATCAGAGATCCTAAAGTACCGTTTCTAAAACTCTGAAACTATTTTAAGTAAAATCAACTGTTTCTAAAGTTATCTAGGTCTTTGGAGGGGGAAGGAAGAAACCAACCCAGGGTCAAGGCTAGCATTAGGAACAAAATAGGTTCCATATAAACACAATTAGATCTGCTATTAGATGAATTAAAAAGAACTTCTAAGTAAAACTATTAAGTATTAAGCACAGTGATATTTGTGAACCCAACTTCAAGTAGGAGAGTTAAAAATTAACTTCACTACTATGGCAAAAAACTCTAATTTAATAAATTTATCACAACCACTTGCAGAATTTTTTTTTACTTCAGTCTTCACATTTCTCTAATACAGGGAGAGAGAACAGATTAGATTTTAATGTCAGAAACTAATACGAAAGTTGATAAATTAAGGTACTTACATGTAATATTGACAGACATGATTCTTTTTTCTAAATATTTCATTTTCCAAGGTAAGAAATTCAATGGCTATGTTTTTTTCTCCTTCTAAGGCATCCTTTTCCTTTTCTACCATCTTAACTCTGTTTAACTACAAAAGTTAAAAGGATAGAAATTGTTCATATTAAGTGTATTTGAACAGTCTCAATTTAAAATATGCCAACATGAGATAAAAACAAACTACATTAACGAAAAGTGTTTCTTTGAAATGTTCATAAGGAAAACATAAAACTTCGCTTAAACAATTATGATCTACCATAACTTGAATTATCTGGCTTAGTAAAATCTGTTAATCAATAAATGAAACATTCTGGTTTACAAAAGCCTACAGAAGATTCACCTTTTCTCCTCTGTGTTCATTTAATATTTCAACTCTCCGACACAAGATTTTAATAGGTTCATTTAGTCGTCCAGAACCAATTATATCTTCTAAATATTCAAGCATACCCTCATCGTGTTCAGTCTGGCCTTTTGGTTTCATCATAGCAATTTGTTCAACTTCACCCTTTAAAAAAAGTAATATTTCACACTCACTATATATGTTTGGCTATATCAGCCTCAAATGAGAATTAGAAACAAGTCAATTAACAAATCCAACATTAATTAGAACTAAATGATGTAAATCAGTAGCATAAAAAGATTTAGTAAGATGCAAATAGGACTTCCCTGATAGTTCAGTGGTAAAGAATCCTCCTGCCAGAGACGAGTTCGATCCCTGGTCTGGAAGATCGCACATTCCTCGGAGCAACTAAGTCCGTGTGCTGCCAACTACTGAGCCTGTGCTCCAGAGCCCAGCTTTGCAACAAGAGAAGCTACTGCAATGAGAAGTCTGCACAACACTAGACTAGCTCCCATTCGCTGCAACTAGAGAAAGCCTGTGCAAAGTAACAGAGACCCAGCACAGCCAAAAATAAATAAATAAAACTATATAAAATTCCAAGTAAAGATGTTCTAACTTTCTAAAAACAAACAATTAAATGAAAAAGGAAATACTATTTTCTCTCATGGTAATAATAGGAATAAGCCAACTGACTGTAAACTAAAGGTCTTGGTACATACACTGAAAACTTTTGCTTGCAATCATTATTATAACAACTTTTAAACTATAGTTAAAATCTAAAATTAACATTATATATTTGCACTTATGCAGTTCAGTTACAAAGAGAAAAGAAAAAAATCCAGTCAGTAACTTTCAAGGCTGACTGAAAGGCAGCCATTTAGCTTGATGGGGGAGAAAATTTTGTCTGAATATGCTCAGGCAAAATGCTACTTTACTACATACCAATAGCCTGCATGTACTCTTTATTACAAGAGAAGAAAAGGGATACACAAGTAGAAAAATAAAAACATATCCCTTTATTTCTGCAAAACAGCTAAGACTGAAAAAAATTTTTTAAAAGGGGGCATATATTCTTTCTCAATTTAAATATCTACAGTATTTATAAATGAAACTTAAAAATCTGGGTTAAAACAGACAGTTTAATGACAAAGTTATATATAATGACAGTTATAATGACAAAGCATCATATTACCAAAATCTTCAATAAAATTATACACAGTAGAAAAAAAACTAAAGACCAAACAAGAAAGGATAAAACAGTTCCTTTAAAAACTACTCATTAGGGACTTCCGCTTCCATTGCAGGGGGCACTGATCTCCAGTAGGGAATCTAAGACCCCATAATAGGGGGGAAAAAAATCTACTCAAAATCAAAATTAAAAACAATTTTATAGATGACCCCTTTTCTGTACTTTGATAACAGCACATGATTATAAAACACAAGGGAAATGTTATCCTGAGAGCCTGTCATTGTTTAAATTTCTCTGTAACCTTGGGTATGTATGAATTAGATTTAGCTAAATATTAGTGTTTAAACTAAAACATGTAGACATTTATATAAAGTATTTTGTTCTGCTTTCAATTATCAGTTCTTTCCAAATATTTTAGGTAAGCTTTAAGTTTTAGACAGAACTTAAGCCTGGAAGAGTATCTAAAGCTTTGGATCACAACAGGTGAGACTCTAGCCATCGTACAAGCCAAGACTTATTCAGTTTTTATCTAAACAAGGTTTATCAACAGCAACATTGCTGACATTTTGGGCTGAATACTTTGTTGTGGGGAGCTATGCTGGGTAGCATAAGATGTTGAATAACATCTCTGACCCTACCTACTAGATGCCAGCATGAAGCTTACCCCAGCTGTTGACAGCCTAAACTGTCTCCAGACAATGCTAAATGTATTGGGGGAGAAAGCAACAACTACTCCCAGCAGAGAATCACTAATCCGGAAGTAGTTTAACTTTTTTATGTCTGTGTTTATAATCCAAATATCTGACACCAAATAGTCTAATATTCTAATTCGATTTGAATAGCTGAACACTTACTGTAAGATAAATGAAAATTCATGTCAAGAGAACTTACGTATCTGAGTCAAATCACATAAGGTATTATTTAGGCATACATTTTTCAGATAACCAGAAGTTATGATTTGGTGTAACAATGATAAAAAATATTCCTAAGGGCATCATACTTTTCCAGGCCAAATTATTTATTGAAGTGATGGAATACTACTATTAGGAGACTGCCTAATAAAAACAAAGCATAGTGGTTGCTTGTTTTTGGTCACTTGTTCCTCCCTTTCCAGTTAAAATGAAAGATATATAGCTCTGATTTCTTTTCATTCTAACAAGGTTGCCCAGCAGAAAAAAACATTTTCAAGTCAAAGACAAGGACATTTATGAATCAACAATTCCATCAAGTCCCATGTAACACTGTTTTCATTTGTTATATGGGATCCATTAAAAAACGGTTATTACCAATTAACACTACTGAATCAACAGGTTATTAGAACATTTAGGCCTCTGCCTGTCAGGTGACTATTAGGACTGCTGTGGTATTTCAACAACAACCTGAGACCTTTCTTGTGGTTCTGTTCCTTGATGTTCTCTGACTGCCTTAGCACTTGCTACTATTTGTTTTCTTCCTTGTTTTTCCATTTTGTGTCATTTCATGTATAATCTGAGGGCTGACAGTCTAGGCTTAGAGGACCACCCATTTCAGAAAACGTACCTATCCCAAAATGAAATTACAAAGTAGTTTTAATTTCAAGCTCAGTACATTTTAGAAATAATCTAAAACCTGAATTTAAAGTCACCTTCAAAGCTCCAAATCACAAACAGTGGTAGTATGGTAGACAAAAACCCAAACAAACAAGTTTCAAGTTGCTATAAAGCTAGCATCTGAAGCTGACAGTTTTATAGGCCTCCTCAATGTTATTTCTATTTTCCATAGCTTAAATATACTAAACAAGGTTTTAAACAAATTTCTTCACTGTTGTTTACTACTAACTTCCTATGTTTTAATTTGTATTTACACTCTATCAGAGATATTAAGCAACTGTGGAAAATACCATTTATGGTTTTTAAAAGCAACATAAAAATAGCAAGAATATGTCAAGAGGATATTTATAATATCCAAGGCCTAAACCTTAACTTATTGATCTGGGCAGAAAACCAAGATATTGTGACTCATTTACAGCATTCCTCAATAATCTAATTTACAATAATACAGCTTAAAAATCTAAGAGGAATACATAGGTACGATGCTTTATCTTTACTGAAACAGAATCCAAATTTTACCAAGCATGAATCACAGGAGATTCAAATATAGTACATACATAATAAAATGTTTTTTCCTAATAAGGAAGGCCTTAAGATTTAAGGTAAATATGGGTGTTTGCATCAAAATTAAATGGTCCAGATTTACTAGGCTTTGACAGTTTGCCTTGGTTGTATTTTTATTTTCTCCATTTTCTACTTTACTGTTAAGTTACTGGTTTTTTTTTTTTAAAGTTACTGTTTTTATGCTATTCTAATAAATTTTTAATTTGTGAACTAACAAAGGCTAAGAAGCTAACGACTGAGGTTAGTACCTGTAAAACAAGTGCATAAACAGAAAGGACAATGCTTTAGGAGGTAGACTGATTGGCATTTATTTTGGGTGCTTAGGGATAGTTTCTTTCATATAGTTGAGGTGTTGAACAAGACACTTTTGGATAACTGAAGTACTACTGATAAAACTAAAACAACTTCTTTTGAAACAGCACAGTCTTATTTCTACAGATAAAAGATCAGAATTCAAGTAAGCTTATATGTTATGCCTGGCGGAGAAGTATACTGGAAAGAAAAAATGAACAGGTAACTCAGATCTTGGTTAATCCAATCTCCAAATTACTAAATAAGAAAAAAAAATCTTAGTTATTTTTAAATTTTAGTTTATATTTTAAAATATGAAGACAAAAAGCATATGAAGTTGAAAACTGTGACAAAATGAGCTACTGTGAAATCTTTCAGCTAATAAAAACTCTACTTGTTCATACCAAGAATTATGACAATGGGAAACCAGCTCTCCAACAAGGTATAAACAGGGAAATGTACAAAAATGTACAAAGTACAATGGCAATTATAACCTAACACTTTTGGAAGGCATGTATAAATGCCTGTAAGGACAAGAAATAGACTTCTACCATCTTTGGATCATTTATAGTATCTCAGTTTAGTGACTCATTAGGAACTCATTAAAATAGCCAACGATGAAATTTTAAATGATTTCAAATACTAGAAATACCTACTTGAAGAACCTACTATACCATTATAAATACTATAAAAAAATTATCCTTATGGACTTCTAAATTTCAGTGCTTTTTAGTCTAAAAAGTAAGTTTTCACTTTAGCTGAATTTGTATCACTTAGCCTGTTAATCACTACCACTGGCCAAAGAGCCTACATTTTATTCAAAGCAACCACCTATGTCTTAGATGATGATATTCTGATGGTCCCAGGTTCCCAGTCTCCCAAACTAGTTAGTTTTTAAGATAATGTTATTTAGTGGGAGATAAGGTAATGAAAACTGTATTCTTACTTACCTTCAAATGTTTTATATCTCTAGAGCAGGAGTCTAAGATTTTGATAAGGAACTAAATAAAAATCCATAAAAACCACTGATACTTTCCCTCAAACTTTTAAATTATCTATCTAGTCCAGTCCCTGTTTCTTCTTCCTAACAGGTGAGCCCTTAAGATTCTTATCTCTAAATTTAATCAAATGGAATTCAATTTGTTAATGTGGAAAGTTTACCTTGGTATTAAAAATGATTTCAACAATGTAACTGTTAAGATGATTAAAAACAAGTTGAGATTATGGGGATAAAGGGCTTAAGCATCCTGGACACTTTAGAAGCACATATTGAATACAAAATTTACAATTTAAGAACTACTCTTATTTACCTCTTTGGGATGTTACTTTATTTAATTCCCTTTATTCACTGAATTATGTAGAAAGGCTATACCAAAGAAAAAAAATTACCCTTACAAGAGTTAAAATGCAGTCTATTTTGATAAGTCTATGTACAGGTATAAAACTTTATCTTAGGGTGATAGTAAATACACAGCAAATAATAAGATAAACACAACAATAAGCTCCTGCAAAATGGTATCATTATCAAATTTAGTTTTCTAATGGGGCATAACTTTTTAATCCATAATTAACCAAATCAAATCCCAGAACAGTTAAATTTGATTAAAAAACACACATAGCTTTAACCCCACATTTATGTAAATTCAAATCTCATTTAGAAATATATCTGCTAATGATTTCCCAACATCCATTTTAAATTAAGTTTGGGTTACAGAAGTATACAAATGAACTGGTAGTAAGATACTAACATAAGTCATCCCAGAATGATATTTATTTACTTTCCACATACATTATGTATAAATAATTTTTATTTTTTAAAAATAGTTGAAAAATATAGACTAAAATGGAAATAGCAGCTAACATTTTGTAAGTTTCTTACTGGGAACACTCAGCCACACTAACAGAACTTTCTCAAACGTAGTGCAGGACACTAAAGAATATCAGCTGCTCTTTCTACATCACAACAGTTCTCCTCTTAAGCCATGCTTTCACACTAACAAATTTCTTGCAAGATAAAACACAGAGAAGATAAAGGATTTTCTTACCAAGCAAATCTGGTAGAAAATATCTTTACTCAAATAAAGAAAAGAGTTTCTAATAAAAATCAACTTAACACCAAGTTCTTAATGTTATACCTCCTTAAAAAGACTTTAACAGTATGATACTTAAGAATGAAATATCACTTTCTAATTTTCCAGTAGTAGTGGTTCAATAGGCCATTTAAACCAAAACAAAGAGCTTGTATGAGCTTTTAATTGACCATATTGTTTAAAAAAAATAAAAAATTAAATCAGAGAAGTCTGTCAAACACCTAGTATTCAGAGTGTTTTTTTTTCTTTTTTTTTTGGCGTATATATTAGTAGAGATTACAAATAAGAACAAAAGTAAAAGAACTATTAAAAGGTAACAAATCTTATTTAAAATGTTATCATAAAGAGAAATACAAACAGAAATGATAAATAGTTGCTATGTCCCTGTCACGCTAAAGCAGCACAATAATATTGGTGTTTAATATTTATTTTACTACGCCAATATTTACGTGCTGCTAGAGCGGAACAAGTATGTCAGTCCATCCAAACAAAATGAGCATATGATGATGAAAATACAGTTTTGAATGCATTTCCTTAAATTTCTAGAGCAGCAAATAATGATTCGCATCTTGACTGTAGTATGTAAACCATGATGTGCTGCTACAGTACTTTAAGGCTTCAAAAATACAGGATTCATCCAACAGGAAAAAAACCTCTTTACACTTTTATTAAAAGAAAAAAAGAGAGAACCTCTGATGTCTTAATAAACTTACCTGTAAGATTAAAAATCTATTATGGTCCAAGTCAATTCCATGGCTTCGAAGAAGAATTCCAACATCCTTAAATGTAGTCTTCTTCCCACTTACGTGATAAACAGAAGTATTATCTCTGTAGGCCGTTCTGGATACATAGAAGTTACTGTTAGGAATGACTTCATAATCATCCCCTTCCTGTTTTGAGGAAAAACAAAACCAGAAAACAATTGCTGGTGTTAAGTCATAAGTTTGCTTCAAACTTCACTCAATTCATATTGAAACCAATTCTATGGATTAAGAACTTTAACTGGATATGTACAAAAGCTGACAATAGTTCTAAGAATTAATTATCTTAGCAAAGAATAGAAATAATTTTCTATTTCTATGGAGTTCTTGGTCTCCTTCCTCACAGATCACAAAAACCAAAAAGTCAAACCAACTAACTACACCTTCAAGCCTAAAAACATACATAACTGAGAAAAGAACTGAAGGGAAACAAAAATCCCACTGTATCCAAAACAAACTCACCCAAAATATTAAACCACCTTGATAGATTATATTAGTTCATTAAAAAAAGCTGCAAGGGATGATTCAAGGAAAAAGGGAGGGGATAGTAGTGCAGTGATGTAGATTAATTTTTGGAGGGTGGTGGTGGTGAAAAATAAGCTATTAATTAAAGGTAAAAAGAACTGCAAAGAACTGACAACTACATTTCCCTGTTTTTTAATCAAACAAAAAGAAATGAAGGGCAAATCTGCTTTAACATTAAAACTTGCTTTCCTTTAAAAACTGTCATTTTGAAACCATGACTTTTAAATTTCACACAAATCAAGTGTAATTAATAAGCTACAAAATCAAATCAGATTTACTGGCTATCTACTTTCCAACCCAAACTGTATAACAGAAAAGCAATATGAAACAAAATTAAAATATATACTACCATGAAAATTTATTTAAAGCTCTTTATATTAAAATTAAAAACAACAAGACCTAGAGGCCAAATCACATCCTCATTTCATTATGTAATTAGTTTTCTACATTTTTAGGTTCCAGCCAGTTTTGAACTATGAATTCCCAAAGCTGATTCTTAAACAGAAGAGAAAAAAACCCCAGTACCAACAGAGCCATGTAAATAACCCAAATATGCATTTTATGTACAACTGTCTCCTTTTAGAGGAAAAAAAAAAGTTAGTTTATCCTTCTACTGTTTTAAAAGTTGATATGAAAGCAAAGTTCTTTCATATCACACATATAGATTCCTACTAACTTTAATGTGAATTGAAATAAGGAGATGGTAAAATTAGTCAACTGTTACATTTTCAAGTTTAGGTAACTTATCTGAAAGCAATGAAAACATAACTTTAAAAACAAATCCAAAATTTATAATAAAAGAATGCCAAATTGGTACTCAAGATACTAGAACTGCTCAAAAAGGTATTATTATAAACTACTTATAATTCATTTCCCTGGCTAAAAATCTTAACATTTTAAGTTTAACAGCCACCATCACACCTCAAAAAGAAAATATGATCACGGAGGCAATGAAATCAATATTAGTTCTGCTTTAACCACATACTATTTTTTACAAGCTAATTTAAGCCCCAAATAATAAAATGTGTAATGCAATGAAATCCTGTGTTCCTTACTTGAAGATACAAATAACGAAACAAAATCCCTTACCTTATCAATTATCTTTTGAAAATGAACAGCTACAGTGCAACTCTGAATATCCTTATGTTCATCAGAATTGTGTATTAGAACTGAGAGTTTTTTAGATCTTATTTTTTGGGCTCGATAGCCAAATACAAAAAGCATAGAATCAATAACATTGGATTTGCCACTGCCATTTGGCCCAATAATACAGGAAAATCGCTGCATAAAAAGAACAGGAAAAAAAAGTTAAAAAGGTTGTACTACTGATTTTAATTTAAAATGGTTTAACTTGCAGCAAATCTACAAGTATTTAAAAAGCTTTTGCTGCTAGAAGATCGTTTTCATACATCATATCTTGTATGTTACAAGTTTCAACACTTTAAATAAGATCATATTCTAATTCTGACTCAGACTTTTTACAAAATTCATTTCTACAGTTAAAGAGAAAATAATTCTTTTCAAACATAAAACCCACAAATTCTATTCAGTGAAGAAAATTTTATAAAGAAAGGTACCAAAAGATAACCAGATAAACAAAAGCTAATTTCAGTAGTTAAAAGCATAGAAACCACACCATGTATGTATCAATCAGGATAAATACAATAACTACAAAACTGAAACAGTTTGTAATAACAAATACCTTACAACAGCTATTTAAAAATGGTCAAATACCTTATGGAAAGGTCCCAGAATTTTTTCCCCAGCATAAGATTTGAAGTTCTGGTTTACAATATGAGTTATCATAAGACGAGGAGCTCCAGGTTCATTGGTCATTGCAGGAGGTGGGGGAGGAGGGATGCTATTCAAAATCTCTTCTAAACTTCTATTATCAATTTCCTCACTTGGAGTTTCTAAGTCAGTCAAAGGAAAGAATAAAAAGAGGGAGAGGGTAAGCCTGCATCAGTCAATTTGTTAGCCTGCTAATCTTTCGAGAGACGTCGTTTACGGAACCTAGGAATCTCTATGTTTTACTCAAATACAGTATTATATTCATAAAAGATGAGAGCCTTTAGGCTTTGTCTTATAAAAAAAGAAAATTTTTGAAAGAGATGCCATCAGTCACAAAATTCTATAGAAACATACCTTTTAGGAGTCAATACACTACATCGTAATGAAAATCTGGAAAATCCATCATCACTTGAGTCCCTGCTCCCTGCCTAAACAGGTGGTCAAATCCTAGGGCTCTAGATCCAACTCTCAGTATCCGTTAAGCACCTGGAACCTTAACTTTGGACACTGGCGAGCTCCAGTGACAGTTACAGGGGTTTCAACTCACTCAATTCCTGGACTCACAAAACCTACGGCGCCTGCGGCCGTGGGAGCAAATTATCTCCTCTTTGAAATTTTAGATCACCGAGGTGAAGTTGTACGATCAAGCAACTTTTCATCATATTAACAAATAGTTAAGCTGACACTGAAAAAAGTCCACTCTGGCTGACCATGTCGATTTCCGCGAAATATAAGGCAATGACCAGAAGTTCAGAATTGAATCTACTTACTAGCCCCCATCCCTCCAGCACCGTTAACCGAAATTTCACACTCTCCAATCTGTGAAAATCGCTTTCTTGACCTTCGGATGTCAACCCCGCAACCCCTGTCGTCCGCGCCCTGGAATACCAACCGTCCCGGGTTGGGTGCCGGGTCTCCACGCGCTTGCCCTCGGCGTGACGAAGGGCTACTCACCTGCGGTGGCCAGCGCCTGGCTCCTCGCGCGGCCGGGCGGCGGATCCGGCTCCGCGTCGCTGCTGGTGCCGTCCGGGGACCGCGGCGGCCCTTCCTCTCTGCGACGGGCAGTGGAGGGTTGGGTGCCTTTACGGGGCATTGTCGCTGGAGCCGAGGGAAAGCCGGGAGCAAGTCAGCCCGTGCGGGCCGCCGGCCCTGCCGGCAAGTTCCCCGCCGGCCCGCGACCCGTCCCATTAGAGGAAAAACTGCGTCCACCCGTTTTCTAGGGCTCCGTTTAAAAACCCCGCGCAACGCCAGCGAGTCCTCGGGAAAGGCACAAAAAAACAAGTGCCAAGAAGGCGGGATTCGCTCAAGTTCTAAGCAAGTTCCTAGACGTGCTTGCGGAGCCAGCGAAGAGAGCAACTGCTTAAGTTCTTTTTATTTTTTTAATGCCCACCCCCCCGCCGCCCACAGTGTAAATGTGTAAGAATACTGTAACGTCATTTCTAAACGAAGTTATATCCCGCACGCCGACATTTACAGACATTCCCACACTCTCGGGGCTAGGGATCCAAGCGCACAGATTCTTGTCTCTGAGTCCGTTCTAGCTTTAGGTTTGAGGGGTTCTCAACACTTCCCAGAGCAGTCGGGAACGAAGTGGCGGTTCGCCGCCCACCTTCCTCTCCCCGCCATTTAGCCCTTGGCGCGGCTGACGGCCCGGGGGCTTTGAGGTCTCCTCAAAGCCAGCCGGGGACCTGCGGCTGGGGTCGACCGCTCGCGATTTTCAAATCGGAAGCCGGCAGCACCAGCTCCGCTTCCATCACCCTGGGGTGGCAGGGGTTTGTCCCTCTGAGGTCCGCGGCGAATTCCGCTGGACAATAAACTACGAAAGGCCACCAGTAAGGGCTCAGACTCAGTGATTAGTCCCTCGGGAGAAGAGAAACGGGCAGAGGGCCGGGACGGGGGCGATGTCGTAGTCCGACCAAGATTTCTGAGAAAAGGTCCGCGCGGGCTGAGAGGGCCCCCCGCCCCGTGGCCCCAGTCCCACGATCGACGCCTAAGTAGCTCAGAGAAGGGGCGCCCGGGAGAAGCGCGCGGGAGCTTCGACCGCCGGGGAGCGACTGAGGGGGGAGGGGTGACAGCGAGCGAAATCTCCCCGAGGCAGCCTCAGCCTAGACTTCGGCTGCTCCAGCTCAAGGCCTCTTTCCAGGCGCCCGCGGACCGGGCAGGAAGTGAGAGTGTGACAACCGATCAGGGAAAAAAGTACTTTACCTGCGGGATAGTCTTCTCAGACCGAGGCTGGAAACGGTTGTATAGCCCCCCCACCGGCTGCTACCGGTGTTTCGGCTCCGGGTCCTTCACTCGAAAATGGCGCCTAAAATACAAACTCGAACGGAAATTCGTTACAAATGCGCGCAATGCTTTCTGGGAACCACTAATTTGAAAAAAATGCGGCGATTATCGCCATCTTCTGATACCTTATGCGCATGCGCGAACTCCTGGCGGAATCCACGATGCAGGGAACGTTTTTTACTAAGTGAAAAAAGGCGAAACAGTGTTTTCCATGGCCCTACGGCGATAGCACTCTTATAATTTTTTTTTTAAAACCTTGCGAATTTTGAGAAAGATAAAGTGGAATTCGCCCTGCAGTTTAAGTCAAAGATCAGTCATCCAATAACGTCCCTTTAGAAGAGGGCGGGCCCACTGAGGGGCGGGGTCTTAGGCCCGCTCGGGTGACGCGCTGAGGGGAAGTATCGCGCGAAGAGGGAGTGAGCTTAGCTCTTAGAAGTCGCTATGGTGACAGGGAGGTCCGCTGCTTCTTGGTAACTGGTCCCAGTTCTGTGAGAAAGATCGATCCCGTTTTCCTGGAACTTAAGGTAAGTCTGTTTACTTCCAAGAGAGAGGTGAGGAAAGGGTTTGGAAGTTGTGGCCTTTACTGTATTCACCTTTCCTGCTTTGACAGTGTGTGCGGCGTGGAGCATCGGTTATTTCCCGTCTCACTGGGCGCTCTGGACTTAGCTTTTGGGATGCGAAGGAGGAAGCCTTGAATTTGGAGGGAGCAGAGGGGCAACACGGAGGAAAGATCTGGATTGGTGAATGATTGTGTAGTGAATACTAAATAATGATTTCGGGTTATTGGTGTTAGGTCATTAATGTCACTAGTGAAAGGGGGTTTTGAGTTTTTTAAATCATTCGACTGAAAGACTCTGTAATGGAAGAAACGATTTGCTTGCTGGTGTCGTCTGGTTATGAGGAAATTATTAATCAGCAGATATTTCTTAAGTAGCTTCTGTATACACTGCACTCTCAGGCATAATCAGGATTATTGAGCAAGTATTCCTGTTCCCAGATAATTTAGTTTTGTTAATGGGTTTTTAACTAGGAGTTTGTGGATCTGGTAGTAGGTGATTGGGGTTCAGAGCAGTTCATACCACTTCTCCACTACTCCAGCCCCTGCCCGCCCCCGGAATTGAGTACAAAATTCTGTGTGCTTGTGAATTTTTCTGGGGAGTTAGTTTTTCCAGAACTTTGATCAGATTCTCAAACTTGGTCCTATCCCATCTCACTGTTAACCATTCATTGATCTGAATAAGTCCAACAAACATTTATTCAGAGACTCTCAAGTACTTGACTGAGAACTGGGAGTCTTTTTTATTCCCCCTTTTAACTTTTGCATACTTAGGACTTGGCATGCTGAGGCTCTAATAAATCAGCTTTATGAGTGAATTTACATTGTCATTCTAAGTAAGAAAGTATGATTCTTGCCCTGAGGAACATCATATTAAGGTTCAGTGATTCTCAAGAATTGAAGGTGTGGAAGACACTCCCCTGAAGTGTAAGAATTCGGTGAGGTTGAGAGACTATGGTGATTTGAATAAACATTGACTCCGTATTGTAATATACTTTTTTTATTTGTAGTTGTAAAAAATTATTTTCATAAGACGAACTACAGAAAATAAAGCTCAATGAAAAATTTGGTTGGTAGGTGTACCAGAACAAACATCAGTTCTGTTTGAAATCATCTGGAATCTTTTGAGTTTTCAAGTCTGTAAAACACTACTAAACCCAAGTTGGAGAGATATTAACCCTGAAAAAAAGCAAAGACTAGACCAAATTGAGTAATGTATATGGGAGACAGAGCACCATGTAGTAGAAAGATGTAACAGATAACAGAATCCCAAGTCTCATCATTTTTTTAAAGCTACCTACTTAGACCATGTACTCAGTTTGTCAAACTGTTTATTATGAAACCAGCATATAATACCTACTGCGTAGGATCGTTTATGATTGTTCATCTAGCATACACACTGCATGCATTTGATATTGCTGTGTTTATAACATTGACCTTGTTAGGGTATGTGCTAAGGTTGAATAATGGACTGTCAAGTTAGAAGAAGGTTAGTTCATGAAGAGTCTCGAAAACCAGGTCAAGGATATTAGATTGATAAATCTTCAAAATATTAGAAAAATTTTGAGCTATGGAGTGACTTGGTTAAAAAAAAAAGTTAACAGTTATGTGGGATGTGTAAAAAGAGAAAGAGACTGAGATCAAGTATGGCTTAGATCGTTACTGTCCACTTTTCCATGTAGGAGGCGAGAGGCGCCTATGCAGTAGAATGGTAAAAATTTGGACACATTTAACAGTTAATAGTCTGAGCCCTTAAAGTTAGTCAGATAGTATACTTTGTGAATCCCTAGATTAGTGATGAGGGGATAAGAAAGATAAGCCACAAATAAATCTTAGTTTTACTACCTTTGATGGTTGTTGTAAATAATGTTTGGTCTTAGTGACTGATAAGAAATGTAATTTCAGAAAGTAAATAAAGTGACCAATAGCTTTAGATTTAGTTGAACCTGACCATAAATATTTTTTAAACAGAATAAATACTTTTTAAACAGGCTTAACTCAGATTGATAATGTAGAACAGACATTGATAACCAACAGCTACAGTGGAGACAACTCTAGAGTGAAAGTAGGACACTCAGAATAAGTGAAGAAGTGATCTGAGAAGAGATTAGGGTCACAAGAGGTAGACTTACTCCCTCTTGATTGATCCTTGCCAGTACTTTGCATAAAAAGAAGCTGGTTCTGTTGGGATGAACTCAAGTTAAAACCATCTTGAAAAGTATAACCAAGTCTCATCTTTCTGGTCCCAAATCATTTACTAACAGCCATTATCTATAATTTCAGGCAGTTCGAGAAGAGAACCTTACTTTTTGTATTTTAAAAAGTTGTACCCCACGGGAAGAAATAATAAGTTCAAGGGGAAAAATTGGAATAGAATTAAAATTAACATCTGCAGTTCTTTAAATGCATAGTTAAGTTTTGTCATCGTTATAATAATATGTGACAGAAGACGGAATCCAAATTGTCTTGAGGAAAAAAAAATAGCTTCCGTAAGCAAGAAGTTCAGTTCAGTTCAGTCGCTCAGTCATGTCCGACTCTTTGCGACCCCATGAATTGCAGCACGCCAGGCCTCCCTGTTCATCACCAACTCCCGGAGTTTACTCAAACTCATGTCCATTGAGTCGGTGATGCCATCTAGCCATCTCATCCTCTGTTGCGCCCTTCTCCTCCTGCCCCCAATCCCTCCCAGCATCAGGCTCTTTTCCAGTGAGTCAACTCTTCACAGGAGGTGGCCAAAGTATTGGAGTTTCAGCTTCAGCATCAGTCCTTCCAATGAACACCCAGGACTGATATCCTTTAGGATGGACTGGTTAGATCTCCTTGCAGTCCAAGGGACTCTCAAGAGTCTTCTCCAACACCACAGTTCAAAAGCATCAAGATCAGATTAAAGGATACTACCCACTTGCCTTCCTTAGAATCTTGTAAATTTCTAGTCTGCCAAAATAAATTTTGAAATGGTCTTTAAAAAAAAAAAAAAAAAAAGCATCAAGTTTTTGGCACTCAGCTTTCTTCACAGTCCAACTCTGACATCCATGCATGACCACTGGAAAAACCATAGCCTTGACTAGACAGACCTTTGTTGGCAAAGTAATGTCTCTGCTTTTTAATATGCTATCTAGGTTGGTCATAACTTTCCTTCCCAGGAGTAAGCGTCTTTTAATTTCATGGTTGCAATCACCATCTGCAGTGATTTTGTATAACTGGATTTAGTATTCAAAGAAAGAACTAGGACTGTGTTTCTTTGCTCTGCTTTATGTTCCCTTGTCTTGGCATTATTCTCAGACCTCACATAGCGGCCTGGGACACCACCATGCTCTCCCCTTGCTGTGGTAAGATAGTTATAGTAACTCTAGCCTTGAATCTAAACTGGAAAGCCTGGAAAGTTAAGAAGAGTCTTTCTTCCCTCTCTTTTAGTTGAATAAAAGTTTCCTTCAGAAAGCTCTAATTGACTTATGCCTAGGTCTCATGCTGACTCCATTGAAGCCATTTGGGCTAAGAGGGAGTAAGTGGTATTCCAAGAAGAAATTCTTGGTAGCTCAGAACAGAGTGAATATATGAAGGATAATGAAATACCAGCTTTCACTACAAATAGCTAATAGTTGAGTTCTTCCTATGTTTCAGGCAATCTATTGGACATTAGTAAGATGTCTTTTTTTTTCCAATCTCATGTCTACTCTATCTCATTTAACATCATAACCAACCTGTGAAGTAGGTATTATTACTCTCATTTTATATATAGAAGAAAACAAAGTACAGTGTTTGGAAGATCACCAAGTGAAGGTTTCAGTAAGAAGTGTGTCAAATGCAGTAGAAATTGCAAAGAGAATGAGAATGGTGGATCTTATGAAAAAATAACATTTATTAGGTTTTTTTTAATGCAGATATGCTTAAAGAAAAAAGCAAAACTAAACCATGAATATATCATTCAGATAATCCTATGTTAAAACTATAAATGTATGGATAAAATATTATGAACATGATAACTTCAAACAGTATAGAATAGTATGAAATGAGGATTAAAAGCTTCCCTTTTCACACCAGTGTCTCTACCCTTACAAAGTCTCCATTAAGTGTCTTGCACATCTTTTGAGAAAAACATTTTAGTATCCACTAACTTGAGTATATATCTCCTCCCCCCTCATTTTTTTTTTAACACAAAATAGATTTGAGTTACATAATACTACCGTATACTTTGTTTTTGTCATTTAAGATATTATAGACATCTTTCTGTATCGATACATATAGATTCATCTCATTTTTTAAATAACTGTACAGCATTCTAGTTTGTCAGTTGAATGTGATTTTTTTCTCTGCTAGTTGAATTAAAAGGATGAATTAAAGATGACTAGTTATTTTTAATTTTGTGAATCACATGGTTTATTGGCTCAAAGTTATTAGGCCATCCTGGATTATAAATAAAACCAATATGAATAAGATTAAAGTATAGCTAGCTCTACTTAGAGCTAGAATTGCAAGGAAATGTGAATACCACTCCCTATACATACCTGGGAAGCCCCAGTACATACACTTCAAATACGTACAGGAGTTGGAATAGGGTGGCGGTTGGAGGTCTTTAGTAATTGAACTATACTGCCAAGCCTGTTTCCATTGTTATTAGGTGTTATTATCTATCCCTGGAAATGGTGCATCTTCCCCTGCCTTCGCTGTTATATAAGAGATCCCAGCTTAGTCTACAAGTGGTTCTGTGATGGAACCAATCTGAGTAAAAGTCTGCTTCTCTCTCACTCCTGTCTTTACTGGAAAAGAGACTTAGGAGTCTCATCAGAGGTATCAATTTAGAAAACTGTTGATAAGAATTATACTTTTAAAAACAGAGCTTTGGGTAATCATCAGCAAACCATTAATTTCAACTATTAGTATCAATACCCATGGGTTAGCAAGTATACAAATGACCCAAACAGAACCTGTTGGGAACAAACTTGTGATCTAGTGCTTGCATTTGTTATCTGTCCTTCATATTCTTATTCACTTCTGAGGCTCTCTGCTATGTCTTATCTATACCTATATTCTTGTTGACAAGTCATACCTTCCCTCTTTCCCTCCTAAAATTTTTCTCATTTTCTTAGTGCTTTCACCTTCTAGTTTTCTTTCTTAAATCTAATTTTCTTTCTTTCTTTTTTTTTTGGTAAACTACCGTACCATTTTTAAGTGCACCATTCAGTGGCATTGCGTCCATTCACATTGTTGTCCTACCTTCAGTTCCATCCGCCCGCAGAACTCTTTTCCTCTTGCAGAGCTGAATCTCTGTCCTCAGTCCTCCTTCCTGCCAGGTAATCACCATTCTACTTTTTGTATCTCTGTATTTGACTACTTTAGGTATTTCATATAAGGGGAATTACATAGTATCTGCCCTTTTGTGACTGTTTTTATTTAGCATAATATTAAGTCTAATTCTTAACACTGATTCTTAATTCTATTCCACATTAAAAACACATGTATCTAGAATATGAGTATATAATCTCTGATGAATATTTAAAATTTCTAGTTTTTGATGGTACTATACAGAATTCTGTAATAAACAAGCTTGTATAGTTTGTATATGTATCTTGGTATATATTTACATGTACTGATATATGACAAGTTCCTATGACTAAGAATTCTTCCCAGGGTAAATTCCTTATATATACCTACTTCAAATCAGTATCTGCTAACTCAAAATATGGCATAGATGTGTTAGATTGGCAAAACCTACGTAATTTGCCTGTGTCCTAGCTATAAGGAGGGCTACAGAGGAAATAATTTTTTATTTGTAAGGTAGGAGATTCCCCGGAGCTGGAGAAGGAAATCAAAAGTGTTGAGGGGTGGGGAGAAAAAAGAATCAGTAACCATTAGCACCAGTTTCCTGCTCTTCACTAATGTATGTGACTATGTTTCTCTATGCCAGTGCTGAGTTCTGGGTGTTTTGTATTTGGTCACTTTGACAACAGGAAATGGTATCTAGTTTTTTTCTTTTTCATTTCTTTAATTAAAATTAAGGCTGTGCCTTATTTCATGTTTTTGATTGCCCACTCAACATCCTTATTTATGTTTTTGTGAACTGTCAGTCTACAAATGGAAGTACCCCATTATCAGTGTCCTTGATCAGATGACTTGGGACCATGCTATCTCAGTTATCTTCTGTTTCCGTAGTACTGCCCATCGATCCCTGTCCACTGGTTCCTTCTCCTTTGCCCCCAAACATACTTCTTAACATGGTATGTAAGAAGAAAAACATAGAGGCTGGTGTAACTGGAGCAGTTTGAGTGAAAAGAGGAAACACGAGATGAGGTTAGAGAAATGATGTGTCTATTAGGACTCTCTGGAGAAAGAGGGGTTAATGTTGAAGCCTGTAGTCTTAGAGCTGGAAACTTAGGCAGAGTTACATGTGCTCCTAGCAAGACTTCCCTTTTCTCTGTTATGGAACTTTTCCTCAGCACCACAAACCTCCTAAGAAAACCATTCCAGGAAGAAGGCCATTTAAACTGATTACCCGCCTTCCTTTATTCGCCCATGGGGACTATTCCATCATTCATTACATCACTGTTTACCTCAGTTTCCACATTCAAGACTATTAATTCCCTGCATTAGTTCACTATTAAGTTTAACTATTGATGACACTAACTTAAACATGATAAAACTTTATTTTCCATCACTTAAAGGCTAGATAGGACTGGTAGGACTCGCTATAAGGTCAAGAATCTTGGTTCCTTCTGTTTTATTGCTGCATTATATGTGGTCTTGATGCATGGCAGGGAGTGTGTTATTATTTTCCAAGTTTTTATTTGCCAATTATGTTGATTTATATTGCTTTTATAAGAGGTAATTCATTTATTTTTCATATTGTCACTGTGGGGTAACCATTACTGCTGGGTAGTGTTATCTATTGCCCCCCACCACAAGATATAAATCCCAGATTGGACCATGAGGTTGATGATTTTGTAATATCCCCATTGGATTTAAGAATTGTTAATGTCCTATGTGGCTCCACCCACTTTTGAGGGCAGTTGAGAAACATAATCTTTATTTTGGATGGCTAGGAATGCAGCAAAAATTCAGATTCTTCTACCACAGAGGCAGGGAGGAGTGAAGAAGGACAGCTGGCTCTTTTTTCCCATTTCCCACCTTTCTGTCCTAGGCTTAGCTCTTCCCCATCTAAATCCTACCACTCTACCTTTTGGAACTCACAGTATGTCACTGACCAAATCTATGTTCTCAGTGTTTTGGAGTAAATGTTATAGTTTTGTCTTTTAACTTCTTAGTCTAACTTAAATCTGGTTGTTTCCTAAGGAAACTACTTTTCTCTTGGCTGTTGCAAATGGAGGCAGTTTTGCATTTCAGACCTCCATGTGTCAAAGGAGCATGTTTCTCATTAGGGTTCTGCACAATTGATTGTGTTTCTCTTTCCTCTTGTCCCTTTGAGACAAGTCTTCCGAGATCGAACCATTCTCTTCTTTGCCTTTTTGCAATCATCTACAGATCTCTTTGCTGTTTTTTCTTCATTCAGTGAATAGTATTTTAGCATCTGGGCACTGTGTCTTCTCCACCACTATTCTTTCATTATTCTCAGTGATTTAACGTCCCCAAATCAATCCTTTGTTTCTCTGTCCTCTCGGTTTCTTCACCTTGGCCACCCACTTTGACAATCTTTACCTACCTCATCAATACCAATATCTATACTTTCCCAAAATCTGTTTTAAGTATCTCATTGTCTGCCTATCTCCACTTGTTTTGCTCTAGCTTACTTCTTCTAGAATCTTAATGCTGACAGTTCTTCAGACTTCCATAGGACTTCTAGGCTGTTGAAGCTACCACCTGTTCAGGTTCTGCTGGGTAGTCCCATCCCATAGCTTTGAATGTAACCTTTGTGCTGATAACCCTCAAATTGAGATCTCAATGATATCTCCAGCTCTGCCCTCTTCCTTACCTCCAGACTTGTATATCTAATTTCTCCTTGAACTCGTCATTCAGATATCTAAAGTCACCTTAAAGTTAGCCAACCCAAAACAGAAATTTTACATCCCTTCATCAGTTCAGTTCAGTCGCTCACTCATGTCAGACTCTCTGCGACCCCATGAACCACAGCATGCCAGGCCTCCCTGTCCATCACCAACTCCTGGAGTCTACTCAAACTCATGTCCATTGAGTCAGTGATGCCATCTAAACATCTCATCCTCTGTCATCCCCTTCTCCTCCTGCCTTCAATCTTTACCAACATCAGGATCTTTTCAAATGAGTCAGCTCTTTGCATCAGGTGGCCAAAATATTGGAGTTTCAGCTTCAACATCAGTCCTTTTAGTGAATACACAGGACTGATTTCCTTTAGGATGGACTGGTTGGATCTCCTTGCAGTCCTAGGGACTCTCAAGAGTCTTCTCTAACACCACAGTTCAAAAGCATCAATTCTTCAGTGCTCAGCTTTCTTTATAGTCCAACTCTCACATCCATACATAACTACTGGAAAAACCACAACTTTGACTAGATGGACCTTTGTTGGCAAAGTAATGTCTCTGCTTTTTAATAAGCTGTCTATGTTGGTCATAGCTTTCCATTAGTCTTTTTCATTTCAGAAAGTGGCAACTCCATTGTACCTGTTGAAACTTGAGTCATTTTGGTTACTCTTTCTCTTAAACCGAATTCATCAACAAATTCTGTGGAATTTTCTTTAAAAATATATTCAGAATATGACTCATTCATATCATTTGTACCCCTACTGCCTTTGTCATCAATCCACTTTCATTCTCTCCTGGGTTATTGAAATCCTAACTGGCCTCTTTGCTTCCAGTCTTGCTCATTTTTGCTTTTTTTTTTTTTCTTGTTATACCATCTGTAGTGTCATCCATAGTGATATTTTAAAACTGTATGTCAGATAACATCATTCTACTGGCTTCTCTGTTTATTCAGAAGAAAAAAGAGAAACTTTTATTGTGGTTTTCCATCCTTTATGTGTTCTGTGTGACCCTCTCTCTTCTTCCCCAGTTTCTTGCCATTCTCTTCACTCACTCAGTATTGGCCATACTGGCCTTATGATCTGACTTAGCTTTAACAGCATTACTAGCTACTATATTTAGCAGAGTTTGAAGGGTAAATGTAGGATCAGGAAAATTAGTTTTGGAGCTATGACAGTAATTGAGGATGATGGCGGCTTTAGACTTACGTTAGAGGTACTGAGAAGTGGCCAAGTTTGGAGTACGTTTTGGTAGTTTGGTGATCAGGATTTCCTGGGGACAGTTTTTCCTCTTTTTTTTTTTTTTTGACAGTTTTTCCTCTTAAGCCCCACGAAAGTTGACTCATGCTAGATCAAAGACAATTATAAATGATTTTTAGTAGCAGAAGCATAGTTGCTCCTGTCTGCTTCCTGTATAAAGTTGCAAAATAGATTATTTGATACTCTAGAAATTTTCTGTTATTTCCCGTGCCATGCCACTTACCACTGACTAGTCAGATCCTTGGTCATCCCTTTGGGCAGCTAAAAACACCCCAATGCACCCCTCAGGCAGCTTTGCACTTCCCGGAATTGGCTGTGCTCTAATTTGTTGTTGTTGTTCAGTTGCTAAGTTGTGTCCTACTCTTGGGGCTCCCACGGACTGCAGCATACCTGTCTTCCCTGTCCGCTATCTCCCTGAGTTTACTCAACTTCATGTCCATTGAGTCAGTGATGCTACCTCACCATCTCATCCTCTGCTGCACGCTTCTCTTTTTGCCTTCAGTCTTTTTCAGCGTCAGAGTTTTTCCTAATGAGATCAGTTCTTCACATCAGGTGGCCAAAATATTGGAGCTTCAGCACCAGTCCTCCCAGTGAATATTCAGTGTTGATTTCCTTTAGAATTGACTGGTTTGATCTCCTTGCAATCCAAGGGACTCTCCAACACCACAGTTCAAAAGCATCAGTTCTTTGGCGCTCAGCCTTCTTTATGGCCCAACTCTCACATCTGTACATGACTACTGGAAAAACCATAGCTATTCACTTATTTCTCTATTCATTCTCACATCAGAATGCACATGTGCTTTATGCAGATGATCTCCGCTCAATAAGATGTACAAAGAAGTGTTTTCTGAGCAAAAGAGAATCTTCCCAGTGTTAGGATGCCACCCTCCTCTTTCTCTGATGCTTCCCTGGTAGCTCAGACGGTAAAGCATATGCCTACAATGCGGGAGACCCGGGTTCAATCCCTGGGTCGGGAAGATCCCCTGGAGAAGGAAGCGGCAACCCCCTCCAGTATTCATGCCTGGAAAATCCCATGGACCGAGGAGCCTGGTAGGCTACAGTCCATGGGGCCGCATAGAGTCGGACATGACTGAGGCACTTCACTTTGTATTTCTGAACAGTTGCAGATTACTTTCTCATGAAAAACATACTGCCTTTACTATCTATTTGGGATAACAATTTCTTTTGGTAAGGAATGATTCCTAATTATTATGGATTTCAATCATTGCAGTTGGAGGTATTTTGATGTAGGATACACCATGCCTTTGCTAAAGATCTTTAAAGTTTCTGGTTAAAACTGTAAATTCACATACATGTATTCTTGTCTATTATGTTGTTTCTCATTTCAAGAAGCAACAGTTTATCTGCCTTTATTCTTTTAAAATCCCTATAAGCTGGGTGAGTTTGAATTATTGTGAAACAGCAGCCTGTTTTTACTTTTTTTCCCCCTCTAGTTAAAGGAGGTTTGATAGAAGGGAGGAAGTAGTTTCAAGAAAGGTGCTAAAACTCCTAAGGACCAAAAGTGAGCCTTAGAAGTGTGACTAAGATTATTTTCTTGCTCTGGCTGCTATACACAGATTCATACTTTTGAAGTTATACATAAATCTCCTTAAGTGAACTGGAGGGGAGAGAGGGATTTCTGACCTAACGGTACATATTAACTGGATAGAAAACTTCAGATTTTTTTCTGTGGTCTTAACAACTTTCTACTACCCATCCTCACAAATTTATGAATAGAGTAGGTGAAAAAGGTGCTTTGAGATAAGCTGTATTTAGCACCTTGCTAATCTAAAAGTCTTCTCAATTTGGGAGAAGTTATTTAAGGCAGGACCACTGAATTCTTACCTATTACTAAACACCTTCTTTGATGTAGTTAGCAGTAATTTTCTACTTGGTGAAGAGGATTTTTTCCTTTAATTACACTTTCATTTATTTTTTTTCTCTAGGTTAGTAATATGATTCAAAGAATCCTATAACTGTAAGTTGGATTCAAACAATTTTAGCATTTTCTTCATTTGTATCTTTTGATAGCATGGTTATTTGTGAGAGTGTAACTCTTGTTTTTCTAAGTTTTTGTTTGCCAGTTACATTGTGATTTTTATATAGTTTTTATAAGGGATTTATTACCTCTTTCTTAGATAATTTGCTTATTTTTCACTTTGCCACATGGCAGCCATAACTGATGGGCAGTCTGTTTACCTCCAATAGAATGTAAATCTCAGATTGGATCACTAGGTTGATGATGTCATAGTATTCCCATGTGGGTTCCATAATTAAATGCCATAAAAATGTATCTTAGCCTTTGATCAGATCTTTGGAATTTATTTTAATGTATATCCATTCACTGGAAAAGGTCAGTTTTCATTCCAATCCCAAAGAAAGGCAATGCCAAAGAATATTCAGATTACTGCACAATTGCACTCATCTCACATGCTAGCAAAGTAATGCTCAAAATTCTCCAAGCCAGGCTTCAAAAATACATGAAGTGTGGTTTACTGGATTTAGGAAAGGCAGAGGAACCAGAGATCAAATTGGCAACATGCATTGGATCATCGAGAAAGCAAGAGAGTTCCAGAAAAACATCCACTTCTGCTTTATTGACTATGCCACAGCCTTTGACTGTGTGGATTGCAACAAACTGTGGAAAATTCTTCAAGAGATGGGAATACCAGACCACCTTACCTGCCTCCTGAGAAATCTGTATGCAGGTCAAGGAGCAACAGAACTGGACATGGAACAACAGACTGGTTCCAAATAGGAAAAGGAGTATATCAAGGCTGTATATTGTCACCCTGCTTATTTAACTTCTATGCAGAGTGCATCATGTAAAATGTCGGGCTGGATGAAGCACAAGCTGGAATCAAGATTGCTTGGAGAAATATCAATAACCTCAGATACACAGATGACACCACCCTTATGGCAGAAAGCAAAGAAGAGTTAAAGAGCCTCTTGATGGAAGTGAAAGAGGCGAGTGAAAAAGTTGGATTAAAACTCAACATTCAGAAAACTAAGATCATGGCATCTGGTCACATCACTTCATGACAAATAGATGGGGAAAAATGGAAACAGTGAGAGACTTTATTTTTTTTGGCTCCAGAATCACTTCTGATGGTGATTGCAGCCATGAAATTAAAGACTAGTTATGACCAACCTAGACAGCATATTAAAAAGCAGAGACATTACTTTGCCAACAAAGGTCCGTCTAGTCAAAGATGTGGTTTTTCCAGTAGTCAAGTATGGATGTGAGAGTTGAACTATAAAGAAAACTGAGTGCCGAAGAATTGATGCTTTTGAACTGTGGTGTTGGAGAAGACTCTTGAGAGTCCCTTGGACTGCAAGGAGATCCAACCAGTCCATCCTAAAGGAAATCAGTCCCGAATATTCATTGGATGGACTGATGCTGAAGTTGAAGCTCCCATAGTTTAAAAAATCTTTTGATTAGGTCTTTGGACAGCCCTTGGAAATTATTTACCTGGCCAGTTTTACTGACATTCTGTGCTTGTAGGACTGTTTTAGGCAGGTTGTAGAGAACCTCTGGAGTCCAGCCTAAAGCCTCCAGTCACCCATTGGCTGAATTAGTCCTCTGACTGGCTTTCTTACTCTTTCCATGTATTTGATGCCAGCAGGATTGAAAGTGCTTTAGCGTCATCAGGGTGCTAAGATATTTTGTTTGCTTTTAATTTTTTGTGTATATATGTTCTTAATGTGTATTCTGTATTTTCCTCCTTTTATTTTTACAGTGAAGACAATCTGGCGGCATTTAAAAAATTTTGCTGGAAGGTGGAGACATGAGACTGAAGATATCTCTTTTAAAAGAACCAAAGCATATCCTTTTAATACTTATAAACCTTATTGTGATCTCCTTATTGTGGTATTATTAAAAGTTTTCTTCTGTTTTGTAGTCTAGTTGCAGAATGGATTTTTTCTTCATTCCTTTAATGATAGTTTTGTAAGTTATTTCTGAAATATTTGAGGTCATATGTTGCATGTATTTTTCCAAAGCAAATTATTCGCTCTAAATCTTACTTTCAAATATTTATTAAATTTTTTCTTACTTTACTTTAGTACTACTGTACTTATGTACATAAAAAACAGTAGCTCTTGGTAAGACCTAGTATGTTTTCACTGAATTCTGTTCTGTTTTTTCATACTCATGATAAAATGGAGGGTAAGCTGGGAAAGTCTGAGCAGTCAGACCTTTATTATTTCATGTGTGAATGTGGCAATTATAAATACTTTATCAAATGCATGACCCTGTATTTTGTCAGCAAGTACTCCCAATTATATGTTGGAAAGCTATGGTAGGCCCCTTTACCTTCATTGGTAGTTATTTAGACCAGTGCTTCTAGAAGTATCATCTTCACTTTACTACAGGCCTGTAAAATGATAAGAACAGAAATTGAAAGTAAGAGGGAAGAAATTTTTGTAGCAATTTGACAGTCACAACATCCCAATGTAAGATCATTTTCCTAGTAATTCATTTTTATTTTACCTTACAAAATGTTGCTCTTCAACAGATTTGAAATAAAGAAAAATATGATCCTTCAGTGATAGAAAAGCAGTATTTTAGACATTTGATCAAATGTTTTGAATTTATATATATATATATATATTTTTACTGTTTGAGTGACGATGTAATTCCTTTTATTTTTCATTGAATCACTTTTATTCTTTTTCAAAGTGTGCCCTCAGAAGTTCATGCGTTTTACAGTCTTATAGATTTTGACTGTCTAGTGTTTGCTTTTACCTTTTCAAGCTGAAGAATAATGATCTTTCTAGACTTTCTTATTCTAGCAGTCCTCTCATTTCTCCCATAATTTTAGTTGACTTACTAGTTTGAAGACACCTCACATATGTCTGCTGGGTACTTACATCAGTTTTTATAAGGATAAAATTAATGTTTTTTGTTTTGGAGTGTGTGTGTATATTTTCTTTCTAGGTTTTAGCTGATACTCTCCCTTTGGATAACAAAGGTTTTAACTAACACTATTTAAGCTATGACAGTTATACTGGAAGAATTTTTTTTAGTAATTGTCTAGTGATATCAAGGTTCTTTTGTTTAGATTTTGCTTTGAATTCTGAGTATTCCAATGCCACTTTGTTACCTATTTGTACAGACTCTTCAGACTCTTCTATAACTTCATTTTTTACCTTTCTGGTTATTTGCTTAATCATATTTTGAAATATTAAGAAAATCTTTAAAAAAAAATCTTAGAACATCGCAGAATAATTATGGCACATAGTCTCTTTTTTTTCTTAGAGTTTATTGATTGCTTGGGTAAGCCAATAGAAAGCATTAGTGAAAAGAGAAGGAAGTAAAATGATTATATAATAACAACAAAAGAGCAAACAACCCAACTAGGTTGATATGGTAATATAGAAATCCATATGTAAATAGGAGAAAGCATCTCTCATAAAAGACAATCTAAAGTTCCTTTTGTAGAATACACACTCTGCTAGGGTAAGAGCCTATTCTGATATAGGAAGTAAGGGCCACTTGAGCACCTCAATTTATAGAAATCTACTTGATAAATCAGAGACCAAAAAATAAAGTAAGAATTTTAGGGTTTATATCTTATCCATATCACCTTGTATGGGCAGTAAATTGTAACTGAATTACTTCCTGAATTTAATGTCAGGAAGTTTGGTAGGATTTTAGTTTCAGCTCTTAAGCTGTAATTTTTTCCTGGGTAAATTATTATGTTATTTAAGCAGGTATTTAACTGTTAGATTTCAGTGCTCTTTTAACAGTTGATTTTTAAAAACTTATCAAAATGATACATGCTTATTCTAATAACAATACAGATATAGGTAAATTAAAAAAATACATATTTCCCTTTTCTCCCCACTTATCCTACAACAGATTAGAGTAGATCTTTCATTCCTTTTAACCTGTTAGATGTCTTTCTGCATCTTTTGGCCTTGTTTATAGAATATTTTGTAACACATTTAAAATTTTTTCATGTATTAAATCTTTCTTTTTTTCTCTTTTGGCACCTGGGTTTTTTATCCTGCTTTCCATTCTTCTTACAACTGTTTTGATAGATACTTATTTTCCTTTCCTTATATGGAAAAAATATGAAAGTCATACACTGAAAAATAGGTTTTGAAGCTTGAAACATTTGACCCTATTTTATACTGTTCTTATAATCTGCATCTGCAAGATATTGTGTTTGTTAAAACTGAAGATTTTTGTGTGTTTTATGTCTCCTTAATATGGTGACACATCAAGAATTAGTAAGCTGTGTGGGCTGGACTACTGCTGAAGAACTGTATTCATGTAGTGATGATCACCAGATAGTGAAGTGGAACTTGTTAACCGGTGAAACAAGTCAAATAGTAAAGCTGCCTGATGATATTTACCCAATAGACCTTCATTGGTTTCCAAAAAGTTTAGGTGTAAAGAAACAAACTCAAGCAGAAATCTTTGTCCTCACAAGTTCTGATGGTAAGTTTTTAATAAACATTATTTGCTCATCTTTGTTTTTAAAAGACACTGCTTTCTTAGTATGACTTATGTTTTGAGTTGTTTATCCATTTCCTATGTGGTCGGTTGGTCTGTGTATAGACTGTAAGACCACTGTCACAGAAGAAAGTGAGTGAAACTGGCATATACTGGGATTGAATGTGAACCTTGGGCTTTACTTTTTCTGTGTTCACAGATATTGTTGTGCTTTTAACAGTTTTGGTTTCTGATTTCTTAAAAGTTTTACTGTGTAACATAACCACACTAAAAATAGGTATAACACACATTCATTTAGTAAGGTCTCTATTAAATAAAGTCTTTATTTTCTAGTACATGCTTATTTGGGCTTCCCATATGGCACTAGTGGTAAAGAACCCACCTGCCAACGTGGGAGATGTAAGAGATGCAGGTTGGATCCCTGGGTTGGGAAGATCCCCTGGAGAAGGACATGGCAACCCACTCCACTATTCTTACCTGGAGAATCCAATGGACAGAGGAGCTTGGCAGGCTACAGTGCGGAGTCCGACAGGACTGAAGCAACATAGCACGCACACTTATTTTCACTTACAGAGCTGGAAAGTAGTTTGATCATAGTCTTATTATTGGTGAGTGAAAAGCACCATTTTTCTACTTTTTAAGGAAGTGTTTTTGTTTCTTAGAAATAACTTGAACTGTTTCTCTCTGTGCATGCGCATATGCTAAGTCGCCTCAGTCGTGTCTGACTCTTTGTGATCCTATGGACTGTAACCCGCCAGGCTCCTCTGTCCTTAGGGATTCTCCAGGCACGAATACTGGAGTGGGTTGCCATGCCCTTCTCCAGGGGATCTTCCCGACCCAGGGATTGAACCCACGTCTCTGACGGCTCCTGCAGTGGCAGGCGGGTTCTTTACTAGTGCCACCTGGGAAGCCCTTTCCATCTGTATTACACTTTATCTATGGTGTCAGTTAGGAGTGCTTTCATCAAAGTAACAGAAACTTATTAGGCTAACAGCTTAGGCACAGCTGGAGTTTTCTGGTTTACCTAGCTCCTGGGGAAGATCTTTAAGCACAGAGGCAGCAGGCCCCTGATCCTTACCGTCTCTTGGACAGACTCTCCCCAGGTGAGCATCAATGGCAGCCAGCAGCCCAAGGCTTAACTTACAAGAAGAGGAAGGTCATCAGACACAGTGCCTCTTCCTCAGTCCCTCTTGCAGTCAGCTTGCAGAAAGGTTCCTGGACAAGCTTGGGTCATGTGCCCATCACTGAGTGAATCATTTTAGTCAAGGGATTGGGACAATGATTGCCTGAGCACGGCAGGCCTTCGGTCACTGTGGAAAGGGAAAGAGAAGAGGGCTTTTGTAGCCAGAAGAAGAAAGGGATGTTAAGGCAAACAATCACATCAGATCCCAGTTCTTTTACAGGCAGAATGTATGGCAGTTTTTAAACTTACTTCCTGAATCTGGATTAAATGAAATATTGTGTGAAAGTGTTTAATACAGTGCCTAGCGCTTACAAGATTGACTCTGAAAGAGCTAGACTTGTTTACCTCTGATGATAAAATGAAGGGTTGACTTAAAAAAAACTTAATTTTGGTATAATTTCACATTTATACAAAAGTTGTAAGAATTGTACAAATAATTCCTGCATATTCTTTATTCATGTTTACTTATTGTTAACATTTTGTCCCATGTACTTTATCATTGCTACTCTTTTCTTTCTCTCCTGCCCCCCACACATACTTTTTCCTGAAACATTTGAGAGTAATTTACAGACATGCCACTTTAATCATGTATCAGTGCAGTTCAGTTCAGTTGCTCAGTCGTGTCCTACTCTTCACGACCCCATGGACCACAGCACACCAGGCCTCCCTGTCCACACTCCTGGAATCTACTCAAACTCATCTCCACTGAGTTGGTGATGCCATCCAACCATCTCATCCTCTGTCGTCCCCTTCTCCTCCTGCCTTCAATCTTTGCTAACATCATGGTCTTTTCCAATGAGTCAGCTCTTTGCATCAGGTGGCCAAAATATTGGAGTTTCAGCTTCAACATCAGTCCTTTCAATGAACACTTAGGACTGATCTCCTTTAGGATGGACTGGTTGGATCTCCTTGCAGTCCTAGGGACTCTCAAGAGTCTTCTCTAACACCACAGTTCAAAAGCATCAATTCTTCAGTGCTCAGCTTTCTTTATAGTCCAACTCTCACATCCATACTTGACTACGGGAAAAACCATAGACTTGACTAGGTGGATCTTTGTTGGCAAAATAATGTCTCTGCTTTTTAATATGCTATCTAGGTTGGTCATAACTTTCCTTCCAAGGAGCAAGTGTCTTTTAATTTCATGGTTGCAGTCGCCATCTGCAATTTTGGAGCCCCCAAAAATAAAATCAGCCACTGTTGCCACTGTTTCCCCATCTATTTGCCATGAAGTGATGGGACCGGATGCCATGATCTTAGTTTTCTGAATGTTGAGCTTTAAGCCAACTTTTTCACTCTCCTCCTTCACTTTCATCAAGAGGCTCTTTAGTTCTTCTTCACTTTCTGCCATAAGGGTGGTGTCACCTGCATATCTGAGGTTATTGATATTTCTCTTGGCAATCTTGATTCCAGCTTGTGCTTCATCCAGCCCAGCATTTCTCATGATGTGTAAGTTAATTAAACAGGGTGACAATATACAGCCTTGACATACTCCTTTCCCGATTTGGAACCAGTCAGTTGTTCCATGTCCAGTTCTAACTGTTGCTTCCTGAACTGCATACAGATTTCTCAAGAGGCAGGTAAGGTGGTCTGGTATTCCCATCTCTTTCAGAATTTTCCACAGGTTATTGTGATCCACACAGTCAAAGGTTTTGGCATAGTCAATAAAGCAGAAATAGATGTTTTTCTGGAACTTTCTTGCCTTTTTGATGATCCATCTGTTGTTGGCAATTTGATCTCTGGTTCCTCTGCCTTTTCTAAAACCAGCTTGAATATCTGGAAGTTCACGGTTCACATATTGGTAAAGCCTGGGTTGGAGAATTTTGACCATTACTTTACTAGCGTGTGAGATGAATGCAATTGTGTGGTAGTTTGAGCATTCTTTGGCATTGCCTTTCTTTGGGACTGGAATGAAAACTGACCTATCCAGTACTGTGGCTACTGCTGAGTTTTCCAAATCTGCTGGCATATTGAGTGCAGCACTTTCACAGCATCATCTTTCAGGATTTGAAATAGCTCAACTGGAATTCAATCACCTGCAGTAGCTTTATTCGTAGTGATGCTTTCTAAAGCTCTCTTGACTTCACCTTCCAGGATGTCTGGCTCTAGGTGAGTGATCACACCATCATGATTATCTGGGTCATGAATATCTTTTTTGTACAGTTCTTCTGTGTATTCTTGCCACCTCTTCTTAATATCTTCTGCTTCTGTTAGTTCCATTCCATTTCTGTCCTTTATTGAGCTCATCTTTGCATGAAATGTTCCCTTGGTACCTGACTCTAGGTGAGTGATCACACCATTGATTATCTGGGTGATTATCTGGGTCATTAACCATATATACTTCAACCCTTTTCCTAAGAATAAGGATTTTTCTGTTACTTAACCACAATACATTGATCAAAATCAGGAAATTTAACACTGATATAATATTGTTATCTAATCTACAGTTTGTATTCAAATTTTAGCAAGTGTCCTAATTATGTCTTTTATAGAAATTTTTTTTTCTTGTAAAGAATAACACATTGTTTTTGTCATATCTCACTAGCTTCCTTTAATCTGGAGCAAATCCTCCATCTTTCTTTTATGATCTCAACTGTTTTGAAGAATACGGGCCTGTTATTTTTATAGAATGTCCAATCAATTCACTTTTGTCTGATGTTTCTTTATGATTAAATTCAGCTATACATTTTTAGCAGTAATACTTAAGGCATCAGAGTGAAAAATTCACAATTCTGGTTTGACCCCTTACTGATGACGTTCACTTTGATTACTTTGAAAGGTTGTGTTCACTAAAGTAATCTACTGTAAAGTTAATGTTTTTTCCTTTTAGTAAATAATTTCTAAACAGATACTTTCAGACTATGTATAAATATTCTCTTCCTCGTCAAATTTTCTCCCACTATCTTAGCATCTAAGACTCTTGGCTGAGTAATTTATTACTAAGATGGTTGCCAAGTGATATTTTTTAAAATGCCATAATATCTTTTATATTGATTAGTTGGTATTCTACTTCAAGGAAGAGCCTTCTGTCTTCCGCCCATTTGTTTGTTTACTTACATCAGATTAGAGTCATAGATTCTTATTTTATTTCATTTTTAAGTTATTCATTATTTTTTATAGTTAGAGGATAATTGCTTTACAGTGTTGTGTTGGTTTCTGCCATATGACAACATAAATCAATTTTAACTATGTATGTATATCTCTCTCTCCCTCTCCTCCCTCTTGAGTCTCCCTCCCATCCCACCCCCCATCCCATCCCTTGTTTTATTTCTTGAGCATCCTATTACTATCATTTACAATTTTTAATGTTAAAATTGCCCCAGATTTGGCCAGTGGGAACTCCCTGAAGCAAGGTCAAATGAATTTTTGTTTTGCCGTGGGGGGTGTGTTTCCTCATCTTTTGAGCACTTTGCTGGCACAAGATGTTCCAGGCTCATTTCGTACTTTCCCAGTCCCAACTTCCAAATCAGCTGTTTCTCCAAGGAGACGTGTTCTTTTTTTGTGTGCCTAATGATATCTAAAAGCCACGATGAGACTGCTAGGTGTGTGCATTTCAGTGGGATATGTTTGCCTCAAGGCCCTCTCATCGGATGGAGCTAAGAAATATATGTTAAAAACATATATATTCCTCCCTCCCTCCCTCCCTCTCTACCTTTACTTCCTCTCCCTTCCTCCTACACTTCCTCCCTCTCTTCCTTCCATGGTTCCGTCCGTGACAGTGACAGAAGCCATAAGCTGACTCTGGTACTGTCAGTTCTAGTTCAGCACTGCGGGGTTCATTCTAGTCTTTTTTCTCAATACTTGGAAACAGTGTGGAAGCTTGGCTGCCGTTATCATCAGTGTGTTTACTCACTTGTTCAGTTCCGCAATACATAGGAGGTGGTTTTAGAATTGCTAATCTGTACAGTTTCCAAAGAAATGAAAGTTTAACGTTTGCTTATATGCTTGTGTGCTTAGTTCTGTCCGACTTGTGACCCTTTGGGCTGTAACCCTCCAGGCTCCTCTGTCCATGGAATTTTCCAGACAAGAATACTGGAATAGGTTGCCATTTCCTTCTCCATGAGAAACTGTATTTTATTTTTAGGTTTATTACAAAAAAAAAAAAAAATAAGGTAGCCCAGCACAACTAGATGTGGGAAGAAGAGAGAACCAAAGCAGAGTAGTTGAGTCTTTTCTCCTAGGTGGGATTAGGAATATCTTGGATCTTGTGAAAGAGAAAGCAAAAGAGGATAGTTCAAAGGAAAAAAGTGGAAGAGTGAGACTGGAAACAGAATCCAGATATAAAAATGAAAAATGAAATGAAAAAGAAATATTCAAAAACAGAAGAAAGTGGATGCCACCGGGAGGTGGTTGGTCGAGGGTTTCCTGCCAGATAAGCATTTGAGATCATTTTATATATGGATGCTGTATTCTCTGTTAATCAGATGGTATAAAAGAAGTATTATTCTGGTTTGAAAATACATGTAATATGAGATCTACACTCTTAACACATTTTTAAGTATATAGTACAATATTTAATAATTTTATATATATTATATATATAAAAACATGGAGAAACATATAAATTTGGAGAAACATATACATATATATATACTTATATAATTTTGTGTAACCACAATGTTTTATAGCAGATCGCTAGACCTTTTCACTTTGTATGATGTTAACCCAATGCTTAAAATTTTTTTCTTCAAAATTTAATTCATTGCTTAAGAGTTTCCCTCTTGTAGTTGGCACCAACTTCCTTCTGTTGACTTTTCTCCTCCCAGGCTGGCAGAAAAGGTTACAGATTTTGGAGTTCATCACTCTTCCCTTTGTTACACCCTCTCCATCTTCTGTGTTAGTGGTAACATTAAAAAAAAAAAGTGGGATTTGGGGGCACATCCTGAAGTACATAAAGCAGACTCTTGCCAAGTATTTTGTCTCACCAGTAATTCTTTCTTCACCATTATTACCTCTTTTTTGAATATTTCATGCAACTGTATCCTACTTTTTAGAGGTGATATTTCTTTAACAATGTGTTAAAAGATTTATATTTAAAGAAGAATTATTTGAAATGCATTAGGGGAACTGCTTTGTAAAGGAATTCTGGTATAAAATCTCTTATAAATCCAATAAATACTCCTTAAATTATATTTAGTGAAAGTTGAATTTTTTATACATTGTGTTAAATATCTTAAAGTAAGCCTTTTATTCTCTTATTAGTTAATAAGTACATTTAAAATCCCACTTTAAAAAGAATTTTTGTATTCATTTCTTTTTATCAGAAGTTAGTGGTTACTGATCTCTTTGGCTTTTTACAACCATCTGCCAAAACATTTCTGCTATAAAGCAGTCTGCAAAAGTGCTCATGTGACCTTTTTCTAATATCCTATTCCAAGCCTTCTCATGTTTCCATGGACATTTCCTAAGGCATTTCTAACTTTAAGAAATGTGTTTCATATAATTTTAATCTACTTCCTCTGTTCTTTTAAATAGCATTTTCCTCTTTTTAGTTTATCTTTAATAATAAGAGATAAATTTTTTACCTTTGGCTGTAAATAACCATGTTTTTTACCCAAATCATCCACTGTTTAATCAATGTATTGCTATCCATTAAATAAATAAATAAGTTGTTTATATTCTCTTCCCAACCCTACCCTTAGCAAATAATTAGAGGTAATTTATTTGGTCTCTAGTTTTTTGGTCTAGCATTTTAAAAAGTTTATAGAAAAGCTGAAGGGAAGAAGAACCAAAATCGTTAAAGGAATAATTATGTTTAAAATTTTTTTTTGATATATATATAGTTTTATACTTAGGCTTTACTTGGGTTGTTCTATTCAAGCAATGTGTAACAATCAGACAAACTACAAAGGTCAGGGGTTTATTGAGTGCCAAGTCTATGCAAAGAGCTGGCCTTAGTTGTCTCTGTGTGTGTCTTCTGTGAAGTTGTGGGAGGTAAGAGTTCAGCATTTGTCAGAAAGTCAGATCACATATTTTAGGATAAGAAATATCAGTGGTCAAAGTACATAAAATTTCTAAATAGGTTGAAAAGAAATTTATGGACCTTTCATTCATGGTTCAGGAGTTGCTTGGTTAATTTATTTGATGATAGATTCATACATGACATGTAGCAATTTAGTATGTGGATTTTGTGTTAGGCAGCATGCTAACATTTAGTGAAATAGACTTGGATAAAGTAAATATTGGCCACTCAGTATATATCATCTTTCTAGTTTCCTCTTTTGAAATCCACCGCCCTCATATTTTCTCTATAAAGCAATGCATTAAAAAAAGTATATCCAATTTAATTTTTTTAGTCTCATAAAGAAAGTACAGTTGAATTCAAAGTAATCTTATTACATTGAAAAGTGACCCAGAGGCAAATATAAAATTAAAAGGAAGGTTTGAGGAAAAGTAGATGGCACTAGTGGGTGGTTAGATGAAGGAAAGGGGTAGTTTATTGATGAGGGCCTAGAAAATAAGTGATCAGATTGAATGAGAAAAAAAAAGAATGTCAAAGTCTTCTTAAGTTGCTAAGTATGGTTACTGAGTTGGTTAAACTTAATGAATGCTGTTTATGTAAAAGCACTATTGCAAATAAAACTATGACTAAGACATGGCCCCTTGAAAAGCATCATAGCCCAGTAAAAAATGCTGCAACAGAGCTACAAATAATGTGCAATGTGTGTCGAAAGGAGGAATGCCTTTGTTGATGGAAATGGTTTGGTGGCCAGTGAAATAACCACAAGATGCTAGGTATAAAATATTTGAAAACCATCTGTATTAGAATTCTCCAGAGAAACGTTTTAAAGCCACCTAAAGCATCTGACTTAAATATATTTTAATGAATTGTTAATATTAGTAAGAATCTTGAGAAGTCTTAAGTTAAAAATGAATTCAAACAAATCCTTTGAGGCAGACTCCGATTAAGCAAGCCACATTATTCTTTTACAGCAAAAAAATATATATTTTTTTAATTTGGGGAAAATTTCTAATTCCACTTAGAGTTGGCTCTCAGTATCCAAGGGGTTTGGTTCCAGGGCCCCTGTAGATACTAAAATCTACAGATGGCCAAGTCCCTTGTATAAAATGGCATAGTATTTGCACATAACCTACACACATCCTCCCATATACTTTAAGTCATCTCTGAAAGTGAAAGTGAAGTCGCTCAGCCTCATGGGACTCTTTGCGACCCTATGGACTGTAGCCTACCAGCTCCGCTGTCCAAGGGATTGTTCAGGCAAGAGTACTGGAGTGGGTTGCCCTTTCCTTCTCCAGGGGATCTTCCCAACCCAAGGATCAAACCTGGGTCTCCCGCATTGCAGGCAGACTTTTTACCCTCTGAGCCACTAGGGAAGCAAGTCATCTCTAGACATCTCTAGACTGCTTATAATACCTAGTACAATACAAATGCTATGTAAATAGTTGTAAATACAATGTAAATGCTGTGTAAATAGTTGATGGTGCAGGGCAAATTCAAGTTCTGTTTTTGGAGCTTTGTGGGCTTTTTTGTTTGTTTTTTGGTAGGTTGAGTCCAAGGATTTCAGAACCCTTGAATATGGAGGACCACCTGTACTTAATTATTTTATTACAAACTATATATTACTAGACTTGATGATCATTCAAAACAACACTGCAATTGTTTTGGCTTCCTGTAGTACTTATTCTTTGTATAGTTGATTAGTTCCCTTGACATCTCTTATATACTTTGCTTAGGTCTTGTAATGTTGTAAGTCTTCTGCTGTTTGCCTATAAATGTGTGAACTTTCGATGACAGCAACCAAATAACCTGCTTCTTTTTGTCTACCTGGTGCCTGGTACAGTGTAAAATAAGGCAAGGATTTCAAAAATTTGGGATTATCCGTTAAATTAGTTAAAGGAGGCCTTTAGACTTGAGGTGACTCTTAATAGTGTATACCTCAGCAAGTCAAAATCTAAGCCTTTAAATGAATGCTTCAAGGTTACAAAATTGAAACCAAAGGGCAACCAATCACAGACAGCCAACTAGGCTTTAAGCTATAGTCAGTCAGTAATATCCTTAGTTTTGTCATTTTTCTGTACCTGATCTCCTGTCAGTGGAGCATTCCTAACCACTTAAGGTTTGGCACTGCTGAATTGGAATTGATTTCTGTGCAAATAAACTCAATATTTTTTAATATGCCTCAGTTGTGTTTTTTTAAAACAGCATTCAACTATTTAGATCCTCTCTTCTCCATAATTCCTTCTACAACCTGTTTTTAAAAAAAGCAGATTATATAACTTTTCCTAGCTTTTCTATAACCGTTTTAAAAAAAAAGCAAAACTTCAAAATGCTGCTTAAACAGAAGGCTTTGTTGATATTCCTCTTGGGTTCCTTTGACCATATTCCAGTAGAATTTTATTGTCCCTCTGAACTGTCATAGTATCATATATATATTCTGTCACACCGCTTGTTTCAAGGGTTTATAATTTTGCCTTTGTGCCTGTTTTCCAGTAGATTTGTGCATTCCTTGAGAGTAAGAGTAATTATATTATTTGCCCTGTATCTCTGATGCCTAGCACCATGCTGACTAATCTAATAGTTGGTACTCAACAGATGCTTGTTGATTGGATAAATTAATTTAATAAAATAGATTTCTCAAGTATAATTTCTTTTAGGCAAATTTCATCTGATTTCTAAGTTAGGAAGAGTAGAAAAAAGTGTGGAAGCTCACTGTGGAGCAGTGCTTGCAGGACGATGGAATTATGAAGGAACAGCATTAGTTACAGGTAAGTTATCTGCAGAAGTGACATTTAAAATGAATTTTTTAAAGAAAAATTTCCGGAGGAACAGAATGTTTTAATTTAGCAGTAGTGTCTCTCCTTGTCTAATAGCAAGTAATTAGCACAGTATTGATCTAGACTGCTATGTAATGTTATAATTCAGAGTGTCATATTAGTTTTCTTGCATGGCTAGCAGAGAGCATTCTGTCAAGAAGGTTTTGAAATAATCAAATATTGAGTAAATGTAAGTTTTAATTCTTCAAAATATTCTCATTTAAATGTGTGTGTGTGTGTGTGTGTGTGTGTGTGTGTGTGTGTTTGCGCGCGCGCACATGCACATGTTAGTTGCTCTGTTGCTTCTGACTCTTTGCGACCCCATGGACTATAACTTGCCAGCCTCCTCTGTCCATGGATTCTCCAGGCAAGAATACTGGAGTGGGTTGCCATTCCTTTCTCCAGGGGATCTTCCTGACCCAGGGATCAAACCTGGGTCTCCTGCATTGCAGGCAGATTCTTTACCATCTGAGCCATCAAAATTCAAAATTTTCTCATTTAATTTACTCCTTTCTGTCTCTCTTCCATCTCCTGCCATATCGAGCATTTCTCATCTTCACCTGTTATATTAGATATCTATTGTTCTATGACAGATATCCCCAAAGTTAGTGACTTAAGATAACATGTATTAGCTAACAGTTTCTGTGAGACAGGGAACGTTTAGCTGGGTGGTTCTGTCTCAGAATCAAGAAGTTGGATGGGGCTGCAGTCGTATGAAGCCCTATTGGGGCTGGATGGTTCCAAGATGGCTCACTCACGTGGCTGTTGGCACGAGGTCCTACTTCCTCTGTGACTCTATGACTGAGGCCTAGCAGTTCCTTACAGCGTGCACCTCTCCATAGGGCTGCTTGAATGTTCTTACAGCGTGACTGCTGGAGATTCTCCCTGGGCGAATGATCCAAGAGAGAAGGTTGGAAGCTGCAACCAGCCTTGGATGTCATACTCCATCGTTTCCACCATATTTTATTAGAAGCAAGTCACTAAGTATAGCCCAAACTGAAGGAGAGAGAAATTAAGCTTAACTTCTTAAAAGAGAGAATAACAGAGAGTTTGTAGTTATATTTGAAAACCATGACACCTGTCCCCTGGGCCTTTTGTAGGACTTTTATCAGTGAGTTGTCTCTTGTCTTGCCTGTTTTTTCAACTTCTCCTTTTCCAGTGGTTTGTTTTTTTTGTTTGTTTGTTTTCTTTTTCCCAACATGTAAATGTGTTTAGATGCTATTTATCTTGAAAATTGAGGGAAAAGAAATAAAAAACTCCTTCCTTTAATAAATAACTCTAGCTACGATTTCCTCTTTCTTTCCCTTTCAGGCAGACTGTTCAAAAGCGTAGTCTGTTACTTCACTCCATTCAGTCCCCAATTCCCTGGAATTTGGCTGTAACTCACACTGAAAGCAGTTTTCTTAGAGTGCTTCTCGGAGGGAGATGTCAGTAAAAATGAGAGCATTATTTGAATAATATACTTATAAATCTTCTAAGATTAAGGGAAAAACAATTATTGTCATGAAAGTTAGGCTACTTTGATAAAATTGTTTCAAAGTAATTTCAGGTAAATTTTTTAGTTGTGAAGCACTGATGTATAATTAGAGAAACTTGTGTCTGAATTTTAAGTGTGCATTAGTGTAGACAGAGCTGATTTTTGTATGTATATGTAATGTTTACATATATTTCCTATAGGTAAAATGTCAATTATTATTTTCTTTTTATAGTTGGAGAAGATGGACAAATAAAAATATGGTCAAAGACTGGAATGCTAAGATCAACTTTAGCTCATCAAGGTATGTATTATAAATGTCTTAACATTTTCCTATAAAAATAATCTAATGTAGTTCCTCAGATTGATTTTGGTCAGGTTCAAAACCTGAAATCTCTTACTTCTGTTTAAACTTTTTCCTCTTACTTTCATGTTTCCTGATGGGCCATGGTGACTTTTATTTGAGCCCAGAAATGTAAGAAATACTCAAGGACTTTTTCTTTGTTAGTGAATCTATAAAATAGAGTTATAGGCTAGTGATTCTTTTTAGTATAACTCTGAAGCATTATGTGCATATTCTATCTGAAATAGCATGGGGTGTCTAATAATAATAGAGTACGTTCAATCTCTGTACTTAATAATTCTAATGACTTCTTAATATTTAGCACCCTTTCTGAATTGTGTTGCACATTTGATTTCAGTACTAATGAAGGGGAACAGACACTTTCATGATCCAAAACTTGGTAAAATAAAACTGCTTACAACAGCAGCTTGGTTTTCCATACTCACTGGGAAGAAGTGCCTATAAAATCAATCCAGAAGTCAGATTAATGTTGTCTTGAGCACATATCTGCTTCAGAGAGAGATTGCCAAAAAGCTTGCAGACTGTTCTTCAGAATTATATGATAAAGTCATATTGTGAAGCATCTCCAACAACTGACTTCCAAAAATTTTCAGATTTCATTTTTTAAATTATGTTAACTCTTAGGATAGTGTTAAAATAGCTATATTTCTTTAGCTACACATTAACCAAATGTTAGCAAAAGTAACCATAAGTGATATGTAGTGATTATCTCCTGAGGTTAAGTCTTTGGTACAGATGATCTCCAAATAGAATATTTAGCAATGAGTAGAAAATTCAGAGTTCATAGAAACATTCATGAGTAAATTTCAGTTAGGAAAAAAATATCAATTTATTGTTTCTTTAGTAATAAAGGATACCTTTAGAAAATAAATTTTATTTTAAGCTAATAAGAATAGGCATTTACTTTTGGCTTTATAATTTTTGTTAGTGCTAATTATTTGGCATTCTTACCTTATGATGTCTGACTTACAAGCAACTACAGAATTCTTTTGGAGATCATTACCACCCCCTTGGAGCTGAGCCTGCAGTTATTTTAAGCTGTAGCTGCTACTGATACATACCATTTTTCCCTTTCTTTTCTTTTTTACTAAATATGTTGTCTAGAGAAGACACAGATCTTCAGAGAAATTTTGAAAGCTTATCTTATTACCATTACAATAATCTGAATTTTTGCCTGAGATTCTTTACCAGTTGTCATCCTAAGGCTCCTTTTCTTTCTTTAAATTCTTCCTAGTCATCTCCTTCCCTTTGATTACCCCTGGGGTCTACCATTTTGGACTTTCCAAAGTCTAAAGTTGAAACTTAGACTAAATTGCTTAACATAAACATTGTTAATGATAGAGGGTAGAAGACATAGTACTTTTGGTTCAGTGCTGTCATTTATCTGTATAATGGAAAACAGATTGCTGCTTATTTCACTCTTACACAGAAAATGCATTTAGAATTCCCAAACCTTCAGAGGAAGTTTGGAAGCCCAGTATATTCATGAATTAAGGACTTTTCATTCATCAGAGGTCACAGATGGCCTGTGTCCTGAATCTAGCCCATTAGCATGGTCCAGGCCCAGCATTAGAGATTAGGATATTTTACATTCTTTTATGGATCTCTTTGGTATCTTGAAAAATTGGAAGAACTGGCAACATTAAGTCTGCTTTCCAGAATAAATACAATCGGCTGGAGTTCAGTAGTGGCTGTGCCATTTTTAGTTGGATTTTAAACTTCTCTTAGTTTTCTTAGATTCCACATATAATACTTTACTCATTTATATTACATGGTAGAACACAACATAAACCTCTGAAGGGATTTGAGTTTGCAGCTCCTATTTTCAATAATATGTGTTTGTGCTCAGTTGTGTCTGACTCTTTGCGATCCCATGGACTACAGCCAGCCAGCCTCCTCTGTCCCTGGTCTTTTCCAGGCAATAATACTGGAGTGGGTTGCCATTTCCTACTCCCAATTTTCAATAATAGTGACCATAAAATTTTGATTGTTAGTATATGCCTTGCAGGGAGTGCTTACATCTTTTTAAAGTATAAATTTTTAATAGATATTAATTCACATAGTTCAGAATTTGAAGTGTAAGAAAGGGTATAAAGTTATCTCTTAAGTACTACCCTTGTCTTTCATATTACCCCTGTCTTCTGGCCACCCAGCAAGCATTCCCAGAGGCATAATGCATCCACTACAATATGCTCCTTACTTGTTTTCAGTTGAATTGTGAACTGCATTGGGTATAGTTTCATATCAGTAAGTTAAAGTCTTCAAGTTTTTTTTTTCAAAGTAAACATACCATTTTACATTCCCACTAGAAATATATGAAGGTTCCAGTGTCTCCAAATCCTCAAAACTTGTTACTGTATTTTTATTATAATCATCCTAGTGACTGTAAAGTAGTATCTCATTGTAGTTTTGGTTTGCATTTCTCTTATGACTAATGATGTTGAGCCTCTTTTCATGTACTTTATGGCTGTTTGTAGATCTTGTTTGGAGAAATATCTATTAAAATTCTTTGCACATTTTTAAATTGGGTTGTCTTTTTATTATCGAGTTGTAAGAGTTCTTTATGTATTCTGGTTAATAGACCATTGGATATATGATTTGCAACTTGAATATATGACTTCACTGTTCTGTGGGTTTCCTTTTCATTTTCTTGATGACATCTTTTGAAGCACAGAGTTTTTTTGAATATTTATTTTACTTTTGTCTGTGCCGGGTCTCTGTTGTGACACATGGGCTCTTCGTTGCTTCGTCAGGCGTTCTCTAGCTGTGCGGTATATGGGCTTCTCATCTTGGTGGCTTCTCTTTTTGCTGAGCACAGGCTCCAGGGCATGTGGACTTGATATTGTGGCCACTGGCTTAGTTGCTCCATCCTGGTCCATGTGGGACCAGGGATCGAACCCTATCCTCTGCATTGGCAGGAGGATTTTGAACTACTGGACAACCAGCGAAGTCTCTTAAGCACGAAAGTTTTGATGAAATTCAGTTTATCTATTTTTTTTTCTTTGATTGTTTATGTTTTGGTGTTATATCTAAGAAACTATTGCCAAATCCAAAATCATGGAGACTTTTATCTGTATTTTCTTATAAAAGTTTTATAGTTTTAGTGCTTACATTTAGGTCTATGATCTATTTTGAGTTAGTTTTTGTGTATAGTATTTATTTTGGAGAGGGATGGATGGTGCTTTTTTTGTTCATTCCTTCCAGATAAATGGATAAATAGGATTTTCTTAAAAGCTAAATTACATATTATGTCATATAGGATAGGTAATTTTATTATGTATTCATTGAATCACGTAATGGTATTTTACACCAGCATTCCAAATGGCTCCAATTTCCTTAACATCATATGCTATTAAATTGCTGATCATTTTTATCCTATCTGAATCTTGTTATTCTTCTTACTCAAGGTTTATGTTAATTATGAGACTAATGAGCAAAACTAAATTAGGTAGATTTTATTTAACCCATTAGTATTTCAGCTTAATAACTAGTATCTTTTTCTAGGTTAAAAATTATAAATTCACTATAGAACTGTGATTTTAATTTATGAATTTTTGGTCATTGTTGCCACCCACACTTTCCTAATAAGCATAGACTTTTCCCATTTTATTTCTGGGAAAAATCATTGAAGAAGTTAAGTTGTAATGACATTAACCCTGAAGGAAAAGTCCATAGTTATTTATAAGGTTTGTTTGATTTACTGTAGGCTACAAATTTTGAGGATAGTTATAAATGTAATCTACTGAGAGCTAAATGCTAAAGTCTCAAGTAAAATGACCAAGGCAGATGGAGGTGGGGGGCTCAGAGCCCCTTTGAGGAGAAAAACTAAATTTCATTTCAAAAATGAAATAACATAAGCCTGAATTACTCTAAGACTTGGAATTATGTAAACGATATTGAAAGCACTTTATGATTTTTTACTACATGTTCATGTTAATTGTACTTATTCCTTGATGAATAGAAAAATTCCTGAATTCATTTCTTGATAATTAGAGGCAGTCATAAAGATGGAAAAAGTCATAGTCATCCCCTTCTCCAATGCAGAAAAAGCATTAATTCTGTTTTTTAGTGGGATAGGGGTAGAATTTGACTATGTTTAAAAATGATTCTTACTGGTGCCTATCAAGAGTTATTTTTCCTTATTAGAGAAAAGTAATATGTAGGCCAAGAATAATTATAATGACGCCCTATCTTGTGTTACATTGTATATTTTAATTATAAATTAAAACTGGAAGAAATATTGTAAACCTTTAAGGACATTTCTCTTACTGTATTCAAATGGATTAAAGAGATGACAAAACATGGAAGCTCCGTATAATAAATTTAGTAAAGGAAATATAAATACTGTAACATAAGGCAGAGTGTGCTGGTTGCCTTAAGGCATTGTGGGAAGACAGGAAGGCAGAGATGAATGCTTTGAGGGGAGAGAAGGTATCAGAATACCTTCTCTGGTAAATACTGCAGCATCTTTTAACTAGACTTTGAAGGATAAAGAAATTAGGTAGGGAAAAGGGCTTGTTGACAATGCAGCAGCGCTCTGGAGGAAGTTAGATGATCAGAGGCACAGAGACAGACCAGCATAAGGCCTGGGAGTCAGGTGAGTGGGAGCAGACCCCTTGGGCCAGAGTGTAGGCTGTGTGAGGGATGCTACTGCCAGAGGGATTAAGACACAGATAGCCTCAGACATTAAATGAAGGGGGTTGGAGTTTATACTTTTTCTTTTTAAATATTTCTTTTTATTTATTTGACTGTGGTCTTGGTTGGAGAATGTGGGATCTAGTTCCTTCACCAGGAATTGAACTCAAGGGCCTCCTGCATTGGGAGCAGGGAATCCTAGCCACTGGACCACCAGGGAAGTCTAGTTGGATTTTGTTCTATAACCATATAAAAATCTTTAAAAGATGAGCAGGAGAGTAAGAGATAAAGCCTGTTTCTTTAGGTAGATTTTGTTGTTGTTTTAGTCACTCAGTCATGTCTGACTCTTGGCAACCCCATGGGCTGTAGCCTGCAAGTCTCCTCTGTCCATGGAATTTCCCAGGCAAGAATACTGGAGTGGGTTGCATTTCGTTCTCCAGGGGATCTTCTGACCCAAAGACTGAACCTGCATCCCCTGCTTGACAGGTGGATTCTTTACGACTGTGCCACCTGGGAAACTCTTTAGGAAGATTACCTTAGCAGTAGGATGTAGGATCAATTAGAGGAGGTAGAGGTTACATTGGGGTGACTGGTACAGAGGTTACTGAGGTGTTCTCTGCTAGTGTGCAGTGAGGCTTGAACAGAGGTGGTGATGAGAGTGGTTGGAAAAAGTGCGTAGTTCTCAGCGACTGAGAGGAATGAATCACCCTGTAAGAGGTGAAGAATTCAGAGGAAGAATGAATGAGGGAATACATGGGGAGGGATAATATACAAATATGTAGAGTTTGAAGTTTTGGCATGTCTTTGGGGTAGATGGAAATTTGTTAGAACTCAGAAGTAAAGGCTGAAATATTAATGTGAGAGTCTGCCTCAGAAAGGTGAAAGGTGAAGCTATGGAGGAAGCTGAGATCCTCAAGGGAGAGGTGACTGAGGATAGAAAGTAAAGAAACACATGCCTTCATTTTAGCTTTTTTTCTCTATACTGACCTGGCGACATACACAGCCAAAAAGTTGTTTGTTTTTTATTTTGGGGAATATATTCCACTTGATGTTACTTATTTTTTAGTACATGTCTCTACAAATAGAATGAAAGGGAGATAATTCTTTGTTTTTGAACTCTTAATGATTTGCCACCAAAAAAATTGAAAAGCTTCCTGACAAATATTGCAGCATATTTTAACTAGGTTTTAAAGGATAAAGTGCCTACTCCCATGAGCAACACAATAACAAATGGTTGCTTATTTCATTACAAAGTAGTAGTAGTGGTTACTAATAGGTAGTGCTTGTATAGTGCTTATATAGTGGTTACTAATAGGTAGTGCTTGTGTAGTGCCAAACTCTTCTCTGCCTTCTTACATTCACTCGGTGCAGACCTACACTGCATTCAACACAAAGGCAGCTAATGCTTCATGGTAATAGTGAAGAGTTTGTTTCAAAAGCATTCTGAAAAACATGCAAAAACAGCATTTTAGGGGATACCTTTAGTATGAATGTGAAAAACATGGTATGTTTGACTATGTACTTCCTTAAAACAATTGAAATACATTTTTGTCTCCTGTGGTTTAAAATGCCTTCAACAGGTTGAAAGAATTTAGATAATTTGTTTTACAGAGAGATAAGGGTCTGACATTTAACACAACCCCAGGTGCGTGTGGTTTCTTAAAAAATGTCAAAAAGATCACATGATCTTAGTGTACAAAGTCAGAAAAACAAGATCTTTTTGGGTGTCTTAACTGAAATGGAGCATAAATAAAAATTCCCAGTATAAAAAGCAAGAAATCAATTATTTCAAAACTATTTACGTTTTTTGTCCATTTTTGTTAAAGATGAAATTAATAACATCTCATTACATGATTTGCTAAATTTTTTGTTGTAAAGTTTTTTAACCTGAAGGCTATTATTTTCATACTGACTTTGCAAGGTGAAGTGTAGCTTTAATAAATATTTTTTAAAAACATTTAAAAATATTAGAGATTTGTTTAAATGCTAGTGAGATGGATTTTTTATAATAGAAACCATTGTTTTCATTATGAAGCTAATTCATCCACATTCAATAATCTTCTCCAGAACCACCTAAATCAAAGTTGTATAGCAATAGACATTCATATATATAGGAATTTCACACAACATTTTATTCTAAATGTAAAGAATGAATATAAAGATGCATTCTCTTAGTTCTTGATGTTATATACATTTTGAATATTGCTGATTAGGAAGCTGTAACTAATAAGGCAGCTATTGATCTTATTTAGGATTGCTTATTTATCATAAAAAATTCCTTGTTTGTTTTTGGATTGAAGGAATGTGGTTAAAAACCACATATTTTAACAAAGGAATTGTTTAAATTTTCCTTTATAAGTTTATTTTGTTTTATTCTTTAAGTTACTATACCTGTGTCTTTGACAGTATTATTGTTTAAAAAATTATCTTATAAGCAGGAAATGAATGATCTCCACATCCCAACATGGGAGGTAAGTATTCTGAAGATTTATAAGGTTTATAAACAAGGAAATGGTGACACAGCTGACTTAATGGAGCCACAGATTCAATGTGAAAGAGGCCAAAGAGTCCCTAACTCTTCATCCTATACCCCAAACCATGTCTTTTACCACAACTAAAGGGCTAGAGTCACATCCTGTATAACTCAATGGGAGTTGTATTTACTGAATTATTTCCTTGGGGGTAGATGTTTGTCATAGTTTTGTATACACTGAGGAAAGTGTAATTTTACTGAGTGTATTCATGAAGCTTTGATAATTGATAATTAAAATATATAAATTTACTTTTTTGCACAATAATTACAACTATAATAATGGAATAAAAAGGAACCTGTAATTTACTCCCTCATTTCCTTACAGTGCTTACCAAGAATCACATTTGGAATATATGAAATTTTGATTTACATTTTCTGGAGAGTTTATTAGAGTTGAACTCTGTTCATTTGGAGATTTACTTTGAAGCCCAGGTCAGCTCCTGGCTACTCCCAGATAATGTTCCAAGAGAATGTAGTTACTAAGAATAGAAGAAGTACCTTCTGAGGTGAGCCATCTCATTAGCCATCTGTAGGTTCCTCTGAATCAAAACAATCCTAGTTGTCACCAACTGACCAGGAAATTTAGACCCAGTATAATATCTAACCTATACCATGGAAGGAATGCTTATGGAGTTTTTTGGACTAGGTCTAAATCAGATTTTCTAAGTCCTCTCAGTCTGGTTCCCATCACTTCATGGCAAATAGAAGGGGGAAAAGTAGGAACAGTGACATATTTTATTTTCTTGGGCTCCAAAATCACTGCAGATGGTGACTGCAGCCATGAAATTAAAAAAGATACTTGCTCCTTGGAAGGAAAGCTGTGGCAGACCTAGATAGGGTATTAAAAAGCAGAGACAACACTTTGCTGACAAAGGTCCATATAGCCAAAGCTATGGTTTTTCCAGTAGTTATGTACGGATGTGAGAGTTGAACCATAAAGAAGGCTGAGTGCGAAAGAATTGATGCTTTTGAACTGTGGTGTTGGAGAAGACTCTTGAGAGTCCCTTGGACAGTAAGGAGATCAAACTAGTCAGTCCTAAAGGAAATTAACCTTGAATATTTTTTGGAAGGACTGATGCTGATGCTGAAGCTCCAATACTTTGGCCACCTGGTGCAAAGAGCTGACTCATTGGAAAGGACCCTGATGCTGGGAAAGACTGAAGGCAGGAGGAGAAGGGGATGACACAGAATGAGATGGTTGGATGGCATTACCGACTCAATGGCCATGAATCTGAGTAAACTCCCAGAGATAGTGATGGACAGGGAAGCCTGGCAGTCCGTGGAGTTGCAGAGTCAGACGTGACTTAGCAAAGCCCTATAAAGCACTGAGTGTTGTTTTAGTTGCCAAGTCTTCTGTGACCCCATGGGCTATTGGCTCCTCTGTCCATGGGATTTCCCAGGCATGAGTACTGGAGTGGGTTGCCATTTCCTTCTCCAGGGAATCTTCCTGACCCAGGGATCAAACCCAAGTCTCCTGCATCTTATACATTGGCAGGCAGATTCTTTACCACTGTGCCACCTGGGAAACCCAATTACAGCACTTTTCTTACTGAAATTTACTCCCGTTGATTGCTGATTGCTCCCTGTTGATTCAATCTGTTGGGTTTTCCATTTCAATAAACACATCTTACTGATTGCTCATAAATCCTTAGATTTAGATTTCATTTTACTGTGAATGTAAATTCCTGAAGGATTTATTCACTCATTCACATAAAGTTAGCCTGACTTAGGAATCCTAGACAATTTTTAAAGGCTTGATTTTATAAATATAAATGGGTTAATATTTTATAGGTTAATTTTATAACCTTGATTCACTTCCCTAATGAATAAATTCTACTGAATAGGTAACTGGGTCAGACAGTGGATTACAGATAATTCAATGCTCTCAGTTGATATGATATTCATTTTTTAAAAGATAGGCTCAAGCAAAGCATAGTCTTCCAGAAGATATCAGGTAATCTGCAAAGTAATTGAATTAAAAAACACTTAAATCTTCTCTCTAGGATTCCTATCCTAGGAATCACTAAATTCCTGCTCTAGGAAATTGAAAACAGTATGAAATTTAATGTTTGTAGTATGGTGGGTAAATAAAATTTGTACCTTTCCTATGGAAGTGGAGTCAACTTTATCCTGGCAATACTTTAGCCTAACTTCCAGGCCAAAGCCACACTTGATAGACAGCAAAACTTTCCCTACCCTCATATTTACTTTGCCTTTTATGTTTCAGTATCAGGCTATATACTCTGGTTTGGATAGGCCATTGAATAAGGAGGAAATGAAATGATACCTCAAATTGATTTTTTGACTTTCCTAACAATCTCCGTTTTATAAAGCAAGATAATTTTTTTTTTTTTTTCCCTTTTTACAGGAACACCAGTGTATTCGGTAGCATGGGGCCCTGATTCGGAAAAGGTTCTTTACACAGCAGGCAAGCAGCTGATCATTAAACCACTTCAACCAAATGCTAAAATTTTACAGGTACTTCTCAGGCATTTGTAAATTGTTATCAGGATCTGCCAGACTGCTCAGTAAGAGGTCACTTTCTTAGGAGTCCCTTTCTTCTGGGTGGTCTTGTTATAGTCGAGGCTTTTAAGTATGTGGTTTTATCAGCCTTTACTATAGAACAGGGAATACCTGTTGATGTTTCCAACAAGGTTCACTTTGCTCTTATTCCAACTCTCATTATACCAGTAAATCATAAATATGTTTACATGATTTGGCACAAAATTCAAATTAGCACAGTCAGCCTCACATGTATAGATTTGAGACAGGATGGGACTAAATCGTAAAACTTTAAGAACTTGTTTAGACTGTTTTTTATCATCTCTAGTGTCTTCTTCCCCCTCCTCCCCATTGTCTGTTCAGTACCCTTGAACTTTCTCTGAGACCCTAGAATTCTTTTAGTATTTATTTAAAGTGGGTTGGGGGTAGTCAATGTAATGCTTAGAACAAATTGGGTATATATAATTTTACCAGTTACAGGGAAGCAGAACAATAGTGGCAGTTAAGACAGGTCAGGGTAGGACAAATTAATGGAAAACCTTTAAGCCTATCTCAGATTTTGATGTTTGATTTCAGTGTGAAGAGGCAGAATCATTTTCTTCATATTTTGATAGTAACACAGTATAGTATAGGTAATAGAAATATAGGTTTTTGAGTTAGTCACCTAGGTTCAAATGTTTATTACTTATATGTAACTTTAGGCAAATTATAAAATATCTCAGAGCTTAAGCTTTCTCATCTCTTACATGTGATCCTAATACCTAATTGATAGGATTGTTGTGAGGATTAAATGAGTTAAATTACAAAGTACGTAGGACATGCATATAATAAAAATATTGAGTGTACACAATAAAGAGCAGTTGTTATTATTGATGTTATGGTGTTATTATATCATCTGTAACTTTTATTCAGCCGCTAATAAATTAGAGCCAAGGAGGCCAGTTAATAGGTCAGGGATTTGGTGCTGGAGATTCACTGGCTACGGAAGGGATAAAAGTGTTTTAAGAAGAAGCATCAGGGTTTTTAGTTTGTTTTTTGCCATGCTGTGTGGCTTCCAGGATCTTAGTTCCTGGACCAGGGATTGAACCTTAGTTCCTGGGTTCCTGGCAGTGTAAGCTCAGAGTCCTAACTACTGGACTACCAGGGAATTCCCAAGAAGCATCGTGTTTAACCGTTCAGTAGGTAGAGAATTTGGAGAGTAAGGATATAGAAATGACTTTGAGGTTACATATTAGTCGCTTCTGTGTAGAATTATGCTATACATATTCCATACAGTCATCGTGTATTTACGTTTTTGCTGCATGCGGAACACTCTGCTAAGAACTGTGAAACAACAGAAGGGAAAGAAGCTAGGGAAGAGGACTGGTTCTTCCTGCCTTTAGTCAAAGTCCTTCCATACCACCTATACCCTGAAAATGTTCTTTGAAATCATACAGCAAAAGCAGGCCCAATGAATCTTTTAATTTATAAATATATGATTTGTTTGTGCTGTGCTGTGCTTAGTCACTCAGTTGTGTCCAACTCTTTGCAATCCTATGGCCTGTAGCCTGCCAGGCACCTCTGTCCATGGGGATTCTTCAGGCAAGAATACTGGAATGGGTTGCCATGCCCTCCTCCAGGGGATCTTCCCAACCCAAGGATTGAACCCAGGTCTCTCGAATTGCAGGCAGATTCTTTACCGTCTGAGCCACCAAGGAAGCCCATGATTTGTTCCGACACCTGTAATTTAGCATATATAAATTAAACTCGGGAAGATGATCATGTCACCATTGATAAAGTTCTGGTTTTGTGGCTCAGTGAAACCTTTGACTCAGGAAATAGTGGAGGGAAAAATTCAGCTAGAGTGAAGGAGTTAAAGGAGTTAAATAGAATTTGTAATTTAATGCAAATCTTCTATTCCTTTTGGAAAATTAAAGATCCAGCAGTTTCTCCTTGGGTATAAATATATATTCAACTTTAGATTGTTCACAAAAAAGAATGCTTACTTAATTCTTGCTTGTAGAATACAGTTCAAAAGTGTACACCTCATTTCCTTTAAGAGCTTTAGGGACTCTTCTAGAGGCCCAGAACTTGGTTTCACAGTGAAGAAACTTCTGTTTATTTAGTCAATCAGTGATAATGTGATGCATACTTACTATATCTCAGGCACTCTGTTGAGTATAAGCCTTGTACTATAAGATATTCAAAGTGAAACAGAACATAGTTTCTGGTTTCAAGGAGCTCATGGTTGAAAGGAATTTCACAAAATGCCTAATACCTTAAAAAATAATTGAAAACTATGCATTATGTATAATGTGTAAATATATGTACTGTATAAGTGATATCCTAAATTACAAGGAAAATTTAAACCGTATTTTGTTCCTAACATTTAAATATGAAAATTTTATTTTTTAACTTTAAAATAAAACTCTTTGAGAATATCTGCATGTGTGTATTTTTATATATCTATGTTTGTATATTGAAATTTTTATCTTAGCAGTTTATTTCAGGACAGTGGCTTAATTTAAAATAACTTGTGAAAATTATTGCTTTCAAAACATTTGTTTTTGACAGTGTATATTTTTATGTATTTTGAATAAAGCAAGTTATGAATTATTGCTTATTCTTGGGGCTTGCTGCTGCTGCTTATTTGACCCTAATTTGATGTGTTTTTTTTTTTTATTCCATATACATGAAGAACAATAGATTGGGAAGGATCTATAGAATGAAAATCCTTGAAATCAGTCACTCTTTGATGCAAACTTAGTTGACTCAGACATTAAAACATACCTTATAGTCTTCAAGAAAAATTCTTTTTCAGTTATATTATTCAAATATAGTGAAAGATTAATGGCTTTTAATTACATGTGTGGTAATAGCTAAATGAGCACATAAATTATATTTAAGAGTGATAAGACATCCATATTTACTTTCTAGATTGTCCAATTTTGGGGTGACTTATGTAGATATATACACAAATATGTATGTATTCTGTATATGTATAGAATATATATTTCTGTAGAAAGCCTCTTTTTTTATATAGTAAATACAGCAGAAGTTTCTCAGAGTAGTTAGTGTCTATTCTAAGGACATAAAGGTAAAGAGAATGAATCTTAGGGGAATGAACAGGAGAGAATAAAGAGAGTAATAAAGAGGATGTCCATGTAGTAGAAGATTTTTTAAAAAAAGAAAAGAATTAGCAAACAAAAATGAAAGCAGTATCAATAACAGCATCAGCTGTGCAAAGGGAGAAAAACTTGGATTTAACCAAGTTTTGGAGTACATAACATATGTTCATATTCATTCCATTATCATCACACAAACTTCAAGCTTGTAACAGTTCAACAGCAAGTGATTTTCCATCTGGGGTCCAGGCTATTGAGGAGACTTATAAGGATGTAAGTTATATAGTGGATGTCATAGCGCAAGGTGCTTTTCATTAGTTTAAATCAGAAATGAAACAAACAAATAGCTTGTGCATAATGGCTGTGAAAGGAAGATAGGAGTTTTCTCAAAGAAGACTAGAGAACACTAGAAAGAGGCTGAAAAAAAAAAGTCTTAGAAAGTTTTCAGTGCCCTTGCAGTTATAATTTATATCTTATTTTTTCTCCTAGTGGAAGGCTCATGATGGCATTATTTTAAAAGTGGATTGGAACTCTGTCAATGATTTGATTTTATCTGCTGGCGAAGACTGTAAATATAAGGTATGTTTGAATTTATCAACTGGTTGAAAGAATCTAATTTTGGTGAAAAGTATTTAGCATATACGAATATTCTTTAAGTCCTTTACTTTAGCCATATCTTTTAATCTAACAATTTAGGAAATTGTTATTTTATAATTTTCAGTGGTATTTTGAAGTGTTGCCTTTCTCCTTGGCCTATTTCATTGACCTATAAAATTTGATTTAATGAGTAGTAACATGAATACAATGCCTTGTTTTAGTGACTATTTAAATCAATTTAAGGTTTAAAAAGTCAACCATACTGGTTTATTAAACGTTAATCAACTCCAGACAAAAATAATTTGTGAGGAAGAATAAGATTTATGGTAAATATAGTTGGAAAAAATTTGGCTCAAATAAATATTTTCAGGGAAAGTTGATAGAGCACTTACTGAACAAAAAAATTTAAGCAAAAAACAGAATATCTCAAAACGTTATTATTAAATTTAAAAGGACTACGGTGGGTAGGTTTTAGAATTAATTAAAGACTTAGTAAAATCCAAAATTATCACAATGTTACTGTAACTTTTTCTTTGAAATATTTAGGTTTCTAGGAATACAGCTCCCCCCCCACCCCGAGCCCCCCAACCTTTGTAGATAGTAAAGACATGTAATTGCTAATATTATAAAGTGATGATTTCTAAATCTTTACTTGATATTTTATTGGAAGGCAGACTTGTTTGTAATAATTTGGTGACTGCTATAAAAGATTTTTTAAATTTACTTTTGTAGGTATGGGATAGTTACGGCCGCCCTCTCTACAGTTCTCAACCTCATGAGCATCCTATTACCTCAGTAGCCTGGGCTCCAGATGGAGAATTATTTGCTGTTGGATCATTTCATACTTTACGCTTGTGCGATAAAACTGGGGTAAGTCTTTGTGGTGAGCAATCACAGATGTGCTGTCATAAATGTGATAATGCACAACACACCTAGTTTTTAGTCTTTAAAAAACATTTTTAGTGATGCATTTGACTGCATCTTTCTGATTTGTCTTCTTAATATATTGGTTCAATCAATTTCAGATTTATGGGACCATCCAAGCTCTTTAAGTTCAGTTTGAAGACTGAGTATTTTCTCTACTATCGTCTTTCTGAAAATACTTATTTTAAGCATATTTGTGAAAGATAGTAAAGTGTTAAAATTTATACCCAATCAACATAGAGAGTTGAGTTTTGAACTTTTTTTTTAAACTGTCAATATGCTTCATACAAAAATTTTGGTTGCATATTTTTGGTAAAGAATTGGTAGTAAATTTTTTAAATGGTCATTTTAATACCAAAGATTTCATATTTGAATGCAGGTATGATTTTTCTCTCATAAGAGAGTATGCCCTGTATACAAATTCTGTTTAAAACATAGGCAAACAACCCAGCTCAGCAGCGTTTACCATTCTACTTAGAGGATGAATTGTTTATCAACGTGCTCCCAAGGCAGCGGGATTATATGAGAGACTATTCCATATTGTTCCTGACTGTGAGAAAATCATAATTTTTCTGTGGCTTATTTTCCTCAAATGTAAAACAAAACAGTTAATTTAGAATTCTTAGAGCTTTATAAACACAAAAAGCATAAATATGAATTTGCTTTTTTCTGATTTGGGTACCTAAAAATCTAAATATAATTCTCTATTCCTAGAAGCACAGAACTTTACTTCTGTTTGACAGATGTTCTCTAGATGTGCATTGTTAATTTTATGATGTTGTCTTAGTTTCAGGTGTATAGCAAAGTGAATCAGTTATATAGATACACATATCCACTCTTTTTAAGTTTCTTTTCCCATACAAGTCATTACAGAGTATTGAGTAGAGTTCTTGATAGAACACATTTAACAGTGGTTGTTCTTGGAGTTTGAAGTAGTAGGTGATGTTTTTTGAAAATTGCATTTTCTAAAATTTTCAAATAAAGATATGCTTTGTATAACTTTTGAAGAGGGGAACAAAGCTAGATTTATTTTTTAATTTTAATTTGCTTGCAGAATTCATTGGGTTCTCTAATCATGTAATTCAGCTTTCTTTCCTTTTTTAAAAAACATTGATTTTTGGAGCTATTTAATTTGTATGTATACGTGATAAAAGATGGAAAATTATTTTTAAGGTGACAGACATAGAACATATATATCTTTATTGGAAGATAATTCTGTTCATTGAGATATAAGTGCTATAAGCATTTTGGGTCAAAACAAAATTACCTGGGGACTTCCTGGTAATCCAGTGGTTAAAATGCCATGCTTCCAATGCAGGGGGCATGGGTTCAAACCCTGGTCAGGGAATTAAGATCCCACATAATGTGTGGCCAATAAATAAATAAAATTAAAAAACAAACAAAAACCCTCAAAACTAAATTACCTGTATAAGTACTTCCTGTATATCTTTTTTAAAAATGCCAAACAAATATTGTCCCTTTGGAGTTTACTTTCTTATTGATAAGATGGGTATTAAATGATTAATTACCCACTCAGTTATTTAATTACAGTTGTAATAAATTTTACAAGAAGGTACAGGCTTCTCCTAGTGATGAAAACTAATATCTTTGGGGGGTCAAGGCAAGTTCGTGTGGTGAAAGGTAAGAAGGGCAATACTTATTGAGATTCTTCACCTTTTTCACTTACCAAGTAAGTGGTGTCAAGTTAGAGCCTAAAATTTAAGTCAGTGGGTGCTGAATACTTTTCTCACACAGTTATTTATCTCTTGAAAAAACCTTACTAAAGTTTTTTTTAAGAAGTACATATTCTCATCAGCCTGAAAATGTCACTCTTAAATGTAGCTCCTTGTGTTTTTTTTTCCTCGTAACCTTGCAACTTCAGTTCAATAGCTCAGTCATGTCCGACTCTTTGCGACCCCATGGACTGCACCACTCTAGGCCTCCCTGTCCATCACCACCTCCCGGAGTTTACTTAAACTCATGTCCATTGAGTTGGTGATGCCATCGAACTATCTCATCCTCTGTCATCCCCTTCTCCCCCTGCCTTCAATCTTTCCCAGCATGAGGGTCTTTTTATATGAGTCAGAGCTTCACGTCAGGTGGCCAAAGTATTGGAGTTGCAGCTTCAACATCAGTCCTTCCAATGAATATTGAGGACTGATCTCCTTTAGGATGGACTGATTGGATCTCCTTGCCGTCCAAGGGACCCTCAAGAGTCTTCTCCAACACCACAGTTCAAAAGCATCAACTCTTTGGTGCTTAGCTTTCTTTGTAGTCCAACTCTCACATCCATACATGACTACTGGAAAAAGCATATCCTTGACTAGACAGACCTTTGTTGACAAAGTAATGTCTCTGCTTTTTAATATGCTGTCTAGGTTGGTCATGATTTTTCTTCCAAGGAGTGTCTTTTAATTTCATGGCTGCAGTCACCATCTGTGGTGATTTTGGAGCCTCCAAAAATAAAGTCTGTCACTATTTCCACTGTTTCCCCATCTATTTGCCATGAAGTGATGGGACCGAATGCCATGATCTTAATTTTCTGAATGTTGAGCTTTAAGCCAACTTTTTCACTCTCCTCTTTTACTTTCATCAAGAGGCTCTCTAGCCTTCCCCTTCTGCAGGGGATCTTCCCAATCCAGGGATCAAACCCAGGTCTCCTGCATTGCAGGCATATTATTTACCAGCTGAGCCACAAGGGAAGCCCAAGAATACTGGAGTGGGTAGCCTATCTCTTCTCCAGTGGATCTTCCCGACCAGGAATTGAACTGGGGTCTCCTGCATTGCAGGCAGATTCTTTACCAACTGAGCTATCAGGGAAGCCCAACCTGCAACTTAAAGTTGCATACCTAATAGTAGTAATCATTTATCCAGGGCCAGATTCTGTGGAAGAATGTCAGTGTTAGAGATTATAAAAATCTGAGGAAGGATATGTATCCTAGCATTTGCTACAATTGTATTATTTCTATTTTGAGAGCTGTTTTGAGAGCTCTTCACAAATTTTTAGTTGAGTGCAGTTTTCGTAATCAACGTTTTCTTAAAAATTCTTTTTAGGTTTTCTTGGAGAAATTAGATAGTAATTTTATAATATAAGCTTTAAAGTGTGATGTTGATATAAACTTTCTGGTTATCTGTGAAATAATAAGCCAAGAAAAATGTGGTTTTTGTAAACATTTTCTTTTAATGTTTTTCAAGAAATATTTGTAATGGGGAGAAAAAAGATCAAATGCTCAAATTGTAGGTTTTGGTTTGAATGTATTCCTTAGCATGCATGTATGTAACCAAACTGATGAAAGAAATATTTGAAAAAGCAGAAATTTTTGTATTTTTGTCTGGGTACATCACTGCAACTCAGTTGTTATATAGTAAATCTAATATTCTCACTAACTTTCATCATAAGATTAGAATTTTTTAGAAAAGACTCTCACTAAGCTGATATGAAACTCTGGTTCCTATTTACATCTTCTGTTTAGGAAGGCAAGTTAACCTATATTGGTTCAGAACTCACGTCCTGGCTAACTTTTACAGACTGTGGTTCAAATATAATTTTCAAAGTCATTGCAGCACTATTCTGGTTTGCCCTACTTGTTTTCAACCCAGAGGCAAACCTGAGACCTTAGTGTAAGTGGTATACCACAGTGCAGTTAGTGTCATGGTTTTACTGTGTTGATTCAAGTCAGTTGCATGTATAGGCTGCTTGATGGTGTGTTCCAAGGGCTTGATAGTAGTAGGTTAGTCGCTCAGCTGTGTCCAACTCTTTGCAGCCCCATGAACTGTAACCTGCCAGGCTCCTCTGTCCATGGGATTCTCCAGGCAAGAATACTGGAGTGGGTTGCCATTCCCTTCTCCAGAGGAGCTTCTCAATCCAAAGATCAAAGCCGGCTCTCCTGCATTGTAGGCAGATTCTTTACCATCTAAGCTACAGGGAAGGGCCTTGTACCAGTCTCTAACTTCTTCCACTCCAGATCCTACCCCAGATTGTGCATAGAGGGAGTTATATGTTGCCTCTTTGCTGTCATTAGTGTAAATCAGAGATGGTAGACCAGGACCCCACTGGACAGCCATCACAGTACTTGTTAGAGATGGCCTCTGCTTCGGTATTACAGGGCCGGGGTGGTCTGAGAGGCTCTAGTTTGCAGACTCTACAGTACCTGGTGGGGAGGAGAAAGGTGCTCCCTCTGCTCACTGGAGTGCAGAGCAGGAATGTTCCACAGGGCTCAATGCCACTGTCTCCACAACATGCAGTACCATGACTTCTTTCATTGTGTTTGGAGAAGGGTTGTTATGTCCAAAGAGTTCCGTCTTGCATTGCATCCCGCTCCGCAGCCCCTTGACCAGAGAATAAGCAGTACTTAGTGCTTGTTTTGTCCCATATACTACTTAGAGTTAATATAATGCCATTTCATATAAAATATAAGAACCTCGCATGCATGTTGTTCCATTGACCCACCTCTCCTCTATAGTTGTATCACGTATCACACTAAGTTATAATTTTTATTTTTAAAAGCTATTCATTTTAAAGAAATTAAGAGAGAGAGGAAAGAAAGAAACGTTTAGCATTTCTAGTGCTCTTCATTTCTTCCTGAAGAACCTAATGTCCAGTCAATATAATTTTTCTTCAACCTAAAAACCTTCCTTTAGGCTTATCTCATAGTGCATAGGACTTCCTGGTGGCTCAGATGGTAAAGAATCAACCCACAATTCAGGAGACCTGGGTTCGATCCCTGGGTTGGGAAGATCCATGGAAGAGGGCATAGCAACCCACTCCAGTATTCTTGCCTGGAGAATCCCATGGACAGAGGAGCCTGGCAGGCTGCAGTCCATGGGATCGCAAAGAGTCAGACACGACCAAGCGACTAAACACACACACAACACAGCACATAGTAACTGCTGGTGATGAATTTTCTTTTTGTTTTTCTGAAAATGTTTTTATATTTCTCTTCACTAGATTTATAATTCTGGGCTGACAGAGTTTTTTTATCCTTTCTTTCAGTGCTTTAAAGATATTGTTCCACTCCCTTTTGGTCTGTGTTATTTTTGAGGAGAAACAGGTGACGGTTGCTATCATTGCTCTCCTGGGTGTAAGGTGGCCTTTACTTCTGGCTCGTTTGTGGATACTCAGTCTGTCTTTGCTTTCCAACAGTTTGATAGGGTATGACTTTCTTGGTATTTGTCATGTTTGGGATTCTCTATACTTCTTGAATATGTAAATTTATGATTTCATTGAATAGGGACATTTTGGCCATTATTTTTTTCAAATTTTGTGCCGCATTCTGTTTCCTTCCCTGCTGGAGGTGCAATTAAAAATTTTTTAGACGCTTGCTTTTTTAAAAATCAGGTCGGTAAGGCTCTGTTCGTATTACTTCCATCATTTTTCCCTCTCACTTCTAGAAATTTATCTGAAGAGATCGTTGAACATGTACACAATGATGTATGCATAATGATCTCATCACAGTATCATAATAGTAAAAATCAGAAATAAGTTGTGTCCACAAGTGAGAATCTGATTAGGTTATTATTCTGTATACCCAAAATGGAATATCCTCAATTCATTAAAAGTGGGGAAGAGGGATTATATTTAATAACCTGGAAAGCTATATATGGTAATTTATTTAGTAAAAAAAAAACAGATTTTATTTTGTGATCTCACTTACATAAATTGTATACCAACATCAAAAACTTATAGCAACCAGGAGTAATGCTTAATGAAAAAAAGAACAAGGATGCTGAATTTTGGTAAGAAAGCACTGTGGCATTTTTTTGTTTGCCTGCCTGCCATCTGCCATTCCTCGCTTGGCAGCGGCCTTGAGAACAGAAGCCTGTGTTCTCGTATAGCTTGTTGGTGTCAGTATGGTTTGTTGTTGTTGTTCAGTTACTAAGTTGTGTCCGACTCTTTGTGACCCCATTCAGTACACCAGGCTTCCCTGTCCTTCACTGTCTCCTATAGTTTGCTCAAATTCATGTCTGTTCAGTTGGTGGTGCTATCTAACAGTCTCGTCCTCTGGTGCCCTGTCTCCTTTTGCGTTCAGTCTTTCCCAGCATCAGGGTCTTTTCCAATGAGTTGACTCTTCCCATCAGGTGGCCAAAGTATTAGAGCTTCAGCTTTAGCATCAGTCCTTCCGATGAATATTCAGGACCGATTTCCTTTAGAATTGAATGGTTTGATCTCCTTGCAGTCCAAGACTCTCAAGAGTCTTCTCCAGCTCCACAATTCGAAAGCATCAATTGTTCAGTGCTCAGCCTTCTTTATGGTCCAACTCTCACACTCATACATAACTGCTGGAGAAACCATAGCAATGACTATACCGAATTTTGTTGGCAAAGTGATGTCTTTGCTTTATGATATGCTGTCTAGCTTTGTCTTAGCTTTCCTTCTAAGGAGGACCATGTCCTTAAAAAATTATAGTTGTACTTTTTGACCCTTTTGGTGGTTCCCCTGAGAGACCAGCATAAGGGCTTGTCTTTGTTTTACCTTCCTGGGAAATCTCTCAGAGCTGGAAAGGCTACCCGTATGGCATCTGTTGAAAGCATGTGAAGACATACTATGCACAACCACTTGGAACAAGGGTTGGTGAATGGGGCAAACAGCAGATAGACCAAAAAAACCTGGGAAGGAAGAGGCTGAGACAGAAAATAGATGGAAAAATAAGGGCATTGGAGAGCTGTCACGTGTACTGAGATATCAGTGTTCAACACACGTGCTCATGGCTAGACACACAAGACTTTAGAGGTGTGTCATTGGCAGGCTTTTAAGCTTTGCACACGTAGGAGGTGAAGGCTTAGGCAAAATTATAGGTGGCCTGGCTAAGTGTTGAAGCAGTGCCTCAGCTCAGAGCCGATTGGGAAAGAATGGGAGAGTATTTTTTTCTTTCTCTTTGGCTTTGTCAGGTCACTGGCTGATCACTGAGATAACAGAATGGATACTTCAGTGCCTGTACATAAAGGGAGTACAATCTTTGCAAAGATAAATTGGAAAAATCACTAAATGAACAGGTGACTACTGTCCTCAAAAAGCAGCAGCAGCAAGCCCTGGGGAGGGAGGAAGAATTTGATTTCCAGAGTTTACCACATTTTAATATTCAAAAAGGTCCACTTTTTAACAAAAAAATGCAAAGTACACAAAATATGGCCCTTTCATAGGAAAAAAAGAAATAGAAACTGTTCCTCCAGAAGCCCGTTGTTGGACTTATTAGACAGACTTTAAATGAGGTCTTACAGATATTATAAAAAAAAAAGAACCAAATAAAAATCTTTAACTTAAAAAAAAAAAGAGCAAAGAATAAAAGAAGTGCATTGTAAATGCTCCCATAAATCCCAAGTATATTCAATTTCTTCAGTAATGGGTATCATGCAGATAATTACAATGTAATGCTATTTCCTGTTCATCAGAAAATGGTGGAAATGGGCCTCTGTCCCTACAACTTTCCTCAAGTATAACTTGGCAGAGTCTATCAAGATCCTCAAAGTCTTTGACACAGCTATTATACTTTCAAGGAAGTTTAAAAACACATTGCATATTTATTTGTTCATTTATTTTCAATATAGCTGAAAGCAAAGAGGAGCTAAAGAGCCTCTTGATGAAGGTGAAAGAGGAGAGTGAAAAAGCTGGCTTAAAACTCAACATTCAAAAATCGAAGATCATGGCATCTGGTCCCATCACTTCATGGCATATAGATGGGGAAACAATCGAAACAGTGACAGACTTTATTTTCTTGGGCTCCAAAATCACTGCAGATGGTGACTGAAGTCATGAAATTAAAAGACGCTTGCTCCTTGAAAGAAAAACTATGACAAACCTAGACAGCGTATTAAAAAGCAGACACATTACTTTGCCGACAAAGGTCTATGTAGTCAATGTGAAAGTGAAAGTCACTCAGTCGTGTCTGACTCTGCGACCCCATGGACTGTATAGTCCATGGACTTCTCCATGCCACAATACTAGAGTGGGTAGCCTTTCCCTTCTCCAGGAGATTTTCCCAACTCAGGGATTGAACTCAGGTCTCCTGCATTGCAGGTGGATTCTTTACCTGCTGAGCCACAGGGAAGCCCAAAAATACTGGAGCGGGTAGCCTATCCCTTCTCCAGTGGATTTTCCCGACCCAGGAATCAACTCAGGGTCTCCTGCATTGCAGGCGGATTCTTTACCAACTGAGCTATCAGAGGAGCCCCTGTATAGTCAAAGCTATGGCTTTTCCAGTAGTCATGTATGGATGTGAGAATTGGATCACAGAGAAGGCTGAACACTGAAGAATTGATGCTTTTGAAATGTGGTGTTGGGACTCTTGAGAGTCCCTTGGACTGCAAGGAGATGAAACCAGTCCATCCTAAAGGAGATCAGTCCTGAATATTCATTGGAAGGCCTGTTGCTGAAGCTGAAAAGTTCCAATACTTGGCCACCTGATGTGAAGAGTCAACTCATTAGAAAACTCCTTGATGCTGGGAAAGATTGAAGGCAGGAGGAAAAGGGGACGACAGAGGACGAGATGGTTGGATAGCATCACCGACTCAATGGACATGAGTTTCAGCAAGCTCTGGGAGATGGTGAAGGACAGGGAAGCCTGGTGTGGTGCAGTCTATGGGGCCACAAAGAGTCAGACATGACTGAGTGACTGAACAACAACAACAAAATTTACATATTCATTAATTCCTTTGCAAATATTTGTTGTCTATTACGTGTCAGGCACTTGCCCTCGGTGTTAAAGAAAAAGCAGCAAACAAAACACATTTCCTGCTCTTAAAGAGTTTTTACTCCAGCAGACAGGACTATAAAAAACAAACAAACAGACAAACAAACAAGATAGATACATATTATGTAATAAATGTTACAAAAAATAAAGCTACGAAAGAGAGATGGCATCATTTTAGAAGTGGTCAGGGAATATCAGGTACAAACTTTAATTTCCCGTTATGTTCCATAATAAATTTTATTTTTACTATTAATTTATAAAAATGCATGATTCAAAGATATAAGATTAAAACTTTAGTTATTATAAGTTATTCCCAGGTGGCGCTTAGTGGTGACCCGTCTGCCAATGCAGAAGTCCTGGGTTCGAACCCTGGTTCAGGAAGATCCCCTGGAGGAGGAAATGGCAACCCACTCTAGTATTCTTGCCTGGAAAATTCCATTGACAGAGGAACCTGGTGGACTGCAGTCCATGGGGTCGCAAATAGTCGACTAAAGCGATTTAGCATGCATTATAAATTATAAATAAGTACACAGGATATATTAATGAATTGCATTATATTACGTTAAGTGGAACAGAATTCAAGGGAAAAGAGCTGAACATGTAAAGTTCTTTTGACCAGATTTTAAATTAACTGATGTTGTTGCTTTTATTTATCAGTAGGTGGTGCTATTGCTTGTGTAAGAGAGAACTTTTTTCTTTTGCTCTGTTCTTGAATATCAGTCATTACAATAATAAGACTTCCCTCTATTCATTCATTCTCCCATTCAATTAATATAATTGTTATGATTCATCATCTTCAGTAACTGGTCTTACTGCTGTATATAACTTTTCCTTGTCAATTACATATGTCAACACATAATTTGACATGAAATTTGCTAATTCCTGGTATATTAGAACATTGATCTTAAAAATTATTAATGTGCCCTTAAGAAAAATAAGAAACTTTACATCTGTTTTCTTTCCCATCTAAACTTAATTTGTGGACACATAATTTTAGGTATTCAATTAATCCAGCTTGGCTAAAGATATGTACTTTTGAGGATCCTTTTTTAGATCTGACTCTTTGCAACTCCATGAACTGTAGCTGGCCAGGCTCCTCTATCCATGGGGATTCACCAGGCAAGAATACTGGAGTGAGTGGCCATGCCCTCCTCCTGGGGAATCTTCCCAACCCAGGAATCAAACCCAAGTCTTCCGCACTGCAGGCGCATTCTTTACTGTCTGAGCCACCAGGGAAGCCCAGTATATTTATACACAAGCAGTAAAGAGAAGAGGAGTTTGACAGTTCAGAGGTACTTTTAAAAGTTGTTATAGTTAAGTCATGTTTTTTAGTTTAACTCTTTGTTTCCCTATTGGGAAATAACTCCCATGCCTGAGCAGTTTGACAGAATACAGGAGAAAAAAAAAGGTATCTTCCCTCAAAGGTACATAATATCTTTTGATAGGATAACGCTTTAAAGACAAGTTCTCAATTATTCTCTGCCTTGTGCTGTTTAGTACAATTGCTTATTTTTTATTTTAATGCAGAAATAGTATTGATACGTTTGTAGAGCCCTGGAGTCTAGACTCCAGTGGTGAATTTACAAATTACAAAATTAAAGGCTTTTTTTGGACCTTCATGTTCTTCAAGTAAAATAGATGAGCGGGGCTAAGTGATCCTCTCTCTCCTTTCAGCTGCACAGTTCTATGACACCTTTCCTGTGGGCACCGGACATACTGCTTGCTTCCTCTTAGGAGCAGTATTAGTGTGCTGCTTCTTTGTTTTTTAATATAAGGTTTGTACAAGAGGAGGTGGGCCAGGTGTCCCTGATGGTAAAGAGCTTGCCTGCCAGTGCAGGAGACGTGGGTTTGATCCCTGGGTCTGGACGATCCCCTGGAGGAGGGCAGGGCAACCCACTCCAGTACTCTTGCCTGGAGTATCCCATGGACAGAGGAGCCTGGTGGGCTGCAAGTTCATGTGGTCTCAAAGTCGGACACAACTCTAGCGACTTAGTACTCAGGCATAAGAGGAGGTGGTGCTGTACATGATGTCCAGAAGTGGGAGGAACTCAGGCAGTGCTAGAGAAGTGTGGCTGATCCTGTAACTTCAGACTGTTTATCCTGTATTTTATTATAGTTGGATGCAAGTAGCAGAAACCATTGATCAAAAAGAACAATTTTCTCTAAGGTTACAGAGTTATCTTCCAGAAGCCAGACCTCAGGAAACTGGAGTGCTAAGAAAACACAGAACATGGTCCCTTTGTGCATTTTGCCTCTTGCTTCTCTCTGCTTATCCCTCTTTGTCCTTTCCCAGCAAACCAACCCCTTCCCCAGCCCTCCCTGGTTTACCTGCTTGAAGGTGATCACTGTTAACAGGTCTCAAGTGTCCATCTCTATCCAAGAGAGCAGCCAGGCTGAAATAAGCTTAGTCCTGGTTTTAAACACCTTTAGAGAAGGAGTCACTGGCCCAGCCTGGTCTAATCAGACATATCTAGGCAGGTTAGGGTATGCCATATAAGAATGGCCGTCAAGAGTCTAGCAGTAACTGTAGGGGTCCCTGGAGAGGGCCAGATCCTAGAAAATGGGGGAGGGAGACAGCCAACCCAGGAGGTTTCCATTTGTGTTTCAAAGCCTCCTTAGCCATATTTGCCAAAAATTTTCAGTTTTAATCCTCTGAGAGTTTTTATTTTTACATGAATAAATTTCTGCTTTTATAATGAGAGTTATATTTTCATATTTGCTATAAAATCAACTTTGCTAGAAACCGTAAAGTATAAACCATCAAGGGAACTGAGCTGCCTTTACATTCTGTTGTCCAGAATTGAGAAATTTAGTAAGCAATACGAAATCAGAAGTGTATTACAGAATTTACTTTTAATCGTTTAAAAATCAGTACCTAACATGTAGGAGGTGTTCCATAAATGTTGCATTTTAATGCATCATTGTACAGACAAAATGTTTTCATTTTTAATGACTTACATTCACTCAATTGATGTAATTCAGTTAATGGCTCACATTGCAGCATTTTGACTAGTTTTGCTAGAATTGACCCAGTTAGTCAGTTTGGTTGATGTTTTTGAGAAAGCTAGTTTAAAATTTGTAAATCTTTGGCTTTTAATTTGTTCCTTTGATTTTTTTTTTATTTTTTTATTTTAAAAGTCATATTTGGTTGAAGTCATGGTTTAAGCTCTGGGAAGGAAGGCTTGCTTAAGGACACAGGCACATTCCTTCATTCATCCATTCAGCAGATATTTGTGTGTGTGAGTTCTGTGTGATACTCTTGACTCTTCAAATAATAATACCCATACCTCTCAAATGGTAAAGAGTCCACCTGCAATGTGGGAGACCTTCGATCCCTGGGTTGGAAAGATCTGCGGAGGGCCATGGCAACCCAGTCCAGCATTCTCGCCTGGAGAATCCCCAAGGACAGAAGAGCCTGGCCGGCTCAGTCCATGGAGTCGCAGAGTCAGACACGCCCGAGCCGCTGAGCACAGCTCAGTGAGTCCTCTAGTGCTCACTTTTTCTGAGTACTGATGTGTAAACAGGTAATAAAATAACTAGTTATTTAGTGGCAAAGCTTATAACTGTTGGAGAACGAATAAAGAATAGAATAATGGTGGATTTTTAGATATGTCTCTACTTATTTTGGATGAAGCTAAATTGGTTAAACTTCCTCTTTGGTGGAGTAACTTTAAAACATTAAAAAAAAAAAAAAACCCTTTTTTTAAAATGACCAATAAATCATGTGGTGTTGATGTTATTTTTCACCAAAAAGCACAAATATGAATTAGCTTTTTCTGATTTTGTTGCTTAAAATCTAAATATAATTCTCTATTTCTAGAAGCACAGAACTTCTGTTTGACAAATGTTCTCTAGATGCCTGTGTGTTAAAATCATGCAAAAGCGCCTGTTACACCTGGACCTTTCGAGCTCTGGCTCCTTGTGCAGTGCGTCATTGTTCCTCCACCCTCCCTTTGGGTAGAATTGGTAGTTTCCTTTCCTAAAATCTCTCTCATATTTTCTTTTACTTGTAAATACTTCATAAATCAAGCATCCATGTTCACACATTCCGATTAGTCACTGCCAGAGATGTAAAGAATCCTTTATTTTGATTTAAGAAAAGATGTCATTTCCTTTTATTTCATTGCCTTCAGTGAAATTACCTTTCCTTTTTTACTTTTCCTTCTTTTAAATAATTCTATAGTTTTTTTTTCAGCCACTAGTCCATATCTAATTATTTACACTATCCTCTGTTAGGAGCTATAGATTTGACAATTAAAATTGCTCCTTGAGGACGTTCCCCACCCCTCCCCCCAGTATTCTGAGATTATCTTTATTTTCTGCAAGGAAGACTCTCTTAGTCTAATTTTTAATACTGTTGGAAAATATTCGTGAAAAATGATAGCTTTCTTTTTCTTAATACAATCTCAGTGCTTTTTGTATAGTTTACATGGTATGATATTAAATGCATATTTTGCTTAATGTTATAAACTCATTTTGATTATTTTTTCTTTCTAAAAGCAACTTGTTCAAAAAATTTTAAATATTTTATATATATACATATCCTTAATCCATTAGTACCACATGAATAATACTAAAATCCTACTATCACTTGGTCACAATGTCATCTAATTAGTTTAGTTTCTTTCTAGTTGTGAATAAACCTTTTGAAAGTCAAAACCACAGACCACAAACTACTCTTTAAAAGTGGTAAAAATACTGTTTCATGTGTTTATGCTTATATTTTCAACCTTTAAGAAAAAAATGAACAAGTCTTTAAAATCCCCAAATTGACCACTGTAATTTTGTGGTAGGCCAGATAATGGGGTTCCCCAAAATGCCCATGCCCTAATCCCGAGAACCTCTGAATGTTACCTTAAATGGCAAAAGGGACTTTGCAGATACAAATAAGGGACCTTTAGCTGTAACACCATCCTGGATTATTCACGTTGACCCAAACTAATCATACGAATACTTTAAAGCTGAGAATTTTTCCTAGCTGGGTTAGTGTTTCAGGGAGGAAGAGACATTCAAAGTGAGAGCAACTCAATCTCTGTTGCTGGCTTTAAAGAAAGAAGGAAGGGGACCACAGGCAAGGAATGCAGGTGGCCTCTAGAACCTTCAGCATGGGAATGGGGAGTCCAGTCCTACAACTCACTGTAAGAAACTGAATTCTGCGAACATCCTGAATGATCAAGGAAATGGATCCTCCCCCAAAGCCTCCAAAGAGGAATGCAGCCTTGCCAATACCTCTTTTGGTTTAGTTTAGTGAAATCCGTGTGGGATTTATGACCTATAGACCTGTAAGATAATAAAGTTGTGTTGTTTTAAGCCTTGGTGTTCATGGTAGTTTGTTACAGCAGTACTAGAAAACCACGTTTGTAACTGTGGCACAAGGCCAGTCTTAGCAGTGAGTTATGTGAGTGGTGTTTGGGGAAGGTTTTCACCCCCTCTTTATTGATGACAAACTTTCTCCTATTAGTTTTATTGGTTTGCTTTAACAATTTGTTATTTCTTGAAGTAGTTTCATGGGAGTAATACACTGAACTTATTGTTATCAGGATCTTTTCTGAGTAATTTGGCTAGCTGAGAGTAGATTTTGGATGAGAGTGTGAAAAGAGAGGCATGGATACTATTACCAGGGAGATGGGTTTTAATGGGGAGAATTTTGGGGATAGCCATAGAACACTGTCAAGGTCCTGGATATTTGGGGAGGTGCCAGTGATGCTTGCCCAAGACAAAACTAAACTGGCTAGCCTCACAACTTTTCAAGACTGCATTTAGACAAAAAATACAGGCATGCCTCAGAGATATTGCTAGAGATATTTCAACTTTGGTTCTAGACCATCACAATAAAGCAAATATCACAATAAAAGGAGTCACATGAACTTTTTGGTTTCCTAGTGCATATGAAAGTTATGTTTACACTATACTATAGTATATTAAGTGTGTAAGAGCATTATTTTTTTAAAAAAACAATGTGCATATCTTAATTAAAAAGTAATTGGTTAAATATTAATTGGTTGGTTAAAAAAACTGCTAACCGTCATCTGAGCCTTCAGTGGTCATAATCTTTTTGCTGGTGGAGCGTCTTGCCTCAATGTTGATGCCTGCTGATTAATGAGGGTGGTGGTTACTGAAGGCTGGGGTGGCTATTGCAATTTTGAAAAATAAAAATTAATTGACTCTTCCATCACAAACAATTTGTAGCATGCAGTGCTGTTTGATAGCATTTTACCCACAGTAGAACTTCTTTCAGAATTGGAGTTAATCCTCTTAAACCCTGCTACTGTCTCATTAAACAAGTTCATATTATATTTTAAACCCTTTATTTTCATTTCTGTAATCTTCATAGCATCTTCCCTAGGAGTAGTTTCCATCTCAAAAAAACACTTTCTTTGTTCGTTCAGAAGAAGCAACTCTTCATCCATTAAACTTTTATCATGAGATTGTAGTAATTCAGGCACATCTTCAGGCTCCAGTTATAATTCTAGTTCTCTTGCTATTTCTACCACATCCGCAGTTACAATGGTAGCATCAAAAATCACTGATCATAGATCAATGTAACAAATACCATAATAATTTAAAAATTTGAAATATTGCTAAAAACACCAAAATGTGACACAGAGACATGAAGTGGGCAAACGTTATTGGAAAACCGTTGCTTAATAGGCTTGGTGAACACAAGGTTGCCACAAATCTTTAATTTTTGAAAAAATACAGCATCTACAATGAGCAGGAAAGTAAAGTGCAGCAAAACAAAGTAAGCTTGTTTATTGCTAAATCTCTCAAAAGTGTGACAGCAGCTGACTGTGTTCTTGTTCAGTGACATAGAGTTTCTTCATAGACAGCTCAAAATAACATTGATGTTTTACTTGGATGAGTTATTATAAATGCAGATCACATTTGTATTCCATAAACTTCTTTTACAATAACTACTATTTCTATTACTTTTCTTCTGTTTTTTACTCATTCATACTGTTATTTTTTTATAAATTATTTTCACTTAGCCAAGTCAAAAGTAATTTATGTTTATGTTTTCATATTCTGTATTCTAAGAAAACCATGTTAGCTACAATTTATTGCTTGAAATTCTGAAAAAAATAGAAAACCTCACCAGTATGGTCAAGTGATTTTCCCAGAAGTATCACTGATAGGTAAATGTGGTATCAGCATCTGTGTGGGGGGAAGCAGAGGAAAGGTAGCCAGGCTTCTAAGATCATAAAAAAAGAATTCCCAAATCACCAACAAAGGCCTGTAAGTGAGACAGGCCAATCTGAGAACAGCAGCTGAAACTGGAAAGACATTTCTGTAAAATCCAATTCTAAGTGCTAGGGGATCATGACAGGATCTGGCAGTGCTGGAAATGTCTGGGTCTAATGTACTCTTGAAACTAACAAGTCAAGCTTCCTCTTGGTACAAAGCCATGCACTACAGAAATTGCTGAGATTAAAATTCAGTTTGATTACAACAGAGGCAATTGAGCAAAGATGAGGATGGATCCAAATAAAATTTGGGAAGGAGCAGAAAATGCTCGTCTTTAAAACTGGAGGCTTTATTTTTAATCACCACAAGAAAGCAGCAGAAGAGAGCGCTAGAGCTGTCCTGCTGGGACATTCCTCACTCCCATGAGTGTACAGGAAAACCCTTGTCACTGGAAAATGAGCAGATCAGGGCCAGAGTCAAGTCATAATGTTACCAAAGACAACAGAAGCATGCCATAAACAGAAGCCCTGCAACCAGTTAATTCAGAAGTTGAAGGATATTAAAAACATGACAAAAGCTATGAAATAATCATGTAAATCATTACCAGGAAAAAGTAAGAAATGAGGTGATGGGAAAATGGGAGATTTTTAAGGAGAGGTGACAGAACTTAGGAGGGAGTTATTTTAAAAAGGAAAAATTATTACAGCAGTGAAGACCAAACTAGAAGGAGTATAAGAGCAAATGAACAAGGTGGATGGTACTTTAAGATAAATAGAATGTGAAATGGAAGCAAGGAAATTGCAAAAGAGATATAAAGTTTGATAGGAAGTAATAGATACAGAAGATAGAGGAAGTTTGATGTAATTTATATTAAATTAAATTATATAAATATGCCTATTTATATAATAAGCATCTTTAAAGGAGAAGCCCAAAGCAATGAACAGAAAAATACTAAAAGCCACTATTCCAGAAAGATTTCTTCAAACATAAGAGATTTGAATTTGATATTGAAAAGGCATACCAGATATATCCAGGACAACTGACCCAGATGGCCAACACCCGGGTATATGCTAATAAAACTATAGGACTTTAAAGAAGTAAAAAGTCCTGTGGCATACAAGGAAAAGAGCAAATCACTCATAAAGGGAGGAAACTCAGAATGCCATCAGGCTTAAATAGTGTCACTGTACAATGGTTAACATAGGATACTACAGCTATTCTGACTTTTAGTATAAAGGTCCATAAGCATACTGGTATAAACATGCAAGAACTCAAGGAATGTTATTCCCATTAGTGTTTTAAGGAGTTTATAGGGGAATTAGCTTCAGATTAACAATCCGAAACTCACATGGATGCATATACAGAGTACATAAAAACATATTGATCATACTATCAGTAGCTATAAAAGAATATCTATATCCATATATTATACTACAGTAGATCACGTCTTAATATTGGACATATTTGTACCACCACTTCTACCCTTTTCGTAGATAAATGCTGGTGCATGTGCATGCATGCACACACACACAGTTAACTCTGCACATGCACACTTATGAAGGAAAACAGGATAAAACATAAAATAGCTATCTATATTGAGGAGAGAATGGGAGAGAGGAAAGGGATAGAAGTTGGACTTCCTTGATTATACATTGTTTTATATATATTTCTTGGTAAATTGAACTTTTAAACCATGTAAATATGTTGCATAATTATAAAACAAAGTTAAATTTTTAGAAAGCAATTCCTAAAACCAAAGTAAGTGAAAAAAAAAGTGAAATTAATTGTGTACTCAGTCATTTGTATACCTACCTAGAGAGGAGCTAGTTCAAGTGACTTTAAATGATGTAATTTTCTGTTCCTTGTGCTTACAGTGGAGACATAACAGAAAATTATCCTACCATATTGGAAAACATTTTGGCAGTTCCTTAAAATGTTAAACATAGAGTTACCATAGACTCTGCAATTCCATTCCTAGTTACGTGCCCAAGAGAAATTAAAACATATTCACACAGTAACCTATACATAAATATCCATAGGATCATTATTCATAATAGTAAACAAAGCTGAAAAACTCAAATGCCTCTCAAATTATGAATGGAGAAACAAAATATGTATCCATACAATACAATATTACTTGGCAATAAGAAGTCATGAAATACTGACACATGCTAAAACATGGATGAACATTAAAAATATTATGTTAAGAGAAATCAGCCAATCACAGAAGGTCACATAGTGTATTATTTCATTTACATGAAATGGCCAGAATAGGAAATGAAAGTTGATTAGTGGTTGCCAGGAGCTTGGGGAGGGGGATGGGGGATGGGGATGTCTGCTAATGGGTATGGATTTCTTTTTGTGGTGATAAACATGTTCTGAAGTTAGTAGTGGTAATGGTTAGAACTGTGGCTACACTAAAAATCTACTGAATTCTATACTTTAAAAGGGTGAATTTCATAATAAATGAAATATAGCTCAATAAATTGTCACTTTTTTAAATGGAAATTTAAGAGCAAAAGAATGAAAAATTTTAAAGCTCATTTGTAACTGTTTGCTTTGTGGTATTGATATTTTTATCCTGGGTATTTACTTACATTGATGCTCTTAACTGGGATTTTTGGCCAGGTGAAAGGAGATATGGAGGTAAGATTGGAGAGGGTAAACAAAAATCCTACATTAATTTCCTGGCTTTGAATTGGAAGTTTCAGTTTGAGTTATTGAAAAAATGTCCTAATGCTGTCTTAAAGTGTTTTAAAGGCCTAGAAAAGACTTTAATGATCAACTCAGTAACAGTGGACACCCTTAGCATTTGTGGGGTTTTTTTCAGTACCATTTTTCACATTTCCATAAAGTAAACCATGACTTGCTGAAGAAAAGATGGATGCCAGGTGTGGGGCAGGAAATATAAAAGTGAGTCTGGACCATTTTGTCATTGTAGGAAGTAAGGAAAGTGATCAAAGACTACAGGATTTTGTCAAAAAGTCTAAAGACTAACTGAAAGAGGATCCCACTGGCTGATATTGAGCTAATTGGAGTGTTATACTGATTGAAACACATCAAATATGTTAAAATTAATGAGTTCATGATACTAAGCAATCAGATTTCTTGGTTACATTTGGAGGTTACAGGGGAACCAACTAGTGTAATAAATCTACTTACCCATTACCCAATAGTTATTACATAACGGTCGATTCTTGCCTCACCATACCATCACCTACTTCTCCATGGCTCATTTTTGAGCAAATCCTTGACATATCATTTCATCACTAAATTTTTCAGTGGATATCTAACTGAAAGTTAGACTGAAAGTTTAACACAAAGACTTTTTAACCTAACTCAATACCATTGTTAAGCCTAAAAACAATTAACAGTAATTTCTTAATACTATTAATTATCCAGTCACTATTCAAATTTGTATTTTGAAAACTAATAATTAATGGGAAACAGTCAAGATTTTATTCTGCACTTTGATATATGAACTATATCCCAAGGTAACCAAATAGTTGAGGAGATGCTTCTTTTTGTAGAACTATTACAGTAAGTAAAGAAAGAAAGATTGTAAATTACCAGGGAATCCCAAGAATGATTGTAATATTGCCATTTTGCAACTGCACATGAATTAGTTCACCTAGGCAACGATCATCATTTCCGAATAAGATAAAAAGACATTCGGATGTTAAATGCCTCCTGCTGGAAGTACACAACATCACTTATGAAGTTTTCTTGCCAAAAAAATCAAACTTGAATCTGATCAAGACTCTAGATCTAACTATCAGTTAACAGGAAATAAAGAGGACAGAGTAACATGTTAACACCACAAGAATGCAGATGGTAAGTTCAAACCTGTGGGAATCTACAGGACATGACCCAGTTTCTTCAACCACAGAAAATTGCAAGGGGAAAGAACATGTGTAAGGGGAACATAGATCAAAAGAAGTCTAAAAGACTTCTTAACCAATCAAAATGATTGTACCTTATTTGCATCTTAATTACAGCAAACTGAAGACAAAAGAGGACACCTCGAAAAATTTGAACACTGACTAAGGTACTTTGATAATATTAAGGAGTTATTGTTTGTTGTTTTTAGGTTTAATAATGATATTGAGGTTGAATTAAAAAAAACTTTGTTTTTAGTAATATATACTGACGGTCTTCATGATGAAATGATAAATGATATCAGGGATTGCTCAGAAAGATCTGGGCCATGATGGTGGTACACATGAGATAAGAATTACCCATTAGTTGCTAAGTATTGGAAGCTGAGTAATGGGTGTTCATTATACCAGCCATTCTTAAAGTGTGGTTGCTGGACCAGAAGCTTTAACACCACCTGTGAACTTGTTAGAATGCAAGTACTTTGGCCTCACCCTAGATCTACTAAATCAGAGAGACTGGGGTGGAGCCCAGCAATTTATTTTAACAATCCCTCTTCAGTTCAGTTCAGTTGATCAGTTGTGTCTGACTCTTAGCAACCCTTGGACTCTAGGTAATTCTATAATAATACACATTAAAGTTTGAGAACCTCTGCTTTATTAACTCTTCCTAATATACTTTATTTGAAATTCTAATAAGACGTTTCAAAGAAAAAGCTTGATGAATGTAAGAAAATAAATTCATATATAAGAAAGAGAAGCTAGTTTAGAGGATAAAGCGAAGATCATGTAATTTTCTCAAGCATTAGCAAATGAATTATCATGGTATTAATAGTGAGCCAGCGGCTAATGATAGTCTTAAAGGAAATCACGAGTTTTGCTTTTCTTTTAGAATAGTGTCTCTACATTAAAATCACCTAGAGAACTTTTAAGAACATATCCAGGCCCCACCTCAAATTCTAGGTTTAGTTGGTTGCATTTCTGGGTTTTGGTTTTTTGGTTTTTTTTCCCAAAAAGCTTCTCAGATAATTCTAATATACAACCAGAGTTCAGAACCAGTGTCCTAACTTTACAATGCTTAAGATTCTTGAAGTGCTCGTTAAAAGTTTCCTGAACAAACATAATGTCCATCGACATATGAATGGATAAAAAAGATATGTGTGTATATATATATCAATGTGTGTGTGTGTATGTGTGTATACATATATATACACACATACACAGTGGAATACTACTCAGCCATAAAAATGAAGAAAATAATGCCATTTGCAGAAACATGGATGCAACTAGAGATTATTATACTAAGTGAAGTCAGTCAGGAAGGAAAGACAAATACTGTATGATATCATTTGTATGTGGAATCTAAAATACGGCACAAAGGAACATATCTACAAAACAGAAGCAGACACAGAGAACCAGCTTGTGGTTGCCAGAGGTGGGGAGCGGGGAGAGGGAAGAACCGAAGTTTGGAGTTGGCAGCTGCAAACTATTACATTTAGAATGGATGAACAACATGGTCCTACTGCATAGCACAGAGAACTATATTCAGTATGCCATGATAAACCATAATCAAAACAAATATTAAAAATAGAGTATACATATATAACTGAATCACTTTGCTGTACAGTAGAAATTAACACAACATTGCAAATCAACTATATTTTAAAGAATAGACTAATAATAACAAAAAGTTTCTTGGTCCTCCTCCCTTAGAGGCTCAGATTCAATAGGATGGTATAGCACATATAATTTGCATTTCTAACAAGATGACAGGTGATATAGATGGTGCTGGCTTGAGCACATTTTGAGTAATACTACCTTCAAAGAAGGGATAGTTAGGTCAAAGACAGAGATAAGCATGTGAGAGGGATAATCTTCAGGGTTCTTGCTGCTAGCATCAGTAAATTACATCCAGGGAGACTGCCTCATTTCTTTCTCATGGTTAGAAATGCAAATATGAACCCAGTGTTCCATGGTTTATTTGGAGAAGAAAAGAGACTTAGAGTTTTTAATCTCTTTAAAAGCACAAATGACAAGGGGAATGCAGCCAGTATTTTATAGAAATTTTAAATGGAATATAACTTATAAAAATTTTGAATCTCTATGTTGCACACCTGAAACTAAGGTTAGTAAGATTTTTCTGGGTGGTTGGTTTTTGTGTATTTTTAAAATCATAGTAAGATTGGAAGAACTGAAAGAAAGTATAAGTAAATTTAGCCAAATTGTCCTTTTAGTAAGTGTATATTTCATCTGAAGAATGAAAGAAAATGCATATAATATCATTTTTGTAAAAGTTTTTTTTCTTACTATCTTATTCACACACTGACATGTACAAGAGTTTTTTATCCAGTTGATGCTTATTGATTTTGCTATATTGCTTTCTCAGACAGATTCTATAAAATCTTACCTACTTCACTGTGAATAAAAAAAGAAGAAAAATCTGTTTACTTGTATTTTCATGGTTTAAGATATGTATTAGAGATGCTTCAGTCATATTGTGTGTTTAGTTTCAATATGACAATTACTTTAATATTGTAGTAAAATTTTAGGTGTAGGGCCTATAGAGACCCTTATGAATTAATAGTAAGATGTCTTTGTTTTTTTCCCTATGGGATGTTTATGTTTACCCGTTGAGTATTAACTGCTTAAAAGTGAATCAAACGATGTAAATCGAAATGGTGTGAGTGTTCTACAGTTCTTGAGAGATTTTATACTCTTATCACGTCATGTATTCTAGTATGTACTTAGAAAAAAAATCATGTCTTTATCTTCCTCTCAGTACACTATCATTTAATTAAGAAAAATATTCCTTAATAATTCTAGAATAAAGACATGTTCTTTTAAAAAATCATCTTACTATGTTAACATATGCCCAATTTAAAACTTCTTTAAAATATTTTAAAATAAACTGATTCTGTTATGTTCTTTCTTCCCCAGTGGTCATATGCTTTAGAAAAGCCCAACACTGGTAGCATATTTAATATCGCGTGGTCAATTGATGGTACCCAGATTGCTGGAGCCTGTGGAAATGGACATGTTGTTTTTGCACATGTGGTGGAACAACGCTGGGAGTGGAAGAATTTTCAAGTAACATTAACTAAAAGAAGGACCATGCAGGTATGATTATGTTTCATAGTTGATTAAATCTGCTTCCCCACACACACACACATATTCAGTTTACAATACAGAATATGGAATTATCTTTGTTTATTATGGTATCATCGACTTGATGGACATGAGTTTGAGCAAGCTCCAGGGGCTGGTGATGAACAGGGAAGTCTGATGTGTTGCAGTTCATGGGTCACAAAGAGTTGGACATGACTGAGTGACTGAACTGAACTGATTATATTTAAATTATGTTTATTAAAATTCAGTCATATTAGAAAGATACTAACTATACCATTAGTGACTTTTTTATGACATAAAGTAAGAACCATTCACTGACATAGACTATGAGTGCCTACAGCTCCTGAAGTTATGGGGTTAAGGCAAGGATGAAATTGAGTTCCCCTAAACCTGAGTTTCTCTGCCAAGTTTATGATTAACCTCTCTATTCAAAACATTATTCCCTTTTTGTCCCCTACCTGTACCCTTCAAGTTTGAGAGTTATCAAAGAAAAGGGGGGTTGAAACTGAGCAGGACCCTGAGGGGTCCTCCTTAGTACCAAAGCCCGTATCTTTTGAGTTGTTCTACAGAAACTAAGACCGCCCCCCCTCCCCAAGCGGAGGATGGTGACTCCACGCTTGCATTGTAGACCCCAGACTGGTTGGAAATCAGAAGGTTGAAATTCCAGAAACATCCCTCTATCACTTCACCATCTCTTATTGAGATTTAGGGAGAAAACCAGATACTTTTGGGGTAAAAATCTTTATAGATTAAGACAGAAAGGTTGAAATGTGGCCACTGGAGTTCGGGGGAAATGTTTTACAGATCAGAGAACGTCAGTGGGAGGGGTTATTTAATCAGTTGTAAGCTTCTTAAGGGCATGGTACTATATTTCACTCATCTTTATCTCTCTATAGGGCCTGGCCCAGTGCCGCACATGTAATAAGAGCTTGACAAATACTTTAAAAGTTAGTTGATGAAAGGAAGGAGGAGTGGCCTAAGATGATGTGTTGATGGCAAACCATCTGCCAAAGAAAAGGGAGCTTTACCTTCTCCCTTTTCTTTCTCCTGTCCTTATCAGTTGTCTCTATCTTTAGCATTCAGAATTTAGATGATTGTAATTACAATTTAGATGATTGTAAGTACTATAAAAATTTGAAAACATACTTTGTGATTTCTTGGCTGGATCTGCTTTAGGCTAAGTATCCAGATTTTAAAATCTGGATAGTAGGGTCATTAGTGGTAATAATTAGGTACCTTATACATTTTCCTTGTTCTACTTTCTTATTTAAAAAATTTTAAATTTATTATAGAGAATTTAAAACACACAAAGAGAGAATAGTATAATGAATCTCTTTGTACTCATTTCCCAGCCCCAACAGCCATCTGCCCATGATCAAGCCTGCCCCATCCGTGTCCATATCTACTTTTCCCCTGTCCCAATTATTTTGAAGAAAATTTAGATATCACTTCAGCTGCAAAAATTTCAGTATATACAACTAAAAGATAAGGACTCTTTTTTTTTTTAACATACCCACAATACCATTCCTTAATTATTTAATATTTAAATACTAATTCCTTAATATTATCAAAGGAATATCCAAAAAATGTTCAAATTCAATTGTTTCCTCCATATCACATTTTTAAAGGTTTGTTTTTGTTTGAATTAGGATCCAAAATGGTTTACATGTTACCATTGGTTGATATATATTTTAAGTATCTTTATATTTTCCTCTTGCGGTTTATCTGTTGAAGACACCAAATTAGTTTGTGTGTCTCCAGAGTCTGGACTTTTGCTGACAGTGTCCCCATGGTTTGGTTTGACATACTTCTCTGTCTTCTGTATTTCCTGTAAATGAGTAGTCAGATCTATTTGATAGTATAAATATATATTTTGGTTAGTTAGCCTGGGAACTAAGACATTATTTATAGTATTGTGTCTGTGATAAAGAATGCACTGTGAGTTCTAGTCAGCTGGCTTGGGGACACAGTTTTATTCACATAGGGCATGGGGGCTAGCTGATATAATATCGCCTTCATTTCAGAAGTGCCCTAAGATGAGAATATATTTAAAAAGAGAAATTTTTCTTTCATAAAAAAAGAGCCATCTTAGCATTAGAGGATTTTTATATCAGATAAGGTGAACAGTGAGGTTTTTAAATAGCTTATCTAAACTGAATTGTCTCTATACTTAAAATAATGTTTACAGATAATCTTTCAAAGCTTTGGAACGAGAACACTCTTTTTAGTTTTGTAAAGGGACCTTACTCTCAATGACTGTAAGACATTTATTTTGCGTTTTTGCTAAGCTGGGTCTATCTTTTCATAGGTTTTTTTTTTTTTTTTTTTTACAGCAGTTTCATTTACTTATTCGGTAACCTACGTGCAATGCCTTGAGCTAGGCAATGGGGGATACAGTTTTGAATAAGACAGATTTGGTTCCTGTTCTCATGAGACCTTCTGGATTAATATGTTGAAATTTTTCTTTTCATAAATTTACCTCAGATTGATTAAATGAAAGTAAAGAATAAAAAAGCAAAAGAAATTTATTGGTCCATGTGAAGTCAAGAGATAGACTGATGAGGTGGTATTGGATCCAGGGGCTTAAATAAGGTCAACTGGACTTCCATCACTTTCTCTTCCTGCAGTCTCCTTTTTTCTGTATTGGCTTCATTTGCACAAAGGCTGTCTCTCTGTTATGGCCATGGTATCTCTAGGCTTACATTCTACCAACTTCAAGCCCAACAGAAAGAGTGCTTTTCCCTCTAGCCCCCTAGTAATTTCAGCAGAAGTCTCAGCATTGGATTTCTTGTGCCAAGTCTGGGTCAGGTATATTTAGTTGAGAGTTGGAATGGAATCAACCCCATCAAAACCACTTAGTCACTTAGAATAATGGGTATGTTTCCCCAAAGAAAAACCAAGGCATAGTTACCAGAAAAGATAGCATTTGATTCTGGGCAGACAGAAACCAACAGCTATCCACTATAGTCTATCCTTTAGCTACTTAGCAACCGTAACTGTATTAGTTATTGATGACTGGCTAATAAATAAACAGTGGTTTAAAACAGCAATATTTATTATCTCTTAGTTTCTTTGGGTCAAGAATCCAGGCATGGCTTAGTAAATCTTCTGACACAGAGTTTCTCACAAGGCTGCCATTAAGGTGTTGGCCAGGGTTTTCAGTAGCACGTGAAGCGTCCTCAGCTGGAGAGGACTTGCTTCCAAGCGTACCGACATGGTTGTTGGCAGGCTTCCATTTTTCAAGGGCTATTGAACTGAGGGCCTCAGTTTCTTGTTGGCAGTTGCCTGGAGGCCTCCCTCAGTTCCTTACATGTAGCCTCCACACTGGGCAGCTCACAACCTGGCAGCTTTGTGAGAGCAATTATGAAGGGCACAGAGCGTGTGAGTGAAACATAAGTCACAGTTCTTTATAACCTCAACTTGGAAGTGTCATCTCATCGTTTTAGCCTTTTTTCTGATCATTAGAAGTGAGCTATGAGGTCTAATTCACACACAAGTGGAGAGACTTACATAAGGATGTGAATACCAGTAGGTGGAAATCACTAACCCCTTTACAGTCTACTCACAACACATATTAATGCTTACCCTTATTCATGTATACGTATAATTCAGAGATGCTCTACTTAACTAATGCAGCTATTCCTTTTGCTTTTGAAAACAAACCCATCCCCTCTCTAAAAGATGATAACCTAAACTCATCCAAGTCATTCCAGCTCTAACTCTTTGGTCTGGAAAACTAAATAAATATGAGTTTTAATTATTCTCCTCCTCCTCCCCATCTTCCCAATATATAATGGTGAAGGGAATACACCTGGAATGAAAACAATTTGGAGAATGGGGGAAGGAAAAACAGCACACTGTGATTATGAGGTCCATAACAAAAGCCCAGCTGGCCAGGAATATCCTGAGAATTCTTTGTTTTACCACTGAAGTTAGTTGCTTGGTTAATTTGGCAATTCTAGCTTGCCTTTTGGGGAAGATCTCCCACTTGGAAGGATTTCCTTTCTGGAGTCTACATTTTAACAGCCCACTTAATGTTGTTAAGATGGAGCCATAGATGGAGCAATAGGGACAATAGCCACAACTTTTTGTTTGCCTGGTTTAGAGTTTCACAGTTTCCTTAGAAGCTTTGTAGACTGTTGATTTGTGTTTCATTAACTCAGAAACCAGAGATCATGTTGAGCCCTAATTGTTAACTTTAGACCTTGACCTGAGAGTTGCTACCTGGTAATAGGTTTCATTGCCCTAAGACATTACCTGTCTCCCTGGACCTCAGCTTTTATGTGATACAATAACCAAGAGTGAGAAGGTTTCCTCATTTGTGCCTTGTCTTCAGGCTAAATTCTAGCAATATTTCTTTCCAAAAGGAGAGTTGATGTCTTTGCTGGGAGGAAGGGCCTAGAAGGGAAGAGGGTACGGGTGGAAGAGACGAGGCATTCCTCAGGTCTCAAGTTTCCCATTTGCTCTTTCCTGCCACTGTCACTTTAGCTTGGGGCTCAGATATGGCTTCTACACAATTTGAACGTTGCCATAGTTCAGAATTATTTAATTCTTAGTCACTCTATCTCCTGTAAAGATAAAAGTTAATGAGAGAGTGTTTTTGATGATTAAATGAGATCTTGTATGTAAAACAAAAATAAATGGTATCTATTGCTATGGCTATATTTAGGATTAAATATGTATTTGGAAATGTGGAAACAGAATTTTCAGACTTAGGTCAGTCTGAGGGGTCAAATATTGTGCTTAGGTGGAAGTATTAGGTGATAAAAGTATGAACACGTTAATTCTGAAGCTGCCCTGAATAGAACAGAGCAAATATGGGTACATTTAAAATTCATCACAGGACATTTCTGATGTAGGATTCACCATTACTTTGAAATTATAACAGCAATCATCAATGTGCCTTTGTTTGTTATTATGGCCAAGATGTTTTATTGCTGTTCTAGTGTTCCAGATTCACAAAAAAGAGAATTCCCCCATGTGAAGCTTTAGGCCAACGTGAATTTTAAGAAATCTGTCTGTAATTTGAATAATGACAGAAGCTCATACAATCAGATTTTTAAAATATTGAATTAATTGTCCTAAACCTGTGTTAACAGCCAGTTTATTTCACTGGATATCATGTTGCTGTAAAGAAACCTCCATGTAACTTCCTTTAGAAACTTTTATTTCGTTCCATTAGCTTTCAAATGTTTCTAGGAAAGGATGGCATTTTGGACCTTTAAAAAAGTCTCTGGGAGCTCAGACTTCTGGTGAAAATGGTGTCATCAGTTCATACTTGGAAGGATAAGGCATACATTTGGCTCCAAGGAGATCAATAATTTATGAAATATATTTTAAAAAGAGATTTATCTGGATTCAAAAACAGGATAAACATCTCTGTGGGCCAGAAATGGAATAAGAAAGCAGAGTGTGGAGTCAAGTCTCCAACCTGCTTGACTCCTGGTGCAGAAGCTGGGAGGCAGAAGCAGAGCCGAGAGGGCTCCTGTAGACTAATGGAGCGGAAAGGACTCGGAGAGAGGCCAGGGGCCTGAGGCAGGTCTCTGTCTGAAATCAAAGCCTGGGTCCTGGGGGTAGCTCTCTCCTCCCCTTGCTGAGAGAGAAACCCAGAACACGCTAGGCTATAAGGAGAGACCCACAGGGTCACCAGCTCCAGTCACGGCCCTCTTGGTTCTAGGGGGCCCGTCACTTGGACCTAGAGCTGTGCAGGACACAGCCTGCAGCACCTGCCTGTGGTCTGACAGAGCTCGGCCTTTTCACTGAAAGTACACTTCACATTTTTGTTCTAAGTGAAAACTGACCGACTCCAGAGACCAGTGTTTCTCCCTCAGCCTTCGCAAGTAGAAGCGTTTTTCTTCTTTATGCCAGGAATTACTCAGTCCGGGGGTCATATAGGTGTCTCCTAACCCCTCCTTGCTGAACCCAGACCGTAGTAGCTACTTCTTTCTTAAAGGATTCCAGCTCCTTTGAAGCACCTGCCGTCAGACTGCTACTCCCTTTTCAGTCGTTTCCCACATTCATCAAAGAGTGGAGCAAATGTTATCAGAGTCTTTTTCTTTCTTTTTATTAAGACTTAAAAAAAAATCTCAAGGATAAGGACTGTTTTTATTTTAACATAATCATAGTCAATATTTCACATTTCTCTAGTTGTCTCCTAAGTCTGTCCCATTTCTTCAACTGTTTTCTAATACTTTTATGGTTGGTTGGTTTGTATTAGGAAACAAAGTCCCACGTTACATTTAGTTTATTTTGTATTAGGAAACAAAGTCCCACATTACATTTAGTTCATTTTTCTCTTCAGTCTTTTAAAATCTGGAACAATTCTGAGGTCACACCTGCAGGTATCGACGGTGAACAACAAAACACAAAAGCCAAGTATTGAGATCTATCTCAGAGAATAAATAAAATTTATAAACTTAACAACTCAAGTGGAAATCAGAGGGGCATTATGGGTTTTATTCAAATTCTCCTTCCAGTCTACATTAATATAATACTGTCCATAAACAACTTTATCATGTTTTATTTCTACTAAAGGTGAATTGAGAAACAACTCAGATGAGCAAAGAATGCTTTTGTCAAGTCGTCCAATAAATATACATCAGTTCTCAACTCCTTAAATTTACAAAGAAAACTCTTCTAAAGTCTCAATGAAAACAAAAAACCCAAGAGTGAGATCTCAGTTCCTATGTAAAAGAAATAGGAAAATTATAGAAAGATAGTGATTATTAAAAATTACCAATTACTTCTTTTATATAATAATGTTACTTTTTAACCTATAAAATGAGAACAGTCTACCTCCCTAAGTCACAATGATTTTAGCAGTTTCAAATTAAAGAATGTATTTGAAAGAACTAAAAAAAAAAATAAAATCTGGAACAATTCCTCTTCATTTATTTGTTTGTTTAAGAAACCAAGTCATTTGTTCTTTTGGATTTCCCGTCTTCTGTTTGCATCCTAGTGGTTTGATTACATGTAACATTTTTATTTAGCTTCTGTATTTCCTGTATACTCGTGATTAGATTTAGAGACTTGGTAAATATATAAAGAATACTTTGTGCGTGATGCTGTGTACTTCCTGTTGCCTCGAGACACATGTCTTCTTATCTCTTAACTATGATGAGATTGATCAGTGTGTTCAGGTGTTATAAGTCTGATTCACCTGTCATATAGTTGCCCATTAGGTTTTTACTTTAATATTTTTAGCAGTCAAGAATGGTACTTATTTAGAACCGTGTCTTATCAGGAGTTGCATCTTGTGATTCTATCATTCCGTCTACTTTTGTTAGCTAAAATCCTTCTATAATAGACTTTGCCTAATCAACTATTTGTTACCCTGAAGTAAGACAAATTCTGATTTATTTTCCTTTATTTATCAGTCTTCAAATAATGAATTCATTTCCTGGCATGCCCAAAGAGTTTCTTTGTTGTTGTTGATGATGATGTTATTATAAACTTGCAGATTTAGAAATTTTGGTATATTTCAATCCATTGCAGTCATTATTCTCTTTAATGCTCCAATGGTTCCATCTTTGCCCAGTTGACTCCTGTGTTCATTTGGGATAATTTCAATAGCTTGCTTGCATTTCTGATAAGATGTTCTAGGTTTCTTATACATTTCCTGCTCCAAACTTGGAATCAGTCATTTTTTTAAGAAGGCTTTGTTCCTTTTGGAGGGGAATGCTACTTAGAGACCATGATCCAAGTTCTAGGTATGCTCATTGCTATTGGTTTGATCATTACTCCTAGATAAAATGTACTTTTTAACTGATAAAAATATATCATGAGTATGTACTGTTTCAAGTTCAAATTCAAGATTATGGCGTTTTACTCCTGATTTGTTTTATTTGCAGTTCTTTTCTCTTACAAGAAAATTTTGGTTCCTAAAGACATTAATGTATTCTAGCATATATCCTAAAATATAATTTAAAATAATAATCTCAATATTATTGCTGAATATTGTTTTACATTTTTTGTTTTTTTAATATGAATAAATCTATATATCTTCATAGCCTTCTCTTTATCAGATAAAAAGTATCACACTATACATACTTTTTTGCATCTTGCACTTTTTATTTTACAATGTATTGTGGAGATCACTCCATAGATATTACTCAGTCCTTTTTAGAGCTATGTGTTATTCTACTCTGTGAATGTAGTTTATTCAGTCTGTCCCTCATTGATACACATTTGGGTTGTTTCCAGTCTTTTGCTAATACCAGTAGTGATGTATGTAGTAAGAGTCTATTTGTATGTTATTTCATAATTTTGCCTGTTTATTTTGGTATAGAATTCTAGAAATAAGATTGCTAGGTCAAGGATTATATGTGTATATAATTTTGCTGTCTCTTGGCATGGTGATGACTGATAGGGATAGGAGTTAGGGAATAGGTAATAAAAATATATGCCTTATAGACATAAGTACTTTGAGGAAGTACTTGTAAGAAGTTTGACTTTATCTTCCTATTTTTTCTTTCCATAGTCTTTTATTCTTCATTAATACTATAATTGTCATAACAATTTAGAAAGATGATAATATTTTGATGGAAATTTAGAGAAGTATTAACTTCTAGGTATAATTAATCTCTCAATTTTTTACCTCTTTATTTAATATCTTCTGGTATTAACCAGAGATTTCATAAATTTGTCTTGACCAATGTATTTTTAATTTGTTGTAGATTATCTATCAGTTTCAAAATTTTTGGCTGGTATTTCCAAACTTTAAAATCCTTGTAAACTTTATTCAGTTAACAAACTTTTATAACAGTTTTGACTATCATGGGTGCATCTCTTTTTGTTAGTTGGTGCTTAGTTTTCTTATATGTTATCTCTATGTTTTTACATGTGGAAACATTTTCCACCCCTCTGTGCAGCTTGGCTTCTTCACTATGCAGTCAGTTTCTTTACTAACACCTCCTACTCCACTTTTGATTTTTGAAGTTATTATATCTCTTTCTTGGAAACTTAAATTTTAAAGTAAAACCTAGCCCTAGAAAGATATATTCCTACTGTTTTGAACAGAAATCATGTGATCTCTTTCCAGCTCCTAGAAGCCATACTCCTTTGACTATATACCTCACTGTTCTAAAACTGCACCACTGCTGCCTCATACAGGTTGGCTTTCAGATTAGAAATCTTTATAGATCATTTTCTACTGATTTCTCACTTTTCTGTATCTGTACTTTTGTTGGTCAATTTTTATACCCAAATATGTCATCTTATGCCTGGTTCCTATTGAATTCTTCTTTCTATGGTTAGATAATCAAGAATGCCTTTTAATTTTTTTTTCTTTTTTGGTGCATTTCAGAATCTTGCTAACTTATCTAATTAAAAGTTTGCTGTATTTTAATGTTGTTCGTTGGTATTTCATGTTTCCTTCTTTAGGTTCGTAACGTTCTTAATGATGCAGTGGATTTACTGGAATTCCGTGATCGAGTCATTAAAGCCTCTTTGAACTATGCACACTTAGTTGTTTCAACGTCTCTTCAGTGTTATGTGTTCTCGTAAGCATCTTGCATTTCTTTAAAATCTAGAGTTTTGTGTATGAAAAAAAAAATTTATTTGCCAGCTGTCATATTAACATGGTTTGGCTTAAACTTAACTTTCTCAAAAATGTCACCTATCTTGAACTTACTCCTAACTGAGAAGTGATAAAAAGTGAGCTATGAGCAGAGAAAATAGATATAATAGTTGTGCATCAAAGGTTAATAATCACTTTTGTAATACAAAATACCTTCTCTGGGATAATGCTTGCTCTTATTTTACTCATAACCCAAGGACTTTAGTATACGTTTATTGCAAAGCCCAGAGAAGTTTAGGAGCACCTGATAAGTGGTGTGAAAAGGAACCGCCTAACCACTGGCAGAGGACAGCTTACAGCCTGAGAGCAGGCTGAAAGGCGTTCAGTAAGGACACAAGGAGGTGTTCAGGCCCAGGTAATCATGAATGTTCATACTGATGATCCAGAGTTGTCCAGAAATGATGAAAGAAAATACATTCAGTATACTTTGTGTTGGGCTTCCCTGGTGGGAAATTGCAAAATTACTGAAATTGAAGACATAATGTTTGAATCTGAAGGATTGATACTTGTATTAGAGCGGTTGCTTTTTAAAATATTTACCAAAGGTTTAGAAGCTGTTATTTAGTTTTTTTCTCACTCTACCTTTCTCATACTAGTTAATACGTTATCAAAATATTAAATTGCTTTTCTTTTCTGAGTTAACATTGCTTCCCCTCTCTTGTTGGCAAGACATTCACTACGGTACAAAATATTTATTAAAGTGGAATTCCAGTGAGCAGTAGTGGAAATGAAGTAGTGCTAAGAGCCATCATACCAAAGTATATTTCATTAAATTATTGTAAAAATACCTGGTGTTTTAGATCATAACAACTATTCTTTACTCAGCACTGTTATACTATCTTTTATGTTCATGATCTGATTTACTCTGTGTGTTGAATATTATTATTATTCCCATTTTACAAAATGAAGAAGCTGAAGGATGCAGAGGTAATTAAATAATACCCTGGGTCACACTACTTAACTTCTTTTCTAAAGGAAGAGCTGAGATTTGAATCCAAGTTCCTAATAACTGTTGTTCCTTTTTTAGTAATAAAAATATAATTTAAAAAATAAATCTGCAAACAATATACTGGTTTATATGGGAAGAAGTTCCAAAGAAAATCACATATGAGCATTCTATGTTAAATTTTCACTTAATTTCTCAAATAGTTGTATAGAAAATTCCCTTCCTCTGATCAACACTTAGTTTAGGGAGTTTATATCTCCATGACATGTGTGTATATCTTAGTTGTCAAGAATCTCAGATATTTTGTAAGGGGATGTGGAAAAAAACCCCTCATACTCACTGTTCTTTTTAACTCTCTTGACAAAGAATGAAGGTTAATCCTAATGATTGCATAAATGAAGCATGTGTGATATTTTTTCTAAAGTACAAAAGTACATAGCTTTATCATACCTGTGAACTCCAGACTTGCTGATTATTAGTAACAGTTTATTCACTATTTGGCTTTATGCATGCATTTACTTACTGAAATGGGTATCAGGCTCTGCGTTAACCACGATTAATTTCCAGCAATGTGCCTGCTTACCGCAACTTTTCCCTTCCCCCATCTTCCGGATCTGCATATGAGATTTAAAGAATTTGTTCTATGAAAGTAATTGAGAGAAGTTTAGAAGTTTAGAATATATAGGAATAATAAAACATTTTAAACTATCGAGCAACTTTGATTATTTGAGGATGGGTTTTTCAGGTTGTAAATGTCCTTTCTACCCATCCCTATCTTTGAATCATATTACATCATGAAACTCATAGGAGTTATTTGTTCATTCGTTTTATCCATTTGTTCAGTAAGCATAGTCATAGCTTAACATGTATATAGAATTTTACAGTTTACAGAATGTTTCACAGAAATCTTCATTTGCTCAACACTTACACTGGGAGACTGATAGGAAAAGTGATCATGTTATTATTATTATTACAGTTTTTGTTCAGTATCTGCTACACAACAGGCAGTTAACTAGATACTTTAGGTAAGACATCATTATCACCATTTTACGAATAATGAAACTGTTGCTTAGGAGGTTAAGCTTATTAAGATCATAAGGCTGACAGGTGGTGAAACCAGATTTCTAATCCTGATCTGTCTAGCCAAAACCTCATCCTCTCAAGAGGGAGGGGACATATGTATACTTACACGGCTGATTCATGCTGATGTATGGCAGACACCAGTACAATATTGTAAAGCAATTATCTCTCAATTAAAAATAAATAAATTTAAAAAAATGTTCATAGCATCACATTTATAAGAATCAAAATCTGAAATCAACCAAATGTCCATCAACATTAGAATAAACAACTGTGCCATATCCATGCAATAAAATATTACATAATAATGACCAAAAAAATCCATCCTCTTTTCACTAAGCTATGCTGCTACTATTTTTCAAAAGAGAAACATTAGATGACTTGCTCAAGTCACAGAGCTAATAAATGACAGAACATGAACTTATGATTCCTCAGTTCACATGTTGTGGTTCCTAGAATAAACATTTATTAAGTACTTACTATGTGCTAGATGCTGGGGACACAGACTCCACTTTCTAGTCAGGTATACAGGTGTGCAAATGAATAATTTCAGAACAACGTACCAAGTGCTATAATAGGATCATATACAGAGTTACTGTGAAACTAATGATGCTTTGTTTAAAATGAGTACCCACTACTTATTAAGTATTTTAAGTGTAAATAAGTATCCATTTTATTTGTCTTTCAGTACGAAGAACTGGAATACACCACTTATATTTGATCTCAAGGAAGGAACTGTTAGTTTAATTCTGCAAGCAGAACGGTAATTTATTTATCGTGTTTCACTATTGAATTTGGGGATTAAAATATTTTAAATTGCAGTAAAGTACTCTTTAAAGCATGCCATTTACAGGATGGTGTGTTCTGAAATCACTGGTACACCAGAATCAATCTGTTTCTTCTATTAATTTTAAAAGAAAATAAAAAATAAGGGAATAAACTCTTAGATCAGTACTTCTAAAACTTTTTGGTCTCAGAATTTCTTTACATCCTTAAAGTTATTGAGGTCTATGTGTGGGTTATATATGTTGGCCTTTAATATGCTAGAAATCCTTCAAGCAAGGCTTCAACACTATGTGAACTGAGAACTTCCAGATGTATAAGCTAGATTTAGACAAGGCAGAGGAACTAGAGATCAAATTGCCAACATCCATTGTATCATGGAAAAAGCAAGAGAAATCCAGAAAAACATCTACTTCTGCTTCATTGACTATGCTAAAGCCTTTGACTGTGTGGAGTCCAACAAACTGTGGAAAATTCTTAAAGAGATGGGAATACTGGACCGTCGTAACTTGTTTCCTAAGAAACTTGTACGCGGAACAAGAAGCAACAGTTAGAACCAGACATGGAACAACAGACTGGTTTAAAATTTGGGAAAGGAGTCCATCAAGCCTGTATATTGTCAACCTGCTTATTTAACTTATATTCAGAGTATTTCAAGCAAAATGCCAGACTGGATGAATCACAAGCTGGAATCAAGATTGCCAGGAGAAATATCAGCAACCTCAAATATGCAGATGATACCACGCTAATGGCAGAAAGCAAAGAGGAACTGAAGAGCCTCTTGATGAAAGTGAAAGAGGAGGGTGTAAAACCTGGCTTAAATCTCAACATTCAAAAAACTAAGATCCTGACATCTGGTTCCATCACTTTTTGGCAAATAGATGGGGGAAAAAATGGAAACAGTGGCAGATTTTATTTTCTTAGGCTCCAAAATCACTGCAGATGGTGACTACAACCATGAAATTAAAAGACTCTTGCTCCTTGGAAGGAAAACCATGACAAACCTAGACAGTGTGTTAAAAAGCAAAGACATCACTTTGCTGACAAAGATCCATATAGTCAAAGCTATGGTTTTTCCGGTAGTCTTGTGCAGATGTGAGAGTTGGACCATAATGAAGGCTGAGTGCCAAAGAATTGATGCTTTTGAACTGTGGTGCTGGAGAAGACTCTTTAGAGTCCCTTGGACAGCAAGGAGATCAAACCAGTCAATCCCAAAGGAAATCAACCCTGAATATCCATTGGAAGGACTGATACTAAAGCTGAAACTATTAATACTTTGGCCTCCTAATGTGAAGAGTCAGCTCACTTGAAAAGACCTTGAAGCTGGGAAAGATTGAGGACAGAAGGAGGAGGGGCAACAGAGGATGGCATCACTGACTCAGTGGACCTGAATCTGAGCAGACTCGGGGAGACGAGTCAGACATGGCTTAGCAACTCATGGGGTCACAGAGAGTCAGACACGGCTTAGCAACTGAACAAGGACAAAATACTAGAAAGTAAAATTGAGAGATTTACAATATATCAATTATAAATGATAAGAATAAACTTATTACAAGTAAACATCAGAGTAATGAGAGAATGACAGTGAAACAGGCAAATTACTATAACATAGTTTTGACCTCATTGTTCCCATATTTTCTGTCTTGTATTTGTTTTAAAATACTGGTTGAAATTCATTCATTTTATGAGGCACTACTAGGCTGTGATCTGGAGTTTGAAAAACAATATTCTCTATCAATACTTTGTGTATACAGGACTGAGAAACTCTGGGCCAGTTAACTGGAGTAAAGTAGTAATAGCTATTACTCAGGTACCCACATTTTTCCATGAAAATGATCAACCAATCTGTCACGTACAGTGGTACCCTACTAAATCAGAGGTCAGAGTTAGAAAGTTAAACTTGATAAAACCAGGAATAAAGCATGAAAATATAATCTACAATTACTTAAGATTGATGCCCATGAAATCTTTTCACTAAAACCATTTAGTTTATTACCTCATTCCTTTACTCACCACTTAGGCAGCTCTTGAGAGTGTTATTATCAGGTTTTCTAGCCCATTTGTTGTTGTTTAGTTGCTAGATTGTGTCTGACTCTTTTGCTACCCTGATGCACCACAGCCTGCCAGGCTCCTCTGTCCATGGAATTTCCCAGGCAAGAATACTGGAGTGGATTGCCATTTCCTCCTCTGAGATATTTTCACAACCCAGGGATTGAACTTGTGTCTCCTGTATCTCCTGCACTGGCAGGCGGATTCATTACTACTGCACTCCCTGGGAGGCCCATAGCCTTCTACAGATAGCCAGATGCTGAATGCTGGTGGCTGTTAGAATCTGGCACAATGACAGGAAGAAAGTGACTGCTGGCAAGGAAGCATGGAGAAAAACGAATGGCACAGAGCCTTTTTTTTTTTTAATTGAAACACAACTTTATTCTGATTCTAAATGAAAAGGAGTGGGAATGACAGTAACAAACAAGATTCCACTTCTCAATCTTGTCATGTGACTATAGCAGTCTTGTGTTAGAAACTCAAGGAGGAAACAACTGTGTTCCGAAACACCTAAATGTGCAGGTCCAAAAAATGAAGGTATTTTTTCTAAACTGCCATATTCACTCAAAAGCCCATCTATCTCCTTCAGCATCCAAAGATTAAACATTTCTTAGCTATATAATAAAGTGGCAAACTCGCTGCATCACTGACATCACAGGACAGTTGCCTATAAAACTAGACTTCTGACGCTGGGCCCCAGCTTCACTTTGTCACAGGTCATCATCTTCATCCAGGAGAGCAGTTGTCTGAGCAACCTCTAAATTGTGCCCGTGCTGTGCTGTCAAGACTGGGGCTATGACCACTTCTGGCAGGGCAAGAGCAGGCATGGTGACAAACTCCAAGTTAGGGTCTCTGGTCAGTTTTCTAGCAAACCAGAGGAAGAGCTTTTCAAAGTTGTAGATACCTTTGGCAGAAATGTCATAGAACTGAAGGTTCTTCTTTCAGTGGAAGACAGTTGACTTTGCCTTAACCTTTCTGTCCTTAGCATCCACTTGATTGCCACACAGCACAGCTGGGGTGTTCTCACACACGCATACCAGATCTCTACGCCAGTTGGGCACATTCTTGTAATTCACTCTCTATGTTTCATCAAACATTACAACAGCACGCTGAGCTTGTATGTAGTAGTCATCCCTCAGTCCACCAAGCTTCTCCTGATCAGCCGGATCCCACACACTGAACTTAATCGATCCTCTGTTGGTATGGAACACAAGAGGATGGACCTTAACACCCAAGGTAGCCACATACTTCTCAGATTCACCAGTCAGAACATTTCATGAAATGTAATTTTTCCAGTACCACCATCACCAACCAAAACAAGTTTGAACTGAACTTGGGCTTCTCTTTGGGCAGCCATTTCAGTGTTACTTCCAGAAGTGTTTGTGCCCATCTGACTAAGGGCTGGAAAGATGGTAGAAGCATAGCACCAGCAGATTCTCCTAAGTATCAAAGCTATCAGTTGCACAGTTGCTGAAGAGTATGATCATCGTATTGATGATCCTGAGTGATCAAGAAAATAATTGTATCATATTGTCTACCAGCTGTTTAGTGATATTGAACCAGTGATTGATTGATTGATTGATTGATATCGTAAACTTTTCAAACAAAAAGACATCTTTGCCAGGTAAAAGGTAAGATGTCAGCTATCTAAAAAACCGTATTTTTGAAATTCTCTTTTACTTGAATAGTTCCAAATAAATTTATTTCTTTATATAGTATTTATAAATGTATATTGAATATGCTGTTAGTAAAGTCATATGTTAATAGTGTAAATTACTAGATAATTAAAGAATTTTTTTTTTTTAGAATATTTTATTTACTAACCATTGCTGGCCATATATGTACATTAGAAATGTTTGCCCCTTGGAATAGTGTTTATTCACAGGAAGTTAAAGCTTTAGGTGTTGTTTAGAAGAGGAAATGCTTTTATTACTGAGACAAAAAAAGAATATATACTAGTATGATATGTCACTTGTCAACATTAGCAAATATTGTTTTCATACACTAATGTGTAAGGGCCAAATCCTTCAATTAAAAAAGCCACACAGCAGTACTCAAGTATTCATTTAATTCAAGTGTACATTTTTGGTATTCATTGTATACTAACTTTTGTTTATCTTGATGTTTATTTCCTAATGGTTTCCAGAGCAAAAAGGAACAGTTAGCAATTCTTGAATCAAGAAATAGTTCTGGGGAATTCCCTGGCCATCCAGTGGTGAGGACGTGCCTCTTTCACTGCTGAGGGCCCGGGTTCAATTCCTAGTTGGAGAATTAAGATTCCATAAGCTGCGTGGTGTGATCCAAAAAAAAAAAAATCTGAATCAAGGATATTAATAGCTTGAACATAAAGTTTTAAGAAGTAATAATATGTTCAGCTTTGAAGAAGCAGACTCTCTGATATAGCAATAGTATGAGTGTAAATCAATAGACCTTTTAAAGGGGAGTTTAACAACATATGTTAAATTTTTAAAAGTATATGTCCTTTGATCCAAATATTGCATTTTTAGGATTTATAAAGGAAATAAGCAATGTAAACATACAAAGATGTGTATATACCTCAGACATTCTGTAAGAGTGAATAATTTGAAATAAAATAAATGTCCATCAGGAAAGAGTTAATTAAGTTCTATGCATACTTTGCCACAAGTTATCTCTATGGAGGTAAGAAGATTGCAAGAGATCTTTTACTTTCTCTGTATTATTTGAATTGTTTTTTTGTATTCTTAAAATTTCAAAGGAAAAAATAGCAGCCATAAAATGTTTATATTTTGACTTAAAAAATAAACAACACAAGATACTATGCCTTGAATAGAGCTGTCATCACAGCAAATGAACCCAACTACCTGATATTAAAAAAACAGATTTTTAGATATGAATACATTTCTTCATGGTTACTATATTATTTTAAAATCAAAGCTTCTTATTTTAATAAATGCTCACTGTGATGTGAATTTTTTAGTCATTTTCACTCTTTAGGACTCTGCCTAGTATTTAATCTAATTTAATACTATAATTTAATGACCCTTAGCATAATCTTTAATTGTAAAATATGTGTTAATACTGTTTCATAAAACAAATAGCATCTGTCATTAAAAGATTCACTGAATTGTAAATTACATGATTTTTATTGCTTTTGTATAGATATGCTTCTTTAGGAAAGGAAATGAATTATAATTATGATATTAAAGGGTTCAAAACTTTATAGGGTGGTGATTATGGACATTTTCATTTTTCTTTTCCTACCTCCATCAGAAAATAAAAACCTAGGAAACAAATCAAAACAACCAAATGTTGACTTTTCAGGTTGTTTTTATACTTCATTTTTTATATATCTATGTTTTATTATTGTTTTAATTGTAAGATTTAGATATTTCCAAAGCGTAAAATATTTTCTAAATGAAAAGAAAATTATAGTAAATCCTACTTGAGAATACATCTTTATTCTGTATTTTTTAGACATTTTCTTCTTGTAGATGGTGGTGGTATCTATTTATATTCTTATGAAGGGCGCTTCCTTTCCTCTCCAAAATTTCCTGGAATGAGAACAGATATTCTAAATGCACAGACTGTCTCTCTGAGTAATGATACCATAGCAATAAAAGACAAAGCTGATGAAAAAAGTAAGTGCATTTTTATAATTTTCAATGAAATTTATTAAAATTTTCATCAATTGATTTTCATTTTCTCATCTATTAATATGTTGACTTTATAAGGAAGAATGATGAGCTTTCTAATTTGTCCTAATCATGAATTAAAGAACTAAAGTTGTCGTATTATTTCCAGTTGATGGAATAAATAAATATTGTCACAACATCAAAGCTTAGTGGTAAGAAGTAAATCTATATATTTAGTAGCTGTTAGTATAGTTTTAATTCAAGACTGTGAGTCCTAAAAATGTATGTTAATTTTTAAGTTTATTGAAAGTATTTCCTTTTTCTTCATTTAGTAACATAGTAAATATTGTGCTTCATTGTACTATTTATTTTGCTTATATATATTCATGCATTTTTTATACTTACATATTTTTAAACTAAAGAAGTAGGAGAAGGTTACAAATAATTTTTGATTTTCATATAAAAATCTAGGCCACATTAGTGTTTATAAATAAATTTAAGTATGTCAGGTGTTTTGGAATGTCACAGTATGAATAAAACTAATTTTTTAAGGCAATGCTGTATCATAGCATGTATCCAACAAATATATTGAGTGCTTCCTATGTGCCAAGTAGTCTTCTAGAAGTTGAGGATACAAAAGTGCAAAAAAAAAAAAAAAAGGTAATCAAGCGAAAATAGTCAACTAATGATACATGCTGTGAAGAAAATTAATGCAGGATAAGGGCATAGAGAGTTCTAGAGCTGGGGCAGGGCAGTGACTATAGGACAAGCAAATGCAAGGGTGGGAACAAGGCCTTAGGACTCAGTCAGCGTGAACTAAGCAGAGTGTGATGGGAGAAGACACAGTTAGATAAGGAGTAGTCAGATCATGTAAAGACTTGGCCATGATAAAGATGCTGGCCTGAGAGCGTGAAGACAAGCACATTATCCTAAAATTTTTCCTGGGTGAATGAAGGGTGGGGAACGAGGACGTTTTGAGTAGGTCACACAAACCCAGAGTTATGTTTTTTGTCATGATAAGTTTGAATACTTTCTAGACGTCCAAGAGGGGTTGGAGAGGAAACAATGAAATAAAGGAATCCAGGGCTCAGAAGAGAGTTGGAGATGAGATAGGAATCTGGGAGTCATTGATGTGTAGATGGTGCCATGGCTCGATGAAGTCACCTTCATCGAGAAGACCAGTGGCTGAGCACATCAGTATTTAGAGATGAGTAAGAGGAAAAAGAACTAATGAGGTAAGAGTGGTGAGAGTGAGGCACCCTTAAAGCCTAGTGGTGAGATACAGAATAATTGTTTTCTTCTCTGGTAATACAAACTACTAAACATTATTCATTACTGTGACATGTTAAAAAAAGGTATGACCTGGCTGTTAATTTTGTTAGTTCATGGAACATCTAATTTTGGAGCTAGAAAACTGTCCCACTTTTAAATTTTCAGTACTTTCAGATAGCATCACCTCTCATTCTGGTAGGAAAGATAATTCTCCTAAACAGAGCTATTGCTCTCTCTATGCCTCGGGCTTTCTCTGAGAGGGGACATTTGGTAATTGTTTTGTTTTTAAAGGACTTCTTTCCTGTCTAAAAGAGAGGAAAGAGAATGAAATGAAATGAAATAAAGCAGAATCTAGACAGCAGACATTTTTAAGATGGGAGTGTAATTGTTAATAATTTGGAAGTCAGATTTTTGTCTTCAGTGAACTTAAATGTGAAAATCCCAGAGATCACTATGAAGTTTCTATACTTTCCTTATTCAACATCACATATTTTAGATGGAAGCTATAATAAGATGTGTATGTTTCCAACTGAATACCTTATTCTGAATTTTCCTATAGTTAATTCACATCTGAAACATATTTCATTATCATTTAAGCCGTTGATAATTTGTAGACTTTTAGAGCCAAAAAGAATTATGAACATTTTCAGAGTTATGGATTTACATGCAAATAAATTATGTTTTCCTTACATAAACTTTGTTGAATAAAATAATCATGTTATTCCATCCTGCCATAAACAGAAAATTTTAAAAACTAAAACTAAAATTATTGTAGAACTGATAGAAAAGTGAGAAGAAAAGTAGTTTTCTTATGTTTAAAGAAACTAGTAATTACTGAAGGCTAGATGGAGATATACACTAACAATAGAAAGCACAATTGAAGTACCTGGAATCTTTAGCCTGTAAAACTTTTCTTTCAAGGGGACCATTCATGTATGAAATCAGTGGTTCCTTCCTGACTTGGGAGTTCCTTTACAGGCAGGATTCTTTGAACCAAGCCTCGTAGTGCTCAGTTAATGCGTGTTAAGTGCATTTGATTATGATTAAGGAGTAGAGGTACATATGATTAAGGAGTAGGAGTATTGCTTTTGACTTGCTTCTCCTCCTCCACCTTGCATGGATTCACTATGATGTCATTGTGAGTGATTCTTTGAAACAAGTCTGGGTAGAGGAAGGCAAACTGGAGTAATTTGGGAGTTACTTAAAGAGAATCACTAAAGCGCTGACAGTCTTCAAATAGCAAAAAATAGTGGGCAATATCTCTGTCACTTACGACACTAGGAGAAGCCTTTGATGAAACAGAAGGGGCAGAGGCAGCTTTTGTTCCTGGCTTCTTCAGTACACATCTCCAATAATTTTTACAACTTGGCCTACTCAGAATGTTTGAGAAAGATGGGATTGGAAATAAAGAACTTTGAATTATCATTTTCTAGATAATGATTGATGTCATGAAAATAATCCAGGAAAAGTATATAGATGAATAAGTGGCCTAAAACAAAACCTAGGAACAGGGATCACCAAAGAAGGAAAAACTAGCAAAAAGAGAATAAGGGATGGTCCAAAATAGGAAAGAATCAGGAGAAAACAGTGTTTTTTGGTAGCTCACATAGGAGTTTCAAGAAAGAGGATGGTCAGGAGTATCCAGTGCTCCTGGGAAGTCAAGACTAAAAGTAGATTCTTGACTAAAAATAGAATCTCTGATTTGGCAGCATATGAGTCATTGATGATCCAGGCAAGAGCCTTTGCATCAGTGTAGTGAAGTTGAACATCAAGTTGCTTAGTGGTAAAGAATCCGCCTGCTAATGCAGGAGACACAGGAGACTCAGGTTCAGTACCTGAGTCAGGAAGATCCCCTGGAGGAGGAAATGGCAACCCACTCCAGTATTCTTGCCTGAAAAATCCTATCGACAGAGGAGTCTGGTGGGCTACAGTCCATAGGATTGCAAAGAGTCAGGCAAGACTGAGCACACAAAAAGCCATTTCAGGGAATTGAAAGTCCAAACTCTATAATCATATGCTTGGTCTTTCTGGTGACCCTATAGCTATCCTGAAGCTATCTAGGGAATCACCCAGAGTCTCTGTATTAGCATAACAAAGACATTCCTGTGACTCAGTTGTGGAAGACCTGTGTCAGGAACCAAAGACAAAGACCACACAGATTATCACACAGTAGTGTACTGACCACAGGGAGCTCCTCACTACATAATTTCCTGGTAGTATAGTAGGCACTCAATGTATTTTTCCTTTGTGAAATGATTGTCTGGGTTGTTATGTTGGTCTAAATCAGAGTTATGAAAATTATAAACTACATCCAGATTTGGACTTACCATTTTTGATCCTATGGTACATTGATTCCATACCATTAATAATAATTCTAATTAGAGAATGTATATTTTAGGAAGATGTGTTTGGTTCCACTGAGAAATATGACCTTATTACTAACTAGGAATTTGATGCTGCTGCTCTGCGGTGCTGATAGGTATGCTATGGTCCAAAGAGTTAAATAATTTCTCATTGGGATTGTGATAGCTCCATAGAAATTTGCCAGTAAAAATTCTAATAATAATGTGGTAATTAATTATGGTAATATGCTAATTAATATGCTAATGTAATTAATGCTTTACTTTTTTTCAAGTAATCTTCCTCTTTGAGGCATCAACTGGAAAACCAATGGGAGACGGGAAGTTTCTTTCTCATAAGGTGATGGATATTAGCTATTTTTAATGTAAATAGTTATTTACTTCTTTTCAAAATTAATGTTTTCAGACTCCCCTGGTAGTCTGGTTAAGACTTTGCACGTCCATTGCAGGGAGCATGTATCTGATCCTTAATTGGCAAAGTTCCATGTGCTCCATGGTGAGGCCAGAAAACAAAAATTAAAAACAAAACACTAAGAGCAAAATTAATGTTTTCATTTTAAGGAGGAAAACATGGAGGTTAGTTTTATGTTTAAAACCAGTGTGCATTCTATACAAAGTATTTTGCCTAAAAATGTCCTAAAGACTAAGCACTATTAAATTCTGTAATGGAAAGCTATATATATGTAAATTAATTGAATGAACGAAATCTGACGTATGTTTTTGTTCAAGCTCTTTACTCCTTTTTAAAAAATTATTATTTGTTTTATTTATTTTTGACTGTGCTCATTCTTCATTGCTGTGCACGGGCCTTCTCCAGTTAAGACACATGGACTTCAGTAATTGCAGTGCATGGGCTCAGTAGTTGTGAGTTAGTTTCCCCACAGCATGTGGAGTCTTAGTTTCTGGACCAGGGATCGAATTCATGTCCCCTGCATTGGCAGGTGGATTTTTAAGCACTGGACCACCAAGAAGTCCCTCTTTACTGCTTTTCAATAGAATATTCTATCTTGATTAAACTTTTAGCACATATAATATCAGTAAATAAAAATGTGTTTATACATCAATACAGCTTACACTTTTCCCATTGACCTGTTCTAACCCTTTTTTTTTTTAGGTTTTAAGACTGTAGTTAAACTGAAAAAAAAAAAAAATCTGAAACTGGAAAAAAATTTCCTGAATTTCGAGCTGTTTATTAGTTTCTGACTTTTAGCTTTAGAACAAACAAATGGCACCATTCCATTGAGTTATCCTCCAATAAGTGATATATTAGGGTTTAAGGATGTTTTTAACTTTATTGTTTAGTGCTACTAGTGAAGTGTTACCCTATATTTTATTTTCTTCTTTTTGTAATTATTAGTTGAATAACAAATACATTCAGTGGTTCAGAAATGGAAAAGCAGTCAGTGAAAAACTACTCCTGCTGCACCTGTCAGTATAGTTCCTTTCCACTGAATAAGTAGCCATCATTATTAATCTTCTTTTATCCTTCCAGAGGTTTTTAGTGCATACATGAACAAAATGGGTATATGTTTCTTTCTCTTTCTTTTACAAAAAGATGACATATAAGTTTGTACTTTGCTTTTCTCATGCAACATTCTATTTCTGGAAATTTTTCCATATCAATAGATAAAAGTACTTTTGCAGTCCTTCTTCCTGCCATAAGTATAACATTTTATGGATGTATCACAATTTGTTTAACTTATGCCCAAATGATGGACACAAATGGAAGTGTATTTCAGCTTATAGAGTTTCAAAGATTACTTTATTTTATGGTGTTCTAATGGGCATTTTTCCCTTGTAAATTAAAAAACAAGTAATTATACTTTAACTTTTGAATTATTTGTATATTAGCGGTTAAGTTATTTAGCAGGGACATTTTACCATTATAAGTAGGTAAATGATATTTAATTGATCTTTAAATAAACATATGTTCTTGTAAGTAAACAATTAAAATAATCTGATGTAAGCACTGAAACTAATCCAGAATTTTCATTCTTTAAAAATTTTAGAATGAAGTTTTGGAAATTGCTCTGGATCAAAAGGGACTCACCAATGATAGAAAAATTGCTTTCATTGATAAAAATAGAGATCTCTACATCACTTCAGTGAAACGATTTGGGAAGGAAGAACAGATTATCAAACTTGGTAAAATAATTGTAATACATATAAATTTTTTATTATTTTCAGTATTCTTAGATCTACTCTTTGTATTATACTAAATAGCTTACTTGCTTGAATGAATCTGTGAATAATGCTTTGGTCTCCTAACATTTCTTAGCTATTTAATTCCATTTTGATAGCAAAAAGACACGCAGATTGAAAATATAATGGTTCTGGGTAAAATGTTCAAATGTTTGCATAAATTTTTATGTGAATGTTTACACATGTTTTCACCATCAGAAAATACTCATACCTACCAGCAGTTAGTTGGGGTCTTATACATCAGCTGATTTTAAAGATATGTTTTTAATACTTACATAATGGAACTAATACATTAACATTACATTAACATTCTTTTTAAAATAAGGAACAATGGTGCATACTTTGGCGTGGAGTGATACGTGCAATATCCTTTGTGGACTGCAAGATACTCGATTTACAGTCTGGTATTACCCCAATACGGTTTACGTGGACAGAGACATTTTGCCTAAAACGTTATATGAAAGGGATGCAAGGTAACATTTTACTGTGTGGGATTGTTTATTGTCATTAGTAAAACTAACAGAGTGTTGTATTCTTCTAATTTCATTCCTACAAAATAATCTTTTATGTTATTTAGTCAACTAAATTATTCAGCTAAAACTAATTTAATGATATTTAAGTGATAGAATCAAGTTGAAAGTATTGTATTGATGTAATACTATTTATTTATATGTTTCTTAAATGAATATAATTTTTTCTTATATGATTTTCAGGTTTACTGTTGTTTAATGGTAACTCAGGTAGTTTTTTCAGTGTGGTTTAATTATTTTATTTTAAGCACTCAATATTTTTCTGTGATATACAATTTTATGACAGCCTTTACTCTTTCCCATTTTATCATTGACCTTGAGACTCTCAGGAATGTATGTCTCTTGAGAATTGAATTTTAAAATTGATATTAAATATAGAAAAAATACATAAAGTTACTAAAAAGTTGTTTTGTTTTTTTTTTTTTACATTCTTCAGAAAATCAAATGCATTTATATTCTTAAATTCTCTAAGAAATAGCAGGGAGATCTCTTATTCTTGGCAAACTAGGAATGCAAAGGCTTCTCAACGCCAAATGTTAGTTTGACTTTCAAATCTATTTTGAGTTCATTTTTAATATTCAAGCTCACGTTAGCAAAACCAGAGAGGCATCATATAAAAAAATTAACTAATGAAGAGAAGTTAGTCTCTTTACTTAAAGTTCACCTCCTGTTATTATGAGAAAATAATCTTGGAATCAACTTTTTAATGTTTGTACTTTCAAAAGCTGAAGCTAAGTGCTTTAATCATTTGTGTGATTTACCTTAATTCTTAGGAAAAAAGATCATTTCAAATGCTTTTAGGCATAATTGTCAAATATGTAATAACTTTTGTCATGTTAAAATGTTTGTATAGTTTGCTCTAAGTGTACATAGCAAGTTCGATTCCAATATTTATTTGAAGATATACATTCTCCCTGGAATTAACTTTCTTGGGATGCATTTTGGAGATTGTAGATTTCATATGTATGTTGGGGTCAACTCCCAAATTTAAATTGTATGAAATTTTTTGCTCAGAATATAAATTTCACTTTGCCTTTTTTCAACAGTGAATTTAGTAAAAACCCCCATATTGTGAGTTTTGTTGGAAATCAAGTAACTATAAGAAGAGCTGATGGCTCTCTGGTTCACATCAGCATATCACCATATCCTGCTATTCTCCACGAATATGTAAGCAGTTCAAAATGGGAAGATGCTGTAAGACTTTGTCGTTTTGTTAAGGTACTTTACATTTCAGACCCACAGTTGTATGTATATTGTGTATTAGTTTATACAATATCTTTTCGCAAGATGAGAAATAATAAGAGCTAAGGGTTGGAAAAATTGTAAACAAGATCATATTTTTTTTTAATAAGTGATGTCATGAGTGATACAGAGAGATAGATGTTGCTGTGTGATTTATTCTCTGAAGAAGTGAGTAGTTTCTTCTTGCTGGTACATATAAAAACATTTCATGAAACTTTTTTTAAAAGTCACATTCCCAGGTTCTATCCCCAAGGTCTAATTTATTAAATCTAGTGAGCCTGGGTATATTTTTAAGTTCCTCAGATGATTTGTATAGCTAAGGTTAAGAACCATTCAGTACTTTAGATCAGCATTTTCCAACTTAGTTGAATTAAGTATTTTCTAAGCATGTTTGACCACAGAACTCTTTTATTTTACATTATTTAATTCTTTTAGAATACACTTTTGTAAAAGGACTTTTAGGTGGTTTTCCTTACAATGGGTTATTGGTGACAGTCTGCTCTCACAGCATTGTCTGAAAACCTCACTTTTTCTCTGGTTCCCTGCAGTTGCATTCTTTGACATCTCTTCAAAAAGACTAGAGGGCTTGTAACTATGAGTTATCATTAATGTGTATCATAAGTTCAAAAGTAAACCTTTTTTAATTAGAAATGAACATTTCACAAAAAATTTATTCAAAACTTTCCCTATGTGTTATAACAACATAGCCACAGTGAAATTTCCACATCATTAATTTATGAAATTACTATTTTTTTCAGTGCCAGGCTCAGCAATCTTTTATTTTACATTAAAATATAATCTTAAAATATAACCTTGTTATATTTTAATTCACTGTTTATTTTAAGGCAGTTCAGCTATGTAGTTGAAATAATTGTTCTCATATTTCACTTTAGGAGCAAACCATGTGGGCTTGCCTAGCTGCCATGGCAGTTGCTAATCGAGATATGACTACTGCAGAAATAGCCTACGCAGCAATCGGTGAAGTAAATAGTGTTTACTTATGTTTATGTGTTTGTGTGTGTATGTGTGTTTTTAACTGTAATTTGTTACTATATACTTCAAATATTTTTCTTTCATTTTTAGATTGATAAAGTTCAATATATCAATTCTATAAAAAATCTTCCATCTAAAGAATCAAAAATGGCCCACATATTAATGTTTAGTGGGAACATACAGGAGGCTGAAACTGTTCTTCTTCAGGCTGGCCTTGTTTATCAAGCAATTCAGATCAATATTAATCTGTACAACTGGGAAAGGTAATAAAACCATTTTTCATCAATTCCAAAACCTGACTGATATTAATGTATTCTTCTATCTACCACTTAGTAAATTACATTTTCCATTGTACTTAAGAGTTTCCTGATATCATATAAAAATTTATTTACATTTATATTTGTGAATCAGTTCAGTTGCTCAATTGTGTCTGACTATTTGCTACCCCATGGACTGCAGCATGCCAGGCTTCCCTGTCCATCACCAACTCCCGGAACTTGCTCAAACTCATGTCCATTGAGTTGGTGATAACATCCAACCATCTCATCCTCTGTCGTCCCCTTCTCCTCCCACCTTCAGTCTTTCCCAGCATTAGGGTCTTTCAAATGAGCTGGTTCTTCACATCAGGTCGCTGAAGTACTGAAGTTTCAGCTTCAGCATCAGTCTTTCCAATGAATATTCAGGACTGATTTCCTTTAGGATGGACTGGTTAGATCTCCTCTCAAGAGTCTTCTCCAACACCACAGTTCAGAAGCATCAATTCTTTGGCACTCAGCTTTCTTTATGGTTCAACTCTCACATTCATACATGACTACTGGAAAAACCATAGCTTTGACTAGACAGACCTTTGTCAGCAAAGTAATGTCTCTGCTTTTTAATATGCTGTCTAGGTTGGTCATAACTTTTCTCCCAAGGAGCAAGTGTCTTTTAATTTCATGGTTGCAGTTGCCATCTGCAGTGATTTTGGAGCCCAAGAAAATACAGTCTGTCACTGTTTCTATTGTTTCCCCATCTGTTTGCCATGAAGTGATGGGACCAGATGCCATGATCTTAGTTTTCTAAATGTTGAGTTTTTAGCCAGCTTTTTCACTGTCCTCTTTTACTTTCATCAAGAGGCTCTTCAGTTCTTCCCTTTCTGCCATAAGGGTGGTATCATCTGCATATCTGTGGTTATTGATATTTCTCCTGGCAGTCTTGATTCCAGCTTTTGCTTCATCCGGCCTGGCATTTGCATGATGTACTCTGAATATAGGTTAAATAAGCAGGGTGATAATGTACAGCTTTGATGTGCTCCTTTCCCAATTTGGAACCAGTCCATTGTTCCATGTCTGGTTCTGTTGCTTCTTGAACCAGAACTGTTCAAGAACTGTTGCTTCTTGACCTGCATACAGATTTCTCAGGAGGCAGGTATGGTGGTCTGGTACTCCCATCTCTTGAAGAATTTTCCACAGTTTGTTGTGATCCACACAGTCAAAGGCTTTGGCATAGTCAGTAAAGCAGAAGTAGATGTTTTTCTGGAACTCCTGTTTTTTCAGTGATCCAACAGATGTTGGCAATTTGATCTCTGCTTCCTCTGCCTTTTCTAAATCCAGCTTGAACATATTTGTGAGTAGCCTGCCATTAAAGATTTTTGCCATTTCTGACTCATGATTAATTAGATATTATCTGTGAAGAAAAAAAGGGAGTCTAAGATGGCTCCAGAATTTATGGTTTTAGTAACTGGATAGATGGTGGTAAGAATATTAGCAGGTTTGGAAGGGATGTTAAATTTGAAATATTTGTTTAGAGATATGTGATAATAGTTGATTATTAGACGTGAAGCTCAGGAAAGATTTTAAATAGAGATGTAGATTAAGAGTCATAAGCAAACGGATGGTAGTCGAAGCCAGAAGGATGGATGCAATTGCCTGGGGCTTGTGTGGAGTGAGAACACATCAACTCTATTTGCAGGATGGGTGAAAGAAGAGAAATTCACTGAAAGATTGGGATAAAGCAATTAGGCAGGCAGAGAGAGGATCCAGGAAAAATTTGTTAAGCTAAGGAAGACAAATGAAAGGATTTATATCAAGGAACCATCAGTAACCTTCCCTGCCAGCTTAGGAGTTGGGATAGGTTGCTTTCTGAGACTGAGTGGCAAGCTTCTCTTCTCTATGGCATATTTTGTTTCTCTGTTCTTTTTCTTCAGGTATATAACTCTCAGTGAACAAGGTTGTAGTGCTTATATACACCTGAAGTTACTGTGTTATAAAGTTGACATGTTGATTTTTTCAGGTTTGAAATGTCTTTCATCTTTGTCTCTCTCTTTGTGCTTAAAAATAACCCACTAATTTTTTAATTACTAGCCCCTTATAATTCCCTTAGATTAGAATTTTTATAGATACTCTGTCTCTATCTTCCTCTTGAATAGGAATAATAAAAATGGCTAACAAAAGTAACAAATGATTTTGGTATGGACATACTAAGGTCTCTTTATTTAATTTGTACATTTATACAGGTCAGCCATTCTATTTCAATACTTTACCTACACAAATCTGTTGTCATTGTTTAGCTATACAAAGGATTGTGAAAACTATTTTAGGTTTTACAAACATGAATAGACCTTTCTTCTTGAGCTCAGTTTAGTCATAATTCATAAATATTTAAGTAGTTTAGAAAGAGACAATATGAATAATATTTTTAAAACTACATTAAAGAACTGATGGAAAATTGTACGTATCATTACTAAACTATGAGTTCCATGAGAAATAGGGAAGAATAGTGTTTATAGCATATTCTCAACTGATACTTTTGAGAAAATATTTATGTTGATAAATTTTAAGCATTACTATTTATACAGCATTCTGAACACCATACAATATAACAAATATTTTAAAAATCATCTTTATTTTAGAAAGCTTACAACCTATTTAAGAATTCCATTTTATTATCATTAATAATAGTGAAGCTTCTACTTATTAATGCTTATGATGTGTCAGAATTGTGTTCAACACTTTCCATATATCATCTCACTTGGTTATCACAATATTATACAAATGAAGAAGTTGAGGATTATTTGTAAGTAAGTGGCAGCTCTAGGATGTGAACTTGAGCCTTCCAGTATCAAAGCGGGCCTGAATTTTCTATTATTACTGCAATAAAATATATACTGCTGATATTACTACTTACATTGTCTGTAGGATTGATATTTGTCTCTTTTATTATTTATCTTTGTAAATTTTTACATTTACAAAGATTTTAGATTATATACTTCTTGAATGATAAAAACATTTTATCATTTTATATTAACTATGAGCATAGCGGGTGCTTAATTTCATGCTCTTAGTCTTTATGCAGTACTCAGTCATTTTGCCATGCATTTCCTCTGCAAACGCTGAATGTAGATACACACAGTGTGCAAATGTCAGAGCAGGTTGATGAAGCAATTTGCCTCTGATGGTTTCTATTGATGGTCTGTAATACAGCCCTCTGAACATTTCTTGTACCTCCTTGACCTAAGTGAATATTACATCTTTCCAAAGGACCCTCCTTGCCTACGTCTGAAATGGACTCAGTTTATTCTTTCCAACTCCACATTTATTAGGTCTGGATGTGAGTGATGGCTCAGTGGTAAAGAAACTACCTGCAATGCAGGAGACACAAATTTGATCCCTGGATCGGGAAGATCCTCTGGAGGAGGGAGGGCATGGCAACCTACTCCAGTATTCTTGCCTGGAGAATCCCATGGACAGAGGAACCTGGCAGGCTACAGTCCATGGGGTTGCAAAGAGTTGGACATGACTGAAGCGACTTAGCACACCTATGCAAACATCTTTACTTGTCTGGTAAAAATCTCTGATCCTTTGAGACATGTCATGTAACCATTCTTTCTGCTGTTAATTTCACATCTTCCCTACTATCCCTATATCCTTCCCTCCATGCTGCTCCTTCCCCTGCTCTAGTTTTCAGCAAAGGACCCTGCTTTAAGATACTAGGTGTCAGGGAGAAGGGAAACAAGAGGGGCAGAGAGATGTAATGGGGAAAGAAAAACAAACCCTTGGTGCTCCTCTGTTCCTCCTATCTACTCGGCTTCTCCTTTATGTTTTTTATCTAAACTGTAAACCAGTGGGTTGGTCAAATGCTGGTAGACCTCTGTGCCTGCCTGATAAGTTGATAGAGGTCAAGAAGCATTATTCAAGGCTTCTGATTACTATTTACACACTTTTTGTTGTTGTTGTTCAGTCACCCAGTCATGCCCGACTCTTTGCGATCCCATGCATGCCAGGCCTCCCTGTCCCTCACCATCTCCTGGAGTTTGCCCAAGTTCATTGCCTCGGTGATGCCATCCAGCTGTCTCACCCTCTGACACCCTCTCCTCCTTCTGCCCTCAATGTTTCCCAGCATCAGGGACTTTTCCAATGAGTTGTCTGCTTGCATCAGGTCACCAAAATACCAGAGCTTCAGCTTCAGCATCAGTCCTTCCAGTGAATATTCAGGGTTGATCTCCCTTAAGATTGACTGGTTTGAGCTCCTTGCTATCCAGGGGACTTTCAGGAGTCTTTTCCAGCACCACAGTTCGAAGGTATCAATTCTTTGGTGTTCTGCCTTCTTTACAGCCTAGCTCTCACAACTGTACATGATCAGTAGAAAGACCATAGCCTCGACTATATAGACCTTTGTTGGCAGAGTAATGTCTCTGCTTTTCAACACTGTCTAGGTTTGTCATCGCTTTCCTGCCAAGAAGCAATCATCTTCTGATTTCATGGCTGCAGTCACCATTTGCAGTGATTTTGGAGTCCAAGAAGAGGAAATCTGTCACTACTTCCACCCCCTTTCATTTGCCTTGCAGTAATGGGGCCGGATGCTATTATCTTAGTTTTTTTTTTTTTTAATATTTAGTCTTAAGCCGGCCCTTTCACTCTCCTCATCAAGAGGCTCTTTAGTTCCTCTTCACTTTCTGCCATTAGAGGGGTATCATCCATATATCTGAGGTTGTTGATGTTTCTCCCGCCTATCTTGATTCCAGCTTGTAACTCATCCCCCAGCATTTCTCTTGATGTGCTCAGCATATAGGTTAAACAAACAGGGTGACGGCAGACAGTCCTGTCATACTCCTTTCTTGATCTTGAACCCATCAGTTGCTCCATACAGGGTTCTAACTGTTGCTTCTTGACCCACATACAGGTTTCTCAGGAGACAGATAAGATGGTCTGGTATTCCCTTCTCTCTAAGAGATTTCCACAGTTTGTCATGATCCACACAGTCAAAGGCTTTAGCATAGTTGATGAAACAGAGATAATGTTTTTCTGAAATTCCCTTGCTTTCTCTATGATCCAGCGAATATTGGCAATTTGATCCCTAGTTCCCCTTCCTTTTTTAAACCCAGCTTGGACATCTGGAAGTTCTTGGTTCGTGCATAATGCTGAAGCCTAGCATGCAAGACTTTAAGCGTGACCTTACTAGCATGGGATGTGAGTGCAGTTGTCTGATGGTTAGCACATTCTTTGGTACTACCCTTCTTGGGAATTGGGATGAGGATTGACCTCTTCCAGTCCTGTAGTCACTGTGGTCTTCCAGATTTGCTGACATAATGAATGCAAAACCTTGATTTACACACTTAAACTCCCAAATATGTATCTCTCCTAGCCCTCTACCTTGCCCATGTTTGCTGTCAGAATCCAATTATCTGCCTGCCTATTCAGCATTCCCAATGGATGTCTCATAAGTTTGAGTTCAAATTTATATTTATTCCCTCATAAACTTGATCTTCTTCCAAAGTAATCTGTCATCTTTTCAATCTATCCAAAGCTGGAAATCTAGGAGTTACTTTTGACATTTTCCTTAGCCTGTAGCACTCATCCTCTTTACTACCAGCACCCTTGTCTAAGCTGATCCAAGTTTTTCTTGGTATAACATTATCTCTGCATCTACTTTGTCCTTTTCCTATCCATTGGTCACACTATAGTCACAGTGCTCTATTCACAGTGGAAATCTGATCATGTTACTCTTGACCCCTGACTCACTTAAATGAAACCCTTAGTTTCCCATTACTTTTAGCAAAATATCAAAGACTGGGTAAGAATGACTTCAAATAATCAGCAGAAGTAATTATAATTGCTACAAAACTCTCAAGAAACTTTATGTATTGTCTTCATTTCCAGATTCTAAAGCTATTTTTGAAATCAGTTGGAATATTTGTTCCTATTGCATATTCATTCATTCAGCAGATATTTAGAGTGTTTGCCATACTACGGATATTTAGATATTACATGGAAATCCATTTAAAACAACAACAAATACAGTCTTTTGGTAAAAATGTATGGTCATTTTTAATGACTTGTTTGAAAAGCCTGCTGAATGGGACAAAGACAAGTATAGTGGTTAAGACTGGGACCTTTGGGATAAGACCTGGGTTTGATTTCTGATTCTGCACATATTAGTCTTATGATCTTGGACAGGTTACTGAGGCTCCGTAAGCCTCAGTTTCCTTGTTTAAAATGATGATAATTACAAGAAACACATGTTTGTTGTCAGTGTTAAGTAAAATAGCATGTGAAACTCTCTTAGCTTACTGCCTGATACATAGTAAGCCTTCAATAAAGGGTAGCTATTATTCATTCTTTAAATATTTATTGAGTGTCTGTAATGTGCCAGGTTTCAGGCACTGGGGATACAGCAATGAACAAAACTGATAAAGTCTGAGATGACAGTTTGATATTAAATGTTAGGACTAATATAAAAAGTAGGAATAAGAAATATAAATACTTGGATCCAGTATAGAAATCAACTTATAACAACATAGTCCAAAGAATGGCCTGCTTAGAGAGTAGAATAATCCCCATCTACAAAGATATTCCACAGTTTGTTGTGATCCACACAGTCAAAGACTTTGGTCAATAAAGCAGAAGTAGATGTTTGTCTGGAATTCTCTTGCTTTTTCGATGATTCAGCGGATGTTGGCAATTTGATCTCTGGTTCCTCTGCTTTTTCTAAATCCAGCTTGAACATTTGTAAGTTCACAGTTCACGTACTGTTGAAACCTGGCGTGGAGAATTTTGAGCATTACTTTGCTAGTGTGTGAGATGAATGCAATTGTGCCGTAGTTTGAGCATTCTTTGGCATTGCTTTTCTTTTGGATTGGAATGAAAACTGACATTTTCCAATCCTGTGGCCAATGCTGACATAATGACATAAAAAAAGCTTATTTTCCAAATTTGCTGGCATATTGAGTGCAGCACTTTCACAGCATCATCTTTTAGGATTTGAAATAGCTCAACTGGAATTCAGTCACCTGCAGTAGCTTTGTTCGTAGTGATGCTTCCTAAGGCCCACTTGACTTTGCATTCCAGGATATCTGGCTCTAGGTGAGTGATCATTCCATTGTGATTATCTGGGTTGTGAAGATCTTTTTTATATAGTTCTTCTGTGTATTCTTGCCACCTCTTCTTAATATCTTCTGCCTCTGTTAGGTCCATACCATTTCTGTCCTTTATTGTGCCCATCTTTGCATGAAATTTTCCCTTGGTATCTCTAATTTTCTTGAAGAGATCTCTAGTCTTTCCCATTCTGTTGTTTTCCTCTATTTCTTTGCATTGATCACTGAGGAAGACTTTCTTGTCTCTCCTTGCTACTGTTTGGAACTCTGCATTCAAATGGGTATATCTTTCCTTTTCTCCTTTACCTTTTGCTTCTCTTTTCACAGCTATTTTTAAGGCCTCCTCAGACAACCATTTTGCGTTTTTGCACTTCTTTTTCTTGGGGATGGTCTTGAACCCTGCCTTCTGTACAATGTCACGAACCTCCTGAGAAATTTGTATGCAGCTCAGGAAGCAACAGTTAAAACTGGACATGGAATAATAGATTGATTCCTAATCAGGAAAGGAGTACATCAAGGCTGTATATTGTCACCCTGCTTATTTAACTTATATGCAGAGTACATCATGAGAAGTGCTGGGCTGGATGAAGCACAAGCTGGAATCAAGATTCCTGGGAGAAATATCAATAACCTCAGATATGTAGATGGCACCACACTTATGGCAGAAAGCAAAGAACTAAAGAGCCTCTTGATGAGAGTGAAAGAGGAGAGTGAAAAAGTTGGCTTAAAACTCAATATTCAGAAAAGTAAGATCATGGCATCTGGTCTCATCACTTCATGCAAATAGATAGGGAAACAATGGAAACAGTGACAGACTTTATTTTCTTGGGCTCCAAAATCACTGCAGATGGTGACTGTAGCCATGAAATTAAAAGACACTTGCTCCTTGGAAGAAAAGCTATGACCAACATAGACAGCATATTAAAAAGCAGAGACATTACTTTGCCAACAAAGGTCCATCTAGTCAAAGGTATGGTTTTTCCAGTAGTCCTGTATGAATGTGAGAATTGGACTATAAACAAAGCTGAGCACTGAAGAATTGATAGTTTGAACTGTGGTATTGGATGAGACTCTTCAGAGTCCCTTGGACTAAAAGGAGATCCAACCAGTGCATCCTAAAGGAAATAAGTCCTGAATATTTATTGGAAGGACTGATGCTGAAGCTGAAACTCCCAATATTTTGGCCACATGATGCAAAGAACTGACTCATTTGAAAAGACTTTGATGCTGGGAAAGATTGAAGGCGGGAGGAGAAAGGGACGACAGAGGATGAGATGGTTGGATGGCATCACTGAGTCAATGGACATGAGTTTGAGTAAACTCTGGGAATCGGTGATGGACAGGGAAGCCTAGTGTGCTGCAGTCCATGGGGTTGCAAATAGTCGGACACGACTGAGCGACTGAACTGAACTGAACTAAACAAAGATATTCAAACACAGGATGAATGGTAAAATTATGTGATTGACTAACAATAGACTTTTTGCCTGCCTGCCCATATGGATGGTGACTTCTTATAAAAGATCTTATTGTTTTCACTGCCGTGGTGCAAGTTCAGTCCTTACAAGCAACACATGGTTGGGGGAAAAAGAAAGCTTATGTGTTTTTTTTTGGCCACATGTGTTTCCCTCTTCCTCTGGGAGTGAGTAAATAATAGGTCTCATAAACTAGGACTTCTAGGATTGGTTTATATTATCAAATAGTAGTTTGAGTCTTTCTTGAAGAATTTGTGTGTTGCATATATCCCAGGAAGTCTGGCTCATTTAAAAGGGCTTCCTAGTTGCCTCAGTAGTAAAGAATCTACCTGCAATGCAGGAGACATGGATTTGACCCCTAGGTCAGGAAGATCCCCTGGAGAAGGTAATGGCAACCCACTCCAGTATTCTTGCCTGGAGAATCCCATGGACAGAGGAGCCTAGTGGGCTACAGTCCATGGGGTCACAAAAGAGTCAGACACGACCTAACGGCTAAGCAACAACAAGCCCACATTTGGTTTCTGTGTAGACTAGAGCTATACTGGAGGACAGATTTTTGTATGTGTTGGGGGGAAAGTGGTTGATTATTAAGCTGTCTAACAATTCGGATTTGTTGAGTTTTAATTACTTTTATCTTTTCAGTTCATGAGGGCCAGCAGGGGCTGGGATACACAGGCATGAAGTTCAGGAGAGCTCCTGGACATTGAGGGAAACCCCTGAGGAAATTGTCGGCCCTTTGGAATAGTTGCAGCCACGAATATGGCTAGGATTACCTACTAGAATTTAAAGAAGGAAAAAGAAAATAAGGCAGATTTCTCCTGAATTCAGCATTTAATGGTCTGGTTGAAGAGGAAGATTCAGCAAAAGAGATCAGGAAGGGCCAAAGAAGATGAAATTTAAAAGCTACTTATTATGGAAAGTTTCAAATATATAGAAAAGTAAGAGAACAGTATAATGAATATTCATGTACCCATCATTCAGCTTCAATAGTTAGCTATTTGTGAGTAATCTCTACCCACACTCTACCCCTCCCCACCATTTTCTAAAAGCAGATCCCAGTCATCATATTATTTTATCTATGAATATTTCAGTATGTAAAAGGTTTTTTTTTAATCCAGCCATAATATTATGATCACACCTTTAAAATTAATAATAATTCTATTCAGTGTTCTTATTTCTCTGATGTCTCATAAATGTTTTGTTTTGCTTTATGTTGTTTGATGCAGTATCCAGAAAAGATACATGCATTATGATTGGTTGATGCACTCTTAAGTTTCTTTAAACCTATAGGTTCTTCTATTTGTTTTTTGTATTTTATTTGGGCTTAGAGAACTTCTATAGTCTAGACTTTGTTGATTGCATCTTTGTGCTGTCACTTAACATGTTCCCGTGCCCCTGAATTTGCTGTGACTTGGTATTGAATGTAGAAACTTGATGACATATGTGCCTGCACGCTCAATCGTGTCCAACTCTTTGTGACCCCATGGACTGTAGCCCACCAGGCTCATCTGTCCATGGGATTCTCTGGGCAAGAATACTGAAGTGGGTTGCCATTTTCTCCTCCATGGGATCTCCCCAGCCCAGGGATAGAACCTATGTCTCCTGGGGCTCCCGCAGCTCCTGCATTGGCAGGTGGATTCTTGACCACTATGCCACCTGGAAAGCCATAGAAACTTGATTAAGTTTAGATTTAAATTTTTCCTTCCTTTTGGTAAGGATCCATCAGAATTGGTATTATGTATGTCTGTAATAACTGGTCATCTGTCTTTCTTGTGATGTTAGCCATTGACAGTTTTTGCTCTGATCCATTAATCAGTTATGGTGATATTCTAATTCTATCCTTCCAAAATTCTAAAATGATAGAATTTAAGTATTGGCTGATAAATATATTAGATTCCTTTTAGGATCCTTGAATTTCTATATTTATTTACATACTTTAGAAGAAAACTTTTTTTTTTTAATTGGCTACACTGATTCTTTGTTACTGCACTAGAACTTTTTCTAGTTGTGGAGTGCAGGGGCTACTGTCTAGTTGCATTACGAGGGCTTCTCACTGCAGTGGCTTCTTTTGTTGCAGGCGACAGGATCTAGAGTGCGAAATTCAGTGATTTTGGAATGTGAGCTCAAGAGTTGCAGCTCATGGACTCTAGAGCACAGGCTCAGCAGTTACAGTGCACAGACTTAGCTGCCTTGTGGCATGTGGGGTCTTCACAGAGCAAAGATTGAACCCATGTCCCCTGCATTGACAGACGGATTTTTAACCACTGGACCTCTGGGGAAGCCTGGGAACAGATTTTACTTTGTTAGTATGTGTTATTCTATTTGAGAAGCATCATCTTGCTGCTTTGTGCTTCTATCATTTATATTTGAATTTGAAAATTGCCTGCAATTTACTAAGATGCAGCCCTTGAGGGCTGTAGATATGCAAGTTATTATCCATGTGCTGTTCCCCCTGGACATTTGGTGGTGGTCTGTTTTCAAAACCAAGTTAAGAGAGGTAGAAGCTAGAAACTCCATGTATGCATTTTGATCCTTTATGTAAGTATTAATAAAAATAGTTTCTTTTACTTAAATCACTTACATAAAGTAATTTTTCTTCATTCAAGTTATGCAAAAATTATACTTTGAAGTTATAACATCTTTTTATATAACTTCCTTCTATTTAAAATCAGAGAGGATACATGGATTTTTTCCAGCCCCATAATCTAATGTTAAATTTGTTTCATTGCCAAATAACCATTTTAAAGCTGGAGACATACTGTTCCCATAACTCTTACATAATTTGGAGTAAATTCCCTCTTAAATGTGGTAGAGAAACATTTTTTACTCAGTGTGTGCTTTTAGAGAGCATTTAAAATAGCACATATCATTTGACTGTTTACCTTTAGCATTGTTTTTAGTCAGATAATTAATACATATTTTATAATACTAATAAACTATTATAATAGATAATACTTAGTATCTAGTATCTAAATGCAGGATTAGACATCATATTCTATACCTTCCACATAATTAAATGTATTGATGTTCCATAACAAAGTATCTCTTTGGAATTTTTGGAAAGTCCCAATCCAGAATAGATGCTCCTGTACTTCCTGCTTAGAACTCTTCCAGTTTTGAGCAATCAAGAATTCCTTCCCCTGTCCTGTACAATCATAAAGAAATAATGGGAAATGGAATTCTAAGATGCCAAAGAGGTGGTTCACTGGAGTCTCCACCCATCGTACCCCACTGGAATCAGAGCCTTAGGAATTTAGAGGGGAATAAAATGAGAGAGGCCTAGAAGAGTTAAGGCATCTTTACTTCTGTTTCTCCTCTTTTGAGCCTCTACAAATTGCTTTTTGCCCGCTCTGGTTTTCTGCTTTTGTTCCTCTATATTCTAGTACCTCTCTAATTTTTTTTTCTCTGTATCTTTTTTTTTTCTCTCTGAAAGATTTGAAGTTAGAGAAAAATAAGGAAACTTTGTGAGGAGTTTGTGGTGGGTAGCAAATATTGACCCTTGCATTTAGCAATATTGTTTGGGCCAATATATTTTTATAAGAAATCATTGTACTAGACTTTGGCATTATCATTTGTATTATACGTGACTTATATTCATAATTTTTCTTATTATCTTTAATATCTCTCATTTGTTATTCATCAGTTAATACACACATAATATCTAAAATACTTTTTAAAGTTACTATTTATGTTAAACCAAAGCATGTCAAGAACCAAACAGATTTTCCTACTAAGCAACCCCATGTTGAAAAAATTCTAGTTGTCTAAAAAACAAGTTCATAATAGTTGGCTCTGATAAACTATGGCCACCTATTTTGAAGTCATATGGCATATTAGAAAGCAAGACAACTTGAGAAATAATATACTCTGATTATTATGATGATCATTTCCCATACTTTGAAACATGGGAACAATGAACAGTATATGTTGTGTGAAAATTGTATAAATCTTAAGTTGAATGGTTCTTAGTGCTTTTCTACTATATCCTTCTATTTCTCCGTATATTCATTTTATTAATATTTGAGAGTTTATATTGAAACTCCAACAAAAAAATATTTATTTAAAAAACTAATTGTAATATATAATGGAGCTATATGTCACCTTGTTCTGTATTTTCCAAGCCTCCTGTAAATGTGTTGTCATATTTTCACAATTTAAAAAAATCCAGTGAGCAGTGTAGGAGAGCATACTGTACTAGGTTGTTCCTGGCTCAACTGATATGAGTTATGCATAGGATGATGGGCTGAGTGCATCCAAAACCTACATGCAAAAACAGATCTGGAACTGCAGAATAATATTTTCATCTCCCTCTGTATTATCAATATATAGATGTTATGCCTTGGTGTTATACCTCTGATTTTAGTGATTAATTTAGTTCTTATCTGCTATTTAAATAAAATAGTACCTTAAAAATAACTTAGTTACATAGATAAATAGATATTAGTTGGATTATAAAATTTAAATGGCTTTTAATTTTTTGTAAGAATCAGATGGCAAAAGGCATTTTGTCAGACTTTTATCCTCAAATTTTATTTTCAAAATATTAATATTTTTAATTTGCTATACTAAAAATGTAAGGATATCAGTATTTAGTTGAATATTGAACAGAATAAATTCATTACAGACTTATAAAATGGTCAGGATAGTTGAACCCTTACTTTGGGGAATTCACTTGAATTTTCTTATGATTTCAGTGAACTTTTCAATGAGCATTTACCATACATCTACTCAGTAATACTCACCAAAGAGAAATGAAACCCACATCTCCCTTTAATAAATGTATAGGTTAATTCAGGGAACAAATTCATAATAGTTACAATACACTGTGAGCAGGACTATAATAATAGTATGTAAGGAATGTTCTGTAGCATGGAAAGATGTAATGATCATTTATTTCTACAAGGAGAGCTGGTCAGGGAGAATAGATCGTGTTTGGTCTGGACCCTGAAGTATAAATAGAAATTTACAAGGTGGATAAGGTAGGGGCTATGACATACCTTTCACATTGAAGGATGAGTAGAGGGAAAAACATAGACCGTTTGTCCCACCCTCTCACCCCAGAACTCTACTGCCCATAGAGGTCAACATATCAGTGCTGATAATGTTTTATTTCTCATTATAGGGCTCTTGAATTGGCTGTAAAATACAAAACACATGTTGACACAGTTCTTGCTTACCGTCAAAAATTTTTGGAGACATTTGGTAAACAGGAAACTAATAAACGATACCTGCAGTATGCAGAAGGTGTAAGTATTACGCAGTATTTGATAATAATTATATGCTTTACAAGTGTATGTTATTTGTCTCAATGAGACAAAATTGAGTAACTTTCCTACCGTAATCTCTAAAAATAACTGCTTCTTGTCTTTCGATGTTGCAGTTTTATTTTGACTATATAATTATATTACAGAACATTTTTCTGGACTCTTACAGCCATGTTTTGCTTAACTCAAGTCTGTTCTTATAATTTCCGATTTGTGTTAAGGTTGTGTCCTGATATTTTTAGATAAACAACATAAAATGTGAAGATAAAGGCTTCTAACTCCTGAATTTTGTTTTCCACCAGCTGCCCTTTCTGTTCCAGGGGAAGTACATGAGCACAGAGGGCAGTGGCCAGAACTTGGATACTCTGTCACTTTGCAGATTCTAGGGACCCTGGTTGCACTTAAAGAGGTGCCTCACCTGGTAGACTTCACCACCTAGAACCAAAGAAGGCTGACCCTTTGCCTCTTAAGTTCCTACCAGAACTTAAGGTTTTGTCAATCCAGTTATAAAAAAAGCCATTCTAGCCATATCAGCAACAAGGAAAGACAGTGCCTAGAACAGAAATGATTGTGGCCACCTGCCCAGACACTTCTAGATTCAAATGGCAGAAATAGAGCTCACTTCTAGCCATGGGAGATCCAATGTGTAAAGCCAAGACAGGACTAACCTTTCTCCCAGCTCTGCAAACTAGTTGATTTCCTTATCCTTTTAGGTATTCATATATTCAAAATGTGTTTATAGGTACTCAGTCTGGATTAGGTACCACACTAGGTGTTGAATCAGACATGGCTTCTGTCTTTATGGAGCCTATAGACCATGTAGGGGCTTCCCTGGTGACTGAGATGGTAAAGAATCTGCCTGCAGTGGAGGAGACCCAGGTTTGATCCCTGGGTCGGAAAGATCCCCCCGGAGAAGGGAATGGCTGCCCACTCCAGTATTCTTGCCTGAGAATCCCTTGGACAGAGGAGCCTGGTGGGCTACAGTCCATGGGGTCCCAAAGAGTTGAACAGGACTGAGTGACTAACACTTTCACTTTCTTTCATAGACCGTGTAGGAGTGTTTCTCGGTGGAGACAGAATACAATGGAATGTTCTGCTTCATTGTGGGGGTGGCTAAAATATATTAACCCATCCTCTTTGGAAGAGGAAAGAGGATGTAGACAGAGGCACCTACTAGAATATTGAGTGTCATGAGTCACATTTTTGGACTTCAGAACAGTTTTCAGGGTAATGAAGACTTTGGAGCTGTTCTTAGTTCTGCAATGTAACTTCATCATCTGGATCCAGGATAGACACAGTTGTGGGTTTCTTGATAGAAAGGGACATATTTTATAGAAGCTTCACAATTTTTTTATTTGATTCAGAAATTAATTGTTTGGGCTATTAGGCTTCCGTAAGAGTTCTGAGGGCTGTACTTTTTAATTCACGGAATATGACAGCAGCCACCACCACTGTGGTGCAAAACAGCCCAGAAAATCATTGGTCAGCTAATCTCTTTTGTCTCAGTTTTGAAAATACGACAGTATGTTGAAAATGAGCACCCACTTTAAATTTCCTTTACTATATAATTTTGAAGCAAATTAATATGACTCTGTTTCCTCTTCATCATATTATTATCAATTTTTTTTTTCACTGTGTTCACATTAGGTGCTTTTGAGAACATAGAAAATATAGTTTTTTACCTCAAGGTTATATTTCAGATTCTGAAAACTTAAAACTCTTATCCTCTTTTTCATTATATACATATTAAACTATAAATAACATGTAATACTTCAATCATAAGAGTAGCCGAAATGTTCAAAATGGGATAATCAGAACGACATGACTTTTCTTGGGTATTTTGTTTCCCTTTTTTGACTCCCCATGGCACCATGTTCTAGTTTCCGACTTGTCTTCATAAATGTAATTTGGAAGTTAACTTGAAATCATAAAGCTGTATTTTAAGATGAGAATAATCTTTGACTTAAAATTTCTTAACCAAAATTGTGATTATATAAACTTTATTTCAGAACTAAGAATTGAATAGAAAAATATCATTTTTTTAAACCTTGAGAAATTTATTCTAGATAGCTGGTGAATTCAAATGGCTTCACAATGCATAACGTAAAAGTTTATAAGAAGTGAGGCTTGACATACATTCATATTTATGAGCCCTGAAATGTTATTTGGGCCTTTCTAGTTTAAAATGTGGAAATCTGAGATCTATACAAGGTGTGTTGTCTTCTAAGAACTCCGTTAGAGTCATTATACCTGGTCTACAAGCAAGTGTTTGTAAAATAATTCATTAGTCTGGCAAATAAAATCCACCTGAGGAATACATTCAGTTCACTGAATATATACTCTGTGCAGAAAGAAAAGTAGAAGATCCAGGAAATGTTTAAAGCATTATGCTAGGAGAAAGAAAAAAGGAGTGATAAATAGGAGAGAAAATAGTGAGAGATTAAGTGGTAGCTCATTTGCTGGATAATTAGTGATCTCTTATTCATTCAATATTTATTTAGTACCTCCTGCCGACAGTGTGTTCTTCTCGGTGGTTGGGATATAATAGTAAACCTGGCAGACATTGACCCTTTGAAATTTGTATTCAAATAAAGGCGATAGATAATTATATAGTTAATTGTTAATTTCATTTGTGATGATAGCCTTGAAGGTACTGTGCGTAGTGCTATAAGACTTTATGAATGTGGAGCCTGACCTAGGATGCGGGTATCAGCAAAGATTTTTCAAAGGAAAGCAAATGATGTTAGAGCTGAACTCTGAAGGATGGGTAGAAACTGATCAAGGGGACAGGGTGTGGGGATGGACACATTCCAGAATAGGGGAGGCTCTTAAGTGGTTAAGAGTGATGAGCAAAGGGGAGGTTGACCTGAGAGTTTCATAGGGCACATTAGGTAAGTTGGATTTACCCTAAGATTAATGTAAAGATACTGAATGGAAGTGACATGGTCACTTTTCCATTTTAAAATCCCAATTCCTAAGTAGAAATGGAAACTTAGAATTTTTCACAAAATTATTCTTTTTTTTCCCCATTTGGAAATTATATACTTAGCATTTGTTAGTTTTAATTTCTTTATTTTTTCAACAAAATTATCTTGAGTAGGGTTTTGTCAGTCAGTTAAAGGATATGATAATAAGAGCAAATGCATGGGATCTTGAAAGAATGGTGAAGGAGTACAGAGGGAGTGCCTTGGGTTCTGGGTGACTGGAATATTTATGGGACCAGACATAGAAACATCTTAATACTGTGCTAACAGATTTCATAATGAAGGCAATGCAAAGACTTGAAGGTTTGTAATCGAGAGAATGACTTGAAAGATAGCTTCTTAGGTGGAAGATGGTTTGGAGGTGAGGGTGGTGACCAGGAGGCCAGTTATTACAATAGTTTCACCAGGAGATGGAAAGGGGTAGGATTAATGTAAGAAAAAAAATCAGAAAAATTAATAGAACATTGTGGTTAGAGGTAGGAGGAGAGCAGTGAGGTAAGTCAAGGCGTTTGAGAACAACTTCAGCATTCCTAGCGTGGGTGACTGGTGGAGAAACATGAGCGTATACGAGTTGTGGACCTTTTTTAGTTTGAATACATGAAAATAGTCCATTTTTTGCATTAGAAGTCCCTGCGGGATAGACCCTATCTAGGTGGAGATGTCTAGTGAGCAGTTGGAAATATCAATGTGAACATTGAAGGGTGTTGATGAAGAATAAGGCCTAGATAAATAAATCTATGATCATGGCAATTTAGGTATAGTTGAAGCTATGTGAGTTGATGAGATCTCTTAGGTAAAGTATGAAAAATCTGTTTGGAACACCAATGAATGCTAATAGTGAAGAGGGTACCAAGGAGAAGGATATAGAAGAAAAAGAAAAAAAGATTGAGGACATTAGAAAGGAGAGCAGAAACCAGAAGGGAAGGATATACTGAGAGATTTTGAAGAGCTGGAATGGAATCAGCAAGGTCCAGGAGATGCTGCTACATCAAGGCCTTTTCCTTCCTCTGTTAGGTGCTCTTCCCCAGATATACTCATGGAGTGACTCATTAATCTTCAGATTTTCACTTCAACCTCTCAGGGAGGCCTTCTCTGATCACTCTATCTGAGGTTCAGCACTCATCCCCACAACTTTACCCTTGGTACTGTCTCCCTCCCGTTTCTGAAACTCTTACCACTATCATTTGTCTGTTTATCTCTCTATAAAGACAGTGATTTTTATCTTTTTATTCACTGCTAAATCCATGCACCTATAGCAATCCTTGGCATAGAGTGAACATTAAATATTCATTGAATGAGTAATTAAGTCATACAGAGAAGGTATATAGGATGAGGAATTAACACACTTAATGGTGGCGTTAGTGAAGTTTCTGAAGTGTAGTGGGAACACAGTTATATCACAGTGGTCTGGGAAGAGGATGAAAGTCAGGAATGAAAATAAGAATGAAGGTGGTAGCTTGTAGGAATAGAGAAGGTAGCTTGACAGAATAGAGAAGGAAGGATGAGAAGGAGCAGCCAGTGAAGAGAAGGAAATTGAAATACGTAGGTAATAATTGAAGGCCGATGTCCTAAAGGAGTCTGAGATGAGATCAGGGACTTGTGTGAGAGTCCTGGCCTGAGACAGAAGGGAAAGAGGTAGGCGTGGGTAAAGATGTACGTACTTTGGTGAAAGGAAGGAAATTAAGTGAATTCTGCCTAATGTCACTATATTCTCTCTGAAGTAGGAAGCTGATTTTCAGTTGAGAGTAAGAGAGGTGGGGCAGAGGATGGAGAGCCATTTGATAGGATTTTGAAATGACTTCTATGTGAATATGAAGAATTGACTGGTGCAGGACTAGAATGAGTGCCAAAGGGTATGAACACGCCCTGGGAGAGAGAAGGGTGTGTTTTCATGTAGACGGCACTTGACAGCTGTCACGAGTACATCCTCATCTGAAACCCACTATTAAAAATACTCTATTCCAGAGACTAACTTATCAGGAGAACATTGTTCTAAAGCTGAACAGATGCCAGAGTGAAAGTGAAACATTTATTTTCAGTAGGATAGCTATCAACTGACACCCTCATTTGTACTATAACAAGTAACTAATATAGATGTCATCAGTCTACTTGATATACTTCTGGTGAAGCCAAGCAACAGTTGTTTAGTTTATCATCAATATATGGTTTTATTGTGATTGATTCGAGAAACATGTGTAAGTCAATTTAAAGCTGGAAGAAGGACAAGGTATTCATCAAGTTTTGTCTTTCTCTTTGAAATGTTTTCTTTGACAAATGTTCTGCGATTTAAAAAATATCAGGTTCTGGCCAGATTGAAAAATGAGCCTTTCAAATAATCTAACATTTGCTCTGCCTTTCATTGAGTTGTCACTTCCATCTTAGCCTAGACATTCATCTTCTATGAGTAAGAGGGATTCTTTTAATTCATCTATTTTATATATTATAGACAAATATGTGGAATGATTATCTTAATAAAGGTGACCAATAATATCCACAAATTACTTCACAGAAATTAGAGAAAGGATTTTGGCATAAAAAAGAACCAAATACTTAATTCTGCCTACTTCCAGCACAAAATAAAAGAGGCAAGAAGTCTTGTGTTAAGGTTAAATTAGTCTCAGTTAAGATAAATCTGTTCAAGCAGCACATACCACCACAATCTGCTTTAATACTGCTTATTCTACTGAGCTCCCCTACATGGAGGTAAAAACCTATTTACTTTTGGTTCAGTCTTAGGAGTTTGGGTTTATTTCAGAGTAAATCAGAGTTAAGTTTAAGCTGGGACCCCATTTTTTCCCATGTCTTGCCTGAGAGGACACACATTTCTAAGTTAGTGATCTCCAGACTTAAAAAAAAATCTGAATGCTTTTTTCTAAAGAACTTGTTTGTGGAACTCGGGGTAGAGTCCACTCCTAACACCAAGTCTGTTGCATTAGTGGAGGGAAGGGATATAGTGGAGGGGCAGGGCTGGATCTTGTTGGGGATCAATGGTTGACCTGAAATAGATAGAAATATTATCACTTTACAGTTATTCTTTTTAGTTGTCTTTCAACCTTGCTCTCCCACTATTTCATCTAATATCTTTTCATCTTTGTCTTACCACCAAGTCTTCGTATTATTTTAAGAGTTGATGCAAAGGAGCCCCTTTGCAGAGTATGCCCTGGTGAAGCAAATGCTCCCCTGTCTTTCTTCATAGCCAGGCTCCTGATGGAAACCTCAGTATGAGTGTTGGAGTGTTGACGCACTTGAAACACGGCCTGATGACCAGGGCTCTGTCCATTTTCCCTCTCGTTGGAGGAGAGCAATCCACCTTACCTGCCCTTCCCACCTCATACCTGAGCAGAATCCTAGGGTTCCATAGTTGAGATGTGCTTTTTATAAATAACTACAACTAGATTTTGGTCTTTTGCATCACAGTGAAGGTCTTTGCTTTTTATGGTGATAATTGTTCTACTAGAAATTATTTAACACTATGTCATTTGCAGGGGAGCATTATTTCCTCTTAACTTTTCTTTCCCACCGTCTTTCTCTAATGTTTTGGAAGTCATACATTCTATTTTTGTTTACTCTTAGCTACTTTGAATTAAATAAAAAGGTCTTATACTATATATGTGTGTTTCTTCTTTTCTTCTACCACAGCTCCAAATAGACTGGGAGAAAATCAAAGCCAAAATTGAGATGGAAATTACTAAAGAGCGAGAGCGGTCATCTGGCAGCCAGCCCACCAAGAGTACTGGTCTAAAGCACTAAATGTCATGATTACCTTTAAGAAGTCTTACCTTTTGAAACTGATTCTGATTAATCAAGGATAAGCATGTTTTCATTGCTAAAGAAAAAGGCAGAATCTCCAAGTATAAGCACTTGCTGTGTATTTAATACCAAAAATACATTCAGAAAGACGAGCACAAAATAATTGATGTAATTTCATCTTGTATCTTTTTAGTCCAATAATTAACAAATATTCCTATATACTTATGATACATCCCTGTCATATTGCTTACATCCCAGTTTTCTGTCCATTATTTTATCCCTGAATCTTCAGTATGAACAAATATTAATGCTAATAATAAAACACTGTACTCTTTTAAAATGTATGTTATCATTCATTTCTATTTGAGCTCTAAATTGTAAAGTGCTCCAACAGTTTATTTACACAACAAAAAAATGAAGATTGATTTATGAAAATATATAATAATATGTATACTTGTATATGTTCATAGCAACATTATTCACAAAAGCAAAGTAGTGGACAAAAAAAGATATACATCAGCGATGAATGGATAAACAAAATGTGGTGTATTATACAGCCTTTGAAAAGAATGAAATTCTGATACATGGATGAATCTTGAAAATACTGTGCTAAGTGAAAGAAGTCAGACACAACAGGTCAAATATTGTAGAATCCCACTTACATGAGGTATAAAAATAGACAAGTTCATTGAGACAGAAAGGAGAACAGTAGTTGCCAGGGACTGTTGGGAGGGAAAATTGAGGAGCTGTTGTTTCATAAGTTCAGAATTCCTGTCTGGCTTGAATGAGTTCAAGCCACTTGAATGGAAAGTGATAGTCATGATGGTTATCCAACGTTGTGAATGTATTTAATGCCAAAATGGTAAATTTTGTTATATCTATTTTATCATAACTATAGAAATATATCTAGAACAGGCAAGAAATATTTTTCTCATTCCTCTTCTGACTTGAGAATGTTTAGGCATTACACTCTAGAGTCTGAATTTGTGAAAATCTCCTTGAATTATCAACCCATTTGACTAGCTTGCATTCAGTATGTCCCCAAATTATTATTACCACAAAAGCTTTTTAACATAGCACAAATAATCCTTAGAAATTCTTCCATGAAACCATATTTGGAAATGGTACATTATAGAGTGGGCATGTGCATATACATGGGAAAGTGATGCCCTCTCTCACCCTCATTTTAATGAATATGTTTAGTTTTTTTTTTTTAATGAAAATGTTCCTGTCTTTTCAACATATTCCTTTTCCTTGCTGAAATGTTGTAATGTTCTGTTCTTCATCCAGATGCTGGGTACAATGGTGTGTTCAATTTGTGAAATATGATTGAGTGGCTTACTTGTAAGTTATACATTTATTTTGTTTTCTTATATTACAATAAAAAATTTAAAAAGAAAGCTGGTCAAAAGGGTAAATTTTATGTTTATTTTACTGTAATTTTAAAAGTCAAAAAATATAATGAAATATTTCTGCATTCTAACAACAATTCTCTGATAGCCAACTTGATGCCCTAACATTCAATTCAGTTGATAGTACCCAGAGAGTGTGCTCAGTTGCTCAGTCACGTCTGAGTCTTCATAACCTCATGGACTGTAGCCCACTAGGTTCTTCTGTCCATGGAATTTTCCAGACAAGAATACTGGAGTGGGTTGCCACTTCCTACTCCAGGGGATCTTCATGACCCAGGGATTGAACCCACATCTCTTGTGTCTCCTGTACTGATAGGCAGATTCTTTACCACTAGTGCCACCTGGTAAGCCCAGAGTTACTGTAGGTCTCACAAATGAAAGGGCAAGATCCTCAGCTAGATGACTTCAGTTGCCAGTCCGCTAGTGGGGACCCTAGGATACTCATACCCCTCTGACTTGGCTGCAAATTTGGGGATTCCTAACAGCCCCCTTCAGGTTTGATAATTGGCCAGAATGACTCACTGGACTCACTGAAACATTTTCTATTACAATTTTACTATAAAAGATATAATGTAGGAACAGCCAAACAGAAGAGATGCATAGAGTGAGGCCTGGGAGGAAGGAGAGGTGTCAGGGGAAATGGAGACACAGAGCTTCCACACCATCTCCTCATGGAACCCAGGCATATCCATCATCCTCCCAGCACATCAGTATGTTCACCAACTAGGAAGCTCCTCTAGGTCTTGCTGTCCTGAATTTTGTATCAGAGTTTTATTATGTAGGCACGGTTGATTAAATCAGTGTGATTGAACTCAGTCTCTAGCCCCTTTCCTCTCTCTGGAGGTCAGGTGGTTAAAAGTTTTAGCCCTCTGATCATGTGTTTTTTCTGGTGACCAGCCCTTATCCTAACGTTTTCTAGTCATGCCCCTCCCCCAACACAACACACACACGTTCATTAGCATTAACAAAGATACTTCTTTCATTCAGGAAATTTCAAAGGTTTTGGAAACTCTATACCAGTCCCCCTCCCCAAGCCTGGATACATCCTTTATTACATCTTAGGCCACTCCCTGGTCTTTGATCATGGGATCTTTTATAGAAAAAGGGACCTGACAGCAACATTTGGAGGAATCAATGTGGGGTAAGGATAGGAAGCTATTAAACTCAATGTCCCAATACATTTGATTATCAACATTGGCATTATCTTTCCAATAACGCCAGTATTCTAGCACATAACATTATGGTAGATGTAACCTGAAAAATAAGAGTCAAAGATACACATTTACTGGAGTCCCATCCAGTCAGTCTGATAGCCCCATCCATCATCATATTGTATGACAGGATGTCTCGGGGCTTCCATTTGATCTTGTCAGGAAACAGAAGTGGTGTCAGCAATAGATGACTTCATGCTCTCAGGCATTTGGTATAATTGGGCTTGAGAGACAATATTCTTTCTTGCTCTTAGCTTTCTTCCAAGCATTATCACTGGACTTCTCTCATTGCATAACTCAGTTACTCATTCATTTACCCTTTGTTACGTACTATTTCTCCTCTCTGTATCCAAACATTTTCACCTTAGAAGAGACATTAGGTTTGGCCATGGTCCTGGTCTAGATCATAGGCAGCACTAGGAGTCTAGCAAGTGCCTCCCACTCTGTCCACTCTCATCCATGTAGGAAAGGGTTACATAGGTACAGAGTTAGTGGGCTATCTCTACCAATAGGCAATGTAACTGTGTTCAATGTTAGCCCAAATACTGCTGCATGGAGTGAAAGCACAACCCACCCCATCAGGCCCTTAGGAACTCTGACATAAAGATTTTAAAACAGCTATGGTTTAGTGCCCAGGAATCATCCCTGCTTCCTACAATGCATTAGTAGTTGTAGTTTTGGTCTAGGGACCACTGCATCAAGTATGAAAGAGAAAGTTACCATATGATATCCCTGATAGCTGAGTTGGTAAAGAATTCACCCACAGTGTGGGAGACCTGGCTTCAGTTCCTGGGTCAGGAAGATCTGCTGGAGAAGGGGTAGGCTACCCACTCCAGTATTCTTGGCTTCCCTGGTGGCTCAGCTGGTAAAGAATTCACCTGCAGTGTGGGAGACCTGGGTTCGATCCCTGGGTTGGGAAGATCCTCTGGAGAAGGGAAGGGCTACCCACTCCAGTATTCTGGCCTGGAGAATTCCATGGACAGTATAGTCCATTGGGTCACAAAGAGTTAGACACAATTGAGCTATGAACAAAGCTAGTGGAGGTGTTGAAATTCCAGTTGAGCTATTTCAAATCCTAAAAGATGATGCTGTGAAAGTGCTGCACTCAGTATGCCACAAAATTTGGAAAACTCAGCAGTGGCCACAGGACTGAAAAAGGTCAGTTTTCATTCCAATCCCAAATTGGAATGAGCAATGGATTGGGATTGAGCAATGCCAAAGAATGCTCAAACTACCACACAATTGCACTCATCTCACACACTAGCAAAGTAATACTCAAAATTCTCCAAGCCAGGCTTCAAAAATACATGAACCATGAACTTCCAGATGTTCAAGCTGGATTTATAAAAGGCAGAGGAACCAGAGATCAAATTGCCAACATCCACTGGATCATCGAAAAAGCAGGAGAGTTCCAGGAAAACATCTATTTCTGCTTTATTGACTATGCCAAAGACTTTGACCATGTGGACCTCAACAAACTGTGGAAAATTCTTAAAGAGATAGGAATACCAGACCACCTGACCTGCCTCTTGAGAAATCTGTATGCAGGTCAGGAAGCAACAGTTAGAACTGGACATGGAATAACAGGCTGGTTCCAAATAGGAAAAGGTGTATGCCAAGGCTGTATATTGTCACCCTGCTTATTTAACTTATATGCAGAATACATCATGAGAAACTCTGGGCTGGATGAAGCAGAAGCTGGAATCAAGATTGCCGGGAGAAATATCAATAACCTCAGATATGCAGATAACACCACCCTTAATGGCAGAAAGTGAAGAGGAACTAAAGAGCCTCTTGATGAAAGTGAAAGAGGAGAGTGAAAAAAAGTTGTCTTAAAACTCAACATTCAGAAAACTAAGATCATGGCATCTGGTCCCATCACTTCATGGCAAATAGCTGGGGAAACAGTGGAAACAGTGACAGACGTTATTTTGGGGGGCTCCAAAATCACTGCAAATGGTGATTGCAGCCATGAAATTAAAAAGACACTTGCTCCTTGGAAGAAAAGTTATGACCAACCTAGATAGCATATTAAAAACCAGAGACATTACTTTGCCGACAAAGGTCCAAGCTATGGTTTTTCCAGTAGTTTTGTATGAATGTGAGAGTTGGACTGTAAAGAATGCTGAGTACTGAAGAATTGATGCTTTTGAACTGTGGTGTTGGAGAAGACTTGAGAGTCCCTTGGACTGCAAGGAGATCCAACCAGTCCATCCTAAACGAAATCAGCCCTGACTGTTCATTGGAAGGACTGATGTTGAAGCTGAAGCTCCAATACTTTGGCCACCTGATGCAAAGGACTGTCTCATTTGAAAAGACCCCGATGCTGGGAAAGATTGAAGGCAGGAGGAGAAGGGGACAACAGAGGATGAAATGGTTGGATGGCATCACCGACTCAGTGGACATGAGTCTGAGTAAACTCCAGGAGTTGGTGATGGACAGGGAGGCCTGGCGTGCTGCAGTTCATGGGGTCACAAAGAGTCGGACACGACTGAGCGACTGAACTGAACTGAACTGAACTGAGCGACTTTCACTTCACTTCACTTCCTCACTTATATGTGGAATCTAAAATATGACACAGATGCACCCTATCTATAAAACAGAAACAGACTCACAGACATAAGAGAATAGACTCGTGGTTGCCAAGGGGGAGGGAGAGGGTAGAAGTGGGAGTTTGGGGTTAGCAGGTGAAAACTGGTGTGTGTACAATGGGTAAACTACAAGGTCCTATGTACAGAGCAGGGAACTATATTCAATATCCTGTGATAAACCATAATAGAGAAGAATATGATAAAGAATGCGTGTGTGTGTGTGTGTGTGTATATAACTGAATCACTTTGTGGTATAGCGGCAATTATTGTAATCCACCACATTGTAATTCAGTTATACTTTAATAAAATATTTTTTAATAAGTTGAATGATGTGGGAAAGAAAAAAACCTATAGTTGTCACACCAGTATCCTTGTCCTCACACTCAGAATAGCAGAGGAATTTATCAAGTGAGGATACTCCTTAGCCCTGCTCATGTTGCATATGAGCACACACCCATGAGGGCATATAAGCCAGTCCTTCATGCCTCCATCTCCCCCTATTCTATTTATTTTAAAAAATTTATTTATTTGGCTGTGTCTGGTCTTAGTCGTGGCATACAGGATCTTTAGTTGCAGCATGTGGGACCTCGTTCCCCGACCAAGGATCACACTGGGCCCTCTGCATTGGGAGTGCGGAGTCTTAGCCCCCGAACCAGCAGGGAAGTCCCTCTTCCCCCGTTTTAGACAACCAATGTTTTTATTGCCCATTCTAATTCTTTACCAGCTGTTACTCTGAAGAAGAAATCTCTCTGCCTGTTGTTGGACATGAAGGCCTGTAAATAGTGTTCCGTGGTCTAAAGAAACATGACGCGATGGTCCAGGTGGGTGCGGTATATTCTTTCTGTTCTTTGCAGTACTCCGAGCACATGCATCTACCCTGGGAAAGCAAAGCCCAGTCCAGGGTCAGGGTCATTCCTGTGAGGACCCACTTGTTTTCCATCCCCCAGGGCTCCAGGCATCAGCCCGACTTGCCATCTCTGTGCACGGACTCCCCCTAGGGACTCGGCCCTGGAGCCGGCTGTAATCTCTGTCTCTTGTTGGCAGGCAGAGCAGTTCTTGTTGGTGATTTGTGCCTCACAGGATACCAGAGGAATCCATATGGTCTCAGCCCATCTCTGTATTGCTGCAGGTCTCCCCCACCAACCCCACCACATTTCACAGACCCAAGTGGTTACCTCAAGTGAGCACACTACTAGGGTGTCTGCTTGTTGATTCTAATCACCATCCAATGCAAGAATGAGATTCTTCTGATGGGCATTCACATGGCCTACTTTAATCCACCCCCTCTAATTCCCATAATGATTTCCACAGGACCATGACCTGTAAGGGCCTCCCTTTAATAAGCCAGTCTTCATTGCCCTTCTTCCTGATCATGTGGCCAGGTCATTGGCCACTCTGAGTAGGTAAAGATGCAAACAAGGATAAACAGCCTGCAGAGCAGTTCACCAAGCTGATAGGTTTTTACCATTTCCCATCAGAGTGGTAGCTTTCCAACAGAATGTTGTCTGTTCATGTTGAAACTACCATCCATACACTGAGCACCTATTTGTTGGTCAGTTGAGAGGTGTTTATAGGGCACCACCCAGGTGATGACAGAATTCAGCAGCTCCTCGTTCCCGTCAGTCCTAGGGGCAGAGTCTACCTATTCATGGATACACTGCATTCCCCAGTGGCATATTCCTGTATGTTGTGCTGTGTTTAGTCGCTCAGTCGTGTCTGACTCTTTTTGACCCCATGGACTGTAGCCTGCCAGGCTCCTCTGTCCATGAGGATTCTCGAGGCAAGAATACTGGAGTGGGTTGCCATGTTCTCCTCCAGGGGATCTTCCCAACCCAGGGCTCGAACCCAGGTCTCCCACATTGCAGGCAGATTCTTTACCATCTGAGCCACCAAGGAAGCCCAAGAATACTGGAGTGGGTAGGCTGTCCCTTCTCCAGGAGAAATTCCTGACCCAGGAATCAAACCGGGGTCTCTGGCATTGCAGGCAGATTCTTTACCAGTTGAGCTACCAGGGAAGCCCATATTCCTATACAAACCATGCCTATGCCTATTTTATTATAGAATTCTTCTGGACACTGCTTTCCTGATTCGAGCATTTCTCTGACATCATGGGTATTTCAAGTTTCAAGATTATTTTAGGCCTTTCAGTCATAGGGGCATTTCCAGTTAATATCTGGTAGCAGGTTAGTAAATTGCCACTCAAATGGAAATTTGCTAGTCCACAATTCCAATAGTCATCGCTGGGAGGCACTTACCGGCTTTTTCCTTAAACCACAGATACACTCCACACAGGGCTATTACGCAGAGGATTTGTCCAGATAAGCACTCCAGCTTCTACAAAGTATGGGTTTGGGCAATCATATTCATTCCCACTCAGCATATCAAATTAATATGACTTAAAGGAGGGATTTACATGTCTTCTGTTTTACAGTACTAGGTAGGGGAAATACTCCCCAGCCAGAGATGATACCTATCCTCATAATACATTCAGATAGAAAAGTCATAACCACTTCATATAATCTTGTTCACCTCAATTCTATCTACTATTGCATTTCTATATCCTCTCGATATACCCTGCCTCCCATTAGAACCTCACTGACAGATTTTAGTCCTACAGTGCACAAGGCTCCCAGGTCAAAGTGTCCCCAAAACCTCCACAGTTTCTAACCTTTATACTCACATTCATAAGACTTCTGGTTCCCAGAGAAGGGCTGAGCCAAGGGACTGAGGCTCTTTTATCAATCTTTCTCTTGATTAATCTCCCTATTGTAGGGTATTACAATATTACCAGTATTTCACATATTTTCAAGATGAGTTTCTCATTGTAATCTTTGCCTTCCAGTTTTAAAATTCATCTAAATTGGGACAAATAAAGCAGACTCTGGGGGTATCTTTCATGTTGGAGGTCTAGCAGGAGGTCCCCCCCAGAATTCAGTAGTGCTGTAATAAAACTTTCGTTTCAATTCCATTAATGTCCATTTTATTCATCCTGTTTCTTAATAGCTAGCCAAAGATGTCCACCCCACTGGAACAAGTCCCGCAATTCACCCTTCTGTCTCTCCCACTTTCTTTAATGTTTTTTGGCATTTTAAGACCCACATGAGGAAGCTGAGGGAACAAATCTCATAAGGCTTCTCAGACTGTTGTTCAGTTCTGCAGGAGAAGGATGAAATGGGATGTCCGTGGAAAAGGGGCCCCCTTAATCACTGCACTTACCATGAACTGGGTGGACGAACAGCCCCGACAGCACAAAGCCAGTCCCACAAAGTTTGCATGTGAAGCATTCCAGCTGCTTTATCTGGGGTATTCCACTTGGCATTGATATGGGAAACTGGGAAGGCCTCCTCAGGGTAAATACACTTTACAGCAGCCTTTCTGTAGTCCATTGGGCTGGCTATTCCCTTGGGAATAACGTGCTGTGAGTCTGTGGCATATCTAGCCATCTATGACTGTCCTATCCCAAGCTGGGGTCCTGTGTCCATCTGAAGGTGCTCATCCACTCTGTAGTATCCAAAACCAAAGATTCTGCCCCTGAATTTATCACTGTCACAACCCATTTTAGTAAAACTTCTGCAGGGAGCCAATGAAAACTATCCACAAAGTGAGACAGCTGCTTCACACTGGACCTTGTCTTTTCAATAGTTTCTTGGGTTTGTGTCCTCCCCTCCCCCACATGGACCACCTTTTGGGTAATCAGAGGTCTTGGAGGCACTTTCCATTGTCCCAGCATAATTTTTCCTTTGGGAACAGGTTTGAGGCTAGTGGCCATAGCCCTGAACTTGATTCTCAATCAAGATCCACCTCAGCATTCTCTTTTACTCTGATGGTAGCAGTTACAGATAGCAATGGGATTGTATATTTGGTATATTTCTTGTTATTTTGCCTTTCCTTAAGTATCCACATGTCTAGCATTAAATGCTAGAATGTAATCAAATAGAGATTTATGTAAAATTTATAATGTGCTAGAGGATTAAATTAGAATTTTATACCCATGATAATAGAATCCACAGCCAGTTTTCCAGTGTTTGTTTCTCTTGCCTTTCAATATCTACCATTAACACTATATTACTTTCTCTTAGTTTTACGTGTCTTTTTAATCCAAAATATGTTTATGGGGATGGTTTCTGATTCACCTTGATACAGGGTACTTTTAGTGCTGCTTCTGTTGAAGGAGCATCCTTCTGTAAACCTTGCTTTTCCTCCTGTAGGCTGGCAGAGGACAGTAGAACAGCCGACAGTCAAAACTACTGCTTGGGTGTGGCTGAAGACGGTGGTGATAGTTTAGCATCCTGGGCATTTCACGTCCATGAAGTAGGAACTGGGCTCTGCACCAGATGCTTCTTGTGCTTCCTCTTTTCCTTTTCTGGAGAGGGATGAAGGAGACATTTGTGAGAGGTACATTCTCATGGGGAGGTCATCACCGCCAGACTCTGTTTTCAATGTAAATGAAAGTACACACAACAAGATGCACACCTGCTACCTGTTCTGATTAGCTGTCTTGTGTCACAAGAATGGAATCTTAAAAAGGAGTATATTAATGGACTCAGGGCTAGAATAAATTTGTCCTTGACTTAAGAGGAGATACTAAACAGTATTTGCAATGAAACTAAAGTTTTTATCTTGTAAATCTAGTGACATTATTCAGTCAAAACTGTTAGAGAAATAGTTATAGGTTAAAAATCATAATTAATGGAGAGGGAAACGGCAACCCACTCCAGTATTTTTGCCTGGAAGATCCCATGGACAGAGGAGCCTGGTGGGCTACCGCCCACGGGGTTGCAGAGTCAGACAGGACTGAACGCATACACACCCCGCCCCCACCCCCGTCTACCTTTATTCCTGATCAGACTCTTGGCCTCCGCAAGGACTGCTTTTGGAACCTCATCCCCAGGTTCCTCAGGTCTGCCTTGGAGGTGTTGCTGGTGCCCGCTTGGGAACCCGGGTGCCTCTGCTTTGCAGCGCTCTCCTGGCAGGGCACAGGGAAGCAGCAGGTGGCCACGCACTCGGTTTGCTCCTGGACTGGTTCCCATGTGATTACTATGTCTTCTCCATGTCACCTTCAGCGTGGAAGCCTCCTCAGCCCTTCCTCTAAGCTGAGGTTCACCTCTCTGAAAGAGGAGCTTGGGCATTGCTGAACTATGTTGATCTCTGCAAAAGCAAGATGCATTTTCTCCTGAGGTCTGTGGCAGTCAGCTCCGGGAATTAGTTCTAATTGAAAAAAAAAATCATAATTAAGTCAACAAAATTCCTCCTTTGTAGGGCTTGTCTTCCCAGAATAAAGTCTTTTTTCCTCGTTCTTAATGGCTACCTGCATTTCAAATGACAAAATTCATTTATTAAACAAAGCAAAATCTTGAGCACCTATAGTGGCCTGGATACTGTTCTAGGTACCAGAGGCCTTGTAGCGATTAAGACAGAAATATTCTTGACCTCTGGTGAAGCTGACATTTAAATGGGAAGGAGACAGACCATAAGCAAATAAGCAAAAACATACATAGTATTTTAGATATAAATGAGTAGAGACAAAGCACAAAAGAGATAAAGATGATGGCAGGAATGTGATTTTCAGTAGAGTGTATGAGATGCTGTCTCTGAAAAGGTACAGTTTGCACAAAACACAGATACTCCAAGGAAGGGATGCTCAGTTTCGACTACTGCTAAATAACATACAGGAAAACCACCAAATAGAATTCCTACTAAATGAGCTTATGTCATCCTTTTTTAACCCAATTTAAAATGTTCTCATCAACAAAAATAATTCTACATGTTTTGACATTAATAGCTACCATCATACAAAACATGGCTTACCTGTGAATAGAATTTATTTACATAGTCATAATAATGGAAACACTGAATATTTATCTAATCAAATTATAATTATTCAAGTCGACAATTCCATATCTGAAACCCTTGGGCCAAATGTTTCAGAATTCAAATTTGTTTAAGAAAAACAGTGGGTATTCAAAAAAATTTTTGGTAATACAGCTCATAGATCATTTATTACAGAAAAACTCCAGAAGGGTCTCAGCTAACACTTCCTAATGAAACATATTAACAATTTCTGCAGTGCAGCACGGGGACATTTACATTAAGCAATATGAATAAAGATTAGAAGTAGTTTCTCACCAGGTTTTGCTCCCAAATGAGTTCAGTTTGGGTCAATTATGAAAACATTTTTGGGTTTAGAACTGTGGAATGGGATTGTAGATTTGTTTTGGAGGAATTGGTGTGCATATGTTGGATGGGGTTAAATGGAAGGGTGAAAAAGAACTAGATCTTCATGTTTCATAATGGAAAGGCAATAGACAATGTCCCCCCAACCCCCCCAAATCAGGAAATAATAAACATTTTATCTAGTGATATGGCAGTAAATACTAAAAGAGCCAGACAAAAGAGCTGAAAGTGGTTGCTTTGAGGGGAGAGAGATTGAGAAGGAGTCTAGTCTCATTGTTTTTCACACGTCTCATAGGACGATTTGCTTACTTAAATATGTGTGTATGACTTTAATAAGAACAAAAATTAACTCTTAAAAAGTGGCTGAGTGGAAGAAAATATGCAAACTACATATCTGACAAAGGACTTGCACTAGAATATATAAAGAACTGTCAAGTTTGAACAGTAAAAAACAGTCCAATTAGAACATGAGTAAGAGACATGAACAGACATTTACCAAAGAGAATGTGCAGATGGCAAATTATTCACATGAAAATATGTTCAAAATCTTAGCCAATAGGGGAATGCAAATTGAAGCTACAACGATCAGAACAGCTAAAATTAAAACTGGTGATAACACCAAATGCTGGCAGGGATGAAGAGAAACTGGACCCTTCATACATCGCCCATGTGTGTACGTGCTTCTCAGTCCTGTCGGACTCTCTGCAACCCCATGCACTGTAGCCTGCCAGGCTCCTCTGTCCGTGGGATTTTTCCAGGCAAGAATAATGGAGGGGGCTGCCATTTTCTACTCCAGGAAATCTTCTCAACCTAGGGATTGAGCACATGTCTCTTGCATCTCCTGCATTGGCAGGCAGATTCTGTAATATAAAAATGGCACAGCCACTAATGAAAGGCGTATGGCAGTTTCTCGCAAAACTAAATGTGCATGTAATCGTACAACCCAGCAATTGCACTCTTGGGTATTTATCCCAGAAAAATGAAAACTTATGTTCATGTAAAAAGCTGCACACAAATGCTCACAGGACCTCAATTCATAATAGCCAAGAACTGGGACTTCCTGGTGGCCCAGTGGTTAAGACTCTGCCCTTCCACTGCAGGGGGTACAGGTTCCATCCTTGATCAGGAAACTAAGATTCCACATGCCACGAGGTGAAAAAACAAACAAACAAAAGCCAAGAACTGAAAACAACCCAAACATGCTTCAGTGGGTTAATAGGTTAGCAAATTGTGGTACATCTATATCATGGGATGATTTTGTTGTTAAAAGTGTTGCTGCACACAACTTGAGTAGATCTCTAGGGAATTGTGGTGAGTGAAAAAGCAATCTGAAAAGATTATATACTGTACGCTTCCATTTATATAACATCCGTTAAATAACAAAATACAGATGGAGAACAGATTAGGGGATGCTGGGGGTTAAGGATTCGTGAGAGGGAGCATGTGGATGTGGTTATGTGTGTGAGTTTCTCAGTCATGTCCAACTCTTTGCGACCCTATGGACTGTAGCCCACCAGGCTCCTCTGTCCATTGGATTTCCCAGGCAAGGATACTGGAGTGGGTTGCCATGCCCTTCTCCAGGGGATCTTCTGGACCCAGGGATTGAACACAGGTCTCCTGCATTACAGGCAGGTTTCTTTACTGTCTGAGCCACCAGGTAGTGGCTACAAGGCTGCAAAGGGTGGCATCAGAAAGCTCTGTGATGATGGAGCCATTCTGTATCTTGAGTGTCGTAGTGGTTACATGAAGCCATACATGACGAAACTGCATGGAAATAAAAACCTTAGGTGCAAAACGGCACTTCATATTTATTTACTGTGGGTATATCTATGTGTAGAAAAAACACATAGAAAATATTCTGGAAGGATATTGGATGAGTGAGTAGGGATTAAGTGCCCAGGGATGTAATGTTTTCTTTTTTTAAAAGGAAGATGTATTTATTATTACCCATGTAATTGAAAATTTAAGTGAAACAAAAATAGATGGAAGTTTCTATACATTAGTTGGTATATCTCACTGTGACAACATAAAAGATGGATTTTAAACTTGAATTTTCTCCAGTGTGTGTGTTTATAATTTTATTGCTAGTTCTTTTCATTTAATGACATGATATCATAAACGTATTTCCATACTAATAGATATTTTATCTCATCATTTTAAAGGTTGCAGAGCATCTCTTTGCATGAATAGAGCAGAATTTATTTAATCAGTGTCCTACTGTTGGATAATTAGGTAATTTTCAATACTTCACCATTTGAGCAGTGCTTTGATGGATGTCTTTGTAATCCTGTCTTGGACCCTGATTATTTCTGTGGAACAGATCAACTGCCGACTCAGAGCTATGTACATTTTAGGGCTATTGATCAGTACCAAGGATCTGCTTCTGACACATTCTGGAATCCAGGCTCTCCTCAGAGCTCAATGCAGAAAAGTTTTTTCATGGCTTGGAAGTCAACCTCGACCTTTCCTCTCCCTCAAATCCATTCACAGTGGGAACACCAACCACCTCATATACAATTCTTCCTGGGTGCCAGCATCTCAGAGCTCTACCCTCTGAAGCTACTACTTTTAGCTTCCTTTTTAGAAGCAGAAATTGAGGCACAGAGAAGTTAAGCAATGCAACTGGAATCGCAGCTCTAACAAGCACTGGATCTGGGGTCAGGAGCCTTAACAACCTGGTCCTAGAATCCATTGCAACCCCCTGCTTCTTGGGAAGGTTGTTTTCTTTTTCCATTGAAATATAACCATCAACTATACTTGAATAAAATAAATTTTAGAAAAGGAGAAACAAAAGAAATATAATTGGCATATGACATTGTATTACCTTTCGGTGTACAACATAGTGATTTGATACATGTATATATTGTGAAATGATCCCCACATTAAATCTAGGTTATAACCATCATCCCAGGTGTCACTAGTGATAAAGAACCTGCCTGCCAACGCAGGAGACATAAGAGACATGGGTTCAAACCCTGAGTTGGGAAGATTCCCTGGAGGAGGGCATGGCAACCCACTCCAGTATTCTTGCCTGGAGAATTTCGTGGACAGAGGAGCCTGGTGCAATACAGTCCATAGGGTCTGAAAGAATCGGACGTTACTGAAGTGACAACATAACAATAACCTAACCATCATCACACATAGCAACTTTCAAATATACAGCACAGTATTCCTAACCATACTCACTATGCTGTACATTAGACACCCAGGCCTTATTTAACTTATAACTGGAAGTTTGTATTCTTTAACCACCGTCCCCCACTCTACCAATCCATCCCTGCCTCTGACAACCACCAATCTGTTCTCTGTATTGATGAGTTCGACATTTTGAGATTCCACATATAAATGAGAACCTACCGTATCTTTTTCTTTCTTAGTGTCTGTATTTCACTTGGCATAAAGACCTCAAAGTCTATCCATGTTATTGCAAATAGAAAGACTTACTTCTTTTTCATGGCTGAATAATATACCAGTGTGTGTGTGTGTGTGTGTGTGTGTGTGTGTGTGTGTGTGTAGTGTTGTTGTTGTTGTTGTTTAGTCTTGTCTGACTCTTTGCCACCCCATGGACTGTAGCCCACCAGGCTCCTCTGTCCATGGGATTTCCCAGGCAAGGATACTGGAGTGCATTGTCATTTCCTGCTCTACCACTGTGTGTATATATACCACAATTGTTTTATCCATTCACCTGTTCATAGACACTTAGTTTGCTTCTATATCTTGGCTATTATAAATAATGATGCAATGAATATGAGGATGAAGACATCTTTTTGAGATAAGGATATGCTTTCCTCTGGAAAAACATCAGGAGTTAAGAGTTCTGGTAATAGATATTTTTAGCTCTCTTGAAAAATTGTAGTGAGTTATGATGTTATGCCATTGGCCTATATGAAGGATCTCATTCCTAGAAGATCTATGGAACATATTTAGCTTAAAGATGGTTGACTATGCTATTCTTGACATTACAGCAGCTTCTTTATGAAAACTCATAGGAGAAGCTTCTAGATCTCCGTACCAGGAAGAACTGTGCTTCTCTCAAGTTGTTTGTCTGGTTTTGACTTAATATTCATTACAACCATCTCTCCTCATTTTGTAGATGAGAAAATAGGCTTAGAGACGTTAAGCAACTTGCTCCTGGTCACATAACTAGTAAATCTGGAGTCCAGAGATTCACCCAGGTAGTCACCCTCTAAACCACTGTGTTATTCTACATGAAGTCTTGACAATCATATTCTACCACAAGAATATAAACAAAATCTTCACTTAGGAAGCTATTTTTGTCCCTACTTTGATATTAGCTGGCACTGGATATTTAGTTGTAATGTCAGCTTCTATGATTCTCATTTTAAGCTGAGCATATAAAAATCTGTTTCTTTTTATAAACACTGGAAATGACTTACCAGCTGTTTTAAAGGAATGCTTTTTTAAAGTTAATGAAGCCAGACCAGGAAGGGGGCACACGTGGCGCTGAAGGAACTGGATGAATGAAATGGAAAAAATCAGCATCTGTGTTTTCCTGTGGATCATTTCAGGTTTTATCCATGAAATATTTCTGCATGCCCACAAATAATTGTTGAGTCATTAAAGACTCCCAACCCAGATTCTGTTGTATTTTAAATAATATCTCCTTTAAATAGCAAATAAATAATAGCTACCTTATTGGGCTTCCCTGTGGCTCAGATGGTAAAGAATCTGCCTGCAAGGTGGAAGATCCAAGTTTGATCTCTGGGTCGGGAAGATCCCCTGGAGAAGGGCATGGCAACCCACTCCAGTACTCTTGCCTGGGAAATTCCACGGACAGAGGAGCCTGGCGAGCTACAGTCCATGGGGTCACAAAGAGTCAGACACAACTGAGCAACTTTCACTTCTTCACTTCAGATACCTTATTAGCTTACGGGGGAAGAGGGGGATGCCATATAATGTTATGCAGCTAAGCCATAGCTCTATTGATAAGATATTCTGAAGGGTTAGGTTGAGAGCATGTTGAGAAGTTGATGATTGAGAGTTCAAGCTCTGGACCCAGACAGGCTAGATCTACCCCCTGAATCGTCCACATATCAACCGCATGGCTTTGGACACACCACTCATCCTCTCTGAGCTGCATCTTTCTCATCTATAAAATGGGACTAATAATCCTTAGCTCCTTCTGTTATGAATTTTAAGTGAAACAATACACATAAAATGTCTAGCAGTGTTTGGCATATGGAAGCATTCAATGAATTATAGCTATTATGATGCTAATCATCATGATAGCAAATGAAAACTATCGCCCCCAAAGCAGCTGCCAAGCTTATACCTAAAATGGTGTGCATGCTTATATTTATTCTTTGGAAGAAAGGCTAAAATGTAAACTACCAAATTTTAAAGCAGAGGGTACAAAAAAAAAAAAAAGGATATTTAACTTAAGGTGAATTGCCAGAACGCCAACATAGTACTATAAATTTCAGGAATTAATTTACAAAATTATTAATTATAGACTGATGACAGATGCTTATCAAAATTAAATGTCCACAAAAGGCTTAGGTGCACTCCAGAGCAGGATCAGGGACTTTGGGACACTGTAGAAAGCACCCAAAAATACAGAGCTCCTGGAAGACTTGGCCAATGTCAAAGAGCTCCCACAAAACCAAACGAATCAGAGACAAATAAATGGAGAGAATGTCCACAGAAGGCATAGGAGCACACCAAGGCACAGACCAGACCCAGCAAATATCACGGGAATGCTGAGGACACTGTGATACAACCAGAACTGATGAACAACCCGGCAGGTCTCAGACAGTGTCTGAGAGAGAGCATCTGTAAACACCAAAAGAACCAGAGGAACAAATGAGTGATGATCATGTTTACAGAAAGCTAAGGAACACTTGGAAGCAGAATCCAAAACCAGCAGAAAATCTAACAGGCCTCAGGAGGCTGCTGAGAATGTCTAAAGTAAAACCAGAACCCCTGGAAGATGTGGCAGGTATCAGAGAGTTCCTGCAAACACCAGAAGAACCAAAGGAATAAATGCCGGTGACATTCACAAAATGCTTAGGAACATTTCAAAGCACAAGCTAGAACCAGCAGAAAATCTAAGAATACTCAAGAGACCACCTGGAAAAACTGAAGGAAAAATGAAGACACTGGAAGATCTGACGGGCATCCCAGAGAAGGACAAACAGCATATAATACTGCTTATGTGTGGGGTCTAAAAAATAATGGTATAAATGAACAAAACAGAAATAGTCACAGATGTAGAAAAACTTAGAGTTACTGGGGGGAAAGTGGGAAAGGGGGAGGGATAATTTGGGAGACTGAGATCGATAAATACACACTACTATATTTAAAATGACTAATAAGGACCTATTGTATAACACAGGGAGCTCTATTCAATATTCTGTAATGACCTCTATGGGAAAAGAATCTAAAAGAGAGTGGATATAAGTATGACTGATATACTTGGCTGTACAGCACAAACGAACACAATATTGTAAATCAACTATACTCGAATACAATTTTTTAAAACAAAGAGCAATCTGGAGATATTAATATAAGTGAAAAATACATATCCTTCGAATTATTTGTTCCAGAAAAAAAGATCCAACAGGCATCAAAGAGGTTATACAAACACCAAAGGTGCAATACAGCCAGAGAATAAAAGGACTCCCTATTCAAGAGGAAATGTATAAAAGGGGAAAATCTCACAAGTTTAAAAAAAAAAAAAAAAGATTGTTTAGGATGCCTAAAGATTGTGGCTCAGTTGGTAAAGAATTCTCCTGCAGTGTGGGAGACCTGGGTTCAATCCCTGGGTTCAGAAGATCCCCTAGAGATGGGAAAAGCTATCCATTCAGTATTCTAGCCTAGAGAATTCCATGGACTGTATAGTCCATGGGGTCACAAAGAGTCAGACATGATTGGCGACTTTCACTTTCAAAAAAGGGGCAGAACCAATGGAAGACCCAACAGAAAACTACGGCCCTATGAAAACTTCACAGCAAATTGTAGACCCAGAAGATAAGACAAGAAACTTGGGATAGTTCCCTGGGAGAAATGTCAATCAGCTGAACTCCTGTCAACAACCAAGAAACCTCTGAGAACTTCTGTGGAAAAGACTGTGCCCACAGAAAACTCTGACAGGCACCAACAGACAAAACTCCTAAAGAAAAAGGTAACAGAGCAGAAAACTTGACAAGTCTTCTACAATTTGTAAAACTAATACAATGCAACTCTTGACACTCACCTCAGGACACCTCCAAAGTAGATATCCTGCAGGCATGAAGAAAACCCCCAAGGTGTATCCAAGTAAGGAGATCTGGCCGACATTACAATACTTAGGGCTAACTCCAAATCCTAAAAACTTGTCAAAAGGAAACCCTTAGGAAGGAGTCAGATACATCAGAGATATTACAAGGAAAACCTCAAACATCTGTAGGTTTTTTAGATGTGAAAAATACTACTCATGAAAACCAAGTAATAGAAAAAAAAAAATAGAACTACAGAGTGTATATTTTTTCAATTAAAAGAAAAGGTAGGGCTTCCCTGCTGGCTCAGTGGTAAAGAATCTGCCTGCCAATGCAGGAGACACAGGTTCTATCTCTGGTCTGGGATGATCCCATACGCCACGGAGCAACTAACCCCGTATGCCACAACTACTGAGCTGGTGCTTTAGAGGCTGGGAGCTGCAACTACTGAAGCCCATGAGCCCTAGACCCTGTGCTTTGTAACAACAAGAAACCCATGCACAGCGAACAGAGGGTAGCCCCCGCTCTCTGCAACTAGATAAAAACTGCGCAGCAGGTAAGACCCAGCACAGCCAAAATTAAAACAAATACAAATTACACAAACACAAAAAGAAAACCACAAAAAACTTTTTCTTAAAATAAGAAGAAAATCTGCAGCCAACAGCTACCAGTATTTCACTGAATCAAGAAAAATGCAGTTAAAGATTTTGGACTGCACACACTTATGGCAGAATCCAAGCAGAAGACACACTTGGGAGTGGACCAGAGTGGATCTAAAGACATATTTTTGATCCAGTGAACAAAAACAAGGCTAGACCAGGAGATCTCATTCAAGAAAACTCCTCTTGGGACTTCCCTGGTGATCCAGTGGCTAAGACTCTGTGCTCCCAATGCAGGGGGCCTGAGTTCGATCCCTGCTCGGGGAACTAGATCCCACAAACTGCAACTAATAAAGAGTTTGAATGAAAGATCCCACATGCTGTAATGAAGATGCCGCAGGCCACAGCTAAGACCTGGTACAAATAAATAAAGAAATTTATTTAGAAAGAGAAAACTCCTCTTGTAAGCCTGGTGAATATGAATCTAAACTATTGCCTCTGAAATTGAAGACACATAGCCAAAGAACATGCAAGAGAGTAAGTCAAAGAACCTGTGCCTTCTGCACTGCAGACAGATTCCGTCTGAGCCACCAGGGGAAAGAACTGTATCCATCCTGTTGTGTTTGTTAGTTGCTCAGTCGTGTCTGACTCTTTGCGACCCCATGGACTGTAGCCCACCAGGCTCCTCTGTCCATGGGATTCTCCAGGCAAGAATACTGGAATGCGTTGCCATTCCCTTCGCCAGGGGATCTTCCTGACCCAAGGATTGAACCCAGGTCTCCTGCATTGCAGGAGGGTTCTTTACCATCTGAGCCACCAGGGAAGCCCATATCTATCCTAAGAAACAAAAAGATTTTTTTAAAAGTCTAAACATTTGTCTAGTCAAAATGCTAATGTGTGAAGAGAGATAAATGTAAAGAAACATGAGCTTAATTTTCGAGAAAAGCTGAGTCAGGGAACATCCTTATATGCCAGACACAGATATGGAACCGATACAGAGCTCTAATCTCAGTCGCTTACATCAACAGAAAAGATTGAAATAAAGAAATATGAGAAGAATACTATGAAGAACTGCCACGAAAAAGAAAAAAAAATACTCAGAAGATAGAGTTATGAAACAGAAAACAGAGACCATCACATCAGGGGAAGACGTAAAACTGGTATAAATCTACAGGAATCTGGTAACTTGGCTAACGCACATGGAGATATGTGGCAAACCAGCAAAGAGGTTACAAGAGAAAAGTGGAATGAAGAGAAGATACTTTGAAGGCCGAGGAAAATAATCAAAATTAATTTTATCTGGTAAAATCTTTGGTCAATATTATCTAGGGTGAAACAGATCACCAGCCCAGGTTGGATGCATGAGACAAGTGCTCGGGCCTGGTGCACTGGGAAGACCCAGAGGGATCGGGTGGAGAGGGAGGTGGGAGGGGGGACCGGGATGGGGAATACATGTAAATCCATGGCTGATTCATGTCAATGTATGACAAAAACCACTGCAATGTTGTGAAGTAATTAGCCTCCAACTAATAAAAATAAATGAAAAAAAAATCTTTGGTCAATACAGAAAATTCACAAAACAAAATAAAACAGAAGTATACCTAGAAGATTCTAATCCTTTGTCTGATGAAACGAACATAGCCAACCAAGGGGCAGCAATAAGACAGAGGTAAATCAAGATTTACTGCGTTTGAAAACTAGAAAAATTAAAGTCTTTGCTAGAGAGCTGCAAAGATTTGATCTTCTGCCCAGTGTGAAAGAGAAAATTCTGTAGATCAGAACAAAGGGAGACATGTTTAGAATCAATTAGTGGATAAAAGGGAAAACCCACCTGGTTCAAAACTGGAAACCTACAGAAGTCAGATGCAAATAGAATGCGAAGGAAACACTTAGAAAATACTGCTTTACCGAAAGAAGAAACTTCATGCAAAAAGCCAAGGCATAACTGGAGTGACATTAAATCATAGCAAAGAGCAACCCGGAGTTCTAAGAGATGAAGTCAAGTTGCTCAGTCGTGTACAACTCTTTGCAATCCCATTGACAGTAGCCTACCAGGCACCTCCATCCATGGAATTTTCCAGGCAACAGTACTGGAGTGGGTTGCCACTGCCCGCTCCAGGGCATCTTCCCAACCCAGGGATTGAACCCAGGTCTCCTGCATTGTGGGCAGACACTTTACCGTCTGAACCACCAGGGAGTTTTAGAGAAACCATCTACTGAAAATCCAAAGAACAACACACAAAGAAAGAAAATAAGAACTAGAAGATATCAAGACAATGAAGGTGCTTAGCTAGAAGGGAAAAAAGTGATAATCTTTAGTTTAATGGCAAGCCTAAATATGGCAAGCCTAAATATCCTCCATAGAATAATTTTCACCATAAAATTAAGTGAATTCTGTAAGTAAAAGAGAATAAATAAGTAAAATTAAGTTCTCCATGGGTTTAAGTATAATCAAAGGTATTGGTTTTATTTGATTTTATTACTTTATAGGCAAAATGAAAGAAAACAGAATTAAGACATCCTTCCCATTTCTATGGAAGAAAGGATGTCTTTGTTTTTTGCAATTAGCTGGTTACTGATTTAATGTTTGCTTGATAAAATACATTCCCTTAGCCTGCCACGTTAGCCTTTTCACCAATGGATGAAATCAGGATGAGAACATAAATTTAAACCAGTGAGTTCAACATAAACTTTCCAAATATTCTACTATTGATTGGTTATCTGCAACTTACATTCTTGGAGAGATGGCTAATGTTGGGTTGTTCAAAGTAAAACAACTCATCATTGCGTCTCTCAATCTTGAAATTCAAATTAATTATTATTCATGAAATTTTTACAAGTCAGTATAAAATACTATATAAATCTGAACACAATATTCATGTTTATAACACATCAGTTTCAGTTCTGGATTGTTTCTTTTATTAATTTAACTTGAGAGAAACTATATACATAAAGTAGAAAATTAAGATACCTACCATATTGCCTTTTAAACTGTTGAGGCCGTCTCCTTAATGTTCCCTTCGGCCTTTACAATTGAATCTTGTTTTACTTATACAGTACACTTCATGCCCTTTGGCATAATTGCCAATGCCATTTTCCTTCATTGAAGCACATGCATATCTGCAGAACGTGGCAATTAACGGCTTCTTAAAACTATCATTACATCTCAAGAAGACATTTTCCCCTTGGTTATGATGTTGAACACCAATATAAATTGCTTTTAAGCAACCGGTGATTACACACACACACACACACACACACACACACACACACACACGATTTAGAAAATCAATCATGTTTTCTCTCATTCCAGATGGATTCTTACCATATCCAGGGCCATTATTTCCCCAGTCATGTGAAGTCAATGAAAATAAAAAATGTTTTAGTATGTGAATTACTTTGATAGCTGAAAATCAGGAGGAAAAGTCAGTTTGTACTGGAGAATCTGGCATTTCTAGGTACTTTGGTTAAGGTTTGCATCTATGTATCAGCCTTGCAAAAACTATGTCACAGACTATGTATCTATGTAGATATGTCTGTATCTCTAGATATATCTGTGTTCTACATTATATAGAGAAGAATATTAAAAAATAAGTAGAGTCAGGATTTCATCATGATTTATTTTCAGGTGAAAGAATAAAGCTATTTTCTACATTTCCATTTTTCTACTAGTTCTATGCAATAAAAAACTTCCAGGTGAAATCTATAAAACTTAACACCAAGATACTACCATTAGTGCTTTAAAAATGTTCCTATCTGGATATTCTAGTATTGTGAACACATGGATTCTGTGTGTATTAATACGGTAGGTGAAATATGTGTGTGCATTACCATGAGATATGTTCATTTATCACTAATAAAAATAGCTCTTCAGTATTTTTTTTCCTCCACAAAATTATGCCTGAACAGAACTGTGCTTGGTAAATCAATGAATTACAAGAAAAAAACCAAAGTAGAGTCAAACTCATTTTTTTTTTTTACTGAACTGGGGGATGTGAATAAAGGCTTGTATGATGTGTAGGAAAAAAACAAGTGTAAAACTCTTTTAAAATTCAGTAGAATCTCATCACATGACTGGTGTCACGTTCTGAATTCTAGGGAGAGAAATGTTTCATAAGCTGGCACGAGAAAAGCATCTTGAGTCATATCACGTGTATTTTCACAAGATTTTGTTGTACAGTTCAAGATATTAGTAGTAACAACATGGAGGATATATTTTATATACTGGTACCTGGATATTCATGTTGATGTTTCAGATATGGGTGATTTTTTTAAAAGTGTGCCCTCAGAGGATAAATCACTTAAAGGAATAAGGCAACTTTCTGGTTTGTCTGAATGGTGGGTGGTATTGACAATCACATATAATATAAATAAAATGTACAGTGTTTGAGTAACATTAATATTTGTGATCATACAATATAATGTGATTTCATTAAACCCTATACCATTCTTAGTAAAAGTTGATACAGTCTCAACTCCTGATGCTTTTGCCAATTCACAGCTTACTTATTTTTAAATGATAAAGACACACATTTCATATTTTAAAACAGTACCATATAGTTACACATCTAATACAGTTTACACAGAGAAAGATTTTAATGTTTTTCTGTTTTAATACACTTCAAATGATTCACTTCAATGACAGGGTCATTAGCTTTTAGAAGTTTAGAATAAACCATTCTCTTACAATTCAGACATCTTAAGATTCTTAGAACTCTCATACTTTTTCAATCAGCTTTAAAAAGTTTAAAGTAATTAAATAATTTTTTCTAATACAGATATTTTAAGATTTCTCAGGATTGTCAGAAATTTTCAATCATAAGAACAACTTTTCTAAATACACGTGTGAGGTCCATTGTGTAATTTTTCTCAATGTAATATTCATCCTTCCCTAAGCAGAAAAACCTTTTTAAATTTATTTTCCTTCTTTCCCTTTCTTGATAATCACAAACTGTAATAATTATAAGATATACAATGTGTGTACTGTACATAGACAATACGCATATGTACATTATACATAATGCATTTTAATGCATTATTTTATATTACCATTTGCTTAAAGGACATTTCATAGAATGGTAGAACTGATACAATGACTTTTTTTCTTAAGAGAGGTTGACCGAATCCTTCTGTAATATCTTACAGCACAATTATGGCTTTAAACAAAAGTTACAAGTCACAACAAATTCTTAAGTTTTGTACTATGTTGTGAAGTGTATTCCAAATGAAAAATGGAGGGAAAGTGTATGACATCATGCTTCGTAGTATGGTATACATGTATCAATCCATTTTACATGGAACTATCACCTAGACTACATACATAATGTATAGTTATTATAAAAGTTATATATTATGCCACAGTACTAAAAATAAAATATATTTTTCTCAAATAGTGAAAATAAGGTATCCTTCATGTTTTTAATCACATAATGTTTTCTTGTTTGACCATGCCTCTTCTTTTTCTCCGTTGTAAATGAAATAATATCCAGCATTTTATGAAACAATAATGACAGTGAGACAATTTCTGGGCCATTAAGGCCTAAAAAAGGCGCTGAGACGATTACCTTGTCATGAATTGCAGAAATACCATGCGTTGAATACATGGTAAAAATATAAAAATAAAAGACAAATAAATATAAATATCTTCTCAGTTACTGAAAAACCAAAAGTTCCACTGTACCTTATTATGAGTATGCTCTTGGATGGGCCGTAACTGCTGTGTTAATTACAGCAACTAGCCGGATATCACGGTTCTCCCCCTACCAATCTGTGAGCTGTGACTATGCCGCGCCGAGAAGACACGGAAGGGTTTTGGGGGGTTCTCGGCGAGGGAGGGTTCGACCATACCTAGGTGCTGCTGGCCCAGACCCGCGCGCAGCAGTCTCCAGTCCTGGCTCGCCTCCTCGCCCTCCGCCCATCCTGGGAGACCTCGACCTGTCCAGGCGAGAGGGAAAGGAGTGCACTGCGCCCCTTCCCCTGCATCCGTTAATGGTCACTGCCCTTCTCCGGAGGCTCCTATGTCTCCTCATTCGGGAAGCAGGCACTTACGAGTGAACACAAGCCAGCCGAAGGGAGGCAGAGGGCGGCGACGTCCTCCAAAGTTGCGCGCCGGACTGGTCTGCGGCGGTCGTCCCGGTCTGCGGCGGTCGTCCCCGCCGCGCGTGCCTAACGTTTCCTTGAACCGAATGAAATGTAGGGAAACTTAACATCCCTGGGGAAGCGGGGGTGGGGGTGGCCCCAACCCAGTCTCCGGGCGACAGGCAGGGGTCTCAGGCAACTGGCGGCGTCCGCGGCCACCCGGGCCGTGGCGTCCCACCCGCAGCCCCCGGCCCGGTTCTGTCCGCGTGGTCCTCGCGAGGCCGCGGGTGCTCAGATGAGCGGGAAGCGGCCCTCGCCGCCGCCGTCGGACTCCCCGGCGCCGCCACCTCGCGGGCGGCCGAGCACCGACACCGGCAACGCGACCTCCCCGGGACTGAGCTGCTGCAGCCGCATGGACTCCTCGTAGGTGGGCAGGTACTTGACCTCCTCGTAGCTGGGCAGCTGCAGGAAGACCGGCGACACCACGCGCAGCTCGTGTTCCGAGGCGCAGGAGGGGGCCGAGCGTCCGCCGCCGGCTCGGCCCCGGCCGCCGCCGCCGCCGCCACTGTCCAGCAGCGAGTCCTGAGAGCCCGCGGCCACCTCGTCGCGCAGCAGCTCGGGCGAGTCGTCGTCCTCGTCGTCGGGCGGCCCCGGAGCTCCCGGCTGCCCGGCGCCCCCCGGTGGCCCCGGCCGCGCCTGCCCGCGAGGGTACCTGCGTGGGCTGGGGCAGATGATGCGCTGCAGGAAGTAGCCGATGGCGAAGAGCACCAGCAGGATGAGCAGCCCGGACAGCTTGCGGACGAACCAGCCCACGTTGTCGAGGAAGGCGTGCAGCGGCAGCTTGCAGCAGCGCACCGCGGTGGCGTTGGCCGCGTCGCAGCAGCGCTCCCGCTCGCCGCACGCCAGCTCCGCGCAGCCCCCGCCGCCCCGCGAGGGCGCCACCAGCGCCAGCGCCAGCAGCAGCAGCAGCGGCAGCAGCGGTGGCGGCGCGGGCGCCACCGACAGGCCTTCGGCCGTGATCCCGGGTCCCCACATGGCCGGCGCGGACCGTCGCTAGGGTCCGGGGCGGGAGGTCCGTCTGTCCGCTCGTCCGTCGGCCCCTCCCCTGGCGCTCCGCTCGGGTCCTGTGCGCCGCCTCGCGCGCGTCTGCTACCTGCGGCCGGAGCAGTGCTCACTCGGCCACGCTTGGGCGGAAGGAGGAGCCCGAGGCGCGCCGAAGCTGCGGGAGGCGGCCGCTTCCCGCCGCCCGAACTGCCTCCTGAGCTTCTGACCTCAACCCCGCGCTTCCAGCAGCCCCGGACGGGCGCTGGGCGTCCGGAACCGCCCAAGATGGCAGAGGCAGCCTGCGCGGGGCTGCCCTGGGCATCTGGGCCCCGGCCGGCCGCGCTCGTCCAAGCCCCTGTTGGTACTCTCCGGGGCTGGAAGGGTTAACGCTCTGCGCGCAGCCTGGGAGCCCCCTGATCTTGATTAATTCAGCCGTCGCGCTCTTCCCAGCCACGCGGGCGGGGGCTCTTGCTAGCGTAGGTGTCTCGGTTTTAAGTGATTGAATTTCCCCAGGAATGTTATTTAAATTGACTTGCTACTGGGATTCGCTTACCATCCTTCTTGTGATCTTTCTGATTAAAAATGGATGATGACCAATCAAGGCTAGCGCAGCCCCGCAGCGGTCCCAGAGCTTGGGGGGTTGGGGACCGCAGGATGGTTCTCCCTTCAGGCAGATCCAGAGGGCTGGGAATCCAGTACCCCCAGTAGATCTCCAGAGGACATAGAGCATTCTCCCGAGAGGCTAAGGTCACGGCACCACGGAAGTATTCCCAGAGGGACAGGGAGGACTCGGCCAAGGTGACCCGAGTTGACGCCGACAAAGGAGAGAAGGGGCCCCTATTTTCCCAAGGGCTCATCCGACAAGTAGGCACTGCGCTGGAGGGACAGAACGGGGATTTGGGTTTGGGGTGGAAGGAGGCCTCTCCTCCCGCGTAAGTAACACGTCCGTGGAATGTCAGGGGAACTTGGCAAGGTTCCTGAGCATTGATCTGAGCCTTAAAGGGTCTTTTTCAAGGTTATTCTTGTTTGCAAAGTTTGCCTTTAAGGGACTCTGTGCTCCAGTTAAGCCCATGGGGTCGCGTAGTCACCACTCCCTCCCTGGTTAAGCACCTTGGCACAAAAGGAGGGATGGCAGTTACATGGTCCTTGACACGGTGTGTTTGCTGGGTGGTGGCCTTAAGCAGCTTCTTAAAAGAAGGTGGCACCATGAAGAAGCTAGGGACTTGTGCTTTTATTAAGGTTGTCTGAAACAGTCATCTTTGTAGAGTTAGGATTTATTAATTCCCTCATCCCTAAACACGTGGTCCCTTGTGGAGAAACCAAACAGGAAATTCCGTAGTCATCGAGAGAAAAAAGTAAAAGCAAAGGAAAAAATATAGAGACACGCAAAACTCAACTGTAGGTCAGTAAAAGCCAAGATTTCTCTCAGAGCAAGTCACACCGTATCTCCCTAATAACCTTATGGAGCAAGGTTGATTTAGACATTTCATTGCTCCTCCTAAATGAAAACCTTCCCAATATTTCTGCAGCTGGGAGCACCTTACTTTTGCCTCACACTCCAAAGCAATCCCTCCTCCTGGAGAAGCTCTGAAGTGTCACTCCGACAAAGCTACTTCATGTGAAACTTGGTTGAGCACAGGTCCTTCTTTCTAAGCCTTTCTAAAGCTACGATAGTTCTCTGCCATAGTTTGTTTTACCCTGCATGCCCGCTAAGTTGCTCCAGTGGTGTCTAATTCATTGCTACCCTGCCAGGCTCCTCTGTCCATGGATTCTCCAGGCAAGAATACTGGAGTGGATTGCCATGCCTTCCTCCAAGGGATCTTCCCGGTCCAGGGATTGAACCCACATCTCCAACATCGTCTGCATTAGCAGGTGGGGGTTCTTTACCACTAGTGCCACTTGGGAAGCCCTTGTTTCTCTATAGGGAAGCCTAAAACCTATTTTGTAAAGACTGGGTAACAAGGGGCTTTGAACTGTAGTAAGATAACAGCGTGGAAATGATTCATTTTAAAACAATGAAAATTATATTATTCTTTCATTCACCCATTCTTTTGCCAAATTTGCACTGGACATTTTCTGTGTTCAAGGAACTCTGCTAGTTACACACCATTATGGAGAAATAAATTATTCCTCCCCAGCCTGGTATAAACCCATGTCTTCAGCCCCAGCTGCTACTAAATGGAGTAAAGGAGATATTCCACAGAGGGAAACAAATGGCAGTTTCCTGTCTGATCATGGCTTGTTCTTACTTTCCCAAAGGAAGAATTAATGGGTTTCAAACAATCTCAAGGATGAAAGCAGTCCATAGCTTGAGATGGGCTCTAAGTATGAAGTTGAAAAAAATGTGAAGACCTCTTTGGGTTTTTATTATCTGATCTTTTAGGATTTCTGCTAGTCATAGTAGGAGCAATGGTGAAAGTAAAGGGGAAGTTGTATGGTTGACAATGCATAACTGAAAGTGTCCTGCTTATCCTTATTTTGAAATTACTTAACAAACAGCATTTAATTTGTTTAATTTTTGTCTGCCTTTAAGATAGTTAGAATTTGTTTGCAGCGTATTAGGACACAGTAGAAAAACAAAATAGATCCTATATACAATAGAATATTGGCAGAGTTACTTCTATGAAAACAAAGAAAAGGATGAGGTCTGCAAAATGAGTATGGAATGGATTTTTATTTGATTTTTTTCCTTTCCAAATTGATAGTCCCAAAGCATTAGCCATTAAAGACCCTCTACAGAAACTGGCGCCTCTTTATTTCTTCTCTGATCTCTCAGTCTCACTTAATTCATTTTTGTTTGCCATGTAATTTATTGTGTACAACCTTTTGAAGGGAAGAAAAGAAACTCTATAGCTTTAAAAGCACCAAAAAACCCCCATGATCTTTACTACTCAGCATCCTTATTTTTTATATTTGTCTAACACACAAATAAATGTGTTAGCTCCCAGGAAGTCATAAATTCAAGCCACTTAGTGAGGAAGATGGAATTTAATTGTATGTTCCATAGAATAATTGAAAGATAAAGGAAGGATCACAATATAGAAATTAAAACGAAACCTTATTTTGTTGAAAATTGGCACCAAACTGTGTAAATAAGTGTGTGCAAAAAAAAAAAAAAAAAAAAAACTGATGGAGGGGATGGGAACTGAATTTATCCAAAAAGCATGGTCTCTTGGAGTACAGCTTAATCAAGTTTAAGAACAAGTAACTGCTTTATCTTATCTTGCTGTGGTGCTTGAAGAATATTTTCTGAAAATTTTATCTTCCTTGTTATTTACATTCATGTGAATGAATGCCAAGTAAGCCACATTTTTCAACTTTATAGAACAGAAGAAAGTAAGAAGAACACAGGCAGGCTGGCTGTTGTTTCACATGCTTCTGGAAGTGTCCTAACAGCTTGAAAAAGACAGGGTGGCCCCATCGTGCAACTTTCTGTTGTCTCATATGGTACCTGGTCCCAAGGGGAATTTCTCTCCGCGGTCTGCTGTGAGTTCGTGCCTTTAAACCTGGAAAGCAGTAACTCTGCTCTTCTCACGTCCCTCCTTTAAAAGGTCTAAACATGGCCAGTTAGGACCTTGTAAACCATCCGGTTTCTAAGAACCCCCCTTTTGGGTGTGCAGCAGTTCCCCTTACCACTAACTTGCTGTTAAAGTTGATTGTTAATGTCCTCATTTCATGGTCTCCCTCCTCTGCAGTATGGCCTAGTACATTGAGGGTTTTATGGTAAATAGTGTATATCTGCGTAAAGGTGTCTACCTAGAAATGATTTGTGATCTGAAGTATTCTGCCTTGACATTCTTTTCAAGTCATATTGCTTTCTTCACTCATCTAATAAATATTTAATGAGGGCCCACTCTGAACTGAGCATTCTACTCTGTTCTGGGCGCACTATAAAGTCAAACGTTTCCCCGTCCTTAGGGAGCTTGCTGGGGGTGGGGGAGAGAACAACAGAGCTAATCCATCAAATTAATGAATCACTAATTCCAAACAAAGATCAATGATTATAAAGGAGAAATGCAGGGACTTCCCCGGCAGTCCAGTGGTTAAGGCACTGAACTTCCACTGCAGGGGACAAGGGTTCAATCCCTGCTTGGGGCAGCTAAGGTCAAACCTTGCATGTGCAGCCAAAAAAAAAAAAAAAAGTGCAGGGTCTGTGAGTTTTCACACTGGACATGATCTGGATTGAAGTGGGGTGGGGGTGTCAGCTGGAAAGCTTTCCCTAAGAAAGAACTCCTTAAGAAAGGGCAAAGATAGGAGAAGCCATGTTCTCCAGGCGGAGGAACCTTCACAGGGACCAGTTCCCCAGGTGGCAAGACTCTCACACATCATCTCTTATGCTTGGGGCAAAGCCTGTGTAATTTCTGCCTCAGCAGTTGAGACTCTCTCAAAGATTAGTTTTAAGTAGAGTCAAGTCATGCCTCAATGTTGTTCAAGTTTAAACCAAATCCGGTTCCCTGTAGGGTCTGTAACAGGTCATGTGACCATAGTTTCCTCTGCAGTCCTACTCAATCTTTCCTTGGAGACTGGAAATTCCAGCACTGTTTTCTCTTCTCTCCATGTCCACTAGCCAGACTTGGAGTGAAGTTTGGATTTCCTTTCAGCTCTTTGAGTTGGCAGCTTGCCCACAAAAGGCTTCTTCAAGTCAAATGCTCGAAGTAGACGAGAAGTCAAAATAAGATTGTTGTTTTCCAGTCGCTAAGTCATGTCCAACTCTTTGCCACCCCATGGACTGCAGCATGTCCCTGTCCCTCACTATCTCCTGGAGTTTGCCCAAGTTCATGTCCACTGAGTTAGTGATTCTTTCTAACCATCTCACCTCTGCCACCCTCTTCTCTTTTTGCCTTCAATCTTTCCCAGCATCAGGGTCTTTTCCAATGAGTTGGCTGTTCGCATCAGGTGACCAAATTATTGGAGCTTCAGCTTGAGTGTCAGTCTTTCCAATGAGTATTCAGGGTTGATTTCCTTTAGGATTGACTGGTTTGATCTCCTTGCTGTCTCTGGGACCTCTCAAGAGTCTTCTCCAACACCACAATTCAAAAGTATCAAGGTGGTTTGTATCTTTTGCTCAATTTAGGCACAAAAGGAAATAGAAGTCTTCCTGCCATGCTTGAAACTAGAAATAAAAGGTTGGGTGTATTCAGGCTCTTAGGGAAATTATAACATCTACATTTGTATTTGGCCTTTCAGCTTTCAAAATATTTCCCCTTGCATTGTTATGTTCTCTCCTTCCTACATTCTTATGAAATGGTTTGAAATCATCATTTATACCCTTTTCCAGGAGAAGAGAGGTTAAAACATCTGAATCACAGAGGAAGTTGTTGGCAGTGCTGAAAATGGGATCCAAGGCTTGTGAATCCAAGTCTGGTTACAAAGAATGGGGAAGCCTCATACCACCTCACTGACTTGCACCAGGCAAAGGAACCCCTGGAGGAGATGCTTGTGTTCCCTCCACCTACATCCGATGCATTAAGAGCCCATTTATAAGGAAAACAGAGCTGGACTCTGTTCTAGACCGTAAGTATGAGACTCTTCTGAGGACATAAAGCTTTTATTTCTGTCATTTTTGTGGCCACTTTCGGTAACCCATTAATAATGGTTCAGGTAATAATGTGATAGGCCAGCTATTTTTGTATGCATTTCTGAAAACAGCAACAAAAAATGCATTCCCCTCCTTCACTCTGTAACATTCTTTACATGAACTAAGTCATCTAGTTCACATTGATATGCTAATGGTACATGCTTCAGAAAGTAAGAATATACTGGGTTCTGAAACACAAAATGAATATAGGAAACTGTCAGTGACTTAGCTTTCTATATTTAATTTTGCTTTATAACAGTTCGTCAGTTAATTTCTCATGGCAAACTTTTCTATTGCTGGAGATATAAAAATCAAACTGTAAATATGAGAGATATTTAGTGAGGCCAAGACGATCTGAAATTAGAATTGCAGTTATGTCAGCTGAATAAATTTCTTTTTCACTCATACTTTTTAAAATGGTCAGATTGTTGCAGTTAGAATATATCTGTCAGTAAGCTGATGTACCAGCCAAATGCTCACACTGGCAGAAAAATCACATAGCATGAAATTATTTCATACAATGAAATAATTTCATAAGGTGAAACATTTTTACACTCCATTATTTTAATTCAAAGCTAGTAATATATTCTCTACTTCTCTTTCATTACAAGGAGAAATTGGTGGTTAATACCTCCTTCCACATATTCTCTGTAGCCCTAGATAGTGTGAGGTGCATGTTTTTGGCTCAGGATCCTGCATGTGACCTTATAGTTACAGGACAGCAGGACCGGGGCACTGACCCAGCACTCTGCTTCTAATGTAAAATGGCATGGGATAACTCTTCAACGAGACTTGCCTTAAAATATAGTGAATGTAATCAAATATCCAAAATTGCTGTTAACAGTTTTCATTGAAGATTTATGCAACAATGAATTTTTAAAGAGTCTCTTAGGTGTCATCTTAAATTTCCTTTTCATCTTGATTTTTCAGTCTTTCCTTTCTGTACCCTTTGCTTCAATAAATGACTGCCTGAGACAAGCAGCCAGACCCCTGCTTTAGCAATATTGCCTTTTTCCTTTTGCTGTGCCCTCCACCAGTAATTCTCTTTTTCTATCTCTGTAGGTCAAATTGGGAGATTAGCATTCCCATACACACACCACCATGTGTAAAAGGGACAGCTTGTGGGAACCTGCTGTAAAGCCCAGGAAGCTCAGCTCTGATGCTTTGTGATGACCTAGAGGGTGGGATGGGAGTGGGGGTCAGTAGGAGAGCGGTCCAAGTGGGAGGGAATATATGTGTATACACACACACACACACACACACACACATATAGCTGATTCGCTTCATTGTGAATTGTATTCCAATTATATTCCAATTAAAAATATACATATAAGACACAGCTCCCAATGTCACTTCTTCTCCAAAATTTATACATTTCATCTCCGAATCCACTGACCCCAGCTGGAAAGTATCTCTTTCTTCTCAGAATCCTCTTCACATTATCTCTCATTTGTGACAATTCTCATTCTCTGCTTCTCCTTTTAGGTATTGGGTACATGTGTTAATCCTGGGGATTTCAGAAACCCGTGCATGGCGGTAGACTTTGTGTCTGGGCACCTGTGGAGCCGTGGTTTTCCATCTCTCTGTGCACTGGTGCCATTTTGACTGGTGCTTTGGGAAGCTCACCTGAAGAGTCCCCGCTGCTCACACACTTCCGTCCCCCCATTGCTGCGCTGTTTGAGTGTCTGCTATGCTCCTGTCTGCTTGACTGCGTGCTGCTGAGTTCTCACTTGTTCCTGTCAACACATCATCTTGCCATAGTCACGAGATTCGCTGTTAGGTCACCCTTCTTACTTCCTGCAGGAACGTTTATACTGCTGACCATGAGTCATAGGACCCATTCTATTCATCATTCCGTGGGACAGGCATCACCACGCATGCGTGGGGCTCAACTGGGACAAAATGGACCCGTCAGAGTTGGGAGCACATCTATGAAGAGCTTTCAGCACTCCAGAAAGCCACGGCCACATCATTTAGGAATCTCCGCCTTGGCAACTTGAATCTCATAGGCGCTAAATGTGTTTTTATGGAATCAGTTGGAGAAGGGGACGACAGAGGATGAGATGGTTGGATGGCATCACTGACTCGATGGACGTGGGTTTGGATGGACTCTGGGAGTTGGTGATGGACAAGGAGGCCTGGCGTGCTGCGGTTCATGAGGTCGCAAAGAGTCAGACACAACTGAGCGACTGAATTGAACTGATGACTCTGTTTATATTTTCAACCTGTAGCCCTTTCTTGAGTAACAACACCATGGTTTTGCTACCTGCAGAATGGAGTATTTTACGTATGTATTCTTTGAAGCAAAAAGAATATTTCCCCCTTGTTAGCGTCTCTAGACCAGGAATTTAGAGAACAAGCCTGTATCTACCCAGTGACCTGCCTTCTGAAACCCTTTAGCCTGAGCTACTGAAAGACACAATTTTTACCTGTTAACTTTAGTACCTGGGCCAGTCATGGGCATTTTTGCTTTTAGGTCCGTTCCTCAACATTTACAGGATTGTTCATCTTATATCACAGGAAGGCTGCCTTGTGACATAGGTGGGCTGATCCCTGGCGGGTGCCTTTTCCTGTTCGTGGGATTCTGGCAGGGCTCAGGCAGCGGGAGGATGGAGAGCAGCTGAAAGAAGCCGGAGTCGGGGCTCTGGCAGCTCTCCGTGCTCCCGTAGGTCTGCGGTGGGCAACCCCAGCCCCCAGACTCCCATAAGAACACTTCCTCCTTCCCTCTGTTGCTGATCACCAGGCTACTTCCCCATCTCCTGAGGGTTCTGAGCTGTTGCCGTGTAACCAGTCTCTTGTATTTCATTCTGTTTTAAGTCCCCAGAATGGTTTGTTTTTCCAGTCGGACTTGACTGATAAGAGTGCCACTGAACCACCTTCTCCAGCTCTAGGGACATAAAGATGACAAATCGCAAGATTCCTCTGATTGTATAGATCGAAGGGAATAGTATTCTTCACTCTGTTGCCAAAGACTGGCTTCCATCCACATGGAAAAGTTGGCCTCAATTGCAAGTGACAAGCAGACAGTGTTAATACTGCCCTGTGACCTTAGGCACATAGTCTCTGGGTCTGCATTTCTTCATCTGTAAAATAAATGGTATAATAATATTGACCTCCTAGAGTTGTGAAGATTAAATGAATGAATACATGGAAAGTGCTTACAACACTGCTTGGCACATAGAGAGCTCTATATAAGTGTTAACTATTATTATTTAACTAAAAAGAGCTCATTATCTTTTCTTGCCTGTTAGTTTAATTCTGAAAATGGTGAAGTACAAAGCTAATTTGTTGTAGGATTTTCATGACTTTATTAGATTTGTAACTTGTCTTCCTGAATCAGCCAAAGGCAAATGGAAGCCATTAACTTCACAAAATTTAATATTTGGCCTGAGCTTTATCATTGGCAGTGCTATCAGAATTAGCCACATAAGTTTGTTACTGAATTTGGAAAACAGTTTGGAAGCATATATCTTCTATGAAATTCTCCTTTTTGAATGATTCCTTTTAGAATTCAATCCAACAAAGCCTTGTTTTCCTTATGAACCTGTCAAAGCTTTCTCTTTTTTCATCATGGTAATTATGTAAATGGCCATGAATCCTTTTTGGTTTTGGTTGCTGGAGAGCTCAGAACCAAATTTAAAGTTTACTTGTATAATTTGTGCTGTTTCCCCCCGCCTCATATTTATTTCTACTTAATTTGGCCTTGGTTTTATCATTCAATTTATTTTTTGATTGATTCCATTATATTTCACCATTTGTATTAGTGTTATGTGTTACAGCAAATTCTTTCTGGAATAAGATGTGATAAATAAATAAGATGTGTTATAAATAACACTAAATTCAATTTGTAGGGTTTTTGAAGTGTGTTTTCCATCAATTTGTTATTCTGTGTGTATGTTAGTTGCTCAGTCATGTCTACTTTTTGCGACCCATGAATGTAGCTCACCAGGCTCCTCGGTCCTTGGGATTCTCAGGCAAGAATACTGGAGAAGGTTGCCATGCCTTTCTCCAGGGGATCTTCCTGAATATGTTATTCTGCATCACTCAATTCACTGGTGGGGGGTGGAGGGGGTAGAGGAGGAATGGGTTGGGAGTATGGGATTAGTATATATAAACTATTGTATGTAGAATGGATAAACAGTAAGGTCCTACTATATAGCACAGGAAACTATATCCAATATCCTGTGATAAACCATGAAGGAAAAGAATATGAAAAAATAATGTATATATATGTATAAGTGAATCACTTTTTTGTACAGAAGGAATTAACATATTGTAAATCAATTATACTTCAATGAAATAAATTTTAATGAAGAGATTAATCTCTAGGTAAACAATTATATTTATAGGTAGCTGAACTTTTCAGCATGGCCTGTCTTGGGAAGTTGAAGTGGTTTGGTAACATGCCTCAGTCATTTTTATTTCAGAATCAATTATAATAGACTGCCAAAGTCTTACAGAGCATGAATTCTATGGTATGTTATTATTATTTGGAAAAAGCATTTTGTGGTCAAGTAAGTTTGGGAAATGCCTAGTTACAGAAAATTATGTTTCACTGCTTCAGGATTTTTTAGAGCCTGAATTAAGGTTCATTGTGATTCTCTAAGAAGGAAACAATATAAAGTATAATTTTCCCAACTTGTATAATCAAGGAACTCTCTCCACTGCAATTTTTTTTCCTTCTTAATTGAAACTCCAGTTAATATTTTGAGGAGTTAGGATTCTCTTATATAAGTTGATTTCCTATAGACTGGATTTTCCCTACATAGTTAGGCAAGTGCTACTTTTTAAGTAAGTCTAAGTCTAATTAAGAAAATAGGGCTGTTCACCATCAATGTAAGAGCATTCTTTAGAATCAGGAATCTTGAAGATTTCTTAATTCTTAAAAATTCATCTTATATAATAAAAGCAGATTGTTTGGAAGTAAATGTCTTTTTTTAGTGCTGGGGCCTCACTGTTTCTGCTTAAAATCAACTTACCTGGACAGAAATATAAAATCAATGACCATGTCACTAATGTGACATATAAACTGTTCCGTATCATGGAGCCATAATTTAGTTTTAGACAAGAGTTAGATTAAAACTGAGTAAGAATAGAGTTAAAGGGATCAAGCTGTGAATATAAGAATTTTTTAAATGACATGCTTGGGAAATAAAAGTAATCACTTTTGAGCACTTTTCCATATGTAAGTCTCAAACACAAGGCACAATTTTATTAAGATTGACAAGGCTAATCTATAATTAAAGCGGTTCGGAAAGACATTTAACCGTGATTTACTTTTTCTTAAAGCTGAACAAAATGGATGCTGTTAAGTGGAACTATCTAATAATACAGCATTCTGGCTGCCTGTCTTCGGTTCCAGAGAGTATAGTGGTGCTGGCGCCAGAATTCTAGATTCCTCTATTTATGGGGACATTTATTCCCACAGAGCCCCTCTTCCAGCACAATTTTCCTACCATAACCAGATTAAAAACAGCTCAGAAACACAATGTTTGTTTCATGCTTAACTTTTACAAAAATGCTTGCACATATATTATTTTGTTCATTTTAACAAGACAAATGAGAAAAGTGCTAGCAGAGACAATTATGCTGCATGGTTAGGAACGTAAGCCACACCTGGACTTAAATCTGATTCTACCATTCGTTCTGGACCCTTGAGCAAGTCACCTAATTGCTCCGAGCCTCCTTTTCCTCCTCGATAAAATGGGAGTAATAATAGGGTCTAATTTATGTGAAGATTAAATGAGTTAATCCAAAGTGCTTAGTGCAGAGTAAATGCTCATTGCATGCATTATATATTATATAATGTATAGATTCAAACAGAAGAAAGTGAGAGTGAAGAGAGTGACTTGTTCAAAGTTGCAAAAAAAACAAAGAACCAGGGTTTGAACTCTGACCTTGCCATTCCTAGTAGGGAAGCTGTAATGACGCTTGCCTGCTGCGCGCCTTGCTGACCCTAGCAGGGCTCTAGCTCATGACCTACCATAGCATAGTAGATAGAGTGTGTGGGGTGGTTGAAAGCACGTGAGTTTTAGAATTAGACAGATAGGAGTTCAAATCCAAGTGTTGCCACCGGTTTGCACAATTAGTGAAATCGTGATAATGATGTCCTCTTCAGGATGAGAATTCAGTGAGATGATGTATGTCAAGTGGCTCGTGCATGATAAGCTCTCAGTAGATGTTGATCATTGTTGAGAAGTGATGTGTAGTTGCGGGTGTGGTGGGGATGGGTCTCTATATTAACCTGGAGAGAATAGGAATGGCCCTAGTCCTCAACCAATGTGGTGGAAATATAAACTCCCATTTTATTCCCTCTACTTAGATATAAAGAGATAGAAAGGCTTCTCATCCCTGTTATTTTTTAACAATCTTGTTTATAAACTTTATCTGCATAATCCAAAATAAAATATTAAAGCTCCTTAATAGGCTCTTAGAAGTAACATCTTGGCAAGCTCTTCTGAACATGTTTACTACATCTTGGGTTTGTAGTTACAGTAAGTCAATAGATACTTCTAGACATAATTTAAAACTTACACTTAAATACTAGATGCTTAAAAGAACATCAGAGAATAGAATATTAAATAGTGCCCCACCAACATTTGATATTAACTACTGTCAACTGGGAATCATATAAGTATTTGGCTGCTACAAAAATGACGTCTTGAATTGCGTGAGCTTGGCAAGGAGGACAAGGAGTAGAATCAGGAAGTACTCCCCTGGGGAGGGGAGATTAACTCTACTAAGGAGGGGAATTATAAACTGAAGCTTGAAGGAGGAGCTAGGACAAAAAAAGACACTGAGAACTGTGGGTCATTATAATGTAAAGTGTGTATAGCAGTTCTTACAGTCTAAAGATTTAGAATAAATGCAGGTGTGATGGAGGAAATGTTTATATCACCCCAAAGTTCATGTGTTGAAGCCCCTAACGCCTAGTGTGAAGATATTGGAGACAAAGCCTTTAGAAGGTAATTAGGTAATGAGGGTAGAGCCTTCATGAATGGAACAGTTAGTGCCTTTTATTTTTATTTATTTATTTTTTAAATTAAAAAGAAAAATTTTTTTTTCAGTTAGTGCCTTTTAAAAGGGACCTCAGAGAGCTCTCTTGGCTTCCTTCTGCCACATGAGGAGAAAATGAGAAGAAGGCAGTCTGCCACCCTGAAGAGGGCCTTCATTAGAACCTGACCATGCTGGCACCCTGATCTTGGGCTTCCCACCTTCCAGAGCTGTGAGAAATAAATTTCTGTTGTTTATAAGACCTGCAGGCTATGGTGCTGCACTATAGCAGCCTAAACTGACTAAGATAGCAAGAGCCTAAGAATACATATAACTGTAAATTTGAGAGGTAATTCAATTTTCCCCAGGTCTATGACAATAACCGTATTTTCCTACCTCTTGCCTTTCCTCCCCACTTCCACCCTCTGGTATAAAAGTAAGGCACCCAAATTATTTCAACGTTGTGGTAGATTATATTTTCCAAAGATAAGTGCATATATATATATATATATATATATATATATATACACACACACACACACATATCTCCCATCTCACATGCTGTTATAATGTGACATTAACATGCCTCCATCAAGAGGTGGGGTATATGGTCCTTCCTCTTGAACCCATAGAATGTGGCACAGGTGGCTTTGGATGATTTCCAACAGTAGGTCATAAAAGATGGTGTGACTTCCACCTGGCTCTCTCTCTTGTAGCACTCACCCTTGGAACCATACTCAGGCCACCTGGAGAAGCGTCATGTCAATTCTCTGGCTGACGGTCCTAGTAGGGCTCCCAGCATCAACCTCCAGACAAGTGAAAGAATGAATTGTTCCATGATTCCACTTCCCTGCCTCTGAGTTTTCCAGCCAAGGCCCTGGAATTTGAGGAGGAGAACCAAGTCAGCTTTGCTGTGCCCCATTTGAATTCCTGACCTGTAGGAACCACGAGGTAACAAATGCTTATTATTGTCCTAGGAATCTGAGTTTTGGGATAATTTACTCCAGTTTTCTGGTGAAGCCCTGGGGGTGTTTCAAACACGTCTCATAAACAGTCTTCTCAGAATGCCTCACTGTTGTCACTACTGCTAGGGCACTCGTGTGATTAGAACCACATTGGACCCGTTTGGAAACTTCATATGGAGCTGGAGAATTTTGATTAGTTGAGAGAAGATGAAAAACCATTACCTAAAAGAGGAATAACATGTGCCATGATTTGGTGATTTAGGCATGTAGATATAAGTGCTTTTCTGGGTCATTTTGGATATGTAACTGGTTTCATGCTGGAGGTGGGGTAGGGGAATTCAGTTGCAGTGGGAAGCTAGTGAAGCTCCCTTTAGGGTACAAACCACGGACAACGTTACCCTTTTGCTGGTGCTCATTAGGGCAGAGGATCTCAGCCTGAGTACTCCACAATCTCTATCCTTCTAGGGACCCTCCAGGGAAACTCTAGAGAATGTGGTTTGAGGCACAAAAGGAGCCAAGAGATCCAATTTGTATTTTTAGCGAGAGGAGTCAGGATTCTACTACTACTTCCGTAGTAGACTGGTTCAGAGAGTTTAGTTCAGACTGGTTCACATTTAGAATCTCACTTAACTGGAAGAAATAGGAAACCTGAAGAAATGGTGGCTTAAACAAATGTGTTGTTATCACCTCATGTAAAAGAAATCCAGTGGGAAGCAGCACAGAACTGGTAAGCAGTCCTGTGATGTCATCCTGATGCCTCATGGTTACAAACATCAGCTCTACCTCCAGACACCACATCTGAATTTCAGGCAGGAAGAAAAAGAAGGGCAAAATATAAAAAGTGCATCAAAATAAAGAAACAGAAAGTATATTCTAGCTGTGTCTGCACTTGCTGTAAGGAGCTTTAGTAGAAGCTCCTTAGAAAAGGGGTTTCCCAGGTGGCTCAGTGGTAAAGAATCTACCTGCCAAGCAGGAGATGTGGGTTCAATTCCTGAGTCAGAAAGAGCCCCTGGAGAAGGAAACGGCAACCCGCTCCAATATTCTTGCCTGGGAAATCCCAGGGCTGTCCAAAAGAGATGGACAGGACTGAGCGATTAAGCAGAAACAGCTTGCTAGAAAAAACCTTGGTTTTGGAGTCCAAAGAACTTAGTAAAAGGCTCACTTTGTCTGAATCTCATTGTCCTTATAAGAGTGATGTTACATGAAGTTTTAAGACATGTAAAACGTCCACTGCAGCACCTGGAGATAGCACACTTGCAAAATAATTAGTTCCTCTTCAGTTCCTCGTCCTCGCAAGGATCTCTAAAAATCTCAGTGACGCCCTTCAGAGTGCAGACCAATCAGGCTCTCCCTAGCACCTCAGGCCTTCTTTACACAAGCAGCGAGTAAACCTCCCAACCTCCCATGGTCAGAACAAGGGCCCCAGGGAGCCTGAACCTTCCTCTCAGGTCAGGAGAGACTTGCAGCCAGACTACTCTGTCACCCTTCTCCTGAAGAAGTTCAGCATGTGTAAGCATTTTGGGGGCGTCTCATGAACAGTTATGTGTACAAAGAGGTACTTAACTTAGATAGTTCTTATCTCTCCTTAGTCCTAGGATGTGGGCTGCCTGTAATGGTAAAGAACCCACCTGCTAACGCAGGAGACATAAGAGACCCAGGTTCGATCCCTGGATCAGGAAGATTCCCCTGGAGAAGGAAATGACAACCCATTCCTGTATTCTCACCCTGGAGAATCCCACGGACAGGGGAGCCTGGTGGGCTACAGTCCACAGGGTCGCAAAGAATAGGACACGCCTTCAATGACTTAGCACACACACAGGGTGCGGGCTGCGTATGATACAGGGTGTGTGTGTGCTTAGGCGCTCAGTCAGGCTCCTCCGTCCATGGAATTTTCCAGCCAAGAATACTGGAGTGGGTTGCCATTTCCTCCTCCTGCATTGGCAGGTGGATTCTTTACCACCTGGGAAGCCCAACACTAGTAAGCGTTGTCTGTTGGTGACAGGTTGGTGGCAGAATTTCTTATTATGACAACGGAAGCCATTTACATGATGATAGGACTAAAAGGGTAATTTGGGAACCCACGTTCCTTTCACCTTAGGGTCCTTCATCATCGCTTTATCTGCTGATTTGCCTAAAGCCAGTGGCAGGAGCGGAGAAGGCAATGGCAACCCACTCCAGTACTCTTGCCTGGAAATTCCCATGGATGGAGGAGCCTGGTAGGCTGCTGTCTGTTCGGTCGCACAGAATCGGACATGACTGAAGCAACGCAGCAGCAGCGGCAGGAGAAAGGACTGGAAGATTGTGGATGGGTGGCGTGGGTGGGTGGTTCTTGTGGGCCAGCCCTGGAGGTAATAGACATCCATTGACTAGCAATTAGTTGCATGGTGACGTCTTACTGCAAGACAGGCTGGGAAATGCAACCCAGCTATGTGCACTGGATTGATGGGAGGAAATGGGTTTAGTGATCAGCTAGCTGGTACCTGCCATAGAGATGACAGCAAAGGCCAGATCCAAGAGATAGCCTCAACTCATAAAATCCAAGGGCCAGAATGAACTTAAAGTCCTGTAGACCACCCCCCTTATTTTGAACTTTCTTCCATTAGAAATCAAGACAACAAGCTTTATGATGCTGTGGGAGACACAAACAGGAATGCAATCCTGCCATGCCCCTGCCCCTGCCCTGAAGGAGTCCACAGTGCTGGGTGGAGAAAGGGGCGGGGGCAGGTGTGCGTATAATGAAATGTAAGGCAGATGGATGGTCACTGGATGACAGGAGGCCTTTCATAATGGTTTAATTTGAAGGTTTGTGGTATAGATAAGTATGAAGGTGGTACTATGAAACTAGAAACAGTTAATAAACATGAACTTCATTTATTTTCTTGAAGCATAGTTGATTTACAATGTTGTGTGCATTTCTGCCATGTAACAAAGTGATTCAGTTGTATGTAAGGTGATGCTAGTGGTAAAGAACCTGCCTACCACTGCAGGAGACATAAGAGACTCTGATTCGATCCCTGGGTTGGGAAGACTCCTTGAAGAAGGGCATGGCAACCCATTTCAGTATTCTTGCTTGGAGAATCCCCATGGACAGAGGACAGAGGAGCCTGGCAGGGTACAGTCCATGGGGTTCAAAGAGTTGGACATGACTGAAGCAACTTAGCACACACAGCACACTCATACACACATATATAAATAAATATATGTATGTGTGTATATGTACATATATATCCGATCCAGGCATCGAACCCACGTCTCTTAAGTCTTCTACATTGGCAGGCTGGTTCTTTACCACTAGTGGCACCTGGGAAGCCCCTATATATTTTTTTTTCATATATTTTTTTCATGTATTCTTTTCCATTCTGGTTTATCACAGAATACTGAATATAGTTTTCTGTATGGTGCTATACAGTCAGACCTTGTCATCTTTCTGTTCCTATGTAATAGCTTACATCTGCTAACCCCGACCTCTCCCTCCTTACATCTGCTAACCCCGACCTCGCACTCTATCCCTCCCCCTTCCCCCTGCCGTCTCTTGGCAACCACAAGTCTGTTCTCCATGTCTGTGAAGAATGAACTTTAGACACATGATTCTGAGAGTGTGGTCCCTGGACCAACAGCATCAGGCTCATTGGGAACTTAGAATTGTAAGTTCTTAGGCCCCTTTCCACATCTACTGACTGAGAACCTCCGGGATGGGGCCCAGGATGATAAACTCTGTGTTTTATCAAGCTCTCCACGTGATTCTAATACATAAAGTTGGCATACCAGTACTTTAAAGCGTATCAGCTCTGTAGATTTTCCTCATGTAAAGCATCCTGGACTATGAAGATTTTAACCATTCTTTCCATGTTGATTACAATTTTGTAAGAGCACTTCACAATCAAATATCAATAACATCTGAAACCTAAATAAATTCAATGAAGTTATATGGGTACATTTTCAACAGTTTTTCAAGCTGTTATTTGTTGTTATTAATAGCATGATATTGTCTGGGGTCATGAAAGCATTTAAATCTAAAGACCAGCACTTAACTGCATGGTTGGTCCTCGATGGTTTATACCCTTGCTGTTTCTTTTCGGAATGAGCCATGGCTCATAGATTCTGTGTGCAATAGCAGTTGTAGCACGGAAGCAACCAGCTGTCTATTGCCTTCTATTGTCACTGTTTTGGGTCAGAAGGGCCTGTTTCTCCAATGGGTTTCACTGTACATCACAGTCTCACCCAAGTTTATAGTCAGAGCAGAGGGCGGTGCCATGAGGGGGTTCTGAGCCTTCAGTTGGGGGGTGCTAACAGAGATGGTTGGATAGCATCACTGACATCATGGCTCAATGGACATGAAGCTGAGCAAACTCCAGGAGATAGTGGAGAACAGGGGAGCCTGGCATGCTACAGTTCACTGGGTTGCAAGGAGTCCCACGTGACTTAGTGACTGAACAACAGCAACGGTGATGCCAGACTGGGGGAAGTGGTAGATTTTCTTAGAGGCAAGGAGGTGCTGGGAGGTACCAGCTTGCTTCTTTACCCTTTTTCTGCCATCACTGACTCTGAGACCTGTTGGTTTCCATCTCTGTAAAGTGAGAGAGCCAGGTTTGTTCCGTGCTTTTAAACTTCTTAGGAGTCATGGTCCCTTTGGGAAGCTCTAGAGGGTTGGACTCTCTTTCTCAGAAATACGTCCATGTATGTGTATACCCCCAGGTCCACAGGCAAACCCAGGATTAGATGGTCTCTCCAGGCCATTCCAGCCCTGGCCTCATTGAAACTTCTGATGTGTCTGGAAATATGTGGAAAGAAGTCTAATGCTTGAATTCTGGAGATTAAAAAATGTTGCCATGCTTCATGACTCCGTGACTGCTTAAGGCATGTCTTGTAAAGAGCACCTTTAATCTAGTTGAAATAATCTAGTTAATTAAGTTACCCTGATTTGGAAGATGATTGTTCTCAGGGTAGAGAAATGAGCAACTCCTTCTCAGCCTTTTGGATTCAAAAAAAGGCCAAGACCTTATCGTTTATTTAGGAAGTTAAAATGAGGGTTTTACACTTAAGTTTCCATTTTTTGACAGTGTTAGACAGGAAGCAGCCAATCAGAACTCTGGAGCTATGCAGCAGTAATTATCCTTCATCTGCTAATTTCTAAGCAGGAAAAATATGATTCAAATGAGTTTCCGCACAGCTGTTGATTAGGCATAATGGCAAAGTAATCATCATAAAGCTAATAATCAAAGCAGAGCTAACATTTGGAAAGTTATTGTTGAGTAACTAGAAGGCTATAAAACCCAAAACCGACATCCAACTAACTAGAAAATTACACCCACCCCCACACATTTTTTTTGTCTGTAATTCAACATCAATTAAACGGAGAAAACTAAAATCAGTTAATTACATCAATTTTGAGGTCAACTTTTAACAGCTCAAAGCTCCCTGATAAACAAACCACAATATTGAAAGCTTTTTTGAAAAATCAATAAATAAACAGCCATCATACTAGGCAAAGCTGCAACACATTTAACAACACGTCAATAAATTCTAAACAAGCCTGTACTTTGATGAGCTCAAACCCCCTGCTACCTGCCCTCCCTGCCCCCTAATATGTAATCCCATTCTGCCCAGGCGAGTATGCCTGTGGTTGGTGATGCTACCATTGGACAGCTATTACAGACCTCCACTGAGCAGTTCTTTGTAATTGTACAGTTCCCACTGGAGAACAGAGATTAATGAGCTCACAAATGGGACAGCACGTGATTTCAGATCTTGGGGATGATACAAAAGCTATGTAGGATGCTTGATAACAGAATCACTTTCTTTCTTATGTTCATCGTGCAGAAGTCTAAAGTCAGTAGAGTAAGTGGAAAGTTGGGCTGATGTGGAGGTACTTCAAACAGAGTGAAAGCAAATGGGGTTTTTGGCTTGTCTTCCATTGTGATCCTGACTGAAGACCACTGGATAAAACCTGTTAGGGTTCTAACCCAAATCCACTGGAAATCATTAGAAAGCCAAGGGTGAACAAAGATAAATGTATGTACAAGGGAAGATTGGTTAGATGCCCAGTGATAGAGGAACTTGTGACCAAGGGTGTATATGTTTAGGGTTACAACACCTTGGCTGCTTTCTTTCTGCTTTCACCTTCCCTTTCTTTCTTTCTTTTTTAATTTTTTGGCTGTGCCATAGGGCATGTGGGATCTTAGTTCCCTGACTAGGGACCCAACCTGTGCCCCCTCTATTGGAAGCAAGGAGTCGTAACCAATGGACTGCCAGGGAAGTCTGCCCCGCCTCTTTTTTTTTTTAAATAACTTAAATTCCTTAGAATTCTCTCTCACTATCCTGGGTGGAAACACTGGATTTCCCCTACCAAATGAAGTAGGATGTTTCCCATCATGTCAAGTCACCCAGGCAATTTTTTTTCCAACAGACCCAGGCCTATATTCCAACATCCTCATTTTAATTTTTTCCGATGCTCTGGCCACCCACTGTTTTGAGGTTATCCAGATGCTCTTGCATATGATTTTATACTTTAATGGAAGAAGGCTGAATATGGATTGTAAAATCATCTATCCCCTTTCCCATCATAAGAACATGACAACTCATTAATCTTAACTCCTCAATAAATAGCAGTCTTCTTTGTGGGTAAAATTCCATAATGTTAAAGTCACTGTTTTTCAAAGGCCTGCATCACAAGACCTTCTTTCAAGGAAAACTCCAAATTTCTAGTGCTATGAGTATTAGTCACTTTGATGGAACAAGAAGTGTGGTCAAACGTTTGAAATTTGCATTGAGATGTACAAGCTCTGACTGTGGGGAGTTGGAGGGTGAAGACGCCCCTGGAGGAACATAAACAAAAGTGACAAGAGGCTGGGAATTACAGTGGACATAGAATTAGCAGGAGAGAGGCATGGGGTTTTCCTGAACGATCCTGGTCAGAGTTTTCTGTCAGTTCTGCACACAGGTTGTGAGCCTCATGGCCTTTCCTCTGGGTTATGTTTAAAGCCAAGAATTGTGGTTCTCCAGGACTAGATGGATATTCAGGCCCCTCCCCACTCTTGGTTCTAGAAAGATGGTGCAAGGTTCCCACTCACCCCCTCTTTGCAGAGGTCTCTGCTTCCCTGCCTGGAGTGAGATTCCCAGCAGTGTTCTATGGGCTATTCCTGGAGAACTGTATGTGGCCTAAAGGAAAACCTCACTCCTCATTCCTCCTACTTTCTTCCCAGCGTCCTACACTCCCACCCCCATATTGTAGGACATCTCCAGTCATGTCAATGTGTAGAATGGGCTGAGGTGAACTAAGATAAAGTTACAATAATCTTAGGATGTTAAGATTATTGTTTCTACTATAAGTCTTATAAAGGGAATTCTGTGTGCTTCCACTGCAGGGGGCATGGGTTTGATTCCTGGTTGTGGAACTAAGATTTCACATGCCACACAATGTGGCCAAAGGAAATGCATACACATATATATATATATGTATGTGTGTATATATCTTATATCAATAGAAGCACTGGAGGCTTTGCCAAAAGATGTGTAGAGACCCCAGAATTTGTATTTGCTTCTGTCAGTTTCACTATTTTCAGGATCTGGGTGGTCTTATTTTTACTTCACTGAATTTCCCAAATTTTACCTTTTGCAGCCCAGAATAACCTCTTGGTCTTCCCTTGCCATTGTCAGGATAAGGGTAGGAACAGGTGATGCCGAGGTTCAGGGGAGAAACTGAATGAACTTACTGTGATTCAGTCTGAGACAGTGACTCCATGCCCATTCTCTGGGTGAGTGGGATTCGACAACTAAGACAGCTGGAGAGATTGATCAGCTCTCACAATCCAGGCCGAGGAGGCTGAAGTCAATAATCATGCCAGTCATCAAAAGCCTGCCAGCAGGTCACGAACAAGGCTGAACCATGGAAGTAAATAGAAAAAGAAGAAGAGAGTCCTGGTGAGTTCATTCCAGCTCCTCTTTCTTAAACTTCTGTACTCTTATCTTACTATTATTCGCAGCTGAGGGTATCACATTCTACTTTCATAGGGAAAATGGAAGCCAGACTTACACATCTACTGACACAGGGCCCATCTGAGCTCCTGTGTCAGTGGAGGAAGGGCTCTGTCTCTTCTCCAAGGTCAGCCTCCACTCATGCCCTGACTCAGGCCCCTTTCATCCTCTCAGGACCTGGTCCCTCTTTCTCTTCTGAATCCTTAGCCTCTCCCTCTTTACTGAACTACTGCCATCAGCAGACAGACATATGCTTACAAACAAAAAGCCACCTCCCTCAGCCCCTAAGTTTCCCCTGCTGCTTTCCCATTTCTCTTTCTTAACACCAGCACCAGGGTGGGGAAGGCAGTAGGACTGCCTTTAGTAACTAGAACAACTTAAAATTCTTACCACACAGGAAAGGGTCAAGGAGGTCCGTACATGTAGCCGAGAGTGAGCAGACCATGAGGACCCATGTTCCTTCATTTAGTGAGCACCTACTCTCTACTCTGGGTCTTTAGCAGACGCAGATGGTCTGCTAGGTGTTGGTAACATAAAGAACGTTAATATTTTGTCTCTTCACTGTTAGTGTGCAAGTGTGGGTAGAGATTTAGAGAGGTGAGGCTGTCAAGGCAGTATGAGAAGCTATAATTGCCCCACTCCCACCCCAGCCATGTAGACTTTTGGGTCAGTTGTAAATGACTACTAGGACCACATCCTCTGAGGTCACATCTCTTTATAAAGCTCCTGAGGTTTCTTGGAGCCCTGTTCTACACTACTCTGTTTTCAGCCTCCTACCCTTATACCCTTGGGCACACCAGGCCTTTAACCTAGCCATCTCTGGTGAGGCTGACTGGGTCAGGAGGGTAGCTACATATTAGCACAATGTTCCGAGAGCCATCACCTTGATCAAGTAGATATTCTCCAGATGGTTCTGTCAAAGTGCAGACCTTTTGAAGAGTCTCCTACAGCAATAAAAACACATAGCTTCTCTTGGTTTAAGAGTTAAAGTCTATAGGTACAGACAAGTACTGTTTGAGTCCCCTTACATGAAATACTGTGCATGCGTGCTAAGTTGCTTCAGTTGTGTCCGACTCTTTGCAATCTCATGGACCATAGCCTGCCAGGCTCCTCTGTCCAGGGGGTTCTCCAGGCATGAATACTGGAATGGGTTGCCGTGCCCTCCTCCAGGGGATCTTCCCAACCCAGAGATTGAATCCATATCTCTTGCATTGGCAGGTGGGTTCTTTACCACTAGCTACACCTGAAAAGCCTACATGAGTTACCTAGAGTAGTCAGAAAGTACATCGGTAGATGCCAGGGGCTGAGGCGGGGTGTGGTGGGGATTCAGGCACCTCCCCTCTTCCTGATCTGCCACCTTTATGTTTAGCATTTGGCTCTTGTCCACTTCATTGTAACATGGCTTCTGCAGCTCCATTTGTCACATCTATATCACTAGCAGTAAGACATGAAAAAAAAGCAAAGGGCCAGAGGCTGGAAGAGCAGTCTTCCTTCAGAAGCTTTCCTGGGTTCTCCACCCAGCCAATTCTACTTTCATCTCCTTGGTTAGAATTAGGTCACATGGGCTTCTTAGCTGTAAAGCAGTCTGGGGAGGAAAATGCTCTATCTTGCTAGTTTTTCAGTCTGTTTGTTTGATTTTTACGTTTTGGTTGCACTTTGTGGAATTTGGGATCTTAGTTCCCTAACCAGGGATGGAACCTGCTTGGAAGCATAGAGTCTTAACTGTGGACCGCTGGATAAATCCTCTAGTTTTTTTATGAGAAGACAAGGCATGGAGCATGAATGACTTTGGGGTGGCTCACAATGTCTGTAGTATACCCCATTTGACTTTCTCCCTGAGCAGGGGTTCTCAACCTGAATGTGCACTACTGGTATGCTGGGAGAGCTCCTAAGATTAAAGCCCAGGCTACCCTCAGACCAATTAAATCAGAGTCCCTGGGTGGGACCCAACATCGAGACTTGTCAGGCTCCTACCTGGAAGTGATTCCTACCTGCAGCTAAGCTCTGGAACCACTGCTGCATTTCTGCCTTGGCTGCTCTAGAGGTTGATGGGAGCATTCATTTCGACCTGATTCTCATTAGAAATAAGCAATAGATTTGTATAAAGTGTTAGAGAGGGGTCCTTAGTGGTCACAGAATGAGCTTTTCTCAAGGTCGAATATGGAGTCAGTGAAAATTTGGGGTGAGATCACTGGACCCTCCACCCCCACCCCTGCAATGAGCAGTAGGCCCACTCGGGTTTCCCGCTGCATCCAGTCAAATGCCGTGTGAATTATGTGGTGGTTTGGGGGAATTTGGGTTTCCCTAGTGGCTCAGCGGTAAAGAATCTGCCTGCAGTGAGGGAGACCTGGGTTCGATCCCTGGGTCGGGAAGATCCCCTGGAGGAGAAAATGGCGACCTGCTCCAGTGTTCTTGCCTGGAGAATCCCATGGACGGAGGAGCCTGGCAGGCTACAGTCCTTGGGGTCGCACAAAGAGGAGGACACAACTGAAGCAAGTAACACTTTAGGGGAATTTAACCTTGATCCAGTTAGCACTGAAGGTTAAGGAAGGCAGGTAACCTTGAGCTGCAGCTGTCTCTCCTCCACTCCTGTAATGACGCTCAGCGTGGAAATCCAATTTGGGATGAGTGTGTAATTTCAATGTTTATTTAATCCAGAGCCACTTCTCTGTAAATAGGATGCTTAAAAGCTTGAATTGCTAAAGCTTTCTCTATCTGAGGTGCACTTACTAATCTGCTTCCAGCATTGTTCATTGGATGTGTAACTGCCAACAAGCCCAGTGGTAAATGCCCCCTTGTTCATCCAGAGGGTCTGGCTTCTGAGGCCAAACAGGTGGTGCTGATTCACATGACGTTTTCCAGACTCTTAGCATTAGAGGCAGCCTTACAGATCATCCATCCAAACAGAAGCTTGGGGAGGTGGAGTGACTTGTCCAAGGTCACCCAAACTCTGCCTTGCAGTTTGGGTCATTAGCACCAGCCTTTAGGTTAAATTGATTATTTTTACATAGCAGAAACCTAACAAATGTGACCAAAGGTACACTGGTCCATAATTATTACCCTCTAAATTTTCAGCATAAATCTTTAAATAATTCAGGACTCAAAACAAACCCATCTTGCAGGAGTAACTCAGCCAGCAGAGGGAAAAGGAAATGTGTATTTCTATATGCATTTCCTGAACTGACTGCCCGCGCGGTTCAATGATACTGAATGCGCCTGCCAGCACCTAGCACATGCCTGGCCTGTGTAGGTTCTCTCTAGATGTCTGTGGGTCTGAATTGATCCCCACAAGCCCTTCACTTTGCTCCCCATTGTTTAGAATGCCTCTGAAGCACCACATTATCACTAGCTGTTACTTTTAGAGCAAAGCAACACGGAATCAGCTATCTTTGGGATTTATGTGAAAAAGACTTGTAGTAGCTGGAAGTCATACGTAGACTGATGAGTGTTTTTACAGTAATGCGCTCTCAAGTTCAATTTCTTAAGTCCTCTAGGTGACGCAAAATGATTGATTCTGAAAGTGAATGCTGGAGAAATAAATTGATTCCTTTGAAGTAAGCGGACCATTAATTCTTGACCTAAAGTCTCTAAAATGTTTTCAAAGGAGTTGACTTAGCAGTTTCTGCATTTTATGGAATTAACTCTTTTTTTCTTCTTTTGTTAATTTATTATCTTCCTGGGGCTTATGCACAAGCTTCCGAGTTTCTAGAAAAATAGGATGGAGCTGGCCATATGCCAGAGGGTACCTTAATGCCTTGCTTTAAACACGTATGTGGTCAATGGTTGAAGGCAGAGCGGAGGACTTAAATCCATAGGAAAGCTCAAAGCTGCCTTCTAGCCACCTTAGCAAATGGCTGGTTATCTTGGCTACAGTTCTAACTGGAGTTCATTAGTGAGGCTGATTCTGTCCTATAGTCATCCCCCAGGCTTCTGATTTGCCGCATCGTGGCTCTAGCTCTGGGCTGTGTGTATCCAGACTGACTCAGAGGGTCAGTTTCACTCTGTGAGACCGCCCCCGGCTGCCCCGGTAGAGCTCTGGGGGGGTTTTTGCTGTTCAGTTGCTCAGTTGTGTCTGACTCTTCTGACCTCATGGACTGTAGCCCGCCAGGCTCCTCTGTCCATGGGATTCTCCAGGCAAGAAGACTGGAGTGGGTTGTCATTTCTCTAGGGGATCTTCCTGACCCAGGGGTCAAATCTGCAGCTCCCTCATTGGCAGCTGGATTCTCTACTGCTGAGCCGCCAGGGAAGCCCTAGAAGGCCTGGTGTGTGGGCCTAAACTTTGTCTGCTCACACATTTATTTAGCTGATGTTTAGTTGTTGTCTGCTATATGCTGGCAGATCCACCCTAATATTTGTCAGGCTCTGGGTGAAAGAGTAATCGGAGACCCACAGAGTCTATGTCTAAATTCTGAGTTATAAATCAAACTAAGAAACTATTCAATAATACACCCTTACAAACAGGTTCAAATGAAGTACTAGGGCTCCTTGGAGTTGTGCATTGAAACTCAGGGGCATGGAGAGCTCCTCCTATTCCAGCCCTCCAGGTCTCAGCTGGACGCCCCGGTTTCCCCCCCATCCTGCTGCATCTGCCCAGTGTTTTGAGGGGGCCTCAACTGCACACGCTGTCCCTGGGCCACCCTCAGGCCTCGAGTCTTGCAGGCGGGATGTGATCTGCCTTTGAGAAGACGAGGTTCATGCAGGCCCTGGAAGTGGGTGTAGGGCTGTGTGCCCGGGGAATGCCCAGCTCCTGGGTGCTCCCCCTAGAAGGGGAGGTAGTGGGCTCCGGGTGAGCATGTCTTCGGCCCTGTGGACTCCTCAGCCCAGGCGAGGGCACAGCTGCAGGGACATTGGTTCAGTGCTCCGTGCAAGGGTTTCAGCTTCTTCAGGCTGAGGGTCGTGCTGAGAGGCAGCAGTGAACACAATCCCTAAACTGCCTTAATGAGGGAGACAAAAACAAACCAAGATGACTGGGCTAAGGGATGTGAAGGCATTGAGCTGGGGGATGAGCTGCGGAGTGATTGGTAAATGCTACTTTAGAGTGATCAGGGAAGGCTTCTTGGAGGTGGTGACCTGTATGCTGAGATCCAATGACATTGAAGTGCCAAGGTGAGGGAACACATGGAGGGAAAAGGCCCAGGGGCAGGAAAGGGCTGGTTTGTCTGAGGAATAGTAAGGGAGCCAGGGTTGGTGGCAGTGGGAAATGAGTTGTGTGTGTGGAGGTCGGCAGGGGCCATGCCAGGCAGGGCCTGGAGAAAAGAGAATTAACCTGAGACTTAGAAAAATGACTTGAGGCTCAGGTCCTCTGCTTACTCACTGGCTGACGCTGAGCACAGCTCATCCTCTGGCCTCTGTCATCTCACCTGTGAACTCCAGCTGCCTCCTAACTCTCCTGTGTCTTTCAGCATGCTGCAGGAGGACCAGGTGGGGTTCTACTGTTCTAGATCTTAGGCATGAAGTAGCTAAGTAGGGAGGAGCAGTGACCAGCAACCTTGAGGGGCTGTTTCGTGGGATGAGAGTCACAGGGAGTGTCTGGTTGGGCTTAAACGGGGGCTTGTTTTCCACACAGACTCAAGGCCACCGCCACCTCCTCTCCCAGGTAGGCCTTGAAGCTCATCTCATGTTGCCTGTATCCTGGGAGAGAGCAGAGAGTGCCAGCAGGCCATGGAGCTGATACCATCTGCACGAAGTGGCTCTTCCGAGGCCCCTTACCCCCTGTCAACAAGTAAAACCCAACCTTTTGCCAGAACGGAGGACCAGGAGCTTGAGCAACGACTAAGACTCAGCCCCTGGCCTCCGAACCAGGATGTCAACAGCTGGCTTGGCACAAGGGCAGCAGGCGCCCTCCCTGCATGCTGGCTGGCCAGGACCAGAGCTGGGATGGCTCACCCAGCCCCTCCCAGCTAAGGATGCTGTTTCGTGGGAGGAAACGGGAACCAACATTAAATGCACATGTTTCTTTTATGGGCCATTGTCTATACTTTTTCTTGTGAGTCTGTTATCAGTACAGAGTGTGAGTTCCACATTTCCAAAAGAGCCTTTTGCCATCTCTTCAAGGTCTCAAGGTAATGAATCTTTGGGGTCTGTGTAACAATAATGATTTCAGCCACAACTATGTCTACTTTCTGGCTGCTTCCTAAATGCCAGGGCCACACTGAGCACTCTGGTCTCACAACCACTCTCTTCGGAAGGCACTTGTTATCATCCCATTTTACAGATGAGGAGATGGAAGCTTAAAGAAGCTGAGTAACTTCCTCAAGGTCGTACCTCTGGGATTTGAACCTAAATTTGTTTGACTCAAAAGTGACATTCTTAAATCATAGTACACGAAGACTTTACAAGTGTTCATCATCTTTATAATCCTAGATTATGCACACATTAGATTCTTTAATGTTTGCACACGTTAGATTCTTTAATCTTCACAATAATCCTGTGAGATAGGAATTATTAGTATTCCCATTTTGCAGAAGAGGAAACTGGGGCACAGAAATTGTAAACTTCAGTCTTGTTGCTCAGAGATAGATACATGTATCTGTATAACTGAATCACGCTGTTGTCTACCTGAAACCATCACAACATTGTTACTCAGCTATATTCCAATATAAAATAAAAGGTTAAAAATTAAAGATAAATAATCAATTAAATTTTAAAAAGAGCCATGAGAGGCAGGTTAAATTTCAGACTAACCGTAAAGTGCAGAGATGTGTTATCAACAGGATTCATCACCTGCAAAGGTAAAGCAGGTGAGATCCGGGGAGACTGGTATGTCTCCTTTGCTCTTTCCTCAACTCCCCCTCTGCCCAGCGTCTGAAATTCCACCATTAATCACAATCCCTTTACCCCCTCCCACAGTTCCCCGTTGAAATTCAGAAAATACCCCAGTATTCCTGGTCGTGGGAGAGAGCTGGATTGAGTGCAGCTGCCACTGAGGGAGCCCAGGGCCTGCCGTGTTTGGAGAAAGCAGGGAGGCCCTGGGTGTCAACAAGGTGGGGCGGCAGAAACGGCGAGGGAGGGGGCAGGACTCTGGGCCCACTGTGTTCTCCAGGGCGGCCTTGACTGACAGCTGCACTCATTGTGGGTTATATGGCTGATCCATTACCCATAGGGCTGAATTGATAATGTTTGGGCGGCTAAATGTTTTATGACTAAAGACTCCCAAGGTGAAGGCAACCAATTAGGAAACATGACGGAGAATCCCTGGAAGCATATTCCACTGCTCTCTTTGTGGGCACAGATGTGTGTAGGTCACACGTCTGTGCCAGACCCCTGCTCTCAGTTCTGTGTGAAAAAGCCTCCCAGCCCCCATCTCACTGGGCTCTCACCTGCCTCTCCCTGGGGGTCTCTCAATGGAGTTTCTTTCCCTTCCTGCCCCTGAAAGTCTCATGCTCTGCCCTGAAACCACTGACAGCCCTGTCTAAAAGGTTTTATTTGGGACAAACTCCTTTTAACCCCAAATTCATAGATTCCTCTGTTAGCGTATGAAAGCTAGCTGTGGTACTAAAGTGTCATTCTTCCATTCATTTATGTATGGGAATGAATGGCATTCATTAAATGCCCCTGTTTCTGCTAAAGCTAAACACACAGCTACTGTGGAGCTTGCTAAGCCACTTCAGTCCTGTGTGACCCCATGGACTGTAGCTTGCCAGGCTCCTCTGTCCATGGGATTCTCCAGGCAAAGCTACTGGAGTGGGTTGCCATTTCCTACTCCAGGAGATCTTCCCGACCCAGGGATGGAATCTGTGTCTCTTAGGTCTCTTGCATTGGCAGGCGGGTTCTTTACCACTAGCACCACCTGGGAAGCCCACTGCAGGACCCACTAACTTCACTCTTGGGTATTTACTCAAGAGAACTGAGTGCCATGTGCTTACAAAAAACACATTATATGAATGTGTTTAGCAGTTTTTTTCATAACTTCCCCCAAATGGAAACCAACTCAAATGGCCATCAAGGTGAATGGACACACACATTGTAGTATATTCATGCAGTGGAATACTACTCAGCAAGGAAAAGGAAAAAAACCACTGGTACATGCAACAACATGGATGAAACTCAGAGACAGTATGCTGAGTAAAACAAGTTGGATACTAAAGGGGATATACATTATGGTTCTGAGCACTATCAGTTTAGTTCAGTTGCTCAGTTGTATCCGACTCTTTGTGATCCCACGGCTTCCCTGTTCATCGCCAACTCCCAGAGCTTGCTCAAACGTGTGTCCACTGAGTCGATGATACTATCAAACCATCTCATCCTCTGTCATCCCCTTCTCCTCCTGCCTCCAATCTTTCCCAGCATTAGGGTCTTTTCCAACGAGTCAGTTCTTTGCATCAGGTGGCCAAACTATTGGAGCTTCAGCTTCAGCATCAGTCCTTCCAATGAATATTCAGGATGGACTGCTTTGATCTCCATGCAGTTCAAGGGACTCTCAAGAGTCTTCTCCAACACCACAGTTCAAAAGCATCAATTCTTTGGTGCTCAGCTTTTAAGTTTGCAAACAGTCAAAACACAACTGTGGTGTTGTTCGAAGTCAGAATGCTGGTTACCTTTGGTGGAAGAGTTTGTTGGCTGGGAAGGAGCATGGGGAAGTTTTTTTGGGTGATGTAATTTTAAAAGAAATCTTGACCTAAATAGTGGTTACATGCGTATTGGCCTATGTGAAGGTCCATCAAGCTGTACACGTATGTTCTGTATCCCTGACTGCAGATAAGTTATTTTGTTATTGTCGCTAAGTCCTGTCCAGCTCTCTGCAAACCCCAAGCACTCTAGCCTGCCAGGCTCCACTGTCCTTGGGATTCTCTAGGCTGGAGTGGGTAGCCATTCCCTTCCTTCCCTTCTCCCATTCCATTCCCTTCTTCCTGACCCAGGGATCAAACCCACATCTGCTGCACTGCAGGCAGATTCTTTATGGCTGAGCCACCAGGAAGGTCCTAGATAAGTTATACTTCAGGTTTAAAAAAAAAATTACTTATTTGGCTGTTTTCGGTCTTAGTGGTGGCACGAGGAATCTTCGCTGTGGTGTGCAGAAACAGGGGCTCAGAAGTTGTAGGACTCGGACTTAGTTGCTCTGTTGGACGTGGGATCTTAGTTCCCTGATCAAGGATCAAACCGAGTCCCCTATTTGGAAGGTGGATTCCCAACCACTGGACCACCGGGGAAGTCCCTACATCTCAGTTAAATGAAAGTGTCTGTTAGCAGAGCTCTGTGCTGACCTGGCCCGAACTTTCCCGGCTAACGTGGCTGAGAAGTCAGCGACCTGGGTAGGGGTCTGCAGTGGCCCCTCCCAGAGGGCCGCTAAGGGATGTGGACGGGTCCTGGAGTGGCAGTGCTAACTAGGGGCCCAGGATATTCAAGGGGAAGACGAAAAGCTGTTGAGACAAAAAGAAGAGGTGTCTGGTGGTCGCTCCTGAGGGCCTGAAGGGCAAACAAATCCAGCGTGGAGTGGAGGGGGGTCTGGGAGAATGCCGAGGCAGGAAAGGCCCTGATGCCATTAGCAGTCAGGGACACGGGAGCTGGGAGGAGCTTTGCAGTCAGGATCAGGCCGGGAGGCAGCAACCCTGGGGCTAAAGCGAACAGCAAAGAGCAACTTCTTTTAATTTTTGAGTATATACAGATATTATTTCATGTAAGTCTCATAACTTCGTGACATAAGATATCTTAGCAGCCTACTTTCCAAACAGAGAGTTGAGAACTAGGAGACTTCACAGGATATGCTGAAGGGCACCCAGCTGTCAGTGCAGCACTGCGCCCATGGCTTTGAGATCCAGCCCCTGCACCCCAAGGCCAGTTAAGTGTGTGACCAGTTCAGTGATGGGTTAATCAACCCATGCAGGTGCATTCATGAAATGGCATTACTTTCCCAATATCTGTCTCCATCTATGCCCTGCTGCTCTGGCCCAAGGGCTTCCTTCATGTTATCTTAGTCCAACTCTGTAAATCCACCTCATTTCAGGAATTTAAATAACATGACCCAGTTATTAAAACTCAGCCCTGCTAATTAAAAAACTCCACCCTCATGTTTGATTCAAATCTTTCCTCCTTTCCTGAGTTCAGGGTTACCTGTGGCTGTAGGAGCCTGGAGTAGGGGAGTGGGGTGGTCTGCCCTCCTCAGAGCTTACCTCTTAATCCTGAGCTCTGCAGGGGAGGGAAGCTGTTTCCTTAAGCAAGCGCATGCATCAAGGTTTGGTCCCCTTTCCCAATTGTTACCGTTGATCCAGTTCCATTGTCAGCACTCCCAAGGCACTTGAGCCACCCCTGGTTTTGGTGGCTCTTGGGAGACACACCTCCTCCCATGCTCCTCAACTGTAAACTGTACTCCAAGTTCAGCGTTCCCGTATCCCTGCAGCTCCAATTTCCTCTGTCTTCCCTAGCCTCCGAACCTTGGGCCCGAGGGCTTGGATCAGATCTTTCTTGTCCCTGCCCCCCTCCCCCCACATCCCACCCCTACTCCATCTACCATGCTTCCTCTCCCCAGTGTTCTTTGCCCATTGGCAAGCATTTGTGATAGGGACAGAGTGAAGGGACAAAGTAACTGATTAAATAGTTAATCCCGCTAGGGGATTGTAAGTAGAAAAAAATATGGGAGACCCCTGTAAGTTAGTGATTACTCCAGAAAGCAGTTTTGCTTAACTGCAAAACCAAGCAGTCTTGCTTTGCAACAAAACCATACGACAAAAGCACAAGACATGCGCCCAACAATAAAACAATGGTGGCATGAAACCCACATCCTGCCCTTTGAGCCCAGTAAGTTAGGACGTGCTCTCTGCACACACAGAAAACAATTATTTGTGGAACTAGCTTGACCATATAGGGACAAGAACACTCCCTTGTTCAACCTGGAAGGGAAGCTGATGATGGAAACATGATGTCTATGCAAGAAAGACAAAGAAGTTGTTCTCCCCCTCTCCACTTTTCCTTTGATTATAAAACTATAGCCCCGTAAGTTTTGGGGTCATGGCTTACTCATCCACCTGCTTGTAAACCTCATGAGTGTCCTATTTTAATAAATCACCTCTTATCCATAACTTTCCCTTCAGCGGAATTCTTTCTGTGTTAGGACACAAAGGACTATGGTACTGGATCTCTTTGGAGACCCCAAAACACCACCAGTCAGTTTCATATGGGGAGGCTGGGGACCCAGTGGCCCAGCCAACAGCCAAACAGGGAACAAGACCATCAAGTCTTTCCTTCTGAAGTAAAACCCAAACTTTATGACAAAGTGTTTGGGGGACCTCCTTTCTTATCTTCAGTGTTTAACCAGGAGTCCTCAAGGAATGGTAATGAACCAGTACCCACTCTCTTTGCCTTTTAGGGTGAGGAGGAAAAATGGCTTATCCTCATGAATACTGCCCTCCCTCCAAAGACAACCTCCTATGGGCCAAAGAACTAAACAGACATTTCTCCAAGGAAGACATACAGATGGCAAAAAAACACATGAAAAGATGCTCAACATCACTCACTATCAGAGAAATGCAAATCAAAACCACAATGAGGTACCATTACACGCCAGTCAGGATGGCTTCTATCCAAAAGTCTACAAGCAATAAATGCTGGAGAGGGTGTGCAGAAAAGGGAACTCTCTTACACTGTTGGTGGGAATGTAAATTAGTACAGCCACTATGGAAAACAGTGTGGAGATTTCTTAAAAAGCTGGAAATAGAACTGCCATATGACCCAGCAATCCCACTTCTGGGCATACACACCGAGGAAACCAGATCTGAAAGAGACACGTGCACCCCAATGTTCATCGCAGCACTGTTTATAATAGCCAGGACATGGAAGCAACCTAGATGCCCATCAGCAGGCGAATGGATGAGGAAGCTGTGGTACATATACACCATGGAATATTACTCAGCCATTAAAAAGAATTCATTTGAATCAGTTCTAATGAGATGGATGAAACTGGAGCCCATTATACAGAGCGAGGTAAGCCAGAAAGATAAAGACCATTACAGTATACTAACACATATATATGTAATTTAGAAAGATGGTAACGATAACCCTATATGCAAAACAGAAAAAGAGACTCAGATGTATAGAACAGACTGGTGGACTCTGTGGGAGAAGGCGAGGGTGGGATGTTTCAAGAGAACAGCATCGAAACATGTATATTATCTAGGGTGAAACAGATCACCAGCCCAGGTTGGATGCATGAGACAAGTGCTCGGGCCTGGTGCACTGGGAAGACCCAGAGGGATCGGGTGGAGAGGGAGGTGGGAGGGGGGACCGGGGTGGGGAATACATGTAAATCCATGGCTAATTCATTTCAATGTATGACAAAAACCACTGCAATGTTGTAAAGTAATTAGCCTCCAACTAATAAAAATAAATGAAAAAAAAAATTAAAAAAAAATTAAAAATTAAAAAAAAAGAGCTTTCTTGTCATACCTCAGAGTTACCATAAATGCTGAAAATAATCAAGAACAAATAGGCTTTATCTCATGAACCAGAACTGACTAATTGATAGGATTTGAATGGAAAACTCTGTGGGGAAGAGTCTTGAGGCCACATCCAAGCTCGTCTGATGAGCAGCTGGTTAGTCTGCCACGGAGGTGGCGCCATGGAGCACTTGCCGACACTTGCCGTCCCAAGTTCACGGACTGCCCGGCCCAATACCCATTCTAAGCGCTTTTCCCCTGCCCAGGCCTGCTATAAATACTGGAAAATCTAAATATTTGCTTTCCCACCCTTCCATGCAGCTAGGGGCAGCCTGTAACACTGCACATCTGGGAAAAAAAAAAGAACTCGTTAAGGAAATTTCCAAGGTCTGTTTTAGCTGCAATTCCTATGGATGCTGATAGAAATGGATGCAGACATGCTTTTTCCCCCCTTTTGTCTTAAGCTAATCCCTGGGCATCGGTCATATTTTGACATCAATAAAGCTATGACAAACCTAGACAGCATATAAAAAGCAGAGACATTACTTTGCCAACAAAGGTCCGTCTAATCAAGGCTATGGTTTTTCCAGTACTCAGGTACAGATGTGAGAGTTTTACTGTATAGAAGGCTGAGCACAGAAGAATTGATGCTTTCAAACTGTGGTGTTGGAGAAGACTCTTGAGAGTCCCTTGGACAGCAAGGAATCAAACCAGTCCATCCTAGAGGAAATCAGTCCTGAATATTCATTGGAAGGACTGATGCTAAAGCTGAAGCTCCAGTACTTTGGCCACCTGATGTGAAGAACTGACTCACTGGAAAAGACCCTGATGCTAGGAAAGATTGAAGGCGGGAAGAGAAGGGGATGACAGAGGATGAGATGGTTGGATGGCATCACTGACTCAATAGACATGAGTTTGAGCAAACTCCGGGAGATAGTGAAGGACAGGGAAGCCTGGTGTGCCGCAGTCCATGCAGTTGCAAAGAGTCAGACCTAAATTAGTGACTGAACAACAAAAGACCTGTAGATACATGTCAGAATCCATTCTTGCTGGTGGAGTATGGCTCTTTCTTCATGTGGAGGCAATAGTCTTTGGCAGGGAATAAACAGAGAGATGAGATGAGACAATCCTTGGATCAGACCCAAGTGCTCCATCTCAGAACCGTGATTCTGACACATCTGCTTGCCTCTGTCCTGACCTTTGCCTGCCTCTCATCTGATGTGTAAGCTATCCTACAAGGTGGATTTGGGAACCTCACCTGCGTTTTGGATTTCTGCATGCTGGATTTGTTCTACCTTCCACCCTCTGACTCCTTTCCCATTCGTTTTCAACTCTGAAAACCCCCTCCCTTCCCTTGTGCATGTGTGTGCTCAGTGGCTTTAATTGTGTCCAACTCTGTAACCCCATGGACCATAGCCTGCCAGCCTCCTCTGTCTTTGGGATTCTCCAGGCAAGAGTACCAGAGTGGGTTGCCATGCCCTCCTGCAGGGGCTCTTCCTAACCTGGGGATCGAATCTGCGTCTCCTGTGTCTCCTGCGTTGCAAGCAGAGTCTTTACCCGCTGAGCCACTGACGAAGCCTCCCTTCCCTCTGTGCTCAACAGCTCTCCATCTGGAATCCGCAGGGTGAGCCCTGCTCTGACCGCAGGCCCCCGGGACAGATGGAAACCCCACGATGGCCCACACAGAGAGGCCGAGCTCAGTGTCTGTAAATGCTTCCTCATCTTCCCCTCATCCTCAGTGTTAGGAGCCCCGGTCCCCTTCTTATTATAACGACCAAGCACCAGGGTGCCAGTAATATCAGCTTTCTCCCTACCCTGGTTCTCAGGGGTGGCTAGACACATGCAATCTGATCCATTAAGTAGCTGCCTTATAAACATGCAGCAAGCCAAAGAATGTCCTTTTAATTGTGCTTCCTGTGGACTTTGAAATTCAAATTCTGTTAGGTACACAAATGATTCCAGCTATGTGATCATATTGCTATAGCAACCTCCCCAGGCTCCTGCAACACAGGCTCTCGGTTCCACCTCTGAGGTGTGGGGTGGGGTGCTTTTCTCCTGACCTTTAAAGACATCAACTGTCCTTAGCCATGTTTCAGTTTGCCCATTTGCTACTAGCTAAGACAGAGAACTGAGCTTAAGAAATCATAGGCAAACAGCCATTATATGTGTAATCCAATTTATCCTGGTAACAAAATTCATTTAGGTCTACTTAAGTCTACTCAGCAGTCAAAGGATCACAGGCTTTGCGTGGGAGAGTCCAGTCCACATCTTCCTGGGAGTGTATAGAAGATCTTCCCTCAGAATTAGATTTGCAGCCCCTGCTTTAGTCCTGTGGGTCTTAGATCATACCTACCTGCCCTGACTTTCAAACATTTAGTGCCTGACTTCCCTTTAAACTATGAATTAACTACTCAGCTTTCTGATCTCCACTGTTACCTGGTTTTTACATTAGCATGCTCTTTTATGCATGTGTACTTTTACCTCTGATTTCTTGCATGTTGTGGCTCTGATCCTTTATATTTCCGTAATATTTGCCAATTTTGTTCAGTGCTAATACTTCCCTATAGAAGTCCTGCTCACTATAACCCATTTTCCCAGGATAAAAGCCAAGTGTGTACAGTTATATACAATATATAATTATGTATGTGGAAGCACCTCCCAGGTGGTGTAGTGGTAAAGAATTCGTGGATGAGGAAATAATGGAAACAGTGAGAGATTTTATTTTTTTGGGCTCCAAAATCACTACAGATGGTGACTGCAGTCATGAAATAAAAAGGCTCTTGCTCCTTGGAAGAAAAGCTATGACCAACATAGACAGCATATTAAAAAGCAGAGACATTACTTTGCCAACAAAGGTCCGTCTAGTCAAGGCTATGGTTTTTCCAGTGGTCATGTATGGAGGTGAGAGTTGGACTATAAACAAAGCTGAGCACCGAAGAATTGATGCTTTTGAACTGTGGTGTTGGAGGAGACTCTTGAGAGTCCCTTGGACTGCAAGGAGATCCAACCAGTGCATCCTAAAGGAAATCAGTCCTGAATATTCATTGGAAAGACTGATGCTGAAGCTGAAACTCCAATACTTTGGCCACCGGATGCGAAGAACTAGCTCATTGGAAAAGACCCTGATGCTTGGAAATATTGAAGGTGGGAGGAGAAGGGGACAACAGAGGATAAGATGGTTGGATGGCATCACCGACTCGATGGACATGAGTTTGAGCAAGCTCCAGGAGTTGGTGATGGACAGGGAGGCCTGGTGTGCTGCAGTCCATGGGGTCACAAGGAGGCGGACACGACTGAGTGACTGGACAGAATATGAGAAGACTCCAGAGACGTGTATACCTATACATACATATATGCACATGTATATGTTCAATAATAGGTTGGTAAATATCCCAGATGTTGCTTAACATTTCAAGCTCTCACATTAACTCAAACACAAAATAATTAGCTTTCCTTTAGCTTGGACTAGCTAAATCAATCTTGAAGAAGAGAAAACAAAAGTGGAAGGAGTTTATTCACATTTGAATAGTCCCACTTCACCTGTCCTTTTATGCCTTCCTGACAGTATTTTCAGAACATCTGTACAGAGGGGTGGAAGTTTTTTATGAACACTGCGCATGATTATTAGAATAACTCTTGTGGAGTCTTCAAATGGATACTAAGTCTTGCTAAATATATCTAATGGAAACAAAACAATTTAGAATGCAGTTACACAGTTCGCCGTTGGGGTCCAGTTCTAAAAAGGCACATATTCAAAGATAAGAGGAGTTTCTTACTGGCATGGCCACCTCCCATCTCTGGCTCTGAAACCATTAGATGACTCTGCAAGTTGGAACTGAATAAAAGGCGTGTGAAACATTTTCCTGTGAGCAAGTATTTCCTTGTGAGCCGAAGAAAGGTGATTGAAGCACTTACGCAAAGTTGTGAACCGTTTCCTTCCCAGATTAGGTGATTTCTTCTGCTAACAAGTTGGATAATGTCCAAAAGCGAGCTAACTTACTTTTAACGTCAGTCAGTCTTGAGATGTACTCCAACAAAATCACATCAGTGCTGTGGATATTGTCCAAGTTTCCAGATTCTGATCTTGAGTGTGCTATTTAATGCTTGTATCAATGTGTGTAAGAATAATAATGATGGCAATTTGAACCGAATAATATTTTCTTTGTCATACAATAATTGGTTAGTGTTTGAAATAATAAATGTGTCTTCACATCTTGCTGCCAAAAATAACAAGACTCCACCTCCACCCAGGGTAACTCACCGAATGATATCCCAAGTCACTCTTCCTCATGCATGATACATGTTAAAAACCACACATCTTGAATCGCTGGACTGTATAAAACCAACTATTACACTTGTAAACCTGGAATATTTCAGGAGAATGATCTGATGGAATAATAACAATAAAAAAAGCGTTTGTTTTACAACAAACCAGTTTTCCAAACCAGAGCTTTTTTTTTTTTTCATTTATTTTTATTAGTTGGAGGCTAATTACTTTACAACATTGCAGTGGTTTTTGTCATACATTGAAATGAATTAGCCATGGATTTACATGTATTCCCCATCCCGGTCCCCCCTCCCACCTCCCTCTCCACCCAATCCCTCTCAAACCAGAGTTTTAACTGGTCGAATTTCTCAGGCAGCTGTAATGCTATTGCCATGGATTTTCCAGAGAACATTGCACTTTACTGTTATTTATAACTTAACTCAGCCTCTTTCTATTACTTATGTTTAAATATAGAAAGAAATCTTTTCCCATTCCTCTTTCTTTAGATGTTTCTCTTAACGCCCACACAAATCCATGAGTCATAAATGAGACTATGAAAATGAATGGCCCCTATTGTACAAGAACACTCTTCGGCTACCCATGTGAATTTAGGTAATATAATTGTCAAAGTAAGTTCGAAAAGCAGATGAAACAATGCCCATGTGAATTCCATTCAGAAAAAAGAAAAAAACAACTGAGAAATGATAAAGTCAACACATTGTCTTTGTGTTCTAATATAACAAAACAGATTTTATACACAAACACACCCTTTTCTGAACTTTTACATACATACTGTAAAATATGTATAACTGGGTGAAAGGAGAATGTGGCAACCTAGATTCTAATCTCAGTTCTCCAATTCCTGGTTGGGCGATTTAACTATGACTGTTTGAAGCAGACATAGTAATGTCTCTTGCCTCCCCTACAGGGTTGCTAAGCGGGTCGCGGGTCGAATGTGATGAAATATGTGTTGATAGAAGTGGTAAGTGAACTGTAAATGTGCTATCACAATTTTAAGGTATGTTTATTACTGTTTCTTCAGCTAAGTAATTGTACAGGCAGGAGAATGACTAGGCAGTGGAATAAATTGACTGGTGGATTATGAAGTTGCTGTTGCAAACATATTTAATGCTAAACTTGGTCCCCAAGGATCCAAGAATGAATTTGGTCCCGTAATACAAAATGACATAATTGATCACCATAAGTCAAGTCCAATTCAACCTAAATGATCCAATGATGAGTAAGTAAATATCCAGGACAAAGAGATCTATTGCTTTCGCAACTGAACTTCATTTTACTTCTGTCCAAGGGCGAGTTACTTCTGCAAAACTCCATCTCAATGATTCTGCATCTTACAAAAGTTATTCCATCAATCTTCATAATAGCTCTGTTTTAGAGATGGAGAGACTGAAGACTTCAAATACTTTCTTATTTAACTATGCATTGAAACTTGGTCAGAGTTCTTATTGTATTTCATTGTTATTATAGTTGGACAAAAGTGATTAGAATATTTTAATTCCATTTTTAAAAAACTTATTATCTTAGTGAAGGTTTACCAAATTTAAGTATAAAGCTGTAAAACGTGAAATTTTTTTCAATGGATGGTAATATGCATGGTAAACATTCAAATGGTGCTAAAAGAATATATACTGAAAAGTTAGCATCCCTAACAGAACAAGGGCTTCCCAGGTGGCCCAGTGGTAAGGAGTTTACCGGCCAAGTAGGAGATGTGGGTTCAATCCCTGGGTTGGAGAGATTCCCCTGGAGAAGGAAATGGCCACCCACTCCAATATTCATGCCTGGGAAATTCCTGGGCTACTCTGGTCCACAGGGTTCAAGAAGAGTTAGACACCACTTAATGACTAAAACTACAGCACAGTAAACTCCCAGCTACCCAATTCTCTTCCCTAAAAGAATATGCTCTTGCCAGATGGTGTATATGTGCTTGGATACTTAATCATATATAGCATTTATGCATATATTCTTTTAAAAACAAAATACAAAGGGTAGCATAATATTATGCTGTTCTGCATTTTTTTTTCATTAACAATATATCTTATAGGTAGCTCCACACCAATTCTCACAGATCCTTGGTCCATATTTTTAATAGCTACATAATACTTTATTCTGTTTGGATGTATAATAATTTATTTTACCAGTTCCCTGTTTATGAGCAATATTTTGTTGTTACCCACAAGGTTGAAATCCTTGTACACACATCCATCTGCAAGATATTTTAAAAGGAAAGGATGAAATGAGACTCTCAGATTTTATGAAATACAAGTACGTGTAAAATGCAAAGAAAGGTTTATTCATAAGTGTTGTAAGACGGGGGGGGGGAGGGGGGGAACCTTCAAATTCCTTTTTAGCTAAATGAGAAAACAGGATTGAACGTCATGGCTTAAGTAAATTTGACCCTGTGTGGATTAACATTTGGATATCGTGTCTGACCACCCCAAAGTAAATTATTCTGCAGCCAACTTCAAGTGAAACTCTAGTATTTAGACAATTGCAAGCTTCCCATAAAAAGTAAATAAACCAAGGTCACCTTCTGTAAGCAGAGGGAAAGTATGTAAGAAGATGATAGTCCACTTTGCTACATGAGAAATATTTAGAATTTTGTTATTTGGACTTGCTTTGGAGTCTCTTCTGTGGCAAGTCTCAGGAAATCATTTAATGTCACAAAAATGAGGCCGTGCACATCATTTTCTCTGAAGTGGCTTCACTTAGGTTAGTAAGTTGCATGACTATCACCACAATCCAGTTTTAGTCCATTTTCATCCTGAGTGAGATCTCTTATGCCTGCTTCCAGTTGATTCCCATTCCTTCCCCAGCTTCAGGCAGCTGTTAATCTTCCTCTGGTCTCTGGAGATTTATCTATGCATTTAATATAAATGGAGTCATACAATATGTGGTCTTTTGTGACTGGATTCTCTCACTTAATATAATGTCTTTGAGGTTCATTTATGTTGTAGCATTATCAGTATTCTCTCTTTTTATTGCTGAGTAGTATTCCTTTGTGTAAATATACATTAGTATTTTGTTGATCCATAGTTCTTGCTCTGTTAGGGAAAAATAATAGATTTTGACTATGGAAGAATCTAGTCCTCATTCATCGAATAGCATATCTCAGTATCTCTGTTTTTAGGTTGTCCCAGTTGCTGGAAAGAAAGCATTAAAAGAAAAAACTTGGATTCACTTTGGAGAAATAGATTGAGTATAAGTTTTATTCTTGTTTTCAAACTGATTGTCTATTCATTGATGCCTTAGTTGAGAACATCACCCAGGAGAGGCTTTTCTCTGTACAGAGCCCGTCAAAGATTTGAGAATAAAATATATTTTTCAGGTCTCCCCTAGTAGTCCAGTGGTTAAGATGCTGAGCTTCCAATGCAGGGGGTGTGGGTTTGATCCCTGGTCACGGAGCTAAGATCCCACATGCCATGCAGCAAGGTCAAACATTTTTAAAAAGCATTTTGCTAGTTTTTAGAAACTAAACTTTTGTATCTATAATAAATCATTAAAATTATTGAGACAATGTTGTCTTAAAGTATGATGCCCAGCTATTTTGCAAACTATTTGAATCATTTTTCTCTCAACCTTACTTTGTCAACCTATTTATTCCCTCTGTCTTCTTTAGCTTAACAGAGTAATGAACTCAGCTCTGTGTGAAAAAGGGTGATGAATTAGAAAAAGAGCAGTGGCAAGATTTGTGCTAGTATATAAAATGGGAATGAAAATGAGGTGTGGGCTGGTCTCAGGTCCTTACTCCTGTCTAATTCTGAGGTCTGGCACTGAAGGTGGCGTTGAGAAAACGTGAATTTTACTGTTGGTTTTGTCACAGAACCACCTTGAGAAATTTGCACAATGATTTTGCATCTGAATTTTTGCCTTAGTGAAACAAAATTGGCTGTCCAGAGGCCATGGTGCCCGCTTCTTGGCTCCCCTGTGAGGAGCACACAGCCCTCTCGATGGGACCAGTGAGGGAGGGGCTGCTTTCCCAGAGCCCCCATTCTCCTCACTGCATGTTGGGTCGGTCCCTTTTGCTGGTGGCATGGTTGACATGGAGCCAGAATAGAGAGTGCCCTCTGTTGGGCACATGCCAAGTGCCCATAGGATCGAGGCCCTGGAGAGCATCGTGGTGGTGATGGTGTAGTTGGTAAGTTGTGTCTGACTCTTTGCAACACCCTGGACTGCAGCCTGCCAGGCTCCTCTGTCCATGGGATTTCCCAGGCAAGAATACTGGAGTGGGTTGCCATTTCCTTCTCCAGTGTATCTTCCCACCCAGGATCAAAACAGGGTCTCCTGCAGATGGATTCTTTCCCAATTGAGTCACCAGCAGAACTCGGTAACCACATACAAATTTCCTCTGCACCCCGAGGGTCTTGGGGAAGCCAGGTTGACCAATGTACCCCTTTACCTAAGACTTCATTCCGGGCTCCCTTTCCTTTGCACCTTTGCCTTGTTTATGTGCATCAATCTTTCTTCTTTGATGGATACATTGTTTATGTAGCTTTTCAGGAAGAGATACATTTGCTTAAAAATGAGTGGTACTCATGCTTCTAGTTTATTCCAGGTTGATCTTCTTGGCTAGTGGCTGTGAGACATCCCGGGTTCTACTTCCTCTGTATCACTTCCTAGGGCCTCTTCTGAAAATTCTGCTTCCCAGAGTTTTTGGAAAGGGCACACACAGTGTGGCATAAAATAGATGTGAAAGACTGAAATTTGTGGACCACTGTTAAAATGTCAGCTATTCTAGTGCACATTTATCTAGTGAGTATTTATCTCTGTTTCTTTTCTGGTTATGTACATTCAGAGGCCTGATGGGAAGGGAGTTCTTTAAAGATGGATTGCACTTAACGTCCTTGTTTTTTCCACAGCCAAACCAGTGTGATTTCACAATGATCTTAATTCCTTTCATTGGCCTAATGGCCGCATTTCCTACCAGAGAGAAAGGCTGGTGAGTATGTGGGGGTGGGGGGAGGCAGCGGGAATGGGTGTTTTTTTTAATGGATTTTTCCCTTTGGCCATATTTCCAAGTTGAATGCCTCTTAGGCTTTTGTTAGAGTTCTCTCAAGGAAGATTTCTAATGTCCCTGCTGGCCAATGTCCTGTTGGCAGGAGAATGTGTTGAGAGGCAGCCAGTCATAAAACTCTGCTGCCAGGAAATGAGGCAGCAGTTAACAGACACGGGATTAGAGCCCAGCTTCAGGCTACGGCTTTTCCTGCTCCCTTTCTGACAGGCTCTGCCTCTCTGCCTACTTAAACAAAACACTGTTTTCTTCTGATATCAAAAGTGAATAGGTGCTTGTAAATAATTCAAACAATCCAGAAACGTATAATTGAGGAAGTCAGAAGCTGCCTGTTATCCTTTTCTTGCAATGACTGTTAAGGGATTTGTTGATTATTTCTCTAGATTTCGTTCTCTGCATAATACTAATATTTGCATTCGTTTTTAAACTTAGAACCAAATTAGATGCAGAGTCCTGCCTGCTTTTTCATGCTTTTTTTAATCATGCTTTTCTGCTTAACATTATATATGAGAATTTTTCCTCATCTTTAAATCTATCTCATTCTTGTTAAGTATTTGCATGGCTGTACCACACTTTAATTAAACCACTTCTAAAGGCTTGTTTCTAGTATTTGAACTTTAAAAAAGCACTGCAATGAATATTTTTGTTCATACTTCTTTGCAAGCTTGTGTAAGTGTTTTGGATGTATACGTTCTTACACATTTCTGCCTGCTTTTGAATAATGGTAAATTTTTAACTGCAAAATGAGACAAGTAAGTTATCTTTTATCATAGAGTTATAATTGGTGAGTGAAGGAAATTTGGTTAAACTTAAGCATGTCAGTAACAAATGTAGATCATTTTTCAAGCTTCTTGCCAACTCCCATCTTTGTGAAGGATGTAACAGTTCCCAACTCCACTGTCTTAATTCCTGGATTCATAACAAGGGAAATGGACCTGAAACAACAGATGACTTGGTCCTGGGCCTGATGTGATTCCTTTCATTGTTAGTCAACATGGCTCAGTGGATGAGAAGCAGGACTCTGGCCAGCCTGCCTCAGCGGATATGCTAGTCCTGCTGCTTCTTATTTCCAGTGTGCTGTGCTGTGAAACCAAAGGCCAGGTATAATGCCTGCTTCTTAAGATGACATGGGGATTCAGTGAATTAATACCTCAGTTCAGCTCAGTCGCTCAGTTGTGTCTAACCCTTTGTGATGCCATGGACTGCAGCACACCAGGCTTCCTTGTCCATCACCAACTCCCGGAGCTTGCTCAAACTCATGTCCATCGCGTTGATGATGCCATCCAACCATCTCATCCTCTGTCGTCCCCTTTTCCTCCCACCCTCAATCTTTCCCAACATCAGGGTCTTTTCTAATGTGTCGGCTGTTCGCATCAGGTGGCCAAAGTATTGGAGTTTCAGCTTCAGCATCAAACCTTCCAATGAACAGTCAGGACTGGTTTCCTTTAGGATGGACTGGTTGGATCTCCTTGCAATCCAAGGGACTCTCAAGAGCCTTCTCTGACACCACAGTTCAAAAGCTTTAATTCTTCAGTGCTCAGCTTTGTTTATAGTCCAACTCTCACATCCATACAGGACTACTGGAAAAACCATAGCCTGGACTAGATAGATCTTTGTCGGCAAAGTAATGTCTCTGCTTTTTAATGTGCTGTCTAGGTTTATCATAGCTCTTCTAATACCTAGTAAACACTTAGAGCTGCACTGGGTACATCATAAGCATTTTGGTAATCATCATTGTGATTAGTACTCAAAATCGCATATCTTTTTTCTTTTTGAGGGGTTATTAACTTTTATTGGATTATAGTTGCTTTACAGTGTTGTGTTAGTTTCTACCACAGACCAGAATGAATCACCATACATATACGTACATCCTCTCTCTTTTGAATTTCCCTCCTATTTAGGACACCACAATGCATTAAGTAGAGTTCCTTGCACTATACACTATGCTCCCATCTGTTGTCCATTTTATACATAGAATCAGTAATGTATGGGCTTGCTGGTGGCTCGGCAGTAAAGAATCTGCCTGCCAATGCAGGAGATGTGGGTTCAATCCCTGGGTAAGGAAGATCTCCTGGAGAAGGAAATGGCAACCCACTCCAGTATTCTTGCCTGGGAAATCCCATGGACAAAGAAGTCTAATGGGCTATAGTCCACAGAGTCACAAAAAGTCGTACACAACTTAGCAACTAAAGAACAACAAAAACATTAATAGTGTATAAATGTCAACCCCAATCTCCCAATTCTTCCCACCCCATCTCTTTCTTTTTTGGTATCCATACATTTATTCTCTACGTCTGTGTCTCTGTTTCTGCTTTGCAAATAAGGTCATCTACACTATTTTTCTAGATTCCACATATATGTATTAATATACAATATTTTTCTCTTTATGACTTACTTCATTCTGTATGACAGTCCCTAGGTCCATCTACATCTCTACAAATGACCCAATTTCATTCCTTTTTATCTCTGAGTAATATTCCATGTATATATGTACCACATCTTCTTGCTAATCATTATTGAGTATATATTCTGTTTCACACGTGGAGTAGGCACCTCACATATATTGTCTGCTTCAATCCTCCCCAGACTCTAAAAGCTAGGTATTGCCAGCCACACTTTGCATATGAGGAAGCTGAAACTTTGAAAAGTTTAAGTAATCTGCAAGTTTCTGTCCACCAGTCAAAGAAGAGCTGTCCCTCTCTGATGGATGAGAGCATTCCCTGTATATACTGCGATCAAGAAATTCAGGGATCCCAAATGAGCACAGAGAGAAGATTCCACACTAAGTTCTCCAAGGCCAGCTGATGACATATACAAAGATAGGAATAGGATCAACGGTCTTCCTCCAGCAGCTGTTTGTTAAGAGTACTATCCGAAAACTTTGTTGTTGATGTTCAGTCACTAAATTGAGTCTGACTCCTTGGGACCCCATGGACTGCAGCTCACAGGCTCCTCGGTCCTCCACTGGCTCCTGGAGTTTGCTCAAATTCAAGTTCATTGAGTTGGTGATGCTATCCAACCATCTCATCCTCTGCCGCCCCCTTCTCCTCCTGCCCTCAATCTTTCCCCATGTCAGGGTCTTTTCCAGTGAGTCGGCTCTTTGCATCAGGTGGCCAAAATTTTGAAGCTTCAGCTTCAGCATCAGTCCTTCCAATGAATAGTCAGGGTTGATTTTCTATAGGATTGACTGGTTTGATCTCCTAGCTGTCCAAGGGACTCTAAAGAGTCTTCTCCAGCACCACAGTTCAAAAGTATCAATTCTTTGGCATTCAGCCTTCTTTATGATCCAACTTTAGCTCCAAGTATTTAGGAGAAAACCTTATTTGTGTATGATGTAGACTGTAGTGAATGTAAGAGTTTTATGAAGGGATAATGCAAATTCATCTTTCCTTGTTTTTGTTTATTCGCATTGTTTCCTCAGGCTGGAGTGATATCGTTTTTCTCCCTCAGAATCCTTCACATCACTTCCACATTTTTGAAGGTGCAGCAGGCGCTACCTGCTCTGGGAAGCCTCATCATTAAGACTGTGTTGCTTCTTCCTCAAAGTTCTTGTATTCATGAAGTGACGGTTCATATGGTGCTGTTCGTATTCTGATGAGTGCTTCCCTCCACTGTCTCAACTTTGGACTTGATCACCTTGAGGAAAGAGTGCATTGTTCACCATTTTTGTTAAGCCTCTACTAAACGCTGGCCCATTTGTGCATTAGATCCTACCCGCTCCTGTATGTTCAAAGACTTGCCTGTGGCAACTGTCTTTTTCTCTCTGTCACCACTGATTTCTTCTCAACAGGAGCCCCACAATCAGTATCCAAGTATGCTATTGTATCTCTCCTGTAAAAACAAATAAAACAAACAAACAAAAAACCACAAAGCTTCCTTTGCATCAAGTTTGCCTCCAGGGCCTTCCCTGGTGGCCCAGGGCTGAAGAATCCGCCTTGCATTGCAAAGGACATTGGTTCAATCCCTGATCCAGGAAGATTCCACATGTCGCAAGGCAACTAAGTCCGTGTACCACAACTACTGAAGCCTGCGTGTCTAGAGCCTATACCCTGCAACAAGAGAAGCTGCTACGATGAGAAGCCTGTGCACCTCAACTAGAGAAAGTCCTAGTGCAGCAACGAAGACCCAGTGCAGCAATAATAAGATTAATTAATTAATTTTAAAAAATTTTCGTCTCCAGCCATGACCGCCTTTCTCTGCTCTGCTTTGTTGAAAATGCCCCTCAGAAGAAATGCCTGTACTAATGTCCACTCTCTTACCTCCCAGCCCCTCTGTAATCCACTCCAATTAGTCTTTCATTCCCATCAGCCTCTGCAACCCTCTAGTCCAAGTCACCAATGACTTCATCTTGGTCAGTTCTTTGCCCTCATCTTCCTTGACCTCAGCTGCACTGGGCACAGTTGACTACTTCATCCTTCTTGAAAGACTTCTCTGAATCTTTACAGGTTCATCTATTTTCTTATCAGAAATTTTTTTAACTTTAAAAAAAAAGTTTTGCATGTCAAATCTTTTCATCACAAGTACTTGCCCTCCCACAGTTCACATCTCATTCATCTTTATGTTCTTTTTGGTCCTAAAGCACAATGTCTAATGTGAGGAAGATTTTAGGAATCTCTATGGAGTTACTTCACACACACATGAAAAAATATGCGTGCAGGTTATTTTTAAAAATACAGATGAATTAACCAGAAATTATTTAAAACTGTTCCCTCTGGGGTGTAGGAGTAAGTAGAGTGGAGGAAAAAATGATGGGAATAAGATTTGTTTGAGGTATTCCTTTTTCAATAGTTAAAACTTCCTGAATGTTTTACATATTCAAAAAATAAACTTAAAGGTGTGATAAACACTAAGATTAAATAAGAACAGAAACAAATGAATCTAATTGCATATTATATTGAGAACTTGGGAAAGAAAAAATAAATTCAAGTAACATTTGTGGACAGCACTATAACTGCATATCCTTTAGTTCAGTTCAGTTCAGTCTCTCAGTTGTGTCCGACTCTTTGCGATGCCAGGGACTGCAGCACGCCAGGCTTCTCTGTCCATCACCAACTCCTAGAGCTTACTCAAGCTCATGTCCATTGAGTCGGTGATGCCATTCAACCATCTCATCCTCTGTCATCCCCTTCTCCTCCCGCCTTCAATCATTCCCAGCATCAGGATCTTTTCCAGTGAGTCAGTTCTTTGCATCAGGTGGCCAAAGTATTGGAGTTTCAGCTTCAGCATCAGTCCTTCCAATGAATATTCGGGACTGATTTCCTTTAGGATGCACTGGTTGGATCTCCTTGCAGTCCAAGGGACTTTCAAGAGTCTTCTCCAACACCACAGTTCAAAAGCATCAATTCTTCCATGCTCAGCTTTCTTTATAGTCCAACTCTCACATCCATACACGACCACTGGAAAAATCAAAGCTTTGACTAGACAGACTTTTGTTAGCAAAGTAATGTCTCTGCTTTCAAATATGCTGTCTAGGTTGGTCATAACTCTTCTTCCAAGGAGCAAGGGTCTTTTAATTTCATGGCTGCAGTCACCATCTGCGGTGATTTTGCATCCCCCCAAAATAAAGCCACAGGAGCCGCAGTTGCGCAGCGCTGGAGTGACTTTGAGGAGATAGCCCACCTCCGAGGACAAATGGGAAATCCCAGCAAGACGGTAGGAGGGGTGAAATTGCGTTTAGAATCAAACCCCATACCCACCAGAGACGCTCAGAGGGCTCAAACAAACCTTGTGCCTATCCTTAGTGGGGTATATGCAAAGGACAGAAAGGGTAGTTTGGAAATTTTGGACCTCACAGTGCCTTTGTAATTGGTAGCAGTATTGGTGATGTGACTCTGGCACAATTTTGGGTATATAATGGGACAGATCAAATCAATAAATATATTTGTGTTTTGTGAGCCAGACTTCATTACAGGTAAAGAGAGAAATATAAACATGGTATGAGGGAAGCTGGGGAACACTGTGCTGTTGGATTTGAACTGGAGGTATCAAATGAACCTGTGTGTGTTTCCTAATATGTACACTGAAAAGGCCTAGATACAAGCATACATACCTGCAGATACGAGCACACTTAGGGCCCAGATCTTAGTTTCTGAATACCTTTCTTCTCTAAAAAGGAATAGGGTTTCTTGGGGAAATGGCTGACTCCATGTCAGGGGCACCGAAAATATAAAGTGAGCCTGAAAACTTCTCTTGTGTCAATAAGAAAGACTGGGGACTTCCCTGGTGGTCCAGCGTGTCATGGACTGTGCTCAGATTGGAAAAGAATTTCCAGACACAGAGCATTTCAGAAAGGACTGAGCTTATTAAGAGCAGAGAGCAGAGATAATGAAGACGTGGGGTATCCCCGAGGCGATGTTGTTAGAGCAGTGGGCTGGCTCAAGGGAGAGCCAACGCTTTTTGTGGGTTTGTAGCCAATTTTTATAGCCTCATGACAAAATTCCTGCTGGAAGAGTGGCATTAGGTGATTGGTTAGCACTGTAGGGTGACTCCTGGGGTGGGCAGTATTTCCTAATACAGGGTCAGGAAGCCTGCTGGTGATGATCGGAGGCGGGGGGATGGTGGTGGTTTGGCAGTGGTTACAACAGGGCTCACCAGTGATCTCTGGAAATGATCTTGTTTCTGGGCTCCACTTCTGCGGCCTTAGTACATACAAGGCCTCGCACCTGTGGCCTTGGGGCAGGACTCCACAAAGTGGTTAAGGCTTCACCTTGGAGTGCAGGGGGTTCAGGGTTTGATTCCTGGTCGGGGAGGTAAGATAGCATATGCCTCTTGGCCAAAAAACCAAGACATAAAGAAATCCAAAGGTAATATTGTAAAAATGGTCCAGATTTTAAAGATATCTGTAAAACAGAAAGAAAGAAAGACTAACATCATGTCAAAAAAAAAAAAAAAAAGTCCATCTTGAAGTGGTCCATAAAGCTAAATCTGACAATGGGAGCATCAAAAGGAACAATAGTAGCAGTGAGTGATAACATACTGCACACAAAAATGCATGTGAGTTAATGATAATACACAAATAAGGAAAAGAAAGGAAAAAGAGGGGAAGATTTTCTCTGGAGTAGAATGCCAGGTAATAAAAAATCATCAAATTGTAAAGCCAGTCAGCAGCCTCTGACAATAATTGTGTGAAAGGTTGTTGGGAAACAGAATATTCACATGGTTTCACAGTATCGCCACAGTTACTTGTGAATTCCAAAGGGGGAGTATCTTTACAAAGGAGAGGTCGGACAACAACCTTAACCAAATGAGCAAACTTAGCACCACATACAGTGAACGAACCAGCATAAACCCTGTGCTATGATGCTATAAGTACATAATGTCCCTTATGACATATTCCTGCCAAAAACATTAATCTGAATGTGATCATAAAGTGTGTTAATCACTCAGTTGTGTTCGACTCTTTGCGACCCCACAGACTGTAGCCCTCCAGGTTTCTCTGTCCATGGGATTCTCCAGGCAAGAATACTGGAGTGGGTTGCCATTCGCTTTTCCAGGACATCTTCTTGACCCAGGGATCGAACCCAGGTCTCCTGCATTGCAGGCAGATTCTTTACCATCTGAGCCATCAGGGAAGCCTCTATGTAAGAAAATTAGGTGTCTTGAAAAGCCGTATAGGGCAGGAAGACTGTTCTAAAATAAGAGAACATGAAGAGACATGGCAGTTTCTAGAGACTATGTAACATTTTTTTGGAAACTACTGGGGAAATTTGAATATGGGTTGTATATTAGATATATTAATACTATTGAATTAAAATTAATTTTCTAGGAGGAAGAGTAGTGGGGAGTTGTTTAAGGAATAAAAATTTCAGTTTGCAAGATGGAAATGTCCTGAAGTCTGTCTGTTACACAACAATGTGCGTGTACTTAATACGACTTAACAGCACATTTTGAAAGGGTTAAGAGGGCAAATTTTTGTTATGTGCTTTTTAACCACAGTTGGAAAAATTTCTAATCCTTTAGGAATTAATTTTCTGAGGTGTGGCAATGTTACTTTTATATTAAAAAAATCCTCTATAAGACACATGTTGAAATATTTAGGGATGAAATGTCTAAACTTACTTTCAAGTGGTTCAGCAGGAAAAAATAAAAGTGTGTGTGTGTGTGTGTGTGTGTCTGTGTGTGTGTTGAAAGAAAATGAGTACGCAGCAAAATGTTAAGAAATGTCGACTCTAGATGATGGGTATACAGATGTTCGTTATTCTCTTCCGTCCACTATATGGAAATGGTCCAACTAAAATTTTGAAAAATGAAAACAAACAAGACAACTACCCGAAACTGTATCCTGCTTTAATTTTCATTTCATTCATCAGTTTCCTCATGATGATTTACTTATTCTCATTTTAATTACGTGGCCAGTCTGACACGATCCTTCACTCTTTAGTGGAGTCTTAGTTGTCTCTTACCTACTTACCTCTTTGTAGATATAGATATGAAAACCCTGAACCACAGTAGGCCAAATATCTTTTTTCAAACTGTTTTCTTATAATATTGGAGATCCTGGGTTTAGTCTGGGTCCTCTTCTCTCTGCACTCCTCCCTGAGTGATTTTGGTAATCTCACAGGTTTCTGGATCATCTATATGTTAAAATTTCCAACTTTATTTTTTTTTAATATTTATTTATTTTTGGCTGCGGTGGGTCTTCATTAACTACATGTGGGCTTTTCTCTACTGTGGTGAGCAGAGGCTGCCCTTCGCTGGGCTGCCTGGGCTTTTCATTGCGGTGGCTTCTCGTTGCAGAGAACGGGCTCTAGGTGCATGGGCTTAGTTATCCTGTGGCGTGTGGAACCCTCCTGGACCAAGGCTTGAACTTGTGTCCCCTTAATTGGCAAGCAGATTCTTAACCACTGGATCACCAAGGAAGTTCCGACAACTTTCACTTTTATATTTGTAACCATGACCCTTCTTGTAGCTGCTAGCAACATTCCGAGGGCAATGACCACCTAGTGTCCAGACACACACCTAAAGGAGCTAGTGTTCCCTGGAGAAATGGTTTACTCCCTGGCAGAAGCAGGGAAGGCCTAGAAAATCCTGTTGTGCCAGAAAATAAGGAAGGGTTCAAAGAACAATGAAAACCTGTCAAAAGGACACAGGAGTCAGCTTGAAGAGGCTTCCAAGGGCCAGATCTAGGCTATCTAGAACCCCAAAGTAAATAATGATAGTAATGGAGTAAAATAAGAATTCATAAGTTCCCATGATATGAATTAGGAATTGCCTTTTCCTCTAAAGGGCCAGGTGATAAATATTTTAGGCTTAATGAGCTATGCAGCCACAACTATTCAACTTTGCCATTGTAACACAAAAGCAGCTATGGACAATACATAAATGAATGAGTGGCTATGTTCCAATAAAACTTTATTTACAAAAATAGGTAGGCTGGATTGACCCATGAATCATAGTTTGCCTTTCTCTGCATCTAAACAGATGAGTAAACAAATAGGCAGAAGAGAAAGTTCTTTATCACAATGGAATGCCAATAAATAATCACAGAAAAAATGATGGAGTTAAAAAAATTACAGTGTGGCAACCATCAAAGTAATTATTAATTTAAGTGAGAAACATCTGTGGATGCTAAAAATAGTGTGCCAAAGAAGGATGAGGGATGACTTGTTTATATAGTTGTAAAATAGCTCCAAATCAAATACATATTAATTACAAAGTTGGGGGAGGGAGTATCTTCACAGTAAAGATATCTGCAGACACTCTTTTAATAAAATGATAAATGTTAATAGTACAAGTAAGGGTTCAGAGGCTTCCCTGAGAGCTCAGTTGGTAAAGAATCTGCCTGCAATGCAGGAGACCCCGGTTTGATTCCTGGGTCGGTAAGATCTGCTGGAGAAGGGATAGGCTGCCCACTCCAGTATTCTTGGGCTTCCCTTGTGGCTCAGCTGGTAAAGAATCTGCCTGCAATGTGGGAGACCTGGGTTCGATCCCTGTGTTGGGAAGATCCCCTGGAGAAAGGAAAAGCCACCCACTCCAGTATTCTGGCCTGGAGAATTTCATGGACTGTATAGTCCATGGGGTTGCAAAGAGTCAGACATGACTGAATCACTTTCACTTCACTTAAAGGGTTCAGATCAACATTATTTGCCTCCTGACATGACACAATGAGAAAAACACAGCATTGCTCCTCTGATATTTCTGCCAAATGTTTATAACTTGGGTTTAAACATGAGAAAACATTAGACAAACACAACAGAGAGACACTTAAAGTGAGTTTGAGGGTTTATCAAGGAAAAAGATGCTCACGGCATGGCAGCCGCACACACACTCTTCATTGGAAGATACTTCGACAGATTTTCATGTGGGAGAGTCTCTTCCAGAATGAGACTGTTCAGCAGGTCACTACCCAGAAGGGAAGGGGGACAGGGTACGCCCTGAGGAAAGGCGGGGTTGAAAAGGACACTACGTGACTAGGTGATTTTGTTGAAATGAAGGCACAAGTAAATTTGGCGGAAAAAACATACAATACTTCATGAACTACTTATCTGTTTATTTTATTCTTTCCAATATTACTGACAAATCACAGAACATCCAGGCTTATGCAATAATAATTAAATTCGACTATCTTTGATGTTTTGCCAAATTTCAGTCATATTAAAACCATATCTTTCTATGTATTTTTTAATCTTATTGTGGCATTTTATTTGTCAAGGTAAGTAGATAGGATATATTTTATTTTATAATTTGTCATCTTGTTTTATAAATTCTAATTATTTAGACTGTGACATATGGACCTTTGTTTGTAATACTGATTCATACTCCAAATTTTAGGGTCTGGCCTGGGTTGGGGAACACTTTGTACTCCATTGACTTCAGAAGAACAAAGAAAAAGAAATTTAGTCCAGTGATCCAGTAATTTAAAGTTAGATCTGTGGATGTTCTGCTTCTTATTAAGATAAATAATAATAAATATTTTTAAATTTATTTTTTATTAAAAAATAAATTTTTTTGTCTATAATATTTTCTTAAAGAAGGTTAAGAAGATCTTCAAGGCATTCAACCATTAGTGATAAAAGATTTTTGTGAATCTTCCAACAACATAACCTTTAACCATGATGTCCACAAAGCTTGTAAAATGTGTTTGTTATAGAAGATGGTGTGTATTAGAATCTATTTGTTATAGAACATTGAGTTGCTCACTTGAGCTTCCCACAAATTCACTACTGTGGTGCCATTACCTGAAAAAGAGAACCTAAGGGGAGGCATTGGTTTGGGGAAGGATGTGGTTCTTTTTGAATTTGGGACATATGAAAACCCAGTATGTGGTTGCCTATCCTGAGTTTACCAGCGGAGTCTGAGCTGGTGATTTAGATTTATCACTCATCTGCACTCAAGGGGCAAAGACGAGGAGTTTGTGCAGAGAGATACCCTGTTGGGTGAAAAGAAGAGAGAGGCACAAGACTGGCCCCGAGGACAACCTTACCCAGAGGGGAAGAATGGGCAGGAGAGGGGCCAACAAATGAGCCCAGGAAAGCACAGTCAGAGAAGGAGAAAGAAGCCCTGGGAAACGGTGGTGGTGGGGGAGTTGCTGAAGCCAACAGAGGCATTTCAAAGAGGAGAGGGTGATCAGTCATTTCATGTGGCGGGCAGAATCAGAGCTGAAAGTAAGCCACTGCCTTGGGTAAGTGGGAGGGAATGGAGGAGGTAACAAATGGTAGTTTCAAATGATTGATGGGAGTAGAAGCAAGATTGTAGTAGGATGAAGGTTGAAAAGGACTTCCTGGTGGCTCAGCGGTAAACAGTCTGCCTCCAGTGCAGGAGCTGAAGGAGACATGAGTCCAATTCCTGTGTAAGGAAGATCCCCTGGAGGAGAGCATGGTAACTCATTCCAGTATTCCTGTTTGGAGAATCCCATGGACAGAGGAGCCTGGTGGGCTACGGCCTGTAGGGTCATAAAGAGTTGGACATGCTTCATGCATGCACAATGGGTGAAAGGTGTTATTAAGTGGCAAATTATTTTTTAAGAGGAGTGATAGTGAAGTGGAAGAACAGGATGAGGCATAAGCCTGAGTTGAAGGGCACAAAACAGGATGTGACTCCTTTTCTTTTGTCTCCCTTTCCATTCTCCCCTTCCTTTCTTCTTTCTTTCCTTCCTAGAACACAAAGTTTTTAAGCAGGTTTGTAATCTAAAACAGTGGAGATTGAGTGGAGAAGAAGGGACTAAAGATATGAGAAGGAACACAACTGATACCCTGAATTTCTGAAAGAGGCAGAAGGAAGAAGATCAAGAAAGCTAGGGGGGTTATTTACCTACAAAGGAATCATGACAATAGCTTCTTTTATGGCAGGAAGCAGAAGCAGAAAGGATAATTAAAGATAAATTTGGAGGTTCAGGGGAGGAGAGTAGAAGAATTCCTATAATTCTTGGCCCTCTTAGGATCCCAAGGGGATAGAATTGACCAAAGAAGAGTGAGTGGGAGTTATCACTGAGAGAGGGATGTTCTGATCTGTATTATGTGGTTATGTGTTAAATTCTGAGGTTTACACTATAACTGCTTCTGAACTTTGGAGATGGAGAGGCCAGTTCAAGGCAAGAGAGTCAAGAAGAGTTTAAGAAAAGAGATTCGGTTTGAGCTGGCTTTGAAAGAGTGGCAGAGTTTAATAAAATCTTGGCTCCAGTTTACAAATAAGGGAACATTTTGGAACCCGACTGCCCTGGAAAAGCAAACTCTTGCTAACTAATGAGCATTGTTTGGGGGTAATAGAAACCTCAGGAATATGAAAATGTGGATGAGGAAAGCTGGGAAAATCCAAATTTATTCTTTCCCAAAAAGTCCCTGGTATATCAGCCAAATAATCTCAGGGAAGAGTTTTTTGAAATAAACAATAAATTTTCCTTGTGCAGTAGTCTGGTAAGGCTGGTCTGTTGTTATTTAAATAACATATCTGGAATTGCCTCAAGAAAGCTGTGAAGAGATAATTGTTTCCTTGCCCCCTCAGATTCATATGTTGACACTTTAACTCCCAATGTAACTATATTTGGAGATAGTGAAACAAAAGGGAAGGGGGGCAGGGCACAACCTTTAGAAGAATGACACAACTGAGGACATGACATAAACTGGTTAGGACCAAATTGCAAGATGGTGGATGGACGAGTTGACTTCCACTAGAACTTGAACCTCAGTAAATATGTAATACATTAGCATATGTTAAGTGACACATACATAAGTGCCATGACAGTTATAAGGCTGACCATAAAGATCAAAAAGTAGGCAATGGCCCCATTTCTGGAAATTCCCACTCCTTCCCCAAAATAGATGGAGTACTCTTCTTACTCATTAGCCTATGAAATTACCCACCCCTATAAAAATGACAACCCCATACCCTGGTGCTGCTTTTGCCGATGGCTCCCACTTTGTGAAGTGTGTTTCTAACTAAATCCACTTCTTATCACTTTGTCTTTCAATGAATTCTCTCTGTGATGAGATATCAAGAACCTGAGCTTCATTAAGTCCTGAGACCAGGTGTGTGATCACCATTAAATGTCCCAACCTGAGATGTACAGTTTCAATAGGGCTTTTAGGAAGTAGTTAGGGTTAAATGAGGTCATAGGGATTTGGTCCTAATCCAATAACATTAGTGGCCTTATAAGATAGCAAAGATTTATCTATCTATCTATCTATCTATCTATCTTTCTTTCTTACTTTCTCTCTCTCTCCCCATGAACACACTCAACATTCAAAAAACTAAGATCATGGCATCCAGCCCCATCACTTCATAAGCAAACAGATGGGGATAAAATGGCAACAGTGACAGGCTTTATTTTCTTGGGTTCCAAAATCACTGTGGATGATGACTGTAGCCACAAAATTAAAAGATGCTTGCTCCTTGAAAGAAAAGCTATGACAAACCTAGACAGCATATTAAAAAGCTGAGACATCTTTGCTGACAAAGATCCGTATAGTCAAAGCTACGATTTTTCCAGTAGTTATGTATAGATGTGAGAGTTGGACCATAAAGAAGGTTGAGTGCTGAAGAACTGATGCTTTCGAACTGTGGACTGCAAGGAGATCAACCCAGTCAATCCTAAAGGAAATCAACCCTGAATATTCATTGGAAGGACTGATGCTGAAGCTGACATTCCAATTCTTTGGCCACCTGATGCAAAGAGCCAACTCATTGGAAAAGACCATAATGCTGGGAAAGATTGAAGGTGGGATGAGAAGGGGATGACAGAGGATGAGATGGTTGGATGTCATCACCGACTCAATGGACATGAGTTTGAGCAAACTCTGAGAGATAGTGAAGGACAGGGAGGCCTGGTGTGCTGCAGTCCATGGGTTCACAAAGACTCAGACACGACTTAGCCACTGAGCAGCAAAAAACATGAATGCACGCTGAGAAAGGCCAAGTGAACACAGGAAGAGAAGGTTGCTGTCTGCAAGTCAGGAAGAGAGCTCTCCCCAGAACTCTAACATGCTTGTACCCTGATCTTAGACTTCCATCCTCCAGAACTGTGAGAAAAGTGACTTCTGCTGTTTTAACTACCCAGTCTATGGCAGCCCCAGCAGACGGAGACATTAACACAAGGAAAAGCAGCAGCCATCTCGTTATTCCCCTTATAGCTTTTGTTCTGCTGTCAAGTTTGACCAAACATTTGAGTGATAGGCCTCCTACAGGCTTGTATTTCCTTCTCCCTGTACCATGGAAAATTTTTTCACACACTGCAACTCAAGTTTTAACTTGCCGATTAAAAGCATCACCATTTCTTCCATTTAAAATAACTAGGGAAGACTCTGTCTCCTGCAGATAAGTACATGTGAGGACCTGGGACACTGACATTTTCCTGCCTTCAGACTCAACCTGAAACATCAACTCTTCCTGGGTCTTGAGACTAGGCTTTCAAACTAGAACTCACACCACTGTGTGTGTGCTCAGTAGCTTCTGTTGTGTCTGATTCTTTGCGACCCTGTAGATTGTAGCCCACTAGGCTCCTCTACCCATGGGATTCTCCAGGCAAGAATACTGGCATGGGTTGACATGCCCTCCTCCAGGGACTCTCCCCAATCCAGGGATAGAATCCGTGTCTCCTACATTACGGGCAGATTCTTTACCACTGAGCTACTGAGGAAGCCAGAACTCACAGCACTAGGTCTCCTAATTCTCAGGCCTTTGGACTCAGGCTGGAACTATAGCAGCTGTCCTCCTGGGTCTCCAGCCTGCAAACTGCAGTTCTCCAGACTTGTCAGTCTCCATAATGATGCGGTTGAAGTTCTTGTAATAAATCTCTCTGTGCATATGTATATACATATATGGGCTCCCCTTGTGGCTCAGACAGTAAAGAATCCGCCTGCAATGCAGGAGACCTGGGTTCAATGCCTGGGTTGGGAAGACTCCCTGGAGGAGGGTATGGCAACCCACTCCAGTATTCTTGCCTGAAGAATCCCCATGAACAGAGAAGCCTGGCGGGCTACAGTCCAGGGGGTCACAAGAGTTGGACAAGACTGAGTGACTAAGCGCAGCACAGCATGTACATATATGGGGCTTCCCAGGTGGCTAAGTGATAAACAATCCACCTGCAATGCAGGAGATGCTGCTTCGACCCCTGGGTCAGGAAGATCCTCTGGAGAAGGAAATGGCGGCCCATTCCAGTATTCTTGCCTGGAGAATCCCATGGATAGAGGAGCCTGGTGGGCTACAATGGGATCCTCAAAGAGTCAGACAACTAAATAGCGACAACAACAACAATATATGTAATTATCTCCTATTGGTTCTATCTGGAGAACCCTGATTAATAAAATAAGTAATATACCTCCCGGGGGGAAGCCCTGATTCTTTTTCCAAGTGGTATCAGGGACAATGGAGGCTTAGCTGACTGAGTGGTAAGCTACGGGTAAGAGGATGCTAGGTTCACCTGTGTCCTCTGCGTCCTTGGTGGCGTCTGTTGCTGACTGTCTGCCCTGGACGGGTCCTGAGAGTGTACATGCAAAGGAGCAACGGCTCAGCTGGGTTCCCTGAGGCCTCAAGCTAGCACATGCTTGCAGTGTCCAGCTCGGTCATTTGCCTCCGGTTGCAAAGTTCTCAAACATGGTGGCTTTTGTCCCAATCCCAGCCTCTGCCAGGGATTAAGGGAAATCTCGATGCTCTGAGTCAACCAGACGTGTTTTTTTAGAGATGACTACGAATGAGGAATACGTGAACCGTGAACTTCCAGATGTTCAAGTTGGTTTTAGAAAAGGCAGAGGAAACAGAGATCAAGTTGCCAACATCTGCTGGATCATCAAAAAAGCAAGAGAGTTCCAGAAAAACATCTATTTCTGCTTTATTGACTATGCCAAAGCCTTTGACTGTGTGGATCTCAATAAACTGTGGAAAATTCTGAAAGAGATGGGAATACCAGACCACCTGACCTGCCTCTTGAGAAACCTGTATGCAGGTCAGGAAGCAACAGTTAGAACTAGACATGGACCAACAGACTGGTTCCAAATAGGAAAAGGAGTACGTCAAGGCTGTATATTGTCACCCTGCTTATTTAACTTATATGCAGATTACATCATGAGAAACACTGGGCTGGAAGAAGCACAGTTGGAACCAAGATTGCCTGGAGAAATATCAATAACCTCAGATATGCAGATGACACCACCCATATGGCAGAAAGTGAAGAGGAACTAAAAAGCCTCTTGATGAAAGTGAAGGAGGAGAGTGAAAAAGTTGGCTTAAAGCTCAACATTCAGAAAACTAAGATCATGGCATCTGGTCCCATCACTTCATGGGAAATAGATGGGGAAACAGGGGAAACAGTTTCAGACTTTAATCTTTGGGGGCTCCAAAATCACTGCAAATGGTGATTGCAGCCATGAAATTAAAAGACGCTTACTCCTCAGAAGGAAAGTTATGACCAACCTAGACAGCATATTAAAAAGCAGAGACATTACTTTGCCAACAAAGGTCCGTCTAATCAAGGCTATGGTTTTTCCAGTGGTCATGTATAGATGTGAGAGTTGGACTGTGAAGAAAGCTGAGTGCCGAAAACTTGATGCTTTTGAACTGTGGTGTTGGAGAAGACTCTTGAGAGTCCCTTGGACTGCAAGGATATCCAACCAGTCCATCCTAAAGGAGATCAGTCCTGGGTGTTCATTGGAAGGACTAATGCTAAAGCTGAAACTCCAGTATTTTGGCCACCTCATGTGAAGAGTCGACTCATTGGAAAAGACCCTGATGCTGGGAGGGATTGGGGGCAGGAGGAGAAGGGGATGACAGAGGATGAGATGGCTGGAAGGCATCACCGACTTGATGGACATGAGTTTGAGTAAACTCTGGGAGTTGGTGATGGACAGGGAGGCCTGGTGTGCTGCGATTCATGGGGTCGCAGAGTTGGACACGACTGAGCAACTGAACTGAACTGAAGAATGAGGATATACTGGCTTAAGGCCTCAAAATGTTATTCATTTTTGGGTCCTTTCCCCTTTAGGGCTGGGTGTGTTGACAGGTGTGAAAGTTGCTCAGTCATGTCTGACTCTTTGCAACCGCAAGGACTGTAGCCCACCAGGCTCCTCTGTCCATGGAATTCTCCAGGCCAGAATACTGGAGTGGGTAGCCATTCCCTTCTCCAGGGTATCTTCCCAACCCAGAGATCGAACCCAGGTCATCCACACTGCAGGCAAATTCTTTACTGTCTGTGCCACCAGGGAAGCCCTGTTGACAGGTAGGCACATAGAGTCAAAAAGGGTGAGCTGAGATTCAGCCTCAGAAGAACCGAGTAACTTGTTGCCTCAGTTTGCAAAAGGCAGATACTTACATGGATATTAATTGTGAAAAAGCATTGTCTGATGTCTCCGGAGAGATGAATGCCTAAAACAATGAACAGATACATGACCTGAGATCATTCTTAATGGAGCAAAGTATTCATTTGGTCCAATTGGTGTTCTTAAGGTCAAAATGAAATTAAGGCCAGACCACATCGATTGGCCTCTTGCCAAGTCACACCTCAGGCAGGGAGCCTGCTGTTCTGGAAGAGGCCAATTTGCTAAGGTCACCTGTCTCAGGAGAAAGCAGGAAAAGGATGTGGTAGTGGCATCCAAGTACCTCACAATATGAGGTTCAGGTTTAAATCTTTGATAGGGAAGGGAAAGTATTGTTCCTGCAGCTGTAACTGATTTTAAAAAGAAGTAAATGGAGAGGGAATGATTTCTGTTTACAGCTGTGTAAAGGACATCTGTTTTTATTTACCCACCCAGCTCCTGCTTACGCTCCTGGTAGCATCACCTTCATTTCCTCTAGGGATACTCATTTTCCACTGCATGTCTGAGAGACAGAAAACCAGGTGCTCTGTTCTTTCAAGTCTAGGGTGGGGGAAGGGGGCACTGGGTCAGGCAGACTTGCCTCTGCCCATGCGTGAAAAAAAATACAGAGATGGAGAGTGCTGGGGTGGGAGTATAATTGAAAACAGGGTGATCAAGAAGGGCCTTATTGAGATTTAACTTTGCCTGAGACTGTCTCCCAAAACAGACCCTGCTCCACCCACCCACAGTCACTTCATCCCAGTTGATGGCATTGCTACCTTATCAGTTATGCCAGCAAAAAAAAAAAAAAGGCAAAGAAACAGATACAAATGAACAATGTAGAATAATCTCTCTTAGTTGCTCATACCCCACATCCAATCAGTCACCATAAACTGTTTATCTTTGAATCACATCCAGGATCAGACCATTCTTCAGGATCAGCACAGCTGCCAGATGGACTGAAGCCACCACCGTCTCCTACCTGGATGATTACAACAGCCTCCTGTGTGGTCTCCCTGCTCTTGCCCTTGCTCCCTATAATCCATTCTCAGCACTTCAGCCACAAGACACTCTGCAAATGAAGTCAGTTGATGTCACGATTTTCTCAAAAATCTTCCGTGGGCTCCCTGTCTCCCTGAGAGGAAAGGTAGTCTTAACCATGACCTGGCTAGCTACTGGTCATTTTCTCTCTGCTCAGCTGCCTGGTCGTCTTTTATTCTTTAACGCTTCTGTGCGTGTTCATGCCTCAGGGCCTTTGCACATGCGGTTCCTAGTTTCTGGGATATTCTTTCTCCAGATATCACAGGGTCCACGCACTCAATTCCTGGAAGTCTTGTGTGTCTTCTCCAGACTCACTCAGCTGTGTGGGCACAGATTGAGTGCGCTGAGTTGAGACTGGTCATGGAATTAAGGCTGTGATAAATAGAGAAGTGAGGGGAAGAGGCGTCTGCGGAACAAATGGAAGGCAAGACATAGATGGGTGAGATGCTGGATGGCATCACCGACTCGATGGACATGAGTTTGAGTAAATTTCGGGAGTTGCTGATGGACAGGGAGGACTGGCGTGCTGCGATTCATGGGGTCGCAAAGAGTCGGACACGACTGAGCGACTGAACTGAACTGAGGAATTGGAACCAGTGAGATGGAAAGAAGAGGGTGGGACTGAGAGTAGATGAGGGAGGGTCGTGGTTGTTGCTAATGACAGGACTGGAATGTGACGCTGAACCTGGGTGGCCAATGTAGGGCAGATAACAGGACTGGTGGATGAGAAGACAGGAAGCACGAGGCCAGGGCTTTGGGATGATTATCAGAAGGGATGTTGAAGTTGCCAAGAATTAAGGCAGGAGCAGAGTTGAAGAGAGTGGCAGTAAGCCAGAAGTGGTAGTCTTCAGTGTCCCAGCACTGGTGAAAGGAAGTGAAGGTGAAAGTTGCTCAGTCACGTCGGACTCTCTGTGACCCCCCCTGGACTGTATAGTCCGTGGGATTCTCCAGGCCAGAATACTGGAGTGGGTAGCTGTTCCCTTCTCCAGGGGATCTTCCCAACCCAGGGATTGAACCCAGGTCTCCTGTATTGCAGGCAGATTCTTGACCAGTTGAACCACCAGGGAAGCCCCCCAGCACTGGTAGATGACAGTAACAAGGAGAGGTATGGGTGGTCCTGCTGATGACTTGAGATTCAAAGATGCTGGGGTGGGGGATGCAGTGTAGGCGGTGAGGAGGGGAGAAGGAGGCAGTTAAGAGGAGGGGGAGAGGCTGCATGATGTGAGGGGGGTGCTGCAGGGGAGCAGCAGTGTCCTCAGGGGACGTTGGGGTTCCTAGAAGAGAGCAAGCCCACGAAGCTGCAGGAAGAGGGGCTTTTTGCTGAAGGCTGTGATTTCCTGGGGACCCAGGGAGAGATGTCAGGAGCTTGGGATTGGTGGGTCAGGCCATGCCGAGCTGTGTGCAATTCAGAGTGCGGGAAGTGGGGGTGACCTGGAGTCTTGGATTCTTGTGGAGACATGAATGGGGATAAAGGCATAATGAGATGAACAGTGGTGGTAAAACCTTATGTTCCTTCCACTAGTTCAAACCTGAGGAAAGTATTTTTAAAAATCCTGTAGCTGGAATGACTCAGCGAATCAACTAGTAGCCTGTTATTAGAAACAAAATTAAAAATTTAAAAGGTGTTTTTAAAAAAATACAAAAGCAATACATGCTCATTGTAAAGAAAAATAATTCAAATAATCTATTAGAAGAGCATAAAGTGAAAAATAAGAGTCTGCCTCCGAGGCTTATTCCCAATGGTAACAACTATCAACAGTTTTTTGGGCATCCTCTCAGCTTGTGCATGTACAAGCATATACCTTATTTAGCTTTTAAACAAGTAGATGGGAGTATTATTGCTTTTGAGCTTGGTTTTATCCTGTAGCAATACTTTTTTTGGCTGCACCACTGTGGTTTACAAGATCTCAGTTCCCCAATGAGGGACTGAACAAATGCCTCCTGCAGTGGAAGCCTGGAGTCCTAACCACTGGACCAGGAAAGTATCCCCTCCACCTTTTTTTCCATTAGTAATACACTTGATGTGTTTTTCATACACGTATAAATTACCCCACTCTGCTGCATACATTTTATAGCACCATGTCTATTTAACCAGTTTCCTATTGTTATATGTGAAAAAGGTTTCCAGGGTTTTTTTTTTTTTTTGCCTTAAAAACATTGCTTCCAAAAACATCCTTGAGCATAAATCTTGTTTTACTGCTTTTTTTGGATAGTATACAAGAGATTTAATACAGAACCATGTGCACACTACTGGGATTAAATACATGTTAATGTTTTACCATAATCACTTTCAATCTTCAGTTTTACTAGGAACCACCACCTTGCTCATCCAGGCAGTTGTTTTAGTTTATACTTCCACCTGCAATTATACAAATTCCCATCTTCCCACATCTTTTACAACCATGGCATTGTCAGACTCTTGTTTTGCCAGTCTGCTGAGCAGGAAATGGGTTACATGGCTTAATTTTCATTTTCCCAAGTCTCAAAAACTCCTCAAATATTTCTTGGCCATTTGGGTTTCCTTCTTTATGAATATACTGCCCCTCAAATTTGTCCTGGTTCTTCTTGGAGATCTGCTCTTTCAGATGTGGGATTTGTGGGATTAATTTGCCAAATTCTATGGAAAACTGTTGTTTTTACAGTTTTTTTTAGCAGTTAACTCTTTGTATTTTTTTTTTTCAGTGATTGTTCTAAAGATTATACTACCTAGCCTTAACTTTGCACAGTCTTTCTAGAGTTAATATTGCATCACTTTGTGTAAAATGTAAACATTTCACAATCATAGAGGTTTATTTACATGCTTTTATTCTAGTGGGTATATGTATTATATCTATACTTATAAACCCTTACTATTATAATTAACTTTGTGGTTTTTGCTTTAAATATTACAGTGTACAAAGGGGCTAAGAAAGGGGAAAATAGTCTTTTATATTTACTCACATATTTACCATTTTCAATGCTCTTTGTTCCTTCCCAGTAATCTTAGTTTTCTTCTGGTATTATTTTCTTCCAGCACTTCATGGAGTAGTGTAGCTGGTGACAAATTATCTTGTTCTGTTTTGCTTTTACACCTAAAACTGTATTTTGCCTACAATCTTGAAGGATATTTTTCTGGGATATAGAATTCTAGGTTAGTTTTTTTTTTTTCTTTTAATACTATAAAAATGTTATTCCACTGCCTTCTCTGGCCCTCATAATTTAGGATTCAAATCCTTAAGCATTTGAATCATTGTTTTCCTGAAATGTGCTACTTTTCTTTGTTTTTATCTTTGGTTTCCAGCAATTTTATTATGTTGTGCCTAGGTGTAGTTTTTCCATATTTATCTTTTGTGAAGTTCACTGAAATTAATCTGTTAATTTATGTTTTCCACCAAATTTAGAAAAATTTTCATCAGTTGCACCTTCAAATATTTTTTCTGTCCCATTCTAGCCTTTGCTTTTGGGACTCCAAAGGTATATTTATTTGACTTTTTAAATATTGTCTCATAGATTCCTTAACTTTTACCTTTTGAAGTTTTCTATTTTTTCTGTTCTCTACAATGGATAATTTTGATTGATTTATATCCAAGCTTATTGACTTTTCATTGTCATAAGCATTCTGATATATATTTTTAGTTTTAATTTAAACTTTTATCTCTGCTAGTGAATTTTTCACATCAGGTATTGTTGTTTGGGGTTCTAGAATTTCCTCTAGTTCTTTTATTAAAAATTTCAATTAATCTATTGTCCTACTGGACTTGAGCTGCAAACTCTGTTTTGATTGGCAGCTCAAATCTCAGCTCAGCTCTCCGTCCTTATTTGTGCTTGGGCCCAGGTCCTCAGCTGCTCAGGCACGTCTGGCTCTTTGTGACTCTGGACTGTAGCCCACAGGCTCCTCTGTCCATGGAATTTTCCAGGCAAGAATACTGGAGTGGGTCGCCATTTCCTCCTCCAGGGGGTCTTCCCGACCCAGGGACCAAATCTGCATCTCCTGTGTCTCTTGAATTGCAGGTGGAATCTTTACAGGGGCTATCTAAATCTACCTCATTCATGCAGATAACAAGGTATACTTTACACTCAAGAATTTGGGGCCCCTTCCACTAAGACTCTCTCTGAATTTCCATCTCATTTTTCAATGTCCGCAGTTGCTCTCAACTCTGTCCTTTGCTTCTTCAGCCCCAAAAGACTGTGGGTTTTTTTTTTCTATCAGAGTTTCAGTCACCCTATGTAACACTGCTGCTGCTGCTGCTGAGTCACTTCAGTCGTGTCCGACTCTGTGCGACCCCATAGACGGCAGCCCACCAGGCTCCGCCATCCCGGGATTCTCCAGGCAAGAACACTGGAGTGGGTTGCCATTTCCTTCTCCAATGCGTGAAAGTGAAAAGTGAAAGTGAAGTCGCTCAGTCGTGTCCGACTCTTCGTGACCCCATGGACCGCAGCCCACCAGGCTCCTCCATCCATGGGATTCTCCAGGCAAGAACACTGGAGTGGGTTGCCTTTGCCTTCTCCGTGTGTTAACACCAACTTCAGCCTAATCTCAGACTTAAAGCCATAAAAACAGACACTTGCTATTTCCTTCTCCTGAGTTTTAATTTTCCTTCAGAATATATAAGCTTTTCAAAATAATTTTCTCTCTTTCTTTACTTTTGGCTGTGGCGGGTGTCTGCTGCAGCTCTGGCTTTTCTCTAGCTGCGGTGAGTGGGAGCTCCTCTCTAGCTGTGGGGCGCACGCTTTTCATTGTAATGGCTCCTGTCATTGAAGAGCGCAGGCTCTGGGGCGCTCGGGCTTCAGTTGTCGTGGCTCCCAGACTCTAGAGCACAGGCTCAACAGTTGCAGGACCTGGGCTTAGTGGCTCCAGGGCCTGTGACATCTTCCCGGAACAGGTATCGAACCTGCGTCTCTTGCGTTGGCAGGCAGATTCTTTACCACTGAACCACCAGGGAAGCCCAGAACATATCAACTTTTATTCACTATCCAGCACCTTCAGATGTGTGTGTGTGTGTGTGTGTGTGTGTGTGTGTGTGATTTCCTCCAGGGTTTATAGTTGTTGCTTGAGGGAAATTTGGTCCAGAAAAAGCTTCCTGGTCATACTGAAAACAGAAGCCTTCATCCTCTTATTTTGCATTTTTGGATTAGAATGTGATGGAGCATCTTTTCACATGCTTATTTCAATTCATATTACTTATTTTAAAGAACTTCATATTCATGTCCTTTGGCCATTTTTTCATACCCTTCCTTTTTTTGTTTTCTCCTTTTCTTTTGATTTCTAAGAGCTCCTATGTCAAGAATATATCTCTGTCTGTTCTACTTGTCACAGCTATTTCCCCTAGATTGTCATTTTCCTTAACTGTTTATGTTTTGCCCATGAAGAATTTTAAATGTTGTGTGTAGTTAAGCTTATCAATCATGTCTTTATGGCTCCTGGATTTTGGAGTCAGGCTTAGCAATCTCTTCAATATCAAGATGTGTATATATATATGCTAGTCTTTTTACAACTTTTAAATATTTTAACATTCAGCTGTTTGATTTACTTATAATTTATTTTAATGTAAGGACTTAGAAGATGAGCTGATTTATTTTTCCAATATGTAACTAGTTGTTCTAATTTGACTTAGTTAACTCATCTTTCCTCACTGATTTTGTAATGCTAACTATATTACTTCATACTTTCTTTTTTGGATTTTTAAATATACTTTATTCTGACTATTCCAGGGATGGTATAGAAATGAATTTAACATTGTATTTACATGCTCTCAATACCACCAGCAGGCTGGATTTCATCACTGAACAGCTTTTTCTACAAAACTTCATAGATGCCATTTGTCTTAAGTTCTTGCATATTTGAGAATGTCTACTTTTTACTTCTTCAATGTGAATGACATATGCAGCATGTTTAAAATTCCTAGATCACATTTTCACTCAGAATTCTACACACACTGGTTCCTTGTTTTCTGACACTGGACATCGCAGTATAGTGCGGACAAGTCTGAAACTGGCCTGACTCGGCCTTTCTCGAGTGACTTGCTTTCTCTGCCTGAATATCTGTATAGTAGTGGTAGTGTTAGTTGCTCAGTCACGTCTGACTCTTTGTGATCCCTTGGAGTGTGGTGCTCCAGGTTCCTCTGTCCATGGAATTTCCCAGGCAAGAATACTGAAGTGGGTTGTCATTCCCTTCTCCAGGAGATCTTCCCGGCCCAGGGATCGAACCTGGGTCTCCTGCATTGCAGGCAGATTCTTTATCATCTGAGCCACCAGAGAAGCCTTGTAGAATTTTTATTTTTTCTTCACTTTCTTATTTATGTCTCTATCATATTCCTGCAAACCATTAATATTATATTAAATTTTTTCCTGTTTCCAGCAATGTCTATTCTTGTTCCTTTAAATGTGTCTTCCATTTTTATGTTTACTTCTTTATTTTTCTTTTATTCTCCTAATCTCTACTCTCATTTTTAAACTAATGTTGTTATCTTATGTGATCTCTCCAATTTCTTTGAGTTTTATTTTTTCCCAAAGAGTCCATATCTTCTCTAATATCTTTGAAAGTTTGAAGAAGTACTTGTCTGACATTTTCTTCAGTTTCTGGAGTGATTCTTCCTTTGCTATGAGCCCTTAATCTATATTTTGTTATATTCCTTCCTCTAGCCCCCAGCAGACTCAACCTTTATTTATCTGACATCAGATCCCAAATTGCACTTCAGCAGGATCTAATTGGGTGAGAGTATAGACTCTGGAGCCACACAGATAAAATCCCAACTCCGCCACACACTAGCTCTCTCATTTTAGATAATTAAATTGGTATATTATGTACTCATGGGCTTTCCTGGTGGCTCAGACAGTAAAGAATCTGCCAGCAATGCAGGAGATCTAGGTTTGATCCCTGGGTTGGGAAGATACCCTGGAGGAGAAGATGGCAACCTACTCCAGTATTCTTGCCTGGAGAATTCCATGGGCAGAGGAGCCTGGCAGGCTACAGTCCATGGGGTCACAAAGGGTCGGGCATGACCGAGCATCTAACATTTCAGGGCTCTTCCAAGGGCTAAAGTGTTTAATACAGTGCCTGGCACATAGTGTCCAATAAATATTTAGAGAAGGATAAGTGTGATTATTACTTGAGTATACTTATCTTGTATCCTTTTGGTTTTATCTAAGAAATATCTAGGCCTAAGAGTGCTAAATTGATTTCTCTGTTCGGTTCATCCTAGAAAGTTACAAAATAGGCTATTGGTGAGATTGATTACAGTGAGTCCTCTACATATGAACCTTTAAGTTTCAGACTTTCAAAGATGGGAACAGGCTACTATCCAGACATCACTGATCATTTTTTTCAAGAGGGCAGATCAGGCATGAGAGACATTGCAGCTTGCCCTCCATCTCCCATTGCTGATGATCTATCAGCTCTACCATCTCCCACCTCCTCTCCATCATCCAGTTAGTAACTCTTCTTGTGGGTTCACTCAATGTCAACCCGTGTGTCAGCTGTTGTACTGTACTACTGTACTTTTCAAGGTACAGTCCTGTGAGATTGAAAATGCTTATTTTTGTGTTTGTTTTTTATGTCCATATTATTTGTGTGAAAAGCATTACAAGCCTATCACAGTAAGTACTGTACAGTCGATTGTGTTAGTAGGGTAACTAGGCTAACTCTGTTGGACTTATGGGCAAATCGGACTTACAAATACGTTCTCAGAACAGAACTTGTTTGTATGTAGGGGACGTACTGTATTACCTACCAATAAAGAGCTATCCCCATCTGCTGGCCACACTCAGAAATTAAAAATAAAAGGCTGTCCAAATATGGTTGTGGAAGAAGAAATATCTCATTTTGCATCTACCGTGACTTGTAGAATCTTTTCATCAGGGAGCACACCACTTTCCTCTCTCTTCTTCACCCACCCACAACACACTCTAACAACCATCATCCTGTCACATAGTGCTGGCTCATTGTTCGTACACTTTTTTAGTTGAGGCAAACATTTCTTTTCAGTTTAGAATTTAGACTTGTCTTAAATGCAGGCTGGACATGTTTTCCTTCCTTTCTGGCTTGATTGTCCCAGAGGCTTAGCCTCCCAAGTCTTGGATCTTTGTCCCAAGAAGGAGATTATCACTAATGGTTTCCTGTTTTCCTTCTTAAGACTCAGTGAATTCACCCACAAGAACCAACAGGCCTGGTATGTAACTCACATGCATTGTATTCCTAGCCATCATTAATGCTAAACAGGAAAATCAAATCTCTTAATTGGTCATTCCATGCTTGGAAATGTAAGAAGAGCTGATACAGGAGCGCTTGGGGAGAGTTCTAGTTACCTTCCATCTGGAACTAAGTCATCTCAGACTGAATCACGATCACAACTCTAGGTCTTGACTTTTGAGTCTTGAACTTTCTGAGACCAGTGAATTTCACCAGAGCTTTCCATGAGGTGCAGGAAAGTGGCAATCCAGATTCTGCTCTTTCTCTGTGACTCAATCGGCTGGCGAGTTCGGAGGTTAACTGGGAGGGTGGTGGTTTGAGTCCACCCAGGGATGTGTCCTTTAGGGCTTCCCTGCTGGCTCAGTGGTAAAAGAATCTGCCTGCCAAAGCAGAAGACTCAAGAAATGTAGGTTTGATCCCTGGGTTGAGAAGACTCCCCCGGAGGAGGAAATGGCAACCCACTCCAGTATTCTTGCCTGCAGAATTCTATTGACATAGGAGCCTGGTGAGCTTCAGTCCATGGGGGTCACAAAGAGTCAGACCGACCAGGCATGCAGCCCTCATTGCTACAGGTTGCAGGGGAATGGCTTAGGACAGTGGCTCAGGTCAGCATGGCAAGAGGAAGAGAAGGTGATGCTGAAAAAGAGCCTGCCTTTGCCTTTCTACATCAAAGGTGTCAGCCTCTTTACCCCCTTCGGCCTTCTTGTTAGCAGGGCAACAGTTAACTGATTCTGCCTGAGAGGGAGCTACCCTTCTCTGCCTTCCAAGAAATTGCCAGTCTCCCACTCTCACAAGCTCTGTGGCCTCATGGTGTACCTGTTTCCCACAGGATCTCTTCCCGAGCCTAGCAATCCAATGAAGAAACTCCCTCGCTTCTCCATGCCAAGGGATAAGCTCTTCCTGTTCCACTGTCGCTGCCCACTCCAATCACCGCCTGTCGCACTACCTGCAAACCCTCTCACCATCCTCTCTCCAGCTTCTCCCACATCCTTCTGCTGTTCTCTTGCCAACCTGCTGCTTCTCTTCCCACTCTCCCCTACCCTCTGTGCCTCCCTGATTCTTCTCCTGTTTCACTCATTCTTCCCTTCCACAGCATCACTCTTTTCCCATGCTTTTGTAATGTCTTCAGGCTGGCTTTTGTTCATTTAAAACACACCCTAATTTATTACTTCTTTTCCTCTGTGTTCCCATAATACTTGGTTCATGTTTATAATATAACACTCATCACAACTTTACTGTCTGTATCTTCCTAGTCCAGACTGAGGCCTCATGGATAGCAGACTCTCTTTCTCATTGAATCCCAGCACCAAATACAGCCCCTGGCCTAGTTGGCACTTAGTCTGTTGAATAAAAGAATATCTGTGCTATTTCAAATCTTCACTTGTTGATCAAATTTGCCCTGATGGTTATTTTCCTATACTTCGTCTGTGTTTAAGATTATTCTTTTTTTTTATGTGAACCATTTTTTGTCTTTATTGAATTTGTTATATTGCTTCTGTTTTATGTTTTGGTTTTTTGACCATGAGGCATGTGGGATCCCAGCTCTCTGACCAGGGATCAAACCTGTACCACCTGCATTGAAAGCATAGTGACCTAACAACTGGATTGTCAGGGAATTCCCTAAAAATTATTTTTAACTTTTCACTTTGAAGTAGTTTCAGACTTTCAATAAAGTTGTAAAAATAGTGGAAAGAATTCTCATATACTCTTTAATCAGATTCCCCAAATGTAAGCATCTTACATAACTATAGAACATTGATCAGAACCAGGAAGTAAACACTGATACAGTACAATCAATCTACAGAACCTATTCAAATTTATCAATTGTCCCATTAATGTCCATCTTCTGAATGAGGATCCAAATCCAGGATCGCACATGATACTAGGTCGCCTAAGATCTCCTTAGTGCTTTTGAGTCTAGGTAGTTCCTTAGCCTATATTTTTCATGACTTTGACATTTTGTAAAGATACTGGCCAGTTATTTTGTAGAATGCCTTTCAAAATGGGTCTGTGTAATGTCTCCTCTTGCTTATGTTCAGGTCTTATATTTCTTCCAATAATACCCTTCTCAGTGCATTGCATCAGAAGATGCACGATGTCCACATGTGCTGTTAATGATGTTCTTATGCCTATCACCTGGTTAAGGTGGTTCTGGCAAGTACCCCCACTCCACGCTGATTGTAATTAGCAAGCATCTTATAGGAATACGTAAATATGATGGTTCTTGTCACACTTCTGTCCACTGATTTTATCATCCTTTGATGATTCTGGACTGCAGTGATTATTATGGTGGTTATTTTCCAAATGGTGGCTATTTCCAAGTTTTTTAACAAGGCTGGGAAAATGGTTTGCCTGTGGTGAATCCTGCAGAACCCAGCCCCAGGAATGACCCTAGAACATTCTCTAAATGAGGCCTTAGCATTCAGTGTAGCACACTGGGTCACAGGTCTCTCTAAACATTTTAAGTCTATGGACTGCTCCTTTTTCTTTTCTCCCCCTTCCAGTCTCCCTCAAATCTCCTATTTGTGGATACAGAAAGGCTCTCCTGATGGGTGGTGGTGTTCCTGATGAGACACCAAGAAGGGCTATCAGAAGAAAATTGATCACAGCTTAATTATTAATTCATGCCCCTAAAGTACATACTGTGGAGATTAATGCTCCAAGTCAAAAGATCCTTGGCTCACAGTTTTGGAACCACTGCCTTAAAGTACAGCTGCCTAAGACCAAGGCAGTGTATAACAAACCAAGACCTACTGTTTCTGCGGCACCACCTCCCCATCCATTCTGAGCTAAGTCACGAAACTGATGACCTTGGGGATCTTTTCCAAAACATTCAGGAGAGCTGCTGATTCTGGGGGAGGGGTTGGAAGCCATATGAAATTATGAAGTGCCAAAACTAAGGATCTTTCACATAAGGTCTATTAGCTTCCATTAGTCCCCGAAGCATGGAGTGTTTAATATCTAGACAAATTTCCCCATCCATAGACAGTGTGTCTGAGAAAAGAAAATCCTTCTTTAGCCACATTTGCAATAGTTAGCTTTCAGTGTGACTGAATTTAGGTTGATTATTCTCTGGTTAGAGAGTTGGAGGTAGTGGAAATCTGCACACTTTTAGGGGACTGCAAAGCAACCATCTGGAGAAGGAAATGGCAACACACTCCAGTATTCTTGCCTAGAAAATCTCATAAGAAGCCGAGCAGGCTACAGGCCATGGGGTTGCAAGAGTTGGACACAACTTAGTGACTAAAACACACACAAAGCAACTACCACCCAGAATTCCTAGCTGTATGAGGACTCCTTAGGATAACAGGTAAGTGGGCATTGGAATTTACAGTCAGCACTGAGATGAAGAAAAATAAACAATGGCTGCCTCAGGCCCTGGGATCCTTAGGAGACTAACGAAAGGGAAAATTCTGTAGAAGCAAGAGAAAGTCAAAGATATGGCCCTGTTTCTAGACTTGGTTTCTTAAAAAAAAAATTTTTTTTAAATAGTGTTATTGAATTTTAATTTCCATAGCATAAAATTCATTCATTTTAAGTATGGAGATCAATTCCTTTAACTAACTTTATAGATCTGTGTAACTGTCACAAAAATTCAATTTTAAAACACTTCTGGAATTTCCTTGGTGGTCCAGCAGAAAGACTACTGCACTCCCAGTGCAGGGGGCCTGGGTTCGATCTTTGATCAGGGAACTAGATCCTACATGCCACAACTAAGAGTTTGCAGGCTGCAACTAAAGATTCCGTTTGTTGCAACTAAGACCTGGCATAGCCAAATAAATAAGTAAATATTAAAAATTTTTTTTCTAATGCTACAACAGCACACTCTTTCCACTTGTAGTCAATATCTATTCCCACCTCCAGCCCCAGGCAAACACTGGTCTATTTCCTGTCTCTATTGATTTGCTTTATATAAACCTAGTTTCACTGTTGGAGAGGAGTCTCTCAGCTGAACTGGCCCCTCCCACTGCCCAAACAAGACCAGCTGGCCACAGTTTGGTTGAAAGACCTGTGATGCTTGGGGATGGGGGTCTGGCTTTCTCCTGTGTGGGACCGCTGTTGGCAGTATGTCCTCTGGGACGCTTGGGTGACATGGCAGGGGCTGGCGGCATCCCCAGGGGACAGTGATGGTAGCAGGAAGAGTGAGGGTTCCAGGAACACATGCGGTTGGAACTGGAAGCCAATTCTGCTGTGATTAGAATCCACATCTGTGATTTTCCTCCACAGCTGGGATAACCCCTGGGGGAACAAAAGTTACATTCATGAATAAATTAAAAGCATGAGCTGTTTCTTCTTTTTCTGTAATTCCTTAAAACTGATCATAATTGCTTTTGAAATCTATGAGAAATAAATAAGTCTTCCATAGGGTGGGAACAGGAACATCTTTATGTTCAAGTTGAAGTCCCAAGTGAATTTTTCAGAACCCTCTGAGAATGAATTGCCTAAATACTTCGTGATAGCACAAAAGCTGTCTGTTACGAGAACCATGTTCTAAACAGAGGCCTTCTTTAGAGCCATAGGACTGAGGTTATTCTTTGTAACTCATACATTCTTCTGGTCAGCAGTGGAAGACGTCCTTTTTTCTTAGCCATGTCCAAAGGGATGGCCCCGTCTAAAAAGAACACTCTTTTCTCTCATTTCTCAATAGGGTCTTGGGGGCAAAGCTCTCATTTCACACTCTGAGCTTCGAGCTGACAGGCCCCTTTAAGACTTGGCTTCACCAGCTGAGTTCTCTGAAAGAGTGGCTTCAGGGGACATTTGGACATACATGTCTCCACTGGGCACAGTGAAGCTGAAATAACCAGGGCACAGATGGAATGCTCTCTGGGCGCCAGTCATGGGGAAGAGGCTAGAAACACACCATCCTTGTCCATCTCTGAGCATCACAGGCCCAGGGCCATAGACTTCACAAAGGCCGCCCCCTGGAGCAGTTATCGGTGGGGGTTCTTCCACTGCTGCAGCTAAATGTGTTACTCAGGACCCGTGTGAACTCGGTCAGAGCTGACTATAGCCGCGGCCTCATTTTGGGACCACTTGATTTGGAAAAGCACTTGAGGAGGCTTGAGATACTTGGGAGGGGGCTCGAGGGAGGGGGAATGACTAAGCCCCTATCAAGGCTGTTTATATTAGTCATATTAATGTTATTGTTTCCTGCACAGGAACAATAAGCTACACAGCCTCAAAGGCTCTATCCTCTTCTGGAATGTGCTGGGAACACACTGAGAAGAGAAGATAGGGCAAATTAGCCTCCTACTGAGTGTTATTCGTTCATTCATTCATTCAGTTAATCACCTTGCTGTTCAATGAATATTTATCAAGTGCCTAGTAAGTGGGAGGCACTATGCTGGGTGCCAGGAATGGTAACAGTGAAAAAGATAGACAGGGTCCCTGCACTTGGGGGCTTCTTTTTCTAAGAATTGGGGTATAGTTGATTTACAATGTTGGGACAGTTTCTGATGTACAGCAAAGTGAATCAGTTATACATACACATATATCCATTCTTTTTTGGATTCTTTTCCTATATAGATCATTGCAGAGTTCCCTGTGCTATACAGTAGGTCCCTATTAGTTATCTATTTTATATATAGTAGTGTGTATGTGTCCATCCCAGCCTTCCAATTTATCCCTTCTTCCCTTACCCTCTGCCTCCAACGCTCCATAACCGTAAGTTTATTTTCTACATCAGTAACTCTATTTTTGTTTTGTAGCTAAGTTCATTTGCAGACTTTTTTTTAGATTTCAGGGAAGCTTTTAAATATGATACATTCTAGATATTAAGTGTTAAAAGGGAGATAAGCTAATACAATAGAAAGTGTTTGGGGAGGGCTGTCTTAGCAAGGGAAGTGCTCCCTGATCTGAACGGCAGGGTAGAACCTGTCACGTGACAGTCCAAGGGAGAAGAAATATAGGCCATGGGATTGTCCCAGGCAGAGCCCCTGTGATAAAACTGTGTTTGAAGAACAGGACATACATGTAAATCCATGGCTAATTCATTTCAATGTATGACAAAAACCACTGCAATGATGTAAAGTAATTAGCCTCCAACTAATAAAAATAAATGAAAAAAAAAAAAAAAAAAAAGAACAGGACAAAGGCTAGTACCGCAGAGCTCAGAGAACAGCCCCAGGGCAGGCTGGGACCAGGAGTCCAGGCAAGGTGGGAGCAGACAGAGGCAGGATCATGGAGGGTGCTGCAGGGCTTGGTAAGGAGTTTGGGCTTTGTTCTTCTGTTGTCATCCAGGCTGGTCTTTAAACATTCTTTCCGAGAGAACTCAGTTTCATCTAAAGTCCAAGGAAGCAGCAGGGTGGGCAAGGCTCTGTGCCCTCCTCCCACTTCCCCATTTCAAACCAATATGCCTCCCTTCCTTTATCAGTTTTGTTCACGCAAATGCTGTGTAGGATTTCACCTCTTGAAGGTTTCAAAGTGGTGGCAGATGAGAGCAGACATTCTTTCACTTTCCCATCAAGAGGTGCAGTTTATTTACTGCACCTTAAATCTGGGCTTTGAGCAACAAATGTGCCAGAAGTGATGGCTTTAAGAGGAACTTTAAGAGGATGGCAGCTCCCACGTCCCCCTTGACAAGCGGGCTCTTGGAGCCTCAGGCGCCATCTAAGAAGTCCTCCTACTCTATTGAAGAGACCACATGTCAGAGAGCCAAGAAAGCAGCCCACAAGGAGATCTGAGGCACCAACACACGTCCCCAGTCAGGGTGTTCCGGCCAAGCCCTGGCCACCTGAGCCATCCTCGAGGACCTGAAGACGCCATCTTGGATGTTCTGTCTCCCGCATACATCACGTGGAGCAGGGGTAATCCCATTCCGCTCGCCTTGTCAAGGACCTCAGAACTGTGTTCAAAATAAAATGCAGTTTCGTTCCTCTATGTTTTCCTGTCATTACACAACAGTAGAAGACTGAAGGAAAGATTTAAACAAAGAGTTTGAAGACCACTCCTCTGAGTAGAATCAATGATCTTACAAAGAACTCCAAGAGCTGTTATCTCCCAAGGCGGGGAGACAGGCAAGAGAGTGACCAGGGCAAGGACTTTGGAGTAAGAGGGTCCTGGAGTTGAATCATGACATAACTCAGCTTCTTCATTTCTAAAAGGCAGATAATAATACATACCTTGGAGGTTTAAGGTGAGACTTAAAATCAGACACTTTAAGATCTTGGCACATAATAAGAGCTCAATGGATTATAATTATAGTGTGGTCATCAAGGCCCTTCCAATGAGAGGGCTTGAGACAGGTTGCTTGGGTTGGAAAGCCTGCTTGGTGGGGCCAGAGTTTGGTCACTACCAGAGCCCACATGAGACCACAGTGCAGGCAGCAGTGAGAGGAAGGGTCATACCCAAACCTACTATCTAATTTCCTTAAATATCAACCTGTCATGCGGACACAGTATTTCATAACATTGAACTAGTATTGAGACTACTTTTTTCTTTTCAGTTCTCTATCAATCCTGATAAAGTAAAAATGTGTTACTACAACTTTAATACCTCTTTTAAATACTTGCTAATCTAATTCCTTTTTTAAAAATTTCATCAGAGAGATCGAAACATACAATCTTAAATTTAGACCATTTGGCAGGCAACAGTATTTGCACTAACATTGATATCATTGTTTTATTTTCATTGTATTTATTTTGACCAATTACTAGTTTCTTTCTCTTTTTTTTTTTTTTGCCTTGACTTAAAGATTTCCTTGAAAATAAATGAAGAACATGAAGAACAGGGAATCAGTTTAAAGTAGAATGTTAGATGAGAAATTGTACAAGTGGTATGTGTGAGTGTGTGCTAAGTCGCTTCGGTCATGTCTGACTCTGCAACTTCCATGGACTGTAACTCGCCAGGCTCCTCTGTCCATGGGATTCTCCAGGCAAGAACACTGGAGTGGGTTGCCATGCCCTCCTCCAGGGGATCTTCCCCACCCAAGGATCAAAGCAGAATCTCTTTTATCTCCTGCGTTGGCAGCTGGGTTCTTTACCACTAGTGCCACCTGGGAAGCTCTACAAGTGGTGTAAGACGTGGCCAGGATTTCAACGAAGGTACATAGAAGACCTTTGCAAATGCTTTGTCATCGGCCCTACGTTGGGTTCTCACAGTCAAGAAAAGCTGATAAACTCCCTGTGTGAGTGAATTGTGCCTCTTCCACCTCTGAGCCCCAGGCACACCACAGCCCTCTGGGACATAGAAGCATCAGTCAGGGGTGGCAGGAGCAGAGGACAGCTTCATGGCTGAGGCTCTAACACACAGTCAGCTCTGGGCATCCAGGTGATGGCTTCCTGGTTTCCAAGCCCTTTTCAGAGCCTTGCTCACCCCAGAGCCACCACACCTGCCCTGGGATGCCTGACTGGGCAGTTCTGTCGGCTCGGCTCTCGCTGACCTTCCCCCATCCCCCCTCCCCTCGTCTGCAGCTCTTGCTCCCCTAATGCGCTCAGCACTTTTAGCTGTTCTGTGATATTCTCAGAGGACACGGAGATGAGAGCCTTGCTGAAAATGTGCATCTTCTGCAGAAAAGGGCCACGGAACACTTAAGAGAGGAAAAGGACAAAAAGATCAAAGTGGTTTTGGAACAGAAGAGAGAAAGAGGGGCTATAAAATTTGAATGAAGTGCTTGGAAAAAAAAAAAGCAGGAGAAGGGAGCTAGCTTTGTTCAGCAGTTAGAGCTCAGAGGGGAGAAATGACAAGAATAGGGATGAGTGCCCTTTAAATTCAGGGCTGCTGAAACACTAGAAATATTAATGTCACTCTGATCAAAGCATGCAAACCTTTCACAGTGTTGATCTGGAGCAGTGAGTGTGAGTGTAGCAGTTTTGTCACTGACTCAGTGTTTCCACGGCTCCCTTATCCTCCCAGGAATCTGTTTCTGGGTCACCTCCTCAGTGAGGCCTTCCGGGATCACAGTCTAAAACACTGTTACCCTCTCTCTAGCTCTGGTTCCCCTGCATCTTTTCTCAGCACACTTACCACTTCTCGGAAATTTATTTGGTCATTTATTTACTGTCATTCTCTCCCCTTTAGACTGTTACTCCACAAAAGCAAGACTTTGCCTGTCATTGTGTCCCCAGCTCCTTTGGCATGGAGGAGACACCCAACAAATAAATATTGGGAAAATGGGAACTTCCTTGGTGATCCAATGGTTAAGACACAGATCTTCCATTGCAGGGGGTACAGCTTTGATCCCTGGTTGGGGAATTAAGATTCTGCATGCCACACAGCAAGGTCAAAAGAAAAAAATTGTTGGAAGAATGACTTCAACCAGCTGAGGTTTATGAACACATGTGAGATAATACTAGGAATAAAAGATGAGTTAGACATGAATTTTGCCCTAGAAGGACTGTCTAATATTGATAATAATCACTATCAGTTTTAGCGGGTTTGCTACCTGTTAAGTACCTTTTATTGTCATGATATTTTGACTGATATCTAGGGGTGATGTTATATAAACATATTTAACAGCAGATATTGTACACATAGACCTGTCAATACCATGAACTGGCACTCAGATATTAAATAACAATGCCAAGGTCTGAGGCCCAGGAAACCTTAGACTCAAAGTTTGAGTGAAGGTGTGGCTGATTCCAACATACATTTCCTTAACCCACTACACGAGGACGTATTGTCCTGCTTGTAAAGATGTACGGGCATCTACTGTGTGAGCTGCAGTAACAGCGATCTCTGCTCTCAGAGGCTATACGCCTGGCAGGGAAGCTGGGGACTTCGGGGCCAGACCGCCCTTGGGAACCAGCCCGACCCGCTCCCTCTGCCGTTTTGGCTGCAATAGACGGGAGGGCCAAAATCATACAAACAGAAAGAAGAGAGAAGCGGGAGGGAGGAGGAGGAGCTGGGCAAACGGGCAGCTCTGAGGCCTTTTACAGAAGCTGAGTGAGCAGAGAGCCTGAGTCCTTGGTGGGCTTGCAGTCCTCCCCAGGGCATCTCCCTGCTCACCCCGAGGAGTCTCCTCCGCCTGTGGGCACTGGCCCCGGGTGGCAGCTGGCTGAGCTCTCCAGCAAAGGCTTTTCACTGGACACAGTCACCCGCATCTCAGCTGACATGAACATCACCGCAGTCAAAGGAAACTGGGACCCGTGCTGCCGGCCAGCTGCCTGCAGCCGGGCGCACACGGAGCTTGCACGTGTTTCCGCGAGTCCCCTCCTGGCCTTCCCTGCAGTCAGTCCACTGTCAGCAGCAGAAAGGGCTGCTTCATCTGTGTTTCTCTTCTTCTGTGGTGGTCTCACCGTCCCATTTTCTTTTCCTTTTTCCTCTTTTCGGCTTTTTTATAAGTGATGACACTGCAGGCTCAAGGGTAACATGTTCCATCACGCCTCGAACACAGGGCGGGTGGTTAAATTGTGTCTCCAGGTTCTCTGGTCATTGACAAGGTAGTCGTGTTCCTTTACGGACCGACGTCACCGTCCCATTTTCAAGTTCAAAGTTCTAAGACAGAGGGCAGTCTCTGACTTACCATGTCCAGTTTGACCTGAGCAACAACGACAGTAACGATCTGCTTTTATTGGAGTAAATCACTGAGAGCTCAGGTTGCTCTGTTGCTGCAGATCCGTGTTAATTACCTGGACTAATGTGTCTTGCTAATTACTGCTTGCTGAATCTGTCATAATTACTGCTAATAATAATATCTGTTGGGGAATTCCCTGGCAGTCTAGTGGTTAGGACTTGGTACTTTCACTTTAGTGGCCAGGGATCAATCCCACAGGGAACTAAGTGTTCAGTTCCCATGGGGAACTAAGATCCCATAAACCTCGTAACAGTGGCTGGGGTGGGGCAGGGGTGAGGTGGGGTGGGTAATCTGTTGCACATTTTCAGTATTAGCAGGCTTGGCTTAAATGTCCATGGGCTTGGCTTATGGCATGATTTTATCCCGGGGTTACTCTTTTCTTAAAAAAAGAAATAAATATTCACTTCATTAATTTTTAAAAATATCTTCAATGATTTTTATTATTCATTTTTCTTTTTTAAATTTTGGCTGTGCTTGGGCTTCATTGCGGCAGGTGGGCCAGTTTAGTTGCGGTGCAGGCTTAGTTGCCCCGTGGCATGTGAGGTCTTAGTCCCCCAACCAGGGATTGAACCCACATCCCCTGCATTGGAAGGTGGATTCTTTTTTTTTTTTTTTTGGAAGGTGGATTCTTAATCCAGGGAAGTCCCCTGGGGTTACTTTTGAGAAAGTAATGATGATAGAATTAAATCTGTGCTTTTGTCTCCTCAGTGATGTGGCACAAAACTATTCATAGCTTCCAAATGTATCTCCGTAGATTCTAAATGTCATCTGAGTAAACAGACATTTTTGTATTTACCCCGCTGAGTGAAGTCGCTCAGTTGTGTCCAACTCTTTGCGACCCCATGGACTGTAGTCTACCAGGCTCTGTCCGTGGCATTTTCCAGGCAAGAGTACTGGAGTGGGGTGCCATTTCCTTCTCCAGAGGATCTTCCCGACCCAGGGATGGAGCCCAGGTCTCCCGCATTTTAGGCAGACACTTTACCGTCTGAGCCACCAGGGAAATCCTATTTACCCCACTAGGCAGATAGCATTGTCCCTGTGTTACCTTGGGAATGTTAACTAACTTGTTCTCCGTAGTCACTGCGCAGTGGAGGCGGGAAGCTCTTATTCCAAAGCTCATTCCACAGGGCCCTCTGGCCTTGACTTGCTATTTAATTCCCTATGAGAGATAGTCCACAAAGGGAGAATACTCAGTTAGTAACCTCAAGGAGAGGAGGGACCAGATGAGGTCACTAGGTGAACCTGGATAAGACAGTTAAAAGGCAGTATTTAAAAGCACCAGTGTGAAGGGAAACTTTGACATACTGCAGGCACCCAGACAAGGGGAGAGAGAGAAGCTTGCCTGCCTAAGAGCACCGGCTTCCCAAAGCTCAGAGAGCCGAGGGAGGCCAAGAAGCACAGAAAAGGCATGGGCAAGAGGGCAAAGAAAAGGTCTGTACGAGGAAGCGGCCTTATAGGGTCTTCAGAGGGACCCAGCCTGAGACACATAAGGACAGAAGGAAAACTAGTTTGGCAATTATTGTAGGCTGTGTGGAGATGAGTGGGTGGAGGCCCAGGGACAGTGGGCTGTGGAAGGCTGGCTGAGGAGTTTGGATTTGACCTTGAGGCAGAGCCAGGTCACAGAAAATGACGAGGAAGGAATCAGTTGTGTGCTGAAGTATCTGAGGCAGGTGGGACTGCTGCGTTTTCTTTGAAAGTAGAATTGGTCCGCAGGCAGTTACTTCCTCTAGGCTTGGCAGTGCTGGACCAGACAGCCTCTGTTAGTCAGCCCTGGTGACTAGGAGCTCTTACCTTATGTCCACCCTGTCATGATTTTCATAAAGCCATTCTGTTCCCTTAAAAATTTTTTTTTGGAAGATGTCTCAGGTTATGTAATCAGATATCCTTTCTAGGGTCTTTGGTTATGAGGGAACATAAGCCATCTGACCTACTTTTTATGGGACCTGACTGCCTGTTCCTATATTTTGGCCAGAACCTCATGTCTCATGGAGCACAGTTCCCTTAGGCTGCAGTGAGTGAGCATTAGATTTGGAAGACCTGGGAGATATAAATGTTCAAAGACCACCTCTTTGAATACACAGTGAAATATTTATGGATGAAATGATAGACCATCTGGGAAGTGGATAAGGTATATGGTTGAAACCCGATGGACTACAACCTGATCATTGTTGAAGCTGGCTGATGGTATGCAAAGTTTCACTAGAGTGAATATTTTATAGGAGTAGTCAGTCTACAATTGTGTGTTTATTTCAGCAAAGTATCAGTTATATGTATATCCATCCTTTTTAAGATTCTTTCCCCATATAGATCATTACAGATCTGTGCCTTCTGCATGAGCAGATGAATTCTTTACCACCGAGCCACCAAGGAAGCCTCATACACTGTAGTAGGCATATGTTCATTCCAGTCTTCTAATTTATCCTTCTCCCCACTTTCTGTCTTGATAACCATAAGTTTGTTTTTTTCACATCTCTAACTCTATTTCTGTTTTGTAGATAAGTACACTTGTACCTGGGCTTTCTGCTGGCTCAGACAGTAACGAATCCACCTGCAATGATGGAGACTCTGATTCAGTCCCTGGGTCAGGAAGATCTCCTGGAGAAGGGAAAGGCTACCCACTCTAGTATTCTTGCCTGGAGAAGTCCAAGGACAGAGAAGCCCAGCAGGCTACAGTCCATGGGGTCGGAAAGAACCAGACATGACTGAGTGACTAACACTTTCACCTTCTCTTCACACTTGTATCATTTTTTTAGATTCCACATATAAATGATATCATATCTTTGTCTTTCTCCATCTGACTCATTTCACTTAGCACGACAATCTGTAGGTCTAGCCACATTGCTGCAATTGCCATTAATTCAGTCTTTTCCATGGCTGAGTTATGGAATACGCCGTATGTATGTACCAAATCTTCAATATCCCTTTCTCTGTTGATGGACATTTAGGCTATTGCAATATTTGGCTATTGCATTGCAATGTCTGGCTGTTGCAATAAACACTGGGGTCCATGTATCTTTTAGAATTATGGTTTTCTCCAGATATATGCCCAGATGTGGGATTGCTGGATCATATGGTGAGTCTATTATTAGTTTTTTAAGGAACTTCCATACTGTTCTCCATAGTTCTCCTGATGACTTTTGTTTGCTTAAAATTTTTCCATCATAAAAAGTTAAAGAAGAAGCACACATACATCTTTGTTTCAGGCTGCAACATCTAGAAAACCAAACTGTTGCGTATCCACAAAGCAGGATCCCAAAGCAATCTTGAGATGTGGGGAAGTCAAGTTGATACAACAAAATCATTTACTGTACATGGGAGTCTCTCTGAGGACACTGGCCTTGGGTGACTTGTTGACAAGAACATCTCCTTTTTTAGAGATCTGTTATTTTCCTGCCTGCCTGAAGACTCCGCCTTCCACTTCTTTCCTTTCTGTTTCTTTTTCTGTAAGTTAACTTTCTCCCAGGGGCAGAGAGAACTGCTTCTTCAAGAGCCATAAAGGGACGACAGAGCCCTCCAAAGCAGTAGTTTTCCTTTTTTAAGAAACCACAACTCAGAGTAAAAACTAGACTCTTTGTCATCGCATACAAACACAAGTGACATGCAAGTATCACAGAATAACACCCTTTACTTAGTGGGATGTGAAAGTGAAAGTGTTAGTCGCTGCGTCTGTCCGACTCTTTGTGACCCCATGGACTGTAACCCGCCAGGCTCCTCTGTCCATGGAATACTCCAGGTAAGGATACTGGAGCGGGTTGCCATTCCCTTCTCCAAGGGATCTTCCCAACCCAGGGATTGAACCCAGGTGTCCTGCATTGTGGCCAGTCTCCTGCATTGAGGGCAGATTCTTTACCATCTGAGCCTCTCAGTGGGATACATTCTGATATTTTTTTGTTCAGTTCTATTCTAGTCAATTCTATTTCAATATTTTGAAAGGCTGTTGTAATCCACCGAATTGATTTCAGGATCACTGATGTGTTGCAGCCTGTAGTTTTAAAAAATGGTTAATGAAAGGATACAGTGTGCAGGAAACTTAGCATTTAAAACATCTGGCCTGGGGTTGAAGTCATAGACAGCTGGATTTCATTTGTATCTGACAGTGGAAAAGTCCTCCACACTTCTTTAAGTGGGCGGAAGGTCAGATCTATAATGCTTGCCAAGGATTGACTAAAGTATTAAATTTTAGCAGATGTGTTAATTGATGTACCCATCAACAGCGAGTGATCATAGCTGCACATAGGCCTTAAAATTGGTTTTGGTGGAACTGGGCTTAGCCACGTGCTGTTTTATAACGGTTAAAAGGGGGTAGCAATGTCTTCACATCCCACTATGGCTATTGCTTGGAGGGGACACCAGACAGTGGTGTAAAACTGTGCATGTCCTTTTGAACCAGAGGGACCTGGAGTTGGACCTCACCAACTACTAACCATGTGACTTTAGACACATCAGTTAACCTCTCTGAATCTCAGTTGTTTTTTTTTAATCAGAACAGAGAAGGTTCTTCGTTAAATAAGATAATATATTTAATCATAATGATAAGATAAGATAATAAGTGAATATCATTAGATACATTAAATAAATATCATATTTATTATTAACTATCATTAAATATATCATTAAATATCATTGATGATATTATTTAGCATATCATTAAAGAGACACCAGCAGGGATGGTGTCTCTCTCATTATGGAGGTTGGTCAATGTCAACACACAAGACCTGGTGCAAACCAGGCACTGGATATCATTAAATAAATTATAATGATATTAATAATATAATTAAATAAATAAATAAGATAATATCATTAAATAAGATAATATATAACATTTTAGAGAAGGAAATGGAAACCCATTCCAATATTCTAGCCTGGAAAATCCCATGGACAGAGGAGCCTGGTGGACTACAGGCCATAGGGTCCCAAGAGTTGGACACTCTTAGCGACTAAAGCACCACCACCATAGCGTCTAGCCTAAAACCTCACATGAGAACAGGTCATCAACTGACATTATTACCCTCTTCATCTCCCAGCACAGAGGCCGTGGGAGGTTTCCCGTGAAGGCTTCCCAGTCGAGTGGCCTGTATGGCAGAGGCTTGCTGCAGGGGAATCCCCAAACAGAGAGAAGCCTGAAGTGCCAACTAGCCAAGAGAGAAGCTGCATTTTCAGTCAAAGTGACGTAGGAACATAATTTGCCAGCTTTAGGTGTCCAGTTCCTCAATCATGAAGTGGAGATGGGGAAATGCAATGTTCTTCCAGAACTCTTGGCTTATGTTTCTTAAAGACCAAGTCATGCTCACTGAGTGAATCATAGTCATCCCAACCCCACATCCATCAGTTCACTGGGTCCTTTCATGTCTGCTTCCTCAGTCTCCCTCCAAGCCATCTCATCATCTCCTCCTCTGACCCCACCTCCATACCTGTTCGCTGGACTCCTGGCTTCTATTCTTGCTTGTTCTCCGTCCAGTCTCTGCAGTCATAGAGGTAAAGTTTAACAATGCCGAAGTGACACAGAGACGGCTAGGCAAAATTTCCAGTGACTTCTCTGTGGCCTTATATCAGAGTACAAGCCCCTGATGTGTCTGTCTCTAAGACTCAACTTGACCCAGTCAGTGCAACTGCCCCAGCCAGTTGACTGCCACCAATTTAGGGACAGACACCAGCAGGGAGGGTGTCTCTCTCATTATGGAGGTTGGTCAATGTCAACACACAGAGCTGGTGCAAATCAGACACTGAAAGAGCAGCCAGTTCCTGAGTGCCCACTAAATCTTTTTCCATAAAATTATGGCCAGTGATCTATTTCGTGGACAAAATAACTTCTATGTCCAATGGCAAATTGTCTCTTAAAGTCCCTATTGTATTTTCTCCTGGCTGTTTAAAGATTAAATGAATTGCCCTATAATTTCCAGTATTTTATATTTTAGAACAAGGATTTCAAGGTTTTATTTCTTTTTTTTTTTTTTTTGGAGAACAAATATAGTTTGGGTGCTTTTTCCATGTTCCTGAAAATATTCCAAGTGCACACTGGAATGTTCTCATTACTTCTAAAGCCTGGTCTTACCTGGATGTAATGGCTGAAGATCTCCCTTAACAAAAAGAATGCCATGCATTATGGTTTTCACTTCCATTTAACCAGATTAAATATTTGGCCAAGTGCTTTATGCTCTGATTAGAGGTGTCTATATATGAAGTGCTCCTTGAACAAAAGTTATGGGTAATCAAATGTAATTTAATTGAATCATGTTCAATAATTAAGGCAAAACCACTTCACTTAAATAATTATCTTGAAGTGTTTGCAGTAGCAGGGTTAATAGATTTGCTTTTATTTCATCTATGCTACTAGTGTTACCTGATGACAAAATTATGGTGGCCTGCTGCTCTACAGAAACTTCAGGTTCAGACATTTAGGGTTCCAGGTAGTGTGAGGACTACCCAGCTGCCTTCTAAGAAGGTGTCAAAGAGAAGTAGTCATTGGATAGAGTTCCTCGCTATGGTTTCTTCATAAGGTTGAATTAGCATTCCAAACAGAGCCCTCTGGAGCAAACACATTCAGTATCCACAAGCATGGTCACAAACACTGGAAGAGACATCATTCACAGATTTTTTAGAATAAGGATTACCAAACCACTACTGATTTAAGATGCTTCAGTCATTGGGATGGCAGCTACAAGTGAGACCAATGCAGGATCCAGTGTAGGTAAAGGAGTAGATAGTATATGTTAGTTAAGCATGTAACAGAAAAGTCAGTTGACCGTGGCCGCCATGATTAAATATGTGTAAGTAGGTGGTTATTTGTTTTGGTTCAGTAGGTCAAAACATCATCTAAGCACTTGGATATGTTCTCTTTCCAGATTGCCATCTTTAGTATGTTGGTTTCATCCTTGACTCATCTTGTCACTAGCTGCAGTTCCAGCCGTGCCTCAGCATCCCGGGAGACAGAAAGAGAAGGGAGGCAGGTAAGCCACACACGTCACTTTTCATCGAGAGAATACAAGGCTTTCCCACACTCCTCTGTCCAGCAGATATCTGCTTGGGTCTCACTGACGAACTGCGTTGCATTCTCTGCGTACCCCTGCCTCCTTACCAGGGAGGCTGGACAGTGGGGAACAGGACTTTCATGTTTGCCTTAGACTCACTCTTATCAGAATAAATACCCTCTTTTATTCCTACCTTTAAAAATAAAACCTTCAAGTTTCGTAATACTCTTTTATCCTGAGAGGCAATGACTAGATCATACAACCCATTTACAGTCATCATTTGAAAATAATGCCCTAGCTGCAATATAAAAATAAGAAATAAGAGGAAAATAATTTATGATACAATGTGTACATTTCAATGAATAATTGACTCGGTATGACTCCACCAGTAGACAGAATGTCAGGGTCAGATGTTGCCCCTGTTTCAAAGGAATAGTTGAGAAGAAAAGAGAAAGAAGATCACAAGATATTCCATAGAAAAAGTACAGGAAAATTCAGTGCAAGTTTAAGTAGTAACAAACCAGACTTGTCTGAATATAATTAAAAAAGAGAGAGAGACAGAAAGAGAGGGAAAACCTTAATTGTCCAGACAAATTACAAAATGTTAAAGTGGAGACAATGAAGCCTAGGATATTCTCCCAAGTGAACTGAGCCTTATTGCTAAGTGCAGCATCAAAAATAATTCTTCCTTTATGACATGGAACATCCACTGGGGAAGTACCACAAAAAACCCTTCTCCTAGCGTGAAGACTTCATATCTCAAGATCTATGCTTAGCCTTGAGGACCTACAAAATTTTGTTTCGAAAAGTCCTCTAATAAAAGATATTCAAGGAAAAAACTCATAATTAAAGGGACTGTGCATGCATGCTAAGTCGTTTTTAGTCATGTCCAACTCTTCGCGACCCTATGGACTGCAGCCCATCAGCCTCCTCTGTCCATGGGTTCTCCAGGCAAGAATAATGGAGTGGGTTACCACGCCCTCCTCCAGGGGATCGTCCCAACTCAGGGATGAAACCCAGGTGACCCATATTGCAGGCAGATTATTTACCATCTGAGCCACCAGGAAAGCCCAAAAGGGACTGTGGAGTAAATCAACTATACCTCGAAAATAAATGAATAAATAAACAAATAATAACTCTTCCAATAACTCCAATAAAAGGGGGGAAAAAGGCTGTAGAGAAGGTGTTTGGTACAATTCTGGCAAGAGGATCAAAATAAAGATGGAAAACAGCAGGCAACCCCCAAATAAATATCATTATTCTCACGGCATAGATTTCTTATCATTATGTTAAACAAACAAGCAAAAATTTCAAATATGGGATGATAAACATGGAATCATTTTGAAAATGACTCAAGTTATAAATTTAAGTCAGAGTCCTGTGTCACGAATCTCCTCGTACTTAATAACCTTTGATTTCTAAGTCTATTCACAGGGACTCACATTCCCTCTGTGACATAATCACATGTGGCAATTACCGAGGCGTACTGATGTCGGGGTGTGGCTCTGTCAACTCAAATACAAAAGGCAACGCCCAGCAGTGATGTAATCTTCAGTAATAGTGAACAGCTCCTGTGAATTTCAAAACATAGCAAAAACATAATAAAGCATAGTACAATCATTCCTCAATTTATGCAATAGCTGCACTCCTGGAAAATGTCAGTGTTCATTAAAGCTACAGAGCAGATACTTTGTATGTGAAATGGAATTAGACTCTTGGTCACAGAGAATAGTTTCCTCATCTATATGAGTTTCCAGTGGGCAATAGAAGGATATTTGGGGCTGGCCTTTATGCTAGGGAATTCCCATTGCAGGGCATCCATCACCCCCGCCCCCACTCTTCGGTACCCCCTTCAATGGTTCAGACATTTACATACACACTTCTAATACACATTTTCTTAACTTTCCTGGAGAACCCACTAATTTAAGTGGGTCCACATTGGGTTCCACACAATGGCCCCAAGGAACAAAATCAGGGTTCTGCAGGCAAGGAGGAAGGGGGACAGATGCTGGGGAGCAAGTAATGATATTTGTGCCACAGGGAGGGAGCTCAAGCAGGTCCCTTCTGAGACCCCGCATCTTACAGGAGGAAAAGGTGGAAAGATGAACATCCACAGGAAAGTCAGAGGTGGTGATGGGAGGCCCTGAGGTGGGGGTGAGATCTCAGTCTCACCAGAGCCCTGCCTGGTGAGAAACCACCTCCATCAGAGGCCCCCCATGGATCTTGGGCTGCCCAACAAACCCAGAAAAGGAGTGTTTTTTAAAAAATTTATTTTATTTTATTTTTATTAATTAATTAATGTTTAAATTGCACAAGATCTTTGTTGCTATGCAAGGGCTTTCTCTAGTTGCAGTGACCAAGAGCTACTCCCCGTTGAGGTCCCCAGGCTTTCCGTCGCCCTGGCTTCCCTTGTTGTGGCGCACAGGCTCTCGGTCTGTGGGCTTCAGTAGCTGTAGCACTCGGGCTCGGGAATTGTGGCTCCCGGGCTTTGCTGCTCCTCAGCATGCGGAATCATCCCAAACCAGGGATCAAACCCATGTCCCCTGTATTGGCAGGCAGATTCTCATCCACTGTACCACCAGGGAAGTCCCAGGAAAGGAACTTCTACCTAGGGCATAATGGCCACACACCAGCCGCCAGGCCCCACCTACTAACCCCTTGTAAGCAGACTAATCTGGAAAAGCAGAACTCAAAAAAATCTCAAATTGTTTCCCATTCTAGGCCTGTGGGATCTGACCAGGAAGCCACATAATTGCTGCTAGAATTTATCTCACCTAATACATGCTGGACACATAGGGACAGCCTCTCTACGTGGAGAAAGACCACTGGACATATTTAAAATATATTTTTAAGACAAAAGAGCTCCCTGTCTTGAGAAATCAAATCTATAATATTTCCTTCTGAAAGTATTAATACTTCAAGCCGCTGAAAGCTGAAAGGTGAAAGTTGCTCAGTTGTGTCCGACTCTTTGCAACTCCATGGACTGAAGTCCACCAGGCTCTTCTGTGGGATTTTCTTTTCCTTCTCCAGGGGATCTTGGGGAATCAGTCATCGAACTTGGAGACCCAGTCATTGAACCTAGGTCTCTTGCATTGCAGGTGGATTCTTTACTGTCTGAACTACCAGGAAAGCAAACTTCTATCATTTTCAAGTCATTAGGAAACCCTAAACCGCCTCTGATTATATCCTCAGAGAGTCAGTGGCATGTTGCACCCAAGACAGGGCAGAAAGCAGATAAGAAAAGAGCAGGAGTGGGAGCAGGAAGGTTTATGGATAAAAGACACAACCCCTGCACGTGGAAATGCTGTGGCCGATGCTAAGTTAGGGCAAGAAGACAAATGAGGCATTTTCCCACAGTTGAATAGAGACAAAAATGGCACAGAGGAGAAGGACGCCATGATAACCCAATTCAGAATATTTAAATGTATGGAAGAAACTTCCAGAATGAGAAAATGACAGATGCAGTAATTAAATCTGAATGGAAAGTTACTGTTCTTTTACTTTGCTTTCCCTTCAAATTTGCATGGAATGTGCTACTTATAAACTCAGAAAACCACAAATTACAAAAAGCATGCAATTTAGACAAGAATATCTGTCTAGCAGTCCTATTTCCTTTGTTTTCTGGAAGAGAAATCATTAAAGAGCTAAGGGGGGAATTCCCAGACTGAAAGCTGGAAACCATCAGAAATGATAGTTTCAACCAATGGTGAACATTTGCTGGAAGAGCCCTGTCTTCCTATGTTACTTTTTTGCTTTCAGCTTTCCCCCACATCTGGGGAAAGCGGAACCAGTTTAGTTGTCTATAGTCCTCCTGAGTAGGCTTATTTCATGGATCAGGGCTTCCAACCAGAGGAGACCCAACCTTGCATTGTTTAATTCTAGACCATCTTGCATGAACATCTAGGACCTGGTGTCTGGGGCTGTGAGCTCTCCTAGCTAAGGAGGAAATGGTAAGAGAGTAGATGCCGAGATGTCTGTGACTTTTATGCAGTGGGGGCTCTAGGCTTCCCACCCCAGGGAGGCTCTGGCTTCAGTGACTGGTCATCAGGTATTCAACCTGCCCTGGTGGCTCAGATGGTAAAGAGTCCACCTGCAATGCAGGAGACCTGGGTTCGATCCCTGGGCTGGGAAGATCTCATGGAGAAGGGCATGACAATCCTCTCCAGTATTCTTGCCTAGAGAATCCCTGTGGACAGAGGAGCCTGGTGGACTACAGTCCACGGGGTTGCAGAGAGTCAGATGCGGCTGAGTGACTAAGGACAGCATCAGGTATTCAGGTCTCAAGATGGGGCCTCAGTGCAACTCTCACCACCGGAAAAAGAGCTGGAATCATTGATTCTGTCAAAGTCGTGTAAGAAAAAAAGAGCCTCTTACTGCATGGACTGGGCCACAGTTTTCTTTTAAGGAGAATTAGTGAGATGTTTAATTTTCTCACAGCTATCAATGAAACTAGCATAATCACATAAGTACCCCCTTGCAGCATGCCAGTGAGCCTTTGCCTTAAGGCTTGTTGCCTCTGAGAGGAAGCAGAGACACTGATACGTGTATTTTTTAAAATATTTACTTATTTGGCCATGCTGGGTCTTTGCGGAAGCACACAGGATCTTCACTTATCGCGTGTGGGAACCAGTCCCCTGCCTGGGATAGAACCTGGGTCTCCTGCATTGGGAGTGTGGAGTCTTAGCCACTGGTCCACCCGGGAAGTCCTAGCACTGATATTTTTAAGTGAATAACATGGACTGTCTTTTTTTTTTTTTTTTTTCATATCTGACTATGAAATGCATCAGTCATGTGGTTAACAACTGACTGGAATTCCAGTCTTTTTCTTCAACATAGTAAGCCTTATATATATTTTAATGGGGTTGAAAATATCAGCATGTTGCAAACCCGGAAAGAGTCATTATTGTGATCTCAGCCTTAATGATAGTTTGGTCAGGTATAGAATTCTGTTCATAACTGCTGAATGGGTAACCAAAATGTGATATCTAGCAATAAAAAGAAATGAAGTACTGATAAATGCTACTGTATTGGCTGAACCTTGAAAACACACTGTGTGAAAGAAACCATTCACAAAGGACAACATTTTGTATGATTCTCTTATTGGAAATGCAAGGCAAAATAGGCTACTAGTTGCCTAGGGGTGAAGCTAGGGAATAATGGCTAAGGGTATGGATTATCTCTTTAAGCTGATGAAATGTTTTAAAATTGATTGTGGTGATAGGTGTGTAACTGTGTGAAAATGTTAAAAGCACTGAATTGTACTTTTAAATGGTTATGTGATATATAAATTGTATTTCAATATCACTGTTCAAAAAAAAAAAAATGACCCCCAGGCAGTCACTCTTTTCTAGGCATGTGCTTGTATTTAGCACTCTGGCTCCAAGATTCCTGGCTTCCTCCTTCTGCTTTTGAGGCCTCACTTTTGTTGTCCTGTTTGGAATCTCTTTCTCTCTCTTTAAAAAAAAAAAATTGAACCCAGCTTCTCATTTGACTCTCAGCTCTGCTCACTTGCTTAATTTTGGCAAGTCTGCAATCTTGGGTGAGAAACCCTTCTTCCTGCTCCAGCTCCCTACCCCTACCCCAGTGTCAAAGGCAGCCTTCCGCATGATCTTGCATAACAGATGGGGAATTCAGAGAGAAAGACTTGCAACTTACCTCCTTAGTGGACAAAGGAACCAAGATATTTGCCTTCACCACCACCATCCTCTGGAGAATACTGTGTTTTCCAAAGCAACTTTCCCACTCACTCCTGTACTTGCTTTTCACAGTGAACGGGGTGAGAATTATCAGCCTTGCATTACAGATGAGGAAACCAAGCTCAAAGAGCTGAACTAGTTTGCTCCCTGGCCACACATTGGATCACACAACACAGATCTTCTAATTGTAGCTTTATTATTCTTTCCACCCAACATGAAATTCTTTCAGGTGAATGCTTTACTCTAAATATATTTATCTCTTTCATCTCTGCTCTTCCTGCATATTTATTGAGCAGTTACTGCAGACAAATTGAGAAAAATTCCCAGTTCTACAGACTATTAGAGAATGTAGGCATGCCTACCTCCTTCTTGCTGTTGTTGAACTGCTCAGCTGTGTGTGACTCTTTGTGACCCTGTGGACTGCAGCGTGCCAGGCTTCCCTGTCTTTGCTCTAATAAACTCTCCACTCCACACGAGCTTCATGCCTACTATCCCCCACTACTTCCTACACATCTACCATGAATTTTGTCTCCTCTCCACTGGGTCAATGACAATCTAACCTTGAACACTCCTCCCTAAGATGACCCAGCTTCCTGATAATACAGAATCTCTAGGGACTTTTCTCTGGTTTCCTTCGGTGATATATATGGGTTTTAAAAGGAGGTACCCATGAACAGTGTGCGCATTTGGAAATGCTGTAAAAAAGGGGAAATACATTATCTTCTGAGTCCAAAAGGGCTCAGAACAGAGACGTGCAGATTCATCTTAAAGACACAGCCTGGCTCCTGGACTGCAGGTACCCTGATCAAATGTAATAAATTCTCTAAAGAAAGAAAGCATCATTAAGAGGGGATTGGTTGGCCATGGAGATTAGAATAAGGACAGTCCCTGAAGCAACTGTTAGTGCTGCCCACTCAAACACCATCTATGGGGAAGAGTGCCTAGCCAGGGTGCAGGACAGGAATGACTATTGGGGAACTGGTCCAATGAGTCACTCATATCTGCTGGGACCAAGCCTTCAACTCATGTACCTCCAATCCCTTGCTCTGAAGCCATGCTGACCAAGTAACCACCATCACTCTGCTGACAAAGTTCCATCCTGTCAAAGCTATGGTTTTTCCAGTAGTTATGTATGGATTTGAGAGCTGGACTGTAAAGAAGTCTGAGTGTCAAAGAAACTATTCTTTCCAACTGTGGTGCTGGAGAAGACTTGAGATTTCCTTGGACAAGTGAGGAGATCAAACCCGTCACTCCTGAAGGAAATCAACACTGAATATTCACTGGAAGGACTGATGCTGAATCTGAAGCTCCAATACTTTGGCCACCTGATGTCAAGAGCCAAGTCATTTGGAAAGACACTGATGCTGAGAAAGATTGAAGGCAGGAGGAGAAGGGAATGACAGAGGATGAGATGGTTGGATGGCATCACCAACTCCATGGACATGAGTTTGAGCAAACTCTGGGCATAGTGAAGGACAGGGAGGCCTGGCGTGCTGCAGCCTATGGGGTCACAAAGAATCAAACACGACCGCGTGACTGAACAACAACAATACACTGACTTCTCTTGCTTCTGGGCAACAACAGCTGCTTGAGCTGATGTGCACATTGGACCACTATAGAGTTCTGCTTCTCACTGGAAATTACTAAATGAACATGTATGTCAGCTTCTGTGAACTCAAGTCAAACCTGGGACCCTCCCAAGACTGAGGGTCTGACCCCTCGAGGCTGAAGTCAGGGCCCTGGGTCACTGTAAATCACTGCAAATCACGGAAAATGACACCCTGTGGAGCAGAGTGACACACCCACTTCCTTCAAATGCTTAAACTGAACAGCAGATGCTGGTTGGTTGATGTATTATCCTAGGGAGGAGACTTGGAGGAAAATCAGGTTTTACCTTTGCTTGCCAGAGCCTAGTTCAGTTCAGTTCAGTTCAGTCGCTCAGTCGTGTCTGACTCTTTGCAACCCCATGAACCGCAGCATGCCAGACCTCCCTGTCCATCACCAACTCCCGGAGTTTACTCAAACTCATGCCCATTGAGTTGGTGATGCCATCCAGCCATCTCATCCTCTGTCGTCCCCTTCCCCTCCTGCCCCCAATCCCTCCCAGCATCAGGGTCTTTTCCAATGAGTCAACTCTTGGCATCAGATGGCCAAAGTACTGGCGTTTCAGCTTCAGCCTCAGTCCTTCCAATGAACACCCAGGACTGATCTCCTTTAGGATGGACTGGTTGGATCTACTTGCAGTCCAAGGGACTCTCAAGAGTCTTCTCCAACACCATAGTTCAAAAGCATCAATTTTTCGGCACTCAGCTTTCTTCACAGTCCAACTCTCACATCCATGCATGACCACTGGAAAAACCATAGCCTTGACCAGACGGACCTTTGTCAGCAAAGTAATGTCTCTGCTTTTTAATATGCTATCTAGGTTGGTCATAACTTTCCTTCCAAGGAGTAAGCGTCTTTTAATTTCATGGCTGCAGTCACCATCTGCAGTGATTTTGGAGCCAAAAAAAATGAAGTCTGACACTGTTTCCACTGTCTCCCCATCTATTTCCCATGGGGTGATGGGACCAGATGCCATGATCTTAGTTTTCTGAATGTTAAGCTTTAAGTCAACTTTTTCACTCTCCTCATTCACTTTCATCAAGAGGCTTTTTAGTTCCTCTTCACTCTCTGCCATAAGGGGGTGGTGCCAGAGCCTAAGCACCCTGTAATTTTAGCTGACATTGTTGTTGCCACTGTTTCATAAAACAGAATGTCCAAGGCCATGACATTTGACAATGGAAACCTAAGAAGGACGATCATTTGAACAAATGTTTAGTCACAATCATTATTTGGTGGAAAATGTCTTTGCTCAGTATATGATGTTATTTTCTATAACTTCTGTTGTTTATGTTCTGTTTTTTTTTTTTTTTTTTGGCCACAAGACATGCGGGAACATAGCTCCCAAATGAGGGATGGAACCAGTACTCCCTGCATTGGAAGGTGATGTCTTAACTACTGGACTGCCAGGGATGTTCCTGATGTCATTTTCAAAAGCCAGTCTTACTCATCTATTTTAATTCTTAAAAAAAAAATTATTTGTTTATCTGGCTGCACTGGGTCTTCCTTTCTGCTCAAGGGCTTTCTCTAGTTGTGGTGAGTGGGGGCTACTTTGTAGTTGAAGTGGCTTCTCTTGTTGCGGAGCACATGCTCCAGAGTGTGGGCTCAATAATCGTGATGCATGGGCTTGGTTGCCATCAGGCATGTGGGATCTTTCCAGACAAGGGATTGAACCTATATCCCCTGCATTGGCAGGCAGATTCTCAACCACTGGACTACCAGGGAAGTCCTACTGAATCCAGCTCCAGGTCTGCAACTTCCACAAGAAGCTGTCTGCCGAGATGGAGCTGTCCACTGAAGTCCTCTGAAGTTTCACTGTTATATGGCTTAACTGTGTAGGGGCAGGATAAAGGTGTTCTGTTTTTATGTGAGGGTTTTTGTCACTATTTATATAAGTTTTATGACTTACGTGAACTTGTATGTTTTATAGAAGTTCATTGAAATTGTGAAGCCTCATTTATTGGAAGAAGAAATATCTACCTGAGTCCATGGAGACTGCTGTAGGTCACCTTGAACAATAAATTGGCCTTTTGAGGAGAGGCCTCTATGCAAATGCAGAAAGCTATATATACACTTGTGGCTAGAGGTTAATGATAGCTAATGAGTTACTTACATTAAGACCTCTTCTCAGAATCATACAAGGGTATCTGTTTTTAGGCACAAAATTGGAATGAACTGTGACGATTAAAGAAAGTTCAGAATTGTCTACACTATATCATGTGTTCTAGGAGGGAAAAATTAGGATCAGGTTGAGTTAAATTAGCTTAATTCTGTTATCCAGACTATGTTCATTGGTAGACTCTTCCTTCCAATTGTAGACTAATTGAATATAAATCCCATTAAAAGGCATTGGATTCATTTTTTATTTGAATGAAAGGAGCTCAATTTCCTACAAATCTGACTGCAGAGAATACCTAATACACCACTCAAAATACTCAGAATTTGCAATTGAAATCCCAGAGGATACCAAGTCTCAGGTAACAGGTACAGGCGCCCATGTGCATGCGTGTGCGTGCACACACACAGACAGACTCATACTCACATAATGAGTTAAAATTGTAAGGATTTACATTATGAAATAAATTAGTTGTTAGGCTCTTGCTATTTCCTTATTATCAATTACAAACCCTCTGAATAGGAAAGTCTAATTTAAGAGCTTCCTTCTTTCCTCCTAGCTAATGGCTTAAACTAATGAAGGATGCACTAAGGAAATACAGTGTAAGGCATGATTGTTAGACTTCAAACAACTGAAAGACCCATAAAAGGGAGGAGTAAAAAAACATATTCTAGGTCTTAGAGGGGTGAGATGTAAGGATTGGGAGGGAGGCTCAGAAGCGAGGGGATATATGTGTAGTTATGACTGGTTTGTGTTGAATGGCAGGAAACAACACAATATTGTTAAGCAATTATCCTCAAATTAAAAATAAATTAAAAGACATATTCTAACATTATCTAACTGATAGGATATTGATGTGGATTTAAAAAATACAACAAAATAGTGAATATAACAACAACAAGCAGACTCATAGATAGAACAAACTAGTGGTTACCAGCTGGGGTGGGGGAGTGGGAGGTACCAACTACTGGGTGTAAGATAGGCTCAAGGATATATTGTACAACACAGAGAATATAGCCACACTCAAAATTACAATTTATAATAATTGTAAATAGAATGTAACCTTTGAAAGTTGCGTAAAAAACTAAAAAAACCCAATATAAAAGTCAAAAGATTGAAGTTTTCACTGGGAGAATATCTGAAGAGGTAAAATCTTAGTATAAATATTGGTAAACTTAAAATTCACTTTGACATCAAATCCTAATGGGTAACGCTATCACTTGCCACTCCGTGTCATTTAACTTTCTTTTTTAATCTAAGATTTATGTTATAACAAAAGAAAAAAATAAATATTGTTCCTTCATTCACCCATGAAGCCTAAAGCTGTGTCTCTTCTTTGAACGTTTGTCACAGAAATGTCTGAGTCAGACATGCAATTATCTAATGCTCTTTCCATCTAAATTCCTCCTAGTTCCCTTCCACTCAAACAGATGAAAGAGTTTCTATCTACATTGCTTACTGGGACCGCACAGTCCTGTTCTTTGCTTTGCTTCTGGGTGAGTCATGCAAACCAAGATACTTGGGACGAAGAATCTCTAAATATCACAGACAACAACTGAGTATAGTTGCAGAATCCAGCTTGGCAGGATAATGCGTAAGTCTGGACTGTTTCACCCACTGTCTTGGTGCTAATCCATGGGGAAACTAGACTTCTAACCTGAGAGTTGAGGAACAACTTCTGGGCCAAGTCCACAGTGCTCCTCCGAACCATCCTGACCCCTATACCATTTGTCCCATACTTGGTAGGTCTTGAACTCCTAGGTCATCAGGATTTCTCCAGCCTGAACCTTCACTTCCATTACTTCTTGGCCCTCTTGGTCTTGTCCTCTGACGTCTCTGCCCTCCCTGCTCCTCTTTATCTCAGCCTTCACAAATAAGATCTTGGGAACCATGCTACCTGTTAAGATTGGGGGGAAAGAGGCTAGCCTGTTTTGGGCTCAGAAATACTAGACAGATGTTTCCTTCTTTCTTGCTTCCTCCCCAGGAGAGGAGGAGGGAGTTTTGAAATTTTATTTGGACAAGTGAAAATAGTATGAAAGTTAGTGAGGATTTGGGGGTGAACTCTTGGAGACTTCTTCTAATTAATTAATGACGGTGCCGGGTTGCTGCACAGGCTTTCTCTGGTTGCAGAGAGTGGAGGCTACTCTCTAGGGGCTGTGCTTGGGGTTCTTCTTGGGGTGGCTTCTCTCCTTGCAGAGCACAGGCTCTAGGCACATGGGCTCAGTAGCTGTGGCACACAGGCTTAGCTGCCCTGCAGCATGAAGGATCTTCCTGGACCAGGGGTCAAACCCATGTCCCCTGCATTGGCAGGCAGACTCTTACCACTGGACCACAAGGGAAGTCTCTTTGGAAACTTGGCAGAAGATCATGGGAGATTGCTATTGGATGGGAGGTCTGGGGCAGTGTCTCTGGTACAAAGAAGCCAAGAACAGGCTCCTTAGGTCCTGGGCTCCAGAAACAAAGAGAGCTTCTTGATTTCCTTCCTAGAGTTTTCATCCACATCCCAAACCTGGATAAGGGGAAAGAATCCTAGGAAAAGCCTGGTCCCGGATCTTCCTGTGGGTTTTATTTTTCAGGATCGTGAGCAACTACCTGTAGTGTTAGAGAGAAAGAAATCCTAAGGTGTGTAGAAGAGGAAAAAATTTTTCTCCACCCCTTGGGGTCGCTGGCTGAGACTTAAAATTAAACTAATGAATGCAGGTTAACAGGGAAATGCATATACATTTATTGATATAAGTTTTATAGGATGTGGACTCTTTTATAAGAAAATAAAGACCCAAAGAGACAGCCAGACCTCTATTTTATGGTAGGTTTTGATGAAGAGTGGGCAGCCGTGTACGTAAGATTGATGAAGGAACATGAGGTAATGATAGTAAACTGAGGGGAATCTTAGCAAGGCAGACTTGTTAGGATTCTTCCTAGCATCCCTTCGTCTTTGGAGATTAGGAGGCTCCTTTTTTTCCAGACATAAGGAAAGCACTTCTCATGTGAGGGTTTTATGACTTGTTTCAGGGAAGAAGGGTAACAAGGGTGGGAGTGGGGTGGGGGGACAAGGTCAGGGTGACCTTCTTGCTTCTGCCATTTTCTCAAACTCCTTCAGATTAAAATATTAACAAAAATGCCAAGATACCATATTTTGGGGTAGTGTGTGCTGAACCCCAGCAGGAGTAATAACTTCCACTGCCCAGGGGTCTGTATAATTGTCAACTGTGTCTCTAAATCTCCTCACCTTTACCTGGCTCCCAATGGAGTGATCTTCCAAATGAAGTTCCATCAGGTGTTCATTGCCCAGCATTGTCCTAAACCACTGTCACCTCTCAAATGCCTGTGTCATGCCTACAATGTCAGCCAAGTCTCTTTGTTACCCATCCGGCATGCCACCTGCCCTACGAGTCCAGAACTTTGTAAGAACCATTTCTATCCCTCTTTAGCCACAGACAGAAGAAAAGTTGATATCAGATATGGTATTCGTGAAGCCAACCCCAGCTGTTTGCAAACTCCCTTAACTCCTGACCTCCTGAGGGGAGTTCACTTTGGACTTCTCACTTTTATTCAGTGTGGAGCTTCCCTTGTGGCTCAGATGGTAAAGAATCTGCCTGCAATGCAGGAGAGCTGGGTTTGATCCCTGGGTCGGGAAGATCCCCTGGAGAAGGGAATGGCTAGCCACACCACTATTCTTGCCTGGAAAATTCCATGGACAGAGGAGCCTGGTGGGCTACAGTCCATGGGGCCAGAGTCAGACATGACTGAGCGACCAACACTTCACTTTTTCAAGAGGGGCCACAGGGGCTTCTGGGGAGTACTCTGTCAGCAGACCCCAAAGTCCCCTGCCACCACGGGCAAGGAAGGCTGCAGGGTGGGGCCTGTTACTTCACTCCAGTTGTTCTCACTGAGCCTTGGCCGTTACAGACTCCCCTAGGGGGAAATGCCTTCTGATCATACATATGCAGGAAGCTTGAGCTCAAGTTTGCAGGGCCCATTCTGCACCCCTGAAGTTGTCAGAGCAACATATGTGAGTCATGACAGCTCCTCAGCCAGTCTGCACTTCACTAGACAGAGAAATTACTTTTACTTTAACAGCATTTATGGTTCAGTTCGTTTCAATGTATGTGTAACTGCTGAGCCGCTGCAGAACTAATAGATACCGCGTAACAACGTGCAAGCTCCCAAAGGGTTTACTAGAAAAGTGCTTACAGACTCTTGAACTCCTCTCCAGCATTAAGAGCATGTAAAGGGTTGAAACTAACATCATGGCATCCTGTCCCATCACTTCATGGCAAATAGATGGGGAAACAGTGGAAACAGTGGCCGACTTTATTTTGGGGGGCTCTAAAATCACTGCAGATGGTGATTGCAGTCCTGAAATTAAAAGACACTTACTCCTTGGAAGGAAAGTTATGACCAACCTAGACAGTATATTAAAAAGCAGAGACATTACTTTGTCAACAAAGGTCTGTCTAGTCAAGGCCATGGTTTTTCCAGTGGTCATGTACAGATGTGAGAGTTGGACTATACAGAAAGCTGAGTGCCGAAAAATTGATGCTTTTGAACTATGGTGTTGGAGAAGACTCTTGAGAGTCCCTTGGACTGCAAGGAGACCGAACCAGTCCATCCTAAAGGAGATCAGTCCTGGGTGTTCATTGGAAGGACTGATGTTGAAGCTGAAACTCCAATACTTTGGCCACCTGATGTGAAGAGGTGACTCATTTGAAAAGACCCTGATGCTGGGAAAGATTGAGAGCAGGAGGAGAAGGGGATGACAGAGGATGAGATGGTTGATTGGTATCACCGACTCAATGGACATGAGTTTGGGTAAACTCCTGGAGTTGGTGATGAACAGGGAGGTCTGGCATGCTGTGGTTCACAGGGTCTCAAAGAGTTGGACATGACTGGGTGACTGAACTGAACTGAATTGAAAGGGTTGAAGGGAGCAGAGACAGAGAGCTGGGGAGTGGATGTTTGGAAATCCTCTTTAGGTTCATCGGGTATTTGATCCAAGCTAAGGGGTAAGGATTGCTTCCATGTCAAGTCCAGTGCAAGGGGCCTCAGGAGAGTTACACAGGGGTCTTTACAGTTGGGTCACAGCGATCTGGGGTCAACTCTGGCCTGAGAAATGAATCTCATTGCTGAGAGGTAGGCTAGCCAACAGCTTTGTTGGTATGCAAAAGGGGGTCAGGTTGGGATTGGATGTCACTCACAGACCCTGGCAGGCTAAGAACACACATTACCTGTGTACCAAGTGTAGGTCACAACACTAGAGAGAGCTGGCATGGGTCTACTTTGGTCCTATCCCAGAGATCCACTGAGGGTCAAACAGAGCTGAGAGGAGATGAGGGTCTGGTTGCATTCCTAGGGCCAATGAATACCTTAGGTCAAGTACCAGTGGAAATGAGTTGAATTCACCCAGGGCAAGATAACTGCATGTTGAATAATCTATGCTTTCTTTTGAGGGGGAGCAAAGCTCTCTGAAGAATGCACAAAATATTCATGAAAGGAAGCATTGACTTTAAACCCCTGCCAGACTCAAAAGCTTGGAGCCAGCAGATAACAGAGCCAGTCAGCTCAGAACTCTCCTGTGACCCTCAGACCCTGCAGAGATCAGAAACCCTGGTGGGCTATGTGGAGGAGGCAGAAACCAGCAAGGCAGGAGCAAAGAAAAGACAAGAACCGTCTTCCCCCAAATTGAGACTTTCTGTTGTCATCAGATCCTGGGCCGCCACCTGCCCAAGGGAACAATTCAACTTTAGATTACATTGTAGTTTTGCATTGTATATCAGTTTACATATGTTAAATACTGAATTTGAGACTGGGTTTGTGACTTGAGAGGTAGACAAAGAAGTTATAGGACCTGCCTGACTTTTTCTTAACACGAGCACAGACAGAACTAGTGCCACCAGAGAAATCTATAGAGACATGGCAAGCAAAGATGACCACAATCTAGAAGTCCCTTGTTTTCAATGTGCCAGTAACATATGAAGTGCCTTGCTTCATACAGTCAGCATACATTTAATGAGGTACACCTGGCAATGGGGTGACAAAGATGGAAGAGCCAGGGTCCTTGACCCCGAGGAGCTCAGTCCTGTCAGTGGAGTGGACATCACCTCTACAGTGAGATTTAGAGACTTGAGTCATCTCCAACTGTATTGCATTTACTAGGGTTACACACATAGCCTGGGAAGGCTGAATCAAACAGGGAACCCAAGGAGGCTCACTCTCTCCAAAGCTCTAGTCCACGGCACCCTAACTCAGGAAGGACCCATCTCAGGATATGGATTTTGCCATTATTTCCATCCTTATCTCCATCATGCTTAAAAGGTGCTTGCTCCTTGGAAGAAAAGCTATGACAAACATAGACAGTGTATTAAAAAGCAGGGACCTTACTTGCCAACAAAGGTCCATATAGTCAAAGATACGGTTTTTCCAGCAGTCATGTATCGACATGAGAGTTGGACTATAAAGAAAACTAAGTGCCAAAGAATTGATGCTTTTGAACTGTGGTGTTGGAGAAGACTCTTGAGAGTCCCTTGGACTGCAAGAAGATCAAACCAGCCAATCTTAAAGGAAATCAACCCTGAATATTCATTAGAAGGACTGATGCTGAAGCTGAAGCACCAATACTTAGGCCTCCTGATGAGACGCGCCAACTCATTGGAAAAGACTCTAATGCTGGGAGAGATCGAAGGCAGGAGGAGAAGGGGATGACAAAGGATGAGATGGTTGGATGGCATCACTGACTCAATGGACATGAGTTTGAGCAAGTTTTGAGAGATGGTGAAAGACAGGGAAGCCTGACATGCTGCAGTCCATGGGGTCACAAAGAGTTGGACAAGACTGCGTGACGGAACAACAAGAACAAAGCATTATCTCCATCCTAGTAGGTAATAGTTTTATCCCCTGTAGTTTTTATTTGTGTGTCCTGATGACTAATGATGTTAAACTTTTTTTTTTGGTGTGCTTTTTGGTCACTGGTTTATCTTCTTTTTTGAAGTATTTGCTAGCTGATAATATTTTAAACTGAAAATTATGCTTTGAACAATATTCTCAAGATTGTTGATCACAGAAAATAAGACAACTGAGAGTTTTCTTTTAGTTTTTGTGATTTATTTATTTTTGCTGTGCTGCATGGCATGTGGGATCTTAGTTCCCTGACCAGGGATCAAACCCATGCCTCCTGCAGTGGAAGCAGGGAGTCTTAACCACTGGACCACCGGGGAAGTCCTTGGGCTGCTTTTAAAGACCCAACTTTACAGTGCTGGTAATAGCACTACTTCATCATTTCAGGTTCCACTGGTTACCCCTGATGGTCCCTTCTATATGTCTACATTGAATTGGCTCACTTACTAATGAGATAATTTTTTATCAGTTTCACAGGTGGATTGCATACCTGTTCCCTTCAAATGGGAAATTTTGCACAAGATGGAAGCTCTATGACCTGTTTGAACAAATCTGCTTAACGTTCAATGATTCTATAACCAGATTTTATTTTATTTTTATCTTTAGGGAGGATGAATATAGATGGGATGGAAGGAATTGAGGAAGGCAGGAAATGGTTAGAAAAACATCTCCTCAGTTTGAAATTGTCATTTTATGCTCAGGGGGCCTCCTGTTAGTTCTTGGCACTGATTTTGCTGTAGGCTTGGGTGAAATTGCACTTCACTAGGCTCTAGAGAAAACTAAACAGATGAGGGATCGAGGTTAGCTGAGAACTGGGACATGTGTGTTCAACTCAGCTGCCTGCCAGTGAACACATGCCAAGCTGGGTCCCTGAAGAGTCTGGAGTAGGGAGCAGGAAAATTGAGAAACTATTAGGAAAATACAAGCAGCAAGATAGAAAAAAATGGAGGGGCTTACCAAGAAGACTTATTAAGGGAGGAGAGTGTGAGCCATGCAAATAATAGGAACTTGACAGTGTGGCCGAAGTAGGGCAAAACTGTTTTGCTAATGATGGATAGCCAGCCGAGGGTTGGCAAGATTATGTATTCCAAACAGTTACAGAGGGACATCACAGGAGGGAGAAGAATGTTTATTACAATTTCATGTGACTAAATCTAGGGCTAAGAAAATTAAGCATAAGAAAATGTAAAAGTAGTATCGGGGGAGGAAGAAAAGAACTTTCCACCCTGGTTTGGCTCTGGGCTGAACTTCCAAGAGCACAGTGGCCACGGCTCTGGAATTCAATAGTCCAGGAGTTATACAACTTCTCCTTGGGCCACTGGCGAGTGGACGGTTTTGGACCTTTGCCCTGGGCTGTCCCTGGTGACTGAACAGGTCTAGTGGATCTCTAGTGTTTTGGGCCAGCCCAGCACTCAGAGCTTCCTTCAGTAAAACTGTTTGTGTTTGTGGGGCTGCAAATCACATCTCCTCACTTCCACCTCAAGCGGGGTGCTTGTGTGTGACCCTACTTCTAGATGAGAGTTAGACTCCTGGTCACACTTACAGTAAGCTATTTGTCAGGAGGTATCCTTAGGGCTTCAAGTATATTAGTTCATTTAATCCTCAGAACAACTCCATGAAGAAGGTACATTTTACAGATGAACAAACAGCGGGCAAGAGGCTTCAGTGACTCACTCAGGATCACAGAGGTAGGAAGAGACACAGTCAGGTTTGAACTTGGGCCGTCTGGCTCTTGTTGGCTGCAGGACAGAAAGAGAGAGAGAAGCTGTTTTAGCTTTTCCAGCCTCTAAAGTAGGAACAGGCAAGAAAAGAAGGGGTTGGGAGATATTGAATGAGTCACCTATAATGCCTGCCAAATCTGGTCACTGTTCTCTGTGATTAACTGCTTCCTCCTGCCTGTCGTGGGTTTGTGCGTGACTCAAACTGTTCTCCAATGTCAGACTCAGTGCTTCACGAACCTTCATCTTTTAGAAGACTTGCAATTTCATTTTGCAATTGATTTCTTTGTAGTCTTCCTAGTCACAGATGTCACTGAAAATGGCAGATCCTTCTACAGTTTCTGACAGCTGTCGAGAGTCTGACCTCGAGTCTTTGACTGATGGCTGATATGGATACTAGTGTGTTTGGAGAGGGATGCTTGAGTGAGGGGTAATTTAAAGAAAAGGGCAGTGAAAGAGGGCTTTTTTTTTTTAAATTGTAAGATATTTGCTATCCTACATAACCTGGTATCCCATGTTCTTGTATAAAAGTACTAGGATAATGAGAACTCCTTGAATATAGCACAAGGTGACATAACCCTGAGCTTTCCAGGTGGTGCTAGTGGTAAAGAACCCGCCTGCCAATGCAAGTGAGTTTGGTCGGGAAGATCCCTGGAGAAGGATATGGAAACCCACTCCAATATTCTTGCCTGGGAAACGCCATGGATTAAGAAGTCTGGCAGACTGCAGTCCATGGAGTTGCAGAGAGTCGGACACAACTGAAGTGACTTAGCACGTGTGCACACAACCTAAAGCTTGATGTCCTCATCTGCCTTCAGGAGGTTATTCAAAGAGTGTAGGTAAAACTATCAGTGATGACAAGAAAAATCTGTATGTCTACGGCCCGCTGAGATCTCAGGCTCATGCTTTCCTCTGCGTTCCGTTTCTGCTTTGTCCAGGCTGGGGCTAATGTTCATCACAGTCCTCCGGTGTCTGCCTTGGATTTCGCTGTTCCCAACCCACCGCTGCCATGCCACAGAGCCTGACTGCTATTGCAGCCCCAACTTTTGACTTCCCTGGGGACCCTCTGCCTTTTGATGTTGACAGGGGGTGTCTGTTGACCTGCTTGTGGTGCCTCTCTAGTGAAGAAGCTCTCCTCCACTAATAATGTTTCACAACTCTTATAAAATCCTGAAATAGTGACCTTACTGCCTTGGCCTCCTGCAACTCCCTGAAGATTCTGAAACAATTTCTATCTGGGTTGATTTGGAAGAAATTTGGGTGGGGTGGGGTCAGACAGCATCTTACTCTCTATTTAAAGATAATTAAAATTAAAATCACACCACACGCGCCACACGTACACATGCACATACACGTAAGTATGTGTGTTATGATTGGTGTGTACAGCATTATTTTAATTTTAATTATCATTTACATATGTATATATGCTTTATATATTATATATACATATTTATATTGTGTATATATATTATAAACATATATATATACATTGTTAATGTACATATATATGTTAAAGGGCTTCTCTGGTGGCTCAGTGGTAAAGAATCTGCCTGCAGTGCAGGAGATGCAGGAGACGTGGGTTCGATCCCTGGGTGGGGAAGATCCCCTGGAGGTGGGGATGGCAACCCACTCCAGTATTCTTGCCTAGAAAACCCCATGGACAGAGGAGCCTGCTGGGCTATGGTCCATGGGGTCTCAAAGAGTTGGACATGACTGAAGCGACTGAGCGTGCACGCACGTATATATGTTAAAGATTTTATTTTACTCATTAATCAATGAAGGAACCAGGTAGGCATTGTAATTCAAAGAAGAGACATATTTATAGATCAGAAATATTGAAATGAACGTGTAAATGGAAGCAAACTGATTTTTCCACAGGGGATAGGGAAATCAATTGGACCTCTACCAGACAGAATTTGCACATCTATGTAAATCATCTTGCATTACTATCAATTACTTACAACTGGAAAGGTTGTAAAATAGCTCAAAGGCAATGAAAGATTAGAATCAGATAACCCAGGGGCTGTCCTCTAGACAATGTCTAGCTTTCCAGTAAAGCACGGTTCTTTTTCTACAACTTCCAACTTAAGCACCATTTATATTGGGATAGCCTTAAATGCCAGGGTTTCTGGGATTAATATTGGCGCCAACACTTCTTTTTCCCTTCTTTTGTTTCTCTCACAGTCATTTGGTCCTTCTGTAAACAGGGCTCCTGGAGACCTGCCATGGCTGCCAGGGTTCCAAGGAATGCAGAGGTTAAGCTCATCTGGGCCCCTTCCCTTGCCGTAATGACAAATGCTTCATTTCTCTTGCCGTAATGGGCAGGGGTTGAGTGGTGGTGCAGTGGATGTTGAAGCTTGAAGACTGGTGGGGAGAAGCTGCAGCAAAGACAGGATAGGATCAGGTTGCAAACCGTCTTCTGAGCCACACTAAGGATTTCAATCTTGACCTCAAAGGCAATGGAGAACAACCGCAGTCTTCCGAAACGGTCAGTGAAGTGATCAGGGCTGGACTTCCTTAGATAACTGGAGAGGGCATGAAAGACACCCCACAGTAAGGAAACTGAAGATGTTTCAGGAGGTAGCAGAGGGAAGGTGAAATGGAGAGATGGCACGACTTGGCTTGTGGAATTGTCTTGAATAAATGACTTTTAGAGGAATTTCTACGCGTCACAAAGATACGCCTCTCACTCTTCTCTTTAAAATCTCTTCAGCTGTGTCCTGCTATCCCTTCCTGCCTCCTTGGGGCTTTGCTTTTTTACAACAACCTCTAAACTAGGAGAACATTCAGCCACCAACCTCTGTCAGCACTGACTCACTCATGTTTCCAGTGCTTAGCTGCTTGGAAGCATCCATAAGGAGGGCACAGCAGTGATGCCGGCATCTGACGGAGGCCTTGGGGAGGGGTTGACTGAATGGCCAAGGCTTACCCAGCTGCCTGGCCCACGTTGGAAGCCAGGTGTCTGGGGCTGTGCCTGCCCTTGCTGGGAACCACACCATCTCCCTTCCATTCTGGCCCCAAACCTCCTCTTCTATTAACAGAAAAATGTTACATGGGAGAGTCGTTTTTTCTCTCAATTCTAAAATTCTGGGCAGCTTTTCTAATTTTACTTGCAATTCCACAGAGGCATTTAGCAGGTTTGTAGGTTGCATCCTAGCTTACTTATTTTAGAAAATGAAGTTTTATATTTACGCTCAAGCTGGTCATCTGTTTTTTTTCAGAAAGTGCTGTCTCCCAAGATGCAGACTCTGAAATGACTCTCGGGATCTTAAATGAGATGAAGGTGGAGAAGAGACTAAAACAGGAATAGTGGTTCTTTTTTGGTCATTTGGCCAAGTAGTAAGACAGAAATTGATTATAAGTAATAGTGACTTTTAACTCAGTGAGCTGGCTTTTCCCTTATGTTTTTGTTCAGTCACTAGGTCGTGTCCAACTATGTGATCCCATGGACTGAAGCACTCGAGGCTTCCCAGACCTTCACTCTCTCCCGGAGCTTACTCATACTCATGTCTATTGAGTCAGTGATGCTATCCAACCATTTTTCATCCTCTGTTATCCCCTTCTCCTCCTGCCTTTAATCTTTCCCAGCATCAGGGTCTTTTCCAATGAGTCAGCTCTTCACATTAGGTGTCTGAAGTATTCTCTTATAATCAAGATAAAACTCAAGTTGAAGATGACTGGAGATAGGACAAATTTTAATTTGCAGAAGGGCCTTTTCAGCCATCACACAGATAACAGGTGGTTTCCCACCTAGTTCTCTTATTTATCTAGCTGTTGATGATATTAACCGAAATTAGAGATCCTCAGAAAGCCTCAAAAAAATGGCCTTTTAAAAAGTACATTTTATTGAGTGGGAGCGTCTTATACTCTTTCATATTCTCTGGGTTCCTGTTGAAACTTTTATAGTTAACTGATGTGATAAGATAATGATACTAACTCCAATGGTTTTCGTGTTTCCTTTGGCCTTGTTTTGCTAGGAGAATTTTATTCTTCCACAGTGTGTGAATAAAAGAATAAAAGTTTGGGCATCTGGGAAGACAGCCAAGAAACATCACCCAGAGAAAAACAAAAACCATGGGAATAAAAAGGATGACATTAACTAACTTCTGAGGAAATAGCACATTTAAATGATGATGGGTAAGTGAGAAGCATTAGACCAGAGCAAGATTCCTCAAAGTGAATTGTAAAGAGAAGCCTACTAGAAAGAGTTCCATGACTGAATACTCTCTGCAGATACTGAACTAAATCACGTTGAAGCACATATCATAGCACTTCTCGAACCATTAATATGTTAAAGTACATGATGTACTTCTAAGAGAAGCTATGATGTGTGGTATTTTCCAGATGTGTTTTATCACAGAATTGTTTTTTTTTTTTTGGTAAAGAAATCTACTTTGGCAAACTCCATGCTTTACAGTATTGTTTACAATAGCCAGGACATTGAAGCAACCTAAATGTCCATCAACAGAAGAATGGATGAAGATGTGGTACATATATACAATATATGCAATGGAATATTACTCAACCATTAAAAGAAATGAAATTGAGTCATCTGTAGACATGTGGATGGACTTGGAGACTGTCACAAAGATTAACATGTCTTTTTAATTTCAACAAGGGATTCTAATTATCTGCTTATATATAGTTCTACAAAAAGATTTATTTCTATAAATAAGTTTATAAAAATTAATTTGCACAAATGAATTACAACACATCTCAGTATATGCTGTAATCACAGAGGAAAAGAGAAGAAACTGGGGAGTAGGAAGAATTTTTCTCGGGCTCACTAGGCATTTCTCTATAGTTGAGGATGCTATTTGCCAGGGCTGCCATGACGATGTATCATACACTGGGTGACTTAAACAGCAGAAATTTGTTTTCTCATAGTTTTGGAAACTGCAAGTCCAAAGTCAAGGTATTAGCAGAATTGGCTTCTTCTGACACCTCTCTCCTTGGCTTGCAGGTGACTTCACTCTCCCTGTGTCTTCCTGTGGCCTTCCTTCTGCGCTTGTCTGTGTCCTTTTCTCCTCTTCTCATAAGGACATACTTGTGCTGGAAAAGAGTAGCTGTGATGACTTCATTTTACCTTAATTATCTCTTTAAAACCTCATCTTCAAATACAGTCACCTGCTGGGGTTAGGACTTCAACATGTGAATTTTGAGAGGACACAATTCAGTTCCTAACGGCGTGTGCAGGCATGCATGCTAATTCGCTTCAGTCCACCTCTGTGTGACCCTAAGGACTGAGCCCCACCAGGCTCCTCCGTCCATGGGGCTTCTCCAGGCAAGAGGACTGGGGTGGGTTGCACGCCCTCCTCCAGGGGATCTTCCTGACCAAGGGATCGAAACTGCATCTCTTATGTCTCTTGCACTGGCAGGCAGGTTCTTTACCACTAGTGCCACCTAGGAAGCCCTCCGTTGCTAACAGTGGGGTGCAAACATAAATTACCAAGAGCTCACTACATATTCTATCAAGACCATAACATTCTTTGCACTCTATCCCAGTCATTCTTGAGCAGTCTTCTGAACCTAAGATGGTTTCCCCAAGAATGTTCCGACTGGAAGAAACCAGCCTCACAGCCAGACATAGTCTCTTTAACCATCATATTTCCCCAGAAACTTAATACACATAAGCTTGCTGGTTTGTGAGCTAGTCTCTTGAAAGTTTGGCTGAGGTGCCTCAGTTTCCCTGGCCCTGATCACACCTAACTGGATGGATAAAATATGGTTTTTAAACTAACAAAGCAATGGATGAGATACTGCCCTGTGATGCCGCTACCTCTGGGGGCAGGGAGTGGGGAAGCAAGAGAAGGGAATAGTCACCAGCTGAAAGTCAGCTATGCAGCAGGACTCTATATAACGGCTTACATGGCCTGAACGGCATTGGACACTTTACATCATTTTATGATCTCATGTATTGCTTGTAACATCTATTTGAGATAAAAGTACTGTTATTCCATCTAGATTTTAGATGAAGAAACAGAATTCTAAAGAAGATATTTACTACAGTCATACAAATAGGGAATAATTTGAAGCTTCATGTGCTCTTACTATAATCCCACATACAGTTTGTATGCTCTCACTTGATTTAATAAGGGAACATAAACTCTTTTTCTACCTTCTTAGGTTCTGTACCTAGGGCCTGTGATTTAAACCAACAAGAAATAGAATAATGGAAGAAGAGACAGATTTTATTAGTTTTTTACATGCATGGGATGCTTCCCAGATGGTGTTAACGGTAAAGAATCCACCAGCCAATGCAGGAGATGCCACTGATGTGGGTTTGATCCTTGGGTTGAGACGACTCCCCTGGAGTAGGAAATGGCAACTCACTTCAGTATTCTTGCTTGAGAAATCCCATGGACGGAGAGGCCTAGTGGCCTCCAGTCCATCGGTCAGAAAAGAGTCGGACAGGACTTAGCGACTAAACAGCTACATGCATGAGGGCTTCACAGAAAAGAAGTGAAAACCCAAAGACATGCTTAGATTTGAGGGCTTATATATCATTTTAACAGAGTGATGAATTGTGAAGAGGTGATTAGATAAACAAAAGAGGGCTGGGGCTCCTTGGTGGGGGTGGTGAGGTGGTAAATTGTGGGAAGTTAACTAGCAAATGGACAATAGATAAGGGTTTTTTAGTAAGATTTGTTATGCTGACTCTGACCCTCTCCAGTGATTAAGCTAGTTCTCTTCCTAGTTTTGGGGTGAGGAACATCCTTAAAAATGGAAATGTGTATCAATCACCTTTACAAAAGGAAATTTATGCCCTGACTTTAGGCAGAAAGGGAGAGGGCAGAGAGCTCTTTCTCTGTCTGTCTGCTGTTTCTTAATTGCCTTTAGCATAAAATAATCAGAATAACACTATGCCAAAGAGCTGTGTTTGGGGATGACGTATTTGGATCCCCTTCAGATTCTACAACACTTAGAGTTGAGGTAAATGAAAGCAAGAAGCATCCAGGGTTACAAAGCTGATGAGATGAAACTAGATTATAAACTGATCTCTCTGACTTCAAACCCACTAGCGTATGGACCACATAAATAGAATTTTTAAAAATAAACTTTTAATTTTAGAACAGCTCTAGATTCACAGAAAAACTACAAAGATGATACAGAGAGTTCTTAACTGCGTCCCTGTTATGAACATTTCACATCAGTATGGTACAGCTGTGACAAATAATGAAACAATAATGATACATTATTATTAACTAAAGTGCCACACTTTATTCAGATTTCCTTAGTTGTTAGCACATGCCTTTTTTCCTCTTCAGTGATCTCACCCAGGATGCCAGGTTACAGATAGTTGTCATGTCTCTTTGGGCTCCTCTTGGCTGTGACACTTTCTCAAACTTTTCTTGTATTTGATGGCCTTGGCAGTTTTGAGCACGGGTCAGGTATTTTAATAGAATACCTCTCAACTGGGATTTGGTTGATGTTTTTCTGTTGACTAGACTGGGATTATGTGTTTTGGGAATAGACCACAGAGGTAACATAGCATAATTTTCATCACATCATAGCAAGGGTCCCCACCATCAACATGACATTACTGTTGATGCTGACCTTGATCTTCTGGCTGAGGGAGTGTTGGTCAGGTTTCTCCACTGTAAATAAATAGAATATTTTATCTGCCTCTACCCGCTCCTCACCCCCCACGTTTGCTGTTCTTTCGCTCTCACAGTGCAGCATTGCTTTTGTCCTTCACGCTGAGTATTCACGGTCACTCCACGTATTTCCTTTGTGCCCACGCCCCATGTAGTAATCACTTGTCATTTTATTATTTAGATGAGGGATTTGTTCTTGCTTCTGTCCTTTGTGGGTAAGGATGTGTGTGTGTGTGTGTGTGTGTGTGTGTGTGTGTGCATGCATGTGTGTAGAAGGAAGTAGGTGGCTTGTTGAGGGGTTTTTAATTTCATCTAAGGATCCTGCTGAAAAAAAAATTGTTGTCACTAAGAGTGCTGCAGGTCAGTACTGGAGCAGTGGCCAGCAAAGGGTACTTAGCGAGTGACCAGACTGAGGCTCTGAGGGCAGACAGGAGGTTTAGAAACTAGAGAATAAGGTGGAGGAAAAGTTAGATTCTGTGAATTCTAAGGTCCCTTCTCACTTTGAAACCAAGGATCTGGAATCTGCAGGTAGAAAACTAAAATAAGTTCTCCTTCTGTATTAACTTTCTCTGTTTAATAGCTCATCACAAGCTGAAGCATTCAAAAGAATCCTGATTCCTAGTCCCTGGAGGCATTTCTTTGGCTCAAGTCACTGATTTAATGAAAATATAAACATTTCTTGTGGGAACAGATCCCAGCTCATTGCTTTGCCCACACTTGCTTCCAGGAAGAAGTTCGGCCCTGTTTCTACTGTTTTCTACCGTTTTTCTGGCTACTTTGCATCCAGATGTGGTGAGATAAACAGCAGTAAAAGGTTTATTGTTGATTCTCCTGGAGCACTTTAGTAAATACAGGCGGGAACTCACTACACAATCCCTTCTTGGGCCAAAGATGTATCCATTTCTGGATTTCTTTTATGGTAAAAGGGTCTGGAAAATCTTATTCTTGCTTTGTGAACTTGAGAAAAATCACAGTTTGTTATTTGTATCTTTGGTCATTTGCCACAAGACTTTTTTAAAAATGAAATTTATGCTGATATGCTGATACTTCTTTTTCAGTCTTCTTTAATTAAACCCTATATGTTAACTTAATCACACTAAATATTTACTGTATCTTGTTGCAATATTTCCTTTTTTTTTTTTTTATAAAGTATCCTAACATTCTTCTATTCAGCAGTTAACTTTTGCAAGTGCCTATTTGTAATAGGCATCTGTAATATGTTATTTATCGCCTCCAGGTGGAAAATGAAAACTCTAGGAAGATCTCATCATGCCTCAATTTGTCTTGACTCATTTCTCCTCCTCGGAAAAGGAGAATTAAGTCTATTCTATCATTTTTTAATTGTTTTTCTGTAGTCCCACTTAAGAAAAAAAAACTTTCAGTTTGTGTGCTGTCAATACCCCTGGGTTCACTTACATCAGCTTTGACTGGGTTGATGTTTAAAACATTTTCAGAAGGGTAAATAATTTATTTCAAAGCTGGTGGAGAAAGGCACTTAAAAAAAATTAAAACAAGTGAGTGGAATTGAAGGAAAAAATGTTACTGGGAACCAAAATATGTGGCTTAAAGAGGAGGAGAGGGTTCCATTTCAAAAGCGAAAGTAAATGTCACTTAAGCGTTGCCTTCATACATATTAATCTACGTATCTTGTTTGAGTGTATCCATGCAGATGTAAACATGTCTGAATTAGTAAACATGTCTTTAAAAGGTTGGTTTGAAGAAATGCTCCTAAGCTTTGATACTATCTTGTGACTTATGTTTATATCACATTACAATTGTGAACAGATTCACCAGCTCTTTAAATAAATTCCATTCAGGCCCTATTTCCACAAGTTCTTTAGGATTTTGAAAAACTATCCTGCTTTATTTTTATTCTACACTCTACCTTGATGGTGTCCAGAACTGATTCTGTCATATATAACAAAGTTTTCTAGTTTCTAGCAACGTTCATGGAAGGCCTATCCTCAAAGTTCTGCAGAAAACATTCTTGTTGATAAGCCAAAAAAATAACCTCAGACCCTGAAGGGATGACTTATCCCACTGAACTCAGAGGAAGAGCTAGCAATAAAAACCAGGAGGCTTGTTGGACTGTTTGTGAGCAAATGACTCACACCGGGTGTCCGCCAGCTCCTCAGTAGGTGCCACCCAGGCTGGGAAACCGGAGGGTGGACCCTGCCCCTTGCCTTCGAGAACTTACAGTTTAGTATGCGCTGCTTCTCACTTTGGATTCCCTGGTAGCTCAGATGATAAAGAATCTGTCTGCAGTGCAGGAAACCCTGGTTCAATCCCTGGGCTGGGAAGATCCCCTGGAGAAGGGATAGGCTACCCCCTCCAGCATTCTTGGGCTTCCTTTGTGGCTCAGCTGGTAAAGAATCTGCCTGCGATGCAGGAGACCTGGGTTCGATCCCTGGCTTGGGAAGCTTCTGCTGCTGCTAAGACACTTCAGTCGTGTCCAACTCTGTGCGACCCCATAGACGGCAGCCCACCAGGCTCCCCCGTCCCTGGGATTCTCCAGGCAAGAACACGGGAGTGGGTTGCCATTTCCTTCTTCAATGCACGAAAGTGAAAAGTGAAAGTGAAGTCACTCAGTCGTGTCCGACTCTTAGCGACCCCATGGACCGCAGCCCACTAGGCTCCTCTGTCCATGGGATTTTCCAGGCAAGAGTACTGGAGTGGGGTGCCATTGTCTTCTCTGAAGCTTCTGCTAGACATGACTTATTTTAAAAAAAGTCCCAAAGACCTGAAAAAGAATATATATATATCTATAACATGTATATCAATATTTGTTATTTATTTATTTAGGTATCTGAATCACTTGGCTGTACACCAGAAACTAAGGCAACATTGTAAATCAACTATACTTCAAAAAAAGAAAAACGTTTCAAAGGATCAAAATGGTTGAAAGGCAATGGATTTTACTGTATTTTATAACTTGGGGTCTAGCCCGTGAAAGGATAAAAGACGTAGTCAAAATCTGTTCAGCTCAATGTTTTGGTTGCTGCTGCTAAGTCACTTCAGTCATGTCTGACTCTGTGAGGCTCCATAGACGGCAGCCCACCAGGCTCCCCCGTCCCTGGGATTCTCCAGGTAAGAATGTAGGAGTGGGTTGCCATTTCCTTCTCCAATGCATGAAAGTGAAAATGAAAGTGAAGTCGCTCAGTCGTGTGTGACTCTTAGCGACCCCATGGACTGCAGTCTACCGGGCTCCTCCATCCATGGGATTTTCCAGGCAAGAGTACTGGAGTGGGGTGCCATTGCCTTCTCCTAGATTTTGGCTAGAGCCTGGCAAACCCGAGGGCAGGAGAATTGGTTCAAGGCTGTCCTCTTCCCTCTTTGCCTCCCACAAGACAGGTAGTATCCGCCAGCCTCCTCTCTCCTTCCATGGACCAACTATGGCCAAACCTGTTCTGAGTCCCCAGGCTCGAAACTGTCAATGCTGGCCTGGGACCTGCTTTGTCTGCCAGCTCTCCTGGGGCAGCAGATCCCATGCCTGATAGAACTTTCTGGATAGCCTTTTCAAAATTCAGATTCCTGGGGACTTCCCTGGTGGTCCAACTGGATAAGACTTAATGCATGGGACCCAGGTTGGAACTAAGAGTTCTCATGTTGTAACTAAAGATCCCCTGTGCTGAAACTAAGAGCTGGTAGAGCCAAATAAATACATTGCTTTAAATGTTAAAAAACAAACAAAAAAAAAAACAAGCCCTAATGCTACCCGAGATGTTCTGCATTAGATCTCCCTGGGACAGGGGCCTAGAAATCTCTATTTTGAAAAGTTTCTCAGACGATTCTGATGCTTAACCTGGTTCCAAGGACCAGTGTTTCAAGGGATATTGCATTTAGCAATCAAAGGAGTAAAGCTGAGATGGTATTGACCAACTTTTCTGGCAGGATCAGAGAAGGGAGATGTTTATTGGCTTGTCTAGCAAGGACAAATATCTATTAATACATGATTTCAAATTAAGCTGTATTTGTAATAATAACATATCCACAGATTTTTTAAAAAAAGGTCAAATGCAGGTTTGGATACAAAATGAAAAGTAACTCCCCCACCCTACTTTTAGGAAATGGTCTGTTTTGTGCAGGACAGAGGTTCTCCCTCCTGACTGCACTCTATGGAGATCTGAAGAGATACACATGTCTGGGACTTCCCTGGTTGTCCAGTGGGCTAAGACTTCGTGCTTCCAATGCAGGGGGCGTGGGTTCCATCCCTGGTTGGGGAACAATGATGCCACATGTCTGATTGGGGAACTATGATCCCACAAGCCACACAGGGCAACCAAAAAAACAAAACAAAAACACCCTGGCACAATCAAATAAATAGTTTTTTAAAAATGAAGAATTACAGATGTCTGGCCTCTTCCCTAGAATTACTGAATCAAAAGACCTGGGAATTGGAGCAGCTGTATTTTAAACAGTTAATTTTAAAGGTAATTAAAATTACCTTGAAGGTAATTCTGACCTACAGCTAGATTTTCCCTCCTATGGTTCATATGCTCCTTTAGATTATTACTTATGTATAACCTTATCCAGTGTTTTTTTTTAACTGGGAGTCTTTATTTTTAACTTACGATCCCTCAAATTCTGGCCTCTCATCTTGGTCTCCAGAGGGAATCCACACAAATCTGAGTAAGAACCTGCTTATATCACAACTGGTTTTGTATAACACCGAATGTTTTTGGCTCTAGAGGAAACATCATGCAGGGAACATTTGTGAAAATGTGGTTGTGAAATCATGGCAATAGTAGCACAGTAACATAAATCAGAGGAAAAGAAAAAAACTTTACCCATAACCCTTTATCTACCCCTATAAATCAAACTACCTTCATTTTGTCTGATTTTTTTCTATCCTTGTAAGCGTGGCTACATAAACAATGGAAAAGTTGATGTGATTCTCAATGTATGCTTGCACCTCCCAGAGGTCAGACCAAAATGAGTTGATATTTCCAGATGCTTAAGCAATTACCCACAAATTATCTGGCTTTGAACCTTCTAAAGAAATAAAAATATTTTTCAGACATTGTCTACCAGAAGCTAAATGTGGCAGTATTTTATTCTCAACTAGCTACTTAAAATCCTCAAAGAATGTATTTTAAAACTCTTTCAAAAGAACATGTTTTCCAAAAGTGTCAAATCTATCTTTTTTCTTTCTTTTATGAGAAGTTGATAAGTGTCAAAATAATGATAAGATGTTGGAAGTTTTGTCTTAAAGTATGCAGTTTTGTTTTTTTGGCATTTGGTTTCAAATATGAATGTTTCAATTTATCTGCTTATAGTTCCCAACAGATGAAAGTGACAATAAATATTTTTAAGATGCAGAATTTAATTTTTTCTTTATTGTTTGCAAGTGTTAGTATCTTTCATAATTGGAGTCTTGGGCAATGTGCTTATGTTTTATTATCCTTGAACACATGGCTAAGCAACTTTACAAAACCCACAAGGCTTTTACGTAATGTGAGCCTCTGTGACGCCCCCAGGTTCTTATTGGCGCCATCAATATTTCATTGTTTACCATTTACTTCATGGTTTGGAATGCTTCCTGTCCTCCTCCCAACCCCATAAAACTCTGCAGCTTAAGCAGCAGCTTCAGGGAATGATGAAGGCAAGATTGGTTGGGGTCTTCTGAATCCAGAGGACAGGCACAGGAGCCTAAACCTACTTTAAGATGAACTTGTTGGACCCTTAAGCCCATGAAAGAGAGTTTTAGGAGTTGAAATATAGGAGACAGGCCATTTTATATTTCCTGAAAGTTATCTTCTCTGATTCATGTGGAGCTTCAGTGTTGCTGACATAAAATTCTTACCCTCAAAAAAAATCAAACTGCACACAATTATGTTTAAGAATGCATAAGCAGGCTTCCCTGGTGTTTCAGAATGTGCCTGCCAAAGTAGGAAACAGGTTCAATCCCCGGTCTGGGAAGAGCCCACATGCTGTGGAGCAGCTAAGCCCGTGCGTCAAAACTATTGAGCCTGTGCCCTAGAGCCCACGTGCCACAACCACTGAAGCCCTAGAACCTGGGCCGCACAAGAGAGGCCACTGCAATGGGAAGCCCGTGTACCGCATCTAGAGAGCAGCCCCTGCTCACTGCAACTAGAGAAAAGCCCCTGCAGCAATGAAGACCCAGAACAGTCAAAAAAAAAAAAAAAGAATTTATAAGCATATTCCTGGCACAGACTCTAAAAGCAATCAATCAGTTCATCTCAGTTGCTCAGTCACGTCCGACTCTTTGCGACCCCATGGACTGCAGCACGCCAGGCCTCCCTGTCCATCACCAAGTCCTGGAGCTTGCTCAAAGTCATGTCCATCGAGTCAGTGATGTCGTCCAACCATCTCATCCTCTGTCATGCCCTTCTCCTCCCACCTTTAATCTTTCCTAGCATCAGGGTCTTTTCAAATGAGTCAGTTCTTTGCATCAGATGGCCAAAGTATGAGAGTTTCTGCTTCAGCGTCAGTCCTTCCAATGAATATTCATGACTGATTTCCTTTAGAATGGACTGGTTGGATCTCCTTGCAGTCCAAGGGACTTTCAAGAGTCTTCTCCAACACCACAGTTCAAAAGCATCAGTTTTTCGGCACTCAGCTTTCTGTATAGTCCAACTCTCACATCCAAACATGACCACTGGAAAAACCATAGCTTTGACTAGATGGACGTTTGTTGGCGAAGTAATGTCTCTGCTTTCTAGTATGCTGTCTAGGTTGGTCATAGCTTTTCTTCAAAGGAACAAGCATCTTTTCATTTCATGGCTGCAGATACCATCTGCAGTGATTTTGGAGCCCAAGAAAAGAAAATGCGTTACTGTTTTCATTGTTTCCCCATCTATTTACCATGAAGTGATGGGACCGGATGTCATTATCTTAGTTTTCTGAATGTTGAGTTTTAAGCCAACTTTTTCACTCTCCTCTTTCACTTTCATCAAGAGGCTCTTTAATTCTTCAATTTCTGCCATAACGGTGGTGTCATCTGCATATCCTAGGTTATTGATATTTCTCCCAGCAATCTTGATTCCAGTTTGTGCTTCATCCAGCCCACCATTTCATATGATGTATTCTACGTAGAAGTTAAATAAGCAGGGTGACAATATACAGCCTTGACGTACTCCTTTTCCTATTTGGAACCAGTCTGTTGTTCCATGTTTAGTTCTAACCGTTGCTTCTTAAGCTGCATACAGGTTTCTCAGGAGGCAGGTAAGGTGGTCTGGTATTCCCATCTCTTTAAGAATTTTCCACAGTTTGCTGTGATTCACACAGTCAAAGGCTTTGGTGTAGTCAATAAAGCAGAAGTAGACGTTTTTCTGGAATTCTCTTGCTTTTTGGATGATTCAACAGATGTTGGCAATTTGATCTCTGGTTCCCCTGACTTTTCTAAATCCAGCTTGAACATCTGGAAGCACCCAGATCACGTATTGTTGAAGCCTGGCTTGGAGAATTTTGAGCATTATTTTACCAGCGTGTGAGATGAATGCAATTGTGCGGTAGTTTGAGCATTCTTTGGCATTGCCTTTCTTTGGGATTGGAATGCAAACTGACCTTTTTCAGTCCTGTGGCCACTGCTGAGTTTTCCAAATGTGCTAGCATATTGAGTGTAGCGCTTTCACTGCATCATCTTTTAGGATTTGAAATAGCTCAACTGGAATTCCATCACGTCCACTAGCTTTGTTCATAGTGATGCTTTCCTAAGGCGCACTTGACTTTGAATTCCATGATGTCTGGCTCTAGGTGAGTGATCACACCGTCATGATTATCTGGGTCATGAAGATCTTTTTTGTATAATTCTGTGCTTTCTTGCCACCTCTTCTTAACTATCTTCTGCTTCTGTTAGGTCCATACCATTTCTGTCCTTTATTGTGCCCATCTTTGCATGAAATGTTCCCTTGGTATCTCTAATTTTCTTGAAAAGATCTCTAGTCTTTCCCATTCTATTGTCCTCCTTTATTTCTTTGCATTGATCCCTGAGGAAGGCTTTCTTATCTCTCCTTGCTAATCTTTGGAACTTTGCATTCAAATGGGTATATCTTTCTTTTTCTCCTTTGCCTTTAGCTTCTCTTCTTTTCATAGTTATTTGTAAGGCCTCCTCAGACAACCATTTTGCCTTTTCGCATTTCTTTTTCTTGGGGATGGTCTTGATCCCTGTCTCCTGTACAATGTCACAAACCTCTGTCCATAGTTCTTCAGGTACTCTGTCTATCAGATCTAGTCCCTTGAATCTGTTGGTCACTTTTACTGTATAATCCTAAGGGATTTGATTTAGGTCAAACCTGAATGGTCTAGTGGTTTCCCCTACTTTCTTCAATTTAAGTCTGAATTTTGCAATAAGTAGTTGCTGACCCATAGTCAGCTCCCAGTCTTGTTTTTGCTGACTGTACGGAGCTTCGTTTTATAAATTTAAGGGGCATATTTTTTTTTTGGTTACTTGCCCAATAAAAAGTGGGATTTTTATTTTGTTATTTTTTTCTAATAAAGATTTTTATGTATTTATTTTGCTGAGCTGGGTCTTAGTTGCAGCACCTGGGATCTGTTGCACCTGGGTCTTTGTTGCGGCACCCTGATCAGAGATCGAACCCAGGCCCCCTGCATTGGGAGTGTGGAGTCTTAGACACTGGCCCACCAGGGAAATCCTGGATTTTATTTTGAAGTTGCCTTTGACATTCCATAAAAGTGTATTTTAATTTTCAGTGATATGGATGGACTTTGTCCCTGTGTACTACATAATGGGCCTAACTAGGCTAGCTCTCATGCTAGTGATAAAACTCTGAATCCTGCTCCTCATTAAAAGCAAATTGGCTTATAGCAAAGTGATTCAGTTAGACATATACATATATCTATTCTTTTTCAGATTCTTCTCCCACACAGGTTACTATGGAATATTGAGTAGAGTTTGCTGGGCTATCCAGTAGGTCCTTTTGACTATCTATTTATATACATAGTAGTATGGATGTGTTTCTGCACGCCTGAAACTAACACAATATTGTAAATCAACTGTGAAAAGTAAAAGTGAGAGCCTTAGTCACTTAGTTGTGTCTGACTCTTTGCGACCCCATGGACTGTAACCCACCAGGCTTCTCTGTCTGTGTGATTTTCCAGACGAGAATACTGGAATGGGTAGCCATTCCTTTCTCCAGGGGATCTTCCCAACCCAAGGATTGAGCCTGGGTCTCCTGCAATGCAGACAGATTCTTTACTATGTGAGTACCAAGTCAACTATACTTCTATACAAAATTAAAAATTTTTTAAATGATTAAAAGAAAAGAAAAGAAAAAGTAAAGAGAGAAAGCAAACCAGTTTATCCCATGCTGCCTAGACTGGTACCCATGTCCCCTAAGGCCTTGTTTCGTCCTGCAGGTCAGTGATGAATCCACCACGCGTGTTGCCGTCACTGTGTACTGATGGCCCAACTGCAGATATGATACGTATTTTGTACTCAAAAATATTGAGTCCCCATACTAGGGTTGGATGAGTGGTTCTCACACCTCAGCACAGTTTAGTCTTGATTATGCCATTAGACATCTCATAGCCTTATTCATCTGGGGAGTGGGGTGATCCCCAGGGGAACTCAGATCAATTGTCTGAAGCCCTCTGCTTTATTCCCATCAGAAACTCAGTGTCGGGACTTCCCTGGTGGTCCAATGACTAAGATTCCAAGCTCCTAATGCAGGGAGCCCGGGGTTCAATCCCTGATTAGGGAACTAGATCCCACGTGCCACAACTAAGACCAGGCACAGCCAAATGAATAAAAAATAAATATTTTTAAAAAGAAAGAAAGAAACTCATTGTCTTTCTCTATTCTGTTCTACAGCTTCCCACCCATAAAAAGGGACTTCCTAGGTGGCTCAGTGGGTAAAGAATCTGCTTGTAATGCATAAGACACAGGCAGATGCAGGTTTGATCCCGGGATGGGAAGATTCCCTGGAGGAGGACATGGCAACCCACTCCAGTATCTTATTCTTGCTTGGAGAATCCCATGAACAGAAGAGCCTGGATGGGCTACAGTCCATAGGGTGGCAAAGAGTCAGACATGACTGAAGCTATGAGCACGCATGCATCCACAAAAACAAGGGGGATATGTATTTGTGCGTGGTGTACTGTGGGGTGGGCATGGCAATGCTATATTTGACCGTTAGAACTGTAGACTTTTATTAATATAAGCATTCGATCATCAAGGCTTATTGTTACACAGCACACCACAAGCTATACAATATTTGGCCCAATAGCCCAGTGGAAGATGTTTTCCAGGGATTTCCTGGAAATTCCTATTTTGATATCCTCTGTAGTAGATGTGACCTGGGGAAAAAAAAAAGAGCCAAAAGATGCTGGAACATATTAAGAGTTCCACTCAGTCATGGATAATTAGTTTGGTTCATCATTATATTGTATGACTAAAATGTCTCCCAGAGCAATACCATCAGGTTTGCAGATTCCAAAAGCTGAGGTGGTCTTGGCAAGCATACAGCTTTACTCTTTCAGGCATCTGATATAGTCATGCTAAGAAACAATATCCTCCTGTTGCTCTGAGCCTCTCTAGAGGCAACAATGCAATATTGGATTTCCCTTGTTGCATAATCCATTTATTCATTCCTCTACTCCCAGCTATTATTTCTCCTTCTCTCCATTGTCTTTGATTTTAATACCAATTTTTCCAGATTTTGAAGGGATATTAGGTTCAGCCACTGTGCAGGTCCAGATTTCTGGCAGTAGTACCAGCCTATCAAGTGCAACCCTCTTAGCCCACCCCTGTTCGTGTAGGGTATGGTCACATCACAACATGGCTGCACTCACGATCACCTTAAATTTTGCTAGATACAGTGAAGGCACGATGCAGCTCATGATGCCTTAGGAAGTCGCATGAAGTTCTAGAAGGTACAGTTACAATTTCTTGCTTAGGGATCACCCCTACTTTATCCTGCTTCAGTTACCCTCGGTCGCAACCATGGTCCCAGAATACTGAGTCGGTTAGGAACAAAGAAAGCTGAGGTGATGTGGGGAATAAGTGTATAGTTATACTAGCATTTTCCATATGCCTCCTCTCTTAACCATCCCCCTCCAAAAAAAGCAGAGGAAATCTATTGAGTGTGAGCACACACTCGGGAAAATACATAAAACCAGATCTGCATGCCTTTATCTCCCACAATTTTTGCAGTAAATGTTTCAATTGTTCCTGCCAATTCTCTACCAAACCACTACTCTGAGGATGATAAGCAATATGATACGTCCATTAAATGTGATATCTCTTTGCGCACTGCTGCGTACTATGAGCTGGAAAGTGTGTTCCTCGGTCTGAAGGAACGTAACTCATTTCCTGGTCCAAATTGGTATCGTAGCTTCTGCTCCACTCCTTCCATGGTGTTTTGAGCATTCGCATCTACCACTGGGTATGCAAAGTCTAGTTGGAAGTGTCTATTTCTGTTAGGACCTATGTATAACCTCCTGGGGCTACTGGGCAGTGGCCCCATATATTCTACTTACCAGTTGTACTTGAGGGTCTTCTCTCCGGGAATGGACCTCACAGCCGTCTGCAGTCCCTGTCTTGTTGGGACAGTTCTGGTTGGCCCTTTGTGCCTCTCAAGGGAAGGAAGATTGTGTAGACAGTCAGCGCATCTCAGCACTGCTGCAGCTCCCCCAGAGTCACTCATTTCATAGACCCAGTTGAACACCTTAAGAGAGTGTACCGAGATACCCACTTGTTGGTTTCTATCACAGTGGAATCTGGAGAAGAGATTCTCCTGGACATTGACGCGTCCTGTTTAATTGTGCTGAATTGTGCTCAGCCGTGTCCTACTCTTTGTGACTCCATGGACTATAGTCCGCCAGGCTCCTCTGTCCATGGGATGTCCCAGGCAAGAATACTGGAGTGGGATGCTGTTTCCTTCTCCAGGGGATCCTCCCCGCCCAGGGGTTGAACCTGTGCCTCCTGCCTCTCCTGCATCGGCAGTGAGATTCTTTACCACTGAGTCAACTGAGAAGCCCTATATACATATATCAAAGGTAATTAAAATCATGCCACACACACATATCAGCGTATTATCAATCCAAATTATGGCAGTCAGCTGGTAAATCCAAATAACCCTGAGGCTTTACTACAAATGTGAATTGTGATCCTTCTCACATGAAGGCAAACTGTAGTTGGCTCCTTTTTCAGACTGTGGTTAAGAAAAAAAGCTGCAGATGACCTTACTTTATTCAAGCATTGATAATCTACTAGAAGTCTCTATGAGCCAGCCACCCTTTTCATGAGCCACACAGGGCTAGTGCACAGAGAATTTGTTGGCACCAGCACTCCAACTTCCAATATTTCATTAATTAAAGTGGAAATCATTTTGTGTCCACTAGGCATCCAGTACTGTGTCAAGTTAACAACCTCTGTGGTGGGCAAGCAAATCTATGGGTTCTCATTTAGCTTGTTCAAATAAAGAGAGCCAAAAGGCAAACTTACATGCCTTCAGTTTTATAGTACAAGATACAGAAAGGGTTCCCCTGTCAGACATAATATCCATCTCAGTAATACATTCAAGTGGAGGAAACACAACCACTTCACATTAAGTCTGTTCAAACATTCCAATTTTGCCCCTAACTTTCACCTTAATCCCATCACTGCTGCATCTCCATATGTGCCCAAGCTAACCATGGGCTTCTTTAGACTTTGAGCTCACCCAGAATATTTTGTGTTCACCTTCTGGTCACTTTACTCACATACACGAACGTGACCTTGGGTCCCCAGCTAGGGATCAGACCAAGGGACCCCGACCCTTTTTGTTACTCTTCACTCAGATTAATTTGCTGGCCCTAGCCCCCAAGGATACAAAGTTGGGTTTTTCAATGCTGTCTTTGCCTTCCCACTTTAAAATTTTCTCTAGAATTTTACAATTGGAGTCAATAAAATGGGTTTGTTTAGGGCCCTTTCATGTTGGGGCACCAGCAGGCGAGCCAACAGTCCACTCAACCTCCAGTAGTGCCTCGTGTTTTGACTCCATATTCTTCCCATTTCTTAGTAACTTAATGAATATTTCCACCCTGGTAGGACTAGCCTCTTGACTATCCCTCTTTCCTCCACTATGCTTTTGTAAATGATTCCATTTTCTTAGACTAAGGGTAAGCTGAGTTAACAATTCTGATACGATTTCTCGGACTGTTGCTTGATTTCGCAGAAGTTAAGTTTACACGGGGTGTCTGTGCAAAAGGGGCTCCCTTAGTCACAGCATTTGCTCTAAGCTAAGTAAGGAGTATATTATATGGATGCACACCCCGGTCATCATAAAGCCAATGCAGTATGGAGTGCATATTCAGCATACGAGCTGCCTCATCTGGGGAGTTCCACTCAGCATTTGAGGGGAGGAGTCATCGGTTAACATTCTCAGTGAATATAAACCATACAGTGGCTTTCGTCCAGTCCCTCAGTTTAGCTGTCCCTACAGAAACAACCTACTGTTTGTTTGGATTATATATTGCCACCTCTGATTGGTCAACAGTAAGCTATGGGTCCTGCATCAATCAAATGTGCCCTTATTCTCTGCAGCATTCAAAGCCAAGAAGACCGCTCCAAGTTAAGTCACAGGCATTGAGTGAGGAGGGGCTTCCCAGGTGGCCCTCGTGGCAAAGAACCGCCTGCCAATGCAGGAGACATAAGAGATTCCTGCAGGAGTTTCCAGGGGACATAAGAAAACTCCCTAGAGGAGGGCATGGCAACCCAATTCTGTATTCTTGCCTGGAGAATCCCATGGACAGAGGAGCCTGGCGGGCTACAGCCTGTAGGGTCACTGGAAGTCAAACACTACTGAACTGACTTAGTACGTATGCACATTACCCATTTTAGTAAAAGTTCAGGAAGCTGATGATATTCATCTACAAAATGAAATCGCCTCTTCAGATTATACCCTTTGGTTTAATAGTTCCTTGGTTTTGCACAGCCTTGATACCACTTCCATTTACCACCTGGACTACTTCCTTTAGGGATTGTAGAGGTATTATCTGATGTGCCAGCATCATTTGTCCCTTTGGTAGCAGTCCCGAGGGCAGCAACCATAGCTCTGACCCACTGGGGCAAATGCAAGCTTGGCACGGTGCCAGGATCTGCTCCTTTTACTTTCCTTCAATTACAGGTAAAAATAACCAAGGGATTATAGATTTAATTTGTTTCCCATTGTTCTGCTCTTTCCCCCTCGGTATCCAGTTAGCCACCTCTCTGGGAATGGGATCTATCATTTCTGATTTCCATTTGTAGCCTTTATCTCTGTAACTGACAGGAGTGTGCCTGGTATTCCATCTCTATTTTGAGAGATGAGGAAACTAAGGTGCAGAGAGGTTATGTGGCTTGCTCAAGGATAGACGGCAAGAGAATGACAGAGCCAGTGTGTGAAATCAGGCCTCTTTGACTTCGCGGCCTTACCTTTAACCATGAGAAACACTTCCTTTTATTAGCAGATTCTAAGCCTTAAAAACTAGACTTGTGGACGCAGCTGGGGAAGCAGAGGGTGGGACTAAGAGAATAGCTTAGATACATGTACATTACCGTACGTAAAATAGTGGTGGGAATTTGCTCTATGACACAGATACAGCTCAGACTGGTACCCTGTGACAACGGAGGGGGATGGATGGGGTGGCAGTCAGGAGGGAGGTTTAGGAGGGAGGGGCCGTGTGAATATCTGTGGCTTATTCATGTTGGTGTATGGCAAAAACCAACACAATATTATAAGGTAATTATCCTTTAATTAAAAAGAAATAAAATTTAAAAAATTCTAATGCCCAGATTCACTTTCTAAGGAGACTGATTTAGAGATTTCCCTGGTGGTTCAGTGGATAAGACTCCACACTCCCAGTACCAGGGGGCCCAGGTTCAATCCCTGGTTGGGGAACTAGATCCTGCATGCATGCAGAAACTAAGATTTCGAGTGACACAGGGAAGATCCCACAAGCCGCAGCTAAGACCCAGAGCAGTCAAAATAAATAAAGAAAAATTTTAAAAAGAGCCTGATTTAATTGGTTGATTTCTGTCTTAGTCTTTTTGGGCTGCTTTAACAAAATACCATAGACTGGGTGACTTACAAAGAACAGAAACGTTCTGAAGGCTGGGAAGTCTAAGATCCAGGTGCCAGCAACTTGGCAACTGGTGAGAACCCACTTGTTTTTTAAAAAAATTATGTATATATCTTAAAATTTTTTATTGGAAGATAATTGCTTTACAAGATTGGGCTGGTTTCTGCCATACATCAATATGAATTGGCCACAGGTATACACACGTCCCCTCCCTCTTGAACTCCCCTCCCACCTCCCACCCCATCCCACCCCTCTAGGTTGTCCAGAGCTCTGGGCTGAGCTCCTGGTGTCACACAGCAAATTCCCACTGGCTATCGGTTTTATAAATGGCAATGTAGATATTTCCACGCTGCTCTCTCAGTTCATCCCACCCTCTCCCTCCCACACTGTGTCCACAGTCTGTTCTCTCTGTCTGCATCTCCACTGCTGCCCTGCAGATAGGTTCATCAGTACCATCTTTCCAGATTCTATACACATGCGGTAATATACAGTATTTGTTTTTCTTTTTCTGACCTACTTCACTCTGTACAATAGTCTCTAGGTTCATCCACCTCATTAGGACTGACTCAAATGCATTTTTTTTATAGCTGAGTAGTATTCCATTGTATATATGTACCACAATTTCTGTATCTGTTCATCTGTCGATGGACATCTAGATTGCTTGCATGTCCTAGCTATTGTAAAAAGGTGCTCCAACAAACACTGGGGTACATGCATCTCTTTCAATTATGGTTTTCTCAGGGTACATGCCCAGTAGTGGGATTGTTGAGTCATATGGTAGTTCTATTCCTAGTTTTTGAAGGAAATTCCATACTGGAGAACCCACTTTTTAGTTTATAAATAGCCTATCTTCCTGAGTCCTTACCTGGTGAAAAGGGTGAGGAAGCTCTTTGAAGCTTCTTCTATAAGGTAGTAATGCCATTCATGAGGGCTCCACCCTCAAGGCCCAGTCACCTCCCGATGGCCCCACCTCCAAATAACTGCACATTGGGGATTAGGTTTCAGCAAATGAATTTTAGAAGGACGGAAACATCTAGTCTATAGCAATTACTAGTGGGTTGCATAGCAACAAAGACCCAGCACAGCCATAAACAAACAAACATTTAAAAAAATTATTAGTGGGCTGAACATTTATTCCCCAAAAGGTATATTCACTTCCTAGAAGCTGTGAATGTAACCCTCTTTGGAAAAGGGGTCTTCACAGATGCAGTGAAATTGAAGATGCCGCGATGAGATCATCTTGGATTACCCCAGTAGGGCATAATTCCAACAAGTACCCTTATAAGAAACACCCAGAGAAGAGAGACCTGAAGAAAAGGAAAGAACCACGTGAAGATGGAGGCAGTTATGCAGCCACAGCCCAGGAACATCTGGAGCCCCCGAAAGCTGAAGGAGACAAGGAAAATCCACCTGAGGCTTCAAAGGCTGCTGACGCCTTCCATGGCAACCCTGCTGACACCTTGATTTCAAACTTCCAGACTCCAGAATTATGGGAGAATCAGTTTCTATTGTGTGAAACCTCTGTTTCTGCTGATCTGTTGCAGTCACAGGAAATTAATACAGTTGGGCATGGCCTGGGCAGCGTATGTTTTAATCCCTGGGTGATTTGAAGGCACAGCCAGGGTGGGAATCCCTGGATTAGGGAATTTGGGAAGCATGTCCCCTGGCAGTTTTCCTCAGCTCTGGGAGTAAGTGCTTTTTGCAATATGGTGGTGTCTTTTTACTTAAGCTCTTATTATTTTTTAGCAGAGCAAAAGGATATACAAAGTGTATGGTGTGTAAAAAGATATACAGGGATTCTCAGATGGCTCAGTGGTAGAGAATCTGCTGGCTAATGCAGGAGATGCAAGAGACACATGTTTGATCCCTGGGTCAGGAAGATCCCCTGGAGAAGGAAATGGCAACCCACTCCTAACCCCATGGGCAGGGGAGCCTGGCTGGGCTACAGTCCATGGAGTCACAAAAGGATCGGACAAGACTGAGGCACTGAGCAAATAGGCACGAAGGACTTTGCTCTGTGTGGTCCTTGCTCAGGCGCTCAGGTTGACAGAGGCTGTCTCTAGATGCTGCCAGTGCCGGGGCAAGAGGAAGGAAATATGGAGAATTACACACTGATTCTTTTTTTATTTTATTTCTAAATTTTTATTTTATTATCTTGTTGAAATATAGCTAATTTACAATGTCGTGTAGGGTTTGGGTGTACAGAAAAGCGATTGTTATACATACACATATATCTATTCTTTCTCAGATTCTTTTCCCTTGGAGGTTATTACAAAATATTGACTATAGTTCCCTGTGCTGTATGGTAGGTCCTTGTTGTTTACCTATTTTATATACAGTACTGTATACAATTTATCCTAATTTATCCCTAATTTATCCTGATTTATCCCTCCCCATCCTCCCCATACTGATGCTGACATGCTTCTACCCAGAAGTCACAAGGATCTTTTCCATTCGTGTGTTACTGGACTGAGCAAGTCACATGCCATCACCTAACTTCGCAGGAGCAGAAGGGGGTACCTCCTTGCCAGGAGGTAGAGGGGAACAGGAAGTGGGTGGGCAATTATCCTGCCCGCCACGCCCACTCTCACCCGGAGACAGCAGCGTGGTGGGGCTCACGAGGTGCCCTCTGCTGGAGGAGGGTGACCAACTGTCCCTTTATGCCTGAGGAGCTTCCTCCAAACATGGCACTTTCTGTGCTAAAACTGGGTGAGTTTCAGGCCAGTTGAGCTAGTGGGTCACCCGTGCTAGGTTCTGCCCTGGGTTGCTCATCCTGAGGAGGGAGATTGGAGTCATCTCTCTGCCTGTTAATACCTCATAAGGCTGGTGTGGGGACTAAGCAAGACAACGCATGCAAAAGAGCTCAGCATTATTGCCAATTGTAGTATAAAGAGCAGTGAAAATTGAGCCAATTCATTGGAAAAGACCGTGATGCTGCAAAGATGGAAGGCAAAAGGAAAAGGGGGTTGCAGAAGTTGAGATGGTAAGATAGCGTCACTGACTCAATGGACATGAATTTGGGCGAACTCCAGGAGATGGTGAAGGCCAGGGAAGCCTGGCGTGCTGCAGTCCATGAGGTTGCAAAGAGTCAGACACACTTAGGGACTGACCACCACCACCACCACCATCATTGGAAATATTCAGCCGTGTAATCAACTGCAGAGTCTTGATAATATTGTTGATAGTACCAAAGGGGATTTAAGATAACATATTTTATTAATTAATTTTTGGCTGCACCGAATGGCTTGTGGGATCTTAGTTCCCCATCAGGGACTGAACCCATGCCCTTGGCAGTGAAAGTACAGAGTCCTAACCTCTGAATTGCTAGGGAGTTTCCAGATATATATTTAAACACTTGGCATAATCTTTCGCGTACAATAGGCACAACCACAAATGGCGGTTATTATCAATAGATACATATGCAAAATAGGAGAGAACCCCTTTCCCCACAAAAAAGGCAAGGAAATAAATGTGAATAAATGTATTTCAGTTTAGATAGAATGGTGTTGATACAAATTTTTCATCATCTATTTGCAGAGCGGGGATTATAAAATTAAATAAAAAAGTAATATTCCTTTCTCTACTACTGTAACTGAAAATCTATTTCCTTGAGCAGGCTATGCAAAGACATTTGACCTTGAGACCTCGCCCAATTTAGAACTCTGTTGAAAAGCCTTTCACTTAAATGTAACATCAGTGACAAAGAAAGGAAGAGAATTAGTGGAATTCATAACAGATGATAAAAGAAACGTAGGTTGTGACCTGTTAAGAGACAGATGAAAGGAAATTATTGTGAAAGGAAATTATTGTGAAAGGAAATTATTTCTTTCTAGAGAAAAAAATAGAAGAGATTCATTATGTGAAAAACCCAAAATAAACATTGATTTTGAGAACAGGAGGCCGGAATCCTGATCTTATCATTATCCTGGTCCTTTAGCCTGCCTTTGAACCTCCTTGGATTGGTCATAGGAACTTGTTGAAGAATGTGAAAAATATGAGGATAAATAACAAATAATTAAAATGGTCATGATTTTATTTCTTCAAAATAGTTCTAAAGAAACATTGTAAATCTTTCTCAGTTACTTCCTGCAGAAGACTCTGAGCAATGAAACAACTCAAGGGTGATTAGTTTTTTCCATCTGGGTTTCTGGGATTTCCTTTATTGCTCATTCATATGCACATCATCACTGATATTAATTATTAGCTTTTCTTGGTAATAGTTTTACCATGACACAAGGAGAGAAAGGGGGTTGCTGATGCTGGGACCACTATCTTGGTGGGTGAGTCAGTTCAGATTGCTGTGTGTTTGCAGAATGTTACTAGAGTAATAAGGAACATCTTTTATTGGGAGAACCTGTTAGAGTTTTCAGTTTACTTTCACACATGTAAATGCATGTGGCTGTGGTTCCAGGGTCACAGTACAAGGGCCTGAAGCTCTGTGGTCTCAGCACTCAGCAGGTCACTCTGTGCCTCTCTTTTCCAGTTTATGAAATGGAGGTAACACTACTGTGTTCATCTATTGCATGGAGTTGCTCTGTTAGCTCAAATGAAAATATATGCCTTGCCAACTATATAGTACTGTGTCAATACAAACTATCACGTTAAAGATGAGGAAATCCAGGCTGTGAAACGTCCTTGCACTTGCTAAAGGTGTCTGGGTAGGTGATGGTGATGTTGGACTCCACCATTCCTCTTAAAAAAAAAAAAAAAACCATCGGGAGGGGCAGGCTGTTATTTTTTTGGCCACCCAGCAGCTGAACCCTCTTGCCTATGTTTTGAAAACACCCTCCCTCTCAGAGGCATACCCCTCCTCCCATTATTTAAATGCTCACTGATTAAACTGGAAATGCTACTGCTTTACCTGGCCTCACTTAAACTGGGTGGCAGACTGTGATCTGGGCCCCAAGGAAGCTGTCTTCACTGAGCCCTTCTGAGAACTGACTTGGGTTTTGCTCCTGATGTTAACATTCCAAATTTGGCTCTTCTGAAGGAGAGTCTGTGAACTACCCAGTATCTTTATTTATTTAAATATTACATATTAATATTAATTATGTATTAAATAATAATTTATTCATTTTAAAAAATGTATTTAGCTGCACCAGGTCTTATTTGTGGCACACGGGATCGTTCATCTAGTTCCCCCATAGCACTGGGATCTTAGTTTGCTGACCACTAATCAAACCCATGTTCCCTGGGTTGCAAGGAAGAATCTTGACCACTGGACCACCAAGGAAATCCCACACCTAGTATCTTTAAAACCAGTGAACCTCAAAGTGTAAAATGCACACAAATCTCCGTAGGTGTGTGCGCTCAGTTGTGTCTGACTCTTGGTGGGCCCATGGACTGTATGTAGCTCACCAAGCTCTTCTGATCATGGAATTTTCCAGGCAAGAATACCGGAGTGAGTTGCCGTTTCCTCCTCCAGGGGATCTTTCCAACCCGGGCATCAGACCATATCTCTTGAGTCTCCTGCATTGGCAGGAGGATTCTTTACCACTGTGCCTATCTGGGAAGCCCTACAAATCACTAGATTATATTAAAATGTAGAATGGGACTCAAGAGCTCTAGATGGAACTGAGATTCTGCATTTCTAACAAGCTCCCAGGTGATGCTGCAGCTGCTGAGGACCCCACTTTGTGCAGCATGCTTTTTCTATTTGTTTTCAGCTTAACAAATATCTTGACTAATACTTGTAGATTCTGTCATCAATAATGGGTGGAGGGGGCATGGTTTATATACAAATCAATACTGAAACACACAAAAAGGAAAATTTTCAATTTTTCTTGGATAACAGTTATTCTATTTATTCTATTGTTTTCTAGGGAAAAGGCTGGATGATGCTTAATTTCTAAAATTAAGGTGAGTCAAAATTGTGTTGAGTGATATTTTATTGTTCTGTAATAGCCTTTAGAATTAATTGAAGTGATGTATCCTAAAACTTGATTTGGAAACCATTCTGTGAGGTATTTACATCTTCAGGTGCATGATTAGAGTGGGGGTGTAAGGGGTGTAGGAGGCAGGAATGATAACTTCCTGACTAAATTCACTTTCCCAGAATCTTTTCCTCATGCACTGTCTCTTTAAATACTGAGACAAAGAGAGTTCAGCTAGATAAAGGCAGAAGCAGAGTGTGTGTATGCTGAGTCGCTTTAGTTGTGTCCGACTCTTTGTGACCCCGTGGACTGTAGCCCACCAAGCTCCTCTGTCCATGGGATTCTCCAGGCAAGACTACTGGAGTGGATTGCCAGGCCCTCCTCCAGGGGATCTTCCTGACCCAGGGATCAAACCCACATCTCTTGTGTCTCCTGCATTGGCAGGCAGGTTCTTTAGCACTAGCACCACTTGGGAAGCCAAGAAGCAGAGTAGCCCTCCCCAAATTATGGTAACAGGTATGGACAATAGAGGCCTAAAGACTACTGTCTAAGTCATCTCAAGCTGCCATAACAAAACACCGTAGCCTGGGTGACAGACAGACATATTTCTCACAATTGTAGAGACCAGCTGATTTGGACTTTGGTGAGGGACAGATGGCTGACGTCTTGCTATTTTTTCACATGATGGAGAACGACAGCTTTGGTGTCTCTCTTCTTATAAGGACATGAATCTCATTTTGGAGGCCTCACTATCATGACCTCATCTAAATCTAATTACCTCCTAAAGGTCCCCACCACTTAATGCCATCACATCAGCCGGGTTAGAGTTTCAACATGTGAATTTGTAGGGGGTGGGGAAACAGACATTTGGTCCACTACAACTAGATTAAGACTCTTCTAGATGAATGATTTAGCTTCGGTGCTAGGAGTCTGTCAGTTCTGGGCAGAGTTCCCTGTTACCAGCGGTGGCGTGTTTCTGCTGTAATGAACGTGCACCCTTGGTGAGCTCTGATCGGCAGCAGATCTGGGCAACACCTGCGTTCCTGTGGCGCCTGGAGGATGGCAACCTTCTGCCAGTTGGAGAAGGAGATGCATAACAAGCCCTGGGAGGCCATGAAGAGTATCTTAAACAGCAAACTGATGCTCTTGTTCTAGAAAACAAAGAAGGCAAGCTCCAAGGTAGCTCAGAACACAAAAGAGTGTATCAAAAGGACTTTAGGAAGAAAACCAGGAGTTGTGTGAACACATCGAGATTTCCCCTGGCTCATGCCAGCATCCAAAGAACATCTCACTGTTGGTTTCTTGGCTGCACATGCCTTTCCAAGGCAGAAACAGAAAGACAAAAATCTACAACACAGAGAAAACAGACATGGACAGAAAACTGAGTAGTTTTTGCAATAATTAAGTCAGAAAATGGCTAGTCTTCCCTTATTCACAGCTTCCATGAGCAATTCTCACTCTAGTATTGTAGTATTTAAGGAATTCTCCAAGATGTCTTCAGGAAATCTTTTCTCTTCAGATCTTTCTCCACTAACACCCCTTCTACAAAATTTAACGTAAATAAACTTGCATTTTAAATCTGAAAACATGCATGACTCACATACAAATTTCATATAGGTATCAAAATGATAATTTATCTTTAATGGAATAGAGCTAAAAAATAAATAATAGTGCTAATAATAAATAAATTAACAGCAAAATTTGTAGCTAAGGTGGATAGATCTTTGAGATATATTGTAGCATAAAAACAAATGGAAAAATAGTGCACATCATACAATTTTGAGGCAAACACACATACAATTTTTTTTTAAAATATATATGAAGATGTAAGGAAAATGGTCTGGAAGGGACATTTCCATCTGAGATGAGTAATTATCCTAGGCAAAGTATTAAACAATAACAACTAACACACAAAAATCCAAGCATGGACCTTACCTAGAGAGACCCCATTTGGGCCTCAGAGAGAGAAGACACCCCATCTTTGTGGATTTAACCAACTGTGTTAGGCAAAATCATACACCAATATCTTTATTTATTCTTAAAATTTTGAAAGCATCATACTTTTATTTCTATATATTTGGCTGTGTCAGGAGCAGCATGCAGGATCTTAGTTCCCCCACCAGGGATCAAACCTGTTCCCCTTGCAGTGGAAGCACAGAGTCTTAACCACTGGACCACCAGGGAAGTCCCACACCAATGTACTTAAATAACAGCAGAAGGAGGATTATCTCATTGCCTTCCTCCCCACTCATAATGCCTTGGATTCCACTCTCTCAGGCAAAAAGAGGCCAGAAGTAAAAAAGTGAAACAAAATAAAGATGAAGTTAGTTCTGGGCCGGGTCATCCCAGTCATTTGTGGGACCCGAGGCCCAAATACACATGGACATCCATGTGTAATATGTCTAAACATGTAAGTTATATGTCAAGCAAACATGCTGTTTGTTACATGAAATATACCATGTCTTCCTGCTTTGACAAATATTCCTGCCAAATGAATAACTGACAGGAGGGACGGGTCAAGCGAGAGCTGTCAGAGTCGTACACCCCGCAAGAGGCAGCATTTGGAGAGCCAGCTCGTGGTCCGTGGGTCTTGTTCTAGGTTTTCTGCTGCTGGCCTGGGTGGCGAGGGGCTCTGTGCATGTGTGGACCACTAGGCTTGCACAGACAATCTCCATCCACATCCCTTTAGACAGCTACATCTGGTCTCCCCTGGCCCTTCTATGTCCCAGCCTTGGAGAGCTGGAGCTGGTGAAGGTTGGACTGGGGAAAGGCCTGTTGTGGGCCCTGGAAGTGAGCTTAGGGCATTTGAAGAGGAATGTGGGATCTCTCCTCCCTTGAGCTTGGTTTAGAAGTGGAGACAGGACAAAAGCTATGGAAGGGCACATCCCTTGGGCCTCATGGACTCCTTAGCCCGTGGGAAGTGTGATTGGATGAGAGCTGTGGAAGGGTCCTCTGAAGCCAGGGTCCTGGGTTTGGGTCCCCTCTTATACTGGTCTAAAGTCAGTGCTATTCTTGATTTGGGGATGTTCTGGGCTCAGGTCCTGATGAGTTAAGGGGTTTCAAGTGTCATTTTGATTATCTTATATATATATATAATCTAAGTCAGTGAATTAACCTCATTCTTTCCACTTTGTGCAAAACATGGATATTTAAAAATACAGGCAACATAGCCAGTATCAAGACTTTGATCTCTGTGAGAGATACCCAGGAGTGAATCAGAGACTGACTGATAAAACCTGACCCACCTCTCTCATTCCCTCATTTCACTGGAGTAACAGGCAGAATTATTGACACTGAATTGTTTTCTCTCCCGCTTTTGCAGAGTGAATATAGTTAAATGTACCTTAAAGTGCAAATAGTGTGATTCTACTGCACTAACTATGGGATCTTATTTCCTTTGTATTATTTTTTTGCTGCATAACAAATTACCCCCCGATATAACAGCTTAAAACAAAAATATTTATTATTTCAGAGTTTGTGTGGGTCAGAAATCGGTAAATGGCTTAGCTGGGTGGTTGTGGCTCAAGGTCTGTCATGAGATTGTAGGCAAGCCGTCCACCAGGGCTTCGGGGGTCCAAAGACTCAGGTGAGGCTGAAGGATCCAATACAAGTTCACTCACATGGTTTTTTCAGGCTTTACTTCATTTGCTTGTCATATTATATGGGCCTCCTGGAAGCCAAAAAACTTCTGGAAGGTGAGAAGAGTCAAGTGACATAGTAACATTTGGAAAAGGGGACTTCAGATCTGGCAGATGCAAGGTAACTTCCAAAACCAGGATCTGCCAACAGGTGCTGTGTCAGGCCTCCTGGGGAGTTTATGAAAAATATACCAGTAGTATACACATCCTTATAGTTAATAATACTGTATTATATATTTGAAAGTTGTTTATAGAATATATCTTAAAAGTTCTTGGCATAAGAACAAAATTTTTGTAACTAGGTGTGGTGATGGATATGAACTAGACTTATTATGGTGAGCATTTCACATATATATACCTACCAAATCATTATATGGTACCCCTGAAACTAATAAAATGGTGTCTATCTAAATAAAAAAATACCTGTTTCTAGGTCTACTTTTTTTTTTTCTTTTGCAAGGAAGGTGAACTCAAGAGAGTTAAATGACTTGCTCAAATGTCCATAGCTAGAAAAGAACTGAGCTGGGGCTGGAACTCAGGCTCATCTGGAAGTGAGAGTTACTGTGAAAAGGTAGCATGCTGGCCTGACTCCCCTCAAACCCACGTGAACATGAAGCCTGCCTCTCTACTGACAGCAGGCAGCCCTGTGTGTTTGTTACATGATCTGTATGAACTCCAGTTAGCTTATATGTGAAGAGAGTGTAATAGTTACCTTGTGCTGTTATTGTGATGACTGAGATGTTTTTTAACGCTCCCTTGCCAAAGAACACTAGGAATATTTCCTATCGTTTAAAGAGTTGAATTTATTACTCATTGCACTGAGGGAAATGCATACCATGGGAAACCCTGGAGGTGTGTCAGTGAGAAGGTATTAGAAAATATTATTAAAGGATTTGTTTTTTTGTAAGCTGAGTGCAGGGGCGCTCAGGACACCAGAGTTCATTCTACAAATGTGTATCTTTGTAAATCTTATTCATAGTAGGGCAGACCAGAGGGAGACTAAGGCTGTAATTGGCAAAGAAGCTCTAACTGGCCAGAATGGCTGTGTGTCCACTGTGGTTTGGATGATGTTCATATTTTGTCTGTGTTTAGACATAATAAGGAGTCTTGCTCTTGTCTATATACATCGTGGTCATAGAGGGGCCTTGTTGGATGCTGATGTTCTGAGAACTTGTTCATGTTTATGTTCAACAGAAGAACCCCAAGGCCCAGTGATAGTACCAAGGCCATCTCTTTCCTAGGTATAAACCATCTAGTCATAGCGCTGGACTCAACTGGTGTTCCAGTCCCTGAGCCATGCCTCTTATTGTGCGCTCCCAGTCAGCACCGAGCCTCTGAGTCACAGTGAGACAGACAGGGGTCTTCTCAGGTGGAGACGTTTGGAGGAAATGAAAAGACAGATGTCCCTTCAAGCGCAATGATTCCTTTTCTTCCCCAGCTTCAGGCATGCTGCTGCTGCTAAGTCGCTTCGGTCGTGTCCGACTGTGCGACCCCATAGACAGCAGCCCACCAGGCTCCCCCGTCCCTGGGGTGCTCCAGGCAAGAACCCTGGAGTGGGTTGCCATTTCCTTCTCCAATGCATGAAAGTGAAACGTGAAAGTGAAGTCGCTCAGTCGAGGCTGACTCCTAGCCACCCCATGGACCGCAGCCTACCAGGCTCCTCTGTCCATGGGATTTTCCAGGCAAGAGTACTGGAGTGGGCTGCCATTGCCTTCTACGGCTTCAGGCATGATGCGAAGTCAATTCCATGAGGTCAAGGGTATTTCAGCCTGTGGACAATTTCAGAAAGAGCAAAGGGGGGGCTGCAAGGTAGAGGGCCCATCCTGGACTCTGCCTTTGCGTCCTTCCTGCAGTAGAGGTGTACTCCGCACTTCCTGTGAGCCAGACCTGGGCTTGATACTGTGTGACGCCCATCACTACATGGAAAATAGACAAGCAAAGGGTCACGCTGAGAATCGGGGTAAAAGAAAACGGTACCACGAGGACCACTGGCCGTCTAAGCAGTGGTTCCTATACTTTTCTGAATGTTGGAATCACCTGGATCTTTAAGAAATATGACTGACTGGATCCCACTGCACTGATCTAATTCATCTGGGATACCACTCGGAGCATCACAATTTAAAAACTCCTTGGGTAATCAAATGTGCAGTAAAGTTGGGAAACCACTGGTTTAGTCCATCCACCCTTACAGATTAGGGTTGGGGGGGCGGGGGTCACAAGGCTGTTTAACCGTATGAAAGCTGCGGTCCCTCATTCTAGACACTTGGGTTTAGATATAAAATCTGAAAATCAATTTCAGACCCTAGGAAGAGAATCTGGGAATTCTCGAGGGAGGCGGGTTGTCCCGTGAAAACCCCCCAATGGGGGTGATATGAGCTCCCTGCAGAATGGCGCTGGCCCTGCTCTTTCACAGAAGCCCCGGCATTAGTGACACCAAACCTAGCTCCCACAGAGAGGTAAGCAGCCCCCGAGCGGCCGGTGTGCGCACGTGTGAGTATGCCCGCCGGCGTGCACGCGCGGGCCCGCCGGCGAGCGTTCGTTTCCGTTCGGGAGCCCGGGCGGCCTCCGGCTGCGGCTGCAGCAGCGCGCCCGGCGCCCCCTCCCGCCCAGTCCCCTCCCCCGGCGGCTCTCGCTCGCCCTCGTCCCTCCCCCGGCAGCGTCCGCCGCCTCCGGGTGCGCAGGGCAGCGCGCGGCACGCGAACCCCTCCTGCAGGCGCCCGGGCGCTAGTTGAGCGCCGAGCCTCGGGCGCGCGTGGCGCCGCCTCCCAGACGCCTAACGACGATGAGCCAAGACGCGGGGGTCGCGGAGAGCAGGTGAGCGCAGCCGCGGGGCTGGGCGGGGGTCGGGGTTTGGGAAGGAGGACGGGCAGAGCGGGGGTGGGGTGCGGCTGGCCCCGACATCGCCTCGTGGAGAAGGGCTTTGCGGTCTTCAGCACCCTCCACCGCGGGCTCTGCTTTTCCCGTTTTCCGGACGGGGCGGGGGCTGCACTCCCGCCCCGGCATCCCCGCTCGAGCCGCACAAACAAAGCACCCTTCGGTGGCGGCGCCTGCCTGGCGAGGGCGCGGAGCTTGGGGGTGGCGACTCGCCCTCCAGCCCGGACTCCGATCCCCTACCGCCGGGAGGCCCAGGGCGGCTGCACCTGGGTCAGGCGGGCTGCGCCGGGGTCGCGCGCAGGTGCTCGCGCGGGAGGCGGTGGCGCGCGGCTCCGAGGCCCCGGGCGCTCGGCCCGGAGGCGGGGCTACGGCCGGCGCTGCTGCCCTCTGTCGTCGCGGCTTGCAGGCGCCCGCAACCCGGCCCCTCGGGAACCGCGGCGCAAAGGCGGCGGCAGGTGGGCCCGATTGGTCCACATCCACCCGGCGGCAGCGGCGCGCCGGCGTGGAGGGGGCTGGTCGCCCGGTGGCATCCGCTGTGCTCCCAGCGCGAGTGGACTCGCGCCCTTCCCGCCTCCGCGCTGACTCCCCGCCCCCCAGGCCGGCTTCTGCTGTCCTCGTGTGCTCCCGTCTCTCGAGCTTCAGCTCCCCGGATCCCCTGCGCCCACTGCACCCGGGTCGGGGAGGACTTGGGAAGTTTTTCTGAACACCACTGGCGTTTTGGCCCCTTGACTTGCAAATGGTTTGAGCCGAGAGCGGGATTATTCCCCTAATCCCCTTTTGCCCATGCGTGGAACACCCCCATCACCCCCCTGCGCCAGTCATCCCTTCTGCGCTTCCATGGGGCCCTACCAGTGTCTTTAGCACGGAAGGCACGAGATCAGCATTGCTTTTAGGATATCTGCTTTTACTGTAAAGGTACCAATGCCTCCGTTTGTCATCAGCGTCCCACAGACCTTTAAAGGCAGCCTCTTTTTACGTGGGAATGTGTATTCAGAGCTGGTTTGGGCTGTGGTGGTCGAGTTCTTCAGAGCTCTCATCTGCAGAAGCAGACTTTTGGCATTGGATGCAGTTTCAGCGCAAGACACGTGACGGCTTGTTTGTGAAATGTATCCTTTAGGTAATCCTCTCATTGCTGTAAGCACACGCAGGAAGCCCGCCCAAAGCAGTGCAGAAACGCTGGGCAAAGATTCAGACTCTGCAGAGAACTTGCTTATGGGACAGTCCCTGCCACATAACAGTTTCTGCACGATCAACTAGAGAATACGGAGCTTTAAAGTGTTCACGACTTAAGTGTTTCGTGGATTATTCGTTGAACATTAGGCTCATATTCTTTTAGGAAGGAGGGAAGGATTTTTTTGTTTAGTTTTATGTGTGATTTTTTCTTTTCTCCTCTGTTCTTTATAACACTGTTGCAATCAGGAAGACAGTGTCAAAAGGTTTGTTGTGGTTAGGTTCTGCTGTTGAATTTCTTGACATTAGCATTAATAAAGCCCCACTAGGACAAGAACTGGGTCCACTTGGGTCATCAAAAACACTTCCTTAGAGGTGGTCAGTTAGCAGGAAGACGTGCAAATAGTGGTTACAGTGAATTTTGAATCAATCAAATACAGCAAAAGTAAAGTTTTGTTCCAAAAGAAAAGGGAAGTGAATTGAAGTATAGTGTGTGAAATTAACATGCACTGTTACTTACACAAAGCAGAGCTAACTCAACTACTCCCTACCTACTCCTTCCTAGTTCAGTTCAGTTGCTCAGTCGTGTTTGACTCTTTGTGACCCTATTACTCTGAAATGTGGGTCCTCCCTACCTCTTCACATGAAAGTTTGCTAGCCCGCAATTACTGATCTTTCTGGTCTCTTCAGGAAGACTTGTTAATGAGTCATTTGCACATTTCGGTGTGGCAGCAAAGTCTGTATAATTGTGTGTCAAACAAGGGGGAGGTGTAATTCTCAGAAAACCCTAAAGCACCCTACAGATGTTTGCTACTGTTACTTGTAATTTTTAGTAGTTGCACAGTATGCCACTCTGATTCCCACATTTTTGGCCATTTAAAATGTTATTACTGATTTTTAAATACTAAGGGGGGCGAGGTCTCTATATCTAGGGACTTCCCAGATGTCTCAGTGGTAAAGAATCTGCCTGCCAATGCAGGAGGTGTGGGTTCAATCCCTGGTCCAGGAGAATCCCATGGAGAAGGAAATGGCAACCCACTCCAGTATTCTTGCTTGGAAAATCCCACGGACAGAGGAACCTGGTGGGCTACAGTCCGTGGGGTCGAAAAAGAGTTGGATATGACTTAGTGACTCAGCAACAGCAACTTTATATCTAATTACCACATTGTTTCTGTCATTTACCCAGTGAACCTTTTTTTTTTTTAATAGTGCAAACTATACGCCAAACAATGTGTTAGATGCTGAGGATGTGGAATCCTTTGCTACACACACACACACACACACACACACACACACACTTCTCTTATTCTTCAGTTCCCAGGAGTTATAAAGGACTTACAGAGTACAACGTGCATGCACGCTCAGTTGTGTCCAACTCTTTGCAACCCTGTGGACTGTAGCCTGCCAGTCTCCTCTGTCCGTGGAATTTTCCAGGCAAGAATACTGGAGTGGGTTGCCATTTCCTGCTCCAGGGGATCTTCACTATCCAGAGATTGAACCTGTGTCTCTTGCATCTCTTGAGCAGCACAATAAAGCCATTAATTTAGGTGTGCATCAGAGCAGGGATCAGGGAGGGGAGTAGAGAAGGGATCCCTTCAATTGGGCTGACTAATGGTAATCACCCCACCCCATCCATTCTCAGTCAGGCCAGCTCTCCTTCTTGCCTGCCCTGGGCACTAATGATTTCATTCTTTTCCCTCTTCTTCCTCCTCCCCTCCTTGACCCCTCACTGATAGAAGTGTTCCAGTTGCCTCCCTTCTCCCTTAAGCCAGCTCAGTTCCAACTGTTTTTCCTCCTGGTCCCACTTCCCTTTGGAGTACAGTATGCAGAGATTTCATTGACAGTTAGTTATAGGAGAAAGAAGGAAGTAAACCTTGAAACTGTTCACCCTAGTTCCTGTCACCCACAGTTGCCATTTGGGCCATATCCCAAATGCAGTCATGTCTTCACTTTTATCCCCCACCACCCGGGGTCATTCTCCATCCATAAATGTGGCCTGCAAAGCTAAAGTCCTATGTACTTTTCCTTTCCTAAGATGCTGAAAACCCTTCCCTGAAGTGTGTATGTACAGTCATACAGAAAACACAGCATCTTAAGTGTACAGCTGATAAATTATCACCAGGTGAACACATCTGTGTAACCACCACCCAGGTCAAGAAATAGAACATGGCATCCTAAAAGCCCCGTTCCTTTTCCTCCTACTTTCCTACCCCTGCATCCCAGAGGGACCAGAGATAGTGTTTCTAGTTTGTAAACTTTATAAAAATAGAATCACACAGCATATGCCCTTTTGTGTCTGACTTCTTTTGTGCTGTTAGGTCTGTGCTATTCATCCTCTCAGTCGTGTGTAAGCACTTTTTCATCCTCGTGGCTTACAGGACTCCATTTTATGACGGAATCACATTTTGATCATCCATTTTTCTCTTGATGAACATGGCAGTTGTTTCCAGGTTTGCCTGTTACAACTAATGATGTGTGAATCCTTTAGCTTTTTGATATCCAAAAACCTACCTGTTTGACCACTATTTTTTTTTTTCCTGCTGGTGTAACTGAAGAAAAGGAAGGGAGGGAATAGATGAAGGAGCCAGCCTGGAGAGCTAGGCCTGGGGATTTTTCACCGTTGCTGGCACTAAATGTTTTCCAAAGCATTTAAAGCTGTGCTCTCATTCTGGGACCTGAACGTAGAAGAAAAAGGTGATGGGATGGCTTACATCCCAGGTGAGCTGATTATAGGTGGTGGTCATGAGATGCTTAGAATAAAGGAAACTGGGTGATGATGGGAAACCTGCCTAGCTTGGGACGTGTCCCTTGGGAGAACTGACAGCTGCTGGCTCATGATGCCCACATCTCTCCTCCGCCTTCCCCCATCTGCCTGTCACTTTCCCCTATGGAGTCCTTGACCCCCCTTCCCCGACCCCATCCTCCCCCCACCCTCCCCACCCCCCTGCCCCAGGCTGGTCCCAGAGGGCTTGGAGTTCAGGAAATCCTTCTGTCCCTATGCAAGGGGCTGTGTAGTTGGCTTCCAGACCTCAAGTCTGTGAAGACAGTTTCCTTGGAATATGCTTTAAAGTTTCCTAGCCTCCTGAGGGGTGTTTGTCCTCTGGTACTACAACTTCTTGGGCAGGGAGGCCTGGCTTTTGTGGCCTGGACTGAGATTTTCTTTGGGGAAATGCTTGGACCTTTTGGGCTCAACGCAGGCAGTGTCTGAGCCTGTAGGCTGTCAGGGTTGCCCAGGGTCAGACACTCCCCATGAGAGATGTTGACGACAGCAGATTCTGGAACCCTGCGTTGTTTACTTCCTTCTTTGCACTCAAACGTCAGATCTTCCCAAGAGGAAGGATTTAGAGACCACTCGGTGGACCAGATGATCTGCATTTAGCATCCTGGGGTTGCCATCGGCTTGGTTACAGAGTTGGAGTTTCTCCACCTCCCTGTCTTTCCTCATCTCTCCCTTTCTCCCTCTGATGACACTTGCTTTCCTCCTGTTCCTGGATCTTGATCAGTTCCTTCCTGCCTCAGACAGAAGCTGTGTGACCTCAACTCTCCCTGCCCCCAATTCTTCTTTGGCCTATTCCTGCTTGTCCTTTGTGGCTGAGTTTAAAGGTCAGTTCCTCAGGAAGCTGCCTCCCCCCCCCCCCCCCCCCCCCGCCAATTCTTCAATCTTAGACAGCACTTCCTTTCTCAGATGCAAGTAGACAGTCCTCCCCATCAGGCTGATGGGTTCTTGAAGCCACAGCACCAGTTGCTTTATTCACTCATGCCTGGCACATAGTCCATCTGTGTTTGTTAAATGGATGAATTGATGGGTAAACTAGAGGACCTGAGACAGGTTGTAAGATTGTCTCTGCTTCTAACTTGCTGTGTGATCTTGGGTGTGTATTAGTTTCACCTCTCCTAGAGTGCATCTCTTCCTCTGTAAAATAATGCCTCAGACTGGAAGATCTTTATAGGTTCCTTTCCGTTTCAGTTTTTCCTGAGTCTAACAGTGCGAGGATCCTGTTTGAGGGGTGGTAGCTTTCTCTGAACCCACTCCAGTGTTCTTGCCTGGAGAATCCCAGGGACGGTGGAGCCTGGTGGGCTGCTGTCTATGGGGTCGCACAGAGTTGGACACGACTGAAGCGACTTAGCAGCAGCAGCCACAGCAGCTTTCTCTGAAAATGCAAAAGCTGACTTTAGCTCTGAGGTTTAAGTGGTCTTAAGTTTCATGCCTGTGTTCTTCGCGTGAGAGCTGCATTCTTCCCAGGTCACCATGGCCTGCTCTGGGCTAAAATGATAGCTTATATTGTTTTCATTGTGTTCGTCCCACATCACATACGTTTTATTTCCTGATCTGTCTTCTCTTCGGTTAGTGTGCCCCTGGGGACCAGGTTCCTGAGTCACGTGTCACTTTTATATCCCCTCCGCTTATCACAGCAACTGTGAGTTGATTTCAGTTGATGAAAAGAGATCTGTATTATAGGGAATAGTATTTTCATCGAGTTTATTCTCTGGAAAGTATAACTATTTTATGATTATGCAGATTAACTTCAGTTTGTGACTAACATTAACTCTTTTCCACTTTCTTAACCCATTTAACTGTTTTTGACCTATTTCCTGAAGGTTGATAGGGGCTAAAAGAAGTAAAACACTAGTTGGTTTCATTCTGGTGAAGAGTCAGAGGAGGATTTGGGTCTCATTACAGGTTTGTGCACATGCGTGCTCGGTCACTTCAGGCGTGTCTGACTCTTTGCGACCCTGTGCAGTGTAGCCTGCCAGACTCCTCTGTCCATGGGTTTCTCCTGGCAAGAGAATTGCAGCGAGTTGCCGTGTCCTCCTCCAGGGGATCTTCCTGACCCAGCGACTGAACCTGTATCTCTTGTGGCTCCTGCATTGCAGGTCAATTCTTTACCTGAATCGACCCATTATGGGTTTAATTATGCCTAATAACTTTTTATTATTTACTAAAAGGTGACTCTAGTTGAGAATTATCTTCACAGACAGTGGTACCTTAGGACCAGAGACTAGAAAGTATCAAGTGTTTTGTCTTTACCTGCTTGGCAGAATTTTAGGCTTTTTGTTGTGAAATGTACTGATAAAAGCTTGGGCTCTGGGTTTGTGGATAAGTTACCCAAGCCTTATTTCCTCATCTGTGAAATGGGGATGATACTAGTTCAGCATCAGGCACTAAAACGTTTGTTGCAAGGAGCCCATTGATGCCTGCCAGGTCCTTGGCTCGGGTTCAGGCACACAGTAAATATTAAAAAAAATTAGCTATTATATTATGGTTTAAATATAATAAAATACCATATTAATAATTATATTGATATATAATAATATATATATTATATGGTGTGCTGCAGTCCATGGGGTCGTGAAGAGTTGGACACAACTTGGCAACTGAACAACAACAACAATTATAGTTTTATTTTCATTTTAAGGACTGTTGAAATCTTTAGCTGGAGAATCATTACTCGTGGAGCCAGATTTGATTGAAACCCTTCTGGTGCCTACTATGCACCTGTCCACTGGCGCCTACTATGCACCTGTCCAGTCTGCAGTCAGGCCTCGGTGCAGAGGTGGGAGAAAGGCTCCCTCGGGTTGGGTGTGACAGCGCCAAGATGCAGCGTTTTTCTCCTCCCACTAAGGCAAAGAGACCTGTTCTAGGCAGGGCCTGGGAGCTGGTAGGCGCAAGGCAGCATTGACATTACACCTCGTCATCACGATTGAGTCGGGATGAAAATGTAAGGAATTTTAAGTGATTAAGTAAATGTCCACTTCCATTCCCTACTGATCTTCAGCTCCTAAATTACACTGGGAACATTTGGAAGGGGTCCTCCCTCTACATGATTACTTTCGTTTTTCCTTTTAACAAACCACATGGAAAAGCAGAAAGGAAGAAGATGTGGGGCACTTGCATCCATGTGGCATGTCAGAGAGGAAGAAAATCTTCCTCCACCCTTCTGGGTTCTTCTGGTCTAAGGATTAAATTGACACCTGTCAGATTAACAGGAGAAAATCATACATAACTGGTGTACATGGAAGAGGGGCTTCCCAGGTGGTGCTAGTGGTAAAGAATTCACCTACCAGCGCTGGAGATCTGAGAGAGCCGAGTTCGATCCCTGGGTTGGGCAGATCCCCTGGAGGAGGAAATGGAATATCTCCAGAGTTCTTGCCTGGAGAATCCCATGGACAGAGGAGTCTGGCTACAGTCCACGAAGTTGCGAAAGAGTCACACATGACTTAGGGACAACAGCCATACATGGGAGATACCAAGGAAAACTTGAGTAACTCTCCAAAATGGCCAAAGCCTTCACCTTCAATACCGTCCTCAGCAGGCAGACAAGGATGTTGAGGGTGGGGAGCGTCAGTTCTGGGAGGTTCCCAGGAAGACCACAGTAAACCTGGGTGAGGTTGTCCTGAGATTTCAGTCTGGGAGGTTCCCAGGAAGACCACAGTAAACCTGGGTGAGGTTGTCCTGAGATTTCAGTCCCTGCCCTTTCACTGATAAGGTACAGATTTGGACACCCTTACACATGGAGATTTCCCTTACAAATGTTAATGTTTCTTCCAAAAGGCCAACTCCTCCTGGGTTTTCAGTGTTTTTCCTTTGCCTGCTCTTTCTTAGAGAATAACCAGTTTGAAATAATTAATATGCCAAAGCGACATATTTTAGGGGAGCAGATTCTGCTGCTTCTAAAGCAGATTCCTACACAGCACAAGGGCCCTGTGGGTCCCCTGGGCTGCTTCCTCCACCGGGCTGTCTTTGGTGTTGCCCAGTGGGCGGCTCCTTCGCCGTGGCCTGAGCCCCTTCTCCCATAACTGTTGGTGTTTTGATACAGAGAGCTGACCCTCTACCCTGCAGCCTCACTACATGGTAAAAATAAAGGTTTTCCATAAAGGTTTTCTGGTTTTAGCAGAAGTTCTGATATCTATGCACATGCATACACGTCTGGAAATGAAGATTAACAGCTGTAGAAAGGGGACTGTGAAAGGGACAGTCAGAAGTTTGTCACTGTTTTAGCAGATATATTTTGTACAATAAGAATGTCTAACTCTTAATACATGTTCTCATCAGTCCAGAGCAGTTGCTCAGTCATGTCCAACTCTTTGCAACCCCACAGACTGCAGCATGCCAGGATTCCCTGTCCATCACCAACTCCTGGAGTTTGCTCAAAATCATGTCCATTGAGTCGGTGATGCCATCCAACCATCTCATCCTCTTTTGTCTCCTTCTCCTCCTGACTTCAATGTTTCCCAGCATCAGGGTCTTTTCCAATGAGTCAGTTCTTTACATCAGGTGGCCCAAATATTGGAATCAGCATCAGTCCTTCCAGTGAATATTCAGGATTGCTTTCCTTCAGGATTGACTAGTTTGATCTCCTTGCAGTCCAAGGGGCTCTCAAGAGTCTTCTCCAAATCACAGTTCAAAAACATCATTCTTCGGTGCTCAGCTTTCTTTATAGGTCAGTTCTACATCCATACATGACTATTGGAAAAAGCATAGCTTTGACTACATGAACCTTTGTTGGCAAAGTAATGTCTCTGCTTTTTAATATGCTGTCTAGGTTGGTCAGATTTTCTTCCAAGGAGCAAGTGTCTTTTAATTTCATGGCTGCAGTCACCATCTGCAGTGATTTCGGAGCCCAAGAAAATAAAGTCTCTCACTGTTTCCATTGTTTCCCCATCTATTTGCCATGAAGTGTCAGGCTTCAACAGTACATGAACTCTCAACTTCCAGATGTTCAATCTGGATTTAGAAAAGGCAGAGGAACCAGAGATCAAATTGCCAACATCTGTTGGATCATTGAGAAAGCAAGAGAGTTCCAGAAAAATATCTACTTCTGCTTTACTGACTATGCCACAGCCTTTGTGTGGATCACAACAACCTGGAAAATTCTTAAAGAGATAGGAATACCAGACCACCTTACCTGCCTCCTCAGAAATCTGTATGCAACAGTTAGAACCAGACATGGAACAACAGACTCGTTCCAAATTGGGAAAGGAAAATACGTCAAGGCTGTATATTGTCACCCTGCTTATTTATCTTATATGCAGAGTACATCGTGCAAAATGCCGGGCTGGATGAAGCACAAACTGGAATCAAGATTGCTAGGAGAAATAGCAATAACCTCAGATACGCTGAAAACACCACCCTTATGGCAGAAAGAGAAGAACTAAAGAGCCTCTTGATAAAAGTGAAAGAGGAGAGTAAAAAAGCTGGCTTAAAACTCAACTTTCAAAAAACTAAGATCGTGACATCCGGTCCTATTATATGTTCTCATAATTACTTTTAAAAGGCACAATGACTGCATTATAAGGGTATGAGTCTGGAGGAAAACGATGCAATGGCTGGCTTGTTCTTGTATGCATTTCATTGGGAACCATGTTTTAGTCTTTCTTAATGTCTTGAAACATTTCCTAATTTCAGGCTTACCACCACTGTCTGATCTGAGCCAGAAGTTAAGATTAAAAAATAAAAGGACTTGGGTCTGAAAATGAAAATGCATAGTTTTCCTAGGACATGGAGCTTGGGAAATACCAAATACTTGGGAATGTTTATCAGAAAAAACCGTGAGTCAAGGAGGTTTTCAAAATCGCGAGGCTCCTGACTAACTTGACTGAAGAAGAGAAAGGAAGGGACCAGCAGTTGCTCTGCTGCTTTCACTCTTTGCTTCCTCAGTTCACTGTCACTGCCAGGATTGGGGTCAGCCGGGGAAGTGGTGGGGAGTGGGGCTTTGAAGTCCCAGTGGCCTAGGGTCAAGCTCCTTTTCTGTTAGCTGTGTGACCTCAAGCAAGTTAATGAACCTCTCTTGAGTCCCAGTGTCTGCATTTGTCAAATGGCCTTCATAGGCTTATTGGGATGATTCAATGAGAAGATCCAGAAAGATTTTAAACACCCATAACTGCAAATAACACCATTGTTTTCTTCCTGGTTTTTCATTTATTCATCCAAGATTCTGATTTGATGGGCCCAGAAAAATGGTTTTTAGAAGGCACTCTGAGAGTTCTAATGTCAAGTCCACACCTTGTGAAATGCTGTTCCTGGGAGATCAGGAGCAGTTTGGGCATCATGGTGGAGGGCAGGGCTGCCACTTATATGCACAAAGTCTGCGTGTCGGTGGGGCACGCATAGCTGAGCTCCAGACCTGCAAGGCTCCCGGCAGTGACTGTTTTCGGGGGAGGGTGCAGAGGGTGGTGTGTATGTGTTTGTATGTTGGTGTTACGCAGGGTGTGCTTGGACACTGAAGAACATTCCCTCTGGGGGAGCACGAAAGGTGGGGGACAAGGGAGCAGGGTGGGGGTCCATGTGTGCGGTGCCAGGGAGCTCAGCCCAGGAAGTAGTGAGAAGCCCCGGAAGGGCAAAGACATGATAAGGTCCTGCAGAGGGGCAGACCAAGAGGGTGAGACAGTGATTGTGAGAGTGTGAGAACCAGTGAGAGAGCGAGCTTGCAGGCAGGCAAAAGCCGTGTGCGCTGAGGAGGGGAGAAGTTTGAGAGAGGGGTTGGAGGATGCGTGGAAGGAGTCTGATTGTGCTGCTTGCTGAGAAAGAGGCAGCAAGAGTTAGTGATGACTTGGAGGTTCCAGTTAGGTGACCTGATGATTCTCTGCAGAGACAGGTCAGGAGGAGCAGGTTTTCTTGGAGAGAAGAAGGCAAGGACTAGCTCCCGCTGACTGTATGTAAAGTGCTGAAGTGACCCTCGGGCCTTAAGTACCTGGAAGTCAGGGAGGAGGCCTGCGAAGGGGTCAGAGATCTAGGATCTGAAGCTTCGGCCTGAACGCGGGCCTGAGGCAGTGTGTGGAGGGCACACCGAGGTGGTCCTAGGAAAAGCCAATGATGAAGCTGGGAGATGAAGCACCTGGAGCGGGGAGAGGCCCCCTGAGACGAGAGGAGGGCGGAGACCAGGTGAGGGACACTGGAAGCCACCGCTGAGCCTGTCACCTGCTTCATCTAGAGGTGGTCCCTGAGGACGGAGCGGGCCCCTTGGGCTTGTTGGGCGGGGGTCCTCGGTGCCTCTAGCTCCAGTGGTTTCTATACGTGGGAAAAAGCAGAAGGCTGGTGGCTTTGAGTCTGGGAGAGGACGGGGAGTGGGAGGCTGAGATGGGGAGTTCTCCCTTGAGACCTCCCGTGAGGCTGAACAGGGCAGAGCAGGGGTGGGGATGCAAACACCAGGTCAGGAAAGTGGAGGACCAGTGAATTGAATGGGGGAGCTGTCCAGGCCCTTCATTTCCCGGAAGTGCTCTATCTGAGGGAGGAGGCTGGAGAAGCAGGTGAGAAGACCTTGGAGTGAGGGGGCGAGCAGCCTCTGTGGGAACCAGGAGGAGGGACGGGAGGCCAGCATGGCGGGGCGCGGTGGACGGACGGGCTGGAGACGTGCGGCGTGGGGATTCGGCGCGATGACCCTGTGCGCGGTGGACGGATGCGCTGGAGACGTGGGGCGTGGGGATATGGCGCGGTGACCCTGTGCGCGGTGGACGGATGCGCTGGAGACGTGGGGCGTGGGGATTCGGCGCGGTGACCCTGTGCGCGGTGGACGGATGCGCTGGAGACGTGGGGCGTGGGGATTCGGCGCGGTGACCCTGTGCGCGGTGGACGGATGCGCTGGAGACGTGGGGCGTGGGGATTCGGCGCGGTGACCCTGTGCGCGGTGGACGGATGCGCTGGAGACGTGGGGCGTGGGGATTCGGCGCGGTGACCCTGTGCGCGGTGGACGGATGCGCTGGAGAAGTGGGGCGTGGGGATTCGGCGTGGTGACCCTGTGCGCGGTGGACGGATGTGCTGGAGACGTGCGGCGTGGGGATTCGGCACGGTGACCCTGTGCGCGGTGGACGGATTTGCTGGAGACGTGCGGCGTGGGGATTCGGCACGGTGACCCTGTGCGCGGTGGACGGATGCGCTGGAGATGTGGGGCGTGGGGATTCGGCGCGGTGACCCTGTGCGCGGTGGACGGATGCGCTGGAGACGTGGGGCGTGGGGATTCGGCGCGGTGACCCTGTGCGCGGTGGACGGATGCGCTGGAGAAGTGGGGCGTGGGGATTCGGCGTGGTGACCCTGTGCGCGGTGGACGGATGTGCTGGAGACGTGGGGCGTGGGGATTCGGCGTAGTGACCCTGTGCGCAGTGGACGGATGCGCTGGAGACGTGGGGCGTGGGGATTCGGCGCGGTGACCCTGTGCGCGGTGGACGGATGCGCTGGAGACATGGGGCGTGGGGATATGGCGCGGTGACCCTGTGCGCGGTGGACGGATGCGCTGGAGACGTGGGGCGTGGGGATTCGGCACGGTGACCCTGTGCGCTGTGGACGGATGCGCTGGAGACGTGGGGCGTGGGGATTCGGCGCGGTGACCCATGGCGGGGCGCGGTGGACGGATGGCCTGGAGTTGTGGGGCGTGGAGATTCAGCACGGTGACCCTGTGCGCGGTGCTGCTGGTACCCGGGGTGTGAGCTGACCGGCAGGGCTTCACCTGCACACTCCAAAGTCCCCTCTATCCCTGTGGTTTTGAGTCCGGCTGGACTGGGGAGCGAGGGGGCAAGAATAGCCTTGAGAAGGGAGAGTTATCCCACCTGTCAACGTTTCTGGAGAAACATAGTATGATCATTTTGAAGACTTTCATAATTATTTGTATAAAATTATATGTTTATAAAACTGTTTTTCTTTTCTTGTTCTAGTGATGATCACAATGCCTCTTCAGAAGAAAAAGGTATGTACTCTAAGTCAACATTGAGTAATCGAAAAACTCAAGCTGCACTGTGTGGAAATTTGCACTTTTAGAAAATGATTTCTTTATTCATTTTATTTATTGGCTGCAACTGCTCATTACATTCATGCAGTCACCAACTTACAGAAATGGTGTTGAAATAATCAGTAGGTTAGGATGATGGGATAGTGACAGTTTTTCAGAATGTTCCTTAAGATTATTTGTCAACAGATATTTAAAACAATGAAATGTAAAGAATTCATACCTTTGTGGTTTTTATAACTTAAGAACAGAAAACAAATGCTCTTACATCTCTTTCCTTTTAAACTCTTGCTCTAATGTTCTTTTAACCTTATTTTAAATTCAGTAGAGTAAGAATGGAGAAGCATTGTCAACGGAATTCTCTAATTGTTCTATGCACGAGTAGATATTTTCTTTAATACTTGAGTGTTATCATCAATTATAGATACTTAATGAAAATAGCAACACCTAATTCTATCCCTGAAACTGGGTCAAGTAAAACCTCTGCTATTCAAAGAAGGTCATGGTCTAGGTTTAGGGGTTGCTGAGGCTTGAGTCCCTTCTCTCAATTTCTCTCTCTGACCAGCAAAGTACCGGCGCCTTCCTTACTTTCATATTGTCCTGATTTCATTTGTGTACTGCATGGTCCTTCCCTGTCCTCACACATGCTATTGGCTAGGACTTGGATTTCTCCTAATTTTTGCAGACTGCCCATCACACAGTGGACAGCAAGTCAGTGAAGGGACAGTAGTCTCTGCCTGCGCCAAGGGAAAGCAGTCAACCAGCAATCGAGCCCCTTCTGTTCACCAGCCTGGCGTGGGTGAATGTTCCAGACAGATGAAACGGAAGAGTGCTAGGTGCTGTTCCATGAGCCATCTGATTGAGCGTGGCATAAATACAGATGAGGGGCCTGGTAACTAAGTGGCCGTCCTTCCCTACACAGAAATACTCTTGCTCTAGTTGATATTGTTGGTAACTTCTGCAACAGTTACCCCTTCTTCTCGTTTTCTATAATATTTACTATAATATCTCCATTCCCATGCACCTACACTGGCCTTGGCTCTTATCACTTCGTAGCTGAATCTCTGCAGCGGGGTTTTAGACTCTCTGGAGTCTAATGCATCTTGAACAACAGTACCCACCGCCCCTGTCACCAAAGTCCACCAGCATCTAGGGGAACACCAAGGCCCATTTCAGCTGGAAGTACTCATGTAATTCTGCATCTCTGTGTCATTCCCTGTAGGAGAACCATCCCCCAAGGCCAGTTCTTCTCAATTTGCATTTGAGGCCCTCCCTAGTCTGGTGCCGACTTCTCTGGATCCTCACCTCCAACCTGTCTGTGTCATTTCACTAAATCGGTGGTGGTGGTTTGCATGAATTGACTGTTCAGTGGGAAAGGACTCTGACTCTTGTATAATAACACCATTGTCTGCTCTTCAGTTACAAAATCTAAAACCAGGTGTTTTTTTTCCTTTTCTGGTGTCAAGTTACTTAATCACCAGGGGTGTTTTTAGGGAGCGGCTAAGTTGATCAAACAAAGAGACAGTGCCACTCCTTTGGCACAGAACTGAGAGGTTGCCAGGGACCCAACCAAAGGTCGTTATAAAGTTTATTGGCTTTCTGTTTGCACTCTTGGAAAAGGCTTAAGGTTGCTTGGTCTAAATCTTTTTTCCTTTGAGAATATGGCCTTACTTACCATTTGTAACTGGGTTTTAATTTGACTTGCAATGCCGCTTTGGGTTTAAAGAGGTGATTCAGTTTATAGAAGAGGAAACTGCTGTTATTTTTGGTTTAGCAATTTTTTACAAAAATGAACACAATCTTCTATTTTATCCTTGTATTTATACTACTAAACTTGATTTCTTTCTCAAAATTTAGATTGCCCCAGCTCCAACCTAGATACTTCAGGGGACTCTAAATCAGGTAAGAGATATGATTAACATTGGTAAATGTCCAAATGAAATTTTTATGAAATAACCAATTCATCACAAGATAAATAACAATTTATTCTTCTGTTTTACTTCAAGCAATCTTCATGAAAGATAGGAGCTTTCATCTTTCTACTTGAAAGAGCTGATTAAGTTTTAAACTTTCATGGTTACCTAGCCTAGTGAAATCAGTAACTTAAACTTCAGTGATGAAGCTGTGCTTAATGAAACTGAGAATTTATCTGATGAGGCAACTGGACCATTTTCTAGATTGGTTTTGCTAACCTAATACAGGGTCCTGTACGAGTCCAGCCAGGTGGTGGATACTTGGCTGGGGTAGTCCTGGGAGGTTTTCCTGAGGAGGTGATGGTTGACTTGAACTCTGAAGGATGCATTGCAGTAACAGGGCAAAGGTGGGGACAAGGGTTATATACTTGCAGGTGTAAATGTCCCCATGTGGGGAAGTGCACAGTGCTTGTTTGCAGAGACTGAAGAAGGTCAGATGACTGGAATCAGCGAGGAGAGAGGTGGCAGGGCCAAAGTGCGTCTGTAGAGCAGGTGGGGCTAGATTGCATAGGACCTTTGGATTACAAAATCTTTACTCCAGAGTGGATGTACAAATGACCAATAAGTACTTGAAAGATGCTCAGTATTATTTCAGGGAAATACAATTCAAACCCACAGAAAGATGCCACTTCACAGCCACTGGGGTGACATGAAAAAGATCATAGCAAGAATTGTCAAGGATGCGGAGAAATTGGAAGCCTCATACACTGCTGATAGAGGGCTTCCCCGGTGGCTCAGTAATAAAGAATCCTCCTGCAGTGTAGGGGATGCAGAAGATGTGGGTTCAGTCCCTGGGGTGGGAAGATCCCTGGAAATGGCAGCCCACTCTAGTATTCTTGCCTGGAGAATCCCACCAGAGGAGCCTGGTGGGCTACAGTCCATGGGGTCCCAGGAAGTCAGACACGACTGAACACCCACACCCACCCACCGCTGATAGGAATGGAGATTGACACAGCCACCTGGGAGAAGAGTTTGGTAGTCCTCAAAGAGTTAAATATAATTGCCTCTTGACCCAGGAACTTCTCTCCCGTGTGTATAGCCAAGAGAAATGGAATCGTATGTCTCCCAAAGAACCTGTGCATGAATGTTCACAGCGGCATTATTCATGCTATTCAAAAGTTGGAAGCAACCCAAAAGTCCATCAAGTTTTAAACGCGTAAACAAAATGTGGTGTGCCCATTTGTTTGCTGCGACTGCTGTGAGAAAGTGCCCTAGACTGGGGAGCTTAACCAGCAGAAGTATGTTGTCTCACATTCTGGGGGCTAGATGTCTGAGTCAGGGTGTTGGCAGGGTTGGTTCTCTCGGAGGACTAGGAGGGAGGGTCTGTTCCAGATCTCTTTCCTGGCTTTGTAGGTAGCCATCACCGTGATCTCATGATGTTCTCCCTGTGGTGTGTCTCTGGGTCTGAATTTCCCCTTTTGGTAAGGACACCAGTCATCTTGGATTAGTGTCCACCCTGATGACCTCATTTTACTTAAAGGTAAATACTTCTATGAAGACTGTATCTACACATAAGGTCATGTTCTAAGGTACTGTGGGTTAGGACTTAAAACATGAAGTTTTTGTGGGGGGACACAATTCAATATTATAACACCACACAGTGGAATATTATTCAGCCATAAAAAAGAACGAAGTGGTGATAACATGCTACAACATGGTGGAACCTTGGAAACATGCTCAGTGAGAAAAGCCAGGTACAAAAGCCCATCTCTTATGTAATTCCATTTATGGAATTTATCTGGACATTTATGGAATGTCTAGAATATGCGAATCTATTCAGGCAAGAGATAAGAGTATTGGTTATCTAGGTCTAGGGGGAATGGGGAGATTGGAAGTGATAGTTAAAATGTACAGGGGATTTTAGGGGATGTTGAAAATGAAAAACTGATTGTTGTGATGGATGTACAGTTGTTGTTGCTTAGTCGCGTCCGACTCTTTGCGAACCCATGGACTGTAGCCCACCAGGCTCCTCTGTCCATGGTGCTTCTCCAGGCAAGCATACTGGACTGGGTTGCCAGGCCCTCCTCCAGGGGATCTTCCCAACCCAGGGATTGAACCCAGTTCTCCTTCATTGTAGGTGGATCCTTTACCGTCGAAGCCACCAGGGAACTGTGAATACATGAAAAGCCATTGAATTGTACACTTTGAATTATGTAGTGTGTGAATTAGATCTCAACGCGGGAGGCCTGGGTTTGGTCCCTGGGTTGGAAAGATCCTCTGGAGAAGGAAATGGCAACCCACTCCAGTACTCTTGTCTGGAAAATCCCATGGACAGAGGAGCATGGTAGGCTACAGTCCATAGGATGGCAGAGTTGGAAACGACTGAGCGACTTCACTCACTCAAGGTTGTTATAGAAAAATAAAAAAAGTTATATCAGAAGAAAAATACCTGAAGCTTGTCATCCAGAAAAAAAAAAATCCATGTCTTCTTGAAAAAACTTAAGCTCAATCATTTCTGTGCCCAGGGCCGTTCGTCCTGAACCATTTTCTGGGACTGTGGTTTTTGCATGCTTGATTTACTGCTGTGATTAGGTTTATGTGCAACAGAATATATTTAGGACAGACAAGTAGCGAAAGTTGTCCCTCTAGTTTGTTTTCTTGCCCTTGTCATTTCTGAAAACAGGGCCACTTGGCAATCTTGTTGCCAGGTGGGAGTTTTTATCTTTATATCTGGAAGTTTAAGTATATTTTCCCCTTTTTCATCAAGGTGATTTTGTGCTGGTTTGGTGATTACATCAGTTATCTTTATGAGTTTTCTGTGTTCCTAGTGACTAAAGAAGAATGGTCCCTAAAGTTGTGCTAAGTACCCTTTGGTTTTAACGTCCAGTAAAAAAGTAGGAGAACGATGGTTTCATAATATGCAACCAAAATGAAGATTAGAAGGAGATTATGCAAGGACCGCTGTCTACGAAAGGAGGAGAAAGCCTGCTGCTGCCAACAGTGTCTGAAATTGAGAGTTAAAAATGTTCGAATGCAGAGTATAGTAGATAATTCAGATTCTCGAGTGAGGGGAGAGACACTTCAGGTCAGAGTGGGGTGAAGCCTTCTCAGCTGGCTGAAGGGAGGCTGGTTAGGAGGTGTAGGTGGGAATCCCCTGGAGGTCCGGTGGTTAGGACTCCACACTTTGACTGCTGCGGACCGGGCTTCTCGACCGGATAAGGCATGGGACTTGGGATTTCAGTTTGCCTGCTGTCACATTCCTGCTGTTCCCCTTCTCACCTTTTTGTCCTTCCTTTCAATTTTTTTTTTTTTTTTAAGATTTATTTTAAAAAGTTTAGCCTATTTTTAGTGGAATAAAATGGGTCAAAGAAAGGGGTGTAGGTTTTCTCTGCATCTAGGCTGGCATTCAGGACAGCTGGGTGTGGTGAAGGTGGAACCCATCAGGATGAGAAAATGAGAGAAAAGAAACTCAGAGTCGGGGACTGTTTGCATGCTAGCTTCCCCAAACAGGGATCCTGCTGCTAGAACTCTAACCTATGCAAATGTGGGGAGGGTTTAGTGCTGGTGGTAGCATGCTTGGGCTGGCCTGTCACTGGAGTTTAGGGGTGTGACCTGTTAGTAAAAATCACTACCTCTTAAAAATCGTGACTACTGTGTATGAGGCCCCGGGCTGGTCACTCTTCACAGACTTCTTATTTAGTTCTCAAATAATGTGCCATGAGAAAGAAAAATGGTCCTGGGGGCTTGAGGGGGCTTGCAGGGCAGGGAAGCAGAAATAGAAATCAGGAGTCTTAGGCCCCAGACCAGAGGGAAGGTGAATTGAAGGGATGGCCCAGACTCCACTTCCCAGGGACCTGGAGCAGAAGGTGGGCCTCACCTGGGTCTGGTCCAGGCAGAATTACATCCCTGCAGAGATCCCAGGGGCTTCCTAGGTGGCGCTAGTGGTAAAGAGCCCGCCTGTCAATGCAGGAGACGTGAGAGGCAGGTTCGATCCCTGGGTCAGGAAGATCCCCTGGAGGATGGCACAGCAGCCCACTGCTCTGTTCTTGCCTGGAGAATCCCATGGACTGAGGAGCCTGGTGGGCTACAGCCCATGGGGTCTCAAAGAGTTGGACACGACTTGGCACGCATGCGCGCACACACAGACACGCAGAAGTCCCAGACTGCTAGAGGGAACTGGCAGAATAAAGACATGGTCGGGGCGGCTCGGTTCTTTAAGGCGGGGCAGAGCATTTGTCCGTTCACACATTCATCGTTCATGGAGCATCTATAGCAATGGGTGCCAGGGGGATCAGGGCGGTGAGACATGGCCTCAGCCCTGCAGGGTTCATCCACCAACAGCTCAGCAAGCAGCCACTGCTTGACAGGGGTAAACGGATGGACTGGAGAGAGGCATGGCTCATCTGACTTGGTGGGGCAGAGGGAGTCGGTCCGCAGAAGTGACTTTGGGCTGGCTTCTCATGGATACCTTGGGGTCTGGAGGTGGGGTCTGGGGAAGGGCTATCCAGGCAGTGGAATGGTGTGTCTGGGGACTTGGAGGAAGGAGTGGTAATCACGCTGGGGTGCAGCTTGGGGAATGAGGAAGTGATTACAGTGGGTTGGTTTTCAGCCATGGTTCTCAGCCCTGGTTGTACATTCCAGTTATCTGGGGACCTTTACCAAAAATGCTACCCCCGATTAGTCAGTACCCCCTAAGGAAGGGCAGAATCCCCGGCATGGGTGTGTGTGTGTGTGTGTGGGTGTGGGAAGCTCCCTCGGTGGTATCAGTGTGCATCAAGGTTGAGAACCACTGCTCTGTGCTTTGAGCCCTGGAGGACCAAGGCCACGTCTTATCACTTTTGATTTCCCAGCCCCTGTCTCAGTGCCTCGCCTTTCACTCAGGCATCATCTCATGTAGGAACCGCCTCCTGCTCCCCTTCTTCCCACTCATCCTGTCGATCACCAGCTCCTGGGTGTTAAACTGCTGAAGCAATAAGAAGCATGCTTGCAAGTGAAGCAACATGGTAAAGAATGCAAATTCAAGCTGGACTACCCAAGTTGATATCTTGGCTTCAGACTCCCTGGGTGGAGAATAGGAGGTATTGGGGTGGGTGGTAGTGGTGGTCTTACATAAGGAAATTAACTGACCTCAGCCTACCTCATCGGGCAGTTGTGAGGGCTAATGTGTTAACATATATAAAGCTCTTACATAAATATATGTAGATACATGTATGCACAATGAGTAATAAATGTAATTAATGAATACGTGTAAATGAGTAAGTATATATACTGTATAGTGCCTGGGACATAGTGAACACCCCAGAAAAACTGCTCTTAGCTGCTATATGATTGTTCTCATCTTTATTCTCAAATCTTTTTTTTCCTCCGTATGGCTATTGCCCATCTTTAGTTTTGGTTGTTAGTGTGTGTGTATGGAGGGAAGATCTGAGAATCGTATTAATAGCTTTCCATGTACTTATTCAAGGGATCCCAAGCAGGGTGAAGCAGGAGGAGCACTTGAAGGTGGTGGATGAGGGAGAGAGCGGTGCCTTGTTGCTTGTCTGCTCTGTCAGGAACAGGTCAGGGTGCCCTGGGAGCTGGGGGTTGGAATCTGCTTTGGGAGTAGGTGATAGGTTGTTGCAGGGCTCTCGAGATAGAAAGAAAGCTGGGTGTGTGTGGGAAGTAGGGCCTGGGTATTAGTGGTTGGGTGGGCTTCCCTGGTAGCTCTGATGGTGAAGAATCCCCCTGCAGTGCAGCAGACCGGGGTTTGATCCCTGGGTGGGAAGATCCCCTGGAGGAGGGCCTGGCAACCTGCTCCAGTATTCTTGCCTGGAGAATCCCCGTGGACAGAGGAGCCTGGCGGGCTGCGGTCCACGGTGGCAAACAGCCGGACACGGCCGAGCACCGAACACACACACAGGCAAGAGGGAAGGCACGCAGAGGTCGGTAGAGAGCCAGGATAGATGGGAGAGCTGTGTGGACAGGAAGGGCTGGTAGGTGCCTTTACCTGTGGGAACCATGGGTCTGTCCCATGGGTCTGGGGTTAGTGGGCCTTTGGGGACATCAGGGAAAGAATTCCAAGCTAACTGTGGGAACAGAAGCCTGCTTGCAGTGGACAGAGTTGGGGATGAGGAAAGGGAGGGGGGGCCACTCTTTGCAGAAGTAGTTGAATCGTGTAGACTCTCTGTCCTGTGGTTCAGGGAAACGGCACGTGGCATTACAGAATGCTGCACTGTTGTGTCATTGAACTTGGGTATGGAACCTTCTAGATGCACAAGTGCAGAGGCAAGATGGGAGCAGTAAGGCAGGTCAGGCTGGGCGAGACTTGGATGGCACCCAAATGAAGTGGTTACTGCAGCCAGAGTGTGATTTGGGCTCAAATTTAAGTAATTAAAGTGTATCTCATCCAGCTCCAAAGGATAAAGCCTTCTTTTTTCGTAAATCAGACTAGTTTGGGACTCAGTGAGAATGCAGTCAAAGGAGGAAATTAGTTGAGTTTGGGTCTGTTTTATTATATTTATAATTTTTAAAAATAGTTCCTACTTTCTTATTCATTGTGTGCTTCTCCTGTGTATCTTTTTTTTTTTTTTTTTTTTAAGGCGAGGACAGCAGTTCTGAGAGCGGTTCTGAATCTGGTGAGTTATCTGTGTATGTGTTTCTTTAATAACAGAATTCTAGTTAAACATGGACACCTTTATTTTTCTTTTAGTGTAAAGCCCATATCACTGATGTTGTTTAAGGACATAGTAGTTACAAGTGTCCTTTTTGTGAAGTACCGAAAAGTACTTACATGGTAAATAATTTCTAGTTGGCAAGTAAAGTGGCAAAACAGGATGAGCTGAGGAAGAAAGACAGGAAATGGTTGCTATTGGTGAGAGGCAAACACTTTACCTATTCCATTTGCCTGTGTGTTTTTTTCTTAGTTGTCATATGAATTTCATATGATATATGATTTCAACCTTTTTTTTTCCCCGTAGATAATGAGGAGGCAAAACCAGAAAAAACAAGTGAGTATATCCTTCCTTCTTCTGACTTTCTTTTTTGTTACTGAAAGGAAGAAAGAAGGATAGGCTTTGAGATTTTTAAGTTGCAAGTTGCTTGCTCATGATCTTTTTCTGTGTCAGATTGGGCTCAACACTGGGAAATGAATAAGCATTTTGAAAATTTGAGCTCAGTGCACTTGGAATACAAGGGGCGTGTTCCTGGTCTGCACTGATGCCGAGACTGCATGTGCGGCTTTGCTCTGCGGTTCCCAGCGGAGAAGAGATTGAGGGGCTGACCGAAACCTACAGCCACAGCCTCGGCTTCCTCTCGTGGTGGGCGCTGCTCACAGTTAATCACAGAGCAGACTGTTCACTGCTGAAAATGTGGTACCATTTGTGGTTTAAAGTTTCTGGCTTGCCGTTCTGGTTGTTGATGAACAACTTGAGTCATGAAACCACTGTAAAGATATAGATTCTAAATATAAAATTTGCTTTTGGTCTAAAGTTTTGTGAAGAACTTAAGTTGCATGACTAAGCTTTTATTTTAACTGGTTTTATTATTCTTTAGGATTTTTTTCCCCCTCCCAGTTCTTAGAATATAATCTGCTTATGAACACAAATACTATGACAAGGCAGTCAGGGGGTTTCTTTATAATATTTTAAAATAAATGAAGTCTTTTCACTCAGAAGTCCTGTATTTAATCTAATTCTCTCTGCAGTTTCCCAGTGGGGAACCCATGAAGGTAATCGTAAGCTCCTTGTGGTCATGTTGTGTATAGATAAGAACCTGTAGTTATTTTTGTATCACACGTGGAGTAGATGTCACCATCTGATACCCATAAGGAATAATGTATACTAGCCTTCCTACTTCCAATCCTCCTTATTCATAATAAGGATTATTTCATCCAATTAAATGCAATCAGAAGTCCAGCCTCCATAGATTGGACTGGAATAGAAATGAAGTCAGAGGCTGTGTCTTGGATCTGTTCTTTGTTGTCACTGGTTAATAACTGAGTAAATGGCCCTGGAGACATGGGCTCCAGAGACAGGGCCCCCAGGGTCCAGGCAGCCAGGCTTGGCCCAGGGCCTTGCCAGGGTGGCAACCAGGTGGAAGGCATTTGGAATCTGTGAGGCTCGATATAGGCTCGGACTTGAATGGGAAGCTGGAGTCAGTGCCATCAGACAGGGCACGTGTAGGAGATGGAGCTGCTGGACCTGGCCCTCGGCCATATGAGACACCTGGATGTCCAGGGCTATCCACAGGGCCCTGCCTTTCCCAAGGTTCTTCTCTTTGTTAAAAGACCTTTTATCCTCCACCTTGGGGAAGAGGTCAAAAAGATACCCCCCATTCACCTCCATTCTCAGGTCAGATGGGAGGACCAAATAGTCTACCCTGGGATGCTGGCTTCTCTGTGGATGGGCCAACTGGCCGTGCAGGCTCACCCATCATCCTTCTGATTGGATATACCTTCTGAGCTCCAGAGTCACCTGAATCGCATGGATTAAAGAGAAGCCGAGGGTTTTGTGTTAGAGAGAAGTGCGTCAGTTTCTCTGCTTTCGCTGGGAAGACCTAGTGGAAGACTGTGTGCTAGGCTTCTCTAACAACTTTCATTTTCTCAGCTCCCCAGGCAAATAGCAAGACACAAAAAACATGGGATGTGAATGAAATGCAGTGTAGATGATAGTCATTAAATATTTAGAATTTTATGATGCTTTTTAGGATAGCGACTGTGGAATGGGATTGAAATATTTTCCGGTGCAGGACTTGAATCGGTGTTTCAGAACCTTCAGATCTATGGTATTCTGAGTCCAGAATTCTGAATATGTTTAGTCTCTATTTTCTAGTTCATTTTAATGCTGTTTTTAAAGTCTGGTTCTGTCTTGCAACCCCTGGTCCCCGTGTAATGTCCTGAGAGCAGGCAGCTTATGTAGCAAGGACTGGAGCCAGGGTCCTGGGGCAACAGAGAGGGGGTCCACTCCTGGGCATTGGTGGTGGCCTGGACCTTCCACATGTGCTCAAAATGCCTGTCTTATTAATGGGACTCATCCTCCCAAAGGTTGTTCAGATCTTTCAAATCTAAAAGCAAGTATTCAACACATTAGGTCGTCTCCCAAGTGAAAGGTTATTGTCTGCTTCAGAATTATTAATGTTTTTGAGTTTCACACATCACCATAGCAAAATAACAGCTAGCACTCGCTGACTGCTTGCTGAGTGCCAGGCGCAATCCCTACCTATAATTTAATATTCTGTCTTTCTGGGCGGTGGTATTACATTAATTCTCATTTAACAGATGAGGAAAGTAATAGACAAAGATTTCATACATAACTAAAGAGCCTAAACTCATGCAACTAGTAGCCAGTGTAGATAATAGAAAAATTCACCACTGTTCCCCTTCATAATGTATTTTTGTATTCTGGGATTCTAGTCTTTTAGAAAATGAACATTTACCAGGCCCTGGGATTACAGTCCTTGTGAAACTTGCATTCTAATGGGGAGAGAGACAGGAAGCAGAAACATTGAGCTGATCATGTGTGAGGTGGTGAGCAGTGCCCTGATGAAAATGAAAGGGGGAAGAGATGTGTCAGGCAGGCCCTTGCTTTGGGAGAGGGGTGGAACATCAGGAAAGCCTCTCTGATAAGGTGACATTTGAGCAGAGACGGCAGGGATGTGACCGGGTAAGCAATGTGAATATTCAGCCCGGGAGACAGAGAGTGCAAAGGCCCTGAGGCAGGAACTTGCTTTGGTGTGGAGAGTGGTTCCGAGTGACTGGAGGGCAGTAAACGCAGGGAGGCTGGCCAGGGACGAGTAGTGGGGAGCCAATGGAAAGAGTCTCATGCTAAATCAGAGACTCTTAGACAATTCCACCATCAGTTCAGTTCAGTTCAGTCGCTCAGTCGTGTCCGACTCTGTGACCCCATAAATCGCAGCGCGCCAGGCCTCCCTGTCCATCACCAACTCCCGGAGTTTACTCAAACTCATGCCCATCGAGTTGGTGATGCCATCCAGCCATCTAATCCTCTGTCGTCCCCTTCTCCTCCTGCCCCCAATCCCTCCCAGCATCAGGGTCTTTTCCAATGAGTCAACTCTTCGCGTGAGGTGGCCAAAGTACTGGAGTTTCAGCTTCAGCATCAGTCCTTCCAATGAACACCCAGGACTGATCTCCTTTAGGATGGACTGGTTGGATCTCCTTGCAGTCCAAGGGACTCTCAAGAGTCTTCTCCAACACCACAGTTCAAAAGCACCAATTTTTCAGTGCTCAGCTTTCTTCACCGTCCAACTCTGACATCCATACATGACCACTGGAAAAACCATAGCCTTGACCAGATGGACCTTTGTTGGCAAAGTAATGTCTCTTCTTTTTAATATGCTATCCAGGTTGGTCATAACTTTCCTTCCAAGGAGTAAGCGTCTTAATTTAATGGCCGCAGTCACCATCTACAGTGATTTTGGAGCCCCCAAAAATGAAGTCTGACACTGTTTCCACTGTCTCCCCATCTATTTCCCATGAGATGATGGGACCAGATGCCATGATCTTAGTTTTCTGAATGTTAAGCTTTAAGCCAACTTTTTCACTCTCCTCTTTCACTTTCATCAAGAGGCTTTCCTTAAACATGCCTAAAACAGGCGTCAGTTCCTCTCTCACTGCTCCACTAATCTCTAACTATGCTAAGCTGAAGGGCTGATGCCAGTCAGGCTCTGTCTTGGGGATAACAGCTCCAGTTTAGTTCCCGACTTCTGGCCCCTCTGAGGGACTTTGCACTGGGGCCTGTAGCTGCCCTGCTGAGACACTGGTCTAGCTGAGGAGTGACTGGTGAGGAGCTCGTTCCTGACCACCTGTGCCCTGAGCTCGTTTTGTCTCCACAGATGGGGAGCTAGGAGAGTCTTCCGCCGAGGAAGCATCTGCTCAGGGTAAGAGCGAGGCGGTGCCCTTGCCCTCCTGTGTCCCCTAAGGTATCCTGTTCACCCTGCGCCCGTGCTATGAGACGAGGGGGGTGCGAGAGCTGTTTGCTTCAGCGTCCAAAGATCAGCTAAAGACTTAATGTGCCAAAGTGGGGTGCATGGAAGCTTTCACATTCAAGCTTATTTTCCTGCTTTATACCAGGGGTCCCCAACCCCTGGGCGACTGTCTGGTACCATTAGGAACCGGGCTACGCAGCAGGATGTGAGTGGTGGGCTAGCGAGCGCAGCCTCATCTGTACTTCCAGCCACTCCCCGTCGCTTGCATCACCGCCCGAGTGCCTCCTCCTGTCAGATCAGCGGTGGGACAAGATTCTCATGGGAGTACAGACCCTACTGTGAACTGCCCAGTCCTTATGAGACTTTAATGCCTGATGGTCTGATTCTGCCTTCTGATGTGTTGTATAATTATTTCATTATATATCACAATGTCATAAAAATAGAAATGAGGTGCACAGTAAATCTAATGCACTTGAATAATCCCAAAACACCCCCGCTCTCACCGCCCCCCGAGTCCATGGGAAAATTGTCTTCTGTGAATCCAGTCCCTGGTGCCAAAAAGTTTGGGGACTGCTGCCTTATACCTACAGCAAGACTCACAAACAGAATGTGTCATGTATCACCAAATCCACTCAACGAGATGTTTAATATACGTTTAAGGTTCCGGTTGGGCTTGCCCGGTGGCTCAGTGGTAAAGAGTCCGCCTGCAATGCAGGAGACACAGGTTCAATCCCTGGGTCGGGACAATCTTCTGGAGCAGGAAATGGCAACCCACTCCAGTATTCTTGCCTGGAGAATCCCACGGACAGCGAACCTGGCAAGCCTCAGTCCATAGGGCTGCAAAGAGTCAGACACGACTGAAGTGATTTAGCACGAAGTTCTTATTGGTTGTGAAGCTGGGTGTGGGGGGTGAGGTTAACTGATTTACCCTGTGACTGACTTATGCCAATACATATGTGACAATATCTTTTACAGTTGAAGAATGGGAGGTTAAAGAATTGCCCGCACAGCATTTTAATTCAGGTATGAACTTACATTCTCCAGAATAGTCTCATTATTGCTGAGGGGGCCTATGTCTTTGAATTTTGTAATATGGTCGTGTCATATATATTTGTCAAAAAAATTTTGCCTGAAAATGCCAGTCACATTCCTGTAAGTAAAATTTTTTCTCTATCATTTAGAATCTAATAAAATCCAGTCTCACTGTGAACACTGTAATGCTGAAAATGTAAGTATGTTTTTAATTATAAAGGATGACTCTTTAATTTGCTTTATTTAAGAAAATGACATTTACTTATATGTTATATCTGTGCTTTTTCTCCAGAAACACAATGAACTGGTGACTCCCAGGCTTCTTTCCCGAGGACAGTTTTTGTGAGTCATTGGGAATACGGGAGACATGATACCGTTAGTAATTTATCTGTCTATGTAAAAATAACCCCAAGTTGGGGAAACACAAAACAGCATAACTGCACACATTTTATGTACTTTCTTGGATTGTTTTCTTTTTGTATATATATATCATTTTATTTATTGTTTTGGCTGTGCCGAGTCTCTGTTGCCATGCGAGCTTTTCTCTAGTTGCGGGGAGTGGGGGCTGCTCTCTGTGGCACACGGGCTTAGTTGCTCCGAGGTAGGCGGGATCTTCCCGGATCAGAAATCAAACCCGTGTCTCCGGCATGGGCAGGAGAATTCTTTACTACCGAGCCACCAGGGAAGGCCTTAGATTGTTTCCTTTGAGTGTGATGCTGCTTCAAAATGTTGTGGAGTTCCCTCAGTGCTTTTGAGTGAAATTAAATAAACAAAAAAATGAGTTAAAAAAATTTTTTTTAAAGAAATCCTCTCCTAAACAGACAGCAGGACTTGACAGGTGTTCTTATCTGTCCAATGCAGGCTGAAGGTGGATGGAGAGGGAACTTACCAGTGCATGGAGACTGGTCTGATATTTGAGGTTAACAGGAAAGTTGATATCAAGTATTGCGTCTTGTCCTGGAGCAAATACTCAGACCTCATTGTGAAGCCCTGGGCCGTCGGTGGACCCTTGTTTGATGTTAAATGTGACCCGCTCTGTCTTACCTCCATTCAGTTTCCACATTCCCTCTGCTTGGGTCGTGAGTACTTGTTTGCTAAAAGTTTAATTGGCATGTGCATGTGTGGACGTGTGGGTATGTGTGCAATGCATGCAATGCCCAGGACACTAATTCACCTTCATGTGTTAACAGACCGAGATGCCAGCATGACGTTCAAAGTCTTCCACGTTAAAAGTACTGGGGCCTCATTAGAATATACTGTGGACCATTCTGCCACCCACGTCAAATGGCGTGTGAGCTCTCTTTCTCCTGTGGGACCCGTTATTCAAAGCGAAGAGACGGTATTCCACCACGGGGCGGTGATCCTGTACAAAGCCATCGACCATAACCCGTCCTTGTCTTTTCGAGTGTACGTAGCAACCAATAATGAATCCTTCATCAAGGTAAAGTCAATGAAAGTGAATACTAAATGTTGAATACTGTGTGTTCAGACTTTAATGCAAGGTCTGGGTGATGTCTGTTGATTTAAGATCTGTGTGTCTCTGTTGATTTAATTGTCTCCCCATGGTGGGTCTGATGTCATGCTCACTCACCAACATTATAAGATCAGTGCCAGGTCCTCAGATCCTTGGGGCATGGGTGTTTATACACATGAACAGCTTCGGGAGGAGAGCAGATAGGAATATAGCTCTCTAGAGGTGGGTGTGGCACAATCAAGCAGGCCTGGCCTCGGAGAGGGTTGCCTAGAGAACAGCCAAGGCCATCTATTCTTTACAGCCTTGCTGCTGAACATGTGATTTGGGGACCAGGGAACCAGGAGTGGCTGGTTGCTGTCAGCAGGGTGCTCCTTAAAATGCCAAATCTCAGCACCACCCAGACCTGCCTGCCCTGCTCAGAATTCCCAGGTGACTGGGACATTACAGTTGGCGAGACACCTGCTCTGGATTCACTGGGGGGGCCGTTTCGGGTCTTTGGGTCAAATGTAGGGAGGCTGGAGATTCCTCCTTGGCTTAACGCTCTGCCAGTAAGACACACCTCATAGGGTAACTCATTCCAGAGTAATTTTTGGATAAAAGTTGACGTTTGGTTCGTGGGTTCAACATTCTAGGTTTTGTAGCAGTAGATATTTTATGAAGCACCCAATACGTTTAAGGTATAATGACCTGAGGGGAAGGGTTTGAATATTCATAATGGAACCCGTTTGCCAGAATGCAGAATAAATCTATGTTGTTTAGCCCATTTTCTGAACTATATCATTGAGAACAGAGGATTGAATCTCCTTTTATACCCTGGCCCATTCTAAATACAGTTATAGTGACTTAGAGGTGGGTGGAGCACTGACAAAAGATAAAGCAGTGCTCAAAATTATCCTTTCAGATTCAAAATCAGGGTTTGACAGATGTGAAAAAAAAAATAAGCGTTTGGTTCAGTTCAGTTGCTCAGTCATGTCTGACTCTTTGGACCCCCTGAACCGCAGCACGCCAGGCCTCCCTGTCCATCACCAACTCCTGGAGTCCACCCAAACCCATGTCCTTTGAGTCGGCGATGCCATCCAACCATCTCATCCTCCGTCGTCCCCTTCTCCTCCTGCCCTCAATCTTTCCCAGCGTCAGGGTCTTTTCAAATGAGTCATCTCTTCGCATCAGGTGGCCAAAGTATTGGAATTTCAGCTTCAACATAAGTCCTTCCAATGAACACCCAGGACTGATCTCCTTTAGGATGGACTGGTTGGATCTCCTTGCAGTCCAAGGGACTCTCAAGAGTCTTCTCCAACACCACAGTTCAAAAGCATCAATTCTTCGGCGCTCAGCCTTCTTTATAGTCCAACTCTCACATCTATACATGACCACTGGAAAAACCATAGCCTTGACTAGACAGACCTTTGTTGACAAAGTAATGTCTCTTCTTTTTAATATGCTGTCTAGGTTGGTTATAACTTTCCTTCCAAGGAGTAAGCGTCTTTTAATTTCATGGCTGCAGTCACCATCTGCAGTGATTTTGGAGCCCCCCAAAATAAAGTCAGCCACTGTTTCCCCTGTTTCCCCACCTATTTGCCATGAAGTGATGGGACCGGATGCCATGATCTTAGTTTTCTGAATGTTAAGCTTTAAGCCAACTTTTTCACTCTCCTCCTTCACTTTTATCAAGAGGCTCTTTAGTTCTTCTTCACTTTCTGCCATAAGGGTGGTGTCATCTGCATATCTGAGGTTATTGATATTTCTCCCGGCAATCTTGATTCCAGCTTGTGCTTCCTCCAGTCCAGCATTTCTCATGATGTACTCTGCATATAAATTAAATAAGCAGTGTGACAATATACAGCCTTGATGTACTCCTTTTCCTATTTGGAACCAGTCTGTTGTTCCATGTCCAGTTCTAACTGTTGCTTCCTGACCTGCATACAGGTTTCTCAAGAGGCAGGTCAGGTGGTTTGGTATTCCCATCTCCTTCAGAATTTTCCACAGTTTACTGTGATCCACACAGCCATGATAAAGTATACTACTTTGTGAATTATAATTTGAGTTATAGAATTTATATCAAGCTACCCACTCCCAGTGGTTTTAGGTTGTAGTATTTGCATGCTTTAAAAATGTTATACAGATTATAACTAGCAATACGTATTAAAGTGTAAAAACTTTAAGTAACAGATTTTTTTGTTTCCTCCTAAGAAAGTAAAATATGCTTTCTGTAATCTCACTAAAGATAATACTTTCAGTTGGGAAAGTAGTCTTCAAAGTGGTATAAAAATAACTGCATCTAAAGTATAATTCCTAGAGGAGGAAATGGCAACCCACTCCAGTATTCTTGCTTAGAAAATCCAATGGACAGAGGAGCCTGGTGGGCTATAGCCCATGAGGTCACAAAGAGTTGGATATGACTGAGCGACTGAACACACATACCTATAAAGTAGAATTAGCATAGATTTGGAAAAAGCACTATTATTTAATGAACCTTATATTTTAAAAGTAAATTCAGTTAACTGAAAGAGCATGATCCAGACTTCCTGGGAAGCTGGGGTCAGGAGCTGATTACATCAGCAGATGTGGAGAAGGCTGCCGTCAGGACAATGGAGAGCGTGGCATGGGGAAGGCAGGATATCCTTCCTGGCTGATGTTTTATTTTTACACCTTCTCCAGTTAATTTTTTTTTTTTCCTGTGTAGGAAAGGATTTCCTTGAACTCTGTCTCAAAAAACCTAAATTTTATATTCAGCCATACAACTACTTTACCAAGGGAGCTTGGGCCAGAGATTACATTCACCTCTTGGGAGGGCCTTGGAACAATACATGTAAAATCGGTGTCCCCTCTAGGGCCACGTCAGAAAGAGAGTTGTGCTAGCAGGATGGGAACATATCCAGTGTGGTGCAGACACACACTGGGAGTCAGCTGGACCCACTGCCAGTAAAGAGGTGCTCTCTTTTCAAGTGATGGGCATGGAATCAGTCTGCATGTGTCATGCATGTGCTCATGTAACGTGCTCAGACCCTTCAGAGGCAAATTGGTGCCACAGAGGGTATAGGTGACCCTTTTGGCTGTAGTGCTTTTGTGGGGAGATGTTTGGCTGTGTGAGAGATGCGTAGGACAAAGGTGCCTCCACTTCTGGGCCTTTTTCCCCTTGTGATCACTGTGGGACATCCTCCCTGGCCGTCACTTCTGTAGGAGGACATGAAAATAATGCGACCGGCACATACACTGCCCGGCTCTTGAGTTTGACTCTCACAGTTGTTGCTGATGGATTTCAAAACCCAACCTATTTCCACCTTTAGGATATTTCCAAGTCTGTAAAGCACTCCTCTAAGAAATTCATGAAAATCGACAAGCCTCCGGTTTGCCAGAAGTTGCTGCAGAATGGGAAGAAGTACAGGCTGATCAGTGAGCCAGAAGCTGAGATCACCCCAGAGGTAGACACTGTAGAAAATCAGCTTGGAGTAGCAGTGGGGGGAGTGTGTAGATTTCTTAGATACAGCATCTTGAGGATATTTAAAAATAATGCATTTTGTTCTCCTTTTTTATTTCCCAGTGTCTAAGAAAGCAGTTGTTTTGTTAAACTTGCATTTTATTCCAAAGGTGCTGTTGAATTTCAGGGTTCATCTGCAGTCATCAAAAATATAGACTCTCCATTTCTCTTTCCCCTTGAAAAGGTTTTCGGTTTTCTTGCATTTTAAATTAAGTTATTCAAATAATTTTAGCTTCAAAGGAATACAAAACTTAAGTTTAAGTCATGCAAAGCATTAAAGGTTAATGGAAAAGAGTTGCTAACAAAGGATATTGGGCTTTTTCTACTGGAAGGCATTTGAAAAATAGTTATGGGAATAAATTGTTAGATTTGAAGCATTCACAGTACACACCACAACACTTGTGATTTTGGCTTCTCGGAAATGACTTAGTTATTTTTAAAGTTTATTTTCATTATGTGCCCTGGGTGTATGCCATAGCTTATCTAGTCTGGACATCTGTGTGGAAATTCCTTTTGTCTACCTCCTTTGTCTGTTTTACAGTTTATGAAAAGTTGAAAACATGTTTTGATTCCATTTTAAAAGTGGGAGGCAAGAGAGCTAATTGCAGTGGTCCATGTTGCATTGTTGCATTGGTATTATCAAGGCCTTGCACCTTATAGAAGCAGTCAGGTTGGTCAGGACAGTCTTCCTTCCTGTTTTGTTTCAAAGCATCTCTGCACATGCTTTGAACCATTTGAGTGATACAATAACACGGCTGAGGAAGCCAATGTGCAAAGCAGGTGGGCGCTCTGCCCAGCCCACACAGGCGAGCATTGCCCACGGCCCCGACTGCCTTGGCTCCTGAATCTACCGTCTCCCCACTGGGATCTGAGGTTGATTTTCGTCCCTTCCATACCGATCAGGCCCCAGCAGATGGCACATCAAGAGAATCACGAGAATCAAACTGCAGCCTTGTCTGGGCAGTGGAACTAAATGAGAAGGGTGTGCTTTTCAGTGGCCTGTGCAGCATAATGGATTTCCCTGGGAAGCTTTAAAAAAAAAATTCGGAGGCCTGGGTCCCACCTCCAGAGATGCTGACTTAATTGGTTTGGGAATGACCCAGGCATTGGACTTGTTGAAGCTCCCAGGGTGACTATAATGTGCTGCCAAGGTTAAGAACCACTAGGAGAGGGAAGAATACATATTGAATGGGTGGATGTTCCCAGAAAGAGACCGAGGGGATCTCAGGAGTTGTTTCTTACAAAAGATGTTGATAGCTAGAGGGCTTTAAATAGTCTGCATTCTGGTGCATAGTCAGTCACATAGTGAGTGCATAGTCTGTCACTAACTGTGTGCTCTCTCTTAACCAAATTTCTGGTCTATAAAATGGGGATAATCTCCCAAGATTACTGTAAGGATCATATAAAGTAATGGTTTGGGGCACTCCTGAGAGTTGTAAAACTCCGTGTAAATATAAGGTGCTCTTATTAGTTTTATACCATTAATGATTTGCTTAACTGACATCAGATGTGCCTATTACCAGCCCGCCTGATAAAAGCTAAGAATTAAAAAATAGGTAAGTCACAGTCTTTTCCCTCAAAGACGCCAGTGTAGTGAGGGAAATGCTCCATTCATGTAGAGAAATAATTTTACTATAACGTGGTGTTCCTTTAGAGACGAGTACAAATGCAGTGGGTTTCCAGGAAGGCTTTCTCATGGGTGATGTTGGCTCTGGGATTGAAGGGTGAGGGATTCCCTGGGAGAGACAAGCTTTCCCGGGCTGTCCTGGGAGAGGTGGCCACAGGTGCCTAAGGAGGGCACGGAACTGTGCAGCTGGACTGAGCCCCAGGAGAGTTCTGGGGAAATGAACCTGGAAGGATTTAGGAGAGGGGGGTTAGGGGAGGTGCTGTCTCAGCTTTGTAGAGCTCGGTGACTGACCCTTGGAAGGTTAGGAGGATAATACTAGTGACTTGGAACAGAAAGGAAGAGGAACAGATTAAGAGCATTAGTTTGTGATGGTGACACCCGGTGCAGTTCACTGATGTTTTTTCAAAGATGTATTTCTTGCTAGCCAGTCTGGAGAGAAGCAGAGGCATGAGAAGCCAGGAGACAGTCTGAATAGTGGTTAAGAGCTCAGACTTTGGAGTCACAGGCGTGTATTCCAATTCCAGTTCCACCACTTAGATGTGGACTTGGGCAAATTCATTCACTTCTCTGGGATCGTTTACTTATAAAATAGTGATAAAAGGATTTGTTGGGGGAAGGTGGTGGTCAATGAGGGAATGTGGACACAACACTGCACATGGTTCTGTAAATGTGAAATTAGTTGGACAGGTCAGAGAATGATCTAAGAGAAAAGTGGTAAGGGGCTTAAAGCACCTGGGAGAGGGTGGCTGATGGTTGAGCACAGGTTCTATTTGGGGAACATGAAATACTGGAAGTCAGGAAAGGGCTGAAAAGTTACACTTTGGAAAACAAGGGCCATAGGACTAGAAGCTTCAGTGAGGTGGAAAACAGTTCTGAGTAAGAGTAAGGAGGGGCTGAAAGCGGGAGAGAGAGAGGAGGTGTGGTTAAGGAGTGGATTTACAAGGTCAGAACTTCAACGGGCGTCCACTGAAGCACTGACCCTTCTCATTGCCTTTATTCCTTATCTGACATTTTATGTTGTTAATTAATGCAACTTTTAAATTTATGAAAACCACCTTTTTTTTTTTTTTTTGAAGGAAATTGAATTTGTGGATGGTTCACTTTTAAAATTGAAAAGTTATATTGAAGTGTATCTGGAGCAACCAGTGGAGTTTAAATTACTCTTGGTTGAAATGGATTCCGAGGAAATTGTATGGAAGGCAAAACTGAGAGAGTGTGAGTATCTTGTATCTTGAATTAAAACTGTTTGGCAGGTGGGGGGTTGGGGAGGGTTGGGGGGAGTGGCTCGGGTGGAAAGCAAATAGAGTACTCGTCTGTTCCATCACCATAACATCAAAAAATTCGATTAAGAGAAGCAGAGGCCCCAGTTCTTGGGACAAAAGTGCTGGCTCTGGTTCTCAGGCCCCCACCGTCAAATCCCCACATTCAGCAAATGCACAGAGCCCATATTTGCTATTGAGACTTTATACTCCAGAAACAAAACCCAATCTAATCCATTTGGGATTCTGTCCTAGTTTAAGCCAGAAGCTTTTGTATAGGTGTGACTCCTGTTCTCAATATTATACCCTTAAATTAGCCAGTTTGAAACAGGCCCTTTTATCCAAACTACCGTTACTTACCCCAGAGGAGTCCTAGTTTTGGGATTCTGTATTGGAGATTGTATTATTTAATTTGTTCAAATAAATGAACCTGAAAGATGTTACTTTTTAATCATAGCGAATGCCACAGTAATAAAGGTATTTAATATGTAGAAACCTGAATAACAGATGTTCTTTCAGACTAAGTCTCTTGGCAGTTTTAAAGACCACTTTTTAAGACTTCTTTTTAAAACTTTACTTAATAATATTCTGCCTCATAAGATGGTTCTGCTTTCTATTATTTTGGGGAGGCCTATCCTAACGATGAACAGAAATTGCCCATCACTCATAAGATGTCTTCACTCAAGGGACCTGTGGAAGGCCTGCCCAACATAAAGGCATCTGTTAGAGCAGGGCTGAACTCATGGGGCAGGTGGTGTTAAATCATAATGAAGTTTCTGCAAAGAACCCACCAAGTATACATGATGATAATACATATATGAGATTCTTTTACGTGTGTGTATTTGTGGGTGTGTGGGTGTGTGTGAGTCACTTAGCCATGTCCGACTTTTTGCGACCCCACGGACTGTAGCCCACCAGACTGCTCTGTCCATGGAATTCTCCAGTCAAGAATACTGGAGTGGAGTACATATAAATATACTTAAAATTTAAAGATGTTATTTATTTTTAAAAAATGTTTATGGCTTCCTTCTCCATATGCCACATGATGTTCTATTTACAGTAGTTTTAGGTTTAGAGAAATACGGAAGGAATGATATTTCACCTGGCCTCTGGGTGTGGCAGATACTATGCCAGCAGTGTGCAGATGACTGAAATATGGGAAATGCTGGTCCCACCAGACATGTTGGAAGGAGTTCAAGCTCAGGATATTTGCATACATACCAAGTTAAAACCCACATTTGAATTTGAGAGAGATTACCAAAACCCTAGAGCTTCACGTGCTTTCACACATCGATGCTTTAATTCCAATTTCATACCACTTTTCCAACTGCTGCTTATTGTACCTTAACAGGTGACTGGGTTCAGCAAAATCGGAACCAGAACATTTCAAAAAGCAGCACAAGTGGTAAGTGCTTGTAAGTGGACATTAAACTCGTCTCTTCCTTCCATACACTAGAATTTTAATTCTGCTTTGCAAATCCAGTAACGTTCAGGATCTGTTAAGTGTTCCCTAACTCTTAATCATCTGAATGAGCTTTGAATCCTTTTTTAACTTGCTGTCAGAATGATGATTTCAAAATGATTTTTGAAAAGTCCAGCTTGAAGATGGGTGGATAATAAAACCATAAGGGAAAGCCAATTTGTTGTTATTTTTTTAAAGGTAACAGGCGACGAAAAAGGAGTAACAGCGTACCCGATGAGATGGTCTATGATAAAAGAATGAAGCAGATTGACAGTTCAGGTTTGTAAAAATGTCCTCTGTGGCTGTCAGTCACTTCCTCTGGTCTCCCCCAGGACATTCATCTGACACATGTTCTTCTTGGGTCAGTCTCCCTGGAGTCATATCTAGGTGTGCCTGCCCTCCCAGCTACCTTCCCCCTGTGTCCAAGCTTCTCAGGCCTGGATAAAGGTCCTAGGTGGTCTGCCCCAGCCTCCTTTTCCACCCTGGCTGCCCAGTCCTACCCTGCACTTGGTGAAAGTAGAATTGGGGGCCAGGGGAAGGTCTTGCAGCCTGTAGGCTCAGTGGCCACGGCCTGTCCATCTGTGCATTTCCTATAGCACTGAGCCTGCAGCCTCTAATGTAGAAGATAATGAGCGTTCACTGAAGAAGTGAATAGTGAATGTCCGTGTGTGCATTCACTGGCTTCACAGTTATTAACTATATTTGGGGGTAGGGAGCCACCAGCTCAATTATTAGAGATAAAGGTCAAGTTAATTTCTTCCATTTAAATGGCAGAGACCAAGGCTTGATAGCTGTGAAAATACAGTAGAGATTTAAGCACTTAACAACAGTACTCCAAGGAACCAGAAGATGGAGTATGTACCTCAAAATCAAGTCCAGCCAGGATTCATAAATCGAAGTTTAAAAACCCAGGCTCAAATTACACAAGACAAGATCTTAAGGCTTTGGGGGCCTCATGTAGATGAACCCTTTCATCAAAATACCTTTTATTATTGTAAGAAGGTGTGAATCTAAAAGCAGATAAACTCTATAGACTAAAATAAGATGTTATTCGCTTGGAGTTGAAGAGGATGATGTATGTCTGATTTTACTGTATATCACTAGAGAATTGTTTATCATTTCTATTAAATGAACATCAAAATAAATGAGGCTCTGGGATTATTTTTAAAACCTAACCAAATTGGAATACATATTTCTTTCAGTTTTATTGAAATATAGTTGACAAAAATTGTATATAAGTACACAATGGGATGCTTTGATGTATGCATACATTGTGAAATATTTACCAATTGCATTAATTAGCACATCTATCACCTCACACAGTCACCTTTTTTTTTTTTTTTTGGTGGTAGAACTCATAAGACCTTCTCTTAGCCAATCTCAAAGAGTACAGCATAATATTTATTATTAACTGTAGTCATCATGCTGTATATTAGATCCTCAAAAATTATTCACTTATAACTGAATGGGACACATAGGAAAATTTTTTCCTTTTTTGAAGTTATTTGGCTATTTAAAATTAGCTCCAACAACAAGTAGCTAGACATAGAATAAAATGATCAAATACTACCTAGAAAATTAAGGATTTCCAGCCTTTTTAGAGTTGACAATGTGGTAGCAAATAAATTAATAATGATTTACTTTTGTTTAGGTATTTTCACATTTTTTAAGATACTGAGTGTCTATCCTGATAGTTTGAGGCTCAGCATATCACCATATTGCTTTTTAAAATATAGTCATCTCTTAACTCTGAGTCACTTTGAGATCTTGTTAAACTTTAGATACAGCATCTGACATGGTAGGTTTGGGGATTACCCCGAGAACTTGCGTCTTTGATGGATGGGTTCTCTGTGTGGTTTCTCTTGCCGCAGTTTGAGAGGAACACGAATCTCGTGTGTTAGGAGACCACTAGGGGGCAGTGGCCATCTTTTAGAAACCATTCTTGAGTAAAGAGGGTTAGGGTTCAATATAAATGTTAGGTTCCCTTCATTAGACTATTGGCTCTAGATGAGCGAAGTGTTACGGTTCTGGAGGACGGGCAGGAAGGATTCTTCCTCTCACCCTCTTATGGCAGCTCCAGGGTTTGTAAGGCCTGGAGGGTCCTTAACGAGACTCTACCCCTGGTGAGCTTTGCTGTGTCATAGCACAGCCGTCTGAAAAGTGTGAACATAGAAGACCCAGCTGGGGCTGGTATTTTGTATTGGGGCACTTGTTTGCATTGGCAAACATAATCCCTTCCAGAATGGTGACATGGTTTCTTAGTGAACAACAGATACTAATATTACAGACGCTGTGCCCTGACTTTTCTGTGGAATATGCTCTTCCCCCTAATGCCAGGAGATGGCAGAATGGAGACTGCAGTTCATATCTCTTGCTACCCTCTTTAAGTTAGTGCTTTGTATGTGAAGATTCAGAGATGGGCAAGGGGAAGAGTTGTATAATTTTCTTTTTGAGCCACATAAAGTATTTTTGGTGCCTGATTTTTTTTTCCCCTCCAGCCTAATTTGTGCAGTTTTGCAAAGCAATTTCATTCCCTGAATCATTGAATTATCCTTGTGAGCATTATACCCCAGTTCAACCTTATGTGTAATCATTCCCTTCGGTTCTTCTAATAGTTTGGAAAGCAGGGATTTTTTTGGCACTTAAATTTATTTTAAAAGCAGTTAAAGTTTCAAATCATGGTATCTATCCTTTTTTATATAAAGAGAATACATTTTCATTGTCAATGACTATAAATGAAGTGTTGAGAGAAACTACTGAATTCTTCGTGTGCTTTTAGATGGGGTGAAGACTAAAACCCTGTTAACAGACACTCAGTTGTTTAACCTTGCTGAGAAGCTGGGGAAGGAGTGGTTAAAGATTGCCATTGCCAACCTGAAGCTGAATATTAGCGAAATCGATGCTATCCGGGAGAAGGAAGACAATGTTACAATCAGTAAGTTTAAGATGCTGAAGAAGTGGCAAGAGAAGGAGCAGAGTAATGCCACAGCTCAGAATTTATGTAACTGCTTAAAAAATGTTGATTCAGTTGAAGTCCAAGATGTGCTGAGAGGTAAGCAAAAAATTATCTTAGTCATTTACTTGGGGTCAAGCTGGGTCTTTGCAAATAGCAAATCTGTACTCTAGAATGTGTTAGTCACGTCTAAGCGCGGGTTCAGAAGATTGTGCAAATGCTCCGCAGTAAGCACGTCGGTCATAATCTTAAGTAAAGGTGATTCATGTGTGACATCAGAGGAAGTATTTGAATACCATCTCAAGTGCTGGCTAGGTTTGTGACCAAGCAGGTTTGTTTTTTTTTTTTTTAATTGAAGTATACTTGATGTACAGTAAGGGACAGGTGTACAATGTAGTGTTTCACAATTTTTATAGGTTATATTCTGTTTACAGTTATAAAGTATTGGCTATATTCCCTGTGTTGTGCAATATATCTATGACTAAGCAAATTCCTTACCTCGCCTAAAGCCTCTGTATTCTCATCTGTCAAATGGATGCAAAACTCCCAATGTCCTAGGTCTCTTGTGAGAATGAAAAGAGATGATGCATATAAAAGCTCCAGGTTCAGGCAGTGAGACTCAGGCAGGAGTAGATAATGTCCTTTCTTGTTGTTCAGTTGCTCAGTCATGTCTGACTTTTGCAGACCCCATGAGCGGCTGCACGCCAGGCTTCCCTGTCTTTCACTGTCGCCTGGAGTCTGCTCAAACTCATGTCCATTGATAGTCTGTAACTGGAGACCTAGCTGGGAGCCTTGAGCCTTCCAGACTTTCTGTGGTGTTGATGCAGTGCCCCACTTGGTGGCACTAGTGAGCCTCCAGCAGCAAAGATGGGAACGGAGCGCTAAAGGGAGTTGTTTCTGGTCTCAGTCCAGAAAACCACAGGGTTCCTTCCTTTGTGTTGAAGCACTTCTTTTTTTGTGTGGCTTGACTTAGCATATTGTTAGACCCAAGGTCAAACCAATTCACAGCTTGGATTTTTATTAATATGTATTGTTACCATGATTAACAAATGCTGTGTTACTTCTCAGAAGCAAGTCAGAGAGAGATTTTTATTTGGAATTCTATGCGGACTTTTTGTTCCTTAAAGAATGTAAAAGTGTGTCAGCCACCCCAAAAGTTTATATGAAAAGTTAAAGTCTGGGGTGACCTCTCAGGATGCAGTCAGGTGTGGAGCGTGAGCTTTCTGAACGCCCCCACCAGTTTGGATGCAAGAGCTGCAAGCCAATAGAATAGGCAGTTTCAACATCAAATTTCTTTTCCTTGAATATGTTGAAATTATGTAAATCACTGAGGCCCACATGTGGAAATCTCCTTATTTGCATATAGGCATTTCTGCCTATTGACAGTAGTGGCCCCTGCTGTGTTAAGGAAACAATCATAGCCTCTTCCATCAAAGGAAGGCTTGGAAGTCTGACCGTCTCACAGATCCTGTAGAATGGGTGGTTATTTGTCGTTTTGTTTTTATCTGCTCTTGACTTCACTAGATGCTTGACTTGTTGCCACATAAAGCTGAATAAGGATTTGTGACATTTTTTTGGCAGTGAAATGGATCATAAAAGCTTATCAGTCCAATTTGTCACTGAATAGGAGAAAAATCTTCAGTGAGTTACAAACGAACAAAAAGCCAGAAATTTTCCAGTGTTTTCTGCCCTCCTGTAGCCAAAATATCTGGGTGATTGGCTGACTTTTGTGTCTTTATCAGGGCATTTTAGTGTCTTATAACTGCAGCCTTCAAAAATTGCACTGGTTTATCTTCATCTCAGGAAAACCCAGCCACTCCAGCAGTTCCTTTTTGAAACGGACAAGTGAAACGGCCGTTTGAAACGGCCTTTCTTTAAACACATGTGCTCTTTCCCCACAACAATGAATCCCTGAATTCGTTTCTCTCCCTTGTTAGGCTTCTTACAGGAAACGTGAGGTTTGAAAGATGAACTGGAAAAGGAAGCCTCAGGAACTTCCGCCTTCAAAGACTGTCTCCGTGGTAATGAGGCACAGACTTCGGGACCCAGAGCTACACAACCTGTGGAAGCAGCTCCTTTCACAGACCGCTTGCAGCTCACATTATTCAGGGGCAAAGGGAATGTGAAATATTTGGAAACCTTGAGGAGGAAAAAAAAGCCTCTATAATATCAAGAATTTTTTTTTTGTACCTCCCACTCTCACCATCCCACCCGGCTTCCCCACCCAAACACATCCACTTATAAAGGGTGCCTGAAATGACTCAACAGCAGTCAGGCGAGAAATGTGGTAATTTTCCTACTGGAGTCTGTGAACTATGAAATTCCTATCAAGCGTTTGGAACATTTTTTTTTAGCAATTAAGTGGCGGAGTACTTAAATTGCACCAATTTCACCTAGCTTTTTTGCCTCGTGTTATTAATGATGAAGAGAGGCTCCTGTTCTTTTAGCTCCCACACAGTCAGACACTCATGTGCTGCCGGGTCTAGTACGTCTTTTTATGTGAGGTGTGATTTCCGTGTCTCACATTACTAACCAGTCTGGCTGGTGGTCTGTTAGACCATTAAATCAATCATGTTACCTGGCCCTAGGGTCATTAGAAAGGATTATAATCCTCTCCCCATCCGGGCTGGTGCAAAACGCTCACAGGTGGTGGCCTCATCTTAACTGGGGAAGTTCACCTGGATCCATCGTTAAGAGTCCCTGCAGATTTCGTCAACCTTCTGAAATCACCAAACACTGCATTTCTTGACCTTGACCCTGGATTGTTTACTTCTGGGAGGGTTGTGGGGGGCGGGCAGTGCAGGAATGCCACTTAGAAATAGCCTTAGTCAGGACCAAGGAACATTGTCGTCTCTTCTCGAAGAGGACTTGCCCCAGGGAATCATGGGCCATATTGGCTCTTGTTAATGGGTGAAATCTTTCTTTTTTTTAATATGTCTTAATATGTAATAGATATTGTCACTCTCCCAGAATCATGCGTGTGGTGATTAACATTTTGGATATGTTTTGTTAACTTATTTGAAGAAACTATAAATTACCATTAGTCCCCTGTAGACAGTAGCTGGAGAGTAAATTCAATCTTAATGAATTAATCAGAGGAACATACTTTATAGCTTTGCCTGTGAAGAACAAATTCATTTTATAGGGAAGAACGTATTGATATTACTAATGATCAGGGATCCAGTGGAATTCAAATCAGTGTCACTTTATGAGTTTTTTTTTTTAATTCTATATTTCAGGAAACACATGGAGTTTTAACATTCAGAAGTGTAAAATACTTAAAGGTCTTGAATTTTTTAAGTGTTTATTATTTTTTGTAAGTTGTTTTCCAAAGAAAATCGTAATTTCAGAGGTGCTTTGTATATAAGCTGGTTTCCTAACAATTTCCAGCCTTTTTCCTACTGTGGATAAAGGGAAGAACAATAAATCTGCATCTGTACAGTGCAAATATGTCTTCTTTGTTTTATTATTTACTTACAGATTACTTTTTAAAGCATCATCTTCCTTGATTGTTGTTATCTTGGCTGTTTGGGCATTAGTTGATTTTGCTCCCAGACCCAGTTCTTGGAGTAAAGTTGAGTGAGGGTAAAGCAGGGGCAACTAACCCAGGAGTTTTCACGGATTCAGGAGCACCCCCACACCCCCTAACCCTTCTCCCTCCAGGAATGTCCAGGAATGAGTGTTCTCCCACCTGTGCATGGGAAGGTATGTTTTTATTTAAAACCAGGTGTACTCATAATGAGCTCCTTACCTGTGTGTCTCTGTAACAGGATTTTCCTGCACATTTGCAACGTGTTTTGTTATTTTGGGGGTGGCTTTAGGGGACAGGCTTTCTCCCCTGCCTTGTCAAATGGAAGTGTTTTCACTCCGTTTTCTAAAGAGGACACTGTCTTTGCTGAATTGAAGTGTGTTCTCATGAGGATGGTTGTTTTCAGCAGGCGGTCCAGCCTGTTGCCATTGCTGGAAGTCCTCAGGGTGAAGCAGCCTGCTTCTGGCTGAAGGCGGAGATCCCGACTGCTGGGCGTGCATCCTTCCAGCCTACACACCGGGGTTTGAGCATTTCTGATAATGGCTCTGTGGCTGCTACTTAACAGAGGCCCCGGGGTGGAATTCTGAGTGCAGAGTTCTGAAGTTCGTCCTGCTTTTTTAAGCTGAGACCTCCAGCCTGGAGCCTCCAGAGAACTCAGATCCAATTTACTCCAATCATGTTGTAAATTCCTAGTTAAGCAGCCTGGAGTTAGGCTGCCATCTTTATTCTGCAGAAGTCCATTCTTACTGTGTGCTTTAACCTTTAGCATGAGTTTCCTTTTTAGAAGGGGGTCTTATCTGTGCATTTATAGCAGTGTTTTGTTTTCAAGCAAGTTGGGAAATCTAAAAGATGGTTTTGTGACATAAACACTGCAGGGAAGGGCTTGGATGAGTTCCATGTTTTTAGCTGGAGGAGCCTTTTGTGAAAGGAAGTCTCACCTGGAAGCTGTGTTGGTGAAGCATTCAGAAGTGGCGCTGCTCTGGTTCGGGGGGTTACTGAGGGCTGATGCGGGGTTGTTGAGGCGCCCTGCTGGTCCCCTGACTTTCTCCGTTGAGCAGTGTGTGAACCAGCCATTGAGGTGACTGCCGCTGAGAAGACTGGTCTCTTGTAGCTTGTATCTGTGACATCTGCAGTGGGAAATGACCCCAGTTCCAGTTCACTGGTGATCCTTCGGTGGCACATTGCTCCTCATAGGCCACATAATCCCAGGCCATAGATATGCTAACTGCCCAGATCATCCACCCTGTCGAGGCCTTCCAGCCTGCCATTCCCTCTGTAGTGATGAGAGCACGTGGCGGCTGATACTCCATCAGCCCGGGTTCTGGAAGAGAACAGCAGAGCAGAGCCCCCAGCCGATCCCCAGTGAGCCTGTTCCTCAGGCAAGAAATGGACCTTTGTTTTAAGCCAGGAAACCAACACTCTGGAGCAACCTTGGTGACTTTCACGGGTGTTCCCCCATTCTGAGCAGGTGCAGTTGTTTTGAGCCAGGGGAACATATGCATTCTGTAATTTTTTTGTGTGATTGGAAATGATTTGGTTTTTTAAAGACTTTCTTATTTATCCTTAGGTTAAAAATGAGAACCATGGGAACTTGTGAAGATTTGCCTTTTTTTCTCTACCATTTTTAAGTACTAGGGCCTAAGTCCACAAGTACATGAGTGACATGACTTTGCCTGTACTTGCATCTCTCACAGTGCAGTGAGGGAGAGGGGAGAAGCTTAAGTAGATTTGATGTTGTTTGCATGGTTATGATGACTCACTGTGACCCGAATTATGGTTTAGTTGCTAAGTCGTGTCCAGCTCTTTTGCGACCCTATGGACGGTAGCCCACCGGACTCCTCTGTCCAGGGGATCTTCCAGGCCCAGGGATCGAACCCATGTCTCCTGTGGCTTCTGCACTGCAGACAAATTCTTTACCACTGAGTCACGGGGGAAACCTGTGACCTGCAATTGAGAAGCCAAGGGTACGGGTTGCAAGCACAGGGCAGAACCAGGCCGCCTGGGCTCAGATCCCAGCGTCTACTACTTCCGGTATAAGCCTCTATGGTCTCTCTTTATTTCCTCATCCATAAAAAGGGGAAGGCAATGGTGCCTCCTCACAGGGTTTTTGAGAGGATTCTGTGCATTTGTGGTATAAGCACTTGCAGAAACATGCTTGGTACTTAGTAAGCACGGGGTAAGCATTAGTTCCTGTTGCTTCTAGAAAAAGGTTACTAGAGTGTATTGTCTCTGATGTTACATTGATGTCATAATTTACACTCATAATTTTAATATCATACTAAAAGATACATACAAATAACTAAAAGTTTTGAGTTGTTGACCTAATACATGTCAACCAAAAAGTTGATAAAATTCAATTTTTGAAAAATATGTTTGGACTTTCTTCCTTATTTAAACGTTTTCTCAGTCAGCCCAGACTGCTACAACAAAATACCACAGGTTGAATGGCTTAAACAACAGAAGTGTGTTCTTCAAAGTTCTGGAAGTTGGGAAGTCCAATATCAGGGTACTGGTGGATTTGGTGTCTGGTGAAAATTCCCAGGTTTGCAGCAAGTCACCTTATTACTGTGTCCTCACATTGGGGTTGGGGGAGACTTCTTCAAGTCTCTCTCTCTCTCTTTTTTTTTTTTTACTTTATTAACACAAGCTTTTTTTTTTTTTCCTTTTGCCACACTGCAAGTCATGTGGGATCTTAATTCCCTGACTAGGGATCCAGCCTGTGCCCTCTGCATTGGAAGGCAGAGTCTTAACCACTGGCCCACTAGGGAAGTCCCCTCCAGGTCTCTTCTGACAAGGGCACTAGTCCCACGAGGACCTAACCTCCTAAAGGCCCCACCCGTCATACTGTCACACTGGGGATCAGGGATTCCATGTGTGACTTTTAAAGGAACACAGACGTTCAGTCCATGGCTGTATTGTAGATGCACTTTGCCTTAAAACAGGAAGCCACAGTTGTGCTAGCCAGAGCCAACCGTTTAGCCCTCAAGCAGGGAAACTGCGTGGTCCAGGCGACACAGCCACGGGGACTCCTGGCCTCCGTCCCTTCTGGCTTCAGACAAAGCCCGTGTTCCCCCCTTTTGACTCCCAGGCTTTCTTTCCGCATTAGGGTGTCTGAGGCCCTTGTGCATCTCTTGAGTTGTAACGTACCCACCTGTGGCTATCTGGCCAGATCACTCCGCAGAGCTGACCCCTTTTCCCCAAAGCTCTGGGCCTTCGGTGGGGCCACTGTCAGCTGTTTTTTTTTTATGTTAATTCTGGGACTCAGTCATTCTTATTTCCTTTTAAAAAAGTGATCTGTTATCAAATTTCCCTAGTAGGCTAGATCTGAGGCCTCTTTTTAGGAGGGACCTCAGTCTTCCTGTTCCCTTGTTCCCCACCCTCTGCTCTGGGAAGGTAGGACCCTGCTTGTTTGACACTGTGTCTTGGGCCAGACAGTCCTCTGCTGAATGCCCCTAGTAGGCGACTGCCCTGGCAGGACAAGGCATCACTGAGGTCTTCAAGCAAATGATCTAAAAATTTTAAAACCTTGATGTTGAGTGTGGACTAGAGGCCAGCACTGTACTGAGTCATTCAGCCCTCACAATAGCGCTGTGAAATAGGGCTACAGTTTTCTGAATTTCACAGATGAAAATAGCGGCAAAGAGCAAACCCATCTGGCCCATCACCAAACCCAAGGGCTAATAATCATGATCAAAAATTGCTTCATTTGTTGTGTACATATTACATGCCAGGTGCACTGGTAACGCTTTGTAGGAGTTGCTCCATGTAACCCTTGATCTGATCCTTTGAGGTAGGTTCTAGTATTATCTTCATTTTTTAGGGGGGCGTGTGCCACACAGCTTGCAGGATCTTAGTTCCCTGACCGGGGACTGAACTGGTAGCCCCGGCAGTGGATGCACAGAGCCCTAACCATTGGATCACCAGAGAAGTCCCTATCTTCACTTTTTAGACGAGAAAATGGACAGGGAGAGGTCAGAACAACATGGTCATGTCATACAAGTTGTAAACGGCAGACTAGGTTTAAATGAGAAAACCCAGAAAACTAGTCAAGTAGTGAAGGATGAACTTTGTTGTGAAGATCTTTCTTGGGCTAGTAATGTTTTTGAAGGATATGTCATGGCAATTTCTGGAACCAAGGAGACACCTGTGATCATTTGTTTAAACCCAGTCTATAGCACAGTCGACAGTCTTGCCTGTCCTCATTTCTGGGCACAGACAACCGGCCAGACAACCAGCCAGACAACCTTGCCATTCCAAGGAGGGGCTGGGGTGGGATGCCAGCAACTCAGCGGCGCCAGTCCATCAAAGCCCCTGAGTTCTTGCCGTGATCAGAGCCAGCTGCCCAAACCCTGTACTCAAAGGCAAGAAACTCCTATCTGTGAATCACCTGCTGGCCATCCAAGCTTAAGGAGGAGTCCCTAAAGACGAGGAGGCATGTGATGGGATCTTAGCTTGATGATTTCTATCCACTTGCACATCAATTTGGCAGGAGGAGACTGAAAAACGAGTATGTCTCTCCACAGATGAGGACCTGGTGTGGCCATATACACTCTCTGTTCACTGGGATATAAATTGAGTTCTGAGGGGAGGACTCACCTGAGAAAGGGTAGGGGAAACAGGGATGGACTCTGAATAGTCCATTCCTTGTGGCCTTTTCATATTAAGGAGGAATGTGATTAACAGAGTTTGAAAATTGCATGGTATTCCATCAGGTAAATCTTTTAAAATTCTCATTGTTTAAAGAATTAAAAAGCACATCTCTCAAGCCAGAGAGCAAGGCTATTATCCATGCGGTTTGGGCAGGAGTTCTATATAATTTAAAGCAAAGGGAGAGTTTTTCTTATTGTAATTTAGAAACAATTCTCCCCTGAGAGACCAAGAGGTCACAGAAATTAGAATAATGTAACTAGAAAGCCTCTTAATGATGTTTTTCCCAGTTGGAGGATGTTATTATGTATTTGGCTAATGCACAGTATGTTACTGGGCTGTGGTTAATAGGAAAAAGCATTTTTATGTGTTTTACTTTTAGATTCAGATGTTGAACAAAAATAATAAAGTATATTCTCACAGGCTGTAATTTCACTCAAACGGCCTCAGTATTAAAGTAGATCAGTCTTATGAAGCTCCCTTTAAAATATGAGATTAAAGGACTTCCCTGGTGGTTCAGTTGTTAAGAATCTGCCTGTCAATGCATGGGACATGGGTTCAATCCCTGGGTCTGGAAAGATTCAGATGACATGCCACAGAGCAACTAAGCCCGTCTACCCCAACTACTGAGCCCGCGCTTTAAGCCTATGCTCCACAACAAGAGAAGCCTGTGCGCCGCAACTAGAGAATAGCCCGGTCACTTGCTGCAACTAGAGAAAACTCATGCAGAAACAAAGACCCAGCAGAGCCGACAGATAAATAATAAAAAATTTTAGAGATGTTAAAAAAAATAAGATATGGGATTAAAGGAACTAGTAAATGGGCAAGAATATCGTGGCATTCTTTCCAAGGTGATTTTTTTCAAATTTCACCAGTTTTCAGTTTTCCCACAATGTGTATTTTAGCACTCAAAGCATTCCAATCACATTAGAAAAACAATTACTTTTTTTTTAATTAATTCATTTTATTTTTAGAACAACATAAGATACAGCTCAAATCCACTTGGCAATAAATATCTTAATAAATATAACATAAATAAATATAAGTTAGTTCACACGCTTTCATGAACACAAAATTATATAAATAAATACTTTAAAATAAATTATGTTTGAGTGTTTGTTTCTACAAACACTTTGGTACTAAAATAGCTTATAATTCCTTGCTCTTCTTTTAAAGGGAAAAAAAAGAAAACACGTTCTGTGAGGACATTTTCCCTCATCAATTTTCTCATGAAAACTTATAAAAATAACTTATCCCTAGTAAATATGAAATAGACTTGATCAAAAGAATCATGTGGATAGAACAGTCACATTCTGCAAGTCTGGAAAGATGACTCATGGAAACAAGCATGAGAATTCTGTACCAGCTTCAGTAGGGACAGGTCCAGCCACCCCCTCCCCAGTTCTTAACCCATGCCCGATTACAATCTCTTTGGTTCCAATTTTTCTAAAAATGATTTTAAGGTTAGGAGAGACCTCAGCATTCTAGGAAGAACTCAGATAGCTCATCATTCTGTCGATGGTCACCGCACGAATTCTGAAGGCATGAAGAAGGATGCAGAGCTTGACTTTTGTCTTGTAAAAATCCATTTCTTCCAGAGAGGGTTTCTGTGGCACAGTCTCACTGTTGAAATTCAGGGCCTAGGAGAATAAATATTGAGCATGACATAGACGGTATTCCAAAATTAAAACGTTCATCTGTAAAAACGGGTGAAGCTGATACATGTCTCAGAGCCTGCAACCTACTCCCACATTCCCTCTCCTAAACCCAACGCAAATCCACTCCCAGCCAGATGGGCAGGCAGAACCTGAGGGAAGAAGTGCTCATTATCCAAGCACATGGATCTTCAGTGAGCTCTGAAAAGAGCCTGAAAGCTATTTAGAAAATCATCAGTGGGAGTTGCATTTTAGAAAGGAACAATTCTGTTAAGAGACATCTGCTATGATATCCAATTAATTTTTGTCTGTTACATTAAGAAGCTATGTCCTTTTCAGAAGAGGGAGGTGATGCATTGCTACTGATCGGAAACTGTCTGTCAGTATCAGACCTGCTGGCTCCAGATGCTCAGTCATGTGAGCTAAATCAACCTGGTACTGGGTCTCCCAGTTTGAGCCCTTTAATTTGATAACACAACGCAAGACTGTGTGCTCAGTTGTGTCTGACTCTTTGTGACTCCATGGACTCTAGCCATCAGGCTCCTCTGTCCATGGGATTATCCAGGCAAGAAGACTGGAGTGGGTAACTATTTCCTCTGCCAGGGGATCTTCCCGACTCAGGGATAGAACTTGGGTCTCCTGCATTGGCAGGCAGGTTCTTTACTGCTGTGCCACCTGGGAAGCCTGTATATTTGCACAATGATTGGCATTTTTGCTTGTACTTCCTCACAAAAAGCCCAAAAGAAATGGAGAGTGGGTCATCACCCCATTTCACAGAGGAAGAAACTGAGGCACAGAGGTACAGAATGTCTGGGCATAGTTGTCTGATTACTGGTGGAACTGACTCCATTCTTGGTCCTGAAAATAAAATGTCATCTACAACTGTCTAGATGGTAACATTCTTTGATACTTGCATGATGTCCACTGCCTTTCAAACAAGTAATTTGGCACCAAAAAAAGAAAAAAAAAGAATGAATGAAATAAAAATAAATTTCTTTTCAGATAATCATTCTTGACGCTGTATTTATCCCATGCCCTGGTCACCACAGCAGCACCCTGCTCTTTATTAAGTGGTTATTTCTGTGTTTCACATTAGCATCATGTGCTCTGGTGATTCAGGAAATAACAAGGCAAGTTCTTGTCTCTGAGTTACACTGTGGACATCCCCAGGTGATAAGTCATTTCTCTCTTTCACCCTCATTTCGGTTCCGGATGGGTCCTATCCGGGCACTAGACTAGTGTGTCTTTACTAACAGTATTTGCAGATATGCATGGCCCCCGCCATGAGCATTGCAGAGGTTTTAGAGATGTGTGAGATGAGTGGAGCGGAATCCCTTTTTGGAGGTTTAAATCCTACCTCTGCCATTTCCACGCTGTGTGACCTCGGACAAGTGAACAACCCTCTAAGCACGGGATTCCTCCTTTCCACAGACCCCATGTGGTTGCTGTGGGGACAGCCCGCGTCCGAACATCTTTGCCCAGAGCCTGGGGCACACCACATGATCCACAAACAGTAGGCAGCTCTCCTAACGTGATCGGCTCATGTTGCCCACTCACTAGAGGGCGCCCTCGAGGCTGTCTCCCCTACAGCTGGCTTTTGAAGGTGGCATTTCGGGCCTCCCCCAATACAGGAAGGGCTGATGAGCCCTTCATCAGGGACCCTGGCTGGCTGTCTCAGCATGATGGATGGGAGGTCTTACCTGCATCAGCTCAGCAATAGCTGCCAGCATGTTCTGGTCTAGAAAGATCTGCCTCTTAGGATCCATCAGAAGCTTTGCATTCATGGCCTGGAACTCCATGTGGTACATCTTCAAGTCCTCGTAGATACTTTTAAGGCACAGGGTCTGGGTGATACAACGAAGTGGGGAAAGAACCATTGAAATGGGCTAAAAACATCCCCCAACCCCAATGTTGCATTTGAAGAAAGAATCTTGTGTCTTACTGTCATAAAAGAGGTCTTTCCAGAAGCCAGACAACTCCCATGCTATAAGAAAAAAATAATGAGATATCAATGATATGAATTCATAATATGAGCTGAAACCTTCAATTTTCTGACTTACAGTTATTAAAGATGTCTCTCTGGAAACCAGGCAACTCTCATTCTAGAGCAAAAAAAAAAAAAAAAAAAAATCACACATTGAAAAGATACTAATTCTTAATATAAATTTTTTTGACTCCTCAAACATCAAATTTTTTCACTTTGGTAAAAAACACACATAAAATTTATCATCTTAACTATTTTAAAGTGTATAGTTCAGTAGTGTTATGTATATTTTACACTGTTGTAAAAAACCACATATTTTTACACATTTTTGTTTCAAGTTGAACTTCAACAATGGGGCCTGTTAACATCCCATGACGATGGAGCCCAGAAGCATGCACATTTTTGGAAGAAGATGAGACCTGATGCACAGCCCTTAACCATGTTATAAGCTTTGGAAGGAAAATCCTCTATACCGTGGCTAATTCCAGGGGTAAACAGGCCTCCACTGTGCTGGTTTTATCTTTGGTGATATCTTCATGATCGATCTCCTCAGAAGTGCAGGAGTAAAATTCTAGGGTTTGTCTGGCCTGTAAAATATAAAAAAATCTCAGCTTATGATATTAGTAAGGCACCAGGCTCCCCATAATGCTGGCACCAAAGCAAGAGTTGGCTGCCTTTGACCGCCATCTCTGACCTGTAGAAAATTCAAGGTCTTCATAAGACCAAAGAAACAGGTCATTGACACTCTCTCCCATTCCCTCCTCTCCTTTTGCTTACGACATGTTTCTCCGGATGATATCTTTTTCCGTTATGTAAATACCATAAATCATTTCAACAGGCCGTGCTAATCAGCCTCTACACCATGCTGGGACACTTGCTTCTGGTGAAAACAGTTTTTTTTTTCCTTTTGCCAAAGCATCTGTGTTTTATGAATATCTTTTTCAAATATAGCTTCTAGAGGGGGATTGTTAAGGTCACCACTTGATGGATATAACCAACATGCAACCATGAAAACAAGTGGAGATTTAATGTGTAGTATATACACACACACATCATCTTACCAGCATGCTGAACACATTTATGAAATTTAGTTTAAGAAGTCAATGATTTGTTGATTAAAGATTGAGATCATTTTTCCATTCAACAAGCCTGATATATTCTATGCTAGGTACTAAGGAACGTGACAAAGAAGGGGCTTGTATTATTCCCGCCAGGATTCCCAGTTCAGCTGTGGAGACAGGCCAGTGCCCAAATGACCAGGGGACATGCCAGCAGGTGAGAAGGGCTGAATTGAAGGGTCAGAAGGCTCTGAAAAGGGAGTGGAAAGAGATGAAAAGGTGCCCCAGGGATGGGACATCCTCAGAGGAGGGGGATCGTCAGGCAGAGGGAACAGCATGGGGCATGAATCAAAGCTTGAGACTACAGGACACGTGTGGCAACAAGTAGTAAAGCTTGCTACCCTGTCTGCGGTAGGAAGAAAAATGCCCCCGCCAGAGATATCCACCTCCCAACCCCTAGAACCTGAGACTATGTCACATTATGTGGCAAGGGGGAATTAAGGTTGCAGATGAAATTAAGGTTGCTAATCAGCTGACTCTGAAATAGATTATCCTGGAGTGTCTGGGTGGGTCTAGTGTAATCTCTGGGGCCTTGTAAATGGAAGAGAGAGGCTGGAGAGTCAAGGTCAGAGAGATGAAGCATGAGAAAGACTCATTTGTTGGCTTTGAGGATGGAAGAGGGCCACCAAGGAATGTGGGCTGCTTCTAGACGTTGGAAAAGGCAAGAAAAGGAATTCTTCTCTAGAGTCTCCAGAAAGAGATACAGCTCTGCTGACACCTTGATTTTAGACCAGTGAGACCCATTTCGGATTTCTGACCTCCAGGGCTGTATGATAATAAGTTTGTGTTGCTTAAAGCCATTAAGTTTGCGGTAATTTGTTACAGCAGCAATAGAAAATGAATACACTGCTCCTGGAGGCCTGAGCAGGTTGTAAAAACTTAGATTTGCAACTACACTGCAACAAGAAAAAGAAAAAAATCTCCAAATAAGTTATTTCTGTGATAACTGCTTCCCTTTATTCCAAAATGAAACAGTGACTATCTATATTATTATGGCATTGTTAAAAAAGATGAATCTATGAAATAGTGCCTGGCATACAGTAGGCACTCAATAAGTACTTTTTAAATGAAAAAATGAATAAATAGAGCAAAAAAAAATTATATATATATATATTTGGAAATGTGGGTCCAACTGCTATAGTTCTTCAAATCTTTTCAGGAGAAGCTAGAAATCTGGATTCTTATATGAACGGTCTACTTTTTCAATGACATCAAACTCAAAAATTAAAATAAACTATAAAAGACACTGGCCAAACTTGACAGATCTGTGGACTGGATATGGCCTCTGAATCACATGCATTTGCCACCTCTGTTTTCTCCACAAGTAGCCAGCTGATTTGTTCTGGCAAACTCGACACAGGAATCCTATTAAAAAATCAAATTGAGTTCTGTGATCTTCTAAACTTTGGTGCTACCTCTGGGGAGTAGAAGAGTCAAATTTTTCACATGAAGCATCTATTTAAATCAGAGCTCCTAAATTTTACCCATACCAAACTTTTCTTTAGGAATCAAAGGACTTATCTCTGCAGTTTTCACTTGGTGAGCTGCCTTTTTAATTAAGATGGATTGAACTGTAAGGAAAAATGGGCAGCCCATTATGAAAGGTTGCGGGGGCAGGGGGTGGGAAGAGTTCCTTAAGAAGAACTCGTGGCACTGAGCTTACTTTAAGACATTCATAAAGCAACAAGCTAGAAATATTCCCGAAAGATTTACTAGAGAGCAGGAAGGTCAAAGGACATCTTTAAAAACATCAGTTTAGGCTGTTGCAGCCAAAGCAATAGATGTTGGAGTGTTTTTAAAGGAAGAAGAAAAAAAATTTTTTTGCATTAAAATGTGAAAGCTAAAAAAAAAAAATGAAGCTTTAAATAAAATTAGATAATTCACCCCCTAGAAAAGGAAGTCTGGACATGCACTTTCACAAGCCCCCTGAAATGTGTTACTCTGACAACAAACAGAGCCACCAGCCTGGAAGCTGGCGAGGAGCGTGAAGGGGCAGGGCTGATTCATCTTTGTAGCCCCCGGAGCACAGAGGCTGCCCCTAATAACAGTTTCCTGGATTGATAAGTTGTCAGAGGAACAGTGTGGGCCTGACACAATTCCATCTCTGTTGGCAGGCTACAGGGAACACTGTAAATATCCACTTTCCTCTGTGTAGGCACAGCCAAAACGAATGCCATTGTAATTTATGACCTCTCCTGCCTTCTCTGGAGACACAATTTCATTGAGACTCTTAAGCTAATAGTTGGGCCATTTGTAAAGTTCCCTCTTTCTCTCTTGACAGCTCCTGATTAACTTCCACAATTTCCCCGCAGTTCCTTCAGGTGACCAGGGGTTCAGAGGTGTCCCTTCACTAGAGAGACTGCTGTGGAAACAAGGTGGGAACAAGGACAATGAAAAGCTCACCTTCTGCAGCGTGTCACTGACGGCCCTCAGCAGGTTTTGGGAGTAGTTGAGGCAACTCCTTCCTGGGCCTGCTGTGGTCGGGGGGAGGCTCCTGCCCAAACTGAGGTGGGGCAGGTGGTGGAGGAGGACCAGGGTGGACAGGAGGAGGAGGCCTGCAATGGAATCCAGGGCAAGAATGAGCAGGCCGACCTCCACCTTCCATCTCCTCTGGCCATCTCCGCCGATCTCCTTCCTGGGCACCAGCCTCCCACTGATCTTTCAGAAACTGAGAGATGATGAATCAAGCTCTTGAAGGGCAGTGCTCTGTTCTAGGGCTGAAAGCCAACTCACAGACACTATTGCCTTGTGAGTTCAGACCAGGGCGCAGGGCAGAGTTCACCCAGAAAAAGTCTCCGTTTCAGGAAGAGGGAAAGCGAGGCCAGGTGGGGAAGCCACCCAGTGTTTTGGAAACAGTGGTGAGACATAGACTTGCTTTGAAGCCAACTGGCTGGGATCTGTCCTCTTAATGGGGTCGCCAAGGGAGCCTGGGCAAGAAATTATCCTGCGGGGCCTCAGTTTCTCTTCTGCGAAGTGGGCATAATACTTAGCTCCTGGGGCTGTTCCACGGTTAAGAGAGAGGATGTCTTATCGGGCGCAGGATAAGCCCGCAGTGTCTCCCTGCATCCTTCCTCCTCTGCACGAAATTGCCATCTTCCAGTCTCCACGTAGCCCATCCCAAGTTTCTGCCGCCCGGCCGCGGTCCCCCAACCCGAGGGCAAGGCTGGTTACTCACTGCGAAGCGGGCACATGCTGAGCGGAGCGGCGGGGACGCGGAACCGAGCCGGCAGCTGGATGCAGACGGGTGCACGCGGCAGGTGAGGGTGGTGGTTGGGAGGCCAAGCCAGGGGTCACATTTTTATAATTGCCCGAGGCGCGGTAGGACTTTCCCGGGACTCTGATCTCTTGCTTGCTTTCTCTCTCTGTCTCTCTCTACATCAGCTTCTCGATGACACGTGGAGTCTAGCCCGCGGGGCTGGAGCGCTTTCGGATTAACTCCCCGTGCGCCCGGCCGCAGTCGTTCCGGGACGGCCCCGCCGCCTCCGGCCTGGCCCAAAACGAAAGTGAAATTCGGCGCAGCGTCGCGGCGCAGGGTCCCCGGGCAAGCCCGACCCCTGGCTCGCCCCCCTCGGACGCCCCCCGCCCCCAGCTCCCCAGCCCTGGCCCCGCCGCTCCGCAGCGCCCCCTCCCGACGGAACGCCGAGTAAGGCCATCCCCCGTCCATCCAAATCTAGGATGAGATCTGACCTCTCGCCTAGGTCTGGATGGGGGTAGGCAAATCATTCAATCATCATTCATTTTTTTCAGATAGTCCACGGTGCGCCAGGGCGACACTGACGGGCACCCAGCAGTGACCTGGTCACTTTCGGCTCACTCCCACACCAAATCTGACTTAATGTGTTTTATTCCTGGGTACCATCTTAAATACCAAAAGGGATGAAACTCTTAGAGAATCCAGTTTCTTACAGCGTCCAGGAGAGAACCGTTAGAATTTAGTGGGATGGATGTACAGAGTCCTGGGAGGAGAGGTCGGAGAAAGGTTATCAAGGAGCCATGGCGTTGAGGAGGCAGCAAAAGCGCCCAGAAGGAGGGAGCCGCGACTTGATTGTTGACAGGGCAGTAGACATTAGATGGGATGCGAGTTCTAGGTCGAGGGAGCAGGGATCAGACACACAGTTGGGGAAGGTAAAGGGAGGGGGTGATCTGGCAGTCCTGTACTGGGTGTGAGGGTGGAAAGGGTGAGGGTGCTGCGCTGTGAGGGTAGGGTCTGTGCTGGGAAGTGTACATTCTGCTGAGAATAGTGGGAAGCCTTCTAGGGTTTTAGGCAGGAGATGCGGTTGCATTTGCATGATGGGAAAATCAGCAGTAGTGTGGAGGATGGGGGCTTCCCTGGGGGCTCAAAGGTAAAGAATCTGCCTGCAGTGGAGGAAACCTGGGTTCAATCCCTGGGTTGGGAAGATCCCCTGCAGGAGGAAGGCATGGCAACCCACTCCAGGATTCTTGCCTGGAGAGTTCCATGGACAGAGGAGCCTGGTGGGCTACAGTCCATGGGGTCACAAGGAGTCGGACACAACTGAGTGACTAACACACAAATGCGGGGGATGGGTCCCAGGGGTCAGGAGTGGAGGGCATGACCAAGCCCTATTCAGATTGGAGACTCAAGGGTGGGCAATGGAATCCTTAGGGTGGGGAGGGGCCAAGACTTGGTAACTCCTCAGGTGAGCAGGATAGGAAGGTGCCGAGGATGGCTGAAGAGAGGTTGTTCTGGTTCCTGCACAGGGGTTACTGTAAGAGGGGAGTGAGTTTGGAGGAGACACTGAGAAGTTCCACTTTGGATGTGTTGGTTTGAGGTTCCTGTGGGACTTTTCAGTTCACTCATTTCTACCATGAGTGTTAGTCACCCTGGGTATGTATGAAAGGGAAGGGTGTGTTTGGTCATCCACTCAGAGCCTCCAATGGATCTGACTGCACTATGGCCCCAGGACTTCAGTGTTCAGTGTCCAGTGTCCACCTTTGGGCAGATGCACTCATCTTGTAGAGGGATAAGCCTTTTGGAATACAGGAGAGAAGAGTGGTGCTTCCTCTGGATCCCTGTTGAAGTCTGGATGGATGAGCTCATAGTAGGCCTTGAGATGTTACCCTGAATGCATGGCAGGGCAACCTTTACTAAAGATGTGGTGATGAAACCAATTAGGAGAAAGCTGTGTTAACCCCTCCTCTGATTCCAGCTCTCTCTTTTGTTGGTATCAGTCCCCTTAGCAGATCATCTACTATGAGGTACCCACCACAGGGACTTTTAGATGTGTGTAAAATGAGACCAACAGTTGATCTCTAAGGCTCCTTCCAATGTGGTCTATGAGTTACCCCCTTGGGGATGGAGAGCAATGCATTGTCAGAAACGGTTGCATCTGCAGGTTGTGTGAAGCAAATAAGGGGTGCTGAGCTATACTGTTGCCATGGGGATTTAGGATGGAGTTACGTGTACTTAAAGTCAGAGTGAAATCAAGTTTAGCAGAGCCACTTCTCCCTTGGAAAGGCTGTCTCCTGTGATAAAGAATTTCTGCAGCGTAAATGAGCATAGGGCCTCTGCTCAGAATGGATTCTTGGCCGCTGGACATGGTTGCTAACCTGTACTTTAGTGAAACAGTTCTCTGATGTGCTGCACATTCTGTAGCCAGGGTCAAAGGACAGCCTTCTTCTGAGATAACATCACTTTTCTATAAGAGGCATTCTTTGCCCATGATCGCTACTACATGATGTCTAGCACTATACTGGAAGTCTTGGCCAATGAGATAAGGAAGGAAAAAGAAATGAGAGATTTAAAATTGGAAAGTAAAAGACAAAACTCTTGTTATTTACAGTTGATATATAAAAAAGCAACAGAAAGAATAGATCAAATACTAAACTAATAAGAGAATTAGTCTGTATGGATTCTATCTTCATTGAATACAAATACTAACTTTCAAAAATCAACCAAATTTCTCTATATCTGTAACAACCTTTCAGAAAATATGATAAAAATAATGTACCAGATAGTAAATAGACAGTAATAAAAAGAAGATACCATTCACAATAGCAGCCAAACTATAAAGTAACTGCCTGTTGATGGAGAGCAGTACAGTGGTTAAGAATATGGACTCTAAACTTTTTGAATCCAGGTTCTGTTAGTTACTTGCTGTGTGTTCTTGTGCAAATTACTTATCTGTCCAAGCTCAGTTTCCTTATCTGAAAAATGATGCTAATAAATGTACTGTAGGGTGGTTGTGATTATTACATGAGTTAATGTAAGCATAAAATCATCTTTGGGGAAAATTCAGTCAAAAACATAGAGTGATTTAATTTAAATGGAAACACATAACCTTGGAAGATCTTAAGATATAAATAGCCCAAGTCTCTTTTAGTTAATTCACATATTCAATGCAATCCCAATACAAATTACAAATAACTTTTCTGAGGAACTTAATAATAAGCCTAATCTAAAATATAAAAGAATAAAAACACATGAATATCTAAGTTAAACCTGTAAAGAAATAATAGAGATAGGCAAATAGCCCTACCAGATATAAAGATATAGTTCAGAGCAATAGTAATAAAAATAACATTTGGCAATAGGACAATCAAATGCACCTTTCAAAAAAAAATAGAAAATTATAGACAGACTCATATGTATGTATATTTAGTATAAAGGTATGATGACACTTAGATCAATCTGGGAAGCATGGATTGTTTAGTAGAAAATATTATCATACAAAATTGGAGCCACTTAGAAGGAGGTTAAAGACTAAATGTGAAAAGTAAAATTAGTACAGTAGTAGAAGAAAATGTAGGACACTACCTTCATCATTCAAGAGTGGGAAGGACTTCTTAAAAACATGAAAGCCCCAAGCCATAAGTGAAATACTCATATATTTGATTACATAAAATTAAAAATTTCTGTAGTATGATTTCCTGTTAACTATGGACAAAGTTAACAGATAGCTGACAGACTGGGAGAAAATATTGTGCAATGTCTAAAACCAACAGGAAAGTATAGAAGGAACTCCTAAAAGTCAGTAAGAAAAAGAAACCCCAATGACAATGGGCAAAGCTTATGAACAGGCAACAATATACAGAGAAGAAACCTCAAAGGCTAACCAGAACAGCAAAGAAGAATAATATATCACTTTGACCTTTTAGACCACCAAAAAAATGAGTACACTGGGCACTGACAATTGTTGGTGAAAATGTAGGATCCTAGGTTCTTTTTATGTAATACAAGTAGATTGATGCAGCTATACTGGAGGGCATTTGGCATCTGGCTTGAAGTTGGATTAAGTATATGCATACCGATTATCCAGTGTTCTAGCTTGGATATATATCCTAAAGAGATATAGATCCCAAGTCCATAAAATGGCATGTATGAAGATGTTCATACATGTTAAGTCATTGGTTGTAGTGGAGGGAGTTGGAGACCATCTAGTTGCCCACCAGTGGGGAAATGAATAGAGTGTGAGGGATCCACTTCCTGGAGTATTCTGCAGCATTTAGAAGTAGCGGACTAGAGGTATACACATCAATATGAGTAGATCTTTAAAACATAATACTAGGTAAAAACATAAAGATAAAACCAGAATAAGATCTGTGTATAATACTAGACACAGACAGTTCAATCTCTTGCAGTCAGGTTTGTTTAGGAGTACAAAAAAATTGGATTTTAGAAAAAGAAAAGGCAGTATCTCATGATTGAACACAATATTTCTGCAGCAAAATGTAGGAACGTGGTACATTAAGTAACAGGATAAAGGTTACAAATAACCTTATGTCCTTACAAGTAACCTTACAATAACCTTACAAATAACAGGATAAAGGTTACAAATAACCTCATGTCCCATGTATCAGATTTTACTAAGTGAGTGTAAGGAAAAGCTTTTGGGGTCCAGAACTGTGAGGTTTCAGAATTGCGGATAAGCAATTGCAGACTTACGTTTACTTTAATGAGAAGAATATATTCAAAATGGTACATGTTATACAAGGACACTCACAAACAAATGAAATGAGTTAAACATACTAGGATAGATCCCCCTGAGGAGTGATGGGATGAGAATGAGAAATGCGGATTAAAAAAATATATATAAATATAAGTGTGTGTGTGTGTTTTAGTCTCAGTCGAGTCCAAACCTTTGCAGCCCCATAGATTGTAGCCTGCCAGGCTTCTCTGTCCATGGAATTTTCCAGGCAAGAATACTGGAGTGGGTTGTTTGCAAACTTTAATTGTAGTTTGGTACATTCAGATAGTTTTTCTATTAGTCATGCTTTTCCCATTGAGTTTGAGCAGTGGGCCGATCTGAGATCTCATCTAATAGATCCATCACTGGTAATCAGAAGTCTTTTCAGATATTTGGCAGAGTGTTTTAAGGTCTTGTATCACAGTTTCTCAGCTGGACGTGGCCTTGTGCCCCAGAGGACATTTGGCAATGTCTGGAACAATTTTTGATTGTCATAATGGGGACAGGAATTGCTACTGACATCTAGTGGGTGGAGAAATGATGCCATGTGCTACTCAACATCCTATAGTACCCAGGATGGCTGCTCCCACCCCCAAACTGAAATAAGTTACACCGTCCAAATTATCAGTAGTGCTGGATACCGGCAGCTGTATCAGATATCAGTAGTTGCTTAGACTGCCTGCCATTGTTGTTATTCTCCTTGGGAGGCAAGTTGACGGTCATAGGCTCTGAACTGAAGACTTAGCACTGTATCTTTGGTGCCATGATTTAGAGTGGCAGCCCATTCTTGGAAGAAGTGAGGTTCCAAAGAGGTTTGTGATCAGTTGAAACTGTCAGTGTGAGTCTATAGGTGGATATTGTAAACGCCAGGGTCCTTCACAACACAGCAAGGATTCTGCTGTCAGTTTTCCTGCGGTTCTCTTCTATAGGGATCATTGAATTTGAGCATAAATCAACTGGTATTCTCATGCCAGACACCTGACAGAGTGGGGTCCAGTACAGCTCTGCTCCTGAAAGGTGACCTGTCAGGGTAAGAAGCACAGCCTTACATTCCTGTTACGTGCCGAAGAATTGATGCTTTTGAACTGTGATGTTGGAGAAGACTCTTGAGAGTCCCTCGGACTGCAAGGAGATCCAACCAGTCCATCCTAAAGGAAATCAGTCCTAAATATTCATTGGATGGACTGATGCCAAAGCTGAAGCTCCAGTACTTTGGCCATCTGATGTTAAGAACCAACTTATTGGAAAAGACGCTGATGCTGGGAAAGATTGAAGGCAGGAGGAGAAGGGGGATGACAGGGTGAGATGGTTTGGCATCACCAACTCGATGGACATGAGTCTGAGCGAACTCCAGGAGCTGGTGATTGACAGGAAAGCCTGGCGTGCTGCAGTCCATGGGGTCACAGAGTCTGACACAACTGAGCGACTGAACTGAACTGAGCTGAATAGACAAGTCTCAGGCATGACATGTTAATGAGGCTGGTTCCATGGAGCAATTTTGTTTTTGGTGGTGAAGTGTTTCAGCAGCAGGGAGAAAAGTAGTGAGCTGAGCCAGAAAGACTGACTTTGCATCTATGATCAAAAGACCTTAATTCTAGCTGGCTTCTGCTACTTGGTAGCTGTATATAAACTAAGACAGGCCACTGCCTTTCCTAATTTTCATATCTGCAAAATGGAGATGGTAATGCCTAGTTTAGGCATTGCCTAGTTTACTCATGCGGATCAGATTATATAATCTATCACCAGGTAAGTATTTTGTAAAGGTGGAGAGCGTCATCACTATGAAATACCACTACACAGTGAGAGGAGTAGTTAAAATTTTTGGATTAAGGCACATGGTCACTAGTTTCTTCCACAACTGCCTCTTGGCACTCTTTTAAATGTTAAGTGGCAACTTCCCAGTGAGGGGAAAGGGGCTTCCTAAATGTTCATAGTATTGTTTCTATAGGCCACATTATATGTTATCATACTGTCTTAAAGAGCCTCAAAAAATACTAACAGTGGCCTTCAAGAAAAAATTTCCAGGAAAGATGTTATTATTGCTCACTGATGCTCCATATTCATAAAGGTTTTTATGAATATCATTGCAAATTTTTCTGCATCTTGAGACAGTTTAACAAACAAGCAAAAATGATACAGGTCCTGGCCATCACAGCCTCATGCCTGGTGAGATCACCTGATGCTTAGACATTAAAAAGAAAAAGATGATAGTTTTGATTATATAAAGAACAAACATTTCTACAGTGAAAGGATACCATAGATAATATTTAAAGACAAATGATAACCTAGAAAGAAAACATTTGCAACAATATGTGACAGATCAAGGGCTCATCTTCTTAGTGTAAGAATATGAATATTAAAAAGAAAAAAGTCAACAATCCAATAAAAAATGGGCAAAGGATATGAATAGACATTTTGAAGAAAGAAAAATATAAATTACTTAGAAACATGTGACAAATAGCTGCATTTAAAATTAGATAAATGCAAATTAAAATGATTAGATATGGTTTTTAGCCTTATACTTCACAAAACTAAAAAGTTTGATGATTTATGGGTTTGTTGAAATTGGTTGCCATATTCTGTTGGAGGGAGTGTAATCTAGTGCAATCTATTGGAAGCATTAGTTGGCTATAGCTATTAAAATAAAAAAAAAACACATATACTTTTGCTCAGCATTTCTATATCCAAGAATTTATCCTATACACTATTTGCACATATTGGAGAAGGAAATTTCAACCCACTCCAGTATTTTGGCCTGGAGAATCCCATGGACAGAGGAGCCTGGTGGGTTACAGTCCATGGGGTCGAAAAGACTCGGACACGGCTGAGCAACTAACACGTTCACATATACATGAGGACTTATTTCCATTGAAAGTATTATTTTTAATATCAAAGACCTAGAACACTCTAAATGTCCATTAATAGGGGCTTATTTCATTAAAACATAGTTCGTCTTTTCAATGGACTCGTCAGTGTAGCTTGAGTTAGATTTATATGTGTGATAGGAACAATCTTCATTATATCAAAATTCATGTGAGGAAATTCCCTAGCAGTCCAGTGGTTAAGACTTCACCTTCCAATGCAGGGAGTGTGGGTTTGACCCCTGGTCAGGCAGTTAAGATCCCCCAGGCCTCGTGACCAAAAAATCCAAAAGACATAAAACAGAAGCAATGTTGTAACACATTCAACAAAGACTTTAAGAACGGTTCACATTTGAAAAAATCTTGAAAAAAATAGTTATGTGAAAAATCAAGGCCCAGGGACTTCCCTGGAGGACCAGTGGTTAAGACTCCACACTTCAAATGCAAGGTGTGATGGTTCCGTCCCAAGTCAGGGAAATAACATCCCACATGCTGTGAGCCATGGCCAAAAAAAATAATTAAGGTTTAGCGTCCACTGTGTAGTATGCTTCTGTTTGTGCAAGGAAAAAGTATATACATATATATTTATACACACACATATATATGTACACATAGATGTAGGTATAGCATCAACATAGATCTACATTCATAAGAGCATAGAAAATCAATGACCATTTCCACTAGAGAAGGAGATTGAATCTTTGAAGTACAGAGAAAATCTGCTTTTTATTGAATAGCCTCTTTATTGTTTGAATTATTTAACATTCAAATATATTGCAGCTTTATTTATTTTTGTTTCGCTTTGTTTTATTTGTCTTTTAAAAGATCACCTAATAGCAGGTAGAGTGAACTTTCCAGAGAGCTGCTGGGCCCATTCTGATAGCTCTTAAAAAATTTTTTTTATTGAAATATAGTTGATTTACACTGATGTGTAATCTCTGGGGTTTCTCAGGTGGCACAATGATAAAGAATCCGCCTGCCAATGCAGGAGACTAGAGACTTGGGTTCCATCTCTAGATTGGGAAGATCCCCTGGAGAAGGAAATGGCAACCTACTCCAGTATTCTTGCCTGGAAAATTCCATGGACAGAGGAGCCTGGTGGGCCAGAGGTCCATGGTGTCACAAAGAGGTGAACACGACTGAGCACACATGCACGTGCATTCCGTCCATTCATTCATCCATCCATCCCTTTATCATTTCACTTGTGCTATGCATGTAATCACTATTATGTGACTCACTTTATTTCACTGGCTGGAGCCTTTCTAGCCTCTGGCCTGGTTGAGTGAAAAGACCATGGGCTTTGCAGAACTGGTTTAAAATCTAAACCTCCATCACTTTCTTCTTTTTTTTTCAATTGCAAAGTAAGTTTATTGGTGATAACTTTATATAATTTACTCCCTATATTTGATGTTACGAACTTTAGGGTCTTTGAGATATGCAGGATCCTTATATGTAACTGGCATAACCCCCTATATTTGAGCTCTCTTAATCCTTTTTGTGATTTCTTTTTGTTTCTTCCAACAAAGACCTGTTATGTGCCTCCCATAAATGCATCCAGTAAATGGAGAAATAAACTGGGATAAAAGCTGTATATTCTTATAATCTATATGGTTTCCACACAAGATATAATTTTTCAGAGGCTCTTTATAAGGATTTTCCATTGGAGCAGGCAGGTCCTCCTTGCTTGCTATCTGTTTATATTGTGAACAACTTCACAGCACTGCATGAGTCCCAGAATTTGTGAGGCAGACAGCAGCTGTCACGAAATGCAACTTTCTCCTCCCTAGCCTACTGCAAGAGCTGCCGTAGAGGCCATGGTTCCTTGCTCCTCCCCTCCCTGCCATCATTTTCTAACTGTACAGTTTTGGGTTATTTCACTAGCTTTTCTGAGCTCCTATAAAACAGGAGGAAAAACACCTACCTGCTGGGATTGCTGGGACAATTTATTGGGATCATGCACACACAGTTGGGCAGTGGGCGAGGCCTTGCCCTTAGTATGTTAGCATGTTGCTAGTTTCCTTTTGTGGGGCTGGCTTCTAAACAGTGATTGATGAGGCTTTAAATAATCCCTGGAGGGTCCATCACAAGCCCTATTCTTCAGTGACTAGAAGGGCTGAGGTTAGTTTTTTGAGGCTGTATGGCCCTTCATGTGGAAGGAAACAGAATATTCCTAGTTAAGACAATCCTTTTTTGATTCTTAAAAAACAGTTAAAGTTTCTCAACATACAAGACCTGAAAAACAGGCTAGCTAGTACTAGCTTTTTAAAGTCTCCAGTCATTTTTATAGTTTTATGTAGTCATTATTCATGTTTACTTTCCAGAGTTTTTCATTCCTCCACATTTGTCTGATCTTATACCTGAGATAATTGTTCTTTCTGCCTAAATGCCTCCTTTTAGACTTCTTTGTTTTAAAGTACAGTTCTGCTGGCAACAAATCCTATTACTTTTTGTCTTAAATGTCTTTATTTCACCTTAATATTTGAAATATACTTTTCCTTGGCCATTATTTTCTTTTAGCATTTAGAAGATGTTATCCCAGAGTCCTTTGACTTCCATTACTTCTGTTTCTCATTGCTCTCCTGAGGGTAATATGGAAGATAGTCTGACTGATTTTCGGGAGGATTTTCTTTTTTTGTCTTGTTTTCCTGGAAATTTGGTTATGCTATTCCTAGATGTGTTTTCCTTTGTATTTATCTTGCTCAAGGTTTGTAGTACTTCTTGAATCTATAACTTGATCCCTTTAAATCTATAACTTGACCCCTTCAAAATGATTTTGAAAAATTCTCAAATATTGCCCCTATTGCTCCAATTCAGTTTCACTCTGGAACACTTCTGGAATTTAATTACACATATGTTCGACCTTTTCACAATGTCTTACATATCTTTATGCTATTTTCTGTATTTTTCACCTTTTTCTTCTTTTTTTGATTTGGATGCTTCCATCTGGATATTTTCTATTAACCAATATTCTGAATCACTAATGCATTTTTCATCTATCTAAACTGTTGTTAAATTCAATTATTGAACTTTAATTTCATCTGTCTAAACTGTTATTAAATTCATCTATCATGTTTTGCAGTTTGGTATTTTATATTTGGCTTTTTATTTTTAATACATAGATTTCAAATCTCTGATGAAATTCTCTGATGAAATCTTGTCATCTAATTTCTTGAACATATTGATCACAGTTATTTTGCATTCTGTGACAGATAATTCCAGTGTCTGGATCATCTCTGTAACTGTTTGTGTTGTGTGTTTTTTCTCTTGCCCCAGCTCTTTGTATGCCTGGTAATTTTTTATTGAATGCCAGACATTGCATATAAAAAGTTGTAAAGACTGTCCATGATGTTAACTCTGGCAGATAGTCAGATTAAAAGCAGAATACCTTAAACTAATAAGGGAATAAGCTGACTTGAGCCTGGGTTTTTAAGCCTTTACAAGGCTGATCTGTATCTATTTACCCTTATTTCTAGAATGTAGTTCAATCAGTTCCACTGAAAGCAGGAAGTGTTTACCAAACCCACTCTGCTTTGCTAGGCTCTGAGTGCTAATGTTTATTTATCCAGCACTATGGCACTGTCATTAGCTCTGTTTAGTTTCTCAGTCTCTTAATAGCCTTTTGTTCTCCTTCTCTTAGTCTGCTCTGCTTACTAATTGGCAAATATGTAGAGGCAAAAACTAGATAATTCTCTTTAAATCAGCTCTCTGTACGCTCTTTCCTTCCAGAATCTTAGCATCTCAAGCTCTGGTTGTTTCGGTGGCCCTGAGCTTCAGTATTTGTCTCTCCAATGAGTCTGCCAAAACTCCTTCTCCCCTTTTCTGCTTTTTAAAAGCCACTCTCTGCTCAGCGTCTCTATCCTCTATTCATTATGCATGTGAGTCAGCAGATACTCAGTAGGGATTGGAGTGTCAGGTTTATCTCCGTGAGTTTGCCTTCTTTTAGAGATATTGACTTGACTCTTCAAGCCCTGGCTGCCTCAGTGGCTCTTCAATGTTTTCAGACATTAACTTTTTTTTTTTTTAATTTAGTTCTAGCTATTTTCATGGGAATTTTTTTTTTAAACTACAAGCTAGCCTGCCATGGCTAGAAATAGAAACCAAATAGCCATTTTAAATACAGGGTCTGCTAGGCATTCCAAAGTTAAAGCTTAAATTCAGAGTAATTATGACAACAGATGGAATTCTTTTTAAAAATAATATACTATCCTTGGCACTAGAAAAACAGCGATGAACACAGAATAATAGGAATGACCTTTGGGACTTCCCAGGTGGCACTAATGTTAAAGAACCAGGCTGTCAGTGCAGGATATATAAGATATGCGGGTTAAGATATAACAGATCCCTGGGTTGGGAAGATCCCCTGGAGAAGGAAATGGCAGCTCACTCCAGTATTCTGGCCTGGAGAATTCCATGGACAGAGAAGCCTGGCAGGCTACAGTCTGTGGGGTTGCAAAGAGTTGGACATGACTGAAGCTACTTAGCACAGGCTTCTCTGGTACCTCAGCTGGTAAAGAATCCACCTGCAATGCAGGAGGCCCGGTTTGATTCCTGGGTTAGGAAGATCCCCTGAAGAAGGCATAGGCTACCCACTTCAGTATTCTTAGGCTTCCCTGGTGGCTTAGTCGGTAAAGAATTCGCCTGCAGTGCTGGAGACCTGGATTTGATCCCTGAGTTGGGAAGATGCCCTGGAGAAGGGGATGGCTACCCACTCCAGTATTCTGGCCTGGAGAATTCCATGGACAGAGGAGCCTGGCAGGCTACAGGGCATAGGGTGGCAAAAAGTTGTACACGACTGAGCAACTTTCAGTTTTCACTTAGCACAGCGCAGCATATAACATAGGTATTACTTTTATCTTCCCCATTTTTGTAGATGAGGAAATTGAAGAACGGAACATATTAGTGAGTCACTAAAAGTATTATCTAGCAAGGAACGGTACTGGGATTTGAATCTATGTGGGGTCTGATATTCTTAGCAGAAGCTTAGAACTTTAAACAAGGTCTTATTATTGAGAAGGTAACATGACAATCTTTCTCTCTCTTCTATAACAGGTAATGAGAAATATACAGAGAGACCTTTACACCTTAGCATCCTTTAGGAACTCATTGCATCCTTCTTTTCCATTTGTATCCCCTGCATGCCTTGCACAGAGATGGGCACATGCAGAATCACAATAAAACCTTTTGATTTCCACGTTGGAGCTGAGATCTGAAGTTATATTTTATCATTTGTCCTGTTGCTTTTCTTATGTTATTAAGAATTCAGCAACACACATGGCACTTGTGAAAATGAAATTTGAGGTTACACAGTATGATTGTATAGGCCAAAGAGATAGTTTAGAGCAAAATCTAACCTGTGCTTTGCTTGTCAAGCTAAGTGATAGCCACTGCAGCAAGGAGGAAGGAGTGCCTTTCTCTTACTCACATTCTGGACAATTCTAAGAATTTTTCCTTGTCTATCTCACAAGAGGCATTACCCATCTTTTCTGGCCAAAACAGTTGGACAGAAAGACATCTAAACCCACCTGCTTGTTATCATATATTTCTGTTTATTTGGGACCCACTGCAAGGGAAATCTACAGGGTCTGATAACACTGATCTCAGAGTAGGGAGAAGGAAAATAGGACAGGAAAACACTGGCCATATTTGTACTTCAGAAAGGGAAGAGTTGAATCAGTTTTCTGTCCCCAGATGCTACCTTTGGTATCAGACCAGAAAAGATTTCCAGAGAAGGAACTCCAGGTGAAAGCAGCAGTCAGAACCTTTTCTGATATCCTACAGTTTCATTTCCTCTGTTGTTTTCACGGCATGAAATGCCCCAGTGTTTCTCTCCTAACTAATGGTGTAAATTTACCCAGTGTCAAGGAACTTCAAAGGACTTGGTGGTGGTAGTGGTTTAGTCGCTAAGTCATGTCCGTCTCTTGCGATCCCATGGACTGAAGCCTGCCAGGCTCCTCTGCCCGTAGGATTCTCCAGGCAAGAATACTGGAGTGGGTTGCCATTTCCTTCTCCAGGGGATCTTCCTGACCCAGGAATCAAACCCAGGTCTCCTGCACTGCAAACAGATGCTTTACCAACTGAGCTATGAGGGAAGCCCAAAGAACTTAGAACTGTATATTTATTCCACTGGTAGTAACAGCCTTTTAGACGATGGACTCAGAGCACTGTTGAGCAGTTTCTCTCCAGCAGCTGAGAACTAATGTTTCCACACCCAGTAAATAGTTAGCTCTATAGAAAGATTAATCAAATATATTCTCATAAAGCACTTGAAATTGATCTATTTTGGATTAAATAGAGCTAAACTAATTTCCTGCAGCAATTTTAGGACATCTATCTCATAAACAAGTTTCTACAATTGATTTCATTTATTAACACCCTGGGATTATCTCAACCAAAGAGTCTGAGGATAGTCAAGTAAAAAACTCACTGAATTCTAAGCAAAGTTCCAGCAGACCTTTCAGATTATTAAATAATCAGAATAACTTTATTTGTTAAGTTGTTCAGGGACTCTTTTAAAAAAAAGACATTGATCTCTTTTGAGAGGCTGTGACCAAAACATAGTAGTTTGAAGGTTATGAGGTCTGTTTATAATGATGAATTACAAGGCTGTTTATGTTGATCCCTTTTCTTGCTGGAAAAAAAATCCAAATTTGAGCCATTGACCCTTAAATAAATATTTCCCTTGGAATAATAAAGAAAAACATACCCTTGTTAAAATAACATATAGAGGGTAGAAAACACCTTTCAGTAGACCCTTTTTGCTTCCAGGTGGAAACCAAATAGGTGAGTATTTTTAGAATACTGAGGCTTTGTGTATGGATACAATAATTGAGTGACTTCAGCTATTTCAACAGGGAAGCTTGGTACTTTTTATGACTATGTTTAGGGGATTTTGCACCCAAATATTGCTCTGGCTAGCAGTAATTTGGGGAAGGGTGATGTTACTGGTTACTGGTAACATTGACTACATGATAGCTGCTAGTATTGACTACCTGATATGTTCTAGGGACTGTGCTAAGCAATTTTATATTATTTAAGCGCCAAAACAACTCTTTGAGTTAGATAACCATTACTATCCCTGATTTACAAATGAGGACACTGAGCTTTAGTGAGGTTAAATAACTTTCCTAAGATAGTAGAGCTGAGATTTGAACCCAGCACCTCTTTGCTACTCTCTTAAAATACTGTGGCATGAGCGGGATGGTTGAAAGTAGTGGGAGGGGAGTGTAAGTTAATATAAACTTTTTGGAAAGCAGTTTTGGAATACTTATCAAAAGGCTTTTAAAATGTCACATGTTTTGACCAAGTAATTATACTTCTGAGGGTCTAGTTTAGGACATTGTTCAGAGATTTAAATAATGATTATGTACAAGGATGTTCACTGAAACATTATTTATAAGAATTTATAATATAGATTGAAAACTAATGTTCTCTAGCCCCTACTAATTGTAATAGACACATAATATAAATTACGACAAAGGCATAGTTGGAACATTATGTATCTTTTAGTAATAATATTAAAAAATGTTTTTTTTGGGGAAAAGGTTCAGAATTTGTTGTCAGGTGAAAAAGAGAGATGTAAAACATGTACAACATATAGTATGATTATAGTGATGTTTAGAAAGGAAGGAAATCCAGCAAAATGTCATCTGTGAATAATAAATGATGAGTAATTTTTCTTTTCTCCTTTATGCTTTTTGATATTTAAAATATTTTTCTAGAATGAGTACAAAGTACTTTCATAACCAGAAGAAAATGCTATTATTAATTTTGTTTAAAGAGCAGTAAATTCGCCAATATTGCAATTTCCACTGTCAGCAAATCACCTTTTTTCTTTGAATTAAAAAAAAATTTCTTTTGCTCTTAGTCTTATTTTTGGCTGTGCAATTTCTATAATATCACTGGAGAAGAAATCCTTATCCCAAGCAAATAATTACCTTGGAAGAGAGTAAAGCCCTGTGTTTACTCAAACCTTGCCCTAAACACTGTCTGTAGGGGTTCTCCTTGTGCCCACTCAGTCCAACTCTTTGTGACCCCACAGACTGTAACCCATCAGGCTCCTCTGTCCATGGGATTCTCCAGGCAAGAATCCTGGAGTGGGTTGCCATTTCCTCCTCCAGGGGATCTTCCCGATCAAACCCATGTCTCCTGTCTCCTGCACTGGCAAGAAGATTCTCTATCATTGAACCACCTGGGATTCCTAAAGTATTTATTGGGCTGCTCTGGGTCTTAGTAGTGGTATGTGGGATCTAGTTCCTGGACCAGGGATCAAACCCTACATTGGAAATGTGGAGTCTTAACCACTGAACCACCAGGGAAGTCCCAAGCTCTCTTTGGACACATTTAAATCCCCTGAGCCTTCCCAGCAGATGGCAGGGAGACACCGAAAGGCAGGGCCCAGGGAGCTGTAATCAGAGCGCATCAGAATTGAAGGACGTGGTCAGAACGTGTCCGCCGATACTGACACTAATCAAACTAATAGGATAGAGCTTCTTCCTAAAAAGTAGAGGTGACTTAAGAGAAAATTTGTGAATATCCTTTTTATCCAGCATATATTTATAGATCACCTTCCATGTTAAAAATTCTGTGTTAGGAGGACTTGGGAAAGTTCATATGGATTTAAATCAGCCGTGATGAGCCCACGTGGCTGCCTGAGTTTTTTTTACGATGACAGAGGTCTCCAATCAGGGCAGCAGGGACTCTCTCAGCTTAGTTAAGATGCCGGCAAAAAGAGTTTTCAGATCTCATTGAAGTTGGGAGATATCCTAAGACTTCATAATAAGACCTGCATAATGGACGCTTAAATCACCTTCCATATACATATACCTTCCTACACGTGTTCCATCCTTGCCAGACCCTAGTCATAAGTGGGAAGGTGGACTTGGGAGAGGGGAGAAAGGAATGCAGACATCCATTAAGCAGTGTTTAGTGAATAGAAGCCTGAGCAGTGGTAAAACACAACTGAAACAGACCCAGTTCCATCCTTCTTCTCCTGTTAATAGTCTCAGGCTAGAGTCTCATTCCTTTAGCCAATATCATAACGAGTTGGAACACCTTTACAAGTGCTCATCCCTAATTCTCTGGTTTGACCTGGCCACCTCTCCATCTGTGTTTCCCACAACTCTCCCTCTCGTTCCAGTCTCTCCAGAGACACTGGATTTTTGGCCATGGTACATGCCAGCTGTGTTCCCACATCAGAAGGGGCTTTCCTGTTCCCTCTCTGTATTGCTGTCCCCACGGGCATGGACTTGTCTGATGTCATGTCTCCTCCTCATAGACCCTTCCCCACCATCTTATGTAAAACACTCTATTTCCTCCCCTGACCCCTGGGACTCTCCAGCCCCCTACTCAGTTTGACTGTGCTTTTGTAACACTTAACCACTATTTGACAATATATGTTTAGTTGTTTGTTTATTGTCCTACATTAGAATGTACCTTCCATGAGAGCAGAGACTTTGTCCGTTTTATTCTCTGTTGTATTTCCAGCACATAGAACAGAGTTTGGTACATAGTAAGTGCCAAAAAATAGTTATTGAGTAAAAGAATAAACATACTTTTCTGGAGGGTGGTTTGGGAATATGTGTCAAAACATAAAATGATATATACCTTTGACCTAGCTAATCCAACTTCTTAGATTTGTATTAAGGAGATAATCATACAGTTGAAAAATAATATACACAATGAGGTTAATCACAGGGTTGTTTAGAGCAACACACAGAAGGAAAACCCAAATATCCATTAGTGGAAACTTGTGACAGAGGCAAACTGATTGACATCATTATATGTAGATCAATATTTATCAAAATGGAAAAATGTTTATAACGTATTAGGGAGTGAGGAAAATTGATTCTGGAAGAGCTTGTATGGAATAATTACATCTAATAAAATTCTATCATACTTTGTATGTATCTGTGTATAGAATAATGTGAGGGCAAGTATTCACCAAAATAATAACAGTAATCTTGGTGGCTGGGAGTGGGATTTGGGGTAATTTTTACTTATCCTATATACTTTGTGTATTTTTTTAAAATAAATGACTTTGTATATTTCTGAAAAAAATTTAAACAAAGCTAATAGAGCTGTTTTATATAGTTTTTTATACTTCAGAGTCGATTTTAGTTTGCCCTGTGTCACAGTAGCACCCAAGTGACTGACTCGTGATGCCTGAAGAAGTACTGCAGGTTCATTCAGGTTCCTGCAGGGGTGGTTCGCTGAGCTTCTAGATGTTTTAATGCCTTTTCTGCATTGCCCTGCCACTGTCCTGATAAACACTCTTTCCTGGTTACACAGCCCTGGTAGCAGCTGCCCCCCTATTCCTGCCCCTCCTGTCTATCTTGTCCAATGGAGCAAATTAGAGGGGCTCCCCATGACCCACAATGGACTCCACACTCTCGGCTGGTCATCTGGAGCCGTCCGCACACACAGCCCCAGCTTCTTTCCCTAACCTCGTTCTCAACCACTCTGTTATTCTGCCATTTCATCTGCCTGGTGTCTTGGGCTATGTCCTAATGCCTGCCTTTCTTTTTCTCTGGAATTCCCTTCTCTCTGTCTCCCCTTCTCTTTTGGCCCCCTCACCCTTGTCTTTTCCAATCAAAACCCTAGAGAATGACCTTCCAGAAAAACTACAGTACCTAAAAATCTGTATTAATCCTTTGCTTCTTAGGAAATGAGTTTCTTTTGGTTTATGTAATGGGTATGTATGACTGGTAAGCTCTTTGAAGGCAGGAAGTATGTCTTATGCTTCCTCACGTTATGCACTGAATCTATTTGTTTATTCATTCAGCCGATTTTCGTTAAGCACTTGCTGTGTACATGACCTTGGGCTAGGTTCTCCTTCTTTTTTTCTGTGCTAGGTTCTTGAAGAGAGCAGTGGACACGCAGGAACTTCTAGTCCAGGATGCCACTATGGAGGGCCTTACTCATCTTCAATCTCTTTGAGTGATAAGCTTCCTTATAAACTGCACATCTATCAGTAATGCAGATGTGCCTTCAACAGGGAATGGTTTGTAAGGAAGAGGGATCCGTAACTTACAGGACTAACAGAAAAGTTTTTGAAAAGCAATAGTCCCTTCTCTTGGTCCTCCAGGCACTGCAGATCCTAGACTGTATAGAAGGAAACCTTCATCAGATTTCTTTTTTTTTTTTAACATGTGTTTGGTTTTTTGTTATTACTATGTTTTAATAAATATGTATTTATTTATGGCTGCGCTGCCTCTTCGTTGCTGAGCGAGGGTTTTCTCTGGTTGCAGTGAGTGGGGACTATTCTTCATTGCTTCTCATTGTGGTGATTTCTCTTATTGCAGAGCATGTGTTCTAGGACTCATTCAGTAGTTGTGGTGCATAGGCTTGGCTGCTCCAAGACATGTGGGATCTTCCTGGATCAGGGATCCACCCTATGTCCCTTGCATTGGCAGGTGGATTCTTAACCATTGGACCACTAGGGAAAGTCCCCATCAGATTTCTTTTCTTTTTTTTTTCCATCCAGTCTCTCTTCTTTTTTTTTTTTTTTCCATTTATTTTTATTAGTTGGAGGCTAATTACTTTACATCATTACAGTAGTTTTTGTCATACATTGAAATGAATTAGCCATGAATTTACATGTATTCCATCAGATTTCTTGATGAACAAGTTCTATTGAACCAGGCAAGCTTCCTGCTGAAGAGAGGACTGTCATAATACTAGAAGGTAGATCACGAATGTTCCCAGACCTTTGTGAACTGTCAGATGGATTATTCTAGGATATAATTTCCTCTGTGAACTGGAGCAATTATGTAATATGATGTACTTCCTAAGTTTTTCATGATATTAGAAACCATGAGGTTAAATCTAACAATGTTGAGTCTACTATTTTTTTTTAAATTTAAAATATAAAGTTATTAGATTTCCCTGGCAGTCCAGTGGTTAAGACTCTGCCCTTCCATTACAGGGGCAAGGGTTCAATCCTGTTTGGGGAACTAAAATCCCACATGCCTCACAGTGTGGTAAAAAAAAAAAAATGAAGTTATCATCAATAAGTTGGAAGAGTTGCATAAATATGAGTAAGAAATCAAAGATCTCAGCAGCTAAATTAATGAAATTCACACATCTCAGTACTTACCCTAGGTGTTTTAGGGGGATTCTTGGTCCATAATTCCCCTCGCTTTGCCAGGCCACAAATTAAGTAGTTAATTCATTTTATTGAGAAGTGAATGGAAGATTCAGAACTCTGAGACAAACATAATTTAAAAGGCATTTTCAATAGAATCCCTTTTGCTGTCTACTAAAGGTAACATTAAATATTGATCAGTAATGTTATTGCTAGATTTTTTTTCTTTTGTCTCAAAAGTCTCAATGGGTATAGTTGCCTAACCCCTTCCTTTAACCAAGATAATTCTCAGTAGACATTCAGTTATGGCATTTCCTTTCTCATTTAGACACTGAAAAGTCAACATTATTTTAATAGAAATATCACAAAGTAGCATGTATCTGTAATTTTTCAAGACACAGAGCAAATGTAGGATTTTTCAAAAGTATCTTTTTTCTTTTTTTTTTCTGTTAGGAAAAATGGCCATAAAGATGACCGTGCATTATATTTAAAAAATTTTTTTTGCTTTTTAATTTTTACAATGTTGTGTCGGTTTCTGCCATACAACAGAGTGAATCAGCCATAATTAAACATCTATCCCCTCTGTCTTGAGCCTGTCTCCCTTCCCCCCATCATACCCCTCTAGGGCTCCCTGTGCTACACAACAGCTTCTCATAAGCTAACCATGTATCATTACACATGACAGTGTATATTAGGGCTTCCCTGGTGCTCAGATGGTAAAGAATCTGCCTGCAATACAGGAGACCTGGGTTCAATCCCTGGGCTGGGAAGATCCCCTGGAGGAGGGCATGGCAACCTACTCCAGCATTCTTGCGTGGAGAATTCCATGGACAGAGGAGCCTGGCGGGCTACAGTCCATGGGGTGACCAAAGAGTCGGACACGACTGAGCAACTCAGCACAGCACAGCAGAATGTATATATATTGATGCTACTTTCTCCATTCATCCCATTCACTCACTCCCTTTCCTACTGTGTCCCTGAATCTCCATTTCTTCCCTGCAAATAGGTTTATCAATACCATTTTTTCTAGATTCCATATATATGCATTAATAAACTGTATTTGTTATTCTCTTTTTTACTTCACTCTGTATAACAGGCTCTAGAAGGATGTAAATATTGGTGTTCTTTAAGAGACAAAGGTCAATAAAATAGACAGCTCTCTGGATCACTTTCCTAATAATGTGGGTTGAAGCAGCCAGGGTGGGTTTGGTGGCTACGTGGGATTAGGGATCAGGCTTCTTCAATCTTCTTGCTACATCATGACATGCAGCTTCTATTCTGTGGGCCAACAGGACCATTCTGGCTTCAGTCAGCACATCTGCATTTCAGCTGGAGGGAAGGGGATAGATGGAAGGAGAGAGCACACTTCTTTCTGTGAAGGGGGACCCCAAATTTGCATATATCATTCTAATCATTCTACTTGCCTCCCACTGGCCAAAACTTAGCCACATGGCTATATCAAGCTACAAGGGTGGCTAAGAAATATCAACTTCACTTATGTGGCTTTATGATGAACTAAAAACTCTATTTATGTGTAAGAGGATGAGAATGGAAATAAGGGGACAACTGGCAGTCCCATTCCCATGTATAAACAAGAGGGGAAAAGAAAGGAAAATGAAAATTGGGCAAGTTAAGAAAGGGAGAAAGAGAAGGAAAAGTCTAAGGTTGTTTTGGTAAAGGTAGACTATATTTTATGGTGTTTTCGTATTTGCTGTTGTTCAATTGATTCTGGTTGTCCAAATTTATTTCTCATCACTGCAATTTGCAATGCTATATAACAGACTTAAACTTCTCTTTATCTCTTCTCAGTAGCTCTTAATTATGGAATTCCTTTCAAAGAATAAATATTTGTGAGTGCTTTCTGCAAACCTGTAGAAACTGTAGTAGGTGTCAGGCATACAGTGGAGAATAAGAAAGGTGAGTCCCTACTTTCCAAGAATGATATGAAAGCATGAGGTGGGGGAACAGATACTAACTGAGTAATGGAAAAATGATGAATGATAAAAATGAGGGGCACGGGGAGCTATGGGAGCATAGGGGTGCGCACCCAGGCTTTGCTGGGGAGGGAATGATTTCTCCGCTTAAATGCCTTTTGAATAAGACACCCACAGGAGCCTATTAGAAGGTGAAAACTATTTTTCTGAATTCTTTTGATCCCAAGAATGTTACATGTGAGCATGCTAAGTGACTTTAGTCATATCCGACTCTTAGTGACCTTATGGACTGTAGCCTGCCAGGCTCCTCTGTCCATGGGATTCTCCAGGCAAGAATACTGGAGTGGGTTGCCATGTCCTCCTCCAGGGGATCTTCCTGACCTAGGGATCAAGCCCACGTCTTTTACATCTCCTGCATTGGCATGTGAGTTCTAACTGAACCTAATGAAACAACCAGGTCGGCAGTATCTACTGTGTCTGAGATACCGGACCAGACACTCTGGGGGCTACAAAGGAGAACGAGAGAGGGTCTCACATCTTAAGTAGCTCATGCTCTAGTGAAGGAGACAACAGTGCAACTCAGGGCATTGTGATCAAAAGCTACAGTAGAGATGTCCATGAGCCCTAAGGGAAAGGGAGATGAATGCTAACTTGGTGTTGGCTCAGTTTTCAGGAGAACATGGCATGCTAGCTGAGTCTTGACTACTGCGGTTTGGTGGAAGGGTCTTTTAGGGGACACCGCTGGAACAAAAGGCACAAAATGCAGGGTATGTTTAAGGACTGACCTGTAGTCAAAGGTAGCTGCGGGAGTGTTGGGGACAGAGGGCTGTCATGGGACCCTGGACATGGACGGTTAGAATAGATGCAGGGAGGCCTGGATCACAGCACTAAGGACTTTCTTCTGTAGGCCAGGGCAATTTGGTCATCAGTTGTACTCTGCTTATAGATGCTAACCACAGAGAGCAGAAATCGGAGGCAAGAAAGCTAGAAAGGAGGGCTTTATTTTTAAATTTTATTTTGTATTTTGGGCTGCACTGGGTTTTCTTTGCTTCTCGGGCTTTCTCTAGTTGTGGCGAGCAGGGACTACTCTTGAGGTGCACGGGCTTCTCCTTAAGGCGGCTTCTTTTGTCGCAGAGCACAGGCTCTAGTGCCCATGGGCTTCAGTAGTTGCGGCGCGGGGACTTAGTTGCCCCTCGGCATGTGGGATCTTCCTAGACCAGGGACCAAATCCACGTCTCTTGCGTTGGCAGGAGGATCCTCAACCCCTTGGACCACCAGGGAAGTGTGAAAGGTGGGCTTTAAAATGTAAGGATGAAGGAGAGACACTTTAGTGAGGGAGCTGAGCATCTGTTTGGATGTTTGCAGGAGTGAAGACGGGGAGGAGAAGCACAGAGGAGAAGAAAACTCTGAGGTTTTAAACCTGAGTGACTGGGAGGAGATTGCTGACATTTAGTGCTTCAGGGAAGAAGAGACGAGAAGTGCTGGCTAAATACTCCTGGCTGTCTACCCAACAGCCATGTTACTGCTCTTCACAGAGCCCAATTTTGTCACATGTCAACCATTCCAGGCCCTTAGAAGTGTCCTAACTGGTGTAAGCCAGTCAGCTCAAGGCACTGCCCCTGCAGACTGTCGATGGTTTAGGGGTGGGCGTGGCACTTAATTGGCCCAGCCTTATGGAGTGCATATTCCAGGTTTGGGAACGCACACTTCATGTAACAAGTGCACAGCAGAGTGAGGTAGCTAGACACTGAGATGGAAAAGGGAAGCCCCAGGGAACTGAAAACACCAAGATGATCTTAAAGAGAAAAGAGCTGAGAAAATCAACCCCATCAAGTTGTTTATGAACCCCCTCACCCTTGATCTGTACATGGATAAACCTGGCCCTAAATAGGTTGCTGAAGACTATGAGAACTGAACTATGTGACAGGCTACCGTGCTGGTCTCACGCTGGTCCCTGGATGGCACATCCAGTAGCCCTGAAAACTCAGAGAATTCAACTGTCATTAGAACTGCAACCCTCCGAGGACTGGTCAGAACCTGTGGCCTGAACCCAGCCAGATCAATTGCCTGCTAAGACAGAAATATAAAAATGCTCCATAGGATTTAAACAAGATCCTGAGCCTCATTACATAACAATCAAAATATCAAATCTACAATCCAAAATTACCATCATACAAAGAAACAGGGAAATGTCAACTCACAGGAGACCAGGTAAGTGACGGAAGCCAACAGATTTTGGAATTATAACTCTAAAAAAATTATGTATTTACTTATGGCTTCGCAGGCCTTCTCTCGTTTTAGAGAGCTGAGGCTACTCTTTGTTGCAGTGAGTGGGCTTCTCATTCTGGTGGCTACTCTTGTTGTGAAAGATGGGCTCAGTAGTTGTGTACACCAGCTTAGTTGCCACGGGGCATGTGGAATCTTCCTAGATCAGGGACTTAACTTGAGTCCCCTGTATTGGCAGCAGAATTCTTTTTTTAAAAAAGTTTATTTTATTTTTAATTAGAAGATAATTGGTGTTGGAGAAGACTCCTGAGAGTCCCTTGGACTGCAAGGAGATCCAACCAGTCAATCCTAGAGGAAATCAGTCCTGAATAGTCACTGGAAAGGCTGATGCTAAGGCTGAAACTCCAAAACTCTGGCCACCTGATGCGAAGAACTGACTCATTGGAAAAGATCCTGATGCTGGGAAAGATTGAAGGCAGGAGGAGAAAGGGATGACAGAGGATGAGATGGTTGGATGGCATCACTGACTCAATGGATATGAATTTGAGCAAGCTCCAGGAGTTGGTGATGGACAGGGAGGCCTGGCGTGCTGCAGACCATGGGGTCTCAAAGAGTCGGACACGACTGAGTGAGTGAACTGAACTGAGAAGATAATTACTTCACGATATTGTGATGGTTTCTGTCATACATGAACATGAATCAACCATAGGTATAATATATCCCTTCCCTCTTAAACCTTGCTCCCACCTCCCTCCCATCTCACCCCTATAGGTTATCACAGAGCACTGACTTGAGTTCCCTGAATCATATAGCAAATTTCCACTGGCTGCCTATAACCAGTGGACTACCATGGAAGTCCTGGAATTATAACTTTTAAGTGGCTATTATATAAATGCTCTAAGAAGTAAAGGTGATCATTCTTGAAATGAATTGAAAGATAGAAAGTCTCAGCAAAGAAATAGAGGATATAAAAAAACCAGACGGGAATTTCTGAACTAAAAAAAAATACAATAGCCAAAATAAAAATGTCCCCAGATGGACTGACTAACAGAATGGATATAACAGAAGAGTCAGTACATTAAAGGAAAAGTCAATAAAAATTATCCATCACAAACAACAGAAAAAAATAAAAATATTTGGCAAGGGTAGGGAGAGCATAACCCCTCTTTCTCCTGTGGGAGTATATCAAAAGGTCTAACATTCATGTTATCACAGTCCCAGAAAGAGTAGAAGAAAGAAACTTAAGAAAAAATATTTGAGAGAATAATGACTGAAAATTTCCCTAATTTTGACAATGAGCAGCAGAAATACAGGATAAGAATAAAGAGCAAGGCAAACAAAATCTCATAGAAGACAACTAGGGACTGGAAAGATTCTGGTCATATGAATGCCCACTGCTGCTCCTTACTTACTGTGAGACCTTGGGGGAATTTTGCTTATCTTTCTGAGTCTCAGTTTTTTCATCTGTAAAATAGGTAGAGTAAGACCTACCTAAAATAAGGCTATTGTGAAGATTGAATCCAGTGTTCTAAATAAAAGATTTACCACAATTCCTGACTCACAAGAAGTATGGAATAAATAATAGTTTTGTTAAAAAGAAAAACAGTGTGGGCAGCAAAGAAGCCAAGGATGATGAGGACTGAAAAGAGACGGTAGGGTTATGCACAAGGGAGATGATCATCTGAAATGATTTTGGTAGCACAATCAGAGCAGGAACCAGATTATTGTGAGTTCAGGAGTAAATGAGGGCCGCGGGAGGGGAAGTCAGCACAAATATTTTTTGACAAAGTTTGATGGTAAAAGGAAGGTGAGAGCTAGAAAGACTGCTTGCGAATCCAAAGTTGGTGGACTATTCCTTCCTTTTTCAAGATGGAGAATCTGATTCTGTTTCTTTAAACTGAAGAGAAGGTGCCCAAGAGAGAAAGCAATTAATGACTGAGGAGAAAAATGGGACGCCTGATGGCACATGGCCTTGGAGAAGATAGAAAGTAATTGGATCAAACCCACAGTTGCTTTTGTGTGTGTGCGGTTTGTGTGTGTGTATGTGTAAGTTTTTGTTGTTGCAGTGGCTTAAAGCAGAAACAACAAGCTTATTATAAAGAAGGTACATGGTTATCATGGTTTGTTTATTGTTCTAAAACAGAAGCTCCAGTACTCTGGCCACCTGATGAGAAGAGCTGACTCACTAGAAAAGACCCTGATGCTGGGACAGACTGAGGGCAGGAGGAGAATGGGGCAGCAGAAGATGAGATGATTGGATGGCATCATCGACTCAATGGACGTAAGTTTGAGCAAATTCTGGGAGATAGTGAAGGACAGGGAAGCCTGGTGTGCTGCAGTCTATGGGGTTGCAAAGAGTTGGACATGACTGAGTGACTGAACAACTAAAACAGAGATTCTCAGTCCTTTTTCACAGTATGGTCCTTGAAGAAAATAATAATATCTGTAAGATAAATTGGAATAAACCATAGGAAGGCTGGAGGCAATTTTCTATAGCTTGGTGAAAAAGTTTAGTGTGTTCTTATATTATAAATTATGATAATAAAATTAAAATGTAATGTATCAGGAAAGATAGTCAATATTGAATTTATATAAAACTTCCATATTAAATATTCTCAAATTATTTACCTAAAAACTTAGGCTTCCTTCTCTGAACATAACTTTAAGATTACATGCCTGGACTTTGTTGGTGGTACAGTGGATGAGAATCCGCCTGCCATTACAGGGGAAAGTGAAAGTGAAGTTGTTCAGTCGTGTCTGACTCTTTGCAACCCCGTGGACTGTAACCCACCAGGCTCCTCTGTCCATGGGATTTTCCAGGCAAGAGTACTGGAGTGGGTTGCCATTTCCTTCTCCAGGGGATCCTCCCAACCCAGGGATTGAACTCAGGTCTCCTGCATTGCAGGCAGACGCTTTTGCCGTCTGAGCCACCATAGGTTCAATCCCTGGTCCGGGAAGATTCCACATGCCTCGGAGCAACTAAACCCAAATGCTGCAACTACTGAAGCCCGTGCGCCTAGAACTTGTGCTCCTCAGTAAAAGAAGCCACTGCAATGAGAAGCCTTCACACTGCAATGAAGAGTAGCCCCTGCTCACTGCACCTAGAGAAAGCCCTCACAGCAATGAAGACCCAGCACAACATAAATAGATAATATTTTAAAAAAAGATTATATGCCTAAAAGAGTTATCAATATCCATTTATGTTGACTTTTTAATGATTATCTTTTATTAGTCAACATGAATGGGAAACTTTGTTCATATAATTTGCTAATTTTAAATATTTAGTTTTTAATCTTTAAAATGTATAATAGTTGCCAAGAGAATCTAACAGCTCTTTCATTCTTTCACAGACAAATGTGATACTGAAATTTGCTGTGATGATGCAAATAGACTTTTCAAATCCACATAGCTTTTTCATATCATGTGCTTCAAAGAAGTGATGAAGCTCTTTAATGTGAAGAAAAGACTGGTCTTATCTGAGCAGTCACCTTGCAGGTAGTTTGAAGGTCATTAAAAGAATCTTCAGCACAAAAATGTGGCTGCATCTCCTGTGTGTCAGGACCAAGATTTCAACCTTCCCTGAGCCCCTTAGGGCTGTGATCTGGGCCCGTGGGCACTTGGTACCCACACGCCTCCAGCAGCTCCATGATCCCAGGGCTACAAGGCAGAGACGTGCTCCGCCCTGGCTAGAGGGCACTCCTTGGGTTGGTTTAACAGACTGGCACAAAGCAAGGTGTGTGGAATGTGGTCAGTTGTGCTCATTGCTAATAGTGATCTCATAGTCAGAATTATTCTGCTTGGGACTCTCTCTTGAGTCTCCAAGGAGCCTCTTGATTGTAGGTGACTAGCTACAAGTGGCCGCACCAGACTTTCCCTGACTGCCAGCAGTCAGTATTTTATAAAGCACACGAGTCCCACTCTCAGCAACAGTGACGGCATGAAGCACACATGGAAAGCTCCAGCCTAGAAAGACCAAGGAAGGAAGTACTGATGTTAATAAAAGAGTGAAAAGGATGACTTAATAAATTAAAGATACATACATAGAGGGGGCTTCTCAGCTAGCTCAGTGGTAATGAGCTAGCTCATCCACCTGGCAATGCAGGAGATGCAAGAGACACAGGTTCAATTCCTAGGTTGGGTGAGAGCCCCTGGAGTAGGAAATGGCAACCCACTCCAGTATTCTTGCCTGGAGAATTCCATGGACAGAGTTGCCTGGCGGGCTATAGTTCATGGGGTCGCAAAGAGTCAGACATGAGTGAAAGACTGAGGACACCTGTGTGTATGCACACGTGCACGTATAAATTAAGATAAATATCTGAAAATTACTGGATTTTATTTACTAACAAAACTAGTGATGAAACATAATGGAGAAAGATATTGCATTCCCAATAGCAACAAAAGTGATGAAATACCTAGGAATAACTTAACAAGAACTATGAAAGATTTATATGAGTAAATGACAAGATTTTACGACAAGATATAAAAGAAGACTTCAATAAATAGAACCATACTGTGTTCTTGGATGGGAGAACTGACTATTATAAAAAATGTCAATTTCCTGCCAAATTAATTTATAGTTATAATATAACTCCAATTAAAATCCCAATAGGGTTATTTTTGGAATATGACAAAATCATTCTAAAATGCAGCTAGAGGACAACAGTCAATAGTAACTAATATGTTTTGAGAAAACAAAACAGAACAGGTGGATGGCAGAGAGGGATTAGTTTTCCCAGAAAGTGAAAGACATCAGAAGAACAGTAATGCTTTCAATCTGTTTCTGTTACTAGTATAGTTTAGTGAAACAGAACAGATAGGCCAGAAACAGACCAAGCTTCAATCACCAGGTAAGGAAGATGCCCTGGAGGAGGGCATGGCAACCCACTCCAGTGTTCTTGCCTGGAGAATCCCATGGACGGAGGGGCCTGGCAGGCTACAGTCCATGGGGTCTCTAAGAGTCCAACGTGACTGAAGCGACTTAGTACAGCAGGGCCTGAGTTCATGTGATGATATGATAATGATAAAGATGGTGTCACAGAAAGGACTCAAGTGGAAGATTCTCCGATGAATGGTGCTAGATATTTATTGGTGTGGATGGAAGGGGTTGGAGAAAGGAAGGGAGAGAGACCGTTCCTAAATGTGTTTCCCTGCAGAGTCTTTGCATCAAGTCCCACGTCCCACTTCTCTCCCAAGACCTCACTTTCTCCTCCCTAGAGTGAGAGGAGGGAGATACTTCACGGATGAGTTTGGAAAAAGAAAGACAGTGTTAAGTGGCTCAGGCTCCTCCTCTCTGGATCTGCTGGGCTGCAGACTGCTGTTCTGCCCTTTGCTTTGTGGCCCCTTATTGAGGAAGTTCTTGCTCCTGCCTGATGGGAATTCACTGGGATCTAGCACAGCCTGCTTCCCAGGTGTTGCTAGGGGTAAAGAACTTGCCTGCCAAAGCAGGAGACATAAGAGATTAGGGTCTGAAAGATCTCCTGGAGAAAGGCATGGCAACCCGTTCCAGTATTCTTACCTGGAGAACCCCATGGACAGAGGAGCCTGGTGGGCTACAGTCTATAGGGTCTCAAAGAGTTGGAGACAACCGAATTGACTTAGAAGGGCCTAAATTCATGTGACTCCAACAATTTAGTCCAGGGGTGAGGTGTATTGACAGGTTATTTTGGCTGTTTATCTAAAACTACATGTTCTAATCAGCTTTACCCATAAATAAAGAAGACAACATCTGGCTGCATGGTGCATTGTGTCTTTGTCTCTTAATAGGTTTCCATCTCATGATGGGAAAGGATATTATTTGTTGATCCATCTAAAACTCCAAAACTGGACCAAATGGTTGACTAGTTGGGGGAAAAATTCATATCATAGCACATGCAAATATATGAAGAATAGCTTTTATAAATGTCAAACTGTTAGAAACAAAAACTGGAAAATGTTATAAAATTTCTGGATCAGAGAAGACTCTCCATGGTTAGAAACAAATGCAAAGATCCCAAAGGCAAAGATACAAAGCTCTGACAAGATTTAAAAATGGTTTGTACATATTAAGAAGAAAAAAAATGAATGAAAAGGCAGTTTTCAAGCCAGAAAATTATTTCTAGCAAACATTACACACAGTTACTGCCATAGATTTCTCAATAACATAGACAAAATGACCAAGAACATGAATATCTCAACAGATGAATGGGGAGAGATATTTAATAGGCAATCCACAAAAGGAAAAGTACATATAGCTAATGAATATATGAAAAATATCATATTCACAAATGATCAAAGAGATGCAATTAAAATGAAACACTATTCTTTGTGTATACAGTTGACAAAAATGATAAAACAAAAATATTAGTACTGGTGAGGGTATAATGAAGTGATCACTGTGACTAATAGGAATATAAATCAGTACCATTTTTCTGAAAAGAAATTTGGCTACATTTATCATGAGTCTTAAAGTGCTTAGACCTTTCGACTCCAATTAATCTAGGAATCTACCATTAGGAATTTGCAGAAATGTCAAATAAAGATTTATGTGCCCAGCCTTTTATAATAAAATAAATGGAAAAACATATGTATGTCCAACATTAGTGAAAGTAAGTACATTATCATAGAATATTATATGACCATCAGAATTAATCTACAAAGTACAAAGTGCTTTAAAATTACCTAAGAAACTAAAACACATCAACGACAAACTTATAACCCTATTAAAACAAAATCATTTAAGGCAGCTTGTGAGGAGATTTAAAATTCAGCAAGATTGCCTAAGTTAGAAGTAGGTGAAGGAAAGAGGCCAAAAGAGTAGGGACAAAATAGAGCTGGAAAGAACCTATTACAAAAATGAAAACAGTTGCTCAAGTCTGAACATTGGCTGTGGTTGGGCAACAAGTCTGACTCTACACAGATACAAGAGGGAATTTGTTTTGGGACATCACGGGGTGGAATTTGCTAGGGAGGCAACATGAGATAAATACAAAGATTGTTGTTGAGTTGCTAAGTCGTATCCAACTCTTTTGTGACCCTATGGACTGTAGCCCGTCAGGCTCCTCTGTCCATGGGATTCTCCAGGCAACAATGCTGGAGTGGTTTGCCGTTCCCTTCTCCAGAGGATTTTTTGACCCAGGGACTGAACCCATGTCTCCTGCTTGGCAGGTGGATTCTTTACCCCTGAGCCACCTGGGAAGCCCAGAGAGACTGTTAGTCATGAGTAAAGTCACATATGAGTTCAACAATATGATTTTGTGGAGGATCTCCTTGGCAGGCCTCTGTGATTTTCTCCAGCTAATCTCAGCAGCTTGAAAATAGCAGAAGCCACAGCATCAGAGGCTGAGAAAATGAGTGTTGGGTAGATTCAAGTTTGAAAAATGGACACAGTGAAGGTGGGAGAAAACCAGGGTGGTAAAAGCATCTGGGGTGCTGGGTTGGGCAATCATTTATTCATTCAATAAAATGTCACACCTTTTTTTTTTTTTGTTTTGTTTTTTTGACTTTAAAAAATCTTTATTTACATTTTTTTTTGGCTGTGCTGGGTTCTTGTTGTTGTGTGGGGTTTTCTCTAGTTGCAGAGACTGGGGGCTACTCTTTAGTTGAGGTCCCCAAGCTTCTCATTGCAGCAGCTTCTCTTCTTATGGGGCATGCACTCTAGAGCTCATGGACTTCAATAGTTGCGAAAATGTCACACCTTTTGACACATGTGCCAGGCACTGTCCTAGTGATTCTTGGATGCATCCGTGAACATAACTTGAAGGTCTCTCTATATGAGAGTGGGTGGGGAAGGGACATAGTATAAATAATCATCACAATAGCACTGCTGCGCTCAGTCGTGTCTGACTCCTTGCGACCCCCTGGGCTTTAGCCCGCCAAGCCTCTCAGTCCTGGAGTTCTCCAGGCAAGAATATTGGAGTGGGTTGCCAGTCCATTCTCTAGGGGATCTTTCTGACCCAGGGATAGAAGCCTGGTCTCCTGCACTGCAAGCAGATTCTCTACCATCTGAGCTACCAGGGAATCCCCAATAATCACAAGACGTGCATAATTAAGAACAACAGAAGTGATTGGGCAGAGTGTAGGGCATTGGGTGTGTGGACCAGGACTGGGTAAGGGTGTGTGATCAGGCAGTGAGACTTAGTGGAGGTGAGGGGTGAGTCAGGAAGATGTCTGGAACACCAGGATCTGGAACAGGCAGTGAGGAAAGAGCGGCGAGACAAGGACCTAGGTCTTAGATGGAGGGAGTGAGAAGGTCTGGTTACAGTTCATGTGGGAAAGAGAGAAATCACGAAGCTGTCTCAGGAGTGGGGAATTCCTGAGCTTGGAATCTTAGCTATTCACAACTCTTAAACTCATTTTCCTTACAGAATTATCAATACATTAAGATTTCCCAGTTACTTTTTTCTTCCTTTGTTTCTTCTTGTTTGACTTTTATAATGGCTGAAGAATCTTTACTTAAATATAGGCTAGCTTTCCCCCCTCGATTTTGGTTTAACAAGATCAGAGCAAGTCAGAAATCTCCAAGGGAAAATTCTTCAGGAATATGATTGGATAAATACCTGATGTCTCCAAACATCTTGAGTGGAATTTAGAAGACTGATGGAGAATTTGTGGTCAAATTGTTAGAAAGCATGTTGGAAAATAATCAAATAAAAATAGATAATTATTAACTTTAGGTAGATAATTATTAACTTTATTTACACAAAGCTGTACAGGAAAGGGCATATAAATCATAGTTCAACTTCTGACTCAGTTTCAATAATGGCATCAGAATAAGTGAGCAAGAGGAACTCAGTAACGGGGAGGCAATGGTCAGACCCCACTAGACCCAGTACCTGGAGCTGTCTGACCATGTACAGAGGGGAACATGGGCCAGCTTGGCACCAAACTGAGAAAGAGTCTGATTCTCCCAATATGACCACCATTGGCCTGCCACCCTTTACAGAGAATTCATTTGCTTGCTAAAGAATTGGTCCAAAATGGCTTGCAAAAAATATCCCAGCAGGTCCTTGACAAACCCCCAAATGGGATGGGAAAGAGTTAAACAGGATTGAATTGTCAATAAATGATATGTAAGAGCATCAACATAAAAAGCTTTCATGTCTGTCTCAATTATTTAATCTGCGACAGTTCAGATGTTTATCTTCCCTGCCCTGGTGTTAATAAACACTGACACCTGAAGTGAACTGAGCTGCTTCCACATCCTTCAGAAATGGAAATGGAGGTGTTGAGGAAGTGTAGATGAATTCAGCTCCTTTTTAGTTGTTTCCAGCAGGAAGTTGTTCCAAATAACCTGTGACATTACCAGAAATAGGAGAGGTTGCAAGATTTTTTTTACATGGAGTGAGAATTCCAGGGGGAGTGATCAGTTTTCTTAGAAAAAAAATGATAATGGATGGAGATGGTGAAAGATATTCTAAGGAATATAGAATTAAGAATATGTGAGATACCAGAAACCAAGAGAGGCTTGCCTTATGGACTATGGTTTAGGAGTATAAGGAATTATGGTATTAACTGGTCTCTAGCTTCCAGAGAGGAAAGGCAAAAACCCTCAGTGATATCAGTCTAATAACTGGTCACACTTAGAGACTGGGGCTACATAAGGTAACACAGCAAAGCTCTGCAAATCCATGACTCTCTGTAATCCTGGAGGCTGCTCTTCCCGCAAGGCTAGGAAGGGAACTCTTTGGTTCCAAGAATGCTCACATCTTGCAAAAATTAGCAGTGGTGCTCAGTGGCTTGGAAGTCTATGTGTAGTCATTGTAACTTGGGATAGGAATTGATAGGAATAATGAACATCACCCGTTTAAAACGACTGTATCCATTTTATCCTTTCAAGTAGTTGTAGAAGTTTATAGTCGTAACTTTGTTTTATTTCACATCATTGTGGCCCCTGTGATGTATGAAATGCTGAAATCCAGAGAGAAAGTAAAGTGAAGTCTCTCAGTGGTATCCGACTCTTTGCGACCCCGTGGACTGTAGCCCACCAGGCTCTTCCGTCCATGGGATTCTCCAGGCAAGAATACTGGAGTGGGTTGCCATTTCCTTCTCCAATTCAGAGAGAAGACAACCCCGATTATGAATTTCCCTAAGGGAAAATAGATCATGCTTTTTAATGTAATTACAGCTATATTCACATATATGTGTGCACAGTCATTTCTGACTCTTTGCAACCCCGTGGACTGTAGACCACCAAGGTCCTCTCTCCATAGGATTTCCCAAGCAAGAATACTGGAGTGGGTTGCCATGCCCTCCTCCAGGGTATCTTCCTGACCCAAGGATCAAACCCATGTCTCTTGAGTCTCCTGAATTGGCAGACCTATTCATTGCCACTAGTGCCACATATACAGAAAGAAAATCCCTAAGAAAACACATCAACTATTGGCAGTGAATTTTTAATTGTTCCTTCAGATGTTTCTTTGCTTTTTAAAATGTATACAATAAACATACATCATTTTATAATAAAAAACAACAGGGGTTGTCTTGGAACAGAAACACAGAACTGTCTTCTCTACAGCTGAATCAGAACAATCCCCAAATTCTCTGTCATGTGGGATAAGAATGCAATTACACCATAATTTTAAAATAGAAAATACTGAAGAGTAAGTGCTTGCGATATGGGGGGAAGTGTCTTCAGTTCCCAGGTGTTGGAAATAAGGTCAAAAGCTAGCAGTTCACGGGAAATGTGGCTGCTGTCTTGTCTACAAGAATTCGGTTTGCCTGGAAGTAGTCACCCATCAATTGTAAGCTACCCCAGGACTGTTTATGAAATCCAGAAAAAACTTTGATTGCTTCACTCACTTTGTCTGGAAGGTTCTTCTAGATAGGAGCCCTGACCTTGTCCCAGTACTGAAAACCAAGAGAGAGAGTACAAGCCTAACTTTCTTCTTGCTTCAGTCTTGCTTTATAGACGCACTTGATGGAAACATCTGTTCTTCAGGTAAAGTGTAAATATTTTAAATACTCATGGGTCAGACATTACCAGTGCTTTAATTTTTTAAAAATTTATTTCTTTTTGGCTGTGCTGGGTCTTTATTGTGGCATGCATGCTTAGCTTCCCTGCAGCACACACGATCTTAGTTCCCCGACCAGGGATTGAACTTGTGTCCCCTGAGCTGGAAGGCAGATTCTTACCACTGGACCACCAGGGAAGTCCCCCATCACTGCTTTCAGATCAGCTTTTGAAAATGAAAATGTCAAAGTCCTGTTTGGTAAGATAGAGGGTTATACTTTGGTTCCCTCCAGCAATTCAATGAACAACAGTTATGTCAGGACCTTTATAGTTGACTTGGCCCTGTATCATCCCAGTGACTTTAGGAGAATCACCTTGGTCTCTCCTTCTGACATCTGGTTGCTTGCCTTCCAGATGACTCCCAATATTTCCTGCCTCCTCCTATCTATACCCTTGGATAGCCCCTTCCCACTCTGTACCGGGTAAATAAATGGGTATTTCATGTGTATTCTGTATGCAAGAAACCGAGTCTCAAAGGAGTTAAGTACCTTGATTAGTATAATGGGCTAAAGCTGATATCAAATCCAAGACTTAGTTCACATTTTCATGATGCTGTTCCTTGAAAGGAGAAGAAATGAAATGAATGAAATCAAGTGTTTTTCACTGATTCAAATGGTTGCTCACAGGGTTAAGCAGTGCCATCCCACCCAGTGGCAATATACAAACACAAATTTACCCCTCAAAATTCTTTTCAATTAAACATATTAATAAATGATGAGTAACATCAAGAGGCATGTGTACCTTGCCTCCCGTCCTCCTCTGTCCTTTTAATTAATCAACCCACCCCCTCTTATGTTGGTACAGAGATAGATTTACATAATATCCTTGATGCCATGGCTGATATTGCCCTTTGTTAGTTAACTCTTAAAGGGGGAGTCATGTAAAAGCCTCTAATTGACCATATGAATTATGCATAAGGGCTCAACTCAAGTCATGCATATAAAATGGGCATTAAGATCACAACCTTTAGTATCTTATTCTTGTATAAAGTTCTCCACACAGGGCTTGCTAGCCTAGGCTGCAGCTCTCTCGTGGCATGAAATGGAGTTTGATTTATTGGTTTGAACTAATTTACAAAATGGAGACCAGTAACCAAGAAAATCAAGTTGTATAAAGTTGGCATCTGGCAAATGATAATTACACACTTTTTAAAGTTTCCTTCTACCTTGTAGAACATTATATAAAACTCTGTGGGCACAGTGAGTGATGAAATCTAATTCCTTCTCCTCCTGCCTGGCCAAGAAGAACCAGTTTGAGACTGGTGAATGGATATGCTGGAAAGTTCAGAAGGTACCAGAGGAGATTCATATTCAAACCTCATCTCCTGTTCTCCAAAATGAGGGACAGTCCATTGCTAACTTTAGAAAGGTGGTGATACAGTTGGTTCAAACCCATCTTCTCACCAAATTCTTAGGCTCTTAAAGATTCAAGGATACCTCAGTGAGGGTGTCTTGTCTGTTCTTTTGTCTGAGACTCCAACTAAACTCTGGACTTCCCAGGTGGTGCTAGTGGTAAAGAACTCGCTTGCTAATGCAGGAGACACAAGAGATGCAGGTTTGGTCTCTGGGTTGTGAAGATCCCCTGGAGGAGGAAATAGCAACACACTCCTGTATTCTTGCCTGGAGAATCCCATGGACAGAGGAACCTGGTGGGCCATGGTTTGTAGGGTCACAAAGAGTCAGACACGACTGATTGACTTAGCATGCACACTAACTAAACTGTAGCATGGCCTGTTGGAAAAAGGCATCCCTATGTGGTTTGATTGGATCTTGTTTGGGAGAATTGAGTTTTTTCAGCCTAAGTATAGCTTGTTGATGGTTTCTGATGATGGTAATGGAAAAATCAAGATTTGGGTCAGCTGGCATGCATGCCTCGTATAAGCCATGGCCATCCTCACCAGGCTTCCTGTCCCTGATGTGGTCTCCTTGCCTCCCTGCTCACTCCTACCCATTTCCACACAGCAGCTGAAACCACTGATGGCGTCTTGTCACACTTAGCATAAAGCCCAAGCTGCTCACCCTGCCCTGTGATGCCTCTGTGACATGGCCCTGCCTCGCTTTCCTAACTAATTTTGTGCTATCCCTCCCCTTGCCCATCACTTTCCAGCCCCTGTTTCCTTTCAGTTTTTTGAACATATTAAGCTTGCTTCTACCTTTGGTCTTGTTCCTTTTGGGTGGAATGACCCCAGTGCCCTATCATTGCCTTTCCAGCTCCTTCCTGTCATTTCCATTTCTTATTAAAAGTCACTTCTCTGGAGCATCCTTCTCTGACCTCTCAATCTGAATTAGTAGTTTGAGCACATAACTTGGTTTCATTTTCATCTTATTACGTCCTGAAATTTCCTTGTTTATCCAATCTATTTTAGTGTCTGGCTTTCCCCTACCAAACTGTAAGCTCCAAAGGCAGGAACCTTCTATGTGGAACACTGGCTGGCACTAGCAGACACTCAGCAAATGAATGAATAAATGCCTTTGTTTTTGTTTGCATCAGTCATTTTAGAAAAATATGTTGGTCTCTTTTGATTTGAATTGAGTTCAGTCGTTTTGTAAAAACTAATCTTTCCTAGTTAAAATCAATTCATAGTTTAATAAAAACAATTGCAGGAGCCAGGTCAAGTGTCCGTAAGTTAGTGTGGGCTTCCCAGGTGGCTCGGTGGGTAAAGAATCCACCTGCAATGCAGGAGACGCAAGAGATGCCAGTTCTATCCCTGGGTCGAGAAGATCCCCTGGAGGAGGGCATGGTAACCCCCCCTCCCCCCAGTATTCTTGCTTGGAGAACCCCACGGACACAGGAGCCTGGCAGGCTACAGTTCATAGGGTCACAAAGAGTTGGATATGACTAAGCACACACCTCTCACATGTACAATTCAAATCTCCGACTCAGATAGTTGCAAACACCATTCGAGTTACAATGACTGGTTTTGAGACTGCCTTCCTTTGCCTTCATGAGGGCTCCAAGGACCCAACATAAGTCCTGTGTTTTCTGTAAATTTATTAACCCACAGAATTGCTGTCCTCCTCAACTCCCTCCTCCTTCTATAGTACTGAGTATTCCACTCATCATCCCTTAGAGATGATAATTAACTATTAGATAATCTCTGCTCTATTGGGTGGTGGGATTTGCAGGTAGGTTGCTAGTTCTTTGAAGATGACATGAGGGTCTCTGTCCCTTTCTTTCTCCTGAGCATCTGTCTTAGACCCTTTCACGCTGTGCTTGTCCTGTGGATAGTCTGTTGACCTGCAGAACCCAACTCCAGCGGCTTTTCCTCCAGCTTTGTTTATTTTTAAATGAGTGTCAGCTCTTAGCAGTGGTGGGGTCCCAGGACAGTGTGCCCCTAATTTTGGCCGTGATCTAGGGCAGTAGGCAGGGCAGAGTTCAAAGTGGGGATTGAATAGTAGAGTGCTTCCCCTTTTCCTTGTGGTTGAGAACACCCAGTGAAGTCATTCTTAGCTAGAAATGGGTTGTAAAAAGGCAACAACCAGATTCCTTTATCTCCCAGAATAGCTTTTCCCGAAAGAGGGAGATCTTTGCAGCTGAGATAGAGCCTAATTTTAGCTGACACTGCTGGGTATCAGTTGGGCACCCTGGACCATGACATTCTCCCTCCGTGGCCTGGGGCCCATGAGCATCCCTTGCCAGATAAATGATGATGCATTAACAACTGACTCCAGACATCTTCTTCCCCTGGAAAGGGGTTTGAATCTTGGAAGAAACCATGTCCTTAATATAAAGATACGTGTTGCAGTCCATGGAGTTGCAAAGAGTTGGACATGATTGAGCGACTGAACCACACAATAAAATGGTGAAAAATCTCACTTTTCTTCACAGCAGACAAAATTCCCTCTCTCTGTAGGAAAACTGTTACTCTTAAGTGATTCTTTTTTAAAGACACTTGGCAGGAAGGTGGGCATCTGAGATATAATCTTAGGTCCTGGCACTGCCTTCTAAGGAAGGTACATTCCAACAGTTAAAAAGCACAAGCACAATTCCATCCACCAGTTCTTTCTCACTGGCAAGGTGTTTCTTCTCTCCTACAGATTAATCCTTTCATCTTAAAAGCCTTTCTGCCTTTCTGTACTGTGCTTTTATTAAAACATAACTCTCCCTGACAGGGATGGACCCAAAGACGTCCATCAAGGGATAGGTTATGGATGTGGTCCTTCATGTACACTGCTTGGAGTCCTGTAATAATATAACAATCCTACAGGATAGAATTGACCACACTACTTTTTTCATGATTGTCACCCCCCCACCCCAAGTAGACAGGGATCCTAGAGAGCAGACACCTTATCTTAGCCATCTTTTCACCCCCACGGCCTAGTCCAGTGCCTGGCACACAGTGGGTCCTTAAGAAATATTTCTGAATGAATGACCAACAGTGTTAGATGTTTCCGAGTCTAGAAGCCAGCTAAGCTGAAGGTAGCACACAGATGCTGGTGAAGAGTAGTGGGGAGGGGGTCTCCACAAAGAAAGGGAAGAGGACCCCAAGACTTCGGAACCATCTGCCCGTGGTGACTCACAACACAGATGGTAACGAGGAGAGCTGCCTCAGTCGGAAGAGAGTGAAGATTCTTGAGAGATGCATCTGTCCTACTGACAAGCCCCGGCCCCTCCTTCTGCGACTGTGGAGACTGAGTGAAGCTGTTTCATCTCCTCGCTCATCAGTAAAATCCTTCCTTGGCTGCAGCATTTGGAGTGTGAATTATAAAGATAACCCTGGGAACGGCACCTTCACTAAACCGAGGGAATTAATTTGGGCTTCAGGATGGGCTGTGCCTGAGATAATGGCAACTTGATTTTCTCAGGTCAAATCTCCCCCTGAAAGGCGAAAACCGTATTTCCTTGGCGATGCCTCGCTGAGGGCTGAGTCTCGTAGTGGCTGCTGCCTGGCCACAAGACGGTCCCCATGGTGCATAGGATGATAGAACAGTGGGCCCCTGTAGAGCCAGCCCGTCATGGCTTCCCACACGGAGTGAGGCAGGATCCTGGGGGCTTGGCTGGGATGGATCATCCCCTAAAGCGGTCCCCTGACTGTCCCCTAAAGGACAGTCAGCTCCACAGAAGGTGTTTCAAAAAGAGTTTCCAGCATGCTGTCCAGATGCGTACTTGTCCGCAAATGGTGTGTGGGCTCCTCTGGCAATTTTCTTGCTAGGAGCCGTTGCTACTTCTGCCATGACAATAGCAGCAGCTAATCTTCTTAGGAAGCACTTAGTTTGTGAGAGGCATGGTTCTGAACGATTGTGCATGTACGTGTGTGCCCGTGTGCTCAGCTGCTTCGTCGTGTCTGACTCTTTGAGACCCCATGGACGGTAGCCCACCAGGCCCCTCTGTCTGTCCTTGGGATTCTCCAGGCAAGAGCACTGGAGTAGGTTGCTGTTTTCTTACTCCGGGGGAATCTTCCCAACTCAGGGATTGAACTCTCTTCTCTTGTGTCTCCTGCATTGGCAGGAGGATTCTTTACCACTAGTGCTACCTGGGAAGCCCCAAGTGATCACTCATGTATGAATTCACCTAATCTTCATAGCACCCTTGTGAGGCAAGGACTATGAGCTTCCCTGATTCACAGATGGGAACAGATAAAGATGGGCAGTTTCAGGGCTGTACCTTAGGGGTCCTTTTCCCATCTGAGAGTAATGTTTGTATAACAAGGCTGGGCTTTGGGGTTTCCCATCTCAGGGAATCTCTGTCTGACTGGTTCCACATCCTGACTGGCTGCCCTCTTTGTGGTCCCCTTACCCTGACCTTTCATTTCCATTGAATGTCTGACAGTCAATTCTGAGTTCTGTCTGAGTGTCCTGGGCTCATACCGCAAACCAGCCCTGCCTCACCCCAGCACACAAAAAGCTGGCCTCTGGAATCCCTTCCTGGGGTCAGATGGGTGGTTCCACAGGCTGCCGGGCTCCAGAGATAAAGCACATGGTGGGGCAGAAACACCGGGTCCTCTTGTGAAAACAGATGCCCAACTGTGGGCAGGGCTCCCTATGGAGGCAGAGGAAGCACATGCACATTCCATTTCTATCATTGGGCATGCTCTCCAGCTACTGAGACTTTGGAGGACAACATCAAGTCCATAGACTTAGAGTTACGGATTTAAAATCCATGTTCAGTGCCCTCATCCCCACCAACATCACCCAGAATCCAGTTTCTCTAAGATACCTTCACTTGAATCCCCACAAAACAGCCACTTTTCCCACCCAATTCTTTATCTTTTATCTTCTGTACCTGGCATCATTTAACACCCCCCCCCCCAACTTCATCCACTTACTTCTTACCCATCACCTCACTAGCCAATCTACACCTGACCTCACTGCTTCGCATTTCAGCAACAAGTGTCTCCTGGGTTCTATCCATTGCTCTTGCTTATTCTCCTTTTTGTGAGTCATCTTGCTTCCCTAAGTGGACTGTAGATCTGGGAAGTCATCTACCAGACTCCCAGCATCGAGCCTAAGGCTCGGCAGAAAACAGACAGCCCAGAAACAGACTGCTGCTGCTGAGGTGTCATGTTGACTCTGCATGGACATCAAGTATTGTGATGTCGGATGGAAGACTTCCTTAAAATCGGCCTCCTCTGTTGCTGTCTGCCTCTCTTCTGTACAATCTATAAATCTAGACTAACCTCCTACTTGTTATCTTAGACTTTATTTTTTAGGTCTTCACAGACTAAAAAAATACATGTTTATTTATGTGACTGCCTCAGGCCTTAGTTGCATCACGTGGGAACTCTGTTGCAGTGCTCAGACTCTAGTTGCCGCCTGCAGGCTCACTGGCTGTGCGATGCGGACTTAATTGCTCTGAGGCATATGGGATCTTACTCCCCTGGACAGGGATCGAACCCATGTCCCCTGCATTGGAAGGCAGATTCTCAACCACGGGACCACCAGGAAAGTCCCTTCATAGACTTTTTTAAAGAGCAGTCTTAGATTCAGGGCAAAACTGAGTAGAAAGTACAGAACTTCCCCATCTATCCTCTTTCCTCATGTATGCCCTTCTCTCCTCCACTATGAGCATCCTGCACCAGAGAGGTACATGTGCTAAAATCAGTGAACCTAGATTAACACACTGTGATCCCCCAGAAGCCATAGCTTACATCAGGGTTCACTCTCAGTGTTGTCCAATCTATGGGCTTAGATGACTATTTAATGACATGTGTCCATCACTACAGTATTGCCCTAAATATCCTCTGTGCTCTGCTGTTCATCCCTCCCTTGCCCTTAATCTTTGGCAACCACCAATCTTTTTATCGTCCCCATAGTTTTGCCTTTTCCAGAATGTCATAGAGTTGGAATGATTCAGCGTGTAGCCTTTTCGGAGTCAGTCTTCTACTTTTCATCTTTCCATTACTTCCTTTCTCAGACCCTTTTCAAGTGCAAGGTTTGGGTCCTTGGTTGTCTTGGGTAATCACATAGTGAGCACAGCCGGTAGGGCATCTACGTAAAGAAAAAGACCGGGGAACACAAGGGATCTTCAACGGCCAGAAATTCCCCTCCCACTCTACCTTCCATTGAGACTGCCCTTTAGGTTAAGATGTTGAAGTTCCCTGTTAGTATCTGGAAGGGGTATCTGAAAGGGGTGATTATTATTAAATTATTAAATAATAACATATTGACTCAATAGCTAAAGGATAACAAGAATCTGGGTGAATGTGCCCAAAAGGTAGGGCTTCTGGGTGCCAAGGAACTGAATAAGGAGTTTCTTGGGTTGTGTATAGTTGCACAGTCTGGACACCTGGAAAAGTGAAGAAAGATAGAAAAATGTGTGGTATCATGGAAGAAGTCAAGGAACAGAATAAAGTATTCCCTAGTATCTTAGTTATCTATTTCTGTGTTGCAAATTACTCCCCAAACTTAGTGGCTTGAAGCAATAAAACTTTGTTATCTTGCAATTTCTATGTGTCAGAAATTTGAGAGCCACTTAGCTGGTAAGTTCTGGCTTATGGTCTCTGGTGAACCTGTAGTCAAGATGTTAGCTGAGGTTGCAGTCATCTGAACACCTGACTGGGTCTAGATCCTTTTCCAAGGTGGCTTACTCACAAAGCTGTTGGTAGGAGCCTCATTTCTTTGCTGCCTGTTGGATGGGGGCCTTAGTTCTCTCCACAGGGCTGCTTGAGTGCCCTTACACCACGGTCACTGACTTCCCCAAGGGCGCTGAGCTCAAACAGGGAGGAGGCCACAATGCTTTTTGTGACTTGGTTACTATTCAGTCATTTCTACCATATTCTTTTTATCAAGCATCAGTTACTAAGTCCATTCCATGCTGAAAGAAAGAGGAATTAATAGACTCTACTTCTTTTAAGGAGTTTTGGAGAATCTGTGGACATATTTTAAAACCTTTCTATCTTTTTTATGCTGTATGCATTTACACAACCTGAACTCCTGGAAAAGTGGAGAGAGAGAAATGTGGTATAGTGGAACGAATGGTCTATTTGGCATCAAAGCCCTGATTTGAGTTCTGGCTTTTCCATTCACCAGCTGGTGACTCCTAGGAAATCATAAGTACTCAGAACCTTCCTTACCATTATCAGAATTAAGTGGACGATATGCCTTTCTTACAAACTGCAAGCCTTGTAGAGGCTGAGCGTGATGTGTGTGAAAATCTGTTTGTACATCATAAAACGTTAGGCAGACTTACACCGCTTTTATTTTATTTTTTGTTACTATTTTTTTATGTTGGCCACACTAGTCTTTGTTTCGGTGTGTAAGCTTTTTATTGTAGTACGTGGGCTTCTCTTATTACAGGGCATGGGCTCTAGAGCCTGGGCTCAGTAATTTCCACGCGAGGGCTTAATTGCCCTACGGCATGTGGGATCTTAGTTCCCCAACCAGGAGTTAAACCCACATCCACTGCACTGGAAGTCCCAACTTACTCTGTTCTTATATTCGGGCTGGCTTTACATGTGGTAAAGCAAAATTTACCCTCATCTCCTGTGGGCAGAACCCAAACATCTGCCCCTTTCTCATCATAAAGTGATGGTCACAGAGTTCTTACCCAGTTTCCTTTCAGGATCAGGGTTTTAGCTTTCAGGGAATTCATGGGGTTAGGACTTCTTGTTACCTATACTTTCCCTTTCCCATGTTCCTCTGGAGGCCTGGGTGAAACATTCTATGAAGACTGCAGTCCCGTTTCTTGTAGAAGCAAGTTGAAGAAATCTCTAATTAGGATCAGATAGACTCCAATTCAGAGAACAGATGCATTTTTGTGCCAACAGAACATTTTATTTAGAGCCTTTTCTCCCTATTGCTAAGCTGTGCTTTATTTTCTGTTTTGTTTAGTTATGTGGTAGCAAATTTTCATTGAAATGATATAAGAACAGATTTGTGTGTTGGGGATGGTATGATTTTCTTTCCTTTAAACTCATTTCCATTGGTTATTGCAGGTCAGGTCCCTTTTTAAAAGAATTCTTTGTGTTTGAGGCATTAAGCACTGAAAAATGTAGACCTTAAAGGCTTGTAATGATGTCAAATGATGTGCTTGTTCCAAGGGACCCTGTGATTTCCACCTTTACCTCCTAAAAGCTTCCCATGTTGGGAACGATCTGGGAATTGTAGAAGATGGTAGGCATTTAGATTTTGTGGAGTAATCAGTGAAATCAGTTTTCAGCAGTGTAGCCATCCAAACAGGTATCATCCAAAATATTCTCTAGATGGACGGTTAAGAGGGAAGGAAATACATCTTGAAAACTGGAAATGGGCTCCTGCGAAATTCACGTAACCTTTATTTTTCAACCAGGCCAAAACTACCAGCCAATCAGGACTTCCCTGGTGGTCCAATGGTTAAGAATCCACCTTCCAACGCAGGGGAGGCAGGTTCAACTCCTGGTTGGGGAATTAAGGTTCCACATGCTGCAGGGCAACTGAGCCTGTGCGCCACAACTAGATAGAAGCCCACATGCCTCAAATGAAACTTGACACAGCTCCCCCATCCCCCCGAAAAAACTACCAGCCAATCATGTGTGGCTTTCTCTGTGTGATGACTGAATGTGACTCTATTTTTCAGGGTCTTGGTCCATGTAACATTTCCAATGTTTTGGAACATGATGGACCCAAGCGGACTGAGCCCAGATTATCCTTAGGGCAAGTCTCCCCTTCAACCCAGTCACAGGGGATTCCTGTTATCTCAAGGTACTTAATTAACACTCTTACAGTAAAGTCAGTTTAAATTCTCTAGAAAGTATTTAATAATGGATGATAGGTATATATTTTTTAACCAAAAGATTGGGGAAAGTAGAGGAAGATAGGGATGAGTATGGCTCCAAATTGGAAATGGTTCATTTCCTATACAAGCCCCTTTCTTCACTATGGCAGAGATTGCCAGTTGTCCAAGTATCAAGTCTTTCCCTTGACTCCCCAGAATCTACAGAAACATGCTTCTAGTTTTTATTGAATAATTTAACTTCAAATATTTATTTATTTATTTGACATGCCAGGTCTTAGCTGTGGCCCACGGGGTCTTTGATCTTTGTTGTAGCACGTGGGATCTTTAAGCTGTGGCATGTGAACACTTAGTTGCACCACGTAGGATCTAGTTCCCTGACTAGGCATCAGACCAAGGTCCCCTGCAATGGAAGCATGGAGTCTTAGCCACTGGACCCTCAAGGAAGTCCCATGCCTCCAGTTTTTAGCTGAACACAAGGTCATCCAACATCACTTGCAGCTAAGTACACTGCGTACTGAAGTTCTGGGTGGTGGTACATTAAACAGAAATGGGATCTGCACCTCCCAGGAAGTTTTCTTGAAAGGTGGGGCTCTTGCTCCTCCCTTTTTCCTCTTCTAGTGACTGGAATGCAGAGATGATGGCTAGAACTGGAGCTGTCATCTTGGATTGGGAGGTGGTGGTAGGAACTGGAACCACATACAGCAGAGTCACAGCATAAAAAGAGCCAGGCCCACCCTTCAACTCCACACATCCACTGAAGGGTGGTCCAGCTGGCATCTTCACCTTACCATGTTGCCTCATGATGCTGTGAGCACAGGAACAGTGTTACCGGGTGGTTCAGAATGCCAGCTTTCAAAGTCAGGTGATTTGGGTTGAAATCCTAGCTTCACCACTTACTAGCTGTGTAACCTTGGGCCAAAATGGCAACCCACTCCAGGATTCTTGCCTGGAGAATCCCATGGACAGAGGAGTCTGGTTGCGAAGAGTCAGAGATGACTGAAGCAATTTAGCACAGCACTTGATCATGTAGTGCCAGGTGACAAACTCCTCCCATTTTGCATACTAGTACATTTTAGGTCAGAAATTTAGACAGGGCATATCAGGACAGTTGGTCTCTGCTGTCTGGTGTCTGGGGCCTTAACTGGAAACTCACAGGCTGAGGGGGTAGCTCTGCAGCTGGGGGCTGACATCATCTTAGAGCTCCTTCACTCGCACTTCTAGCTGTTGAGGTTGGCTGGCAGCTGGGACCTCAGCTGAGACTATCAGCCAGAGAACTGCCCACAGCCTCTTCATATGGTTTGGGCTGCTTCTCCATGGTGGTTACACTCCGACAGCAAGTGTCCTGAGAAAGCCAAGTGGAAACCGGATCCCTTTGCTGAAAAGGTGAAAGTCGCTTAGTCATGTCTGACTCGTTGCAACCACATGGGCTATATACAGTCCATGTAATTCTCCAGGCCAGAATGCTGGAGTGGGTAGCCTTTCTCTTCTCCAGGTGATCTTCCCAACCCAGGGATCAAACCCAGGTTTCCCACAGTGCAGGTGGATTCTTTACCAGCTGAGCCACAAGGGAAGCCCACTTTGCTGACCTAGCCCCAGAAGTCACATAGCATTGCTTCTGTCACATTCTGCTCATTGAGACAGTCACACAGCCCTTCACCCCCACCCCCCAGATTCTAGGGGAGGGGAGATGGATGCCTGATGGGGAAGTGACAAGGTTCTGGAAGAGCATGTGTGCTTGGAACTATTATTGGAGCTAATTCTGGAAAAGAGAGTCTGCCATACTGTCTCAAACTTCCTGTTCTTCCTCTGCAAATGAGGATAACCATATCTACCTCATAAGGTAGCAGAGACACTGAAAATACGTAATCAGGAGTATAGCCTGGACACTTACCAATCACAACAGTCACTGGCATGAAAGCTTTAGTCTGGAGGACAGTCCTGGATGTCCCCAGAGGAGAGGAAGGCTGGAGAGAATGTTGTGAACATGGGGAGGAGGGCTGTCACTCAATGGTCCCAGGGCAGTGCGTGTTTTACCAACCAGTAAAGAAGTATTTCAGTAGCTTAAAAACCTACTGAAGGCTGAATGTCAGCTCTGCTCGTAACGTTGTTCTGAGGATTAAGTAAGACGCTGCACATAAAGTGCTTGGCACATGGTAAATAAACAGGATAGACAGTAGCTATTATTGTTATAGCTGGTTTTGGTACTTTTCCATTCTAACATGCAATGTGAAGATTAAAATCTTAAAAACACGAGAGCCCAATGTTTCTCTTTCTTTTAACATGAGGACTCACTGTCTCTGCCTCCCCATGAGCTTATAGGCCCTGTGAGCATCCAAGGTCTTTAACAAAATAAGTGAATGACCTTTCAATGGATAGATTTTTCTTAAGAAATAAGGAGCCTTTTTTTTTTTCCTTCTTACTGGAAACCATGAGTCAATGACAGCATTGCTCTGTATAAGTCTCTTTAACAGTTGTACAAAGCTTGAAATTTTCTCCATGTTTTGGTTACATGTCTGTGAACTGACGTGGTGACAGAATAGAAACAAAAGAGTATTGCCCGGCTGTAATTTCAGAAGGGATTTCTGTGGATTCATAGAGAAGTGTGCTTTGCCCCATGGAACCTCGTATCCTAAATTTAGAATAGGCTGAGAGAGAGAGAGTTCAGAGCTGCAGTTCCTCATAGCATAGGAACCTTCTTTAATAATGAAATTAGGCCCCCAGAACCTGACTCACTAGCACATTTACTGGACCTGAAAGAGCTCTCCGGAGCTGGGCTGGCAGATATCTGAATTCTCTGGAAAAAGGCTGATGGTGAAGGATTTTCCACAATGCCGGGGAGCCACATTTTCTTCCACATCAGCTGAGAAGGTTCAAGTGAAAGCTGATAAATGCTGACAGGAAGGAAGGCTAACTTTAGCTTTGAGCAGCTACACAGCAATCTAGGCCAGAACCCCCAGATATCTCCTTCGTTCTGTCTCTGAGCCACTCCATAGTTCTCTGGGCTGCGATTCAGCGTGTTCTGCTGCGGGAGTGGGCTCCACGCCGGCCTGCTGGGGTCTGATTGGGCCCTGTTGCAGCCGTGGCCTTCTCCACCCCGAGGCAGTCTCTGGGATGCCGTGGTGTTGGGATTTCAGCCTGTGCGGATTGCGGTGTGTGTGCCTGTGTGCTCAGTTGCTGGGTTGTATCCGACACTTTGTGAGCCCTGCAGCTCGCCAGGCTCCTCCGTCCATGGGATTCTCCAGGCAAGAATACTGGAGTGGGTTGCCATTTCCTACTGCAGGGGATCTTTCCAGTAGGGAGTGAACCCGCGTTTCTTGAGTCTCCTGCAGTGGCAGATGGATTCTTCACCATCTGAGCCACCTGGGAAGCCTGTGTGGGAGACAGTAACCCCCCATTAGCCCCCGAGTTAGTACAGGAAGGGTGCTGTGTGGCACTAAACTCCCCTGGGGCAAAGTCGGGGGACAGCCAAAAGGCAGTGTGTACGTGGCACCCGCAAATTTCTTTCCTCCCCCGTCTTCACTGGTTTCCGGTGAGGCACTCCACCGTCTTCTCAGGCCTCTAGGTGAGCTCCTGGGCCATCGGGGTTCTCCTGGAGTGGCTGAGTCTGTCTCTGCCCATTCCTTCTCTGTTTTCCTGTTTGTAGCCCAAACACGGAACCCTTCTTCCTCTCCCAGGCAAATAACAGGCCTCTTGGCAACGCTCGCTGGGGCCACCATGTATGAGATGGGAACACGTATCTCCTAGATCTTTTACTGTGACCTGGAGACCTTCACTTAACCCCGTTAATCAGAGGAAGACGAATTTTAATTGGGCTCTAATCCAGTCATCTACTACGAAAGCAAATTTCATTAACCTCTTGGTTAATGAAAGGCCTTGACAAAGCTACATGTACTTCACCTAGCTGATCTTCACTGATAGCAGATTCATTCTCTTTTATTTATTTATTTTTTATTCACCAAACACTTACAGAGTGCCTATTGCATACAGGGCACTGAGTTGTGGGGATGCAATGACAGTAAATAGCTCCAAGCACGAGGCATCCCACTTTGGTGAGAGACAAATGAAGAGATGAGGTGGGAGCAGACTGGGTCACTCACTCAGCCTGGGCTCATTGGAGTCTGCTTCCCAGACTCAGTGCCCAGTTGGAAACATGATCAGAAACTTAAGACTGTTGGAAAGCTTTTTTGGTCGGGAGGATAAAGTGTTCAGGAAATAGTCGCTCATGGGTTTTCTCAGCTCCTGAGAACCAAGGAGATGGAGGGGATCTTGAGGACACACGACACAAACCTGAAAGGTTCTCAAATGTCTCCAGTGAGCTCAGCTAGGCGGGTAGGAAGGAAAACTTTGGAAGGGTTTCTGTTTAGTCCAGTCATTGTGGAAATTCAATAGTCTACATTTTGGAGAAACTTTTTATTTCGAGGATCAAAGCCAGTGTTTCTCAAGTGTTTTTAGAGTAGGATTTCTACATCATGTTCCAGAAACCCTATATATTTAAAAAATGATTTCCACCTGAAAATTGTTTCACAAAACAATACTTAAACTGTGTGGAATGCACTCTCTTTTCTCTCTTTTTCCCTTCTCCTCCCTTCCTCTTCTCCTTTCCTTCCTTCCTCCCTTCCTTCTTTCTCTCTTTCCCTCCTTCTCTCCCCATCTCCCTCTCCTGCTGGTGACTACCCACTAAAATAATTTAACAGATAACTAATAAGTTTTTAATGCCCAGCTCTAGAGCCCTGAAGGCTTCCCTGATAACTTAGTTGGTAAAGGCGTATCTTTGGCTCTGCCCATCATGTCTGCAAGAAAGGCACTTCGAGGTCAGGGTGGGAACCTGGCTGGGACAGGAAGGCTCACCAGAGCAGCATTTTGTTCTGCACAATTCAGTGAGTTTATTTTTCTTCCTGTGACTCGTGAAGCTTTCAAGATTGGCTAGAGCAGGTCTTGCTGCACCATAGAACAACTTTATTCTATAATCCTCAGAGCTTTCTGAACCTAATAAATCTAAGCACTTGGAAATGACTTCAAATTGTTAATTGGAGTCATTCTGGAAACATCAGCATCAGAATTAGTTCATGCTCATAAAGAATACTCAGCTCACATTTAGTATTTTTATTTCTTGTATCTGAGTAGTTGTTAGAAAGACCCTATTCAGCGTGGTTCAGTGGCTGGGGTTCCTGCTGGAAGTCAGGCATGTCACTAAATAGATGGTGCCCCAGTTTGTTCATCCATTAAATGGGAGTAATAGGGGAGCTCCTGATGGTCAAATGGTTACGACTTCACCTTCCAGTGCAGAGCGTCAGGTTCGATGGTTAGGGAGCTAAGATTACACATACCTTTCAGCCAAAAAACCAAAACATAAAACAGAGGCAATATTATAAAAAATTCAATAAAGACTTTAAAAATGGTCCACATAAAAAAAAATCTTTAAAAATAAATGGGGGAAAAAATAAATGGGGTCAATAAGTCCTGCTTTCATTGGAGTGTTGTGAGAATTAGAGGGTAGCAGGCTGTCATGCTCTTCGCAGAGTTCCCGGCTTAGGGCAAATGCACAGCGGTAGCTGAGGTTCGGTAGTACTGCCCTCCAGCACGCCGACTCCAAACTCATCGCCTTATCCACCTCGCTCAGGTCAGCAGTCCCTGCCCATAGCTCTAGGAGACGGTTTTGCTGAGATATATACTAGGCATATTGAGATTTCTTTGTTTAGATCCTGCTTGATTCCTCCCCAGATGATCTGCCTCACTCGTTGGAAGACAAGGAGAGCACTTGGCTACAACGAGGAAGTGAAATTCTCCACTGCTTTTCAGGAGGAGGCATAAGGAGGCTGTCAGGTTCAGACTCCCATCATGCCTGCTCAGTTGCTCAGTCAGTCCGACTCTTTGTGACCCTTTATTGACCACAGCCTGCCAGGCTCCTTGGTCCATGGGATTTTCTAGTCAAGAATACAGGACTGGGTTGCCACGCCCTTCTCCAGGGGATCTTCCCAACCCAGGGATTGAACATGGGTCTCTTAAACGTCTCTTGCATTGGCAGGTGGGTTCTTTATCACTGGTGCCACCTGGGAAGTCCCCAGACTTCCCATAACTATCTTTATTTTCATGGTGATGTCCTCTATGCAGAAGACTCACCCTTGAGGGAGAGACACAGACAAGACTCCTAAATGTGACTGAGTTTGGATTAAAAGGTGACAACCATGGTCTGTGATTTGGGAAAGGAGAGAATGAGGACTGAGAGGGAATCCCATGGACAACTGAAATCTGGAGAGCATTTACTATAAAACATTTATTGTGCACCTACTGTTCACACTACCCTGTACCAAAACATACAGACCACCAAGAGCTTGCTAACTAACTGAGAGTTAAAATATATTTGTAGATTAACTTTCAAAACTGAAAAGAACTCATGGGCCACTGAAGAATGATGCTCCATGCCTATTACTTTTTGCCATAAAGTGTAATGCATTCTAGACATTTTCCAGACAGGCCCCATGGAGGAGGCTGGACTGAAGCTGAGTCCTCCTAGGGATAAACTCCAGATGAGTGAATAGGATGGGGAGAAGGCCATACAGAGGAAGAGAGTGCTTTGGGGAGAACCTGAGTGTCCCAGGAGGAGTGGAATGGAGCACAGGGGTGTGCACATGTAAGAAAAAAGACTGAGCAGTTAGACAGGGGCCAGATTGTACTTGCTACCCAAGGTGCCTTTTATCCAGCTGTTTCATGTTCCTGCAACAAGCCTTTCACCAGAATTGCTAACAAGTAATGGAAGGACCAGGGCTAGATTAAGGTCAATCTATGCCCTAAACACAGACCAGCAATGATGCCTCCTTGGGTGGTCCATCACTTCAAATAAAGGATCTGTTACACAAATCAGTTGAGGAGTTAAATGCTGGTCAGACCCAGCCCTTCTGTTTATGCTGGACCGAATGAAGCTCTCACACTGTGAGATGGAAACAAATGAGCTATCTGATGACACCTTCAAATCAAACTTAAAATTTTGTCACTTGATGGGTCAAAGAATATTGTTTTTAATGGTTTTGATTGAAATTGATCATAAGTGTATAATGACAATTACAGAAAATTCAGCTCGGGTCTAGAGGGGCAGTGAAGAGCTAAGGGCATGAGCTAGAGGTGCTCCTTTCCTTTGCGCAATGAAGGACACGCTAATTTTTGCTTCATATTTAATGCAGGACTAGAGAGAACAAGAAAAAGAAGAAAGGGCATGGATACTTCCCAGGCTTATGTAAGGTTAACTGGGAGGGGATGGCTGTGAGTATACTGAGGCATTTTTGTCCCCAGGTCTGACCCAGGATCTGTCACATAGAATTCAAATGAACAAACATTCATTGACTGTCTACTATGTGCTGTTGTTTCAAACTAGCAGTAAAAAAAATGATCAAGACTGGGTCTTTCCTTGAAGGTATTCGTAGCCTGGTAAGGGAGGCAGGCAGTGAGGAGGTGAAACATAGTGCGATCACAAATAAGATAGCCCCTTCACTGACTCAATGCACATGAACTTAAGTAAACTCTGGGAGATAGTGAAGCACAGGGAAGTCAGTCCAAGGGGTTGCAAAGAGCCAGACACAACTTAGCAACTGAACAACAACAAGGAAGTGGTGTGTGGGCTGCCTTTGGAGGAGAGGAGAATGCAAAGAGTTTTTGCTAAGAGTAAAATAAAAGGCGTTTTAGGCAAATCTGACTCATTGAAGGGGATCAATACATACTTGTTGAATGAATGAAGAAGTGATGAAAGAACATGTACCCAGGCATAGCACAATGCACTAGCATAGGGTAGTACAAATACAATCCAAAGAGAGAAAGTGCATCATTTGTGGTAAGTTTTGTATACAAGGAAACGCTAAGAAAGCCAGTCCTGACCTAAGATGCTCTACTGATGCAGAAGTTGTTGCAAATGGTTTCCACGTACACCATCCTCGTAGAGAACTTGTTAGTTAGTTAGTTTGGCCCGTCAATAGAAAGACGTCAAAGGAGCTACGAAAGGACAGGTGTCCATAATTCTAGTGAAAGGATTGGCTGGATACCAATCCAAACTCCAGATTTTATATGTTTATATCTATATCTTATACACACATTATGTATATATTTTATATGCATATGTAATGAGGCTTCCCAGGTGGCACAGTGGTAAAGAATCCACCTGCCAATGCAGGAGACTTGAGTTTGATTCCTGGGACAGAAAGATCCCCTGGAATAGAAAATGGCAACCCACTCCAGTATTCTTGCCTGGAAAACTCCATGGACAGGGGAGCCTGGAAGGCTACAGTCCATGGGGTTGCAGAGAGTCAGACATGACTGACCAACTGAGCATGCACACAACACCTGTCTATATAATATGTATATATCTTATGTACCAATACATTTTTAGGAGCAATATATGGAGCAATATAGAATCACATTATTCTGTCCCATCCTTCCCAAGGTGGATTATTTCAGAGTCAAGAGGTCAGCCAGATGTACATGGATGGAGCATTGCTAGTTCTCCTAGGAAAGGACTTGCATTAACATGGCCAGGCTCATAAGAATGCGAGCACATTGTTTTCTATTGCCTTCTATTTTACTTCCCTTTCTCTTCTCAGAGTGTGATCAGGAGGGAGCAGAGTTCTAGGAGCACAAAAAGCAGAAAAGGACAGGTAGACTCTCTTTCTTGTCCTGCCAGGGTCAGGGTGGGGGCCTCTGTGCAGCTTTAAGGACTAGCTAGGTAGGCAAGGCCTTCAGGGCTTTCTAAGAATCTTTCCCTGATCTCATGACCATGTTCACTATGTGCTTAGTTGGAACCTTCTCCTCACTGCTGATAATATGCCTTGCATTATGTAATAGTGTAGTATCATAGCCCCTCTCAGAGTACTAGTATTCATATCATCTCATCTGAAACTGACAGAAGCCCTTGTTCTATGCTTTCTTTTTACAGATGCAGCCCAGATCTCTACACTATAAAAGGCCTCTGCATTGAATAAGCCTGTGTGACTTGGCCAGGAAGCCACAGGGAGATGCATATGCCAATACGCATAGAAATGGGACTCCTTTTTTTCATAAAGAAAACAGGCTTCGTTTTTTCCCCAGTCCATTGAAACTAAATGCTTGAGCCTCTTTTTATATGCAGAAATATCCCCAGTGCAAAAAGAAATAAAGTTAATTCAAGAAGCAAATGTCTACCTACAGGTATCTGAAACAAAGGTGGATTTTTCAAAGGAAAAATCCCAATTGCTAATGTTTAGTACTTGTATAGCTGATTTTATATAAATATAAATTGCTAAATTTCTTTGAATTTTGCCTCAATGAAGATGTGTTGTGTGACGCTAAATGTGAGACACAAATCAGAAAATGATTGATCAGATTTTATGTCCTAATTTTTGTTTTTGAAAAATGCAGTCACCATTCTTAAAACAGTATCAGCATTCAAATTAGTTTCCTAAAGTAGACTGACCCCAAACTGACTTCTTCAGGAACCAGATTGGTATAAGGCAGGGCTTTATCTCCAGACCACGGCAAAACTCATTGATGGACCCTGGGGTACAACCATCAGAACAGTGTGAAGCTGAACCACACAGGAACTGGTCCAGAGCTCCTTAACCTGCCTCTGCCTTCCAAGGAGGATTGCTTCCAGACATGAGACATAAGCCAGACTTACAGGTGTAACGAGATAGAACCCACGGCTATCAGAACAAAAGGGATGAGGGGTTAAGCAGATCACTGCGGTAAGGTCATTTGTCCATTACGCTAAAGAATACCAGACATTTTTTTGTTAAATTTTTAGAATTTTTAACTTGTTCCTAAATTTTTAAACAAGTTCTTAAGCTTGTTAGAGTTATGTGTGAGATAAAAATAAGTTGGCTCTCGTAAGAAATAATGCCATTTTACTATTTGTAGCAACATGGATGAACTTGAAATGGAATAAGTCAAAGACAAATACTGTATGGTATCACTTCTATGTGGAATCTAAACAATACAGCAAAGTAGTGAATATAATAAAAAAAAGAAGCTGATCGCAAGAAGCAATCACAGATCGCAAGAACAAACTAGTTACCAGGGGGGAAGGGCAATAAGGGGTGGAGGTACAAACTGTTGAGTGTAAGGTAGTCTCAAGAATGGATTATACAACATGTGGAATATTGCCAATATTTTATAATAACTGTAAATGGAAAGTAACCTTTAAAAATTGTATTAAAATGTTTAATTTTTTTAATTTTTAAAAATTTAGAAGTTTTCCAAGTGATTACCCCCCCCAAAAAAAAGCTTGCTCTGAGTGAAAATATGAGAATCTCTACAGTGAGGAAGGCATGTAAACTTCAGGGCAAAGCCCTGAAAGAGATGTTTCTTTTGGCTACTCTGACACCTTTCCAACTTCATATTTTCTGTCTGCTCCTGATCAGTAATTTCATTGTAGTAATCTCAAACTGTTGTTATAATTAACTGCAAATACATATAAAGCATAGATGCATGAAAAGTTGTAGCTTCTTTACATTTTTTGGTTAGGCATATATATATATATATATATATATATATATATATAAATTTTCAGGCATACAGCATTGTACTTTGACATCTGTATACACTTAAAAGTGATCAACACAATAGCCCACAAGTCTTGTTACTATCCATCACCAAACAGCTGACCTCCTTCAGCCATTTCACCCACTCCCAATTCCCTTCCCTTCCAGCAACCATTAATCTGATCTCTGAGTTTGTTTTTGTCTTGTTTGTTCATTTGTTTTATTTTTAGGTTTCACATATGATTGAAATCATATGGTATTTGTCTTTTTCTGTCTGACTTATTTCTTATTTTGACTTAGAATAGCTTCACGGTCCATCCATGTTGTTGTTGACGGCAGGATGTCCTGCTTGTTTGATGGCTGAGTAGTCTTCCATTGTGTATGTACACCACACCTTCTTTATTCCTTCATCCTTTGATGGACACTTAGGTTGTTTCCATAGCTTGGCTATTGTAAATAATGCTTTAATGAACATAGGAATGTATATATCTTTTCAAATGAATGTTTTCATGCTCTTTGGATAAATACCCAGAAGTGGAATAGCTAGGCTATATGATAGTTCTATTCTAACTTTTTGAGAAATCGCCATACTGTTTTCTATAGTGGCTGCACCAATTTTCAGTCCTGCCAACCACAGGTGAGGGTTCCCTTTTCTCCACATCCTCTATAATATGTGTTATTTCTTGCTTTTTCAGTAATAGCCATCCTAACAGTTGTGAAAATTCTGGAAGAGATGGGAATACCAGACCACCTGACCTGCCTCTTGAGAAACCTGTATGCAGGTCAGGAAGCAACCGTTAGAATTGGACATGGAACAACAGACTGGTTCCAAATAGGAAAAGGAGTACATCAAGGCTGTATATTGTCACCCTGCTTATTTAACTTATATGCAGAGTACATCATGAGAAACGCTGGGCTAGAAGAAGCACAACCTGGAATCAAGATTGCCAGGAGAAATATCAATAACCTCAGATGTGCAGATGACCCCACCCTTATGGCAGAAAGTGAAGAGGAACTAAAGAGCCTCTTGATGAAAGTGAAAGAGGTGAGTAAAAAAGTTGGGTTAAAGCTCAACATTCAGAAAGCTAAGATCATGGCATCCAGTTCCATCACTTCATGGCAAATAGATGGGGAAACAGTGGAAACAGTGGCTGACTTTATTTTTCTGGACTCCAAAATCATGCAGATGGTGATTGCAGCCATGAAATTAAAAGACACTTATTCTTTGGAAGGAAAGTTATGACCAACCTAGATAGCATATTAAAAAGCAGAGACATTATTTTGTCAACAAAGGTCCGTCTAGTCAAGGCTATGGTTTTTCCAGTGGTCATGTATGGATGTGAGAGTTGGACTATAAAGAAAGCTGAGTGCTGAAGAATTGATGCTTTTGAACTGTGGTGTTGGAGAAGACTCTTGAGAGTCCCTTGGACTGCAAGGAGATCCAACCAGTCCATCCTAAAGGAGATAAGTCCTGGGTGTTCATTGGAAGGGCTGATGCTGAAGTGGAAACTCCAATACTTTGGCCACCTGATGCAAAGGGCTGACTCATCTGAAAAGACCCTGATGCTGGGAAAGATTAAGGGCAGGAGGAGAAGGGGACGACAGAGGATGAGATGGCTGGATGGCATCACCAACTCAGTGGACATGGGTTTGGGTGGTCTCCGGGAGTTGGTGATGGACAGGGAGGCCTGGTGTGCTAAGGTTCATGGGGTCTCAAAGAGCTGGACACGACTGATAGACTGAACTGAACAGGTGTGAAGTGATATCTTATTGTGGTATTGGTTGGTGTTTCCCTGATAATTAGTGACATTGAACATCTTTTCATGTGCTTGTTGGCCATCTGTATGTCTTCTTGGAAGAAAAAATATCTATTCATATTTGCTGCCTATTTTTTAATTAGATTTTTGTTGTTGTTGAGTTTATGAATGACTCGGGCATTGTCTTAGCATCCTCAGAAGGCAGAAGGAAACAGATGTCTCATGAAGCAGGAGAAATTGAGGCACAGCTATTTTGAATGCTATATGGCACTCCAACTTGTAGGAAAAATAACCTTCAATTTAAAGCTATTGTGTGAAAATCATACTAACGTTAAAACTTTAGGTACCCAATTTTAGTTGAATCGGGTACTTTTGGCCAGAAACTAGCAAGACAAATCTCCAAAGAGACTATTTCTTGGGATTCAGTCAATCATTCAAGATCTTTAATGCATATGGCTCCTCTCAAGGGCTATCATTCTCTCCTGTGGTTCTCCTTTGGGAGACTACATAAAAAACTGATTCCACAGCTAGGAAACTCTCTTTTGTGGTTTGAAGGGAAATATGCATTATGAAAGATAGTCATTTATTTTTTAAGTAGCTTTGGCTTCAAAGGTATGACTGGTAAAAACAGTAGATAAATCACATTGGAGGGGAAAAAGAAAATAGGTTATCATTTCCTAAACCGAGTTCCTCTGTGTAATAGTCTCCCTGAGATGCTGATTGGTGTTTAGTGAAAAATAAGAGAGGGATCACTTATGGCAGGTCTGAGCAAACTGTCACCCTCTTGGAGATTTGTGATTCACATCAGCACTATAAGGGTTTTGAGAAGACCTGTAGATAGTATTTAACTCACATATTCAATCAACAATACTTATCGTCTATTTCTTGCGTGTCAGGCACTTTCTGGGCTTTCCTGGTGGCTCAGTGGTAGAAGAATTCGTCTGCCAGTGCAGGAGACTGGGTTGGGAAGACTCCCCTGGAGAGAGAAATGACAACCCATGCCTGAAGAATCCCATGGACAGAGCCGCCTGGCAGGCTATAGCCCATGGGGTCCCAAGGAGTAGAACATAACTGAGCGACTAAATAACAACAACAAGTACTTTCTACGTACTGGGACGGGGTGATCAACTTTGCCCCAGCAGTCTCCCTACTTACATCTGGCTATGCAATCCTGACGTTAGTGTAATCCACGAACAGGACTTTTTGCTAAGAATGCCATTTATGAGACGCTGGCTGCGTCTTCCTGAGTTTATGTGAGCCTCCAGCCAACAGGACTTGGAGGCTTCCTCCCTCTTGAGAATACAAACTTCTTCAGGGAGCTAAACTGTGGAGCTGACTGATAACGTTGGGTGGGATTTGCCCATAGACTGTCAACTACGAAACCGAAGATGAGATGGTAAATGAACTCGGGCTGAAACAAAAAACAAAACCAAAATTTCAGGACAACTGAGTCATCTATCCAGAGGCCCTGTGGAGACTCCAGGTTTGAGGCAACAGAATGGTATCTTAGGAAACCAGACTCAAGTGGGAGGGCTTGCATCCAAATGTGAGAGAAGCCAACAGTTCTTGAAATCTTTGAGGCCTGTTTATCATCATTTTTATAAGGCATCTATGACCTTGGCCAAGGGGAAGGAGGGGACTTTTAAGGACAGAAGTGATAGCTGAGAGAATGTGCCTACTCATATGAAATCTTGTATTTTACTAATGATCTCATATTCTGTTCAACAGGGGTCAATAGTTGTTTGGCAGCTCTTTTGAAAAATGATAGCTAAAAAGATAAAGTCATAGGATCAGTGAAAAGTATGCGTGGCCTTGAAACACAAACTCCCATATTCTCCGCATAGCTTTGGGAGCAGAGGGTAACAGTTGGGGAATGGTTACAGGACTGAGTGGCTAGTTATGTGTATTTTCTCATTTTTCCCCCTGTGGGTTTGAAAAGACCTTACTCACATCTTCCACATAACTTGTAATATATCTGATGACTGTTGTCAAGTGCCCTGCTCTGCGAAGCCCCACCAGCTTCCTCAGGATTTTCTTCTTCAATCTGTTTATTCAGACTGAAAAACGACCTCAATTTCTGTAGCCTTCCCACATAATGATCACTTTTCCAGCCAATTTATCATTTTCATTGATCACCAAAGAGTCTCTTGGTTTCCAAACTTATTTAGAATCTGGACTTCCCCAGAACTGGTCCATGCAAGTCCATCTGCATCAAGAGGCACTCTCCTGTCAGAACCCAGGGCCTGCCTGGGTGGACTCCAAACCCCGCTTGAGATGTGGTGTTAGAGGTGAGAAGATGTGCTTCCAGGGGGTGATATTTATTTTACACACGTCTCCAAAAATAACTGCTAGTTTCTTGCTTGAGAAAGGATGTCCAATCAACACATGGTTACGTTTACATGTCAAGTTTTCATCAGCCTTTTCACAATGGCCTTTCAGGGGAAAAGACTGATGGGAACTTTTGAACACTACGACCTCATTTCTTTCTGAGGGTCTTCTGAGGATGGAGCTCAGGCAGACCCAGAACACTATGCTCCTGAATCATTACTTTATGGGATGATCCAAAATTATGTGGGTTCAGTGATTGAAAATCCACCTTGCAATGCAGGAGACCTGGTTTCCATCCCTGGTCAGGAACTAAGATTCCCACATGCTATGGGGCAACTAAAAAGCCCATGAGCCACAGCAAAGGCTCAGCACAGCACCACCAAGATTTCCTTGGTGATACAGTAGATAAGAGTCCCAATCTATCTACTACCAATGCAGGAGGTGAGGGTTCGGTCCTTGGTCTGGGAAGATTCCATGTGCTGCCGAGTGGCTGGGTCATTGCGCCGCAGCTGTTGAGCTCGAGTTCTGGAGCCTGCAAGCTGCAACTACTGAGCCCAAAGTGCTGGAGCTATGAAAGCCTTGGTGCCTGGAGCCTGTGCCCCACAGCAGGGGAGGCCACAAGGATGAGAGCCTCTTGCATTGCAATGAAGAGTGGCTCCCCTCTCGCCACAACTAGAGAAAACCCGTGTGCAGCAGTGAAGACACAGTGCAGCCAGAAATAAAATTAAAAAAAAAAAAAAGGGAATTATCTCTTTCTGTCTTGGAGACCTGCCTCGTGAAACCCTCCTTCCTGCATAGCAAGAGGAAATTCCGCTTACACTGACACCACTCACATTTGTGGGGTTTTTCATTTTCCTCTTTCCGAATAACTGTCTTTCTTCCAACCGACCCACTTGGTGTTGGCAACTCTTCTTTATTTTGGTTTCTCAGATAAGTGCGGGTCCCTCTCTTACAGGGGGCCCCACGCCCACCCCATGAGCTCACAGGCCTCTGCCTCTCTCACTTCTCTCACCATTACTGCTAAGCCCTGTGGGGTTTTTAAACCCTCCGTGTTGAGCAATGAGACCCTGCAGGGCGGTTTGTTCTGAGAGTAATGCTGTTTCTGGTGAAAAGGCTCAGTATTTTGGCCTTGCTATTCATACCTGCTTGAGGCCAAGAGAAAATGAAAGTTCCTGTTTACCCTTTTATGAGAAATGCCCACAAACGCCTCAAACCTCTTCCTCAAAGGCCCCGCTCTGGTTCCCTCTGGTGTTCATTTTCGAGAGGGAGTCCCTCACCTTTATGGAACTGGCTTCATTGAAGAGCTTCTACATTTTGAACATGAATTAGGAGTCTTGTTTTCCAAGAGCTCTGGCTGACTGAGATCTCTGAATCCCTCTTTAGAATTCAGCCCAGTCAGGCAAGGCTTCTCAGTCTTAGTCGAGCTCAGTCAAAATGTCCAACCTTGACTCAAGTCAGAGCTTTGACCCTCCTCCCTGTGGGAGCTGGGTGTTCAAACAAAGCCTTTCTGAGGAAGTGACATATGAGCTGAAGGGTCAGGTCACTTGAATCATAGCCAGAGGAATGATGAAGGGTTAGCCAGACATACTCTTGCTTACATAAAATCCAATCAAGGCCTGGATTGTCTTCATGAATCCAACTTCGACCTTGGTCTACAGTTCAGTTCAGTTCAGTCGCTCAGTCATGTCCAACTCTTTGCAACCCCATGAATCGCAGCATTCCAGGCCTCCCTGTCCATCACCAACTCCCGGGGTTTACTCAAACTCATGCCCATCGAGTCGGTGATGCCATCCAGCCATCTCATCCTCTGTCGTCCCCTTCTCCTCCTGCCCCCAATCCCTCCCAGCATCAGGGTCTTTTCCAATGAGTCAACTCTTTGCATGAGGTGGCCAAAGTATTGGAATTTCAGCTTCAGCATCAGTCCGTCCAAGGACCACCCAGGACTGATCTCCTTTAGGATGGACTGGTTGGATCTCCTTGCAGTCCAAGGGACTCTCAAGAGTCTTCTCCAACACCACAGTTCAAAAGCATCAATTTTTCGGTGCTCAGATTTCTTCACAGTCCAACTCTCTGGTCTACAGCTTTCTGTTATCTCTCCAGCCTTTCCTCACATTCCATGACCAACCTTTCCACATATTCTTCACAACATTGATTTCTCGAAAGCCAAGGGCATCCTCTAATGAAGGCCTCTGCATATGTTCTTCTGTCTACCTGGAATGCTTTTAAAAAGAGATTTATTTATCTTTTGGCTGTGGTGAGTTTTCCTCGCTGCGTGCAGGCTTTTTCTAGTTGTGGTGAGTGGGGGCTGCTCTTCTTTGTGGTGTGAAGGCTTCTCATTGCAGGGGCTTCCCTTGTTGCGGCTTTACGGCACGAGGGTTCAGGAGTAATGGCTCCCAAGCTCTGGCACAGGATCAGTAGTTGTGTGGGGCGCGGCCTTTGTTGCTCTGTGGCATGTGAGATCGTCCAGGAGCAGGGAACGAACCTGTTTCCCCTGCATTAGCAGGCAGATTCTTAACCATTAAACACCAGGGAAGCCCCTCAAATACTTTTTCAGAGTTCTCCTTCCTCTTACTTCTGCTTAGTTCAGTTCAGTTCAGTTGCTCAGTCATGTCAGACTCTGCAACCCCATGGACTGTAGCACGCCAGGCCTCCCTGTCCATCACCCACTCCTGGAGCTTACTCAAACTCATGTCCATTGAGTTAGTGATGCCATCTAACCATTTCATCCTCTGTTGTCCCCTTCTCCTCCAGCCCTCAATCTTTCCCAGCTTCAGGGTCTTTTCATATGAGTAAATTCTTCCCATCACGTGGCCAAAGTATTGGAGTTTCAGCTTCAGCATCAATCCTTCCAATGAACACCCAGGACTCATATCCTTTAGGATGGACTGGTTGGATCTCCTTGCAGTCCAAGGGACTCTCAAGAGTCTTCTCCAATACCACAGTTCAAAAGCATCAGTTCTTCGCCGCTCAGCTTTCTTTATAGGCCAACTCTCACATCCACACACAACTACTGGAGAAACCATAGCTTTGACATGACAGACCTTTGTTGGCAAAGTAATGACTCTGCTTTTTAATATGCTTTCTAGGTTGGTCATAACTTTCCTTCCAAGGAGCAAGCGTCTTTTAATTTCATGGCTGCAGTCACCATCTGTAGTGATTTTGGAGCCCAAGAAAATAAAGTCTGTCACTGTTTCCACTGTTTCCCCAGCTATTTCCCATGAAGTGATGGGACTGGATGCCATGATCTTCATTTTCTGAATGTTGAGTTTTAAGCCAACTTCTTCACTCCCCTCTTTCACTTTCATCAAGAGGCTCTAGCTCTTCTTTGCTTTCTGCCATAAGGGTGGTGTCATCTGCATATCCTAGGTTATTGATATTTCTCCTGGCAATCTTGATTCCAGCTTGCACTTCATCCAGCCCAATGTTTCTCATGATGCACTCTGCATATAAGTTAAATAAGCATGGGTGACAATATACAGCCTTGATGTACTCCTTTCCCTATTTGGAAGCAGTCTGTTGTTCCATGTCCAGTTCTAACTGTTGCTTCTTGACCTGCATACAGATTTCTCAGGAGGCAGGTCAGGTGGTCTGGTATTCCCATCTCTTTTGGAATTTCCTACAGTTTGTGGTGATCCATACAGTCAAAGGCTTTGGCATAGTCAATAAAGCAAAAGTAGATGTTTTCCTGGAACTCTCTTGCTTTTTTGATAACCCAATGGATGTTGGCAATTTGGTCTCTGGTTCCTCTGCCTTTTCTAAATCCAGCTTGAACATGTGGAATTTCACAGTTCACATACTGTTGAAGCCTGGCTTGGAGAATTTTAAGCATAACTTTGCTAGTGTGTGAAATCAGTGCAATTGTGCAGTAGCTTGAACATTCTTTGGCATTGCCTTTCTTTGGGATTGGAATGAACACTGACCTTTTCCAGTCCTGTGGCCACTGCTGAGTTTTCCAAATATGCTGGCATATTGAATGCTGCACTTTCACAGCATCATCTTTTAGGATTTGAACTAGCTCAACTGCAATTTCATTACCTCTTTTAGCATTGTTCGTAGTGATGCTTCCTAAGGCCCTCTTGACTTTGCATTCCAGGATGTCTGGCTCTAGGTGAGTGATCATACCATCATGATTATCTGGGTCGTGACGATCTTTTTTGTGCAGTTCTTTGTATTCTTGCCACCTCTTAATATCTTTTGCTTCTGTTATGTCCATACCATTTCTGTCCTTTATTGTGCCCATCTTTGCATGAAATATTCCCTTGGTATCTCTAATTTTCTTGAAGAGATCTCTAGTCTTTCCCATTCTGTTGTTTTCCTCTATTTCTTTACATTGATCATTGAGGAAGGCTTTCTTTATCTCCTTGCTATTCTTTGGAACTTTGCATTCAAATAGGTATATCTTTCCTTTTCTCCTTTGCTTTTCACTTCTGTTCTTTTCACAGCTATTTGTAAGGCCTCCTCAGAGAGCCATTTTGCCTTTTTGCATTTCTTTTTCTTGGGGATGGTCTTGATCCCTGCCTCCTGTACAATGTCACGAACCTCTGTCCACAGTTCTTCAGGCACTCTGTCTATCAGATCTAATCCCTTGAATCTATTCATCACTTTCACTGTATAATCATAAGGGATTTGATTTAGGTCATACCTGAATGGTCTAGTGGTTTTCCCTACTTTCTTCAATTTAAGTCTGAATTTGGCAATAAGGAGTTCATGATCTGAGCCAGTCAGCTCCCAGTCTTGTTTTTTCCGGCTGTATACAGCGTCTCCACCTTTGGCTGCAAAGAATATAATCAATCAGATTTTGGTATTGACCATCTGGTGATGTCCATGTGTAGAGTCTTCTCTTGTGTTATTGGAAGAGGGTGTTTGCTATGACCAGAGCGTTCTCTTGTTAAAACTCTGTTGGGCTTTGATGTGCTTCATTCTGTATGCCAAGGCCACATTTGCTTGTTCCTCCAGGTGTTTCTTGATTTCCTACCTTTGCATTCCAGTCCCCTATAATGAAAAGGACATCGTGAGCTTCCTTGATGTCTCAGATGGTAAAGAATCTGCTTAGTTAACCTTCGCTAATTCTTCAGATCTTAGATTAGATATTTCTTCTTTCAGGAAGCCTTCCCTGACGACCCAGTTGAAGCTATGTTCTATAGCCCTGTTAGTCCTTGTGATTGCGGTATCCCCACTGGACTGTGAGTTCCTTAAAGGCAGGGGTCATATTTGCCTTATTCACTCCTTGGTCTCTGACACTGAGCACAATGCCTGGCATATAGTAAAGGCTCAGTAAGTATGGGAACAATGATGGCTTGAAAGCAATTGTGAGACCCTGAAAGCGGCTGCAGAATCTGGAGTCTTTTCAGACCAGTTTCCATGTACTGCAGGAGTATGAGAGGTGCTGATGCTGACGCAGCTGGGACCTGGAAACCTCAGCACTGAGGAAACCAAAGTCTGTTCCTCTCTGGCAGCAGGAAGGAGCTGTGAAAATGTACTGATGTGGGGGAAGAGAGTGTCTCTGCAACCACGAATCGAGGCTGGCAAGCTTGAGGCCTCTATCTGGATGCCACAGGTCTGCTCTGCCCAGGGCCAGCTGGAGTGCTTTGCCTGGCAGCCCGCTGCAGGGGGATCTGGTGCCACACTTCACAAGCCACCCGGATCCAATCAGCAGATCTGTCTCAACACATCTGTTGATATTCTTCCTCTGAAATATCAGCCCTCATTCAATACTGATGATTTGTCCTTTCAAAGTCAGGTCAAGGGCAAAGGAGGCCAAAGGATTTGAGAGGGAAGGGTGGAGAAGGCCTAGCTGGGAAGGAGACTGATTTGCTTGGTCTCCATTGCCTTGGGGCTTTTCTGCATAACCAGAGATGCTGGGAAACCAACCACTCCAGCCTGACTAAGTGCTGGAAAAAATAGCGGAGGACAAACTCCTCTCTGGTGTGTCCTCAGAGTTGTCACTGATAGCATCTCCGCTGTCTGACTCAAGACAGGGCCGGATCTGGCCTGCCAGAGGATGGGGGGAACATCCTCACCGATGTGGGGAGAAGGCTTGCAGCCTGGCAGAGGGGCCAGCATCCTACTCTCTGCTCAGTAAAGCAGGTTCAGACTGTGGATGCTGAAACTAGACTATCTGGGTGTGAAGCCAAGCTCTGCCGTTCCTTCCTGGCTATGTGATCTCAGGGCTTGCCTTGTGGCTCGGTGGTAAAAAATCTGTCAGCCAACGTAGGAGACACGAGAGACGCGGGTCTGATCCCTGGGTCAGGAAGATTCCCTGAGTAGGAAATGGGAGCCCAGTCTAGTATTCCTGCCTGGGAAATCCCACGGACAGAGTCATCACCAAGAGTTGGACGTGACTGAGCACAAACGTGTGATCTTAGGTACGTTACTTAAAAGTTCATTTTTTGTTTTGTACCTATTTCACATTTTATTTTCCGTCTTCCTAACACCCATTTTATTTTGTATTATGTATAAAAATACGGAATGCTTCAAGAATTTTCATGTCATCCTTGCACAGGCGCCATGATAATCTACTGTCTATCTGAACAGAGCAGGGCCGGATGGTGCTTGCACCCCCACCATGGCCTCTGCCTGCCTTTTGCGGTGGAAAACTTTAGTCAAAGAGTAAGTTTAATCAGAGAAATGAGGACATGTGAAAAAGTGGAAGTGTTAGTCACTCAGTCACGCCTGATTCTTTGCAACCCCATGGACTGTAGCCTGCAAGGCTTCTCCGTCCATGGGATTTCCCAGGCAAGAACACTGGAGTGGGTTGCCATTCCCTTCTTCAGGGCATCTTCTCAATTCAGAGTACATGTGAAAGCAAAGGAAAACTGTCAGAGGAGACCAAATAATAATAATGTGCTCATTAAGAATAGTCAAGGACCTTTAGTTCCTTCTCAAAGACTATAGATAACGTTCTGGTCCATATCCTGTGAGCTGTCTTATAGATACTGAAACCCCAGGTGGAAGAAGTTAACTCCCTGATGACCAGACTGTACCCACAACATGAATTGCCACAATTCCAAGAATTGGCCTCAAAGAAATGGGGACAAATGGACCCTGGAACTGAAGATTAACTGTACCTAAAATGATCAAGATGATGCTGTTCAGACCACCAGTTTTAAGATGACTGTCAGAGTCTACTGTGCTGTTTCTGTGTGTAGTCCCCCCACCTCACCCTACTTTCCAGCACCTGAAATAGAGTGAGCTTTCCTTTCCACCAACCTGGTCTCTTTATTGGCTTTTGAGCAGCGAGCGACTGGACACCACACACCTTGCAGTCACATATCGCTCCAATTTTAGTATCTGTACTGTCGAAGCGAGCACTTATTTCATGGTTTTAAAGTCTTTAGAATACTGCCTGACACCTAGTAAATATGGAAGCAGCATTTTCACTTGTAAAATTGGAGAACTAGACCCAATGAACTCTGAGAATCCTTTCGATATAAAATTCATAACCGCTAACGTTGTAAATCAACTACACTCAAAATAAAAACACAACAAAACACCTCACGACCTGCTTGAGTTCAAGTCCTAACTCCACCATGTGGGATTTCTCAAGGTCAGAGACTGGCCATCCCTGGGTCAACTTTGTCTGCTCCAAAGGGCCTGGGACAATGCCTGACACATAGTAGGTACTCAGGACATTTTGAGTGTGTGCATGAATTGTCTGGTGGGGATCCTATAAAGAGGAGTAAAGACTTGTTATGGGGACTTCCCTGGTGGTTCAGTGGTTAGGACTCTGTGCTGCCAGTGCAGGGGAATGGGTTTGACTCCTGGTTGGGGAACTAAGATCCCACATACTGCTCTATGTGGCCAAAAGATAAAAAATAAAATAAAGATGGAAAGAAGACTTGTTATGAAGCATAAGTTCTGCTCTAATAGCTAGACTAACTGCCCAGGAAGGGCCCTTCATGAAGAGGATGAGACCTCCTGTCCTAACAGCTGGATCTGTGGTCTTGAGGAGCTCTGAAGCCGTGAAGAAAAGAGAACCGGAATTCGGGGGACCCAGAGAAAAAGAAATTTGTGAGGAAACTCACAGTACTCTATGGTCTGGGCCTTGGAACAGGGAAACCGGCTCCAGCTGACCTGGAACTCCGCTGTCCGGCAGAATGGTGAAACTAGTGGCCCTGCTCTACTCTATCGTGTGCCTTGGGGCAGAGCACATGCTATGTCCACAGCTAATTTTATTTTATTTTATTTATTTATTTTTTCATGCATTTTTATTTATTTATTTATTTATTTATTTTTTACATGTATTCCCCATCCCGGTCCCCCCTCCCACCTCCCTCTCCACCCGATCCCTCTGGGTCGTCCCAGTGCACCAGGCCCGAGCACTTGTCTCATGCACCCAACCTGGGCTGGTGATCTGTTTCACCCTAGATAATATACATGTTTCGATGCTGTTCTCTTGAAACATCCCACCCTCGCCTTCTCCCAGAGTCCACAAGTCTGTTCTATACATCTGAGTCTCTTTTTCTGTTTTGCATATAGGGTTAGCATTACCATCTTTCTAAATTCCATATATATGTGTTAGTATACTGTAATGGTCTTTATCTTTCTGGCTTACTTCTCTCTGTATAATGGGCTCCAGTTTCATCCATCTCATTAGAACTGATTCAAATGAATTCTTTTTAATGGCTGAGTAATATTCCATGGTGTATATGTACCACAGCTTCCTCATCCATTCGTCTGCTGATGGGCATCTAGGTTGCTTCCATGTCCTGGCTATTATAAACAGTGCTGCGATGAACATTGGGGTGCACGTGCCGACAGCTAATTTTAATAAACTAGTCAACAAACGGAGAAGGCAATGGCACCCCACTCCAGTACTCTTGCCTGGAAAATCCCATGGATGGAGAAGGCTGGTAGGCTGCAGTCCATGGGGTCGCGAAGAGTTGGACACGACTGAGCGACTTTACTTTCACTTTTTACTTTCATGCATTGGAGAAGGAAATGGCAACCCACTCCAGTGTTCTTGCCTGGAGAATCCCAGGAACGGGGGAGCCTGGTGGGCTGCCATCTATGGGGTCGCACAGAGTCGGACACGACTGAAGTGACTTAGCAGCAGCAGCAGTCAACGAATGTTAAAGCATTTCTCACGATATGGAGAGAAGGGACGGCTGTGTGCATGCTCAGTCGCTTCAGGCTATGTCTGACTCTTTGCAACCCTATTAACTGTAGCCCACCAGGCTCCTCTGTCCGTGGGATTCTCCAGGCAGGAATGCTAGAGTGGGTTGCTGTGCCCTCCTGCAGGGGATCTTCCCGACCCAGGGATCGAGCCCACATCTCTTGCATCTTCTGCATTGCAGGTGGATGCTTTATCCTCTGAGTCACCTGGGAAGTCCAGAGATGGCTCGTTGTTGCTCAGTTGCTCAGTCGTGTCTGACTCTTGGTGACTCCATGGACTGTGGCATGCTGAGCTTCCCTGTCCTTTCCCAGGGATGGTTAGATGCATCTCTCAATATATTCTCTCTTCCTTCCTAAGGAAGTCAAATTATGTAACTTCTTCACAGAAAGGTTTAGTTATGGAAGTGCTTTGAACATACCTTCCCATTCTCAGAACACCCATGAAGGGCAGAACCCTTCCTTCTGCCAGTTTTGGAGATTTGATTCAGAGTGGTTGCTAAGATCGCCTAACTAGTTGATCTCAGATTTGCAGACTGTGAGTCTTGTTGTTTTTCTCTCTCTGCCTCCCAGCGTGCGCAAATCTCCAGACTAACATGAGAGCTTTGAGATGATTGAATAAGGAAGAAATCTGGAGAACGTATATGTGGGGTGCGTGTGATTATGGCTCCAACGTTCAAGCTGACACCACTGCTACTGTTTACTGGAGACAGAGCACAAGGACCCAGCACTGGCTGGCACAGCTGTGAACACTGGCAGGTGTTCAGGTCGCCCATGGGTGAGGCACTGGGTGCTGGCTACGGAGACAAGGTAGATGTTAAGATCACAGTAGGCAATTTCTTCTATAGGAGGGAAAGCACTCCTTCAGCTTGTTGCAAGATCTTGATATTTAATGCCTTCATAAAGAAAAACGTAACTATATCACAAATTTGTTTCACGAATGTATTTCCCAAATGTTTCTCAATCTAGTTTCTTTTGTAATGCTGTGTATTTTATTTTATGCATTTAAAAACCTTAAAGTGATCTATACTTTTACCAGGCTATCAAATGACGCAAAATAGTTTAAGAATTCTTGAGCTGGAGTGAGATATATGTGAAACTAACCAAGTTTAAGCTTCAAGGTCTCTCACTTTACCATGGTTTTCTGGACTCTGTTCCTAAACTCCTATTTGTCACTTTTTATTATTTTTTTAAACGACTCCAACATTTGTACATGTTTCACACTCCACAGTACAAAACTTTTATCCACGAAGCATTTAGCTTGGTAGCGGGCACTTAGTAGGCATTCAATAGCAATTTTTGCTTAATAGGTTCTGAGAAATTTATTATTCTTTTGGTATTAAATCCACTGTGGTTTATTATACTTACTGATGGTCACATTTTGATCCTTTTTTTTTTTTTTGGCCAGTAAGAACCTCTTCAATTTGGCTTGTTGTTTAGTCACTAAGTCGTGTCCAAACCTTATATGATGCCATGTACTAGAGACCACTAGACTCCTCTGTCCATGGGATTCTCCAGGCAAGATTACTGGAGTGGGTTGCCATTTCCTTCTCCAGGAGATCTTCCTGACCCAGGAATTAAGCTTGCATCTCCTGCATTGCAGGCAGTTTCCTGACCATTCAGCCATCAAGAGACCCCTCAATTCGGTAACTGGGTCCTTTTATAAAATTGTATTTTATAGAGATAGAAAATGCACATAGAAAATGTACTTATCACTCAAAGTATAACTCACTGAATTTTCACAAATTTGGTTCTGGGAAATTTATATCATCCTCAAAGTGTATCTTGAAATCTTGCAGACCACAGCTTGATCTCTTCCACTCTCTGTGAGGGCTAGGGTGTGGATGATTGGGGTAAGGACTGACTACAAAAGTGAGCTTGGAGGGCTGTGGGATGAGAAAAAAAATTCAAGAAGGAGAGAGAGCCCTGGAGGAGAATCTGTGCAATTGCTTCTCATTTGGGGCCTCTAGTAGTTCAGACATAGGTGTCTCTAGAGTGTATCCTCTTAAGTTTTGAAAGAAGATTTGAGAACTTGGTTTGAGGATATGAAGCCCAGCATGAGCAGAGAGATCTTTTACATTTCTTCACAAAGTCTTCACCAGGCAACTCCATACGCCGTGCCAAGCATTGTCCCAGGTGCTTAGGGGCTATGAAGTTGATGCAGGTATAGTCCCTGACCTTGAGGAACTCCCAGTTACTGGGTGCTACAGTCAGGATTTGAACCCAGGCCTTCTGACTCCCTGTTCTGTGTTCTAAATTAACACTATGTTGTCCAGTTAGAAAATACACGAGTCAGCTTGGAGCAATCAAGAAAGGCTTCTAAGAAGAGGTGTTATTTTTGAGCTGAGTTGAATTCAGTAAGTGAACAAAGAAGGAAGCCTGTTCTAGGGAAACTAAACAATATGTTCAAAGGCAAAAAGGTGTAAGGAAAGAAAGGCATATTCAAGCAACTGTAAATTATGGGGAATGGCAAAAAATAACAATAATAATGATGAAAGGAGTGTAGAATATACATAGGAAGTGGGAGGAGATGAAGCTGGGGAGTAAAGTGGGGCCCAAACCATAAACAATTTTAGACTCCAAGCTACTTTGCAATGTGTCTCAATGGCATTGAGCAGTGGTTGATGTTTCAGGCAGGATGGTGGCTTCATCATCACCGTGATGTGGGTTACTGGGGGATCTTCCAGGACAATGTTTCCCAAGCCCAGTCATTTACCTACTAATGTAACCATTTTTTCTTCTTTGAACCCACTTTTTCTCTAGCCTTCCTCTCCATGGTAAATGGTACCCACAGATTTCTGTGTCTTGGGCCAAATATCTGTTAGTTGTCCTTGATTCCTCCTTTCCTGCACCATCCCCAACCAACCCATCAACAGTTCTTTCTGTTCTGCCTCTGAGATGCATCCCAAGTCTATTCATTGTTCCCCACAGCCGTCAGCTCTGGCCTGGATGACTCTATCTGCTTCGTCATGAGGTTCCTGCCCACCTGCAATCTAGTTTCTATGTGGCAGCTAGAGGGAGGGATCTTTGGGAAAAAATCAATTGTCAAACCCCTCCTTCAGTTCAGTTCAGTTGCTCAGTTCAGTTCAGTTTAGTCGCTCGGTCGTGTCCGACTCTTTGCGACCCCACGAATCGCAGCATGCCAGGCCTCCCTGCCCATCACCATCTCCTGGAGTTTACTCAAACTCATGTCCATCGAGTCGGTGATGCCATCCAGCCATCTCATCTTCTGTTGTCCCCTTCTCCTCCTGCCCCAAATCTCTCCCAGCATCAGGGTCTTTTCAAATGAGTCAACTCCTCGCATGAGGTGCCAAAGTACTGGAGTTTCAGCTTCAGCATCAGTCCTTCCAATGAACACCCAGGACTGATCTCCTTTAGGATGGACTGGCTGGATCTCCTTGCAGTCCAAGGGACTCTCAAAAGTCTTCTCCAACACCACAGTTCAAAAGCATCAATTTTTCGGGGCTCAGCTTTCTTCACAGTCCAAATCTCACATCCATACGTGACCATTGGAAAAAACCATAGCATTGATTAGATGGACTTTGTTGGCAAAGTAATGTCTCTGCTTTTTTTTTCTTTTGTCTCTGCTTTTTAATATGCTATCTAGGTTGGTCATAACGTTCCTTCCAAGGAGTAAGTGTCTTTTAATTTCATGGCTGCCCAAGCCTGTGCCCCAAACAGTAATGCTGAAGAAGCTGAAGTTGAATGGTTCTATGAAGACCTACAAGACCTTTTAGAACTAACACATGAAAAAGATGTCCTTTTCATTATAGGGGACTGGAATGAAAAAGTAAGAAGTCAAGAAACACCTAGAATAACAGGCAAATTTGCCCTTGGAATACAGAATGAAGCAGGGCAAAGGCTAATAAAGTTTGCCAAGAGAATGCACTGGTCATAGCAAACACCCTCTTCCAACAACACAAGAGAAGACTCTACACATGGACATCACCAGATGGTCAACACCGAAATCAGATTGATTATATTCTTTGCAGCCAAAGATGGAGAAGCTCTATACAGTGGGCCAAAACAAGACTAGGAGCTGACTGTGGCTCAGATCATGAACTCCTTATTGCCAAATTTAGACTTAAATTGAAGAAAGTAGCGAAAACCACTAGACCATTCAGGTATGACCTAAATCAAATCCCTTACGACTGTACAGTGGAAGTGGCAAATAGATTTAAGGGACTAAATCTGATAGACAGAGTGCCTGATGAACTATGGACAGAGGTTCGTGACATTGTACAGGAGACAGGGATCAAGGCCATCCCCATGGAATAGAAATGCAAAAAGGCAAAATGGTTGTCTGAGGAGGTCTTACAAATAGCTGTGAAAAGAAGAGAAGCAAAAAGCAAAGGAGAAAAGGAAAGATAATCCCATTTGAATGCAGAGTTCCAAAGAATAGCCAGGAGAGATAAGAAAGCCTTCCTCAGCAATCAATGCAAAGAAATAGAGGAAAACAACAGAATGGGAAAGACTAGAGATCTCTTCAAGAAAGTTAGAGCTATCAAGGGAATATTTCATGCAAAGATGGGCACAATAAAGGACAGGAGTAGTATGGACCTAACAGAAGCAGAAGATATTAAGAAGAGGTAGCAAGAATACACAGAACTATACAAAAAAAGATCTTCATGGCCCAGATAATCACGATGGTGTGATCACTTACCTAGAGCCAGACATCGTGGAACGTGAAGTCAAGTGGGCCTTAGAAAGCATCACTATGAACAAAGCTAGTGGAGGTGATGGAATTCCAGCTGAGCTACTTCAAATCCTGAAAGATGATGCTGTGAAAGTGCTATACTCAATATGCCAGCAAATTTGGAAAACTCAGCAGTGGCCACAGGACTGAAAAAAGTCAGTTTTCATTCAGTTGCTCAGTCATGTCTGACTCTTTGTGACCCCATGGACTGCAGCATGCCAGGCTTCCCTGTCTATCACCAACTCCTAGAGCTTATTCAAACTCATGTCCATAGCATTGGCGATGCCATCCAACCATCTCATCCTTTGTCATCCCTTCTCCTCCTGCCTTCAATCTTTCCCAGCATCAGGGTCTTTTCCAACGAGTCAGTTCTTTGCATCATGTGGCCAAAGTATTAGAGTTTTGGCTTCAACATCAGTCCTTCCAATGAATATTCAGGACTGATTTCCTTTAAGATGAACTAGTTGGATCTCCTTGCAGTCCAAGGGACTCTCAAGAGTCTTCTCCAACACCACAGTTCAAAAGCATCAATTCTTCAGTGCTCAGCTTTCTTTATAGGCCAACTCTCACGTCCATATACAACTACTGGAAAAACCAAAGCTTTGTCTAGACAGACCTTTATTGGCAAAGTAATATCTCTGTTTTTTAATATGCTGTCTACGTTGGTCATAGCTTTTCTTCCAAGGAGCAAGCATCTTTTAATTTCATGGCTGCAGTCACCATCTGCAGTGATTTTGGAGCCCAAGAAAATAAAGTCTGTCACTGTTTCCACTGTTTCCCCATCTATTTGCCATGAAGTGATGGGACCAGATCTTCATTTTCTGAGTGTTGAGTTTTAAGCCAACTTCTTCTCTCTCCTCTTTCACTTTTATCAAGAGGCTCTTTAGTTCTTCTTTGCTTTCTGCCATAAGGGTGGTGTCATCTGCATATCTGAGATTATTGATAATCCTCCCAACAATCTTGATTCCAGCTTATGCTTTCTCCAGCCTGGCATTCTGCATGATGTACTCTCTTGCTGGAGAATCCCAGGGATGGTGGAGCCTGGTGGGCTGCCATCTATGGGGTCGCACAGAGTCGGACACGACTGAAGTGACTTAGCAGCAGCAACTCTGGATATAAGTTAAATAAGTATACAGCCTTGATGTACTCCTTTCCCTATTTGAAACCAGTCTGTTGTTCCATGTCCAGTTCTAACGGTTGCTTCTTGACCCGCATACAGATTTATCAGGAGGCAGATCAGGTGGTCTGGTATATCCATCTCTTTCAGAATTTTCCACAGTTTGTTGTGATCCACACAGTCAAAGGCTTTGGCATAGTCAATAAAGCAAAAGTAGATGTTTTCCTGGAACTCTCTTGCTTTTTCTATGATCCAATGGATGTTGGCAATTTGATCTCTGGTTCCTCTGCCTTTTCTAAATCCAGCTTGAACATGTGGAAGTTCACAGTTCACGTACTGTTGAAGCCTGGCTTGGAGAATTTTAAGCATTACTTTGCTAGCGTGTGAAATGAGTGCAACTGTGCAGTAGTTTGAGCATTCTTTGGCATTGCCTTTCTTTGGGATTAGAATGAACACTGACCTTTTCCAGTCCTGTGGCCACTGCTGAGTTTTCCAAATATGCTGGCATATTGAGTGCAGCACTTTCACAGCATCATCTCTTAGGATTTGAAATAGCTCATTCAAATTGGAATTTCATCAACTCCTCTAGCTTTGTTTGTAGTGATGCTTCCTAAGGCCCACTTGACTTTGCATTTCAGGATGTCTGGCTCTAGGTGAGTGATCACACCATTGTGGTTATCTGGGTCATGAAGATCTTTTTTGTATGGTTCTTCTGTGTATTCTTGCCACCTCTTCTTAATATCTTCTGCCTCTGTTAGGTCCATACTATTTCTGTCCTTTATTGTGTCCATCTTTGCATGAAATGTTCCCTTTGTATCTCTAATTTTCTTAAAGCAATCTCTAGTCTTTCCCATTCTATTGCTTTCTCCTATTTCTTTGCCCTGATCATTGAGGAAGGCTTTCTTATCTCTCCTTGCTGTTCCTTGAAACCCTGCATTCAAATAGGTATATTTTTCCTTTTCTCCTTTGCTTTTAGTTTCTCTTCTTTTCATAGCTATTTGTAAGGCCTCCTCAGACAACAATTTTGCCTTTTTGCATTTCTTTTTCTTAAGGATGGTCTTGATTACTGCCTCCTGTACAATGTCACGAACCTCCTTCCATAGTTCTTCAGGCATTCTGTGTGATCTAATTCCTTGAATCTATTTGCCACTTCCACTGTACAGCCATAAGGGATTTGATTTAGGCCATACCTAAATGGTCTAGTGGTTTTCGCTACTTTCTTCAATTTAAGTCTGAATTTGGCAATAAGGAGTTCATGATCTGAGCCACAGTCAGCTCCCAGTCTTGTTTTGGCTGACTGTATAGAGCTTCTCCATCTTTGGCTGCAAAGAATATAATCAATCTGATTTCGGTGTTGACCATCTGGTGATGTCCATGTGTAGAGTCTTCTCTTGTGTTGCTGGAACAGGATGTTTGCTATGACTAGTGTGTTCTCTTGGCAAAACTCTGTTAGCCTTTGCCCTGCTTCATTCTGTATTCCAAGGCTAAATTTGCCTGTTATTCCAGGTAGCTCTTGACTTCCTACTTTTGCATTCCAGTCTCCTATAATGAGGAGGACATATTTATTTGGGTATTAATTCTAGAAGGTCTTGTAAATCTTGATAGAACCGTTTAACTTCGGCCTCTTCAACATTACTGGTAGGGGCACAGACTTGGATTACTGTGATATTGAATGGTTTGCCTTGGAAATGAACGGAGATCATTCTGTTGTTTTTGAGATTGCATCCAAGTACTGCATTTCAAACTCTTGTTGACTATGAGGGCTACTCCATTTCTTCTAAGGTATTCTTGCCCACAGTAGTAGATATAATGGTCATCTGAGTTCAAGTCACCCATTCCAGTCCATTTTAGTTCACTGATTCCTAAAATGCTGATGTTTACTCTTGCCATCACCTGTTTGACAACTTCCAATTTGCCTTGATTCATGGACCTAACATTTCAGGTTCCTATGCAATATTGCTCTTTACAGCATCGGACTTTACTTCCATCACCAGTCCCATCCACAGCTGGGTGTTGTTTTTGCTTTGGTTCCACCTCTTCATCCTTTCTGGAGTTATTTCTCCATACTTCTCAGGTAGCATATTGGGCACCTATTGACCTGGGGAGTTCATCTTTCAGTGTCCTATCTCTTTATCCCTTTCACACTGTTCATAGGGTTCTCAAGGGAAGAATACTGAAGTGGTTTGCCATTCCCTTCTCCAGTGGACCACTTTTTCTCAGAACTCTCCGCCATGACCTGACCATCTTGGGTGGTCCTACACAGCATGGCTCATAGTTTCATTGAGCTAGACAAGGCTGTGGTCCATGTGATCAGTCTGGTTAGTTTACGGTGATTGTGGTTTTCATTCTGTCTGCCCTCTGTTGGATAAGGACAGACCCTCCTTACATCCCTTAAAAAACAGCTTCTCATTGCCCTTGGAACAAGATCCAAGCTCCTCATGGTGGACATTGGAGTCCCAGCCCATCTCCAGGAATCTCAGACATAGTTTACTCACCGTCCTGTTTGCAGGCCTTGGCCAGCTGGCCCTCTGATGGTTTCTAGGACTTGCCAGATTCTTCCTGACTAATTATTTTGACTTCTATTTCCTCTTGCTAGAGCACCCTTCCCTGAGTGGTTCCGGTCACCTACTTCTAGTCCACTTTCCAGCCTAAATGTAATTTTTAGAGGGGCCTCCACATACCTCTTAAAGTTATTCTTCATCACAGCACATGGTGACTTTCTGTCATAGTTCATTAAAAATAAAAATAATAGAGACTTCCCTGGTGGTCCAGTGGTTAAGAATCTTTCAATGCAGGGGACACAGGTTCCATACCTGGTCAGGGAACTAAGTATGATCCTACATGTCACGGGGCAGCTAAGCCCACGTGCCCCAGCTGAGTCTGAGCCTGCAGCTACTGAACTCATGCTCTGGAACCAGAGAGCCTCACACTGCAAGGAAGATCCTGTGTGATGCAGTGGAGATCTCATGTGCCGCAACTAAGACCCAACATAGTCAAATAAATTAATTAATGAAAAAAATTAAAAACATATAATCTTTACCGTCTAAATTTGGTTTATTATGTTTACTTACTTGAGGTCTGTCCTGTCCTGAGAGAATGCCTGTCCATCACCATGGTGCCCCTCGGCCTCCCACAGGGGCTGGAGACTGGAGAACTCAATAAGCATTCGTCGAGAAAGTGACCGAATGAATGAATCAGTGTAATTGACTCTTTCAGAGCAAGACTTCTTTCTTGTCTCTCTCTTTCCTTCTAATAAGGGAGGTGATGCTAAGTGGAAAAACAAAAAACACCAGCTTATTCCCCCTGGTGTCCTTTTTTTCCTTGGCCAAATTCACTTACTGGTTATGAAGATGAATTTCTGATGCTAGTTTTTTCCCTAAGGCACTCTTCCATGTGCTGACTGCTGAGGCCTAAGGTGACAGCTTTTCATCAAGTCTAGGAGGTGTTGCCTGCCCCTGCCAGTCAGAAAACAACACGAAGTCAGAGCAAGAGAGCAGAAACGAAGGCAGCCCATCACTCCGTGCAAACCCCGGAGTAGAAGGGATAGGAGAGCCCGGCTCGGGCTAGGCCCTTTCATTGTATAATTGAGCAAACTGAAGCCTCAAGAAGGCAAGGAAACAAAATCTTGTCCTGTTTCTCCTGACTGTCCCCCCATCGCCGCCTCTGCCTGTCCCTAGTAGAAGCCTGGATCTGCATGAGGTCATCGTCCTGTGGTCTGTTCCTCTCAGGGGCTGTTCTGATAGGGACGTGGAGGGCTGTGTTGTCAACAGCCTGCTTGTTCTCGAGCAGTTAAGGATGCCTGACATCTTGAAGCGTCCTCCACAAATTTGGTTCCATTTCCATGAATTTAATGAGACTTTATTTTCATTCTCAACCCAAGTCGTGCCCTAGAGGTTAATGAGGTTTCTAACTCTCTGACTTACAGTGTAGGTGTACAAGTTTTCTTCATGAATCTTTCATTTACTTCTTGCAAGATCTGAGGCAGGGACACTGCGGGCAACTTTAGAGTCTCACATGACTCAAGTGCCTCTTGGACCCACAGGTATGCTCTGCTGAACTCCCACAACTAATTCGAATTAGTTGTCAAGATTAAAAATTGGGTAATTTTATATAATAATCTGAGATTACGACACAACTAATTCGAATTAGTTGTCAAGATTAAAAATTGGGTAATTTTATATAATAATCTGAGATTACGACCTCTCCTGGAAAATACAAATACCCGGAAGTTCTGGGCCACGGTCCTTCATGGTAATAGTTGACTGGAACTGGGGAGAGGTCACCTCACACAGACCTGGGGACACTCCCTCTAACGCAGTCACCCCCACTCCCAGTTGCCTTACATGCAGCTGGCTTCATTCATTTATTTTACCTGCTCAGCTGTTAATTTTTTTTTTTTTTTTTTGAGTGTGCAACCCCTAGAATAGCTTTCCCACAGAATTCTGGACCCTGAGATCTGCTATCATGGTCATGATGGTGTAGACCTTCACACAGCATGTCCCAGACTCTGTCTTCCCAGGGTGAAAACAGCTCCCAGGACCAGAGCAGGTGCTCTGCACTGCTGTGTGGTTATTAGGTGCTTTTGCTAGAACAACTGTGAAATCTACAGCAAAAGTTAATCCAGAGGGGTTTGGAGGAAGGATGCAGGAGAAATTCAAGATAAGGTGTAAACTATTTTAAATTAGGAAAAGGACAGGTTCAGAGAGACTCCCCCCCACCCCTGCCATACTCATTTCCTGAATATTTTTAAAGGTCTTACTATATTCCTGGAACAAAGAGCTAAAAATATAGGTCATTCCCATCCACTTTCTACCATTACTATCTGCTTATGGTCCTCCTATGCTTCTGAAGTAGCTCTCTCAAAGGGCATTCACAGTCTCTGCCATGGAATGAACCGTTCCCCCAACCACCCACCCAAAGTCACATTTTGAAGACTTAACCTCCAATGTGATGATATTGGAGATGGAGCCTTTGGGGGGTAGTTATGTTTAGGTGGGGTCATGATTGTGGGCCGCCAGATTGGTGAGTTTGTAAGAAGAGATGCTAGAGAGCCCCCCGCCCGCACCCCACACACTGCTGTGCTGTGTGAGAAGACGGTGAGAAGAAAGCTGCCTGCAAACCGAGAAAGAGCTCTCGCTAGGACCGCACCATACTGGCGCCCTGACCTTGGACTTCCAGCCTTCAGAACTGAGAGAAAATACATTTGTGTTGTTAAACTAGTCATCTTGATATTTATTAATTTGGGTATTCTGCAGCCCAAGCTGACCGAGGAAGGGGGAAGTTCCATCCTTGATCTTATCCCTTTTGCTCTGATGCTTTTTTTCCTGGGAAATTTTATCTTTGCCTAATGGTTTCAAACTCTTTCCTAAGCTCTAAACCCATATCTCTATTCCTCTGTGTGTGTGTGTGTGTGTGTGTGTGCGTGCGTGTGAAGTTGAGTCATGTCGGACTCTTTGAGACCCTATGGACTATAGCCTGCAAGGCTCCTCTATCCATGGGAGTCCTCAGGCAAGAATACCAGAGTGGGTTGCCATGCCCTCCTCCAGGGGATACCCTGGATTCAGGGAATGAATCCGTGTCTCTTATGTCTCCCGCACTGGCGAGCAGGTTCTTTACCACTAGCGTCACCTGAGAAGCCCAACACCGACATCTCCACTCACAGACATATAAACTACAAAGACTGCACTTCTGCCCATGAATTGATCTCCCTCCTATGATTTTGCTTATTCTTGTCACCATTGAATCTATCTTTCAACCTAGAAACTTGAGGTCATACGTGATATATTCATTAGATGGTTGTTTTCTGAGCACGTACTATGTGCCAGGAGTTGGTTTAAATGCCAAGGATGCAGTAATGTATAAACTGCCCCATCCTCATGGGGCTGCCATTCTGGGGGGCTGCTCCTGCCTGCATGTCATGTTGGTCTCCACGTCCTTGGTGCTTAAAACCTCTTCAATCTGACCTTCCCCATTGCCCTGTCCCTCACCCCTACTGCTTTCCTCATGCTCTCATCACCTGTTACCTGGATTGTTCATGGCTTCCTAACTGGCCCCTGATACCAATCTGCTGCCACTAGCCACCAGGTTGACCTAGAAAAGATCAAAACTACTCCACCGCCAAAGACTCTATCTCCCTTTCCGCCAAGGATAAGATCCTTTTTGTTTGGCTTAAGGCACATTTTCCTTTCTGATCTGGCTTTTTCTGACTTCTCTAGCATTTTTCCTATGAAGTATGCAATATATATGGACTAGTACTTATGGTGTAAATAATCAAGGTGAACTTTTTACCTTTCCCCAAACATGTCAGGTTCTTTCCTGATGTTTCATTATCTTTGTATTCACTGTTCCCTCGACCATCAGGGTCCTTCCCCTACCTCTTGGCCTGAAGTTGGAAGAGTCAGTTTTTTGGTTTTTTTAAAAATTATTTTGGCTGTGCTGGGTCTTCGTTGCAGCACGCAGACTTCTCTAGTTGAGGGTATGGGCTTAGCTGTGGCATGGAGGATCTCAGTTCCCCAGCCAGGGATCGACCCTGTCCTGCCCTCACTGGAAGCGTCAGGGAAGTCCCTTGAAGAGCCACGTCTGAAGCTATGTTCTTTCTGAAACTTTCTTAATTTTTCAAGGTTGTTTTCAAGGCTAGTTGCTCCTATGCCTTTGCTCTTCACTTCCAAACTCCCGCAGAACTCTGCTGGTGTACCACTGAGATACTTATTGAATTCTACTCTTATTATCTGTCTACCCACTTTGAGGACAGGACCTATGTCTATTTCTAAATCTCAACACCTGCATTTGCCACATCATTCCTAAAGATGCAATCTCCCATCTCAGAGAAGCTTTCCCCTGATAGAGAAGCCAGACCTGGGTGCACACACCTGGGAGTCCATGGTCAATGCTGTATAACGTGAGATTTGTTCCTAAGTATCTCGAAGTGTTTGCTGATTTGTGAGGAGGAACTTTTTTTCATTACACCTTCTAATTTGTTTCTTCTGGTGGGTCCCACAGGACTGTGCATTAGTTTCCCAAGGCTGCTGTAACAAATTTCTAAAAGCTTGATGGTTTAAGACAACAGGAATCTATTCTCATGGTTCTGGAGGCCAGAAGCACACAGTTGGTACCACTGGGTGGAGATGAAGCTGTGTGCGGGGCTGCTCTCCCTCCAGAGCAGCCTATGGAAGGATCAGTTCCTCAACTCTTCCAGTTTCTGGTGGTTGCTGGTGTTCCTTGATTTGTGGTTGCATCATTCTAATCTTCAGGGTCAGTCTTCACATCCGCCTCTGCTTTGATTTCATATTGCCTTCTCCTGTGTGTGTGTAACCTCCCTTCTGTGATCTAAGTGATTGTATTCAAGATCTACCTGAAGAGTTCAGGATCAAATCCCCACCTCAAGATCCTTACTTTAATCATATATGCAAAAATCCTCCAAGTAAGATGTTTATTAAATTCCAGGGGTTAGGACCTGATATCACTGGGGGCCATTACTAGGCCTCCTAAAAAATTTTTCAATTTTGGTGTGTAAACCTTAGGTTCAGAAACTTTTAGTGTTTGTCTGAAGAGTCACCCTTTCTTATACAGGCAATTAACCATTTTGTGTTTTCTTATTGATTCAAAGAATTTTTTTTCTCCTGGCTGTGCCGTGTGGCATGTGTATCAGAGCTCCCTGATCAGGGATTGAACTGGCACCCCCTTCATTGGAAGATGAAGTCTTAACCTCTGGACAATCAGGAAAGTTCCTCAAAGAATTTTATTCTTTCTTTTCATTTTCTCTCCCACTTTCTGTACACCGCTTCTTTGCATTCTTCTTTTTCTTCTTTTCTATTTTACTTTGGTGTTATTTTCTTATTTTTAAAGAATTCAAGTAATTTTCAAATAATTCTTTTCCTTTTGTGTTTGTAACAGCTTTATTGACATATAATTCACATACAGTTTACCATTTCAGTTGTAAAAGTCAACTGAAACTGTTATCTCAGGTGGTTCAGTGGTAAAGAATCTGCATGCCAATGCAGGAGACACAGGAGATGGAGATTGATCCCTGGGTTGGGAAGGTCCTCTGGGGAAGGAAATGGCAACCCACTCCAGTACTCTTGCCTGGAGAACCTCATGGACAGAGGAGCTTGGTGGCCACAGTCCATGGGGCCACAAAAAGTCAGACATGACTGAGCATGCATGCATGCATCTACCATCACAATCCATTTTAGCACATTTTTCATCACTCCAGAAAAAATGCTACTTATCCTTGGGCCATCAGTCCTCAGTCTATAGCTCCCCAAAAGCCAAGTCAATGGTGCAACGTTACCTCAGCTTTTCTTCTTTGTTTCAACCTTCTCTCTCAAATTTCTGCTTCCTGGGATCTTGTTCCAAATAAACTACTTACATGCAAGCCTGTGTCTCAGGTTCTGTCTCAGGCAAGCCCAGGAGAAGACAATTTTGTCTGACAAAATAAGTTGGTAGCCTTTAAAAAAAAAATTCTATGGTAGTTATTTTTTCTTTTTTATTTAAGTTTTTAATTTTTGGCTGTAGCATGTGGGATCTTAGTTTCCCAACCAGAGATAGAATCTGGGTCCCCTGCATTGGAAGTGCAGAGTCTTAACCACTAGACTGCCAGGGAAGTCCCTCTTGGTTTTCTTGGTCACTGTAGTCAGGAGCTTTATTTATTCTCTTTGAAAGATTGGCTTTTAGTTTTACTGAGCGTCATTAATTTCTGCTTTTGTATTTGTTTCTTTTTTCCTGCTTTCTTTGAGTTTGCTGGGCTATGCTGTACTTACTCACTCAGCCATGTCCGACTCTTTGCCGCCGTATGGACTAACTATAGCCCACCAGTCTCCTCTGTCCGTGAGATTCTCCAGGCAAGAATACCGGAGCGAGTTGACATTTCCTTCTCCAGGGGATCTTCCTGACCCAGGAACCAGGATCTCCTTCATTGTAGGTGGGTTCTTTACCAGCTGAGCTACCAGGAAAGCCCCTTCCTTTGAGTTTACTTTGAGTCAAATGCTTCCTGAGTTAACTCATTTATTTTCTTAAAGTGTTTTAATGTACGAGATATCCCAAACACCCAGAAAGCCAAAAAACACTCCCCATTAATATATAATAAACATCAATGTAACTAAAATCTGGGAACAATTCTGCACCTAATTCCAGTGTGTGGGAATCTAGGAGGAGGGTTTCCCACACCAGAACACAACTCTCCAACACCAACTGAGTGTCCAGCAATTCAACACAATTCTTGTACTCTCTACTTGGAAAGCACATCAGATTCTGCAGGTTAAGAAATTCAGTCTCATAAGAATGCCCTCTCCACCTCCATTGCTTCAGATGCTGCTTGTGCATCTGACTATAGATGGGAGTTTCAACAACACCTTCCTTGGGTTTGATTAATTTCCTAGAGCAGCTCACAGAACTCAGACATTGTCCGACTCTTGCGACCCCATGGACTGCAGCCTGCCAGGCTCCTCTGTCCATGGGATTCTCCAGGCAAGAATACTGGAGTGGGTTGCCATTTCTTTCTCTAGGGGATCTTCCTGACCCAGGAATTGAACCCGGGCAGGCAGATGATTGAATTGATTCAATTGAATCACTGCAGGCAGATGATTTACCAACTGAGCTATGAGGGAAGCCCAAAGTCCGGCTTGTTGGGATTTGAACCCATGCCTCCAGAGGAGACTGCGATCGGAATACAGTGCCTTAGACAGCTTGGCCATCCATCCTTGAGTCTTTACAGGGGTTTCATTAAGTAGTTATGATTGATTAAATCATTGGCCATTCAAGTTTTAGGCACTGCTCCTTCCAGGAGGTCAAGGGGTTGGACTAAAAGTTCCAACCCTTTAATCCCTTTGTTGTTACCTCTGGTGAGGAAATCTCCCATCCTCAAGAGACCCAGGAACTTTCCAAAAGTCACCTTATTAACATAATAAAAGACATCTTGATAGCTCTCAACACTTGTGAAACTCCAAGGGTTTTAGGAGCTCTGTGCTAGAAACTAGAAGGAAGACCAAATATATATTTCTTTCTATAAATCACAGTATCATACCTGGATTTTAAAAATCAGATTTTTTCAACCTTGTTGACTACAGATTTCTTATTTATTAATAAAAGCATTTACGACTACACATTTCCATACAAATATGACATTCATTGCACCTTGATTTTTATTGTTTGGATTATCTTTTGTTTACCAATATTTTGAATTTTTCTTGCAATTTCTTCTTGTACTCATACATTATTAGAATGATGTCTTTAAAATCCCAAGTGTATTTTCTCCCTGTCTTTTCATATTGATCTCTAATTTTATTGCTCTGTGGACAGAGGATATTAAATCTATTCTTTTAGATTTGTTGATACTTCTTTTATTGATTTGGAAAAGATGCTTATGACATATTGTTGAGAGAAAGCATCATGTTAAAACTGATTGTACTGGGGAGAAAAAGTGTGTACATGCTTGCAGGAAGAAAGGGAATTTAAGCCCAAATATTTATCTGCCAAATAGTTATAGCCAAAGTGAAAGGAGACTATGAAAGGTGTTTTTTGTTTTTTCTTTTAATGATTCATTTCACTTCTTGAACATTCAATAATTTCTGCAGTGAACATGTATTCTCTTAAAAAATTAAAAAACAGTTTAGAGCTTTTAAAAAGTATCTTTCCTTGTGAAAATAATCTCTGCCATTCAAAAAACTTAAAAATATAGAAACGTGTACTATAGAAAGTTCTTTCTCAATTTCTAGGCATACAGAGCACATGTTTATTAATGTTGAAAATGGTATTATATGTAAATATATGTATTATTTATGTATATACAGATATTCCTGCAACTTGCTTTCATCCCTTAAAATTACATTATGGAAACTTTGCTGCAATATAGCAGGCTGACCACATGGTTTACACACTTGTCCTTCTTAAATCTCATTGAAATGACAGCACAAAAGTATCCCTAAAGAGACCAAATCATGAAAATAATTTTTGAAAAGGGTAATGAAAAATAAAACATAAAGAGTCTCAGGAAATGGTGGTACCCAGGAAGGTAGAGAGAGGTGGCAGGGGGGACAAACATATTGTATTTAGGGGAGCAGATAACCTCCACTTCCTTCTTGGCCACAGTCAAGAGTTTATTCTTTAGAAAAATGGATCAGGGATGCTCCTAACTTGGGGATACCAGATATGGAAGTGTCTCCAGGATTTAAAAAGTGAAACAAAGAAATATTGTAGAACAATACACATGTACTAGTCCCTCGTATGACTTTCCTTAGTGGTTCAGCGGTAAAGAATCCACCTGTCAAAGCGAGAGGCAGGGTTTTGACCCTCAGGTCAGAAAGATTCCCTGGAGAAAGAAATGGCAATCCACTCCAGTATTCTTGCCTGAGGACTCCCATGGACAGAGGTTCTTGGCGGGCCTCAGTCCATGGGGTTGCAAAAGAGTCAGACATGACTTAGGGACTAAAAAACAACATTAGGCCAAGTAAAGCTTATGGAACATTGATGGGAGTTTTTCCAGCTGGCTTTGAACCTTAGAGAAAGAAAGGTCTTGGCGCATTCTTGCCATAGGCTGCACCAGTGCACACTGCCACCAAACTGCTACTGAAAGTTAAAGTGTTAGCCACTCAGTTGCGTTCAACTCTTTGCGACCTGATGAACTATATAGCCTGCCAGGCTCCTCTGTCCATGGAATTCTCCAGGCAAGATTACTGGAGTGGGTTGCCATTCCCTTCTCCAGGGAATCTTCCTGACCCAGGGATTGGACACCGGTCTCCTGCATTATTGGCAGATTCTTTACTAAGTTACCAGGGAAGTCCTAGTCCTCAGTTCAGTTCAGTTCAGTCCAGTCACTCAGTCGTGTCTGACTCTTTGCGACCCCATGAATCACAGCACGCCAGGCCTCCCTGTCCATCACCAACCCCTGGAGTTTACTCAAACTCATGTCCATCGAGTCAGTGATGCCATCCAGACATCTCATCCTCTGTTGTCCCCTTTTCCTCCTGCCCCCAATCCCTCCCAGCATCAGGGTCTTTTCCAATGAGTCAACTCTTCGCATGAGGTGCCAAAGTACTGGAGTTTCAGCTTCAGCATCAGTCCTTCCAAGGAACACCCAGGACTGATCTCCTTTAGGATGGACTGGTTGGATCTCCTTGCAGTCCAAGGGACTCTCAAGAGTCTTCTCCAACACCACAGTTCAAAAGCATCAAGTTTTTGGCGCTCAGCTTTCTTCAGAGTCCAACTCTCACATCCATACATGACCACTGGAAAAACCATAGCCTTGACTAGATGGACCTTTGTTGGCAAAGTAATGTCTCTGCTTTTTAATATGCTATCTAGGTTGGTCATGACTTTCCTTCCAAGGAGTAAGTGTCTTTTAATTTCATGGCTGCAGTCACCATCCGCAGTGATTTTGGAGCCCCCAAAAATAAAGTCTGACACTGTTTCCCCTGTTTCCCCATCTATTTCCCGTGAAGTGATGGAACCGGATGCCATGATCTTATTTTTGTTAATGTTGAGCTTTAAGCCAACTTCTTCACTCTCCTCTTTCACTTTCATCAAGAGGCTTTTTAGTTCCTCTTCACTTTCTGCCATAAGGGTGGTGTCATCTGCATATCTGAGGTTATTGATATTTCTCCCAGCAATCTTGATTCCAGGTTGTGCTTCTTCCAGCCCAGCGTTTCTCATGATATACTCTGCATATAAGTTAAATAAGCAGGGTGACAATATACAGCCTTGACATACTCCTTTTCCTATTTGGAACCAGTCTGTTGTTCCATGTCCAGTTCTAACTGTTGCTTCCTGACCTGCATACAGGTTTCTATTATCAATTATTCATTTTTCTCTTTGCCAGTGTGTTGGGAATAAATGTATCTAGTTCACATAATGTCTATTATTAGTGAGGTTGAGGGTCTTTCCATATTATACAGTCATTTGTATTTCTTTTATAAATTGCTTATCCTCTTCTGTCATTTATAAATTGAATTGTTAGTTTGTTTCTAATGATAAGTATAATGTTTTAAGATGTGATTATGTCTTTTTTTATGTGTCATAAAAATATTTGGCATACTGTTTTAAATGACTCTTTTCTTTGTGTGTGTGTTCACAGCTACGATTTATTATAATAAAAGGATGCAAAGCAAAATCAGCAAAGAGAAGAGGTACATGGGACAGAGACCAGAGGAAACCAGGTGTGGGCTTTCAAGACACTGAACGCATTGAATTTCTCCAGCCACAAATTGGGACAACAGGTATGAAATGTTGTCTACCAGGGGAGTTCATTAAGACTCAGCGATCAGGGTTTTTACTGGGAGTTGGTCGTGTAGGCACACGCTGCCAGAATTCCAGACTCTTAGAAGGAAGACAAGTATTCAGGGTAAGCCTCACCGTTGGCACGATGAAGCACTCTTACTGAAAGAATTATTTTCTAGTTCTTTTAGTGCTGCTAGTGATGCTGAGTGTGTTCTGGGACAGTCACTAATCTACTAAGTCTACAAATTTACACCAGAATGAAAGAGTGTAGCAAGCTCTTTCCGAGTGCTTATTCTCCTAGCAGTGTGTCCCCACACTGGCTTAGTATGGATTGGTAAAATATGAAAATTCTCCTCCTTAGACTGTTAAATCTTTGAAAGCAGAGACTATATTCTTCTTAACATTTTTAGTAAAAAGAGCAAAGCATTTGAATCATAATTTTTCCTTTATTTTGTCATTGAAAACACAAGTTGCATCGAACACACTGACATACTACAACGACTCCTATTTTCTAGACGAAGGAGTAGGTGCTGGGAGGTCAGTCAGATTGTCCAGGCTCACGTGGTTACCTGGGCAAGAGCGAGTTTTTGAAAGCAGGCAGGCTGTGCTCATCGGCCACACTTGAATCCATCACAGACACTGCCTTCTGAGCGCTTTGCTTTATTTTGTTTTGATTTGATTGTCTTCACCTTTGTTTTTTCATTTAAACCCATGTGGTGTAGATCCGAGTTTACATGGCATGAAAGTGGGAAATCAATGTAAAGACTCTTAGGGTGTTTAATACTGAACTCTCCAAATAGCATTGGCCTGTGTTTCTGAGAGATTAAGAATCACTGAAAATATTCTGTAGTATTTCGTGTAGCCCTAAGCAAGAACTGAAGTCAGATTTTGGAATAATTGTAATTTTGACCCTATACCCAGAATATGGCATATATATATATATATACACACACATATTAATATATATGTATACATATACATAGGGCTTCCCTGCATAGAACAGAATATGTCAGTCCCCAAAGCAAAAAAGAACTAAAGAGCCTCTTGATGAGAGTGAAAGGGGAGAGTGAAAAAGTTGGCTTAAAACTTAACTGATTCAGAAAACGAAGATCGTGGCGTCTTCGTCCTGCAGCCTTTTCTCAGAATTCTAGCAGTGCACGGTCCTGGATGGGGCTGGCTTCTGTCCTAAGGTCTTCATCTCTGGACTTTCCAGACTGGGGAAGGGTTCAGTTCTCAGCTTTCAAGCCACAAAAGGAGGTTTTACTACTCTGTGTGTAGTTAATACATTTTTTTAAAACTTCTGTTTTCTTTTCCTAACTGACTCATTTTGCACATCAAGTTGCTCCTGAAGAATCAGACAATCTGTATGCTGAGTGATGTTCAGTCACCTCCTAAGTGGCAGGTCTGGCTGGCACAGTGAGGTTGAGTCCAGGCTTCCTTCCAAAGGCATTGTTATTTATAGGAGAATGTCCACTGAGGCCAAGGATCAATGCTGCTGGAACACTGATAAGCCAAAGAGAAGAAAACTGCTCATCTTAAAACCCAAGTTCCAGACTTCCAATAGGGAAGAGCAAGCAAGTCACCCTAGAAAGTAATGATAAAATGAGAACAGCACCCATTTCAGGGCTCTGGAAATTGACTAAAGGCAAACAACAAACTGGGAAGTGTTTTTTTTTTTTTTTTCCTTCATAAAGAATTGCTGTATCTTATTAAGAATAGTGGAGTTCTTTGACATTTTTGCCTGGGACTGCTCCCAGCCAGTCCTCTGCCTGCTCAGTGAGAAGGTTCTAGCAGGATCGGACATACTGAAAAAGCCTGCAGCTTCAGTCCTGGTGCTCTTTAGCACAGACATGTTCAACTCTGTGAGACCCCCCTGTAGCCCCCCGGTCCCTCTGTCCATGGGATTTTGCTGGCAAGAATACTGGAGCGGGTTGCCATGCCTCCATCCAGGGGATCTTCCTGACCCAGGGATGGAATCCGCGTCTCCTGCATCGGGAGGTGGATTCTTTACCACTGAGCCACCTGGGAAGCCATTAGTGCTGGAGGGAGTGCAACTGAGTTTCAGCAGAAAACCCACCCCCGGTTGTGTTAAAGGAACGATCCCCGTGGCAAGTGAACAAGGAAAGCCAGCACTTTGTTGACCTGAAGCTGCAGTCCAGGTTGGGAAAAGCAATATTATGGGTGACAATCCAGGCATTGAATAGGGAGATCCTAGAAATGAGACACTATAGAGCAGCTTGAACAATCACCCCACACCCCCCGGTTGTCTTCTGAGCATGTGCAGGGCAGGGTGGTGGGGGAACCAGAGGTGATACAAGCTATTCACCCATCCCCAGCTAACTGATGTCATGAACTTGCAGAGAAGTGGATGGGCATGAGAGAATCTTATTGGGTTGATAGAAATGTTCTAAAACTGGATTGTGGTGATGTTTGCTCAACTCTACAAATTTATCCCAAATCACTGATTTTATACTCAAAACAGATTTTAAGGTATATGAATTATACATCAATAAATCTGTGAAAAACATTCAAGTTCTAATAAATAACTCTAATAAATGTTTTATTTTCTTTTGGTATATTATAACACTTCAAAATCAACTTCTGTCAGACAATAATTAACTGTTTTGGTAATAGATCTTGGTCATCTACAATGAATTCTTCAGCACTCTGTTCTGTTAATGGTTCAGAAGACTTTAAATACCTAAGATCATCAATACGCAAGGATCACTTGAAAACTGTATATTAAAAAAAAAAGATGTAAGCTCATAATGTGTCAACATTTATTGAGCTTGAAATTTGCTACAGAGGCTAGTAGTCATGCTGTTTAAACTGGACTACCCTCAAGGAACATACACGTTTACAGTTGTAACTTAACATATAATTCCATGTTAAAGGTAAATATTATATTAGTATTACTGGGGTGGGGCTGGGGAAAAAAATGCAACCAATGGTACTTAATAAATTATAAAAGACCTACTGCACTCATGACTGAATTTAATCCTTATAATAACCTTGTGGACTTTGACAAAGGGCCAGAAAACTTGTTCAAGGTCACATACCTCATGCCAAAGCTGAGATTTGAATCCATGTGGTTGATTCTCAAACAAATGTTGACAGGGATCTGGGGTAACTGGTACTCATACACCATTAAGAAGGGTATGAACTGGTAAATTTTCCAAGGAAGATAACTTTCCAAGGAAGATAACCTATCAAATGACAACTGCATATGTTCTTTGTCTTTGGACAAGGATGTTTGTATTATAGTAGAAAAGGCCATCCATAAGACATTAGTTAAATTAGACTCAATTTATAAAATGGAATCCTATTTAGTCATTAAGAAAGAGATGTATCTGAATATAGAATCTGAGTAGCATTATCTGCAAGATACATTATTAAGCTAAAAAAAAAAAGCTGTTGCCCACACTTTTTGTGTGCGTGTATTGTTTAAAAGGGACTGTCTGCCTAAAGAGATGGGGAATTTTGAATACTGTCATGAAGCCAATTACACAATTTTTAACTGAGGTCTGTGGTTAATTTTTAACTGGCGCCTGTGGTTTCCATATTTGCAAGTAGCAAAGTAGTGAGTTGTCGACTAGGATATGGGGCTGCCTTGTAATAAAGTGACTGTTTTTATGGTGTTAGTGTTGTTGAATTCAAGTTCGTGTGCCCAACACATAGTGGAATGTCAGCGTTTAGAGCAGAGAAAAAAGTTTGTTGAACTCAGCAAGGAAGAATAGGTGGTTCATGCTGAAAAGATCCGAACTCCGGCCTGGGTCTTAGGGAAGAAGTTTTTATGGGCAAAATGTGGGGGGAGGGCTGCAGAATGTATTAGCCTCCTCTGCTTGGTTAGTGGTAAGGTATAGTAACAAGGTGGTGTTCCAGGAATCTCAGTCATCAGCCTGCTGGTTCCTACTTGTCTGGGAGTCTGTGTGCTTGTGTTCAGCATGAAGTTACCATCCTTCACCTGGGTGGGGCCTTAGTTCCTGTAAAAGACCTCAGAAATATGTATCAGATTGTTCTCCCCTCATCTTCCACCCTAGCCCAGGAGGAGCTAGGACCCTGACCCATCACTGCACTGGTGTTTCTTTCTGCATCCCCTCGCTTCCCTAATGAGTAACTGAATCTGCCCTTTGGAAATCAGGGAAGATCTAAAAGGCTGAAGCCTTTATCCTAAAAATAGGAAAAGGGACATGGAAAGGTCTTTGTGCTCAGGGTTTTATTAGTTAGAAGGGATTCTTCCTAACTTTTCTTCTTAAATTCTGGAAGCACTTCTTTTTTCTGATTTGGCCCACCTACATCTTCACAGTTAGAAGGAAACTTAGAAATATAGTAGCTCAGTATTTAATAACAGCAGGATTTCAGTCTCCTAATGAGTCTTGTCGTCAATTTTGTGGGCCACAATTAATATTATTTCAATCATTAAAAATATAAAAATTAAGTAATATGTAAAAAACAAAGTATCAGACTACATTGTATATCAAAGGCTGCATTTCGTACTTGGAAGCTTTGCATTTTACAATATGCTTTGTGTGTACATATGTGTATTTGTGTGTAGCATGTGAATTCATGTGTGTATATGTGTGGCCTGCACGTGCATATATGTTTTTTGTGTGTACATTTTTGTGTGTGCTATGTGCTTATGCATACATGTGTCTGTGTGATGGCCTGGGATTCTCCAGGCAAGAACACTGGAGCGGGTTGCCATTTCCTTCTCCAATGAATGAAGATGAAAAGTGAAATTGAAGTCGCTCAGTCGTGTCCAACTCTTAGCGACCCCATGGACTGCAGCCTACCAGGCTCCTCGGTCCACGGGATTTACTGGGCAAGAGTACTGGAGTGTTGTTCCTGGGCTAAAAACTTTAAATCTATTGTCCTAGTTCAAAATCCCTTATTTTGTGGGTAAAGAAATGGAGGCTCATACAGGCTATGTGACTTGCCCAAGATGAGTAACAGGGCTAGAATTCCTGCTCATGCGTCTAGACTTACAGGTTTCCTCCTTGTTACATCATGTTTCATTGATGTCTCTGTGGCCAGAGTCACTGAAGGACTTTGCAGAGTGGAATTGGATTTGCTTTTCTGAAAGAGCATAAGGAATGATGTGCTGGATGGATTGGAGGGGACATTGCGGAGGCTGGAACTCTGGGAAAGTTTTTATATCAGCCCTGGCGAGAACTTGGGACTCATTCTACTAAGGCATTTGCTCTAGGCCTGCTGAGGAGGAAAAAGGTGTGAAATGGATTTAGAAGGCAGCCGTGACAGGACTGGGCTTCCCTGGTGGCTCAGGTGGTGAAGAAGAAACTGCCTGCAATGTGGGAGACCTGGGTTCAATCCCTGGGTCAGGAAGACCCTCTGGAGAAGGGACTGGCTACCCACTTCAGTATTCTTGCCTGGAGAATTCTATGGACAGAGGAGCCTGACAGGCTACAGTCTATGGGGTCAGCAAAGAGTCAGACATACCTGTGAGACAGATCATTCACATGACAGGATCTGGTGATGAATTTGAATTTGAAGTGGTTTAAGAGAAAAAGTCAAGAAGTTTCAAGCTTCAGGCTTGGATAAATGGCAAGCTTCAGTACCTGGATAAATGGGCAAGGCTGTCTGCTAAACAAGAGAAAATTAAGAGCAGGAGCAGTTTCAGGGGCAAAGATAATGAGGATAGGCTTGAGATATCTTGGAAAGCTTTGAATACAGACTTCCAGAGGGGTGAGAAATCCAACTTGGGACGTGGGAGAGAGCTCAGGAATGAATTGCATTACCTGGGTGTCATCAATGGAGGTTGAATGATAACTGTGAAATGATCTTTTTTTTGGGATTTGCCGGTCCCTACCCTTGAGTGTGGTTTCCAGGGTTTCTTATTGGAAAGCCATGAGCAGAAACTTCTCACGGCACATCACCTCAATCAAGTGCCACAGAAACACAAAGCGAAACCACTGGGGACACACCCAGAAACCAAACCATCAAACTCTCCTCTCAGAAGCTCTTCTTTATTTACTTCTTTGGTTTCCATTTGTGCCAGGGTAATAAAACAACCCTTTTTTTTTCTTTTACTTGGAACCTCTTTATTCAGCCACCAGGGACTTCCCTTTTGTGGGGGCAGCACCCATCCCAAGGACTTACCCCAGAGACCTCAAAACAGAAGCAATTGCATTTCCACTCGAATTGCTCTTTCTCTGTCTAAGGAATCTTCCTCACCAATAATCCTACTAACCATTTATGGGAAATTTGGCCTTGGGGCTCCATTTACAGATATTAAATTCACAATGAAACTGTAGAAGACTCCCATTCATTAGAAATTCCATTCATGCTCTCCAAGCTAAAAAACAGAAACCACATCTTGGGTTGTAGAAGTAGCCACTTTAAATGACCCAATTAACCAATTGTTTCTGTTATGAGATACATATATATTTTTCGTGAATTCCAAGGGAATTCATGAAATAGCAGGAGAAACATTTTCTTATTTCACTTTTTATATAGATGCTAAGGCTTTGTTGGGAACTTACAGGGGTACAGGGCAGGGACATTTTTCGGTGGCAACTATCGAACTGGGGCAATGTTAAAGAAAAGTAGATGCGGGTTTTACCTGAATTGAAGGTATCCAGAGATTTTCCACTGGCTGCAAATATAACATCTGTCACTGACTGGATTCATGACCTTGACAAACTGCTTCATGTTACCAGGCTTAAATATTCTTCTTCAAGAAAAGGCAAAATGTTCTTTCCACACTAGCCAGAGAGGGGTCCATATGGCGGCATGGTCTGGGCTCCTGCTTGTAACATTTTTTTTTTTTTTTTTGCTTGTAACTTAAAGGGAGAATTTCACAATATCTGGAGCCCTTGATGTCCTACAAATGAAGGAGGAGGACGTCCTCAAATCCCTCAGAAAGGAACCCACTTAGGGACACTAAGCCTGACTTCCAAATGGAACAGCACATCTCCAAAAGGAAAAGCGATGGCGTTACCTCATTACCTGGCATGCTGCAGTCCATGGGGTTGCAAAGAGTTGAGTGATTGAGTGATTGAACTGAACTGAACTGAACTGAACTACCTCATTAATCTGAAGGGGACCTGGGAAAAACTCGCGCCATTGTTGACGCTGAAAACCCAGCTGATGCCAGAATCACGTGCTCCAGGAATGCTGGCCATTCAGCCAAGCTGTGTAAGTTTGCTGCTGCCTCGGGAGCGACTTCCACTGTGGGGCGCTTCATCCACTCCTGTAAGCATCACTAACCTGATGTAGGCAGCTTCTGCCCTGTCTTCTGTGCTTACAGACCCCAGGACTGACCACCAATCTCACAGAGGCGTCTTATGGTAACCTGCCTACTGTTGCGCCAGGTCACACACTCTCCCCGGTGCTGTGTGGACCCCGCCACCCCCACAGCAAGGAGGAGCTCCCGGGGTCTGATGTGGCCATGCCGGCCTGGGGATTCTGCGCCTGTGAGGATCCGTCTCAGGCGCACACTTGTGCGAGGTCAGGTCCTGTCTCTGTTTCACCAGGGATCCTGAAGAGACTGAAAAGGAGGAGCAGGTGGCTCTGATAAGGCTGAGACTCAGGAGGAATTTCAGGGTGAATGAATCACTCCAGGTCCTGAGTTTATTTCTACTCAACCCCAAGTTGCAGACGGTCTGCAGGGACAGGGTCTGCAGGCAGAGGTGGCCTCGTGGCCTGCCAGCAGCCTCTCCTGGAGGACCGTCGCACTCTGCCTGCCTCTGAGGGCTGGTCTGAAACTGCCGCGGCTCCGGCCACTGACCCAGGAGGAACAGCCACAGCGGTCTTACACGGCTGCCTCACATACTCTTTAACAGAAAATGTAAATAAGGTGGATGGAAAATAAATAGTTAATTTAAAAAAAGAAGAGAAGGGACCAGGTGGTTACTGAGTTTTCTTCTGGATCTGAAGAGGCTTTGATTTTATGAATGGTTCTACAGTATTTCCTCTTTGAAGGACAATTGTGTCAGACATTTTGGAAAGATAAACACAATTTCCTTGACTTGCAATTTCGCTCAGCTAATTAGTCAAATTTGTATGGAGAGCCTGTTATGTGTTTGGTACTCTGCCTGGTGCAAGGGAAACTTAGGATGAAGGTCCCAGTACCCTCTGCCCTTGCAGGTTACAGGGGAGACCACACAGCCGTGTTTGAGGACCAGCAACAGCCTGAGCTTGCCATTTCTGACTGCCATGTCCATGCCTTGTCATGCTCACTGTGAGACAGAGTCAAATTCTGATAATTTATTTTCTGTCTCCTCCACTAGTGTGGAAGGCAGGAATTTTGTCTTTTTTGGTTAGAAGAATGTCCAACATATTGTTGATGATTGACATACAGGGGATAAGGCTGGGGCACAAATTTGAAGGATATATTTAAAAGTGGTAGAGGAATGAGCTAATACAGTGGTCTTCAAGGACTTCCCTGGTGATTCAGCAGTAAAGAATCTCCCTGCAATGCATGTGCCGAAGGAGACGTGGGTTCCGTCCCCGGATGAGGAAGATCCCCTGGAGGAGGAAGTGGCAACCCACTCCAGCATTCTTGTCTGGAGAATCCCATGGACAGAGGAGCCTGGCGAGCCACAGTCCGTAAGTTCGAAGAGTTGGACACAACTGAAGTGACTGAGCATGCACAGTGGTCTTCAAATTGCAGTCTGCTTATGCCAAATGACTTTACAAAATACTTTGCAAGAGATGGCTGGATACGGATAGCTTTAGGGAAACAATTTCTAGATCCTTTACTTCCCTATGAGTCATTTCTCAAATTTGATCTGCCTGAGAAGGCACCGAGAAAGTTGTCCTGCTGGTTTATTTTCCATCTTCCTTTCCCCAATCTTTCTCCTCTTACTTAACAAATGAAAGGCTTTTCTCACAGTCTCACTGAGTCGCATTCCCCCATGTGGTAAAAAAATCACCTGTGAAGAAACCTGGGCGGTATAGGAACAAATATGAAACAGTATATAGCTCTAATCACTGACTAGTAAATTGTTGCTAGCCAAGGGGTTTCCAGTACTTTGCTGTCAATGAAATTCAAGAACTAATGGAGTTGACATCTGAAAGATCACCAGAAGTAATTTTTGATGATCGATCGCAGCAGGTTTTTGGCATTCAAAGGGAACTCAAAGAATTGATTGACAGCGACATATAAGACTCCTTCCACTCCTACCTACTTAATTATGAATAGGTTTTTTTCAAGGTTTACATCCTTAAATGCAAATAATGGGAATAGAAATGATGGAGAACTCTGTCTCATTCTATCAATAAGTAACGTTTATTGGTAGATACATGAGTTAATTGGAAAAGACCCTCTCAATAAAATAGCCATTTCCAGTACAATTTCTCTTTTTAGTCTATAATTGTTCATCAAAGTCTATAATAGACTTTTGTTGCTTTAATCAGTTGATTAATAATAGTAATTGTAATAGTAACAAAGATAGAAGAATTTTGTTACTTAAAACTTTATGGTCACAGGAAACAAAAATTTAAATTGATATTTATGTGTGAAGAACTGTGATAGGGTGATAAAGAAAACATTTAAAAATGTTTAAATGTCAATAAAACATTTAAAAAACCTAAAAATATGTTAGTACTAAATTTTGAGAGGGATTAAAATGGAATATAAGTTCACGAATAAATAAGGGGCCTCTCTGGTGGTCCAGTCCATCTTGCAATGCAAGGGACACCGGTTCGATCCCTGGTCTGGGAAGATTTCACGTTCGGCAGAGCAGCTAAGCCTGTGTACCACAGCTACTGAGCCAGCATGCTAGAGGCCAAAGAGTCACAACTCTGAGCCCACACGCTGCAGCTCCTGAAGCCCGAACACCTAGTGTCCGAGCTCTGCAACGAGAGAGGTCACCACACCGAGAAGCCCACACACCGCAAAGAAGAGGAGGCCCTTCTCACCACAGCTAGAGAAAGCCCAAGTGCAGCAACGAAGACCCAGCACAGCCAGTAAGTAAAAATTTTGAAAAAGAATAAAGCCCAGCTTGCTCATTTATCTTTTTTTAAGTGGATATGATAGTCAAGTTGACTTGGTATTTAAATTCTATTGGATACATTTAAAAGATGCATTCTATTGGGTATAGCAGATATATATTTTTCATTTATTTATTTTTAATCGAAGGCTGATTGCTTCACAACATTGTGTTGCTTTCTGCTATACACCAACATGAATCAATCATACGTATACACATGTCCCCTCCCTCTTGAATCTCCCTCCCACATCCCATCCCATCCCACATCTCTAGGTTGTCATGGAGCCCCTGTTTGAATTTCCTAGAAGATATATTTTTTAATGTTTATATTTAGAAAGTTCTGGAAATGATTTTTTTTTTGTAATTCCTTAAATATATGATGGACAAATTTTGAAGTAACCCTAAAAATGTATGAGGAGGGCATGGTTTTAACCATTATTCTGGGGGCTATGTGAGCGACTAAGTTTGAAGACCACTGGGCTAATACTATAAGTGTGATGTTCTAATCCTGGCTGCACAGTTACTATCAACTCTTGGGAAATCCCTTCTTAATCCCTCTATGTCCATTTCTCTTTCTGCAAAATAAAAAGCACACCTGCTTGCTTTCCCTTATTCTCAGGAATGGTCTGAGATCATATGAGATAATGAACTAATGCAAAAAGGTCCAGATTATTTCCTGAGGGCAAGTTGGACAACTCTGGGAAGTTTCAATAACTTTTTCAGGTTAACAGGATACTGTTAGTTCCCCAGAAAACATAAATGAAAGGTATTCTTATTACTACCTTGACTTTACTGTGGCCTCCCATTTCCCCTGGTTTAGATTCAGCGGTTGGAACTTAACGAAAGAGATCTAACATCATTAAGGGTAGTTTCTGCATCACTGCATCACAGAGTTAGCAAGAAGGGACCTAATTATTTCAGGGCTCAGCCCGAGGTTTGACTCTAACGGTCAGCATGCGAAATCACAAACTACACAACAGGAAAGCCAAAAAGACTAAACTCTCTTCCTACATGTATTTGAGCTCAGAGAACATTGACTCGGGTTATGAGCGTTGTCACTGTTAACACCTATTCAGGTAACTAAATAGAAAGCCTTGAACATCATGCAGAGAGCCTCTATTTCATACTATGGGTGACAGATTTTAAGACAATGAGCACATGTTAAAATCAGATGTTTCTTAGACACATTACTTGTTCACTTAGCCATGTGGAGGATGGGTTGAGGTGATAGGAACTGGGCCACAAGATCAGAGACAAAAGTACAGTCAGGACTCTTTCAGTCTTGACAGAAATCTGGCTCAACTAGTGTAAGTAAAATGGGGTATTATTGGCTGCTATAACAAAATGTACAGGGGTGGATCTAGCTTCAGGCTAAATCCAAACTAATAGGATGTCATCAAGGTTTTCTCTTTTTCCTCCACCACCGCTTGACTCTGCTGCTCTCCTTAGCTTCTTCTTTCTTTAAAAAAAATTTAATTATTTGGCTGTGCCCGGTCTTCTTTGCAGCATGCAGGATCTTTAGTTGCAGCATGTGGGATCTAGTCCCCTGACCGGGGATCAAAACCAGGCCCCCTGCAATAGGAGCATGAAGGCACTGGACTACCAGGGAAGTCCTCTATCCTTAGCTTCTGATGCAAGCTCTCTCTCCACATAGTATACAAGAGGGATGCCAGGCTCTCATTTTCTCAGCTGAGAAAGTTCAGTATCTGTATATCAATTCCAGGGAAGCTTCTGACTGGTGCTGCTGGGGTCATATGCACATTAGTGCACATAGAGGGTGGCAGAATGGGTATTTCTTTGGGTTTGTCTGCCTAGGTCACTTTGGTGATAGAGGAAGCTGACAGCAAGTCTTACAGCCTTGGCAGAACCACCTAGAGTTGGCGGAAGAAATCCCCAAAGAAGCCAGAAGAATGGTAACATGTATTGAGTATACAAAGGCCATAGCTATTAATACCACTAACCAAAAGAGCAGAATCTGATTACAATAGGATACTGGAAATATGAACGAGAGGAGGGACCAAAGAGATTTAGGATGCAGGTAAAGTTGACATCAAGACTGGTTTTTATTGACTTGATCTTCTAGTATATGTGCTGCTGAAGTGAGCACTGACTCGATCTTCTAAAACAAAATAGACTTCCATCTTTGGCAGCTACCTGGAGATTCTGCCACTGGGAGGAGTTTCCAGATTTTGGTAGCCAGAGAAAGCTAAATAAATATGGAGAGATAAATATATGTGTTCGTTGCTCAGTCATGTCCAACTCTTTGCGATCCCATGGACTCTAGCCCACCAGGTTCCTCTCTCCGTAGAATTCTCTAGGCAAGAATACTGGAGTGGGTAGCCATTCCCTTCTTCAGGAGATCTTCCCAACCCAGGGATCAAACCTAGGTCTCCTGCATTGCAGGCAGATTCTTTACTATATGAGCCACCAGGAAATATATAGATTAGAATATATAGACAGAGATATAACTAAATATAAAGATATTTATTTGGTTATGATACTTTTTTGGTTCCTCAAAAGAATTTGAAACAACTTACAGGAATCGGATCCCCCGGAGAAGGGAACAGCTACCCACTCCAGTATTCTGGCTTGGAGAATTCCATGGACTTCACAACCCATGGGGTTGCAAAGAGTTGGACATGACTGAGTAACTTTCACTTCACAGGGGTAATAAAGTAACTTAAGAGTTATACCATCCCAAGTTCTTAACTAATCCGTCATAGGAGGGCTTCAGAACTTGGAAAGTAAAGTTTTGTTGTTCAGTTGCTAAGTCAAGTTCAACTCTTTGCAGCTCCATGGACTGTAGGACACAGGCTCCTCTGTCCTCCACTATCTCTCAGAGTTTGCTCAGATTCATGCCCACTGAGTTGATGATGCTATCCAACCGCCTCATCCTCTGCCACCCCCTTCTTCTTTTGCCTTCAATCTTTCCCAGCATCAGGGTTTTTCCAATGAGTTGGCTCTTTGTATCAGGTGGCCAAAGTATTGACGCTTCAGCAAGAGTCCTTCCAATGAATATTCAGGGTTGATTTCCTTTTAGGTTGATTGGTTTTATTTCCTTGCTGTCCAAGGGACTCTCAAGAGTCTTCTCCAGCACCAGTTTGAAAGCATCCATTTTTGAACAGTCAGCCTCTCACATCCGCACATGACGACTGGGAAAAACCATAGCTTTGACTATACGGACCATTTGACTAAATGGTAAAGCTATTGTTTTCCTAAAGACCTGGAACCTCCACTTGCAGTGTCCTGAGATTGGTCCATGTTTTGGATGGTTTGCATGACCAGCCTGGAAAGTGAAGCCAAAGGAATTCCCAATGAAAACGCTTTCATCTTGAGCCAAGAAGCCTGAGTAACTTTGCGTTTGGAATGACCATAAGTACTTGTCTTAGAAATCTGAAATGGCCCTAAGATTTGGCTTTCATTTTCTTGTGTGATGTAAGAGCAATGCTGCTTGTCCAATTAACTGGTGGTAGAGGAAAATTCATGCAAGCACCTGAAATGAAAGTAATTTGTATGAGAACTTCCTGCTTTCTTTGAACTTCAAAATTCTGAGGATGCGTGAGTATATTCGGCCCCAACTTGTACATATAGAGGCTCTTAAGCTTTGAAATCAAAACAACTTCGATGCTTTAAAGAGCAGTTAACTGCCTCAGGTAAAAACAACTTTTGGATGATTTTATAGTCCAGAATTCTTGACAATGAGTATAATTTGGGAAGTGATACACATATGTGTACTTTTGCAAAGAGGAAGTAGGCACTGAGACTTTTTAGTTCTGTGAGTTGAGGAGGGCATTGTTGGTATGATATTGGCACACCAGTTATGCAAATCAGGGGACTGGGCTAATTATAATGGAAACAAGAGATAAGAGAATAAGACTTGAAAGTGGTGCTGGGGCTGGTGCACTGGGATGATCCTGAGGGATGGGATGGGGAGGGAGGTGGGAGGGGCTTCCGGATGGGGAACACATGTACACTCGTGGCGGATTCATCTCAATGTATGGCAAAACCACTACAATATTGTAAAGTAATTAGCCTCCAATTAAAATAAATAAATTTATTAAAAAAAAAAGAAACGGGCACATGAACATCAAATTTCAAGTGTGGTCAAAAGGGGAATAATTTCAAACTATTATGTTTTATTTTTTACTATTGGTTTGACCCCTTCCTTTTAAAGCCTGTTAATTTGTATTTCCTGAGTGATTTACAAATACAACCTTGCCTAACGTTTGTGAGGGAAGAAGCCCTCAGATCAGCTTGGAAAGCAGAGGAAATGCAGATGAGGTTTTTAGCTGTTTATACGTATTGCCTACAGAACTCAGAAAAACCTTAGCAGTTCAGTTCCTTCAAGGCTGCCTCTGCTAACCTGCCAAGCCCCTTCGAGGCCTCAGAACTCCTACAGGTGGGCCTGGCTCTGAGCGTCACCGAGTCCCACTGGAGACTGAAGAATGTCCTCGAGAGACACTGCGGGTCCCCTGAAAGGCACACCAGGTAGTTGTCTGACTCTGACTCACAGAGGAAACACCCCCCGGAGACTGCAGGGCCAGCGTGTTCCAGCACCACAGTTCCGTCGTGGGAAGGCCTGCAACAGAGGGGTGGGGTCTGCAGACGCTGCCTTGTCCCCTGGGCCGCTCACGGAGGCGTTTCCACCGTCTGTCCTCACGTTCGCCTCTCCTGCTCTGGGCCCCGGCCCTGGAAGTGAAAGCTGCTGTGTCTCTGAAGACCCAGCACCCCCCGCTTGCAGTGTGGTGAGACTGTTTGGGAACTCCGCAAAGACTCATGTTCTGTTTTCCTTCCACTCTTAGTTTAGCCAGAACTGCAGGGAGTCGGATTTATTTCTCCCATATGAAATATCCCCACACGGAATTATTCTTCCTGAGGCGTTTATTACTTCCCTTAAAAAAGTACTTAGCCTGACAGAGTTGCCTGGCGCCTCGCTCTCAATCTGATTTGCATCTGAGGCAATGGCTCATCTGAAAATCAGCCTTCTCAAGCAGCAGGGACAAGAGTCCTTCACGTTACTGGAAAGAGGAAATGGACGCTTTGTGATAAACAGTCAAGTCCTCTCTCTCTGTTGCCTGTGAGAGTCCACACCTTGAACTTTCACATCTGAATTGCTACCGAAGTGAACCCACAGCTGTCTTTCAAATGTCATTTCTAATACGTGGGGGATGCTCTGTGACCTAAAAAGCCCCCTCACAAGGTGACTGTAATTTCTACTGAGAACTAACAGACATCTGGAAGGAAGTAACTTTATGAGGCAGAAAATTAAAGAACTCACTTGCAGCCTTGTCTATGCTTTACCAGAATCAGGATACATGCCACTATTTTCTGCAAAGCCAGAAAGAAAATAAGATATTGATTGAATATAAAAGAAAAAAGACTCAGGTAGTAAATAAACACTGAGAAAGTTTGAATGCCTAGTCTGGTGGGTGAAAATAAAATCTGTTTTACGTTAGTGCTGCTTTTCTAACTTGTGCTCTCAATCAGTGTGCTGAGAAGTGGACTCAGTAGTTTTAAAAACAAGGGCCACGTTACGAACATCGGCAGAGCATTGTTCTCAAACAGAGGGATGTTCAGAGAGAAGGATGCCATGGCAAAGCGTTACTTAAACTAATTAATTAGTCCTGGTAAGTCATTTCCTACCAAAGCTACACAGTGAAAGGACTGTTTCTGAGGAGTGAGACTTTTCATTCTGAGCAGCTAGGGGGTTGCAAAGAGTCGGACATGACTGAGCAACTAAGCGGAGGGAGAGACCATTAGTTCATAAATTATTAAATATAATACTAATTTATACCAACAACTGACTATAAGCCTCAATTAAAATATCCTGGAAAACTCATTACCCATCAACCTATCTCATAATGAATATGTCATATCCTAGTTAGAAACAAATAAATGAACGTCAGTGGAAAAGGTAATTGCATTTCTAAGCATCAGGATTCAACTGGGGTGGTAATGGTTGAAGCGTGGTGCTGAGGATTGCAGACACCCTTGGCTTTTCCAGAGGATGCCAAAGTAGTCTCCTGTAGTCACTTGATAAACATTTGTGTTTCTGACATCATAATAAAATCCAGCTTCTTTTTTCAGGCATGAACTGATTGTTTGCTCATGATGAATCTTGTTTTGACCTGATCTGGTTTCTGCCCTGGTGGCTAAAGGAAAATATAGACTGGGAGACAGGATTTAGGCTAAACTGAAGAGGTCCATGAACTGAAAAAGGGTGAGTCACTGACCTAGAAGAGATTTTCTAGAGGGAAGAAGCAGAGCCTCTAGCAGTGTGGCGTGGTGACTAAGAAAATGAAATTTGTCTTCAGAGACCTGGTTTGTGTTCCAGATCTTTCGTAAAGGACTTGCATCAGCTATGGTCGTGCTGGTTGCAGTGACAAAGAGATTTAACACAGTATATTGGCTTGAACATAGTCAGAGTTTGTTTCTTATTTCTGCAACCATCTAAGCAAACCCTGCTCTACAGCAGGCAGCTCTTCTCGTTCAGTGGACTCAGGAGCCCCAACACCTTCATATGGTGGCTCTGCCTTCCTCTAGGACCTTGGGATTGTGGCTGGTGCAAGGAGAGGGAAAGCATGGATGGGAAGTCCCTTCTTAAAGCCTTGCTTGGAATTAAGACACATCATTCTTACTTCACTCCACTGGTGAAAATCAGGCATCGGTCACAGCTAAATGCAAAGGGATGGTGGGTCTGAAACCAGTCTCTGTCTGTTTAGCTGCTTCCTAGGAACAACTCTGTTCAGTTCAGTTCAGTTCAGTTGCTCAGTCGTGTCCAACTCTTTGAGACCCGATGAATTGCAGCACGCCAGGCCTCCCTGTCCATCACCAACTCCTGGAGTCCACCCAGATTCATGTCTGTTGAGTCGGTGATGCCATCCAACTATCTCATCCTCTGTCGTCCCCTTCTCCTCCTGCCCTCAATCTTTCCCAGCATCAAGATCTTTTCCAATGAGTCAGCTCTTAAGTGGCCAAAGTATTGGAGTTTCAGCTTCAGCATCAGTCCTTCCAATGAACACCCAGGACTGATCTCGTTTAGGATGGACTGGTTGGATCTCCTTGCAGTCCAAGGGACTCTCAAGAGTCTTCTCCAACACCATAGTTCAATCTGTAATTCTCTGTAGGAACATGGTGGAGAGGGATGAATTTCAGCAGATGAATTACCTGCCAGAGAGCTGTCTGTCAGAGACAGCAGAGATGACATCCTGTGGAAGGAAATTCTTTGGGATCACAGATCCAAAACTTGAAAAGGGAGGGACTTAAGGAAGGGTCAACCGGATAGGGGGTTTCAAGCTTGAAAGCAGTGAGATTAAACCTGAGTGAAAGTCAGGCCAAGGGTCTCCTCCCGCAGCTAAGGTGAGGGGTGTTAGGCATCAGGAAGAGTAGGGTCACACCCGTTAGTGAAAGCGTTAAAAGGCAGGTCCTAATGGTCAGCATTTCCCTTCAAGAGAGATTCTGCCTGCTTCTGTGCTGAGGGCTATCGTTACAAAGATGGCTGAGGTTTGCCTCTACCCTCAAAGAGGAAACAGAGAGAAATCTGTATTCAGGAAGCAGTTGATAATCCTTGGAGCCTAAGTGTGGGTATGTGTGTGTGTGTATGTGTAATAGACAGAAACAGTTGCATCAAGGAAGTGACACCTACATTCTACAAATGAATTGGTGTTAGTCAGATAAGGGGTGGGGGGTGGCCCAATTTTGTTTTAAGAAATTGAACTTCTCTACGATAGACTCACCTGGCCTTCCCCACCTTAATTAGCTCTCTGTGCTCTAAAGTGGGCTTCCCAGGTGGTGAAGAACCTGCCTCCCAAAGCAGGACATGTAGAGATCCCTGGGTCAGGAAGATCCCCTGGAGGAGGGCATGGTGACCCACTCCAGTATTCTGGCCTGGAAAACTCTATGGATGGAGGAGCCTGGCAGGCTACCGTCCACGGGGTCGCAAGAGCCAGGCATGATTGAATGAGCACACAGCACACAGTATGAAGTATTGAAACAAAACACCAAGTAATAGTTAAAGAAAAAAGGAGGTAATCACAGAATGAAGGCACAGGAGATATAACTACAATCATGTTTATTGCATCACTGTTTTTAGTGGTGGAGATCTGGAAAGATCCTTAATGCCCATCATTAAAGGGAATGACTAGTAAAGTATATTCCATCACACTGGGCATTACCATACAGCTTTTAAAAATAGCTTAGGTCTGTATGTACTGATTTGGATGGGTGTCCAAGGATAACGGAGGTTGCAAAGCACTGAGCTGTATGTGACCCCACCTTTGTATAACAAATCAAAACAAAGCCAAAATGTGTGCATCCATTTGTACAAGTGCTGAGAAAGGTGTGTAAGAGTACATTTGGAGTTGTAACATCAATATTTGGAGGAGGGAGGAGGTGCTGGAAGATTGAAGTGAATTTCTTCTTGAAGCATCTGTTTTATAAATGAATGATTAATAAACAAGAAAAAGAAAAAGCCTACAAGGATGTGTTAAATCTCAAAACTAGTAAAATACAGAAGGCCTCCTACACCCAAATTATGATCATTTACTTCTCCTTTCAACAATTATTGGGTATCTACTGGGTGCCAGGGGCTTCCCAGGTGGCTCAGTGATAAAGAATCTTCCTGCCAATGCAGGAGGCCCAGGAGGTACAGATTTGATCCCTGGGTTGGGAAGATCCCCTGGAGGAGGAAATGGCAACCCACTCCAGTATTCTTGCCTGGAGAATCCCACAGACAGAGGCACCTCACGGGCTGCAGTCCAAGGGGTCGCAATGAGTCAGACATGACTGAGTGACAAAGTGCTCACTCACTGGGTACCAGTTATTTTATGGCGACCGTTTTATTCAGTCTTTAGAATAAACCCAAGAGATCCTATGTGCAGGAGGTAAACTAAGATAACATAGAGCTTTACTGACTTGCCTAAGGTCTAATCACTGGGAAGACAGTGGAGTCAGCCTTGTGCCCATTCCCTCTGGCCCCAGAATCCATGCATTCTCACTTACACCTCTTTCTCTTAAAATTGGCAGGAGAGGCAGCCCAATTTTTAGGTCAGGAATTCTAGCATCTGCCTAAGCCAGGTAAACTAGTAAGGGTCCTAGCTAATGCATGGAGGGGTAACCTAGAGCAGATAAGAGTCCTTTCGGGAATAATCCCAATCCTTGCTGAAAAAGCAAAAGGACTGGAAAGACTCAATTTTGAAAGAATCCTCTTGGAGGTGAGTCACTTGGTGACGTCCCTACCAGGGGTAGGGAGGTGTGACAGGGACACAGGCACAATTTCCTTGGAGGGTCTTCAGGTCGTGGGTGAAACTGCTCAACTTTCAGCTGGCTTTGCCCCCAGAAGTGTTTTGCAGGGCCCCTGTGGGTGTAATCTCACTTCCTTCTTTTTTTTAAAACTTACTTGTTTATTTAGCTGTGCCAGGTTCTAGTTCTCCGAGCAGGGATTGAACCTGGGCCCCCAGCATTGTGAGCACAGAGTTTAAGCCACTGGACCAGCAGGCAAGTCCCTCTTCCTTCTTGAGTAAGGGGATCTTCAGTTCTAATTATGGGCTTCAAACAACTGAAGGGTTTCAAGGCCATGAATTTCTTCAGAACATATTTCAAACCAGAGAGACTGCATTGCTTAAGACAAAGAACGCTCACTTCTAAATTTTTATTGGAAAGGGCAATTCTGACAAGGATTTTAAAAAAATGAAGATCGTCTTTCTCGGTGGGCTGTTTTAGTGTCAGGATTTCAGGTTGCCGATGTCACTGTAGAAGGCTTTGGTCACTGCACTTGGGTTCAGGCATTTTTGTGGTACTCATCCTTGGCTTTCCCCCAGGGTTCCAAATTAATACGAATATACTTTAATCGATATTAAAAATGATTTAAGAAAAGCTAAAAAAGAAGGAAGTTCAAGACCATGATTCTTAACATTAGTGTCACAAAGGGAACTTGAATAAATCCTGATGCCCACGCCACATCCTGGGCCAATTAAATCAGTGTCTGTGGAGGTGGGATGCAGGGGCCCATGGTTTCTGAAGTTCCCCAAGTGACTCCACTGTGCTGCTGAAGATGAGAACCACTGGCTTAGTGACTAATATCCTCACCCAGCTGGAGCAGCAAAGCTCCAGCATCTAGGCCTGGAGTTTCAGGGCTGGGGTCAGCTCAGGGGAGCAGACAGCCAGTGCAGGGCTTTGGGGCTCATTAGAGATCTTGGCGAAGGGAGGACTTGGGGCTCCACCTGCCAGCCCCGTGGTGAGCACCCTGCTCCACTCAACAGTCAACTCTCAAAAACCAAATATAATTCAGTGCAGTTCAGTCACTCAGTAATGTCCGATTCTTTGCAACCCCATGAATCGCAGCACGCCAGGCCTCCCTGTCCATCACCAATTCCCGGAGTTTACTCAAACTCATGTCCATTGAGTTGGTGATGCCATCCAGCCATCTCATTCTCTGTCATCCCTTTCTCCCCCTGCCCCCAATCTTTCCCAGCATCAGGGTCTTTTCCAATGAGTCACTCTTCGCATGAGGTGGCCAAAGTATTGGAGTTTCAGCTTCAGCATCAGTCCTTCCAATGAACACCCAGGACTGATCTCCTTTAGGATGGGCTGGTTAGATCTCCTTGCAGTCCAAGGGACTTTCAAGAGTCTTCTCCAACACCACAGTTCAAAATTATGGGTTGCATTATTTTTTTATTCCAAATGAAAATAATCTGATTGAGGCCTACAAAGAAATGATGAGTGTTTCAATGTAAGACGGCCTATTTTAAAAAATAAAAAGGTTCTGAAACCTGGTAATTCTGAATTACTTGATACTTATCTTTAATACTTGATACTTATTTTTAAAAAAGGAAAATGGAAACAGTGGATTAACCTTCTATCTTTGGATTATATGACGGACCTTATAGTGAAAACAGGTGGTCTGTGAGTGGTTCTGGAATGCTGACTGCTCATCTCTGCTTTAGTTTATGGTTCTCTAATACCTACATGGGCATTCACTGATGACATTGATTCCCTGAAGTGTGTTAGTCGCTTAGCTGTGTCTGACTGTTTGTGACCCTACGGACTGCAGCCCACCAGGCTCCTCTGTCCATAAAATTCTCCAGGCAAGAATATTGGAGCGGGTAGCCATCTCCTCCTCCAGGGGATCTTCCCAACCCAGGGATCGAACCTGGGTCTCCTGCATTGCGGGCAGATTCTTTACTGTCAGAGCCACTGAAACTTTCTACCTCCTGAGGAACTCTCTGTAATTGCATCAGACTTGGCATTTTTCTTCACGTGACCAAAAGAAGTGATCGAAATGTGAAAAATGGCACCAATTAGCCTTGGGAAAAGTGTAAATGCAGGTGTCATTTGCTCATATGGCAAATGCGGTTTGGATGCAGTCACTGGCTCTGCCAAGTCCAGCAGCTATTAAATCGTGTGTATGTGTTAGCTGCTTCAGTAGTGTCTGGGTCTTTGCGACCCCATGAAATACAGCCCAAGAGACTCCTCTGTCCATGGGATTCTCCAGGCAAGAACTGGAGTGGGTTGCCATTTCCTGCTCCAGGGGATCTTCCTGACCCAGAGATCACACCCACATCTCTTACATCTCCTGTACTGGCAGGCAGGTTCTTTACCGTTGAGCCACAAGTGTTGAAATTACAACTGATAACTTTAAGCAGAAACAAACGTGCTGGTGCTGATGTTGTTGATATTGCCTTCTTTGGACCACACACACACACTCACACACAGGCTCCCAACACTCCACAATCTTCCTGGCAATTCCCTGCATTGCCTGTTCTCTGGAGCTCTTTGTTTTTCACCGAGAAACGCTTCCCTGTGGGGGATTTCAGCTGAGGAAGAGTGAAGACAGACATATATAGCCAGCGTAGGGCTTGCTAGTGAGCAAAAAGACATATCCTATGAAACAAAGTTTTAATCTTTATTTTACATATTTATACATAAAACTTTTAAGGAACCCTCTGAATCCAACAGAATGTTAATAGCACATCTAAAAATGAACTTCAGGTAGTCAACATTCACAAAATGTTGAAAACTGATTAAAATATACATATAACAGAGAGCTACAACTTCACTATGAGGCAGGCATGTATTTATTTGACTTGGATAGCACCATCATTTACAGTTCTTCTTTAAAACTACAGTGAAGAATGACAGCAGTCAATGGTAAAATACTGCTCCAACTCATAATCTCTAAACAAATAAAAATAAAGTTAAAACTACCCTCTTTGATTAACCATGACTTGTGGTGGTGTAAGTACTATACATTTTTTTGTAATAATATTTTATTAAAATGCCTGATATTGAGTGGCACAGTAAAAAAATTAAAATAAATTAAGAAGCAAAGGCCAATCACTGGACGTTAAGCTTCAGACATTATCAATGACTAACACTGATATTTGTTTGTTTCTGTGCCACCTTTAGCAACAGCATTTTTACAACCACAGAAGCAAAAGAAAGTCTAGCTTGTCCTCTGGTTGGATGGCTTCTTTTCACTTTGCAGGCATTTTCTCGGCCAGGTGCTTCTGTTGACTCTCGGCATGTCTGTGGAATGAATAACACAATTATTTAGCTCTGAGGAGGAAGAGCCAAACTACTTTTCCATTGGCAGCTAAAACATCCTCCATGGTTAAATCATGGGAATCAAGAAACAGTACTTAATTCAAAAAAAAAAAGAGAAAAAAGAAAAAGAAAACAGTACTTAATTGAAATGATGGTGCCTTCTTTTGATTTTTTTCCCATGGCCAAGCTCCCTGGCATGCGGGATCTGACCAGGAATTGAACCCGGGCCCCCCCTGGATTGGGAGCATGGTCTTAACCACTGGACCACCAGGGAACTCCCAAACTATGGATGGTGATGGATCTTAGTTGTCCAACCAGGGACTGAAGCTGTGTCCTCAACAGTGAAAGGGTGGAGTCCTAACCACTACACTGCCAGGGAATTCCCTTCAATTTTTATATTCTATGTATGATTCCTTTTATCTAGTAAGTCACTGGATTAGCCTGAGACGTGTAGATGCCATTTTTCTTTGAGAAGAAAAGTGTTATGTTTAAAAATGAAAAGGGAAAAAAATGAACTAGGATAATTTATTTAGCAAATGTTTAATATGGCCTTCTCTGAGACAGGCACACTGCTTCTGGTGATGGGGATTTGGTGGCGAGCAGACAATGAACTCTTTGTTCTCCTGGGGCATATATTTCAATGGAAAGAGACAAGAAAGGAACAGACAGCAAACAAGCAGACAGCAGACAGAAAATAAGCGCTAAGCAAAAAAGTCAGAACAAGCTATTGTGACAGAAAGTTAACTGCATGACTACTTTATCTAAATATGCATAAAGATGCAAATTTAAGTATTAACAAGGCTCCTGTTAATAATACAATAATCCAATATCATTCTTACAAAGGGTAGTAATGTCTTTAGAACAAGTGATAGGCTTTGGTGGATGCAAAGATTTCCCATATTTGATACTCTTCCTCCCCTCAATTAGTCCTAAGGGCATGACTGAGTCAGTGAGGGTGGGGACGGGGCTGGGTAATCCTTCCTACTCATCAAGTCCCATCATGGCCTGTGAGCCCAAAGGCGGGCCAACCCAGCAGCTGACAGTGGAGACGGAGAGAGGGGAATGGCCAAGCTGCTGATGTCACTCAAATAAGCACTAATCAAACATCTTCTGGGAGAGTGGTAGGGTCTGAAGGCTGCCAGAAACAAACGTTTTGAAGGAGGATCTTAGAAAATTATAAATTGGGCAAGAGAAAAGTTATCTAATGCTGTGGTTTCCAGCTGTGATCTAAGGTTCGGGGGCAATTTCTGTGCGCTGCCTTGACTTGGGTGTAGTTGATGACATCAAGAGTAACTCACTGGCATTAATGATGCAGAATGTCTCACATCTATGGCACAGAGAAGACAAACCACAAATATGTTCAGAAAAGGGACAGCAGTGTCTTTGCCACATGCAGCAGCCCACAGATAATATTCTGATATCCACTGAACCCTAAAGGGGCTCAGGGAAAAAAGATAACAATAGCACTGCATCCCCAAGGAAAATCATGCCGTTGAGCAGATCATCTTTTAACGTGTGTGGAAGAATCTTGCTTATTTTCATAAAGTAGCTCATGGGCCTCACTTGAACAAATTCAGCTCAAGAAATATTTTGATACCCAGTGGCTAAGATTCCATGTAGCTAATTAAATTATGGTTCTTATAGCAGCTTTAAATAGGTATCTCTCTGTGTGTGAGTGTGTGTGCAAACCTACAACATGAGGTTTTCTGAGAGACAAGGACAGAACAGATAGGCAATAGCTTCAGAAAACACTGAAAGTTGGGTGTTATTTTTGAAACACACACACAAGGGTGAATTTCATTAAAATTTTAAACAAATGAGGGAAAGAGTTTCAGTTTATGAAACTAAAAGATTCTCAACAACTATATATGAAAGCCTTTAGTAGAATTATTTTCACTCATGCCCCACAAGAAGGCCTTTATATCAACAATCACTTTTGAGGGCTTCCTATGTGCTTGGCAGCCCCCGTCAGAGGCTCTGAGGACTCTGAAATGAATGAAAGTAAGCACTGTGTCTGAAGCTGAAGATTTAATACTTAGGCTGGGAGAGACAGCAAACAAATATAACACAATATGATCAGGCCCCACTTGGGAGGAGTGCCGTGCCGCCAGAAGCTCAAAGAGGGTCCTAGGTCCATCTTGGGGGTTCAGGGAGCGCTACTCCTAAGACATATCTAAACCTGTGGTTTTCAAATTAGGCCGTGTATTGGACTCATCAGGAAAGCTTTAAAAAACTTCTAATGCACAGAAGTCCCTGTCTCACAGAACAGTTAAATCAGAACCTCTGGGAGTGAGACCCAGGTATCAATATTTTAAAAGCTCCCCAGGTGATTCTAATGTGCAACTGAAACTGGGAACCATGGACCTGAACCGACGCCTGGATGGTAGGAGCTGGACAGGTAAAGCGAGCCGGCAAGGAGGGCTCCCTGGTAGCCGTGCTCGCAGTCTCTGGGATCCGGCTGCCACATTCTGGCACTCTGCTACATTCTGGTCACCTTTGGGGAAGTTGAAGTATATTTAGATTCCCCCCCCCGCCCCGCAATGAGCAAGATTATATTTTTGCAGCCAGAAATGGACATAGAAACTACTCCCCACCTGCTCTTGTTTCAAGGGTTCCTCCAACACCTTTAAATAAGTGACTCCTCTCCTCTAAACCCCATGGTTCCGCCCGCCCCGTCTCCCACGACCATACCATCTGCAGCATAAACACAGTACACTGCAGACCTAAGTCACAGCTGAACACTCGGAGGAAAGGGAGGGCCTCTGCATGTCTTCTCTGCACCAAGTGACAGCATTGCTCTGAGGGACAGAGAAACTGTCCTCTTACCACTGGCAAGCCACAGAGTTGATGAAGCGTTTGCATCTTTTTCAGGAGATGCATGTCCTAGTATAGTGCACTACTGATTTCCCATAACCTTTTTTTAAAAAAATGATTTTATTTATATATCAGCTGTGCTGGGTCTTTGTTACCGCGTGGGCTTTTCTCTAGCTGTGGGGAGCAGGGGTTACTCTCTAGTTGCCTTGTGCGGGCTTCTCATCGTGGTGGGTTCTCTTATTGCGGAGCGCAGGCTCTAGGGCACTGGTCTGCAGCAATTGCGGCTCAAGGGCTTAGCTGCCCCGAGGCTCCTGGACCAGGGATTGAACTCCTGTCTCCTGAATTGGCAGGTGGATTTCTTTACCAGTGGGCCACAAGGGAAGGCCCTGATCCCATAATCTTAACCCCTATACGCAAAGTTCTTAGCCTAACAAAGGGAGGTGTCTTACAATTGTTGGTGCTGTGCCTGAATATATCTGTAGGGGGCAGTAACAATATTTGAATGGTACCATGTTTCAGATGTAGGCAAACATGCTAAGAAGGTATGAGAAGACCTTCTGGTTTTTTATTTGTTTTTGTTTTTGTTAGGAGCAATGGCAATAACATCCAAAGCATACAAAACAGAGTGCTGCCCACAGGTCTTTAAAAACAAACTTAAACATAGTTCTGCAGCCTTTATTTTGCTACCTGAGCTATTTTTATAACATTGCATTTGTGAAAATATTTAACCCAGTGTCTCACACAGAGAACAGGTCCCTTTGGTGAGTGCTGGGAGCATTGTCACTACATATGTTGTCAAGCTTCCCTTGGATGGTTCTTGATCACATGGTTAATTCCTTATGTTATTGTGACAAGCAGTTTTCTTTCTCTCTTCGGGAGCCTCTACTCTCTGAATATCATCTCCAGGGATTAATAGTAATTATTGCCTTGTGGCTTAAAAGACTTCCTATAAACTGACTCAGAAAAGGTGTCATAAGACCGTAGGAATGCTCACAGCTTTTCCATGCACTTCACATACTTATTATGAGAGGCTTTTCCACAAAGAAAATGACACAGAAATGCAAGATCTTGACAAGCATTAGTCTAGTTTCCCTATTGCCCAGGGAAGGAGGCATTCTTCACTTCTTTACAGAGAGGGGGCCTGGAGCCAGGCCCAGCTAGAAACCCAAGTCTTGGGAGTCTCCCCATGGTGAGAGCAATCTGGTGGCATGGTGCTGTGGAAAGATGCCAGGGTCCTTGCCTTCTGGGCATGGCAGATGGCATCAGGAGTTGGGTCAGATAACAGCAAGCGCCACTTGGGGACACCCACCATGTGCTGGGAGCATGCCCGCATGGAAGGGTTTAGGGACAGCTCCCCAGGGGATGGTCCTTCAGGATAAAGTTCTTAGGCCGGAACTGCTGACCAGATTGAGGTGGGGGTGTTCCAATGCACTGACAACCCATCATGAGGGAAGGATGGTTGTGCAGAAGCAGAGCATTTGGTTGGGAGAACTTTCGGCTACCTGCATGCATGCTCAGTCACTCAGTTGTGTCCGACTCTTTGAGATCCCGTGGACTGCTTCCCTCCATCTAAATAGCTGACACCAGCAGAAATTAGGCGAGTCACTCATGAAAGTAAAGGAAGAAATTCTCGACAGCTCCATGTGTGTGTCAATCCCTCAGTCGTGTCCGACTCTTTGAAACCCCATGGACTGTAGCCCGCCAGGCTCCTCTGTCCATGGGATTCTCCAGGCAAGAATACTGGAGTGGGTTGCCATCTCCTTCTCCAGGGGATCTTCCCGACCCAGGGATCGAACCCTCATCTCCCGTGTTGGCAGGCAGGTTCTTTACCCCTAGCGCCACCTCACTCCTGCCTTAATTCTTAAGCTTCCGATGATCCCGGGCTACTTTCCTTCTTTGGGAAGGGTGAGGCCCCACTGACCTGGTCAAGTCCTCGATGTCCACCAGCATGGCGTCCTGTTCCGTGTGCAGCTCATCTCGGATAAGGAGCAGCTGGACCAGCTCTTCGTTCAAGCCTGGGGCAAAGGAAAGAGAGCATTAATAAAGCTGCATCAAAGTCAGGATGTGAAACTATCTATGGACCATGGTGTGTGTACCATATAGACACACACACATATACAAACAGCTAAAAACAGTAGGAAAGTATTTTTGCTGAAATGTTAGGGTTCTCATTAGCTTCTCAGAAGCTCAGGAGAAGTCACCCATTTGAAAGCACTAGTTTGCCTACTTACAGAAGTATTGGAAGAAAAGGAGTATGAAGTAAATCCAATTACATTCACATTAAAGTGGGAAAAGAAGTGGTTAGCTGTTAGGAAAGTAGCCGGTTAGAAGAAGCAGGATTTTATTTTGAAGATATGTGAGTGTAAAAGTCTGGGGCATGTTGAGTTCTCCACTGTTCATCTTCAGGGGGCTCCAGCCCCGCTGAGCACTGGAGGGGCCGCCCCACCTGACAGGCACCACATCAGACACCCAGCTGGAGAGGGAGGGGCACGAGGATGCTCAAAGGTTACCTGGGGCCACGAGGAGGAGCAGCCCGACATGCAGGCTGTTCAAAGAAAGACTGAAATCTAAAGATGTGGGAGAAGGAGATACGAAAGACCTGAAGAAGTCACCCCTGGTCTTTAGACAACAGGTGCTGAGGAAAAGACTCCTTAGGATTTATAGTGGGAATAAAATAGATGGAAACACGGCTAGTCTTCCTGAAATCTGTGCACTGGGTTAATCTGGCTTCTGCCATTGGAAAATATAAACAAGCCGGGGGCTGCTTCATGCTTTTCCCCCCCATACTGACTTAGAACAAAAGCGTCTAGGTCTGAACATGTGGACACGTGGGGAGAGCATTCATTTGGCAAGAGCTCTAAGCCCAGCAACAAAAGAAAGGAAGAGGGTACTCAGCAAGGTCCTCCTTGAAAACGCTGGATTCAGACTTGAAATGATGCATTTGCCTGCCTTTAGTTCAGATTTGTTTCCAATTTTAAAAAGGAGAAAAAAAAATCATACAAAGAAATCTAAAACTTCCTCTACTCCTGAAAAGGACTAGCTGGCAATGCTATTATTTACAAGTCTAAGAAAGATATTCTGATGGTAAGAGATCAGAAAGCCTTTTAAATCCTTGAAAGAAAAATACTCCTAGTAATTTATTCTCAACGAAAATTAAAATGTAGTAGAATTAAAAAAAAAAAAAATCCTATGAATCTATGGTTTGTGACCCCAAGGACTGTAGCCTACCAGGCTCCTCTTTCCATGGGGTTTTCCAGGCAAGAGTACTGGAGTGGGTTGCCATTTCCTGCTCCAGGGGATCTTCCCGACCCAGGGATCGAACCCAGGTCTCCAGCATTGCAGACAGACGCTTTACCATCTGAGCCACCAGGAAAGTCCAAAATGTAGAACTTCAAAAAAAAAAATCCTATGAATCTATAGTTTCCTAATTAAAATGTAAATCCCTTCTTTTGATTTTAAAATAATGAAGGTGGGTTAAGAGGTTAAGACTCTGTGCTTACACTGCTGTGGGTGTGAGTTTGATCCCTCGTTGGGGAACTGAGGTCCCTCATGCTGCCTGGTGTGGTTGCCCTGACTCCGCAAAATATTGAAGGTATTAAATTGCCACTGCACATTTTATTTTCTTCTAGTGAGTTCTTAGGGCAGCTTTCTATACTGGCATAGCGCATGGGAATGTCTTTTCTATATGAAGTTTAAAATTTTTTATTATGGACATTTTCAAAGTGATACAAAAGCAAAGAGACTTGTTTAACGAATCCCCTGGCTTTATGCATCCAATCAGCTTCAAAAATAATCAACTCCTGGCCAATCGTAACTGACGTTTCTCCCCTTCTCCAGTGAGGTCATTTTAAAGTGAATTTCAGACATCCAATTGTTTCATACATAAACGCTTCAGTATGCATCTCTAAAGACAGGGCTCTTTTTTTCTTTTAAATTAACATAACTATAATGACTTTATTGTACCCAAATAAGTCAATATGTCTTTAATAAAACATTTAGTCAATGTTTGAATTTCCCTACTTGGTTCCCAAATACTTTTTTATGGTTGGTTTGCGTTGGGTTGGCATGTCTCTTAAGTGGTTTCAATCTATCAGCCATGGACTTTATGGACTCATATGTTTCAAGGCTGGAGGGCTCGTGAGTTCACCTGGATTCAGCAAGATGCCCCAGTGATTGAGCTCTCTCTGTTACTGGCCCAGCACATGCCCTTCTCTGCACAACCAGTTGAATGAATGCCACTCACTCACCACAACTGCCTGCACACTTCCGATAGAGGTCCTTCTTTATTCTGGGGGTAAAAGGCCCACTCCTTCTCACCCTATAATTTTCACCTATCGGTTCTATACACTTTTGCCACCTGAAGTCCCATAACATAAGGTGAATAGGATCTGATGAGCTAAAATAAATATATATACAAGTAAAGCTGAGCACATAATTGTATACACATAATACACATACAAATATATATAAATATAACAAAAGACCTGGAACTACCAAATTGTATTCTAAAACAGGTGTTGCAACTCAACTATATGCCAGGCACTGTGCTAGAAGCTGGGGATTTCAGATGAATAAAAAGGACCCATGCATCCAACCTGGGCTGGTGATCTGTTTCACCCTAGATAATATACATGTTTCAATGCTGTTCTCTTGAAACATCCCACCCTTGCCTTCTCCCAGAGTCCACAAGTCTGTTCTATACATCTGAGTCTCTTTTTCTGTTTTGCATATAGGGTTATCGTTACCATCTTTCTAAAGTCCATATATATGTGTTAGTATACTGTAATGGTCTTTATCTTTCTGGCTTACTTCGCTCTGTATAATGGGCTCCAGTTTCATCCATCTCATTAGAACTGATTCAAATGAATTCTTTTTAATGGCTGAGTAATATTCCATGGTGTATATGTACCACAGCTTCCTCATCCATTCATCTGCTGTTGGGCATCTGGGTTGCTTCCATGTCCTGGCTATTATAAACAGTGCTGCGATGAACATTGGGGTGCATGTGTCTCTTTTAGATCTGGTTTCCTTGGTGTGTATGCCCAGAAGTGGGATTGCTGGGTCATATGGCAGTTCTATTTCCAGCTTTTTAAGAAATCTCCACACTGTTTTCCATAGTGGCTGTACTAATTTGCATTCCCACCAACAGTGTAAGAGGGTTCCCTTTTCTCCACACCCAGTGCTCGGGCCTGGTGCACTGGGAAGACCCAGAGGGATCGGGTGGAGAGGGAGGTGGGAGGGGGGACTGGGATGGGGAATACATAAAAAAGACCCATAGTCTCTGTGAATCTTGAAAAAGTCTTAAACTTTCTCAACATTTTATAGTGAAAAAACAGAGGAAAAAAGAGAGGGTCGATTCTCTTCCTTTCCTTGCAAGGACACAGGAGGACCCCGAGGAAACGTGATATCCCATGATATTTAACACTTCATATCCCATCTTCCAGAGTATCTTACACTTACTTTCTATCTGGGAGTGGAGATCATTGACTATCACTTGTAGCTGCCCAATAGTCATGTCTCTCAGGTCAGTGGGCTTTAAACTTCTTTTCATCAAGCATTCACTTATATGAGGCATGTGTGGCAGCTGAAGACACAAAAGGAAGAAACAGCGATGAGAACAGAATAGTAAGCACATTGAATACAGGACCCAGTTTTCTCCTAAAAGACCCACCTTCATTCACCCACTTCAGGGTCCTCGTTTAAAAGCTTCCCCTGTCTGCCTTCTCCAATGCAAGGCCCTCCATTCACACACCACACATTCTCACAAGTTATCAGCACCATAAAGGGACATTACTCAAATCAAAAGTTTTTGGACTGGTCTACAACTGACAGTCAATGACTAGATCCACAAATGAATTACCGGGGAGCTCAAGCAGTTATCAGTTACATAGATTAAATTACTAAGATCCACTATTTATTAATTTATAGCATGCTACAACCACTGTGCCAAGTGCTTTGAACACTTTTTCCACTGAATTCTCACAATCATGCTCTGACACAGGTGTTATTATTATCCCCATTTTACAGATGAGAAAACTGAGACTTGCAAAGAGCCCCACAGTAGATCAGTGGCAGGGCTCGTCTTAAGCTCCAAAGGCCACGACCTTTATCCACTCTATCACACTGTCTTCATTGAAAGGTAGGAACAAAGAGTTAAAGCAATAGTGAGTTTGCCACAGCAATGGGTTCTTAAACTGAGACCGCTTTAAAGGAAGGAAAATATTCTCACAAGAGCTAAGACTGCCCTGAAGACACAGAGTAGATATGAATGGGGAGCAAAGTTTATGTTTGTGCAATCTGTAGCTTATGCATCCTTCTGTGATACAGTAGGAAGGAAAAAGAAACAGACTTAAATATTTCTCAATGACGTTTTACATAGTGCCTTCTAGAAACCCAAGTTTGCATAACTCTGGGAAAGGACTGAGACAGCCTCAACCATGTGCAGCCACCACTCGCCAGCCAACCACCACACGCCAGCCCCCAGTCAGCTGCATTTCAGCGCTCGCGGCTTACGAGATCAGCGACGGGAGACTTTTTCCTGTTCTGTTTTTCCACTTCCACTTGCATTTTGGCCATTGGTTTGGCCATGGCAAGGGCCATTTTGGCTTCGGCCTGCAGTTTCTTTTGCCTTGTGAGGAAATCCATGTCATCCAGGGATTCGGATTCCTCTTCAGTAGTGTCTCTGTCTGAGTAGGAAGAACTCTGTTTGCTCTGCCAAGGGGAAAAAAAGCAGCATCTGAGCTTTGTGCGCCGGCTCCCACCTTTGGAGATGGACTAATGCCTTCCCTGAGCCCTCTCTCAGAGCGGCCGAGTCCCCTCCATCAACACAACCCAACTCTTGACTTGATCTGTACCAATCGCAAATAACTTTTATTGAATGATTATTTATTTACCATTAGCATTTAATAAGTCAGGGCATTCCCCTGGAGGAGGGCATGGCAACCCACTCTAGGTATTCTTGCCTGGAGAATCCCATGGACAGAGGAGCCTGGGAGGCTATAGCCCAGGGGGTCAGAAAGAGTCGGACGTGACTGAAGCAATTTAGCACACAGCATTTAATGGAAGCAATGTGCTAGCATTGTTCTAAGTTCTTGGCATATTATTTTTTGCATTTATTTATTTGCTGCTTTATATTTAATAATTGTATTTCAATAGAATTCTCTTTTAACTTTTTAATTAATTTTTATTGGCACATATTTCCTTTACAATGTTATGTTAGTTTTTGCCATCGAGCAAAGTGAATCAGTTATATGTGTGTGTGTATATATACACACACACACACACACATACTTTTCTTTTTTAGTAAGTAGCATTTTCAAAGGTAGTTTATCTCCTCAGTCTCAATAAAAGGCTGATTTTAGCATAAAAAGTAACATAATTAATAATAGGGAGAATATATATTTATAACAAACTTGAGACTTTTCTTTGATTCTTACTCTCAAAACTTGCTTGAAGTGAACAGACTACAGCAAAATATTTCACCCAGAGCCAAGGTGGTATGTTGCTCCCTGAGTGGACAGGATCTCAGCTATCCAAAGAAGTTCTCATGTGGCACTGTGCTCAACAACTAACACAGTTTCCTGTTAGTTGGTCTTCAATGAGAAAGGTGCTGGATAGACCTCCCAGAGAGGAAAGAAATTCAGGAACAAGTACTCAGGATCATCAAGCCATCTTTTATATATGTGTTGCAAGGAAAACTGTTGTTTAGTTGCTAAGTCGAGTCCCACTTGTTGTGACACCATGAGCTGCAGCCCACCAGTCTTCTCCATCCATGGGCAAGAATACTGGAGTGGGTTGCCATTTCCTTCTCCAGGGGATCTTCCCGACCCAGACATCTGACCTTTGTCTCCAGCTTGGCAAGCGGACTCTTTACCACTGAGCCACCAGGGAAACCCCGCAAGGAAAAGTAAGCAAAGCTTAACCCACATTATCTTGCTAGTTTCTCTGAGCGGTATCTTTTCAGGGCTAGCCCTCCCACCCCCTGCCAGGACCCCATGCCCTGTCTTTTAAAATGTGTCCACTGCTAGTCTATGCTCATATTTCTAAGACCAATGGGGAAGGAATGGTATATAGAACATTTTCTATTTTTTTATTTACTGCATGCAATTCTTTTTTCTAAATTAATTTTTATTGGCATATAGTTGCTTTACAATATTGTGTTAGTTTCTGCCTTATGGCAAAGAGAATCAGCTGTATGTTTACATATATCCCCTCTTTTTTGGATTCCCTTTCCATTTAGGTCACCATAGGGCTCTGAGAAGAGTTCCTTGTGCTATAGAGTAGGTTCTCATCAGTTGTCTACTTTACACCTAGTAGTGTATATATATCAACCCCAATCTCCCAATTCATTACCCCCTCTTTCTCCTCCAGCATCCAGATGTTCCCTACATCTGTGTCTCTATTTCTGTGTTGCAATAAGACAATCCACACCATTTTTCTAGATTCCACATATATGTGTAAATAATATATGATATTTGTTTTTCTCTTTCTGACTACTTCAGTCTTATGACAGTCTCTAGGCCCATCCATGTCTCTGCAAAAGTCACCATTTCATTCCTTTTTATAGCATATTTTCTTTTATAATTTTTAGGGCCTATGTGATTTTCCTGATGATTTAATATGAAAGTAGTTGCTAACTTTAACAGAACTATGTATCCTCAGATCACAGTTTCAAGTTTTCAACCACTCAAATTTTAGGAACATGTCACGTTAAGAAGAAGGGCTTCCCCGGTGGCCCAGGCAATAAAGAAGCTCCTGCAGCGTAGGAGACAGGAAGATCCCCTGCAGAAGGGAATGGCTACCCACTCCTGTACTCTCGCCTGGAGAATCCCATGGACAGAGGAGCCTGGTGGGCTACAGTCCATGGGGTTGCAAAGAATCGGACACGACTGAGTGACTTCCACACTTGACATGTTAAGAAATGTCATGAGACATCTCTTTCTAAATCTCTGCAATGTTTGTTCCTGATCAACGATAGAAAAGAAGCTAAGTGAGCAGGAAAGCACGCTCTGAACCTCAGTGGCAGCTCGGAGACTCACCATGGGAGACAGGGGGGTGTCCAGGCTGGTTTCTGTCTTGCTGTCATCAGCATCGCTGTCCTTATCACTGCCGCTGTCGTTGACAAAGCAAATCTGCAGGTTCATCCCACTCTGCAGGCTGGGCAGAAGCACACAGAACACTCATTCCACTCAGCTATTTGTTACCCAGCAGCATCCAAAAACAGTGGTTTTGCTAGAGAAAGTAGTTTAATGTGTTCTTCACAGGGAGCAGTGAGTGATCAATATTATGCCCAATTCATAAATGGTAACTTTTATTAGAGGATAAGAAAGATACATTGATAAACAGTAAGGTGGTAACTTTTACTGTAGTAGCTTTTTTCCCACACAGAAATTCATGTTGTTGGAAAACTAATTTCAAGCCCCATTATAAGCACCTGGCACAATACCAAACACATAGTTGGGACACGATAAAAATGTGTTGAGACACTGAGTCTACATTTTTGTCAATGAAGATGAATGGATCCTCAGCCAAGCAGGGCTGCCTGGTGTCATCGAATGTCCTGCCCCACAGGGACAATCCAAAGATGCTCATTAAAGCCAGCATCCCGGGGCCAGAGGTCTCAGAAAAAAAGACTCCTTTTTTTTTTTTTGCCTCAAATAGAAAAAGGTCACCTATCAGATGAGTTGATCTTTGCATCTCTCACTGTGATAAGTCAGAGCTGATTTGGTGTTAGGAAAATTTTATTTGAGGCAGTTGCCAAAAGCCAACTGAGGGAGCTCATTTATGTCATTAAGGAAAAAAAAAAAAAAAAAAACACACCAGAGGTTCACCCTGGAGAAACTTAAGGGAACTTCCAACCTAGTTATAAAGGCACAACGTTGGAACACAGCAAGGCTCTGCAGACCACCTGGCGCGCCGAGCCTCAGAGGCAGAGATGTCTTGGGAGTTCATTATGTTTGTGGCGAATCCGGGAAGCTCCAGGAGGGATGCTTCTGGAAATGTGGTCACAAAGGGCCGCCAGGCTGTGTATCTGCCACACACACAGCCAGGCTGAGGATCCAACTCTGTGTCCTCACGCTCATTGGAAGGTGAACACGTTTCATGACTGTTTGACAACAACAAGTTTTTCAAGAAGCACTTTCTTAGCATCCCTAGTATCTCCGGTCTGTATGTAAGCTTTGAGAAAGAAAAAGCAGAAGGAAACCCCTTAAGCAGCAAGGGTCCTAAGGAGGCTTGTGTAAGCCAGGTTTAGAACAGTGGACGTCGAATCTGCTCTGGCATTACTGTCACAGTGAGAGACGCAAAGATCAACTCGTCTGATAGATGACATTTGCATTTTAAAAAAATTCCAGTGGGTAGGGATGCTTTGTACAAAATGCTCAGATGACTCACTGAACGCACTTGTTTGATTGAAAACAATACGGAAGTCAGAAAAAGTACTGATTTAACACAGGCACCTCTGTTACGTGTATGTACTGCCACCTGTTGTTAACTTCTGTGATTACTGAGAGTCCCAACTTATTTCCCCAGGAAGGAAATGCAGCCTTTCTCTCAGTAGGTCCAATTCCGTTGCTCCCCACCCTCCTGCTCAGGCAAGCAGAGTCAGGCCCAGGGCTGGCCGCAGAAGGTGGCAGGTTCTTCTGTGATCAGCTGAGGGTGCTTGGAATCAGCAGGACTTAGGTTTGAATTCTCACTCCATTCCCTAAGCATAATACTCAATCTGTATCCTCATCTGTAAAACAGGGTGTATAACTCAGTAAGAAGGAAGCTCCAATACTACGGCCACCTGATGCAAAGGGCTGCCTCATCGGAAAAGACCTTGATTTTGGGAAAGATCGAAGGCAAGAGGAGAAGGGGACGACAGAGGATGAGATGGTTGGATGGCATCACCAACTCAAATGGACATGCATTAGTGGACTCAATGGATTCAACAGACTCAATGAACAAACTCCGAGAGATAGTGAAGCACAGGGAACCCTGGCGTGCTGTCGTCCATGGGATCGCACAGGGTTGGACGTGACTGAGCAACAGAGAGATTAAAGGCGGGAGGAGAAGGGGACGACAGAGGATGAGATGGTTCAAAGGCACCACCGACTCAATGGACGTGAGTCTGAGTAAGCTCCAGGAGTTGGTGATGGACAGGGAGGCCTGGCGTACTGCAGTCCATGGGATCGCAAAGAGTCGGACACGACTGAGCGACTGAACTGAAGTGAGTGACATAACAAGAAAGAAAGATGAGAGGGTTTAGCCCAGAGCTGGCACAGGACAGGTGCTTTGTAAGCGTTCATTATCCTCCTCCCTACTTTCTGAAAGCCTACACAAAGGAACACAGGATTTTAAAGGTGATGCAATTTTGTAAAGAGACCCTTGAAGTCACGTACTTGAACACCTGGCCTGTCACGACAATTCCTGATGCACAACTGACTCTCTGAGACATCCTGAGCTGACTTGAACGTTAGGCAGCTTGAAAATTTATTGAGATGGAGCTTGTCTCCTTTTAATTTTCTTCCAATAGAATATTTTTTTCTGGAGTAATCTAATATGTTCAGGTTACCCTTTGATCCCATATAAATTAAGCTTTAAAAATTCACTGTTTGTAGTTGGTTAAAAAAAAAAAAGTCAACCATTTTTAACAATAAACTCAAGATCTATGGATTGGACAATAGTGGGAAATAAAAGTGCAAATTAAAAACAGACATATTTTAAAGTAATATCTTAAAAATAAAGACATTTCAAATTAAACCTAATTTGAATCTAGAACTATATAGTGTTTCCTATTTATCGAATAAAGTCTCGAAGAGAAGATGATACTATTATAAACAGATTATAAACACACAAAATCACTGACAATACCATTGCAAAATAAAGTTTAAAACATCCAAAGGAAAAAAAAAAAATCCAAAGAAATACATTTCATTCTGAAGAAAACTTGATCATAAATTCTGATGTTTTGCCCCCAAACTGACCTTTGTGCTAAGGCCCTTAGACCTAAATCAACCATCCCACACAGCGTTTCTAACTCAGGAAAGGCAAATTAAAAAAAAAAAAGGGAAGGCTTTAGTAGTTGGAGCAAAATGAAAAAAATCACCTCAGGTAGAAATTCAGAAAATCGCCTTAGTAACACATTATCACCGTGGGAAACTGCGCAGACCTTCTTACAGGGCGAGCCTTATAATTCCTTGTAGCGGTAATCACCAAGAATGTTACTCTCAGGAAAAGGAAATTATATGACACAGCAGCTAATAGTTCAGCGGGGATTTTAGTAAAGACATCTTAAAACAGACTCAGGTTTCAAGGAGGATTTGTTTCCCTTTAGCCTTTAAGCGGGTTTAAGATGAAGGCAGCTTTTAGGAAGACTCGACCACAGCTCCCAAGCAGTGGCCGGGTGCTGGGAGAGTGTCTGTGCTGCAGGGTCAGGGGTCATGACCCCTGCTCGGGGCCCCTTCCCACCCTGGGGAGGCATGGCCGCCCTGAGGCTCTTCCTCCGGCCCCCTGGAGCCAGGGCCTCTGTCCTTCCCACTGCTGCGGGGCCTCGCTCACAATAAGGCGACACAGTCTGGGAAATTCCAGCAGTTGGGGGGCTAATTTGCCTGGATCTCTCCAGCACAGTCTGAGGTGAAAACAAAACACCGTCCTCTTCTTGTTAATTAGTGTATAATTGAAAGCATCCAATTCGAGGTTACTTGATGTTTGGAGTGGCGCTTGGCAGACTGCAACGTGCAAAAGGCTGCTTAACATGTGTCTTGCCTTGGATTTGATTTCTGGAAGGTCTGTGTCCTGGTCACCCCAGGAACTGCTTCTCCTTATGCCACGAACAACCATACTGTTGCCCAGGGTTACTGTCAGGGAGCCAAGTGCCCGAGAAGGGGCTGTGCCAGATGAAGAAGGCTCAGAGACACAGAGAGAAAAAGACTAAGTGGGTCATTTGAACGTCTCTGTGAGGCCATGTGGCTTTCTGAGGGACAGTTCCTGCCACCCAGGATTGGGAAGGCATTTAGTCAGGAGGCTGTTCAGCCTCGGGGTCCTCCTGGCATTCATAGTGAGGGAAACTGTTACTTGGGGCTTCCTGGGTGGCTCAGTGGTAAAGAACTGCCTGTAATTCAGGAGACTCAGGTTTGATCCCTGGGTCGGGAAGATCCTCTGGAGGAGGGCATGGCAACTGACTCCAGTATTCTTGCCTGGAGAATTCCATGGACAGAAGAGCCTGGCGGGCTACAGTCCATGGGGTCGCAAACACTTGGACATGACTGAAGTCTCTAAGCAACTGTTACTGAGAGAATGCCTGCGCTGATTTCTCATTACCATCACCAGGCATATTATGAAAAAAAAAACACAGAATTGAGAGAATGATGGAGTTGGAAAACTCTTACCTCCTAAGAAACCTAGCTACCTGGTGGTAACATTTGGTAGAAAGATAATACTTCTTTTTTCCTCTTCACAAGACAAGGAAAAGGCCAGATTATTCCCTGGGTGAAGTGATGGCTGGTCCTGAAGTGTGCTGTGACATCTACTGGGGGCAGAAGCGTTGGAAACCCAGCCTTTGTCCTGGCCTTGGGTTTCGATGACTGGGAGTGGCCTGGTGTGACGGCCAGCTCCAAAACTCGTAACTAATTGGGGTGTTTCTCGATTTTAGAAACAGGAATCTCCCAGCACCAGCTGAAACTGCCCGCATTCACACAGAAATGGTTAAGATTCTTTGGTTCTATACCCTACACCACACCTTGGTTAACTTCACTTGGACAGCGGCATTGAATGTGAGTTAAAAGTGTGTTCACTACGTTCCTTCCCTGGGCCGAACAACCATCTGTGGATTACCGGGAAGCCACGCTCAGTCGCTCAGTCGTGTCGGGCTCTTTGCGACCCTATGGACTGCAGCCCGCCAGGCTCCTCTGTCCATGAGATCTTCCAGGCAAGACTACAGCAGTGGGTTGCCATTTCCTTCTCTAGGGATGGGCAAGGCAGGGACTTGATGAACTCAGATAACTTGCCCCTGATCTGCGACAGCCTGATTATCAAAATGTCCCAATTCTTCTCTTCCCTCTGTCTGGTCCCTCTGTAATAAGATTGTGGCTTCTCCATCCAGAGGTAGAGTCTATTTCCTGATCCCTGGGCTGCCCTCCTGATCTGCCACGGCCAACAGAGTGCGGAAGAAGTGATGGCATTAGAGTTCGGAGTCTCCCCCCGCAGGGAAAGCTGCCTCTGCCCAGGTCCAGCTCGGCCGGATGGCAGAAGACAGACTTTGCAGCACAGAGTTCAACTGGCAACTGTCCCGACTGTGGCCCCAGGCATCTGAGAGAACTCAGTGAAGAGCAGTAGAGGCACCTTGCCAATCCATAGCTGATCACAGACACAGGAGGAAGCCCCATGTGAACCCAGGTCTGACCAGCAGTAGAAATCAGAGCTTATCATCTGATGCCACTGATGTGGGTGGGTTTTTATGATGTACCATCACTGTGGCAGCAGGTAACTGCTGAAAGCTTACAAAGCAAGAGACTACAGGCTGTACCGCCAGTGGCCTTTCCCCCTGCACTTAATCTCAGGTGTGGATTTATCAAGCCTTGCCTGTGATGGCAATATAATTTTAAGCGCATATACCTCCTGTTGTTATTTTTTGTTTAGTGCTAAATCGTGTCCGACTCTTTCGTGACCCCATTGTCTGCAGCCCACCATGCTCCTCTGTCCATGAGATTTCCCAAGCAAGAATACTGGAGCAGGTTGCTATTCCCTTCTCCAGGGGATTTTCCTGACCCAGGGAGCAAACCCGAGTCTCCTGCATTGGCATGCAGATTCTTTATGGCTGGGCCACCAGGGAAGCCCATGTATTAATCCTGTAGTTGCCTATAATTTCAAGGCAATTGTATGGTTTCCTTAAGAAACAGAGTAAAAGGGACTTCAAAATGCCTAGGCATTTCAAACCTGCATTGCTCACCTTCTGTCCAAAACCAGTGTGGTTGTGAGGGCCTCTGGCTCTGCAGTTACGTATTACTCAGTATTCCCAACTAGTCTGTGGCTGGACTGTTAAAATATATTACCTTTATTTATTTTAATGGATCTTTGATGCATTATTCAAAGGCTTTCTACATAAAGCCTTTTTACATTTGCTGTTTTATGAGAATTTCAAAGGAGATGGAATATAAAATGTATGCTGTAATTAACCAAGGATAGCTGTGAACACATTTCATTTTTCTAAGAATTTGTCATGAAGAAGGAATGTGGGAACACCTGAGGTCTGGGTAAGTTCTAGATACATGGGGTGTATGATGGTGTCTCTATAGGATGCACTGAGGTGGGTTAAAATGAAGCGCTGCTAGGGACTTCCCTGGAGGTCCAGTGGTTAAGACTCAGAACTTCCACTGCCGGGAGCATGGGTTTGATCTCTGGTCTGGGAACTTGATGCTTTTGAACCGTGGTATTGGAGAAGACTCTTGAGAGTCCCTTGGACAGCAAGGAGATCCAACCAGTTCAAAGGAAATCAGTCCTGAATATTCATTGGAAGGACTGATGCTGAAGCTGAAACTCCAATACTTTGGCCACCTGATTCGAAGAACTGATACATTTGAAAAGACCCTGATGCTGGGAAAGATTGAAGGTGGGAGGGAGGAGAAGGGGACGACAGAGGATGAGATGGTTGGATGGCATCACCGACTCGATGGACATGAGTTTGAGCAAGCTCCAGGAGTTGGTGATGGACGGGGAAGCCTGGTTTTCTGTGGTCCATGGTTTTGCAAAGAGTCGGACAGGACTGAGAGACTGAACTGAACTGAACTGGGAACTGAGGTTCTGCATGCCATGCAGCATGACCAAAAAAAACCAGAGAAAAATTGTGAAACACCTTTCCCGTTTCCCAAACCTTGCTCCTCACTCTTCTTTTCCTTACTGACTGTGTCATACTGACATTTACCATGAGATTTACAGAATTACTATTCAGAAAAGAAAAGGCAAAGTTTCTGTTTCCCAAAGTTTGTTATTGTGAAAGTATACTATTTCTTATTTTACTTCAGTGGGGCTGTGTTAACTTCCTTTTGCTAAAGACTGTGTAATGCCTGGGATGATCATTCAACTTTTAAAAAATTAGAAAATTTAAAATTAAAGTATAGTTGCTGTACAATATTATATGTTACAGGTATACAGTACAGAGATTCACAATTTTTAAAGGTTATACTCCACTTACAGTTACTATAAAAATATCGGCTCTATCTCCCGTTGTACACCTCATCCTTGTAGTTTATTTTACACCTAATAGTTCATACTTCTTACTCCCCTCCCCCTCTGATGCCTCTCCCTCTTCCGCCTCCCCACAGCCATCTCTCCCAGTGCCCAATGTGGTAACCACTAGTTTGTTCTCTATAACTGTGAGCTTGCTTCTTTTTTGTTATATTCACTAGTTTGCTGTATTTGGTACGATTCCACATATAAGTGATACCATACAGTATTCATCTTCCTCTGTCTGACAATTTCACTGAATCTAATGCCCTCCAAGTCTATCCATGTTACTGCAAGTGATAACAATTCATTCCTCCTTAATGGCTGAGTTAAGCTGGCTTTTTAAAAAGAGTGATATTCATACAACAGGTTCAAACACTGCTGGCCTAACATATAACATCACACACACAAAGTACTATAAATGATGCTTAGAAGTATATTAGAAAAAAAGGGGATGTTTAACTATTCATTCATTCATTCGATGATCAGGCAAGAACATCTCTGCAAACCCCATAGCACTGGTCAGCCGCTGCTGAGCCTGCTGCTGCTGCTGCTAAGTCACTTCAGTCGCTGAGCCTAAGACCCCTGAATTCCTCCCCTCCCCACACCTCCTCAGGCCAGGACACACTCCTCCTAGTTCCCTACAGTCCCACCTATTGCATTTTATCTGGGCTACCTCATTCCTTCAAGCTTCTTCCTGCCCCCTGCAGGCATTTTATAGTTCACAACCCCTGTATTAAGTGATGCATGGAGGTAGTTGATCTAGGAACAGAGACTAGGTCTTTGAACAGGTACCAAGTGCTTGGATCACTAAATCACAATTTACAAACAGAAATGTGGACTATATAAAGCACTTTGCCAAAACTGAAAAAAACAAACACTAGACACTCCTTATCCTACATATGAGAAAAGAAACACTTTTACTTAACCTGAACATTAATTCCATGTAAGGTGTTAACCACAAAGAGCAGGGAGCTAACTGCAGAAAGGCCGTCTGGCCACTGGAGGCGGGGTGAGCAAATGCAGAGAGGGATGGAAAGCTAATTCTCCAGCAGTTATGTGTCAGAGAAGTTAAGGGTTGTTTCAAACTGTGTGCTAGAGACAGGACTGGGGACAGGGACCATCATGTCTCTTCACGTCCTGTCCTGACCCCACCTCTTACAGGACTCAGACTCCCGGCTTCTTCAGCCAAAGCAGAGGAAAGCAGCTCTGAGGGTGGGGGAGTGTGGACGGCGCCCTCTGGGGTTTCTTCTCCCAGTTCCGGGCAGACCTTTTGTCCGCTTTCTTTCCTAAGGCTCGTCAGTTCTGGACCTTCCATCTGTATGTGTTCACATGAGGGCTGGTGGGCATCCAACTCCATGGTCTTCTCACTACTTAAGAGGCTAGGGGTGGGCTAGCACTCACCAGCTTTTCTCTGGTGAAGTGCCAGCCTCTGGAGCCTCGCCTAATTCTTCAGGGAGCCATAAATACCTGCATTCCTCAGACAGCTGCTGGTTCCAATTCCACGTCAGCATCCAGTCCCTTCACTAACGACCACTTACATGTAATTAAGTTTGGAATTATAGGGTCTTAATGTTAAAAAATGCATTTTCACCAGAAATATTTTCTGCATGAATTGAAGACCAGAATGAGACCTCTTCTGATACGGCAATAATGATGGAATAAAACAGTCATCTCTCCTAAGTGCCAAATGTGGTACACTTTCATCTTTATTAAAGCCAAATGATTTCTAAGCCATCTACATTCTCAAATACAAAGTTACCAATTTTGAGCATCTACTATGTTGTAGGCACTTAATAAATATTATCTCTAATCCTCAGGTACACATAAAACAAGTATGATAAACTCCACTTTACATATAAGAAAATCAAGGCTCACGGATTAAATTATACAAGGTCACAAAGCTGGCATTTTATTCTAAGAGAGTGTGGTGAGAAGCCAGGCACTTTAACAAGGCTAGAATAAATTCATGAATGGAAGAATAAAAGAGAAGATGAAAAAATAAAAGCAAAACAAAAAACAAAAAATTTGGAAACAACTTCAATGTCTAACGATAAGAGATTTAGGTACATTATGGTGAAATACATGATTGGCCATTACGCAGCTGGTAAAAATACATGAACAGTTATGAAACGGGCAAATGATCTTGATGTATTGTGAAGTCCAAAAGAAAAACCAAACTCTAGAACAATAGGTATAGTATGATTTCAACTCTGTAAACAAAAATGTGGAGATAGATGTACAGAAAAAGTGGCAGGAAATACACCTAGATACTTTTTGATGGAAGAAATTCAGCTGACTTTGAACTTTTCTCTTTTGAGTGCCTCTAAGTTGCTATGTGTGGGCATTTAGCAGGAATTAAAAAAGGAAAAGGAGAGAAAATGGGCGAGTTGATTAGCGCTTGTTTGTTGGAGAAAGGTGAGTAGGATTAAATATCTGACAGCTGGAAGAGGACCGTTGCGTTTGTGACTCAGATGGTAACTATGCAGAGTCCATGACTCACACATGAGTCAGGCTGGCTTGTGTTCCTGGCAGGGTGCTGGGGTGGGGGTGGTGGAAGATCCTCTTTGAGGGCAGTGAGAAACATATTTTCTTGCAAGTGGACATTTCTGTGGATGGACTCTTTGATTCAACTGTTGTCATCCCTCCCCAGCCTAGCCTTACCTCCTTCCTTTTGCATCTGCACAGAGGACAGACTCTAAAGTAATGGATATACATTTCACCCTTTGTATTTGTTTTCTTTTTTAACTTTGCCTTTAAAAAAAAATTTTTTTTGGCTGTGTCACACAGCATGTGGGATCTTAGTTCTCTGACCAGGGATCAAACCCACATCTCCTGAAGTGGAATATCCCCTGGAGTCGAAGCATGGAGTCTTAACCCCTGGACTGCCAGGGAAGTCCCTCACTGTATTTTTAAAACCAGCCTGCCTATCGATTCTGCTCAGCCCAGGTGGAGTTTAAACTTGTATCTGCCTGACCTGCTGATGATTTTCAGCTGCTGGAGCTGAAGTTCAGCTCATACCCCTTCCAGATCTGCGATAAGGTCTGTACCGCGGCTGCAGTTTAGCTGCTTAGTCATGTCCAACTCTTTGCGACCCCGTGGACTGTAGCCCACAAGGCTTCTCCGTCCATGCGGTTTCCCAGGCAGGAATACTGGAGTGGGTTAGCCATTTCTTCTCCAGGGGATCTTCCTGACCCAGGGACTGAACCCTCACTGAGCCACCTGGGAAACCCTAAGGTCTGTGCTGCTGCTAAGTCACTTCAGTCGTGTCTGACTCTGTGCGACCCCATAGACGGCAGCCCACCAGGCTCCCCCGTCCCTGGGATTCTCCAGGCAAGAACACTGGAGTGGGTTGCCATTGCCTTCTCCAATGCATGAAAGTGAAAAGTGAAAGTGAAGTGGCTCTTTCGTGTCCGACTCTTCGCGACCCCATGGACTGCAGCCTACCAGGCTCCTCCGTCCATGGGATTTTCCAGGCAAGAGTACTGGAGTGGGGTGCCATTGCCTTCTCCACTAAGGTCTGTGAGGTTAGGTTAAAGATAGGGCAGTTGAAGACTCAGTGTCTGTGGATGTTTTTGAGGGGTATGGTTGGATTTGGTGAAAATTTTAACTGCAAATTCTTTTATTCTCTTGAACACTGAATTACTGCTTTCACCACTTTTCATGTTTATGTTTAAAAAAATATTGGGGCTACCATTTAGGCTTGGTCCCATAGTAAGCTTTATCTCAGAGACTTTCTGTTTCATGATTTAATTTGTGGTCATCTGATTCCATTCAGTCATTAGGAGAATGCAGTAGATTTACTGAATTGTGCTAATTCTGTGACATGTGGTTATTCATCTTTGGCTATCTTTTAAAGTCTGGCTATGTCTCATGATCGCAGTCACCCACACAGCTGGTGGCATGAATGTTCTTCTGAGCAGTAGCCCCATCAGCCAACAAGCCATACGAGGACTGATGAGAAGGAGGTGGGCTCTGGAAGCTGGCTCTCCATAACTTCTGATGGAAACATGCAGATTGGGGGTCAGTGGCTTGGAAGGTGACATGCAGCACCTCCTGATGGCACAAGGGGTGACAGTGTGCGGAAAGATGGACAACTCCAAGGGAAATTGGTAAAAGGAGAATTGAATTTTGCATGTGAAAGGGGTGTAGGACTACCTTAACCAATTTCCCCTTTTCTTATCTTTTTGTATGCACAAAAGACACATGCGACAAAAATGTATATCCAAATAAACCTGAAAGAGCTTTTCAATAAAACACAAATTCTGGAATTCCCTGAAAATCCAGTGGTCAGGGTTCTGAGCTTCCACCGCAAGGGACACAGGTTTGATCCTTGGAAACTAAGATTCCACATGTACATGGCACAGCTCCCCCTGCCCCCCTGCTGCCCTGATTAACAAAAAAATAAAATAAAATTCTATGTGTTAAGGAGGCAGGTGTCACCATTTAATTGACAGTGATTTTCTGAAATATCTTGCATGGGTTTTAATGCATGTGATAATCTGATTGAGCTATGGTTTTTCCAGTAGTCCAGGATATGAGAGTTGGATCATAAAAAAAGCTGAGTGCTGAAGAACTGATGCTTTCGAACTGTGGTGCTACAGAAGACTCTTGAGAGTCCCTTGGACAGCAGAGATCAAACCAGTCAATCCTAAAGGAAATCAATCCCAAATATTCACTGGGAGGACTGTCGCTGAAGCTGAAGCTCCAATATCTTGGCTACCTGATGCGAAGAGCCGACTCATTGGAAAAGACTGATGCTGGGAAAGACAGAAAGCAAAAGGAGAAGGGGGCAGCAGAGTATGAAATGGTTGGGTGGCATCACTGACTCAATGGACATGAATCTGAGCAAACTGCAGGAGATGGTGAAAGACAGAAGAGATTGCAAAGAGTCAGACATGACTTAGCAACTGAACAACAATCTGAATGAGAATAATCTGAGGGGCACAAAAATTTTTATAACATAATCAAACAAAAGGATGTGTTAAACCTCCAGATGACAGAGCTCACTTGCAGTCAGTGGGACTTCTTTTTCTCCTAGCAGCTACTGCTTATGTAAAGTCTCAAAGAATCCAGTCCTCATACAAGCTGTGTGTGTCCAGGCATGCGGGAGGGACCACTGTCTGCAGGGAGTGCAAATGGCAATAATAAAGTCATGATAACTTGTCAAAGATGATGCGCCAATGGAAAAATCATTTCTAGAAGTTCTTTTAATTAAACATTTGGCTGTCCACTGGAACCGTTTTTAAATATAACACGCCAGCCCTGTGGCCTTTTTCTCCCCATCCCCCACCCTTCTGCAGGAGCTCTGACAATTGAATTCTCACTGGTGATAATAATAAAATTCATAAGACAGAGTACAGCTAGTTATGCCTCTAGCAAGATGTCAAATTTCACTTGCACAAAATTAATTGCACCTAATTAAACTGGGGTCATTGGCATTACTGTAAAGTGAGGCTATTTATTAGACAAAGAAAATCTCACAAATATCAATTCGCTGTCCTTTCATGTTTTCGAAAGAGAAGAATTGCTTACATAATTAAATTTGTTTTGCCATTTTAATAGTATTAGTCCTCAAAAGATCCTTTTCAAATTTTCCTTTACTTTTAAAATTGTGTAATATTTTAGAATACTGGAGGTAATTCTTGGAGGACAGCATAAAAAATAGTAAGAGTTTTCCGCAGAGTACCCGATGACTTTTCAAATAGTATATTAAAAAAAAAGAATTTGTAAACTATCATTTGCAATGGCATGTACCTTGGAATTACTCATATGAAGGATATTCTATGCAAATCAATAGTGTGCCTGTTTGAGATTAATATGAAGTTTAAAAGATAAGTCACACGTTATAAATAGGTTGCTAGAGTATGTACCTATTACTTCAGGAAAGAAAATTTCACTGCATTAAAACAGGACAACCTCTTCTCACCCATGCTGGGTGTATATGACCACTGTGCTTACTTCTAGGAATCTATGCAAACATTATTACTGTCAGAGACCAAAGGATGATTTACTTTACTGGCAAAATGATGCTGCTTTGACCTGTGATTCCACGGCAGGTTATATACTCAGATTCTCAACTCCTCATTCAAAGCTCCTATGAATCCAGTTTTCTAAAGGCGCTCTAGATCACTGCTATTCGTCCTACTAATGCAACTCCCTGGGCTGTTTAGTGCCTCCCTGCTCCCCCTCCCCTCCACCCAGCCCAAACACAAAAGGAGGTGGTGGGCTAATTTCATCGGTCTTGTCTCAGTCATTCACCAATAAACCTGGAAGAACAAGAAAGAAACGCATTTTGACTCGGGGATGTCGAAATGGCTGAGACAAGTAAACAGTAATTATTATTCAAACCAGCATCTCAAAAACTCTCTGGGGAACTTATAGTTTTCATAATCTCACGCTGCATGGAGAGAGGGGTATACAACCTTTTCTAGGTTACAACATCCCATTGCATATTTTATGAAATAGACTGCATCAAGTTGCATTTATATTTATATGCATGTGAATAAAATCTGGGCTTCCGTTTTGGCTCAGTGGTAAAGAATCCACCTGCCAATACAGGAGCCTTGGGTTGGATCCCCACAGAAGATCAGGAAGATCCCCTGGAGAAGGAAATGGCAATCCACTCCAATATTTTTGCCTGAGAAATTCCATGGACAGAGGAGTCTGGTGGACTATAGCCCGTGAGCTGGAGATGGCTTAGCTACTAAACAACAACAACAACAAATAAAATCTATCTAGGATAAAGGAAGAAGAAGAAAGTGGGGGTCAGGTTTATTTTGTGTTTACTCTGAGAAAAGGAGAGTGGAAAAGGCAGAAATAGCTTTCTCTACCATGTCCAAACAGGTTGTCCTGTTTGAAAGATGAAAGATTTCCTATTTATCTATTACTAATGACCACTTTGTCTTGTATTTTCATAGCAGCCAAGCCAGTTTCCATTCCTTTGATATTAATAACATTAAGCTATGTAAACTTAGAATCCAAAATATAATGCTGATTCAAGATTAATTTGGTCAATGAGAAAAATTTTATAGCAAAGTATTATACTAGTCATAAGAGAAAATGAATATTTTTTGAGAACATGAGTAATATTTCTTAGAAAGCTTATTTCAAAAATAGGTAATTCATTTTCCCCATTTCCTTTTAAGCTTTTAGCTGAAGCATTTTTAAACAGAAAAACCGACAAAGGTCATACGATCTCCATTTGAAAAGGCTGATTATGTGTGGATTAGCAAATTTGGAAGAAAAATATGGCACTTCCTGTACTTGCCACATTTCAGTATAAGTCAAATTTAATTACTTGAGTTATGAAGCAATATCAAAAATTCTTTTGCTGCAGTATTGGGCATGAAATGTCTTTATGGGATTATAGTAAGTCTAGCTTACATTTAATAACTTGTCATTCTTTTAAAAAGTGCTTTAGGAGATAGCACCAATTAGGAAAATTCAGTGGAGCTGAAACCCAAAGGCTAACTGAGAAGGACTTACATTTTCAGTAGCAGCTTAATAAGCACGTCTTCCCAAAGGACCTTCATGCTACTTCACAATTTCTCACATAATGCGTATGAAGTTAATTTTTACAGGTAATCACACATCCTTTAAAATGCATAAACAGAACTCTATTATTTTGCCAAAGGATCCTACTTAACCAGGTAAGCCCTGCCTTAAAAGAAAGCTTAGCACATCAAAACCCGTTGCTTGGTCAATTAATTTTAAGTCCTCAGCCTTATTTAAAATTGAGTAGTGAGCTCCTTGAAGTAGTAAATTCATCTAATATTTACCTGGTTTTGATTATTTAACTAATTCAGCACATGTGCTGAGGCATATTTTGGAATGTCACATCAAGACCTCAGAGTTCTAACATACCTTAAGTACTTCTGTAAGGAAGAGGTAAAGTATTACCAGCTTAATGAAGAATTTCAGGAACTGGAATACATTAGAACATTAATTCTAATAGGGATGAAGAATATGGGTTATACAATAGCAACTGAACATCTCAGGCTTTTCTCCTACATTATTACTGAGCAAAGGGAATGGCAGTCAGTCTTTGCAGACTTAAAATTTACAGGGATAAAGTGACATTTCTTAGAAACATTAAGTGTCATTATTAACCATCATCCAAAAAGTCATCATGTTCTCAGAGAGGATGATCTCATCCCAGGATGAAAACACATCTGAAAGAACAGGATATAAATAATCTTCCTTATGGCGCGTCAACAAGGGTAGCTTGTTCTGAGCTCCTGTGAAATACATACGTGTTTAGAGAGCTGTGTCTCCAAAGAGCGTGGGTGAGTCACTGATTCTCAAATGATGCTCGGCTAGAAGAGTGTCAGGTGGGCTCTGAGGGTTCACAGGAGACGGGTGGTAAGGGGCAGTGAGGGTGGAACAGGGGGGCACTGAACGCAAGTCGGGGGGGGCATATTCTGGGCAGGGTTATCCCAACCCCTCTCCTTCAGTCCTCCTGAACCAGAGGTCAGCTTTGTTTTACCTACATGGTTTCAGCACACAATTTTATCTGCAAAGCCATTTCTTCTATTAAAAATAATGAAAATCTTTTGGGACTTCCTGGCAGTCCTGTAGGTTAAGACGTCACCTTCCAATGGGTAAGGGGCAAGTTAGATCCCTGGTCAGGGAGATCCCACATGCCTCATGGCCAAAAAAACCAAAAAACAAAACAGAAACAGTATTGTAACAAATTAAATAAAACCTTTGAAAATGGTCCAGATTTTAAAAAAAAATCTTTAAAAAATAATGAAAATCTTTATGAGACATCTAGTTACAAATGGCATATGGAACACAGGTATTTATCTACTCTCACTTCTGAAATCCTACTAAAATAATATAAAAGGAAGAAAGAAGGTATAAACCTACAGGGATGAAGAAAATGGAAAAGGAGACAACAGCACACAAGAGAGTTAGGAAAAAAACCAAACACAGATGGATGAGCAGCATCTGACTTTATTTCAATTTGCTAGATGCCTGCAGGGGTGGCTGGTGGAGGAATCACGTGCATTTTCACTGCAGGATCCTGGAAATGCTCAGGTACATCTGAAGCTGGGAGAGTGGGGCAGACTGTATGTGGAGGAAGACTGATTTAAGCAATTGAAAGAAAAATCTAGACCTTCTAACTTGCCCTGTCTACCTGTGGTCTGGCAGAATGAGAAAGTATACTATCTCGAGAGGCTCAATCAGAGGAGTTCCAGGCTGGGGCTCCCTCAGGCACAGCTGAGGTGGCAATGAAAGGCCTTATTGAAATCACAGGAATTAACTGCATGATGAATCGTCAACCATTCACCTGCTTGAGTCTTACACTAGCAGCCAGGCTTAAAATTTCTCAGGACGAAGTAGGGGAGGTTGTCTCTGGGTAACTTACAGCCCAAGAGAAAAGAGATTTAGAAACTTTAAATTGGATTCATCCTAACAAAACAGTTGTGTTTTTACCTGACCATTCTACACTGAAATTTGTGTGTGCGTGCTAGGTCACTTCAGTTGTGTCCATCTCTTTGCAACCCTATGGACTGTAGCCCGCCAGGCTCCTATGGGATTCTCCAGGGTGAGAATACTGGTGTGGGTTGCCATTTCCTTCTCCAGGGGATCTTCCTGACTCAGGGATGGAACCGGTGTCTCTTACATCTCCTACATTGGCAGGCAGGTTCTTTACCACTAGCAACACCTGGGAAGCCCCAAGTGAAGTTCATCATTCATGAATTCAGTAACTATTCCGTGACTGACTATTAAGCACTATCTAATAGTTATGGTACCATCTATGGGATCACACAGAGTCGGACACTACTGAAGTGACGCAGCAGCAGCAGCAGCAATAGTTATGGTGATGAGCAAAACAAAGATCTGCTCTCTTGAGGTTAATATTTTAGTACTAGAGAAAGACAAAGAACAAGTTAAAAGTACATTTAATACAATGTCAAGTAATGATAAAGGTCACAAAGAAAAACAAATCAGGGTAAAGAGGTTGGGTATTGACTTTTCAACTGGGTGATCAAGGCATGTCTCTCTGAGGAATCAGTGTATGGCTAACAGGCCCTAACCAGAGAGTTTAGTGTTAGGGCTTGGAGCTAACAGCTCTTAGAGTTTTATACCTAATTATTAACAAAAATGAAAACAAACAAAAAAATAAACTCAGAAAAAAATCATGGACCTACAGAAATCAGAGGAAAACATTTTGAACAATTTAACTAAAATAAGGAGTACATCAAGGCTCCAGTATACTGTCATCGTGCTTATTTAACTTCTATGCAGAGTACATCATGAGAAACGCTGGGCTGGATGAAGCACAAGCTGGAATCAAGATTGCCGGCAGAAATATCAATAACCTCAGATATGTAGGTTGACATATGATACCACCCTTGTGGCAGAAAGTGAAGAAGAACTAAAGAGCCTCTTGGTGAAAGTGAAAGAAGAGAGTGAAAAAGTTGGCTTAAAGCTCAACATTCAGAAAACTAAGATCATGGCATCTGGTCCCATCACTTCATGGCAAATAGATGGGGAAACAGTGGCTGACTATATTTTTTGGGCTCCAAAATCACTGCAGATGGTGATTGCAGCTGTGAAATTAAAAGACGCTTAATCCTTGGAAGGAAAGTTATAACCAACCTAGACAGCATATTAAAAAGCAGGGACATTACTTTGTCTACAAAGGTCTATCTAGTCAAGGCTATGGTTTTTCCAATAGTCATGTATGGATGTGAGAGCTGGACTATAAAGAAAGCTGAGAGCTGAAGAATTGATGCTTTTGAACTGTGGTGTTGGAGAAGACTCTTGAGAGTCCCTTAGACTGCAAGGAGATCCAACCAGTCCATCTTAAAGGAAATCAGTCCTGGGTATTCATTGGAAGGACTGAGGTTGAAACTCCAATATTTTGGCCACTTAATGTGAAGAGCTAATTCATTTGAAAAGACCCTGATGCTGGGAAAGATTGAAGGCAGGAGGAGAAGGGGATGACAGAGAATGAGATGGTTAGATGGCATCACTGACTCAATGGACATGAGTTTGGGTAAACTCTGGGAGTTGGTGATGGACAGGGAGGCCTGGTGTGCTGCGGTTCATGGGGTCGCAAAGAGTTGGACATGACTGAGTGACTGAACTGAACTGAACTGAATACCTTTAGTGAAGTGAGAAAGTATGATGTGAGAAATATTGAAAACATAAACAAAATGGATAACTTCTTAAAAATTACAACTCACCAGAACTGACTTAAGAAATAAAAAGTGTGTACAATCTTAAAATCACTTAAAAAAAATGAAAGCAGTTAAATCAAACATACAAAATAGACACCAGGCCCAGAGGGTTATACAGGTGAGAAACAGCTCATTCCAATATTATGTACAATGAAAAAAGCATAAAGAATCCAACAGAAATTTGAACATAAGGCCCAAATAGATATATCACAGAAGGGGAAACAAAGACAGCTAATAAGCATAATGAAATACATTTAATACATATTCAGTTAAAAAATATAAAAGAAATTGGCAATACTGAGTGTTAGAAAGGCTGTGGATCCATAGGATCTTTGAACTATTGCTGGTAGGAGTGTAATTTGTACAATTGTTTCAGAGAACAGTTTTGGCATTATTTTCTAAGTAGGAACATTCATGTATTTTCCTAGGAATTCCACTCCTAGGAATGTACCAAGAGAAACTCTTGCACATGGACAGCAGAAGACATGTACAAGTATGTTTAGAAGCAGCACTATTTATGAGAAAAACCTTTGGAACAAGCCAATGCCTCTCATCAGAAGAGTGGCTCCACGAATCGGGATACATTCACACATGGACTGGCAAAGGGGAAAACGGGGCAATTAGAATTTCAGAATAAACAATAAAATTTCTCAAGTAATCATAGCTTACTACACGGTTCATGGTGAATGATATACGATCTTATTAATGTAAAATCAAACAGCTATTTTACCCCAAATTCTGAAATAATTACATGCAGAGGATGGGGGGATATACAGATACGTCTGTGGGAGGGCTGTAAAAGAGAGTTAAACCCCAGCCTTCTGTTATTTGGTAGTCAAAAGATGGTTTAAAAGTAAAAGCTAAGAAGATCAGCATTTTACTCAGAGACATAAATACCAGCAGCGATAGATAGCTACGGAGTTAAACGCTATTATTTCTGGAGAGTGAGATAGGACCAAGGACTGTTACTTTTATTTTGTGTTGTTATTGTACACACTGTAGTTAATTCTACTTTACTTTTAAAGCCATGGAACACACACACACACACACACACACACACACACACACACACACACACTTTTATTCTGAAAACCAGACACCCCATTTAGACCAGATGGATATGACATGGCTGAGCAGAGAGATGGGATTTCTAAAAGAAAACTTTTGCGGTTTTGGAGAGAGAGCAGTATCAGAGATCTGTAAGACTATCTATGGGGTCTACTCCCCTCATTTTACAAAGACGAGGAAACTGAGGTATGGTAAAACTGAGTAAATTGTTCAAGTCTCAGAGTTAGAAGCTAACTAGGATGAACCCTCAGGTGTCTGTCCAGGTTCCTAGGCCAGAGTCCTCCTGCCACATCCCACTGGGAGGGGAAAGAGGTGCTTCTCCAGTAAAGGCAAAGGCTTCCAGCTCTGGGATGATATACGAAGAGATCGAGGGAATCCTCTGAGCCTGTGCTGGCCCCACACCCACTGAGGAGGACATGCCTGAACACTGCGTGGCCAGGTCTCAGCTCCTGACTCCAGGCACTAACACACCGGCAGCAACTCCTTGATATGCACATATGTGTGCTTTCTGATTTGTGCCGATTTAGGTAAATCTGTAGGGATCAGACAGAAGTATGAGGCTTACTGCAAGCCAGATAAAATAGATACCGAAGTGTCTAATTCTGGACCTCATACGAAGGAAAGAGTGGAAATTCACTGGTTGAACAAATGCATGAATGCTATTATTTGTTTCCCACACTTGGTTTATCATGGTAAGTATACCTAGTATTTATACAGGGGATATTTGCTCTTAAGAAGGTCCAAAGGAAGAGACAGATATTTCGACAAGAAGCGGATATCTGGGGAGGGATCCAGAGAATGCTGATGCATCTTCAGTTACTACCATCTTTTAAATACAGTGTTCTATGTGCTTTCACCACTTGGAATACCTGTACTTGTAATGGTTAATTTTGCAAACTGTCTATACACTCTCAAACAAAGTGTGACCTATGCATTGGCAGAGGAACATCAGCTGAGAGCTTGTAAGAAATACAGAATCTTAAGCCCCACCCAGACCTACTGAATCAGAATCAGCATTTTAGCAAAATCCCCAAGTGACACGCGTGCGCATTCAAGTTTCAGAAGCTCTGGTCTACAGTCCTATTTTCTAGGTAGAATTATAATTTTAACGTATTTTCATTGGAATTAGAAGCTATGCAAATAATCAATGATACCCTGAAATCAAGATTAAAAAAAAAACAACAAAAAACACCTTGCAAGACAGGTTAAGCTTGCAGAAAATATTCAATGATCAAAGCGGGATTCGTATTTCTCAGTTACCAGTATTCATTGTTATCAAATGCATCAGAGGGGTGAGTCTGGATGTTTGGGGATTGCTTAATGGGAAATCTGGTGGTCTGCCACAATGTTCCAAATATCAGTTGGCTTGCTTAAGAGTATAGCTTGATTTCCCTATCACAAAGTAAAATCAGTATTGTGTCTAAAAATGAAATATAGAAAGCTGATCTCAAATGGCTGGGCAAATGGGCCCCAAATCCCCAAAACTAAAACCCCAAAAACCAACCCAACAAACAGGTGGGGAGGGATCTGTCCAGCACACAAATAAAAGTGGTAGTATTATGGGAGAAAAATACTCAAGGATTTAAAGGATATCTCATTAAACATACAGTCAGATGACAAAATCCATTAGGTATATATCAAAAAATCAACTCAAAACAACACTCACCGGGAGGAAAGGCTTGGCTTCCCGCTTTTGCTACAGCTGGTATAAATTCCTGGGCCATCATCAAAGAAGCTTCCCAGTGCCAACTTCTGTCGGATAGATTCCCTCTCATTTTTCTGTGCCTAAAATTTCAGGAAAATAAAACATGCCGATAAGCTGGCAAATACATCACAACCAGAGACAATCTAACTGCTAGGTCTCTTAGAACTGTAATATTTGACAAAAATAAAATAAAACAGGCCACAGCACAAGAGCATTTGAATTAACAAGAGCTGAAATGCAACCAGTCATTCCTGACTCTGAGTCTGTGAGTTAATTTCAATTCTTCAGAGCCCATTACAATCACTAGTCTAGGAAATCACCCTCATGGTACTAAGTGGTTGTCATCAGGATGGAACTACAGCTGACTCTTGAACAACATGGGTTTGAACTGCTCAGATCCACCCAGAAGACTTTTTTCAATAGTAAATACTATAGTACTTCATGATCCATGACTGGTTGAATCTGTGAACCACACACAGGCATGGCTGACTATAAATTACAGGCAGATTCTCTACTGTAGTGAGGGTTGACATCCCTAACTCCCTGTTAAAGGGTCACCTGTAGGTTATTTGGTGCTTTCATCTTTCTTCTTACCTGCTAGATATGACAAGAGTAAAATCATGGAGGACAAGCACTTTGTCCTAAATCAAATTGCTTTTATCTTAAATGAGGGCTTTCCCCGGATCATGTCTTTTGCCTTCTTTACATGGTCCCTTTCAGTCCACTTTCTCTTTGGCAAGAATTAATTCATTCAACTGACAGGCACCAAGCCTCTGTGAGAGGCAGGAGCCATACTGTGATGCTGGAAGCACGGCTCAGGATGGATAGACAGAGCCTCTGCCCCCACCCAGCCTACAGTCTTGATGGGGACATTTGTTTTTGTTCAATATCCTGATCTCACCGGGTTTAGAATGTGAGAAATCCTAACACAGTGCTTGGAATAGCTGGAGGATTCTCACTGGACCATCTGTTTCATATTTTGAAGGGAAGTCAGGTCCATGGGCATAGGAACAGAATTTGGTAAACTACACTACTGGGATAATTTGGATATCTTTACAACACTTGGCTTCCCATAAAAGTCCCATAAAAACTCACCATGCTGAACTTCTAAACCCTTTAAACAACAGGAGAGGAGATTAGACATGATTTCCTTAGTTAAAAATAAAACCACAAAAAACAAATATAATGAGTTGGATATCCTGGGGTGAGAATGAGATTTAGGTTTTCTGTTCTTGTGGGATGAGGGGGACTGTGAGAAGCACCATTTTAAGTTTTGAGCAGGGAGCTAAAGACGATGCTGACCAAATTATATTACACAACACAGCTCAGGTGATGGGGTGTGGTCTCGGAACACCCCATCACCCTGATTCTCCCAGGAGGAAGTTCTGGAGCCACATTTGCTGCCACCGGTACCCACAAGTTACAGCAGAAGCTCTGATCCACCATCTGAGCATCAGTGTCACAGTAATGAAATGCACAACCTATCGTAAGGCTGAAAAATGGCTTCATTTCATCCCGAAGTGAAGGGCAATACACTATAGGCTAAGGAGGCTATTTAACATGGTAGTTACTGGTCACATGCAGCTATTTACATTCAAATTTAAAATGAATTCAACTAAAAAATTCAGTTTCTCCAGTCATACTACTGCATTTCAAGAGCTCCAGAGCCACAGGTGGCTCTAGCAGATACCATATTGGAAGCCCAGAATAAAATATACGACAGCGCAGCCCCGCTAAGACAGCGTTAGCTTCAACAGTCTGCATCAGAATTTCCTGTAGAGACTTAAAAATGCACATTCCCATTGCTTCCGAGCCGTCTGGCTAAGATCAAGTGCAAAACACACACTCCTAGTCTCTAGCACCGGATATTTAGTTTCAATAGGCTTTCCTTCTAGTTCAAGGAAAGCTCATCTTTATTTTCCTTTTCTCTAACATTTAAAAATTCTTGGACACTATAACCATTCTTTCAACTTTCATATTGAGCAATTATATTTAAGTCTATCCATCTACTCAGATATCTTCCTATTTTGTCATGTACCCATGGAACTGTGTCATACTAGCAGCTGTAGAGTGTGTGTGTGTGTGTGTGTGTGTGTGTGCACGCGCGCATGTGTGTGTGTGTGCGTGCATGTGTGTGTACACAGCCACAAGGTGAAAGACTGCTTCTGCACAGTTACAGACGTGATGCTGATCTCATTTGATAACTGGGCTAGCACGGCACTGAGCCCTGAGAAGGTAACCACAAGGTTCTAAAGGGAAGTAAAGAATGCTCTTCATTTCACTAACCACTTGCAACTGTATTTTTGGAAACCTTAGTTAAAGCAACCCACCCTTCCAAATATGCAAGGCTGGTACTTACTGGTGGTGGTCCTGCCAAAACAGAAGCACACTTGACATCTTTACTTAAAAGAAATTCATTTCAAAATCCCCAAATCTGCTATGCAGATTTAACATAGTCAGTGAACTTATTTCTGAATCCATGTAACAGACAAAAGAGATTACTTAATGTCCTCTATAGTCAGAAAACTGTTGAGTGGAACGAAATATCCAAATATAAAATCGGTAGATTATAACATGAGTGTTAATGACCAATGTTGTCCAACATTATCCTAGGGTCTGGAAGAGGTTTTCTTTAAAGAAAACACCTATCCCAGGTATAAAGGTGTTAACATACACTTGATTCCATGTCTGTCCCTCCTGATTTACTTGGTATGTTAAAGCAATAGATAGTAGAGAAGATCTTAAAAATATTCTTATTCATGTTAATTACAATTTTAATAAGAGAATACTTAATAACAGTTTAAAGAAGCCTGTTTTATGAATGGGTAAAGAACTTGTGGTTCATTTATACAAACAAATATTACTCAGCCATAAAAAGGAACAAATTTGAGTCAGTTGCAGTGAGGTGGATGAACCTAGAGCCTCTTATACAGAGTGAAGTAAGTCAGAAAAGAGAAAAACAAGTATAGTATATTAATGCATATATATGGAATCTAGATAAATGCTACTGATAAACCTAGTAGAGAACAGACTTGTGGACACAGTAGGGGAAGATGAGGATGGGATGAATAGAGAGAGAGAGAGAGACTGATTCATGTTGTTGTAGGGCAGAAACCAACACAAACTGTAAAGCAACTTTCCACCAATTAAAAATGAAATTTAAGAAAATAAAGAGAACTATTTTGTAACACACAAATTCCCCCCCCCCCCCCCATCCTCTTCTCTCTCTGGATCAAGAAAAATACAAGGGTTTCCCTGGTGGCTCAGGGGCCGAGAATCCACCTGCCCCTGCAGGGCCATGAGTTTGACCCCTGATCTGGGAAGACCCCACACGCCACAGGGCAACTTAGCCCAAGCAACACAACGACTGAGCCTGTGCCCTGGAGCCCTGGAAAGGCAACTACTGAAGCCTGTGCGCCCTAGAGCCCACGCTCTGCAATGAAAGAAGCCACTGCAATTAGAAGCCTGGGCACCGAAATGAAGAGTAGCCCCCACTCGCCGCAACTAGAGGAAAGCCCATGAAGCAATGAAGACCCAAAACAGCCACAAATAAACAAATAAATAAAATATTAAATTAAAAAAGAAAAATATGAAGAATATAAAAGTCACCATAATCCCACCACTGAGACACAGATCACTGCTAACATTCTGGTATATTTCCTTTTAGTTCTTCCTAATCTTATGTGTGTATTTTTCTCTTTTTTATAAAATTGAGATCACGTTGCTTATTATACTTTGAGAACTGCCCTCATTCATGCAAAATCCTTTAAAGATACAATTGTAAATGGCTGCATGCCATTCTATCCTCTGGAGTTATCTTCTATTGTTACCCATTTGGGTTGTATCCAATTAAAAATGACATAGAAGTTAGCATTTTTACATCAATCCCTGCCCACATGTCTGATTATTTCCTCAGGATAAGTTCCTGGAAGTGGAATTACCAGATCAGCTGAGTGTGAACATTTGTTGAGGCGCTTGACACATTTTGTCACATTGCTCGAGAGGAAATCTGTTCCAATTTACATGCCCACCAGCAACGTGAAAGGGTGCAGCTTTCACTATATCCTGGCTAACACTGAGTATTTTCACTTAAAAAAAAATGCTATTGTTTTTAATTTGATGGGAAAAAAGGGCTATCCTTTTTATTTTAATTTCTTTGATTACCAGTGAGATGAAATATTTACATTTATTCAGTTAACATATTAGCTTTTCTGGAAATTACTTACTATGAGTTTTGCTTACTTTTCTATATAGGTCTGAGAGTTTTGAAAATTTTATAGTAAGCATATAAGTTGTCCTTTTGAGTTTAGAACCTATGTGTTACATAGTTCAGTCAACAGTGCACTCCGTCTGAAGTGTCCGCTGGCTCTGTTCTTGGAAAACCCTTCCCAGTCGAGAAGTAAGGGCTCTCACTTGATGTTGGAGGATTCAATGAGAAAACTTACATAAATTGCTTAGTAGTAGTACCTGCCCTATGGTAATGTAAATCTGCAATAAACAGTAGCTGTTATGATTAATCCTCCAACCATTCTTGCTCTGAAGATGAGGAAACAGAGGCTGAAGGAGGGTTACCCTACTATTACAAGAGCAAGGATTCAAGTCCCTATTTCTGGGGCCACATCTCCCAGCTCCTCTTCCACATGGGTTAGTCAAGTGTCCAGGTGGACACCATGCTAGAGATAGATGTCTATCGACTTCTTTCCTGAAATGGATGTGACGCTTTCTCAGAAAAGAACACACCTGACTTCAAAACATATACTAAAACATGGCTAATCATAATCACAAATATTTATAACACAAATATCTTCTCATCAGAGCCACTCTCTTGCCATCACTGCTCAATCTTCCTTCTGGAAAAAATGTGATTCCTAACATTTCAAATTCCTATATTCAAATGACTAGTAAAACAGTTTTTCTCTTAAACTTCAACAGTTGGAACCCAATTTCCTTCCAGTTGCCCACATGTGTAAAGTAGGAGTGTGTGTGTGTGTGTGTGTGTGTGTGTGAGATGGAATATTCCTTGCCATGTCAGTAAACAAAGGATACCGTAGTCGTTGGCAATTGCGGCCCTCTAACGTGAGTTGGCAAGCCTTGAGGAAACTCAGGAAGGAAAGAATATCTGCCATTTAGCAGTCATCAGACTGCAGCCACTCCCTACACTGAACCCTGAGGAAACTTGGGAAGTAAAAACACATACTGGCCCCAGATAGCTGAGGCCAGAAATCATATCAAAGAAATGATTTCAGTAAGCCTAGACTCTAGCATCTTCCCATGCATAGAAAAGTGCTAAATCCCTTAATTTGGGATATCTGGTTTTCTTTAATTAAGTCATCTTTTGCTGTTCAGATCATCTGCCCTTTATTGCAAAACTTTTCTTTTTAATTGAAGGATAATTGCCTTACAGTATTGCATTGGTTTCTACCAAACATCAGCATGAATCAGCCATAGGTTTACCCACTTCCCCTCCTACTTGAACATCCCTCCCGCCTCTCTCCACATCCCACCCCTCTAGGTTGTTACTGAGCCCCAGTTTAAGTTCCCTGAGTCATATAGCAAATTCCCATTGGCTATCTATTTACATATGGAACTGAACTTCCCCTTGATGCCTCCTCGGAGCAGTTCTCTCAGGGTTACTTGAGATGCTGACTACTGGGCTTAAAGTCCTAAAAATCCCCACCATATAAAACATAACTCTCAACTTCAAGGCTCTAAGTATTTTTTAAGTCTATGTGTGTGCACATATAGTTCTGAAGTTCTATAGTATAGTTCCGAAGTTCTTTTGTTCTCTAAGAAGGAATTATACCTGCAGGGCAATTATGTCCTCTAAGCCACCAAAGCCCAAAGATGCCCCAGGGTGAAGAACAGCAAAGTGCACAAGAAAAGGAGGTGTGAACACAAAACTACACTCTCCGACTGTGTTTATGGCAAGTTGAGTCACGTCCACTCCTAAGACAGCCTTGGGAAATACTGTCATAAAACCAAAGTGAAACATCTAAAATCGATGTTGCTAGCAAAATGCAAGGGGGCACCTGAGGAGGAGCGGCTCGTCACTATGAGACAGAATGGCTCTCACGACCCCCATCAAGAGAGAAAATGCTCTCGCAGACTCACCACTGTCCAGTCACAGGCGGTTTCTGTCCTCACCCATCACCGAATTTCCTACTGCCGCCCCGAGCCTGGGCAGGTAAGGCTCACAGTGGCTTTTGAGGGCATCATGCGAGCCGAGATCTCAGAACATGGACCACTGAGCCCTTCGATACTCCAAACGCCGGGGCTCAGCCTTTCCCATCGCACCACTGTTCTGTTGTAACTCCCCAAACTCGACAAGAATCAAGACGGGCTTCGGGAAAAGCAGTGCCCAGTCATGTCCGACTCTTTTGCGACCCCATGGACTGTAGCCTGCCAGTATCCTCTGTCCATGGAATTAATTTTCCCAGGCAAGAATACTGGAGTGGGTTGCCATTTCCTCCTTCAAAGGATCTTCCCAACCCAGGGATTGAACTTGAGTCTCCCTGCACTGGCAGGCAGATTCTTTCCATCTCCAAATCTGGTCCATCCCAAGTTCTTTTCATACTTTCTCTGGGATGTGGCTGTACCCAGTTCTTACACACCTGTTACCCACACCCCTCCTCCGATTCTGTCTTCGTCTCTCTCATTTCTGTTCACCTTGCTCGCAGCATCTGGTCGCTGATGCAGGAGCCACCTAGTCTTCCACATGCTGATCTTATAAATTTATAAGCAGAAAATTGTGTATTTTGCACATTTCTAAACTTTATTTGACGCACTGTATTTTCGTGAGGGCAGCTGCAGGCCCACCAGGGTTCTCAGAAACACACAACACCCTGCGCCTAAACCTATAGCCAGCTGGTGCTCAGGACACTGCCAGCAGCTGCTTCCTTCTGACCCCAGGACAGATGCTGGTCCCATGTAGCCGGAAAGCGCCTGAGCCAGAGGAAGGGGTTCCTTAAACTCCCTAAAGCAGGAAGACACGTAAGGAAGCTTGGCTTAGAGAAGCTGATGCAAACGATTCAGCGGCACGTTGGGAACAAAGGCAGATGTGAGCTTAGGCGCAGTGACAACCTGAGTCTGAAAGGGATTCAGTTATGGGGAAGGAAGTAGGGGAAAGGAAAACATTTCTCCCTGGTTTCTTGTTTTCCATCTCTTCCCTGGGTTGATCTTCCCCTCCTTCCCAGCTCCATGGTTTCCTACATCTACCTGTTCACTATGGGAACAGAAATAGCCTGTTATTATTGGATGTGCTTATTTCACCATGCTGTCTCAGTACGATTCACTACAAATCCTGTAAGATACCACTTCCAGCAGTCTCCTTCCTGCCTCGCTAAGGTTGCTAAGTTAACTCTGTCACGGCTTCTTATACCTCAGGGTGCATACCAATCACCTGGGGATGTACGTTCTGATTTAGCGCCAGGCCAGAGAGCTTGCATTTCTTTCTTTTTCTTTTTTAAAATCGGGGTATAGCTGCTTTGGGCTTACCAGGTGGTAAAGAACCCGCCTGCCAACGCAGGAGATGTAAAAGATGCGGGTTCGATCCCTGGGTTGGGGAGATCCCCTGGAGGAGGGCGGTGGTAACCCACTCCGGTATTCTTCCCTGGAGAATCCCATGGACAGAGGAGCCTGGTAGGCAACAACCCATAGGGTTGCAAAGAGTCAGACACGACGGAAGCAACTTAGCCCACACACAAAGCTGCTTCCAATGCTGTGCGAGTTTCTGCTGAACAATGATGTGAATCAGCTACATGTATAAATATCTCCCCTCCCACTTGAGCCTCCCTTCCACCCCGCCCCCATCCCACCAGTCTAGGTCACAGAGGTGAGCTCCCTGAGTATGTACCTACTTCCTACCAGCTATCTCTTTTACACACAGTAGGGTATATATATCAACCCCATTCTTGAGACCTTGCATATCTAACATGCTACAGGAGTTGTGAGGAGTTAGTTGGCTCACAGAAGGTCCTCTCTCCCTCTCTAAGCTCAAGAAGCCTCCGGGCATGAATGTTCTTTCTCCCATCTTTCACCTAGGCATCCCACATAAGTCTCAGGAAATGTCTGTTAAAGTGATGATATAAACATTTTCCACCAGTGGGGAAAAGGAAAGCAATGTGCCACTGAGGATAAACCTCCTGAGGGCTGGCAGCTGTATTAGTCCAGGAGCTGATGGAAACCCTGGTCCCCCATGGCCCAGGAAGAAACTCCGGCTGTAGGGACCTTACTGTGAAGCCGGCATGCCAAACGCAGAAGTGCATAGGTGGGGACCGCACAACGTGGTCCTCTCTCTCTGCTCACAAGTGTCTTTAAATCAGCAGTGCTCAAATTTGATTATGCATGAGAATCACCCAGAGGGTTTGCAAAACCAGACACTATTTCTCTGATTCAGAAGGTCTGGGGTGAGGCTGAGAAAGTGCATTTCTAACAAGCTCCCAGATGCTGCTGGCTCAAACCCCTTGAGAACCATGGCTTTAAACACCTGAACCGATCAAGGAGCTACACAAGGCACAAAGCTGGTACTTCTTCAATTGAGCACAACTGTGTTGCCTGTGGACTGTCCAGACTCCGGATCCAGGTGCATTGCATTGGTAGCTGGCTGCTCTCTGCCGAGGCCTTGACAGGATGCCTGTTTTGAAGCAATTAATGTGCCTGTTGCTTCATTGCCTAGTGATATCTGGCATCATTGCTATTAGCAGCATCTACCAGGGAATGCAACTGGGATTCTGGAGCTCCCTGCAGAAAAGAACTCTTCCTTTAGGAGCATAAAAGTGACTCTTATTTCTCTCCTTAAGAAAGGAACTTTTACTCTAAAATAAAGGCAGCATTCAAGTGTGAAGGAGTCCGAGACTTTTAAACATTAGGAACCAGAAGGACAAGCTATTAATTCAGAAAATTTTCTTTTAAACAAAAAATAAAAACAACCCCCCCCCCCCAAATATTGATAGTACTTTCTAATTATTTTCTCACTGAAACAACTACGGGTTTGTCACAAGATCAAAATATGAACACAGCATTCTGTAAGAATACAGACTGTATGCTTTTGAACGGCAAGGGCAGAAATACTTGCTCTGGGCAGGTTATTCGCATCTGATTTCATCCCCCGGGAAAGCCTTTTTGATTCTTAGTGGAAATGTAAGTTAAATAACCAAGTATCTTCCCACTGTATCACTGAAATGGATATTAAATCTGGGTGCTTTTTTTTCCAGTTTGTCTTTCTAACATTTTCTATTTCAGACACTTACACTAAACAATCCAGAAAAGTTTCCTGAAGTGCTGTTGAAATCTCTTATCTTTGCATCCTTACACTGATCTGCCTAAACAAGTCCTTTGGACTAGATGTCAGGCTGGGCTGTTGGGCAATGTTGAGGCCTGGGTTTGGCTTGCTCAACATCAGTACTCAGGAGAGAGCTGCCCTTGGATCAAGTCCAGGACGGGTATCCAAGCAGGGCCCAGGAGCCTCCTGACACCTATTTTACTTAAAAATTTGCCAACATCAAAAGTGATGGGATACCAGTCCAGAGGATGGAGATTTTTTTTTTTTACTCTTGGTTAATCCTGAGGATGGTTTGGCCTATTGACTGCATTCTTCTTCCTCCAGCTATTGGGAGAGGACTTCAACAAAAGAAGGCAGACAGAAATGCTGGGTGCACCTTCAGCTCTCCTCTTTTCTCAAATGACTGCCTTCAGAGACTACTTTTAACAGGACAGTGTTATCTGGGACTCTATTTTTAACAGGCAACATCTCACAAGTCGGTAAAACCATCTCAGTCATTCGGTATCATTGTCAGAACACAACAGTTCAAAACACCCACTGCAAGGTGATGAAATGGCCCAACTACAATCAGCCACAGGAAGCTGGGTCCCCTACCTCCCACGTCAGGGTGGGCTGCCCATCTGGGGGAGTTAAACACATGTGCGTGACCAGGAAGGAGTGCAGGAGACCGGAGCAGGGCAATCAGAGCCAAGGAGACCCAAGTTAACCTCTTCACTGTGACACTTAATAGTGCAAGTTATGAAAACACTTTAAGCCCCAGTTTCTTTTTCTGAAAAAAAAAAAAAAAAAAAAAAAAAAGGATGAAGATACCTTATTTTTTAGGTTGTATTAAGGAGGAAATAAAATACTATATAGAAAGTACTTGACCCAGTGTCTGACCCAGAGAGAAACTCATTAAATGGTCCAGTTGTTAATATTAAAGGGAGGGGTGGGGGTAAGCTGCTGAGAAGAGTGGAGAAAGGGATGAGAGAGATCCAGAAATGTCCAGAACAGACAGATCTATAAAGACAGAAAGTGGATTAATAATTGTTGGGGGTGGGTGGGTAGGAATTAGGAGTAATTGCTAATGGAAACAGGTTTATTTTAGGAGGGGAGCTAATGAAAACATTCTGAATTAGATAGCAGTGGTTTGTAGAACCCTATGAATATAATGAAAACCATTAAAGTGTACACTTGGAAACATGAATCTTAAGGTATGTGAATTGTATCTCAGTTAATAAATAAACCCACTCTCCCTCCCACAAACTGTGTGTGTGAGTCTTTTTTAAACTGAGACAAAATCCACATATCATATATCCGGAAAATCTATGGGTTCTGAAACAACCCATTCCCTGACCACGCTGGCTCACCAAGGTGAACCAACCAGGTGATACCATGCAAAGAAGCCTGAACGGGGAGCCAAGAGGCTTCATATTTGCAAGACCTAAAACCAATCCCGCCAATTTCTCCCTTGAAAGAAAAGGAGACTCCGGCCCAGAGAGTGGAAGAGACTGTCCCTGGGGGGCTGAGGTGGGGCTGTCCTCCAGGGTTCAGCAACTCAGCGGAGGTCCTCAAGGGCATCCAGCCCCACAGATAGGAAGACGTGAGGGTGCTCAGAGGTCGACGGCTGCTTTTCCCCAGTAATTGCGTGGGGCGGGCAGAGCGCTCGTCTGGAATGGCAGCTGGCATTCTGGGTTCCTGTTTATTGCAGTTTATCTCAAGCAGTCATTTCCATTCACCTTTTTAAAAAAACATGAGGCGCAGCTGTGGCTTCACTTTAAATATTGTTCCTTCCAGCCTTTTAATTTTTTCACGGGCTCCTCCCTAATCTTTCACCGTAATTGGATGCACCACGCTGGAGACGGCACCCCGGAGAAACAAAGCCTGCCTGCCCATCCTCCAGCCACACACGGCTGCGGCTCCTCCCGCCAGGGGTAGCCCGGGGACAGAAAGCCAGGCCGGCTTCCCTGCGTTTGCTCTGCTCTGGGGCCAAGCTGGAGCCAGTCTTCTGCTGTATTTCATGTTAAATTTTCTTGACTTACCCGCCACCCCCCCGCACTGGTACAATTTGGATCTATGGCCCGCCCTGAGATGGCATGGCTGTGCCTTTTCTGGGTCCACACTGGCCATCTGAACGTCCTTCCAGGTGGCATCAATTTCAGGGCAGCCTATTTGTACGTGAACCTCCCCATGAGGACTGTAAGCTCCCTGAGGGAAACCCCAAGCTCCCTTCTGTGATCCTGGCCCCGAGCACAGCGCCAGGGACCCAGAAGGGCTCTAGGTGAGTGACAGCTGAAGGAATCAGGACACTCACCTGTGTGCCTTTGTGTCTTGAAGACAATGGGCTGTGTGATCAAAGGGCCAGAGGCTGCTCAGAGCAAGGCGGGGCCATAACGGACCGAACGTTCACACCCCGGATTCTGCCAAGGTGCAGGTTTTCCTTTCTAGATACTCAGCTGTGTTTTCTGTTGAGTACAGTCTTACTACTGTTACTGAATAAACCAGCGGTCCTTAATGAAACATCTTTCTTACCAACAGGACCTTCCCCAAGGAAACGAAACAGATGCGCACTCTTTTCCTTCCTCTGCCTGGGTGGAATCTAATTTCAGTCATTGTAAAATGACCTTTCCCCTGAAGGCTGTTTGCCTGACTTTAAAACAACCTTGTAAAATAATCGCTATACACAGGGTGGTATTTATTAGTGCAACTGCTCCAGGAAATTCTATTGTACCCAGGCAGGGAAATACCAATTTTCAAATTGTTTTGGACAACTGACCTCAGAATATAAGGAGGTGAAAGAAGAAATAACTAAAACTTTTGCTTTTGGTTATATTTTAAACATCTTAGTTTTGAAAATACCTATTTGTGTTACGTCAGTCCTCCACATCTACAGATTCTGCATCTGTGGATTCAACCAACCACAGATCAAAAATACTTGGAAAAATACTTCCAGAAAGTTCCAAAAAGCAAAACGTGAATTGGCCATGCATCCAGCAGCTATTTGGATAGCATTTACATTGTATTTCCAATTATTTACATAGCATTTGCACTGTATTAGGTAGTAGTAAGCAGGCTTCCCTGATAGCTCACTAGGTAAAGAATCTGCCTGCAAAGCAGAAGACACAGGAGACGTGGGTTCGATCTCTGGGTCCGGAAGATCCCCTGAAGGAGGAAATGCCAACCCACTCTAGTATTCCTGCCTGGGAAATCCCATGGACAGAGCAGTCTGCTGTGCTACAGTCCATGGGGTCACAGAGTCAGGCATGACTGAGCACTCAGAGGTCAGAGAGAGGTGCTATAAGTCATCTGAAGATTATTTAAAGTATACAGGAGGATGTGTGTGTTATATGCAAATACTATGTCATGCTTGAGCATCCTGGGATTTCAGAATCTGTGGGGATCCTGAAACCAATCCCCTGTGGATACCAAAGGACTAGTGTATAAGCTTCATACACACAAGATGGAATTTTACAGCGGTATATGTGTAATTATGGGGCTTCCCAGGTGGCGCTAGTGGCAAAGAATCTGCCTGCCAATGCAGAAGACATAAGAGACTCAGGTTCAATCCCTGGGTCAGGAAGATCCCCTAGGGGAGGGCGTGGCAACCCACTCCAGTATTCTTAGAGTCTGGAGAATCCCATGGACAGAAGAGTCCGGAGGGCTATGGTCCATAGGGTCTCAAAGAGTCGGACACAGCTGAAGTGACATAGCATGCGTGTGTAATTATGAGTGGGATACGTGTATGTTAACAGCTTGGGTTCAAAAACATTTTACTGATAAATATGAGATCAAAAAAGCCTGCAGACCACTGCTTTATGGCATCTAAGTATCTAAGTTAATTTTCTACTTAGTAAACCAAACAGAAAAAAAAAAAAAAAAAGAAAGAAAAGAAAAGAAAAAGAAAGAAAGGAAAAAAAAAGTTAGAGGGAAAAAAACTTAGAAAAGGAAGGTTCTAATTAGGAAAAGTGATTTTTATTTTAGGTAACTTCTTTCTTATCTTTTGTGTTTTAAAGAAGGCCCATATCACCTGGTTTCAGTAAACATTCTTAATGAAATGGTTAATAGTTCTTTTTTTTTAAAGCATAATGAAGCCTTCATAGTTCCATGATATGTATACATTTGAAAACACTTTGCCTGAGAAAGGTAGATAAAAAAGCTAAAATGACTAGAGAATGACTCTCAGGTTTAGGGTCCAGAATGACACATACTGATCTCTGGGTGTTTCCACATCTAGGAGTTTCATCTAGTAGTCTTCTGTGCTAACCTCTCAGATACAATTCCTCCTAAAGTCACACGTGTGTGCTACTGCCTTAGTGAGATAAAGGGTGATACAATGCAACTCTGTTTTGTTGTTGCTGAGGTGTTAAAGCTACTTGAGCATTTCATGTTTGACACTTCAGGCAGCATTGTTATCACGTAGCCCGCAGATCATGGTTCAGCCATTCCTGGCATCTGGGCTCTCTCTGTTTCTAGGCAGATAAAACTACAGTGGGCATTACTTTATTGTTATTGCATTAGCAAATGGTATGTCTTTCATTTTTCCTAAGTGAAAACCGACCTACACTTTCCTTTTTGAGAAATGCCATGACAGAGAAAATGCGACCAGTCCTTGGCACTGAATATAGAGGCAACAGGAGAACTGCGCACTTGTTCAGCCGGGTTGGGTAAGGACTCTGACTGCTGAGCGTCCCAAGGATCGTTTGCACACCCACTTCCGGCAGGAGGGGACATCAGAGAAGTGTCAGGGTTTCAGGACTCTGAGCATTTATCCCCTTGGGCCCTCATTTCCTTTTGGGGATCACAAAGGACAAAACCCACACAGAGCAACACTGTAGGTCATTTAAACCTCTTTTACACATGTAAGTTTCAGTTTCTGAGAAAGAAAAGAAACTATTTGAACAGCCCTAAGAAATAAAGGATATACTTAAACAGCCCCCATACGCACACACAATTATGCATATAAGATCTAAACTGCCATATTTTACATTATTATATATAAAGATCTATTAAGACAGATAGATCTTCTATCTCAGTCTAGGGGGGAAAAAAAAGTTGGTGACATATTTGATCAAATTAAAAATTTAGGAGCAAGTTCTACTGTTTTAGGTCATTTGCTTTTGAGGGAAAAGAAGTCTTTCTTTCCAGGCCCTGATTTTTCATACTGTGCTGTGTCGTGACCTACACTTGACTTACAGGAAATAATAAGGGGGAAGAACATAGTGTTTAGCCTTCTGTGGACAGACAAGTATATACTGGCAGTTTAATTTCATGACCTCACCCATATAACTAAAGCTATTTTTACTTGGGGCTGTTATTATGAAACAATTACCATATAAAACATACCAAAAATATATTTACTGGCTTGCAAAAGAAAATGCAAGCAAAGAATTAGCAGATACTGCACCGGTTTTTTTTTTAAACCCCACACTTTTCTTAGTAAAACTTCATAGTTTTCATTGTTTAAAAAGATAAACTGAAAAAAAAGGTCAAACTTAGAAAGATGGATTCAACATGCTAGTAATTATTTCTTACAGGTGAACTGTCAACATGTCAATAATGTAAAATTTTATTCCTTTCATAAAAAGCCTAACTAGAAACTCCAAACATAAGAGAATTTTTCTTTAACTTCAGGAGAACAACATGTGTATTCTAGTTACTGCTATAGTATATTAATGAATACAAGCAGAAAAAAGCAGAAAGAAGTATTCTCCCAACTCAATGTGTCCGATTCTGTGCATTAAGCTTTCCTGAATATATTATGGCAATGGCCACTGAGCGTGGAATCTGGCCACTCCTCAAGGGTTATCTTTCTCCCAGTTTGAAAAATGGCCCGATTGTTTACAAACAAAAGAGCTCTCCCCCCTTACCTTTTTATAATTCCCCTCCATATCCAATGGGGATTCTTTACTGATGATGTCATCCATTCCATCACTGTCCAAATCCATCCTTTTAACTCTTTACAATTTCGCTTAAGAAATAAGCTCCCATGAATCCCGAGAGGCTGATGTGCCGTTGCTCGGGACCCTGGCTCCCGCTCATGCTGACATGGAGAGCCAGCTAAGAGTCTGTGTCCGGCTGTGTGTGACCTTGCCCCTTCAGTCCCAAAGACGCCGCCCCACCCGGCCTCCCTGGTCTGTCCCGCGCCCGGCACAGGGGCAGCTGCTGTTCTCTAAGGCTTACTCTGTCCTGACACTTGGCTGGTTAAGAGTCCAGCCTTTCCACATCTGCTGTCACCTTTTTCCCCTGAATCCTGCCCGGATGCCTCTCCCCAGCACCTTCTCTACCCCCAATCCAGGAAAAGCCAATTTAACCCCTGAACTTCCCGCTTCAGGGCTGAGTGTGGATAAGAGTTCTGGAGGAATCCAGCAACCTTATTCTGAACCAGGGGTAGAGTGTACAGGATAAAAATAGATGCAAAGCCCTGCCTCACAGACTTCACTGGCGAGTTAAAAGCCGGGTATTGCATGACAAAACCAAACAGTATAATTTAAAAGTTAACCTGTAAGATAGAGGTTTGCCTTTTCCCCCTTGCCTTTTTCCTATAACCAATAATCAAACGTGAAAGTGTCACCTTCAGGGAGAAACCCCAGCACAAGAATGAAATTCATCTCTGACACAGAGAGGGACCCCTCTGCCCTCAGAATCGTTGCTTTGTTCTATTAATATAGGCAGGAGAAAAAGATCCATCAACTTTTCTCTAAGAGCCGGTGGCGGGCTTTTTCACAAAAGAGGACGTTCCTTACTGCTGCTCTTTCCACCCTTTTCCCATGGCTTTTGGCTTTGTTTACTGGCTTTATGTACAGAGAAGGAAAAGGCCCACAGCTGCAGGATGTTTTGATGCAAGAAGCAGACAAACAAGCGTGCACATAAACACACGCTCCTTGTTATCAAGTTACTATGGCCATAAACTAAAATATATACGCGGTATTTTTTTTGAAAGTTACTGTGTGCAGGAGAAACAGGTCAAAGAAGAATTCAAAGGCCAAGGCTCCATTTAGCAGCATAATCTTACAGTCTGACGGGTTTACACAGGAAGCAGTAAATGTACTAGTCAATAGGTTTTCCAGCGTGAATTCCTGACCAGCTCCAACGCTGTTAAGACAGAGTTCTAGGGCAAAATGCTGTTCAAGACAGCTCTTGGCATCTGCACCTCTGCTGATGTGCTCACATCTCTTGTTGAGTATTTTCTCTCCACAAATTAAAAAATAAAATCAATTTGTGGAAGACTTGTAGGATAAAGTTGTCTTAATGTGGTTTTCTGTAGCACTACTTCCATAAAGCAAATACTTTGCTCTATCGCCCCTAACTCACATCCAAACCCCTGCTTAACTCTACCCTCATCCCCCAGCCCAGTTCCTGAGACTGTCCTGTGCCTTTGTCAGACAGCCTGATGGAGCTGTGTCTCCCAAGCCACACTTCCCTTCGGGCAGGCCTTCTCCCTAGCAGAGATCTCCCCTGTCTTAATCTCCTCCAGACCCCAGGACCCTTGCTCTGGGCAGGGGTCCCACCACCTGCATGCAAGAAGCCCGGTACACCCTCCAGGCCTGAGAGGCCATGCTGGTCACTGAGTACTGCCATGCAATGGGTGTTCCCAGAGCCAAACAGTTTTCTAGAGGTAAGGCTCTGGGGTTAAAATAAAGGATGCTCGACTTTGAAGGACCCTCTGCATACTAAACTCTGCCAAAGGAGGCTAGTTAACATGAAGGAAGCACACATCTTATTACACGACATATATTAACATGCTTCCCAGATGGCGCTAGTGCTAAAGAACTCGCTTGCCAATACAGGAGACATAAGAGACGTGGGTTCGATCCCTGGGGTGGGAAGATCCCCCAGGGAAGGGAATAGTTACCCACTCTGGTATTCTTGCCTGGAGAATCCCATGGACAGAGGAGCCTGGTGGGCTACAGTCCATGGAGTCGCAAAGTCAGACACGACTGAAGCTACCTAGCACACACGGCATACCCTCTACTAGGGGTTGCTGTGGGCCAGGTACGTTACAGTGCCTCTTACATTTGTCTTCAGTCCTCACAGGAACCCTCTGAGGTGGATATTATTATCAAGCTGCATTTCACAGTGGAGTGAGAAATCAGTGAGGCTAGGGAATTGCCCCAGTGTGGCAGCTTGCCCAGTCAGGCCAGAATCTGAAGCACAGAATTCGCTTCTGTGGCCCATATTCTAAATGGGTGTGCGAGACTGCCTCCTACTGGTTGCCTCTGTAAAAAACAACTGTACCCAACAGAATAATCAAACAAAGAATAATCAAACGTAGCTTTTAAAAATGATATCAAATGCTGACACTATTTTCTAAATCACATATCTGTAACATTCAGCACGTGTCACTGCTGTCTCCTGAGGATCAGACCTCAAGGAATGAAATAAAAACTCCTTCATCAATAGTTGTGACCTAACACACTGTACAGTGACCTTTCCTTTCAGGTTTACCCTGCTGCTTTTAGACTGATAATGGTTTTTCTCTAACACCGTTACAGTTTCAAGCCTTTCTCTAAGAGCACAGAAATTCGTGTTACTCACCTTGTTTTTCCCACAGCATCTAGACACCACCTCCCACATGTTAAGTGGAAGATGAATGGCTGTTGAATAGATACAGGCACAGAGGAGAAAGGTTTGGGCTGCTTACAATGTTTCCATGGAATGCTGTCCATGGAAGCAAACATTAATAGTTTATATGAGTGCTTTTCAACGGAAATCTCTTTTGGAAACCACATACATTTAAGAGGTAAGTAAACATGGGTCTGCTCAGGTTGAAGGAGGGGGCCTACCATGAATTTCAGTGATTTCAGCCTCTTACCTAGGTCAGCATCTAGCCCATTTAGCTATCTATAATCAAGAGCTAACATGCATGCAATTATAAAAATTTATTTATTTATTTGGCCATGCCACACAGTTTGTGAGATCTTAGTTCCCCGACCAGGGATTGAACCCAGGCCACGGCAGTGAAAGTTCTGAGTCCTAACCACTGGACCACCAGGGAATTCCCAATAAAAACTTAGATATTACAAGACTTAGTAAAGTACATAAAACTATATGTCTGGTTATTATCTTTTGACTTTAATTTTAACATGCATGCACACATTCTAAATTGTTTCAGTCATGTTCGACTCTATGACCCCATAGACTGTAGCTGGCTAGACTCCTCTCTTCATAGGACTCTCCAGGCAAGAATACTGGAGTGGGTTGCCATGCCCTTCTTCAGGTTTGTTTTAACAGGGTGGCCTTAAATAAACAGTTAAAAGGACTGAACTCTCAGCATTAACTATGTATATGTATAAACATATTCAAATTAATTTATATACACCAATAATATATTGACCACATACATACACATATATATGTATATATAAATGCATATACATTTATAACAGATTACCTTTTGGAGAAGGGTATCTCAAAATCCAAGATGGAAATTTCCCAGCTGTACAATAGGAACAAGGGTTAGTCCCAAGAAAGTAAGAAAAACCATTCTCCTTCTCTACCCCCTATACCTTTTTTTGGCATAAGTGATCCTCTACGAAGTACTATATAGAGACAAGTGATAAAACACCTTCTTTAGAAAGTTGGTCTCCAGTGGTGATGAATGTATTTTGCACCCTCCCTAAATGAGTGCTCGGGACATATGTTCATAGCCTAGACCCTTTCCAGAAGGAGCTGTATCATTACTATCTGGATGGCTTGTGCCAGCTTAAAATATAGACTATCTTCCTATCACATGGACTGATCTTTGGTGCTTTCTTTGCACTGTGTCCTCCAGCCACAGCATCCACATCACCTGGGAGTGGACAGGAAATGCAAACTCTCAGCTCCCACCCCAGACCTACTGAATAAAAACCTGCAGTCTTACAAGTGTTCTAAGATTTTTGAGTGTACTTTAAACTTCAGAAGCACAGCTTGAGACCTTGAAAAAATTCAGTATAAGCCATTATCTTATTTTCGATCATATTTCTAGGCTTGGTGATAAGACCCTGACTTTACATGCTTGGGATCAATACTGTAATTAATTTCACTTCCAACTGGTTCAGATGAATACAGGAAATGAAAAAACAAACCACCACTTAGAACACTTGAGCTGAACTTAATGTTTGGTGGTTTTGTAGCAGCCACGCACAAACAAGAGGAGAACAGTCAGTCGTGTCCTTCCTACACAGAATTTTTCCTGGTTCCTTCCTTACCGGGCTTCCGTGGTGGCTCAGACAGTAAAGAATCTGCCTGCCATGCAGGAGACCTGGGTTCAATCCCTGGGTCAGGAAGATATCCTGGAGGAGGGCATGACTACCCACTCCAGGATTCCTGCCTGGAGAATCCCATGAATAGAGGAGTCTGAACACAACTGAATGACTAAACCTTTCACTTCCTCCACCGCTGCCCTCTCTAAAATGAACTCTGCCTGCAAAACATGGGGCCAGATACTAATGCTTCCTCTTAGAAAATGTACATAAAGCCACTTACAATCCCTGAGGTTGAAAGGGCCTCCACTCACCCTCCCCTGCCCTGAAATTCAAGGACCAGAATGGAGAGCTTCAGTTTCCTGTCAAGCCATAATTTGAACTGTGAGGCACATTGGTCACGTGAGCTAATGCTTTTAAATGATCATTATCGGCCACTGGTGGAAATTATTGACTCTGAAAACACAGACCGCATTACTGGGAAATCACTTATGCACTGTCAAAAGATCTTCCTATTCTTATTAATGGAAAGTCTTATTGCATCCTGATTAACCCTTCAGCTTCCCACCACCTCTCCTTCAGCCTTGGCCTCCAAATTCCATGTGCTACACAAACTGACACTGATTTATACTCTCTTTTAAAATTATTTTTTTTCTTCTGTGCAGTATTCATCTAAATTTGCTTTGCTTTTCAAATAAGGTATTCCGATAGCCAGATAAACCATGAAGATCTGCATATTGTTTTGCAGAGGACTTTTCACTGTAAATTTAAAAAGTTAAACTAATGGCATTGGGAGTGTGCAGTGGAGGAGGTTAAAGCGTTGGAAGGAGACAAGAGTGTCAATCGTTTATGCATATAAGAAAACTGAGAACCACAGGCATCAAGCTTTCCGCCCATCTGAAGACCTGAGTACTAGAAACGCCAACTGTGGTTGGTCACTTGGCTGAGGGTGGCGCAGCTTCAGAGGGGACCATTGTTCATGCCCTCATTATGTTTTTCTGTGCTCTTAGCATTCTTCCCCTCTTAATGGCTCTCCTACGCTGACTGTCACTAGGCCTTTGGATGACTGTTTTCTTCTGAATTCGAGCAATTTTGTCAAAGTACTTTCTATTTCAGGAAGCTTGGTAATTTCTGATGCTTCCACACAGTGCTCAGGGGAATACTAAGTACATGGAGATTTCCCATTTTCCCTTGGTACTGAGAGCATAAATAAATAATAGAACGCTATGCTATTAATCTTGGGCTTCTGCATGTGAAGTCTTAGTTACCTAAGACTGTGCATGTGTGCGTGCATGCACGTGTGTGTGTGTGAAGGTGAGGTCTCTGCTCTGCATGCAAGCACTGGCATGTATCATAGCAATGTGCCCATTTCCCTCCAATCCCCCACCACCGCTCTCTTTCCAAGAGAAAATACTAGACATTTGGCTTAAAATACGCATGGCACATTTATTTCTTAGAATCACTTGATGTCTGAATCATGATGTTTGAGGCTCCCAGTGCCACTCTAAATAGGAATGATGTGCTTGTACTAAATTTCTATTTCAGATCAGGCCCATACTGAAATCCTGTTAAAATGATTTTTTTCCCCTCCCATCTGGGCACTTAGCACTGTGCTCCTTTTGTGGTAAAATATATATATTATATTTTCAGATATACAACCTAAAAACAAGTGCAGATGAGTTTGTTTCCAGAACTATTTTCTTAATATTTAAGGTGACAGACATGTTATTCCCTCCTCAGACAAACACACTGTATCTCAACAAGGCAAAATACAACTGTACCCCCAACCAGGCAAAACAACGAAGACAAAGTATTCTTCAACCCTCCAGGGGAAAAAATTCTCCAATCAAATAAAAATCTATAGAACAAGACATAAAAATAACTTCATTGAACTTATATTTTACTCATTTATTTTTCACTGAACTTATATTTAAAAAGCCTGCATCAAATAGTGCACTAAATGCTTTGAAATTCCCCTTCCTATTAAGTCAGTATATTGTTTTTCCCTGCAGTGGATGAAACCAGGCTTAAATTGAGTAGAATCTTAAATGAAGTCAAATTTGATACCTGTTTTCTCATTCACAGGAAGAGGGGACTGGAAAATGAGCCCTCTCTTGGCCTGGTGTCAATGGGGACATACTGTATTTCCTTTCTTTTGTTAACCATTAAATAACCCACTACAGAGACTTCCTTGGCAGTCCTGTGGTTAAGACTCTACGCTTCCAATGCAGGGGCCGAGGTTTCCATCCTTGGTCAAGGAACTAAGATCCCACATGCCACGCATGGAGGCAAACAAACCAACCAACCAACCCACTAGAATCTGGGCATGAAGGTCTGTTTACTACTTTCTCCCAGCAAGAGCTTTTTAAGATATCTTGATGTACTACTTAAATTGATATATTCCCTAGTTTTATCATTTGGGACCAATATAGGACACCTTTCATTCTAGGTGATGAGTGCAATACTTCAATTGGGCTGAAACATTTTGCCCAAGGAATAGTTGGTGTTTCAGGAGGCACTAAAATTATCCTTCTATATTGTAAGAAGGTTTATGAAAACTTTGCAAAATTCAGTATATTAAGAAAGGTGTCTTGAGGATGACTACTAGCTTCCACTGACCATGGGTGTTCTGAAGAAGTGCTTGGGGACAGACCATGAGGTTCACCTTGGGGAACCTCTCGAGGTGAAGGAGAAGTAGGTGTGGTGGTATATTCTTAATGATTGTTACTGGGAAGGGTGGGATGTGTGTCTCTTTCATTTTGTTCCCTGCACAATGTCCCTCATCTCAGCACATGGGATGGCAACTCGGCAAGAGGCTCATAAGCCACATACAAGGAGTAGAATACTTACCATATTTTCTTTAGGATAAATTTCCAACTCCTTTGCACAGCATTCAAGGCCTAACCATGGGAACTCCCCTGGTGGTCCAGTGGCTAAGACTCTGATCTCCCAATGCAGGGGGATCCCCTTCACCCACTCCCAGTTGCAATGCACAGATCTGAGCTCCTCTCTGGTATTATGATGCAAAACCCTCATCCTGGGGACTCAGAACAGGACCAACTGCAGAAAATCCAATCAGTCCAACACACATTTATGGAACACGCACTCTGTGTATAGGGCAGGAAATGAAAACTAGGCGTTTGTCCTCAAGGAGCCTGTTGTCTAATCGGGGAGGCAGACTTCTATGTCACTAGCTGTAAATGGGTTCTTATAGAGGTGAAAACAAAATGCACTGAGAAGGAGAAAGTTTCCTGATGGAGGTGACACGAGCCTCAGAGAGCATCAGCTTGCAACAGGCAGAAGCAGGTGTGCGGGTGGCAGGGATTCCAGGCTGAGGCAGCACAGCGAAGGAAAAGGACTGACGGCTGTGTGGGGGCAGGAGGACAAGGTGAGGAGGGAGGGGTGTTTCTGTCCAGGGCTCAGATCATGGCCTTTAAAAAAAAAATATATATATATATATATTTTTTTTAATATTTATTTCTTTATTTGGCTGTGCTGGGTCTTAGTGTGACACAATGGATCTTCAATTTTCATTGTGGCATGCAAGATCTTTAGTTCTGGCATGTGAATTCTTAGTTTTGGCATGTGGGATCTAGTCCCCAGGGATCAAATCCAGGTCCCCTGCATTGGGAACATGGAGTCTTAGCCACTGGACCACCAGGGAAGTCCCCATGGTTAGGCCTTAAATGCAAGGCATGGAAGTTTATCCTAAAGAAAACGGGGAAGTATGAAAATTTTCACTCTGCTTCTTCAAGATCAGGTGTGCATTTGAAGAAGAGTCTCTTTATGCTCCCAAGGGAGGAAAAAGATGAGAGTCATTCACGTACCATTTTACTTTTTTTCTCTGTCATTTCTACTGGAGCTGAGAACATGAGGGTGTGGTTTATATCTGGAATGGTCATAAAGGAATTAAAGCAACGGAAAGAAAGGGATAAAAGCATGTCACTGATTTTATACACACATTCATCCCCAAAACTGACTGCAGGGAAAGAGGAGAAAATCTTTGGGAGTTTTTAAGCAAAATGGACCCTTTGACCTAAGCCTGTGCTTTCAAGTTAACAGTATTTTGACGCTTTCTATCAGAGATTGTGTAGAGGAATTTGGTCTCTTAAAGGCTGCCAGGCCTGAAGCTGTGGGCAAGGCTCTTTCCTGAAGAGATTGGCTTCCTCCCAAGACTGGAAAATGGAGGTGGATAGCTCTATCTTTTAACACGGCTACAACGGAAAATGACAAGACATGCCTCAGTAAGCTCTGTGCTGATGTAAATCCTGCGAGGGGGAAAAGGACACAAAGATGACGACAACCCGAGAAACTTCAAAAATAAAACAACCACGAAAAACTCTGCCTGAGAATTTCTCTTTGAACATCTCCCCCCCCAGATGGAGTTGTTCACAGCATGGCACATCCATCCACCTTCAACAGGGGGCTCAAGCTCCAGGAAGCAGTGAAATTCTCTTTTTCAAAACAATCATCTATTTGGAAAAGTAATACCCGAGGATCATTATACTCTCTATATTAGCAATAAATAATTGGGAAGTGAAGCAATGCATGGTTTCCTTGGGCTGCTTTGTAATCTTCACTGAGCCCTTTATGTAAACAGTAGGAGAAAGTGGCTCATAATTCATGGTAACCAACTTGCTGATACAGAAAGGTGGCCTCTGGTAGGGACCCGCCAACTCTCATGCCAGGATGTTAACAAGAAAAAAATACCATTTACAGATGAGAAAAGTAACAAAAAATAAAGGGATAATCTGATCTTAAGACACTGAAATCAGGGCATGTTGATGGCAGGGAGTCGGAATAGGAATAGGGTTGAAAATCATCCCAGTGGCCATCAAAGTGTGAGAAACCACAATGCTAGAGTGTTTACAGTGCCTTTTTTCTTACTCAATTTTACATACAATAGTCACATCCATCTGTATTATTTGAGAGCTTGCTCTTAGCACTGAGAGAGCAGATGGACACAAACCTAAAAATCCTTGTCCTCGTGGAGCTTCTGTGGAGTAAGGAAGACAAAAAATAGACAAAAATGTAGTCTGATGGACTTCCCAGGTGGCACAGTGGTAAAGAATCCATCTGCCAACGCAGGAGATGTGGATTCAAACCCTGGGTCGGAAAAATCCCCTGGAGGAAGAAATGGGAACCCATTCCAGTATTCTCACCTGGAGAATCTCATGGACAGAGGAGCCCGGCAGGTTACAGTCCACAGGCTCGCCAAGAGTCAGACATGACTGAGCAACTGAACACGGCACAGCACATGGAGTCGGATGGATGGTGATGAACGCCAAATATAAAAATAACATGTAATAGAAAGACTGGGATAGAGTTGGGGAATTGGAAGTTGACACAGAAAGTCCAGAGGAGGCCTTCACAAGAAGGTGACGTGTGAGCAAAGATCTGAAGAAAGTGAGAGAGAGTAAGCTGTGGGGGTCACCAACAGGACCAATACCTGATGTCTGGGTGAATCTGAATTTCAGGTAGAAGTGAACAATTTTTTAGTGTAAACATGCCCCAAACAGGGCAGACTGCTCATTAAACCTGCAACTAACTGGGCTCCCTGGGGGGGAAGCACATACCTGGCAGGAGAGACAGCATGGCAGGAAACATGAGAAGAGGGGGTGAAGGGGCGGAGGGGGCTGCGAGAGGAGTCTGAGCGGAATCAGGGGCGAGGGGATGTAAGACCCCAGGGGCCCCTGGTGGGACGTGGGTTTTTACGCCCAGGAGGAGAGTTATGAGATCGGTGGCAGGCTCTGATTCCGGTCTTAAGAGAGCATTTGAATTCTGCATTGAACATGGACCACAGAACAGGCCAAGGGCAGGAGTAGTCAGGAGACCGCTATTGCTCAGAAGATGATGATGATGATGACAAAGGTAACAATAACACACACCCAGACACATGCCCCAAATTATCCAAATAAGCCCGAGGGGAATGGCCTCCGAAGCCCCATTCATGGTCTCTCCGTTAAGAGATCGAGGTATAGGGGACTTCCTGACAGTCCAGTGGTTAAGACTCTGTGCTTCCACTGAAGAGGGCCTGGGTTCCATCCCTGGTCAGGAAATGACCATATGCCAAAAAAAAAAAAAGAAAAGGGAGGGGACATATATATACCTATGGCTGATTCATGTTGATATTTGGCAGAAAACAACAAAATTCTGTAAAGCAATCATCCTTCAATTTAAAAAAACAAAATCAGATTAAGAAAAAAAGAAACCACGGTATACATTACAGATGAAAGGAATCAGTCCTACAAGTAAATTCCTTCTACTCACTAAGATGCTAGTCTAGGGACTTTGTTTTAACCACTCTATTATCATCCTTAAGAATAGATAGATAAATAAGCAAGCCTTCATCAGAAAAGGGGACATTTCTGAAAAAATCATTGTTGATTTTACCAGTGACCATGATAACATCAAGAACTTAGAGAAACTGCCCTTTCAGAATCTGTGGTGTCAGGGGGTTCAAAAACTAAGGTTTCCAAGTAGGACTGAGACATGGCTTCAAGGCTAATGTTTCTTTATTGGCTGAGTTATGAACAGAGGGAGAGAATTTCAAAAGGACAGGCACATAAAGTTCTATAAAATCCCATGGAGATGTAGAATCTATTGCCTATTATCACCTGCCTAATGGACATAGTTTTATTGTAAAAATAAGCAATAAATACTTCAAAAACTATTGAACACACAATCAGTGTTATATGTTGTAGTTCATATAAAAGAAAATCAATTTGTTTTCCTCTGGAAGCAGAAGGCTAAAAAACCCCTCCCCTCCCGATGGCACTGCTGACATCTGACCAATCTGTGACTTGTAAAACCAGTGACTCCATGTTCCACGAAATGAAAAGATAAAGGGAATAATCTCGTAGCATCCTGCCTTCAAAAAATTACATTACATAGCTTCTCTAAAAAGCAAGCAGAAAAATGATTTTAATTATTATAGTAATTTAATCACCTGGAGCCATGCCATAAGTAGGTTAGGCTCTCCATAAAAGTCGACACTCTCCACTCCCCCACTGTATTCTGTGTAAGTTTTGTTGTTTCCTCAGCATCATGACCCTTTTCTCATACATGGTAAGAACTCCCATGAAGCATAAATCTTGTTACCTAGGATCTATGGACCTAAATGGACTATAAAATGAAAATACTATGAGACAAGCCCACAATTACAAAATTCCAATTATTAAGCCGAGAAAAAAAGTGCATAAACGTATTTTCTAGGCATACATTACTTAGCTGAGAAACGACTGCTTTGAGTCTTGTGAGATGTACTATTCTGCCTGCATACATTCACTACTGTGAAATCCGACCTTCTGAGAAACACCTGCTGGTCTCAGGTAACTTACCTCACACAAGGAAGAAGCACTGTTAAATTAGAGAAATGGTCCCTTGGAGCTTCTAAACTCGGTCAGTTGAGTAATACCCTGATATTAACTATCCGGCATTTGGACTAGCCCTGCCTGCTGCTGCAGAGAAATTTCTCTGAGAACCTTCTCGTTGTCTGTTTACGAGGAAGATATTTTCAGTGTTGCTTCCATAGTTTCAGTCACACTCTAGAATTGGTCTTTCGAGATCCTCTAAGTGTTTACTTCATAACTCCAGACAGAAAATTAGGGATAGAGATGAGTACCTATTACTAAAAATTTCCTATTTGGAGTTTTTTATGCATGCTGGTACCTTAATTCTTATTTACTAGTCATTTAAAACAACATACTAGTAAAAATAAGTTTGGAGAGACAAGTGCAACTTTAAATGTCAAGTGCGTACCAGCTGGTGTTTGAAAATTTCTCAGATCATCAGTTATTACTTCCGATTTACATAATTTCCTTCAAGACAATCCTAAAAACTGGATGTGAAGCCATTTGCCTCCTATGCAATGAGCAAAAACATTTTTGCCTTTTATCTATGTGAAATTCCACCCAGATTTTTCTTTTCCAAAGCCTCTTAAATTCAAAGTTCAACCCGATTTCTCTTATTTTGCAGAGACATACAGAATGTGCAAAACACAGATCACCTCAGCGGATTTCACATATGCTTTAAAGGCCAAGAAACAGAGTTTTCTGCCCCATTACTCCCCAGAAAATCTAATTACAATTCAGACACTGTAATGTGATGGAGGCAAGGAGTGTAGCATGGCAAAATCCCGTGAAAACCCGGAAAGAGGCAACCTGCTGCTCTGGACGAGGAAGGCCTCCTCTCCCAAAGGATGCCGGCCTCACGATCAGGCTTTAAATCTTACCTGATACGAACAGTTCTCCTGGTGTACCATCTCAGTGCATCCTAGGGAGCAGACCCCAAAGCAGGACTGCTCAGCGAGGCTGCGGAGGGAAAGCGCGGAGCATCCGCTGGCGAGAGAACGCCCTGGGAAGGCAGGGGCTCCCCGCAGATTAAAATGGATGCTGTTTCGCTGATCAACCTGCGCAGTGGCACTGCCTGCGCTGGGAAGCGCGCAGCGAGCCCGGCTGCTCTCCTCGGAAACCAGCAGTAAGGCTCACAAACATGGAGCTAGGACCCGGCTGGGGGAGGGGGCGCGCTCATCACTGGCACAATCAGCCAATTATATTATCGACACAAAGAAAAGGATCAGTCTGGGGCTGGTGTGACCTTCTGGTGCTTTATGAAGGCAGTTAACTGATGTGGAAACATTCTAGTCCTCATTAAAGGGAAAAAGGCCAGCGAGGGAGAGGGAGAGGGACAGACACAAATCAATGTTGCAGTTGAACATTTCTAGCCTCCGGCATCATCCTTCCTGCCCACGGATGCTGCTTGCCTGGTGCTTATGAAACGAGAGCCCTTAACAATCATTTCAGAACTTTGGACAGGCGAAAGGGAAAACAATCCATTCTGAATTTTGACCCCGAAGGGGTGGTTCTCTGTGTTGAGTGTTTGAAGTGTCTGTCAACTTTACAGCTAAAATGAGGGCCTTCATTCTTTTTAAAAATATTATTTTGGAATTCTTTTGATTCTCCACTCATTTTTGGTTCTTATCTGCTTTTTAAGTCAAACAGAAGAAGATGAAATAATTATTCCCATAACTTTTTAGGGAGAGGGCTTATTAAAGTATTAAAGTCAGTATAATTCATTTCATGAAAATGAAACCAAACTGCAAGTTTTTTTAAAAGTAAGGCTATATATGTGTGTGTGTGTGTGTGTGTGTGTATCCCAGTGCTATTACTAGAATATATAGACACCCTCAATACAGCAATATGATCCTAGAAACAGACCATTCCATGTAAGTGACCATAATAGAAAGGATTCTTGACTTCCAGATAGTAATCAAAGGACACACAAGTTGGACCATACATGTCTCTGATAAAAAGAGGAGCCTGTTTTGCACTTCTTCAGGGCTGTTGTAGGATTTTAGCTTATAAGGAGGAACAACTAGGCCTATAAATTCTTGAAGCTAATTTAATGATAGAAAATTTTAAAAATAAACACAATAAAATTTCCCTATCTATATTTTTCAGTTGCCATAGGCAACTCATTTTGTTGTTTCTTAATAAAAAGAAATGGTTCTCAAAATGATGCTCAAACAAATGGAACTCAGTAAAATCCTGACTGAATTTAAGCCAAGTTTAAAAACATTCTTAAGCTATTTTGCTACATCTATATCTGTCTTCTTCAATAGTCTTACTAATAACTGCAAGGTCTTCATTATGCTATTAATAAGAAAAACAAGTACTGTTGCTTGATGAGTGGGATCAACACATTTGACAAATTTTCATATCAAACTCGATCTTAAGGAGTGCTGAGAGTTTGTGTTAAGGATATTTGGCGAAATATTTTTAATCTTATAACTTGACAACATCTCTGTTACTTGGAAAGAGAAAAACCTATTTTTCTGTGTGTTCTTAATTTTCATGACTTGAGATTCTGACAGGAGAGAAGTTGGCTGAGTTCAATTCCAGAGACACATTCACAAGCCTGGCTTCAGCTTCCTGGTTAAGACAGTGGAAAGGTGATAGGAAAGACCCAGCTGGTGATCTCACAGGCTGCCATTTCCGCACAGGCTCGTTGGGTTCCCAGGAAAAAGCACTCTGGACACGCACTCCGCCAAACTCGAGGGCCTGGAATCTAGGAGATAGCTAGGCCACTAACATGTACAAGACTTCTTAGGCCAGCTTATTGGCAGGTGGTCCAATGAGAGCCTGATGAACGAAGCAGACAGCTGAGCTAGATGATGAGTCTTCTTAAACAGAAAAGAGGACAGAAAGTCTTCAGCGAAAGTAAACAACAGGCAACATATCCCCATCCTAAATTTCATTTCTCCCTCTTGAGCAATCCATATAGGACAGAGACAGAGGCTGCTTTGTGGAGTGTCTTGCTAAACAACCGCGCAGATGAAGTCTCTGGAATCTGAAGTATGTGCAAGGAAAAGTAAGCCAAAGTAAAATTCCTTTGCAAGGTAGCAAATAAGATGAAATGGAAATCTTATGCCTGATATAGGAGGCAGAGTTGCAGCTTTCCAAGACAGAACAGCTTTACTCCAAAGACTGCTAAAACTTCACTCAGGTTACTCCTTTGACAATCTAGGACCCTAAGACTCAGGAACATGCTTTCAAGCTATACAAGGCCTAAAAAGTTGCTTTTTGGACTCTGTTCTCTTCTGAAAACTGAAAGCTTCAGGATGTATTACATAAACTTCTAAAGACATTTATCATGTGTTGTTTAAAAAAAAAAAAAAAGCCTAAACATGATCCCACTCTTCACAGTTGCTCTTCCATAAATAGTGGAAGTGACTCAGAGGTGGCTATGGGGAGAACAGATTTCTGACAATTGTCTCCCAAATCCTGTCAAAAAGCTCTCTAAAGCAGTATAAACAAGATTAAAAAAAAAAAGGAATATATCAAGCAAGCTTCCTTCTACAGTCATTCATTGGAAAAGACTTTGTGTTACAATTTAAATTATGATTTGCTAGTACAAAAAACTTTAAACAGAAATCAGCTGTTCCAAGAACACATAAGCTAGAATAACTTACCAAGATACAGTAATATTTATTATTTTGGGACTAAAAAATATTGATGAACTATTTAATATATTACTGTATGTAGCATGAAGATGCTTTTGTTTTGTTCTCAGGTCTTCATAACTTTTCTTCCCACAGAAAGTACTGGGTTTCAGATTTAGATGGGGACTTAAGAGATAAACTGTTATTTTCCAGATATGGACACTGAGGCCTGAGAGAGTGGTGACATGCCCAAGAGCATAAATCTTCCAGCAACGGCAGTAAGAAGGAAAAAAAAACCCTCCAGATTTTCTTGTGAGTGTGTTCAAAAAAAAAAAAAAAATGCTAAATGAGAACCACAGGACTTAAAGAAATAAACCCCTTTTCACTGAACTAATGTAGGTTGACCTTGAAATCAAAATCTATCATAAGGTAAGAGAGAGGTAGCAGAGTGGTTCGACCTAAAGCTGAATTCAAAGTATGTTTTAAAAGAAGAAAAATTAGACCATTGCCTCAGTAAGCCATTTTTCCTATTTCTTCCACCAAGCAAACTATTATGTCTTTAAATCCTGAAAAGTACTTTTTCGTTTGTGGCAATTAATAGCAACAGAATGAAGATGACCGACAGACACAGGAAAGATGGTCAGCATCACTAATTATCAGGGATACACAAATCAAAACCACAATGAAATATCCGTTCACATCCATCAGAATGGCTGTCATCAAAAAGACAACAGATAACAAGTGTTGGAGAGGATGTGGAGAAAAGGGAACACTTGTATACTATTGGAATGTCAATTGGAGCAGCCAGTATGGAAAAGACTATGGAGAATTCTCCAAAAAATTAAAAACACAACTACCACGTGCTCTGTTGTGCTCAGCCACGCAGCCGTGTCCAACTCTCTGCAACGTCATCGGCTGCAGCCCGCAGGCTCCTCTGTCCGTGGGGGATCTCCAGGCAAGGATACTGGAGTGGGTTGCTATGCCCTTCTCCAGGCGATCTTCTCAACCCAGGGACCGGATCTAGGTCTCCCACACTGCAGGTGGGTTCTTTACTCTCTGAGCCACCTGGGAAGCACATCTGATCCAGCAATTCCACCTCTGGGTATTTTCCCCAAGAAAATAAAAACACTAACTCAAAAAGACATACGCACGCTTACGTTCACTGTAGTGTTATTTACAATAGCCAAGATATGGAAGCAGCTTATGTCCCTCGACAGATGAATGGATAAAGAACCTGTGGCATATATATATATATATATATATATAACTCAGCCATAAAAAAGAAGGCAGTCTTGCCATTTGTGACAACATGGGTAGATCTAGAGGCTATTATGTTCAGTGTCTTTGTCAGACAGACAAAGATAAATATTGCATGATTTTATTTATATGTGGAATCTAAAAAACAAAACAAATGAACAAACAGAACTAAAGAGAAACAGACTCATAGATACAGAGAATAAACAGGTGGTTGCCACAGAGAGGGGGTAGGGGTTGAAAGAAATTATATTATATTATATTATATACATTATATGAAATAATGAATGCTAATTAGCTTGATTGTGGTGATCACTTCACAACGTACGTTAATAGGAAACCATCTTGTACACCTTAAATATATACAAATTTTGTCAATTATACCTCAAGAAAGCTGAAAAAAAGATTAAAATAAATTTTTGCAATGGGAACAGAATGACAGGGTGTTTTGGATAGTAAATATAGTGGTAAAAAGTCACATCTGCAGGTCATCTGAGCATACAGCTTCAAGAGTGAACTACTGGGGTCAGGGACTGACTTGGGAAAGGTATAAGGGAACTTTCTGGCACAAGCTGAATGACTTGAAAGGGCTTGGCTTACAGAGGAGTATATATTGTCAAAACCCATTGAATAAAACATTTAAGATTTGTGCATTTCATTGTATGTCAAATGTACCTCAAAAGAATAAAAATGATCTGGTTAATGATATGCAGCTGAAGTATTTAGGGGGCAGTTTAGTAATACCTTCCTTTGAAATGCATCAAATAAATGAGATGAATGAATGGCAAGATAACTGGAAAACTGTGACAAAGCAAGTTTAGTAAAACAGTAATGGTAGAATCTGGATGGTGCATAGATGGATAGTCACCTAAAAACTTTTCAGTTTGAAAAGCTTTGTAATGAAATATTATGGAAAAAATGAAGGTATTGGGGAGTGGGGAAGATGAACAAGAAAGTCATTGTCTTAAGCAATAACTTTTAAGCTTCTTAGAAACTTGCGTTGTTGGATTGGCCAAAAAAAAAAATCATTCAGGTTTTTCCGTAAGATGACACAGAAAACCTGAATGAACTTTTTGGCCAACCCAACATACAGTGTTACATTGTGCGTTTTCACCAGGTAAGGGAAGAAAAGGAATTGTAAGGAAAATTGACCCTGTCCACATCAAGGGGACCTGGGTCCTTGGATGACTTGCCCAAAGAAGATCACAGCCGGCATCACTGATGACAATAAACCTTAGAAAATGGCTTTACAGTTTACAGAGTACTTTCCTGAACCTCTTCTTTGACTGTCACAACCTTGTAGCTGAAACAAAATCCTGTTATGTGCCATGTGAGGCAGTGTTTCTGTCTCCAGGGAGTTTGGTTAGGGAAATAAGGCAGTATACAAATGACTATATATAGTGTTGAATGAGTAAAGTGCTACCAAGGAGATTTTGTTGTTTGCTCACTAGGAATTCAGAAAAGCAAGAAAACGCTTAGCTAGGTTAGCTGGGAGATTGCAATAATCTTGTTCATTTGGTTTTCTACTTCTTGAGTCTATTTTTTCTATTTCTAGATTAGGGTAACTTTCCTTAGAACTTAGGTCATGGTTAATTAATTCAGTACTATTATCCCCAACATTTGAAATAATACTTGGCCTATAATAGGCTTTCAATATTTTTAAATGAACAAATGAATGATTATGAGTTTCAGAAAGTTACTTCATTGCTCTTAGCCTCAGTTTCTTCATCTATAAACTAAGGATGCTAATTCCTGGTTTACTGGGTCGATGACATGAAAAAATTAGAATAATATGTAAAACAGCTCTAAAGGGCCCTAGAAAGGAACAGAAAATAGATTTCCAGCCCCCCTTCCCGAATTAAAAGCAACAACAACAGTCCAAGGAATAAAAAGAGGCCGGACAGATGGAGGCGATAGTAGCAATGGAAAGTTGAAGACAGAGGGATGCATTCCATGAGACTCTGAAAAATACATTGATGGCACCTAGCCAGTGATCTGACCTGGAAGAGTGAATAGTCCTGAGGTTCTGAGACCACTGCTGAAGTAATCTTGGTGCTGTGAAACCCGAGAAGTTAGGAGGAGGAACTGATTCTGTGGGGTTGGGTTGCAGTCGTGGTCTTTTATTTTCCACCATAAAGTTTTGAGTTGAAGGTGCAGGAGGCAATAGGGGCTCAAAAGAGAAGTCAGGCCAACAGATAGTATGTGGGGGGTCTTCTTCAGGGTCAGGACAGTTGCAGAAATGGATTAGATGAAAGGAGAAATTGAAGAGAAAGGACTAGCAAACAGAGACATTGCTATGTTGGGCACATCAGTCCCCACAGAGCTGGGGTGGGGGTGGGGGGGGTAGGGATTAGACTTGTTAATCAGCTGACCCTGAGACAAGGAGATTACTGTGGGTCATCCAGGGCCCAGTGTCATCACGAGGGTCCTTATAAGGCAAAAAGACGTGGGCAACAGAGGAAGAACCAGAGATGGCAGTGTGAGGAAGACTCTGCCCAATGTTGTTGCCTGCGAAGACAAAGGAAGAATCCCAGTCCAAGAAGGCGGGAGTCCTCTGGAAGATGGAAAAGGCAAGGAAGTGGATCTCCCCCTAGAGCCTCCAGGAGGTGACAGGCCTGCTGACACCTTGATTTTAGTCCAGTGAGATTTCCTAGGGCCTTCCGACCTCCAGAATTGTAAGATCATAAATGTATGTTTATCTATTACAACAAATAATGTATGACAAACCTAGACAGAGTATTAAAAAGCAGAGACATCACTTTGGTGACAAAGGTCTGTGTAGTCAAAGCTGTGGTCTTTCCACCAGTCATATATGGATGTGAGTGCTGGACCGTAAAGAAGGCTGAGCACTGAAGAAATGATGCTTTTGAATTGTGGTGCTGGAGAAGCTCTTAAGAGCCCCTTGGACTGCAAGGAGATCCAACCAGTCAATCCTAAAGGAAATCAGTCCTGAATATTCACTGGAAGGACTGATGCTGAAGCTGAAACTCTAATACTTTGGCCACCTGATGCGAAGAACTGACTCATTGGAAAAGACCCTGATGCTGGGAAAGATTGAAGGTGGGAGGAGAAGGGGACGACAGAGGATGAGATGGTTGGATGGCATCATCGACTCGATGGACATGAGTTTGAGCCAACTCTGGGAGATAGTGAAGGACAGGGAAGCCTGGCATGCTGCAGTCCACGAGGTAGAGAAGAGCTGGACACAGCTTATCACCTGAACACCAACAAATGCATGTTGCCTTAAGTCACTAAGTTTGGGGTGATCTTTTACAGCAGCAATAGAAAATGAACACAGTCCCCTAGGGCGAAAGCCAGCATTTAGAGGGTAAGAGGAAGGAAAGGGGGTGGGGTGATAAGGTGAGAAGAAGAGGAAAACCACCACAGTGAGGGATCAAAGGGACAGAGCGCCACGGTTTCAAATACTGCAGGGAAGCACAGCCATAAGTCGTTAGATCTGACAACTGGGAGGTCATCAGTTTCCCTCGAGAATAATCTCAGTACTAGTGTGTTAGGGGTAGAAACCAAGTTACAAGCCACTAAAAAGTTGAAGGACTGAGTAGAGAGAAGTTGGTAAAGAAGGTTGTAGATAAATTAGAGCATCAGGTTGATAGCTTGAGGAAATAATGGAATCAGAGAAGTGGTTGTTGTGGTTGATCTGTAAGATAGAGATCCAAATGTCTATGTGGGCATCAGGGAAGGAGCCAGGAAGAAGGGAGAAACTGACTATGATAGGTGGGAAATAATTGGAAAGACCAGATCCTGGATGAGTTAGATCAGGAGCACATAACAGGACTTCATTTAGCCTTGAAACTGAAGATATGGGGAGTGAAATTACAAAGAACTGTTGAGTAAAGAGGAGCCCATAGTGGAGATGGGGAAAGATGAAAGAGCACAGACCAGCATCTTGATTGGGTCCTTGAGGGAAAGACCTCAAGGATGGGGAGGCTGGCTAGAATGGAATCAGAGAAGGAGGATCAGTGTGGGAAAAGCTCTTCCAAGATATCTTGTAGAAGGTGTTGCTCTATTACTTGAGAATATTTGAGAAATGCTGACTAATGCTATATAAGAAACAAGAAAAACAGATGGGATAGATGAAACCTGTAAGATGTGTTAAGTACAAACAATGAAGTATGTAAACGGTTGTCAGACATAGATGAAGTGTGCAGGATTTAGACAATGAGGCAGAATTCATGAGATGTGATGTACTGAAGAATAAGTTAGTAACCTGGATGCCTTAGATCAAGCTGAACACAGAAAGGGATGGAAAGACTAGAGAAGCACCTAATATTCATGACATGCTAAACAACCCCGAGGCCCTCAATATTCATTAGATGTTACACTGCCCACTGGTGACACACGTTCTGTCCCTATTTGTCCTCTGCCCAAGAAATACAGTTCCACAGCCGCTCATCAGGTGAGGGGGACTTGCCCCTGTGTCTCTGATCAAGCAGGTTGTGTGTCTTTGGCAGACACCTTCTGTCTAACTGGGCCTCCTCTCTGAAACCTCAACCCTGGCTTGTGACTGTATCATCAACAGGGAAGGTGGATGTGGCAGAAAGGTTGGATACACAAATATCGCATAATCCTAGACTCAGGTAATGCAGTCCTTCATACTCCTGTACCATATCCTAAGTAGGATTCTGGGACCAATTCCAATTGGTGCAGGGAGGGGGCTTCCCCACACCGTGTCATTCTTGGATACCAACTGAGTATCCTACAAGTCCACTCAGTTCTGACACTCTCTACCTGGAGACAGCATCAGAGCCCACAGGTTAAAGTCTCGACCCACATGACTGTCCCTCCTCCCCATTTCAAATGCCAATTGCAAGTCCGGGTTATTAACTTGCACTTTTGCCCAATGGGCTAGAGGTGGGAGGTTCAAGCAAACCCCTCCTTGGGCTCAATTAATTTGCTAGAGCAGTTCACAGAATTCTGAGAAACATTTTGTTTACTAGATTACTGGTTAATTTTAAAAGGATATAACTCAGGAGCAGGTGGTGCTAGTGGTAAAGAACTCGCCTCCCAATGCAGGAGATGTAAGAGACCGGGGTTTGATCCCTGGGTTGGGAAGATCCCCTGGAGGAGAGCATGGCAACCTACACCAGTATTTTTGCCTGGAGAATCCCATGGACAGAGGAGCCTGGCGGGCTACAATCGTGGAGTCACAAAGAGTCGGACGTGACTCAGTGACTGGGCACTCACGCATAGGAGTCATGGGATGGGAAAGAAGCCACAGGGAAGGTGTGGGGAAAGGACTCAGCTTCCACGCCCTCTCCCGCAGTGCTCCACTCTCCCTAAACTCCCACGTGTCCATCAACCCGGAAGCTCTCCAAACTGTGTCCTGTTTGGATTTTTATGAAGGCTTAATTTCATAGGTGCAGCTGATTAAATCACAGGTCAGTGGTGACTGATTCAACCTCAAGCGCCTCTCTCAGGTCAGGAGGTGGGACTGAAAGTTCCCACCCTCTAATTCTGTGGTTGACCCTCCAGGTTCCCATCCTGACATATATTGGAAAATCACCTCACTAACACAGATAGCAGGAGATGCTTTTATCACTCTCATTGCTTAGGAAATTCCAGGGGTTTTAGGAGCTCTGTGCCAGAAAGAGGGAAGAAGGCCTAATCACAATATCACACTAAGTATGTCAGCTCATCCCATCTCTTTCCCTTGCATCTTGATATGCATTTTAAATTGATTTAATAAGCTGTGATCTGAGCATCTTAATTTGGTCTGAGATTTCTTGGAGGAGTGCCTGGTAGTGGACTTGGAGGCTACTATTGCACCAAGGTCATTTCCCAGAGAAAAGGATGCTTGGTATTTGTATTGTCCACAACTTCTTCCCACATCCCCTGAGCCCCAAAAGTGGGAGAGAGAGAAGGGTAAAAATAGGTTGTAATTTTTTATCCTTATAAGAAAATTACCTGATAGTCTTACAAATGTACATCAATTAATTTACTCAAAAGTTTTTACTATTCTGACAATGGTTCCACCTGTGTTTATTATTTCAGATATTAACAAAATAGTTGCCTGGGTAAATTGTTAGTGTGACTCAATTGCTGTCACTTTTTCTTTAAGTATTCAAGTCTGCTTTTCAAAAGAAAACTCATATATAAAATAAACCAAAGTGTTTTCAATCAGAATAAAATTATTTTTCATTCAAATTGATACTATTTACTTATTAAATCCTTAACTGGGAACATGAGACTGTTTTTCTATATATACAAAAATTTGAAAATAGAATTTATAAAAGTCAGTGACAGTCTTATTCCAACTGCATGCTTACACTGATTTCTTTATTTAGTTTGTGCCACACCAAGAGAATCCTGTTTCACACAGATAAGTGGTTGGAAATGGCAACAGTCCTTCATAATAGCTTATGCTACAGTCCCTGGATATTCTTCATTAAACATGTCCAGGAGTTTGAAAGCAACATCATAAAAAATTTATTTCAGAACTGATTTACTAACAACATACAGCAACTGCTCACATTCCTTTTTATAAACAAGATATAAAAAGACAGAGTACCCAGACTGACAATAGTTCATCAACCTGGAAACAGCCTCTTCATGGGATACACTAGGCATTCACTTGTGATTTGCACAATCCACCTACTAGGCTTGATGTGGGAACGTGCCAAAAAGATGTGCAGACCTAACCTGACACTGAACTCAGCTGGGCCTCTCGGACAGCCCTGGTCATTTTTCCTACCTGGACATGAATTTTCAGCAAGACCATAGCACGGAGCCACCACCTTTGTGGTCAATGACACATTTACAAGTTCAATTTTGAGGACTATAAAAGACTACTTACCCTGGCAGGATAAATTAATATGCTGATGTCAGAAAAGTGGGTGGAGAGAAGTTCTTTGAATAGATATGAGGGAATGAGATCCTACAACTTGGGCTGAAATGTTGTTATACACTTCTTACCATGGCTTTACAGGAAAATTCTTCTCCCAATGCCCAGAGCCTCACAATTTCATTTGTTCTCTATTCTGAATTACATTCACATCTCAGAACTCTTTCATTTCCACTTTGATTTTTTAGGGGCCGAGGTGTTCAGCAGTTCACAGAATAGGAGCTAACGAACCTCTAAAAATACCTCCTGCAGCCCTGGGGTTTCTGCAGACACGGTCTGAAACCTGATGCATCAGGTCCTGCTATAGCCGCTGCCTCCCTCTCCCTCTAGAATAATGAGCTGGTTTATATTTCAATACAATCTGCCAAAGCACTTGTTTATTGTACTCTCTGGCCAACCCTGCCTGAAATTCACACTGCATAGGAGTCAGTTACTGAAGAAAGATAGTAACTGACTCCTAGATAAATTTGGGTGAAGTTTATATGGTTTCATCCCAAATTGTGCCAGTGTTTAAGGACCATTTCTTTTAGTCTCCATTTAGTCTCTGACTTTGGAGTCAGAGAGAGCAGTGGCAGAAAAAGTGAAAAGTAGTATAAACCTGCCAGGGTTAACACAAGACTTCCAAAATAAGTTGGCTCATCAAGAGGGGCCAAGTCAGAACTCACACAGAGTATGTGTGTGTGTGGTTTTTCGTGTGTGTGTAGGGGAAGAAGGGGGCAGACCTCCCCTTCGGCCCCTAATAGAGTTACTTACCAATATTAGTGCATTTAGCTAACGCAACAGGAGGTCCCTGACCACAAAAAGGGCTGTTCATTTTTCTCAGGTGGTGGTGGATTGAAAACCAGAGTTGAAAATCAGTGTTCTAGGGAAGGGAACTGACCTTCATCTTGAAGAAAGGCGACCTCTAGTGGACAAGTGTGTTTTGCAACCAGTTCAAACTGAATAGGATTAGAAAGCAAAAACAAGGTTCAAATTATGCTCTATTGTCTTACTGAAATTTCAGTGATTTTTTAATACTAATTATAAACATAAATATGTAAGTCTTCATTAACAAAAGAATGTAAAAGTCACACTAATGCTAATATATCCAAAGTTACAACCTAGGCCATCTTTGATGGTTTCCAGAATGGATGGAGCCTTGAACCAGGAGTCACAGGCCTGGATTCTGGGCTTGACTCTGCCTCTGATTAGGTGTATTCTCTTGGGCAACTTCGTATACAAGAGTCTCTATTTCCTAATCTATAAGACGGGTTTATTTACAAACTATCATCTCCTTGCACCCCCTCTCTTCCCGTCAGGCTATCAGGCTGTTGTCTTCTAAAATTAAGTTTATTTTTTATGATGAGGCTTTCAAATCAGTATCAACATCAGAAACAAAACCAAACAAAATTAGTATCACATTATATATTAGCACTGGGTAGTTTCACAAAAACTATTTGCTTTCAACTTAAGATCTTTCCTAATATAAATGTTATGGAAGGTAATGATTAACTTTTCTTCTTACATTGACTGTGGGAAAAAGCATTTCAAAAACTAAACACACTAGATCATGAGTTTATTATGACATTTTAGTTTATTCTGAAAGTTAGAGCTACTATTTTCAAAAAATTTGCTTCATAGAATAAAGTAAAAATAATAAAAAGAAGGAAAACATAATAATTTATGAGTATATATCTCTTCGGAAAACTACTTGCTCACCAGCTGACATATTTTCCTGCTTCATCACTGAACACAGAACACAGCATAATAATTTAGGATTATACTCAACATAATCTCAAAGGAACTATTTAATATTAAAATTCTTTAATTCTCTTTAAATGTTTCCCCCCTCCTCAATACAAGAGTTGTGTAGAAAGGCTACTAGTTATAATGGGATTTAGTACTTAAGAGCTTCCTCAGGTAGATTCTCTAACAAGCTTTCCTAGGGCCAGGTAAGCAGCAATCTGGTTTTTATCATCTTTCTCATTCTCTCCCCTTAAGAGAGGTATTCAAATGATTTTAGTTGCTAAAAGCTAGGAGAGAAAATTGGGGTCTAAAAAGTGTCTTGAAGGATAATAAAATGCTAGAATATCAATGAGTTATTACATTAGCTTGCTTTATCTTAAATCTATGGAATGAAGAAACTTTCTCATCTTACAGAAACGAATTTTTTCAGAATATAAATCTACTGGTTAGGAAATTGTGCTGCTCCGCTCTGACCAGTGGACAAGGGGTGAACTTGTTAAGGGTTAAGATTAGTCATGGGTTCAGAGAAAGACAAATTACACAGGATATCGCTTACTGTGGAATCTAAAAAAACAAAAAAACACAATGATACAAATGAACTTATTTCCAAAACAGAAATAGATCACAGTCATAGAAAACAAATTCAGGGTCACCAAAGGAGAGGGGTGGGGGAGAGGGACAAATTAGGGATTCGGGATTAATATATACACACTACTATATATAAAATAGATAACCAACAAGGTTCCACTATATAGCTCAGAGAACTATATTCAGTATCTTACAATAACCTATAATGAAAGAGAGTGTAAAAAAGAAATAGATAAACATATATTGTATTTAATATATATAAATGAATCTCTTTACTATATACTTGAACTAACACAGCACTGTAAATCAACTGTGCTTCAACGACATTCTTTTTAAAAAGCTCAGTCATGGATAACTCATAAGAAATAAATTTAATCTGCACATTAATCCCAATTCCCTAACTTAACCAATTTTCTTCTGTGAATAGCAAAGAGCATCTCTTTCAGACACACAAGCAGGGTCAACAAAATGCCCACTTCTTGTTTTTTTTTTTTTTTCCCCAATTATTTTTATTAGTTGGAGGCTAATTACTTTACAATATTGTAGTGTTTTTTGCCATACATTGACATGAATCAGCCATGATTTACATGTGTTCCCCATCCTGAACCCGCCTCCCGCCTCCCTCCCCATCCCATCCCTCTGGGTCATCCCAGTGCACCAGCCCCGAGCACTTGTCTCATGCATCCAACCTGGACTGGTGATCTGTTTCACACTTGATAATATACATGTTTCAATGCTGTTCTCTCAGATCATCCCACCCTCCCCTTCTCCCATAGAGTCCAAAAGTCTGTTCTGTACATCTGTGTTTTGCCCACTTCTTGTTAAGTGCTAGGACTTTTCCACTGTGTTCATTGTTTACTAAGAAAGCCAAGACAGAAATTAGCAGTCCTTCCACGATCTGGTGCTTCCTAGAACACCTGTCTGCCTCACCCGGATCTCTCTCTCTCCCTCATCTGAGATGACGCTGAGGGAAGGTGGAGTTCACTTGCTCACATTTTTACCATTCAATCAAAGGAAGGGAAGAAAGGAAAATAAACATGATCCATTTTGTCCAAACACCCACATTTCCTCTCCTCCTCTCCTGGCCTCTGACCCCAGTGTAACTTGAGGAACAGCTGAAAAAGCTCACAGCTGCTTTGCAGACAGACTGCTTGGCACTCTGATGGTTCCAGCTACTTGTGTTTTGTTTTGAGGTTTTAGGAATCAAATTTGCTTTCCCAAGGACAGAAGTGATTTCTTCACCAGAGCCGTCACTACAACCGAGGCGATCAGACCTTTGACCCTAATTTTAGATGGCATAAATTTATAAAACGTCACTTTCAAAGTTTAGCCTCGCTCATTCACCCAGCTGCCCCCAATTTCATAGTCTCCATAGCTGCATACTTTCTTGATCTCATTGCCAAATTGTTAAACAAAATTAAGCTCTTGCAGGCTTCCTGTTTGTGAATGAAAAATCCTTCTGAAAACATAAATCAGATTATGTCATGCCTTGGCTTAAATCCCTAACATTGCCTGTCACAGCCCTGTTCTATTCTCCAGGCTTCCTCTGTGCCGCTCACCTTCTTGCTTACTTAGCTCTGGGCACACTGGCTGCCTTTCAGTTTCCTAGAAAATCCAAGATTGCTTCTGTCTCAGGCCCTTCTCAGGAGCTGTTTCTCAACCTGGAGTAACACCTCTGGGTTCAAGTTGGAGGCCTTTCCTTAGCCCCAAGGCTAAATAAGGTCCTGAGTCAGAATCCGCCTGCAATGCAGGAAACCCTGGTTCAATCCCTGGGTCAGGAAGATCCCCTGGAGAAGGGACAGGTTACCCACTCCAGTATTCTTGGGCTTCCCTTGTGGCCCAGCTGGTAAAGAATCCACTTGCAATGTGGGAGACCTGGGTTCGATCCCTGGGTTGGGAAGATCTCCTGGAGAAGGGAAAGGCTACCCACTCCAGTATTCTGGCCTGGAGAATTCCATGGACTGTATAGTCCCTGGGGTCGCAAGGAGTCCGATACTACTAAGCGACTTTCACTTTCAGATTCACTTAGCACACCATGTTTTCTTTTCTTTTTAAGAAATATTTATTTATTAATTTGGCTGTGTTGCACACAGATGTTCCTTGCATCGTGCGGGATCTTCTGTTGCCATGCACGCGCACTCTAGTCGTGGTGCGTGGGCCCAGTTACATGTTGGATCTTAGTTCACTGTCCAGGGACCAAACTCATGTCCCCTACATTTCAGGGTGGATTCTTAACTACTGGACCACTAGGGAAGACCCAACACCATGTTTTCCTTCTGAGCACTTTATGGCAACCCACTCAAGTATTCTTGCCTGGAGAATCCCGTGGATAGAGGAGCCTAGCAGGCTAGTCTGTGGGGTTGCAAAGAATTGCACACAACTGAAGTGACTTAGCACACACACAAAGTGTGTAACTATCTGCTAACTTGTGGGATGTATGATGTTGATTTGCTCTACTAAACTGCGTGCTTCATCCAGCTTGTCCATCCAGCATCTAGCACAGTGCCAGGCACATAGCAGGTAATCAACAAATAATGGAAGGAAGGAAGGAAGGAAGAAGGAAATCCTTGAAATTCTCTTGGATCAGGCCTTGGGATCCAGGGCAGGCCAGTGCCTGCAACTAGCTGCTCTTAGTTCAATTCATCACTGTGGCAGAGCTGGTGAAACAGCCACTTCTTCACCCCAAGACAGCGGGGGAGGCCTCACCTGTACACTTAGTGGCTGATGGCCAGCTTGTGAGCTAAGCCGGGTGAGGCATCCTGGCTGCATCTCCCTTCTTGGGAGCAGCGGTTTAGAGGGCTCCTCACCTTCTAAATCTGCCTCGGAAACAGGACCCCCTGTGCCAGCCGGGCCTGAGAGAAAAAAATAATCATTTACAGCTCCCCAGGGAAGGCTAGCACATTCCAAAGTGCATTCACTAGACTACTACCCCCAATTGAATTCAACATTAGTAAGAAAAAAAAAAGGAAACAGCCTAGTGGATTTTTTTCCTCCCTTCTCAATTTGCCCCCGGCAACTTGTGCATCTAAAAATAAAAAAGATATTGATAAGTGTACAAAGTCAGAATTCTAATATTTAAGGAATGACAAAGTGTCCCAACTAGTTTCCTAACCAAAAGAATAAGATGCAAAATGACCAGTAGGAAGGTGAACTGGGTTTGTGAAAGACTGACATTTAAAAATTTGCCTGCCTCCCATGGAGGTTTAGGCTGGAGGGAGAAAAAGCACAGAAAGAAAAAAATGAGGACTTTTGTTTTCTTAGAGGAAAACAAAAATGACAGCTTAAAAACAAGCAAGAACCTACAGTTTGGGTTGTGGTTTTACAGAAAGCATTCTACTGTTTGAAGAAGAAAAACGATGTGGCTTGAGTCTACCTAATCCCAAAGCGTGCTCTTCGTAGAAAATACCTCCTATTTCACAGTACGGCAGCATCGTGATCTCCACAGTAAAGGTGCTACACAGTTTCAGGGTTCCGCGCCCTGGCCTGCCCTCTCTCAGTGATGAATTGTGATCAGAATTAAAGAATGAATAGAGTACAGGTCGTGCATACAAGCTAAGTCGCTTCAGTCACATCCTACTCTTTGCGACCCCATGGACTGTAGCCCACCAGGCTCCTCTGTCCATGGGATTGTCCAGGCAAGAATACTGGAGTGGGTTGCCATGCCCTCCTCCAGGGGATTTTCGATCTAGAGATTGAACCCAAGTCTCTTATGCCATCTGCATTGGCAGGTGGAGTTCTTTACCGCTACCACCACCTGGGAAGTGCATAGTACAGGCCTGGCACTGCAGAATCTAGATAACTCAAGCAGGTGCTTCATTTAGCACAAATCACCATAATCCAGGTTTGATGCCTTAATCTGTGTAGAGACTTTGCTTTTCACAGATGGTGAGAGAATGAGGCAGGTTTGCTGGCTAGGCCCAGATCAATAACTGGAATGCACACCCTCTCCGCCCTGGCGTCTCTCACCTTCCTACCTCTAAGGCTGCTGCTCTAAGATGTACACTCTACAGGGAATGGATGTCTCCAGTAAAGCCAAGAGACTTCCTACAAGCAAGTGAGAAAGGTTCTCAGGGAAGAACTCAGGGCTCTATTTGGAGTGATAATAATTGAGTCATGCCTCATTGAAGTTAAAGTAACTTTAAGAGTTTCAATGTATTGATACATGGGGGTAATGAGAATAAATGAAGAATCCTTCTGAAAGTGACGCTGGTTCTTAATGTTGAAAAAATATATGATTAAACATTGGGTGTTCATCCAGTGTTCATTGCAGCATTGTTTGCAATAGCCAAGACATGGAAGCAACCTAAATGTCCATCAACAGAGGGAAGGATTAAGAAGTTGTGGTATGTATATTAATGGAATATATTATTCCCAGCCATTAAAAAGAATGAAATCACGCCATCTGTAGCAACATGGATGGGCCTAGAGTGAGTGCTACTGGATGAAATAAGTCAGACAAGGAGGTGTTGTTTGATATCCCTTCCACGTGGAATCTAAAAAGGAATGATACAAATGAACTGACAAGACCAAAAGGGACTCACAGACTTCATGAAGGAGCTGACGGTTGCTACAGGGAAGAAAGGGGGGAGGGATAGTTAGGGGTTTGGAATGGACATGTGTATACTATTATATTTAAAATAGATCATCAACAAGGACCTGATGTATAGCACTTGGAACTCTGCTCTGTTATGTGGCAGCCTGGATGGGAGGGGAGGTTGGAGGAGAATGGAGACACGTATATATATGGCTGAGTCCTTTGACTACTCACCCGAAACTATCATAACACTATTTGTTCATCAGCTATACCCTAATACAAAACAAAAAGTTTAAAACAATTGGGTGTGTCTAAGATTTCAGAGGTACTCAATTATGTTCTGATTTACAAATGATACGGTTAAGGTGTTTTCATTATTTTCAAATGACCCATCACTGAAACATTGACACGTGGATGGGAAGATAAATCCAGTGGCCTGACTCTTCCATGGTCATTTTTTACCTGCTATTTGTTCTTTTAGGGGTTGGATTTATAGTCACAGGGCCAGCTACATACTCTGTAGGACCCTGTGAAAAAAGAAGATGGGGACCCTTTGTTCAAATATTATTAAGAATTTCCATATGGCATCAGCAGAGCACGAAGCCAAGAGCCGGTGCCTTTGAAGTCCGGGGCCCTGTGTGAACTGCAGAAGTTCACACCCATGATACCCATCCTGGGTGGCAGAGGAGGGGTGGAGAGGGAACCAGACATACAGACATTTCCTTTGCGATGTCCATGGGTTCTCAGATACAAAGAAAAAAGTATCTTTGATTTTGGCAGGCGAATATCAATGGCAAGATGAAACTTCCCTCCACAGGAGAGGAAATGAAACTTAAGAGGCTGCTGAGAAGGAGAGGAGAATGACCTTTTCCAAGCACCCACCACATGCCGGCTGCTGGGCCCCGAGCTGGCCCTGACATTGGCGCTATTCTTTCTCGTTCCAGCGTAGGATTGAGCCGACACTACAAAAGCAGAGTTAGCTGAGGTCAGTGATGGGTTTAAGCTCAGCCGCTTCAAGTTTAGAAAGAGCAGGTTTAGAGATACAGACACCGGGACAGCTGGGGCTATTCTGTACTGGAGGAGATTCCTCTCCTGACGCACATCCTCCACCTAAGACCAGTCAGCCCCACCACAGATATCAGCCCAGAGACTCCAGAGGTCTGTGTGCTCTGGGCAAGAACTCACCCTCTGCCTCCAACAGGAGCAGCGTCCCCTTCAGTGTCGGTCTCAGAGACAGACCATAGATCTTACTGAGAGGTCTTTTCGCTCCTAGTCATGTTCCTTCACCCCTCGGGGCATCCCTCATCCTTTTTCCTTTCTGTATGGCTCTCTAACCCCCATCGCAGGCCCAGCTCCTCCTCCTCCCCAAGCCCCCCACAGCCTTCCCGGGGGGCCCCACGTCACTGTCTTGCTCTAACAGGGCACTGTCTCCCTAGTAGCTCTTCCAAGTGGCAGCTCTTTGCCTTCCCACCTCCCTCTCAGTAAAAGGGTCTATTGGGTGGGAGGTGTCTTCCTGTTCACCTCCTGCTTCCTGGCCACTGCTGCCCTCCCTAACACCCTGCTCAGGCTCCTCGGTCACCCCTAGATAGCCCCCCAGGTTATAATCACCTATTCTTCCCCAGGTGACTCTGCCTCAAGCCTTAAGGAGTTCCTCTCCCCTGTGAGTCCTGTTGTATTCCTAGGAATTTCCATGTTTGCTAAACAATCCCTCTAATATCCCGACTAGTAAATTCCTCGATGTGAGGCTGCCAGGGTTAATACCATGACAGGCGGCCTGGACCTAAGTTTTGGCTTCCCCCGAAATGATAAGATTCCCTACCCCCATCAGGTAACCTGGAGCCAGCCAATATGCGCCCAGTAAGAAACAAAGGAAGAGCTGAAAAGCCCGCGAATGCCCAGGTTTGAAAAAGCCCGCGAAAGTTTGTACCAATAAAATTGCTTTGCAAACATGTAACCAATCCGCTTAAGCCAGCTACTAACCTCTTATGCATACCTTATAAATTTGGATAACAGCCTCTGCTCAAGGCTTTTCTGACCTTGCGCCACTGTGTTGGTTGCAGCAGAAAGCCCTGACTCGAGTCAGTAATAAAACTTCCCTTTTTGTAAATTGCATTGTCTTGGAAGTTCTCTCTTCCCGCTCAGGGATTCGGACATCGGGCAGAACACTCGACTGCTTCTTTCATTCTTTTTCCCTCTTGGCTGTGCCTCGGGGCAGGCAGGATCTTAGTTCCTGGACCAGCAGTGGAACCCTCTGTACCCCTTGCAGGGGAAGCTCGGAGTTTTTAATGACTGGACGGCCAGGGAAGTCGCTCTTCTTCCATTCCATCTGTTATACCTACTCCCACGCTCATCCTGACCTTGCCATCTCCGATCAAGCCTCCTACTCTCCAGCAATCTCGCCTCATCACTCTGGCTGACTCTCTAGTATTCTAGTTTCAACAATTCTTCGACGGCACTGGGCCCCACACCCCATTTCTTGCCCACCTTTCTACCATCCTCTCTCCCTGTACATCCTCCCTTCTCTCTGGGAACATCGTAAACTCCATGGCCCATCGTTACAGACACCAACTCCCTGCCCGCCTCTCACTCGCCCCTCTCACTTCGCACTCCTTTGGTTAAATTCCGACTGTGGATAACTCAGCTCTTTGCTACTCTGCTTGTTCTCAGGCTGACATTTGTGGCTGGAGAAAAATACACAAGGATACCAACAGATCTCACTTGAAATTCATGACCACTAACCCCAAGGGCGCCCTTGCTGCTGCCTGATCTCCTCTATATTTCCCCATCCATTCATTCACCCCCACACTCTCATAGACAACCACAACACTCCTTCAGAGAGTGGTCCAGATTCACTGTCTACAGTCTCTCTCTGCCCTTTCTTCTCTTTTGAACACCCTCTAAAGAAGGGGCTTTTGAATCCAGATAGGAAAAGAAGAAGTGAAACTCTCGCTGTTTGCAGATGACATGATCCTCTACATAGAAAACCCTAAAGACTCCACCAGAAAATTACTAGAGCTAATCAATGAATACAGTAAAGTTGCAGGATATAAAATTAACACACAGAAATCTCTTGCATTCCTATACACTAACAATGAGAAAACAGAAAGAGAAATTAAGGAATCGATACCATTCACCATTGCAACAAAAAGAATAAAATACTTAGGAGTATATCTACCTAAAGAAACAAAAGACCTATACATAGAAAACTATAAAACACTGATGAAAGAAATCAAAGAGGACACAAACAGATGGAGAAATATACCGTGTTCATGGATTGGAAGAATCAATATTGTCAAAATGGCTATTCTACCCAAAGCAATCTATAGATTCAATGCAATCCCTATCAAACTACCAACGGTATTTTTCACAGAACTAGAACAAATAATTTCACAGTTTGTATGGAAATACAAAAAACCTCGAATAGCCAAAGTAACCTTGAGAAAGAAGAATGGAACTGGAGGAATCAACCTGCCTGACTTCAGACTCTACTACAAAGCCACAGTCATCAAGACAGTATGGTACTGGCACAAAGACAGAAATATAGATCAATGGAACAGAATAGAAAGCCCAGAGATAAATCCACGAACCTATGGTCACCTTATCTTTGACAAAGGAGGCAAGGATGTACAATGGAAAAAAGACAACCTCTTTAACAAGTGGTGCTGGGAAAACTGGTCAACCACCTGTAAAAGAATGAAACTAGAACACTTTCTAACACCATACACAAAAATAAACTCAAAATGGATTAAAGATCTAAATGTAAGACCAGAAACTATAAAACTCCTAGAGGAGAACATAGGCAAAACACTCTCCGACATAAATCACAGCAGGATCCTCTATGACCCACACCCCAGAATTTTAGAAACAAAAGCAAAAATAAACAAATGGGACCTAATGAAACTTAAAAGCTTTTGCACAACAAAGGATACTATAAGTAAGGTGAAAAGACAGCCCTCAGATTGGGAGAAAATAATAGCAAATGAAGCAACAGACAAAGGATTAATCTCAAAAATATACAAGCAACTCCTCCAGCTCAACTCCAGAAAAATAAATGACCCAATCAAAAAATGGGCCAAAGAACTAAACAGACATTTCTCCAAGGAAGACATACGGATGGCAAAAAAACACATGAAAAGATGCTCAACATCACTCATTATCAGAGAAATGCAAATCAAAACCACAATGAGGTACCATTATACACCAGTCAGGATGGCTGCTATCCAAAAGTCTACAAGCAATAAATGCTGGAGAGGGTGTGGAGAAAAGGGAACCCTCTTACACTGTTGGTGGGAATGCAAATTAGTACAGCCACTATGGAAAACAGTGTGGAGATTCCTTAAAAAGCTGGAAATAGATCTGCCATATGACCCAGCAATACCACTTCTAGGCATACACACTGAGGAAACCAGATCCGAAAGAGACACGTGCACCCCAATATTCATCGCAGCACTGTTTATAATAGCCAGGTCATGGAAGCAACCTAGATGCCCATCAGCAGACGAATGGATGAGGAAGCTGTGGTACATATACACCATGGAATATTACTCAGCCATCAAAAAGAATTCATTTGAATCAGTTCTAATGAGATGGGTGAAACTGGAACCCATTATACAGAGCGAAGTAAGCCAGAAAGATAAAGACCATTACAGTATACTAACACATATATATGGACTTTAGAAAGATGGTAACAATAACCTTATATGCAAAAAAAGAAAAAAGAGACTCAGATGTATAGAACAGACTTGTGGACTCTATGGGAGAAGGCGAGGGCGGGATGTTTCAAGAGAACAGCATCGAAACATGTATATCTAGGGTGAAACAGATCACCAGCCCAGGTTGGATGCATGAGACAAGTGCTCAGGCCTGGTGCACTGGGAAGACCCAGAGGGATGGGGTGGAGAGGGAGGTGGGAGGGGGGACCGGGATGGGGAATACATGTAAATCCATGGGGAATACATGTAAATCCATGGCTAATTCATTTCAATGTATGACAAAAACCACTGCAATGTTGTAAAGTAATTAGCCTCCAACAAATAAAAATAAATGGAAGAAAAAAAAAAAATAAAAAAAAATAAATAAAGAAGGGGCTTTTGTGTATCCGATGCCACTGAAATGGCCACATCTTCCTAAATACCAAGATCGAGTCTCAGTCTTTCTCATGCCAGATCAGTGAGTAATAGTCAATACTATAGGCTTCCTAGACAACATTCTCTCCTGGGTCTTTTCCTACATTAAAGGTCTGTCCTCTGTGGATTCCTTCTCATTCCTTCAACTTTTACCCACTGGAGCTGTGCTGTCCGATATGGTAGCCACTAGCTTTGAGTGGCTATTTATATTAAATTATCACTTTAGTTCCTTAGATCCTAGGCGCTCAGAAGCCACATCTAGTGGCTAGTGTACTGGATGGAGTAGATAGAGAATGTTTCCATCATCACAGAATATTCTATTGGGCAGTGCTGCACTAGAACGCCCAAGGCTCAGTCCTTGGGCTTCTTCTCTATCTGAACTCCCTCTCCTCAAATTGTCAGCCTGTCTCCTGGCTGGTGGACTCCAGTACTTACACATCTAGCCTGGAACATTTCCTGAACTCCACATTCCTTTATCTGACTGCCTACTCATCAATTCCACTTGCATGTTTAATAAATATCTTACTTTTATCAGTCCTAAAGTGAACTCCTGATCTCTTCCAACCCTTGACTTCTGCAACTCTTCCATCTGGTCTTCCCCATTTCAGTATCTGACAGCTCCATGCTTCTAGTTCATCAGGCCTGAACTCTGGGGGTCATCCTTGACTTTTCCCTGCTTCTCACACCCCACTACCCACCAGCAAATCCTCTTTGGCTGAACCTTCAAATATTTCCACTGTCTTCCCACTTCTCACAACCACCATTGCTACCATTCTGCTGTGGATCATCACCATCTCCCACCCAGATCATCTACTCAGACTTCCTGCTTCCGTCCTTCCAATTTCTTCCATCTTGGTCTACCCTCAACAAAACAGCTAGAATTAATTCTTCTCAGGGATAATCTGAGTGCATCAGTTTTCAGATCTGCTCAGAATCCTCTCGTAGCTGGAACGGGGGCCAAATTCTTGCTTGGAGCCCAGGAGGCCTCTGTCCTCTGCCTCTCAGCCCTTGGGAGACATGTTCTTCCCGTTACCTTCTCAGTTTCTGCCACAAAGCCCCTGTTATTAGTCCTCGATCAAGCTAAGCAGTCTGCTTCCAATGCTTGGAGCTCTCCGCCCCATGCAGCCTGTGACTTGCTCTCATACTTTCTCCAGGTTTCCCCTCAAATGCCTCCTTAATGGTGAGGCCTTATCTGACCCCCCTATCCAAAGTCATGGTATTCTCACCTTTGTGCCACTCAGGGAACTAGATACTGCATGCCACAACTGAAAAAAAAAAAAGGATCCCATATACTGCAAGGAAGACCTGGCACAGCCAAATAAATAAATAATAAAATGAAATATTATACAAGTACTTATTTGTTTATTGTTTAACTCCTGGTATCATTTCAGCCTTAGGACTTAAAGGGACTGTTTTGTTTACAGCTGTCTCCAACTTGTAGAAAACTGTCTCACATGTGCCAGGCACCTCGACAAACATTTCTTGAATGAATGACCAAACAGAGGCACACAGTTTCCTTCCTTTCTTAGTTTTCTTCAGGTTTCAATTATGTTGCTCTAATAACTATCTGTACCCCTTTGGGGTAAGATCCATTTAATTTCAGATGGAACAAAAGCTAAAGATTTTTAAAATATTCTACATGCTATTGATAAATTCATTTGAAAATATATATACCTATACATTTTTCTTTAACTTGTCTGTAATTACAATTTTTAGAAGTTTTAATCATTTCCTCTCAAAGGAAGACATCATAATTTCTGATTAAGGTAGGTGCAGGGGGGAAAGGTAAGAATACCTCAATTCGAGAACTGGTTTTGCTCTCTTACTCTGAGAAAAACACTTTCAAATATAGAATTCACCTTGGGGTTGCCCTGCTAGAGCCACTTAAGTCTTTTTATAGAGCATCCACCTGAGGTCTGGGCAGAGAGTTCTGAGTGACCAAAAGCAGAGCTGTGCAGGTTGCCAGGTGTGTGACCCTGGTAACCGGCAAAACCTTCATTAAAACTGGAAATAACTGACTGATCCCGACTATTGATAAGACCATCTGGTCCAGAGAGAGATGGTTCCCAGGAACTGATTACCCTGAGCCATCTGCCCCGAGGGTGCGGGTACCAGGTGGGGGTGGTGCTATGCTAAGCCGCTTCAGTCTTGTCCGACTCTTTGTCACCCCATTGAGTGTAGCCCACCAGGCTCCTCTGTCCATGGGATTCTCCAGGCCAGAATACTGGAGTGGGTTGCCATTTCCTCCTGCAGAGGATCTTCCCGACCCAGGGATTGAACCCGCATCTCTTATGTCTCCTGCATTGGCAGGTGGATTGTTTATCACTAGTGCCACCTAGGAAGCCCAGGTAGGGTGGAGTTGGGGGCTAAGCCCCACCCTGAGGCCCAGCCTCATCTAGGAGACAGGAAGAAAAAAATCACATGCGGCAGAATCTGCAGGTAAGGGTGCTGCAGGCACCAGCTCAGTCCCACTTACACCACTGGCCTGCAGAACAAAAAGCAAGAGACAGATTCTAGACAGCCCCCCAAACCAGGGCTTGATCAAGAGGACAAGCTGTGGCCCTATATTTTCAAGTCTCTGTAAATTCCTTGGGAAAGTAAAGATTTCTCCGCTATAGGAACAACCATTTCCTTAGGTAGCAGTTTAGGGATAGGAAAATGTTTTCTCAACTGGAGTGAACATGCAAGTCAGAGTCAAACAGAGAAAGAGCAGAACAATTAGCTTTTGGTGATGGTGGGTCTCCTCTGTCTTGTTTGCCTTAGAAGATGTATGGATATGGGCTAGAGAGAGTGAGGTGGTTTAAAATATGTCCACAAATTCTCTGAGACTCTCCCCTTGAAGAGATGAGCCTCATTCTCTTCCCTTTGCGTGTGGGCTGGACTTAGTGGCTTTCTTTTATAGAATAGGAAAAAAAGAAAAAAAAAAAAGCAGAAGGAACAGAGAGACTAGGTTAAGAAGCACAGATCTGCTCTCTCTCTCCCCCACCTCATTCACCTGTACTGGGGGAACTTAGCCACCAAGTCGTAAGAACCCTGAAGCGGCCCATGGGGGGCGCTGCACGGTGGGGAAGAGAAGCCTCCAACCTGCAGCTCCGTGGCTGAGCCACCTCGAAGAGGATGCTCCAGCCCCAGCCAAGCCTTTGGATGACTACATTCTGACTAAAACTCACCAGAGACCCGGAGCCAGAGCCACTTAGCAAAGCAGCATCCAGATTTCTTTTGTGTGTGTGTGTGTTAAAGAATTTTTTTTTTTTTTTGGATGCAGACCATTTTTTAAAATGCCCTTATTGAGTTTATTATAATATTGCTCTGTTTTATGTTTTGGTTGTTTGCTGCCAGGCCATGTGGGATCTTGGCTCCCTGACCAGGGATCAAACCCACACCCCCTACACTGGATGGTGCAAGTCTTAACCACTGGACTGCCAGGAAAGTCCTGCTCCCAGATTTCTGACTGTCAGAAACTGTGAGATAATACATGTTTGTTGTTATAAGCTATTCAGTTTTACAGTAAACTGAAAGCTATGCGTAACTAAGACAGATAAGGACATGAAAAGACCACACAAACTTTTCTCGTGTTTAAATTAAGAACCTATAACATATAATTTTGTTAATGAGGGAAAATGTCTTCAGCTGAGAGGAAGAAAAAGGACCTAAGAGGAAGCATAGGCTGGAGGAGACCTCTGGGCCAGCCATGCCCAATCCTTGGGCGGGTAACTGGGCTCCCCCAAGCCTCAGTGCCTCCTGGCAGTGGGGTTAAGAGGCCATGCAAGATGATGAGTGCCACGTGCTTGGCGCAGCTCATGATGCTGAGAGACTGTGTGCTTGCCTGGAGGATCCCATGGACCAGAGGAGCCTGGCAGGCTACAGTCCATAGGGTTGCAAAGAGATGGACACGACTGAGCACAGCACAGCACAAACATTTCCACCCAACTGCAGCTTACCCTTCACACACTCCTGTCCTGATTGAGTGTGATACACACAACTTTGCAAACCCTCCTTCGGTGCTGACCACTGCGTGATTTGCCTGAATTTAGGACGGTTGCTGAGGCTTCAGTCAACCTCAGGTGCTGAAGGTCTCATCATCAGACGAGTGCGACAGGGTTGCATGTTTATTTTTAAAAAATATCATGAGAATTTATTACATAACTATTTTTAAAAATATTTATTTCTTTATTTATTGGCTGCGCTGTGTCTTATTGCTATGTGTGGGCTACTCTCTAGCTGTGGAGAGTGGGGGCTACACTTTACTTGAGGTGCGTAGGCTTCTCATTGCAGTGGCTTCTCTTATTGAGGTGCACGGGCTCTGGGGCTCACGGGCTTTAGTAGTTGTGGTGCAGTGGGGCCCAGGTGCCCCACGACATGTGGAATCCTCCTGGACCAGGGATCGAAGCTGTGTGCTTTGCACTGGCTGATGGATTCTTAACCATTAGACTGCCAGGGAAGTCCTGAATGTTTATTTTTAAATTCAAAGTTTCTGGAAGGTAGCATACTGTGGTGTATGCATATAAAAAGGGAAATCAAAACAAATGACAGTACAAGAGGGAGTCTGGAAGTCTGTATGCCTGAGACCATTCAAAAGTCAAGGCTTAGCGGCTGTGACTGGCAGAAGTCCTGCCCATAGTAAAAATGCAGTGACAAAAGTACAATGAGGAATTTAACCAGGTGACAGGTTACACTCAATTCCTCTGTTGTCATAAAGAAAGCTTTCCTTGAAAAGATGTTTTAATCCACCCAGTTGCTCACCCCTAGGGTCACAGGAGTTAACTTAAATCTGATCTAATCAGTAGTAAGAAGGTGTTCTTTTTATAGTAATCCATGAGGAAAACGAGCTGAATTGCAGGCATTTTTTTTTTTTAAAGTCAGCCACAGAAGTACAGATATGGGCCAACACCAAAACGGCTGCACAAAAGTGGAAAAATGACTTTAAACATGGCTAAGCGCTTCTTAGAGCGACTTTCTTTCCCTGGAAACAAGATGCAATTCAGTATCCATGTTGCTTTGTGTGACCCTTAAGGTATTAGACTCTGCTACTCTCACTGGTCAAACCCATTGCTTGATTTTTCTCTCTAAACCTCACCAGCCAGGCACGGCAATCTTTCTTAATCCACAAAGAAATTTTTTTTTTACTTGAGTATGGGTTGTATTTTCCATGTTCATGGGCTGCTGTCAGCTTAGTTTTATCCATCATAGATATTTAATTCCTTCACTTGGGGCACACATAATCTACTGAATGCTTCAGATAAAGCAGTCATATTGACAACGGCAAGAAATAGAGATGAAATAATACAGACCCCACTTCTCAAAGTGCAGACAGGTACATAAACAGACAAGTATACTGTACATCACAGATTTATTCTATTTATACACAATTTATGTCATAGGTTAGGGTACCTATCCAAGTCTAGAGAAAGGAGGGGTCAGGAAAGGTTTTCTGCAGTTGGTGATGGCTAAGTTTCAGCGATGAGTGGGAATTAACTGGGCAAGAAAAGGACAGAGTATACAGGATGGAGAAAACATTTCAGGAAGAGAGTATAGCAGAAGCAAAGGCATGGAAGCTAGAAACAGTGTGAGCCGGGCGGGTCAGAGAGATTGCTTTCTTAGAGCACAAGAGCGTAGCAGGAAATGAGGCCAGAGACGCATATGGGAGGTCTTTGATGCCACATTTAGATTAGGCTTTGGGCTTCCCCTGTGGCCCAGACAGTAAAGAAACTGCCTACAATGCAGGAGAGGCGAGTTGGATCCCTAGATTGGGAAGATCCCTTGAAGAAGGGCATGGCAACCCACTCCAGTATTCTTGACTGTGGAGTTCCGTGGACCGAGGAGCCTGGTGGGCTACAGTCCATGGGGTCCCAAAGAGTTGGACATGACTGAGCGAATAACACTTTCACTTTTTCCTGAGGAAGTCACTGAAGGATCTGAGCAGGAGACCCACCTGAACAGGTAAGACAGGTAGACTAGGGGAGGGACTTAAAGAGTGCAAGGCTGGAGGCAGGGAGACCAGGTGGGAGAAGCTACAGCAGCTAGATTGAGAATGAGTAGCATTTTCAGGATTGGGGCAGTAGCTGCAATGGGGAGGGGAATGATTTGAGACACATTTAGAAGGGAAAACTGGCAAGACTTGGTGACTGATTTATTCTAGGAAACGAAGAGCAGGGCGGAATCATGTGTATGTTGGTGGTGGCCACTGCCATCATCTGTGATGAAAAGTACCGGCATAGACTCAAGTTAGAGGAGAAGATGATGATGAGTTAGTCTGAACATGCCACATTTGAGATAGTTTGTGTACTTTATTTATTCTCCCACTGTCTTCAAAGAGTAAAGGAGTGTTGGACAGCTCTAGTGGTCCAGTGATTAAGATTCTGTGCTTCCAATGCAGGGGGTGCAGGTTCAATCCCTGGTCAGGGAACTAAGATTCCAAAGGCTCTGTGGTGCAACAACAACAATAAAAAATGTAAGTATTGCAAAAAAAGTAAAGGAGTATGTAAGCTAAATTTAACTTTGATCTAAAATAAAGGTAACAAATGCTGTGTTAATGGATAACATCACTGATCCATCAGAGCACCCTGTTCACGCAGCCCAGGCACAGCTCCAGCATCCTTCTCAGCACACTGCTCTGTCCCCATAGGGCAGCCACCATATGTTTCATACAACGTGGCGGCCACTAGCAGTCCAATGGAGAGTGCGTGCATTGGAAGCCCATGACTCCTTCTGATCGAAAGGCTTGAGAGAGTATCATTCTTTAAAAGTTACATACCATCATTTGGAGGTATCCTTGCCAAATTTAAATATGCAAGACCACACTGATCTTCAGTAGCAGGGTCATAGAGAAGTCTTAACAGATTCCTGGGGGCTTCCCCGGTGGCTCAGCTGGTAAAGAATCTGCCTGCAATGCAGGAGACCCAGGTTTGATCCCTAAATTGAGAAGATCCCCTGGAGAAAGGAATGGCAACCCATTCCAGTATTCTTGCCTGGAGAATTCCATGGACAGAGGAGCCTGTACAGTCCATGGGGTTGAAAAGAGTCAGACACAATTGAGCAATTCTCTCTCTCACAGACAGACACACACACACACATATTACTGAGAGATTCCTAACTTAGTTTAAGGCCAAGGCAGTGCAGACTACAGTGATCAATAGAATTCAGTTTAACATTTATTAACCACCTACTCTGTGATGGGCCAGTGCTTCTTGGTATGATTTCAGTGGGTTACAAGCCTATTAGATGCTCCCTGGAAGGTGTCAGGAATGGGCAAAGATCTTGCCGTTCAGGTAAGATGATTTGAATTTCATCCCCCTCTTTGAGATCACAAGGCACAGCAGTGTATTAAAGACAGAGAAATCCTGCAGTAAAGAAATCCACTGAACTAATTTTAGCCTGGTATCATCCAGAGTTATTCTGGCCAGGGAAGCCTCCTATCAGATACTGCAAGTGAAATTAGGAATATTTCAATCCTCATAGCATATCTATTTTCCAAATGAGGAGCAAAAGCTCTAAAATCCCACCAGCAGAGAGTGGGCTAGGGAGATCTTAAATTCAGATCTTCCCTTTCCAGTTTCAGGGTCCGAGTCACAGGATGACTGACGGCTGGGGCCCTATGCTCTCAAGGCCAAGGCTGACTTATCTGGGTTACACATTCACTTTATAAAGGACCTGTCAGGGTGAGCTCCAGTATTCTCATGGGGCGGTACCCACAGCAGGTGGGTCAGCCAGATTTTCTGGAGCATTCTCTATTGAGAAATGGAATATTTCCTGCCATATCAGTAAACAAAGAATGTCAAAGACATCAGTAATGGCAGCCAGCACAGAAGGTGTGCTGGTAAGCCCTGAGGGAACTCAGGAAGGAAATAATAGCTGCCATCTAGCAGCCATTCCCTACACTCAGCCCTGAGGAATTCAGGGTGTGAAAACAGGATACTGGTCCAATAGCTGAAGTGCATATCAAAGGAATGCCTTCAGTGAGCCTAGACTCTTGCATCTTCCCATACAAAGAAAAGTGCTAAATTCCTTAACTTGGGATATTTTGTTTTCTTTAACTTCCAAAAAAACTTTTGACCTTCAGACTACCTGCCCTTTGTTGCAAAACTTCTACTTAACCTTGCTCTGCCCCATCCCCCTCCTCCACGCAGTTCTCTGAGGGTTACTAGAGAGGCTGCCTCCCAGGCTTAAGTCCTAAGAGTTTCCACCAAATAAGACATTGTTGCTGTTCAGTCGTTAAGTTGCATCCAACTCTGAAACCCCATGGGCTGCAGCACACAAGGCTTCCCTGTCTCCTGAAGGCTTTAGGATCTCCCGAAGTTTGCTCAAACTCATGTACATTAAGTCAGTGATGCCATCTAACCATCTCATCCTCTGTCGTCCATCCCCTTCTCTCTCAACTTTTAGATTGCATATATTTTTTCTGTTGATATTATCAGGGCTGTTACCTCACTTTGTCTTTAAAAGTCCTTCACCATCTGCCCCCTTTTTTCTAGGCTTTTAAAAATAATTCCATTTTCTCTGCTGCATCTTCGAGAGAAGCTGCAGCCTCTAGGCCTTTGTTCATGTTGTTTCTGCTGTCTGGAAACCTTAGGGATCATTTGATGCAATTGGGTTTCCCAGGAAGTGGACTCTGAGGTGAGGATCACAGCAGGACCTTTATTGAGGAACTCTCTGGGGATCAGCCCCTGTGAGGGAAGAAAGGTGGCAGGACAGGACAGAAGAGGAGGTTCAATTCTGATACAGCTGCTGGGAAGGTCTCACTGCCCCTGTAAGAGCTTGGAGCCAGGCTGACCCTGGAGAGTTGACCCAAGCTGGGAGGATCGGGTCTCATCTTCAACCAGACATTGGATATGGGCTGCCCCAAAGAGGTATGACCTTGGGGAAGGCAGCTCTCTGGCCAAGGGCACCTAGAGCAATCCTCAAAGAGGGTCTCTGATGAGAACTGTTGACTGCCAACCTTCCCAGCAGCATGGAGGTGGGGAATGAGTGCTTCATTTCTGAACGGAGTGGGTGGTGTCATGGATCTGGGCTGCCTGAAGGTATCCTCCACCTTGTTCAGGTCATGCTTTCTACTCGATTATTTAGGACGAGCACCTGTCCATATCCTGTAGATGTCAACAGAACTTAGTGTCTGAGGTGTGGGCTCTGTTATACTAACTTTACTTTTAGCATGTTTCATGAGCTTTATCTCCCTACCTAGATTGCAAAGACCATCCACATTTTATATTTCTCTTGTATCCTTAGCAGTGTTTAAGAAAGTGATCAATAATGTAGTGAAATGAGTAAGGGATGTGGAGCCTGAAATTCTAATTTTAAATCCCAGAATTGCCACTTACAGATGTATGAAATTACATATATCACTTATAGTTTTGTGAATCTTAAGTTTCATCATTTATAATGTGGGAAAATAGAAACCTTTATTTTATGCAAGCTCCAGGGTTGCTCTGAGAACAGTAAGATGGTGAACTGAAGATGCTTTGTAAACTAATAATCTAAAACCAGTGTCTTCCAATGTTGTGCACTAGACACCTGTTAAAGGGAAAAAAATATTGAGCCAATAAATGTAAAACTAAGTATAAATTCCTTATGTTGATCATACATAAAATACAAACAAATTTATAAATAAATATAAATAAAAATGATATACAATCAATTTCAATGAACAAATATGGAGTTACTGTGATAGAGGCTGTTGCTTTATTGGCTTTTATACATATGGTACTAACTTTAAGGCCAGCTTCATTTGGATTGGAGATGCCTATATTCTGTATGCCATGCAATAATTCCATTTTCTCAACACTTGCCTCCATTGTAGCCACTGTGAAACTTGTCATTATACAGTGAACCACGACATTATTTGACCTTCACATAGAAATATTTATGTATGTTAAGTCCTCTTCTATTCCTTTAATTTTCTATTTCATTTACCCATTAGAACATACTTCAGGATTTCAATTTAGCTGAACAAAGTCCATAAAACAATGAATTTTAAAATTAAGGGACAAAAGAAGTGTGAGATTTATTTACTGAAAACTACAAAATATTGCTGCAACAAATTAAAGAACCCTAAATAAATGGGGAGACATTCTATATTCATGGTTCAGAAGACTCAATATTATTAAGATGGCAATTCTCCTCAAATTGATCTATAGATTCAACACAATTCCTATTAAAATTCCAATAGGCTTTTGGCAGAAACTGACAGGCTGATCTTAAAATTTACACAGGAAAGCAAAGAACCCAGAAATACCTAAGCAATCTGGAAAAAGAACAAAGTTGGAGAACTTACACTTTCCAATTTCAAGACTTACCACAAAGGTACATTAATCAAGATAGTGTGGTACTGTTGTAAGGATGGACATGCAGATAGATGGAACAGAATTGAGAACCTAGAAATAAACCCTTTAATTAATGTATTTTGATGTATAATTTGTATTTTGACGTATAATTTATATTTTGTGTTAGCTTCAGGTGAACAGAAAAGTGAGTCCATTATGCATATATAGTGCTCAGTTAGGGCTTCACTGGTGATTCAGACGGTAAAGAATCTGCGGCAATGCTGGAGACTGGGGCTCCATCCCTGGGTCAGGAAGTATCCTTGGAGAAGCGAATGGCTACCCACTCCAGTACTCCTGCCTGGAGAATCCCATGGACAGAGGAGCCTGTTGGGTCACAGTTCATGGGGTCATGAAGAGCTGGACACAACTGAGCAACTACCACTTTCACTGTACTCAGTCGCCATAAATATGTTGGTCATACACATACAACATTCTTTTTGGCTTCGTTTCTATTATAGTTTACTACAAGATATTGAATATAGTTCCCTGAGCTATACAGTAGGATCTTGTTTATCTATTTTATATATAGTAGTTTGTATCTGTTAATTCTAAACTCCTAATTTATCCTTTTCCCCCAGTCCCCAGTGGTAACTGTTTCTTTTCTATATCTGTGAGTCTGCTTTGGTTTTGTTTATATGTTCATTTGCATCAGTTTTTAGATTCCATATATAAGTGATGTCATATGATTTTTGTCTTACATTTATAGTCCACCAATTTAGGACAAGTGAAAAAGTTGGCTTAAAACTCAACATTCAGAAAACTAAGATCATGACATCTGGTCCAATCACTTCATGGCAAATAGATGATGAAACAGTGGAAACAGTGACAGACTTAAATTTTTGGGCTCCAAAATCACTGCAGATGGTGACTGCAGCCATGAAATTAAAAGATGCTTGCTCCTTGGAAGGAAAGCTATGACCAACCTAGACAGCATACGCAAAAGCAGAGACATTACTTTGCCAACAAAGGTCCGTCTAGTCAGAGCTGTGGTTTTTCCAGTAGTCGTGTTTGGATGTGAGAGTTGGATTATAAAGAAAGCTGATTGCTGAAGAATTGATGCTTCTGAACTGTGGTGTTGGAAAAGACTCTCGAGAGTCCCTTGGACTGCAAGGAGATCCAACAAGTCTATCCTAAAGAAAATCAGTCCTCAATATTCATTGGAAGGACTGATGCTGAAGCTGAAACTCCAATACTCTGGCCACCTGAGGGGAGGGGCTGACTTACTAGAAAAGACCTTGATGCTGGGAAAGATTGAAGATGGGAGAAGGGCCCAACAGAGGATGAGATGGTTGGATGGCATCACCGACTCGATGGACTCAATGAGTTTGAGTAAGCTCCAGGAGTTGGTGACGGACAGGGAAGCCTGGTGTGCTGCAGTCCATGGGGTCACAAAGAGTTGGACATGACCGAGCTACTGAACTGAAACCATTACGGAAAACTATAGTCTTTCAACAAATTTTGCTGGGACAACTGGATATCTGCATGCAAAAAGATGAATTTACACACTTCCCTCATTCATAAACAGAAAAAGGACTCAAAATTGACCAATGTAGGGACTAAAGCTATACAACTTCTAAGAGAAAATATAGCTCTTTTGTTGCTTGGGTTAGACAACACCAAAAGCATGGTCAATAAAATAAAAACAGGAAAAAAAAAGACTTCATCAAGATTAAAATTTTATGCTTAAAAAATTACCAATAATAGGGACTTCCCTGGTGATCCAGTGGTAAAGAATCTGTCTGCCAATGCAGGAGACACAGGTTCCATCCCTGATCCAGGAAGATCCCACATGTCGTGGAGCAACTAAGCACATGTGTCACAACTATTGAGCCTGTGCTCTGGAGCCTGGGATCACATTTGCTGAGTCCATGTGCCTCAATGACTGCAGCCTTTGCACCTAGAACCCTTGCTCTGCAACGAGAAGCCACCACAATGAGAAGCCTGTGCACCAAAATCAGAGATTAGCCCCCGCTCTCCAAAACTAGAGAAATTAGTTGCCTGAGCAGCAGTGAAGACCCAGCACAATCAAAAATAAATGAATAAACACAATTATACAAAAAAATACCAATAATAATGGACAAGCCATGGTCCCAGAGAAAATATAAGCAAATATTGCTTATGAAAAAGGATACATATCCAGAATATATAAAGACCTCTTACAAATCAATAAGAAGACAAACCAGTTTAAAAATGGGCTAATAATTACATGAAACAAGGTTTAGCATCATTAGTCATTAGGGAAATGCAAATATAAACAAGAGACCGTTTCACACCCCCTAGAATGGTAGAATCAAAAAGACAAAATAACTATTGGTGAAAATATGGAAAAACTAGAACTTTTACACATTGCTGATGGGAATGTAAGATGGTGTGAACACCATGAAAAAGACTGGCAATTTCTTTTAAAAAAAAACTAAACATTAATTTACCATATGACTCTGTAATTCCATTCTTAGTATCTACCCAGGAGAAATAAAAATGCGTATCACAAAAGACCTGTATGTGCTTTTAGCAGTATTGTTCACTATGTCAAGAGTGGAAAAAAATCACATGTCCATCAACTGGTGAAAGGATAAATGAAACACAGGGCAACCATATAATGGGATCTTAGCAATAAGAAGGAATGAACTATTGATATATGGATGGAGCTCAAAAATAATAAGCTAAGTGAAAGAAACCATATGCAGAAGGTTGCATATTGAATGGTCACATTTATATGAAGTGTCCAGAAAAAGCCAACTTATAGGGACAGGAAGCAGATCCATAGTTACCAGGTGTTAGGAGTGGGATTAGAAATTGATTGTCGATGAGCAGGCAGGATATTTTGAAGGTGACGGGAATTTTCTAAATTTAGATTATGGTGATGTTTGCACAACTTTGAAAGTTTACTATAAATCATTGAATTGTACATACAAAAGAGGTAAAATTTTATGGTATGTAAATTCTATCTCCACTTTAAAAATGAGGAAGCTAATGGTCCCATATAATAGGATGTTTGTAGATAGTTAAGTCCAGGGCTATTATTATGCTTTTTGTACTCACTAGAGACCCGGCCTTTTCCATCTTCACCCATCCCTAGCATGTGTTCTTGTCCTCATGGTTATAGCTTGACCTCTGTCCAAGGAAGAATAGGAGAAAGAAGAGACCATACAAGGCATTAGTCTGCTAAACTGGCCATCTTTAAGGATCTTTCTGGGAAGCCCCACCCAACAACTCTCTTATATAATACTGGTTAGAACTGTATCTTGTGGCAATTCTTAATTTCAAGGAAGGCTGGGAAATGTAGTAGTAGTTGTTGTTCAGTTGCTCAGTGGTGTCTGACTCTGTGACCTCATCGACTGTAGCATGCCAAGCTTCCCTGTCCTTCACCATCTCCCGGAGCTTGCTCAAATTCATGTCATGTATTGAGTCGGCGATGCCATCCAACCATCTCATTCTCTGTCATTCCCTTCTCCTGCCTTCAATCTTTCCCAGCATCAGGGTCTTTTCTAATGAGTTGGCTCTTTGCATCAGGTGGCCAAAGTTTGGAGCTTCAGCTTTAGCATCAGTCGTTTCAATGAATATTCAGGGTTGATTTCCTTTAGGATTGACTGGTTTGATCTCCTTGCAGTCCAAGCGACTTTCAAGAGTCTTCTCCAGCACCACATTTCAAAGGCATCAATTCTTCGGCACTCAGCCTTTTTTACTGTCCAGCTCTCACATACGTACATCTACTGGAAAAACCATAGCTTTGACTATATGGACCTTTGCAGGCAAAGTAATGTTTCTGCTTTTTAATAAATGTAGAAATTGGAATGTAGAAATCTAGGAATATTGCCAAATCAGGAAGAAAGAATGAGTGGACATTGAGTAGAGCAGCTAGCCATCTCTGGGGTGGAGAAACACTTCTTGGGGTCAATGGAAACACAAATAGAACCAGCACTGTTTACATAATAGAGGAGGACTCAATTATAAAGTGATAATCCAGATGATCCAAATGCTTCTTATTAATCGTTTCTTATCCAAATGAAAACAAAAACAATCAAATTCTCAGTGAAAACACAAGAGTTCCAAAGAAACTGTTACTCTGTTGAGAAATAGTAAAGCTGAACAAATGTCTATTGTTATTAGTATTTTTATTTCTAAGACAAAAACTTGAGAACTGAGCCAGTTGGAACAGGAGAAAGAACAGCATCCTTGAGTTTGGGAATGTCTGGATTCAAAACTTGACCACCCTCTTTTAGTGTCTATGCCTTAGGCAAATGCCAAAGCTTATCTAAGCCTCAATGTCCTCACCTGCACAGGTAGCATGATGATACCTCCTTCACAGGGCTACTGGGTAGAGGTGATAAGCCTGCAGGTGTAAAAACACTTACCAGTGCATTAACCTTCCTCCTTCACAGATCACACTGCAGAGTGACACAACAGTGCCTCACGCACCCAACAAAGAAGATTAAGCCCTATTTTTTTTTTTTTCTTGCCAAAATTAAACAGCTGTCTCAGAGTTCTTCAGCCATGGTTTCCCCGTATTTCTCAGGATGAAAATTTTTCTCAAGAGAATTCCTAATTAAATATCATCTATTCAACACACACACACACACACACACACACACACACAATTACGACTGCAGGGTATGGAAGGGGGAGGGGAAGAGCAAAAAGCCGAGCCAAAAAATACACATAAAGCAAACGAAAAAACAAAACCGGGGACTTCCCCGGTGGCCTCCTGGTTAGGGGGGCCTGACAATGCAGGGGGACCTGGCTTCGATTCCTGGTGTGGGAAGATTCTATATGTCGGCTGGGGGGGGCAATGAAATCTATGCACCACAAAGGCTGAGCCCGTTCTAGAGCCCATGTGCCGCAACTAGAGAAAGCCCGCATGCAGCAGTTAAGACCCAGTGCCGCCAAAATGAAATAATGGAAACAAAACCAAATCAAAGAAAGCACCCTGAAGATAAAAGTTAACCTGTAGAGAGCAAACTTTTAAAAATACTTTCATTTTTGTACCCAAAGTGCTGTAACCTTCCTAATAGAATTAGGAATGTTATTCACACAGGATCAGAGAGAGCACCTAGAAAAAACACACCAACTACATTTATGTCCTTAGCACACTAAAAAAGCGTGAGGCCTGCGCCAGGTGCTTGGGTAAGCAGGTGTGCGGGTGGGTCGGCTGGCACGGGCCCCAGGTCATCCATTACTAGTCCATTATTCATACATCCGTTTGACAAAACCAACACAGACCCTTTTTCATCACTTTCTCCCTGAGGCACAAACACAGTTTAAAAGAGGAGATTGTTCAAACCAGCTGACTGGGGTCAGTTTGCAACTTCAGTTGTTGCTTAGCCGCCAAGTCGTGACAGACTCTTTGCGACCCCATGGACAGTAGCCCATCATGCTCCTCTGCCCATGGATTTCCCAGGCAAGAATATTGGAGTTGGTTGCCATTTCCTTCTCCTTGCAACTTTCGTGGCTTTTTAAAAGTCAGTTAAACACTGACTGGATATAATCTGTATTTCTATAAGACCACTAGGTATCCCGAAGGAGAAGAACAAATCCAAAGCAGAACAGTGAAATTTGCCAACTGAATGCTAAAATAATATTTAGTACCCATCTTCCTTCTCTTCAAAATATTGTTTTATTAATAACGATAGTCTCGACAATAAATAGCATTTCTTTTACTTAAAGAGACAAGAGAAGGCTTCCCAGGTGGCGCTAGTGGTAAAGAACCTGCCTGCCAATGCAGGAAGCTCTAAGAGACACAGGTTCGATCCCTGAGTCGGGAAGATGGGGAGGTGGGCACAGCAACCCACTCCAGTGTTCCTGCCTGGAGAATCCCATGGACAAAGGAGCCTGGCAGGCTACAGTCCATAGAATCACAAAGAGTCAGACATGACTGAAGAGACTCGGCATGCACGCACGCATGAGACAAGAACAGGCTAGCAGAACTGATATACTTTAGGAGAGAAGGATATAGTCTGTTGTTTCCAATCCCTCCTGTTCCCATTTTGCTTTTCCCTGTGAAAAGGGGGAGAGAAAGACTGTGTGGGACTCCTCTCGGGGAGCAGCTCTCACAGGCTGCGCGTCAGGAGCGGGCCCGGCCTGAGCCGGCACAGCTTCCCGTGGCACGCAGCAGCTGGCCTGCCAAAACCAACAGCTGTCAGGCCTTCCACAGCTGTGGCTGCCACCATTTCCCAGAACCCACTCCCTCAGCTTCGACTGCGAAATCCTATCTGTCCTTCCCTGCCCTCCACTGCGGAGTGGCAGTTCATTCCACTCACGGGTTCGTGCAAAAGACCTCTCATCCTGCAAGCTGTCGCATGTACGGTTGACTCAGAAGCCAATGAAAAATTCTGTTTTCTTGAGAGCCATCCTGTATTATGGCCACTTTCTTGCTTTTCCTTTCCACCCTTATCCCAAAGTGTGGAAGGCAGAAAAAGCCCCGTGACTCAAATGCACAGACCAAAGAAGGGGCCCATCTGCTTTGTCTGCAGATCAAAGGAGAGCTCCCAGCAGTTGTGCTTGCTGATCGGCGTAGAAGTCAAATCAGTTTTCTCTGCTATCCTTCCCCATAGCGACCATTTCACATCACAAAGCACGTGTATTTGGGGTTGTTGCAATATTTTCATATTTATGTATGTATATATTTCAAACACAATTTTGGTAACTTAGTTTTATTATTGTGAGTACAATTAGGCTGATCTATCTGATCTTTGTAAGTGAAAGCAGTGACTAGGGTAGGGAAAAGTAGATCTGAGCAACATCTGGGTTCTTCACTATGCATCCAGGCTTGGGTGCTTGGTGTTGCGGACTTCGCAGCCAGCTTCGACCTAAGAGAGCACAGCCTCCATTGAGGGAAGCAGACATCGTTTGAATGACTGTTTGCAGGTATGACAGGGGTTACAGAGTGTGCCCTGAGGGTGCGAGTCCGCAAGGTCAGGAAGGCCTGTATACTGGGTTTGAAGGGTCTTTGGAACGATTCTAACTAAAATCACATATTCGTTCAAGTTTGCTAAGTGGCTTCAGTCGTGTCCGATTCTTACGACCCCATGGACTGTAGCCTCCTAGGCTCCTCTGTCCATGGGATTCTCCAGGCAAGAATACTGGAGTGAGCTGTCATGCCCTCCTCTAGGAGATCTTCCCAACCCAGGGATCTAACCTGCGTCTGTTACTTCTGCATTGACAAGCGGCTTCTTTATCACTGAGCCACCTGGGAAGCCCTCTCATTTCACAGGTTAACTCAAATCTCTGGGTCCTCCCTCCAGTGCTCCACTCCAAACACTAGGGGTCAGCAGGCTTCCAAAAGTCACGAGGCGGCTAAGAGCCCCAGTCCTGGGGTGCTGCTGGGTGGTAGGGGGTGATTCTCAGAACAGGGAGGATCTAAAAGACACTGTGGATGCCTTCCCAAACCCCATTCCCAGCCTTTTAGTAACAATCTTAACTTTTATTTGCTCAGTCGCCCCTGCAAAGTCCAAGTGCTTGGGGGAAATTGATCTGAGAGGGTGATCTGTGGCTCTGCCCAAGTGAATTTGCATTATCCCATCCCCAACTCCACAGGATTGGTTCAAGGATAAACAGGTGACCCTATGTGGGCCAACAGAAATAGAGAAGAAGTTTTCTGTGGATGACGGGCAAGTAGCTTCCTTGCTCTTCTGGGAGAGCTTCTGTTAAGTCTCTCTCCTCCTTTTCTCTCTCCCAGGATTAAGATGAAGAAATCCCAAACCCTAGAGATATAAACACCAGATACAAACCTGGTGGTAATCAGCAGGTGTGGAGGCACAGCTATAAGATGAAGGTAACTGGGGAAGAAAAGAGTATAGAGTGGTGAAAACAGACGTTTGAAAAGCAAAAAAACCCAGGGACAGAACAGAGCCCCAGGTCTTTGTTAACTGACCTCACCTGCTCAGCCCTAAGCAGTCTATACCCTCACTGCTTTATTTACTTATTTATTTCATTTCCTGCAGTTGACTCTACCGAGGTTTTATCTAGTCAACTGGTTCAGTAAAGAACCAATGAGAGGGTTGAGGGGTCTTGACACAACTCCGGGCATCAGGATAAGTTGACCCCAACTCCCTACTTTTCTTAGACTGTTACACACACACACACACACACACACACACACACACACACACACACAAACATTGAAGGGGTCCTAGTTCCTTCTTGTATTTTTTAAAGATGAGAGGCTATGGTGACAAAGGGTTTAGATGTTTGGAGTCCATCAGACCCAAATTCAAATCTCAGGAACTCCCCTTACTAGTTAATGTGACTCTGAGCCTCTATGTCTGTAACTGAGAATGAATAAACCCTACCTTTCAGAGTTGCCTTGAAGTTTAAGCATAGTAACATGTAATGGGCTTGGCATTCAAAGAATGGCTGCTATCATTATTATTTCAAAATTCCTTGAGTGGAAGGAGCACTCTGGCAGAAAAGCAGCCAGCTCTCTAAACATTCTTCTCAGTGTATTTATAGTCTGCTTTCCCAATCAAAGGGGTCTGCACCCTCAGATCCTGTATTATGTTCACAATCCACTGTAAATGACTATGGCACTTGAACACTGAGGATTCTGGTATTGGTGGTAGGTCCTGGGTACTAATCCCCTGCAGAAATGGAGGAAGGACTGTATTTACTTCCCACCCATGATGAGATTCTCTGGGTTATGCTTACTGATTTTATATTCTTGCCCTCCAAAATCACTGTGGATGGTGTCTGCAGCCATGAAATTAAAAGACGCCTGCTCCTTAGAAGAAAAGCTATGACAAGTCTAGACAGTGTATTAAAAAGCAGAGACATGACTTTGCCAACAAAGGTCCAGATAGTCAAAGCTATGGGTTTTCCAGTAGTCATGTATGGATGTGAGAGTTGGACTGAGCGCTGAAGAATTGATGCTTTCAAACTGTGGTGCTAGAGAAGACTCTTGAGAGTCCCTTGGACTGCAAGGAGATCCAACCAGTCAAACCTAAAGGAAACCAATCCTGAATATTCACTGGAAGGACTGATGCTAAAGCTGAAGCTCCAATACTTTGGCTACCTGATGCAAAGAGATGACTCATTGGAAAAGGCCCTCATGCTGGGAAAAATTGAAGGCAGGAGAAGGGAGATGGTTGGATGGCATCATTGACTCAACGTACATGAGTTTGAGCAAACTCTGGGAGATAGTGAAGGACAGGGAAACCGGTCCTGTGTGCTGTAGTACATGAGGTTGCAAAGAGTCAGATACGACTTAGCGACTGAACAACAACAATGCTTACTGATGAGATCAGTTGGCCAAGAACTTTGAAATCCATGTCCGTTGTACATAGTCTGTATCTATGTCAGGCAGCACAGGCTTTGAAATGGAAGTTGACCGTTTCAGATAGTCATTGCCGTTTTGGAGTTAGTGATTTGCTAATGATGTAATTCCTAGGTAGATTGTATTTGTGCTAAAGCAGTGTGAAAAGGAGCTACTAAAAAAATAAGATCATTGTCATCTTCGATTTTTTAAAAATACATAGGCTCCTAAAGATTTCTATCATTTATTCAGAGTAAAAGTGTGGGACCTACATTAGCACATCTGTTTCAAGATTCCTGTCCTAGTGCAAGTGCGCATAAGGTATTCTAGAACAAAAGGTGGATCACAGTCAATCTTTCTCTTTTCCATTCTTTCTGCGGCAGAAAGTCCCCCAATATCCGTTTTCTCTCTCTTCCTATTGACAACATAGGTCCCATTCCCCCATTCCTTCCCACAAGACCACATTTTCCATACTCCTTTACACCCAGGTGTGTGTGTTCACAACTGCGTGACTGCATTCTGGCTTAATGGGTCTAAGCAAAGATGTCATGTGTAACTCCTGCAAAGTGCCCTTAAAGGAGGGGAGATGTGCCCTTCTTCCTCCCCACCAGCCACACTATGACATGATAGCAGGTGTTTAAGCAGCCAGGCTGGACCACAAGGCAGAAAGTCATGTAGTGAGGAGGATGGAAGAGCAAAACAGAAAACGAACAGTCATCTTGAAACTGCCTCAGAGGCCTGACTTTCACACTTGTTTTTACATGCATGAGAAATAAAACACTATTTTATTTGAGGCCCCAGCATTGAGTCGTATTTTTTTTTATCACTCGTTAAAAAACCTAATCTGAATGGACACTTGTGTATATCGATTGTTTATGTTTCCTGCATGCATCTGTGATATCAGAATGGCACTGTGTCTAATGTGACACATCACTTACAAAGGGGATGTGGACTCATCAGTGATTTCCATCATACTCCCCAAATCCCACTCACATCCTACAGAATGAATTCTATCCACGGGATAACATCAGAAAGGTCATCTCTCAGACATGGAAAGAAATACAGATTTTTTTTTTTTTTTAAACCAAGAACAAAACCTTTTGTTTATTTTACAGAAAACCCTATCTATTCAAGATGACTGCTTTCTCCTACTTTGGTTGGCAATTTTACGAAATGAAGACTATTTTCTTAGCGACACAAATGCTCACTATCAGTTAAAAGTACAATACTTGTTACTTGCAAGCATCAACTAGAGACAATGTAGTGAGAGACAGTGTGCTTTAGACAGTGGTCAGGGGCCTTGACTTCAGATCTAGGAGCACTTTTAGGCTTTGCCACTTACTTGCAATGTGACCTTGGTAAGTAACACAACCCCTCACTAGCTCCAGTTTCCTTATCTGTAAAATGAAACCTCTTTCAGTATACTTGTAAAAAAACCCCACAAAATCAAATAAGCTAATATGGTCAATGCACCCAGCACATAAAGTGCTCTAATAACAAATGCTTCTTTTCCTTTGCTCTTTAGTTTTTTATTTGTTAAAAAAGAAAGCCTATGGAGTTTAGATGAGTAGAACTGTTATCTTAAGAAGTTCTAGTCTCTAAAACTTACTGGTTTTATAACTCTATTGGACTTGTGACTTAAGAGTCAGCTTCTTTAATGTCAATCAGGTTTATAACAAGTGTGATATCATTAATCATAACAATAACAATTGTTGGCATGTTGCATGATTATCAAGTGTGAGGCACTGCACTAAACCTTTTATTTTTATTATTTCAGTGAAACTTGTTTTTTCTTCCTCCTAGAGATGTTTTTAAGAATGTAAGTAAAAATAAGCATGTGATTATAAGGATACAGTGTATAAAAGAAATTTATAAAATTGTAAAGAACATACAAATACGGCAGTAGTACTGATCAAATCAATTACTTCTTTTAGAAGAAAATATCTTAATTTTAGAAAGAAAAATATTTCACTCATTAAAGGAGGTGCAAGACATTTGTTTCTTCATAAAACTTGTATTAAATTTAAAAAATAATCTAAAGCTACATAATGCCAGAATAGAGGCACCTATTTACCTAATTGGTTACAGAATATATTGATTTTCTTTCTTTTATACTTTAAGTAGTCTTTTGGTTCATTTGATTCAGGAAAAACTGACAATTCCTAGGAAAAAGGTATTATGTACTCATACGTAGTGTGTATTAATGTACATTTAATATGTCTGCATGTACTTTCTCTGTTTTATTTATAAATAAATGTTTGTGTTCCATAACGTGTTTGTAAATTGACTAGAATTTAGAAGTTTCTCCCTTTAGAGAAACATTTACAATATTGCAACAGACTGGCTAACATCCCCAACTGAAAATTCTTTCTTATACAAGAAAATCCTTGCATAAAAAATTTATTTTTGTATATAACTTTTGTATAAAAGCAAGAACATTTTGGCTAATTTGGGTTCACTCCTATTGGATATAATGGACTGTAGGATTCAGCGGGGAGTGAAACGGTAGAAAAGCAGATGCCAGAAGTGGAGGTTTTTGCGGGGCAGCCTTGAAAAAGATCAAAGGAGAATCCAGCCCACAGATAATTTTAAAGAATGGACACAGTTGCCAACATTTTAAAACTGGAATTTTCACATTAAAAAAAAAATCCCATGACTTGCATTTCTGCAGAGTCACACACAGCTGACCGCACACGGCACCGTCTGGGCCCCTTTAGATGAAGTCTACTCTCTGTACCTGTGGTGGGGCAGGGTGAGGAGGGGTACTCCCCTTAGTTACAGACTGGCCTGGCCTGTATTGAAGACGCATGAATCTTCACAAATGATTTAAGGTGTCTGAGTTTGCACACACACACACACACACACCTCTGCCCTGTGAAAACGGGAGACCGTGCACCTGTAGGTCATGGGCAGAGAGTAACGAAGGATGATCTGGCATGGTTCAGTTCCCCTTCTGTCACTGGGACCCTCTCGGCCCATCAGTCGTTGAAGACCACACGTGGAGAACCACTGCCCCACAGCCACAGGGCAGCAATTACCATGGCGGTCCGCATTCCTCAAACCCAACGGACTCATTGCAGAGTTCACCTTCCAGCACCAGACACCATCTGTGTAACAGAAAGCCAATAATGATATTCTGCCCCTCAAGGCGTCTGAGTCTGAGCCTGGCATTGAGTCGCTCTGAATTGGCCCCTTTTCCATATCTGTTAGTGGGGGAGGAGAAGCGCAAGAGGGGCTCCTAGAGGAGGTCAGAAAACTCTGGCTCTTGGGACGCGGGAGTGTCGGTCTCGTGATCAGAGATGTCCGTCAATCCCGTGCACTGGGAGGCTGGCCTGAGAAACACCCACTCAACTCTACTGACCTCTCCTTGTAAAAGCGAGATCGGCAAGGTGGGCATCGACTTGGTCATAAAACCAGAGAGTTATACACGCTTCTTTTATATTCACTTGTTATGTGCTGAATGTAGCTCCATGAGTGAGGACCTTTGCTCACTACAGGACCCTAGGCAGTTAGAATGGTGCAGTACATGGTACATAATAGATGCTCAATTAATGTGTATGGGCTAAGTGAATGAATGAAAGCACCACTTTATTCTCTCTAGAAGCCTCCTCTTTCCCAGACCATGCCTCCATTGTCTCTCACCTGGAAGACCTCAGCTGCCTTTCAACTGAATTGGACCCCAGACCTCAGCATAGCTCCCCATCAGATCCAATCTCCACTTTGAGTTATCTTTCTAGAATCCAATCTCTGATATCTCTTCACTTAAAATCCTGCTACAGGGCTTCCCTGGTGGCTCAGTGATAAAGAATCTGCTTGCCAATTTGGGAGACATGGGTTCGATTCCTGATCCAGGAAGATCCCGCGTGCTATAGAGAAACAGGCCCTCGTGCCACAACTACTGAGCCTGTGCCCTAGATCCAGAGAGCTGCAACAACTGAGCCCACGGACCACAACTACTGAAGCCCGCATGCCTTAGAGCCCACGCTCTGCAACAAGAGAAGCCACTGCAATGAAAGGCCCGCACTGCACAATTTGAGTGCAGCCCCCGCTCACTGCAACTAGAGAGAAGCCCATGCAGCAACGAAGACCCAGTACAGCCAAAAATAAAACAAATAAATAAAACTATAAAAAGAAAAAAATCCTACAATATGGTTTTCATTATTCTTAGGACAAAGTCCAAGTATTTAAATGAGGCCCCCAGCCATCCTTCCCGCCCTGGCCAGCCTTAGTGAGTTCCTCTGCGCGCCCAGAGCCCTCTCGCACACCCCTCCTTCCCATCTCCACCAGGGTGGGTGCACACTCCCATCTCATCCATCGGCTCTCAGCATCTGTCTTCCACACGTTCTCACCACCACCCTTCACTGTCTCACTGTGCCCTCTGTCGGATGGGCTGTCTGCAGGCCACACCATCAGGCTGTCTGGTGACCCCGGTCACCCGCATCCCTGGTATCTGGCTCACAGAAGGCCTGGCACGAAACAGGCAGTGAGGAGACTTTCACTGGATAAATACATTCTATTTTGCGCTGGGTTCGGTGCCACGCTCTTGGTAATCCTCCACTTCTCATGGACGAGAAAGCTGAGGCTACAGAGGCTAAGTCACGGCCCTGGTCCAAGCGCAAGTCCGTGGACCTGAGCCTACACCCTTTGCACTGCGCCACGTGGGGGAAACCGGTGCCTCCTCTTCCAGGTTAGCCACCCCGGCAGCTCACTTGTGCCTCATCTCTCCCCACAGCACTCACAAGAACGTTAACCTTACCTCAGCAAGAAAGAATGCCACCAGCAGCAGACGGAATGTTCGCTGTTTCTCAGGAGTGTTGCTTTGAACACCAGAGCAAGGAATGTAGGTCAAATGATTGCCCCGCCCAGCATCTGCCTCTATTACCCAACTTTTCTCATCCCGCGTGTGATGCCACAAGTGGCAGATAGCTACATGGAAAATTCTAGAAGCTTTGCAACTCTCATGAAAACAAAAATCCATGAAATCAAGGGAGGGATTTTTAAATCACTTTCTGTTTCATCTTATGATTATTCTAATGCAAAAGTTCAGATTTATTCATTTGTTAAGAGCCAAACAGGTATACAAAAATCACAGCAGACCCCTAAAAACATAAGTCCTGTTTAGCTATTATGAAAATAAAGTAAATATGATGATAAAGAAAAATATATAACAATAATTATGGGCCAGGTATACACATCACAAGTTAATCCTTTAACAGCCCTGAAGTTATACACCATCAATGTCTGCATCTGTAAAATATCTGCATCTGCAAAATCTGAAAAGCACAGGGAGGTTAAGTAATTTGTTCAAGGTCACACAGCTAGACGGGACAGAAAGGAATAGATCTAGCCCAGCTGCCTCCAAAACCTGTTCTATGCAAAAGCAACTTTCTAGTTTGTGTAAACACTAATATAAATTACAGTCTCTAATACCTAGTTTTATATTTTTAAGAAAAATGTAGTACAGAATTAGTCTAACAACATTCCAATACTAATCGTATCTTACAAATGTGTTGTCTGCAATAAGAAACTTCATAAAGTTGATGCCATGTTTAATTTCCTTTAAGGGAAGGAAGAGAAAATCCTTTGGAGGAAAAATTTCAAAGAAAGTCTTAAGAAATAAGTGGTTGTAGGAGTTTCACATTCTAACCTAAGAGAAATGTAAAGACATCTAGTAAAATCAAGTTTTACAATGACTTTGGTTAGTGTTACCAGTGGGGCAAAATAAATATCCAGGGTCAAATGCATGTGATGACCTTACTACCTTATCAATTCTATGTTGCAGACATGGGAGCAACCATTCCCTCCCATCAATTTAGAGGAATTAAAATAATAGATCTTCAAATCAGTAATTTTGAAGAGCATGGTGTTGAACTAGCAGCTGTGGATCTCCTGAGCAGCAGAAATCCAAATACCAAACAAAAGAGAAGACAGTTAGTCATGGAAAAATGGGTAATTCAGTCGCTGATCATGTAAGTCCTTGTTCTAACTGAATGACATCATCTGAAAGCAGAACACAGTGATGCTTGTCCAGAAAGTTCCAGTCATTTCCCTCCCTGACATTCAGAGTGCCTGGTTTGGGTTTTTAATCCCCCTTTCATGATTTCATGGCCTTGGTATGCTCAGAGAAATTATTACGTTGCTTTTCCATGGTTAATGTAAGACTTCTTTGTCACCAAGGTATGCTCTAGATCAGCACTTTGCTTTAGTACAATGACTGTCAACTCTCTGCACGGCAACTTCTATTTCAAAACGGCAAACCTCCTTTACTACGGTTACCATTACTTACAAGTGTCAGGCAGAGGGAGGGTTGTAGTGAAACAAATGCTGTTCCCCTGTTCCCTCCAGGTGCTGTCACCCAGCCATGCTCTGTTTCCCTCTCTGCTTTCCTCTGGGGGATCCAGGGAGGATGCCGGCATGACACTCAGCCCTGGCAGGTCTCCTCTGCAAGTAGTGCTTTAGAGACTCAGCGGGTTCCAATCAACCACTTCATGTCAACCAACAACCCATTGCCTCTATACACAGCCCATCTCTCACTACATTCTAACGATTCTCCATGCTTTGCATCACTTCTGTTTCTGCCCTTCTCTCTTCTGCTACCACCTTCTGTCTTAGTTCAGGAGTGTTTTCCCTCAGGACACTTATCCCCCTGCAAGAATCACTCCCACCACACCAGATGCCACCCCCCAGCACACCCCTCACCTTCCTCTTCCACAGTGTTCAGTGATCTTGCCGAAAATCCAAATCTGACCTGCAGTGGCTCTGCCTCAGTCCAAACACCTCAGAGAGCACAGAAGACCCTCTGTGACTTCTCTTTCCCCTACAGCCTTGTCTGTGGTTCACCAAACCTTAGTCTTCTTGGATACATAGGGTTTGCTTCATTTAAAATGCAGATGGCCAGGCTCCAACCTCAGAAATTTTGATTCATGACACATGCGAGAGGCCCAGATTCTGCATATCCGGTGCTTCTAGTATACATCTGATGCAGCACAACCCCGGTAAACACTGTTCCTCAGCCTCCCTCTTGCTTCCTTCCAGATATCCTACTCCACGGCCAAATGCTCCCCAATGCAGCCTCTCTTTTATGTGTTCATAATTTCCCATGTGCCACTTCCTCCACCTGAAATGCCTTCTCCTGCATCCTCCTGGCCAATTCGGGAGGATTCATTACTCTTCTAGACGCAATTAAAGATTCTTTTCCTCTAACCTACTCAGATGAAGTACTCCTTCCTTCCTTCCTTTGGGCCACCACTGTGCCTAGTTCATCACGCTGACTACCCTCCACTGAGATGGTATGCATGTGAGACATCTCTACATGAAAATCAAAGATACAGTTTCCAATCCCAGCTCTGCCCCTTCACTAGCTGCCAGTCCATTTGGGTCGTTGTGGCTCATATGGTAAGGAATCTGCCTGTAATGTGGTAGATCCGGGTTTCATCCCTGGGTTGGGATGATCCCCTGGAGAGGGGATTGGCTACCCACTCCAGTATTCTTGCCTAGAGAACTCCATGGACAGAGGAGCCTGGTGGGCTACAATCCATGGGGTCACCAAGAGTCGGACATGACAGAGAACAACTAACATACACGCATACCATAGAATGGCTGATAAACAACAGTCACTTATTTCTCTTAATTCTGGAGGCTGAGAAATCCAAGATCAGGCACCAGAAGATTTGGGTACTTTGTTTTTTAATTTTTTTTTAAAGAAATTAGGCCACACCCAGTGGTATGTGGGACCTTAGTTCCCAGACCAGTGATCAAATCCATGCCCCCTAACCACTGGGATGCTATGGAAGTCCAAGATTTGGTTCTTTGAAGGTCCCTCTTCAAAGAAGAGTGTGTGTGCACGTGCTAAATTCATTCAGTCATGCTTGACTCTTTGCGACCCTACAGACTGTAGCCCTCTATGCTCCTCTTTCCCTGGGATTCTCCAGGCAAGAATACTGGAGTGGGTTGCCATGCCCTCCTCCAGGGGATCTTCCCAACCCAGGGATCGAACCCAGGTCTCCTGCAGCTCCTGCACTGCAGGCAGATTCCTTACTGCTGAGCCTTCAAAGAAGAGAGTTTTTCCTATATACTCCTATGGCAGAGAAAGGAGCTCTGGTCTCTATTACTCTTCTTAGAAGGGCACTAATTCCATCACTTCATCCTTAGGGGCTTTTCATCCGTAGTCTAAACTTAATTAGCTCCCTAAAGCCCCACTTCCTAATATCATAACATCTGGAGTTAGGACTTGAACATATGAATTTTGAGGAGACACAAATATTCAGGCCATAACAGCAGCTGTGATATCTTGGAGGAGTTACTTAGTATCTCTAAATTTCATCTGTAAATAGAGCCAAGAACAGTACCTACCTCACTCAGCTGTTGGTAACTATCCTAGTAAGTCATCATTAGGGAGGAAACTGAGGCAAAGAGATTAAGTAAATTTCCAAAGAGCTCATAGCTATTTAAGTAGAGGAGCTGGGATTAGCCTCCAGGCAGTCTGGCTTGTGCCCACATTCTTAGCCAACTGGAGACCTGTCTTCCCTACAAGGAAATGAGCCGGCTAAGGGAGGAACAGAGGTTTGTTGTGCTGCCAAATGTCCAAGTTTGGTTCTGTCTTACTCAGAGGTCAGAGTCTTCAGCAGACTGTTTGGCATTAGACCTGGGGTGGAGCTGGTAGGATGAGCTAATGCACTAACTGGCTGTGTCCACACCTCAGCTCTACTGAACTGTTTGCGAATCCTTTACTCAGCTGCCACACTCTCCAGGTCTTCCCATTCTGCTTCACTTCTGTAAGACCAAACTCAACACCACTTCTGCATTCAGATGGGAGAACCTTCCCCAGAATCATCAAGTTGGAATCTCTGTTGATGGGTCCCAGGCACTGGTATTTTTCAGGAGCACCACCCACCTTCTGCCCATTATCCCAATAGGCAGCTAGAATTGAAAACCGACTTCCAGGAGCTTCCCCTTCCCTTGGGCAGCTTCTGGCATCTCAGGATCATGTTTTTGTTGAGACCTACCATTCTATTAGGATCCTATTTATTGGCCTCACATAGGAGTTCTTCATCATTTTTATGTCAAGAGGACCACTTTGACAGTTGGGTGAAGCCCGTGGAACCCCGCCTCAGGCCAATGTTTTTCACATGCATGTAGTAAAAACATATGATTACAAGGTAATCAACTATATTAAAATACAACACATTGACCACTAGCGGTGAATTCTTTGACCTTGACTTAAAGGTCAGGAGTGTTGTTTCCTTGTGTCTAAGGACCAAGTACACATGCGGGGTTCAATAAATGCTTGTTGGAGAAATGAATTCAAGTATAAGTTGAGGATCACTGTTTTAGTAGCAGAAAAGTACCCTACCTGAAGGACAACGTACCATTTAAGAGCTGATGAAATTCAAATGTTAAGCAATTTATTTCTGAAACAAATACCTAATGCATCTGAAAAATTTAAAAATTGGTAGTCTTCAAAAAAAAAAAAATCAATAAAATAAAAAGTTTGAAGATGGTATCATCACCTCTAGCCTTTGCAAAATGTTTTTATCTATTTATTTATTTCTTGCCTATCAAAACTGTAGAGAAGGAAACTGTGGCTAACTCTGGGGTTTCTGTACTCAAATAGGAATAGTGGGAGGATCCGAATTTTTTTTCTTGCTGTGGTAGGCAGAATAATGGTGTCTCCCAAACATGTCCATGTCCTAATATAAATTTCCTTACATGCCAAAGAGATTTTATAGATGTGATTAAGATACTGGGATGGTGAGATTACCCTGGATTATCCAGATGGTCCCAATGTATTGATAATTACAAGATCCGCATAAGAGAGAGGCAGGTAGAGTGGGAGAGTAAGATGTAAAGACAGAAGAAACGGTAGGAGTGATGTGGGACCATGACCCAAGGAGGGCAGGCAGCCTCTAGAAGCTAGAAAAGGCAAGGAAACACATTCTCCTTCAGCCTCCAGAAGAATTAACCTTGCCAACACATTGATTTTAGCCCTGTAAGGCCATTTCAGACTTCTGGTTTCCAGAACCAGAATATAGCAAAGATGTGATGTTTTAAGCCACCAAGTTTTTGGTGATTTATTATAGCAGCAGTAAGAAACGAATGCATCTGCCATGTGTAACAAGTAATGAAATGGCCAATAAATACAACATAAGAGAAAGAACCAAGCATACAGCTTGGCTCGATCCTTTGTGCCCAGGTCAATGCTGGTGGCTTAACAGAACCTTCCTAGATAGACAGATAAATAGACCACACAGACAGACACAACACACAAGCTAATGCTAGAGTCCCAACTGAATCAGAATCTTAGGGTGGGATGGGAGATGACTTCGGTTTGAATTTATTGAAGGCTCTCAAGGGATTATGATACTCAGGGAGAGCTAAGAATTTTGCCCCATACCAACAAAAGTAGGGTAGGATATAGTTTGTACACAGCCTTTTTCAAATAAAATAAATATATACTATATGCTATTTATAAACATTCTCATTAATTCTTATAACCATAGTGAATCAAGAAGATGGCAAATATAAAATGAAAACAAGCAGAGAGAATAAAATAGTCAGCCTACAGTTATGGGCAAATCTCTGACATAGTTAAAAATAGAGCTCAAGTTCCTTCTAAACTGTCAATTCAGTGCTTAAGTCACTGGAATAGAATACATCTCCCTATTCAAGTCCACATCAAATCTCCATTCTGATGAACAAACTCTCAACCATTAAGTGAGTATGAAAACCAAAGACCTAAAAACTGATGAAAGTATGTGAGTTATTTCTTTTTAATTCTTTTATTAAATCCTTATAAACAATAAGCCAGCCACTCAAATCCTTTCTGGAAGTAGGAAACGGAGTTAAACAAATCCTAAACAAACTAGTAAGTCTATAGATTTAAAAAATATAAAAGAAAAATCTTCTAGACAACAACAACTAATATGCTGATTGTGCCAATGAAATACAAATAACTAAGTAATGAATACTCTGCTATTGGATTTAATAATGTATAAAAAGCCTACCAAAACTATGAATTATTACCAACAATAGTCATAACAGTAAAAACATGTTATCATTTATAGAACACTTACTATGTCCTAGACACAATGTCAAATGCTTTGCCACATGTAATTCTTCAACAACCCTGTGACATTAGTATTTATCCTCCTATCATAGATGAAGCAACTGAGCTTATCAGGGTAAGAAACAGGTGGTTGAGCTGGAACTCAAAGCCAAGCCTGTCCTAAGCCCAAAGCTCTTCTCACTGCCCACCTCCTCTGCCTCCTTGCCTTCAGGATACAGCCTGGCATTGGACAAGCCCTGCTAAAGGGTCGTTCAGCTGAGCTGAACCCAACACAAGGACGGCATTATCACTGCCAACTCCATCATCTCTGAAATGAACAAACAAAGGAATTGTAGCAAAAAGTGATGCCCATGGAAATCTAATCTTTAGGAGAAAAATGATTCATTTTCTAGACACAAGATAGACACACACACAAGAATGGTTCTTGTGAGAACATACTTTTATAGCCAAATGAGAACAAGACTTAAAATCTCAAAAGTGAAATGATAACATACACAGTCATTCTAGTCTCCAGGAAACTTAAACAATAAAAATAAATTGAGATTGAGGCTCCTCTGGTGGTCCAGTGGTTAAGACACTGTGCTCCCACTGCAGGGGCAGCAGTTTGATGCCTGGTTGGGGAACTAAGATCCTACACGCCGCCTGCTGCGGCCAATATATAAATAAAGAAATAAATAGAGATTTTTTTCTTTCCCTTATTAGTATAAAAGTGTTCCCTAATAATGACTAGGGAAGCATCAGTAAGATCAGCTAAACGGATCGATAGATTTCCTCCCTTGTTCTTGGAGATCCCTCTAGCACTAACATTACTCTCACTTGAGATATTGTTTTTACATAAAAATAAATGAATAAAACAAAGGGTAAAGACCAACACAGCAAGGAAAGAAAACAAAGCCACGGAAGATCTCTGCTCTATGAGACTGAGACTCCGCAAACCACATCTCATGATCCTCCGCCACTTGTCTTCTCGCGAGATCCTGTCCACGGGAAGCCCCAGTGGGAGGCTGGCCAATGGGAGGCGAGAGGAATGTGCTCGGTGAGGTCAGCTCCGCCAGTGGGTACGGAGCGCCACCGCTGGTGTGGTCTCCTGTGATCTGACTGTGGCTGCTGGCTTCCCAGCCCCAGGATGCTCCCCAAGGTATGCCATGTCCTCCAGGGGCTGTGCCTTAACCACGCGAGGCACCTCCCAGGAAGACTCTGGGAACACCATCTGTGACAGTTTGCGGTGTCCCTTCTGGGCGAGGCGGCTGCTGCTTGCAGTTAACGCGTCTCTGGGTTACCTCGATCTGCACCTTTTGCTCTGTCAGCCTCCCTTCGCTTGTGTAACCAGTTTCCTGTATTAAGTCAGTTCTTTGAAATTCCTAAATTGCCTTCTGTTTAGTAACTGGACCCTAGACTGGTGGGATTTCCAGGTGGCACTAGTGGTAAAGAACCTGCCTGCTAATGCAGGAGACTTAAGAGACTGGGGTTTGGTCCCTGGGTTGGAAAGATCCCCCGGAGGAGGACACGGCAACCCGCTCCAATATTCATGCCTGGAGAATCCCATGGACAGAGGAGCCTGGCAGGCTCTGGTCCAAAGCGTCGCAGAGTCGGACACGACTGAAGCGACTTAGCATGCACACAGGCACCCTGAATCGTAGAACAAAGAGACAGGAAGCCTGAGAAGGCGCTTGCCTTTGCCATGTCGCTGAGATTCGCGTGGATACACTTCTTATCTGCACTGAGATCTGGGGACAATAACCCAGGGCAGCTCCCACCACCTACCCTCACATCCGAAGGCTCTTTATTCAGAAAGACTGGCTAGGTGAGTGGGGTGATGGCAGTTTAGCCCACAGATTTCAAAGAACCAGCTTTAAGGGTCTGTCTTCCCACAAAAGACCAAACTTTTCATACTGAGGAAGGCAAATGCAGAACTCTTAAAAAAAAAAAAAAGAACACTGCAACAAATAATATAAACATAACGTTTTTGCAACACAATTTAGTTCAAAGGTCTGTATTAACCAAAGAATCCCATTCTTAACTATTAATAAAAATCTAAATATAGCACAATGCAGGCAGAAAGCCAAAACTCAGGGGAAAGTGGCTTCTAAATGGACATGGAAGATTCTGAAAATACGAAATGTATATCTGTTTTTTTTTTCAAACTCAAATCCCTATAATGTACAAAGAAAGGTGGAAATAGCCTTTGAAGGGGAGATTGTAAATTCACTCAGAGTACAATCATGTAAGGCTACCCAACATATAAAGGACACACACGAACCAATTCTAATGCTGCCCAGTCTTCTCTTTCATAAAAACGGTATGTGTTATAGCTAATGAAAAGTTACTATAAAAAGTAAATTTTTAATGATTTACTACAAGTATTTCCAATCTCTGTGAATTTTGAGCCCCACTGCTGAGTAGAGTTTGCAGAGAGAAGCATTCTTTCAGACCAGTGCAAACAAGCTATCCACTTAGGGCATCCATTCCTTAAACAATAGCCCTGTCTTAATCCTTGTACAAGGTCCAGGGAGGGAAGGCCTTGGCCACAGGAGCCTGAGAACATGACCGACCTTGTGGTGAGGAGACTGTAGCAGTCAGTCATTCCTATTCTCTGGCTCTGATTCTCCAGCTCCCTCTGATCGTTGCTCATTGTTCCAAGAAGTGGCCCTATGGGAGACCACCCCTCCCAAACTGATAGAATTATTCTAACCACTATGGTACTTAATATACATCCTTGCACTGATGTTTTGCACAGCAGCTTTGTAATCTGGGTTCATTTGGGTCCATCCCTGAGAAATAAAAACCTTTCTCATGATCACAAAGTCAGTCTCTGAGCCGTGAGGCAAAGGGGCAGCCCCTGGATTACACGAAGCAGTTCGTTCTCAAAGTGTGGTCCCTGCATCAGCAGCACCGGCATCACCTGGGACTTGTTAAAACTGCAAATTCTTGGTCCCCATCCCAGACCTCCTATATCAAGGGAACAGGAGCCAGCACTCTGCTTTAACAAGCACTCCAGGGATTCTGATGGCTGCTTAAGTCTGAGAGCCATTAAATTGAAATAACATAGTCACTTGGGGGTGGTGGGAAGGGGACTGGATGGTTAATTTTATGTGTCAACTTGGCTAGGCCATGGTGCCCAATTGTTTGGTCAAATGCCAGTCTAGATGTTGCTGTGAAGGTTTTTTTGTTTTTTTTTAGATGTGATTAAGATTTAACTTCATGGGCTTTGTGTAAAGCAGATTACCCTCCACAATGTGGGGCAGACTCATCTAATCAGCTGAAGGCCTTAAGAGAAAAAATTCTGGGGTCCCCTGACAAGGAAGGAACTCTGTCTCCAGACTGCCTTTGGACTCAAAGTTCAAACATCAACTCCTGGTGGCCTGTCCTGTAGATTTCAGACTTGGCAGTCTGGACAAAAGTTATTTCCTTAAATCTCTAGATAGAGAGATAGCTAGCTAGACTGAAAGACAGGCAGGCAAAAACAAACATATCCTATTGGTTTTGTTTCTCTGGAGAACCCTTACTAATACAGGGTGGTTCATAGGCTTAATGTATGTGTGTGTCTACATAAGAACTTGGAGAAGGAAATGACAACCCACTCCAGTATTCTTGCCTGGGAAATCCCATGGACAGAGGAGTTTGGCAGGCTACAGTCCATGGGGTCGCAAAGAGTCAGACATGACTAAGCACTACCTAAGGACTAGGATTCTACCTGTTTCTTCTAGTTCTGTATGCTCAGTGCCCAGCCTATAGTAGGCTCTTTCTATGTACATATACAATATATATACATATTTTAAATATGTATTTATTTTTGGCTATATTGGGATTGCTCAGCAGTGTTTGGGCTTAGTCTCCCCACGGCATGTGACAGATCTTCGCTCCCCAATCAGGGATCAAACCCGAGTCCCCTGCATTGGAAGGCAGATTCTTAAGCACTGGACTGCTGGGGATGTCCCTATTTCTATATTTTTGATAAATGTATGAGCTGCGTTAAGCTCACTGGGAAAGGGAAGTGGATAATTTGGCTCTGAGAGGGGGCTCTTAGCAAACAGTCAACACTGTTGGAGGACACCGCAATAAACCTCTCCTCAGGAATCTTCTAGAGTATACAGATGAACCAACAGGAAGTCACATCAAGGAATTGTGTTTAGTGTTTCTGAGTTTAATTTCTTACAAGGGAAAGCATGCTCAGCACTCAGCAGGCCGTTCTTAAGATTCTGTTCTATCCACAGGAGCCACTGGTTTAAGTGCTCCGAGCAGGGTGACTGCATCTTGTCATTTCTGCCAGGCCTTGTATCTCAGTAGATTCTTATCAGTACACTGCTTTTCTGGAAAGAGTAAAATTGAAAACTTCACCTCAAATATTGTCTGTTTTAGCGTCTCTGTCCCAATACATCAATCTGGAAAGTCTTTTTTAAAAAGTGTACTTTCCTAGAACTCTGGGACAAGGATGTTTCCCCTCCACCTCCGTCTTAGCCACTCAGCGGGCCAGCTAATGAAGAATGAAGGCAGGGCTTGGTCTCCTGGCGAAGCGGACTATTCTGAGCAGGGGTCAAGCCACCTTCATTAAACTATTTTTTTTAACTGAATAACTTTTATTAAAAATTATAATATGTGCCTAAAAAATTTATGTAAGTCAGACAGAAAGTAGATGAAGTTAAGGTATTCACAGACCTTTCTTTCTCTGGAGAAAGAGCAAAGATGTTGATTAATTTCAGATTTTGAAAAGTATACCATTTTGAAATCTCAGGGATGGTGATCCTATCTGCCACATGAAATCGGAAAAAGTAAACATTCCTTGGCTAACCTTCTCCATCCCACCTACTGAAGCCCAAGTCAAGTGTCATGGAAACCACGCCAGGGGTTCCATGCTGGCTGACCAGCTGAGACTGGGCTGAGGAGGTCTGGTCCCAGTGCAGTAGGGAGACAGGAGGACTCTGGGCTAACAGCTGCCTCTTCAACACAGTCGTCAGTCCTTGGTTGAATCTCTGAAAGCCCAGGTAAGCCACAAAGGTATTTTTTGGGAGGAGAAAACACTAAGAATTAGTCTATTGGATTTGCTCTCCACTCACCTTAAAAACAGAGAATTTGAGGAAAGGGATTCATCATTTCAGTATGAGTCCATTCAGCCCAGGAGACTCTCTGCCAGGGACAGACTCTGGGGCAGGGTCCTCCACAGGCTGACGGTCACTCAGATCTCGGCGTCTGAATATACAGCCCTGAGCCAAGTGTGTGTGAGCGTGTGGGGGATGAACAAGGACTGGAAAATCAGAGGAAGGGGCCTCAGCAACTTCCAGGGTTTGAAAGACAACCCAAACCCAAAGAAACCAAACAGGCTGGAGGTTAGGCAAAAGCTCATAGTCTACCTTCAGCCTGGATGGGAGCCATTTTGAAACAAATTCCAGGTATTTGCTGCATCATTTAAACGTCTTAGAATAAAAATAATTAGATTGTGTGTGTGTGTGTGTGTGTGTGTGTGTGTTAGTCGATCAGTTGTATCTGACTCTTTGCAACCCCACGGTCTGTAGTCCACCAAGCTCCTCTGTCCATGGAATTCTCCAGGCAAGAATACTGGAGTGGGCTGCCATTTCCTTCTCCAGGGGATCTTCCTGACCCAGGAATTGAACCTGGGTCTCTTGCACTGCAGGTAGATTCTTTACCTGAACCTTATGAACAGAAAAAAATGAAAACTATTTTCTTCTAGAAACCAAGCAAAACATCTCATTTCCCTTCCCCTCCCCCCACAGAAGGACAGAAACAGCTAATTGTGTGTTTTCAATGGTCAGACTGTTTAAAATAACAATAAAAAATACACACACAAGAAAGCTATAGACAATGTACTGAAATTTCCTAATCAAGTGAGTATCACAGAAATAAATCTGATGATTTCAACCAATCTGTTTCATAGAAACCAAGTAATCACTGTCTGTGAAAGAATAAGCCGTTCCAGTGCCAGGCATCTCTTTTGTTTCTGCAAGAAGCAGTGTTCAGTGGATACCCTGGATGTTTTGTTAAAACTTCTGACTAACATCCTCTTTATTATTCAGATTGATTAGGAAAATATATTTTTCTTTTGACAGAGTCGGGTTGCTTTTTAAGGAATTACTTATTTCAAATTATATCCTTCTATTGAGCACTGGAATTTGACACCTCATGCATAACACACTGCTGGCCGCTCCCCACCTCCCACCAGGAAACCATGGCCCTGTGGGGATGACTCTGTATTTACATTCAGCCTCGCACATCAGCATTTACCAGTGTGGGGCCGAGGGATGTCAGCTCCTGGCTCCTAGTCAATATTTAATCACTGTGCAGTTATGGAGGTAGAAGGAAACATTCCATCTCCCAATAACATGCCTTTAATATGAAAAAAGCTCTCATTACATTTATGGATGCATGGTTACACTTTTCAGAAAAGCTATCAAATTGAGAAGTTGCACAACTGCTCTGATATGGCATTTTAAGTGTATTGCCTTTGGTGGGTGGATAGATAACCTGAATAATACAGAATTGTGATTTTTTTAAAGTAATATGGACCTTTGAGTTCTCCCTAAAACTTTTTTCTTTTTTAATGGGTGTGTTTGGGGGAAAAAAAAACAAAAAACATGCAAACCTTGTCTCATTCATTACCTCTAGCTCTAGTTCAATCTCTAGGTTATAAAGCAAAGGAGGTATACTAAGGAGAAAATTCAGATTGGTTTTGTGATTTTTACTTAGTATTAAAGCATTTGCAGTTTTTAAAAAGTCTTTATTGAGTTTGTTACAATATTGCTTCTGTTTTATGTTTTGGGGGTTTTGGCCGAGAGGCACATGGGGTCTTAGCCCTCTAACCAGGGATCTGAACCTGTACCCCTGCATTGGAAGGCAGAGTCTTACCCACTGGACCATGAGGGAAGTCCTTGAGGTTTTGCTTTTGATGGAGATGTATAAACAATTTTCTCTGTCCCAGCACAATGTTATGAAGCCATTTATTTTTCCATCAGTTTTTAGGATAACCAAAAGAACAGAAACCATTGGTAAAAGGAATACAGTGATGGAGCCAATGGGAGGGACCCATGTTACAAGAAATGCTTTGGCTGTAACCTGACAAAAACATCTCCTGTTTCTTGCGTAGCAAATGGGCCTGAGCTGGAGACGTTTTTACCATTTAAATGAGATCTGCAGTGTTCCATAGGGAAGGTTCATGCATTACTTACAGTCTCAAGATGAAAGGAAAGTGGCAATGAAGGTGAATGCTGGAAAGTGAATCACGGTAATAAGTATTTAAAATACCTTAGCTCAAAGGAACACAGTTCTTCTTTTTCACTCCTTCCACTAACCAAGGACCAGATGAACAGGTGTCGACTTGTTCAACTTGATGATATGTGGCAGGAAACATTTTCACTTCAAAGTTGCAAACCCTATTTGACTTTCAACAGCTTTTCATTGTGGGTGGGTAGAGAGAGGATTAAGCTTTACCTCAGCTCATGCTATTCACTGGTCTTGCTCAGACAAGGTAATTACTCTATAGCTCCTAACCAAGGTTCCAGATCCAATCATCTCAAGTTGGATGGTTGGGGGAGGGAAGGGGTTTCTCTAACCTCCCTGGTTGTTGTTCAGTTGGTAAGGTGTGTCTAACTCTTTGCAATCCCATGGACTGCATCACTCCAGGCTCCTCTGTCCTTTGCGGTCTCGAGAGTTTGCTCAAATCCACGTCCGTTGAGTCTGTGATGCTCTCTAACCATCTCATCCTCTGGTGCCCTTCTCATTTTGCCTTTAATCTTTCCCAGCATCAGGGTCTTTCCAGTCAGTCGGCTCTTTGCATCAGGTGGCCAAAGTATTGGAGCTTCAGCTTTAGCATCAGTCCTTCCAATGAATATTCAGGGTTGGTTTTCTTTAGGATCGATTGGTTTGATCTCCTGGCTATCCAAGTGACTCTCAAGAGTCTTCTTCAGCACCACAATTCGAAAGCAGCAATTCTTCAGCCCTCAGCTTTCTTTATGGTCCAGCTTTACATCCATAGATGATTAATGGAAAAAAAAAAAAAAAAAACCATAGCTTTGACTTTCCCAGACCTGCCTACAGAGCATTGTGGGGATTTCTGAAAGGGATTCCTAGGATGGAGTGCTCACATGGCCAGCATCAGAATGCCTGACCTTCTACCCCGAATCCTGTGAGCATCCGGCATGTTAACATTTCTAGCCCATCCTGGGTTGGTGTGTCTAAAGCACAAATAGCTCATGAGGAAAAAGGCTGGGACTCCTGTTTTTAACATATTCCCAGCCCACAGCATCCAGCAGACCTGAGCAGAAAACCCACCAATACGCCAACTCCTTTAAACCAAAATACTCTAGAAGTTTCTGGAGCCTGAGAAGTTTAACATTAATTCACCTCCGAATTTAAGTAGCTTCTTCCCTCTTATTTTCCTAAAAGGCTCCATTCCCCACTGTACCCCCATTCTCTGGGTCCAAGGAAATGGCATTTCAAATATTGCCTCTTTTATTAAACTCCTTACAGCATGAACAGTTTTAAAATTTATTCTAGGAAACTTGCAAGGTGATTTTCTCGTGAAAAAGATGGCTTTAAGAGTGGTGGTGGAAAGTTCCAAAAGTGATGTACAGACTCAAAAGGCTGGGACGGTTGCTGAGAAGGAGAGTGATTTTGGTCAGGACCCTCCTGGCTGATGTCCATGTACCTTTCCAGACTCCCTCCTGCGCCACAGCATTCCACCTGGGTGGCTCTTGCCAGCCCGCCTTATGCAGGGCTCCCTCCTCCCCAGATCTCCATTCCATTGTCCTTCCCCACTGCCTCTGCCCCCTGGACCTCTCCTGCATAGCACTTACCTTGGATATTAAATAACTAGCTGAGTAAGTTGTTTATTGCCCCCCTCCCTCATCAAAATAACGATGCCATTAGGGCAGGATGACCGCTCTCTTGAGCAAAGTCCATGAGTTTGAGCAAACTCTGATAGTGAAGGTCAGGGAAGCCTGGTGCGCTGCAGGCCACGGGGTCACAAAGAGTCAGACACGACTTAGTGACTGAACAACAACAACTTCTCAGTGTTCAGCACAGCACAACTACTGAGTGAACGACTATTACGTGAATCAGTGCACGAATGGGCAAAATGAAAATCACAGAATGCAGTGTGTTCAACTTCACCATATCCAACCTTGGCCCTCTTCCTGGTTCTTCAGGGAATGGTCTCTTTTAGAACTACTGGCACAGATAAAGCCACTGCCGAATGGGGTCTCAGGATTTTTGGAGAGAAAGTTCTCTGGGTGCATGGCCTTGATGGTAAGGGCTCCCGAGGCATGCCCCATCCATTTGAGTTGCCTGGAACCTCAGGGACCCCTCATCTTATTCTATGCATAAAATAATTTCAGAGGAGCCAAAGTGAGTGAGAATGCAGTTTTCTCTCCATGAGCTTCCATTCAACCAGAGGGTCATTACGTCCCCTTCAAGCCAATACGCTGGGTGAGTTTTTGACTGAGCCTCAACAACTGGATAGATTTGATGATTAAATGTAAGCACAGAGGGTGGGTGGTAGGGACCTTTAAAAGAGAGAAAACAAACATAAAGCCACATGTTTATGTTCAAATGAATTTCTAATTATTAATTAATCACTTAAAGTTTCAGCTTATGAGAAATTCTCAAACAGGTGGGCATAGGTAGATAGATATTCTATATCACAAGATCACAGATATTTAGATGTGGTCATAGCCATCAGGAAAAAAATAAGCAGTTACTGTGTTATGGAAAGTTAGAGGGGCTACATTCCAAACAGTTGGTATAGTGGTTTCTAGCTGAAGTGGAAAGCACATGGCCCTTGGAGCCAGAAGAATGTGTACTAACTCTGTGATCCCATCATATACTTCAGGTGGGGTTTTTTTGTTTTTTTTTTAATATTGTTTATTTATTTGGCTGCATTGGGTCTTAGCTGCATCACGCAGGATGTTCGTTGCATCATGTAGGATCTTTCATTGCAGCGTGTGGGCTCTCCATTGGAGCATGTGGGCTTAGTTGCCCTGAGGCATGTGGGATATTAGTTCCCTGACCAAGGATTGAACCCACACCCCCTGCCCTGCAAAGTGGATTCTAACCACTGGACTACAAGGGAAGGCCCTACTTCAGGGTTTTTGTTTTTGGTTTTTTTTTTTTTTGGTCAATAAAATGGGAGTAACAGCATTCACCTGGCCCCACTGTGCATTAGGCAAATACACGATGAGCTCAGTGCCTGCCCAGTAGGCACTCAATAAGTAACAGCTTTTTCTCATTAAAACAGGCTTAGGGCACGTCTCTGCAGTTCTCACAGCATCATGGCCTTCTTCAGCAGAACCTGCACATTTGTGTGTTTATATGATTTCTGTGGGTCTCTGCAACTCAACTGCAAGCTCCATGAAGGCAGCAAGCCCAGTGACAGGGCAGCTGCATGTGAGCCGCTCGTCTCTATCTCCCACACCCAAAACACAGCAGACGTGCAGTATGTAGTCACTGGCTGAATAGAGCTTAGCTCTGAAGAAAAAAATAATGACATATATTAAGGAAAGTCTTGGCAGACATCATATTGTAGACTTCTCACTTCGCCGAAAAGTTTCACATAAGCAATTTAAAAATATAGCTTTTGCTCCAAAATGAATTCAGAAAATTTACCCTTTCAAAGCTCAGAGCCTCACTACACTTAGACAACGTAAAAGCACAATTTCTATAAAATAAGAGGTGTCTAGAAGACAATCTTTAAAATCCACATGAAAAACACGAGATTTCTACCATAATATTAGTTGTTTTTTTGTCCCTAATCACAAAGAGGCTACTATTACTATTCTGGGTCAGGTCTGCCTGGTTCCGGAGACTGATGATAACTACTTCCTTATACACGGTCTGAGCTGCATCAAAAGGACACATGGGTGGATAGACCCAGACTGTCACAGAGAGTCAAATAAGTCAGAAAGAGGAAAACAAATATTGTGTAGTAACTCTTACATGTGGAACCTAGAAAAATGATATAGATGAACTTACTTGCAAAGCAGAAACAGAGATAGAGATGTAGAGAACTAAGGTATGGATGCCAGGGTGGAGGAGAAGATGGGGGCTGAGATAAATGAGATTGACATTATACACTACTGTGTATAAGATATATAACTAGAGAGAACAAACTGCACAGCACAGAGAACTCTATTCAGAGCTCTGTGATGACCTAAATTGGAAGAAGTCCAAAAAAGATGGAATGTCTGTATGTATATGTATAGCGGATTCACTTTGCTGTACAGCGGAAACTAACAACATTGTAAAACATACTCCAATAAAAATTGATTTTAAAAAATGGTAAAAAACAATGGACATATCTTCATTGGCATCAGAGGGTACCTGTCAGCTCAGAGTTTGAATACTGGTTCTAATATTAATACCACCAGCCATGGGTTGAAGCCCTATGTGGTCCAGTGAGCTTTGCTCCTTACCAAGGCCACGGATGCTCTTCAGGGTTACAGATGCTGACCTGACTTCGGGCCAGTCACCTGATAAATGGGTACCACGGCACCAGGACCAGAGAAGTAGAGGGCGGGCAGGAGGACAAGATGCCCCGAGCAGATGAATCACGAGGCCTCAGTGTAGATGTCAGTGTGGCACGTTCTACCTGTAACACCATGAAAGTCTCTCTCACTTTGTGTGGTTATTTCCTTACCTATAAAAATGGAAGGAACCGAGAGCCCAGTGTGAGTTACCCTTCCCTTGGACCAGCTGAGCTCTATGGTCCATCCCACCTTTGATATTCAGTAGGGAACATTTCAGGCAAAGATGGGTTCGATAAAGGACAGAAATGGTATGGACCTAACAGAAGCAGAAGATATTAAGAAGAGGTGGCAAGGATACACAGAAGAACTGTACAAAAAGGATCTTCACAAACCAGATAATCACAATGGTGTGATCACTGACCTAGAACCAGACATCCTGGAATGTGAAGTCAAGTGGGCCTTAGAAAGCATCACTATGAACAAAGTTAGTGGAGGTGATGGAATACCAGTTGAGCTATTTCAAATCCTGAAAGATAATGCTGTGAAAGTGCTGCACTCAGCATGCCAGCAAATTTGGAAGACTCAGCAGTGGCCACAGGACTGGAAAAGATCAGTTTTCATTCTAATCCCTAAGAAAGGCAATGCCAAAGAATGCTCAAACTACCGCACAATTGCACTCATCTCACACGCTAGTAAAGTAATGCTCAAAATTCTCCAAGCCAGGCTTCAGCAATACGTGAACTTCCAGATGTTCAAGCTGGTTTTAGAAAAGGCAGAGGAACCAGAGATCAAATTGCCAATAGCCGCTGGATCATCGAAAAAGCAAGAGAGTTCCAGAAAAACATCTATTTCTGCTTTATTGACTATGCCAAAGCCTTTGACTGTGTGGATCACAACAAACTGTGGAAAATTCTGAAAGAGATGGGAATACCAGACCACCTGACTTGCCTCTTGAGAAACCTGTATGCAGGTCAGGAAGCAACAGTTAGAACTGGACATGGAACAACAGACTGGTTCCAAATAGGGAAAGGAGTACGTTAAGGCTGTATATTGTCACCCTGCTTATTTAACTTATATGCAGAGTACATCATGCAAAATGCCGAGCTGGATGAAGCACAAGCTGAAATCAAGATTGCCAGGAGAATATCAATAACCTCAGATATGCAGATGATACCACCCTTACGGCAGAGAGTGAAGAGGAATAAAAAGCCTCTTGATGAAAGTGAAAGAGGAGAGTGAAAAAGTTGGCTTAAAGCTTAACATTCAGAAAACTAAGATCATGGCATCTGGCCCATCACCTCATGGGAAATAGATGGGGAGACAGTGGAAACAGTGTCAGACTTTATTTTGGGGGCTCCAAAATTACTGCAGATGGTGACTGCAGCCATGAAATTAAAAGACGCTTACTCCTTGGAAGGAAAGTTATGACCAACCTGACAGCATACTAAAAAGCAGAGACATTACTTTGCCAACAAAGGTCCATCTAGTCAAGGCTTTGGTTTTTCCAGTGGTCATGTATGGATGTGAGAGTTGGACTGTGAAGAAAGCTGAGTGCCGAAGAATTGATGCTTTTGAACTGTGGTGTTGGAGAAGACTCTTGAGAGTCCCTTGGACTGCAAGGAGATCCAACCAGTCCATCCTAAAGGAGATCAGTCCTGGGTGTTCATTGGAAGGACTGATGCTGAAGCTGAAACTGCAGTACTTTGGCCACCTCATGCAAAGAGTTAACTCATTGGAAAAGACCCTGATGCTTGGAGGGATTGGGGGCAGGAGGAGGAGGGGATGACAGAGGATGAGATGGCTGGATGGCATCACCAACTCGATAGGCATGAGTTTGAGTAAACTCTGGGAGTTGGTGATGGACAGGGAGGCCTGGTATGCTGCAGTTCATGGGGTCGCAAAGAGTCGGACACGATTGAGCGACTGAACTGAACTGAACTGACTTAACTGATTCTGTGAAAGACTCAAAATACCTTAGAGGCATGTACTTAGTGCTACTGGGCCTACAACTGTCACGTTCGAACCTGAGTCATAAGTTTAGAGACTGCTTTTTATTATCAGTTTGTTGTTGTTCTGTCATGTCTGACTCTTTGTGACCCCATGAACTGCAGGATGCTGGGCTTCCTTGTCCTTCACTATCTTCCAGAGCTTGCTCAAACTCATGCCCACTGAGTCGGTGATGCCATCCAACCACCTCATCCTCTGTTGCTCTCTTCTCCTTTTGCACCCAATCTTTCCCAGCATATCAGGGCCTGGTTCTGGGACTGATGAGCTGGTTCATCCAGTAGAGTTCCTGATTGGAAAGCAGTAAGACCAACCCTAGCTGACTTAAGCTCACAGAATCAACAGGAGATGGACACTGAGAAACTCAGGGAGGTGGAAAAGGTAGGGAAGGTGAAGCCGTGGCCATGGTCCCCTTGTGGGAGGGGTTCAGCGGCTGTCACCAGCTCAAGGAGGCCTCCCACTGCTACCGAGGGCCTCACAGGGAATGCACTAGACCCAAAGTCCCAGGGGAGCTCCTCCACTTGCAGCAGTGTCAGGGGAGGGAGAATCTGGGCTGAGGTCTCTAGAGCAGGAGTCAGCCACTTGCAATTGTCCTCCTACTAAAATTACACACAACAGCAAAGAGTTAATTCCGTAAGGGAACGTAGGTGCTACTAGGAAGGGTAACTCATGCCAGGCAGAAACCCCATGCACATCCACCAGAGGAGCAAGAACCTAAGACTACAGAGGTCAGTGACGTCCGTATGTTCTGTCTTCAAGCATAGCCTCCAATGAATTTCAAAGGAGTATATCAATTGAAGCAGTGGGTCAAAACAATTTTGGTCTGAAATATCCTGTGATAAACCGTAATGGAAAAGAGCATAAAAAAGAATGTCTATATGTGTATAACTTAGACACTTTGCTATACATCAGAGACTGGCACAACATTGTAAATCAACTATACTTCAATTAAACAAATAAAAGAAAAAAAACCTAACCATTTTGGTCTGGAGAACACACAGTTTTCAACTTGATTACATGGGTTCTACCAAAAGAACGTTTACTTAGTAGTAGCATAATCCACAATACATTGAACATGTAATTAACAAAGAATTCTGGGAAATCTGAAGAAACCTTAAGAGGAAATCACCGAGCTTGTCAGCCAAACCAGGCCACCCAAAGGCAGGGAATGAGTAACCAGGAAACCCTCCTGAGAAGTTACTGAGTCACAGGGACATCTTTCTATGGCTGAGAAAACTATGCCTGGAGCCCATTACCAGTTTAGTTTTGAAAATTCAGAGTATTCAGCCAGTCCGCAAATATTGATCATTCTCACCTGCCAATTTCCTTTCCTTTTTCATTTTCACAAGTCTCAAACCTCTTTCCTCACCATTTTTAGCCTGTGAAATCTCCAGCGTGTTCCCCATGACCCCCCTCATTTCACACCTTGAGTGGCCTGTGTCCTCCAGGTCACTTACACCACTTTCTAGTCAACTCTAACTCACTGCCTTCTGCTGGAAGGTTCACACTACGGGCTCACAGAGCCTGTGCAATTCCACCAGACCCTTGACTTTAAAGAGGGAGACTCTCAAGCCAAAATGCTGCGCCCTCATTAAAAAAAACAAGCAAACAAAAGATTCAGAAGTTGGCGAGCCAAAGAGCATTCCAGAGGACAGTGACAACTTGTGGCTGGCCACAGCCCGTGAGACGAGGCGATGGCTCCGGACAGCCCCCTGCCTCCCACCTTCCTGCCTGGAGGAGCCTCTCGTCCCCAGGTCTGTGTGTATGCGTTCTCTCTTCGCTGGCTCTCCTGTCTCTTCATGACACAGGCTTCCTCCTTCAGGGGAGACACTGAGAGAAGGCAGCCTCGTTGGAAGAGAAGCTGGGAGACCCGTCTTCAAAATGCATTTACAAAGCAAACACACTAGCAGAACTTGTTTGAGTTTCAAGTTCGCTTGGGATGACTTTGTGCGAGCCGAGGGACAATACGAAGCACTTGACTCTCCCCTCTCTCCTCAAGCCACAGCCTATATGTTATTTATTAGCTTTGTTGGGTGGTTTTAATACATACTTCTTAATTTTTAAAGCTAATACAAACCCAATTAAAGCCTGCAGTTTAGATAATAATACTGTGCCAATGTTCATAGTTTCAACAAATGTACCACAGCTATAAATGACTCACACACACATATACATGAACTATTTATTATATCTGAATAAATATTAAAAAACAAATGTATTTCTCTTAATTATATATATGTATATTGTATATAATATATATTATATACAATCTTAACATCAGGGGAAGTTGGTAAAGGATAGTCAGAAACTGGTACTATCTTTGTATCTTTTTAACATCTCTGTAAATCTAAATTTATTCCCAGGTAATCAGTTTGTTTTAAAAAAGCTAAGTGAACATTTTCTATTTTTTCAAAGGAAAGTGAAATAACCACCTCAAACTTGTCTCATTTGTTTGAAATCTGTTGACTTTGGACATAAAGCCAATAGTTCTAAAGAGTAAAAAAAAACAAACCTGTTTTTTCTTTTTTCCTTTTGATTATTTTTCCTTTCATCGCAGCACTGTTTATAATAGCCAGGACATGGAAGCAACCTAGATGCCCATCAGCAGACGAATGGATAAGGAAGCTGTGGTACATATACACTGTGGAATATTACTCAGCCGTTAAAAAGAATACATTTGAATCAGTTCTAATGAGATGGATAAAACTGGAGCCCATTATACAGAGTGAAGTAAGACAGAAAGATAAACACCAATACAGTATACTAATGCATATATATGGAATTTAGAAAGATGGTAACGATAACCCTATATGCAAGACAGAACAAGAGACACAGATGTACAGAACAGACTTTTGGACTCTGTGGGAGAAGGCGAGGGTGGGATGATCTGAGAGAACAGCATCGAAACATGTATATTATCTAGGGTGAAACAGACCACCAGTCCAGGTTGGATGCATGAGACAAGTGCTCGGGGCTGGTGCACTGGGAAGACCCAGAGGGATAGGATGGGGAGGGAGGTGGGAGGGGGGATCAGGATGGGGAACACATGTAGATCCATGGCTGATTCATGTCAATATATGGCAAAAACCACTACAATACTGTAAAGTAATTAGTCTCCAACTAATAAAAATAAATGGAAAAAAAAACTCTATACTTTCAATAGGTCCTCCTAAATACTGTGTAGTAACAGCTACAATTAAATAAAAACTCAAAACACTTCAGCAGTATTAAAGTTTCATTAGATTCTATATAACAAGAAATTTTATTAGAACTCACCCCTGCTGTCACCCCTTGGAATTAAATGGTCTCAGATGAGTTTCCACAAGATAAAAGAACTGAGACCACGTATTCTGCAGTGTGTCTGGGGCTGTGTGCACACACATGTTTATGCTTAAGACAATCTGTTCTTAAAGAGCCCTTCCCTTTTCATCCTTCGCAAATAATGAAATACCCCAAATCCAAATAACAAATCAATTTCTGAACTGCTTTGAAGATGAAAGAGAAAAGAAAATTCCAAGTAATGGAATGTGTATAAAAATAAAGTGAAATAGAGGAAGGTGTGTAGGGTATCTTTTATTTTCTTTTTTTCTTCTGGATGTTACTGCTTTAAATTACTTTAAGCACTGAAAGTGGGGGAGGTGTTACTCTGGTGTCAGTAAGTCAGGCCAACACTGCTTCAGAAGTTTTCCTCCCTGAGATCTCTCATTTCTAGACTCTTATCAAACCTTTCAGCAAGTTACCCTCATCTCATCCCCACATCAGGTAAGTCATCTAACGTCTTTGGGTCTAGTTTTCTTACCTGTAAAATGAAGGGGTTGGGTTAAGAGTAGGATGGAAAACTGGTAGCCCAAGGGCACCTTTTGAACTGCAGATCTGCTTCTTAATTCCACAAAACTTGTCTTTATTTGAAGTTATTTGCAGGGCATTTAGTATTCAAAATGCATCCATGCTCAGTTAGTTGCTCAGTCATGCCCCTCTCACTCTTTGCAACTGTAGCCTGCCAGGCTCCTCTGTCCATGGGATTTTCCAGGCAAGAATACTGGAGTAGGCTGCCATTTCCTTCTCCAGGGGATCTTCCTGACCCTGGGATCAAAGCTGCATCTCCTGAGTCTCCTGCATTGGCAGGTGAATTCTTTACCACTGAGCCACCTGGGAAGCCCCAGTAGCCAAGACATTTTTCCTAAAAATCTGGGTCCTGGGTTTCTCCTGACATATCAGAACTCTGAGACTCTGCCTGTCCCAGCAACGAGTCGGGAGTATGAAAGAACTGCTGTCTTCTGTCCCTGGGACCCATCTTCCACTGCTCTCATTAGTTCCCAACGTGGCCTCTGGAAGCATTAGAATTTGCCACCTTTGCTATGGAGTCCCTTCCAGCTCTAATATTCACACTCTCAGTGTGATTGCTTACTAGAGAGTTTTAATTTGCTTCCAGAGCACTAAAATTTCTGCAGAGGTCTTACACGTCAGTACAAGCACAACCACTATACATTTGCTTGGTTGAGTTTCTATATGAAACACAAGAAAATACATCTTGTTGAAATCATCTATGTTGAAATCACCATACCAGAAGAGAGTCAGTATTCAGAAAAACTTAAAGTTACTGCTGCCTAAAATTCTTCTTCTGGAATGAGCTCTTACTTTAAGGGCTATTTGGGTCAGACAGTGGGGCCACTGCTGACCAGATGTCAACTCTAACAGGAGATGAATGGTTACATAATTTACGTAATTTAAGTATTTAAAAATAAAATCCCAGTGGCCTTCTCTTACTCCTCACAAAACCAATTTCAGAGTGCAAATAAAAAGAACAGAGCACTTAAGATGTTGTTACTCATAATAAAATGTCAGACCAGGTCAAAATGGACCCAAATTATGTAAGATTGCACAAAGAAAAAAAATTGTAATTTTCATAAGTGGCATAATTTTTAGCCACCGGAACCATAAGGAGAAAAACAGAAGGCTATGTTGGTTTTGAAACTATTTGAAAACATGTTATTTTTATAGGAGTGGAGATGAGGCCTTAAGGTTCTTTTCTAAGAAGACACTGTGCTATGTGCTAGGTTCCCAGAGGTCCAGACCCTTCTTATTTTAGAAAGAAGTTGAACACTACTCTTTCTACGGATGGGGAAAAGGAGGTACAAGCTCTTATGCTGCCACACTTGACATTTAAAGTGCCCCAGCCTTTCCTAACGCAGCAGCTTTTCTGTTTTTATTTTTTTAACGCTTTAACCTCAAATGTAAATTTACAACACGGCTAGAGATCTCAGGAATTATGAGGAAATTACCTCATTCCCTTTAAACTTTTTTAGACAGCAAAGTTCTTCCCATGTATGGCAAAGAAGGAAACAGAATCAAGTTACAGAATCAAGCAGCTGCTGCGACTTACCTGGTATTTTGTTCTGGACACGTCTACAGCCTACTAGTGAGCAGGTGGGCCCTGACCACAGCCAGCTGGCTGGGGGGAGTGCCTGCCCTCAGCTCTTCATCACCAAGTGGTCCAAGAGGGAGCCTGGCAGGGACTCTGGCCGCCAGAGGCACCCAGCACAGAGGCGCCACTTTCTTACCGACTTTGCATTGGTTCTCAGACAGGTCACCTAAACAGGTGTAAAAAGGGAAACAGAGGCAGGCTGCAGATCACAGTGGGGAGGGGTGTCCTGGAGGAGAAAGTGGTGGGTATGTGCCGCCGTGGGGACAGGGATCTACCAGCCTGGCTGGTGGGTGTCCAGGAGGCAGGGGCAGAAACTCCGCCGCCTGGAGGCTTGGCTGTGAGGCTGCAGAGATGGCACTCTGTCCTCTGCTCTTCCTCAAAGACCCTGAAAACAAACCCCATCCACCTGGGCAAATGAAGCATCACCTGGAAAAGCCCAAGTCCCCACACTTTCTTGATAGAAGCTTTTTGTAACATTTTGTAACAAAAAAAAAGAAGAAAAAAGTCAAAAAGTCTATGAATAACTAAGACATTATTTCTACAAGGAAGAGTTCGGAAGAATCAATCATGTCTATTAGGACATGGGTAATAAAACTCTTGAAGTGATGAATTTGCAGAAATCAGCTGCTGACTAATGCATTGCTCCCTGTAATCCATAAAAATTGAAGCTTTTTTTTTTTTGTATACTGTGCTAATACCCCAAGGAAGATTCGCAATCAGTTTCATGAGCCATAAATATTAAGGAAAGACATTGAAAAATAGAAAAAGAGAGAAAGATGAACATGATATTGTTGATGGTGGATATACCAGAAAGCCCAATTACAAATATAAAATATTTGGATGGAGATACAGGGTTATCAGTAAAATGGACATATACAAGAGGTAATTATTAGGAAATCTGATATACAAAGCTAGACTGAAGAAAACTGGTAATTTTTTCACTTCCAGTAAGCTTTGGTTTAAGAATAACCTCATGCCAGTTAAACATAACTAAAAAATATTTCACAAGTACTTAAATTACCATCAACCTGAACAAGGGGCTGAACAAGACTGGTCAAGTTCATTCCTATCACCTGACTGTTGCCTAATCTAAATCATCACCTTTTGAATCAGATATACTTTACTGAGTAAATACCATGGAAGTAGGAAAAATTGAGAATAGCTTAAAATAACACAAATATTAAAAAAATAGGTCAGGTGGAGAAAACAAAATTAGGTTAAAGTATTTATGAATGAAAACAGAGTGAAACAAGTGATAAAGATTGGTGACAGCACATGCTGGACATAATTAACAAAGAAATATATAGGAAAATAACAGAATCATTCACAAGAGTGAAATAGCAATCAGATCAAACCAAAACAAAGCAGACAAACCAAGAACATCTGGAATAGCGAGCACCCTTAGGGATTTGATGAAGCTTGGCAAGTGAAGGCGAGTTATCGCAACTCTTCTGGACCTGACAAGAGTGATGGCTCAGTTTTACAGATTTAACTGGAAGAGTAAGAAGCATCATACAGGCAACAGAAAAATCCAAACACATCTCCCTTCCCTGACAGCCATTTTTCCATTCCTAGTTCTCACCCATATTCTAATGACGCCAGAGTCCTAATGGCGACTATTCCATGGGCTGCTCCTGAACTCCACAAATACCTCTCTTTCTAGGCGATTTCTTGGTTTTTGTCATTTTGCTCTTTTGGACGCTCATAATAAACGAGCACTTGAAACTCTGTGCTATGCTGTGCTTAGTCGCTCAGTTGCACCCGATTCTTTGGGACCCCATGGGCTGCAACCTGCCACGCTCCCTATCCATGGGGCTTCTTCAGGCAAGAATACTGGAGAGGGTTCCCTCCTCCAGGGATCTTCCCAATTCAGGGATCACACTCAGGTCTCCTGCACTGCAGACGGATTCTTTACCATCTGACCCACCAGGCAAGCCCAAAACTCTGTCTAGATAAAACAAAAATCAGTTTCAAAACAAAATCAATCAGCTTGTTGAGTGAGTAACAGAGCTGTCTTCTCTCCTCTGTCCTTTTGAACCCAGGCACCTCCTCAAGGCCTGACAGTCAATGGGCAGATTGTAAATAGAAGTGATGCAGGCAAAGGCGAGCCCTCACCCTCGCAGCTTCCTCCTCTGTCTCCTGGAGCGCAGGTGGGTCCTTGCAGGCTTCTCAAGTGCCAGTGAGCCCTGAACCCCTGAGAGGAGAGGACTGCATGTCCCCCAGTGCTGGAAGGGAGGCTGGACAGTCAGAGAAAGGTATTTACAGATGAGAAAGGACAGAAAAAAAAAAATCTGTCAGCTCAAGGACAGCATCGTTCTGTTGGTAGAAATACACACAGTGATGAGCTAAACTCTGAATGGAAGAGACCAAGTTTATAAAAGAAAAAGAGAAATAAAATGAAACTTTTCTATCAGGTGATAAAAATTAGAATCTACTTCTAGTCATGAAGCTCTTAAGTGATGAGGCTGGATCTATCCTCCAATTAAGTTGTGAAAAGACTTTCTTTAAGGAAAAAAAAAAGATAGCTGAAGGGGACAGAGTTCATTAAAAGTGGAAACTGTGAATCAGGTGACCTGAGACTGGGTCAGTCCTGGGTTGAGGAAGGTGGGTGAAGATGGTTAATCATCATAAGCCAGTTTTCTCCTCTGAAAGTGGTGAGGGTTTGATGAGTTGACCTCTGAGATCCTTTCTATCTTTAAAATCTTACTACTTTTCTATTAAAAATGCTCAGTTTCATAATTGATACTCGAATTTCTCCAAAAGCTATGTGCAAAGTAATCTCCTAGTGACTGACAGTATAAAAGCAGTAAGTGTGTAAAGCGTCATCAGTCCTAAGAGCTCAAGGAACATAAAGCGCCTAAAGAAAAACATTTGCAAAGGCCCTTGTTGTTTAAAAAAAAAACAAATCTTAGGATTGAATTTCAGAGGTAAGAAAACAAAACCATTCATGTCTTTGATGCAAAGGTCCAGGAGTAAAAGCAAATTTCTTTTAAAATGCAAATGTAATGTCACAGAGTTTAGAGAAGCTCTTAAAGAAGGACCTGGAATTACTATTATTAGGACTGTGACTAATTTATAGTCCTATGAATTAGTTCATAGTATAGCAGCTTTGAGCAAATTTAAAAACTAAACAGGTGGTACAAAATGCATTAATACAGATAACAAGCAAGCATCCATCAAATTGCTACTCCTCGGAAAATGCCCAAGACTGTATACGTATGTGTTTGAAGGGGAGAAGGGATTTAAAATAGTGGGGCAGACAAGAGACATACCCACAAAAAGAGAATGCCTGGAAGCAGAAATTGACAGATATGGTCTGAGTTTTGTTGGGGATGAGCCTTTGAAAGCCTAAGAATGAGAAAGTGGAACACAAGTGGAATAAGAAGTTCAGAAGAGAAGTTGCTCAGAGCTGAGATGATCAGGTATGGCTTCCCAAAGAGGTAGGGCCCTGAGTCAGAGCAGGCCTTGGAGAAGATAGCGCTGGACTGTTTCGTGGCCAATAATGTCTGGTCCTGCTACAGAGGAAAAGGCTCGTGCTGGGCTTTCCTGGGAGTGAAGTCACAAGGAATGCTAGGCGAAGGATCTGGAGCTGAAAGTGCAGGCTGAGCTAGAAATGGATGGAGGAAGGTGATGTGATGTCAGTGGTGAGATGCTCAAACAGCACAGTGAATGTGTGATGAGCATATCTGCATCTGTTTTTCAGATCTGCACCATGACAGTGCTCCTCAGAATGTTCTAAAGGACCATGATGTGCAAACCAACTGGTGGGCATTGATTTCCTTTACTACAACTGCAATATTTTCCAAAGGTTCTTCTGCAGCAGGGTGAACTATCTGATGGTAGCTGAAATACACAGAGCCTGAAAACCTACGGGTTTACCTGCAACCTATTTTTTTTTGGAAAAGCCAACCATATTTCTTTCTTGAGTTACATGGTAATGGACAGAGCAGCCTTGCAGCTCTTAAACAGGAATCAACATAAATTAGAAAAGCCGACAGTGATGACACTAAATATTTCAAAGTAAGGTTGATACACAGAATACAGTTAGCCCCAGTCATTTCCAGTTATGGTTAAAATTTTCAAAAAGTGATTGTAACACTGTCACGTCATGCTCTCTAAGAAGGATAAATGGTAACTGCAAGCCACTCAGAATGTTTTCACTGCGGTGTCCCAGGCTGAGGAATCACGTAACTTGTTAAACACAAACTTTACTATATTTTGCAGGAATAATAAAGACCTCTTAATTTAGTCTATAAAAACAGGAATTCATGTAATTTAAACATAGCCTAAGTAACTAAGGAAACAAACTACTTAGCCATTCAAAGCTACTTTAGAGGTGTCGTTGATGGAGGAGTAACTAGGTTGTAATTCTTACAGAATAATACACTGGAAACAACCTGTAATTAGTACCATTCTAGGAAGAAATGTAGGTAATTTAAAGTTTTCTACTTGTTAATAGTACAAACAAATAAAAAGACAAACTGCTTTCAAGTACTTTAGAAATAACTTCACCAGGAGAATCTACTTTCAATTAACATGTCAATTAAAATTATTCTTATCTTCTCATTAAAAGAGGGAAATGCACCTGTCATCGACAGTAAAAAAAATAATAAAATGGCGATTAAAATGTTTCAGGTCTACAACTAGAATTCTAATTTAAAAACGAGTCCTTTTCTTTTTCTGAACAATGGGTGTAATGACTGCAGGTTGGATATAAGATGTGATCCTGGTATTTTGCTGGGGTTTTCTCTTAAGGCAGAGGGGAGCCATTACCCCAATCACCTGAAGAGAGATGTCCTGCCAGTCCCCAAGAACATAGGAGGAATACAGCAAATGGTGGGAGAGGAAGTCGACATCAAACTGGGCAACTTCTTTAGAAAACAGGCAACTTCTCAATGTGAAAAGATGCTCAACATCACTCATTATCAGAGAAATGCAAATCAAAACCTCAATGAGGTACCACTACATGCCAGTCAGAATGGCTGCTATCCAAAAGTCTACAAGCGATAAATGTTAGAGAGGGTGTGGAGAAAAGGGAACCCTCTTACACTGTTGGTGGGAATGCAAACTAGTATAGCCATTATGGAGAACAGTGTGGAGATTCCTTAAAAAACTGGAAATAAAACTGCCATATGACCCAGAAATCCCACTCTTGGGTATACACACCAAGGAAACCAGATCTGAAAGAGACACGTGTACCCCAGTGTTCATCGCAGCACTGTTTATAATAGGCAGGACACGGAAGCAACCTAGATGCCCATCAGCAGACGAATGGATAAGGAAGCTGTGGTACATATACACTATGGAATATTACTCAGCCGTTAAAAAGAATTCGTTTGAATCAGTTCTAATGAGATGGATGAAACTGGAGCCCATTATACAGAGTGAAGTAAGCCAGAAAGATAAACACCAATACAGTATACTAACGCATATATATGGAATTTAAAAGATGGTAACGATAACCCTATATGCAAAACAGAAAAAGAGACACAGATGTACAGAACAGACTTTTAGACTCTGTGGGAGAAGGCGAGGGTGGGATGTTCTGAGAGAATAGCATTGAAACAAGTATACTATCAAGGGTGAAACAGATCACCAGCCCAGGCTGGATGCATGAGACAAGTGCTCGGGGCTGGTGCACTGGGAAGACCCAGAGGGATCGGACGGGGAGGGAGGTGGGAGGGGGGATCGGGATGGGGAACACATGTAAATCCATGGCTGATTCATGTCAATGTATGGCAAAAACCACTACAATATTGTAAAGTAATTAGCCTCCAACTAATAAAAATGAATGGAAAAGAAACACAAAAATAAAAAACTTCTCAAACAGTTAAACACACACCTCTCATACGGTCCAGTCATTCCACTCTAAGGTATTTTCCCAAGAAAAGTAAAAGAATATGTCCATGGAAAGACTTGTATGTGGATATTCATGACACTTTTATTTGTAACAGACAAAAGCAAATAAATGAAACAACCCAAAGGTCCATCAACTGGACAATACAGTATATCCATTAAATGGAACTCTACTCAGCAGTCAAAAGGAATGTGCTATTAACACACCCAACAACACAGACGAAGCACAAAATAATTATATGCTGACTGAAAGATGTCAGACAAAAAAAAAATGAGTGCATGTTATATAATTCCTTTTACATTAGTTTTAGAAAATGCAAGCTAACTCATAGTCATAGAAATGAAGTCATCAGTTGCCAAGGGACAGAATGGGGGGATTACAAAGCAGCATGAGTATACTTCGGGGAGTGAAAAATAGGTTCATTACCTCAACTTTAGTTATGGTTTCACAGGTGTACACATAAGTCACCACTCATCAGACTGCATACTTCAAATGGACAGTTAATTGTATGTCAATTCTGCCTCAATGGAGTTTTTTTTTTTTTTTTTTAATAAAAAATCAAAAGGAGAAGTCAAAGGGAGAAAAAAGGAGTGACCTTCCAGAGGTGGAAAAGGCTCAACATGAAGTATCACAAAGCCTGAGAAAATGTCACAAAAAGACCATTGAGAAAAAGGGGTGAAGTCATACTCCATTTAGGAAGAGGAGTAGGTTGAGGCAGTGGGCACCCCAACTCCACGTGGGGTGATGGGGAGACAGAAGAATGATACTGTGACAAATTAAGGTCCTGGAGAAGCAGGAGAAAGGGAAAGCCAAGCACTTGGGACTGTGTTCAGAAGAGGGAAACAGGAAGAGAAGTTCAGGTTTCCCTGAGTTGTCCATACCAGTTCCCACGGAGTAGGCAGGAAGACAATGGGCTTTCCTGGTGGCTCAGATGGTAAAGAATCTGCCTGCGATGCGGGAGACCTGGGTTCAATCCCTGGGTTGGGATGATCCACTGAAGGAGGGCGTGGCAACCCTTTCCAGTATTCTTGCCTGGAGAATCCCCATGGACAGAGCCTGGTGGGCTACAATCCATAGGGTCGCAAAACATTGAACATGACTGAGCAATTAAGCACAGCACAGCACAATGAACATATGGGGGCAGGACGCACATGACTCGGTACTCTAGTCCTGGGTTGTGTGAGGCCCTTGAGTTTACCAGGAGCCTTTACACGGCTGCAGGCGCAGGGCAGGACTGAGAAACACAGGGACACGGGATGGGGGCGAGGTCTGGCCACCGAAGGGGGGGCTTCGGGGAGTAGTTCTGGTTGTTGGATGGACCCTCACCCCCCACCCAGCCCCTCCATAGTGCCAGGCATCTCTGGGGCCCAAGGGAGCTACTGGGGATAAGGCAGTGGACTAAAGTGACCTCGCTGCCCTCAAGGATCTGACATCAAGGTGAGGGGCTGGGCCATCTGAGGCCAAGCAGGTTTGTGCCGGAGTAGCCCGGAGACGACAGCACGGAGTCAGGTCACCAGAGGCTCCTTCAAGACTCCCCAGGCCCCTCCTGCTCTGACACCAAAGACAGTTCCCAGGAGCATCCACGGTCCTTCTCCTCCACTGGCAGCAAAAGAGATTAGCTCCTGGAAACTGTCACAAAGTTAGGGTCAGCCCTAGGTTTTACATCCTACCCAAACACTTTGTTTTTAAATTTGCCTCTAAATCTTCCCTAGATTAGAGACAGCTGATCGTCAACACATCTTTGTGATCTCAGTCCTTCGTTTTGAGCCTGTCACTGTAGGTGAGAGGAAGAAAGAGGCATGAACAAGGGTGAGGAGGCTGTCACTGCTTTGATGGACAGAACTCAATATTATTCCATTCAAACCAAACCAAACCAAAGCCTGTCTGTGAGAAGAGACTCAAAAGTCATGGGATTTTGATGATCTCCTAGTTTACTTGTCCTTAACACTGAGGAAACACAAGAGAGGACCCGTCCACCCTTTAAGTTATTTCAGGAAGGTGGAAGCTCTTTCCTTTTATTTCAATTAATTTTAAGCATCGAAAGGAAAAAAACCCAATCTAGCATCAGAAGAAAGAACAAAATCCCTTTCATGATTTTCTTACTGGCAGCTTCTGCAAATCACCTGCAAATTAACCTCTCTGAGCCTCAATTTTCTCAACTGTACAATAAGGGGGCTGGTTTTTAGGTCTGGGGCATGTGAGTCTTCTAAACACTTCAGTCATTCATTTAATATTCAAGAACTATCACAGATACTAGGTTACAGCAATAAAACAATGCAGGCTAGCCCACTGTACTCCAATTCTAAAAAGACCAAAAATGAAGAACTGAATAAGATCATGTCAGGCAGTGACAAGCACTAAGAAAATACACAAGGAGTGCCTGGTTAGAGGGTGGGGTGCCTTAGTCTGCACTTGGAGGGGGGCTCCGGGACAGCCTCTCTGAGGAAGGGAGTTGAGTACAGCCTGGGAGGATGACGAGGAACCAGTCACTTGATTCCACACAGAGCTAACAGCTTAGGCAAAAGTCATAGGTGGGAATAGCTTATTTGGGTCTCCTCACAGGGGAAAAAGAGGTGCCCTTCTTTTTCATTATACCCTTCCTCTCAGTACTATGTATTAACTTCACTTAAATATATTTGCACACAGCCCTTTTTAAAAATGGCTTATTATTTATGGCTGTGCTGGATCTGGAGAAGGCAATGGCACCCCACTCCAGTATTCTTGCCTGGAAAATCCCATGGACGGAGGAGCCTGGTAGACTGCAGTTCATGGGGTCTCGAAGAGTTGGACACGACTAAGCGACTTCACTTTCACTTTTCACTTTCATGCGCTGGAGAAGGCAATGGCAACCCACTCCAGTGTTCTTGCCTGGAGAATCCCAGGGACGGGGGAGCCTGGTGGGCTGCCGTCTATGGGGTCGCACAGAGTCGGCCACGACTGAAGCGACTCAGCAGCAGCAGCGCTGGGTCTCCGCTGCTGCACGGGCTTTAATGCACTCGTGGACAGCAGGGGCTACTCTCCAGCTGCAGGGTGCAGGCCTCTCACTGCAGCGCCTGCGTGCTAAGTCGCTTCAGCAGTGTCCCACTGTTTGCAACCCCCCGGACACAGCCCACCAGGCTCCTCTGTCCATGGGATTTTTGCAGGCATGAATACTGGAATAGGTTACCATGTCCTCCTTCAGAGGATCTTCCCGACCCAGGGATTGAACTCTCATTTCTTACATCTCTTGCACTGGCAGGCAGGTTCCTTACCACTTGCGGTGGCTTCTCTTGTTGCAAAGCACAGGCTCTGGGGTACACCGACTTCAGCAGTTGCATCACATGGGCTCAGTAATTGAGATTCCCAGGCTCTAGCACACAGGCTCAACAGTTATAGTGCTTGGGCTCAGCTGCTCCGGAGCATGTGGGATCTTCCCAGACCAGGGATGGAACCCGCGTCGAACCCACGTCTCCTGCATTGGCAGGCAGATTCTCCACCAGAGCCACCAGGGAAACCCGCACACAATTTTTTATTTATTTATTTTTTATTGAAGGATAATTGCTTTACAGAATTTTATTGTTTTCTGTCAAACCCACACACAACTTTTTAAGGAGGTGCAAAAACTAGCACTTGATTTGAGCAGTTCCTTCAAAACAGACTTCTTCCACACCAACTCCTTTGTGCCTCTCAAGCTTCTGTCCTCAGGGTTATAAATTCTCACACTATTCCAGGCAGGAGTAAACAGGATTTTAATCAGCGTTTTCCATCCTTTTACGACAGTGATCCACAGTGCTACAGAAATCTTAATTACACTGTGACCCAGTGTCCACATACAACTGAAATAAAACTTTTTAGAAAATCGGCCATTGTAGTACATTCTATTTAATTTTATTTTTTTAAAAGGTGATAAGGTGATTTCATGGAGAACTTACAGTTTGAAAATCACTATTCTAACCCAACAATGACTAGTAGTTTTGTTCAAATTTTTCCAAACTGTGGAAAAATTCAATATTCAACAACCTCGAAGGCCATTTCCCCCTCCCTTTTCCCTGCACACATACTTGCTTTAAAGCAAATGGAACCCAAATTTCTGGGAAAGAAACACCCAGTGGGGACATCTTCAGGACAGTGAGAAAAGGAAGGGGGAGGAACCCACACAAGCAAACTGTTTACTAGGGGAGAAGACAAGACACCTCAGGTGTCAAAGATGGCCCAAGAAGGAAAGATTCAGTCTCCACAATAGCTAAAAAGGAGTGTGTGTGTGTGTGTGTGTGTGTGTGTGTGTGTTGGCAGAAGCAGGTCTATTAGGTGAGCCATTAGATTTTAAGTTTCTAGAAGGAAGTCAATCTAATCTGTATCCCTACCTTGCTCATCATAATTCCAGGCCTATGTGGACAGATGTGTCACTGCAGCCCTGAGAATCAGACTTTGAATTTAGCACAGAAGTCACGAAGAGTCCCTTGGATAGCAAGGACATCAAACCAGTCAATCCTAAAGGAAATCAACCCTGAATATTCACTGGAAGGACTGATGCTGAAGCTGAAGCTCTAATACTTTGGTCATCTAATGCAAAAAGCTAACTCCTTGGAAAAAGATTCTGAGGCCGGGAAAGATTGAGGGCAGGAGGAGAAGGAGATGACAGAGGATGAAATGGTTGGATGGCATCACCGACTCGATGGACTTGAGTTTAAGCAAATTCCAGGAGATAGTGAAGGACAGGAAGGCCTGGCATGCTGCAGTCCATGGGGACCCAGAGTCAGACACAACTTAGTAACTGACCAACAACAACATGGGTGCTCAAGAACATTCTGAATAATGGAGCTCATTGTCAAATTAAACCCTAACTTTGCACGTATAACCCAATGATTACATTTTCCTGGAATGTAAAAATGTCAGGCCATAGTAAAAGAAACTTTTTATCTTCAAGTCACTGTTTAAGTCCAGGGAGCTTAATCAGGTATTTTTTCTCAGCACCAAGTGGGAGAAGGATGTTTTGAATTGCAAGATACAAGAGCAAGTACTGGCTGTAATGGAAAGATTCTGTGTCTGCTAGTGGCCATGGTAAACAGCTGGGATTAAAACGAGTGTGTTAATTTAATAGGTAGTTTCTCAAGGGACACTAACCAATAGGCTCTGTCAGCCAAGGGCTCTCTCTCATAGAAACCACGCCAATTTCTCTGTGGAACACAGTTACTGTCCTTACCCCTGAAGTCAGAAGTGCACGCACCCAATTTCCAGTAGCCCTGGGGCCGGGAAGCCAAAAATTACACCTGCAAGCAAGCATTCTCCTAGCCTGCCACACAGCTGCCACACACAGAGAGACCCTCATTTAAACTGTGTACCCTTCAACCCCATACACGATCGTCATTAATGACTGCAAATTACAACTGTTGCTTTCTCCCAAAACAGTGATAAATAGAGGAGCTACTTTCAAAATGCTGTTCTTTTAAGTCATTTATCTGCTCTCCTCTCGGGGGCAAAAAGAGATGTTGAGACAAGTGTGAACCTGCCAGAGCTTCTTATTATAGATGCAGCCCTCCTTCCCTCCCTCTCTTTTCCACTCCAGTACCCTTTCCTCTCTGGGTTTCCTGACCGAGGCATCAGCCTCTGGGAAGGAACCGCAAGTGGCTTCTTATCAAAACTAGGAGGGATTCACCGGACAGTGGGGTGAGTCAGCCTACAGAGGAAAGAACCACTCCCTTATCCTAGCAGGTCAACAATAAGTCGGGTTTCAGAAAGGAAAGAAGTCTGAGGAGGGCGGTCAGCCCATTCCAATTCAGGAGCATCCGCACACACGTCAAGAGGGAACAACGCGTGCTGCCTCACCGGAGGTGTGGGCAGGCGAATGCATGCTTCTACGCAGGGACAGCCTATATATGGGCGAGACATCAGTGGCAGCGAAGGGAGACCTACCACGCTTGACAAAGCCACAAGTATTACGACTTGAAATATCACCCGCAGGGTACCGGCTTCGGTGCCAAAATCTCCCCGGATTTATTTTCAGGCAAGTGACTCACAGTCTCGTCTCCATAAGTAATTCCATTAAAATGAGTCGCCAGTTCCACTAACCCGACTTTCCGCTGCCCTCTGTCTGCCCCTCCCTCCTCTCCGCCCATCCTGCAAACCCAGACAGCTCGGAGACTGAGCAACCCTACCCCGAGGAAGCAGAAGGCAGCCTTCCCGGCCCGGCCCCCACCCTCCCGGCAGAATGAATGGGGCCGGCGGCTGGCGCGAGCGCAGGGAGGGCGCGTGCGGGCCGTGCGCGGGGTGGGTACGTGTGTGCGCGCGTGAGCACGCACCCCGGCCAACTTACGGAGGTGGAGTTGGTCCTCGCCTGGCCTTGGTTCCGCACCTCCTGCTCCCGGAACTGCAACCCGGCCAGATGCTTCTCCAGCGCCTCCCAGTCCATAGGGGGAGCCGGGGGCTCCTCAGGGACGCACGTCCTGCTGTCCGTGGGCTGAAGGCAGAGGCCCCCGGCTGCCGGGCCCCGGCCGCCGCGCCGGCCCCCTGCCGGCTGGGGCTTCTGGACCGCGCGGCGCGGGGCCCGGGAGCCGCTCGGCCGGCCGGCCACCACCACGTTGCCATTGTGCCTGAGGTCCTGGGGGTCGTGCGGGTGGAGGTTGCCGTTGGGCACCGGGGGCGGCATGGCGGTGGTGGCGCTCCTGCCCCCGCCGCTGCGGGGCCCGGCGCTCACGTCCCCCGGCTCCCGGGCCGGACAGCGGTCATCCCTGTACCCTCGCTCGTGGCGCCCGTCCTCCTCTTCCTTCTCCTCCCCGTCCTCCTCCGGCGCCCACTCATCAATCACCTTCTTCTGGTAGACCGGGAAGGGCTCCTCATAGTCCTCCAGGGCAGACACCAAGTCCAGGCTGCCCCCCGGCGACGACGAGGATTTGCACTCGGAGCAAGGGGTCACTTTGGTGGAGTTGGACTGCGAACTGGCGCGGCTGCTGCTGCTGCTGCTGCTGCCGGCGTCACTGCCTAGATCCATCCCATCCTCTCGGTAATCCTGGGGGGAGGAGGCAGAGAGAGTGAGCCGCTGGCCGAGCCTGCTCCGGCCGCCCGCCGCCCGCCGCGAACGCCCCGGCCCAGCAGTGCCCCGCGCCCGCCAGTCTGGAGGTGCGCCCCCGAGAAGGCGTCGGGGTGGGAGCCGGCACCGGCTTGAGGCTTCCCTCATCGCATCCCTTCCCCTGCGACGAGCGGATTTCCTCCGGGCAACTGACCCTCAAATCAGCAAAGGGGGTGCCCAGGCGCTGGCGCGCAGACTTTTCATAAGAGGGGCCCCTAGGCGCGCGTGGACTTTTTTAACCATTTTGTGCCGGGTGCGCCCCCGCACCCCGCTCCAGGGATTCTCCGAGAACCAGACACTTTCCCAGCGAATTCTAATTCCCTGGGGGCGGGGACCAAGAAGAGGGTGGGCGGCTACTAAACTCGCACCTCGCGCTCGGCGCGGAGACCACCCCCTACCCGGCCCGCCCCGCCCCCGCCGGCGGCCGGGAGGCCGGCTCCGCTAGCGAGCTGAGCTTTACTTTCTAAGGAACCGCAGGCAGCTCGGAGGTCTCACTCTCGCCTCCGCGCCCCTCGAGCCAGCCCCGCCTCTGCTCGCCGGAAGGTTCCGGGTGGGGGGCACTCTCGGCTCCCACCGAGCAGGGTGGCCCCCGCCGCCCTCAAAGGTGTGCGGGGCCGGGGCGCGGCGGCCGTAGCTGCAGGCGCCGCCGCCGCCGCCCTGGGGGAAGGAGGACGCGCCCTGCCGGCGCGGAGCGGGTCCCGCCACCGAGCATGCCCAGAGGCTGCCGGGCGCGGCGGAGTCCGCTCTCCCGGCTTTCTCGGCTGCAGGCTGGGGCGGGAGGCCGGGCGGGGACGGGGTTGGAGGGGCCGGGAAAAGGCCCGAGGGAAGGGGACTTTGGGGCTTTAGGGACGCAGACATGGCCACTTGGCAGGGCTGGCGCCCTGGGGAGTGTGGTGAATTTTAACCCCCAGACACACTCATATTTCCTGCTCGCGCGTCAAGCCCTCTCTGCGGGGTTCATTACCCCGCCTAAACCTCCCGGCACCCCGAAGCGCAGGCCCCTGTCTCCTAAACCCACGCGGAAGTCCCCGGGTGACCCCTTGCAGGACCTCCCTCCCCCTACACGCGCACATACACAAGCCCATGTGGGAGCCCGAGTGACGTGTGCTCCGTGGTCATGCACCATCATTTCCCTTCCACCTTCCTCCTCCCTGCTTCCTCTCCCTCCACCGCCCAGCTCCTGTCGCCTGGCTCCAGCCTCCCCTTCCAAGTTCAGGCTGTGGGTGGGACCTGTTGCTTTAGCACACGTTTTCTTTCCCTTCCTGGCTGCTCGCTGAGGATGACCTGTGAGAGGTGTGTGTATGAGGAACACAGGAGTGCAGATGGGACTAGTAGACGGCATGGAGGTGGGGAATCTGTTCTAAAGGTTTGGGCATGCCTCCGAATTCCCCCTTGGCCACCTCCGATCTAGGAGACTTTAAAGGAGGGGAAGAGGTGGGTGTCAGGTCACATGCCGCCTGGCTTGGCTTCCTTCAGTTTTTTCGGAAAACCGAGTCAAAGAAACCTCTGCTGGGTTTTTCAAAACACTGCAACGGCGTTAGTTTGTTAGCTCATCCTCTTTAGGAACAAGGTTTTATGAAATGAAAGAACTGACCCTTGGAAAAAGGAGGTGGGTCACAGAGCATCTTTTAAGGATTGAGAGTTTCCTGTGAACAAACTGTTAGCCAACTCTGGGGAAGAAGGAAATGCCCTCTTTTCTGATTATGAAAAACAGTACTTGGGACTTAAGTGTTCTTCCACAGACCAAAAAAAAAAAAAAAAAAAGATACACGAGGCGAGGGATGTAACTAGGTGCAGGGGTGGGGGGGTCCCATATATATATATTTAATTTATAGATATGAAATCACCATGGTGGACACTTAAAACATCTAATAATTTTGTATGTCACTGGTACTTCAATAAAGTGGGAAAAATTTTTTTTTAAGAAAACGAAGAACAAGAAAAAAAAAATCAGTGCTTAATTTTACTACAGATTGGGGAAAGCCAGTTTCCTTGAACTTCCAGATTTGGGCCTGTTACTAATTATTCCCTGTGAATTCTAGTCTGGACCAAGCCACTGCCCTGGCTTGGCACTCTCCAGACAGAGAAAAGGGGGAATGCTTGGAATTCTTTAGTAGGGAGTGGCTGCCACCCTGACATTTCTTCTAAGTCCTAAATGGGAGAGACCCTTTGTTTAAGTGATTTCTGTGAAATGAGACTCTTTTCCTCTCTTAGGTAGGCTTGAGCCAGGGAAGATAAGCTAATCTTTTCACGTGTCTGGAAGCAGCTATCTTATTTATGAATAACAGGAAAGGGGCCTTCTGGTCTGTCCCGTTTACAGCTCTTCTGTAAAATAGGATGATGGAATATAAGTTAAAATGTCTTTTATGGTAACATCTGTAAACAGCCTGCCTCCTGCTCCAAATATGGTTTGATTTTGAGGTTGCTGCGGAGCCCTGGGTCAGTGGGCTGCCCCCTGTGGAACAGAGGAGGCCCTGTGAGTGTCCAGGGATAGGAGTAGAAGACATTGTGTGCTGGAAACTGGGGAGCTACTTTTCAAGTCACCATGTGAAGGCTTAGGTCAGAAAAAGCTCGTGCTCTGTGGCGGGACACCGGTAGACAGACAAATGTTTATCTACTGGGGCGATACGGGAGAGCTGTGGTCTCCGTCCAATTTTCAAGCATCAGGACCTCCTCAGCCAGCCCCCCAGACTCCCTCCTGGGTTCAGGCTCAGCCCCCTGCTGCCCAGATGGTCTGTGTTCAGGGAATGCAAAATGATGTCTTAGCAAAACATTTGGCAAGGTAGATCCCTGCCAAAAATGCACGGCATTTCAAAGCCAGATAGAAACATCTTTGAATTATCTGTCCTTTTAAATTATTTTCTGACCAGATATTCTGGATCAGATGGGAAAGTACCATCCCTTTTTTTCCTCTTTTCTATTCATACAAGGTGCCTGGCTCGCCCAGTTTGCATTCTGTTTCCAGCTTTCCATCTCCTGCCAAGAACCGTCCCACTTTGGAACATGAAACCCTGCCAACTGCTAGGCCCGGCAAGTCTACAGATATGTCCAATGGGATGAAGAAATGATTTCAAAATGATGGAAAGGCCCTGTCTTCCTGTTCACAGGAACAGCTCCTCAAGTCAGGGGCTTGGGGCTTACAGACTTAGATTTGTCCCCTGCAGCTCCTGTAAATTAGGTGTCAGACGTGTGAGTCAGGTGGGTGTCATCCCAGACCAGCGCTTTCAGCCCCATCAATCACCAGGGTTCTGTCCCTCTCAGAGCCCACTGCTCCCACCCTAGTCTAGACCACTGTGTCCTGAAATTACTGAACAGTGTCCCTACTAACCCTGCTAATCCATTCTGTGCAAGCAGCCAGAGTGCTTTTCTAAAATGCAAATCTGAGAGGTTTTCCTGGTGGCCCAGTGGTTATGAATCTGCCTTCCAATGCAAGGGACTCCAGTTTGATCCCTGGTCAGGGGAGCTAAGATCATACGTGCCATGGGGCAACTAAGCCCACGGCCACAACGAAGATGCCACCACCACCTCTACCCCCCACCCCCCCCATTCCATGCAGATCTGGGCAGTTCTCTCCTGGCTTCATTAACCAGGGCTCCTTACAGCCCTTAAAGCAACTGCTTTCTGTCCAACCTCCCCCAACTTCCTTTGGTTAATTTCTACTCATCCTTTAAGTCTCAGCTCCAATGTCACTTCTTTCTGGAAGGTTTCTCTGATTCTGTGTACCCATCGGAAGGGGATCATATGACTTTGCCATGTTCCCATGACACTTCACTTATCACATAAGCTATACCCAAGTTGCTGTTTAATTGCTGATCATCTTTACTAACTAAAAAAATCCATTTTACATCAAGACTCAGGCCATACATACATATAAAAATACTAAAAAGTTTCCTAAAACTCTTGTTTTGTAAAAATCCTATCCTAATCCATTTAAAACAAAATGTGGTCACATTTCACCATTGACTTTACAACCCTCAAATGGATCAGAGTTTGGGTGTGAAAAAAAGACTCTAAATTCCATAAAGGGAGGGGCTATTTCTATCTTGTTCCTGGTAATTGGAATGGAATAGGAACTTGATTGATGTATACTGCTGGAATTATTAATAATTACATTTAATCCTCAAAAACCATTAAAAAAATACACCACCTAGTATCTCCATCTATAGGTAAGGAAGCTGAAGATGGTTAGGTTAAGCAACTAATGTCAAAAGCTAGAAAGCTGGGTGGCAGAGCCAGGAATTGATTCCAGGTAGCTGGGCTTCAGAATCCTTGCCCTTAGTCACAGAGCCAAGAGCTTAGCATCCCTTGGTCCAGATGCATATAGATGAATTGACTAAGCCAAACTGATTCCTTACAGCCACCTCAGTGAGTTCTCTTCTCCTGACTTGCAGAGGCTCCTTGCACAGTGTTTATGTCTATACAGAGGACAAGGCAGCTGGCAAGAGCAGCTGTTCCCCTCTGCACATACGTGCTCCAGTCAACGTCCTCAATTGTCAACAAGTTCAGCAGTAATCAGCAAGTTGGGGCACTTCATTGTCTAAAAGGAAGAGACTAGACATCTCAGAAAATGAATTTCACATTATTATGAACTCCTTTAAGAAGGCAGCCACCCTAAGATTGAGGTCTTCATTCTGACATGGATAGGAAACTGGAATAATACTGAAAGGGTTTGGATGAGATCACCTTCCTTAGAGATCAGTGCTATTTATAGGGTTTTAATCTGTAAAGGCAACATTTGTGAAAAGACACAACTGAAATATTTAAATCATAAGGAGTAAGAATAGGTGGGGAAAAGATTTATTTGCAAAATTTCCAAACTAATTCTGAAGTTATTAGCCCTAATGCTGAACCTTTTCTAAGTTGTGGCATTTAGAGTAATAAAGAGATGGCTGGCAAAGGGGTTTGTATTTTATCTTTATTACACGAATTACATGCAAGTCACATGCAGTACACAGATGCTCTCCTGTTTCATCACCTGAGTGTGACTATATGGGAATATTTAACAGCACTGTGGGGCGGAGTGTCCTGGGTATAGAACATCTGGGCTTCTTTCCTACAGTGTCTCTAACCACCTTTGTGACCTCAGCTTCCTCATGAAGGAGCTGCACTGCCTGCTCCCAGGGTTAAGCAAATAGTAAGAATTAACTGAATGATTAAGTGAATGCACTAAAAGGCTTCTTCTAGCTTAAGGACCTTTTAGAAATGTCTCTGCATCATTTTATCACTTTCCTTCTTGAGAGATACAATGTTGGTTCCTCCAGCAGTTCATAACCAAGGTCTATCTCCCTTAGGTAGGTTGAATACATGCTGTGTCTCTTTTATTTCTGTAGGGCAAATGAATTGATTTAACTTATTAGTCTATATGTGAAGCTGTTTTGGAGATGGTTCCTATACGCACCTAACATAATTTTTTTCTTCCATTTATAGAGCTATGCTTTAATGAAAAAAACACAACTTAAAAAAAAATTATCTGAAATATTTTGATTCTCTAGCAAACCATGAGATTGCATTTATTTCCTGTGCTTTCCTCAGTAAAAATGAAATAGCAAAATCTAGGCAAAACTCAGCCCTTAAAAGATAGCTCCAATGACCTATTTTCTAAACCTGAAACCAGGACACTTGGCTTGACAAATACTACAGCACTTACAGAAACTAGGTGAACGTGTGTTTGAGATGAAGATTACCCAGAAAAATCTGTAGGCATTGGCGGAGAAAGCAAGTCTTAACTGTGGCAAAGTGACAGCATCTTTATCAGAGAAAACTGACGTAGAATGTGTCAGTCAGGACCCGAGCATATGGCCACACAGACTGCCCTGAACAGTGCCAGGAGGATTGTGAACCCCACCTCAGGTGCCTTCCAGGAGGGGCCATTTGGTTCCCTTCACATAGATGACAATGTAAATGATGCCCTCTGGAGTTGTTCAGTACACAACAATACACATAGGCTCTGCTGGGAATTCCACTGGTAGGAAATTCCTTCTCTGTTGACATGATTAGAAGAGGAAGGTTGCTATCTTTTCCTAATCAAGTCATACCACAGACTGGATGACACCAAAACAAAATTCAACTCGTCGAAACCCTCCAGTCTTTCTTTCCCCAGACATTTTCTGTCATCAGGTTCTACTTTCCAAAAGTTCCTAGCACTTCTTGAAAATGCAAGTCTGTCAGCAACTCTGCATTTCTTTTTTGAACTTTATTGAAGGGTATGCATACGTGCTAAGTTGCTTCAATCATGTCCAATTCTTTGTGGGCTTTATAGACTGCAGCTCGCTAGGCTCCTCTGTCCATGGGATTCTCCAGGCAAGAATACAGGAGTGGGTTGCCATGCCCTCCTCTAGGGGATCTTCCTGATCCAGGATAGAACCCACGTCTGTAAGTCTTCTGCCACCTGGGAAGTCCATTGAAGAGTATACATTACATAAAAGGATGTTTAGGAAAAGCTGGGAAATTTTGTAGACATACTGCCTGAGCTGAGGGAAGCATTACAAGTGATGGGCACCGAAGCCCACTTACCCATCACCTGATACAGAATGAAGTGCTCAGAAAGTGTATACCTGAGGCTTCCCTCAGTGGTAAAGAATCTGCCTGCCAAAGCAGAAGACATGGGTTCAATTGCTGGTCTGGGAAGATCCTACATGCGCAGAGCAAGGAAGCCCGTGTGCCACAAATATTGAGCCTATGCTCTGTGGGCCGGGAAGCTCAACTACTGAGCCCATGTGCTGCAGCTACTGAAGCCTGCACGCCCTAGAGCCCGTGCTCTGCAACAAGAGAAGCGCCACAATGAGAAGCCCGCATCCCGCAACTAGAGAGTAGCCTCCAATCGCTGCGACTAGAGGAATCCCCCACGTGGCAATAAGGACGCAGCACAGACTCAGCGCTTCCATATATACATATGTGTGTATATATATGGAAGTGAAAACTTCCGGCCACGTCTTGACATAACGTTGGAAGCATTCTAAAATTCGAAAGTGGCTGTTGGCATTGTCAGTGTAATGTAAGCAAGAGGAATGCATTGGAAGGTGAAGAGGGAGGTGGTGAGGTGGGACAGGAAGAACTCTTCCAAGAGACCTGACTCTGCCTCTGCCTCTGGCCAACTCTACATTTAGGGGCAAGGTGGTCCCTGCAGCTCTTTGGGCCACTGGCCTCATCGTGAAAGGAGACTTGAACGAAATCATCAGATGCCTCCAAGGGTCAGGCAAATGAGTGCTGCTGTCAGTAGGGGCAACAGGAAGTCACAGGTTGAGCCAATGAATCACTGAACAGCACAGAGCCATCTGAATTAAAATTCAGGACAAAAAGCAGGTTTATCCTCAGTTTGGGCTTCCCTGGTAGTTCAGTGGGTAAGGAATCCACCTGCAATGCAGGAGACCTGGGTTCGATCCCTGGGTTGGGAAGATCCCCTGGAGGAAGGCATGGCAACCCACTCCAGTAGGCTTGCTTGAAGAATCCCCATGGACAGAGGAGCCTGGCCAGTAGCAGTCCATGGGGTCACAAAGAGTCGGACATGACTGAGCGACTAAGCAGAATATACGTCCTCGGTTTATCCCTGGATCACCACTTGGACCTCTGCTCTGAGACCTCATCCCGAGAATTCTAAGTCCATGTGAAATGAGTTAAAGAGGCCATACATCTTAGCTTGTACAGGACAGTCCTGGTTTATACCTGCTGTCTTCGCATAATTACTAATGGCACCCTCCCTTACTCTCAATAATGTCCCAGTTTCCATGATAAATTACATGATCATCCCAGTTAAGGGGGAATCATAAATGACTAAACGTAAACTTCGTGGAGCAGTATTTCCCAGATCTGTCCAGACCTTCAAATGAAGTTAAGCAGGTTGGGTGGCACTGTGTTTTAGGTTATTAGTCTAAATAAATTTCCAAAATAGTGCAACAAAAATGGTTCAGTAAAAGCATTATGTCATGAATTTTAAAATCACAGAAAATATATGAGAGGCTACCAATTTGTGAAAAGTGTTCAACTTCACTAGTAATCAAAGAAAGGCAATTTCAATCATAATGAGGTAAAATTTTGCCTGTAAAAATATTTAAAAATTATTTAGAATGACAGTGTCAGTGTCAGGATGGATGTGATAGAAGGAACACTCATATATGGTTAATGGGGTTATAAACCGGCTGAGATATTATATAATAATATCTTTTAAATGTCTTTACAATATTTATACTCCATGATCTGTTAATCAACAAATGTTTATTGAGCACCTATTACATGCCAGGCACTGAGAGATATAGAGGTAAAAGAAATAAATACTAATTGCCCTAAAATGGAATTTCACTGTAGCAGAGAAAAAGACATTACAGAGGAAAAAAGGTAATAATTTGGATTACAGTTTGTAATAAGTGCCCCCAAAGTCAATGGCCATAACACCAAGAGCACATGGACGTAGTGTGCGTGTTGGGGGAGGGTCAGGAAACAGGGTGGTCAGCTGAAGAGGGAGAGAAGAATCTAACAGGCAGAGGGGGCATCTTGGACAAGGTTCTGAGGTTGGAAGAAGCTCACCACAATTGAGTAACTGAAAGGCAACTACTGGGTTGGAGCAAGAGAGTTCAGGGAAAGTGGCGAGATGAAGTGGAAAGGGGAGGCAAGGTTGTCATGAAGACCTTCATCCCAACAGCTACTTAGGGGTTGTACAAACAGACTTTTTTGACACTTTCTCCATGGTGAAGCATTGCATGGGGACAGGATCGAGCCGGACAAGAGTGGATGCAGAGAGACCCATTAGGAAACAAATATAGCAGTCCAGGAAAGAGATGGATGTGGCTTAGGTGAGAGTTGGGGAGATAGGGTGAAATAGAAATACTGAACATTTATTTCCATGATAGAATCCACTGGATCTGGTGACTGAATAGATGGAGGTAGTGAGGGAGAGAGAGATGTCACTGACAGTTTCCAGGTTGTTATCACAGGGAATTTAGTGCAAAGGTGATGTCTCTTTACTGAAGTGGGCAGTTAGGAGGAGGGAGTTTGGGCAGGGGAGCAGAAAGAAGGAAAACATTGACTCCTTTTGGGACATCTTCTGTTTGAGTTGGTGTAAGACATACAAATGGAGATCACAAGAACGTATTTGGGTATGTAGGTCTGGAACTTAGAAGAGTGATCTGGGGTGAATAAATATGGGAGTTGCAGCATATAGGTGTGAAAGTTCGGTATTTGTGACATTGGAGACAAACAGAGAGGGTGAGAAGAGACCAGTCTCTAGCCCTGAGGACCTCCATCATTTATGGGTCTCTGGTAACAAGAGCCTGTTGACAAGGAAGACAAGGAAGGGAATGGGAGGGGAGACAATAGTTACTCTTTGAAAACTGTAGCCTAAGGACACAGAAATGAGGATCTGGATTTATACATAAAGATGCTCATTGTGGCATATACAATAGTGAAAAATTAGCTTCAACCTAAATGTCAACAAATTGGAAGATGTTTAAATAAATTGTGACATATTCATTCTGTGGAATAAATGCAGTCAAGTAAGATGCTTTTGAAAATTATAACATTAAATGAATAAAGAAGGGTATACTATTATACACACAATGTGATCCACATTTTAAAAAATTAAATGGATATATACCTAGAAAAAGATGTAGCCCAATGTTAATGGTGGTTGACTCTGGAAGGCAAATTGCAGGTGTTTTTTGACATTTGTATCTATTTGTATTTTTCAATTTTTTTACAATCATCATGGAATAGGTTGTAACATTTTTTCAAACTAGAAAACAAATTATGCATATTTATTTTATTCAAAGTGAATGATTCTAAATTTGTTGAAGAATCCCATTAAAATGATTGTTCCAATGAGATAGAATTTATTTATATAAATTCTGTGATGAATCTTCATATAAAATAAATAATTTTATAGTTTCATAAATTGCTTATTTAATAAATAATAGGCAAATAAAAATACATTTAGCTAATTAATAAATAATAAGTAAATAAACTCCAGGAGATAGTGAGGGATGGGAGGCCTGGGGTACTGTAATCCGAGGAGTTGTAAAGAGTCGTAAATGACTTAGTGACTGAACAACAACAAAATGGCTTATTAATATAAAATTTTTGAACATAAGATTTTCTTTCAAAATACAGATTGAATCAGCACACATCTGAAAAAAAAGTCTGAGACCATAATGAATGGAAGCAGGGGCTGGCAAACTCTTATGGTAGATGGCTAAGTAGTAAATGTTTTTGACTTTGTGAATCATATAGTCATACTGAGTGTTACTTATTTTTTTTTCCTAAGCAAACCTCTAAAAATGTAAAAACTTCTAGTTTTCCTGCCATGCAAAACCAGGTCGTAGGCTTGATCTGGCCCACACACCACAGTTTAATGACCACTGGAGTAAAGGATGAAGATGTTAAGAACAGCACATAACAGACTTCTCGGGTGGTCTAGTGGTTAGGAATTGCCTGCTAATGTACAGGACACAGGTTTGATTCCTGGTCCTGGAGGATTCCACACGCCAAGGACAACTGGGCCTGAACGTTACAACTACTGAGCCCATCACCTGGAGCCCAGTGTTCTGCAGCAAGAGAAACCACCACGATGAGATGCCTTCAGGTAACAAAACACAACCAGCGCAGGCAAAGATAAATAAATTTTAAAAATTAAAACAAAACAAAACATTAAAAAAAGAACAACACATAACTGCTTTCTCATTAAAAACTAACATAATATTGGGATTGAATGTTCAATTATTAAAATCCTAGAACCAGTGGGGATCTACTTTCAACAGGAAGCAGAATAAATAGAAAAGATCCAGTGTGTCTGGTGTGTGTGTGCGCAGTCATGTCTGACTCTGCAACCCCGTGGACCCTCCGTGGGATTCTCCAGGCAAGGATACTGGAGTGGGTTGCCATTTCCTTCTCCAGGGGATCTTCCCCACCCGGGGATTGAACCTACATCTCTTACGTCTCCTGCAGTAGCAGGCAGATTCTTTACCACTGGAGTCACCTGGAGCAAACTTTAAAAAGGAAAGTCTTTATCTTTTTTAATGGAAAACTGAACCTATACAAATACATCAAGAAGTTGGTAGTTTTACCTAGAAAGTAAAAGCTAAAGAAAAGTTTCTTCTAAAATGAATCTTTCCATCATTCTGTAATCTTAATTTTTGGTGCCACGAGGGGAGTGTTGCGGTTATATCCAGGAATCTATTCATTTGCTCAAGTCATAAACCTGGGAGTCATCCTTGTCCCTCCCATCTGGGCTTCACCTCCAGTCACCAAATGATGGCGCTTTCCTGGTAGATCAGCTGGTAAAGAATCCACCAGTGCAGGAGACCCCGGGTTGATTCCTGGATCCCAGGTTGATTCCTAGAATCTGCAACATATTCATTCTAAGGTTATGTTATTTGAGCTTCTCTAGTGGCTCAGATGGTAAAGAATCTGCAGGCAATGCAGGAAACATGTGTTCAATCCCTGGGTTGGGAACATCCCCTGGAGGAGGGCAGGGCAACCCACTCCAGTATTCTTGCCTGGAGAATCCCCATGGACAGAGGAGCCTGGCGGGCTGCAGTCCATGGGGTCGCAAAGAATCAAACACAACTGAGCGACTAAGCATAGCACACAGAGTGCTGTTCATGCTCTAAGCAGATCCGTGATCCTGGCCCCTACACCCACCCCCCAGCTGCTGTGAATATTGACTTATAAAGGCTCACAGCCATCCTCTATGGTGGAATTTATCCCTCTGCCTTCATCAGGCCAGGGATAGACCATCTGATCCACATGCTACTTGGCATTTCTCCTGCCCCATCCTGCTCCTCTCACTTTCTTATAGGCTTATCCCTTAATAAACCACCTGACACAAAGAACTGACTCGTTGGAAAAGATCCTGATGCTTGGAAAGATGGAAGGCAGAAGGCGAAGGGGACGACAGAGGATGAGATGGTTGGATGGCATCACTGACACGATGGACATGAGTTTGAGCAAGCTCCGGGAGTTGGTGATGGACAGGGAGGCCTGGCGTGCTGCAGTCCATGGGGTCTCAAAGAGTCGGACACGACTGAGCGACTGAACTGAACTGAGCTGAAATCACCTGCATGCAAATCCCTGTCTCAGACTCTGTTTCTAGGGAACCTGACCTAAGACGTCAAGATCCCATGATTCTGCTTCTTAATATATTTGGCTTTCTGACCACTACATCTGTTTGGAGCAAGGAGACAGGACTGGGTTATTCCTATAATTTTATTCTAATCCAGGAATAAATTTCAAAATTTACTGTATGATACCAATAACTTTTATGAATACCAGGAAATAGTTCTTATAAAATGTGCAGTAATGATCTGATATACAAAAATACCCATAAGGACAGACAAAGAGCGTGGGAGAGATTTAGCTTTCGATTGATATTACTAAATAGAATTACTGCTCGTATTATTTGTACTAGTGAGTGGAAACAGCTGTATCTCCAATATTATCAATTTTGCTAATTGTTATTGATTATATTTTAAAAACTGTACTAATAACCAATAGCCTATAAATAATCTTTTATTATAAGGCTTTTCCACTTTATTATACTGTAATAGTTTCCTTGGTCCTTAATATGATGTGATTATTTGCTGACTTGGAAGAATACCTTTATTAGAATATGCATATGTGTTCAATTTATCTTCTCAATTACACCTACATTAAAACCTTCCAAATCAAGTTTGCAAAAACAGACAAGCGATAGAGCCTATATGGCTTGTGATCTCCTGCACTATTGCATCTGGTTAATGATGACAATAACCTTTAAGAATAAGCACTGAATTAATCGAAGGGTTCTGTGCATGGCTCCCAGGGAAATGTGCACTGCAGTCCAAGGGCTGGATCCAGAGCAAGGTGAGAGCTGGAAGCATGAGGAACACAAATCCCCTGCAACATCCAGAGAGATGGTATATGAAAGCACAGAGTTTCACCAATAGAAACTTAACCGTTTTTCACTCTTCCCTCTAAAGTGATTTCACTTTTCTTATTCTGGAAGAAGGAAATCAGCTGCTTCTCTACTTTCTCAATGAAATACATTTTGCTTCAAATTATTTATAGTTACTCTCAACTGACAGATCTATTATGAAGAACAAAGTCGACCATTCTTTGGTTTGATAATCACTGAAACTGAGTGTTTAGTGCTCAGGTAGCCGTTAGCTCAGTTGGTAAAGAATCTGCCTGCAATGCAGGAGATGCTGGTTCGATTCCTGGGTTGGGAAGATCTCCTGGAGAAGGGATAGGCTATCCACTCCAATATTCTCGGGCTTCCCTTGTGGCTCAGCTGGTAAACAATCCGCCTGCAATGAGGGAGACCTGGTTCGATCCCTGGGTTGGGAAGATCCCTGGAGAAGGGAAAGGCTACCCACTCCAGTATTCTGACCTAGAGAATCCCATGTACAGTCCATGGGGTCACAAAGAGTCGGCAACAACTGAGTGACTTTCACTTTCAGTTTTCAGCCATTATCAGTAGATAAATTGCTCATCAACAGATACTCAAATGCTCTTTTTCTCTCCTCACTTATTTCTTGGGTTCAAAAGAATACAAAAGAGAAACCTCTGAGTATGCTGTTATTTAAATAGAGGCAAGTCCAGATTCCTCCTGGGATTCCCTGGGATTCCCAGATGGTAAAGAATATGCCTGCAATGCAGGAGACCCAGGTTCAATCCCTGGGTCGGGAAGATCCCTTGGAGAAGGGAATGGCTACTCATGGCAGTATTCTTGCCTGGAGAATTCCATAGACAGAGGAGCCTGGTAGGCTACAGTCCGTGTGGTTGCAAAGAGTCAGACACAACTGAGAAACTAACACACACACACACACACACACACACGCACACACCAGGTTATTCCAATGCCTATAATGAGTCCTGGGAATTTCTTTTCACTCTCATCAAATAACTTCAAAGAATGATAGTCACATTCCTCAACCTGAGCATCTCAGATTCCTGAGCTTGGGCTCAGACTCCTCTCCCACTCTCATTGGAAGTCAGGCTCTCCCTCATGTGGATCTGGGCACAGGGCTAGGACTAGAGGGTGGCTGGTTGGTCTGAGCTGGCAGGGGTGGACAAGTGACAGAATCTGGGTCTAGACTCTCGTCGAAGGCAGAGCACTTGGCTACCACCTCGAGGATTCTGCTATACTATATACCACCTCTGGCTTCCCCAACGACTCAGCAGGTAAAGAATCCTCCTGCAATGCAGGAAACGCAAGAGATGAAGGTTCAATCCCTGGGTTGGGAAAATCCCCTGAAAGAGGGAATGGCAACCTGCTCCAGTGTTCTTGCCTGAAAAATCCCATGGACAGAGGAGCCTGGCAGGCTATAGTCCATGGAGTTGCAAAGAATAAAACAAGACAGAATGCACACATACCACCTCTACTCCTACTTACACAATATTTTATGCTAAATCAATTGTTGTTCAATTATATTCATTCAAAGGAGAAACTTTACATTACTATGACAAATGGAGTATAAGTATTATGTGCTGAAATAGAAGTATACATATATGACATTTTATCAACTTGAAAATAATTTTAATACCTCTGAAATTGAGATGAATCTTAAAATTAATAGCATCTTACAATTATAATTGGCAACATCATCTTTTAGTAGCACATAAAATAATGTATTTTACTTATCAGTGATATATTAGATTTGATGAAATATAGTAAATTCTATAAAAACAATGTTATTGAACTTTTAAAAATGAAAAGTAAAAGTAACAAATGAAAAACAGAATAAGTCAAACTAACTTATAAAATGTGTGGCTGGGGATTTCCCTGGTGGTCCAGTGGCTAAAACTCTGCACTTCCAATGCAGTGGGCCCGGGGTTCCATCCATGGTCAGAGAACTAGATCCCACATGCCACAACTACGAGTTTGCATGCCACAACTAAAGATCCCTGCATGCCACAATGAAAATTGAAGATCTCATGTGCAGCAACTAAAACCCAGCACAGCTAAAAAATAAATAAATAAAATGTATGGTTGAATATAAGTTTCTTGTCGATTATAAAGGAACTTTTGGCAAAATAACTAGAAGTTTAGGATTTCAGACAAAGATAGAGATCCACATCAATGAGACAAACCTGTTAGTTTCTATATTAACCCACTAAAAATGTGAACTTGCATTAGGACATGGCTATGTGCATGCTTCCATGCTAAGTTTCTTCAGTAGTGTCTGCCTCTTTGTAACCCTAGGGACTGTAGCCTTCCAGGTTTCTCCATCCATGGGATTCTCCAGGCAAGAACACTGGAGTGGGTTGCCATGCTCTTCTCCAGGGGATCTTCCCAACTCAAGGATTGAACCTGTGTCTCTTATGTCTTTTGCATTGGCAGGTGGATTCTTTACCGCTAGCACCACCTAGGGAGACCAAGGATGTGGTTAAGACAGCTCAAAAATATTCAACTATTTTATCGGTTATATTTAGGTGTACATATACATACCCAGCAACTTTAGGAAGTGATATTTCAACATATCACTTAATAAAACACAGAGGTACCTATAAAATTCAGTATGTGGGAGTCCTTCCCTCTTGGTGTGAGTCATGGTTGTCTATGCTTCTAATGGGCCTGGCCGAGGGTTCCGTTATTGAGGGCTTGGAACACTTATGATTATGCCTGAGCACTGCACCCCTGATTTATGAGGTCTAGGTAAGCTTGATTCCCATGACAGTGCTACATTTGTCTCATCCTAAGCAATATTCTCTGTGAAATTACAGGTTTTATGTGCTCATTCCCTTCTGCCAAATATATATGAATGTAAATACAAGACTGTCAAAAGACATTTGTCTGAGCATCACCTAAAAATTACTGTGTGTCACACTTTGGACAACACTCATCTTGATGGAACACCAAGTAGGAAGATCTCAATGGAGACAGGGACACTTGGGTTACAGCCAGAACCAGGTGGGTCAGGGAGGGTGAAGAAGGCAATTAGGAGGCAGAAAGCCTGCAGGAGCTGTCCAGGACCTAGACCTCTGAGAAGGCCCTTGAGTAGGGAGGTGCTCCCTTCAGAAGACAGCATTCATTTTTCCATTTCTCTGTTCATTCATTGAAATATCTACTATGTGCCAGGCACTGTGCTGGGTTCTGGAAAGAAAGAGTTGAAAGAGGTCAAACAGCTCACAGCGTAGAAAGGAAATGAACAGCAGTGATGACAGTTGGGTTTCAAAGTATTAGGGTGGGTGTCGACAAAGAGTACAATGGAAAAAGGTATTGAAACGGGGCATTTAACTCAATGTGGACCGCCCAGGGACGTCTTCCAGAAGGAGTGATGCTTGAATTGAGTCTTGGGGTGTAAGTGAAAGTTGCTGAAATCCTCCAGATGCCAAATGACAGAAGGATACCCCCATCTCAGGGAACAGCGTGGTCAAAGTTTAGCAGATTGTTAAGAAAGCATGATCTGTCATCCACAAATGAGAGAAGTTAATATAAGTGGAAAAGAGAAAGTGAATATCAGAGGACGGTAGAGAAAGAAGCTGGAAATGGTAGGAAATCACAAGGTGGAGGTGAAGAATACTGAACTTGAAGTTCACACAGAGATCTGAAGGATTTTAAGCCAGAAATGGCTGGATTATATGTGCGTGTTATGTGTTGACTGATGCTGAGGAAAAGTAAATTCTGCATTAAAACATAACCTGAAGGCCTCAGCCAGAGTGCTAGACAGTCAGCACGCAGAGATCTGTGTCATGTAAAAAACTGAAGTATGATCAGGACATAGGACGGTGGCTGCTGAAAGCGTGTGAGAGCGCAGATGATTAGCACTGCGGACGTGAGGTGCTGAAGGAGCCCCATACAGGCAGGAGGAAATCTTCCAGGTGAGAAAGAGAGTTTGTGAAGAAAGGAAGAGCAGGAGCTAAATTCCACACTGAGCCTAGAGGACTGGCCGAACCTCCAGGAGACCGAGGGTGACAGGGAAGGCTGGAGAATGTGGGAGGCGTTCCCTCTCTGTATATCCTAAGATCACCCATTGTGTCAACTTTTATTTATACATCTATATTTTATTTATATGTTCCTGTTTTTTAAAAAAGTTTTTATTGTGGAAACACTTCAAAGGTTTACATAATTGAATAACACAAGGAGCCCCATGTATCCATCACCTGACTCTAGCAATTATCAGCCCACAGTAATCTTATTTCCTCTATAATCCTTCCACTTGATTATTTTCAAGCAAATCCCAGACATCATACCTTCTTAAAACAATGATCTGTATCCTTAACCCAAACCTGTGTCAGAATCATAGGATATGATGAACTTTGTGCTATGGGCTAATTAAAAAAAGCTGAAATTCACAAATACAGAAGCAAAGTCTACTCTCCAGTAAAGAGGAATTAATAATAAGACAATATGAACATGATGATCAGTTATTTAGAGAAAGGGGTAAAACAGAGTAACTTAGAAATAATGCTAATCTAGTAAGCAAAGCTACTAGTAAAATCCTGCAACCTGAATTAAACTAATGAGGTTAAATATATGAGCAGGAAACAGAAGAAAATTGATTTGAAAATGTGTAAACTAAAGCATAAAAGAAATAAGCTATTAAACTGGAAAAGCAGAAAGACCTGGGCTGACAGTGGGATAGGGACACAGATTAAGCGTAAGTTGGAATCCAGCCTAGCTCATTTAAAAGGGATCCCAATTAATTCCTTCATGCAATAATTACTGAGCGCCTGCCTCGTGCAACACACTGTCATATCTCTGGAATGTTACCGGCCTTAATAAACCATCTTCACTGCTTAGAGGAGGTTAACAAGTGACCCAAGGGCAAGCAGCTGCGTGTACCTGATTCTGCCTGAACCTCATCCAGATTCTTTATTAAACACCTGGCTTCTTGAGAAATAGAGGCAACTGGAAGGGGTTCAATGGAGTGGAAGAGAAAATAATTAGAGGAAGAGGTTGGTTTTAACAGATCAAAGGATCCAAATGTTGGGAACTTGGCTCAGCTGGGGGCTCAGGGAAAAAATGAGCTATCTGAGGCATGTAAAGATTGAAGCTACATAAGAAATATTGAGGTGGTGCAGAGGGCATAATGGAGAGACTTGGACAGAGGGACAGGCAGCGGCCAGGGGCAGGATGAGGCACTCAGAAGGCCCAGGACTACAGACAGCACATTCTGACATCAAGTGGGACTCTGTCCAATGGTTAGAGTGTGGGCACTATTTCTAACCTTTCACCTTTGGGAAAGAAAGTGTTCTGAATCACTCCTACCCTGATGAGCGGCATGGGAAGGGAGAGGAAAAAGTATTTTCTCCCAAATGTAATTCATGGATAAGTTCTAATGCTTCTCACTCCCATGATGGTTTTTCCAGTCAGCAAAAGTCTTACCAGGGAAGGCAGAGAGAGAGAGTATTAGTTCTCTGGTTAATATTTTACCTTTTCACTCAAGGTCTTAGTGACCTTATTTTGGCAACTTTTTTGGTTCTTTATCAGTTTCTTTCATTCAGACTCTCGGTCTTTATTTTTGTGGAAGGAATTCATTTTTTTTATTTTAAAATACATCATAAATACAAATCAGGATCTACAAGCATTTATGTAGAGTTTAAAGAATAATGAAATGAACACCAGCATTTCCCATCTCTCCAATTAAAGTCAGATCCTTCCGGTACCTTTCAGGCCCTCTGGGTATCGCATCCTGACCACTTTTCTCCCTCTGTCTCTCCTTTCTATTCCTCAACATTATCCTAAAAGTTAGCTTAACCCCTTCCTTAACATTTTACAATAAGGTATGATCCAGAGCTTAGTAAACTATTCCAAAGTATTGTTGCCTCAGCATCCAATGTTTTGGCTAAGAGGCCTGTGTGTGGCGGGGTGGGGGTTGGGGGTGGGTTTAAACTGATGCCAGCCTCGCATGTCATCAAGCACATGCCCTGAATAACAGCCTGCAGAGTCACAGCAAATGTGCACTCCTGATATAACTCCCCAGCAGCCGGTGATACACAGTCTTTCACCTCCCAGGGCCTTCTCTTTGTGCACCCCTTAGATAAGACCCCCAGGGGCTTACCAAAAAAGCGAAAGTGAAGTCGCTCAGTCGTGTCCAACTCTGCAACCCCATGAACTGTAGCCTATGAGGTTCCTCCATCCATGGAATTTTCCAGGCAAGAGTACTGGAGTGGTTGCCGTTTCCTTCTCTAGGGGATCTTCCTGACACAGGGATTGAACCTGGGTCTCCAGCATTACCAAAACCCCGTTCCTTTTGGTTCCAAATAAGGCTTATTACTGTCATCATATCTCTGGTTGTATCATGGTCTCATGGTGGGCTCTTCCCCACTCTCAGGCAGCACTACTGAAGGCCAAACGGACTCAATTCTTTCCACAGAGGACAGAAAAACTAAAAATATAATTGAGTTCATGACATGGGCTACTCAACTTGCTTAGACAAGTAGATGGATGAGCCTTAAGTAGCACATTACTACACTGAAGTTGGAGATGTACTTTATTCTTCCCTGTGGACAGTATTCTGGAAGAAACCCTCATTCAGTACCCCTCAGAAATGCCTTTGGGGATTCCACATTTCCAGGGGCAGGGACTTCCCGCCCCAGCCCTGCAGAAGCATCCGTTAGGCAGTAGGACTGGTGCAAGGAAGTGGCACAATGAACTGCATTTCCCTTTTCCTTTTGACCCCTTTCCTGAGGCTGGAATCACCCATGCGTGGTCCTCCCTGATTACACTAAAGCTCATCAAACAGTTGGCCACTGCCCAAAAGTTTTGCTTCTGCACCGAATCTCAGTCCCCTCACATCCAGACACATGGAACTGGACCAACAGGGGTGTCAGGCTCTGGACCACCTCTGCTGGGAGCCCCAACCCCCTTCCTTCCTCCCAGCACCAATCAGCAAGGTTTTACCATTTTTAGTGACTTGGCTAAACAGGCCAGGGGGTTCATCCTATCTGACCTTTTCTATGTTCTTTAGCAATTCTAATTGAGGCCAGGGTGATTATGAATTTTAAATAAGTGAAAGGATCAAATCTGATGAAGACAAGATGCAGGTAGTTTTAAACTTTCTGATTGGTTTTTTTTTTTTTTTTCCACCTCCCTAAGAACAGCTTAAAGAAGCATGAAGTCATGAAGTAAGGGATCTGGGAACTTCTACTCAGCAATTTTATACTAGGTTTTTACAAATATAAGACATTCCATTAAGGCTAGGTAACACTCTAGTATTTCTAAAATCCTGTGAAATTGGTGTATCTCAGTGGAGACATAGGGTATTAGAAACTGTGATGTCTGAAAATTATTGCTATAATATCTAAAATTCCCTCTTCTCTCTCTTTTTAATTCCAAGAAGTCCAAGATCTTATGGGCAGAATATATGGCTTTTAGCAAAAGCTGGCTCTTGAGGTTTGAATTGGCTCAGGCTTGTTCTTCTGTTTTTAGACCCTCTCTAGTCATTCATTCAACAACAAACATTTATAAAACATCTAGTAAGTAAGTGTCAGGTACAGTGCTAAACTCTGGAATTTCTAAGAAAAATCCTGACATCGGTACCTCCTTTTGAGTGCGGGGGGTTTGAAGAGCTAATAGAGAAAGAGATTGAAATAAATAAAGAAAAGCTGTAGCGTTCTAGGTGTACCAACGGGAGCATTCTCAGGAGCCAATGGGGGCAGCATGGGGACAGTTATTAATTCAGGGAGAGAGAGAAGCAGGAATTGGGTGAGGTGGATGGTTTGTTTTGCAAGAGGCTTTCGGGTGGCCTGGGTAACTGGAGCCTGTGGTGTGGTGTTTCACCTGTCTGCATCCAGTCCCAAGTGTTTCTTTGGTGATACCTCTGTCTGCTCTGAGGACACAAGATTCTGGTGGAAAGACCCACCACCTGACTTTCACATGCAGTGGAACCATTCACTGGTACGAGATGGCCTGAAGCCAGCTGCCTGTCTCTTCTCCTCCAGCCCTTCAGCTCCCCCCCAGCTATTGGAGAAGTGTGTGCTTCTGCAGGTGAGCTAATGGGTTCCTGTGTTGTGTTTTATGGATCTCTGCCTTTGCAGGGACATTGTGGGGGCGGGGCAGTGTGGGAGCACTTGCCAGGAGGGGACAGGAAGGAGAGATGGCCAGGAGGTGAAAAAAGAAGATAGCAGCGAGGGGAATTCTCCATAATTTTGGAAGCTGAATTGCCTCTGTCGGGGAGTAGCTGATGCACCTGAAAACTATTTGCAAGACTTTACTGCCCAAGTAAAATTAATACTGAAATGCCTGGAATCTCTTCAAGAGGTTGTGATGTTCACTTAATATCCCTCTCCTGGCAGAAAAAAACATGAACTTGGTTATTCATGTGATTAGGCATCAGTTGTGTAAAATGATGTATGCAGGCTAATTCCTATTGACCCTTCAGAGAGAGAAATCACATATTGTTATTCAAGAAGCACATGTAATTTTATTTCTTTTTACAAGCCCAAATCAAATAGATTACTTCCCTGAGCTATGAACAACTTGAAATGCACATAGATCTTCTAGGTTAAAGAGCGAGAGGATAAGGAGTTGCATTTGAAAGAGCGAAGTCTGTAATTTGGTGCCACAAAGATTCTGTTAAATGGCTACAGAGGAAACCAGCAGATTCCAAAACTGTAAAATCTTTAAAGGAGAAATAAAAGATATCAGGGTTTCCCTGGTGGCTCAGTGGATAAGAATCTGCCTGACGATGCCGGAGACATGGGTTCCATCCCTGATCAGGGAAGATCCCACATGCTGTGGAGCAACTAAGCCTGTGGGCCAGCATTGAGCTTGTGCTCTAGAGCCCAGGAGCTGGAACTGCTGAAGCCCATGTGCCCTGGAGGCTCTGCTCCACAACAAGAGAAGCCACTGCCAGGAGAAGCCTGTGGACAGCAACTAGAGAGTAGCCCCTCTTCATCACAACTAGAGAAAAGTCTGCGCAGCAACAAAGACCAGCACAGTTAAGTTCAGTTGCTCAGTCGTGTCTGACTCTTTGCCACCCCATGGACTGCAGAACGCCAGGCTTCCCTGTCCCTCCCTGTCCATCAGCAACTCCTGGAGCTTGTTCAAACTCCCGTCCATCGTGTCAGCGATGCCATCCAACCATCTCATCCTCTGTCGTCCCCTTCTCCTCCCACCTTCCATCTCTCCCAGCATCAGGGTCTTTTCTAAGGAGTCAGTTCTTTGCATCAGGTGGCCAAAGTATTGGCGTTTCAGCTTCAGCATCAGTCCTTCCAATGAATATTCAGGACTGATTTCCTTCAGGATTGACTGGTTTGATCTCCTTGCAGTCAACGGACTCTTAAGAGTCTTCTCCAACACTACGGTTCAAGAGCGTCAACTCTTCGGCGCTCAGCTTTCTTTATAGTCCAGTTCTCACATCCATACATGACCACTGGAAAAACCATAGCTTTGACTAGACAGACCTTTGTTGGCAAAGAATGTCTCTGCTTTTTAATATGCTTAAATATGCTTAAAGACCGAGCACAGCCATAAATAAATAAATAATTTTTAAAAAGATAACATGGGGGTGTCATGGGGAAAAACATTTTATATTTACTTACTTAAGCCGTCTTCTTGAAGGTAGAAATATTGGCTTAGCTAAAATGTTCGTTTGGCTTTTTCTATAACATATTATTGAAAAACCTGAATGAATCTTTTGGTCAACTCAATGCTTCTCAAAACCATTACTGTGACTCCCCTGCCCAGGCCACCATTGTATTGCCTCTATTCTGGATTACTGAAATAGCTGCCTGTTAAATCTACCTGCTTCACCTCTGACCTTCACAGTTCACTTGCCTCTCAAAAATTATTTTTTAAAGATCATCTTTTAAAGCTTACAGTTCTCCACGAGCTTGTCACTGCACACAGGATAAAATTCAAGCTTCTTACCCCAGAGACTCCTCAGGCTTTCTCAACAGAGACAGTACGTGGGGGACGGGAAGAGCAGGACAAGTCTTCTTATGTGCGTCCATCCACAGGAGCGCAAGAAGTTTAGCATCCCTGGTCCTGCCCACAAAAGCCAACAGTGCTCTCTCCTCAACTCTGTATTTTGCATCCAAATCACCAGCTGCACATCCTCAAACACCATCTAGGCAGGGGAAGGAGGGTGGCATCACCCCCAGCTGAAAATCCCCACTAGGTTACATGATCTGGCGCCTGCCTGCCTACCTCCAGCCTCAGGATCTCTGCATGGGCTCTGTTCCACCCCCAGACTACCCATGTTTGGCTCCTTTTCCACATTCAAGTCTTATCTTAAATGCTACCTCCTCAGAAATATCATGCCTAGGTCACCTCTTCTAAGCAATACACACAGGCACAGTCACTCTCACTAAGTATACTTACCACGATACACAATTTTCTTCTTTGTTTACTTGTTTATTGTCTGTCTCCCCTCTCTAGAATGTAAGTTCCATGAGAACAGTCTGTTTTGTTTGCTGCTATACCCCTAGAGCCTGGGGATAAATTTTTATAAATATTTGTTGATTGAATAATAGATTCCATAAGGTTATTTTTCATTTAACCACATACATAATACATATTGGGAAGAAGCAGAAAAGCACTATCAAACTCATTTTTTAGATAAAGTACCAAGACACTAAAAATAACAGACCTCATGCTGAATTTTAGTGGTGGAGGGAGGAACAAAATCAGAAATGCCATTATCTCCTTTTAAGTCACAGTGGATTATTCAGGACGTGGTGATCTATTAGGTCACAACGAAACACATATAACATAGAGTTGTTGGTGTTGTTTAGTCACTTAGCCGTGTCTGACTCTTTTGTGACCCCTTGACTGTAGCCCACCAGCTCCTCTGTCCATGGGATTTCCCAGGGGAGAATACTAGCGTGAGTTGCCATTTCCTTCTCCAGGGGATCTTCCCAACCGAGGGATGGAACCTGTACCTCCTGCATTGGCAGGCAGATTCTTTATCACTGAGCCACTAAGGAAGACCCTACGACATACAGAGACAAACGTAATCAATAAATTCTCTTGTTTCCACCACTTTGAGGCTAAATGTCCATTGTGGCTACTACCATATGTATATTAACTGGATTTCGTTTTACTTTACAAGCTACTATACCTTTTCAAACCTAGCCTCAAAAATTTAGATTCACCCTTTGGAGAAGGTGATGAAAAAGGAAACGTTTTATTGTTTTCTGTGAAACAAGTCTGAACACCCATCTCTCATCTGATTCTAGTAGCTGACAAAACTGATCCACGAACAGGGCATCACATGGGGCATAGCAAACACGTGGCTATGGGTTCTCCCTCCACTCCTGCCTCACAGCACCAATCTTACTACCTCTGCTTGCTGAGCACTCGTTCCATCTGGGACTCTTAACCCAGGGCTCCTAGCAGCAACTAGCAGTGACCCAGAGTTGACACACGTGTTAAACATCTATTTGCCAGCCCTGGAATACGGGAAAGAGTAAATCTTTCCAGATCAATCTGAGTGTGAATACCACATTTGCTCTCTGTCACGTGTGAGATCTTGGTTACTCACTCTTTTTCTGTTGGTCTCATAATACCAAACTTGTAGGGTTGTTGGGGAAAATTACAAATAATGGCAGTAGAGTGTTTATCACCATGCTTGTTACAATTAGAATTTGCTAAATAGTAGCGTAGAACTGTGGTGAGGAGAAGGCTTTGTTTAACCCCCAAGAACAGAGAGGAGATACTATCTTGGAAGGCAGGAGGTGGTGCAGGTTACTGGAAACAGTAGATTGAGACTGAGTGTTGGACTAGATGCTACTGCTGCTAAGTCGCTTCAGTCGAGTCTGACTCTGTGTGACCCCATAGACAGCAACCCACCAGGCTCCCCCGTCCCTGGGATTCTCCAGGCAAGAACACTGGAGTGGGTTGCCATTTCCTTCTCCAATGCAAGAACGTGAAAACTGAAAGTGAAGTCGCTCAATCGTGTCTGACTCTTAGCGACCCCATGGACCACAGCCTACCAGGCTCCTCCATCCATAAGGTTTTCCAGGCAAGAGTACTAGAGTGGGGTGCCATTGCCTTCTCCATGACTAGATGAGTGGTCCCTAAACAAATGGTACATAGGCCCCAGCTCAGATCTACAGTCAGAAACTCGGGATGGATCCCGGCATTGTGTGTGTTAACAAGCCTTGCCGGTGCATGCTCGCTGTAGTTTGGGAAGCACTGCAATAGGGGGAGGGAAGGCAGAGGATGAATAGATGTGATCAAGTCAAACAAGAAGCATGTGTGCTCACCTGGTGGTTAATCAGAGAGGAAACTGGAAGTGCCTCCCCTCAAGGAAGATGTGGCCATGAGCATGCCCCACCCTAGCGGCCGCAGCCCCAGGCAGGATAGCACTTTGCTATAACCAAGGATGGACTTGGAGCTCACCAAGAGAGAATGGGTTTGTAGTACAAAGCAAAGGAATAGTTTCCCAAATGCAGCCCAGATGCAGGGGGACCACAGACTGGAAACTGAAAGGCCCCTTCTCTGAGCAGAGGAAGGTGGCCCTTGTTCCTGGTGGTTTCAAGTGCAGCTTTGACTGAAGGCAAGCAGCTGATCTAGACACTTTCTCAGGCTCCCCCAGCTTGGTAATTTCATGACAGAATTGCATCTGACAAGCTCAAGGTGCCTGGGGGCAGCGGGAAGGAGGCGGCATCAAAGATGTATCAAGAGATCCAACTCCATGGGGATTTCTCTGTTCCACCTGCTCAACCTAGACCATTGCATCCCCCATTCCAACTCTTTCTGCCAGTATACAGACACAGAAGTACCTCTAGTGGGGTCAAAGTTATAACATACTTTCAGAGAATGTAATCTATCCAAAGCCCTGTGTGATCCAGCAGATTTTAAAAACCTGTTTTCCAAAGTTAACCCCTGCAGCACGATCTAGGATGGCCTCAGCACTGACTTCTCTTTGGTTGCACCAAATCTGAAACCTTAGTTTTTATTAAAAGTTCAATTTACACATTCTTGGACACTACTCATACTTGCAGATTGGTCTAAAGGGTATAAACAAGGCCTATGGCCAGTGGCAACAATACACAGAAGAACTATACAAAAGAGATCTTCATGACCCAGATAACCACGATGGTGTGATCACTCATCTAGAGACAGACATCCTGAAATGTGAAGTCAAGTGGGCCTTAGGAAGCATCACTACAAACAAAGCTAGTGGAGGTGATGGAATTCCAATTGAGCTATTTCAAATCCTAAAAGATGATGCTGTGAAAGTGCTGCACTCAATATGCCAACAAATTTGGAAAACTCAGCAGTGGCCACAGGACTGGAAAAGGTCAGTTTTCATTCCAATCCCAAAGAAAGGCAATGTCAAAGAATGCTCATACTACCACACAATTGCACTCATCTCACACACTAGCAAAGCAATACTCAAAATTCCCCAAGCTAGGCTTCTAGTACGTGAATCATGAACTTCCAGATGTTCAAGCTGGATTTAGAAAAGGAAGAGGAACCAGAGATCAAATTGCCAACATCTGTTGGACCATTGAAAAAGCAAAAGAATTCCAGGAAAACATCTACTTTTGCTTTATTGACTATGCCAAAGCCTTTGTGTGAATAACAGTAAAATGTGGAAAATTCTGAAAGAGATGAGAATACCAGACCACCTGACCTGCCTCCTGAGAAATCTGTATGCAGGTCAAGAAGCAACAGTTAGAACTGGACATGGAACAGCAGACTGGTTACAAATCAGGAAAGGAGTATGTCAAGGCTGTATATTGTCACCCTGATTATTTAACTTCTATGCAGAGTACATCATGCAAAATGCTGAGCTGGGTGAAGCACAAGCTGGAATCGAGATTGCTGGGAAAAATATCAATAACCTCAGATATGCAAATAACATCACCTTTACGGCAGAAAGCAAAGAAAAATGAAAGAGCCTCTTGATGAAAGTGAAAGAGGAGAGTGAAAAAGCTGGCTTAAAACTCAACATTTAGAAAACTAAGATCATGGCATCTGGTCCCATCACTTCATGGCAAATAGATAGGGAAACAATGGAAACAGTGAGAGACTATTTTGGGGGGCTCTAAAATCACTGCAGATGGTGACTGCAGCTATGAAATGAAAAGACACTTGCTCCTTAGAAGAAAAGCTATGACCAACCTAGGCAGCATACTAAAAAGCAGAGACATTACTTTGCCAACAAATGTCCATCTAGTCAAAGCTATGGTTTTTCCAGTAGTCATGCATGGATGTGAGAGTTGGACTACAAAGAAAGGTGAGAGCCGAAGAACTTATGCTTTTGAATTGTGGTGTTGGAGAAGACTCTTGAGAATCCCTTGGACTGCAAGGAGATCCAACCAGTCCATCCTAAAGGAAATCAGTCCTGAATACTCATTGGAAGGACTGATGCTTAAGCTAAAACGCCAATACTTTGGCCACCTGATGCAAAGAACTGACTCATTTGAAAAGACCCTAATGCTGGGAGAGATTGAAGGTGGGAGGAGAAGGGGACAACAGAGGATGAGACGGTTGGATGACATCACCAACTCAATGGACATGAGTTTGAATAAGCTCCGGGAGTTGGTGATGGACAGGGAAGCCTGGCGTTCTGCAGTCCATGGGGTTGCAAAGAGTTGGACACTGAACTGAACTGATGGCCAATGTCTTATTATTAAAGGACAAGAACCTTATTAGAAAACATCAGGCATTCAGATCCAACATAATTATTGAGTATCTGCACTTCCAACTTTCCTGTTCTTCCCACAACCATGTGTATGAATATTACTGTCATTCCCATGAGGCAGACCAGGGACCTGAGGCTCAGATACATAAAGGAACTAGGTCAGTGTCTCACAGCTACTTTAAGTGGCCAAGGGTAGATCCTCAAAACCAGTATCCCGATAGAGGTGGTGTTAATCCACCACTAGAAGACTGGCTACAGGGGTGACCTACCCTTATGTGAGTTAAAAATGACAGCTCTCAATTCCCAGCCAATGCATGTGCTGTGGTTTGTGTTTCCAATGGAAGGTTTCTGCTGCTGCTGCTATTTATCACCACCTTTCTAAGCTGGTGGAAGGAATGTTTTCAGTTTAACATTGTGTCCTACACACAGCCCCATTGCAGGTATGGTAACCCTGATCTTAAAACAGACTGCAGTGAATGACTAAAACTCTGAGAGTGGCACTAACTAGGTTCTTAAACACAGCAGTGGGAATGTGTTAGGAGATTTTACTGAAAGTTAGTAATTGGTTATTACTGAACCACTCATAAGATGTGGCTTCTAATAACAACAACAACAAAAATCCATTAAAAATGCTGTTCAAACTTGCTTTTGGATAGACCACCTTTATTGAGATTCTAAGGTGGTTGCCATTGTTCTTCACACACCTGGACTATCTTTGTGGGCATGTGTGGTTAAGTCATTTCAGTCATGTTCAACTGTTTGCAACCCTATGGACTGCAGCCTGGCAGGCTCCTCTGTCCATGGGATTCTCCAGGCAAGAATAGTGAAGTGCACTGCCATGCCCTCCTCTAGGGGATCTTCCCGACCCAGGGATCAAACCCACGTCTCTTATGTCTCCTGCGTTGGCAGGCAGGTTCTTTACCACTAGCGCCACTTGGGAAGCCCATGGACTATCTTTATGCCATAGGGAAACAACCAAATATTCATACCTTTGAACACAAAATAGGTGGAAGTGAGTTTGACTTAGGAAAAACTTCTGAGCAATGAGCCTGGTTAATAATTAGGAATGGATTTTCTAGGGACTTGGGCATCCTTTCTTGAAGGAGGGTGGGGAGAAGGGGATGAAGTAACAGGGATTCTAAAGTTGTGCTACAGAGCTGGTTTCTGCTCTCAAAACTCATTTCCTCCTCTGCAAGGAACAATATAGTTTCCTAAGTCATAGAGAAAATAATGAAAAATAATATTTATGGAGACTCTACTTGATTCCAAGATTCCTCTAATTTATTTATGATCTGTGATTTTGTTTTTAATTATCTGAAGCCTTAGGATCACATAATTTATAAATTTTTGTTGATTGTATATCTCTTCTAACGTTTCTAACAAGTTGGCCAAAGCACCATTGCCAATCACATATGGTAATTCTGCAGTTATGTGTGGTTTGGAATAGCAGTTAAAAAGACAATCCTGAATTATAACTTGAGTTTGACTTAGTAAAGAATTCAAAAGCAAAGTTTGCCATTATAGCTTGTGATGCTCAATTTTAAAAGCATGTGACCTTGTGTGTGTACTAAGTCGATTCAGTCATGTCTGACTCTTGCGACCCTATGGACTGTAGCCTGCCAGGCTCCTCTGTCCATGAGATTCTCCAAGAAACATTACTGGAGTGTTGCCATTCCCTCCTCCAGGGGAAATTACCAACTAAGAGATTGAAGCCACATCTCTTATGCCTCCTGCATTGGCAGGTGGGTTCTTTACCTGCCACCTGCGAAGTCCATTGACCTTACAGATCACCTATGAAATATGAAAAGAATTAAATATTCTTTATATGCTATTATACATGAACTGCACTAAAATGCCTTTCATTGAATAAAAGGCAACATTTTAGATACAGGGGATTTTAATTAAATTGCTAATAGTTAAGACAAAAAAGATAGGGTGGACATTACCAGTTTATCTTCAGCCCTTGCCTTTAGCAGGCTAATGAATACAACGTGAATCACAGGTGAATTTTGCTGTTCTATGACACAGTGAAGGGATATCCTCCATATTTAAATATATTAATGTAATCAGTTATATAAATTTAAATGTAAAACCAGTTTCCTATAGGTTTTGAGATGGCATTCACCATCTCTATGAAGAGCTGAACACTACTCATCCAGACATGACTAAAGTCCAGTCATGTCTTTAGAAGGGGAGAACAGAGAGAGTACTTGCTGAACTCACATTAGTATCAAAATTCAAAAAGCTGATCATATTAATTTAACCATGAGTCAGTCTATATAAATCAGGACTATTCAAAATAAATATCCTACCAGCTATTCATGATTGGAACGCTGCTATATGAGGTCTATTTAAATGTGGTACACATAAAAAAGCTCATGAGACATTTCTGTTTTGTAATAAACAAGGCAATGCACAACTATTACTCATTAGTAGCTTTTCTGAGATAAGTTATTAAGTCTGCCCTTTCTGCCATCTTTTTAATGCCCGTGAAGATCATTTTTGTTCCACGAATGTACTTCTTGGGATTCTCCATATACCCCATCAGTATCTCCTCTCCCCAAGAGATGCCTTTGTTCCTGTTGGAATATGTGTAAGAAAATCCAGGGGCTTGACCTGTCTTTTGCCCAGAAAGACCATGGAGATTTGGCTCAATCTTGTGCCTGTCTGCCTTTTCCATGGTATGGCACTGGACACACTTCTGAATAAAAATCTTCTTGTCCTTTTCAACATTACCCATGTTTAGAACATAGATGCAAAAATCCTTAACAAAATTCTAGCAAACAGAATCCAACAACATATTAAAAAAATCATACATCATGATCAAGTGGGCTTTATCCCAGGAATGCAAGGATTCTTTAATATCCACAAATCAATCAATGTAATACACCACATTAACAAATTGAAAGATAAAAACCATATGATTATCTCAATAGATGCAGAAAAAGCCTTTGACAAAATTCAACATCCATTTATGATTAAAACTCTCCAGAAAGCAGGAATAGAAGGAACATACCTCAACATAATAAAAGCTATATATGACAAACCCACAGCAAGCATCACCCTCAATGGTGAAAAATTGAAAGCATTTCCCCTGAAATCAGGAACAAGACAAGGGTGCCCACTCTCACCACTACTATTCAACATAGTTTTGGAAGTTTTGGCCACAGCAATCAGGGCAGAAAAAGAAGTAAAAGGAATCCAGATAGGAAAAGAAGAAGTGAAACTCTCTCTGTTTGCAGATGACATGATCCTCTACATAGAAAACCCTAAAGACTCTACCAGAAAATTACTAGAGCTAATCAATGAATACAGTCAAGTTGCAGGATATAAAATTAACACACAGAAATCTCTTGCATTCCTATACACTAACAATGAGAAAACAGAAAGAGAAATTAAGGAAACAATACCATTCACCATTGCAACAAAAAGAATAAAATACTTAGGAGTATATCTACCTAAAGAAACAAAAGACCTATACATAGAAAACTATAAAACACTGATGAAAGAAATCAAAGAGGACACAAACAGATGGAGAAATATACCGTGTTCATGGATTGGAAGAATCAATATTGTCAAAATGGCTATACTACCCAAAGCAATCTATAGATTCAATGCAATCCCTATCAAACTACCAACAGTATTTTTCACAGAACTAGAACAAATAATTTCACAATTTGTATGGAAATACAAAAAACCTCGAATAGCCAAAGTAATCCTGAGAAAGAAGAATGGAACTGGAGGAATCAATCTGCCTGACTTCAGACTCTACTACAAAGCCACAGTCATCAAGACAGTATGGTACTGGCACAAAGACAGAAATATAGATCAATGGAACAGAATAGAAAGCCCAGAGATAAATCCACGAACCTATGGTCACCTTATCTTTGACAAAGGAGGCAAGGATATACAATGGAAAAAAGATAACCTCTTTAACAAGTGGTGCTGGGAAAACTGGTCAACCACCTGTAAAAGAATGAAACTAGAACACTTTCTAACCCCATATACAAAAATAAACTCAAAATGGATTAAAGATCTAAATGTAAGACCAGAAACTATAAAACTCCTAGAGGAGAACATAGGCAAAACACTCTCTGACATAAATCACAGCAGGATCCTCTATGACCCACATCCCAGAATTTTCGAAATAAAAGCAAAAATAAACAAATGGGACCTAATGAAACTTAAAAGCTTTTGCACAACAAAGGAAACTATAAGCAAGGTGAAAAGACAGCCCTCAGATTGGGAGAAAATAATAGCAAATGAAGCAACAGACAAAGGATTAATCTCAAAAATATACAAGCAACTCCTCCAGCTCAACTCCAGAAAAATAAATGACCCAATCAAAAAATGGGCCAAAGAACTAAACAGACATTTCTCCAAGGAAGACATACAGATGGCTAACAAACACATGAAAAGATGCTCAACATCACTCATTATCAGAGAAATGCAAATCAAAACCACAATGAGGTACCATTATACGCCAGTCAGGATGGCTGCTATCCAAAAGTCTACAAGCAATAAATGCTGGAGAGGGTGTGGAGAAAAGGGAACCCTCTTACACTGTTGGTGGGAATGCAAATTAGTACAGCCACTATGGAAAACAGTGTGGAGATTTCTTAAAAAGCTGGAGATAGAACTGCCATATGACCCAGCAATCCCACTTCTGGGCATACACACCAAGGAAACCAGATCTGAAAGAGACACGTGCACCCCAATGTTCATCGCAGCACTGTTTATAATAGCCAGGACATGGAAGCAACCCAGATGCCCATCAGCAGACGAATGGATGAGGAAGCTGTGGTACATATACACCATGGAATATTACTCAGCCATTAAAAAGAATCATTTGAATCAGTTCTAATGAGATGGACGAAACTGGAGCCCATTATACAGAGCGAAGTAAGCCAGAAAGATAAAGACCATTACAGTATACTAACACATATATATGGACTTTAGAAAGATGGTAACGATAACCCTATATGCAAAACAGAAAAAGAGACTCAGATGTATAGAACAGACTTGTGGACTCTGGGAGAAGGCGAGGGTGGGATGTTTCAAGAGAACAGCATTGAAACATGTATATTATCTAGGGTGAAACAGATCACCAGCCCAGGTTGGGTGCATGAGACAAGTGCTTGGGCCTGGTGCACTGGGAAGACCCAGAGGGATCGGGTGGAGAGGGAGGTGGGAGGGGGGACCGGGATGGGGAATACATGTAAATCCATGGCTAATTCATTTCAATGTATGACAAAAACTACTGTAATGATGTAAAGTAATTAGCCTCCAACTAATAAAAACAAATGGAAAAAAAAAAACAAAAAACATTACCCATGTTTAGATTGTTCTCTTTTCACAATGTCCTGCTCTCCAAGTCCAAGGACATGCAGGTCTGAGCCTATGTCCTGGTAGGTTCCTCTAATTCTGATGATGTTGTTAATTATTTACTCTCTTTACAAATAAGGAAACCAAGCTTCAGACTGGCTATGTAACTTGCTTAAGGTTATGGAATAAATGAAGGGACTGGAAAATTTAACTCAGATCTGTTCAGTTCCAGCTCCAATAGATCTTTCCATTTCACTGGAAAGTCCCTCACAGAAATGCCTAGTTTAATGGTGAGGAAACCGAGGCACAGATAAAATAAATCACTTAAGAGATGTCCTCTAGCTGATGTGTGATTGAGGGTCAATATGTGAGATGTTCAGGAAGCCACATCTTTTTTCCTTTTAACACTTTGATTTAGCTTATAAAAGATCACAGTCTGTTACTTTTAGAGATTTTCCAGCTTTGGGGATTAGACTTTGTTTTTCTTGGCAATGTTCATATTTGAAAGCAGTATATTCGACACTGCTTTCTGGATTTAACTTGAAACAAATGAAGTAAAATTATACTCACACTCCCTGCTCTCTTCCAAATTATGAACTCAAAATTTAACTTTCTGCTCAGGACAGCAGCGTTTCAGCAAGCTATAATTCTCACTTTGCCCAGCCATCACAAGTGAGAAAAGAGGAACTCTTGCACTAACAAATCCCTGTTGATAAAACAAACCTTTTTTTCATGAACATTCTGTCTTTAGAAAACAACTAGATAGAGCACTTGTTAGTTAATAATAAAACAAATTCTTCAGTGACTACTCAGATGAATGAATATTTTTTAGAGGCATGGGGTATGTAAGGAATTTTAATCTAGCCTCTGGGTTCACTCCCCCACACAACAACTGTAGAGAAAGCACTGGCCTCTGAATGATGAATGGCCCCAGACTCAACCAGGAGGGAAGACAAGCCCAATCCTATCATTTGGCATCACTCTTTTTAAATTCCTGGGTGGACTTCTATTTTGGCTGTAGCTGACGAATGGGCTCAGTTGAAGGGCTTTGCATACATTGTAAAATGACTATCAAGTGTTTCTCCTTTTATGCCATCCTGTCTCTTTTCACCCTATCCATAAAATCCCAACCCCAACCCCCAAATACATCTCAGCCTCTCACAGACACACTTCTGCTAGCACATCTCTAGCTGTTAAAAAGTTCTATTCATTAATTTCAAATTAATATCTTAGGGGGCTCCAGGCCATGGGAGAAAAGAAATCAGGAAACTGAATTAGTAAATGACAGAGCAGTAAGCAGCTTAAATGAGACTTCTTGCAGCTCTTTGCCTGTGGATGACACAGAATTTCTAAGCTTAGAAAAGCTCTTTTCTCTGCAGGTGGTACTGTGGGGATACCGGAGATGCGGTTCCACGACCATAGATCACAGTCTTACCCATTTGTTTTAGTCTTTACTGCAATACTCCACACACATCCCCACCCCCGCCCGCCTTCTGTGCAGTCAAATCCTACTTGCTAATCAGCCAGGCTGAACGAAGGGTTAAGGCTGCAGCCTTCCATGCCAGCAGACGCTGCAAACATTTCACGTTCACTTTCTACAGTCAACCCTGTAGCTCCATCTCCTGTAAAGCCTTCAGCATTTGCAGAAGTATTATTTCCTCTCACCTCTGTCTGGCTTAGACTTGCAGCTGACTAGGTTCTAGAGCTTAGAAGTCCAAACTCACCCCTGCAGGGTCTTACTAGAGTCTGTCTCTCCTCCCCTGTTTGGCCCCGGAAAGCCTCAGGGCCTCCTGTAACCTTGATGCTGCCTCCCCACTGGAAGTTGAAAGCATCCCTCCTTGGCTGCATTGCTGCACATTTCCCTAGTAAGCTTGTGGTTTTGTTTTTTTTTTTTTTCCCTTCAGCTCAAACTTCTTCAAACAACACCATCTCTATTGACCCTGAATTTCTCTAGCCCTCTGTAAGGGCATTTCCAACTGGCTAGGCCAGAAGAGAGACTGTAGAGGGCAAATTGGGGAAAGAAGGTTTGGAAACTCACCTGCACAGCTGCGAGGAGAGGAGCAGACACAGGATGGGGCTGCCTGCAAACTTCCCAGGGACCATCTGCAGCCAAATCTCTTGGCCTTAAAGCGACAGGGCGCTTTTCACCATATAAGGAAGACACTTTCACTTGTCTGCTTTGGGACCTGTTTGGGCAAAGCAGCTCCTTCCCTGGACATTGCAGAGGCTTAAACCGACTGGGAAAATCTGGAGCCTGTCAGTTCAAGAGGATCTGTACATAGTAGGCAGCTTGAAAACTGCTGGATAAGGTACACGCATGGTATCTGGCAGGCCATTTTAAAGACTGGAAGACCCCGTGACTGGGAAGTCTGCCTCAGTGGCAGGAAAGGGCTCTGCTCCTATTTCAGGTTTGGCTTCCTGGAAACAAACCAATGATCTTGCTCATCTCAAAAAGAAGAGGCAGTTGGTCCTGCTTCCTTCAACATTCAGAAGAGTACAGCAAAGTAGTGGGGCTTGTGGTCGGAGATTTTGCTTGTTTAAGATGCTTTAGCAGTGCTTCCCTCAAAACAGGGAAATGGAGATGATTTTGCTATTGCAGCTTAGCTGGCAGAAGCCCTTCCTAAACAGACACACACACAGAGATCTTGACCAAGGACACCTCCATTCCTGAGCACCCCTTTCAGGCCCCCGTGGCTGAAGCCCACCGCTGAAGTCTGAGGAGCGCTTTAATCTTACCCAGCAGGGATAAGAATGTGTCTTCGGAAAAGCAAACATTTTCTGTTTGGTACGGAAAATGTTTGAGGTGTAGTAGAAGAAATTGTAAAATGTTAGATTCCTAGGAAAAAAGGGGAGCTTAATTTAGTTATCACTTGGATGGTCACATACTTTTCTCTTTTTCCTTCTTTTTTGCTTAATATATTTAATGAATTAACTATTAATTTTTAATTGAAGTATAGTTGATTTACAATATTATGTTGGTTTGAGGTGTAAAACATATAAGATACATGTATATGCATGTATGTGTGTGTGTGTTAGTCACTCAGTCATGTCTGACTCTTTGTGACCCCGTAGACTGCAGCCTGCCAGGCTCCTCTCTGTCCACGGAATTCTCCAGGCAAGAATACTGGAGTGGGTTGCCATGCCCCTTTCCAGGGATTGAACCTGGGTCTCTTGCATTGCAAGCAGCAGATTCTTTACTGTCTGGGTCACCTGGGAAGCTCATATATGTGTGTGTGTATATATATGCTTTTTCCTTATAGGTTTTTACAAAATACTGACTTTAGTTCGCTGTGCTATACAGTAGGTCCTTGTTGGTTTTATATATATTAGTGAGTATATGTTAATCTCATCCTCCTGATTTATCTCCCCGCTCCCCTTTGGTAATCGTAAATTTGTTTTCTATGTCTGGGAGTCTGCTTCCGTTTTGTGTATAAGTGCACTTGTATCTTACACACCCCACCTCCCCAATACACACACTTTTTCTTCACTGAAACTGAATATTGTTTCTTTATTGCCAGCTGACTACACCTAATACTTTGTATCATAGATTTTGGATTAAAATATACATATATATATATATATATAAAATTTGGCCCTTGATTCTATAGTCTCATACTACCTTCATATTTCACTTTCTTACATAGATTTTGAGTCTTTAAGGACACAGGTCACTTCATATCGTTTCATACTCTGCTTAATACCTAGCATGGAACAAGCATAGAGCAGGCAGGGAAATACTTGTTGGATTAAATCAGTTGAATAGGACCCAGGGTTTTGTATAATGTCTACCTAGTTTTATGAATAAAATGTGTTTTTACTAAAACGATTGTTGTTAAATAAAGCCATGATTCCTTTTCTTGATCATCCCTTTTATATCAACTAGTGTTTGTTTTCCATGCCATCACATCTTCTTCAAGGGGAAAGGTTAAAGGAATTGCTTTGAAAGTAATCATTGTGATAAACTCTTTGACCTAGCAGTCTATTCCTAGAAATTTAATCTAAGGAAATAATTAAACAGAAGCAAAACATCTGATAAGTAGAGATGTTCATTACATTGCTGTCTGCAGTAGCAAAAGCGAGAGATGACCTGAAGGCTCCAAAGTCATTTACCTTGATACACCAATAATAATAGTTCAATTTATTGATGGCTTACCATGTACCAGGCACTGTTCTAAGCACTTTAAGAAAATTAATTCATTTAATCATGACAAACCCATGTGGTTGGAGTTGTCATCAACCCCATTTTACAGACCAGAAAACTAAGGCACAGAGGTTAATAAACTGACATTTGAATTGAGGTGTTTTGGCATTAGCATTTAGAGTAGCATCATCCTAAACTCAAGGAGGGCATGGTAATCCAATCCAGTGTTCTTGCCTGGAGAATCCCATGGACAGAGGAGCCTGCCAGGCTACAGTCCATGGGATCACAAAGAGTCAGACATGACTGAAATGACAGAGAACACACGCACTCATCCTATGCTCTCATCAGGACTCATTGAGCATAATAGGCATTGAGGATAGACACAGTAATAAAATTAATCAAATGGCCTTCACATAGTCATTAAAAATAATAATTATGAAAGCTCTATACAAACTTGGAAACATGCTTATGATATAAAGTTAACTGAAGCAGAAGATAAAATACCTATGATTATAACTAGTGTTAACTCTCTATAAGAAATGGAAGGCCTTATGCAAAACAGAAAACAGTTACATAATAGTTTTGGACTATGATATGATTTCTCTAAAATTGTCTTAAATGTTGTTTATGGCTTTCATTTTAAAATTGATAAGAATTAATACTTGCTACAAATACATTGACCTTGGCATTCTTTTGGCTCTAAGCCTATCCAAATGATGCTATCAGCCTTGATTAGTGAGTGTCAAGAGGTTCTTTTGGTGGTATTGTTACCCCAGGGGAGCTCTCTGCCAGCCGAGTGATTCACCACACTTGGGGAAGGGACCTGAATGTCGCATCCCCACACTACTGTTCCATCACCCTTGAATTGACTGTACATCAAAATATTTTTCAGTGTCCATTTTCACCTAATACCTTATGAGTTGTGGACCTGACCTGGTGGCTCAATAGTAAAGAATCTGCCTGCCAATGCAGGAGACGTGGGTTTGATCCCTGGTTGGGGAGATCCTCTGGAGAAGGAAATGGCAACCCGCTCCAGTATTCTTGCCTGGAGAATCCCATGGACAAAGGAACCTGGCGGGCCACAGTTCACGGGGTCTCAAAAGAGTTGGACACGGCCTAGTAACTAAACGACAATGAGGATAAAGCTTTATGTGATAGTGTTATTCAGGAAAGAAGTCTAACCTACATTTTTCCTTATGTAGGAAGGCTTCCAGTGAGGGATTCTAAATCATAATATTTATCAGTAAACAAACAGATATGTCTCAGAAGATGGGCTTATTCTAGGATTAAAGAGGGCAACTATGGGTATAAATTAACTAGCAATTAAGACATTATTTGTATTGCTTGAAGCTGTTGAGGGTTGTATGAAATGAATATATTTATACCTTATAAGGTACTGCAAAATCAAACAAGTTAAGGTCTAAAAAACAAACTGAAAACTTGCTTCAGGAGGCATTAATATTTTTATAGTTTTGACCCATTAATCATACTTTCTTTTCTAAAATTGAAAGTGAAACTCTCTCGTGTCTGACTTGTTGTGACCCAATGGACTATATAGTCTATGAAATTCTTCAGGCCAGAGTACTGGAGTGGGTAACCTTTCCCTTCTTCAAGGGATCTTCCCTAGAACATCCTAGGGATCGAAGGTCTCCTTCATTGCAGGCAGATTCTTTCCCAGCTGAGTCACAAGGGAAGCCCAAGAATACTGGAGTGGGTAGCCTATCCCTTCTCCAGGGATCTTCCCGACCCAGGAATCGAACCAAGGGTCTCCTGCTCTGCAGGCAGATTCTTTACCAACTAAGCTATCAGGCAAGCCCTTTCTAAAATTACGTCAGAGATATTCTCTCATGGGAGAAGGGAAAAGAAAGAGGGAGGAGGGACTTCCCTGGTGGTCTAGTGGCTAAGACTCCCAAAGCAGGTGGCCCGGGTTTGATCCCTGGCTATGGTACTAGATCGCATATGCCGCAACTAAGACCCAAAACAGCCAAATAAATAAATATTAAAAAAAAAAAAAAAAAGGAAAGGGACAGGAGACCATGTGATTCCAAAATTCCAAATGAATGTGTAAATAAAGATTTAATAAACTTAATAACATGTCTGCTGCTGCTGCTAAGTCACTTCAGTCGTGTCCGACTCTGTGCGACCCCATAGATGGCAGCCCACCAGGCTCCCCGGTCCCTGGGATTCTCCAGGCAAGAACACTGGAGTGGGTTGACATTTCCTTCTCCAATGCATGAAAGTGAAAAGTGAAAGTGAAGTCGCTCAGTCCGACTCTTAGCGACCCCATGAACTGCAGCCTACCAGGCTCCTCCATCCATGGGATTTTCATGTCTAAAGGAAAGTAAAGGTTTCTTTCTAATAAAATGTTAATAATGTAAACTAAAATTTCATAAAGCTGTAGATTGAGCAAATTTATTTAATATTCTTTTCAGCTAAATACATATTACATAATATTAATAGTAAGTTACCCTTTTTGGAAAAGAAAAAGCAAGTATAACAAAACCCAAACAAACAAAATAAACTAAACAACAGGTTGAGTAGTAGGTATTAATCCATCTTTGCACATGATGGTTAGAAGCATCAGTAAAGAATATAATTTTTCATGCATTATCTTTATGTTCAAGCTTAAGGTTAAGCTTATTCTTAGGAATGTCAAAGTTACATGTTTTTTTAAAATTTACATTTATTTTACAGTTTTATATTTGTTTTTCTAAAAATATATGTAGATGCTGATTGTAAAAAGTGAAAAAGGAAAGTTCCCACTAAGTCCCTTATGGTTTGTTTGAGCTCTTTTTTTTCTGAACATATAAATGAATATTATTGATATTCGGGGTGTACATTTCAGCCCCTTGTGAGTCCACGCTCCTTCTGAAGGTGGAAATTTACTCATTCTTTGATAAAATTTGATGTAAGTCTACAGCATCCTGGGCTTAATGATGAACCCTGGGGATGCAGCTATGACAGAATGGGCAAAGTCTCAACAGTCATGAAGCTTATAGTCTCAGGGGGAGAGAGACCAATAGAGAAATATAGGAGAAAATGTCAGGCAGTGATAAACTCCTTGATGAAAATACGATATGTGAAGGAGATAATGGTGTTGCTTAGAAAAAGATTTTCTGAATTCTTGACTTTGAAGCTGATATCTTTCTTCTTAGTTCCTGTAGCACTCCACCTTGCAAATGGTTGGTACTCAATCAATATTATAGAATCATTTATTTATTTTAGAAATGTGACAAAAATTTCTATTTTATAACTTTGGTTCAGAGAGTAGAATTTATTTTTTAATCTCCAAATCAGATGGCATTCTCAATGGCTTTTTAAGATTTTTTTTTTTAATGTGGACCATTTTTAGTCTTTATTAAACTTGCTACAGTATTGTTTCTTTTTTTTTTAAATGTAACATTTGTTTAATTTTAAAAAGAAGGCATTGTCAACTCCCAGCAGATTGTTCTAAAGGAATTTCATCAGCTTCTTCTAGTCATGCTACAATTTAAAGCAATGATTCTCAAAGTGCAGCCAGGGTCAACAAGAACAGCATCTCTTGGAAAAGCCTTTGAAATGCAAATTCTTGGGTCTGACCTCAGCCTACCAAAGATATTGTGGGACTTGCCTGGCTGTTTCCCCAGTGGTTAAGACTTCACCTTCCAATGCAGAAGGTGCAGGATCGATCCCTGGTCGGGGAGTTAAGATCTCAATGGCCTTTTAATGTAAGCTTCCTCTTCTATGTTTCTGGTATATTGCCAGCTGTCATTTATACTAGTTACAAAAGAGTAAATGCAAAAAAAAAAAGTCAAATTCTGGCCAAGAAACATCTGCTAAATAGTTGGCATTATTCTTAGATGGCCTTCTCTTCAAGCTATTTTGGAAACTCCCTAGTTGTACTTCTGTAAAGGGTTGCACCTGGGGAATGGCACGGAGGCTTTTATGAGGAATGCTATTACAGGCTTCTCGCCAGGACTGAGCGAGGAGAGGCTATAGCAAGCTCTATTTTATGGGACAGTGAGGTTAGCCATTTACTGTTCCCATAAGCTATTTCACTTGCAATAAAGGTCAATGGGCCTTTTTAGGAAGGAGAGCTAGGCCCTGTCTAAAACGGCAGTCAAAAAGACAGGCTACTTTAGATTCTTCTGGAAAGTGGCAGGATGTTTATTTAGCTGGGAGAGTGGTTCAATATGATCAGCTGATGAGTAAGGCAATAAGAATTCACCGATTTCAGGGGGGAAGATTGAAATCCTAAGGTAGCTTGACCACAAAGCTAAGCAGGGCGTGGCTCACTGTGGGTCTGGTTGCTACCTTGACACATGAACTCTGCCGAGAAATACATTTCTTACTTGGCACTCAATCCTTAGACTTTCTGGGAAGCTTATGTCATAAACTACCATGGTTTGCAACCCTTGGCATCTGCAAGTCCAGTACGGCAGAAGCAGTTCCATTAACAGTGTATTTTTCTTTTTTCTTGATGATTTTAAAGAAAAAAATCAAATTGGGTGGGTGTTTCTTTAAAGATAGGATAGGATACTGGGCTGCAAAGCTTTTGTTCACTATCTCCTAAAGAAATTTTGAAAAACTATGCACCCTGCTTCAGTTTTATGTTGTAATGTAAAACATTTTATCAAAACCTTGAATAGTAGCAAAGGGTATAATTTATGGTCTGTGTCAATACTGGCTTTTTCAAAGTGATATGTGTGTGTGTGTGTGTGTGTGTGAGTGTGTGTGTGTGTGTGTGTACGCGTGCGCTCAGTCCTGTTTGACTCTTTGCAATGCCATGGACTCTAGCCTGCCAGGCTCCTCTGTCTATGGGATTCTCCAGACAAGAATACCGGAGTGGATTGCCATTTTCTCCTCCAGAGCATTTTTCCAACCCTGGGATTGAACCCTCATCTTCTGTGTCTCCTGCGGAGACACTGCGGGCAGGTTCTTTACCACTGAGCTGTCCAGGAAGCCCTTTAAAATGATATTTACTTAACTTGTTGTAATAAATCCAAGAGAATGTAAATACTATATCAACTGGATATCCACTACCATCCACTAAGTAATCGTTGCAATTTTACATCTTTTTGTTTTCTCCTTCTATTTTTATTTCTATTCATTTCCATAATTTTATCCTAATAAAATGTATTTTTGTGATTTAAAGTATTTATTTAACTATTTCATGCACATAACAGTGTGTGTGTGCTAAGTCTTGTGCAATTCTTTGTAAGCCCATGGATTCTAGACTGCCTGGCTTCTCTCTCCATGGGATTTTTCAGGCAAGAATACTGGAATGGGTTGCCATTTCCTACTCTAGGGGAACTTCCTGACCCAGGGATTGAACCCACGTCTCTTGTGTCTCCTGCACTGGCAGGTGTATTCTTTATCAACTGTATCACCATACTTCTGTATAAAAATAAAGTAAAATTAAAGCTTTTTAAAAAATCTGTAGTCACAAGGGCTGTTAAAACAAACCATCTGGATTGAGTTATCATTACAGTCATTACTGAAAAGACCTGTAGCAGAGACTGTGTTCACCACATCCTTTTCTGGTTTTGGAGGTACAGGAAGTTTATATTTCTTAGTTTCCCATTGGGAGTGTGAACAGAAATGATGTATTGCTTCCTGTTTTAGTTAACAGTGAGTTGAGCTCTATTTCTTTCTCTCTCTTTCCCTTTCTCGTCTCCTTCAGTTTCCCTGTTAGAATCCTAAAACTCTGAGATGGCAAAGATGAGAGATGGAAGCATAATGATCTAGGCTCCCCTTGGAGGAGAATCCCCAAAGAGCCTCCTTGTCTGAACTGGATTGTGATATAAAAATTAGCAATACACTTTTGGTGTGTTAAGCCATTGAAGTTTTAGGTATATTGGTTACTAAGGTAACTTATACTATCCTGATTAACATATGCCATAACTGATCAAAACAAGATGGATATATTACAACTTTTGATAGTTCATTGTTAAGAAAAATAATTTTTAATTTTTGAAAATGCATCTCAATAAAAACACCAAGAAATATTGTTCATGTAGATGGAGTAGAGCTAGTTATAGCATGTCTCCCAATTGAATTATATGCATGTCTTAGTGCAAATCACCATAATGAGATTTTATAAAATGAGAGAAACACTACAGGAGAATTGAAATAGGAAAGAAAGGATTTCTTAGGCAGTCAATTTAAGGAACAAGTTATATAAAATGTAAACATCTAGAACTTAACTCCCTTAAAAATCTCTATGTCTGTATACCCCTTCGAAAGTCTCCATGAGTGTCCAGCGACACTTGTATTTCACATTTAAGACCCATCTAGGAAGGAGGAAAAAGAAGGGTGGAGTGTCTCCTGACCTGATCCTCTTTTGGCTGCTGACCTTCACCCAAATCCTTGCTCTATCTTTTCTACCCTTCCTTCTGACTCCCACTAGCTCACAGTGAAAAGTATCCTGATGAAGATTAAAGCCTGTAACATATAGAGAGTTATTTTAAATAAAAAAGAAAATTATGATTACTTCAGAAAATAATGGGCAAACGATCACAAATGTCAATTCACTAAAGAAGAAATACAAAACCCTAACACCCACAAAAAACATTAAAGCCCACTTTGAATTCATAAATATGTAACATAAAACAATGAGATACCATTTTGGAAATACAATTGGAAAAACTAACCTTTAGTGATGTTTGGGAAGAGAATAACTTCTAGAGAGTAATTTGGCAATACATGTCAAAACTTTTTAAAAAATACATAAAGTTGAGTGAGCATCCCATTTCTGAACATTATTCTAAGAAATAATCATGAATAGGTTAAAAGAAAAAAGATTCAGCCTTGAGCTTTACCACAGATTTTTTAGCCAAGGTTCTTTTAGTCACAAGTATTAGGTTGCAAGGCATCTTTCATTGGACATGCCTATTCTCTTCTACATTTTCTGGTTCTCTTAGTTAAAATTCTTGATTGATTTAGACTGATTACTAGGTGAGTGCCAATTGATTGGCTGACTTCATCCAATCAACCATCATTTGTCTGGGGAAAGAAGTGCCATAGGATACACAGAGTTACTTCCAGGGGCTATTTGTGGAGTGAGGGCTAGGGGCTCCATGCACCATAAGAGACAGGGAGTGAAATCAGCACAACCTATCTAGAATGGTGAAGAAGAGGAATCACTTAAAAGCCCAGCCCAGGATATGAAGTGAACTGTGACACCATGAAGTGAGGTGATCATCCAAACTGTTCTTACAGAAGACTATTCCAGAAGACATAGAACTATATTTATGATATATTTCTATTTCTAGAGGAAAGAACATGTTGCAAAGAGAATAAACAGGCTCATCTTATTTTTTTAAATGTTTACATTTATAAAGAAAGAAAGTACCATTGGCTGAATTCATGTTAAGGGGACTGAATGTCTGTGTCACCTACCCTGCCCTCCCCCTCCTTCTAATATTGAAACCCTAACTCCCGATGTGATGGTATTTGGAAGTGGGATCTTTGGCAGGCAACTGGGTTTAGATGAGGTCAAGAGGGTGGAGCCCCCAGATGGAATTAGTTCTCTTAGAAGAAGAGGAAGAAACTAGAGTCTTCTCTTCCTCCATCATGTGAGGATACAACAAGAAGGGACTTATTTGCAAACCAGAAAGAAGGCTCTCACCAGACACTATGGAACCTGGGTCTTGGACTCCCCAGCCTCTAGAACTGGGAGAAATATCAACAAATATTTGTTGTTTAAGTCAGTCTATGGTGTTTTGTTAGAGTGGCCTGAAATAACTAAGAGATAAAAGATATGTATCAAAACTACAGTGGTAGAAATATTTGGATGGTGGGATTACTGATTATTTCTTTTTTAAAAGAGAGTTCATCTTTATTTTAAAAAATTTTTGGCCACACCCTGAGGCATGTGGGATCTTAGTTGCCCGACCAGGGATTGAACCTGTGCCCCCTGCATTGGAAGCACAGAGTCTTAACCACTGGACTGCCAGAGATGTCCCAGTGATTATTTCTTATCTTTATGAAACTGGTTTTTCTAAATTAGTTAGTTAACATTTAAAAGTATTTTAATAGAAAGACATTAAGTTTTAGAGGTAATTCTCCAATCTACTAAGAGAATTGAAAAGGAACAAATTAGAATCTAAATTCTGGATGAGCTAAGGCCAAGGATTCAGATGAGAAGCTGCAGAACATATACCTGATTGCTGGCTCACTGTACAGACACAGGCTTTGTTCATGAGCAACAGCAGATCCTAATGGCTGGAACTGTGAGAGGAAGAGATGCTACTGAAAGGACCACCCCTACTGCTCTTTCTGGTCCCCACTTTCTCCAGGAGCATGGATGTGAGCTCTAAGACCCTTCAGTTATACTGTGTGATTTTACATATGAAGACATGTAAAAGGGAAAAGAGAACCAGACCCAGAAATAGAAGCCCCAGATCTAGTCTGATTGCTCACTAGTTGGGTCATCTTAATGAAGCTGCTAAACCTCCTTGAGCCTCCTTGGAGACAATAATAGGAAATCCACTTTCCTTATATACTTCTTGTGACAACTGAATGAGATAATATGTGAAAGTGCTTGAAAAAAATGATATGGTACAAATGTCCACATGCACATATACACAAAATGTGTTTATTACAAATGTCTATGTGTATATACTACACAGTTGTGGATATAATAATCAGAAGCTTAGTTCCCTGACTTGACCTTGACTAAGTGTAAATAAAATAACAGATCACTGTGGACTTGATGAGATGCCTTGAGAAGGAAATGTTCTGTTGATCCAAATGTTTTGAGAACTGTTGCTTATTACTCTTTTCCATAAGACAGGAAAGAGAAAGTTAGAGAATATTTACTTTCTGGTGACTAGAAGAGCACAATAAACAGGGACTATTGTTGAAAGACAACCTAGGAGAACAAAGGTCTTATTTAAATTTAAGTATTTGCCTACAGTGTTTTAGAAAATAATAAATGATAGTTCCTCTCTTTTCATGTTTACTGAGAAGACACACCAAGGTTTTCAAAGATTAGCAGTGAAAGTGAAAGTCGTTCAGTCACGTCCGACTTTTTGTGACCCCATGGACTGTATAGTCCATGGAATTCTTCAGGCCAGAATATTGGAGTGGGTAGCCTTTCCCTTCTCCAGGGGATCTTCTCAACCCAGGGATTGAACCATGTCTCACACACTGCAGATGGATTCTCTACCAACTAAGCCACAAGGGAAACCCCAAAATACTGGAGTGGGTAGCCTATCCTTTCTCCAGAGGGTCTTCCTGCCCAGGAATCTAACCGGGGTCTTCTGCTTCGCAGGTGTATTCTTTACCAACTGAGCTATCAGGGAAAAATATTAACAATAAATACAATTTCCTATACTGTACATGTTTTACAAGCTTTGTGGCAATCTCAGACTTTGTGGTTAATGGTCAAATATAATATGGTCAAATTAAATGGTCAAATATAAAATGGTCAAATATAAATGTGACCATTAACCACAAAGTCTGAGATTGCCACAAAGCTTGTAAAACATGTATGGTATAGGAAATTACATTTGTTCACTTGGCTATAAAGTATGTTATAGGAAATTATATTTGTTCCCAGACTGAATATGAGCTCTTTGCTGTGGATAGTAAGCCCATTCCTCAGTCAGCAGACTTACCAGCCCAATTAAACCCCAGATATATGTTGGATAGATTCTCACATGAGTCCAAACACTTCAAATGCTTGATTCTAGCTTTCTCTTGGTAGATCATCTGGAACAAAGGTGCTTCTGGAAGAGCCAACTTTGAATACGATGAAGTCTGATTTATTTCACAATGTTATCTGAAATTACATCTGGGGAGTGACAGTGGGAAGTGAGAGGAGAAAAACAAACTTCTAGTGTATGAACCTGTGTGTTGAAATATTGTTTGTTTAAGCGTTTACTACATTTGTAACAGTAAGCTCATTTTAACTGCTTTGAATACAGCACAGCAACTATACAAATTGTTATTCATACAAGGACTGACGGGGAGGAAGTGAAGTGTTAGTCGCTCAGTCGTGTCTGACTCTTTGCGACCCCATGGACTGTAGTCCGCCAGGACTTCCTCTGTCCATGGGATTCTCCAGTCAAGAATACTGGAGTGGGTTGCCATTTCCTTCTCCAGGGGATCTTCCTGACCCAGGGATCGAACCCCAGTCTCCTGCATTACAAGGAGATTCTTTACTGTCTGAACCCCCAGGGAAGCCCCTATGGTGGCGGGGGAGGGCTTAATGGTCTCTTCTTCCGTGTACTGAAGTGGACCAAAAACTGCCATCCAGTTTCTTGTCATGAAGCTGAATCTGTTCGTAGATGTATTTTATCAACTCCCACATCATCAGCCTGCCTGTTGATATTCATTAAAAACGATTTAATTACCAGCATCGAAAAGCTCAGGTGATTTTTGCATCAAAATAAGATGTGAGGGATAAAATAGTTACTCTGCATGCATTCCACACACCCCTCTTCCCTGACCCTCTCACCCCCCACCCCAGAGGCCAGGCAGCTAAAAATGACATTTCTAAGTTGGAAGGGACTGAGTTTTACCTTAGACCAATCAGATGCACACGGAGGAGATGGAAAAGGCAGAGGCCAGTTGCCCCTGATGGCAGGCTCGATCAAGGATGCTTCGGGCTTTTCTGTAACAGCACCTGTGTCAGCAGCTTTGCGGGGACCTAACAGGTGAGGTATGGCTCTGGAGCTGGCAGTGACAGCATTCACAGCCACCTAATCTCCAGGCTGTTCCTAGAGCTAGCAGTTCAGGGAAAACATCCAGAATTCGCATCTTCCCAGCTGAGCCAGAGTTGGCAGCCTCCTCGGGGGCGGGTTCTTCATTGTTCTTCTGGCGGTCAGCCCTGGAGGCCCAGCTTGAACACTCTCTAAGCACCTAATTCCCTGTTTGAAGCCCTTTGCCCTTTGTGCTTAAAATAGCTGGAGTGGTTTCTGTTTCGTGGAACAGAACTCTGACAAATACACAGGAATACGAGGAGCTCTGACCACGTCTGGCCCTGATTCTGGTTATGGTAACAAAAGGCTGGCAATGAGCAGTGGCCTGTAGGTTGCATAGATCCCACCATGCCTTAGAGAACCTCCCGATGGGAGGCCATTTAGAAAATGCCATTTTTACTGTATTTGTAGCACGTGTGTGTATAACAGATGTCTCATTTTTCTTAGTTATTGTAACTTCCTGGACCCTGTCAGGATTTTCGTTTGCCACCTCACTAATCTTTACCTAAAGCTTGTTGGAAAATTACGTTTTATTTCTTAAAGAGCGTAATTCTTTCATTTCAAATATACTCCAAAATGCCCCCAAATCAGAACCAGAATGCTGTACATCTAAACAGCGTCATTTAGGTCCCTGAGAGAATTGCTTTTATTGAACTGTGAAACTGGTTGTATTGTTAACCCTAAAAATGTTGAATAAATTGTAATGTCACCTCTATGACAACACAGCAAAGAGGTGTCCTTCAAGTCAACTTTATCTTACAAGCATGTAATAGATCAGGTTGCGCTCTTTGCACTGGCTGTCGGAAAGGTAAGACCAAAGGCCGCTGGAGTGGCTGGCTTCTCAGCGCGTACATGAAATCACACTCGTATGCTGTGTAGTAACCCTACCCCTGACCCTGTCTCATTGTTACTACTCTGGTTTTATGTTCACCTGGATTTCTTCACATGTTAAGAAAAATCCTACTGTATTCTGTTTGAATACAAGTCCCTTACGATTATACAGTGGTAGTGAGAAACAGATTCAAGGGATTAGAGCTGATAGACAGAGAGCCTGATGAACTATGGACGAAGGTTTGTGACATTGTACAGGAAACAGGGATTGAGACCATTCTCAAGAAAAATAAATGCAAAAAGGACAGATGGTTGTCTGAGGAGCCCTTACAAACAATCGTGAAAGAAGAGAAGCGAAAAACAAAGGAGAAAAGGAAAGATATACCCATTTGAATACAGAGTTCCAAAGAATAGCAAGGAGAGATAAGAAAGCCTTCCTCAGTGATCAGTGCAAAGAAAGAGAGGAAAACAATAGAATGGGAAAGACTAGAGGTCTCTTCAAGAAAATTAGAGCTATCAAGGGAACATTTCATGCAAAGATGGGCACAATAAAGGACAGAAATAGTATGGACCTAACAGAAACAGAAGATATTAAGAAGAGGTGGCAAGAATACACAGAAGAACTGTACAAAAAAGATCTTCACAACCCAGATAATCATGATGGTGTGATCACTCACCTAGAGCCAGACATCCTGGAATGCGAAGTAAAGTGGGCCTTAGGAAGCATTACTGTGAACAAAGCTAGTGGAGGTGATGGAATTCCAGTTGAGCTATTTCAAATCCTGAAAGATGATGCTGTGAAAGTGCTGCACTCAATATGCCTGCAAATTTGGAAGACTCAGCAGTGGCCACAGGACTGGAAAAGGTCAGTTTTCATTCCAATCCCAAAGAAAGGCAATGCCAAAAAGAATGCTCAAACTACCGCACAATTGTACTCATCTCACACGCTAGTAAAGTAATGCTCAAAATTCTCCAAGCCAGGCTTCAGCAATATGTGAACTGAGAACTTCCAGATGTTCAAGCTGGTTTTAGAAAAGGCAGAGGAACCAGAGATCAAATTGCCAATATCCGCTGGATCATAGAAAAAGCAAGAGAGTTCCAGAAAAACATCTATTTCTGCTTTATTGACTATGCCAAAGCCTTTGACTGTGTGGATCACAATAAACTGTGGAAAATTCTGAAAGAGATGGGAATACCAGACCACCTGACCTGCCTCTTGAGAAACCTGTATGCAGGTCAGGAATCAACAGTTAGAATTGGACATGGAACAACAGACTGGTTCCAAACAGGGAAAGGAGTATGTCAAGGCTGTATATTGTCACCCTGCTTATTTACCTTCTATGCAGAGTACATCATGAGAAACGCTGGGTTGGAAGAAGCACAAGCTGGAATCAAGATTGCTGGGAGAAATATCAATAACCTCAGATATTCAGATGACACCACCCATATGGCAGAAAGTGAAGAGGAACTAAAAAGCCTCTTGATGAAAGTGAAAGAGGTGAGTGAAAAAGTTGGCTTCAAGCTCAACGTTCAGAAAATTAAGATCATGGCATCTGGTCCCATCACTTCATGGCAAATAGATGGGGAAACAGTGGAAACAGCGGCAGGCTTTATTTTTTTGGGCTCCAAAATCACTGCAGATGGTGACTGCAGCCATGAAATTAAAAGACGCTTACTCTTTGGAAGAAAAGCTATGACCAACCTAGACAGCATATTAAAAAGCAGAGACATTACTTTACCAACAAAGGTCTGTCTAGTCAAGGCTATGGTTTTTCCAGTAGTCACGTATGGATGTGAGAGTTGGACTATAAAGAAAGCTGAGCACCAAAGAATTGATGCTTTTGAACTGTGGTGTTGGAGAAGACTCTTGAGAGTCCCTTGGACTGCAAGGAGGTCAAACCAGTCCATCCTAAAAGAAATCAGTCCTGGGTGTTCATTGGAAGGACTGATGTTGAAGCTGAAACTCCAATACTTTGGCCACCTGATGTGAAGAACTGACTCATTTGAAAAGACCCAGATGCTGGGAAACATTGAAGGTGGCGGGATGAGAAGGGGATGACAGAGGATGAGATGGTTGGATGGCATCACTGACTTAATGTATATGAATTTGTGTAAACTCTGGGAATTACTGATGGTCAGGGAGGCCTGGCGTGCTGCAGTCCATGGTGTTGCAAAGAGTCGGACACTATTGAGTGACTGAAGTGAACTGATTCTGTTTGAAACCCATTGCATTTTTATTTTTTTAAAGCATTCCTTTTTTTAAAAAAATTTTTAAAAATTTACTTATATTAGCCTCTGTTGGGTCTTCATTGTTGTGCAGAGGCCACTCTGCAGTTGTGGGGCTCAGGCTTCTTGTTGCTGTGGCCTTTCCCGTTCCGGTGCGTGGCCTCCGGAGCGTGAGGGCCTCAGTAGTTTGGGCTCCTGGACTTTAGAGCACAGGCTCAGTAGGTAGGTGTAAGGGCCTAGTTGCCCCGTGACATGTGTGATCTTCCTGGACCAGGGATCGAACCTGTGTCCTCTGCATTGGCAGGTGGATTCTAACCACTGGACCACCAGGGAAGTTCTGAAACCCATTTAAATCCTTGTTGTAATACGATGGAGAATAAATATTTAAATAAACTGCCTCCACTTTCCCTGCTCTGTTCATTGTAATATGTCTACTAGGCCCCTGTTCTCTCTGCCTTCATGTCCTTAAAGCATGTATTTTTGCCAAAAACTTAATGGATCAAGGCTATTCACGGGTGTGCTTGGGAGTCTGCAATCTAACAAACATTCTAAAGATGTGGTCAAGCTGAATACTGAGGCATCTTTCAGCAAAAAGCAATTTGTTCAGCTATTATTACTGAATAAAAATCCCAGGAGCTACATATTTCTGTGTAAACTAAAGGCAAGATGCAGTCTTTGGGGGAAAGAAATAATTACACTTCTTTTGATGAGATGAGGCCAGAAAATATCTAGCATCTTATCTATCTTATACTAGTCTGTTTTTTTCTTTTTTAATTAAACATTTTATTTTGAGATAATTATAATTCACATGCTGTTGTAACAATAATGTGAGTGATCTTATGCCTTTTACCTGGTTTCCCCCAATGGTAATATTGTACAAAACTCCAGTACAATATCACCTCTAGGATTTGATATAGTCAAAATACAGAACATTTTCATCACTATGAGAGTCCCTGGTGTTGTCCTTTTATAGACGCTCCCGTCCCTTCCAGCCTCACTCATAACAACTACTAATCTTTTCTTCATTTGTACACTGTTTTCAGTTCAAAAATAGCTAATCTCTTTTAAAAATAATTGGAATATAGTTGCTTTACAATATTGTGTTAGTTTCTGCTATACAATGAAGTGAATCAGGGGATATATGGGGATATATCCATATATATATATGGATACATATATCCCCTCACTCTGGGATCTCCCTTCCACCCCCCATCCTACCCACCTAGGTCAAACTGCAATAAAGTATCACCTCGCACTGGTCAGAATGTCCATCATCCAAAAATTTACAAACAATAAATGCTGGAAGCTGCTTGCACTGTTGATAAGAATGTAAATGGATATAGCCACTATGGAGAATAGTGAGCAGACTCCTTAAGAAACTAAAAATAGAGCTATCATATGACCCAGCATCCCACTACTGGGCATATGTTGTTGTTCGGTCACTAAGTTGAGTCCGACTCTTCGTGACCCCATGGACTGCAGCACATCAGACATCTTGTCCTTCACTGTCTCCTAGAGTTTGTTCAAATGCATGTCCATTGAGTCAGTGATGCTATCTTATACTGAGCTAATCTCTTTTGAGGGCATAAATGTTCATCACAGGTAACTGCTCTATACTACATCACCCTTTCCCCTCTCCCATCTGCCCTTTTCTAACCTACTCTGAACCTGAGAAGGCCAGCCTTTGAAGATTATATCACCCAGGCTCCCTTGTTCTTTGGTTTCCAACTGGGGTCACTGGAGGCACTGGCAAAAGATGGAGGGGATGGGAGAAGATAAATCTAAGAATAATTACCCCTTTGTGCACAACCCCTCCCTCCTGAGGCATGGGAAAAGAGGGCAAGGAGAAGAGGGAGAACCAGAGAGGAGCAAGCACCCAGATGAGGAAATGGACAGAGACCTTGACTAGTCGAGGTGCCTGCCTTCAAGGGTGAAGGTACTTGGACAATGAACTTATCATTAATGACCTTGAAGGACTGAAGATTAGGGAGGGGAACAGAATCCAATTACAATTGAGATTGAATTCTCTGGTCTAGGGGAAAAAATTCCTGACCTGGGTAAGAGTAAGATTTAATTAGATTCAAATTAAAAAGAAGAATTGTGGGATTTCTTTCATAACAAGTTTGTGGACCATGGTTCTCACTCCCGATCATTAATGGTTTTGTGCTCCCAGCCTCAATGCTGGAATACATAGTGTCCCCAAGCTACTAGTTAGCAGTTTAAAAGGTTTTGCATTTAATGAATAAATTGTCATTGTGATATTATGGTTTACTTACAGATTATAGACAAAGTTTAATAAACACTATGTATTAGGCTTGGATTAAGCATTTTATTTTGTTGTTTCATTTATCTTAGTCAACAATCCTGTGAGATAGGTACTTTCCTAATTTGACAGGTAAGAACTCTTAGGTTCAGAAAGCCTAAATAACTTGCCCAAGGACACACAACTCATAAGTGAAAGGTATAGAATTCAAGTCTATCTTTTAGTAATTAGGGCATCTGTCTCTTAGTGAGTCATACTGTTTTCCAACAGGAAATGGGAAGACAGGGCTGCTCCTTCCAACGACCTTGCTTGTTCTACCCTTCTCCCCTCTCCTGGATATCTCCTCCTCATCCTTGATTAACAGTCATATCCTCAGGGAGCCATCCTCACCTTCTTGCCCTCTTGAAAGCTCTTACAGCACTGTGGATTTCTTATTTGCAGCACCTGTCACCACGGAAATTTATATTTGTTCATATGATTATTTGGTCAATGTCTGTCTTCTCTTCCCTAGACTGTCAGCTGCATGAGAGAGGTCATTTTGCCCCATTACATCTCCAGCATTTAGAAAAGAGTTCTTGATAGATAGTGAGTGATCAATATATGTTTATTGGTTGCTTTAATAGGTTCTTTTATCTTTATTTCATAGAGTTACAGATTCTGAGTCAGAAGTCACCACAACTCCTAACTAACCCACATTCATCTGTCAAAAGTCCTGTAGAATCATTCTAACCAGCTGGTCCACCAACTGTCCTTGAAGCATTTTTGAACCACCCTGACTGCTAGTGCCATTGTTCAGGGAAGCAGACTAATGAACTCCAGTGTTTCCTTCTACCCCCTAGAAAAGCCCATCTCAGTCTTGTCTTTGGGCTGCCAGTGTCCACTGTGCCTGGGACTATCCTCATCTAATCAGTCTGTCCACATTCTATGGAATGTAAGCACATCATATTTAGTACTCAGGATAAAGAGCTGAATTTTATATGTTTTCTGACCACATTTATTAGACTCTAATTTAAGATGCTTTTGAACTGTGGTGTTGGAGAAGACTCTTAAGAGTCTTTTGGACTGCAAAATGATCAAACCAGTCAATCCTAAAGGAAATCAGTCCTGAATATTCATTGGAAGGACTGATGCTGAAGCTCCAATACTTTGGCCACCTGATGTGAAGAACAGACTCATTGGAAAAGACCCTGATGCTGGGAAAGACTGAAGGCAGGAGGAGAAGGGGATGACAGAGGATGAGATGGTTGGATGGCATCACCAACTCAATGGACGTGAGTTTGAGCAAGCTCTGGGGGTTGGTGATGGACAGGGAAGCCTGGAGTGCTGCAGTCCATGGGGTCACAAAGGGTAGTACGTGACTGAGTGACTGAACTGAAACTAAGATTATAACTTTATCTCCTCTATGGCTGATATGGAGTTTGAAGAGATCTTCAACTTCTACTTAAAACAGGTGTAAGAGGGAATTCCCTCATGATTTAGTGGTTAGGACTCTGTATTTCCAATGCAGGGGACATGGGTTCTATCCCTGGTGGGGAAACTAAGATCCTGCAAGTCTTGTGGTGCTGCCAAACAAAATAAATAAATAAAATAAAATATGCATAAGAAAGTAATTATTTAATCACTGTCCAGTGTTTCCCAAGTACCTGTGCTGGGCCCTTCTCTTCCATGCCATTCTACTCCCCAGCATCACTGGAGGCCAAAGATTCTCATTCCCTCTACTAAGGGACTGGTATGAAGCTTACAGGTATCTTGGATAGTAAAAAAAAAAAAAAAAAAAAAAAATTACATTGGGAAGTATTGATGGAGTTAAGAAAAGACTTGAGGTATAAGTAAATGTTCTTAGGTTGGACAATCCACAGGTAGTGAGAAGATGCCTATTGATAGAAAGATTAGCAAAGCAGCTCTTTTCTTTGAAAATATTTTTTATTGCAGTATAGTTACTTTACAATGTTGTGTTAGTTTTTGACATTCAATGAATTGAATCAGCTATAAGTATACATATACCGCCCCTCTTTTGGACCTCTGTCCCGCCTTCCCCCATCCCACCTTTCTAGGTTGTCAGAACACCGAGTGAGCTCCTTCTAGCTCCCCACCAGCTAGTTATCTTACACACAGCAGTGTATATACGTCAGTGCAACTCTGCCACTGGGCCTCACCTGCCCTTTCCCCCTGTGTCCACATGCTTATTGTTTACCAGAAGATGTGGTATAAATATGCAATGGAATATTACTCAGTCACAAAAAGGAATGAAATTGGGTCCTTTGTGGTGACGTGGATGGACCCAGAGCTTATCCTGCAGAGTGAAATAAGTAGAAAGAGAAAAACAAACATCATATGTAAGGCATATAGATGGAATTTAGAAAAATGGTAGAGGTAAAACTATTTGCAGGGCAGGGATAGAGATGCAAGGCAGCTTTTCCACCTACACTTGAGTGCAGTGCTCTTTCAAGTGGTGACTGGGCCCCTTATTTCCCTCCTGGTACTGGGCTCCAGCAGTGCTGGGCAGTCTTCTGATGTTGCCTGTCTTCACGTCCACCAAGCCTCGTCCCCGTGGTACTTCACAGGGACCCCAAGTCCTTTTTGATTCCATTCCCTGACCCCAAGTGTTGTCCTATCTCTCTATCTGCTAGTCCTCCTTGGGAGGGATGGGGGCTGGTGGCTTGGCCCTTCATCTAATCTCTGTTTCTATGTCACTGGGCTCTGGGCTCTCAAGATGTCTCTTTGATTTGCAAAAGCCTGCTTCAGAGTTGCAAAGCTTAACATGTACCGTTCTTCTCTTTTATTCTCAATCTAATCTTTCTACTCTCTTTGAGATAGTGTGGCCAAATAAAAGGAAGTAGGAGGATAAAAGGACAAAATTAACTTTTTTTTTTCCATTTATTTTTATTAGTTGGAGGCTAATTACTTTACATCATTACAGTAGTTTTTGTTATACATTGAAATGAATTAGCCATGGATTTACATGTATTCCCCATCCCGGTCCCCCCTCCCACCTCCCTCTCCACCCGATCCCTCTGGGTCTTCCCAGTGCACCAGGCCTGAGCACTTAACCCTAACCCTATTATCCTGTTAGAATTGTATTGCTGTGAAGCCCTATCTGTATTTGTGCTGTTTTTTTTTGCCTCAAGAACAGGATTCAAATATTTTAAAATGGAGGTCTTTTTGGTGTTAAAGAAAGATTATTTTCTGTAAAGGAAATTTCCATTTTAATTTCTGATAGAATTGCTCAATACAAAAATATTGGGTTGGCCAAAATGTTCATTCGGGTTTTTCTGACTTATGTTATAGAAAAAACTTGTTGGTCAACTCAACAGTGCCTCATAAAAAATTGTTCATTCATTTAAAAAAATTTTATTAAGTTATTGCTAGGTGATAAGAAGCTTGCTTTTCCACTTTTCTGATTTAAAGAGGGGGTGTTTGGGAATCATAGGAATTAATATACTAATTGGCAACCAAGAAGACAGTCTCTAATCAGGTGAAATAATATCTAGTGAGATTTTTTAGTATGCATATGTTAATTCATTCAGTTATCCATCCAACACATTTCTTGAACCTCAGGTCAACCTTTGGCACTAAATATTTAGGAAAGGCATGGCACCTGCACCCACTGTATAGTGGACAGATAGGCAGATAAAACAATGATTACTTTACATTCTATTTAATATTATTTGATGCAAAGCAGGCCTTGGGAGAGGGAGTCATGGAGGACTTCACAGAGGAGGTGAAGCTCAGGTTTTACCTATAGAGAGGAGTGGGAGCTTAAGAAGTGAGAAATATGGGATGGAGACTTTATTTATTTTTAAAATATTTATTTATTTGGTTGCACTGCCTTAGTTGTGGTATGTGGGATCTTCGATCTTCACTGCAGCATTCGGGATTTATTTTAGTTGAGGCATATGAACTCTTTATGCATGGGGATCTAGTTACCTGACCAGGGATAGAAGTTGGGCCCCCTGCATTGGGAGCACAGAATCTTAGCCACTGGACCACTAGGCAAGTCCCAAGATGGACATTTTAGAATACACAAAACACAGAGATGAGAGCCGCAAAATTATGTTTGGAGAATGAAATTTGCTTGGATTTACACCAAGTAGAATGGCTTTTGTCCAAACACAGTTCAATGTGCAAGAAAGAACTCAAGTTCTCGGAATTTCTGTGTTCCTTCTTTCTTAAAAATAAAAACCTGACTGTGTAAGTGGATGCCATTCCAATGTGTGCTGGTATGGATGAACTGCATTATACTGGGAGACACTGGTGCCTCAAAATGTTTCAGGGCGCTGGAAAGCAGGGATGTGTCAGGGGTTGGCACCAATACTGAAACTGCCTGAGGATCCTGTTTTTGTAAAATACTGTGATAGGTCCTGCTGTGGGACCTCTAGTTCAATCCTGCAGTTCCTTTGAGACATAATTCACCCATATCTCTATGGTAGGGCTTCTCTGGTGATTCAGACAGTAAAGAATCTGCCTGCAATACGGGAGACCAGGGTTCCATCCCTAGGTCAGGAAGTCCCCTGGAGAAGGGAATGGCAACCCACTCCAGGACACTTGCCTGGAGCATCCCATGGATAGAGGCGCCTGGCGGGCTGCAGTCCACAGGGCTGCAAAGTGTTGGACACAACTGAGCGACTAACAGTTTTACTTTATTACACAGGGTCAGCTACAAATCTTGGGTGAAATTCATTTCAGGCTGTTGGCAAGCATCACTTATTGTCAAGGTTTAACTCAACTTTGTATCTACTATGTGTTCTTAGGTTGGTAAGGGGGAAATGGCTGTGGAAAGAGAATATTTATGGAAAAAAAATTTGAAAATCAGTTTCCTTCCATGCAAATGGTTAATGGAATAAGGTTTTTAGTCATTCAGTCTAGAAGCAGTCTGGAATTCTACTTGATTCTGCTGTTCAAGTTCTTTAATCATTTGATTCTTTATGGATAATCCTCCTTTCCCTCTCCAGTCCAGGCAGAAATGTACTACACTGGGTTCTAATCATTGGCTGCATTAAGATCAGAGGTATGAATTCAACTCAAGGTCCCAAACAAATGGCTCCTCCTTAACACCTTTGCACTCAGAGAATGGCAATCAGAATAAAAGTGTATACTTTGTCAATTATACTGACAATTATATAAGAAAAACTTTCCATCTTTATAAATGGAAATGCAAGAAAAATCGTATCATTGGCTGGCTTTCTTCACAAGCCTGCTTGGTAAGTCAACTTGTCATCACAAACTTTTGCTATACTTTGGTTTGGAAAATAATCCTTTCATTGATCTGCAAAAAATACTTTTAAGTTTTAAAATGTATAAATCATGTATAATAAAATTTATGCAGTTGAACTTCAGAAAATTAAGTGCAGGAATGCCATTGCATTTTTAGTTTCAAATGCTATACTCATTTTCTAAAAATTTAAAGAACTAATCAGAAATTAACATCAGGTTCTAAATTCACCTGTTAGGAGGAGTCTGGGCAATTTATGTTCAGAGTGCATTTTTTTTCCCCCAGAATTCAACTTAGCTTCTTGCTGTTAGTGACTGGCTCTCTCAGATGTAGAAAGCTCTGCCCACATTTAAAGTTAGGCTATGACTACACAGGTAATTACTTTACAGATGTTCTCTGCCTACCAGTAAATAGTTTTTCCCTTATCCATGCAGAACACTTACATGTTATTTGCTGAAAAGATCTCAAAAACATTATAAACATGTAGGTTGTCATTGTGAACAAAATCAGTTTCCAAACTACTCTTCTACAGAGTAATCTGGTCCAATTCACTGTAGATAGTTTTATATATTTAGTATTTTTTACTCGTAGTCAAAGAAACCTCAAGATCATTCCTGACTGTGGAGGGTCTCCAGCAGCTTTATTAGCGATGCTGGGTTTTGTGTTTATTAAAATAATTTAATATCTTTATGTACAAAGAAATATCGTTGTTGTTTAGTCTCTAAGTTGTGTGACTTTTTTGCTCCTCTGTCTGTGGGGTTTCCAAGGCAAGAAAACTGGAGTGGGTTGCCATTTCCTTCTCCAGAGGATCTTCCTGACCCAGGGATCAAACCCAGGTCTCCTGCACTGGCAGTCAGATTCTTTATTACTGAGCCACACGGGAAGCTCCTACAAAGAAGTATCAAGGTATCGCTTATAAGTGCTGTGAATGTGATCATTGGTATTCAAGCAAACCACCTTGTCTGTGATTATTTGGTAACGGTCACAGGCTTCCCTTCCTCCAGCAGACAGGCAGGTGTGCGAGGCAGGCTGGCTGCGGACTCTGGCCACCTGAGAGGTATGTGTTCTTTCCAAAGAAAGCAGGGCTTTATGTATTTATTAATGTTTTTTGACTTGGGGTGTAGTTGCTTTACAATGTTGTGTTCATTTCCTCTGAATCAGCTATAAGTATACAAACATCATCTCCCTCTTCGGCCTCTCTCCACTCCCACCCTCCATCCCACTGAACTAGGGCATCAACTAGCTCCCCGTGCTATATAGCACGTGGCCAATAGCTATCTGTCTGACACATGGAAGTGTATATATGTCAATCCCAATTTCCCAGTTCAGACCAGTCCATACCAATCCCTCCCACTGTATCGGTTCCACACATTCATTCTCTACAGTGGTGTCTCTATTCCAAGAACAGGGCTTCTTAATATTGACAGCAGCCACACAGAAAAGTGAGTCCAAAATGCTGTCTATAACATTTGGCTCTACTGGAGAACCCCCAAACTCAGATTTCCATTTGAAAACTCTGGATTAAAAACAAAAATGGCATGTGGGTCAGTTGTCCTCAGGCTACCTGTTTTTAGACTCTGATATACACCAGTATTAATTCATAGATTTGCTTGTTTACTAAACAGACTAGGATTCCCTTCACCATAGATCATGTCTTAGCAGTTTTGGTTTTCCCAAAGCCTAGAGTTTAGTGTCTGACACATAGCAGAGCACAAATATTTGCTAATAAACTGAACTGATCTCTAGATAAGTGAGGGCTCAAGAAGGGTGCTATTTTTTTAGAACTGGACAAAGCTATTAAATCTTGTGGACACTTTGGAAAGTTAAACATTCGCAACTATTATAAACTGTGTCCATTCCTTTTAGCTCTCTGCAGACGTCAAAGCTCACTTCTATGGATATGTTTTGTCAAGAAAAGATTAGGTTTGGCTTTATGTATGCTTTTGGAGAAAAAGATTGACAAAGGGACTTAAAGAATTTGTGTAAGAAGATTAAAAGAACAGGCATTGGCTGAAATCCCATTATTACTTAGATTATTATAATTTGTTGGGATATTAAGAATATTATGGCTGAATTAACAAATTACTTTGGTTTAGTCAGAATTTGCTCACAGAGTGAAAACGTGATAAAATGAAAAAGAACTCAGGCGATTTCTTCAGCTCCTCTAGTGCTCTGAAGACTGAGGTGATGAACCAAGGACTCAAGGAAACGGACCAGGTGCAGGTGTGACTTCGGCTGTGATTTTTTTAATTCCCTTGCCATTGCTACAAGTGGGTAGGTAAGCCCTCCCAAGTTTGGGCTTCCCTGGTGGCTCAGTGGTAAAGAATTTGCTTGGCAATGCAGGACACACAGGTTCAATCCTTGGATGGGGAGGATCCTTTGGAGGCAACCCACTCCGGTAGTCTTGACTGGCAAATCCCATGGACAGAGGAGCTTGGTACGGCTACAGTCCATGGAATCGCAGAAGAGTGAGTCAGACATGACTTAGTGACTAAACAACAACAAACCCTCTTAAGCTCATGAATTACCCAGGCCGACACTGACTTATTTCCCAACTGGGACTTTGTCAGAGAATTTGTCAGGATTTTGCAACACACTGACCTTGAGCATAAGGCACCTCCAGGTGTGGATTTGGATTGGGGTGGGTACTGTTATTGTCATTAGCCACGTTGTACAGAGTAAACAAAAGTTTAGACATGATAAACCTAGACTTCAGTCTAGATCAGTCTTCATCAAAAGAACATGCTAGTAACCACTATACCATTCTGCATTCTGAGTCTTACACTTTCAGAAGTCTGGCCCATCTCCTGACTACTCCTTGCCCTGTGCTACCTTATGTAAATAGTTCATACAAGAAAATAGAATAGGAGGCAAAAAAGATCAATCAGGATTAAAAGGGTCACTACACTACCTTTAAAACACAATAAAAATTATTAGAAAAATGGAGAAATCTATGACTTTAGTAATGAGTGATTTAAAAACTTATGTTAAAGAATGATAGATCATATTGAAAATGTGGAATATTTTGAAGACTCTTGCATATAGAAAATATGCCTCCTTTTCAAATATTCAGCATATATTAGTTTATATACGAAAATGAAAGTTTAAATATAAAATTCTTACAAAGTCAAGATCATACAAAGCATTTTCTCTGATGACAGTGCAACTAAATATCAATCTATCAGTTAAAAATTTCCATTTATTTGAAAATTTAAAAATCAGACCTAAATAATTCATTGTTCAAAAAGGACACAGTGTTGATAGTGGGAGATTTTGTATGTGTGTAGGGTCAGGGGATACATGGAGGCTACTCTCCACTCAATTTTGCCATGAACCTAAATGTTCTCTAAGAAATAAAGTTTGTTAATATTTAGAAAAGGCTATACACATGTATTCTCACAATGAAAATGATGAAAACTTTAGGGTTGAATGACACTGAAAGTCTGTCTAAAATAGAAGAGAAAAAATCGATACTTTCCTCTCTAGATAGCCATGACCACCCTACAAAGTCTTGTGTATATTCTAAAAGGATACAGCAAATGTTTACTCTGCCAAGCTTTGTGCTTAATGTTATTATATTTAATTCTCATAGTATCTCCTTGAGATAGGAACTACAATTATGTTATTTTAAGATGAGGAAAGATTGCTTTGCTCAAATGTCTAACAGTGGGAATCAGCCTTACATAAAATCTAGGTTTTTCTAATCACATGCCATCCATCATCCATATGGTCCAATACTGCCTGTGCGTGCATGTGTGCTGAGTCGCTTCAGGTGGATCTGACTCTGTGTGACCCTATGGAATGTAGCCCACCAGGCTCTTCTGTCAATGGAATTCTCCAGGCAAGAATACTGGAGTGGGTTGCCATGCCCTCCTCCAGGGGATCTTCCTGACCCAGGGATCCAACCTGCATCTCCAATGTCTCCTTCACTGGCAGGCAGATTCTTTACCACTGCACCAACTGGGAAACAAACCCTTCTAAAGAGTGGGTGTGGTTGCCTCTGAGGCCTTCACCATGTGAACTGAGATGACCTGGCAATATAGAACACCAGCCGCAAGGACACTTACTGTATCTCCTAGTTGTGAGCATCGGCCATGTGGGGCCGATGGGGCATCTTCTCCATTTCTTCTTTGAGAAGGCTTCTTCGATGTGCTTCTCATGAGCATAAGCAACTTGCCATGTGTTTCCTGGGATCCCCTTCCATTGTCTTATAGATACTTTCACCATATTTCTTTATGCCACCACTAGCTAGCATTTTAAGAATTTCCACGTGGTCCTGCTATACCCAGCTTTAATGATGAAGACTTAGAGGGAATTCTGTTAAGATTCTACAGGCTACCCATGTCACTGTTCAATGTCCAATCTTTTTTAAAAAAGCATTTTAAAAAATCTTTTTTCAAAAAATTTTTGATTACATTGGATCTTTGTTGCTGTGTGCGGGCTTTCTCTAGTTTTGGTGGGGGCTTCTCTCTAGCTGCGGTGCACAGGCTTCTCATTGTAGAGGCTTCTCATTGAGGAGTACAGGCTCTAGTCACATGGCCATCAGTGGTTGCAGCAACGGGCTTAGTTGCTCCACAGCACGTGGAATCTTCCCAGACCAGGGATGGAACCTGTGCTCCCTGTATTGGCGGGTGAGTTCTTATCCACTGTACCAACAGGAAAGTCCCTTATGTTCATTCTTGCTGCTCACCATGGATGTGACACATCACACAGCCACAATTTGAACAGTCTTCCAGCACAATTTCAGTTTTCCTGAATATCAGACTGCCTTACCTGCCTCCTGAGAAATCTGTATGCAGGTCAAGAAGCAACAGTTAGAGCCAGACATGGAACAACAGACTGGTTCCAAACAGGAAAAGGAGTCAAGGCTGTACATTGTCACCCTGCTTATTTAACTTCTGTGCAGAGTACATCATGAGAAGTGCTGAGTTGGGTGAAGCACAAGCTGGAATCAAGATTGCCGGGAGAAATATCAATACTCTCAGATATGCAGATGACACCACCGTTATGGCAGAAATTGAAGAAAAACTAAAGAGCCTCTTGATGGAAAGTGAAAGAGGAGAGTGAGAAAGTTGGCTTAAAACCCAACATTCAGAAAACTAAGATCATGGCATCTGGTCCCATCACTTCCTGGCAAATAGATGGGGAAACAATGGAAATAGTGAGATACTTTATTTTTTTTTTACTCCAAAATCACTGCAGATGGTGACTATAGCCATGAAATTAAAAGACGCTTGCTCCTTGGAAGAAAAGCTATGATGCATATTAAAAAGCAGACATTACTTTGCTGACAAAGATCCGACTAGTCAAAGCTATGGTTTTTCCAGTAGTCATGTATGGATGTGAGAGTTGGACTATAAAGAAAGCTGAGCACTGAAGAATTGATGCTTTTGAACTGTTGGAGAAGACTCTTGAGAGTCCCTCAGACTGCAAGGAGATCCAGTCCATCATAAAGGAAATCAGTCCTGAATGTTTATTGAAGGGCTGATGCTGAAGCTGATATTCCAATACTTTGGCCACATGATGTGAAGAACTGACTCATTGGAAAAGACCCTGATGCTGGGAAAGATTGAAGGCAGGAGGAGAAGGGGAAAACAGAAGACGAGATGGTTGGATGGCATCACTGACTCTATGGACATGAGTTTGAGTAAGCTCTGGGAGTTGGTGATGGACAGGGAAGGCTGGTGTGCTGCAGTCCATGGGGTCACAATGAATCAGACATGAGTGAGCAACTGAATTGACTCCCTTGCTCACCTTTTGAGTCTGTGTTTTTTGTGATAAACACCCCTGATTGCTCCATTTAACTTTTCTCCCTGAGTGCTACCTGCTTTTACTGGGTTCACACCAACCCTCAGGGTGGGACCCAGCCAGAAATCCAGATCTAATGTACTGGTTAAGCTCACAGACACTGGAAGCAGGCAGACCTGGGGCTGAAATAAAACTACAGAACTTTCTAGATGTCAAGTTATCAACATGTGCTGTGCTCAGTCGTGTTAGACTCTTTGCAGCACCATAGACTGTAACCCACCAGGCTCCTCTGTCCATGGGGACTCTCCAGGCAAGAATACTGGAGTAGGTTGCCATGCCCTCCAGGGGATCTTCCCAACCCAGGAATCGAACCCAGTTGTCCCACTTGCAGGTGGATTCTTTACCAACTGAGCCACCACAGAAGCCCCAGAACACTGGAGTGGGTCACCTATGCCTTCTCCAGGGGAACCTCCTGACCCAGGAATCAAACTGGGGTCTCTGGTGTTGCAGGTGGATTCTTTACCAGCTGAGCTACCAAGGAAGCCCTGTTATCAACATATACAAGTGTAAGTTTCATCTTCTACATAATGGGAATATTAACGTTTATTATATGGGACTGCTTATGAAGAGTAAATGAGATAGAGCAAATGCCTAGGCCGATGCCTGGCCCATGGTAAACACCCAAAGAATGGAAGCACTAGTGTCAGTGCTATCATGGCCCCATGGTCATCCTATGTCTCTAGCCCTTTAGTTTTCACCAGCCATGGAGACATAGTCAGTTTATCAAAAAATGGTATTTAATAGAGAACAGATAAAATAACGAGGCCAAGTCAAATTTAATAAAGTCTACGTAGTTTAAAGTAATACAATGTTCCTCAGGGTATAATAATAAAATGATAGAGATAGAAGGGGGTCTTAAAAGTAAGCAAATCCAATCCCTCACTTTATGAATGAGACCATGAGACCCAGAAAGGTTGAACAACCTTCTTTGAGCTCCTTCGCCAACTGAACAGGCATGCTGCAATGTGCATCCATGTCTGCCTCTGGCTGGGATGGTTTCCTCTACTATCTGTGTACTTGATAATGGTGCACTTGAGATTTATCTTTTGGGCTTGGCCTAATGACTGGGATGATGATACAGAAATAGAAAATAAAAATCTCTCAGATGTACCTCCTAGGCTTTCCAATGAAACGGAAGAATCTACAGGAAGAAAAAGAGACACGCTTACAAAATATTGGGGACCTAGTCTTTTAGTCATGGAGCCCATATCTGTTCCCCTTACCAGCAGACAGGGTTTGATTCCAGAGCATGTGTTCCTACATTTAAATGTTATGTTCAGTAAAAGAACAAAAAGACTCAAAGAGTTCCTTCCAAAAATAATTAGAAAATTACTATGATGATACACAAGAGGAGTTTTGTTGTATCTTTGCAGTACAGAACTGTGAGGTTAGAAAGTAGGAAATGGAAAAGAAGACACCACGACAGGCCATTGCTGAAAGTAGGCTTGGATGGTGCCAAATGTGAGGTTTAAAAGTTGGTCATTGTCGTTTCTCTTTAGCCGTTCCTTCAGTCTCTTCGTCTCTTGCTAATTATTATGCATAGACAAATATGATTATCAAATTTTAATTGCACCATCACAGGCACCTTATAAATGATGATAATAAAATAGCAATTGCAATCTGCTTTGGTAATTTTTGGACTGTAACTGTGCCTTAATTTGTACAAATGAAATGCATTTTGTTTGTCTTTAGAGTAGTTATTACTATATCCAACTCTTTTAGATTACCCATTCCAGTACTGTTTTTCTAAAAACTTTTTAGTGCATACTAATACCATAATAATTTTTATCTTTCAGTATTTTATATTCAAGCAGTTTTGCCAATTAAACTTGGTTGTATTACACACTGTTTATTCACTCACTCATTCATTCATTCATTCAATAAAATGATCAGAGTACCTACACTCTTTCAGGCACAGTATTAACCCCCTGGTGATACAGAAGTAAATAATAGCATCATATTCATTCTTTTGGCTTTAATTGATCACAACCCATATGCTAGTGACTTTCAGATCTCTATTTCAAAACGTCTTCATCTTCTCTGAGTTTTAGGTCCATGCATATTCAAATATCTACTGGACAATTTTACTTGTTTATTTTCCTCAAAATCTATGTGTCCCAAACTGAGCTTATTTTCTTTCTCTTAAAACTGCCTCTCCATGCAAACATCCCCAATTATTGAAATGATACCTATGATCCTAATCTAGAAATCTGGGATTATCTCTGACTGCCTCTCCCACATGTCTTTTTTTCTAATAAATCAATGAATCCTGTCAATTCTACCTCATAAGCAGTTTTAAAATTTGTCTACATTTCTTCACCCCTACTGGTACTGTCTACTTTCACCTACTATCATCTCTCTCTTGGATTAGTAATAGTGTCCTCATTTGTGTTCCTACATCTAATCTCTTTCTGACCTCCCAGTCGGTCCACTCTCATATGTTGCACAACGATCATTCTATAAGGTGAGTCTGATCATGTCACTCTTTCCTTAAACTGATCAATGGCCTTCCTATTGTTTGGGGGGTAAAAACCCAAATTCCATAAACAAGGTTTCTGCAGTCTTCTGCTAGCTGGAGCCTCTACCATCTCTCCAATGTGGTGTCTTGCCAGTCTGTTTCCATCTGTGGTGAACTCCTTTCACTACAAAGGCCTGTGTGCTCACCTTTTTAGGTCTTCTGTGGACTGACTCTTTTCCTGGATCATGCCTCAGCCTCAACTGAAGGAAGGCTCACTAGAGAAACCTTTCCTGACCTTCTGGCTTGTATTAAGAGCTCCATGACCCACTGAACCTTCTACTTTCTCTCCTATGGAGACACTTACCCATTTTCTTGTTATTTCTCCCTTCCTAGACTGTAAGAACTGGAGAGTAGAAAATTTGTCTAAGCTGCCCACTATTGTCTGAAATATAGTCAATAAATATTGGTTGAGTAAATGAATGAGACCGACAAAATAAATGTTATCTATGATTGAAGCCCTAGTAGAGGTATTCAGAGAATACTAAGGAACCCAAATGAAGGACGCGTACATTGGGGTTAGGGTTTCATGAACACATATACTGCTCTGAGCACAGTGCACAATACACAGTAAACTCAGTTCGAAGGACCAGTAAGATCAATGAGAGTTAATATGCCTTTTCATGGTGAAGGGTGACAAGTTTTGCCATCCCAAAGTATGCCTCTTGGGCAAAGGGTTACTTTGAGTTGATTTTTTTTGAGAAACAGCAGACAGAGAAGAAACTTTGAAAACAGAGAAGTTACCCTTCTGGAAGGAAAGTTTGGGCTTTCCCAGTGGCTCAGCAGGTAAAAGAATCTGCCTGCGATGTAGGAGACCCAGGAGATTCGAGTTTGATTCTTGGGTCAGGAAGATCCCCTGGAGGAGGAAATGGCAGCCCACTCCAGTATCCTTGCCTGGAAAACCCATGGACAGAGGAGCCTGGTGGGGTCACAAAGGGTCGGACATGATTAAGCATGCACACACAGGGGAAATTCATATTTATAAAGAAAATCTCCATGTATTAGGGTCTCCCTTTCTTTCCCTTTCCTTACCAGGGAGAGAAAAAAGACTCTAAACCACCAGATGAACGGCGATTTAGAAGAAGGTCAATCTGCATAATACCCTCCTGCTCAAGGTTATCTGCCTATAACTGGCCTCCCCCACACCATTTTTTTTAAAGTTTAAGATGGTGTTTAAGCTTGAATTCTAAAGCCACCTCTTTCAGAGTTATGTATTTTTCCCTGGGTATATCTCATCTATATGTGAGATAGAAATGTTAATAAACTTCTGTTTGCTTTTATTAGTCTGTCTTTTGTTACAGTTGAGAAGTTAGATGGATAGAGGGAAAACTAATTTTTCCTCCCTTATGCTGAGAAGAAGGGTGTTGCAGGAGGAGTCAGCAATGTGAAACAAGGCAGGTGTGAGTAGGCTACAGGAGTCACTCACAGTTTTACCCGGTTGGAAAAAAGAGCACAGCTTGCTGGGAAAGGAAGATACAAATGGAGGCAGGATCTCATCACAAACTATGTGTTATAAAACCAAGGAGTTTGAATGTTACTCTGCAAGCTGTGGGATTCAGGCCAAGAAATGACATATATTTTGGAAAAAACTCCACGGTTGCATTTGGAGGGATGGATTTGATGGATTGGAGGTAAGGGACTCAGTATGGTGTGTGGTGTTGGTGGATTAGATTTGACTAATCGGTGTGGGGGTTAGAGCAACACTTTAAGCCAGAGGTGATAAAAACCTAAATAAGACCCTGATGCTGGGAAAGATTGGAGGCAGAAGGAGAAGAGGGTGACAGAGGATGAGATGGTTTGATGTTATCACTGATTCAATGGACGTGAACTTGAGCAAACTCTGGGAGGTGGTGAAGGACAAGGAAGCCTGGCTGCTGCAGTCCATGGGGTCATGGAGAGTTGGACAAGATTTGGCGACTGAACAACAACAAAGGTAGCGGCAATGAAGACAGGACTTGGCGATCGAGGGATAAGGAAGGGTTAGTGAGCAGGGAGGGTCTTGGATCATTCCTAGGATTCTGGTTCAGGTGAATTTATGCATGGTGTCTCTTCTTTGAGAGTTCAGACTGGTTGGAGGGGGAGATAAAGAAGGTAATGGCTTATATGGGATATGGAGACACTTGTCAAAGATGTAACGAGACAGTGGTTAGATTCTCATATCAACTCTGAGTCCCAGACTAATTCCCTGAACACCATCAAGTCCTCGACTATTCAGACAAAAACCACAGAATGTCTTAGATTTCCTTGTCTCTTGAAGGCTTCAAAATTCTCAGTGAAAAGAGGAGTAAAGGAAGGAAAAACAAAAACGACATGTGGAGGAAGTGGCCTGACAGGTGTGAGAAGGGGCGTGAGAAGCTGCCAGAGTAATATTGAGGTGACCGTGGGGATCACGTGGTGATTTATTTGGCTAGAGGAAAGGACACAGGGAATAAGGAAGAGTGGGGCCTCTGAAGGAAGGATCAGTAGTAGGGCATGACCTGAGGATGTAGGTGAAAGCCTGTAATAGACGAGGAAAGCACGGCAGTGGCTATGTTGAAGTCATTGTAAGTGTTTGGTAGCTGAGAATGACCTAAGCTGTGAACCTTTCTCTAAGACTGTTCACTTTGCTCTGGGTCCTTTTCAGACCTCCATTCAAGGCACTGAAGACAGGCTTGGCACAGGGCCTATAGTGCCCTGGACAGCCCCTTTCATATGGTAGGCATTCTCCAAATATTTGTTGGATGTATTTATAAATGAACATCAAAGGTGCAAACAGTGGTTTCCTTTAGGAGGAACTCAGGCCACAGGAAACTGGAGCAAGAAGTTCTAGAATTGTTGGGATGGAGATTGTACTTTACCGCGGGGACAAGTCTTCTAATAACTTGGTGGCCTGTTAATTGCACTGCACAGAAATCAGTCAAGCTTTGGGACCTGCTGTGACAGATACATCTAGCCCAATCAACCAATCTATCAGGAATCACAAAGCAATTGAACAGCTCAGTTGGAAGGGATGGAAGTGCTGTTGTGTGAACCCCAGATACCTGGTTTCAAGGAAAATTGAGCTGAAATATCCCCTTATTCTATCAGCCTCATCTCTGGAATTAGCAGTGGGCTCAAAAGAAGACTCCTTTCTTGAATCAGTGACAGGTCTCTTGCTCAGTCATAAACTTGGCAGACTTGGGTTATTCAAAGATGTGATTATTTAATTAAAAAAATTTTTTAATGTATTTTTTTAGTGGAGGATAGTTGTTTTATAATATTATATTACTTTCTGCTATACAACAAAGTGAATCAGCTATACTTTTACACTATATTCCTTCTTTTTTTGGATTAAAAAATATGATGTTCTCATTACAGAAGTGTTTAACTAGAATGCCTTGGAACTGAAAGCCCTTCAAAAGACTCGGTTGATTTCAACCTTTAAGGTTAAATATATCATGACATGATGAAAAGGAAAACTTAGGTTTTACTGGAAAGACCTTGTTGAAACACAGGTGTGTGTGTGCACCTGCCCGTATTCACCTATTTGTACTTACTACGGGCCTGAATTTACTAGCACAGGCTGAAAAAGGCAGAAAGTGAGGAGTCAAGTGAGACACAGCTGTCGTTGCTGTGAAAACCACAGCACTGATTTTCATGACACACGCACGTCCCTTCACCTCTAACACTCTGTAAACGACTTAATAATGGATGGATTTGCTTTTTGAAGACAATCTCTAAAACTTATTAAACTGAAATCTTAAAAATGGGAAGATTCTGTAGTTTGGTTTCTGTAAATTCCAGCTCTAGGTGAGTTTTTTTTTCTTACAGCCACGGCTCTGAAAATGGAGGATTTTGTTATTTCCCTTAAATGCAGATGTACAGAACTGACGCTGATTCCATAGGACTGATGTGGGCTATGTCAACAGTTACAATCAGAGATAGGCTAACAAGATCATGGACATTTCAGTGTATTCTTAATGTGTTTTCTACTTGGTCTTTGGGAACATTTCAATCCTAGCTGAAAGAGGCACTGTGTTCTCTATTAAAACTTTAATAGTCAGCATACCAGAAGTGTCAGCTCAATTACATTTGTTGAGACCCAATTAATCCTTTCTGATGACTTTATCTACTTGGTTCATATCCAAGACTGCTGGCAGGAAAATCATCTCTGTATTTCTTTCCAAATACAGATTTCACATACTTTCTCTTTATATATATTTTTATCCTCAAAGGAAAGAAAGATCTTAGAATCTGTGTGAAAATAAAGTTTCTGCTTCAATGAAACCCAAATTATTTTGAATAACATTAAATGTTGTGATAGTTTTAGGTGATGAGTAGGGTCATTTTTGAATTGTCTACTTATGGTACGCATTCTCATTTAAAAACAAAACCCTCCCTGTTGACATTTAGGGGTGACATAATCATGGTAACAATATATCCCTCTTAATTTTGAGATTAAAGGAAAATGGATGGACTTCCCTGGTGGTGCAGTAGTTAAGAATCCACCTGCCAATGCAAGGGACGTGGATTCAATCCATAGCCTGGGAAGATTTTACATGCTGTGGACAGCTAAGCCCCTGCGACACAGCTACTAAGCCCATGCACTAAGAGCCTGTTGTCTACAATAGGAAAAGCCGCTGCAGTGAGAAGCCCATGTAATGAAAGTAGCCCTCACTTGCAGCAACTAGAGAAAGCCCAGACAAAGCAATGAAGACTTAGCACAGCCAAATATAAATAAATAAAATAAACCAATCGTTTCCAAAAAGAAAAGAAAATGGATCTTATCTTTATAGCTACCAGCCAAAGTAAATATATTTTTTCCCCCAATCTTCAATTATCTCAATAACACCATTTTTGACCTGTTTTATGGACAGAGGAGCCTGGCAGGCTACAGTCCATAGGGTCACAGAGTTGGACACAACTATAGTGACTTAGCACACACACACACGGGAAATGCATGGTATATTAATACAACTTGTCAATGACCTGCTCTTGAAACCTATAGGCTGGTTGAACACTTCTATAACAAAACTCCACGGTCCACACATTTTTGTCACAGGATAATTTTGTTATCCTTTCCTGGTGGCTCAGATGGTAAAGAGTCTGCTTGCAATGAGGGAGACCCAGGTTTATTCCCTGGGTGGGGAAGATCCCCTAGAGGAGGAAATAGCAACCCACTCCAGTATTCTTGCCTGGGAAATCCCATGGATGGAGGCACCTGGAGGGATACAGTCCATGGGGTTGCAAAGAGTCAGACATGACTGAGCGACTAACACACACAATTTTGTTATATCAAGTTCATTGTTACACACACTGTCTTTTTATAGAGACTGCATAAGAAAAGTTGATACAGCAGAAAAATATTTTGAAATATTACTATATGTTTCCTTCTAAGTAATTTCCTTTTACCCTCACCCTGAGAAAAATTCTACATCTTAGAGAAGGGAGAAGACAAAGAAGCTGGTAAAAACAGAGTCATAGTCTTAGCTTTGAGTTTTCAAAGATAGTCTTCAAAGCCAGAGCTTTCAACTTTGAGAGCACGATTCTTGATAAGAGAAACATTTTCATTGTTATTATTTGTTTGTGTTTTTCATTCCAAAAATTTTGAATATCAAGAGAAAGCATGGAAATCTCAGAGCATAGAGTTGATAAAATAAACACAAAACAAAAAATTCTTACGTAAGCACAGAATATTTTCTCGCAATATGAGAGGAGACAAAAGCATTTCTGGGATGGATGAGAAGTTTAGCGAGGAAGAGGAGAAGCTAGAGCTCCCTTTCCAGTTCTGCTTGAGTCTGGGTAGGGAGGCTAGTGGGGTCACGAAAGACAAAATGGACAGAAAAGTTTGGATTTGACTGCAGAGGGGAATTTTGCCTGACTTACTGTCTGGGAAAATAGAGCTCCCTAAGTGAGGTTTTAGGTGGAGAGGACCTGAGGCTGTCCCAAATCATATGGCCCTAGAAGCTGGTCTAGCAGCTGGGAATTCTCCATGTTTTCTACAGGCACAAGCTAGAACTTACGGTCAAGATGAACAAGAGTTAGCTGAGGGACTAGTGTGCAGAAGTGAGTGTGGGTGCATTGACAGTGTGAACAGTGAGAGAGGCCAATGAATGCCTCAGGAGAGGAGAAAGCAGGGTTAGAATCCAGAATAAGATAGACTACCTCACAGACCAAAACATAGGCCACAGGACTAGAAAAGATCAATCCTCACCCCAATTCCCAAGAAGGGTAGTGCCAAAGAATGTGCTAACCATTGGACAACTGCACTCACATCCCATGCTAGTAAGGTCACGCTTAAAATCTTGCATGCTAGGCTTCAGCATTATGTAAACCAAGAACTTCCAGATGTCCCAGTTGGGTTTAGAAAAGGCAGAGGAACCAGAGATCAAATTGCCAAAATTCGCTGGATCATATCGAAAGCAAGGGAATTCAAGAAGAAACAGCTACCTCTGTTTCATCAACTACACTAAAGCCCTTGACTGTGTGGATCATAAAAAACTGTGGAAAGCTCTTAAAGAGGTGGGAATACCAGACCATCTTACTTGTCTCCTGAGAAACCTGAATGCAGGTCAAGAAGCAACAGATAGAACCCCGTATGGAACCACTGATTGGTTCAGGATTGAGAAAGGAGTACCACCGGGCTGTCTGCTGTCACCCTGTTTATTTAACCTATATGCTGAGCACATCATGGGAAATGCCGGGCTGGATGAGTTACAAACTGGAATCAAGATAGGCAGGAGAAACATCAACAATCTCCGATATGTGTATGATACCACTTTAATGGCAGAAACTGAACAGGAACTAAAGACCCTCTTGATGAGGGTAAAGGAGGAGAGTGAAAGAACTGGCTTAAAACTAAATATTAAAAAAAGATAAGATCATGGCATCTGGCCCCATTACTTCATGGCCAATAGAAGGGGAAAAGGTGGAAGTAGTGACAGATTTCCTCTTACTGGGCTCTAAAATCACTGTGGATGGTGACTGCAGTCATGAAATCAGAAGATGATTGCTTCTCGGCAGGAAAGTTATGGCAAACCTAGACAGTGTGTTGAAAAGCAGAGACATTACTTTGCTGAAAAAAGTCCGTATGGCTAAGGCTATGGTCTTCCAGTGATCACGTCCAGTTGTGAGAGCTGGACCATAAAGAAGGCAGAGTGCAAAAGAATCAATGCCTTTGAACTGTGGCGCTGGAGAAGACTCCTGGGAGTCCCTTGGACAACAAGGAGATCAAGCCAGTCAATCTTAAGGGAAATCAACTCTGAATACTCATTGGAAGGACTGTTGCTGAAGCTGAAGCTCCGGTATTTTGGTCACCTGATGTCAACAGCCAACTCACTGGAAAAGTCCCTCATGCTGGGAAAGACTGAGGGCAGAAGGAGAAGAGGGCACCAGAGGATGAGATGGCTGGATGGCATTAATGATGCAATGGACAAGAATTTGGGCAAACTCCAGCATATAGTGAGGGCCAGAGAGGCCTGGCGTGCTGCTGTCTTTGGGGTCACAAAGAGTTGGACATGACTGGGCAATTGAACAACAACAACAGTGAGGAGAGAGGCCAAAGGATGCCTCAGAAAGGGAGAAAGCAGGGTTAGGATCCAGAATAAGATACAATACCTCATAGACCAAACCACCATCCCAGGATATGCACAACACTGGAACTTACATAGTTCTAAGTTACTGAGTACTGATGACTGAATATTTACCTGGAAGAGGCTATGTATTACCTGGAGATGTAATCAACACATTTCAAACTCTCACATCAACAGAAACAGAGGCAAAGGAGCTAAGTTCAATTATGGAGAAAAAGGCATTTATCTTTCTATATTAATTATTGTATGTTTTAATCCCCAGAGAGTCTATTTGACCCTTTTAAAAAACTGCTTTGACCATTTCATAGATTCATGATTCTTTCAGATATTTTCAAGCTTTAAAAATTTCTTTAACAAAGCATTTTTTACTATTTTTAATAACCTGAGTATGGTAATTCCAATATCTGAAAGTTTCTGAGGGTCAGATTCTGCTGGCTGTTCTTCCTACTGGTTCCTTTCCCTTTCATGCTTTTATTTTTATTTAATTTTGGCTGGGCTGGGTCTTCATCGCTGTGTGCAGGCTTTGTCTAGTTTCGGTGAGCAGAGGTTCCTTTCCATGTGCGGTATGATCTCATTGGGTGGCGCTCCGGCCACAGAGCACAGGCTCTAGGCGTGTCGGCTCCGTGGTTGTAGCACTGGGGCTCTGTAGTCGTGGCTCATGGGCTCGAGACTGCAGGCTCAGTAGCTGTGACACACGGGCTTCGCTGCTCCACAGCACGTGGGATCTTCCTCTATCAGGGATGAAACCCATGTCCCCTGCATGGGCAGGCGGATTCTTATCCACTGCTCCACCAGGGAAGTCCCATGGTCTCCCTGCTGGTTGTTCCTTCGGCTGCCTTCTTTCTTTGTGCGCTGGTTACCTTTGCTTCTCTGCTGTTCATACCACTTGAGCAAGTGTATGTTGAGGACTCTCAAAGGTTTGATCGCATGACGCTAAGTTCCTCTAGAGGAGGTTTGCACTTGCTTCTTCTGGGGGCTTGGGTAGACAGTCTGGTATCATTCTAAACTAGACTTTGGGCAGTGATACAAATTTGGGGCTGCACATTTTAGGCTTCAAATATTCCTGTGGTTATAGTCTTTTGGGATCTGGGTGGGATTCCTTTTCTTCCTGCTCTGATCTGTGCTGGGCTAAAACAACTCTTTTCATAGCTCTCTGATAGGGGTGGGAGGGGATGAACTGACCTCTGGGGTAGCCCATTGTGTTTCACTGTAATATGGGGTTCTTCTATTATACCCTCCACATTCGGTGGGCCCTGGGATCTGATTTCCATTCCTCTCACCCCAGGATTCCATTGAGGCCACAGCTCAGTTTCATAGTCCAAAAAGGCAAATGCCCTTGGAACAAAAGCAGCTTCAAGTGCTTGGCCTACTTTTCTTTGTTGCCATCTATTCTGAGCCTGGTAATGCCTTCCTAATGTTTTGGCTTATTGATGCTTTTTAGTGAAGATGAAAGCATATTTTATTCAGTACTTTTAGTGATTTTCAATAGGAGAATTGGCCTGAATAAATTAGCTCAGCATTGCTGGACATCAGAAGTCAAGCTTGGGTTATATGAGTGTGAAGTTCATACTCACTAGATCTATGATGAGATAAGAAAAAAATTGTTCTTGACTCTGGAGGGGATAAGGAGAACTGGGAGAACTTTCCCTTTTTAAAAGCTTTTTATAGTTTTAACAAATTAAGCAAATTGGGTAAGTTTTGGGAAATTAAACAAGCTCTTTTGGTAAGGGTAATAGTGCCTCTTAAGGAAAAAGTATGAGAAAAATTGAATGGTGACATGATGATTACAGAATTACAGAATTGCAAATAATTGTCCTTTAATTTTTCCCCTTAAATTTTGGGTCTCTGATTCTAAACACAATCTGGAACATAAGTAGGAAGCAGACAAATTATTGTTCAAAATTAATTTTCAAGTAACCAGAAAATAAAAACGCAAAGTTTTGACATTAAGACATGAAATAGCTTTGTCGTGAATTTTAGGTCATGTTTCCAATAATGGAGTTAATTGATTATTTCTACTATGAAATTTGAAAGGATATAAAACTAGGAGAAGATCAGGTTCCTATCGCAGAACGTAGAATTTCTCTGGGGGGGACATGTACATAAAAATGTAAGCTCCAGAAGGGGCAGGAACTTTTGTCTGTTCACTGCTGTATTTCCAGGGCTGAGTGCAGACCCTGCTCCGGAGCAGTGGCTTGATAAATGTGTGTTGTATGAAGGAAATAACTGAGATAGGTATAATTTAACAATGAGAAATTGTTAAACCCACTTGTCATGAGTTGGTCTGAGCTCTGAATGATACAAACAGCCCTGAGGTTGGAAGGTTAGATGAGACCCAGCTGCTTCTCAAGGAAGGTTTTTAAATCTGATGGACAGCCTCTGGGCTGTTGATAAGGAAGCCTCGAAGTGGGAGAGACGGGCGGGGGTTTCACACAAAGAAAGTGGAAGTGTTTGCAGATAGGAGAGTGATGCAGGAGATTTAATCTAGGACAGTGTTGTTGTTTTTAATTTATTCTATCCACAAGAGTTTTATCCCCAGATAAATTTTATGAGGAAGTACAAGTGAAGCTCTGGTTGGAATGGAGATGGAGAACTCTAGAGCCAATCTGTTTTCCCCAGTGACAGCCCCTAGAGTTCTCAATGGAACCGCGAGAGACCTCTAAGTAGTCTGAAGGCAGCTTATTTTAGCCCAAATGGACAGTTGGTCTGGGGAGGAGCTGGGGACAAGGCCAGTGGGAAGGCATTGAAAAGGCAGGAAGAAAGCCTTTCGTCATCAACGGAAAATCTAAATATAATGAGGTGATTCAAAGGAACCATGCTACATTTATCATGGTATGATAAATGTAGATCTTTAGGAGTATTCCAAAAATGATTGAAAGAAAACACAAGGACAGGACAACAGTTAACAGACAGTTGTAGTAACCTAAGTATGAGCTGTGAGGCTCTGAACTTCAATGTTGGTGTGAATACCTAGGTAGCTTTTTTAAAATGCAAAATCCTAATTCCTACTTCCAGAAATCCTGAGTCAATAGGTTTGAGATGGGACTCAGAAATATGAATTTTTACAAGCATTCTTGATAATTCTGATGCAAGATCAAACTTGGAGAAATACAGTTATAACTGAATATTTCTCACTTCTACTTTCCTCCTCTTTGCTTATTTTATAGTTAAAAGCTTATTAGGGACCTAGAGATTATCATGGTAAGTGAAATAAGTCAGAAAGACAAATATCATATGGTATCACTTATATGTGAAATGAGTCATAAAAAAGAATGAAATGATGCCATTTGCAGCAATATATATGGGCCTAGAGACTGTCATGCTGAGTGAAGTAAATCAGACAGAGAAAGACAAATATTATATCACTTATATGTGGAATCTAAAAAATGGTACAAATGGACTTATTTACATATCAGAAAGAGAGTCACAGATGCAGAAAACAAACCTTATGGTTACTAAGGGGGAAGGGGGGTAGGGATAAAGTGAGAGATTGGGATTGACACATATAACACATTACTACATATGAAATAGATACTAATAAGAACCTACTGGATAGCACATGGAACTTTAATGTAATTATCTATATGGGAAATAACCTACATGGGAAAAGAATCCCCAAGAGTGGATATATGTATATGTATAACTGGTTCACTTTGCTGTATACCCAAAACCGACACAATATTGTAAACCAACTTTATTCCAAGAAAAGTGAATTTTAAAAAGTATATTAGAGACCTAGAGATTATCAAACTAAGTGAAGTAAGTCAAAGACAAATATCATATCTCATATATGTGGAATCTAAACAAATGATACAAATGAACGTATTTACAAAATGGAAGTAGACTCACAGACACAAAAAACAAACTTAGATTGCCGAAGGGGAAGAGAGGTGTAGGGATAAATTAGGAGCTTGGGATTAACAGACACTCAATATTACATATAAAATAGATAAACAACAAGGGCCTACTGCACTGCACAGGGAACTATATTCAATATCTTATAATAACTTATAATGGAAAAAAATCTGAAAAAGAATACATACATATATATACACACACACATATGTGTATGTATATAACTGAATCACTGTGCTATACACCTGAAACCAAATACATTGTAAATCAAATCTGAAAAAGAATACATACATATACATACACACACACATATGTGTATGCATATAACTGAATCACTGTGCTATACACCTGAAACCAAATACATTGTAAATCAACTATAATTCAATTTTGAAAAGTATATTAGGAATAAGGAGAAAGGAGTGACTTAAGTTAGCACCATCTTAAATTAAAGGCATCAGTTCAGTTCAGTTCAGTCACTCAGTTGTGTCCAACTCTGCATCCCCATGAACTGCAGCACGCCAGGCCTCCCCGTCCATTGCCAACTCTCAGAATTTACTCAAACTCATGTCCATTGAGTCGGTGATGCCATCCAACCATCTCATCCTCTGTTGTCTCCTTCTCCTCCTATCTTCAATCTTTCCCAGCATCAGGGTCTTTTCCAATGAGTCAGGTCTTCACACCAGGTGACCAAAGTATTGGAGTTTCAGCTTCAGCATCAGTACTTACAATGAATATTCAGGTCTAAATTTCCTTTAGGATGGACTGGTTGGATCTCCTTATAGTCCAAGGGATTCTCAAGAGTCTTCTCCAACACCACAGTTCAAAAGCATCAATTCTTTGGCACTCAGCTTTCTTTATAGTCCAGATCTCACATCCATACATGACCACTGGAAAAACCACAGCTTTGACTAGACGGATCTTTGTTGGCAAAGTAAGGCATCAGTGGAATACACAAATAAAATAATGGTTTGAATGTCAGTTGTGAAATTTGAGCCCAAAGGGAATTTAATAAAGTATGTGTTGGTAGAAATAACTCCAGTTGCCAAGGGACCCCAGCTCAAGTAGGGTCATGTTCAGAATGCCTGCTTTGTCTAGTGTGTTTAGGTCACCAGATGGTCAGTCCATTTCAGTCATATTTCTGTGATCATGTCCTCTGAGGCTGTCTAGAAGAAGTACACAGTTTCCTTCGAAGATCTAGATTTCCAGAGATTTAGTATGTACTCCAGTCATCTACTGGTTTGACCTTATCATCCACAAATTCATTTAAACTCTTTATGTATATATATGTGTATACACACACACACACACACACACACACACACATATATATATATATTAGTTCATTGCCATCACTATAACCCTAATGTAAACAGGCATGAAGTAATCAAGCAGCTGAATTCTGATGATATGCACCAGCCATTTTCTCATGTTCCTGAGCTGGAGCTGAGGTCTTTCCTGAAGCCATTTCATGCTCTACTGAGTATCTTGGCAATTATTCAACCTTAGCAGTGTCTTCTTTAGAAACTTAGTAGTTTCCCAGGTGGCTAAGTGGAAAAGAATCCACCTGCCCATGCAGGAGACCCGGGTTTCATCCCTGGGTCAGAAAGATCCCCTGGAGTAGGAAATAGCAACCCATTTAGGTATTCTTGCCAGGAAAATCCCATGGACAGAGGAGCCTGGCGGGCTACAGTCCATAGGGTCGCAAAGAGTCAGACACAACTGAGAACGTATGCATGCAGTCACTTAATATGGCAAAGAAAAAGGAAGGAGAGAAAACTAATATTTACTGAGTGCTCACTGCATACTAGGTCTCTTACATATGCTATCTCATTGAGAGGTTGGATTATTTTTACTTTAAAGATGAGGAAACTGAGGCTCAGAAAGGATAAGTCACTGAAGTTGAGAGAACTGAAAAAAGTAAGTCACTTAAGATTCCTTGCAGCAAGACAACAGAGGAAATCAAAGAGGAAAGGGAAGAGAAAGGAGCAAGTTTTGATCACTGGTGGCCATTGAGAATGTCCCCAGCTATTGAGAATAATGTGTATGCTCTGTTGGAGGACGTGGGCTCCTGTGGAAGCATCTCTGTGCGAGATCCCACATCCCCTTCCTGGAGGCTCCAGCCAACAGTCAGAGAAGGCTTCAGGCTACTCGCTGAGCCTCTGTGCTCAGTCGCTTCAGTCATGTCTGACTCTGTGCGACCCTGTGGATGGTCTCCTGGCAGGCTCCTCTGTCCTTGGGATTCTTCAGGCAAAAATTCAGGAGCAGGTTGCCATTTCTTACTCCAGAGGATCTTCCTGGCCCAGGGATTGAACCCATGTCTCCTGTGGCTCCGGCATTGCAGGTGGATTCTTTACGACTGAGCCAATCTTCCCACTATTTCCCTAGGGAGGTGTACAGACTGTAGGGGCTGGGTACAGCCTTACCCTTCCAGAAACTATCTACTCCAGACCCTCATTTTACAATCATTGTAGCAATGGGGCAGAGGTGGTGGTGATTTGCCCAAAGTCACAGAGAAAGATGGGAGCAAGGTTGGGAGCAGAACTCAGACCTCTTAGCTCCTGAGCACCCCCTGTGCTAACCCCAGACAACATGGGCTTCCATTTGCTCCTCTGAAAGTCCAGCTGTGAAATCAATGGATAGTGGAGAGATGCTTTTGAACAGAAAAGATGAGGAACTTGTCCCTGAACTAGCAAGACTTCAGTTGCAGAGAGCTGTTTGAGCAGCGCTTTTGCACTAGGTACTAGGGAAGCTGAATGCTCCCTTGGATGGTTTCTGTGAGCTCCAAAATTCTTTTTCTTTTTGAAAAATATTTATTTATGTATTTTTGGCTGTGTGAGGTCTTAGTTGCCATGTGTGGGCTCAACTGTTGCAGCGTGAAGGCTTAGCTGCCCCACAGCATGTGGGATCTTAGTTCCCTGCCCAGGGATCAAACCTTCATCCTCCGCATTGGCAAGCAGATTCTCAACCACTGGACCACAGGGAAATCCCAGGAAGAGTTTTTGATGGTCAAAGTCTGGAAAAGCTAAATTAAAGTCAAAAAAGTTCCTTTTTTGAAAGACCTCTCAGAGCCTTTAATATATAAATGTGATACTAAAACTCCAAGATCTATTAAGTACATTTGTGGACAGACTCCCCTTGTCACAGTCCCCCCACCTCATTTCCCTGCCCCAACACAGAACCCCTATTAGGAGCACAACAGAAGTTCTGTGGAACATGGCTAGTTGGGTAACGTCAAGTTATGACAAATCAAGTGACTCAACTGGAAGAGTTTTTCAAAGTCCAACTAATAACACATCCAGCAAAAAGAAGAGTAGAGAGAAGTAACCCAGAAAGAAGAGAAATGTCCATTGAACAAGTAAACTGTGGTACGTTAGTGACTTAACGAAATATTCTTCAGGCACCAAAATATGATAATTTTGCAGATGCCAAGATAATGTGGGTAATTTTTATAGACTACCATTAAGCAGGAAAAACCCCTAAAAATATAAAGTTTTATCTATGCTATGATTGCAACTGTATGAAAAATTACATGTGCTTGTGATCAGGAACTGGAAGAAAATATGAAATAATAAAATCAATCTTTGTTAGGGACATAGACTCACCAAAGGCTTAAGAATATCCTATTACTTGTGATGATGTTAGTTTTACAATAAAAAGTAAGATAAAGAAACATCACCTGAGAACCAAGTTTCCCCTTTTTTTTCATTAGAATTTTTTTTCTCCTTCTCATTCTCTGGGAACCCAAACCTTCTGCAGGATTATAAGAAGTCTGGGGAAATGCTGTTATGCTTGCTTCTCCCACCGATGATAAATAGGAAATAAAGAAGAAAATTCTCATTCAGCTGTGCAACTCTCACTTGCTGCAAGGAAGAGATAACCCAGACCTCGTGTGACATATGGTTAACACACACCTGTAGATCAGGAGACCTTGAGGGATCAGTGGCCATTTCTTAATGTACACAGTGTTCTGCCCTGTTCCTTCAGATCAATTAGACATGTGAGTTAAAAGGCCAAAATTCTGAAAGCTGATATTTGGAACATATGTAGTTGTATATTGGCTTTAGGATCTTTAGTTTTAATTACAAAAAAAAAAAAAAAAACTTTTTAAAGTTTTCAAATACATATTTTTAGATTGAGCATTCAGAAGAGAAACAGAATGCTATTCTTCCCAGGTCATGCTGTTCATGTGTAAAAAAGAATATTCATCACTGTAACAAACAGCTTTAATAACAGGAGGCGAGGCAAAGCTTAGACTAAGTGTGAAAACATCCCCATTCTCATGGAGTTTATAATCTAATGGGAAGACATACAATAAAGCAGTTAAATCAGTGAAGTAGTCCAGGCATGCCACAAGGAGAAAAATGAAGCGCAGAAGGGAGACAGGCTAAGTGAGAGGGAAGGTCTCAGAGGAAAGATGGCATTTCAGTCAAGTACCTGAGTGAGAGAGGCTGCTGGTGGAGTGCTCCGGGCGGAGGTGCTGAGTAGGTTAGCCTGGTGTGAGAAAGGAAAGCAGGTGAGGGGTGAGGCCAAGTGCACTGTTGCTCTCAGCAAGTCGGGAGGGGTTGGTGTGAAACAGGACCGTTGTGCATTAAGAAAGCGCACACTTCTACAAGTGGATGGACGATGCGGAACTTCTGAGCCCTGCACTCCTGGAAAACAGTGATGGTTAAGAGATCTCCCTCCACTTCTGTTCCCAAAAATGGCTTACTGCCAAGAACCACCCTTCCTCATGTGACTCAGATAAGGCAGATGATGACTCCCTTGTCTGCCTGAGGGACACGCTCTCCCGATGCCCATCTTGTTTCAGAGCTGGTTAGCTGAACCATTTGTCTCCCTGTTCCTGACTGATGGAGACTTTCTCACAGAAACATCCCAACTGAAAAAATCACTTCCTCTGCAAGTCCAAAGAGAAACCATAATGCCAAGATGCTCTGATTTTCATATCTGGGGTATTCTCCTGATTGTGGTTTGAAGAATAAAAGCGTTTTCTTCCTCACTTCACTTAAAAAAATCTCTTGACAGGGTATTATATTATAAAACTATAAGAGGGATTTCCCTCCCTCATAACACATGTTTGCCAACAAGCCCTCTCTAAATTTAAAATGAACTCTCTTGGGTTGAAATCACCTTGATGCAGACTTGAAGAGCAGAGCCAGGCATGATTTGAATTTAATTACTGAATTCTGAAGTCATACTCTGTGAGAATTAAACTGGGGCTTAGAGGAAATAGTTCATCAATAGAATCCTTTGGGCAATGTTCACTACTGAGAAAGTCAGTTTCCCCTCTGCCAGTCAGGGCCATTGATCCAATAACTAATTAAGTTTAAATTACTTTACTTTCTTTTACTGGGACATTTATTATATGGGATATTTTACTGTATTGGTCTTAATCATAAACAGATAATTTATAAAATTAAAATATATTTTGTCAATATTAATACATTTTTGCTGATAAAAATTTTCACAAATAAAAAGCAAACATTCTTGTCTATGTTGTTCTTAAAGTATAAGAGCTGACAGCTGAAATTACTTTGTTCAACTAGAGTCTTTTTAGATAGTCAATTGCAATAAAAATGGTGAAAAGGAAACTATCAATTATTCACACTGTAGTATGAATTAGTGTTTGCTGACTCCTTTTTCTTTCACTTGGATAAAATCATCTTCAGTGAGGAAATGGGACTTTATGACAAAGTTGTGGGTGAAGTGGAGAATAGGACAATTTACGGAGATGCAGATTTGGGTGAGAATGCTGCTATCTAGCAGAGATGTTGGGTAGCTAGAGAGAGCACAAAAGCTATGGATTCAAAAGAGGAGGAAGTAGACATAAAAGGCAGATACGATTTATTGGGTAATGTTCCTGCTCCTAGAGCTTTCACAGGTCTGTGAAATAACTAGAGTTATAGGAACATATCTGACAAAGTTCCTTCTTTCAAAGATGGACTTTGAGCAACCCCAGATGCACATACTGAGAATTCTCTGTGTCCAGTATAAATGAGGGACTGAGATGTGATCAGGAAGTAGATTAGCAGGTTGTGCAGACCTAAGGGGATCCCCTCCAACACTGGAGACTTCACCAGGGAGTCCCACTCGGCAACACTGCTGGGCCCCAGGGCAGGGGTAAAGATGGAGGCCCACTCACCGTATGTCTAAATATTTAGAAGTTGTCAGGCTGATAAACTGTTAAATAAGTATGTTCCATCCTCCTATCTTACAAATATACCTTTGTAACTATCTGGACGATTAGGTTCAAGTGTAGGTTTCTGTAGTACACAAAGGGCTGGCTCACTGGTTCTCAGCCTGTAGCCTGACTCAGTTCTGTCCCTGGGCCTTGTGTGTGTGTGTGTGTGTGTGTGTGTGTGTGTGTGTGTATACCTCTCTCAGCCTCCCCTCTTACTGTACCATATGTCCAAATTTTGTCCACATTCCAAGTCCACAGCCCCCCTCCCCTGGTCACTCCTTGGGCCTCTGAGCACACACACTGGTTACTCAATCTGCCCATGGGGGTAGGACGTGGAGTAGAGGTCTGTGTAGGTCATGGATGTAGACTTGGAATCACTTGAGCAGGAAATTCTAGGGTCCTGAGAACCTGAATCCCTGCATAGAAGGGAGGACTTGGGTTCCAAGTGGAAAAGGCCCTTTGGTTCCATGAGCTTCTTGCTATGGGGGGTGGGAGCTGTGGCTGGGAATGTGGTTAGAAGATGGCCAGAGAGGGATCCTCTGAAGCATGTGGGTCTAAAGCCAGTGCTCTAGGTACCATAACAGACATGGTAGGCATGACCCCACTGTAGATGCCTCTATTGTATGCGTAGCTTGTTTGCATTACACTTAGTAATTCTTTAATAAATAGATTTCATTCTGTAATGTGGATTTAGTTCTTCTCAAGGAATCCATATTATTGACTCTATATAATCTTCATATCATCTTCAGTTAAAAGAGTTCCTTCAGGTTGGAGGGAGACTGGATGGCCGAACAATCGTGGAGCACACAGCCAAGTAGCAGCTCTGGTGGGTGGCTCAGTCGGTAAAGAATCCACCCACAATGCAGAAGACTGCCTGCAATGGTGGAGCCGCAGGTTCAATCCCTGGGTTGGGAAGACTCCCTAGAGAAGGAAATGGCAACCCACTCCAGTGATCTTGCTTGGGAAATTCCATGGACAAAGGAGCCTGGTGGGCTACAGTCCATGGGATCACAGAGTCAGATATGACTTAGCAACTAAACCACCATGCCTGATTCTAGTTTATTTCAGCTAGCCGGTCACACCTTTCCATAAACATCCCTTCTTCAGTCCTAACCTCTTGACACGTGGTTTGAGGGTCTAACCACAGCTAGAGATACTAGCAAGGTTTTTCTGCATTACCTAAGAAATTTCTTGTGCTAAAGAAATGTCTATTTAAAGAGCTGAAGTTTCACAAATGATTTGTATTGTTTGTTTTTTAAGGGATATGAAAAGAAAATCTTTGTAGAGGATTCAGGCCAACTAGATAATATTCTGTATAATGAAAAAGGAAGGCTCCTCACCATAGGGGATCTCTAAAGCATACATTCTGACAGTGAAATAGAACATTTCTGAAATACTCAATGAGTTTAATTTGCTAAATAGTAATTAGCTATGATTTAAATAGAAGATTATTTGAAGAACTGAACAGAATAAAGCTGTTTATCTGAAGCATAATCTGAGTAATTGCCTTCTCTCCAACTTTGATGTAGATAGAAGAAACTAATATCTGTTTCTATGGAAGATTATTTTTGAGAAGAAGAATGGTGAAGAGGAAAGCCTTCGAGAGCTTGGTCTCCTCCGTAGCTACAGAAACACTTAGATTTCATATGTAAATATTAAGTTATCCTTCTGTGCTCAGACCCACCTCCAAGATTTCCCTCATGGGCAAGAGAGGGCAGACCTCACTTCTCTTTGCATAAGTTCTTTTTGTAAAATTTATTTACAGCTGCGTTGGGTCTTCACTGCTGCACATGGGCTTTCTCTAGTTGCAGCGAGCAGGGTCTACTCTGTCCCTGTGGTTCGTGGGCTTTTTATTGCGTGTGGAGCACAGGCTCTGGGCACCCAGGTTCCGGAGCTGTGGAGCACAGGCTGAGTTGCTCCATGGCATGTGGGATCTTCCCGGACCAGAGAGGGAACTTGTGTTCCCTGCGTTGGCAGGCAAATTCTCAACCGCCGGACCACCAGGGAAGTCCTGCATAAGTTAAAACTTCCAAGCAGCAGGGATTTCTGGTTTCTCTTCAGTGTGCTGAGGAGGACTTTTGTGAACGTAAAGCTGGCACTAGGTCATAAGGGAATTTGTTTAGGGCTTTCAGCATCCCTGAACTGCTCTCAGCAGAGCTGTCCAAAACCATGGTACTGACCAAGGCGATGCAGGCTCCAGAGCAGTTCCCTGGCCTTTGGTGAGATGTCCCCAAAGATTTCACACTGATCACATTATGTCCCTTTTACTCTGTGTAACTTTTTTAGAGTGTGAGAAATAAAGTCTGTGATCTAACATACCCTCAAGCTAACAAACTCGTCATACATAGTTGGGGGTGGTGTCACCCTTTGCTACTTTCATATATATGAGTGATTCAGGGAAGCTTTGGAATATATGTGTAGCTGCGCTTCTTCTTAACTTACAGACTGCGTCATTGAATATATGCCCTTTCCCCCACCATTATTACCAGCCGGTACAAACACAGGGTTTTGCAGAGCAGAGAAGCTATGCTGCCCTGTAATCCTGACAGTCTTTCAGTCTTGGAGAGGAGATATGTAAGCATGTCAAACCAATAAGTTTGACAGTTCTGTCTCCACACATCTAAGGATGTACAAATCAGTTGCCTCTCTGCTATATCCTCCAGCCTGACCTCTGCCCTTTTAAAGCCCTGAAACCAGGTCCTCTGAAGTACAGATCCACTAAAGCATGAACCCACGTCTCTGACGGGGGCTCTGTTCTGGGCTCACCTCGTCTGATCTGGGGTTGCATCAGCACTGTCCCCCTGTTCCCTCCAGTTGGGAAAATGTCACTTCCAGACTTGATCTCCACAGCCCTGCTATCACTGTATGCTTGTCTTGGTCTCTCCTTGATCCCTGCTGCTACTTCCTACTGAGTTATCACTGCCTGTGAGACCTGGGCATGCTTCAGGGAGCCCAGGCACTGCTGCGGCCTATCTTAATTGGAACCTGCCTGAGTTTCCCTCATAGCTCAGTTGGTAAAGAATCTGCCTGCAATGCAGGAGACCTGGGTTCGATTCCTGGATTGGGAAGATCCCCTGCAGAAGGAAATGGCAACCCACTCTAGTGTTCTTGCCTGGAGAATCCCATGGACAGAGGAGCCTGGAAGGCTATAGTCCATGAGGGTCACAAAGAGTTGGACGTGACTTAGCGACTAAATCACCACCACAACAGCTTCTGAGATTGAGTTTTTCCCTAGGTTCTCATTTCCTGATTTTGCTTGAGTACATCATTCCTTCCTCCTTCTCCTGGTCTTGATTCAAGTCAACTTTTCTAGAGATAGCTTTTCCCAGCTCTTTCTGGAGGTTTGAATCCTGACCCCATATCTAAGGACAATAGACCAGGTCCTGCCTGTGTGGACAGGTCTTCTCCAAAGACAGCTGTTAGAAGTTTGACCTTGACTTTCAAAGGCGGCCTGGGTCCCCAGATGTTATGTCTCATTTACCTGCTGGATATGCCAAAAACAGGCAGTGGGAAGCAGGCCTGTGTGCACTCTAGCTGGGCTGCCCAGCTGCCCTCTCTGGGCACCATCTGTCGCCAGGCTAGCCCTCCTGGGCCCTCCACAGTCAGCCAGTGGCTTAGCTCAGGGCCCCTCCACACCCTTCCAGTCCCAGTTTATCAAGGGTCTCTGGTGACTCCTTGTGCCAAACTTATGACATAAAGAAGCCAAATTTTACATAATCTTGTAGGTTACATTTAGTACACATATGAAGGTAAGGGCTGATGAAGACAGTTAAACGTTGTGGGAGAGTGAAGCATACTCACGATCCAGGGCAGGTTTGGCAGAGGTGACAGATTTGGTCCTTGAAGGGCCCAAGAGGCGTTTTGGTAGAAATATGTGAAAAGGATGTTTCAGGTAAGGTTGGATCAGCTCCTTGGAGAGGATTCAGCAAATAATTCATAGCCCCAAGCCCCCGGGGTGGGAGGGACTTGAGGAGGACCCTGGGTCAGCTCAGCACTAGCATCCAGGGAGCAGGGGCATGGCTTGTTCACTGCCCCCTCCTGTGCCCAGCACATGGTCCTGAACATGCTTGACACTGGGTAATACTCCTTTCCTGAGCAAATGCTCAATAAGGCCTGAGCATGGTGTCTCTTATCTTAAAGCCATTCCTTGGTTGGAACTAGGAAGTGTGTGGGTGCTAAGTCACTTCAGTCATGTCTAACTCTTTTCGACCCCATGGACTGTAGCTCACCAGGCTCCTCTGTCCATGGGATTCTCCAGGCAAGAATACTGGAGTGGGTTGCCATTCCCTTCTCCAGGGGATCTTACCGATCCAGGGATCGAACTAAATCTCTTATGTCTCCTGGACTGGCAGGTGAGTTCTTTACCACTGGCACCAACTGGGAAGCCCTGGGAAGCAGCAGATTAGATGGTAAATAACTTTCCCCCTCAGTATTCTCTTCTGATAAAGGCTTACCACTGGCTTATGCACTTCTAATGATATACCTTGCTTTCTTCAGGAGACCCAGGAGGATTTGCAGTGAGGATCATTTGCCTCCCTGAAGAAAACCCTGCCCATTTGGCCTGGTTAGTTACCCACATGAGAATTTTCTGAAGGTCTTCCCTGCAGGGAACCACAGTTGCCTGACATCACTAACAAGAGATCCAGAATCAGGTGAATGCTCACCAAATAGGCCTGAGCTCTGTCCTTCAGAGACATTTCATCAGTAAAAGAGGAAGCAATCATGATATCTGCACCCTTAAGTTAGGATATAGTCTATGGCAGGATAGAAGTCACAGGGAACAGGCTTCCCTGGTGGTCAAGTGTTTAAGAACTTGCCTGCCGATGCAGGGAACATGGGTTCAATCCCTGATCTGGGAAGATTCCACATGCCTTGGAGCAACTAAGCCAGTGTCCCACAACTACTGGGCCCATGCATCCTAGAGCCTGCGCTCTGCAACAAAGAGTAGGCCCTGCTCACCTCGAGAAAGCCTGTGCAAAGCAATGAAGACCCAGTACAGACAAAAATAATAAATCTTAAAAAAAAAAAAGAAGTCACAGGGAGGTGTGCTCATCGTGAGGGTGGAGGAAGATAGCATGTTCAGGGCTGAGGGGACATGAGTTGGGGCAGGATCACGCAGATCACTCATGGGGGCTCAGTTACATGGCTGGTGGAGACTTTGAGACCCCATGGACTGTAACTCATCAGGCTCCTCTGTCCATGGGATTCTCCAGGCAAGAATACTAGAGCAGGTTGCCATTCCCTTCTACAGAGGATCGTCCAGACCCAGGGATGGAACCTGGGTCTCCTGCATTGCAGGCAGAGTTGACTGAGCTAACAGGGAAGCCCAGTGTCAGTGATAACTGAGTGAATTAGCAGAGCTGAAAAGTTGTTTCAAGTCCACTGTGGTCGCATAACTTGGACTTTGTGTGTGTGTGAGAAGGGATGGAAACAGTAGTGCAAGGGAGTTTACAGACACTTCTAAACAGCTCAAAGAAGAAACAAAAGGAGAAGAGCATTTTCTTGTTACATTTTCCTTCTCCTGGTAATAAAAAGCCTAAATGGTTTCTGAGACACTCTCTCTCCCCCCAGGTATCTATGGGAATGAACTTTCCAGTTGCATAGGAACCAACAGAACCCACCACCACTTCCATGACCACTGGTGCATAGGTCAGTGACTGTATGTCAGGATCCCACTGAGGGACTTTTATTTAAATTTTTTTCTTTTGCTTTAGCAACCTCAAAAGTAGGATGCTATTTCTTTTCCTTCCTGAAGATGAGAAAACTGAGGCCTGGTGAGATTCAACATCCCACCTAGGTCTCTCACAGAGCAGAGCTCCTCAGCCATGACACTCCTGGAATTTGGGACCAGATCATTTTTTCTTGAGAGGAGAGACTGTCCTGTGCATTGCAGGTTGTTCAGAAGCATCCTTGGCCTCTGCTGGGCTTCCCTGATGGCTCAGATGGTAAAGAATCTATCTGCAAGGCAGGAGACCTGGGCTCAATCCCTGGGTTGGGAAGATCACCTGGAGAAGGGAATGGCAACCCACTCCAGTATTCTTGCCTGGAGAATCCCATGGACAGAGGAGCCTGGTGGGCTACAGTCCATGGGATCACAAAGAGTTGGACACGATTAAATGACTACCACATTCATTTTGGCCTCTATCTGCTAAATGCCAATAGTACCTCCCTGGGTTGTGACAACAGAAAATGTCTCCAGACATTGCCAAGTGTTCCTCTGGGGGTAAAATTGCCCTTGGATAAGAATCACTGTTCGGGGGTTTCCCTGGTGGCTCAGATGGTAAAGAATCACTGTTCATAGCATAACTGGTTAACCTACGTTGTGAATCCAAAGCTACCTGCAAACCTGACTCTTTGCTTAGCCAGAAACTAAGTTTACAAGTAAGCATCAGCACTTGTGTGAAGAGACTGCCTTGCACAGCAGCAGAATGATTCAAGGTACTTTGGTTGTCACAGCAATTAATGTCAGTTTCGAAATAAAGGAGCCGATAACAATAACAGCTAACATTTATTGAGTGCTTACTATGTTCCAAGAGGTGTGCCAAGCACTTTGTACATGTTTGCCCATTTAATCATCTCCAGAACCTTGTAAGGAATGATATGCCTGCAGACTCAGCATATAACAAAGTAGATTCAGAAAAGGAAATTTTGCCATGGCAGCATCATGAGAGAATTCTGCAATGACTAATAATTTCTCAAAGCTCAACTCTGGAGTTCTTGTAAGATATTAGATTTTAGTGACATTTGCAGTTCCAATTATCTTCAACTATGGAATGTACCTGGTCAAACTTGAGCTGTCAAAAAAAAGATGATTGCTCTCAACAGTTTTCATGAAACCAACCAATTAGTTGATAGGATTGCACATCCTTCTTGGTACTGGGCTCTCTCATGGGGTAGAACTGCCTGTCACCCCCTCAGTGACCCCTTCCCAGGGGAGTGAATGGAGCCTGTTGGGGAAAATGGAATCAGTTCAAAACTGGCTCTCGGCATTTCTCAGACTCTTGGTTTCTTAGCACTCTCTTTCCTAAAAAGCCATGGGTTTTGAAAACATTTTCTATTTCTAAGTCACAATCCCAGAAAAAAAAAAATGTGATTATGAACTCATTAATTTGAGTTCAGGCAATGACTTAACAGTAATTATTTTGAAGGAAAATTCAAGTCCAATGCTAGTGGAAGAAAGCCCAGGCATCAGTACCACGCTGCAAATAAACAAAGCCTGACCCAGAACTTGGCTTAATAACTTGGTAACATACCAGACTGTGCTATAGCTCACATAGGAAGAATTCTGACCTATAGGTCAATTATCAAGCTAAAAATCTTTATTGAGTTTACTGCTGTGTGGTGGTTTGTAGAATAAAATTATTTGAATGTGGGATGGAGAGAAAGAAGGGCCTGGGAGAGTGGGGCAGGGATGCTAACTCTAAAGCAGCAGACACCTGGACAATAAGAAAGAGGAAAAGGGGACAGAAAGGAAGTCAATGAGAAGACGCCCAAACTGCCTGGGGTGGGGGTCATGTTGTCCAAGTCCAGGCTGGGAGGTCTCCTCAGCCTTCACACTGCTCATGACTCTCTTATCACCCTTCCTCGGACAGAATGGGTTAACTGGGCATGTGTAGAATTGATAAGGGGCTTCCTTGATGGCTCAGTGGTAAAGAATCTGCCTGCAATGCAGGAGACACAGGAGACACAGGTTTGATCCCTGGGTTGGGAAGAGATTTGTAGGTTGGGAAGAGGTCCCTGGAGAAGGAAATGGCAACCCACTTCAGTATTCTTGCCTGGAGAATCCCATGGACAGAGGAGCCTGGTGGGCTACGGCCATAGGGTCACAAACAGTCGGACATGACTGAAGCAACTCAGCAAGCACACGCCAAATTGATAGGTTGTGGTAGAAGATGTGGTGGGATGGAGATTTAGGAATGAGACCGAGGAAAACTTGAAGTGTCGAGGGGGGGTGGGGGGAGCTTCTGGGGAGCGTGAGGACTCATGGCATCTGAAGCTCAGCATGGCCTGCTCCTTTGGCCAGCAGTGGGCTGGCTTTGTGTATATAAGATGAGGGAAATTGCACAACGCCCTAGGCTCAGAAAGGCCCACCCTTGGCTTAATGTTCTGCCGTCACTCCGTAGAAATTTGCACAATTTCTGAATGGCGGTCCCCGTATTTTCATTTTGCACTTGGATCTGCAAATCATACAGCTGCTCCGGGGCGGCAGTGGCCATGCTGTCCTAATATGCCCTTGTGCAAGGCACCTCTAGGTTACTCCAAGGGAGGCCGGGGCTGTGCAGGAGGGGGCTCGTGACTCAGGGCTTTGCACAAGGCATTGTGCTGAAAGTTCTCAGACAAAAACAGTGAAGCATGCTATTTCTCTAATTCGAAGGTAGCATCAAACCTGACATTCCACTGGCTTAGTGGCAGCTGTTTCTGTTTTCCTGAGAAAAATAGACACATTAGCTGTATAAATAAAATATGCAACCTATACTGATTTAAGAAATACTAAATTGTAAAGCATGAAAAAAAAAAGTCACCTTATAATGGCAAAATTACAGTTTACAACCTGTTTTCATCAACCCTGTGATTGAATTCTGGACAGTAAAAGGAAGCATTCCCCTTGACCTGGCTGCTCTCTCTTCGGTTCAGGGCTGCTTAAATCCAATGAAACATGTTTTGTGGAAGAGCAATTAAAGTGCTCTTTTATCTGCGATTAGTTGCAAGATGTCAACAACTAGACACTTAGGCTCTGAGATCTAACTTTGATGATGTTGAAAATTAGTGAGGGGACTTCCCTGGTGGCCCAGAGATTAAGAATCCACTTTCCAATGCCGGGGACAAGGGTTCGATCCCTGGTCAGGGAACTACAATCCCACACGCTGCAGGGCAGCTAAGCCCATGTGCCACAGGGAAGAGCCCACGTGCTGCAACCAAGACCTGATGCAGCCAAAAAGAAGTAAATGAATATTTTTTAAAAATTAAAAGAAAATCAGTGAGAAGAAGCCCTTTGAGCTTCTCCTTGGCCTGGGTTTGTTTATTCTGCTTAACTTAGGCAGACCTACTAATTTTAATATTTTGAATGTTCTAATCCAGCTGAGAAGCAGATGGATGCACCTGTATAGCCAAAACTCTGCCCTCAAGTGGAGCACAAAGTTCCTTTTCCAGATACAAGCTTTCCCTACGCAAGATCATTTTTCTGGAGTTTTGGTTGGCATCCTCCCATAAGGCAAATGCTTATTTAGCTGTTCAGAATGTGTGGCCTGCTGAAGCTCTCTTTCCCAGAGAGCCCCTTACTGAGGATCTAGTTGTTCACAACAGGCCCTGACTCACCCAGGCTCACTTATGACAAGCTCAGGCACCAGCTTCCTCTCTTTGCCTCTTGCTAACTCTGACTCAAGAAGATACACCCACTGCTTCCTTCCAGGGCTGGAGGATATCAGGCAGTGGAGTTTCCTCTGAAAAGAGTCCCAGCATTTGTTCCCTACCATCCATCACCATGGATGCATTAGAACATTACCTGAGCATCTGATGCGGTGTCATAGGATTATTTAATTCTTGTATTTACCCATCTGACCAAACTGTGCCAAAAGCCTGCTTTGTGTAGGAAGCAGAGCAAAGGAAAGAATTTGAAAACAAAATGAAACAGATGCTTTGACCTGAGATGGGGCGAGAGGGCTTTTAACCTAGCAGAACAGAAAAGATCTGTGCCTAAATGTCACAGTTGTACCAAGGAACCCCTGCTTCCAGTGATCTGCTCATTTCACATCATTATGTAGAACCTACCACTCCACAGCTGAGTCCTCTAGCTTCCTATGTATAGCTCAGGGAACTGAGTGCTCTGTGGTACCCAAATGGGAAGGGAAGCCAAAAGAGAAGGGATATCCACACTCTTCTGTTATAGTATACAGTCTACTTACAGCCCAGTTCTGTGGTGATTACCACTGATTTAATATTGTCAGATTAATATTGTATGCATATATTTCTAGACAGATTATCATTGGGTCATTAGATTTTGTTTTTAATTGTTGAAAATGTGTCACCTTCTAGGGAAAAAGTATTGTTTTAAAAATAATTTAAATGAAAAATAAAAGCCTTGTTGCTATAAAAAAAAAAACAAAAAAGAGATCATATATGTATACATATGACTGATTCAGTTTGCTACAGCAGAAATTAACACAACATTCTAAAGCAACTATATGCCAATAAATAATTAAAAATAAAAACCCACAAAAAACAAACAAAAAAAAAACCCTTCCTATTGGATAGACACTGGGTCCAAGGCTCTTTATATAGTGATGTGAGCAGAAGGCTGCCTCATAAATACTTAACAATGGCAACAATACTAATGATCCATTTCCTATTTCTTTTGGTCAAAATAAGCCTAGCTTTCTTTGAGTCACCGAAGAAGAAACTTGTGAATTGAGCATCCATACTCTAGCCTGGTGGCTCAAACAGTGAAGAATCTGCCAGGAGACCTGGGTGTGATTCCTGGGTTGGGAAGACCCTCTAGAGGAGGAAATGTCTACCCACTTCAGTACTCTTGCCTGGAGAATTCCATGGACAGAGGAGCCTGGCGGGCTACAGTCCATAGGGTCGCAAAGAGTCTTGGACAGGGCTGAGCAACTAACACTTTCACTTTCAAAAAGAAACTTCTAGTAACTGTGAGGATGACAAAACTCCAGATACTACAGCTACTAATGACTTTTCAGCATCTCCATGAGGCTTGCACTCTTCTTTTCCTCTGGAACAACTTCCCTCTGTAACAACTCTGCAAGACACTTAACTACTATCCTAGTTTCCTTGAAGAGGCAATGACGTGTCAGAAATCTGAGTCGCTTGCCCCAGGCACGGGAGCCTTCACAACGCCCTATTGCAGCCCTTTCTTCAGCGAGAACTCTGGTCCTGCGCGCCCCTCTGCCCATGGGAGCACCCGGGGAGGATTAAAGCTAAGTCGTCTGGGAGCATCAAGGAAAAAGCCTGAGGGAGAAGCTGGAGCTGTCTTACTCAGAATGGAAACTGCACACACTGGGGTAGAACCTGTAGTCTCATAAAAGATTTTTTTTTTTTTCTCTTAGGTAAGCATTAGCATTCTGGAACAGCCAGAGCACTTGCTTGCTTGTAAAAAAAAAAGACCTGTAACTTTTTTATTTGAGAAATCTAACGGCACAGAGGTGGGGAGAAAGGGAGAAAGAAGTTCTCTACTGCAGAAAGAGGAAATGGAGAAGGAATCGACGAGGAAACATTCCTAGAAAATTCATTTAGTAGCTTGAAAGATTTAAAAGACCTCCTCACCTCTTCCCAGCTGGCAGGAACTTCGGGGCCTGACAACCTGAGGGGAGCATCTTCAGAGAAGGCCGGAGCCCCAGGCCCCACAAGAGGAATGTCAGGCGCAGACCTGACGTCTCCGGTACAAAGGCCCTGTGTCAGCCCAGGTGAGAAAGGACGCGGTTAAGGAAGAGGGTGGGACAGGCCATCCCGCCATTCCTCCAGCCATTCAAGCCCCTTGAGCTGTCACGTCAGGTCATGAGAAGGCTGCCGACTTGAGGCAGCTACTTTCAGTCAAGGTAAGTCAAGTTCGGTTAAAATAACGCTTCCAAAGGCCCATTGTGCGCAAGGCATGAGGGATTCGAAGAAGATCCAGCCTAGTGGGGTCTCACCGATTTCCCCTCTTCAGCCCAACACGCGCAGCCGCACGGTGGCACAAGACCTTAGTATCTGTTCCAAAGAACCTTCTCTCTCACTGTCTTGGGCCCAAGGTTTTCCCAAAGGGTCCTTCTCCATCTTTTCTCTTAAAGCAGTGTTCTTGAAATTGTGAAATAAAATTTTTTTTTTTTAAAGAAAGCAAATGGAAGTGATAATATGAGAGTGAAGCATACGTGGTAAGAGTAAGAACTGTTTTGTGAGATTTGGTTCAGTTATATGTATTCATGTGTAAAATACATTTCTCACTGTGGGTCATAGTATGAAAAGTTGGAAAAACTCTGCCTATGGGAGTGCTCTAACTTCCCCTTTCTCTTCTAGTCAGAGGCTTTTACAGCCCTTTCATAGAGCCGTTCTGAAGGTCACTGTGGCTTTGTGCCTGCCTCTGAGGCTCAACATTTCAAACTCAACACTCCTTCCTTGCAGAGGTCAGCTGATCCATGACCACGACTTTGGTTCCCGTGTCTCCCGTGCCTGCTACCTGCACCAGCCCATCCCCTCACCCTCCACACCACACCACACCACACACACACACACACACACACGCGGGTCTGTGGCTTGAGGCTCCAGTCTTGTCAGAACACTGGATGCCTTGACCATCCACGTAAGGGTGATTCAAAAACCCACCATATATACACGTCCCTTCTGCATTTGCAACAAAACTATTGTCAACCTAATAGCCACTTCTTTACGTCACCTGCTGGTTGCTAAGGCTTGCCTGCGAGGGTGAAACCTCAACATTGCAGCAGGTCAACGGCACAGAGGCTGGACATCTTTCAGGATTTCTCCAGAAGGTTCCTCACCCTGGCCTCCCTGACCTGTTTCCTCACGCCTCCTTCTTTGGGCAGCTTAGGTGTAAGTCTGTTACTTAATCCCAGCCACAAGCTCCAGCTCCTGTTTTAAGCTTCTGTAATAAAAACTAATATATTGAGGGCTTACCATGAACCAGACGCTATGCTAAGCATACCATCATTATATTTCACATGCTGTCACAGCAGATCATGTGCATATTTTACTCCCATTTTACAGACAAGAAAACCGGAGCCACGCTACGTGGATGGCCCAAGGCCAGCTGGCATTTAAACCTGGCCTAGTAGCTTCCATGCCTGCAAGTTTGACCATTACATCATGTAGGTTTCATTGCATGTAGCTTTTGAAGCTCTGCCCCCTCATCCCAGTCTCACCATTGCTGCCTGGCCAAGAAAGGAAAACTAGCTTAGCTAGTTAACTTCATTGTGATGTTTCTTTAAGGACTGAGATTCAGGAAAACAGGTGTGTCTCCTAAACTTCAGGTATATTTTTACCCACCACCTAAGAATAATATAATTGTATCACCCTGTTTGGGGGCTTCCCCAGTGGCTCAGATGGTAAAGAATCTGCCTGCTAGTGCAGGACACACAGGCTTGATCCCTAGATTGGGAAGATCCCCTGGAGAAGGAAATGGCAACCCACTCCAGTATTCTTCCCTGGGAAATGCCATGGACAGAGGAGCCTGGTGGGCTAAAGCCCATGGGGTCACAAAGAGTCGGATATAACTTAGTGGCTAATCAACATTACCCTGTTATGCCTTGGCCTCTAGGAAGCTCAAAATTAAGTTTAAAGACAATATTCATGGTATGTGTGCTAATTGTAGAGTTGGCATAAATCCTTTTTCACTGCTTTACTCTTTCACTGCTGTTTATGGGAACATATGTACATGTATATTTGTGAACAGATGTACATGTAAATTTGTAACAAGGAAGGAAACACACAAATAAGCATTCTATTGTTTCAGAAAGAAAGACACCTAATTGTCTTGAGCATTTGAATTACTTTAGGAGAAGACGTGATAATATCCTTATAGAAAATTATGGACAACAAGGTCTTCTATTCTTGTTTTGCCTTGGGGGAAAAACAGATGTACAGTATTATGTTTTACTATTTGCCTTGGCAAAACCTGGGGGATAGTTGGCCGGGCTGCCACATACAGTTGTGCACATTGGGCACTGCCCATCACAAGGGGATGCCGTTTACACTGTGATCTACGAAGTTGCTCAGTCTGCAACCTGGACATCCGTGTGTGTCAGCTCAAGGAATTTAATTACACTCATACTGTTCTCCGCTTTCATCAGCTATGTACTGACCGGGGCTGGAGTTGTTGGAAGAGGAGGTGGCCGTGGAGCAGGGAGGTATTCCATTACTCCTGTTTCTCCTCCCAGGCAAAACTATTCCTCCTGGTTTGGGCTGAAGTCCTAGGAAATGTGGGTGATGAGGAGAGCTCCCCCTCCCTCTGTGCAACAGTGGGGAGGCCAGGGAGGAGGAGAATGGGCCTCAGGAGACGCTAAACTGAGCCGGCAATCAATCATCTCACAAGCTCTCTCGAGTTTCTTCTGGCTTTATTTTGGGCACTAATTGGAAATGTCTGCTCCTTCATTGAGTCTGTTTTCTCACTAGAAAGGAAAGAAGGTTCCAGCAGAGCCTGAGGATGCTGAGAAGGATGTGATAACTTTTCAAACCGTTGCCATTCTCCACTGCTTCTCCCTTCAGAATCTCCCTTTGGGGTGTTCATATGTATGGTCTGTCAACTGCAAGGACACTCTTTTCATACTGGGCTCCCATCTCTGGAGATCAGCAAACAGGGGATAGAGGGGATTTTATTAGGGTGTCAAATGTGTGGCCTCTTTTTACTTATTGTTAATTTTTAAAAACCTTTATTTTTTTCAATCTGCATTGTCCCTTCAGTCATGTCCGACTCTTTGATGCCCTGTGGACGGTAGCCTGCCAGGCTCCTCTGTCCATGGGATTCTCCAGGCAAGAATACTGGAGTGGGTTGCCATGCCCTCCTCCAGGGGATCTTCCCATCCCAGGGACTGAACCCACATCTTCTGCATCTCCTGCATTGCAGGAGGATTCTCTACCACAGAGCCATCGGGGAAGCCCTTTTTCAACCTTATTAAGGTGTAATTGGCAAAGAACATTGTAAGATGTTTCAAATATATGTGGGAGGGGAGTTTAGGAAAGACTGGATCCATGTATATGTACAGTTGAGTCCCTTCCCTGTTCACCTGGAATTATCACAACATTATAAATCAGCTACACCCCAATACAAATAAAAAGTGAAAAAAATGTATATGATGGTCATCTGACATGCATATACATTGTGAAAGGATTCCCACATCTAGTGAATTAACACATCTGTCACCTCACAGATGTATTTTCTTCTTTGAAGAAAACATTAAAGTTCTGCTTTCTAAGCAAATTTCAGTAATATAATACGGAATCATCAACCACAGTCACCACATTATACACTAGATCCTCAGACCTCATACATCTTACAGATGAAAGTTTATACCCTTTTCCTAATCTCTCTCTATTTTCCCCTGCCCCCCATAACCACATTTTTTATGAGTTTGACTCTTTTTAGATTTCATATATAAATGATATTGTGTAGTATTTGTCTTTGTTTGGCTTATTTCACTTAGCATAATGCCTTCAAGGCAACCATATCGTCACAAATGGGAGGATTTTCTTCTTTCTCATGACTGAATAATATCCATTATATTTATACACCACATCTTCTTTACTCCCTCTTTATTCCCTTCTTTATTTCCATTGATGAGCACTTAGGCTGTTTCCATTATTCATTACTATGAACAATGCTGCCGTGAACATGGGGAGCACAGATATGTCTTTGAGACCTTGATTTCAATTTTTGGATATATACCCAGAAGTGAGATTGCTGGATCATATGGGAGTTTTGGGCTTCCCCGTTGGCTCAGTGGTAAAGAATCTGCTTGCAATTCAGGAGATGCAGGAGACAAGGGTCAAGAAGTTCAAGATCCCTGTGTCAAGAAGTTCCCCTGGAGGAAGGCATGGTAACCCACTCCAGTATTCTTACCTGGAGAATTCCATGGACAGAGCAGCCTGGCAGGTTACAGTCTATGGAGTGGCGAAGAGTCAGACACGACTGAAGCGGCTTGAAACATATGCATGGTAGTTCTATTTTTAATTTTTTGAGGAGTCACATACTGTTTTCTACAGCAGCTGCACCAATTTCCACACCTACCAACAGTGTATCAGTGTTCCCTTTGTGGGCCAGAAGGGACTAGTTCTGCCTTGATCCTACAACACCGGCCTCATCAGTCTTGCAGGGATCATAACTGATTACTTAGAAGAAGTTCATTGTTCCTGGAAATGATGCAAAGGTAAAAAGACCCCCACTGAAAAAATAATTTTAAAATTGGCTCTGGTTTAGAGGAGGAGTGGGTCTGAGTCCTTGAGTTGCACATATTGTCTTAATTTGGGCTCCAATACATGACTTTGGGCAATTTACTTCTCCAAATCTCAGTTCCTTCCTCTGCAAAATATGCAAAAGAGATAATAATAATAATAATTTTGCATCATAGGATTGTGATGAATATTTGAAGAGGTAATGGCAAGGGAGACACTCAAAGCAGACATCCAGTCCATGAACAACAGAAAGAAAGAGAAGTGTCAACCCACTTGGGAAGCTCTGAGGTGTGATACTGGGGATGTGGTCAGCTGGTCTCATGGAGATTTGGTTTCTATATGCCTCTTCTGTGGGCTTCCCTTGTGGCCCAGCTGATAAAGAATCTGCCTGCAGTGTGGGACACCTGGGTTTGATCCCTGGGTTGGGACGATCCTCTGGAGAAGGGAACGGCTACCCACTCCAGTGGCCTGGAGAATTCCACAGACTGTATGATCCACGGGGTCACAAAGATTCAAACATGACTGAGTGACTTTCACACACACTCACACACATGCCTCTTCTATCTCAGCCATTAAGTGATGTACAAGGGTAATTTTGACTTCGTTTGATTTTCAACTTCTATACTATCTTTAGAACCTAAACTCCCTTCCTGAAGATGTGATCCCACCATAAGTGCTCAATAAATGGTGGTTATCATTATTAAAGATTGCCCAGTTAGCAAGTGTCCAAGGATTTGTAATGAATAAAGATGATATTTGAACTTTAGAAAATAGCTCCCAGTTAGACCAAAGGGAGTATGGCTACTTTATTTCCTTTTTTAAAAAAATAGTAAGAATATATATATATATATATACACACACACACACACACACACATATTTAAATTTTTACTGGCATATAGTTGATTTCCAATGTTGCATAGGTTTCTGCTGTGCATCAAAGTGAATCAGTTATACATAAATCTACTCTTTTTTAGATCTGTTCTCATGTAGCTCATTACAGAGTATTGAGCAGAGTTCCTGTGCTATATACAGCAGGTTCTTGTTAGTCATCTATTTTATATATAGTCGTGTATATATGTCAATCCCAATCTCCTAACAATCCAAGTATGAAAGTTTTCTTTTTCTTCACTGATGCTTACTTGTGTCCCTTTCTCTCCTACCACTTCCCTATTCCCTCGTTCACCCCACTCAACATTTTGTAAATTTAAAGGATGTTGTTACTTTGGGACCCACTTCTTTGCTTAGTTGATGACTCAGTTTGTGCTAAATGGAAGTTTACCTCATGTTGTCTGTGCAAAAAGGCCTTTCTGTTAAGAGACATGTAGACATGGTTGCCAAGGGCATGGGCAATCTAGTTTTGAGTACCAGAAGACAGATGATGCAAATTACAGATCATTGCTGCTGCTGCTGCTGCTGCTAAGTCGCTTCAGTCGTGTCCGACTCTGTGCAACCCCATAGACGGCAGCCCACCAGGCTCCCCCGTCCCTGGGATTCTCCAAGCAAGAACACTGGAGTGGGTTGCCATTTCCTTCTCCAATGCGTGAAAGTGAAAAGTGAAAGTGAAGTTGCTCGGTCGTGCCCGACTCTTCATGACCCCAAGGACTGCAGCCTACCAGGCTCCTCCGTCCATGGGATTTTCCAGGCAAGAGGACTGGAGTGGGTTGCCATTGCCTTCTCCAACAGATCTTTGTTACCAAGGCCTATACCAAACGAGAGTTGGCTATCAATGAATTGCCTCTCAGAGTAAAACTTTCCCTATGATTAGCATGTGACAGATGACAAAATATTAGTCTAAATTAATGATTCTCAATCCTGGGCCCATGTCAGAAAAAAAAAGTGTTAGTCATTCAGTTGTGTCTGACTCTTTGCAACCCTATGAACTGTAGCCCACCAAGTTCCTCTGTCCATGGAGTTCTCTAGGCAAGAGTACTGGAGTGGGTTGCCATTCTCTCCTCCAACGGATCTTTTTGATCCAGGGATGGAACCTGGGTGATTCTTCACTGTCTGAGCCACCAAGGACACCCTCCCACCCCCACAGGTTAGAACTACCTGACAAACTTTCAGAAAATACTAGTGCCAGAGCCTGACTCCCAGATTTAATGGACTCGGGATGGGGATCAGACACCTGTATTGAAAGTCTACCAGCTGATTCTGTTGTGCAAACTAAACCTTTCAACATGGTTTATACTCTCTAAAATCACTGGAGGGCTTGTTAAAACACAGATTTCTGGTCCTATGTGAGTTTTCGATTCAGTAGATCTGAGAGAGGGCAGAGAATATGCATTTTTAACAAGTGCCCAGGTGACACTGGCAATGCTGGTTCCAGGCCACACACACAGTGGCTGACAATCCACATTTAGGTGTCCCCAAAGCCTTGTAGTAGTCAGGGCTCCTCAGAGAAACCCAACCCACTGGAAGTACAGAGAGACAGATAGACTATACAGGAGATTGGTTATAGGGATTGGCTCACGCAGTTGTGGAGGTAAAGTCCCACACTTGGCCATCTGCAAGCTGGAGAACCAGGAAAGCTGGTGGGGTAATTCAGTCTAAGGTCAAAGGCCTGGGAGTGAGGGACTGATGGTGCAAGTTCCCGCATCCTCAGGCCCGAGAGCTAGGAGCTCCATTTCTGAAGGCAGAAGAAGATGAAGGTTCCCGCTCAAAACCTGAGAGAGAATTCATTATCCCTCCTTGGCCTTCCTGTTCTATTGGGCTCTCAGCAGACTGGATGATACCCATCCACAGAGGTGACAGCCATCACTCAGTCTACTGAATCAAATACTAATCTCATCTAGAAACATCCTTGCAGACACACCCAGAAATAATGATTTACCACTCTCTTGGCATCCCTCAGGCCAGCCAAGTTGACACATAAAATGAACCATCACAAGCCTTATTTTTTCCTTTCATTGGTTTCATATTCTCTTCTTCACCCCCCTCGCCACCCACCGACTCCCTGAAGTGAAGTGAAAGTCGCTCCGTCTTATCTGATTCTTTGTGACCGATTCTATACAGTCCATGGAATTCTCCAGACTAGAATGCTGACGTGGGTAGCCTATCCCTTCTCCAGGGGATCTTCCTGACCCAGGAATCGAACTGGGGTCTCCTGCATTGCAGGTGGATTCTTTACCAACTCAGCTATGACTGATTTCTTATGTTCCTCTAATAAATGCACATGTTCCTTCTACACTGTGTGTGTGCTAAGTTGCTCCAGTCCTGTCTGACTCTTTGTGACCCTGTGGACTGTAGCCCACCAGGCTCCTCTGTCCATGGGATTCTCCAGGCAAGAGTACAAGAGTGGGTTGCCATGCCCTCCTCTTGGGGATCTTTCCAACCCAGGGATCGAACCCATGTCTCTTACATATCCTGAGCTGGCAGATGGGTTCTTTATCACTAGCTCTACCTGGGAAGCCCTCTGTCTAACCTACAGGTCTCTGAAAACATTTTTCCTTTTGCCTGGAGCACCTTCCCTGTCACAAAACACACTTCACTGAGAACAGGCTGTGATTCAATTTTCATTGACTTGGCATTAGGTTTCGTCCAGCAAACATAAACTGTGGAGCTTGTACTGAATTTGTTAATGGTAATATTACATTGTTGGAAGTATTGTAAAACACTTTTACGACATGCAATTTTTCATTAAATAGGTTTTATTTCCTACATTAATGTGAGTACAAAAATAAACTATGGCTATCCTTTTTTTTTCAGCCTTGGGATGTTATAAGACTTGAAGTCATTATAAGCCTTTCTTTTGTTAAAACCCATAGTATGTAAGGAACACATAAGGAAATAGAACTGCTACAGTATTGATAGTGGGATCACAGATGTGACACGGGGACAGTATATGTCAATATAAGTAAATATGAAGTAGACTGTGGGTCTCTCCTCCCTCCACCACACCAGCCAGAGACTCATTTCTCTCATGGTCACTTTGCCTCCAGGGAAATGGTGCTGTGCTGAGTGGGGCAGAGATGAACGCAATGCCTCTTTCTCCTGCAGTTTCCCCGGCAGGGTTTCCTGGTCAATTAGCACCTTATGACCCCCTCTTGGCTCCCACTGCTTCCATTAAATCCCATCAGAAAGACCAAATGAAACGAGACAGACAAATAAACCTCAAATGATGGAATAGGAGATACTGTCCAATTTAAACTTTTTATTTCCACACTGAGTTAGTGATTATAAAAGTAAAGGGAACTCTTACAAGGTCTGTCAAAATGGAGGTCTAAAGCAATTACTTTTGCACCTTATACCCCACTATAGCTTGTTGAAAGGAATAATTTTGATGTGTTTTTTGTGAACAAACTGCTCAAAAAATATTATTAAAGCATCTCTCTCATCTATCATATCTATCCCTCCTGTTGCGATTAAACTGGCTTTAATTTTCCTGACCCAGGGTTTGTCCATCTGGAAACAATCTGAAGTGGAGCATTAATATCTGAAAGACTGTCCAAAGGCTCAAAACTGCTGCTGCACATCATAGTTATTAATGTGTCAGTCATCGTAGTGATGCGTGTATGTGTATCATACACACACATGTATTACCTTATTTAAGCTTAAAAAAAACACTGTGAATAGGTCGTGTTGTTATACTATTATTCTTCCCATTTTATATGTGAGGAAATTGAGGTATATGGAAGTTAAGCCACATACCCAAGGTTAAGGAGCTTGAGTCAAGATATGAACTCAGTCTAGAATCTATGTGCTAAAGTACTAGCACTCTAAACAGCTTCTTTGGTTATCTCAATCTGTTTAACCAAATGGTCATGGGATGAAAAGGAAAACAGTAGCGTGACTTAGACAATAGAATCTACACTTTTCCTGGGATTGTGTTTTTATTTAGACTGGCATCACCTGGCCTTCTTCTTGCCTTTAGCAAGGACCACATTGAAGCAGTGCTGTAGGGGATGTGTTTCTTGGGTGGAAAGGTTGTAACAGCCTGTAGGATAAGACCTCCCTGGGATCTACTGGCAGGTGGGAACTAGGAGTGGGATTCCTTTGTCTTTGTGATGTACTTGATCAGAAAGACCCCATCTGACATCAGGAAGCTCAGGACTAATCCAGAGAGATGCCCCTCTTGGTCTGAGTGTAAGTTGATGTCCTTGAAACTATTCACTTAAATTTAACTCAGTTGGATCTGCGGTAGGATTTTTAAGATAAGAAGAGAGGGGAAAGCTTGACTTATCCTAAGGCTGCGTGTGTGAGTGTGTTGTGTTAACAGGACGTCTGGGGAGAGGTTGAGGGGCAAGTTCTGCGGTGAGCTCTGACGGGAAGTAGATTGATGGCTGTGAGGGCGGCTGAGTGAGAGGAACCCCCTCTTCTGTGACCCCTGCTTCCCAAGAATCTATCTTTTATGCAGTTGAGGAAAACACTTCCCACACCTGGATCCATCTCCGGGATCTTTCGTGTATCTAACTCCTGAACAGTCTGAAAGCTGCAATTCAGCATCTTCTCCAGAAAGCACCCTCTGACCACCCATCCCCTCCCTTCTCTAATCATCACTGAGGTTCCCTCCTCATTGGCCACACTGAGCTCCCGTGAGAAATCCTCTCCAAGTTCAGATCCTCTGTTCCCACCCGCCGGATGCTCTGTAGGTCTGGGATGCACCCCACACTTTAGGAACCTTCCCCAAATGAATGCTAGTTACCTTTATAGTCAGTGGTGTGCTGGTACACTGGCTTGCCAAAAATATGTATGTCAATAAAAATTAGAAGCCTGGGTTTTCATGGTGTAAACACTCCCACCATGACACATCTCAAGTTACAAGCAATTTAATAATGGTCTCATGAGATTCTTGAATATACTGAACAACTGGCCATTGCAAGCTAGTACAAGCTGCTTCTAGGACATCAATATTAGGCAATTAAAAAAAATCTGCCAAATTAAAAAAATCATATTTCCTTTAACTCAGAAATTCCAAGATTTATTCTACTGATATGTTTTCCTATATAGGCAAAGACCTATTACAAAGGTATTTGTAATAACAAGATAATAGAAATAATCTAAATGTTCATCAACAGGACATTCATGAAATACATTATGGAAATTCTAATCAATGAAGTATTATGAGGAGATTAAAAAGAATAAGGTGGATCCATATGTGCCGCTACAAGAGACTTCCCCAGACTTGCCCGTGAGTGTCCAGGAGTCTCTGGTGGGGGTGTGGGTTGGTGGTGGCCCGCTGCAGGGTCGGGGTACTGAGTGCAGCAGTGCATGCATGGGACATTTTGAAGGAGGTCACCATTATCTTCATTACCTCCACCATAGTTTGGCCTCAGGTCCAACAACAGGGAGGGAACACAGCCCATCAACAGAAAATTGGATTAAAGATTTACTGAATATGGCCCCGCCCATCAGAATAAGACCCAGTTTCCCCCTCAGTCTCTCCCATCAGGAAATTTCCATAAGCCTCTTATGCTTATTTATCAGAGGGCAGACAGACTGAAAACCAGGATCACAGAAAACTAATCAAACTGATCACATGGACCACAGCCTTTTCTAGCTCAGTGAAACTATGAGCCATGCCACGTAGGGTCAACCAAGATGGACAGGTCATGGTGGAGAGTTCTGACAAAACGTGGTCCACTGGAGAAGGGAATGGCAAACCACTTCAGTACCCTTGCCTTGAGAACCCCATGGAGAGTATGAAAAGCAAAAAGATAGGACACTGAAAGATGAACTCCCCAGGTCGGTAGGTGCCCAATATGCTACTGGAGATCAGTGGAGAAATAACTCCAGAAAGAATGAAGAAAGAGATCCAAAGCAAAAACAACACCCAGTTGTGGATGTGACTGGTGATGGAAGTAAAATCTGATGCTGTAAAGAGCAATACTGCATAGGAACCCAGAATGTTAGGTCCATGAATCAAGGTAAATTGGAAGTGGTCAAACAGGAGATGGCAAGAGTGAATATTGATATTTTAGGAATCAGTGAACTAAAATGGACTGGAATGGGTGAATTGAACTCAGATGACCATTATATCTACTACTGTGGGCAAGAATACTTTAGAAGAAATGGAATAGCCCTCATAGTCAACAAGAGAGTCCAAAATGTAGCACTTGGATACAATTGCAAAAACAATAGAATGATCTCTGTTTGCTTCCAAGGCAAACCATTCAGTATCATGGTAATCCAAGTCTATGCCCCGATCAGTAATGGTGAATAAGCTGAAGTTGAATGGTTTTATGAAGACCAACAAGACCTTCTAGAATTAACACCCCAAAAAGATGTCCTTTTCACTAAAGGGAACTGGAATGCAAAAGTAGGAAATCAAGAGATACCTGGAGTAACAGGCAACTTTGGCCTTGGAGTACAAACGAAGCAGGGCAAAGGCTAACAGAGTTTTGCCAAGAGAATGCACTGGTCATAGCAAACACCCTCTTCCAACAACACAAGACTCTACACATGGACATCACCAGATGGTCAATACTGAAATCAGATTGATTATATTCTTTGCAGCCAAAGATAAGCTCTATGCAGTCAGCAAAAACAAGACTGGGAACTGACTGTGGCTCAGATCATGAACCCCTTATTGCCAAATTTTGACTTAAATTGAAGAAAGTAGGGAAAACCACCAGACCATTGAGGTAAGACCTAATCAAAGCCCTTAACGATTATACAGTGGAATTGGCAAATAGATTCAAGGGATTAGATCTGAGAGAGTGCCTGAAGAACTATGGGCAGAGCTCATGGCATTGTACAGGAGGCAGTGATCGAGACCATCTCCAGGAAAAAGAAAGGCAAAAAGGCAAAATGGTTGTCTGAGGAGGCCTTACAAATAGCTGTGAAAAGGACAGAAGCTAAGGAAAGGCAAAGGAGAAAAGGAAAGATATACCCATTTGAGTGAAGAGTTCCAAAGAATAGCCAGGAAAGAGAAGAAAGCCTTCCTCAGTGATCAGTGCAAAGAGACAGAGGAAAACAATAGAATGAAGAAGACTAGAGATCTCATCAAGAAAATTAGAGATACCAAGGGAACATTTCATGCAAAGATGGCACAATAAAGGACAGAAATGGCATGGACCTAACAGAAAGCAGAAGACGTTAAGAAGAAGTGGTAAGAGTACACAGAACTATACAAAAAAAATCTTCATGACCCAGATAACCACAATGGTGTGATCATTTGCCTAGAGCCAGACATCCTGGAATGCGAAGTCAAGTGGTCCTTAGGAAGCATCACTACAAACAAAGTTAGTGGAGGTGATGGAATTCCAGTTGAGCTATTTCAAATCCTAAAAGATGATACTGTGAAAGTGCTGCACTCAATATGCCAAATTTGGAAACCTCAAATTTGGAAAACTCAACAGTGGCCACAGGACTGGAAAAGGTCACTTTTCATTCCAATCCTAAAGAAGGGCAATGCCAAAGAATGTTCAAACTACGGCACAATTGCACTCATCTCACATGCAAGCAAACTAATGCTCAAAATTCTCCAAGCCAGGCTTCAACAGTATGTGAACCATGAACTTCAAGCTGGATTTAGAAAAGCTAGAGGAACCAGTCAAATTGCCAACATCCATTGGATCATAGAAAAAACAAGAGAACTCCACAAAAAATATACTTCTGTTTTATTGACTATGCCATAGCCTTTAATTGTATGGATCACAACAAACTGTGGAAAATTCTTCAAGAGATGGGAATACCAGACCACCTGACCTGCCTCCTGAGATATCTGTATGCAGGTCAAGAAGCAACAGTTAGAACTGGACTTGGAACAACAGACTGGTTCCAAATTGGGAAAGGAGTATGTCAAGGCTGCATATTGTCACCCTGCTTATTTAGCTTCTATGCAGAGTACATCATGTGAAATGCTGGGCTGGATGGAGCACTATTTAGCTTCTATGCAGAGTACATCATGTAAAATGCTGGACTGGATGAAGCACAAGCTGGAATCAAGATTTCAGGGAGAAATATCAATAACTTCAGATATGCAGATGACACCACGCTTATGGCAGAAAGCGAAGAACAAAAGAGCCTGTTGATGAAAGTGAAAGAGGAGAATGAAAAAGTTGGCTTAAAACTCAACATTCAGAAAACTAAGATCATGGCATCTGGTCCCATCACTTCATGACAGATGGGGAAACAGTGGAAACAGTGGCTGACTTTATTGTCTTGGGCTCCCAAATCACTGCAGATGGTGACTGCAGCCATGAAATTAAAAGACACTTGCTCCTTGGAAGAAAAACTTTAATCAACCTAGAGAGCATAATAAAGAGCAGAGACATTACTTTGCCAACAAATGTCCGTCTTGTCAAAGCTTTGGCTGTTCCAGTAGTCATGTATGGATATGAGGGTTGGACTATAAAGAAAGCTAAGTGCCAAAGAATTGATGCTTTTGAACTGTGGTGTTGGCGAAGACTCTTGAGACTCCCTTGGACTGCAGGGAGATCCAACCAGTCTATCCTAAAGGAAATCAATCCTGAATATTCATTGGAAGGAATCATGCTAAAGCTGAAACTCCAATACTCTGGCCACCTGATGCAAAGAACCTAGAAAAGATCCTGATGCTGGGAAAGATTGAAGCAGGGAGGCGAAGGGAATGACAGAGAATGAGATGGTTGGATGGCACCACTGACTCGATGGACATGAGTTTGAGTAAGCTCCGGGAGTTGGTGATGGACAAGGAAGACTGGCCTGCTGCAGTCCATGGGTCTGCAAAGAGTCAGACACAACTGAGTAACTGAACTGAAGTGATATGTACCACCATGGAAACTTACAACTATTCACAGTGAATGAAAAAAGGAAAACATTGTGGGTATCATTTCTATTTAAAGAAGTGAGGGGAGACCTACATACCTGTTTGCTTTTTTTATGTATGAAAAATTTTCTGATGGACAAAAAACAATTATTAACCATTTTAACCTAAAGGATGGCTTCTCTGGTGGAGGCAGGAGACTTGCAAGAGACCAGGGTTTGATCCCTGGGTTGGGAAGATCCCCCAAGAAGGAAATGGCTACCCACTTCATTATTCTTGCCTGAAGAATTCCATGGACAGAAGAACCTGGCAGGCTACAAAGAGTTGGACACAACTGAGCTACTAACACACACACACACACACACACACACACACACACACACCTTAAAGGATAGAAGGCTAGGATTTTGATTATATACCTCTTTGAATGGTTTGATACTTTTAAAACAAGGGCAATTTTTTTTCTCAATAAAAATCAAGCAGAGTATCTTCTTATTTTCTTTCTTTTTTTAATCAGAAAACAAGTAAAACTGCTCAGGTGATTCTGATTTATGCTAGGTTCAGAGCCCTACAGCTTTGTCCAGTCATGGTTTTTGCCTCAATTCATGTGAATTAGGTTGTCTCCATATCTAGATCCCAAAGTCTTCAGGCAAGGGCTACTGAGCAACTGAGTGCTGTGATTTTGGGAAGTGTACTGGGCATTATTTTCCTTACTTGTAAAAGGAAGGGCTTATACCAGGATTCAGGGATGGTTAACTCAAAGCCCTCAGGATCTGGCTGTGAGTAGGTCCCCTGGAAAACTGCAGAAGCATAGCCTCATCATCCAACCCTACCCCTTATACCTATGAGAAACATTCCAATTTGAATTAAACAAACACTATGCTGGCTACAAAATACATTTCACTTGCAGGACACCATAAATTAGATAATCCTTAATGTCTTTCTTGACTAATAATACTTGCCATAGATATTATACTGTCAGCTATTAGTAAATAAAATATATGGCTGCAATATACATTATGAGATATATGATAATGGTAAGATAATAATTGTGACAATCATGATGATCATGGTGATAATAATAATAAAAGCGCAACTTGAAGTCAGAAGCTCTGAGCTCAAGTCTTAATCTTGAGATGTGAAATCTCATCTCATCTCTCACAATCTTATATGTTTAAAAAAAATACACACATATATATGTTCTCAGTCACTAAGTCATGTCCAATTCTTTGTAACACCATGGACTGTAGCCCACCAGGTTCCTCTGTCTATGGAGCAGATTGCCATTTCCTACTCCAGGGGATCTTCCCAACCCAGGGATTGAACCCACATCTCTTGCATCTCCTACACTGGCAGGCAGATTCTCTACCACTGAACCCCCCCATTTTATGTATACATATATTATATGTGTACATACACCACATATTATATAGATTATATATTTTATAATTATATGTACATATACATATCAATTACACATGACATGAAAATATATACACATTTACATATAAACATGTGTTATGGTATGTGTATATATGCATTTTTGTAAATCAGTATCATAATATTTTCTTCACTGGATTTTTGTAATATGACTGTGAAACTTTCTAGTACAGACTTGGCACATAGTAGGTGCTTAGTTAAAAAATCTGAAAATGATATTTGATTATGGGCATGGTCTATTTTTAAACAATGTGTAAGATGCTTAACAAAATTTATTCCTGTAATTTACACATAGCTGGGCAAGAGCATGAAAAATATTTATGTCAGTCCCTAACATATGGAGAGAGACGTATATGGAAACTGTGTCTAAAATGCATAAAAATGATTATATAAATTATGTGGGATAAATAAGGAAATAAGAAAGGAAATTAAGCTTTCACATAGTTTAATCCTTACAGAAAGGTGTTCTGACTATAGGAATCTGAAATCTCAGGTGACTTTTTGATGAAACACTGTTGCCCCCTTAACATCTATCCAGAGCCCCTTACTCCTGCCTTTTTATATAGCTTAGCAGATATCAACCAGAGTCTGGGTTTCCTTATTTCCCTCACCCACTGGGCTAAGAGTTCAGTGAAGAGTGCTGAGCTTTCTTCATATCCACAGAGCACAGGACCGAACATGAGTATGCACTCACTATACAGAGGCACACAAGGGTGGGTGGGTCGATGGAGGGGTAGATAAGTGGATGGGTATGTGGGTGGGCGGATGGATGGATGGGTTTCCCTTTTCCAAGCTGCAGACTGCTGCCTGATTCTGTAGGCTGATTTCTCTACTATTCTCTTTGTTTGAATCTCTTTGGGGTAATTTCTAAGACAACCTGCAGCAGATAATTTATGGATTGACTCAAGCACCTATTGATTTATTTTCTCTATAGTATTTCTGAAAGAAAACTAAATTCATGATTTTCCTGAAGTTTAGTCTCACCCTAGTCATTTAAATTCTCATTCTTCATTTATTTGTGCCTTGAGCATATTCACAAAAGATTTCTTTAAAAATATTTTCTTCCTGTACTGTCCAAATATATTTATTATATGTATGCATGTATATGTTATATGTCTATGTGTGTGTGTTATATGTATATGTGCATATGTGCCTTCCCTGCCTGCAATGTGGCAGACCTGGGTTGGATCTCTGATCAGGAAGATCCCCTGGAGGAGGAAATGGCTACCCACTCCAGTATTCTTTCCTAGATAATTCCATGGACAGAGGAGCCTGGTCTGCTCCCCAGTTAACTCAAGGACTTAACTGGATTATAGTCTATGGGGTTACAAAGAGTTGGACATAACTGAGTGACTAACACTTACATGAATATGTGCATATGGGTGCAAGTGTGTATTTATATATACATACATATGAAATGTACATCATATAGCTCTAAAAGAAATTCAGTCTTATACATGTTAAGTCATGACAATCTATGCACAGCTGAAATAGATGGCTCGTCTTCAGCATACTCAGCTATGTTTTCAATAGCAATTTAAGGAAAGAAAACAACAGAGAAAAGGTATTAAAGCAAAAAGGTAGCTGTGTTGGCTTTTACGCCTGGCTTCCTCCCAGTCATCATCCACACTCTGAGCTTCCTTTGAGAGCATTCCTATCCAGTCCCCATCTTGGTTTGCGTGGTGGAGATAAGGAGAGAGGACACTAAACCAGCTGCCCTCTGTGCTGTTTTCTGCTTTCCTTTCTTCTCAGTGACTGTTCCTTCAGGATTTGGAGCTTCAAGTTCAAAAATAGGCTTTAATTCACTGGGCATCAAACATTCAGTCTTAACTCTCCCCAGCAGCTGCCAGAGTCAGAAGGAACTAAATGTGATGTCAGAAGATTTCAATATAATCCCTCAAAATGACTAGATGGTGTCCTGCGTTGCTTGAACTTGTGTTAACTCTCCAAATGCAAGGCGATCAGTAGACAACACAATATATAATTCTGTCTTTCCTGAAGCCTCCCTCCCTCGTTTTTCATGCTTCAACCTTTTGCAAGAAAAAAAAAAAAATGGTGTCTTATTTGAATTATTCATGCCACTTTCTGTTCTGCCATTTCCAGCACACATTTGAAATCATTAATATGTCATGACTTTTCCTTCATCTAGCCTTCTCGGATTTTTTAAAATCGTGAAGCATCACAAAAGGCATTGTGACTCATTAACAGGATATTATTTTTATATTTTTAGTTCACTATTTTCAGTATTCTTCACATAATTTTATAAGTACTGAACGTTCAATGAGGTAGACCCTGAGAATTATACCTGTTTAGGGGGCTGTTGTGAATAGTTCTACTAGGAATACAATGGCACTTTGAAAGGAAGCCACTTGGTTTGACAGTGCTTGGAACGATGCCATGTGGGTAAATGTCTCATTCACTTGCTACAGTCTGGTAACTGTTAAAAAGAAGATGCACCATTTGGATATGCTGAGAACCCAGACTCATCCCAAGGATGCTTCCACTCATTCACCAGCAATCTCGCTCCTCTGAAAAGCCTTCCATGTGCCCAGTCTGGTACAAACAGAGAGCAGGGCAGACGTGTGCTGTCCTCATAGAGCTCTCTCCTGTCATCATCTGGATCATCGCAGCATAACGGATCCTAAACTGAGCCCCAAATCATGAGATAGCAGGAAACTGAAACTAGGAACAACTAGGTGTTAGGCTCATGCAACTAAAATGAAATTATTTATTGAGATGGAGATGATTATAGGAAGAGAAAATTGGTGGAGGAAAGATCAGAAACTTGGTTTGGAGTTTGCTTGATACGCCAGGTAAACATCTAGTGAAGGTGTTGATTCAGCAGTTGGATATGTGAGTCTGGGGTTTGGATGAAATGTCTGAGGGGCTCAAGTGAAGTAAGTCAGAGAAAGATAAATATTGTATGATATCCCTTATATGCAGAGTCTAACAAGAAATGAAGCAAATGAACTTACAAAACAGACTCACAGACTTAGAGAACTACATTATGGTTACCCAGAGGAAGGCTAGTGGGAAGGGACAATTAGGGAGTTTGGGATGGACATGCACACGCTGCTATATTTAACATGGATCACCAACAGGGACCTACTGTATTGCACAGGGAACTCTGCTCAGTATTATGTGGCAGTCTGGATGGGAGGGGAGTTTGAGGAAAAATGGATACATGTATATGTATAGCTGAGTCCCTTTGCTGTCCATCTAAAACTATTATAACATTGTTTATCAGCTATACTTCATTATAAAAATTAAAAGTTAAAAAAAATAAAGATGCCTGTCTGAAAGCAGTCAGCATGTGGATGGATTTAAAGCCATGAGACTGGATCATATTCCCAAGACAGTGAGTGTGGACAGATAAGAAGAGAGGCTCAAGAACTTAAGTGAGGCAGACCAACTTATAAACATCAGAGAGTCTGGAAGGAGCCAGAACTGTTAGGAGTAAGGTGTTTTGGAAGCAAGTAAACTCAGGGCATCATTCTGTCCTTTAATCTATCTCAGGTCATTCTCAAATTTTAATATAAGAATATCTAAACAGAATACAGAAAAATTGGCACATTGTACTTGATTAGGTGTTTAAGGGATTTTTCATCAGTTTGTAAAAAAATAATGTTATTTATTTGGCTGCACTGGATCTTAGCCGCCGCTCAGACTTTCTTTAGTTGTGGAGAGTGGGGACCACTCTCTAGTTGTGGTGGTGCCTCTTGTTTTGGATAACAGGCTCTTAGAGCATTCGGGCTTCCGTAGTTGTGGCACATGGGCTGTAGATCACAGGCTCAGCACTTGTGACTCATGGGCTTAGTTGCCCTGCAGCATGTGGGATCTTACCAGATCAGGGATCAAACCTGTGTCTCCTGCATTGGCAGGTGGATTCTTTACCACTGAACCACCAGGAAAGTCCTCATCAGTCTTTTTTTTTTAATGCCTGCCATTTCCCACCTTTCCATTGACTTGAGAATCTGTCAATTCTCAGATTTGACAGGCTCCCTAGATTCTGATTTAGAGTGACTCCACAATGTTGTCATGTGGACATTGTTGTCATAGATGGGAGACCTTGAAAAACACAGGTATCATGTCTTCTCTCTGAATCAGAAAGAACGTCAGTATTTGGAAGTGCGGAGTTTTATGAAACAATTCACACATCTCCCATTATGATGTTGGGACTCTTATTCACTTCCTTTGACATGGATAGGCAATCTGCTACCCTTCCAGGTAACTAACTGTGGGAGGAAGTGGGCCAGACACCACTCTTGACTATCTGCCAGACTTTAGTGGCATTAGCCCAGAAGTCACTGGTTCTGCTAGGACAATCCTGGAAACAAAATGCCTTTTGATGAGACTTTCTGATTCCATATGTCTGTCCTGGGTTCCAGCTTCTGTCTCCCTGAGAACAAACTCATCACCATGGTAACTGCATCCATATAACACATGCTGCTAAGAGTTCCTGAATCCTTTCATTTACTTCTTTCTCAGTGTTGACACTTATTAATCTAAAATCAGATCTCACAATTAGCTTGTCTTCAGGAGGCCCATATCTCTCTTTAAGTTCAAAATAGTTTGTTTTGCAGCAAAAAAATAACTGATTCACTATCCAATCTATAACACCCATCCTAGGAGTCTAATATCTCTTTTAATCCCCACTGTGGCACTGGTGACAGAAAGGTTCAGGACCCTCAGCAGTATTTCCTGAAGAGTTAAATGACATTCAGGCAGCAGGAAACTTCTGCCAATAAAATCAAAATCTAAACTGGTTGCCTTTTATTATCACTTAAATTATTCTCTCCACTTGACATGGATTTATTGGTCAGTTTAGACTCGGTGACAGATTTGGTTGTAGTCACACGGAGCGTGACTAACAGCCTTAACTACAAGCCTGTAAACGGAGTGTGATGTACGTGTACATTATCACCACCTAATAATATCTGTGGGCTAATTATGTAAAGGCTAAAGTAAATGAACACCACAGTGGGTGCCATGGACGAGCCCAGGGAGGGCAATTAATGCTCTAGGCCCGCTGACCTGGCCGTCAGGTAGGGACAGGGTAGTGCTGGAGGTCAGGGCTCTGCCTTGGACTGTTTATTCTGAGGATGGTTACTGGTATCTCTTTCCTAGTGATTCCTAATTTCCTCAAAGTTTTTTCAAGAATAACTGATGTAATGTTTATGGCTCTTTTTAATATGCATAGGCTGATCTGGTAATACATGGGGAAACCATTACATTTCTAGTGGTTAATCTGGTGTGAACGCTTGAGATTGAGAGGGTGCTCAAGGAAGGGCCCCTCCTCACCCCCCACCCCCAGCTACGCTCACAGGCTGTTAGCAGGATAGGGTAGGCCATACAACTCATAGGTTCCCAGATGTCTCTGGAAGGAGGTCGGTGAACACATGGGGTCTCCTGGGCTGTGTGGATGGAAGGTAGCTCTGGAGGCAGAGGACCTGGGAGGAATCCTGCCCCCCAACTCTCAAGCTGTGTGACTGGGCAGCTGACCAACTTCTCTGAGTTTTTAACCTCTTCGTCTGCAAAATGGAGACCTTACTGTCGAGACTTGCATAAGCTAATAAAAATCGTTTTAGGCCAGATGTTTTATAGTCGATTTTCATAAAACCTATGAAATAGGTAAAATCGTCATTCCCATCTTAAATATGAGGAAGCTCAGGTTCAGAGAACTGAAACCCTTCGCTCAGAGTCACACAGGGTATAAGTGGTAGAGCCAGGATTTGAACCCAGACCCCATCCACTTAACTATTACACTGCGCTGCCCTAGGCAGGCAATATATGTGACGGGCAGCAGAGTCTTCCTGTTTTATGGAAGGAGGCAGTTAGTGGGCACTGAGACGACATAAAGGGCGGGGGGACATAACGGGGCCCACCATTTCTGGTCAGCCTTTCTGTCACTAGCGACAAATCAGTAAATCAATGTGTCACTTTGAATGTGTGCAGATTGTCTCTGCATGGTTTACGAGGAATTTTGCTGCTTAAGACAAAGTCATAGGCCATGTTGTAAAGTAGTTTCATTTTTTGAGGAGACAGTAATTGAAATTGGAGTGTCCCTTAACTCCATCCATGCCCACACTCTGACCCACAGAAACCCCACTCATTCCTCCTCCCTCCCCGGCACTCACAGATGCTCAGCCTCACCTTCCACTCGCTTCCCTCTCCCCCATCACGCAGACCTGTGTCCTCAGGTTATGGGCACACAGGCACATATAGGCCCTGCCCTCAGAGACGAAGGAGGCTGAGGCTCAACTGTTCATCAGAGGTGGAGGCGGCAGGGCTCGTAGACAGTGCGTTGTGGGCCATAAACTGCTAGAGCCGAGGAAGACTTCAGAGTTCATCTGGGCCAATCACCTAATTCTATAGATGAGGAATCTGAGGTCCAAGGGGCCCCGGCAAGTTCCGTGGGTCTGCAGAACTGAATGACCCATGAAACCTGGGCACCAGGAATGGTGCCCCAGTGACCAGGAGCGGGTGAGCGGGGCTGCAGTGGGGGAAGAGCTTAGTGCTAGACAGAAAAGGTGGTTCGTTATCCACCCCTGTAAATATTCCCTAACTCAGAAGGTAACTCAGTAGCTGGAGTGGGGGGATTTCTCCAACATCTCTAGTCGTTTGATTAGGACTATCTTCTTAATTATTTATGTTAGCAATTTAAAGAACCAAATCCTATAATTTAAGAGAGATAAAAGCAGGAAATAGTGATTGATGTCAAGTATTAAAAATAATTTCCCAATGATGGTATGTTTTAGACTTCATGAAAATTTGAAATTAGACTTTAATTGATGATTTTTATAGAGGTAAGAATTAATGATCACTAGAAGCTAACCCTCAATAGTTAAAGGCCACCCCCATCACCTCCGCTTTGTATTTGCCATGACTTCAGGCTTCACCTCAGATGTCATTTCCTCTGAAAGGTTTACTGCTCACCATCATTGCATACCCCCGGCCCCATCCCTGGGGTCACTTTCCTTCATGTCACCCTGGTATGTCCTTCACGACACTCAGAGCCTGCAATGGGCTTGTCTATGTGTCTGTTTCCTCATTTCTCCCTTATTAGGAATGCGAGCTTCCCTGGGCCACAGACCACTTGTGGCAGACACTCAGCAAAAGCGTGGAACAGGTTTCAAAACCTGAAAATTAGTAGTGACTTCATTGGTTCTATTTCCTTTTAAGTGTATGTACTTCTTAATATGGCTATCACTACATAAAATGTATTAAAGACCACCTCTGACTGCCTCAGCAAAAAATAATGAATGCAAATAAAAATCCTCTTCCAGTAATGCCCAATAAATACATTGAGGATTCTAACAGATAAAGCTCAACATTCAGAAAACTAAGATCATGGCATCTGGTCCCCTCACTTCATGGGAAATAGATGGATAAATAGTGGAAACAGTGTCAGACTTTATTTTTTTTGGCTCCAAAATCACTGCAGATGGTGATTGCAGCCATGAAATTAAAAGACGCTTACCCCTTGGAAGGAAAGTTATGACCAACCTAGATAGCATATTAAAAAGCAGAGACATTACTTTGCCAACAAAGATCCGTCTAGTCAAGGCTATGGTTTTTCCAGTGGTCAAGTATGGATGTGAGAGTTGGACTATAAAGAAAGCTGAGCGTTGATGCTTTTGAACTGTGGTGTTGGAGAAGACTCTTGAGAGTCCTTGGACTGCAAGGAGATTCAACCAGTCCATCCTAAAGGAGATCAGTCCTGGGTGTTCATTGGAAGGACTGATGCTGAAGCTGAAACTCCAATACTTTGGCCACCTGATGCGAAGAGCTGGCTCATTGGAAAAGACCCTGATGCTGGGAGGGATTGCGGGCAGGAGGAGAAGGGGACAAGAGAGGATGAGATGGCTAGATGGCATCACCAACTGAACGGACATGAGTTTGAGTAAACTCCGGGAGTTGGTGATGGACAGGGAAGCCTGGCGTGCTGCGATTCATGGGGTCACAAAGAGTCGAACACAACTGAGTGACTGAACTGAATTGAACTGAACAGATCCTAATGAACATGGTAGCCTGAATAATGAATAATGAATTATGAATTACTCTATTAAGTAAGTAAGGACCAACTTTACAAGGAAGCAGCAAAAACAGAGTTTACTTAGTTTCTTAAAGTTAAATTGTAACAGGTATACTTTTCCTTTACTTAAGGTAACATTTTGAGTAGTTTAACAACAAAATGCTTTAGGCTTTTATTTTATGGAGGAGTTTTTAGTAAAAAAAAGCTTGCTTACTAAAAAGTAATAGAAAATAATAAGAAAAATTGTGTCTAATGTTCTCATAATTATACAATTTGCCTTTTACCTTGCAACTGCTTTTTACAGAGATGCTAATAGAAATTATTAAACCTTTCATGCACTTACAGAAACAAAAATGCATTTTAATATGGTTGAGGTAATAACCAAACAAGAATGTTGTTAGTAATAACAGTAGTGAAACTGCTCAGGTCGCTACACTCTTACCAATAGGAGAAGTGAGGTTTCCAGGAGGTTGGCTGTCTATATTATTCACTTGTGGGAGACTCAAATATGTGCTGACATTTCTAGATTCATTGATACACTTTATTAAACAATTCTTCCTATTTTTAAAAAAAAGTTTCAGTCATTTGAATTGCAAAACTAACACATTTTTGCAGTAGTTCAAATAGAAGCTAAGTACCTGTAGGAACTTTATAGTCTTAACTTCTTCCCCTATTTCTACTCTGCATATATTAGGTGCCACATATTTAGGTTATAAATTTCATCTTTTCTCCTTTGCTTATATAAATGTAAACATTAACCATAATAATAAAAATAATAGGAAGTAACAATCTTGTAGTGCTTTGAATATGTTAGGCATTTTTTTAAAGGATGGGATATATATTATACAATACATGTAACCCTATGAGACAAGCATAAATTATCAGCCTCATTTTGTAGATTAGGAAGTTGAGGCACAGATAGGTCAAGTAATCTCTCAAAGGCCACACAGGTAGTGTGTGGCAGACATGACATTCAAACTCATGCAGTCTTAATTACTAAGCTACACTGCCTCCCACACTTAGGTTTTCTGGTTGTCTTATATAAAGGGGCTTATATCACATGTGCCCTATAACTTTCACCTACCTAACAAATGTCACTGACCTCTTTTCAGTCCAATGAAGATAGATCCAAGGTGTTCTGATGGATGGCGGCATTGCTTTCTGTCACATGGACATATCATACTTTATACAACTATTCTCCAGTGAGGAACATGTAGATTGCTTCAATTTTTTGCCATTATAAACAATAAACAGCTTTAAACATAAATCTCTATGTACTATCACTTTTATTTTTCTCAGAATGGGACTTTTGGGGGTCAAAGAATATGCACATTTTAAATCCTAATAAATACTACCTGTTTATTTTCCCCAAAGGTTGTGAAAATTTATATTTCTACCAAGAGTGAATCAGAACCTTTCTCATTACCTAATACTTTAAATAAAAATAATTTTATAAGCGTGTAACTTTTATAACATATCTTTATTTTATAGTTTTTGGTAGTATGTCCTATTTCTGAGAAAATATTAGTGGATTTGTCACAAAATGATTATATAAACACAAGTAAAATAGTTAAAAGGTGTAATTATGAATGGCAGTTTAGAATTTTCCCCTTTTTACCTGATTTCAAATGTAGAGTTTTTGTTTTCTCCTGCCAACAGTGTTCATTTCTTATTATTCATTCTTTTCACCAGCCCAGGCTGGATGCATGAGAAAAGTGCTCAGGGCTGGTGCACTGGGAAGACCCAGAGGGATGGGATGGGGAGGGAGGTGGGAGGGGGGATCGGGATGGGGAACACATGTAAATCCATGGCTGATTCATGTCAATGTATGGCAAAAAACCACTACAATATTGTAAAGTAATTAGCCTCCAACTAATAAAAATAAATTAAAAAAAAGAAAATATTGGTGGATTTGTCACAAAATGATTACATAAACACAAGTAAAATAGTTAAAAGGTGTAATTATGAATGGCAGTTTAGAATTTCCCCCTTTTTACCTGATTTCAAATGTAGAGTTTTTGTTTTCTCCTGCCAACAGTGTTCCTTTCTTATTATTCATTCTTTTCCATCTCTATCATGCTCTGGGGAGGACTAAGCGGGGACAGACCACCATCTGTCCTGGATAGTGTACACCAGATAATTTCTCAAAGTCCCTTCCAGCTCAGTGATTCTCTGAGAATATGAATTCTTTAAAAATCAAGTTACAAAATCCAGGATGATGGCTTGTGATTTTATAGAGTTCATGTGTGGTTCCATAAAAAACTGTAGCCATGCTAATAAAATAAGTAGAGTGTACCTGTGTCTTGGGAAAATATAATTTCTGGAAACATGTCAGCAACCAGAACGATATGGAGGTTGCATATTCAGGGATGGTTTAGATGACACAGGATTCTTGGATCCTTTCCACTTTGGCCCTGCTTTCCTGACTCAAAGGACACTTTGAATATAAATATATTAATCAGAACTATAAAACACTGATTGAGTTTCATTGAGGAAAGTATACCTGAAATGGGCTTCAATAAAGTCAGTGTGAATCTCTTAATCAATTTTCCCCATGATGTTGTTGCATCATCTCTATTTTGTTTAATTTTTATTTTATTTAACTGAAGTTGTTTGTATTGGAGTCAATTCTTTTCCATATAAATTAAACAGATTTGACTTATCAGTTTTCCTCTGTATAAAACTGTACTGATGCTATCTTCTATCATTGTCTGACAGCCATAATTTCTGCAAAGTTCCTTTTTTGAGTCTATTGCAGGTCTAAATTTGGTGATGAAGATTTGGTTCTTTTGTCACTTTTATTCAATATTAATCTTACATTGTAGTTTAAGCCATTGTCAGTTTTGGGTTGATTCTTCAACCATCACATTTACTGTATCATGAATTTGAATAAAAGACTAATGGTTTGCACTTATCTCCTAGCTAACCCAAGATAATATTGTGAATACTTTTGTGATAAAGTGAGAGCAATAGAAAATCAAGACTAAGAGAGCCAGACATAAGAGACCAACTTAGTCCTAAGGAATCTTTGCTGAGTTCTTGAATGTACAGAGGGGCTAAGACAGCTTGCAGGTATAAAGTGACAGAGACAATCACCCTTGGGATCCAGTGGCTGAATCAAACCTTCCTGTTTCATTGCTGCTGAAGTGAATGCAGGTATCTAAATGTCTAACTTCTCTCCTTAGAATCCTCTCATCAGGGTTCTTAGCCTCTATTGTTGTTCAGTTGCTAAGTCGTCTCCGACTCTTTGCGACCCCATGAACGACAGCATGCCAGGCTTCCCTGTTCTTCACTATCTCCCAGAGTTTGCTCAAACTCACGTCCATTGAGTTGATGAGGCCAGCCCACCACCTCATCCTCTGTTGCCACCTTCTACTCCTGCCCTCAATCTTTCCCAGTATCAGGTTCTTTTCCAGTGAGTCTGCTCTTTGCATCAGGTGGCCAAAGTACTGGAGCTTCAGCTTCAGCATCAGTCCTTCCAATGAACATTCAGGACTGATTTCCTTTAGGATTAACTGGTTTGATCTCCTTGCTGTCCAAGGAACTCTCAAGAGTCTTCTCCAGCATCACAGTTCGAAAGCATTTAATTCTATGCTCAGCCTTCTTCATGGTCCAACATGTACAATCTCACATTCCTACATGACTACTGCTAAAACCGTAGCTTTGACTATATATAGTTTGGCCTGTATAGTCAAATCCTATTCTGTCTGTCTTGTATCTCCAAGAAGTAAAGAAGATGGAGGTGGGCATTTAATTAGGATTAGTTTCAGGTCCCAGTGACAGAAGGTCCAAAGTAACCAGACAGAACTTCTCTCTCACCTACAAGAAATTGAGGGAGGCAGTGGGGAGAGTATTACATGGACCCTGAGAACTGGAGCTGGAGAAGGGCCATTATCTGAAAGAGGAACCCAGCCTCAGTTAGATAGAACCAGCCTGTCAAAACTGACAAAGTGAGAGGAGAGAGCTTCTGAGCTTGCTCCGCTAGCATGTTCTAGTGACAGAATGTCGGTGTAACTGAACCAGAGAACCAGGGAGCCTGGCAGAAACTGTCCCTAGGGGTAGGCTCTGGGGGAATAGAGAAGGGCTGCAAGGGAACAGAGAAGGACAGGGAATGGATTTGGGTGTGTCTGTGTGCAAATCCAGCATAAGGCATATAGACACACCCTGATAATGAGAAAAGACAGTGTTCAATGAGCACTGTAAGAAAAGCATCAGTAGTTCTGACAATATCTTCAGCTACTGTTAATCGAATCTGTTGTTGCTTAGTCTCTCAGTCATGTCAGACTCTTTTGGAACCCCTTGGACTGTAGCCTGCCAGGGTCCTCATGGGATTCTCTGGGCAAGATTACTGGAGTGATTAAATAGTTATGTTCTAAACATATTCCAAGCAGTATCCCATTCAGGACAAGACTGTGAGGTAAGTGTGTTGTTCTTATTTTAAGAAATGGGAAACCTAAGCAGAGGTATAAAAAACTTGCTTAAGTTAGAACACAAATGGTAGACACACAGCTCTAAACTAGTCTGCTGGGCAGCATTGTGGTGATCCCATCCATGGTTTTGATTGCTGTTCTGTGGGTCCGCAGGAGCACGTGACTTCCAGTGGTGGTGCGAAGCCGCCTCGCTCTAACTTCCGGTCGAGGCCGAGGCTGACATTCTTTCCTCCCATTTTTCAGAGAAGGGAAGTTGGGGGCTGGGAGAGGAGAGGTGTGTGCTAGGGGTTCTGTGACAATTCCACTTTCTCACCTTCCATCCTGTTCCCTTCAGGAGGCTCTTGCGGCTTCTTTAGTGTCTTGGCAATCACTTTCTGAGAAAACTGAGCAGGTCAATCTCATTGGCCTGGTGGGATGCAGTGGAAGAGTTGTTTGCTTCATTAGCTTTCCCCTGGGCAGAGATATCTGGATAAATCAGTTTCTCCATGACCCTGAGGAAGCAAAACCTGTTTGTTGGCCCAGGGTTAGGGAGTGGGGTTAGGGGTAGGATCAGGGGAGGTGATTTTTTTTTTTTTTTTAATTGAGGGGGAAACAACAGGTCCTGTTGCTAATAGTAAATGTGTATTTCACGTAGGTTAGTTTAGCTTCTTTTTTTTTCCATTTATTTTTATTAGTTGGAGGCTAATTACTTTACAACATTGCAGTGGTTTTTGTCATACATTGAAATGAATTAGCCATGGATTTACATGTAATCCCCATCCTGGTCCCCCCTCCCACCTCCCTCTCCACCTGATCCCTCTGGGTCTTCCCAGTGCACCAGGCCCGAGCACTTGTCTCATAGGGGAGGTGATTTTTGAAGACAGAAAATTTAAATTAGTACAGTCTTTCTTGCTTTGCAAAGAAACCAAATTGGAAGAGATTGGGATTTAGATCCAATAGTTTTCCATTTTTGTTTCAGTCAGCAACTATATCAATTTAGCTTCTAGACAGGACATAGGAAAATGAACAATGCTGAACAATTGTATTATCTCAGACCAGTCCAGTGGGTAAAAGTAGTAAAAAGCATTGGAACATTAGCTATAATGGCTTTCCAGGGCAAAGTGCAATGGCTACGAAGACACACAATTAGCAAAGTCGTTTGTTCTGACAGACACTGCTGGCCAGCACTTGAAACAGGGACTGAGCTGTCATGGAGCTGCTTCTCCATAGACGTTTAGTGTTATTGCTGAAAATGCTCACAAGCACATGTCCTGCTAACCACAAAGAACCTGAGAAGGATCTACATTCCTTTTGCCCACAGCTCTGTCTCCTTCAGTTCAATGACAAGGTTCCCAAAAGATCACTAGGCACCTGATCTCCACCTCACTTCCCATCCAACTCTCAACTCCCCGGCAGGTCAACCATCTCCTCCTCCAGCCTATCCGTCTCACCATTGAACTCATTTCACTTGTGACCTTGCTTGACCATGGAAGCATTGCCATTGTCCACCACTCCCTTACATCTGAATTTCTCTTTTCCCTTGGCATTCTCTGACAACACCCTCTTCTGATTTCTCTGTCTTTCAGCTTTTTCCTCTCATGCTAACTTCTTTTCTCTCTGTCTATCCATTAAATGTTGATTTACTTTCTGGTTCTTTCCTTCGCTGTTTTCTGCTAAGTTGCTTCAGTTGTGTGTGACTCTTTGTGACCCCACGAACTGCAGCCCACCAGGTTCCCCTGTCCATGAGATTCTCCAGGCAAGAATATTGGAGTGTGTTGCCATACCCTCCTTCAGGGGATCTTCCCAACCCAGGGGTCAAACCCTTGTCTCTTATTTCCCCTGCATTGGCAGTCAAGTTCTTTACCACTAATGCCACCTAGGAAGCCCCTATCTTCCTTTAACACCCTCTGTATATTCAGTTTTGCTGGCCTTATCATCTAGTCTTCACCCAGTAGTCATGCAATAAAAGCTTCCAACCTCCAGCCCACATCTCTCTCCTGTGTTCCAGATCTACATAGATACCTAACTTCCTTCCGGATGCAACAGACAATGGTGGTGGGCTCCCCAGGCACCGTGGGTCCCTTTTAGTATATCTGTGTGCCAAGTCCCACTCCCCAAACAGGTCTTCTGCCCTTTTCTCAGAGGGGTGTCCTCAGGTTACCAGAGTAGCTTTGTGTACACGCATGGAGAGTTTATGTGTTCCCTCTATCCCCACCCCAATCTGCCCCATTGCAACTCTTAACCATTGACTGTTGGGTCTAGAGTATGAAAACCTAGGTCTTTTGTGTTGAGTTGCAGGTTGGGTCTGCAAGAAAGCGGATGTCAAGATGGTTAGAAGTACAAAGCATTATTGAACATAAGAGAGCAAGAGTAGGCAGAGAAAGCCAAGAATTGATCTGACACTTGTGGAAGGCAAGGAAAGAGGAAGGAAGACTGGGTAGAATGAGCCTCAGACTACCACCAGATGCTGAGAAAGTCTCAGTTACCTCCAGTGCAGAGATTGTTCATAAAGGAGTCGCAGAAATGGTGGCATTTTTCACACCCATATCTCCTCTCCAATCCTACTGACATGGACACTAAATCATCTTTTTGTTGGGTTATGACAATAGGTCCCCTCTAGGATAATCTGCCCCAATCCATCCTCCATACTGCAGTCAGATTTTGAGCTACCTAAACACACAGGGGATACAGGGTGGAGGGAGAATCTAAATTCCTAGAAGGGCAGAGTGGTGATTCTGGGGGTTGCAAGCAATCCTTCCATCTGGAGTGTGAAACAGAATTCACCCTGAGAATAGCATATCACTCTGTTCTGGGAAGAACCTTTTGAGTTGTGTGTTTTTGGTTTTTTTCAGTGATGTAGATGAAAGCAAGTCAATCCACCATTTTGTTGTTGTTGTTGTTCTTTTTTTTTTTAATCTACTTTTTTTTTTTATTGTAGTGGTTTTTGCCATACATTGACATGAATCAGCCATGGATTTAGATGTGTTCCCCATCCCGATCCCCCCTCCCACCTAATCCACCATTTTTGTAGATATCAATGGGATGGAAACTTTTTGACTCACCAGAGTTCCAGGTTTAGAGTTTGTTGCTGAGTAGAATAGGCAGCATTTCTTGTTTCAGATAAATGTAATCGAAGGCCAAGTGGGGGGTAGGGGAGGTATTAACTGGGGGAAGGATCTTTCTCAAGTCCGTTTGAGTCATGGCTTCTCCAACTCTCACCTATGTGAACTGTCTTGTCCTCTTAAGCATTTCTGAAAAGGAAATCTATCTTAGCCCTTTCCCCCCATCAGAATTGTGATTTATTAGGTAAAACAGAAAAAAGATCAAGGCAATATTTGGTTAAGGTTGAATTCTCTATCTCAAACTTTTGGGGGCTGCTGGCCTAACTCTGCTTTTATCAGAGAGGTGTCAAGATTCAATTCAATAGCCTCATTATAGTCTCTGTCCTATAGAGAGTGTTAGCCCCTTGGGGGCAGGGTTTTTGTCTGCTTCAGTTTATAGTCCCCAGAGTTTTTAGCGTATGTCAGGCTGATAATCTGACTCTTGCTACCCTATGTTTCAAATGCTTAAATTTCAAGTGCCACAAGACAAGCAATGAACTCAAAAAAGTAAGTCAAACAGAAATATAATCTTGTGAATTTGTGAAATAATGAAGCTAGCTTTTAATTTGGATTTAGTGGACATTATTCAATTTGCAGGGCTGTGGTCTACCTCATTTACTTTTGGAGCAGTAAGTACCTTCACAGACCTGTTTATTGATTAGTGTGAGATGAGCATTGTAGCTAATCTTGTTTCAATCCTTCTGTGGCCACCAGTGCAAAAGAAAAATGGTTCATGCAAAGCTCCAAATGGACAAAGAGAAAAAGATCAAAAAGGAATGAGGTTTTGATGCATTTATTCAAAAGCATTACAGATAGTCTGAACAAAGTAGAGAAGATAATGACTTGTAGGAATTTAGTCTGTAACATGTGCCCAGGTATTTACATAGTTCCTGATTGGTGACAAACCAGTTTTAACGTGTCCATAGCCTGCAGTGATGAGTCAAGCATGCAAGATGAAATTTAATGGGAACAAGTGAAAAATACCATGCAAAAGCCAGGGAGATGTAGGTTAACTCAACAAGACAATTTAAGAGATTTAGTTGCTTTGAGGCTCAATAAATCAATAATGCAATTTTGCTGCTGAGAAAACAAATTCTATCTTAGAGTACATTACTAGAGGTATAGTGCTTGAGAAAAATGAGTGGATGGGTGGTAGTTTCTGAGAGTGCATCAAGCCATACCTGGCATACTGTGTTTAATTCCAGATGTGGCATTTTCAGGTGGATATTAGCAACTTAGAAATGATCTTATGTTGAGTGGGGCAAGTGAAGAGTGTGGTCAAAATCACTGCAACCATTATTAGCAAATGGAGCTATGGTGACGTACTCCCTCTGCCCCTAAATAGAGAAGGTATAGAAGTAAGATAGATCTCTTAGGGTCAAGTTATAAAAGTCAACACACTAGATGAGGAGAGATCCTAGGCTCCCATGAAACAGTATATAAAGGACTATGTATATATGTTAATATACATTAAACAAACCTAAAGAAGAAAGTCTTCCCAGGTGGCGCTAGTGGTAAAGAATCTATCTGCAATGCAGGACTCATGAGATTCGGGTTTGATCCCTAGGTCAGGAAGATCCCCTGGAGGAGGGCACGGCAACCCAGTTCAGTATTCTTGCCTGGAGAATCCCATGGACAGAGCGTCCTGGCAGGCTACAGTCCATGGGGTCACAAAGAGTTGGACATGACTGAAGTGACTTAGCATGCATGCACAAGGGAGAAAGCAAAAAAAAATGCAAAAAAAAAAAAAAAAGCAAAAAAAAAAAAAATGCACAAGGGAGAGGTGGAACACAGGATGAAAAGGAGTCAGAGGAAATGATCAGAAAACCAGCCAATTCCAATCTAGGGTAGCAGAAGTCTAAAGTAGTGGAGTTTTGTAGAGAGTCAAGGATATTTCTATTATGATGTAAAAAATACAAGCAGCTCTTGCAGTCTAATGCCATTTAACATTCAAATCATCTGTTCCTTGTGTTCTGACTTTGTGCTTACCAGGCTATCTTCTGATTACAAATTGATTTCCTACTAGACTCGCCTACAGGGAGAGAAGGTGCCCATGTGCCATCTGAGTATTCTGGTGTGACAGTAATAGCTCTCATTGTAAATGAGTCTGTTGGCACTCTGCATCTCATGGGCTTGGCTAATGGGAGTCTGCCCTAGAGGGTCAGCCACTCCTGTGTGCTTACACAATCTGGTTTTAGAAATTGCAAGACTGAGCCAGGCTCAGGATCATGGCAGTTTGCCATGGTAACAAATTTCAACTCAGTGGGAAACAAGAAATTATTCTGGAAATCAGAACGGTAACCTTCTTGTGAACATCTGCAGCAGGTATTGTCCTTTGATACTTAGATATTGTTTCACTAAATCTTGCCTTCTCTCCTTGAAAGGGCTGAAGTTGATTCACTTTTGCATGACAGTCACTCCTGTAAGTTCTGCATCTGTGGATTCAGCCAAGGATGGGTTGAAACTTTCAATCCACAGTTGGTCGAACCTGTAGATAGTTAGGGCTGACAGTAAGGGAGTTGAGCATCCCAGGATTTTGGTATCCTCAGGGGGGTCCTCGAAATAACCCCTCGCAGATACAAACGGACGACAGTACTCAGCACATGGAAATTTCACCAACCAACCAAAAGCCTATCTCTGACCGACCTGACTGACTACCACTCGTCTTCAAGCTTGGCTCTCACTCACCTTCACATCCCTCCACTCCACTGAAACAATCAGGACTAGCCCCTTCCTCAGCAGTCTCCCCACTTCCACCCAAGAGCCACATCCATTGAGCATGTCAGCCATCTCTCCCATTTCCTAAGTCTGCACAGCACACCTCACACTCTCCCCTATTTCTGTTCCCAGAAACAGTCTCCCACCTGACAAGTACCTCTAGCTTGCTGACTTCCATAAGATGATCCAAGATACCATCTCTCTTAATGGCACAATTTGTAACCCATGGGTAAGTCTGTCCCTGTGTCCTACTCAACATTTCATATCCTCAGATACTGCATTTGGTTTTAATTTCCATTCACACCTTCGAGCATCTGAACTTCTTGGCTGGGGTAGGTTATAGGGTGGTGCCCGCCACAGAGTTCTGCATGTAGATACACATCACCTAATGTTTGTTCATCAACTGGCCGCATTAACTATGTGTGTGCTAAGCTGCTTCAGTCTTATCTGACTCTCTGGGACCCTACAGACTGCAGCCTGCCAGGCTCCTTTGTCCATGGGATTCTCCAGGCAAGAATACTGGAGTGGGTTGCCATTCCCTCCTCCAGCAGATCCTCCCAACCCAGGGATCGAGTCTGTGTCTCATGCCTCCTGTATTGGCAGGCAGTTTCTTTACCACTAGTGCCACCTGTGAAGCCCACATTAACTGTACCATTCCAGTAATCTATAAACACTTTGGAGAAAGTTAAACAGAGATGAAAAGGTGAAGGAAGGTATAGCCAAAGTCTTCATGCATTGAGTACTATGCTGTATGAACGAGAAATTATATGTGTCATGCAATCAATCTGAGGGAGGAGTAGATGGAAGTTTCATTTAAGGGGCAGGGGACTTGGGTAAATTCTATCACTCTCCCTTAGAACACGGCAATGCAAAGACCTTGGTACCAGTGTTTCTATTACCATTATTCATAGTAATAGTATTACTATATTGACCTTAAAGTTTGTTTAGCACTTTACAGCATAAGAAAGGCTATTTATATGTATTATCTCATTTAATCTTTCTAGTGAACCAGGAGGTAATTTTTACTGGGCTATCACAATTCATAATAATATTATTGCATTGACATTAAAGTTTGTTTAGCACTTTACAGCATAAGAAGGGAGATTTATATGTTTTATCTCATTTAATCTTCCTAATAAACCATGAGATCACCTTTACAGTGCTTTGCCATTTTACACATGGGGCAACAGAAGTTCTGAAAAGCTAAAAATTACTGAATCACAGTCAGCAAATGGCAGAGATGGGATTCAAAACCAAGTCCTCCGGCTCTAAATCTCCACGCCACGTTTCCCCACAGCTGTACTGCCCACACAAGAAAGTTACAAAAATGAGCATTGTTTGGAGCCCCAGCTCAAGTTGAGATTGTGATACAAATCATGTAATGTAAACTTACCACAAAATAATTTCCTTCTTCCGGTTTAGCGTGGATTTCTTTTGTGCCACAATAAAACGTCCACAAAGAATTTAGCACCAATATTTTCCTTCCTTAGAGACGGTCATTTATTTCTTCTCTCTGGCAGGCTAGCTACGGTGGAGAATGAGCCTTTGGGTGTTTCCCAGTGTGTGGCACACAGCACCCATGCCACCTATTCTGGTGAATTACACTCACTTGGGAGCCAAGGCAAATGTCAGACACACTTCTGTAATCTACACTTGCAATTTTTCTGAATTTCCTTGGAAACACTGCCCTATTTGGGTGTTGTTTCTGAGATAGGTTATGGGATATGGTTGTCATTTTCAAATGAAGATTTGAAAAGAAGAAAGCCCAATTCGTATCCTGCCACAGAAAACCATTTAAACCCATCTCCATGAAATTCATGTTAAAATTTAAGAGCACAACTGTACTAACTCAGAGAAAATAGACAGGAAAGCCTTTTGCAGAGCGTAGCTTTATGCAAATATGGGAGGCTGTTACAATTATTAAAACTCACACAGAGGTAAATCTTCACAATCTATCTTTGTTGCAGCAAAAATCATTAATGCTGAATAATTAATCATCCAAAGAAGACAAAGCTAAATCAATGATAAATGGCTCTAAAAGCAGAAAAAAAATTTCTGTCAAAATTCTAAATTGGAGGGATGAAATAGATACAGGAATATAAACTGAAACAGAAAAAAAATTCATTTCATTATTTGATGGAGATTCAATACCTATTGAAGGGCTGGGGCTTTCTAGGTGGATCAGACAGTAAGGTAAAGGATCTGCCTGTCAATGCAGGAGAGGTGGGTTCTATCCCTAGGATGGGAAGACCCCCTGGGGAAGGAAATGGCAACCCACTCCAGTATTCTTGCCTGAGAAATCCCATGGACAGAGGAGCCTGGTGGGCTACAATCCATGGGGTCGTAGGGTCAGACACAACTGAGTGACTGACCACACAGGCAGACATTGAAGGGCTACTATATGTTAAGCACTTTCTAGGATTTTTCACACTTTATCTCTCAATCACTTCTCCCAATAAATCTATGAGGTAGGCTTAAAAAAAATTTTTTTTTGTCTAGTTTTTGGTGGAGCCATGGTGCAGCAGGTGGGATACAGGATCTTAGTTCCCAGACCAGAGATCAAACTTGCACCCCTGCAATAGAAGCTCAGTGTCTTAACCACTAGACCACCAGGGAAGTCCCTTGGAGCTCATATTTTTAGGCCTCTTTTTCAAGGTCCCGTAAATAGAAAAACACCAGAATCTGATTCTAAGTCAAATGTCTGTTCACAATGACATGGCACTTTCTGAACAAATTAAGCAGATTTAATCATTGTCTCTCTAACGCTGGCAAGAACTACTTCAGAACTGATTAACCTTGTGTGTGTTTATGTGTGCAGGGAACTATGAGCTGGAGAGGCTGATCTTTTCACAACATTTACTAGTCACCATAGAAGCTTGGAGTGTGGGTCTTCCTGGCCAATTCAGGGGTGATGCAACCAATGGCCAGGGTTGTGTATCTCAGGGAGACAGACTCTCTACACTTCCCATTTCAAGGCTGTACCACCTTTTCATCTGACATTTCTGATGAATCTGCTTTCTTGTGTTGGGACTTAAAGATTAAAATTTAGGCCCAGGTTTCTTATAAATTAAGGCAGAGAGTTGCAGAAATATCATCTGAAGATATCTGCTTTTCTTTCATGTATACATACACACTGTCACACAGAGTCTAATCTGGCCATATATGGATGGAAAAACTAATGTTCCTGGCTTTCCTCTCAGGAATAAGATAAGGTTTAACCCCAAAGATGGAGGCCAGAGGATTACCCCGAATACCCAGTGGAGAAGATTAGACTTGAACCCCGCAGATGCAGAGATCTGCATTGTGGAATTGACCCTGAGAAAGGGATTTGCAGATCAGTCATACACAGTGGCTGGTAGAGTCAGGATTAAAGTGCCTCAATTTCTCATTTCTCCCTCAGAGCTCAGATAACTTCAGACCCTAGGAATCGAAGTTCCATATGCTGGAAAAACAGACAGGACTGCACAGACTTTCTGTTGTTATTGTTATATTGTTGTCAAGCTATTTTATCTTTAATCTCCAAAATATAAGAAGCATCAGAGCATCATTTACTTCTTTGAAGTTAAATAAAATTATGCAGGTGTAGGAAATCACCTGTATTAGTCAATGTAAAAATATTTAAACATTAACTCCAGAGATGATACTATGCTAGGCACCAAATGGGGGGGTGGGGGAAGGAAGAAACAAATCATAATCTTTAAGGTTTTAAAAGAGTAGCATATATATTTTCCATTTAATGGGGAGCTGCAATGTTCTGGGCACTGTACTAAGAGCTTTATAAACACTCTGTCTTCACAACAAGATTAGGAGGCAGATAGTGTCCTATTCTGCAGAATAAGAAACAGACTCAAAGATTAAGCAGGTTGATTGTTCAAGGTCATAGCCAGCTAATGATGAGGTGGAGACTGGAACTCTGGTTTAAAGTCCTCTGAAGGCTCTGTCCAGCATGTCATACTGTCTTCCAACCTACATGGAGAGACTGATGTCTCCAGAAAGGACTGTGATGAAATAAAATAGATTTTCAAAAACCATAAGATCATATGTCTTCTTTTAATGTACAAACTATTTGTATACTGATTATAAAAGAAAAGTGAAAGCAAAGTTGCTCAGTTGTGTCCGACTCTTTGCAACCCCATGGACTGTAGCCTACCAGACTCCTCCAATAATGGGATTTTCCAGGCAAGAATACTGGAGTGGGTTGCCATTTCCTTTTCCAGGGGATCTTCCCGACCCAGGAATCAAACCTGGGTCTCCCCCATTGTAAGCAGATGCTTTTACCATCTGAGCCACCAGGGGAGTCCTTTACTGATTATAAAGATGCTATCAATCCTGTTTGGATTTACTGTCAGAATTCTAGGACACATTGTTTAAGATAGGCTTAGGGATAACAAACCTTTGTTCTCTTATCTTTAGACAAAAAAAAAAAAAAATCCCCTTTTATATGGGTCTGATTTTTGGTTATAATGGATCAATCCATTGAATGAATTAAGTGATTAAGCTAGATAACAGAACTAAAACAAAAAAAAGGAAAGAAAATAAAGGGTGATCATAAAGTAATGAGAATGTAATTGTATGCTTCTTGGAATGTTGGATTCTGAACCAGCGCCACTATCTTATTTTCATACCTCATATGCATGCATGTAAAAAAAAAATAGATTTACCAATAAGAAGGAGACCCTATTTAAGATCCAGTGAATGGAAGAGAAAAATGAGCCATGAGAGAGATATTTTGGAGGGCTTGGATAGGTCAGGGATCTTACTGAAAACCACTTGATATGATATTACTTGCCTTGTAAACGTGACCCTTAGTTGCCTCTTTCGTTCACAAAAAAAGCAAACCTGATTGCTTGGAAAAAAAATATCAAAACTCAGGAATTTTAAAGATTAAAATATTTTAAGATTTTGAATAATAAGTTCTTAAGGATTACAAAAGTTTAGAAGGGGACAGATTAATGTCCAGATGCAAACATCTGGACCATTCAGAAGAGTCAGCACTTTAAATCAATTGAGTAGGGAACTCAAGATGATTCACAAGTGTTCAGGAAGAACACTTCAACTTTCATTTCTATTAATTAAAAAAAATTTCATCCTTTTCAAGTTTCTATTTCTGTATATGTTTTATAATCTATGTAGCCTATTAGTTCATTATAACATGAATATAATAAATATCACACACAATATATATATGTATAAGAATATATCTATAAATTAACTGGGTGGGTGGGGGAGTGTGGGTTTCCCTCGTGGCTCAGCTGGTAAAGAACCAGGCTGGCAATGTGGGAGGCAGGAGAGACAAGGGTTGGCTCTCTGGGTCGGGAAGGTCCCCTGGAGGAGGAGACAGCAACCCACTGGAAGATGCTATGGACAGTGGAGCCTGGCAGGTAGAGCTGGGAGGTTGCAAAGAGTAGGACATGACTGGGCACACTCAGACATACATTAACTGATGAGGTAGCATGAGATCAAAAACGTTGGCACCCCTGCTCCAGACTGTCGAGAGAAGCAGGGTGGGACAGGCTCAATGTGCAAGAATGATGCTACCACTGGCGCTGCTTTAGCTGAGCATTTCTTTCTGTAATAACCACAGAGGTGGTCTGGAGGAGGATCTTTAGTGCTTTGGTTGCTTACTACCTTAGAGTCTTTCTTTCTGCACTGTGATTTTGGACTTAGGCTGATACACCTGCATGAGCCATCCTTGTTGGGAAAGTAGGTCATTGTCCAATGTGCTCCATTTGGGGGTGGAGGAATATGATTATGACCTAAGTGAGATGCACAAAGCAGAGTACGGTTAACAAGACCCTTGATCTGCACGGCGGAGACTCAGGCTGAAAGAAGTGTTTTCACTGACTGCTATTGGCAAAGTTATTTGGATGCCAGGTGCCCAAGGCCAAGCAGGAATTAAAAAGTTATAGACTGACTGTTAGAGTGTAAAGGCCTCAGAGGTCATCTGGTCCACACTCTCATTTTACAGTGAGGAAGCTGAGGTCAACAGCATTAGAACTTAACTATGTTGTTATGTAAGACTCTTGTCTTTAATGCAGAAGACAAGCACAATCCAATGTTTTTTGGGGCCAGTCCAACTCTTGGCTGGGCTCAGAAGGAGGACTTGTACCTGAGACTAGGAAAATGTTTTACTTTATAAGGAATGCAAATTTCACTTGATTTACATTAGCATATTTTTCCTCTATTTATATATGGAAATTGTTATAAGGAGACAATATTGAAGAGACCACATTGTGATATCTGTAATGCTTCAAACATACATAGCAAACATAGGAAACAAATTCAAACATAACAAATTTTGGTCTTATTCTATGAGTATAAGCCATTTAGCATGTTATTCGTCCTCTCAGGGACAGAAATATCAAATATTATAGAAGTGTCTTATAATGGCCAATGTTGAAATTTTCTCAAGCATTTTTATGGCTAATCCTTGAGAGGTTTTCTATATATTTTTTATTGACAGCAACTGAGAACATAATGCAATGATAATTCTCAAAAGGAAAATCTTAATTATTTAACTCTATGATTTTTCTAGAAGGAGTGTTTTAGACTCTATGTGTTGCATTAATTTATACATTTGATTTTCTCTAAGGATATCCAGTCTTAGTTTATGCCTCTGCAATACCACATGCATTTCTCAGGTTTCCATTCCCCCTGTCTGGAATGTCCTTCCTGCCTAGCTAATGTCTCATTTCCTTACAAACTTAGTTCAGGGGTTGCCTTAGAGAACTTCCCTTGGTTATTTCTTTGCAGAGAACAGAATTCTTCCTCTTTTGGGGTACTTTTATTATGACATTCCTCAGGCTTTGTTGAAATTATCTATGGAATTGCCTACTCCTTACACTAAGTCTTGAATTCTAGGGTTACAGAGAGATTCTTCTTTATCTCTACATCTTCAAGTCCTAGCAAGTGGTAGCTTCGGAATCATATTATTAGAGAAACACACACTATTTTTAGAATCTTATTAAAGAACAACTAAAAATATCCCGAAGTCTTATGAAGACTGGTTATATAGTAATTTACTATTCACTTCATGTAATCAACAGTTCTTGAATTAAATAAGCCATTCAGTTGCTTCAAAAGAGACATCTTGCATTTGATTCATATCAAATAGTGTGACATCAATAAGTTAACTCTGCTCAGAGCTTCAGAACAAGCTGAGAGAATTCTAGGTAATTACCTTTAGAGAGCATGAGTAGCTAAAACTACAACTAATAAAGTATTGGAGAAGTAAAATAACACTCTGGCCTCAGTCTCTTCTTTGAAAATTGTTTATTTTTGTCTGTTTCTCTCATCTTACATTAATATCTATAGTTCAAAAGGAATTATTGCTTTAATATACTAGAATTCTTTTTTTGTCCTAGGCAGCTATGAAATGCATGCTTTAAAAATGTAGTCGCTTGATAAATTTGTTTCATGTCAATTTCTTTCTGGAGGAAAACTAAATGTTTTAACCTATGATTCCATGTTTTTGATCCTGCTGGGTTGGCACATTATAGATGCTTATCACTTCTACATTTAAATTAAAGGAAGAAAATAGCTATAAATTTTATGACCTAGATAAAAATCATATTCCTGTACAATCTCTCATCCTTATAGCTTGATACTTTCTTAGGTTCTGAGAACTGATTTAAAGAAATCTAATTTCTTCCTTACTATTTATGGATTTCTCTCCCTTTTTATTCTTCAAGTAGCTTCTGCAGGGAAAACAAAGACTTGCCAGTGTGATGCTGATGGTTTGATTCTCTTGTGTTAATTTAAACCTAAACAACTATTGCAAAATTAAAACACTGCATATGAAGGCTCAATATTTTTCCCCTGAAGAAAAAGTTTTAGCATGAAGTCTGTTCCACTAGACTCCATATGCACCTACAGAACTAACAAACCATAACAAAGAATATACTTTCATCATTCTCTCAAACATCCATTATGCCAATGATAACTTCTTTCAAGAAATTCTAAGTCCCTTTGTCCCTCCAAAGGACCAGATTTGTGATTATGAAAAGGTCCTCCCTAAGTAAATGATGACGTGTTAAATTTCAATAGTGAATAAAGTCAAGAATAAGAAAGCAAGGCTTAGAAAGGTGAAGAAATAATTTATGGCGTTCCTGTATTCATTCATCTACTCATCCAGAGAAAGTGCTGTGTCGTACACGGAGAAGAGGCTGAATCCCAATCTCCTCTCAAGGAACTTAAAAGATAGTAGGGAAGGAGAGGTATGTCCATGAGTAACTATTGCCTTAGACAGGAAGTCACGTATGCATGCCAAGTCACTTCAGTTGTTTCCGACTGTTTGCAACATCATGGACTGTAACCCGCCAAGGCTCCTCTCCATGAGATTCTCCAGGCTAAAGTACTGGAGTGGGTTGCCATTTCCTGCTCCAAGACAGGAAGTCATGTTTCCGTATGCACAGATACAGCCCTATCAGTTGTTCAAACATTTAAACACTCCAATTCTGATGGGTTATGCTACTCCCCAGGTCTTGCAGGCGTCCCTCTTGCCCTTCAGATCCTAGCCAGAGACGCCCTTCCTGTCACCTCTCACAGTCCAGCAGATAATGGCAGAATGCTTGTGCCAACCAGGAGTTCCAGGTCTACTCTTGCTGTTGGGCCGTGGCCAGGGTAATTCCGGTTGTAAAACATTTGGCTAACCATCCTCGGATAAGTGATATGACGAGGAAATCAGATTGACTGGAAAATAACTGAGGAAATAATTGAGACTCCATTTTGAGGCCCAGCTTTGGGGAATGTCTTCAGAAAATTCTGGCTTTTATGATACAAAAACCAAGGTTGTATGCTGGGCTTACTACTAAAACATGTGTACTTTAATAGCTCAGGTGGAGCCTCTCAAAACACAGGCATGGAAGTTTAGTTCCTTTGTCTGCCATCCGTAATTTTCAGCTTGTGTTGTCAAATTTGCATTTGAAGCCGCTATTAAACCACAGCATCAAAATAATGATGACAGTTGCTGCAGAATATAAGAAATCAAAAGAAAAGGAAAAAGCTCAACCTCTGAAGAGAAGAATGGCTCCAAATGCGGTAATTACCCAGAGCCCTGAAGAGCCTCATTCACATGTAATGTATACTTCACACGAGGGAGGAAGTGCTATACAAACAAATCTGCACAGAACCTACAATTCCATCCGCCCAACACCAGGCAGGAACTGCTCCTACGTCTAGACAAGAGTGACTCAGAAAAATAAGTACTTTGGTGTGGAGCAAAGGCACTCAGGAAAATCTGTCAAAATCAGCATGGAAGTCATAACAAAAGAAAGATAAATTTGGTTTATCTTTGTTAAACCAAGAGAGGTGGGTCTTTGCTTCTAACTGTTCAGCACTTCCTTTGTTTATTCTGGCTGAAAAAACTTTTTGATTCTTACAGACTTTGATGAGACCTGATAAACTAGTAAGTACATACATATCGGGTGGTGGTGGTGTAGTCGCTAAGTCACGACCGACTCTTGCAACCCCGTGGACTGTAGCCCGCCAAGCTACCCTGTCCAAGGGATTTCCCAGGCAAAAATACTGGAGTGGGTTGCCAGTTCCTTCTCCAGGGAATCTTCCTGACCCAGGGATTGAACCCACGTCTCCTGCATTGGTAGGCGGGTTCTTTGCCACTGCGCCACCAGAGAAACCCTAAGTCTGTGTAAACCCAAGTAATACATTTATATAGGTTTTACTTTTGCTCTTATTTTTACTGTACCAAACAGAATGAAAGTAAACCCATCCTCATTTCTACCTTCCAGAGGTAACCCCTTTTAACTTTTTTCACTATCTTTTCCTTTTGGAATATATAGTCACTCCACAATTTTAACTAGCCTGTTAGTCATGCTATTGCTTCCTTGGCCAGTTTTGAACACCATTTCTTTACTTTCTGCTCTTAAGCCATCTAACCTACTGACCAAACCAAGCAGAATGAATCTCCTAAATGCTCCCATATCCTATTCTCTTCATGTGTTGCAATATTTAAACAATAACATATAGTTAGTGTTACATTTTTGTGATTAAATGTTACTGCTAAAGTAAAAAGTGGGCTTCCCTGGTGGCTCAGTGGTTAAGAATCCACCTACCAAGCAGGAGACGTGGGTTCAATACCTGCGTTGGGAACATCACCTGGAGAAGGAAATGGCAACCCACTCCAATATTCTTGCCTGGGAAATCCAATGGACAGAGGAACCTGGGAGGCTAGAGTCCATGGGACTACAGTCCATGGGGCTACAAAAGAGTCAGACATGACTGAGCACCTGAGCATGCACGATGAGTATTCTAAGATTACAGTATTATTTTTTCCAGGAGTTAAGTTGCCATTTCCCCTCACACTTAAGATTAGGTTCATAAATGTACTATTATCTCCCCAGTCCAAATTTTTCAAAAGATATGTCAAATAACTTGTACCTAATATTTTCCAAATATCTAATCACTATCAGATAATCTAACTGCTCTAATCCTTCCTCTTTAATGGAAATTTTCTCCCATAATCCTCTACATTGCTGTTCCAATCTTGCCTGTTCTCTGTAAACCTGTTGTGTGCTAATATTCAAGATTTCTCTATATCTTTCTTTTTAATCTGGATCCCCCATTTCTTGTTCCCCATGTCTCTCTTGTCTTTGATTTACTCTATTATTATTATTATTATTATTTTTTAAAATTATTTTTGGTTGTGCCATGCAGCATGCAAGATTTTAGTTCTCACATCAGGGATCAAACCCATGTACCCTGCAGTGGAAGCATGGAGTCTTAACCGGTGGACCAAAAGGGAAGTCCCAGGTTTACTCCTTTCTATTTCCAAAAATAAATTCTCAATATACTTCCTCACCATTAAGATTTCCTCTTCACGCCCAGTGTACTGAAATTTCATGGAGGTATGCCATATTGATGGGGTTATTCTTTCCTCTCTCTCTTTCATTTATTGTGCTGGCCATCAAAGGTACCTTTCAATCTGAAGATCTGTGTTGTCCAGGTCTGGGAAATTTTCATGTGTTACATCTTTTATATATTTGATATAAAAACAGTTTTATTCTGTTTTCTCTTTTGGAACCCTTTACTAGTCAGATGTTGGATCTCCTGAATTGGTGTTCTAACATTTTTTATCCTTTGTCTCTTATTTTTAATTTCCTTTTGTTATTGCTATTCTTTAGCAAATAGTTATTTGCTATTCTCTGGAAGATTTCCTCAACTTTATCTTCCAACTCTTCTATTTAATGCTATTATTTTTAGTTTTAAATTTTTAGGATCTTTCTTGTTCTCTGTTTCATTTTCATAGCAACTGTGGCAGATACACACCTTCAGATAACCCAATGAGTCACCTTTTAATCAAATATCCTCCTAGGCTTCCCTGGTGGCTCAGTGGTAAGAATCAACCTGCCAGTGCAGGAGACATAGGTTCGATCCCTCATCTGGAAAGATCTCACATGCTGTGGTGCAACCAGATCTGTGTACCAGAACTATTGAGCTTCTGCCCTAGAATCCCTGCTCTGCAACAAGAGAAGCCACCACAATAAGAAACCTGTACACCACAACTAGAGAGTAGCTCTCACTCGTTGCAACCAAAGAACAGCCTGTGTGCACCACTGAAGACGTAGCACTGCCAATAAATAAACTTTTAAAGAAATTCTAAGATTAACGTATATATATATAATCCCCCCTGCTCCTTGAACTTGGGCAGGTCCTTTGATTTGCTTCTAGCCAACAAAATATGGCAAAACCAATGAGAGGGTCCCTTCCATGATTAGGCTATATCATATTGTAAATGTAGAGGTTAGACTGCTATAACTACATTGTGGTATATCCGACAACGTCTTAGCAGAGTTGAGTGAGAGATTGGCCTACTGGCCTTGAAGAGGGACACAGCTATTTGGAGAGGGCCTATGAGAGCACCATCAGGCAAGGAACAGAGGTGGGGCTTTAGAAGCCAACAGCAGTCCCTCGCTGACAAGACAGCAAGAGAACAGCCTCTTACAAGCACAAGACATTGAGTTCTGCCAACAATCACATGTGCTTGAAAGAGAACTCCAATCTTCAAAAAGGAAGACAGCTCAGGTGACACCTTGATTGCAACCTGCAGAGAACCCAGTTAAGCCATGCCTGGACACTTGACCCATGGAAACTTTGGAATAAAAAAAATAGATGCAATTTTAACCTATTAAATTTTTGGTTATTTGTAATGGAGTAATAGATAATTAACATAGCAACCTACTCTTCTATCTTGTGGTTGCAATTTCTCTTCCTTTGTCTCCCTGAAGATTTCTTTACTTTCATAATAACAAGCTTCATTTTTTTTAAGAAAAGCTTTAATTGTTTTCATGTTGGGGGCTTCCACAAATCTCTGATAAAAATTGGGTGAAAGTTCATAATTAAAGAAAGGAACTAAAAGCTGCTTGAAAGTCTTATTGATCATGAATGATATATAAGTTTTTGTTGTTATTGCTACTTGTTAAGGAATTCCAAATTATAGTAATTAGAGGCCTTTATCTCTGGGGCAATTTCATTTTCCAGAGATAAAATTCTAACTCCCTGCCTGGTGGTTACTGTCTGGTTGCTGCATTCTGAAGACAAACTCTTTTCATCTTTAGTTCTGAGCTTTATACTTGACCTCCAAAAAACAGACAAATAAGCAAAAAACCCTGATTTTTATTTCTTGCTCATTTCTGTGTCAATACCCTTCTTTGGCTAATTTTAAGCTACCAATGGGACATGCATGTGTGAACAGAGTTGGGAAGAGATGTGTACTGCCGGCTCTTGAAAGTCATTATGCACTGCCTCTAGCACACCACTGGGTCCCAGAATCCAAAGTGTCTCCCATTTCAATTTCCCCAGAGAATAAACTTCTAAATATTGATGTACTGTATGTGTGTAGGTTGCTGCAACAGAGAGTTGGAAATCACAAAGGAGAAAAATAAATGGGAAATGAGGGCCTAGTGTAAAAATTTCCAGTGTCCCAATTCTTAGTTCAATTCTGAAATCACAGACCTTAAAAAGCAAAAGAATGAAATGCCAGGCTATATCTGTGAGCTTTCTTAGACATAGGAGAGGTTTACATGTTTGAGCTTGTTCTCTGGGACCATATCCGATGACTGAAGGAATCCAGACCCAATCTTTTCAGCATAATCCCAGAAGAAAAGGCATCTTTCATCCTCAGCCCCTTATTTAGATGTCTCATGCATGTATCCCTTAACAGTTCAGGAGCTGTCAAATTAAGGGTTAGCATCTCCCAGATTTGTAATTTTAACCTGTCTTCCTTTGATATGCAAAGAGCAGCATCAGCTTAAATGACAGATTTACCAGGAGCTCTTCACACCTTTTTCCTTTCCTAGCAGTTTAGTTGGCTTCTCAGTGGAAGGAGGTCACAGCAAAACCCTCTGAGAACAAAGCAGTGTTCCCAGGTCCTTGCCTGCTGATCCTATTCCAAGCCAGGGCCCAGTTCCAAAACTTTGGTTCCAAGTTTGAGAAGGGCTAAGATACAACACAATACTGTTTGTCCTTTTGCTTGGACATAGTGGAGGGCAGCAGGGGGCCAGAGGCCAGTTTACTAAGATAACAAGACTAGCTTCTCTCCTTTCCTTAAAGTAAAAGGGGAATGATCTTGGCAGCACCCTGAGGGCTAGGGAGTCCTGGGAAGAACCTGGCTGGTGTTCCCATCCTCCTCCTCTCTCCTGGAGGGTTTCTGTCTGATCCCTCTAATCTCCGCAGGGTTGGCCAGGCCAACTGGGCAGCTGCATCCCAACGGGGGTAGTGGTGCCTCTTTGAAGTTGGAGGCTGTGCTTGTCTTGCTCTGTGGGAGCCTGCAGCACAGAGCTACGTCTCTGCCAAATGTTCAGAATAATGGAGACCAGGGCTGCATCCCTTCCAGGAGAAGTTTCCTAGGACAAGAGGACCCAGGGCTGCCATTTACAAGCCCTCCAAACAGACCAGTTGCAAGGTTCTTGCCTGGCCCAGTAAAATCTAGATGCTGTCCTTTGCATTCTCACGGTATTTTTATTACATAGAGAAAGCATAGATTTCTCTGTCTTACCATATTGATTTTCTATATTGCTTTTTTTTTGAAAAGTGAAATTTAGAGTTTTTTTGGAAAAAACTACAGAATATTTGTTGGAAAATATAGAGAATGCAAAAGACAGAGATACTACCCAGAGAAAACCATTAGTAAGATCTTGAAATATTTTTCCAACCACTTTTTTTTCACTAAAGATTTTTTTTGTGGTAAAACTCACATAACGTAAAATTTATCATCTTAACCATACTTAAGTGTTACAATTCAGTGGCATTAAGGGTATTCACAATGTTGTGTAATCATCACCACAATTTCCATATTTTTTCATCATCCTCAACAGAAACTCTACAACCATTATATCATAACTACTTGTCTCCAATTCCCACCAGACACTGGTTATCTCTAATCTACTATACCTTTCTATGTATTTGCCTACTTTAAAAAGCTCATGTAAGTGGAATCATATAGTGTTTGTCTTTTTTGTCTCTGGCCTATTCCACTTAGCATATTTTCAAATTTTATTTCATGCTGTATCATATATCAGAACTGCATTCCTTTTTATGGAGGAGTAATATTCCATTGTATGTGTTTACCGCACTTTATTTATCCATTCATCTGCTGATAGACACTTGGTTTGTTTATACCTTTTGGCTACTATATATAATGCTGATAGGAACGTTTGTTTATAAGCATCTGTTTGAGTCCCTGTTTTCTGTCCTTTGAGTCTATACCTATGAGTGGAATTGTTGGATCACATGGTAATTTCACATTTAAGTTTTTGAGAAAACATGAACTTTCTCCCAAACACCTGTACCATTTTATGTTCACACTAGCAATGTGCATAAGTGTCCCAATTCTTCCACATCCTTCCCAATACTTGCTATTTTCTTTTGCTTTTTTTTTTTATGACAGCCATGCTAATGGAAATGAGGTGATATCCCACTGTGTTTTTTATTTGCATTTCCCTAATGGTTGATGATGTTGAGCTTCATGTGCTTACTGGCCATTTATATATTTATTCATGGAAATATCTACTTGAGTCTTTTGCCTATTTTTTTAATTGGGTTGTTTCTCTTTAGTTTGTTTCCAGTCAACTTTATATACATTTCTTTCCCTTTAATTCCACAGATGAGATCATAGAGCGTGTACTTTTGTACCCTGATTTTCCACAAAACAATTAATGTAACTGAGCAGGGCCCCATAGGGCCTTCCCAGGACAGGCCTTTCATCATAACCTCTGTTTCAGTTCCTCTCTGAAGCACCCAGATAACAGTATTTGATGCACATTTCCCTAGTTGTTTGACAGATATGGACCCCCCCCCCCCCCTTTAAATCAAATGTGCTAACTACTGGATGACTATAAGCACACATCCCCAGGCCTCCTGGAGTCCGAGGACTGATAATGTTAACCACTGTGACACCAACCTAATCGACAGCACATTAGAGAATTGTGCATGAACTGATCATATACCCTGTGACCGCCCCCTCCCCTGTCTGGCCTTTAACATTGTTTTGTGGAAACCTTCAAGGGAGCCCAAGGCTTTTCAGGGCAAGAGCCATCCATCTCCTTGCATGGCCCTGCCATAAACCCTTCTCGCTTTTGGTTTGTTTGGACTCAGTGTGTGTCAGGCACATGGACTCATGCTAACATTAAGATGGCTTATTATGTCTGTTTTTCCATTCTATCACACTGTGCCCATGAAGGGCAGTGACCAAGTTCATATCTCAATCTCATCTTTTAATCAAAGGGAAATTACAATGTGCAATGCTTTTTCAAGCCTCTGATTCTTTGTACATTCCCTCTGGTTGCCACTATCTACCCAACTCTCTTCAACTACTTCAGTTCAGTTCAGTTGCTCAGTCATGTCCGACTCTTTGTGACCCCATGGACTGTAGCACTCCACACTTCCCTGTCCATCACTGACTCCTGGACCTTACTCGAATTCATGTCCATCGAGTCGGTGATGCCATGCAACCATCTCATCCTCTGTCGTCCCCTTCTCCTCCTGCATTCAATCTTTCATAGCATCAGGGTCTTTTCTAGTGAGTCAGTTCTTCTTATGACGTGGCCAAAGTATTTGAGTTTCAGCTTCAGCATCAGTCCTTCCAATTAATACTCAGGACTGATTTCCTTTAGGACTGACTGGTTGGATCTCCTTGCAGTCCAGGGGACTCTCAAGAGTCTTCAACACTGCAGGTCGAAAGCATCAATTCTTCAGTGCTCAGCTTTCTTTAGAGTCCAACTCTCATATCTATACATGACTACTGGAAAAACCATAGCTTTGACTAGACAGACCTTTGTTGGAAAGTAATGTCTCTGTTTTTTAATATGCTGTCTAGATTGGTCATAACTTTTTTTCCAAGGAGCAAGCATCTTTTAATTTCATGAATGCAAGCACCATCTGCAGTGATTTTGGAGCCCAAGAAAATAAAGTCTGTCACTGTTTCCATTGTTTCCCATCTATTTGCCACGAAGTGATGGGACCAGATGCCATGATCTTAATTTTATTATGTTGAGCTTTAAGCCAGCTTTTTCACTCTCCTCTTTCACTTTCATCAAGAGGCTCTTTAGTTCCTCTACACTTTCTGCCATAAGGGTGGTATTATGTGCATATCTGAAGTTGTTGATATTTCTTGCTGCAATTTTGATTCCAGCTTGTGCTTCATCCAGCCTGGCATTTCACATGATGTACTCTGCATAGAAGTTAAATAAGCAGGGTTACAATATACGGCCTTGACGTACTCGTTTCCCATTTTGGAATCAGACTGTTGTTCCATGTCCTGTTCCAACTGATGCTTTTGACCTGCATACAGATTTCTCAGGAGGCAGGTCAGGTGGTCTGGTATTCCCATCTCTTGAAGAATTTTCCACAGTTTATTGTGATCCACACAGTCAAAGGCTTGTAGTCAATAAAGTAGAAGTAGATATTTTTCTGGAACTCTCTTGCTTTTTCTATGATCCAACAGATGTTGGCAATTTAATCTCAGGTTCCTCTGCCTTTCTAAATCCAGCTTGAACATCTGGAAGTTCACGGTTCATGTAGTGTTGAAGCCTGGCTTGGGGAATTTTGAGGATTACTCTGCTAGTGTGTGAGATGAATGCAATTGTGTGGTAGTTTGAACATTTTTTGGCATTGCCCTTCTTAGGGATTGGAATGAAAACTAACCTTTTCCAGTCCTGTGGCCACTGCCGAGTTTTCCAAATTGGCTGGCATATTGAGTGCAGCACTTTAACATCATCACCTTTTAGGATTTGAAATAGTTCAGCTGGAATTACATCACCTCCACTAACTTTGTTCATAGTGATGCTTCATAAGGGTCACTTGACTTTGCATTCCAGGATGTCTGGCTCTAGGTGAGTGATCACACCATCGTAGTTATCTGGGTCATGAAGATCTTTTTTGTATAGTTGTGTGTTCTTGTTACCTCTTCTTAATATCTTCTGCTTCTGTTAGGTCCATACATTTCTGTCCTTTATTGAGCCCATCTTTGCATGAAATGTTCCCTTGGTACCTCTAATTTTCCTGAAGAGATCTCTAGTCTTTCCCATTCTATTGCTATCTTCTATTTCTTTGCATTGATCAATGAGAAAGACTTTCTTATCTCTCCTGGCTATTCTTTGGAACTCTGCATTCAAATGGGTATGTTTTTCCTTTTCTCTTCTGCTTTTAGTTTCCCTTCTTTTCTCAGCTATTTGTAAGGCCTCCCCAGACAACTCTTTTGCCTTTTTGCATTTCTTTTTCTTGAGGATGGTCTTGATCAATGCTTCCTGTAAAATGTCACAAACTTCCATCCATAGTTCTTTAGGAACTCTGTCAGATCTAATCCCTTGAATCTATTTATCACTTCTACTGTAAAATCGTTAGAAATTTGATTTGGGTCATACCTGAATGGCCTAGTGGTTTTCCCTACTTTCTTCAAGTTAAGTCTGACTTTGGCAATAAGGAGTTCATGATCTGAGCCACAGTCAGCTTCCGGTCTTATTTTTGCTGACCGTATAGAGCTTCTCCATCTTTGATTGCAAAGAATATAATCAATCTCATTTCAACTATTGACCATCTGGTGATGTCCATGTGTAGAGTCTTGTGCTATTGGAAGAGCGTGTTTGCTATGACCAGTGAGTTCTCTTGGCAAAATCTGTTAGCCTTTGCCCTGCTTCATTTGTACCCCAAGGTCAAATTTGCCCATTACTCCAGGTATCTCTTGACTTCCTACTTTTTTATTCCAGTCCCCTATGATGAAAAGGACATGTATTTTGGGTGTTGGTTCTAGAACATCTTACTGTTCTTCACAGAATCATTCAACTTCAGCTTCTTCAGCATTACTGGTTGGGGCATAGACTGGGGGTACTGTGATATTGAATGGTTTGTCTTGGAAATGAACAGAGATCATCCTGTCATTTTTGAGATTGCACCCAAGTATTGCTTTTCAGACTCTTGTTGACTATGAGGGCTACTCCATTTCTTTGAAGGGAATCTTGCCCACAGTAGTAGATATAATGGTCATCTGAGTTCAACTCATCCATTCCAGTCCATTTTAGTTCACTGATTGCTAAAACGTCAATGTTCACTCTTGCCATCTCCTCTTTGACCACTTCTAATTTACCTTGATTCATGGACCTAACATTCCGGGTTCCTATGCAATATTGCTCTTTACAGCATCGGACCTTGCTTCTATCACCAGTCATATCCACAGCTGATTGTTGTTTTTGCTTTGGCTCCGTCTCTTCATTCTTTCTGGAGTTGATTCTCCCCTCTTCTCTGGTAGCATGTTGGGCATCTACTGACCTGGGGAGTTCATCTTTCAGTGTCCTATCTTTTTGTACTTTCATGCTATTCATGGGGTTCTCAAGGCAAGAATACTGAAGTGGTTTGCCATTCCCTTCTCCAGTGGACCACGTTTTGTCAGAACTCTCCACCATGACCCATCTGTCTTGGTTGGCCCTATGTGGCATGGCTCATAGTTTCATTGAGTTAGAAAAGGCTGTGGTCCATGTAATTAGTTTGATTAGTTTTCTATGATTGTGGTTTTCACTCTGCCTGCACTCTGATGGATAAGGATAAGAGGCTTATGGAAGCTTCCTGATGGGAGAGACTGACTGTGGGGGAAACTTCATCTGCTTAGCGAGCTCCTGTTTATCCAGCAACACCCAGCCTTCCCTGACTTAAGGCAGAGTTGATGATTCTCTTTTTTGGTTCATCACTTATCACGTGGTACTTAATAGTTTACTGTCTGTCTTGTCTCCCAGTCTGTGAGGTCTGCCCTTAAGGGCAAAGTGCATGTCTTCTTGGTCATTGTGTCTTTACCATCTGTCAGGGATCCTGGAAAATACCAGATATTTAATAAAAGTGTGTTGAATACTGATTAAAGGAAGTATGGGAATTTGTTTAAAAAACATACAGAATTTCTCTGTAAACATAAATGAGGCCCAGTTACTCCCTTCTGTACAGGCGTCAGGGAACAAAAGTAACTGACTATTTTAAAAGGCTGTATGGTTTACAAAGTGCTTTCACATGTTCTATTTTGTTTAATCTCTACAACAGCTTTGTTAAGAAAGTGGAATTGGCCTCACTTTATGGATATGTTGCAGAGAGAAGTCAATTCTGATTCCGTGCTGAAACTGTTTCTTTGACTTGCTTTCTGTTGCTTTTGTTATTATAATCATACATGATGGCTGGCCTTAGAGAGTCCCACTCCTCTGCCTGACTGTTGGACTTCCCTGGTGATTCAGCTGGTAAAGAACCTGCCTGGCAATGCAGGAGGCAAAGAGACGTGGGTTCAATCCCTGGGTTGGGAAGATCCCCTGGAGAAGGGAATGGCAACCCACTCCAGAGGAGCCTGGTGGGCTACAGTCCGTGGGGGGAAAAGAATCAGACACAACTAAGCAACACTTTCACTGCCTGACTGTTAAGCTAAATGCCTTTGCTCATAACCCGGTTCACCTGTAGATTGCAAGAAGAAAGAAATTAACACATCCCCCTGCCTGAGGCTTGCCATTCTAGGAGATATTTGCAAGATAATTGGCCTTTTCACTTTGTTTCATCACCACCCCCATCTCTGTCCCAGAAAAGAACCTGGCATCTAGACTCTGACAAGATGGTTATTTTGAGACATTAGGTTGCCATCTTCTCAGACAGCAGGCTCTCCAAATAATGTCTTATTCCTTACCTCAACACCTTGTCTCTCAGATTCATTGGCCCATTGTGTGGCAAGCACTTGTGACAGATACAGTATCTCAGGGAGCTTGTGATTTGGCCAAAGTCAAACATCTGGTAAGTATTATCCTGTAGCAAACCACTTCCATTTTGGAAATTTTACTCTGCTGTTGATTGGAGGTACAAACAGGCATACTATATCCTTTGTGCTAACTGCCCAACCCCCAAACAAATAATATACTTAAGTCCTGATTCACATAGATTTTGACGACTGGCTAAGGCCAGCTTCTTCTTCAACATAGACTCTGCTTGACCAAGCCATTTCACTATGAACTTTATCTGATGCGTTATCAGATAGGCAGCATAGCAAGCACATCTTAGTGGGAAGAATGTGGGTTTCTGCGCCAGATGGACCAAGGTGAAAATCCTGGCTTAACCACTAACCAGTTTTTATCTCATGGGCAATTATTTCATGTCTTTGAGCCTTGATTTGTTTATCTGTAAAGCAGGGATTATAGTAGTTGTAATATTATGATTTATAATAAGAAATGTATATTTGGTCTTCATCTCAGTTCTGGCACAGAGCTCCTAAAACCTTTGAAATTTCCTAAACAGTAAGAACACCAAAAATGAAAGGAATGGCTATCTCTTGTTATTCATAATATGCCCCTTTCTGCCACCCCAAAGTTTATGTTAATGAGGTGATTTTGAAAAGACCCTAAGAATGGGAGCTAGTTGCCTGGAGAACCTACCATGTTATTCAAGGGCTGGAACTTTCAATCCCACTCTCTAATCTCTGGGGAGGAGAACACAGCTGGATTTTAAATCAATCACCAATGGCCAGTGATCTAACCAATCATGCTTATAAATGACACCTCCATAAAAATCTAAAAGGATGGGTGTCTGAGAACTTCCAGGTTGGTGGAATTATGGAAACATGCTGAGACAGTGTGCTCGGAGAAAGCATGGAAGTCCCTCACCCTTTCCCCACACCTCATTCTATGCCTCTCTTCCATCTGGCTTTTACTGAGTTATCTCTCTTTATAATAAACTGGTAATCTAGTAATTTCTCTTCCTAGAATGCTTCCTTGGTGCCACAGTGGTAAAGAATCCTCCGGCCATTGAAGAAGATGTAAGAGACACAGGTTCGATCCCTGGGTTGGGAAGATCCCTGAAGTAGGAAATGGCAACCCACTCCAGTGTTCTAGCCTGGGAAATCCCATGGACAGAGGAACCTGGTGGGTGACAGTCTATGGGGCTGCAAAGAGTTGGACACTACTGAGCATGCAGGCATGCTTATTGCTTATTAACCTAGTAATTAAACTGTTCTGAGTTCTGTAAGAAACACTAGCAAGTTAATCAAACCCAAGGAGTGGATACTGGGAACTTTCGACTTATAGCCAGTTGATCAGAAGGACAGATGACAATAGAATTTGTAATTGGCATCTGAAGTGGGGACACTCTTGCAGAACTGAGCCCTTAACCTGTGGGATCTGATGCTATCCCCAGGCAGATGGTGTCAGAATCGAGTTAGATCGTCAGATTCACAGTTCATGTCACAGAATTGCTTGATGTATGGAAAACTCATACGTCTGATGTCACAAATACAGTAGTATAGTAGGTGAGAGTAAAGGAGAGACACAAAGGAGTGTGTTTTTTCCCTTTAGAATTGTATTTTTCTCATAAGCTTGTTGTGAGGATTAGATGAGGCATGGTATGCCTACTAGCACACACTGAGTTCCAAGTAAATGTCACATTCCTGCCATTCCTCTGCCTAAGGACATCCTTGTGTATTAAATCTATTTGCCTCATCATGCAGCTTGAGTTTTTTTTTTTTTTTAAGGACTTAAACAGATCTTCTAGAAGAACTTAGAAGATTCTTTTCTCCCACAATGACTCTAAGAAGACTATAGTCTGTAATTTCACTGATAATTACAAGAATCCACTGCCAAACGACAGCTGATTGCCAGGACTGCCTTGCCTGGGACATTTGCCAATCTCAAGGCATGGACAAAAGAGAGGGCAGGGATGCAATCTAGGAGACCAGCTTTCTCAGAGACGCCCTCAGGAGAGACCCGCATGGCATGAATGAATGAATACCAGCAGAAGAAGACATCCCTTGAAGCCGAGAGGGTCTCATTGGTTTGGTCTGCATGCAAAAAATGCAAACTACTGTCTACACCCCTGGGCAGACTGTATTGCTTGCTAAGTTTTGTTTAGTAGAGGCACTTTAACATTGTGGGTTTATTCCTATATCATACACTGGGTCATTCACATCTCAGATGAGCCCGGGTGGACCACAGATCGATCCTGTCTGGTTGCGCCTTCCAAGAAACACAGGCAGGAATGAATACCAGATTCCAGGTACTCTCTGAAGCAGTGGACTAAAGAGCATGTGGTCCCCAAGGTGACGTAAAGGTGGAATCAGCAAGGTCTCATTCTTTGATTTTTTTTTTCAAGGTTAAAAACTACAAAGTTGGGAATCCTTCAGTCCTGAGTTTTAGAAGGTGCTCTAAGTGTGGTGTGGGACTTTCCTGGTGGCTCAGTGGGAAAGAATTGGCCTGCTATGCAGGAGACAGAAGAGATGATGCTTGATGCCTGTGTGGGGAAGATCCCCTGGAGTAGGAAGTGGCAACCCATTCCGGTATTCTTGCCTGGGAAATTCCATGGACAGAGGAGCCTGGTGGGCTACAGTCCATGGAGTCACAAGGAATCAGACATGACTTAGTGACTTAACAAGGTTGGTGCATGGAGGGTTAGATAGGTAGGTAGGTGGGTAGATAGGTAGGTAGATAGATAGGTTAGGTAGATAACTGTTAACCCAGGAGTGATTCTGGTAGCATCTCTCTCCTGTTCCACCAAAGACAACCTTGCGTTTTCCAGCCCTGCTGTCCTCCATCCTCTGTGTCTGGAGAGAAGCATGGTGGGTCCACGTGTTAAGGTGTTGAGCAGAGGAGGGGCGTGTCACAGGAAGAAAGATGTAAAGCTTGTGAAAGAGAATGAGTTTTTCTCTGGAGGGTGGGGGTGGGGAGGAGGTGAGAGTTGAAGAGAAAGGCTTTGGAGCAGCTGTGGGGTTGCAGCGTGGTGTGCTCATAAGCCAGCTCTCTGGTAACGTAAAAGGAGACTTTCCCAGTCCCGTGGTGTAAATACTTTCACTATGGCTGATCACAAGCTGCCAATGTGAAGTCAACTGGCTAGAAAAATTCAGCATACCACCCAGTGGCAGGGAAGTAGAGAAAAAAGAAAAGCGTTAGTATTTTAATCACCTTTCAGGTTCTTTGAGAAACAAGGCTGAAGAATCCTGTTACTTTGAGCTCTTGAACTATGTGTTTGAATTATAAGGCTATTCTGACAGGTTCAAATAAACTTCCTGGCTAATAAGGGCAATGCTCAGAAGGAAAGGGGGAGAGAGACCTAAGCTTGTTGAGTACTTATTATATGTCCAGTATTTCATGTACTTTATGGCATTCACATCTCACAATAACACTAGACCAAGTATGATTGGTTTCATGTAAGTAAGTAAGTAAGTAAGAAAATGTAGGTTCAGAGATTTGAAGTAACTTTCCTAAAGTCATACCTCTAGAAGTATGCCTTGTAGGACATGAATCTGGTCTCTCTTGACTCCAAACTCAGGGTTTGTTCACCACGCTGTATAACCTCGGGATTCCCTGCTGGCTGGTAAAGAATTCCACCTGCCATGCAGTAGACATGGGTTCAGTCCCTCATCAGGGAGATTCCCTGGAGAAGGGATTGGCTACTCACTCCAGTATTCTTGCCTGGAGAATCCATGGACGGAGGAGTCTGGTGGGCTACAGTCCACGGGGTCTCAAAGAGTCAGATACAACTGAGCAACTAACACTGCACGATCTGTTCCACTGTGACCCACAGCAGAAGTCTAGCATGCAGAATCCAGAGGGGTCATTGCATCATCTTCAGTTTCCCATTCATTATTTTCACTAAGAGGATACTTGTACTCAAAACCTCTGTTCCCATGTATTTGCCTCCTCTCCTCTTCTTCCCCTTTAGTTCTCGTATTATTCCAAAGTCCAAAATACACTGTTGTTTCAAGAGCACAACTAACTTCCATCTTGATGTGAGAGTTTTAGAAATACAAACCTTGATTCAGGCAGAACCCATGACTTTCCACTCAGGCTACTCAGGAAGCTTTCCCAAAGCCCCCAGTCCTGAACATATCCCTCAGCTGCTGTGGCCCATAAGCTTTTGGTCTGATAACTCTTCTAGCTGTTTCTTGAGACTCTAAACCTCTAGATAGTGGTTCTTCTTATTTGTTAAGATCAAGCTTGCTTCTTCAGTCCAACATGAGTTCTCATGTGTGGTAGTGCTTTCAATCTCTGGGTAAGTAGATGCCTGTCTTTCTTCTACTCCCAATCTCCATGGCCTTAGGCATCACTTTCTCAGTGGGTAAGTCTGTGGTCCATTGACTTTTGATGAAACACACATCTCTGGGTCTGGCTATTATTCTGTTTTCTGCCAGCTTTCTGTTCTCTGTGTGGTTCCTGCAGAAGTTGTCCATCCCAGACACAGATCACCGCCATGTTGGATCACCACCTTGTTGGGAGGATCTGAATCCTGTACTATGGTGTCCCCAGTTTGTGGTTCTTATTATATACCTGCAAGTTAGAGGAAATCATTGGCTTGTCTAGGGAAAACCTCATGAACTTTCATCTTATGAGAAGTTAAAAAGTACTCAAATGAGTATTCAGGAAGGCAGAGAGTTTAGGTCTGTTATAATATGGCTCTGTAGTCACAGGCTACTTAATTTTCATTCCATTTAACAGCTGATGAATCTTCACATCTCATGATCCTGATCTGTAACATGGGACTATTCATGGCATGTAGCTTAGAGGATTGCTGGGAAGATCAAATGTGATAACACATGCCTAATGCTTAGCACAGTGCCTGGTTAAATTCATACCAACCGTGATTATAACTGTTTCTCAGAATGTAGCCCATACATGATATTTCATAAGGTGTCTTTGACATATAAGATGATCAATAGTCATTTATGCTCATATTGCCTTGAAACATCAAGTTTCTGCCTCACAGGAGCACCCTGATCCTCCCTCAGCCAGGAGGTTTAGACTCAGGTGGGGGAAGGCAGTGGGGGAAGGACTTCTCTTACTAGCCTAGTGTTCCAAAGTTGCCTGTCTGAATAGGGGAGAGAGTGTGGGGTGTGGGTAGAAGATGTTCTTTTTGAATCAAAGCAGAGCTTAGATGTATCCCTAGTAGGATTTTCTGGGATAGCAAATTATATTCTCCCTGTAGCATTCTTTAATGGAAAACCTTCCCAATTCTATACCTCGAAAAAGCCACAAGCTAACAGCACCATATAGTGTGGACCTAAAATTTACATTTCCCAATGAAGACAACATAGTAAGCAGTTGCCATGTAAAGTGGAAAGCTATTGTTTCAGTGTTTCTCTTTTACCACTCAAACACTATGACAATAAATAAATACTTAAACAAAAGAAGTACATATATACATCTCAAGTTTCTCACTTCAAAAACTGAAGATTCCATCCCCCTGCAACTTTTGATATTCCGTTTGGGGTTTTATTATTTTTACACAATTGTACCTATGGCATAAAAAATTTTTGCATTTTACTTTTAAAAAACCTATTACATGCTGAGAATTTTCAAATCAACTATAACTTAATATTTATTATTTATAATACCTGAATATTGTTCAATTGAGATAATTGACAATGGTTCAATCACTGTTGGAGAAGGGAATGGCAACCCACTCCAGTATTCTTGCCTAGAGAATCCTGTGGACAGAGGAGCCTGGTGGGCTGCTGTCTGTAGAGTCGCAGAGTCAGACACGACTGAAGTGACTCAGCAGCAGCAGCAATCTATGTTTTTTAATAGAGAACATTTATGCCGTTTCCAGGGCTTCCCCAGGCTCAGCGGTAAAGAATCCACCTGTGATGCAGGAGTTGCAGGAGACGCAGGTTTGATCCCTGGGTGGGGAAGATCCCTTGGAGGAGGGCATGGCAACCCAGTCCAGTATTCTTGCCTGGAGAATCCCATGGACAGAAGAGCCTGGCAGGCTACAGTCCATGGAGTCACAAAGAGCTGGACAGGACTAAAGGGACTTAGCATGCATGAATGTTATGCAGCTGTTTCTTATCTTAAAATGATGCTCTATGGAAGCTCTTTGACTATATATGTAGTTTTATATACATGATATCTTTGTGCATATATATATATATGTATATATATGGCTTCCCAGGTGGTGCAGTGGTAAAGAATCTGCCTCCTAATGCAGGAGACACAAGAGACTCAGGTTTGATCCCTGAGTCAGGAAGACCCCTTGGAGTAGAAAACGGCAGTCCACTTCAGCATTCTTTCCTGCAAAATTCCATAGACAGAGGAGCCTGTGGGCTAGAGTCCATACGGTCACAAATGGTTGGACACCACTGAGTGACTGAGCATGCATATGCACATATATACACCCACACAGTCACCCGTAAATTTCCTTTATTTGCTTTTTTCCCTTGCAAACAATTCTTATATTTCTGATTATTGACCCAAAGAACAGGAACATTTGCATAGAAGTCAATATTTTAGAGCATTCAACTCGTGAGGATTAATGAAATTACAGAGATATTTTAGATCCTGGGGTAAAGAGAATTCTCACTGTGCTATAAGCCTAATCCATTACTCTGTGAAACAAAGCCATGTCCAGCTTCCAGGAAAATCACCAGAAACAAATAGCATTTTCTTTCAGCTGAAGCAGTTTTCCTTTGCCTACAGAAGCTGTTGTTTATATAATTATGTTAGTTTGAAATTGGCTGAGCCCCTTAACCTGGAGTGGGGCTATTCCAGGCTGACAGATGTGTTGCTGCTGTGGATTTGGATTCATGCCCGAGGGCCCCATTAGTGTTTGGTCAGCGGGTCCCTCTCTGGCGCTCGGGTGTCATACTGCCTGCGAAGCAAGCAAGCCCGTTAGCTTGCTGGGCCCAGGCCCAAAGCAAAGCGGGAGTCTGGGAAGGCTGACAGAAAACAGGGCTGCTTTGGGGTCATCTCCCAAAAACCTCTGGAACAGTTCACTTCTCACTTCTGTGATAAAATGGGATGCTGCTGAGATGGGGGGAAGGGTCAGAGGCTGCGCTGGCAGCCTTGCAGCTGGGAGACAGATGTCCTTATTAAAATACACGCCTGCACACCCCTTCTGTTTCAACTGCCTTTTTCAAAAGAAGCAAATATAGCTGTTACCTTGTTAGAAAATGAAAGGATTAGCAGCCTCACTGGGGGAACACAATGGTTTCACTCCAAGCTGGCTTTACCCCAGGTTCCAGAGGTCCCAATGAATAATGTGTGAGAGAGAGTTGGAGATAATTTACATTCACTGGAATGTGGAAAGGGTAAGAACCCTAGATGCCTGTGAACAAGTTTTCTGCTCCTCGGACACCCTGAGCCCTTCCAGCCAAGTACTCAGGAAAGGTAGTCCTGCATTTTTGTTTGAAGTTCTCGAATCATCTCCCATTATAGCGTCTACTATAATTGGGATTGACGCAGTTGTTGCTTCTCGGGAGCATGTGTAGCTCTTACTGATTCCTGTACTCTGGTCACCTTCCTATTTGTCATGGAAACTTCCTCCCGGGAGCCTGCAGGTTTCATGGTGACAACGTGGGGCACACCTGCCAAAATGACCCCACGTCAGTCAGCGTTCCTTATCACTTTACAGAGCTGCGCTGTTCCTCCAAGTGGCGAGTAACAGGTGACTCAGCAGAGATGTCGAGCATTTGCTTACTTAAATGAGAATATGAAAATGTGATATATGTCACAAGTCTAGCATATCTGTGCAAATAGCAGAAAACACAAGCTTACAGGTATAATCAGATTGCCACGTTAACTCCATACGTAGGTAGTGTAAAGGATGCCATGATAAGAAGGTTTAAAATAGGAAAAGTTTGAAGGTACAACCAAAGAAAGCAAAAGGTTTGGCTCATGTCCCTCCCTGATTCTGCTAGTTTCCTGGCATGACCAGCTGCTCCTTCCACTCAGCAATATACCCATAGGCACCACCACCCATGATCACAGAGAACGTGGCAGGCAGGCAGGACAGAGTGGAGCAAAACACGTTCCATGTACATGTATGGCTGAGTCCTTTCACCATTCACCTGAAAGCATGACAATGTTGTTAATTGACTATTCCCCAGTACAAAATGTTTTTGGTGTTAAATAAATAAAAATGGGCTTCCCAGGTGGTGCTGGTGCTAAAGAACCCTCCTGCTAATGCAGGAGATGCGGGCTCCATCCCTGGGTCAGGAAGATTCCCTGGAGGAGGGAACCCACTCTGGTATTCTTACCTGGAGAATCCCTTGGTTAAAGGAGTCTGGTGGGCTACAATCCATAGGATTGCAAAGAGTTGGACACAACTGAAGTGACATGGCATGAATGCAAATAAAAATGAAATTTAAAAATAAAATTAACTAATCAATTTTTTTAAAAAGAATGCATAAACATGTTCCACAGAGCCTACTCTGCCTCCAGTGGCCCCTCCTCACAACATCCCACAAAGTGTATTGTTTCCCAAGAATTACAGGGTCAGTTCTTTCACAGTAGCTCAGGCATGAAAGCAGAGAAGACGCACGGTTGCTATGGTACTTTTACTGTACATCTTTCTAGTCCCCACAAAACTCTGACAAATGCAATTGTCTGTTTCCCTCCCCAGCTGAAACTGGGCTTTATGCCTGCCATCGTTTCCAGATGAATTAAATCTTCAAAGAAACATGCTTTGTCACAGAAGCAAGCATGACCTATCTTTGTAGTTCTGAGTGTCACGTTTCTCTTCCACTCTGTTCCTCAGTTCTTATTTTGGACTGAAACAAAAGCTCTGATAAATAGGGAACATGCAGTAGCACTGGGGATACATTTTAATAGTTGCAAAGTTGACAGGGCATGCTTACACATTTTGTCTAGAGTGGCTTTCACGTACAGTGTTATGCTTCAAAATTAAATTAATCTCCAATGTTCTATAAGGCAGGGAGTGAGCACAAAGGACGAGAACTCTCGTGACAGATATAGATCCACCTCCAGCTGATTTTGTGATCTTTGATCTTACAGTGCATGGCCTAGACCCAGTCCTTGCACCCATCCATAAAGTGGGAAAAACATATCAAGTGTTTCCCGAGATACAGAATGTTATGAAGATAAACTTGATTTTATTTATGCTTTTGCTACTTGGCAAAGAATTGCTTTATGTCCCATGGATTTAATGTTTTAGTATTCCCCCACTTTCAAGTTTTATTTTGAAGATAATAAGGCAAATACCAAACATTAGAGACCTCAAATATATAATGTAACACAAAGCACTGCCATTTGTTTGTTTTTTTAAGGCCAAATAGAACTAGAAAGCAGAGCGTAACAGTTCACTCATGCTGCAAACTTTTGGATCGCAGCCTAGATTAAAAAAACAACAATACCAACAAACACAAAGGGTACAGTCTCCCCAGCCACAGAGATCTGTTTTATGGGTTCCAATAAATTCTTGGCAAATGAAAAGTATGAAGCAATCCGCAGTCTTTGTTTGGTAGAGGCCAAAGGTTATCCATTTACTGGGATGGAAGATGTTTTTCCTCGAAAGAGATGGGTACTGAGGTTAGGAAGAAAGAGGAAAAAGCGCGCATAGCCCACTGAAGCTGGCGGCTCAACAGGGTGTCTTTCTCAGGCTCTGCTAATCCCTCAGTTTTCATAAGCTTGGGCGGGGGCGGGGGTGGGGGGACCAAAGGCAGCGCTTCAGGCTGCACCCCAGTGGTGAAGGCTGCTAGGCGCGCATGGCTGCATCCCAAAGCACAGGGGTCCCTGTGAACTGATGGTCAGAAGATTTCTCTTTATTTCCAGGCATTACAAGGGGGGTTTATAAACCAGTCTATTGAAAGGCTCCAGTCTGTTGCTTTTCATGGGCATTTTTTGTCTTTTCTATTAGAAAACAGGAGAGAAGAAATAGATTCACATTTTTTTTAAAAAAAGGAAAAAAGAACAGAAAAAAGGAAAAAGTCCAAATGCATTTTTTTTAAATCCAAAGATAAATGTTGATGGAAACTCTACTTTCTGCATTTTCTTTCTTCTTTGTTAATTGAAGAGTTCTCCATGGTTGACCTGGTATCAATTTAGAGCTTAGCCTACCAGCCCTGAAGTAAATCTGCATACATATTTTATTGAAAGTCACCTTTAAAGTTGCTGAAATGGCACTGTTTACAGTGCTAAGGAATGCTGCAAAGAGGGAGAAAGGAAGAGGACCAGTGTGAGAGGATGTGATTCATTTGGCCAGTCCTAGGGATGGGCAGCCTTGGTGGTGCAGCTTCTGGGATACCATCGATAGGCCACGAGCAGTTGCCCCAAAGAGAGCTTGTTAAGCTTTGGTCAAAGGTCAAGGGGCTCCTGGCCAGCATTCATAGGTCTGGAAGACTTCTTATTTGGGTCGTATTTCCCCAACTCAACAGATAAAGTTCTGCTCCAGTGCTAAATATGCCATTTTGGCCTCTAAAAAGATGGAACATTGGTGCCAGGGCGACCTTAAGAAAATAAATCAAGAAGAATATGGCATACTTAATAGTTTCTCCATCGTAATATATATATAGTTGAACATCTTGTACAAATTTGCCATTTAAATTTTCAGAGTTACCAAGGAGCTTAATTACACACAGGTCAGTTTCATAAACATATGTGTGTGTTCAGTTGCTCAGTCGTGTCCAACTCTTTGTGACCCTGTGGACTCTAGCCCATGAGGCTCCTCTGTCTGTGGGATTCTCCAGGCAAGAATACTGGAGTGAGTAGCCATTCCCTTTCCCAAGGGATCTTCCCAACCCGGGGATCGAACCTGGGTCTCCTACGTTGTAGGCCAGGCTAATTCTTTACCATCTGAGTCACCAGGGAAGCCCATACATATGTGTACATACATACTTTTTCCAAACAGTTGAAAGTATGAAATAGACCATCATTTCATTCTGTGTGTTCGTGCAGTTTATGCCTTCAAATGTTTTTAATTGAATAGGTTTGTAACTAAGCCAAACACATCTCTCTAGCGCATTTATATAGAATTAGATGTTAATGTTTGAGTGATATTATGGAACTGAAGGGTACAAATTAAAAGACCTGGGCAATATTGATAGTATATTCCATCTCCATATAAAGATTCTCTGGTGCTTTGAGGTCATGTTACTTAATCTCTCTGAGCCTCAGTTTCCACATTTTTAAAGTGGGGATTATAACATACCTACACGGGGCCATTGTAAAGATAAAATAATGTGCATAACCCAGAGGAGAAGCTCAGTGAAATGTCATTGCTATAATTATGATTGATGATTGTTATTCCTCTAACATAATTATGAACTTACAATTTACTAGGGATCTCTACTTCTGCTTTTCATATTTCCAAACTGTGACTCTTTCTTTCCCTGTTCATATACTGGATGATAACAAAAATAAGGGGGAAATGGTGAGCTCTTCCAAAGCCATGAGCGGGTGATTGTTAATGCAGCTCACCAAATATTTCCAGCTCTGTCTTTTCTGGGCACATGGATGAATAACAAAAATAAGGGGGAAATGGTGAGCTCTTCCGAAGCCATGAGTGGGTGATTGTTAATGCAGCTCACCAAATATTTCCAGCTCTGTCCTTTCTGGGCACATGGATGAATAACAAAAATAAGGGGGAAATGGTGAGCTCTTCCGAAGCCATGAGTGGGTGATTGTTAATGCAGCTCACCAAATATTTCCAGCTCTGTCTTTTCTGGGCACATGGATGAAGGCACTTTTTGATTTTATTTATTGGATGGGACCACATGACATTTACTTGTTGGTGTAAGACTTCCAAAGCTCCAGGGCTCTAACTCAGCCAGTACAATGGGCTGGTGCTATAGTGACAGAAAGGTTTTCTATCGGCACTGTCCCACAGAGTAGCCACTGGCCTTCTAGGACAATGAATATTGGCAACATGACTAGTGCAACTGAGAAATTAATCTTTATTGAATTACTTTTAATTTAAATTATGCAGCCACATGTGGCTGGGCACCACCATATTGGATAACATAACTCTAGGCCGTGGCTGCTCCATCAGCCTAAGTCTAGGAGTGAGGACATGATGATACAGGGCCAAGCCCCAATCAACCTGGGACATGTAGTACGAGGAAAAAACAAGCCTCTGTTTTTGTAAACCATTGAGGCTGGGGGCTTCTTTGTTACAATAGCAGGGCCTAGCCTATACTGACTGATGTAACCATCCAAAGCAAAGTATTGTTACTTTTATTAGAGTCCAATATTGACAAATAATGAACGATTCCTCAGCCGCTAGTCCTTCTGTAAGGCACTATGCCTAATCATAGAGATGCTGAGAGGAATCAGCCGTGACCTTGGTCCTCATGTGACTGATGAACTGCTTGATGATTTCTGGTGTGGTTATTAAGCTCCATCAGAAGATGAAAAGGCCTCCTCTGTCACAGTTGAATATGAGAGAAACCATCAGAAATGTTACCTTATCCCAAGGCTAGGGAACCCCAGACTCGCCTCAAAATATTTTAGGTCAACTTTCAAGTAAGGGGGATGTGTAGTTAGTCTTTTTTGAGAGGACTTATTCTCTGTTTCCACACTCTCACCACTTGACAGGAAAAAGAAATAACTCTAGATTTGATGGAATGGATACTGCAGTTAAAGACTCTGGAGCTGTGGGGGCAACTGCAGGTACAGAAACAGTTCTGCAGATGCAGAAAATGCAAGAGGTGAGGGTTTGATCCCTGGGTCAGAAAGATCCCCTGGAGGAGGGAATGGCTACTGACTCCAGCATGCTTGCCTGAGTCTGATGGACAGAGGAGCCTGGTGGGCTACAGTCCATAGAGTCACAAAAGAGTCTTCAAGAAACTGCTCTCAATAGACAATCATATTTTTACATTCCAGCATGTATACATTGAAAACATTTATTTTGACATGGTTTTCTGTTCTTCAAATCTATTTTTATTATTAAAATTTTTTTCTTGGTAGATGCTGTCATCACTCACACATTCACACGCATTAGAAATCTGGGGGCCATCCTCGATTCATCAGCTCCTCACCTCTCACATTCCATCAGTTCTACCATGTTCACCTCCTTCTTCATTCTGACTCCATTGCCAAAGCCATTGCGTGTGCTTCTGAGCACTGGCCAAAGGTTTGGCTGAGGGGGATGAGGCTCATCTGCATTCCAGCCAGTGAGGCTCCACAGCCCAAGGGGATGCCTTTTCCTAGTGATGTCCAGAGGGAGTGGCTCTTTCTAAATCCCAGAAATGAGCCAAGTAGGCCAGTTACAGCTCTCTCTTTGGCCTTAGTTTGCCCTGAGTGTCTTTCCCTCTGACCAATGAAACCAGAGTGATGGCTCACAACACAGATTTAATATTGGCACTCTGTTGCCTGAAAACTTAAATGACTTTCCACTGCCCTCAGAAAGCACACGCTCGTTAAGGTGGCCTGGAGCGAGACCTGCGGTGATGCGGCCTCGGTTACCCCCCAGCCTCTCCCTCCCCGTCTTCCCGCACACTCTTCCCCATTCCGTCAAACACGATCCGAACTCCTCCTTGTAGAACCTGACCAGGCCCTGGAATCTCTGTCCCCCTGTACCTTCTGCTTAGAATATCCCCATCCCCCCAATTCCTGGGTTGCTTTGGGAAGTCTCTTCTTTTGAGACTCCACCAGAGCATCATGTCTTTGATGAAGCTTTTTCTGAACATCCACAAGAAGAACTGTCCTTTCCTCTTTCACACCATCACTGAACTTACTGGAACCTGTGCATTTTAAATTCTCCAATTTGTCTGAACTCCTTGGGGGCAGAGTCTGTCATGCCTTCTTTCACTTTGTGTCCCCTGCCCTCAGCACAACCAGGCAGGGAGTGGGCACTCCACAATTCTCTGTTAAATGAATGAATGCCCATTTCATTACTGGGGGCTGAATGCCTAATTTTTCAATGAAACTTCACATAATTGAACTTATTTTAAAATTTTAAGCTTCTGCCACACCTTTTCTTTTAAACACAGTGGTTTAAACTACAAAATTGCCGTTATGAACTTGGTTACTTTCAAAGACGTGTTAGAGTGGCAAAGGGTTGAACTGGAAGGAATTGGGATGAAGGAAGCATAATTGAGTATACTGGTATTTTTCCATCTCCCTTCTCACTTGATCCTCCCCAAATGAAAGTGCAAAGAACAGTACTGTATTAAGTTTAAAGAAATAAGGCAGTTGTGACCCACAAATGAAATGAAGAAAACAAGATAAGAACATTCATCTAGAATTTTTAAGGGACACTGACTCTAAAGAGCAATTAAAGTGTAGTCAACAGAACAGAAAACTTTAAGATGAGAAAATAAAACCTCATGAAAGAAAGGACATATTACAACGTAATCTGAGAAATCAGGATCTTAAAATGTATAGATGCAAGGGAGATCCTTTCACATTAAATAGAAAAATTCATGCCTAAAGTTCTCATTCAGGTGCTGAAGAAAAGGAATTTAGATTTCTCTATGTAACCCCTCTCCTCCCAAAACCCACGCTGTGCTGGGGAGGTTGCACTGCATAGGCTTTGGAACCACACTCCTTGAATCCAAACACTGGGTCTGACATTCCTTAGCTGTATGACCTTAGGTAACTTACACGAACCCGTTTCCTTATCCATAAAATGGGTATAATGTTGGCATCTATCCCATGGCGTTTCAGTAATGATTCAATATACATACACTTGGGATAGTGAGTATCTCACGAATGACATTACATGATACTATTTTATTATTACTTGAGGGCCAAAATAATCAAAATTTGCAAAGCAATGCAGCTCCAATGGTCTATTCTCTGAGCCTTTTCTTCTTTCATAAGTGATTCTTTTTTGTTTGCATGTTTAGTTTTTGTTTGTTTTGGTTTGCATGTTTATATGCATGTTTTATATAATCAAATATATTATATACAGAAATAGTGAGCAAAAGCAGCCACGTTTGCTTTCTAACTTCTTTTTGATGATTTAGAACTCCATCCAGCCTGGGAGAGAGGATTGCTGGTAGTGAAACCAGGATGTTGATCCTTCAGTCATGGGTCTTTCGGATTGTTCTAACCAGTTTGTTCCATGGCAGCAACTTTTAAATGTGTCCTTTTTACTCTGCTTAAGGGGTGTCAAGATGCACCTGTAGGTCATGTCAGAAAATGGAAATTAATGTGAGGACTTGCAAATAGGGATATCTTTAAAGATGTTTAATGTTTTAAGTGAAATTGAACATATATGACAAAACTAGAGTAAAAAGATTTTATACAAAATTAATTTTAAAAACCTATTGGTTATTTAATTAACCCAATTTTACACTGATGATATGATTAGTAATTCTGTTTGTAAATTGACTGAATGTGCTTTATTATCTTATGATTGCTCTGGATAAAGTATCTAGTTCAATATAAAGTATAACTTAAATACTCTCTCTGGCCAGCAATATGAAATATGAAAAAAGAAAATTACACTTTGAGGATTTTACCACAAATGCTACTAGTCATATAAATCTGTATCTGTTATGCTTTATCTTGCAGAATTCAGAAATGAATGAAAAATGAGATTTCCCCCCCTCAGTTTGTAAAGTAAATCAATATTTTGTTATTTATCAAAGTGACAACATGTTTTTATGACTTTAACTATGTCATTTATATGATTAATTGTTTTGGTCTTAATATTTTGTGTCCTCAAATTTTTTTGTTTTGGTCTATTTCTGGCTTACTTTCATGATCTCTTTATTTGTACTGACTTAGAACTATGTTTTTAAAAGAATTAAATAATTTAATACTTAACTGGTTAATCAAAGAATCATATAACTAGAAAAAAAGAGATTTGTTTGTATTCCAACATCTTCTTGGCTAAGGACATAATTTGTAGCCTTTCAGATATCCCATGTCACTGGGAGAGAGTTTTTGGTGTCAGTTGTTTTGACTCAATATTTTGACCCCAAGGACATTTTTAACATAAACATTTCAGTTAGAATCACACCAACATTAAAAAATTTGATTCAAGAAAGCACTTTCTGGAGTGAAAATCATTAAGACAATTTAATTCCCTGATTAATTTTCTATAGAGTGCATTTAATGGTTTTCCATATTTTTCCAGTTTCCTTTTTATTTTACTAAAATTATTTTCACCAGAATCAATTCTTTCATTTAAATTTTATGTCAAGTATTCACTTTTGTCATTAATAAGTTATTTCTTAAGTGATTATAGCTTTGGCCATAATGAGTTTTCTCTTTTGGTCATTATTTCTACAAAGTCCAATTTTCTTGGGTGAGTTTTTTTTTTTAATTAATTAATTTATTTTACTTGGAGTCTAATTACTTTACAACACTGTGGTGGTTTTTGCCATACATTGACATGAATCAGCCACAGGTGTACGTGTGTCCCCCATCCCGAACCCCCTCCTACCTCCCTCCCCATTCCATCGCTCTGGGTTGTCCAAGTACACTGGCTTTGAGTGTGCTGTTTCATGCATCGAACTTGGACTGGTGATCTGTTTCACATATGGTAATATACATGTTTCAAAGCTATTCTCTCAAATCATCCCACCCTCGCCTTCTCCCACAGTCTAAAAGTCTGTTCTTTACATCTGTGTCTCTTTTGCTGTCTTGCATATAGGGTTGTCATTACCATCTTACTAAATTCCATATATATGTGTTAATATACTGTATTGGTCTTTTTCTTTCTGACTTACTTCACTCTGTATAATAGGCTCCAATTTCATGCACCTCATTAGAACTGATTCAAATGTGTTCTTTTAAACAGCTGTAATATTCCATGGTGTATATGTACCACAGCTTCCTTATCCATTCATCTGCCGATGGACATCTAGGTTGCTTCCATGTCCTGGCTTTTATAAACAGTGCTGCGATGAACACTGGGGCACAAGTGTCTCTTTCAATTCTGGTTTCCTCCGTGTGTATGCCCAGCAGTGGGATTGCTGGGTTGTATGGCAGTTCTATTTCCAGTTTTTTAAGGAATCTCCACACTGTTTTCCATAGTGGCTGTACTAGTTTGCATTCCCACCAACAGTGTAAGAGGGTTCCCTTTCTCCACATCCTGTCCAGCATTTATTGTTTGTTGACTTTTTGATAGCAGCCATTCTGACTGGTATGAGATGGTACCTCATTGTAGTTTTGATTTGCATTTCTCTGATAATGAGTGATGTTGAGCATCTTTTCATGTGTTTGTTAGCCATCTGTATGTCTTCTTTGGAGAAATGTCTGTTTAGTTCTTTGGCCCATTTTTTTGGTTGGGTCATTTATTTTTCTGGTATTGAGCTGCTTTCATATTTTTGAGATTAATTCTTTGTCAGTTGCTTCAGTTACTATTATTTTCTCCCATTTTGAAAGCTGTCTTTTTACTGTGCTTATAGTTTCCTTCATTGTGCAAAAGCTTTTAAGTTTAATTAGGTCCCATTTGTTTATTTTTGCTTTCATTTCCATTACTCTGGGAGGTGAGTCATAGAGTGAGTTTTTCATAACAAAATTTTTCAGGAATTTTTTATCTTTTCACCAATTTTTAGTTAATAAATTTTACTGAATAGAGTTATAGTACTTGTAAAGTTTTGATTCTAGCAGTAACATTAATCATTCCTACCAGGATTAATTCATAATACATTTTACAAATGACTTAATAATTTGTGTTTGCTTCCTAGCTAATCCATGAGAAAAATTGTAAGGGATTATACGGAGAGAGGAAAAAATGACTTAGAAATGTACAGTGAACCAAAGAGAAAGGCAGAGAGGAGTGGATAGAATGATACAGTGGGACTCAGTAATACAGGTGGAGGCAGAAGCAGAGTGTTTGGTACACTGATGGGCAGCTTCTTCAATCTGCTGTTGGGGTCAAGATATTTATATTTAGGAGTAGGACATCAAGATGGCAGAGTAGAGCACACGGACCTCACCCCCACATTAAAAACACATAACAAATATATCTACACGTGGAACAGTTCTCACTGAAAACTGCCTGGAAACTCCGGTACAAGCAAAGCTATGAGAAAGATTCGCATAGAACTGGCAGGAGGAGAAGAGGAGGGAACAGGTTGGGACCTGTGTGCAGAGAAGGTAGGGGATTACCCAGGCAGCAGTCTTCCCTGCGGAGGCAGTGGTGGGGTCACATGTTGGGTGTCCCAGTCCTGGGTTCCAACATTGGCAGGACAAGTTCCCTTAGCTGATTTGACAATCAGTGGGACTAGTAGAGGCTGTAAGAACCCAAGACTCTGCTGGTGGAGAGTATGTTCTCTAACACCATACATAAAAATAAGCTCAAAATGGATTAAAGACCTAAATGTAAGACTGGAAACTATACAACTAGAGGAGAACAGGCAGAGCATTCTTTGACATAAATCATAGCAATGTTTTGGGATCTGTCTCCTAAAGCATGGGAAATAAAAGTAAAAATAAACAAACAGGATCTAATTAAACTTAAAAGCTTTTGCACAGCAATGGAAACTGTTGACAAAATGAAAAGACAATCTACTGAATGGGAGAAAATACCTGCAAATGATATGATCAATAAGGAGTTAATAGCCAACATATGTAAACAGCTCAACATCAAACAAACAACCTATTAAAAAATGGGCAGAAGCTGAATAGACATTTTCCACAAAAGAAATGAAGATGAAAAGATGCTTAACATGGCGCATCATCAGGGAAATGCAAACCAAACCCACAATGAGCTATCCCCTCACACGTGTCAGAAGGGTTAGCATTAAAAATAACAGAAAGAAATGTTGGCAAGGATGTGGAGAAAAGGGAACTCTAGTACACTGTTACTGGCATTGTAACCTGATGTAGCCAACATGGAAAACAGCATAGAGGTTTCTCAAAAAGCTAGAATTACCATATGATCCAGCAATTCCACTTCTGGGTCTATATCTGAAGAAAACAAATCTGTGTTTTAGTCTGAAAAAATACATGCACCTCAATATTCATAGCAGTATTATTTAAAATAGCAAAGATATGGAAGCAATGTAAGTGCCCAGCAAGAGATGAATGGATAAAAAAGATGTGGTAGGAACTTCCCTGGTATGGCAGTGGACAAGAATCTGCCTGCCAGTGCAGGAGACATGGGTTTGATCCCTGGTTCAGGAAGATTCCACATGCTACAGAGCAACGAAGCCTGTGCACCCCAACTACTGAGCTCCCCCTCTAGAGCCCGTGAGGCACAACTGCTGAGTCTGTGTGCTGCAGATACTGAAGCCCATGAGCCTGAAGCCCGTGCTCTGCAACGAAAGTAGCCAGCACAATGAGAAGACTGAGCACCGAAACGAAGAGTGACCCCTGCTTGCCACAACTAGAGAAAGCCCTTGCAAAGCAACGAAGACACAGAGTGGCCCAAAATAAATAAGCAAATTAATTTAAAAAGGCAAAGATGTGCTATACATAGAATGGAATATCACTCTATAAAAAAAATAAAAGCCTGCCATTTGCAACAACATGGATGGACCTGGAGAGTATTATGCTCAGTGAAATATGTCAGACAGAGAAAGATGAATCCAGTATGTTAACAGTTATGTGTGTAATCTAAAAAGTAAAATGAACAAATTAATATAATAAGACAGATACAGATTCACAGGTATAGAGAACAAACTAGTAATCAGTGAGGAGAGGCCAGATAGGAATAGGGAATTAAGAGGTACAAATTAGTATATGTACAAAATAAATAAGCCACAAGGATATCTCGTATGCTGTTGTAAATTAGTATGTACAAAATAAATAAGCTACAAGGATATTTCATATAACACATGGAAATATAGTCATTATTTTTTAAAAAATTTAAATGGAATATAATCTATTAATATATTACTATGTTGTACACCTGAAATAAATATAATATTATAAATCAACCATACTTCAATAAAAATATTAAATGAAAAAATATATGTAAAAATTTAGAGTGGGTTCACACTGAGGATGGTGACTGCAGCCATGAAATTAAAAGATGCTTGTTCCTTGGAAGAAAAGTTGTGACAAACTTAGGCAGTGTATTAAAAAGCAGAGACATCACTTTGCTGACTAAGGTCTGTGTAGTCAAAGCTATGGTTTTTCCAGTAGTCATATACAGATGTGAGAGGTGGACAATAAAGAAGGCAGAGGGCCGAAGAATTAATGCTTTCAAACTGTGGTGCTGGAGAAGACTCTTGAGAGTCCCTTGGACAGCAAGGAGATCCAACCAGTCCATCCTAAAGGAAATCAGTCCTGAATATTCATTGGAAGGACTGATGCTGAAGCTGAAACTCCAATATTTTGGCTACCTGATTTAAAGAACTGATTCATTTGAAAAGACCCTAATGCTGGGAAAGATTGAGGGCAAGAGAAGAAGGGAGGTGACAGAGGATGAGTTGGTTGGATGGCATCACTGACTCGAAGGACATGAATTTGAAGAAACTCTGGGAGGGCCAGGGAAGGTCAGGGAAACTTGGCGTGCTACAGTTAATGGGTTCACAAAGAGCTGGACATGATTGAGGGACTGAACAACAACATCATCAATGCTACTTTGGCAAAATACTGGCAGAGGCTAGTATATTTCATCTGGGTTACTTATAATCCCCCACACATGTAATGAGCACTAGTGTCCTAGGCACTACAAATCCCAAGATGAAAAAGGCAGCATCTGCATTCTGGAGAGAATTAGCCTGTGAAACTGTGCCCTAAATGTACAGATTCTCAGCACTTACATCTCTGATAGAAATAAGACCTGGGGCCATCAACCTGACTCCCAGAGTTTGATTCTGATAAAGGCTCGAGATCTTTTTCTAGAAGTTCATGAAGCGTTCTACCCAAAGATAAAAGTGAGAAAAGGCATTTTGCTTCTTCTACCTATATAAAAAAGCTTCTATAAGAAGGATAGAAATGTAAAATAAAACAGGTGGCACTAGTGGTAAAGAATCTGCCTGCCAAGGCAGGAGACATACGAGAAGTGAGTTTGACCTCTGGGTGTGGAAGATGCCCTGGAGGAGGAAATGGAACCCCACTCCAGTATTCTTGCCCGGAGAATTCCATGGATCGAGGAGCCTGGCAGGCTATGGTCCATGGGGTTGCTAAGAGTCAGACATGATGGAGCATCTGAGCATACATATAAGCTTTCTACCAAACAGCCCATGGCTAATCACTTAAGTTGCTACCCTATAAACCAGCTTCTGGGAGGAGAAACTCCAGCCCTGAAAACACTCTACAACATTTGTTATTATCTGAAAAATGTTTTTAGTTCTTATAAGACTGCTTCTCTATTATTACAAGTGCTTTCATATCTTTGGGAATAATGGCATTTTGTTTGTAAAATGACCTGGAATGTTTGAAAGTGGGCAAATACACAAGAGCAGAGACCATCAAGATATATAAGATTCTATCTTTTTGCTTTCTGATATTACTTCCTGTTGTTCCATATTTATGGCAGGTTGTGATGGAAAGGAAGACCGAGGAAATAAATGACCTCCTTTGAGTTCTAAGACTACACTGGCCAAAAGAGCTTAGGCAAGCCATCTAACCACCTGAGCTTACTTCTGTAAATAGAGATAATAATTCTTACCTTGCCTACTTCTTAAGAGTTTTCAAGATGATGAAGTGTCATAAGAAATATGGAATTGTTTTGAAACCTGTGATGTGCTAGATACATCATGCATGGAGGTTAATGTTTATTAAACATAAATACATCTGCCATGAAAGTTTAAGCTGGCTTCTAAACTCTTCCTCTGGGTGTTTACGGCTGCTCTTTGCTGAACGATGATAAGAAATTTATGTCTCAATGTTACTGCACTATTTATTATACCAATTTCAATTAAATCACCTTCAGTACAAGCAAGGGACAGCAAGAGATTTTTGAATGCCTTTCTAGACCACACTACTGGTCCAAGCGAAAGAAAAAAAAATGACTTTGTTTTGATGACCTGGAGTAAAATAAATCATCCTCCAGCTTTCCAAAAAGGCTGCCAATAGATTTGGTTTCGAGCTCTACATGGTATGTGTTTGATGTGGAACGGAAGAAAGGGACATCCTAATGGAAACAGCGGGAGGTGATAAACCTTTGGAGAAAATCACTTCAAGTGTCTCTAAATAATAAGAAACCAGACCCCTAGAGAGAGAAACAAAAACAAACTGAATGAGATCTGAAAAGAACAAGAAAAAAACCTGAATCTGATTTAGGAAAAAAAAAGAAAAAAACAGATGACAAAATCCACAAAATCTTGGATCCATTCCTTGCTAATGAACAAGTGAATGGGTAATTGTTTTCTGAGGCTCCAAGTCAGTCATCAATGCCTATCAGTTTTATCTCTGAAATGCATTCCATGTCATCTGCTGCCCTCTGCTTACTGCTACAGGTCACCATCCCAGGCTGGACAACTCCACCCGATGCCCACCTCTGTGGCATCTCTTACCTAGGGACAGGCTGGTGCAGAGGGGAGATTCCCCAGATTTGGAGACAAACCTGGGTATGAATTTCAACTTTGTTGCTTACCAGCCTGAGATTCTGGGTATGCTTAACATGTCTAAACTTGATTCCCTGCAGCTTAAAGGAAATAATAAGAACATCTCTGAAAGTTATGGTGAGGATTAAAGAAGATAATGTTTCGGAAAATGCCCAGTACAGTATCTGGCACAGGGTTAGCCTCTCACATCATTGGGTTCCTCCATCCTGTCCCTGTTTCCAGCCTCTCTATACTGCAGTTCTCTTTTTACATACACATACCCAATCAGGTCATTCCCCTCCCTGCCTTTTGTGGTTTTCCCACCACTTATTGGGCAAATATTAATTTCCAGAATGTGGCACTATTAGTTAGGGTACAGGGCGAACTCCAGTGACAAAAAGACCTAAAAGTACAGCGGCTTAGATAGAATGGATGTTTTTCTCTCACACAATGTTCAGACATAAGTGGTCCAGGGCTAGTAAGGCAGCTCTCTCATCTCTAGGTGTTAAGGGGTTGCTTCTGTTGGTTCCATCTTCTAGCTGGTGGAAAGGAGAAAGGGGAACTCACACCTAGCTTTTTCAGTGCAACATTTTAGAAGTGACACTTACTATTTCTTACAATCTCCCTGCCTTTAGAAAGGCCAGCTTTCTGAAGTGTAGTCTTTAGCTGGATGGCAACATACTCAGGTAAAACATCCCCATGTTTCTCTTTTTAAAGTAATGGACACTTATGAACAGTTAGTAGCCTTTGCCACAATGACAAGAAGGACTGTTCTTTCTACCATTGCATCTTTATCTTTAGCACCACTTTCCTTTCTACTTATCCCTTCTACATAAATCACAGTCTATTAATAGTGGGCTACTTACTGTTCTCCCAATAGGCCTCTTGATTGGACATCCCAGTACCTCGGCATGTGTGATCCTCCTCCGTCCACATGCTGGGCCCCTACTTACTGCAGAAGGACCATTTTGAGTAACCCTTCCTTTATGGAGCCTTTTCTGATGGCCTCACCCTCCTCCAAAATTTAGTCATTGTTGTTTAGTCACTAAGTAGTGTTTGACTCTATTGTGATGCCATGGACGGCAGCCCACCAGGCTCCTCTGTCCATGGGATTCTCCAGGCAAGAATACTGGAGCGGGTTGCCATTTCCTTCTCCAGGGGGTCTTCCTGACTCAGGGATCGAACCCACATCTCCTGCTTGGCAGGCAGATTCTTTACCACTGAGCGACCTGGGAAGCCTGCATATATAAACTGATTATGTCACTTCAATTACTTACGGCTCCATCTTCTCTCTAGGCTGGAAGCCCTCAAGAACAGGTATTTATGTTGTTCTTAGTTTGAATCCCTAAAGCCTAGAATTTTCCTGGCTCATATTTAGTCTAAGTATGATGAATGGATGAAGAACAGTTAAGCCAGTGATTTCACGTTAATTACTACAACGGTTGATGTGGCTGATTAGTGGGTTCTTCCATTGTTGCTGGTAAACTGACAGAGCAAGTATGTGGAAGAAGGAGTAAAACAGAAAGAAAATTGGACTAATTCATGGACTTCTTTAGAATGCTAGCAATTCTGCTCATAAAACTTTGGATAATCAATATGTAACCTGTTCACTTGTTCATAGAGAACTTGAAGGTCAGAAAGGGAAGAAACATCCATGGTCATCCAGGTCTTCATTAAAGCAGAACTAGGCTCTTGCTGAAGACTCCAGACTTCTCTGTAGGACTATTCTATCCCAGTGCTCTAAAATGAATTTGTTTGTGTCTGTGTCTGTGTGTGTGTGTGCGTGCGTGTGTGCGCACACGCTCAGTTGCTTAGTTGTGCCTGACTCTTTGTGACCTATGGACTATAGCCTGCCAGTCTTCTCTGCCCATGGGATTCTCCAGGCAAGAATACTGGAGTGGGTTACCATTTCCTCCTCCAGGGGGCCTTCCAGATCCAGGGATAAAACTGGCATCTCTTGAATCTCCTGTACTGGCAGGTGGATTCTTTACCATTAGCGCCACCTGGGAAGCCCCCCAAAGAACTTATATGTAAATACAAATAACAAAAATTTTAACAGGCTGATCGTGAAGTTAGATGGGTTTATTTTAAAGCGTTTTGACAATCTTGAGTAAATTAGGAACACTTTAAAACTCAGCAATAATCTGACACAGTAAGCTTGAGAAGGAGAGTGAATGTAGTGATCAATGTCATCAAGCACAACAGTAGCTGCTTTACCGGAGAAGGCGCTGGCAGCCCACTCCCGTGCTCCTGCCTGGAGAACCCCAGGGACGGGGGAGCCTGATGCGCTGCAGTCCATGGGGTCGCTAAGAGTCGGACACGACTGAGCGACTTCACTTTCACTTTTCACATTCATGCATTGGAGAAGGAAATGGCATCCCACTCCTGTGCTCTTGCCTGGAGAACCCCAGGGACGGGGGAGCCTGTTGGGCTGCAGTCCATGGGGTCACGAAGAGTCGGACACGACTGAAGCGACTTAGCAGCAGCAGCTGCTGCTTTAGTCCTACTATTATAATTTTGTGGCCTAGTAAGAAGTGAAGAAGTTGCTTTCAATCAGTTGAGAGCTAATTTCTGGCAAATGTAAATTTTAGTGATTTGCTTATACAAAGGCAGTATCAGCAACAGAGGCCGTATGAAAGCTTTCAATCCACAAATAGAGATTTTACTTCAGCTTCATAAAGTCAGCAAGCTGAATCACCCAGGTCTCACTGACCAACAGCAGATTCATATTCTGGAATTTAGTGCTTAACTCAGATGCGTGGTGTGATCCCTGTCTTGCTGAGATTTAAGTAGTTCTGTGTGAGCCCCTGTGAGACTTGCTGAGAGCAGCCCAAGCGCTTCCTGGAGGGTCCCGTGGATTCCTGAGGGCTCCTGTTCCCTTGTTTCCTCGTTACTCCTGGCATCTGCTGCTCTGGCTCCTCCCCGGGGCTAGAGTCTCTTCTCCTGCAACGGCCGTCTTCCCCTGCTTCCTGCTGCGTCACCAGCGGAAGTCAGCTCTTCTCAGTTTTTCCCTCAAACCATTCATAGGAGACCTTTATATGCATATCAGACTATAGTTTGAGTCTGTGGAGGAAGTGTTACATTACAGAATACAAAACCACTTCGGATTAGTTCTTGTTCAGCCCTGTTCCTCGAACCCTGTGACCCTCCCACCACAGGTGATTCGGTTCTCCACAGGCTCCCAACGTCTGCCATGTTGCTCACGCCTCAGGTTTCCTACGTTTCTTTCCTCCTCTATTTTCTTATCTTTGATGTGCTCTGGAAACTCGGTTTCTTTCATGTTGTCATGCAGAGCAATTGTGCACCCACTCCCTGTGGTGCTGGGTCCTCCTTTGAATAACCAAAGCCTCATTAATGTGGTTAGAAAAAGAAAGGGTTTCTGTCTTTTATCAGCAAGAATAACTGACAGAGGCTTTGACAGTTGAGTGCCTACTTTATCCATTTGTCATCTGTCTCATCGCTTAACTTTCTCCTGATACGAACTAGGCTACTCGCCTTCTTAGAAATAGCTAAAATCAGTTTCAGTTTTAAATAAAACTCATCCCCCCTAGCTCCAGATTACTACTTATGACTTAGGAACAAATCAAGAAGAAAGTGTGTGAACAAATTTTTGGAAATGAATGACTAATGGTTATAAATCCCAAAGACATTTAGGACAAGTCAGTTTTAAAGAACAAAATTTATGTACATCTAGAGTTTAATTGGGCTTCCCAGGTAGCTCAGTGGTAAAGAATCCACCTGCCAAGCAGGAGATGTGGGTTTGATCCCTGGGTCAGAAAGATCCCCTGGAGAAGATCATGGCAACCCATTCCCGTATTCTTGCCTGCAGAATCCCACGGACAGAGGAGCCTGGCAGGCTAGAAGCCATAGGGTCGAAAAGAGTCAGACACAACTGAAGTGATTTAGCATGATTAACATAGAAGCACTGGAATGTTCAAAAGGAAAATATCATGAGAAAACACTGTGGTATAAGAAAGGTAAGCACATGAAACCACTTTTATGCCTCTTCTTTTTCTCTTTAAAGAGAAAAAAGCCTGTAAACAGTTGTATGTTTCTAACAACTGAAGTGGCTCAAAAGTCAAAGGATCTTCGGTTATAATTCCGGAACGGTTTGCTTCCTGTAGTTATGCTCCCTTTCTCCCCTCCCACTAGATCCATTCTTCATTCTTCTTTGCACTGCTCTAAGCCAGGAGGCTGATTCCTGGGGATCCTGTCACCCGGGCTTCCCTGCCCCTTGGCTTCCAGATGGGTTAGACCAGTGGAAAGCCCAGCAAGCGTCTGGAGGACACGAGAGGGAAGAGGTCAAGACACAGCTTTGCGGCTTCTTCTATCCTGGGTGGCATTTTCCTGAAATGGCTGCGTTACTACATGCCTGCTTGGTCCCTCTTCTACGCTTGAGCTCTCCTGGGTCCCAATAACCCTACTTCCTTCTCACAGCCCTTAGGCCTGGGTGTGGTCACAGCTTGCTGCTAGTGCTGGCCATGGGTGTTTCATCATTTCATTGTCATGCGTGTGTCATCATCCCCTCATCCCATTGTCATGGGTATCTCGTCATCCCACCATTGCATTGTCATGGGTATCTCATCATCCTTTGTTTCCTTAAATCTGCCCACACCTCTCTAAGCAGTACCTTCATTACAATCTCAAATCATCTTATTTGGGATCTGTTTCCTGTTAAAGCAGTCAGCAGATATTCTGAATAAGCATATAGGGTGATAGAAATATTTTCTAATGAAATAAGATCATGGTTTCCAAATGCTATCTGTGGACTGGCTGAAGATAATGCAATGAAGTTTTACTGGTCCAGTGTGAAATTTTAAAGAGAGCAATACAGATTTTCCTCAAGTTGAACTTTTTTAGCATAGAGTACTATGTATTTTTTTTATCATTATACTTCTCCTTCCTAATTTCTGGGGATTAAAAGGATATTTCTTGTATAAAAGGAATATATGTTTTTTAAATGTCCTTATTTCACAAAGTAGAAAGTTACCAGTGAGTGTCTTCAATGTATTTGAAAATATACTCATTTGTAAAATCCGGAAGTTGAGGAACCACTGGACTCTATGACGTCTATGGTGTTTGTGAATCAAATTCCCCAGAAAGACATTTTCTGAGACTGCTGATTCTACAATATTTCAAGATGAGAATTACCTGGGGAAATTTTTTCCGGAACGCATTGCCCCAGGGGGTCACAGCTGTAATGCATCTCTGGTATAAAGATGGCTACATCATAGCTCAGTGTTTTCTCTTGGAAGGTTGGGACTGGGGGGTGGGGGTGGGGAGTTGGGATTTCTAGGGAAGAGCCCCGTATAGTAGGGCTTGCATCTGCCTTTCCCACAAACCTCAGGGAGGGACATGGGGCTGGATCATGAGTCTCCTGCCTTGGGAGCAGACTACTCTAGGTGGCCCCTCTAGGATCCTACAGCTTACCCACTCACCTGAAGATGTGTGTGGGTGTGTGTGTGTGTGTGTGTGTGTGTGTGCTTAGTCATATCCAACCCTTTGCAACCCCATGGACTACAGCCTGCCAGGCTTCCCTGTCCATGGGATTTCCCAGTATTGGGAAATCCCTTCTCCAGGGGATCTTCCAGACCCAAGGATTGAAGCTGTGTCTCTTGCATTGGCAAGCAGATTCTTTACCACTAGTGCTAACCATACTGTTTTTAATTCATTCATTAATTAATTTTGGCTGTGCTGAATCTTCGTTGCTGTGCACAGGCTTTCTCTAGTTGTGGTGCAGGGGCTTCTCATTGTGGTTATTTCTCCCATTTCTCTTATAAGATGCATGGGTTTAGCAGTTGTGGCTCATGGGCTCCAGAACAGGTTTAGTTGCCCTGGATCAAACCTGTGTCCCCTGCGTTGGCAGGTGGATTGTTAACCACTGGGCCACCAGGGAAGTCCCCGAAGATAATCTCTTCATGTGATCAGGGCTGACAAGAATGGCTGTCCTTTAAAGGACTGTCAATTAAAGAATTCTTATTAGTTATTAGAATAAACCTGAACTTTTATTCATCAGTTTGATTAACTTTGCTTCCTCAAACTGTAACATAATTATTTTTTTTTCTACCCATATGATTGCATTATCGGGTTGTCTGTCATTTCCTGACTTATCAAGATTTTTTCCTTACCCTTAGGTGTAACTCCATTTTCTAGACCTGTCATTACCATGACTAAGTCCCTCAACCCCTCAGATACTCACTTTCCTTATCTTAGAGGGTGATGGGATTGGTCAGAAAGATCCTAAATTTTCTTCCAGTTCTGAAAGCTTATGATCGAAGCCACAATTACTTTCTAGTTCTGAGTTCATTCAAGAGTTCAAAACCAGTTCAAACCCATCAATGAATTACTGGGACTTTAATTCATTTTTGCCAGCATTTTAATGCCTGAGCGTGTCACTGTGAAATTGAATTTAGCAGATTAGTAACATATCTGATTAAAAACTCTGTCAAAGTGATCGTGTGTCCCGAAGGTATATGTTCATTGTTTCCCAGCCTATGCTTCTTCTGTTATTCACCCTTTTAAATCTTGTTTCTGACTGTGGAACTAAAGGTTTTAGCCTCATCTACATTTTGACTTCACCAACCTGGGCCTTCCTACTAGGGACATGTTTTGTTCACCTAATGTCCCTTGATTGTTTTTCTCTGATAGAAGAAAACACTAATTTAGTTAAATCAGTGGCCCTGTCATCAAATGTCATCAGAAATGTCCTGGGCCAAGTGGTAGTTTTTTCTTATTTCACAACCTGGTCTTTTTAACCGTTTGAGGTTATTGTTCATCATCTGTGGGAAATTAATTTCTTTGGATTGTGTCAATACCATGTTCAAATAATACTACGGAACATTTTAATGTAAAAACTCTGATGATCTGGATCTGAACAATGTCTGGCCAAATACTCGGAGGATGAGAAACACCTGGAATGTCAATAACATGTAAGTAAAATGCACTAACAAGGTCTGTAATGTTCCTTTAAATTATTTTTAGGTGATGAAACAACTCCAGTAGAGATCTATTCATATGCTTGTTTTTACCCAGGTCACAGACCTGGACTGAGGTTTACTTCAACAACTTACTCACTAGGCTATGAGTGAACTTCCTGGGCAGGGCACTGTGTCATCTGCCTTCACTCATCTTAGCCCTGGCACAGTTCCTAGCACAGAGGAAGCATTCAGTGATGCTGGTTAAATGAGCTATCTCACTGTTGCAATTGTATCATGCTGTGACTCACTTGCGACTAATTCATGGCATTCGGGATAGCAGGTGGAAGGAGATGGGAGCCCTGTTCATTTCAGTGATGACAAAACCAAGTTTTCTCGGTTCTTCAGACACTGTCTACTCAAAAGAAGAGGCTACAATTGCCACCAAGGAATTCTCAGGCTATCTAGTACTTCATTATGATCATGGGGATAGGGAAAAGCCCAAGGCAGAGAAAAGACAACAATGTTAGTTTATTATTGCACTTCACTCAGATGTATCAGGAAAATTGCCAAGAAAATAAGTCATAGTTATATTTACAATTTTGGTGAATTTTTCTCTTTCAACCTTGTGCTAGGTTGTGGGACTATAGGTATTGAGAAGGGTTGGAAATGGAAATGGTCAAGTTACATATTTTACAGTTTGCAACTATACTTTATGCATTTGATTTCCACAGTAAGTCTATTTGGTATGCACTGGGCTGATAATATTTCCCCCATTTTGTCGAGCAGGAAACAATTGATAGAGGGAAGAAGTAAGTTAGGAGGTGACTTATCAAGATATCTGGAACTGAGAGAGAAAAGCATCTCCAGATGTTCCAGAAAAACATCTATTTCTGCTTTATTGGCTATGCCAAAGCCTTTGACTGTGTGGATCACAATAAACTGTGGAAAATTCTGAAAGAGATGGGAATACCAGACCACCTGACCTGCCTCTTGAGAAATCTGTATGCAGCTCAGGAAGCAACAGTTAGAGCTGGACATGGAACAACAGACTGGTTCCAAATAGGAAAAGGAATACATCAAGGATGTATATTGTCACCCTGCTTATTTAATTATATGCAGAGTACATCATGAGAAACGCTGGGCTGGAGGAAGCACAAGCTGGAATCAAGATTGCTGGGAGAAATATCAATAACCTCAGATATGCAGATGACACCACACTTATGGCAGAAAGTGAAGAAGAACAAAAGAGCCTCTTGATGAAAGTGGAAGAGGAGAGTGAAAAAGTTGGCTTAAAGCTCAACATTCAGAAAACTAAGATCATGGCATCTCGTCCCATCACTTCATGGCAAATAGATGGAGAAACAGTAGAAACAGTGGCAGACTTTACTTTTTTGGGCTCCAAAATCACTGCAGGTGGTGATTGCAGCCTTGAAATTAAAAGACGCTTGCTCCTTGGAAGAAAAGTTATGACCAACCTAGACAGCATATTAAAAAGCAGAGACATTACTTTGCCAACAAAGGTCCTTTTAGTCAAGGCCATGGTTTTTCCAGTGGTCATGTATGTGAGAGTTGGACTATAAAAAACGCGGAACACCGAAGAATTGATGCTTTTGAACTGTGGTGTTGGAGAAGACTCTTGAGAGTCCCTTGGACTGCAAGGAGATCCAACCAGTATATCCTAAAGGAAATGAGCCCTGAATATTCATTGGAAGGACTGATGTTGAAGCTGAAACTCCAATACTTTGGCCACCTGATGCGAAGAGCTGACTCATTTGAAAAGACCCTGATGCTGGGAAACATTGAAGGCAGTGGGATGAGAAGGGGACGACAGAGGATGAGATGGTTGGATGGCATCACTGACTCAATGGACATGAGTTTGAGTAAACTTCGGGAACTGGTGATGGACAGGGAGGCCTGGCCTGCTCCAGTCCATGGGGTCACAAAGAGTGGACACCACTGAGCAACTGAACTGAACTGAACTGAACTATCAAGATATCAACTCAGGTTCTTGAATTCCAGGTGAATTAAAAATGAGCCTAGGGTTGTTTCCACCATGCCATGAAGTCTAACTGGATTTCTGGATCTGGTGTTGAATTGTATTTGGTTTGTGCCCAGGATTCTTGCCTGGAGAATCCCAGGGATGGAGGAGCCTGGCAGGCTGCCGTCTATGGGGTCACACAGAGTCAGACACGACTGAAGGGACTTAGCAGCAGCAGCAGCAGCAGCAGGATAACCGAATATCAGGGATTTTCATGGCAAACGCTGACCAGACTACAAAGATACTCATAATGTTCCTCTTCAGCTTAGGATCAGAGCAGTTTATCTTTTCACATCTAACCTCTGGTATACTTTCTATATACTAGTGACTTTGAGAAATAAGACCTATGCTGGCTTAAAAATTGAAAATTTCGTCTCAAGGGACCTATTGACCATGGGTCTAATGGTGAACTCTATTGTCCAGTGCCTTGGGACCCAGGTTTACATGATTGTTGAAGGGACAGGGAGCTCTCCAGGGCCAGGAATTGGTAGTCAGTCTTCCTGGGCCCTTGGCCCTCTCTTTCATATCCTTTCTCATTCTCTGTGCCTGCCATGCCCTCCTTCTGGTCATTTCTCAGAACCTGCAGAACCTGCTTATCTTTCTGTTCCATCCAGCAGGCGTTCAGAGCTTTAGTGAATTTATGCCTGTCTTTTATCTCATTCAGAATTTGTCCATTTACTCGGTGGGGCAGAGAGACCTTTAAATTCTCAGACCTGTGAGTTTGAATCCCGGCTGCCTGACTGTGGACCTTACCCGGGGAAAGCGGGTGGTTAGGTACCTATGGTACACTCTGATGCTGTGTGTCACCTGCTTGCTCCTTTGGATCCACTTCTCACTCTTCTCTAACCTGCTTACAGGAGATACATCAATAGGCCTCCCTGCCCTCTGACTTCTGGTTGGGTTTGGCCAGTGGAGAGCACGGGTAGGAGCGTGGAGGATGAGGAGAGAGGAGTGGGTGTCTATTCCCCTGGCTCCCTCTCAGCTCACTCCTGGTTGACCACATACCTCTACACCAGACGACGTCTCCTGCCAAGGCAGCCCTTTCAATATGTCTGCAATCTTTGGGTTCTGGTAACCATTCTGAACTCCTGCAGTTCTAGGACTGAGAACACTTCTCTCCTTAGCTAGCCCCAGGATAGAGCACTTTTTAGTGTTCCTAGACCCTGCCATAGATGCAACTTCTGTGTGTGTGTGTGTGTGTGTGTGTGTGTGTGTGTGTTTTTAGCTCACTCTCACTCTCCTTTAAATCTTTCACCCTTTTAAACTTGACTCTGATCATGGAACTGAAAACTTCAGACTCACACAAATTTTTATCAGAGCAAGTCAGTGGATCGTTTTGAAGCTGAAAAACTTTAAACAGTGTCCTGAAGTGAGTCATGCAGGGCTCTCTGCCTACTCTGTAGTTGGCTTTGCCATCAAGGAAGGAATAACACTCATCACATAATGAAAGAACACCCCTGAACTATTCATTTAGACCTCCTCCCTTCCTGAATCCCTCAGTGAGACAGCCATGGCCACCAGTCCCTTTGTTTTGAGGACAGGTGGAGGACAGAAGGTCAGTAGTTCAAGGACTGGTCCCTCTCTGCCGGCAGAGTCACGCTGGGTTAGCAGTGCAGACCACTCATAGCCCAGCTGCTTCTGCTGGCAGGCAGTTCTCACCACCAGCAGACCATGCTCCAGCCAGTGACTAATTAAATCCCATTTGCTTTGTCACTGACAGGGTGATCCTAGTATTTTCCCCTTGAATTTATGACAGATGGTGGCCAAAGAGCCCTTCAGAAATTGGGAGATTTTTAGTATTTTAAGAGAATTAGGCTCTGATGCTCTTTAGCAGACGCAGGGTTGGAGACCTGACCTCATCCCCGTTTTTCATCTCTACAGGGCTAACACCACAACAGCCAATTAAGTGAACAACCAGGCTTTGTGCTTTATCAGGCACTGTTTCCATTACCGAAGGACTGAACAGGCTGAACAATTTGTGTATTTGGGTTAAACATATTTCAGAAATGAATGCACTCAGCCATCTGAGTTTATATTCAGAAGTAAAATTATGGTTAAATATAGAAACAATTGGCTTCCCGCTATGCTGAAGACATTGCTAATGAATTTTCTAGAGATGAGCACCGTAGCTTTCTATCCTCCAGTGATGTTCAGGATTTATGGTTTATAGGTTCCCACGCCGTTCATTTATGATGGACACAGAACTCTGATGGCTGGTTTCTTGGAAGCCAAGCTCTTGGAAACATTATGTGTGACTGTAGGAGTCACTTTGGCTATAATTTCAAATGTCATACTCTACCTGGAATGGACTGAGTCCAATATTTTCATTACTAACTTCCTTCAATTAACTTTGCTTTATCTTAGCAGGCAAACACGTCTCACTGTCACTCGGTGTCAGAAGGCAATTAACCCAATGACATAACACGAGAAAAAAAGTGTTCAAAGACAAAGCAATCACACCCAGGAAAAATTACTTGGTGATTTTCTCTTCTTAATTTATTTTGCAGCCATTAAGGCCTGCCTCCAGCTTTTGCTTGAGCACTTTCCTTTTTTTTTTTTTTTTAACAAAGTTGCCATTTCTCCAGCCCTGTAAACCCAGGACACCCATGAATGAATGTCTAAGCCATGCTCTGACTAAAGAGATGGAGGCAGCTGCAGGCTGGGCTTCTGGAAGTGTCACTGTGCCTTTCCTCACAGAGGAGGCAGCTAGGGGTCAGCAGAGGGCATTCCTTGAGCACCTCTAGAGTGAATCTGTGAGCAATATTGGAGTTTACTTTGCTGGGCAGGGGTGGGGGAGGGGGCTGACAGGAGAGACGGCCACAGAGGTGATTGGGACAGAGTCAGATCTGTCTAGTGGAGCCAGCAACCCTGGATGGAGCCCTCTGGTTTTGCCTTCCCTTATTTCAGACACAAACATCCTGGAAATAGATGCCCTGAGACACCACCTATGCAAATACTCCACAACACAACCCCCAGCTTTTCCCATCTGTCTCTTGCTGAAAATGGCACAGCATTTCCAAATGTGTTTCTGTTCTTCCCTTTCAGATCTCTTCACCCAGACAGGGAGGCGGGGGAAAGGGAGGGACTGTCTGTCCAGGAGAGTCCCAGTTATCTGCTGTGCCTGGATTCACCTGATCTGCTGAGGGAGGTCCGTTAGGGACTTCCCCTCACCCCACTGGCACTGGAAGAGCATCACAGATGAGGCTCTGGAAGCCCAGAGAGATTGCTCTGCTTCTCCAGCCTCACACAGCTTGTTGGTGATGGAAGCAGCTTCCTCCAGATCCCTATCCTTTCCTAGGGTCTGGGATAGTTTGGGCTGGAGCAGCAGACTTCTAGGGAGTGGGGGCTTAAATCAAATTAGTCCTCTGGGCAGGCTGGGCTGGGGGAGGTACCCTGTAAAGAGGGCAGCCTGCTAGTCAGAGAGGGGTGTTTTTTCATGGAGGTCTCTCTCGAGTCATCTCTTTTGGTTCATTGTTTGTCAACTCCCAACTCTAGCCAAGGGATGCCATTTAGGCACCTATCCTGGTACATTTAATTTGTCCATCTTCTCCAATGGATTGATATTAATGGCTAACTTTTATTGAACATTTTCTAAGTGCTAGGAATATTTTTAAGTGCTCTAAAATACTGTCTCTTTTCATTTTCACAACACTCCTATAAAGCCATTTCTATCATCATCCTTGTTCTGCAGATGAAGAGACTGGGGCTCATATAAGGCGAGAATCTTTCTCCAGGGCACACAAATGAAAGTGACAGAGTCTGGACTTTTTGTTTGGTCCAGAGCAAGTCTTTGAGCCTAATATGCAGTAACTATTAGTTTGTTCCCTCCATTAAAAAAAAAAAACAAAACACAAAGTCAGGCCAGATGATGCATTCTGGAAGAGCAGGGGAGGTTGGAGACATGGTTTGTGCTGTTTAAGTGAGCACAAAGCCCCAGCCTCGCCTTGTTTTTCTCTGTTCATTTAGTCGCGTGTGTATCCACTATCACATAGGGACTAGTGGCCATGGCTTTGTTATGAGGGAGGTTTGGTACAAGGTGTTAAGTGGACAAATTGGAGGGAACCACAAACTGCCTGGGGGGCAAGGGAGATTTCACAGAGACACAAACTAGGGACCTGGGTCCCAAAGGACGCATGGGGCGCCTCCAGGTACAGGAGGGCATGGGGCATGCGCAGAGAGAAACAGCTTGTGCAAAGATAAGGTGGTTGGAAAGGGACTGATGCCACCCCAGAGAGGAGAGGCTTGGGGCTACTGTGGGGAAGGGGCACGTGGTAGGGATTCTGAGGACAGGGAGGGGGAGGAAAGGAAAAATCCAGGTGTGAAAGGGTCTTAAACTGTGTTAAGACATTTGGGAGGCTTTCCAAATTATGAGTTACAGTTCAGGATAGAATTATTAAGTATTTGAGATTTAGAAACACTTCTAACTTTGAGGGCATTTGGATATAGCACAAAACTGCTGAAACCTAGATGTTTTCACATTGATAGCTGCATCCTGTATCCTGAGGTTCCCCAGTTGTCTTTTTCTATTATGCTCTGGGCTTTTATGTTACAGTGCATTAGGGTTGGATTAGTTTAAAGATGGTAGTCTAACAGAGCACAGCCAAGCATCTTTGTCTCTATCACCTTTCTGACTTATCTACCAAGGCAGGGGATGCTTCTGTTGTTCCCGACAATGGTCAAATTAATGATACTCCGATCAGTGAAATTTCATTATGTGAAGTTGACCCTCTGAAAATAAAACAAGCTAAAATATCCTCAGAGTTCTGCAGTCACATGGAATCTGGTTAGCTCCCTCAGGTTGAAAATGCCTGTGAAGACAGAAAACTCATCAAAAGATGGAAAACTGTTCTATTAGCAAAATAAAAAAATGGGAAAGTGTTAGTTGCTCTGTCGTTTCTGACTCTGTGACCCCGTGGACTGTTGCCCTCCAGGCTCCTCTATCCATGGAATTCTCCAGGCAAGAATGCTGGGGTGGGCAGCCATTCTCTTCCTCAGGAGATCTTCCCGACCCAGGGATGGAACCCAGGTCTCCTGCATGGCAGGCAGATGCTTTACCGTCTGAGCCACCAGCCAAGCCCATCAGCAAAGGCCATCATTGATTAGACAACCAGAATCCAACCATAAAGCCCAGAGAACTAGACTGAAGTCTTACTTATGACTTGTCGTCTGAAAGGTGAGGGGAAGTGCTTCAACTCTTTTGTCTTTGGGGTCTTCTGTTTTAGATATGAGGGTCTATATCAATCTATATACTAACTGGGTCTTTCTACATCCGTGTTCTCAGACCTACGGAATTAGAATCTCCACAGGTGGTGCGCAGGGCAGAGAAAAGAGGGTGATGGAAAGACTGTAGCAAATACATGTGGGGAAATACTCTACTCCCAGGAAAAGCAGAAAGAAGGGTCCTGGTAACATAGCACATTGGGGATTACAGATTTTTACGGAGTCCTTCTTTTCAGCAAGTCAAGAAACAGGAAGTGGAGGGATAAGAATTTATCCCTGAAACTGCCCATTTCAGTCCAGTGCAATCTGCTATAGTGGATCGAGAGGGACAGCAGGTAGGCACAACTACTGCTTTTGCTGTTTGTGAGAAAGGGGTTTGCCCAGTTCCCAAACAGATGGAAAGCTGGGCCAAGAGTAATCTACTCTCAATATCTACTGACCAGTACTTTGCCAGGTTCTTGGACCCAGAAGAAAATTTTGGAATAACATTTGGGGTCTTCAGAATACCAAAAGATATAGTCTCTAGGAAACCAGAACAGAAAACAAAGAAAACAGGATCAGTTAAAAAAGAGTTATGGGTAAGATAATTCAAGATTGTAAAGATGCTAAGTACCAATGGCAGAATGAAATTCATCCTGGAGACAGAACTGAAGTTATAAAGTCAAGTCCTGGGCAAACTTGGATGCAGGGGAAAGGAAAAAAAGGAAGAAAAATGATGAGAGAGACAATGATAAATGTGGAAAAGAAATGATACTCCCACCTAAAATTATGTTTTCTAGAGAAAAGAGACTAGGAGAATTAGAATTAAACAAGTTGTTGATAAAGGAAACTTTCCTGAAGTAAATAATTATTCAGCTGGAGAGGGTGCACTGGGAGAGGGAGATATATAACACAATAAAAAGAGAAGGAGTGAGCATGGGTTAGGATGCTAACTGGGGAAGATGAATGGTAGATTCTGCCATGGTAGGAATAGCTCCTACCATGCTGGCTCCTCCTGTTCACTGAGCAGGAGGTGGGGCCGGGGGTGGGCTCATGCTTGACTTCTCAAAGTGGCAGAGCTGAGCCAGACTCAAACACAAGTCAGACCTAGTGAGTGTTTGCCATGACCTTGTTTTTGGGCCTGGAATCTGACCCTGTACCTGCTCACCTTCTACCCCCACCATGGGCCAACTCTGCCCCAGCAAAGCTTGGGTCCCCTCCTTCTAGGGTTACCAGATTTAGCCAATCCAAATATAGGATGCCTAGTTAAACCTGAATTTCAGATGAACAAATTGCAGTATTCTTACACCAAAAAAGTATTTGTTTATCTGGAATTCAAATTTGAAATCCTATTATTTTATGTGGCAACAAAACCTCCTTCACCAGCACTGAGATTTATTTCCTCTTTCCTCTGCCCTAAGACTCTCAATTATTTGAAGATTTCTGGTTCACTTACTGATACTTTGACTAGTACTTATTTGAAAAATGCTGACGTGGAACAAGAGAGAATACTAGTAAATATTTACCATCTAACGGTTTTTCATAGTGTACAATCTTTGGTCTGAAGTCTCATGCAGGCGCCTGCATTATTTCTAATTCTTCTAAGAAAAGTTTTTACCAAAGCCTGGTGTTAGAATACATAATTCTGGTTAATAGAATGATTATTACACATGTTAAGAAAAATAACACATTAAGATTATACATATTTGCACGTCAAGTTATTTGGAAAAAATGTTCTCCAAAATCTTTACAGCAATTACCTCTGGGTAATAACATTTTTTGAGTGATATTTAGTGGCTTATTTAAGTTTTCTGGATTTTTGAAGTGTTAACATGAGGGTATAACACATTTCATAATAAAGATACTTTCATTTTTAAAAGTCAGCTATTTTTTAAGATGACACATGTCTCAAAATCTTGTGAACAGTCCTTTAACTGGGTTCTGTGGCAGTTTCACCAGAGCAACGCTTTAAAAATGCAGATGGCCTCCTGGATTTCACCCCTAGCCTAATAAATCATGATCTCCAGAGGCTGGCTCAGGCATCTATATTTTAGAAGAGCTTCCCCCATGGTTCTGATGGAGCTGAGTGGCCTTTGCCCTTGAACTGGCATTCAGGAACTGGTGACTTAGAAACAGCAGGTGCAGGCTTAGACTCCCCAGGTGTGGAGAGGTGCTCACTCTCTGCTGATGTGCAGGCGGCAGCTCTAATGAGGATAAATAACCACCTTTCTAAAGTTAGCTGCTGCCCAGTATATTTCTTAAATGCCAGTGCTGCTCTGTTTATTTTGAGAAGAGTTACTGAAGTCTTTTAAAAAGGATATTTGGAATTTGTGATAGAAAGGCCTCATCATTCCAGCAGCGGGGAGCATCCCCGGGGTCTGCAGAAAAAGGTCTCGGACCAGCCTCAGGACGAAGGTGGAAACGGAACAGTTCTTATTCTCTAGACCCAGGAGCAGAGAGAGGCAGGAGCTGAAGCCAGTCAGTGGGAACCGTCTGTCCTGGTGAGCAGAAGGCTGAGTTTGACAGTATCCTCAGGGGCTCTGCTGAGATGCTATCTATTTGCAAGAATTTAACATTGAAATGTTAATGAATGCCCGCTGAAAACAGCATTTTATAAATTGAGACTGAGGCAGGAAGGAAGAATTGGATTAGAGGACCCACTAGGTTGGTCAGGCAGCCACGTGCAATTTGCATTCCTTTTGCCTTCCTTCAATTCAAGGCATAGTTTGTAAAATTTACTTTTATTATCAGATCTTGATTACATAGGGAAATTGGGGGTCCAGTAGAGGAGCTAAGCTGCTCATCCTTCCAAACTCCCACGGAGAGGAAAAGGACAAAACCCAGCAACCTTTTCTTCCCCTGCTGTTGCTGCTCTTTATCTTCTGGGGAAGGAAGCAGGACGGTTGGGGGAATAGACTTTCTGTGGCCAAAAGTACCAGGAGACAAATATCCTTATCATTCAGTTTCCCTTATCTGATTACCTACACATTTTTTTTTCAATTACAAATGCTCAGGCTTACTTGACAGATTTAAGTTGAGGAAAAAAATCAAAGCTGATTAATTCATTTCTGGGGTTTCAAGGGACTGTTTATCTTACAGCTGAATGGAGCAGCCAGCCTGGAACTTGTATCCTTTTCCATTCATCCATCTGTTCATTCACCCATCTATCTATCCATCCTTCCATCCATCCAATAACATTATGCTAAGCAGTGGGTAAGTAGAGACAATAAATAAGAAACAGTGCCCCCTTTTAAGATTTTTCAGCTTGGCAGGGAAGATAGAATTATATAAAAATAATAATAAGACATTTTAAATGCTAACACATAGGTATAACTCATTATCTTTAGAAGGTTACTTTTTTTTTTTTCATTTATTTTTATTAGTTGGAGGCTAATTACTTTACAACATTGCAGTGGTTTTTGTCATACATTGAAATGAATTAGCCATGGATTTACATGTATTCCCCATCCCGGTCCCCCCTCCCACCTCCCTCTCCACCTGATCCCTCTGGGTCTTCCCAGTGCACCAGGCCCGAGCACTGGTCTCATGCACCCAACCTGGGCTGGTGATCTGTTTCACCCTAGATAATATACATGTTTCGATACTGTTCTCTTTAAAGATCCCACCCTCGCCTTCTCCCAGAGTCCACAAGTCTGTTCTATACATCTCTTTTTCTGTTTTGCATATAGGGTTATCGTTAAACCATCTTTCTAAATTCCATATATATGTGTTAGTATACTGTAATGGTCTTTACCTTTCTGGCTTACTTCGCTCTGTATAATGGGCTCCAGTTTCATCCATCTCATTAGAACTGATTCAAATGAATTCTTTTTAATGGCTGAGTAATATTCCATGGTGTATATGTACCACAGCTTCCTCATCCATTCGTCTGCTGATGGGCATCTGGGTTGCTTCCATGTCCTGGCTATTATAAACAGTGCTGCGATAAACATTGGGGTGCACGTGTCTCTTTCAGATCTAGTTTCCTCGGTGTGTATGCCCAGAAGTGGGATTGCTGGGTCATATGGCAGTTCTATTTCCAGCTTTTTAAGAAATCTCCACACTGTTTTCCATAGTGGCTGTACTAATTTGCATTCCCACCAACAGTGTAAGAGGGTTCCCTTTTCTCCACACTCTCTCCAGCATTTATTGCTTGTAGACTTTTGGATAGCAGCCATCCTGACTGGCGTGTAATGGTACCTCATTGTGGTTTTGATTTGCATTTCTCTGATAATGAGTGATGTTGAGCATCTTTTCATGTGTTTTTGTGCCATCTGTATGTCTTTCTTGGAGAAATGTCTGTTTAGTTCTTTGGCCCATTTTTTGGTTGGGTCATTTATTTTTCTGGAGTTGAGCTGGAGGAGTTGCTTGTATATTTTTGAGATTAATCCTTTGTCTGTTGCTTCGTTTGCTATTATTTTCTCCCAATCTGAGGGCTGTCTTTTCACCTTGCTTATAGTTGCCTTTGTTGTGCAAAAGCTTTTAAGTTTCATTAGGTCCCATTTGTTTATTTTTGCTTTTGTTTCTAAAATTCTGGGAAGTGGGTCATAGAGGATCCTGCTGTGATTTATGTCGGAGAGTGTTTTGCCTATGTTCTCCTCTAGGAGTTTTATAGTTTCTGGTCTTACATTTAGATCTTTAATCCATTTTGAGTTTATTTTTGTGTATGGTGTTAGAAAGTGTTCTAGTTTCATTGTTTTATAGGTGGTTGACCAGTTTTCCCAGCACCACTTGTTAAAGAGGTTGTCTTTTTTCCATTGTATATCCTTGCCTCCTTTGTCGAAGATAAGGTGACCATAGGTTCATGGATTTATCTCTGGGCTTTCTATTCTGTTCCATTGATCTATATTTCTGTCTTTGTGCCAGTACCATACTGTCTTGATGACTGTGGCTTTGTAGTATAGTCTGAAGTCAGGCAGGTTGATTCCTCCAGTTCCATTCTTCTTTCTCAAGGTTACTTTGGCTATTCGAGGTTTTTTTTGTATTTCCATACAAATTGTGAAATTATTTGTTCTAGTTCTGTGAAAAATACCGTTGGTAGCTTGATAGGGATTGCATTGAATCTATAGATTGCTTTGGGTAGTATAGCCATTTTGACAATATTGATTCTTCCAATCCATGAACACGGTATATTTCTCCATCTGTTTGTGTCCTCTTTGATTTCTTTCATCAGTGTTTTATAGTTTTCTATGTATAGGTCTTTTGTTTCTTTAGGTAGATATACTCCTAAGTATTTTATTCTTTTTGTTGCAATGGTGAATGGTATTGTTTCCTTAATTTCTCTTTCTGTTTTCTCATTGCTAGTGTATAGGAATGCAAGAGATTTCTGTGTGTTAATTTTATATCCTGCAACTTTACTGTATTCGAGAAGGTTACTTTGATATAGTATCACTTTAAGTGTTATGGAAGAAAAGAAAGTGTTACTTACTTGGTCATGTCTGACTCTTTGTAATCCCATGAACTGTAGACCGCCAGGCTCCTCTGTCCATGGAATTCTCCAGGCAAGAATACTGGAGTGGGTTGCCATTTCCTTCTCCAGGGGAACTTCCTGACCCAGGGATTGAACCCCGGTCTCCCACATTGCAGGTGGATTTTTTTTTTTTTTTTTTTTTTTACCATCTGAGCCAGCTGGGAAGCCCAACTATTGACCAAAACTGCTGGTTCAAATTGAAATCGAGTCGCCCTAAAACCAAGTTATCCTTGCCAAGTTTTTGATTATTCTCTTTTTTGTCCTTCCCTCTATTCTTCTCAGAATTGAGGGGTATCAAAGAGGAGGGATGGAAACAGAGAAGGACCCTGCAGAGCTCTCCTAGGATATAAAAGCCCCTGTGTACCCCCCTGTTCTTGATTCCAGAAAAAGGAATTAGTCTCTTAGGCCTTCTCTGAGTTCCAAAGAGCAGATTCAAGCAGTTACTAAGTAGGGAAGTGAGAGAATGCAAAAACAAAGGAAAAGCAGCCAAGAAACAAATGCTGTTGTTCAATTGCTCAGCCGTGTTCTGCTCTTGTGACCCCATGGACTGTGGCATGTCAGGCTCCTCTGTCTTCTACCATCTCCTGCAGTTTGCTCAAACCCATGTCCATTGAATCGGTGATGCCATCCAACCATCTCATCCTCTGTTGTCCCCTTAGTTCAGCGATAAACCTGAGTCCTAGTTTTTGCTCGAGGGATATAGATAACAATCTGACACATTTTTTTGAGTTGTTCTTAATTGAGTTGCTCATAACTGAAATGCCCAAAATATCAACCTGTTACCTCACCCACAATCAATCAGAAGAAAGTCATGCGCTCATTGCAGTCCTCATCGCAAACCTTGCCTTCAAAAACTTTTCCCTGAAAACTATCAGAGTTCAGTTCTTCTGAGCATGAGCTCCCTGTTCTTCTTGTTGGGCCCTGAAATAAGTGCTGTACTTTATCACAACCAGGGGTCAGTAAAGTGGCTTTACTGTACAACAGGGGAGTAGACCCAAGTTTGTTTCAGTAACAAAATCCTATTTCTTCCATCTATTTTCGTGTAAACTTAGGCAAAATATTAACCTTTCTATGCCCAAGTTTCTATCTATAAAAGGAGGATTAAGTGAGGTATCTACCTTATAAGCTTCTTAGGAGGATTAAGTGAATTAATATATATTTATTTTTAAAATTTCAGAAATCATAATCTGAAAGGCAAATATATAATCAGACAAAGAATTTGCACAAATATTTCTAACTTCTGCACACCTTTATTCTTGACCCTCTGCTATAATTTTACTTCCGCCTTTCCCAAGTGGCATACTCTGAGATTCAAGCAATAGCACGATGATTGTGGTAAGCACACGGGCTGTAAGAAGAGATTCTTTCATGAAAGAGCATTACCAGCTTGCCTCTGGGACAATGTTTTCCTCTCTCTTTCTGGGTCATGGATTTTTCTGGGTCCTTCATACACTGACTTAATAATTACTTTGTGAGTACCTATCATGTGCTAAACATTATTCTAGGTGTGAGATGAAAATATCTCCTGCTATATCAATAGACAATAAATGTCAAAGTTATCAGCGATTCCTGGCCTCCAAATATGAATGAGGACTCCCCAAACGATCCAACAGATGCTGCCACCCCCACCAACAGTGACTGCTGAGGAGCTGGGGGGAATGCAAGAAGCAGCCATCTGCCACTCTTTAAGGTGAACAAGGAAACAGGATTGGCTGCAGATAGCTGAGGTGCATATGAAAGGAATAAACTCAGTGAGCCCAGAGGCTTGCATCTTTCCATAGGTAAAATGCTAAATTCCTTAACTTGATACTTGATCTTTGATGTTCAGACTGCCTGCTCCCTTGATACAAACTTGTATATAGCCTGACTTCCCCTCCTGCTTCCTTGGAGCAGTTTTCTCAGAGCTACTCAGATGCAGTCTCCTGGGCTCAAAGTCCTAAACATTCCCACCAAATAAAATAACTCTACTTTCAGGCCGTGACTATATTTTTTAGTCGACATAGGCACTCAGGTAACAAAGTAAAGATTGCCCTTGTGGAGGTTATATTCTGTACAAGTGGATAGACAACAAGAAAGAAGAACAATGCACAGGTGTATTATCTAATATATAAGATGTGATACACTGTCTTATCATGTTCATTGCAGCACTGTTTACAATGGCAAGACATGGGAACAACCTAAATGCCCATCGACAGAGGAATGGATAAAGAAGATGGGGTATGTATACACAATGGAATATGACTCAGCCATTAGAAAGGATGAAATAAGGCCATTTGCAGCAACATAGATGGACCTAGAAATTGTCAGACTAAGAGAAGTAAGTCTGACAGAGGAGATATAGCATATGACATCCCTTATATGTGGAATTTAAAAGGAAATGATACAAATGAACTTTCTTACAGAACAGAAAAAAACTCACAGACTTAGAAAGCAAACTCATGGTTGCCCAGGGAAGGGATAGTTAAGAACTTTGGGGGAAGGTCATGCTCAATTCAGTTGGTCAGTCATGTCCCACTCTTTGCGACCCATGGACTGCATCACACCAGGCCTCCCTGTTCATCACCAACTCCTGGAGCTTACTCAAATTCATGTCCATCGAGTCAGTGATGCCATCCAACCATCTCATCCTCTGTCATCCCCTCCTCCTCCTGCCTTCAATCTTTCCTAGCATCAGGGCCTTTTCAAATGAGTCAGTTCTTCACATCAGGTGGCCAAAGTATTGGCGTTTCAGCTTCAGCATCAGTCCTTCCAATGTATATTCAGGACTGTTTTCCTTTAGGATGGACTGGTTGGATCTCCTTGCAGTCCAAGAGACTGCAAACATAACTACTGGAAAAACCACAGCTTTGACTAAACAGACCTTTGTTGGCAAAGTAATGTCTCTGTTTTATAATATGCTGTCTAGGTTGGTCATAACTTTTCTTCCAAGGAGCAAGCGTCTTTTAATTTCATGGCTGTAGTCACCATCTGCAGTGATTTTGGAGCCCAAAAAAATAGTCTGTCACTGTTTTCATTGCCTCCCCATCTATTTGTCATGAAGTGATGAGACCAGATGCCATGATCTTAGTTTTCTGAATGTTGAATTTTAAGCCAACTTTTTCACTCTTCCCTTTCACTTTCATCAAGAGGTTCTTTAGTTCTTTGATTTCTGCTGTAAGTGTGGTGTCATCTGCATATCTGAGATTATTGATATTTCCTGGTAATCTTGATTCCAGCTTGTGCTTCATCCAGCCCAGGGTTTCTCATGATGTACTCTGCATATAAGTTAAATAAGCAGGGTGACAACATATTGCCTTGATGTACTCCTTTCCCTATTTGGAACCAGTCTGTTGTTTCGTATCCAGTTCTAACTGTTGCTTCCTGACCTGCATACAGATTTCTCAAGAGGCAGGTCAAGTGGTCTGGTATTCCCATTTCTTTAAGAATTTTCCACAGTTTGTTGTGATCCACACAGTCAAAGGCTTTGGCATAGTCAATAAAGCAGAAATAGATGTTTTTCTGGAACTCTCTTGCTTTTTCAATGATCCTGTGGATGTTGGCAACTTGATCTCTGGTGCCTCTGCCTTTTCTAAATCCAGTTTGAACATCTGAAAGTTCACGGCCTTGGAGAATTTTGAGCATTACTTTGCTAGCCTGTGAGATGAATGCAATTGTGTGTTGGTTTGAGCATTCTTTGGCATTGCCTTTCTTAGGGATTAGAATGAAAACTGACCTTTTCTAGTCCTGTGGCCACTGCCGAGTTTTCCAAATTTGCTGGCATATTGAGTGCAGCACTTTTAACATCATCACCTTTTAGGATTTGAAATAGCTCAACTGGAATTCCATCACATCCATTAGCTTTGTTCATAGTGATGCTTCCTAAGGCCCACTTGACTTCACATTCTAGGATGTCTGGCTCTAGGTGAGTGATCACACCATCCTGATTATCCAGGTCATGAAGATTTTTTTGTATAGTTCTTCCGTGTATTCTTGCCACCTCTTCTTAATGTCTCTGCTTCTATTAGGTCCATACCATTTCTGTCCTTTATTGTGCCCATCTTTTGCATGAAATGTTCCCTTGGTATCTCTAATTTTCTTGAAGAGATCTCTAGTCTTTCCCATTCTATTGTTTTCCTCTATTTCTTTGCATTGATCACTGAGGAAGGCTTTCTTATCTCTCCTTGCTGTTCCTTGGAACCCTGCATTTAAATGGGTATACCTTTCCTTTTCTCCTTTGCCTTTCTTTAGCTTTTGTTCTTTTCACAGCTATTTGTAAGGCCTCCTCAGACAACCACCTTGCCTTTTTGCATTTCTTTTTCTTGGGGATGATCTTGATCTGTGTCTCCTGTACAATGTCACAAACCTCCGTCCATAGTTTATCAGGCACTCTGTCTATCAGACCTAATCCCTTAAATCTATTTCTCACTTCCACCATATAATCATAGGGATTTGGTTTAGGTCATACCTGAATGGTCTAGTTGTTTTCCCTACTTTCTTCAATTTAAGTCTGAATTTTGCAATAAGGAGTTCATGATCTGAGCCACAGTCAGCTCCCAGTCTTGTTTTTGCTGACTGTATAGAACTTCTTCATCTTTGGCTGCAAAGAATACAATCAATCTGATTTCAGTATTGACCATCTAGTGATGTCCATGTGTAGCGTCTTCTCTTGTGTTGTTGGAAGAGGGTGTTTGCTATGGCCAGTGTGTTCTCTTGGCAAAACTCTATTAGCCTTTGACCTGCTTCATTCTGTACTCCAAGACCAAATTTGCCCATTACTCCAGGTATTTCTTGACTTCCTACCTTTGTATTCCAGTTCCCTATGATGAAAAGGACATCTTTTTGGGGTGTTAGTTCTAGAAGATCTTGTAGGTTTTCATTGAACCATTCAATTTCAGCCTCTTCAGCATTACTCGTTGGGTCATAGACTTGGATTACTGTGATAATGAATGGTTTGCTTTGTAAATGAACAGAGATCATATGTGTCTTTTTTGAGATTGCATCCAAGAACTGCATTTCAGACTCTTTTGTTGACTATGATGGCTACTCCATTTCTTCTAAGGGATTCTTGCCACAGTAGTAGTAGATATAATGGTCATTGAGTTCATTTATACAATGCTATATTTAAAGTGGATAACCTAGAAAAATCTATTGTATAGCACATGGAACCTTGCTCAATGTCATGCGGCAGCCCTGGATGGGAAGGAGTTTGTGGGAGAATGGATACATGTATATGTATGGCTGAATCCATTCACCATTCACCTGAAACTATCACAATGTTGTTAATTGGCTATACCCCAATACAAAATGCTTTTGGAGTTTTAAAAAAGATTAAAAAAAATAATAATAAAAAATACCTAAAAAAAAATACATGTGACATGCTTTAGAAAAGTGATAAGAAAAGGAGAAAGGGAGAAAGAAGAACTGGTGGGGGTGGAGAGGAACAAGGTATAATTTAAAATAGAGTTACTAGAGTAGCCCTCACTGAACAGTAAAATCCGAGCAAGGGTGTGAAGAAGGTGAGGGAGTTGGTTGCACAGATGTGTGAGGGAAAGGTGTTTGAAGCAGAGGGAACAACTTGTTCCAGGGTCCCAGGGTAGAGCATGCCTAGGGTGTTACAAGGTGGTCAGTGTGGCTGAGCTGAAGAAGCCAGGGGATGGAAGGCAATGAGGTCAGTCTGTCTGAGGAGAGCTATGCACCCTTTCTCTGGAGCTATGATCCCCACACTTCATCATATATTGGGGATGGTGGGAACTCAGATCTTGATGACCCCACCTCCAGAATTCCAACAGTTCTAACAAATTCCCACATGATGTTGATACTACTGGTCTGGGGACCTCATTTTGAGAACCTATCACCCAGAAGACAGTTACCCTCTTCACACATATTTTAATAAACGCTGTATATTGTCACCCTGCTTATTTAACTTCTATGCAGAGTACATCATGCGAAATGCCAGGCTGGATGAAGCAAAAGCTGGAATCAAGATTGCCGGGAGAAATATCAATAACCTCAGATAAGAAAATGACACCACGCTTATGGCAGAAAGCAAAGAGGAACTAAAGAGCCTCTTGATGAAAGTAAAAGGGGAGAGTGAAAAAGCCAGCTTAAAACTCAACATTCAGAAAACTAAAATCATGGCATCTGGTTCCACCACTTCATGGGAAATAGATGGGGAAACAATGGAAACAGTGAGAGACTTTATTTTTGGGGCTTCAAATTCACTGCAGATGGTGACTGCAGCCATGAAATTAAAAGATGCTTGCTCCTTGGAAGAAAAGCTCTGACCAACCTAGACAGCATATTAAAAAGCAGAGACATTACTTTGCCAACAAAGGTCCATCTAGTTAACATTATGGTTTTTTCAGTAGTCATGTATGGATATGAGAGTTGGACCATAAAGAAAGTTAGCACCAAAGAATTGATGCTTTTGAACTGTGGTGTTGGAGAAGACTCTTGAGGGTCCCATGGACTGCAAGGAGATCAAACCAGTCAATTCTCAAGGAAATCAGTCCTGAATATTCATTGGAAGGACTGATGCTGAAGCTGAAGCTCCAGTACTTTGGCCACCTGATGCAAAGAGTTGACTCATTGGAAAAGACCCTCATGCTGGGAAAGATTGAAGGTGGGAGGAGAAGGGGATGACAGAGGATGAGATGGCTGGATGGCATCACTGACTCAATGGACATAAGTTTGAGTAAGCTCCGGGAGTTGGTGATGGACAGGGAAGCCTGGTGTGCTGCAGTTCATGGGATCTCAAAGAGTTGGACATGACTGAGCGACTGAACTGAACTGTACTGAATAGTATTCCTGGACTTCTAAGGGGCTTCCCAGGTGGCACTAGTGGTAAAGAACCTGTCTGCCAATGCAGGAGACTCAAGAGATGTGGATTCGATTTCTGGGTTAGGAATATCCCCTGAAATAGGAAATGGCAATGCCTGAAAAATTCTCTGTCTTAGACCACAGTTTAGGAATCCTGGCCCTAGGGTACTCCAGACTGGATTACTCACCCAGAGACCACTCTGAAGGTCTAGCATCAACTTAATCTTCCCAATCAAGGGAAGAGCATGAGACTTGACTTCTAGCTCAGGTTAGGCCAGAAAAACTTCTGAGAATGTTTCTGATTAACTTCTCAGTCACAATGGTGGCTCCTTAGCTCTGCTATAATCGCATTTTATTCTCCTCACTGAATAAGAATTTGGGAACAACCTTGTTACAAACATAGATTTGGGCCTCTAAAAAGATAATGTTAAAGCCTTTCCATAGGGTACAAAATTGGCCCGACTTGTTACGGTCTAACATAGAACATGGCTCTCTACTCATTTCAAGAGGGGAAGATTAAAGATGTGGAGTGCCAGAGCGTCTTCTCATCAGGCTGACACTCAGTTTAGGAAAAAGAGGCAACTAATCCCCTAGACTTCTAAATAATAAAAGATTTTTGTGACTATTGTTAAAGAGAAGCTGAAGCAGTACTTGAAAAACCAAAATGACCCGGCAAGTATTTGTTGTGAAGAGATGGTGGTGAGAATATTAAGTGGAAAGCAGAAACTTGTGCAAACTGGAAACAGATAACTTAATCATTGGAAGATGAGGTCTGAATTATGTGCAACCTACTTTGTATTTACTTGGTTTTGCAAATTAGATTGGAGTTTGATCTATAGGCTGGACACGGGCAATTATGCATTACTGGGACCCCTCAGAGAAGAGGTACTCAGCAAAAGAATAAAGAGGTAATTGACATGTGAAAAATGCAAATAATGAGGACACAGACATGCTCCAATGGGCAAGAGAGGACAACTGGGGAATGATTAAAAACATGCATAAAACTAAGGTAATCATTTCATTTTGACAAACACTTGCCAAGGAGGATCGAGAGCAGCCCAAGGCATTCATTGACTCAGAGATGCTGATTTCTGAGTGTGCCTGATTAAGGAATATCAGGCCTTGGGGAGATATAAATTATAAAGCGGTGTCTCATATTTTGGAGCAATTACCAAGTCACTTTCAGGTACGCATTTCTCTTTCTTCTTCTCTGCTTTGTTATGTTTGGAGATAGTTCCCTTTTGCCAGCTGAAGTCAAAGCAACTATATATATTCATTTCAGCAAAGCTCATGTTTCAAATAAATATATATCCATAATGTTTAGCTGACATTATACTCATCAAAAGAAATAATGATCACTGCTTTTAAAATATAATTTTTTGCCTTTGGTGAAGGTATTGCCAGAGGAGTATCCATTGCTAATGAAAGCATTATTCAGTCAGCGGGACTGCTTTGTGAATTTGATAGTCACCTAACAAGAAGTCAGTTTGGTGATTGGGAAAAGTTGCTCAGCTTGGGGCCATGACACATATATTAAAAGTCTTTGCCGGGTCTCAGTGTTGTATAAACTTTGGAAAGTCACTCATACTCCTTGAAAAATCTGCACAGTGATTCCAGTTAAGGGGCTTGTTGGAGGGACACGTGATCGCTTATGTGACTGTGCTTTTAAGTCCTAAATTGCTGCACATATGTTTGATATTAGTATAATCTACATATGAGGGCTTTCCAGGTGGCACAGGTGGTAAAGAATCTAACTGCAATGCAGGAGACTTGGGTTCAATTCCTGGGTTGGGAAGATCCTTTGGAGAAGGGCATGGCAGCCTGCTCCAGTATTCTTGTCTGGAGAATTCCATGGACAGAGGAGCCTGGTAGGCTATAGTCCATGGGGCTGCAAAGAGTTAGACTTGACTGAACAACTAACACTTTCACTTTCACATATGAAGGTCAAAATTAACACAATTTTAACAGAAATGTGGCTGGAGGATGCACAACTTTTAAATAAATTGACTGTTTTCCATATCAAGGAAATAACACATTAAAAGTAAAAATTGAGGTAACCAATTGGATGGCGTGCTTACTGATTAATGCTGAATATAGGACCCTGATCAGAAAGGAACAATCACCAACTATATTAATGGATGCTAATTTGCATTTAATGAGCTGTCTTTAGTGAGCTGTCTTGAATTACAATTAGTTCCCATCAGTTAAGAATAATGGCCATGGGACTTCACTGGTGGCTCAGAAGTCAAGAATCCACCTGCCAATGCAAGGAACATGAGTTCGATCCCTGGCCCAGGAAGATTCCACTCACCACAGAACAACTAAGCCTGCACACTGCAACTCCTAAGCCCCCTGACTTAGAGGCTGTGCTCTGCAACAAGAGAAGTCACTGCAATGAGAAGCCCAGCTCGAGGACTGCAACGAGAGAGAAGCTCCCAATCGCCGCAACTAGGGGAAGCTCAAGAGCAGCAAAAAAGACCCAGCACAACCAAACATAAATAAATAAATAAATAAAAACTTAAAAAGAATAATGGCCATCAATTTTGAGAGTATGCTTTTTTCCTCTTAAAATAAAAGTGTGCCGTATGTATCAGATGTACATTTTACAATGTAGCCCTGACCAACTCAATCTCATTATTTGTTGACACAGGTAGTGCAGATTCTGGTTCTCACTTAATTTCTGATTAATTCTCAGAGTACAGCTATAAATAGAACACATTTCTGAATTTACAAATTGTTCTTATTTTGTCATATAGCAAAATCTAAATAACCGAGCCAAGTTAAAACCAGATAGTTGACAATTTTGGCTTTGCATCTGGACTTGGACCTCACCAATAACATTCAAAACATTTTAAAATATGAGGCTAGGTGTGACATAAGCATGATTCACAATCGATTTGTATATTTGAATAATGGTTTCTTCAACTGGTGAAGATTTTTTGTATAGGGAGAAAACCCAACTCCTCTGCAATATTCTCCATAGCATACAAGTTCATAAAAAGAAAAAAAAATAAATGAGCCTTATAAGAACAAGTTGACTGCAGCACAAATAACTTTTTAAAAGTTCGACCTTTCATTTTGAGATAACTGTAGAGTCATATTCACTCATGTATATGCTTCTCATTCTGCCAATACCACAAAGTCTTGATTACCATAGCTAGATAATACTGGGTAGACTGTTTCTTCCCAGTTTGCTTTTCTTTTTAAAAATTGCTTCAGATATTTGAATTCCTTTGCATATAAATTTTAGAATGATTCTTTAGGAGGTGGAGTGGAAGCCCCAGCTTCTCTATAATGTGATGTTCTTTGCTAATTCTGAGAGGAGGACAGGGAACTGGTTCCTGTCGATGGGGTGAAAGTCCAGAGCTTTACTTCACGTCCTCAACACACTGGGGCTAGAGTTAGGAGGTTAGAGTTAGAGTGAGGAGTTAGAGGCTCCTCATTGCAGCCTCCAGAGGGCAGAAATCAAGGCTCCCCACTGGGTCTTTACTGGCATGGGCAGGCATGGGGCTATGGTTTTCTCAGTAGCGTTAGGTGGGGGTGGATTGGTATTATATGAATGTTTCTGTCTGCAAGGTTCCTCCTCACTGTTCTTTTGGCCAGGCAGAGCAGGCTTTCGTTGAAGCTTTTTTCCCCTGCACCCTTTGGTGTTTCTGGCTGGCTGGTTTCTTCAGCTCTAAGTGTGGGATATATGAGACAGAAAATCCAGGAAACTCAGCACTCTGTTATTCTGTGATCCCTGGGTCCCTAGCCATTCTGCCTTCTTTTCTCCTCCTTTCAGTGTCTTCTTATGTGTATTTTATATATAAGGTCCAGGATTTGTAGTTGCACCTATGGGGAGGAATAGGGAAAAGAACATCTATCCCATATTCCCAGAAGCAAAAGCTCTCCTCAAATAGTTTTGAATCTTTATCTACAAGAAAATGCTATGAACATTGCTCAGCTGTTGATGTGAACTGTGGAATGAAGGCAATGGAGAGGCATGAGGCATACTCCAAGGCAAGTTTCTCAGAGCAGCAGGCTGAAGTTCTCAAAAGAAACAGGTTTTCAGAGAGGTGCGTTACCACCCCAGGCTTCCCAAGTGGCGCTAGTGGTAAAGAATCTGCCCCCAAATACAGGAGACATGAGAGACTTGGGTTCAGTTCCTGGGTTGGGAAGATCCCCTGGGGGAGGAAATGGCAACCCACCCCAGTATTCTTGCCTGAGAAATCCCATGGACAGAGGAGCCTGGTGAGCTAAAAGACACAACTGAGCAACTAACACTTTCACTTCACTGTAGCCTTATTTTATTTTTGTTGTTGTTGCTGAAAATATTTGATAACATTTGTGAGACATTCTATATTTCACCCAATAAATATTTTATGAGCCATCTCAATAGCCTTGCAGAGACAGTAGTTGTAATTCTATTCTGGAGTGCCTAAAACAGATCCGACTCTGTGGGTCAGCTCTCATTGCCACAGCTCAGCGCAGACGTTGTCCACATCTGCTCCTTCTTCTGGTGGGGACAAACTGCTGTCCGGGCACATGAGCTCCAATGCAAGCCAAAGCAACAGGCCTCATAATGTGCCTGGCATTTATGGATGCTTGCCTAATAATCACGACAAAACAGGGCTTTGGATTATCAGGTTGTCCCCCACCAGTTCCTCAAATTGGAATCCTGGTAGGGCCCTCAGGAGAAAGTTGCTATTTAATAGATGGATGGATGAATACATAGATAAGATGATAATGTGGATCTATGTATAATTCATGAATGTGGAAATTTGCTGCAAGAATGTACACTTAGAACACAGCAGAATCTTAAATGCTTTGAAATGTATAGTAAGTTAGACTATATGCCTTCACTATCCTGAAAATTGGCCATTTTATGTCATTCTGACAAGCTAGTTTGTGACTGTATTCCTCAAATCTAAGCACGGATTATTTTGTACTGTAGACAGGAAGTATTTGGGGAAAATACTGCAATGATTTCCAGTTTTTCTTTTTTTCTCTTGCCCTCACTTTATGTGTCCTTCATTTCCTCCATTGATTTAACCTTCAAGGTTAATGTTTAAGAAATGAAAAAAAAAAAAAGAAAAAAAGGGAAACTCAATGCTATCAACCCCAGTATTTAGAAATGTGCCTCTTAACAGAAGAGTCATAGGATTGTTTGGAATCAGTGCTTAAGGGATCCAGATTAATTTCCATTCAAAGACCCAAGCCACATTCTACTTGTTCCAATGAATTTTTCCTGATCCTTTTGAGCTAAGAGGACCTTGCCAGCAGGTCTTCCATTTTCTTGCAGCCTTATTATTACCACCATGCAAGTGATATTTATTTCCTATTTGGGATATTGACCATTAGTGATTCATGTCTTATTTCCTCACTAGCTTATGAGCTCATAGAGTCCAGATATATTCTAGTCTTCCATAATACCTCACATATAGCAAGTACTTGTAAAATATATTTATGAATAATTTACAAGGCAGATGAGCTCCCCCAAATATTCAAAATTTTTCATACATATTATGATATAACTGGATTTTAGCTCATCTCTCCAGAGTTTATCCTTTATATTCATCAATCTTCATCTGTCAGTTAATAGGTTGAATTAAGTAACAGCCACAGAAATCTCTTGAATTAGAAGGAAAATCCAGGAATCTGCATTTTTTGCCACAAAACCTTATTTGACTTTGAATCTGTGCAAAAATTGGAAGTACTTCACCCCAAAATAAATTTTAAGGTTTTTTTTACCTGATGTTTGGAATTGTGATACCAAAATAATTAAATTCCTTATCTCAGATTCCTGCTTCTGTTTGCATACTAACTAAGGCATACAACTGGCTGTTGTCTAATGCAAAACTAAATCTAGATTAGTGCTCTTCACCGGAAACTGTGGTAGACAAAATGACATTCCCCCATCAAGACAGTCACATCCTAATCTCTGGAGTCTGTGAATATTTTACTCAGCAAAAGCAGCCCCACTGTAAATGTGATGAAGCTAAGGAGCTTGAGAAGGGAGATTATCCTGGATCATCTAGGTGGGCCCACTGTCATCACAAGCATCCTTATAAGCTGGGAGGTTGGGATTGACATTTACACACTACTATATTTAAAATAGATAACCAATAAGGACCTATTGTATAGCACAGGGAACTCTGCTCAATAATATGTTCTATTAACCTAAATGGGAAAAATAATTTGAAAAAGAATACATATATGCATATGTATAAAATCACTTTGCTGTACACTTGAAACTAACATAACATCGTAAATCAACTATACTCAATATAAACGAAAAATTTTAAAAAAAAGGAGGTAGGAGAATCAGAATGCGAGAAGGAGATGTTACGACAGAAGCAGAAGCATATGTATGTGAGCGAGCACCGAAAGGCAAAAAGAGGAAGGTAGAGAAGGAGAGAGAGAGTAAGAGAGATTTAAAAGATACTGTGCCATCAATAAAGGCAGAGAATCTATATTGGAAGGAAACACCTTAAATGCACAAGCCTGGGAGTCTATGATGGAGCAAAGCACAAGGATCTGAAAGGAAGGGAACTAACCAAGAATCTAAACTTCATAAGGAGGGACCACGGATTAACTGATGAAGGTGATGTTCCCCAAGGCAGCCGTAGATGATTAATCATATCAGTCCAACTCTGTGCATCTGAAATGCAGCTGAAAACAAACAGATGGTAGATGAAAGACCATAATGTGTCTCTTCTATAGTTTCACTTACTTGTATAAACAAGAAATCAAGTAGCAGAAAAAATAGTTAAGTCATGGTGGTGAAGTTGAGGGTGCATTTTTGTTTTTTAAACTCTGGTCTTTATTTTTGTTTTGATGAGAATTTTTCATCTGGTATTCTGTCCTATAGGTCAGATTTCTGGGGGAGAATAAAAGGGTGAAAGAAAAAAAAAAAAGATACTGTACTGCTGACTTAGGAGATGGAGGCAGGGACCACAAGCCAAGGAATGTGAGAGACCTTCAAAAGCTGGAAATGGCAAGGAAACAAAGTATTTCTTAGATCCCTGCTTACCCCTTGATTTTAGGACTTCTGAGCTCAGAACTGAAAACTGGCAAATTTGTTTTGTTGTAAGCCACTACATTTGTGATAATTTGTTATAGCCGCAGTAGGAAATGAATATAGAAATAATGTGAGCCACAAATATGAGCCATATGTTGAATGTAAAATTTTCTAGTGATCACATCAAAGTAAACAAAATTAATTTTAGTAATGTATTTTAGTTAGCCCAATATGTTCAAAGTATTATTTCAACATGAAACCAAAATTTAAAAATTAATTCATATCTTTCTTTCTTATTGTCATCAAAACTCAGTATATATTTTATAGTTACAGTGCATCTCAACTTGGATTGGCCATTTTCAAGTGCTCAGGTGTCACTTGTGGCTGGTGGTTGCTATATTAAATATAAATAGCCCAGATCTAGATGATTCAAATATAACCCATATACTTCAGTCATTTAGGTCTGTGTCTCTTAAAGTGAGGTTCACTTACAGCATCTGTATCACTTGTGAATTTGTTGGGTGGGGTCTCAATTCTTTCCCTCCCCAACCCACCTCAGGAAGTAGCAGGTTCATTTTAACAAGAATCCTTTGTGATTCATAAGAACCCTTTGTGATTCATATGCTCATTAAATGCTGAGGAGCACCACTCTAGATATTGGGTAAAACTTTTTTTTTTGCTTGTTTCACTTTCTTATCCATATGAAAAGTTGCTTCGATATTTTGTCTTAAACACTTCTTTCTCAAATGATCAGTACGTACTGGTGACTTTTTACCAAAATTTTAACTGTTATTGGGACAATCCAGGATTTTCTGTGGAGAAACCTGCTGTTCATCTGGTCCTTCCCAGTGAAGAATAGCTAACACAATAATTACCTGCAAAGGGATGAGATCTTGTCTCCCTTCTAGCTGCCTTCAAGGTAGGACAGTGAATGAGTCTATTCAAAAAGTGGTACCTCCCACAGAACAGACCAGCAGTCCTGAGAGAGAATTCAAGGACAGATCACCTGATTCTTTTTCATAAAGATGTGGATAGGTAGTCCAAGAGAAATCTGTGGCACAGCTGCTTCATTCCAATTCTGCTGTTCATTTATATATAGTAAAGGAACTGTCAGTAATGTGAAGGCTTAGATAGCTATACTCTTTGTAAGTTCCTTAGAGTAAGAAACATCTTTTCTCTGGAATTTTATGATATTCACACTTTGAGATGGGTGACTGCTCAGCAAATTAAGCACAATAAATGTGGGTGCTCAGAAATGTTAATGGAATTATTTGACAAAATGAATGGCATTCAACACTTAAGGTGAACCCTAGCAACAGGCAAGAGAGAGAGCAGAGGGTAATCACACAGGCCTCATACTTCATCCTTCACCTGACAGTTTGTCTTTTATTTCCCCCACTCCTTCTGTTGAGGGGAGTTTGTGAATGAATCCTTAGCTGATGGTAGGGAAGAGCAATTTCTAATAACATTTTGTAGATCTGAAAGGTGCTTTAGAATCATGAAAATTTTGCTATTTTATCATGTGACCAGCAATGGAAAAGGCTGGGACCTTAAAAACTATAATTAAAAAGGCTAGAGCTTCCTTTTCAGTGATATCATAGTCTAGATTTTATAGGTGAAGCTTTCAGCTACAAAGCACATAGATGTGCTATATTAGATGCAAGAAACATCTTCTCAGGGGAAAATCTCAGGGGCAAAAATAAGCAAAATGGTAATGGTTAGATGAGGCTGTTCAGTTTTTTCTCCAATGTTTGTCAATGAGAGCATGTGATTCAACAAATGTACGCAGGAAGTGGGGCTCTCTGGGTGGTTCAGTGATAGAGAACCCACCTGCCAATGCAGGTGATGCAGCAGATGCAGGTTTGATCCTCAGGTTGGGAGAATCCCCTGGACGAGAAAATAACAACCTATTACAATATTCTTGCCAGGATAATCTCATAGTCAGAGAAGCCTGGGGGTCTACAGTCCATAGCGTCACAAAAAATCGGACGTGACTGAGCACACAGGCATACCACACCATGCAGAAGGTGGGGGTAGATAAGAAAAAGGAGGCAAAGCCTTGGGCCCACCCAAAATTAGGAGCTGAAATTGAGATCCTTCCAAAAAGCCAGGATCACGGAAGGCTCGCACTTCAGTGAAAGGCTAGACTAAAAAATTTTGCCTATAAGGAAAAGGAGGTAACAAAATCTCTACCTGGAGTGCCAGATGGAGAAGGTAGAAAAAATGGGGGGCAATTAACATTCAAAAAGATACTGACAGTTTTACATAACTGATAAACAAATTGGACACTCAAAGTTACGAAATGCAACAAATCCTAAGCAGATAAATAATGATGAATACACATGTAGACACATCAAAGTACAAAAGTGCAACTGCAGAAATAAAAAGACAAAAGAAAAGATAAAAGCAGCAGGGAGAAAAGATGAAGTATTTCAAAAGCATAGAATTAGAGTGATAGCAGAATTTTCTATAATAAACACAGGAGCCAAAGGACGGCTTGGACTGCTAAGAGAAAATATCTATCAACCTATCATTCAAGAAAAAGAAAACAAAAAATCTGAGAGGCAATCACTAAATGAACTTTTGAAGAATGAGCCCTCTGAAAAATGAAATTGAGCCCAGAAGCACAGAGGTATAGGAAGGACTAGTGAATATGGTAATTGGAAAACAAGAAGTTAAATATATGTAAATACTGACTGTATAAAACAATAACAAAATGATATTAATGATTAGCTTCTGGTGCAGAAAAATGGGGGCAAATATTAAAAATCAATAAAATGTTGAGGAAAGAAGATAATCAAAATTTATTATTGTTAGAATAAGTATAAAATTATTGAATAATTTGGACTTTTAAAGTGAACATTATGAGGAAAGAAGAAAAAATAGAATTAAGAAAATTCAATCTAAATAGTAAGGAGAGAAGGGAGCAAAAATACAGAGAATTTCAGGAAAACTAACACAAAATAATATGGTAGAACTCAAATTTAATGATAACTACAATGAATCTATGTAGTCTAAACTTGCTAGTGGAGAGTTAGATTAGTTTAAAAGAAATCCACCAAAGGTCTGAGGGAGGCATCTAAAACACTGGGACACTGGAATGTTGAATGAAAAAAGATATAAGAGAATACACAGTGTAAATTCCAACCCAAAAGGAACTTTTGCTGCTAAATTAATATTAGATAAAATATTTTTTAAGGCAAAAAATCTTATAACTAAAGAGAATCACACATAAAGGCTCATTCCACTAAAAAGACATAAAATTTCTAACTTGTATATGCCTAATAAAATATTCACAGATGAAATTTACATATTTACAAGAAAAAAATGACAAATCCATAATTGTTAAGGGATATCTGAACATACTGCTGCTGCTGCTAAGTCACGTCAGTCGTGTCCAACTCTGTGCGACCCAATAGATGGCAGCCCACCAGACTCCCCCGTCCCTGGGATTCTCCAGGTGAGAACACTGGAGTGGGTTGCCATTTCCTTCTCCAATGCATGAAAGTGGAAAGTGAAAGTGAAGTCGCTCAGTCGTGTCTGACTCTTAGTGACCCCATGGACTACAGCCTACCAGGCTCCTCCGTCCAGTAATTGATAGATGAAGCAGATAAAAATTTGGAAAGGATATAGAAAAACTTAACAATATGGTTAATAGCCTTGATCTTTCAGACACACACAAACATACACAGACTTGTCTCCACCAATTAAAAAATAAATTTTTTCCCCTCAAACAGCATGGAATATTAAAAAGAAAATTGACCTAAAATATTAACAAATCAATTCCATCAATCAATTAGAAAGAGCAGTATGACAATGAAAAAATTCACCAATAAAATTTACCTTATCAAATTTAGGAAGTAAAATCATGTGGACAGGGAGGGGGAGAGGGGGTAGGATAAACTGGGAGGCTGGGATTAGCACATGTACACTACCACGTATAAAACAGCTAGCTAGTGGGCAGCTGCCGTATGGCAGAGGAAGTTCAGGTCAGGGTTCTGTGATGACCTAGAGCCGTGGGATGGGGTGGGGTGGGAGGAGGTCCACAAGGGATACGGGCCATATGTATACATACAGTTGACTCATTTCATTGTGCAGCAGACACTAATACACATTGCAAAATAGCTATACCCCAATTTAAAACATTATGTGATCATCTCAATAAAAGCTGAGGAGGCATGTGATAAAATTCAGTGTCTATTCATAATAAAGATTCTTAGTGAACTAACAATAGAAAGGAGTTTCATTAAGCTATGAAAGGCATCAATAAAATGCCTCCATAGTAAGTACATAATAGTGAAATGTTAGACTCATTCTTTCAAAATTAGGAATGGAACAAAAATACCGTCACCTCTGCTTCAAAATCATACTGAGTCAAGGATTAGAATGAGGTAAAGAAATAAACTGTATAGGAGTTACAGAGGAAGGAATAAAATTGTTCTTATTCTCAGGAAATATGATTTTGTACATAGAAAACCCAAGAATACCTATAGTAAAATTACTAGGATTAATAAGGAATTTTAACAGGCTTACTGGATATCAGATCAATGTAACAAAATTGCACTCCTTATTCACCAGGAACCAACAGTGACAAAATACAAAAATATAAAAAGAAGTGCCATTTACAATCATCAGCAAAAATGGCTCCTAAGAATAAAACCAATAAAATATGTACATTAAGTATACCGTGAAAACTATGAAATTTTAATGAATAAAATAAAAAAATACCTAAGTAAATGAAAAGATATGTCACATTTATAATAGACTCTATCATAAAGATAAGCCGCATTTATAATAGACTCAATATCATAAAGATATCGATGCCCCTAAATTCAATGCAATTCTAATAAAAATCCCAAGAGATTTTCCTGTAGAACATGACAAAATAATTTTAAAATTTTCTTGAGAGAGCAAAGTGTCAATGATATCCAAGACAATTTTGACAAAGGTGGGGAAAACTGTTCACTTGCCCAAGATTTATTAAAAAGTTGTAGCAACTAAGAGAATATGGTACTGTTGTAGAGAAAGAAAATTTTGACCAAAGGAAAGGTTGAAAAATCCAGGAAGGTACTCACAAATATATGGAAACTTAATAAGTTATAAAGCTGCCACTTCATCTAAAGAGGAAAGTGGGACTGAGACTTGGTGAGCCACATGGCAAAAGAAAAATAAATCTTTACCTCAAACCATTCCAGGGAGACATAATTCTCTTATGTAAAAACTAAAATCTTAGATCATTAGGAGAAACTATAGAGGTAACACATATCTTGTGTGTAGGAAAGAAATCCTCAAAGAAGACAAAAATATAAACCATAAAGGAAAAGACTGGCAAATTTGAATACATTAAAATTTAACACTTCTCTGCACCAACACACACCGTAAGAACAAACGCAGAGAAGTCACAGGCATGGAGAATAGAGAAGCAGTATATTTACTTGACAAGAATGACTACTCAGAACATATAAAAAAGTTTCCTGTGGATAGGAAAAAGCAAACAGCATAATAGAAAATTAAAATGTGAACAGACTTCATGAAAGGAGAAACCTGTGGCTTCCCTGGAGGCTCAGTGGTAAAGAATCCATCTGCCAATGTAGGAGACACGGGTCTGATCCCTGGTCCAGGAAGACCCCACATGCTGTGGAGTGACCAAGCCTGTTCACCGCAGTCCTTGAGCCGGCGGTCTAGAGGCGGGGAGCCGCAACAGCAAGGCCATGTGCCGCAGCCACTGAAGGCCACACACTCTGGAGCCTGTGCTCCACAAGAGAGGCCACCACCACGAGAAGCCTGCTGACTGCAGCTGGAGAGTGGCCTCCGCTCTCTATTCACAGAGAAAAGCCTGGGCAGCAACCAAGACCCAGCATAGCCAATAAATACATAAAAGTATAAAAAAGGAGCAATCTGGAACAGGTGGAAAGATCCTCATACTCATTAGCAGTTAAGGAAATGCCTACTGAAATGACAATAGGTAGCATTTCATATCCATCAAATGACCAAAGATTTAAAAGGCTAAAAATAAGAATTGGAAAGATACAGAACAGGAAGTCAAATAAAAGCTTATGGAAGTGTAAAACTGTGTGCTTAGGAACAATTTGACAATATCTAGGAAAACTGCAGATGCTGTGGATACTGGTCATATCTACATCCCAGTAATTCCACTCCAGGGTTATAGACCCTGGAGAAACCCTCACACCCGTGCTCATGGTGACGTGGCCTGTGTGGTCTGCTCCTGCTTACCTCTCTGATTCCATTTTCTCCATTTTCCCTCTGCCCACTTCCACCGTGCTGGCCTCCTTGTTCCTAGAACACATTGGGCACCATCCCAGCTCAGGGCCCTGGCACCTGCTGCTTCGTCTGCCTGAACTGTTCTTCCTCAAGGTATCGCCATGGCTCCTTCTTCATTTCCTTCCAGTACTTCCTTGAATGTCAACATCTCATGGAGGTCTTTCTGGCTCCTCTATTCTCTACCCCCTTTTCCATCTTAGTTTTTTTTTTACCTTAGCACTTATCATTAACATAATGTACATTTAATTTATTTGGGGGCTTCTCAGGTGGCTCAAGTGATAAAGAATCCGCCTGCCAATGCAGGAGACACGGGTTTGATCCCTGGTGAGGAAGATTCCCCTGGGGTTGGAAATGACAACCCACTCCAGTATTCTTGCCTAGAGAATCCCATGGACAGAGGAGCCTGGCAGGCTACAGTCCTTGGGATCGCAAAGAGTCAGACATGGCCGAGTGACTGAGCACATAACACACATTTAATTTATTTACTTACTTATGGAGTGTAAGTTCACAAAGGCAGGCTTCTTGGTTGTTTTTCTTCTCTACAGTTTCCTTAGGACCTAGTACATACATGGTCCATGGTTAAGTTCTCAATAAATACTTATTATATGAATAAATGTGTCTAAAAATGTTCCTTACAGCACTGTTTGTAATTCATCCAACACTTTGTGAGAAAGAGTAGGGTGAATAACACCCCCATCTGTGCCCTGGGCGGAAAGTGAGATGCAGACAGGTTAAGGAGCTTGCCCAGAGTCAAGCACAAACGTCCAGCACAGTCCCAAGTATGTAAGGCTGCCCTTTCTCTGCCTTGAATAAATTCCACATTCCAATATGTTCTTCTGGGAAGCAAAATATTAGAATGGCAAATTAGTTTATTCCCTTAAATATTATGTAGTCTCTAGAATATCTATTACTTTGAGGAGAATCTTTCTATTTATTTGGTAAATAAGAATTACTTCAAGCGAAATAGAATGCAAAAGCCTCTCAATCATGCTTGCCCTGATATATGGATATAAGGGAAGTGGTTACCCTACTGTGAATTTTACCAGTGAGAATTTTAATAGTGAGATGCTCATTATATGAGGCATGTGAAGAATGTCAGGAATATAAATGTTGTACATTACATGCACTTACTGTAACCACATAATATGGTATCATTTCATCAAACAGGACTTTCCATTCCACTTTGTTTAAAGCCTAACGTGAAGAAAAGAAAAAAAAATGCATTTTTAAGGAGGATGCAGGCCTTCCATTGTGTCTCAGCAGATAAAGAATCTGCCTGCAATCTGGGAGACCTGGGTCCTACCCCAGGGTGGGGAAGATCTCCTGGAGAAGGGAAAGGCCACCCACTCTAGTATTCTGGCCTGGAGAATTCCATGGACTGTATAGCAACTTTCACTTTCTGTAGAATATAGAGGCTTGTATTCTTCATAAAAACCCCAAACAACTATTGGTGTCAATAGAACTTATGAGCCCAGGTAAGGATGAAGAGGTCCCCTAGTGTAAGACATTTAACCAATACAGCCTATCTGTATCCATAATTGTTGTCTCTTCTTAAAGTTCAAGTCCACAGTCAGGTGTAAATATGACATTATTAACATCTAAACTGTGTTCTTCAAGGGAGGTGGAAAGTGGGGTAGATGAGTTGAGGAGAAATTCTAAAAACTTCAATAGTATGAGATTCTTTCTCTCAAGAAGTATATGGCAGGTTAGCCTTTCCTGGTGGCTCAGTTGGTAAAGAATCTGCCTGCTGTGCAGGAGACCCAGGTTCAGTCCCTGGGTCGGGAAGATCCCCTGGAGAAGGAAATGGCAAATCACTCCAGTATCCTTCCTGGAAAATCCCATAGACAGAGGAGCCTGGCGGGCTGCAGTCCATGGGATCGCAGAGTCAGACATGGCTGAGAAATGTGGAGAGGTAATTTGAGGATTAATATCACTCATATAGAAGTTTAATACTAAAGGAATTTAAGCAATAAACTGAAGACCTTTAAGCTTTGCACAATCCCTGGTTCTAACTTGCTGCCGGAGAGCTGACATTATCTTAAGAATTGTATCTGCGTGATGCTGTACCTTTTCCTTCCAAAGTAACTGAGTTATAATCTTTTTATTAAAACAAATATATCTGAAGATTTCTCACTGGTTTCTAACCAGTTACAAACCACACCCCTCTCAAATAAAGGTATCCACGGTAAAGGTGAACAATGTCTTTTCCTATACATTTCATCAAATCTAGAATTTCAAACTTTAGAGGTGTGGCATGGGGAGAAAAAGATTTTGGCCATGGTCTAGCTAAAATAGCAAAGGATAGGATGAGGTCACAGAACAAGACAGGGTGAGAGACCTGGTAAGAAAAAAGGTAAAACAGACAACATTTGTTGACTAAGTTCATTAGTTTTGTCTCTCTTTTGTACTATTTCCACATCTCTGCCCGTGTAATTGTGTTTGGAAGGGGAGGAATTGGGAGCAAACTTATGAAATTACTGAAAGTTGGGAATTTATAAAATCTTCCTGGAAGTCATTTCTGGCCATGGACTAAGGTAGTATTTAACTCTCATGGTTTGGGAAACAATTCAATGGAGCCAGCAATATCTCCTAATAGATGGACATTTAAGGTCTCTGTTTTGATCGATTTTCCCATAGGAGTCAGCATAGTCCAAAGGATCTGGGGAGCTGAGACACATTTACTCCTTCCTCAGTTGTTTCCATACATAATTGTAGATAATCAGGGAGTTCCTCCCTTCGCTAAGAACAGTGGCGTTAAAGTTCTTGAGGTTGACTCCTTGGGAAGGACACTCACCTACACTGGAGATGAGATAACCCCATCACAAAATGTTGCCTTACCCTACACTTTCCTCAGCAGTGAGCGTTTTATAAATACCTTTCTCAGCAAGAATGGTGAATGTCTATTAGTATTTAGATGGAAAATTCTTCAATGAAAGTGGGATGTAGTATAAATTGATGAAAACAGAAAGGGAATAAATAATCCAACGGCATGGTGGTTGTCCACAAACTGAAAATGGGAGCAAAGGATTGAGGGAATTTAGAGTTGATTCCAAGGTCATAAGTTAGAAAAGGCACAGCCTGCTGAAGGAGCATTCAGAGACTAGAGGTAACATTTTGAAGCTCGTTTCAGGAAATGCAGGGAAAGCACTTGTGTACCCTTGCATGCTTAGTTCAAGGATATCTGATGCTCGTGTGGTTTGTTAGAAAAGAATTCCTTGTGCTTTTCACAAATATAAAACTCAAGTTTACTCCGAGGAAACAATTACTGGGAAAGGTAAAACCACCATGGGAGAGGGGAAAGGACCTCCTGTTCTCATATCAACTCATATTAAGAATAATGGTGGAGTTCTATTGTTCCAGAGGGACTAATTTGTCCCTCTGTTTCACTGAACATTTGCTGGGGTCCCCTGGGTGGTAGAGAAAAGTGTGTCTCAGATCACCATCTACTTAAGTCCATTAAAATTGATATGTCCTTCACTTTATGCAAACTCACACCTAAAGTTCTCAATTTACAAATAAAATATGGATTATTTGCATCATGGAAGAATTCTTTACACAAAAGTAAACTACAGGGTTTCTTTAAAGAGCAAATTACGCTGGTGTGTTTTACAATATGATTTCAAGTGCAATAATTCGATCTACATACAATTTTTCTAGGAGCACACATTCAGGGTGGAGAGTGGAATGCCTGTATATTCATGATGGCTGCTGATGTGGCTAAAAGTCTCAGCATATGACATATTGGTATCTGATGCATTATCGTAGTAGCAACTTCCTGACCACTGCAGGGTATTTAAAAAAGATCCCAGCCTCACAGAAAGCTTTATATTCTTTTTTTTTTTCCATTTATTTTTATTAGTTGGAGGCTAATTACTTTACAACATTGCAGTGGTTTTTGTCATACATTGAAATGAATTAGCCATGGATTTACATGTATTCCCCATCCCGGTCCCCCCTCCCACCTCCCTCTCCACCCGATCCCTCTGGGTCTTCCCAGTACACCAGGCCCGAGCACTTGTCTCATGCATCCAACCTGGGCTGGTGATCTGTTTCACCCTAGATATACATGTTTTGATGCTGTTCTCTTGAAACATCCCACCCTCGCCTTCTCCCACAGAGTCCACAAGTCTCTTCTATACATCTGAGTCTCTTTTTCTGTTTTGCATATAGGGTTATCGTTACCATCTTTCTAAATTCCATATATATGTGTTAGTATACTGTAATGGTCTTTATCTTTCTGGCTTACTTCGCTCTGTATAATGGGCTCCAGTTTCATCCATCTCATTAGAACTGATTCAAATGAATTCTTTTTAATGGCTGAGTAATATTCCATGGTGTATATGTACCACAGCTTCCTCATCCATTCGTCTGCTGATGGGCATCTAGGTTGCTTCCATGTCCTGGCTATTATAAACAGTGCTGCGATGAACATTGGGGTGCATGTGTCTCTTTCAGATCTGGTTTCCTCGGTGTGTATGCCCAGAAGTGGGATTGCTGGGTCATATGGCAGTTCTATTTCCAGCTTTTTAAGAAATCTCCACACTGGTTTCCATATTCTTATTACTGATCCCAGGGAGAAAATTCAGTGGAAGAGCTTAGCAAATTTTGCATTAGCCGAAAAAAAAAAAAAAAAAAAAGGTATTCTGCTGAGCTTCTCTTTCAACTATGGGTAGTTGTCTTGAGGCACTCCCTCACTAACACCTACAGATATTTTTGACTTAAAGTGAGAATCATAAAAATTATGGCTAGGGAAGCTATGAGACTCAAATGGGCCAATGCACAAGATGGCATTTATTGATACAAAGAAGCGTGCTTAACAAATGTCAGTAATCATTATTATTCCACTCCCCCAGCATTAGTCACAATAAAAAAATTTGATTTTGCTGTGTAAAGTGAATAAACACTGGATTTACTTCTGCTTTTTCTGTTGCTTTCTGTTCCCAACAGAAAAATATTTTCTAAAATATCAAATTCTGACTTTACAAAAGGGAAATAAAAATAGGAAACATATAGGTTCATTAACCAAAGAGCTGAGGGTATGTGATACGAATTGCACATCACGGTGGAGCTGCCCTGGGTTAAGCATGACTGAAGTCCTAGTTCCATCTGCTCTGGAACATGAACGATGAGCAATGAGCCCAGTGAGCAGTCCTGTGAATGCTTCAGGCCTCTCAGTCTTTTGAGCACAGCTTATCAGCAGGAAAAAAAATCATTGAACAGCAGGAAAGAGAAACAAAAAGCATAGAAAGTGAAGGGGGTAACTGGAGAGATAGGGAGATTGGGAGGGGTGGGGATTTACATGAACAAGCAGCAAGTTCAATGTTGGGTGTAAATCTTGCAATGATGTGAAGGAAAGATGACATGGGGGTGGGGGTGTGTGTGGAAGGACTTGGTAAAGAGAAACTAGAAAGTGATTCAGTAGGATAAAGAGGAAGAAAGATAATCGCTAACAGAAACAAAACCGATAAACATCAGAGAAAACACCAGAGAAAAGAATGGGTGTAAAGATGCGACAGAGGTCAGAAATTTTCCATTTAATTTTCAAAACAATGGGCCAGAAAGCTACTTCCTATAGGCAGTTGCCATTTTAGGAGTACAATTCAGTCTCTTAAGCTCTTAGGGAACCATGACTGAGAACAGGGTAAAGCAACTTCCTGCCCAGCCTGGAAGAAGAAAATGCTCCTTTCTTGGTTCTTAACTTCTATCCAGGAAGGGTGAACCCTTGGCAAGGTGTTGTTCTTGTAGTTATATTTTTTCTACATAATATTTTGTAGGGCACCAAATTACTAAGAAGTGAGTATGAGGGACTAAGCCGAAAAGAGCTCATGGGTAATATCAAAACCTGGTCTCTTTGTCCTGTGTTCTGAGACCTGTAATCACATGGCGACCATATTCAAAAACTGAAGACCTGCTTCCTTGACCCTTTGTTATGAGACAAATGAGATCACTGATTTATCAAGCAGAGACAGGGAGTACTATATTTTTTATCCAGGTTATTAGATATGAATGGGCAGGAGGTGAACATGACTTAAGCAGTAGGATGATTTTCTGTCATTGTTTTACTCATTTATCTACAATAATCAGTCATTTAGAAATGTTAAGTTTCTCTTGTGTCAAAGCCAAATGTCCCTAAAGTTTAGCCACAAAGGTTCATCACTAAAACCAGATTTTGCATGATTCTTCGGCAAGCATGACAAATACACTTATCTAAGAAAGATCCAAAATCACTGCAGATGGTGACCGCAGCCATGAAATTAAAAGACGCTCCTTGGAAGAAAAGCTATGACCAATCTAGACAGCATATTAAAAAGCAGAAACATTACTTTGCCAACAAAGGTCCATCTAGTCAAAGCTATGGTTTTCCGAGTAGTCATGTATGGATGTGAGAGTTGGACTATAAAGAAAGCTGAACACTGAAGAAGTGATGCTTTTGAACTGTGGTATTGGAGAAGACTCTTGAGAGTCCCTTGGACTGCAAGGAGATCCAACCAGTCCATCCTCAAGGAAATCAGTCCTGAATATTCATTGGAAGGACTGATACTGAAGCTGAAACTCTAATACTTTGGTCACCTGATGTGAAGAACAGACTCATTGGAAAAGACTTTGATGCTGGGAAAGATTGAAGGCAGGAGGTGAAGGGGATGACAGAGGATGAGATCGCTGGATGGCATCACTGACTCCGATAGACATGAGCTTGAGCAAGCTCTGGGAGTTGGTGGACAGGGAAGCCTGGTGTGATGCAGTCCATGGGGTCACAAAGAGTCGGACACGACTGAGCAACTGAACTGAACTAGGAAAAAAAAACAATCAAAAGAGTTGATGACTCTGGGGGAGACTGGTGGGTAGGGTTTGATTGGCAAAGGCATGAGGGAACTCTCTGGGATGATGGTAATGCTGGACAGAATTTAATACAATATGGAATACTATATCTTAATAGGAATTAGGGTCACATACATATATACATCTGTTAAAACTTAGCAGATTGAAAAGTCAGATTTTTCTAAAATTTATACATCTTATTGTATGCAAATTTTACATTAAAATCTGTAAATAAATATATTTTAGTTAATAATATACAGGCTGAAATATTGGGGGGGATGTTTTGATGTCTGCATCTTGAAATGCATAAAGTAGTGGTTGTATTGATGGCTGTAAGGATACATAGATGGACACGTATGTGACAGAAAGCACAGTAAAATAACAATGGATAATCCAGATGATGTGTAACTGAGTATTCACTTTACAATGTTTCTGTTTGAAAAATTTCATAATATTAATTCTGGGATAAGAAAAGAAAAAAGTCATCTCTTCGAAAATGACTCTGTACTGAAGACTCTAATATGAAAAAATTTAAGCAGAGACTAGGGCCTTCAATGCAAATTAGAGATACAAGCAGGAATTCCCCATCTGAGCAAAAAGAAAAGTGAAAATGTAGTTGCTCAGTCGCGTCGAACTCTTTGTGACCCCATGGACTGCAGCCTGCCAGGCTCCTCTGTCCATGGAAATCTTCAGGCAAGAGTATTGGAGTGGGTAGCCTTTCCCTTCTCCAGGGGATCTTCCCAACCTAGGGATCGAACCCCAGTCTCCTGCATTGCAGGTGGATTCTTTACCAACTCAGCCATCAGGGAAGCCCAACTGCCAAGGATTTACCATATTGCTTTCCTCTTTTATCCTTAGAATTCTTTTACCCCCAAACGAGGATACCAAGTTAGATGCAGTCTCCCCAAATTCTCTTTCCTATTGTCCTAGAAAAAAAGAAGCAGGATTTCCTTTCAAAGATTTATTATCAGAAGAACAGATTAATAGGGCACAGACCTGGAAAAATGACAGAGTTTTAAAAAGTCACACCACTTATCAGGGTCGAAGTTCCTGATGTATAGTTTCTATTTTTCTTTCTAGCTAGGATTGAGGAACCATAGAGAACCATCTTCAAGTTTTACTCCTGAGAGAGAGTTCTTCACACCTCCCTATGGCTTTTGACGCTTGCCTTCTTCTGAACCCTGGGTTCTGGCTCTTTCTTACACAAATATCCCAGATGAAGCTACACAGGGCGCTTACAAGGCACATTCCATTTAGATTCACACTGTTCCTAAATGGGTTATTACATCTTGGGGCTCCCCCTGGCCACTGACTCTTTTCTCAACAGCCTTCATGTCCTACCCAGGAATTGCCTCCTTCAATTTTTACTCAGCTGAAGAGCTTATTTGCACAAAAGATGTAGATTGCATTTGCCTTATTTTTGCTAGATTGGTTTTAATCTGATTTGAAGAAATGCTGGTTTATATCTCGTAGGGGGAAAGACTATGTACTGTGATTTCTTCTTTTTAACTCTTGGGAGCATACTAGTGCAGTTCAGAACAAGGAGGATATTTTATGGAATCCAACTCCAGCTTCCTGTTTCATTGCATTTGAATTTAGATTCTTAAATGCCTACTAACCTAGTGTTGTGAGCAAAGAGTTTTATTGTTTTCTGAATGAACCAGTGACCATTCTATTCTTGCCTAATTCATCTACAGATTAAACAGGGCCAAGAAATAGAATCATTCCTTGGAGGAACGAGGAGAAGACACAGTGTAAGTCAATGTCGTGGACTTTCTAGACTTTTTTTTTAATTTATGAAAGTGTTATTCTTTTTAAAAATTATAAAATGTGCATAAAACATGATTGAATATTTATACTCATATAAATGATTATATAGGTAAGAGTTAACAACATTTTTAAAGGCAGTTCTTTACCATAACACAGATCTTGGTTTGGGAAATACAGTCACCATAGAGATAGAAACATGGGGTGCAGATTACAACATGTTCTTGGTTTTCTAATTTGAATCAAAATGCAAAATCAAAATAATGCTTATTTTGCATCAGAAGGATGGTTATGAATTTCAGGTCAACGTGTGTCCTTTAATAGAGAATGAAAGTCTAATTTAAAACACCAGACTTGACTCTCATTCTCGGGATGTACATACATGTACACACACACACAGAAAGAACAGCAAGATTGGTTATAAATTACCGAGTGTAATTTGTGCCAAATGACATTAAGCTTTGCAGAGTGCCCAGTTCCCACATACTGTGACCATTAGAAAATCACTCAGTAGCTTTAAGAAGTAGATGCTTTTAGCTATAAACCCTGTATAACAAAAGCCAAAAGTAAAAAGAAAATGCATCAAGTGCCAAACAGCAGTAAGCCTAATGACCACAAAGACCATTAGGAAATGGGCAAACAAAATTAACTCTCAGTGGGAATTTCAGGCTCTCCAAGCACATGTCCCTGAGCTTCATTAACCTCCTACTACAACCAGGGCCAGAGTCACTATCGACATTGGATCTTCCTTCTATCTTGTGGTAGCCAGAGGGAGGAATTCACTTATGCATGGACTGAGGGACCTAGATGGATAAATGGCAATACTAGAACTATTCAGAATCCATCTATCTAAGCTTCTGAATTAAAAGAAAGCAGAGGTCAGGAAGGACCAGTTATGCAGAGAAGATTAAGTGGCTATTTTTTCCCATTAATGTGCTGTGTGCACGCGTGTGTGTGCATGTGTGTGTGTGTGTTTGTGGTGCTGGTTAAGTGTTAGTATTACTTTTATTCTCTTTTTCCTTAAAACTGGTATGTATCCACATCAAATTTGGGTCTCTTCCTTTTCCTCTCTCTACTAGGATTGCAAAGTCCTTTTGATTCAATAAAGATAGTAAAGGTGGGAGCACATAGAGGAAGGAGACTTAATATTTGTAACAGCAGCCTGGGAAATAAAAGACGCCCTAGTATCAAAGGTGTTAGAGGAACTGAAAGAGCAAGCCGAAAAAGGCGAGGTGACCCAGAGGTGAGCAGCTTCAGGGTGTGGCCACCTCTCCTAGTGCTGGAGAGACACAGCAAAGAGATGGGGCATCAAAGCCCAGAGCAAGGGCCACCCAGGAAGCTGGAATCACAGTGGATCTGCCCAGAGGAAGCAGGAACCATGCCACAGAAGCAGCTGCTGCCCCAGGAGCCGCCAAGGCATGGGAGAGGAGACAGCATGCTCTGGCTACTCACTTTGTTTTGCATCCTGTCTCCTTCAGGTATCTCCCACTGCCTAAACCTAGCTGGAAGCGGTTTGCAAAGGAGCCTCCTTAACATGATTTCCCAGGTCAGTGCCCCTGCAATACAGGGCAAAGTCAGGGAAGGTGGGAAACAAATTCAAAGATAAAATACAAAGGGCGTGAAAACTCACCCCAAGTCCCCCTTCTCTTTCCATTGCCCTCCCTCCAAGTCCTCAGTTATGTAAAACACTTCCATGCAGTCATATCTTAGGGGAAACGGGCACATATGAAAAGCCATGGCTCACTCTCTTCTGTGGTTTTATGACAACCAGTTTTCACTCTGAATGGCAAATTAGGATATAGCAGGTACTATGAATTCTAAGGCAGTAAGGTAGGAGATCAGTCCTGGGTGTTCATTGGAAGGACTGATGCTGAAGCTGAAACTCCAATACTTTGGCCACCTCATGAGATGAGTTGACTCATTGGAAAAGACCTTGATGCTGGGATGGATTGGGGGCAGGAGAAGAAGGGGACGACAGAGGATGAGATGGTTGGATAGCATCACCGACCCAATGAACATGGGTTTGAGTAAACTCTGGGAGTTGGTGATGGACAGGGAGGCCCGGCATGCTGCAATTCATGGGGTCGCAAAGAGTCATACACAACTGAGCGACTGAACTGAACTGAACTGAACTGGAGGTACTTTAAAAGTATAACTACTATCATATAGGGTTGAGTGCAGAGGAGAGTTTATATAAAGCAACCAAAAAGTTAAACATTTTATTAATCAAAATAAAACATTTATCCAAATTTTATCCAAATGTATTCTAATTATCCAAATTTCTATTTTCTTTTCCAAGGAAGAGAAAATATTGACCATACATTCAAAATATACACAAAGGTCATACATCGGACATCCTAGACAATCATTGGTTCTTGCCAAGAAGAAACAAGAGTTATCTTGTTGCTGAATCTGTGCTCCAAAGTTAGTGTGGAAGGCTGAATTTAGAAATGCAGTCCTTTCCTCTCATCCCTTATAAAATAAAAGGGTGAATTCCCATCTTTTCCACATTTTTTTTAACCTTCTCCATTTGAGAACTCTTTCATAAATATCAGTCTTCCTTGCATTTACCTGGTTGTGCCTTCCTTCCAAGTTTGGCTAAAGCACATATCCAGGTTCTGTGTGTCTAAAAAGTATTTGTAATTAGAAATGTTGGTTATGAGCAAGGAAAATTATTTTCCTTGTCTATACATAATAGGTATTGTCAGCCACGCACTGTCTTTCAGTTTTCTAATTTGTAATGTGATATGATGGCACTTTTTGACAGTAACTAAAATGATCTATGGCCATAAAGATATAGTCTCATGGTTATAAGAAAGATTTATGATTCTGGTTATGAAAGATATTTTACTCCTCAGCAACATTACAGGCATGGCTGAAAGCCCAACAAAATCGAAATAAATGTACAGAATGAACAAGCTTGTCAGGTAATAAGGAAGTTCTTCAAATCAATGGTAAGGTTACATAAGGGACTGAGACTTGATTATACGTATAATTTTAATGCTATTTTATAATTTTATCTTAAATATTTCCAGAGTGCATCTGCTTATATTTATGAAAGTAATTTTCCTTTAAAAAATAACTGGAAGGCAAGATGGATGGATGAAGTGGTTTTAAAAATACCAATCACATAATCCTATGCCTTGCCATTCATTTTAAGGGACATGTTGACTGTATGTAAAGAATGTTTTCAGAAATTGCCTCTATTAAGCCCGAGCTAGCCTGCAGAATGGTCTTTTAAAACTGAATGGACTGCAATTAAACATGGAAGTAATGTCACATTTAGATTCAGGCTTGGAAACTAAAACTACTCCCTTTTGTTGATTTGCTCATTATCAGGAAGTGATGATTAAGAAACTCAAGGTCGGCCGAGTTATTCTATGGCCATTGTCCAAAAATGAAGGATTCTAATTAAAATGCAGTGCAGCAGCCTAAAGGAATATCTGTTCAAGTGAAATCACTACACCAGAAGCAAGTGCAATTAGGTAATTTCACATTTCTCCTTTCATAAGTATCACAAAATGTCTAGCCAACAGCTAATTTTGTAAATAATTTAATGCCATATTATAGTAATATCAACTGGGGACAACTGTCCTCTAATCTGAAGTTTGGCATCCATAATGTGATTTCATGTACCAACATAATGCAAATTAATTTGACCCCATAATTACTTTTCCACCAACTTTACTCATATTTGTTAATTTTTTCTGATGGGAGAGAATTGGAAAATGACAAACAACATTTTAATAGCAGTGAGTGTAATGATAAAATCTCAATGGTGGTAAAATCTAACAGATGCCATATTTGAAAAAACATGAGCTTTAAACACTTCTATTGAGTAGACTATAGGCTTTAAAATAAAGCTATTCTAGATGGCCAAAAAACACATGAAAAAATATTCAACATCACTAATTATTAGAGAAATGCAAATCAAAACTACAGTGAGGTATCACCTCACACCAGTCAGAATGGCTATCAACACAACGTCTACAAATAATAAATACTGCAGACGGTGTACCTTGTACATTCCCACTGTTGGTGGGAATGTAAATTGGTACAGTCACTACAGAGAATAGTATGGAGATTCCTTAAAAAGCTAAAAACAGAACTACTGCGTGACCCAGAATCCCACTGCTGGGCATATGCCCAGGGAAAATCATAATTCAAAAAGACACATGCACCCCAATGTTCCCCGCAGTACTATTTACAATGGCCAGAATGTGGAAATAACCTAAATGTCCATCAACAGAGGAATGGATAAAGAAGATGTGGGACACATATACAACAGAATATTACTCAGCCATAAAAGGGAGCAAAATTGGGTCATTTGCAGAGACATGAATGGATCTAGAGACTGTCATATAGGGTGAAGTAAGTCAGAAAGAGAAAAACAAATATCATATATTAGCACATATCTATGGAATATCAAAATATTGGTATAGATGATCTTATTTACAAAGGAGAAACAAACACAGATATAGAGAATGTATGGATACTAAAGGGTAAAGGGGGGGATGGGATGAATTGGGAGACTGATATATATATACTACTGATACTGTGTATAAAATAGGTAACTAATGAGAACCTACTGTATAGCTCAGGGAATTCTATTCAGTGTTCTGTGATGACCTAAATAGGGAGGAAGTCCAAAAAAGAGGGAGTATATGTCCATGTATAGCTGATTTACTTTGCTGTACAATAGAAACTAATGTGACATTGTAAAGCAACTATATTCCAATAAAAATTAAAAATAAAGCTATAGTTCATTATTATTTTAAAAATTAATAGTGGAGAACAATTTTTTAAAGTTGTGTATTAAATTTTTTTTTAATTTATGTATAGTTGATTTACAATGTTGTGTTAGTTTCTGGTATATAGTACAGTGATTTAGTTACACATATATGTACACATTCCTTTCCATATTTTTTTCCATTTATGGTTATTATAGGATACTGAATATACTTTGTGCTACACGAAAGAGCATTATTATTTATTTTATATACAGTAGTTTGTATCTGCTAATCCTGTAATTTATCTCTTCTCCATTCCCTTTCCCTTTTGGTAACAGTAAACTTGTTTTCTATGTCTGTGTGGGCCTGATTCTGTTTCATAAAATAAGTTAATTTGTGTCACAGTTTAGATTTCACATGTAAGTGATACTTTATGGGATTTGTCTTTCTCCTTCTCACTTAGTTCACTTAGTATGATAATCCTTAGGTCTATCCATGTTACTGCAAGTGGCATTATTTCATTCTGTTTTATGGCTTTTCCATTATGTATATATACTGCATCTTTATTCATTTATCTGTCAGTAGACATTTAGGTTACCTTCGTGTCTTGGCTATTGAAAATAGTGCTGCTATAAACACTGGGCTGCATGTATTTTTTTGAATAATAGTTTTCCCCAGGTATATGCCCAGGATTTCTGGATAAAATTTCTTGCTTTTTAAGGAACCTCCATACTGTTTTTCACAGAGGCTGCACCAATTTACATTCCCACCAACAGTGTAGGAGGGGTTCCCTTTTCTTCACATCTTCTCCATCACTTTTTAATGATGGCCATTCTGACCAGTGTGAGGTGATATCTCATAGTAGTTTTAACTTGCATTTCTCAAATATTTGGCAGTGTTGAGACCTTTGCATATGCCTGTTGGTCACCTGTATGTCTTCTTTGGAGAAATGTCTATTTAGGTCTTCTGCTTATTTTTCAGTTGGGTAGTTTGGGTTTTTTCAATTGAGTTGTATGAGATGTTTGTATATTTTGGAAATTAAACCCTAGTCATTCACATCATTTGCAAATATTTTCTCCCAGTCTATAAGTTGTCTTTTTGTTTTGCTTACGGTTTCCTTTGCTCTGCAAGAGTTTATAAGTTTAATTAGGTCCCATTTGTTTATTTTTGCTTTTATTTCTATTGCTTTGGGATACTGACCTAAAAATAATTGGTATTCTTTACATCAGAGAATATTTTGCTCATGTTCTCTTCTAGAGTTTTTAGGGTGTCATGTCTTATATTTAAGTCTTTAAGCCATTTTGATTTTATTTTTGTGTGCAGTGTGAGGGTATGTTCTGACTTCATTGATTTACACATGGCCGTCCAGCTTTCCCAGCACATCTGCTGAAGAGACTGTCTTTTCTCTATCATGTATTTTTGCTTACTTTGTCAAAGGTTAATTGACCATAGGTGTGTGGGTTTATTTCTGAGTTCTCTATTCTGTTCCATTGATCCATATGTCTGTCTTCAAAACAATAACACATGGTTTTGATTTTTGTAGCTTTGTATTATTATTGTCTGAAAACTGGGAGGATTATGTCTCCAGCTTTATTCTTTTCCCTCAAGATTGCTTTGGCAATTCTGGGTTGTTTATGATTCCATACAAATTTTAGGATTATTTGTTCTAGTTTTGTGAAAAATCTCATGGGTAATTTGATAGAGATTACATTAAATCTTTAGATTGCTTTGGGTAGTATGACCATTTTAACAATATTAATTCAGTGAAAGAACAAATTTTATAGATACCAATTATACTGGAAGAAGTCTTAGTTTTCCTTTATAATAACAGTATCCCAATCTTGATTTTTTTTTTTTTAGTAAATCAAAGTTGCTGATATAAGACATGAAAAGATCTCAAGTTTATTAAAAGCAAACAAACAAACAAAAAACTGCTACAATAGCAGGCTATTTGAGGTGGTTTGATTGAAATAATGGTTCCAATGAGATTTAGTATGGTTTATATTATCATATTCCATGGTAAAGCTCTGTGCGATCTCTTAAATGTAAACCTTGTGAATGCAGGGTTCTGTAAAGAAATTACTTTCCTTGTTTCATTCACTGTGGGCATCTCACTTCACATACTAATGGAATAGTAGTGGTCCTTAAATTTGGGGGGATCATGGACTCTTCCAAGAAACAGGTAAAAGCTTTAAACCTTCTCCCCAGGAAAATACTCAATCACATATCTACACAAAATTTAATATAAGATTTTAACTTGCCATGGCTATTAAGTGAAAGTCACTCAGTTGTGTCTGACTCCTTGCAACCCCATGGACTATACAGTCCTTGGAATTCTCCAGGCCAGAATACTGAAATGGGTAGACTTTCCCTTCTCCAGGGGATCTTCCCAAACCAGGGATTGAACCCAGATCTCCCACATTGCAGGCAGATTCTTTACCATCTGAGACACAAGGGAACCCCATAGCTATTAAAGGGGGTCTGCAGATTTCAAGTTAACAACTGCTGGTGTGTTAGTTAATCATAATGTGTTGGAGTGGTTCTTTAACTTGAGACTTTATGAACAGAATAAAAACATGTCACTGAGAATAAAAAATAATTTATGGAAGAAAAGAATACAAAGTTAACTCCCAACACAATAATTATTTACAACAAGTAGATATAAGTAGAATTATTTACTTAAATACTTAAGTAAATTATTTATGACAACTGGGTCTTGTTCTGATGGGCAGGCCATGCTCAGTAAATCTTTAATCCAATTTTCTGTTGATGGGAAGGGCTGTGTTCCCTCCCTGTTGTTTGACCGGAGGCCAGACTATGGTGGAGGTAATGAAGATAATGGCAACCTCCTTCTAAAAGTCCTTCAAAAGGGCACTCAGTGCCCCTGACCCTGCAGTAGGCCACTGCCAACCTATACCTCTGCAGGAGACCAGTCTGGGCCAGTCTCTTGTAGGGTCACTGCTCCTTTCTCCTGAATCCTGGTGTACAGAAGGTTTTGTTTGTGCCCTCCAAGAGTCTGTTTCCCCAGTCCTGTGTAAGCCCTGGTGGCTGAATGGTGGGGTTAATGGTGCCCTCCTCCAAGAGGGCTTATGCCATACCCAGGTCGGCTGCACCCAGAGCCTCTGCCCCTGCAGCCGGCCACTGCTGCCCATACCTCCGCGGGAGACACTCAAGCACTCAAAGGCAGGTCTGGCTCAGTCTCGGTGGGGTTTCCTGCTGTGCAAAAGGTTTTGTTTCAGCCCTCTGAGTGTCTCTGGTCGGTATGGATTTTGATTTTAAATGAGATTTCATCCCTCCAACCATCTTGCTGGGACTTCTCCTTTGTCCTTGGATGTGGAGTATCTTTTTTTGGTGAGATCCAATATTCTGCTGTCCCTGGTTGTTCCGCAGTGAGTTGTAATTTTGGAGTTCTTGCAGGAGACAAATGCATGTCCTTCTACTCTGCCACCTTGTTAAATGTTTCATAACCACTATGGTGTGATCACAAACCTAGAGCCAGACATCCTAGAATATGAAGTCAAGTGGGCCTTAGGAAGCACCACTAGGAACAAAGCTAGTGGAGGTGATGGAATTTCAGTTGAGCTATTTCAAATCCTGAAAGATGATGCTGTGAAAGTGCTGCACTCAATATGCCAGCAAATTTGGAAAACTCAGCAGTGGCCACAGGACTGGAAAAGGTCAGTTTTTATTCCAATCCCAAAGAAAGGCAATGCCAAAGCATGTTCAAACTACTGCACAATTGCACTCATCTCACATGTTAACAAAGTAATGCATAAAATTCTCCAAGCCAGGCTTCAGCAGTACGTGAACTGTGAATTTCCAGATGTTCAAGCGGGATTTAGAAAAGGCAGAGGAACCAGAGATCAAATTGCCAACATCTGTTGGATCATAGAAAAAGCAACAGAATTCTAGAAAAAATCTACTTCTGCTTTATTGACTACACCAAAGCCTTTGTGTGGATCACAACAAACTGTGGAAAATTCTTCAAGAGATGGGAATACCAGACCACCTGACCTGCCTCCTGAGAAATCTGTATGCAGGTCAAGAAGCAACAGTTAGAACTGGACATGGAACAACAGACTGGTTCCAAATAGGAAAAGGAGTACGTCAAGGCTGTATACTGTCACCCTGCTTATGTAACTTATATGCAGAGTACATCATGTGAAATGCTGGACTGGATGAAGCACAAGCTGGAATCAAGATTGCTGGGAGAAATATCAGTAACCTCAGATATGCAGATGACAGAATCTTTATGGCAGGAAGCGAAGAAAAACCAAAGAACCTCTTGATGAAAGTGAAAGAGGAGACTGATAATGTTTGCTTAAAGCTCAACATTCAGAAAACTAAGATCATGGCATCTGGTCCCATCACTACATGGAAAATAGATGGGGAAACAATGGAAATAGTGAGAGACTTTATTTTTGGGGCTACAAAATCACTGCAGATGGTGACTGCAGCCATGAAATTAAAGGACGCTTGCTCCTTGGAAGAAAAGCTATGACCAATCTAGACAGCATATTAAAAAGCAGAGACATTACCTTGCCAACAAAGTTCTGTCAAGTCAAAGCTATGGTTTTTCCAGTAGTCATGTATGGATGTGAGAGTTGGACTATAAAGAAAGCTGAGTGCCAAATAATTGATGCTTTTGAACTGTGGTGTTGGAGAAGACTCTTGAGAGTTCCTTGGACTGCAAGGAGATCAAACCAGTCCATCCTCAAGGAAATCAGTCCTTTATATTCATTGGAAATACTGATGCTGAAGCTGAAACTCCAATACTTTGGTCACCTGATGCAAAGAACTGACTCATTTGAAAAGACCCTGATGTTGGGAAAGACTGAAGGTGGGAGGAGAAGGGGATGACAGAGGATGAGATGGTTGGATAGCATCACCGACTCAATGGACATGAATTTGAGTAAGCTCTGGGAGTTGGTGATGGACAGAGAAACCTGGCGTGTTGCAGTCCATGGGGTCGCAAAAAGTTGGACATTACTGAGTGACTGAACTGAACTGATTTAGGTTAAGTATAATTGTATTGGGCTTTCCTTGTGAATATTTCACACCATAATCTTATGGTGTGAAAGTGAAAGTGTTAGTTGCTCAGTTTTGTTCAACTCTTTGCAGCTCCATTGACTGCAGCCCACCAGGCTCCTCTGTCATTGGACTTCTCCAGGCAAGAACACTGAGTGGGTAGTCATGCCCTCCTCCAGGACATCTTCCTGACCCAGGGATCAAACCTGGGTCCCCTGCCTTGCAGGTGGATTCTTTACTGTCTGAGCCAACAGGGAAGCCCCTAATTGTATGGTGGGGGTGACGTTAATTCCTAACGATTTTCTGGTCTGGCCCAGATTTCTTTAGCTGCTCTATTAAGTTTTGGCCCCACCTTTAATGTGGGGCATATACTAGTCTTTTTGCACGTTGTCTGTCAGGGCATCATTTCCTCATAACATAGTTTTTCTTATAATAGTAAGCCTGCTTCTGTAGGTTTAATTATTTAAAGTTCACCCTAAGTACAGAATTAGGTTCAATTGATTTTGTTAAATTTTTCTGCTTGATAATATGGTCAACAAAATGCTCTTTTTTTTCCCCCTTCCAATCAAGTCAGAGTTTTTCACTGCAAATGGGATCATCACCTCTCTGCTCTGGGCCTGTATGTGACCCATTTAGGCACCTCCACACTATGCCTATTCTGAAAAGATGAGAGGGTGATTTTACAGTTACTGGTAGTTGGTTCCAAGCTGAGACTGACTTACACAATGAAGGAAAGATGGATTCCATTATATTTCCCTCCTTGTAACAGCCATTTCACTGCTAAAACCATATGGACTTTTCAGCTCACTAGAGTTAGAAAATCTTAAGCTGCCTGAGAGAGGGAACCCTCTTGTGCACTACTGCATCCACAATTTCTGGAGGAATATTTGCTACATGTTAATAACCAAAATATATCTGCTAAAGTTATTAAAAAAATAAAGGTCATTGCTTTAACTTTTTACTGGTTGTATTTAAACAAATTTTATCAAAATTCAGAGGAAGATTAGCATTTAATTCTTTAATACAAATCAAAGTATATTTTTTAGTTTTTGATTTGGTTAAGCCTGATAAAATCTTAAGGTTTAAAACACATTTTTTTATTAACATATGTTGGAGACTTATGGTAGACTGGTTTTCAAAAGTTGAGCCCTACCAGTGTGATTAAGTAGAAAAATTGAAGGAAAAATAAAGATTGAAAAATGGATTTGAAAAAAAGAATTTGAGAGGCTATGATCCCAGAGAGAAAGAAAGATTAGAGAGATGAGGGTGATATTTGGCAAAGCATTTGGCAATTTTAATGTGACAGCCAAGAGGTTGAGAAGGCAAGCAGAATTTTGGAAGGTGGATGAGATGGAGGGCATGGAAAACTGCAGTTCAGGGCTCACCCAGAATGAGGAACCCTGCTAAACACTCCAGACATTCGGCTGGACTCTTGAAGGGGCTATACCCCATAATTAAGGGCGAAATGGAAATTGATAGCCCCTATCAAAGGATGGAGCTCAGCTTTAAACAGGCTCAGTCCTTGTTTGAAAAGTAAATGACTCCTCTTCAAATACTTGCCAGAAGAAAAGTAAATCCTTATTGAAGGACAATAAATTATCACTAAAATTTTTCATACACAACACCCTGCAATTAATCATATACAGGCATTTATGACAAAGGAAGTACTACCTAGCAGTATACAAGACATAATCTTGTCAGCATACACTATTGGGCACATTGAATATCTATATGAGAAAAATGCCTCTGTCATCTACACGTATCAATTCCAGATGGATTACTGGTTTGAATGTGAAAGTAAAATGTTAAAGCTTCTAGGATATAACACAGGAGGATATCCTTATGATCTTGAGGAGGCAAAACTTCTTGAAAAGGACACCAAAAACACTATATGTGAAAAAAATGACCTTGTTAAAATTAATAATTTTTTTTCATCAGAGACACATTTAAAAAGTTAAATAGCAACCTACAGAATAGGAGCAGATATTTGCAGTACATACAAACAAGGACACACATGGAGAGTATATTTAAAATAATGAATTCCCATATGTCAGTAAGAAAAAGACAATGCAAGTTTTAAAATTGGCAAGAAAATTAAAGAGGGATTACATAAGAGAGAATATTCAAATTGCCAGTAAACATGAGAAATGATACTCAACTGCATCAATCATCAGTAAATTAAGTCAATGAGCAATGTTACATACCTACCAGAATGGCAAAAACTATATACCAACCAGAATAGCTAAAACTTAAGCAAACAGATCACACAATGATGTTGAGTGACAGGTGCTCATATACTGATGGTGGAACTGTGCCTTGCTGCACACAGGAGAAAATGGTACAGTGTTATCTACTAAAGCTGCGCATGTGCATATCCTGTCACTCAGCACTTCCACTGCTAGCAGTTCCAGGATATGTAAGAGTGCTCTTGAAGCACTATTCATAATACCTTAATACTAAGGACAGCCCAAATATCCTTAAACATTAGAATAGATAGATTATAATATATTCATTCAATGGGAACTTTACAGCAATGGAAATAAAAACTATTACCTGGAGGACTGACTCTCTTGACCATAACATGGACTCAAAGAGTTCAGATACATGTACATACAAAATGCAATGCATGATGGTAATAATATAAAACTACTGGATGTGTTCAGTTTATTCATCAATTTGTTCACTTATGCTTCTTCTGTATCTATGTGAGCTATAAATACTCCTACAGAGGAATACACACACATGCACACACATATATATAATACTCAGGATTCATTTTTATTCAAGGCAATTCTTCTAGTATTCTAGTTCCTAATGCTCAGAATAATAGTCCTTCAACTTCATTCAAACCAACAGAATTTGGAAATGACCCAAAACACCTGGGTCAGTTGCTTTTATTAATTTTGTTACAGAAACAGCTATACTTGTAATCTGCACTATTTGTATTCATTTCTTTATTTTCACCTCAGCACTGAAAGACCCAACAGATCACTCAGTGGGAGGCAGAGCTTCATTTTCTCAATTACAGGAATCATAGCTCAATGGGATGGCTCTCAAATGGCAGGTTCAGAAATTCCTTTGTGGGAGGATATAACTTATCATTAAGCACGCCATCATGCCTCATGCTGAATGGTCCTGTGGGTGGCACGATTCCTGTTATCACCGACTCAATTCCTGGATTCCTTTCATAGAGGGCCCAGCATTTACCTGGCACAGACTAAATAGCACTTTGCAATGCTAGATAAACGACCTTTGGATATTGCCCAACGGAAGATTTCTGCATTTCATTGTGGAGCTCAGAGTTTCAATCCACTAATACAATGTTAAAGGAACTTTGATGCACTTTGTTTTCATTTATAGGGGAAGAGAGGAGGACAGAACTAAAGAAGAAGAGAAGTGAAATCCCAAATATTCCGCCGCCAGTACCACTTTCATGCTGTAGCATCTTAGAGCTCTGAAGTTTATCCATAAACTGTAGCTGGGCAAAAGCTCCAGCCTTGAAATGAGTGCTCTACATATTTCAAAGCAATTTTACAGCTCCTTTTACCTTTATTATTTTTGATTTTCTTTCTCCCTGAATAAACACCGAGTTTATCAGTTTGGGTAAAAGGGAATGTTTTCCCTCATAGAAAGCAAGCTGTATGGAACATTTCAGCATTTTAAGAGATTTCGATTCTACTTTACTTAGAAGACATTTGCAATCCAAAATTCATTATAATTGCCTACAAAACAGGAAAGCCAATGTGTCTCAATTAATTTGGTTCAATGAAAGAACAGCACAAGTTTCACTTGTGCATTTATTTCCATCCACTTCCCTTCTCTACCTCCCCCCACCCATTTTCCAGGCTGAGATTTGATATGTAGATATATCCATAAATCTATCAGCCACAGGGGAAATGTGTCATCTTTTCACAAGGTTTGTTACGGTGGATCTATGAAAACCCACTTAAGTAACTTCTCTCTGGGAGGTAAATTAATCAGACACGAAAAAGCAAAGAACTAGTTATAACTCCCCCACTTTCAATCCATTCCAAGATCCAACTGCATATCTTCCATAAAAAGATCCTTAAAAAACCCTCCACATTTTAGAACATTTATGCCCCTCTAGCCATCTGCTCCAACTTTCTTCGTAACATTTTACTTTATGATCTCCAAAACACATATTACCCTTTTTCTGAATGGGCTTGTGCATACTTATCATTGTCAATTTCATCTAGCTCCCAAGTCTTCTCTATTTGTAATTCACAAGGGCAACCGATGTGCCCATCATTTGAAACTGCATCCGCGGTTCAATTCTTAGGCTTAACCTTCTGCTGAGTGTCTTTATTACTCAGCTCCTCAAGAATATGGCTGAGGAGTGGGTATGCTGGTTCATCTGCAGTCTGTTACACTAATGAGTTTCCAGGCAGTATTTTATCAAAGCAATGTGTCAGAGCCTTTCTGTTATTGCTTCTTGTTTTGATGGGTTAGTGTTCGTTATTAAAGGAGAACACATTTTTTTCCCTCTCCTTGACAGGCAAGTTGAGGGCTTTCAGTAATAGGTGCCAGAAAAGGAACATCTGGTGTACATTTAACGATGCATTGTTGCATTGTTAACTTAAAGCTGTTACACGCCTTGATAAACACATAATGGGCCTCAAGAAATTAAGAGAAAATTAAAATGTAAATGTTTACCCAGACCATATTTCCCTTTTCTTTTCATCAAGTCATCTACACCTGCACCTTATATGTAAGTAAAAGAAAAGGTTAATGCAAAAATTCTCTTCTAACTTTCTATGGGTCATGTTGCCAGAAACTAAAAGAATTTTATTTCCCCCCTATCCAGATTGGAGATATTGCTGAGGCCAAAATGGTGCCATGGTGTTCATGCTAAGTCACTTGGGTACTGTCTGTGTTTTCTGAAAATAAGGTAGGCCATTTAGAAAATCTGCTTCTCCTGGACCCATATGCGGTTAAGTGTACTGTAAATATGTCAGAAATATTTTCATCAGGTCACCAGTCTTCAGCTCCAAATTTTGCTCATTTATACAGGTGCTGGTTAAAATGCGCTGGCATCTTTTAGGTACCTTACTGGAAACGAGCACTATGTAACAGCTGTTCCTACAGTGAAAATGCACAGGGCTGATGAGAGAAAGTACATTTTGAGGCCATCACCAATGATTGGGTCTTTTTCTTAAAACATTAAGCCTGTGCACTGTGCAAAAGTGGACCTCTTCCCCTCTCTGAAGAAAGGTTGGGATGGAATCCTGCAAATGCATTGAAATAGTCAGAGATGTAAAAGGTGGGAGGGATGCAGGGCAAGGGGGAGGAAGGGAGGTGTAAAGAAGGAGACCAAGAAAGAGAAAATCAAGGACAAAAAATTTGTAAATGCTACAATCCACAGCATTTTTTACAAAATGAAACACTATTACCTTGTCTTAATAAAACCTACAACAAGCAGATTTGAGCAGCTTTTGAATGAAAACTATATCCTCTCTGAAATGGTTACAATATGTTGTATGAACTGAACTTTGACTCACAGCTATTTAATCTGATGTAAACTGCCTTATATGGCTATTTCCATATTTCTAGTTTTTTAAGATATTTTGGGTCTATAGAAATAGTTTGACAGTGTTTTTTCCCCCCACTTTTCAATTATCTCTTTAAAGTTTTTTATTATCTAAGAATGCATTTTGAAGAAGCTCAGTAGTTGGATGTATGAGTGGCTGCCTTTTTGTGATGTTATGTCATGCAAAGCAAACAGGAAAGGTTAGAAAGGATTTTAAGGTTTTGTTTTTGTTTTTTTAAGTAACCAGACTGAGATAAAACAACAAAACCAGTTTGCAGACATAGACACAGCTAGAGTCACTGACAGGACTATGGAAAGCTTTTTTCAGGAACTAAGAACAAATAAAATGGTTTCTCTAGTTTGATCTTTGAGAATCTGTTCAGCTAACACCAGAAAATGGCTAAAACAGCTTAATGAGTTTCTTTATTCTGCTTCCATCTATCCTGAAAGATGCCCATACATCTTCTGGCCACTCACTATATTATAAGCAAACAAAACTGTATGCTCAGGCTATTTACATCCAGGCAATGCAACAAAAACCATTTTATATTCTGGGCCTTCCTCCCCTATTATTTCATTAAAAAGTAGCTCACATTTAAAGCTCTTCTTGGTAAAGATAATACAGTTAATACAGTGTTTTTTTTCTCCTATAAAAGTTTCTGAAAATAGGACACTGACCAGTTCCCCTGAATGTAATTTTAAAAATGGCCCAAGATTTCAGAGACTTCATTGAAATGAACTCAAGATAGCCCCCTGAAGGGGGCAAAAGGAAAGAGGGACTAAATCTGGTGACTGAGTGTGAAACCAATTTTCAAAGAATTTAAAAATCCTTCAACGTGCTCCTATGAGAACCTAACCCTTAATTACCTTATTTCAGGTAGCAGGTAGGGAAATTCCTGTGGGTAAAAAGACTTCTCATGCATTCCTAAGATGATGGAAAGAAAAATGGCCAAAGCACTGACAATTCTTGGAGAGAAGTGCATTATTTTGTGCTCTTTTGAAAAATACCATATTTTATAGTATGGACACCATTAAAATTCAAGAAATGGAAAAGCTAGAGGTGACATTAAGAAAGCTAGTGAATATGCTGCTGTCAAGAATTCTTTCTTTGAAATAGTATTTGATTTTTATACTTCAGAAGTCCTGATGGGGAAAGGAGAAGAAGAAAACAAAAAAAATATGTACATATGTATATAAACACTTATATATTTATTTATATATAAAATATAAATTTATAGGAGAGAGTTCCTTTTGAATGTAAAGGGGAGAGAGTAGAAATCTACATATCTTTCCTAATATTAAGAAAATGCTTATCTCTTTAGAGTAATATGAAATGTTAGGTGTTCTAGAGAGGAACTATTTCTTCAGTGGTTTCACTGTAAGATTTATAGCAAACTTCTGTTTGTTTTCTATCTGGTATAATGTATGTGCTGTGATAATAGTGGATTTTTTCCTTTTCAGGGGTCCCCAACCTCCAGAATCTAATGCCTGATGATCTGAGGTGAAGCTAATGTAATAATCATAGAAATAAAATGCATGATAAATGTAACATACTTGAATCATCCCTAAACCATCCCCGCCCCCAAGTCCATGCAAAAATTGTCTTCCATGAAACCAGTCCCTGGTGCCAAAGAGAGTGGGGATCGCTGATTCTAGTTCACATAATAATGATTAAGTAAAATGGGCAGAAACCATCCAAAGGAGAAAAGAATGTACAAAAGGAAAGAGAAACAGCAAGAATGGAAAGTGAAATCATGTTGCATCATTACTGAGTCACGCTTACACGGTCCTAGGGCACAGTGTAGACATTTCTGCAGATATCTAAGGACTGACTGTACATCTAGCCTTGAGGATCTGCCACTGTAGAGAAGATGTATGAAAGGGGAAGGAGCAGAAAATCGTACACCAGACATACTCACCACATTCTGCACAAACACACAGTGCCTCATTCACCCATTGCTTCCCTGACCCTTCTTTCCTTAACTTCATCTCAAGTCTATTCCAGATTATTAAACTCTGATGCACTAAATTGATTACGACATATATACTATTTTCTTATTCTTGTTTTCCCCCTTATTTGTTAGCTTAATTTGTGTGTTAGTCACTCAGTTGTGTCTGACTCTTTGAGACCCCATGGACTGTAGCCCACCAGGCTCCTCTGTCCATGGGATTCTCCAGGCAAGAATACTGGAGTGGACTGCCATTTCCTTCTCCAGGGGATCTTCCTGACCCAGGGATCAAACCCAGGTCTCCTGCACTGCAGGCAGATTCTTTACTATCTGAGCTATAGGGAAGTCTCCCAACAAGAAGTCTTAACTTACTTTATCTTTGTTCTAATATCATTGTTGCTGTCTACACATCTTTGTATGCTTTCTAAATCCCGTTTGAAACATAGAATGTTATAAATAAAAAATAATTACACTAAGCTAATTGCTGATCTTTGAAAAATTGATTAGTACTACAGATTGCAAGTAAAAGGGAGGAAAAGAAAGTTTCTTTTAGCATGTAGATAGACTCACATAAATCTTAATATCTTTATTTTCAATGGGCACTGCCTTTTCTTATATATATCTTTATGGATCAATATTAAATCATATCTTGAAGCTTTAGCTCAAGATTATTCTTAGTTTCAGATATTTGTAAGAATGTACAGTTTGGAGAGAGTAGCAATGCACACGTATAACCATCCATGGAAGAGGTGGAGTGTTATCAACACACCAGACCGAAGGCAGATGGGGGTCCTGTCCATGAAATTACTTTGGTTAAAGTACATTCTTATAGAGGCATAGATAGCATATGTGCAAGGGATTATTTTAAAATGAGGACAAAAATACTACAAAGCATCAAATGTCTGTTCTTTGGATGGTGCTCCAAGTTAGGCAAAGGGAACCCAACAAGAATAAAAATAACAGTGACTTTTTATTTAATAATATGCTATACATATTGTAGGCAGCTATACATAATGACTGTTATGTATAATGTTATGGCTCTAACCAATATTTAAAGACAGCAGCATCACTTGGCAGGTACAGACATACAAAACCAATGCTTTCTAAAAGTTAAATACTTAAGGCTACTGCAATACTCCTTTTATCTTTTTATGACTGTGCTTTCACTATGTCAAGGTTGAAGCTATGAAATATTTCTTTAGCTTGTTGGCTAATGCAAGGTGTTATGTACAGTAAATTATTGCTACTGTCACACAACAGGAAGCGTTAAGTGTTTAGAAACAAAAAGTGTACCTTAAAATGTTCCCAAGTCCTAGTACTATACAAATTCTAATATAAAATTTGAAAGACTGTATAAAAATATCTTTTTATTTAGCTAATTTATTATTTTATAAACAGTTTATAAGTAAGGAAAATAACAAGAGGAATAAAAGTCAATTTTTTTGGATCATCCAATGGGGAAAAATAATAAAACTTTAGTCCAATATTACTTTCTCATCAATAAGCTGTTAATGCGATTGCTTAATTATTTTCTGTACTTGAATTATTTACAGCTGTTTTCTTAAAGTTTTCCTCCCTTTTCTCAACTTGGGTAATAGTGACTTCTTACATTACATGATTTTCCTTGTCAAGTCCAAGGGTTTCTCATTGTAATCATTATAATTACATGTGAGTGATGTGCTCTGCTTTGGTGGTTTCCTTCAGAACAAGAGCATCTAATTTCACTCTAGCCACGTGGCTAATCTCCCTTGATCCATGACGGTGTACAGATCAGGTCACAAGAAAGATGATGCTTAATAATTTGTGTCAAGAGCTAAGTGAGTTTGTTCCTGTTGGCTTCTGTATTATGCATCTCTTTAATTTAATCTTTTGTGAATTGCCTTTAATACAATACATATATTCATTTCCGCTGTTTATGCTTAGACTAAGTTGTTTAAAACTTATAACAGTTAATTTCTTCTAAGCCCCTTGAAAATGTCATTCTATTTTCATAAAAATACTTTCTTCAAACTTAAATGTAACCATTAAATTTAATCTTTCGGTAAGCTGCCATTAGAGGTTTTTTGTTTTATTTTGTTTTTGTTTTAAGGCCAACCTTCCTTTGCCTTCCATAAAAGCTTTGTTTATAATTTGGTAGCTGCAATGGGAAGAGATTAGGAAAGGGCCTCAAGAAGACTATCCAAAAGAGGAAAGCTTAGGGTCAGACACTCAGACTGTCAGGACCTGAGTGCAGCAAGACAAAGTACCCACTGGTCTAGGAATGTGCTCGGTCACTACATTTGTGTCCAGTCCATGCAACCCCATGTACTGTAGCCTGCTAGGCTCCTCTGTCCATGTAATTTTCCAGGCAAGAATACTGGAGTGGGTTGCCATTTCCTACTATAGGGGATCTTCCCAACCCAGGGATGGAACCCACATCTCCTGAGTCTTCTGCAAAGCAGGAAGATTCTTTACTGCTGAACCACCTGGAAAGATCGGGATAGGAATTGCAAGAGTTTATTATCAGAAAAAAAAATTGAGATTAAACCAGGGATGAAATAGTAGAGGAAAGCAACCACTGTAGCTATGCCAGGAAATGGGTCCACAACCTGTGCTAAGTAATGATAGGGTAGCGCATCAAGGCAAGTCAAAATGGCAAGTAATTGGCAGAGACCCCAAAAGACAGGTGTTTGGCTGTAACAAGGCCCAGTGATAGATCTCCTTGTTGAAAAACACTGAAGCAGACTGGTTCAAAGTGTAGGGGAAGTTCTAACTGGGTGGTGGTAGGGGGTGCTCCTTCAGAAGTGGCCTGAAAATTCATTGGAACGACTGATGTTGAAGCTAAAGCTCCAATACTTTGGCCACCTGATGCGAAGAACTGACTCATGGGAAAAGACCCTGATGCCGGGAAAGATTGAAGGTGGGAGGAGAAGGGGATGACAGAGGATGAGATGGTTGGATGGCATCACCGGCTCAATGGACAAGAGTTTGAGCAGGCTCTGGGAGTTGGTGATGGCCAGGGAAGCCTGGCGTCCATGGGGTCTCAAAGAATTGGACACAACTGAGTGACTGAACTGAACTAGTCAGTATTCAGCTTCAAGAGCAGAGGTCCATAGTTAGCAGAAACTTCATACCTCTCTGGGTCTGATTCCTTTCACTTGCTCTTCCTTGATAGTGTCTTACATCTCTAATAGTCCACATTATTTTTTTATTTTTATTTTTTGGCTTGTGCAGGAGCATGTTGGTCTGCAGGATGTTTAACAACTGGCTCTCCAGGTTAAAAAAAAAACAAACAAACAACTAATTGTATTTGCTTCTTCTGTGGTATAAATACTGATACTATGAAAAAGTTCAAACTACCAACATGACATCACAAGACGCAGAATTGAGAGAAAATGTATAGAAACAAAGTATTATATAATATTTCTGTCAAACATGAGCAATTGGCACAAATAACCTCAAGAGCATGTGAAAGTGAAAATTGCTCAGTTGTGTCCGACTCTTTGTGAGTACATGGACTATACAGTTCATGGAATTCTCCAGGCAGAATACTGAAGTGGGTAGCCTTTCTCTTCTCCAGGGTATCTTCCCAACCCAGGGATTGAACCCAGATCTCCCACATTGCAGGCAGATTCTTTATCAGCTGAGCCACAAGGGATGCCCAAGAATATTGGAGTGGGTAGCCTACCCTTTCTCCAGGGGATCTTCCCAATCCAAGAATCAAACCAGGTTCTCCTGCATTGCAGGCGGATTCTTTACCAACTGAACTATGAGGGAAGTCCTCAGAGCTGATAGTCCTCATAGATGATAGTAAAAATGTAGCCAAATAATTAGAAAGGAATGAGCTTATGCATTTATTACTTTGTTTTAAATATAATTTTTTAAATTATAAGTTTACACAATTTATTTAAAAATAAGAGCTATGTTTAACAATAGGCTTGCAAAATTCCTGACAACTTAACAATGGGCTCTCACATGCCAGTAGGAGCTGGCTTTGGCTTCCCGTAAACTGCCATCCTGTTTGTCTGCCTTCTCTTCCCTCTTGACCCTAGGTGATGCCTTTAGGAGGGATAATGTCTTATAGCCTGCTCTCCCTGTTTCCATTCCCTTCTGTGATTGGGGTACAAGTAGATAGTCAGAGCTAGGATTCCTCACTGTTCATCTATTTACTGTAGGAGGATCCAGGGCATCTTGGGGTGTGTCCTTTAGGTTGATGGTAAAGTTGGGAAGAGCATGGATAGCATCAAGAAGTACAAAACTCTGAATGAGAAGGGAGGTCTCTGAGGTTGTCTGGCTAATTTCTATGAAAAAGCCCAGATCATTACAAAACAAAGAACTTGTGGTGAAAGTCGAGTTTGCTAGCTTGCGGGTTCATTTCTCCTAAAACAGCCCCTACTGCTTATGAGGGAATCATGTAGAGTCTACATTGTAGACTACTATGGTGATGGGGATGAGTTAATTGGTGGGGGTGGGGATGGAATAGCCTAAAGAAAACACTCTAAATAACTTACTAGTTTGAACCAGGCTCTAGACCAGTGCTGACCCACTTGAGTTCTCTATGCCTTTGTTATCCAATATGGCAGCCAAAGAATGAAGATGACCAAACTATTTTCAGTCATAGAGAGCATCAGGGTTGGCCTCTGTGCATGAGCTAAGTTTGAACTATCCTAGTCTTACCACTATTGCTAATTGTAGGGTTTTGTTACAAGGTATTCCAATCTATTTTCTCTGGTCAATTCTCTTTTTTTCAGCTTTATTGGGGGTATAATTAACAAATGAGATACTTAAAGTACATATTAAATGCACATCATTTTTATTTGATACGCATATATCACTGGTCAATCCTTGACTTATACAAGATCCTAAACACTAAAATTACCTCCTAGCAAACTCCAGAATTAGGGGTACATTTTAATTGGCCTTGACGATGCCCACTGTACCCTTCATGGATCACAGTCTTGTCATGGCAAAGGAGCTTGCATAACTCAATATCAGCAAACTCAGATATGCAGATGATACCGCTCTAATGACAGAAAGTGAAGAACTACTAAAGAGTCTCTTGATGAGGGTGAAAGAGGAGAGTGAATGCTGGCTTAAAACTCAACATTCAAAACCGAAGATCATGGCATCTGGTCTCATCACTTCATGGCAAATAGATGGGGAAACAATGGAAGCAGTGACAGATTTTGCTTTCTTGGGCTCCAAAGTCACTGTGGATGGTGACTGCAGCCATGAAATTAAAAAATGTATGCTCCTTGGAAGGAAATCTATGACAAATCTAGGCAGGGTATTCAAAAGCAGAGACATCACTTTGCCAACAAAGGTCCATATAGTCAGAGCTATGGTTTCTCCAGTAGTCATGTATGGATATAAGAGTTAGAACATAAAGAAGGCTTAGTGTCAAAAGCTTGATGGTTTTGAACTGTGGTGTTGCAGAAGACTCTTGAGAGTCTCTTGGACAGCAAGGAGATCAAACCAGTCAATCCTAAAGGAAATCACTGGAAGGACCGATGCTGAAGCTGAAGCTCCAATACTTTGACCACCTAATGCAAAGAGTCAACTCTTTGTAAAAGTCTGTGATGCTAGGAAAGATTGAAGGCAAAAGGAGAAGAAGGTGGCAGAGGATGAGATGGTTAGATAACATCACTGACTTAATTGACATGAATCTGAGCAAACTCGGGGAGATAGTGAAGGACAGGGAAGCCTGGTGTGCTGCAGTCCATGGGGTCAGAAAGATTGGACATGACTTAGTGACTAAACAACAACAACAATGCCCACTGAAAATCATAAAATTAAAACTGCAGCATTAACAGTCCATCACTGATCTGAGGGATACTCTTTAATATTTCCTTGGAACTATGATCAAGTAGTTCCACAGACTAATTCAGTATTCAGGGCCAGAGTACAAATGTGGGCCAATAGATCAATAAGAAGGCTCTGGAGTCTGGCTGGCTATGGCATGAATTATTCCTCTGCCACTTATGGCTTGTGAACCTTGGGCAGGTTACACACTCTGTTTCCTCAATACTCATATTGGAAAATGTCTGCCTCATTGGTTGCTGTGAGAAGAAAACAAAATGATGTATCCAAGTGACCAATGTAGTGCCCAATCTTTAGTGAGTCAATATTTAATCATTTAAATATTTAGATAAGTACCTGAGATTTAATTGCTTAAATATTAATCATCTTTAACTATGAAAAGTAAAGGTAATAAAGTATATGGTTAGTATGGAACAAATTATATGACTTCTACAAAGTTGATATTATAGCTGATTTATGAAATCTTTCCTGTTAAAACTCAGGGGTAAAACCCAGCAGCAGTGTCAGCCCTACAAGGCTTGGGATGGTCTTCTCCTACCCATCACTTTCGCCTCTGCCCAGAGCCTGCCCTAGCTGCCTTCACTGCACAGCTGGGGAGCTTTTATACCTGCTCTTCTTCCCTGTCCTTCTTCCTTTATCCCTTACCTTGGCCCCACTCGGTCTCACTCCCCAGGGTTGACTCCAGTCCCTCTGACCCTCCAGTCCTGGTCAGCTCCTTGGACCACGGGCTCTCACTGATCTCTGCTCTTTCTCTTCTGCATCAGTTTCTCAGCGTGTATTTTATGCATTTATTTGTGTCATTATTTAGATAGGTCCATTTTGCTCACCAGGCTATGAATCCATGAGACAGGCACAGAAGCATTATCTGATTAGCTACTATACTAACTAATAAAGCAATTCATTTGTGCCTTATTTTTTTCATGGTGTAACAGTGCCTTTTTTTTTTTTTTTTTGGTCAAATGGACTTCATAACTGTTGGCCATAAAATAAATGACTATAAGTACATTTTGTGATCTGGAGTTTGTTTTGGGACTTAGAACTCACTCAATACACAAGTCTGCTTCATCATCGCTTGAAACATAACCATGTGGCAGCTTTTTAGAAGACCACTAAGCAATAGTTTCAGCAACGTGACAGAGTCTAGTGGCCACCCCAAACCATAGGAGGCATTTCCAGCAGGCAGTGCAGACTGAAGTAATTACCCTAGCTGGAATTCGGTCATGACATTGAAACAACACATCTCACCCTAAGAAAGTCTAGAGAATTATTTTTCCAGTGCAGCCACTGGCTTGATTTTTAGATACCTTTTCTTTATGAAACTCCATTATATTTGCTTTGCTTCGATATTTCTTCCTATGGTTGAACAAAGAAAAATTAAGGGCAGCAATAAAAGCAAATTCTCAAATACTAAATATGTTTATAGTGTAGAAAATCATGACAAAGCTCAGATAATTCACTGCTTTGCATTTGCAATGTGCACATGAGTGAGCCAAATGATGTTTAGATTTTTCTTGGTTCTTTCTCAATAATGGGTCAGATAAATCACTGTCTGATTGCCTATTACATTCTTGAGATTGCATTGGGAATGACTGGCAGTAAAAGCCCCCAATTCAGACTCACTTGTGTGCAAATAATAAACATTGCTTACCATTTTTATATTTATGCCAATGATTATAAAATAGTCAACAGCTAAAAGGTACTTAGAAAAAAGCAGCATCTTTCCTACAGAAAGAAATATTTGACCAAAAATTTTCTCCGTTTCCACTTGATTATGCTACTCCATAGCAAGGCAATAATGGAAGATATGCAACAATCCCCAGGCCACTTACAGCTTTGCTATCAATTATAAAATAAAGCTAGGGAATATAAACATGCTGAATATTAGAGAAAAATAATATTTTTGTTTGGTTCAAATACTATATTTATAATGGCATATTTCAGAATCTCTAGACTGACCCAGCTTGCTGCACAGATTTTTTTTTCTGTGCTTAATTTCCTCCTTCTTTATTTATATAATATTGATGATTACCCACATTTACGTCACTTACGAAGCCTTTACTCATTCATGTGCTCATTTGATTTAGTACTGTGCTTTTAAAAAAATATGAGAAAAACTATTTCCAAGACATGTAAAATCACTTGTCTAATGTTTGGTTAAATGGCCAAACATAGCCTGAACTCAAACCTCAATACTCCAAATTTGAATCTATGCTTTTAGCAAGGATAACACTATTTGGCAAACTTAAGCCTCAGTGTATGACTTTCTGGATCAGGTTTCCAAATTTATGTATTTATGTACTGACTGATTAATTTATGAAATGACTTTCTTGGTCATTTACCCATTGGCCCATCAGTTTTTGTAGGTATGGTATCCCACATTCTGTGGAGTATTTGGTCTTTTGTATGCATGCTATTTTACTAAGCTCCACAAACAAAGAGGAGATAGTATTAACCCCAGAAGAACTTAAACAACTATTAAATATTAAATATTCACTACTACATAGTGAAGCAACTATTACACAGGTGTATGGGACTGAAAAGAGAAGGCTTCTAGTAAATAATAAAACTTCAGTTGGGGCTTGAAGGGAATGATGGCTTCATTATCAGGGAGAAAGCAGAAGGGCATCCCAGGTGGTGAAGACCACATGAAGCATCTCTAGGAAACATTTTAATGGCTGTAGTGAGTAATTAATGTGGTTATTTCCTAGTGTGTCTGCACACTTTGCATTTTAAATGATAATTTATCATCATAAGTAGAGTCTGATTCTCATGAGTGTTAGTTAAAAATTATTTCACAAAGGTTTTATTAATTAAAATTATCAACCTTCAGTATAATGTGATCTTAAAATCTTTTAGGGTCTCTTGGGGGTAAATCCAAATACTACAAACCACATACCATTATGTAGGTTCACTTTTGGTGAGGCTCTGCAAGAGGGCAGTGAACTGTCAGAAGAGGGTTTTACTTCTGGGGACTTTCAGAAGCAGAAATGTGGCTGTTGTTACCCTGCTAAAAATCATCATTTCCTGGGTGACACAGAAGGATATTCACAGCCCTTTGCATGTGGGTTTCAACCTCGTGGTTTCTTGTGAGCAGATCTGATAATATTCTGGGCAGGTCAATGCCCACATGAGGCAGGGACAGAAACAGTAAGGGCCCCTGTGTCAGGCTGGACACGTGGAGGGGCAGTGTGAGGGTCTGTCTCCTATGTGGGCGAGATGTGTTTGAGGAAGCGGGGAACGGGTTTCTGTTCATGTCTGCTGCCGACTCATTGCTGGTACGTCCATGGTGGGTGTTCATGGCAGCCCTCCAAGGACTCAGAGCATAGAGACATTCAAGGTGAAACCCAAAGGTGAATTCTCGGAAGTAGGATGGCTGGTGGTGGGTGAGACTGTAGAAGCAGGGAAAAGGCAAGTCATTTTTTAGGGTTTGGGGAAGGGGGAAGACAGCCTGACCCTCCAACTTTGAATGAGGGTGGGGTGGGAGAACGGTGCCAGGGTCAGGCCCAGGCCCAAGATGGCTGTCCAGCCCACACGAGCTCCGTCAGCAGCTCTCTCTCAGGCCTGGATCAGAGGTTACCGGCCCCAGTGCTGTGGAGGGAGAGTCCAGGGGATGTAAGGTTGCTGTGACCTCAGATGACTGGGGAGTGGCCACCAGCCTGAAAGACCAAGAGAGTAGCTGAAAGTGTTAGTCACTCAGGCGTGACTCTGTGTGACCCCATGGACTGTGGCCTGCCAGGCTCCTCTGTCCATGGAATTCTCCAGGCAAGAGTACCAGAGTGGGTTGCCATTTCCTTCTCCGAGAGAGGATCCTCCTGACCCAGGGATCGAACCTGGGTCTCCTGCATCGCAGGCAGATTTTTTTACCTGAACCCCTGGGGAAATCCCAGAGAGTAGGTGGAAGTCAGCAAAGGAAGGTGGTTTTTTGATCAGTCTCATCACATCCTTACTTCTAGCCTAGTTTCTGATTGCACCTTGGGCTACCACCCTGGTCACCTTCCTTTAGGTTGGTCGTCCTTCCTTTAGGTCACCACCTTTAGGTTGATCATCCTTCAACCTAAAATTTATTCAGCATTTGTTCAAAATTTATTTAGCTAAGGAGGAGAGGAAGTGATCTTTTTAATTAATAAAAGTAGTATATGCAGGTAACAAAGAACTGATGGGCCCTTAGTTACCTCTATTTCCACTCACTTGAATTTCCCTTCTATATTTTTTCCATCATACACACATGGGTAGTGTTTGGCATCTACACCTTGTAACAAGAGCAGAAATATACATGGATTTGGGTACTAAGACTCATTACTAGTGAAAACAGCAATATTTAGTTTCTGCATTTTAATTGACTCTGACAGCTGATATCAGAGGCTGTTGGCTAGCCAGCGTTGAGTTGGTGATCTGCTCCAAATATAGACATTGTCGTGTGTGCATAGAAAAATTATCTAACAGAAGCTGGAATGTTCTGGTGAGGATTTTTATTTAGGTTTCCACTTTTTAACCATGGATTCTGTCTTCTTTTCTAGGAGCAGGACCAAATTATATTGTGGGTTAAGAAGCCTTGTGTGAGAACATGTCAGATTTACTCCTGTGGTGATCCGTCTCTTTTCCATTGTGGGTAACGGAATGCTATCCAATGCTATCCAGGCAGCTTCTCAACCACCCTCTCCCTGATTCAGGTCTGTGGATGGAAGCCTTGTGTGACTGGTGTGGCCCATGAAACCAACTGTTCCCAGAGATGTGGAAAGAGAACATTGGGAGGAGATTTTGACAGAGAAAGGTTTGTGTGTGTGTGTGTGTGTGTGTGTGTGTATGTGTGTGTGTGGAAGAGTTAGAAGTGGATGAAAGCAGGGTGACAGAGAAAGAACAGGGTAAAAATCAAGTCCCCACTGTCAGCAATCCTTCTCTTCCTGCCATCACTAACAGGGAGATCAATACCTGATCCTCCTCATTTCCACGAGGGGAACAGGATCAGTAGGAGAATCTTGATGTCTTAACAGTCTCCTCTTTCCCCGCATTGAAGGCTACTGGTTTGCTACAGCACCACTCATCTAGGTTTCTACATCCTTGGCAAGATTATTTTACTGCTGCTGATCTGCCTAAGAATGTAAATGAGTAAATTTAAATATCATGTTCTCAACAATTTTATGTTTTGTTCTAAGCTCAAAATAAAGATACCCAGGTGTTCTTTTATAAATAGGACTGCATGAATTTAAACAAACCTTTGCATTATTCATTGTAACAAAGGAATCGGAGATCCTTCTCTACATATAACTAACTTTAACACTTTTTAAAAGTAATAAACTACTGAAGGTAATTAGCACATCACTAAACATTTTCTTGAACAGATGTATCAAATTTGACTTGGAAACCATTTTGTTGGTTCAGAACAATTATCTGAAACCCACTAAAAGTTATCTATCATCGGTTTGGGGCCATGATGACTTTATATTACCATAAATTATTTTTAATTCAAGCCTTCGGCAAACAATTTAAATGAGATTTGCAATGTAACAGTGCTAATCTCATGGCTGAAATATTAAAACTTCATGCATGAGAGATTTATCCTTTTAATAAGATCGATCATACTGGACATCACTCCCCCTCTCCAATTAAAACCCACTTAGTTCACAAACAATTTATTAAAAAATCTGCTTACTCCAAATGTGCATTAATATAATAGGTTTTCTGCTCCATTTAAGGTGGACAACAAGCGGCCATACCTAAACTCAAGCTCTTCTTGTCCTGTCAACAATTCTTTATAATAGAAGTCAACATTTTAAGTCTAAAACGAGGCTTCTAACAGTTTTATAAAATGAGTTTACTAAAGAGCATGCAGTAATGAACAGTTTAACTCAGTGGGAATTTCCATCATTAAATGTACACATACACACAGCTGAGAGAGTCTGGTAATTTAGTCATTGTTTTTTGTTGTTGTTGCTGTTATTTATTTATTTACTTACTTATTTATGCCACGCAGCGTGTAGGATCTTAGTTCCCCATCCAGGGATTGAACACTCTGCATTGGAAGTGTGGGATCTTAATCACTTAATGGCTAGGGAAACTCCACTCATTTGTTTATTAACACTACCTTGGGGCAGAGGTCTCTGTTGGAGAAACACCTTTAAGTAACTCCTCTTGGATCAGACACGTAAGGCCAGTGATACTGTTCTGGGGAAGATGGTAACTGGAAATCTGTTGGCCTGACGGAGTCCCTCTTTGCCCATCCTTGTTGGTTGTGGAAATCAAATCTCAGGAGGTGGGGACAGGGGACACTGCATGGGAGCCAAGGGGTCTCCTTGGAGGAGAGGGATTGCAATTCTGATGCCTTCTGTTCTGAGGTTCAGTGTTTCTCTGGCAAGGACGTGGCCCTGACAGAGATCAACAATCAAGAGAAAATCAAAGAAAGCTGTGAAAGGAAATTTACCCTAAGGATGAGAGCATCTGAACAAAGGATTGGTACTTGACACATTTTCTAGTGAGAGTTGGAGATCTCAGTCAGTCAGTCAGCTCAGTCGCTCAGTTGTGTCCAACTCTTTGTGACCCCATGGACTGCAACACGCCAGGCTTCCCTGTCCATCACCAACTCCCAGAGTTTATCAAACTCATGTCCATTGCATCAGTGATGCCATCCAACCATCTCATCTTCTGTCGTCCCCTTCTCCTCCTGCATCATTCCCAGCATCAGGGTCTTTTCAAATGAGTCAGTTCTTTGCATCAGGTGGCCAAAGTATTGGAGTTTCAGCTTCATCAGTCCTTCCAATGAACACCCAGGACTGATCTCCTTTAGGATGGACTGGTTGGATCTCCTTGCAGTCCAAGGGACTCTCAAGAGTCTTCTCCAATACCACAGTTCAAAAGCATCAATTCTTCAGTGCTCAGCTTTGTTTATAGTCCAACTCTCACATCCATACATGATCACTGGAAAAACCATAGCCTTGACTAGATGGACCTTTGTTGACAAAGTAACATCTCTGCTTTTTAATATGCTGTCTAGATTGGTCATAACTTTCCTTCCAAGGACTAAGCATCTTTTAATTTCATGGCTGCAGTAACGATTTGCCGTGATTTAAATAAAGTCAGCCACTGTTTCCACTGTTTCCCCATATATTTGCCATGAGTGATGGGACTGGAGGCCATGATCTTAGTTTTCTGAATGTTGAGCTTTAAGCCCACTTTTTCAGTCTCCTCTTCCACTTTCATCAAGAGGCTCTTTAGTTCTTCTTCACTTTCTGCCATAAGGGTGGTGTCATCTGCATATCTGAGTTTATTGATATTTCTCCTGGCAATCTTGATTCCAGCTTGTGCTTCCTCCAGCCCAGCATTTCTCATGATGTACTCTGCATATAAGTTAAATGAGCAGGGTGACAATATACAGCCTTGATGTACTCCTTTTCCTATTTGGAACCAGTCTGTTGTTCCATGTCCAGTTCTAACCGTTGCTTCCTGACTTGCATACATGTTTCTCAAGAGGCAGGTTGAGGTGGTCTGTTATTCCTATCTCCTTCAGAATTTTCCAGTTTATTGTGATCCACACAGTCAAAGGTTTTGGCATAGTCAATAAAGCAGAAATAGATGTTTTTCTGAAACTCTCTTGCTTTTTGATGATCCAGCGGATGCTGGCAACTTGATCTCTGGTTCCTCTGCCTTTTCTAAAGCCAGCTTGAACATCTGGAAGTTCACAGCTCACGTACTGTTGAAGCCTGGCTTGGAGAATTTTGAGCATTACTTTGCTAGTATGTGAGATGAGTGCCATTGTGTGGTAGTTTGAACATATTTTCCATTGCCTTTCTTTGGGATTGGAATGAAAACTGACCTTTTCTAGTTCTGTGGCCACTACTGAGTTTTTCAAATTTGCTGACATATTGAGTGCAGCACTTTCACAGCATCATCTTTTAGGATTTGAAATAGCTCAAGTGGATTTCCAGCACCTCCTCTAGCTTTGCTTGTAGTGATGGTTCCTAAGGCCCACTTGACTTCACATTCTAGGATGTCTGGCTCTAGGTGAGTGATCATACCATCATGGTTATCTGAGTCGTGAAGATCTTTTTTGTATAGTTCTTCTGTGTATTCTTGCTGCTGCTGCTAATAAGTCACTTCAGTCACGCCCATATCTTAGCAACCCCATGGATTGCAGCCTACCAGGCTCCTCCATCCATGGGATTTTCCAGGCAAGAGGACTGGAGTGGGTTGCCATTGCCTTCTCCAGTATTGTTGCTACCTCTTATTATCTTATGCTTCTGTTAGGTTCATACCATTTCTGTCCTTTATTGTGCCCATCTTTGCATGAAATGTTCCCTTGGTATCTCTAATTTTCTTGAAGAGATCTCTAGTCTTTCCCATTCTATTGTTTTCCTCTGTTTCTTTGCATTGATCGCTGAGGAAGCCTTTCTTATCTCTCCTTGCTATTCTTTGGAACTCTGCATTCAAATGGGTATATCTTTCCTTTTCTCCCTTGGCTTTCACTTCTCTTCTTTTCACAGCTATTTGTAAAAAAGCACAATCACAGAAACTAGCCAGTCTGATCACACGGACCACAGTCTTGTCTAACTCAATGAAACAATGGGCCATGCTGTGTAGGGCCACCCAAAATGGACTGGTCATGGTGGAGAGTTCTGACAAAACGTGGTCCACTGGAGAAGGGAATAGCAAACCACTTCAGTATTTTTGACCTGAGAACCCCATGAACAGTATGAAAGGCAAAAAGATAGGACACTGAAAGAGGAACTCCCCAGGTTGGTAGGTGCCCAATATGCTACTGGAGATCAGTGGAGCAATAACTCCAGAAAGAATGAAGAAAGGGAGCCAAAGAAAATTGTAGATGTGACTGGTGATGGACGTAAAGTCCGATGCTGTAAACAGCAATACTGCATAGGAACCTGGAATGTTAGGTCCATGAATCAAGGCAAATGGAAGTGGTCAAACAGGAGACAGCAAGAGTGAACGTTGACATTTTAGGAATCAGCGAACTAAAATGGACTGGAATGGGTGAATTTAACTCAGATGACCATTATATCTACTACTGTGGGCAAGAACCCCTTAGAAGAAATGGAGTAGCCATCATAGTCAACAAAAGAGTCCGAAATGCAGTACTTGGATGCAATTTCAAAAATGACAGAATGATATCTGTTTCCAAGGCAAACCATTCAATATCATAGTAATCCAAGTCTATGCCCTGACCAGTAATGCTGAAGAAGCTGAAATTGAATGGTTCTATGAAAACCTACAAGACCGTCTGGAATTAACACTCAAAATAGATGTCCTTTTCATTATAGGGGACTTGAATGCAAAAGTAGGAAGTCAAGAAATACCTAGAGTAACAGGCAAATTTGGCCTTGGAGTCCAGAATGAAGCAGGGCAAAGGCTAATAGAGTTTTGCCAAGAGAACACACTGGTCATAGCAAACACCTTCTTCCAACAACACAAGAGAAACCTCTACACATGGGCATCACCAGATGGTCAACACTGAAATCAGACTGACTATATTCTTTGCAGCCAAAGATGGAGAAGCTCTATACAGTCAGCAAAGACAAGACTGGGAGCTGACTGTGGCTCAGATCATGAACTCCTTATTGCCAAATTCAGACTTAAATTGAAGAAAGTACGGTAAACCACTAGACCATTCAGGTATGACCTAAATCAAACCCCTTATGATTATACGGTGGAAATGACAAATAGATTCAAGGGATTAGATATGATAGAAAGAGTGCCTGAAGAACTATGGATGGAGGTTCATGACATTGCACCAGAGGCAAGGATCAAGACAATCCCCAAGAAAAAGAAGTGCAAAAAGGAAAAATGGTTATCTGAGGAGGCCTTACAAATAGCTGTGAAAACAAGAGAAGTGAAAGGCAGAGGAGAAAAGGAAAGATATGCCCATTTGAATGCAGTGTTGGAAACCTAGTGCTGGGAGAATATAGCTGTGTGTGTGTGTGTGTGTGTGTGTGTGTGTGTACATGTGTGTGTGAGTGAGAGACGGTGGTAAATAGGGGCAGGGCTGTGTTTTAACTAAGAAATCACAAACTTGGACCCAGGAGCATGACAGCATAAGGTGATTGAGGCAAAATGTAATATTGGTAAAGAGATTTCCTTTTGCTGCATCTTCTACCCTGAAAACTACAGTTCTGGACTGCCAGTCTACACTGCATAGCAGTGTATACATCAACATTCTGGGACTGTTCAGAAAGCCCAGTTTTCTCCATAATATGTTTAGACATTGTTGTTCAGTTACTAAGTCGTTCCTAACTCTTTGTGACGCCCATGAATTGTAGCACACAAGGTTCCTCTGTCTTCCAATATCTATGGAGTTTGCTCAAATTGAGTTGGTGGTATTATCTAACCATCACATCCTCTGCCTCCCCCTTCTCCTTTTGCCTTCAATCTATCCCAGCAACAGGTAGCTGGCTAACCCAGTTTCCACAGGCCACACCTTACAAAACTGGTGGTTCAGTACTAGTAGCATAACTGTTCTCTTCAAAAACAAAAGAAGACACGTCTTCTCCACATAACCAAGTCTGCTACGGATGTTCCGGTCACAGAACCGTATCCACTGTCCTACCAGCTACCAGTAGACAGTGCTCTATTCAGCAACTGTAGATAGCTAAAAGGGAAACTGGCTAAAGCACGGATTGGTGCTTTCCTCAGGAACAAATCATTTCATTCATCAACTTTAAATCCTTCAATACATTTCTTAAGAAGTTCTCTGGTTTAAAAAAATGTATAAAAGTCAAAGAGAGAAAAGCAAAAAATATTTTGCCAACATGAAGCTCAAAAGGAAAGAAAATTTAAATATATTTTGAGCATCCTCACGCAAGTGTAGTTTATCTTCAATGAGTTTGATGACTAACACAATCGAGTTATGCGTGGTAGAAAAACTGTGATGTGAAGAATTTTAAATATATTAAAATATGGTGGTATAGCAAAAATGAAATAAATACTTTACACTGAATTTGAACAAAAAGTCTGTAATTTTTATTAATAGAAAATATTTTTTTCCAAGCCCATTAAGTGAATATTGAACAAATATGTGAAAAATAACTAAGGGGGTGCATCAAGTCACTAGCCCATTCAGGCTGCCCATGTGTCCTGATTCACCCTGGGAATATCCAGAAGGCAATCTGGGCTGTGTTGCCAAGTGACGCTGCTCAGAGGTCCCAGCACTACTTCAGTCCGAAGACAGCACCATGTCTATTTTAAAACAAAGCAAACTGCAGATGACACATAACCATGCCTCCCTCCCCTCCAACATTTTCTCCTCATTACCCCATGTCTGAGCATCCTTCTCACAACTAAGAACTTTAGCTAATCACTGTCTCAATTTACCAAGCACCTCCCCACATGCCTAACATTCCAAATACAGCTTAAAATTACGAAAGTGAAAGCCACGCAGTCGTGTCTGACTCTTTGTGACCCCATGGACTATAGTCCATGGAATTCTCCAGGCAAGAACACTGAAGCAGGTAGCCTATCCCTTCTCCAGCAGATCTCCCCGACTCAGAAATCGAAATGAGGTCTTCTGCACTGAAGGTAGATTCTACTGAATAGCTCATTCCAGCCGGGCTACCAGGGAAGCCTGTTCATAATTACACTAGACAAATATTTGCTATCATCATTAAAGTATCACTGTGTGTCAAGGGCAAGAGGTATGCCTAACTTGGTTTCATACACAGATTTCCCTAATTCTTTGGGAGAGGGAGTTATTGATTAATTGACTGGATGATTCATTCATTCCTTCAATATTTACCAAAGACCTACTCTGTGGCAGGTACTATTCTAGGTAATGTGACTATAGCAGTGAACAGAAAGACAGAAGCCTCATCCTCATGGAGCTTACTTTCTGATGAGGAGACTGGAGACAGACAATAAACAAATAAAAAAGGAAATTGTTGTGTACTTGAAAGTGAAGAAAAAGTAGCTAGAGGAGTTGCATAGGAGACCTGGACCATGTGTGAATGTCTGTGTATGTACGTGTTATAATTTTAAGAACAGGGGGTTGGGGGAAGCTTCCTTAGCAAAGCAAGATTTAAACAAGCACCTGGAAGAGGTGGAGAGTGAGCGCCAGGGACACCGAGGGGAAGAATTTCCTGGCAGAGGGAACAGTAAATACAAATGTCCAGAAGCGGGGATGGACCAGGGTGCCTGGTATGGAAGCAAGGAGAACAGTCAGGAGGCCAGGACAGTGGGAGATGGGAGATGACAGTGGTTGGGGTGGGGTGGACAGCAGGGGTGAGGAGGAATGGTCAGGTTCTGGAAACACTCTGAAGATGGAGCTTGGAGGATTTACGATTAATTGGATCGGATCCAGAAGATAAGGGGAAGACGGGCTCTGTGCAGGACAGCTAATCCGAGCTGTCTGTGATCCTGGCCCATTGTGCTTCCCTGGCCTCTGACCCCCACCTCCTCCATAGTACCTGTGTATGCTCTTTCCTCATTGAATCACCTGAGACCCAGTCTCTCTCTTGGGCTTAGCTTTCTCTTATTTACACAATTCCCAGAGTCACACACTTCACAGGCTTACTCCAGACTCCCACTATTACAGCTTGGATAGCGATGAGGTAGGATCCTTAAGAAAGGCAGTGACTCATAAGACTCCTGGAGGAGTATGCTGTAGGTCTTTGGGTCTACTGAGATAGATTTAAATGTTTAAGCAGAACCTCCATACAGATTCCCTGGACAGGAGCGATACAAAAATTGGTCTCCCCAGGTTTGCGAGGAGACCTGGCTACAAGGCTTTCCTGACCTGACAAGGATGTCTCAAGATCTTCTGGGGTCTATTGAAAAGGACTGTATGACATTCTTGGATAGACCAGGGAGAGAGAGGATGCCTCTCATTTTTTTTCAGTGAAGAAGTCAACACTGTAAAACTCAACTTTGTTCTAAAAAAGTGGAGGAGTACTGAGGGCATGGGCAGGTCACATATGTCCTGCCCACATGCATGCCTGGCCACGCCCATCGTGTGCAGGGGCTGGACGTCTCTACATGCTACACAGTGAGCTAGATCTCCATGGATTCTAGACAGACAACCGAGCTAATTGAGGAAGGTGATGTCGTATGCAGGGGCAGGCTGGGACGGAACCCAGTGGCTTTTGAGGAATAGAAGTTGTGTAATAAGAGGATGTCACTGTTCCTGCCTCAGGAAATGCTCAGCTGGAAATAACAGCCCAGGCACAGAATGTTGAGCCAGACTTTGGGGGGATTCAGAAACCAAGCCCAGATTTAGGAAGAGCATGAGGAGGCAGTTCTTTCCTTCCCGTGTAACTGGATGGCTGTATTAGTTTAGAGTTCTAACTATTAATGAGCAGACAACTTGAGGGCAGGGAGCAGGGTTGGATTTTGCTTGATCCTAGTGGCTGAAGGAGTGCTGGCACGTAGAGTGCTCAGAGACTGTTATTGTGTGGATGGATGGATGGCTGAATGAATGAATGGAAGAGTAAGTAAATGAATGCATGCAAGAGTAAATGATCACATTGTAAACAAAGGTTCCGAAAAAGGACATTGAATCACACACGCATACATACACATTTACACATATATCCTACCACAGACTGATTCCCTTTTCCCATTTTTATCAGATACTAATTTTTTATAAAACAGAAACCAAGCCTTAATTTTATTTCCTACAGGTTTTTATTTTAAAACCTAATTTGTTTTAAGAAATAAATTTCAAGAAAAAAGAAATGGAGCAGAGTCCTTGCAATATAAAGCCACGTAAGAGACAAAGCAATAACGACAATGTAACTACCTTATTTGAAACCCGATTTGAAAATGAGCAATAAAAATTATGACATTTATGAGACATTGGAAGTTTGAACACTGATAACATATATGATAATACTGAGAGATTATTAATGATTTCTTTTTTCAGGTGTGATAATGGTAGCATGGTTATATTCAAGAAAATAAGGGTCCTTACCTTTTAGAGATACATACTGAAACATTTATGGATGAAGTGTTATGATATCTGGGACTTGATTCAAATTAATACAGAAAGGGCAAGGTGGTTAGGGGTCCAGATATGGCAAGACTGGTTACATTTTGATGGTCATCAAGGTTGGGTAATGGGTACATGGAGATTTCTTGGGCTACTCTATTTTTGTATATGTTGTATATTATTTATCCTTGATAAATAATAATAAAAAACTAAAGTGGGTATTAAGATCTGGAAAACTGGTAAAGCAGACACCATGGTGTTTTAAGTTAACAATATTAGGCATACTTCTAAATTCTTTATTCATCTAATCTATTGCTATTGTGTATGCATATTCACAGGCAATAGATGCCTTGGTGAAGAAGGCATTTGTTTTTATCTTAAAAGTCACTGAAATAAAACAAACCATTCAAACATTCTCTTTCTTGCTTGTCATATAAATCACTTTATATAGGACATCTTAAGACCCATGCCTTGTGCTTTAAAAGAACTCTATATTACTTGCTAACCTTAGCATAAATCCTCTTGATATGTTTAACTAAGATTTACTAAAATAAAACCTAAGGTGTATTTCTTCTGACAAAGGTATGTGCTTATAGCCCTCTCATTTGTTCAGAGTTCTCCTGAGGGTTTTGCCACCTTTACTCAGCTTGGTTGTATTTACATTGCAACTGAAAAGACTTCAGGACAGCTAATTCACAGGCATTAATTCCTGCATGGTCTGGCATAACTAACTGCCTGCAGAATTCTGACACCATGCGCAGATATATGTCTAATTATACTTTTGAACTAAGTGAAATGAATATAATCCTGTCCTCAGATCACAGGCTAGATATTTTAAATTTTTAATTGACTATTATTTTTCCAAGTAAGTTTACTGCAGTTCGAGTTTGAATTAAATTGGAAAGTATGTGAGAGCAAAATTCTTGTATTTCTTGTTTGAAGTCTATTGTTGCATGAATTTCTAATAATAGACTAGCAATTATATTTATAGCTATTCATATATCATACACAAATTATCTATATATTTATGTAAACATATTGTGGTAAAATCCCTTCACAGTGTAGAACTGAACAAGATGCATAAATTCAGAAGCCCTACTGCTGTTGATTTATCTCAGAGGTCATAGCTTGATTTTCAGTGTATATAAATCTGTTATAATTCTCTTCCAACAGAATTCTAGTATTGTTTCTGTGAAGAAATAGTATTCATGGTGGGATTTCAAATTCAAATGCTGACAGGGATCAGGTAGGTAACAAAAATAAGTGAAGCCAGGTAGGTGGAATATATAGGTGGCTACCTGAAGAAGGACATGGCAACCCACTCTAGTATTCTTGCCTGGAGAATCCCATGGACAGAGGAGCCTGGTGGGCTACAGTCCATGGGGTTGCAAAAGAGTCAGACACAACTTAGAAGAGTGTCCAGTGTAGCTCTTTGAGTGACTGAGCAAGAATAACCTGGAGGTACCTGCTCCGTCTGCAGAGGGCAGCACACTTAGCTCTAGCAGGCTGCACCCTTGGGCGTAATGTTTCTAGATACCCCAGTTTATCCTCAAGAGAGGGCATGTGTGTGCTGTGCTTAGTCACTCTGTCATGTCCGACTCTCTGTGACCCCATGGACTGTGGCCAGCCACAGAGGTCAGGCTCCTCTGTCCATGGAGCTCTCCAGGCGAGAATACTGGAGTGGGTTGCCACGCCCTCCTCTGAGAGACCTTCCCAACCCAGGGATTGAACCCAGGTCTCCCACATCTCAGGCAGATTCCTTACCATCTGAGCCATCAACGAAGACCAAGAGAGGGCATGAGCCTAGAGTTTTATTAAATTTCCTGATTTCAAAATGTGGGCCAAAGAAGTCATGCCTGCTGTTTGCATGGAGCAAACACTGACCTAGGATAAACAGCACTGGAAGAGGTTTGCCCCTGATTGCTTGTGACTGTAGAATTTCCACAACTTAATTTCTCAACTGTAGCTGTTGTTCACTTGCTAAGTCATGTCCAACTCTTTGTGACCTCATGGACTGCAGCACGCCAGGCCTCCCTGTCCCTAACCATCTCCTGGGGTTTGTCCAAGTTCATGTCCATTGAGTCGATGATGCCATCCAACCATCTCACCCTCTACTGCCCTCTTCTCCTTTTGCCTTCAATTTTTCCCAGCATCAGGGTCTCATGCACCATCTCTCAGTATATGAGTGTATTTCTTTTCACCTGGATAAGAATATCTGTCCTCTATTCATCTCACAGGATCTTCTGTATGCTGACTGTATCTGCCTAAGAGAGACATGGGGCCACTTTGTAGCTTCAGCCTAGCAGTGTGGATTAAAATAACTAGCAAAGTAGAGGAAAAGGCCCTTTCTGTATATGAGGGTGAGAGGGTAAATTGAAACAACTTTTATAGAGAGCATTTTGGCAGTATGTTAAAATTTTTTTTAATATACACATTACTCACTCAACAATTATACTTTTATAAATTTATTCTCAAGAGAAAAATCACAGATGTTAAATGACATAGGTTTAAAATCACAGAGGTTCATATAAGGTTGTTCATCTCATATCATTTATGGTAGTAAATAATGTGAAGGGACCTCTCTGGTGACTCAGACTGTAAGAATTGACTGTAAGGAATCTGACTCCAATGCAGGAGACCTGGGTTCAATCCCTGGGTTGGGAAGATCCCCTAGAGGAGGCCATGGCAACCCACTTCAGTATTCTTGCCTGGAGAGTCCCATGGACAGAGGAGTCTGGCAGTCTACAGACCACAGGGCTGCAAAGAGTTGGACACGACTAAGCAATTGACACTTTCAATAATATGAAAACACCAAAATGTCTAACGATAGCAAACTGGTTAAGTAAATGATGATGTACTACATCACTTCTGTAATTAAATAAGCACAAATATTTATTATTTTAAATGAAAGAAAATGATTTGTATTCTGATGACATGTTCTAAAACATCATAAGGAAGCTTCGGGTCTAAATCATGGGATGGAGAGTTAGCTAAAGTTGTCAACGACACATGATGCAAGGACGGAAGAGTAAACCAAGAAAGAAGAAGTAACGAGTAGGACTAACAAGTCTAATGCAAGGCATGCCAGAAGACAACAGTGGTCCAAGCAGAGACTCAAGCTCTAGGCTAACCTAGATAGGGCACCTATGGGACAGGACTACACCGACTTCAGCTGTCTCAAAGCTAATGGTATGTCTGTGGCTATTGCACTAGACCATGTCACAAAAGCCAGACCTGGCCGTTTGAACTGGCAGATCTTTATTGCCTGATGCTTCAAGCTACAGAGTCTCAGAGCACCAGACTGTTTGTAATTTCAGGGACACATTAGATTCTAGTCTCTGTACTTTAGTGTTTCTGCCCATCAGCATGGAGCGCTCCCGTCCTTCCTTTCCTCCGCGAACTGCTACTCACACTTCCGGTTCCTAGAGGCCCAGTCTCTCCGCAGCCCTCAGCTCCGCGATGTTCTCTTCTGTGCCTGTGTTTGCACTCTCGCATCATTTTGGGAGGATCGGTTGGTGTTGTTGAGCTGTCTTCTCCGAGGGGGTAGGCTCTTTTTCTTGATGAGGGAGGTGATGGGTTTGCCATGTGTGTATGCTGCAACAGCCCACTCTCCAGGACCCTATATACGCACAGAGCTTCGATGGGTCATGGCCCATGTGAACTGCAGCCTGGACGTCACACTGTGCCCTGAATGCACAATGTAGGCAGTGGCCCTGGGCCCCAGTGGGGTTTAACCTCATGTATATATTTGTCTTTTTTACATGACTGAAACTGCCTTGAGGGCCTGCTTTCTGTCTTTACAGAGAGTAAATAGCCATTACCCTCCTCCTCACCCCTGAAATTCAGTGCCCAAAATGTTATTTTTGCAACCTCAAGGCTTGTAGTTATTTTATGACCATATATTTTTTATCATATAAACTTGAATTTCTTTAAATCTGGGGCACTAAAGGCCTTCATATTTTACTTTAGAAGAAAAGAAAAGGGGCCATGATGAGAAATACGCTGTTAATTATTTCCAAAAAAATTTTTTTCTTAGTATTTTACCTATGGAAACTAAGCCTTCTGTGATCTTTTCCTTTTTCTAAATAACTTGCAGATGAGTAAGTATAGTAACTCAGAAGATGACAGTGAATTTTGGGATTTATTTTGGAAATTTTGGACATTTAGGGCAAACTGGTATTTTAAAAAATTAAGTTACTGCTTATCTTACAGTGAAGTCACATTTTTTTTGGTATTGATTCTCATAATAATATTATTACCATCTTTTTATGTAAGGAAAGTGAGGCTAAGCAAAGTTATAATGATTTGTCCAGGTCGTGCATATAATAATTGTATACTTCTGACCACAATTGATACTTCTCTTTATACCATACCCAAAAGCTTTCTTTAATTGCTTCTCTTCTTTTATTTTAAAGGGGCAAGCATGGCTTTTTAATAGGCTTTAAATCCATTTTTAAAAAACATTCACTTCTTCATCTCATCTTAAGGTTAAAAATTAAACTACAAGCCTTAACATGAACTGTCTCTGCTAACTTGGTAATGTTTTGTTTTATTAGATATTGCTTCTTGAGTTCTAAGACATAGGTGAACAATGTTAGCATTACAGAGTTTGGTTTTTTAAATGGAAGTCGTTTATTAAATAAATTAAAAACAAATTCTTCTTCAAGTTAAACAAACAGAAATGTTTCATTATCTTGGCTTAGACATGTAGATTTTCTACTAAAGTTTTACTTGGGTCTTTTGGAAAATCTAATCTGAAATCAACCTGGACATGATTTAATGAGAATGGATCGTTTTATCATTACTAATGCATTTTTGTTTGATTTTCTTATGGATCTGGAAGATGTGGTACTAGATATTATTGGAGAGATATAGAAAAATGCTTAAAGCCCAGAAGAGAAAATACTGACCAGCTCCCACCCGCAGCTCTACGTTTCCATCTGCTTTTTAATCCTGAAAGGTCATATCCCTGTAGGTTGTTTAGCCTTCTGGCATTTTATATTTAACACTCTGAGGGAGTTTCCTCAGTGGTTAGGAAAACATGATAACCCACACTTTCAGAAAGCCACAGCAGTTTCATGCCAGCTTTCTAAAATTAATGAAGCATCTCAGAATGTTTTTGCCATGGATATAAGTCTACAAATTTGTCATCGCTATAATTTCCTCAAAGGGGTTTTAAAAGAAACCCATCTTCAATAGCAGAAAACATTTTTCATTATGAAATATTTCAGATGTACATAAAAGCAGAGAGAACAATAAAAGGAAAACCTATGTATTCACCACACAGGGTGAGTGATCAAACATGAAAAGAACCACGGCAGCCCTGACAACTCCCTCCCAGATCCCATTCCATCTCCTCTCCACCTGGAGCAACTGTTATCTAAATTTGTTGTGTTTCAGGCCATGCGTGTGTTTTTACTTTTATTACATATTATACCTCAAACAATCAACCCAACATTCGATATTATTTTATAGGTTCTCAAATGACATATATATGGTCTCAACACTTATATACCCTTCTGCAATTTGCTTCTTGTTTTTGCTAAAAAAAAGCTATATGATTGCATCTAGCTCTAGTTCCCTCATTTTTGCAGTTGTGTAGAATTACATTGTATGAATAGACCACAGTTTATTTGTCCATTTCCATACTGATACACATTTAGGTTCATTCATCTTTTTGCAATTGCCAACACATTTGCTCAAAAATGTGTGGTTCCAAATGGAAAAATGCATTGAACCTGTACTTACTCTTTTTTTCATCCTTTCCATCAGTTGTGTTGAAGTTTTGTATTTTTTTTTTTTAAGAAATTGTCTACCTTCCCTGAACATATACTTCCATATACTTTCTGAACATTGACCAGAAAGATATTTTTTGCAGCTATTTAGGTCTTGTTGTAGGATACACATACACACACACACAATTATTTATCTATATAAATGGGTAAAAAAAATAAACCCACTGAAATTGTATATCTGGAAAATTTTAAAGTAGATTAGCAAATTGATTTGCAATTCTTTAAAGTATGCAGCTGAGGCATTTTAATATGTGATACACATCATATAAGCAGTAACATTTTACAACAATGAAAACATCTCTACACTTCTATTCTTAAAATGCCCTCTCATAGCAAAATCTATTTGGGCAGTTATTTTTTTTTCATTCATGATTCACACCTTTTTTGAAGGTGTGTATCTATTTCTTCATTTTAAAATATCTGCAGGGGAGCAGGGTCTCAACGGCCATTTTTCCTCACAGAAAAGGCCACAGATTTAAGAACAATTATGTCTTGAAAGAAAAAATGCCAACTCAGCTTTAAACTTGCCAAGTCTTTTCCCTGAACTTTCGTATAATAAAAAGATTTTATGATCATTGCTCATCTCAGTATCAAGTATAATAAAATTTTCCTTTCTCTCAGACTATAATCCATAAAATGACTTAATCAGGCACATTTAGACTAAAATTTCCTATAGTATGCTGGAGCCGGGAAAGAGTGAGAGTACCCCAACACTTGTTTGGGGGCACTGTCCTCTTGCCCTCAGAATATCTCCTAGTCTGATACACCACCTGAAGGAGGCTGTCAGCATCTGTTTGCTTTACACCATCAATAAACCTCAGATAAAAAAATTAGCAGAAATGAGACTTCCCTGGTGGCACAGTGGATAGGAATCCGCCTGCCAATGCATGGGCCATGATTTCAATCCATGGTCCGGGAGGATCCCACGTGTCGAGGAACAGCTTAGCCCATGCATCACAACTACTGAAGCCTGTGCTCTGCAACCAGAGAAGCCCATACACTGCAATGAAGAGTAGCCCCTGCTCCCTGCAGGGGCTAGAAAGCCCATGCAAAGTAACATGCACCCAGCAAAGCCAAAATAAATTTTTAAAAAATAAGGAGAAATGGAATTTTCGAATTCTGCCCCCAAGTGGAAAATCTTGTGCATCCCACATAGTGCACACACGTCACTTTGGGGACCACTGACTAATGTGACAAGTGGGGTTTGGATGGATGGATGGAAGGGAAAAGTGAGGCTTCTCTGATGATAGCCACATGAACAGAGGCTTGGAATGGGCAGTGCAAGTGGGAAGGACAGCAGAAAGATGAATCTGAGCAGCAGGGAGGGAGGTCCGGGGGAGATGAAGATGGAAAGGAAGACTGGGGTCAGACTGTGGAGCAGGTTTATGGCCAGAACTAAGGATCTTATTAAAGGTAAAATGAGAACATCTTGGGACAAAGGGGGATGTGATCAAAATCCCACTTTTAAGAAATTTATGTAGCAGCAGAGTGGAAGGTCGTTTGAGGAGATGGAGACACAGAACGGTTTTTAGAAGGCAATTTTGAGAGAGGTAATGTTGAGTGAGGGGACATGAAGATGATGGAAAGGAGGAGAAAGATTTGAGAGATGTTATGAAGTAGGTCTGACAGGCTGGGCACCTGATTCTTGAAAGCTAGTGAAGCAGAGGCAGGAGGTGAAGTTCATTGAAGTGTCAAGCGCTGGAGGTGGTGTCAGGGGGAGGTCTGGGCAAAGTGAGCCGAGAGATGAGTTCATTCACATGGACTTTGAGCATACACACAGAGGAGTCCAGAGTGCAGGCAGTGAGGTCTGCTTGGATCAGTAAGATTTGGAAGCCGCTCACTGGGAGGAGACAAATGAAGCTGTCAAAGGGTGTCCTGAAACCACCCACAGAGATCTCAGGGGACTGGAGAAGAGGCTGCAGGCAGAATCCCGGGGGCTGCTGATGTTTAAAATCTCAAAAGATGGAGAGGAGCCTCCAGGTGGGTCCAGGAATGGTCCGAGATACAAGATGTGGTCATTCCTGACTCTCATATCCAAGATTTCACCCCAACTTGTCATATCCTCCTTGTCGGCTTTCTAGGTTTCACTTGGCACTTACCTCTAAATACTATATATTTTTCTCATTTATCTTAGTTATTTTGTTGCTTTGTACTAACATTTAGCTTTGTGAGAGCACAAAGTTTTATTTGTTTTCTTTACTACCATATTTGCTGTGCTAAGAACAGTGCCTGGCACAAAGTGTTCAGTAAATGCTTGCCAAATGAACAAATAAATGAATTAGCAAAGTTTACTATATAAAAGATACCAAGAGGCTTTTATGAGAGGTGAAATGTTCAACAGTATTTGCCGCTGCTGTTTAAAGTTTGTAAAATAGGCTTTGCTCCACAGAGGCTTCAAGACCATACTAGGATAAACAAACGTCTCAATTAAAGATGAAGAAACGACAATAAAACAGCTCCCTTGTATTGATCACAAAATATATACAGAAGACAGTTTATATAATTTATGTTATTTTGCAATCACTGTGTTATCTCCATTTTAGATAAGAAAATGAAGAAATTAAGTAATTGGGTAAAAAGCTATTAAGCGGTTGAACTGGATTTTAAACTTAAATCCAGGGGCAGAGAAGCCCAACTTTAAAGGATTGGGCTTCCCTGGTGGCACAGACAATAAAGAAATCTGCCTGCAAAGCCGGAGACCCAGGTTTGATCCCTGGGTCAGGAAGATCCCCTGGGTCCCCCTGGTGTCTCCTCTCCCTCATAGGCCTATGCTCAAGGACTATGCTGACCTTGACACTCAGAAGCTGAGCCCATGATTCATTCATTCATGGATCTAGTCAAACAGGCCAGTGACAGGGAGAATGGAAATAGATGAGACAGGGTGGTGATGGGGACCTGATCTGGCTTGTGTGCTGAATGAGATGGAAAACTATTAAAGGGTTTTGGGCAGAGGAATTCCAAGATCTGTCTTAGTTGTTTAACAAGACACTTTGACTGCTATGTTGAGAAAAAACTAAAAGGGAGCCGAGGCAGAAGGATGGATGGAAGTTTTGAGGTTAATAAAATAATCCAGGCAGATGGGCTAGTGTTCCCTGATAACTCAGACAGTATAGAATCTGTCTGCAATACAGGGGACTCTGGTTCGGTCCCTGAGTTAGGAAGATCCCCTGGAGAAGAAAATGGTAACCCATTCCAGTATTATTGCCTGGAAAATTCCATGAACAGAGGAGCCTGGTGGACTGCAGTCAATGGAGTCGCAGTCAGACACGACTGACTAACACTTTTCACTTTAAATGGGTTATAATATAGACGGCGCTGAGATATGATCAAATTCTTGATACGTTTTGGAGATAGATAATAAGAGGATTTATTCAAATATTGGACATATAGATGTAATCTGAAGGAAAGAAACAAGTTGAGGAGGATGAGCTCTGAGGTTTCTGGTCTGAGCAATGAGAAGGATAGAGTTGTCAGTAGCCAAGATGGGGAAGGCTGCTAAATTAGAAGCAGTCTGGGGTAGATGTGAGACGATCTGTTTTGGACATGGTAAGATTGAGGTGTCAGGTACATCTAACAGGGATGCTGAGTGGGCAGTTGGACACACACATCTGGAGTTCAGGGGAAAGCATTAGTACACCATATTCATTATCTCTGAAGCCATGTGGTGGGTTGAAATCCAGTTGTATTTAGAAATAATGAATGAACTTGCTCTTATTATTTAGTCTCTAAGTCCTGTCTGATTCTTTTGGGACCCCATGAACTATAGCCTACCAGCTTATTCTGTCCATGGGGTTTCCTAGGCAAGGATACTGGAGTGGGTTACCATTTCCTTCTCCAGAGGATCTTCTTGACCCAGGTATTGAACCTGTGTTTCCTGCTTGGAGGGTGGATGCTTTACTACTGAGTCACCTGGAAAGCCCCAATGAATGATCTTCAATAAAAATAATGCTTAATGCAAAATATTCTGGTGATCTTCATCCTTTATATAATAGAAGTTTAGAAACACAGAAACTCAGAAAAATCATGTGAGAAAAGAGAACCACAGCTTCATTGCAGTTCTTCCCCAGCAATGAAGCACCGCTAATCTAATCCATTCACTCAAAATAGTACAACTGTCAGGTGTAGCCAGTGCTGACACTGCTCAGTGAAGGACGATCTCAGTTTGCTAATGAACCATGTATGCACTGAACTGAAGCCTTGTTAATAATTCATTATAAATTACTTTATGAAAAAATATGTAATTCCTTTCAGGAGTTCATTTGAGCTAACTGAATGCATTATAGTGACAAATTCCATAAGCCTAATAGTTATGAAAAGATGTCAGCAAATAAGAATTTCAGTGTAACATCAGTTGATACATTTTTTGCATTTCTCTTTGCTAAACAAAAAGGGAAAAGCCTTTCTGATGCACATTTGTAGTTCTCCATGATCATAGTGGTTTTCTGCTCCCTTATATTGTGGGCCTGCCCACAGAGGAAGCTAGTTAGTCTGTGAAAAGGGCTTGCGTTTATGAAAAGGGGTGGCTTTCCAGATGTCCATAAGTTAATTCCACTTTGAGACTATTATTGTGTCCTTCTGCCTAATGTTGAGTTCATTTCACATCTTGTGCCTGAATGACTGCCGAGTTCATTTAATTTGTTTTTACGGGATGCTGTTGTGAAACAGGCAGTGTTTTACACCTAAAGAGACCAACAGTTAATCATGCCCTGAGTGGGGACTGAAACACTGCAATGTTAGTGACAGGGACCATTAGGATTTGAAATGTGAGAAGAGGGAGGACGATCAGCTCCCCCCCACCTCATCAGGGCATTTCTGCAGTCACTCGGGTGGGCGGTACACAGGCTCACCCCAATGCCCATCAGCATCTGCTCTAGACACATGCTATCCGCTCTGCCCTGTCTGCAGAGTGCCATTTGGAGCAATTTGGAGTCCCCTTTCTCCCTTCAATCAGGCCGTTTCAGACCGTCTCCATGGCACCGAGTCTCTCCCTGACTCTGAGTGGCAGCTAGGCCGGTGGAAGCCACAGTGAGGGTGAAACAGCGCTGCCAGTCCTGGTTCCGTCACTCAATACGCTGGCCTCGGGAAAGTCACCTAATTCAAGGCTCACTTTGCCCTCCATCCTCAATAAAGCTATTCAGAAGGTAAAATGAAATAGGAATGTGAAAATCTTTCTTGTGTGAAAAGTGAATAATATGTCTAAGCAACCTGTGATTCAAACAGAAGAATATCTGAATCAAACTTCTCAGGTTTAAAAATTAATACAATACTCCAGGCACATAAAAAGATATTAGGAATGATATAGCAAACATCTGCATAACACTTATCACCCAACTTGAAAATAAAATTATAAGAATACAGTTGAAACTGTCTGTACACTCCCCGCAGGTCAAATTCCCCTCTTCTTCTTTGCATGACAGTAACTATAATTGTGAATTGATAGTTTATCCAGTCATTACATATTTAAATATATATATATATAATCACATAGATGTGTGTCTGCTAAGTTGCTCAGTTGTGTCCTCCTACTCTTTGCAACCCCATGGACTGTAGCCCACCAGGCTACTTTCTCCATGGGATTCTCCAGGCAAGAATACTGGAGTGGGTTGCCATGCCCTCTTCCAGGGGATCTTCCCAACGCAGGGATCAAACCCATGTCTCATGTCTCCTGCACTGGCAGGCAGGTTCTTTACCACTAGTGCCAACTGGGAAGCCCAATTACATATATACATACCTCTAGAGAGTCAGCAAAAACAAGACCAGGAGCTGACTGTGGCTCAGATCATGAACTCCTTATTGCCAAATTCAGACTTATATTGAAAAATGTACAGAAAGTCACTAGACCATTCCAGTATGACCTAAATCAAATCCCTTACAATTATACAGTGGAAGTGACAAATAGATTCAAGGGATTAGATCTGATAGACAGAGTGCCTGAATAACTATGGATGGAGGTTCGTGACATTGTACAGGAGGCAGTGATCAAGACCATCCCCAAAAAAAGGAAATGCAAAAAGGCAAATGGGTGTCTGAGGAGGCCTTACAAATAGCTGTGAAAAGAACAGAAGCTAAAGGCAAAGGAGAAAAGGAAAGATACACCCATCTGAACGCAGAGTTCCAAAGAATAGCAAGGAGAGATAAGAAAGCCTTCCTCAGTGATCAGTGCAAAGAAATAGAGGAAAACAATAGAATGAGAAAGACTAGAGATCTCTTCAAGAAAATTAGAGATACCAAGGGAACATTTCATGCAAAGATGGGCACAATAAAGGACAGAAATGGTATGGACCTAACAGAAGCAGAAGATATTAAGAAGAGGTGGCGAGAATACACAGAAGAACTATACAAAAAAATATCTTCACAACCCAGATAATCATGATGGTGTGATCACACACCTAGAGCCAGACATCCTGGAATGTGAAGTCAAGTGGGCCTTAGAAAGCATCACTATGAACAAAGCTAGTGGAGGGGGTGGAATTCCAGTTGAGCTATCTCAAATCCTAAAAGGTGATGCTGTGAAAGTGCTGCACTCAATATGCCAGCAAATTTGGAAAACTCAACAGTGGCCACAGAACTGGAAAAGGTCAGTTTTCACTCCAGTCCCTAAGAAAGGCAATGCCAAAGAATGCTCAAACTACCGCACAATTGTCCTCATCTCACACACTAGCAAAGTAATGCTCAAAATTCTCCAAGTCAGGCTTCAATAGTATGTGAATCATGAACTTCCAGATGTTCAAACTGGATTTAGAAAAGGCAGAGGAACCAGAGATCAAATTGCCAACATCCACTGGATCATAGAAAAAGCAAGAAAGTTCCAGAAAAACATCTACTCCTGCTTTATTGACTATGTCAAAGTCTTTGACTGTGTGGATCACAACAAATCGTGGAAAATTCTGAGAGACATGGGAAGGACTAGACCACCTGACTTGCCTCCTAAGAAATCTGTTTGCAGGTCAAGAAGCAACAGTTAGAACTGGACATGGAACAACAGACTGGTTCCAAATTGGGAAAGGAGTACATCAAGGCTGTATATTGTCAAACTGATTAAATAACTTATATGCAGAGTACATCATGAGAAATGCTGGGCTGGAGAAAGCACAGCTGGAATCAAGATTTCTGGGAGAAACATCAATAACCTCAGATATGAAGATGACACCACCTTTATGGGAGAAAGTGAAGAGGAACTAAAGAGCCTCTTGTTGAAAGTGAAAGAGGAGACTGAAAAAGTTGGTTTAAAATTCAACATTCAGGAAACTAAGATCAGGCATCCAGTCCCATCACTTCACTAGAAAATAGATGGGGAAACAGTCAAAAGAATAATAAACTATTTTTGGGGGCTCCAAAATCATTGCAGATGGTGACTGCAGTGATGAAATTAAAAGACACTTTCCTCCTCAAAAGGAAAGTTATGACTAACCTAGACAGCATATTAAAAAGCAGAGACATTACTTTTCCAACAGAGGTCTGTCTAGTCAAAGCTATGGTTTTTCCAGTAGTCATGTATGGATGTGATAGTTAGACTATAAAGAAAGCTGAGCGCAGAAGATTTAATGGTTTTGAACTGTGGTGTTGGAGAAGGCTCTTGAGAGTTCCTTGGACTACAAGGAGATCCAACCAGTCCATCCTACAGGAAATCAGTCTGAATACTCATTGGTAGGACTGATGCTGAAGCTGAAACTCTAATACTTTGGCCACCTGATGCGAAGAACTGACTCATTGGAAGAGACCCTGATGCTCGGAAAGATTGAAGGTGGGAGAAGGGGATGACAGAGGATGAGATGGTTGCATGGCATCACCGACTCAATGGACATGAATTTGAGTAAGCCCCAGGAGTTGGTGATGGACAGGGAGACCTGGCGTGCTGCAGTCCATGGAGTCGCAGAGTCTGACACAACTGAGTGACTGAAATGAACTGAACTTGTATGTCATATTTTTGCATATTTTAAATTTAAATAAATCCTATCTCATTGTGTAATTCTGCAACTTACTTTTTGTTCAATAATATATTTTTGAGAGTTATTTAATTTGATACATGCAAGTATTTCATTCATTTAACTGCTTTATTCTGTATTAATAAACTGTATTAATAAACCATAATTTATGTATCTATTTTTTTTCCATAACAAACAGTGCTTCATAGCCATCTTGCATACACCTCTCTGTGGACAAGGGTGAGAGATTCTCTAGGCATTTAGGAGGTGACTGAATTGTCCTGGGCTGGGCTATGGAAATTCACATTTGAAAGTCTGCTTTTTAACTGTTAACTTGTTCTTCAAAGTGGTTGTGACAATTTATACAAGGCAGCTCACTCCAGTATTCTTGCCTGGGAAATCCCATGAAGAGAGGAGCCTGGTGGGCTACAGTCCATGGGGTTGTGAGAGTTGGGCATGATTTAGAAACTAAAATGATAAGAACAATGCAATGTTTAGTTGCCCCATCTTTTATTAACATTTGATATTCTTAGAATTTAAAATTGTTGCCAGTCCAATGGGTGTGAAGTACTATCTCATTGTGGGTTTATTATTATTGTGGTTATTAATGTGGTTAACATCTTCACGTGTTTATTGGCCATTCTAATGATCCTCTTTTGATCATTTCTGATCTTTTCCACCCTCTTTCTCCCTCCCTCTTTCCTTTCTTCCTTTCTGTCCTTTCTCCTTCTCTCATCAGTTTTCTACATATTCTGTTGTTGATGTTGATTTGTAGGAGTTCTTTCTATATTCCGGATACTAGCACTTTGTCAGTTATACCTGTTGCTTGTGTTTTCACTTTTAAAAATAATGTCTTTTGAAACACAGAATTTAAAAATTCAACACAGTTCAACTTATCAATTTTGTTTTTCCATTGTAAGTTTGAGCTTTTTGAGTGTGTGTTATGTTTAAGAAATTCTTCTCTAGCTCTAGTTCATAAATATATTCAACCGCATGTTCTTGATAAAAGATTTAAAGTTTGTGCTTTTCATGCTTTGGTTGTGAATTCTTCTGTAATTAATTTTGCCTGTATGATAAGAGGTAAAGATCCATTTTTTTCTTTATAGAAAACCCCCTGTGAGACAGGCTGGGACCTCGGATCCTTTGCTATAGTGCTTGTAACTGGAAAAATGTGTTCTCAAGCAACAAAAATACAAAGAAACTATAAGGGACTTAAAAATAACTGTGTGCACATATCGTTGGAGCAAATTATGGATGGCAAGATGCAAAAAGACCAAAAAGCTCAACTGCCACTTCTGAAGAGATGGGAGCAAAAACAGAATACTGCACGGGCCGCCCGTACACATCATGGGAGGGGGGGGCAAAGCACCCAAGCCACTCCTCTGGCCCACCCCCTGGACCCGCCCCTGCCTTTATGCCATTTAAGGAACAAGCTTACTGCCCGCCCCCTCGCGCCTCCCCCCTCCCCCTCCATCCCCACCCACCAGGAGCGAGCAGGAGACTCTGTTCCCACTCCCTCCTGCTGCAGCAGGAGCCCCAACAAAGCCTTACTTGAATTTCTCATCTGACCTCTGATCAATTTCTATCGATTAAGGAAGCCAAGAATCCTGGTCAGTAACACCTGCACCATTCATTAAGGAATCTTTCCTTTCTCTGCAATGCAGGGTTTGTCAAAGTCCGAGCCTGTATATTCACATGTCTCCTTTGAGACTTTCTATTTTGTTTAGTTGATCTGTTTATCTATTCTTGTATCCAAACCACACTGTGAAGGAAATGGCAACCCACTCCAGTGTTCTTGCCTGGAGAATGCCATGGATGGAGGAGCCTGGCAGGCTACAGTCCATGGGGTCACAGAGAGTCGGACATGACTGAGTGACTAACACTACACACTATTAATAAATCTGGATTTCAGATAAGCAAGTCCTCCAGGCTTATTCTTCTCCATAATGGTCTTGGCTAATGTGTTTTCTTTTTATTTTTTGTATAAAGTTTCAAAACATCTTGCTAAATTATGAGATTTCTTTAGAATTATAGTGAATTCATAAATCAATTTGGGTAGATAGGCAGGATGCCTGACTAAGCTGACATATAGCAGTTCACTTGTTTAATCATTTTTGAGTGCTTATTTTGTGCCAGTTCCTGTGCTGATATTACTCAGGGAATGTCTCGATCTGGACCTGGCTTATCTGGCCACCCTTGTGCTTAGTCGCTCAGTCACATCCAACTCTTTGCAACCTCATGGGCTAAAGCCTGCCAGGCTTATCTATCCAAGGGATTCTCCAGGAAAGAACACTGGAGTGGGTTGCTGTGTTCTCATCCTTGGGGCCTTCCTGCCTCAGGGATTGAACCCACACCTCTTAGGTCTCCTGCATTGGCAGGCAGGTTCTTTACCACTAGTGCCACTTGGGAAGCCCATCCTGCCACCCTTACCCCTGCATATACCCATCTGTCTCTCTGCACCCAAGCTGTCAGGAACCTCTTTCTTGTGAGCAAATGCACCACCCTGTCCTCTGTCCTCCTGGTCTTCACAGATGCTCTTTCCTCTATGTAGCACACTCTTTGGCCCCTGTTCATCTGTCTATCTTCTACTTACTTTTAGTCTCACTTCCTTGAAAAGGCTTCCTTGCCTCCTCTGTATGGATTAGATGCTCTGCTCTGGTCATCCTCAGCATCTCCCACACTTCCCCTGTCATAAGCTTCCTCACATGGTATGGAAATTTCCTGTCCCTAATGAACTGTCAGGGATTATTATACATTATTCACGGAAGTCTCATCAACACTTCATCACTGACTCCCAGGATCTGGCACCTGGATGGCATGCAATAAAAAATACTGCTGAGTGTATAAACATTGAATCTTTGGTAGAAGCAAGTCCCAGTGGCGTGCAGTTTGGGGGGATACAAAACAATTAAACAAGCCCTCCTGGAGGGAGCTTATAGCCTAGTGGGCTGATTAGGCTTGTATGTATAAATTATAATACTGTAAGAAATATTGGATTAAAGATAAGAGTATAAGAGTGGATGGTTCAAGATGGTGGTGTAGGACGATCCTGAACTCACCTCCTCTCATAGACACAACAAATATATCACTACATATGGAATAATTTCTTCTGAAAAAGACCAGAAAATTAGACAAATGGCACCTCCAAAAACAATGATAAAAGGACTGCAGCAAGACTCAGGAGAGGCAGAGACATGGTCTTGCCAAAATCTTCACCCCTAATCAGAAGGGATCTCGAAAATATGGAAGATTACTCTGAGAAGCTAGGGATTTCTGCCTCATGTCAGGCATCCCTAATGTCTGACACTGAGAAGATGAGCACTGACTGGTTTTGAAAACCAGCAGGATTAAACCCAGGAGAGCCACAGGGCAACTGGGGACCAAGAACCCACTCTTAAAGGGATCTCACTTAGACTCACTTGCCCTGGGACCCAGAGTAAAAGCAGCAGTTTAAGACTCATTAATTTCGCAGTATCTGCCAGAGAGGTGAGAATCTGTTGGGGCTCTCTCCAGGAGAAAGGTGCCGGCAGGAACCATTCCTGCAGCTTCATTTTACCTTGCTCCTCCTGGTGCTGACGGCTGCCGTGTTGGAACTCTCTCTCTAACTTGCTGGTGCCAATGGATGAGCCCGGGCTGATCCCCATGCCACAGCTGCATCACTGCCAGCCGAGGGAACACTGCGCCTCCACCCCCGCTGCTGTAGAAATGCCACTGCCAACAGGCACGTGCAGCCCACACATGGGATACTCCTTGAGTGCCTTGCTCTGATGGCCAGGGAGGATTGTGCTTTGGGGCTCCAGGGGTCATCTCCTATACAAGGCCATTCTTTTAAGACAAGGAGAAGTAACTGCTTCCTCTAACCCAGAGAGAAAAACATAGAGTCAGGCAAAATGAGGAGACAGAGGAATACATTCCAAATGAAAGAATAAGACAGAATCTCAGAAATAGACCTTAATGAAATGGAGATAAGGGCTTTGTTGGTGGCTCAGACAGTAAAGAATCTGCCTGCAATGCAGGAGAACTGGGTTTGATCGCTGGGTCGAGCAGGTGCCCTGGAGAAGAAAATGGCAACCCACTCCACTATTCTTGCCTGGAGAATTCTACGGACTGAGGAGCCTGGTAGGCTACAGTCCATGGGATTGCAAAGAGTCAGACATGACCAACATATACGCACATATGCCTGATACAGAGTTCAAAGTAATGGTCACAAAAATGCTCACTGAACTTGGAAGAAGAATGGATGAACATAGTGAGAAGTCCAATAAAAAAGAAAGAAAATATAAGGAAGAAGCCACAGAGTTGAATACAATAACTAAAGTGAAAGATACATTAGGGGGTTTCAACAGAAGACTAGATGAAGCAGAAGAACCAGCAAGCTGGAAAACAAGACACCATTCACTCAGACAGAGCACCAAAATGAAAAAAGAACTTTAAAAAGTTTCAAGATGTCTTCAGGGCCTGATGGAAAAACATTAAGCAGAATAACATTTGCACTATTGGGGTCTCTAGAAGGAGAAGAGAAACAAAAAGCACCAGAAACTTATTTAAAGAAATAATAATGGCTGAAAAATTCCCTACTTTGGAGAAGGAAACAGACATCCAGGTCAAGGAAACCCAGAGAGTTCCAGATGAGATGACCATAAAGAGATCCACATCAAGAAGAAACATTACAACAAGAAAGTCAAAAGTTAAAGAGAGAATCATTTAAGAGAAGAACATCACCCTAATACCAAAACCAGACGGAGATGACACAAAAAAAGAAAACTATAGGCCAATATCCTTGACAAACATAGAGGCAAAAATTCTCAACAAAATATTAGGAAACTGAATTCAACAACATAGTAAAAGTATCATATACCATAAAGCCTTTGACTGTGTGGATCAGAATAAACTGTAGAAAATTCTCAAAGAGATGGGAATACCAGACCACCTGACCTGCCTCTTGAGAAACCTGTATGCAGGTCAGGAAGCAACAGTGAGAACTGGACATGGAACAACAGATTGGTTCTAAATAGGAAAAGGAGTACTTCAAGGCTGTATATTGTCACCCTGCTTATTTAACTTACATGCAGAGTACATCATGAGAAACACTGGGCTGGAAGAAGCACAAGCTGGAATCAAGATTGCTGGGAGAAATATCAATAACCTCAGGTATGCAGATGACACCACCCTTATGGCAGAAAGTGAAGAAGAACTAAAGAGCCTCTTGATGAAAGTGAAAGAAGAGAGTCAAAATATTGGCTTAAAGCTCAACATTCAGAAAACTAAGATCATGGCATCCGGTCCCATCACTTCATGGCAAATAGATGGGGAAACAGTGGAAACAGTGGCTGACTGTGTTTGTTTTGGGCTCCAAAATCACTGCAGATGGTGATTGCAGCCATGAAATTAAAAGATGCTTACTCTGTGGAAGGAAAGTTATGAGCAACCTAGACAGCATATTAAAAAGCAGAGATGTTACTTTGTCCACAAAGGTCCATCTAGTCAAGGCTATGGTTTTTCCATTGGTCATGTATGGATGTGAGATTTGGACTGTGAAGAAAGCTGAGCACCAAAGAGTTGATGCTTTTGAACTGTGGTGTTGGAGAAGACTCTTAAGAGTTCCTTGGGCTGCAAGGAGATCCAACCAGCCCATCCTAAAGGAGATCAGTCCTGGGTGTTCATTGGAAGGACTGATGTTGAAGCTGAAACTCCAATATTTTGGCCACCTGATGCAAAGAGTTGACTCATTGGAAAAGACCCTGATGCTGGGAAAGATTGAGGGCAGGAGGAGAAGGGGATGACAGAGGATGAGATGGTTGGATGGTATCACCGACTCAATGGACATGGGTTTGGATAGACTCCGGCAGTTGGTGATGGACTGGGTGGCCTGGCAAGGTGCAGCTCATGGGGTCACAAAGAGTCAGACATGACTGAGTGAGTGACTGATACCATAATCAAATGGGATTTATTCCAGGGATGAAAGGAAGTATCCAGATTTGCAAACCAATCAATATGATACACTACTTTAACAAAATGAAAAATAAAGATATTATAATTATCTCAATAGATGCAGAAAATCCATTTGAAAAAATTAGACATTCATTTGTAAGAACTCCCAACAAAGATATAAAGTGAACATACCTCAAGATAATAAAGGCCACATACGTTAAACACACAGCTAATATCATACTTTTTGTCAAAAAGAAAAAGCTGTTGACAAGGTAACAACTGGAGGAAAGGTAACCTTTGTAATGCTGCTGGTGAGAATGTAAATTGGTACTGTACAACACCTATGAAAAACAGTATGGAGGTTCTTTAAAAAGTTAAAAATAAAACATGATCAAGCAATTCTACTTCTGAACATCTCTCCTCAGAAAGTGAAAACATTACTTAAAAAGACATACGCATCACTATCTTCATAATGGGGCTTCCCTCACAGCTCAGTGGTAAAGAATCTGCCTGCTAGGGCAGGAGACATGGGTTTGATCCCTGGGTTGGGGAGATCCCCTGGAGAAGGAAATGGCAGCCCACTCTCATATTCTTGCCTGGGAAGTCCATGGACAGAGGAGCCTGAATGGCTATTGGTGTCAGTAGTAAAAGTGTCAGACATGACCTAATGACTAAACAATACTGTTCATTACAGCGTCATTTACAATAGTCAAGATACAGAGACCACCTAATTATCCACAAGCAGATGAATGGATAGAGAAGATGTGGTATATATAAAGGAGATGTGGTACATATGTACACACAGTGGGATACCACTCCACCATAAAAAAGAACGAAATTTTGCCATTTGTGACAGTATGGATGAACCTTAAGTGTATTATGCCAAGTGAAATAAATCAGACTGAGAAAGACAACCATAGGATTTCATTTATATGTGGAATCCAAAAAACAAAACAAAGCAACACAGACTCATAGATAAAGAGAAAAGATCAGTGGTTAGAGGACGAGGGGATGGAGTGACAAAGTGGTTGAAAGAGATCTAGAGGCATAAACTTCCAATCATAAAATAAATAGGTTATGGGGATGTAATGTACAGTATGAGAAGTACAGTCAATAATGTATCATTTGTATGATGACAGATGTGAACCAGACTTACTGTGGTGATCATTGTGCAATGCATACAACTGTCAAATCACGATGCTGTGGACATGAAACAAATATAACGTTGTATGTCAGTCATACTTCAATAAAAAGATAAGCATATAAAGTGGTAGAGACTTAGGCTGGCTTCCCAGATTCATTAGAATCAGTTTTCTATGGAATGTATACAGTCTTATTATAATTTTTGGTGTTTTTATCTTAAACATAAATATACTTTAAAGTTCTATTGATATTTTCAGCAATTCACCATGAACTGTGAAAAATGACAGAAACCTTCAATTCCATGGCAGGTAGGACTTGGTTCTAGTTTTAGACGTGAGATATGCTATAGGAGAAGAATTTCGGCAAAACAATTTCTGGGTAGCCCCCAAGTTAAAGACTCTTCATGTTATTTCTTCTTGATACTTCTAATCTTTAGTATAGAACTTTGTATTTCCTAATCATGATTTTAAAACTATGAAAGTGGCAATTTCATCTTCTAATTGCCTGAGTTCGAGCCCCTATCATCTTTCTCCCCAATCACTGGTATGCTGCTCCTTTCTCTCTCCCCCATCCATTGTGTTCTGTGACCCTAAACAGTCCCAAAACACCAATCGGAACAGTCTCTCCTTTCCTTAACAGCCTATGATGAATTGCTAGTGGCTAAAGGGCCAAGTACAAACTTTCAGTGAAGCACAGAAGGTCTTGCATTTCTTCCAGTTAAGCATAGAAGGTCTTGCATATCAACCTATCTTTTGTTCTCATCTCCCATTTTGTAACCAAATTATTCACTGCTACAATTCTCTCCCTATCTACACCATGCATTCCTCAACAATCTCAACAATCCTGTTATGCCTCTTTTTAATCTATGGTGCCTGGTACCTACTTGTTACTCAGCAAATGTTCAGCCAATTACTTTTATATGGGTAGGGAGGCTTCTGTAAATTCTGAATGATTCTTGGAGACATCAAATTGAGAATGTTGTATTAACTGAGTGTTGAAGGGGTATAATTGGTGTTATCTGTCAGAAGAAAGTTCACCTAGTAAAATTCTCCATGATTTTTTTTTTTTTTCTTGAGAGCCATGCCATAAATGGCCACACTTGTGGATAACACTCTGAATACCATATGAAAGGGTTGGGGTGAGGATGGTCCTGTCAGACCGACTCCAAGAGGTCAGGAAGATCTTATGGCTTCCAGTCAGATTTCACATGTGCTGTAGTGGTGCCTGAAACTATGACATTGCTAGAGAAATATATGCATGTGTTGAGAAAATAATACCTATAAATATCAGAATTTGAAATCTATATGGTTATGTTACTAAGTCTTCACTATTATTCACTGTGTATAGTAAGACTAATGAAAGGAAAACAAACTCTATATCACAGATTCAAGTTAGGAGGGTTCATAGTTTCATACTGCCTCATCTATTTTGGACTTCCCCAAAAAGAAAGGAACAAGCAAATAAAAAGTCTATGAGCTGTTAAAAAAAAAAAAAAAAAGACATGTCACCATCCTCCCAGATAATGGGAGACACCTGCAAATAGCACACAGCTGAGGGAAGTCACCTGTGCATAAGGGATACTATTCCTCTGCCCCTAAACCTTGATTAATATCAGGGAGAAACACTTCACCTCCAAGACTCCTCCGTGTTTCCAAGGAGCAAAGGAATAATACACTCCTGAGGAAGGAAAAGTACAGAAGGCACTTCCAGTGTCTCCCCAGGGAAGAAGGCATCACCAGTGTGATTGGTGAGCTTAGAGGAGAAACTGACCATGCTCCGTTTAGCCTCTTTCAGGGTGTCTTAGAGTCAGCCTGTCTGCTTGTGTTTTCCGCCCTTCCTCCAAGAGTAAGTTTATAGGGGCTGCTCTGCCACTGTGCAGGGAACCTGTATCTGGGCAATTCAATCTGCTTAATTAAGAGGTAAATGATAGAAAGGCCGCGGGGACCACATATTTAAGGCAAGTGCACGTACCCAGACCTTGTAAGCTATAAAGCTGATTTTGGTCACTGTATGTCTACCCTCTATGACTCCTTTGGTTAGACATTTGGGAAGAAAATAAAATGTCACATATGGTCCTTCACCCTACTTCTTTCCCAACACTATAATCACCTGTTAGGCCCATTCATATGTAAACAACACAACAGATATCCATTCTGTACCCTGCCCACATGTGTGCACACAAACCCACTTACTCACACAAACACACACAGCACATTACAGAGGCACTGAAGTCGATGTCTCAGCTGTTTTCCATCTCCCTAGAAGTGACCACTATCACAGGTTGGTGTGTCTTACCCCGTGCAAATTTGAGATGGGCTCAGTAGTTGACTAGAAGACTTCTTTTTCCCTTTTGTACTTACATGTTAACTCCACTATTAAATTTAATTTCACTCAAATTTACAGTGTGATCCACACAGTCAAAGGCTTTGGCATAGTCAATAAAGCAGAAATAGATGTTTTACTGGAACTCTCTTGCTTTTTCGATGATCCAGTGAATGTTGGCAATTTGATCTCTGGTTCCTCTGCCTTTTCTAAATCCAGCTTGAACATCTGGAAGTCACAGTTCACATATTGCTGAAGCCTGGCTTGGAGAATTTTGAGCATTACTTTACTAGCATGTGCGATGAGTGAAACTGTGCAGTAGTTTGAACATTCTTTGGCATTGCCTTTCTTTGGGATTGGAATGAAAATTGACCTCTTCCAATCCTTTGGCCACTGCTGACTTTTGCCATATTTGCTGACATATTGAGTGCAGCACTTTCACAGCATCATCTTTTAGGATTTGTAATAGCTCAACTGGAATTCCATCACCTCCACTAGCTTTGTTTGTAGTGCTACTTCCTCAGGCCCACTTGACTTTGCATTCCAGGATGTCTGGCTCTAGGTGAGTGATCACACCATCGTGATTATCTGGGTCGTGAAGATCATTTTTGTATAGTTCTTCTGTGTATTCTTGCCACCTCTTCTTAATGGCTGCAATCACCATCTGCAGTGATTTTGGAGCTCCAAAAAATAAAGTCAGCCACTGTTTCCAATGTTTCCCCATCTATTTGCCATGAAGTGATGGGACCAGATGCTATGATCTTTGTTTTCTGAATGTTGAGCTTTAAAACAACTTTTTCACTCTCCTCTTTCACTTTCATCAAGAGGCTCTTTAGTTCTTCTTCACTTTCTGCCATAAGGGTGGTGTCATCTTCATATCTGAGGTTATTGATATTTCTCCCAGCAATCTTGATTCCAGCTTGTGCTTCCTCCAGCCCAGTGTTTCTCATGATGTACTCTGCATATAAGTTAAATAAGCAGGGTGACGATATACAGCCTTGATGTACTCCTTTCCTGATTTGGAACCAGTCTATTGTTCCATGTCCACTTCTAACTGTTGCTTCCAGACCTGCATACAGGTTTCTCAGGAGGCAGGTCAGATGGTCTGGTATTCACATCTCTTGAAGAATTTTTCACAGTTTATTGTGATCCACACAGTCAAAGGCTTTGGCATAGTCAATAAAGCAGAAACAGATGATGGTGATTGCAGCCATGAAATTTAAAGATGCTTACTCCTTGGAAGGAAAGTTATGACCAACCTAGACAGCATATTAAAAAGCAGAGATGTTACTTTGCCAACAAAGGTCCATCTAGTCAAGGCTATGGTTTTTCCAGTAGTCATGTATGGATGTGAGAGTTGGACTATAAAGAAAGCTGAGCACCAAAGAGTTGATGCTTTTGAACTGTGGTGTTGGAGAAGACTCTTGAGAGTCCCTTGGACTGCGAGGAGATCCAACCAGTCCATCCTAAAGGGGATCAGTCCTGGGTGTATCATTGGAAGGACTGATGTTGAAGCTGAAACTCCAATATTTTGGCCACCTGATGTGAAGAGCTGATTCATTTGAAAAGACCCTGATGTTGGGAAAGATTGAAGGCAGGATGAGAAGGGGATGACAGGGGATGAGATGGTTAGATGGCATCAGTGACTCAATGGACATGAGTTTGGGTAAAGTCCGGGAGTTGGTGATGGACAGGGAGGCCTGGCATGCTGCAGTTCCTGGGGTCGCAAAGAGTCAGACACGGCTGAGCAATTGAACTGAACTGAACTGAAATTTACATTTGCTGGATTTCTACAAACTGAAAATATTCTTTATCAAGTTTGGTAGTGGAAAGAATTAGTGGAAGGGACAGTGGACTGACGGATGGTTAATGATGAACTATTGAAATCTGAAATGGATTAACTGTCAGGAGACCTGGGTCAAACTTGCTGTGGGATAGTGAACAAGTCTGACGCTCACTCAGTTTCCTCATCGGTACAATGAGAAGCTCTGTCTTCATCATACTAGTCAATACTGAATGAATACTAATGAATACTACCCAGCTAATGCTGCTGCTGTGTTCAGTCGTGTCTGACTCTTTGCGACCCCATGGACTGTAGACCGCCAGTTTCCTCTGTCCATGGAATTTTCCAGGCAAGAATACTGGAGTGGGTTGCCATTTCCTTCTCCATACTAGCTACTAGTTTTCACGTACAAAGCAAATAATCGTGTATATAAAATGCTTTAAAAAAAAAACACAGTGCTACTGTGATGTGCCTAGTTTTTCAAATGAATTAATTTATCAACTAGGAAGACAGAGAGTAGATAGTATATTAGTCTTACAAGTGATCATTAACTGTTAGAATTGCTGTATGTGAAATGGATGAAAGAGCATCACTCGAGTGAAGAAAAAAAGTATCATTTTGCTATACCACACGGTTTACTAGTAGAAACTTCTAAGACTTGGTCAAAAGTATACAATATTTGCAGATATTTTGAGAGTAATTGAGACAAAAATGGAAGTCCATAGTCTTGCACTATATTTCAAATGCTGACACTGTTTTTCTGGTCACCCTGGTCAAGTGGTAATTAGATAAGTCTCCATTGTATTCCTTATCAGAGACAAAATGTGAATGTGGTTTTTGGGAAAATGGTAAAGTTTGGGATGACAGGACTTATAAAATAAATGAATCTGTCCTAAATTATTGATGCTACAAAATTTTTATTTTTAGCTTCTATACTTTAAAATCAGGTACCTATTTACTATCTTTTTTAATACATAAGGAAATAAATGTCTCCATTTAAGGGGCAGTAAGCTTTGAGAAGTCACAGTATAAGCGAGAACACAGCCAGAATCAGATGTCATAGTCCATGAGTTTTTCGTTTGAACATTGAACAAACAATACAGCTTCCTCCCCAGAGTATAAAATATCACTTTGTCCTGGCCCCAGATGGCTGAGGTTTTCCAGGAAAGTACTGAATTTACAAACTCTGCTTTCCTGAAAAATCCCAAACTTTATAATTACTAAGCACTTGTGTATAACCCTATAAAAAAATCACTAATAATTACCTGATTAAATAAAATAAAAATTAAATACCTACTTTGTGATTGGGACCTGGGATGGCCTAAATAAGTAGCCCAACTTTAATTTGTAAATAAACAATTCAATACATATGGATATGATAAAATGATGAAAAATGGGGTTGAGGGCAATCCCCCAAATAACAATTTGCTTTTTAGGCAATCCCCCAAGTAATAATTTGCTTTTATAGGCAAATACTCTGCTACTAAAAAGCTGCCAAAAATTATAGCTAAATAGCAGACATGGGGGTCAATACCATTTTTGGTTTACTTTTTCTTTAGGACATGAAATAATACTTGTTTTCAAGGAAAAATAACATCTGATGCAGTCAGTGAGCTAAACACTTAAGGAATGTCAACAATATAAATCTTAATATCAGTGGGCAGCGGAGAGAACAGTTTGAAATGCCCTGGCACATATCTGAGGTCCTTGAGTATTCTAGGGGAAAAAAGTGGTTTCCCCTGGAGCAAAACACATATTCCAAGAGTGACATTTCATGCGTATCCATCCGTTACTTTGAAATCAGAGTGTCTAAACCTGTGATGGTGTGATGGAAATTGTCCCACACTAGAAGTCTCATGATTTCAGTCCTAGTTCAGGCTCTTGCATGAACTATTTGACCCCAGGGAAGTCCCTTTCCTTCTCCAGTAATCACTATTTAAAATCTAGAAAGCAAGGCAGTAAACTCAATGAGACTGATAAATAAGCTTGTGATTAAATCTGTCTCTCCAACCAAGAAATCTGAGTACAGAACAAACCTAGGCTCCTTAACATCCCTGGGCCTTAGTCTCCTCGTTTATAAAATGAATGCAGTAATACCTCAATGCATTATTGATTACTAGGTAGCATTAGGCATGGACAATACTTACAGAACGCTTTTACTTGCTATGTATTTAGAACTTGGTAGCTATGATTATAACTATGTGTCAGACGTTTTTAATGTTTTATCCCAATGGTTCATAATCTTTAGCGTGCATCAAAGTCATCTGAAGTTGCTGCTAGATAACGTACTTCTAACAAATGCCCAGATGATGCAGATGCTGCTGATCCAGGGACTACACTTTGAGAATCGTTGCCTCATTTCATTTAATCTTCATGAAAGACCTCTGTTGTAGATAATATGATTTCAATAGAGAGGCTTGTAAGTCACCCCAGGTCCAACAGCTGGTAAGTGAATACATTCACTTGTGCCTGACAAGCTTTAAACATACCTTTTAAAATGCTTGCTGGCTCCCCTGGTGGCTCAGTGGTAAAGAATCTGCCTGCCAGTGCAGGAGACAGGGGTTGATCCCTGATCTGGGAAGATCCCACACTCGGCAGAGCAACTAAGCCTGCGTGCCACAACTATTGTGCTCTAGAAGCCAAGAGTCTCAACTGCTGAGCTCATGTGCCACAATTAGTGAAGTTCATGCCCCAAGCCCCGCGACAAGAGAAGCCACTGCAATGAGAAGCCTGAGCATCATGAGAGAGGAGGCCCTGCTCGCCGCAACTAGAGAAAATCCCGTGCAGCAACGAAGACCCAGCACAGCCAAAAATAAATAAATAAATAAAATTTAAAAAAACAGTTGAATGAGATCCTACTACTGATTTTTTTTATATTCTAAGAATTAAAAAACATTTTAATGTTTCTGAAATTAGTAAATGCAAAATGATCCATGACAAAGGAACATGCAGACTGCCAGAGAAGGACATTGTAAAACATTGTTGTCATTACTTGAGACTACAGATTTCTGTCTAAGAGGGGAAATACCTATCCATTTGAGTATAATCTCAGTAGATTTGGCAACAGCAAATACATTTGAATTTTAACTTAAATATTTAGCTTAAGTATGGACTCGATTTCCCGATGACTTCAAAAATATCACAGTGTGATTGGACTTTGAAAGGAAAAGTTACTGTGTATGCAGAAGAAAGTAGGCCATACCCTGAGTCATGGAATTAAAGGCAGCAAAAATTGTCAAATTCTTTAGAGTAGATCACAGCATTTTCAAAGCTGGTAGATAGATGTGCCTGATTTATGCATTGTGATGGTCTATCACTCAGGCATTGAACGTCTCTGTCAGAAACTTCCAAATTGCTTTGAAGAGAAGCTGTTTAATATACAGCGTGAGTAATTCAGGACAGAAAAGAAGAACTTTGAGTTTAACCAAAGAGAAAATGAAGACAGAACTCGGATTCTTTTCCAGATACCCAGAAATTGAATAGGCCTGGGTGAGATAAGCCATATGCCCCTGCTGAGCCATACAGACTGCTCTGGGCCACAGGACCCAGATGTAACTTTACCCTAGAACAGTAAAAAAGACTCAGCGTCAGTGGTAAGAGTGTGTAATTCTACATGCAAATTGCAATGCTAGTTAATAAAAAATTTGATGAATATGTATCTTTTTCCCTCAAAGAAACTTATAAAATAGGGTTGCACCTTACAGTAGATAGCATCTAAGGATTAAAGAAATATGATATATATTTGCACCTTTATTTTATTTAGTCATTCTCTTGTGTTTAGTAATTTCCAGCTATTACATATAGGACTTTTGTGAACATATGGGTATCAAAACATTTTTGGGGGTAACTGGTTACTTCTTTAGGCAAAGTGTGACTTCGTCTTAAGGAAAAGGGATTTTGAAGATGTGTAGGTAGGAACATAACATTAGCCCCTTTCCCCAATGCTGGGTGATGGATACTCCTAAATTTCCATATAAGGAATCCATCACAGAGCAAACTCTTCCTTCACTCACCTCTGTGGATTATTGCTTTAGGAAGGAGAAACCAGAAACCAACTCTATTTCCTTTTTCTCTGACATTTATCTGAGCAAATGATTAGATTATTTTAGTTAATCTTCCTAACCTTTTCTTTCTTTTGCAACCTGAAGCAATTTTCTCTCGTAATACAAGGAATTATTGGTTATTATTGGTTATTCTTCTGCATCTTTTTCATATTCATGGATAGAATAGCTGCCCTTTGAACAAGACAATTATTCCCTAAAAGACAGAAATGAGCTTACTTCCCCAATGGTTCTGAAGTAATTATATAAACAAAATTTTAGAATGCAAGTGAGAATAGCAAAATAGAAAGAGTGGTTGGCAGAGTTAATTGGCTGATCTTCTTATGTAGATCTAATTTGGGATGTCAATTGAATTTTTGGAAATCATTGCTTATTTCCTTTGAGAATTATTTATTGCTCTGTGTAATCTGAATGTATAATACCTAGTTTGTTCACTTCTGCATTATAGCTTGATTGAGAAAATCTATTTCTATCAGGGAGAGATAAAAAATATTTTGAATCACTTTTTTACCCTTCCAGTATTGGTTTAGAGAAGCTATACAGATGTAAAATGAAACATAGTGGATTGTCAGATTTATCATGGTCTCATTATTCCCTGATACTGGAGAGCCGGCAGGGGCACCGTGGGAGGAACACTTTGAGGATGTGAGCTTTGTTCTGGGTTTTGCCACTTGCTAGTTGAGACCACGGCAAACTCAGTCCTCAATGTTAAACCCATGAAATAATGAGACTGACAAGAGTGTTTCTTCCCTCCCTTCCCTCCTGTCTTCTTCACCTTCTTCCTCTTCTTTTAGCAGACTATACATTGCCTTTGAATTAGACAAACATTGTTTGGCATCTTAATTCTGCTGTGTGATGACACAGGCAATTTGCCAGGTGCCTCTGGGCTTCTGTTTCCTCCACTGAAACGTGGTAATAATATGTACTGACACGGCAGTTGTGATGACTAAGTGAGATAGTTTATGTAAGCAGCTGGTATGATAAAGTACATATTAGACCCTCAATATATGGTAATTGCTATCTCATAATGTAGCTGTGAAAAGCGTGTGATAGAATATTTATAAAGACCCTTTCTCCATATACAGAGTGGTATACACTTAAAATGTGGAAGGAGTGAACTCTTGCTCATCTTGTGTGTCTGATTCTCTTGAATGTGTAATAGTGCCTCAGGCTCCACCCTCATACTCTCTTTCTGCCTCCCCAGAACTTGCAAAATGTCTACTTACCAACTACTACTAAACTTAATAAGTTTATAACAAGGATCTACTATATAAAACAGGGAACGCTTACTCAATACCCTTTAATAACCTAAATGGGAAAATAATTTGATAAAGAATAGATACATGTGCATGGACAACTGAGTCACTTTGCTATACACCTGAAACTCACACAACATTGTAAATCAACTATATTACAACATAAAACAAAAAATTTAAAAACAAAAAAAATGAAAATAAATTTAATGAGTTTACAAACTGGTAAGTCAAATGGGTCTTATTATGGAATAATTTCCTTAACATTGAAATTCAAACCAGGATCTTATTTGGTAAAGCTGAGAGGTATCATGAAAACCAGATTCCCAACTTTTTGGTATAGAGTCATACCCACTTCCCGAATCACCTCTCTTTCCATTGGCATCTCTCTGTATAGTTATAACCGGTCATATTGTCAGTTATATTACAGATGAGAAACTAAGATTAACTTTTTTCCCTCCACTCAATGACACCCAAAACTGCCTCCTGTGGTTTGCTGTGTACATCTCAGACAGAATTAATTTCCTCCCCTGCACGAGGGCCCCCTTCTATATCCACAAGTTTGGTAGAAGTAAATAGGACATCAATTTAATCTTCAGTTCATTATTCCCTCAGTGTTTGAAGTTTTGTGTGTATGCACTTATATATTTATCTTAGCACTGACAAGTTGTAAGCACATAATAAATATCAGTTGGATAAGTGATTGAATGAAGTTGAATGGAGGTGTGTGTGTATGTGTGTGTGCATGCTGTTTGGTAACATATCTAGCTATAAAGAACTCTTTCTTCTGCTTTATCTTCCTGATATTTCTTTTTTCCTATCAACTTATGGTAGCCACAGATGCCATTTATTATTTAAAAGTAAAAATTATGCACACTCTTTTATTTTGAACCAGTAAAAAGTTAGATCCAAGACACTAATACATGAATGCATTTTCATATAAAGATTCAAATTGTAAAATTTATCTCAGCAAAGTGCTAAAGATCTTCTTCATTCAACCCCTTTGCTCCCCAGAAGTAACCAGAATTGATAATTTTCTGTACATCCTTCCAATCCCCTTTCTATAAAATTAAAAATATGCACAAGTGTATACATATATATATTTTTTCATATAAAGGAGGTCATACTGTACGCATTGTTTTACCATGTGTTACTCCCTCAGTCATGTTATTGCCTCTTTGAGGCCCCACGGACTGTAGCCCGCCAGGCTCCTCTGTCTATGGGATTCTCCAGGCAAAAATACTGGAGTGGGTTGCCATTTCCTTCTCCAGGGAATCTTCCTGACCCAGGGATCGAACCTGGATCTCCTGCACTGCAGGCAGATTCTTTACCATCTGAGCCAGCAAGGAAGCTACAACCTTGTTGACCAATGTGTCTTGGGCTCTTTCTAGTAGCTTTGTACTATCAACCATCTATTAGTATTTTATAGGTACAGAATAATCCAAAGTGTGGCTGTCTTGAGGCTTATTGATCACGTTATTCATAATAAGCGTTTAGATGTTTCCCTTAATTTTTGGCTGTTATAAGCCATATTGGAGAATTGAACATTCATTGGTGTATATAACATGAGCACCTCAGTAGGATGGATTCCTAGGCATGGACGCTAGACATAGAACATACAAACTTAAAAAAAAAAAAAGAACATACAAACTTAAAATGTTGATACAAGCTGCCATAGTGCTTTCCCTCAAAGTTTAGTCAATTATTTACACTCTCATCAATGATTTTTCAGAGAGGCCCAGAGCATTTCCACTCTAAAGAGGAATATGGCTAATTATCTCCTCATTACAAGTCATGACCTGATAAATTCAGTGATTATCTATACACTGATAGTATAATACAATGAGTTAGCCCAGAATGATGGCTCCTTTATATCAGATTACTAGTAAAAATTCCCTTAAATAAGTAAGTGTTCCTGAGTTAGTGGTTTCACTTAGTATGATGACCACAAATTCAGAGAGATAGAGGGAACTGACATGGGTTGAAGGAAAGGGTAGGGCAAACACTTTAGTATTCACCAATATATGAGTATCAGCACCTATTGTTAAACAAAATCTAAAAAGAATATACTCAAAAAGTACTGCATGATTAAAACAAAAGATGGAAAGGACTTTTATATTGTTTAAGCAAAATGTAAAATTAATCAGTGTTATGGCTTGCATTCTATCATGGCATTCAGAGGAGCAGAAGCAATTAAAACATTACATTAGCTCAACACTTATGAATCTGGGCTATAAGCATGTACTAAAAAAGCACCCTTGAGAAGCATGGAGGCTCAGAATTATCTTTTTATTCAACATGTGCTCTATTGCCTTGGGGACTCCAGAATCAGTGGCAAAACTCTCACAGCTAGGCTAATGACTTTAATAAGACTTGCTTTATTTAAAAATAAATCCAGAGCAGAAGCCAGAAATGGACCTGCTGACAAATATTTCTTCTTTCTGTGTTTTTTTTTTTTCTATGACATTGCATCATGGGTTCCTAATCTCCACTTTGACTGTACAAAGTGCAGCATTGCTCTTGGCAAATGCATGTTATAGGATGCGTGTTTTCTGTGGGGCTTCTTCAGTCTTCTTTCTCTGCCCTTTCTCCCCCAATACCTAGCTGCCAGGTCTCCCCCTGGAAGGTATCTGCTATGTCAGCTCTGTCCTCCTCAGCCTGTCTCCTTCTTCATTCCCATATCCAATCCCCTTCATTGACTTAGAACAACATTCACTGACACCTGCTCTGTGCCCAGTTGCCCACATCATGCCAGGTCCTTGGAGGTAGGAAGACAGCCCAATTCCTGCTCCCAGGAAAGTTTAAACTTGATGGAATTTTCTAGAATTAATTTGATAAATTGATTTAAGGTCAAACACTATGGAAAATAAAGTCTAATTAATATGTCACTTATGACATCCATAATTTAACAGGGACTTTAAAAGACTGCTGCTGCTGCTAAGTCATTTCAATCATGTCCGACTCTGTCCGACTCCATAGACAGCAGCCCACCAGGGTGACCCATCCCTCGGATTCTCCAGGCAAGAACACTGGAGTGGGTTGCCATTTCCTTCTCCAATGCATGAAAGTGAAAAGTGAAAGTGAAGTTGCTCAGTTGTGTCCGACTCTTGGCGACCCCATGGACTGCAGCCCACCAGGCTCCTCCGTCCATGGGATTTTCCAGGCAAGAGCACTGGAGCGGGTTGCCATTGCCTTCTCCTCTTAAAAGACTAGGTAGTACTATAAACTTTAGCCACTGGGTTAAGACAACCGGAGCACACTTTTTATCTTTCTTGTGTTGAGAGTCACTTTCTTACCCAGAAGGTGAGCAAATAAGAATGGACATTTTTCTTAGGTGGGCTTGTATATCAGGTCTGTATATCACACAGACCTGTTACAGATGTTAACATTTATTTTTTGTATTTATGGCACCAATCTCAGTTTCATACGTATGATTTATCTTTCCTTCTCAGATAGAGAATTCATAGCAATATCCAAGGCCTGTGTGGAATCAGGCAAAGCTTATTTGAATAGGATTTATATTTCAGTCAAGCACTTCCCTCTTCACAGTGAAGAAAGAGGCTCCCACCACGGGAGGCGGGGCCACAGCTCCTGCACCACCTGAGCTGTGCTCCGCACGGCAGGACGTACAGAGATTATAACAGGGCCCAGAGTGGGTGCAGACTGATGTGGGGAGTGTCCACACACTACCCTGGGGAGACAGACCTGGAGCTATGGGTTGTGAGGACAAAGATGATGGAAGAAGTGTATTAGCCTGGATACCTGAGGCTCTGCAAGCCTCAGAAGAACAAGGTGATCAAAGCAAACCAAACATCACCATAGGTATATAGCTGCTTTTCTCAACAGCAGACTCACATTTTCATTTCCTGTAAGTAAAGGAAGAAAAGCAAATGGTACCAATGTCACATGTAACAATATTGTTAGGATACACTTAAAAATTTGTTAAGAGGATAGATCTCATGTTATCTGTTCTCACCACAAAAGAAAGGAAGACAGTTTGAAGCTTAGAATTCCTAGAATTTTCAATGCCAAGTCATCTTCTGAAGCAATTTGAACAGATCTCAGTCCTGCAGGAGGGCCACCGGCTCATTCTCACCCCCTTCAGGAGCCCAGGCCACTGAGGAAGACAGTGTTAACTGCCAAACAATATGTTCTCTTCCTTTATTCCCTACTACTAAAATCCCAACTTCATCTGGAGAGACAATATGTCCAACTGAACGTTTGCTCGAGACTTCCTTGTGGCTACAAGTGACTATGTGACCTAGCTCTGGCCTATGAGACGTTAAGAGCAGCTGCCACTCCATCCACCCTCCTCCTTCCGTGAGAATGTGTTCTCAGAACAGCGTGACGACGAAAGCTACACACTTAGGAAGAGATCCCAGGTGGACAGAAGGTGCCTGGTATCTCTGATGGTGCTGAATTGCCTTTCCTGCATCTTCTCTCTTGTGGTGTAAATAAATCATCATGGATTTAGTCTGGATTTCTGATACTTCCTACAGAAAGCAGATCATCACAGGGCCACTTTCTTGAGGCAATGTCTTTTTCTTTTTTTTGGCATTGCATTTCTGAGACTTCAAAAGATATGAGACCTTTAAATTCTAAAGCTCATGGTAAACACACCTAGCAGATGGGAAGTAGGGGGAAAGAACTCACTGGCCCATCTTGTCTAGGACAAAAATAGTAATCATGAGGTTGGCATATCATATCTGCACAGTGCTATTAGATTATATTACTCATAGTGCATGGCTTACAAAATATCTCACAAAACAATGCATCTGCAACTTATCAAGTCCCTACCATGTTTAAGAAATTTTATAGAAATTAACTCTAAGTTCACATGGCAACTCTGCAATGGAGGTGTTAGGAGATAGGGAGTAATTTGCTTAGGACCACAGAGCTATTTAAGTGGAAAAGCTAGGATTCACACTCTTTGAATACCAAAACTCATGTTCTCTCAGAAATGTTTCCCATAAGCATGTTACTTTATTTTCTCCTTGTAACAATTCCATAAGGTAATTCTATTTCTTATTTTACTTAGGAGAAATTTAGTGCTCCGAGATGTGTAGTTACTGGCCCCAAATCTCACAACCCATCACTTTAGTTTCCGAAAGCATCACTCATTCTGCTTTACCAAAATGTAGTCCCTCAAATATTTCTGGAGTGCTTTTTCTTCCACTAATATATGCTTACTAGGTGCCTGGCCTTATATGTGTTATTCCTATTTTACAGATGATGAAACGTACTTTCTAGATGAAGTAATTATTTGAAGCTATCCAGAGGAATAAGTGAGTGACTGGAGATCTGAACCCAGGTGGGCTGGCTCAGACACTATAATGCCCTTCTGAGACAACAGGGAGAAAGGTTGATTACCCAGGAAGTGTGAGGGAGTGGGGAGAAAGGATTTCCTTGGAACCAAAGGTTGATTTTGAGAACTCTGCTTCAGTTTGGCCGAAAAGGGAGACTTGAGCTTGTTCCTCAAGGTCAAATATATAAGGTACTAAAGACACAGTTGTGAAATTACTATCCATGTCCTGGATGTAAAATGTCCATTTACTCTCTAAAAACCAAAAGGGAGATGGGAACACAATCCACTGAAAAACTAAATGTTATTATCCTTAATAACCCAGCTTGGAAATTAATGAGCTGTAGGAATCGAAAGAGTCATTTTGCTTTGACTCAGGCAGAAAACACTGATAGAATTCTGTGCCACTGTGTTGCAGAGCTCTGTAATTGTTCCTCTAAATGGTCAATAGTTTTAATTTGTATATAATACGTGATTTTAATCAGCCTAGGCAACTGTTTATGCAGGTTTTTCCCCCCCCACAAAAGCTGCAATGAATGATATTTAAGTAGAATTTCTCATCTGATTTTTCAAAGAAAAAATACCTATAATAAAGAAAACAGAAATTTTTCTTTGTATTATATCAATGAAACATAGATAAGATCCCTTCATACCATATGATGATAACCTGCTCATTTTTTATTTAGTTAGAAAAACCTCTTGGCATCAATTAGCTATTGTCAATTATACCACTGAGATTTTTATCTGTATTTGGAAGACCCCAACTGTCATGAGAGGGGCTCCCCAGGTGCCGCTAGTGGTAAAGAACCTGCCTGCCAATGCAGGAGACACTAGAGGTGCATATTTGATCCCTGGGTCAGGAAGATCCTCTGGAGGAGGGCATGGCAATCCACTCCAGTATTCTTGCCTGGAGAATCCCTTGGACAGAGGAGCCTGGTGGGCTACAGTCCAAGGGGTCACCCTGAGTCAAACACAACTGAAGAGACTTAGCACACACACATACAACTACCATGAGAAATTCAACTCTGGCTATTATCACCTATCCCACAGTAGGTCTAAATACCCTATTCCCTTTTTAACCTAACTTTCACTTTTCAGCCAGTTTTAATGATGTCTTAGTGATAAACCTAGGGATAAGAATTAGAATATACTTTTTTAAAGTTGAGCTATACTTGACATAAAACATTAGTTTCAGGTGTACAATATAGTGATTCAATAGTTCTATATATTGCAAAATGATCATCACAATAAGTCTAGTCAACATCTGTCAACATCTGTCATTGTGCATACTTACAAAAAATTTGTTTTTACTTTACAAGGATTTTTTTTTTACAAGGACTTTAAAGTTTTGTTCTCTTAGCAATTTTGAAATGTTCAATTCAGTAGTGTTAACTATAATTAATAAAATAGTAGGAAATTTTTCATTTGTATTAAATGTTTGAGAAATGAGGTAACTAGATAGTTGAACAATCTGGTTTATCTGCTAACATATAATATACATAAACCATGTTATAAGTTTTAACTACTCAGAATATTATACAAAACCCTGTGATTATACCTGCTCACATGTAATATGATTAATGATTGGTTCCGGTCCCCTCCCCACCCTCATTTTTAAATACAGGAACAAGTGATGCTTCCTTGGAACTCTTTGTTCACAATATGGTCTGTAGGTACAACAGAAGTTTCACTTCCTGTTTAATTTTGTGGGCTTTGGGGGGGACATTATAGACCAGCTAAAAATATTCTCTTTTTTTTGTATTCACTGTGCAACAAAGGGACCTGACAATTCAGATTTTTTTTTTTATTCTACTTACCACATGTTTTTTTGCACTATGTAACAATAATGGTTGCTATTTACTGAGCAACTACAATATGCCAGAACATTACAAACATATATGTTTGTGTATATATATATATATATATATATAGAGAGAGAGAGAGAGAGAAAGAGATTTACTTGCATTTATTTACATATATAAATACCTATAAAGCCATGAATATGTGCATGTGAAAGCATCGTGAAAATTATGGCAAACATATTTCTTATTAATATGACAGTGCATCAAGACTCTCACTGGTAAAAACAGGCAAGTATACATATATTTTAAAAATTATCACTTTTATCACAAATTTCACTTCCAATTAACTGCAAATACAAGTGTATCTCTATTTAGAAGTATAATGTAAGAACTTAGAGAATAATTTATATTTTATGAGCGTTCTGGAAACTCTAGATTGTTTTTACTTCTCACCGTGCTTTCTGCCAATTAAACTGAATTATATCCAGACCTGGTTAAGAAAGTGAAATCATTATGTCAAACAATTCTTTGTCTTTCAGTTAGAAATCACAAAAAAACAGCATCTTTGATAGGGAAGGGGAAATGAGTGCCCATAAAAGTGATTTCTAAATTTGAATTAGTTTAGGAAAAAACAATCCCCCCAAACAGCTGCTCAGTTAATGGCTAGTAAAAAACTGTGGGAGCTATGTCAGCGATCCCCAAATTGCATCTAAACTAATTGCTTGGGAGGCTGCTTTAAAGACAGATAAAATATACTGATTAAATTTTATGGAAAGTTGCAAATGGTTCAAGAGTCCTGAACTACTCCTCCTTAAGTCAACACGAGGCAGTCCAGACCACCGAGGCCCCTCGCCCCTCTTTCTGTTCACCCACTGCCCGTGATCACATTGCCTGGCTATTTGCTCACTTGTCCTTTGCCATTCAGCAAAAATATACTGCTCACCATTAGGCATTGCCAGAAATGTGACTGCAGACCTTGTTCCACTGTCACTCACGCCTGCCCAGAGGTGGGGGTTGGAGGCCTGAAGAGGCCATTTGGTCTCTAAGTCGCCTCATGCACAGAATCACTCTCCTATCTTCGATTCTCTTGCATTCCAATGGGAGGGTTTGGGGTGGGTATTGGCTGTTTGTGTCGCTCTCCTTAATCCTTAGTAACAAAAGCATACATGTGCTAGAAAACCAAATTCAAATTATAAACTATTTCTATTACCAGCTAAGAAATACATATTTACATAAACTAGTTAATAAGAAATATGTTTTCGATAATTTTCACAGTGGTTTATAATTAGCACCTGTAGGTGGGGATGCTCAACAAGGTGATTAAATTCATGAGCCACATTCAGCTGAGTGTCTCTTGACTCCTATTGTATTGTATCTCATAGAATCAGTCAAAGGATCAGTAGCTTGTTATTAGAAGATTCCCACTCAGGATTTAATTCTAAACTCCCTGAAGTTTAGGATGAATTTTCTCTCTTTTTAAAAGCTATTCATGTCTCCTTCTTGAAGGAAGGAGATGTGCAATAATTACAGCTGGGTGGGCAAGACAGAGATGATGGCTTCATATTGAAGCTCAGGTAGCATTGGGAAGGGTAATGCTGACATCAGTGCTGAACTCCCCTGTGTCCAACCATCCTTCTCAAAGAATATTTCTGGAGTAACATCAAGGTGAAATATACTTTATGTAAAGGCTTATGCACAATGTCTGATACCAGTTGGAACCCAGTGAGTATGAGTTTCCTAATCCTTTATGGATCCCTTCCCATCATTCAAGGTGTGCTGGCTGCCCCTTTGCCGTTTTAACAAATCCTCCTCCTCAGCCTCCATCTTATTTTATCTCACTCTGCTTGATTTTTCTGAAATTCTCTGGAGGCAGTAATGGGGAGGCTACCTTGTGTTTTTCTAATAGGCTATTAGGTTAAAAGGGGGAGAGAGGCATTATCCTTTTCTGTGATACAAAACAAACAAGTAATGTTAAGTGTAGTAATTATTGTTTCCCAAATCACAGCATGCAGCCAAGTGCTTATAAAAGGCGCAGGCATGAATTACATGGTGCTTTCTTCCCAGCTTGACCTGCTGGAGAATCAAAACAAGAGAGAGGCCACCAAACTGCAGCTACTCCTAGCTCTCAGAGTCTACTTGCAGAAGAATGGGTTGGTGCTGGGGATACAGCTGCCAGATTTAGCAAATAAAAATACAAACTCCCAGTTAAATTTGAATTTCAGATTAAAAAATAATATTTTTTAGTAGAACTATGTCCTCAGTATTGCATGAGAAATATTTGTACTAAAATAATTTGTAATTTACCTAAAATTCAAATATAACTGGACACTTTGTATTTTACCTGTTAAAGTTATTGAATATGTAAGAACTAGATTACTAAATTCACTTTTCTTGATCTTTTTAGATCTACATCTGGTCTATATCACCTAAAACAAATATTTTTTTAAAAAGGAAATAACTTATATGCAGGTGGCTCTCATACTTAGAGCGCCTAAGAATCACCTACAGGGCTTTTAAAAACATGGATTGCTGGGCTCCCATCTCCAGAATTTCTGATCCAGTAGGTCCAAAGTGGAGCCCTAGGAGTTTGCATTTCTAGTGAGATCACAGGTGCTGCTGCTGATGGTAGTCATAATAGATATGAGGTGAACTTTTTTTGCTCAGGTCATTGTGAGCCAATCTTACACAATGAAAGAACTGTGTTTAGCCAAAGAAGAAGGTGGGGAGGAGGAAGAGGGGAATGTCAGAAGCAGTTCTTATTAAATGAGAGAGACTGTAGTGTTCTTTATTCCTCTGAGGAGGGCTATAAGGTATCTTATACAGAAACAAGATTAAGTTCTCCCAAACCATCATTCATTTTACCCCTTCTGAATAAATTATGGTTTAATTTGAAGTCAGCCTAGAGACAGTAAGAAAAGTATATTTACTTTACTATGTTTTGATACCAAGGCCACATGTGCAACAAATACTTAACAATTTCTTAGGACCAGATTCTGAGGGAGGAGTAATTTCTAGAACACTGTCCCATATAGGAAGTATCTTTCATTCCTGTCTCTTTCAGGATGGAGTAATGATGTTTAGCACAATCCACCTGCCTAGGTAGCTGCAAGTGAGGCAGGAGGCTGAATGTACTATACTTGAGGGAACTGGTGACTGAAGCCCGTGAGTTTAGCCAACAGGGTCAATTGTTCTCTCTGTTTGGGACAGTGGTAGACTAAGGAGTCCCGTGGTCTATGTGGGAATTCTGGGTTGGCTAGTATTAGCTGGGTGATCTTGAGAAATCTTCATAACCTCTTTGAGTCTAATAAATTTCCCCCGCTCAGAAACATGGCTGGAAATAACATCTGCACAACATGGCTAAGGGATTCCAAGAGATGTACCAGGAAAGGAGCCTTGGAAACACCCTGACACTTTACAGAGACTCAGTGAACATTAGTCCAGAGGGGTCATGAAACTGTATCTATTAGGGGTAGCTTGAACATGAATCATGGATGTCTGGGGTCCTTTTTATCTTCTACACACATAGCTTCATAGTTGCTGAGACCTTTCTTCCCTAGTTTCTCAATGGCCAAAAATATGTGGCTTTTTTGTAGGCATTTGTGTTAATTACCAGACAATGGCAACCTGCTTCAAGAAATCTTCAATAAAGAGAGAAGCTAACTTTGAAATTAGGTTATCATAATTGTTAGTTATTTTTACCTGTCATCTTTTGCTCTATACATCCTGTTAGCTGGCAAATCAGACTGCTGGAGTCTAGTCTTCATTCCCACACTCATCAGATTTTTTTCCCCTACAGCCAGTTGACTAACTTTCTTGGGCCTAGAAGACTCTTGAGAGTCCCTTGGACTGCAAGGAGATCAAACAAATCAATCCTAAAGGAAATCAACCCTGAATATTTATTGGAAGACTGTTGCTGAAGCTGAACCTCCAATATTTTGGCCACCTGATTCGAAAAAAATGCCTACTCACTGGAAAATACCCTGATGCTGGGTAAGATTGAAGGCAAAAGGAGAAGGGGGCAACAGAGGACAAAATGGTTAGATAGCATCACCAACTCAATGGACATGAATTTGAGCAAACTCTGGGAGATAATAGAGGACAGAGGAGCCTGGCATGCTACAGTCCACGGGGTTGCAAAGAGTCAGACATGACTTAGCAACTGAACAACAACAATTTTCTTATTGTAAAATGTGGGTGGAAAGTTGGCCTGACATTCAGGGAAATCCTTTAAGATAGGGCTTGTATGTCTAACTAGTCAGTGTAAAATGTAATGAATCAAATAAAAACAAACTAGCCAACCAGTTGCCTACTATTTGGAAAAATAAATGATATGATTATTTAAAAGCTAAGCAACTTGTTTAACCATATTCATTTTCAATCTGACCATATGTGGGAAAAAACAAGGACAGCTTTCTTGGAATATTGCAAAATGTATGACATACAGGCTAGTCCACACGCTGAACACAGAATTCTGCTGAGCCTTTTTGTATGTGCTCCACAGCTACACCAGTGGCACCTGGGAAATTTAGCATTCTCAAACCCAGGTTTTAGAATTTTTTGAACTCCATTTTATCAGATATTTGGGGAGAGTTTTGAGTTTAAAAAAAGTAATACATGAGAAAATTTGGAAAATTCAGAAAAATTGAAAAGGGAACAAATTATCAGTAGTAATCTCACTCCCTAAAAGTTATCACTACTAAAGCATTAGCATTAAGTTCTAGTCTCTATTCTGAACTTTTTTCGATGCATAATGTATAATAGGCATAATAACATAATATATAAAACTTGACAATCTGTTTTTCTGGCTTAGTATTATATTAATATGTGTGGATTTCCTCATGCTTTTAAAACCTCTGTAAATATCATTTGGAACAGATGCATAACATCTCATAAATAGTTGCCATAATTTATGACAATACTTTGAGACTTTAGAAAATGTCCATTATTTTCATAAATATATCTAGTTTTGTACTGCTTTGCTTTGCTTTTGGTGGTATAGTCTATGCATCACAGTGCATATTGATAGCAGCAATAAAAATGAAAATAACTGAATCTGCTTCTACTGTACCCAGCTATTTAGAACCTTTGTCGACCAAAGGCAGCAATTCCCTCCCCAACCACAACTGACAAGCCCTCTATAAGGGAATCTTCATTTGAAGAATTTAAGCCTTATAGGAGACATGGGCTAGGAGATGGAGATTACTGAATATTGAAGACAATGATCAAGTCACTGTGACCTCAATATCACATCCATGGCATCCTATGGATCGAACGTTAATACTACCACCACGATATTGTAAAGTAATTAGCCTCCAATTAAAATAACAAATACATTTTTAAAAATCTCAAAAAAAAAGTTAATGCTAATGAGTACAATACAACCAGTTTTGATTTACCAGCCATTGACTGCTTTGCACATCTTGAATTCTCTTGTGAAGTCTCATTTAAATGCTTGTAAAGTCATTTTGAATTGTCATAGATGAACTGCCCACTCAGAGATATAGTTGCTGTTCTCTGACTGGCCTTTCAACCCAAGATGCTTTTGAGATTTTCCAACTCTGAGCTGTTGACTTCCAGAGGCTTCTTACAACCTATCCAGGCCTCAAGTGGCAGCTTCAAGGAACAGCCCTTCAGTTTCTGACTTACACAACACAGGACCTGCCTTCGCACAAGTGCAGATACTTGCTGGGTTCACTTATCCACAGCTTCCTTTATTTCTCCCAAGACCTCACTATAGACATTTCAGCTCTTGCCTTTCCTCCTGTTTCAATTCCCAGCCTCTGAATCCTTCATATCCTAATCACCTCCAACTGGAGTGACTCCCAGATAATACAATGAAGTTGCCAAAAAGAGATGCAGAAGTGAGATCAATATATGAAAAACTTTAAGAAACTCAAAGATGGGTAATAGGTTTGAGGAGGAGGGTGTTTGTCAGCATAAAGCTATTGAGAAAGTAAAACCTGTAAGTATATAAGCTCTTCTTATCAAGGTTTAGTTATTTTTATTGGATACTTTTAAAATATGATAAAATACATTCTTTTAAAGTATACCATTCAGCAGCCTTTAGTATAGTCACAGAGTTGTGCAATCATCACCTCTATCTAATTTCAGAACATTTTTTTCACTCCTCCCCCAAAACTGTGTACCTGTGAGTGTACAGAGTCCTCATTCCCCTCTCTCCCCAGTTCCTGATAATCACTAATCTACTTTCTATCTCTATGAAGTTACCTATTTCAAGCATATTATATAAACTGAATCATACAAAATGTGGCCTTCTGTGTCCGGTTTTTTCCATTTAGCATAATGCGTGAAAGGTTTGTCCATGTCTTAGCAGTGCCTGGTTTCTGTTTTATGACTGAAAAATACATTGTTATATGATATATCACAGTTTGTTTAATCCATTTAATCAGTTGATGGACATTTGAGTTGTTTCTGCACTTTATGAATAATGTTGCCATGAACATTAGTGAATAAAATTTTGTGCAGATGTGTTTCATATTCTGTTGGGTATATTCTTATGAGTGAAACTACTGGGTCATATGATAAGTCTACATTTAATTTTTCAAGGAACTGTCAAACTGTTTTCCACAGCAGCTGCAGCGTCTTATATTCCTACCACCAATGTCTGAGGGTTCCAACTGTTCTGCATACTCAACAACACTTGGTATTGTCCACCTATTTTATTATAGCCATCCTAGTGGGCATGAATGGAGAAGGCAATGGTATCCCAATCCAGTAGTCTTGCCTGGAAAATCCCATGGATGGAGGAGCCTGGTAGGCTGCAGTCCATGGGGTCGTGAAGAGTTGGACATGACTGAGCGACTTCACTTTCACTTTTCACTTTTATGCATTGGAGGAGGAAATGGCAACCCACTCCAGTGTTCTTGCCTGGAGAATCCCAGGGATGGGGTCGCACAGAGTCAGACACGACTGAAATGACTTAGCAGCAGTAGCAATGGGCATGAAATGGTACCTCATTGTAGTATTGGTATCTCATCTAATTTTAAAAGTAATAGTCAAGAGACATCCTGGGATGGGTTTAGGACACATTGAGTTTGACTCTCTGCACTGGAGGGCTCTGACTAGTGTCTCTCAGGAGTGGATGGGTTTCACTTGACATTAGGTGGGGCATGAATTCTCCAGCCTTCACATGCCTTAGAGCTCCTCCCACAACTTGTTTAACTTCTGTAGGGATTCACCCCTTTATGTCACCTGCCTAGCTCCTGTGGGCATGAGTTTGAGATCCTATCTATACTTGCTATTTCTGCATCTGAACATCTTTATTCTATTGGTTGTTGTTGTTGTTTAGTCGCTAAGTTGTGTCTGACTCTTTGTGATGCCACGGACTGTAGCCTGTGAGGTTCCTCTGTCCATGGGATTCTCCAGGCAAGAATACTAAAGAGGGTTGTCATTTCCTTCTCCAGGAGAGAAGGGTTTGGCAGGCAGATTTTTTACCACTCACCCATCTGGGAAATCCCTTTATTCTATTACTGCTTTAAAAAAAGCTGAATCAGGATATAGTTTAGAAATATTTTGAAATAATGTCTTGGAGATTAAGCTTTCTGAAAGCAAAACAAGTTAACCAACATGCTTTTTTTTTTTTTTTTTTTGCTATTCAATCAGGGCCTTAAAAATGCTTCTTCAACAGAAGCATGTTTTGACACATAACATTTGGGATTGTGAAAAACCACTGACCAAAGACTACCAGGAATACATCTTGCAGATATAGTCCACTTTCCCTGTGTTGCTTTCAGAAATTTTGGGATTTGCTAAAAGAATCCATGGTCTGGTAGTCTATGAAATGGTCAGAAACAAGGTGAATCTGAAATCACATTAATAAAGCCAAGTCACTGAGGATTAGAGGTCCTTTATAAACTGGGATATTTTGGTTTTATATCTGTAATAACAGGACTCTAGAATATCAAACAGGTAGTGAAGACTGATTACAGAAAAATGCTTCAAAGGAGATCAATACACTTAATAAGAGATAAGAAATAACCTGTTTTCAGAGTAAACCAGTGTCTGTCAGAAACCAGACAGTTTTTATTTAGAGAAAATTTTAACCACAGTTTGGAATAAGAGGCTATCTGTACTTAAGACTGGAAAGACAACTGGGGTGGAAGAGAAGGCGGAATCACAAAGTAAATAATCCTTTCAAAATATGTTATATGAACTACTTAGCACTTGAAATGGGGTTTCCCTGGTGGCTCAGCTGTAAAGTTTCTGCCTGCAATGCAGGAGATGCAGGAGACTCAGGCTTGATCGCTGGGTTGGGAAGATCCCCTGAAGGAGGAAATGGAAACCCACCCCATTGTTCTTGCCTGGAGAATCCCATGGACAGAGGAACCTGGAGGGCTATAGTCCATGGGTTTGCAAAGAGTCAGGCACAACTGAGCATGTACACATAGCACTTGAAATATTAGCCAAACCACTTTCTTTTTCCTTTCACTGAGTCCCTACTTGAAATTCAGTATGTGGATAAATCAGAAGTAAAATATTTGCAAATCCAGATGCTTTATCTATTCTGTGTTTATGAGCTTTCAGGTTTCTGATGTTTTAGCACTTTTTAATTTGTTTGTTTGTTTGGTTTGTCTGCATGTTTAGAATCTTGTAGTCCCATTTCCTGTATGGTAGATTTTGGGGCATTAGAAACCTGTTTCCTAAATTCAATAAAAATAGGTTTTCAGCATCAGACGCACTGCAACAGTTGTGCCGGGTGTAGCGAAATTTGCTTTTAAGAATTAATAGTATTTCCCAAAGGATATATTTTCCTGTCAGACCTAATCCTCATGATCAACAACTATAGCTCCAAGTAATTTTTTGTGATTTCTTTTATTCACGTTTTTCTAAGCTTATTCTTACATATCCTCCAGGGTAACTTTTATTACAGGAATTGCTGGCTTTTCTGCCAAAAAAAGAAACATGCTTTATATTTAGATGACAAAGTAAGAAAATCAATGTTGGGTTTTTTCCTAGTGGTATTTTAAAAAACATGAGACATTTTTATACTTCTGACTTTTTCCCCAATTGTAGCCTAAAGCGCTGACAGTAGATCGTCTCATCTTTTTCAATAACTGGTGATAAATTACACAATTTTAGTCAATACTCTTCTGATGAACTTTAATAAGTAATTTAGCCTATAGCTATACATACAACTAGGGTAATTGTTCCAAATGGGTCTGGGGCAATATATTTTTTATTGAGTTCATTGAAAAAACAGAACCTATTTAGTATTCTTTCTAGTTTTCTGTATGATATAAAATAATGACCATGCACTGGGACTGGTAATTCAGGATTTTTGCTACCAAATGTGTTGATATCAGTGAGCCCACATGAATCAGGGAGGATCAAACATCTGACCCAACTGCATTACAACCCAACTGCATTACAACTATGTGACTCCACAGGATATACTTGGCTCTTCTGTTGAAACTCAACTGACTTCAGAGGGAGACCCAATCAAACAGTAGGATTATGTCTACAAGTCTGTTGCTGTTCTGTAGATAGGTTCACATGTGCCGTATTTTAGATTCCACATATAACTGATACAGGATACTTATCTCTCTCTTTCTGACTTACTTCACTTAGTATGATAATCTCTAGTTGCATCCATGTTGCTGCCGATGGTATTCTTTCATTTTTTTTTTTATGGCTAATGCAAACTATTACATTTAGAATAGATAAATAAAGTCCTAATGTATAATATAAGTAACTATCCTCAATATTCTGGGATAAACCATAATAGAAAGTGTTGTGTCAGTCACTCACTTATGTCCAATTCTTTGCAATTCCATGGACTGTAGCCTGCCAGGCTCCTCTGTCCATGGAATTCTCCAGGCAAGGATACTGGAGTGGGTAGCCATTCCCTTCTCCAGAGGATCTTCCCGACCCAGTGATTGAACTCAGGTCTCCCACATTGCAGGCTGGTTCTTTAACATCTGCTCCACCAGGGAAGCCCAAACCATAATGGAAAAGAATATAAAAATGAATATATATATGTGTATAACTGAGTCACTTTTCTATATAGCAGAGATTGGCACAACATTGTAAATCAACTATACTTCATTAAAATAATTTAAAAAAAGAATTTAAAGGAGGATCAGCCTTCTGCCTCCCCTATCCTGAAATACTCACCCAGAGCATACTTTGGCTTCCCAGCTGGCATGGTCAGAAGGACTGCTGGATCCCTTAACCTCATAGTCTGCAGGCAACTTCTTTTGGTATAGATACTTTGGTGGTTGTGATTCCTTCGTTCCCCTTCATGCTTTCCATCCTGTTCCCTGAAACCTTTAAATGCCTGCCATGCAAATATTTCTAAAGTGCATACTTAATTAAGAATATTAAACAGAAAGATTGGAAAGTAAAAGTCACAAGTAGTATTAGCACAACTGTATCCATTTTGCTTCAGGGAGTATAGCACACTGAAGCAATACAGGATAACAGTTAAGAGATGGCCTATGTTTGAATTTCAAAAATTGCACTTAGTAACTGTGTGACTTTGAGCAAGTTACATAACTTTTCTGTTGCACAAGCTCCTAACTGACAAAATGAAAGTCTCAGAATTGTGAGAATTCAATCAGTAAATACATAGGCAGATCTTAGAATCCTGCCTGGCATAGTATGAGTTGTACAAACATTTGCTGTTGTCTTTAAGCAGTATTTTCAGTTCTTTCTCTACTGCATGATTCTAAAAGCACAGCTGAGTAGATAAGATGTTTACAATGTGTATGATGCTTGTTTCATTTAAGATCCTAATAATTTCTTCCCATGCTGTGTTATTGTTTGCATAATTAAATTTGTAATGACTGCATACTGGTCTATCTCGTACAAGGGTTAACATTAAATTGATTTAACTTTCTTGTTATAAATAATGCCACAGTGAATATGTTTAACTGAAGATCATTTTCCTTCATTTGAAATATTAATAAGGCAAAAATGACCAGAAGTGGGAATGCTTTCACATTTCAGAAGTATCTCTTTGAATGGGATGTGCAAATTTCTACCATCAGTAGCAAGAAAACAACTCATCAATGTTATTGTACACATAAAAGAATAGCATGCTATAATTAAAATAATGTGCATTTTTCTATTATATTAAAATATTTTCATAAGTTTGGTTTTATAGTTATATTTACTTTTTTGTAATATAAAGTAATTCATTTACCCAATTATCTATTGCAGAGTGTTAATATTTTTTCTTGCTAATTACATTGTACTGTAGGACTGCAAATATCTTTTGCTGTATTTGCTGGGAATATTTTCTTTTATTCATTTTTTTTGTAGAATTTTATTTATATGGGAATATATGTTTTAGACAGCTGGATCTATTTTTGTGATTTATTTATAATATTTCTAAGTGTTTCAGAGTCCTGGAAAATGATTTAATTTTTAAAGAGTTGATGCTAATTATGTAATGAAACTTATTTTATGGTAGGTAAAGTATAAATCTAAACTGAGAAAGTATTTACCAGTTAGTATTCTATAACAATTTACTGGCAAATCTTTCTCTTCCCCATTGTTTTGGATGGACTTCTTTTTACCAGATCTTTAATGATTATGTACAATGGGATTGACTTTGGGCTCATATCATCTCCACTAGTGATCTGTCTATCCTCTCTTAAATAAGTCACTGCTTTAATTCTTTTCTTTCAAATACATTTTAACATCTTGTAGAAGTAGAGGCAAACAACTCCTTTCCAGGAAAACCTTTTAATACCTCACTTTTTAAAAAAGCATGTGTGTATGTTTTGCTTTGCTGTGTATTTGGGTATAATTAACACACAGTGAAAATGACCCTTTCTGGGTATATATTACTATAAATCGGCACAAACTTTTGCTGTGTGCTTAGTCGCTCTGTCCATGGGGATTCTCCAGGCAAGAACACTGGAGTGGGTTGTCACGCTCTCCAGAGCACCTTCCCAACCTCGGGATGGAACCCAGGTATCCCACATTGCAGGTGGATTCTTTACTTCTGAGCTACCAGGGACATAGTCATATAACTAGTACCATTCCCCAACATTCTCTTGTGCCATTTTGTAGCCAATTTCTTCCTCCAGTCCTAGGCAACCACTGGTTTGATATCCTTCCCTATACTTTTGTCTTCTTCCAGAATGTCATATAAATGGAATCATCTATTAGGCAAACTTTTCAGTCTGACTTCTTTATCTTAGCATAATGTTATTGAGATTCTTCTGTTTTGTTCCATACATCAGTACTTCACCCTTTTTTTTGTATTAAGGAGTAGTATTTACATTGTATAGATGTACTGCAATTTGTTTATCCATTAGATGTTTGGGCTACACACAGCTTTTGGCGATTATAAATCATGTTGTGACAAACATTTACATGCTAGGTTTTGTGTAGAAAACTGGATTTTCTCCAGTTGAATTTTCAAATAATAATTTTCAGTTCTAATAAGAATTCTATCAGAAATTTGATTGGGATTATATCTATAGCTATATGTATATGTATATTAAAGGGGGTAAAGGATATTTTTGGCATTTATTGTTCTCAAAAAGGGAAAATAAATAATGCATGACTCTTCTGTTTCTCAAACTCTAATTTTATTGTGTGTGTGTGTGTAGTTTTCTTCAAATAGGACATACACTAAAAATCTTTATTTATTTATTTTTTCCTGCGTCAAACAGAATGCAGTAACTTATTTCCCAACCTAGGGATCAGACCCATGTCCCATGCAGTGGAAGTGTGGAATCTTAACCACTGGACTTCCAGGGAAGTCCCAGGAAATGCATTTTTAACCTAACATTGTTAATGGGCACATCATAATTCTGTGCTAATGTGAACAAGATATTTTTAAATGATACTTTCAGATAGCTATTGCCAGATTATAGAAATATCATTGATTTTAATGTTCATCTTGTATTCAGCTACTTATCTAAATTGTATATCATGTCAAATGGTTGTTTCCTTATATCTTTGAATTGTCTGTATATACAGTCACGCCACTTTTCTATTGTATAAAATTTCTATTTCTGTTTCATTTCTTTGATTTAACATACTTTGGAAATCTTGTTCAATGCAGTCATGGTGATGATAAAGATTTGTGTTTGCTGTGATTTTCATAATCACAATGCTAGTAGTTCATGATTAAATATAATATTAACTAGCCAATTTATAATTTTAAGTATTTCTAATATTACTTTTTTGATGTTTTTAGGAAAGGATGGTGTTAAGTTTTATCAAATTCATTTGCTGCATCTTTTGATAGTCATAAACATTTTTATATTTAACAGTTTAGGATTATATAAATATTTCACTACATTGAACTATCTTTGCATTACTAGAATAAAACCTACTTGGTCATGTTGCATTATTATTTGACTCTGTATTCTCTGAATATATGAAAGAGTTAATCGGAGACTCTATCAGAAGCTTTTTCAGCATTGTTTTGAATGAGAGATATTTACTAATAAAACTCCCGGCTTTTGCAAGATGCCCCCATTTGCCTGTTTCCCTTTGCTCATGACAGCCTGCCTGCTCCTGTACATTTCCATCCTCAAGAAAGGAAATAAATACTTGAATGAGTATCCTCAATTTTTACACTATTTCATTATATTCTTACAACTCCTTGTCAGGAGAGTATTACTAATACTCTTACTTTTAAAATAAGCAAAAAGAAGCTCAGAGAAATTCGGCGATTTCCCAGTGTCATACAGCTAAGAAATGGCAGCACTATAATTCCAATTCAGGTTGCTCTGTCAATCATACATATGTCATTTTACCTTTATCAATGGAAATAACCAATAAAAAATCTCTAATAGGAAGAGAAGAGTTTTATTTTGCCAAACTGAGGACTAAAACCCAGGAAACACAGATTCAAGAAGTACTTGAATTTGATCGCATCAGACTTCATAATGGGGGAGGCTTATATAGGAAAAAACTGCAGAATTACATAAGTTGTTTGTCAAAAATTATAATTGGAGCTAGCAAGAAGCAAGTTCAGTTCAGTCGCTCAGTCCTGTCCAACTCCTTGCAACCCCATGGACTTCAGCACACCAAGCTTCTCTGATCTTCACCAATTCCCGGAGCTTGCTCAAACTCATGTTCATTGAGTCGGTGATGCCACCCAACCGTCTCATCCTTTGTCATCCCCTTCTCCTGCCTTCAATCTTGCCCAACATCAGAGTCTTTTCCAATGAGTCAGTTCTTCGCATCAGGTGGCCAAAGTATTGGAGTTTCAGCTTTAGCATCAGTCCTTCCAATGAATATTCAGGACTTATATCCTTTAGGATGGACTGGTTGGATCTTCTTGCAGTCCAAGGTACTCTCAAGAGTCTTCTCCAATACCACAGTTCAAAGGCATCAATTCTTTGGGACTCAGCTTTCTTTATAAGTCCAACTCTCATATCCATACATGACCACTGGAAAAACCATAGCTTTGACTAGATAGATCTTTGTTGGCCAAGGAATGCCTCTGCTTTTTAATATGCTGTCTAGATTGGTCATAGCTTTTCTTCCAAGGAGCAAGCGTCCTTTAATTTCATGGCTGCAATCACCATCTGTAGTGATTTTGGAGCACAAGAAAATAAAGTCTCTCACTGTTTGCATTGTTTCCCATCTATTTGCCATGAAGTGATGGGACCAGATGCCATGATCTTAGTTTTCTGAATGTTGAGCTTTAAGCCAACTTTTTCAGTCTCCTCTTTCACTTTCATCAAGAGGCTCTTTAGTTCTTCTTCACTTTCTGCCATAAGGGTGGTGTCATCTGCATATCTGAGGTTACTGATACTTCTCCCGGCAATCTTGATTCCAGCTTGTGCTTCTTCCAGCCCAGCATTTCGCATGATGTACTCTGCATATAAGTTAAATAAGCAGGGTGACAATATAAAGCCTTGATGTACTCCTTTCCCAATTTGGAACCAGTCTGTTGTTCCATGTCTAGTTCTAACCGTTGCTTCTTGACCTGCATACAGATTTCTCAGGAGGCAGGTCAGGTGGTCTGGTATTCCCATCTCCATAGTTTGTAGTGATCCACACAGTCAAAGACTTTGGTGTAGTCAATAAAACAGAAGTAGATTTTTTTCTGGAACTCTCTTGTTTTTCTATGATCCAACAGATGTTGGCAATTTGATCTCTGGTTCCTCTGCCTTTTCTAAATCCAGCTTGAACATCTGGAAGTTCATGGTTCAAGTACTGTTGAAGCCTGACTTGGAGAATTTTGAGCATTACTTTACTAGCATGTGAGATGAGTGTTATTGTTCAGTAGTTTGAACATTTTGGGGCATTGCCTTTCTTAAGGATTGGAATGAAAACTGAACTTTTCCAGTCCTGTGGTCACTGCCGAGTTTTTGCAAGAAGCAAAGATTCTTGTTAAAGGAAGATTGGTTGGGGTCCGAAATGGTTGCATATTTACAAGGGGAAAGCTTGAGATCACAAGGCTGCACTTGGCAGCTGCTAGCTGACATTGTTTTGGGAGAGATGGTGGTGTCTTTGAGTCTAATGCACTTCTGAAAATTCAACTTCTCAGGGATATAAGAACATGTCTGAAAGCACCTCCACAATGACCTCCCAGCTCCATGTTGGATTCCTGAACCACAGTTACTCCCATTTCTTTTTTAAATGCATTATTTTCTTTAAATGTAGAGTGCATGCTTGATAGGCCACAAAACAGTCTGCTCCAGTTAGCACAGGATTTAAGTTAAATCATGTATAAGTTAGGATGACTTCTCCATACCTCAGTGTGTGCAAATTGCTTCTTTCATAAAGCATGTGGGATTTAAAAGTCTCCCCTTTTACCTTCTTGTTTGGGATTTAAAAGTCTCCCCTTTCATGTATGTAATAATTTAGTTTTTCATAGTTTGATTTAACATTGAATTTCTTTTTCCAGAGGTTGCAAAATTTAAAAACAAAATTTTTATGAATGGATAGAGTTGTTTATAATTCTGCATTCTTTAACAAAAGTGCTGAGCATTTCTCTTTTGACTGACAGCGTATACTTAACAAGCAATGACTGCAGCTAATTTAAAATAATTTTACTATTTATTTTTATATAAAAAAGAAAATGTTTATTTTTCTTTAGAATACTGAAGTTTTTTAATCTTTCTGAATATGTTTTCTCACATGTGAAGTGAGGGGATTGGATTAACTCTGTGCTTGCCTAACTAGTTAACAAATAGCTCCTTTTTAAAAATATAATTTTACTTGTTTATTTTTGGCTGTGCTGGTTTTGTTGCTGCACTAGTTTTCTTTAGTTGTGCAAGTGGGGCTCCTCGCTTGTTGTGAGATGAAGGGGTTCTCACTGTGGAGGCTTCTCTTGTGGAACATGATTTCTAGGGCCCATAGCTTCAGTATTTGCGGCTCCTGGGCCAGAGAGCACAGGCTCAGTAGTTGTGGCTCATGGACTTAGTTGCTCTGTAGCGTTGGGATCCTCCCAGATTGAAGCTGTGCCTCCTTCAATGGCAGGCTGATTCTTTACCACCACGGAAGCTCTGCCGATAACAGCTTCCAATGGGTACTTTATCAAAATGAATTTCAAGATCAGATCAGTTTGAGAATGGGTGCATAGGATTTTAGCTCACTGGATTCACGAATATCCTTCAGTAAAAAGACCTCCTATTTACCCTAGAGTTACCCAAGTTAATTTATATATGCTCACTTATATTCCTTTTTTTGGATAACACATATGGTATTATTATCTGGGGACATATATACCTTGCAGGCCAAATTTTGGGAAATGATGCATCAGAATTTTTCTGATTCTAAAAATTTTATAATGACACAAGCATATTACATGTTTTAAGAAGTAGATTGTCATACAAAGGGACATAATCCAATAGGACAGAATCATCAAATCCACTCTACTATGAGAAAACTATGAATTAAATTTAAAAGTGACATAGATTCTGACAAATAAGCCAAATTTAGCAAAATAAACTAGTACAGATTGGTCAAGAAACCAAACACTTTGCAAGAAACACTTGAGACAATTGAAGTCATGTTGATGAGAAGCTTCTTAAATATGACAAGATAACTAACCAATAAAAGCATATGTTATTTACTATAGTTTTAAAAGAAATGAGAGGAAGGAACTGCATAGACCAGATTAAATTGTTACTAGCCCACAAGTTCTCTATACAAGAAACTTACAGTGATCAGTACAGTTCAGTATATCATAATAACTCAACGAAATGTCAGACAGTTGTGCTGGAAAATCAATTTAATTGTGAAGTTAGGCATTTAAATGAAAAAGTTCAACTAGCTTAATTGACAACACTTCTTTCAACAAAACCAATTTGATATTTTTTCCCTCTCCATAATTTTTTCTATTGTTAAAACATTGTTCTACATAGAATTACATGTAACTGTTTCTAATTATTTATTCCTATTTTTAAATTTTCAGTTTTGAACATAAATTTTAAAAGGATAATTGTATTATTTATTTATGAAAGTTAAGATTGGGGAAAGTTCTTTTTTAGTATATGTGCTGCCGAAGCAAGCACGGAAAGTTCTTTTTTAAACAGTCTTCTGCCACTCCCGAATTCCTAATTTATCCCTCCCCTGAACGTTTCAATTCCCCTTTGGTAATCATAAGCTAGGCTTCCCTGGTGGCTCAGAGGTTAAAGCGTCTGCCTACAATGCGGGAGACCTGGGTTCGATTCCTGGGTCGGGAAGATCCCCTGGAGAAGGAAATAGTAACCCACTCCAGTGCTCTTACCTGGAGAATCCCATGGACTGAGGAGCCTGGTAGGCTATAGTCCATGGAGTTGTATATATATATATATACATATATATACATACATATATATATATATATATATATATATATATGAATCACTTTGCTGCATGCCTGGAACTATCACAACATTGTAAATCAATTATATTTAAAAAAAAAAATTTTAAAGTCCTCTAAAATAAACTGTGGTAATTTTATGTGTCATTTCTGGTTCTAAATACCAAAACTTTAAATGTGCATGTATTATTTGATCCCTCTATTGTACTTACAGGAATTTTTCTTAAAGAGGTAGTCCCATAAGTGGGCCAAAATGAATGTACAAGGATGGTCACTGTAGCACTGTGGCACATTTTTTAACAGATAAAAACTGCAAATGATTAAAATTTTTATTAAACTGTGTTAATATTTATACAATAAAATGTGACAAATCCATTTAAACATAAAGAAGTTGTTCTTTGATGTGGGAAGATATTTATGGTATATTGCATATATTTTTCAAATAAAAAATGAGATTACAAAGAGTAATGTAAGTACAGCATGATCTTACTTAGATCATATTAGATAAATGTGTGTTGTATGTGTGTGCATGCCCACATGCATGCAAGAATAGGGAGACAGAAAGATAGAGATATATAAAAATTTAGAAGGACCTTCACCAAAATATTAACAGAGGGTTATACATCAACTGAAAGATGAGACTTTTGGTGATTTTTGCCTTTCTTATTTTATTTTGTTTATTTATTATTTAAAGTTATTTTTCGCTGAGGGAAATAAAAGAGACAGAAGAGGTGTTAATAAAAGAGAACCAGAAGAAATGGCTGAAAAACCTGGAGGAAATGATATTCTGGCAATTAATCAAGAAGAGAAAATTAATGAAGACGTGGTGGGGCCATGGTTGAATAGATGAATTATTTTACTGGCAGTTGTAGTGCTCATTACTTCTAGTTTTATGTATTAACTAATGAAACCCTGGGGTTTCCCAGGTGGCGCCGTGGGAAAGAATCTGCCTGCTAATACCAGGAGACATGGATTCAATGCCCAAGTTGGGAAGATGCCCTGGAGGAGGCAGTGGCAGCTCACTCGAGAATTCCTGTCTGGGAAATCCTACGGACAGAGGAGCCTCTTGGACTACAGTCTGTAGGGTCGCAAAGAGTTGTACACGACTGAGCATGGGCAATAAAACTCGATTTCTCTGACAACCTCAAGTTCAAATCCTGCCTCTTCCTTGTAGAGCTGACTGACCATGCGACTCCCCTATAAGAGTTTTCCTCTTTGAAATTAAGGCAAAAATATTCTGTTTCACTAAAATTCAGTAATTGTGTACCTCCTTAAATTGCCTTCATGAGTGCTTTCATCTGTCACTTAAACAGTACATCATTAAGCTACTACTTCTGGAGAGCTCTACCACTGCCAGGAACATTCTCAGTGCTTTACAGACTTTTCACTCTTATCATGATCTTATGAGGTCAGATTTATTATCCCATGTTTATACAGTAGACTCAGAAAATCTTGTTGAGGTCACAGTGTCAGAGCTGGAATTCAAACCCATTAAGTTTCCAAATCTCATGTTTTTAACAGCTATACAGTATTGTATTTGCATGTATCTGTTGTTTTCCTCAATTAGAAACAACAGATAATCTCCTTGAATATATATCTCTACAGTGTTCCTAATTCCTAACCAAGTGATAGACATTTTTTACTTATTATAATATAGTTATTTTTGAAAGGAAAAGTATTTTCTAAAAAACTTTCTATAAATGATATCTCAAAAATTTTATGACACCTGCATATGACATGGAAATGCATAAGGGAAAATAGTTCAATTATTAGTGTCACATTTAAACTTTTGTAAAAGTTAACTGTTCATTTTATTTATATCAATAATGCCAATTCATTGGTATATTTAAGTAACTGAAGCTTTACATAAATGAATCTCTTTCACTATCTATTTCACAATAAGGACTCAGGCTTAATCAATCTGATTTATGCCAACATTAAATATCAGATCTTGCTTAAATCAACAGTGATTATCCTTTAAAACATTAAATATAAAAGCAAGATGCCTTAGAATTAGCCTGATAGTTTTAGTTTCTGCTGTGGCCTTGGAAAATGTTAAATTATTAGTTCTAACATAAAATCTTATTTCAATGTATAGTATAGAAATATTTATTGCAGTTAAAAGAAGATATGGACCTTGACTCTGCCTTAGCCAATATTTATTCCCCCAGGTAAATAAATTTTAGTATTTACCTGAGTAGGTGTCAAGATCTATTTACTGTAAGTCTAGGACATCTCATGTAATCCCACACCAGATGGACACACACTATCCAGTGACTAACAACACATTAGTGCTTCCCAGGTGGTGTTAGTGGTAAAGAACCTGCCTGCCAACTCGGGTTCAGTCTCTGGATCAGGAAGATCCCTTGAGGTAGGAAATGGCAACCCGCTCTAGTGTTCTCACCTGGAGAATTTCGTGGATAGAAGGGCCTGGCCGGCTACAGTTCATGGTGCTGTGAACACCCTGCCTAAAGCGTGTGCTCTGCTAAGTATGGGGCTTCCCCAGCGGCTCAGTGGCAAAGAATCCACCTGCAATGCAGGAGCCACAGGAGACTTGGGTTTAGTCCCTGGGTTGGGAAGATCCCCTGGAGAAGGAAATGGCAACCCACTCCAACATTCTTGCTTGGAGAATCCCATAGACAGAGGAGCCTGGTAGGCTACCTAAACACCCTACCTAAAAAAACACAATAATTCAATCAAAATTGTTAAAATACTTTCCACTTTCAAAATCCTAACTATGGGTCAAAATGAATGTGTTCTTCCTCTGTGGCTGTCTCTCGGTCAAACAAAATCACAAAACCTCAAACACAGAAACAGAAACACATCAAGCTAGGAGGGTGTAAAAAGGGCGTGAAAACGTATGTTTAAAGTGTTTCTCTACCGCACATTTCTTTTTGTTCAGATTTCAGTTTGACCTCTGACCAAAGAAACAAGAGTGTTTCTTTGCAGGACAGCAGTGTAATACTTTGCTTCCTGACAGTGAACACATTTTTACATTAGAAGAGTTGCTGTTCTGACAACAGTCCTGATATCTGGGGAGAGGAGAGCAGGTGCCCAGGACTGAGACCCTGGGGGCTGGGGAAGTCCAGGGCAGCTGGCTTCCTGCAGGAAGCAAGGTTGCAGTATCTTGCTTCAGGCAGTGCCTTTTTTGGACATAAGAGAACACCAAACCCTTATCCCTGGATACCATATTTCCAACAGTCTGCAGCTCTACCAGTGTTTATCATATGCATATTCTAGTATTCAGTGCTTAAGGGAAAAAAGCAATTCCGTAGAGAAAGTTAGCTGTGCCCTGTTCTCATGTGTGAGCATGCAGCAAAGCAAACAGATGAGTTTGGATAAATGAAAATCAATACACTCGAAAAGGCCTCTTTCATTCAATTGATTCAAGCTCATTGGGTAATAGCACAGCAGAATGTGAAATGGTGTTAACGTGGCCCTGGCATAAATCCCATTTACAGGAAATACAGTGACTAAAGTGGATAAAAGCATGAGGGGATTTAATGAACCATAATGAACTCTTTACCTGGACCTTTATAAATGCTTTTAATATGGTCTTATCACCATATCGTTTGAACCTTCAATGAGGCAAGATAACCCTTTATGGTATGTATGCTATTTTTCAAAATCTAAGAAGTCAGAATAACAAACTGTTATTCTCTTTAAAGTTAAGAAACCCTGACTGCTAACGCCGGAATGATCTTATAAAAGTCAAAATGTAAGTCACCAGGGGCATCACATATCGTTCAGGGTCACACAGCAACTTGGTGGCCAACAATTCACCAGAAGTCGGGCGATGCACAGCGCAGTGCACTTTTTCTCTACAAGTCAGCTGGGAGATGATGGCATTGTCAGTGTGTGGACAGCTGCCAACACTGGGGGAGGCTGTGAATAGGAAACGAGGCTACAAGGGAGCCCAGCTAGCTGGTTCCTAGATCAGATTCTCTCAGCACAGCTAAAACTTTTGGGAATTCTGATAAAGAAAAAAAACATTTTTTTTTTTTTACCTTGTAAGTCTATTTATAGGAATCCATCTTGCAAAAGCAGTCCCCCATATGTACAGACATTGATTTAAATGAGGGTGCTCATTCTGGTATTGTTTATAATAGCAAAACGTACAATACAAAAGACCATCCAAAGGGGCAGGTAAGTGATTCTAGGATGTCCGTACAGTTATGAAGCTGCTAACAAACACATCAAGGGTGATTTATATGTACAGTCATGGCAAGATGTCCAGGATGCACGTTCAGGTATAAACAACCAGATATATACATAAAATAACAGATTACACAGAATGGTTCTTCTTATACTGAAAAATAAAATCCCTTGTACGTGTTCCTGATACATCTCTTACTGTACTCTCATCTTCCGACTATGTCATACTTCTGAATATGGAGTGAGGGAGGGTTTTGAGGAACAGAGAAGTGGAGTATGTTCTTATAAGCCTGGAGGAACATATTTCAGTAACTCTATTATCTTTGTAAAAATGATAATTCATTATGATGTAACATAATGTCTATGAGTATGGTCTTTGGAGTCAGAAAAACAGAATTTTGAATTCTAACTCTGTTTCTCAGTAATGGTGTGATCCTGGGAACATTTCTTTAGCCCCTGATTCTCAGTTTCCTTTTCTATAATATGATAGTGATGATAACCTTCTCGAAGTTTGGGTGTACGAACTAAATGAATTATTCTATGTCAAACACCAGGCATAGTACTTGACAAATAACCCTCAACAAATGGTAACGTCTGTAATTGTGGTTATGTTGGCTGTTGTTGTTTTTTAGTGGCAAAGTCATGTCCAACTCTTTTGCAGCCCCTTGGACTGTAGCTCACTGTGCTCTTCTGTCCGTGGGATTTTTCAGGCAAGAATACTGGAGTGTGTTACCATTTTCTTCTCCAGGGGATCTTCCCAGCCCAGAGATCAAACCTGCGTCTCCTGTGCAAAAGGTATCTCCTGCATTGCAGGCAAATTCATTACCACTGAGCCAAGTGGTTGTGTTTATAAACATCCAAATTAAATAGAAAAGTACCAAGAAGAAAGGACAAATCAACTAAATTCAACCACCAAGTTTCCCTCTGTTATTATTTGATGTGTGCTTTAAAAAAAATTATTTATTAACTGCTATACAACCTACTCTTTTTATTTATAATATTCTGTAGACTTTCCCCCATGTCTATATAATAAGCTATAGCTATATCATTTTAACAGCATAACTATATTCCATTGGAAAATTGCATGCAGTATAATTTATTTAATCAGACCCTTATTGGTGCACATTAGAGCTAAATTCAGTTCTTCCCTATCATAGATTTGACCACAATGAACATTCTTGTGGGAACATTTTCTCACACTTGTGCACGTATCTGGAGGAGGGGAATTACAATGGCTGGAAATGCTTGGGTGAGATGGTATTCCTGTTAAAGAAAACAATGTGAACTAGAATTGAGAGGAAGAAAAGTTCCTAAGGGAACAATGAAAAGTTTCTTTCCAGATCATGGAGTTTGGCATTTCTTTAACAGGCAATGGGGAGTTGCTGAAGATTTCTGAACCAGGCAATACCATGATCAGAGCCAGGTTTTAGGAAGGTTAAGCTGGAGGTTGTGGGGAGACTGGATGCAAGGAGGGAGAGAGGAAAGGAGTGGGTGTCTGTTAGGACCCCATAGAAGCAGAGCAAGAGTGAGTTAATGAGAGCTCAACACTAATGAGAGTTAATGAGAGTGATGATGGTGGACGTGGAAGGTGACAGGTTCCAGTTCCCGGCAGGGCGCAGTGGAGGCTTTTGCAGCATCCTGTTGGTCTCTGGCTAAGAGGGAAGAGCCATTCTGCAGTTGCTGTCTCTCCATCAGAGCAGGAGGGCCGGGGGAGGGCGGGGAGGTTGCTCCCTAGACTGCTAACAGTGGCACCTCTGGGGGTGAAATCGCAAATGGATTCCATATTGCCCTTTATATTTATCTGTAATTGAGATTTTCTACAGTGAATGTATATTATCTTTATTTGGAAAGTAGTTACATTTACTTATTCTATAAACATTTAAAAAATAGAGATAAACATAAAATAAAAACTAGAAGGATCCTCTCCCTCCCATTTTCTCACCAGCATCTTCCAGTGAATCACACTTAAGAGGTGGGTATATTAATTTCTGGACACTTATCTTATATATTTTCATATATGTAAAATACATATTTATTATTTTTACAAATATGGGATTCTTCTAAACAGTCATTGTTTGCTACTCTGTTTATTTGAGTGCTTTCTTTTCAGTGGCTGCAGTGTATTCCATGGCACGGGCTTGGGTGACTGGGAGAATGGTAATATTCTCAACAGAGGCAAAGCAATGGAAAAAATAAGTAATAATGGAGGGAAAATGAGCAGTTAGTGGTTGATATCATGAGATTGAATATACAGGTGGGTAGCTAAAAGATGAAGGTATGAAAAAAGCCTTTAAAAAAAGGAGAGAGACAGTTTTAAGAGACAGGTGCACAGAATGGGTCCTTGAAGGCAAAGAGAGAATTCCAGTTATAAAGATAGGCTTGTTAACCAAGCTTCATGATGTGCTCAGCAGAGTGCTGACCTCTGACCCTAGAGATCAGTACTTCTGAGTTAGAAGAGCTGGCCTGGAACTTTCTGCTGTTTGCAAATGTATATAGCCCTCAAGTTCCATGAACTTCCTCAAACTGGTCAAATTGCAGAATGTCCATGAAATTCATATTAACATGGAGTTCCTTTACCCTCTGTGGAATAATGTCCTACAACTTACTGTTTCAGCATGGCAGAGGACCACTGCAGATCGCCTCTCTAGTCTAAACTAGCATGCATGAAGACCCCTTCCCAATTAGTCTCAGCCAAATGTTCCAATCTTATCTCCAGACACTTTGCCCCATGAACCTTGCTTATAACTCCCAAACACATAGTGACCAATCATCCCAGTTTTTACAGGACTGAGCAGGTCCTGGGACGTGGGGCTTCTGTTTTGAAATAGATACAGTCTTGGGCAAACCGCATCTGTTTGCCTGGGACTAAGGCAAACTGTGTCACTTTCCTGGTGGCTCAGATGGTAAAGTGTCTGCCTACAATGCGGGAGACCTGGGTTCGATCCCTGGGTTGGGAAGATCCCCTGGAGAAGGAGATGGCAACCCACTGCAGCATTCTTGCCTGGAAAATCCCACAGATGGAGGAGCCTGGTAGGCTACAGTCCACGGGGTTGCAAAGAGTCGGACACGATTGAGCGTCTTCACTTTCACTTTCAAGGCAAACTGGGACAAGTTGACCACTCTACCAAATACAACTGGCCCTTTGTGCCTCTGTTCACTCACAGATGCTGCGTCCTTTGTCTGGACTGTCCTTGGAGTCCTTCTCTACCAAGTGAATATCTATTAATTCTCCAAGATCCATTCTAATCCTTCTTGGGGTTCCTTTTGCTCAGCTTTCCTAGGTGAATTTATCTGATCCTTCTCACATCTGTGTTGGTCATCTCCATTTCTTTGTGTCACTAACATACCTTGATTTTCTTTTGGGGGCTTTACATGGTTTGGATAGATATGACTCCACTCATCCTCAGGGGTGGGTGGGTCCTAGCTGACTTAAGCCAATCCAAGGATTCCATCCTCAGGCACACCAACTGTTCAAACAAAGGCAAAGGAGAGAGTAAGAATTCTGAAACTTATGGAGAACTACTAGAAGCTTCCTCTTGTTACACTTGGATGAAGTAGTAAGAAGTTGTAAAGACTAGAACAGCGGATGGTATATTGTAGCCTCAAGAATGGTGCAAAAGTTGATGCAGGACCACCATGAAGCCTTAATCCTATCTTGTATTAGTTTGCTAGGGTTGCCATAACAAAATAAGTTTAAGCAATGGAAGTTTATTTTATCACAACATGGAGGCTAGAAACACGAGAACAAGTATCAGCAGAGTTATTTCTTCTGAGGCCTCTCTGACTTGTAGATGGCTATCTTCTCCTTGTGTTTTCATATGGTCTTCTCTCTATATATATATGTTTGTGTCCTAATCTGCTCTTCTGAAAAGGACACCAGTGAGATTGAACAGGATTCACCCATATGACTTGACTTTAACTTAACCCCCTCTTTAAAAACTGTGTCTCCAAAAACAGTCACATTCTAGGTACTAGGAGTTAGGATTTCAACGTATGAATTTGTGGGAGACACAATTCAGCCCATAACATACCAGCATCATGGAAAGAAGAGCAGAAAGATAAAGAGAAGCCAGAGCCTTTGTCATACTTTGAGCTGCTGAATCCATTCTCATCTTGGATCAGAAATATCTGTTTTAGTTACATAAGCTGATAGATTTGCTCTTTGGGATACCCTGAGTTTCAGTTTTACTTTGTGTCATTTGCATTGAAATATGCCTATGTGATGGGCTTCCCCGGTGGCTCAGAGGTTAAAGCCTCTGCCTGCCATGCAGGAGACCTGGGTTCGATCCCTGGGTCTGGAAGATCCCCTGGAGAAGGAAATGGCAACCCCCTCCAGTATCCTTGCCTGGAGAATCCCATGGACAGAAGAGCCTGGAGAATCCCATGGACAGAGGAGCCTGGTGGGCTACAGTCCATGAGGTCGCAAAGAGTCGGACACAACTGAGTGACTTCACTTCACTTCATGCCTATGTGATAGTTTGTCATATTTTTTTGTTATACTTATATATATATAAGTATATATATATACTTTCCACTTAGTATTATAACTTGTTCAGAGGTCAACCTACTGTACTTAGTTGTGTGTAAACTTTTTCAGGCAAGGGCTATATTATTCATCTCTCTTATCTACAGCCCCATAGCAGGTACTTGGTGATGTCTATCAAATGAATAAACACAGATTAGCATTTTGAGCAGGAAGCCTGGAAGAGCAAGACTAAGAAATGCTCCTCTCAACTTTCATTTTATTCATTTTATTAACTTTTTTGATTAGTGTTTTCTGGGCCATAACGTTAAAATGGCTGCAATTAAATCACTGAGCTTTGATCTCAGCATTATAAAACCATTGCTGGGCCCTGGAGACAGCACCTGGGAAAGGAGCAATCAGAAGCACAGGACCACTAAGGTGGTAGAAAATGCAGGAAGAGCAAAAATGATTGATACTGTGTTTGCAGAAATGAAAAGTGTGCCTTCACTACATTTTGCATAATAAAAAAAGGAGAGAAGAGAACCTTACAATTATCCTCTTTGAATTGTCAAATATATGTGTAATTTTAGATGCCAAAGTTTAGAACAATGATGAATAATATGCTAATAGAAATCACATAAAGGTATTCAATAAAAACACAGAAGTACACATGAAGAGGTATGTTAAAGTGCATTTTTATAAAAGCTCTTTTTTCATCAGAGCATAATCTCAGGGAAATACCTGTGTTTCCCAGGGAAAAGGTAGCATCCTCAGGATTGTGCTTTTTCATTCCAAAGCCAGATAAAAGAATAGTTTTACTTTTCTCCCTTTCAACTTTCTAGCTGTATGGATTAAAGATTAATTCCCAAATGGCATTTCACCATCATTTATTGTGTTAAAATGTCGTGAACTGTTCTTTGGTGTACAAGTTCTCTGAACAATTACCTTCCTGTATTTTTCCACTGAAGGTAAGTTTGGCTTCAATCCATGAAACTCTTTTACTACCTATTACAAAAAGCTATTACCACCATCCCAAACCATTAACTCTTTTTTTTAAAGTCAGTTCATCTGTTATGAGGCTGAACTAAATGTATAACTTTTGACAATCACCTATGCTGAGTCCAGTTACTCCTTTATTCTTTGTTTCCAGGAGCCTGGGAAGAAAAAAAGCCCATGGACCATTCTTGTAATACCTTCTGTTACCTAGCATGCCTCATGAGATTGTCCTCCTGAGCTATCCTCTTCTCTTGACTTGGGAAGAGGTAGCTGAATGCATATACATGGGAGTGTACTTAGGGGACAAAGGGAGGCCTGGGAAAAAGGAAATCTTTTTCAGGAAAGGGATGCATGTGAGGCAGGTTTGACCATCTGTTCCTGAGAAAGCACACCCATTGGGAAGGACAAGAGGGGTGTCACTGGATCAGTGCCACAGTCACATGGGCACATTTGCATGATAGCAACTCAGGATGATTTAATATTATTTTTTTCTTTTATGTTTCTTATGGATTATTTCTTTAGAAACCTGCATCATGGTAAAGTACTTTAAATTCCCTATAGAGAAGATACCATCGAAAGTTTTATTGTTAAGCCAGTTTTGAGGTTTAAAACATATTTGCTAGCAATTGTTAATGTATTTTTTCCCTTTGGCAATGCATGCTTTTCTTAATGATACGATTCTGTTGAATCAACATGATACATGATATTTTAAATTAGATATTAATCAAATTTAACATTCTCTTTACAGCCTCGTCCCTTCCCTTCATCAAAGGATCTTCCATTAAGACCTTCCCTCCCTTATCCAACCAACTTATACTTGCTTATTAGATTAATTTTCTCAAAGTACACCAGTTTTGTAACCTCCCTATCCTTAGAAGATACACATATTTATATGTCTATAGATATATATATAATGGAAATAACACATATGCAATAGAAAACAACAATTAGTAAAAATGTGAAGACAGATATTCATCATATTTCTACACCAGGATATCACTTCATACATTTAACATGCATCATTAGCACAACTCACAAATACTTTCTGATTTGTTTATAATGATCTTCAATTAGATAAGCTATTATTCTTGGCAATCTCCTACTTTTAAAAAAGCAGCATTCCCTAATGAGAAAGCTGAGCTAATTACAGGCATGTCAGAACCCATGTCTAGAATTTCTCATCATCTCTTATTCTAAAAATATATATTTTTTGAGACAAAGGAAATAGTGGCATCTATATGCTTATTTAACTTTTGGCAGAAATTTTTATTTCAAAAGCATCCCAAATCATAATTGTATTGGGGGTTTTATTTTGCAACTTTAATTATATAAATTCAGGTCAATAAATATATAGTATATAAGACAACATTATTTTGCTTTTAACAACCCCTCCTGTTATGGTTATGTGCTTCTATAAAACCTTTTATTAGATATCATGATCTTAAAAAATCTTCCACTTAACTTTATGTTTATCTACTCATATTCAAAATAACTACATATCATAATATTTAAGACTTCTAAGGCCAGGTCAGAATGACTAACAGGTTTTGGGCAGAAAACCAAATCAAGAATTTAATGAATTATTTTATGACATGGGAGTCTGTTGCCCTTTTAATCTCTCATCTCATTCTGAATATATATTAATAATTTTCCTAATTAATAATTTTCATGTGCTCTTCTGCCCCCCCTCCCCTACCCCTGCCCCAGTGATTTAGATAGTTTATTCATTCATAAGTATATAGTTACCTATTACATGTGAAAAACACAATATGTGAAAGTGCTCTCCACTTTATTTTGTAGCAGGATCTTCTCAATGCGAATTTTTGGATAGGAAAATAATATAGTGTGCTCACTGGGAAGACTATTTTAGCAACCAGATATAGAATGGGTCTCTAAAGCAAGGAACTGGAAAAGGGAGACTAAACAAAAATAAGAGTGAAGAGACCACTGAAATAATCCAAAAGGAGGAAATTATAATGCAACAATAATGATAAAGTTAATTTGCTGAGTATTTATCATGTGCTAGGTCCCCTAACACTTTACATAAATTTACTAGTTTAATATTCTCAACCACCTTATGAGGTATCTCCCATTTCATAGAGGAGGAAACTGAGGCAAAGCGAGGTTAAGTAACTTGGCTACAGTCACAGAGCGTAAGTGGCAGAGTCAAATCCCAACACAGAGAGTTGGCCACCACAGTCTGCACGAAAGAAATATTCTGTTTTCACAAACAGAGGATTCATAGAGAGTCTTTCTATTAACTGCTGTATATAAACATACCATTTTAATGGTGAACAAAGATTACACTCTTCACAGGAGGGAGAGAGTAGAGCTGAGATTTCTTATAAGATCACTTTTCACAGAGATTTTTCTGGGGCATAAGGCATTTAGTTGGTTATGAGTTTGGGCTCATCTTTCCAATTCAGAGTATGAAAACTCCCAGTATCCACACAAATGAAAAGATCAATTTATCTGATTTTCTCTAAAATGAAGTCCATTATTCTATCTTACTGTTCTCTCAACATAGAGAAAAGGCACAGAAACACTTTTACTCTTTATGTTAAACAATTTATTTAAGTCCCAAGATATTCATACAAGTTAAATAGAGAGGCAAACCATACGGCAACATCATTCAAATCCTGCCGCCAGACAATCCAACAAGCTCTAGTGGAGGGCAGATGAGCCAAGGGTGGCGGAGTGTGATCAGTCATCCCAAGCTGGTCCTGAAGACATCTGATCAGAGTGAAAAATTCCATTAAGTTATTTTATTAGGTTGAAGCTATATCTGAGTAGTCATTTCAGAGACAGGCTCAGCTCAGCTGGTACAACCCAGGCAAAGAGACAAGCCAGAAACACTCACTAATAATGGTACTGCTATCTTGCCCAGAAATAAACCCATGAACCTGTGGGTACCTTATTTTTGATAAAGGAGGCAAGAATATACAATGGGGCAAAGATAGCCTCTTCAATAAATGGTGCTGGGAAAACTGGACAGCTACATGTAAAAGAATGAAATTAGAACACTTCCTAACACCATTCATAAAGATAAACTCAAAATGGATTAAAGACCTAAATTTAGGGCCAGAAACTATAAAACTCTTAGAGGAAAACACAGGGAGAACACTCGATGACATAAATCAAAGCAAGATCCTCTATGACCCATCTCCCAGAGTAATGGAAATAAAAATAAAAATAAATGGAAATAAAAATAAACAAGTGGGATCTGATTAAACTTAAAAGCTTTTGCACAGCAAAGAAAACTTGAAGCAAGGTGAAAAGACAACCCTCAGAATGGGAGAATATAATAGCAAATGAAACAACTGACAAAGGATTAATTTCCAAAATATACAAGCAGCTCATACAACTCAATGCCAGAAAAACAAATAACCCAATCAAAAAGTGGGTAAAAGACCTAAACAGACATTTCTCCAAAGAAGACATACAGATGGCTAACAAACACATGAAAAGATGCTCAACATCACTCATTATTAGAGAAATGCAAGTCAGAACTACAAAGAGATATCATCTCACACCAGCCATCATCAAAAAGTCTACAAACAATAAATGCTGGAGAGGGTGTAGAGAAAAGGGAATGCTCTTGCACTGTTGGTGTGAATGTAAATTGATACAGCTACTATGGAAGACAGTATGGAGATTCCTTAAAAAACTAGGGATAAAAAAAAAAAAAACAAAAAAAAAACTAGGAATAAAATCACCATATGACCCAGCAATCCCACTCCTAGGCATATACCCTGAGGAAACCAAAACTGAAAAAGACACATGTATCCCATTGTTCATTGCAGCACTATTTACAATAGCTAGAACATGGAAGCAACCTAGATATCCATAGACAGATGAATGGATAAAGAATTTGTGGTACAAATACACAATGGAATATTACTCAGCCATAAAAAGGAACACATTTGAGTCAGTTCTGATGAGGTGGATGAACCTAGAATCTGTTATACAGAGTGAAGTGAGTCAGAAAGAGAAAGATAAATATTGTATTCTAACACATATAAATGGAATCTAGAAGAATGGTACTGAAGAACTTATTTACAGGACAGCAATGAGAAACAGACATAGAGAATAGAGTTATGGACATGGGGAGAGGGGAGGAGAACATGAGATATATGGAAAGAATAACACGGAAACTTACATTACCATATGTAAAATAGATAGCCAAATGGGAATTTGCTGTGTATCTCAGGAAACTCAAACAGGGGCTCTGTATCAACTTAGAGGGGTAGGATGGGGCGGGAGATGGGAGGGAGGCTCAAAAGGGAGCGGATATATGTATACCTATGGCTGATCCACACTGAGGCTTGACAGAACACAACAAAATTATATAAAGCAATTATCTTTCAATAAAAAAAAATAAAAAGAAAAAAATGACAGCACCTCTGCCCCAGGCTGACTGTAGCCCTAAACGTCTGTCCTCAACTCCCTCCCTACTCATGAGCCTGGAAGTCTCACGGCCCACCCTGCCACTGGGGGTGCTGTTCTTGCCAATCTGGCCTACAGGCCTCTCAGCCCTGGCTACCTTTCTTTGCCTTGAGGCATCTGGCGTGTGATAGAAAAATAAACTCCCTGTGATATATGAACACTGGTCATTTTCATTACCCTTACTCATGTGTCACCTTGACAAGTCACATGGTCTTGCTGAACGTTAGTCTGGGCAGCTAAGAGATGCTTAGTTGCTCAGTCCCGTCCGACTTTGCAACCCCACGAACTACAGCCGCCCAGGCTCCTCTGTCCATGGGATTCTCCAGGCAAGAATATCGGAGTAGGTTGCCATTTCCGACGCCAGGTCATCCTCCCTGGCCCAGGGATCCAACCCATGTCTCTCGTCTCTCTTGCATTGGCAGGGAGCTTCTTTAGCACTAGCACCACCTGGGAAGCTAAGAAATGTTTATCTCCAAACCACAGGGCACTAAAAAATTGTCTTTTTCTTTTTCTCTTAAAATAGCTTGAGTTGTTTCTACCTATTTCGTGACCCTCACTTGATTTGTATACTTTTCTAAGATATTGCTAAACAGTACTTTAAAGGGTCTTGCAAATTATAAAGTGCAATGCCAGGCATTATTATTATTGCCTTGTCTGTCTTCCTCTTCAGCTAAGGTCCTCCAGTGAGAGGAGTCTTCTGGTGGCTCACCCATGGTCTTGACACTCAACTACATAGAAACATGAAACATCTGCATTCAGCATCCAACTACAGTTGAGTCCTTAGACCAATACCCTGGGTCTAGGTGAAAAATGCATCCCACCCTACTAATTACACTCCACAAGAAATCACAGAAGGAAGATAGTAGAAGCTTTTACTAATTCCTGTCCTGTTCAGGGAAAAAAAATCCAAAGAAGAAGTCAGATTTATTTTATCTTGTTTCCCCTTAAGTGGAATACACCTGGCTTTCACCTGCTGAACCCCCACCCTTACTAAAGTATCTTGCCCCATAGTTTTAAAGTGGAGAAAGAATTTAAAATATATCTGCATTAGTCAGAAATTATACAAACAGCATAAACTATCATAAGAGAATCTTTTACATAGTTCTTGCCCTCACAGTTTAAATACACAATTCCCTCTTCAGTAATCTTGCCTGGAGAGTCTTCTCTGGCAGGCTACAGTCCATAGGGTTGCAAAGAGTTGGACATGACTGAAGTGACTTAGCACGCACTCTTAACAGGATTCTACCTCCAATTTGCTGTATGACCTTGGACTAACCCCTGTCTTCTCTGGGCCTCAGTTTTTACATATTTAAGATGAAACAGCTGGGCTTTGAGGTTCTTGCTGTCTCCATCTCTGATTCCTCATTAAAGATGTTGAACATGGGGAAGACCAAGACTTCCTGGGCCCAAAGTGATTCCAAACTTATAAATGTGAAAAAAGCAAAAATAAGCTAAAAGCTGACATTTAGGCCCATAAAAATTTTATTGTAGCCCACTCTAGGAAACACTTTGCCCACTATCATTAACTATGAAGCCCCCACCCTCTTCTCAAATGATGCCAAACTGGAGAGTCAGATTTATCCTTGCCCCTGCCATCCTCCTCTTTACTGCTTCTTGAGTCCCAGTGATCCTGCTGCCATTTGAATTGGTCTTCCTGGGATTTGGCATTAGGACTGGTATTTTAAGTGTTGAGCAAATTGCTCTTAGGACTCACCTATGTTGTAATAATCGATTTTGCCCTCCACAACCAGCAAAGGTAAAAGGTGGTTTGTCACCAACCTCACATCCAATCCAGGTTATAACTCGGCTGGAACAATCTCTAACTTGGTGGTTTTCAAACATGGCTACCTATTAAAATTATATAAGTAGCTTTGAAAAATTCTAATGCTCAAACTGTACTTCAGAGCTAGTATATCAGAATCTTTCTTCGGAGGTGGGGCCCAGGCATAGTTTTTTTTCAAGTTGCCCATGTGGTTCCAGCGTGCAGCTAACACTGGGGAGCACTGCCTTCTACGAACCTTCCATGTACTAGTGAGATGAAATGGCTAGAATTCTGAAAGCCTAAGAGGTTACTGGCCAAGGGCAAAGAAGCCTGGAATTGTCAAGACCTGAAAATACTGTGGCCTGTCTGAGCTCAAGGTCAGGGCCATGGAGCACGTGTAGCTTGATTCAGAAGTAGGATTCCTGAAATGATGGGCAGGATAGAGCAGGACACTCCAGAGTAGGGGCATATGCTGGATCAGCACTCAGAGGATAAGAACCAGAGAGGCAAGCAAGGCTTCAAGGATGAGCAGAGGCTTGAAAGCCTGAAGGTCAGAGTAGGTGATGAGCTAGGGAGCTGGCCAGAGGAGCAAGGATCAGGCACTCGGTCAAAGGGTCTGGGTTAGGAATGCAGGCTTGGGGCCTCCATATGAGCACAGTAATGAATATGTATGGGATGATTTATGTTTGCAATTTGCTTTCACATCCCTTTATTCTATTTAATTACTCTCTAACACAGGCAAGGCAGACACAATTATAATGCCCACTTTCTAGATGAGAAAAACAAGGCTTAAAAATGTCTAATAGCTTCTTTGAGGTCATAGAGCAAAAAGTAAGCAGCAATAAAGACGGCTTTGAGGACAATATAAAAGAGCTTTTGCTTCGGTAAGGGAGGTTTCTTGTTTAGGGAAGGAAGCAACTAGTACTGATGATGGTGATGACACTGATATTTAGGCTGTGCTTTGCAGTTTACAGAGCCTTTTCACGTTGTGGCTTACCTCTCTGGAAACCCACAACAGCCCTGTGAGGTAGGCATAGCATTGTGCAGATAAGAACCTGAGGCTCACAAATGACAGTATTTGTCCAGGGTCACCGAGTGGGTTGAAAAGCTGAGCCCTGTCTAGGTGCTCACTCCCTTCTTGGCCCCATGCTGGCCCCACTTACAGCTCTCCTGAGGTCTGCAAGAAGAATTGGTTGGGAGTGTCTAATTGGAATGTGGAACAAAAGATGGAGGGAAAGCAGCTACTGACTCATAGGTCTTATACTGATGTGACTCAGTTGAAATCTTTGTCCCCAATCTCATTCAGAAGCCAACTCAGGGTGGCAAGGTTTACAAAGTTAAATAAGGAAAAGCATGGTTTTTCTTTTTAAAGAACACTGAGCTAAATTCTAGCAGTTTAATTTGTCATCTAATATTTTGGGCTTCTGGGGTGGCTCAGTGGTAAAGAATCAACCTGCCAGGGCAGGAGAGGTGGTTTTGATCCCTGGGTCGGGGAGATCCCATGGAGGAGGAAACTCACTCCAATATTTTTGCCTGAAAAACCCGATAGACGGAGGAGCCTGGCGGGCTACAGGCTGTAGGGCCACAAAGAGTCCACAAAGAGTCAGACACGACTGAGCGACTGAGGATGCATTTGTATTTTACTAACTTTCTTTATGCATTTAAGAATTTTCTCTTGCATTGGCAAAGGATCAAATCTGTTACAAGAGATACTTCAATAGGTTTTGTTTTTGTTTTTGTTTTGTTTTTTAGCCTTATTGTCTTGGCTTAATGAAGTTAGAGCATTTTAGTGAAATAATTATATACAATGCAGACCTTGAACACTTCTTTTTATAATTATCTTCATAATAAGATCAAGAAAGCTGGGATTCTCCTTTCTGGAAGGAGGAAAATGTAAATTTATTTGAAGGTCAAAATCTAACCCCTTTTTCAGTATCCACCTTAATCCCACCTGCTCCTCACATTTCTCAGATACCCACCTCTGGATAGGCTCTTCTCAGCTCTCACAGTACTTTGCTTCTGTTTTCCTTTCAGTACATTCTGCTTTATATGACGGGTCTCCATGTGCGTCTTACTTTCCCTTCTAGATTTGAACTCTCTCAGAGCAGACAGTCTTATTTATCTTTGTGTCTTCCATGGCTCCAGATTGTTTGGTCAATAAACATGTGTTGACTAAGTGCTTGAACTGTTGTGAAGGGATTCAGATGTCAACTAAAAATTCTTGGATGTGAATTTTAAAGAAAATATTGATCTAATATTTTCAGATAAATGCAAAAGAAGTAGTGTAATATAACTTAGAATGAAGGTCAGTTAAAGCATAGTCAATCCCTTTCTAATTGACTATCTATTTAGTTAAACCTAAAATGACAAAGTAGATATCATTATCAAACATTCACAGAGGAAATGTGTGCTCTTAAGGAGGATACAGATGAAAAGCTATGATTTTCATGTGGTTTACCTGCTCTCCCTGTTATTTTGGTCATAGTGGCTTTGTCTCTTGCCTTTTGATATAATCAGACCAGTATCAGGAGGATTAAGAGAGGTAGGGGGTGTGTAAGCACTAACTTACAAACAAATGACCACCCATGTGTACTATAACATTTATCTTCCAGATGGAGGACAGTGTTCCTCACTGTATGCTTATATCAAAATCTCAGCTTATTACAAAGATTTAATAAAAGAAGTCCAAAATATCACAGCCATTATAAAAGTACTAAACACACAAAATTAGGCCTTTCATAAGTTTTCAGATGTAATGATTTTGTTTCGGTAAAGGCTGTAAAATTTTTAGGACAATCTTAGATGAGGCCATCAGATTGCAGGGAGGAAAAACCACTTGGCTTGAAGATACACTTGCAAAGCAAGCACCAATCTTCTGCTTTGACTGTATGTCTATTTGAGGAGTTTTGGAAACAGAAGCTGAAAGTGATTATGAGGGGGCATTTTACCACTATAGAAAGCCAAAGCTCATGTCTTGTAACAGAGGTGCTATCAAAATGTGCTTTTTGTCCTGAATCTGACTTGACTTCCCAAAGCCCTGGTTACCAGGTGAAGTGAAGTGAAGTCGCTCAGTCGTGTCTGATTCTTTGCGACCCCATGGACTGTAGCCTACCAGGCTCCTCTGTCCATGGGATTTTCCAGGCAAGAGTACTGCAGTGGGTTTCCATTTCCTGAGGAATACTAAAAATACTAGCTATGAATGGTGTCACTGCTTGCTGGAACTATGCATTTAGAAGCATATAACTAAAGTTTCCTATCAGCATTAGAAGTGCTTCCAAAGGCATCCTTGAGTTAGAGGCACTTTGTTGATCCTTAGATGCGGGCAATAGAATTCACTGATGAAATGCTCATTTCATATGCCTCATAGAGCCACTTAATTGTGAATTTATGGTATGAATCCCTTACTGTGATTTTACTGTCAATCAAAAACATGGTCATGTAGAACACTGCTGAACATGGGACAATATTTTAGCACAGGGAGGGTGAACCACTTTTAAATTAAGTAGACCGATTCACTGAACTTGAAACCTTGAAATCTGTTAATTAAAAAATGAGTGATCTTGCTGATAAGAAAGATGTAAAAGCTTCCTGTGAAGAGGCTTTGACTCCTGCAGGTCACTAGAGGTAAGCCCTTCCCGTCTTCCGTCCCCTCTCCTTCCCCCCTCTACAAGTCCCTTCCTCTTCTTTCTCTCTCTCTTTACCCCCGCTCCCCCACCCTTTTCCCCTTCTTTTCTCCTTGCATTCTTGCTTCATGCTTCAAGCTCACTTTAGCATCTCCATTCCACAGACAGCAATTTAATTCCCAGACTGGGAGATGGAAGTTCAACCTGTTTCTTAATGGTCAGGCTGAGATTGAAATTCACACTCTAAATGGCATTGGACAAGTTGTTTCAAAACAGGGACACTTTGGGTACATAGACTTCAGATTCTACATGAAAATGAAATATTTGGGTTAAGTTTCATTTAATATTATGTGTTTAGTTCGCATTTTATGATCTGGAAAAATGACATACATGGGCCTTTTCTCATCCAAATAATGAAAATATCCTGTGAAGTATTATGATATATGACTGAAAAGAATTCCTACTCATGTTATTAGGGTATTTTTCTTCATTATTGCTAATGTCTTTGGTCCTATTGGAATCCTGAGCCTCATTTGCAATAGGGCACAATTAAATCACTATCGATTCCCTTTTTCATATCTTTAATAACAGGGAGGGTAAGGAAATACACTGGTCCTCACCAAGGAGACTTCCTCTCTTCTGCATGTATTACCATGTCTTTTTCCTGAGTTGTCTTTCAAATGGCTTTGATTCGGTTTACGGGCTTACATTCTTATCCAAGATCTACACACCATTTTACAAATGGAATCAAGAGAGGTACATTAGATTAAGTATTGATTTAAGTGTAAATCCATTCCTTCTTGCATCTGGGCAATGCAGAAGGGCACTGGGTTAGCTGCAGGTAAGGCCACCTTTATGCTGATGATTAAAATCAGGGCACGGCTCTGCAAGTCAAGGGCAGCGGAAATCTGGGAGTACAATCTTGGCAGAAGACATGGGAAGGAATGGTCATGTTCTGGTTCCTTTTTTCTTTCTTATTTCAACCATCCTTTCAGAATTTGAGCTGAAAAAATAGTTTTAGATAGGGATAGACAAGGAAATTGACAGGGTTATACAGGGAATCAGAAAATCCCCATCCCATTTTTGTTGCTGACCAGGCAGGGGCAATTTCACCTCACTGAATCTTGGATTTTTTCAGCTTCAAATGACAACAGTCATCCCCTCCCAGACTGTTTCCACTGCGAGGACCGCCTGAGTCCATGGGCGTGTAAGGATTTGTTGGTAGAGGCTGGAGAGGAGAAAGCTTCATTGCAGTACAGGATGACACAGTCATGCTGCAAAATGGTTTTATTTCTTTGTTTGACCTCAGTTTTTGTGTTTGTTACCATCAAACATGGCTCCCTGCAAAAAAAAATTTCTTCTGGTTTCCTGGAAAACCTTTAAAACAGGATATTCTACAGTAAATCTTAAAAATATACAACTTAATCAGCATATAAAATACAGTCTCATCAGACCTATGTCCACCCTATCCATCGACCTCCCACAATTCCCTTATGACTAATTCATTAGAGGAATAGATTGAAGAATAATGTTAAAATTCTTTTAGTTTGCCAGACCCTTACATACTCATGAGCTTATCTGATTCTCACAGCCACATCATTAGGTAGAGATGATTATCTTCACTGGGAGCCGAGGAAACTGAAACTCAGAGGTTAGGTTATTCATGTCAATCATCACCAGAGCCAGGAATTGGTTTCCAATGCCCTAAATGGTTGTACAACTTCTCTTGTGGCTCAGATGGTAAAGAATCTGCCTGCAATGTGGGAGACTGAGTTTGATCCCTGCGTTGAGAAGATCTCCTGGAGAAGGAAACGGCAACTCAGTCCAGTATTCATGCCTAGAGAATCCCGTGGACAGAGGAGCCTGGCAGTCTATGGTCCATGGGGGTATAGCAAAGAGTCAGACATGACTAACACACACACGCAAATGCTTGTGCATGCTAAGTTGCTTCAGTTGTGTCCAACTCTGTATGACCCTACGGACTGTAGCCTGCCAGGCTCCACTGCCCATGGGATTCTCCAGGCAAGAATATTGGAATGGGTTGCTGGCCCTTCCTCTAGGGGAATTTCCTGACCCAGGGATGGGACCTGTGCCTCTTATAGCTAACTCGCATTGGCAGGTAGGTTCTTTACCACTAGTGCCATCTGGGAAGCCCCAATGCCTTAAATAACTCTGTCTATATCCTAGTTTACCCTTGCCTGGATCCCTAAGCTCTTTACTCCAACAGGATACCATGAGACCTTGATTCTCTTAAGAACAGGTAACCTTATAGTTACCTTAAAGGCCCTAGAAGTACAAAACTGCCACATAGTTGAAAATGAATGCAAAAGAAAAAGTTTGAATGCGGGTAGTTGGGGTTAGAGAGTACACATTTATACAATAAATACCATCCCCTTCACTTATACATTAATATGGTTTTGCAAATATGTACAAGGCAAATGTTGTGATGGCCTTATTGAGACTGGAGAACAGGGTGGGAGAGAGATCAACATGGAAATAATCTCCTGACTTATTTTGAGAAGGATTCTGAGAGCTCCTTTAGGCTCAGTAAGAAATAGTTGTTTGTTGGTTTGATGATATCTGCCAGTCATGTGCATGGCAGCAGGTAGCCTGAATAATGGTCCAGAAGAGTGGCCAAAAACCAAGATCCAGGAGACAGAATTTGGCCTGGAGCCAAGTTTTGCTTGGGGAGCCCAATGTTTCAAATAGTTTTAAGTTAAAGATCTTTATATTCTCCAGGCTTCCCACCATCTGCCCACTCCCTCTTTCTTACCCTGGCCACCCAAAACTTTTACCTGCTCCTGAAGACATTTTGGTTTATGATCTTGAGCTATAGACTAGATGACTCAGTCTGACATTAAAACTCTTCTGCAGCCCAAATCCTACTATGTTTGCCTGCTTACTTCCCATTAATCCCTAACAAAATGCTCTTCTCTGGCTTGACTTTCTCATTGTCCTATGAATATTTATTCTCACAGAAGCCAGGCTCCTCTTCCTGCCTAAATGGTGATCTCTCAGACGCTCTTCAAGGCCAAGTTAAGCTCCGTGTCCTCCATGAAACATTCTTAACCATTTCCTCTTATAAACAATAACAATATTCACTATTACAGTTTGTCTTTGTTCTTAATCTATACTATCTGGTGAGAGTGAAAGTGTCAGTCGCTTAGTCACATCCGACTGTGACTCCACGGACTGTAACCCGTCAGTATCTATCTGTGCATGGGATTCCCAGGCAACAGTACTGGAGTGGGTACCCATTCCCCTTCTCCAGGGGATCTTCCTGACCCAGGAATTGAACCTGGCTCTTCTGCATTGCGGGCAGATTCATTATTGTCTGAGCCAACAAGGAAGCTATCTTGTAGCATTACTTATATGTTTGGCATAAGTAAATGCACATTGTATAATACACACACACACACACACACACACACACATGTAGCTTGTTTTTACATATAGACTGTAAGATACTTGAAGAAATTTTACACTTCTTTCTCTTCTATGCCTAGCATTTATAGTATATACTAAAAAAATGGTTGTAGAGGAATGATTTTTAAAAAAAGTTCTGTTCAGTTCAGTCGTTCAGTTGTGTCCAACTCTTTGCGACCCCAAGGACTGCAGCACACCAGGCCTCCCTGTCCATCACCAACTCCCGGAGTCCAACCAAACTCATCTCCATTGAGTCAGTGATGCCATCCAACCATTTCATCCTCTGTTGTCCCCTTCTCCTCCTGCCTTCAATCTTTCCCAGCACCAGTGTCTTTTCAAATGAGTCAGTTCTTTGCATCAGGTGGCCAAAGTATTGGAGTTTCAGCATCAGCATCAGTCCTTCTAATGAATACTCAGGGCTGATTTCCTTCAGGATGGACTAGTTGGATCTCCTTACAGTCCAAGGGACTCTCAAAAGTCTTCTCCAACATCACAGTTCAAAAGCATCAATTCTTCAGCGCTCAGCTTTCTTTATAGTCCAACTCTCACATCCATACATGACCACTGGAAAAACCATAGAATTGACTAGATGGACATTTGTTGGCAAAGTAATGTCTCTGCTTTTTAATATACTGTCTAGGTTGCTCATAACTTTCCTACCAAGGAGTAAGTGTCTTTTAATTTCATGGCTGCAGTCACCATCTGCAGTGATTTTGGAGCCCCAAAAAATAAAGTTTGCCACTATTTCCACTGTTTCCCCGTCTATTTGCCATGAAGTGATGGGACCAGATGCCATGATCTTAGTTTTCTGAATGTTGAGCTTTAAGCCAACTTTTTCACTCTCCTCTTTCACTTTCATCAAGAGGCTCTTTAGTTTTGCTTCACTTTCTTCTATGAGGGTGGTGTCATATCTGAGATTTGCAAATCTGAGATTATTGATATTTCTCCCAGCAATCTTGATTCCAGCTTGTGCTTCATCCAGCCCAGAATTTCTCATGATGTATGCTGCATAGAAGTTAAATAAGCAGGGGGACAATATACAGCCTTGATGTTCTCCTTTTCCTATTTGGAACCAGTCTGTTGTTCCATGTCCAGTTCTCACTGTTGCTTCCTGACCTGCTTACAGGTTTCTCAAGAGGCAGGTCAGGTGGTCTGGTATTCCTATCTCTTTAAGAACTTTCCACAGTTTATTGTGATCCACACAGTCGAAGACTTTGGCATAGTCAATAGAGCAGAAACAGATGTGTTTCTGGAACTCTCTTGCTTTTTCGATGATCCAGCGGGTGTTGGCCATTTGATCTCTGGTTCCTCTTCCTTTTCTAAAACCAGCTTGAACATCTGGAAGTTCATGGTTCACATATTGTTGAAGCCTGGCTTAAAGAAATTTGAGCACTACTTTACTAGCGTGTGAGATGAGTGCAATTGTGTGGTAGTTTGAACATTCTCTGCCATTGCCTTTCTTTGGGATTGGAATGAAAATACCATGCTCTAGAAAGAGGAATTAAAGCACTGTACAATATACTATTTCTCATAAATTTCAGTCTTATGTGCCAATTAGGAATATATATATATAGAGAGAGGTATATCACATTTTCCACAAGAACTACACCCAAAGTTAACAGATAAAAACTAGTGTGACAGGAAGTTTCTTTATATAGACCATAGCTTAGTGAAGAAATTCTGCTTTCTCCTAGAATTGCTAGATTCGCTTTGAGTGATTTTCAAAATATGCTCCTAAGAAAATATCTAAGATTTCTCATTTATTAAGCTCAACTAAAGGTTAAGAATTTTAACAAATTGCATCATTCAATTCTTATGACTCTGCAAAATAGCTCTTTTTATCTGCAGTTTTATAGGTAAGTAAACTGAGACCAAGATGAGTAACTTACCAAGACCACAGAGTATTATGTGTCTTTCTGACTCAACACACAAATGGGACCCTTGTGTACAGTTAACGTCCAGGACATAGTTTTCAAATGCATATTGAAAAATGCTATGGGAAGACTCTAGATTCCTTCTTCTATATCTGTATCAAAGAAAATTCTGTCTCTAATCTCAGAATATCCAATTTAGTTTCCTTTTTTGCCACATGCATAAGTAGCCTGGCAAATGACCTCATGTTGTGTCACCAGAAAACCCTTCGCCCATGAAGACCCATGGAGGACCCAAGTTACTGCTCATACTCTTAACAACAAAGTGAAGGGCAGGCATGTTACTCTGCTCAGGAAAAGTCCTGAAATGATTCTCCATTGTCTTAAGATGACTGATAACCTTTGGGGGGGATTTCTTGGCACACTTCTAAATATTAAGATTAAGAAAAAGGCATGTGCCCAGTTGAAAATATTGAGTGGATTCTATCCACTGTCTCTAAACTATTTACTTGCTTGTCTTTCACATTTGAGACAGTGGTTGAGCCATCCCCATTGCATTGTTTGTGTGCTTGTTTATAGACACAAAAGGCAGCCTTCTCTCACACTGTGGGAAACATTGTCTTGTCGCTCTGTTCCACCTCTCTCCGCTTGTTCTCTGCAAGCTGTACACGGTCCTACACTGCGACACATGACCACTAGGCTTACCTGAAAGACACCATGATAACAGTATGTGTCATGTGTGTATGTGTACATGTGTCTGCTTCAGCAAAAATCAGTTTTTAATTTTAATAAAAAATATGATAGGATGCCCATAAGGGTTGGTTCACTCATCTGTGCCTGGTACATCAGTTGCAAAGGTAAAGATCAACATCCCGAGTCTGGTATTTAAAACTCTTCACAGTTTGGGCCTTCACAGTATGTGTGTGCTCAGTCGCTCAGTCCGGTCTGACTCGTTGTGATTCCAAGGACTGCAGCCCACCAGGCTCCTCTGTCCATGGGATTCTCCAGGCCAGAATACTGGGATGGGTTGCCATGCCCTTCTCCAGGGGATCTTCCTGACCCAGGGATCCAACCCACGTCTCTTATGTCTCCTGCATTGGTAGGAGGATTCTTTACCACTAGCACCACCTGGGAAGCCCCTTGGGCCCAATAAAGCTTTCTAATCTTCTTCCAACTGCTCACCTTCACTCCCCCAAGGTCAGGTTAGACTGACCGAATCTTGTTCCTCACTTTTCATTCTCCGTGGCTGTGATAGTTCTGTTTCCTCTGCATGGAACGTCCATCCTCCTCACCTCTGAATATAAAAGCCAAGGGCTGCCTTGTCTAAGAAGTCATTCTTGAGTCTTTCTCCTCCTTCCTAGAGATCATCCCTCCTGCCTCTCACTCTCTCTATATAACTTGTTAGATTTCCCATCACTTTGTCTCTTGTATTAGACTTGTAAATATATCCTAACTCCTTTATTAAGTTGTCGGTGCTTTCTAGTGAGATCCAGAGCTGACTATCTACTCTGCTTCACTCAGAGGAGAAATCAATCTACCTCATTTAACATAATGGGACATTCTTTAAGGATATTCTTTGTTGCATTTTTGGCTTTTTTTTTTTTTTTCAGGCATAGCAATTAATTTTTCCTAGTTCATTTTGTATCAGCTGCTGTTTGCATCTTTTGGGTCTTCCATGGAGGTTGCCTGCCGACAGTTCCTGTGCATGCAAACGGTTTCTTGAGAACATTCTCTGTAAGGGCATGCTTTGGCCTGCATTGGGAGGGGGTCAGGGGAAAGACCCCAGGTCCTGAGGCTTTAACATCCAGGAATGACCTTCAAAAAACAGTAGGTGGATGAATGCCCTGGCTTCCTTCCCTCTTGGCTGGATAGTTCTCAAGTGTGTCCCGCAGAGTCTCCCAGAGGATGCTCAGCAGGAACTCAGCTCCCCCACGCACAGCGGTACCACTCGCTAAGTCTCCTGTCGCTGCTTTCCTCCCTTCCTACTCACCTTACCAGCCTCTCTCGTGTGTGCTCATTTACTAAGTCCTGTCCGACTCTTGGCGACTCCGTGGACTGTAACCTGCCAGGCTCCTCTGTCCATGGGATTTCCCAGGCAAGAATACTGGGGCCAGTTGCCATTTCCTCCCCCAGGGGATCTTCCCGACCCAGGGATAGAACCTGTGTCCCCTGCGGCTGCCGTGTTGGCAGGAGGATTTTTTTTATACCACTGAGCCAGCTGGGAAGCCTCACCAATCCCTCTGTGTGCTTCCTAAATAAATGAATGGCTTCATAAATTCCTGTCTCAGAGTCTTCAGTTGTGGGGCAGGTGGTTCTATCTTCTCCCCACAGTCCTCTGGCAATCTGATCTGGGATTAGAATATGGACCACAGTGAACCTAACTGGTCGAGAAAGAAACCCACTTTCTTATCTCTAGCAGATCCTACACAGTAGGGCACAAGAGAGGATACAAGAGATGGGGTGGAGCTGTTAGAATCTAAGCTCACTGGAACTGCCAGGGCTGGCTGGGCTGTGGCCTAAGGGACTTCTCCTTGAAATGACTGCAGTTTTCAGTGTTGGGAAAAGTGATTGGCTGCACGGAATGCCTTAAAAAATATACCTATTACTGTTTGGATAATAACATAAAACCAGTTATCATGTATTTAGGGGTTCTCAAACATGCTTGCTTGTAACCCTGAGGATTCCAGAGCCAGGCTCTTATCTTAGCTCAAAATCTAATACCTGATCAGGAAGATTAATGCTCTTCACAGTAATGACATTTTTACCATTACAAAAAGAGCAATTTACTTTTCCAACTTCCTCTTCTTCCTAGCCTCGCCTGTCAGAGAAAATCGCAGTCTCACACATGAAATATTTTCAAACTAGATGTGGCAGGTTTATGGAAAATTACTCTGAATGTATTTGGGCTCAGACCAACTCTCCCAGCTTTATATTATTCATGATGAGCATGACTTCCAAGCCTTGGCTTTGTCAGATTTTCCTATTAATTGTTAATGTAACAGCTAAGTCTCCCCGGAGTGTGTGTTATTTTCTCATTTGTAAAATCATAAGCCTTGGGATAATCTCTCATTAGATCAATAATATTCTCATCAAATGAATGTAACACTGCCCAAGTGAGGACTATTACAGATAACTGTGGCGGCCGAGTACCGCTCCCATCACACTGTGAGCCTGTCTCCCGACCTCTATTCATCCCCACGCTTGCTCACTCCGAAGGCAGTGATTCTCACCCGGAGCAAAGCAACTAACTGCCTCTTGGGCAGACCAGAGGTCCACCCCCCAAACTTCTCCGAACCACCCACCACGTTGCCATGGCATCCACCTCATGTGACCGCCCTGCTCTGAAATCACTGATAGTATATCGATGAATTAAAAGAAAAAAAAATCTACCCTGCATTCATTCTGCCCTCCCAGCAGAGCCCTTTCTTTTCTTTCTGGCCAAATACTCTTCCCTTTTGTGTGAGAAGTTGAAAAGTGCTCCAGAGGCTCTTCCCACTGCCTTTTCCTCTCAGATCCGGGGACAATGAGATGCCTAAGCTCATCTAAGTTGTGTTTATCCTTCTAGGCTCTGGATATTCAACATAAGATAGAGGATGGAGACAACAGTTGGAGCTCCTATAACCTGACCAGACCCTTCCTGTTGAGGAACCATTCCTGATATTTCTCTCTGCTGGCCCTCTGGAGCTACTATTCTAAAAGAAATTCCTGCCAGTCTCCAAGGCTGGTTCTCCAGCCTTCCCACAGACTTTACCAGCTGCCAGTGTACATCCTGTGAGGTTCAGTTCAGTTCAGTTCAGTTGCTCAGTCGTGTCCAATTCTTGTGACACCATGAACTGCAGCACGCCAGGCCTCCCTGTCTATTACCAACTCCTGGAGTTTACTCAAACTCATGTCCATTGAGTCAGTGATGCCATCCAACCATCTCATCCTCTGTCATCCCCTTCTCCTCCCGCCCTCAATCTTTCCCAACATCAGGGTCTTTTCTAGAGCTTAAATTAACATGGAGTATGTTTCTGTTGCTTCCCAGAGAGGAACTCTGGCTGATACAGCTCACCACTGCCTTTAGGATAAAGATACAGAATCTCAGTTCTTGTTTGTTTTCCCATTTTTCACACCATACTTTAGCCTCATCAGTGAATCATCACTCCCTGGACAAAACACACAGCCACACAATTGTCCATGCTATTTCTTACTGGACCATCCTTCTCCCCTTTGATAATCCTTACCTACATTCATTGAAGTCTCACATATCTGGGTTCAAATCCCAGCTCTGACTTGGTTTTTCGCAAGTTACTTGAACTTTCTAAATTGACTCACCTCAAAATGGAAATCACAGTACTTACTTTACAATATGGTTGAGAAGGTAGAATAAAGCCTAGGTTCTCAATAAACTTTTGTTAAAAGAATAATTGAACAGGTTCAAGCTACCTCTAGCATCCTGATAAAAACAAACAATCCAAAATTGAAACATGTAATGAATAGCACATATTCCAAGGAATTATACGTGTGTGTGTGTGTGTGTGTGTGTGAGTGTGTTGTTTCAAGACTTCTCTTTTGGTTAGAGTCTAGCAGAAAAAACAAAACAAAACAAAACAAAACCTAATGGAAAACACCGGTTTTCTGTAACCACTCCACATGACCTCATGTGTAACAAGAAAGCTCTAAGTTCCTACCCTACAACCAGGGTCATTAGGGTTCTCTGGACCAAGCCATACAAAGATAACTCTCTCTTGAGAAAATCATCTATATAGCACTACAGTGTGTTACTCTGTCAGACAGCTGCGCTGTAAAAAATAGAAATATATCATTTTCTCCATCAAAGTGAACTTAAGTTACTATTAAGTAGTAAAGGAATTGAATGAGGATGCTGTTGCTGCTGCTGTTAAGTCACTTCAGTCGTGTCCGACTCCGTGTGACTCCATAGACGGCAGCCCACCAGGCTCCCCCGTCCCTGGGATTCTCCAGGCAAGAACACTGGAGTGGGGTGCCATTTCCTTCTCCAATGCATGAAAGTGAAAAGTGAAAGTGAGGTTGCTTAGTTGTGTCTGACTGTTCATGATCCCATGGACTGCAGCCTATCAGGCTCCTCCATCCATAGGATTTTTCAGGCAAGAGTACTAGAGTGGGGTGCCATTGCCTTCTCCCATGAGGATGCTATCCTGCTTCAAACAACTTGCTGAGTCAACCAAGTGACCAGTGGGGACTCCAGGAAAAGCTGGTTCGGTTTACATGTGTATCTAACTATATAATAAGATAAAATTTCTTGTTTACTTGTTAGTGTAGTTGAATATTGTATAGCCACAGCCTATCTATTTCAGGGCAATGTGATGAATTAAGGGTAGGAAAAGTTTTAAGATAATGGCAAAAGAAAGAGTGAGTTCCAGTTCTAATTTTACCAAAACAGACATGGCAAATTGCACAACAGAAACACAAGACTCTAGGATATAAATCTGAGAGTCTGTAGAAATACACTCTTCCACTGGCAGAGAGCAAGTGGGTATGATTACATCATGAAGCAAATTTTTGAAGGGCCACTGAGAAATGACTGTAGGAAGAGAAGCAGAAGCCAGCTCCTCTTGTCCTAACCGTGAGTCCTTTGAAGCTAGGGGGCACAGGTGGATGGAAAGAGCTCTGGATTGAGGACTAGGTGACCTGGTTTCTAAAAAGGTGTCTACTGCTTGGTTGGGTGCTCCTATAGGGAGCGAGGTTGGGCCCTAATCTTTCTTCCAGAGGATGAGGGGCTTTGTGATGTGATCAGAGTTTCTTAAGTAAGTTTCTATGGTCCTAGGTTTCCAAAGAACCTCTCGGGGGTAGGCAGGGAGTAACCCTGGAAATTTGCTCTAGTCTTTTCCTTCATCTCAATAAGATAGCTCTGCATTTATAAGTTGTATATATGGGCTTCTATGTAAGACTGCGTGAAACAAGACTGCAGCTAAATATTCAGGAAAATCCTGGTCTAGATGATTGTGAATGAGAGCAAATGCTTACATATCACTTATCATGTGCCAGGCTCTTTTCTAAGCACTTGACATACATCAAAGCATTTGATCCTCACAACAACCCCTATAAGGTACTGTTATTATCCCCATTTTGTAGTCTGAGAAACTGAGCTATTAATATTAAGCAATTCACCCAAGTTCATAAAGGTTGTAAGTGGCAGAGCTGAGATGTCCAGCTCCATGTTGCTGTTCTTAATGCCTGTGCTATATTACTTCTCCCCAGCATCTTTCTCAAGGATTCCATGATTCCAGTATCAGAAACGAGGTCGTGTCTTTAAATAGAAGTCTTCTCTCATAAAACTAATTTTGGTACCCGAAATACTCTGCGCATGCATGCCCAGTCGTTTCAGTCGTGTCTGACTCTTTGCGACCCTATGGACTGTAGCTCACCAGGCTTCTCTGTCCATGGGATTCTCCAGGTGAGAATACAAGAGTGGATTGCTATGCCCTCCTCCAGTGGATCTTCCCAACCCAGGGATTGAACCTGAGTCTCCTGAATTACAGGTGGATTCCTTACTACTGAACCACTGGGGAAGCCCCAAAATATTCTCTACTAAAGGCTTTGTTAGAGCAAGAATTCAGGCTTATAGCCCTTTTAGCCCTACAGCCCATTAGCAAGAGAATGACTTTGGATTCCCTTCACAGGTAGAGTTTTGAAAGACAAACGGGGATTAATTTTTCTTATTCACTCTTTCCTTCCTTTTTCTCACATTTACTGACAATGAGTCACAGGCCAGGAACCGAACGAAACAGTAGAGATAAGGGGATTGAAGTCACAGTTCCTGACACTAAGGACCTCAAAGTCGAGAGTAAAAGGAAAATCTGTAATTCACAGAATAAGTTCCTGAGACAGTCATCAGCTGGGATGACATGTCAATAAAGGAGAGGAAAGAATCCTACAGAAGGAACCTTTATATAATTGAGGATGATCACAGGAAGATTTATCTAGATAGACAAAGCAGTAAAGGCTAACTCTGGCTAAAGGTAGAACACGTTCAAAGGCAGGCAGATGAGAGAGAACACAGCTTTCTTAGGGCTCTTCAAATAGTTAATGTGACTGGAAGCTATTGGCTCTCTGGACTATCAATGTTGAAGTTCAATTGCTCAATAATGTCCGATTCTTTGTGACCCCATGGACTGCAGTTGCCAGGCTTCCCTGTTCTTCACTATTTCTTGGAGTTTACTCAAACTCATGTCTATTGAATCGATGATACCATCCAACCATCTCACCCTCTGTCTCCCCCTTCTCCTCCCTCCCTTAATCTTGCACAGCATCAAAGTCTTTTCCATGAGTCAGCTCTTGGCATCAGGTGGCCAAAGGACTGGAGCTTCAGCTTCAGCATCAGTCCTTCTAATGAATATTCAGTGTTTATTTCCTTTAGGATTGACTGGTTTGATCTCCTTGCTGTCCAAGGGATTCTCAGGAGTATTCTCCATGAAGATGACTCAAAAGAAGAGCAAAGACCTGGTAAGAGAAGACCTTCTATACTAAGGAGTTTGGACTTTGGAGTCTTATAAATTACAGTATGGACTTAGGGAAAAGGCCACAGGAGATAAAGGTGGAAAAGTATGAACAGTATTTCTATTACCATCAATCGACTGTAATTGGATTATATGTAATTCAAGGTTAAGCACTGGTGGGAATTGGTCATGTTCACTATGGATCATTTTACATCATAGCTCCCTAGCAATGCTTAGAAAACAAATAAATGACCACAGAGTCAGATGGTCCCATGAGACTCCTGACACATGTCATACATACTGACCAGGAGGCAAACTGACAAAAAGTCGGAGGAAATCTCATTCCACTGTATCTGGTGCATAAGCTCTCCTGCCCACACAATGAATGTGCCGCTTGCCCTCAGTATTTAATTCTCTTTGCAACTTCCTTTTAGGTAACCTTGGGTCCCAACCATTCTTTAATGTTCATCATGTGCTCAAAGGAGGCTCTACCCTCCAAACTTAAGGCCCAATAAAATAACTGGAGTGTTCATTGCATGTGTGTGTGCTAAGCCGCTTCTGTCATATGAGACACTTTGTGACCCCTGGACAGTTGCCCTCCAGGTTCCTCCGTCCATGGGATTCTCCAAGCAAGAATACTGCTGTGGGTTGCCATTTCCTCCTCCAGGGGATCTTCCCAATTCAGGAGTAGAACCCTCATTCTCTTATGTCTCCTGAACTGGCCACTTCTTTACCTTTGTGCCACCTGGGAAGCCCATGTTCATTAGTTTTGCCAAAAATTAACTATTTTAGCCATGGACACGTAGAGAAAGAAAGCACGGCCAAGAAAAGGTAGCAAACTCCTCTAGTTCCATTGACAGGGTAAAGAAGGGAACTGTTATTGATCACTCATGCTGGAGACAGACTGCCTGCTAGATTCTAAGGATTATTTTCCTTAATCCTCAAGGCAACTTGGCGAGGAGCTATTCTTCTCATTTTACATATGAGAAAGTGGTGGGGGGCAAAGAAGTAAATATCACTCAAGTGGGTGCTGAAGGGATCTGAGCCCGTCCGTGTCTGCTTCACTGCAATGTCTGCGCTACTACTCTCCAGAGACAGTTTAACATAAAAGGTTGGAAAAGGGTAAAGAAATTCTGTGCAAGAATATGCATGATGTGTGCAAAATTCCAGCACTCTTATTTGGCTACCAGTGCTGACTGAGTCACTTGTAACACTGAGGGGTTACTTAAGGTGACCGCACCTCTAGAGCATTTCCAGCAGTTTTTGCTTCCCTATCATTTTCCAGCTGAAGCTTTCAGGTTGGGCTGTCAGATTGCATCAGTTAAGACACAAGCTTAGGAGGTTTTTATCATGCAAAGAGGACTAATCTGCTTTTCTTCAGTTTGGCTTGGCTGTCTGCTGGGTGATATGATTCAGTAAACTTGGCTCTTAAAGAACTTGTGTTAGATTTAAGACATCTTTACACCCTCACCTCCCCTCAAATATCTCCAAGGATTTTTAAGTCTGATTAGGAGAGAAACTTACACCTGCTTGGTGTATGGAGCGGCGCACATGTGGCTGGGGAGATGACATCCTGTAAAGTGTGGCATTTCAGTCCATAACTGAACACAAACACGGCCTTCTTATTAGCATATTTCCAATGTTTAGCAAGATCAAGACTACATTTACATGCATAATGTCTGAAATAATGTACCCTCTGTTGTGAATGAACCTTGAAATTCTGAGGTGCCTAAGGCAAAGTTCTTCACCTGCCTCTTGGTTCGCATGTAATCATCTTGAAGATCCCAGAAGTGCAAGGGAACATGCTAAAACAAGAGCTCACACACTAGCACTTGTAGCTAGAAAACTGACAACTGTGATGGCAGTGATCTCCAGGTTCCTCAAGGGGGCTAGCATTTGTCACTAGAGGTGCGGGGGAGTGTCTGGGGCCTGTTTGGAGTGTTCTATTTCTCTGATGTGATTGTTTTCATAGCTGAGTTGCGTAAAGTGGTGATACGCTAACCTATCATTCTGACCTCGGAAAACGAGGGAACTATCTTTAGAATCATCAAACCCCAGACTTTCTATTACTTGAACGTATGTGTCTCAAGTTTTCAGTCACTTTGGGTTTCCCAGTATCTACAATCTAATACATGGTGACTCGTGTGGAGTAGGAATTAGTAGATATTATTCCTAGCCTTTTCTTCCTCTCAGTGTCTTGGAAGGGTCCAGAATTCTAGAAGAAGGGCCATTAGCAGGTAAACTCCATGAGAGCAAGAACAACTTCTGTCTTGGTCACTAGCAATGTGCCTGGCACATAGTAAATATTTGCTTATTAATTTAAATTAATCAAATACTGTCTCCACAAACATTCATTATTCATCCCTATTATATGCCAGGCACTAAGAGATTCAGGTGATAAAGAGATACATAAGATATGCAGTCTATCCTTAATATGCTAGGGGGAGTTCAAGGTGGGAGGCAGATATGAACCATAGTTAGGATGTGAGAAGTGCTATAACAGAGGATTAATGTATAACCGTCACCTGAGCATGGGGAAAGGAGTAACTAATCCTCTAGTGGGGGCAGGATGAGGGATGAGGGAGTAACCTCTGCCGTAGTTTCAGTCTTGGTGTTCAGTTCAAATAGCAAATGTTCATTCAACAGCCACTCTGCGCATGACATTATTCTTTGTAACAGTTAATCATCATCACGGAACTACAGCTTTATAGTGCTATAGTGTGCCAGTCACTGTTTTTTGTGATGTACATATATTTATATATTTCTTCTTCACAAAAGCCCAGTGAGGTAGGTACTCTTATTTCCTTCATTTTACAGATGGAGAAACTGAGAGAGAGATGAAGTGAATTTACACGGAGAGTAGGTGACAGGGCCAAAATTGAATCCAGGCTGTCTGGCTCTAGAAGCCAGTTATTAGCCAGTATTTGTAAGACTTAACTCACTGTTTTCTAGTTGTGTGTGTGTGTGTGTGTGTGTGTGTGTGTGAGAGAGTCACCTAGTTGTGTCCGACCCTTTGCGACCTCATGGAATGTAGCCTGGCAGACTCCTCTGTCCATGGGATTCTCCAGGCAAAAATACTGGAGTGGGTTGCCATTCCCGTCTCCAGAGGCTCTTCCTGACCCAGGGATTGTCAGGTCTCCTGCATTGCAGGCAGATTCTGTACCATCTGAGCCACCAGGGGAGCCCTGTCTTGATATATTTCCGGTCATCTGAGAAGACTAGAAATGGGCGCTTTCATCCCTGCTCTGGTGTCCGCATTTGATCTGGACGGACCCTTTGCTGGATTTCCATTCTAGTCAAGAGCGTAGCGTCAGCCATGCTTTCTCCTCCAGCAGTCACCCCTCTCTTGCGGAGCATACAAATAACCTAAACAATGACGACGCTGATTTCCACCATTATTTCAAATGTGGTCAACAAACGACCAAGCCTGGGGCTGGGCTGAGAAAGCTATCTCTGTCTGTGGAAAATGAGTTTAAAGACACGTCCCACTAACAACATTTTTCCTTACAAAATTTGAGAAAAGTGAAGTCTAATTATTTAGCTCTTTCAGATATGCTTTTTCAGCTTCTGCTAGACGGAGCCCAACACAAACTGTGCTCAGCCTTGCATACACAATGAGTCTCATTAATTCTTTCTTCTTTCCAAGCTCAATGAAGGAACAAGGAAACAACACTGGGGGCACATTCTTCTCTTTTTAACGTATGTTAGAAACTTCACCGCAAACCTGGCTCTTTCCACTCATACGGGGCTGCCCTGCTCTGAGCAGCTGGACAGGCAAGGTCAGGACTTCTAGAGACTCTGTGACCAACAGTACTGCTTCTCTTGTGAAATACATCACATAATGGCACTCACTGAGGAGATCTGTAAATAAAGGAAGTAACAAACGGCGCTGCGAATGTGTCCACTCCCTCCCCCATCATCTGTCCATCCCATTATCAATGCAAGCCCTCGCCCTCACTATATGAGACAGCATAACACGCACCATTCAGTGATATTATCCTCAGAATTACACCAACCTTCTCGGGCATGCAAAGTGGAATAACACAACATGGTATGTAGGCACTTCATTATTTTTCACACCTAAGGAATCTCAGCTCATCAAGAAAGTTAAACATTTCCAATGTGAGATTTCCCCCAACTTCTTAACTGCATCCACCTCAGGTCCTAACTGCCAGTTGTCGTTTAACAACCACAAATTCTTTGACACCTCTTTCTTCAAAACCCAGAGTCCAATTTCCTTCTCTTTGACTGTGTGCTCTAATAGCACTGGACTCACTTCCAGGAAACAGAATGTGGTAGACATAAAGGTGTGTGAGGTCATTAAAGCTTTCTCCTGGTTCTCTCTCTCTCTCCCCCAGCTGGCACTAGTGGTAAAGAATCCGCCTGCCAATGCAGGAGACAGAAGAGACTTGAGCTGGATCCCTGGGTTGGGAAGATCCCCTGGAGGAGCAAATGGCGATCCACTCCAGTATTCTTGCCTGGAGAATCCCATGGACAGAGGAGCCTGGTGGGCTACAGTTCATAGGATTGCAAAGAGTCGGACACAACTGAAGTGATTTAGCACTCACTCTCTCCCTCTCTGTCTCTCCCCTCCTCCTCCTCTCTCCCTTCCAGATCACCTGCCCTAGGGAAGCCAGCTCCCTGAAGAGGAGCTCCTAAGCCTCCTGCAATAACTATCACCACCTTACCAGGTGAGAGAGTCCGCCACTTGGACCTGGGTCCTCCAGCCCCAGGCAAGCCTTCAGTCCAACACACCGAGACTCTGGATCAGAACCACTCAGCCAAGTAACCCCTGGGTTCCAAATCCACAGATACCATGATGTTCCTTGCTTGAATCTACCACTTGTTAGACTACCTTGTTATGCAAAATTAGATAACTAACATACTGCCAGAATAAAAAGGTAGATGGCCTACAAAAGAATGACACCAGACTAAGAGCAGACTTCTTTTCAGCAGTAGTGATGATGAAAGATGTGAGAGGTGGACTGTGAGGAAAGCTGAGTGCTGAAGAATTGATGTCTTTGGACTATGGTGTTGGAGAAGACTCTTGAGAGTCCCTTGGACAGCAAGGAGATCCAACCAGTCCATCCTAAAGGAGATCAGTCCTGGGTGTTCATTGGAAGGACTGATGCTGAAGCTGAAACTCCAATACTTTGGCCACCTCATGCAAAGAGTTGACTCATTGGAAAAGACCCTGATGCTGGGAGGGATTGGGGGCAGGAGGAGAAGGTGACAACAGAGGATGAGATGGCTGGATGGCATCACCGAGTCAATGGATGTGAGTTTGAGTAAACTCCAGGAGTTGATGATGGACAGGGAGGCCTGGCGTGCTGCGATTCACGGGGTCGCAAAGAGTCGGACACGACTGAGTGACTGAACTGAACTGAATGATGAAAGATGATAAAATATCTTGAAATACTCAATAAAAAGTTACTGCCTTTAACTACTCTGCCCGATGCTAACCATCCACCTGGTTTGAATGCAGTCTTTCCTGCCTCCTCCTGCGTTTTTGCTCCATATCTTAGTGTCATTTGAATTTCAATGTCTCTTTCCCTCTCTCTATGACCTCTTGCCTACAAACACATAAAGATCTCTTTTATCTTAAAATAGCAAAACGACCACAAACAAATGACACTCTTGCCCCATCTGCCCTCCTCTCATGTTTCCACCTTCTCCTCCTCCCCAGCCACCTCGGCTCTTTCTCAGTCCACTTGCTTTTGAAGTCTAATTCCCACCCACCGCCACCCAGCCTCACATATACTGAAACCACTCTCCCAAACATCACCAAGATTCCTAACTGTCAAACTAAATCTCATCGTCCACAATCGTTGGTGGGCCAGAATTGAAAAGAAGCCCTTGTTCTGGGGCCCACTGTCGCTGCACCTCCAAGCTCACAGCTGAGTCCTGTTCGCTCTGCCCACCTCACTTCCCATGTTCTCCTGCCTCCTTTAGCGGTTCTTCTCCCCCACGCTGTTTTGTTTTGTTTCCTGAATCAAATGTGTTACTCCTTGACTTCTCATTAAGCCTCTCCATAGGAGATGTTCAACATAGACCTCAAATTAGTCTTAATAGTCTCAGCCCTTAGGTAGATTCGCTCCCTGGGAGAATTTGGCTTTGAATCCCACTTATCATCCCAGCTTTGAGTTCCCTCTTCATTTCCAGAATCTCAGTATATCCTTTGCTTGCTTGGAGCACTGCTCTGTATTTCTGTTAAATGCATTATTATTTGCGGACACTTCTATATATTGTAGGGGGATGGGAGTGAAGCCCCTCCTGAGCAGCTCAGCTCACTCAGACTAATTTCTTGGTCTATCTCATAATGTAGACATAAGCCTACCTGACTCATCTCTTCTGCTCTGTGGAAATTCTCCTAGGGCAGTGCTTTGTTTTATTTCTCTTAGGTAGTTTCTGATATGGGGCTTTCACCCCAGCCATGCTCAGATGGATAGAAAAAAAATAAAATATTAAGCATATTAATTTCTCTTTTGAACAGACTTATCAAGCCTTATATAGCCATTTATTTCTCCTTCTTAAATTTTTTTTTTTTATATTCAAAACCCTAAGGAGCCTCCAGTGCCCTCAATATGCACAAGAAAGTCCCGGGAAACCAGAGCAAACTGCATTAAAAGAACCAGAGCAGAATGTAGCCTCAGGAAGAATTCCTTTTTGTCTGGGTATAATTACTAGTTTGATGACTTTCCTGGCTCCTGATTTTACAAATGTAGGCTGTATCTAAAATTAAAGTGGATTACTCTGTATTTATAAATCACAAACATAAAATGACAGAAAATTTCCACAGGCTGAGGCTTTTTCCTCCTAAAAAATAACAACTTAAGCTGAATTTGATTTGTGGTTAATATCTGGATATAGACAACTAGAACTTACATGGGGTTTTATTATTTTTAAAAAAGACAGAAATGTGTAACAAAAGGCTTACTTCTAATCACAAACATGTAAAGGAATAGACATCACTTTCTTTTCTATATATTTACATTTAAAAGTTCACCCATACTCTCTTTTCTAACCAATTGAAAATCTTCTCTTCTTGGACTGGGAGGGGGAAAAGATATAGAATAACCACATTAATAGCCTTTCTTGGTCCCATGTTAGAAAACATTTAGTGATTTTCTCCATCTCAGGCTTCTCACACGGCTTTCCCAGGAGCTGTGGCATCATTGATATTCATGAGCAACCACTGTGACAGTTTAGTAAACAAACCCGACGATAAATCCATCTTTCCTGTCATATGTGACGAAAATTCTTCAGAGGCCTTATTTATGCAATTTAGATCTGCAGGCTTAAAGTATGTGGTAATTTTATTTCACAAAAGCCCCAGGCAGCAAAGTATTTATTTTACACTCCTGGACCTCATCAAGGAAATGGCATAACCTGTTCTCATGTTTATCTTCTTGCAAATGAGCGACATATTATGGAGCTGCCACCTGCTTCCTGGTGGGCAGGAATGGTGGGAGAGCAGGAGGAGAAAGGTGGAGGATTAATTAGTTAATATCTATGAAGTACTTTGCAGATGGAGAGTGATATGCAAGTGTGAATTTTAATTACGGTTCCCTGCCCTCCTTGGCAGATACAAATAGGATAATTTCTTGGAACAAGAAGCCATGGTCTAATGTATCATGTTGATGCTTTGATTTCTGGAGAGTGAAACTCTTTGTGGGTTTTGAGGTGACCCAAACATCTATATCTTACCCCACCCCTCTATGGAAGAGACAAGGAAAGGTACTGAGAACATGAAATTGAATTCTTCATGGTAACAGAAGTAGAAGGCCCTGCTTCGTAGTCCTCTTTGAAATCATCAAGTTGATGGCTATCACTGGATTCTATTGCCTTCACATGTTCTTTTCTCCTTCATGCACAGGTGTGTCTTCCTTTTCAGAGAATGAACAGTACAATTACAGAAAAGCATCAGAACCCCAAATTTCACTCTGAGGTATATAACTAACAGGATTACCTACATATTTCCACCATAAGTCCATGCACTAGAATGTGCAAGGCAGCATTATTGGCAATAGCCTTACTCTAGAAACTGTCCAAATTTCCATCAAGTGTTGGAAATGATACATAAATTGTAGTATATTCACACAATAGATTCCTATAGAGCAGTGAGAGTGATCTATAATTAAATTCAATGAAAAAATACTGTCAAGGTAAAAAAGTTGAAAGAAGTTAACACGAAAGAATCCATACTGTATGATTCTGTTTATATAAAGAACAAAAAAGCATGAACAAGTAATGCATGCTGTTACTTGCTTGTCAAGATAGTGATTATCCTCAGGAGGTAGGGAGTGACTGGAAGTAATCACAAAGAGGTCCTTCTGAGCTTCTGACAGAGTTCTGCTTCTGGAGCTGGCTGTTGCTGCACAAGGGTATTCATGTCGTGAAAACTCGTTGAGCTGTAAGCTCATGTAAGCTTAAGTGCTTTTTAAGAACAAATTTAAGTAAACATTTTAAAAAGAATAATAATTAAAACACCAGTATTAGGTTAGTTGGATTTCAAAGGACCAGGTACCCTTTATTTCTGGCTTCTATCTTGTTGAAAATAGCAAAGCATTTCCTAGATGTGTCTGACAAAAATGATCTGAGCTGGGAGACCTTCTGTAAGGTTACAAAATTTCCTTAAAGTCTGAGTCAAAGGATAAGCAGGTAACACATTCCCACTCTTCCCATCCCCTAGCTAGTAATCCAATGATGAAATTGAACAAGACATCTTCAGATTTCTGCTTGCAAGTTACTGTCTATGCATGTTAGATGGAGGGCCACACCAGATAAAAGGTCTACAGAATGTTTCAGGGAAGATGCTCAGAATGACCCTGAGAGTTTAAATTCAGCAACTGAATAACAAAACACAATGCAATGCTTGCCTAAATATATGGCATGCATTTTCAGAAGTCCACTAGCATTGGAAAAATTTGTCTCCATGTAACTTTCTGTCGCAAGTCCTTCCCTGAACTGTCATATGATGATAAAATTGCAACATGACTTACAAGTGCCCATGAAGAGCTTGAGAGAAACAAGCAGTGGACTCAATGTGAACTTAATTTAAGGGGATTGGTGGTGGTTGGAATTCCTTGTAAAAGCTGAAGTTCAGAAGATGAACTGGTATACCTAATTTGGTCATTTGGCAGTATATACAATGTCAATCCCAAACTCCAGCATTTAAGAGCAATAGGCAGAGTCAGTTTTTATAGATACATTCATATATGAATATATTTAGGTGTTCTTCTGCCACGTTTTCTGAATCAGAACTCCAGCCTGCATCTTTATCAAGTGGAGAGACCTGACCTGATATCATTAGAAATATCCAATGACAATCCAATTGTTATTCATGAAAAACAATCCAATTGTTATTCATGTGTCACACCTCAATCAATATTTTTAAAAAATTTTAAACTTAAGTGATTCTCCTCTTTGGTAGTATAACATCATAGAATAAAGAAATAATGAAGCCATAGAATAAGATGTGGAACCAATCCCCAGAGTGTGACAGTCTTTCTACAATATCCCTGACTTTTGTTGTTGAGTTCACTCATCCAAGAAATAGTTATTCAAATACTTGGAATTTTCAGATTTGAGGCACTGTTCTAGATGTTTGCAAAGCAGTAATAGAGCAGACTAAAATCCTAGCCCTTTTGAAGCATACATTCCAGTCAGAAAAGACACAATGAAGAATAAACTTAGCAAACAAATGCACAGCATGTTAGAGATGACCAACTCTGCAGGAATAAACGCAGCAGCAAAAGGGTCTAGGGTGTAGGGTTATGGTGGAAAGGGGGACAGGGTGCAGTTTTTCATAGATTGGTCGAGATCTCAGTCTCACTGAGAAGGTGAGGTTCATCCTTAATGGACCTTAATGAGGTGAGAATCTCACTTAGATTTATGGGGTCACTTTTTCAGCATTACGTCGGTTTTGTCTTAAGAAATGCCCTGATCTACTACTTAACAAATAATTGCTTCTATCTTAAAAGTTGTACATTATGAGGCCAGGATGATATAAGCTTGTATGATCTTCAAAGCAGGTGTTGCCAGTTGCCCACCATGACCATAAACATGTCTCAACAAAGCTTCTCGGTAACCAAGTGAACTGACTTGCTTCCTGGGGTTATCAAATCGAACCAGTTACATTTAAAGGACATCTGCCAAAAAATAATGATCTCCAGTTTTGAGTGGTTGATGATTATGCTATTCTTTCCAGTAATAGAGAGCAGGACAAATAGCCTTTTGAGACCTCTTCAAGTTCTGTACAATCAGATCAAATGATCCATGAAGAAGAAATTTCCACCCAATTCTTGATTGTCTAAATGGCAATCTTCCACATTCACATCATTAACTTAAGAATTAAAAATAAGGAGGGCTATACAGTGCAACTTTATGGTTACACTGTCCCTAACTTACTGGCCACACTACTTCATCCTTCCTTTTACCTGATGCTAAAAGGAAGAATATCTAAAGGGACTACTTACATTTTGTCATGCACTTTGGGGTTTTCCTATTGTTCCATTGTTCCAGCCATCCCACATGCCAGAGAGATCTACCTTCTTTCCTAAGTTCTATCCTCATTTTAAAACTTCATGATGATTTTCGGCTTTGTGAGGCTGTCTCTGAAACCTCACCCTCCCAGTCATCTCTTTTCTTTGCCTTTTGAAGCATTTACACAGTGCCTGCTCTATTTCTTGGCACCAGACACAGACTGCCTTGTACAGTTAATTATGTTTTATGTCTGTGTCCTATTTCTCTAGTGATATTGTAAGATATTCAAGGGCTTTGCCTTTCTGGGTCTTAGCCCAGTTTCCTTCACTTGTTAGGTGCTTTATAAGTGTTGTTTGTAACTGGTGATAATGGTAATAGCACTAGTGGAAATGACCAGCCTTCAGATGGAAAATAGGAATGCTAGTCCTGCTCCTTAAATGGTCTCTGAAATGAGACACCAGAAGGTTTCAGTTGTCCATTTATGTCACTAAATTCCTCCATGCACAGGCAATGACAATAACATTATGACTGCCACCTGGCTGATAGCGTTCACAAAATATCATTGATATTAAGTCACAGAGCATTATTCAGAGATGTGAAAATGTGAGGAATGGGCTCCCTAAATCAACTAAAATACTGTAGGAGAAAACAGTGAGGGACAGTAACAATCACTTAGTTATAGTCACAAAAATCACACAAATAAATGTACTCAGCACCACCACTGAGGGTCTACTGTGTCCCATGACCCATGCCAGGTACTTCACACCCAGTACTTCTAAGCCTCACACCAGTCCTCAAGGTAGGAACCATATTTCCATTTATAAGAGAGGGAAAAGTGCAAAGAGGTGAACTGACTATACTCAAGATCACGCAGCCAGTAGGAGGCATGTCAAGCTTTTCATGTCAGAGAACATGTGATGCTCTCTCCACTTGATAAAGGCGTAAAATACAAGCTCACAGCTAATCATATTCACCAGTGAAAATCTGTTTCCTCTAAGATCAGGAACAAAACAAGGAACATAGCACTAGTGGAAATAACCACGATCATACCTTTTTTTTCAATATAGTTTTGGAAGTCTAGCCACAGAAACCAGATGAGAAAAAATAATACAAGGAATCCAAATTGGAACAGAAAAAGTAAAACTGTCACTGTCTGCAGATGACATGACACTATACATAGAAAATCCTGAAGGGGCCACCAAACACTATTAGAACTCATCAATGCATTTGGTAAACTTGTAAGAACGACAAACTATCAGAAAGAGAAATTAAGAAAACATTAACATTCATTTACAATTGCATTAAAAAAGGATAAAATACCTGGGAATATTTTGCCTCTTTTTTACCTAAAGAGATAAAAGCCCTCTACTTGGAAAAGTATAAGAAACTAATGAAAGAAATTGCAGATAACACAAACAGATGGAGATATATAATTTGTTCATGGACCAAAAGAATTAATATTGTCAAAATGGCCATAATATCCAAGGTAATCTATAGGTTCAATGCAATTCCTATCAAAATTTCAATTGCATTTTTCACAGAACTAGAACAAATAATTCTTAAATTTATATGGAAACAAAAACACTTCAAATAGCCCAAACAATTTGAGAAGGAGGAACAAGGTTGGAGGAATCATACTCTTTTATTTCAAACTATACACAAAGCCCCAGTAATCAAACTGTATGGCAGCAGCATAAAGACAGACACAAGATCCATGGAAAAGAATAGAGAACACAGAAATGAAACCACACTTACACAGGAAAATAATCTACAGAAAAGAAGGCAAAAATACACAATGAGCAAAAGACAGCCCATCCTATAAATAGTGATGGGAAAGCTGGACAGGTACATGCAAAAGAATCAAACTGGACTAGTCTCTCACACCATGCACAAAAGTCAGCTCAAAATGGATTAAACACTTAGATATCTAACACTAAAAGCCACAAAACTTCTAGAAGAAAACATAGGCAGTAAGTTTTTTGAACATCAGTCTTAAGTAATATTCTTTTGATGTCTCTTCAGGCAAGGGAAACAAAAGAAAAAATAAACAAATGGGACTACAAACCAAAAAGTTTTTGCACAATGAAGGCAACTACCAACAAAATAGAAAGGCCACCTACTGAATTGGAGAAGATACTTGCAAGTGATACATATGATAATAGGTTAATATCCAACATATACAAAGAACTCATATAACTCAATAAAAACAACAATAAAACCCCAATGAACTTAATTTAAAAAATGGGCAGAGGATCTGAACAGACATTCTTCCAAAGAAGACATACAGATAGCCAACAGATGCAGGGAAAGATGCACATCAGTAACCATCAGGAAATGCGAAACAAAACCACAACGAAATATTAGGTCATACAGAATGACTATTATAAAAAAAGCAAAAGTGTCAGTGAGGATGTGGGGAAAAGAAAACTCTCGTGCATTGTCGGCATGAATGTAAACGGCTTCATCCACTATGGAAAACAATATGGCAGTTCCCCAACAAGCTAAATATAGAACTACTATATCATCCGGCAATTTCACTCCTGGGTATTCATCTGAAGAAAACAAAAACACTAGAATTAGAAGAGATATATGCACCCCTATGTTCATTACAGCATTAATTACAATAGCCCATAAATTAAAGCAACCTAAATACCCATCAGTAATAGATAATCAATAAAGAAGATGTGGTATATATACACAGTGGAATATTACTTGGCCATAAAGAAGAATGAAATCTTGCCATTTGTAACAACATAGATGGGCCTCAAGACTATTTTGCTAAGTGAAACAGACAGTGAAAGACACATACTGTATGATTTCAAATGAACAAACATAACAAAACAGAAACAGAGTTATAGATAGACCAACAGGTGGTTGCCAGAGGGGAGAGTGTTGAGAAGAGGAAAGAAATAAATGAAGGAAATTAAGAGCTAAAAACTTCAATATTTTAGTAAATTAGTCATGTGTGTGAAATGTAACGTGTGGAGAATACAGTCAATATCTTTGCAATGTGATGCAAAGTTGTGGTGATCATTTTGAAATGTACAGAAATATCAAATCACTATGTTATATAACAGGAATTCACACAGTGTTGTAGGTCAACTATACTAAAAAAAAAAACATACAAACAAAATCATAGAAAAAGAGATCAGATCTGTGATGACGGCGGGTGAGTAGAGGAAGTGGGAACTGGATAAAATGAGTCAAAAAGTACAAACTGCCAGTTATAAGATAAACAAGCACTAGGGATATAAAGTATTGATACAACATGATAAACATAATTAACACTGCTAAATGTTGTATACAAAAGTTGTTAGGAGAATACATCCTAAGAGTTCTCAGCAGAAGGTAAATTTTGTTCTATTTCTTTAATTTCACGTGTATATGAGATGATTAATATTCACTAAACTTATTGTGATAATCATTTCATGATGCATGTAAGTCAAATCATTATGCTGTATACCTTAAATTAATACATTGCAGTATGTCATTTATCTCAGTAAAACTGGAAGAGAAAAAATGATAGTGTCACAGGCTCAAAAGAATAGCCCCTAATGCACAATTCTGTTTGAAACCACTGCTTTTTGAAATCAACTATCATCCCATTGGAATAGGAAATGGCAACCCACTCTGGTATTCCTGCCTGGGAAATCCCATGGAGAGAGGAGCCTGGTGGGCTACAATCCATAGGGTCACAAAGAGCTGGACACAATTTAGCAACTAAATAAAAAGAACAATCATCCCATTAGCCAAAACAAGTGACATAGCTGAGCCCAGTGCCAAAAGATAGAACAGGTCAACTACCCATGGGAAGACAGCACTGAAAGGTTACAGGAAGGAATGCACTCAACAGTTTGCAGAATCATATTCACTGACTGATTGTATTGCTATCCAACTATTTACCTGTTCATTAATATAGACAGCTATATGTTGATACATAGAAAATTTCTATAAAGATGCCAAGAAAACTCAGACTATTGGTTTTATCTTGGGAATGTAGGTTTGTAGAGGAAAGTGGAAGAGAATTTTAAATTCATTTCCCAACTTCCAGGATTGTATAATTTGCATGCTTGCCATAAATAAATCCAAAAGTTAATTTTAAAATTTTTACTTATTAAGGCATCAAAGCATATGAGATTCAAAGTAATTGTGTGGCTCTTCAAAATTGGTGACTTTGAACCTCAAGTTCCTTCTGGCAGGTCAGTCTCCCATGCTCTGAATGGCCCTCCAGATTCTTCAAGCCTCAGCTTTGCGGGTGGACCTTCTCTGATGGAGGAGAAGTACAGTACTGAGCAGGATAAATGACCCCCAAGACTGGCCCTGAACAAACCCTGCCAAATGATATAGACCAAAGAGATTGAAAAACAACACATGTTAATCAGTGCCAGGCAAGATATCTTGGCCTGAAATCCAGCAGCCGATCTGTCTTCATTTCCAGCCACACACAGCTTAAAGGTGGCCAGAATCATTACGGAGTTTATATTTCTTAAATGTGATTACATCTGGCTGCAGATTTCTGTCACGGATCCATACTGGCATTATGTAAAACTAAAGACTGCTTTCCTTTGAGGGAGCAAAGGCATTAACCACATCTGAAGAGATCAGCCTGTCTGATGCAAACCCAGGTGTGTCACTGATATTTTGTGATTGTTAGATAATTTAATGCCATGCCAAGGAGCCCTACATTGCCACACCATCTGCATGTGTCAGATGCTGAGAAGATGCACAATTAATAGCTTCCTGTTTTCACTGGATTTTTCTACAATAAAAATATTAAATCAAGGTTTTAAATATGGAAATCAATTCAAATGCAAAATTTACTCAGGTATGTTGATGAATCACTGAATGTTAGTGGATACCAGAAATTGAAAAAAGTCCAGTTAAATGAGCAAATAATACTTCCAGATTTTCTTCTAATGAAGTAAAGAAAATATAAGAAATTATAGGTAACAAAATGCAACTTGGCTTATTCACTCCTTTAACATGTATTGAATAACCTGTCAAGTTCCAGACATGTGTAGGCTCTAGTAATACCACAGTGGGAATAAAAGGATGCCTGCCTAATAGAACTGACAGTTTTCTGAATGAAAACAGGAATAAACAAGAAATTAAATAAGCATATAGCTAAAATAATTTCAGATAATGACAAATGCTGTGATTAAAATGAGTTAGGGTAACAGGATGGGCAGTGAAGGGTCGGGGTAGGGCTGTGATCTGAGATGGGGTTGTCAGAGGAGGCTGTCTAAGAGATTATCTTTGCTCTGAGACCCAAACCATGAGAAAGCACCAGCAATGTGAAGATTCTTGAAAAGAATGAATGGTTGATGGAAAGTTCCTCGTAGTCAGAGAAATTGGGGAGCTATGAAGAAGGTCCAAGAAGAGTAAATAAATGGAGAGTGGTAGGAAACAAGGTCAGAGAGGCAGGAGGGGTGACATTGCATGAAATCTTTGAGGACATCAGCTTGCCTCTGTTTGCTGCTGGAAGGGTTTCAGCCCATTATAACGCCATCAGCATCTTTCACTACTGGGAATGTATGCATAAAACAGAAGAAATGTAGACTTTGGTATGTGCACTGAAAATACTGTTGCTCTTTTTAATAAGTTTATTATTGAAGTATGTGTTTTCTTGAGTTAATAATAAAGTATTTATTGAGTACTTACTATAGGCCAGGCATTGTTTTAGGGGGTTTAAGTATTTTAATTTCAACATTTAATTTGTCTATTTTTATTTAATCCTCCAAATATCCTGTAGTGTATATTTATCTTGTTTTCTAGAGGATAGAGTAATGCACTTTGGAGTAATGCACTCAAAGTTACATTGTTATTAAGTGTCCAAACTGGTGTTCAAGTTAAGTCTCTGGATCTTTGGGCTCTGTTCATTCTTCTTCACCAGGCTAGTGCCAGAGCAACAGTTTCCTCATTAATTTGGCCTAATTCTTCTAGTCTCAAAACCAAACTGTCCTCAATCATATAATTTGCCAAGTTAGGTAGACATAGGTTATGACCACTTGTGAACAGTTAGCAATACCTGAGCCACTCTGCATTTACACATATCTTCACAACTGCACGGCTACATGCACAAGGCTGGGAACAACAGACTGATGCTGAAGCCATAACACACACGGGCTGGGAGGAGCTTCTGACCTGAACCCAGCTGAGTTAGTTACTTGCTAAGGTGAAAATTCCAGCTGAGCTATTTCACATCCTGAAAGATGATGCTGTGAAGGTGCTGCACTCAATATGCCAGCCAATTTGGAAAACCTAGCAGTGGCCACAGGAATGGAAAAGGTCCGTTTTCATTCCAATCCCAAAGAAAGGTAATGACAATGAATGCTCAAACTAATGCACAATTGCAGTCATCTCACATGCTAGTAAAGTAATGCTCAAAATTCTCCAAGCCAGACTTCAGCAATACATGAACCATGAACTTCCAGATGTTCAAGCTGGTTTTAGAAAAGGCAGAGGAACCAGAGATCAAATTGCCAACATCTGCTGGATCATCGAAAAAGCAAGAGAGTTCCAGAAAAACATCTATTTCTGCTTTATTGACTACACCAAAGCCTTTGACTGTGTGGATCACAATAAACTGTGGAAAATTCTTCAAGAGATGGGAATACCAGACCACCTGACCTGCCTCTTGAGAAACCTGTATGCAGGTCAGAAAGCAACAGTTAGAACTGGACATGGAACAACAGACTGGTTCCAAATAGGAAAAGGAGTACGTCAAGGCTGCATATTCTCACCCTGCTTGTTTAACTTATATGCAGAGTACATCATGAGAAATGCTGGGCTGGATAAAGCACAAGCTGGTATCAAGATTTCCAGGAGAAATATCAATAATCTGAGATATGCAAATTATACCACCCTTATGGCAGAAAGTGAAGAGGAACTAAAAAGCCTCTTGATGAAAGTGAAAGAAGAGAGTCAAAAAGTTGGCTTAAAGCTCAACATTCAGAAAACTAAGATCATGGCATCTGGTCCCATCACTTCATGGCAAATAGATGGGGAAACAGTGGAAACAGTGGCTGACTTTATTTTGGGGGGCTCCAAAATCACTGCAGATGGTGATTGCAGCCTTGAAATTAAAAGACGCTTACTCCTTGGAAGGAAAGTTATGACCAACCTAGATAGCATATTAAAAAGCAGAGACATTACTTTGCCAACAAAGGTCCGTCTGGTCAAGGCTATGGTTTTTCCAGTGGTCATGTATGGATGTGAGAGTTGGATTGTGAAGAAAGCTGAGCACTGAAAAATTGATGCTTTTGAACTGTGGTGTTGGAGAAGACTCTTGAGAGTCCCTTGGACTGCAAGGAGATCCAACCAGTCCATCCTGAAGGAGATCAGTCCTGGGTGTTCATTGGAAGGACTGATGCTAAAGCTGAAACTCCAATACTTTGGCCACCTCATGTGAAGAGTTGACTCATTGGAAAAGACCCTGATGCTGGGAGGGATTTGGGGCAGGAGGAGAAGGGGACAACAGAGAATGAGATGGCTGGATGGCATCACCGACTTGATGGACATGAGTTTGCATAAACTCCGGGAGTCGGTGTTGGACAGGGAGGCCTGGCAAGCTGTGATTCATGGGGGTCACAAAAGTCGGACATGACTGAGTGACTGAACTGAACTGAATGTGAAAATATCAACATTCTCCAAAGGGGCTAAATGAGACTCAGAACCTCAAAACATAATGTTCAAAATATCCAGAACATAGTTTAAAATTGTTCAACACACACACAAAAATACACATACATGCAAAATCAGGAAAGTCACAACTCAACTGGGAAAAGAGAATAGATGACAATAGAAGAGACAAAAGACAGTAGATGCCAATAACAACACAACACAGAAGTCAAAATTATCTGACAAAGACTTAAAGAGATTTTCTTTAATTAGGAAAACTTCTATATGTTATTTTAAATATAATTATACTATGCGGAAGCAACAGTTGGAATTCTAGATATATAATTAATTCAGAGTCTTTAAACTGGAGTAAATATATAGGGGTAGCCCAGAAAGAGTGTGGCTCTAGACTCAAAGTGCCTCTCAACTCTGCCATTTCCTAGCCACTTCATCATGAAGTTTATTTTGCCTCTCATCCTTATGTTTCCTTGGTTCTAAAATGGAAGTTAACAGGGCTTGCTGGATAGACTTCTTGTGAAGTTTAGACGTCATGTTGTCACTATATAAGTGCTGAGGTGCAGAAAGGGAGTATTAATGTATACTTTCTCCCTCATCTCCCTATATTAGTTTGCCAATTGCTGCCTGTTCTGACCTTGAAACTGGTGAGATTTTTACCTTATTCTGGAAAAGGGCAGTCACCTTTGGAGTCAACTTTATTTCTGAACCGAAAATAAAAAGGAAGATAACATTTCTCTTTTAGCCATGGTGCCCTGCCACTGCATGATTACTTTGGAGTGTTGGCTTACCTAAGGCCCACAAAGAGCAGGCAAAAGTCTTTTCTGATGCCCCTTCCAGAGGTCAGAGGAAAGTTTTGTTTCATTTTGGATGCATAACCAAGCCTCCTGACATCTCCTCAGTTGATTTATGTGTCTGACCTTTTGATTCATAGTCAGTGTATGGAAAAATGTCAAATCTATTGCTTTGAGATGGATTTAGATTTTTAATATTAAGAATGGAAAAGTTGAGGAAAGAAAGGAAAGTTAAAGAAATTGCCCTTTACACGTGCCTGATGAATATGACAAGGGGATCATGGGATTTTAGAGCTGGAAGGGATCTGTGGAGGCATCTAGGCCAGTGTCCTCATTTTACACTTGAGGGAAATGATGGATAGAGAGGAGATATAATTTTCATGACTTGGAACCAGGTACTTTGTATAAATACCTTTTTTAAAGTGTCATTTTCCATAAAAGTACATAAACATACTCAAGAATGAGATCAGGGAATGTATCATGTTCACTGTGACATCCACAGCTCTGAGAAGATCTCCCGGAACATGTGATCAGCTCATTGTTAAATGAATGCAGAAATTTTTAGCTCTTGGAGATAAGTTTCCTGTTGATGATAAGGGAATTTTGGATCAAAATAACTAGAAATCCTAACTGATAGTTTCAGACAAAGATGAAGATCCACATCAAAGAGACAACCCTGTTAGTTTCTAAATTAACCCACTAAAAATGTGAACTCGCATGAAGATGTGGTTACTTGCATGCATGTGTGCTAAATCACTTCAGTCGTGTCTGACTCTTTGTGACCATATGGACTGTAGCCTGCCAGGCTCCTCTGTCCATGGGATCTCCCAGGCAAGAATACTGGAGTGGGTTGCCATTTCCTCCTCCAGGGGATCTTCCCAGCCCAGAGATCAAACACACGTTTCCTGCACTGGCAGGTGGAGTCTTTACCACTGCATCACCTGAAACCCCACCATATGATGGTTGAAAAGAATATCCAAGCAAAAGAGTTTAGGAAGTTCCTTTTGCAATTCACAAAAAAAATTGCTATAACAGGCTAATATCTGGAAGGAATCTGTACAACTAACAGGAAGGGGGAGGCTCCAACTTGGTTCTGCAGCTTCATTTTGCCCCATTTGCCGCCAGCCTAACTTCTATACCTCCACCTCTGTTGCTGGTGGTGATGCTCTGACATCCTAGTCCAGCCTGGATCCAGGCTGCACATGCAGAAGCTACAGCTATGCCTGTCCCCTGTTTAGCAGAACTGCCTTCCTGCTGGGCCAGAGACAGTGGGGAGTTGGCTTTGTAACTACTGACGGATCCCAGCCTTTCATCACTGACACAAAAGTTCTTACCTCTGTGAAATTTCATAGTGCAACCTTGCTACACATAGCCCCAAAGCATCATTTTGGACCCATGCAATTGACTGGTCCTTTTCAAAGCCAGAAAATAGATTTTCTCCAAGTGCACAAGAGGTCTGTTAACACACACATCATAATGATTCCCTGCAGGTGTTTGTGGTACGCCATCTAAACTTGTACTCCAATTACATACTGGCATGTGAATTCTTGCTCCATATGAATCATGTCAGGATATGAACTGATCATCCAGTTTACCTGGGAAAAACCTGGTGAAAGTCCAATAAAAAAAGGGTGTCCGCCTTTTACCATAAAAAGTATCTCAGTTTGAATAATAACCCTTAGGTTAAGACGTGCAGTCTGATCTTTGACAGGACAGTAGTTGATAGCAAATTAAATTTGGAATTTAATGGCTAGTGGTTTAACGGCAGTCATAGAATTGGGTAGTGGTTAAAAACATTAGCTTTGGGTTAAAAATCTGGCTTTGGGTTAAAAATCTCACTAGTTAAGTGATCTTGAGTGAAGTTGCTTATCTTTTTTACACCTTGGTTCCTCAGCTATAAACTGGGACTGATAACACTAACTGCCTTATTGGTTTGTTTTGAGATTTAAACAAGATAATATATGCAAAGCAGTTAGCATAATCTCTGGTGTGTAATAAGCAGATAATTGACAGTCGATTTTGATAGCTGTATCCAGTGGTAAATGGTCTCATTTCTCGTCCTCATCTTGCTGTTCTCTTTCATTTCAACGCTGGACTTTCCTCTTTGACTGCACTTAATTTTCCCTATAATAAAAGGTGTCACAGTCCTGGTCTTCATGCCTCATGAATGGTGTCTGGTTCAAGAACTTGAGCTTTACAAAGTGACTTTGGGGTCTGATGAACACAGACCTCAATTTTAATTGCTGCCACAAGGTTATATTAGAGTAATTCTCAGTGTGTGATCTGTGGCCCAGTGCCAAGCCAGGAGGATCCAGATAGTGGCCTGAGACCTGAGATCATGCAGGCGTTTCTTTTTATTGTTGTGAATAAATGACATGTGACTTCATAGGCTTCCATTTAATAAAGAATTAAGGGTTTCATATTAGCAGTTTTTAAAGGCTATTATTTATTCTGTTTGAGATTAGTTAGTTAATCCTTTGGTGTATATTGGTGCATCGATGCCATTTTTGACCTGTTATTTTTTCATCATTACATTTTGACAAGTGCAAGCTACAGTGAAAGTAGGAGTCATTCATATTCTTATGGGGTACCATAGATGCATATCTAAATGCATATTTAGTGTATAGTTAGATTACAATTAATCAACTAATACAAAATTATTATGATTTTTGTTTCTGCTGAGGCATTTCTTGGTTAGTCCTATGGGTCCTCTTTGCTCACTAACGAATGGCCTTGCGTGTGGGCCATGGAATCTTTACTCTTTGTCACTAGGCTTCTTTCACTTTTAGAGTCACTGATCCCTGGTCTTTCACAGCTCCTCAGTTAGGTATAATGTTATCCACGTGTGTGGGGGACTCTTAGAGAATAAATGTATAGTCAAGAGATGTTTCTATAAGTAACTGACAGTATGCACAGAAAGGAGGATTAAAAGGGTATGAGTTTTAGAGTTAAACAGATCTGGATGTGAGCCCTGATTTCAGTACCTGATGGTACTTGTCATCTATGGTAAGTGTGAGGATTAAATCAAGTTATGCATGTACCAGGTGTATGACATGAAGGCAAAAAAATGGTAGCATTTTATTAGTATTACCTAAAATTATTTCATTGAATAAATAGATGTCATTCAACACTGGTTACATTGAACTACCATAACACTTAGTCTAGATCACTCAAAGGCAGAGCTCACGTATTTTGAACAAATTCTCACCACCAAATGCAGAACTCAGCATATAAAAGAAAGGGATATTGAAAGTGTATATTTACAGTTCATTCACTTACTTATTTGCATAATATTATTAAATATGGAAATGTAAGAATGTATATCTTATACTTTAAGCTTTCAGGTTGCTTAAAGTAGTAAGATATCCCAACGTTATCAGGGGGGCAGATGAAACGCATGTTAAGTAGTGTAGGACTGGAGTGTGCCTGGAATGTTGGGGCCACAGCAATGAAGCCAGTGTAGCTGGGATGGAGTGGGGGTGGGTGGGCACTAGGAAATGAGGTTAGAGCAGAAACAGGCTCTCTGAGCCATGCTGTAGCCTGACTATGCTGTCCATGATGGTTTGATGATCCTATATACGGCTAAGTTTCAGATAGTATATCTGATCATCTGTGAGACATTTCCACCTGGGTGGCCCAAGGTACTCAAGTTCAACAGGAAGAAAAACTTATGACATTCCACTGCCCTTGCAAACCTGCCCTTGCTTCAGACTTCTCCATCCCTGTTAATGGCACATCTACCCAGTCAACCAAACCAGATATCAGGGAATCAAGTCTTTTGCTCCCCCACTACCCCTCTCCACCAAATTCAATCAATTATTAAGTCCTTACTATCCTACTCCAAAATACCTTCCAAATCCCTTCCCTTCTCTACATTGCCATTATCTCCGAGACCACCACAATCACAGCTGCTGCTTGCTAACTGTTCTTGCATTCACCAAGGCTACCAGTCAACTGCCACAGTTACTCTTCCAAAGGTACTTTTTGAAAAGAGCCAATCAGATATTTAATACCCAAATTAAAACTCCTCCATGATTACCCCTGACCTACCAGAATCTTCACTGTGGCTCTCAAAGCCTTGGCTAACTTGCTCTAATTGTAGAACTCCTTGAAAAGAGTTCTGGCAGAGGCATTTGCTTAAATTTCAGTCATATTTACCTGTCTTTATTAGAACAGTACTTCAGACACTGGTCTGACTGCATTGCTACATATCTTGCTTTGCTGAGGGCTCAGAAATGATACTGCCTCCTAGGAGCCTAAATGAATTCATGACAGGCAGCTACGAATCTTGGTTACCCAAGACCCAGAAGGTCTTTTGGGATCTGTCTCTTTTTCCTCCAGCAGAACAAAAGCCAACAGGCTGGCCAGGTTATTCTTCACCAGTAATTTGGGAGCACATCTTAGAGGCAGTCTGGCACAATAAGAAGACCACTGGCTTTTCAGATGAAAGACCTGGATTTGCCATCTAGCTGTCATGCCATTAACTTGCCGTGTAGCAGTATCCCGGCCACTTCAAAATTCTAGGCCTCAATTGCTTCATCTGTAAAATGTAGAAATTGCCTTTAATGGCTCTGAAGATCCAGCTATGTTGTTCTATAAATCTATGATTCTGCGGTAAGTAGACAAAGAAGGACAAGGAAAGAAAAGAACAATTTACCTTGGCTCTTCCACTGATGGAATACAGAAATGGATGAATGGATGATGTTTTCAACAAACTCATTTGTTCAGTAAATATTTGTTATGTATGTACTATTAGCAAGATCAGAGGCTGGGACCTTGACCCAAGAACTGAACTTAAACAAAAGCACATTGAGTGCAGAAATGGCTTTTATACTGATATACACTGCATGACTTAATTGCTTTCAGACAGATGCCCTACTGAGCCTGGATATCTAAAGGTTTTCCTTAGAGAATGTATCATATTTTTAAACTCTAAATGGCTTCAGTATTATGTATTAAAGCCCCGCAATAAACGAAAAAGGGGCCCTGAACTGCTGCCTTGAAATCTAACATTTGGATGAAATAATTTTAATTCATGAATTCATCAGGATTGCTATCAAAATGATTGAAGGCAGCAAAAAAATTCTAAGAGAACTGGACCTTTAAGAAGTGATTTTTTTTTGTTGGCAGAGGAAACATGTCCACTGTAATGGGACAATTTAAATGCATAACTGTTAAAACAAACTCTTTAAACTATTCCCTGCATGTCCCAACATTCATCATGTTGACTAGCAAGACATCAATTTTTCATAAAATACTGTATAACTGAAAAGGAGACATTTAAAGGAGAGGAAAAAATTGAATTTGCTGTTTCAACTCAGGCTCTGATGATTTTGGCATTTTATAAGGTGATTAACTGATTGTGTGAAGGGAAGAAGCAAGTGGTACTTCACAGAGCGCTATAGATTGAGTTCTCTCTTCTGTTTTATTTATTTATTTTTTTCTTCCTTAAGCACCTTGATTTCCCCCACTCCCTGAGGCACTGCACATATGGCAAGAAGAATGACTTGGCTATATGCATGACAAAGTCTATACCATTGCGCCTTCACTTCTGCCTCAACAAATGCCAGTTTTGGCAGCCTACATGTGGCAACATGGATTAGAATAGGGCACAATTCTATCTTGTGGAACCTGAATACCACAGTGCATTTTATGGTAGCAAAAGGGAAAAAGGTTAAGGATAAAATTCAAAACAACCTTTCAAGAGCTATTTTTTAATTATCATTGGAGCTGGGTTTATTTATTTTTTAATGAGTTCACTCCAACTCTTCAATTTTGGGGGATCCACAATCTCCTTCTCCTTTAGCATAAATTTCACATGAAGCTTTTGTGTTGAAAGACTTTTGGATAAGACAATAAAGAACCTCCAGAAAATGTTCTCTAGTTCACCTTTTTTTGTGTGCAAGAGCTAAATCTCATTGTCCCAATGTAGAGTTCAACAGTATCACCAAATAAAACCTTATTCTTGTCCAGGGCATAATAAAATTTATTTTGATTTTGAATGAGAACAGATGGTTAAAGCCATAGCAAAGATCAGTAAAAAACTTCTTGTCTCATGAAAAGCAATGATTTTAATATTATGCTGACATATAATTTTCAAAAAGGTACAATTTTCCCATGCAAATGTAAAATGACTATATATCAAAGATTGTTTTCAACTCATAAATTAATAAGAAAATCACAATAATATCGCTCAGTGTGTCTGACTCTTTGTGATCCCATGGACTGTAGCCTACCAGGCTCCTCTGTTCAAGGGATTTTCCAGGCAAGAGTACTGGAGTGGGTTGCCATTTCCTTCTCCAGATATATCAAAGATTGTTTTCAACTCATAAATTAATAAGGAAATCACAATAATGTGTTAAGACCAATGCAAGAGAAAACTTCAAGAACAAACATTATATAGATAGGCAATCAGGAATAGTGAAATGAATGTGGTAATAGATGCAAAACTGGTTAATATTCCATGGGTCAATTAAATGTAATGTTTGAAGTTATCTTTTCCATAGGCTGGAAATCAATTGCTTTTCTATGGAATATAATTCATTTATATTCTTATAGACAAGAACTGGCTTCCCAGATGACTCAGTGGTAAAGAATCTGCCTGCCAAGCAGGAGACAGGGGTTCGATTCCTGGGTTGGGAAGATCCTCTGGAGGAGGAAATGGCAATCTACTTCAGTATTCTTGCCTGGGAAATCCCATGGACAGAGGAGCCTGGCAGGGCTACAGTCCATGGGGTTACAAAAAGAGTCAGACAGGACTTAATGGCTAAACAACAAAGAATCATTTTGCAATAATATCTATCTTCTACAACTTAATTTTACTCTTTCAGGGTTACAAAAGAGCTGAGTCAATAGAAATATAGAGGTACATATGTCTTATGGAATCTGATAATCCATACAGTGTTGCATTCTTTCCCTTATTGAAAGAACACCTAGTAATCTCTTTTTGACCATTGCCCAACTCTTGGGCAATTTTTCCGAACAATTTAAGATGAGTCCTCACATTTCCCTGCCTTACTCTTGGTTTGTCAGAGTAATGCAACACTCAGATTGTTCCAACTTTTTTTCCTGTAAGAAGCAATATTTCACTGATTATCCTTTTGCATGTATTTTAATGCATATTTACTAGCATTTGTGTTGGAGAGTTTCCCATAAGTTGAGTTACTAAGTCAAAAAGTATGACCATTAAAGAGTGATCAAACAGCCAAATTATCCTCTAAAAATGCTGTGCTGTTAATAATTTTATTTCAATAAAAGTATGTGTGTATGGGAGGGGGGGATTCATTACATCCCCAAACACTGCTAACACAATATTATATATCTTTGATTTTACCAATTTGATAGAGGAAAATGTTCATTTCAACATATCTTCCCATGATGATTAGTAATGTGGGGAAAATATATCAGAATTGGTGTGCTAATGAAATAAAGTACATAAAACAGTCCTTGCCATTTAATAAAACACTCAATACATATGTAGACTTTGCTCATTTTCTTTGGAAAAAATTGCTTAAAAATTCTCATTAATTTTAGGGCCTCTTTCTACACTGGTGATATTAAACTTTTGTCCAAAATAAATACTGAGATATTTGACCTAAATGAGTGTGTGTGTGTGTGTGTGTGTGAGTGAACACATTCATCTAGGTAAAATATTTCAGTATTTTCCTTCTTGAGCACAGGGTTATATGATTTCCTATGAAACATACTTCTCATTCAAAGTTTATGAAAATATTTTTGTAAAGCATTTATAAATTTTTATATAGTTAGTGTTTTAGTCCAGCTGGAATTTATTTTGTATATGATGTGAGGAGAGGATATGCATTTATATCTATTTGTTTTCAGATGGATAAATAGTTATCAAGATAATTTATCAAATAATTTATCCGTTCCTCACCACTTTGAAATACTACTTTTATTACAAATATCTTTCTGAGTCAACCTTTGAAGTCTATAATGTGTATCATTGATCTATTGTAAAATTTTTGTCACTATACAACACTGTATTATTATAGCATTATAATAATGCTATAGTATTATAGGAGTTCTAATATTGGGAAAGGCAAGTGCCCCTCAATGTTCTTTTTTCCTTCACATTTTGCTTAATTTTTCTTTCACATTTAATCTTCCCACTGAATAGTAAAATCACCTTGTCCAGCTCTGAAAAAGGCCTATAGTGGTTCTGAATGGATTTATGTTGAATTTATAAATGCACATGGAGAGAATTCAAAATGCTATTATCGAGTCTTTTATCCAGAAGTTCCCAATCTCCCAATTCGTCCCACCCTACTGTTTCCCTCTTTGAAGAGTTGCATATTGCAACTAATTTATCTCAGTAGAATCAGCCTTGTTCAAAACATGTCATTTCACGGACTTTTATGATAGAGTTAGATAAGTAACTCTTATGTTCAAAAATCTTTTGTGGAAGTTACTTCTTCCATGCCCAATGATACTGGATTCTGGAGTCTGAAATTTAGAGCAATTCTCTGAGAACTTGGTAGATTCAAACTGCACTTTTGTGCTTTAGTACTTTGCCTTCAGTCTTTTTCTGCTCAAGAAATAAATAAATATGCAGGTAAAAAGGAATAACACAAACTCACTTTCGAAAGAAAGCTATATGTATTTAGAATTGCAGGGGTTTTCTACTAATTTGGAGCATCACTTCTTGATCACTATATACTGCTTAGAGGCCTTAAGTAATCTGAAATGGTATTTCAGCAAAATCTTAGGTAAATAGTTAAAGTTTTAGACAGAGTTTGAAGGATACACCAAACATTAGTTATTCAAGATTATCTCTATTTGGTTAGCCCTTGGAATGGATTGCCAAAATCCTCTCTATCTGAATTACCTGTCTCCTCAATAAAATGGTCTTGATAAAGCTACAAATAGGCGCAATCCCTTGGCACTTTTGTCAAAGACTGATATATGAGATGCTCATAAATAAAACACAGAGCATTTTTTGGTAAAAGGGCCAAAGTCTAACACAGTAAAGTGTGATATGGGTAAAAGCTTTTTTTCTCTTAAACTGGTGTGATTTTTTTTCTTAGGCAAAGAGAGTTGTTGAAACACTCAGGTTTTGCCTTCATTTTCAAGTAGATTAGATTTAAGTTGTGATACTATTATTTATGTTCCCCTATATCCATTCCTACTCTATATCTGATACATAGATTATAAGTTACTGCTCCTTTGGAGGCAAGACATAGTATGGACCCCTTCCTTTGAAAAGAGGTGACTAGAAGTTATATGAGTTACATCTAGGCCAAAGCATTTAATTGCTATAAGCCAGCTCTCCAGCTCTTTTTCTCAGATTGTAGTAACCAAAAAAGCTACATATAAGATCTAAATGATGGTGGAATCTGTCAGTCTTGGCTTAGAACTTGTCACTTAGAAGCAGAGGCAACTCTCAAACTATATTGGACACATAGCATGAGCAAAGAAATACATTTATATTGTATTAAGCTGTTTATATTTTGAGATTTTTACTTTATTGTAACATTATCTATCATATCTTAACATACCTAAATGTTATGTTAAATTTATTAAAATATTGCTTTAAAAAGTATATTCCTATATATACCCTGTTATTTAACTTTATGCTTTTAAAAAGTTCAATTACTTATACTTCTTTTTAAAATTATAATCTTCTACTCTCTATTATTTCGTATCTTACACTTTTTCCCTTGAACTAGATTCAATCAGGATCTTTGAAAGTAATCTATTCCTCTTTTGGGTTTGTTCTTAATCCCTTTTGGAGGCAGGGGGAGTATAGTCAGGACTTCCCTGGTAGTTTAGCTAGTAGAAAATCTGCCTGCAGTGCAGGAGACCCCAGTTCAATTCCCGGGTCGGGAAGATCCCCTGGAGCAGGGATAGCCTACCCACTCCAGTATTCCTGGCTTCCCTGGTGGCTCAGACCTGGGTTCCATCCCTGGGTTGGGAAGATCCCCTGGAGGAGGGTATGACAGCCCACTCCACTATTCTTGCCTGGAGAATCCCCGTGGACGGAGGAGCCTGGTGGGCCACAGTCCACGGGGTTGCAAAGAGTTGGACACGACTGAGCGACGAAGCACAGCTCAGCACAGAGCACAGTCCACAGTGAGAGTGTTAAGTCTCCAGGTGTATCTAACGCTTTGGAACGCCAGGGACTGTAGTCCTCCTGGCTTCTCTGTCCATGGAATTCTCCAGGCAAGAATACTAGAGTGGGTTGCCATTTCCTTCTCCAGGAGATCTTCTTGACCCAGAGATTGAAATGGGTCTCTTGCATTGCAAGCGGATTCTTTACCATCTAAGCCACCAGGGAAGCCCTGTGAGTACAGTCAATATGGGCATGAATTTCTAACTATTGGGTCAGTTTGGTCAAACTGATTGGCTCAATTGAATAATGTGAAAAGATAAAAAAACAAATGTGATTGTAGGCATTACATGTAAAGTCCATACTAGAGTTTGTTGTTGCTGCTGCTTGCTTTTATGTCTTAGAACTGGTTTACTACAAACAGTGATTCTCTTATTGCTGTTTTTATTGATGGTTTCTTAGCATAGATATGTGACTACATTTTTGTTGGTATTTCTTTACCTCTTCCTGTGTGCCTCTATGACTTTTTGTTAAGGGGTGTTTATAATATTTACTGATACTGGTACTGGTCATTTCATGCTACTGTTGCTTTGAAGAGTTGCTGTTACTACAGGCATTAAAAAGTAGAGCTGGGAGCAAACTTAAAAGTCACTGTTTCTCTTGAACATCATTTAACCTTTGAAGAGCAGCAAGCCCTCCAGGTGTAGAGCCACAGGTCAGTCCTCTGCATTCTAGAAAAAGCCAAAGGTCTCTTACATTCATTAAATGGCCATTTGGGTCAGAGATCAGGCAATGATTCTCATTCTACTTTGGTCCAAAATGTTAGTCAAATGCCACCTTTGTCTAATAGGAAATTGTCCACGTGCATAAACATACATTTACAAAATATCTACCAAATATTGAAATATAAGGTAGAACTATTATTTTCTTTTATTACTCTGGCACCCTACTTTTATTTATTCAACACTCTACAAACATGTACTATACACCTATTATGTGCCAGCCACTTTTCTCAGTTCAGTTCAGTTCAATCGCTCAGTCATGTCTGACTCTTTGCGACCCCATGAATCACAGCATGCCAGTCCTTCCTGTCCAACTCCTGGAGTTCACCCAAACGCATGTCTATTGAGTCGGTGATGCCATCCAACCATCTCATCCTCTGTCATCCCCTCCTCCTCCTGCCCTCAATCTTTCCCAGCATCAGGGTCTTTTCCAATGAGTCAGTTCTTCACATCAGATGGCCAAAGTATTGGAGTTTCAGCTTCAGCATCAGTAGTCCTTCCAACAAACACCCAGGACTGATCTCCTTTAGGATGGACTGGTTGGATCTCCTTGAAGTCTAAGGGACTCTCAAGAGTCTTCTCCAACACCACAGTTCAAAAGCATCAATTCTTCTGTGCTCAGCTTTCTTTATAGTCCAACTCTGATGTCAATACATGACCACTGGAAAAACCATAGCCTTGACTAGATGGACCTTTGTTGACAAAGTAATGTCTCTGCTTTTCAACATACTGTCTAGGTTGGTCATAACTTTCCTTCTAAGGAGTAAGCCACTTTTCTAGCCACTTGAAATAGGTCAACTAGGGAAACAAAGTTCAGTGCTCTCTTACGGCCTACATTCTAGTAGATGAAGTCAGACAATTGGCACAATAAATAAGTTGATAATGGCTCTGTTTAAAAAAAGTAGTGGGCTTTCCTGGTGGTCGAGTGGTTAAGAATCTGCCTGCCAACTCAAGGGACATGGGTTCCATCCCTGGTGTGGGGAGATTCCACATGCTACGGAGCAACTAAGCTCGTGTGCCTACCTAACCTGGACTCTAGAGCCCGTGAGCCACAGCTACTGAGCTCATTGGCTACAAATGCCAATGCCCGCACCCTACAGCCCGGGCTTCTCAACGAGAGAAGCCACCACAACGAGAAGCCCACACACTGCCCCCGGAGAGTAGCCCCCAACTCACTCCAACTAGAGAAAGCCTGTGAGGAGCAACAAAGGCCCAATGCAGCCAAAAATAAATGATAAAAAATAAAGTAGATTATAAAAAGAAGTAGTGGAACAGAATAAATTGGCAGGTTGCAATGTTAAAGTAGATGGAAGGTTAGCCTCATTGAGAAGGTGACATCTGATCAAAAACTTAAAAGAGGTGAGGCCATTGGCTAGGCACATCTTTAGGGAAGAGTCTTACAGGCAGATGTAGCAATCACTCAATGTGAAGGCCCAAGGGTGGAATACATCTGGGTCCTCAGACAACAGCAAGGTGGCCAGGTGACTAAAATACAGGAGTAAGAGGTATCATAGGAAATGAGGGCAGAGAAGCATTGAGAGGAAGAAAATCTCATAGCACATGTAGGATTTTGCCCTGAGAGAGATGGGGGAGCCCACACAGGGTTAGAGAAGAGGAATGACTAGGTGACTAAAGTTTTAAGAGAATAATTCTGACTGTTGTGTTGAGAATAGACCCTAGGGACTGGGTTTCAGCAATGAGGCTAGTTAGCAGCTTATTACAGAAATCCAGGGCAAGAAACGAATGAGGCAAGAAACTGCAAAAGTGGTAAGATAAGTTCACACTCTTGATAGATCTTTAAGGTGAGCCAGCAGGGTTTCTGCATGGATTAGGGATGGGATGTAAGAAAAGTTGTCAAGGATAGCTCTAAATTTGGGGGCCTAAATAAATTTAAAAAATTAGGAAGAAAGCAAACCTATAGTAATAACGTTTAATTCAGATTTTCTAAAACAAAAAGCTTGATATTCACTAAAAAGTTGATTCTGTGAAATGCAAAGCAGTGATGTCTGTATCAGGATTACAAACAGGGATCAGGGCTAAGTTCAGTGGGAAGCACGTATAATCCTCTGTGTCCACCTTGTGCTGGCTGTTTGCTTGAAATTTTTCTTTTTGTCTTTTATTCATCCACCCCCTGGGTAACTATGAAAATAAACTGCCCTAAATGATTCACCTTGCTGAAGAGCACTCATAAACAACCCATAGTAAATTAAGCATCTCCTTGCAAATGTAGTTCATGAGGTAGTTAAAATTTGCCCACACGGAAGTGACACTTACGAACACTTATGAGCAGTTACGAGCAGTTATGAACTGCTGTAGGCTGTGCTGTTCTGTATGTAACACATCTTTTATGAGTGTGTGGTCCAGTTTCCAGGAAAGGGATGCAGCAGAATGTGGTGAAAACTGCCTGGGTTTTGGAGTTAGACCAGACTGTATTTGAATCTTGGCTTTGATAATCATTAGCTATGTGGCATTGAAAAATTCACTAAACCTCTTTGAACTTCACTCACTTTCCTTGCCTTTAGCCTTGGGACAATTTCCATGTTACTTGCTTTAAAGTAGTTGTGAGACTTTAAAACAATGTATATAAAGTCCAGCACATGGCAGGTGCTAAGCATATAGAGATACTTTCATAATATATAATATAAAATTATCAATGTATGCTATTATATATTGCTATGTAAAGTTATATTTTAATTGGTCAGTACTGTATTAATAAGTTCTACATATTAACATAATAATAATATGAAAATGACATCCAAGGCAGATTCAAAGCAGAATTAATTGATGGTATGTATTTTATTAGAAGACACAGGAAAGTTCCGGCTTGACATTTCAGTATCTAGAGTTTTGGTGCCCTTTATATCACTAGTTGCTTGGACAAAAGAGATACCGAAAATGTGTCAGCCTTAAACACATCAACAACTGATGGTAAACAAAGCAACCAGAAACTGTTTCCTGATGTTTTGATGAGACCACAGGGGCTGGGAGAAACATTATTCTCTCCAAGGGCCACTTATAAATGGAATCTATGCTGTCAACCACCCTCTTGGGATTTTAAGACTGCCTGTCTCTGTCACAGCATTTTTCAGTGAAAGAACTTTGCAAACCTTCTGACACTCAGGAAACTTGGCATTTCAAACTAGATATCCCTGGTTTTAAAATTTCTCCCTTCTGCCATATTTTTTCTAACATCAATTGTTTGGGTTGGCCTTTGAATTCAAATTATAAATTAAATCCACATCCCAAGCATCAAATTAGGGTTCTGAAATGCAAGTTTTCATTTGTGAGTCCCTGCTGGGAAAAAAAAAAAAGATGATATCTGGGGACTTCAGATGAGCCAAAGCACTGCTGATTTTTCATACACTTCTGGAAAAGTTGAGGATGAATCAGACCACTGTCTGGCACAGGCTGCAGGTGAGTGAACAGAGTCTAGATATCCTGGGCACCTTTTACCAAACCAAAGGCTGTGTGTAGCATTGTCATAGCATCATCTCATCAGTCCTGGAACAAGGTGGCTGCTACAGTCCCATTTTACAGATGAGTAAGCTGATGTTGAGAGAGATTGGGGAACAAGCCAAAGTCCACCCACCTGGTACTCAGTACAGCTAGGATGAGAACAGATCTCTCCTGCTTTCCCAGAGAGAAGTCTCTCCCCGCATTTCTTCTCATATTTCATTTCGTCTTCCCATCCCATCTTTTCCCCAGAATACCAGGCAGCTTTTCTTGTCATCTGTCTAGGGTCAACATTGCCACTCTGATGGTCATACTCTGAGAGGATTAAAGTAACCCCTAGTAAAGGTTGAAAAAGACACCTACAGAAATTCTCCAAGTACACAGTGGGATGCAGTCACTAATAGGGGACTATCAATGTGCTATTCTGAAGTCAACTTGAGTCTTTCAAATCATACGAAAGCTCTAAATATCTGTGGGGGGAATTAAAGCTAGTTATTTCCAGTAATTACAAATTATATCACTCCATTTTACGCATGGATAGTTAAAAAGCCACCACAGGCTATAAAATCATTGGCTAATGAAAAGAACATCCTCAGGTTTTGATTTATTGTCCCTGCTATCAGAGACGACCACAGCCACCGTTACAAATGTGTAAACAACCTCAATGAAGGTTTAATGTGCTTTTATCACAAGCCTCCATTGTCGGTTGCCCCTGAGATGAAGCTTTGTGCCCCTGTGCATTGTGTAATTAAAATCCTTTCACTCAAAAGAGAAGTAGAGACAGTTATCAACTAAATTATGAAAGAACCAGGAAAAATCTTATATTACTAGCAAGAGATGTGGTAGGAATTTTGATTTTGGTGTGGACATTATTAATTGCCACTGTGACTTCAGAGGCAGACTCCTCAGATACAAAACCTTCACGAGAGGCTGTGTCGAGGTGATAATAACTGATGATGGTGAACAGATACAGCTTCCAGAGCTGCTTTCAATTACCTGCTTTCCTGCCTGAGAGAGCTCAGAGGTTTCCTAGGAGGGCTGGCCTGGAGCTCAAAGAGTCCAGTGTCAGCCGACATAAAAACAAGGTTGTGCTCACAAGCCCCATGACCTGACCCCAATCAGGGCACTCACAAAAGAGAAAGATGCAAATTCACTACCTTTTTCTCCTAGAGAACACTTGCCTGTGAGATGAGTCAAAAGACATTACAATTTCTAAATATTTTTTGAAAGTTTCAAAACGAACAAAAACAACCACCCCTGTAGTCAATGATCTGTTTGATATTATACCTACAGGAAAGGTCTCCTGAAAATCAACCACCTCCCTTCAGAAAGAAATATTCTTTTTATCTAAATACCTCTACTTACCACCTGATTGTGGCTGGAACTGATTGCCTGGTGTGGCAAAGCTCAGCAAAACCCAACTCTACAGAGTGAATTACTGAGACACAGACACTGAGATTAACCTTTACTACAGCCTGGCCTGTTCCCCTAAACACTATAAATTAGGTGATAAGAATGCAGATGTGTGGGGCTGCTGAAGGCAGTTTTCTCAGCTTCAAATCACCCAAGAAAATACTTTGCCTTTGAAGAGTTTTCATTGTTAGGGATGGCTTCTGTTTTCAAAGAGAGAATGTCACAGCCATTGATTCTGTCTTCCTTATGTCTTGCTGTTTAGTGGCTAAGTTGTGTCTGATTCTTATGTGGCTCCATGGACCAGGCTCTTCTGTCCAGGGGATTTGCCAGGCAAGAATACTGGAGGGGTTTGCCATTTCCTTCTCCAGGGGATCTTCTTGACCCAGGGATTGAACCCGTGTCTTCTGCATTGGCAGGCAAGTTCTTAACCACTGAGCCATCAGGGAAGCCCTTCCTAATCTCTTAATCATTCCTAAAACCAAACCCTACTCTGACTCCACAGTCCATCCTACCTGACAGAGCCTTGCAGCCAACTGACCAAAGACAGTGACAGATTAAAAGAAGATGCAGCACATGTTCATCTTTTTCAAATCTGGACGGCCATGGTTACCCCTATCATTTTTCTCCTCCATTGTCTTTGTGGTTTATATAGCCCTTCCTTGGGTTTATAAATTCTAAATCAGTGAGATTTCTCCTGGAAAGCAGACTTGTTAGTAACACACTTTTTCAAAAGTGTTTAAATACCACAAGATGATGAGAGCCTAAAAACACAAAATTAACCTTGCTTTATACAGTTTCAGATGAAGAAGTAAAAATCATTCCAATGTAGGTAACTCCCCTGGAGAGGTCTTGTTCTTCAATTACTTAAAAACCAGTCACTTTCTTCCAGTGACTCAGCATCTCAAATGACTACCAAAAAAAAGATAACCGGCACAGCAGCTGACAGCCCAAGCCAGAACAAGCAATAGTTTCATGATTGACTATTCATTCCATTTAACTTTATTTCCCCTGTGTTTATAGGGTATAGGTCTGAGGATACAACAAACCATCTGCAAAAGAAAGAGGTGAGCAGGCCCAGTTCGTGACCAAGGTAAACCTATGAACCTCCTAGTCTGAGCTTGTAGAAAGCACTTGGAAGAAAGTGCTTCAGCCATACTTCCTTTGCTGAGTGAGGACCAGGATCAGATACTGGGCTCTTCTGGACAGGATAAAGTTGTCCAGCGTGTCTTGTTTGGAAACCAGAAAAATCAGCAGGAGTATAGAGAAAATGGGCTGTTTGTATTAATGAAAGTGCTTCGCTTTCAGAAGCATTCATGCTACTTTCCACAATCACACTGAACAATTAGTTAATTTACCTCCAGCCCCCAGCAATCAAGTCTACTTTCTGGTTCAAATGAATTAAGGAATCAAAAAAGAATAAAATGAAAATTGAAAAGTTCAACCACCTTTGAAACACCAACTTTGGCATTACAATGGAATAGTTCACCTGTGAAGAATAAGTCTAAGCTCATAAAAGTAATCAGATACCACATTGAAAAACTATTAATAGTAAATCTCAAAAATAGTGCTTTCAAAAGTCCGTGCTTTCCTGATTTCTTAAACAGTGTATACTTCAACTGCATTTTCAACATAGTGTCTAAAATTTCGGTTACTGATGCAGAAATAGAGGGTATACAGGTCTATCAACTGTTAGGCACTGGCCCAGGGGTGGAACAAGACCAAGAACCATGACATGTTCACATGTATAGACAACTATAGGGAGGGAGACAGATAAGACAGGTCATTCGAGTAGGACATCCACGGAGAGAAAGAAGATCAAGACAAGAACATGAAGCATAGCACCTCGATAAGATGAAAGAAAACAGCAGGTTCCCATTTATGAGTTGCTGAGGTTCAAAGTAGACTTTTTAAAAGTCTTGTTACCAGACTCAGAGTCCAAGCTCAGAACACATCTGAAGTGTTTTTTAGCCAAATAATGTGCTAAATCCGAGCTTCCCTGGTGGCTTCCATGGTAAAGAGTCTGCCTGCAACGCAGGAGACCCAGGTTCGATCCCTGGGTCAGGAAGACATCCTGGAGAAGGAAATGGCAACCCGCTCCAGTATTCTTGCCTGGAAAATCCCATGGACAGAAGAGCCTGGCGAGTCCCAGTCCATGCAATCACAAGGAGACGGACATGACTGAGCGACTAACACTTCAATGTGCTAAATTTAGGGTCCTTAAAGTGTTTTCTACTTAGGAAGCAACTGGTCCCATGATACTGAATAAACTGAAGCTTTTCTTGGAGAGTCAGACAGTCACAGCTGTTGGCGGAAGAAGGCTCTTCCATCAAGAGTCAAGAATAGTTATGCCAGGATGATCATCTCTCAGTATAGAACTGGCCTTGAAAAATGATTTCCTTACAAAGTCCTTGATGTCATGGTCATTTGTCTCTTTCTTATGAAGACCACATAAGTCATCTAAGTTGCAGTGTCTCCTTGACAGTGAAATATTGCTTGTTTTTTGCATAAATAATTAGTGAATTACAACTGAAGGAAGTAGCCTCTGTGTAAGTAATTTTTGCATCCTCCAAAACCATTTGCTCTGTTACTTAACAGGGTCTTTTGACTTTTCAGCACCTTTCTAGGCATTATTTATGTTTTGTAAACCACACAGCAGTACTCTGGGCACTGCTTTTCTGGTTGTCTAAGCCATACATTCCTTGACTCATGGATCAACAGAAAAGGAATAATCAATATCATTTCTAGAATTCACATTAAGCTGTCGTGAAGAAGGTTCACTCCAAAGCTTGTAAGTGCCTTTTCAACATTATTGGAAAATGACATCTTTTTAGATGTGAGACCGGGGTCAAATTTCCCCAAAGCTTTCCTTAATGCTACTTTTAAAGCCCTTCATCAGTGACGCCTGCCTACCTCTCTAGCATTGCTTCTCTCATTCCCACAAACCCACCCTAGTTTTAAACAAATTGTTGTTGTTTAGTCGCTAATTCATGTCCCACTCTTTTGCCATCCCATGGACTGTAACACACCAGGTTCCTCTGTCCATGGGACTTTCCAGGCAAGAATACTGGAATAGGTTGCCATTTCCTTCTCCAAGGGGTCTTCCCAATCCCGGGATCGAACCCTGATCTCCTGCATTGGCAGGTGAGTTCTTTAACACTGAGGCATGAGGGAAGCCCAGCTTTAAACATACCAAACTACTAATAGTTTCCCAAACATGACATGTTGGGCTTCCCTCGTGGCTCAAATGGTAAAGAATTCCCCTGCAATGTGTGAGACCTGTGTTTGATCCCTGGGTTGGGAAGATCCCCGGGAGGAGGGCATGGCAACCCACTCCAGTATTCTTGCCTGGAGAATCCCCAGGGACAGAGGAGCCTGGCGATCTACAGTCCACGGGCTTGCAAAGACTCAGACACGATTGAGTGACTAAGCACAAACATGATATGCTATTTCAAATGATTGTGCCTTTGCACATGCTATATTCTTTAGCTGGAACATTCTCCCCTGGCTAAAGTTTCTCTCCTGCTTCTACTGGAAGATTCCAAGCAGCCATCACCCACTGCTGCAGACACCTGTGACTTGCCTGGGTGCTACCCGAGCAGCTATATGTTTATGCCTGTCACCTGCCATTGTTGGTTACGTATCTGCCTAAAACGCCAGCTCCCTGAGGGCACTCCTACCTTCCGTTCCAGTGCTGTCCAATGGAAATACCATGGGAACCACATACACAATTTAAAATTTTTTAGTAGTCACATGATCAAAGGGAAAGGGGAACAGGGAAAAGTAATTTAAATAATATTTTATGTAACCTAATAGATCTAAAATATTATTTTTTCAACATGTAGCCAAGATAAAGAACTATGAATAAGACTTCTTTTTTTTCCCATAGTGAATCTTCAAAATCCAGCATGTATTTTACACTTAGAGCACACGTCACAATTGTGTTTGGCCCATTCACCACTGAAGTGCTCAGCAGCCAACATATGGCTTATGGTCACCATGTTGGACTACATAGCTCTATGCCATTGCTTCTAGGGCATCTGCAACCCAGAAGATACTCAAGAAATGTTGCTGACAAATGAGTTTCCAGCACAAGCAACATTAATTACTGCATCTTTAGTGTCATAAGGTTGAAAATTCCATGTATGTCATTATGATAAATGATAAATAATAAGAATAAATAATTTATCATTATGATAAATGATAAAGAAATAAAGAAAATCTTCCTATAATCTCTGGGTTCTTGATAATTACTCGGTGCATGGACTGATTCAGTTAATCATGTCTCATAATAAGTAACAGTATGACCAACAATCTTACTGTGCTTCAGCCTTCTCCTCCATAATGTGTGGAATAACTTAGGAAGAGAATGCTTTTCCAAGAGTTAATTGTCTTCTTAGGGCCCACAGATTCCCACAGGGCCCAGAGATATGCAAGCTTCTTTGACTCTAATTTGCTTAATTTTCTTTAAAATGTCTTCTGTCAGATCAGTTGCTTGGCCATAATCCTGTTCACTTCCTGCATCCTTTCTGTTTCTCAGGGATTACTCTGTTTTTCAGCTTTCTTAACAGAGCAGAGGTGGAGTCAACAGCACAAATGGAGCCCCATCTACCACATATCTAACCATTCATAACTGTTAAATAAAGTACATTCATCCTTCACTGTTAAATAAAATACATGCACCCTTCACCAAAGACAGACATATACCAAAAATACCAAGATTCAAAATATACATGGTTTTTTTATGTTCTATTAATGGGCCAGCAATATTTAGAAGAGTAATGAAAATAAAAATGTATGATTGATAATTGTTCACCTAAAATACAAAAGCTATTTTTCTTGAAGATATACTGTGTTATTACAATCAAGGTTTTCATATAATTTGTGTTCTACTGAAAGGAATGATTGAAAGCAGGAATCAGCAAACATTTTCCGTAAAAGACAAACAGTCAAATTTTCAGTATCGTGGGTCACATAGTCTGTTGCCACCACTCAACATTGCTCTTGTCATGGGAAAGCAGCCATAAGCAACACATAAACTGTGACTGGGTCCCAAGTAAACAGCACTGATAGACATTACAGACAGAATTTCATATGATTATTTTATACCACAAATATTACTGTTCTTTTTATTTTTTTCCAACTATTCAAAAATATAAATACATCCTTAGCATGCAGACTACAAAAACAGGTGCACATTTGGTCTGCAAGGCATAGTCTGCTGAACTCTGATATAAACAATTGAAAAACAAAATGCAGTTGATTTCAAAGTGTGCAAAGTTTGAGTCTAGTGTAGAATATGTAAATCAAAATAAATGTAAAAATATAAAAATAAATAATTTCTCATGCTTTCAAAAAAGTTATTTTTATTTTAAAATATTAAAATTGACTACTAAAATAGGCAAAATACACATTTCAATCATTCAATATAAAATTTTAAATTAAAATTATTTAAATATTTCAGAAATTCTCAGTTTCCATTTCCGTCCCCATAAGCCTTAGTTTTTTTAATGCCAGTGCCAAATATGGTCCGTTTTCAGCTTTTATTTGAAATGGAAGGTCTTTATTTTAAGCCCCTTCTGTTCACTTCCCAATTCTAATTAACGATTTGTACACTTGAGAAATACAGCATGGTTTATTTTAAGACTAATTTTTTTCAGTGTCCTACTTAATTTGTATTCAGCCTGAGAAATTAGAGATAACAGCTTTTAATTACTGAAAAACAGATCTACAAAATGCTTAGGCATGCCAAACATTTCATATATCCTTTGACTAATATGAATATCTCAATTTATGATCTATTTCAGTAAAACTCAAATGTGTATGATTGTTTTTTGCCATAAAGTTGTATCTTGGAACATTCTGGGAGATGATGCCAATGGGAAAAGAAAAATTAACATAGGTAGATAATAATAATACATATATTCTATTATTGCATTGGTTTGCAAAGGACTTCCATAGCCACTATTTCTTTTAATTTTTAAAACTTCGTGATGTCAGAAGTGCCCCATACTTGATTTCATTCTCCCCGTAGTACTTCTGGCTTCACTCAATTGATGGAACGCTACACGTCTCAGCTTGAAATTCCCTTCCTCCGTGAAACCATCGCCAGCTCTATAAAAGTCCAACCTCCATGTGACCAATGCTCCTTGTATCTCATTAAGCTAACCGAGCTGTTTGGCAAGAGCTGGATCACATCTGCGGACTGTGACCTTCCTAAGGGTTAGGACCGCAATTTTATTCACATTTGGATCTCAGCAGCCAGCATGATGCACAGCAAGTTGCACGTGCTCAGGAAATAAACGACCAGTTCACATGTTCATTCAACAAATATTTGTTAAATGCCTTTTATGTTCCAGCTAAGGTCCTTTCTGGGTGCTGGAGATACAACAGTGAAACAAAAGAGATAAAACCCCTGCTCTTGTGGCGCTGTCGTTCTAAGAGGGAAGACAATCAACAAAACAGATCAGGCAAATGTACAGCATGTTTGATGATTGCAAACACCGTGGAGAAAAATCGAGCAGGGAAGGGCACAGTGAGTGTTGTTGAGACTGGGTTACCTCATTGAGAATGCGACATTTAAGTAAAGACTTAAGGAAAGAAGGAAACGAACCACAGAGACACCTGGGGGAAAGAAGGGAGGGAGGATGCTTGGTCTGTCAAGGCCAGTGTGGCTGGTACCAGGTGAATGAGTGAGAATCAGTCTGGGCAGAGGTCAGGGGAGAGACAGGCATTCAGATTCACAGTCTCGAAGATTAGCAAAGACAAATCCATTGGAGGGTTTTGAGCGGAGTAGTGACATTCAATTGAGGTTTTAGCAAGATTACATTCATTAAAAGAATGAACATGTGGAGAAGCTGATGCATAAAGAAAGCATTTTGCCTGAGCACATATCAACACTTGGAAAATGTGGGATGAGAATTTAGGCTTCTTAACCTGTCTGATAGTTCTCGGGAGTATGAATATGGTTGAAAAGAATGATTTTTGTTTCCCTGTAAGTTGTTCATTGATTATGAACAGTTGATTACTCACAAGAGAAATAAATCGATCAATTCTGATATTTTAACTGGATAATCCCAACTTTCTACATATGTTGAATATTTAAAATTGTGCATTTTTTTGGCATTGTCCAGACAATACATTTGGATGTGAGATAAACTGTTCATTTTGCTGCCCTTGGGTTATTTATGTACCAAATTGGTCTCTTCAATTTTATTTACGTTCATGACAAGTATCACTTGGGGGCAGTTATCCATGAATTTGAAAGTTATATGACATTCATTTATAAAAATAATTCTACATATATTTATACATAAGTATTATAATATCAAAGGAGAATTTGTTTTATTTTCCTCTACCCTCCTTCCAACATCTGAATCCTTAGGTACAGATTGTCAACCTGATGTTTAGGTTATATAGATATAACACTGATCACCTACTTCCCTGAAATATTATCTCTGATCTTGAAATGAGAAAGAATATTCACTTGTACAGCTGACAAATGGTATGTAACATGAGGTATTATCAGTATAACAATACTGCTAAATTGCCATTATTGAAATAAAACTTCTGAATAGCACATTTTTATTATTTAACACTTCACTGGCAAAAGGATATCATGGATGATGGTTAAATAAATTATTGAAATAAATAAAAGTGATGACAGAATGAGGATTTAAACAGAGCAGGAGCTACAAATATTTAATGAATTTTCATTAAAGACAATGGCCTGAGAAAGAACCCTGAAAATTGTCATCGATCTCATTAAACTTTTTAAAATTTCAACTTCATTGATGTATAATTGACATGTAAAATAGTAAAATATTTAAAGTGTACATTGTGAGGATTTTATATATATATATATATATATATATATATATATATATATATATATATATACACACACACACACACTGTGAAAGGATTCCCCTCCATCTAGTTAGATACTACATCTATCACATCACATATTATTTTATTTTAGTGAGAACATTTAGCTCTACTATCTTAGTAAATTTCAGTTATAAAATAGAGTGCTATCAACTACAGTCACCATATTTTACATTGGATCCTCAGATTTTATTCATCTCATAGCTGGAAGTATGTACCCTTTCACCAACCTCTCCCTATTTTCTGCAAACCTCAGCCCTTGGCAGCCACTTTTCTACTCTTTGTTTCTATGAGGTTGACCTTTTCAGATTCCACACTGAAGTGATAACCACACATTATTTGTCTTTGCCTGATTTATTTCACTCAACACAATGCCCTTGAGTTTCATGCATATTGTTGCAAGTGGCAGAGTTTTCTTCTTCCTCATGGGTGAATAATATTACATATATATCTGGATACATACCCAGTAGTAAGATTGCTGAATCACATGGTAGTCGCATTTTTCATTTTTTGAGGAACCTTCATACACTTTTCCATAGTGAAAGTGAAAGTGAAGCCACTCAGTTGAGTCCGACTCTTTGCGACCCCATAGGCTGTAGCCTACCACGCTCTCTGTCTGTGGGATTTTCCAGGCAAGAGTACTGGAGTGGGTTGCCATTTCCTTCTGCAGAGTATCTTCCAGATCCAGGGATCAAACCTGGGTCTCCCACAGTGTAGGCAGACACTTCACCCTCTGAGCCCCCCGGGGGAAGTCCTTTCCATAGTGGCTGCACCATTTGCATTTACTACCAACAGAGGAGGAAGGTTCCCTTTCCTCCACATTCTCAACAACACTTATCTCCTCTTTTTGGTAACAGCTATTTTAACAGGTGTGAGGTATACATTGTTCTTTTAGTTTTCATTCCCCTGATGACTGGTAATACTGAGCCCCTTTTCATGTATCTGTTGACCATCTGTATGACTTTTTTTGAAAAATGTCTGTTCAATTTCTCTGCCTAATTTTTTGATCAGGCTTCTTTTTTGGGGGTGGGCTATTGAGTTGTATGAGTTCTTTATATATTTTGGATATTAACTCCTTATAAGATATATGCTTTGCAAATATTTTATCCATTCCATAGCTTAACTTTTCATTTGGTTATGATTTTCTTTGCTATGTAGAAGCTTTTTATGATGCAGTCCATTTGTTTCTTTTAACTTTTGCTGTCTTTGCTTTTGGTATCGTATCCCGAAAGTCATCATTAAGACTAATAAAGGAGACTATCCCTGTGTTTTCTTCTAGGAGCTTTATGGTTTCAGGCCTTCAGTCTGTTCAGTTTAGTCACTCAGTCGTGTCTGACTCTTTGCAACCCCGTGGACTAGACTGCAGCACGCCAGGCCTCCCTGTCCATCACCAACTCTGGGAGTTTACCCAAACTCATCTCCATTGAGTCAGTGATGCCATCCAGCCTTCTCATCCTCTGTTGTCCCCTTCTCCTCCTGCCTTCAATCTTTCCCAGCATCAGGGTCTTTTCTTTTTTTTTTTTTTTCTATTTATTTTTATTAGTTGGAGGCTAATTACTTTACATCATTACAGTAGTTTTTGTCATACATTGAAATGAATTAGCCATGGATTTACATGTATTCCCCATCCCGGTCCCCCCTCCCACTTCCCTCTCCATCCGCCGATCCCTCTGGGTCTTCCCAGTGCACCAGGCCTGAGCACTTGTTTCATGCACCCAACCTGGGCTGGTGATCTGTTCAAATGAGTCAGTTCCTCATATCAGTTGGCCAAAGTTTTGGAGTTTCAGCTTCAGCATCAGTCCTTCCAACGAACACCCAGCACTGATCTCCTTTAGGATGGACTGGTTGGATCTGCTTGCAGTCCAAGGGACTCTCAAGAGTCTTCTCCAACACCACAGTTCAAAAGTATCAACTCTTCAGTGCTCAGCCATCTTTATAGTCCAACTCTCACATCCATACATGACCACTGGAAAAACAATAGCCTTGATTAGAAGGACCTTTGTTGGCAATGTAATGTCTCTGCTTTTTAATATGCTGTCTAGGTTGCTCATAACTTTCCTCTCAAGGAGTAAGTGTCTTTTAATTTCATGGCGGCAGTCACCATTTGCAGTGATTTTGGAGCCCAAAAAATTAAAGTCAGCCACTGTTTCTCCATCTATTTGCTGTGAAGTGATGAGAATGGATGCCATGATCTTAGTTTTCTGAATGTTGAGCTTGAAGACAACTTTTTCACTCTCCTCTTTCACGTTCATCAAGAGGCTCTTTAGTTCTTCTTCACTTTCTGCCATAAGGGTGGTGTCATCTGCATATCTGAGGTTATTGATACTTTTCCCGGCAATCTTGATTCCAGCTTGTGCTTCCTCCAGCCCAGCATTTCTCATGATGTACTCTGCATACAAGTTAAATAAGCAGGGTGACAATATACAGCCTTGACATACTCCTTTCCCTATTTGGAATCAGTCTGTTGTTCCATGTCAAGAAACACCTGGAGTAACAGGCAAATTTGGCCTTGGAGTACAGAATGAAGCAGGGCAAAAGCTAATAGAGTTCTGCCAAGAGAACGCACTGGTCATTTCAAACACCCTCTTCCAACAACACAAGAGAAGACTCTACACGTGAACATCACCAAATGGTCAACACCAAAATCAGATTGATTATATTCTTTGCAGCCAATGATGGAGAAGCTCTATACAGTCAGCAAAAACAAGACCAGGAGCTGACTGGTCAGATCATCAACCCCTTATTGCCAAATTCAGACTGAAATTAAAGAAAGTGGAGAAAACCACTAGACCATTCAGGTATGACCTAAATCAAATCCCTTATGACTATACAGTGGAAGTAAGAAATAGATTTAAGGGACTAGATCTGACAGACAGAGAGCCTGATGAACTATGGACAGAAGTTCATGACATTGTATAGGAGACAGGAATCAAGGATATCCCCAAGAAAAAGAAAGGCAAAAAAGCAAAATTGCTATCTGGGGAGGCCTTACAAATAGCTGTGAAAAGAAAGGAAGGGAAATACAAAGGAGAAAAGGAAAGATATAACCATTTGAACGCAGAGTTCCAAAGAAAAGCAAGGAGAGATAAGAAAGCCTTCCTCAGTGATCAATGCAAAGAAATAGAGGAAAACAATAGAATGGGAAAGACTAGAGATTTCTTCAAGAAAATTAGAGATACCAAGGGAATATTTCATGCACAGATGGGCTCAATAAAGGACAAAAATGGTATGGACCTAACAGAAGCAGAAGATATTAAGAAGAGGTGGCAAGAATACACAGAAGAACTATACCAAAAAAATGTCTTCATGAACCAGATAATCACAATGGTCTGATCACTCACCTGGAGCCAGACATCCTGGAATGTGAAGTCAAGTGGGCCTTAGGAAGCACCACTAGGAACAAAGCTAGGGGAGGTGACGGAATTTCAGTTGAGCTATTTCAAATCCTGAAAGGTGATGCTGTGAAAGTGCTGCACTCAATATGCCAGCCAATTTGGAAAACTCAGCAGTGGCCACAGGACTGGAAAAGGTCAGTTTTCATTCCAATCCCAAAGAAAGGCAATGCCCCCAAAATGCTCAAACTACCACACAATTGCACTCATCTCACACGCTAGTAAAGTAATGCTAAAAATTGTCCAAGCCAGGCCCAGCAATATGTGAACTGTGATCTTCCAGATATTCAAGCTGGTTTTAGAAAAGGCAGAGGAACCAGAGATCAAATTGCCAACATCCGCTGGATCATCAGAAAAGCAAGAGAGTTCCAGAAAAACATCCATATCTGCTTTATTGACTATGCCAAAGCCTTTGACTGTGTGGATCACAATAAACTGTGGAAAATTCTTCAAGAGATGGGAATACTAGACCACCTGACCTGCCTCTTGAGAAACCTGGATGCAGGTCAGAAAGCAACAGTTAGAACTGGACATGGAACAACAGACTGGTTCCAAATAGGGAAAGGAGTATGTCAAGGCTGTATATTGTTACCCTGCCTATTTAACTTGTATGCAGAGTACATCATGAGAAATGCTGGGCTGAAGGAAGCACAAGCTGGAATCAAGATTGCCGGGAGAAATATCAATAATCTCAGATATGCAGATGACACCACCCTTATGGAAGAAAGTGAAGAAGAACTAAAGAGCCTCTTGATGAACGTGAAAGAGGAGAGTGAAAAAGTTGTCTTCAAGCTCAACATTCATAAAACTAAGATCATGGCATCTGGTCCCATCACTTCACGGCAAATAGAAGGGGAAACAGTGGGAACAGTGGCTGACTTTATTTTTCTGGGCTCCAAAATCACTGCAGACGGTGATTGCAGCCATGAAATTAAAAGACGTTTACTCCTTGGAAGGAAAGTTATGACCAACCTAGATAGCATATTAAAATGCAGAGACATTACATTGCCAACAAAGGTCTGTCTAGTCAAGGCTATGGTTTTTCCAGTGGTCATGTATGGATGTTAGAGTTGGACTATAAAGACAGCTGAGGGCAGAATAATTGATGCTTTTGAACTATGGTGTTGTAGAAGACTCTTGAGAGTCCCTTGGATTGCAAGCAGATCCAACCAGTCCATCCTAAAGGAGATCAGTCCTGGGTGTTCATTGAAAGGACTGATGCTGAAGCTGAAACTCCAATACTTTGGCCACCTGATGCAAAGAACTGATTCATTTGAAAAGACCCTGATGCTGGGAAGGATTGAGGGCAGGAGGAGAAGGGGACAACAGAGGATGAGATGGTTGGATGGCATGACCGACTCATTGGACATGTGTTTGAGTGGACCCTGGGAGTTGGTGATGGACAGGGAGGCCTGGCATGCTGCAATTCATGGGATTGCAAAGAGTTGGACATGATTGAGCAACTGAACTGAACTGTTGTTCCATGTCCAGTTCTAACTGTTGCTTCCTGACCTGCATACAGATTTCTCAAAGGGTAGGTCAGGTGGTCTGGTATTCCCATCTATTTCAGAATTTTCCACAGTTTATTGTGATCCACACAGTCAAAGGCTTTGACATGGTCATTACATTCACATCTTTAATCCATTTTGAGCTGTTTTTTTTTTGTGTGGTATAAGGTGGAGTCCAGCTTCATTCTTTTGCAGGTGGCTTTCCAGTTTTCCCAAACCATATATTGAAGAGACTAATGTATACTCTTGCCTCCAATGTATACTCTTGCCTCCAATGTATATTCTTGCCTCCTTTGTCATAAATTAATCAACCATCTGTGCATGGGTTTATTTCTGGGCTCTCTATTTTGTTCTCTCTATTCTTATGGAAAAACTAAAATGAACTTTTTGGCCAATCCAATAATTAGTAGCTTGTGTCTAGACATACCTCTGGGCTTAATCACTCTCTGAGTCTCCAAACACATCTCTCTCAGACCCACTGGATTTAAAGTTAAGCATCATCTGATAAAAGCTAAGCTACATTGTCACCCTGCCCACATCTCTCACCACACTTGCTAACCTAGGTATAGACAGACCTGTGGATTGCATGGATCAGCAATATTTTAGAAGACAGTTTTTACTGTTATTGTTAGGGACAAAGGCTACTTCATGGGTTGCCATACTTTTATTTCACTAAGTAACAACAATTTTAAAGTATCAATTTCTAGAATCACCATTTCACTCTGTGGTTTTTACTGAGCCAATGACTTGTTCAAAGTTAGCTACTATGGGCTCTTCATTACTTAAGACTTGGTCTTCTGATCCAAGGTCAGTGTTAAGAACTGCAATTTAGTTCTAAAAAAACCATAGGTCTGCTAACCAAAAATCATCATGACTAGATTTCTGAAACAAGGAGAAAATGTGGAGGGGAGAGACTTTAGAAAGTGGGCTTGAAGGGGTGCAAGAGAATGGTTAGTCATGGAAGAAGAAAGAGGTAACATCCTTATGGCAGCACAAACCAGCTAGAAAAGGATGAGGTAAATAATACTACTAGGTAAGTAATAATTGGGATTCTGTGAAAAATAATAGAGGCTATGCCAAACATAGATGATACTTGATGAAAATTACTCTATTGGTGCATTTAGAAAGTGAAAAGTCTTGATCAAAGGAGTTGGAAGGACTTACGCGAAGAGGAGATGCTGGAGATGGTGGTTAGAAAGATTGCTGGTAAGGTCAGAAATTAGACAAGAATCATAAAGTTGGAACAGAAATAGAGTGAGGTATCTGAAAAACAAGTAGTGAAGGCAGCAATGTGCTATTTGACAAATAAGTTAGAACAAACATTCAAAGCCATCAGTGAGCACTCACTAATTCTGGGCTACTGAGGCATAGATTTTCAATACCATTAATTTGGCAATTAATCATATGCGTCTTGTGACATTCTTTATATTGTTTGAACAGTTGTTACTTCTTGCATTATTGAGCATATCTGATTACACCATCTCTTCAGGACGTTCTGGGACTGAGGGCATTTCGGGTGAAGCTAGCTGGTGGGAGTGAAGTCTCAATTCTATGTGAGATGGAAAAAAGTTCTGGTTTTTGAACAAATTTTGTCTGGAAGATGGTCTATATGCCCCAATTCTATGTAGATTATGCAAGCAAATTGTCTAGTATGTAGGTTTGTATCTATTACTTGATGGTAGTGAGGAGATACTCAAGTGAACTAAATTACAACATACAGGTTGTAAGGTTTCAAATGGGATTAAAATTTCTGACAGATGGTAGGAGAATATTTAAAGGAGGCTACAGAATCTTCCCTAGAAGATTTCAAAGTACCTGGAGATAGTTTTGACATGATAAAGATGGGATTTTAAATGCCAGGCTGTCACCCAGTGCTTTTCTGTGCAAAATTTTCAGTGGTCTCCAGTGAAATGAGAAAAACAAGCAAACAAAAAAGGCAGCCCAATAGGTAAGGATGCAAATTCATAGATGGCACTGTACAGACACAGTTGCTAGATGCTCTTTTTGGAGAAGGACTATTCATTCTGTACTGCAAGATTTTATCCTTTCTAGGTTTGGGGGGAATTAAAATACTTTTAGTAAAATCATGGAGATAGGAGAAACTAGTATTTTCTAAAGGTCATTAATTATTAAGTAAAAATTAGCATTCGTGTAAACTTTTTCCCTATCAAAAAAAATGTCTTTTTAAATATTGTTATCCCATGAAAACTACAGGTGGGCAACCCCTAGGTTATTGGTCATGGAGGGAGATATGGGCAAGGAGACAGGCAGCTCTGCTTTTGCCAGATGATTCTTAGCTTTAAAATGAGTGGTTCCTATGAGAGATAGGTCCAGAGAGTCAGCAGATGTATCAGCCTGGGGAAGCACATCTAGACACAAATTGCCAGTAATATCAAGAGGCAATGGTTATAGAAGGATTACTCTATGACATTATGTGAAATGAATATTATCACTAACTCATTTTTACAGATAAGGAAACTGAGAGGTAGGGAAGATTAAGTAACTTGTCCGAGGGCACAGACTGGCAAGTGCTGACACCAGGATTTGAACCCATATTTGCACAAATTAAATACTTGAGTTCTTGTTTACTGTGCTATTCCAGCTTCCATTAAGTTTAAGTGGTTATTAGAATCCCTCAGTATAAAAAAGCCTGCCAAGAGGACCAGTGTGGAAAGACGAAGTAAAAACCAAGAGAGCGGTCCTCTGTTAAAGGCAAGAGTGACAGTGAGACAAGATGGTATTCACTCTGTCCAGTGTAAGAGGGAGCTAGAGCACAGAAGCTATTGCTTTTGGCCAACATGAGGTCACCTGAGGCCAATTTGAGGACACATCAGGCAATGGAATGAGCTATTTATAGAGTTGTTTAGCTAGAAGCCATATCACAAAGAGAGGTGACTGATTCAACCAAACGACACATCTGGATCCCGATGGATGGTTTTAGATCAGAGTAACCAGCTAAATAATTCAAAACAGTGCATAGAGAAAGCATGAGAGCAAAGAAATCCATGCTCAGATTTAGGATTATCACAGAATATGTTGTTTATTAATTCAACAAATGTTTTAAGTGTTCATCCTACGTCAGGATCTAAACACTAGGGTGCACTGGTAAACAGGCAGACAAATTGCCTGCCCTCATGGTCCTGACATTCTAGTGTGAGCAAGGGGCAATAAACAATAAATATATAAAATACGAGAAAGTGATCAAGACAAAGGGACAAAGAGTAGCAGAGTGGATGTGATTTTAGACACTTAGTGGTGATATGTATCATATACCCCAGCACTCTACAACCACTCTCAAAAACTTTATCACATCTCAAAATACTACCCTCTAACAGAGCGACCTGTGTAACAACATGTCACATATAGCTTGTTAGAGAATATTCTAAAAGCAAAATATCAGTCAGTAGGGCGATATCACGAGAGACAGACCAAGATGATTATACTTTATATTAGAAGACAGTCCTGTCAAGACTCATCTCTTGAGTTGGGTACCTGCCTACATCCTTCTCCCTTCAGGGTGTGTAGATGATAATGAATTCAGTACAATACAGGCATCACTCCAAAACATCACTGCCAGGCTCAATTCTTGACATAAGACTAAATACCAGATTAAGAGCCAGAGTATATAGATACTTTACTCTGAGCCTACAAAGTGTTTCATTTTGCACTGAAATGGTTTTGAAACATTATGAACAAACCAGGACATTTGAGACAATGAATGGACATATACCCCCATCCTGTGCACAAATCTATATTAGCTATAAAGTATCCAGTGACTGTAACTTTGAAAAGCATGATCTCAATTCTATTCCACCCTAGAGGGAAAGGGCCACATAAACCCTTGAACGATGGGTGGATTAATTAGTCAAGTGGAGGATCTATGATGAATTTTGAACTAATGAGTCACTTCCACATTGCTCTGTCTGACTCTCTGTACTAGCTGTAGCTCTCATTTCTGCCTCCCAAACTGTAGAGGTGCTATTCCATTTCTTTGCATTACAAACTGCAGAACAATTTTAAGTCTCTAGCAGTATAACTGAGGAAATATTACCTTTGGGAAAGCCACAGGGAGTATATTATAAATATTTTCTGTTACAGATTCATCGAAGAAATGTTCATGGAGTACCTACTAGGTGCTAGACACAGAGTCCTACAACTTCTTTGCAATGAAAGGAACAGGAACAAAGATTTCTTTCTCTGTGAGTTCCATTTATTATATGCAGTTTTAATTCCCATACCAATTGTTCTAGGAAATCCATTTCCTTTAGGTCATAGGGTCCTGCACAACAAATCAGAAAGTATTTTTGAGTGTCTACTTAATGTCCTCAACTTCTAATAATAACATTTTCACAGATTATGTTTATTGACCATTTAGAAGTCTGCATCAAACTACAAATCCCTGTTTCCTAGTTTTGCTAATATGCAATTCTTATCTTGAGATCAGTGAGAAGTAGAGTGATGATAGCAAGATGTACTAACAACAGAGAACAGTAAAACGTGTCCCTTCTTTGGAAAGTTCCCAAATTCTGTATTAAACTAGTATTGAAACCAGCAACATGCAAAATAGTTATTTAGCATTCTGAGAAAGAGCAAGAGGTAAAGTTGGCTGTTTTAGAACTAGCTTGTCTAAAGGACAAGTTTTCATTAAACAAAAGTTGAAGAGTTTCCACCTATTCTCCTACTTGGATTCAGGTATTTTCTTTTTTATTCTTCTCTAGGCACCTAGTAAAAATAGAACCCATTATCAATATTAAAAACTATACCTTTATGTTTTCTGTCAGAATAGGGCTTTTGTGTTGCTAAGTCATGTCCAACTCTCTGCGACCCCATGGACTGTAGCCCACCAGGCTCTTCTGTCCATGGGATTTCCTAGGCAAGCATACCAGAGCGGGTTACTATTTCCTTCTCCACGGGATTTTCCTGATGCAGGAACTGAACCTGAATCTCTTGCAGAGCAGGTGGGCTCTTTGCCACTGAGTCACCAGGGAAGCCTAGAATAGGGCTACATAACACCAAACTAATGACCTCTAAGAGAGTGTCAATTTGCAATCCCGAATACCACCCTTGAAATGAGCTGACCAAATGTTAGCAGACATACTAGGTAAGTGTCCTGTTTTTATATAAAAATAGTTGTGGGGGGGTGGTGACTGGGCTGGTGAATGTTTTGTTAGGGGGTCTCACAGAAGCTCAGATAATGAAGTATGACAATTTCATCTACCAAATCCTGCCAGATGGCCACTTGCACAGATGTGTATTTGTCTGGTGGGGAGGAACAATTGCCGTGATATTTACTCAATATTTCATTATTCGACAACCTGCAAGGGCCCATCATCCTTTGGGTTCATTACTATCACATTACTAGTTTTCAAGCCAACGCAGCAGCTGTTGTGCTCATTTATCATCTCTCTCTCCACGCTTCACCCTGCTCCTTATGAAAGAGGAAATTTTGCTTACATTCAAAAGACAGGGTCCTTGATTAGTTTTTACTTTCTTACATTGACAAAAGTGATTTACTTATTTATTATGTCAATTTTCTTTTTTTAATCTTTTCAATCTACTCCTTTCACTTTTTAATGAACTTAATCTTACGGCAGCTCTTTATTTTCCTTGTCAACCTTCTCTAAGCCAGACCCTGGTCATGACCAAGGTAATACACTTAAACTAAAAAGAGTAATATGAGTTTAATTTCAGAAAAGTTGTAACTGAGAACATTCAGAAGAAGGAAATTGAGATGGGGGAGAGGAAAATGGGGTAAGAAGTGAGTGTTAAATGGAGGCTTTTTGAACTAGGCTTCTGTCTGTGCAATTTTCTGCAGAAGGACCCATTCATCCTGGCACAGGAGAAGGTGGTCAGCAGCAATGATGGTGAGGGAGGAAGAAGCAGGGAGGAAAGAGTTCTGTGGAGGGATCAGCCCGCAGGCCGGTGATGGAGAGAAAGCGATCTGGAGAGAGGCCACGAGCAGGACAAGAAAGGAGGGTAAAGGTCCCCCTGACCAACGTTTATACATGTTCATGTCAGGGACGACAGGCTCACGGTCAGATGTGCAAACGCTGGGCTCTACGCTATGGGCAGGACATCCTGGGCCCCCTGGTGTTCCTGTGGGCACCCAGCGGAGTGGAGAGGAAATAGTTACTTCAGGACAGTGCATACAGCAACACTCTCCACAGGATTCCCAGCTCACCTGTGAGACAGGTTGTGGTTTCAGGGGGAGAAAAGGCAGTCCTTGGTAAAATGTAGCTAATCATATATCACATTATGAAGAGCCTGCCTTATTGCTGAATCTTGACCTTATTGGGTAACTTTAATAGTCCAGACACTGGAGGATTTGAAAGCGAAACAGAGGTAAACAACTGCCTCCTCATGCTGTACAAAGTCCTTTAGTGAATAGATACCTATATATGTATAACTGAATCACTTTGTTGTACACATGAAACTAATGTGTTAATCAACTATACTCCAATATAAAAAAGTTAAAAAAAAGGAAAGATAAACAAAACTGTCCATTTTATCTCCTTGGTTCTTTAGATATATAAAGAATCAAAATTTATTTTCATTGTTAACTAATTTTTATATATACATATATATGGATAAGTTACTTGTCAGTCACTACATATATATCTATGTATATACATATATATGCATGTATATGTGTGTGTATATATATATATTACATTGTGAAAATAAGAAGTGGGATTATATGATCATATATGACTATATGATCAGTAGTATAAAAAATCTCTTTCCCTTCGTTCCTTCCTCTTCTCTCTCTGTTTCTCTTCCTTTTCTTTAAACGGAGGAGGTTGGTGATGCTGATGATAAGAAGACACAGTGGAAGGGAGAAGGGAAGGAAGGAAGAAGGGAGGGAGGGGGAACTGCCATTCAGAAAAAGCCAGACCAAAACCCAGACCAAACTAAGAGACATTGAATTTCTGAGAGAAGTCGGTTTTCCTAATTCGTTTCAGGCTTCTAGTTCAGTTTAGCTATTAAACCCAAGACAGGAAGATGGTCTGATATTTACTCTGTGTGATCTGGTCACATAACTTTAAATGCCATCTCTGCACCCCAAATTGTCAAATGTACATCTCTAGCTCATACTTCTCTACCAGATCTGCAAGGATATCGAATATCTATCTTAACACTCAATATGTGTTGATCTTCTCTCTCCAAGTAATATTATATTCATGCCTTGTCCTTACTCACTTGATGGGAATTCCAACCTTTCAGTTCCTCAGGCCCAAAATAAATGGAGTCAGTTTTTTAATAGTCTTTCTTAAAAAATCAGAATCCACATCCAAACTCTTAAGAGAATCATGTTGGATGTGCCTTAAAAATATACCCCAAATTCAACTTTTCTGACCTCCACGGCTAATAACCATTGTCCTTACAACCTCATTTCTCTCCAGGAACACCACAATAGAGTCCCTATATCTCCACTGCTTCCCACAATCTATTGTCAAAACACTGTCCAGGGAGATTCTTATAAAATGTGAGTCAGGTGAAGCAAGGCCTCCTCTCAAAACCCTGCAAAGTTTCCTATATCCCTCAGAGTAACAAGTAGACACTTTGGAATGGTCGACTTGGTCCCACATGCTCTCATTACCCAGCTCCAAGTACTTCTGTGATCTCATGTCCTACCCCACGCTCCGTCGCCCCCAGCCAGTCTGTCCTGCTTCCCCTTCCTTTGACACTCTGGGCCAGCTCCTTCCTCAGGGCTTCTGCACTGGAAATGCCTTCCACCTGGAATGCTCTTTCACTAGATAACTTTATGACTAATCCTCTCACCTTTATCAAGGAAATGCCACCTTTTCTTAAAATAATCATTTAAATGGCAATTTTACCTTCCCCTAGCACTCTGTTATTTCATCTTACTTTTTCTTTTTTCCATAGCATTCTTCCCTCTCCAACATAGCACTGAGTTTACTTATTTATTATATTAATGTTTTATTAATTTGAAAAATGTTTTACTCATTTGAAAAGACCCCGATGCTGGGAAAGATTGAAGGCAGGAGGAGAAGGGGACGACAGAGGATGAGATGGTTGGATGGCATCACCGACTCAATGGACATGAGTTTGAGTAAACTCCGGGAGTTGGTGATGGACAGGGAGGCCTGGCGTGCTGCGATTCATGGGGTCGCAAAGAGTCGGAGACAACTGAGCAACTGAACTGAACTGAGTGTTTTATTATTTGTTTCTACCAGTTGGACTATAAATTCCAGTAAGATAGGAGTTTTTTTAAAAGACAGGTTTTTCTTTATTTGCTCACTGTTTTATTCCAAATGTCAAGAAAGGTACCTGGAATATAACACGTGCTCAAATGTTAAATATATAAAAGTGAAAATAAGCCAGATGTTGTTTGAGAAGAATTGAGAATTCCATAGCACAAACCTGACACCAGGGAGCAGCTGATGAAGAATTTCTTGCCTCCTGATAGCAGAGACCAAGGTCTCTCAGCTCTGAATCGCCAGCATTGTATATACCACATCCTGATTTGAAAACAAGTGGTCAGTAAAAGACTGCAGAATAATGTCTGGCTATGTCAGTTATAGAAGCTACTGATGCCCTAGAGAAGAAACACCCAATGCAAAAAGCATTTATGAAAATATAAATCCTGTCAGCCTGATGCAACAAAGAATGAAGGGGGAGGCACAGGGCTCACTAAAACCAGCCCCATCTCCAGGTGAATCTGAGCTTAGCTTTCTTTTGATGCCCTGGTCTAGCAGCACTTTTATAATAACTTGTCATAGCTCAAAACCTAAACCAGCAAGAAACCGCATGCTGAATAACTCCATTTAGATGACATTCTGAAAAAGGCAACACTATAGAAATGGAGGACAGATCAGAGATTACCAAGGATTAAGGATGGTGAGGACTTTGATCACAAAAGATATTGAAACGGGTCTGTTTCCCTGTTTGTCCTGGTGGTCATGAGATCTCTGCATTTGTTAAAACTCATAGACCTATGCATTAGAAAAAGTGAATATCACTGTATGCAAATTTTTTAAATGACATTCCCCCTTTACAAGATACTGCTGATGCTCTGCTAAAATCTAAGCTGTAAGGATACATGCTCATAAATTTTAAAGAAAGTTAAAGAAGCTTAATGGTCCCAGGGGTTCCTTATGATGTTTGCATTGAACATCTTTAGACAAGCAGGGAGGACTCCTTTGGGTCCAGTTATTTACATTTATCCAGTCATGCATTATTTGGCAGTGAAAATTTCTGGGTATGTGTTTGCTCCAAGGTGTCATTTATTAAACCCGCCCTAGCCTGTCACCTCCGCATGTGTGTTGTCAGCTAACAAACAAATTGTTGTTCAGTTGCTCAGTTGTGTCCAACTCTTTGCAACCAGGAAAGTACACAAAACTTACACCTGTGGGCCTTTGTTTTTTACAATAGGCTTGCCATTCACAATGACTGCATAAGATGAGATCGGTTTTCACTTTATAAGAGCTACCTACTCATGCATCAGATGACTTGTTCTTTTAAAGGACAGATTTTCTTAGAGAAACATTCAGTCCTTTGATTATTGCTTTAAAAAACAAGCTTCTTTCTGACTGATCAGCCATTCCCCACCCTGACACTGCATTTTTATTCTATTCTAATTTCCAGTTGGGTTTCCCTGGTGACTCAGTGGTAGAGAAACTGCCTGCCAATGCAGGAGACTTGGGTTAGGTCCCTGGGTTGGGAAGATCCCCTGGAGACGGAAATGACAACTCACTCCAGTATTCTTGCCTGGGAAATCCCATGGACAGAGGAGGCTGGTGGACCACAGTCCATGGGGCCTCAAAAGAGTTGGACCTAACTGAACAACTCAACTATAACAACAACAATTTCCAGCTATTTTGCTAAGACTCTATATTTACTATGTATCCTACAGTTTACTATACATATTATCTGTTATGGGTGGCATCTTTTAATTTTCACACTAATTGATTAAGTGGACAGACAGCTAGTATCGTTGCCATTACAAAAATAAAAGACACAGAGGTTCAAGATGGTTAAATAACTTTCTCTAGGTCACATGACCCATCAGAGGCAGGGCAAGGACTAGATTCATTCCTATTACATGTAAGGGATCAGTAATCCTCATTTCTTTTATGAAAAATGAAATCTTACACCATTTTATGCAACTCTGAAACCTATCAGCATATAATCATGTTCTTTTCTGTCTTGTCCTTTAAAAGATTGATGAGTACTAAGTTATATAGACATTTGACTCAAATATCATATGAAAGTCCATGCGTGCTTCAGCTCACAATGCTTGCATTTTTATTTCCTCTACCAAGGGACTCGTTCATAAATGTACCGTAGTATCCCTTAGTCACCTACCTATTTTCCAGTCTGCCCTGTGGACTTTATACAGATGACACAATTTTAAGCCTACATGGTGTGCTGCACCAATGGAGTTCTGTCCAATTGTTTAAGCACCTGTTTTTGCCAATGACTTTGACACTCAGTGAAGTATTTGCTTGGGAAGCTTAAAAGTCAACAGCCAAGTTCTGCTGAAGCAGTTTCATCAATAACAGAGTGGCTCGTTCTGAGAAGTGCAGATTGTTAAGGCCTTCAGTCTCACTGCCCCCTGGGAGCCCCTGCCATGCTCTGGGGGGAGAGGGGGTTGATTCCTGCCACAGGCCTTCCAGTAGGCAGGGCTATGGCACTGTACCTCAGGCCCATGCTTCACACTCATCACCACTACTGCTTGCAGTTTCCCTGATTACGTTGCAAAGTTTTGCCTTTGAGAGGCTGTTTGCTCTGCCTGGATTGCCTTTATCTCCCACCATTCCTGAGGACTTGCCGGACACCTCCAACCACCTTTATGGGAGTCCTCGGAGAGATGCTGAGTATAATAAAGCATGGTGGGGCAGCCAGGCGTGTCCAGCCATTTCCCATCTGACTGCCCCCACCGTTCGTCCCTCCTTCTCCGTAGGCTCTGGGTTTGCCTCCATGACAGCCATTGATGGCTCCTGGTTTTGTGCAAAATCAAGCCCCTTCTAACTTTGTATTTCGGTTGTTACTCATGCAACCAGTGTTTCCCAGGTACCAAGTCTCATCCTCCAAAGTTTGGCTTAGATACCACCACTCCTCTCCTCCCACCAATGGAAGCCTTCCCCGGTGCTTATCCCATGGAGGCAGAGTTGGTTGTTCTTAACCTGATCTTCTATGGCCATCTGCACATGGCCCCCACAGCACCCTCACGTTATTCCTCAGTTCATTATATCCTGTGGCCCTCCTGAAAGGTGTGATTCCAAGGGTAGTGACTGTGTTTGTTTGGTTGGTTTTTTTTTATCCATGACATCATTACATATGGAAGATAGTGCCTGGTGCTCAGTATTTTTTTAATATATGTTTCTTGCTTCAATAAACAATTAGATGCTATTTACTATTCTTAAGAGGATTTTATACATATTAGTACAATAGGAAAACACTTCAATGAAATAAAAATGTTGATTCCAAAATCAAAGATAGATGCAACACTTTCAGCAGATCCCACACTAGAATTCATTCATAAACTTTGGTTAGATATGAGTTGTTCTAGTCTATATAGCATGGGCTTCCCTGGTGGCTTCAGACGGGAACGAATCCGCCTGCAATGCAGGAGACCTGCGTTCAGTCCCTGCGTTGGGAAGATCCCCTGGAAAAGGAAACGGCAACCCACTCCAGTATTCCTGTCTGGAGAATTCCATGGACAAAGAAGCCTGGCGGGCTATAGTCCACAGAGTCACAAAGAGTCAGATACGACTGAGCGACTAAGCACATAGCACAGTCTATGTAGCAGTTCTCCCCTAGAAACACATGTTCCAAAGGGCGATAGTTCCTGTTCTCTCATGGATAAATCCCACCTGAGGCTGACTTGATGGTTGTCGAGCTAGTACGTGTGTTTGTGTGCCTGTTGTGTGTGTTCAATGCAGATTTTGTGCCAAATCTGAAAAATATACCTCTCCCTAGAATTTCAATTATTCTCAGTAATCTTGAAATGCATGAGAAAGAAGCACTTTATTCTTAGTCTGCTCTAAGTTTTTTCATGTAGGCATCTGATAATATCTTACTAAGTTCTGTGAGGTCTCGCTCCTAAACTCAGATTTTCTCGGCTTTATTTTCCTAACAAAAGCCAGCACTGCTAGACAGTGAAACATTATGAATACAAGTGATATTTGAATATAGGTAAGCTATCTCTCCATCTCAAAACAAGTCTCCTTTTCTCTCTTTTAAAAACTCATTCTACAAATTTGTGTTAAGGTGTTTTATCTTAAATTTGATCTAACTCAATTCAAATAATGAGAATGCAGTGAAATTATGGAAAAGGAACACATAAAACTAGGTTGATTGTTTGAATTTATTTTCGGATATCCAATTTGGTTTAAAAGAATTGAATCCATTTGCCATGTTCTCTTTGGGAAGCATTGTGAGAAGTATAATTTAGAACTGCTCTCTCTTTAGCGTGGCCTCTGTTCAGACATAAAGGGTGCTCACAACGCATGTTTCGGCTATAATGAAGGCCCTGTTCCGTCTGTCAGCTTCCATGCAAACTGCTCCTTCAGACAGAAAGTTAAACACTATAATGAGTCAAAATTCTCCCAGGCCCCAAACTACTCCCCAAATTTGGCATCTCTGAATTCTTAATTCTTTCAGACCCTAAGATTTTTCTTTTTCCCCAAAAGTTAGTGCTGGTTCAAGAAACTTGATTCTAATTAGCTAATGAGGTGTAGGTAAGCTCACAATCTCCTCAGACCGTCTTTTTCCATCTTAAAATGCCTAGTTCAAACTCTAGCAAAAAAAAAAAAATCAAGATAAAAGTAGCAATGGAAGCTAAATAGTAGACCACTTTCAAAACACCTGAGCATGGCACAGTGGAAGTCCAAAACACAGCAAAAAAATCCCACCAAAGCCTGGGTGTGGATCTGCCTACCATTCTGAAGGAATTTAACTTTGGCGCCATTACAGAGAGAAGGTAATCTGGCATGGCCAAGGGCACATGGTATTGTAGGTCCTTGGGGACTTTTCATGGCCTAGAAGAATACATTCCAAGTATAGCATAGGGCTAAACAATAGGAAACTCAACCCTAAGAGAAATTTCTTCGGTGGAGACATTGCGAGTGTGAATGCTCAGTCACTCACTAGTGTCTGGCTCTTTGCGACTCCATAGACTGCTCCCCGTCAGGCTCCTCTGTCCATGGGATTCTCCAGGCAAGAATACTGGAATGGGTTGCCATTCTTTTTTTTTCCCCAAGGGATCTTCCTGACCCAAGGATCAAACTTGGGTCTTCTCCTGCATTGCAGGCAGGTTATCTACTGCTAAGTCACCAGGAAAGCTCAATGAGCAGGACTGGCATTCAATAAAGAATTTCACATTAAATTACTAATCCCAATTTCTAAAATAAAGTAATGGGGAAAATGACTTCATGAAGCACAGTAAAAGGAGTAGTATCCCAAGTCACTATGATTTGTAATCTCCCTGGAGAAATTCTAATTTAAATTGTCCAGGTCAAATTTATCCTCATCAGGAAAAATGTGGTCAGGTGTGAAATGGCAGAGATTTAGTAATGGGCATGAGTGGCGGGTTAGGGTATTAGAGGCTAGGTTGGAGGGTTGCAGGGAGGAGGGTTCAGGAAGGATCAGGATTATTAAGACTAGGGAATGGAGAAACTCTTTCTTCAAGAAAGTGAATTTAATTTTGCGTCCACGATAAATACTGAATACCAGAAATGCAATAGATGCTTATCAAGTTTCTATTTCATGCATCTGAAGAAATTGATTTTCAGATTTCTGAGTACATAGCAATCTGATCTTATATAATGTCACCTTCCTGTGCACTAATGACTAAGATAAATGTCCTCAGCCCCGGCTGTTTTGATCTAGTCATTTCCTTGTTTTTGCTCTGGCACGGTAATGGTGTTGGAGGGTTCAATGCAAGCGAGATGCTGCACTGGGATGAGTGTCATTGATTTATGCCTCCTGACAGACTTCTAGGGAGTAAATTATTAGGTGCCTTTTCATCCTTTTAAAGGACTTGCTCAGTTGCTTTAAACTCTTCCCCAGCAAATTCGAGGGCATGTGTGTGTGTGTGTGCAGGGTGTGTATGTCTCTGTGTGTGTGTATAAAAGCGTCGAGTCCATCCTCCCCACCTGTTTCGTTGTAATGTCTTCAGGGTGGGACAACCTCAGAAAACTGTTGATGTGACCCGAAGCCACCTGTTATCTGTAAACTGGGCACAAACTGGCAGGTCTAGTGGACTTGCAAATGCTTTGTCAATAAACACAGCCAGAAGTTCAATCTATCCTTGGGAGGAAATGGATTCAGCCTTGCCAATCTAGTTATGTTTAGCACATTAATTAGCAGGATAGAAAAGGCAAGAAAGTCTTCCAATAGAACCCATTTCTCTCTGTGGCACCTTTAAATATTACGAGGAAGTGTCAAACGAGAGTCGTACTTGCATTTTCCTTCCTAACACAGTTCTGGTACTGGATGTGGAATAAATGCTACAAGTTTTTTCTTATAAATAACTATTGTATTTAGCATTTAAAAATGCTAGCTCTACTAGTACTCTTAGTAACGTTTTTCCCTTTACCTCCACCAGATTTTTAAGTGAGAGTTACCCGGGTATCAATAGTGCTTCTATTTAGTGAGAAATCACCATTTAAGCCATTCTCACTGCATTTTTCTCCTCTGGAGAAAAATCACTTCCCATTCTTCAAATTTCCAATAAGAAGAATGCTACAGAAGTGTGGTTTATAAAATTTAGAACATGAAATGAAGTTTTTTTTTTTTTTTCCTTTCCTTAAATAGCCATTGAGAAACTCCAGGCACATTTTTCTGAAAGAAAATATGCACTGACTCTCTTCATAATATTCAGGGGAAAACGTCTATGAATTAATGCAGTGATAAATATTACAGATATAGCCTCTGGATATATAGTAACACGGTGCTTCTAATTAGGATGCAGGAAGACTCTCGAATACAAAATTGTTATTTTATATTAAGAGCCAGAATTAGAATAGTTTGTGTTAAAGATTACAATAACTGTGGCACCATCCCATTTCTGCTGTGTATTTTCAGTCAAAGCTGTCTAAGTTAATTTTTTAAGAAAGAGTACTGAAATTGTGGAGTGAGTCTAGTTCAAATCAAAGATTAGATTTGTTCTTAATGTTGTAAGCCAGTGAGTAAGAGGAATTTTTCATTCAATTTCATTGTCATTTAGAAGTTCATGGGAAATGAAAACACAAATAAAAGTTTAAAATAACCCTAGTGGTAACAGTTTTCATAAAATTCTAATTCACGAGTCTAATTTGCTAGGATATGAAACAATTTGTAACTTTAAGACTCGCTGTTAAAACTAGTAAAAAGTTATTCTAAATTAAATCAATGCAGTAGACAACAAATATTTATTTAATAGCTACTTTGTGTACAGGAGGGTAGAAAGTGGTGTTTAATGGAATTGATGTTGTGTTTCTTCTGGATGAAAACTCACTGTAGATTTCCTGTTGTGATTTTATTTTAACAGATAGAAGATAAATAGATACATTGGGGTAGAAATTCTATTCTAATTAATACAAAAGCTGCCTTGATGAAGAAAACAGTAAAATATCTGTACTTAAGCTTTCTTTTTAAACTATTTCCTTTGCTATTACACCTACAGGAAGAATAAAACAAGCAATAAGAATACCTTCCACATGATCATATATATATATTCAGCCCTGCTTCTTCCTCCCCCTTTTTGCATATGAAGATACAAATAATTTTTGCAGATTTAGGCAAACTCCTCTCCTTAGCCCTTATGTTAGAATATGCTCAGGTATGCTAATTTCTACCTAAATAAGAAATTTGTTTCTTTAAGAACTGAGTATGAATTACAAGTGGAAAAACCAAACTATGTCTAACAAAAACTTCAGAAGTTTAGACTCTGCATGCCACATGGTAACTTCTATTCTATTCACAGAGAATCAGCCAGAGTATATCTGAGCTATCTTGTTCTTAATCACTTACGTTTGCTCACATGTATGGGGATAATTAGCTGAATTTGCAACTGAGCCCTGGAAACTGGATTGGAAGTACTGGCTTGGGATGCCCAGCTCACATTTAACAGTAACCTTTAGAATTAAAAAGGGTTGAACAGATGGTTTCCCTCCATTCAATCTACTACTTCTACCTGGTTTAAATGTTCTGTTTCCTAACACCTCACCCACCACCTCTACAATTTTTCTTATAGCTATGCATCATTGGAATTATTGCATACTCACTATGCTTCTTTATTTATTTTTTTTTTTTTTGAGCAACCCTGAGTAAAAACTTATCCTCTTTTTGCTGTGTACTAATAATGGAAAACAATGAGACAGATACTCAATCAGGTGTATGGTTAAGATGTCATGGAAAAACTCAAACAAACTTTTTGGTTAACCCAACAAATTGTACCTGTATTTTTTCCAGCTCTCTCATTTCTCTCGCTCTCAACCCTATTCTGTTAATGCCTCCAAAGAGCCTTCCTTATAAACCTACTGCTTGGAAGTCATTTAGGGTTCACTGTTGGTTAAAGGATAAGGTTCAAACTCCTTAGTTTAATATCAGAGACTTTCCTCTCTTGAAATGCTGTCTTGCCCTGTCTCTGCCTATCAGAATATTACCCAAACCGCAACTATGCTTCTTTAAACTGACTCTTTTACAAAATACCCAAGTACCGTCATCCTAAGCAATATCCCCGGAATAGATGATTATAAAGTATTCATTTCCCTTAGTGGCTCAACAGGTAAATAATCTGCCTGCAATGCAGGAGACCCTGGTTCAATTCCTGGATCAGGAAGATCCCCTGGAGAAGGGATAATCCACCCACTCCAGTATTCTTGGGCTTCTGGGTGGCTCAGATGGTAAAGAATCTGCCTGCGATGTGGGAGACCTGAGTTCCATCCCTGAGTTGGGACAATCCCCTGGAGGAGAGCATGGCAACCTACTCCAGTATTCTTGCCTGGAGAATCCCATGGTCAAAGGTGCCTGGCAGGCTGCAGTCCATGGGGTCTCAAAGAGTTGGACACAACTGAGTGACTAAGCACAGCACACTTTCCCAATATATGTTAAAGTAAGAATCGAACTATTAGAAATGTTCATCTCTTAACAAAGATATTTAGCGAGGGGACAGATTAGTGATTGCCAGGGCTTATGGAAGGAGGAAGAGAGAGTGTGGCTATGGCTCTAAACAGTAATATGAATCCTTATTATGGAACTGGTATGTATCTTGATTGTGGTTGTTGCATAAATCTACACTTGGTAAAACTGCATAGACTACACACACATACATACACACACACACACAGTGTTGGTAAAACTGGTGAAATTTGAATAAAATCAGTGGATCATATCATTGTCAGTTTCTTAGTTGTGCTATTATACTATACTTATACCTGATACTACCATTGGGAGAAGCTGGATGAAAAGTATACAGGATCTCTGTATTATTCTTACAATTGCATATCAGTCTACACTTAGGTAAAAAAAATTAATACAAGATGTATGACTAAATGTGAATTTCAGGTAAGCAATGGGTAATTTTTTAGTATAAGCTTTGCCATGCAATATTTGGAAGATATTTATTCAAAAGAGATATTTGCTGCTTATCTGAGATATGGCTGAGCATCTTATATTTTATCTGGCAACCCTATATTTAACTTCAGACCTAAATTGAAAGAAGACTAAGTAGACTGAGGCATACAAGTATCACAGGCAGAGGGAACTGCATGTACAAAAGGCCTAGTGTTATCAAGGGGCCTGGTATAATTAAGAAGCTGAATGTACCCTTGTGAGCAAGGTGGGAAATAAAACAAAATGAGGAATTGTGAGAATCTGGGGTTTCTGTGGTACAGCGCCAAGCAGGGTAGAGATGTGATTACCGTCATGTCTGCTGCAGATCCAAAGTCTCTTATGATGAAGCATGAAGGCTGTTCAGACTTAAATGGGACAGTTCCGTCAGTTCAGTTCAGTCGCTCAGTTGTGTACAACTCTTTGGGACCCCATGAACTGCAACATGCCAGGCCTCCCTGTCCATTACCAACTCCCGGAGTTCACCCAAACCCATGTCCATTGAGTTGGTGATGCCATTCAACCATCTCATCCTCTGTCATCCCCTTCTCCTCCTGCCCTCAGTCCTTCCCAGCATCAGGGTCTTTTCCAATGAGTCAGCTCTTCGCATCAGGTGGCCAAAGTATAGGAGTTTCAGCTGCAGCATCAGTCCTTCCAATGAACACCCAGGCACGATTTCCTTTAGGTTTGACTGGTTGGATCTCCTTGCAGTCCAAGAGACTCTCAAGAGCCTTCTCCAACACCACAGTTCAGAAGCATCAATTTTTCAGCGCACAGCTTTCTTTATAGTCCAACTCTCACATCCATACATGACCACTGGAAAAACCATAGCTTTGACTAGACGGACCTTTGTTGACAAAGTAATGTCTCTGCTTTTTAATATGCTATCTAGGTTGGTCGTAACTTTCCTTCCAAGGAGTAAGAATGGGACAGGATTGGACAACTCCTGGGAAAATATTTGTTATTCTTCTACATATTTTCAACAGTGAGAATAAAAAACAAATAAACATATCAATACATTTTAAAAAATTCTCATCTCAGTAGCTCCCAAACTTATCCACTGCACCAGTGGTATTCTTATCTCCCCAGGGTGTTGGAGATAATGATTAAGTTTGCTTCACTCTGCCCTGGAAAAGTTGTGTTATCTGTAGCTCCTCCCTTCATGTCTAAGGCTTCAGTTTCCCCCTTCGGTACAGTAAGAGGTTTGACAAACTCTAAGATTCCTTCTATGGCCTTCCCTGGAGGCTCAGTGGCTTAAGAACCTGCCTGCCAATGCAAAAGACAAGTGTTCTATCCCTGGGTCAGGAAGATCCCCTGGGGAAGGAAATAGCAAGAATACTGGAGTATTGCCTAAGAAATTCCATGGATAGAGGAGCCTGGCAGGCTATAAAGTTGGTGGGGTTGCAAAACAGTCAGACACAACTTAGTGATTAAACAACAACAAGGTTCCTTCTAGATCTGATGGTCTATGAATTCTCTACCCATTTTGCTGTGCATTTCATGTACCATACACTGGGGTTAAGCCAGTGAAGATATTAGAACACAACTGATGCAAAAATTCTTTCACTCTCATCTCCTACTCATTAATGTATACCATGTAATGCATCAATTCCTACAGAAGTAGCATGAAAAATGATTTAAATTCTATAGTTACACTATGGTACTTATGCCATCAAGGATACAGAATGCTGACCATTTCCCCCAGCTCTCTGAAAACACAAAAACATCAGCAGTTGTGTGTTGGATCATTACAAGAATAAGTGATATGTGTTGGAGAAATACTTGAGTTAGAGTCAGAAGATCTGGGTTTGATTCCTGACTCTTGTCACATAGCAGCCATGAGAATTTGGGCAAGTCACTTTCCCTCTACAAACTTTGGCTTCTTCATATGCAAATGGGTATATTCAGCTACACAGCTGACCCACTGGAAAACTACAGTATTGCCTGGGAATCATACAGAAATGGTAGGCATAATTATTATTCAACTCAATACAGCTCTAAATGGAGGAAGGTCTCAGGATCTGTTCACGGCAAAAACTGATACTCAATCCTCCAGCGGTTTTCTGAGAGTCCTTGCTGGGTCTCTAAGAGCTGACACAGTGCTTTCCTTACTAGAGATCAAATTTTGAAATATTATACAGATATAGTTTTAAATTTTTCATACTTTTTAATTAGGTGCATGCATTTGTGTCCGACTTCAGTTGTGTCTGACTCTTTGCAAACTTATGAACCATAGCCCACCAGGGTCCTCTGTCAATGGGATTCTCCAGGCAAGAACACTGGAGTGAGTTGTTGTGCCCTCCTTCAGGAAATCTTCGCGACCCAGGGGTCGAACCCACTTTTATTATGTCTCCTGCATTGGTCTGTGGGTTCTTTATACTTAAATTATGTGTTTTCTCTTAATTTATAGATTTGGGATTTTTTTCTAATGAAAATAACCTTAAACACATTTATCGAATTTTTCCCAACAAATTCCAGATAAAAACATCAGGCCACCTTACTATTATTTTTTCAACATAAATGTTTAAAGTACCAAGTTTATTTTAAGGAAACATCAGTCTCCTCCAATTGCTTCTTCCCCATGCGAGGGCGCAGGAGGCCTGAGGTCACCTGGTTAGTATCAGGTGAGGATGCAGGAGACCTGGGTTTGCTCCCTAGGTTGGGAAGATCCCCTGGAGAAGGGAAAGGCTACCCATTCCAGTATTCTTGCCTGGATAATTCCATGGATTGTATAGTCCACGGGGCTGCAAAGAGTAAGACGCAACTTAGCAACTTTCACTTTCTTTCACTTACCACATGAACACTTTTAGACAAGTCAGTTTAGCCTTCAGAGCTTCCTTGATTTGTTGTAAAACAGAATAAAAATATTTGAATAATTCTGAAGATTTTTAAGCAATTATAACATACAGTGTACATCTTCTTTAAGCCATGCTATAAATCTTTTTATCCACTCTGCTGCTGATGGGCATTTGGGTCAATGACATTTTGAGGATATTACAAAAAGTGCTTTTCCAAACTGACATATATACACTATCATGGGTACAACAGATAACTAGTGGGAACCTGCTATAAAACACAGGGAGCCCAGTCTGGTGCTCTGTGACAACCTCGAGGGGTGGAATGGGATGGGGGAGGGAGGCTTAAAAGAGAGGGTGTATATATATATTAATATAATTATAACCGATTTGCATTGTAAGGCAAGAACTAAGACAACATTATAAAGCACTTATCTTCCAATTAAAACATTAAAAAAAGAGAAAGTTGCTACTACAAATGTTTTCAAATATGTCTTTATATATATGTGTGTGCGTGTATGTGTGTGTATTTCTGCCAAGTATATACCTAGGAATAGAAGTGCTGGGTCCTATGGTATGGATAGCACAGTGATGGGCACGTAGTAGGTGATGATTAAATGATAACTAGTAATACAGTTTGACAGGGGTGTTCAGATCTCCATGGTGGACAAAATAGCAAAACACTTAACAAAAAAGGGAGTATACTTAGTGGAGGAAGAGGATGACCATATCAAACTCATGTGCATGCAACATTACAATTCTAAAGCTTGTATTCTTTTTGGAGGACATGTGAGCTTTAGACTATATTGGCCCATCACAAACACTGAGCATCCATGGGTGTACTGTGAAGGAAATTTAAGTTATTCAGCTTTTTTTTTTTTTTTTTTTTAGCTATATAGCCATGAATGGAACTAATGGACCATATGGTAATTCTATTTTTAGTTTTTTTGAGCAGTCGCCATACTGTTTTCCATAGTGGCTACACCAATTTACATTCCCACTAACAGAGTGAAGGGTTCCCATTTCTCCACATCCTTGCCAACATTTGTTATTTGTCTTCTTTTTGATAACAGCCATTCTGAGATGTGAGGTGATACCTTACTGTGGTTTTGATTCACATTTCCCTGATGCTTATGATGTTGAGTATCTTTCTGTGTGTCTGATGGCCATCTGGATTTCCTCTTTAGAAAATCCATATTCAGTTCTTCAGCTTGGTGTTTTGTTTTTTTGTTTTTTGATGTTGATTTATAAGAGCTGTTTATATATGTTGGATATATATAATCCAATCCTTTACCAGTCATATCATTTGCAAATATTTTCTCCCATTCACTAAGTTATATTTTCATGACTACCACCTTTAAACCCAACCTTTTGCTTATATAAGGGAAATGAGGTTCAGAGATGTAAATTACTGACCCAAAGACCTTAATAAGTAATAGATCTGAGACCAGAGCCCTGACTCCCAAGCTGTTGCTTTCCCCAATAAATCACATATAAATCTTTAGATGTACATGGAAATGTATAGCATATGTATATGCATGTATATCATATATACATGAAAGAAATCATATAGTAAAGTTTTAACAGATGGGTAATAACAACTCTGATAATACAACAAGAACAGTTTTAATATTAATACCTCAGAGTTTCTCAACTTTTACCTTTGCAAAGCACTGGAGTGAACACTTGACATATATTATCTCCCTTAACTTATAAAACAATCCCAGTGAATGGCATTACTGTTATACTCTTTTCAAGATGAGCAAAAGAATTAAAGGATTTTAAGGAACCTGCCCAAGGTCACGAAATCAATAAAGGGCAGAGCCAAACTGATACTCACTTCTTTCTGACTCTGCAGAGGGACTCAGCCATCAATAATGTATAATGATACTTGCAGAGTTAGATTATTAAATAAAGTAGCATATAAAGTATGTCTCCTATCTCTGTAGCCTGATTTACACTTGAAAATGTGGACATACCTTGCACTATATAGATTAGAACACAGGTGCTCTCTGCTATGACTGGTAAAAATTCAGTGAGGGTCTGGAAATTTGGTTAGCACACCAATCATCACCAATCCTGAAAAACGTAGCTCTGAGGATGAATGTTATCTTTCCACTAAAAAAACTGGCATTCATTTAAAGAAAATAGAAAGTTCTTGCTCTATAATGTCCCAATTCCCCTACAGTCACCTGTCATTAACTCAACACATAATTCTTTCATTCTGACTGAATAATGTTCTGGAAAATATAGCTAGACTACTCAAACATTCATCCTTATTTTGGGTAGGAATTCATTTTTCAACCACTGAATACTCATTCCTTATGGACAGAAAAGGTAAGATATGACTGAAATATGTATTGAAGGAGGAACTATTTCCCTAGGACAGTTGAAAATAGGTGGAAAGCACTATAGCAATTTCTCTGCAATTGCATAGTTCCTTTGCTTATTAAATTTTGAAGAGGTTATCAATTTGGAATATAACTTAAAGAGTTTATGTTTCATAATTTTACTTTATTGCTGAAATATTTATGCAGATATTCAGTGTAGGAAGATGCTGCCAGATGGAAATGCAATAGTTGTGGAATTCTTCCTGGCATTTCCGACAGAATATGTAATACTGAATCACTTTATGCTAATGTTTTGCAGTGGAATACATATTTTATAGCTACTTTGAAATGCAAATTTAAAAGATCTGAACTCTTTAGAAATCACACCAATGCAAAATAAATTAATATAAAAAGTAGGAGTTAGATAGATAAATTATAGTAGTGTCATATCAATTGCATTTTGGTAAAAGTAATGAGCCATGTCTTTAAAGCCTTTGTATAAATAAACTTTAATATTTAGAAGTAAACTGTGTTTTGGCAAGATTAATGTTAACTAACCTCAAGATAAATGTGACATCTGTCAAATATCTAACTTCTAAGAGGTACACTCAAGAATACTTAACTTCTTTACTCCATTTTTTCCACACTAATTATCATCACTGATAAATTCTATGATTTGGGTACATGGTATCTTTGCCACAGTCAGAAAATTTGAGGCATGCACACTAAAAGTGAATTTGAATTACAAGAGGATTAAAGTTTTTTTTTTATTATTGAAGATCTTCAAGTCTAAAATTTAAGTTTCTACAACTTACCAATCAATTATATCTCACTACATTATAATAACTTGTAAGAATCAATACAATATTCTGACCCTGTCATTTCTCAAAACTGTGGTCAGAAACTCAGTGTTTAAACATTAAAACATCTTTTTTAAAGACACCAGGAAGGTCAGTCCTCTCATTGAGTCCACTGAACAATTTCTTCTTTTCAAATTAGGGTCAATTTCATCCCAGGATTTTGAATTAAATGGCATCTTATTTTGAAAGGCATGGTTATTTCTGACGATGCTTTTAATTTGCATTCTCATTTCTAGAGCTATTTTAACACCAATCATGACTCAGGAATTGAATCCAAGCAAGAAAAAGGAAACTGAGTTTCTCATGAGTGATTAAAATTATAAGCCTCAAAGCTTGATTTTAAATAGCTATTTTGGCTTATTTAAGGTCCAAAGATACCTGGAGTATTTTCTCTTTTATTCCTTCTTAGTCTTAAGAGGGAATATTAAGAAACAAACAGCAAACAACAATACCAACAGTCTCTTTTGCATACAGTACAATATTCAAATCCAAGAAAAAGCATTGTTGAATTCACTATTAATATTTTACTATTTGACCATACAAAATGCTTTAACAGTCAGTATCACATTCATTCCTTGCCGTTGCTATAGCAGGCGGGTATTATTACTTCTTTTTGACAGTTGGGGAAATAGAGATGTTAACTGGTTCGTCCAAGTCACATATGGAGGGGACGTTACTGCTGGCTTCTTAAATTTAGTGCTTTAACTTGGATAATTTAGGTTTGGCTTAACTTGATGCTGTAATTAGGACTTAGAATGCTTCAATGTTAGTTTCACTCTGCCCCCCTTGAGTTATTGTTTTAGTTGCTCAGTTGTGTCCGACTCTTTCGAGACTCCACGGCTTCTTCTGTCCGTGGGATTTCCCAGGCAACAAAACTGGAGTGGGTTGCCATTTCCTTCTCCAGGGAATCTTCCTGACCCAGGGATCGAACCCACATCTCCCGCATTGGCGGGCAGGAGCCACCCAGAAAGCCCTTCTGCCCCTCTAACCAGGGACAAATTCTTTAGAGTAACTATTACCTTCTAGTCACCTTCTTTTTACTCACTATGGTCTGAAGCCAAGGAACTAAGCGTAGTTCTAGCAGACAGTATTCTACACAAAGTGCTATTGTATAGTATACACTATATATCCTTACTATGGTCTATAGACTGGGAACGTGTGAGGTGTATGTATTTGTGGAGCAAAGAGCTTATAAGGAATTTAGATTTGGTAATGAAGCCAATGAGATATGAAACTAGGGGGGGAAATGGAAGGACAGTCATTTTCCTCCCATCCGGCTTCACTGGCAGTCCTGACTATGACTGCAAGTGGATCCCTGTCCAGAGGTATCTCTTGGCTCTGAGACTTGGCACTCAAATGTGGTCCTACCCTTGCAAACCTGAATCTGATTGCAGGAGTTTTATTTATTAACAAAGTGCTACTGCACATATGGATTTTTACACAGAAATGTTATTCATACCATTAGAATTCCTGGGTAAATAGCTGTGAAACACGCCCACTAATGCAGGTGACCATGCCCACACACACTTACTTACCTCACTTAGCAGGGGTGCTGTAGATGGTTATTTTTCATAATAAAATTACTATTCTCTACAACGTACAAACCCAGGCTAATCAAAAATGAATCATGTGGCTCCCAACACATTTGAGGTAAATTAGGAATCACCATCTGGCAGAGAGTTTCTCTTCTTAAAATTACTCTCTCCTTTTTTAATTAAAATGTGTTTTAATTAAAAATAGACATGTCAAGAAGCACTGTATATCAATTACATGACTGACAATATGCTTTCATTTTTTTTTCTGAAACATGTGAACCAGAAATGGGATGTCAAGGTTGCTCTCAAGAGAAACAGTAAAATATAAAGCAGAGACAGGACTGCTATTGGAAACAATTGCAGCTTTATCAAAATCTAACCATATCTTTTCTTGAATGTTTTATTGCATTTTTTAAAAAAATTGAGAGCATAATTACTCCTTATTTTTTGATACATTTAATGGAGTTTTGTCTTCATGCTATACAGTCAATAGTTTAAGAAGGATTCTCACATGTTCTTAGCCAGCCTCCTACTAGTGGCCCTGGAATATTCCAAGACACCTCCCCACCCCCACCCCCTTACACACACTGACAGTCATTTAACTCTTTCCTGTCCATGTTCCTCCTTTTCTGAGAAGCACAAGGTAATGATAGCGTTTTGTGTGTGTGTGTGTGTGTATAACCAGGAGGGCCAAGGGTGAAGGGTTCAGGAGGGAATCAGAAACCACAGGTTTCTACAGTGTGTGTGGGGGTGTGTGTGTGTGAGAGAGAGAGAGAATTCTGTCAAACCAACAAGACTTTCATTCCTAAAGACTGGCATGTGACTCTTCCTTGCTTTTCTTGACTTCCCTGGCGGCTCAGATGGTGAAGAATTTGCCTGCAATGTGGGAGACCTGGGTTCAATCCCTGGGTTGGGAGAATTCACTGGAGGAGGGCATGGAATGCTTCATCTTAGGCAGTCCCAGGGCAATGCTTTCAGAATACCCAGCTTTAAATGTTTAAAGATCAAATATTAATGAGACATATTCAGCAAGAGTTACATAGTTTCTAGCTTTGACTGGGTTTTTCCAACTGCCACAATTATTTAGTATCACTAAATTTCCTCCTTGAAACTTTTTTCTGGTATTTGGTTTTTTCTTTTAATTAGTTTTTACTGTTTTTCTTTCCTCTATATCATTGCAATTTAATATTTGTCTCAAAGAAACTTGTTTTAGGTAGTTTTATATTTACATAAAAACTGTGAAGATAGTACAGAGTTCCCATTCACCTCACGCCCAGTTTCCCTCCTATTAACATCTTACATTAGTACGGTGTATTTGTCACAATTAATAAACCCATGCTGTGCTAAGTCGCTCAGTCATATCTGACTCTTTGCAACCCCATGGACTGCAGCCCGCCAGACTCCTCTGTCCATGGAATTCTCCAGGCAAGAATACTGAAGTGGGTTGCCATTTCCTACTCCAGGGGATCTTCCCAGTCCAGGGATTAAACCCAGGCAGATTGCAGGCAGATTCTTTCCTGATTGAGCCACCAGCAAAGCCCTAATAAAACCATATGGATACATTATTATCAGCTAACATGCTCAGTCGCTCAGCCATGTCTGACGCTTTGCGACCCCATGGACTATAGCCCTCCAGGCCCCTCTATCCATGGGATTTACCAGGCAAAAATACTGGAGTGGGTTGTCATTTCCTTCTCCAGGGGATCTTCCTGACCCAGGGGTTGAACCTGCATCTCTTGCATCTCCTGCATTGGCAAGCAGATTCTTCACCCTGAGACACCTAGGAAGCCCATTATTAGCTAAAGTCTATACTTTATTCAAATTTTCTTAGTTTTAACCTAATGTGCATTTTCCCACCCCAGGACCCTGTCTATGATGCCACATTACATTAGACATTGTGTTTCCTTAGGCTGCTCTTGACTGTGACAGTTTCTCAGACTTTCTTTATTTTTTAATGACTGGCAACTGTGAGATGCACTGGACAGGTATTTTCTCAAATGTCTCTCAACTGAGATTTTTTAGTGTTTTTCTATGTTGTGTATTTTGGGAGGAAAACCATAGACATAAACTGCAGTGGTGAGTCAGTCACACCAACCTGATTTATCACTGCTGAAGTTAATCCTGACAACTTGGTAGACATAGTGTTTGCCAGGTTTCTCCACGTAAAGTTACTCTCGTCCCCCACTTCTTCATACTTTTTCCTTTTACTGGAAAATGCTATTAGAAACCAAGATGCAATTTAATTTTAATTTATGTATATGTGTGTTTTTAAATAGCCAACTTTGTTTCAAAATACTTTTTAAGCTTTACTAGTTTTATTTTTCCAAATAGCAGCAGATTTTTTATTTTAAAAAGTAAAGAACTGGCATAAACATTTATTTATAAAGAAAGAAGCTGCACTTGATAATTTATAATATGTTTCTGTTTCTATTCTATGTAGCATCTGTGATATACATACACCTTCAGTTCATAGACTTCCCACGTACAATGTTGACTGTAATAAAAGAAAGCACTCAACCCATAGCACTGTATAAGCAATATGTGATAGACTGATTTTGTGTTAGAAATATTCTCTTTCTTAGGGAAGAAATATATATTGTCATGGGGTGTAGCATATTTTTCTGCCCCACTGACTTGGAACCTGGACCTGTGATTTCATTTGGCCCATGGACTGTGAGTAGATGTGATACAAGGAGGAGCCTAAAATCTGCCTGTGTGGTTTGGATTATACCCCCGCACCACTGTGCTTTGCCATAAGACAAACATGCCTTAGGGAGCTCCCAGCCCAAGGAGAATATGATGACACTTAGAGCAGATATGGACCCAATTCCAAGGCTGAAGCTAAGCCCAGCTGACCAACAGCTTGAAGCAGTCCTCCTGGCTGCCCTACACTCGTGGGATCAAAAAACAACAGATGCTGATTGTTAGAAGCACTCAGTTTGGAGTGTTCTATCACGTGGCATTATTGCAAAAATAACTAATTAAAACAAAGCACATGTGTGTCAAGAGTAAGATTTGATACATGCGGTCTTCAGTTCGGTCACTCAGTCATGTCCTGCACTTTGCAACCCCATGGACTGCAGCTCACCAAGCTTCCCTGTCCTTCACCAACTCCCAAAACTTGCTCAAACTCATGTCCATCAAGTCGGTTATGCCATCCCGCCATCTCATCCTCTGTCAATCCCTTCTCCTCCTGCCTGCAATCTTTCCCAGCATCAGAGTCTTTTCTAATGAGTCAGCTCTTCGCATCAGATGGCCAAAGTAATGGAGCTTCAGCTTCAGCATCGGTTCTTCCAATGAATATTCAGGATTGATTTCCTTTAGGATTGACTGGTTGAATCTCCTTGCAATCCAAGAGACTCTCAAGAGTCTTCTCCAACATCACAGTTGCAACGCATCAATTCTTCAGTGCTCAGCTTTCTTTATTGTCCAACTCTCATATCTATACATGACTACTGAAAAAACCATAGCCTTAACTGGACAGACCTTTGTTGGTAAAGTAATATCTCTGCTTTTTAATATGTTGTCTAGGTTTGTCATAGCTTTTCTTCCAAGGAGCAAGCATCTTTTAATTTCATGGCTGCAGTCACTATCTCCAGTGATTCTTGGAGCCCAAGAAAATAAAGTCTGTCACTGTCTCCGTTGTTTCCCCATCTATTTGCCAAGAAGTTACGGGACCAGATGCCATCTTAGTTTTTTTAATGCTGAGTTTTAAGCCAGCTTTCTCACTCTCCTCTTTCACTTTTGTCAAGAGGCTCTTTAGTTCCTCTTAGCTTTCTGCCATAAGGGTGGTGTCATCTGCATATCTGAGGTTATTGATATTTCTCCCTGCAATCTTGATTCCAGCTTGTGCTTCATCCATCCCGGCATTTCACATGATGTACTCTGCATATAAGTTAAATAAGCAGGGGGACAATATACAGCCTTGACGTACTCCATTCCCAATTTGGAACCAGTCTGTTGTTCCACTTGGTGTCTTTGAATACGACTATTCAGCACGTGGGCCTCCAAGGCGGTGCCAGTGGCAAAGAATCTGACTGCCAGTGCAGGGAGACACAAGAGGTGCTGGTTCAGGCTCTGTGTTGGGAAGATCCCCTGGAGTAGGAAATAGCAACGTGCTCCAGTATTCTTGCCTAGAAAACTCCATGGACAGAGGAGGCTGGCAGGCTACAGCCCACGGGGCCGCAGAGCTGGGCATGATTGAGTGACGGAGCACAGGCACACACATTCAGCACATAAAATCCACTGGAAAGTAGTATGGTCAAGGCCATTGGAATGAGACAGATCTGGGTTCAAATGCTTGCTATGCCACTTACTGGTTACAGCTGAGACAAGCTATCTGACCCACTAAGCTTGGCTTCCTCGCTTCCAGGATAGAGGCAATAATGCTTATTTCATAGGGTGCTATGAGAGTCAAATGAGATCATTCCTGTAAAAAGCTTGGCACAGGGCCTGGCATAGAATGAATGTTAGTTGCTATCATGAGTTATCAAGTGAAAGTCACAAAATATCAACAGCTTAAGATTTACTGCATTCAAAACCTTATGCACTACAGTGAAATATTCTAACTGTTGAGGAAAAGCATCCTGACTTCCTGAGAAATGTGAGGTCTGGGGCTGCTTTTACCTTGCTGGGTAGACACATAGAAGGAAGACCACAGTTCTTCAGCTTTCAGCGAACTTACTTTAGGTTGAAATATAAGGCTGACATACAGTCAGCATTTTAATTGTTTGGTTACCTCAAGTGTTTGAGGATTTAAAACTATTTCATTTAATTTCTAGTTAATTATGATAACACAGTTAACTTACATTAAAGGACTGATATTAAGCAATCTTCATTCTATTTTGTGTCCAGATAATTATAAGTCTTGAATTGAGATTGAAAAAAGGAGATTGAAAAAAATACTGTTTTGCACTGTGGACTATCTAATTATTGACACCATAAGAAGCACTCCACAAACAAACAATGCAACCAAAACTTACATACAAATAATTTTGCTAAATTGCTTTTAGTCATCAAATGGCAAAGTCTGCAACCTATGAAACCAAGATTACCATTCTTTTCTTCAAATTTGACTTTAAAAAAAAGCAATTTTTTTATCTTTTGAATCTGACTGGATTCAACGCCAAAGTGAATCTTATATAATGAAAACTTAGGTTTTAAAGAAGGAAATTAAATCTATACATGATATACTAAAAACACAATATCTGTTTCCTATAACATATGTTGAATAGTGTTTATTTTGGAGCAGACTATTTAAAATTGCTGACTTGGTAAAGAAAAATTTGTTATAACAATTTAAAAAATATTTTCCAGGAACAATTTTAAAATGTATTACATTTGAGATAGAAATGGAAATTTAGCTTTATCTGAATCAAGGATGTTTAAAAATTATATATCTTTGAGACAAAAATTATAAAATTAATAAGTGATAGCTTTTAAACTCTTCTTCGAAAGAGTTCTAGACTGTTCCAAATGTCTTCAATTTCCATCTAGAGAGAGATTGGCAAGGCTTTGACCCCATTCCACTACAGCCTACAGAAACAGGATTAGAGTCAAGACTAGAAAACCCACAGCCTAAGGCAAAACTGGGCCAGTCAATCAACTCCCACGATCAGGAAAGAATAAAAAAGATCACCTTTATTATTATGGCTGAGATCAATCATGTACTACCTCCAAAAAAATATTAAGAATTATGTATTCCCTTACATTTTTAAAGTTGACATCTAAAACTTTTCATTATAAGTTTAAATAGCTCTGAATGATGTGCTTCTTGGAATACTGTATAAATTTAATCTTTTCAAATCAAGTTGAAACATCACTTAGAATGAAACTAATGGGATCTAAAGACTGAATAATATCCACCATTCTCAGGTTTAATATATATTTGAATAGGACTTCTGGTATGTATACAGAAAGTCACAATAGATCATTGCCCCTGACTTAACAAATAAAAATCTTAAATTTAAAAAAATAGTAATAAAATAAGCTGCAGAAAGAAACAGATAAGCTGTAAAGATACATAAATAAGGGAAATTTCAGAAAATGATAAGCTTTTCCTGGAAGAGAAGAAATCTATGGCTTCCCCCATAGATAGGTAGGTATAAGAACTGAAGCCAGTCAAACATTAAACCAATATTGAATAGCCATATGGTGATGATATGACGGAGGATATGCCTAGGAACTCGAATCAACTCTGTGAATATGCACCTACCTACCAACTTTTACTCACAGATCTTTAATGGGTATAGAAGTAACATGCCCAAAGCAAGAGGCTGAGGGCAGGAAAGCTGATAAACATTTCTCTTTGAGGTTCATAAAGACTCTTTCCAATGCAAACCTCCTACCGCACAAAAGGTGGAGAGGGATGGGGGATATGGGAAGAGAGTGGAGGGAAATGCTTCGAAGCACTCCAAACTTTCAGCTACCAAAGATGAAAAGCTGCTAAGAGAGGCTTTTCCAGGACATTCCTGGTCTCCATAGTGCAGGATGGCAGCACTCCAAAAGTGAAGGAAGCTTCAATCAGGCTGAAGGTTCAGTCTCCACAGGTGCAGAAAACAGGGGCAGAACTAGTTAGTGGAGAAAACTCCCCAGTAACTCAAAAGCATATCAATGGGGCTACAAGCAAGGAAACATCACCCATAGTTTTGAACTCCAAAGCACAGGAAGGGTTTTGGAATCTTTCCAATGCTATCTTGTTGGAAGCGAAGTCTGGATCATGCCTTCAAAATATCTGAAACCAATGGTGGTGAGCCAAATCAGACTACTGGTGCAAAAAGCTTCAAGTCTGTTCAAACACAGTTCAAATTGATTAAGTTTCCACTCTAGTGACCTGATAAGAAACAGATGTTCCCCTTTTTGAAGATGTCATTTTTTTCAGTCTATATTTAACCCTTATACAAATTATTCTTTCTAAGAAAAATAATAATGTGCAAAAAATGCAAGAAAATATGACTCATGATCAAGAGAAAAACAATCAACAGAAACAGATTCAGAGGTGGCTCAGAAGTTAGAAATTTCAGGGTCAGAGGTGAAAATAACTATGAAAATAATGCTAAAAGATCTACAGGAAAAGGTGGCCATAACAATGAGCAGATGAGGAATTTGACATTTTATTCCACCTACAGAACTTTATCTAAATTTAATATAAATTATATGCTTAAAAGTCTTTTGATTGATTACTCAATCTTATTTCTCTGCATAAAATGTGAATGCATGGTTAGAATTTATTTCCTATGGCTGTAAGGCTTTAAGCATTTAAAATTTATTCTAGTTTTAATTATAATCATTAGTAGTACATAATTTACCAAAACAACATAAATATATTACAAATTTTGATAGATAATTAACAAAGGCAAAATTATTTTTATTGGAATTGCATCATTTAATGAGATGAATCAAGCCAGTTTTCTATTGGTTCATTTATCTTTGAATAAGTATTCCTTTCTGGGAGAATGAGAGAGGGTTTTGCATCATTTCTATTTATCATCTTTAGAGTTGTAAGCCTGAGAAGGCTTATTTATATGAATAGATAGACGAGAATAAAAGTTTCAGTTCTATAAATGTTGCTTAAGTCTCTAAACTCTTTGTAAGTCATATTCTTAAAATTGCAGTGCCTTTCATCAAACATTGTATTTAATGATCTATCAGCTGAAAACTGAATTAGATCCTCCTTCAACTTCATTAAAAACTATCTGACTTGCAAAACATCTGACTTGCAAAACAATTTACTACCTAGTCATTGGAATCAATCCCTTTCTGAAAATCAGGGTTAGTATTTTATGTCTTGGACATTGTAACACCTTGGGCAATGCTGCATATTAAATTTTTGGTGGATGAGATATATTTTCTCTTTTTTATGTGGAAGAAGTGCTTATAAAGAGAGTTATAAAATAGAAAGAAGGAAAGAAAAAAAATAAACTGAAGTATGTTCTCATGTAGCTCAGGTTTAGAGAAATTTTAATAGAAAATTGAAATTATGGAAGCTTTTGTCCATTAAAATCCATTCATGCCCTCATACTCCTTGGAAAATCTATGTAGATCCCTAATTTGAATACTATGGACTCAACACATCCATTAAGTAAATCAGTACATGAATGCATGCTTCTTTAACAAGTTGGTGGCAATGGGGACTTTGTTCTTTTCAAAGATAAGTGAAACTGCTACCTGAAATGCAATTTCATGTTTCAAGATGTTTAGTAGAAGACCAGAAAACATCTGTGTATGTAGAAAAACTTCATGTTCTCTTCCCACTTCACAAATGAAACTTCTTGGAAAAGTGGCTCTGAAGAGGGAGGTGATGCTTGTGACCTTGGACAAATTTTCTTTCAAATCTGTTGGCAAAGACTAACACCAGTACTTGCTGATGTGGAAGCCATATTTTTTTTCCCTCACCAAAATATCCAACAAAGATGTGTGATCTAACATCATAGTGCTGCCTTTTGAATAAAAAATACCAAGATTTGTTTTCTAATCACATTTTACTTGACAAAGACAATTTTTATCATTTTGAATATGTCAGAGGCATTTGTAGTTTTTGAAAGGGTCTCACAATATAGTAACTCTTTGATGTAATAGGCATGCACAGAAGAGATAAAATCCTTGAGGGAGCTTCACTGGATTGTTTCAGCTGGCTGCCTCTGAGCGGCCATGGAATCTGCCAGTATCTCCATAATCAACTACAAAATGTAAGAGAAAAGTCTTCAGTACTGGGGATGGATTGTATTATCTGACTGAGGCACTACACTTCAGCTGTCAACTGTAAATGCAGCATTTTCATGAGTACGTGGATTCAAAGTTCTATGATTGGTATAGCTGTAGCTTCTGCTTGGAATTGCAATATGCATTATATTGATTCTTCAAGCACACCCCTATGTATTTGATGAAATCCAAACACTGGTAATATGCCAACATATTAAAAATGAGTTTTCTTTACCCTAAAAATAGGAATAGCATAAAATGTATTATTAGAATGCTCAGATAAAAGTTATTCCTTCAGCCTGGTTGGCTTCATGGTGCCATTGGGTGTCACCCTGGTCCCAGCCACCGTCATCTTTAGCCTGGATTAGTCTCTAAACTGGTCTTCCTGCTTCCACTCTTGGCCCCAGGTCTATATCCTACAGAAAAGTTAAAGTCCCATCACATCATTTCTCTGCTAAAAATCTTCCGGTGGTTTCCCATCTTGAGTAAAAGCAAAAATCATTATAGTGGTTTACAAGGTCCCACACAGTATGGTCCACCATTACCTCTCTGACCTCATCTTGTACCATCTTCTTGTTCATTTTCTCAACCAGTCACCTAGGCTCTTTGCTGCCCTCTGATCATGTCTTGAAGCCTATGTCCTTGCTTCCTCTGCCTGTGACATGGTTTCAGAGATAACTACAGGGTTTTCTCTCTCCTCACTCAAGTTTTCACTCAAACATCACCTTCTCACTGCAGCTCTCCATATCTTCTCCATTTAAGATGGCAAACTCCTTCCTTTCTTTATTTTTTAAATTTTTATCAAAGTATCGTTGATTCACAGTTTTGTGTTAGTTTCTGCTATACAGAAAAGTCAATCAGTTATACAAATCTACATACATCCATTCTTTCCTATTTGTTCTTTCTCCAATTGCTTTAGGTGTCAGGTTAGGTTGTTTATTTGATATTTTTCTTGTTTCCTGAGATAAGACTGTATTGCTATAACCTTCCCTCTTAGAACTACTTTTGCTGCATCCTATAGGTTTTAGATCACTGTGCTTTCATTGTCATTTGCCTCTAGGTATTTTCATCTTTGGCTTCTTCAGTAAATCTATTGGCTTCTAGTAGCATATTGTTTAGCCTCCATGTGTTTGTGTTTTTCATAGTTTTTCCTGTAATTGATTTCTAGTCTCATAGTGTTGTGGTCAGAAAAGATGCTAGATATGAATTTAATCTTCTTAAATTTACCAAGACTTGTTTTGGACCTAAGATGTGATCTATCCTCAGGAATGTTCCACACGCATTTGAGAAGAAAATTTTTCTGCTTCTTTTGAATGGGATGTCTTATAAATATCAATTGAACCTATCAGGTCTAATGTGTCATTTAAGGCTTGTGTTTCCTTATTGATGATCTATCCATTGGTGTAAGTGAGGGTGTAAAGTCCTTCACTGTTGGAAAGAAATCATAAAGATTGGTTCAAAAATAAATGAAACACAGACAAAGAAAACAATAGTAAAGAAAAATTGATAAACATTTAGCCAGACTCATCAAGGAAAAAAGGGAGAAAATTCAAATCAGCAAAATTAGAGGTGAAAAAGGAGAAATTACAACCGACACCACAGAAATACAAAAGATCATAAGAGACTACTACAAGTAACTATACACCAGTAAAATGGATACTCTAGAAGAAATGGACAAATTCTTAGAAAGGTACAATCTTCAAAGACTGAATTAAGAAGAAATAGAAAATATGAACAGATCAATCATAAGTAATGAAATAGAAACTGTGATTTAAAAACTCCCAACAAACAAAAAGTCCAGGATCAGATGGCTTCACAAGTGAATTCTATCAAACATTTAGATAAGAGTTAAAACCTACTTTCTGAAACTCTTCTAAAAATTTGCAGAAGAAGGAACACACCCAGGCTCATTCTACAAGGCTGCCATCACTCTGATATCAAAACCAGACAAAGATATCACACACAAAAAAAGAAAATTACAGGCCAATATCACTGATGAACACAGACACAAAAATTTTCAACAAAATACTAGCAAACCAAATCCAATAAAAGATTAAAAGGATTATACATCATGATCACATGGGATTTATCCCAGGAATGCAAGGATTCTTCAGCATATGCAAACCAGTCAACATGATATACCATGCTAACAAACTGAAGAATAAAAACCACATGATCACCTCAATAGATGCAGAAAATGATTCTAACAAAATTCAGCACTCATTTATGGTAAAAACTCTCCCAGAAAGTGGGCAAAGAGGGAACCTACCTCAAAATAATTAAAGGCCATATACAACAAATCCACAGGAAACATTCTCAATGGTGAAAAACTGAAAGCATTTCCTCTAAGTTCAGGAGCAAGACAAGGATGTCCACTCTAACCACCTTTATTCAACATGATTTTGGAAGTCCTAACCATGGCAATCAGAGAAGAAAAAGAAATAAAAGAAACCCAAACTGGAAAATAAGTAATAAACTGTCACTGTTTGCAGATGACACGATACTACAAAAAATCCTAAAGATGCTACCAGAAACTACTAGAGCTCATCAATTAATTTGACAATGTAGCAGAATATGAAATAAATATATAGAAATCTCTTGCCCCCCTATACACTAACAACAAAAGATCAGAAAGAAAAAATAAGGAAACAAGGCCATTTACCATTGCAACAAAAAGAATAAAATACCTAGGAGTAAACCTGGAATTCCAAAGGAGGCAAAAGACCTGTATTCAGAAAACTATAGGATACTGATGAAAGAAACCAAAGATGACACAAACTGATGCAGAGATATACTATGTTCTTGGATTGGAACACTTTTCATTTAAAATATTACCTAGCTCAACTATTTATTTTCTATTGTCTGATCTGCTCTAAAAATTTTAGCATCGTTAGGGCAAGTTTTATTCACTGCTGTACCCTAAGCACCTGGAAAACTTCCTGGCACAAAGAGGGAACTCAATAGATGTTTGTTGAAAGCAAATTTCTAAAGAGGAAGAAAGGAGGCTTCTGTTTCATTGCAAATGTTAATGAAGTTAAAAAAAAGGATATGTAAAGTTTTGTTGAGTGTTCCTTGACATTTGTCAATTTAAATACTTAAGCCAGGCCCAATGTAAGCAAAAATGAGTGCTCATCTACATAATTGCAATATATGTTTAATTACTGATAATGAGAAAGTATTCTAGTTGGCAGAGGACAGAGATGATAATGACTTCATAAGGCTTGACAATATTCAGAAATATCTCATGCCATGATGCATTTCAGGATTGAAATGAAGCCACTATATTAAATTAGCGAATGTGTCCCAAGGTTTCTTGACAGAACAATATGTGGTACCAGAGGGTCCCTGAAGATATGAAGAATAGAATTCTAACAATTATAAGACAAAGAGGCTATTAGAATGGCTAAAACAAACAAACAAAAACAGACTGATCACACCAAGTGCTCATAAGGATATGGAGGACTTAGATTTCTCACACAGGGCTGGTAGAATGCAAAATGGTACAGCCACTCCGGAAAATACTTAGGCAGAGATCTATAAACCTCGGCAGATTCTTATAAACCTGAGCATATATCATTTGGCTCAGCAATCCCACGCTTTGTTATTTACCCAAGCAGTATGGAAAAGAAATACATTAACAACAAAATGCCCATACATGAATGTTTATAGCAGCATTATACATAGTAGTGAAAAACTCAAAACAAGCAAAACAGTTTTCAGTGGGAGAATGGATAAACAAATGAAGGTACAGGCACATAATGGAATACTATTCAGCAATATAAGGGAACAAACTATTGATACATAACATGAATGACTTTCAGAAGCATTATACCCAAGTTAAAAAAGCCAGTTTCAAAAGATCACATATTGAATAATACCATGTATATGGCATTCCAGAGAAGACACAGGAAAAGAGAACAGGTCAGTGGTTAACTGGGGTTAGGAGTTGTGGGAAAGTAAAAAGAAGTAGGATGAGGGTTTCAAAGAGGCAGAGAAACCAGAGATCAAATTGCCAACATTTGTTGGATTATGGACAAAGCAATAGAGTTCCAGAAAAACATCTACTTTTGCTTCATTGACTAGGCTAAAGCCTTTAACTCTATGGACCACAACACTGTGGAAAAGTCTTAAAGAGATGGTAATACTAGACCACCTTACCTGTCTCCTGAGAAACTTTTATGTGGGCCAAGAAGCAACAGTTAGAACCCTACATAGAACAACTGACTGGCTCAAAATTGGGAAAGAAGTACAACAAGGCTATAAACTCCACCCTGTTTATTTAAATTCTATGCAGAACACATCATGTGAAACGATGGGCTGTATGAATCACAAGCTGGAATCAAGACTGCCGGGAGATATATCAACAACCTCAGATATGCAGATGATACCACTAATAGCAAAAGGTGAAGAGGAACTAAAGAGTCTCTTGATGAGGGTGATAAAAAAGAGTGAAAGAGCTGGCTTGAAACTCAATGTTAAAAAAACTAGGATCATGGAATCCAGTCCCATCTTCATGGCAAATACAAGGGGGAAAAGTGGAAGTAGTGACAGATTTTCTTTTCTTGGGCTCCAAAATCACTGCAGATGGTGACCAGTCACAAAATTAAAAGATACTTGATCCTTGGAAGGAAAGTTTTGACAAACCTAGACAGTGTATTTAAAAGTAGAAACATCACTTTACCAACAAAGGTCCACATAGTCAAAGCTATAGTGTTTCCAGTGGTCATGTATGGATTTGAGAGTTGGACCATAAAGAAGGCTAAGCACCAAAGAATTGATGCTTTCAAACTGTGGTGCTAGAGAAGATTCTTGCAAGTCCCTTGAACTTCAAGGAGATCAAACCAGTCATTCCTAAAGGAAATCAACCCTGAATAATTCATTGGAAAAACTGATGCTGAATCTGAAGCTCCAATACTTTGTCCACCTGATGCAAAAAGCTGACTCATTGGAAAAGACCCAATGCTGGGAAAGATAGAAGGCAAAAGAAGGAGGTGGCAGAGGATGAGATGGTTAGATAGCATCACTGACTCAATGGACATGAATGTGAGCAAATTCTGGGAGATGGTAGAGGACAGAGGAACCTGGCATGCTGTAGTTCATGAGGTTGTAAAGAGTCGGACATGACTTAGTGACTGAACAACAACAACAACAAATCATTTGTGTCTGCTCTGTTCTTTGAGGATGGAATTGTAAGAACTTATAGATCATAAATCTAACTTTAGCCTCATAGGAAGAGTCAGTGGTGTGTATGTGTGTGTCTAATATTGGTACCACAAAATAAGATCTCATTCAGTGACTCCTTCTTATAGTAATATTAATGACAATTGGAGCAAGCATTAATTGATTGTTTGCCATATTCCATGTACTATATTAACTGTTTTATATTAATTTTCTCATTTATTCTGAATTCTCAAAGAATGCTTAAAATTTCAAGTCTCACATTTTGCATTAGGAATCCAGTTGATCCAGAGCTTGTGCTGTGTGTTATGCTTAGTTGCATCCAACTTTCTGCAAGCCCATAGACTATAGCCCACCAGGCCCCTTTGTGGCCTGGAACCCATGGGGTTTTCCAGGCAAGCATGCTGGAGTAGGTTGCCATTTCTCCTCCAGGGGATCTTCCCAACCCAGGAATCAAACCTGCATCTCCTGCATTGGTGGGCAGAGTCTTTACCACTGCACCTCCTGGGAAACCCTGATCCAAGAGCTTAAATGGATGTTAAAGAAACATACTTGTGCAACTTTGGATTTGTGGAAAATTCTGAAAGAAATGGGAATACCAGACCACCTGACTTGCCTCTTCAGAAATCTGTATGCAGGTCAGGAAGCAACAGTTAGAACTGGACACGGAACAACAGACTGGTTCCAAATAGGAAAAGGAGTATGTCAACGCTGGATATTGTCACCCTGCTTATTTAAATTAAATACAGAGTATATCATGAGAAACGCTGGACTGAATGAAGACAAGCTGAAATCAAGATTGCCGGGAGAAATAACAATAACCTCAGATATGCAAATGACACCACCCTTATGGCAGAAAGTGAGAAGAACAAAAGAGCCTCTTGATGAAAGTGAAAGAGGAGACTGAAAAAGTTGGCTTAAAGCTCAACATTCAGAAAAGTAAGATCATGGCATCCGGTCCCATCATTTCATGGCAAATAGATGGGAAAACAGTGGAAACAGTGGCTGACTTTATTTTGGGGGGCTCTAAAATCACTGCAGATGTTGCCTGCAGCCATGAAATTAAAAGACATTTACTCCTTGGAAGGAAAGTTATGACCAACCTAGACAGCATATTAAAAAGCAGAGACATTACTTTGCCAACAAAGGTCTGTCTAGTCAAAGCTATGGTTTTTCCAGTAGTCATGTATGGATGTGAGAGCTGTACTATAAAGAAAGCTGAGCACCAAAGAATTGATGCTTTTGAACTGTGGTGTTGGAGAAGACTCTTGAGAGTCCCTTGGGCTGGAAGGAGATCCAACCAGTCCATCCTAAAGGAAATCAGTCCTGGGTATTCATTGGAAGGACTGATGTTGAAGCTGAAACTCCAATACTTTGGCCACCTGATGCAAAGAACTGATTCATTTGAAAAGACCCTGATGCTGGAAATGATTGAAGGCAGGAGGAGAAGGGGATGACAGAGGATGAGATGGCTGCATGGCATCACTGACTCAGTGGACATGAGTTTGAGTAAACTCCAGGATTTGGTGATGGACAGGGAGGCCTGGTGTGCTGCAGTCCATAGGGTCACAAAAAGTCGGACATGAATGAGTGACTGAACTGAATTGACTAATAGCTTTTATAAATAATTTTGTCTTTTAAATTTCACAACATAAAAAAAAAAAAAAAACTCCTGTATGGTGACCTAATTTTATCTTTGGAAATTATTTGCTTATAATTAGGGTTATTTCCTAGGTACATGCTTTATTTCAAAAGTGCCATTCTTTTAGTACATTCCCTTCCTTTTCATTGCTTACTTATTTCTAAATTCAGTGACCACATATACTGAAACTGATGCTGACTGTCAAGCATGGACTGTGGTGCATAAGTAGCTCTTGCAGGAGACTTGGATACATAAATAGTGCAGTAAAAACCAGAAACAGATCCATTTAACTGCTTTGTAATTGATGGATAATCATTTCACTTCCACAATCAGTGATGTATGAAAATTTACTGCTTATATTTCCAAATCTTCTCACCCTGCCCACCCCACAGGCCCCCACATATATCCTCTTGGCTGTCAAACTGACTGATGCTTATTTAAATTCCACAAGCTCAGAGGCATCACAATCTAACCATGGATATTCATTACCATGATCTAACCCCCACACATTAAAGTTCCAGTCCAAAATTCACAGGCTACTCTCAGCAAGCTCTACACCAAACCTTATAGGTCTTTGTGTTGCTGAAGTCTGACTATTTTGTTTCTAGAAGAAGTTAACATGAACACATTCGTTTCTGGAAAATTTTAAAAATCCTGGTCACTTTAAATTCATAAAGGGTGAAATAGAGGAAAATTTGTACTGTTTTATGATGCTAAAAATTAATGCTACTTATAGATAGTAAATAGAAGGAAGACAGAGTGCAGAGGCAGGTTTGAGTTCAAATTCTGATTTGATCATTCATTAGCTCAGTGATCTTGGGTAAGGTGTTTAGCTTAATTGACCTCAACATTTTAATCTGTAAAGATAATAATACAATCTTATAGAATTGCTTTGAGGAGAAAAGAAAATAATTTCGGCAAGTTAATTAATTCATCAAATATTTATTGAACACCCACATGAGCAGGTGCTCTGCTAGTAGCTGAGACTAATAAAGAGCCTCTGCCTCCGGAGCACTCGGAGCTGAGTGAGGACAAGGGCAAATAAGTGGGCGGTAACACTGCAACATTAAGCTGCGAGCTGGCGCGGCCTTGTCAGGGGAGCAGTCAGGAGGAGGCATCCTCAGGAGGAGACTTCAGGCTGAGCTGCCCCAGTAGGACCTGCGCCAAGGCTGGTGTGGCCCCGAGTGTGCGGTGAAGCGGGGAAGTGACCCGGGATGAGAACGGTGGTACCGTGAAGGGCCTTGGGAGCACAGCCAGGAGTTTACACTCCACCCAGGACAGTCATTAGGAGGTTAAAGCAGAGAAGGTACATGGGCAGATCTACGTTTCAGAATTGGAGGAGGAAGGCTGGTAGACAGGCATAACTGGCGGAGAGACAGGCAGGGGCTAACGTAGGCCAGTGTGGGGAGAACGATGAGGGTCTAAAGTTCTACAGCACCAGCGCTGAGAGAAAAATGTAGGCAGAGTCAGGATCCACTGAGGAGAAAAACTGGTAAGATTCGGCCCCCGAGAAAGCCAGAGGGGGTTTGGTTCCTGGCTGGACCTAGGAGTAAATTGTAGCCTATTCCGCGGGGTGTGGAGGAAAAAACAAGTTTGGGGAGCCAGGTTTGGATGCGCAGAGTGGGATGGACCCACGTGCGCTTCGGTGGAATGGGCAGTCCCCGCTGTGGTGCACTGCCCACACCCCGTTGTACAGACGCCGGGCTCCTCGCACCCAAGAGCTTCCTGCTCCCCCACGTTCATGGGCATCCAAGTCAATGCGATGGGGGTTAGTTAGTCCCTGAAGCAGCCTCAGGCAATGACCCAGGGGTTGAAGGATACACACTCCAGCTCCCCCAGCCCTCTAGGGAGGGTAAATCTAATGTACCTTCTGTGCTGTCTCTCAGGTTCTGCAACCCCAACAGGACTGAACCCCAGTTGCACACAAGTGGCATTCTGCCTTGTGGGAAACCCTTGGCTCCTGGGTCGCTTCCTCACTTCTCCTGCTGGAGCATTCTGGGAAACTCCCAAATTAACCACTCACACTCAAAGCCTGGTCTTGGGGCCTGTCTGTAAGGGAAGATGCCACCTAAGTCATGCCAGTGGGCTTCGGAGCCTATGGATTTGTGCAGTGAAAGATGGCTAGGTAGGAGATCTAAGTTTGGAAGCTATCTGGATTTAGGCGATCCTGGAAGCCGGAAGAGGAAGTAAGCTCATTCTGAGGAAGGGATAAGAGGGGAGATACTGGGACATAAGGTTAAAAATGAAAAATACTCAAGCATAGTCTGTGAAACCAGATAGACTTGGACAGTACCACTTCCTTTTCAGTGATCGAGGGCAGAGAAGTTTTCAAACAAAGTTATCTGGAAATACTGGACTAATTATTTTACAGTTATGTAATCAATTTAATTTATAACTCTTCTGCTGTACCTTGAAAATTGAGTATTTACTGGTTCTTTATGAGCTGTAACATTTTATGGCCTGTCAGGGCATTGATTGATACGGTACACTGAAAAATAATCATATAAGATTACCTTAAAATACGTATCAGTATCTGTCATTTTGACAGTGAAACTGCAATACTATAAATCTACAAAGATTAAAAATTTTAAGTGGAATGTTCTCAGTTGAATATTTATTAAAATAGCACAACTGCACCAAAAGAAGAATCAGAAACAAACCACTAGTTTGATTTCAAGAAAATTTAGCCCTTGAATTCTAAGACTACACCAGACCTCAGACGTTTATGGTCCTTAGAGTGGTCTGCCATTCTTACTACATGTGTTATGACAAATGATTTCCTGTGACAAATCACAGTAAATGATTACTGTGCAATCTTACAGGGTGAATTGCTCCAGTTACATGTCTAAACAACACATAGAGAAAAAGGCATTCTTGCTCTATGCATGCTTTGATAATAGTCTACTCCAAAAATCAGAATAAAATATACAAAATTGTGATCAACCTTCAACAATCTTAATGAAAAGATAACGTGACTGGTTTTACCCTTCCATGTACAACAGTCTTGCTGCAGACCAGTGATTCCTGGCTATTTACCTCCTATTGTCTCTTTAACATCCATCCATGTGTCAGGTACTTTGAAAGATTTCATGCATCATACTGGACATCCTGATGATTAATTTTCCATTGCTTTATTAATCAGAGGTAAACAAATCCACTCAGAGCTTTCAATGGATAGAACATAACCATTGCCATCATCCCTGATTTTATAGCACTCTAGACAAAGGTCATTGGTTGTTCTGTTGTGTTTTCTTTGGTTAATACTAAGAATTTTGTGTCCTCAATTTTTCTTCCATTGTCATGTGGGAGCGGAGGGTCTTCAACTGGGAAATACTGCTGTAGATTTACAACTAGAACTACAGTTCTAATTCACTGTGTTAGTCACTCCGTCGTGTCTGATTCTTTGGGACCCCACAAACTGTAGCCACTAGCCTCCTCCATCCATGGGAGTCTCCAGGCAAGAATACTGAAGTAGGTTGCCATTCCCTCCTGCAGGGGATCTTCCTGACCCAGGTCTCCTGAATTGCAGGCAGATTCTTAACCATATGAAACACCAGGGATGTCCTCTAATTCACTACATAAATACAATTTTCAGTTGTTAAGGGAAAATTAGAAATCTGAGAAAGAAAAAAATGGGGTTGAGATGATGGCCATAGAAAATAAGTAGGATTAGGTATGAAATCAGACTATAGACAGTTTTTATATAAATAAGTAGGAAATCCAATGAACTCCACAGCTAGTTATCCACATCCCAGACCTGCAACACTCTAACAGAACCTGCCATTTCCTTCCTTCATGCAAACCCCTGGCTTAGGGGCCCCCAGGGCAGCCTCTCAGCCTCCAGGAGAGGAGGAAGGTCAGCCAGTGTTTATCTTTTTCTACCTCATGACTCCACTGGGGACCACCTTTATTTTCTTTCTCTATGTCAACATTACTTATTCCTTGGTTCAATCAATTCTCTGCTTTCAAGCATATCCGTTCCATCACTGAAAATAAATCCACAACAAATATCCACCCCCATCCATACACAGTTGCACAATGCCAGTACCCACTTAGAGCTTAGACTATCTTCTTGGGCAGCTGAAATTGTATGTGGATGGGTGTGTGTGTGTACCATGGGACTTGTGTCCTTGTCTTCCTCATCCACATATTCTTACTTCCACTCAGCATTAAGACACATTAGTTAATTAGTTAATTAAGACATTATTGTGTCTCTGAGGGCACAGATGGGCCTCACTCACATTTCTTCTTTCACAACAGCAAAGCCAAAAAACAATATCTAAGAGTTTTAGATACTTTTTTATGTACCAGAAATTCTGCTTTACCTACATTATATCATTTCATTCTGATATCATCCCTATGAGGTGGAGATAAAAGTCTCATTTTACACATGAGGAAACTGAGACTCACAAAGGTTAAATAACTTGATGAAAAACACAGTGAAATGTGAATCATTCAAAATGCTGACACTTCTCCAACAAACCCCAACATTCTCCACTCTGTTCAGTTCAGTTCAGTTCAGTCACTCAGTCGTGTCCAACTCTGTGACCCCATGGACTGCAGCACACCAGGCCTCACTGTCCATCCCCAAATCCAGGAGTTTACTCAAACTCATGTCCATTGAGTCGGTCATGACATCCAACCATCTCATCCTCCATTGTCCCGTTCTCCTCCTGCCTTCAAGCGTTCCCAGCATCAAGGTCTTTTCAAATGTCAGTTCTTCGCATCAGGTAGCCAAAGTATTAGAGTTTCAGCTTCAGCACCAGTCCTTCCAATGAATATTCAGAACTCATTTCCTTTAGGATTGACTGGTTTGAACTCTTGGCAGTCCAAGGGACTCTCAAGAGTCTTCTCCAACACCAAAGTTCAAAAGCATCAAGACTTCAGTGCTCAGCTTTCTTTAGAGTTCAACTCTCACATCCATACATGACTACTGGAAAACCATAGCTTTGACTAGACAGATCTTTGTGGCAAAGTAATGTCTCTGCTTTTTAATATGCTGTTTAGGTTGGTCATAACTTTTCTCCCAAAGAGCAAGCATATTTTAATTTCATGGCTGCAATCACCATCTGCAGTGATTTTGGAGCCCAGAAAAATAAAGTCAGCCACTGTTTCCACTGTTTCACCATCTATTTGCCATGAAGTGATGGGTCTGGATGCCATGATCTTAGTTTTCTGAATGTTGAGCTTTAAGCCAACTTTTTCACTATCCTCTTTCACTTTCAAGAGGCTCTTTAAGCTCTTCTTCACTTTCTGCCATAAGTGTGGTGTCATCTGCATATCTGAGGTTATTAATATTTCTCCCGGCAATCTTGATTCCAGCTTGTGCTTCCTCCAGTCCAGCATTTCTCATGATGTACTCTGCATATAAGTTAAATAAGCAGGGTGACAATATACAGCCTTGACGTACTCTTTTCCTGATTTGGAACCAGTCTGTTGTTTCATGTCGGGTTCTAATTGTTGCTTCTTGACCTGCATACAGATTTCTCAGGAGGCAGGTAAGGTGGTCTGGTATTCCTATCTCTTTAAGAACTTTCCACAGTTTGTTGTGATCCACACAGTCAAAGGCTTTGGCATAGTCAATAAAGCAGAAGTAGATGTTTTTCTGAAATTCTCTTGCTTTTTCGATGATCCAATGGATGTTGGCAATTTGATCTCTGGTTCCTCTGCCTTTTCTAAATCCAGCTTGAACATCTGGAACTTCATGGTTCAAGTACTATTGAAGCCTGGCTTGGAGAATTTTGAGCATTACTTTGCTAGCATGTGAGATGAGTGCAATTGTGCTGTAGTTTGAGCATCCTTCGGCATTGCCTTTCTTAGGGATTGGAATGAAAACTGACCTTTTCCAGTCCTTTGGCCACTGCTGAGTTTTCCAAATTGGCTGGCATATTGAGTGCAGCACTTTAGCATCAGTATCTTTTAGGATTTAAAATAGCTCAACTGGAATTCCATCATCTCCACTAGCTTTGTTCATAGTGATGCTTCCTAAGGCCCATTTGACTTAGCATTCCAGGATGTCTTGCTCTAGGTGAGTGATCACACTATTGTGATTATCTGGGTCGTGAAGATCTTTTTTGTACAGTTCTTCTGTGTATTCTTGCCACCTCTTCTTAATATCATCTGTTTCTGTTAGGTCCATACTATTTCTGTCCTTTATTGCGCCCATCTTTGCATGAAATGTTCCCTTGGTATCTCTAATTTTCTTGAAGAGATCTCTAGTCTTTCCCATTCTGTTATTTTCCTCTATTTCTTTGCATTGATCGCTGAGGAAGGCTTTCTTATCTCTCCTTGCTATTCTTTGGAACTCTGCATTCAAATGGACATATCTTTCCTTTCCTTTCTTCCTTTGCCTTTCACTTCTCTTCTTTTCACAGCTATTTTTAAGGCTTCCTCAGACAACCATTTTGCCTTTATGCATTTCTTTTTCTTGGGGATGGTCTTGATCACTGCCTCCTGTACAATGTCACAAACCTCCGTCCATAGTTCTTCGGGCACTCTGTCTTCAGATCTAGTCACTTAAATCTATTTCTCACTTCCACTGTATAATCGTAAGGGATTTGATTTAGGTCATACCTGAATGGTCTAGTGGTTCCCCGTACTTTCTTCAATTTAAGTCTGAATTTGGCAATAAGGACTTGATGATCTGAGCCACAGTCAGCTCCCAGTCTTGTTTTTGCTGACTGTATAGAGCTTCTCCATCATTCGCTGTGAAGAATATAATCAATCTGGTTTTGGTGTTGGCCATCTAGTGACGTCCATATGTAGAGTCTTCTCTTGTGTTGTTGGAAGAGGGTGTTTGCTATGACCAGTGTGTTCTCTTGGGAAAACTCCATTAGCCTTTGCCCTGCTTCATTCTGTATCCAAGGCCACATTTGCCCATTACTCTAGGTATTTCTTGACTTCTTACTTTTGCATTCCAGTCCCCTATAATGAAAAGGATATCTTTTTTGGGTGTTAGTCCTAGAAGGTCTTGTAGGTCTTCACAGAGCCATTCAACTTCAGCTTCTTCAGCATTATTAGTCAGGGCATAGACTTGGATTACTGTGATATTGAATGGTTTGCCTTGGAAATGAACAGATATCATTCCATTCTTTTTGAGATTGCATCTAAGTACTGACATTTTGGACTCTTCTATTGACTATGATTAAACTTAAGAGCTAAGAAACCTCCATTTCTTCTAAGGGATTCTTGCCCACAGTACTAGATATAATGGTCATCTGAGTTAAATTCACCCATTTCAGTCCATTTTAGTTCACTGATCCCTAAAATGTTGATGTTCACTCTTGTCATCCATCTCCTGTTTGACGACCTCCAATTTGCCTGATTCATGGACCTAACATTCCAGGTTCCTATGCATTATTGCTGTTTATAGCATCGGACTTTACTTCCATCACCAGTCACATCCACAGCTGGGTGTTGTTTTTGCTTTGGCTCCATCTCTTCATTCTTTCTGGGATTATCTGTCCACTGATCTGCAGTAGCATATTGGGCACCTACCGACCTGGGGAGTTCATCTTTCAGTGTACTATCATTTTGCCTTTTTGTACAGTTCATGGGGTTCCCAAGGCAAGAATACTGAAGTGGTTTGCCATTCCCTTCTCTAGTAGACCACACTTTGTTAGAACTCTCCACCACGACTCATCCATCTTGGGTGGCCCCACATGGCATGGCTCATAGTTTCACTGAGTTAGACAAGGCTGTGGTCCATGTGATCAGATTGATTAGTTTTCTGTGATTGTGGTTTTCATTCTGTCTGCCCTCTGGTGGATAAGTATAAAAGGATTATGGAAGCTTCCTGATGGGATAGACTGACTGAGGGGGAAACTGGATCTTTTTCTTATGGATGAGGCCACTGCTCAGTATATCTTTAATCCAATTTTCTGTTGATGGATGGGGCTGTGTTCCTTCTCTCTTATTCGACCTGAGGCCAAACTATGGTGTAGGTAATGAAGACAATGGCAACCTCCTTCAAAAGGTCCCAAGCAGCCACTGCTATACTCCATGACCCCAACCCTGAAGCAGGCCACTGCCAACGCATGCCTCCACTGGAGACTCCTGGACACTCATGGGCAAGTCTTGGTCAGTCTCTTGTGGGGTCACTGCTCCTTTCTCCTGGGTCCTGGTGCACACAATGTTTTGTTTGTGCCCTCCAAGAGTCTGTTTCCCCAGTCCTGTATAAGTTCCGGCAGCTCTGTGGTGGGGTTAATGGTGATCTCCTCCAAGATGGCTTATGTCATACCCAGGTCTGCTGCACCCAGAGCCCCTGACCCCGCAGCAGTCCACTGCTGACCCATACCTCCTCAGGAGACACTCAAGCACAGTTCTGACTCAATCTCTGTGGGGTCTCCACTCCAATTCAAATAAATCTGACCATGTAATTCATTCTCCTGTTTAAAATCCTTCCCTGTCTCCTCATTATCCAAAAGATAAAGCCTGTCCCCTTGGAGTGGTGCCCAAGCCCTCCCAGTCTGCCCCACCCACCTTCCTGGGCTTAGTTCTGGCTGCTCCTCACCACAGACATCTTCCAGCCTTACTAGACAAGGGACATTTTCCTGAGCATTTCCATGATGCTTCACTCTTCCTTGAATTGCATTTCTACTTCTGTTCATAATGCTCTCACCCATCCTTGTCCATCTGGAGAAAATCCACTCACCTTTAAGATTCAAGTCTCTTCTCCACCTTCTATGAAGCTTTTCTGAAGTTGCTCTTCATTTATCCTCCTATACATGACCTCCATGTGTTTTAAACTTTCTTGTCATACCCCTGCCGCTGCTGCTAAGTCGCTTCAGTCATGTCCGACTCTGTGCGACCCCATAGATGGCAGCCCACCAGGCTCCCCCATCCCTGGGATTCTCCAGGCAAGAACACTGGAGTGGGCTGCCCTTTCCTTCTCCAATGCATGACAGTGAAAAGTGAAAGTGAATTCGCTCAGTCGTGTCCAACTCTTGGTGACCCCATGGACTGCAGCCCACCAGGCTCCTCTGCCCATGGGATTTTCCAGGCAAGAGTACTGGAGTGGGGTGCCATTGCCTTGTCCGTCATCATACTCCTACCTCAGCAATATTATGTGACATATAATTGACTTATTTTTTGACATGCTATCCTTCCAAGACTACACATGTCTCAAGGGCAGGAGACATCTCTTGCCATCTGAGTCCCTCCAGTGCAGCGCTGCCCAACAGGACTTCCTGTCATGACTGAAGCGTTCTCTTACGCTGCCCAATACAGTAGTTGCTAGCCACGTGTTCTGTGGCTTGAGAACTTGAGGTGGTTAGTACAACTGAGGAACTGAATTTTTAAATTTTATTTAAGTAATTTAAATTCAAACAGGCACATGTAAAGAATTGCTCTCATATTGAATAGTGTAGCATTAGAACTTATAAAGCAGTGATCCCCAATCTTTTGGGCACCAGACACTGGTTTCATGGAAGACATTTTTTCCATGGACCAGGGGGAGGCGGGTAACAGTTTCAGGATGATTCAAGCACATTACATTTATTGTCCACTTTATTTCTATTATTATCACATCAGCTCCACCTCAGATCATCAGATCCCAGAGGTTGGGGACCCCTGTTATAAAAGATCTGGAACATGGTAGGTATCAGCAGGTATTTGCTGAGTTGTACAGCCATTTGGTTCAAGTTACCCAAGGCTTTCACCCAACCAAGCCCAGTCAATATAACCTTTGGCATATTTTTAATTCTGCTCAACCACTTCATTGATGGAGACTTTCTGGACCATCATTCATTTTCTCCATACACTTTCTAGGCCTGGCTGGAGAAGCACCCCTCTATTTCTTAGAGTTGTTTCTGACCACTAATTTGCTTCCTTTGCTGTTTTATTTCTGCCTCTCATTTCTATAGAGGCTATAAAATAGGATTGTATTTTCACCAGAGTCTCATTCCACAACATGTAACCGTAAAACATTGGAGCAGAGTTATTAAAGCCTCAAGGGAAAATGTATGAACAAAATATCAGCCTGATTCATTATGAACTGTTATTATAAACAGTGGGCTTACTAGCAAATGACAGGAAAACTAATTGCATTTACAACAAAATTACACCACATGCTCCCCACCATGGCCCCCATCCTCTACTCCTTCCCAGTGTATATTACTAGGACTCTTTAATTAAAGATTTGCTGCCAACTTAGAAAGTTTTAAGGTCTATGACTCATGTTCATGAGAGCTTAACTTGAAATTTTTGCTAAAAATCGAAGTCTTGTCTACCCTAGATTTCTAGGTGAAGAAAGTCCCCTGAACACTCAAGAGGAGACCCTGAGCCAACAGTTACTGGGCAGTTACAACATTTCAGGCACTGTGCTAATCAACACGCCTCTCCGAAGAACTTCTGAAAAGTTCCATGAACAAATGAGGAAGAGGAGGATGAGAAAGTTTCTCCTTCCCTCAGGCTCATTCAAGGCTGAGATTAAAATATAGCCTTGGTTGCCCAAATTCAAAGCCTGTGTACTTGGAGACAACCTAAATGTCTGTTGATGGATGAATGGGTAAAAAAATATGGAGTATTTTCAGAAACATATATACATATACATCATCATGTACAAATCATGTAGATCCAGTATACATAGTGGAATATCTTTCCATCATAAAAAAGAAGGAAATCTTGCCATTTGCCACAACATGCATGAATCTTGAGAATCCTGAGGTCATTATGCTAAAGAAAAAAACAAATACTGTGTATGCATGTGTGCTAAGTCTCTTCAGTCATGTCTGGCTTTTTGTGGCCCTATGGACTGTAGCCCACCAGGCTCCTCTGTCCATGAGATTCTCCAGGCAAGAATACTATAATGGGTTGCCGTGCCCTCCTACAGGGGACCTTCCTGACCCAGGGACCAAACTCGAGTCTCTTACGTCTCCTCTAATCAGTGCCTTCTCTGGCTTGGTAACACTTTAAAATATGTTCTGTGAATAGACAATTCACAAAGAAGAAAAAAATGTGATTTAACACTTGAAAAAGAACCTCAACCTCAAACTACACTGAGATACTATTTGCTGACTTATCAGACTGGGAAAGGATGAGAAGTTGGTAATCCACCCTCTTATATCTCCACAAAGGTATGAGGACTACAAATTCATCAAAATTTATGGAATCCAATATGACAAAATATATATAAATTAATAACATATGTCTTTGACTCAGAAATTCTACTTAAAGAAATTTACCTTTTATATAATCTTACATATATTCTCAAATGTATTGAGAAATTCAATATACAAATGGACAATGTTTGAGCCATATATAAAATTAGAACTCTACCCACAGCCTGCAGCAACCTGACCAGGAAGCCAATTCCTTATCTATAATAAACAGCCCAAGTAGCCAACCTGCTGTAAGTCAGACTTGCAGGAAACCAGTCTGCTATCTCAAGTAACAATCCAGGAAGCTAAACAATAACTTCTGCAACAATCAGCTCAATATGTCCAGAACCTGAATAATAACTGACAGCTCCCCTAATTTTTGTCCCCACTTCTAATTCAGACCAATCAGGAAAAGCCAAATTTGCTCCCCTAACCAATTACATAGCAAACACCCTCTTCCAACAACACAAGAGAAGACTCTACACATGGACATCACCAGATGGTCAACACCGAAATCAGATTGATTATAGTCTTTGCAGGCAACAATGGAGAAGCTCTATACAGTCAGCAAAAACAAGACCGGGAGCTGACTGTGGCTCAGATCATCAACTCCTCATTGCCAAATTCAGACTTAAATTGAAGAAAGTAGGGAAAACCACTAGACCATTCAGGTATGACATAAATCAAATCCCTTACGATTATACAGTGGAAGTGAGAAATAGATTTAAGGGACTAGATCTGAAAGACAGAGTGCCTGATGAACTATGGACGGAGGTTCATGACATTGTACAGGAGACAGGGATCAAAACCATTCCCATGGAAAATAAATGCAAAAAAAGCAAAATGGCTATCTGAGGAGGCCTTAAAAATAGCTGTGAAAAGAAGAGAAGTGAAAAGCAAAGGAGAAAAGGAAAGATATTCCCATTTGAATGCAGAGTTCCAAAGAATAGCAAGGAGAGGTAAGAACGCCTTCCTCAGCAATCAATGCAAAGAAATAGAGGAAACAACAGAATGGGATAGACTAGAGATCTCTTCAAGAAAATTAGAGATACCAAGGGAACATTTCATGCAAAGATGGGCTCAATAAAGGACAGAAATGGTATGGACCTAACAAAAGCAGAAGATATTAAGAAGAGGTGGCAAGAATACACAGAAGAACTGTACAAAAAAAGATCTTCACAACCCAGATAATCACAATGGTGTGATCACTCACCTAGAGCCAGACATCCTGGAATGTGAAGTCAAATGGGCCTTAGAAAGCATCTCTATGAACAAAGCTAGTGGAGGTGATGGAATTCCAGTTGAGCTATTTCAAATCCTAAAAGATGATGCTATGAAAGTGCGGCACTCAATATGCCAGCCAATTTGGAAAACTCAGCAGTGCCCACAGGACTGGAAAAGGTCCATTTTCATTCCAATCCCAAAGAAAGGCAATCCTAAAGAATGCTCAAACTACAGCACAATTGCACTCATCTCACATGCTAGTAAAGTAATGATCAAAATTCTCCAAACCAGGCTTCAGCAATACGTGAATCGAAAACTTCCAGACATTCAAGCTGGTTTTAGAAAAGGCAAAGAAACCAGAGCTGAAATTGCCAGCATCTGCTGGATCATCGAAAAAGCAAGAGAGTTCCAGAAAAACATCTATTTATGCTTTATTGACTATGCCAATGCCTTTGACTGTGTTGATCACAATAAACTGTGGAAAGTTCTTAAAGAGATAGGAATACCAGACCACCTGATCTGCCTCTTGAGAAACCTGTGTGCAGGTCAGGAAGCAACAGTTAGAACCGGACAGGGTACAACAGACTGGTTCCAAATAGGAAAAGGAGTACGCCAGGCTGTATATTGTCACCCTGCTTATTTAACGTATATGCAGAGTACATCATGAGAAACGCTGGGCTGCAAGAAGCACAAGCTGGACTCAAGATTGCCAGGAGAAATATTAATAACCTCAGATATGCAGATGACACCACCCTTATGGCAGAAAGTGAAGAGGAACTAAAACCCTCTTGATGAAAGTGAAAGAGGAGAGTGAAAAAGTTGGCTTAAAGCTCAACATTCAGAAAACTAAGATCATGGCATCCAGTACCATCACTTCATGGCAAATAGATGGGGAAACAGTGGAAACAGTGACTGACTTTATTTTGGGGGGGCTCCAAAATTACTGCAGATGGTGACTGCAGCCATGAAATTAAAAGATGCTTACTCCTTGGAAGGAAAGTTATGACCAACCTAAATAGCATATTAAAAAGCAGAAACATTACTTTGCCAACAAAGGTTCATCTAGTCAAAGCTATTGTTTTTCCAGTGGTCATGTATGGATGTGACAGATTGTGAAGAAAGCTGAGCACCGAAGAATTGATGCTTTTGAACTGTGGTGTTGGAGAAGACTCTTGAGAGTCCCTTGGACTGCAAGGAGATCCAACCAGTCCATCCTAAAGGAGATCAGTCCTGGGTGTTCATTGGAAGGACTGATGCTGAAGCTGAAACTCCAATACTTTGGCCACTTCTTATGAAGAGTTGACTCATTGGAAAAGACCCTGATGCTGGGAAAGATTGAGGGCAGGAGGAGAAGGGGACGACAGAGGATAAGATGGCTGGATGGCATCACCGACTTGATGGACATGAGTTTGGGTAAACTCTGGGAGTTGGTGATGGACAGGGAGGCCTGGCGTGCTGGGATTTATGAGGTCGCAAAGAGCCGGACACAACTGAGTGACTGAACTGAATTGAACTGAACCAATTACACAGAATTCCATACTTCTAGCTAGCCTGCTGCCTTGTGCCCAGAGCGTTCAATCAGGTCATACCTGAAGCCTTCCATTTTTCTCCACTGCAAATCTCCCTACTCTTCTGCCTGCCTTCAGGTAGCTGCCAAAATGCAAATGAGATAGGAAGCTGGGATAGAAAGCTCTTCTCACTTGGTTCGTCTTTGTCTGTTTCCATAATGTGCAAATGTGTTTGCAAAAGAATATTCATTCTAGCATGTTTTATGTAGCAAAAGACTAAAGACAAGTCAAATGTCCATCAACAAGAAAGAAGTAAAACACACTACAGTTCATCTGTGGATAGAATACTGTGTAACTGCTAACAAGAGAGAGGTAGATACGTGTTTGTATATACCAAAGTAACTCACCAGTCACATCATTAAGAAAAAAACAAAATAAATGAAAAAATAAGTTTCAAGCAATGTATACAAGACACAATCATATATGCTTAAATACATCTAAATCTAGTCACAAGAAATTACTAAGAATAGTTGTCTAGGGGAAATAAATTGAAGGATTGAGAAAAAAAACCAAATGCAATATTACTATATATGTTTATTCTTTTGTTTCTTTTGAATTTTGTATTATGTCTATTAATTATTTGTTCAAATAAAAAGATTAATTTATAAAAGATCTAGTTTTTGCTACACCTGGAGTAATAAAAGAGTGGCTATTTTCCCATAAAGACACTTGATTCAATATATAAAATCCAGTCTTAAATATATAGTAGTATATTATAAAAATAACTTTAATATATGACAAAAATAACTTTAATGCTAACCCTTTGTGTGGGAACCAAAGATAATTATATACAGTGTGGCTGTCCAGTCCTCTGCTCTCAGGAATGTTGCCCTTTGAACAATGTAGTTACAGCTGGGGCAGTGAGTGACAGAAGGTCAAACAAATTCTGGTGATCACTGAGTCACAGACAGAGAAGTTCCTGGTATTCCTAAAGTTTCCATTAGAAACAGTTCTATATCTGCGTATCTATTCACTAACAGTTACATTACAATAGGGAACTCTGTTCCTCTCCTGGCACTATGTCCCCGCCCCGGGGAAGACCAGAGCTGGAAGTGTTTCCCAAAGGTCAGTAAGATGTCCTGCATCCCTATTACCAGGTCAGGGGCGATGGGGAAGGATGTTCATATAAGCACAGCTTCTTGCCCTGACTCAGCATGTTTAACAAACATCCCCATCATTGGTAGGCATGGCAAAGAGGACAAATGTTGTTCAGGACTGAATTACGTGGCGGGGCCACTACGGAGGAATGAGCTCAGCTGGGCCTGGCTGACCTGTGAAATGTTCTTTTCACTTGGACACAGTCTCACCACTTGGTGTGACCTTGTGGCTATCAGAGACATTCAGACATCCAGCACTGTAGGTGAGGTTTGGGGGGCGGGAAGGTGCTCCCTTGGCCTCCAACAACACACCTGGGTTACAAGACAGAGGCAGCAATATGGACTCAGAATCCCAAGCCTTCCAATAAAGTGCAAGATGTCAGAGACAGGGTGACCATGTTAATATGTTAGTGCTTGCTCCTACCCAATAGTTTTGACTTTATGTGATCCTCACTACAAGTATTCATATAAATGACAGCCTTCATTCACATCAGAATATAGACTGCAGATTTTGGTCTGTTTTGTTGATTGACATTTCTGAAGCACCTAAATAGTGTTTGCCACATAGTAGATGCTGAGTGCAAACTAAACAATTCAGGAGCCCTAATGTCTCAGACCTAGGGTTAGGAAACGAGACTTAAGTTTTATTAATCAATCATTCAAATCTTGTCCTCTAATTCTGCCCCAAATGCTATGCAATTTCAGTGCCTTCTGCCTGGGAAAATTGATAGGACTACTGGCAAGGACGTAGTGCAGAATAACACTTTCCACACAGATAAAATGGATATAGAGTAAAAGAGACTATATTCTCTGACTGAAATACTACTCAGAAAATATAACTCACTAAACAATATATTTCCCAGTTGTCAAAAGAATTAGCAAGTATAAAGTCAAAAATCACATCACTATAAGTCAAGAGGATGATTAAAAAATTTCAAAATTTTATTATTCCATAACAGTGTTCAGGTCACATGCCATTGTCTAGAAATCTTAAAGATATTCCCTTTGAAAAAAATTCCCATTTGAAGTTGTTATTTATGTAGTTGGGTTAATTAATATGTACTATGTTCTAAAGACGTCCCTTTTAGTTTATCTGAGTGGACAATGACTTTACAGCTTTTTTTAAAAAAGAAAATTACTCAATAAGAAAAATAGTTTTTAAAAATAAAAATCAACTTTTGTTCCCACTTCAATTCTTGCCTGAAAGAATAAATCATTGGCATAAGTTCTTTATATAAGTATTTCTCTTAATATAGTGTGTTTAATAAAAGAAGCAAAAGGTATCTTTATATTTAGCCATCTTTAAAATAAAATTGGCCTTTATTTCTCAGATTCCCAATTATCGATATTTATCCAGTTGCAATGAAGAGAGTATGTTACTGCAGAAAGGCAGAGGGTCTGTCACTAAGGAAGAGAGATGTTTCTGATAATTAAAATATCCACACAGTACTGAGTACTCAGTTTTTGCCAGATATTTTAAATTTCTTTTATCTAAGTCTGCAAAAACCCTTCCTGGTAGATGCCAGTAGTAAATAAGGAAGCTGTCATGAGAAGCACAGCCGTGACACTCCACAGTGTTCAAGCATTTCATGTTGCCCTCTGCACAGTTTTGAAAATTATAGAAATTAAGAAAGTATCCTATAAGCAAAAATGCACTTCATAAATTACAATGGTCATGACTCAACCAGCCAAGATTATACTATTTTTAAGAAAAACCAGGACTCACCACCATATGTCCAAAATAAATAGTCCTTGAGTTCAAAATGCCAAGCAGCTCTGAGCTTGCATTAGATTGATAGTCAAACGTGAATACTGGAACCAGGTTGCCAGGCAAACCCATGTTCCACTCTCTGTGCCACAGGGGCATGCTATGAGAGCATCAACAGAGCATACCTGTGACATGCTGTGACACTTAACTGACCAACATTAAGTACTGCCCGGTAGATTCAAAGGAAGAGTAAACCAGGATTATAAAAGAGGAAATGCTTTTTATCATTAATTACACTTGAAAACTAGAGAGCAACATTTTCAAAAAAAGAGCAGCAGATTTCAATGCAAATGGGAAATTTGGCATTAATGTCAGAGAAGATAACTGCTTATACAAATAAATTTTATTTATGTTTTAATTTTTTTGTTTTATCTATTTATTTTTCTACTTTACAATATTGTGTTGGTTTTGCCACACATTGACATGAATCCACCATGGGTGTACATGTGTTCCCCATCCTTAACCCCCCTCCCACCTCCCTCATCATCCCATCCCTCTGGGTCATCCCAGTGCACCAGCCCTGAGCATCCTGTATCATGCATCGAACCTGGACTGGCGATTCGTTTCACATATGAGAATTTACATGTTTCAATGCCATTCTCCTATATCATCCAGCCCTCACCCTCTCCCACTGAGTCCAAAAGACTGTTCTATACATCTGTGTCTCTTTTGCTGTCTCGCATACAGGGTTATCGTTACCATCTTTCTAAATTCCATATATATGCATTAGTATACTGTATTGCTGTTTTTCTTTCTGGCTTACTTCACTCTGTACAATAGGCTCCAGTTTCATCCACCTCATTAGAACTGATTCAAATGAATTCTCTTTAATGGCTGAGTAATATTCCATTGTGTATATGTACCACAGCTTTCTTATCCGTTCGTCTGCTGATGGGCATCTAGGTTGCTTCCATGTCCTGGCTATTGTAAACAGTGCTATGATGAACATTGGGGTACATGTGTCTCTTTCAATTCCGGTTTCCCCGGTGTATATGCCCAGCAGTGGGATTGCTGGGTCATATGGCAGTTCTATTTCCAGTTTTTTAAGGGATCTCCACACTGTTCTCCATAGCGGCTGTGCTAGTTTGCATTCCCACCAACAGTGTAAGAGGGTTCCCTGTTCTCCACACCCTCTCCAGCATTTATTGCTTGTAGACTTTTGGATAGCAGCCATTCTGACTGGTGTGAAATGGTACCTCATTGTGTTTTGATTTGCATTTCTCTGGTAATGAGCGATGTTGAGCATCTTTTCATGTGTTTGTTAGCCATCTGTATGTCTTCTTTGGAGAAATGTCTGTTTAGTTCTTTGGCCCACTTTTTGATTGGGCTAATAAATTTTAAACATTAACATTATTGCTCCCCCAAAATTGTCTCCACTGGCATTTTAAGAGAACTTAATTATATTATAGACTATATGGTAGTCACTGGACAAATGATCTGGCCCAATTCTCAGCCACAATCCATGATCTTAAAAGCATACTCTAAATAAACATACAGACTTACTAGACTTTCATAACAATACTTTGGTTATCAACTTATAGGTATATTTTTGTCAGAGGATTTTGAGACTGAGATAGCTATTTGGTTGTCTTATGGTTAGCTCTCTCCTCAAAAAACAACATCTAGGGGTTTTCATGCTTGAACTTATGAAATACTGACCACTGTTGAAAAAAAAAATTAATGAACAGAAATTTCAACTAAATAGAGTCAGGAGACCAGAAGGGGTCTCATGCCCTACATGCAATCAGCTCAGTCCAGTTCAGTGGCTCAGTCTTGTCTGACTCTTTGCAACCCATGGACTGCAGCATGCCGGGCCTCCCTGTCCATCATCAACTCCCGGAGCTTGCTCAAACTCATGTCCACTGAGTCAGTGAGGTCATTCAACCATTTCATCCTCTGTCATCCCCTTTTCCTCCCACCTTCCATCATTCCCAGCATCCTTTCAGTTCAGTTCAGTTGCTCAGTTGTGTCCAACTCTTTGTGACCCCTGAATCACAGCATGCCAGGCCTCCCTGTCCATCACAAACTCCCGGAGTCTACCCAAACCCATGTCCATCAAGTCGGTGATGCCATCCAGCCATCTCATCCTCTGTCATCCCCTTCTCCTCCCACCTTCAATCTTTCCCAGCATCAGGGTCTTTTCCAATGAGTCAGCTCTTTGCATCAGGTGGCCAAAGTATTGGAGCTTCTGCTTCAGTATCAGTCCTTCCAATGAATATTCAGGACTGATTTCCTTTAGAATGGACTGGTTGGATCTCCTTGCAGTTCAAGGGACTCTCAAGAATCTTCTCCAACACCACAGTTCAAAAGCATCAATTCTTTGGCACTCAACTTTCTTTAGAGTCCAACTCTCACATCCACACATGACCACTGGAAAAACCATACCCTTGACTAGATGGACCTTTGTTGGCAAAGTAATGTCTCTGCAATGCCTATGTGCAAAGTTGCGTCAGTCGTGTCTGAGTCTGTGTGACCCCATGGACTGTAGCCCACCAGGCTCCTTTGTCCATGAGGTTCTCCAGGCAAGAATACTGGCATGAGCTGCCATGCGCTCAGGGTTTCTTTATCCCTGTGACTATGTTGTTGTTGTTCAGTTGTTCAGTCATGTCCGACTCTGCAACCCCATGGACTGCAGCATACCAAGCTTCCCTGTCCTTCACCATCTCCTGGAGCTTGCTCAAACTCAGGTCCACTGATCAGTGATGTCATGCAACCACCTTGTCCTCTGTCATCCCCTTCTTCTCCTGCCTTCAATCTTTCACAGCATCAGAGTTTCTCCTAATGAGTCAGCTCCTTGCATCAGGTGGCCAAAGTACTGGTGGTCTTTGACTATAACAGAGCATCAGGTGGCCTATGACTATAACAGAGCCCAAAAGGAAGAAGAAAGAATCTTCCTTCCTGTCAAGGACTCAGCCAATGAAATGCCATGGACTCTGTTAACTGTATCTTTGCCAACTTCCTTTTCCCCTTTATAGAACTGTTCCTCCCTTGTCATGGAAGAACTTACATGTGGCTTGCCATGGTTGCAGATCCTGAATTGCAATTCTCTTCTGATTCTGAATAAAGAACTCCATCTTTGCTGGAGAAATATCTGGGAATCTATTTATTTCAGGTTAATACTACTGCTTACAACTATGAGTTTCAACATAAAGAAAAAAAGAAGCTTTTTCTCTAGAGAAGTGTCCATATCATACCTGCCCACACTGAGATGTGAACCAAAAAGAACCTTCATTGGGACATCTGTTTTCCAATGATCATGGGAAATGACTGAACCTCACAGTGCTCTCCTGATGTCATAGTCTCAAGATTTTGTGTGAATGACAATCAATATTTGTGTTAAAAGAATATAAGTCATCTAACTTTTTTTCACTTTACAGATGAGCCCAAAAAGAACAAATCATTTGATAAGACCCTTCTTTCTTATTTATTTATTTGGCTGTGCTGGGTCTTTGCTGCTGCATGCAGGCTTTTCTAGCTGCAGTGAGCGAGGCATTGGCGGGGTGGGGTGGGGGTAGGGATGGGGCGGGAGCTACTCTTGATTGCAGTGTGCGGGCTTCCCATTGCGGTGGTCTCTCTTGTTGGGGAGCATGGGCTCTATGGTACACGGCCTCAGTAGTTGTGGTGTATGGGCCCAGTTGCCCAGCGGCATGTGGGATCTTCCTGGACTAGGGATCAAACCTGTGTCCCCTGCGTTGGCCAGTAGATTCTTTACCACTGGACCACCAGGGAATTCCCAAAGACCCTTGTTTCTGTTGTGAATTTTCATATCTCTCCCATTGGTGAATATATTTCATTTTCATTTTTCATGTCATATGTTGAAGAAATTTCTGTCTTTTGTTTTATCTTGTTGTTCTACTTTACAAACAACTCTACCCTTAGAAATGGATGAGAGCTTATTCTTTGGACAACATATACTTAAGTTTAACATCTCTTCATTACCTTGCTTTCAAGTACAGTGTAAAGACCTTTAGTTTGTATGACTATTAACTATCTTTCCATGGTTTCCCAACAATTTACGCTCAGGCTATGATTCTAAAATTATAAAGTATATAGAAATTGATATAATATGGAAATGAATATAGATATTAATCTACATCATTAACCACAATGTGATAGCAATACACATAAACATACATCAGAATGCTTAAGTGAAAAGACTGATAATACCGAGTGTTGAGAAAGACATGGAGCAACTCTAACTCTCATACATTTCTGTTGAGAGGATAAACTGATGTAATAACCCCTTTAGAAAAGTGTTTAGTAGTTTTTACTAAAGCTGAATATTCACATAGTTTCTAACTAAGCAATTTATTTCTTAGGCATACACACAAAAGAAATGTGAACATATTTTTTAGTACATGACATGTACTAGAATATTCATAGCAGCATGGTTCCTGAAAGCTAAAACCTGGAATCTACCTGAATACTCATGAACAGTAGAATGGATAAATAGATTGTGGTATTTTTGCACAAAAATCATACTTTACTTATAGTGGTGATAACAGTTACAAGTCACTGGGTCCAAGTAATTTAAGTACCAAGGCTCAAATTGAGCTTAAACAATAAACCCAATAATACATAAGCAGAAAACCACAGACAGGATTTATTCCATGGTTGGTTGGAAGAGGAGTGGATAAATGCCAACAAAGACCCAGGTTCTTTCTACTGTTTGTCCTATTGTCCTCTGTATTGGCTTCATTTTCATACTGGAAACAAGATGATGGTCATAGTTTCAGGCGATACATCCAGAAATAGCTACACCCAGAAGTAAATGAACTATTCCTTTTATTAAGAGAAAGAACTTTTCCTCAGGAGGACTATAGCACTCTTCCCCTCATATCTCATTGGACAAAAGTGAATCACAGCCTATTCCAAAACCAACCAGTCACCGCCAGGAGAAATGAGATGACAAAATCTGACTAAGATGGATCTGGAATAGAATGAATGTTGAAGCATCAATCACCATGATAACTAACAATGAAAGTTAACATTAACAGCACTTGTTTAAACCTCAAACATTAGATTTCTGGTTTCTGTTGAGAGGTGAAAACAGCAAAGTACTCAAATTTATAACAAAAATGCTGAACCAACAACAAGTTCACAAATTTTCTCTTAATCATCAGAGGGCTGAGATCACAGGGCAATAGTTACCCAGAATTGAGAGGAAAGCAGACGCCCAGAACGAGAGATAAGATACAAACACTAACAAAAAGTGTCTCCCCCACAATGTTTGCTCACAACAAATAGAAAGTATCTCTGCAATGAAAAACACTTGATAGGTACCACTTAGCCATGGGATCGAATACAACATCACCAGAGATAAGTCAGGTGAATGCGATGGGCTCTCTATATAATACAAGGCAGGTACTTTACCTGGTGTGGCATTCTTCCTCAAATTCCACAACCTTAATCTAACCCCAAGAAAAACTCACACAAACCAAAATTTTGAGGCATTCTACAAGATACATGAAGTTATTCTTCAAAAAAGTTAAGGTGACAGAAGACAAGGAAATAATGAGTAACAGACATAGATTGGAGGGGACTAAGGAGACACAACAACCAAGAGCAACATGAGCTCCTGGATCAGATCCTGGTGTAGAAAAGGACATGAGTGGGAAGAAGGATGAAAGCCACATAAAGCCTGTTTATTTGATTAACTGTACGACACCAAATTAGTTTTTTACTTTTGAAAATTGTACTTCGACTATGCTAGAAGTTAACATTAGGAGACACTGGGTAAAGGATATACAGGAACTTTCTACACTGTAGATGCAACTCTTCTCTAGGTCTAAAATTATTTTGAGATTAAAAATTAAGAAATAAAACTGCTTATTTGCTATTCTATTCTACTTCAGGGTTTAAATTTTTCAATAAATATTATCAGACTTTCACACATTTTCCCAGTTTGCTACAGCAGTGGTGTGCCAACAAAATCAAGTGAAATCATTATGGTTCCTAGGTACTAAATATAAAAACAAATAAGTAGAAAGCACCAAAGTTTAGGGTGATATAGAAAGATATAAGTCAGTAGGCAAGAATTTGAGTATTGGGAGACCAAATTACTTTGCTCTTACACCATTTCCTCCTTTCCTATGTATCTTGGTCCAGAAGTAATTTTCTCAACTCTTTTAGAACTCATAAATCTTCTTCCATAACCCTTATAACCACTGATAAAGAAGCTCTTTTTCTTGTTAACTCCATTATACGCTTTAAATAATGAGGACTATAGAGAGTTTTACTAAGTAGCTGCCAAAGTTGCTAATCTGAGCTACAAAAGAGTGAACAGATTTAATGTGTTTAGTATGATCAAATACGCTGGTGATTTCTCAAGAGGAATAACAGCAAAAACGAAAGGCAATGGCATTTGTGATTGAAGCTAAAGAATAATGTAAGGTTCTGCAAAAGCAAAAGTAAGAAAAATGCTTTCTAGCTGACTATTGATTATCTGTTTTCCCTACAGAAAATGTCAACCCTAGTGTTTATCCCTGTTCCATCATGGTTTACAGAATATATGGAAGGGTGAGTGGGGAGTTGATATACTGTCTCTCTAATTCATAAGTCAGCAGATTGCAAGGAGCCATATCTGAAGCTGATAGAGATTTTAGAGTTTGAGTTTGAGCTCCAGGCAGGAACTAAATGAGATAGTTGTGTCTAGATAGATCAAAGTCAAGCAGGTATTCCAGAAATTTTTTTTTTACTACCTCTTTCTTATTTCTCCTTTTTCTTTTTGTCTTACGTAGCTAAGAAATGGAATGTCTCCTGCCATATCAGTAAACAAGGATGTCACAGTTATCAGTGATCACAACAAGCCCTAAGGAAACTCAGGAAGGAAAGGAACACCTGCTCTAGCAGCCTTCAGACCGCAGCCTCTCCCTCTGCAGTCACTTCCTACGGTGCTGCTCAGTCACTCGGGCGTCCGACTCTTTGCGACCCCATGGACTACAGCACGCCAGGCTTCCCCGTCCTTCCCCATCTCCCGGAGCTTGCTCAAACTCATGCCCACTGAATCAGTGATGCCATCCAGCCATCTCACCCTCTGTCGTCCCCTTCTCCTCCTGCCTTCAATCTTTCCTAGCATCCGGGTCTTTTCTAATGAGTCGGCTCTTTGCATCAGGTGGCCAAAGTGTTGGAGCCTCAGCTTCAGCATCAGTCCTTCCAATGTGTATTCAGGGTTGACTTCCTTTAGGATTGACTGGTTTGATCTTGTAGTCCAAGGGACTCTCAAGAGTCTTTTCCAACACCACAGTGAGAATACAGGATACTGGCCCCAGATAGCTAAGATGCATATCAAAAGAATGATTTCAGTAAGCCCAGACTCTTGCATCTTCCCATACTTAGAAAAACACTAAATTCCATAACTAGAGATATCTGGTTTATTTTTTTTTTAATTTGTTTATTTTTAATTAAAGGATAATTGCTTTACAATATTGTTTTGATTTCTGCCATACATCAACATGAATTAACCACAGGTGTACAAATGTCCCTTCCCTTTGAACTCCCCTCCCACTCCCACCCCTTCCCAACCCTCTAAGTTGTTCCAGCACCCCAGCTTGAGTTCCCTGAGTCTTAACAGCTGACTATCTATTTTACATATGGTAGTGTATACGCTTCTATGCTACTCTCTTCATTCATCTCACCCTGGTTTCTTTAATTTACAATAATCTTTTGATGTTCAGACTGCCTGCCCTTTGTTACAAAGTTGTATATAACCTGATTCCTCTCCTCACCTCCTTGGAGCAGTTGTCTAAGGGTTATTTGAGATGCTGTCTCCTGGGCTTAAATTCTTTAAAATTCCAACCAAATAAAACATAACTCTCAACTTCTGGTTGTGAATATTTTTTTAAGTATACATTGCCTAAGCTACTGTTTTACTGTTTTTTCAGCTTTTGGGTAAGTGGGGAAAGTATATGTTCCAGCTTTTCTGAGAGTGCTAGCTCATACCTGTTTTTTAGTATGATGATTAATATTAACCTCAAAATTTTGGATGATAAATTACATGGTTATCCTAAAGATAAGCCACCTTACCCTCTTCTTAAGAGCAGAGGAAACATAAGTTTTCCCCCTATTTTTTGCTTAGGTAGCTAAAAATAGGGTGGGCTTCCCTGCTTCCCTGGTGGCTCAGTGGTAAAGAATTTGCCTTCAATGCAGGAGACCCAGGAGACATGGGTTCAATCCCTGGGTCGAGAAGATCCCCTGGAAGAGGAAATGGCAACCCATTTGCCAGGGTAATCCCATGGAGGGGGGAGCCTGGCAGGCTATAGTTCACAGGGTTGCAAAGAGTCAGACACAACGGGGTAGGCACACAGAAATATGGTTCCTCCTCTCCAGTGCATTATACAATATAATTTCTTCATAAGTTTATCAATTACATTGATTAGAAAAAGATTAAATGGAAAGTCTGTAGACTATGATGCTGAAATTCTTTCAATAATTTAAAAACTATTTTCATATATGTTACATGACATTATTATTATTTATTGAGTAATGTTATTAAACAAGAATCATTATAAAAAAAGTGTGCCCATAATAGTTTTAGAGAAAGAGAATCTATGCACAAACTTAGGATTCCAAACGAAACACAACTAGAAAAGAGATCTGACCACGTGTCATACCTGCGTAGCTAGGAATTTAAATTTGTACTAAAAGCTATGCATAAAATTAATTCCATGTAACTTTTTTTCCATTAAAAGGAATTTCAAACTGATAAAAAAATATTCTTTATTGTCAAACTGGGGGTAATTCTTGATTTTCCAGATCATTAAATGCAAATAGGCATTCCTTCACACTCCTTAGAGACAGTTTTAAGAAATCACCTTAGTGTAGGCCATTTCCGCAACAGGTTTACAAAAGAAACAACAATAAGGTCTAATGACGATAATTAAGTTAGGGTTAATTATAAATTAACCTCAAAATAGCTTCTTTTAAAACAATTACAATGAAGAAATGTCCCTTTCAGGAAAGGAGAGTGTAGAAATGAGTTTAGTGACTATGGTATTATAAACTCGTAAAAACTCTCATGTGGCATGGGAGAGATCATAGGCAAGCAGAAGATTCACCTTCGTTATACCTCCCACAACACTCCAAACCCTTGCCATTCTGAAGATGGATCACATCTCTATTTTAATCCTGCCATGCAAATCTTACTGATTTCATTCAGGTCACCCCCCAAACCTACATTACTTAAATCTCCCTCACCTTAGCTCTAATTTATTGTGAAAAATGTCACTAACCTTTCTTGAGAATTAATCACAAAAGATGCTGAAATTTCTGTGTTATAGTTGTACCTGCAAACCTATTTGAAACGTGCTCTACCACATTGAGTTTCTGTCTGAAATAGCTGATTTAAGCCCTTGATATAGTAGAGCTGGTACCCCATTCATTGTGTTATCATTTTATACAGTCTGTCCATAAAAACCCCAAGAGAAGAATGTACTGTCTGTCCATGAAAAATAACCCACTGTCTGTGGCTTATGGAAACAACGATAGAATTTTAAATACCTTGGAAAAGCCAGGCATAGCCATTTACATGATTTTTGCCAGCACTTCTCTGGTTGAATGGCAACATTCAAATATAATGAAGAGAGGAACAAAATTAAATATGCACCCTAACGAGGAATGGAGAACTGAGATTTTTGTCATTTTTCAAAAACAAAAGCTTCCAAAATTTGAAATAATGAAGTCACGTGGCTGCCGGAGAGAAGTGAGGGACGCATTATTAGACACAGCAGTAAATGTCAAATATAATATACTACAGCAATATTCTTCAGTTTGACTATGGCTCTTTTATTTCTTGTTCCCGTGTATCTCCTGCTGTTAACTGTTCATCTCCCATCAATTTTATTCTCATCAGTAGTTGCCCTGGTCAGGCAGAAAGACTGTCTTGATTTAATTAAATGCCCCCACTAATAAAAGGAATCTGAGCAGACTTGGGCATGCCCAAAGCGCTGCTCTCACATTTGAGCAGGGGGTGACAGCCTTGAGCCTGCCCTGAACTCTGGATTTTATTTCTGCTTGAGTTAAAGACTCAGAAGGCTATTTTCTCTAAAAGTTTCTCTGAGTCTTGGGGCCCTAAAGAATGAAAAGAATTTATATCAAGATAATTATTATTGATTCTTACTACAATGGAATTTTATCATAATGACTTCAGGTAAATCATGCTCTCAAAAATCTTACTTTGAGTAAAACCATGATCCAAATATTCCACTGTGGATCCAGCAAGGTAGTCACCTAAATAAGATTCATGAGAAGTAAGGTTTCAGTATGGAAACATTGTATGCAGGTCTGTCCATAATGTAGGCACCTTTAATTCATCTTTACCAATTTCAGTCTGACAAGAGGAAGATGAACAAAGGGGAAGGGAAATAGGAGTGTGTGATCTGATAACCTGGAAGGTTACAAGATACTTTCCACACAGGGTCAGGAATCCAAAGGACCAGGCCACACCTTCATCAGTATCAGATAAGCATGACTCTGTGTGTATCCTGGTAGCATGCAAATGAATCTGTTCCACAAATATCTGGTGAAAATTGGATGAACTAGTGAATGGTGGTGAATCTCAGCAGTTCATAAGCAGAAGGAAACACAGAAGCATCAGCTCTCCTCGTGAGGTCAGAGTCAGGGTGCACTCTCTGAGTCATGAGTGATGTCATCACTGAGTGATGTTTGGAAGGAAGGTTGTCTAAATTAGATATAAACCTAATTTGTAGGATATTTTTTAAAAGTGACTGTTTTTAATTAGTTGTTACTTATGTATGCAATGTAATAAAAATTTTAAAGTAAAAATAATTGATCCACAATTTCCCCACCCAAAGGCATAGATTATTTTTCCTTGTCCATATTCCCTGCCAGTCCTTGCTCATCTGCACAGGTAGTAGGGCAGGGTGCCAGGGCACTGTCCGCATTTGCTCATTTAATCCCCACAGTGACCTTAAGAGCACTGTCCCCGTTGCACAGGGGAGACTCAGACTTAGGAAAGTTATCTTGTCCTAGGGTGTACGGCAAGGTGAAAGATCCTGGAATTGAGTTCTGATGGATCCAAATCTTAAATCTATACTTTTAACCACTCTCTAACATGGTCCCTGTGTTGTGTGATCAGGTCAGATGTATCCTGCTTTATTTTTCCATCTTGCTAAATGAACATACCTTTTTTATTGACTGCACAACATTCATTTGAAGAAACGTACTGCAGTTTAACTTTTCAGTATCCTGGATATTTATGTATGTCTTATTTCTCTGCTATGTAGCTAGTACTACAATGAACATTTTCTTGCCTAATGCTTTTTTTCTTCCTCCTTTCGAATTAATTTCTAAGGATAAATTCCTAGGAGTGGTATTATTTTGTCAAGTGATATAAACATAAAATATTTTAAAAATACATTTACATACCTTACAGAGGTTTAATGAGGGATAAGAATTATTATATTCCATTCTTACAACATTCCTTGTGAGTTTTTGCTACATGCTGGGCACTGAACTAAATATTAGGTGTACAAAAACATCAGAAGAGGAGACTCCCGCCTTCCTGGTACTTAATCTCACTAAGCATATTTAATATAAACACATTTAATATATTTAATCTTAATTTAATCTTAATCTCACTAAACATATTTAATATAAACATATTTATATTAAAAATACATTTTCTTCATAGGTTACATGATGACAAAATTCCAACCAAGTCTTCTAACTTATTATGAATAAAGAAACCTCGGGGCTTCCCTGGTAGCTCAGTGGTAAAGTTTTAGGCTTTAGGTAAAGCTACCGCCTAACGATGCAGAAGACAGGTTTGAGCCCTGGTCTGGGAGGATCCCACATCCCGCAGAGCAACTAAGCACAAGTACCACGACTACTAAGCCAGTGCTCCAGAGCCCAGGGACCGCAGCTGCTGAGCCCGCACGCCCTAGAGCCTGTGGCCCGCAGGGAGAGAAGCCACCGCAAGGAGAAGCCTGCGCGCGGCAACGAGAGAGTAGCTCCTTCTCGCCTCACCTAGAGAAACGCCTGCGCAGCGCTGAAGATCCAGCACAGCCAAAAATAAACACATAAATAAAAATCATACTATAAAAAATAAAGAAAACTAAACCCGCAAATATTTGCATATGTTTCATTAAGGACTATAGCATTTTCAGGTGTTCAGCTTGGGCTTCACAGGTGGCTCAGTGGGTAAAGAATACACCTGCAATGCGAGTTTGGTTCCTGAGTCAGGAAGATCTCCTGGAAGAGGGCATAGCAACCCACTCCAGGATTTTTGCCTGGAGAATCCCATGGACAGAGGAGCCTGGTGGGCTACAGTCCATAGGGTCACAAAGAGTCAGACACGATGGAAATGACTTAGCACACACATATGCACATCCCAGCTCCCACACTTAGGGCACACTCTTGGGCAATTCACTTAATCTTCCAGTTTCCACAAGTGAAGAATGGATATAAAGCTCTGTAGGATTAACTGAGCACTTGGAGCACTCAGAGTACCTCTGAGCACCTGGAGAGCTGCATACCACTTAGTGAGTGCTCAGTAACTGCTAGCCAATTCATGGTGTGTTGGAACTGGCTCAGATGGCCATGTGATTACTAAGCTTTCAGAAATTTTGGAAGTCATGAAGCACAATCATTATTAAATGTTCCTCATCGTGGTACTATTTACACCACAAAAATGGGCAAATGCTACTAATCAAGGACTTTTGTTCAAAGAGTGGTTATTACACATTTCACCAGCATACTACTGACTATTACTATTCATATATGCATTACCCTTCCTCTGAAAAAGGATGCTACAGATGGTGATCAAACCACAAGCTAAGTGGGTAAAAAAAAAAGTGGCCAGTGGGGTTTCTTTCTGTATTGCTGACTAGTAAAACATGCTCAAAATTGGTTAAGAAGCTACCATTTGCATATTCTGTGTGCAGATACATTGTGAACAACTCCCACACAGACAACTCACTAGTAAAGCATGTGGAAGTGGAATTTAAGTGAGCAATCTGTTACAGCACTCTGTTAACAATATGGTTGTGAAGGGAAGGAGAAGAGAACTTAGAGTGGGCTAAAGAATATAGCATTTATGGTCTTGCCATTAGACCAAGCCTCTTTATTAACTTAAAACATTAGTTAATGTAACCTCTCTGAATCTTGGTTTTCTTCTCTGAAAAATGAGGAAAATAACACTTAATAAAACTGGGTATGAAGATTCAACGTGATGTGACAAACGTATGCATGCAAGCGGGTTCAATCATGTGTCTCTTTGCGACCCTTTGGACTGTACCCTGCCAGGCTCCTCTGTCCATGGGATTCTCCAAACAAGAATACTGGAGTGGGCTGCCATGCCCTCCTCCAGGGGATCTTCCCGACTCAGGGCTCAAACCTGTGTCTCCTGCATCTCCCTACATTGGCAGGCAGATTCTTTACCGCTGATCCACCGGTATAGTAGAGACTAAATACAAATCTATCTTCCTTTCTCCCTTAAGATGGGAGAGTCTTAGGTGTATCTTCCTACTGAAAGATGGAGCCAGTGGAAATGAAAGAGAACCTGTTATTGATGAGACATGATCACAGAGGAATCTGGACGGATGGTATCAGTGGAAGGTGGAAGGATCAGCTTTGGAATGAAGGCAGAACAATACATCCTGTTAGAAAGGAAACAAGGAAGTGTGGCAGAATTTAAATTTTTAGAACTGCAGGTACGAAGTGTGGAGGTCAAGAAGTTCACACCTGACAGCTTCTGTTTTCTCTGTTGAGCCAGGAGGTGAGGGAGAGAGCAAGACAGGATGGCCTTGGCAGGGGGTTCTAGGGGGACGGGGCGGATTACTGAGGAGCCCAGAGGACATGGCTTGGTGGGAGACCACATTTGTGAGGTGTCCCTCTGCCATCCAACCCCAGCATGGCCCTGGGCCAGATGTGGAAGTGGAGAAGGCACCCAGTCAGACGAATCCAGGAAGCAGAATCGGTTGGGCAGGGGTAGCAGAAAGATGAGGCAGGACAGAAGGTACAGCAAGAGAGGATGATGTGATGAAGCCACACATGATGTGGCGTGAGAGGATGATGTGATGTGATGATGCTGAAGCCAAGAGCTGGTTGAAAGTCTTAAAGGAACGGGATGAGCCAATTTACCGAGAGTTCCAAGGAGCTCAAAGAGCAACAACCATGGAGGGGTAAGGGTGGACAGAGTCAAAAGCAGGGGCGGGGCGGGGGTGCGGTTGTCAGAGGCTGAGAGGCAGGGATTTCCAGGTGTACTCAGAGGATTACCCAGAGTCCCTCTGGGTAGTAACAATGGTTTGGGTTCAGCCCAGGGTTAATCAGAGCCGGGTGCTCTAAAACAGAGCATGGCATGGCTGAAGAAGGTCTGAGGCCCCAGACAAGATACAGGACTAGTTTTTCCAGGTGACTCAGGCTGTAACTGAAGGAATTACAAACAAGAAAACAAATCCAAAAGTTCCAAGTCATTAGAGATGTCAGCGAAATAAGTGAATATTTCTCCAAGAAAATATTTTTTGCTTCTTTAAAGGAGATAACACACACTTGGATATGTTAACAAGTGTATGTTTGTGTGAAAAAAAGAATCTTGTTGCTTCGTAGCCACATGGCAGCTAAAGAAAGACAATATATAAAACCCATATGAGAACTCGTTAGACTGGGAAAAAATACACGAATGAAGATGCCATTCCAAGAGGGGGGGATATATGTATACATACAGCAGACTCACTTTGTTGTACACACTATAAACTAACACAATATTGTAAAGCAATGAAACTTAAAAAAAAATGTCATTTAAGATTCGTTTATGAAAAGAAAACTTTGGAAACCTGGGTATCAACAAAGTATAATAATTAAGAAAACTGGGGATGATACCTATGATACAATATTATCTGGTTGTTAAACTGATGGTTATAAAGACTATACAGTAATATGGGAAATATTTATGATAATACATTAAGTAAAAATCAAATGTAGTACTCAGGTATCCAGTACACCATGATTCTAAATGTGTAGGAAACAAATATAAGATGAAGACAAACTTAACAGTGGGTTTTATGGAAGATTTCCCTTCTCCCTATTTTCTCTCACATTTTTAATAACACGGCTATGTTAAAATTTTAAATTATTGCATTCAATTTCAACTCCTTCCTACTGCTTAGGAATTTCTCCTGTTGGACACTTGTGGGCTTCCTAAAACAGCTCAAGAAAGGAGCTCGAAAAAACCCTTCTTCCAGTCTCAATCCCACCTCCTTCACCCAGTTGGTGACCTTGCCTTTGACCATAGGCTAAACCTCCCCATCTCTGCCTTTGCGTTCAGTTGTCTGCAATCACTGCAATAGTGTCTTCCCCAAGTTAACTCCATCCTGTCTCTGGAGAAAGAAGGTTCTTCCTAGTCTTCGCTCCAGATCACTGCTTGTGTGATTTCCTCTTTTTCACAACACTTTGATCTCTTCTTCCTATCCTTAAACCTGCTCATCTAAGCCAGGTACAGCCACCCAGCTCCTCGGAGATGCTTTCCCCAACGCTCCTGCCTTCTAGCAATCTCGCCTCAAAGAGAATTTTCCTGTAGAACTCTTACTGAATGTGGTATCTGCTCTAAAGCCAAACTTTCTGAGCTTAAAGTCTTGCTTCTCCACCACCTGGGTTATTTACCCATGTTATCTCAGGTTACTCATCTTTAAAATAGTGACAGTGATAGAACTTACTTCACAAGCACTCAACAAATGCAGGTTTTTATTATTTGTGTTCCTTGATTATTGGGGTATTCACCTTGTTTTCCTTACCACAGTGCAAATTTTTGGAGACTATTTTAGTCTTTCATGGTAACCACTATCTCTCTTTGCCCGGGACTCATGGATTTCCCAGGACTTGCAATTTTCAGAACTAAGACTGAGGAAATCCCAGACAAATTGCAACGTTCACCCTGCATTTATGCCTAAGGCAAATGTCTTACATATAGGAAATATTTCAAGAATTCTTATTGAATGAGTCTGTATCTAAAATCGTAATACAAACACAAATATTTCTTGTATATACATAAATCTAAAAATCTGCATTCAATCCAGAAGAGTAAGTTCTCTTTTCCTATGTTGATATGGCAATTGGTATATTTAAACAAATCTTTTTTAAAAACAGATAATGCTTTAATCCAATATTAAAGGTTTTTCATTTTTCTTGTTCATTTTACAACACTATGTTAGCCTTCTATTAATATAATGACTCATATCATCTTTGGGGCACACGTAAACTTTTAAAAACTTTTGTCCAAATTCTGAGTCTGTATTAACTGCCAAATTTTCTTCTGCCCTTAGAAAATAACTAGATTAATTAATTTGCTCTGTAGTTTATTTCTGCAAGTTGAAACCAAGTACCTTTCTATTTTTTTAGGACTGAGGATTTCTCACTTACAGAAAATCCTAGCCAATAGAATGTGGAGTTGAAGCAACTTTTTATCTTGACATCACAAGCTTAATTCTCCTCACCACCCCTAGCAACCAGTATGCAGTCCTAGCAACAGCAGCTGGTACACCGGAACAGCATTGTTTAAAATAAACACTCTTGCCAGTTGGCATTTGCAAGTGATCTTTTTCTTTCCATCGTTTAAAATATAAGTGTGAACATATCTTAAGAAAATGTAAAACAAAATGAAAACTGCTTGGAAAGGTATGCAGGAAAATGAAAATCATGAGAAAATGCTAACTGCCAAAAGAAATTTATGCTTTGCCCTTTATCGCCACCAGAAATATCACTCCCAGATATATTGAAAGCTTTTCCTAAGGGTTCTCAAAATTTAGAGTTATCCAGGATCTCCTAAAAAAAAAAAAAGTCATCCCCAGTTTGGAGAGTACCATGTGCTAGGAGACACAAGGATGCAAAGATGGAACAAAATAAATTCATAAAGCAAGGACACAAATAGCTGCAAAACACAAGATATAGAGACAGGCTACATAGCCTAATGGTTTGGAGAATGGTCTCTAGGCCAGACTGGTTAGGTGTGAACCATTGCTTAGCCACTTAGCAGTGGGGTGAGTTCATAAGTTGCAAGCCTCTCTGTGTTGCTCATCTATGAAACAAGGGGTAATAATAGCACCTGCTTGCAAAGGTTAATGTGAGGCTTAAGTGAACTAATTTACATCAAGGGCTTCGAATAGGGCCTGATACAGAGCGAGTGCTGTATATGCATGTATTATTATTAATTTTAGGATAGAATGTTACAGGTAACATAAGACAGGTTAAGAAGACATGCAATAGATGGTTAAGAAAATGGAAGCACATCTCAGGGACAAACTTCAGGGAGGAAATGAGCTGGATCATAAGCCACATGATAAGGACAATAAGAGTGATAAGGGGTAAGTAAGCCAGCAGATGGAGAGATGAGGCATTAGAACTTGAGAAGGAAGAAGACTGAGGGGTTATGGCGGACAGGGAGGGGACGGGGAGGGGGGGCTCACCCCATAAGATGCTTCTCACCGGCTCTCTGAGGGTAGCACAACTCTGTAGGACCTGAAGGTGGGAACAGGCCACCATGGTCAGTGCAACAGCTCTGAATTTTGATCTAATTCCATGTGTCTGGTGGAGAAAGCAATGGCACCCCACTCCAGTACTCTTGCCTGGAAAAATCCCATGGACAGAGGAGCCTGGTAGGCTGCAGTCCATGGGGTCGCTAAGAGTCCGACACGACTGAGCGACTTCACTTTCACTTTTCACTTTCATGCATTGGAGAAGGAAATGGCAACCCACTCCAGTGTTCTTGCCTGGAGAATCCCAGGGACGGCGGAGCCTGGTGGGCTGTGGTCCATGGGGTCGCTAAGAGTTCGACACGACTGAGTGACTTCACTTTCACTTTTCACTTTCATGCATTGGAGAAGGAAATGGCAACCCACTCCAGTATTCTTGCCTGGAGAATCCCAGGGACGGCGGAGCCTGGTGGGCTGCCATCTATGAGGTCACACAGAGTCGGACACGACTGAAGCAACTTAGCAGCAGCAGCAGCAGCATGTGTCTGGATGGAGAAGGGAACGGCAACCCACTCCAGCATTCTTGCCTAGAGACTCCTGTGGACAGAGGAGCCTGGTGGGCTGCTGTCCATAGGGTCACACGGGGTTAGACATGACTGAAACGACTTAGCATGCAAGGATGCATTGAAGAAGGAAATGGCAACCCACTCCAGTGTTCTTGCCCAGAGAATCCCAGGGACAGAGGAGCCCCGCGGGCTGCCGTCTATGGGGTCGCACAGAGTTGGACACGACTGAAGTGACTCAGCAGTAGCATGTGTCTGGAAAGAGTTAAGCATTCAGTTTCAACCAAATAATAATAACACGGTGTTGAGGGCAGGGTGGGAAGGAGAGGAGCAGAAGGAAGGGGAAAGGAAAAGCAAAGGAAGCTGAAGAAGGGGCAGTGGGAGGCCAGGAAAGGCCAGGAAGCACACTGACAGCGTGCTAAGTCACTGGCTCCATTGTGTTGGCCATGGTTTCCCAAAGTGAGTGGTCTCCTTGGAGTAGCTCCCCTAGACTCTATTATGGTGTTGGATAAAAATGCAGATTTCTTAGGAGGAAGGGGGGATACTGAGATCAAGTGAGAGGGCTGTAGAAAAAGGAGACAGAAAGATGCTCCAGGAGAGGAGAGGACAGCCCTAGAGTCATCTTCTGAAGTTCTTGTTTCTGACTCTCACTTCCCCAAGATCTGCCTTTATTATGAGATACAGGGGGAGGAGGCAGCTAGATTGGGAAATTAATAACTCTCCTGCCTTCCTCTGTGAGTGTGCAATTATCACATGCACTCATGAATGTACTCTTAAACATTCTTTGAGGTCCAGTGTATGGACTGGACCATACAAAGCTCTCTCCCTTAAAGGGTGGTAGAGGCCACACCAGCGAAGGAATCCCCCTCTGTTCATCTGTTGGCATGGACATGTGGTAGATGAGGAGTGACCTGCAAAAAATAGGAATCATTGCAAGGAACCCTCACCCCGCATTGGGAGAGACCCACTCAAAGAGTGAAAAGGAATGACATGGGACAGGCCACACCATGTTGTATGAAAAATAATGCAATGGCAACAGGAACACAAACAAAGATGTTAAGGATATAAGCCACAGAGCCAGGAAAATGAGAAACACATTTCTCTCTTTTGGGGCTCTGATAATCAATCTAGAGAATCTCTCTTCTTGGTGTAGTAAATGTCTATGTGAGGTCATCACCATGGTTTGATGGATGTCTCTCCAGATTCTACTTTTTTGCCTTCATTTTTTGTAATATTCAGAGTCATCTGTATCCTTTCCATAATTTGATAGGACAAAGTCTAGGTCTGTTATAAATCCCATCACTCAAAGCAACACCTGTAAAGGCTCCCAATTCACATTCATATGGGTGAAAGGAAAATAAAAACAGTCTTAGCTGAAGTTCAGACTATCAGAGGTAAAGGAGATTTGGATGACTGAAACATTAGGGGTGTGCCTTCCTGTGCAAATTAATTTGGTGGTTTTGAGAAAGCAAAGTACACAGATACAAACGCAAGCAGCCAAATAATCTTGCTTGTAAAATCAATGAAGAATTCACTAAACCGTGCATTTTAAAATTAAATAATGATTTAATGCCCTCTTTGTTTGAAGCCTTGAAAAGTTTTATTAATTATAAATCTCTTTCAGTTTATACCATGAAAAGGTAGATCCTAGAATTTTCAACAGAGTTAGATGGTAAGGACACTCATGCCCTGAATGTAGGGGAAAAAAAAAAACAAAAACAAAAAAACGGGGGGGGGGGGGCGGTAGGGGAGAAAAGAGAAGTTTAGATCTCCTCCTTACAACAATCCCATCAAGTCAACAAAAAGCATCGCATACAGTGGTTTGCATTCCAAAGACTCTGCAAACCAACATTTCTGATACCTACTACCTGGAAACAGTGGAAAGGGAATAACCATAATAACAACTGTGTCTGCAAACCATTTTTATTTTTCATTTAATTTTTTCCTCAGATCCTGTGACAAGGAAGGTCAGGAACTGTTATCTCTGTTTTGCTAAATAAATGTAATAAATAAAGCTCAGCGAAGTTAACTGACTCAACCAGTGAAACCCAGTTGTATGTGAATCCTAAATATTGAAATTTCCTGGCCCATATTCTTCTCCTTGCTAAAATCTCAACAGAAACTGACATAGAAGGAACCAGCAACCATACAAGCTGGGCCTGGGGCCACCTCCCACTGTCTTCACCCTCCATCCCCAAAACCCACAACTCACATACATGGATGAGCGTCTTCCTGATCCTACCATTTTCTGGAAGGCATTTCAAGGACATGGAGAATGGTTGACCCCCATATTATACACAAATTTAAACACTCATGATATTAAAAAATGTATTTTTTAAACACTTTATACAGTAGGCTACCAAGCAGAAGGTATATACTTGTCTAAGTGGTAAATATTTAAGATAAATTAAGTTTAAAAAAAAGCAAATTATAGGAAGATATATGTGGTACTTTAGAGGGTATGTAAAAGGTTTCCCTGCTGGCTCAGATGGTAAAAAATCTGCCTGTAATGCAGGAGACCAAGGTTTGATCCCTAGGTTGGGAAGATCCCCTGGAGATGGGAACAGCTACCTACTCCAGTATTCTTGCCTGGGAAATCCCATGGACAGAGGAGCCTGGCAGGCTACAGTCCACAGGGTCCCAAAGAGTTGAACTAAACACTTTAAGGGATACTTAAGACTGCATACTTTTTACAGAAACACACACATATATGTAAATGCAGCACATCGCACACTAAAGCAAACAGAAGTTACTTCTGAGGACTTGGGAAGGGTACTGCATTTGGGGGTGTAATCAGAGGGGCTAAGCCACGGTGTTGAGCACCTGGGCTTTGGAGCTCCATGTGTGGTTTTGAATGCAGTTCAAATAATAGCTATGTGGCCACAGGCAAGTCACTCAGCTTGCTGTGCCTTGGTTTCCTCATTTTTAAAATGAAGGTGATTATGGGGCTGATATACAGACTACCCCACTGGCTCAGTGGTTAAGAATCTGCCTGCCAATGCAGGAGACAAGGGTTCGATCCCTGCGTCTGGAAGACCCCTTGGAGAAGGAAATGGCAACCCACTCTAATATTCTTGTCCAGAGAATTCCATGGACAGAGGAACCTGGCAGGGTAAAGTCCATGGGGTCACACAGACATGACTTAGCAGATAAACAGCAACAAAATACATAGCGCATGAAGTAACATTTAAATCACTTAGTGCCTGGTACCTTAAAGAAAAGGCTTTCAATACATGCTAGGTATCAGTTGCTGAAGTTTTTATAAGCAGAATGCATTACTTGTATATGGAAGCTGGGAGTCTGAGATCAAGATGTCATCAGGGTTGGCTGCTTCTGAGAGAGATGAGGAAGAATCTGCTTCATGCCTCTCCTAGCTCTTACGCTTTGCAGGCCACCCGTGGTATTCCTTTGGCTAGCAGATCACCCTGATCTCTGACTTCATCTTCTCAGGGAGTTCTGTGTGTGTGTGTGTGTGTGTGTGTGTGTGTGTGTGTGTGTGTGTGTGTATCTTTGAATCCAAATTTCCTCTTTATCTAAGGATGTCATACTGAATTAGTGCCCACCCTAATGAACTCATCTTAACATAATCATCTGCAAAGACTATTTCCAAAAAATATGACACTCACAGGTACTGGGGGGTTAGACTTGACATGTTTTGAAGAAGATACAATGTAACCTATAATAATGGGAGAAGACCAAATTAGTTACTGCAGTAGTCTAGGTTTTCCCTAGAGTAGTGGTCAAGCAGACTTTTTTAAATGAAAAAATTGGGTGATTGGGTACAATGCCGAGAGGCAGAGACTTCCGGGTTTCCTGCTAAAGCATCTGGTAGATGCTGGCAGCATTTACTGAGATGCAGTGGGGGTTGGAGTAGATGAACTGGGTTAGATACAGAAACGTCTTCAAAATTAACTTGAAAAAAACGCCCACATAGCTTAATTCCAATAAATATGTGACATGGGCCAACCAGGTGTACTTTAAAAGACTGAAGTTTATTTTTTTAGATTTTATTTCCTATGCTTTTAGTCTCCTTAACAATTTTTGACATTTGCCTTTTAATATAATGGGTCCTTTATAAACACATGTATGTTGTTCTCCATGGAGGCTTCTATACTCTTGGCTTTGAGTGTCAAATGTTCGAGTGGCTTCAGGTGCAGAACCCCATAGGAACAAAACTGGGGCTCTGGAAGAAGTGGGAAGGTGAAAATTTCTTTTATTATTCTGTCTTATCTAACTTAAAGGGACCCTAATAAATGCTCCCAGCATAAGCTATTATAGTAAAGTTATGCAATGAATAGAAATATTGGCAACTAAAAAAATATTTTAAATCTCTAAATTGTGTGCTGAATTACATGCAGAGGTATCACTAACTCACTGGAGACAGTGGGGAGCCCATGGGTGACACATATGATTTGCTGCAAGAAATTCTGCAACAAGTGTTAACAGCTTTAGGTCTACATGGGTGACTTGTAATAAAAGATGCCCGTGGCAAAAACAAGAGAAGAGGAGCTGTGGGAAGCAGTTTGGGAAGTAGTAGGGTGAGCAGAGGCAAGAACTTTCTGGGCTTGCAGGAACATACATTGGGAAAAGAAATTTCCCAGTCATTGAACAACTGTCAGTGGCACTAATTTTGAATCAGCTAAGTGAGCTGTAGGATCATCTCTTCTGTGTCTGTTCATCCAGTCAAGACATATGAACTGGAGTTGGCCATGTTCGTGTGTCAGGCACTCTTCTGCATGCTGGAGAGATAGCAATGAACAACCAGAGATAAGGTCCTGCCCTCAAGCAACTTACACTATAGGGAGCAGAAGGCAGGTGCTAAACAAGGAAATAAATCTATCACAATGTTCCAGATCAGAAGGAAGGCTCTGAGGAAAGTGCTGAACAGGATAGAGTTTAACTTCCACCTCTCAGACTCTGGGGGTGTGCCTGCCAGTTTACAAAGAGAGGTCGAAAAGGCCACTGTTTAAGAAGTGAGTGTGAGTATAGTGTGATGGGGGAGTCAGGCCTTTGGCTTCTTACAGCCCCGAGTTCAGATTCTGGTTCCAGCCCTTTCTGACTGTGAGGAGCTGAACGGGTGACTTAACCTCCCTTAAAAATGAGAAAGGAAATGCGTGTCTTAGAGCACCAAGCTCGGTCCTCACCTTCCTCTGTCCTGTCTCAGGAAAGACATTATTTATTTTTGGAAACTGAGGTTTGGAACAATTAAGCATAACTGTGCAAACTTTCATTTTCACTTTCATGAATTGGAGAAGGAAATGGCAGCCCACTCCAGTGTTCTTGCCTGGAGAATCCCAGGGACGGGGGAGCCTGGTGGGCTGCCGTCTATGGGGTCGTACAGAGCTGGACATGAGTGAAGCGACTCAGCAGCAGCAGTGGCGGCGGCGGCAGTGCAAACTGTTACAAAAAGCAAACATGGATAATGCCTGAAGTTTCTACGCCCTCTTCACATTTAAACCTCATAGCGTTTTTCCCCTGTCACGGACATACACAGGAACAATTTATATATTAAGAAAGATTAAATACCAGTGAATTCAATGCAAAAACTTTTATGTGATATCTTCATGTATAAATATCTTGAGAGAAATACAAAGGTCAAAAGCAACTGCATCTTTCTCTAGAAAGAAAAACATAAGCATGTAAGTCATCCCTCATTATCCAAGGGAGACTGGTGGGAGAAGCCCTAACATTACTGAAGTCCATGGATATTCCAGTTACTTATATAAAATGACTTAGTACTTGCAAATAATCGATGCATATCCTCTCGTGTACTTTAAATCATCTCAAGATTATATACCTAATACAATGTAGATGCTACGTAAATAGTTGCCTTTGCCTTTTGGAACTTTCTAGAATTTTTTTCCCTAATATTTTTGATCAGCAGTTGATTGAATCCATAGATGTGGAACCCACGGATACAGAAGGCTGACTGTATAGTTATAGCATAGGGAAGTGGCAACATGGTAACAGATACATACAAAGCAAATGCCACATGGGCAGGGGAGGGGATCAACGTGCTGTTTCTTAGAGTCTGAGAGGTGGAAGTTAAAGTGGCTCCTGCGTGACGAGAGGAAGGATTCTCCAGGTGGATTCGCCAGCAGGGATGGGGGAGGATCCCTGATGGAGACAGAAGGAGCCAAAGGAAAAACAGAAAGGGGGCAGGAGAGTACAGGGTGTTTAAAATGTTACTTTGAAATGGGCAAATCTTCTTATTTTGAAATCAGCAAATGAAATTGAAGGAGGCAACCCATAATTGGGGGCAACTGTAACTTCCTTACTGGACACTTCTTTAATGTGGGGTAGACTTCCACCTTGAATTATTAGGGTAGTAGAAACACGCTGAGGATACATGCCATTTCCACCTCCAAAGCCTGAATTCAGATGACCTGGCAAAAGGACACTTAGAAAAGATAAAATAAGGAGGTGAAAACTACCACACTCACCCATCCCCCCCACCACCTGTCACCAAGGAATGGTTTGGTTCTGGTCTCTTCTAAGATGCTTAGTAAGAACATTACTAATTCTTATGCCCTAGCAGGACATAGGATGAAATACCTATGGAGACTGGGCAATTCAAGTTGCCAAATGTTTCCACCCCAGATTTTCAATGATAATTTAAGACCCTCAAATCTACTTCAGGCTTCTCTGGTTTTCTTCCCTCTCTGAAAAGTCCAATCTTGATCCTAAATGAAGACTTTCAAATGTTTTGCAGGTGGAAATCTTAGTAGCAGAGAAATAACTGTAAACACATTTTGGCAAGATTTGAATAATTTTTCAACTTCCTGCAGCATATGCAGATAATAACTGAATAAAATTATAAATTATATAATGCCACTTGAGAACTTTGTTGAAAGAAATATGTCATCTCAAGTCTCAGCCCAAAAGTAGGCTGTAAATAAACACCTATATATTTTCAAGTTACAAGTTCCAAGTTGTTTCACCATACAAAGGGGGATATTTTAAAAGCATATCATTAGCAGTTCCAGTTCATGAGAGCTCATTGAAAACCCCAAATCAAATTGGTGATATCAGTATTTGTTATGTACTGTTGATACCAAGGTGGAACTATACAGACATTCTGTACTAGTAAGATAAAAGTAATCCACATTTATTGTATACTTGTGGGCTTTGGAAGCACACTATTTGCCCTGGTACATGAAGCTATCAGAGGAGCACCTGGTAAGATCCTGATGAGCCACTAATCCAATCTCCTTATTCTATAAAAGTGTAAACTGAGTCCTACAGGGATTAAACAGTTGTCCACAACATTGATCACCAGATGACCCATCCAAGATGGATGATCACACAGCACCCCCGAAGACATGGCATTTGCAGGGTACTGTCTGCCATTCGGGTGAACCCAAGGACATCCTGCCCTGCAGATTCTGACCTTGATTTCCAAGCATGTATCTAACTCCAATCTTTGTGCTCTTTGGCTCCTGTAAGTCCCCTGAATTACTTTAATTTCCCTCTAAAGAAAATAATTATCTGAAAGAAGTTTCTATTTTCCTCTCACCTCCCTTCTTCCTCACCCCCCACACATACACACAGAGAGAAAGAGAGAGAGAGAGAGAGAATTACTTTCCATCTAATAACTATTGAGTCAAATTGTCCGAATGACATCCTGAGAATAATAGGCTTTCAAGAAAGCTCAGCAGCTAATTTGATATCCAGGACAACAGAGTAAAGGCGGTCTGGAGGGAGAGAGACACATGCTTCCTATATGAGATCCCTTTTGCATTAACCACCTGCTCTTTGCCTCATTTATATTTCTTCCAGACAGACTGCTACTTGGCATTGTCAACAATGACCTATCAGAATTGCAGTGTAGTTTCAGAATACAGATGGGAATAAGCAAAGGCCAGAGCAAGAAACAAAACGGTGTCTTTGAAAAGTACCACTTTTTCATAGCTAAAGGCCTTCTTGCCTCTATACAAACATCGGCATTCATCAAGGTAAAGGAATGGAGCATATCCGGTTCCCAGATAAGGTAACAAAGGCTTCAGAATGTTCATGCGTGGTCTCACAGCCTTTTTTCAGAATAGGTGTTTTCCCTTCTGAGTTGGTACCCATCTGCACATGGGGAGCATGGCTGGGAAATGGATCTGGAATCATTCTTCCCATTAAAGAGGCCAGTGCAAATGGTCAAACAAGGAAGGAACTTCAAAGGTAATACTAGAATTTATTGTAGCTTGTCTAGAAATGCAGCCACTTAACACAGGCTACCTCTACAAAATACCAAAACAACCAACCAAATAGGAAAAAAAAAAATCTAACTATTAGCTATCATGTGATGCTTATGAAAGACTGCTTAAGAGCTATTGTTTTTAATTCATACAAATGGATATTGATTATGAACATCATCCTATGGTGCTGAGATTAACATCAGATGGGATAGTTATTGAGAAGGTGCTCCTCTATTGGCAGAAAGGATAAAAGCGGAAAGCCACAGATGGGATGACAAAGTCTGTACAGCACAATAAAGGTTGGTGTTCATAGAATAGAGACCCTATCATATCCCATGATTCCCTAAAACAAACCTAAACAGAACTATGAGGCCAATATCCAGAAATCCATGTATATTGCATAATATACCAATAAGCAAATACATTGAAAAAACAAAACAGAAAATAGGTACAGTGTTGTAGAGTAACCAGGAACATGTTCAGATAGTTTGGGCTTCCCTGGCAGCTCAGATAGTAAAGAATCTGCCAGCAATGCAGGAGACCCAGGTTCAATCCTTAGTTGGGAAGAGCCCCTGGAGAAGGGAACGGCTACCCACTCCAGTATTCTTTTCTGGAGAATACCATGAACAGAGGAGACTGGCAGGCTACAGTTCAAGAGATTGCAAAGAGTCGGGTGTGACTGAGCAACTAACACTTTTTCACACTTCCATTATTTAACAAGTACTTAAATTAATATATGTCCCACGTGTTGCTGAAAGCAATTTGACAAACACTAACCCATCTGTCCTCATATTTCAACTAAGTACATACTACAGCCAATGCTGAATTCACCTTTAAGATTTTAGCAGATTAATTCCTCCTTCCCTTGATAGTTATTTGATGTCCCCTTAGAAGTGTCTGTGCCTCCACAGTCACTCAGCCCTGTTTATTTCTTGTCAACCCCACGGACAGCAGTCTGCCAGGCTCCTCTGTCCATGGGGTTTCCCCAGCAAGAATCTGGAGTGGGTTGCCATGTCCTACTGCAGGGGATATTTCCAACCCAGGTATCAAACTCGCATCTTCTGTATCTCCTGCCTTGGCAGGCATATTCTTTACCACTGAGCCACCTGGAAAACCTTGTGGTCCTAATGTCTTTATATTAAACGACTGGCAAACACAACAGAGACATATTACTTATAATAAGGAACAAGTATTTGTCTCGGGGGCTTCCCTGGCAGTCCAGTGGTTAACATGCCACGTTGTCAATGCAGGGGGCAAGGGTTTGATCCTTTGTCAGGGAACTAAGATCCCACATGCCATATGGTGCAGGCAGAAAGATCTTTTTTTTTTTTTTTTTTTGATCAGCACAATAAAGGCAAGTAAAAAAAATTTTAAGTGTTTGTCTCAGTTGATTAGCCAACTAACCAAGACTCTGTTTAACTTGTGGTGGTGGTTTAGTCACTGCCTCTTGGCTGGCTCTTGCAATACCATGGACTGTAGCCCGCCAGACTCCTCTGTCCATGGGATTTCCCAGGTGAGGATACTGGAGTGGGTTGCCATTTCCTTCTCCAGGGGATCTTTCCAACCCTGGGATCAAACTGCAGTCTCCTGAATAGCAGGTGGATTATTTACCGACTAAGCTACCAGGTTATAAATTCACTGTTCATACCTATATCTACGAAAAATATGAAAATATAAAAATAAAGAATATAGCAATAAACCCCCACTATTCATCCTCAGATTTAACAAATATCGAATATCAAGATTTTCCTGTACTTCATGTTTCTATCCCCACCCTCCTCTCTCGTTTCACCTTCCTTCTCTCCTTTGCCATTTCCTTCTCCCTCTCCCTCTCTCTCTCAGTTATTTTATGGAGAATCCAAATATCAGCTCATTTCACCCCTAGAACTTCAATATGCATCTCTAAAATAACATGGATGTTTTTCTCAAATAATTTTGGTCTATTGTGTCATCATTGCACTTGAAAAAAAGAAAAAATACTTTTCTTTTCTCTAATCATTGAATACCTAGCTATACTCAAATTTTCCTGATTCTCAGTTGGTATGTTTGAGTCAGGATTCAAACAAAGCCCATATACTGCACTTGTTTGTTTGGCTTCATTTAATCTACGGTAGCATGCATGCATGCATGCTAAGTCGCTTCAGTTGTGTCTGACTCTTTGAGACCCCATGGACTGTAGCTCACCAGGCTCCTCTGTCCATGGGATTCTCCAGGCAAGAATACTACTGGAGCGGGTTGCCATGCCCTCCTCCAGGGGATCTTCCCGACCCAGGGATTGAACCCGCATCTCTTTTGTCTCTTGCACTGGCAGGCAGGTTCTTTACCACTAAGGCCACCTGGGAAGCCCAATCTAGAGTAGATCTCTCTTTATTTTTCTTATTTCATCCCATTGATTTATGAAAGAACATGTCTGACAGAATATCACACATTCACAACTTTTCTGTTAGCTTTCTTCTGAGATTATTTAACTTATTTCTTCATCTGCCTTCTTTCTTGCAAATGGAAGTTAGCCACAAAGACTTGATTAGACTCAGATTTTACTATTTTCCCAGGGATTATACCACAGGTAAAGTGAAGTGAAGTGAAAGTCGCTCAGTCGTGTCCGACTCTTTTGCGACCCCATGGACTATAGAGTCCATGGAATTCTCCAGACCAGAATAATGCAGCAGGTAGCCTTTCCCCTCTCCAGGGGATCTTCCCAACCCAGGAATTGAACCCATGTCTCCTGCATTGCAGGCGGATTCTTTACCAGCTGAGCCACAAGGGAAGCCCATACCATAGGTGATGCTGTGTAATTTGAGTGAATTAGGTCAAGAGGACACAATTTTACTGCTGCTGAGATTGATCAATCAGTGGGATCAGGTGAGGACTGCCTGAAGCCTCACTGGTATGATTACCCATCAACCTTTCATCTTGTGGCTTCATTAATTCATGAGCATTACCTGACTCTGTTGTTTTATTTGGGTTGCAAAACAATGATTTCCTAATTATATCATTCTTTCCCTATTCATTACTTGGAATTTTGTAAAGAAGAAATTTCCCTTTTTAGGTAGGTGCATCTGGTTGTCCAAAAACATAGTTTATACTGGAAAAACAATATACAATTAATTCTTTCATATTATTCATAGTATTCTACTTTTAGAGTGGAGTTGTTGCTCTAGTTATTGCAGTGGTGTCCAATACTGTCTCCTTCTATCTCTGTAGTTTTATTACAACCTCTTGGTTTTAATGTATTTATTCTGTTTCCAATAATTGCCTTCAATATCTCTTTTATGCCAAAATTGTCTCACGTTTGGCTCAGTATCCTTTGATAACTCTTTTGGTCTTTGGAATCTCCCGTGTGAATTCTACATATTTTTACCCCAAACCTGGAGTCAGTCATTCCTCTAGTAATCCTGGTTCTGTTCAGAATGGTATAGTATTCCTTTTTACTGAGGTACAATTTTCTAAGTTAATTTTTACTGGAGTATAGTTGGTTTACAGTGTTGTGTTAGTGTCTGCTTTGCTGCAAAGTGAGTCAGTTACACATACATACATATCAGAGTAGAACAGTTTTTGGGGATGACAACTTGAATAGCATGATGCTCATTTCTGTTGGGTTATTATTTTGTTTATGCCTCGTCACTGGACAGAATAAGAAATACATAATTACAAAGAAAGATAAAACTTTAAGTTTATATTGCCATTACCAATTACATTTAATAATGTAGGATTTTGCTTAGTTTATTCGACTTTTATACTGAATTTCTTTTCTGATATCTGAAAATCTTGATTCCTTAAAACACTAAAATAATCAGTAACTTGCATTCTGTAAATAACTATAACACTAAAAACAAGCAAAAATATTTTGATATAATACCACCAACATCACTAATGAGTGAAATGTAAGATTTCTTTGCAGCTCTATATCTCCTCAGATAATATTCCTTTAAAGATAGTAAAAATACCCATGTTCTGAAATCACTTGAAATAATTCTTTCTCTGTGGTTATGACACATACAATTAGACTCATTTGTTTCCATTAATTTTCAATTTTTAGACACTGCTTTATTTTCTTTTTTTAATTTTATTTTCTGAATATATTTACATATTTCCAGGTTCAAAACTTTAAAACAAGAAGGCAAAGAGGTTTCATTTTCACTACTCTCTGTCTGCCATGTTCCCTGAATCCACATAAAGGTGATCATTTTCATTAGTCATGTTAGTTTGCGAAGTATATCCTTTCATCTCCTTTTGGCAAAGAAAAATATTCTGTACAGCTATTTATTTGTTACCACCCCTCCCCTCTGTTCTTACATAAAAGGTAGCATACTACATATGCCTCTCTGTTTCTTTCTTTTGTTTTCTCAATAATATACACTGGAGATGCTTCACACTAGTGCGTTAAAATCTTCTGCGTTCTTTTTTTTATACAACTGCCTACTCTGTTACCCACCTTTTCCAGCTGTCTTCAGTGGGTAGATTATTCCAAATTACTTAGTCCCCATTACCAAAGCCAACTTTCTCCTTCTTGGATCTGCAGGTAAAATATTAGTTTGATAAGTACAGCTCCATGCCCACAGGTAGCAGTTATTCAAGTGTGGTTTCACTGGATGACGGCAGAATCTTTTCTCACCCTACTGCCTGGCCCTCTGGTACTTTACTCCAGAGAAGTATCAAAAAGACCGCAGTGCTGACAGTGGATGCTACCAAGACTCCCTCTCTTATCCTCTATTTGAAGAAACGTTTCCCGACTGAAATGTGTCAGCATCATTTACTAAAAAGAAGAGACATTACCTGGCCAAGAAAGGTCCATATAGTCAAAACTACAGTCTTTCCAGCAGGCATGTATAGATGTGAGAGTTGGACCATAAAGAAGGCTGAGTGCCAAAGAATTGATGCTTTTGAACTGTGGTGTTGGAGAGGACTTCTTGAGAGTCCCTTGGACTACAAGGAGATCAAACAAGTCAATTTTAAAGGAAATCAATCCTGACTATTCATTGGAAGGACTGACCCTGAAGCTGAAACTCCAATACTTTGGCTACCTGAGGTGAAGAGCCAACTCATCAGAAAAGATACTGATGCCAGGAAAGATTGAAGGCAAGAGGAGAAAGGGAAGATGGAGAACAAGATGGTTGGATGGCATCACCAACTCAATGGACATAAGTTTGAGCAAGCTCTGGGAGATGGTGAAGGACAGCACAGCCTGGCTTGCTGCAGTCCACAGGGTCACAAAGAGTTGGACATGACTGAGTGAACAACACAAGTATCATTTACTTCTTCCCTTGATGTTTTCTGAGAGTGTGGCATCTGATGAATTCTCTCATTCATTCATTCAATAGAAATTTTTACTGAGCATCAACTATCTGGCAGGCTCTGGACATACATAAGTATGAAATTAGGCATGGTTTCTGCCCTCAAATGGTGTTAATGGAGGATTCATGAAAAAGATATTCTGTTTGAAATAAATTCAACCACATACTGCTTATTAAATGATCATTTAAAATGACTCAGAAATGCTGAGAATAAGTTTTGTAACTTACTTATCAGGGGGACAGAAAAATAAGGTATGAATAAAGAATATGAATATCTAATTAATTAATCAGTAACTCTTTGTATGATACTGTGAAAGTGCTGCACTCAATATGCCAGCAAATATGGAAAACTCAGCAGTGGCCACAGGACTGAAAAAGGTCAGTTTTCATTCCAATCCCAAAGAAAGGCAATTCCAAAAGATGTTCAAACCACCTCACAATTGCACTCATCTCACACACTAGCAGAAAATGATCAAAATTCTACAAACCAAGCTTCAACAGTATATGAACCATGAACTCCCACATGTTCAAGCTGGATTTAGAAATGGCAGAGGAACCTGAGATCAAATGCCAATAACCATTGGATCAATGAAAAAGCAAGAGAGTTCCAGAAAAATATCTGCTTCTGCTTTATTGACTATGTCAAAGCCTTTGTGTGGATCACAACAAACTGTGGAAAATTCTTCAAGAGATGGGAATACCAGACCATCTTACCTGCCTTCTGAGAAATCTGTATGCAGGTTAAGAAGCAACAGTTAGAACTGGATACGGAACAACAGACTGGTTCCAAATCAGGAAAGGAGTACATCAAGGCTGTAATTGTCACCCTGCTTATTTAACTTATGTGCAGAGTACATCATGCAAAATGTACTGGATGAAGCACAAGCTAGAATCAAGATTTCCGGGAGAAATATCAATAACCTCAGATACACAGATGACACCACCCTTATGACAGAAGGCAAAGAAGAACTAAAGAGCCTCTTAATTAAAGTGAAAGAGGAGAGTTAAAAAGCTGGCTTAAAACTCAATATTCAGAAAACTAAGATCATGGCATCTGGTCCCATCACTTCATGGCAAACAGACGGGGAAACAATGGAAACGGTGAGAGATTTTACTTTGGCGACTCCAAAATCACTGTATATGGTGACTGCAGCCATGAAATTAAAGAGGCTTGCTCCTTGGAAGAAAAGCTCTGACCAACCTAGACAGCATATAAAAAAGCTGAGACATTACTTTACCAGCAAAGGTCCATCTAGTCAAAACTATGTTTTTTCAGTAGTCATGTATGGATGTGAGAGTTGGACCATAAAGAAAGCTGAGTGCTGAAAAATTGATGCTTTTGAACTGTGGTGCTTCTTGAGAGTCCCTTGGACTGCAAGGAGACCCAACCTATCAATTCTAAAGGAAATCAGTCCTGAATATTCATTGGGAGGACTGATGCTGAAGCTGAAACTCCAATACTTTGGCCACCTCGTGCGAAGAACTGACTCATTTAAAAAGACCCTGATGCTGGGAAAGATTCAAGGTGGGAGCAGGAGATGACAGAGGATGAGATGGTTGGATGGCATCACCGACACATGGGCATGAGTTTGAGCAAGCTCTGGGAGTTGGTGATGGACAGGGAAGAATGGCGTGCTGTAGCCCATGGCATCACAAAGAATCAAACATGACTGAGCAACTGAACTGAACTGAAACTGTACCCTAAAAATAAACATCACCACTTCTTTTCAAGCATCCATCAAATGTTAACACAAATAAATCATATATGTACATGAAATTAAAAAATAACCCCTAAAAATACCACAAGATAAAAAAATAGACTATTTTATAGCCTCAATTTAACAAAACAAGGAGGTACTTTAAATGCTTTTATAAATAACAGCTGATTCAAAAGAAAAAATGCAATTAGAAAATCTTTGAAAGATAGAATGAGGATTCTGCTTATTAGATTGAGGACAAAACTAAACTAGAAGCAAATTTAAAACCTTAATTTAATTGTGAAAATATTAATTCACGAAAATAAATAAATAAACTTTTCATTAAACTGAAGAAATAATAAGTAGAACAAGAAGTACACCTAAAATTAACAGGCAAATGAGCATTAAATATAAACACTGAAATGCATTAATTAGAAAATATAGCAGAATGAGCTGATACTTATAAAAAAGAAAAATTAAAATTAAATTTGAAGTATGAAAATCAATAAAAGGACATATGCAGATAAATTTTTAAAATAAAATAATAATATACTCATTAATCTTAAAGTATTCAGTGATATATCTGAAAAATATTTGGTTTATGATAATGTAAATAGACTGAATATTCAATAACCAATGAAGAAATGAACATTTTATTTATAAAAGAAGACCTATAAGTAAAGACTTCATGTAGGAACAGTTTTATTAAGTGTTTTCAAGCTTTCAAGTAACACATAATTACTATGCTTTAAGTATTAGAGGCCAAAGGAAAATCTAAGAAGCTTCTCAATTTGTTTTATGAAGCTGGCATAGCCTTGATTCAAAACTTGAGGAAAAAAGTCACAGACTATAGATGAGCTTTATTTTATAAGGAGAGATATAAAAAATGGAAATTTAAAAACTTAAAAAGAAACTACCCATTAAAACTAAACAGTGATTATATCATAATGCAGAATTTTAAGTCTATAATATAACTCATCTCACCGAGTAAGGATGACAAGACAACCTACATTGTTTGGGTTGGATGTTTTAGTCAATATAAAACTATTGGAAAAGAAGAGGCACACATTATTATTCACATTCAGAAAATTACACATTTGGAAACTCTTAAAGAATCAACTAAAAAACACAAGTACTGATAAGAGATTTCAATAAGATGAACAAATACATATCAACATGCAAAAAGTCATTGCTTCCTATATTCTAGTCATATGCATTTAGAGATGGAAAAAGGAAGGAAGGAATTGATTTGTAATAAGAAGAATAATAAGAAAATAAGGAAATATATATAATGAAATTTTAAATCTTTCCTGATATCTATATCTATTGGTGTTGTTGTTCAGTTTCTAAGACTTGTCTGACTCTGCAACCCTATGGTCTCCAGCAGGCCCGGCTCCTTTGTCCTCCACTATCTCCTAGAGTTTCCATATTCATATCTATCTGGCATACTATATTCCTAGATAAAAAATGCAAATTTGTAAAGGTAACAAGTCTTATTATCAGTGTATAATTTGGTACAATTCCAGTTAAAGTCATCAAAGATTTCTTTTGGAGGTTTACACAACTTTAAAGTTGATATGGAACGAGTATGATTAATCAAGAACATAAAAAGAAATGAGGAATCTCTCTGCTAGATTTTATAATCTACAGTCAAAACATAATATTTAAGACAGCCTGAACCAGGTGCCAGAACTGATAAATGGAATCAGGAAAATAGTGCAGAAAGAGATTCAAACAGATAGACTTTTAACACATGATAAAGATCATGTCACAGATCAGTGGCAAACCAGGAATTGGCCAGTGAATGGAGCTCAGGAAGTGGGTTAACTACTTGGCATAAGATGAGACTATTGCCTTTCTTCCTAACACATACCAAAATTTCAGATGAACATAAGACAAATGTTAAAGATGAAACCATTTAAAAAATGGGAAAATACATCGGTAAAAAAGAGATACTAAAATGTTTTATATATAAAACTCATTATTTAAAATTCCATAGATTAAGATCGTATAAACATAAATAAACATACCATGTGAGAAAATATTTTCACAAATATAAAGGCAAACATGAACATACATCATATTTAAGGAGTTTATACAAATAATTGGGAAAAACAATGAAATTTCAATAAAACACTAGGCAAAAACAGCCATAAAATGTGTGAAAATCTTAACTAACAATAATTTGAAAAAGAAATTTATCTGATTTATTTCACTAAGCATAGTATTCCCTAGCTCCATCCATGTTGCTGCAAATAGCAATATTTTATTATTTTTATGGCTAAATAATATTCCATTATGTGCATAGAACATCTTCTTAAGTTAATCATCTGTTGATGGGCACTGGGTTGTTTCTCTGTTTTGGATATCATAAAAAGTGTTGCTGTAAACATTGGAGTGAATGTATTTCTTTGAATTGAGTTTCTTTTTTTTCCATATGCATACTCAGGAGTATAGCACAGATAGCAAGGAGAGAGGAGAAAGCCTTACTCGGTGATCAATGCAAAGAAATTGAGGAAAATAACAGGATGGGAAAGGCTAGAGATCTCTTCAAGAAGATTAGAGATACCAAGGGAACATTTCATGTAAAGATGAGCACAATAAAGGACAGAAATGCTATGGATTTAACAGAAGCAGAAGATATTAAGAAGAGGTGGCAAGAAAACACAGAAGAACTGTACAAAAAAAGATCTTCATGGCCCAGATAATTACGATGGGGTCATCACTCACCTAGAGCCAGACATCCTGGAATGCGAAGTCAAGTGGGCCTTAGGAAGCATTTCCATGAACAAAGCTAGCAGAGGTGATGGAATTCCAGTTGAGCTATTTCAAATTCTAAAAGATGATGCTGTTAAAGTGATACACTCAATATGCCAGCAAATTTGAAAAACTCAGCAGTGGTTACAGTACTGGAAAAGGTCAGTTTTCATTCCAATCCCAAAGAAAGGCAATGCCAAAGAATGTTCAAACTACCACACAATTGCACTCATCTCACATGCTAGCAAAGTAATGATCAAAATTCTCTAAGCCAGGCTTCAACAGTATGTGAACTGTGAACTTCCAGATGTTCAAGCTGGATTTAGAAATGGCAGAGGAACCAGAGATCAAATTGCCAATATCTGTTGGATCATCAAAAAAGCAAAAGAGTTCCAGAAAAACATCTACTTCTGCTTTATTGACTACAACAAAACCTTTGACTGTGTGGATTACAATAAACTGTGGAAAATTCTTCTTCAAGAGGTGGGAATACCAGACCACCTTACCTGCCTCCTGAGAAATCTCTATGCAGGTCAAGAAGCAATAGTTAGAACCAGACATGGAACAATGGGCCAGTTCCAAGCTGGGAGAGCAGTTTGTCAAGGCTGTATATTGTCACCCTGCTTATTTAACTTATATGCAGAGTACGTCATGCGAAATGCCAGGCTGGGTGAAGCACAAACTGGAATCAAGATTGCTGGGAGAAATATCAATAACCTCAGATACACAGATGACACCACCCTTATGGCAGAAATCAAAGAACTAAGAGCGTCTTGATTAAAGTGAAAGAGGAGAGTAAAAAAGTTGGCTTAAAACTCAACATTCAGAAAACTAAGATCATGGCATCCAGTCCCATCACTTCATGACAAATCAGATGGGGAAACAGTGGAAACAGTGAGAGACTTTAATTTGGGGGGCTCCAAAATCACTGTAGATGGTCACTGCAGCCATGAAATTAAAAGACGTTTGTTCCTTGGAAGAAAAGCTCTGACAAACCTAGACAGCATAGTAAAAAGCAGAGACATTACTTCGCCAACAAAGGTCCATCTAGTCAAAGCTATGGTTTTTCCAGTAGTCATGTATGGATGCGAGAGTTGGACTATAAAGAAAGCTGAGTGCCAGAGAATGGATGCTTTTGAACTTTGGTGTTGGAGAAGAGTCTTGAGAGCCCCTTGGACTGGAAGGAGCTCCAACCAGTCCATCCTAAAGGAAATCAGTCCTGAATATTCATTGGAAGGACAGGTGCTGAAGCTGAAACTCCAATACTTTGGCCACTTGCTGCAAAGAACCAACTCACTGGAAGAGACCTTAATGCTGGGAAGGATTGAAGGCGGAATGAGAAGGGGACGACAGAGGATGAGATGGTTGGATGGCATCACGGACTCAATGGACATGAGTTTGAGCAAGCTCCAGGAGTTGGTGATGGACAGGCAAGCCTGGCGTGCTGCAGTCCAAGGAGTCGAACACGACTAAGTAACTGAACTGATACTCAGGACTGGGACTGCAGGTTAGACAGAAGTTCACCAATATATTAATAATGGTCAGTTAAGTTTAGGTCACTCAGTCAAGTCTGACTCCTTGCGACCCCATGGACTGCAGTATACCAGGCTTCCTAGTCCATCACCAACTACTGGAGCTTGCTCAAACTCATATGCATCAAGTCAGTGATGCTATCCAATCATCTAATCCTGTTAATAATGGTAGCTGCTTTCTCCTGGGTTAAGGATGAGGGATATTTTTAAACTTCCATGTATATTTTGTAAAATGAGCATAAATACATGTTAGGAAGCAAATAAGCATTGCTATAAAATGAACAGAAAGTTTTATAATGTAATTTAGAATACTGTCATTTGAAATATGTTGATTGAAAAAAAAAAGTAACCTGCCATTATTGGTAGGTTTCATTTATGCAGAACCTTCATTTTCCAACAGTGTTAGCTGAACTGGTGGTCACTGTATTTTGTTTTGAAATGCAAGTAGCTTCCTTCTTTCACTGACAAAATTCGGGTAAGTCCTTCTTTACGAAGAGGCAAGACCTATTTTCTAGGAGTAAGCATGTTCAAAGCTGTACTTTTTAGCTCTCGACACTGAACAATTTCTATTAACAACTATTACTCTAATATATGGATGGCATATTACCACTTTAAAATACACATAAATATGTATTTAAGGCACATATGTGGAAGCCTACGTATTTGCAAATGATTCTGGTCCAAACAAAGGAAACCGTTTATAACCTTTCCATGTAATTACCATCACAAGGCTTAAACTTCAATCACATGAACAAACGCTTCCCCGGATCCCAACACATTTTCCTGCCTTCTCTTCCTTCCTAAAATCATTAAAATGAAGTTCCAAAAGTATGTACATCTCCTCTCTACTTCTAATTAGCCCACTCTTCAGTTTAGTAGGCAAATGTGACATTTGCATAACCAATAGCTCTCTTTCAAAGAGGACTATGACGTGGGTAAATTTGAAAGGTCTAAAAAAGGTTCTGTGACCTTCAGCACGGTCCATCTGACCACTCAAACAGAAGCTGCCCAGCCACAAACGACCCACGTGTCAGACAGGGAGCTTCCTACACACAGCCTACGTGGATCTCTCCTCTCATCCATTTCCTGCTGGCACAAGTCAGAGGTGCTGTTCCAAGTGTGAACGTGGGTACAAGCAGAGATTCACAGAGTGTGCGTCTTTTTTGTGTGTCTGATGGTGGCACGTTGGAAAATGGGTCTGGCACAGCTCATCCCTCACAAATGCTGAATGCCATCCCTGGGGACAGGAATATCATAAGCCCAGAAAAACACAGCTTTTAGCTGCTTGGTACTGAAAATTTCAGGCAGAATTCCAAAATCCCTCAAAGCTAATGTCGAATTGACAAAGTGCCAAAAACCCTCTCTGGCATTAAATTTCCACTCTTTACTTTCTCCCTTCAGGTGAATAGCTTGTGAAAATAATAATGTGATAATGCCACCCTGTGTTCCAAATATCTCGAAGCACCATCTTGTTAAGCCTCTCAGCGTCCCTTTGAGACTAACGGGAATTGAGCCGACTTACTCATTTTACAGATGAGAAAACCCCACAGGAGATGGGTCAAATCGGGGCGATGGTCACGAGACTTATCACATAGGACCCAGGTCTGAATTTACTTCTCAAAACAATGCCAAGTGTTGTAGGAAAGGACCTGAAAAGCTAACATTTAAAAGGGCCAAAGCAAGTTTCACACAGGATGCTAGGTGGGTTAGGGTAACAAGCTGGCAAAAGTGATCAAAACACTCCAGGGGGGACAAGACATAGTCTAGCATAGCAATAAGGCACAGTGTAGGCATGTGGCCAGCTGGAATCCGTGAGCATTGGCATGGGCCATGAGAAGATCAAATGTGGCATCAGGGGCATCTTACAACAGCAGGCAGAGTAGACTTCTTCTTTTCCTTTTTTCAGTGCTTCTGAGCCCCCATCCCATAATTATAAATTCCACTGTTATAGGAATTACAGCAAGGAACAGGCCTTAACCCCTCACTACAAAAGTAACCCCCTTTTTCTGCAGCCTAGAAATCTGGATTCAAACACAGGATCTAAACCAGTCCACGAGATGGCCCTGATGAGGACTCTGCATACAGAGGAAGTGGGTCAGAGAAGAGGGCGCATTTTAGAGCTCCTTAGGACCACTGCAGCCCTCCAACCATGCAGGCACCATGCTTTCCCTCAGATGCGCCTTTGCCAGGAGTTCTGGCTGAACAGTTTCCCTTAGTGCCTCTTTGCTTCCTGAGCCTGAGTCTCCAGTCTTCCTGCTAATTCAAGGAGAGAGTTGATATCTTTCTAATGAATTCATTTTTAGCTGAAATTAACTAGGCTCAGATTCTGTAGTTTGCAACCTGGAAGACTGAAATAGGCAATGACTAATGCTGTAGAAAGGGCTTCCACAGTGGCTTAGACAGTAAAGAATCTGCCTGTAATGCGGGAGACCTGGGTTTGATCCCTGGATTGGGGAGATCCCTTGGAGAAGGAAATGGCAACCCACTCCAGTATTCTTGCCTGGAAAATCTCATGGATGGAGGAGCTCCATGGGGTCACCAAGAGTCGGACATGACTGAAGTGACTTGGCATGCACATGCTTATTACAACATAGCATAAATATACAATATATAGTACAAACCCAGTTAATCAAGGACAGAGCCAAATTCGGGGCAGAACCAGCAGCAAGGCTGACTCAATGTGGAGACCCCGAGTCAAGAGTCTATAGCTTTGGATTTCTCTCAATTAGGAAAAATACACATAACAACTGGGATAAAATTTTTAAGGGTCTATTATGCAGCTACAGCTACACAGGTTGAAAGGGTGCAGGCAACAAAGTTCATTAGAGATTTGACAATTGTGAATAGAATTGTGGAATTTATTAGAGGTCAACAAATCCTAAATTTTTATTTCTTTTTCTTGCATTGAAGTATCTTTATGCTAGAGATAATGAAAAGATAAATTATAACTTAGGTTCAGCTTTTACCCCTTTAACCCAGTTTTCTCCTCAAATAGAGCCAAGTAATGCATCCTACTCCTTCTCCTGGGTCTTTTTTCCCACCCTTGTATTTTTAATCCATGTCTCAATCTCCCCATTTTCTTGCTCCTTCTCAAGAGGGTGGTTTCTTGGTGGCTCAGTTAGACATGGATGATCAGTTTTTAGAATCAAACAGTACCTTAAATGTGTACCTAATGTCTGTTGAACAAAGAAATTATTCTTGTTTTCTCTTTTTAATGAGAAAACTTCACTAATGTCTCCTCCCCATGTTCAAGTTGGAAGAGACCTTAGAGATCATCTAGTCCAGTCACTACACACCCAAACCCACACCCCCTTCCACAATATAGAGTCCCCTTTTATAACATTCATTCTATGTGGCCCATCCATTATGTGCATGTATATTTCTGGTGACAAAAAGCTTACTGTTTTAAGGGAAAGTCAATGTCATTGAATGACAGTTTCAAAGTTTAAAAAGTTGTTCTTATTTTAAGTAAAAAAAAAAAAATTCTCAATAAAACTTTCACTAATTGCTCAGCTCTAGGGTTCTTAGTGATCACATATCTGAAAACAGATTGCTTAAGGATTCAGAAAAATCTGGTTTCTCTTAACAGCTCCACTTTTGCAGCTGACCTGCTAGCTGACCTTAGGAAAACTGTCTCTCCTCTCCTGCATGACATGTCCTCAATTATGCAATAAGAGAGAAAAGTATCATGCTTAAGATCATTGATTAAAATAATGCTTGTATCAGAAATCTATGACGCACCACTAGACACATCTCCAGGCTAGCTCTGGTTCATCAGTTAACACGATTTTGATAAGATTATATAACCAGCTAAAAAATTAACAATTTGTATTATTATTCCATCCACAATTATTACCTTCTCCACAGAGATATCAGAAAAAATCTTCATAGTTGTACTGAAGTCCAGATACAATGCCTACATTTATATTTCTCATAGTACCCCCAAAAGTTAAATAAGGTTAGTTTGTATGACTTGCTCTAAGGTATTGAAAGTGTATGTTCTTTTTCTAACTATTCTCAAATCATTAGTCTGAGTCTATCTTAGACCATATCTTAAAATATAAAGATATTTAGTAAGTCATGCATGGTCAAAGGACATGCTCTCCGCGCCAGCACCATAATCTGCCCAGGACAGTTCCATCAGTTCTGCTGCACCCAAAATGAAACTCCAGGAGCAGAGATGTTTCCTTCCTGCCATTGTGGTGCACAGAGGTCAGACATCAAGCACCAGAATAGTATTGCTGGAGAAGCATGTTACTGAGATAACTGCAGAATGTTGCATTCAAAATGGGTTTTCCATCAAGACAGGTCTTATTAATGGAGTGAGGTGCTGTGTAATGTACTGTGTCAAGTGCATAAGTACAGATTAGATGGTGTCAAAGACACGAGTGAAATCTAAAAGAGAGTGAAATCTAAAAATATATACATATATATATATATAACTCACTGACTCACTTTGCTGTCCAACTGAAATTAACATGAAACTGTAAATCAACTATATTCCAGTAAAAAATTTTAAGAAGATACACGTACGATGAGAATTAGGAGCACAGGAGAAAATAGACAAGATGGAAATGGCCTGGATCCATCCCAGTGACTGGCTGCCTGGATGTGTTTTACAGGCTGTGGCTTGAGTTTACTTATGGAGCTTCATTTGGAGGGGATGGGATTTGAATGACTAGTTACAATGAGAAAAGCATGGTACAGACTTCTATCTCTTTGGAGGATATTTCTGGTCTTTTAGCTTCCCTTGGAAAGTCTCTAAGCTCTGTTTAGTTTCCTGAAACAGTTCAGATTACTCTGCAGATTCTAGTAGTATTTAATTTAAAGCTCAAATCAGTTAGGTCATATATATCTAGGTCCAATGTGTCATGTAAAGCAGGAATGACCCTTGTGAGTTACAAAAGAAAGAGAGAAGGTATATTAACAATAAAACATGGTAACTGAGGACAAAAATCATGTGGTGGTAATCTCTATGCAGAAGCATTGACTCAGGGCACCTGATGTAATCTGTGCCCTACCTTTACTCATTACAACAAGCCTAGAATCCATTTGGAACCAGTCAGGGTCCTGCTCTATTGCAAGAATCCCAAGAATACCCATTTTCCTCTAAAAAGCTACCCTTTGGGAACTTCCTATAGCACCTTCCACTTGCAGGCTCTCCTTTACTGAAACTGCTCCTGTTGGAACTGTAGCTGGGACAGTTGCTTCTGGCTGGAAGCTGTGATGGAGACATGCAACAGAAATGCATCTGTGAGTACCTGGGATAGAACTATTTCACATAACCAACTTCTCTCTCTTGGTGTCAAAAAAGGTTGAGATCAATAGAAAGAACCACCCTTGTCAGTCAGCTCCCTCTATGTTCAGCTGCCCTGCAAAGCATCCTAACTAGGGTGATTTTCATTATGTAAGTGAACATGTTAGTTGCTCAGTTGTAACAGACTCTTTGTGACTCCATGGACTGTAGCCCTCCTGACTCCTCTGTCCATGGAAGTTTCCAGGCAAGTCTATTGGAGTGGGTTGCCATTCCCTTCTCCAGGGGATCTTCCCAACCCAGGGACTGAAACCAGGTCTCCTGCATTGCAGACATATTACTATACCATTTGAGCCGCCAAGGAAACCTTCATTAAGTAAATATGCCCTAAACTCCTTTATAGCCAAAGGTTACAAAGCCTTTGCAAGGGTGAGTGAACCACAAAAAAGAGATTCATGAGCATATTTTTACATTGGCAAGAAAAACAAAATGTCACTCAACTAAATTTAAGATTGTTCACACACATCTGCTACCACCAGAATGTTATAAAAAATCAAAAAAGAAGAAGAAAAAGAGAAAAAGAAATGAGAATAGTTCACAGTCTAAATAGCTCTGGACATTTTTCTATTGTTCAGATGACTTATGCTATTTCAACAATGATTGAAAGGCTATCAAAGCAGAAGCCAAAACATGTTTGTGGTCTGTCATGTAGCAACAATTTCTGGTTAAATAAATATACAGACAACCATATCTCAACTAGAAAATGTATATGTTAGATAGCTGTTGTTATAAATACATCACTAAAATGTGTGCAAAAAAGCAAGAAATATCAAATGTTACACGTCAGACAATATCATAAGTAAATCACATCCCTGAGAGATAGAGACAGAGAAAAGACTGCTAGAAAATATGTTTCTGAATCAGGTACATTTCCTCCCATTTCAGAGAATAAAGAAGGTACATCTTACAATATGAGACTCAAATCCTCTGAATTAGAATATTACAATCTAATTAATCAGAGCAGTTTGTCCAAAGTCTACCACTGAAAGAAATGGATACAGTTTATCATAAAACCACAGTCAAAGTTTTAAAATCACAAAAGTGTGCTCAACAGTGTGTAAAAGGCTCTACTTATTCATCTAAAAAAATCAAAGCATAATTATAAAATACAGGGAAATAAAACTAAAAGAACTGGAATCATAAATCTATCTTTAATTATTTTCAAAAATGGAGTTCTTTTAAACATTGACATCAATTAAAGAAATCATCAATTGGTCTATTAAGCAAAGCTGACAAAAATATATAACAAGAGCTCCTTAATATAAAACTAAGTCATAAGTCTCCAAAATTTTGCAGCAAACACACTGTCAAAATGTTTAAGTGCCATTTATCCAAAAATCAAATGCCAAATTACTGGAGTTAAGAAGTAACAGTAAATTTACTTGGAAGTTATAATAGAGTAATTAGTTATATTTGAATTAGCTGTTTAGTTAAGTAAGTTGCATTTATAATGGTTTTTACATATGAAGAGAACTACTGAGGGAAATAAATTCCATATTACAATAATATAAAAGGTAGCTTCATTAGACTTTAAAATAAATGCTTCAGCATATTGTTCCAAACCTCACTTAATTGTCCTGAGAAAAGATAATTATTTGTCAAATTACTTTTTTATGACACTCTGCTCCCTTAGACAAATTTGAATAGTTAATCAAAATATCTATGGAGAGCATTCTTCATAGCAGTTCAAAGTATCATTTCTTCATAGGCTGTGTGATATAACAGCATTATAGAACTATACCTTTGACAGTTTTAATGAGGTTGTTAAAAGATATTTTGAATAAACTATTTTTTAAATTTCTGGTTTGAACAGTTAAATTGGACTACTTTGAAACAAATTAAACACTTCAGAGATGCTAAAAGTACATCTCCAGTGGTCCATATCTAATCATTTTATAAAAGGATCTGCCCTTTCCACTTACTATTGGCTTTTACTGTACATATTTTATATCAGTAAATTTAAAACTTCGTTAAGTCATCAGATATACTCTATGAATGCCAACATTAGAATACCCAGACACTTTCTTTTTTGGTAAGTAAAATAAAATCTGCAATTTAAAAGTTTAAAACTGTCCTTTCAAATGAGTGTGAATCAAAAACAACTTTCCAAAGACAGCCTCGTATTTTCAGAAGGCAACAAACTGTACATTTAGGGCTATTTAAATAAGTATATAAAAATGCTATCCAAAGCAACAGTTTTGTACACTGCAATTAATTTATGACAAATTAAAACAAAAACTCAGATTACCAAAATTTAGTCATAGTGACATTCATGTATCAACTGCTGCAATAAGAAAGCAATTCTTCAAATTAACATATTAACACTTTCTAATATTGTATTATTAAATGATTAACCCTGAATTTGAAATGTGATGAATACCGTCACTTTTTATAGCTTAGATTGACTTGGTTAGAGCTTGGAGTTTCCTCTTTCTATCTGTAAAAATATGATAGACCTAAAATAGATGATAGACATTTGGAAAACTTACACTGTCAGATTGCTTGCCCTGGTCACAGTCCCACGTCGTTGATGTTCGCTGGCCAGACCTCTCCATGGTGCTGAAGAGTTACCCTTGCCCATTTGAGAGGAAAGAGTTGTTTATTCGAACTGGCTTTGCAAGAAATCCATAAAGGACTGTCAGCTTTAGCAAGTGAAGTTATCCGAAGAATTTCTGTAACACATACTACAAACGAGACGCTTTGCTCTTCAGTTATCAACCACGATACTCAGGCAGCTCAAAGAAGATTTTGGAGCACAAATCTTCAAGTATTGACAAGAAAGAGGGACAGCTCTTTGGGAGATGAAGTTTGCTGATTTTTGTCAATGTTCTTCAAATTTGGGGAAAAGGAGAGAGAGAGAGAGAGGCTACAAGGCTATTTAGAGAACAGAGGATTCCAGAAAAGTTCTTGATCTTAATGCAGAAAACAAGCTCCCATTAGTCCAAAGAAGCCAATTTGCCTCATTCTATCATTGCCTCTATTTTTTTAATAAAAATATAATAAAATGAAATAAAGCTCAGAATTCCACGAGGCACTGCACACGCTGTGTAAACAGGTATGTCTCACTCTAGCCCCAGCCTCTGTGTGCTGAAGATTGTGACAGCAGAAATCAGGCTCTGTGGCTTTCACAGATTATCTCTTTCTGAGGCTGAAACGTATAAAGAGCCACATGACACCCAGTGATGTCATCTCTAAAGCAGGTCACAGTTGCTGCTGTGTGTAGATGAAGTCCTTCCAGTGAAGATTTTGGCATGGTGATTTTCTTGAAAATCTACTTGCATCAGACAGCGTATTCTTCTATCAATATACTTAACCCTATCAATACCATAAAGAGAAAATCAATGTATTCCCCACACGTGAAGCAGAATTTCTGTTTAAACTAAGATCAGCTTCCGTTGCTCCTTTAGATTGTAATTAACCCATGGTGAAGATACCAAAGAAGGGATTTCCTCTCACAGAGATGTGAAGGGAATGCGAGGACTTGCAGAGATGTAGAATCTACTTTAAAACTTCTCTCAGAATTTTTAGCAAGTTTTTTAAAATTATGTTTTAACATCAATCCATGAAAATTGCAAAATAAAAATTAAGGCAATTCTCCTCAATTCCAGACATTTTACTTCATGGAATTTAAAATTTTCCATAGACAAAAATTTTACTAACACTATCTCACAAAGGATTTGAATATGTTTTCAAATATTAGTAGGAAAGTTTTTTATTCACTATTTCTAGAAGTTTTTCAGCTCTGAATAAAGTAACAAGACTTTAGCTATACTATAAATTTTACATGTAACTGGTAATAAATTGTATACACAGATATTATTTTAAAGAATGTATAATAATGACAAATATCTATTTCTATTCTGTGTAGTATCATATATTTTCTCTTTCTCAACTATGTAGTCACACATCATAATTTAGGGTTTTCAGTTATAGTTGACATTCTTGTCAACTAATAATTAAATCATCAAATATCTTTTCATGCCAACTAAGAGCTGTCAAAGTCAAAGGGAAGAATAAATTAAAACTAATCTAATCAGTGCTTATTGAATGTATCCTCTTTTAATATAAACCAAAATGGATCAAACAACAGAAGCCTTCCTTGGTGAGCACTGTACTTATATTTTTGAGAAAGAAAAGAACCATAAATCTTAGAAAGAGAAAATGGAATTTTCAACACAATGAGTGCCACTGGGAAAATTCTATTAAAACAATAGTGGGTGTTTTGTTATCGGAACTATGAAAATTTGCCTAAGCACCTCCTCAAGGCACATCATTACAATACAAAAATATCGAGATGAAAATTAGAAAAAATTGATCACCTGGATGATCATGTAAGTTTCTTAAATAAAATAGAATTTTTTGCAATTTCTATAACTCAGTGTTTCCTATACTTCAGTGATAATGAAAGTTACCTAGAACATTTAAAATAAAAAATACAGAATTCCCAGATATTCTGATTCAAACTATCTACTGTGGTTATAGAATCTGTATTTTTTTAAAGCTCTCAAAAACCTTATTCAGAAAACTGCAATAATTAATAAATTACAAAGTATACAATTATCTAAACACAAGGGAAGTACAAAAATATTTTAAAATATTTGTCATAATAAAAGGCCAAATTATTGCTGCATGAAGCATCCAATGTTGGAGGTTCCCTTCCCATCTCAGGTTTCCATGAGAAAGAAAGTTCCTAAATACTACCAGTCTCTGATTTCTACCTTTTGATCCATTTCAGGAAGGTAGAAGGAGTTACTCTAATTGGAGGATTAGGCAAAGGTCCTGGCGACAAGCATCATTTTCCCTCTGCTATTTAATGGGATCCACCTCCCTGCACCAGATCTGTGGGTGAGGTTGACAGTATTTAGTGCTTCCTGGGATTGGTAAGTTTCCCTAAAGCCAAAGTTTAGTAGCAGAAAGCACTATGGCTGCAAGTCCTAAGTACACTTTCAAATCCAGCTTTGACAGGAAATAAAGCTCAGATTTCGACATCCCTCTGCCTGAATCACTTGCCTTTCAAAATATGTTTCCCAATTAAATGCAGAAAAGGAGTTATTTATTGACTCCCTAAAACCCCATCTCCTAACACTGCTATGTTGTTGACTAGGCTTGGTCTTTGTAGCCAGTTAATGTAATAAGTTTTATATGTGAACCAATTGAGCAAATTTTGCATCATATAGCTCTGTGATAGAGACCTATTAAAAAAAAAAAGGAGATGTCATGTGTAAAACTTTCATTAGAGGTTTACAAAATGCACTGTTCAATTTATATCATTATTGAGCCACTTAGAAACTCCAGTTCTTGGAATTTTCTTCAATAACTACTAACTCTAGTAGTGTTCCATGGATCAGTAATCCAATAAGATGTTACTCTTAATGAGTTTCCTGGTCAAAGAAGTTTGGGAAACATGGAGACATGACTGCCCTCAGCAAATTCAAAATGTGTATTAGCTTATTAGTAAGGCCCCAATAAGTCCTGAAGTAAATAAACTGACTTATTTCACCCTTACCCAATTGGCATCTATCTATCAATATACTATGAGACTAGTACGGCAGGTTTTACATTTTGGGAAATTCTGCTCTGGAAGATGTTTTAGCAGTCAGATTTTTGTGCCCAAACTATCTATACAATTAATCACTGAAATGTTATTGAGGATCTCTTTTAAGTTGTCAGTACATCTGTTGAAAGAATTGCCAGCCACTACTGGGGAATTATGTAAATTATGCAAGGGCAGAAGTTGTGTGTATTTAGGTGGTCATTTTTACCTCCAGTGCTAGGAAAGGCCCAGCACACAGTAGGCACTCAATATTTGTTGAATGAGTGAACAAATGCTGTAGACTTAACCCAAGGATGTGAATAACTCCCCTTTCCCCCAAGATGTCTTATTTACAAAAACTACATCCTAAAGAGTCTTAGGCCAATGAGCTATCCAGGAAAAAAGAAAAAAGAATACAATAACAGACCTCACTCCAGTTCCACCACATCCAATTTCTCCTTGAATTCTAAAGCATCTTTCGATGCTCATCCAAAGAGTGAAATGCTGATTTGCGATGATGAAACAGATTTTGTAACAGAAGGAGCATCTGATTCTAAACTAGGGATTCAACATTTTATCTCACCTAAGCTGTAGAATTAAGGACAGGATCTATATGAGGACAAATGCTGAGACTGGACTTGAGGTAAACTTCAAAAGGAACAAATTCTTTTTCAACTCTCTGTGTAAAATGAGGTACTTAATGCCTAGATTTTTGCATCTGTACTCCAAGGTCAATAACTTTTAGACTGCTTAGAAGGATTTATGATTTTACTATGGATGAATGAGTCAGTTATCAAATAAGGAATTGTCAATTTTGCATATCATTCTGAACTCAGGAAATGTTCAACGTTAGCAGTTCTTAAAATAAGTTTTTAATCCTCAAACTGAAGCAACATGCTCGCCTCTAAACCTAACAAGAAAAATGTTCACAAATCATTAAGTCAAAAGGATGACTTGGGTGAAGAAATCAGTATTATCAACCAATATTCAAATGCATAAAGAAGAGAGTGCTTGTGATATACAGATACTATTTTTTGCTGGAGAGGATTTGGAGAAAAGGAAGCCTTCCTGCCCTGTTGGTGGGAATGTAAATGTGTGCAGCCACTAAAGAAAACAGTCTGGAGGTTCCTCAAAAAACTGAAAGTAGAGTTGCCGCATGATCCTGAAACCCCATTTCTGGGCAAATATTGCAGAAAACCATAATTCAAAAAGATCCCTCTACACTAATGCTCACAGCAACACTATTACAATTACCAAATATGGACACAATCTAAATGTATATTGACAGATGAATGGAAAAAACACGTGGTACATATATACAATGAAGCATTGCTCAGCCATAGGAAAGAGTGAAATAATGCCATCCGCAACAATATGGATGAACCTGGAGATTATCATACTAAGTAAATCAGAAAGAGAAAGAACAATACCATATGGTATCACTTATATGTGAAATCTAAAATATGACATAAATGAGCTTACGTACGAAATATAAACAGTAGCACAAACATAGAGACTTGTGGTTGCCCGTGGGGCGGGGGTAGGGGGACGCGGTGGAGAAGTGAAGGATCAGGGGTTTGGGGTTAGCAGATGCAAACTATTATATGTAGAATGGAAGAACAACAAGGTCCTATTGTATGGCACAGGGAACTATATTCAATACAAACAATAATGGAAAAGAATATGAAAATGAATTATATATTTATAATTGAGTCACTTTGCTATAGAGTAGAAATTAATACAATGTTGTAAACCAAATATACTTCAATAAAGTAATTATAGAAATAAGATATTACTTATGTACAATTCCATTTTATTCATTCACACTATCGTATATCGTTATATATTATATCATTTCTAAAAGTTTGAAAAAGAAAACACTTGTTCTCTAAGACCCTAGTTTGAAGTAGAGAAAAATGTATTTATTTCTATAGCAAGAAGTCTTCTCTTTTTACATATGATTACTATATTCTCGGAACGAAAATTTGAAACAAATAGATTGGCAAAAAATTTGTGCTATCTCATGGTCTGAAAGACTAGATGTTGGATAGAACTTGGGTGCTGAAACATTAGAACTCATGGAACCTAAATTTATAACAGCTGAGCATAATACTGTAACTTGTCCTTGACCTGGAAAATCTAGGTTATTAAATTATTAAGTTGCACAAGGCTTACATTCTCTATAATATCACAGCTCTCAAGACTGTACTAGAAGTCCAGTCTTTTAGGGCCTGAGTTTCCTCCTAAAACAAATGCAACTTTGTAAGAAGACTTTCTCCCTTTAGTCACTAGATTTTTCCTGATGTATTTAAAGCCTAGAGGTTGTAAATCTCAAAAAGGGTAATAAAACTTGAGGATAATTAGGCATATTTAATATAGGCACACTTGCCACGTCTGGCAGGCAGGCGCAGTACTGGCTTTGGTGGTGTCCTTGGGAAGATATGGTGGGTCCCCTGGCTGCCTGTTACTGACTACCCAGTACTTTTGCCGAAAGCCAGGACCATTCCAGCAACCCCATTAATATGAGGGCTCCACGGTTTTTGCCAGGACAGTTAGGGTATCAGGGTCTTGAGCTGGCCCAGACCACTGCTCCTGAACCTGGTCAAGAATTATAAGAACTACAGAAACTGCTCAAGAATCACAAGAACTGTAATTGCTCCTGAGCAGGAGTGAAGTTGGGCCTCGTGGGGGGCGGGGGGGGGGGGGGGCAGCTGCTGGAAGGGCACTTTCTGCACTGGCCTGCCTGAGAGGTGAGGCCAGGACACCCTGTTCTCCCCGACATGCTGCAGAGCCCCCCATTTGTTTTTCCTCAGGTCTGAAGTAAGAATAATCTAGATTTTCTTTTTAAACCAGTCAATCCTAAAGAAAATCAACCCTAAATATTCATTGGAAGGACTGATGCTGAAGCTTAAGCTCTAATATTTTGGCCTCCTGATGCAAGAATCAACTCACTGCAAAAGACCCTGGTGCTGGGAAAGAATGAGGGCAGGAGGAGAAGGAGAGACAGAGGATGAGATGGTTGGATGGCATCATTAACTTACTGGACATGAAGTTGAGCAAATTCTGGGAGATAGTGCAGGACAGGGAAGCCTGGCTTGCTACAGTCCAAGAGGTCGCAAAGAGCCAGACAAAACTGAGCGACTGAACAACAAAACTTTTCTTTTACTATGTATGTGGGTGTGATTTATCAAAAGAAACTCGTTTAGAGGCAAAAGTGCTTGCACCTGACTTCAACTTTGAGCACTGAAAATTCATTTTTAAAGGAGCAATACTAAAATAAATGCATAATATATTATTTTCTAAAGTACAGCTCCAATCTCAAAACCTACACACATATACATATATACCCTGAACATATGAAAAAAAAATGTATACACACACACACACACACACACACACACACTTTAGGACACAGTTTGATTCTGATGGATTCATCTGGTGAATTGAAAACAGGCTGCGCGCAGCTCCGGCTCCCTCAATGGGAATCAAGGTAAAAATGTCACCTGTGCTCTTCACAAGTTTTCCACAGTGTTTTGAAGGCATGGAGTGTTTTCAAGGATGGGTTCAGAATTGACTAACATTTATTGAGAGATCTCAGGGCCCAGGCTCTGTGCTGTTTTATATATGCAGTACCATTTAATCTTCACAGCAATAACAATCTATCTCTATCTCTAAATCTATTATTTCCAGTTGGCAGTTGAAGAAGGGACTTTCAAGTGATAATCTTAGACTCACAAGAAGTGGCAGAACTGCTATTTTAAGTCAGGTCCTCGGGTCCTCTTACCAAGACAGGGCTCTATTCCCTGATCCACACTGCCCCCTACAGGCCAGACGGTAACATTATGGGAACCAATGGGGGGAAAGGGGTGTGGCCAGGAAGGCAGGCCCAGGCAAAGTGCATCCCTTCAAAACAAATGGGACTAAGAATGTCTTCAAACAATGAAGGATTTTTTTGTATTTATGCAGGGATATGCTATTGATTTGTAAAAAAGGTATAAATCTAATGGTTTACAAGGTACCATTCTATAGTTTCTTTCCATGATATCCTATTACACAAATCACAGATTTCTTAAAACTGGGAACTAAAAGAATAAGTATTTGGTCACATGAATGTGCTTAAGAAAAAACAAACAAAACACAAAGCATTTTCCAGTGTTGTCCTCTATGCAATAACGAATATTTTTATGGTTAAAAAAAGTTATTCTTTGCTTCTCACTTTGATACCCACAAGTTCCTTTTCTTAATAACAGCTGCTATTCAAAATTGCTATTTCTAAAACAAATTTTTCTGTTACCACATGATACACTGTGGTAAAGGGCACTTAATATGCAAATTGCTAACATAACTTAATATTATCTTCCCTCCTGTTGCTCTTTAATTTGGCATTGAGCAGCTGAGGTTTGAGGTTTTAATCAAAGAGCACTGAATGAGGCAATTAATAAAATCAAATAAGCATTCTTTTTTCAATTATTTCATTCACTGTTTATACCTACTAAATTGTAAAACAGTCCTAGAAATGCATTAATGCAATGATTGTGTCTTTCACTGCTTGACCATGTCTAAATGAAGGCTTATTTTCAAGTGCTGCAATATAGTAGAACAGTAAAGCATGCAGGCCCCAGCCCAGTGAGTAACCCAAGCAAGCTGGTTATCTCTCAAAGTCTCATTTTCATCATCTGTAAAGTGGAGATAATAACAGTACCTCCTTTATATGGTCATAGAGAGGATTAAAGGAAATAATCCACAGAAAGCATTAGCCAAGTGCCTGGCACACAACAAGTGCTCAGTTCTTACTCAGATGATGAATTTGAGAACTCATACGGAAACATTGCTGTTGCTATTTAATTCACAGCCGAAATATTCTAAGAACTGTATTAACTACATGCTTGGCCAGAAGAGAACAGGCGCGTGCAGAAGCATCATTCTCAGCTCAACACAAGGACTCCCCCAGATCAGGTTTCTGGCTTCCCATGTAGCACATGCCCGGGGCAGACAGCTAGGATGAGCAGTGATTGCAGTTATTATAGGCATGGGGGCGGGTGAGCAGCTGCCAAGGCCCCTGGGTTAGGCAGAGGCAGACTGGCCTCCAACTGAGGCTGTGTTAGAGGTTAGAGGCTTAGAAGGAAACAGGCAGCTGATCAGCCTGCAGAAGACAGACAATGGTCTTGGCAGCAGCAGTGACAGATCAAGCCCAGAGGAAGAGGGCTGTGGTTCAGCAAGCTGAGAGGATCCGGCAGGAGTCAGGGGCCTGGGACAGCCCCTAGGGAGACACCTCACTGACAGCAGTTGACTTGGACCAAAGGCTTCTAACCTGGAAGTTCCAAACGACTTCCTGATTATTTGAAAAAGCTCTTGGTAGGCTTAGCCAAGGTGAGCTGGGGGTCATCCTTATCCCCTCCATAAACTTGGGGTCTACTCATCAGACGGTGGTAAAACCAAGTCTTCCCATCTGGGGCTCCCCTGAGGATATATATGAACCCTGTGGGTGTGGCAGGTGAGTCAAGGTACAGCAAAGTCACTTTCTTTTCACGGGGTGGCATCAACAAAAGATCTGAGAATCTTTTTGAATGAAGCCTCAGCAAAGGGCTAATCACGGAAGATAAAACAACCTTAGTTACACCAGTTCCAAACAACGAAGCATGAAGTTTTAAACAATTATGGCTTTGGTATTTTACCTGCATGACGAATGAGAGACTTGGGAATGTGCCAACATCTTATATTCTCATGTTTTATCCCGTCTTCAGGGTCACACCATTGCCATCATCAATACCAAAGTTGTTCCCATAGTCAACATAAGAATTCCAGGCAGGATCTGCTTGCTTTCTGAAGCTAATTCCAGTAATGATTTTTGAAAGTCTGTTTTGATTTTCAGTGTAGGCAGTCAGGAGTGAGCCAGACTCCCACACAGGAAATAGAGTCATCTTTGTCCCATGGGCACAGAGCTAAGGCATGATGACATGCTGGTGGAGCAGCGTGCCACTCTCAATTCAGTCTGACACACCTTATGGGAAACCAAATTGCTGGGCACACCAGAAAGGGAAAATCTCCTCTACTAAGAAACCTCAGGGCACCTGGAGTCTAGGCTACATTAAATAAGGCAAAACCATTAGCAAAGCTGTGCAAAGACAGACGTAAACATAATGACCAACGAGGGGGAAGAACAGGCATTTTAGGCACAAAAACACTTGAGGTGCTAGAATCAAAGCACTGCAGCGGCATAAATATAAAGCAAAGATAGATTCTTCCAGAATTTCAATAAGCCAGAATGTTAGCTATCCTAAAGTAATACTAAAACCATCAGAGATTTCTAGACAGTTGATATCATCTGGAATTAGGGCTGAGAACTCAAGCCTTTCACTCCGGGGCAGAGTGATTCTCATACCCAACTTCCATCCCTCAAATCAAGGCTTCAAAGTCATTTACTTTGTACCTTCTATTAACATTCACAGAGAAGGTATCCTAAACACTCAATTTTCACATTCTTTTTCACTGACAAATCAAAATTAAGTACAAACTTTTCTAAACGCAGACATTTTCCAAAGTGGTTCATGAGCACCCTCTAGTGACAGTGAGGCCAGTTAAGACAACACCTGCCCCCTACCAAAACTGTCTTTAAAATGTGCAGATTCACAGTATTCCATTTCTAATGTCAGTTAAAAATAGATCTTCTGCCACCGTTATTTGCACAGCCACAAACTTAACTTACTTCTCTCTTTAGAATCCATAACTAGATAAAGCCATTTATTAAAGAACATGCAATGCAATCATCTGAAAACATTTCAAAGTACCTTTGCTTGATCCCAATGTGAATGCATTATTTTGGCTGTTGGGAAGCATTTTTACAACCAAATAAACTTGATTACAAAGTAGTCAAGGATGACTTTTAAAAATTAACAATACACTTGTATAGTTCATTTCTCTTCCTAACTTACTTCAGTACCCCAGTGACTACGGTAACTGATCACAATGGCTAAATCCATACAACTCTGTGTTACAACTGCCTGATCATTTATTTCCTTACACATTTGGTGGTGGTGTTTTTTTAAACAGAGGCATCTCTCAAATTCCTCCATTCCTCAACCCTGTACTCCAGAGTTCTTAAACTAGTCGACCTGGGAAAATTGTGGTCTGCAGGCATGGTCTATTTACATTTAAAATTTTCCTACTGGTCGCCAACATTTAAAAATGTTCTGAAGAAGGAAAATGATCTTTGGCAACACTTGGCAACATACTTCCAGGAGCCGGGGGAAGTGTGTGTGTGTGTGTTGGGGGGAGGGGGTGTCCCTTTAGGTGAACCAGTAACAACTCAGTCCCCATCAGTCACACAGGTTACTTACCTGGCCCTGAAAGCCTTTAAGATGCAACCTCTGAATCCGAGGCCCCTTCCAGTTCTTCTCATCAAAGTTCTCTTTAAAATCCTAGTAACCAAGCTAATCTGTCCTATCTGTGCCACAGAAGGCTACCAACGGCGCAGATTAAAAGGAACACACTATCATCAAGAAAAGTAAAAAGATATTCTCAGTAACAGAGGAATGCCAACACCCAAATGAATAGTTTAGACTGATTTCAAATGCAGTCAATTCCCTAAGCCTTGATAAAGTTCACTTTGCCTTCATGACCCACATCTTTGAGAGGACAAAACCCTCACCATAGCAAACAAGCAACTTGTAGATCACAGACCACCCGCTCACATCCCCAGATTCCTCTCTTAGAGCCAACGCCCTGGAGACCAGATGACTGGCCAACCAAGTCACGAGAAGGAAATGAGCACTCACGGGGGTGCTGCTGTCTGAGAAGGTGTTCATGCTGACGGAGCTGCTCAGCTTGTCCGAGGACAGGGAGGGCGGGGACGGGCTCCGCTTCTCCAGGGGCTCCTGCCGCTGCAGGTACTCACGCCACGCTCGCTGAATGCTGCCAAAACAAACAAAAGTGTCACTCCAGTCACAGACTCAGACTCCGACAAACACGAGGCGCCCGAAGGAACTGACTTTGACCAGGAACCTGAAGCACACAGAACGTGACGTGGGAAGTCAGAAGACCTAGACTGTCTGTGTTATTGGTTTGACTTTCACAAGCTTACCTGAACTAAGCCAGTCTACAAGAATCGACTTAGTCAGAAAAAGTCATCTGTCAAAGTGCAACCAGTTTGCACATGTAAATGTACATGCTTTGGTTTATGGGACACAAAACCTTTCAATTTCTCATCATTTTTTCAAGTGAGAATAATAAATTGTTGTTGAAGAATGGTTCTGTGCCAGGGTTAGCACTTGGCTCTGGACAGAGGAGACAGCACCGCCCTGGGGGGCTATTCACATAGACTTCCAGGTGAAGGGTGTTCCATGATGTCAGATGGCATCGTCTATGTGACCAAATGCATTGGCTCTGCTCTGGGACAAGACAGACAAGTGCCCTGATGTCACGGATTTTACATACTGTGGAAGGAAACAGGTAATATATGATGAATGAATGAAGACGTGGACAGAGCAGACAAAAATATTTGAAAGTGTTATGTACTATTCAGAAAATTAAAGTAACTCATGATTAGGTGGCTTCTTGAGATTTCACCCAAGGAAGTTTTTTATTTCCTGTGGTTAGTAACTCTCAAAAGAGTCATCTTCTGATCTGAATAACAAAACTCTTCTTCATTCTTGCCTGGAAAATCCCCTGGAGGGAGGAGCCTGGTAGGCTATAGTCCATGGGATCACAAAGAGTCGGAAACGACTGAGCGACTTCACTTCACTTCTTCATGAAAGTTAAGTGACTTTTCTCCATTTGGACTAGTTTCTAATCTTTGAAGAGATTAACATCTAGATTTTCATATGTGGCCAGGGAACTGAATCTATTTTCTCCTGGGAGTTGCTAGACATGAACACCAATTGTCAGGATTCAGCTTTTGAAAACAGTTTTAAATGGCTGTGCTGATTCTATCATGATCTCTTCTCAACTCCTGGAAGCATTCAATCTTCTTCAATTCTTCAACATACAACCAAAGTCACTGAAGGTGTTTTTGTATAAACAAACATTTGTTTTCATTTGGCTAGAATGGTTCAAAGACTGTCCATTCTCAACAATCAAAGGGCATAAAGAACACATAAACATTTGTATGTGTTCCCTAATTTATTAAGGCTTTGTGAGTTATAAATGTTCAAGGAAAAGTCCAGAAGCTACAGTGAAACAACCCTGGGATCAGAGACCAATTTTCCTGAAACTATGAAACTTCAGCTTCTGGGGCCCTCACTTAGAGGCCAGGAGCTTCTTGCCTTGGCTCACAGATGTTCACTGTTTTCTTATTTAATGTCTTCTCAAAATGCATCCTTATTTATTTATTTTCCTTTGGTTTAAAATTTTAAACAGGATCTCAGAGAGAGTCCTGTAAGATTAAGAGGGTCCTGTAAGGCTGGCTGAGTGTGGTAATCCCATTGTTTCTTCTGGGATCCACTTTACTAAGGGAGTATCAAACTTCTGGCAGCTAATTTCCATGTCATCCAAAGTGCTTGAAGTGCTGGGCAACTGCCAGAGTGCTGCTGAGAATTTCTGCCACTTTAGAACACCTACAGCTTGTAAACCTGCCCATCAAGCACTTAAAAGCATGTGATTTTTTAAAAGTAACTTGAAAAATAGAGAATACTGACAACCCATAGGACACCCACACGTTTATAGGACTATGAAGTATTCTTCTCTCCAAGCCCCACTTTGTAATTGCCTTGGTTATTCAGAAAATATAGAAAGAAAATATAGTAGCCTTTTGAGAAGCTGGGCTTCCCTTGTGGCTCAGTTGGCAAAGAATACACCTGCAGTGTGGGAGACCTGGGTTCAATCCCTGGGTTCGGAAGATCCCCTGGTGAAAGCAAAGGCTACCCACTCCAGTATTCTGGCCTGGAGAATTCCATGGACTGTATAGTCCATGGAGTCACAAAGAGTCCGACAAGACTGAGCGACTTTCACTTTGAGAAGTTACATTTTAGCTTGATGAACACCAGGGGGCAGCATGACACCTGCAAAAAAAAACACAAAACAATGCTGGACACCCCAGGTGAGATCTGCGTAGAATTTAAAGCATTCTCCCTTCTAGTGCCATGGGGTCTGGAAAGTGACATACCAGTTTTCCTTAAGTCAAAGATTAAGAAGAGAGTATTCTTTCCTTCCAAGTGGAAAGATATCCTCTTCTTAATTGATAAAATGTGACATTTGTTCTTTGTTGTTTATTCACTAGTTAGTATCCCACTCTTTGTGACCCCATGGACTGCAGCACACCAGGCTTCCCTGTCCTTCAATATTTCCCAGAGTTTGCTCAAATTAACGCCCAATGAATCAGGGATGCCATCCAACCATCTCATCCTCTGTTGCCCCTTTCTATTCCTGCCCTCAATCTTTCCCAGCATCAGAATCTTATATATATATATATATATATATATATATACCTTTAAAATAGGCATTAAAATCATCTATTGATACAAGCCCACTCACTTCCTTAATTAAAAAGCTATTTCAATTTTTGAATATTTACCTTATTATCCTTGTCTACATATATGAACAAGGGGTATCTCAAGGTAAAGAGCAGTGGCTGCGCTTTGCTGGAGCAGCTGTGAAGAGATACCCCAAGTCCAAGGTAAGAGAAACCCAAGTAAGATCGTAGGTGTTGTGAGAGGGCATCAGAGGGCAGACAGACTGAAACCATAATCACCAAAAAACTAGCCAGTCTGATCACAAGACCACAGCCTTGTCTAACTCAGGGAAACTAAGCCATGCCGTGTGGGGCCACCCAAGACGGTCGGGTCATGGTGGAGAGGTCTGACAGAATGTGGTCCACCGGAGAAGGGAATGGCAAACCACTTCAGTATTCTTGCCTTGAGAACCCCATGAACAGGATGAAAAGGCAAAATGATAGGATACTGAAAGAGAAACTCCCCAGGATGGTAGATGCCCACTATGCTACTGGAGATCAGTGGAGAAATAACTCCAGAAAGAATGAAGGGATGGAGCCAAACAAAAACTATACCCAGTTGTGGATGTGACTGGTGATAGAAGCAAGGTCTGATGCTGAAAAGAGCAATATTGCATAGGAACCTAGAATGTTAGGTCCATGAATCAAGGCAAATTGGAAGTGGTCAAACAGGAGATGGCAAGAGTGAATGTTGACATTCTAGGAATCAGCAAACTAAAATGGACTGGAATGGGTGAATTTAACTCAGATGACCATTATATCTACTACTGTGGTCAGGAATCCCTTAGAAGAAATGGAGTAGCCATCATGGTCAACAAAAGAGTCTGAAATGCAGTACTTGGATGCAGTCTCAAAAACAACAGAATGATCTCTGTTCGTTTCCAAGGCAAACCATTCAATATCATGGTAATCCAAGCCTATGCCCCAACCAGTAACGCTGAAGAAGCCGAAGTTGAACGGTTCTATGAAGACCTACAAGATGTTTTAGATCTAACACCCAAAAAAGATGTCCTTTTCATTATAGGGGACTGGAATGCAAAAGTAGGAAGTCAAGAAACACCTGGAGTAACAGGCAAATTTGGCCTTGGAGTACACAATGAAGCAGGGCAAAGGCTAATGGAGTTTTGCCAAGAGAAGGCACTGGTCATAGCAAACACCCTCTTCCAGCAACACAAGATAGGACTCTACACATGGACATCACCAGATGGTCAAGACCGAAATCAGATTGATTGTATTCTTTGCAGCCAAAGATGGAGAAGCTCTATACAGTCAGCAAAAACAAGACAGGGAGCTGACTGTGGCTCAGATCGTGAACTCCTTATTGCCAAATTCAGACTTAAACTGAAGAGAGTAGGGATAACCACTAGACCATTCAGGTATGACCTAAATCAAATCCCTTATGAATATAAAGTGGAAGTGAGAAATAGATTTAAGGGACTAGATCTGATAGACAGAGAGCCTGATGAACTATAGACCGAGGTTCATGACATTGAACAGGAAACAGGGATCAAGACCATTCCCATGAAAAAGAAATGCAAAAAGGCAAAATGGTTGTCTGAGGAGGCCTTATAAATAGCTGTGAAATGAAGAGAAGCAAAAAGCAAAGGAGAAAAGGAAAGATATTCCCATTTGAATGCAGAGTTCCAAAGAATAGCCAGGAGAGATAAGAAAGCCTTCCTCAGCAATCAATGCAAAGAAATAGAGGAAAACAACAGAATGGGAAAGACTAGAGATCTCAAGAAAATTAGAGATACCAAGGGAATATTTCATGCAAAGATGTGTTTGATAAAGGACAGAAATGGTGTGGACCTAACAGAAGCAGAAGATATTAAGAAGAGGTGGCAAGAATACACAGAAGAACTGTACAAAAAAGATCTTCATGACCTAGATGATCACAATGGTGTGATCACTCACCTAGAGCCAGACATCCTGGAATGTGAGCTCAAGTGGACCTTAGAAAGCATCACTACAAACAAAGCTAGTGGATGTGATGGAATTCCAGTTGAGCTATTTCAAATACTAAAAGATGATGCTGTGAAAGTGCTGCACTCGATATGCCAGCCAATTTGGAAAACTCAGCAGTGGCCACAGGACTGGAAAGGGTCCGTTTTCATTCCAATCCCTAAGAAAGGCAATCCCAATGAATGCTCAAACTACTGCACAATTGCACTCATCTCACACACTAGTAAAGTAATGCTCAAAATTCGCCAAGCCAGACTTCAGCAATACGTGAACCGAGAACTTCCAGATGTTCAACCTGGTTTTAGAAAAGGCAGAGGAACCAGAGATCAAATTGCCAATATCTGCTGGATCATTGAAAAAGCAAGAGAGTTCCAGAAAAACATCTATTTCTGCTTTATTGACTATGCCAAAGCCTTCGACTCTGTGGATCGCAATAAACTGTGGAAAATTCTGAAGGAGATGGGGATACCAGACTACCTGACCTGCCTCTTGAGAAACCTGTATGCAGGTCAGGAAGCAACAGTTAGAACTGGACATGGAGCAACAGACTGGTTCCAAATAGGAAAAGGAGTACACCAAGGCTGTATATTGTCACTCTGCTTATTTAAATTATATGCAGAGTACATCATGAGAAACGCTGGGCTGGAAGAAGCACAAACTGGAATTAAGATTGCTGGGAGAAATATCAATAACCTCAGATATGCAGATGACACCGCCCTTATGGCAGAAAGTGAAGAGGAACTAAAACCCTCTTGATGAAAGTGAAAGAGCAGAGTGAAGAAGTTGGCTTAGAGCTCAACATTCAGAAAACTAAGATCATGGCATCTGGTCCCATCACTTCATGGCAAATAGATGGGGAAACAGTAGAAACAGTGTCAGACTTAATTTTTTTGAGCTCCAAAATCACTGCAGATGGTGACTGCAGCCATGAAATTAAAAGACGCTTACTCCTTGGAAGGAAAGTTATGACCAACCTAGATAGCATATTAAAAAGCAGAGACATTACTTTGCCAACAAAAGTCCGCCTAGTCAAGGGTATGGTTTTTCCAGTGGTCATGTATGGATGTGAGAGCTGGACTGTGAAGAGAGCTGAGTGCTGAAGAATTGATGCTTTTGTTGGAGAAGACTCTTGAGAGTCCCTTGAACTGCAAGGAGATCCAACCAGTCCATCCTGAAGGAGATAAGTCCTGGGTGTTCATTGGAAGGACTGATGCTGAAGCTGAAACTCCAATACTTTGGCCACCTGATGCGAAGAGTTGACGCATTGGAAAAGACCCTGATGCTGGGAGGGATTGGGGGCAGGAGGAGAAGGGGACAACAGAGGATGAGATGGCTGGATGACATCACCGACTCGATGGGCATGAGTTTGAGTAAACTCTGGGAGTTGGTGATGGACAGGGAGGCCTGGTGTGCTGCAATTCATGGGGTCGCAAAGAGTCGGACACGACTGAACTGGACTGGACAGATATGAAAACAGTTTTACTTAGTCGAAAGCATGTTATATTTCATTCTTCTTTTGTCTATATTTAGGGGTCAAAAATGAAAGGCCAGTCACATCACTTTAGGCTACTATTCTAAATTGCTATACTATTTCTTTTTTTTTTTTTAATTTTTATTAGTTGGAGGCTAATTACTTTACATCATTACAGTAGTTTTTGTTATACATTGAAGTGAATTAGCCATGGATTTACATGTATTCCCCATCCCAGTCCCCCCTCCCACCTCCCTCTCCACCCGATCCCTCTGGGTCTTCCCAGTGCACCAGGCCCGAGCACTTGTCTCATGTACCCAACCTGGGCAGGTTATCTGTTTCACCCTAGATAATATACATGTTTCAGTGCTGTTCTTTTGAAACATCCCATACTATTTCTTTTGAATGGTAGAGCCTTGCTATTATTACTCTCCGAATCATAGAAAAGTATTTGCATCACACACTTACTCCTCTTTGCACTGATATGATGTTCATAGATTAAATTAAATATTAGCCCTCAGAATACCATCTCTAAATGTTATTTTACTGTAGGAGAGAATTAAAACAAAATGCAGAGGCATTTGTCCTTCGGTCAAAGGGAATCACTTTCACTCTCTTATTCCAGCTTAGTCACAATTCCTACTCACAGGTCTCCTCTATGGCTGCGGTGGAAACCCTGAACACAAACTACCTTGACGTCTTTACTTCTGAAACTAAGCAATATCATCATAATGCTTTAAAACTGGTTGCAGTGAGGGAGCATTCTCTGTGTGTTCCCATATGTTGAATTATAAATAGGGTATAGAAATTTACTTCAAAAGAGATGATAAATACCTTTTTCAATTTCTTTGCCGGGTCAATTCCAATTTATCTTCTCTTGTCTCAGGGATGGCATAATCATCTGCCTCTTCCCTTTCTTTGTACACCTCATCAGTTTTGCAGTGTGGGTGCGTCTCTCCCACACTCACATTACTTGGGGACTCACAGTTCTGGCCATCTCTGGATGTCCTTACAGATAAGAGCAGACGAGAACACTCTGAGAGTTGGGATGCTTAGAGGAGGTTTGAGGGAGTCCTGGTTTTCAGTTGGTTTTCAAGGATGGATGGGATTTAGACTGCTAGGGAGGAAGAGGAAAAGATCTTGGAAAAAGGCATGGAAGTGAAGGTACTAGGCAGGATGCAGGAGGGTCCCAGAAAAGACGGCAGAGCATGAGGTTATCAAGACAGGAAGAGGATCCCGATGTTGACGGGGTCAGGTGGGGGCAAGACTGGGCAACACCTGCCCCTTGTGAGAGAGAAATCCCCCATCAAGGCACAGTCTGTAGTTAACAGACCTTCAACTTTTCAAAGACAGCCAGAAATCTGGATTCTTGTGTCAAAGTTACTAAATAATTTAAAAAATACATTATTACCCAAAGTAAGTGGAATTTGAGGATGGGAAAAGAGGGCACCATCAAAGAGAACACAAGTCTAAGTATCTTAGGAAACAACTGATTTTATACAGCTCTTTTTGCATGCATTCTCCCGCCCAGTCCTACCACACATGGACTGTGGGGAAGGCTCCACTAATATTATTATTATCATAGTGGTAGGTTTTGCCTGCCCGACATTAACTTCTCCTCTTGGTTCCAGCACCCATTTCTCCACGGGGACCCACCAATCCTCAACCAATGAGCTAGATCCCACCTCTCCACTGTGGATAGCAGCTTCTGTGCCAGACTGAACACCTGGAGGGCAGCGATTGGTTCATAGAAGCTCACGTGGCTCAAGCCGGGCAACGAGAGGCTACAGAAAGAGAAGCCGCCTCTTGCACCTAGAGGTTTTCAATTGCTAACCTTGAGCTATCCATGACCAGTTTGCCACAATGCTGGGAGAGAATGAAGAGAGAAGCGCTTACAGAAGACAGAGATGCCTGCTGACTGTGCCCCCTGGGTGTTTATGTTAGGTGATATAACAAAAACCTCTTTTTTTATGTACAAATTAGTCTGAGTTGAGTTTCTGTTACTTGCAACTACTAGTTTCTATGTATTAGATGAAACAGCCCCCTCTCCCAGTCTTGAAGGGTTGACCTTGTGTAGGAGATAAACCTTCTTATTCAACCTTGCCCCAGCTCTTGGTTGTCTCCCAAGCTTATGCTTATCCAAACAACCCATTTCATTTTTAGTAACTCCCAGTAGTAAGGGTGTGCCCACGCAGGAGACGTGGGTTCAATCCCTGGGTCAGGAAGATGCCCTGGAGGAGAAAATGGCAACCCGCTCCAGTATTCTTGCCTGGAAAATCATATGGACAGAGGAGCCTGGTGGGCTACAGTCCATGGGGTTGCAGAGAATTGGACATGCCTGAGTGACTGAGTACACACACGCAGACCAGTGAGTGCCACAAAGGGGAGGCTCTCAGTCAGCAGCTAGAGTTGGACTCACTGGAAGTCAGACCCTTAGGAAGCAGCTTTCAAGAAAGTATAAATATACACAGTCTTGTGGGACCAAAAGCACAAGCCCCTCTGGCCTTCAGAGCCAGGAAGGGATCAAGGGGTAACATTCCCTGGGTGGCAGTCACAATAACCAGGGCGTGCAGACTCAATTGCTTCAGCCGTGTCCAACTCTTTTGGGGCCCCATAGACTATAACCCACCAGGCTCCTCTGTCCATGGAATTCTCCAGGCAAGAATACGGGAGTGGGTTGCCATGCCTTCCTCCAGGGGATCTTTTGGACCCAGGGATCAAACCAGAGTTTCCTGAGTCTTCTGCATTGTGGGCAGATTCTTTATCCACTGAGCCACCAAGGAAACCCAATATCCAGGGCACCAGATATAAAAGCTGGGGCCCCAGACACTCACAAGAGCTCCTCTGCATGAGACGCTGAAGCTCTGAAGTATGGCCGAGGGACAACTTGAAGATAGCGCCCACCCCCCAATGTCTCAGGAAAGGTTTACAGTCAGCCCTTAGATGTGCACTTAATTAGAAACCTCCTGTTTCACATCAAGATTGAGCTCCTGGGTCTGCTCCCTCTCGCTGTGCCCTGGGAGTGGTAACTGTTTGTAAGAACACTTTCTCCATTGGTTGTGGTCCATATCCTACTTCTCTGTTGTAAACAGGAGCCTGTGTGCTGGGGCTGACCAGCTTTCAAATCAGCAAATGAGTTTCTTTGACATGAGGCAGTCACAATAACCAGGGCATGCATACTCAATTGCTTCAGCCATTTCCAACTCTTTTGGGACCCCATAGACAGTAACCCACCAGGCTCCTCTGTCTATGGAATTCTCCAGGCAAGAATTCTGGGCACTTTTTAAAAGGATGCTTCTGTGCTGAGCCCTGGAGTGGCTGAATCTCCACACAGGCTCCTTAAGAGAGGTTCCTCCATTCACCACAACTTCTGGGATCTCGTGAGCATGAGCCAAACGGTCCTCAAAGCCAAATGGTGAATGGTATTGTTTCCTTAATTTCTCTTTCTTTTTTCTCATTGTTAGTCTATAGGAATGCAAGGGATTTCTGTGTGTTAATTTTATATCCTGCAACTTTACTATATTCGTTGACTAGCTCTAGTAATTTTCTGGTAGAGTCTTTAGGGTTTTCTATGTAGAGGATTTAGAAAGATGGTAATGATAACCCTATATGCAAAACAGAAAAAGAGACACAGATGTATAGAACAGACTTTTGGACTCTGTGGGAGAAGGTGAGGGTGGGATGTTTCGAGAGATCAGCATTGAAACATGTATATTATCTAGGGTGAAACAGATCACCAGCCCAGGTTGGATGCATGAGACAAGTGCTCAGGCCTGGTACACTGGGAAGACCCAGAGGGATCGGGTGGAGAGGGAGGTGAGAGGAGGGATCAGGATGGGGATCACATGTAACTCCATGGCTGATTCATGTCAATGTATGACAAAACCCACTACAATATTGTAAAGTAATTAGCCTCCAACTAATAAAAATAAATGAAAAAAAAAAAAAAGAATGCAGTGAACACAATTCTAACAATATAAAAAAAAAAGCCAAATGCTTGGGGACTCATCTCTCAGGGGCCAGCCATGAAAGTTGGGGTGCTCAATGCAAAGTGTAACTCTTTGTCTCCTCAGAGAGAAGCTCAAGGTTCTGAGTGCACTCCCAAATAGGGGTCATCACTCCAGGGTTTTATGGAGAAACTGTGTCTCAGCCTTTCCTATCCACTCTGCTGTGGTTTCCCTCTTGTCTGTCCAATGTGAAGGGGTCACTCCACCAGGTTTTAATTCCCCCCCAGAGGGAATTGTTCCAGACGTAGTTGTAGATTTAGTGTGTCTATGGGAGGACATGGTTCAGGATCTTTCTGTGTTGATGTCTTGAACCAGAACCTCCCGGAAACTAAACATGTTTGCACGCGCTTAGTCACTCAGTCCTGTCTGACTTTTGCGACCCCTAGGGGCTGTATCTCTCCAGGCTCCTCTGTCCACGGGATTCTCCAGGCAAGAATACTGGAGTGGGTTGCCATGCCCTTCTCCAGGGGATCTTCCCGACTCAGGGATTGATCTTGGATCTCCTCCTGCATTGCAGGCATATTAGAGTGATGTATATTCTTGCTCAGTTTTACTTCTTATTAGCTGTGGCCCTGGGAAAAGTACTAAACTTTCAGGACTATAGTTTGCCGGTGCACAAAACGGGAACAGCGATAATGTCTTCATAATTCTTGCAAGGAGTGAAAGATATGGTATTGATATTTAAGTCACTTAGCCCCAAACTTGACAAATAGAGGTTCTAGATAAATCAGTATAATTACTTAAGAAAATCAGACACTTTCAAATATTTTTAAGTAATAGGTGCAAATCATAAGGGCTTCCCTCGTGGCTTAGTGGTAAAGAAACTGACTGCCAATTTCAAGAAATTCAAATTCTATCCCTGGGACAGGAAATCCCCTGGAGGAGGAAATGACAACCCGCTCCAGTATTCTCGCTGGGAGAATCCTATGGACCAAGGAGTCTGGTGGGCTATAGCACATGATACACTGGATTTCTGAGGATCTTTACAGGAAATATTTTATTAGCCCAATTTGATATAAAAATATGTTTAGAAAAGGTACAGTTGCATGAGGAAGACACACTAGAGTAAAGGTTTCTCTTAGATTTTCTCATTGAAAGCTCACTACGATCCTTTAAGATATGGTTCGTGTTCTCATTTTACAGAAAAATGCAATGAAGGCCCAGAGAGGTAAGCAACATTCCCAAGGTCACTCATCAGACAAGGAGCAGGGCTGGGATTTGAACCTAGGGTGTTCTAGTTTCAAAGTCTGCTCTCTCAACCCCTCATCCCTCATAGCCTCTTTTAATGAGTCTTTTGACAAAAGTTGATAGGCAGTACTTTCAAACAAAGGCACTTCAGGATTTATTGAGATACAAGTTTGACTTTATTTGGGGAATTGTCTTCCTTCTTAATACATGTAAATTCATGGCTGATTCATGTCAATGTATGACAAAAACCACTACAATATTGTAAAGTAATTAGCCTCCAACTAATAAAAATAAATGGAAAAAAATAATAAAATAAAATAAAATATATCTAAATGCAAAAAAAAAAAGACTATGTCTGTCTGTCTGTCTCTCTCTCTCCCTTTTAGAGTCGAAATATTATTTCATCACTAAATAAAATACACTAATAAAAAGTAAGGAGAGGAATTGAACATATTTAATGGGAAGACTTTTGAAAGATGATTCGTATTTGATAGATCTTTATGTTATTCCATCGCAAAATAAACATATTGTTAAAAACATAAAGAGACAGACCACACAGAGTTAATAAACAATTTTTAAATGATGGTCTGTGTTCAGAAGATGCACTTTAGGTCTCACTGCAATGTGCAAGCAGTGGCCCTGATGTGAAGGTCAGGGTTTGGAGGGTGCATTTCCTTCCTCTGCAGTCCGGCCTCCGTGCTAAAACCTACACTTCTCTGCCGTGTGTGCCCATTCCCAGACCCTTGGGCAGCCTTGGCCCGAGCTCAAACCTTGTGCTCCGTGACAACCTAGAGGGCTGGGGTGGGGTGGGAAGTGGGAGGGAGGTTCAAGAGGAAGGGGACACATGTATACCTATGGCTGATTCATGTTGATGTATGGCAGAAACCATCATAACACTGTAAAGCAAATATCCTTCAGTTAAAAAAAAAATTTTTTTTTAGAATACTTTCTGCCTTAGGGCTGCATGAGAGCATTTGTCATAGTGCTTTCACTATTACTTTTGCTTTCACTAAGTTTTCTGACTTAAGAAGTTTCCTTTGCTTGATCTTCCTGCCTTTCACCTCCCCAAAGTGACTTTTTTTTAATAGCTGTGCAATCCTGATTGCTTTTGCCCTTTTGATGCAGTTCTTTGATCCTCCAAGTCTAAAACACAAAATTACCTCTTAACAGTGGCATTCTTGAACCGGGGGATGTGCTCTTCCTGGCATTTCCTCTAAATTCCACTCTCAACACACTTGTTCTTCCCCCAGGCCTCTCATTCCTTCCAGGTGCCACGGCCACCGACTTACTGGTTGTGGTGTTAGTCTCTAAGTTGTGTCTAATTCTTCGTGACCCCGTGGACGGCAGCTTGCCAGGTTCCTCTGCCCATGGCACTTTCCAGGCAAGAATACTGGAGTGTGTTGCCATTTCCCTCTCCAGGGGATCTCCCCCACTCAGGGGTTGAACCTGGGTCTCCTGCATTGCTGGCAGATTCTTTACCAAGTGAATCACCAGGGAGGTGCTCTTATCAAACTGTCTCCTTTTAATGTTGTCCTGAGTGTGAGGGAATGACTGAGATCCTTTCCTGCTCCTTCTGATCCCTACCAGAGATTGGCCTGCCAAAGTACATCCCACCTCGGGGCTTGCAGGGGCTGGACTGTCCAGTAAACCTTCATTGGAACCTCCTTCTCTCTCCTCATCAGGGAGGGGATTGAAGAGTCTACAGGAAAGCAAATGTTATGATGTAGTAACCTCAGCTTCTCCTTCTCCCCATCCCTCTTCTACCTGAGAAAGATAGGTTTCCAGCTGTTTCCCACCAAGAGAAGACAGAAGACCATAAGAGAAAGCCTGTGAAGTTTGACAGTAACACTGGGACATGGAATAAGACCCCACCTTTCATGCCCAAGGCTCTGCAGGTCTAAAGGTCCCTTGAGAAGCAGGAATGGGGGTATGCCAAGATATTCCTTGTTGAGAATGCCAAGGTCAGCCTGGGGAAGACCACCAGCAAATGAAGAGACGCAATGAGGGGTGCAACCCACACCACTGGTGGGGGCTCAGGGGAGACCCAGCGACCCTTCCCACAGAGTCCCAGCTCTTTTAAGGAAGGAACTGCCTAGGGTGTGGAAGCTCACCGTCAACAGGAAACCTGGGGCAGCCTTGGGTTCAGCACTCAGAGGGTGGGGGAGGCGACACCAGGAGGGGAGGGGAGGAGGAAGGAGGGGGACGGGGAAAGAGAGAGAGGAGAGGGAAGGGAAGGGAGCCGGCTGCACAGCTGTAGGGAAGGTATAACGCGTGTAGAGGGGAGGCGTTCAAACTGTCATGAGAGTTAAGAATTTAATAACCAGATTAGACAAGGGTCACTGAACTGGAGTCAATTCTCCGATGGGACTCAAATTCCATTATTGGGTAAGATTAAGTTCTCTCTCCCTCATCCCCCTCCACTGAGTGGAAATGGGGTTCAGAGTTATTAGAAGAGATAAAACCATTCTGTTTGCACCTCACTGAGCTGAGACTCCTCCATCATACCAGCCACACATAAAATCCCAGAGTCTCGGAGCTACTGGGCTCTTAGGCACAGAGATTCTTTTTTTCTTTGCCTGCTCCTCTCCCTGGCACCTGCTCCTCTGTCTCTACAGACTGGAGAAGATGAAAACTGAAAAAGACCAGGGAGGTTTCTTAACTTCAGTTCAGCATACAAATTAATCACTTTAATTTTTCACACAACCAACCTTTCTTTCCAGTGTTTCTGCAGTTAAGAGGATGCTATCTTAATGAGAAAATTCCTAACAATAAAGCAACCTATGTTTGGAAACTAACATCTTGTGGAATGAGGCTGACACATGGCTTACATAAAACAATTTGGTAGCCTGATTCGTTTTTCACTTAGAAAGTGTGACACACAGCTACTTAGCAGGGGGCCCAACTGGTTGAGAAGCCACAGTTGAACTTTACCTTGAGAGGCAGCCCTATGCGTTCACTCAGAGTCAGGCTTTTTACTGATAACCAAGGTTAATGTAGATTGATAGGGGTGTGTATTAATATTTGCTTTTATCCAGCAGGATATTATATAACTGCATCATTTCTGTTTCAAATTCCTAAAATCAGCAATGGCTTACTTTTTCAAAGTTGTACACCTCAATGCTCCCCTCTTCAAGGTGACTTCTTTCCTAAAAGATTCCTCTTTAGGCTTTTTGCAAATGATCAGTGTTCCTGACCAAGCACAGACATGTTCAGATTCTCCAGACACATGCTTTTCAGAGTGTTAAGCTGTGTATGTGTGTGTGTGTATGAGAGAGAGAGACAGAGAGAAAGAAAGAGAGAAGGAGGAAGGGAAGGTGAGGGAGGGGCGGGGAGAGAGAGAAAGACTATATACACTCACTGGCTCATAGCTTATCCCCAAAGAAAAAATCTGAATGGGAAAGGATCACAGAGTACAAACATAAACAGTTTAAAATTGCTTCTAAAGTGACTACGTGGAGAAGGAAATGGCAATTTCAGTATCCTTGCCTAGAGAGTCCAATGGACAGAGCGGCCTGGCAGGCTCCAGTCCACAGGGTTGCAAGAGTCAGACACGACTTAGTGAGTAAACCAACCAGCCAACCAAAGTGACTTTGATGGGTCCTTTCCTAATAAAGTTTTAGAAGGTTGTTATTTTGTTCTAGAATACAGCCTGTCTCTCTTTGGATCTCATTACTTTTATTTTTGTTAAAACTGAGGTGTATTTAGCAGTATTTTTATACTTTAGTCATTTGAAGTGGGGGAAGGAGAATCTCATTAAGCCATATTAAGACAGAATAAGAAAGTAAAGGACAAGAAGTGAGAAAGAAAAGGAAAGGATTTTTTCTCAAAATAACTGGACAAGCGCTGGACTGGAAACAGAAGGAAGAGGGTGGAAAGAGTGTGTGTGTGTGTGTGTGTGTGTGTGTGTGTGTGTGTATGGCCTAAGGTGGAATAAACCAAGTTATGGAGAAGAAAGGCAGTGAAAAATACTAGTGAGAGTTAAAGAATGTTCCTTTGCCTGAAAAGGAAAAATCAAGAAACAAAGTGATGACAATCAAATAATTCTCTACATATCTATCGATAGTGCTGTGTGCTCAAAACAGCTTTGTTGCTACTTACAACTGGGGAGAAATACTGTGTAATATATAAATATAAATGTGAATAAATGTGTGAGTCTTATACCCATGAACTCAAGAATAGTTTAGAGATTAATAGAGTAAGAACTGTAAAAACACAAAAATTTTAACGTGAACTTTAAAATAACTTACATTTTCACCTTTGATTCCAAGGGTTGTAGATTGACGTGACACTTTTGAATGTTATTCTCCACATCCATGGCCAGTTGGTGACTACAAACAGAAATAATGCCTCAATATAGATGAATCCATAAAGCTGTCATTTACATCAATAAAAGTGCCAATTTAAATTTAATTGACAAAGCAAGTACATACGCACTTTTGTTCATTTTATTAATACAGCCCTAAAAGTTCTTATTGATGGATAGTAGATAAATAACCATACCATTGAAAGAAAATGTGGTGTTGCCTTTTAACATTGCTTTTCTTTTTATTTCTACCACTTAGCTCAACATTCATATCTAAGGCATGTAAATCATTCACTTTACTCAAAGACTAAGGCAGAATATTAAACTGTTTCAGAGGAATAAAACCCATGAGTGGAGTGTTACAAATCCCATGGTATTGTCCAACTAGCAAGTTGTAGAGAGAGTCTCATTCATTCCCAGTGGTGTCACTATCACTGAACCTGTTCTCCTTTCACTCTGTGAGCTTTTTCAGAGCTCCCGCTGTGAGCAAAGCATCAATCTGCCCTGGATAAAGATGGAGGAACTGTGAATATATGCCATTGCTCCTATGAGCCTAAGACAATCATTGGGTGCTACAATGGTCAAGGAAGACTATAGCAGCTGTGCTGGGCCTTGAAGAATAGACAGGAAGTACTAAGTTAACATGTGAAGGAGGAGAGTGAAAAAGTTGGCTTAAAGCTCAACATTCAGAAAACTAAGATCATGGCATCTGGTCCCATCACTTCATGGCAAATAGATGGGGAAACAGTGGAAACAGTGGCTGACTTTATTTTGGGGGGCTCCAAAATCACTGCAGATTGTGATTGCAGCCATGAAATTAAAAGATGTTTACTCCTTGGAAGAAAAGTTTTATGACCAACCTAGATGGCATATTTAAAAGCAGAAATAATACTTTGCCAGCAAAGGTCCGTCTAGTCAAGGTTATGGTTTTTCCAGTGGTCATGTATGGATGTGAGAGTTGGACGGTGAAGAAAGCTGAGGGCCAAAGAATTGATGCTTTTGAACTGTGGTGTTGGAGAAGACTCTTGAGAGTCCCTTGGACTGCAAGGAGATCCAACCAGTCCATCCTAAAGGAGATCAGTCCTGGGTGTTCATTGGAAGGACTGATGTTGAAGCTGAAACTCCAATACTTTGGCCACCTCATGCGAAGAGTTGCCTCATTGGAAAAGACACTAATGCTGGGAAGGATTGGGGGCAGGAGGAGAAGGGGATGACAGAAGATGAGATGGCTGGATGGCATCACTGACTCGATGGACATGGGTTTGGGTAGACTCCAGGAGTTTGTGATGGACAGGGAGGCCTGGCATGCTGTGATTCAGGGGCCACAAAGAGTTGGACACAACTGAACAACTGAACTGAACTGAAAGGTAATACCTATGAGGGAGATCCTAAAAGATGATGCTGTTAAAGTGTTGCACTCAATATGCCAGCAAATTTTTGGAAAACTAGCAGTGGCCACAGGACTGGAAAAGGTCAGTTTTCATTCCAATCCCAAAGAAAGGCAATGCCAAGGAATGCTAAAACTACCGCACAATTGCACTCATTTCACATGCTAGCAAAGTAATACTGAAAATTCTCCAAGCGAGGCTTCAACAGTACGGGAACAGAGAACATCCAAATGTTCAAGTTGCATTTAGGAAAAGCAGAGGAACAAGAGATCAAATTGCCAACATTCACTGGGTCATAGAAAAGGCAAGAGAATTTTAAAAAAACATCTACTTTTGCTTCATTGATCACGCTAAAGCCTTTACTGTGTGGATCATAACAAACTGGAAAATTCTTCAAGAGATGGGAATACCAGACCACCTGTTCTGCCTCCTGAGAAATCTATATGCAGGTCAAGGAGCAGCAGTTAGAAGTGGACATGGAACAATGGACTATTTCCAAATTGGGAAAGGAGCACATCAAGGCTGTATATTGTCAACCTGCTTGTTTAACTTATACGCAGAATACATCATGCAAAATGCCAGGCTGGATAAAACACACACTGGAATCAAGATTGCTGGGAGAAACATCAATAACCTCAGATACACAGATGATACCACCCTTAGAGCAGAAAGTGAAGAGGAATGAAAGAACCTCTCAATGAAAGTGAAAGAGAATGAAAAAGCTGGCCTAAAACTCAACATTCAAAAAACTAAGATCATGGCATCTGGTCCCATCCCTTCATGGCAGATAGATGAGGAAACAATGGAAACAGTGACAGACATTATTTTCTTGGGTTCCAAAATCACTGCAGATGGTGGCTGCAGCCATGAAATTAAAAGATGTTAGCTCCTTAGAATAAAAGCTATGACAAACCTAGACAGCATATTAAAAAGCAGAGACATTACTTTACTGATGAAGTTTGTATAGTCAAAGCTATGGTTTTTTCCAGTAGTCATGTATGGATGTGAGAGTTAGACCATAAAGAAATTTGAGTGCCAAAGAATTGATGCTTTTGAACTATGGCGTTGGAGAAGACTCTTGAGAGTCTATTGGACTGCAAAGAGATCCAGCCAGTCAATCTTAAAGGAAATCTATCCTGAATATTCATTGGAAGGACTGATGCTAAAGTTGAAGCTCCAAAACTTTGGCCACCTGATACGAAGAACTGACTTATTGGAAAAGACACTGATGCTGGGAAAGATTGGAGGCAGGAGGAGAAGGGGATGACAGAGAATGAGATGGTTGGGTGGTATCACTGACTCAATGGACATGCGTTTGAGCAAGCACTGGGAATTGGTGAAGAACAGGGAATCCTGGCATGCTGCAGTCAACGGGGTCACAAATACTCAGACACGACTGAGCAACTGAACTGAACTGATAAGGAAGATATTAAAATAAAGGAGTAAAATCCAAAGAAAACAAAAACACTAATTTAAATAGATACTGCTGCACACACCCCAATGTTCATGACAGCATTGTTTACAATCGCCAAGATAGAGAAGCAGCCTGAGTGTCCACCAATAGACGAATGGATAAAGATGTGGTATGCGCATACAATGAAGTACTGTTCTGCTATGAAAAGAATGACATTTTGCCCTTTGCAACAACATGATGGACCTGGAGGGTATTAGGCTTAGGGAATAAGTCAGACAAAGACATACTGTATGCTATCACTTAGATGCTGAATCTAAAACATAAAACACATGAATGGATAAAACCAAGCAGAAGCAGAGGATTGCAAGGCTCAAGCTGCTCTTAATACGTATGAAGTAAATAAGCTACAAGAATATATTGTACAGGAACTACAGGAATATAGACAATATTTTATAACAACTTTAAATGTAGTGTAATCTACAGAATTGTAAATCATTATGTTGCACACCTGAAATTAATATAATATTGTGAATCAAATAAGTTATCAATTAAAAAATTAGGTCATTGATTCCAGAAATGCAACCCAGGCAGGCCCAGGCAGGACTAAACCCCAGTGAGGTCCCGTTCTGAAGGTGTGAGAAAAGGGAGAGGAGGGCAGGAAGCTATTTACCTGGCCTGCCCACTCAGGTAAGGGAATCTGGGAGGCAGCTATTGGTTGGGTCCAGTTAGAGCCCGTATCTTTCTACACCACCTACAGGATCTTGTTCACCTCTGACTTTATTGGGACAGCAAAATGATTCATTGAAAGTGACTGTACCGACATTATTGCCATCTGATGGCAATTTATTTCCATGACTGTGAGCATCAAACTAAACGAATGAATGCATTCTTTTATTGAAATGATGATTTGAAGTGCCATTGTTAAATGATTATAAAAGTGACCTATGTTCTTTGGAAAAACAGAGTAGAAGTAAAACGTTCAGGCTATTTTTGAACAATAGAGAAAAATATTGTGGAAGGGGACAAGTAGGAATATAAAAGGAAATAAGTTTGTATGAGCAGAAAACTAAGAGTTATTGGCCGCGCAATGTGTACAAAACACTGTCATGACATTTTGCATGTATTACCTCATTTCGTTCTCCCAGTGGCCTCTATTAGTCAAGCATTATTTTCCATAGCATAGAGCTGAGAAATCTGAAGCTCAGAGAGGTTATGTGCAACTCAGCAGAAATCGCATTAAAACCCAAGTCTCGCCACTAGAAGGCGTTTGGAAGATTTTAATACCAGACTTTCACTAACCTTCTACTGACTGTGGTCACCATAAAATATTTGACATCTAATCATGTGGCAATGCGTGTGTGTGTGTATGTGTCTGTGTGTTTAAAACTGAAACAAAAGTTTCAGGAACTATGAATTCTCCAACTACATACAATATACTCTGATATTTTAAAATTATATTTCAGATTTTTTAAAAGGTCAGTGGTGACCCAACCAATCAGTTTAACAAATCATCAGTGGATTGTGATCTACAGTTTGAAAAAGGTTACTACAGGGAAACAAAGAACTTGAAGCAGGAAAATGAGTTTGAATGGGATGTTTTAGAATGGCTTGTGGTGGGAGCGAGCAAGGAGAATGAAGGCAATCATTTAGTTGGGTATTCAAATTGGCCAGATGATGAAGACCAGGGTTATAGTTACAAGAAAGAAGAGAAAAGGATAAGAAAAAAATTGGGGCTAGAGACATCATTAGAATAACGAATGTATTTTCTCCTCTTGAGAAAGGAATAACCAAGTGATGGGGAACACATGGTAGGTTGGATATGGCCACTATTCGGTGCCAACAGCCTAACATAGTGTTGTGGTTGATCAAGTGGGGTGCTCAGGGCAAGGGAAAAAACACCCTTGTCTGGTCTGAGCCACTGGTATTCAGGGTCCATTATTAACTTTATTCCCTCATTTACAACTATATTAAATGTCTCCTATGTGCCAGGAATGATGCAAAACATGGGGGACACAGTGATGAAAATATTAGACATGGTTACTGTTCTTATGGTCCTACAGTTCAGGAGATGTATATTGAAAAAGCAACTAAAAATGTGACAGATGTTATTAAAGGGCACCACAGAGACCTAAGCCAGTGGTGGTAGGCATGAAAAGTCTTATTTTTATAATTCTATGGTCTGGTGGGTCTTTTTACAACAAACTTGCAAATAGGATACTTTAAAATACTGTATTATTACAATAAGAAATTAACAATTTGGGCAATACAGATATACATGAAGTGCTGTGGGACCTGTTGCTATAAGCAGCAACCAAAGACAAGGCTCAAGTCCATAATGAGAACATTTTTATAATATTAGCAAATTTATCAATGTTTGTAAATTTGTTAATTTATACATCCTCAGGAAGTGATACACTACAAATACCAATAGGTTTAAATTAGATAACTTTAGTTCATTCTATCAATAATTGCCAGTGGGTAATAAAGTGATTGGGGATTCCCAGGTAGCTCAGCTGGTAAAGAATCTGCCTGCAATGCAGGATACCCTGGTTCAATTTTTGGGTCAGGAAGTTCCCCTGGAGAAGGGATAGGCTAGCCACTCCAGCATTCTTGGACTTTACTGCTGGCTCAGACAATAAAGAATCCACCTGCAATGTGGGAGACCTGGGTTTAATCCTTGCGTTGGGAAGATCCCCTGGAGGAGGGCATGGCAATCCACTCCAGTATTCTTGCCTGGAGAATCTCATGGACAGAGGAAGCCTGGCGGGCTACAGTCTATGGATGGAGTCACAAAGAGCCAGACACGACTGAGTGACTATGCACAGCACAATAAAATGATTATATTAATATGTCAGAAGACTGTGTGACTTGCAATCATGAATTTCCTATTCTCACACCCAGCCTGGCTCAATATTTACAAAAAATAGTACTCAACCTAAGGTCTTAAGTTAATAAATGATTCTCAAAAACTACAGAGTCACACGCAGCCTCCCTCCTGATTAATGGCCTTAGTAATTGCTCTTCTCTGTTTGTGGACATAAGCCAAACTTCACTGAGAGAAAGACAGACAGAGAGAAAAATGTACCCAAAGCTCCTGCGTATGGTCTCAAGTAGAATAGAGCTGCAGCCTCCCCTCTCTTCCTACCAACTGTCTACCACAAAACCCTGTTGAGCATTCAGAATAAATGTAATGTTCCAAGGGGGAATAACTGATCAACTGCCATGACACCACTATCGCTTAACTTATGGTCATTTCAAGTAGCTGAGATGATTTACATCAGCACCCAAGTCAGCTACAGCTATAATGAAATGCCTAATCTGCTCACTCAAAGTACCCCAATTTCTCAATCAAATTTGACAGCTTTCAAGGACACTGTGCAGCCCTGAAGTGGACCAGAATTCCAGGCAGATGGATAGAGCGGTTAGGACCAGCATGAAAGAGAAGCTTGCCCCGCAGGGGCAATTCTCAATCATGACTGGGGAATACAAGCGTACAAAGCAGATTGGCCATATCCAGAAGCTTTTAGCTTTCTCAAGTTTCTAGATAATTCAAGAGAAAAGCAGAGGGAGGGCAAGGAGGCAGAAGTCCACACACTGACCACTAGCCTTCGCGTATCTTCCTGAGAGCACAGAGTTGGGAAAGATACATGCTGGTGTTAGTGAGGGGTTTAATACAGAGTTGTGATCAATTAGTAGGAAAAAACTTCTAGAGTTCACTTCCCACATTAAAATCAATAATGAAAAAACAGCATAGTTAGATTTAAAAAGTAAACGAGCTGAGCTGAACATCACAGAGAAAGTGTGTCCTCAGAGAATTAAGCTAAATGAGATTATTGAATAACTAAAAAATAATCTAAAATATATGTAGACCACTGGTTCTCAACTCCAGATCCTCATTAGTATCACAAAAAGGAAGCTTTCAAGAAATACTGATTCTTGGACCTCAACCCCAGGGATTCATATTTGACTTGTCTGGGCTGGTATTTTTATTAAACTCCCTGGTGATTCAAAGGGTAGCCAGGATGAAGAATCACTGATGTAATGTCATTATAATACTAATTAATCTCCATAGAAGAAAAATCTTCATTTCAGTTTCAGCCAAAAAGTCTTCAGTTATTATTGTTTACGAATAATTAGTGATGATGGTGATGAGGGAGAAGAGGGAAATCAAACTATTTTATTCTTATTTATCCAAGTTAATGATAACCAGCATAACAAAGATAAATCAAATCCATAGATCAGTCAGCATTTTCATTTGATCGAATGAACTGTTCTTCAAGTGGTACCATGGAGAATTCTTAGAATTGCCATGGGAAGGCAATGAACCTGAAGGCTGGTGAATTCAGACAGCACCCAGATGGGTGGGGAAGGAGCTGATTCTGATGGCAACATGCTGTCATAGGTGCCACATTTCACATGCTCAATAAGACTGTCAAGCCAGCATCCTTAGCTTCATTTTTAAAGATGGGGAAATGGGCTCAGGATGATTAAGTAATTTGTGCAGACTCATAAGGCCAGGAAAAAGCAGAAAGAGGACTCAAATCCAGGTTTTCCAATGGGCAGAAATGTTTTCCACAGCATCTCAGATGGCCATGTACACTCTTCTTAGGCACTCCCAGTGTCTATCACCTCACTGCTTAACAAAATAAGTGCTCTCTGTTGAGCAGGATGAATCTTTACTAAATTCACTCTATTTTCTGCGTCACCCGCTATTTCTCCATCAATCCTGTTCATTTATCCTTGTTCTGCTTTCTAAAACAAGAAAAACAATGTAGTCCCCTTTTTATAGGAAAATTTCTTCAAATGTTTAAGGATAGGTATATGTCCCCTCCAAGATCTCTCTTCTTCAAGCTACACATCCTCAGCTCTTTGCAGTAGTTTTACATGGTCCCAGAACCCTCACAGTTTTAACCTTTTGATGCTCTTGGGGATGTCAATGTGCTTTGTAAGTGTGGTACCCAGAGACAAATGTGGTGAACCCCCAAATGGACCTGACCACAGGACTCCCTTTGAAGACAAAAGGGGAATAGAACAGCAGAGGATGAGACAGTTAGATATCAATAGCATCACTGACCCAACGGACATGAATTTGAGCAAACTCCAGGACACAGTGGAGGACAGAGGAGCCTGGTGTGCTATGGTCCACGAGTCCATGAGGTCGCAAAGAGTCACGATTTAGCGACTGAACGAGAACAATGACCTGGGACTTACTGGTTACCAGCGTGGGCTCTGGTGGCACTGAACCTGACTTTCATTCTCATCCTTTCCACTCTCAGCTGAGTGTACCTCGGCAAGTGCTGAAAGTTCTCTGGGTCTCTTTTCTTATGGGTAAAATGGAAATCATAATATCAAAAGGCCATCATCGGAGTTTGCTGAGGAAACATCCGTAAGCATCCACTGGTACAAAGTACATTGTAAATGCTCAATCCATGATAGCTCATTTTTTTCTTCTTTTATCTTGACAGTGTATACCTACTACTCAGACTAATATTATGGTGATATTTTTAGAAGCCATATAAAATCATGGTCTCAAGTTAATGTCAGATAAAACCTCGAAGCATTCACTGACACTGAAATCAGAATATGTCTTTCACAAGCTCTAATTGTGCAATTTTCTTTAAAATCTAAATAAAAGACTGTACTTTAATCTCTGTTCAATTTCCTCTCTTTCATTCTTGCTTTTAATTCCAGCTCAGGTTTGTGCCACTCTGCAGTATTACTTTGAATGGTCATTCTATTAGTCTTGGTGTTACTCTTGTGTTTTTACAAATTTTATGACCTCCTTCTCTACACATCCCTGATTAAACGCCAAAGATGGAGTCGGGTTAAGTTTCAAGCCCTCAGACATACCATCAGATACATCTCCAGGTATCATGTCACAGTTAATCCGTACAGTCTGGGTATTGTAGCTCAAGTAGCTATAAGTCTGTTTGACTATACCTCAAATGAGCCACATTTCTGGGTACTGATCAAATAATATCCTAAGATGAATTTACTTAATTATTTTTGCCTTGTGAATAGGTTTTTTTTTAATGTGAGCCTTTCAACTTTAGTTTCCTTTAGTATTTTTACTTACTTTTCAAGTAAATACTTTCCATCATTAACTTGTTTCAAGGGATTCTGCAATCTTTTCAATTCTTCCTGTGAAAAAGAAAAAAAAAAGTCTTACAAGTTGACTCCATGCATTTATGAGTAATATTTCAGGAAAATTGTTACCAATATTGAGATAATCACTGTTACGAGTTCTGGACTTTGCAACGGATGAGTGTTTCACATACAATTTTATCCTGGATCAAATTAAAATACAGTTCTTCCACTTATATTGTATGATTTTTTTTTTTAACCACTAAAGATAATACCTCCTGTTATTTTTCCAGAGAGGCAATATGCTTATACAGATCCACCCACACACTTCCCAAATTTACTCTTATTAACAGGTTTATGTTTGCTGGTTGCTGGGCGAGGGGCTGTAAGGAAGGTGGACTGGATTTGACCATTTAGCAAACACTGTCTCTTGTCTCTTGGTAGCTCTTGGTTACCTCAGCCCCAGTGCTCACACACACACACACACACACACACGCACACACTTTCCTGAATTTCCGGCATCCAGTCTCAGTAATCCCATTCCCTCAGTCACAGCGATTGCTTCAGGTATGTGACAGAAGTCAGCCCCGGTTTCTGGTGAGACTGACTTGTTGTCAGTCAGAGCAGGATTTAAGGAAGGCCCACAGAGAGCTATAGTCCATAGGGTCACAAAGAGCCAGACATGGCTGAAGAGACTTAGCATGCAGGCATGCACAGAAGTCTGGACCTGGGAAGGCCACGACTCCTTGAGATCAACCTGCTTGTCTCATCACCACAAATGGCTGAAATGCCAAGAGGAAGCTCCAATCTGCACTAACTACTCATTCACCTCTGAAAGACCATCAAGACTAGTCCCAACATGTTTCCAACCCATCAGCCATCCGAGTCTCCTCAGTTACCCATTTTCTTTAACTTCTTACTCTACTGTACAATCCCAAATTTGACCCAGTCACTCACCTCTCCCCAGTCCCTCCAGTCTTTCCACTGAACCCTTTGCAACTCACAGTCCATCATCATTAAAACCCTCTGTCTCCTCAGTTTCTTTGAACATTCCCTTAATTATCTCATTCTAACTGAACCTGCTAGAATGCTGTTCTGGGGACAGCTACGTCTTTGCTGGAGCTAGAAGATCAAAGAACAGTTTCAAAAAGAGTTTTAGGATATAAAGGAGTCTGCTGAAGACAAACCTGGCTGGTCCCCGAGCACTCTGTCTCCCCTGCAGTCCTCTGTAGCGGTGGCCATTTCCTCCCCATGTGCTACATAAAATACACTCTGGAGGAGGGATGGGGCCATTTTTGCTCCTCCCTGCTATTCCCAGATCCTCTTCATCCTGTAAAACCTCACTCTTCTAGAAACACACCGGCAGCCTGTCCAAGGGCTCTGGTCCTTCTCATCTATCTTCTCTCCCCAGGAGGTCTTATCCAGTCCACAGCTTTAAATTTATACTTGCACCTGACTGCTCCTCTAAACACCATTCTGACACAGCCACCTGACTTCTTGGGAGTTCTGTGTGCCTGGCTGACAGGCACCTCAAGTTCAAACCAAAGTCTTGATTTCACTGCCTAGACCCTCCCACCCAAACCTCCTGCTTCACCACTTCCTCCTCATTTTAACAAATGACGTCAATATTCACCTAGACATGCAGTGATATGACTCCTAAAACCTAGAAGTCAGCCTCTACTCCTTCCTTCCTCTCTCAATCCACAATCATCAGCTATTTACGTTGGTCCCAAGTTCAAAATAAATCCAGAAATTGACCACTACTCCTCAGTCTGGTCCAAGGCAACTGTGAGAGTCTCCCATCTCCCTGCTTCCCAAGTTAGCCCACTTCAATCCCTTCTCCTTCTATCAACCAGCACAATCATTGAATATTTGGGTTTGCTTTTTTAAGTGACTGAAAAGCACACATCATAAGTGTCCAGTACAACAAGGTTTGACAAATGCATATGTTGGTAGAATTAACACTCCAGATGAAATACAGAACATTTACTTCACTCCTGAAGCTTTCTTTGTGTCCCTATTCAATCAATTCCCCTCTCCCAAAGGCACTCCTGTTCTGATTTTTATCGCCATAGATCAATTTTTTAATTAATTTTTATTGGCGCATAGGTGCTCACCATAGATTAATTTTGCCTGTACTAGAATTTCACATGTATTTGTCTATTCTTTTGTATCTGGCTTAATTCCCTCAGCATCATATTGATACATAGGCAGCTGTATATGGCAAATGGCTATGAAGATAGAGATGACTGAAGCGCAGACAGAGACACAGCATCCTTTTCACTCTTACACATTTTATTTTCAAGGTAAACCTTACCCTTCAACCCCATAGGCTCTGGTTTCTAGACTCTGGTTCCTAAGAGTAAGCCTCGACCTCTACACTCTCACTGCCAGTCACTCAGTTGTATCCGACTCATCAGGACCCCATGCACTGCAGCCTGACAGACTCCTCTGTCCACAAAATTGTCCAGACAAGAATAATGGAGTGGGTTGCCATTTCCTGCTCTGGGGGATCTTCCCGATTCAGGGATCGAAGCCATATCTCCTGCAGCTCCTGCATTGGCAGGCAGATTCTTTATCCCTAGCACCACCTGGGAAGCCTGCTCTATTCTCTATTTTTCTCCCAACCCTCCATTCCTCCCACTAATCCTTCAGCATATCCCACCCCACCTCCAGCGACCAGAGCAATAAATCCAGGTCATAGAAAAGGTCAGGCTTAAAGCCACTTTCATAGAGAGAGGAAATAGGTTGGATAAGGATCCTTAGTTCTTGAAAACCAGAGGTGGCTTTTCAGGCCACGAACTTTTCCTTGTTTCCCACCTGTTTTAGGATTAGGAAGGAGACTGAGTTGTGGTGGTCCTGGCACTTTTTCCTCTTGCATGTGCCTGTGGATTTCTTTTCTTTTTCCCTGGGCATCTGTGGGGCAGGAAGGAACAGGTTTCTGCACTTGGGGCCAGCCATTCTCTTTCCTTTGGGTCTTTTTCACTGCAGGGAGCTTTGGGGAGGGAGAAGGAGAGCTTTGGTGCAGCCCTTATTCAATCTGACTATCCACGTTCTAGGAAATCATATTAAACATAAGGTCAATGACTAACAAGAGCTTTCCGAACAGCTGCTCTGCTGACAATTTGGAGGATTGATTTCATCATTTGGTTATTTAAGCTAACTATACAAAAACACTTCACTTCAATTGGCCTGCAAGTTCCACACCGTATCCTCGTTTTCTGGGAGATGGACAAAGAAACTGACTTATTCCATGGATCTTTGCTTGGAGTTTCACTCTGACACAGTTTTCCATCAATTACCATTAAAAATATATACATGTTGGTCTTTCCCACCCCTGATTTCTCTCACTAGTCTTCATTGCCTCAGTTTCACATCCAAGCATGTCATTTCCTACTAGAAACCAGCATGGCTCCCAGGTGCTTTCAGATGAATTCCAGGATCTCAGCCAGAGATTGTTTGTCTTATCAGGGAGGGCCTTGACTCATGCCCTTCCTCTCCAAGTCCAGTCCTATGAAACTTCACCCAACCCTGAAGTCACACGGTCTCTCACACTGGGGGACACTGGGGCCCCAACTCTTGTATTGGCCTCTCTCATTCTTCCTTCAGGAAGCCCCCCCCCCCACTTTCCCCTCCTCCATAGAGCCTTCCCTAACTCAACAAGAGGATCTGGTACCTCACCCTGCCTCCTCAGCATCCTGTGGGGATGCTGATCCCTGGTTTAGCATTACCTGACCCACCCCACCACTGGGCTTTTCAAAATCAGGGGTGGTGATTTATTCACCTTGAGGTTCATACTCCCCAAATGATGCATTTAGGTTGTGCCTAATGAATATATGCTGAATAAATGAATTGAGCTGAATGAGATGGAAAGAAAACTTAGTGGCTTAACGTTCCCTCCAAATCTCAAGATGTTGTATGTCCTCCCGTGATTTTTCCCTGCCTCTCCACCTCTTTTGTTTGTTTGTTTTTTAATTGTTCTTTAGCTTTCTTTTTTATTTAACATCATACCTTTTCCAACTTTACTTGGGTATACCTGACATTACAAATTGTATATATTTAAGGTACATACTTGATATATGCATACATTGTAAATAATCATCACAATGAAGCTAACTAACATATCTATCACTTCCTATCCCTGCCAATTTCTTTCTTTTTTTTTTTTTGGTGGTGGTGAGCACACCTAAGATCTGCCCTATTAGCACATTTCAGATTTACACTGAAGTATTGTTAAGTACAGTATACTGCTATGTGTTAGATCTTCAGAGTCTACTTGTCTTGCATAACTGCACTTGGTACCTTGACCAGCATCTTCCCATTTACACACTCAGTCATCATCTCCATTCTCTTCTATGCTCTTGGAGGCTCAAAATTAGACTTTATCATGCAGGTCCCTTGGTTCTATGGCTTTGAACAGGGTTTGAGCAGTGGGAGGCACTGCCAGGAGATCAGAAGGGAACAGAAGAGAGCTGGAGTATTTCTTCTCTGTGCTTCCTTCTTTTATCGCCTTAAGTACAGGCTCGAGTCACTGCAGGCCATAGCTCCTGTGGGGTGGTGGCCTCTCTCACATGGTCATTCTTGTCACATTCCCATAACTGCTCCATTTTCTTGCCCCTCCAAAACATTTCTTTCCCTCTCTTCCCTTCCCTTCTTCTGGCCCTTCCAGCTGTTGATAGCCCCAGATGCTTCACCATTCCCCGTGGTTCTCCCTACATCCTGCCCATATCTATAGTCACTCAATTCAACTCTTCAAATCACCCTTCTAAGCGAGCCATCTGCCTTCTCCCTGGACTCCGGCTCACATGTCTCAAGGATCCTAAAATTGCTTTGGTTTGCCCTATCCATGCAATTCCTTTCCCATTAATATAATCCAACAAATTCAATTAATGTTAATTAATCACATTAATTAACATAAGAACATGTCTGTTTTATGGCTGATCCCTATTAGAGAAGTTATCCTAACTCAAGGGCCCAGCTCAATTTTATGACTCAGTTTGACTCACCAGATCAGGGGACAATTTCTACCATGCTCAATTTAATTTCTGTCTTTTTGACATTTGGGCTAAGCCCCTCAACAAAGCACAAGTTGAGCTATTCAAGTACAACCTGGACATAGAGCATTCCATATTCCTTAATATCATTTCTTCAAATGAAGTCTGTGTTATAAGGGGCTGTGAAATGTAGGCTGCCTTAAGGGGGAATAATTGACTGACTACTTGCCAAACAAAGCCCATGCTTCCCACCGTCATCAGAGTCCTTCTGAAGTCACTTTGGTGTGAAATGCTAGACTGGATGATGGGTTCTAGATTTTGTCCTTTTGTGTCTGGCTTCCCCCTCCCACCTTAATCCTGTAGGTTTTCTCCTGTCACAATCAGGAGAATACAGCTAAGAGGTTAGACAAATGCATCTCTGTGGCCACTTGGTCAGCCCCTTAACCTGACCAATAATAAAACACTCTACGTGGTTTTTTCTGTCTCTGCCACTCTTACTGTCTAAACAAGCAGGGAATGTTCTTTGGACAAGTTTAAAATCAGAAATTCACTCAAAATTGCTTTCTCTCTAAAGTGCACTTGTGTCTAAGCGGCAACCTTTTAACTTTTCTGAATTATGCCTTTGCCGTTTTATTCTCAGCATATCCCAGAGCATTTAAGGTAGCTTAAAACCCATAGCAACAATCTACAATTTACTTCATTGTGTAGCTATGGGTGACAAAACCGATACCACTTTCATACATCATTTTTGAGTTGGGAATAATTTCATATTAACCTAAGGGTAACTATTTAACAAAAGTTAAATGCCAGAATTACTTTTGACTATTCCATCATTCAATTAAACACCACCAGGCTTCCTCAGTCCCCTCCACCACCCTCCCATTGCCCTTTTTTTAATGGAAGTGTAATAAGGGCACTAAAAAAGAGGTTACTAATGTTTGCATAATTTGGAAAAGTAGAAGACATAAAATCTATACTAATTTTAGCTCTGCATCATTAAACATGAAATATTGATTATTGCTCTTTGCCACAGATTTATGAAGCTAGTAGCTAGGCTGCTGTGTCCACATAAAGTGAGTCTGATGCTCTGCCCTCGGACCTCAGTGGCTGTAAATGATGCTCCTTGGTGACAGCTGGGAGGCTGGCATTCTGATCCACAGCCTTAAGAGATACATTTCCCAGATTAGACCAGGAATGACCCAGCTGCACAGCCCAACTTCAGAAAATTAAATTGGAGGGAGTCCAAACCTCTGTTGAAATAACTGTGTGAATTACAATGCTTCCATGGGTCTTGTTATAATGTAAATGTGCTTTACAATTTACTGCACTTCCCTCCTACCCCTGCTGTGAATATGAGCATTAATAGTCATCTCATATATTTAAAGGCAAAAAGGCATCAAAAATAAAAATGCAAGATTCATGTTTTCTCCCTTTGGAAAGCAGAGGCTAAACTCCTTTCTTTTTTTCTTTGGCTTTTTTTTTTTTTTTTTGCAAAAAGCACATACATTTTGTTTATGTATTATGCATTAATGTTTTTTATGGCTGACAGACCTGTAAATTTTACACAGGGAAGTTACCTTGCAGCTGAATGTGAATTTCTTTGGGAGGAAAAAAATGGCTAATAGGACATCAACAGCTCATTTAAAAGATTCATTCAGGTAAGTTATGGGCACATGAAGCATATACAAGGTAGCAGACTTTGAAAGAGATTTGATTTGCCTGTTTCTAGCACTTTAAGAACACTCTGAATGTCCAGTGAGATGCATCGGGGGCTGTGGTTTTATGGTGACAATCACTTAGTGAGGTGATCCTGGTTTCACTATGCAAAGTCTCAATAGTATGATTATTCCTCACCTCATACACAGTGAAACCTACAGACTTAAGACCATACAATATGATGCTAGGCATCGTTGTGATAGCTCATTCTTTAATCTTGTTTGACCAACCAGGCTCTCATCATAGGCATTAGGACATAAAAGCCTTCGACTGCCAATGCTGAGCATGCCAAACACCTGAGCTCATTTGAGCAGATGCCAAAGAGAAACATCTTAAGTAAAAATCCAGTTATAACTGTTTCAATCATTGGTCACCTTGAATCTGATATGATATCAGCTCCTAAGATTCTCCTGGAGTGATGGATGGGAGGGTACACCTATAACCAGATCACCCAAGTCAACCCTGTGCCCTAATCTGAATAAGCATCCACAACTCCATCCACTTTCACTATTCAGCACCAGTGGATCCAGGATTGTCAGACAGGGTAGCCAGCCCAAAGCCATGTGGAAAAGCATCCTCTAGGCTTAAATGTCCCCCGTGTCCTTTTCCTAAGATTGTGCATGATGTTCTCAAGGACTTTTGCTAGTTTTTAGAATCACTGACATTCCAAAGTTACCATTAAGGAATGAAGCCCCAGCTCACTACAAAAAGTCTAACCTCTTTGACTAAATCTAGGATATGACAAATTAAAACACCATTAGTAGTAGTCTTAAGTTGGTTACTCTACTCAGCCAGTCTGGGCTTCCTGGATGGCTCAAGTGGTAAAGAATCTTCTGCCTGCAATGCAGGAGACACAGGAGATGCAGGTTTGAATCCCCACTCGAGGAAGATCCCCTGGAATAGGAAATGGAAACCCACTCTTGTATTCTTGCCTGGAAAATCTCATGGACAGAGGAGCCTGGAGGGCTACAGCCCATGGGGTTGCAAGAGTTGGACACAACTGACCTTGCACGTTCATGCTCACTCTACTCAAAGTTAATTCAGCTTAATTTCAGCAGGACAACCATGAAGACTTAACTGAGGCTGAAATACTAAGTTGCAACCACCAGGGTGTAGATATTTTTGCATCTTACATATTTCTGCATTTTGCGGGGGGAAAAAAAAAATCTAGATACCATGATTCAAGCAGAAAATTCAAATACACATTAGCACACAAGTCAGCAAATAAACCCCTCTGAGAATGCAGACAGAATAGCAAAGGTGGATGAGTGAGTCCACACACACCAAGTCCAGATTTCTTGGGCCAAAGGACAAAAAGAAAGTGCAGGTAATCAGAACAACATGTGACTCCTGAAGCAAAGATTCTGGAATGCATTTCATTGTAGTGCAGCAAATGCTGTCCAGATTAGATTTTTGGCTTAGTCCAATCAGAAAATGAGTTTGGGTTTCGTAGGTACTCATCAAGTGATACCGTGGAAAAGTGCCTGCTGGGAAGAGCTCTCTAACATGCCTGCAGCACCTCAGACCTGTTCACCCCTCCTTCCCTGTTCTCTCCACTCCCAAGGTATTCAGGACCATTTCTGATTCTCACCAGGAATGGGCTGCACTGGGTTGCCTAAACGCTTTTCTTTAGGTACATTTCTAATAATTTAACACTCCTGCTCATAAACCCTACTGCCAGCCTAAACAAAAATCATCTTCATGATTAAAAATAACTGTTAATTTCCTAACCCCAGCATCGCTCCTTCGATCCCTTCTGAAATCCTTTCAAGTTCATTGCAAATGCCATTTTGTATATTTTAATATTTCCTTCCACAGCAAATTGCATGTCATTTCTTTGAACTACTGTTATTACTACTAACATTTATTGAATTTTACTAGGTGCCATGCATTTTGCATAAATTATCTTTTGAAAATTATGACTTCAGCCCCATAAAAATAGCAAAAGATGTGATTATTATTCCCATTACCTGGATAAGAAAACAGACTCTGAGAGATTAAGTAACTCGACCAAGGTCTTACAGGAGAAATGGTATGTCAACCCAAGCAGTCTGACTCCAGAATCTTTCCTTTTCACTCTTTCCCTATGAATGACCTGGACGGTGTGAGCCGCAGCAGTATCTCACCAGTGGCGCTTGTAAAGCAGAAGTCATACAGATCTGCAAAGTACTCAGACTTCTTACTTGAGCCAGGCATGTCATCTACCCACTGTGTGACCTTAGACAACTGACTCACACTTCTCACCTCACTTCCGTCATTTGTAAAATGATGACAACTTCTAGTACCAAGTGTTTTGTGAGGATCAACTAAACTGACATATTTTAAAGTGTTTTGTGTACGATAAAGTGCTGGCCACTCATAAAGACATTCCTTAAGTGCCTGTGTTCCCAAGGACAGCACTGCCACCTCTCTCATCGTTCCTGAGGTGCCATCTCTCTCAGTCCTAGCTGTGAGTTCTTGGGCTGGGTGACCCCTGAGTCATCATCTTTAAAATGAGGACACTAATTGTACCAAATTCCAAGGATTGCTGTGAGGCGTGATGATTAAATATTCATGTAAGTCATTCAGCCTTGCAGGAGGCACAGAGTAGGTGCTCAGTGTGTTTGTTATTTTCATGGTTTTTATTAGTATATTTCTGTAGCCCCTTCAAGCATGGGTCTGTACCTCGACACCTTCTCCTGGCCCGCTCTAAACCCATGGCCCATTAGTCACCCTATTCTGCCAAATAGCCTTCATAATTGTGTCTACATCACACCTTCTCTGTTTCCACTGGCCCTGGTTGAGGATTTATCACCTGCCAGACAGAGCAACCTAAGTGTTAACCTCATCCTTGGGTCAGTCCCCTGTTTGAAACCCTTCTTGCCTCCCTTCACCTATAGGGAGAGCTTAAGCCACTGGGCCTGGAAGGACCTCATATGAGGTTCTGTGTGACCTGCCCCATCTGTTCCTCCAACTCCTTTCTCTGATCATCTCACCTCCCTATCCCACTAAATCCTCTTAGAACATCAACAATTCATTTTAAGATCAGGTGCTCAAAAACTTGAAATGAGTCAGTCCACACATGAGTTGAAATAAAACAATGATAAAGATATTTTTAAAAGCAGAAGCAAAAGAGTAATAATGCATTGTAGTGTATATTTTATCATTAAATACTACAACATCTCCTCAATTATCTAGAGAGTGGGCTCTTGGAAAACTCAATACTACACTGGAACATGTCTCCTAGGTACTAGGTCCTCTGAATTCCAAGCACCCCTCACACAGTCCCTAAACCCACCCATACGACCTGTCGAGTCTTCATTTAGAGTTTTCTTTAGAAAACAATTCTTGTAAATCAACTATACTCTTATAAATTTTTTTAAAAGAAAACAATTCTTCAGCAAATTTAATGTGTTTCCTAACTTGCAGCAAATAAAAAAATTCAAAAGAATGAGATTATCAGAAGTTGTGAGCTGAGATGTTCTCAGACTAAATGTGGGAGGAAGAAACAGAAAAATTAGAAAGTGGATCCTGATCTATATTTTCACTGAACACATAAAGGAAAATTCTTACTGCCTGGAATGCTGCCTTTTCTTGAAAACTTCCTGCAAGTTCTCCCCTTTTGAAGTAATTTTAATTTCCTGAAACCTTGTATGTGTTTACACTGGGTATAGCCCTTACGTTGCTCATGTAATTTGTATTTTATTTTCCTTAATATAACCTAAATGTTTAAGAGTAAAATTTATTTTTTTTCATTAAGTGTAAGTATCTTTCAAGCTTGCAAACCCTACTGCTGAATCTGGCAAACTAGGGTGTGCCAGCAACAGGCCAGGGGAACTAGGAGCCCGAGATCAGGACACAATTTCCCAGGGTATCACTTTACCCCAAGGATAACAAATGCATGGTTTTTAAATGAAGTCCAAGGCTTGCATCAATTTTAAAGTAAAAACAGAAGGCCTAAAATAAGGTTTAGGTTTCCTTATGGCAACTTCTAATAACCCCTAACAATAATCTGTGCTCAGTTGCAACCTCATGGACTATAGCCCATCAGGCTCCTCTGTCCATGGGATTTTCCAGGCAAGAATACTGAAGTGGGTTATATACATGCTCACTATTTTATGCTTTTGATACTTCTGCCTGAGAATTTGATAAGCACTACCCTAGTCAGGAAGGAAAGTGACTATCATGTATTTTTAAAACTAAGATTGCTGAGCAGTGTGCAATAGTATGATTTCTATCAACACTGGATAAAATAAAGAAACATTTTGTACTTGTAAGGCTAACACTGTTCTTTTCATTGCCATAGGACTGTATTTCTACTGAAAGGCTATTTCTAGTTCTCTTATGGCACTCATTGGTTTCAGAGGGGGAAGTGGAATCCATGTATGTCTGCCCATATGAGATCAAATGAAGCAGACTTCACTGTACTTGTGGAAGGGAAAACTCACTCCTACATCTGATGACCCATCACACCCAGTGAATGCTAAGCTTTCTAAGCTTGGATTATGATCTCAAGGGTACATCAATATGATCAATTTAGTGCCCAGCATAATTCTGGACACTCAGCAATAACTTGACTTCTAAGAGGAATATTTAATAAACAATCATTAAAAGAAGAAAGAGACACTTAGGGGTTAATGGAGGCCACAGCACAGAAAGCATGAAGCTGAAAACAGACAGAGGAAGAACGTGAAGAAGAGGCTCCACAAGTCTGCAAGCTGTCCTTTCATCATTTTTTCGTGGTTTCACTCATGATTTAATGAAGATATAATCCTACATGTTCAGCACTGTGCTAGGCACGAGGCAACAATGGGGTCCAGGGAAAAGACAAGACACAGCCATCCAGCTGCCCCTTGACAGGTCCAAAATAACCAGAGGAGGAAGGGTGAGTTGTAGGTAGCCGAGGAGTTGTCTTAAGATAGTTTTTACTCAGATATTGGTTTAAATGTTTTGACATTCAGAACGGAGTGCAGATCAGTCAAATAAGCCTGACTCTTGCGTGTGGGACAATAGAGCCTGAACGATGACATCCCGAGAGGGCCAAGAAAAGGAGGTGAGTGGGTCCATGTCCTCACAATGGAGCACCTGATCCTACCAGCTGACCAGAACGCTGTGCCTGCGTGCAGCGTGCGAAGGGTGATGGAAATGGCACCAAAGTTCTAGGGCACGTATTAGGGGCTCACTCCATAAGAATGACATGCACTGAGGGAGACAGAGATGAGGCAGGCAGGCAGACAAGAGAAGAGAAGACAGTGTGTCTGAATCTGCTTTGTCATATGATCAGCCATGACATCATCACAACTAAGAATGCCTAGTTAGTCCTTGCATATTATAACCTATTAATAACTGAGTATCACATACATCTAGTAACACCAAAGGCAGATCATACTGAATAATAATGCTTCCTTCTATAGATTATCCATTCTAAACTAAGTGTTAATTTTCTTGAACAGAGAAACCCATGCAGAAGGGCAAATAAACAGGGCATCACTTTTCAAAAACCAAAGAAATTCCCAATGAGATGACTTTATTCTGCTTATACGTGAAAATTCCTCATTACATTTCATGATCTTAGTGATTGCCCAAACTGCTTCATAACAAGTAGCTGAACAACTCGATAAAAAGTAATTCATCCTGAACTGAGGTATGTTGGAATTGATGTTTCCTTCAACAGCTATAGCAGAATGTTCAGAAAGAACACCAACATCCCGAAGAGGATATTAAACTTCAGTTGAGCTCTCTTTTATTAAAATTACTATTACATCTTTTAGACATGCGATCTCTATGTACTCAAGATATAGTGACATTGTTATCTAAAAACCAAGAGAAAATAAACAGGGGCAAAAATGAGTGGTTATCTAAAGGTGGAAGATGAAGAAGAAAAGAGAAGAGAGAATAAGAAATTATTGGAAAAAAAAACAATAGAAACAGATAAATAATAACAAAATAAAAATAAATTATTGGGACACAATATGGAATGGCAACTGGATTACCAAACCAATAAGTGATGTTAACTTCTCTGAGCAGCTCACTGAAGCTCCCATCCCCAGCCTGGTGACTGGACTGCTCATCTCGCTTCTCTCTCTTCATGTTAAATTGCTTTACTGACTATCACTTAGCCCTCCCTATTCAATATGAAATAGTCACTCTCAATATCTGTAAAATCTTCAAATTGAGGACTTCATCTTGAATTCTCCAATGATTTCATGCACACCTGCTCTGTAATTTCCATGTCCCCACCAATAACAGAAAGCTCTTCTGAAAACGCAATCCTTCTCTGACAAAAAATTTACACCATAGTCTTCAGGTAAATGTTTCTCCTTTGCTATATGAAAATCTAGCAGAATCTTCTCTGAAGAATGCTCTTAGCCACAATCTTCAAGAAAAACTTGATGCACACAATACGCTCCATCCATCTAGCATCTGTTTAGAGTCCACTCTGGACCTGGTCATTCTCTGCCATCAAGCAGCTTTGAAAAGCTAAGGCAGGGAGACAGCCTTAGATGAATGAATGCACAATGTCACATTTAAAGGCCACTATACTACACCCCAGTATTTACCCAGATGCAAGGTGAGTGGGGCAAATGCATTCTGGGACATCTGCTTTAAGGAAAATAGTCATGCTATTCCACCCCCATCCTGATCCTACACAAAAAATAATAAAGATTCTCACTCTGTTAGAAGGTCTTGAAAATATCAGTGTAAGTGGTTATAAGCTTTAATAGGCCTTGGAATCCAATTAGCTGCAATTTTGTGGTGGCTTAATAATTTATGATAATTGCAAATTCATTAAGTTATAACTCACCACAGCCAAAACTATGGATTTCCTGATATCTTTAAAAACATGCATTCTCAAGGTGAAGCATGGTATTGTCTACGTTCATTGCTACCAAAATAATCTAATTTTAACCATTCAGAATGCATCCTATTACTGAAACCTGGATCATTTGGAGGTTTTCCCTGTTAACACAAAGACATAAAACTGTTACACCAGCTCATTAAGCCTTCCGATTTCAGCAGCTGTCGAGTATTAGCTACATGCGATCTACTGTGTGTGCTAAACTGGTCCCTCTTCACCTCTGCTCCACAAACGAAAGCACACCCCGAGAATGTGCACAAGCATGGACATGCACACCACAGACACAGCACTCGCACAAAAAAGGTAGAGTTGGTGAGTTATTACTATGCATGTCCGGTCACTATCTCCTAGGAAAGAGAACTTCACCAAACAAACATGTCGGAAGCCCCTTCACGTGCCCATTCTGATTGCAACTCTCTCCTCACTCCCTCCAGAGTCACTCTCCCCACAACTTACACAGGGGCCACTTCCTCTCATTTCGCGGCAGTTTTCTCATCCAGTTGGACAGACTTAACCCCTATTGTCTAAGCTTGCCTATTTTTTTTTAACACTTTTTGAGAAATAATGATAGATTCTCAGGGAGTTACAAAAAATGGACAATGTGGTTTCACACACCCTTCATGCTCCCTGCCCCGCCCCCCACCAATATTAGCATCTCGAATAACTATCGTGCACTAGGAGCGCTGTGAAAATGACATTGATACAATTCACAGGACTTATTCATTTAGTCAGTTTCATATTCACTCATTTATGTGTGTATGTGTTTACAGCACTATGCAGGATTTCTCACCCATGTAGCTTTGTGCGATGACCTCCACAATCAGGATGCCCAACTGTTAATCACCACAAGGCTCCCTCATGTGCCCCTTTTTAGCCAGACACCTCTTCCTCTCCCCATTCCTGTTCCTGCCAACTAGTAACCTGTTTTCCATTCCCATAATTTCTTCCTAGAATATTCTTGAATGCATCCATAGGTCATGGAACTTTCAGAGAGTATGTATCACATAATGTAGTATTCTCGAGTTCTACTCATGTTGTGGTGTGTATTAACAGTATTGTTCCATTTGACTGTTGAGTACTATGCTTGGTCGCTCAGTAGTGTCCAACTCTTTGCAACACCATAGACTGTAGCCCGCCAGGCTCCTCTGCCCATGGGGATTCTCCAGGCAAGAATACTGGAGTGGGTTGTCATGTCCTCTTGCCGGGGGTCTTCCCAACCCAGCGATCAAACCCAGGTCTCCACAATGCAGGCAGGTTCTTTACTATCCTGTTCCGTTTTATTGTTAAGCAGTATCCCACACTATGGACATACTGCAGTTTGTTTAACCAGTCATCCATTGAAGAACATGTAGATTGTTTCCAATTTCTGACTATCAAGAATAAAGCTGCTATGCACATTCATATATACATGTCTGTATAAACATAACTTTTTACTTCTCTAGGATAAATGCCAAAGAATGCAATTTCTGGGTCATATGATTGGTGCATTTTTAATTTTAGAAGAAACTGTTGGAACTATCGTCCAGAGTGACTGTTCTATTTTACATTCCCACCAGAGGTACAGGACTTAGCCTATTTCTCTGCATCCTTGCCAATACTTCATTTTTCCCATTAAAATTTTTTTGATATGTACTTGAATTTTTTTTAATTTACAGATTCTCCCTTTATCTCTTTCTTTTCCTGAAAATATGTTTGTTGAAAAACTCAGGCAAGTTGAATTACAGAGTTTCCTAGTTTGGATTTTACTGATTGATGTGTTGATGATGAATCCGTGCATGCAGCTGGATCCAGAGGCATCATCAGATTTTAGTTTGGTCCTCCAGGCGTAGAGTTAGGTGGTGTGTTTCCTCTCATCAGGAGGTTCATCCTGGTCTGATGTGTCTCTGATGAGAGCACCCGCCAAGGCTCAGTCGCTCGGTTCTGTCTGACTCTTTGTGACCCCAGGGACTGTAGACCACCGGGCTCCTCTGTCCATGGGATTCTCCAGGCGAGAATACTGACGTGGGTTGTCATTTCCTTCTCCCCACCCAGGGACTGAACCCACATCTCCTGCGTCTCTAGCATTGGCAGGTGGATTCTTTATCACTGAGCCGTCTGGAAACCAGAGCCTAGTGCCTGCTTAGTCTACATCCATTAATTTTGGGGAGTGAGTTGCAAAATGATTGTGTGCTAATTAAATGATTTTATTGTTATATATAGAAAATAAGTTTATAAAGAAACTTTCCCTTATTTACTATTTGCTTACCCACTACTAAATTGATATTGGAGAGGCAGGGTAAATTTTGATTATTTTCTTTTAAGAGTTTTCAAGATGAAGTGGTTCTCTGTCATCCTGCAAAGGTGGCCAATTATTTTTCTAACCTCACTAGGAGTTTATGAACTTAAATGCTTTTTCCTTATTATTAAATACTACATATTTTAATTTTTGTTGTGTTTCTTATTACTAAAACTCAAATTGTTCCATTTTGCAGCATTGAGAACCCCCTTCAAACTGGCTCCTGAGTCCTTTGATATAGCCTTGTAATCTCTGATAGCTTCCTGGCTGTTTGCTCTGACAAAATAATCCAGACTTATACATTTCCTGCCACAAACCAGGAATCAGCCATTTCTTCAAGAAGCCCTGGTTTCTTTTAGTGGGAAATGGTATTTTAATATCATCATCTGGGCAGTAGGAATGCTCATTATCACTGCACTGGTCATTATTTCAAGGACTTTTCAGTAGACTGAGATAGGATATATAATAAAATACCTCACGGGCTCCTACTGAGATTTCCAATTCAATTTCAGGACTGCAGAGTTTTAACTTAACCTCTTTCATAAATATCTCTATTTCCATCTCTCACACTGAAGTCCTGGTCTCAAGGACATAGGAAGTAATAGAATTAGAATCCTGCATAATTACTCAATCCATAATAACATCATACACAGAAGAACTTACACATGTAATATTACTAATACCACTACCACTCACTACAATTACCAAAAATAATTAGATTTTTACGTATGTCATCCTCATTTTGATCCCTCATTTCTTTAAATAGCTTTATTATATCTACATTGTTGCCTGTGGCCATTGTATACTATATTCTCTCTTTTTTGATCCTGATCTTAATCTTAATTATTCAGTGAGAGTATGTTTAATAAATACCACCATTCCATCAGCTCGCATCTCTCTGATCAGTTTTTTCTGAAGTTTTTTCTCTAGTAAATTCCTCTTAGAAACAAAATTCCATAAGTTCTTGTCTGTAAGAGTTTGTACTGAAGAAGTTTAGCTCATGCCACACCAAAATGTGCTGCTTGTTACATTATATTGAGCTGAAGGAAGCTGAAAAATAGCAAAAGTAGGGACAGACTTTCTCTGAACTCCTCTTACCTGCTTAAAGACAGATCCTCCACAAGGAACCTGATTGTCACAAATCCCTTCCCTGGGAGGTCTATCAACCAGTACAGGAGAGCAGATGGCAACGCCACACCGCACCCAGCTTGATCACAGACGACCACCTCTCCCAGCCAGTTTTCTAAGGGTCCATTCATCCTCCCTAAAAATCAACCCCCTCCCCCTCCCCTATTATGATGCTATAGAAACTCTCAAACTCACTGCTTTTAGAGTATTTACTTTCTCTTGTGATACCCCTGTGTATGCCATATTAAAATTAATAAATGCTGTTTATAGTAATGGTCAGTTTTGTCCTGTTAATCTACCTGTTATCAGTTTATTTCAAGCCCAGCTAACTAATTTGGATGGTAGAGGAAAGGCTTTTTCGTCTCCTATAGAGCCTTTTACATTTGGAAGATTTCTTTCAAATACATAAACTCTTTGGCATACTTTTTTTTTTTTACTTGAATCTCTTAAATATGTTACTCCATTTTCTTTGGACCTAGTGAAAAATCTAAAGGTAATCTAACTTTTTTCCATTGTAAATCACATGTTCTTCCTGTCTAGATATTCGATGGCTATTTTTCTTTTTTTTTTTTAGTTGAAAAAGTTCACTAGAATATATCTTGGTATTTAACATTATGGATTGATAGGTTTGAGTACACAGGATTCTTTTCAATATATAGTTACAAACAATTATTTTAGCAAAATTTCCTGATGAATTATAATTCTGTTATTTGGTTTCCTTGATTTTATTTTCTTCTTTAGGGATTGAGTATGTTAGACTTTTCTTGTAAGTCCTAAGTATTTGTCATATTCTCTTAAATCTTTTTTTTCCTCTTCCATTTCTTTTGGATTTTAACCATTTTTCTCTTTTTCACTTTTTTCTTTCTCTTATGGGACTGAGTACTTATTCACTCATGTGTCTTCTAGTTTCATGTTCAATTCTAAAATTGTTTCTTGGGCTCTGTCATCTCCCTGGCAGAGAGACTGGATCTAGGATAAGCCCACCAGATTGGGAAGAATGAATAGAGTAGAAACTTCTCTTAATAGCGACTGTGGTCTGGCTTAAGGGACTGAGACAGCAGGGTTTTATGTCATTTGGAAGAATCTGGATCAAATAGAAAGCTGACACGCATTCTATATTCATATCTCCATGAAGTCTGTGAGAAGAAGAAAGTCTGTGCCTTGTAAAGCCCCAGTGTGTGTCTCTACTTAGGAAAACTTGTTACAGTTTATAATCACTTCACTTTCTGTAGGAAACTCTCAGACACAATCACCTTCAGGCTTTTTCCTTCAGAATTCCAGGGCTGAGATACAATTTTAAGAACAACTTTTCAGAAAAGCATTACGTAATTCTTGAAGGTCTCTTGTTAAGCATCTGTGGTACTGGGGAAGGTGCCTGGAAGTTAACGGAGCATCTATTCTGTATCAGGAACCTTACATTTATGACACAACCAAATTCTCCCCCACAAGCCTATGACACTATTTCAGTCATCATCATTTTAAAGAGGAAGACGCTAACACTCTGAAAGGTTAAGTACTTGTCTAAGATTACACAGAAGGGTGGGCATTTGAATTCAGTCATGTTCTAACTTCAAGACTATAAATAATGTCACATTCTGTTTGAAATTTGAAAGATACAAAAACAAAACCCAGGTGTTGTTGTTTCTGACTTCCTAATTTACCTGCTCTCTGCTGTATTATTCTAAATAACCTTTCAAATGTTGGCAAACTGACTGTTATCCTCTCCATAACAGATTTTTCCTTTATATCATTAGGTCTTTCAAATTCTGAAAGAAATTGAAAGGTAGCACAATATGCTATCCTAAATATGCCTCTTTGACATTTTAATTATTGAGCTGAGAGCAGCTGAGATGAAGCAGATATAAGAAAAGCTCTCTGACCTTTCCTTCTTGCCTTAAAGCAAGACATAAATTTATAAAGGTACCTCCCCTCCCCTCTTCACCAGGAAGGACAGGCATTAATCTCCAGAGACAATTCTGGACCTTTATCAGTGCAGAGACCACCAGAAGAATCTACATAATACATCTTGCTGAAACTAGCACTTATCTACCATGAGTCCCACCATACATTTACTACTTTCACAGTTTGCTGCCCTAGAAACTCAAAGTTCCTTTCCTCTGTCTTGTCTTCTCTAAAAAATGTATTGTTCTTTTGTGAAGACGCTATGAAACCCAAGTTCTAAGCACTCCTTTGAGTTATTCATTGCTGAGTGCTCCCACATGTGTATGCAATGCACATGTTAATCAACTTCTGTTTGATATTCTCTCGTTAGTAACTCTGTCTTCTGTCAATGTGATAAAGGCGCCCAAGTCTGAGAATCTAAAAGAAGCAGAGGAAAAAGTTTTTTTTTCCCTCCCCTACAAACCAAACATGTAAATGATAACTGCGAAGCAAGGAGTCTAGTACAGAAATGGAAGCTTCAGTTCGGGACACAGAAGAACTTGGGCAAGTCACCTAAACTGTCAGCTTAATCTTCCAATATTGAAGATGAAAATCACCACCACCTTAGCAGCTGCCAGGCCATGCAGCCCCAAATCTTAGTGTTCCAAACCCACAGAGCTGCAGTTTTTGCCCGTGTTCCATACTCATCACAGACCCACTGTTGAGCTGCTGTGTCTTTGTTGTGCTGAGGTTGGGACCCAGGCCAACGCAGCAGCCACGCTTTGATACCACCTGAAGCGTTTCCAGTTCAGATGTTTCATGACTAGAAAGAAGAGAGTGTATTTGTTTTCTGGGACTCCCAAAGCAAAATACTGTGGACTGGGCGGTTCAACCAACAAAAATTTATTTTCTCACCATTCTGGAGGCTGGAAGTTCAAGATCGAGGTCCCAACACGGTTGATTTCTCCTGAGACATCTCCTCTTGCTATGTCCTCACATGTGCTTTTCTCTATGTATATACTTCCCTAGTGTTTCTTTCTCCTTTTATAAGGACACTAGTCCTATTGGTGATGGACAGGGAGGCCTGGAGTGCTGCGATTCACGGGGTCATAAAGAGTCGGATATGACTGAGCGACTGAACTGAACTGAACTGAGTCCTATTGGATTAGGGCCTCCACCCTAATGACCTCATTTAACCTCAGTTATGTCATTAAAGGGATTCCCAGGTGGTGCTAGTGGTAAAGAACCTGACTACCAATGCAGAAGACATAAGAGTTGTGGTTTCAATCCCTGGTCAGGAAGATCCCCTGAAGAAGGGAATATTATCCCCAAATATGCCACTTTGACATTTTAATTATTGAGCTGAAAGAAAGCAGCTGAGATGAAGCAGATACAAGAAAAGCTCTCTGATTCCCTAGTATTCTTGCCTGGAGAATCCCATGGACAGAGAAGCCTGGCGGGCTACAGTTGATAGGGTTACAAAGAGTTGGACATGATTGAAGTGATTTAGCATGCCTGAGTACCTCTTTAAAGGCCCTGTCTCCAAACACAGTCACTTAGAGCCTTATGATGTCAGTACAGGAATTTTTTCAGGAGAGGAGGGTTGCAAAACTCAGACCAAAACAGAGACCATAGAGAACTATGCATTGACTTCAATCCCATAATCTTCTCCCATTTTTAATCTGCTACAGAGGCTGCCTCTCAAAGTCTAATGTGAGAGTGAAAAAGGAAATATTGGGGAGCACAAGTCATGGAAATCTGAGACATACAAAGAATGAAAACAGACCTGCTGTAGACTCACTGCTTGTCCATTAGGATTTATTCATGCATCAACAGAGAAAAATTTCAAAAAACATAAAGGGTAAAGAGAAACCAGTCAAATTGCTCCAGAGATACTCCTGAGTGCAGAGGAAAGCATCCCATTTAACTAGGCTTCCACTTTCACTCATCTAGGGCCTCATCCCGTGGGACCAACAACTGGAGAATATTGCAGACTTGGGTGTGAATTGGAAGTTATAAAGAAGTTGTTTTAGCTTAGACCAAAAGTCACTTCTCACATATAAAAGTATGAGCAAGCCTATGTGTATATCCTGATGAGATCAGCCATTCCATTATGTCAAGGGTACAAGCCAGCACAGTTAGGGAAAAAAAAAAAATTAAAGTCTCTAGCAAAGGAGAGACCCTTAATGCTTTATTGCTAAAACCTTGTGATCCTTTTGAAAGATCTGGAGTTGGCTCCTTTTCTTTCTCAAATAACCTTTTTGAAGTTTGCTCATTGATGACTACAAAATTTACCTTTACCTCCTCTGCTAAGCACCAGATAGTCTTGTCTTTCTTATACATCTAGAGGTGGTCCTCTTTTTTAACTACAGGTCAGAGGAGGTGGGGTCCTAGTGTAGTCTCATGTATAGAAGGCCAGTAACTTTGATATGTACTGAACTGAGATAGGATAGTCCCAAGCTTCTAACTGAGGAAGACTTCCCTCCATCCTTCCTGCAACACAATTCTTTTTAAAAGTAGTTTCTTTTTACATTGTAAGTAAATGAATAAAAAAATCTGAGTCTTTGGATTTATTTTCTACAATGCCCTCAACCAGTTGTCCTTTGGCTACATACACTTTCTTAGAGATTGTTAATAGTCGTCATAGACAGAATAAAGGTCCCCACCCTGAACGATGTTCCTGGAATCTGTGTTCCCTTACGTAGCAAAAGGGACAGTACAGATGTGATTAAGAGTCTTGAGATGGGGGGACTATTGCAGATTATCCAGGTATGTGCTCAGTTACTCAGCAGTGTCTGACTGTTTGCGACTCCATGGACTGTAGCCTGCCAGGCTCCTCTGTTCATGGAATTTTCCAGGCAAGAATACTGGAGTGCAGTGCCATTTCTTCCTCTCGGGGACCTTCCCAACCCAGGGATCAAACCTGAGTCTCCTACGTCTCCTGCATTAGCAGGTGGCTTCTTTATCACTGAACCACCTGGGAAGACCAACTATCCAGATGGGCTAATGTAGTCACATGCATCCTTATAGAAGGGAAATAGAGTCAGAATGAGAACAGAGATTTGATGATGCTCTGTTGCTGGCACTGAAGATTTAGGAAGGGGCCAGGAGCCAAGGAACACAGGCAGTCTCTATAAGGAGGGGGCATGTTCTCCTTGAGAGTCTCCAGAAGGAATGCAGGTTTCTGTACACTTGATTTTAGCTCAGTAAAGCCCACTTATTTCAGACTTCTGACTATCAGGTCGGCAAGATAATAAACTTGTGTTGTTTAAGCCACTAAGTTTATAATTATTCATTACAACAGCAGTGGAAAACTAATAAAAAGTTTCAATCCATACAACTCTGAAATAGACTTTGAAATAGGAAATTATGCCTACTTTTTTTATTTACCCCACTGACAATATAAACAGTTCTGAGACTTGTGAACTCAAATCCTTTTCCCCATGCTAGGTCACCTAGGGATTTTCAAGTGGTCCAGTGAAGCCACAGGTAGATTCTTCCTGTCCTCTCTTCTTATACAAAAGACAAAGACAAGCTTATTCAAAAGCTTATGACACAGTATTGCATATTTACATTTCTGACCACTCCTGAGCCATCCCAAACATGTCATTGACTGACTTGTCATAATCTTGCATCTTGTGTATTTAAACTTCTGACAATACGTTATCTTTCTCTCCATCTCACCTCCCCACTCTCTTTCTCACACACACAAAAACACACACACATACACACAATTTCTCTTTGGGAAATGTGATTATTACTATCTCAATAACTAGCATACTCACTCAGAGCACACCTAAGTGAAAGCCACAGTCATGGTGCCTCTCAGCATCTGTAACTCTGTACTAATTCAAGTATACTGGTTTATTCAGCTATTCATTAAGAACTCAGAATCCAGAACCAGATTACCTGGGTTCAAATCCCAGTAACTCTTCTTGCTAGCTATGTGAACTGAAATATTCAAGTTAATTAACCTTTTTGCTTCATCATGTTTAAAACGGGAATAGTAGCAATAACTACCATATAGGGTTGTTTTTAATTTAAGACTTACATGTTTTGAGTATATAAAGTACTTGGAACAGTGATTGGCACCAATTGTGCACTAGGAAAGAGAGCACAGCCCTTGTCGTCAGAGTTTTCTAGCAGGAGATCCAAGCAAGAAAAGAGGCCAGTGTGACTGAGGGTTCATGCTTCAACACACAGCCTCCGGAAGTGCTTAGGGGGATGCAGAACCTAGGGTGAAGGGGCAGTTAAGAAAGGCTACTTGAGGAAGGAAATCCCTCCACTAGGGTCTGAAAAGCAAAAGGAGTTGGACAAGTAAATGGAGGAATTAAGGGAAGAGGCTGTGATTTAGGACAGGCAGACAAAAGAGAAGACAAGAGGGCAGTGGGAATTAAGCATTCCTGCAGCAAGGACAGAATGTGTCCAGAAAGGACAGTATCTTGGGTTAAAAGTTACTCTCTCTCAATTCACTGGAACCCAGAAAGCTGAATCCTGCTTTTCGTTCAATATGCAAATTCAAGATCATCGTTCCTAAGTAACAGAGACTGAGAGAGAATTCATGCTCCGGATTCTTACATGACAGAAATTATACATCTCACAAACTTTTAAGCCACCATGATGCAGTTCAGCCAAGCATGTCATAAATGCTCAGCAAACACAAAAGATATTTTATGTTTCTAAAGAAAAGTGTTCTGAAGGACCACCTTGAAATCTAGATGACAACTCAATCATCCAACAATAAGGAAAGCACAATTCAGTGTTATTTACAAGAGTTCTACTGAGCAAAATTTCTAGAGGTTTTCAACCCTGGTTGGATGTTAGAATTACCTAGAGAAGGGGGTTTCCCTGGTGACTCAGGGGTAAATAATCTGCCTGCCAATGCAAGAGACACATGTTTGATCCATGATGCAGGAAGATCCCACAGGCCTGGGACAACTAAGCCCGCAGGCCACAGCTATTGAGTCTGTGCTCTGGAGTCAGTGAGCCTCGACTGCTGAAGTTTGTGTAGGGAGCCGGTGCTCCGTAACAAGGGAAGCCACTGCAATGAAAAGCCTGCACACGGCAACCAGGCAACTAAGAGTAACCCTCTGTCACCACAACTAGAGAAGCCGACACAGCAACGAAGACCCAGCAGAGCCAAAAATAAATAAATAAAATTATATGTATATATGTAAAGAATTGCCTAGGGGGTTTTTGAAAATTACCAATTCCCAAGCCTCATCTCAAACCAATTAAAACAGTATCTATGGATGGAAACAGTTCATTGATATGTTTTCAAACCTTCCTAGGTGATGGTTAAATGCAGTCAGGGATGAAAATTACTGGCTTAGCACTTTCTGTAAGACTCCAGAGTTTTGAAATATTCCAAACTTTTCTAGTAAGTGATCTATTCCAATTTTGATAACTATTTCAACCCAAATTTGTTAGGCAGAAAAGGGAGAGAGAATCGAGTTCTTAAACTGGTAAAATGGCAATTATTAATTCAATGATTAAATTGATATTGCTATTTGGATTGTCTATGTACCTTCACATACACTCACAGTCAAGTTACTGACTGCTATTTTTCCCAAGTCACTTTATATTGGTTTTAAAGATAACTTTAAGGGCTGTTTGGATAACACCCCTCTGACATTTTATTGTATTGCCTAAATGAATGCACCATTGATGGGAAATGGACTCTGCGCATGTATGCACTCATTTATTTTGAAGGAAAAAAAATCATATATGTCAGTCAAGAAACAAGTCATGGACTGCAGAAAAAATGTCCTGCTGACCAGAAAATTAGGCAATGGGCAGGAAACAAAGGGCACCATAATGGAAATCTTTCAAGCTTGAATTAGGTTACTGACTAATGAGGATCCTGCAGGGAACAGTGATAAGGGGGCTGGATGTTTATTAAAGAACTATTCATGCAAATTACCTGACTGATGGTGTTGCTGGCAAGGCCCCTAAAATCCCCCTGATAAGGCAGGACCTAAAGGGCAGCAGCCAATAAGCAATTCAGATGCAGAGGCATCTGAAAAGAAAGTAATTAGGAAATTTCTTTACATGTATTAAAGGAGGAGAACTAGCAATATTTATTAATAGGAAGATACTCTGGCAAAAATGCCTTAAATTACACCTGGTTGACAACTGAAAAAGAGGGATCTTTTATTTGATGTTCACTCCGTCTATGGGGTCGCACAGAGTTGGACACGACTGAAGTGATTCAGTGGCAGCAGCATAACAATGTGGGGCATTGCTGTCAGAGGGCACCTGTGTGGCAAAGGTGCCCATGAATGCCTGAATTACGGAGCAAGCAGGGGCTTCCCCAGTGGTGCTAGTGGTAAAGAACCTGCCTGCCAATGCAGGAGACATAAGAGATGCAGGTTTGATCCCTGGGTCAGGAAGATCCCCTAGAGGAGGTCATGGCAACCCACTCAGTATTCTTTCCTCATACATGCATGCACATGGAGAGAGAGAGTGAGGTGGAGGACAGAAGCTTCCCAGTTCCTTTTCTGAGTCATATATATGACATAAATATATATGTGTGTATTTTTTTTTCTCTCTCTCAAAATCTCTCCCTCTTTAATGGAAGGGGGAAAATCCTTCAGAATCTCTATGAAACATTTATTCATTCCATCTGTAGTTAGTGAGTTATTTCTAAGAAACATAAGATGTTCTAGAACCTGGATATGTGACTTGAACCCAACCCCTATTCCTGAGAGAAACGTGAAATAAGACAAATAATTATAGCTAACTGTAGGGGGAAACTGGGCTTCAGTGGAGAACTACACATTATCTAATCCAGCACATCCTCTAGTTTATCTGGTCTAGCTGTTCATTGCCTTTGAGGTGCTTCACAACTCTGTAAATTGTAGATAACTGACAACAATGTAAAATAACTCCCACCTGCAAACGCTGTCCTGTCCAGGAGAGGTTTAGTTGACCTCTCTTCACTATAGTAAGCCAAGTTTACCTCCATTTCATTTGCATATTCATTTTTCAATATTCCTGTTCTATAATGGGTGTTTTTCAGCTTTGCTGGCTTTCTAATTAATGAATTAAATAAAATCATTAACATGTTCATTTGGAGATTGGAATGAGGGCTATTTTAACTTCTTGTGAAATTATTTTTTAACAGCCGACTTCCCTTCAGTGGGATAGGCTGAAAAGGAATAGCAATACCCACTCTGACTCCAAACACATGGATTTGCTGGACAAACTTTAAAAAAAAATTGTAGGTTCATAGCCAGGCTCAACAGTAAGAAAGGAAAAGCTCCGGCTACCAGAAACAAAGAAGGAAACAATAGCCAAAGCTACAAGCCAGAGTTGAAATTGTGGCGCTCCCAGAGAAACTGGGATAGTGCCTGCCTCGCAGGTGGGTTTTTATGTTTGTGAATGCACAGGCCCTGGTGATAAGGTGAAAAGGGTCTCATCTATGGGCTGGGAGCCAGAAAGGTTTGGTGTTTGTGAATGAGTAAGGGGAGATCACTGTCAGCAGCCTGCCCTTGGCCACATGGTGAAATTGAGACATCACCGACAGATGAGGACCTAAACCCTGTGCTAAGTGAGAGGCTTGAATTTGAAACACCCATTTGATTAGAAACATCAAGCCAAGAAACTAAGCTTAAGAATCATGCAGAACCAGTGAATCCTGTGAAGATCCCAATAGGAAGATCTTGAAATAGTTCAAGCAAAATATATTGAGGAGTGAACTAGGTCAATGGCAGTGAGGATCCAGGGAATGTGGGATGCAGATAAGAGAACTCTAGGAGGCCAAACAGCTAGTACCAGCCCCAAATCAAATCAAGGAGAGAGAGAGAGTTGACTATAATAATTCACAACTTTTTTCACTCCATTAACAAGTGTCATTAATAATAATGAACAAAGAGAGAGTAAAATGATAGACTCAGGTGAGGATAGAGGTGATCATAAGTCCAGTGCTGTGTTCTGGTCATGCTGAGTTTAATGTCTAGATAGATATACCCAGAAGGCAGGTTAGCAACTCAAGAAATAGTCAAGGATAAAGACAGACATTTAGGAATCAGCAGGTAGTAATAGGAAAGAAAAACAAAAGCTATGACGAACCAAGACAGCATATTAAAAAGCAATGACATCACTTTGCCGACAAAGGTCCATATAGTCAAAGCTATGGTTTTTCCACTAGTCATGTACGGATGTGAGAGTTGGACCATAAAGAAGACTGAGTGGCAAAGAATTGATACTTTTGAACTGTGGTGTTGGAAAAGACTCTTGAGAGTCTCTTGGACTGCAAGGAGATCAAATCACTCAATTCTAAAGGGAATCAATCCTGAATATTCATTGAAAGAACTGATGCTGAAGCTCCAATACTTTGGTCCCCTGATTCGAAGAACCAACCCACTGGCAAAGACCCTCATTCTGGGAAGGACTGTGGGCAGGAGGATGAGATGGTTAAATGGCATCACCCACTCAGTGAACATGAGTTTGAGCAAACTCCAGGAGATAGTGAAGGACAGGGGAGCCTGGTGTGCTGCAATCCATGGGGTCACAAAGAGTTGGATATGATTGAGCAAATGAACAACAACAACAAATAGGAAGGAAGGGTTTCCCCAGGAAAAGTGTGTCAAGGGAGAATTAAAGAACAAAAATGGCTCTTAAGAACATGAACATTTAAAGAATGAGTTGAAGAAGAGAAGCCCACAGAATAGATGGAACATCTCAAGCTACTAAAGTAGGAGGAGGAAATGGGGGCCACAGAAGCCAAGTTATGAGTTTGCCAAACACAAGCTTAAAAGTAATCAAGAAGATCAGAATTGAAAACTGGCTTTCATAAGTGGGAGACTGTGGCAACAGCAAAGTTTATCCTTTTGGTTTATTGGTATGTTGTGGGCAAGTGCAGATTTCAGTATTTGAAGAGTAAATTCTTTGCAGAGCCTTCTGCCACTAAAGTAGGCTTAGCTTCTCCCTAAAACAGTATGACTCCCTAAGAAATCTCCCACATGGAAGCAACCTATATATCCACTGGTAGATGAATGGATAAGGAAATTGTGGTACATACACACAACGGAATCTTACTCAGCTATAAAAAGGAACTCAGTTCTAATGAGGTTGATGAAGCTAGAGCCTATTATACAGTGTGAAGTAAGTCAGAAAGAGAAAGACAAATACCATATATTAATGCATATGTATGGAATCCAGAAAGATAATACCAATGATTCTATGTACAAGGCAGCAAAGGAGACACAGACATAAAGAATAGACTTTTGGACACAGTGGGAGAAGAGGGTGGGATGATTTGAGAGAATAGCATTGACACATTCCCAAATGTCAGTGTAAGTTTGATGTACGAAGCAGGATGCCCAAAGCCAGTGCTCTGCAACAACCTGGAGGGATAGAGTGGGGAGGGAAGTGGGATGTGGGGTTCAGGATGGAAGGGACACATGTATACCTATGGCCAATTCATATTGATGTATGGCAAAAATCATCACAATATTGCAAAGCAATTATCCTCTAATCAAAGTAAATAAATAAATTTTAAAAATGAATTTTCAACTCCCTAAGAAATCCCTTTCAAATATCTGGAAAGGTGAATCACCAGCATTCATTCTTTGATTCATTCAACAAATATTTATTGAGTAACTAGTACCAAGAAGAATTCTTCTAGGCAGTGAGATTTAAAAAGTTGTAAGACCTAATATTTGGAGGAAGAAGTTTAAACTGAATTGGAAAATAAAATAAATGCTTACAGCATAGGACAAGCTGTTACAGTGTCTAATGGGAGAATTCCCTATGATGGCTTGGAAGTAAATTCAGGAAGTACTCTCAAGAGGAAATGATTTCATGAGCTGAATTTTAAATATTAACAGCTAACATTTACGTAGTGTTTCTCAGGAGCCAAGTGTCATTCTAAATATTAAACATTTAATTCACTTCATCTTCACAAGAACTCCAAAGGGTAAGCACTATGATGACCCAGATTTTACAGATGAGGAAGAGATACAGATATTAAGTTGCCTAGGATCACACAGCTAGAGGGTGATGATGCTAGTTCTCTGCTTCCAAAGTTAGTGATTAAAACCACTATACTACATTGCATTTGGGGACTTCCCTGGTGGCTCAGATGGGAAAGAATCCACCCACAATGCAGGTTTGGAAGATCCTCTGGAGAAGGGATTGGCTACCCATTCCAATACTCTTGTCTGGAGAATTCCATGGAGAGATGAGCCTGGCAGGCTACAGTCCAGGGGGTCACAAAGAGTTGGACACCACTGAGGAACTAACACTTTCACTTTTCACACTGCCTTTCATAAGACAGCTCAGAATTTGTTCAGTGGATGAGATGGGAATGGTTGTTCCTAATCTAAGAAAGAGTATGCACTAAGACAAAGACACATGAAGGAACATGCACAGTTACACTGGGTTTCACGCACAACTACACTGGGGTGTGTCATCTTAGTTTTTGCTCAGTCGCTCAGTTGTGTCCAATTCTTTGTGACCCCATGGACTGTAGCCCACCAGGCTCCTCTGTCCATGGAATTTTCCAGGCAAGAATACTGAAGTGGACTGCCATTTACTACTCCAGGGCATCTCAGTCTTCAGTTCAGTTCAGTCGCTCAGTCGTGTCCGACTCTTTGCGACCCCATGAACTGCAGCTCGCCAGGCCTCCCTGTCCATCACCAACTCCCAGAGTTTACTCAAACTCATGTCCATTGAGTTGGTGATGCCATCCAGCCATCTCATCCTCTGTCATCTCCTGCCCCCAATCCCACCCAACACAAGGGTCTTTGCCAATGAGTCAACTCTTTGCATCAGGTGGCCAAAGTATTGGAGTTTCAGCTCCAGCATCAGTCCTTCCAATGAACACCCAGGACTGATCTTCTTTATGATGGACTGGTTGGATCTCCTTGCAGTCCAAATCTTACCTGCTATCTAAATCAGGTTGTGCTTTTATTTTAAGTCTGATTTATTCTCTCTATAGTTATACACTCTTCTACTGAATCTCAGCTGACTTATCCACACAGTCTAACACTAGAACTTCTCTGCCTCCTTCAACTCTTTCCACTGTGTTAATTACCATGCTGTAGGATTCGACTCTAGCTGTGGCAATTTTCAATCTCAATCTCAATCTCTTTTCTGTCTAGATTGTGTGTTACCACTCTGGCATTCCTTTTAAAACTATTAAGCAAAGAAATAGAAACTTGATGATCCACACCAGTGCTTTCCTTCTAAACCCCTCATAGACCTGCTCAATCAATTAAAAGAGTTGCAATTTATTGCCATTTAAACAGATTCATAACTCCCTCACTATTCGCTGGTTACTCAATATTTGTAACTCACAACTGACAGTAAAAAAAAAAAAAAGTGGTCAATTGCCATTCTTACTAATAGAACAACCTTATCACTGCAGATGGTGATTGCAGCCATGAAATTAAAAGACACTTACTCCTTGGAAGGAAAGTTATGACCAACCTAGATAGCATATTAAAAAGCAGAGACATTACTTTGCCAACAAAGGTCTGTCTAGTCAAGGCTATGGTTTTTCCAGTGGTCATGTATGGATGTGAGAGTTGGACTGTGAAGAAAGCTGAATGCAGAAAAATTGATGCTTTTGAACTGTGGTGTTGGAGAAGACTCTTGAGAGTCCCTTGGACTGCAAGGAGATCCAACCAGTCCATCCTAAAGGAGATCAGTCCTAGGTGTTCATTGGAAGGACTGATGCTTAAGCTGAAGCTCCAATACTTTGGCCACCTCATGCGAAGAGCTGACTCACTGGAAAAGACCTTGATGCTTGGAGTCATTGGGGGCAGGAAGAGGAGGGGACGACAGAGAATAAGATGGCTGGATGGCATCACTGACTCGACGGACATGAGTTTGAGTAAGCTCCGCAAGTTGGTGATGGACAGGGAAGCCTGGAGTGCTGCGATTCATGGGGTCGCAAAGAGTCGGACACAACTGAGCGACTAAACTAAACTGAACTGAGCTGAATGTCCATTTATTTAAAACTACAAACAATATTTCAGATTCTTAACTCTGTTCTGTGTTGGCAAAACTTGCTCCTAATCTAAAGGATAATTAATGGGACATATGGATGGGTGGGAGGGAGGAGCTCCATTAACTACAATGCTGGGCAACAGGCTTAAGCTAGAAGTATCCTAGGAAAACCAGGACATATGGTCACCTTAGTTATCTGAATAGCCTCCTTCTTTTCTTTAAAAATTTTTATAAAATAGTATTCAGATTGAACAGAGTAATTGCAAGCAAAAGATTTAAATTTGGAGGAATGAACTTTAAACACACCATTCCTCAAATTCTACATCTGCTCTTCCTCACCTACACAATTTTGTTCAGTTGCTCAGTCTTGTCCGATTCTTTCTGACCCCATGGACTGCAGCACGCCAGGCTTCCCTATCCTTCACCATCTCCCAGAGCTTGCTCAAACTCATGCCCGTTGAGTCAGTGATGCCATCCAACCATCTCTTCCTCTGTCAACCCCTTCTCCTCCTGCTTTCAATCTCTCCCAGCATCAGGGTCTTTTCTAATGAGTCGGCTCTTCACATCACATGGCCAAAGTATTAGGGCTTCAGCACCAGTCCTTCCAATGAACGTTCAGGACTGATTTCCTTCAGGATTGACTGGTTTGGTCTCCTTGCTGTCCAAAGGGCTCTCAAGAGTCCTCTTCAACACAGTTAAAAATCATCAATTCTTTTAGCGCTCAGCTTTCTTTATGGTGTAACTCTCACATCCATACATGACTATTGGAAAAATCATAGCTCTGATTAGATGGATCTTTGTCGGCAAAGTAATGTCTCTGCTTTTTAATATGCTATCTAGGTTGGTCATAGCTTTTCTGCCAAGGAGCAAGTATCTTTTAATTTCATGGCTGCAGTCACCATCTGCAGTGATTTTGGAGCCCCCCAAAATAAAGTCTCTCACTGTTTCCACTGGTTCCCCATCTATTTGCCATGAAGTGATGAGACCCAACGCCATGATCTTAGTTTTCTGAATGTTGAGTTTTAAGCCAGCTTTTTCACTCTCCTCTTTCACCTTTATCGAGAGGCCCTTTAGTTCCTCTTCACTTTCTGCCATAAGGGTGGTGTCACCTGCATAGCTGAGGTTATTGATATTTCTCCCAGCAATCTTTATTCCAGCTTGTGCTTCATCCAGCCTGGCATTTCGCATGATGTACTCTGCACATAAGCTAAATAAGCAGGGTGACAAATATAGCCTTGACATATTCCTTTCCCTAATGGCACAACTCACATATTTGACACCCAGGGTGGATAATTTTTTAATACCCCACCGAATATAATAAAATTTATTTTCAGAAAAAAAATTCACTGATCAGCAATAATCCTATTTTCTTGCTCTGTTCTTCCCTCTTTAAATAATTAATAATTTTAAAATAATTCATTGCAATTTTAAAGATATTTAAATTCAGTAAAATACTTCATGTATGAAACAAAATTTGCATTTACCATAGAAAAATAGTACAACTTGCAATGTGTACTCTATTTTACTGTTTCAAAACTCAGTCCCAAATAAAATTTCAAAGTATTTGCAAAGTGAAGGAACTAAAGTAACTCCAATTATTTCTTGGTCTTTAGAATCCATGAGATATCCCTGATTTTTATGAATCAGTCACTTACACACAGGACTATGTAGTCCCAGGTCCTGAAAATATGAACAGTCCCAAAGAAACCTCAAACAATACCTGACCCTAGATACTGACTCTCAAAACAACCACATGTAGTTGACTCTGCCTGTCAGGGGTTGATGGCATAGACTTCTATGTAGAATACAATGTTTGTTAAAGTCTAAGCAATAAAAGCATGCTCATTTTAAGCTTTTGTGTGTATAATATCAAAACTCATCAGTACTTCAGCAGTTGTTTAAAACATAGTAATGAAAGATTTGTGAGGAGGAGACAGACAAAATCATTTTACCTGACAAAATCATTTCTAATTGTTGGCCCACGGTGTTAACAGAGAGCAGACTGACTTTTAGTGGCTCTTGTTATTTTGTTATGTTCCCTCTAGCCTATGAGCCTCTCACTGTCTGCACTGGGCCAACCTCACCCACGGGCCCACTCCTGGTCAAGCACAGCTTTCTCGAGCCCATGGCCCCTCCAGCTCACTCAACCACTCCTTCTGGGCTCTGGCTTCACTTCTCCTTAGCTGTGTCAGTCTATTTTGGTGTGCCTGTTATCTGTCTTTACAGGTAAGATGACCCACGACATAATAACATAACTTTTTAAAAAAAATGTTGAGGCATTGCGCTGACAGCTAGAATATAAACTTCCCAAGGAGGGAAGTACATTTATTCTCATCCTCAGAGTGGGAATTCACAAGTCTTCACTTCTGTGATTTGTTTAATGGTCACTGCCAATATACCCCCCATCCCTGCAGCTTTCATAGTACAAATCTAGCTTAGTATGGAGCAGTTTCATCCAAGTCCATCCCTGACTACAGCAAAGATAGTTTATTAGTTTCCTGGAGCTGCCATAATGAATGATCATAGATTTGGTGGCTTAAAACAACAGAAATTTATTCTTTCACAATTCTGGAGACCAGAAGGCCAAAGTCAAGGTGTTGTTAGGGTAACACTTCCCCTGAAGGCTCAAGGGGAGAATTTGTCCTTACCTCTTCCAACTTTTGATGGTACTAGGCATTCCTTGGCTTGCATCTGTGTAACTCTGTATCCAAGCAGGACTCTAAGGGGTCTTCCCGGGACAGACTCCTCTCCCATATCCTTTGTTTCGGCTCCTCTCTGAAATATCTAGATAACCATATCTAATGCCCGTTTCCTGTGTTGTTTCACAGATGCTAACTCCCACCAGACACCAAATAGAAGAAATTAACCACCTGATGCCTATGAGCACAAAGCCCCCAGAATTACTAGTGCCTAAGGACTGACAATGTTAGCCTCTGTGACACCACACTGTTATCTCACTATCAACCAATCAGAGAACTGTGCATGAGCGGGTCACATACCCTGGGACTCCCCTCTCTCTCACCTTGCCTTTGTTCAAAGTGCTTTGTTCAAACCCACTGGAGAGTTTGGGCTTTTTGAGCATTAGCTGTCCTATGCATTATGGAGCCTTACAACAAATGCCGCAGTTTCCTTCTCCACAATTCTGTGTCCATAGACTGACTTTACTGCATGTGGAGCCAAGCTTGGTTTGGTAACAACTCCAATCTTCCTGTCTTCATGAGGCCGGAGACAGCTGGGCCCCAGTCTGAGCCCCTGGAACTTGTCTCCCATTACTTTGATTTAACAATAAGGGTAGGAGCAGACCCTCTTTGAATAAAGATAAGGAGGCCATATTTTTCTAGGGATCAAGGAGGCCTCCTAGACCACACGTGTGCAGAAAAGATCCTCAGGAATCAGGGAAGTGAGAGAGTGGCAGCCCATAGTATGTCCTGCCAACCTCCCAGGAGCCCTCTCACCAGAATCCATCTTGGCTAAAAGATGCACAGATGTGCTGAGGAGGGCCCTGAGTCAGACCAGATAAGGACAATGAACAAGATGATTGGCCAGATGGAATCTGGAAAACCGTCCCAAAAGCACAATTCTTTCTGAGTTCACTCATGGGTCCTTTTGACACATACTCGGCTTCTAATAAATACTTCACTTGCTTCACTACCCTCCATCTCTTTGCAGAATTCTTTATTCAAAGGAGCAAGGACTGAGGTCCTCCAAGATAGCTGGCCCTTGTGGTCTAGCAGTTAGGATTTGGCACTCTCACCACTGCAGCCCAGGTTTGATTACTAATCTGCTGAACCCCTCGGCTCCCTGAGACCATTCACATGGCCTTCTCTCTGTCTTCCTCCTCCTATCTATCTCATAAGGACCTCTGTCATTGGATTCAGTGCCCTCCCTAATCCAGAATGATCTCATGTCAAGAGATCCAGATCCTTAATTACATCAGTAAAGACTCTTTTTTCAAATAAGTTCACATTCTCCAGTTCCTAGGGTTAGGACATGGACATAACTTTTGTGCACCACTATTTAACTTATATGCAGAGTACATCATGAGAAACCCTGGGTTGGATGAAGCACAAGCTGGAGTCAAGATTGCTGGGAGAAATATCAATAACCTCAGATATGCAGATGACACCACTCTTATGGCAGAAAGTGAAGAGAACTAAAAGCCTCTTGATGAAAGTGAAAGAGGAGAGTGAAAAGTTGGCTTAAAGCCCAACATTCAGAAAATTAAGATCATGGCATCTGGTCCCATCACTTCATGGCAAATAGATGGGGAAACAGTGAAACAGCAAGAGACTTTATTTTGGGGGGCTCCAAAATCACTGTGGATGGTGACACAGCCATGAAATTAAAAGATGCTTACTCCTTGGAAGGAAAGTTATGACCAACCTAGATAGCATATTAAAAAGCAGAGATATTATTTTGCCAACAAAGGTCTGTCTAGTCAAGGCTATGGTTTTTCCAGTAGTCATGTATGGATGTGAGAGCTGGACTATAAAGAAAGCTGAGCACCGAAGAAATGATGCTTTTGAACTGTGGTGTTGGAGAAGACTCTTGAGAGTCCCTTGGACTGCAAGGAGATCCAACCAGTCAGTTCTAAAGGAAATCAATCCTGAATATTCATTGGAAGGACTGAGGCTGAAGCTGAAACTCCACCTGATGCGAAGAGCTGACTCATTTGAAAAGACCCTGACTCTGGGAAAGATTGAGGGCAGGAGGAGAAGGGGATGACGGAGGATGAGATGGTTGGATGGCATCACCAACTCAATGGACATGAGTTTGGGTAGGCTCCGGGAGTTAGTGTTGGACAGGGAGGCCTGGTGTGCTGCAGCTCACGGGGTGGCAAAGAGTCGGACACGACTGAGCAACTGAACTGAACTGAACACCTCCACTATGGGCTTCCCTGGTGGCTCAGATGGTAAAGAATCTGCCTGCAATGTGGGAGACCTGGGTTCGATCCCTGCGTTGGGAAGATCCCCTGGAGGAAGGCATGACAACCCACTCCAGTATTCTTGCCTAGAGAATCCCCATGGACAGAGGAGCCTGGAGGGCTCCAGTTCACGGGGTCACAAAGACTCTGACATGACTGAGCGACTAAGCATAGTACACAGCCCACTATAGACAGTGACAGTTTGGGGTTAATTCAAGAACCTTCCACAAATAACAAGCTGGAGAAAAGAGAATATCCCTTGGCAAAGTGAGGATTATTAGGAACAGAGTGGTTTCCAGTCCATCGGTCAATAATTTTGCACTGGGGACAAGTTCCTTAGAAGGAGGCTAAGAAATATCAGGAACACAAGAAGCAGAGAAAAAGAGGCTTAGGATTGCACCTGACCTCTCCACAGAGGAGAGTGGTAGGAGTCAAGAGCATTATAGAGAATACTGACAGTGGGGGGCAAAATGTGGACACGACAGTTTGTGGCCCCTGAAGGCTCATCAGCTGGGGCAGCTGACTGCTGACCTGGTCCCTCTGATGCCGGCGGGAAGTGGAAGGCATCAGTAGGACTAGCTGGGTGGGGTGAGGTGGAAACAAGCGCTGAACATGGCACAGTTGTTCTGGGGAAGGCTTTTCCTGGAGGAATAGTCTGACAGTCTTTCTATCATCTGTGAGGAGCTCCCGGAAGCACTAACAAAGAATCCTTTCGCACTGAAAGGTCTCAGGACCTGATGGTGCGTGAAGACTCAATGAACTCATTTTTCCTCCCTTCTAAGTTGCTCCACACCCACACTAGCAAATGCACATTCATTATCTTGTCACAACTGTGCTAAAGGGTAAGTTTTAAAATAATGGTGCTCTGCCCCACAGCCCTAATTGCCTCCGAACTACTCTATGTTTGCTTTCTTAGCATGTGTACAAATGAAGTCAAAAGATCTGGCTGCATTCGCTTTTCTGCTTGTTCAGCTAGGGATGCATACTGGAAAAATCAGAGCAATTTCCAAGCGCCCCAAAGGTTCGGAATGAAGTTAGTTATTACCTTCACAATGCCAACCAGATGGAGCGAGATTTTTAATAACAGCCGCAAATTTTCCCAAAAAGAGAGATCTTTTCAAAAACAACTTTTTAGCCTTCTTTGCCATATTCCCCAAATGCTAAACTTTCCTTCTTATCAGCTTTTGATGAATGATCAGAAATCTTATTTACAACTTCCCTGAGTGAGAATAGGACTCCTTGAGGCCTGCTTACCCCCATGACACCAGAGAGGCAATGGCTGTGAAACCCATCAATGCAACAGTCAAGTGACTTTCAAAGTCATCTATTTTTTTTCAAAATAATATACAGACATTTATTTTACTCTCTGATCATTTTATGGTATCTTAAATTTCCCCATAGCTCTTCATTTTGAAATGCCATCACTTTTAACTTTCATATCTTATTAATAAGAAAGGAATATAGATGGAAAATAAAACAATAAAGTGTTTATCTACTGTTTTTTCATGACTATACACAGTCGAATGCAGTAACCGCTTGGACTTTGAAGGAAGGTTCTAAAACATGAAGAAAATCATAGAATATTAATTATTAAATTAACTGTTTAGTTCTATGGCATGAAAGCAAAAAGGAGTACCAAAATAGGGAATATAAATAGACTGTATGTATAAATGCCCTTCTTCTACTATTGCATGAGGAAAAATGACTGCCGGGCTCAGGGGCTCTGCACAGTAATTCCAGAGCTTAGTAGAGTTCTATTATGATGTTGACCACTGACTAGTGTCTTGGGATCTTAGATGAAAGCAAGTTAGAGAAACCAAATTACTAGGGTTCAAGAACTAAAAGTAGAGTCGGCAAGTATAGATGTCTCAAGAAATCGGCAAGTGAAAAAACCATATGGGACTTTTGACAAAGTGCATAACCTTTGTGAATTTAAATCACTTAAACTAGCTGAACTAGACATTTTATTCAGTAGATATTAGTTTCCCTCATCCCTGTACTTTATAAGACTAATGAAAAGTCAATAATAAGGTTCCACCGGGGTTCTTTGGTTGCCAGCAGCAGAGACTGTCAGGGTAACTGAGAGGAAAAGGAGGAATTTATCAATAGGCTATGGGTAGCTCAGAGAATGAGTAGAAAAGCTGAAGAACTAGGTCTTGGAAAGTGGCATGAACCAAGGCAGAGTTAGACGATGCAGGTAGTGAATCTAAGGGTCTACCTGTTCCATCATTCCCAGGGATGAGTGATGCTATCCACTTGGAATCTTGTATTACTCAGCTAAGATTTCTGTTCCAGGGAGGGAGCCACTTATTGGCCAGGATCACACAACAACCCCTTGGCAAGAACAGGGTGAGCACATGGACTTACAGTCCCAGTAAGATTGTTCGCCCCAAATGGGGAAGATACTGTGCTGCAAAATTGGGGTGTTACTACCCAAAGAAAGGGAAACAGCTACTAGGTACATGAAAACAAGGGGTCCCACCATGGCATGCAATCGTGTATGGTTACCTACATGCATGTATGTGTGCTGAGTCACTCAGTCATGTCCAACTCTTTGCAACCCCATGGACTGTAGCCCACCAGGCTCCTCTGACCATGGGATTTTTCCAGGCATGGATACCTGGAGTAGGCTACCATTTCCTTCTCCAGGGGTTAGCTACATGGCACCACATAAAGGCCCATTACAGTCATTATGACTCTGTCAGTGGAGAGAGTTAGAAAAAAAGGAAATGTAAGAAATGGTTCCATTTAAAAATGGAAGGTACCAAAATACAGAAAATGGTGGCTAGAAGGGGAGTCGATAGGTGTGAGCATGTTCCACTGATGTAGCAGAAACTGAAGCTGAAAACAGGAATGACTAGAGATCAAGAATCCAGAGGAGCGGGTGGGGGTGGGAAGGAAGGAATATAGGAGACAAAGGAAACAGGCAAATTTGTGACGGAGAGAAGCTGAAGCAGTGCCCATCCTATTTATTCTTTTAATGCTCCTAGCAAAGGGAAGGTGGTACCCAGGGTTCTAGGGGTGGCGGCAGGGGGCTACAGAGAACACTGCGGGGAGAAAAGAAGAAGAAATTCTGAAATAATTTGTAGTCTAGAAGCAGGAACATTACAGTTGCCAGAATTGATGTACTGTAAAGAAACATGTCATCCTAATTCCTGGATGCCACTCAGAGTGTTCACATGAGGGAACCTGTCCACACGGCTGGTTGCCTTCTCTACATGAGATTGCGTAGCAAATAATTTAACCTTACCGTAACAGAGGTCTGGCCTCTGCCCTCAGCTCCTGAGACGTAATCTTTGTTCAGTTGTGGTCCTTGAACTAGCTAGATTATTAACAACATGAATGAGGGTAGGGGTGGTCACTCTGAGAAAAACATCAGTGTGATTTAGGGTGGAGGATCTGAGTCATATAGTATTAGTGGACTTAGAAGCTGAGACCAACCATATGGGAAATTAATCAATTATCCCAGTGTAAGGGAGTCCCAGTAAAAACTGAACACAATGGCTTGGATAAGCTTTCCTGGCTGGCAATACTGTGTATGGTCACACACTGGTGCCAGGAAAGTGACATGGCCTGACTCCACTGCAGGAGAACCGTGGAGCTCAGTGCTTGCCACTTTCCCGTCTTTGGTCTGCGCGCTTCTTCCCTTCACTGCTTTTAATCTGTATGCTTTCCTTATAATAAACCACAACCATGAGTATAACAGCATTCACTGAGTTCTGTGAGTCCTTCTGGCAAATTACCAAAACTGACGGCAGTTTAGGGAGGCCCCTGGTATCAGAGGTGAGGGCCGTCTTAAGGACTGTTCCAACTTTACAGTTGGCCAAACTCCTCACAGAGGCACACTGCGTGATGCAGAAACGTTTGCTACTTGTCAGCATGGAAATAAACTTGTGAGATCAGGGCAGCTGGCTGAGTGACCTGCCACTTGGCGCTTACCAGTCTGAGACCCACAGCACGACTTGCCTGGCTTGGCACCCTTCAGAGCATCAGCTTACCAGCCAGTGATACAGGACGTGACGATGCAGCCAGCGATGTTCTGAATGCAGAAGCACAATATTCACTCGGTCCCTTTCAGAAACCCCCGTTCTGCCAGATTCTCCTACCTCCAGCACACAGCCACACTGGTCCCCTCCCTTTGGAGTCCACCCTGCAGGAATTCCTTCCTATCCACACACACACACACACACACAAACACACACACATCCTGTCTCCTGAAATACCTGAGGACCCAGCCCTGTAGTGCTTCCCAGGTGGTGCTAGTGATCAAGAACCCTCCTGCCAAGGCAGGAGACATAAGAGATGTGGGTTCGATCCCTGAGTTGGGAAGATCCCCTCGAGGAGGGCCTGGCAACCCACTCTGGTATTCTTGCCTGAAGAATCCCATGGACAGAGGATCCTTGTGGACTATAGTCCATAGGATTGCCAAGAGTCGGACATGACTGTAGCAACTTAGCAAGCAGTGTGCAGTTCTATTAGGCACAGAGAGCCTAATCCATCATTACAGCAGATTGAAGACGGCCACAAATTTCCTGACATTGCTCGCATTGGAAGATGGTATGTTCCCTCTCCTTGAATCTGAGCAGACTCTATGACTGCTTCAACCAATAGAATGTGGCAGAAGCAACACTGAGCCGTTTTCTGTGAGAAGCACAGCTTCCATCTCCTATCTTTTGGAGTACTAGCAATGTGGGGAAGCCATCCATCCCACAAGAAGCTCAATCTAGCCTCTAGGAAAGATGACTTGCCAGCTTCAGCTGTGCCAGCCACCTGAGCAAGATGCCAAACCCGAGAGTCAAGAAGCCCTTCTGCACATTCCAGCCTCAGTCAGTGCGACCTAGAGGAACAAGAGAAAGAGAGCCAGCGCTGAGAAGGCCCCAGGTGAGCCATTCTTGCCATCCACAGTCACCAGAGCCACCCCAGCTGAGGTCACTGCATGCAGACAGAAGCCAGGCAGGCATGTCCCATGCAGACTCCTGACTCACAGGGCTGTGAGAGATCATAAAAGGGTCACAATTCTATGACACTAAGTTTTAACAAGTTTGGTATGTGACCATCGGTAAATACAGTGCTCCCTCACAAACAGGGCCCAGGGTCTCTGCCTTCCTGTGCCCATGGGGGCCTGGTTCTCTCTCACACACAGAGCCATGACCCTCTGACAGTTGCAGAAACCAACCATGCTACACATGCAAGAATTCAATCCTCTTCCTCCTGGGGACCCTGTGCTCCCACCTCAGGAGGACAAAGCCCTTTCACACACACCAGCATGGCCCTCCTACCTCCATGGAAAACTGCCCTTAACACACACGAAAGGACTGAATGCTCTCCCACCCAGGGACTGAGCTCTCACACTCCTGGAGGACCACCCTCTTCTGCCCGCCTAGAGGTATTCTGATGGCCTGTCCTCCCATGCTCAGAGATGTCTCCTTCTTAGACAGGATTCAGGCTCTGTCTTCCCTCTCATGCACAGACTCACTAGAATCCAGGAGCCCCCATATAAACGGTCTTTCTCTCTTCAGCTACAACTTGAACTTAACAGCCACCTTGAAAAGACCATGACGGAACCTCTGGGGTCTGGGGTGTAAGTCACTTATTAGATAAGCAACATTTCAAACCTTTTAGGAGGAGAGGGGACAGACTGCTAAGCAAATGAGTGGGTTTGAGAGTGACATTTGGGGCCATGCCGTGATAAAAGCATTGCACACGAAACCAGAAAACCCAGGATGTCCATTCCTTATCACCACTGTGAACTTGACAAATGGCCCTGCTTCCCAGAGCTACAGGTTCCTTGTCACTAAAGTGGGGAGAGTCACTCCACAGACCACGCCCTCCCTAACTATTGCTGACCTGCTCAAACCAGAGCCCTTAGCCCCTTCAGTACACAATCCTATGTTAGATGAGGCTTTCCCCGTGGCGCTAGTGGTAAAGAATCTGCTTGTCAATGCAAGAGATGCAAGAGACATGGGTTCAATTCCTGGGTTGGGAAGATCCCCTGGAGGAAGAAATGGCAACCCACTCCAGTATTCTTGCCTGGAGAAAACCATCAGAGGAGCCCGGCAGGCTACAGTCCATGCGGTCACAAAGAATCAGACACATCTCGGTGATTAACTCACACATGACCACTGAGAAGGGAGCAGAGTCTCCTCTTTAACTCACTCAGGAACATTGGGAGTTTACAGATTGGACAAAGGAGAAAAAGTTTTCATAAGCTATCAGAAGTTAGTCAATTTCTGGGTGAAAAAAAAAAAAAAAAACAGCCAGTAGAAAGGAATTTTGTTAACGACACATTTCCTAGAATGCTAGCTCCTCTAACAGCCAGCATGTATAGGTCAAAAAGCAGTTAGGAATGCAAGAGTCAATTAAAAGCCCATTGTACTTATCAAAAAGAATCTGTCTCACTTGTCTGTGTGCTCAGCTGTAATCATCGAGCTAAACAGAAAGCTGGCAGAGGCAACTCCTCCTTTTCCAAACAGCACAGGCAGCAATCTGCACCATTATGCGGGACTGCTGCTTACGCAGCCCAGAACAAGCATGGTGATTGGCATCTACAATTGGCTTGGCTCCCGCCATAAATCCCACTCTGCCCTGGCAGTTGGAGTGCGTATCAGGGAGGCCCGAGATCATCCAGAGGATCCATCGAGGAACGGCCACCACGTTCACTTTATGCTTCTCTGCTTCAGGACAGAACCGAGTTCTCTGGGGGAATTCTGAGATCCTTAGAAGGCACTTGGGAAATGGAGACATGGAGATGGAGGGTCCCTCAGGGAGCAGAAGTGCAGGAACTTGCTGTTCAATCACATCTTCATATTTTGATTTGCTTTCTGTTTTCATAAAACACTTGGCTTAGTTTTCATGTTCAGAAAAAGACATTGATCCATCTACTGATTTCACCTTTCCTTCCAGCTCTCAGATTGACAACTCTTCTTGTCTTGGAACATTCCAGAAGGAGAACTAGGGTTTATCAGTTCAGTTGCTCAGTTGTGTCCGACTCTTTGTGACCCCATGAACCGCAGCACACCAAGCCTCCCTGTCCATCACCAACTCTCGGAGTTTACCCAAACCCATGTCCATTGAATTGGTGATGTCATCCAACCATCTCAGCCTCTGTCATCCCCTTCTCCTCTTGCCCTCAATCTTTCCCAGCATCAGGGTCTCTTCCAATGAGTCAGCTCTTCGCATCAGGTGGCCAAAGTATTGGAATTTCAGCTTCAACATCAGGCCTTCCAATGAACCCCCAGGACTGATCTGCTTTATGATGGACTGGTTGGATCTCCTTGCAGTCCAAGGGACTCTCAAGAGTCTTCTCCAACACCACAGTTCAAAAGCATCAATTCTTCAGTGCTCAGCTTTCTTTATAGTCCAACTCTCACATCCATACATGACCACTGGAAAAACCATAGCCTTGACTAGACAGACCTTTGTTGACAAAGTAATGTCTCTGCTTTTTAATATGCTATCTAGGTTGGTCATAACTTTCCTTCCAAGGAGTAAGCGTCTTTTAATTTCATGGCTGCAATCACCATCTGCAGTGATTTTGGAGCCCCCCAAAATAAAGTCTGACACTGTTTCCACTGTTTCCCCATCTATTTGCCATGAAGTGATGGGACCAGATGCCATGATCTTAGTTTTCTGAATGTGGAGCTTTAAGCCAACTTTTTCACTCTCCTCTTTCACTTTCATCAAGAGGCTCTTTAGTTCTTCACTTTCTGCCATAAGGGTGTCATCTGCCTATCTGAGGTTATCGATATTTCTCCCGGCAATCCTGATTCCATTAAAGATGAGAATAACTTTTAACCACTAGGACCTTAAAGAGTCTTTCAAGTTGCAAGTGGACCATCAAGAGGCTAATGAAGCTATGGACATTCTCCGCTGGAAAACATGAACATGAAATTGCATGCAAAATTTACATACTTTTCCAGGCAACCTACAAGTCAGTAGCATCTCAGAAGTGAACTGACTTGCCCAAGGACACACTCTAATTACAGGGGACTGGGAAAGAACCCACATCTCCCATCTTCCAGTGTAGAGCTTTTCACAGTCTCACATTCTCTACACTGGAAAAACAGAGTTGCCAAGTCACTCAACTGAACTGTAAGCTCCACAAGGACAAGGATCAGAGGGCTTCTGCTTTCCAACCTAGACCATAATTAACACACTCACTCATGGAGAAGAGTGAAAAATTAGATTAAGAATCACTGTCAGGAGTTTTGTTTTTAATAATGGCATTTTATACCATTAACTCTCAGCAGACTTGGTCTTCTATTCAATTTGAAACAATGCTCTTCCACACATATGCTTTCATAAAGAATGCTTCTAAAAACTCTTACATAAATGCACCAGCATTAAGTATATCAGAGATAGTAATTTTTTCTAAATCTCAGTCTTCCCATTCTGACATGCTCAATTGTACATAAAATATCCTTGATTGGATTTTTCTAAATCATACCACTATAAAAAATTCAGATCTTCACTTTTCAAAAGAATCACATAGTGTCTATTGAATGTAAAATTGTTAAATTATTAAATCAGGTAATAATATTAACTTCTCTGTGCACATATACATAGTAAGCACAGGCCCTCACACAAGTGTAACCAGCCAACTACATGTCAGTTTCTATACTAGTGCCTTTTCTTTTACAAAAACACATGTTCCCTACTTCTCTCATTTCATACCTTAGCTAGGTAAGTTTTAAAGCCTCATGATTACTGATGAACTTCTCTTAGCTTTTATTTAGTTCACTTCCTCTTCACTTCTTGTTTTAAAAAAAATTTATTTTTATTTATTTGGCTGTGTTTGGACTTAATTGTGTGGCATGCAAACTCTTAGTTGCCTCATGTGGGATCCAGTTCCCCAACCAGGGATTGAACTTCAGCCCCCTGAACTGGGAGCACAGAGTCTCAGCCACTGACCACCAGGAAAGTCCCTTCACTTCTTTCTTATTTTTCTGCAATTGTCATTAAACCATGGCAGTGCCTCGTTAGAACACAGATCTTCTTACACTACTTTCTTTAACCACCTCTCTCACCAGCACACTGCTCTTTCACTCAACTCAGACTAGATAGGATCCCCAACTCTAGCTTTCTTTCTTTATCTGTCCATGAGGCCTTTGAAAAGTCAGTAAAGATGTGGCAGAGTCTTGCTGTGATGGGAAGGTCAGAGGCCAGATCCTTTTCCTGTCTGCCCAGTAGAGCCAAAGAAAGGGCATGAAGCTAGAGCGCATTGAATCAGATGTTCTCTTTCAGGACACTCAGACTTCAGCAAGAGACCAGGACAAACTGGCCCTTCAGCTGGAGCACCTGCTTCCCAGGTCTTCAGTCTCCCCATCAATTCTGAAAGCCCCACCACCACCAATCCTGCCAATTAGCTCTCCTCCAATTCAGTCAGCCCAAGCAGTTTCTCTGGTTGCAAACAAACAATACTTAACTGATTGATGAAGAAACCCAGGGAGCAGACTAACCCAATTCACTCCACCGCCTCCCTGATGCCACAACCCCATTATACCACTAGGAAGTTAACTGCGTCTCCTCTCCCAGCTGTTTCAGGACATCACTGTCTTCTAGTAGAAAAATCCCTGAACCAGAAGATAGGATTTCTGGATACCGGGCCTGGCTGTGCCAATAACCGGCTATGAGTCTCAGTGCTATTCATTTACCTTCTAGGTAGCAAGTAGTTGTACCTGCTTATACTCCTTGAGCACTTACTATGTGCCAGTCACTGTTCTAAGTGCTTTACATGATTTACCTCTCACAACAGTTCTACAAAAATACTACAGTTGTTATTCTTTTTATTTATTTAGAAAACTGAGGCATGAAGAGGCTAAATATCCTCTTAGGAAGTCATCACACAACTTAGGAAGTAGTTTGAATCCAGAAAAATCTGAAGCCTATGTACTCTTAGCCCCTGCACTATGTTGCCCTTTTGGGTCTTCATGAACTTTTCTCTTAGTTGTAATTGAACTACTTTGAGGATCTTACTCTCTGTCTGGAAGAGATATGTACTCTAACTATAGACCATTGTGACCAAGCATGAAGGATCCAGGACTGCTTTCCTCATGATTGGTTAAAGCTTTCGCCCTCCTCTCCAAAAGGCCCTGGTCCCTCTCTTCAGCTCCTAATGAATGTTCAGCTGATGTCCTCAGAGCCTATTTAATCAAGACAGAGAAAAGCTCTCTTCTTGCCACACCTATGAGCTTCAGCTTAACCATCTGTCCCTATTGCTGCCATAACAAACTGCCACAAATATACTGGCTTAGACCAACACACATTTTTACTGTTTACAGGTCTGGAGATCATAAGTATAAATGGGTCTCACTAGGCTGAAGGCATGGTATTGCAGAGCTGGTTCCTTCTGCAGATACTAGGAAAGAATTGAGTTCCTTGCCTTTTCTAGTTTGTAGAGGCGGCCTGCATTCCTTGGCTCATGGCCTTTTCCTCCAACATCAAAGCCAACAATGTAGTACCTTTTCTAATCCTTCTGTGACTCTCTCTGCTTTGGTCATCACATCTTCTATGGCTCTTTTAAGTGCCCTTGTTATTATAGTTAAGGTCAACCTAGATAATCTCCTGATCTCAAGACCCTTTACATAATCATAGGTGTAAGGTCCCTTTTGTCATGTAAGGTAACATATCCACAGGGTCCAGGGATTAAGTTATGGGAACACTAAGGATCTTTATTTTGCCTGCTACACTGCCTAAATGCACAACAGTTGGAGGAGAGTTTAGACATCTAAATCCAGAAACAATGATGGGAATTCCATATTTCTTGGACTATTCTAAATGAATATTTATTAAAGGATCTAATCCTCCTTCTGTGCCAGAGAAATGCAGGCAGACACCCAGGAGACCGGAAAATCACAAATTGGGACTCCCTCTGATTAGCTGCGAAAGTTATGTGAGCTTTTATTTTTCAACACTTTTTGAGTTTATTTTATTGTTTAAATTCAGAAGCAGCTGGCTTTTCAAGCCCAGTGAAGTCCTGAATTTCTGGATTCTCTCTATCATCTCCCGTCTTTTATCTCAAACTAGCCAATTTTGGCTTCAACGTCTTGTCTAATGAAGCAAGAAAACCATTACCAAATGTCCTGCCACTGAAGTTTCCAACTTTTCAGCCTGAAATATCTATTTTCCTAACTCACTGACTGCAAATTTAGAACTACATATTTTATATTTGCATATGGCAATACTCACTTCACAATACTAATCTGTGTACGAGTAGTATCAATTGTTGTAAAAGAAGAAAAAAATGTTCTCAAAGGAACTCCTGCGCAACTTATAGTTAGCAGGGGGCAAAGGGAAAGGGATAAATTGGAAGGTCGGGATTGACACATACACTCAGGTCAGTTCAGTCGCTCAGTCGTGTCCGACTCCTTGCGACCCCATGAATCGCAGCACGCCAGGCCTCCCTGTCCATCACCAACTCCCGGAGTTGACTCAAACTCATGCCCATCGAGTCAGTGAGGCCATCCAGCCATCTCATCCTCTGCCGTCCCCTTCTCCTACTGCCCCCAATCCCTCCCAGCATCAGGGTCTTTCCCAATGAGTCAACTCTTCGCATGAGGTGGCCAAAGTATTGGAGTTTCAGCTTCAACATCAGTCCTTCCCATGAACACCCAGGACTGATCTCCTTTAGGATGGACTGGTTGGATCTCCTTGCAGTCCAAGGGACTCTCAAGAGTCTTCTCCAACACCATAGATCAAAAGCATCGATTTTTCAGTGTTCAGCTTTCTTCACAGCCCAACTCTCACATATACACTACTGTACATAAAATAGAAAATGAGGACCTACTATACAGCACAGGGAACTCTACTCAACATATATAGGCCTGTGTGAGTGTTCCAGGTAGCGAGTGGCTTCCTTTCACGAGGTAGTTCAGCATCCTCAGTTCTTTGTACCCTGAGGCTCTGCCATCAGTTCCAGGTCCTAGTTGCCATCACCTCCATCTAGCTCACATAAAGGGAGAAGGAGCATGCAAGGACCATGGACACATTTTTCAGTTCTGGGGCCCAGAAACGGTACGCTTTCCTTCAGTCCAAATTCCATTCATCAAAATCATTGGCCAGTCTGCAAGGGAGGCTGCAGAGGGTGGTCTGTCTACTTTAGTTTCCGGAAGTATACATTTTAGTTGGTTTATCTGCTCACCAAAGTGAGAGTTCTCGGGTGACTGCCTTATTTGCTTCACTCTGTTTCATTTTTTATTATTATTTCAATTTTTACTGGAGTGTCGTTGATTTACAATGTTGTGTTAGTTTTAGGTGCACAGAAAAGTGAATCAGTTATGTATATACATATATTTGCTCTTTTTAAGATTCTTCTCCCATGTAGGTCATCACAGAGTATTGAGTGGAGTTCCCTGTGCTATACAGTAGGATCTTATCAGTTACCTATTTTATATTTAGAAGTGACTTAGCAGCAGCAGCAGTGTATATGTGTCAATCCCAGTCTTCCCATGTTTCCCATCCCTGTTGCCCCATGGTAACTATAAGTGTATTTTCTATACCTGTAACTCTACTTCTGTTTTGTAGGTAATTCTGTTCTACTCTGTTTCAGAAGGTAGTAGAAAGTACCTGAGAGTTATGCCTCAAAAATTCCATGGTTTCCCACTTTTAATATCATTCAGATCACTGATTTCAGATCAGCATCACCCAACTTTCAAACTCTTTTCATTAAAAGTAGAAATACGGTGGGGAGCAATGGAAAGAACACAGATTTTATCATTAATATAGAATTGTGTTTGAATCCTGGATTTATTCCTTCACTAGCTATTTCATCTCCACTTCATTTCTTTGAACTCTCATTTTTTTCAAGAAAAAAGGAAAACTTTACCCATGATTACCTTTTTTCCATACATCTCATAGCCTAATCACTAATATCTCAATGGCAAAGCTAATAGCTTCTCATCATTCCTTTAACATCATCATATCAACTTATTTTATGGAGAATGTGCTCAGAGGCAGTAAGAGCTCACCCAGCCACATTTCTAGGTCATAGGAAGAGTTAATACCATTTTTACTATCCTCCCTCCAAGCATGCTTTGTATATACTAGATGCTCAGGAACAGTACATGCCATTATTTTCTCCTTTCTCTTTTCCAGTTGTTCAGAATTAGAGAAACTTGCCTCTGTGAGGAAATGTTGGTTCAGTGAAGTACACATGCTTTTCTGCTTGATTAAAACTTCACAGCCCATCTAGTTACCCTATAACCATTGAAGGAATGTCTCCATTTCCGCCACACATTCTTTGTTTAATAGGATAAAGCTCATTTCAGAGATTGCTGGAGAGCACTTTTCACTAGGATTTACAGGACCTACTTTTAAAATTCAAGGCCCTAGGGTATTTACAATTCAACCAGAGAGTCAGATTACGCAGAGGAAAAAACAACCTTCCCTAGTCCACTGGTTGCAAACTGGAAGCCACAGACCATATCAGTCCTGGGTATGATTTGTTTGTGAGCATATACTATGCTAGTAAAAATTCTGACTTAGTTCCTAACATTTAAAAGTCAGGAGATGTGATATTAAATGGAAAGTTCTGGCTTCTGGAGAAAAATGGGAAGAGCTGGGCTTCCTGGGCCCAGAGCACGCAAGGTAATGATGTGCCCGGTTGATAGCAGCTACTCTCTGCATAAGGAAAACACTTCGGTTTGCCTTAGCATCCTGCCTCCCTATCTCCATACTTACCTATATTCCCTGCCTGGTCCCTGTAGGCAACTGAGTTTGTGCCTTGGGTTCTAGATTCTATAACCTATAAGATATAATTAAGAAGCCTGTAAGATATAATTAAGATAGTTACTGGCATAGTTTCTATTTCTTCAGGAAAAAATCTGTTGGATCAAGTGACATGGTTTTCTAAGTTTTCTATGATGTCTATGAAAACAATTCTCACATTTGTGAATGTATTTCTCACCAGCGGATCCAAGGTGGACTCAGATGCCATGATCAGACCTGTGTTTCAGTCAGGCTTTATCTGGATCTAAGGAGTCCTGAAGGTGGGAGAGAACAGTTCGGGAACAAGGGAAATCATTTAGAAGAGACAGAAAGAACAGTGGTTTGAACCAGGGCAATGGCGGCAGCCATGGAGAAATGCTGGATGTGGGAGATTCTAAGGAGGCCAGTGGACCAGAGCTGACAATGGACTGGATTTTAATACGAACCTACCCTTCACAACTGCCCAGATCTGACTGGACTTCCCACACCCACACCCCCCACTTCAGTCAGGCTCCACTGCTCAGTTTCCAATTTCTGCCTAACATTCTATTAGGTCACTTATACACAAGTACCAAAGGAAATGGGGGCACCAAAGACGAATCAGATTTTAGCTGCCTTTAATGAAGACAAAGAATGCAGGAGAACGGACATTTGTTTTCTTTTTCAGAAGGTGGGGCATGAGAGAAGGCTGGAGGTGGGGGAAGTTAAAAGGTTTAGCTTGGCACATAAGAATCAAGAAATGGATGCATATGTCCAGTAAGTAGTGGCGTAATATAATAGCCAATCACATGGACTCTAGAAACAGATCTGGGTTTGGATCCTAGCTCCACGACTTCCTAGCTATGTGACTCTGGGTAAGTAAGTTACTTAGTTTCACAGAGCCTTGATTTCCTCTGAAAAATGGGAATTAAAAATTGTGCCTATTGCATAAGTGTAGTGCAAGGAGTGAGTCTGGGATCCTAGAAAGAGACATGAACCATCACACGCATGGACAATAAATGTGCTCCCTGGGGAAGACACTGCAAAGGGAAGAAAGTCAAGTGCAGATCCCTGTTGGGAGACAGAGAGGCAGATGGAGCCCTCGGGCAGCAGTTTGCAAATACAACTGCATATTATAATCACCTGGAGACCTTCCAAAAAATACTCGTGTCTGATCTAGCCCCCAGAGATGCTGATTGAACTGTTTTGGCATGTGGCCTGAGGGTTAAGAGTTTTAAAAGTTACCCAAGTGATTTTAATATACAGACAATTTTGAGAATCACATTCCTAAAGAAAGGATGAATATGAGTGTTAGTTGCTCAGTCATGTCCAACTCTTTGAGATCCCATGAACTACAGCCTACCGGTTCCAAGGCAAGGAAACTGGAGTGGGTAGCCATTTCCTTCTCCAAGGATTGAACGCAGGTCTCCTGCATTACAGGCAGATTCTTTACCCCTGAGCCACCAGGGAAACACAGGAAAGAATATCCCATTTTAAAATGGGTTCCATCCATCAAAATGTAGCTCTAAATGTAAATTCCAACAAAGCCCTTTCTTATAACATTACTGTATGTCAAAGACTTGTTAGAAGATGTAAGAAAAATAATAGCCACCATTTACTAGCAATTAGAGTAGAATAATGTACCAATTATGAGCATGGGCTCTGAAATTAGGCCTGGGTTCAAATCACTTATTCACCTGTGCTAATTTGAGAAAGTTACTTACCTTTCTACCCTTTAGGATTATCACTGATAATCGCAGAGAGTTATTTGTGAAGTAAATGCATTAATATGTGAGAAGAACTTAGAAGAGTGCCTGGCACAGAAAAAGCACTTCATAAAGTGCTTACTCTATTATCCTTACTGTCATTACTTTGTATTTATTGGTGCCAGAGTGACCCAACGTAGGAGACTATAAGATGGAATTTTGGGGAGAGGTCATCTGCTAGCCAGCTGCAAAGATGATTCCATCACTACTCAGAGGGGAAGAATGGACTAACCCTGGAATATTTTAACAGTGCAGTTGTTAAACCTTTTAACCAATGGTGAACTAGAGAGAGATACCAGAGGAGGGGAGTGTACTGGCAGGTGCAAATACATCAGATGTCTGATAGATCCTGGAAAAGTAATCATTAAATAACAATGACTGACTGCCATAGCAAGTATTTATAGCAATCGATATTAACTCAGGTCTTCCCAAAAGGGATCTATGACCATTTACTTAGGTAATACACTGAAGGAAGAGAAATACTGAGATATTTTGAGGACCGTGGACACTGATACCTTCTGACAATTAAGTGGACAGAACTACTAGAGGACATGATGACAGCCAGCCTCCGTCATTGGGCCCTATCAGCTTTGGCCAATGGCCATATGAACACAGCAGCCATGGCGACAGGAAGGGAGGGTACAAAGGGGCCTAACAGCATGGGCTTCCTTGCACCAAGCCTTATCTAGCTTCCACGGCTATCAAATGTTCCATCTGCTAGTACAAAAGACCAGTGATTCTCCGTATGGCATCATCCCCTGAGAAGGCCAAATATCTACTTACAGACAAGTTGATTACACTGAATCCCTTCTATTTAAAAGTGACAGTGATTGATCTTGACTGGAACTGACACATATTCTAGGTTTAGATGTGCTTTCTCTACCCATAGGATCTCATCCTACCCTACCATCCAAGGGCTTATAGAGGGTTTGTCCCACCAATATGGAATCACACATAGTATCACATTGAACCAAGGAACCCACTTTGGAGCAAAGAAGGTAGAGCAGTGGATATACAAGAATGGGGTCTAGTGCGCCCATCGCTTACTGAACAAGCCATAAGCTTCTGGACTCAGCTGACCTTTGGAAGGCTTATTAAGGTATCAGTTTAGAGATGACACCTTTCAAATACTATCTGCTACCTAGATCAGGAACCAAGGGACAGAAGTGGGAGTGGCCCCACCATGATCACTCCCAGTGGCCTACTTGGGAAAATTGTGTTTTCCATCTTCATAACTCTAGACTCATCAGCTCCACAGGTCCTGGCCAGCAGAGGGGGAGTAATTCCTTCTGACCAGGTGTCTACCGGGGTGTCTCTTGGTACTTTCCTACCCAGTTTTTAAGATTAAACATAGCAGTCACAGACCACGAATTACATAGGAAGCAGGGATTCAGAGCCCTAAGGGATGAGAATCTGGGTTGCCTCATACAATAAGCCACTTGGACCTGCAAAGTGCTAACTTAGGGCGAATGGTGGGTAGTAAAGGAAAGAAATGATGAGTATCAGTGTGACCCTGAGACCAGCAGCTATGAAGGGGCTGAGGTTCATCTTCTAACCTTCTTTTTATAAGCTTCCCTTGGAAAGAGGCTAACTGGAATTCTGGATGACCTGTTTCCAGAGAACATAAGATTTGAAAACAGTAGATCTGAGCAATCAAGTGGTGAACTATAGTTAATGCTGAGGTGCATGGCTCGGGCTGCCCTTTAGGACCAAGACACCCATTCCCTCAGGTGCCAGGAGTGTTGGCCACTGGTGGCACACAGCAGTATCCCTCCCAGGAACTGCTCTTTGCTGAAGAAGCCTTCCTTTCCTCAAAGTTATATGACCTCTCACATGTGGTTCATATTCAATGGCTGGTAACGCAGAGATATGGAAGGCAAGGCCCTCTTATCTCAATTCCAGACAACTCTGATAGACCTTTCTTGTTCTAGAGTTCCCAGCTGAGGCCTTTGTTACAACTGCTTCACAGGTCAACTCCTCCCTCTTCCCAGCCCTACTTCCTTCACCCCCTCATATAGGTGGTTAACGACAGTACTCTCCTATAAATATCTTGACACAAATACCCATCTCAGAGTCTAAGGGAAAAAAACTATGACAACAGAATAAAGGTTTTGTACCTGTGGTGCTGGAGAAGACTCTTGAGAGTCCCTTAAATGGCAAGGAGGTCAAACCAGTCAATCCTAAAGGAAATCAACCCTGAATATTCCTTGGAAGGACTGATGCTGAAGCTGAAGCTCCAATACTTTGGCCACCTGATGTGAAGAGCCGACTCATTGGAAAATACCCTGATGTTGGGAAAGATTGAAGGCAAAAAGAGAAGGGGAGGCAGAGGATGAGATGGTTGGATGGCATCACCAACTCAATGGACACGAATCTGAGCAAACTCCTGGAGACAGTGAAGGACAGCGAAGCCTGGTATGCTGCAGTCCATGAGGTCACAAAGAGTCAGACACGACTTAGCAACTGAACACCCACTTAATGGATAAAAGAAACAATTTCCTCCACTCTAAATTTACTCTTGATGAGAGTGGCAATTCATGGATTCTAAAGGAAATTTGTCTCCAGAGCATGTAATTCTTATTAATAAAAGTAAAAATGAGAGTGATGCCAGGGAGAGCATGCTTAAAGGAGCCAAAATTCTGATTTTTCCAAATGATCATCTACCAAGATACCTTGGAAAGCAAACTCCCCCTAATAACTTTAGCATAAATTCATGTGTGAGCTTAATTAAGAGGGAAGAGTCTCCTCTCACTCCTCTGAATTTAACAGCATCAATACTCTGGGGAGGAAATGTCAGCTTCCCAAGGGAAACGATTTTCTGCTAACATGTCTGAAAGGGCTTTAATGGCCCCAATAGTCTCCTGTACAGAGAAATGTACCAGAGATACTGACAAGAAAATCATCATAATGATAAAATATAGACCTCTACATAGAACCTAATGGGGAAAAGGGAAAACAGAGCTTGTATCCAATCGCCTCTGTTTCCTGAATAGAATTTTCAACCTTGGCCAGGGTGTTTTCAGAACAGCTTTAGACTAACTTGTAACAGAGATAAAATCTCCCTGTTAAAATAGCTATAATATCAGTCACCTCAGGGGGATGGTGCCAGGCTTTGCAAAGTGCTTTGTGGCTCTTCAGATAACAGCAGAGATAAAGCTATAGTGTTATTATTTTTCAACTTGGAGGGCTATTTGGCTAACCCTCTGCATGAACTCACTCTAATAAACCAACTCAAAAGCCTTATATAGGCTGTAAATCCCATCGCCCACTTCATTTCGGCAATGACAGGGAAAATGAGATGACCACTAGCTCTGTGGGCCAGCTGAAGTGTCAGACTCCCAGTAGGGAAAACAAGAGACACGGAGCTGAGGGTGCCTAAATGGGGAGGAGGGTATCACTGCTGCCCCGCCTAACAACTATTACGTCTTTGGGTAAAATCTAGATTCTCAGTCCAGAGCCACGATGCTTATGATCAGTCCCCAGCATCCTCCTCTTTTTCTTCCTCTTCATACTCCTAACTAACAGAGGCAGAGGCATCTAACTCAAGACCAAAATCCACACCCACCCACCCACCCCACCATGAGTAAAAACTTTTCTGGGAAGTAGCTGCCAGCTAGGTAGGGCCGTGGGACATGGTCTCACCATACGATATGTGTCACTTTCAGGCCTGGGTAAAGGTTATGAGGAATTATGTTTTTCCCACCCCATCTGCTGACTAAATGCCAAGGGCTCATTAATGGTGAGTCACTGAATTGAAGAACTTCTGAGAAGAGGACCATCCTTATAGGACTAATAAAATGAATGAAATTACTTGAATGAGAAATCAACCTCTATTGTGTCAAGCACTGAAATTTGGAGGTTTATTTGGTATAATATCTAGTAGTATCCTAACTCGCAAGAACATTTTGAGCTGTTGCTGTGTGTCATGGATTTTTCCAAGCATGTATCCTGGATATGTCTCTTCTTTTGGAGAAGTATAGAACAAAATACAATTATTGGAGAACCATTGCTCTATAATCCTGTGTTGGCCTCTGCCACACATCAAGGCCAATCAGCCACAGGCATACATAAACCCCCTCCTCCTGAACCCCCCTCCCATCTTGTCCACATCCCCTTCTAAGCTGTCACAGAACACTGGGCTGAGTTCCTGTTCTACACAGCAAATTCTCACTTGCTACCTATTTTACATATGGTGATGTATACGTTTCCGTGATGCTCTCTGAATCCATCCCACTTTCTCCTTCCCCCACTGTGTCCAGAAGTCTATCCTCTCGTTCCCTGTGTCTGCATCTCCATTGCTGCCCTGTGAATAGGTTCATCAGTGCCATCTTTCTAGATTCCATATGCTGACATCAAGCCTCCAAGTTAGCTCCTGCTATTGTCCCCATTTTACGGATGAGAAAATGAGGCACAGAAGAGATATGTAAACTATCCAAGGTCACATTGCTGGGAAATAGTGCTGAGTTCAGTGTTGGATCCTCACTGGCCCCAAGATGCTGTCTCCGTTATCTTCCTTCCTTTTTCCTCGGGGCTCCTCAGGCTACAGCCTAACCTGACCATGTACCTCATGGCTAGTCTTACTGTTGGGAATGATTTTCCTTTCTTCCATCTTCTCTTGTCAAATCCAGCAAGGCATTGGGGAACTTCCAGTTGTTTCTGAAGCAGTCCTTGCCAGCAGGACTCACCCCTCTGATCCAAAGCTTCACGCTGTCCTTCACAGTTCATTTTGCACCAGAAAAGAATACACTCTCTAATGGGCCTCCTGGAAGAACAACGTATCCTTTTTTAGGCTTCCCAGACTGGGAATTCAGTACTAACTCACCTAGCTCAGAGCTTCACACATTATCTGGAAGAAGTAGGTGCTCAGGAAATGTTTATTGGATTGAACACATGCACACGTAATACAGAGCAGGGCCAAGTGGTTGTCTTCCTCAATAATATGCCAAGACAACTGCAAGATCTCTGTAGCAAATGCAGGAGAATCTAGTTTGGAAAAGGACAGGCTTTCTCCAATTCAGTACATCTGCGCAGGTGCTGACCCTGACCCGAGTGCCCATCTCTAGCCATACATCAGGTGGATGTTGGTAGTTCCAGCCACAGTTTAGGAGCACTGGGATGGAAGGTATCCTCCTGAAAACTGTATCCGCCCTCCACGCCCTGGTCACAGCTATCTAGTGCCTGAAATTTTACAATTAAAGGTCCATTCCTTGACAAAGATGGAATATTTTCAGATATTTATATCCTGATACAAACAGGTTTGGCAGGCCCTTTCCAGAGAATGTACTATAAGAGGTAAACAAGAGGGTACAAGGATCTTAGCACGATGGCCCTTTAGTTAAAAAAGAGAGGAATCAGAATCGGCAACAAGGGGAGAGATGGGGAAAGAACCACCAGGATGTGGGACACAGGGCTTGCCTGCCGCACAGATGTCCTCAAGGTTGGTCCAAGCCCAAGACAGACCCCCACGGGACCACATGCCTTTATGTGGAGGGAGGAAGCTATTGACAGCCTCCTAACCCCCACGGGACTGCATGCCTTTATGTGGAGGGAGGAAGCTAGTGACAGCCTCCTACTTTTCCAAACTAAGTCTCCTTGAAAGAGGAGTCAAAAAATCCTACCCTTGGCCAAGACTAACCACTAACTGCCTTCGGGCAGCAAATACCATACAATTAGTTTCCAGAGCTTCACTCACTATCTCAGTTCTAGGAACTGCCTGTCACTATATCCCTCCAGTATCAGAGGATGAGGCTATGTGCAGCATAAAACCATAAAAGAGCCAGAATTTGCTAGAATAATCCTGGTCTTAAATGTTCCAGGGCTAAAGTTCACAGCTGACTATTAGCAAACTATGAAGGGCGAAACATTGATTTGTTAATTGTGAAAGTTGCTCAGTCACGTCCAACTCTTTGGGACCCCGTAGACTACAGTCCATGGAATTCTCCAGGCCAGAATACTGGAGCGGGTAGCCTTTCCCTCCTCCAGGGAATTGTCCCAACCCAAGGATCAAACCCAGGTCTCCCACATTGCAGATGGACTGTTTACCAGCTAAGCCACAAGGAAAGACCGAGAATACTGGAGTGGGTAGCCTATCCCTTCTCCAGCAGATCTTCCTGTCCCAGGAATCAAACTGAGGTCTCCTGCATTGCAGGTGGATTCTTTACCAACTGAGCTATGAGGGAAGCCCTAAATTTGGCTTAAAAAATATATATATATGTTATTATTTTATTTATATTTATTAATTAATATATTTTATTTATAAATAATAAGTTATAAATTATAAATAAATAAATTTTATTTATTTATTAATGGGAAGGTTGAGTTATCTTCCCACCTTCAGGGGCTATGAAAATACAAAATGAATAATAAAATAAATATCACCTCCTATCACCTACTGTAGCCCCAGTTTCCTTTTCCAAATTTCCTTTTACAGAAAGCAGCAGATTAGCTACAGTAGTTATTTCCTTGGCCAGTAATTTTCCCTCCTGAACATCCCACACAGTGGTTATCTTCTGAATCCAATCCTCCATTATATCCAAGTTCTATTCATGACATGGGACTTGACATAATCCTCCTTCTATAACATGAATTCAGATGTGCCTTGAAGCCACCAGTAGCCAAATTCTTCCTACCACAATCTCACTACCACTCCCTTCCCCAACAGAACCTGTAATTTCATGCTTACAGCATCATCCTGTCTAGTTTAAATCAAATTCTGGTTTAAAAATATAAATCGTCCTAAAGGGAAAATTCCTAAAACCATTAAATGAACTGAGACTATAAAAGTCAACTTTTATTAATTCAACTATCCAAAAAGTAATTTCTATTCCTACTATGAGCTGGACACATTGGTTCAACAAAGGCAATACTTGATTTTAAACCACTTAGTAAAGGAGAGGGAGACCAAAGAAGGTTTGAGAAACTGCCAAGAGTAGCCTAAGAAGAAATGAAAACTAATTGTAATATAGCATCCAGGAACTGTATTAATGGGATCCAGGAACAGGCAAGTGATATTAGGTAAAAATAAGAGGATCTAAGTAAAATGTGGATCTAACTTAATAACAATTTATCAGTATTAGTTCACTAATATGACAGATGTACCATATACTGGGGCTTCCCTGATGGCTTAGAGGTAAACAATCTGCCTGCAAAGTGGGAAATGCAGGAGACACGGGTTTGATCCCTGGGTCAGGAAGATACTCTGGAGAAGGGAATGGCTACCCACTCCAGTATTCTGGCCTGGAGAATTCCACGAACAGGGAAGCCTGATGGGCTACAATCCATGGGGTCTTAAAGAGTTGGACACAACTGATCATACATGCACCATATACTGGAAGATGTTAATAATCTGGGAAATTAGGCATGGGGTATATATGGTAATCCTCTACACTATCCTGTTGATTTTTCTGTAAATCTAAAACTACTCTAAAAAATAAATCTATTTTATAAAAAAAAAAAAGGAAGGAAGGATGAGAACACTAAAAACAGTGGCAGAGGCATCCACAACCCCTCCGTTTCTAGTAGTGCCCAAATTTCCTTTAAATCACCTCTGCTTTAACATCGGCAGGCAACTTGCGTGGGATCCTTCCCAATTCCAGCTCCAAAGAAGAGCTCTCATGGTCTAAGCCAATGAGAATATCCCACTCACCTGGGCCATGTGATTGCTCAAAAGTAGGCAGGTAACCAATCAGAGCAGTAGGATTCCAGGAGTTGCAAGAAAAGCTTTTACTCTTCCTCTGGATCAGGGTATGAAAATCTGAGGCTTCCAAGCCTGTAGAAGTTATCTTGTTACCATGAAGGGAGCAAGACCAAGGGATGCTATGAGACCGCGCACAGCCAAGGGAAGCAAAGCTGAGAAACAGGTCCAGGTGCCATTATTTGAGTTTCCCAGGTGGCACTAGTGCTAAAGAATCTGGCTCCCAATGCAGGAGATGCAAGAGACACCAGTTCCATCCCTGGATGGGGAAGATCCTCTGGAGGCAGGAAATGGCAACCCACTCCAGTACTCCTGCCTGGAAAATCCCATGGACAGAGGAGCCTGGTGGGCTACAGTCCATGGGGTCACAAAGAGTCAGACACAACTGAACACACACACAGGACAGACTGTGTCCTGCTCCTGAAGATAGCAGTGTGTTTGGGTTTCTGTTATTTGCAGCATGAAAAACTAACTAATTTGTGGACTTACAAAGTTCACAGTGTTGCCCGTGGTGGCCACCTGACTGAGCAGGGAAGGGCGCCCCCAGAGAGATGTTCCTGCCTTTTCTGAAGTCAGCAGGCCTTGTGGCTGAGCCCCTCATTTAAAGAGGCACACACAGTCACGGTTTCATAGAGCTTGTTTATGACTTTGAAAACAGAGCAGCAAAAAGAGTGAGATGGTGTCAGATGAGAGGTCCTTCTGTTTTCTTTCCAAAGGCCTATCAAATCAAGTCACCTTCCAGTTCTGGGCAAGACTAAGTAGAGATCAAAGGGTCAGGCTTTACTTGATTCTGACACCGAGCTTTCAGTCAGGAATAAAAAGCTGGACTTCAACAGCCATGGAGGCAGGAACCACTTTTCTCGTTCACCCTGAATTCCCAAGACTTAGCATACCAACAAGTTTCTAATAAGAGCTCAACACATGTCTGCTGAAAAATAAATAAATCGCTGAAAATTGCCTTTATTTAACTATAAGCTAGGTTTTCTATGTTGAAAGAAACATTTTGCTATAACAGCATGTCCAATCCAGTGTCTTCCAAACAAAACCCTGAGGCAAGTTGCAAGATTAGATGCCCAAAACCAACATTTTAAAGGGGAGTTCAGTGTATTTCTCAGAAATCCTTGCCTGAGCAATGGGGTGTTGTCACCCTGAGGCTTGTTTTTCACTCTTCAGAAAACCAGCCATGTGATTCAAGAAAGCCTTTCAAAGATGACCAATCTGACATTCCATTTTCTTTCTCCAACGACACGTTCAAAAGTGCTGCGCTGGTTTAGACCTACTAGTTCAGATTGATGAGTGAGAAACATGCTGCTCTGTCATTAACTGCATCTTGCTAGACAGGAAGCAACTTTTCAAAAATAGCTAGCAATTCAGGCTGGTGAAAAAAGAAAGAACAGTTAACAGTCACCTTTTCTCCCATCTGAGTTTGCTAAGCTGAGAGGGTGAGCACATTTTCTGCTGCTTGAAAAGCAATGGTTATCTTAATAATATCTACAACACATGGGGCTATTGACCTGCTCCTGACTGTAGCTTCTATTTGCTGATTACAAACCCGGAACAACAGACACATGAGGGTTTCAAACTGACTTTCCATGATGTTTGGGTTTTGTGAACTGTTTTGAAATGAGTTGTCTTGTTAAAGAAGCAAGTTAGAACCCAAGCAAGCAGATTGGCTACTGAATGACTTTTTATATTATGGTTTGGGCTTCCCTGGTGGATCAGATGGTAAAGAATATGCCTGCAATGCAGGAGACCAGGGTTAGATCCCTGGGTTGGGAAGATCCCCTGGAGATGGGAACTCACTCCAGTGTTCTTGCCTAGAGAATGCTATGGACAAAGGAGCCTGGCGGGCTATAGTCCATGGGGTCGCAAAGAGTTGGACATGACTGAGTGACTAACATTATTTTGGGATCCCGAAAGTTGGGATTAATTCATCTAGCAATCATCTACCTATTCAATCAGTCCTTCCTTTCTTTCTTCATTCAGCATTCACTGTGTCTTGCATGTATTTTAGTATTTATGTTGTACTAGGTGATGGGGATACGTAATTGTGAGACTGACCTAGATCCATCATATTTATCTCATACCCCAAAAATTCAGCCCTTACTGGATCAGCTTTATTGTAGCATTATTTCCATCTTGACTACCCTCCTGCCCTGTCAATTCTTGATGGATAATATAACCATGGTAGTTTTAAAATATATCCACAAATTCTGATATTCTTCTCTTCAAAAGATGGAAACAAATTTCCCTGACCTTGAGAATGGATCTGTAGCTGTGACTTGCTTCTAACAAATAGTTGCTGCTGTTTAGTTGGTCAGTCGTGTCCAACTCTTTGTGACCCCATGGACTGCAGCATGCCAGTCTGTCAAACAGAGTTTGACAGAATTCACAGTGTGGATCTCCAAGACTAGCTCTTAAAATGTTTGTGGCCTCTGTCTGGTTCTCTCTCTTGGAACACTTGCTCTGTGCGGTGGGGAGTGAAGCAAGCTACCATGTTGTAAGGGCCATCAAGCAGCTCTAGGGAGAGGCCCACATGGGAAGGAGCAGAGGCCTTCTGCTAAAATTAGCATGGAACTGAGGCTTCTGCAAACCACCATGGGAATGAGCCATCATGGAAGTATATCTTCCAGACCTGGTCAAGACTTTGGATGACTGCAACCCCACCTAACATCTTGACAGCCATCTTGTCAGAGATGCTTAACCAGAACCATGTGGCCAAGCCATTCCCAAATTCCTGACCCTGAAAAACTGTGAAAATAATGTCTGTTGCTTTGAGCTGCTAGTTTTGGGATAATTTGCTATGCAGGCAATAGATAACTAATACAATGACTTTCCAGAAACTGCAGGTTTTATGAATATAGTAGAGTGGCACTTAAGATCTTTTCCAATCTTCTTCTAGAGTGCCCTCCTCTACTACAGACATTGTAAGGTTGAAAACCTTACTTCTGAAACATCCTTGCAGCTAGGGTTGAGATTTAGTGTCCACCAATCAGAATCAAATGAATGTTGCATTTAAGATGACTATAGAAATTGCAGATTTCTCAGTCAGCCATGAGATTCAGAGACTGAAGTACAAGTGAGAGTTCAGAGATAAAGAGGAAGATTTCAGAGTTGTCAGAATATAGGTGGAAGTTTTTGTTTAACAAGAACAGTTTGCTTTTTATTTAATTAATTAATTTTTACTTTTGGTTGTTGCTAGGTCTTTGTTGCGGCATGCAGCCTTTCTCTAGTTGCGGCACATGAGCTTCTCTTGTGGAGCACAGGCTCTAGAGAATGCAGGATCAGTAGTTGTAATGCACTGGCTTCTCTAGTTGCAGCCTGCGGGTTTAGGTGCCCAGGGGCTTTGGGATCTTAGTTCCCTGAACCAGGGATCAAACCCAAGTCCCCTGCATTGGAAGGCAGATTCTTATCCACTGGACCACCAGAGAGGTCCCTATGTGGAAGTTAAAACCATGTGAGCCAGTAAGACCTCTTGCCCAGGGAGAATGTCAGAGGGAGGAGAACCACAGATCAAGGACAGGGCGCTGAGGAATACCAGTGTTTAAGAAATGGGAAGGAGGAGAGGCGTGTGAAATTTCTGAGAAGGATCCAACTAACACAGGAAAGGCATCAGGACAGAGTGGTGTCATGAAAGCCAAGGAGACAGGAAACCTCAAGAAAGAAAGATGAGAAGACTGTAAGACAAAAACAAATGTGTCAAACGGGCTTGGTGGCGTCTTACGTTGCCCAAGAAGTTGCCATGAAGATGCTGGATTTAAGTGGGTGGAAGAGTGAACGGAGGCTGAGGAATGACAGCGCACCCTTGAAGAAACTTAGCTCTGACAGGAAGAGGAGAGGACAGTATTGATAGATTAGTTAAGTCTTAATCCAGGAGAATGATTTTTCCATTGAGGGATCTCGCTGATGTGAGAAAATGCTTGGGCCACAGTGCTAAGTGAAACGCAGCAGGTTGCAGAGTTGTTCATACAACTTGATGACAAAATCATGTAAATGAAAACCATAACTAGAAAAAAGACTGGAAAAAAATGCACCCAAATGTTACGATGTGTTAATGTGGCTATGTCTGATGGAGGGGGTTGGGGTAGGTTATGGGTGGTTTTTATTTACTTCTTTTGCCATTTCTTTATCTTTTACGTTTTCTCTTTTTTATGGAAAATTTTAAAGAAAAGTTAAAGGATAACATAGTGTATACCTACATACTCTTCATTTAGAACCTATCTTTTACTAATTGTTAACGTGTTCCACATTTCCTTGTCTCTCTCTCTCTCCTTCCCTCTCTCCATCCATCCATTCATTCATCTACTCTACTCTTCTTTAATAGTGGTCTATATATAATGTATAATATTACATATATATACATATATATATGTACATACACATATATGTACAGAGAGGCCTGGCGTCCTGCAGTCCATGGGGTCACAAAGAGTTGGACACGACCGGGTGACCGAACAACAAGAACATACATATATATACATATATAGCATTTTCTGTTGAATTGCTCTTAAATGGCAGACATGATATCACTTTGCTTTTAAGTTCTCCTGGGAACAATGACATTTTGAAAAAGATAATTATTAAAATCACACTAATTATATTCTGTGTGTATGTGTTCACACAATCACTAGGATTGTATGTGTGTGTGAGAGAGAGCGAGTGTGTGTGTTACTGACTCTAGGAGAGAGGAAGAGCTCTGAGTTTTGACCCATGGGTCAAGAACAAATTTCAAATAAAAATCCAAGAGCCAGAATTTGCTTGTGTTGTTCTCTGCTGATAATACAGCATCAATGTTTCTATTTAAGCATATTAAGAGACTACAGACAAACCTCCCTGTCTAAGACAATAGTCCTCCTTCTCCTTCCGAACCCACCTTGGGTGCTACTTCCTCCAGGAAGCCCCTTCAGCCAGGTAAACTTTTCCTTCTTCTCAAATATCAAAGCACATTTGCTCATCCTCCTCTTAGAGCTCCCATCACATCTTCCAGGAGTTGCTATTTTTCCAAAGTCTTGGTCTTTCTCAGGATTCCTCATACACTTGAATCTACTTGAGTATCAAAGTCACAGCTAAGGTAGATCTGGCTCGCAAACCTGGCTCTTCCACGTTTTAGTTGAACATATTATTTAACCTCTAATTCTCAGTTCCTCATTCAGAATTTTCTCAGAAGGTTGTTATGAAATGAAACAACGTGTTAAAGATGGATCTCTATTAAATACTTAATAGGTGCTAGTTATTTTATAGCTATTATCACAGTCTCTCTTCATAGATGTGGTCAATAAATACCTGCTTAATTAATACTAATACTAACTCATTAGTAGCTGATACTGGTCAAATATCTCACAACTGCCTCTCCGGCTCCCACAGGCCTATAGTAGATATTTTAATCCAAAGAGAAAAATATGATAATTTTAAGAACAGGCGTGGATCACAGTAAGAGTCTGTGTGAGGGATTTTCCATTTTCCCTTCCATAACTGCATCACGGTAATTCTCACTTACATTGGTGAGACCAGGAGTGCTGCAAGCCTACCAACCAATTCCAGTTTATTAGATTCCTTGAAAGATCGTGGAAAGCAGGAAGAATCAGTGTTCAACTTCTGGGTCAGGAAGATCCTCTGGAGTAGGAAATGGCAACCCACTCCAGTATTCCTGCCTGGGAAATCCCATGGGAAGAGAAGCCTGACTGGCTACGTAGTCCATGGGGTCACGAAGAGTCAGACACGACTGAGCAGACGTCTATGTGTCATGATAGAGGGCAAAGTACGCTGGGCTAAGGGGTCAGAAAAGCCACACTTAAGAATTGATTCCGTACCTTTTCTGTTGGATTCTTGTTTCCTTCTACAACTGAGGTGATAATAACGCCCTCTACTACTGTACAGAGCTGTATGGAGGATTAAGGAGTTCAATAGCTCTTAAGTGCTATGCAAATGTAGGGATTATTCTCTACCTGGATGTCTTACAGGCATGCTCCCTTCCTTCAGAGCAGATTACAATGAAAAGGTGCAACAGAATATAACACAGGGGTGCAACCAGGGGCGATAAGCAGAATTGGTACAAAGCATCTCTGGGCAGAACCACCAGCCACATAGACAATGTTGCACTCCACGGTAATAACACTTTTGTTGCTCTCTGAATATTTCCTTGGGCCAGGACTCCTGTTGTATTCCCACAAGGAATGACTTTTCTGGCTGATTGTAGGGTTGCAATGACTTCAGTCATCAGAGTGAGTGGTTTCATTACTAGGTAACAAATCATTCACCCAAGATTAAGTGGCTGTCAGTCAAGTGGAGGTATGGATGGAACCATCTGTCCCAGAGCTGCGTGATACACCTCAGCATGCCCTGGCCTGTGATGGGTCCTTTTCTGACTACTCCTGTTAGTAGGAAGACGTTCATTTGCTTCATGTCACCCATCACCTCTCCATGAATTTACTCTCAGAATACTGACATCCCCAGGATGAAGAGATAGAAATGAGGAAATGCTTTTCAAAAGCTGCAACTGCCTGGTGTTGCCTCTGAACAGCTTCCTTGGATTTGCTCTAAAAGAGCAAACATGATTAGAACTGAATTTGCCTCATTTTGCAGGACAGAAAATCATAAAAATGTCCATTATATATGCCTGTGCATGTGTCACAAAAAACACTGCTTCTTGCAGTCAGAAGCTAAGTTCACTATCTACCCCTGGACAGAGTACAGTGCTCAGCACAGGTGAGGCATTCAACATCCACTGACCACAATGAATTAAATGGAAGCAATATTTGTTTCCAGGTCAAATTCCGTTACTGTGAACTGGTATTGTATCTTTATATTCTCTTTCTGTTGCATCTCTTTTGGTCCTAGTATTTAATAATTACACAATACATGTTTTGTTTTGTTTTTTTCCAGTAACCTCTGTAGTGAAAGTCATTCTTTTTTTGTATACTGCTCTATGAGTCTGGCAGATGCCTACAATTGCGTAACTACTGATGCAAACAAAATAGAGTTCTATCACCTCGAAAAATCCTCCTGTGCTTCTTCATAGGCATTGCCTCCCCCCAACCTCTAGTTCCTAACAAACCCTGCTTTGTGCAAGGATTTCATTTATCAAACTTCCATTCAGTTTGGCAAATCCTAGGAGTGGGATTGCTGGGTCATGTAGTAAATATATGTTTAACTTTATAAGAAGCTGCTATACTGTTTTCCGGAGTGACTGTGCCCGATTCCATTTTCACCAGCAGTGTAGGAGAGTCCCAGCTGCTCCACATCCTTGCTAGCGCTTGGTATTGTCACTTGTTTTTCATCAGGCATTCTAATAATATGCGATGCTGCAGTAAAAGTGTTATGTGTGAATTATTGAACAGGGGGAGGGAAGAAGAAAACACACCCAGATTCCTCCATACAGTTAGGAATGTTGTGATAATTAAACCAATGAAGACCATTCCAAAGGAGTCCCACTGATACAGGTTATAGAACAATAACATTGCTAAATCATTCATTTCTCTACCTGAAGGAAGCAACTTGGGTGTACAGTTTCTGATCAAAAGCTTCCCCACTGTTTTCTGTTTAATAGTAAAAGTTTTCCTGTCACTAACATGATTCTTAAGACCTATATCCACTTTCTAAGATATAACACACAAATAGAACATTAATGAACCATCCAACGGTATTTCCAGGAAATCTTCAAAGCTGAAATTGCTTTTTGATATTCTCCTGGCTACACAGTTGAATCTTTTCTATTTTATCACCAACACTTGGTTCAATGCTGTCTACACCATAGGAGATTATTCAGTTAAAATAGATTTTGCCTTGCCTTTAGTGTACCAAGACGGTACAGCCCTAACCCATGTGGCCTCAGAGCACTTCAAATGTGGCCAATGGCACATTTTAAAATTGTAAACTAAAACAGGGTATGAAAGAAAAAATGTAAAATATCTCATAAATTTTATATTGATTATACATTGAAATGATAGCATTTTGGGACATATTTTGGTTAAATAAAATATATTACTAAAATTAATTGTGTCTATTTTAATTTTTAATATAGTTATTAGGAAATTTTAAATTACAGTTGTAATTACATACATGCCTTACATTACATTTCTATTAGGTAACACTACTCTAGAATGTAGGACTATTGCTAAAGAGAGTTAAATTTGGTTACATCGAAAAGCTCTATGCAGGGTCAGTTGTGCCCAACTCTTTGCAACCCCACAGACTGTAGCCTGCCAGGCTTCTCTGTCCATGGGATTTTCCAGGCAAGAACACTGGAGTGGGTTGCCATTTTTACCCTCCAAGGGATCTTCCTGACCCTGGGGTCAAACCCAAGTCTCCTGCATCTCTTGCATTGCAGGTGGATTCTTTACTGCTAAGCCACCAGGGAAGGCAAAAGATCTATGCAGCATTTCAAAATCTAGTGTAACTTTTAAATAAATACAACCATTATTAATGAGCAGTAAGGTAAGTTAGATAATTACTAATTAAAGATATTTTTAGACTCCTATCAATATCCTAAAACCAACTGTTAACATACCAATTGTTAAAGGAAAGTACTTTTTAAATAGACAGTAACAATTAAAATAATAAAAATTATTTAAAATTTTAAATATTATAATTAAAGACAACTTCAGCTCTTTAAAAGACATGCAAAGAAATAAAAAGACAATCCAAAGACTGGGATAAAATAGTTGAACTATACACACACACACACACACACACACACACACACGCACACACACACACATATATGCAAAAGTAGGAAGTAAAGAATCACCTGGAGTAACAGGCAAATTTGGCCTTGGAGTACACAATGAAGCAGGGCAAAGGTTAATGGAGTCTTGCCAAAAGAACACACTGGTCATTGCAAACACCCTCTTCCAACAATACAAGAGAAGACTCTACACATGGACATCACCAGATGGTCAATACTGAAATCAGACTGATTATATTCTTTGCAGCCAAAGATGAAGGAGCTCTACACAGTCAGCAAAAACAAGACCAGGAGCTGACTGTGGCTCAGATCATGAACTCCTTATTGCAAAATTCAGACTTAAATTGAAGAAAGTAGGGAAAACCACTAGGCCATTCAGGTATGATCTAAAACAAATCCCTTACGATTTTACAATGGAAGTGTCAAATCAATTCAAGGGATTAGATCTGATAGACAGAGTGCCTGAAGAACTATGGATGGAGGTTAGTGACAATGTACAGGGGGCAGGGATCAAGACCATCCCCAAGAAAAATAAATGCAAAAAGGCAAAATGGTTGTCTGAGGAGGCCTTACAAATAGCTGTAAAAAGAAGAGAAGTGAAAGGCAAAGGAGAAAGGGAAAGATATGCCCATTTGGATGCAGAGTTCCAAAGAACAGCAAGGAGAGATAAGAAAGCCTTCCTCAGTGATCAGTGCAAAGAAATAGAGGAAAACAATAGAATGGGAAAGACTAGAGATCTCTTCAAGAAAATTAGAGATACCAAGGGAACATTTCATGCAAAGATGGGCACAATAAAGAACAGAAATGGTATGGACCTAACAGAAACAGAAGATATTAAGAAGAGGTGGCAAGAATACACAGAAGAACTATACAAAAAAGATCTTCATGACCCAGATAACCACGATGGTGTGATCACTCACCTAGAGCCAGACATCCTAGAATGCAAAGTCAAGTAGGCCTTAGGAAGCATCACTATGAACAAAGCTAGTGGAGGTGATGGAATTCCAGTTGAGCTATTTCAAATTCTAAAAGATGCTGCTCCAAAAGTGCTACACTCAATATGCCAGCAAATTTGGAAAACTCAGCAGTGGCCACAGGACTGGAAGAGCTCAGTTTTCATTCCAATCCCAAAGAAAGGCAATGCCAAAGAGTGCTCAAACTACTGCACAATTGCAGTCATCTCACATGCTAGCAAAGTAATGATCAAAATTCTCCAAGCTATGCTTCAACAGCACTTGAATGATGAACTTCCAGATGTCCAAGCTGGATTTAGAAAAGGCAGAGAAACCATAGATCAAACTGCCAACATTCTTTGATTCATCAAAAAGGCAAGAGAGTTCCAGAAAAACATCTATTTCTGCTTTACTGACTATGCCAAAGCTTTTGACTGTGTGGATCACAACAAACTGTGGAAAATTCTTCAAGAGATAGGAATACCAGACCACCTGACCTACCTTCTGAGAAATCTGTATGTAGGTCAAGAAGTAACAGTTAGAACTGGACATGGAACAACAGACTGGTTCCAAATTGGGAAAGGAGTATGTCCAAGCTGTATATTTTCACCTGGATTATTTAACTTCTATGCAGAGTCCATCATGCAAAATGCCAGGCTGGATGAAGCACAAGGTGGAATCAAGATTGCTGGGAGAAATATCAGTAACCTTAGATATGCAGATGACACCACCCTTATGGCAAAAATCAAAGAGAAACTAAAGAGCCTCTTGATGAACGTGAAAGAGAAGAGTGAAAAAGCTGGCTTAAAACTCAGCATTCAAAAATTGAAGATCATGGCATCTGGTCCCATCACTTCCTGGCAAATAGATGGGGAAACAATAGAAACAGTGAAAGACTTTATTTGGGGGGGGGGCTCCAAAATCACTTTAGATGGTGACTACAGACATAAAATTAAAAGTCACTTGCTCCTTGGAAGAGAAGCAATGACAAACCTAGAAGGTATATTAAGAGCATAGACATTACTTTGCCAACAAAGTTCTTATATAGACAAAGCTATATTTTTATATAAATCACATATGGATGTCAGAGTTGGACCATAAAGAAGGCTGAGCACTGAAAAATTCGTGATTTTGAACTGTGGTGTTGGAGAAGACTCTTGAGTCCCTTGGACAGCAAGGAGATCAAACCAGTCAATCCTAAAGGAAATGAACCCTGAATATTCATTGGAAGGACTGATCCTGAAGTTGAAGCTCCAACACTTTGGCCACCTGATGTGAAGAGCTGACTCATAGAAAAGATGCTGATGCTGGGAAAGATTGAAGGCAAGAGAAGGGGACAACAGAGGATGAGACGGTTGGATGTCATCATTGACTTAATGGACATGAGTTTGAGCAAGCTCCAGGAGAAGGTGAAGCACATGGAATCCTGGTTGGCTGCAGTCCATGGGGTCGCAAAGAGTTGGACATGACTGAGCAACTGAAAAACAACAACATAATTATTATTACTATAAAATGATCTGAAATATTTATAATAAATTTTAGTATTTTTTTCTGGGGTAGAGATAATAGGTGTTTGTTCTAATCTCTGTGCTTATATGTACTTTGGAAATATTTCCTTTTTTAAGTAAAGAATTGTTAGAGCTACTTTAACCACAAAGCATAATTAAAAACTATAATCAAATGTGACTTTATATTCAAGAAAAGATAAATATTTGAACAATCAGAAAATTATGTTGCTGTTAAAAATTTAAAGAGAAGATAATAATCATAAAATATGACAGGAGTTTATGAATATAAAAACAAAAGAATATAAAACTAGAACTGAAAGTGTTTTTTAAAGAGCAATTAGAAATTTTATAAATGAAAATATAGTTATTGTAATTTTTAAAACTCACACACAAGTAGATTAAAAGAGAAATGTAATGAATTTGTAAATGAATTAGAAGTTAGAACTGGGGAAATTGCAGACAGTACAGCAAAGAAATATAAAGGGATGAATAAATTGACACATATGAAGGATTTATTGAAAAGTTTCAAGATATGCCTAATAGAATTTTTGGAAGAAGATAACTGCTAAGTGGTTTCCAGAAATGGAGAAAAACATGAGTCAATAGAATAAAAAGAAAACATGATACACAAACAGAAAATAAAAAATTAAATTTACATCCATGCATACTATAGTGAAATGACAGAATATCAAGGGGAAAAACGGTATGGAAGGAAAAGATTGCCCAGAAGGAGTAATGATCACTTGGCAGCAAACTCATTAGCAACAAAAGATGCAAAAGTTAACACAGACTATCTCCAATGTTTGGTGGGAAAATCTAGAATTCTTTACCTTAATTAGAGAGTGTGGAAATAATGATATTTTGGGGTACATAAGAGTGAATTATTACCCACAGATATTTGAAATAGATGTACTTCAGCAAGAAAAGAAATTATCTTGGAAGATAAGTGTGGAATAAAAGGAACCAAAGAGAACAAACAAATTGGTAAACTTTGTTTACAAATCTAAATAATAATAATATAAAATACACTCTCCAAAAATACAGAAAACACTCTGGTTAAAGATATAAAAATCATGTTGAGTTCCAAGGACATCAAGAACTCAGAAAAGAGGCTATAAAAAATGGCTAGTACAATTTTTTTTTTTTAAAGAAGCTAGCTTGAAGGAACACTTAAAAACCAAATGCAGAATTTACTCATTTTTTCCTGTTTCAAAATTCTGTATGCCACCCTAAGTTCTGCCCATAGTCTGATCCTAAGGATGGCATGGGTGTTTATGACAAGTAACCTAGTCTTAATAAGGTCTGCAAAGCAAGATTGCCTCTGACTATCTAAGTCTTAGATTTATTTTAATTATAATGAGCAATCTCTTGAAATAATATTCCAGTTGTGGGATTTGATCTGTTTTATATCATCTTACATGGTAACGTAGGAAAATAACTCTCAACATCTCTGATGAACCAGCACAGAACCAAAGAATATATTTGGAGCTTCTTACAAATCCTTAAGACATTGCAGGCATAATGAATAGAGATCAGTTTCATTTGAATGCTTTATCATTCATCATGAAAACAAAACATCAACAGGTCTTCTGCCTCATTTTTTGGCTGCACTCTGCCTAATAGGAACCTTAAGCTCTTTCTATGTCACCTCTGAGATAATTAACATCACTCAGAAAGTATCTGAACAGGAGCTGTAGCAGAGAGAGCAAGCAATGTTACTTGGGAAAAGTTGCAATTAGGATCTGCAGGCAAATGCAGAATTCTTTTAAATTTTACTTCAAACCAAGATAAAACCCCATTATCATGAAAGAAGTGGTAATGAGTAATCTGATGTAAAATGTATGTATATTATATGTAGTATAGTTATAATTATAGTTATAAAACTGATAAACATAATCATAGAAAATTTGGAAATGAAAGGGAAAAAAAAAATCCCATCATCCTGACACGACATTTATTGTTTTGGACTATTTCCTTCTGGTATTTTCTTCCTGTGTGTACTTTTTCATGGTTGCAATAATAGCATTTATACATTTTCATGAGGCTTTAAATCATAACACTTTTCCATGTTGCCAACTTTCACAGCTCTCATTTTTAATGACTATGGGGATGTCATTATGGGGATGTGCCATCACTTATTAAACCAATCACCCACTCTTGGACATTTTTAGCTGGATAATATTTGACAATTATAAAAATCAGTTCTGTGAACATCAAGCTTATAAGCTGTTTTCCATATCTAGTCTATTTTCTCAGGATAAATTCCCCAAAGTGAATTACCAGACCAATAGGCATAAAGGTGTTGATGATTCTTAATATATATTACTACAATGTTTTCCCAAAACTTTGCAATTTGCAGTGACAACCAGTGGAAGTGTTGCCCTTCAGTCTGCCAGCACAGAACATCAATCTAATCTTGAAAGCAGGATCCTCAGTGGTTGGTTCCTGGACCAGCAGCATCAGCATATCCTGGGAACTCATTAGAAATGCAAGTTCTCTGTCCAGAGACCTAGTGAGTCAGAAACTCTGGGAGTGGGGCTTACCAAACCATACTAATGAGCCCTCCAAGTGATTCTAATACAGCCCCAAGACTGAGAACCACTGGTCTAAAATCAGTGACCCTCAACTTTCACTGCACACACGAATCACTTGAACTAAAAACCTGTTAGACCCTGGGACACAGTTCCAGCAGTTCTGATTTGTCTGGAGCGAAACAAAGGCATCTGTATTTTTTAAAATGTCCCCTTGAGTGTGTGCAGCCAGGGCCCAGAATTACTAGCTTCAAGCAATGCTAACGGACCCTGTGATTCTTGAATCTACAACAGCATCACCTGGAAGCTTGTCAGACATACATATTTTCAGGCTCCACTCTAGAATTCTTGGGATGGGGTCCAGGAATTTGTGGTGAACAAGCACCCTAGATGAAGTTCACAGACATTAACTACTTGTCTAATGGTCTGTTTGGATAAGACAACGTCCAGTGTCTCTGGTGCACAAATACCTAGACAGCCACACACACACATGTTGTTGCAGTTCACTGACTAAGTCATGCCTGACTCTCTGAGACCCCATGGACTGCAGCAATCCAGGCTTCCCTGTCCTTCCCTGTCTCCTGGAGTTTGCTCTAACTCATGCTCACTGAGTAGGTGATGCCAGCCATCTCATCCTCTGTCATCCCCTTCTCCTCCCGCCCTCAAACTTTCTCAGCATCAGGGTCTTTTCCAATGAGTCAGGTCCTCGCATCAGGCAGCCGAAGTATTGGAGCTTCAGCTCCAGCATCAGTCTTTCCAGTGAAAACTCAGGATTGATTTCCCTTTGGATTTCACACACACACACATATCCAGTGTCTAATATATATTATATATATTCACAGTTGGAATCATAGCATTTACACATTTTTAATTTAGATTTAAACCACATACTATTTCATAATGTCAGCTTTCACAGCCATCATTTTAAATAACTACTCCATTTGGGGATGTACTATGATATATTAAATCAATCAGTTACTCCTAGAAATACATATATACAAATACAATCATGTATGTACTCATACTAAAAAGTACATAGATACAAGGATATGGGCAGGTAGATACAGATTTAGACAGACAGATAGAGATGTTGGTTAATTGCTGAAAGGTACCTCATTGCTGGTTTTATCATATTTATTTAATTACTAGTGAGACTAATCACAACCCATATTTGTTCACCTACTGGTTTCCAAGAATAATGACTTTAAACATAGATAAAGTTTGACTGTTCTGATATAGAAAAAAATTTAAAGGACTGGCCAATTACTAATGACTAACTTAACAAGAAGGAGAAAGCAACACTTTTCACAAGCATAAGGAGAGACCAGAAAAGCTATTTAAATACAATCATGCCTAGCAGAATGACTAAGGAAAACATTGCACCTTAATTAACTGGGAATGGAAAGCTAATATTAGATGGTACTAAAAGGACGGATGACTTCACTTCCACTGCTCTCTGTTTTTTTAACTCGGGCTTTGAGAGAACGCTGATGAGGAACCCACAGCAGAGGCTTTTGGGGCAGGCTGCCACTTCGCACATGATGTCTGAGGAGCTGAGGTTCACAATCTGGCCTCACTTCCCAGGACAGTCACGGCATCTCACCCAAACTAGGGCCATCTCTGACTCAGACCAGTACAGTCAAGCTCAAACAGGAAAGGAAAGCGAGCGAGCCAGGACCTGGGAGAGCGCAAGAACTTCAGGCCGAGAGTCACGAGGGACGCCTGGCTTTCGTCCTCTGAAGATCTTCTTGTTACTTACCAAATTTTTGCTTAGTGTATTAAAAAGCATAAAAGATATGCTCATTAGAGCTCATTGGCTGTGGTCTTATTTCAGAATAGCCAACTGGCTAAAATTGAATGTGTCCCTAGTCATTAGAACTAGTCCAATAAATTATGTACATAAGTGACCATTCTAGCTGGAAAAGAGGGATCATGTTACTTGATTTCTTCTTTCTCTTTCTTCCCTTCTTTATTTCTATTTTTCTCTCATTTTCCTTCCTTTCCCTTCTTTCCTTGCCCCCTTCCTTCCTCTTTTCCTTCCTTCCTCTTTCCTCCTTCCCCTTTTTTCTTTCTGTCCTTTCTTATTTGTCTAACTTACTGTGTAATCTTAAAAAAAAAAAAAAATGCCAACATCTCATCTACAACATTGAACCTAAAATGACTTCCTACCCTGGGCTTCTTGACCCTTCAGTGGAAGTGTGGATGGGCTAAACGTGGTCTCTGCACACCTAACATTGTGAATAATGAGTTGTATGCAGGTGTGTTGTGCATCTTTCCCAAGGAAGAGGGTCATGGTGTATCATACTAAAGGTACTTGGGTATCAAGGAAGTTTACTAACCACTTGCTGAGAGAAACTAACCTTCCTTCTAGGACTGAGTCTCTAGAGTATATCCAGTAGGTCAGTTCTAGAAATGGGTGGGAAACAATCTACTCATAATTATTGACCTGAAACAGTGAGTTACCGAGATGTGGGGGCCTGACACTAGATGGTCACAAACAAGGTAGGGTTTTCATATGCTATCCTCCCTATCCCACCCAGGAAGGACATTTGATGATGGCTAAAATCCTTAGGTGTATTCCCTTCCTCTTTCAGAACTTCCTTTACACACCTCCAGAATCTGATCCCCAAATAACCTTCCAGTCAAAAGAATACAACTGGGCCCAAAAGAACACAACTGGGCCCAAGTGATCTAAGTTGGAGTCAGGAATCCTGAGAGGGGATGAGGCAAGGCACCAAGGCTCTCAAGTGCCCCTCTTTATTTTTTATCCCTTATGTTTATTCTGGCAACAGGCTAGAGCTGTGGTGTAATTAAGAAAATGGGCTTTGGCATCATTGAAGCTCACCTATAACCTTTATTTTCAAATTATATTCGGCCATCTGAGCCTTAGTTTGTAAGAAAGGAATACCAAAAGTCTCTCCTTTAGGAGAGATGGACTCAAAGGACTCAATGAGATGATGCATGAAAGAGATCAGGGTAGGGCCACAATGTCCTTGAGACATGTGACAGGAGTACGTGCTAAAATAAGTGGCAGACACTAAACCATAATCACCATCATCCTCATCAGGATCACTGGGAGAGTTTGCTGGGTCTAGCCATGAGACCAAATCTCACACAAGAGTAACATCAGCTATTTGGATCTGTTGTCTCTGTTAAATTAAGTTTTGGGGGTGGTTTTTGGTTTTGTCTTCTTTGTTTTTAACAGATAACTTCAAAATATTTTGTTTAAAAAGTAGTAACCAATGAGAATAAACACTGTGGAGTATCCCACAATAAATGTTGTGGTCAATAATTATGAGAAGACAAATCAAACTACTAGCTACACCAGTACCCATCTTCACTGTTAGAAATAAAGTGTTTTATGCAAGAATGGGAAGTAGACAGGCCAGAATACTGGAGTGGGTAGCCTTTCCCTTCTCCAGCGGATCTTCTCAACCCAGGGATTGAACGCAGGTCTCCCACATTGCAGGCAGATTCTTTACCAGCTGAGCCACAAGGGAAGCCTAGTAGACAGGCAGAGTGGTCTATTACTAATCTCACGGATGAAATAATGAATACACATAAAGGCAGCGAAAAAAATCAGTCACTTACATTCCTGCTCAAAATACAGTGATTTTGCAAAATTGGTGTCTAATCACCTATGACCAATGAAACCATTTCTAAGATCGCTTCATAGCGGTGGTTATAGGGGAAGAGGAACCACAATTATATTCCACTGAGTTTTTAATATAAAAATTTACATGACAAGTAAAACTGAGTTTTAAAGCCACTGATTACTGGTAATTTTGCAGTGTGTACACTATGGGAGGATGTACTATAGGAGGCTCTGCTCTCCACGGGTCCCCACTTTAGGAGTTCAAGAAACGTCCTCAACTTCACTGTCATTCTATTCCTTCTGTCTGGGGCCTCCCCACTCAAGCTCACAGGACACAATGAAAGGTAATAAGTGAAACAAAGATCCAAAAACAGCAGATTATGTCTACACACGGGCCTCAAAGCAGGACTGGCTCATCTCACAGCCAGTCCCCTCAACAGCGTCAACATGTTTTAGCTATGCTCTGCATCCATCTACCTTTCTGAGGCTATGCACATTCCCAGAATGAAAAAAATAAAAGGCCAGTTTTCTGTCTTTACGAAGGATTTTACTGCCAGTATCCACTCACCTTCTGACTCTTCTTGCCCACTCCAGTCTTTCCAGGTGATGAGAAACTTCTCTGAAAAGAATAGTAACTCAAAAATAGTTTGGAATCCTGTGTAGTCAAGTTTTATCTCTTGTCCTTCTCTTCTTCCTATGTCATGGCCAGGATCTAATAACCTTGCCTGGGCCTTCACATCAGAAGTAGCTTGAGATACAGACAACATGTATCTATTTTGTGAATACAAATGAGCTGCCTGGGATGTGAGACCCATGATAGACTCAGGAGAGTAGGGATCATGTTTGTCTGTTTCCAGTTGTAATGCCAGGGCATATCACATGGTAGCAACTGAATTAGTATTGACTTATGAATTCATTAATTTAAGAATTATGCCTGGAAATACCATCTTCCATCTTAACAAACCATCCATGACACCTTAAATCCTCACCTTTTTGTTATTTTAAAGTATGGCATTATATTCCAGGATTGAGAGTCAAATGTTGCCTGCAGAGAATAGCACTTTATGCTAATATGGGAACTTGATTTATTTTTATGTATACATTAATCAGGAACTTTGGAGAAGGAAATGGCAACCCACTCCAGTATTCTTGCCTGGGAAATCCCATGGACAGAGGAGCCTGGTGGGCTACAGTCCATGGGGTCGCAGAGAGTCGGACACGACTGAGTAACTATCACTCACTCACTCACTAATCACGCACTTAGCAGAGCCCAGTGAAGTGAAAGTGTTAGTCACTCAGTCGTGTCAGATTCTTTGTGACCACACAGACTGTAGCCTGCCAGCTCCTCTGTCCATGGGATTTCCCAGGCAAGAATACTGGAGTGGGTTGTCATTCTTTTTTCCAGGGGATCTTCCCAACCCAGGGATTGAACCTGCATCTCCTGCATTGTAAGTGGGTTCTTTACCATCTGAGCCAGCAGGCCCCTAGCAGAGCCCAAATGAGACACAAATCAGTGAAACTGTGAATTACAACTTTGTGGCAAGAGGCCTAAGGTCAAAGTAGGAAGTCCTGGGTTCCAATTTCAGCTCCAAGTAGGTGGTTTTCCTTACTGGAAAATATGAATAAAGCATTCTGCCTTGGCTTGTTGCTACGGCTACTGTGGAAAGCAAATGAGACAAGGAATGTGAAACTCAAAAAGAGCTATAGAAATACAAGAATTCCTCACTAGCTGAATCCAGTGGATTCATATGTTTTGAAGGCAAGAGACATCTGTGCGAGGGTTTTAGGTAACTACCATGTCAGGTGAAGACACTTGAGAAGGGGACACAGCAGAGGAAATAAACAGGGTTTAAAGGCAAACTCTGTCACTTCCCAGTGTGATCAGAAGCAACCTGTATGTGTAAGACCACCAGCCAGACTAGCAAATACTGAGCTTGCTTCCTACAGAAGTTTCCCCTGGTGGCTCAGCGGTAAAGAACCTGCCTGCCAATGTAGATGTGGGAGATGTGGGTTCAACCCCTGGGTCAGGAAGATCCCTTGTAGAAGAAATTGTGACCCACTCCAGAATTCTTGCCTGGGAAATCCCATGTACAGAGAAGCCTGGTGGGCTACAGTCCATGGGTTTGCAAAAAGTCAGATATAAGTTAGTGGCTAAATAACAACAACAACATAGTTAGAGGTACGTTTCCATCACCCCTAGCACTTCCACTCATATCAGACACATGCCCCTTAACCCCAGGATCTGCTCCAGCTGCCAGAGGTCACTCCCAATGACCTCTAGGAAGCCATGTCAGGGGGGCACATCTCAGATACCAGAATATTCTTCCTTCTTTCCTCTGGGAAGAGTTTTGAGACTTGGTGAGTCTTGAAATCAACTATACTAGCCAGACGGAGCCGTTCAACTCTCCCTTTGCATTCAGTTCGGATCAGTTCAGTCAGTCCTGCCCGATTCTTTGCAACCCCATGAATCACAGCACTCCAGGCCTTCCTGTCCATCACCAACTCCGGAGTTTATAAAAACTCATGTCCATCGAGTCGGTGATGCCATCCAGCCATCTCATCCTCTGTCGTCCCCTTCTCCTCCTGCCCCCAATCCCTCCCAGCATCAGGGTCTTTCCAATGAGTCAACGCTTCGCATGAGGTGGCCAAAGTATTGGAGTTTCAGCTTCAGCATCAGTCCTTCCAATGAACATTCAGGACTGATCTCCTTTAGGATGGACTGGTTGGATCTCCTTGCAGTCCAAGGGACTCTCAAGAGTCTTCTCCAACACCACAGTTCAAAAGCATCAATTCTTCAGAGCTCAGCTTTCTTTATAGTCCAACTCTCACATCCATACATGACTACTGGAAAAACCATAGCCTTGACTAGATGGACCTTTGTTGGCAAAGTAATGTCTCTGCTTTTTAATATGCTCTCTAGGTTGGTCATAACTTTCCTTCCAAGGAGTAAGAGTCTTTTAATATCATGGCTGAAGTCACCATCTGCAGTGATTTTGGAGCCCCCAAAAATAAAGTCTCTCACTCTTTCCACTGTTTTCCCCAACTATTTTCCATGAAGTGATGGGACCAGATGCCATGATCTTAGTTTTCTGAATGTTGAGCTTTAAGCCAACTTTTTCACTCTCCTCTTTCACTTTCATCAAGAGGCTTTTTAGTTCCTCTTCACTTTCTGCCATAAGGGTGGTGTCATCTGCATATCTGAGGTTATTGATATTTCTCCCAACAATCTTGATTCCAGCTTGTGGTTCATCCAGCCCAGCGTCTCTCATGATGTACTCTGCATATAAGTTAAATAAGCAGGGTGACAATATACAGCTTTGACATACTCCTTTCCCAAGTTGGAACCAGTCTGTTGTTCCATGTCCAGTTCTAACTGTTGCTTTCTGACCTGCAAACAGATTTTTCAAGAAGCAGGTCAGGTGGTCTGGTATTCCCATCTCTTTCAGAGTTTTCCACAGTTTATTGTGATCCACACAGTCAAAGCTTTGGCATAGTCAATAAAGCAGAAATAGATGTTTTTCTGGAACTCTCTTGCTTTTTCGATGATCCAGCAGATGTTGGCAATTTGATCTCTGGTTCCTATGCCTTTTCTAAAACCAGCTTGAATGTCTGGAAGTTCATGGTTCACATATTGCTGAAGCCTGGCTTGGAGAATTTTGATCATTAGTTTACTAGCATGTGAGATGAGTGCAATTGTGCAGTAGTTTGAGCATTCTTTGGCATTGCCTTTCTTTGGGATTGGAATGAAAACGGATCTTTTCCAGTCCTGTGGCCACTGCTGAGTTTTCCAAATTTGCTGGCATATTGAGTGCAGCACTTTCACAGCATCATCTTTCAGGATTTGAAATAGCTCAACTGGAATTCCATCACCTTCACTAGATTTGTTCGTAGTGATGCTTTCTAAGGCCCACTTGACTTCACATTCCAGGATGTCTGGCTCTAGGTAAGTGATCACATCATCATGATTATCTGGGCCGTGAAGATCTCTTTTGTACAGTTCTCCCACATCCGCAGCCAGGGGCGGCAGCCAAGAAGAGCAACCCCATGTCCAAGGAGCAGTGGCTACGTGGGCTCAAGAGGCCCGAGAGAAGCTACTCCATGTTCAAGGTCAGGAGGGGCAACCTCGTCCAAGGTAAGGAGCAGCGGCTGCACTTTGCTGGAGCAGCCGTGAAGGGATACCCCATGTCCAACGTAAGAGAAACCCAAGTAAGACAGTAGGTGTTGCGAGAGGGCATCAGAGGGCAGACAGACTGAAACCACAATCACAGAAAACTAGCCAATCTTATCACAGGACCACAGTCTTGTCTAACTCAGTGAAACTAAGCCACGCTGTGTGGGGCCACCCAAGACGGTCGGGTCATGGTGGAAAGGTCTGACAGAATGTGGTCCACCGGAGAGGGGACTGGCAAACCACTTCAGTATTCTTGCCTTGAGAACCCCATGAACAGTATGAGAAGGCAAAATGATAGGACACTGAAAGAGGAACTCCCCAGGTTGGTAGGTGCCCAATATGCTACTGGAGATCAGTGGAGAAAGAACTCCAGAAAGAATGAAGGGATGGAGCCAAAGCAAAAACAATACCCAGTTGTGGATATGACTGGTGATGGAAGCAAGGTCAATGCTATAAAGAGCAATATTGCATACAACCTGGAAAGTTAGGTCCATGAATCAAGGTAAATTGGAATTAGTCAAAAGGGAGATAGCAAGAGTGAATGTCGACATTCTAGGAATCAGCAAACTAAAATGGACTGGAATGGGTGAATTTAACTCAGATGACCCTTTGTATTAAAGTACCCTATACCTCTATGAAACCATCCTCCAGCCTTTACACAACAGCAGGTTTGATAAATATGCATGTAAATGCCCCCAATGATATCAGTACTCTTAATGCTGGGAAGAGGAGTATTTCCAAATTCCTGAAAATACTTCTTTTATTCCAGGTCACTTGACTTATTTTGGGAAGTGAGGGAGTTCGTGTTGAAGTTTAATCACAATCCAGTGCCCACAAGGATTCACTTTCTTGGAGTACCCAAGACTTGAGCTAACATGATTTTAACTCAAAAGACATCAAAAATAAATTATAAGAATCCTCATGTCGATGAATGTCAGATTGGTAAAGCCATAATTGAGAGTGGAATTCTAACTGGATTTGCTATGTTCCACGGTTAGCTTGACCCAGATCTAAAACTACATCTTTGAAGATTGTGGCATTGTTGATGAAAGTTTCAAGAGTAGGAAACAGAAAAGGATGATGTAATTTTTATAAGTTGTATGAGTTCGTTTAAAGTTGGATGGAGAGTTATCTAATTTTTCACTTGCTACAGACATTTGAAAGAAAGGTTTGTTTGGACTTTTTTTATCACACTGAAAATGGTTGCTTAGCAACTGCTTCCTGCATGCATGATGCTGTTATGATTTCCACCTGCTGGAAAAAAATCAATAAAATTATTTCTTTGCAAATCAGAAAATTGGGGAAATGAACCAGTGACTCAAATGAATGCATGACACATTTGCAAGATTCCAAAGACTTTCAAAGACACATATGCATTTCCTTTTTAAAACAATATTTTATAAAATGTACTTTAATAAAACTTAATAGTCCAGGCTTACCAAAATGAGGCTTGTTTTAGTATAGTTTCTGTTGTAACTGAATATAAAAAAACAGCTTTATATTCAGAGAGACTATGTGGTATAATCTGAAGTTTAACCCCAGAAGCTCTGGAATCGCCAAACCTCCCACTGACACACAGTATCCAAAGTCACCACACCTGGAGGCAGGTCTCTTGAGTTGAGTGCTTGTATTCATAAGACCCTATTAACATGAAGCGTCACCTGGGAGGGCTAACACTTTAACACCTTGTGATGTGTGCTATCATCACACTATATATTTGGGCTTGCAGATATAGTGTCCAGGAGATTTATTTGTCTCACAAGGCAATTGAGCTTAGGGTATGCTGCCCTAGTGATGCTTCAATCATAATGAAGGTATCCTTCTAAAACCTCTCTCGGACGAGAAGAGAAAGTAAGACTCTTTTGTATTTAATGCACTGTCATTTTGGGTTTCAATCTCATGTAGTTGAACCTGAAGGAAGATATGGCCATGTAGCTGAACCTGAAGGAAGATATGGCCACTGCCTACTTTGTGAACACCTGATTTACACATACCAGTATTGTAAAAGGCAAGATGGTGAGGAAGCAAGAGGTCTAACCTGATCTAGCTTTCTTTTTCATGGTAACAACAGCAAAAAAAATAAAAGCTAGTAGTGATCATAGCTCTGGCAGAGCAACCAGCAACAAGCCTTTGGTATGACTCGGTTACTTTGAGATTTTATGGCCCTTTACCAAAGGTAAGTTTCAAAGAGGTTACCATTTCCATGAAATTAACCTGCCAATTATTTTTTGATAAAAATAGTTTAATCACATGTGAATTCATTTCTAGATTATTTTTTTCCTAAATCACTTGAATATTTATCACATAGCCTTCTGGACTCAAGAATTAAGTATTCCCAGGTTGCATATTGTACAGGAGACTGGGATCAAGAACATTCTTAAGAAAAAGAAATGCAAAAAAGCAAAATGGCTGTCTGAGGAGGCCTTACAAGCAGCTGTGGAAGGAAGAGAAGTGAAAAGCAAAGAGGAAAAGGAAAGATACTCCCATTTGAATGCAGAGTTCCAAAGAATAGCAAGGAGAGATGAGAAAGCCTTCCTCAGTGATCAGTGCAAAGAAATAGGGAGAAACAATAGAATGGGAAAGACGAGAGATCTCTTCAAGAGAATTAGAGATATGAAGGGAATATTTCATGCAAAGATGGGCTCAATAAAGGACAGAAATGGTATGAACCTAACAGAAGCAGAAGATATTAAGAAGTGGCAAGAATACACAGAAGAACTGTACAAAAAAGATCTTCATGACCCAGATAATCACGATGGTGTGATCACTCACCTAGAGCCAGACATCCCGGAATGCAAAGTCAAGTGGGCCTTAGGATGCATCACTATGAACAAGGCTAGTGGAGGTGTTGGAATTCCAGTTGAGCTATTTCAAATCTGAAAGATAATGCTGTGAAGTGCTGCACTCAATATGCCAGCGAATTTGGAAAACTCAGCACTGCCTACAGGACTGGAAAAGGTCAGTTTTCATTCCAATTTCAAAGAAAGGCAATGCCAAAGAATGCTCAAACTACTGCACAATTACAGTCATCTCACATGCTAGTAAAGTAATGCTCAAAATTCTCCAAGCCAGGCTTCAACAGTACGTGAACCGTGAACTTCCAGATGTTCAAGCTGGTTTTAGAAAAGGCAGAGGAACCAGAGATCAAGTTGCCAACATCTGTTGGATTATCAAAAAAAGCAAAAGAGTTCCAGAAAAACATCTATTTCTGCTTTATTGACTATGCCAAAGCTTTTGACTGTGTGGATCACAACAAACTGTGGAAAATTCTGAAAGAGATGGGAATACCAGACCACCTGACCTGCCTCTTGAGAAATCTGTTTGCAGGTCAGAAAGCAACAGTTAGAACTGGACATGGAACAACAGACTGGTTCCAAATAGGGAAAGGAGTACATCAAGTCTGTATATCGTCACCCTGCTTATTTAACTTATGTGCAGAGTACATCATTAGAAATGCTGGGCTGGATGAACCACAAGCTGGAATCAAGATTGCTGGGCGAAATATCAATAACCTCAGATATGCAGATGACACCACCCTTATGGCAGAAAGTGAAGAGCAACTAAAAAGCCTCTTGATGAAAGTGAAAGAGACAAGTGAAAAAGTTGGCTTAAAACTCAACATTCAGAAAAAAGAAAAGTTACAACCAACCCAGAGAACATGTTAAAAAGCAGAGACATTACTTTGCCAACAAAGGTCTGTCAAGTCAAAGCTATGGTATTTCCAGTAGTCATGTATGGATGTGAGTGTTGGCCTATAAAGAAAGCTGAGCGCTGAAGAATTAATGCTTTTGAGCTGTGGTGTTAGAGAAGACTCTTGAGAGTCCCCTGGATTGCAAGGAGATCCAACCAGTCCATCCTAAAGGAAATCAGTCCTGAATGTTCATTGGAAGGATTGATGCTGAAGCAGAAGCTCCAAAACTTTGGCCACCTAATGCGAAGAACTAAATCATTTGAAAAGACCCTGATGCTGGGAAAGATTGAAGGTGGGCGGAGAAGGGGATGACAGAAGATGAGGTGGTTTGATGGTATCACCAACTCAATGGACATGAGTTTGAGTAAACTCCAGGAGTTGGTGATGGGCAGGGAGGCCTGGCGTGCTGCAGTCCATGGGGTCACAAAGAATCAGACACGACTGAGCGACTGAACTGAACTGAACTGACATTTGCACTCAGATTGGCTTCTAAGCTTTTGTAAGTTCAGACAGTTAATCACTTGAAGTCTTGGTAAGAAAAAATGCATTCTTACTGGTACACATACTCAGAGCACAGGTCCCCATCTTATAGCTCAAGCCTAGTGAATACATAGCAGCACTGCTTAGGAAGTGGGACCTGGAGCCACACTGCCCAACCTCAGTACCGCTCTGCCACCACTCGACGACATTGAGCAGGTTACAAGCCCTCCATGCCCAGTCTCACCACCTATAAAATGAGGATCATAATAATGGCATCTACTTCATAGAAAAGGTATGAGAATCAAATGAGATGAAACCTTAAAAATATATAGAATTACTTGAGGCATGTGTGAACGTTCAATAAATTATAGTCATAATGAATATCTCCTCCATTCAGCACAAGGTCAGGTGTAGAAAGGTCGGGTGTAAGAACGGGTGAAGATGTGGGTGCTTGTATTGGGGCTTGGGCAGTATCTCTTATAGTATTTATTCTGGTGCTAAGTTTGGCCAAACTTTGGTCCACAAGAAAGACAGGTGGAAAATGCAGGAAAGTAAAGAAGGCAAGAAACTGAATTGCTCTTCAGAGCTTCGTATCTTTGACCATGGACCGTTTGGTAGTCCAGTGAAGACAGCAGTCCTTCTCAGAACAGTAAATTTCATAAATAAGAAAATAAAGTACATAGGGTTACAAAGAAATCTAACTAGATTGAAATTTAATAATTAAAATATTTTTAAAGGCACAACTGTAATTATGTAGTACCTGTGCCTCATTATTAACACAACATATAAATATTTTGAGTATTTTTTATTTCTGTATTTTTGATACTCAGACATTTGGAGCCTTCATCTTAGAGGGACTGCCTCTTCCAGGGTTAGCCAATTCTTAAAGATAGCAAAGACTTGCCCACATGCACAACTTTCATATACAAGCCAACCATCTAGAGCCCACACTACAACTATTTGCTTGAAGAAATTTTCACACACCAAGCCAATATTCACCCATATCGAAAATCACTTCAGGGCCACATACAGGGTAATTAGGAACCTGGAGTTTGATGGAATTATTCAAACTGTCAAATCCCAAACTCATTCAGCATACAATATGCTGCCCTGTCAGCAGCTTCTGGCAGGAAAGAATTCTCTGCAGGAAGCCCCTTTGTCTTGTCATTAACCTTAAACCAGACACCCCTACCCCACCCCTCTACTCATCTCTGGCCCCAACATATCTTTCCAATCTTTGGATCACACCATACCCTGCCTAATCTGTTGGTTTTTTCATAGATCAAGAAGTAGAAATGAAGAATAAGTAACAGATGACCAGATCTCATCCCCAGCTTCCCCTTCTGTAATCTCCAGCAAGTGGTACGAACAAGAGAGCATCTAAAGAAAGACCACTAAGAGCTGAGAAGCCTGCCCATGGTGGGGAGGGCCCTGACTCTGACCCCCAGAGATTAAACTGAAATTATTTCCCCTTTTCCCTTTAAAACACGTATAGCTGAGCAGAATCTTCAGAGGTGGTTTGTGGGGAATACTGAGTAGACCATCTCTCCAGATTGCCAGCATTCTGATTAAAAGTGACTTTCCTTTCTACCAATACTTGTGTCTGTCTGTCTGTCTCTCATATTGATTTTTGAGTGGCAAGCACTGGACCTTATTCGGTAACAGCCTCACTCATTCCTTTACTTGAAAACCTCAATAAATGCTCTGGGCCATGCTCTTCCCTCCTTCCCTTCTGCCTCTGTATCAACCCAACTCTTTCCTCGTGTGGCCCTGCGTGGTATGGCATACCTTCTATTTCTAGAGATCTGTGAGTATAAGTTTATTCCTATATGATTATTTCCATGTCTATGTGTCTTATGCATGCATGCATCTGTGCATGCTAAGTTACTTCAGTTGTATCCAACTCCTTGTAACCCCATGGATTGTATCCAGCCAGGCTCCTCTGTCCATGGGGTTCTTCAGGCAAAAATACTGGAGTGGGTTATCGTTTCCTACCCCACCATGTGTCTTACCACACCTAATTAAGACAAATCCTGGCCATGAAATTTAGAACACTAGCAGGTGGTCTAATAAATTCATAATTTCAACATAATGATAAGTGCAAATGATGTGGAATATTTACAATGTCTGTAATATGACATGGCTATACCTGTGACTTCCTCAGTAACAAAATCACACATACTGCCAATTCTACTGTAGTTTTGCCCATATTCAAAATCTAAAAAGTGAAAATTGAAAGTCACTCAATTGTGTACGACTCTTTGTAACCCCATGAACTACCCAGTCCATGGAATTCTCCAGGCCAGAATAACAGAGTAGGTAGCCTTTTCCTTCTCCAGGGGATCTTCCCAATCCAGGGATTAAACCCAGGTCTCACACATTGCAGGCAGATTCTTTACCAACTGAGCCACAAAACGAACTCAAAATTAAAGAAAATGTTTCATTTCAGATAGAGGTTAGAAAAAAAGAAAAATAATTTTCCCATGTAAGTGCATAGGTCCCTCAATCCTGCGATCTGTAGCTCCTATGACATAAACCCCTGTAAACAGATGTAGCTTGTTGACTTGTTTTGTACCGATTTTGAGGCCAGAAGTTCTCCAAAATTCAGGTCAGATTGGAGTTGTAAGAGTTCCAGAAACTTTCCTTCTAGACAACCGTCAAGGAAGCACAAGGCTGCTGGCATCACCAAGAAGCTTCCCCACCCTGAACAAAAAAAACTTCCTGTGAATACTTGTTTAGAATGAGGAGGACACACAAGAACAGTGGTTATTTGTCTGTGGGGCCATGGGAATTGTGTCATGGTTGACAATGGTAAAAGGGAAATTCTTCCCTTTTATAATGCCGTTTTATATAACCTATAGCTATACCGATAGACATACACTTGAAGTAAGACCATAAGAGGGTAACACCTATTCAAAAAGATCTTTCAGGGAATGCCTCCATGGTTTTACCTCATACCTACTAATGGTCTAGAATGAGGTCATTATTCACACTGTATAAAGATAAATATTTACTCACAAGACAACACTGCCTAAGGTTTCCTCTGACTAGTGACATTATTAAATGTTTGCTTCCATGGGATAAGAAACCACCAGAAACAAGCATATGCAGGACAAGAGGCAAGAGATATAAACCTTATACTCTTGAAATTTAAAGGGTGCCACTTACATTATTTTGAGCAGACTACCACTACTTGTAAACTGACCATGGTCAGTTGACCCTACCACAGTTGATGGTAACAATCCTTCCCCCTTCATTTCTTACCCTCCAGCTCCTCCCCTGCTGGCCAGCCATTGTATGCTCAAGGAATGCAAATTAAGTTCAACAATAGACTAAGCAAAACACAATTGAGAAGGTTAATCTGCCACTGATGAGATGAGGCATCACAACACAAAACCAAATGTGACTGACTTGGATTATCAGCTGCCTTGAAATGCCAAATCCATTGGTAAAAATAGTCAAGTGAAGGTTGTAAAGACTTAAGAGAATGGAAAAGGGCCATTGGCTGGCCACCTTTTGGTAGCAGGGCTGGGAGGAGAATCTTGGTATGTTACTACCCAATAGATGGGCTTAAAAATTCTTAACGTCTTTTCATTGACTATGGTACTGGTTTTCAAGCTTTTATTTTAGTACTTGAACTTTTCACCTCCTTCTAAGCCCAGCCCAGGGCCTCCATCAACACCCACTTTCTTCAGGAAATCTTGCTTTCTCACACCTCTGTGGCACTCACTTGAATTGTGCATTTTATTCATCTCTTATAAACACGTTCAATCTTCCCAATAAAATTAGAAGCTCCTCCAAAAGAGAATACAGTTTTATTTTAGGTTTCTCTCATCTCCAAGATCTAGCACATAGCAGAGCTTAAGAAATATTTGATGAAAATATGTAGGGAATTAGATAAAATTGGAGGCTGTTAAAATGCATAAAGAGTGCTAAATATATGTATATTTAGAAATGAGATGGCATGCGTTCAGTGTCTCTGGCATGCCTTTCAGGTATGTTATGGCTATAGTTCAATTTTCAAAATAGGTTGGGTAATTTTAACACTAGCAGAAAAGCTAAATTTCACTATCTCAGAGATGATCTACATTAGTAAATAAATGTTCACTGAGTGCCAGTCTGGTGCCTGTAATATTGGTAGCTTGGTTAAATGAGTAATAAATTGCTTTTAAAAGGTACAAGTTAGTCATTATTTTATTTTGCCTAAAATATTAGCTGTTTTCTAGAATTTCAAATGATTTGCATATTTTAAGGGCTTATGACATTCAGTTTCTATAATAATCTTTTTAAAAGTCAAATTAAAACTGCCATACTAAAACTAGGCCTGAGTGCCTAGAAACTCATCAACAGTATTTTTATTTTCTCATATCAAAAGTTGATGTCTTGTTTAAAAATGTCCTGTATTGAAATCTTTTTTCTGTGATACCATAAAGACTGCAAAAAGACAGTGTTAATATCTCAGAAGCAGGACATGTAGTCTTCTGCAAAGTTTTTGGGGTCATATAGGTGGGACTACAATTACCTAAGCGTTCTGAATGAAGAAATGACATATTGGTTGCTGCCCTTCAATGCAGAGCAGCCAGAAACACCATTTAGCTAAGATCACCATATGAATTGCACCTTTGTACTCCATGAACGGAAGTTGTTTCATATCTTACCAGGATCTCAATCTTGTTGGCCTGGAAAAAGAAGTGTGTAAACGGAGATATGGAGGGCTGGAGAGACTGAAAGTAGGATGCAAGGAGGGAGGTGGGTGAGGAGGTATTAAGGGGAAAAATGGAAGAGAGGGAGAAAAGGGGAAAGGAGAGAAGGGCAGAGAGGGGAGAGGAAAGAAAAACAGAAGGACAAGATGTGAGGAAATAAGAAATTCATGTATGTTTTAGAGGACAGTGAGTGTTGACCATGATCACAGCTACTGGCCTTAGCTATGACATCAGACAGTTGTGGCTGTAATGCACAATGTCACCCCGGCTACAGGTGACCTGAATTCACAGTAACCGCTCTCTTGGACTCCAACCAGAGAGGCTTTGCTTGGTGCTACCAGACATACCAGACCCGAAAGGGCATCTTTGAGTTTAAAAGGACTTTGCTCACAGAGATAGGTGAGCCAAGCCCCAAGAACCATTGAGAGGAAGAGGCCCAGACAAGCCAGTGAAGTGGTGAGGAGGAGGCTCCTCCTTGGACAACATTCCAAGCTGAGAGGCCTCAAACAGGTCGTATAGGAAAGTCGCTTCAGCTGACAGAAGACAGGGCTGACACCAGCTTGGCTAATCAAAATGATTGAAGTTGAAAATCATAAAAAATAATTTAAATATTTTATTTCAAATAAAAAAACGTATCAATGTGATAGGGACAGAGTGAAGGGACAAAGTAGGTGATCAAATAGTTGATCCCACTAGGGATTATAAGTAGAAAAAATATAGGAGACCCCCGTAAATTAATGATTACTCAAGAAAGCAGGATGGCTTAACCACAAAACCAAGCAGGCTTGCTTAGCAACAAAACCTTGCAGCAGAAGCATGAGACGTGCACCAAACAATGAAACAACGGTGGCTTGAGACCCACATCCTGCCCAGTGAGCTCAGCAAGTTAGTACACACTCTCTGCACACATAAACACAATAATCTGTGGATCTAGCTTGACCACTGGAGGGACAAGAAAACTCCCTTGCTCAACCTGGGGGAGAAGCTGATGATGGAAGCATGACGCCTACTCAAGAAAGACAAGAAAACTGTTTTCCCCTCCCCACTTTTCCTTTGATTATAAAACTTCTGCCCAGTAAGTTCTCGGGACACTGCATTACTCGCCTGAAGGTGTTAGTCGCTCAGCCGTGTTTGACTCTTTGCAACCCCATGGATGATAGCCTGCCAGGCTCCTCTGTCCATAGGATTCTCCAGGCAAGACTACAGGAGTGGGTTGCCATGCCCTTCTTCAGAGGATCTTCCCAACCCAGGGATAGAACCAGGGTCTCCTGCACTGGCAGGCAGACTCTTTATTGTAAACCTCACAGGCATTCTATTCTAACAAATCACTTCTTACCTGTCTATCACTTTGCTCTTGCTGAATTCTTCCCTGTGTTGAGACATAAAGGACTCTGGTACTGGAGCTCTTCAGAGTCCCTGAGATGACACCAATCGGTTCCAACTATGCATACATATTCCATCTTTCGATGAGCCAAGTTCTTGCTTTTGCACCTTCCGACTGGGGTCCCATCGCGTTATGTGCACCACGTCAATATGCCACAGTGCTGCTTTTCACTTCAGTTTTTTTTTCTTTTCAAGTGGAGCCAAAACTAATATGAAAAGTTGTGAAACAATCTTAGTGTGAACTTTTTCTAATGCTATTTAATGTCCCTTCAATTTTGTACCATAATTTTGCCCACAACCAACTTGAAGATTTTTGTGCTTGTTTGGGAACTTTAAAGTATTTTCAAAGGGTTTGTGATGGTTGGGGCTTTTTGTTGCAAGCAACAGGATTCATTATGGCTGATTCACTAAGAAAATTAATTTGTAAAGAAATATTTGGAAACATACAGAAGTTGGGCAGGGAGGAGATGAAGAAGTAGGCTCAAAGTAAACTCTCTGGAATTACATCACAGAAATGATTTTCTAAGGAATCTGCCACTGCAGTCAACTCAACCCTAAAACCACAATACAAAACAGATGCCCCATGTCCCAATCTCATGTCCTTCAGTTACAGGGGCATCTGACTGATAAATCCTAGGTGACAAGGGAAATGGAAATTTTAGATGTAGAGAGAAATTTTAAAGATCCTGTGTTAGTCATAAAGGACAGATGTCCACTATAACTTTTTAATTTTCATAAAAGTCACCAATTCTTCTTTCAGACTTTTCATTAGTCAGTTGATGACATATTTGACTAAATTACATAATTACAAAAGCAAATACAACCAGAATGCAATAAACATTGGTCACTGCCATATCTCCAGGACTTAAAACAATATCTAGCACAGAGCAGATGATCAGTAAGTTTATGTTGGATAAAAGAATAAATAGACATAGTAATCAGCACAAATGATAACCTTACAACTCAATCGGTTGTAGCAGATAGTTATTCATAGGTATAGTAACTCTGAACAGTCACTGTGGTGTAGACATCTATCAGAATATTTTACAGAGGGAATGGAGAGTTTCAGTTATTTGGAGTAGTGAAAGTCACTCAGTTAGGTCTGACTCTTTGCACCACCATGGACTATACAATCCAGGGAATTCTCCACTCCAGAATAATGGAGTGGGCAGACTTTCCCTTCGCCAGGGGATCTTCCCAACCCGGGAATCAAACCCAGGTCTCCCACATTGCAGGCAGATTATTTACCAGCTGAGCCACAAGGGAAACTGTTTGGGGAGTTAATCAAAAGAATGCTGATTAAAAGACCTACAGAAAATTTTCTCAGCCTGCTAATAAAAGATTTTGGTAAGATTTTGGTAAAGGATACATGGTAAGATTTTGATTTTATTTCTCACCTAAAGTTTTTGTTGGGCTTTCCTCGTATCTCAGTTGGCAAAGAATCTGCCTGCAATGCAGGAGACCTGGGTTCAATTCCTGGGTCAGGAAGATCCCCTGGAGAAGGAAATGGCAACCCACTCCAGTATTCTTGCCTGGAGAATCCTTTGGACAGAGGAGCCTGGCAGGCTGTAGTCCATGGGGTCACAAGGGTCGAACACAACTTAGCGACTATATCACCACCAAAGTTTTACCCACTTATACATAATTAAAACATTATTGTCTAACCTACATAATCGGCCTGTGAAAAAGCAACAAGCATCCCTTTTTACGTCTGATTAAACCATGTGGTTCACTGCAAGCAAATGACTTGCAATATCTATAGCTAAAAACTGGCGCAGCCAAAATCAGCTCCCAGACCTACCCACTCCTAGTTTGTTATTCTTTCTACCTCACTATCTAATAGATTACCCAAATTTTTAAAATATCTACCCTAAAGCCTTCACTCATTCTTTGCTTCATTCACTCATCCCTGGAGGCTCAGATGGTAAATAATCTGCCTGGAATGCTATGCAGGAGACCCAGGTTCTATCTCTGGGTGGGAAAGATCCCCTGGAGAAGGGAATGGCAATCCACTGCAGTATTTCTTGCCTGCAGAATTCAATGGACAGAGAAGCCTGGTGGGCGACAGTCCACGGGGTCGCAAAGAGTCAAACACAACTAAGCGACTAACACACACCCTAAAACCTTCATTTCTTCTTTGCTTCATTCACTCATCCAACTAACATTTCCTAAGCACCTGTCTTGTGCCCAGAACTGAGGCAGCCCCAGGAATATCAAGCTAAAAAGAAGTTCACATTCTCAAACTAGGGGTAGAGGAAGGGAGATAGATACAACAAACATTCTCTAAAAAATTAAAAATAAAAATAAATACTTTTAATATTTTGAGATAGAGAACTCTCTAAAATATACTGTATACTTTCCTGAGTCTTAAACACTATTTGACCTTTTCATAATCAGTCAAGGTTATTAATATGACTTACTATTGTAGGGTTAGGAATTATTCCTTTAGGTATGAGGTATGAGTTCCACTGGCCTTTGCAGAAAATGTCCCTGACAGCTCTCTAGAGGAGGGGAACCTGTAGCAGCCCGCCTTATCTCACTTCTTCACAGCAGATTCTTTTCTCCTTAGTAGGAGAAAAATAAATCTTCCTGTAACTTCCAAGCAAATTATTAATTCACTTCATCCACTGCTGTATGTATCAGGCCATGGTGTAATTATGTGTTCCTATTTCTACCTTCCTTACTAGAATGCAGATTGAGGATGGGGCAAGAATTATGTCTAATTTTTCTTTGCACTTCTCCCCTCAAACTTAATGTGATAACCTGGGCCTTAGTAAGCACTCAAAAACTGTTTGGGGAATTAATTCTCATATAACACTAAAGAGCAGCTATTATTCCCATGTTACAGGTGAGTAAACTGAGGTTGAAAAGAGGTCAAAACCACACAGTCAATGGCTGAGCCAGTACTGAACCCCAGGTCTTCAGCCTGCCTTAATAACCAGTGGTCTCCCCTAGTTAAGACATAGCTACTGGTTTTAGAGCGTCTTGAAGAGTTACCTACAACCTTCCTCATAACACAGCAGGACCCTGAGAGACCCTGATTGTGGAGGTCGGGCTCTTCAGAGAAGGGAGACTGTGGCCCCGAACAGTCAGAGTTAGCAGCATTCTTCAGCTCAGCATTTACTCTCCAGCACAACAAAACACCCCCAACAGAAGCCACCGTGCCCTGCTTTCACAGATGTTGTGACTGAACAGCCTGTAGTCACAGCTCTTTACCATCTTATGCCAGCGGGACTGGCTGGGGACCATTTCCCTAACAGATGCATTTCCTGGAGGTGGGAAATCTCCACTGTAGCGTCTCCGCTGTCCCCAGTGCGCCAGAGGACTTTGTACATCCTTCAGACTTCAACAAAGTGAGTTTGGACCTCAAGCCTAGAAATTATGCAACCATGACTGGGAGGGGTGAGGGGAAGCACCTTGGGTCACAGAAATTTGAATCTGAGATTTGGAAGGAATCTTAAAAATCATCGAGTCTGAGTACCTCTGTTTTGTGGGGGTTTGTAAGAAGGGCATGGCAAATGACTCCAGTATCCTTGCCTGGAGAACCTCATGGACAGAGGAGCCTGGTGGGCTACAGTCCACGGGGTCACAAAGAGTTGGACATGACTGAAGTGACTTAGCATGCAAGTGACTTGACTGAGTTCCCTTCGGGCCACGGCCCTGGGGGAGGCAGCTCCCCAGAGGACGGCTGGTGGGGGGAGAAGGCAGGTAAGAGAGTAGCCAGCACAGTAGGTGGAAGGTGAGGAGGCATAGACAGTCTGGATGTCGTGCGGGGATGTGCTAGGGAGAGAAATCGAGTGGGCGGCTGCAGCAATTGTTGGACAAAGCCAAGCCTGTCAGACCCTGACTAGAAGGCCCAGGCCCCCGGGCAGGATAGAAGGCCCCTGGCCGTAAAGCAGAGGGCAGGCTGGCGCTGAAGGAGGGCCAGCAGACAGCAGTGGGCCCCCCACAGCTCCGGCTGAGGTTACTGTTTCCGGTCAAGGGGCCCCAGCCCCCTGCTTGGCTGGAAGAGAGGTTTTGCTCCTCACAAAGAGTAGGGCTCTGGGTACCTGCCACCCAAGGTCAGTGTGTTTGAGGAGGAAGGTAGAAGATGACACAGACTAAACCACCTCCACCCTTACCACCTCTCCACAGAGCTCCCCTGCATCCACCACCTCACGGGAAGAGGCCCGATGGAGTGTGGGCACCCCGGGGGCCGTACTGACTGCAAAACTCCTCTAAAAAGTAGAAATATAAAGGGGCTAGTTGCTGGGACAATGCACGGGACTCTGTCTGACCCATGAGAACTGAGTGAGGAGAAGGAGGGGCAGGATGTGAGGCTGGGCGGAGTGAACTCACGAGAAGGCATCAGAAACCCAGCCTCGAGGCGGGTCCGTCTGATACAGTCACTTCGCAGTTCCACACGTGCTGCTTCAACACGTGTTCACGGCGTGGTTACTGCGTGCGGGCACTGCGCTAGGAGAAGGAGAGCACGGAGGCCAGGAAGAAGCAGCTTCTTGGTCTCAACATCAGAAGCACACACCGTGTGTATGTGTGTGTGTGTGTGTGTGTCCATGGAGGGGCAATGCAATACACGCTCTGATGCCCAACACACAGCCCCTTGCCTCCCACACTCCAGAACACACCTACGTGTCCTACTGAACGCATCAGCAACCGTCCACCTTCTCTCCCCCAGCCTTGCACAGACCAGAGCTAACAGGGGTTCAGCGGCTCCGGGCCACCCTCCGACAGTGATGGATGGAAGCCAGAGGACACCTTCAGCTTGCTTCTCCCCAGGAGACCCAACTTCACACTGGCGCCCACGTCCCCAGCAGGCCCCAGTCTCGGCAGCCCACAGGAGGCTGCTTCTGACACACCTTGCACTGGCTTCCTCACTCCCCTCTCTTACCCACTTTCTTACCAGGCCTTCATGGACTCACTTTCCCAGAACGACTAGCACTTAAATCCCTGGCTCAGGGTTTGTTTCTGCGGAAACAAGCCAGGCACTCACAACAAGTTCTGGGAAAGAGGAGCCGAGCAGTAACCTAAGTCCAGAGGGTGAGGAAGGAGGTAACGGCAGGGAGAATGGGGGTGCAGTGGGAGGGGGCAGGCATGCTGGCACCCTAGGCAAATGTGACCACTGCAAAAAAAAAAAAGCAGAGAGAAAGAAAGAATCTTCCTGGCGGACGGATAACTTAAAGGTCTCTGGAACGGCTGCGGTATAAAGGGAGCGGAGGGGTGGGGAGAGAAGACTGGAGAGGTTTGGAGCACCTATACCTCCTGGCCCTGTGAAGCCTCCCTAGAGAGCATTGTTTTTCTCTGAGAGTCTGCAAGCCCAGACTCAAAGCTTGGTGTCAAATGGGGCATAAGAACAACAAGATCAGCAGAGTAAATCCCTTCAATCCAATTCACTTGAGTTGAGATTGCAGTGAATTGAGAAGAAATGTTAACTCCAGTGTCTCGAACAACACTTATACCAGGTGACTGTACTGAGACTTTCAAAAGCTGAGTTCAAAAGAAGGATAATTTCTCAGGAATATTACACCCCAATCTTAGTTCTCCATTCCCTTCTCTTTTACCTGGAGAAGTCTTAGAATCAGCCCCAATACAGTCTCTTCATGTTCAATTCTTTGCTAATACAACCCCACCCAGAAGCACCCAACAGCAAGCTGGAACAGGGGGAAAAAAGAAGTTCTATTTTTAAATCGCCAGCAAAAAAAGATGCTGCCTGTGAAACTGTATGATAGAAGCCGTTCACATCCAGTATCTGAAAGAGCTACTGTTGGTATGAATAATTCAAAAACAGCTCCAGACAAATGATCTTGGGATTATATGGAAATAGAAAAATAAACCTCCGGAGTCTGCTGCTTCTTTTATTAAAGCTTGGTTCACATTGAACACTGTTTTCTCTGGGGTTATTTCTACTACAAATGAACAGTCAATAAGGCAGAATCTTTGCAATCGTGCTGATGTGAGAGCCTAAAGAGAAGTCATTTTGATCTCCTATTCATTTTTACCTTGTAAATTATTAACTAATGTGAATTGGGAAAAAATTAAAGATAAGCAAATTAGTCTTCATTTGTTTATTTGAATTATTTAGTGGGCTCACAAGCTTCATTACAAAACATACAGGAGGGTGAGTCTTCCCCTAAATATTTATGTTTGTTTCACAGATCTGACACAATTAAGAACTGTGAGAGGTGCCATCCATAACTGAAATAAAACAGGGCCTTGGTGGCCCAGACTATATGGCTGACATCAGGCTACAGCCTGACTTTGCTGATTACGGCACTCCTGTCAAAATGTATCTAGCAATCTGAAGGAGTGGTTGCTGTGTGTCTGAATTTCCCTGAAAGCCAAAATTTTACAAAACCTTTGACATTCTCCATCTTCAAAGCACTTGTAAGAAAAATCCCTCTTTACAATCACATTTGGCTCTCAATGTGTTAATAAAGCCATTAGGTAGAGGTGATTTTGCAGTGTCAGAAAGAATAGACTTTGATGGCAAGAGAGTCCTTGATGAAAAATTTCACTGCCATTAGGGAAAGACAGAACCTATAAGAGGCAAATAGGGCTTCTCGGTTTCAATGTATTTAAACTAATGGATCACTTTGCACTAGAAAGATGCCAGTATGTGGGAGCGATCAGATAAAATGAGCCTGGCTATTTAAGCACATGTTTTCCAGATTCTCTCAAGAATATCCCAAATGAAGTTTTCACTTTGTGCATAAAATAAACAATTTGAGAACTGACACCAGGGAATGGTATCAGGGATATTCATGTATTACTCATGACAAGGAACAAGGTTGCTATTTAATACCTGATCTTTCAGAATATTCAAAATGTAACATAATTGTAGAAGGAAATTGGGGCAAAAGGGCAGAAAATTTTCCATAGGGTGGAAAATAAAAGAACTAGGGTACAGACCATGAGATCTTGCACAAGACGAGATTTGGTTGTGAGATTCCTAGCAGCTAAAAATAAAGAGAAAGTAACAGTTTTAAGATTAGTTATACAAATTACAGAACCATGGAAAACAAGAATAGGAAGTGAAGAATAAACACAACAATATAGTCAGGTAATCTAACTTTCCTATTGTTGGTGTTACTGTTCAGTCGCTAAGTCATGTCCAACCCTGCGACCTCACGGATTGTAGCACTCCATGCTTCTCTATCCTCCCAGGGTATGCTCCCGGAGTGTGCTCAAATTCATGTCCGTTGAGCCAGTGATGCTATCTAACCCTCATTCTTTTCTGCCCCCTCCTATAGTCGGATGCTTTCCAAATTTAGTTCACCAAGTGAACATACAGAATATATGCACAACACTATAAGTGAATGGTTTGCAAGCAGTTATCTTGCGTGTATCTGAATCACCTGGAAGCTTTGGCAGACACAAAGCTTCTGATTCAGAAGGTCTGGACTGTGGCCCAAGAATTTGCATTTTGAGCAAGTGCCCAAGTTCTGCAGATGCTGCTGCTTCAGGAGCCACATTTTCCAAACCACTGGCATAAATGAATTTTCCAGTTTCACACCTCTTTCACTTCAGAGAGCATCCCTAAAAACTTTATCTTATGCCCTTTTTAGCAAGTTTCAGAGAGAGAGGTTCAGATGTAAAAAATCACACAGATAAGACTTTGTGCAGAATTTGTATATTGGTTACTTTGGAATAAGCTGAGACAGTTGACAAAAAATCCAATCATAGTAATTATTTCATGACATTAATTATTATGCTTCAACCCCTCTTAATCCCCCATTCCTAATCTAACCTTCACCAAAATGAAAAGTTTGACTGAGAATTGTCTAAGGTCACAAAGTCAGCTTTAGGATGTTTCAAGATCTAGGTCAAGCTCAGGCCCCTGACAAGTACATAAAGTTCTGAGAAAGAGGATCAATACGTCAACAAAACTGATCCTTGTTCTTGGGAGATCTGTGTTTTCTGCCTTAATGTGAGAATATAAAACTATTTTGTCTCAAGATACCATGAGGAAGGAGAGGAACAAAGGTAGCAATTGAAAAGTAAAGTCCTTGGCATCAGCTGATATATGCTTCCCAGGTGGCGCTAGTAGTAAAGAACCTGCCTGCCAATTCAGGAGACTCAGGTTCAGTCCCTGGGTGGGGAAGATATCCTGGAGGAGGGCATGGCAACCCACTCCAGTACTCTTGCCCGGAGAATCCCACGGACAAAGGAGCTTGATGGGCCACAGTCCACAGAGTCACGAAGAATCGGGCACAACTGAAGCGACTTAGATGTACAACCTTCTGGAAATGATAGTCTTTATGCCTTAATGAATATTTTAAACTCAGTCTGAATTCCAGGAGCAAATAAATAAATCATGTCCCTTTCATTGAAACAAGTGCTTCTGTCTATTCCTCCATCCTTAAAAGGATGAAACCTCATTTTGCTATGAATGCTTGACTCTAGTAAAAATTAGCATAAATCCTACATTGACATATTAAAGGGAAATTATACAAATGTGAAAAAATGAATAGAATTTTCTCAAGGCTACATCCTGGGACTGAATGAGGAATGTTACTTAATGCACAGATGCTGAAAAACTCTACATGAGAAACAGGGATTCGGCCTTTACTTATTTTACTAACTGACATTAATTTTAATTATTTATGACAATTCTTCAAAGTTTATTTGTAATAGTAATGAAATCTTAGGAAGTTAAGCCCCCCTGACAGCCCTTGACTGTTTAATCTTGTTTGAAAAATATGATGAAAACACAAGTTCCTAGTGAGAATTATATACCCTGTGAATTAATGAAGTGAGAATTAACATATTCCCTTCATGCCAGAGGCTTTTATTTATGCACCTGAAAATATATTTTGAAGCCATTACAGTCCTTTCTAATATCATGCTTTTATGAATGTTTTGGCTGAAAGACTGTATTATCGTAACAAATGAGAAACCTAAAGTCCTGAGAAGTTAAAAGATTTGTCCAAGGTTAAACAGAGGGTAAGCATCAGAGCCAGGTTCAAAGCATGAGTTACTCTGGATTTTTCCCCTCACTGTCTGGAGCGTCAACCCTGCGGGGGGCGGGGTTAGGGGAAGCCCGTCACGTGAAGTGCAGGAGGGGAACTCGCCTCTCTCGGTTCTCTCATAAGGCTGAAATCTAAAACCTCAAGGGCCACAGTAGGGGAGGAAAGTTGGAAAACAGCACCCGGGACGTGAAAGGAGTGACTGTACCCCGTGTGGAACTCTGTTCTACTGCATTTGTCTGCCTCCTTTTTGTCCCCACACTCTGATTTTGAGCTTATCTAAATGTTCATTTCCAAAGACTTTCCAACCTCACCTCTGCTCAAACCAATGGCATCGATTTGCCGTATCTTCAAGGTAGAGCCAGCATCTGGTTCTTTTTTATTTTCCACCCTTGCTTTCCTTTCGTCCCAACTGTTCCACATTTCAAGCTGAGGTCCTGCCTTCCCAAGGTCAATCCCATGATGTAAGTGGATAGTGAGGAGGGTTTCAACAAACATCACCAACCTCCACGGCTGAAGGGGGCCAATGTAACTGACCCTTTCCAATCACAATAGTATGCATCTCCCTCACATCCTTCTTCTGTCCATCCCACCTCCACACACCCATCAAGATCCTACTTACCCTATTTTCCCCCAAATAAATCCTTCATGTAGCCTTCCTTGAGGCAGAAATATTAATAGCTCCTCAATCGCTGTGATGATCACATTCTGCATTGTGGTGGTTGTGGGTCTAGTATACCCACCTTATCCCAGGTTCTAATCACGCTGGGCACACTTTGCATCCCACATCAATCTCCATGCTGTCTTGCATGTGGTTAACACCCAATGAGTATCTGTTAAAGCTATTAATAGTTATTGAATTTATTCATATATAGGTGGGGCCTGGTATAAAGGATCAATAAATATTTGTTAAATGAAAGGATGGATAGGAAGTTGGAGAAATGAATGAAAAAAATAAATTTATAAAAATGGATTTATTCATCTTTTTCCCCAGATAAGACTTTCTCCCATGATTTCAAAAAAAACATATTTAATAAGGCATAACCCTGAGAGTTATTTCAAGAATCAAAATGTTGCCTGTCACAAAAATTTCTTTTACAATTCATATTCACTATTCCTGAAGAAAAAAAAAAATCTTTGGAACTTTTAAGGTTGCTTACAGATACAAATTCTTTCCTACCCACATAACAGAAACAATTCACTTCTTCTTCTCAAAAGCAAACAGGTTGTATGTGATCAATCCAGATGAATTAACACTAAACTAAGGATGCAGATGACTCTAACTCTGAAGAGATGGGCCACAGATGCCCTCCACAGCCTTGAATGTCTTCTCCTCAGTCTGACCAGCTTCTCCACTGTTCTCTGCAACACATTCTTTCCCCTTCTTCATTTTCTCTCCATATCAGTAGGGAATCACCATAGCAACAATCTGAAATAAATCAATTCAGCTACAATTTTTCTGGATGTTACAGCCTTGTTCAGAGGTCAGATTTCAAAGAAAGCAAAAGACTGAAGCTCCTGACAGATGAAGGAGGCAGAATTTTCTGCTAACCTGAATAACACCAATGAAAGGAACCAGAAGGTGATCTCATCGCTTCAAGTTCAGAGAGAGACAGCTGCAAAAAGGGACAAAAGGGGAAAGAAGAAGAATATGATCACTCAGACTTGCTTCTGCAGAGACTTTTAACCATCTGTGAGCAGTGCCGGAAGAAAAGGTAGAAACAATTTAAGCAAATTAAAAGAGGATGAACATTTTTCTTATTTAAAATGAGGCCATTCATTCTTCATATCCAATTATTTAAAAATAAAGAAATAGTTTACCATTAAATGTCTTTAATGATGAGTCATTGATTTATTTCCCCCTATAGGCTTCCCTTGGAGAAGGAAATGGCAACCTACTCCAGTGTTCTTGCCTGGAGAATCCCAGGGACGGGGAGCCTGGTGGGCTGCCGTCTATGGGGTCGCACAGAGTCAGACACGACTGAAGTGACTCAGCAGCAGCAGCAACAGCAGCATAGGCTTCCCTGGTGACTCAGTGGTAAAGAATCTGTCTGTGATGCAGGAGACCTGGGTTTGATCCCTGGGTCAGGAAGATCCCCTGGAAAAAGGAATGCAACCCACTCCGGTATTCCTGCCTAGAGAATCCTTTGGACAGAGGAGCCTGGCAGGCCATGGTCCATGGGGTCGCAGAGTCAAACACGACCGAGCAACGGAGCACATAAAAGCATGTGTGGATAGGCACTATGGTCTTTTCTACCCAAAGAAGACAGGAAGATCCTGTAAAGTTCTATCCACCGTACACTATGAGAGTTGATACAACAGGAATTGTGTGTGTGTGCGTGTGTCTATAAACAGAATATTTCAGAAAGGTTGAACATAGATCACAAGTAGTCAAGAGATCTGGAAGTTAGCTGTGGCTCAGTCATCTACCCAGCAATGGGATCAGGAACAGGTCACATAGCATCCCTGATCCTCAGTATCTCACCAGTGAAATAAGGCTAATATTATCTGTCAGCTTACCTAAGAGGGATATTATGAGGCCTTGTGAGGTAATGTGCATGAAAGGATTTGTCCACCAAAGCACTGTTTCACCCACGGTCAGTATCAGAGACCTTTATGATTCCCAAATCATGCCAAAGGTTTGCGTGCTATTCTGTACTTGCATACACACAACCATCAAGTCTAGTGTGCGTGCACATAACTGAAAAGTCTTCAAATAACTATTTTGAATAATACAGTAAGAGTGATCAGTCAAGAGGCTTGGGTTCTAGTCTTAGATCTGCAAGTAAGTAAATGTACAAGCCTGTGTGGGTCATTTTACCTACGAGAATTTCCGTTTCCTCCCTGATGTCTGTCACCCCTTCTGGCTCCAATATTCCTATAGAACACATTAGGAATGGACTGGTTAGAATTTTGAAGTTAACACCCGCTCCTATTTATTTCAGAGGTAATCATTTACACGTGGAGTTTTGCAGCCTTCTTCTCTTCCCTCAATCTGTAAAGAAAATTAAGGCATTTATTGTTCCGCCTCCCCGCCCCAACCTTCACCCTGCTTTTCTGAGAACAGTGACAAATGTCCAATGGGGCATTTGTGGTGAGGAGGATACACAATACAATATGAGGGACCATACAGGAGGGCACAATGAAAGGAAGAAGTGAATGATAAAGACAAAATGAGAAAAAAAGATTTTCACAGATGAGAAAAAAGATTTTTCCTGGGTGAAGTGGGCAGGAGGGAGGTCAGAAGCTATCAAAAGGTTCAGGCTACTGAAGAATAGAAAGAAACCTAAGAATTTGTGTGGACAAGTACTTGGATTTCTTTCAATGGGAGAAATATTAATAAAGATTTACTTAGGCCCTTATTCTTTAAATGTAGCCTGCTCTGGACCAATGAGTCACAGCTTTATAAGCAATGCTGTGAGTGACTTCTTCACACCCATAACTGGCTATGTGACATGCAGACAGTGACTTCAGGATTTTGTTTCAAAAACATCAGTTTTCCTTCTCAAGGGCTGATGGATAGGTATGACTGTATAGGTCTGACACTTAATATGTGTAATAACAAAGCCAAAACAGTTTGTTCCAATGTGATTGAATCTTGTATTTTCACAGAAATTATTTTGGGCACAATGATGACAAACACATGTCCACTTACACTACCAAAAGTGACTATATATATATATATATATATATATATATTTATATATATTTATATATATATTTATATATTATATTATTAATATAATATATATTATATATATTAAATATTATATATTTATATATTTATATATATATCAAATATAGAAATATACATCAAAGGCTTATCTCTATTAATAATAGGACCCTCTAAGGCTGTGTCTGTAACTTTAAAAAATCAGTTGTAATTATCAAATTATTAAGAATATAGAAAGATTCAGTGGGATGTGAGAAAACAAATATTACAGATTTTTGGCCACTGCTTGGCAACACAGTCCAAAAATAAAATTTTAAAAAGTCCTGTGCCCTCAGTACGTGGCCTCTAGGTGACAATCTGCTCCTCAAGCATTTACCGTCTTTAATACCTAAATGACACGCCTTCTCATTGATAGTTCTTGGGACCATGGATACCTGCTGTGGAGGACTCAGGATCCCATGTTCTCTTGGGGGTGCCAACAACAAACAGTTTTCCCCACTGAATAATCTTTGGGAATCTTCAGGGAATAGATTGAACCACAGTCAGTTCAATTGGCAGTCACATGTTTTTGATGAAGACTGAAAACTAAAATACAAAATCAAGACAAATACTTATCCTCCATTTCAAGGAATTGTGACAACCATCTGTTCAATGGAGGAAGCAAAACAATAACATAGTTAGACTCTGCAGAGGAATGACTGGTGAGTACTCTGTAAGAATGGAAGATAATTAATTACTCCATGCCTCGAATTACTCAAACCAAATGAACAGACAGAATAGACAGACAAAAGGGAGGAGACTAATTCTTTATTTCAATTTCCTTTAGGAACAACAAAAATGTCATCTGGATCTGATTAAACTGTATGCGTCCAAAGTAATCAAAGCACAATGGGACATGTTTTAATATGTCATCATAAAAAATTTATTCCATAAAAGTAGACACATTCATGACTTAATATATAATTAAAATCTGAGTGTATGGGATATCCAAGTAATTCTAGCAGGGTCTACTACTGCACTTTGCCTATAGTAAGATGCTTAGCTGATTTGGAGGAAAAATATGACTGGATAGTAATTTATTAACCTAAATCGTACCTCTAAGTTGTAAAGAGAATTTCTTCAAATACCAATGTTTATTTCTTAAAATGATTTACTATGTTTTAACAATATTTGAAGAGAATTTATTCTACTCTCTTAGCTAATCAGAAATTTCTCAAAGTAAATATGGGCTCTGCAAATGATGTAAGCCACTTCATTGCCTTATTTATAGACATAACTACAGATGGAAAATTCCTCTTGATTGTCAATATTCTAAACAGGAGTTTTATTATTCTAATAAACAGTTCCATTTCTACCACTTAAAGCCCTTCAATGGTTTCCCATCAGTCTTAGTATGCAGATCAAAATCCTTAATAGACCCTACTAGGGCCCGTGGGATCTGCCCTGCCCACGCTCCAATCTCATTGTCTGCCCTCAGCTCCTCATTCAATGCTCTTAAGCCTCTCTGGACTGTCAAGTATCACAACCTGACATTGCTCAGTCTCTGCTCTCTGCATGGAACCTTCTATCCCACATTCCTCTTCTGGTCAACCCTTGATCTTTTTTTCTTTATTTCTGATCCTGTTCTTCAATATAATTTCCTTACAGAACCCTTCCTAGACTCCCTAGATGAGATCTTGTCCCTTTTGGGAGCCAGTCCCTCCTGGGTCTCCTATGCTCCTCTGCATCTTACTGAATGGATCAAGGCTGCAGGGTAGGCTTCCCTGGCGGTCCAGTGGTCGGGAATCCGCCTGCCAACGCAGAGGACACGGGTTCTCTGCCTGGCCTGGGGCGATCCTCCATGCCGCAGGCTGACAAAGCCACATGCCACAACTAGTGAGCCTGCACTCTGGAGTCTGTGCTCTGCAACAGGAAAGCAGCCCCTGCTCCACACAACTAGCTAAAGCCTGCGAGCAGCAGCAAAGACCCAGTGCAGCCAAAATAAATAATTTTTTCTTAAACTGACACCAGATGTGGCCTTCGGTGGGTACTCAATATATATTTGCTAACTGAATGGATTTGATGATGGTGGAAAACACAGAGTGTCTAGAAGGGCATGTGTTTTATGCACATTATTTCATCACATCACATCTAGGAGGTAGGATTATGAGTTGATGTATGTTACCCCCTAAAAAAAAAATATGTTGAAATCTGAACGCATAGAACTTAGGAATGTGACCTTATTTGGAAACAGGGTCTCTGAAGGTATAATCAAGTTGAAATGGCGTTATAATTAATTAGAGTGGGCTCTAATCCAATATGACTTGTTTATAAGAATAGGAGAAGAAAAGAGACACAAATACATGAAAGGACAATGCCATGTGGTGACAAAGGCAAAGTCTGAAGTGGTACAGTGGAAAGCCAAGAGACGCCAGATTTCTAGGAAACCACCAGAAGTCAGGGAAAAGGAAGAGCAGATTCTCCCCTGCAGGTTTCAGAGGCATCGTGGCCGACACCTCGATCTCAGACTTCCAGCCTCCAGAAGTGTGAAGGAGACACTTCAGTTGTTTGAAGCCACCCCAGTTTGCGGGACTTTGCTGTGGCAGCCCCAGGAACCTGGCACAGGGAGGTGCCACCGCCTCATTTTACAGATGGAAACACTGAGGCTCCGCGCTGCAGAACAACGTGGCTGACGTTTCACTGCTGGTGTGCGGCAGAATCAAGAGAGAAATGCAAGCACTTTGATTCCACAGCCTGTGCTCAGAAGCCCTATATGATCCTGCCCCTGTGATGAACTCTCTTCGTTTCACATTCCTCACTTTGCTCTTGGGCGTCTCTATGGAAACTGCCTAATGATTTAGCACTATGGACTTGTGACAAAATTTAAAAGGGTGCTCATATCTTACATCCGGTGTTGTTCAAAACCTAGAGGATGTTAGAGGTTTGTGACAGCCCGGTGTGTGACCCTCAGGCCTCTGCACAAAGCCTCTCTATGGCAGTCCATCCACAGCTGTTCATCCTGGGCCTTCCCTGCCCACTCTTGGGAAGGCTGGGGCAGCTGCAGTGAATGCAAGAGTCACTAGGCTTCAAATCAGAAGCCACTTTTTAACCCTCTTTTAAAAATTCATAACTATTTCATGTAATACTATCGATAAAATGGCGAATACATCTCATACGTTTGTCAAAACCTACAGAACGTACAACACCAAGCAGGAACTCTACACTATAGACTCTGGGTGATGATGTATCAGTATAGGTTCACCAGTCATAGCAAATGTACCTCTCTGGTCAGCTGCGCATATTAAGGAAGGCTATACATGTGTGACTGGAGAAGGAAATGGCTACCTATTCCAGCATTCTTACCTGGAGAATTCTAAGGACAGAGGAGTCTGGTGGGCTACAGTCCATGGGGTCACAAAGAGTGGCACAGGGCTGAGTAACACATACACACACACACACACACACACACACACACATCAGGTATGAACAGGGGAAACTACTTTCATTCAATTTTGCTGTGAACCTAAAACTTCTCTACAAGATAAAATCTATTAAAAATGTTTGATTTACATCTACCATTTTTTAAAAGTGACTTTAGGGCACTCAATTAAAAGACCTAAATTCTGATCCTGGTTCTGCTCAACACTCGCTGTGGAACTTGGGCAACAGATCTTAACATGACATATGATATTATACATGAAATGATTATGTGATGTGAAATCTTAATTAGAAAGATGGGTACAGTACTGCATCCTATTGCTAACCTTCCTTGCATGACCTGTAACGCAGCTAAAGAAAAGCTAATGCATGACTGTGAGTCTCAATAAACAGATGTCTGAGGCATGCCTCATTGGCAGGTGCTTCCAGTCGGGATGTGTGTGAAGAGCACCTTTCTGTTGGGCTGCCCCCCAGCAGGTATCCCCACCACTACCGTTGGGTTTGTGGGCTCATTTGTCCTGGGCTTTACAGCAATGGCCCCAATAGTTGGCAAAAGATTATTCCTGGGCTGCTGAGCAGGGTCAGCCAGCCAAGCAGGACTTTGGCAAGTCGACTTCAGCCTGGGGGGAAGAGCAGCGAGCCAGACCTCATGCAAGGGGATCATTTAGCAGCTTGACAGTAAAGATATGTGTAAATAATACCAGGGAAAAAGAAACTGTCCATGACACTGGAGTGAGAAGTTGGGACGCATTCAAGCCACACAGCCTCACAGTAAAAGGGCCAATAATATGCCATCACATAAAATATATTTTTTCCAAGTAAAGCTGTTTTCATATATACTTCTATTACAAAAAATGAAGTTCTATAAAAAAATGAAAAAAGATAGTTAATTCATTTATTTTTTTAATTATGTTACTTCAAGACCAACATGTCAACAGAACTAACCTAGGATTCACTTCTTCATCAGTAAGTCAATACAAATAAAAGTAAATAAACATGTAAATAAAAATTCAACATTCTTACTAAGCAGAACCCAAAGAAGAAAAAAATGCTGGGTGATCTCATATTCTTTCCTTACTCAGGAAAATTCACTTTATAAAGATTTAAGTGCAAATGTATAGATGCACTTAACTGTTAGCTTGGCTTCTTACAGAAATAAAGGCATTGTTTCAAGGTCTCAGAGAAAAGATAATTGTTTGATCCAAGGCCAAGTAACAAATAGGTCATAGGTCTTGTTTTCAGGATCTCATTGTTGGAAGAAAATAACTGCTTCTTACATAAGAATCAATCGCTGTTTTATGAATAAACTTCCAAATTACTTCTTATGAAAGACCACAATAAATAAATACATATAGAAAATCAAGTATGGACTATCAGGCCAAGAGCATCAGTCTGAAACAGAGATGGGAACAATCTCATCTGAAAGCACTGGAACACACCCACCAGGAAAGTTCAGGTGCAGGTGTTAAGGATTACAAAGTGGACATTAACACACCCGCCTGATCCAACAACGCACATATACCACCTCAACACAAGCCCATGCTAACGACCAACTTCTCCTTATTCAAGTACTGGTTAAGCCACAGGCCAGTACCAGAGCCTAGTTATCTAAGATTTGCTGTTTAACTCAATAAAGGTAGGTGGACTTCCCTGCTGGCTCAAACTGTGAAGAATCTTCATGCAGTGCAGGAGACTTGGGTTCGACTCCTGGGTCAGGAAGATCCTCTGGAGAAGAGAACGGCAACCCACTTCAGTATCCTTGCCTGGAGAATTCCATGAGCAGAGAGCCTGGTGGCCTACAGCCCATGGGGTCACAAAGAGTCAGACACAACTCAGTGACTACCACACAAGCACACACAGTATTTGGAACAAAAGTTTTATCTTGGAAGATATATAGGGAAAGCACAGAATTCTGGTCTAAATGAACGGAAGCTTGAACTCTAATTTTACTGCTATAAACCATGAACCCTTGTGTAAGTCATGTCATCTTTCTAATTTCAGGGCTTTTCATCTATTAAGAGAAAGACAGTAACACTGACCCAAAGAGCTATCATGAAGATGACATTCCTCTGAGGAGACTAGGATGCCTAGCAGATTTCTGGGAACAGGCAGAAGGCTCTTCTCTGTTATACTGACTCCACCTGACCACATCTCAGTGGAAATACTCACATTAACTCTCTGCCAACAGGAAGAGGCAGGAAAGCCAAGACACTGAGTCCTTGTGAAAAACCTGAACCTCAAGCTGTCCCCTGTGTGCTGTGGGACACAGACAAGTCCCTCTCGGTGCCTCTGTCATGTATAAAATCAGATTATAATTATATTCACTTCCCATAGCTGTGGTGAATATATTAAATAAGGAGATGCTATGAAATTCATCTATAAATTTCAAGGTATTCTTAAAATATTATGATTTCTAGTTTAGGTATAGATAAAAGGATAGTATATAGAAATATGAAAAGTTACATTGGAATAAATATATCTCATACCCATTGGTTTTGTTTTCAATTTTTTCTCTTAAAAATTGTTCACGGCAGGATCCTCTATGACCCACATCCCAGAATATTAGAAACAAAAGCAAAAATAAACAAATGGGACCTAATGAAACTTAAAAGCTTTCGCACAACAAAGGAAACTATAAGCAAGGTGAAAAGACAGCCCTCAGACTGGGAGAAAATAATAGCAAACGAAGCAACAGACAAAGGATTAGTCTCAAAAATATGCAAGCAACTCCTCCAGCTCAACTCCAGAAAAATAAATGACCCAATCAAAAAATGGGCCAAAGAACTAAACAGACATTTCTCCAAAGAAGACATACAGATAGCTAAAAAACACATGAAAAGATGCTCAACATCACTCATTATCAGAGAAATGCAAATCAAAACCACAGTGAGGTACCATTACACGCCAGTCAGGATGGCTGCTATCCAAAAGTCTACAAGCAATAAATGCTGGAGAGGATGTGGAGAAAAGGGAACCCTCTTACACTGTTGGTGGGAATGCAAACTAGTACAGCCACTATGGAAAACAGTGTGGAGATTTCTTAAAAAACTGGAAATAGAACTGCCATATGACCCAGCAATCCCACTTCTGGGCATACACACTGAGGAAACCAGATCTGAAAGAGACACGTGCACCCCAATGTTCATCGCAGCACTGTTTATAATAGCCAGGGCATGGAAGCAACCCAGATGCCCATCAGCAGACGAATGGATGAGGAAGCTGTGGTACATATACACCATGGAATATTACTCAGCCATTAAAAAGAATTCATTTGAATCAGTTCTAATGAGATGGATGAAACTGGAGCCCATTATACAGAGTGAAGTAAGCCAGAAAGATAAAGACCATTACAGTATACTAACACATATATATGGAATTTAGAAAGATGGTAACGATAATCCTATATGCAAAACAGAAAAAGAGACACAGATGTACAGAACAGACTTTTGAACTCTGTGGGAGAAGGCGAGGGTGGGATGCTTCAAGAAAACAGCATCAAAACATGTATATTATCTAGGGTGAAACATATCACCAGCCCAGGTTGGATGCATGAGACAAGTGCTTGGACCTGGTGCACTGGGAAGACCCAGAGGGATCGGGTGGAGAGGGAGGTGGGAGGGGGGATCAGGATGGGGAATACATGTATATCCATGGCTGATTCATGTCAATGTATGACAAAAACCACTACAATGTTGTAAAGTAATTAGCCTCCAACTAATAAAATAAAATAAAATAAGAAAACAAAAACAAAAACAAAAACAAATTGTGGAAGAGTAAAAACGTTTTAAGAGAGTTTAATCCAAAGAGATCAGATACGTGATCTTGGAACTTAAATAAAAAGATCAATTTTGTGGTCTGAATGTTTGTGTCCCCTCAAAATTCATATGTTCCCCCTGAAATTCTAAATTCAAATTCAGAAACTAACCCTCAGTGTGATGGCATGAGAAAGTGAAGTCATTTAAAGAGATGATTAGGTTCTGAGGGTGAAGCCTCCATGAATGAGATTAGTGCCTTCACCCCTTCAAACTTGTGAGGACGCAACAAGAAGACAGCCATCCATCAACCATACAGACAGCTCTTACCAGACACCACATCTACCAGTGTCTTGATCTTGGACTTCCAGCCTCCAGAGAAATAAATACTTGTTGTTTATGAGCTACTCAGTCTCTGATAGTTTGTTAGAGCAGTCTGAATGAATTAAGATAGTCAACAAGTCAAAAATAAAGAACAGCTAAAATTATAGAATTATCTAAGTGTAATTGAATTGCTAAAGCAGAGATACTGTCCTCAAATTTTTTTGCTTTACATTTTTAAAAATCCTATGATGAATCTGATAACATCAAAAACTCAAGGCAAAAAAAAAAAAAACCCACAAAAAAACTTAAAAGACAGATCTTTAGGTATTGTTCATAGACTGCTACCTGAAGTGTAAAGGTCAGATCACTGCTGTGGAATATTCTTTAATACTCTCTGTAACCTTCACTCATAAAGGAGTATGAAGTTCACATCAACAGCTCCATGTATTATTTTTCAATAATAAGTAAACTTGAGCCATAAGAAGGATTTTCTAACATTAACTGCACTCCTTGATACAAGTGGTTGCTGGCATTACCTGACAGGGAAGACTTTTGGCATTTGTGCTATTAATTCACACCATGCTGAAGACTTCCTGACAGCTTGACTTTTACAAGAGCTGAGTTAATTCATAGTCTTCCCTTGCTCTTCTTGAATTAAACAAGTCTTTTGCCTCAGATATTCACATTTTTGCCTATAAAAGTAGTACCAAATGCTCTCTGAGGGGAGCACACTCAAAGACCCACCCACAAAGCCCAGGTGTGGCCATGAGAAAAATTCTTCCCAAGGGGGCAATTTACTGCTCTGCTGGTATAATGTGGGGAGGCTCATCAATTTCTGTGAAGTGTATTGCACAATCTATAAAATGGGAAGAATACTGTCTTTCTTCGGGGGCTGTATTAAGATATCCAGTTTCCTTACCAATAAAAAATTTTATTCTCATGAAAGAATCACAGTGGGGATGATGCCGGAGTCCATGAGGCACAGTGGTAAAACACAGGCTCTGAAGCCAGGATGTCTAGATTCAAATCCTCACTCCTGCCATTTACTGGTGCTATTACCTAGAGTAATCTGCTTAGCTAGTTTGTGCCTCAGTTTCCCCATCTATAAATGAGGACAATAACAGGACTACTCCATAGGGCTGTATAAGGATTAGAGAGTATTATTTGAAAAACACTTAGAGCAATATCTGAAACATAGTAAATTTTGTATGTTTCAATACAAGCTTCAATTAAAAAACCCATTGATTATTGTCCTTGTTTTCGAGAGTGCTGCCCACTAAGTCTCCCCAATATGCATGTGGGTACAGTAGCTTCATGGCTGTTAAAATATTCCCTGTGGCAAACACTGCTAGCTAAGTTTTCCCTTTCTTCTTGGCCACATAGATCACATTTTCCAGCCAACCTTCCATTTGGGTGTGCCCCGAGAAAGTGAGACTTGATGGGCTTAGCACATAAAATGCTTTCTGCACAATCTTTGATGAACTTTTCCTTTCCATGGCTTGATGCAGAAAAATGCAGTGATGGGGGAAGCTGTGTGCTAGAGATGGCAGAGCCAGAGACGGAAGGAGCCTTGGCCCCAGTATCACCCCAATTATGGGAGAGCTACACGACCAGGAACACTTGCATTATCCTGTTGTGCTGACAAGAAATAAAGTCTTATGTGTTAAGCTCATCAAATTTTGCTTTAGCAGCAAGAAAGATCTCTTCAAGAAAATTAGAGATATCAAGGGAACATTTCATGCAAAGATGGGCACAATAAAGGACAGAAATTGTATAGGCTTAACAGAAGAAGAAGATATTAAGAAGAGGTAGCAAGAATAAAAAGAACTATACAAAAAAAGATCTCAATGACCCAGATAACCACGATGGTATGATCACTCACCTAGAGCCAGACATCCTGGAGTGGGAAGTCAAGTGGGTCTTGGAAAACATCACTATGAACAAAACTAGTGGAGGTGACAGAATGTCAGCTGAGCTTTTTCAAATCCTAAAAGATAATGTTGTTAAAGTGCTGCACTCAATATGGCAGCACATTTGGAAAACTATGCAGTGGCCACAGGACTGGAAAAGGATATTTTTCATTCCAATCCTAAAGAAAGTCAATGTCAAAGAATGTTCAAACTACCGCACAACTGCACTCATTTCACATGCTAGCAAAGTAATGCTCAAAATTCTCCAAGCTAGGCTTCAACAGTACATGAACCAAGAACTTCCAGATGTTCAAGCTGGATTTAGAAAAGGCAGAGGAACCAGAGATCAAATTTCCAACATCCTTTGGATCATAGAAAAAGCAAGAGAATTTCAGAAAAATATCTACTTCTGATTCACTGACTACATTAAAGTCTTTGACTGAGCGGATCACAACAAACTGAAAAATTCTTCAAGAGATGGGAATGCCAGACCACTTACCTACCTCCTGAGAAACCTGTATGCAGGTTAAGAAGCAACAGTTCAAACTGAATATGGAACAATGAATTGGTTCCAAATTGGGAAAAGAGTACATCAAGGCTGTATATTGTCAGCCTGTTAATTTAACTTACATGCAGAGTACATCATGAGAAATGCTGGGCTGGATGAAGCACAAGCTGGAATCAAGATTTCTGGGAGAAATATCAATAATTTCAGATATGCAGATGACATCACCCCTATGGTAGAAAGTAAAGAGGAACTAAAGGGCCTCTTGATGAAGGTGAAAGAGGGGAGTGAAATAGCTGGCTTAAAACTCAACATTCAAAGATCATGGTATTGGGTCCCATCACTTCATGGCAAATAGATGGGGAAACAAAGGAAACAGTGACAGACTTTATTTTGTTGGGCTCTAAAACCACTGCAGATGGTGACTGCAGCCATGAAGTTAAAAGATACTTGCTCCTTGGAAGAAAAGCAATGACAAACCTAGATAGCGTATTAAAAAGAAGAGACATTACTTGGCCAACAAAGGTCCATATAGTCAAAGCTATGATTTTTCTAGTAGTCAAGTATGGATATGAGAGTTGTATCATAAATAAGGCTGAGCACTGAAGAATTGATGCTTTTGAACTGTGGTGTTGGAGAAGACTCTTGAGAGTTCCTTGGACTGCAAGGAGATCAAACCTGTCAACCCTAAAGGAAATCAGTCCTGAATATTCATTGGAAGGACTGATGCTGAAGCTGAAGCTCCAATACTTTGGCCACCTGATGCAAAGAGCTGACTCATTGGAAAAGACCCTTATGCTGGGAAAGTTTGAGGGCAGGAGGATAAGGGGACCACAGAGGACGAGATGATTGAATGGCATCACCAACTCAACAGACATGAGTTTGAGCAAGCTCCAGGAGATGGTGAAGGGCAGGGAAGACTTGCATGCTGCAGTCATGGGGTCGCAAAAAGTCAGACATAACTGAGCAACTGGAAACAACACGCAAGCAACACTGTCTAAGGGCTTCCCAGGTGGTGGAGTGTTAAAAAATCTGCCTGCCAACGCAGGAGACACGAGAGTTATGGGTTCCATCTCTAGGTTGGGAAGATCCCACGGAAGAGGAACTGCCAATCAATCCAGTATTCTTGCCTTGAGAATCCCATGGACAAAAGAGCTTGATGGGCTACAGTCCATGGGGTCGCAAGAGCTGGAGTCCATGGGATCACAAGAGTCTGACATGACTGAGTGCACATGCCTCCCCCACCTACCTACACACACACACACACACACACACACACACAACACTGTCTTAACTACACAGTCCAGTACTTCTTCTAGGGTGCTGCATATTGAGGGCAAGTCACTACACCCTTTAGTGACTACATCTGATGGGACTGGGCTGAAAACTGATGCCTGGAACATGGGTAACACAGAAACTTTATCCAGACAGGAAAGCAGAGTTATGCAGTGGCCAGAGGCAGATACCAAGTAACCTTGCAAGAAATGTCAAATCCAAAGGGTGAAGCATAACAGTCTAGGAGAAAGTGTAAACTGAAAGATGGCTTCAGTCAAAAAAAAAAGCTATCAAAGGCTTAAAAAGCACTTCCAATCAGTTTAGATGATTCTTAGGAAAAAAAAAATTTCTTTTTTGGCCAAAGTTCCTGTCCCCATGAACACAAGCCAAGCATCCTATAGGTAAAATCTTCTGGTCTACAAATGGTATAATGCACCCAAACATCTTTCCAGCTGGGTCTGCCTCAGTGACAAAAATCCCCGTAATTCCTACAACTCAGAGCTGACGCAGTGTTGTGCCCTATTAGTGTGGAAATGCAATCTATACATGGGACAAAAAGTAAGGTTATTATCAACTCTGAATTTCTGAGCTTGTGTTGCTTTATAAGAACATTTTCCCAATCTCTTAGACCTGAACAAATTAAATAAGATGCATGGATAATATTTTTATGATAGGAGAGGGGCTAGTCCTCTGCATGGATTGATGCTGAGAAAGGCACGTTTGGGTATGTCACATCCCGTAGAAATGCTAACCATCTGAGTACTAGCAAGCCATCTGCCAAGGGTCCCAATATGGTCAGAAAAGGTCACTGAAGAAAGGATGCAGAAGTTCTGGTCACTCTCAGGTTTGTTCTATCACTCTCTCCAAAAGTGGAACTATTCTAAATGCCTAAGCAAAGAAGCTGAATCAATTCATTCAGATGAACAGATCCTCTTCATTCTCTCTGTGTTGAATAGACTCTAGGGTGGCACCATCACCTCCTGGCGTCCACAGCTTTGTGTGATCATCTCCCCCTGATTCAGGAAGGAATTTATGACTTGCTTCTAATTCATAGAATGTGGCAAAGGTAATGGGATGTTATCCTCATAATTACATTATTTTTCAGACTTCTTGCTATCAAACTTACTCTAGAGATTCTTTCTCCCTGCTGATTTGATAAAGTAAGCAGCCATCCTGGAAAGCCAGCATGGTACAGAACTGTGGGCAGCTTCTGGGAATGCTGGGGAGCCTCTAAGAGCCAAGGGCAACTTCCAGCTGACAGCAAGAAATATGGCGGCGATCTCTGTCCTTTCCTCCAACCATAAGAAAATGAATTCTGCCAAAACCTGAGTGAGCTCAGAAGGTAGATTATTTCCCTGTCCAGGCTCCAGATGAGAACACAGCCTGGTTGACATTTTGATTGCAGCCTTTGAGACCCTCAGCAGAGGATCCATTTAAGTAACACTTTGACTCTAGACTCACACACAAAACTTGTGAGATAAGGTGTTGCTTTAAATTACTAAGTGTGCAGCAATTTGTTACACAGCGCTAGATAGCTAATACACTTCATTAATAGAAAGTGATGACAGCTCCCTGCCATTCCTTTAATGTTACTCTTGTAACGCTTGTAATGTTGGGGGGGCGGGTACTGCTACAGAATTTCATTCTAGCAAACTATACTCTGTTTCTGCCACTTTCCTCATCATCCCCTGGACAGGTTCTAAGCCTCTCAAAGATACATGTATTTTGATATTCTAGGGGGCTTGCATCCACATCACATAAACGATACCATAATGGATCCATGTCACACATTAAATTTTCTCCACAGGAAAATGAAATTTTTTAACTCATAATTTTACCTTGAAGTTATTTGGCTCAAAAACTCATCTAATTTAGAATGTCAATGACGTCTTGGCAATTACCATGCACACTTAGGAACCTGTGAAAGAAGAACATATCACCTGCAAATGTTTGCCAATATAATGAAATTTTCACACATACTAAACTGAACACTTAATGAAGTCGACAAAATGCATTTTTAGGAGGTGTTTAAATACTTATTAATTTCATTTTTGTAGGATTCTTTAAGAATTATGGGGCCCACGGTTTCTTGTTTAGGTCCCAGTCTGTTTCGTCCTCCCCTTGAGAAACCTCATGTGTCCTGGACCTTGTGCCAGTAATACTTGACGAATTAAAAAAGGCTGTCTTTCTTGCATATGTCTTTTTAAAATTAAATCTATAATTTTTCATTCATGCAAAAGTCAAAGATAATGATATCAAAAAGAGAAGAATAAAATAATGCACACATATGTGCATGCTCAGTCATGTCTGACTCTTTGGTGACCCCATGGACTATAGCGCACCAGGCTCCTCTGTCCATGGAATTTTCCAGGCAAGAATACTGGAGTGGGTTGCCATTTCCTTCTCCAGGGGATCTTTCCAACCCAAGGGTTGAACCCACTTCCCTTGCGTCTCCTGCATTGGCAGGCAGATTCTTCACCACTGCGCCATCTGAGAAGCCCACAGTTTTCAGAGCTTGTTAGTGACACCCCAAAAGCAAGCAAGCACACGCACAGACAATGCATACAGACACACATCAGGACTTTCTTCTTAATTTTACACGAGGGTGATGTGGATCAGTATACTCAAGCTTCTGTTTTTCGTTTCGAAAAAGTCAGTGTAAATGGTATCGTTTTCTACTCAAGGTCCTCAGGTCAATAGCAGCACTCAGATTAAACTTTTGAATTCACTATCCCTAAAACTAGAGATGGCATCTTTCCAAATGAACAAGTCAGTCCCTAACTCAGAGCCTCGGCTACCTTATCTGTAAATGGGAGGAACTGATTGGCGGTCAGTAAGGTTCTTTCTGTCTCTAAAACCCTGAGTTCAGAAGCAGGAAACAGACTTGAATTAGACCCTGAATACTGACAATCATGTTATTTATCTCTGGTCATACAACTTCATCATTCACCAATATTTCTCCTCTTGAAAATTATATAATTATAAATTTTTAAATTATGTATAAAATTATATCTATATTATATTAAAAATTATATATTAAAAATCATTTGTGATTACTAAAAAGACTTGTAAAAATTTTTTTTAACTTTTTAAACTTTTTAAAAAATATTTTTCATTTATTTATATTAGTTGGAGGCTAATTACAATATCATAGTGGTTTTTGCCATACATTGATATGAATCAGCCATGGATTTAAGACTTGTAAAATTAATTGTACTCATTCAATCATTTAGAAGACAAATATAATCAGAAAGGCCTTCAAATGGCAGCATCTTTGTGTTTTCGTTTTTTGAACTTTTTATTTTGCATTGGGATATAGCTGTTTAACAATGTTGTGATAGTTTCAGGTCAACAGCAAAGGGACTCAGCCATACACATACGTGTATCCATTCTCCCCCAAACTCCCCTCCCATCCAGGCTGCTGCCACATATACTGAGCAGAGTCCCATGTTCTGTACAGTAGGTCCTTGTTGATTATCCATTTTAAATACAGCAGTGTGTACATGTCCATCGCAAACTCCCTAACTATTCCCCACTGCCCCCCATCCTTCCCCTTGGTAACCATAAATTCATTCTATAAATGGCAGCCTCTTAATCCACACTTGGATATCATAGGGGGAAAGGCTGGGTTAATTTTTTTCCCTCAAATCATATTCCTTAGTTACCTAGAACTTGAGAGTCCCCGGTGCCCATCTGCCACCAGTGCTTTGGAGATTGTTTACAGAAGGGAAGCTGAAGCACATGACCCCATGGTGGCTTCCAGTTCTGAGCCTGAATCTTAAAAGCAACAACAGAATGTTCTCAACCAAAAAGCAGACTGTTTAAAACTCCAGAAGGAGCTTGGCTGATTAGCATGTGTTCTCATTGGCTTAGTACAAGAAATACATAGTTTCCAAACCTGAGTCGTGGTAAGGATTTATAAACTGGTTGGAGGGGCTGGCAGGGGAAAATAAGCGGAGGAGTAATCTCTCTGGGGGGGATCAGGCTTGCTCTGTGTTTTGTGAGTTTCGTGTAAAGCAGTAGATTTTATGTAAGCTATGAAGAATAAAAGAAAGTTACTCTCTGCACAAAAATGAGGCAAAACAAAAGATAAATGAGATCCTGAGAACCCCTGTTTATGTTACAGATCGAAGACTAAGCAATGTTCATCTATGTTTAAATGTAATCCCTTCCCACCTACACCAGCTGGAATCTCAGCAGGAACAATAATCAGTGCAGCTGGTTCAGAGTAACAGACCTCAGTGAAGGGTACAGAGGTGGATACAGGAGGGCTAAAGGGACCAATAAGGGGTGGCCGGGCACCCAGAGACTAGCAACGGCAAGTAGCAGTCACCACGCACCAGGAAGATAGTATTCCTGGAGCCCAGTGAGAACAAGAACTGTCAGGGAGGTGATGTCCAGAAGGCTGAGATCAAGGAGGGCATATTCCTTGCCAGAGACTTGGTTGTTCCTTACATTGAGGCAGGAGAGAGCAAAGAAATGCCAGCTTCTTTCCTATCACCATCAATGCCTCCTCCTGGCCAACTCAACTGGCAACAAATGCCTGGATGATGCGGTCACAGTGATGAGACACCGGGGCACAGAGAGGAGCAGAGAAGGGATTGGGGCAGGGAGGAAGGGGGCATGGGAAATAACCAGACACACCTGAAGAGACACACATGTATGAAATGGCATTCCTATCTGAAATGACAGAAGGCTGAGGATCAGAGTAGTTACTTGTCGCAGGTCACACAACCAGCACAAACTGGCTGAGTTGGGATTTGAACCCAGGTCTGTCTGGCTCCAAGTTCACGCTTACTCCTCCATATCGCTCTCATAACACTTCCTATATGTAAGCCCTTCACTTTACCAATTCTTTCACATATTTTAAGGGGCTTCCCTGGTGGCTCAGATGGTAAAGAATCTGCCTGCAATGTGGGAGACTCAGGTTCAGTCCCTGGGTTGGGAACATCCTCTGGAGAAGGGAATGGCAACCTACCTCAGTATTCTTGCCTGGAGAATTCCATGGACAGAGGAGGCTGGTGGGCTACAGTCCATGGTGTTGCAAAGAGTCAGACACAACTGAGCTCTCACATACTTTACTGTATCTGTTCCCTAAATAGCTCTGCGGGGTAAGGAAGTCAGATTTTAGCTCTATTTTACAGATGATGGAGCTAAGGATCAAAGAAGCAATTAACACCTTTCTTCTAAAAGGTAGGCGATAATGAATGGCTTTGATCCAACAGGAGAAGGCACCAGGCAATAGAGGGTGGGGGCTGCCTGATGCCTGTTAGCTAAACAGAAAGAATTAAGCACGGATCAATAATTTGCAAAATTTAAAATAAGAAAGGCACTAGCAGGCATTTATGCTGCAGTCTTTAATTTTGCATATGTCTTTCACCATTAGTCTAAATTTTAGTTTTCCCTAAGACTACATTAAAAAAGATAAGAATTAACATCCAGCTAACCAAGTGCTGTTTTGTGAATGGAGTGCCTTCTGAAAAAAGATCACCCAGTAAAGCTGTAGACTGCATGATTTTAAAGGTGTGATGCAAAACCATTTCCTATTCTCTAGCATCTTAGGAGCAAGGGGCTTCCATGGTTAACAACATGGAAGGGACTGTTAAAAGATATCGAAAGAGGAATACTTTTGTTTTTTCAAAAAAGACCTCAACCAGGAGAAGTATGATTCTACTAGATATGTCTACTTTTGTTGAAAAGTAGATCAGACTAGATTATGCGCTAGTCCTGCTTCCACATGTCATCTAAAAATATACCCTACGTTAAGTTAATAAAAGCAGTTATCACACAAAGGTCCACATAGCCTTGCTCACTGTTGCATCCAACCCGGGTACACCCTAGCATAGCAGATGCTCTATAAATTTTTGTTAAATCTACACCTGAAGAGCTACTTATGTTTCAAACTCTATGTGCCAAAGAAGTTATACAATCTCTGTATTTCATCCTCTCCTCAATCCTATGTTGTTGAAATTATCATCATCCCTATTTCATAGATGAGGAAGCTGAGCTTACATGGCTAGCAGGTGGTGTGGCCAGGATGTGCTCCATACACTGTCATCTGTAGCCCTCTTGTGTCTCAGAGACCCAGGGATCGATCATGAGCTCAAAGATCCACCAACTCTGTGGTCGTTGAAAGTCAAAGCTCTCCTGGAAACTTTTGCTAATTCCCAGGAGCTTTCATTCTTTCACATACTGTCTCTGCGGAGCCTCACTGTAAAGAAACTCTGAGCAGCGAGACACTGCCTTGAAGATGACATGAGGAGGAAGGAGGAGGTACTTAAATCTCAAAACTTCCCAGTAAGCACCTGAAAAATGCCTAGGAGAGGTTTCTGTTTACTGTGAAGTTAAAGCGTTAGTTGTGTACGACTCTTTGCAATCCCATGGACCATAGCCCGCCGGGCTCCTCTGTCCATGGAATTCTCTAGGTAAGAATACTGGAGTGGGTTGCCATTCCCTTCTCCAGGGTATCTTCCCAAACCAGGGACTGAATCCCAGTCTCCTGCACTGCAGGCAGATTCTTTACCATTTAAGCCACCAGGGAAGCCTTCTTTCTGTTTACTGTATGACTCCATAGATTTTTGTGATTTCAAGAATGTTATATAATGGAGTCTGTTCACTGTATCACTCTATTATATAACATTCTTGAAATCACAAAATCTGAGAGCTGGAGAACAAAGAGATCAGTGGTTCCCAGAGGCTAGGGGTGGGAGGGGGCTGTGGCTATGGAAGGGTAACACTAATGACCCTGATAATGGAACTGTTCTGTGACTTGACTCTGGCGGTGGCCACACCAATCTATGCATGTGATGACAGTGCATAGAACTAAACACATTCATGAGCACCTGCACACACACACACGTGCACACAGATTCAAGTGAGCGCATGATAAACTGGTGAAATCCCAATAGGATCAGTGGATGGTGACAACATCAATTTCCTGGCTGCAATCCTGAACTATAGTTATATAAGATTTTACCACCACTGGGAGAAAGTAGGTGAAGAGCAAATGAGAGCTCTTTGTATGATATCTTACAATTGCATGAGAATCTAAAATTACCTCAAAAAAACCTAATGGAAATAATAATCATATCATAGGCTTTGTTGTAATCTTTCTTCCCTGTTTTCCAAATTATCACTAATGTTGCTATAGTGATTTTTTATAATTAAAGTTTAAAAAATGCATTATTGAACATATGAATTGATTTTACAGATAGGACATTAGTACTATGGGAGATGGGAGTAAAAAAAAGAAGGTATTTCATACCAAAGAATCAAGAGGATCAAAAGCACGGAGGCAGGAAAGCAGAAGGCACCTGTGTTCAGGAAACAAAGAGAACCCCATTTGCATAGAACACGGAGGAGTATGTGAGTAGCCTGGGTGAGGTAGGTAGAAAAAGGTGAGTCAGTCGTGTCTGACTCCTTGCGACCCCATGGACTATACAGTCCATGGAATTCTCTAGGCCAGAACACTGGAGTGGGTAGCTTTTCCCATCTCCAGGAGATCCTCCCAACCCAGGGATCGAACCCAAGTCTCCTGCATTGCAGGCAGATTCTTTACCAGCTGAGCCACCAGGGAAACTGTAGGTAGAAAAAGGTGAGTCAGGCTAAATCATGAAGGGAAGTCAGTTCTGAAGGCACTGTGGGAAGAAGAGTGTCTTGTGTGTTTGGGGAAAAGAAAGGGAGTGATGTGTTCAGCATGGAGTTTTCGGGAAAGAGGTGTGGTCACACAGGTGGGCAGAATGGACCAGAATGCATGTGGACTGGAAGATGAGAATGTCTAAGCAAGACTTAACGTGGAGGATTTAAGTTTAGAAACAAGAGGCCAATATGCCAACACTGCAAAGAACATGAATGTATGGATGAAACTTGCACCTGGGAAGGGAAATTCCAACAGATATCACTAGAAAAATATTGGTGAAATCTGCTTGTATATTCCTAGATAACATAAGAGGAAAAAACATATTTCAAACTCCCAGTCCATTATCAGACGGATAAGAAAATTCATGTCTACACCAGGCGAAATGACACAGATAGTATAAAATTAATATTTGATGTCCTGATTTCTACCCATTCCTCTAGCTCATACATAGACATATCTGAAACCAATTCTAAGCTCAGTTATTACTAATTTTCATCTTAGGATGTGCTTCAAATTCACAGGCTCAAAAATTTCTCTTACAATTGTATCCTCTGGTTATCTTGGTTTATTGTCCCATGAATTTTAACACACAACTTTGCTTAAATATAAGACAGAACCATTTTACTAGACTATGGTTTATTCAGACAAAATGAAATAAAAAAAAATTTTTTTGAATTGTTTTATAGGTTTATGAAGATGGTAAGCAGGAAGCAATAATTTCCAATATTTCCATCTACGGCCTTTCAGATACACTATAATAAAAGTGACCAAGGTCTCTTTTTAAGTAGACAGCATTAATAACTTATAAGGGATCAATGATAACTGTTTATCACATAAATAAGCACTGTGAGTTACAGAACTCCCAGATTAAATGAGAAGCATTTATTAAACTTCTGCATTGCAGCAAAATGTTTGGTACACGTTGGACAGAAAACCCAAAGGCAGCCCCCCACTGGTTTTTAATTAAGTGTCATCCCCACTGAGTTAATAAGCATGCTATCAATAATGTGGCTTTCCATTAAAGTTTTGATAATAATTGGTCAAGCTACATTTTTTGTAATTACTGATAATAGGTTTGATAAAGTTTTCTAATTGACACCCTCTTCTTGACTAACACAACTAAATGTACCACTCCTTTTGTGGTACAAAGGACGATCAGTCTTTCTATTCCGAGAGCCCCTCAGTCTCTCTGAATAAGGTGCTGAGGAAGCTGCCACACTTGCAGCCTCAGACAAGCTCAAGAAAGCAGTGTCCCCACTTTCCTACCCTACAGGGACTGTCTCTGCTCCCACCTGGTTAGAATATTGTTCCTACAGCGCCCCAGTGACTCTGCTACACTGGGAGGTCCCCCAGCTTTGTCCCCCTATGTCAAGACTGCCATGAATTAGGTCTAGATTTGAACTGCTGATCCAAGTTTGCACCATGGAATTTGGAATGTTCTCTCTTCCAAGGACAGCCTTAAGGAAGACCTCGCATGGTAGTATAGAGATTAAGGGCAGGGAATACAGCCAGATAACAGGGAACTGAATCTTGGCTATGAACATTACCAGCGCTGTGACCTTGCCTTTTCTTTTCTTTTAAATAAACTCTAGTTTTTAGAGCAGTTTTTGGTCTACCAGAAAAATGCCAAGATAGAACAGAGAGTTCCCATTATATTCCACACCCAGTTTCCCTTGTCATTAACATCTTACATTAGCAGGGTTCATTTGTTGCAATTAATAAACCAATATTGATATATTCTTATTAATGAAAGCCCCTTCTTTATTCAGACTGACTTAACTTCTACCTAATGTGCTGTTTCCATTCAGAATCCCACCCACGATATCACACTACATTTAGTCTTCATGTATCCTTAGGCTCCTCTTAGCTGTCACAGTTCCTCAGACTCTCTTTGTTTTTAATGACCTTGATAGTTCTGAGAAGGACTAATCAGGTATTTTGTAGAATGTCTCTCAGGTGGGATCTGACTGATGGTTCCTTCTTTAGTCTTTTTTTGGGGGAGGAAGATCACAGAGGTAAAGCACTATTTTCATCGCATCATCCCAAGGGAGGGCTTCCCAGGTAGTGCTAGTGGTAAAGAAACTGCCTGCCAATGCAAGAGATATAAGAGATGTGGATTCGATCCCTGGGTTGGAAAGATACCCTGGAGGAGGGCATGGTTTGATCCTTGGGTCAAGAATATCCCTTGGAGGAGGGCATGGCAACCCATTCCAGTATTCTTGCCTGGAGATTCCTAATGGACAGAGGAGCCCGGTGGACTGCGGTCCATAGCATCACAGAATTGGACACGACTGAAGTGACTTAGCACACACACACAGACCAAGGGAACATACCATCACTAGGACTTATTCATGGGATGACTACTGATGCTGGCCTTGACTACCTGGCTGAGGTTGTGTGTGGCTACTCTTTTTGTCCCCTTCTCCATGATGGACTCTGCAAGGAAGTCCCTATGTGTAGCCCGCACTAAAAAAGTGGGTATTTTGCCTTTTTGTTCCTCAGTTTCCTCATCTGTAAAACTGGGGATAATAATAGAATGTCTTTTGTAGATATGTTGCACATACTGAGTTAATATGTAAAGCATTTAGAACAGTGTCCAGCACAGAATAAGCAGTAAGCATTAACAATTCTTACTGTCATATTCCTTTTATACCAGCTTCCTTGTGGAAAAATGCTCTAAGATACTCATTCATCCACTTAACCACCATATTCTGAGCACCTGCTATGTGTCAGGCATGGTCCTAGACCCTGGGAGTTACAATGTTGAGCAAAAACAAATACATCTCCTGACCTACAGAACATCAATAGAGATTAATGAAGTAATCACACAAATGAACATGTACTTCCAAACAGTGAGAAGTGCAATGATGAAAACTCATGGAAGCTATGGGGGTATATTTCAGGGAAACCTCCTTATTTTTCCTCTGAAGACATGACATGTTTCCCTGGGAAACATGTGACTTAGGAAGCACCTGTGAGAAAGGAGGGGTGACTAGGGTGTAGAGAGTGAGGTGGACAGTGGCATGAGGGGAGGCAGGACAGGCAGGCGGGTCACCCCTATGGTATGGATCCATAGTAGCCACTGAAGATGGCCAAGCAAGAAGTGATCTGATCCCATATCAGTTTCAAAGAGATCACTCTGGCCACATGGAGAGCTGGGAGTGTATGGGGTCAGAGTAGATGTAGGGAGACCAAGCTACTACAGTAATCCACGTAGAAATGACGGCAAATTGCACCAGACAGGTGGCCACGAAGAAATGCGAGGTGGAAGGACTCTGGAGCGCCTAGTCACAGACTGGAAATGATAGAGGGGGGAGCAAGAATTACCGAGCCTGACTCTACCTTTCTGTCTTGAGGAATTAGATGGCAAGCAGTGATATTTAGGGAAAGTGGGACGCTGAAAGGAGACAGAGTGAATGAAATGATGAGACAAGAGTGTAACAGAAATTGGGGTGCCAGGTAGTAGAGGACCCTAAAGGCCCCCTGAGGAAGTACTGACTTCAAACAGGAGAACCTGCGTCTTCCCAGGTGGCTCAATCCTAAAGAATCCACCTGCCAAGGCTGGAGATGAGGGTTCGATCCCTGGGTCAGGAAGATCACCTGGAGAAGGAAGTGGCAAACTACCCCAGCATTCTTGCCTGGAAAAGAACTCCTCCAAGGACAGAGGAGCCTGGCAGGCTACTGTTCATGGGGTCACAAAGAATCGGACATGGTCTAGAGACTAAACAACAACAACAGTAGAACCTAGGAAAAATAGGAACATGTTATGTTGACTTGTCCCTTTCTTTTGGCCCAAGGCAAGAGTCTAGATAGAAGTTTTTAATTCTACATATCCTAAAACTCTTCTTTATCCCACCAACTCAAAGGTAGTTCCTCAGCCTTGTCAGCAATGATGCCCTTTTAGGTTTTTTAAAAGAATCCGAGGCTGGAAGGTTAGAATCTAGACTTCTCAGTTTGGTACTTGAATGTTGAAACATGAAGAGAGTCAGCTCCCAGCTTCTGGCCCCCAGGCTCTGGCCTACCTGCCCCTTCTGTTCCCACCCTCAAACCCATCAATGCCATGAAGGACCTCAAGTCTATGAACAGCCCAACCCATTCATTCAAGTTCCAGTCCATCCACCATCACCACCCCCCAGGAAAAGGAGCTGTTCCTTGGTCACGTCTACACAGATCCTAGATGTCAACTGGGCAGGAGTGTCCCGAATCCTGGACATCTGCACTGATGGCTTTAAGAAAGACATGGATTCCAGGAGGCTGGTGTGAACACTTCGACCCCTGGTACTGACTTTATTTCAATTACACTCACCATAAGCACCATTGTCATATTACCTTGAGCATAACTTACTGCCTGTCACGTTTAAAATTTACTGTTTTGAAAGAAGGGGGAAATGTCATGCCCCTACCTTTCCAAATCTGATGACTGACTGAGATAGATGCTGCTTCCCTCTGAAGGTTCAAATAAAGGAAAAAACATCATAATAATAAACATCATCACCATTCATCTCAGTGGTAATTACCCATTCATGCCAACCCCCCTCAAGATTTAAACTCTAGTTAAAATGCAGAAAGATGAACAGACTGAAGAATGTAGCTTATTTATTTATTTCCAAAGAGAAAGTGCCATTCTGCAATCCAAAGACTTTAAGACAAATCTGACAGCCTAAATTGCATCCTACCAAAGGAAATGGTTTTGATAGAATAAGACATTAATAAACAATCTGGATTTTCATCATTTATTTTCACTTTATTTACTTGTCTTATCTACTCTATATTTCAAAAGGCAACTTATGATAAAAATCCATATACAAGAACAGATAGTTAAGAGTGAAGGTAAGAAAACAATATCAGAAGCTGTTTAAAGGAAAAAAAGAAATAATTTAATCATGAATCTGAAATCAGACATTATTCATATGAGCACTAAATGGGCTCTGAGTTTCCTAGCAGCCAAAGCAAAGGAAAAAAAAAAACTGGGAGGAGGGTCACACATTTCTCAAAGCCTGTTAAGGAGCAGATTCTCATTTCTTTAAAAGAGACACACTTTCCACCATCACCAAAGTTCTACCAAACAGTACCTCCAAGTAGTAATGTTGAGGGCTGCAAAAAAGTTCTCCATTTCATTACTAGTCCTGCCTATAACCTAAATGTGTAACAAGAAGACATGATTGTTAAGAATAAGTGCTGCGAAGCACATGCTTTCTGAAAAAAATGATTGCTGCAAACAGCAGAGTTAGAGAAATATCTGGAAATCAATACAAGACTGAGTTTTAAATGCTTGCCCTCCTGTTAGCTGGACTTCCCTGGTAGCTCAGCTGGTAAAGAATCTGCCTGCAATGCAGGAGACCCTGGTTTGACCCCTGGGTCAGGAAGATCACCTGGAGAAGGGATAGGCTATCCACTCCAGCATTCTTGGGCTTCCCTCGTGGCTCAGATGGTAAAGAATTTGCCTGCAGTGCAAGAGACTTGGGTTTGATCCCTGAGTTGGGAAGATCCCCTGGAGAAGGGAACAGCTACTCACTCAAGTATTCTTGGCTGGAGAATTCCATTACAGAAGAGCCTGGCAGGCCCCAGTCCATGGGGTCACAAAAAGTCGGACATGACTGAGCAACTTTCACTTCACTCCTGTTAACTAGAAAGTGTCCAAGGGTCTATATTACAGTTAACTTAGAGGAAATAAACATGCAAAGAATTTCAATCTCAAAGCAAATATAGCTTAATTTATAACTCCAACTATAAGAGATTTCAGCAGTCAATTTGAAGTCAGACAAAAACTTTGGGAAAGTGTAACTTATGCCAGTGATGCACTCAGTTAACTGGCATGCCAGCCTCCTTTCACCAGGCTGGACTGAGATTTCTGAATGATCAAATGGTTGCAGAGAGCAATTTTCCCCTTCTTTCCAGTAATAGAACCCGAACTTGCTCAGGCTGGCAATCTACCCAGCTGAAAATCATCAGGTTTCCAGACTCCTTTGCAGAATGACTTGCCATGTTGATCCTGGGACACAGTTATGGCCAAGGAGCTATGAGCTAATTCTACCAGGAGGGGGTCTCTAGCTAAATGGGATTCCACTGACACCTGTATTTTGACTTGCTCTTCATCCTTCATCTTGTTTGAACACAAACAAAATGTCTGAAGAAAGACCAGCCATCTAGGGACAACAAGTATAAAAACCAGATATAAAATCACTGAAAAGGGAGCTGGAAAGACCTTGGGTACTGATGGCTCCAGACAGCACCCCCACCCCCAGTTCGACACTACTTTCCTGCCCGTCTTATGAAGTGAAAGAAAATAAATAGACCCCTTTTGAGTTAGCCACTCCAGATGGGTTTTTGTCACAATCAGCAGAATGTAATCCCTAACTGAAAAACAGACACAGATCCATCTCTCTAAATGCTTCATGCAACAAACTGAAAGTGAGATTTCAAGTCCAGGGAGACTGGACAGAAGAGAATCTCCTTCTCATTGCAGCATTCAGCTGGTGGCCAGAGTGTGGTTGACATTCACCAGATCCAGTTTTCCTTCTGGTCTCACAGCTGAGTACATTTCACATCTTCCCCAGAGGAGTCTGTGTGGCTGAGTTCCGGTCAGTGAAACAGGGAAGGCAGTGATGTTAGCATAAAGCCCTCCTCTCCCTCAATGCTCCAAGCTGGCTGGCTTTTTCCCATCCTCCAGCTGAAAGGGAAGGAGGACAAACTCCTGGCAAATGACAGAGCCACCCAATGGAAGAGCCCGGATCCCTGACCCAGGGGGCAGAACCCTGCATCTGCTGAACCAGGTCAGCAACACAAAAGAAGAAGGTGTATTATGTTAAGTCACCGGGATTTTGAGGTTGCTGGTCAACCTACTAAGAATATACCTCTAGGAATGGTCTCCAGAGTGGAGGGCAAGTACTATAGCAGGTAAGCAAGAGGATCCACTGCGGTAGCCTCTACTTAACCACATTGTAATGAATTTAACCAATTTGGGGCTATTTTTAAATGTACATATGTTGGTAAAGTAGTATGTGTATAAAACAAATAAATACGTTTATACTGAAAAGTATGATAAAAATTTTTTTTTTTTTTTTTACTGAACAGGATGCACAATTCAAAAAATCATGAGCATCACTGTTCTAGGGTAGTGGTTTTAAAACAATTTTTAAGCAAGAAAACTTCTTCTCATGAAAACATCCATGTGCGGACAGTACAGAAAATAGGTGATGGCTTTGCTGCTCTAGTTAATGAGGGTGCCCTAAACCCTGGAAGGAATGAGGCTACACAGGGAAGGAGGAGAAATATCAGTATTGAGGTTTTGCAAAAGATATTGATTAGAAAGAGAATCACATTGCTTAATTTTTAAAAACAATCGGGCTCCACAGAATCTATGGACAAAGCAATGGCAACAACATTCTAAAGACCTCTTTATAACTGACACATTTCTAGTCTCCTTTGTATTGGTCACTTGGTTTGAATGGGTGACTTATACACTGGCTCTTCATCCAGGGCAAGGGGAACTTGGGAGACCTGACCACCTCCCGCTGCTTGATCCTATCGCCAAATTTCCTTTTCTTCACCTGAGCTTCGGGAACAGAGCAGGAGGAGGCAGAAAAAGAGAGAAAACGGCAAAGTGAGATAACACCACACTGTTTCTTGGGCAGCTGAGGAAACTGGGGGCAGCTTCAACATAGCAAGCTTCTATTTGCAGAGGCACAAAGAGGCCGTGGCTTGCTCGCCAATCTCCCAGCTTCTCTTTCACTGGGTTAAGCATGCAAGGGAGCTCAGAATTTAGCCCAAAGAAATACTTAAAACCATTTAGAAACAAGAAGTCTTGCGTGAAATTAAACCTATGTTACTGATAAGTGTGAAATACAAAAGAATTATTCACACACCAGAGAACCCCAGAAAATACAGTGTACTGTTTCTACGGCAAGACTATCCAGAAATCCTATATATTCAGGGACCTGGAGCCTATGTCAACTGCTCTTCAACTCATAGCAACGAGTGTCAATCTGAAGTACACAAACCTCTGGCTCATTTCTTCTTTTTCTTCACAGTGGAGAGAAGGAGAAGGAAATGATAGCAAAATTACACCCAGCAGCCAAGTACGGAACTGAAAGGAATAATCGACTCGAGCTGTCATGTGACTTTCTATCATTTCTAGCAAGCTTGTACCATCAAATATTTCATGTATTCTTCAACCATTGCTGCCACTTACTTTTTCAATTCATGAAAACAGATGGGAAATTTCCCTGGTGGTCCAGTGCTTAAGACTTTGCCTTCTAACAATGCTGGGGGTGCAGGTTCGATCCCTGGTCTGGGAACTAAAATCCCACATGCCTTGCGGCCAAAAAAACCAAAATATAAAACAAATGTAATATTGTAACAAATTCAATAAAGACTTTAAAAATGGCCCAGGTCAAAAAAATCTTTTAAAAAATTTAAGAGAAACAAACTTTTCCTTTCACTTTTCCCCTTGTTATAGTACCATAAGTCTTATGCACAGGTTCAGAGTCCACTAAGTCAGGGCCATTTGGTATCACCAGAGAGCACCGAGTAAGCAGTAGTTATTTAATGTGTGTGCATCTTCCATCCCTAAGTGTTCTCCAGCCCAGCCCCTGCACTCAGCGGCCTCAGCTTCTGACAGGTACCAATGATGCAACTACTATCCCAGCCATCATATCGAGGTGCCAAGAATATCCCTTTGTATCATGAGAGTGATCTTTGAACTCTGTGTTGCTTAGTAAATGGACATAAAGCAACTCAAAGGACAATAAGAAGCAATTCTTTAAGCAGAATCTCCCTATAAGAATACTCATTTCCTTCTCTGTGACAGATGCTGTCATGGGGCTTATATGTAACTTCTTTTTCTTTTCCTCCCCTTGAATATGTTTGCTGTCCTGATGATAAATCTACAGTCTCCGCTGAGCAGAAGAAAAATAGCTGCGGCTTTTCTGTATGCCAAGGCTGTGGGCCACATCTATCATCCTCTTGCTTCTGTTTTCCTTTTAATTATCTCACTTCAGTCAGAAACTTGACTTCAAATCATAAGCCTAAGGAGAGACTAGATTTTAATTCACAGAAGCACAGCTAAATATTTTTGTTCTAAGACTGCATTTCATAGTAAAGCTGGGAGCCCCAGGGCTCTTTAAACCAAATGGCAACTATAAACATTTTTCTTCATGGCATGGTTTTTTGCTTCAAATCAAACTTGAGTTCACCCACAGCCCAGCAACCAAAAAGTTATTATAAGGTTACATTCCCCTTTTCCAATCTGCCACCCAGCACACAAGAGCCTGAATTAATCACACATTAAAGAGGAATCTTCTTAAATGGGCCATTTCTTTAGGGATTTTCTGATGGTTAGTTTAGGCCTCTTGTTGGGGCCAGTTGACTGCTTCTGAGGTGGGCCCACTCTCCTCCAGGGGGACAGCGTTCCCTCTTCTCTTTCTGATTTTCCCTCCAGCTCTGCAGGTTCCACCCCAGAGAGGCCCAGGAAGCTAATAATCTGGGGCTGCATTAAGACTGCTCAAATGATCTCCCCCACTCACTAAGCACAAGCTCTGTCCCAAAGCACCACAACTGTGCTGCCCACAGTTGAGTTGTTTCAGCTTCCCCGGGACCCCAGACAAGAGCGTGCATGGCTGTGGATCAGGTCCTGGGTCTGTCGTCATGCTGGAGAGATTTCACACCAATGAAGAGAACTGATGGCCCCAAAAGCAGAGGGAGGGAGGGGACAGTCAGCACTCCTCAGAGTTCTATCCAGCAGCCTTTGTGCGAGGTATTTAAGTCCTTTCAAATGGGATATACTATTTCTATAAGCCCAAAGGTCTGGGTTAAATGTTTTCCTCTTACATTTCTTTTCTTTCAAGGGGGAAAAAAAAAGACTTTACAACTTCCAATAAGAAAGGTGAGTTCATGTTTCAACAAAATTGATTGGATGAACTCAAACATGGAAGTGTTGTCAGTGATATCCAAGAAATTGAAAACAAAAAAAATCCAATTTTATGGGTCAGGTTGGGTGATGCGGTGGAAAAGTAAACAAATGGCAGAAACTGGCAGACTCTGGAGGCTCTCATTTTTGAGATGGAAGGAGCTAAAGAAGTCCTGAAACCCAAGCACCAAGTTGGTGAGGTAAGGAAACCAAGTCTGCAACTTGCTTACATCTGCCCAATGAGCAGGGGGCAGAATGACAGCAAGAACCCAGGGTGCTCCTCAGGTTCATTAAGAGTCTGTTGAGCACCTACAGTATGCAGTATACCATACAACAAGGGGCTCTTAGGTCACTGACACACTTCCCCCAAATCAGCATCATAAGTACAACCCACTGAAGTATTTCTCAAAATGGAACTATATGGCTTGTTTCCAAAGAACTGGAAGGGAAAAAAGCTCAAGACCTAATATTGCATTACATTAAAAAAATCATAATGTTATTTAAATATGTATAAATGTAAAACTAAACCCTCTATACTTATTATTCTTTTAAGCAACTATCAAACCAGAGCAAATTTTCAAATTAAATGTAAATAAAACTACAAAACCAACAAAATCCAATTAATAGCCTTACTTTAGTGTGACAAATTTATGTGCTTTTGCCAAAACTGAGTCACCGCTGGGAACATGCATTGTGGTGCTGACTGCTAATGGCAGGTTCTTCGGACTGAGCACACCCATTTCACCGCATGTGGGGGCTGCCCCATTCAGCCAGCCTCTGGGCTTCCTCCTTAGTCTGGACTAGGAATCATTTGATGCTAATATGAGAAGGAATACAAGCCCAGTGTTCAGTTACAGGATGGCTAGAAGATGCTTAGATTAATTTGCACACTGTCTTCAAAATAAAAGCCCTCATTGTAAAGTTTCTCTTAGAATACACATTGTACCCTCAAAAACAGACCTGTTTGAGAGATGCTGGTCAATTTGTCAGTTTAAGTGATTTTTTTCATTGTTTTCTATTTAAAGTCACATAATCAGAAGAGGAAGCTGGCTCAAGTAGAAATATGTTTCAATATAATATGATTAAGACAAAATCATTTTACTAGATAGTTTTATATTATTTCAAGTTAGAGCATCACTTTCATACTTGAACTCCATCCCCTACAATGAATGTACCCCCACCCATTTGCTGGTATGGGATTTGAGGACACTCTGTATTCATAAAGCCTTGTCCTGGAGCTTTCTGGGAATATGAAAATCACAAATATAAGTCAAAACTGTGTGGCAGTTACAAGGGAGTCCCCAGTGAGGGCTAAACCACAAGATGGGAATCCCAGTAGCAAGGAGACCTGCAACAAGAGCAGGGAGGCCCCGGGCAAACGTCTGAAACTGTGACCTGCAGGACCACATCAATAAGGTTCGCTACAAGCCTCTTCTGTTACCATAGAGCGTCTGGTCATTTTCCGATACAGGTCATTTTCAAGTTCTGTTGTATACAATACAATGTCACACTAAAATTCCTTTAACCACAATTTCAGACTGGATGTTCTTTTTTTTTTTTTAAGTCTATCAACAGAGGGCTTGCCTCATGGCTCAGCATTAAAGAATCTATCTGCTAATGCAGGAGAGACGTGGGTTGGTCCCTGGGTCGAGAAGATCCCCTGGAGAAGGAAATAGCAACCTACTCCAGTATTCTTGCCTGGGAAGTCCCATAGACAGAGAAGCCTGGCGGCTATAGTCCACGGGGCTGCGAAAGAGTCAGACACGACTTAGCAAGTAAACAACAACTGTAAACAGATCTTAACTTGCAGCAGCAGGTGAAGAGAAGAATGCTTATTGTTAAACACCCTGGATCCTCAGATTCTCAGTCTCTGGATTCACTACACCAGATGCAGCACAGCCTACGTCTGTTAGACTTTCAACTGAGTAATCACTCATGGAGCACCCACTGCCTGGGTACTGTGCTGGGTGCTGCGGATACAGTGGTGAGTAAGAAAGACTGTTCCTCGTGACAGTCACAGTCTGGACAAGGAAAGAGTGACTCAGGAAGCAACCATCCAGGCAGGGCATCTAATGTTACAGCAGAATCGAACAGAAGAAGAGGAAAGAGCACTGAAGAGGAACAATCATTGTGTCTGGGCTAGAGGAGAGGAAAGGATCCCTAGAGGAATATTCTAGGATATTCCTGCCAGGCTTTGAGAAAAAATGAAAAGGAGTTCATCAGGAAAAGGCCAAGTGGGAGAAGATACAGAGTAAAGACAGATGCAAACAGTAAAATGTGATAACAAAGATGATGATCAGATTATAGCCAACATTCACGGAGTGGTTCTATGTGCCAGATACGGTGCTAAACACTCTAGGTGCTCTCAATCATTAAGTCTTCACAGCAGACTTATCCCCGTTTTATGGATGAGAAGTTTGAGCCTTGTAGAGATTCACCTGTCCAAGATCCTACAGCTAATAAGTGGCAAAGCTCAGGTCAAACTAGGAACAAGATAGTCACAGCCTACATTTTCCACCTTTCCAGTCTACTGTTCAGAAGGCTAGAGCATGAAGTAGAAGGCAGAGAGGAAAAACATTTCTGACTGCTAAAAAATGTTGACATTTCTATCAACATTTCTATGGATGAACATGAAATACTATCAAACCCCCTCAAAAGTTGTTGCAGAGGATAGGTTTGATGTTTCACACACAAACTATGTTACTAACATTTATATGTATGAGATCATTTTTTATTGCAGACTCAGATTTCATTCTTCTAGTGAAAGGTGGAATTTTTGTTTACTTCTGATTTTAAATACTCAAGGGAATAAGATGAACATCTTCACAAGACATTCACATACAAATAAACTCATGAATTAGAAAAAATTCTTTATTAGTCCATATGTCCCAATTTCAGGTTAAGAAATCAACACATACATATGTACACACACACACACACACCAGCTAAACAAAACATTGAATCCTGAGGCTGTCTCTAGAAACTAGTAAAATAACAGAGAATATGACTATTTCTTGCTAAAAATATAAGGATTTTAATTACAACACAAATGACAACAATTACAACTGGCATGGTTCTTGGTTAATACAATTAAAAACAGTCTATGATATGTTGTGCTTTCTTAGCCTTTGAGAAATTTTATGTGCTTGTTATTTTTTTAATTTGGCTCTTTGAGAGTTAAAGAGAAGTAGTCTCCTTAGTTAAGAGAAAGTGAATATCATTATCATAAGGCAAAGTAAGGCAAAGTAAGCAAAGCGTTAACTTTTGCAGGTTGTATGATCATTTCCTTGTAAATGTTCTGCTCTCCTCAAGTGAGCCCAACAAAAAGGGTGGATTTGCGTATTCAAATTGCCACAGTTGGAGAGACCTCTTGTAAGGAAGCTAATCCCTCTACCCTACAAAAGGAAAAAAAATCATAGCAAAAACAGCAGGCATGGAAATAACTTTCTATCAACCTACTCAGTAAGTGCCAGGTGCAAGATTCATTCCACCCGGCTTCCACTTAGCTCAAAGCTGCCGTTAAGGCAGGAGACAGGCAGAAACAACGTCCATGTCTAAAGATTTCTGGTTGAGTTCAGTGCTTGTCATTGGTAATTTAAGAGCTATTATATCCACTTCACAGAGTTATTGGGAGGATTAAATTAGATAATGTATTTAAAATGTCTAACACAGTCTTGGACCTGGGAGCCATCCAATATGGGTTGATCCCATCCCCTTTCACACACAAACCCCACTCCCTCCCTATCTCCTAGTGGAGACTGCCAAACAACAGCATTTTTCATTACAGTGCTTTCTTAGAAATCTGATGAAAACAATAAAACACAAGCAGTTTATAGGGTAATCATTTTACATTTTTGTGACTTGAAATAGTTGCTTCTGAGTGGTAGCGTGTGTGGGTAGTGGTAGGCGTGTGAAGGTATCAGGATGATGGGGATTTACTGCTGAGCTCCATCTTGGGGCATGAAATTCACCAATAAATAACTGCAGAAGAATTTCATGGTTAATGGTTATGTAAATCACAGTTTGAGAGTGTTTTTTTTTTTTTTTTGAAAGACTTGATATAAGTAACCATTAATAGAATACACAGTATTTTTACAAACAAATCAAAAAACCTCATTTTCTTTCCTCATCACCTATTTTATGTAGGGAAGAAGACATTCCTCTTTAATCCCCTCAAATTAACACTTAAGAGGTCAAAGAATTGCCTTTACTTTAAAATAAGCAAACATGATTATAAATTTAAGCCTTTGTCTCTTCTAGTCTTATTACTATCTAATTTTTGTTTTATTTTGTTCTACAAGATGAGAAAATATTCAGGTTTGTAGAAAATGGAGTGATTAGTAAAATGCATGCAAATCAAGTAATTAATTTTAACCAGGTCTTCAATATCCTTACCGCTGACAGTAAAGCGGAGCTGGGAAATTTAATCTCAGTTTGTCAACATTTACAAGCTCTAAATGAAACAGCAAGCACAGTGGCAGTTCCTCAGGGCTCCTGGCAAGCACTTACATTCTGCAAGTTCTCATTTCAGTAACTTGAACTAGAGACAATGCTGTGTTTGTCAAACCAATATTAAAGTTCTTTCCATGCCCATCAAGTTGTTCTCTAAAAAATGTTTTGGAAATCCACAGATGCAACATGCATATTCTCACAGCTATTCTGAAAGGCCCTGGTAAGCAGGAGTTAGGGATGACAGCAAGTTCAGGGTGTAGAAGGCTGCTGTCCCTGTCTGTCATCCGTGCCCAATACCTCAAGAGCATCTAGTGAAAGAGTGAATGAATGAAGATGATCTACCTTGATGGTTAGGAAGCTCAGGCCTTGGGTTCTTGGGCCCTCCACTTACCAGGTGCTTGACCTTGACCATTTGCTTACCTTCTCTGTGTCTCAGTTTCCTCATCCATAAAGTGCAGTAATAACAGTACTTAACTCATAGGTTGCCATGAAAATTAAAGGAAGCAATAAATGTAAAGCACTCAGAACAATATCTGCTGCTGCTGCTAAGTTTCTTCAGTCGTGTCCGACTCTGTGCGACCCCATAGACGGCAGTCCACCAGGCTCCCCCAACCCTGAGATTCTCCAGGCAAGAGCACTGGAGTGGGTTGCCATTTCCTTCTCCACAGAACAATATCTAGCACATGGTAAATACCTAGTAAATTGTTTTACTATTGCTCTCAGTCTTATTAATATAACTCATCACTTAACTAGTATTAATGTTAGACTCAGTAGCACCATCCTTAAACAAACTGGACAGAAGTTTCATTAGCAGGTGCATGGCAATTTAATTTAAATTAAATTTTAATTTTAAAATCAGAAAATAAGTTTAAAGACTTCAAGTATTTCAAGCAGTTGAGTATGTCAGGTAAAGGAATGAGAGTTTTACTTGAAAAGAATAGAAAAGAAAGATGCCCGCTACCTGAATCACAGCTCTTAGAAAAATTAAGGGCTGATAATTTGCAGTAAAACAGAATATTTGACTTCCCAAAGGACTCCCTTCAGGAAAATCATTCTAAGTAACAGGATCCTCTTGCACCTATAAAGCAGAACTTGATTTATAAAAACACAAACAATTAACATAAAAGCATGTACATTCGCTTTTAAGCTACACTGTAGGAAACAGACCTTGGGAAAGTTTGATGACCCCAATTTTTGACAAATCCAGTGAGCAGTGGGTTTTGTGCAACTTTTCAGCAACATCTAATAGAAATGACCAGTCCCCCTCTTGACCACTTCCTCCACTTTCTTTCTCTCCTTTCCTTCGCATCTCACTGGCAGTCCTTCTCGTCTCTTCTGCTGGGTGCCCCTCTTCATCTGGACTTCCAGGTGTGGAGGTTCCTGGAGCTAAACCCTTCCCCCTTCCCCTTCCTTCTCGAGCTCCCCCCTCTCCCTCAGGCCTGGCTTTAGAATGATCTCTGCACAAACAGGGGCTTACCTGGTGGCTCACAAGGTAAAGAATCGGCCTGTAACGCAGAAGACCTGAGTTCAACCCTTGCACTGGGAAGATCCCCTGAAAAGGGAACGGTAACCCACTCCAGTATTCTTGCCTGGGAATTTCACGGACAGAGGAGCCTGAGGGGCCTACAGCCCATGGAGTCACAGAGAGTCGGACACGACTGAGCGACTCACACTTCCACTCTCGCTTCATACACAGACAGCGCTCACATTTCTATCTCAAGGCCTAACCTTTGCTCCAGCCCTGGGCTGCTTCTCTACTTGATAAGGTCCCTGGATTTCCAGCAGATATCGCAAACCAAACACGTCCACCACCGAGGTCTTGGCTTTCTTCCTGAAATCCGCTGCTTCCTCAGTTTTTCCCATCTCAGTCAACAGCTCCGCCGTTTCCTAGTCAGCCTTCCTTTCTCTCACCTTCCCCACCCCAGGCTTCCCTCTTCCTCTGACACATCCAGGGAATTAGCAAATCTTATTTGCTCTACTTTGAAATATATTTCAGATCTGACCACTTCTTACCATTCCCACGGATACCTCCTTGGGCTACAACAGTCTCTCTCCTACAACAACTGATCTCTATCCTTCTATTCTATTTGCCTCCATAATCAGCCAAATGAGCCTTTCCAAACAAAAGTGAGATCAAGTAACTCCCTGGCGTAAAACCTGTCCATGGCTTCCAGATACACTCATAAGGTCTTAATCATGGCCTCTAAAGACTTAATGTGACATGTCATCTGCCTATCCGTCTGCTATAATTTGGAAGTTTGTGTCTCTGCAAAATTCACATGTTGAAATTCTAATCTCCAAGGTGACCATATATGGAAGTGAGGCCTTTGGGAGGTAATCAGATCATGAGGGTTTGTCTTCCTGAATGGGATTAGTGCCTTTATAAAAGAGGCCTAAAAGAGCTCTCTCATCCTTCGCTGATACACGGATACAATGAGAAGTTGGCAGTCTACAACTCAGAAGTGAGTCCTGACAACAACCTGACCATGCTGGCACCCTGATCTTGGACTTTCAGCCTTCAGAACTGTGAGCAATTATTCCTACAGTTTATAAGTCACTAAGTCTGTGGCATGGTGGTATTTTGTTACAGCAGCCCCAAATGGACAGAGACACCATCCACCTCACTTCCTCCACTCCCAACTTGTTCACCAAGCTGCATGCGGCCTCCTCCTTGTTCTAAAAGCCACCACATTTGTTCTCCCCTCCCAGCCTTCACACGTACTCTTTCATCTGCCTGGAATGTTCTTGCTCTGGACTTTTCTATGACTGGTTCCTCCTCATTCTCCCCTATTCCAATATCCTGACCAAGCGATTTAAACTACCCACTACCACCATAAGACCACTCTGAAGCCTCTTGAAACCACCTGAAACTGTATGTTTACTTGTCCACTGTCTCCCCCGTGAGAAATACAAGCTACACTGCAGTAGAGATTTTGCTCGTTACCTCAGCTCCGTTCTCAGCTCCTTAGACAGAGTCTAGAATGTAGTAGGAGTTCAATAGAGATGCTCTGCTGAATTTCTCTGCTAACTTCCCCTTCAGCCTACAGCTCCAGAAGAAGTGGGCTAGGTATCAGAAGTTAAAAGAGTCTTGATTACAGCAAAATCATCCATCAGAAAAAGCCCCAGACTAGTCCCAAAAGGCTTCAGAATCTAAAATACCACGGTACACAAAGATATGTGTCTGAAGCCCACCTCCATGACTCATTTGCATGTAACTTTAAGAATTTTTTTTTTTTCTGAGCTTCAGTTTCAAATAAAATGGGCATGCTACTACTAACTGTGTCCTTGGGAGCATTAAGAGCTTCTTAGATTCAGTGGTTACATCTTGATTTCATTCATACACTTGTTCATTCTATCAATAACAACATTTTGATAGAACATCTACCACGTTTTAGACATTCGGGTAGTTACTGAGAAGTTAAGCATTCAACAGTGAGCAGAGCAGACGTGATCCTGGCTCTTGAGAGCTTACTGGGTTACTAGCCAGTGAGCCAGTGAGCATCATAATATAAAGTGTCATCTTGATTTCAGTAAAGGAAGTACTGAGTGAAGAACAGGACCCTAAGGATACTCTGGAGGGAATATCAGGAATGGCTTCTCAAACTAAATTATATTTTTAAGAGATATAAATAATATATTCAATATAACAATAGGTATTATGCAGGTGGTAGGCAGGGGGACCAAACAGGAGATGCAAAGACTTCTGCTGCTTTAGAGGAAAGTAAAGAAGTCAATATGATCTGGATTCAGATTTGGAGAAGGATGGGAGCAGGAGCTCTAGAATAATAGAGAAGTATAAGTTCACCATAATGACTTTATACCACAATGACTGCCCAGAATTAGAAGCAATGAACCAGCTGTACACACAAATAGATGTTTTAAATGTATTGAGGGGGAAAAGGCAATAAAGAATGGGAGCTATAACACAGTAACATATACAAATTTAAACAGACACAAAGACTTCATATTTTATAAGGAATCATACATTATCACATTTACATCAAACACATTTGAATGGATGTCTTGGGGGGGAAGGAGAATGAGTATGGATTAAGAGGAAGATAATTACATAAAACAAAAAAGAAAACTTGCATGAACTATTCATAAGAGAGTCCAGTGAGCTGAGGAACGGGAATTGCTTAACTCTGAATCCAAGTACCAAGGGAAGGAATGAAAGGAGGGGTGGAGCAGACCAGAGATGAGACCCCCAGGAGGCCAAGGAGAGAACACTTACGACCCACCTGGGAAACAGTGAGTGGTCCTGCGCAGTTCCATTTCCCTCCCCAGAGAGCTCAGGGTACATTTGCTTTGCTCATTTCTAAACTGTCATCTCCCCAGCAAGCACACTTGAGACCTATAGGTCAAGAAGCAAAGACACCGGATCTATTTCTAAGGATTCCAGACTGAAAGTAAATATATTAGAGAAAATGAAACAGGGAGAGACTGGATGGAGGCACTCTCAGCCTCACTAGCCTGGCCTCAAAATGAAACATACATACATTCATAAGCAAACAAACAAAATGAATATGACAAAACAGACACAGATTCACAGACACAGAGAATAAACTAGTGGTTACCAGTGGGGAGATGCAAGGAGGAAGAGGCAAGATGGGGTAGAGGATTAAGAAGTAAAAAATACTATGTATAAAATAAATAAGCAAACAAGGATATATTATACAACACAGGAAAACATAGTCATTATTTTGTAATAAGTTTCAATGAAGTATAATCTATAAAAATACTGAATCACTGTGATGTACACCTGAAACAAGCATAATATTGTAACTCAACTATACTTCAATTATTAAAAAAAGAAACACATGTAGGTTTGTGCAATTTTAATATATATTAAATCAAATCACTGCAGGGTTTACTTTTTCAAAAATGGGAAACTGAAACTACCCAGCATTATTCCTTCTTAAAAAATTCTATCTATTCCATATTTAAGCCCCAGCAGCTATTAGGCATTTAAAGTGCTCTTGTCTGCTGTAAAGAGAGATGAACACTGCCTCTGTCCAGTAAACCAGCAATGTAGATGTGAAACACTGCAGACAAGTCAGTGATTGAGTGTTAGCTCTCAGAAAATTCCACACAAACTTCTGTAAGAAATACCAGCATTATGGAATTTTAAATTTAGCCCTGAAAAGGAAAATACAAAACTTGCTTCATAAATATTTTATTTCAGAATGATGAATTTTGTTTGGATTTTTTGCCCTAAACTGCCCAATAAAACATACTTGCTCTTTAGTAAGGGAAAATATAGATCCTAAAACACCCTTAAATCAAGTCATAAGCTATTACAACTCCATCTTGTGCTTAATCTAATCACCAAACACCTGAAGAGTAGAGTATGACACATTTCAGGAAGCTTTATAAATGTCTGTCAAATCACAGGTCAGTAACTAAGAACAGAAAGCATAAGTCAATTTACCTGCAAAAGAAGTAATTCTCCAAGACTTTAAAATATAAAATGACACTGTAGATTTTCTGCATATATTTAATTATGTGCACATTTTACAACGGAGAAGACATTTAATAATATTAAAAGTAAAGTTTATACCAACTTGTAAGTAACTTTCACGTAGAATCTTTGTGAACAGAAGTGGATATTTCTCAGTGATCTGAACTACAGGCATACCTGAAACACACCGCTAATATATGATAGCCTCATCTCTGGTGTAAAAATAAATGAAAAGCCTAACGCTAGAGGTAAGATGCATAGATGCTTGGAAATGCACTTTGATTTGAAACCAAAAAGCAAAAAAGTGAAAGGAAAACCTGTGGAAGTGGCAAATCATTTCATGCAGCTCTTAGATAAGTAAAGTTGGATCACATCATAGAGCTTTTATAGGATGATCACACCAGGGATAGACAACCAAACTTTACTGCTATTGGTTCTTTCAAAAAAGAGAAAGTGAGAGAGAGGAATAGAGGAGAGAGATCCCCACATTTAAGGCAAAAATGTCACCTATCAACAGGATTTTTAATTGTTCCCATATGATGAAGAGAAAAAAGCACAATACTTATACAAACTAAAAGACTGAGTACCAGCTATTGTTCTCAGCAGAATCGATTCATTTTTTTGGCTCTGCTGTAATATATTCTGTCAAAGCTAATTATTTGTTTGTTTTTTAAAGGTTCAGTTCAGTTCACTCACTCAGTAGTGCCCGGCTCTTTGTGATCCTATGGACGGCAGCATGCCAGGGCTCCCTGTCTGTCACCAACTCCAGGAGTTACTCAAACACATGTCCATTGAGTCGGTGACGCCATCCAGCCATCTCATCCTCTGTTGTTCCCTTCTCCTCCCGCACCTTCACTCTTTCCAAGCATCAGGGTCTTTTCAAATGAATCAGTTCTTTGCATCAGGAGGCCAAAGTATTGGAGTTTCAGCTTCAACATCAGTCCTTCAAATGAACACTTAGGACTGATCTCCTTTAGGATGGACTGGCTGTTTCTCCTTGCACTCCAAGGGACTCTCAAGAGTCTTCTCCAACACCACAGTTCAAAAGCATCAATTTTTCAGCACTCAGCTTTCTTCACAGTCCAACTCTCACATCCACACATGACCACTGGGAAAACCATAGCATTGACTAGATGGACCTTTGTGGACAAAGTAATGTCTCTGCTTTTTAGTACACTGTCTAGGTTGGTCATAACTTTCCTTCCAAGGAGTAAGCATCTTTTAATTTCATGGCTGCAGTCACCATCTGCAGTGATTTTGGATCCAGAAAAATAAAGTCTCTCACTGTTTCCACTGTTTCCCCATCTATTTGCCATGAAGTGATGGGACCAGATGCCATGATCTTAGTTTTCTGAATGCTGAGCCAGCTTTTTCACTTTCCTCTTTCACTTTCACCAAGAGGCTCTTTAGTTCTTCAACACTTTCTGCCATAAGGGTGGTGTCATCTGCATATCTGAGGTTATTGATATTTCTCCCAGCAATCTTGATTCCAGCTTGTGTTTCTTTGAGCCCAGCGTTTCTCATGATGTACTCTGCATTTAAGTTAAGTAAGCAGGGTGACAATATACAGCCTTGACGTACTCTTTTTCCTATTTGGAACCAGTCTGTTGGTCCATGTCCAATTCTAACTGTTGCTTCTTGATCTACATACAGATTTCTCAAGAGGCAGGTCAGGTGGTCTGGTATTCCCATTTCTTTCAGAATTTTCCACAGTTTATTGTGATCCACACAGTCAAAGGCTTTGGCATAGTCAATAAAGCAGAAATAGATGTTTTTCTGGAACTCTCTTGCTTTTTCAATGATTCCGTGGATGTTGGCAACTTGATCTCTGGTTCCTCTACCTTTTCTGAATCCAGCTTGAACATTTAGAAGTTCACGGTTCATATATTCATAAAGCCTGGCTTGAAGAATTTTGATCATTAGTTTACTAGCATGTGAGATGAGCGTAATTGTGCAGTTTGAGCATTCTTTGGGATTGCCTTTCTTTGGAATTGGAATGAAAACTGACCTTTTCCAGTCCTGTGGCCACTGCTGAGTTTTCCAAATTTGCTGGCGTATTGAGTGCAGCACTGTCACAGCATCATCTTTTCAGATTTGAAATAGCTCAACTGGAGTTCCATCACCTCCATTAGCTCTGTTCGTAGTGACGCTTTCTAAGGCCCACTTGACTTCACATTCCAGGATGTCTGGCTCTAGGTGAGTGATCACACCATCATAATTGTCTGGGTCTTGAAGATCTTTTTTGTATAGTTTTTCTGTGTATTCTTGCCACCTCTTCATAATATCTTCTGCTTCTGTTAAGTACATACCATTTCTGTCCATTATTGAGCCCATCTTGGCATGAAATATTCCCTTGGTATCTCTACTATTCTTGAAGAGATTTCCAGTGCTTCCCATTTTATTGTTTTCCTCTATTTCTTTGCACCGATCACTGAGGAAGGCTTTCTTATCTCTCTTTGCTATTCTTTGGAATTCTGCATTCAAATGGGTATATCTTTCCTTTTGTCCTTTGCTTTTCACTTTTCTTTTCACAGCTATTTGTAAGACCTCCTCAGACAGCCATTTTGCTTTTTTGCATTATTGTCTTGGGGATAGTCTTGATCCCTGTCTCCTGTACAATGTCACAAACGTCTGTCCATAGTTCTTCAGGCACTCTGTCTATAAGATCTAATCCCTTAAATCTATTTCTCACTTCCAATGTATAACCATATGGGATTTGATTTAGGTCATATGTGAATGGTCTAGTGGTTTTCCCTACTTTCTTCAATTTAAGTCTGAATTTGGCATGAACTCAGAAGTTCATGATCTGAGCCACAGTCAGCTCCCTGTCTTGTTTTTGCTGACTGTATAGAGCTTCTCCATCTTTAGCTGCAAAGAATATAATCAATCTGATTTTGGTGTTGGCCATCTGGTGATGTCCATGTGTAGAGTCTTCCCTTGTGTTGTTGGAAGAGGGTGTCTGCTATGACCAGTGCATTCTCTTGGCAAAACTCTGTTAGCTTTGCCCTGGTTCATTCTGTACTCCATGGCCAAATTTGCCTGTTACTCCAGGTGTTTCTTGACTTCCTACTTTTGCATTCCAGTCCCCTATAATGAAAAGGACATCTTTTTGGGGTGTTAGTTCTAAAAGATGCTGTAGGTCTTCATAGAACCATTCAACTTCAGCGTCTTCAGCATTACTGGCCAGGGCATAGACTTGGATTACCATGATATTGAATGGTTTGCCTTGGAAACAAACAGAGATCATTCTGTCATTTTTAAGATTGCATCCAAGTACTGCATTTCAGACTCTTTTGTTGATTATGATGGCTACTCCATTTCTTCTAAGCGGTTCTTGCCCACAATAGTAGATACAATGGTCATTTGAGTTAAATTCACCCTTTCCAGTCCATTTTAGTTTGCTGATTCCTAAAATGTCAACGTTCACTCTTGCCATCTCCTGTTTGACCACTTTCAGTTTGCCTTGATTCATGGACCTAACATTCCAGGTTCCTATGCAATATTGCTCTTTACAGCATCAGACCTTGCTTCCATCACCAGTCACAACAACAACTGGGTGTTGTTTTTGCTTTGGCTCCATCTCTTCATTCTTTCTGGAGTTATTTCTCCACTGAACTCCAGTAGCATATTGGGCACCTACTGACCTGGGAAGTTCTTCTTTCAATGTCCTATCTATTTGCCTTTTCATACTGTTCATGGGGTTTTCAAGGCAAGAATACTGAAGTGGTTTGCCATTCCCTTCTCCAGTGGACCACATTCTGTCAGACCTCTCCACCATGACCTGTCCATCTTGGGCGGCCCCACACAGCATGGCTTAGTTTCACTGAGTTAGCTAAGGCTGTGGTCCATGCGATCAGATTGGTTAGTTTTCTGTGATTGTGGTTTCAGGCTGTCTGCCCTCTCTCAGCGCCTACCATCTTACTGGGGTTTCTCCTACCTTGGGCGTGGGGCATCTCTTCACAGATCCTCCAGCAAAGCGCATCTGCTGCTCCTTACCTTGGATTTTAAAGGTTATAAACCTCAAAACCATAGTATCAATAAAGGGTGATGTATCAGAAACGCCACAGGTGACAGCTGATATCTAGCTCAGGGCTCAGGTAATTCAGCCAGCAGTCGCCTGTGTGCACACACGTGATCGGTACAGGGCATTTCAACTGGAAAACTACTATTTTTCCTGGTCAGAGTCTAAATAGAAGCCTCATTCATGAATTAATGATTGCTCTTTCCAGCTATGGATATTAGTTGCTATTCATTTCTAAGCTTTTAAAATACCTGCTCTTCTCTGCAACTATTTTTTACTGAAATTTTGAGTAGATTTGTCTTTTATCATTGTACTCCCCAGGTGCTTAGAAGGATAAATACTATTATCAAGGTGTACTGCAAAAGCGAACTCATTTTAATAGGATTATGATAACAGAATCTTTATCCAGTGACTGTTGCATAGAGAAGAGACTTCTGTTTTAAGATTAGAGTATAGTCTTTGAAATGGAAAGAGGATTATCTTATTAGCTTGGCAACTGATGTACAGCACTCAAAGTCCTGTTTCTTGTTTGTACAAAGAACCATTTCAGGTGAACATGCTTTTGACTGGCTACTAGTATGACATTCATCATAGCAAAAGAGCAGGAGAAAATATAGTCAAAGACAGCCATTCTGAAGACTCAAGCCAGCTGTGATTACTTCTTTCTGTTCTGAAAGGCAATCTAACACACTAGAAGCTAAAAATGTACAGCTGCTATGTGTAAACAGTACATAAATGAAATTGTATACAGAAACATACTCTCATCGAATAGAAATATCTTTAACTACAGAATAATTTAATGAGTTTAGCCTTTCCTACACTTAAAAAAAAATATTTAACTGAACACAAGCTAGAGACAATGGATATTGACATTAGAAAAGTATCGATCCTGGAAAGACTTCAGGCAAAACCTGATGAAACCAGAAGAAAAGGAGAATCTAAAGTCTGGAGGACACTAACTGGGTTTAAGGCCATGGACAAGGAGAAGTCATCATGGGAGACACCAAAGGTCACTAGCAGAACCTCTCCTGACAAAGATGGAGTCGAGAGATGTCAATAACTCGGGAAGGTTGCCATGTGACAAAGCACATTGGCACGATAGCTGATACTCACTGAACAACTCTCTCCTTCCCAGGGAACAGCCTCATCCCCTATGGGACAATCTACCAACATGCATGCAGTGCCTCTGGTATGCAAAGCTCTGTTGTGCCTGATGTTACCTTCATTTTCCTCTTGACTGATGGTTTCCACATTCCATATAGAGGCCAGTTCTCTCTCAAGCATTCAGGAATATGTACATTATCCATACACATTTACAATTTTAACTAGAAAACTACTAAGACTATAAGTTTTCACTTGATGTCATGGTTTTGAAATAGTTTTTAACAGTTTGCCAAGTTCTAAAGTATAAGAATATTTTATAGGAATTGTATAATTGATTGGCATGAAACTAGGAACTATAATAATAAACAGGGAAAAGAGAATACTCAAAACATGTAACAATCAGTTTCCTTGTTGTGCCAACCATCAATCCTTTGGTGGCTGGATTTCCGAGATACAGATGGTAGACCTGACTCCAAAGAGGATGCTGGGAGAGTGGAGGTGAGCATTTTCATGTAACTGCAGTTATAATCAAATAATGTGGAAGTATTTCAATATTGTAACAACTAGTTTCACTGTACAGATGCATACTAAACAAATATCACCAAAGTTCTGATGAAAACGAATGTATATCAACCAACAGTTGATAACAAGGAAGATAACTTAAAACATCGTTCAGGATTTGACCCATCCAAGGTCAAATCCTATCTCCCAAAGTACAGTTTAATGAACTTAACACTTGACAGAGAGCAGACATCTTTTAGCAGCTTCGATCTCATCCTCCCACTTTAAGGGTTCACAAGAGGCTACGCTGCCACTCTTGGCTCATTGGTGAGCCCATCCAGGGGTAACACATTTGGCTCTCACCATTTTGTAGTTGTGCAAAGGAAGACGACAGTGAAGTAGAGCAGCATTCCCCAACCTTTTTAGCACCAAGGACCAGTTTCGTGGACAATTTTCCCATGGACTGGATGGGGGATGGTTTTGAAATGATTCAAGCATGTTACTTTTATGTGCACTTTATTTCTAATTTAACATTGACAAGAGGTACTGGTCCATGGCCCAGAGGTAGCAGACCCATGAAGTAGACTGAAAAAAATGCCACTGCAGACATGGCAAGGAGCACAGGTTTGTGGTATTGCCAAGAGGACACATGTCAAGAAGGAAAAAGCCCCAAAGCACCAGGAGGCCCAGACCCTGTTCTCATTACTGGACCACGAACTACCTGTGTGACACAGTCTCCTCCCCTGCCTCCATGGCCCCATCATGATAAGAGGGTGGCCCTGTCCTGCCAGCCTCTCCAGGTTCTGGTGAAGGTCCATTTGGAGAACAACACACAACACAGTTGACTGCAGCTGCCATGCAAAGGTGATGGGGTTCACGGAAAGTAGGGGAGTCAGATCTTGATAAAAATATGTGAAGTCTTTATATATAGGATCTATATGAGTAATGATATATCTGTGTGAATAATGATAATCTAAAGAACTAGTTCACAAAAGGGGTTTTCAGTGGTGGTACAGAGGTCCCTGACTTTTCTCTTTTCTAAATGACTATTCTCTTAGAAGCTAGCAGTCTAGATTCAGTTTCAGATGAAGGTTAGATGGAAACCAGGAAAAGACAAATTCCTCCTGCAAAACTGTCACAAGAATCTAAAAAGTGGTAAGGATCATGCAGGCTTCTATGCTAATCTACACCCACTGACTGAGATGCAGGTGGAGGAGCCTGCAGGACATAGGAGATTAATACAAATCCAGGCATTTCCTTCATCATTGCTGAGAAGGTGCAAAGGTGAAAAGAAACCAAAAAGCTGATGAAATGGGAGGCAAAGTTCAAACTGCCACAGAAGGATGTTAAATGAACTGTCATAACTTTGAGAAATGGGAAATTCCAAATTATTAACCACTAAATTAAAGATCGAAACCAACTGTATCAGATCATAAGTTCTCAGAAAATGTAGTTATTTGACAGAACATTGTGGATATTATGACGCTTCATCTCTGAATACTTTAACATATATATCCTAGAAACAAGGGTATATCTTATATGACCACAATACAGTTTGTCGCTCCACATCAGCATGGAATTGGTCCCAGGACTACAGCAGATTCCAAAATCTGCTGATGCTCAAGTTCCTTAAATAAAATGGTGTACTGAAGTTGGTCCTGCATCCACAGGTGTGGAACCCTCAGATGAGGACGACCATAATGCAGTATCACAGCTTTTAAAAAAACCATATTAATTCAAGCATATTATCTTGAATACAGTCCTTATTTAAATTTCTCCAGTTGTTTCTAAAATGTCTTTTACAGTCTTTGCTCAAGATGGGTAGTGGGGAAGAGAATCTAGCATTCAACCAATACTAATACACTATATTAGGATGCTGTGTTTCTAACAGCCCCAATGCCATTTGTTTGTCTGTTTTTCAAGACACTGACTTTTATACAAACACAAGCCACTTGTCTTATAAATGGATTTCTGCATTTTCCAGACTGTTTCTTTCTGATTGTATTCCTAATTAACATTTTTATCAAAGGTACTGGTAGGTGATGTTGTATTCTCTTACACATGAGGAAACAGATAATGACAGGGATGATAAGCTGGTAAGGTGATGTCCTCTGGATCACTTCACTACATAGGTGTATTTTCCTTTATGGGGTGATATATTAAGAATATTATAAGAATGTCCTTTATCTCCAAAATGATTTTAGCACAATTGGTGACTTTTGCCTAATTTATTATGAATTTCAAAATAGGGATTGCTTAACACCATTATGTCTTCTGCATTCTTAGAAAACATAATTCTGCATTCATAGGCTTACATTCTTCTAAGAAGAACAGTTTTCCTCACTCCTCCTGCCTTTTTTTAGTATCACTATGAACCCATAGACTGTTTAAATTTTACTTAATGAATTATAATCCCTTAGTATTCTTATTATGATGCTTAAATTGTCCCAAACTTTGCCAAAGGGTGCCCACAAGCTGTCTTGTGTGTGTGTGTGTGTGTGCGTGCGGGCGTGCATGTATGTATGTTTAATGATTCCCTTAGGTTTTGAGCACTGCCTTTAATTTTTTTTCCAGATTTCAGTTCAGTTCAGTTCAGTTGCTCAGTCATGTCTGACTCTTTATGACCCCATGAACTGCAGCACGCCAGGCCTCCCTGTCCATCACCAATTCCTGGAGTCCACCCAAACCCATGTCCATCAAGTCGGTGATGCCATCCAACCATCTCATCCTCTGTCATCCCCTTCTCCTCCTGCCCTCAATCTTTCCAAGCATCAGGGTCTTTTCCAATGAGTCAACTCTTCGCATCAGGTGGCCAAAGTATTGGAGTTTCAGCTTCAACATTAGTTCATCAAATGAACAACCAGGACTGATCTCCTTTAGGATGGACTGGTTGGATCTCCTTGCAGTCCAAGGACTCTCAAGAGTCTTCTCCAACACCACAGTTCAAAAGCATCAATTCTTCGTCACTCAGCTTTCTTTATAGTCCAACTCTCACATCCATACATGACCACTGGAAAAACCACAGCCTTGACCAGACGGACCTTTGTTGGCAAAGTAATGTCTCTGCTTTTTAATATGCTGTCTAGGTTGGTCATAACTTTCAAGAAGTAAGCATCTGTTAATTTCATGGCTGCAATCACCATCTACAGTAATTTTGGAGCCCCCCAAAAATAAAGACTGACACTGTTTCCACTGTTTCCCCAACTATTTGCCATGAAGTGATAGGACCAGATGCCATGATCTTACTTTTCTGAATGTTGAGCTTTAAACCAACTTTGTCACTCTCCTCTTTCACTTTCATCAAGAGGCTTTTTAGTTCCTCTTCACTTTCTGCCATAAGGGTGGTGTCATCTACATATCTGAGGTTATTGATATTTCTCCCAGCAATCTTGATACCAGCTTGTGCTTTATCCAGCCCAGCGTTTCTCATGATGTACTCTGCATATAAGCTAAATAAGCAGGGTGACAATATACAGCCTTGACGTACTCCTTTTCCTATTTGGAATCAGTCTGTTGTTCCATGTCCAGTTCTAACTGTTGCTTCCTGACCTGCATAGAGATTTCTCAAGAAGCAGGTCAGGTGGTCTGGTATTCCCATCTGAGATCTGGTATTTCCAGATTTACTGAGGTATAATCAAAAAATAAAACTGCAAAACTTTAAAGTATATAATGTGATAATTTGATATAATACATTGTGAAAAGATTCTCATAATCAAATTAATTAACACATTCTTCACTTAACATAGTCACATGAGAATGTTTAAGACCCACTCTCATAAAACACATTATTATTAACTATGGTCACCATTCTGTATATTAGACCCTCAGAACTTATGCATCTTATAACAGTTTGTATCCCTTGAACACCTTCTCCCCATTACTCCCACTCCTCAGCCCCTGGAAATCACCATTCTGCCATTTGTATTTGTTTCTTAGAGTTGAACTTGTTTTTAGATCCCACACATAATGCCATACAGTATTTGTCTTTTGCTGTCTGACCTATTTCACTTAGCATAATGCCCTCAAGATCCATCCATGATGTCACAAATGGCAGAATTTCCTTCTTTCTCATGGTTGAATAATATTCATATATATATATACATATATACGCTTGTTTGCTAAGTTGCTTCAGTCACGTCCGACTCTTTGGAGCCTATGGACTGTAGCCTGCCAGGCTCCTCTGTCCATGGGATTCTCCAGGCAAGAATACCAAAGTGGTTTGCCATGCCTTGCTCCAGGATTCATATATATTACTATACATATATAATCTTCTTTATTCATCTATCCACAGACAGTTAGGTTGTCTCCATATCTTAGCTATTGTGAACAGTGTTCCAATGAACTTGGGAGTACAGACATCCCTTCAAGATCCTGACTTCGTTTCCTCTGGATAAATACCCAGAAGCGGGATTGCAAGATCATACGGTAGTTCTATTTCTGATTGTTTGAAGAACTTCTATGCTGTTTTCCACAGTGGCTGCACCAATGCACACTCCCACCAACACTGCACAAGAGCTGCTTGTTCTCTACATCCTCACCAACACTTATTACATCGTGTCTTTTTGATGATAGGCAGATAGGTATGAGGTAACATCTTACGGCAGTTCTGATTTGCATCACCCTAAAGATTACTGTTGTAGACCACCTTTTCATATACCTATCGGCAATTTGCATGCCTTCTTTGGAATAATGTCTATTCAGATCCTTTGTCCATTTACTTGGGTTTCGGCTAGAGATCGACAGGTTCCTTATATTTTTAATATATTAACCCCTATTGAATACATCATTTATAAACATTTTCCTTGCTCAATAGGCTGGTTTTTTTTTTTTCATTTTGTTTACTGTCTCTTTTGCTGTGCAGAAATTTTTTAGTTAGATGTAATCTTACTTATTTCTGCTTTTGTTGCCTTTGCATTTGGTGTCAAATCAAATAAAATCATTGTCAAGTTCACTTCAGTCGCTCAGTAGTGTCAGACTCCTTGAGACCCCATGGACTGCAGCATGCCAGGCCTCCCTGTCCTGCACCAACTCCTGGAGCTTGCTCAAACTCATGTCCATCGAGTCAGTGATGCCATCCAGCCATCTCATCCTCTGTCATCCCCTTCTCCTCCTGCCTTCAATCCTTCCCAGCATCACGGTCTTTTTAAATGAGTTAGTTCTTTGCATCAGGTGGCCAAAGTATTAGAGCTTCAACTTCAATATCAGTCCTTCCAATGAATATTCAGGACTGATCCCCTTTAGGATTGACTGGCTGGATCACCTAGCAGTACAAGGGACTCTCAAGAGTCTTCTCCAACACTACAGTTGAAAAGCATCAATTCTTCAGCGCTCAGCTTTCTTTATGAAGAAAAACTTCATATCCATACATACATGACTACTCAAAAAACCATGGCTAGGTGAAATTTTGTCGGCAAAGTAATGTCTCTGTTTTTTAACATGCTCTCCAGATGTGTCACAACTTTTCTTCCAAGGAGCAAGCGTCTTTTAATTTCATGGCTGCAATCACTATCTGCAGTACTTTTGGAGCCCAAGAAAATAAAGTCTGTCACTGTTTCCAGTGTTTCCCCATCTATTTGCCATGAAGTGATGGGACCAGATGCCATTATTTTAGTTTTTTGAGTGTTGAGTTTTAAGCCAGCTTTTTCACTTTCCTCTTTCACTTTCATCAAGAGTTCTTTAGTTCTTCTTTGCTTTCTGCCATAAGGGTGGTGTCATCTGCATATCTGAAATTATTGATATTTCTTCTGGCAATCTTGATTCCAGCTTGATCTTCACCCAACCTGGCATTTTGCATGATGCACTCTACACAGAAGTTAAATAAGCAGGGTGACAATATACATCCTTGACGTACTCCTTTCCCAATTTGGAATCAGTCCGTTGTTCCATGTCTGGTTCTAACTGCTGCCTCTTACCTGAATACAGATTTCTCAGGAGGCAGGTAGGGTGGTCTGGTATTCCCATCACTTGAAGAATTTTCCAGTTTGTTGTGATCCACACAGTTAAAGGATTTGGCATAGTCCATAAAGAAGAAGTAGATGTTTTTCTGGAACTCTCTTGCTTTTTCAATAATACAAAGGATGTTGACAATTTGGTGTCTGGTTCCTTTGCCTTTTCTGAATTCAGCTTGAACATCTGGAAATTCTCAGTTCACGTACTATTGAAGCCTGGCTTAGAGAATTTTGAGCATTACTTTGATAGCATGTGAGATGAGTGCAATTGGGCAGTAATTTGAGCATTTTTTGCCACTGCCTTCCTTCAGGATTGGAATGAAAACTGACCTTTTCCAGTCCTGTGGTCACTGCTGAGTTCTCCAAATTTGCTGGCATATTGAGTGCAGCACTTTCACAGCATCATCTTTTAGGATATGAAATAGCTTAGCTGGAATTCCATCACGTCCACTAGCTTTGTGCATACTGATGCTTCCTAAGGCCCACTTGACTTTGGATTCCAGAATGTCTGGCTCTAGGTGATGATCACACCATCGAGGTTATCTGGGTCATGAAGATCTATTTTGTATAGTTCTTCTGTGTATTCTTGCCATCTCTTTTTAATATCTTCTGCTTCTGTTAGGTCCATATGATTTCTGTCCTTTATTGTGCCCATATTTGCATGAAATGTTTCCTTGGTATCTCTACTTTTCTTGAAGAGATCTTTAGTCTTTCCCATTTTATTGTTTTCCTCTATTCCTTTGCACTGATCTGTGAGGAAGGTCTTATCTCTCCTTGTCATTCTTCAGCACTCTGCATTCAGATATGTATATCTTTCATTTTCTCCTTTGCCTCTAGCTTCTCTTCTTTACTCAGCTATTTGTAAGGCCTCCTCAGACAACCATTTTGCCTTTTTGCATTTCTTTTCCTTGGGGATGGTCTTGATCACTGTCTCCTGTACAATGTCTCAAACCTTTATCCATAGTTCTCCAGGCATTCTATCAGATCTAATCCCTTGAATCTATTTGTCACTGCACTCGTATAATGACAAGGGTTTTGATTTAGGTCAAACCTGAATGGTCTAGTGAAATAAAAAAACTTATCTTAGGTTTTCTTCTAGAAATTTCATGGTATCAGGTCTTACATTCAAGTCTTTAATCCATTTTGAGCAGATTTTGTGTATGGTGTAAGATAGGAGTCAAATTTCATTCCAAGGCATGTGAATATTCAGTTTTCCCAACATCATTTATTGAAGACTTTATTCTTTCCCCATTGTGTATTCTTAGCACACTTATTGAAAATTAACTGACCATATATGCATCAGTTTATTTCTGGGCTCTTTATTTTGTTTCACTGATCTATGTGTCTGTTTTTATGTTATTACCATATTGTTGTGACTACTGTAACTTTGTAATATAGCTTGAGATCAGGAAGAGAACTGCCTAAATTTCTGGTACTACAGATTCACCATGTATCTTCCCTACCCTACACCTGTAATCACCCATTTATTCCAGGAGTATTCTTTTTCATGAATGTTACAATAGCAAAACTGATGGACTGATGAGCTATAAAGATGACACTGCTGAAGCATTCAAAAACACACTAGAAAAAATTCAAATTGAGGTTGCTAGGTATCAGTGTTAATTATTAATATAATTTTAAAAGGTCCTTATTTGATGTTTCTTAATATCCTTTAGGAATTTAACTTTTTAGCTACATTTGTAGGAATTATACAAACCAGCTGTGGAAATCAGAACATTCATGTAAGAAAAAATATACCTTTTCCTTTTTCCTAAAAGCTGGTCCTATGCGTAGGTTATGTCCACATGAACCCGGACATTTGATCACTTCGATCAATGACTTCCAATTGGACAATTCAGTGAAAAGAATGGGTGGAAGCCTGGGACCAAGTCAGACAAACGGTCTGTGTCAGGCCTCACTCTGTCTCTTGGAAGGAGGGGCCCTGCCAGTTCCAGGCCTTATGAAAAGGAAGATCACTGCAGGCTCTCCGCAGCCCTAGACTCAGCTCCAGAATCATTTCATTTCACCCACTTGCACTTTGGTTTCTCACAGTTGACCTCCACTTCACTCTATTCCCTTCCTCCCAGATCTTCCATGATGACATACCTACTGCATACCTTCCACCTTTCAATCAAGTCTCCTGATCTTCCCTTGGTCCTCAAACACTGATCATGGATAGACCTGGTACCAGCCCTACCCACCAACTCTGAGAACACATGCTTATAAGAACCAAACCATCCTTCCAACAACTTCATACAGTGTCTCTCCATTTTCCTTATTCTTTTAACTTTTTTATTATTAGATAATTATAGATTCACATGCAGTTGTAAGAAATAATACAGAGAGATCTTGCATACTCTTTATCTAGTTCCTCCCAAAGATAACATCTTGCATGACTAAATATCACAGTAGGGAAAATTGACACTGATACAATCTATCTTCCTTAACTATATTTCACATGCACTGTGTGTATGTGTGTATGTTTAGTTCTTTGTAACTTTAACACATGTACATGTTTGAGTAATTGCCAGCACAGATAAAATACCGTACAGTTCCATATAGGGATCCCACATGCTACGATTTTATAACTACACCCACCTTCTTCCCTGTTCTCTAACTTCTGAGAACCACTAACTTCTTTGATTCTTTTGTATCTCTAACTTCTGGTCTCCATCTCTATGATTTTGTCACTTTAAGAATGCTCTATAAAAGCACATGGAACTCTGCTGGATGTGGTAGAGTATACAGCAGCATGAATGACAGAGGAGTCAGGGGGAGAATGGATACATGTATATGTGTGGCTGAAACCCTTCACTGTTCGCCTGAAACTCTCATAACGTCGTTAACTGGCAATACTCCAATACAAAACAAAAAGTGTTTAAAAAAATAACACTATATAAGTGGAATCATATAGTGTGTACACCTTTGATATTAGGTTTTTTTTTCACTCGGCTTAATTCTCTAGAGATGAATCAAATTGTGTATGTCAATAGTTCATCTCTTTTCACTAGTGAAAGTGAAGTCGCTCAGTCGTTTCCGACTCTTTGCGACCCCATGGACTGTAGCCTACCAGGTTGCTCTGTCCATAGGATTTCCCAGGCAAGAGTACTGGAGTGGGTTGCCATTTCCTTCTCCATTTTACTAGTGAGTAGTATTCTAAGGTGGGCTTCCCTGGGTGGCTCAGAGGTAAAAAAAAACCTTCCTGCCAATGCATGAGACACAGGTTCAATCCCTGGTCTGAGAAGACCCCCTGGAGAAGGAAATGGCAATTCACGCCAGTATTCTTGCCTGGGAAATCCCGTGGACAGAGGAGCCTAGCAGTCTACAGTCCATGGGGCTGCAGAGTCAGACATGACTGAGCCACAAAGTAACAGCAACAGAGGCTTTTTATCTAGGCCTCTTCCCGCAATCTTAGTCGGAAGGTCACCTTTTCTCCATATCTTCCCCCCCCCAAAAAATGAACCCCACACCTCATTGGGCAGAATTAATTGCATCTCCATGAGACTCTCTTTATCCCTCCCCATTACCTCTGTTTTATCATCTGTAAATGGGGATAGTAAAAAAAATTTCTCTTGTAAGTCTGTTGAGAATTAAATGAGTTAATACATGTAAAGTATAATAAAAACATATGCTAGAACACAGTAAGTGCTCAATACATTAATTATTACTGTTGTTAAACTTATTATATACCTTTGCTGTATCTCATGTAGTGGTTTACCATAGATGCTTTTTCTATATTGGTAATGTACTCCTCTCTTGATAGTCCCTTGGACTGCAAGGAGATCCAACCAGTCCATCCTGAAGGAGATCAGTCCTGGGTGTTCATTGGAAGGACTGATGCTGAAGCTGAAGCTCCAATACTTTAGCCACCTGATGTGAAGAACTGACTCATATGAAAAGACCCTGATGCTGGGAAAGATTGAAGGCAGGAGGAGAAGGGGACGACAGAGGATGAGATGGTTGGATGGCATCACCGACTCAATGGACATGAGTTTGAGTAAACTCCGGGAGTTGGTGACGGACAGAGGCCTGGCGTGCTGCAGTCCCTGGGGTCGCAGAGAGTCGGACACGACTGAGCGACTGAACTGACTGAATGTACTCCTCTACCAGGTTGAAGACTTTTGATGTATATATTACTTATTCTATTTTAGTATACTGTAGCTTCTTGATAGTTTATTACTGAATTAAGTCAAATTAATTTAAACATTATTAAACTAGCTTTCCCCCTTGAATCAACAAACTATTTTATTGAACTAATTATTTTGGCAATTGATGGACATCCCATTACTTCAATTTCTGTTTCAATTGTGCTAATACAAGTCTTAATATTAAAAAACAAAACAGAACACTTGCCCTTTCTGCAGCGAGATAATCAGGGTATTCATTCATGACAGAAAATACAGGTTTCTTTTACTTAATCCTTCTCAGTAAGACAATGCTGATCTTTTTAAGCAAAAAAATTGTGCTAAGTCTAGTACACAGGCACTGTTTAAAATTTCCAATAAAATTTTACTTTCTCCTCATTCTTAGAAGCTGTCTCAAGAAGGTGCAGAAGAGTTAGAATAGTTAAATATTTGGGTAAAGGATAAAAATACAAAATCCTATTAGAGAAAAGTGATGGAAATGATAAGGATTTGGGGGACCACACTAAAAAAAAATGTTCATTTGTAGATGGTGGTTATATAAAAATAAAATTTTCTAGAAAGCAACAGTGTTCTCTTCTCCCACTGAACATAATTACTGAGCCTCTTAAAAAACCCAGAGCCCCTCTGTCCCAGGATATCTTTTTAGACAAGATAGTGAACTTCCTATTTCTGGCCTACAAAATTACCTTAACTAAACACAGCATTTATAGGTGGACTGAGTCTCTAAGTCTGCCTAACATACTGATTTTTAAGAGGGAAACTGAACTTTAGTTGTTTAAAAGTGTATTCATGCTTACAATGAATATTCTAGAAGAGGAATAGTCAGGCATGCTGTGTAGCTGGTGAGAAGAAGTGGTATAAAGAACACAGGCTCTAGAAGCAGGGAATCTAGGCTCAAATTCCACCTTTGCAGTTCACCAGCTCTGTGGTCTTAGGCAAGACACTTTATTGACTGAATTTCAGTTCCTTCATTGTAAAATGCCCCTGGTAATGCCTACCTCATAGGTTTATAGGGAATATTAATTGCCATAATGTAATAATAAAGGGGCTGTCAAATAAAGAACCCAAATAAATGTTAATTTCTCTTCCCCTAATTAATCCTTTGCCAAGCTGAAACACTAACTCAGTTTATTAGACCATTAACACAGATGCTTTCTTTCCAGCAGGAATTAACTCTGACAGCAAGGCTGGTGTCATCAAGAGTGATTCCTACTGAAAAGTTTCCAATCTTCACATTTCTACTGTGAATCCTAGCATAGTACAGAAAAGATCAGGCAGGAGAACACTGAGGTGATGATAACCACAGTGGAAGGGTTTATACACTCTTGATTGTCTTAGTCTCACACTTTAAAAAGGATATGTGGGTGGAATTAATTAGCTCCAGTGTAAGTTTGCTTGTAGTAAGTTTTCCTCCAAATTATTTCAACATTTTCTGTTCTAACATTTCTTTCAAAAGCTAATGATATTACACTGATATCATAACCAACCTCTCAAGTACAATTAACACACTAGTTTTTGGATATATTATGTTTGGAGTACAAAACCAAAATGAGATATTGGTATTAATAGAAAGTACTCTATTATTGGAACAACAATACAGATTAGTTTAAAGGGAATAATAGCTAGTAAGTAGCTAGCAAGGGGTAGAGTCAAAATGGGAACCTGGATCCATCTGGATTTTATTAGATGCCCCTTAATCATTATTGTATTATTTTACAATAAATGAATAGAAGTTATGTTTACTTAAATAGTCACTGATCTAGATGCTCTCTTGTACTAATATGACAAAATTTATCTGGCAGATAATTTGATACCAAAGCCGTAAATATGCATTTACACTTAAACCTAGAAACTCCACTTAAAGGAATTGATTATTTTAATAATAATTAAAGATTTATATAATGATTTTTCAAGAAAATTTTTCGTGTAGGAAGGAAAACAGCTAAGCATTCAACATCAGAAGATCAGCTAAATAATGAAATATCTAAATATTAGCTAATAATGAAATACCCAAAAGAATACTATGCAACCATTGAAAACGAAGCTGTAGAAAAACATGTATACACATGGAACTATGTGCATAATATTCTGTTAGGATTTGAAAGGCCATAAATTATTTCTTTAGTGCTCCACAGTTTTATAAAAATAAACATACTTATTTATAAAAGTTTCAATAACTACATACCAAAATAAATAGGAATAATGCTTCTAAGGACTTTTTTCCCTTATGCTTTGATTCTGCATATTTTCTGCAGTAAGTATAAATTTATTGCATAGTAAAGGAAAATAAGCTTTAAAAATTCAAAAGAAGAATTAGTAAAGTACTTCTAAGCTAAACAGCAAATAGATTCCTTTATCATTCATTGTGTGGATTCTGAGTTCTGGCCTTCTGGATTTCCCCTAAAATCTGATTTAAGAAGTTGACATTTAAAAGACTGAAGACAAAATCCCAGGGCAAGAATGCTCTTTTAGGGGAAGTGATTATCCTTTTGTTAAAGCCCTGGATGAGTGGGTCTTTGTACCTGCCTTATCTCACTGTGGATCAGAAACTGATGGACTCTGTTTCAATCTAGGGGCAGTCTCTTTTGATCAAGCCCCTTCTTGAGCACTAAGGCTCAGTGAAGTTTTAGGCAACTTTTTTGCTGTTGCTTAATTCTTTGCAGTTTCACAAAGGTCTCTTTCAAAAGGAAAGAAACTGATTGGTGCCCGCTCTGGGATGTAGCTCCTGCCGTCACCTCCAGGTGGACAAAATCTGTGCCTCTATCGGAGCCATGTCTGCTTCACTGGCCAGGACGCTGACTTATTTATAATATTATTAATAATTATTATTGTAGTTGTATGTATTGACCCTTTGCTATGCTTCATGCACTCTGTCAGGCACTCATCATACATTATTTTATTTAAACTCTTAAGAGCAGCCCTGGAAGATTAATACTATCATTATTTCTATTTTGATAGATGAGGGAACAATAGCTAGTTCATAGCTAGCAAGGGGTAGAATCAAAATGGGAACCTGGATCCATCTGCATTTTATTAGATGTCCCTTAATCACTCAAATGAGCACATTTATAATTCACAATGTGGGCGGTGGAGTTCAACTGGGCGTTCCTAGGTCTTCCAGAACCAGAAGAGCCGTGATTTCACAAAAATACGAAACTGACTTCACAATTGTAGTAGTGATTCTGCTTCACAGCTCTGCTCTAGATGGTGGCAAGGATACCCAAGATACAACCAAGGGTCCTCGTGTGTTCAGGTCCACACTGACTGGCTTCAGCTTCTCACTTAACCTCTCCAAACTTCACATCCTCATGTAGAAAATGAGCTTTATAATACTTGTCTTAAATACCTCATTTGTGAGTATCAAAGGAAACAATGTATGTGCCAGCACTTTTAAAAGAACAAAGAGCAAGGAATCTTGATTAACCCCTGCATGCAAATTATTTCTGCCCTTGAAACCCCAAAGCAGTGGAACTTTTATATAGCATTTTGCAGAAGACTGAGCAGAAGCTTTAGAAATACAGAAAAATCTTAATGCAAAAAAAACAAAACAAAACCCAAGTGTAACGTTTCCCCATGTTTAGCATTCAATTTAACAAGTCCTGAGGAAACGTTATTGACTCAACATTCCCTTCTCCCGTCTAATGCTCTTCGATTTAATGTTTACTCTCTAAGTGCATGAACTTTCAAATAACAGGAATTTTTGCCACAGGACTTAAGGCTCTCCTGTGACTTGATGTTAGGAAATCTCCTTAGTAATTTTGTATTCTGCTCCCTGGGAGCAAATTGGAGCTTTGGCAGTGAGTTGATACACATACTATTTTAATTCAGGATGATATTTGGCTCAATAATTCAAAAATATACCAAAGTTTAGGATTATACTTGTAGGAAGGACTAATCTTTTTAAAAACTAGTATCTAGTGGTAGGGGAAAGAAAGGAGTTTGTCTTGACCATTTTTTAAATTGCAAAAGTAATACACATCTGTGTTAATTCAAATAGTACACATACAGTGAAAGGTAAAGATGCTCACTCAATGCACATTTCTACTTCTCATTGGCAAACACTACTGACAGTTACTCATATATATTTTGAAATTTCTTCTATGATTAAATAAGCACATGAATATGTATATAAATACATTAACCTATTTTTAACACAAATAGTATCATTCTTACGGTAGGTTTTCCTCTGAAAAGTGTTTCTCCCCCTCCTAAAAGTATGTTTGTACAGCTTTTCCTATCTACTTATATGGCCCTAACAGTTTTAAAATCTCCTCTGCGGTATTCCATTGCATGGAAATACCATCAATTACTTAAAACTTTTTCTCTGGATATATAATCAGTTGTTTAAAGGTTTTTAATATCACAAACAATGCTGGAAGCAATGACTCTACCACACGCCTTTGATCAATGATATGAGACCATCTCTAGGAAAATTCTTAGAAGTAACACTGATTGGCCAAAAGAGAGGTGCATTTAAAATGTTGATGATATTACAGATTGGCATCTCAAGCTGACTGTACTAATCTATTCTTTCCCCTACAATCAGTATGTGACCTTTACCAGCAATGGGTGTGGACTGTATAAGAAAACCACTAGGCTGATTAGGCGCATGATATCTGTGATTCAGTGGACACTGGTTTAAAATACATATTTGTAGGTCTTAGATACCAAGAAACTTAAGTTTACTTAGTAAAGAATGGCCAGGCTCCTCGCTCTGAGCAGAAACAAGGTTGAAATGAACTGAAGCTCATAAAGAGGGGGCTTAACACTCATGGAGAGCTTCCTGCATGCGAGGCACTGCTCTAAGTGCTTTATTTAGATTAAGTCATGCATCCTCCTCCCAATTCTAAGAGGAAGGTGCTTTTATTATTTCCATTTTAGAGACCAGAAAACTAAGGCACAAGGAAATTAAGTATTTATCCCATATCACTCAGCTGCTAAATGACAGAGTTCAGATTTGCACTGAGGAAGTTTGAGTCCTGAGTCAGGTACTTATAAACACTTATGTGTCTACTCCTATTGATGAGCTAAACACATCTGTTAAGTACCTATTCTATGCCAGAAATGATACTGTACTACTTTGTCCTCATGGCAATACAAACTATTATCCCCATTCCTCAAAGATATTAAAGTAACTTGCTCCAATGACAGAGGGATGATTTGTACTCAGGCATGTCTGGTTCTGAAGCCTGTGTTCATTTTACTATACCACGTCTTCAGAATGAAATATGTCAATAAAGGAGGCTAACCTGGAGTCATTGATGGCTATAAACAGAGCTTACCTGGGGCTGTATCACACTTAACCTTTCCTTCATCAGATTTCTGCAGGGTTAGAATGTTCATGTACTTTTAATCCCATGCATGTGATCACAGAGTGGCAATTGGCCCTCTCCCATTAAGAGTGAGCTCAAATTGTTCAGTGTGGACCAAAATTGAAGGCAGAATTAAGGTTCCCCAATTCCAAATATCAACAAAGCCCATTTAAGAAAAGTGACATAGTTGGGTGAGGAGAAGCAGATGGACGCTCACACTACAGCAACATATATCACGACTATGGCAGCAACATATTTTTATCTCAGTGAGCAATTCACTATCAGTCCATCAGAAAATGAAGTTCGGTGCTGGTTCCTGAGTTTACAACTGTACTTCTTTAATGTATACAGAAAGGAGCCAAGGGAAATAAGAAGAGCTGCAAGAAAGAGAGGAGTTCAGAGAAGAGGCTTCCAGGTGGGAAAGCCAGCCAATCACTGCTCTATGCGCACACACCACAACCAGTGCAGTGTGTGTGAGTTCAGGCTCTGGGTTCAAATCCGCCCTGCTGCTTGTGTGCTGTGTGACTTTGGACAAGTTACTGAACCTCTCTGGTCATAGTTTCCTCATCTGGAAAATGAGTAGTACCAATAGTATTTAGCTCTTTAGCCTGTCATGAAGATTAAATATTGCCCAGTACAGACTGCTGCCCTGAAGGTTCAGAGTACAGAACAGAATTACCCAAGTCCACACAGATAGATCCCTCCCTTTCATGCTGCAGTCTTATTACTTCTTGTTTAATGTAATCAGGAAAATTTATATCCACATCTACCTTTGGAACTGAGAAGATTTCTACTCACATAGAGTTACATTCTAGAGGTCAGAGTACATAAATCCTTATTTCTATGTCTGGTAGCCCTATTTATGAATGGGCATCATCACAAAATGTTATCATCACAAAACAAACATATTACCAGAGCTTATCTTTGATTGTCACTGCTTGTTAGTCACCACTTTGTCTGTATATGCCACTTAGTAGCCTTTGGAGGCCAATTTGGTCAGTTCTTAAAAGTTTTACTTTTTTTGTACACTACAGCTGATAATGTAATATTACCACAAGTATTTTCCTGCACTAGACAGTAAAATAAGCAAGCCTGAAAGAAAATGCAAATTTTACTATGCTTTTCAGTTTTAAGGGCAATTAAATATTTGCTTTGAGCTCCTCATATTACACTGCAAATCCATAAAAAACCTACTATCATTTCTGTACCTAAAGCTTATTTAGCATTATGTCTTTGCCATTATTTCCCTTTCACTGAAAATTGGGTTTTCAATTATGCATCATAATCCTATATTATGTGAATTTTATTTGCAAAGAAATTTAGTCTTTTTTTCTGTTTATGTTAAATCAATAACCTCTGTTCCTGTGGGAGGCGGTGGCTCAGGTCTTCTCTATGAGGAGATATCTGCATCTCATGAGACAAAGTTAGCTCTTCTATCTACCCCATGAACAAAGACTGTCAGTGAGATAGGCTGGTCCTACTGGCCAGGATCAGGTGTATATGAAACCAAGACACCTTCTTTAAAAAAAAAAAAAAAAAGGCATAATAATAATAATTCACTCAAACTGGCTGCTGGAAACTGTGTGGGTCCAAAACAGGTATTTTCACAGTTGAATTTAGAAAAAGGAACCTAAGTTCTATCAGAATAGTTGGTGTCTATAAACACAACTTCTGTCTTCTATACCTTAATCTTTTGTTCAAGGAATTAAGACAGTGAATTAAATATTAGTCAAAACTTGAGAAGCGGAATAAGCAGTGCCTGAGATGAGACAAAAATGAAAGACTTGTATGTCATTTGTTTGGGGGAATCAATGGGATGGTCCATCATGTACACGGCCAGTGGACCCTTGCTGTCTTCCCTTAACAAAAGCTTCCCCCTGTTCGTTTCTGGCTCCCATACCCAAGCCTCCTGGAACCCAATTCAAACTTTTAAGTTGTCTTTGAGTACTCTCTTCCCTGAACCCCTTCCTTTAACTAATCCTGGAGTCCTGTTCACCTTTACTGCATATTTTCCCACATCTTTTCCATTCTTTACACATTGAGTTCAAGAATCCATCTCCTCTTGCCTGGAATACCAGAAGACCCTTCTAACTGATCTCCCTGACTCCTGGCCGCTCTCCATCCGGTGTAGTGTTGACACCAAGGCCTCAATCACCTTCATACCAGATCATTTTCATCACGTCACTTTTCTGCTCCAAAACCTTCAGGGGGGGAAACTTAAGCTCCGTGGCTACAGTTCTTTGACTGATTCTGAGTTATTTTTCCAGGCCTATTTCCCATTAACTGCTTATATATCTTCCATATTCCAGCCAAGTTGCTCATTCCCCTAATCACCCCAAATCACCTCATTCTGCCCCTTCCACAATGAAATAGCTTCTCAACTCTACAAATTCCTACCCATCCTTCAACCCCAAAATCAAATACAACCTTTCTGTATATACAAATCAACACTTCCGCTATTCCTTAGCTGGAGTACTGAACTTCCTCCAGCTCTGAGTCCACACTGTCCACAAAATCAGATCAGACCATACAGGGTCTTTCTGTGCCACAGCAATTAGCTTGGGATTTATTGTCTAGGCTATAGAGAATCAATTAACAGTATTAAGTGTTGGAATTATAAATCGGTGCTGCATCTAACTCAGATGATGCTCTGGCAGTGGAGAGACTGAACTGGATTGGATGGTAGACGCTAGTGATACAAGGACCCATGGATCTCCCTGAAGGAAGGGAATGTTTAGGAAAAAGAGAATCTGAGCAAAATTCTAAATGTCTTGAATTTGAGGTTCGGAAGATCAGGGTGAGACAAGCAACGCACATAGGGTGTAGAACTAAGGAGGCACTCACTCTTAGGCCATGCCCTGCACTTGCATGACCCTGAAAGTGAACACTTCCTTAAATTCTTTGTCCTGTGTACCTAGCTTGCCTCACCCTGAGTTTCGATGGTATATTCTGTATAGACATCACCTTGGCAGCCAAGGAGGTGCACATCACAGACCACCCTTCAAAAAAGAACTTGCTGTTGAGTTGCAAGAAGCAGAGATAGCGGACAGCCTCCAGCTACAGAACATTCAGGAATGGCCTCAACTTTTGAGACACAGCCATGCCCTTCCTTCCTGGGAATCTCCAGTCAGTGGTTTAGCAGGTTAGGGGTACTCGGCCTGGCCATTTCTGTCCAATGTGGGGTTCCTCTAATAGGTAGTCTTCCTTTTGGAAATCGTCCCTGAATTGGAAGAGGCTGTGTCTGCACTGTAGTCTGAAGACTTTCTCTGCACAGCTCTGCTTCCTTCCTCTTTTATCTTTACCCTCCAATAAAATACTTGCTCAGTAATTCTGTCTCCGCATTTGTTACCAAAGGACCTAAATGATACATCTAGTCAGCAACTGGTCACACCAGTCTGGAACTGGAGCTAAGATGAAGTGAAGGGGCTTTGAAGTGTAGTGGTTAGAAGGTGGGGCTCCAGAGTCTAGGTTCAGATCCCAGCTCACCCATTTCTGACCTTGTATAATCTTAGACAAGTTACAGAACTTCTCAGTACCTCAATTTCTTCATATATAGGATGAATATTTTAATTAGTCAGTGAAGACTATATGAGATAGTCCATTTAAAGTATTAGCATAGTACCTGGCCCAGAGTAAATGTTTAAGAAATATTAATATTATTGCATAGATTTTGAAATGCTGCTTTACAGAGGTTGACAGAATAAAATAGAAGAAATGTTCACTGGCTCAAAGAATTTTCCATAGGACATAATAAGGCTAGTAAAGATTAATTTGAAATACTTCATACCCACCTCTGTACTTTTTGTTTCAATTTCTCTTGCTGTTACTCCCAATGTGGTTCCTCTTCCCCATATAATATCACCTTTCTTCCTTCTGAGATGGTTTGTTTCCTCTCATATTTCTTTTCCATCCATGCAAAATGCCTATTTCTCTCCTTTCTTTCAATTGCTGCTAATAACTGCCTTCAAAACTTGGTTGAGAATTCACCTTCTCCAGTTTCCCTGGCTTGTCTGCCCCAACTGTGATCATTCCTCTCTACTTCAGACTCTAAGAACGGAAACATTTTGAAACTAGGTAGGGCGAAATATTCTCCAATTAGTAATAACAAAAGAGCAGGAAAGCATCTCCTCTTTCTTAAGACCTCCCAACCCCACCCACCCACTTACTCAATGCCAGGTTATGATTTGGCAAAGCGATGCTCAATGAATGCTTACTTAAAGGATGGATGTTTTAGCCATGATGCATGGTCAGTCCACAAATCATATTTTTATAGCTTCTTTCTATATGTGAACCTTAAAAAATGAAATGTTTCATAAGACAGTCTCAGTCATACAACAGAGAAATTATTCTATGAGGTAAGTGTTTTACAATCACTTTAGGTATTATAGGTAAGATAAATCTGTTTTATAAAATAAAGACCTGATCTATGATACATCTAAAAGCCAGTAGGAAATCATAATTAGAGACAGATGGCGAATGTGGCATTCTTTCCTCTATTTGGTACACATAATATTCCCTACAAAGTGGCATTGTATGTTTTCCTGTTGCCATACAGTGCCACACAAACTCAGAAAAATAAAACCTCTTTGTATGCCTATGAAACTGACTTCAAACAAAATAACCAACTTCAAAAGTAAGATGAAAGGGTTTTGTATTGTGGTTGAATGCAATGAATGTTTTTACATAGCTTAATATTTGTATATTACATTAATGCATATTGCAATACATACAAAAAAAGTACTAAATCTTCAGTCATCCTGTACATTCAATTTGAGACCTTCATCAAATTATTCACATTCAGAGACAAGATTTCTACATCAAACAGGTCATAATATTAGATGTATTTAAATACTGGAAATGAATAATACTTAAAATCAGTTACACATAGAACAATACACAAGTATAACATTAACAGGGAACACAGGTTTTTAATGGCTTCTAATACAATATGTTCTTTCAAGGAACCATTTGAACATAATGAAATGCATTTTTACTGTACTGTTTGAGCAATTATGAATTGAACATGGCTGATAAAAATAAGTATTAAAATTTATGCAAAATTTTTGGAAATACACATAATCCTCTGTGAGTATACAGATGTATAAGTGATAAAACATTAGATCTCAAACACTAAAAAGTAGCAGTGATTTTCACACTAATTTTCAAGAATATATCTTTTCACTGTTACAATTCAGTAAGCTATTTTACCAAAGTTTACAGTCATCTCAAATTCAAAGCAAATCAAAATTAATTTGTCTATAATCAATATCATGAAGTAAAAGTAATTAATAACCAATATAAAATAATTAACCTGTTTACTACCTCATTTTAAATATGGTAAGTAGCTACAACAAGATGGCATTAACACTATCCTAACCTGTTATACTTAACAAGTTTATATTTGTTTCCATTTGCAAATATCAATACCTACTGTACACTTAGAAACTCACTTGTGAAAATCTGCTTCATTCAATTTCTCAGAAAACTGCTAATTCAACCTACTTTTGTTTGTGAATTCTGAGTTGCTACATTATTTTCTTATCTTCACAACAATTAGTAATTACTGATCTCTCAAACAGCAAGAACAGAATGCAAAGTGAAAGAATTATTACAATATGAAGACAAGAAAGCAAATCTTATTCTACAAGTGAGCAATACTCAAGAGAAGTTGTTTATCTTAAATGCATAGCACATTACAGTCCTAATTAGCTCACCACCACAGTGAGAAATATACATACACATTTTTCAAAACAAGTCTTTTAAATAAAGTACTGCAAGCATCTTTGTAGCTAAAGGATTTGAAATAGCAATTAAGTCTGAACCTTAAATCATCTGTCTCTATAACTAGAAGAGCAAGTCCCCAGGATGTAAATCTCACCCAATGAGACAAGGGATGCTGAATGTATTATTAATTGCTAATAATTTCTTAATTTTAGAAGCTAGCACCCAGTACTGGCAAAGAAATGATGTGATTTATGAGCCCACACGCTCGTGCTGCTTTACTAGAGTTCAATAAACACATGCACATCCTAAATGTACAGTGTGAATGCAATTTCTCCAAGCCAGGAAACAGAGCAGGACTCGGCAATAGCAAATTTACCCCATCTACTTATTATTCCAGCACCAGTATTTAGAGTGCCTAAAATGCCTGCTGAACACTGCAGCTCAGCATCCCCATGGGGTTACTCTGAAGCAGAACCACATCTCTTCCCCTCCGTGATTACTGAGTTTTAAGAAGACAGGTAACATGGGGTAGAAATTTTCGTGCAGCAGCAAGATAACTCTTCTCTCCAAATTTTCAAAAACGCAACAGTCCCTGCCCACACACACACATACACAAACACACCACCTTTTTTAAGAAAGAAAGGAGGGTTTTTCAAAAAGGTGCCTAAAACATGCCGTTTGCATAGGGATGAAAAACGTATTTTTCCTCTACTTGCTGCCGTGTGAGATGTTTACAGATCTGATTAGAAAACCTGGATGTACAGAAAAAGTAGTGCTTTCAATGAGATCCCTTTAGTGAAATCTGTCTGCAGACAAATGTGTCCATAAATAATACATATTTATGTCAACATGCCTACATTAACAAGGACACACACACACACCTAGGCATTAATTAAGCTTACACTGTCCTCCAAGCCCCCTTTAACATTTTAGCATGCATGTTATTCAGAAGACAGATTTTTAAAAAAATAATAAGCAGCTGCATATAATGCATGCCAAAGTGGCATGTTAAGAGGAGCAAATACATTACCAGACGCATTTTGAAGTTTCTGGAACACCTGCAGGTAAAAGGAGCCTGTGAATCGGATGCTGGCACGCGGTTATTCCTCCAAATCCCAGAGCTCGGTGTGACTGTGGGGGAATGTGAGGCGAGTGTGAGGCTGGAAACCTTTGAGTTGAGCTCACTCTAGGCATCAGAAAGCCTCAAAGAGGGGAAAGAAAAAGGCAGCCCACAGACAGCTAGATGAGAAACTTCTGGCACCTCTCCAGCTCAGGAATGAATTCTCTGTAATTTGGAGACGTATAGTGATGGAAATGAAGAGAAACTTGGATTTACGGGGGAATTTGCTCAGCCATGCAGAAATGGGCAGGTAGCCGTCTCTCAGCTCATTTTAAAACAGCCATTCAGGATCAAGACTGAATCAAAAAATTAACAGGCACCCTTTCTCTGAAAAAAACAAAAAGGCTACTCCTGCCAGCTTCCCAAGACGCCTTTACAAACTTCAAATGGATCATTCCATCAGCTACTTGTTGCACATTTTATTAATCCCAATGCAGAGGTAAACTGGAAAATCTAATTCCTTTTATGTAGAAAACTGGATTTATTGCTTCTTTTTATGATGCATTTTAGTCATATGAACACACAGATTTACTTACAGAGTTCTCGATTCTTGTGTAACACCACTACTGTTTGGTCCAGATAAAATGTGAAAAGGTTTGTTTGCAGCTTTTCAAGGAAGTGGAGAAAAATGTTTTAATACTCAGAAGCTGAGCTGAGTACAGATATTTAAATGTAGAGTTTGAAGCAAAGAGAGTATAAAGGAAGCGCCCTGAGCCATTAAGTGCCACGTAAGAGATACGGTTATACATGAGCACCAAGCAAGCAGGTGGCTCAAGTCTATAAATATATACATAATTAAGGATGGGAAGAAAAGAGCTTTGGCAAATTAAGTTCTTAGAGACAATAGCTGTGATTTTGTTTAGGCTTACAAATAGGCTAATAACTCCTGGGAAGCACACGCGGGCTTCACCTTGTCTGAAGAACTCCTCAGCTCACGCATAGAGAGCAAGGTTGGAAGCCTCGCACGCTGGCAATCTATATTCAAATGTAATGAGGAGAAGGACGATATTACCATGAAGAATGTTGTCATATTACATTGTGCCTGTGTGGCTTAACTACTCATCCAACCTTGCAAATGGCCATTTGCCTGGACTCGATAGCAAATGTGCTGTTGATGGGAGGGCGGAGGTGGGAGGCCGGTTTTATTTGTTTTACTACCCATACACCTTTGGGAGGCTTGGGATAAAATGCATGGGCTGAGTGTGGGAGTGATTCTTTTCAAGGCCATGTTTATCTGTAATAAATTCAAAGTAGAATTAATGAGGACCAATTAAGCTATTTATTATTTTAACTCTTGAGGTCAAGGGCAGAACAGTGTTTATGTATACTAATAAGAGGGTCGATGGCAAGACAGCTGAAGATGGCCGGGCTCAATAAACACGTATTGACCAAGAAACTTCCCAGCCTCCTCACATCTCAGGGGCCAGTCCTTTCTGTCTAGGAGTCTTTTTTCTTATCTCTCCAATGCCATCTGCTTCATCTTTCCATTCAACACATACATAGTGAATGAGACACTCCAGCTGGTGCTGCAGACACTTAAGACAAGGCCCCCCTCAAGATGCTTACCCTTGTCTGGCAGGACCACAGTGGGTGTCAGGAAGGGATGAGCACAATCAAAGTATTTATCAGCACCTAGGCTCACCACCACCTCTTTTTCCCTTTGGGTGCACTTTTGACAAGGAGAGGCAAGCAGAGTTTGCGCATGCGTTTTGGAAAATCTCCCTAGGTGATTCTGATTGGTTCCTTCCTCCACCACACAGGAGTAAGGGTGATTCAAGATGACTGCGACCAGCCCTCGGAGGGCATCCCATCCACTGCTGTGACTCAAGCTGCAGAGCACTGGAGCCAACCTACACTCGGGGTCTGCTCATCCCACACCAAGGAAAAGGCCCACACGGCCTCGGTGCGCCCTAGAGCCTGGCTCTGCAGGTTCTGAATGGATCTGGAAGCCAAAGCTAAAGGCTAAAGAGAGCGCAGATATTTTGGTTCATTCATCTCACCTCTCTGAGCCTCCATCTCCTTATGTGTCCAATGAGAGGGCAGGGTGGGCTTTGAGTCTGTGATTTCTCTGCCAAAACATATGTGCACGCTCTCTGAGGGAGTCAGCTCTGTGCTACACTGGCACCCACACAACAGCAAGCCTGGGGTCAGAACTCAGAATTCTCCTTTCTTCCACCTCACTGCTTTAAAGTGTCTAGTCAGCAAATCGAATTTCGTGAGGGTGAAGTTTTAGCGTAAGGAGCTAGGAAACCAACATTGCACGCATCTCCTTCTCTACTTCTTTGCAGGGGACCATGGAGGAGCTCAGAATGTGGAAACACGCACGTTATCCACTGGCTCCCTCCCTCCTCCGCTCCAGCAGCTGCCTCGGCTCCAGTCCCAGAGGACCCCCTAGTCAGTGACTTACCGGAACCTTCAGCTAGCGGGGTCACACAGCCAGAAGCCAGGCTGTCACCCAGCGCCACCCCCCTCTATGGCCAGTTCCCTTCTAATGAGTGTGAGGACCTGGAAGGGTGGACTTGCGCCTTCCAGAACAGCTCCTCCAGGTTCTGCTGCTAATTTCTGAGGGTGGAGGAGAGTCCAGGCCACTCCTCAGAGATGGAGGAGGAGAACCGCCACACTGTCCTCAGACGGCCAGCCTGCCTGCCCACCCCAGCCCTCCCTCAGCACAAGCTCACTGTGTGATCCACAAGCCCACCCACGGTGACAGTAAGAATAGCTCGGCGGGGACGGCTCACCTGGCCTCCTCTCCACTGGACTGCTCTGCATTCACTCGGGAAGAAAACCACCCTGGCAGGCATTTTGAAGACAAATACCTGTGACCAACTAAAATATAAATCTCTTCATGTAACAATTCTACTAAAAATTAAATGACCTCTCTCCTCTAGTTCTCCAGTTAAGAAAATCAGAGAAGCTTGTCCACAAAGAGAAGGAATAGCACAAATGTTCAAAGGTGGTGGCACTGCAGAAATGCTGGGGACACAGACTTGAGTTTGAAGACAAGATGGTCTACATAGTGGGTCTTCAGGTAAGCCATTTAAATTTCCTCAGACTGCTTCCTCTTTTGTAAAAGAAAAAATACCTACCTGATCAAGTTACTCTGAGAATCAAAAATCTTAAACACTCCTGATACATCAAGAAATAGTCATTCACATTATAATAATCAAAAGCGTTGACTCACCCTCAAGACCCCATTCACCTGTGGAAACAGGCAATGTCTTAGTCATCTGCCTTCTCCCTAGTATGTATGCCATGTGCCTCGACGGCCGTTACACAAGTTTGTTTGTTTGTTTTTAGCATCTACCTCTCCCATATTCCCAGCTAGGTGCCAGGGACACGGCAATGGACAAGACGCAGGTGGCTCCTGCCCTCATTTGGCTCACAGTCCAGTGAGGGAGACAAAAATTAAGTGTTGCAGTCCATGGGATTGCAAAGAGTCGGACACGACTGAGTGTCTAACGCTTTTAAGCACTTTGAAAATAATACTTCAGGAATTCCTTGGCAGTCCAATGGCTAGGACCCCAGGCTTTCACTGCCAAGGGGCTGTGTTCAATCCCTGGTCAATGAACAAAAACCTTGGAAGCCTCAAGGTACAGCCATTGAAAAATAAAAAAGGTGGGGGGACATCTTATGTCCTTTATGCTGAAGCTGAAGCCCCAATACTTTGCCCGCCTGATGCGAAAAGCCAACTTACTGGAAAAGACCCTGATGCTGGGAAAGATTGAAGGCGGGAAGAGAAGGAGATGACAGAAGATGAGATGGTTGGTTGGCATCACCAACTCAATGAACATGAGTTTTGAACAAACTCTGGGAGATGGTAAAGGACAGGGAAGCCTGGCGTGCTACAGTCCATGGGGTCACAAAGAGTTGGACATGACTGAGTGACTGAACAACAAAATATATAAGTTCAATACATAAATTAAGTGCTTACTAAAATACATGTTTCAGCCTACCATAACAAACTACCATAGACGGGGTGGCTTAAACAACAGATCCAGAGGCTGGGAAGTCTGATATCAAGGTGCCCAAAGGTTCAGTTCCTGGTGAGAGCTCCCTTCTAGGCTTGTAGACAGTCACACTCTCGCTGTATCCTGGTGTCACTTCCTCTTTGTACAAGGGCACCATTCTTGTCATGGGGGTCCCACCTCATGGCTCAGCTAAACCTAACCACTTGTCAAGAGTCCTACCTCTAAATACCATCATGTTGAGGACTGGGACTTCAATGTATGAATTTTGAAAAAGCATATTCAATCCATAAAATATACAAAGGAATTAACTAACTTGTTAATGATAATCTTTTTAGTTTGTAACAGCCCAGACAATGTCAAGGGCACAAATGAAAGAATATGTGTGACTGCTTCCAATAATCATCTACAAACTGGGGTCTTAGGGCTAGGTGTGCTGGCCCTCATCAAGTGGCAGGTTTCCCCCCGAGACCCACCAGGCTTGCTAGTCCGGGAGACCCTTTGATCTGTCCTCATGGGCCCTTTCATCCCACCAGCAAAACGTTCTGATTCCTGGCCTCACTGTTCTAAATCCAAGCTGTCAGAAATGCAATAACGTTTTTTTAAAGAGCAACCAGGATTTTAATTAAAGTTCCAGGGATCCAGCCAAGGATATTTTTTCTAAAAGAGAAGCAGTATCTGTTTTTGGAGACAGAACATTTCATAACAGAGATCTCATATATTTCAATGAATGACAAATAGTGACACGTACGGTACCCACACAGGAGCCAGACTGTGGAATGCCATGTGTGTGCACGTGTGCATGCGTGTGCATGTTTAATGCTCATCCTGCCTAATGAGGATGAAGTCAGGGAGACAGATGCACTCCAGTTGCTTAAACCATTCAGATACTTAAGGCAGACAGTTAATGGAACAACCTTAGAGCTTGTGTCTTGAGGGCAGAAGACTACCTTTTGTTCTCTCTGATGATTCCCTTTGATTTAAAAGGCTCTGGCTACAAGACTCCTGGCAAACAGCATTAGGTAAGAACTCAACTTCTGCAAGTGCTGGCCAACAGATGTCTAAATACACCTGATACAGGCAGAGACGACGTGGGGTACCGCAGTTGCACATGACTCCTGCTCAGTCGCAAAGGAATTTAAAGTAGAATGAGGCCCCAGTATCACAGCTGTTGAGTTTGGCAAGATTATTCCACCTATGAGTTTTGTCTTGCAAATCCATGTTTGCTGCTTGGAAAGTCTCTAATAATCTATCCCCCCAAAATCTCTAGTAACCTCCAGAAAATTTCTAATAATCAAGACAGTCAGGGGATATAGAAAGTGAGCTCCAAAGCCACACATCTTCCTCCATGAACCTGAAAAGGCTCGCTTGTGGGCAGGGGGTGCACCCATGTCCATCTTAGGCCCATCTGGGGTCCTTAGATACTGTGAAACTGCGGCCTAAGTGGAACGCCTGTTAGGAGCTGGCAGGCCACCTCAGGCAGAAGGGCCAGAGGCTTAGAAGCTTCTGGTGTCTGCTCATCCCCAGAGATGTGGCATTGCCATGGGCCAGCAGCCACAGATGGTGCTCTGCATAGACAGGGAAGGGCAGACACCATGGGTCTGCAGGAAGTCTCAGCCAAGACCCTGGCTGAGCACCATTACTAAGCCTATGGACACGGAACAGGAAGCTGGAGGTTGGATGGTGTTAGCCCTACTTTCCTAAACTTATAGTTTTTTTTTCTTTGGATGCAAATGGCAAAGAATAAGGAGGTAATTTTATGAAAGGGTAACAGACAGTGCCATGTTAGACATCTCAACCCTAAACACTTACTCACATAAGAAAACATTAATGTGATTTCCCCACCTCTGGTAAACTATCAACAATTAGGCTAAATTACCCCCAACCTACCTTTTTACACCAATTTCAGCAGGTGATAATTGCTATAAACTCACAAGATAATGTAACAGATACACATATATGATTCTTCATCATTCTCTATTTTGCTGTAAGGCAAATACATTGTATTCTTTAAGTGACAACAGCAAGTGACAATATGTTCAAGCCCTGAAAGGCTAGCCAGTAGAAGAAAATGAGAACAATGTGTAAGCACCATCCACAGAAATCCAAGGTATGGAAAGTGAGTGCCTAGGAGTTAATTGTCTGACTCTGCGACCCCATGGACTGTAGCCTGCCGGCTCCTCTGTCCATGGAATTCTCCAGGCAAGAATACTGGAGTGGGTTGCCATTCCCTTCTCCAGGGGCTCTTCCTGACCCAGGGATCAAAGCCAGGTCTCCCATGTTGCAGGCAGATTCTTTACTCTCTGAGCTACCAGGGAAACCCACAGACATACAGGAGTCAATTACCAACTCAGAATGGGGGTGGGGGGGGGGTGTAGATAATTGCTTTACAATGTTGCACTATACAGAGCATGGCCCGACGGGAGGTTCCACAGCAGGCACACTTGATCCTCACTCTAAAGGAAATGGGTCCAAGCAGGGGACAAGATCTGGACTAGGAGTCAGAAGACCCAGGGTTACAGTTGCCGCTCCATCACCCAGCCCTGTGATCTCAGCCCCAGATCTCTCATCAATGTAGTGGGGATCATGTATGCCCTGCCTACTTTGCAGTATTGATGTATGGAGAAATAACACTGTTATACTAATTTGTATACTGCCTGAAAACAGTATGCAAATATACTGCAGTCTTACTGCCCTACCTCAGCCCAGATCATCACTAGTAAATCATTATTATTTCATCCACGGAAGTTTAAGCAAAGGGAGAAAGTGCCTCTAAGAACCTGAAGAGGGAGTCAGCGTATGGAGGATTAAGCCATACAAAAGAGAGACAAGAAAAATCAAACTCCCCCCTTGCTAAACAGTCCAGCCCAGTCAGGGGCAGTGCAGCTTCAATTAAGTGCCGGGCTTCCAGAAAGCCTCGTAGATTGACTATCAAAATTCCTGCTCAACTGAACTGAAACCCTGCAAAGTGGCCACCACTAAGACTCACCCAGGAATTCCTCATGTAAACAGTAGTCGATGTCAATTAACCTTTGTGAACATGAAAAATAAATGGAAAGGTTGAGGAATTAACAAGGAGATAAACACAGATGCCAGACACAAACATGATGTTACTGTATAGGCTACAATCACATGGTGGTTAATTTTAGTATCCTCGAAATGGCTCTCGTGATAAAAGATCTTTTCTAAAAATGGAAGGGCATTAAAAATAGGGGCTGAGTCTAATCTCTGTTTTCCCCTGTAGCACTCTGATTAGTCCCACATCTGCAGTGGCAGTGCAAATATTTATTGACGATACCATATTGGTGCCCTTCTGAATGAATGCTTGAAGAATCAGTAAATATATTGCATTCAGCTGTGTATCATTCAACTTCCTTAATTGAAGATTCAAGCAAAATTAATTAAATCCATAAGTTATGAAGACATCCTTTCCCCTAAGGGGAAAAAAAGATTCATGGAGCGTAGAACAGAGTGACAACATCACTTGAGTCCAGTGGCAGGCAGCTCCATAGCAACGATGCAGTTGCACGCTGCCACCCCCACCCCTTGGGCTAGGCCCCCTTCTCTTCACATCTGCACATCCCACTTCCATCCAGCAACACGTGAGGCCTCACAGACATCTGTCAACAACCCAGGGACAAGTTTGAGCTCTGTTCAGACCACCCCTGACCCATGGCCCAAAACGGCTCCACTGCACACCTGCTGGGCTTAGATGTGTACAGACTAGTTACGCAGTCCTGCCCTTAAGACGCTGGACCAAATGCAGAGGTCAGTAACTATTAGAACTCCTATCTTGCCTTACATTTTTGGCAATATAATGTTGACAAAGTTTATATGCATTTTGTGAATTTAAGATTGATTTCTTTTAATCTGTTTTATTTTCCCCCTTAGATGACAAATTCTTAAGTTTAGGGAACACAATCTTTTAGAGCTGTTTGGCCCCCTGGAGAGAACTCTTCATTCACACAGTTCTTCAAGAAATATTTTACCGAATGCCAAATAAATAAATAGTTTGGTGATTGTGCTATAAGGGGAAGTAGAGCAAGAAAAGAGGGGAAAAGAGCAGTGGACGTGAGAGGAAATGTCATTTTACTTAGTGGCCAGTGAGGCCTCACTGATAAGATCACATTGGACTGAACTGAGGATGGAGGGTGCAAGTCACGTGAATTCCTGAGAAAAGAATTTTCAAGCCGAAGAAACAGTAAGTCCTGAATGTTTGGTGTGTTTGGGAAAGAGCAAGGAGGCCAATATGGCAAATTCTTTCATTTTATAAAAGAAGAAATTGGGGCCTAATTTTGGCAGACACAAGTGTTCCCATTAAGTTAATATTAGCTGCCATAACAAAATGACCAAATACTTCAACTCAAGACAAGTATGTCTTGTTTACAGAAAAAAAAAAAAAAAGCAGAGGACTCCTCCAAGCAGTGATTCAGAGACCCAGACGCCTTCCATATTGGGTCTTTACCATCTTCAATGCTACGTTTCCAGGCTCGGTTCAGATGTTAATCTCTGGTGTCTCTTCGGGAGAGATTATACAGGATCACACATAGGAAGTTGGTAAGAGGCCAATCTAGAAATGGCACACATCAACCCCACACATCAAAAATCCCACTCATTCACTATCATTTTGTTACCCGACCAGCACCTATCACAAAAGAGACTGAAAGATACAGTCTAGCAGGAAACTGAGGAAAAAGGATTTGGTAAGCAGCTAGCCAGGCCAAGCCACCTTCCTCCTAGCCCCTTGCTTTCTTCCTTTACAAACGTGTGCATGAAAATACACATGTGTGCATGAAAACATGTTCTCTACAAGGTGGATAGTTGGTGCTAATGAAAATACGAGACAGGAGATAAAAGAATTTCTAGTTATCTGCTACCACTCAAAACACTTTCCATTGTCAAGTAGTTTAATCTTACTGAGATGAGAAGACATGCTGTGACAAGGAAGGAAGAGATTGCACAGACAGAAAAATCTTATCATTAATACACTCACCTCCACAGCTTCATGAGATTTAGCTGCAACTTAACTACTAGTTGCTCTCTGAATTTTCTCACTCTGTCACTCATATCAGCAATACTGTTGTGAGGATTATGGAGAGATTACACATGTAAATATAAAACTGAGTTATCACTGTTGTTATAAAATGCAATTATAAAAAAATAACAAAGAAAATATCAATGTTAGAAAGGCAAGAAATTAAGAGTCATACAACAGAATCAGGTTGTTTTATAGAAAGTCTTTTTCAGTATCAAAAACAGTCCAATTAAAACTTATAAAAGCAATACATACCTAGGAAAAACATGATTCCCAGGGAATAAGTCAGGATATAAATAATTACTAATGAACAAAGTCTGTGCTTTGAAAACTCTACCCTTTCTTTTTAAACTAATAAGGAGAAAAAAAAAGAAAAAAAACGCCTTTTTAAAAAACAGTCTTCTATAGTTTTAAATTTCTTAGAAAAAGCTAAAATTATATAATTAAAGTCAAATGAACCCATCCCATACAGACATTCACAATTTGAGATTAATGAAAGTGGTGGTCCTTTGACAGAAAATCTAAATTAAAATGATATAAGGCTGGATTTTATTTAATGCTCATTAATGACAAGAAAACACTATGTAAATTAAATCCACCACTGATTTTAAATTAAGTCCTACAGATAACAACTTGAAAAATCCCTCAAAGATAAAATCATAGGTGGGCTTCCCTGGTGGCTCAGATGGTAAAGATAAAGTCATAAAAAAATTAAGATAGCAAAAAGTTAGGAAAGTGTCTATCAAGTTGGGAGAAATAGAAAGAGCTGAGTCATACCATTTCATTTTAATAAATATTTGCAGAGCACTCACCATGAGCACTTACTGCTGACCACCTCCTGAAAATAACCCTATGAACCCCAGATTTCTGAAAACAGTCATAATTCCTCCAAAACTGAGCATGAATTTTATAACCTTACTTGCATCTGCCACCAAGATTTTTCCTTCTGCAAGAACAGGTTAATGACAATATGCAGAACCGCTGTGGCTTTGGGGGCATGCTTGATGGAGTTAATTAAGTGGTAGTGGGTAATATATGAGTGTGGGGTACACACAGAACAAAGAATTATCCTTTCTCTGAACTCATTACACTCATTTCCTGTCCCCCTGATTCGCCCATTAATCATTGATCATGTGCTGCCTGTTACGTTTCCTATCTTGTCAATCAGTATTATTACATTAATCTTATGCTGGTTTAACAGCTTCATCTTGCCTCTCCGAAAACAGAAACCATATATAAAATGTTTTGACTTATTTGAAAACACTTTTGCACACAGTAGGTACCAAATTGTAATATCTGTTGATGTAATGATTGAATTCAGAATCTGGATCTTTTTAGATTAGGCCAAAACAAATTCAAAGTAAATAAAAAAAAAAAAAAGTAAATCTATGGTAGAATATATCCTTTTCTCTCTAAAACTCAGGATCTGAAGCTCCTATTGGAAGTGGTGAGGTTGACTTTTGTCAGTAATTATAGGAAAAGCTTTGAGTAGAAGGAAATACAGGGGAAATGTAGAGAGAAAGGACGAGGGGAGAGAAGGAAAGAGCAGTGGATTCAAAAGCACTGAACTTTATAAAATCCACCTACTAAACAGTGAATTAATATCTCTGTAAGCTTCACATCCAAATACCAAAAACACAGAGAAGATTACTAAACAGTAATAAATTTTAAAATGTAATTGATAATCTCCTTACAACAATCCATATTTTGTTCAAGATATATTTTACTTTTAAATGTATGAAGACATAACTTTGAAGAAAGGACTGTATTAAGCACAATAATGTTCCCCCACAGACAATCACTTGAAATTGTAACTTTGTTACATTAAGTGGCAAAGGGAATTAAGGTTGTGGATGCAAAGAAATTTACTAATCAACTCATCTTAAAGTAGGGAGGCTTTCCTGGATTATCCTGGTGAGCCCAACGTAATCACAAGTGAAAGTGAAACTCCTTCAGTCATGTCCAACTCTTTGTGACCCTATGGACTATACAGTTCATGGAGTTCTCCAGGCCGGACTACTGGAGTGGGTAGCTGTTCCCTTCTTCAGGAGATCTTCCCAACCCAGGGATCGAACCCAGGTCTCCCATATTGCAGGAAGATTCTTTACAAGCTGAGCTACCAGGGAAGCCCAAGAATACTGGAGTGGGTAGCCTATCCCTTCTCCAGCAGATCTTCTCAATCCAGGAATCAAACCAGGGTCTCCTGCATTGCAGGCAGATTCTTCACCAGATGAGTTACCAGGGAAGCCCAATGTAATCACAAGGGGCCTTGAAAGTGGAAGGAGTAGGAAGAAAAGCTATGTCTGGGTGATGCAATATGAGAAAGACTCCACCAGCTATTGCTGGCTCTGAAGATCGAGGGGGAGGGCTATGAGCCAAGGAATTCAGTCAATCTCTCAAAACTGTAAAAAGCAAAGAAATGGATTCTCCCCTACAGCTTTAAAAAAATTCTGGTCAGCGGACATCTTGATTTTAGTCAGTGACACCCATATCAGACTATTGACCTCCAGAAAGTAAGATTATAGTAAATTTATATTGTTTTAACACTAAGTTTGTGTTAATTTTTTATAGTAGAATATAATACAAACTGTGAAGAAGAAGTTTGGCAATAGCTAGAATGAATATAGTAATTTTATGTAATGAAGTCTTTGTTAGTGAATAAAATACAAATGACTGAATAAAGAGTGAATGCTAATCTGGATGAAAAGGAAAAAGTTGGATCCATATCTCACTTTATATCAAAATATATTCTAGATACATAAGAATTTTAATAGTAAATATTGAAACCATAAAATGCTGAAAACATGGGAGAATTTATTTTTATGATACAGGGAAGGTTTTTCTAAGAATGATGAAATCCCACATTTTAGAAAAAGACAATAAATACAAACAGATAAAAGTCAAAAGTTGCTACACTAAACAAAAATAATAAAAGACCAGTAAAAGAAAATACCAATCACGAAAGTGGAAAACAAATATTTGCAATTCATATAACAGGCCCAAAGCTGTTTTCCTTAACATGTGTTCTCTGGGTAATCAACAGAGAAAGACCAAGAACCTAAGGATAAAAGGGCAAGACTTACATAACTAACAGAAAATGAAATGCCCACAACTATTAGACCTGTGGAGAATTGCTCAAACAACTCTAAAAATAAGAGAAATGCAAATTAAAACTATGGGGAAAATTTTATTATGTGTAAGATTTGCAAAGATCAGAAAGTATGAGGTTTGCCTACGTGATGAAGCCAACATAAAAATCCCCAAAATGTGAGGTTGAGAGAGCTTCCAGGTCATGAATACATCTTCCACCCCTGGAGGGTGATACACCCCAACTCCAATGGGATAGGAGCTCATGGGCGCAGAGCCCTTCTGGAGCTCACCCTATGTACCTCTCCATCTGTCTCTTCATTTGTAACTTTCGAAATGTGCTTTATCAAAAAAAAAAAAAAAAAAAGTATGAGGTTGAAGATCAAGGAAAATGCACACTCTTGTGATGGAAATAAAAATTGCTAAATCTCTAAGAGGGAAACTGAGCAAAATCTGTTCAATTCTATATTTGGATATACACCTTGATCCAGGAATTTGACTTCTAGAAATTTATGCTAATGACAAAAGCACAAAGGAATTTATATAGGTGCAAAGATATTTTCAGAATCAATGGTTTAATAGTGCATGTCTGTACAAGTCTGAAAAATTAAAGATAGCTATAAATAGAGGACTATAAATAAATTATGGTATATCCATACTATAGAATTCTAGGCAAGGAAAGAAAAAGGTATTTCTGTACAAAGTGATATAGAAGGGACTTCAAGAGACATCACTAAATAAAAGAGAGGTGTTGGTGTTAAAAAAAAAACAAACAAACAAGAATAAGGGTACTGATAACAGGAAGACCCAAAGAGAATAATACTTATTTTCAGAAAACAGACCCCTACAACTCAGAAGCTTTTTGTGATTGTAAACCTGCCTTCTTTGGGCAGCTGCTCTTTTCTTTCACAGTGAGGTGTAAGTGTAAAATTCCTTAAGAAAAATGTGATGAAATATATCTCAGAGAAAATGATAACGTGCCTTAGCCCTCTCCCCCAACTCCCAGTGTATTGCTTTGGTGTGGCCCTAAGCCATACTTTAGTTGTAATTTGAAGGAAAAGTGAAAGTGAAGTAGCGTCCAGCTCTTTGAAACCCCATGGACTATAGCCTGCCAGGCTCCTCCATCCATAGAATTTTCCAGGTAAGAGTACTGGAGTGGGTTGCCATTTCCTTCTCCAGGGTATCTTTCTGACCCAGGGATCGAACCCAGGTCTCCCACATTACAGGCAAACACTTCACCATCTGAGCCACCTGGGAAGTAGCCAGGTTTATAAAACCTGCTCTATAAGAGCACAATATAATAATTGCTTCAAGTTCTCTGATGAGAAGAAGTACCGTACTAGGAATAGCAAGCAGGTAGACTCCACCAAGGTCAAAATGAATCATTCTCTGGCTAATAGTAAAACTCCAGCTGTTCATCACTTCATCACAGGCAGTGTAGCAAGAGTGGAGCAGGAATTGAACTTACTCTTATTGTTGATTTGCTGATGTTGAGTTGAACTCAGACTTTGGAGAACCTCCAAAATTCATATGCTGTGCTGTGTTCAAATACAAATAAACATATACAAATAAGCAAGCAGATATGTAAAGGGAATAGTAAATCTACCCAAAGAAGGGAGGAAAGCAACAGTGCTCCATTACCAAAAGCATGATCGGTACCTAATTATAGCAGAGTTCAGATGCACCATGCCCTAAATTGACAGGTTACCACTAAAAAGCACCCCTCTTTTGTGTTGTTTTAATTGCAGGGAGAAGGTGTTTTGGAAAAATGGGGATCAAGAGACAGGTTCCAGGGCTGACTTGCCCAATAATTCATCTCTGTGAAATCTAGATTTTCTACTTTGAAAACTAAGGAGATTAAACTAAGTCAGTGTCTTCCAAACTTTGGGATCTATAATGGTGGAAGTAGTAAATGAGTTGGTGTGTGTGTTAGTCACTTGGTTGTGTCCGACTCTTTGTGGCCCCAAGGACTGTAGCCCACCAGGCTCCTCTGTCCATGGGATTCTCCAGGCAAGAATACTGGAGTGGACTGCCATTTCCTTCTCCAAGGGATCTTTCTGACCAAAGTAGTGAACTCAGATCTCCTGCACTGCAGGAAGATTCTTTACCATTTGAGCTATAAAAAGCACTAAATAATATTGAATCTCTTAGTAAGAAAGTTATTTCCTTTTCAATGCCCTTTTTAACTTTTCTAAGGTCAAGAAGAAAGTCTCCGCTTGTTGCTAGTATAGATTTGACACCTTCATAATCAAAGCAAATCTCCTTTTTTAATAAAGAGAGGGCAGGCCTTAAGTTCAGAGCTTTCCAAAGACAAAGTCGCTATCTAGAACTAACATATTGCTTTATTTTTATTGATTTAGTTATATCTATATTTCTATTTATGGCATACAAAACTGATTTTCTTTATGGTATAATGCAATTTAAATAAAAACAAGAAGTTGGTTTAAAGAAAAACATTAACTAAATAATATATAAGTGCTAGTTACATGGGTATGTTTTTTAAATCTTGAAAAAGAGATACTCAACTGACTTGAAGTTTGAAAAATGGGGAATTAAATAATTTCTAGGCTCCTTTCTCATTCTATTACTCACTCTCTGAGCTAATGATTAGAAACCTTGCCTCCACTATCAAGGCAGCCTACTGAAATACTATCTATTCCATTTAGTTTCTAAGATAACTCTTGGAATTGTTCTATTACTGAATTAATATACACACATCCCATTTCTAGAAAACAAATAATAACTGCCCAAAGCCAGGAAAAGCAATGTGTATCTTATTATTGTATATTTAAAGAATAACTGGTTCGTCTTCTCTTACATAAGGATATCTGTGGACCTAAAAAGAATTCTAGTCTTAAAGCCACAACTAAGTCAGTGTAAACATATTGTTTCCCTGTTTACAGTTTATACACCCTTGAGAATGTTACAAAGATAAACCTCTTCAGTCACTGTCTCAGAACTCAAGATCCTTCCAAACAATGCACTCAAACCTGGAAGCTCAAACCTGGAAGTCAAAGTATTATTTTATTACTGGCATGCATTATCTACATTTCTTAGCCCAACCAGGAAGGTATCATAAGGTGGATGTCCATACTTATAATCTGCCAACCCAGTTCTTGCACTATAAATCTGGAGAAAGGAAAAGGGCAGGGAGTTAGGGGGCAAAAGCCAGGCAAGACAAGAAAAGTCGTGAAAGTACAGATACTGCTGTGGGCCTTGCAGGGGATGGCTTGTTGCTGAAACTAAGTGGGGAGCAGGGAGAGTGGAGACAGTAAATAATGGGATTCAAAGTGGAACCAATGTCCTCCTGAGCAGAAATTAAGGAGCTCATGTGCCAGGCTGACTGGGTCAATTACTTGCTGATATGTGACACTGGACAAGTTACTTAACCTCTTTTGCTTCAGTTTCCTCAGCTATAAAAGGAAATGGGGCTAATAATAGCTGTCTCTCTGGGTTTCTCTGGGGATTATATTAACATGAATACAGGAAAGTATCTACCATCATTGCACTAGCAAAGCAGAAGATATTAAGAAGAGGTGGCAAGAATACACAGAAGAACTGTACAAAAAAGATCTTCATGACCCAGATAACCAAAATGGTGTGATCACTCACACTCACCTAGAGCCAGACATCCTGAAATGCAAAGTCAAGTGGGCCTTAGGAAGCATCACTACGAACAAAGCTAGTGGAGGTGATGGAATTCCAGTTGAGCTATTTCAAATCTGAAAAGATGATGCTGTGCAAGAGCTACACTCAACAGGCCAGCAAATGTGGAAAACTCAGCAGTGGCCACAGGACTGGAAAAGGTCAGTTTTCATTCCAATCCCAAAGAAAGGCAATGCCGAAGAATGCTCAAACTACCACACAATTGCACTCATCTCACATGCTAGTAAAGTAATGCTCAAAATTCTCCAAGCCATGCTTCAGCAATACGTAAACTGTGAACTTCCAGATGTTCAAGCTGGATTTAGAAAAGGCAGAGGAGCCAGAGATCAAGTTGCCAACATCTGCTGGATCATCAAAAAAGCAAGAGAGTTTCAGAAAAAACATTTATTTCCGCTTTATTGACTATGCCAAAGTCTTTGACTGTGTGGATCACAATAAACTGTGGAAAATTCTGAAAGAGATGGGAATACCAGACCACATGACCTGCCTCTTGAGAAACCTGTATGCAGGTCAGGAAGCAACAGTTAGAACTGGACAGGGAACAACAGACTGGTTCCAAATAGGAAAAGGAGTGTGTCAAGGCTGTATATTGTCACCCTGCTTATTTAAATTATATGCAGAGTACATCATGAGAAATGCTGGTCTGTATGAAGCACAAGCTGGAATCAAGATTGCTGGGAGAAATATCAATAACCTCAGATATGCATATGACACCACCCTTAAAGCAGAAAGTGAAGAACTAAAGAGCCTCTTGATGAAAGTGAAAGAGGAGAGTGAAAAAGTTGGCTTAAAACCCAATATTAAAAAAAACTAAGATCACGGCATCCAGGCTGATCACTTCAAGGCAAATAGATGGGGAAACAGTGGAAACAGTGGCTGACTTTATTTTTGTTTTTTTGGTTTTTTTTTCCTAGTTATTTTTATTTGTTGGACGCTAATTACTTTACAATATTGTAGTGGTTTTTGCCATACATTGAAATGAATCAGCAATGGATTTACATGTGTTCCCCATCCCGATCCCCCCTCCCACCTCCCTCCCCATCCCATCCCTCTGGGTCTTCCCAGTGCACCAGGTCCGAGCACCCATCTCATGCATCCAGCCTGGGCTGGTGATCTGTTTCACCCTTGATAATATACTTGTTTCAGTGCTATTCTCTCAGAACATCCCACCCTTGCCTTCTCCCACAGAGTCTAAAAGTCTGTTCTGTACATCTGTGTCTCTTTTTCTGTTTTGCATATAGGGTTATTGTTACCATCTTTTAAAATTCCATATATATGCATTAGTATACTGTATTGGTCTTTATCTTTCTGGCTTACTTCACTCTGTATAATGGGCTCCAGTTTCATCCATCTCATTAGAACTGATTCAAATGAATTATTTTTAATTGCTGAGTAATATTCCATAGTGTATATGTACCACAGCTTCCTTATCCATTCATCTGTTGATGGGCATCTAGGTTGCTTCCATGTCCTGGCTATTATAAACAGTGCTGCGATGAACACTGGGGTACCCGTGTCTCTTTCAGATCTGGTTTCCTCGGTGTGTATGCCCAGAAGTGGGATTGCTGGGTCATATGGCAGTTCTATTTCCAGTTTTATAAAGGAATCTCCACACTGTTCTCCATAGCGGCTGTACTAGTTTGCATTCCCACCAACAGCATAAGAGAGTTCCCTTTTCTCCACACCCTCTCCAGCATTTATTGCTTGTAGACTTTTGGATAGCAGCCATTCTGACTGGCGTGTAATGGTACGTCATTGAGGTTTTGATTTGCATTTCTCTGATAATGAGTGATGTTGAGCATCTTTTCATGTGTTTGTTAGCCACCTGTATGTCTTCTTTGGAGAAATGTCTGTTTAGTTCTTTGGCCCATTTTTTGATTGGGTCATTTATTTTTCTGGAGTTGAGCTGCAGGAATTGCTTGTATATTTTTGAGACTAATCCTTTGTCTGTTGCTTCATTTGCTATTATTTTCTCCCAACCTGAGGGCTGTCTTTTCACCCTGCTTATAGTTTCCTTTGTTGTGTGAAAGCTTTTAAATTTCATTAGGTCCCATTTGTTTATTTTTGCTTTTATTTCCAATATTCTGGGAGGTGGGTCATAGAGGATCCTGCTGTGATTTATGTTGGAGAGGGTTTTGCCTATGTTCTCCTCTAGGAGTTTTATAGTCTCTGGTCTTACATTTAGATCTTTAATCCATTTTGAGTTTAATTTTGTGTGTGGTGTTAGAAAGTGTTCTAGTTTCATTCTTTTACAAGTGATTGACCAGTTTTCCCAGCACCACTTGTTAAAGAGGTTGTCTTTTTTCCATTGTATATCCTTGCCTCCTTTGTCGAAGATAAGGTGTCCATAGGTTTGTGGATTTATCTCTGGGCTTCCTATTTTGTTCCATTGATCTATATTTCTTCCTTTGTGCCAGTACCATACTGTCTTGCTGACTGTGGCTTTGTAGTAGAGTCTGAAGTCAGGCAGGTTGATTCCTCCAGTTCCATTCTTCTTTCTCAAGGTTACTTTGGCTATTTGAGGTTTTTTTTTTTATTTCCATACAAATTGTGAAATTTTTTGTTCTAGTTCTGTGAAAAATACCGTTGGTAGCTTGATAGGAATTGCATTGAATCTATAGATTGCTTTGGGTAGTATAGCCATTTTGACAATATTGATTCTTCTAATCCATGAATATGGTATATTTCTCCATCTATTTGTGTCCTCTTTGATTTCTTTCATCAGTGTTTTATAGTTTTCTATGTATAGGTCTTTTGTTTCTTTAGGTAGATATACTCCTAGGTATTTTATTCTTTTTGTTGCAATGGTGAATGGTATTGTTTCCTTAATTTCTCTTTCTGTTTTCTCATTGTTAGTGTATAGGAATGCAAGGGATTTCTGTGTGTTAATTTTATATCCTGCAACTTTACTATATTCACTGATTAGCTCTAGTAATTTTCTGGTAGAGTCTTTAGGGTTTTCTATGTAGAGGATCATGTCATCTGCAAACAGAGAGAGTTTCACTTCTTTTCCTATCTGGATTCCTTTTACTTCTTTTTCTGCCCTGATTGCTGTGGCCAACACTTCCAAAACTATGTTGAATAGTAGTGGTGAGAGTGGGCACCCTTGTCTTGTTCCTGATTTTAGGGGAAATGCTTTTAATTTTTCACCATTGAGGATAATGCTTGCTGTGGGTTTGTCATATATAGCTTTTATTATGTTGATGACTTTATTTTGGGGGGCTCCAAAATCACTGCAGATGGTGATTGCAGACATGAAATTAAAAGACGTTTACTCCTTGGAAGGAAAGTTATGACCAACCTAGACAGCATATTAAAAACCAGAGACATTACTTTGTCCACAAAGGTTCGTCTAGTCAAGGCTATGGTTTTTCCAGTGGTCATGTATGGATGTGAGAGTTGGACTATAAAGAAAGCTGAGCACAGAAGAATTGATGCTTTTGAACTGCAGTGTTGGAGAAGATTCTTGAGTCCCTTGGACTGCAAGGAAATCCAACCAGTCCATCCTAAAGGAGATCAGTACTGGATGTTCATTGGAAGGACTAATGTTGAAGCTAAAACTCCAATACTTTGGCCATCTGATGCAAAGAGCTGACTCATTCGAAAAGTCCCTGATGCTGGGAAAGATTGAGGGCAAGAGGCGAAGGGGACAACAGAGGATGAGATGGTTGGATGGCATCACTGACTCAGTGGACATGGGTTTGGGTAGATTCCAGCAGTTGGTGATGGACAGGGAGGCCTAGCGTGCTGCGGTTCATGGGGTTGCAAAGAGTCGGACACGACTGAGCCACTAAACTGAACTGAACTGTCTTCTATTGTCCCTCACTGTAGCACAACTACGTTGCACTGCCTCAATAGTCCCTCAAAAGAGGGAAACTGTGCTTCATTCACTCTTACTTCCAGAACCATGAGTGATTCATAGTACATGATCTGACGTTCTTGAATGAATTCATTAACATAACAATGCTATTGGGCTTTCCTGGTGGCTCAGATGGTAAAGGATCTGCCTGCAATGTGGGAGACCTAGGTTCGATCCCCGGGTTGGGAAGATTCCCTGGAGGAGGGCATGGCAATCCACTCCAGTATTCTTGCCTGGAGAATCCCCATGGACAGAGGAGCCTGGAAGACTACAGTCCACGGGGTTGCAAAGAGTTGGACATGACTGAGTGACTAAGCATAGCATCAATGCTATTACAATGAATCTGATCAATATACAGGCTGACTACTTTTAGAGGATGCACTAACACATGTAATCGTTAACACTGGAAGAAGAGAAAGGCTTAACTCATCCCAACAGGCCTTGAGTACTGTTTTATGGAATTGAAGGAAACAAATTAAAAACACATATTGTGCATTACAGTGAAAAAATGATAAAGAAAAAAAGAGTGGGGGATTGCACAGAGCAGTACTGCTTTGCGCCAAGAATTTTAAAGCACAATCTGGTCTTTCAAACACACTCTGCAGAGATAAATAATGTCTTCAATAGCCCTTTATTTTTCCCAACATTACTAATTAACCTGATGAGAGGGACTTAGCCAAGCTGGCTAGCAGAGTACAGAATTTGGATAAGGACTTGATGAGGGACATTGTTCTCCAACAGGCAGCTGAGAGGCTCTCTGTCAACATGCTTAACAGTCTCTTCAGCTTTCATAATTCTGCCGCCTCAGACTCTCAGAGCTTGTTTCCCAAAACATGGCATAACTTGGACTTACTCTCAAGTTAGGGTATTTTGAAAGGTTGTGCCAGACTTTTTGAAAGAAAATATATTATTTAACTTTATGATTTTAAAATGGTGATGGTGATTCTAAGGAGATGATATAATAAACAAAACATTTTAAAAGTACATTTTGTAAACCAAAGCTAGTTCATCTCCTAAATGATGTATTCTCTCTCCTTTTCTTTCTTTGATGAGGGAGGGTATTCTAAACAGTACCTTGTCTGAATGCCCATAGGTGACTAACTCTGCTGGTTCACTTTGTTTAAAGCTGAACCTAGAAGAACAACAATAACTCTCATTCACCTCCTGGGATCTAATTAGTGGAGAACCTGCAAGCTAAAAAAGTCATCTCCACACACCACATGTACTTCATTTAAATCTGTAATTTACCTCCCACATTTGAATTACCAGACAGTTCTAAAAATGTGCCAGTCTGAGGTTGTTGGAAACTAATATGGCTTAATAATTTCTGAACTTGACTTTCAAACTGAGTTGGCAGAAATTTCAGCCAGCTATTAATATGATGGTCAAAAAAAAGAGGATATTTTCTCTTTGCTTACTACTCTTTCCTTCGAGAAAACAAGGATGCAAAGACTCCAAACCATCAAATAGATCTACTGCCTTTTGGAATATGTAATCTCTCTTTACATTGTTTCTATCTTATCAGTTAATCAGTCTCTATATTAAATAGGTATAAAATAGATAACAGGAAGTAATGAACCTAACCTTAATCCACCAAAATAGCCTTGACGTAGATTCAAGTGCAATCTTGTTGATAGTTTTATTATTTAAACTTGACTAGATCTTTAAAATGTGGTAGTATTGAAGCTAGCAATCTTAAATAAGTTGCAAAAAGCTTTGATTCCATTAATATGAAGTACACATGAACATTATACTATGTAATTTGCTAATAAGATTAACAACTGAGTTAGTTGATTCCCCAGAAATTCCTTTTATTTCTATTACTAACTTGTGAAATGCCAGGTTTCAGACATATAAATAGCCCTTATGAGAAAGACATTTGATGAATGTGATTAATTCTGTTCTGGATACATAGATGACCAAAAAAAATAGCATTTGATGACTCCTGATGTTCAGTAAATTGTATTAGTTTGCAACAAGGGGGGGAGGGAATCTCGTAACATTTTTAAATAAAATTTAGATATTTCTATGAAGCATTTCCATAAAATGAATACTATGGCATCAGTAATAACAAGCATAACTGGAAGGGAAAAGCACTTTTATTTTTCTAATTAGCTTCATAGCCAAGACTGATATCTTTCCCTAGGATATTTGACTCCTTTTGTTTTGCTTCTAGTATCTATTGTTTCAAACACGTAAACTCCTTCACCTAGTAGGGGATGATCTCAAGTGCATTTCAAAATATGAATTTCTTTCTCCTGGGTTCTAAACCCTACAGCATTTCCCATTTCTGAATTTTTCAAAGGGAATGTTTGGGCAACACCAAATGTCTCCCTGCACGTCAAATCTCACAATCTCATATATTTGCTGGAAAGATGGCTGGAAATAATTAAGATCCTCAAAACTATTTTGCTGGGTACTCAGAGTTCTGCCACTCAAACTTTTAATTATAAACTGACATCTAATAAAGCAGAATGTCACAGAGCTACTGCACTTGCCTTGCAGTTTTACTGTGGATCTTGCTATATCAAAAGCCTGCCTTGCTGATCATTTTTAATTAAATAAAAGGCAGGTCCTCCCAGAGCAAGAATTACAATGAAAGTCAGCTTTTCAGTGGAGCAGCTGTGTAAACGGGTTCTAAAATTAGCCTAGTCATTTCCAAGCTGTGTTTTACAGCTTCAGCGTGTCTTCTGCAGCCCATGTCAGGATGAGAAAATGAATTTTCTCAAGAACATCCTAGTCATTTTGGGTTCAGTCCATTTTAATGATGTCATAGCCAACTCAAACCTTTCAGTCCTAAGCAGGCTGGGTGTAGGGAGATATGATCAAAAAGTGACATCTGAGAAGAGCGTTTGCTTTAATTTAGATGGTGTTGACAGACCGATGGGCATTGTAATAAAACCACCTGGCCTCTTGCCCAGGGGATGTATAAGCTAAACAAGACAAACAGGAATATAATGAACAACTTGGGCTGACGGGCAGTAGCTAGCTTCAGATTTCAGACTTCCTGTCCTTTATTAGAACATTTAGGAGCAGCTTTTTTGATTCCCATTTCTCATACTTGTTTTTGTAGGGAAACAGTGGGGGTTATCACAGAAAAAAAAATTTCTGTGAGACAGGGGAGGCACTATCCCTCCACTTACAACCTCCAAAAAAAAGAAGCCTGAAATGATTTCCTAACCCAAACTACTGCGCTGTCTGCTGGCTATCCTAGAAGATTAACGGGATGAGGGTGAGGAAAGATGTGGAGGACTAGAGTAAGAATAGGAAGGGAACGGAGTTGGTATTTCATGATAGGTGAACATTATTAACATTAATTCATAATAATTATGAATTATTATGAACAGTATAATTTATGCTTCTGAAAGCATTCAAATCCATACATAACCACAAATAAATGATCATTTTGTGGTGAGCATTTGCCTTCTGTGTCCTTTATTAGTGACTCTAATGTTGCTAATGCATATGGCACCATGAGATTCCTAGATAGAAGGGGATCAGAACTTGCAGAATCACGTTTTCATAGAAACAGCCATTCTAAGGCTAGGAACCAAAGTTTATGAAGTCATCTCTGACCTAGAAGAGAGAGAGTGGTGAGCCCATACCAAAAACTTAGAACCAGGAGCTCAATCCATTCACAGCAAGTCCCCCAAACACCTTCCTGGGTAGGAACTGTTCTTATAGATTCCAGGGGTTCTAAATGGTAACTGGCCGGGATCAGAGAATTGTATAGTGACCATTCTGATGTGTCTATGGGGATCTCTGGACACGTTACTGTAAAATGCTATTTATCTTATCAAGCAGTGAGCACCACAAACATTCTAGGTACTCAATTTATTTTCCAAGTGACCTGAAAATGATGAGCAGAGGTAGTTCTACCATAAACGTAATGAAGCATTGATTTCAAGGCCCCTGATTTGCATCGCCCCTGTGAAGTTACAGAATGTTCCAAGTGGAGAGGGAAGGCAAGCTGCAAGCAGAGATTTCTGGTGTGCTTGGGAAATCTATATTTCCCAAATAGATCTCAGAAGAAAGGAACTTGGATCCTCAAGTTTCCACTAATTTGTTGTGATTTCTTCTCATTAAAAAAAAAAAAACAAAACCCTCAAACCTGGGCTCTGTAACAACCTAGAGGGGTGGGATGGGGAGGGAACTGGGAGGGATATTCAAGAGGGAGGGAACATAGGTATACCTATGGCTGATTCGTATTGACGTTTGGCAGAAACCAACACAATAAAGCAATTATCCTTCAATTAAAATTAAATAAACTTAATTTTAAAAATTCACTTTGATGTACACGGTATTCACAGCTTCATGTCCATTTTCTGAAAGCCCTCAAAATCACATTTAAGGCCCCAGAAAAGTTGGATTTGCCCTTCATGGTGATATTTAGACTTTCAATATATTCTTGTCAGCCTGTGATTTGAGAGGTGGGTGTGTTGTCAAGAAGTAGTTATTATTACTTTCAAAAGTGTCCCAGTTTGAATAATAGATGATGTGGTCGCTCTAAACATAGAATAATAGATAAGAACACAAATTGGATGAAAGTGTTGAGTTGAAAACCAATCACTGTTATTTAAACTTTGAAAAAGTTATTTAACTTCTCTGTGCTTCATATGTAAAATGAAGATAAAAGTATATACAACTCATAGATGGTCATAAAGATTGAAGGAGCCCATATATATGAAGCACATAGAGCAGTGTCTGGCACAGAGGAAACAGTATGTGCTAGACATTTTGTTATTGTTGTTAAATTATTATAGACTCCTAACTCTTTTTAACAAATCAATTAAGTATCAATATTTATTTATGAGAAAGCACTGTGCCCATAAATAGCTAATAATCTACTGGTGAATATTAGTATGTATAATCACTGATTAAAAGATATCTTCATTGACTTTTGATCACTTTTTTCCAGCCTTATTGAGATATAATTGACACATAACATTATTTTAGTTTAAGGTATACAACATAATGATTTAATATATGTTGATACCACAAAATGATTTCCACAATAAGCTTAGTGAACATATATCACCTCAAAGTTACAATTTTTTCTAGTTATGAGAACTTTTAAAATCTACTCTAAGCAGCTTTCAAATATACATTATTGTTAACTATAGTCACCATACTGTAGATTACATACCCAGAACTTATTTATCTTTTATAACTGGAAATTTATACATTTTGATCACACTCACTAACTTCCCCAACCTCATCCCCTTCCTCTGGAAACCACCAGTATCTTCAGCTCATATGAGTTCATTTTTCTTAGATTCCACATATAAGTGAGATCATAATGTATGCATCTTTCTTTGTTTTACTCACTCAGCATAAGACCCTCAATGCCCCTCCATGTTGTTTCAAATGGTAAGATTTCTTTCCTTCTTATGGCTGAATATTACATCTTAGATACAGGTATCTAATTTGGATTTAGATTTAGATCATACTTTCTTTGTTCATTCATCTGCTAATGGACACAGATTGTTCCCATATGTGGGCTATTGTAAGTAATACTGCAAAGAACATGGGAGTACAGATATCTCTTTGAGGGAGTGATTTCATCCTTTGGATATATATCCAGAGGTGGGATAGCTAGGTCAGATGGTAGTTCTATTTTTAATTTTTTGAGAAACAGCCATAGTTTTCCATAATAGTTGCACAGTTTACATTCCCACCAACAGGGCACAAGGGTTCTTTGTTCCCCAAATCCTCATGAACACTTACCCCTTGTCTTTTTTTTTTTTGACAGTCACCCAACAGGTATGAGGTAATATCTTATTGTGGTTTTGATTTGCATTTCCCTAATGATTAGTGATACTGAGCATCTTTTTGTGTTGACCATAAGGATGTCTTTTTTTTTTTAATGTCTGTTCTTCTGCTCATTTTTAAATCAGATTTTTTTTTTTTTTTGCTTTTACGCTGTATGAGTTCATTATATACTTTGGGTATTAACCCCTTATCAAACTATCAAGTACCTGATTTGCAAATATTTTCTCCCATTCAGTAGCTTGCCTTTACATGTTGTTGATAGTTTTCTTTGCTGTGCAAAAGCTTTTTAGTTTGATGTAGTCCCACTTGTTTATTTTTCCTTTTGTTGTCTTTGCTGTTGATGTCAAATTCAAAAAAACAGTCTAACTTGTTCTTTTATTTTTATCATTGAAGTATAATTCCTTTACAATGTTTTACATTTGTTTCTGGTATACAAAAAAATTAATCAGTTATATGTACACATATATCGTCATAGACCTCCCTCCCACCCTACCCCCATCCCAACCATCTAGGTCATCACAGACCACTAAATGCTACACTACAGGTTCCACTAGCTATCTCTTTTACACATGGTAGTGTATCTCTGTCAAACCTAATCTCCCAATTCATCCCACCCTCCCTTTCCCTTGCTGTGTCCAGAAGTCCCTTCTCTATGTCTGTGTCTCTATTCCCGTCCAGAAACTAGGATCATCTGTACCATTTTTCTAGACTCCACATACCTGTGTTAACATACAACTGGTTTTTTTTTCTTTCTTACTTCACTCTGTACGACAGACTCTAGGCCCATTCACATCTCTACAAATGACCCAGTTTCATTCCTTTTCGTGGCTAATGTTCTGTTGTATGTATGCACCACATCTTCTTTATCCATTCATCTGTCAAGGGACACCTGGGCTGTTTCCATGTCCTGGATATTGTAAACAGTGCTGCAGTGAACACTGGAGTACATGTGTCTTTTTGAATTATGGTTTTCTCAGGGTATATGCCCAGTAGTGGAATTGTTGGGTCATATGGTAGTTCTACTTTTAGTTTAAGGAGCCTCTATACCATTCTCCATAGTGGCAATGTCAATTTTCTCCACACCCTCTCCAGCATTTACTGTTTATAGATTTTTTTGATGTTGGCTATGCTGACTGGTGTGAGGTAGTACCTCATTGTAATTTCATTCTGCATTTCTCCAATAATTAGTGATGCTGAGCATCTTTTCATGTGCCTCTTGGCCATCTGTATGTCTTCTTTGGAGAAATGTATATGTAAATCTTTCACCCATTTTTTGATTGGTTTGTTCACTTTCTGATACTGAGCTTCATGAACTATTTGTATATTTTGGAGATTAAACGTTTGTGCATTGCTTCATTTGCAAATGCTTTCTTCCACTGTGTAGGATGTTTTTACATCTTGTTTATAGTTCACTGTGAAAAAGCTTTTATGTTTAATTAGGTCCCACTTGTTTTTACTACTCCAGAAGGTGAGTCAAAAAAAGATCTTGCTGTAATTTATGTCAAAAGAGTATTTTTCCTGTTTTCCTCTAAGGGTTTTATAGTGTCCAGTCTTACATTTAGGTGTTAATCCATTTTGAATTTACTTTTGTGTATGGTGTTAGGAAGTGTTCTAATTTCATACTTTCACATGGAGCTGTCCAGCACCCTTTATTGAAGAGACCTGTCTTTTCTCCATTGTGTATTCTTGCCTCCTTTGTCATAGATTAGGTGATAATAGGTGTGTGGGTTTATCTCTGGCTTTCTATCCTCTACCATTGATCTGTATTTCCATTTTTATGCCAATACCATACCATCTTGATTACTGTAGCTTTGTAATATAGTCTGAAGTTGGAGAGACTGATTCCTCCAGCTCTGCTTTTCTTTCTCAAGATTGCTTTGCTATTCGAGGTCTTCTGTGTTTCCATACAAATTGCCAATTTTTGGTTCTAATTCTGTGAAAAATGTCATGGGTAATTTGATAGGGATTGCACTGAATCTGTAGATTGCTTTGGGTCGGATAGTCATTTTCACAATATTGATTCTTCACATCCAAAAACATGTGTATCTCTCCAGCTGTGTCACCTTTGGTTTCTTTCATCAGTGTTTTATAGTTTTTTGAGTACAGGTCTTTTGCCTCCTTAGGTAGGTTTATTCACAGATATTTTATTTCTTTTGTTGCAATGGTAAGGGGGATTGTTTCCTTAATTTTTCTTTCTAATCTTTCATTGTTAGTGTGTAGGAATGCAAGAGATTTCTGTGCATTAATTTTGTACTCTCCTACTTTACTAAAATGATTAGCTCTAGTAGTTTTCTGGTGGCATCTTTAAGATTTTCTATGTATAGTATAATGTCATCTGTAAACAGTGACAATTTTACTTCTTCTTTTCCAATTTGTGTCCTTTTTCTTCTTTGATTGCCATAGCTAAGACTTCCCAAACTATGTTCAATAAGAGTGGTAAGTGTGGGCATCCTTGTCTTCTTCCTGATCTCAGAGGAAATGCTTCCAGTTTTTCATTATTGAGACTGATGTCTGCTGTAGGTTTGTCTTATGTGGGCTTTATTATGTTGAGGTAGATTCCCTCTATGCCCTCTTTCTGGGCATAGGGGAAGGGTTTTTTTTTTTTTAATCATAAATGCATGTGGAATTTTGCCAAAAGTTTTTTCTAAACCTATTGAGATAACCATATGGTTTTTATTCTTTAATTTGTTAATGTGGTATATCATACTGATTGATTTTATGTACTGAAGGATTCTTGCATCTCTGGGATAAATTCTACTTGATCACAATGTATGATCCATTTAATGCTGTTGGATTCTGTTTGCTACTATTTTGTTGGGGATTTTTGCATCTATGTTCATCAGTGATATTGGCCAGTAATTTTGTTTTTTTGTGGTATCTTTGTCTAGTTTTTATATCAGGGTGATGGTAGCCTCCTGGATGAATTTGGGAGTGTTCCTCCCTCTGCAATTTTTGCAAGAGTTTGAGAAGGACAGGTGTCAGCTCTTCTCTAAATATTGGATTGACTACGCCAAAGCCTTTGACTGTGTGGATCACAACAAACTGTGGAAAATTCTGAAGGAGATGGGAATACCAGACCACCTGACCTGCCTCTTGAGATACCTGTATGCAGGTCAGGAAGCAACAGTTAGAACTGGACATGGAACAACAGACTGGTTCCAAATAGGAAAAGGAGTGTGTCAAGGCTGTATATTGTCACCCTGCTTATTTAAATGATATTCAGAGTACATCATGAGAAACACTGGGCTGGAAGAAGCACAAGCTGGAATCAAGATTGCCAGGAGAAATATCAATAACCTCAGATATGCAGATGACACCACCCTTATGGCAGAAAGTGAAGAGGAACTAAAAAGCCTCTTGATGAAAGTGAAAGAGGAGAGTGAAAAAGTTGGCTTAAAGCTCAACAATAAGAAAACTAAGATCATGGCATCTGGTCCCATCACCTCATGGGAAATAGATGGGGAGACAGTGGAAACAGTGTCAGACTTCATTTTGGGGGCTCTAAAATCACTGCAGATGGTGACTGCAGCCATGAAATTAAAAGACACTCACTCCTTGGAAGGAAAGTTATGACCAACCTAGATAACATATTAAAAAGCAGAGACATTACTTTGCCAACAAAGGTCCGTCTAGTCAAGGCTATGGTTTTTCCAGTGGTCATGTGTGGATGTGAGAGTTGGACTGTGAAGAAAACTGAGCACTGAAGAATTGATGCTTTTGAACTGTGGTGTTGGAGAAGACTCTTGAGAGTCCCTTGGACTTCAAGGAGATCCAACCAGTCCATCCTAAAGGAGATCAGCCCTGGGTGTTCATTGGAAGGACTGATGCTGAAGCTGAAACTCCAGTACTTTGGCCACCTTAGGCAAAGAGGTGACTCATTTGAAAAGACCCTGATGCTGGGAGGGATTGGGGGCAGGAGGAGAAGGGGACAACAGAGGATGAGATGGCTGGATGGCCTCAGTGACTTGATGGAGTCTGAGTAAACTCCGGGAGCTGGTGTGACAGGGAGGCCTGGCATGCTGCAACTCATGGGGTTGCAAAGAGTCGGACACGACTGAGTGACTGAACTGAAGTGAACTGAACTGAAATATTGGATAGAATTTGCCTGTGAAGCCATCTGACCCTGGACTTTTGTTTGTTGGAAGATTCTTAATTACAGTTTCAATTTTATTACTTGTGATTGTCTGTTTATACTTTTTAATTCTTCCTGATTCAGCCTTGGAAAGTTGTACCTTCTCAAGAATTTATCTATTTCTTCCAGGTTGTCTATTTTACTGTTATATAGTTGCTTGTAGTAGTCTCTTATTAGCCCTTTGTATCTTAATTCTGTGGTGTCAATTGTCATTTCTCCTTTTTCATTTCTAATTTTATTGATTTGAGTCCTCTCCCTTTTTTCCTTGAATTTGGCAAAAGGTTTATCAATTTTATTTATCTTCTCAAAGAACCAACTTTTGTTTTTATTGATCTTTGCTATTGTTTTCTTCATTTATATTTCTTTTACTTCTAATCTGATCTTTATGCTTTCCTTCTACTAACTTTGGGTTTTCTTTGTTTTTCTTTTTTTTTCTTTTTGCTAGTATCATTGGGTATAAGGCTAGATTGTTTGAGATTTTTCTTGCTTTTTCAGGTGAGACTGAATTGATATAAAAGCCCCTCTTAGAACTGTTTTTGCTATATCCTATAGGTTTAGGTCATCATGCTTTGTTGTCATTTGCTTCTAGGTATTTTTTAAATTTTTCCTCTGACTTCTCCAGTGATTTCTTGGTTATTTAGCAGTGCACTGTTTAGCCTCTATGTGCTTGTGTAACAGTTTTTTGCTGTTTTTTTTTTCCCTGTAATTGATTTTGAATCTCATAGTGTTGTGGTCAGAAAAGATGCTTGATATGATTCCAATTTTCTTAAACTTTCTGAGGCTTGATTTGTGACCCAAGATGTGACCTATCCTGGAGAATGGCGCACATGCACTTGAGAACAAAATGTATTTTGCCACTTTTGAGTGGACTGTCCTATAAATAACAATTAAATCTATCTGGTCTATTGTATCACTTAAAGCTTGTGTTTCCTTATTCTCCTTATTTTTCTGTCTGGATGCTCTGTCCATTGGAATAACTGGGGTGTTAAAGTTCCCCACTATTATTGTGTTTCTGTCAATTTTGCCTCTGATGGCTGTCAGCTTTTGCCTTATGTATTGCAGTATTCCTGTGTTGGGTACATGTGGTTGTGTGCTAAGTCACTTCAGTTGTGTCCAACCATTTGCAACACTATGTAGCTTGCCAGGTTCCTCTGTCCATGGGATTCTCCAGGCAAGAATATTGGAGTGCACTGTGATGCCTTCTTCAGGAGATCTTCCTGACCCAGGATTGAACCTGCATCTCTTATGTCTCTTGCATTGGCAGGTGGGTGCTTTACCACTAGCACCACTGTGCATAAATATTTATAATTGCTATATCTTCTTGGATTGATCCTTTGAACATTATGTAATGTCCTTCTTTATCTTTTGTAACAGTCTTTGTTTTAAAATCTGTTTTATCTGACATGAATATTGCTACTCCAGGTTTCTTTTGATTTCCATTTACATGGAATATCTTTTTCCATCCCCTTGCCTTTAGTTTCTATGTCCCTAGGTCTGAAGTGGTTCTCTTGTAGACATCATATATATGAGTCTTGTTTTTGTATCCATTCAGCCAGTCAGCATCTTTTGGTTGGAGTATTTAATCTGTTTACATAGATCATTTTCAAGGTAATTATCAACATGTATATTCCTATTACCATTGTCTTAATTGTTTGGGGTTTTTGTGAGTCCTTTTCTCCTCTGGTGTTTCCCACCTAGAAAAGTTCCTTTAGCATTTCTTATAAAGTTGGTTTGATGGTGCTTGCTGAATTCTGTTAGCTTTTGCTTGTCTGTAACACTGTTGACTTCTCTGTGGAATCTGAAATGAGATATTTTCTGGGTAATCTTGGTTGTAGGCTTTTTCCTTTCATCACTTTAAATATCTCCTGCCACTCCCTTCTGGCCTGCAGAGTTTCTGTGGAAAAATCAACTGATAATCTTATGGGAATTCCCTTGTATATTATTTGTTGCTTTTCCCTTGCTGTTTTTAGTATTTTTTCTTTGAATTTAAATTTTGTTAGTTTGATTAATAGGTGTTTTGGTATGTTTCTTCTTGGATTTATCCAGTGTGGGACTCTCTGCATTTCCTAGACTTGGCATGGCTATTTCCTTTCCCATATTAGGGAAATTTTTGACTACAATCTCTTCAAATATTTCCTCAGATCCTTTATCTTTCTCTTCTTCTTCTGGAATCCCTATAATTTGAATGTTGGTGTGTTTAATGTTGTCTCAGAGGTCTCTGAGACTATCCTCAATCCTTTTCATTCTTTTTTCTTTATTCTGCTCCTCAGCAGTTATTTTCACCATTCTATCTTCCATCTCATTTATTTGTTCTTCTGCTATTGATTCCTTCTAGTGTATTTTTCATTTCTATTATTCTGTTGTTCACCACTGTTTGCTTGTCCCTTACTTCTTACAGGTCCTTGTTAAACATTTCTTGTATTTTCTTGATCCATGCCTACATCCTGTTTCTGAGATTTGGAATCATCTTTACAACCATTACTCTGAATTTGTTTTCACGTATGTTGCCTATTTCCTCTTCATTTATTTGGTCTTTTAGGTTTTTACCCTGCTCCTTCATCTGTAACATATTTTCTTCTCATCTCAATTTTCTTTCTTTTTTTGATGGGTAGGTGTTATTGTCTCACAGGTTGTTTTGGCCTGAGGTGTCCAGCTCTGGGGTTTGAAGGCAGTAAGAAAGAGCCAGGTCTTTGTGCCTATATGAGAACCTCCAGAAGATCTCACTCCAAGTAATATTCCCTGGAGTCTGAGGTTCTCTGTTAGTCTAGCAATTTGAACTCAGAGTTCCCACCACAGGAGTTCAGGCCTGACCCCTGGCCTGGGAACCAAGATACCACAAGTGTACAGCAAAAAAAGAAAAAAAATGTGAGAGGTGCGGAACAATAACAAAATTAAAAATAAAAATAGAAAAATTAAAAATGCATGTTAGAAAATAAAAGTGTAAATAAAACAACAGTGCAGAATAGAGCCACAACAACAAAAACTTTTTTAAAATTTAAAAAGGGCCAGAAATGACCTTGGGAGGGGTGGGGCTCAGGCAGGGGTGGGGCACTGGCTCGGGCAGGACCTGGGCTTTGGATGTGTGTGACCAGAAAAGGCCTAAGGGGTGGGGCTCAGACTCATCTCTGCCGGCAGGGGCCTCTGAAGGTGGAGATTTAGGACCCACAGCCTCAGCAGGCGATCTGGGGCTCCAGCGGATGGTGGGAACACTGGCCGCTCCCCTCCAATTCTCGATCCCTCCATGGTCTCTCCCAGTGCCCACAATCCCTTCACTGTGGGTGGGCCACTCCAAGCACAGGAAGCCCTTCCCTTCCCTTCCCTTCCCCGGCCACCCCTCTGGGGCACCGATCCGATGCCACTTCCACTTCTCCACCTCGCCCTTTCCCACGTCCTACCCAGTCATGGGGGCGTCTCCTGTCCCCTTAGGTGTCCACGGCCCCCTGCCAGTGTCTTGTAGGCACCCTGTGTGTGAGGAGACAGCAACTCCACATTCTCCTACTCAGCCATTTCTCTCACCGTCTCTAACTTTTCTTGGGCTCAATTCCTTCAGTGCATACTGGGAAAATCATTCCTTTTTGTGGAACTTACTAAGTACAGCAAACATGCCTGTAGAATTATTTTATACAAAATCATGTTTGAAATTACCTAATTTCAAGTAATGGCTCCAGGAGAATAAATTAAAATTAGTGGCTCATTTAGAGGTAGTATTGAACTCAAGATAATGTTCCCAAAATAAATGCTGTCTAGTTACAGTATAAGCAGGTAGTGGGGTAGTAAGTTCCACAATACCAAAGAGATGCAAGAAGTGATTAACCAATCACCTATAGATGTGTTACCTGGATTCTGCTTTAGGTAGATGATTGAACTTGACGAATTTCAAGGTCAAGCCCCACAATTAGAATCTATGCTTCTATCATGTCTTAATATTGAATAATTTCTTTCTCCTTACCACTGACTCAAGCTCTCCTCACTGCTGCATTTAGCATGATGGGGTTAACACTCTCAATGCTGAGGATTAGAATGTGGCCTGTTAATTCACCCTTGTCCTTATAGAAGAAAAACTTCATGAGGACAGATAAAAAATTCACAATAGGTATATAGAAAATATCTAGATTCTCCAGACTTCAAAATAACAGAGAAAAGCAGAATTCAAGGGGTTCAAGAACTTTGCATGAGGAAAAGTTTTAAATATTTAATATGCCTGGCAAGGTCTTTTTGGGAGAGATTAATATTCAAATGCAGTTTGTTTGTATTAAAGTATTTAAATGCTATGCATTTAATATAAAATACATATTCTCACTTCTACCCTGATGCAAAATCACACTGGGAATTATGTGATCGTGTGTAATTTGTTAAATGCAAATCACATTTTAAATATTCATATACCATATTTGCATTCTTTTTTTTTTAATCAGAATTTTCAGAAAGAGGAGGGAAAGCAAAGATGGAACAAAAGTTAAAACACATCATACTCAAGACACCAAAGAAAAGAATATAATATGCATGTTAGACAGACAAGTCCCTGCAGCTATTGACAAGACAACCAGAGAAATCTGCACATATTCGAAATGTGAAGTTCACAACAAGAGATGTATCAGAACTTAGAAGCCAGGTAGAATCTTAAAGGCAGTTGACCCTGCCATTTGTTTTCATAAATGCAGAAATAGTGGTTGAAAGAAAAAAGTGACCTGCAGTTTGGCAGACCAAGAGGAAACAGATATCAGTTAGATTCTATGATGAATGTCCAAACAACGGGGATCCACTCTGCCTTACATCTCTTCCTGCTTCACCTAGCCCAACTCTTTCAGAAGACTCATTAAGTAGGTTCAATGGAATCCAACAGCTGAAAACTAAAAATCAATAAGAACAGTACTTTCCTAATGTTGTTGTTCATTGTTCAGTCACTAAGTCATGTCCAACTCTTAGCAACCCCATGGACTGCAGCATACCAGGTTTCCCTGTCCTCCACTATCTGCTGGAGTTTGCTCAAACTCATGTCCATTGAGATGGTGATGCCATCCAACCATCTCATCTTCTGTCACCCCCTCCTCCTCCTGCCCTCAATCTTTCCCAGCATCAGGGTATTTTCAATGAGTCAACTCTTTGCATCAGGTGGCCAAAGTATTGGAGCTTCCGTTTCAGCACCAGTCCTTCCAATGAATATTCAGGGTTGATTTTCTTTAGGATTGACTGGTTTGATCTCCATGCTGTCCAAGGGACTCCCAAGAGTTTTCTCCAGCATGAAAATTCAAAAGCATCAATTCTTCAGCGCTCAGTCTTCTTTATGGTCCAACTCTCACATCCATCCATGACTACTTGCCTAATATAAATGATAATACTCAGTGCTGGCTGGGATGGTGTGAAATATATTCTTACATTGCTGGCAACAGTTTGAATTGGCATAAGGTTTTGGAAAGCAATTTGGCAAACTTCATCAAGAGTCTTAAGTGCATTCATGTCTTTCTTTCCAGTAATTACAAATTTAAGTATCTAAGTGCAGAGAAATAATGCTTAAACTGAGAAAAAAAAAAAAAGTCTATGCACACAAAGGTTATTCAAGGCCCTTCACCACAACAAGGCTGTGATCCATGGTGAAGAGCTCTGACAAAACATGGTCCACTGGAGGAGGAAATAGCAACCAACTTCACTATTCTTGCCTGGAGAACTCCATGAACAGAATGAAAAAGCAAAGAGATACGACACCAGAAGATGAGCCCTGACATTGGAAGGTGTCCAATATGCTGCTGGAAAAAAGTGAAGGGCAATTACTAATAGCTCCAGAAAGAACGAAGCAGCTGGGCCAAAGCAGAAACAATGTTCGGCTGTGGATGTGTCTGATGGTAAAAGTAGAGTCTGAAGCTGTAAAGAACAATATTGTACAGGAATCTGGAATGTTAAGTCCAGGAATCAAGGTAAACTGGACATAGTCAAATATGAGATGGCCAGATTGAATGTCGATATCTTAGGAATCAGTGAACTAAAATGGACTGGAATGAGCTAAGTTAATTCAGACAACCATTATGTCCACTACTGTGGGCAAGAATCCCTTAGAAGAAATGGAAGAGCCCTCACAGCCAGCAAAAGAGTCTGAAATGTAGTACTTGGCTGCAACCTCAGAAATAACAGAATGATTTTGGTTCATTTCCAAGGCAAACCATTCAACATCACAGTAATCCAAGTCTATGTCCCAACCACTGGTGCCAAAGAAGCTGAAGTTGACCACTTCTATGAAGACTTACAACACTGTCTAGAACTAACACCAAAAAAAAAAAAAAAAAGATGTTCTTTTCATTATAGGGGACTGGAATCCAAAAGTAGGAAGTCAGGAGATACCTGCAGTAACAGGAAAGTTTGGCCTTGGAGTACAAAATGAAGCATGGCACAGGCTAACAGAGCTTTGTCAAGAGAACACGCTGGTCATAGCAAACATCCTTTTCCAATAACACAAGAGAGGACTCTACACATGGACAACACTTGTCAATATTTTGGTCAATACTGAAACCAGACTGATGATGTTCTCTGATGCCAAAGGTGGAGGAGCTCTATATAGTCAGCAAAAACTAGACCCAGAGCTGACTGTGGTTCAGACGATGAACTCCTTACTACAAAATTCAGGCTTAAATAGAAGAAAATAGGAAAAATCCCTAGGCCATTCAGGTATGAACTAAATCAAATCCCTTATGATTATACATTGGAAGTGAGAAACAGATTCAGGGGATTAGATTTGATAGAAAAGTGCCTGAAAAACTACGGATGGAGGTTCGAAACATTGTACAGGAGGCAGTGATCAAAACGATCCCAAAGAAAAATTCAAGAAGGCAAAGTGGTCACCTGAGGAGGCTTTACAAATAGCTGAGGAACAAAGAGAAATGAAAGCAAAGAAAAAAGGGAAAGATATACCCAACTGAAGGCTATGTTTCAGAGAACAGCAAGGTGAGACAAGAAGGCCTTCTTAAGTGAACAATGCAAAAAAATAAAGGAAAACAACAGAATGGGAAAGAGATCTCTTCAAGAAAATTGGAGATATCAAGGGAACATTTCATGCAAGGATGGGCATGATAAAGGACAGAAATGATAAGGACCTAACAGAAGCATAAGAGATTAAGAAGAGGTGGCAAGAATACACAGAACTATACAAAAAAGGTCTTAATGACCCAAATAACAATGGTGTGGTCACTCTCCTAGAGCTGGACATCCTAGAGTGTGAAATCTAATGGACCTTACTTGACAAGGAAGCATTACTACTAACAAATCTAGTGCAGATAATGAAATTCCAGCTAAGGTATTTCAAATTCTCAAAGATGATACTATTAAGGTGCTGCACTCAATATGTCAGTAAATTTGGGAAACTCAGCTGTGACTGCAGGGCTGGAAAAGGTCAGTTTTCATTCCAACCTCAAAGAAAGGCAATGCCAAAGAATGTTCAAACTATCATACAATTGCCCTCATTTCACATGATCACAGGGTTATACTCAAAATCCTTCAAGCTAGTCTTCAGCAGTATACATGAACTAAGAACTCCCAGATGTACAAGCTGGATTTTGAAGATAGAAGAGGAACCAGAGATCAAATTGTCAACATTTGTTAGATCATGTAGAAAGCAAGGGAATTCCAGAAAAACATCTACTTCTGCTTCATTGACTATGTTAAATGATGACTGTGTGCTTCACAACAAACTGTGAAAACTTCTTAAAGAGATTGGGAGTACCAGATCACCTTACCTGTCCCCTGAGAAATCTGTACGAGGGTCAGAAAGTGACAGTTAGAACTGGACACGGAATGACTGGTTAAAAATTGGGAAAGGAATACAACAAGGCTGTGTGTTTTCACCCTGCTTATTCAATTTATATGCAGAGTATATCTTGTGAAATGCTGGGCTGGATGAATCAAAAGCTGGAATCAAGATTGCCAGGAGAAATATCAACAATCTCAGATATGCAGATGATACCACTCTAAGGGCACAAAGTGAAGAAGAACTAAAGAGCCTCTTGGTGAGGGTGAAAGGGAGAGTGAAAATGCTGGCTTAAAACTCAACATGCAAAAAACTAAGATCACAGAATGTGATCCCATCACTTCATGGCAAATAGAAGAGGGGAAAGTGGGAGCAATGACAGATTTTATTCTTTCAAACTCCAAAATCACTACAGCTGGTGAGTACAACCATGAAATTAAAAGACACTTGCTCCTTGGAAAGAAAGCTATGACAAACCTAGACAGCAATATTAAAAAGCAGAGGCCTCACTTTGCCAACAAAGGGCCGTATAGTCAAAGCTATGGTTTTTCAAGTAGTCATGTACAGTTGTGAGAGCTGGACCATAAAGAAGGTTGCGTATAGTGTTAGTCACTCAGTCGTGTCCAACTCTTTGCAACACCATGGAATGTAGCCCACCAGGCTCCTTTCTCCATGGAATTCTCCAGGCAAGAATACTGGATTGGGTAGCCATTCCCTTCTCCAGGGTATCTTCCTGACCCAGGGATCAAACACGAGTATCCTGCATTGTAAACATATTCTCTACCATCTAAGCCATGAGCGAAGCCAAAGGGTTGAGCACCAAAGAATGTATGCTTTTGAATTATGGTGTTGGAGAAGACTATTAAGAATCCCTTGGACAGCAAGGAGATGAAATCAGTCAATCCTAAAGGAAATCAATCCTAAACATTCATTGGAAGAGCTGATGCTGAAGCTCCAATCCTTTAGCCACCTGATGCAAACAGCCAACTCATTGGAAAAGACCCTGATGCTGGGAAAGGTTAAAGGTAAAAGGAGGAAAGGGCAGCAGAGAATGAGATGGTCAGATAGCCTCATTGACTCAAGAGACATGAATTTGAGCAAACTCTGCGACATAGTGGAAGACAGAGGAGACTTGCATGCTGCAGTCCATGGGGTAGCAAAGTGTTGGACACAACTTAGCAACTGAACAACAACAAGACCAAGGTTTATCAAAGTATCATATATTATAGCCCAGAGTTAGAAATGGTTTAAATGTACAGATTGAAGAAATGACTAAGAAAATTATTATTTATTCCCCACATTAGAATATTCTCCATATTATAATTTAAAATGACAGTTACATGAAGAGTCTATGGAACTTAAAATGTATTCAATATTAATGTCTTTCAGGAGGACTGAACCCATAGTCTGGAATAAGAACGATATAACATCTACTTCATATTAACTTGAGCATAGATAATTAGAACAACTAAAAGCAGTCAGAAGTCTGACATTAACATCTAGTTTCTTTACCTTCCTAAGAAATTCCTAAGGCCAGTGGTTCTAAGATTTCATTGTGAGCAACCAAAGAGAATTTATCAAAACTACAGATCCTGACAGGTGGATCTAGGACAGTGTTCAGGAATAGACATTCTTAAACAGACACTCTTAGTCTCTGGATGTCAAGGAAAAAAAATTTTTTCTCTGATTCCTTCTGAATATGTCTTTTGCTAGGCTTCCTGAATTCTCTCATGTGTTTATCCCAGAAGACGGAACTGTGAATAGGTGAATCCTTGTACCTCTTCTTTACCTAGGCCCTACGTATCTCAGTTAAAGGTCAAGGAGGCACAGTGACAGTTTTTCCCACATTTTCTGTCGTGTTTTATTGATTTCAAAAATTTAAAAATGTATTTTCAAAAAGAATTTAGAAAATAGATGCATGTGTAGAACCATGACTAGAGTGATAGCAAAAAAAAAAAATTCTTAATAAATAAACTACAACAAAACTAATTTAAATTAATTTCATGGAAGAATGCAAGACAAAAATAAAAGAATGTTGTGAACCAATTTTGGTGGAGTTTTTTGAATACCTAACACTATGATTTTTATTAATGGAAAAGGTCTTCTCTTTGCCCTCTGAGTTTTACATATTTCAAGTACTATATACAGGAGAAATTATTTTCTTTGGAAAAAAGTAGCATCCCCTTTCAGCAAAACGATGGACCCAAAACTAGATGCTTGGATAAATAAGACCAACTCATAGATTATTTTAGACAAACATATTTTGTAAGGCATGTTGAGCTTAGGAGAAATCCTCAAGAACCAAGACAGGGAAAAAAGAAAAATGATGAGCTGAATCTTGCATTGTGCCAGTCAGCAAACACAAATAAAGAAGCAAAGTCAGAGGAGTTTCCAGAAGCCAGAGCTGATAAGCTATCTGGAAGGCTGCCCTTGGCCAGGTGAAGAAATTGAACCCAATACACCTGCTTCAAGCGAGGACTCTTAAAAGAGCCTGAAACATTCCAAGACTGGCAAACCTCCTGGCTCTCAGCAGGTGCAAACTTCAATCTTCTCTGCAGAAAAAAACTAACACTGAGGCCCTCAGAATTTCCACCAGATAAGTTTAATCAAACCTGCCAAGCATACAGGGAAACAAGCCTTCATGAGTATGAGTCCACAGACTGAAGAAAGAAGACCTCTAAGAACTTCTGAAGTTGAAATTATCAGATGCCAAATATAAAATAAATACCTGAGTATAAGATGTTTTAAAATTTAGAATTAAAAAAAAGAGCTTTCGAGTTGTCACATGGCATGAAGTCAGACAGAAAAAGACATTCCATATGATATTGCTTACATGTGGAATCTTTACAAAATGGTAAAAATGAACCTGTTTACACAACAGAAATAGAGTCACAGATGTAGAAAACAAACATGGTTATCAAGAAGGAAACGGGGCAGGGTGGGGGGATAAAGGAGTTTGGGGCTGACATATACACAGCATTTATGTGTAAAACAGATAACTAATAAGGACCTACTATATATATAAAACACAAGGAATTCTCCTCAGTACTCTGTAAATATCCATATGGGAACAGAATCTTAAGAAGAGTAGATATATGCATATATGTAACTGATTCACTTTACTGTAATTACACTGTAAGTGCTTTGTGTAACTAACAACATTGTAAGTCAACTATACTCTAATAAAACTTAAAAAAAAAAAAAGAAATCCTCTCCACATAGCCCAGGAAAACTCATCTCCCTTTAACATGAAATAGATATACCCCCCAATTCCATACTAAATGACTGCTAGGAGAAAAGATTAAAATGAGCTGTTAAATATCCCAACAGACAATGAGAACAAACCAGAAAATGTGGACTCAAAAGCTATAATCTAATATTTCAAAGTGAGCAAAAATAAATCAAGAAAACTTGGTTTGAAAAAATAGCACCCATCAGAAATAAATGAAGTCATAAATAAAATGACAGGAAAGAAGTGAATAAATGTGAAAAATTATCAGAAAAAAGATAGTACCAGAAAAAATTAATCAAAAGGAACATGAGAGAAAACAGACTCACACAGAAATAGAGAAAGCAGTAAAAAGGATCTTAGTAAAAGAAAATATAGGGGGAAAATGCATAAACATGCATATAATTTGAGTCTTCAAAAAGAAAACTAAAGCAGATATAACTGAAAAAAATTAATAATAATTCAAGAAAATATGGATATGCCAGAAATTTTAAAGACTTATCTTAATATGAAAAAGGCACATTATGAGATTGCTTTTATATATATATATATATATATATATATATATATATATATTTGTAAAACTATTAGACTTTTTAAAAGAGGAAAAATGTATTTCCCATCCAAACAGAAAGACCAGGTCACACATGAAGGGCAGAGAATAAAACTGGTGTTAGACTTCATAACAACATTTTATGGTGAAAACAATGGAACAATATTTTTAAATATATTCCAAGAAAGAAAATATAAGCCAAAGATTTTATATATATCTTTCCAGAAAACATGCCTTAACTAAATAATAATGAACATGAAAGAATTCAGAGATATTGATTCCATGAAATTTCCTGAGTATCCTACCAGAAAATGAGTTTCAAACAAATAAGAAATTACTGGGAAAACTTCAGTATAAAGAATAGACTGAGTATTGAATCTATTTTACTGTAGAACTAACATTAAAAGATAAGGATGGGGAAAATAAATAGTATGGAAAGTGTCATATGCTCTGACGATGTAAAAATCATACAGCTGACAAAACAGAAGGAAAGGAAGAACAGGCAGAAACTTCAGCGGCATTGGCAAAGTTCTTAAAGGTTCATGAATGTTCACTTTAGTATTATGTTGTATACTGGACATAGGTGGTACATAATTTAAAAGTTTTTTAAATGAGTGTTTGGAGCATTAAGATGTCATCTCCTCATCCCAGCTCTCTGTAAATAAATACTGCAATATCCATCAGAATTTGTAAACTAGAATAACTTTTACCAATGATCAACCTTTAGAAATGGGTCACTAATGTAAATTTGGGTGTTTCTATTACTAATGTAAAGATTCCAAAAGCGAAGCTGCACCAATTAAAATAATGCATCAGTAAGCAGCCATACACATATCCATATCCATATATGTGTGTGTGTGTGTGTGTGTGTGTGTGTGTGTGTGAGTCTGGCAGTCTTGGGAGCAGGTATAGTTAAGTCAAGGATGAGGGAATTGAGTTCTTAGAGAAACTAAATTTTTTTAATCTTCTCTGGGATAAGGGTTCTTTCTTCAGAATTAAAATGGCCTGATATTTGGGAAGTCAAGCCAATTGCTAAAGAATTTGATTTCAACCATGCCTCGAAGTTGTGGAAATGGAAGGAAGCCTGGAGCAATGGAAGTTTTCACTTTCGGGTTAAGACAAGTACCAATGCTCTCCAAATATGTCTTAGTAATTAGTGGCTGGCATGGCTCCCTTCAAGTCTGTTGCTTACCATCTGTGATGTGTTTGCTAGCCAATCTCTAATTCCTCATTAAACAGGAGGACTATTTGACTAAATGATATTTTGAGCTATTGATTACTAAGTCAAGCACCAGTATTACAAATGGGGGCCATAATTCTTGATCTTTGGATTCTGTGAAGAAAGCATCTGGAGACCCACACGAAAGAAGGCTGATATACCTGGTAGTGGACATGTACAAGTGAGTCTTGTTTTTCCTATATTTGACTTTTGGAAGAAAATGCAGCTGTAGAAAAACATAGGCCCTTGTAAAACTGTGTTCACGTGCATATTTTCATACCTCAGCCGAGTAATAAACATTTAAATCTATCACACTATAGTACTGCCTTCTTGCAGCCAGGTCCATTTTGGCAGGCACCATCTTTGTACGGCAGTTTGTGCGATTATGTGAATACTTTACTGCATTTCGTCCTTATTGGTTTATAAACGAGTGGAAAATGTAAAGATGAAAGTGCTGATACTAGTGATAGCAAGTATAATTCTCATAAAGTTCATATAATTGGTACAAACCTGGAAATCACTAGGTGTGCTGAAAACAGCGAATCTTTAGGCTCCGTTGGTAGCTCACTGGACTCAAGCCAGTTGCCTATGTCTTCAACTGTGAAGGCAAATAAGGAAATTAAAGAACATGCATAAAATGCTGGCACTGTATATTCAAAGGTAATATCTCCAAGGAAAAGTAAAATCAGAGATTTTATGTATTTTAGCTCTTTTATAAAATAGAGGCAGTGGTAGTGGTTGTAATTATACTGACCATTACTACCTGTCAGTCTCTCAGTTAGGGACTTTACATACCTGTCTGGCTGAGTCCTCTCAGTTTCCTCTCGTGTGTGTGTGTGTGTGTGTGTGTGTGTGTGTGTGTGTGTGTCCGCCCCTGTAACCCCCTAGGCTCATCTGCCCATGGGATTTCCCAGGTAAGAATACTAGAATGGGTTGGCATTTCCTGACCCAGGGATTGAACCCATGTCTCCTGCACTGGCAGGCGGATTCTTTACCACCCAGCCACCTGGGACTTCTAAATGCTGGAGAGCTCAGATCCCAGGCCTCTTTTCTCCCTCCATACCCACTCCCTTCAAGATCACACCCATTCCTGAAGCTTCAAATGTCATCTGCCTACAGTGACTCCCAAATATCTAGCATCAGTCTCTATATTTTCAGTTCGGTTCACTTCAGTCGCTCAGTTGTGTCCGACTCTTTGCAACCCCATGAATTGCAGCATGCCAAGCCTCCCTGTCCATTACCAACTCCTGGAGGCTACCCAAACTCATGTTCATTGAGTCAGTGATGCCATCCAACCATCTCATCCTCTGTCGTCCCCTTCTCCTCCTGCCCTCAATCTTTCCCAGCAACAGGACCTTTTCAAATAAGTCAGCTCTTTGCATCAGGTGGCCAAAGTATTAGAGTTTCAGCTTCAACATCAGTCCTTCCACCTTCTCCCACACCCAAATATATCCAAACTTACCCACTTCACTCCATCCCTACCACAACCACTCTGGCCTAAGACCCCATTTTCTCTTGTATTAAATTATTACAATAGGCTTTTAACTGGTCTCCCTGATTCCACTCTTACTCTTCCCCAACCCATTTGCCATGATAGCCAGAGTGATCTTTAAAAAAAAAAATCAAATTATGTCTGTTACCCGCTTAAAACACTCTATGAACTTTTCATTACATTCTGAGTGAGATCTAACTCCCTACCCTAGTTTACAAGGCCATACACAAGCTGCCTCCACCTGCTCTCCAGATAGTCTCTCTCCATTCACAGTAATTCAGCTCCACTCCACACTCTGTTCTTTCTTGAGCATGATTTGTTCATTCACAACCTTTGCACTTGCTGTGTCCTTCCACTTAGGAGGCCCTCATCCCATATCCATGCATGGCTTCCACCTTGCCACTATTCAGAACTTAGCTTTCTAAAGAGGCCTTCCCTACAACCCACGTGAATCTAGGGACACGGACTACAGAACCCATTCTCTAACCCTTTCCTGTTCTGCCCTCCTAGAATAAGACTATCATGACTACTATCCAAACTGTCATATGCTCCTCTCAGGAGTTTTTGGGAACAAACACGTAATGTTTGACTTGACCAGACAGAGAAAGACCTGAGGTGCTCATGTTCACACAATCAAAGCAGGGAGGAGAGGGGAAGTGCTGGGGAGTCTGAATAAACTCTTCTCTTTCTTCTCACATGCAGACTTCTGGCTCTTTTGAGGTGTATCTTTTCTATCCTTTCAGATTACCTTTGGTCTCAATTTTAACAAGATTTTGCCAAAATTAAAATGTGAATGCAAAAGGGTAGAAGGAAGATATTAGTAAGCAAGGATGTTTTCTGAATTTTCCTCAGCCCTTTACCCAGCAAGGCTAGCCAAAACCACAGTTGAAGTGTCTTGAATATGCCCAGTGACGCAAGCCAAAAAGGAGTTACATCTCCCCAGGATCCATAAGGCAAGACTTAGGCCAGAAAGAGTATCCTCTCTAATCAGGATAGATTCATATAACTGAAGAGCAAGAAAATCATTTCCAGTTATTCCACACTGCAGCAGAAACATGCCAAGTGAGAGTGAAAGTGTTAATCGCTCAGTTGTGTTAGACTCTTTGCAACCCCATGGACTGTAGCCCATCAGGCTTCTCTGTCCATGGAATTCTCAAAGCAAGAATACTGGAATGAGTAGCCATTCTCTTCTCTAGGAGATCTTCCTTACCCAAGGGTTGAACCTGGGTCTCTCACATAGAAGGCAGATTCTTCACCATATGCACAACCAGGGAAGCCAGAAACATCCCAACCATCTCCCTACCACAATGATGCTAAACAGAAGCTGTAGATGAAAAAAACACACACACACAAGTCACCAGCCATAGTCTTCACAGTCAGGATCGGTACTGTTGAGCCATCACAAGCCCGAGCAGCTGCGCAGACTGCAGGGCCATCCTAAAACCGAAAATTGAGGAGGTCTGGCACCTGATGAGAGACGGCGAGGCAAGACCATGGGGAGAGTGGCCTGTGGCAGCACCATCACATCACATCACATCACATCACATCAGGCCAAAGAGGCCTGACTGGGAGGGTGGGTACCCATGGTCAGCTACTGTCCAGCTCCACCCGCAGCTTCTCACATTTTTCTGAGGCAGTTTCCTTCCAGGCACCCACCTTGCCAAGCACCCAACTTTCCCTCAGCTCTTCCCTATCAGGGCGTGTCAACCTGGCTGAACACCTGTTCAGAAACAATCTGATGCTTTACACTTTATAAACTGGCATCGCTACCTGTCAGAGACCACTCATTCCGTTGAAAGAAACTTCACTACAGTGGTTTCAGACAAGTGATAAACGGTGGGCGGGAACCTCTTCAGCCTCTCTGAATATAATCTGCTTCTGCTTTTGCCTCCCAGCTAGCGGTGACCGAGCAGGGGAAGTGGAGATAGAACTAGGAGGAATTACCATTAAAAGAAGTGGACTGTAAAGGCAAACACTCTTGTTTGTACGTGGAAACCTGGTACGTTGAGTGTTTTTATTTGATATCCTTAAATCTAGAAATTTGTGTTCTCTTTCATTTTTCTTGGTTGATCAGCCTAAAGGCTTGTCAACTTTATTGATCTTTTTGAGGAAAAAGATCACAGTTTTGGTTTCATTGATTTTCTGTATTGATTTCCTATTTTCAATTTGACTGATTTCTGCTCATTGTTTCCTTTTCTTCTACTTGCTTTGGAGCTAATTTACTGTTTCATAATGCGGAAATGTATATTACTGATTTTAGACCTTTCTTCTTTTCCAGTATATGCATTCAGTGCTACAAATTTCCCTCTAAGCATTGCTTTTGCCGCATCCTACAAATTTTAATGTTAGATTCTCATTTTCAAACGTAAAAATATTTTAAAATTTATCCTGAGATTTCATTTTTTGACCTATGTGTAATTTGGAACTGTATTATTTAACTTCTGTCTATTTGGGGATTTTCCAATTATTGTTCTTTATTGATTTCTGGTTTAATTCCATTGTGGTCTGAGAGCAGACACTGCAAGTTTTCTACTCTTTTGAACATATTAAAATTTTGAGCAAGCTCTGGGAGATGGTAAAGGACAGGGAAGCCTGGTATACTGCAGTCCACAGGGTCACAAAGAGGCAGCACAGCTGAGCAACTGAACAATAACAAAGAGTGTTAAGTTGTATCTTATAGCCCAGAATGTGGTCTATCTTAGTGAACATTCCATGTGAGCTTGAGAAGAATGTATATTTTGCAAACGCTGGATGAAGTAGTCTATTGATGTCAACTACATCCACTTTCTTGGTGATATTGTTGAGTTCAACGATGTCCTTACTGATTGTCTTAATCTGTCCATTTTTACTAGAAGAGTTTTGAAGTCTCCAGCTACGATAATGTATTCATCTATTTCTCTGTGTAGTTCTATTGGTTTTTGCCTCATGCAGTTTGATTTGGTTAGGTACATATACATTAAAGACTGTTATGTCTCCTTGGAGAATCAACACCTTTATAATTTTGTAATTCCCTTCTTTATCCTTGATAACTTTCTGTGCTCTGAAGTCTGCCTGAAATTAACATAGCTACTCCTGCTTTCTTTTGATTAGTGTTTCCACAGTATCTTTTTCTCCATTCATTCACTTTTAACCTATATGCATCTTATATTTACAGTGGAATTTTATAGGCAATGAAGAGTTAGGTCTTGTTTTTTTCCATTCGGACAATCTCTTTCAATTGGTGCATTTAGACTGTTGATGTTCAAAGTGTTTATTGAGCAGCTGGATTTATACGTAGTACATGTGTTCATTTTCTTCCCTGTTGATCGCCCTTGTTCTTTGTTCCCATTTGTATCTTCCACTCTTTTTGTTTTTTGTGATTTTAAATGAGCATTTTATATGATTCAGTTTCCTTTTACCTCTTAGCATATCAGCTATAATTTTTTTTGCTAGGTCAAATTTAAAATGCAAACTTTATAAAACTCTTTAATAAATATTAGCCAATAAAGTTCATCACTGTATGGAAAAGAGTACTGTGTGAAAAAAATTATATGCCAAACCTTAAATGTGATACAGAAATCAAAACCTTGGGTTCAGCTTATGAAAATTAGCATGTCCTTCTGAGGCTAAACATAACTGTTAAAAATGGCTAAAAGTAATTCATAATCTCTAGATGTAAAGATTTAAGCTCAAACTAAGAATGTCATAATATGAATAAGGTATGCTACTTTTATTTCATTTTAAAAAGTATACTTAGTATAGTGCTAAACAGTATGCCTTGAAATTAACCAGATGTGGTTAACAGACAGGTGTTCAGAAGCATGAATCATCCCTCAAACCCTTCCACATTTGAAAATCTGTGACTAGAACCAGGCATTTGGTCACTTTCACAGTCTTCAGAGTCATGGACTGTCTCTCTATAATCAATTTCTAGTGTCTAAAAATGCTTGAATGCTGAATCACTGTATCACCCTTTTAGAAGACATTTTAATCCACAAATGAGATAGGAATTTAAGTCAAGATTCGGGAGAATGTGGTACTATCAGATCCCAGAACTCAACTGAGGTGCTAACTGGATGAACATGTTCTGCCCAAGCTCTGTCCACATATACCTGAGGCCTTGACAAATCTGTCCCAGCCCACTCCTCCACCCAGTTTCTGGCAAGCACCCTTGACAGCCATTGTAAGACACCCCCTGAAATATATGGGTTAGAGAGAAAAAGGGAACAGTGGGTCTTAGAATGGAAAAAAAAAAAAAAAGAGTGTAGATGACCACACAAATTGTCTCCATTTATTTGCTTTCTTTCATCCTTGACACACTCCAATCAGTCATCTGCTCATTGAACCTCTGAACTATACTCAGCAAAAGGACCAATGACCTCCATGTAGCTAATGGAGTAAAGGCATTTCTAAACTCATAATGCTTGACTGCTCAGCAGTACTGACCCTTTGTTGACCCCACCCAACACTCCCATCTCCTGGGTTTCTTTTGGTGGTTTCTTATGCTCTATTTATCTTAGCAGCTGGTGCTCTTTGGGGGTCTAGAGCACCATGCCTTCTTTCCTCCTCAATCTCACTCATCCTTGGTGACCTCACCCGGCTCCCCTGTAGAATTCTATGAGAATCTAGTTGTCATGTAATTAAAGAGGAATGCAGGTATTTTGATTTTTCTGTAATCTATCACAATTGACCCTTTGTTCAGAAAAGGGGGAAAAGCATAGTAGTTTTTAATTCCTTCCTCCATTATTACTCCCCCACTTCCCACCTCCCCCATCAGCCTCCATCCCCATCACTCTGACCTATTAAAAGGATAAGAACTGACCATTCCCTTCCTTTAGAAGTTGAACTTAGAGATTAGGTATGTGAGTTTTAGCACAGAAGATGACAAGAAGAGAGGGAGTTAATATGAAAAGGAGACAGAGAAGAGAGAAACAGAAAAGAAGAGAGGTTTAGGCTGAGCAGAAAGAAAATTAAGTATAACTGATGAGTACAAGATGATAATTGGGAAAAAACCTCTTTGCCTACTCAAAATCCCATGGCTGAGCCACACCATCTGAAATACTTTCCAAAGAACTACTCTAATTCTATTACTAAAACGAACAGTGCATGAAGTGATGCCCAATAGATACCATTTTAACACTACAGTATGCTCACAAGTAAAGACCACTGAATATTTTAAATAGTATACTAATGACATAAAGAACTAATTAACCTCCAGATGGTAAGCATTTTACTTCTTGCTCAAAAAATAGGTTTAGATCCACTACTTTTAATATGAAAAAATTATATTTGTCTATTAGTAGTTTAGCAAGTTGATATAAATTCTTCCATCTATCTTTTTTTTGATTCTTTCTTTTTTTTTGAGGGCACAGAGAGCCTAGGGATTCTTAGAGGAGTTAGAAATAAGAATGGGGGATTCCCCAGTGGTCCAGTAACTAAGACTTCATACTCTCAATGCAGGGGACTCAAGTTCCATCCCTGCTCAGGGAACTAGATCCCACATGACACAACCAAGAATACACATGCTGTAACTAAAAATCCCTATGCTAAAGGTCCTGCATGCCACAATCAAGATCAAAGATTCAGAGTGCCACAACTAAGACTTGGCAGTCACTGCGGTCTGACAACCACTAGCTCAAAAGCCCGCCAATACCAAACTCAATTTTTAAAATTTTTTTTATTTTTTATTGAAGGATAACTGCTTTACAGAGTTTTGCTGTTTTCTGTGAAACCTCAACATGAATCAGCCATAGGTATCCATGTACCCCCTCCCTTTTGAACCTCCCACCCATCTCCCTCCCCATCCCACCCCTCTAGGTTGATACAGAGCCTCTGTTTGAGTTTCCTGAGACACACAGCAAATTCCCGTTGGCTATCCATTTTACATACAGTAATGTGAGTTTCCATGTGACTCTTCCCATACATTTCACTGTCTCCTCCCCTCTCCCCATGTCCATAAGTCTATTTTCTATGTCTGTTTCTCCATTGTCGCCCTGTAAATAAATTCTTCAGTACCATTTTTTCTAGATTCCATATATGTGCGTTAGAATATAATATTTATCTTTCTCTTTCTGACTTACTTCACTCTGTATAACAGATTCTAGGTTAACCCACCTCATCAGAACTGACTCAAATGCATTCCTTTTATGACTGATATTCCATTGTGTATATGTACTACAACTTCTTTATCCATTTGTCAATGGACATCTAGGTTGCTTCCATGTTCTAGCTATTGCAAATAGTGCTGCAATAAACAATGGGATAAATGTATCTCTTTCAATTTTGGTTTCCTTAGAGTATATGCCTAGGAGTGGGATTGCTAGGTCATATGGTGGTTTCATTCCTAGCTTTTTAAGGAATCTCCATACCATCTTCCATAGTGGCTGTATCAATTTACATTTCCACCAACAGTGCAAGAGTGTTCCCTTTTCTTCACACTCTCTCCAGCATTTATTGTTTGTACACTTTTTGATGATGGCCATTCTGACCTGTGTGAGGTGATATCTCATTGTAATTTTGATTTCCATTTCTCTAATAATGAGTGATGTTGAGCATCTTTTCATGTGTTTGTTAGCCATCTGTATGTCTTTGGAGAAATGTCTGTTTATGTCTTTTTCCCACTTTTTGATTGGTTTTTTTGTTTTTCTGGTATTGAGTTGTATGAGCTGCTTGTATATTTTGGAAATTAATCCTTTGTCAGTTGTTTCATTTGCTGTTATTTTCTCCCATTCTAAGGGCTGTCTTTTCACCTTGCTTATAGTTTCCTTGGCTGTGCAAAAGCTTTTAAATTTAATCAGGTCCTACTCTTTTGCTTTTGTTTTTACTTCCATTACTCTAGGAGGTGGGTCATAGAGGATCTTGCTTTGATTTATGTCATCAAGTGTTCTGCCTATGCTTTCCTCTAGGAGTTTTATAGGTTCTGGTCTTACATTTAGGTCTTTAATCCATTTTGAGTTTATCTTTGTGTATGGTGTTAGGAATTGTTCTAATTTCATTCTTTTACATGTAGCTGTGCAGTTTACCCAGCACCATTTATTGAAGAGGCTGTCTTTGTCCCATTGTATATTCTTGCCTCCTTTGTCAATAATAAGGTACCCATAAGTGCACGGGTTTATTTTTGGGCTTTCTATCTTGTTCCATTGGTCTATATTGCAGTTTTTGTGCCAGTACCATACTGTCTTGATGACTAGCTCTGTAGTATAACCTGAAGTCAGGAAGGTTGATTCCTCCAGTTCCATTCTTTTCTCAAGACTGCTTTGGCTATTTGGGGTACTTTGTGTTTCCATATGAACTGTGAAATTTTTTGTTCCAGTTCTGTAAAAAAATGCCATTGGTAATTTGATAAAGATTGCATTGAATCTATAGATTGCATTCGGTAGTATAGTCATTTTTACAATATTGATTCTCCCCACCCAGGAACATAGAATACCTCCATCTGTTAATGTCATCTTTGATTTCTTCCATTAGTGTCTTATAATTTTCTGTGTACAGTTCTTTTGCCTCCTTAAGTAAGTTTATTCTTAGATATTTAATGCTTTTTGTTGCAATGGTGAATGGGATTGATTCATTAATTTCTCTTTCTCATTTTTCATTGTTACTATATAGAAACGCAAGTGATTTCTGTGTATTTATTTTGTATCCTGCAACTTTGCTAAATTCACTGATTCAGCTCAGTTCAGTTGCTCAGTCATGTCCGACTCTTTGCGACCCTATGAACCGCAGCACGCCAGGCCTCCCTGTCCATCACAAACTCCTGGAGTCCACCTAAACCCATGTCCATTGAGTCGGTGATGCCATCCAACCATCTCATCCTCTGTTGTCCCCTTCTCCTCCTTCCCCCAATCTTTCCCAGCATCAGGGTCTTTTCAAATGAGTCAGCTCTTTGCATCAGGTACCCAAAGTATTGGAGTTTCAGCTTCAGCATCAGTCCTTCCAATGAACACCCAGGACTGATCTCCTTTAGGATGGACTGGTTGGATCTCCTTGCAGTCCAAGGGACTCTCAAGAGTCTTCTCCAACACCACAGTTCAAAAGCATCAATTCTGCAGCACTCAGCTTTCTTTACAGTCCAACTCTCACATCCATGCATGACCACTGGAAAAACCATAGCATTGACTAGACAGACCTTTGTTGGCAAAGTAATGTCTCTGCTTTTTAATATGCTATCTAGGTTGGTCATAACTTTCCTTCCAAGGAGTAAGTGTCTTTTAATTTCATGGCTGCAGTCACCATCTGCAGTGATTTTGGAGCCCTGAAAAATAAAGTCAGCCACTGTTTCCCCATCATCTGTCATGAAGTGATGGGACCAGATGCCATGATCTTAGTTTTCTTATTGTTGAGCTTTAAGCCAACTTTTTCACTATTCTCTTTCACTTTCATCAAGAGGCTCTTTAGTTCTTCTTCACTTTCTGCCAAAAGGGTGGTGTCATCTGCATATCTGAGGTTATTGATATTTCTCCTGGCAATCTTGATTCCAGCTTGTGCTTCATCCAGCCCAGCATTTCTCATGATGTACTCTGCATATAAGTTAAATAAGCAGGGTGGCAATATACAGCCTTGACGTACTCCTTTTCCTATTTGGAACCAATCTGTTGTTCCATGTCCAGTCCTAGCTTTAATAATTTTCTGATACTATCTTTAGGGTTTTCTATATACAGTATCATGTCATCTGCAAACATTGACAGCTTTACTTCTTTTCCCATCTGGATTTCTTTTATTTATTTTTCTTCTCTGATTGCTGTAGCTAGGATTTCCAGAACTATGTTGAATAACAGTGGTGATAGTGGACACCCTTGTCCTGTTCCTGATCTTAGGGGGAATGCTTTCTGTTTTCACCATTGAGAATAATGTTTGCTGTAGGCTTATCATATATGGCCTTTACTACGTTGAGGTAGGTTCCTTCTAGGACCATTTTTTGAAGAGTTTTAATCATAAATGGGTGCTGAATTTTGTCAAACGCTTTTTCTGCATCTATTGAGATGATCATACAGTTTTAATCTTTCAATTTGTTAATATGGTGTGTCACATGGATTAATTTGCATATATTGAAGAATCTTTGCATCCCTGGGATAAAGCCAACTTAATCACAGTGTATGATCTTTTTGATGTGTTGCTGAATTATGTTTGCTAAAATTTTATTGAGGATTTTTGCATCTATGTTCATCAGTGATATTGGTCTGTAGTTTTCTTTTTTGTGTTGTCTTTGTCTTGTTTTGGTATCAGGGTGATTGTGGCCTTGTAGTATGAGTTTGGAAGTGTTCCTTCCTCTGCAATTTTTTGAAAGAGTCTTAGAAGGATAGGCATTTGCTCTTCTCTAAATGATAGAATTCTCCTGTGAAGCCATCTGGTCCTGGGCTTTTGTTTTGGGGGAGTTTTTTTTAATCACAGCTTCAATTTTGGTGCTTGTAATTGGGTTGTTCATAATTTTGATTTCTTTAGTCTTGCAAGACTGAACTTTTCTAAGAATCTGTCCATTTCTTCCAGGTTATCTATTTTATTGACATTTAGTTGTTCATAATAGTCGCTTATAATCCTTTGCATTTCTGCATTGTCTGGTGTAACCTCTCCTTTTTCATTTCTAATTTTGTTGATTTGATTCTTCTCTCATTTTTTCTTGATGAGTCTTGCTAAAGGTTTGTCAATTTTGTTCATCTTCTCAAAGAACAAGCTTTTAGTTTTACTAATCTTTACCATTGTTTCTTTCATTTCTTTTTCATTTATTTCTGCTTGAAACTTTATGATTTCTTTCCTACTGATTTTGGGGGGTTTTTTCTTCTTCTTCTTCCAGTTGTTTTAGGTATAAAATTAGGTTGTCTATTCAATGTTTTTCTTGTTTCTTGAGGTAGGATTGTACTGCTAGAAACTTCCCTCTTAGAACTGTTTTTGCTGCATCCCATAGGTTTTGAATTGTCGTGTTCTCATTGTCATTTGTTTCTAGAAATTTTTTTATTTCCCTTTTGATTTCTTCAGGAACCTGTTGGTTATTTAGAAATGTGTTGTTTAATCTCCATGTTTGTGTTTCTTACAGTTTTTTTCTTGTAATTGATATCTAGTCTCATAGCATTGTGGTCAGAGAAGATGCTTGACACAATTTCAATTTTCTTAAATTTACTGAGGTTTGATTTGTGACCCAAGATGTGGTCTATCCTGGAGAATGTTCCATGTGCACTTGAGAAGAAGGTGTATTCTTCTGCATTTGGATGGAATGTCCTGAAGATATCAATGAGATCCATCTCATCTAATGTATCATTTAAGACTTGTGTTTCCTTACTAATTTTCTGTTTTGATGATCTGTCCATTAGTGTGAGTAGGGTGTTAAAATCTCCTACTATTGTTATTGTCAATTGCTCCTTTTATGTCAGTTAGTGTTTGTCTTATGTATTGAGGTACACCTATGTTGGGTGCATAGATATTTACAATTGTTATGTCTTTCTCTTGGATTGATCCCCTGATCATTATGTAGTGTCCTTCCTTATTTCTTGCAAACTTCTTTATTTTAAGGTCTATTTTGCCCATGAGGATTGCTACTCCAGCTTTCTTTTGCTTCCCATTTGCATGGAATATATTTTTCCATCCTCTCATTTTCAGTCTATATGCATCTTTAGGTCTGAAGTGGGTTTCTTTAGACAGCATAGATATGGGTTTTGTTTTTATATCCATGCAGCCAGTCTGTGTCTTTTGCTTGGAGCATTTAATCCATTTACATTTAAAGCAATTATTGATATATATGTTCCTATTGCCATTTTCTTAATTGTTTGGGGTTGATTTGGTAGATCTTTTTTCTTCTCTTTTATTTCTTGACTATATAAGTCCCTTTAACATTTGTTGTAAAGCTGGTTTTGTGGTACTGAATTCTCTTAACCTCTGCTTGTCTGAAAAGCTTTTTCATTTCTCCATCAATTCTGAATGAGATCCTTGTCAGGTACAGTAATCTTGGTTCTAGATTTTTCCCTTTCAGTACTTTAAATATATCCTGCCACTCCCTTCTGGCCTGAGAGTTTCTGATGAATGAACAGCCATTAAGTGTATGGGGTTTCCCTTGTATGTTACTTGTTGCTTTTAATATTCTTTGTGTTTAGTCTTTGTTAGTTTGATTAGCATGTGTCTTGGCATGTTTCTCCTTAGGTTTATCCTGTATGTAACACTTTGTGCCTCTTGAACTTGATTGACTGTTTCCTTTTCCACGTTGGGGAAATTTTCACGTATAATCTCTTCAAAAATTTTCTCATACCCTTTCTCTTTCTCTTCTTCTGGGACCACTATAATTCGAATGTCGGTGCATTTGATATTGTCCCAGAGGTCTCTGAGACCGTCCTCAGTTCTTTTCATTCTTTTTTATTTTATTCTGCTCTTCAGAAGTTATTTCCACCATTTTATCTTCCAGCTCACTGATTCATTCTTCTGCTTAAGATATTCTGCTCTTGATTCCTTCCGAGTATGTTTACTTTCAGTAACTGTGTTGTTTTGTCTCTGTGTGTTTATTCATTAATTCTTCTAGGTCTTTGTTAACTGATTCTTGCATTTTCTCCATTTTGTTTTCAAGGTTTTTGATCATCTTTACTATCATTATTCTAAAATATTTTTCAGGTATTTTGCCTATTTCCTCTCCATTTATTTGGACTTCTGTGTTTCTAGTTTGTTCCTTCATTTGTGCAGTATTTCCTGCCTTTTCATTATTTTTTTTTTTTTTTACTTATTGTGTTTGAGGTGTCCTTTCCCCAGGCTTCAAGGAAAGTTGAATTCTTTCTTTGAAGAAGATTGAATTCTTTCTTCCTTTTGGTTTCTGCCCTCCTAAGGTTGGTCCAGTGGTTTGTGTAAGCTTCTATAGGGTAAGATTTGTGCTGAGTTTTTGTTTGTTTTTCCTCTGATGGGCACGGCTGAGTGAGGTGGTGATCCTGTCCGCTGATGACTGGGTTTGTATTTTTGTTTTATTTGCTGTTTAGATAAGGCATCCTGCACAGGGTGCTACTGGTGGTTGGGTGATGCTGGGTCTTGTATTCAGGGGTTTCCTCTGTGTGAGTTCTCACTGTCTGATGCTCCCCAGGGTATTCAGGGGTTCCCTCTGTGTGAGTCTCACTGTCTGATGCTCCCAGGGTATTCACGGGGTCTCCTCTGTGTGATTCTCACTGTCTGATGCTCCCAGGGTCAGTTCCCTGGTGTCCAGGGTCTTGGAGCCAGTGTTCCCACTCCAAAGGCTCGGGGCTTGGTCTCTGGTCAGGAACGGAGATTCTACCAGTGGTTTGTTATGACATTAAGTGAGATGAAAACAAATATCCAAAAACAAGAAATCAAAGATGAACCCCAGACAGAATGGCAGCTACAAAATCAGGCAAATAATAATTAAAATAATGAAATATACACAATACATATAAACCCATGAGCAAAGTCAAAACAGTCCAACAAAAATAAAGTACAGCAGATTGACCCAGCGAACAAAGGAAATCAAAAATTATATTTACCAGTTAAGAATAAAACTAACTAAAGCACAAACTGGATAACAAAACTAATGCAAGGTGCCAAGTGGGGAATAAAGCAATGAAAACAAAACTAACAAATATGTTGAGAGGAAAGGAAAGAAAGATATACAAAGTTAAATAGAGGTAGTTGAAGATTTATATACATTTAAAGATTAACTGCAAGGGGGAAAGAACAGTAGGAAAGACAAACAAGGGAATAAATGTGGGGAAAAATATAATGGGTTTAAAAATTAAATTTATAAAAAAAGAGAAAAGAAAAAACGGAGAAAGAAAAGAGGAAAAAAAAGGAAAACTCCACTGAACTGCAAAAGCCCAATGTAGAAGCAGAGGTTTATAACAACAATAAAAAGTATAACTGAATATACACATATACATATACACCCATAAGCAAAGTCAAAACAATCCAACAAAAATAAAATACAATAGATTGACCTGGAGAATAAAGGAAACCAAGAATTATATCTACCAGAACAAAATTAATTAAAGCACAAACTGGAAAACAAAACTAAAGCAAGGTGCCAATTGGGGAATAAATCAATGAAAATAAAACTAACAAATATGTTGAGAGGAAAGGAGAGAAAGAAAAAAAGAAAGAATAGATATGCAAAGTTAAATAGAGGTAGATAAAGAAGATTTATAATGTTAAATATTAACTGCAAAGGGAAAAGAACAGTAGGAAAAGCAAACAAAGGAATAAATGTCGAAAAACCAACAGGTTTAAAAAATTAAATTTAAAAAAAAAGAGGGAAAAAAAGGAAAACTCCACAGAACTGCAAAAGCCCAACATAGAGGCAGAGGTTTATAACAACAATAAAAAAATGTGACTCAGCAAATAAAGCTCAAAAACTTAGTTGGGTTTCTTACTGCCAATAAAATCGACTATAAAGGGGCAGGGGGTGGAAATCCAAAAAGATCCACAGAACAAGTTAAAAATAAGACTAACAAATGTTTTCCTTGAGTCACTGCTGTCAGGGTCCTTTCCCTTGCTGGGAGTCACAGTCCACCTCACCTGCCTAGGATGCCCTCCAACACTGCGCTGGTCTCTGGACCTGCTGCGGGGGCAGCTCAGATGCTAATCTGGTCCTGCTCCTGTGTTCTTGCCTCCAATGTCCACAGCTGTCAGAACTAGTGCGTTTTCTTTTCTGGGAGCTCTCAGTGGCTTTTTATATATTCCATACACACAGAGTCTGCCTAGTTGATCGTGTGGATTTAATCTGCAGCTTGTACAGCTGGTGGGAAGGCTTTGGGTCTTCTTCCTCAGCCACACTGCCCCCTGGGTTTCAATTGTGGTTTTATCTCCACCTCTGCATGTGGGTCGTCCACTGGGGTTTGCTCCTGAGGCTGCCCTAGGGGACTTGGGTCTGCCCCTGTGAGGGCCAGGTGCGGAGGTGGTGCAGCTGCTTGGGTCACAGGGGTTCTGGCAGCACCAGGTACTCAGGGGGGTTGGCGGCTGCGGCAGCAGGAAATAAAGTGCTCTAGAAGGGTATTGCAACCAGTATTGGCCAATATGCTCCAAACTCTTGCTTGGAGAACTCCCCTCCCTGACAGAGAAGCCTGGCAGGTCACAGCCTACACGGTCAGACTTTGCAGACACGTGTCTGCAAAGAGTCAGACACGACCGAAGCGACCCTGCACACATAGATGCAAGACTTTTTTGCTTGTGGCAGTTCTGCCCCAGTGAGAGTTGAGTGTGAAGGTGGCAGGGCTGGTTGGTTTGCAGGGACCCTGGCAGTGCCAAGTGTGCAGGAACACAGACCACCTCCGCTGCAGGAGTTATGGCCCTATCAGAGTCTTTTTTCTAGTCTCTTGTAGCTAGCGATCAGAAAGCCTCTTTGGCCAGTCTTTCTCCATAGCTCCACCCATTCTGGCACTTAGAGGGCTCCCTTGCCTGGGGTCCTTCTCTGTTGTTTGCCCATCAAGCACATAGACAGGCCCCCCTGGCCGGGGTCTTACTCTGTAGATCAGGGCATCAGGCGTTTGATGGGCCAGCCTCTCTATTCTTCAGCTGCCAATGCTGGTGTGGGGAGAGAGAGGCTATGGGGATGGTTTCACCCCCTAGGCGTGACTCAGCAGTATCACACCTTGCTTCCATGGCTGCCAGGTTTTCCTCCACCAGCATTTCTCACCACAATCTCCTCCCTCACATCCCCCCCGCAGCCAATAGCAGCCCTAGCCCTGGAATTGCTCCACAGTCCCTAAACTCTAGCTCCCAGCCACTGCACCTTCCAAGGAACCAGCATTCCTGTCTGGGGTATGTATGGCTGCAGCAAGGACTGTCTGATTCTCATTCCATTTAGGCTGCCACAGATCAGCTGTTTCCCTATCAGCCTTAAATGTTTCTCCTCTGACTCAGACAATTGCCCCAGTGTGGGGATCGGACCCCAGCTTCAGTTCCCCCACCTGCCAAGTGCAGGTCCAGTTCTATTAACACTCCTGTTTTTCCCCCTGGCTCCTTCATCCTATCGAGTTTTACATGGTTCTATATATTCTTTTCCACTGGTCAGCTACTCCTGTCCACTCTCACCTGGTGTTCTGCATGAACTTCTAGGTCTGAAGGTGTATTCCTGATGTATCCGTGCAGAGAGATGTACTCCACGTCCACCTACTCCTTTGCCATCTTCCTTCCCCAAACTCACTTTTTAATACTTTAAGTTATTTTAAAAGTAGCTCAAATTAGGTCCAAGATGGTGACTAGAAAGACCTTGAGCTCACCACCTTCCACAAACACATCAAATCTATACTTACATACAGAGCAATTCCTCCTGAAGAAGACCTGAGGTCTGAAGGAACAGCTACTGCACATAGAAGGACCACATAGAAACAAGCAGGAAAGATGAAGACACAGTATCCACAGGAACCCTATCACCAACCTGGCAATCAAGCAAGGAGGGATACTGCTGAGGGGCCCAAGCGCAGGTTCACCCACCGTGGGACACAGGAAAAAAGGGGCAGTTTAAAGGTCAATGAGACTATACAGAAATAAAATCCATTTACTAACCCTGGAGCTTCTGACAAACAGAGAGAAAACTGCTGGGACCCTTTCCAAACTCAGAAAAGCCAGCAATGTCATTTTGGGTTTCCCCTGGGACTCCCCTGGCCCACACCTGCCAAGGCAGCCTTAGTGCATTGTTCCCTAGGGACTTAACTTCTGCTCCAACTGCAGTCACTCTGACAAAGCAGCTTTGGGCACAGCACTCCCCAGGGATGGTCCTCGGCTCAGGCCTGCTTCAGTTCCAGCTAGCCTGCCAAAGCCACCAGACGCAGTCTACTCAGGGGATGCTCCCACCAAGTCCACTCCTTCAAGACAGAGAGGTAGCTGTTTCAGCTAATTCATAGAAACAAAAAACAAAAAACAAAATGGAGAGACAAAAGACTATATTTCAAACACTTCAGAATGCCTTAAGTGACTATTAGTTTAAAATAGACAGCTATATATAGCTGCTGCTGCTGCTGCTAAGTTGTGTCAGTCATGTCCAATTCTGTCGACCTCATAGATGGCAGCCCACGAGGCTCCTCCATCCTGGGATTCCCCAGGAAAAAGTACTGGAGTGGGTTGCCATGTCCTTCTCCAATGCATGAAAGTGAAAAGTGAAAGTGAAATCGTTCAGTCATGTCCGACTCTTCGAGACCCCATGGACTGTAGCCTACCAGGCTCCTCCGTCCATGGGATTCTCCAGTAAAGAGTACTGGAGTGGGTTGCCATGTCCTTCTCCAATGCATGAAAGTGAAAAGTGAAAGTGCCGAGACCCCATGGACTGTAGCCTACCAGGCTCCCCCGTCCATGGGATTCTCCAGTAAAGAGTACTGGAGTGGGTTGCCATGTCCTTCTCCAATGCATGAAAGTGAAAAGTGAAAGTGCCGAGACCCCATGGACTGTAGCCTACCAGGCTCCCCCGTCCATGGGATTCTCCAGTAAAGAGTACTGGGGTAGGTTTCCAGTGCCTCCTCCCGCGATATATAGAGGTCAATATATACATGAACCTGATTGATAACCACAAACCAAAAACCTAACAGGTATACATAAAAAATAAAGAAATTAAAACATAACACAAAAGTAATCAATCAAACCACAAGGAATGAAACTAAGAGAAGACAAAAGAAACAGAGATTAAAAAAAAAAAACAGAAAACAATTAACAAAGTGACAATAAGTACAGACCTATTTAAATGTAAACAGATTAACTGCTCCAATCAAAAGACACATAGGAGCTGAATGGACAGAAAAACAAGACATATCTAAATGCTGCCTACACACGACTCACCTCAAATTTAAAGACACACATAAAATGAATGTGAAGGGATGGAAAAATACATTCTACGCAAACAGGAAGAAAAGAAAGTTGGGGTAGCAACAATCATATCAAACAAAACAGACTTTAAAACAAAGACTGTAACAAAAGATAAAGTAGAGCATTATACAGTGATAAAGGTGTCAATCCAACAAGAGGTTATAACATTAGTAAGCACTGAAGGGCCCAATATAGAAGCACCTAAACATATAAAGCAAATATTAACAGAAATAAAGAGAAAAGGGGCCACGACACAATAACAGCAGGGGACTTTAATACTGCACTTTCACCAATGGCTACATCGTTCAGACAGAAAATCAGTAAGGAAACACTCACTGCCCTTAAGTAACACATTAGATCGGATGAGCTTAACAGATATATATACACTATTCCACTCAAAAGCAGAACACTTTTCTAGTGCACAGGAACATTCAGGAATAATCACATGTTAGACCACAAACAAGTGTTAACAAACTTAAGAGGAAATTTAAAATTGAATTAAGATTAAGCATTTTCTCCAACCACAACAGGATAAAACTAGAAATTAAGTACAAAAGAAAAACTGAAAAAAACACACAAACACGTAGAAACTATACAATATGCTTCTAAACAATCAATGGGTCAATGAAGAAATCAAAGGCAAAATCAACAAATACCCTGAGACAAATGAAAATGGAAACACAACTGCCCAAAATAGGACACAGCAAAAGAAGTTCTAAGAAGGAAGTTCACAGCCATACATGCCTACCTCAAGGGGAAAAAAAAAATCCAGATAAACAACCCAACTTGACACCTAAAGGAAAAGAAAAAGAAAAACAAATGAAGCCCACCATTGGAAGAAGGAAGGAAGCAATAAAGATCAGAGCAGAAATAAATTAAGTAGAGACTAAAAACAAATTGAAGAGTAACGAAACTAAAAGTTGATTCTTTGAGTAGATAAATTTAATTGACAATCTTCGCCCAGATTCATCAAGGTATGTCTTGTCTTTTTTATTTTCTTGATACACAGACGTGACCTACTTGGTAAAAGGAACTACTATCAGTAGCCTTTCGTAACGTAGTGGTGAGGTGAGAGAGGAGGGGAAATGTTCTAGAGTCCCATGAGTAGGTCTCAGTCTTTCAGTGAGCCTAAATTCTGGTCTGTGACCATCAAAAGTGTTCCTCAGATTTTTTTTTCTCCTTAGGTGGGACAGGATGGCTAGAGTGGGCTGGAGTGCAGTATCAAATTGAGTGCCCATGATCAAGTGTGATTCACTTCAAGGATGCAAAAATGGTTTAATATCTACAAATCAATAAATATGATACCTCTCATTAGCCAAAAAAAAAAAAAGGGATAAAAATCACATGGTTATTTTAATGGATGCATAGAAAGCATTTGACAAAATTCAACATCTAATCATCATAAAAACTCTTAACAAAGTAGATATAAAAAGAACATACCTAAACATAATAGAGGCCATAAGTACCCACAGCTAACATTATACTCAATGGTGAAAAGCTTAAAGATTTTCCTCTAAGATCAGGAACAAGACAAGGATGCCCACTCTCAACATTTTCATACAATATAGTATTGGAAGTCCTAGCTACAACAACTAGGCAAGAAAAACAGATAAAAGACATTCAGACTGAACAGGTAAAAGTTAAACTGTCATTATTTGCAGATGACATGATCCTATATATAGAAAATCCCAAAGACTCCACCAAAAAAAAAAAAAATAGAACTAATAAACAAATTCAGTATAGTTGCAGGATATAAAATTAATATATAGAAACTCACTGCATTTCTATACATCAATTACAAACTATCAGAAAGAGAAATGAAAACAATCCCATTTACAATTGCATTAGAAGAATAAATTACCTAGGAATAAATTTAACCAAGAAGGTGAAAGGCTTCCCAAGTGGCACTAGCGGTAAAGAACCTGTCTGCCAATGCAGGTCGACAAAACAGATATGGGTTCGATCCCTGAGTCGGGAAGATGCTCTGGAGATGGGCATAGCTACCCACTCCAGTATTCCTGCCTAGGAAACCCCAAGGACAGAGGAGCTTGGCAGGCTACAGTTCACGGGGTCGAAAATAGTCAGACATGACTAAGGCAGCTTAGCAGAGCACAGTACAAGGAGCTGAAAGCCCTAAAGTCTAAAAAGCAGAAAGACATTGAGGAAAAGAAACTGAAGGTGACACAGATAAACTGGAAGTTATACTGTGCTCATGAATTAGAAGAATCAATATCATTAAAACATCTATATTACCCCTAGCAATCTACAGAGTCAATTCAGTTCCTATCAAAACACCCAAGTCGTTTTTCACAGAACCAAAACAAATAATCCTAAAATTTATAGGGAACCACAACAGACCCAAAACAGCCAAAGCAATCTTGAGAAAGAACAAAGCTGAAGGCTTTATTTACTTTATTTTATATTACAAAGCTATACTAATCAAAACAATAAAATGCTGGCACAAGAAAACAGACACAGATCAATGAAACTGAACAAGAGCCCAGAAATACACCCATGCTCATATGGTCAATTAATCTATTCAAATGAGGCAAGAATATACAATGGGGAAAAGAGTCTCTTTAATAAATGATGTTGAGACAACTTGATACATATTAAAAAAAACTCAAAATGGATTAAAACCTTTTTTAAATTTTTTAATTGGAGGATAATTGCTTTACAATGTTGTATTGGTTTCTGCCATATAACAACATGAATCAGTCATAATTAGAGACATATAGATATATATAGCCAAAAAATATTGCTAAGATCAATGCCAAAGTGTCTACACATATGTGTGTGTATGTATATAACATATATACACATATAATCTCCAAAAAATATTGCTAAGACCGATGTCAAAATGTGTAACATCCCCTCCCTGTAAAAACTTAAAGATCCAAAATCACAAAACCTGTAGAAGAAAACATAGGCAGTACACACTTCAACATTGGTCTTAGCAATATTTTTTTGGCTGTGTCTCCTCAAGCAAGGGCCAAAAAGCAAAAATAAATGGGGCTACAACAAAGGAAACCAACAAAATAAAAAGGCAACCTACTGAATGGGAGAAGATATTTACAAACAATATATATGATAAGGGATTGATATCTAAAATATAGAGTGAACTCATTCAATATTTAAAAAAAAACAATTAAAAATGGGCAGAGAATCTGAATAGACATTTTTCCAAAGAAGATACAAGATAGCCAACTAGCACATGAAAGATGCTCGGCATCACTGGTCATCCAGGAACTTTAAATCAGTAAGATATTACCTCATACATGTTAGAATGCCTATTATCCAAATGACAAGAAACAGCAAGTGCTGGTGAGGATGTGTAGAAAAGGGAACCTTTATGCACTGTTAAAGGGAAAGTAAATTAGTACAGACACTAAGGCAAAAAATCTTTGGAGGTTCCTCAAAAAACTAAAAATAGAACTAGCATATGATCCAGCAATCCCACCCCTGGATATTTATCTGAAGAAAACAAAAACACTATTCAAAAGATATATGTACTCCCATGTTCCTTGTAACATTATGTATAATAGTTAAGATATGTAAACAATCTAAGTGTCCATCAATAGATGAATGGGTAAAAGATGAGACACAAGATACACACAGACACAATGGAATATTGCTCAGCTATAAAATAAAAGAATGAAATGTTGCCATTTGCAGCAACATGGACAGATATGAAGGGTATTGTGTTAAGTGAAGTAAGTCATATTGCTGAAAACAAATACCCTATGATTTAACTTATATGTGGAATCTGAAAAACAAAACAAATTAACAACGACAACAAAAACAGAGACAGACTCATACATTCGTACATTCTAGCTTATTCAAAAAATCAGTCAGTGCTTGCCAGATGGGTAGGGATTGAGGGGAAAGCCAAAATTGGGGTGAGGGGATTAAGAGGTACAAGCTTCCATATATAAAATAAATGAGTCATGAGGATGTAATGAACACAAAGGCACTATGAAGTAGTGAAGTAATGAACGTGCTAATCACTCAGTCATGTCCAACTCTTTGCAACCCCATGGACTGTAGCCCACCAGGCTCCTCCATCCATGGCATTCTCCAGGTCATAATACTGGAGTGGGTAACCATTCCCTTCTCCAAAGGATCTTCCTGAACCAGGGATCAAAACCCGGTCTCCTGCATTGCACGTAAATTATAGTTAACAGCTTTGTATGGTGACAGATGGTAACTGGTCTTACTGTAGGGATCATTTCACAATGTATAAAAACATCAAATCACTATGCTGTATACCTGAAACTAATATATATTGCATTTAATTATAACTCAATAAAAAATAGCCCAAACTAGCAAATTTCTATCCATTTAGGGCCTGTTTACTTTGCATACCCCACAAGACCTCACCAACAGCTGTTATCTAGTGATAAGATGGGCTTTGTAGCTGTAAAACCCCAAGCTACTGCTGACCTTCAGAGCTCTCTGACAAAGAGATTCCTGCTACATTGCTGAGGGACACTGTGTAGAAACTCAAGCCCTCCTTTTGATTCCTCTGTTCCCTGGAATTCACTTCCTCCTCCACCCTTCTGGATGGTAGTTCCCTCACCATAAGCCTCTGGATGGTGCGCTGTGAGAACGTCCCTTCTCATGCACCCTGTCCAGTCACCACCCAATAAAGCATGTGATGTGTTACTGCCTCCTGCGATTCTAACTTTTTTCTAGATTAGCCCCTAAATCCCTCAAGCTTCCACACACTATTATTATTTATTTCATGATTTAATTTGATCAAGTAGCCAGCTGGCCACTGAAGTCTTCCTGCTTGTACTGCAGCATGTTAAGCAAAGTACGAGGTGAGGCTCCTGCCTTCAAACTTCATACTGCCCTGCTGTGAATCTGAGAGGAGCAAGCCATCACTGAGAAATGGCATGAACGCAGAGAGGTTTGTGAAGGATGAAGACCTGGCTGGCCATTCTTGGGAAATATCTCCATGAAGGAGGGGAAGGAAAGGCATGGGCAAAGGCATGAAGCTGGAGATGGCTCATTGCCTATGGCCAGAAAGTAAACAGCCTGGCTGAGCAAATCCTTCCAATGGGAAAAACTAAGGTTGGGAAAGAAGGTTAGGACTGGAGTTTAACAGCCATTTTTTTAAAAGAGCCCCTAACCAACCAGTAGCTGAGTGGTAAAGAATCCACCTGCTAACGCAGGAGAATTAGGAGATGCAGGTCCAATCCCTGGGTCGGGAAGATCCCCTGGAGTAGGAAATGGCAACCCACTCCAGTATTCTTGCCTGGAAAACCCTATGGACAGAAGAACCTGGCAGGTTACAGCCCATGGGGTCACAAAAGAGTCAGATATGACTGAGTGACTGAGCACACAACAAATGAGGCAAGTAGAATCCAGCCGAGCCTGAAATCACACTTCCTAGGGCCCACCATAACCTGTCAGTTCAGTTCAGTCACTCAGTCGTGTCCAACTCTTTGCGACCCCATAGACTGCAGCATGCCAGATTTCCCTGCCCATCACCAACTCCCGGAGCTTGCTCAAACTCATGCCATCGAGTCGGTGATGCCATCCAACCACCTCATACTCTGTTGTCCCCTTCTCCTCCCGCCTTCAATCTTTTCCAGCATCAGAGTCTTTTCCAATGAGTCAGTTCTTCGCATCAGGTGGCCAAAGTATTGGAGCTTCAGCTTCAGCATCAGTCCAAACCTATACCATCTCCCAAACTCATACTGTGAAAGAAGAAAGATTATAATTCATAACCTCAGACCAAGTCACAATACACTATATCAATTACATTAATTGAAAGCCCAGGATGGAAATTAATCCTAATTACCAGATGCCTTAATGGAGTTTCCTGAGCACACAGGCTTTACCTTCAGGGTTTTAAAGCTTACTGTGGCTGGCAGAGCCAAATCCTGATAACAAAGGTACAAACATCAAATACTTTTTCATGCCTCTAGGCTAATTACAGAGGTGTTTATTCTCCAAATTAGATGTCATCTAAAGTCATAAAAGGAGTAGTTAGCCTAAAATGTAAAATACCCAGGTCTCCTCTGAGACTTAATGATCTAGTGTCCTGTTAAATAGTAGCCTAATCACTGATTCTCCTCATCCAAGGCCGGAAATAGGCCCCTAAACTCTGCAGGAGGCCCAGGCTTCAACATTTAGCACATTATTTTTCAACAGGGAAAGTACTTAAACAGGTTTTGTTTGAATTCACCAATGCTTAGATAAACTGCCCTTCAAAACTGATGGCTATTTTGAAGAGCAACAATCACATTTTAACAGTACATTTTCTGGGGAAAATCCTACTATTCTACTAAAGTAGGGAACATCTATTAGGAGGGAATATGTGTGTGAAGCTTAAGCAGAAGGGAACAAGGTCTGAGTTTTTTGAGACACCCACTCTGTGGAAGCCAAAAGAGGTGCCTAGTTATTATGGGTGATATCTACCTGAGCCTCCCTGTGTCACTTCATGAGATTTGAAGGACAGGGAAACCTGAACTGAACATGAAGCTCATGCTTCTTGCTGCACCATGAGCAATAAGGTCCTCTGCCTGTCATCCAGGCATCCTGTGTCTTCTGGCAGCATCCAAAACACTGTAGCAGGCTAACCTACTAGCTTGCAAGTAGGATCAATTTTCAGAGCCTTTCCAGGTCTTAAAAATGACAAGTAAATGGGTAGGAGTTACAAATCCTGAAAATCTGATCCCCCAACCCTACTTCCCTTCAACCAAACCATTTTGTGTAGGAGTCTTCATGTAAATGTCCCAGTTCTGCTCTGTGACTCTTGGACATGCACAACCAGGGTTTTTGTTTTCATTGTAACTAGAGGCTTCACTCAGGCAGCTTTTGCATGACATTCCTCTCTCTCCTGAAAGCTCCCTGGGACCACCATGTGCTCCTCGAGTTCATCCCAGGCCAGGCCACTTGGGGACCTGCGGTAATGACGACCTTCTTCTACTCTTTGTAAACACTATTTGTATTATGAGGCACAAGACAAGGGTTATTGATTAAGGAACAGGTAAAGGATATATATTTTTAATTGAACATCCTAGTCAAAAGATCCATTTTTGCATTAAAAAAAAGACAAACTTTAGAAAAAGCATAAAACGTTATACACAACATTTCAACAGTAGTTATCTTGGGCTGGTAGGCTTATGAATACTCTTTTATTTTTATTAATTTGTATTACCTGCTTTTCTACTATGAATGCAAATTATATTGTGTAATGTTTTAAAGTCAACCATAGCTTCTCATTTGGCAAGTGAAGACTGCACTCACAGCTTTTATGCCCCAATGCCAGCATGTAAATAACCCTGCCAGGAGCCTCACCTCACCCCTGCCTCTAAGAGTCCCTCCCTTCCTTTTCTCACTGGGAGTAGGGGGAAAGCAGCCTGCAAATAACCAAGTACCTCAGTAACATTTGGTTATTCAAACTAGTTTAGCCAACATAATCTTTACAGGATTCTTATTAAAGGTACCCGAAGAGTTTTCTCAATCGTGAACACAAATACAAGATCCAATTTAAAACCTCTTGTGTTTCAGCTGAAGCCAAAGCAATGACAACCCCTGTAAATTCCCTAAGGTAAGACCAGAAATGCACTGAGTGATATATAATAGCTATCTCCCAGGAAAAGAATAAGAAGCCATTTATGAAATCTTACCATGTAGGAAGACTAATGTGTCTATTAAAAGCAAAAATGTGAACTCCAGGTCCTCTCATCGGGGACTGATTTAAATGCAGTTGTGCTAAATTAGCTATAGAAGAAATCTGAAGGAGAATGCTAACAATAGAGTCACATAAAACAGCACATGCTTGGTAGGAATAATTTATATGGTCTGATTCTAATACAAAGCAAGTGAATAAACAGGTTAAACAATAGTTTTTAAAGGTGTTACTGTATTATATACAGAAACAATGCCTTTTTCATCAAATCCACATCATATTATTAAGATTATTTTCAATATTCACTTTGCTGTTCAGAAAAATAATCCATTTCAAGAAAGTCAAGTCTTCACAAAAATTAGCTGTACTTTATAAGTGGAATGTTTTTCTAAACTAAAGCTGACTTTACCTCCTACAAAGCCAGTACTAAAGGCCAACATAATATGAAAAGCAGTCAGTGACTTCTAATTCTATCAAACTCATCATATAGAAATGTTTTACAACAAAAGCATTTTCTTTTTCCTAGTCTATTCTCTCTTTTCCCAATGTTGAGAAATTTCTATCATGCTTTTAGCGAGCAGCGTGTGTCAATCACTCAGCCACTTTGGATTAAATTCAAATTCATTTGTGCCTGCTACACAGACAAACAAGAGAGTTTATTAGCAGCATGAAGAATAATATCTTTAGAAGCCAGGAAGTCTTTCCCGCAGAAATCATTTCAAATGCACCACTGCTCCTGCCTCCACTTTTAAACCTCCACCTCTCTACAGACACACGTGACTTTAAAACATTATTAAACAAGGAATATATTTAAACACTAGGAAAATGTTCTTTATTGAACAAGGAAGATATTAATTCTCCTCTATATAGCAAAATTAAAAAAACATCTGTTAATCCAGCTCCTCTCTGGCTTTTACAACAAGAAAGCTCAGAGGTTTTGTAGGTAACAACAAAAAACACACACCCCGAGGCACAAAAGACTGAGAAAAAAACCAGCAAATAGGCAGCAACAACAGCAGGCAAGAGAGGGGCCCTGGGTACCATGAGAGAGGCAGCTAGGAGCCTTGAGTGCTTTGCAAGACATCAGGCTTAGCTGGAGCAGATGTTCCTCATTCACCAGAGTGGCCTGGGTACCACGCATGCCTGCCTGCCTGCCCAGCGAAGGAAACATTATCAGATCGAAGAGTTAGTACCCTCTATTCAAGTCCCTTGCTCTCTTTTTTTCTCAGAGCTCTGGAAAGTTAAAAACAAAGAAAAATAAGTGAAACAAGTGAAGGAGAAGATGACCTGTTTTGAACTGACCATCATTCAACAACACGGCTTCAGGTCTGGGCCCTGAAAGGGAAACCAGGAAAACATGATGAGCCAATATTCTGCCGGGAACAGGGAGAAGCAGTACCTGGCACTGCTGCCTGGGACACTGCAAGGAACAGGTTTCCAGCCAACATCCACGCCAGAGAGTCCACGCCATTTGAATCGGCTACAAACAGCATGTCAGTTTTCATGCCCTCAGCCAACATCTCTGTGCCGCTGCTGTCCTAGATGGTAAGGATACAGCCTTGGATAAGGGTGAAGAAGGTCTCTGACTTCATGAAGTCTACTCTGATAGAAGAGACAGGTAACAAAGCTGGGAATAAATAAATAAAGGCAGTGTGAGTCCTGGGAAAGGGAATAAGGCAGGACACAAGAATGAAGAAAGACCAAAGGTAGATGAGTGGAGGGAGGGAGGGGGGCTGGGGGTTATTTTAGATTGGGGGTCAGGATAGACCTACAGAAGCCAACAAGGATTTCAGCAAGGTCTAACTTCACTGCCTGCTAAGTGTGATTTAAGGGGTCCTGCCTGGAAACGACCCATTCATGCATTCAAACAAATATGTAACTGTGCCACTACTCTGCACTGGCCCCTGCGCTGGCACTGGGGACTCAGGGTAGGCCAAAGACACATGCTGCCTGCATGTGGTTTACCATCTATGAGGGAGGCATTAATCAAGTACACAGAAATAGAGGCTGAGTTGGTAACCATCGCAAAAAAATGCCTGGAAGGAAACTGCATTTACTTCAATTGAAATAGGCAAGTGCCAAAGCTAGCAGGACAATCCACACTCACATGCTCTGTGGCTTCCTCAGCCAATGAAGACCAGGTGGGGAAGGAAGGACGGGGAGCAGACTGTGGGGGTGGGAAGGACAGAGGTCTAGACAGTCTCTAGCCTAAGGTTACGGAACATCTGGACAGGTGAGAAGACATCTCAGAGTGTGGAGAAGGTCACAGAAAGGGGAGGTGGAGTGTGTGCACAGAACCAGACACTCTTGGGGTTGGAAGGAGCAAGTTTAGGAAAATCCACCTGAGCCCATTTCTCAGGTGGGGTAACTGAAGTCCATGAAGGTCACAGAACTAAATAATGGAAAACCCACAAACAGAATCTCCGTCTACTTTCCAATGAAATATTTACCTTAAAACTTAAGTATTAATTTTTAATTAATTGCACACCCCCTACATGTCCACCCCAGATGATAAAGGGGCAAATCTTAAGGGCGGGAGGTATGTGCTTTTCCTGTATTTCCAGAATTTTATTAAAAAATTTTTTTAAAGAGAAGGAATTGAGAGTCAAAATTTGCTGGCAGGTTCAGAAATACGCATATCAGAAATACCTCTAAGCCCTCTTTAAAATAAATCAGAATTTTATTTAAAAATAAAAATCAACCTCTACACAAAATAGACATGAAATGCTCTTGTTGGGAAAGGGATTTGCTGGGGCTCATTAATTCCAAGCCAGGACTGTTTTCTGCCCAACTTTCTTTGGTGCGTATTTTCATTATGCGTGCTTGTACTTTTTGGGCACTGAGCCCAGTTCTCTGAGACTCCTGGGTACCGGCATTTGGAAAGCAGCTGCTGTCGGGCCTGTGTGCTGCAGCCATTCCATAGTAGAAAAAAATGAAGATAAACCACCACTTATTTCTAAGTGTAAACCAGCTAGTTACTTGGAATGGTGATGCTCTAAATAGCTGGAATGGTCGAAAGTGGTGACTTATCTTCATTCCCCTGCTGGGAGTAGAGCAATGTCACTGCAGCCTGTTGGGGTGCGGAGGAGTCCTGGCCAAGGGTGGGAATCCTCAGGACCCACTGAGGTGAGTGGAGGGATAAACAGTCGGGGTATACTGGTATCACTACTGCACATACCCTACCTCCACCCCAGATGATAAAGGGATGGATTTTATCCATATCTCTCTGGTAATTCTTTAATTATTGACAAAGAGTCTCAGCAAGATTGGTGGTCTGCTATTTCCTTCTGGAATTTCACATTCGTGGTCAGTTGCCCAAGTTCAGCTACATTGGCCACAAGGCACAATGCTTTTAGGTAAGAATGACGATATGAAACTTGGTTTTACTAAGAAATTCTCAAAGAGGAAAAAGTCCAGTTATTTTTACTGCATTTGCCAGAATCACATAGAATTTGAAGCTGTACTGTGAAACAATGGGGCTCCTTGGGAGCAGATGGATGAGGGCGTGGTCCCACAGGAGACTTCGCTCCAGATCCTCCCTGGGGAGGGGAAGCAGAACATCCTCTCTCACCTAATGCCCCACTCCCTCCCTATTGCAACAATCAGGAAGGGAAAGCCTGGGACACACATAGGTTATGCCACTGACTTCCTTCCTTTCTTCGTCCCCAAGTAGAAAAGGGTCAATCTTTTCTCTTATTCTCCTTGCTTGAGAGGCTTCTTCTACCACTAAAGATACAGAAGAAAGCCCTGTGGCATTACTGTCATAGGAAAGAATATCATTTCTGTTCCATTCTATGATGAAGCAGGGAAGTAGTGATATTCACAAAATCCTCTCTTCACAATGGCCTGGATTGCCAGGCTCTCATCTTGCTCTGTGATCTGACTCTGCATGTCAGAAACTGATTATGCCCCCTTCCCAGGCTGATGGGCTTCTAAGACTAACTGGAGACTCCCAGGGGCTCAGAAAGAAAGAAACAAGAGCACAGTAATCATTTTCTAAATGTTACTTCTTTTACTTATAGATGCTACCTGGATGATGGGCATTGAGACCTTTTTTTCTTTTGCTATTACAGGTAATTCTACAGGGGCGGACATACATATTTGCCTGCATGTGTGAATCTGTCCATAAGATAAAATCCTAGGAAAGAAGTTGCTAAAAGCTTTATATTATGGATAACGTTTGCAAAACTTAAACCTCAAAATGGAAGAAGCAGCAGAAGACAAGCGAGAAGTAAAACTCTTTGAAACTGTGTAGGAGAACAGAACTCAGAAACATTACCAAAACAGTTTATCCAGACACCACTCATATTTCTCATGCCAAATAAGAAACCCTTAGAGAAAAACATGAGGTACATGCTTTTTCATTTCAACAGGTCAGATTTCTCATTCAGCTTCCCACTCGGTTCATAGTACCAGGTTATCCTGGATCATGTTTGTTTGCCCTTCAAATTTTCTTTAAGATGACTGAAAAAATTGCTAATGGGGTACAACAGCTTTAGAGCCTAGGTCACTGGTTTTCATATCAGCCAGACCCACAGCAGTGTTTCCAGTAGAAAATAAATGAATAACTAGACTATCACTATGGTGACTTATTCTCCTCCAGTGATTTCCTTCTCAAGTTCATTCCCTTTCTTCCCTTTTTGTTAAATCAATGCCTTTAATTACAAACACTGATTTGAAATGTTAATTGTATTTTCGTTGTTGTAAGGTGTTTTACCTAATGTTTTAGGCTCAGGTTTCTCATGTTAAGCTCGCCTGATTTTCACTCTCACTTCCTAAATGTCTTTTCCTTATCCATCTTCCTGCTATACTTTACTTCTCTTTTATTGAAGTCTGTTCACCATGAATCAATTCTGTTACCTCCACATATATACAAACGTTTGTCTCTGTATTTCAGTCATAAGTCATTGACTGCCTGAAACTGCACACCGCCTTACATTCTTCCAGCTTCTTCCTCATCACTTTTGTTGTTGTTTAGTCACTAAGTTGTGTCCAACTCTTTGCAACCCCATGGACTGCAGTGCCCCAGGCTTCCCTGTCCTTCACTATCTCTTGGAGTCTGCTCAAACTCATTCCCTGGTAGCTGAGCTGGTTAAGAATCCACCTGCAATGCAGGAGACCCTGGTTCAATTCCTAGGTCGGGAAGATCCACTGGAGAAGGGATAGGTTACCCACTACAGCCTTGACTAACTCAATGAAACTATGAGCTGTGCCGTGTAGGCCCAGCCAAGATGGTCAGGTCATGGTGGAGAGTTCTGACAAAATGGGGTCCACTGGAGAAGGCAATGGCAAACCACTTCAGTATTCTTGCCTTGAGAACTCCATGAACAGCATGAAAAGGCAAAAAGATATGACACTGAAAAAGGAACTCCCCAGGTTGGTAGGTGCCCAATAAGCTACTGGAGAAGAGTGGAGAAATAACTCCAGAAACAATGAAGAGATGGAGCCAAAGCAAAAACAACGCCCAGCTGTGGATGTGACTGGTGATGGAAGTAGAGTCTGATGCTGTAAAGAACAATATTGCATAGGAACCCAGAATGTTAGGTTCATGAAAGCTCATGAAATAGGAGACGGTAAGAGTGAACATTGACATTTTAGGAATCAGTGAGCTAAAGTGGACTGGAATGGGTGAATTTAATTCATATGACCATTATATCTACTACTGTCAGCAAGAATCCCTTTGAAGAAATGGAGTAGCCCTAATAGTCAACAAAAGAGTCTGAAATGCTGTGCTTGGGTACAGTCTCAAAAATGACAGAATGATCTCTGTTTCCAAGACAAACCATTCAATATCACAGTAATCCAAGTCTATGCCCCAACCAGTAATGCTGAAGAAGCTGAAGTTGAATGTTTCTGTGAAGACCTACAAGACCTTCTAGAACTAACACACAAAAAAGATGTTCTTTTCATCAAAGGGGACTGGAATGCAAAAGTAGGAAGTCAAGAGATACCTGAAGTAACAGGCAAATTTGGCCTTGGAGTACAAAATGCAGCAGGGCAAAGGCTAACAGAGTTTTGCAAGAGAATACATGAGTCACAGCAAACACCCACTTCCAACAACACAATAGAAGACTCTACACATCATCACTAGATGGTCAATACCAAAACAAGACTGATTATATTTTTTGCAGCCAAACATGGAGAAACTGTATACAGTCAGCAGAAATGAAACCTAGAGCTGACTGTGGATCAGATCATGAACTCCTTATTGCAAAATTCAGACTTAAATTGAAAGAAGTAGAGAAAACCACCAGACCATTCAGGTATAACCTAAATCAAATCCCTTACAATCATACAGTGGAAGTGACAAATAGATTGAAAGGATTAGATCTGATAGAGTGCCTGAAGTTCTATGGACAGAGGTTCGTGATACTGTACAGGAGGCAGTGATCAAGACCATCCCCAAGGAAAAGAAATGCCAAAAGGCAGAATGGTTGTCTGAGGAGGCCTTACAAATAGCTGAGAAAAGAAGAGAAGCTAAAGGCAAAGGAGAAAAGGAAAGATACCCATTTGAATTCAGAGTTCCAAAGAATAGCAAGGAGAGATAAGAAAGCCTTCCTCAGTGATCAGTGCAAAGAAATAGAGGAAAACAACAGAATGGGAAAGACTAGAGATCTCTTCAAGAAAATCAGAGATACAAAGAGAATATTTCATGCTAAGATGAACACAATTAAGGACAGAAATGGTATGAACCTAACAGAAGCAGAAGATATTAAAAAGAGGTGGCAAGAATACACAGAAGAGCTATACAAAATAGATCTTCATAACCCAGACAACCACGATGGTGTGATCACTCACCTAGAGCCAGACATCCTGGAATGCGAAGTCAAGAGGGCCTTAGGAAGCATCACTATGAACAAAGCTAATGGAGGTGATGGAATTCTAGTTGAGCTATTTTAAATCCAAAAAGATAATGCTGTGAAAGTGGGCACTCAATATGCCAGCAAATCTGGAAAACTCAGTAGTGGCCACAGGACTGGAAAAGGTCAGTTTTCATTCCAATTTCAAAGAAAAGCAATGCCAAAGAATGTTCAGACTACCTCACAATTGCACTCATCTCACATGCTAGCAAAGTAATCCTCAAAATTATCCAAGCCAGGCTTCAACAGTACGTGAACCAAGAACTTCCAGATGTTAAAGCTGGCTTTAGAAAAGGGGAGAAGGGGACGACAGAGGATGAAATGGTTGGATGGCATCACCGACTCGATGGACATGAGTTTGAGTAAGCTCCAGTGATGGACAGGGAAGCATGGTGTGCTGCAGTCCATGGGGTCACAAAGAGTTGGACATGTCTGAGCAACTGTCACTTTCACGTCTGTGATGCTATCTAGCCATTCCATCCTCTTCTCCTCCTACCCTCAATCTCTTCCCGCATAAGGGCTTTTTCCAATGAGTCGGCTCTTCACATTAGGTGGCCAACGTATTGGAGCTTCAGCTTCAGCATCAGTCCTTCCAATGAATATTCAGGGTTGATTTCCTTTAGGATGGACTGGTTTGAACTCCTTGCACTCCAAGGGACTCTCAAGAGTCTTCTCCAACACCACAATTCAAAAGCATCAATTCTTCAGTGCTCAGCTTTCTTAATAGTCCAACTCTCACGTCATACATGACTACTGGAAAAACCACGGCTTTGACTACAGGTACCTTTGTTGGCAAAGCAATGTCTCTGCCTTTTAATATGCTGTCTAGGTTTCTCATGGAGGTTCCAATGTGCAAGTGTTTTTTAACTCATCACCATGCTCATCTATAATTTTCCTCATCACTATGCTCACCTATAATTTCTTAAATGATCATTTTACCTATTGTCACTATTTACCAATTTGCATTTATGCTGTGTCCTAGTAAATTTTTCTGCAGGATTACAACTGGAAAGGAAAGAAACAACAAAAGCAGATAAAATGCACCTTAGCTCTGTTGAAGAAATCAAACCAGAAAAATACTATACTTGATCTTTTTTGTGAACATCCTTTCATAGGTGGTGTTCCTTTTGTCCTTGATCAAAAATAGAGATCAAATTAAAATATTTTCAGAAATTGTGGGATGACTCAGTTAGTTAAGGAGGACATCACTGTTGATGTATAGATAATACAATTATCTCAAGACAAGGACATAAACCTCTGAACCAGATGGCCTCACAATTGAATTTCTCAAGAAATTCAGAAACTTATTACAGGAACCATGTTGCACTCAAAAATAGAGACTATACTTTTTTTTAACCAAAGCATAATCTCTCAGAAATGTCTAAGTGATTGAGTTTTATGCAAATTGAATCACCATAGACCAAGGCCTCTGCATCCCCATTTCCTATGATAACAATATAAAACTTCCTAGAAGGGGAGAATAAATAAGATAATCTTTATAAGGCACAGTACACCATATGTTTTTGAGCACAGCCTGAATGCAAGTACGTAGAATGCTGGGAGGGGATTAGAGGGTCAAGTGGTATCAGAGACCCAGGAAGCAAGAAGCAGGAATAATGAAAAGAGAAACTCCTTCCAAGACTTCAAAGGAAGCAGTTCTTATGTCTCTTCACCACCTCTCCTTAGCATCACCTTCCCATCCCCATATGGACCCCTGTTCCAATCCCATCCCTCAGTCTCATGTATAGCTTTGGATTTTATAGGAACTTGCTCTCTCTGGCTCCCCGGTCTGGCCATCCTTGTGCTCAAGGTTAATGTTAACAAAGATAGAAGAGCCATATGTTGATCCCCCTCTGGTATTGGCAGCCACAGAATGAGGCTAAAATGGTTAATCATCACAGTGCTTAAATAGCCCCACACACATTTGGCCTTGGAGTGTCACTCACAGCTGTAGAAAAAGAATACACTCAACCCAGAAATGCATGGATTTCAAGTTCAGGGCTTAGTATTTATATATCTTGAGGATGGTGAAGAATTCTGATCTGCAATGTCTTTTTAGATTTCTGAGTGATTCTGGGAATCTGTTTCTTTCATTTGAGCCAGGACTGAGTCACTCCAGGACTAGCAGGAGCAGGGGCCCTGCAGTGAGGGGTCTGCAGATCCTGCCATCATGGCACCTCATCTCAACCTAAGGCAGGTGGTGCTATCCCAGCTCCACTTACACATCCAGAAATGGAATACTAAGCAGACCATGAGACTTTTCTCATAGTTAACAAGACACCCACATATACTAAGCCCTCAAGACTAGAACTGCTGAAAGCTGAGACTGCATTTGTTTTCGGCCAGCTAATATGAAGTCCTTAACATTTGTTTTAAAATGAATAAATTATCCAAGTAAGTGAAAATATTTCACATGTTTAGAAAGATTTCAGAGAGAGTGGGCTCATTCTCTAAATTGAAACAATCTGCTTCTTATGTCCATCTCTCTTTAGCACGAACCTGCTATGAGGGGATGACTTAGATAAAGGATAATATTTTAATAATGCTAGCTATGATATTAATTATTATTAAATGAATGTTAATTAATGTAAATTAAAGGTGGGCACACAAAATAATATGCATTTTTAAGAAGATATGCAAACAAATATTTGCACATTAAACAAGTTAAGTAGTTGTCTGTAAGTAAGGAGGAGAAAGGAGGAGGGCACAGGGATGAAAGAAAATTATCCATTGAGTAATTTAGTAAATAAGTACTAGTCGTATTAAGCACTAAGTACTGTTGTGCTTAATCATTCAGTCATGTCCACTCTTTGCGAACCCATGGACCACAGCCCACCAGGCTCCTCTGTCCATGGGGATTCTCCAGGTAAGAAGACTGGACTGGGTTGCCATGCCCTGCTTCAGGGGATCTTCCCAACCCAGGGATCAAACCCAGGTTGCTTGCATCACAGGCAGATTCTGTACTTTCTGAGCCACCAGGGAAACCCATTAATATTTAAGAAACAACTAAATTAAACATTCAAGTGAATCATATACATGAGTGGGGGAAAGTGCCTGGACTGGAGAATGGAACAGGTAGTCTTGGGAAAGCAAGAGAGATGGCCAATGATGAATGTTCCTAAGAAGGACCCTGCACACCATCCATGCCCAGGCATGACTGGGAGAGAGGAGGAAATGACGGTAAGGCAACACCTTTCCCAGGTACAGCTCAGGGAGGAGCAAGCCTTGGAGAGAGGCTCCTCTGCCTTGCAGTGTTGGTGAATAGTAAGCAAAGTCTACAGACGACCCACCACAGGTTCACAGCCTCTGAGAAAGACCTAAGGAGCAGAAGACCTTTGTCCCTTGTGGTCAAGAGCCCAGAAGAAATGGCGCTGAAAGTAACCAGCTTGAGTTACTGCCATGAACTAGCAGTTAAGTAATTCAGTTGGTGGACTGAGAATTCATTCCCCCTACAACAACAACCAGGTTTCTCTTGTGATTGACACAGGTCAACTTCTTCATATGAGAAACCTTGGAAAATGATCATAAGTGATTTTCACTCAAGTCAGTACTAGATTCTAAAAAGTTTAAAGCAAACCCACGTACTAACAGACATGAGGGGAGATGTGGTAATTGATGGAAAAGATGCGCAGTTTGTAGTTAGAAAGCTAGAGTTGGATCCAATCTCTTGCTCAGTGACCTTGGGCAGGTTTTTTAAATTCTCCCTTGCCTTTATTTCCTCACTTATAAAGTGGAAATGATAAAAATAATGACTATGTCACAAAGCTTCCATGAGGATAAAATGATATAATATATGCAAAAGTGCTCTGTAAACTATAAAAAACACATAACTCTTATTCATCATCATTTTATCACCATCTATGAATAATAAGCAACCTTATAGAAAGTATTTATATAGATTTTGAACATCTAATATATTCATAGGAAAGCATTTATGCACTGGAAAAATTTGACTTATCTGCTCTGTTTTGGTCTCCTTTAAAGAATGATGCTATCCAAAATCAATTATTAAGTGGATGAGCAAAATGAATGTTCAATGACTAAAATAAATCAGGGATAAGATTAAAAATTTAAGTCTAACTTTAGAATCTCGAAGTTACATACATTGTTTTCTTTGTGATCAACAGCTCTTGCCAGCTTTTAAAATAGTGAAATATTTACTCTATCAAAATCTTTCTAGAATATTAAAAGCAGTCACCCAAAGTCATAGGAAATTTATACTAACCTTCTTGCTGAAATTCTAAGTACCATCTATGAATAATAGTTCACATTCAATCAAATTTCAAAAATATGGCAATGACAAAGTGAGCTGAAAATTACTTCTTTTTATTTATTCTGTATCATCTAAGCATCATATAGGTACAAAATGACCTTGAAAATGAAAGTGCAATGATTTTTTTTTTTAAGGAAGTAAACTCAGAATTTGATGAAGAGGTAAATCATTATACTTTTCAATAGAATAAATTCAAAATTTTTCTTTTTAAATATATTTGTTAGGAACTGATCCTAACAAGATTATGACATACCTACAAGACATCTAGAAAGAGATGTTAAGTCTAGAAGTGAAAATTGGGTTCTCATCCTTCTGTTTGGGACTTGGGAGTCATCTGTACCTGGATATGGATTTGATACCCTGAGATGGATGAGAAATTCTGTGGCAGTCTTTGGGGTAACTGCTTTAATAAACAAATATAAGCACTTCACACTAAATACAGCAGAGGTTTTCCCTCGATGCTCTCCCACCCTTCAGCACGCCCTGTTACATCATCATCTAATAAGGGGCTTGTCTCTCCCCTAACCTTAATGTGCAAAGAGGCAGAGCAAAGGCCATTTCCTGTTGTCTGTGTTCCGCAATGAATGTTGAGTACTTCCGTGTAAACACATGTCACCAAGTTACATTAAAGACGCTTCAAAAGTCAGCTCCACAGTTTTTCTCCACATGGAAGAAGATATTTGCAAACAAAGTGCTCAATAACGGATTAATCTCCAAAATATGCAAACAGCTCATGCAGTTCAACATAAAAAAAAAGCAAACCCAATCAAAAAATGGATGGAGGATCTAAGCATTTCTCCAAAGAAGACATACAGATGGCCAAGAGGTACATGAAAAGATGCTCCACATCCCTGATTATCAGAGAAATGCAGATCAAAACTACAATGAAGTATCATCTCACACCAGTCAGGATGGCCATCATCAAAAAATCTACAAATAATAAGTGATGGAAAGGGTATAGAAAAAAGGGAACCTTCCTACACTGTTGGTGGGAATGTAAATTGGTCCAGCCACTATGGAGAATGGAATGGAGGTTCCTTAAAAAAACTAAAAATAGAATTACCATATGATTTAGCAATCCCACTCCTGGGCATATATCTGGAGAAAACCATAATTCAAAAAGATACATGTACGTCAATGTTCACTGAAGCACTATTTATAACAGCCAGGATATGCAAGCAACCTAAATGCCCATCACTGGAGGGGATAAAGATGATGTGGCATATATACATACATACACACACATACACACACAGAATTATTACTCAGCCATAAAAAAGAATGAAATAATGCTATTTGCAGCAACATGATTGTCATACTGATTGATGTCTGGTATCTCTCTCCATCTGCTATCTTTCTCTACCAGATAGAGAAAGATAAATATCATATGATATCATTTACATAAGGAATCTAAAATAATGGTACAAATGAATCTATTTACAAAACAGAAATAGAGTCACAGATATAGAAAATAAACTTGTGGTTACTAAGGGGGAAGGAGGGATGGGATAAATTAGGAGATGGGGACTGACACAGACATGGCATTATATACAAAAAAGATAACTAATAAGAACCTATTGTATAGCACAGGAAACTACTCAATACTCAATATGGGAAAAGAATTAAAAAAGTGCATATATGTACATGTGTAACTAATTCACTTTGCTGTACAGTAGAAACTCACACAATGTTGCAAATCAACTACACTCCAATAAAACTTAATTTTAAAAAAGATACTTGAAAGAGCTGTAAATGAAAAGGCAACCCACAGAAAGGGAGAAAAGATTTTCAAATTGTATGTATGATAAGGAATTAGTATCTAGAATAAAGAATCACTAAAACTCAACAACAAACCAATTTGTTTTTAAAATGAATGAAAGACTTAAATAAATGTTTCTCTAAAGAAAATACACAAACGGCCAACGAGGATATGAAAAGATGCTCAATATTACCAATCATTAAGGTAAGGTACAGTAAAGTCGCTCAGTCGTGTCCGACTCCCTGCGACCCCATGGACTGTCGCCTACCAGGCTCCTCTGTCCATGGGATTTTCCAGGCAAGAGTACTTGAGTGGGTTGCCATTTCCTTCTCCAGGGATCTTCCCAACCCAGGGATCGAACCTGGGTCTCCAGCATTGCAGACAGACGCTTTACCATCTGAGCCACCAGGGAAGCCCTGATTATTACTAATCATTAGGACAATGCAAATTAAAACCACAATGAGATTCTACCTCACCCCCATTAGGATGGCTAAATATATTTTTTTAAGTATTGGCCAAGATGTGGAAAATGCAAATATTGGTACATTGCTGGTGGGAGTATAAATTGGTGCAGCCACTATGAAAAAGAGTGAGGTGGTTCCTCAAAAATGTAAACATAGAACTATCATATGATCCAACAATTCCCTTTCTGGATATATACCAAAAAGAACTGAGAGTAGGCACTCAATCAGATATTTGTACACCCATGTTCACAGCAGCCAAATTATTCTTAATAGCCATAAGTGAAAGCAATCAAGTGTCCATCAATAGATGAATAAGCAAAATGTAGCATATACACACAATAGAATATTATTCATGCTGAAATAGAACAGGGTCCTAGGGTCCTCCTCTGCCACCATGTCCTCAACCTGCCTTCTGTCTATGGAAAAACTTTAGCCAAAGAATAAGTTTAATCAGAGAAGTGAGAAAATGAAAAAACAAAGGAAAACAGTCCAACAAGACTAAAAACCAATAGTTTAGTCATTAGGTGTAGTCAGGGGTGATAGATAATATTCTGAGCCATTTCCTCTGAGCTGTCTTGTAGATACTGAAACCCCCACCAGGTGGAAGACGGTAACTGCATGAGGACCAGACTGTAGCCATGACATCAGCTGCCACACTTCTGAGAGCTGGCCTCAAAGAAATGGGAACAAACCAATACTGGAACTGAAGATTAACTGCACTTAGAACACGATGACACTAATTAGGCCACCCCATGACCAATTTTGAGATGACTAGCAGAGCTGACTGTACTTTGTATGCATGTAACCCCCTCCCTTCGCCTATAAAAGCTCTTACCCCCTGATTGTCACTGGGTGGGGATGAGGAGGGAGTCAGCCTTTGGACAGAAACCCCCTCTCACGCCCCACCACATTCCACCCCAATTGCTGACATCCAAAATAAAGCAAACTTTGTTTTCCACCAACCTTTCTTCTTTATTGACTTTTGAGCAGCAAGTAGCCGGACCCCACTTTCAGGAACAGTGCTACAACATGAGTGAACCTCGAAGACACTATTCTAAGAGAAATAAGCTAGTCACAAAAGTCGAATATTGTATGATTCCATTTAAATGAGACCACAAGGTACCTTTGTCAGTTTGGGCTACTATAACAATATAACGTAGATTTAGTGGCTTATAAACAACACATATATATTTCGCAGAACTCTGGAGGCTGGGAAGTCCAAGATGAAGGCACTGGCAGATCTGGTGTTGATAAGATCCCATTTCCTGCTTCATCAACAGCCATCTTTTCACTGTATCCTCACAAGTCTCCTTCTCTGGGGTCTCTGGTGTGAGGGCACCAGTCCTATTCATGCAGGTTCCACCTCATGATCTAGTCACCACCCAAAGGCCCCAGAGCCAAATACCATCACAGTGAACATTAGGGTTCAACCTATGGATTTGTGATGGAGAAGGAAATGGCAACCCACTCCAGTACTCTTGCCTGGAGAATTCCATGGATGGGGGAGCCTGGTAGGCTACAGTCCATGGGGTTGCAAAGAGTCAGACACAACTAAGCAACTTCACTTTCTTTCTTTCTACAGTTCCTTTTGGAGAAGGAAATGGCAACCCACTCCAGTGTTCTTGCCTGAAGAATCCCATGGACGGAGGGGCCTGGTGGGCTGCAGTCTATGGGGCTGCAAAGAGTCAGACACAACTAAGAAACTAACACACATATATACACATACACACACACACACACACACACACACACACACACACATGGATTTGGGAGGGAATCTGAATTTAGTCTACAGCACTAGGATGGTCAAATTCAAAGGAACAGAAAGTAAAATGATAGTTGCCTGAGGCTTAGGGGAGGAGGCTTGGTAAGTTTTTGTTTAGTTAAGTATGGAGTTTTGGAAGATGAAAAAGTTCTGGAGGTAGATGGTATTATGGTTCACAACATGAATGCCCTTAATGCCATTGAACTGTAGCTTAAACAAGCTTAAAATTATAATTTTTATGTTATGAATATTTTTGCACTGTATAAAAAGAAAAGTGCAAAGATGCTTAAAAATGTCCTTAAGTAGATTTAAACATTCTCTCACAATCTTGTGTACAAGTTAGCTTTTTCTTACCCAATCTTTTCCTCATAGTTTAAGCAAAGGTAAAATTCTACATAGCCTTTTTAAGGGAAAGGCCTGAAGTGTTTTAGAGTTTAGAAGGAAACTCTTCCAACAGAAAAGCCTTCCCCCTAACAGGAAGATTTGCTTCATATTAACTCTACTCCCAAATACTTTACTTCTAAAAACTGTAAATTATCTTAAAAATTCCAAGTTAGGGGACTATGCTCATGGCTAGTATACAGTAAGCACTTATAACGAATCGACCAATCCCAAGATTCTTAACCCTCCCCTAGATCCCTCTACTATTTCAGTGTTTAGCACATAACTGTTTCTCAATAAATAACTATAGAATTAATTATATCAATTAATAAATGCGGTGCTTACTATGTGCTAAATGAATGGCTTTCAAAAGTTTACACCACCCACATCATTATCACTACTCAGGCCCTTCTCGAGAGATCCAGATCTCTTGTATTAGAAATATTGTATTTCCAACTATCCCTGGATACTTCAGCTCAGATGTTCTGCAGGGGGAGAGAAAGACAGGGTGAATGGTAAATTAGAAAGGGGTAAAAACAGATAATAGAATAAAGTAGCCTGTGTTGGCTCTGCAGGGTCACAAATTTCAAGTTGCTATGAATAAATCCATAAGCCTTTTCGTCCTTCAGAAAACCAAATGGAAAGTGTTGAAGATTTTTTTCTTTAGAAAAGAAGGAAAGGCTGTAAATGAATAGATAAACATGCCAACAGTGATTATTTGGTAGGACCCAGTGGATTAATGAGTGTGTTTTTATTTGCCTTTTTACAGTAAGTATTCATTACACTTACAATTTTTTATTGGTCCTCAGGAGCATATATATATATCATCATTTGTTCTCACAAGGCCTTTCTCTCTTGTCTCATCATTTTTTCCTCTTTTATTTCCATTTCTTTCTTGTAGAAAACCATGGTGCTGTGTAGTAAAATGTGTGACACTGATTTGAAATGTATTTTTTAATTACATAAATAGTATTGTGATAGTTCTTCCATTTTATTTTTACTTTTTTTCATTCAGAACTATATTAAGATCTATCCGTAAAGTGTGCAAACTTGGTCTGTTGTTTCTAACAGCTTCCAGTATTCCCATTTATCACTTTCATAATTTAAAAAACAACTTTAAAATGACTTTTAAAAGCTTTTTTTTTTAAGCAAATTTGAGAAAATCAGGGTAAAATAAGCAATAGATAGCAACTGAAACCCATTATATTAGATAGATGTTGTCCTATATAATGAATCAACTTTCCACATAAGGAATTAGAGACCCATTGATAATTGTGCTTTATTTTAACAAACTCTCTGGGTTGTGCTTTGTTTTTATATGGATGTAAGTAAGTGTTTCTCTTGAGAAAATTCCACAAAGTTTAAACATAAAACCTTGGAGAAAAAATGATGAAAGCAAACATCACATGGGCCAATGCATTTAAACACTCAGTCCACTGAAGTTTTGACTAGACTAACCAACTGAAGGATGGTCCTATTATCTGAGATGCTATGCTTTATCAGATGAATTTTTTTTAGATTAATTCTTAAACCATAATATTTTCACTGGTCTATTGGTCACATAAGATTATGTCCTAATGGAAATACCAGGCCTACCATTCTCTTAGACTGAAAGCCCAATTTAGTTAAATAACTAGAGAAGACATTTTTTCCTCCTCTCTGAATGAACTAAACATGGTCTTTATCTAAGTAGGGCTGGATCCTCTGTTAAAATACAGGGTGCATGCCCAAGGTGTCATATTAGAGTCAAGAAGACTCAGAGGCAGCTCAAAAACATGAAGCCAGAAAAAGGACTCATGCAAGAGTCAAATCAGATCACAAAACCCAGATAAGAAATACCAGAGAGCAGAATCTAGAATGAAGAAAACACAGAAGTGTAGATTTAACTAGGCCCTGAACTAGCATCCTCAGTTCTCTCCTCCCTTTCTTTTTCCCCCATCTTACCTCCCTGAGAGTGTATAATTATTTAATAAATAAGTATATGATATATATACTTTTGAACATTTTATATCTTAAAAATATTTATGAATCAGTTTCTCCAACTGCTTACCTGTTTAAAGACCTAGGCTTTTATAATCTGCCGATACAGAGAATTAATCTGGAGGGTTTTTACCCACAATTTTTATAAGTACTTTATTTTTCTTTTTTCATGATAAATATAACCATTTAGAAGTTAGACTTTTCTTTACTTAAAACCTCAACCCAATTTAGAATTTTTTGTAAAGATAGGGGTAAAAAATATTTAGCCTACAAATTCCAAACCATCAGCTCCTACCCTCAACATGCACATAAAATTGTCCAAAAAAGAACTCCTGTCAAAGGAATAACAATTCAGACCATCTATGTCTAAAAGATTAGAATAGGTAACATCTATTGAATCCTAACAATGTGCCAAACACTGTTCTAAGGTCTTTACAAGCATTCATTTAATCCTTAAACAATAATGAGACAGAGGTTTTCTGATTATCCTGTTTTACAGCCAAGACTAAGTGACTTGTTGAAGGTCACCCTGTCATTCACTGGGTGGCTGGGGCTTGACCAAAATCCATCTTCTTAATACTGAATTTAAGAAAGTAAAGAATTCCATCACAGAAAAACTCTGTGGAGTTTTTATTTCAAGCGAAATTTCAAGCAATATCAAGGTCAACTTTGCTTTGCACCTTTAAGAATGACAACTAGTGACTTTCATGATAAAAAACAGTAAATAGTATTGCACCAAATATAAAATAATGAAATACATGTTGAACTGTGCATATACCTCTCATTGACAAAAATAACAAGTTTGCATATTTGAGTAAAATGGAAATTTATAATAGGAATCCTGAAGAGCTTTAGACTATGTGTCACTAATAAGAAGCAACATTAATCCTATTATGCAAATTCTCTCTTGGTTCCTAAAACAGGTCAAACAAAGAATATTCCTCCTGAAAACTAGATTTTATCCTCTCATAAACTGACGTTGATAAAGTGAATGAGAAAGAAGTAAATCCAATTCACACTCTCCCACCTACTTATTAGAATTTAAAAACTTCAAATTTCACCGCTAGCCAGGAGACATCTTCTGCTATAGACAGTTTTCTGAATTTTGGCTTCCAGCAGCTACCTGCTCTCTCTGGTAAGAATATTCTGATTTTCCTTTAGAGAATCACTCCTTCCCCTCATCTCTTTCACATGGTTCAGGTGGGATTTCCCAACCTGCACTATCCAGGGGTGGGAATGTAGCCAAGGCCTGGCCCACTGGCAGAGTCCACCTGAACATGCCCCATAATGGGTTCAAGGAGGGGATATGACTCAAGACAAGCCAGTCAGAGCCAACAGATGTCAGCCCTAGAACTTCTGTATTTCCAGAGAAATTGGAACTCTCCTTCCATTGATTTCACTAATCTAGAAAAAACGCAAGTCAAGAGAATATCTGCTAGCTCTTTAAGAGAATCTTAGAATAAAACAACACAGAAGAAAGCAGGACTGAGGAAAACATAATCAGATTCCTGGTAATATCATTCGAGTACATAGATTGGGACATAATAAATACAATTGTCCTAGGCTCTTCAAAGTACATGATAAAGACACACGTGCACACACAACATATGTGTGCACTCTTTTATTTTCTGCATGACCTACTTCAGTTTGGCTTTCTCTCTCTTTCAGCAAAAAATTCCCTTCTAAATTACATGAGTTAAAAATCATTAAAATAATGGCATGAGAAAAAGAGGATATGGAACTATGGGGAGGAAAAATATATATTTCCTCTACTCATTTTAGATTCTCAGGCTGGGACCCTATATGCAAGACTGACAAAAGACAGATTAACAAGAGAAAAAGGAACAGAAGTGTATTAATATGCACATCATGCATACACACGTGATGAGTAACTCGAAGGGGTGGCTAGAACTTGGACTCATAGAGCATCTTAGCAAAGAGTAAGAATTTTTTTACAGAAGTGACAAGAAGAGGATTTTGAGCCTTGAGCCTCCATGGGTAGCAAATGATGAGAAGGCAAATAAATGGGGAAACTGATAGAAGGTAAGGACTATTTAGCAAGGTTCGTTTGTGTAGAATCTTCTTTGGTGCCATCCATCTCCAGTGATAAGATTGTTATTCTCTTCCTGGTATGAGAAATGCTGGGAGGGGCACCTTCATAAGGGAAATTTATATTCTACTCTCAAGCAGATAGAGGGAAGACAGAGAGCTTTTAATCAATTGCCTTCAGTTCAAAATAATCCTATGCCAGAGTGGTATATTTTGGCATTTTATATTCTGAATCCCTTTGGGGTAGAAGCAAGGATGCAGAGTGAAGGACACAGGCCAGTCCTCATAGAGGACCCAAGCAAATTATGCTGCCCACTGCTGCTACCCTCTCTTCTCAAATGTTTATACAAATACCATTTGTTCACAGGGAACAGCAAAGGGAAACTTCCAGGGGAAAAGGAGTCACCCAAGGATAGACTGAGCAGCATATCAATACTGGTGGGGACAAATGGACCCCATGTGCTTTTCCCTGAAGATAACAGGGGATGGGGAAGATGAGCTGTTCAATGTATAAGACCATGACTTCAGGACACCTCAAATACTAGTTGGCAGAACCGCTTTCAATTGTGCTAGACTGTCTCTGGGGGTTAATCTCCTAGTGGGTACTGCTTCTGCTTTCCTCCACCCAAACCCTGACAAGCCCTCTCCATTTCTTATGGATGATTCTGCTCTGGGCAGTTGGATCTTCTCTACACAGAATCCTGAAGCAGAAGACCCCACAGGTTGTGTCTGAGACACCATGCAGCAGCTGCTGTGTCTCCACTGCTGGATTTAGCAGTTGTGAGCAGTCACCCCACCACCCATGACAACCATAAGAGGAAGGACCCCTAAATGAGTCTATCGAATTGGTGCACAATGCTACCAACTTCACAGGTCTGTCATCTCTCCAGTACTAAGAGAATTGATAGATAGCTGGAGGGTGGGTAGAAGGAATAAAATCATTATCTTAACCAAAAGTCTTTTATTTCAAAATTTGGAGGAGCAAATTCCTTCTGCAAAATCAGTAAAAACCCACTTCTAGAAGGTCAAGAAAACACGAGCCATAGAACACTGTCATCTTTGTAAATGGCAGCACTATATCAAGATGCTGAATCAAGCTGGGAGATCTTGATCTAGGACAAAGCCCACAAGTGGAGCTCAACCCAGCTTCCTCCTCCCCCTGCTCTCAGCTCCCTGTGACTTCCGCTCTCCGCCTTGCTCCCAAATCAACTGTGAGAGAAATGTCTCAATGTTTTCTGCTTTTACTTCTATAAATCCATTTCTAACTTGATATTTCTTAATTCTGACTTGTTTTCCAGGTCATCACTTCAATTTCCAAATGATTAACAATCTTTAGAATTCTCATTTAGAAAGTGGTCAGGTCTATTAATCACCACTTCTATGTCTTCACTTTATCACTGCTTCATGCAGCCTTGAAACAGAGCTGGTGAACTTTATATCCATTATACTTATTCCTACTGTAAATGCCTTTAACCTTTTGCTAATATCTGAACATGTCTGTTTAGGAGAACTTGAGAAATAATTGCCAGAATCTTTATAGCATGATGGAGATTTACAACATTTCTTGAAGTGTGGCCCTACCTCCTGAATCAGAATCATGCAAAAACCCATTTTGTTTTGTTTCTTTAAAGCAGATACCTGCAGCTCTCACCAGGTATACTGAGGTCTGATGCTCTGGCAAAAAGGCCCAAAAATCTGCAAATTGAACCAGCAGGGTATGATTCTGATGTACTCTGAAACCTGAGAACCAGACATCTGTGTATTGAAAGAAGAAAACTAATAAAATAATCCTCCAGTTAAAGAATCAAATAATGGGCATATATCATCCAGAATAAACTTAGTTAGCTGTGATGACAACTGCCCTTCATACCCCAGAGACCTGAAACAACGGCTGTTCACACTAAGTGTCGAGTGTGCACTGATGCTGATACAGGTGAGAGTGGCAGAGCTCTGCTCCTTACCTTCTCACTGATACTCACTGAAACTGATGGAGGCTCTGCCATCTACATTTCTGGTTGCAGAGGCATGGACAAGACAAAGCTAGAGTGCCCCCACTAGCAACTGAATGCTCTCCTTGGGAAATGGGCACACATTACTTCTGCCCACAACTCAACGGGCCAGTACTGGTCTCATGGTCTCACCACACTGTAAAATGGGTTGACAAGCGCGAACCTCTCACACACATGAAAGGTAAAGAGAACTAGATATGGGTGAGCTGAGCATTAGCGACATCTCCCACAGGGAAGCCTCCCATTTCTGAAAGATAAGAAGTGAGGACAAAGAAGTTCAGTAATTTTCATAAATTCATGCTGAAGTCGATACCAGAAACCCTCCTCTCTCATGTCTCTCCACCACTTTCAGGGAGGTAAACATCCTTCCAATCCTTCCTATTTCAGCAGAATTTTGCTAAAGTGCCAATTATTACAAAGAACAGACAGTATTGGGATTTAAATGTCATCATTTTCTTTCTGAAGCAGATTGCCTAAAGTGTAAACAGAAAAGATAAATCATTTTCCAGCCTTTTCTCTGAATTAATCATCAAAGGACTATATTACATGGGCACATCCTGCTCTGTTGTACTGTCTGAGGACTTCAATCAAACTGTTACTTAAGCACCTCCTATGTGCCCAGAAAATGCCAGGCACCTTCCAGTGGCATCAACAGAAGTCTGTCTGCTGCACAGGTCAACTCACTCAGTCTTTCAGAGGGAAAAGCGGTTCCTGCTGCTCTCACCAGTCATCCCTCCTGGCCATTTTAATGACCCCCAGTCTGGATGCCTGATCCCAGACCCAGCCATCAGGGCACAAGCCTGCCATAGCACCCGGTAACCACAGACCCACGTCCTGGCTCTCCAGAAGCATCAACCAGAGGTGGAGTCTCCGGTCCAGGAGAACTGTCTGGGGCCAGAATCTGGAACATATTTGCTCGGCACAAAAAGAAGAGGCCATGGGGCTACATGTGTGTTCCTCTGCCACGTTAGGGCTTTTTTCATACACTGAAACTTCCTGGGACAGATGAAAGACTCAGGCAGATAACAGCTTTGATTGATGAAACAAACTGCAAGTGGATGACTTCTAGTTCCATATGGGATAAGGTCAAGAGATCATTTTTTTTTTTAGGTTGCAAATGGCAACAAACCAGGTTCAGCTCCTTCTGATCTATATATTTTTGAAAAATGAAAAATATTATTCACATTTCCAGTGATTACCACAAGTAAGAGTTCCTAACCTATCTGATTACAGCTATTATTCTTTTCCTTTGAGCACAAACATATCTGTCTTTGTTGGAAACAGTTTGCTGGTTCAACCTGAGCTTGTTTCTCACCTGCAAGACCCCATGCTTTCCATTATTGTATCAAATGGCTTTTGATAGCAAAGTCGACATTAAGCATCACTCTAGAAATGTCAGTAGCATAAAAATTACCAATATCATACCATATCAAGTAGACAATTATATCTATAAACTCTAAAGCTGCTATCCTGACAGTTACCTCTAAGTATAGAATTTTAGCATTATTCCATGATGACGGCCATTCATGATGCTATTTGCTACTATGGACACAAGCTTCTGTGATTTGAATTCTAGCACATTTTCACACCAAAGTCAAGCCTTGCTATTGTACTATCCTTGCAAGTCAACTCAAGCAACAGAGCTTTAGCAATGATGTTCTCAAGACATCCTTGAGACTAAGTATCTCCTTTTAATAAAGTCCTCATATGCAAATCCCCAAGCCTCCCCTCAGGACTCTGTAGCAAGGCTCCAGTAAATTTAAACTAAGCAGCATGCAACATGTGCCGTACTTCCTATTACTGCTGAGCCCATTCATCTTACCTCCTTTCTAATACGCTTTGTGCCAGCTTTCCATTGTATTAGAGACTGCTACTTAAGTGAAAATGGAGGGGGAAAAAATAAACCAAAACATCTGTATTGATTTCTTTTGATCTTGGTCTTCAATCAAACTACAGGTCTAATATTCACCTTTTCAAAACACTTTTTCACCTGTTTTCTCCTGTTTTCTGCCCCAGTCCATGAATCCAGGCTCCTTACTTTCCTCTTCCACTAAAAGTCTATTACCTACTCTGTATATTTTTGTAAAGTGAGGAGTCAGCAACATCTCTCAGCATCATTTCGTTTACCCTTCAATTAAATTTAGACATGAGATAAACCCTATTATGACTTTGACCTGAAACCACTATGGGACCTGGAAACAAATTTGTAAATTTTTGTTTGCTCAGTTATCTATATTGTCTCCAACTGAAAGGGCTAAATTTAATTTTTCCCAAGCAAACAACAATTTTTTCACCAAGTTTTATTCTTAAAGCCCTTGAAAGTTTTTAACAGACTTATAAGCAGGGGAAGGGGAAAGGGAATGGTGGCTAATTATCAAAATAACAGGAAAATAAGTACTTTTTCTTACCACTAGAACTGTATACACCATCACCACCCCTACTTCCCTTCTGTAATGTGGGAAAGGCAAGCTTCAGAGCAAAATCACAGAATGTTTAGGGCTGTGTGAGGTCTTTAAGAACATCTAGACCAGCCTCATTTGTTAGATGTGGAAACAGTTTCATAATGGATTGGCACTTTAACAGTGATAAACACCAAAGAAACACAGCTAATAGTGAGCACTTACAACCAGCTAAACACTCTGCTTACGTTATCTCACTTAGACTCACAACAGACATTAGAGGCAGATCCTATTGCAAACTCCATTTTAAAGATGAAAAAGCAGGCAAAAAGGGTTAAGTAACTTCAAGGTCACACAGTTGTTAGAAAGTGGCAGAATCAGGGCTGAGGTTCTAGAGCCATGGCCTTTACTTCTAAGCGCTGACAATACTGCCAGCTTCCTGACGGTCCCCAAACTACAAGGTAATAGCCGTCCTTCTTCCTTCCTTGAAATCAGCTAAAGGAGTGTCTTTCCAGCCTTAGTCATGGGGGAGCAGGGTCTGTGAGGTCAAAACTATTTTCACACTAATACTATGCTGTCACTTGCCTTTTGGTCACATTCTCTCACGAATGGATAATGGAACCTTCCAGAGCCAACTGAATGTGTGAGACCACACTGGACTGAGTCCTGAAGCCAATCTGAGAACCCGGTTGTATTCTATTAACTCAGACATTAAAGAGATTTAGAAAAAAAGTAAAACAATGCTACTCTTCTAATTTTGTTTTGAAAATGTATTTTTTGCTTAAAGTAATTGCTATTAATGTTAATAAGTATGAATTGATTAGTGCTATTGACATTTTAAGCAAATTAATAAATTTTAATTTCTAACATGGTAAATTCTAATAGATACACACATAAAAGCTCTTTAAGATCCGCAATAATTTTTAACAGTGGAAATGGGTCCTGAGGACTAACAAGTTTGAGAGCCACTGTTTTAGGAGACATACTGGCTTCCCTGGTGGCTCAAATGGTAAAGCGTCTGCCTGCAATGTGGGAGACCTGGGTTCGATCCCTGGGTCAGGAAGATCCCCTGGAGAAGGAAATGGCAACCCACTCCAGTACTCCTGCTTGGAAAATTCCATGGATGGAGAAGCCTGGTAGACTACAGTCCATGGGATCACAAAGAATCGGACACAACTGAGCAACTTCACTTTCACTGGTACCTTTATCTCCACTGGAGTCTGGGGGTCTTTCTATAGTCCAGACCAGTAAGCCGAGGCTTCAACAATCCTTCCACGAAGGACAAAGAAGGTGTAAGGAGGACAAAAAAATCCAGATGGGCGAGTAGTGTCATGATCTTCCCCATACAGAGGTAGGTCATCTCCTCTGTGTGTGTGTGTGTGTGTGTGCGCGCGCGCGCGCGCACGCATGTGTGTGTGATGGCCTCTCTCTTGGAATCCCTCAGACTCTATAGCCATTAGGTGATAATATCCTCAAGAACAAGGGATCGATGATTATTTCCTGCATGAGTTTTCTCCTATATTGTAAGTAATAGAGTAAATATTCCTTATAGAGTTGACTCTTAAAGATGTTTAATGAACTCATCATCCTAGTATTGACATAGAGTATCTAGCCTGATACTCATCTGTTGGATCCTAAAAAAAGCAAGAGAATTCCAGAAAAACATCTACCTCTGCTTTATTGACTGCGCCAAAGCCTGACTGTGTAGATCACAACAACAAACTGTGGAAAATTCTTCAAGAGATAGAAATACCAAACCACTTGACCTGCCTCCTAAGAAATCTGTATGCAGGTCAAGAAGCAACAGTTAAAACTGGACATGGAATAACAGACTGGTTCCAAATTGAGAAAGGACTACATCAAGGCTGTATGTTGTCACCTTGCTTATTCAACGTGATACGCAGAGTACATCATGTGAAATGCTGGGCTGGATGAAGGGCAAGCTGGAATCAAGATTGCCAAGAGAAATATCAATAACCTCATATATACAGATGACACCACCCTTATGGCAGAAAGTGAAGGGGAACTATAGAGCCTCTTGATCAAAGTGAAAGAGGAGAGTGAAAAACCTGGCTTAAAACTCAACATTCAAAAGACTAAAATCATGGAATCTGGTCCCATCACTTCATGGCAATTAGATGGGGAAATAATGGAAATAGTGACCAACTTTATTTTTGGGAGCTCCAAAATCACTGCAGATGGTGACTGCAGCCATTAAATTCAAAGCCGCTTGCTCCTTGAAAGAAAAACTATGACCAAACGAGACAGCATATTAAAAAGCAGAGACTTGACTTTGCCAACAAAGGTCTGTCAAGCCAAAGCTATGGTTTTTCCAGTAGTCATGTATGGATGTGAGAGTTGGACTATAAAGAGAGCTGAGCACCAAAGAATTGATGCTTTTGAACTGCAGTGTTGGAGAAGACTCTTGAGAGTCCCTTGGACTGCAAGGAGATCCAACCAGTCAATCATAAAGGAAATCAGTCCTGAATATTCACTGGAAGGACTGATGCTGAAGCAGAAGCTCCAATACTTTGGCCACCTGATGCAAAGAGCTGACTCACTGGAAAAGTCCCTGATGCTGGGAAAGATTGAAAGCAGGAGGAGAAGGGGACGACAGAGGATGAGATGGTTGGATGGCATCACTGACTCGATGGACATGAGTTTGAGTAAGCTCCAGACGTGGGAAATGGACAGGAAAGCCTGGTGTGCTGCAGTCCATGAGGCTGCAGAGTCAGACACAACTGAGCGACTGAACTGAAGTGATCTAGCCTGATCAGTCCTTTCTCACTCCTCTCCCCTACACCCTGAATATACACATTCATGTATCACCTTCCTAAATTGAGATGTACTGCTCATCTCCTTGACTTCTGATTTCCAGAAAAGAGAATGATTATAGCTAAGGAGCACTTCCCCTTTCACCATGTACTGAGCTCTATATTGTCCCTGGCAGAAAGTGAGATCCCCAAGAGAGGCCAGAGTACATTTAAAAAAAAAAAAAAAAAAAGGCACACTGGGTGAAACTGCCTTTCTACAACTCAAAAAGAAGAATTTAAATTAGTCAACTAGTTCCTACACACATTTGGTTCGAGTCTTTCACATCCACATGCCTACTCAGAGAGTTCCATTTTGCTATACTGGCATTGTGGGGATAAAATCACTGATTTTGTAGTCCTTCCTTAATTCTTTTCCTAGTCTATTTTACCATGTACCCCTTCAGTCTTTGTTAAAATAACTGTGGGCAGGTATCTGCAGAAGGTGAATGGTGGTAGTATCAAGTGATTACTGTGTGCCAAGCCCCAGGTGAGGTGCTAGACATGAATTATCTCATTTACTCATATTCACCCTACAAGGTAAGCTATGGCCTATGGAAACTGAAGATGAAGGAAACTCAGAGGGTGAAGTGACGTGTTCAAGTTCACCCAGATGGTTAGTGATAGAGCCAGGAGGACTCTAGTTCATTAATGAATGTGTGTGCTCAGTCATTCAGTCATGTCTGACTCTTTGCCAGCCCAAGAACTGTACCCCACCAGGCTCCTCTGCCCATGGATTTCCCAGACAAGAATACTGGAGTGGTTGTCATTTCCTATTTCAGGGGATTGTCTGATGCAGGGGTCGAACCTGCATCTCCTACACTGACAGGCGGATTCTCTACCACTGCACCCACTGGGAAGGCCTCATTAATGAATAAGCACCCCCAAAGAGCATGTTGTCAGAGTGGTACCAACACAAAAAAGAGACTTAAGATGGCCTCAACCTTGAAAAGCAACTCCACTGACTGATGATCACGATTCTTGGAAACCTTGCAAAAAGCATCACTGATAAATCTCTGACTGCATTTTCTCCTTAGTGGATTTCTGTGTTTCCACTCATTTTTCACTAGCAGTGCTACATATTTCTTGATTAGAACAGTACCAGATACTGTAATATCACTTTAAGTTCCACTCACTGCTCCCTCCTTGGCCTTAACTCAATGGAAGAATGATTTACTAGCACACGAAGCATGTGCTCCTGTATATCAATGCCACCTTTACCCGCTCCCAGAAAGATTTAGTAGACACTATATATTAGAATAGCAATTATCACATAATGTCAGAACATTAAGTATTTTATATTTTCCAAATGATACATGAATAATTTGAGCCCTGTATGTACACAGCCCTTATAAATCAAACATTTAATTTTCAAACACTTTTGAAAGCTATAAAGGCATCTCTTCTTAACTTTAAAACAGCACATAGACTTTCCTTCTGTGCCTTGATTTATTCCTCCAGGGATATACTACTAATTCCTGATACACAAACAATGGTTCAAGCACTCTAAATATTTAATAAATTAAATTTATTTTAAATCAGATTCTAAAATCAGAAAGCACTAAACATTATTAAAGCACTGAAATTATCTATGAACACAAAATATGAATCAGCTTTCTAGGCAAAAAGAAGAGATGATAGGATGGCTGCATAATCAACAACATAAAATTGCACATTGATGACTGGTAATCAGTTTTCTTTTCATGGATATAGTTCCTCAAGTTAAAATCTAATTAAAACAAAATGAAACAAACAGTACGCGATCCTTAAATAGTGCCAAATTTAAGAAATAGATGATTGAATTTGTACTTGTTAACACCAAGAAAGCCATGTGGGCTAGAATTTATAATTTTATCTGCTTATTCTGATACTCAGCAGAGAAGCTCCTCTTCAGGTAACTGGTCTTACAATTAATCTTGATGCTAATGTGGCCATTAATCCTTTTCCAAATGACATACACATCTAGACAGGAATCATTAACAAAAAAGAAATAAAAAAAGGTTCATTCTGATGGCTACTATCTTGTGATCTAATGTCATAGATTAATCAACATATTTGCTTGACCAAAAGAAAGTAAAAGATACTACAGAAATCTCCATTATCCAAACACTGACACCTGATTAAGTACATTATTTTACTAAAACTCACAGTGAGGTGAGCAAAGTAAAGTCAAGAATCAGACAGGACTTACCTGCTTGGTTAACTCCAATAAATATATGAGCGCCTAGAAGAAACCAGAAAAAAAAAAAAGGTTTTGGAAGATCAACACAGGAAAATGTTAAGGAGAAAATTAAACTCTGACAAAATGGAAGGTTGGGCTGCTTGGGGGAAAGATAGAAATCAGTTTAACAAAGTAATTTCCACTTTACCATAAGTGCTGAAGCATAAACCATCACAGATGTTGTCTTGAAAGAAGACCATTAAATACAACTGTAAAGAGTTTTTTCCTTATTCTTTAAGCTTATATAAGAACAGTGCCACGAACATCAAAGTAGAAGTCATCCCACATCTGTTACAACAATCCAAACTTAAATATCTCAATTTACTTAAGTAAGATCAATTTTCACAACCTAGGTAAGAGGTGTGCTCCAAACAAGCTGTTTTGAAACTAACCTGATTTGTTTATTTTTGCTTTTATTTCTGAAATTCTGGGATGTGGGTCATAGAGGATCCTGCTGTGATTTATGTCGGAGAGTGTTTTGCCTATGTTCTCCTCTAGGAGTTTGATAGTTTCTGGTCTTACATTTAGATCTTTAATCCATTTTGAGTTTATTTTTGTGTATGATGTTAGAAAGTGTTCTAGTTTCATTCGTTTACAGGTGGTTGACCAGTTTTCCCAGCACCACTTGTTAAAGAGGTTATCTTTTTTCCATTGTATATCCTTGCCTCCTTTGTCGAAGATAAGGTGACCTTAGGTTCGTGGATTTATCTCTGGGCTTTCTATTCTGTTCCATTGATCTATATTTCTGTCTTTGTGCCAGTACCATACTGTCTTGATGACTGTGGCTTTGTAGTAGAGTCTGAAGTCAGGCAGATTGATTCCTCCAGTTCCATTCTTCTTTCTCAGGATTACTTTGGCTATTTGAGGTTTTTTCTATTTCCATACAAATTGTGAAATTATTTGTTCGAGTTCTGTGAAAAATACCGTTGGTAGTTTGATAGGGATTGCATTGAATCTATAGATTACTTTGGGTAGTATAGCCATTTTGACAATATTGATTCTTCCAATCCATGAACACGGTATATTTCTCCATCTGTTTGTGTCCTCTTTGATTTCTTTCATCAGTGTTTTATAGTTTTTTATGTATAGGTCTTTTGTTTCTTTAGGTAGATATACTCCTAAGTATTTTATTCTTTTTGTTGCAATGGTGAATGGTATTGTTTCCTTAATTTCTCTTTCTGTTTTCTCATTGTTAGTGTTGGGACCTAATGAAACTTAAAAGCTTTTGCACAACAAAGGAAACTATAAGCAAAGTGAAAAGACAGCCCTCAGATTGGGAGAAAATAATAGCAAACGAAGCAACAGACAAAGGATTAATCTCAAAAATATACAAGCAACTCCTCCAGCTCAACTCCAGAAAAATAAATGACCCAATCGAAAAATGGGCCAAAGAACTCAACAGACATTTCTCCAAGGAAGACATACAGATGGCTAACAAACACATGAAAAGATGCTCAACATCACTCATTATCAGAGAAATGCAAATCAAAACCACAATGAGGTACCATTATACGCCAGTCAGGATGGCTGCTATCCAAAAGTCTACAAGCAATAAATGCTGGAGAGGGTGTGGAGAAAAGGGAACCCTCTTACACTGTTGGTGGGAATGCAAATTAGTACAGCCACTATGGAAAACAGTGTGGAGATTTCTTAAAAAGCTGGAAATAGAACTGCCATATGACCCAGCAATCTCACTTCTGGGCATACACACCAAGGATTTCAGATCTGAAAGAGACAGGTGCACCCCAATGTTCATCGCAGCACTGTTTATAATAGCCAGGACATGGAAGCAACCCAGATGCCCATCAGCAGACGAATGGATGAGGTAGCTGTGGTACATATACACCATGGAATATTACTCAGCCATTAAAAAGAATTCATTTGAATCAGTTCTAATGAGATGGATGAAACTGGAGCCCATTATACAGAGTGAAGTAAGCCAGAAAGATAAAGACCATTACAGTATACTAACACATATATATGGAATTTAGAAAGATGGTAACGATAACCCTATATGCAAAACAGGAAAAGAGACTCAGATGTATAGAACAGACTTGTGGACTCTGGGAGAAGGCGAGGGTGGGATGTTTCAAGAGAACAGCATTGAAACATGTATATTATCTAGGGTGAAACAGATCACCAGCCCAGGTTGGGTGCATGAGACAAGTGCTCGGGCCTGGTGCACTGGGAAGACCCAGAGGGATCGGGTGGAGAGGGAGGTGGGAGAGGGGACTGGGATGGGGAATACATATAAATCCATGGCTAATTCATTTCAATGTATAACAAAAACTACTGTAATGATGTAAAGTAATTAGCCTCCAACTAATAAAAATAAATGGAAAAAATATATATAAAAAAAAATGAAACTAACCTGAACAAGTAAAACATGAGACTTCAGTAACCTAGAAGATGTCAACCAGAAATGCCTCAACTGGAGGAGAAAATTACTTCAAGGAACTGGGTGTTTTCAAATACCAGTTCGAAGGGTTTCAGCTGACAATTAATGTGACCTCCCAAACTCACAACCCTGATGCAGCCACCCTATAATTGTGACCCATCCACCAGCCGTTCACAGTAATAACTTGGCTGAGAAACATCTCCATCTCTGTGAGCAATCAATCCCTCTACCTACTGACCATTGCCTTGGACTCCACATCCTCTATCATGGATTGCCAACTCCACTCAAAAACTTGATAAAGACTTATTACACAGTTATCATGAGCTAGCACAAGCAACCATGTAAAACACATGTCATATAAAACACAAACCACCAGGAGAAATGGTCTCTCCTCTCTAGGAGTTTAAAATATGAAGTTGAAAGGCAGGAATATGGGAAGACAATTATTAAGAATGTAAATAACAGGCACTTCTCTGGCAATCCAGTGGTTAAGACTCCGTGCTTCCAATGCAGGGGGCACAGGTGTGATCCCTGGTCAGGGAATTAAGATCCCACATGTTCTGCAGCACAGCCAAAAAAATTTTTTTAATAAAATAAAAAACAAGTAAATGACAGCTCAGGGCACCTAGAGAACATGTCACAAAACAGTACACGGTTTATACAATTATCAAATTAGGAGTAGGCACAGAAGACCCGTCAGGGTCCAGTCAGGAACACAAAGACCATTCTAGGTATTTCAACAGAGAAAATTTAATATAAGAGATTGGTGTTGGAGGATGGTGAAAACAAAAAGGGAATTTGAATGTAACATAGAGATGGTAACTGCAGGAAGAGACTACCAACCTCAGGACTGGGGAAAAAGAGGAAGCAGTTAGGATCAGACAAGTTATAGACGAGGACCCCGGGAGCTGAGACCTAGACTCCTGGAAGGGGTAGCACTACCCACTGGGGCTGGAAGTAGGGGCTCAGAGGAGAGGCTGCTAGCGGAGCTAGGATACAGACTCCCAGGGAGAGGACACTGTGTCTCTGAGGGCCCACCACACCTATTCTGTGGGTAGTTGGGCTGGAATCAGAACTAGCCATTGCTTCCGGGTGAACAACCGCTGTTCTCTGAGGAGGACAACTGCTGAGGACAAGGCAGGAAGAGCAAGCAAGCAGGAAGAAGCAAGTCCATTCCTTCCCGTTCCTGCCTTCCAGTGTCCCTCTATTGTGTTGTACTGGTGAAACCTAAAAGGAAGATAGCTACGAAAGAAAAATCTAGTTTGCAGGAGGCCAGCTCAATATCACTGAGCAGGGTATAAAAGGGTGGGTTTGGAGGCAGCACAAATGGCTAGAGTAGAGATAATGGACAGATCACACAGGCTGAGCTAACTGGAGAAGACCTCATGAAGGAGATGGCTACAATATGAATCTAAAAGGATGATTTAGAAGGAAATGAGAAGGGTGGGCACAGTAAAGGAAAGAAAAATAATTAGGGAAACTAAGAAAATCATGTGGCTAAAACTAGTTTTCATGTAAGGTACGAATATAAAAATTTTTCCTAAAATTTCAAATATTAATTTATCTTTGGGTACTTTATCAGAAAAATAAACACTTGTTCCTTAGAAGAAAAGCTATGACAAACCTAGACAGCATATTAAAAAGCAGACACACTGCCGACAAAGGTCCATATAGTCAAAGCTATGGTTTTTCCAGTAGTCATGAGCAAGTGTGAGAGTTGAAGCCTTCATAAAGAAGGCTGAGCATGGAAGAACTGATGCTTTTGAAATGTGGTACTGGAGAAGACTTTGAGAGTCCCTTGGAAGAAGATCAACCCAATCAATCCTAAAGGAAATCAACCCTGACTATTCATTGGAAGGACAGATGCTGAAGTTGAAGTTCCAATTCTTTGGCTACTTGATGTGAACAGCCAACTCATTGGAAAAGACCCTGATGCTGAGCAAGACTGAAGACAAAAGGAGAAGCGGATGGCAGAGGATGAGACGGTTAGATAGCATCACTGACTCAACGGACATGAATTTGAGCAAACTGCGTGAGATAGTAAGGACAGAGGAGTCTGGCATGCTGCAGTCCACAGGGTGGCAAAGAGTCAGACATGACTTACCAGTTAAACAACAACAATCTGCAAATCAATAATAATTAGTTAGTATCTATTATGGGACTGATGGTCTCTATAGAAAACCAGAGAAAAGAAGGTATATGAAGATTCTTGTAACCTCAGTGGAAGAAAAGACATATGAGACAAATGGACACCATCCAAGATGGCATAAAACTAGCAGATTGCATTTTCCAAAAATAGATGCAACAGTATTTCCCATCCCACATGCTCATGTGAAATATGACCTCAAAATATCCTCTCAAAAGGTAGACTCTATTTCTCCACCCCCTTTAATTTGGTTGGGCCTGGTGACCGATTTGACTAACAGAATATGGCAGAAGTAATACTATGTCAGTTCCAAGCATAGCCCTTTACCATCCTGGAAACTTCTGCATCCTACCTCTTACAAGCCAATCACATGTAAGAATAGCAGTCACCATGAAACCATCCTTCTGTGACATCCAAGCTATGCAGGAGAAATCCTGCAGGATGAAATGCCATGTGGTAAGAAAGAGATGCTAAGAAGTACTGAGGCACTAGACATGGAGGTGAAGAAGCTATTCTGGAAGTAGATCTTTCCCCAGCCATGAGATGAACCATCCAGTTGAGCCCTTCCAAAATTTCTAACCCACAAAATCATGAACTACATAAAGTAAATGTTTTAAGTCCCAAAATTTGGGCTTTATTTGTTTCATAGCAATAGAAAGCTGAACAATGCTGCTGCTGCTAAGTCACTTTAGCTGAACAATGACCAAGTGCTAAATGGGTGGTAATTATTTCTTATATCTGAAAAATATAAGCACTAATTTGTAACAGAAAATTTCTTTAAAAAGATAAGAAATCTCCTTTTTAAAAGCAGTCTTTGTCCAAACTAAAGTATGGCATCCAGGGTTGTAATCATTGATATAATTATTCAACTTAAATATAGAAACGACACAACTCTAAATTCAAAATGACAGGAAAAGACTTCTGGCGGAAAAGGCACTCGTGGGGCAAATGTGTATTGTTCTTCCCCTTCCAATTTGATCGCTGTATACAAGGAAGCCAAGGAGAATCAGGTGGGGAGGCAGTGCTAGGGAGCCAGCAGGACCAGGCAGGATAAAGGCCACGCTTTCCTTTCTCCCAGTGGTCTTAGCAATGTGAAGAGATTGTTGGTACCATTGGTACCAATCACAGAGAGGAATCAGGCTGAGGGCATCCCTCTGGAGGGCTTTGACGGCAAGGTGGCCTCAAGTCCTGGATCAGACAGCAAGTCCTGGAGGAGGCCAATGAGAGGAAAGATTTAGCAGGAACTAAAAAAATACCTTGTTTTCATGCCTCACAGAATTATTGGGTTATATTGACTGAAACTTGATAATGATTAAGGATTAATAAGTTTGCCTAATGATATCTACACATTTCTTAAGTTAGACCCATCCTAGATTCTGGAGTTCTGTGGGCCAATACAGTAGCTGGGAGCCACATATGGCTAATGAACACTAGAACTGTTGCCACTCTGAGCAGAGACATGCTATAATTGTGAGATACACACACAGGACAAAAAATGCAAAGTAAAACTTTATTAATACTTTATATTGATTAAATATTAAATGTTTTAACTACATTAAATATACTATAAAATTAATGTTGCTTTTTAAAGCTTTTAAAAATGTAGCTATACAACAAAATTTGAAATTTCATACATGACTTGTATTATATTTCTGTTGGACAGCACTGCTTTAGAAAGATAATACTAAACTCAGATCCTAGAGCTGTTATAATGGTTAAGGGAAAATTATCCAACTTAAGCAACTAGAACAGTGTTTGACATGCAGAAAATTCTCCATTTACTCATTCAGCTATCCACTCATTCACGCAACATTTACTGAGCAACTTACTTTGTGCCAGGCACTTTTCTAGGTATTCAGATTGCAGAATTGAGAACAGACCAAAAGGTGTGAGGAGGGGGTGGGAAGGAGTCTCTATCTCAGTGGTAGTGGTAAATACTGAACACTTATTTAAATTCAGTGATTATTCATATAAGCTTATATATGTGTTCAGTGACTCTAATCAAAGTAATTCTAACAAACATGATTCTAATGCCTACTGCTCTTGGGTATCATTTAGTGGAAATGGATGCTGCTCTCCCTTGCCGTTAACCTTCCCTGTGGAGAACCCAGCTGTCAGAAACATGAGGTCATATAAAGGTATATTCACCTGGGGACAGCGGGAGGTCCAATTGCAGGAAAGATGCTAAGCTCTGACCTTGCAAAACCTAAACTAAAAATAGATGACAAACTCTAATAGGAGTTCAGAGAAGGAGAGATCAAAGAGGGGCAGAGTGCTGGGAAAAGAAATCAAGGAAGAGATGGACTCAAAGTTAGGTCCTGCAGGATGTCAAGGGCTAAAAAGGCACCAAGAGAGGAGCTGTATCTCAGGCATTATAAGATTTATAACAGAATAGCATCCTGGATAAGCTCAGTATTTCCATGTTCTGTCTCTAAGTCATATGCATATGTGTCCAGAAAATTGATTTTTCCTGTCAGATGCTGGCTGGCACCTGGAAGACAGCCCGCAGCATGACTGGGAACACAAATACCCAAGCCTTACAAAGGCGAATAGTGCCAGCGAGTCATCCACCTTATGAAGGTGGACCTCCCTAACTTGCTCACTTAAGTCTTCGTCTGTACTGGTCTTCCCAGCCCCCTGAGGCCCCTTCCCCTTTATTTCTCACGTTGCAGCCACAGCAACAGAAATCTCGTCATGTCATCCCCCTAATTACAATCTTTCAATCACTCCCTGTGCTCTCAAAACAAAGACCAAAAGCCTGTAGGCTTACAGGGCTCTTGCCACCTCATGGATGCTCCCCTTGCTCTCTGTATTCCAGACACCCTAACTTTTCAGTTTCTCAGCTTCACATTGCTTCCTCCAGCCACAGGACATTGGCTCCTGCTCTTTCCTCTGGCATCTCACTCTACCCCAGCAAACACATTCCTTTCATCTCTCAGCTCAGCTATTGCCCCAGAAAAGCAATCCCCCTCCAGCAAGCATTTGCACAGCACCACGTTCATGCCTCCGCAGCTCCCATCTCAGTGTAATCCAAATCACTGGTGGAATCAGTTGAGCCACGTCACCTCTCTCTCTACGCTGCAGAAGCTGAAGGTAGAAACTGTGCTTTTGGCTCACTGCTTGGTTTGCCAGCATAGAGCAGAGGGCCTGCCTGGCACAAAAGAAGCACTTATTAAGAATCTGTTCATTCCACTCACTCAACATTTTGTGTGAAGGTTAAATAAGTGTATTATATGTATCTTATAAAAGGGTACAGCACAAAGTAAGTGCTATGCAAGTGACTGTTATTATTTTAAGAGTTAGCTATGCTAGACAGTGTTTTTCCATCCATACCTATCACTACAGATTTACTTAAATCTTGTTCTACTTAATTCTTGAGATTTCTTAGTGTGACATTCCAGTTACAGGCCTTTAACGCCATCCCTGAACCATGTGGAATCTAAGGTTCAAACACTGGGTCTCCAAATGATCTCCCAGGATGTCCATTTCACTCTCATTAATGCTTCAAGCTGAGGAGAATCCATATCAGATATCAAGACTGCAGTCTGAAGGAATCAAATAAATCTATCCATTAGGACTTAGCACAGAATATGATTTAATGTTAAACACCAGTGATTACTTTTATAATTTTCATATACTAGGAAAAATATCACAGATTTTTAGGACAATGGAGATGAAGAAACAGAGGTTCAGAGTTGTTGTGAGTGATGACAATAATGAGAATTATTAATTAAGAGCTGGACACAGACTAAATGGCTACAAGTACCATTTCATTTAGTTCTATTATCTAGGCATTACAACCTCGTTTATCAGCTGAAGCTTAAGGAGAACTGAATAAGAAAAATGAAAAATAGACATTTCTATAAGGAAGATATACAAATGGCCAATAAGCACATGAGAAGAGGCCCAATCTCATCAGTCATGAAGAAAATGAAAATCAAAACCACAATGAGAGACCATTTCACATCCACATGAATGGCTATAATTTTTAAAAAATCTTTTTTAATGGAAAATTAGTTTTGCCAAGGATATAGACATCTCAGAATTCTCATATACTGCTAATGGAAATGTAAAATAATTCAGCCATCCTGGAAAATAGTCTGGCTGTTCCTCAATTAAACACAGAATTATCAGAAGGCCAGCAATTCCATTCCCAGGTATATACCCAAGATAAATGAAATCATATGCCCACACAAAAACTTGTACAAGAGCATTTTATACAATGTTATTCATATTAGCCAAAAGATGGGAACAACCCAAATATCCATCAAATGATGGTAAATAAAAAATAAAATGTATCATACAAGTGTGTTGTAGTGGAATACTATGCAGCCATACAAATGGAGCATTGACAGATGCTATAGAACAAATAAACAGATTTTGTCCTAAGTAAAGGAAGCCAGACACAGAAGACCACATATTATATGATTCCAATCATATGAAATGTCCAAATCAGGGACATGTCTACAGAGACAGAAAAGAGGTTAGTGATTGCTTAGGGCTGGAGAAGGCAGGGGAAGATAAGAGAATGATAATTAAGGGGTATAGAATTTCTGTCTGAGGTGATGAAAATATTCTAAAACTGACTGCAGTGGCAGTTGCACGTATCTTTAAATATATTTTTAAAAAACCACTGAATTTAATACTTTAAATGGGTGGAATTTAATACTTTATATGGTATGTGAATCATAGCTCAATAAAATTTTTTAAAATTTTAATACACAAATGGTACTACATCAAACTAAAAAGGGTTTGCACAGCAAAGGAAACTATCCACAAAATAAAAAGGCAGCCTGTTGAATTTGAGAAGATATTTTTAAACAACATATCTTATATGAGGTTAATTCCCAAAGTATATAAGGAACTCATACAACTCAATAACAAAAAGAACAAACATGTGGGAGAAGGCGAGGGTGGGATGTTTCAAGAGAACAGCATCGAAACATGTATATTATCTAGGGTGAAACAGATCACCAGCCCAGGTTGGATGCATGAGACAAGTGCTCGGGCCTGGTGCACTGGGAAGACCCAGAGGGATCAGGTGGAGAGGGAGGTGGGAGGGGGGACCAGGATGGGGAATACATGTAAATCCATGGCTAATTCATTTCAATGTATGACAAAAACCACTGCAATGTTGTAAAGTAATTAGCCTCCAACTAATAAAAATAAATGAAAAAAACATAAAAGAACAAACAATCCAGTTAGAAAATGGGCAGGGGGTCTGAACAGAAATTTTTCCAAAGACATACAGATGGCCAACAGATATATGAAAAGAATCTCAACATCACTAATACCAAGGATTCAACACCACAATGAGATATCACCTCATATATTTTAGAATCGTTATCATCAAGACGACTGCAAATAAGTGTTGGCAAGGATGTGGAGAAAAGGGAAACTTGTGCACTGTTGGTGGGAAAGTACATCAATGCAGTCACTGTGGAAAACAGTATGGAAGTCCCTCAAAAATTTAAAATAGAACTACTATATGATCCTGCAATTCTACTCCTGGGTATTTACCCAAAGGAGAAAAAAAAAAAAAAAACACTAATTCAAAAAGATAAATGTGCAAATGTTCACTGCAGCATTATCATATGGAAGCAACTTAAATATTCACCAACAGACAAATGGATAAAGAAGATGAGTACTACATAAAAAGATTGAACTGAATTCTACCAAGCCATAAAAAAAAAAATCTTGCCATTTGCAACACATCGATGGATCTAGAGAGTAATATACTAAGTGAAATAAGTCAGAAAAAGAATGATTTCATTTACATGTGAACTATTTCAATAAAAACCTATGACTGATTCATGTTGATGTTTGGCAGAAACCAACACAATACTGTAAAGCAATTATCAGCCAATTAAAAAAAATTTTTTTTAATAAAAGGACCAAGAAGGTTAAAACACCCCATCATTTTTAAAAACTAAAAATAAATAATTATTTTAAGCGAATTAAATTGATACCAAGTTTTGCTAATTATTCTTGCATATTTATTATGCTATTAAGTTTTTCATTCTCCCCTCATATTCTTCCCATCAACTCTCAATTGGCTATTATGTCAGTGATACTTCAGCACCTGGGAAACAAGTTTAATTTGCTTAATTTGTTAAAAAAAATTCCCAACATTTTATGCCACGACAGGCTTCCAGTTCCTTTCCTGCATGTAAAAGTGAAAGTCCCTCAGTGTATCCACCTCTCTGCAATCCCATGGGATCCTCCAGACCAGGATACTGGAGTGGGTAGCCATTCCCTTCGCCCAGGGATCTTCCCAACCCAGGAATAGAACCCAAGTCTCCCATATTGCAGGTGGATTCTTTACCAGCTGAGCCATTTAGTGTGGATTATGTCAGTAACTAATAAAACAGGCTCTTTCAAAAGTTTTTCAAACTAAAGCTAATCTGGACACAGCAGACCTTTACACAGAAACCATTACTTTCAGGGTTCCTTCTGAAGGCTCTCAGGCAATGCCTACTGACTGCCAAGCCCTGGGATGGGCACCGAGAGTGCAGACAAGTAAAACAAGGTTTCTGCTAGTAAAGACCCATCATCAAAGCTCCCTCCATTGGCCAAAGGCAGATGCTGAGGATAAATCCTTCTATTTGGGTGCCCTAGCAAGCAGTGGGGTATCTGCTCAATAACCTATGGTTAATGCACATTTTTGCAGTTATCTCTGATAAGAGTGAAAAAGAGCCCCATCCAACAGATTTTCCTGAGAGGTTCTGCAATTAGGAGAGGTTTCAGTCTGCCTGAGATGATTAAGTGAGGTTTTTAGTGAGCAAGAGGAAGAGTTAAGTGACCTAGAGTTCTTTTTAATTCCAGTTGTAAAATCAACAACACCGCTTTTAGGAGAGTTCAGAAGGAAACTAAGATTCCACAATGTCCATTAGTTTTATAACCCCTCAACTCAAGCCTAATCTTTTCTTATAGTGTAACTGCTTTTCATCACTTTTTCTATGATCAAAGAGGGCATTGGTTTTCTTTGGTTTAATATCTCAGGCCCCCTGAGAAAAACTACCTTATTAAGTAGAATTTCTAGTGTTTATAATCACCACTTGCCCAGTATGCTAAGAGAATGGGGACAAAGAGAAGGCAATTCCTTCCTCTCTCAGGCTCATCTTCTCCCCACCTCCCCCCAACCACATTTGCTGGGCTGACCCTGAACAAGTCCAAGAAAGATCTTCCGCTCCCGAGGAGGGATGAACCTCCCCTGACTGACACCAAGTGGCACCCCTGATGAGCCGGTTATGGTTTCTCCTTCTGCTATAATAATAATAATATAATAGGTATACCTATTATAATATATAATATCGTAATAATAATATAATAGATATACCAAGTAAGACAGTAGGTGTTGCAAGAGGGCATCAGAGAGCAGACACACTAAAACCATAATCACAGGAAACTAGCCAATGTGATCACACAGACCACAGCCGTGTCTAACTCAATGAAACTAACTCATGCCATGTGGGGCCACCCAAGATGGATGGGTCATGGTGGAGGGGTCTGACAGAATGTTGTTCACTGGAGAAGGGAATGGCAAATCACTTCAGTATTCTTGCCTTGAGAACCCCATGAACAGTATGAAAAGGCAAATAGATAGGATACTGAAAGAGGAACTCCCCAGGTCGGTAGGTGCCCAATATGCTACTGGAGATCAGTGGAGAAATGACTCCAGAAAGAATGAAGGGCTGGACCAAAGCAAAAACAATACCCAGTTGTGGATGGGGCTGGTGATAGAAGCAAGGTCTGATGCTGAAAAGAGCAATATTGCATAGGAACCTGGAATGTTAGGTCCATGAATTAAGGCAAATTGGAACTGCTTGAACAGGAGATAGCAAGAGTGAACGTCGACATTCTAGGAATCAGCGAACTAAAATGGACCAGAATGGGTGAATTTAACTCAGATGACCATTATATCTACTACTGCGGGCAGGAATCCCTTAGAAGAAATGCAGTAGCCATCATGGTCAACAAAAGAATCCGAAATGCAGTACTCGGATGCAATCTCAAAAATGACAGAATGATCTAAGTTTGTCTCCAAGGCAAACCATTCAATATTACAGTAATCCAAGCCTATACCCCAACCAGTAACGCTGAAGAAGCTGAAGTCGAAAGGTTCTATGCAGACCTATAAGACATTTTAGAACTAACATCCAAAAAAAGACGTCCTTTTCATTATAGCGGACTGGAATGCAAAAGTAGGAAGTCAAGAAACACCTGGAGTAACAGGCAAATTTGGTCTTGGAGTACGGAATGAAGCAGGGCAAAGGCTAATAGAATTCTGCCAAGAGAATGCACTGGTCATAGCAATCACCCTCCTCCAACAACACAAGAGAAGACTCTACACATGGACATCACCAAATGGTCAACACCGAAATCAGACTGATTATATTCTTTGCAGCCAAAGATGGAGAAGCTCTATACAGTCAGCAAAAGCAAGACCAGGAGTGGACTGTGTGTGGCTCAGATCATGAACTCCTTATTGCCAAATTTAGACTTAAATTGAAGAAAGTAGGGAAAACCACTAGACCATTCAGGTATGACCTAAATGAAATCCTTTATGATTATATAGTGGACGTAAGAAATAGATTTAAGGGACTAGATCTGATAGATAGAGTGCCTGATGAACTATGGATGGAGGTTCGTGACGTTGTAAAGGAGACAGGGATCAAGACCATCTCCAAGAAAAAGAAATGCAAAAAAGCAAAATGGCTGTCTGAGGAGGCCTTACAAATAGCTGTGAAAAGAAGGGAAGGGAAATACAAAGGAGAAAAGGAAAGATATATCCATTTGAACGCAGAATTCCAAAGAATAGCAAGGAGAGATAAGAAAGCCTTCCTCAGCAATCAATGCAAAGAAATAGAGGAAAACAATAGAATGGGAAAGACTAGAGATCTCTTCAAGAAAATTATAGATACCAAGGGAACATTTCATGCAAAGATCGGCTCAATAAAGCACAGAAATGGTATGGACCTAACAGAAGCAGAAGATATTAAGAAGAGGTGGCAAGAATACACAGAAAAACTGTACAAAAAAGATCTTCATGATCTAGATAATCACAATGGTGTGATCATTCACCTAGAGCCAGACATCCGGGAATATGAAGTCAAGTGGGCCTTAGGAAGCATCACTATGAACAAAGCTAGTGGAGGTGATGGAATTCCAGTTGAGCTATTTCAAATCCTGAAAGATGATGCTGTGAAAGTGCTGCACTCAATATGCCAGCAAATTTGGAAAACTCAGCAGTGGCCACAGGACTGGAAATGGTCCGTTTTCATTCTAATCCCAAAGAAAGGCAATGCTAAAGAATGCTCGAACTACCACACAATTGCACTCATCTCACACGCTAGTAAAGTAATGCTCAAAATTCTCCAAGCCAGGCTTCACCAATAGGTGAACAGTGAACTTCCAGATGTTCAAGCTGGCTTTAGAACAGGCAGAGGAACCAGAGATCAAATTGCCAACACCTGCTGGATATTCAAAAAAGCAAGAGAATTCCAGAAAAAACATCTATTTCTACTTTATTGACTATGCCAAAGCCTTTGACTGTGTGGATCACAATAAACTGTGGAAAATTCTGAAAGAGATGGGAATACCAGACCACCTGACCTGACTCTTGAGAAACCTGTATGCAAATCAGAAAGCAACAGTTAGAACCCAACATGGAACAACAGACTAGTCCCAAATAGGGAAAGGAGTACGTCAAGGCTGTATATTGTCACCCTGCTTATTTAACTTATATGCAAAGTACCTCAAGAGAAACACTGGGCTGGAAGAAGCACAAGCTGGAATCAAGATTGCCGGGAGAAATATCAATAACCTCAGATATGCAGATGATACCACCCTTATGGCAGAAAGTGAAGATGAACTAAAAAGCCGCTTGATAAAAGAGGAGAGTGAAAAAGTTGGCTTAAAGCTCAACATTCAGAAAACTAAGATCATGGCATCTGGTCCCATCACTTCATGGCAAATAGATGGGGAAACAGTGGAACCTATGTCGGACTTAATTTTGCGGGGCTCCAAAATCACTGCAGATGGTGACTGCAGCCATGAAATTAAAAGATGCTTACTCCTTGGAAGGAAAGTTATGATCAACCTAGATAGCATATTAAAAAGCTGAGACATGACTTTGCCAACAAAGGTCCATCTAGTCAATGCTATGGTTTTTCCAGTGGTCATGTATGGATGTAAGAGTTGGACTATAAAGAAAGCTGAGCACTGAAGAATTGATGCTTTTTAACTGTGGTATTGGAGAAGACTCTTGCAAGTCCCTTGGACTGCAAGGAGATTCAACCAGTCCATCCTAAAGGAGATCAGTCCTGGGTGTTCATTGGAAGGACTGATGCTGAAGCTGAAACTCCAGTACTTTGGCCACCTCATGCAAAGAGTTGACTCATTGGAAAAGACCCTGATGCTGGGAGGGATTGGCGGCAGGAGGAGAAGGGGACGACAGGGGATAAGATGGCTGGATGGCATCACTGACTTGATGGACATGAGTTTGAGGAAACTCTGGGAGTTGGTGATGGACAGGGAGGCCTGGCATGCTGCGATTCATGGGATCGCAAAGAGTCGGACATGACTTGATCAACTGAACTGAACTGAATAGGTATACAGTAAAAAAAAAAATTAACTGTGCTCAAAAAGAGGTTAAAAGAGGTCTGTTCTTTGCCCTTAGCTTCTGGGATATAATCTCCGAGCTCTTGGAATGTGATGCCTCATAGGAGTATCTTTGTTTGCCTTGGCCTTGGGTCACACAGAATAGTCCAACAATGTGATTTTGACTAAATGCAGGCCATACCAGATAGCTCTAGAGTGGAGGGTGGCCACCTTAGCTATTACCACTATGCTTTAGGATAAGGGCTTTGGTATCAGCAGTGCTAGTCAACATCCAAAAGCTGAGGATCAGAGACTGAGATCAACTCTGTGAGTAGTACTCACACCTGCATAATGGAAGCCCCTGAAAACTCTGATCAAAGAGATGCATGAAACAACCTGCTATCTGTATTGGTTTTAGGTGAAAAAACTTAATGGGTACATACATGAAAAATATTGATAATTGATGAAAGTGAGTGATGGATGCATGGAGGTTCATTATGTAACTTTATTTTCATGACTACTTAAAATTTTCTATAATAATAAAACTTAAAAATAAAAAACATTCTATTTAAAAAAAAATAACCACCTGGGATGTCTGATTTAAAGCCAGATTTCCGGGCTTCCCCACTCAAACTTACTAAATCCAAATCTCAAGTGTGATCCCAGGCATATGAGATTCTAAGATGTTGGGATTCTAAATAAAGGCAGAACCTTCATTGATATCCCCCGGGCAATTGCCTACACTTTTTAGTTAGATAACATGTGTTTGCAAAGTTGAATCACTTTGCTGTACACAGGAAACTAACACAACATTGTTAATCAACCATACTCTAATATGAAGACCCTGATGCTGGGAAAGATTGAGAGCAGGAGCAGAGGGAGGTGACAAAGGATAAGATGGTTGGATGGCATCATCGACTCAATGGGCATGAGTCTAAGCAGACTCTGGGAGATAGTGAAGGACAGGGAAGCCTGGTGTGGTTCAGTTCATGGGTTCACAAAGAGTCCAGCACAACTGAGTAACAGAACAAAAAAAAATGTACAAAACTTTTTAAAAGGAAAACAGAAACAGCAATACCTTTCTTTACCCCTGGGCTTCCTGCCCACCCCCACCAATGATGGTTGTTAGTCGACTACCCTTCTGCCTTCATCCTAACATTGACAGCACCAGGTCCCCAGCTACCAAAAGGAGAAATCAACAGGAGAGGAAAGGCTGGGGAGAAATTCTACTGGGAAAGTTTAGGAATTATTGCAATGGAAGCCAATGGATTTCTGCCCTTAAAAACAATCCAAAGGCATCTCTCACTTTACCCAGATTCAAATGTCCAGGTAAATGTCTTAAATGAGATTTCATGCAGAATCCCAAATGAAATTCCAAGCACATGATTTACAGCTTTAATGTGATGCCTACTGCCTTTAATTAGATGAGATGTCCTTTTTGAAATCATAGTTACAGACACTTGCCATTTTCGAAATGCCCTCAGGTAACTCCCAACATTTGTGCCCTTCAAGTGAGCACTTCGTTTTCATGCTTACATACATAATAATTCACCCAGGCAGTCACTGGCTGTACCCATCAGCAGGCAAGATTTACAGAAGCTCTACCACAGTAAATACATCCGGTCAGGCCTGCAAGGCACCAGGACGCATTCAAGACAAAAACTGTGTAGATAAAGTGAGACCTGAAAGGGTAAATATCCCCTGAGATGATATCTGAAAAGGGTAAAACTTAAATGTTTATCCTTCCTGATAAATTTTAACCTTTTTGGCATTACTTCTAAATGGGCTACTTAAAATTATTTTGGGATTTAAACTTACTCTCTTGACCAACGCGGCAGGACAAGTGATGACTCTTTAATTCATTTTTTAAATGATTTTTTAAATTATTCGACAGCAAGAGGAAAACAAAGGAGAAAGTGAAGCCAACTCCTCATTTTGCACAGGAGTGAGCAGACAAGGGTGGCAGGAGTCCATCACTCTGGGAGCGCCAGGCCTTGTCACCAGTGTCCATCAATCCATTTCCATTCATCACCTGAACCCAAGCCAAGAAGATAAGAAATGCCGATTAGACCTTGCTTTTCCCTCGAAGGCTTCCATGAATCTGCAGGTTCCATCTTACTCAACAACTATAATTTATCTTCCCTTCTTTTTCTTCAGCTCTCTGTTGATATACAAGTATTGATTAACTAGACAGGCTGGGAGGAATGAGAGAAGGCAGAGCCTTTCCTACTAAACATACGGTTCATTTACTAGATGACAGCTGTTCACCAGCTTCTCGGGGTGAGCCCGAGTTGGCAGGACGACCCCAAATTTATTGTGAGGCTAAGGGATGCTATTAACATCTAGACTGATTTAGAGGGAGGGCAAGAAAGGGTGCCTCTGTTTTAGGTAATAGTTTCTCATTGCCTGGAAGGTCAAGACCCAACTCCTTAGCGCATCTTACACGGCCCATCACAATCAGCTCTTCCTGAGCCACCCTGACGCAGCGCCCACCACTGCCCCACAGAAGCCACCACCGTCTGCCCAAAGCTCTTTCCTCTGTGGCTCCTTGCACATCTCTGCCCCACTGAAAATTCTCTCTTAAAACCCTACACATCTGCCAACCCAGCTCCCACACCACTCCCCCAGGGAAGGCTGCACTCACCTCTGGCTCCGTCCACTTTGCTCTCATGCCGCTTGTTGTTCAGTCATCAGTCATGCTCGACTCTGCGATCCCATGGACTGCAGCACACCAGGCTCTCTTGTCCTTCACTAGGTCCCAGAATTTTCTCAAACTCATGCCCATTGAGTCAGTGATGTCATCCAACCATCTCATCCTCTGTCACCCCCTTCTTCTCCTTCTCTCAATCTTTTCCAGAATCAGGATCTCTTCCAATGAGTCAGCTCTTTGCATCAGGCGGCCAAAGTGTTGGCGCTTCAGTATAAGTCCTTCCGATGAATATTCAAGGTTGATTTCCTTTAGGACAGACTGGTTTGATCTCCTAGTTGTCCAAGAGACTCTCCAGAGTCTTCTCTAGCACCACAATTGGAAAGCATCAATTCTTCAGTGCTCAGACTTCCTTATGGTCCAACTCTCACACCTGTACATGACTACTGGAAAAACCATAGCTTTGACTAAGTTTATAGCTCTCATAAACTTTTCTATCTGCCTCTACCAAAGCTCACTGGATTCCTACCATAATTGTTTGGGTCTAAGTGTTGATTATCAATGTGCTAACCTGTGTTAATATGGAAATGGAAATATTCTCTCTTTTGCTGCAGTCAAAGAATGAAAGAAAACATATTCCCCTTTGAAGGTTTGATTCTGACCTCCAAAAACTTTAGGAAAAAATTGAGGGGAGGGGGGCAGGTAGAAGACATCTTGCAAATAAGTTCTTTTATGGAAGTAGAGAATAGAGAAGAATCTGTATGGCAGAGGTGGGACTCAAGGCTACCAGGAAACAGGGGAGCAATCAGGGCAAAGGAGATGAAAAGAGCTGGGGTCCTGAGGCCTGGAACCAATGGAAGTCATGTGAACTGAGTCCTTGCCCAAGGCCAGCTCAGCTTTCACCTGCAAGGAGCGTCTTGCATGTCCTGCACCAGGGTCTGTGGGCAGGGTCCCACCTGATCCCTCTTCTATAGCACAGAGGACGTCCTTCTCCTCCCCACTCTGCTCCCTCACCTCACCCTTAACCACTCAGAACTCCCACACCAGCAGACATTACTTGGCTCTCATCCCATCAAACCTCTCCGCAGAAAATCCAGAATGTAATAGGGGTGGGGGGTTTTAAACAGGTAGTGAAAGGGAAAGTCCACACTTGTCCTAGGAAGTGGGGAAAGTGCACTGAGTCAATGAGAGACTTCCGTAAGTAGCACTGTAGTCGGTGACAATCCTGTACTTCCAGCCATCTCCCTAACTTGACCGTGAGCTCCACGACCAGGTCCCATTCCTTATCATTACCTAGGAAAATATCTCAAATGCAGTAAGTTTATAGTAAATGTTAGTTTAATGAAATTCTAAAAACAAATTGTTAAAAAATATGCCCTCTTTGTAGTAGGTGAAAGTTTTCAAAAATTTTCTACTACCATTTTTTTTTTAACTAAACATTTATTTAACCTACAATATGCAAAGTACTGTGACAAGTAGAGAGGAGAGCAGGGATGCTATAAGAATGAATAAGTAGAAAAATGATATTTAATGTAAGGTGATTCAAAATATAAAAGTAATCATTTTTATAGAAGCTGACATTCATAGCCAAAATTAAAATGTTAACATAATCAAATTTCAATCCTAAATTAGTACAGATCATCATTTTGCAATGGGCACTAAAAAGTGAAGTTTTTAACAGATATCCCCATCAGTCTCTACCAATAGTATCCTAGGCTGTGCACTGTGGAAAAGACTTTGACACCAGTAACTCTAGGCTCACAGACATCAAGGGAAGAAAGCTCAACACTAGCATATTGTATGTGAGTAAAATACTATTACTTGTAATCTGTGCTGGAGTGCAGAATTCATGATTAGCATTTAAGTACCAGGAGGAGTATTACGAAGACTTCTGCTGGTTTTCTTCAAACACAGGATTTAACTTTGTGTTCCAGCGATTTAAAACAACTAATATGTCAAGCTGGGATATTACCAGTGATCAAATAGGTCAAACATATCAGTAAGTACTGAACTGATAGCAGAAACTTAAGAGCAAGGTTCAAAGATGCATATAGTTAAAGGTCCTGAGTTTATCTCAGGCTGAATAAATTTTTGTTGTTTTAAGACACCCAACTGTAGAACTTTGTTATAGTAACTCTTGGAAGGAAATATATTCAGGTAATGATAATAAATGAAATAAATATTGTCTCTCACTTTTGAGTATAATTACCTTTGCTTACTCTCAATAAAGGACTGGTGAATTGCAAAACTATTTTTAACCTTGGCCTAAGTCCTACAACTTTATTCTCTTTCCTCTGTGCTAATCTCAGTGTTTCTTAAATAGCCTTTAATGAATCTGAAGTTTCTAAATTTCATGGAGGAGGATTTTAAAGATATTTAATTTATCAAGGAGGACTCAGTATTCTTCATAACTAAATTTATTGAGTATATGCACCATATTCGTGATCATTAAGCTTGGAAGAAATGAAGCTTAATTGCTGCCGCCAAGGAAATAGGAAAAGCTTTTTTACATGAACAGTAACACAGATGGATTTTCATATGTTAAATAATTTAAGAGATTTTAAACGTGTATGGCACTCTCCCAGGGACGGGGGTGCCTGGAGGGCTGCTGTCTATGGGGTCGCACAGAGTCGGACACGACTGAAGCGACTTAGCAGCCGCAGCAGCATGGTACTCTCCACATCCCCATACTGGATACTAAGGTAACGTAACATGTTACACAATGACTTAATTCTGCACTGCATACATAATGGGTGAAGAGTAGATCTTAAACTCGATATTTTTGAACTATCTGTTTTGACATACAATCAATGGGAAACTTGGAATATATTCAATAAATGATCCAAAATATATTTATATTGGAATTTCTGGTGATTTGGTACCCAATTTTGATATTTCAGTGTATGATTAGCAATGTGCCTCAATGTCATTTAATCCAGATTATCAATTTGAGCAAATAAAGGAAATCATCTGATTCTCTTTAAGATAGCTCTTGAATCTACCACTTTGACCTCAACTATAGTTAGATTGCTTTTATTCAAGTAAAATCTTTTTCAATTTTCTACCAAGAAAATAAGCACCAATCTTAGATATTTATCAATTATTTAATTCCATAGGCTTAGGAATTAAAATAAACCATTCTTCATCAAAGGAAGCATTTCAGTGGAACTGAAAGGGGCTGTAAGCTCCTTTCAAAAGCTAAGGAATAAGCACCATATTCCTTACATGAATGGAGCCCACTGGCATTTGCCTAATGCTACCAAGTATGGATAGAGTTTGTTGAAGGATTCTGGCAGGTTGGAACACTTAACCTGCCTTCAACATTCCTCCCACTGTGAAAAATCTTCTAATATGACTGGCTCTTAGTGACCTTCCTTACATTCTGAAGGGGTAAACAGAAATTTTCACCTTAATCACTCTTTATCTCTAATAACCTAAGGAATCTAACCAGCATCTCTGCCAAATAATGCCAAGTATACTTGCTTTCATGATAAAGTATGACTGATTTCCCCACATTTCTCCTGATGCAGCTCAACAAAATGAATGTGTGGTAGTTAACGTAGAAATCTGTAAAATCTGCATCAAAAGTACTAAGAAACATAACACAGCCAATAACAAGCGTGCTTTCAAAAATAAAAACATAAGGATTACAAACGTAAATTTCACTTTCCTTGTCAATGAATTTATCCTGCAACTGCTAAGAAAATATGAAAAGTTGAATCTGAAACAACCCAAATTTGTTTTTAAATATAAGAGAAAGGATATACTTTCAAACTCATGAATAGGATTCAACTTTTCAAAACTGTCCGTTCTTCCCAACTTGATCTATAGATTCAATACAATTCCAATCAAAATTCTAGCAAGTTATTTTGTGGATACTGATTCTAAATTTTGTGGATATTTTGTGACAAACTGATTCTAAAAGTTACCCAAAAAATAAATAAATAAAGGCAAAAGACCCAGAATAACTGACAAGATATTAAAGAACAAAGATGGAAGACTGGTACTACCTGACTTCGTGACTTACTATAAAGTTATAGTAATCATGACAGTGCGGAACTGGTGAAATAACAAGAATAGATCAGTGAAACAGAGAACACAGATATAGATCCTCATAAATATAATCAACAGATCCTTGACAAAGGAGCAGAGGCCATACAACAGAACAATGGGAATCTTTTCAACAAACGGTGCTGGAACAACTGTACATCCGCATGCAACAATTAATCTAGACACAAAACTCACATCCTTCACAAAAATTAACTCAAAATGAATCACAAATCTAAATGTAAAATGCAAAACTATGAAACCCCTAGAAGAGAACATAGGGGAAAAATCTAGATGATCTTGGGTGTAGTGATAACTTTTAGATACAACACCAAGGCAGAATTCATGAAATAATTAATAAGCTGGATTTCATTAAAAGTAAAAACTTCTGCACTGATAATAATCATGTCAAGAGAACAAGAGGACAAGCAACAGAGAGAATGTAATTGCAAAGTATATATCTGATAAAGGACTGTTATACAAAACAGACAAGGAACTTTTTTAATTTATTTAATTGGAGGCTAATTATTTTACAGTATTGTAGTGGTTTTTGCCATACATTGACATGAATCAGCCATGGATTTACATGTGTCCCCATCCTGAACCCCCTCCCACCGCCCTCCCCTTCCCATCCCTCAGGGTCTTCCCAGTGCACCAGCCCCGAGCACCCTGTCTCGTGCATTAAACCTGGACTGGCGATCTGTTTCACATATAACAATATACATGTTTCAATGCTATTCTCTCAATCTTCCCACTCTAACCTCCCACAGAGTCCAAAAGACTATTCTATACATCTGTGTCTCTTCTGCTGTCTCGTGTATAGGGTCATAGTTACCATCTTTCTAAATTCCATATATATGTGTTAGTATACTGTAATGGTCTTTATCTTTCTGGCTTACTTCACTCTGTATAATGGGCTCCAGTTTCATCCACCTCATTAGAACTGATTCAAATGCATTCCTTTTAATGGCTGAGTAATATTCCATGGTGTATATGTACCACAGCTACCTCATCCATTCGTCTGCTGATGGGCATCTAGGTTGCTTCCATGTCCTGGCTATTATAAACAGTGCTGCGATGAACATTGGGGTGCACGTGTCTCTTTCAGATCTGGTTTCCTTGGTGTGTATGCCCAGGAGTGGGATTGCTGGGTCATATGGCAGCTCTAGTTCCAGTTTTTTAAGGAATCTCCACACTGTTCTCCATAGTGGCTGTACTAGTTTGCATTCCCACCAACAGTGTAAGAGGGTTCCCTTTTCTCCACACCCTCTCCAGGATTTATTGTCTGTAGACATTTTGATAGCAGCCATTCTGACCAGCGTGAGATGGTACCTCATTGTGGTTTTGATTTGCATTTCTCTGATAATGAGTGATGTTGAGCATCTTTGCAGGTGTAAAATAAACAAGAAACTATTAAAACTCAGCAATAAGAAAACAAAAAAAAATTAAAAACTAGCCAAGACTTGAACAGATACCTCACCAAAGATATACAGATGGCAAATAAGCATATAAAAGTATGCTCCGTATCATATGTCATCAGGGAAATGCAAATTAAAACACTACCACTACATACCTACTAGTGAAAATCCAGAATACTGACAACATCACATGCTAAGAAGCATGTGGAGCAATAGGAATTTCTCATTGCTGGTGGGAATGCAAAATGCCAAGGCCACTATGGAAGACAGTTTGATGATTTCTTACAAAATTAAACATACTCTTACCATATGATCCAACAATCATGAAAATAAAAGTGTTAGTTACTCAGTCATGTCTGACTCTTTGAGACCCCATATACTGTAGCCCACCAGGCTCCATTGTCCATCGAATTCTCCAGGCAAGAATACTAGAGTAGGTAGCCATTCCCTTCTCCAGGAGATCTTTCTGACCCAAGGATCAAACCCCAGTTTCCCGCACTGCAGGCAGATTTTTACTGTGTGAGCCACTATTTACCTAAATGAGTTGAAAACTTATGTCCACACAAAAACGTGCATGTCGGTGTTTATAGCAGATTTACTCATAACTGCCAAAACTTGGACATAACCAAGATGTTGCTTAGTAGATGAATGGATAAACAAACTGTGGTACATCCAGACAATGGAATGTTACTCAGTGCTAAGAATAAATGAACTATCAAGTCATGAAAAACATGGATGAACCTGAAATGCATATTTCTTTTTTTTAATTAAATTGTTTTAACTGGAGGATAATTACCTTACAATATTGTGATGACTCTTGCCATACACTGACACGAATCAGGCATGGGTACATGTGTGTCCCCCCATCCTGAATCCCCCACCCACCTCCCTCACCACCCATCCCTCTGGGTTGTCCCAGAGCACCAGCTTTGGGTGCCTTCATGCGCTGAACTTGCACTAGTTATCTATTTTGCATGTGGTAATATACATGTTTCAATGCTATTCTCTCAAATCATCCCACCCTTGCCTTCTCCCACAGAGTCCAAAAGTCTGTTCTTTACATCTGTGTCTCTTTTGCTGCCATGCATATAGGATCATCGTTATGGTCTTTCGAAATTCCATATGTACGCATTAATATACAGTATTTGTGCTTCTCTTTCTGACCTACTTCACTCTGTATAATAGACTCCAGTTTCATCCAACTCATTAGAACTGCCTCAAATGCATTCCTTTTTATAGCTGAGTAATATTTCATTGTGTATATATATACCACAACTTCCTTATCCATTCTTCTGCTGATGGACATCTAGGTTGCTTCCATGTCCTAGCAATTGTAAACAGTGCTGCAGTGAACACTGGGGTACATATGTCTCTTTCAATTCTGGTTTCCTCGGGGTATATGTCCAGCAGTGGGATTGCGGGGTCGTATGGCAGTTCTATTCCCAGTTTTATAAAGAAATCTCCACACTCTTCTCCACTGTGGCTGTACCAGTTTGCATTCCCACCAACAGTGTAAGAGGGTTCCCTTTTCTCCACACACCCTCCAGCACTAAATGCATATTTCTAAGTGAAAGATGTCAGTCTGAAAAACTACATACTGTTTTATTCGAACTATATGACATTTCAGGAAAAGTAAAACTCTGGACACAGTATAAAGATTAGGTGGTTGGCAGTAGGAAGTGGAAATGCAGATAAAAAGGGGAGCAGCAGGGGTTGAACAGACAGAACACAGAGGATCTGTAAGACAGTGAAAACACTCTGTCTGATAATGAAGGATACATGTCATTATACATTTGTCCAAACCCACAAACTGTACAACACCAAGAGTGAACCCTATGTAAATTATGAACTTTGGGTGATTATGCTATGTCAGTGTTGGTTTACCAGTCACAACAAATGTACCACTCGATTTTTCTGTGAACCTGAAACTCCTCTACAAATTTAAGTCTTATTAAAAAAAAAAAAAAAACCCAAGGTTACCCTGAGTTTATATGTCTAAACTTTGTCATCAAATTACTACGCCTCCAGTAGTTCCTCCACCCAACCAATTTCTCAGGCCCCAAATCTGGAGACCTTCATCATCCATCTTCTCCATTGTCCAAATGTTCAATTCCTCTAACAGTCAGAGATACTGCCTCCAAAATATTTCAGATTCTTCCATTTTTTTCTACCTTCACCTGTTGCATCCAAAACACCATCATCCCCTGTCTGACTTATAGCAATAACCTCTGAACTGTTCACTCTCACATGACCCTAATTCATTCTCCATACATCAGTCAACACAATCTTTAAAAAGCATACATCTTACCCCTGTTGAAAACTCTTCAACAGGTTCTCACTGCAGTTAAGACAAAACCACTATGAGATATCACTTCAAACACTTGAAAATGGCTATTATCAAAAAGACAACAAATAATAAGTGTTGGTGAGAATGTGCAGAAAAGAGAACCCTGGTACACTGTTGATGGGAATGTAAATTGGTCCACCAATTCCACTGTGGAAAACAGTGTGGAGGTTCTTCAAAAAATTAAAAGTAGAAGTACTATATGAGCCAGCAATCCCAGTTCTGGGTATATATCCAAAGGAAATCCTAGTGTTTCAAAGAGATTTATGTACTCCCAAGTTCACTGCAGCATTATTCACAATAGTCAAGACATGGAAAGAATCTAAATGTCTATCAACAAATGAATGGATAAAGAAAATCTGATATATATATACACACACACAATGGAATATTACTCAACTATAAAAAAAATAAAGTCCTGTCATTCGTGACAACATAAATGGACCCTGAGGGCACTAAGTGAAATAGTGCCGAGAAGGACAAATATTTTATGATCTCACTTACATGTGAAATCTAAAAAAGCCAAACTCATAGAAACGGAGAATAGGATGGTGGTTAGCAGGTCCTGGCGGCTGGAGGAAATGGGGAGATGTTGGACAAAGAATACAAACTTCCAGATATAAGATGAATAAGTTCTAGGGCTCTAACATGTAGTATCACTTTGGCCATCTGATATGAAGAGCTGACTCACTGGAAAAGACCCTGATACTGGGAAAGACTGAGGGCAAGAGCAGAAGCAAGTGAGAGAGGATGAGATGGATGACATCGAGGATTTAATGGACATGAGTTTGAGCCAATTCTAGGAGATAGTGAAGGACAGGGAAACCTGGCATGCTGCAGTCCAGGGGGGTCACAAAGACTCAGACACGACTTAGCAACTCATTAATAATACTATATTATGTGCTTAAAAGTTGTCAGGAGAGTAAATCTTAAATGTTCTCAGTACACACACATACAAGGTAATTATGTGAGGTGATGTGTAACTAACCTTATTGTGGCCATCATGTCACAATATGCACATGTATCAAATCATCACATTGTATACTTTAAACTTGCATACTGTTACATACCAATTTTATCTCAATAAAGCTGGAGAAAACACTATGCAAAAAAAAAAAACCACCAAAATCCTTCATTTTGATACAAAGTTCTGTATCACCTGGTCCTGCTCACCTCTCCAGATTTATCTCTGCCACCTATCACACCTGTTCTCTGCACTGCAGGTCATGTAGCCACCCCAGGGCCTTTGCAGCTTCCCATCCTATCCTTCCTCTTCACCTGCTACATCTACTCATCATTTAGGTCTTGGTTTACTACACTCTTTCATAGCAGCCCTCTGCCCCTAACCTAAATCTCTCTTTCTCTTATCATTTCTTATTGTACTTTGTAAATGTATATGTATACTGGATATAACTATGCATATACATATAATTTATATACATAGACTTATTTGCACAAATAATGTTTAATATTTATCCCCCCTCTAGACACTATGCTTTGTAAAAGAAGGCAAGAGAGACTATATTGCTCACCATTCTCTCCCCAGCGCCTAGCACATTGCCTGGCATAGAAAGTGCTCAATATATATATTTGCTCAGTATGTTTCTTAATATATAAACGGCAAGAACCTCCACCTACATGTCAGTAAGAACTACTGCCATTCCTCTAAAGTATGAAGTCAGATATCCTGAAAGTTATTCTGTTATCCCTACTGTCTTCTGAACCTAACCTCTGGAAGCTCTTATACACAATGTCACTTTCATATGCTGACCATAATCAGACAGCACCTTGAGAGGCAAGAAGGCATGAACTGGTCTGAGTCTATACTGTGAAAAACATTTGACTACAACCTGAGAGAGGGAATCTATAATCTTCAAACATCTATTTAAATTATCTAGATCCTGGACAATCTGTGTTAAAAGAAAAAATTAACATGATTGTTATTATTATATTTGTATGTCATTTTGTAGTTATAACAAATGTCAAAACATTAAACAAGCAATTTCACAAACCAACTAACTAAAACTGCTAGGAGTAATATTTGAAAGTGCCACAAGAAACAGTAACCCTTACTCATTCATTCCTCTTCTCATCCAACATTTGTTAATTAAATATTTATGACTCACCAGGGAGCAAGCCCAATGTTACAAATGTGTGTGCTCAGTTACTCAGCCATGTCCGACTCTTGGAGACCCCTGGACTGCGGCCCACCAGGCTCCTCTGTCCATGGGTTTCTCAGGCAACAATACTGGAGTGTGCTGCCATTTGTTACAGACACAGAATAAGATGAGGAGCTCAGCCTCCTCCGTGGAATCCACACAACAATGCTTTGGAGTGGCCAGGCCACACACTTTACAAACGAGGACAGAGAGGTTTAGAAAACTCAAGTCACCCCCTGAAATGTCACCTGTAAGAGGCTGGCGTGAGTTGTCTGCTGGATCTAATTCCAAATTGAGAGTCATTCTCCACGACTCAGCATGCCTCACTCTGCTAGGTGTGTGAATCTCACTCTGCAGCTGCTGAGATATTTGACTTTATGAAGGTACCCCCCGAATGAATTAAGCAACTCGCAAGATGCACATTCTAATCTTTGTGGATTTAGGGGGTGAAACAAGGTAGATTTTCCTCCTGTGATAAGGTGATAGCAAAGAGAACTTTCCATAGGGACCAGATGAAAACAATTGTATACACGTGGTGTGAAAGTCGCTCAGTTGTGTCCAACTCTTCGTGACCCCATGAACTACACAGTCCATGGAATTCTCCAGACCAGAATACTGGAGTGGGTAGCTTCTCCCTTCTCCAGGGGATCTTCCCAACCCAGGGATCGAACCCAGGTCTCCTGCACTGCAGGCAGATTCTTTACCAGCTGAGCCACAAGGGAAGACCTTGTGAAACATAATACATACAGAATGTAATACAAATATAATGCAGCATAAGCTGGCTTCATTCTCTACCTTGCCAGCCCAGAAACAACAAAGCATAAGACAGGATATTGTAGAGGTTTTGTTTGAAAGCAACTAAGTCCCCCTGGAAGCTGCAAGTGGTATTCACCAAAGCTGCTTCTTTGAAGTTGTTTCAGCTGATGCTAATGAAACTCCTTTCTGGCGAATAGGCCATCTGCTCCGTTCTGTCTCCCGGAGAGGAAGCACATACATTCTCCCCGAATTGAGTCTCAGCCAGCTCCAGGGTGACAATGGCTTCTGTAGCTGACAGTTTAAGCACAGCCTCTGGCTCCCACATTTTTCTGCTTGTCTCTAATAGAAGCAGAGAGAGGTGGTAAACGAGCTGGTGAGAGGTCACTGCTTCATCTAGGAAGCTCTCCCAAGGGGCACGAGGGGGCCCTCAGTGGTCAGCCATCTGCCCGAAGTTGGGGGCCAAAGTGTGTGGCTCTGTTCCTTCAGACACAGCGGGGAGAGGATAGTGAGCTGCCTGTTCTTGGAAGACGGATGTGCTGGGAGTAATTTACAGAGGTGGTGTGGGTGGCAGGAAAAAATCAGAAACTTGGGCTTCGGCAAAGAGCTTGAGTATATCTGATACCATAGTTTTAATGTTTTCCAAAATGAGTTCCATGAAGATATGTTATACTAAAAGAGACAACGGTTACATCAATAGATGACATCGGAGAGAGAGGGAGGAAAGAAAAGAGGGAGAAGGAGAGAAAGAGAAGATGGATAAGACAAGTATCCTAGGTACAAATGTTTATGAAACACTGGGGTTAACGAAACTTTGTAAAGTCTCTGAATTGCTGAATTCACTCTAAAGCTTTGAGAGAAATAATGGTATTCATTTTCCCTCAGCTATTTAACCATTTTTGCAGAACTTCTATAAAAGTTGGCATACTGTTGACTGCAACTGGCAATACCTAGCCAGCACTGTCTTAATATAGACATTTAAGCACCTCACATGTCACACAGTGCAAAGGAAGACTTCCCCTATTTGGTCTGTGGCTCGTGGAGGTCACAGTGCTAGGTGTGACACTCTGCGACTCTGCTGGTCTTTCCCTCATGGTGGCAGAAAACTAGAAGAGCATCAAGCCTCCATCTCACACGGCAACACTCCAAGAACAGAAACAATATCCCTCTCCACTGGCCCCTCTCTCCTTTCGCCTGGAAAGAAAAGCTTTCCCGGAGACCACCTCTTATGCGTCATTAGCCAGAACTAGGGCATACGGCCACCCCAAACTGCAAGGGGAAGCTATCGCTGTAGTTTTAGCCACTCAGCCATGTCCAACTCTTTGGAACTCCATGGACTATAGCCAGCCAGGCTCCTCTGTCCATGGGATTCTCCAGGCAAGTGTACTGGAGTTGGGTTGCCATTTCCTTCTCCGGGGATCTTCTCCACCCAGGGACTGAATTTGCATCTCCTGCATTGGTAGGTGGATTCTTTACCTCTGAGCCACCAGGGAAGCCCCAGAAGTTGAGAACCTGGGTAACATCTGGTTTCCCCAGCTTCAGCAGTGAGAGGTGGGTAAGGAAAAGATAACTAAGTAACTGCCAAGCACACAACCCAAAGCCACAAGCCTCTCCCAGGGCTAAGGTTCTATACGCTGATCGAGGTATGTTTCACCACTGTGGTAGCTCAGGATAAAGACAAGCTGGCTTCCTTTAGCCCTTTTATGGGCTGAATTGTGCCCTCCAAAATTCACACGCTGATGTCTTAGCACACAGCACCACAGAACTGCCTATATTTAGAAATAAGGTCATTGCAGGTATAAGATGAGGTCACAATGGCATGGGGTAAGCCCCCAATCAATTATGACGGGTGTCCTTATAAAAAAGAGGACATCTGAACATATACATTCACACAAGGAGAACCTCATGAAAGCTGAAGGCAGGATGGGGCTGACGCAGCAAAAGCCAAGGAATGCCCAAGACCGCCAGCACACCACCAGAAACCAGAGGAGCAACACGGGACAGATTCTTCCTTGAATTTCTCAGAAGAAAGCCAGTCCTGCCAACACCTTGATCTTGGGCTTCTGCCACCTAGAACTGTGAGACCACGCATTCTGTTATTCTGTTACCTAGTCTGTGACACCGTCTTCAGGTCACCCTGGCAAACTAACACAAACCCCACCTGTCCAAATGCAGGCGCCCCTCCGCCAGATGACCATGGCACTCCTGCATCTCAGCGCAGCAGCATCTGGGAATGTCAGAGGGCTGTTGCCAACAACAGGCAAGCGAGAGGAGGGCTAAGCCACAGCTCCAGGGCTTCTCTCCTGCTCCATGGCCAAGGCTAACAGCAATGCATGGTTACTGCAGAAGGGAAATCACCAGATGCTGCAGAGACAGCTGAGCCATACAGGAAAACCAGTGCTCACCCAGGTGTACGCTGGGGTCCCAGAGCACTGACTCGGGCTCCACTCACAGAAGTGCCCGTGGGAGCTGGGAGGGATCAAGAGACTTGAATAAACTCAGATCCACACACACATCACTCCAGCCCAGACCCTTCATCCTCTCCTCCCGCCCCTCACATCCTCTCCTTTCCCTTCCTGCTCCCAGCCTGGATAGGAGTTCCTAATTCACCATGTCGCCCCCACACAGGGCCGGCTTACAGTGTATGGGACCTGTGCGGCCACACAGCACCTGGTGCTTAGAAGGGCTCCATCCACCGGGCTTAATGCTCGGGTGTTCATCAAGGAATTCTCGGGTTTTTAATGAGGACCCTCACAATTTCATTTTACACTAGGCCCTGCAAAGCATTTTCCTGGTCAGACCTTGTCTTCAAATTTTACATTTAATTAGATTGTATGCCAAAAGTCAAGAACTGACTCTTCTCTCAAAGCAAACCAGTAGACCATTGCTTCCCTAAGGAAATAAACTCAGAATACCTAGCTAGCAGGATGGGAGAAGGGTCCAGGGGCGGAAAGAAACAGAATGTGCCGACTGCCACATGCCCACTCCTGGGTCGTTCAGTGGGGTCAACCTCATTAGGGCATTGTCTTTCAAACTGGTGCGTTGTGACCTTTAGTAGGTCATAAAATCAAATTAGTGAGGACTAGCATGTTTTAATTATGAGGCAGAATGGAAGGGAAGGGAATAGACCAGAGTATATTAAAAGTAGAAAATAGAGCCTCATGAAACTTTTATTTCAATTATATATATGTGTATGTGTGTGTGTACAGTAAATAAAGTAGTAAGGTAAAATATGTGCTTTCTGTGACTCACATTCAAAAGGGTTTTAAAGCCATTGCTTTATTTTCTTTTTATTTTTTTTTTATTAGTTGGAGGCTAATTACTTTACAATATTGTGGTGGGTTTTGTCATACATTGACATGAATCAGCCATGGAGTTACATGTATTCCCCATCCCGATCCCCCCTCCCACCTCCCTCTCCACCCGATTAGACCCTAGATTCTCAGGCAAGGGTTAGCACACTATGGCCTGAAGACCAAATGCAGCCTGCTTTTGTAAAAATATCTTCACTGGAGAACAGCCATACCCACCTATTTACGCACTGTCTATGGTGGCTTCCACTCTCCCAGGTCAGAATTGAGCAGTCACAACAGAAGCCACGCAGACCACAAAGCCAAAACTATTACCTGGCCCACTACAGCCCTGCTCCAGCAATGCACGCTGAGAGTTGGAGGAGACAGCTAGTTATTTAAAAGAAACCGGAGATGCAATCATGAGAATAAGAATATGTGAAACGGAAGAAGCAAACACAAATTTCTTAGGTACTGCTAGAAGACGAAAACCAAAAACAAATACACAGATCCAGAGGACAGAGCCAAAGAGAGCCCTGGGGCAACACGTGAGCATCACAGCACCCCAGGGCTTGGCAGGGCAGCCTGTGGGGCAAAGAGCACCCAGGCTGAAAGGTGACCATTCTTGCCTCTGCCCTTCTCAGGCTTTGCAATGGTCCCAGTGCTCATGTACACGCTTAGACCCGGGCCTCAGAGCTCCCCCATGATTTGGAGGTCTGGACCAGGCCCTAGATGGCCATCAGTCAGTAGTAGCACCTTCCTCTGCCACCTGGGACGTACCAGGGCCAGCAGTGCCACTCTCTGCACCAGCGCCACATGGTTCCCACGTCTCCCCTTCAGGGCACTCCCGGATCATTTATCCCCAGGCTCTGTACAGAGAGCTCCGCAGGCGATTCAGAAAGCTCCAGCAATCCAGTTGTCATCTTAGGGAAGCTCCAGTTCCAACACAGTGATGTAGCCAGCAGACTGTTTCTTTTTTGGGATAATACAAGATTGGTTCGTGCAGAGTGCTGACATACAGATCGGGGATGACTCTCACTCAGGTCGGACGCGTCACTTAGGAAGGGTGGCAGCAGACCTGAGCCGCGTGGGTGGGCTCCAGCTTTGGCTCTTGCCTGTCCGTATTCTGACCAGGGCGCTGCCTCCAGTGTACAGCCCCCAAGGATGGCCCTGGGGGCAGCAGGGGTCTTCCATAATGTGTGATCCCACTGCCAGCTGGCAGAGCGGCCCCTCCCACTCCAATGCCCATCCGCACAGACTCCACACTACCTGTGCCAAGCTGCACTTCCCACATGGCCACCTCCATCCCGAGGGCCTTCAAGAAAATTACTCTGCAAGGCTATCGGGCCCTTCCAATCCAGGTCCTCACTGGACCCCAGTGACACAGAGACTTGATGCCAAGCTGTGCCAGATCTAGAAGGAACAGCCCTTGCTCACATGGGCCCCTCTGCTCACTCGGTCCCCAGGACTCTCCCTTATCCCCTCCACTGACGGTTTGGCTTTCATACAGACATAGTGCAATGAGGCACATCAATGTGAGCAACAGTAACATCGCTACATTTTCCTGACCATGGGAGCCACGAAATTAGCCAGAAAGACTGCATTTAACAATAAAGAACACAAAGAGATGGCTTCCAGATGTGAACAGGAAGAGAGAGAGCCTGGATACCACATAGGTGTTCACTGGCAATGACTGGACAATTCACCAACACCTAAGCCAGTACTGCCTCCCCCTCTTTATTCTAAATCTTCTTCGGTATGTCACTTACCTAGCCTGGGCCCAGGAATCCTGTAACACAGTTTTAATCAGACTTGTTTATATAGTCAGGGGCCCACACCCAGGGTTCCACATACCCTAGGATGGCCCTGCCCTACACAGAACAGCCGTCAAAGTGGAGTAACTGACGGCTCTGGGAGCTCAGGATGCCCAACCCTTCTGAGACAAAGTCCACCCACTCAGAACCTCACTGAGAGACCCCCCAAATACTCACCCACACCTCCAGCTTTTAAGTCCTCCTGCCCTAGGCAGCTCTGAGTTGGAAGGTTTCCACTATCACCTTACACCTCTATTTTGAGCCATTCTACAACTCGGGTCTTACAAAAAAATCCTGTGCTAAAACCAAACTTGTAGTTCCTCCTGGATCACATCACAGAAGATTTGAAAATGCTGAATCCATTCTAAGGAGGTGCCCAACTGATCCATGCTGGATGCTGGAGCAAAGTTATGTCACTTACACTGTATTTTTATATCAACTCATAAATGTTTTTTCATTATACAAAAATAACCTCTCCCATTTTATTCTGTCAAAATGTCTCTTTATTAGGTTATGGTTAACGGTTTAAGAAATAATTTGCAGTGAAACATGTCAGCGCATTTTATAGCTATCAAAGAGAATACAAAGACACCAGTTTCAGGGTGTCAGTATCATTATCCTGGGGCCTGCCTTCCTGGTGGAACTGATAGGTGCAAGAAGGTAATTAAGTACCACTTTTTCCTTCTGGTATTGTCGCCAAGTTCTCAACTTCCCAGGTGTCAGATCTGAGCATCTGGCCTTTAAATAAGAGGAGCGGTTACAAGGAACCAGGCACAAAGAAAGGTGACTCCACTTAGCACTTAATAATGAAGCTCTCCTGTTCTTTTGTGCCTCTCAGAAGTAAAAATCGGACTGCCTGGCTTCAGAAGAGTGGCCAAATTGAGCTCATGTTTATTAATTAGCTCATTATATTTGTTAGGCAGGAAATAAGCTTGTTAAGGAAAAGATTTAGTCCTTTTATAGCCCCGAATTAACCTTTCCTGAAGTCAATTTTTATGGAGATCAGGCAAACAATATTTCCATCAGACCACCAGAATTATGAAGGTGTTCTGTGAATCCGATTGTGACAAGAACTCGAAGATCAGGGGTACAGACAGGGCACAGTATCCAGCTCAATTTCTACACTGCTTATGGCATTTGCATTGAGCCTGAGATGCTTCATGACCCAGCTCAGAGATCATTTGCCTAGCTGCACAAACCACAGCAGAATTAGAACACTGCCTTCAGTACACATCATGTTGTATTTTGTTTGCCTGGAGCCACTAGAGAAACCTGTAACACAACACTCAGAAATGCTCACACCTTTGCTTCAGTGTACAAGCTTCCCCAGAGACCCCCTGCATACAGTCAGACACATCTGATGACTCTGAATAAATGAGAGAAAGTGAGCTGTTAGACTCCCAAAGCCACTGCACATCTAAAGTACGTATTCTGGAGTCACAGATGTAGAAAACAGACAAGGTTCCCAGGAGTTTGGCGGAAGGGATGAAATGGGAGATTGGGATGGACATATATACACTGTGGTGGTCTGGTCGCTCAGCTGTGTCTCACTCTTGCAACCCCATGGACTATAAACCACCTCGCTCCTCTGTCCATGGGATTTTCCAAGCAAGAATAATGGAGTGGGCTGCCATTTCCCTCTCCAATATACACACTACCATATCTGTAACATAGATGACTAATAAGGACTACTTACAGCACAGGGAACGCTACTAAATACTCTGTAATGGCCTATATAAGGAAAGACTCTAAAAAAGAATGGAAATATGTATAACAATCATTTTAACATACAGCAGAAACTAACATAATGTTGTAAATCGACTCTACTCCAACAAAGAAATGTTTTAAGAAAACACATATTCTCTGAGAGTTCACCTAAATTCAGCTAGAGGGAACAAGTGGACTCCAGAAGTCCCAACATCAAATCCTTCACTACTTAAGAAGGGAGGTGGCTTGGGCAGATCACCTAAGTGCCAGTGAAATGGGGATAAAAAGATCTACCTTACAGGGCAGTCATGAGGACTGAATGATGTATCTGCATGTGAAACGCATGGCGCTTGGTAGGCATTTATTTAATAAATAGAAAGTGCCCTTAAGATGTAGACGCTTGTCTTTGCGACCGTGCATCATCAGAAAATGAGAGGAATGGAGTTGTCTTTTGCAGCCTTGAATTTGGCTGCCCTGAGATTTACAACATCTGTGGAAGCAATAAATCATCAGCTCAAAGGTGGGCCAGGTTATAAGAGTACCTGTTCCTCCTCCTCTTATCCCTTCTTCCTGCAGCCTTTGGCTCTTTACTCAATGACACCGTATGAAGCATTTTTATGTGCCAAGTACTGGAAGGTATATAATTTAAGTAAGAAAGGTATCATATTATATTATCATTAAAATAATAGCACTTTCATTTAGTGCTAACTACATGCCAGGCAAAGCTTAATTTTTATTGTCTCATTTATTATGATGATGAGATAATAATGGGAGTAGGTTACTACTTTTATTCCAGATTTTATCAATAAGAAAACTGATGCTCAGAGAGACCAGGTAACTGGTAAAAATTTTATAAAAGGCAAAACGGCAGGTTCCCAGCTTCCCAATTATGTGTTCTTCTGGCCTCCCAAGAAGTGTTGCTAATTCTCTAACAATCAGAAAAATTAAAACAACAAATCTCATTTTATATATATTAGGTTGAAAAAATCAAAAGCTGGGCAATCCAAGTACTGGCAGCGATGTGAGGTGTTGAAGTCCTGTGCAGGAACCCTGATCTGTTTCCACCAGCTCAAACTGAGAATATACATACACCACGACTCACAAGCCCCTGCTTGGGATTTGTCCTAAGAAATCCTATCTGGTGACCATGAGGCAATTTGTCAGCCTCGGCACTACTGACAGCTGGGACCCTGTCTTTGTTGGGGGGACTGTTCTATTATTGTAGGATGTTTATTTAACAGCACTACCGACCAGAGGCCAGTAGCATCTTCCACCACTTATCAGAACTAAGTATGTCTTCAGAAATTGCTAAATATCCCTGGAGATGCAAAATCATCCCCAGTTGAAAACCAATGCCATAAAGGGCCACACTTACAGATGTGCACCACAGCATCACTTGTGACAAAGGGCATTGGAGCGACCCTGGGGTCTGACATCAGAAAAATGCATAAGTAAAATGTGAGGGATGCCCAGCGTGGAATAGTATGCAGCTGTCAATGTGATGAATTAGAAGCACACCATAGCAACAGGAATGCAGCATTAAAATTCAGTCCTGAGGAAAAGGAAAGAAACAGAATGAGATGTAGAACACAGTATCACTTATGCAAATTAAAAATATATGTTCACAGAACCACAAGAGACATTCTGCAAGCATACACATGAACAAAAAGATACACACTAAAACACACAGAATTGGTTTCCTGGAGGGGTAGAGAGGAATGAAAAGGAATAAAACAAGACAATGCCTCGCTTGGACCAATCCATTGAGTGTGAGAAGTATGATCAATTCAATCAGCTCCTGAAGACAAAGCAAAACAAACCAAATTTGAAAGGCACCATGTGCCAGATACAGATAACAACGCTCCAAGCATTAAGGCAGGAACCACTTCAGGTGGGAGTAGTCAGGGAAGACGGCAATTTCACCCGAGGGATGAGTAGACTTTTAATAGATACAAACAAGTCAGGTGGTTATAGTGCAGAATGTTTAATGATGGTTGCCAACCACTGATCATATTTACATATCAATCTCATTTTGATTATGAGGGACATTTTTATTTCCTCATTGTGTATTCTGAAATTCACAGAGATTAAGTAACTCACCTCTGACTCCAAAGGCTATTCTGTTTGCATTACTCATGAGGGCTGTCCTCTTTAGGTCACAGATTTCTGCACTGGGCTTCTTATTTTGGAGCAGAACCCAAAATGCCTCAGGCGGGCAGGAATCTCACATCTCTGCCCCAAAGTCACCAATCTCCCATAAGAGTGTTTCATTACTTCTAGAATCTCTCTAGAGCTTCCCAGGTGGCCTGAGTGGTAAAGAACCCATCTGCCAATGCAGGAGACATAAGAAATGCAGGTTTGATCCCTGGATCAGGAAGATCCCCTGGAGGAAGGCATGGCAACCCACTCCAGTATTCTTGCCTGGAGAATCCCCATGGACAGAGGAGCCTGGTGGGCTACTGTCCATGGGGTCACAAAGAGTCCGACATGACTGAAGTGACTTAACACACAATACCAGAATTTATCTCTCCTCTCCTTTCCTGCCACCATTACCCTGGTCTAAGCTGACAGGATTTCTCAGTAGGATTGCAGTTTCTCACGGGTATCCCTCATTCACCTCTGCTCATCCATTTAGAACTACCCAGAACACTTATTTGACCTTGTCAATCTCCTTTCAAAAGCACTGTGACTTCCCACAGCGCTATTGAAAGTGGGGAGTCTAAATATCTAAGTCTCCACGATTTGGCCAAGAACCAGGATGTCTGAACTTTCATGCCACACCCATCACCATTCTATTTTTGTCAAGGAGACTTCACAGTTATCTAAAAATTGCTAGTTGGACCCATTTACTCTTAAAAATTTTCCAGGTTTTATTTAATAATTGGGGGGGATAAAGACATTATGCCAAGTAAGTAAAACAACAAGATAAAAGCATTAGAGCAGGGTGTCACTCACAGATAAATGGTAGCGTCTGTGACTTGAGGCCACAAGCAGAAAACATTAGTCAATCAATAAACAAACACTACTGTCTACCATGTCCCAGGTGCCGCAGTACATGGCAGTGAAAAGGAGGCGTAGCCTAGCTACTGCCTCTCGGGCACTCGACAGTCCAAGGGGCAGGCAGGTAACTAACGCAGTGAGGTAACTGCTACAATAGAGAGACGTTCGGGGCATGACAAGAGAAGACAGAAGGAGCCCAAGCCAAGGAAGGCTTCTCGAAGTTTAAGCTGAGATCAGAGAGCTGAACAGTAAGTAGAGGTGTTAGGTTATGGGGCACTGTGCATTGGGAGGAGCAGGGAAAACCATTACACACAAGGGGATGACCAGCACAGAGGCCTGGAATGAGGGAGCGGGGTAGTCTGGGGAGTGAGCCACTCAGAATGGCTTAGACACTTGCATGGTTCTTAGAACACTTAAGTGTTGCTATCACCACTAACAGAGACTGACTATATCCGGGGAAATGCCTGCCACGGGAAGAGCATCAGAAGAGCAGTGGACAGGACTCTGCTTATAGTCACAGCTCTGACAGAAACCATCCATTTGATAGAAACTCTCACTTAACCAATCAGCCCTTCTCTCCTCAACTGAAAATGAAAATTTTAAAAAAAAGTTCTGCCTTCTTTATAAGATTTCAGGGAGAACAGAACGAGCTACAAAACAGAGAGGCCAGACAAATTGTTCTATTTTTTATTATTGATCAGAAAATAATTCATTTCCCACTGATGTTGGAAAGCCATGTGACTGGCTTTGGTCAACGAAATGTTAGGGATGTGACACAAGTGCAGGCATTAGATGAATCTGTACATTTTGACTTGGTTCCTGAGCACCAGGGGATCACCGTCAGGAGAAACTGCTGCCCCTCAGCCCAACACATGTGGAGTAGACCTCAACATAACCCACAGCAAGCAGCAGAGCCTAGCCTACACTAGCCATGCCACACTACACCTCAGCATGCGAATAAATGCTTATCATAAATTTTCATTGAATTTTGGGGTGGTTTGTTACACAGCATCATTTCATCAATTAATAACCACGTTAAGTTTTCTATGCTGCATAACAAATTACTACAAACTTAGTGCTTAAAACAACACACGTTTCTGGAGCCAACCCTAGACTTGCTATCAGAATCTCCACAGTAAAGGAGCCCAAAATATGTACTGCAACCAAGTTTCTCCTGGTGACCCTGATTAAATAAGCTTAGAAAACCTTGTTCTTAACCTCATTCCATGACTTGACAACTTATTTATTGAGCGCCTTCTCTGTGTCAGGTTGTGGGCAAGACATTGGTGATACAGCTGTGATGGAGATGGGCACAGTCCTGACTCTCAGGAAGGCTGCCACCCAGGAAGGAAAAGAGACGTCAACCAAGGAGTTCTAAGTGTTAAGTGTTGGATGAAGTACAAAATACTTCATAGAGATAGGCAAGGCAGATAAACCTGATGTGGGGGATCTGAGGTAATTACATTAAGTTGTGGTGTTGGAGAAGACTCTTGGGAGTCCCTTGGACCTCAAGGAGATCCAACCAGTCCATCCTAAAGGAGATCAGTCCTGGGTGTTCATTGGAAGGACTGATGTTGAAGCTGAAGCTCCAATACTTTGGCCACCTCGCGTGAAGAGTTGACTCACTGGAAAAGACCCTGATGCTGGGAGGGACTGGGGGCAGGAGGAGAAGGGGACAACAGAGGATGAGATGGCTGGATGGCATCACCAACTCGATGGACATGAGTTTGAGTAAACTCCAGGAGTTGGTGATGGACAGGAAGGCATGGCGTGCTGCAATTCACAGGGTTGCAAAGAGTCGGACACGACTGAGCAACTGAACTGAACTGAGGCCCTGCAAAAAGGGCATGAGAGTAGGACACAGGGAGAGTGGGGTAAGAGCATTCCAGGAAGACACAGCAGACTCAATGAACCAAAGGCAAGGACACAGAGTAAGTCCCCACCGGGATGTAGGCAGTGAGCCGAAACAAGCCAAGAGCACAGACAAGCGCTTCAATAAAGGCCTCAGGGACAGTGCTAGGCATCTACAAAGCATATCACTTGGTAAGGAAGTCTGCACCCCAGCCTGTGGGCAGCCCCTGATGAGTGTCAACCATGGTTTGTAAACTTCACAAACGTGCTGATTTACAGCCAGCCTCAACACTGTGACGGATGCTGTTTTTATTTCAGATGTTCCTGGTGCTTTATTTGACACCGCCTTGGGAAGCCTAGCAAAGGAGAGCATTTGCTAAGACGTTCTGACTGAAAGGACACTGTCAAACAAAAAAAAAAAAAAAAAAAAGGAAGAAAAAACAGCCATAAAAGCAGCTGTAGTTTATCCAAATGAATGACAGAGGGAAAGGCAATTTCTGTGTGGTCAGGAGAGGGCAACAAAGATTTAAGAGATTTCCTTACAGGATGTTCTGTGTTCACACCCTCTGAATTTCAGACCTACTCATGCAGATGGTTTCCTGCAAGGGAGATACAAGTGGCCTCTTGAGTATGACAGAAGAAGCAATTACATTTTCTGATCAAACTGAGTGAAGAAATTCTATGGCTGTCACTATTTAGACTTCATACTACCAGAAGAGAATTTTTGCTTCTCCTAACTCTGTGGGGCTTTGGCCATAGAAAGACAAATATTGCATAAAGAGGTTTGATAAGCAAATCCAAATTATTAGCAGAGGCAATGTGGGATGGGAAAAGGAGAGGGGGACATGAAGGGTAAAGGAAGCTTTGTTTTTATACATACTTCGACATTGTTTAAATTTTATGAAAATGCTGTGTTCTACAATTAAGTTCTCTAAAGATTTTCTTGATGTGGATCATTTATAAAATCTTTATTGAATTTGTTACAACATTGCTTCTGCTTTATGTTTTGGTTCTTTTGGCCTCAAGTCATATGGGATCTTAGTCCCCTGACCAGGCATCAACCCCATGTCCCCTCCACTGGAAGGCAAAGTCCTAACCACTGGACCACCAGGGATGTCCCTATAATTAAGTTTTGAAATTTGAAAAAAAAGGCAAGCATTTTTACTAAAACCCAACCTAATCAATTTGCTCAACTGTTCTATATTTACTCCACTCTTAAAAGAGATGTGTATTGACAAATCTGCATGTCCCCCATCAGCATGAACCTAGCTACACAATGAAATATAACCGGAAGCATAGTCCCCAAAGACTTGAAGATCCATGGGATTTGGGGGATTGGATAGAAACATGGGGATGGAGAGTGGGGAGGATACACAGGTTCATAGAATAATTCTCCACAACCTTCTTTACCATCTCTCTCCCCAGAGCGCCCCTTGACAGAGCAGCTCCCATCGCCTCTCCTTTCAAATAACCTACACTGAACCTCAGCTGCATCTCTTCTCAGCCCCACCTTTCCTCCAGCCCCTTGGCTGGTGCCGTCTTTTTCCACAGGTAGCTGAAGTTGATCGGCTACCCACCATCGCTATTCTGCGCCTTCCCCAGCTCCAATACCACAGCCAGCCCACAAAGGCCAGGAGCCACATCAGTCAAAGACTCCATGCAAAGCAAGATGTGGACAGAAAAACTGCTGTGAATCTGACACTTCAGGGCTTTTCTGTCCCTGTCACACATGATCCGGGGCACTTGGAAAACCCCAAGATAAGCAAAACACGCTCCTGCTTTCAGAAGACTTGTAACTTGAATGAGAAGATAAGGCATAAATACGACCATTTTAAGACAACATGATATGTGAAAGAAACATGCCACACGAGAGAAACAAATAGGAAACCAGATGGATTCTTGTTTTAGTGTCTTGCACATTTGCCTGGATGTTCAACAAAATGTGGAGGACAGGTCTGGGATCCCTTAGAAATCCAAGGAGCAAAGGGGGTTCAAGGTTTATCAAGAGTTTTGTCCCACAGCCAAAAGATTTTACCCCACCCTCTGAGAGGAATTGTGGGACAGAGAGAAACCCTGTTTCACTGCACACTGTGAAATGTTTTCCCAAAGACATCAATGCTTAATTAACACCTAAAATAGCTGACTGCAAAGATTAATATGTGGTGAGGGTTAAATAAGGCTCTGTGGGTCATTTAGGAGGGATTTTGGTGTGGTTCTGGGGTGTTTAACACTAGAAGGGATTAACAAACTCCTTGTACATTTGATGAAAGCCATGAGCCTTCTGCACATGAAAAATGAATACACAGGTCAACAAAATTTTGCCTATAATTTTTTCGGACATACACTGACTTCTCATGGGCTCTCAGACAAAACACAGGTTTTGGACATATATCAAATATTCATCAGACATATGTATATTTGAATTCTAGCCTTCTCATTTTTGTGGGACCCATTTCTTCACCTCTGATTCTTGGAAGCCTCTTCTACAAATTCAGGGTAGAGTTGTTGAAAGGACTGTATTAAAGCACCAACACATGTATACTAGGTAATCAACAAATGTGAGCTCCTATGTAATGACTGTTTCTTTGAGAAATGTATCCTTGAATTTCAAACAACTGAATTGAAAATTTCATAAGTTGTAAAAATAAAGAAGAAATTCAATTCCACTAGGACTAAGGAGTTTCAAACTCCCATCTTAAATGTACACACCATGTGAATCATGAACAAAGTAAATTCAGTACTATAAGGGGATGCATTTTATGTAAGGGATAAGTTAGTCAAGATCTCGCATAAATCAAAACTTGCATAATTCATGACTAATTTTCCCATTGGAATAAATATAATGTATGAAGATGCTGGCACATAAATCTACAACCATTGTAGCTTATTTCCTTTTAATGCAGCCTTTTATTTCCTTGGCATCATCTATAATATTTCAGGAAATGCTCTCTCTGAAATTAAAAGCACAGAGTATCATAGTCCATGCTTGTCTCAATAGTTTTATCACATCTCCCTTCCTTTCTAGTGACTGGTTTCCAGGCACATTTTCAGAACTAGCACCAGCATCTGTCCAAGACACTAATAAATACATGTATGACATTATTTTACAATTACAAAAAGAGACTCAATTATAACAGTGACTTTTCAGATAAAGGCACAACAGTCACCAACATCTCTTGCAGAAGTTCCTGTTCTGACAAGCCGTGGTGGGTGTGCCCATTTGCAGGGCTAAAGCAAAAGGTGAAGCAAAGGTAAACACAGTGACTATTTCATTCAAGCTGCATGTTATTTTTGAAATTACACAATTCTTGATATTTTTTATTTGAAATTTGTGCGATTTCACGTGTGCGTAAGGTGAAATTTTCTTAATATAACATAGACACACTTTCATATGTATATAATATGTGACTACACAGAATCCGAAATAAGAACAAAGGAATGTAACCTTACAGCCTGACTCACAGCTTTAATTAGTGAATTTGATGGACAGCAGACTGTATCTATTATTCCTGCCAGCTCTGATACCCTGCTGTTACCTACACTGGTATTAGGAGCAGAAACCAAGAGAAGGCTACAAATTGATAAAAGAAGAAATAGTCTCTGATCTTACTTCACAGGGGCTCTAAGGAACATCAGTGCTTGGAATTCCAAGAATATTGAGCTCACACACCTGCACAAAGACAGCTAGAATAGTGTCATAATGACAGGCTATCTAGGAGAGGTAGGGGAAAAGCAGAAGAGGGTAGCTGACTGAAGAAGAAAGAAACATGCTTGAAAATGCAAATCTATAGTTTACAATAGTGTCTACAACATCTGTCTGACCAAGGCAAACTAAAAAACTTAAAATAGGCATTGAAGGGTTACATCAGTGTCAATTTCCTGATCATGGTGCTATTCTGAAAAAATACAGTACACTTTCCTACTACTGGGGGATACTGACTGGCTGAAGGGTCTGAAGGATCTGTCTGTATTATTTCTTACAACTGCATGTGAGTCTACAATTATCTAAAAAAAAAGAGTAAAATAAAACTGGTATTCAAATGGAGAAGCTAACATTCACTGGAAGGACTGATGCTGAAGCTGAAGCTCCAATACTCAGCTACCTGCTGCTAAGAGGCAACTCACTAGAAAAGAGCTTGATGCTGGGAAAGATTGAGGGCAGGAGGAGAAGAGGGCGACAGTGGATGAGATGGTTGAATGGCATCACTGACTCAATGGATATATGTTTGAACAAACTCTTGGAGATGGAAAAGGACAGGGAAGCCTGGCATGCTGCAGTCCATGGGGTCACAAAGCGTCGGACATGCCTTAGCAACTGAACAACAACAATTGGTTATTTGGTCAAGGATTGTAGGAGCAAGGATGTTCATTACAATGCAACGAAGACCCAACATAGCCAAAAATAAGCAAATAAAAAAAATTTAAAGAATATTACAATGCTGTTTATATTAGCTAAACACTGCACAAACTGCCTAAATGTCTAAAGACAAGGAATTCATTCATTATAAAAATCATAGTATGTACATACAAAGATTATTATGTAGTCATTAAAACTATTTTACAGGAAAGCATACACAATTTTTTTAAATGTTCAAAACATTTTCACAAAGCAGATTATAAAACCACATGATCCCAGTTTTGTAAATTGTAAGTGTAAGGACTGAAAGGATAAAAACCCATAATGTTAGCAATGGGGGATTAGGTTAAGGGTGAGTTTTCCTCTTTCTGACTTGTATTTGCTCCAATTTCTTCCATGAACACTAATTCACTCATGTACAGATCAGTATAAAGTCCCTGTGGCACATGAGGCACTGAAGCATAACGCAGGCAGCAGGAGACTTTCAGGCCCTAACTTCCTGGAGCTTCCTGGCTCAGACAGACACACACAATGATGCAAACAGTGGTAAATGCCGTGCCTCCTGGAAGCAGGGTCCTCAGCTCTGCGAAGCCTCACCCTGGATCCTCTCAGTTTCAGAAACCAGCTTTCAGTCCACAGAACCCAGACTCTCCGAGGCCCAACTAGGATCCCTCACTTTCATCTCCTAAACTCTAATCTCTGTAGCATAGCTTCTGTTGAGATTGAACATTCCTAAATTATCTGCCAAGTGTGAGGCACCATCACGGGCTTAGTTTACACAGCATCACAGAGCCCTATCACAGCCACAGAAAGGAGGAATTGTTTTTAGCATTTTACAAAGGAGTGAAATGGAAGCACAGAGAGATTAAACGGTTTGCCCACAGACACACAGCTGATGAAGAACCACCGTTCAAATCCCTGTCTGACTCCAAAGTTTATACTCTTTCCACACACTCCAGTCTGCTCTCCCCATTTACCTGTCAAAACGCCTCTCAGCAGAGTGGCCTCTGGAGAGATCCAGCCACTGCTGAAGCACTGTGTGCCTGGCCAGAGCTGTACCCTCTGGGATGTCAGGCAGCAGACCTAAACTCTCCAGGAAGAACTGCTGAGGTTGGAGTTTTGGAACCCAGGGGAAAGAGGCTGAAGTTGACTGTCTGCCAGCACAGCTGGAGATACTGAGGCGGCGGCTTCCCACCCACCGTTAGGAAGCAGCCCCCACTCCCCACCACGCTCCAAGCTGCTCCAAGGTTAAAGACGCCAAATGGCAGCGTGGACCGTCTGTGAATCCCTTCTCTGCTCAGGAAAACAGCTTCAAATACTTCTGCTTCCTTGACACCTCTCACCTAAAGTTTCTTATCTCTTAGGACTCAAGAGGTCCCTGCCAGTACACTTTGCAAGCCTGTCTTGGAAGAAAAGTGATTGTTTGTCCTTGATCACTGATCTCCTATACTCACTACCAGTCCTGATGAATAAAAGCTCTCAGCAAAGTTACCCTATATGAAAGTCTAGAGACCAGTTAGGTTGAGCAATATCGAACCCACAGAAAATCAGCTCAGTGGATAAGTGCAGAGCAAACATAGAGAGTATGATCCTATTTGTAGTTAAAAATTTTGTGTGTGCATAATATCAACATATTTTTGTCTTTTAAAACTGTATTACTATGAAAAGTTTCAAACATCACAAAAATAGAGCAAGACAGCGAACCCCTATGCATTTATTCCCTTAAGTGTCCGAACTCGAGCCATGCTGAAATTGCCGGGTTAGTGGGTTCAGGTATGGTCAGTCTGGCCCATCCATCATGAAGGTCTACATCTGCCTTTCCCACGATGGTTTTACCGCCCACTGATGAACATGGCCTAGATCCATTTATTTATGATTTCATAATTCCTTCTTCATTTTCGCTGAAATTCTTCTATAAGGAATCCTTAACAAATCTTTAACAATTGATCAGACTCAAATACAGTATACAAGGAAGACAGAATAATTGCTAGATTGTTTTTATCATTTTATTATTTTCAGAATATTGAGGTGGTACCCTAGCAATCTTTAATGGTGACCAATGAGTTTTATTTCATATTTAGTGTCACTAGGAGCCCACATATTTGTTTCTATTTTATGTACTTATTCAACTGCAATCTTACATTCTTTCTATGATATATATACATATGCAAAAAATATATAATAATGAATCAAGCAAGAAACAATCCCACCCCAATCCTTCTTCCCAGAAAGGATTTTACAGAATCCTTACCATGAATTCTTACCACTAAGGGAAACATGAGAGAATCTGTTTCTCACAACTTAGAAAGTTGAGTGGGGTCACTCTCTTTAAAAAGGAACAACTTAAGAGAGAAATTAATCCAGCTCCTTGGAAGCAGAAATTCTGAAAAGGAAGATGAATTATTTAATTAGACACACAGAAGAGAGCCAAATTAGGGGTTAAGAAATTAATCCTGTAACGTTTAAAGAAAACATTTTTTAAAAAAAGTTTTCTTTTTAAGGAATAATTGTAGATCAGGAAACAAAATTTGGGAGCATCCTAATTCCTTTCTCACAAGCACATGACCAATAAAAGTTGCCATTTGATATGAGCTAGTAAGGTGACAAGAAGCATTAAGACTTCAGAAGCAGCAACCGCGTACAGTAGCAAGCTCAGGGCTGCAAGGGAACCCCCACTTGCTTTTGTAAACTGGTCTAAAACAAGTTCCTGAATTTCTGAGCACTGTCCTTCCCTGCCTCCCTGTGACCTTTTTCATCTCGGTGAACTGCCACTCCATCTCTCCAGGTGCACACATGTCCCAGGTCTCATCCTTAACTCTTTTCTTTCTCTCTGACATTCATGCTCAGCAAATCTTGCTTGCTCTTTCTCCAAAATATGTCGAGAATCTAACCCCTTCCACTTCTGCTTCTACCACCCTGATTCAAGCCGCTTCTATCACCCATCTGTGATATTGCAACAGCTTCTTAGAGGTTCTTCTTGCTTCACCCTGGTTCCTGTAGAGGGTAGTTTCCATCCACCACCAGAGTGATCCTGCTGAAATTAAATTGTCTCTTCTACACATCAGCTCAAAAGCTAGTACTGGCTTTTCCTCTCATTCAGAGTAAGGGTGAAACTCCTTGCTGCAGCCTCTTCTTACCTCCCTAACCTCATTTCCTACCTGCTTTCCCTCTTCTCTCCATACCAGCCTCACTGTTTGGTGATTCTGAAAACACTCTAAATATGCTGCTGCCTGTCTCAGGGCCTTTGCACTTACTGTATCCCATGGGAACACTTTACTCCCAGATACCAGCACAGTTCATCCCCTTTTCCCCTTCAGGGCTGTGCTCACGTATCACCACCACCACCTATGCCCATCAGCATTCCACACACAACAATTGCCGCACTATTTACAACAGCTTGGACATGGAAGCGATCTAGACGTCCATCGGCAGATGACTGGATAGGGAAGTTGTGGTACATACACAATGGAATGCTACTCAGTTCTACAACAGAATGCATTTGAATCAGTTCTAATGAGGTGGATGAACCCAGAGTCTATTTATACAGAGTGAAGTAAGCCAGAAAGATAAAGACAAAGATTATATATTAACACATATATATATGGAATCTAAGGGCTTCCCTTGTGGCTCAGGCGGTAAAGAATCCACCTGATATGTGGGCAATCTGGGTTCCATCCCTGGGTTGGGGAGATCCCCTGGAAAAGGGAAAGAAAGGAATCTTGCCTGGAGAATTCCATGGACTATAGAGTCCATGGGGTCGCAAAGAGTCAGACATGACTCCGTGACGTTCACTTCCACTTTCACGGAATCTAAAAAGATAGCACCAATGATCGTACATGCAGGGCAGCAAAGCAGACACAGACATAAAGAGCAGATTTTTGGATGGAGAAGTGGAAGAAGGAGAGGGTGGTATGATTTCAGAGAACAGCACTGGAACATATACATTACCATGTGTAAAATAGATAGCCAGCGGGAGTTTGATATACGACACAGGGAACCCGAAGCCAGTGCTCTGTGACCACCTGGGGGAGGGACGGGGTGGAGAGGGAGAGGGGAGGGGTGCTCAGGAGGCAGGGGTCACATGTATGCCTATGACTGATCCACGCCGATGTACGGCAGAGGCCACCACAACACTGTACAGTAATAATCCTCCAGTTAAAATAAATAAATAATTTTTTCAAAAAACATTCCACATGCAGTAATTCCTATCCTCCTTTCAGGCTTTATTGTTCTCCCTAGCAATTACCATTTCTCTATCACTATATAGTTAGTGTAAGTAACTATTTATTTTGCTTATTTTTGTCACTTCCACTCAAACATAAGCTCCACAGGGCAGAGGTTTGGATCTTCTTTTATTGCTAGAAACAGGACCCTGATACAGGGCCTTAATAAGTAGCTACTGAATGAATAAAAATACTGTGAGAACCAACACTGTGGGCTTCCTTTAACCCAGGTCCCCAAAAACAGAAGCACCACGTTTTATCCTCGGTCTCCAGCCCCATGGCCAGTGGAATATGGAAGATCAGATTTTACTACATTAACATGCTTATCAATGTGCATCTGAATGTGGTTTGAGAACAATTTTTAATAAACTATTTCATCTCTTAATAGATACGGTGAACAATACATGCTAAGTGTCATAACATGTCAGACTTTTATTTGCATTGTAAAATCGAACTGGCAGCTGTGCAATAATAAAAAGTTAAGATTATGAGCTGCACAAGGAACAAATAAAGCCTGATCACTCAGGTATGGCATTCTTTCACCTTCCCTACGGGATGCCATTTCTGCCTTGGCTAATGGTTCTCCCAGATTGTTCTCCTGGAGTAGGAAATGTCACTGCCCTTAGACCCTAAAGCACCTCATTAAAAAAGCACCCGTTACAACCTGAAATGACTTTGGTTTTAGACTATTTGCTTTCTTGGATCCCAGCTCAGGGATCTGCACTCCAGCTCAGCGATTCTTAACCACAGATTAAATATCGGGCTGAGAAGCCTGTTCACAATATGCATTCCTGGGCCCCATCCTGAGAGAGTCTGAGTCATCAGTCTGGAGGGGAGCTGGGGGAGGATGAGTATTAGACAGCTGTACTTTAGGAAAACTCCCCAGTGATTCTGAGATGCTCCTCTGGTTCAGAATCACTGGTCTAGCTGATACAGACACTAAGTGTAACTGCTATGGAAGTCACTCTAATTGAGGAGGAGGAGGGCCTGGGAGGAGCCCTCAACACTCGAGGACAGACGAGCCGTTAAGTTTTCCAATAACCAACATCTCCCAACTGAGGGAAGGTTACATTTGGTGGCTGAGCCCTCTAGAAAAATCCTCTGGTCTTTGCAGTGAGGAGAGGGAAGGGATTGCCATGAGGAATAGGCTTTCTGTATTTTATTTAAGCCTATTTTTATCAGGTAGGAAATGTCTGTTCCTTTTGTTCCAAGACTTTGGGCCATGCTTTATGACAACAGTAAAGTCTCCCAGGCCTCCCTCATCCATATCAGTTGTATTCTTTCCTAAGTTATTCCAGGTCTCAGAGGGTAGGAGGCACAGCTCCGAGAAATGAGAGAGAGAAATGTTCAACTAGCACACAGCACCAGGAATCAGGGGCCCCAACAGGACAGCGGGTTCAGGGAGGGCTTTCTGGCAGAGGCGACATTTTAACCTGTACCTGACAAATATACAGGAAATAAGCAGGGAACGAAGCGTGGAGGAAGGACTGTCACAGGAGTAGGAAGTGGCGTGAACAAAGACACAGAGGGGGAGGTATTTCCTGCCTTCCTTGTGAAAGGAGAGGAAGAAGCCCCGTGCGGCAGGAGCGGGGGCTCAAGGAGGACAGCAGAAGAGGGGACTCTGGAGCAAAGGGCGAGGGCCAGACCATCCAGGGCCTTGTAACCCAAGGTAAGGAGCTGGACTCTAAGGCCTAAGAGAAGCCGCTGGAGTGTTTGTAAACAAGGGAGTGACTTGATAGGCTTTTCATTTTAGGAAAAAGTCCTCTGGTCCTCCTAGGGAGCACAATTCCAGAAGCAAGGCTGGACACAGTGAGACCAGATAGGAGGATGTCTCAATCATTCAAGAGAGAGGCAAAAAACCTAGAGCCCCATCTTCCTCTGCTCCCCCGCCTCACTGTAACATAAGAGGGAGCACCAGTATTTCTGAGAACAGTATCCTGAATGTCTAAAAGTTCTTTAACTCATCAAGAAATATTCTTTTTAAAAACATGTTTATTGAGCACCTATTATCTTCCACACCTGCACATCCAACACAATAGCCAAGTACTTGAATTATGGCTAGTCTGAGATCTGCTGTAAATGTAAAATACACACAAGACTTCACAGAAAAAGAAAAATATAAAATCTTGCATTAGTAATTTTTATACTCATTATATGTTGAAATTACTACATATAAAATATACTGGGTTAAATAAAATATATTACTAAAGTTAATTTCATCTGTTCTTTTTAGTTTAAGTGTAGCAACTAGAAAATATTAAATTACATATGTGGCTCATATTTATGGGCTATATTATATTTCTATTGGACAGAGATGTTCTTGGCACTACACTCAGCACCAAGAATATGGCAGAGTGCAGATCTAAGTCCCTGCTCTCAAGACAGCTTACATTTCAGTGGAGTGCAATCCCAAATCATCTCAACAAAAATCAAAATATGTACATTCTTTATCATCTGTATAATCAATCCCTTTATCACCAAGAAGAGCCATACAACACTGGCATCCAGGTTTGGTACCATGATCAGGTTGGCACCAAAGAGTTGGGCAGAAGCCAATGATGTCCTTGCACTCAATGGAGGTCAAAGGACATCACCGCCCCTGTACAAGCAAAAGCCACATGGTTGTTCCTCTGGACAAGTGGAGCTGGATAATGGTAACTGAGTCATCCCATGACACAAGAAGTGGAGGCCATGACGTCCACAGAACCTACAGTGTCACTGCCATGCACATGTATTAATAATGTGTTGTGGCTATTTCAGCAAAACAGCAGTATCCATCACATTAAGCCAGTGGCACTAACTGGAATATTACTGCTATTGTAATTTTGCTTTTATTTGGTCTTACTAAAATGTTTCAGTTTTACAGTTGTACAACAGCTAAAAATGTGAAGAATTTGTAATTAGTTTTGTTTGAACATATTTAAATAATACTATAATAAGACTAATTTCTTTTACCACTGGAAATACACTGTAGTAGTTTTCCTTGAAAATAAATCCTTATATTACTCAAATTTTATAAATCCTGCCCTGGATCATGACACCTATTCACTGCACCTCTACCATCCTCCACCTATTCCCTTCCCGTTACCCAGGGGCTTCCCAGGGGCTTTTAGTTTGCTATTTGCCAGCAGCATCTGAACAGCCCTGGTAGACAGCTGGCCCTCTCCTTCTCCTGGACTAGAAGAAGTTTCCATTATAACCAAGGGGACTATCTCCAAGCCAGTTATGGCTCTAGGGGAGGGATATAAACCAGCAACAACACTCAAAACACCCAATGTCAGGTGTACCGTGGCACTGCCCATCAGAATGGATGCTACCTGCAAGGAGTGAGTTTAGTCTCACTGCTGAATGCTGCCCTGTATAGCCCCACCAGCACCTCTACCCACACCTGGCTCTGGTTCTGCAGGTGAGGGAGGGCTCCCAGGAGCTCCTGTCTGTCCTGTCTGTCCCCAAATTCCTCAGTACCCTGCATGGCTGCCCTTTGGAGCATCCATCTGTGTGTCATTCTCACTGATGACTCCTAGGCCAACATAACAGAAAGAAGGAACATAAATACTGTCAGATTGGAAAACAGCAGAGCATAATGGTTAAAATGATAAAGTTTGAAGCCAGATGGCCTGGCTTAGCTTTGGATCTTAGGGTCCACAACCAGCTGAGGTGGCCATGGGCAAGTTCTCTGTACTTCCATTTCCTTTCCTTTAAAATAGAAATAATATCAAACTTTCCATGGGATTTATGGTGCTTCCCAGGTGGCACTAGTGGTAAAGAATCTGGCTGCCAATGCAGGAGACATAAGAAACTCGGGATGGATCCCTGGGTCAGGAAGATTCCCCTGGAGGAGGGCACGGCAACCCACTCTAGTAGTCTCACCTAAAGAATGCCATGGACAGAGGAGTCTGGCGGGCTATAGCCCACAGTTGGTACAGTTGGACATGACTGAAGCAACTTAGCAAAGCACTGGCACCAGTGGGATTTATGTGGATTAAGATAATACATATAAAGCACGTGGAACATTCCTTCACTCATTACCCATCACTATCATCGATAAGGCCGAGAGTCTCTTTCTTACCCACAGTAGAAATAAGATATAGACCTAAAAGACCCAAACCCTACAGAAACACCATCCTCCCTGTGATAGATGAGCAGCCCCCTGCCACCACTGGTTTGGGAAGACTCAATCCTGAATTGGTCCACACAGGCCTCGTCCGCTTACGGCCACCATGAAGTCATTGGCAGAAAAATAGACTGAGCACTGCCATAGTAGGAGATGCATTGAGCAGAGAAATGAGAGTCTTGCTTTGGCACAAGCCAATATATTGCTTACAAATCTACATACCTGAGGTCTTATCAATGGAACTCCAGAACTCCACAGCTTGTGTTCAAAGGAAACAGTGTATGAAATATGCCTAGGCATGAAGTTTTGGGGGCCTGTGTCCATTTCAGTCACATTGTAAACAACATACTCACACTCTGGAATGTGGGGAGGAAGATATCATGCCTAAAGCACCTGAGTGCCCTTGGGCAGATCACAATAGATCTGCCCCCCAGTTTTTCAAGTGCAGAATCATTGACCGGAAACACTAAAGCAGCTTGACACTCAAAAGCTGTGGTTCTCACACTTTGGTGGGTATCAGAATCATGTGGGAGACCATAAAAATAGGCAAGTCCCAGGCCCCAGTCCAATGAGCCTCTGTCTGCTTCATCAGCTCCTGAGGTGTTTCGCTAGAGCCACCAAAATGTGAGCACCATGGCTCTAAAGCACAAGGGTCAACCTATAATGCAATACTTAAAGAATGCTTTCACTGAGCACCCCTAATCACAAGCTCACCTGTTAAATATTTTAATTAATAAAATTAATAAAGACATAAAAGCACTAATCATGTTTAAGTAATGCTGTCTGTGCATAAAGTGGCATTTTGAAAAGGTATTTGCATAAGTTTATTTTAGACTTGGGAATTCTTACAGCTCTCACCCCATCTCACTATTACTCAAAGAATACTTTAAAATTATGATGTGAAGACATTTAATTAACTTTTAATTGAAATGGCTCCAGGAAGGAGATTATAAATAGCATGTTCATCTTCACTGTGTTTTCATTATAAGACACAGAGAGTAACTGACAGGAAAGCATGGTAAAACTCAGGCCACCAAGGGTATGGCCACCAAGAGCAGAGATGCAGGACTCCAGAGTAACAGGCTAGTGCAGGCAGTCCCAATGAGTCTAGAGTTCCAGGGATGAATTACCTGGGTTCTAATAAGTATCTTTTAAATACGTGTGTGTTAGTCACTCAGTCTGACTCCTTGCGATCCCCATGGACTGCAACTCACCAGGATCCTCTGTCCATGGGATTGTCCAGGTAAGAATACTGGAATGGGTTGCCATTCCCTTCTCCAGGGGATCTCCCCAACCCAGGAACTGAATCCAGGTCTCCTGCATTACAGGCAGATTCTTTACCTACCAGAAATAGCCACTATAACACACTCTGAGACACTAGGAACAATTTGGGCTAGAAAGTCCCCAACTTAATAGACGGCAATACTGTGAAATTTTGTTCCTTGAAACAGTGGTATGGATGACCATGTGGTGTCCAGGAGGCAAGATGTGGAGGAGGGAGCAGAGACCCATGGCCCAGCACACTTGGTCGTGACTACTGGCTCCACGGTAAATTTAAAACCCCATCCTTCCAGTTGTTCAGCCACCACATCTGGAATCTGCCCTACATGCTCATTCTCCCACATCCCACAAACCAGGTCAACAACAAATCACACCAGTTAGGTGTTTCTCTAAAACACGCCCAGGATCCAACCATTTTTCTACTCCACTACCACCAAGGTTCATGCTGTCATCTCTCACCTGGATTATTACATAAGAGCCTCTAAATATTTCTCCCTGTAAGTCAGGTCACATCATGCCTCTGCTCAAGGAGCTCATTTCACTCTGAGTAAAAGCCCAAGTCCCAACCAGGACCTACAAAGCCCTGTGTATTCTCCACCTCTTGTCACATCCACTCCAGCCCCACAGCCTCTTTGCTGTTCCTCAAATATACCAGGCACAGTCCCAACCCAGGACTCTGCACTTCATGGGCCCTCAGTCTGGCACTCCCTCACATGCCCCCAGTTACCCAGCTTTCTTCACCGGCACATCAAATGTCAGCGCCTCCGCAATGCCTGTGGAATTTGTACCTACTATACAAAGGTCCGTCAAGTCAAAGCTATGGTTTTTCCAGTCGTCATGTATAGATGTGAGTTGGACCATAAAAGCACCTGAATACCAAAGAACTGATGCTTTTGAACTGTGGTGTTGGAGAAGACTATTGAGAGTCCCTTGGACTGCAAGATCAAACCAGTCCATCCTAAAGGAAATCAATCCTGAATATTCATTGGAAGGACGGGCGCTGAAGCTGAAGCTCCAATACTTTGGCCACCTGATGTGAAGAGCCAACTCATCAGAAAAGACCTGACGCTGGGAAAGATTGAAGGCAAGAGGAAGAAGGGGATGGCAGAAAACAAGATTGTTGAATGCCATCACTGACTCAAGGAACAGGAGGTTGAGCAAGCTCCAGGAAATGGTGAAGGACAGGGAAGCCTGGCGTGCTGTAGACCATGAGGTCACAAAGAGTCGGACACAGCTAAGCAACTGAACAACAACAACAACACTATATATGGGCTTTCCTGGTGGCTCAGATGGTAAAGAATTTGCCCGCCATGCAGGAGGCTCAAGTTTGATTCTTGGGTTGGGAAGATATCCTTGAGAAGGAAATGGCTACCCACTCCACTATTCTTGCTTGGACAATCCCATGGACAGAGGAGCCTAATGGGCTACAGCCCATGGGGTCACAAAGAGTTGGACATGAATGAGCAACTAGCATTTTCACTTTCTTCACTTTAATACTATATATATATTATATATATGTATATATAGAGAAAGTATGAATATCAGAAAAATACATAAGAAACTGTTAACAGCAGAAAATTCGACTAAGTGGGACTATTTTGGGGACAGAGTGAGGGAAGAGACTTTATTTTACACTATGGCATATTTTTTGATATTTTTATAGTAAAATAATTAGTGGTAGCTCATTTTATGATAATGTTGGATAAGTAGATACCCAGTTACATTCACAGGAACCCAAGTAGCACAGTCAGTTGTGGAGTACTATAGTTCATATTCTTTATGTGTTTAGTGGAAATTTTTTAATTGAGATATAATTGACATATAATATTTATTTCATGTGTATAACATAATAATTTGATATTTGTATGTGTTGCAAATAATTACCACAATAAGTCTAGTTAACATCCATCACTACAGCTGCAAATTCTTTTTCTCAGGATGAGAAGTTTTAAGATCGACTCTCTTAGCAACTTTCAAATATACACACAGTATTATTAACTATAGTCACCACACTGTATCCCCATGACTAATTTATTTTATAACTGGAAGTCTGTAACTTTTGACCACCTGCAACTTTTCCCGGTGAGTCTGGCAACCACCAACCTGTTCTCTGTAATGGGGCAGTTTGGGAGCTTTTTGTCTTTGTTTTATTAGATTCCACATATAAATGAGATCATATGATATTTGCCTTTTTTTGTCTGACTTATTTCACTTAGCATAGTGGCCTCAAGGTCCATCCATGATGTTGCAACTGTCAAGGCTTCCTTCTTTTTATGGCTGAATAAAATTCCATTGTGTGTGTGTGTGTGTGTGTGTGTGTGTCTGTGCAGCTGTTGTTGTTTAGTTGCTAAGTCACATCCAACTCTTTTGTGACCCCATGAACTGTGCCCCACCAGGCTCCTCTGTCCATGGGATGTCCCAGGCAAGAATACTGGAGTGGGTCGCCATTTCTTCCTCCAGGGGATCTTCCCAACCCAGAGATCAAACTTGCGTCTCCTGCATTGGCAGGTGGATTCTTTACTACTGAACCATATATCCATTCATGGACACTTAGCTTGCTTCCAAGTCTTGGCAATTGCAAACAATGCTGCAATAAATGTGGGGGTGCAGATATCTTTTAGAGTTAGTACTTTCATTTCCTTTGGGTAAATTCCCAGACTGGAATTGCTAGATTGTGTTTAATGGGATTTCCATGGGTCTGCCTGAGAAGGAATCTAGACACCAGGTGTAACACTGGGTTTTTTAAGGAAGACAGTTGCTCCCTCCAGCCTATGGCAAGAGCTCGGTCCTTCTCCTCCTTCTGCAGCTTCTACTTCTGTCCCCCATTCATCAGTGCTGCCTCCAGCTGTTCCTCGGAACACTCCAGCCAGGTGTGTGCTAACAAGGCCGCACCTGGCTCTAGGGCGGCTTACCTCCTCCAAGCCCTGAGGCGTGATCAAGCCACCCAGTCGTGTGTCCGAGGCATCTGTGAGCCTAATGTTCCCAAGTCCTAGCCTGGCAACGTGAGAGGTACCGACAGGAGAGAGGGCCCTGTTTCTGGAAGACAATGTGCTTTGTGGGTAAAAAGTCAAACTGTAAACCCATGCACACTGGACGCCAGACACCCATCCTTCGGACCTCAAAGCAGAGTCAAGATTTACAGGAAATATCCAAGGTCAGAATGAGGACTTTCCCCTCAGCAATTAACTAACGACTGAAGAGAGAAATGTGCTGCACAGAGTACTGAGTTAGGACTAAGGAAGCCTGTGTTCTCCCACCAACCACTGTATTGACCAAGTCTCCTCACTGACAGAATGAGGGGACTGGATGGAGTGATGGCTGGTGATGCTTCCCACCCTTAATAACCTCATAATCATGGCTGCAGTCCATTGGGTTTTTATCACATACCAGATCCATGCGAGCCTTCATGTTAATTACTGTCCATAGCCTCATCATCACATGAATTCAGCAAGGTAGGTATGACTACTCCATTTACAGGGGAGACGAGTAACACTCAAGAGAAGTTAAAGAACTCGATGAAAGTGATGCATTGCCTCGTTGATAGGTCTAGGACTCAAACCCATGTCCATTCAATTTTTCTGCCCCATCTCCTCTTATATATAGTATCCTTTGCACAGAGAGTAGTCTAGAACACCTATACTACACAAGTCTCTGCCGACCATGATGCAGCTCTCCAGAGCGGAACAACATTTAGTCACCCACTCGTTCATTTAACCAGTGTCTATGCCTCAGCTGCTGGACAACTGCTGATAAAATCTTGATGAGTCTGACCCTGCAGATGCTACATGAATCACTCTGACCATAGCCCACCCAGGGGGTTCACAGGTTCAGAAGAGATGGTAGTTATTATTATTGATATTGTTATGCTTGTGGTAGGGGAGAAGTCAGGGCCTAGGCCTGGCCTGCACAACATAGGCTGAGCCACATGGTACTGTGTATTGGTTGTAGCTGTCCTACAGGGAAACTCAGGGAGCATAATAAGCTGGACAGAGTTCTGTCAGTCACAGGAAAAAACAGGCAAGAAAGCACTTATGTCTTAACTCAAACTCCTCACCACAAACAGGCAAAGCAATTTCATGTGTTCTACATCATCTATGGGCTTCCCTGCTGGTTCAGTGGTAAAGAATCTGCCTTTGCAATGCAATGCAATGCAGGAGATCCAGGTTCAAACCCTGGGTGGGGAAGATGCCCTGGAGAAGGAAATGACAACCCACTCCAGTATTCTTGCCTGGAAATCCCATGGACAGAGGAGCCTGTTGTGCTATAGTCCATGAGGTCACAAAGAGCCGGACATGACTGAGCGACTGAACAACGACATCATCATCTATAGATTTGTATATCCTCATCCTGAGGCTGAACTGATCCAACTGGCATGCAGTATGAAGCCTCAGAAAGGGCATCTCCCAGGGTTGGAAGAAAGAAGTATCATTTCAGCTGGTGTGGCTCCTCAGCTTGCTGCAAAGCTGGTCCAGCAAAAGGGGAAGACTATGGATATGAGAGTTGGACTGTGAAGAAAGCTGAGCACTGAAAAATTGATGCTTTTGAACTGTGGTGCTGGAGAAGACTCTTGAGAGTCCCTTGGACTGCAAGGAGATTCAACCAGTCCATCCTAAAGGAGATCAGTCCTGGGTGTTCATTGGAAGGACTGATGCTGAAGCTGAAACTCCAATGCTTTGGTCACCTGATGCGAAGAGCTGACTCACTGGAAAAGACCCTGATGCTGGGAGGGATTGGGGGCAGGAGGAGAAGGGGACGACAGAGGATGAGATGGCTGGATGGCATCACTGACTCGATGGACATGAGTTTGAGTAAACTCTGGGAGTTGGTGATGGACAGGGAGGTCTGGCATGCTGTGATTCATGGGGTTGCAAAGAGTCGGACACGACTGGGCAACTGAACTGAACTGACTGATATAACATGAAACATAGTTAGACGTTCCTGCCATTGCAGCCAGGCAGGATGAAATCAAGAGTACATGCCAGGAGAACACAGGAGCTGTAGGTGAGGGAACCTGCTCAGGTCCAGGGTTCAAACTGCAGTTAAGGATTATGGCCCGATAACCCTATATGCAAAACAGAAAAAGAGACACAGATGTACAGAACAGACTTTTAGACTCTGTGGGAGAAGGCGAGGGTGGGATGTTCTGAGAGAACAGCATTGAAACAAGTATACTATCAAGGGTGAAACAGATCACCAGTCCAGGTTGGATGCATGAGACAAGTGCTTGGGGCTGGTGCACTGGGAAGACCCAGAGGGATGGGATGGGGAGGGAGGTGGGAGGGGGGATCGGGATGGGGAACACACGTAAATCCATGGCTGATTCGTGTCAATGTATGGCAAAATCCACTACAATATTGTAAAGTAACTAGCCTCCAACTAATAAAAATAAATGAAAAAAAAAGGATTGTTATCTAATAAAAGGTCTGACTTCATTTACATTTGGAAACACAGAATTAAACAAAGTGAAATGGGTTTGTTTCTTCATTTGATTGTGGTTATGGATTTGTTTCTTACTCCAGCATTTGTCAGGGACCATGGAATCATCTTCTCCACTGAACATCTGGCAGGTGTGGGGTTTTGGGGATCTCAAACCAGGAAACTCTGCTCTACAACATTCCAGCCTTAAAATAGGAGTCAGTGATCTTTTTTTATAAAGGGCCCAAGAATAAACACTGTAAGCTTTTCAGGCCATGATGCAGCATCAAGGAGATGATGCAGGGACTTAGATGCAAGAGAGAAAACAAATTTCTAAAAATACTTTGATGAAATTAAAAATATATACTCATAGTTGAGTGCAATTTTGTGCAATTCAGGTCTACTAATGAGAAGACTGAAATTCTTTTGTGAGGGATAATGTTTTGCTTAATTGGGGTTCAAAGTTAGTCTTCTGTATTACTATGGCAAGAAAGCAGCCTAAAATGAATGATCAAGATAAAGCATCCTCTAAGTTACAAACAGATAAAACTGAAGGGGACATTATAGAGCAATTATTTCAGCTCTTTCTTATAGAGGAAGTGAAGCCCAGATTCCTGGGAACACTTGCCCCTTACAGCCACACAGAGAACAGAAGTCAGTCTCATGTCTTAGAGTTCCACTGTGCCTCTTAGACTGTTTGTGTTATCTCTAAGAGAGCAGACCCAGTGGCATGTCCATCATCTGCTGATGTTGTTGTGGTTCAGTCATTCAGTCACATCCAGCTCTTTGTAACCCCATGAACTGCAGCATGCCAGGCTTCCCTGTCCTTCACCATCTCCTGCAGTTTGCTCAAGTTCACGTCCATTGAGTCAGTGACGCCATCCAGCCGTCTCATCCTCTGCTACCCTCTTCTCCTTTTGCCCTCAGTGTGATTTTTGCATTTAAAAGTCACATCCAGAAGAGCCTCCTTTAAGAAGCTATGTCCTGTTAATAATGGTGGCAGTGACTACAGGTGACTTTGCCCAAGAAGGCTCACTACTGTCATGTTGTTCTTACACACTTGACTTCACCACTGTACCTCAAGCATCTTGAGGACGTGGTGTGCCCAATTCACTGTTCTGTCATCAGCATGTGGCACATGAGGAAAATTCAATAAATCCTTCTTTGATTAAACAACTGTTAAGTAATTAAAGCCTCTTCTTTTGCAAAACTCTTTTCCACCCCTTCCCTCTCAACAAAGTGTTGAGATCAGATCATTGTTCCCTCCCTACAACTCTCCAGTGGCTCACACTGTACTTCGAATAGAATCCACACTCCTCACCTGACCCACAGGCCCTTCTCAGTCTGGCCCCTGCCTGCCTCTCTGACCTTGTCTGTCTGCACTCCTTCCCTCTTCAGTCATGCTGACCTGCTTCTCCATTCACCAGACATGCAAAGTTTATTCCCGCTCTACTGCTTTTGCAAAGGCTGCTCCCTGCATTTAGAACTCTGCTCCCTGATCACTACAGTCTCCTCTAGCATTGCTGTCCTTCCCTCCAACCACTGTCATTTATTTTCTCATTTATACATGCTCTTATTTATTTGTGTGTGAGTTCCACGGGAGTAGAGGTCTCTGCTGTCTTGTTCACCACCACCATGCTTAGCTCCCCAGTCAATACCTGGCACATAGCAGGTATTCAATAAATACCTGTTGAATAAATGAATTCCTCCAGGCCTCCTCAGCCTTCTTTTCTACTGTACTCACAAAATACAATAAATATTTGTTGAGTAAATGGAATAAATAAAGACAGAACATCTTCCTTTTGCTTCGTGGGTGAGATCTTGGCTTAGATGACATGCTGTAATTGACCAGAAACACAGGTGCAGGGGCATGGTGTGGAAATCAGAAAAACCAAAGACAGAACCAGGGGAGCTACTGGGCATATGCATAGTTACTTAGCTCTCCAATTTGTTTTCATTTAAGTTTATGTGCCTTTAAGCCAGTGCCCCAAAAATTACAGCCTCTGACTGGCTGGCACATAATTTTCTGACTTTAAAACCACTTTATTTCAAGCTTGATAAATAGCTTTTGTCACTAGGTAGAGTAATTAAGGTGCAATATTGGTCGTCACTGGGCTGGACTGACATTACTTTCTTTTCAGTGTTTTGTTACCTGCCTGTCGGATTTGGCAGAGCTCATAGCAAGGCTCAGGGCTGAGTTATGTACATTCTTTCCTGGCAGGAGCTTTGTCAGGAAGATATATCACCCCCTTCTACTGAGCAGCCTCTGTTTTCCAAGACCCATGGCAGGCATTCCTGGTACACGCTGCCAAGCCCCTATCTTTCATCTCTGGTGGCCACCCAGTCACTGGCAGAGAAAACAATGGGATGTTCCCTATTTGAGATCTTCATGCTTCTTGGACTCCCTGCTATGTTCCAGCTTACCCTCTACAAGTGGTATTTCATTAATAATTCAATGTAAATTTCAAAACCAGTGCTTCATAGTGCTGGAACTGCCATCCTACAGAAAGAGTAAACCAATGGAGCTCAGCCTTGCAAAGCCTAATCTCCATGACACACCCAAGAAATAGAAAGGGAAGCAGAGAATCAAAGGGCATCATGTCTCTATCATCCAAACTGAAAGTCGCTCAGCCGTGTCCAACTCTTTGGGACCCCATGGACTATACAGTCCATGGAATTCTCCAGGCCAGAATACTGGAGTGGGTAGCCTTTCCCTTCTCCGGGGGATCTTCCCAATCCAGGGATCAAACTCAGGTCTCCCACATTGCAGGTGGATTCTTTACCAGCTGAGCTGCCAGGGAAGCCCAAGAATACGGAAGTGAGTAGCCTATCCCTTCTCCAGCAGCTCTTCCTGCCCAGGAATCGAACCGGAGTCTCCTGCATGGCAGGCAGATTCTTTACCAACTGACCTATCAGGGAAGCCCAAGGGCATCATAGGCTCTTACAATAAATCATTAACTTAAAAATTCAACTGCCTCACTTTATGGATGATGAAGCTGAGTCCCAGAGAGATCAAGTAGCTATTACCTCACAGCTAAGTCAGTGGTAAGATGACTATGCACATACTTACTTGTTTATCTGAGTGTTAAAGACCAAGGTTCGGAAACTTGCATCCACTCAGAAGTCATTTACTGAGTCTCACTGAGAAACTATTTCCATTTCTCTGCCAGGTCCATGAATTCGATTCATTCTTTAGATCCTACCTAATTTCCTCACATCCAGGATTCAGGACCAGAAGAGCAGCAGTAAAGTAAAATGGATGGACGATTACGCCTTAGATGTCAGATCTGTATTTGTGCATGTTTACATCCAGCATCTCTTTCAAAGTATCTTGAAAGAATCCCACTCAAGAAGGCTTTACCAATATGAGAATATCCCAGTAGAAAGGTGCTAAGTGGGTCACTCTGCTGTAAATCAGTCAGGGAGATGTCACCTGCATCAGCATGCTGTGCATCTCAGAGGTCCCTGATGACAGGGGGAAAGCACCTGCCTCAGAAAGGCCACCAACAACTAGATTACAACCTCAACTGATGACAGACTCCACCCCTTCTCTCTCCTTCTTCAGTGGACTCTGGAGAGAACAGAAGCACAGACAGGAACAAGGATAGAGCATGAAAGAGAAAACCACATCTTCTTCCCCACTCTAGGTCCTTGAGCTGATGTCCCTAGCAGGGAAGAGGGAAGAAGCTTTACTGTGAATTAGACAACAAAATTTGGGTTGCTCACATCTGAATATGAAATTGTTAAATGCCATAAAGTGAGTATGAAGCAATGGGTGCTGCCTGAGATGTTGCCAGGAAATGTGAGAGAGCCAGTAATATTTCAGGAATTACTAATTAAGTATGGGTGGAAATCAGGGAATGGAGGGATGGAGACGCTAAAAAGATGGACATGGGAAAGAGGAGGTGCTCATGAAGAATGTACTCTGCTTTGTGAAGAGCTTAGGCTTTATCCTTCTGATGCTCATTAATAGCTAAATCAACTAACTTTAAAGAATATCAAATTTACATGCATTCAACAAATATTTATTATAGACCTAAAAGTACCAGGTTCTGGGGATACATCAGAGAATAAAACAGACAACAAGCTCTGCCCTTAGAGAGTTTACATTCTAGTGGGAAAGAGGTAACAGATTCTAAACATAATAAGTACGTGTTTATCATCTAGGATGTTAGAAGCTGATAAATAGTGTGGAAATAATTAGAGCAGTGTAAGACACTGGACGTGCTGAGGCAGAGAGGACGACCGGGTCAGATTCCATCATTTAATGGGAGGGCCAGGGCGGCAACACTGAGAAGGTACCACTTCCCCAAAGACCTGAAGGAGCTGAGGGGTTAAGTGTGAGCCAGTCTGAAGAAGAGTATTCAGAGCACAGGAGACGATCAGTTCAAAGGCCATAAAGCAGGACCCTGCTTGATGTACCTATACAACAGCACGGAGGCTAGTGTGGCTGGAACAGAACGAGAGGGAGAGAGCTGGAGATACGATCAGACAGGGTCAGACCAGGGAGGGTCTCAAAGGCCTTGAAGGACTTTGACTTTTTTCTGAGTGAACTCAGGAAACACTGAAGGATTTACATAGGCACAGGACAGTAACTTGACCTGAATTGTTTTATTTTTTTGTCCCAATTATTTTTATTAGTTGGAGGCTAATTACTTTATGATATTGTGGTGGTTTTTGCCATACATTGACATGAATCAGCCATGGATGTACATGTGTTCTTCTTCCTGAACCCCCCTCTCACCTCCCTCCCCATCCCATCCCTCTGGGTCTTCCCAGTGCACCAGCCCTGAGCACTTGTCTCATGCGATCTGAATTGTTTTAAAAGGATCAGTCTGGCTGCTGGGTTGAGAACAGATGGGGGCTGGGGGATAAGGTAGAAGCAAAGTGAGAGTTAGTAGGTGTTTATAATTATCCAGGAGATCACACACTTTAAAAATCACTATGGAAATACTGAGGAGATAAGAATGGAAGACAGTGAGACTGAGAAGATCAGGATCAGTTAGGAGTCTATTGCAATAAATGTCCAGCTATAAAATGACTAAGTTCTTCAATAGTTCTAACCTGCATCAATCATCATTTACACTGAAACACAATCAATTTTATAGAAATAATAAGTTGAAAGTATCAAATTTGAGGCTAGGGGAAAGGAAATAAACAGATAACTTATAAGAGGTATGTATAAATACAGCATGCATTTTAACACAATTAGGAGAATATTTAACCTGTGACTCCAACCCGGGGCTCTGTACACAGAAGATGTTCAAGAGTCTACTTTTGGAATTTTACTTATGTATGAAGAACCAGTTACTACAGGGATTGCCCTAGTATTAACAATCAGAAAAGTAGGGAAATTACATAAAACAATTTTTCAGATACTAGGCAATGAGGCAACCTCTGTGATCTCTCAGAGAAGGAAAACAATCAGATAAGTGCTCTGATTGCCCCAGTTTACTTCCTGGAGACATTCCAAAACTGTAGTTCAGAGTGGAAACTCAAACAGAATATAGTATTCTCGTTTAAAGAGACATATTCTGTAGGTCAGAATATTGGCGAAGAAGGCACTAAGCAAAAATGCTCCAGAGATCATCAAAGGGGTCCCCTCAAGTCTGTAGCTACTGATCTGCACATGCCTGGGGTAATACTACATGAGACAAGGGATAGAATTACTTGAACCAAACAGGCTGGAAATGTCCCCGAAATCACACGTTAATAGGACTAACTCACATTCTCAGCACTCAGAGTGAATAAACTTCATAAAATAGAGAACATTAAGTAGAATATTCAAAAGAGTCATGTCTTAGCAGTGGGGGATAAATTAAGCCTAGAATAGAGACTGTTACAGACCTACCACAAGAAAACTTGAAAACAAGTTTCAAAGGGATCAAACTGATCTGCAACGGTAAAAACAACACTCTTTAAAGAAATACAACAAAATCTGACATTGAACAAAATAAAATTCAGTGCCTGGAATCTGATCAAACACTTACAGGCATGTGGCAAAGAAGAAAAATACAAATTATAAACAGAAGATTCTACCAACCAATAGAAACAGACAAGAAATGACAGATATTTGCAGAAATTTTCAGAAAAAGCAGCTGTTATAAATCTTATGAATATATTCCAATATGCAAAGGAAAAGTGAAAGTGGAAGTCACTCAGTAGTGTCCAACTCTTTGCAACCCCATGGACTAGACAGTCCGTGAAATTCTCCAGGTCAGAATACTGGAGTGGGTAGCCATTCCCTTCTCCAGAGGATTTTCCCACCCAGGGATTGAACCCAGGTCTCCCACATTGCAGGCAGATTCTTTACCAGCTGAGCCGCAAGGGAAGCCCATATAAAGGAAACATAAGCACAATTAGCAGAGAAACAGAAGATATGAAAATATTTAAATGGAAATTCTAGACAAAAAGTACAAAATCTGAAGTGAAAACAGCACTGGACTGAGTTAACAGTCAATGGGATACTTGAGAGAAAATAATATCAGACACACCAAGAGAAACTGTCCAACATAAAGCATACAGAAAAAAAAAAAAAAAAACTGAAAAATATTAAAGAACAGACGTGAAGTTTGGGGAAAAGATACTGACTTACAGATTTGAGAGACTCAAACAAGATAAAATTAAGAAATTACACCCAGAAGCTTCATAATCAAACTGCAGGCAGAGAAAAAAAAACGACATATCATGTACAGAGGAATAACAGTTTGAATGACTACAGATTTTTCATCAGAAGCCATGAAAGCTAGAAGGGAATGGAAAGACATCTTTCAGGAACTAAAAGAATATAGTTTTTAACCCAAAATTCTACCAGAAGTATCCTTTAGGAATAAAGGAAAAAATAAAATCATTCTAAGGTGAAAGAAAACAAAGATAATTTGTTGCCATCACACCTGATTAAAAAAAAAGAAATGCTTAAGAAATTTCTTCAGAATGAAAAAATAATAATAATACCAAAGGAAAACAAAGGACTTAAAGAATGAAAGAGCAGCAAAAATGGTAAGTATCTGGGCACAGAGACCATTTGTATCCTTTAAGTTCTTAAAAATACTTGTGACTGTTGAAAGTAAAAATCATGTGAAAAATCCTAAGAAATCCCCAAAACTCTTATTAGGATTATTAAGGGAGCTTAGTAGTGTAACGTAATTCAAGGTCAGTATAAGTCAAACATTCTATATACTATAAATGAACAACTTAAAATTGTAATTTTGAGGGTATTATGTTAAGTGGAATAAGTAAGACAGAGAAAGACAAGTAGTGAATGATATCACTTATATGTGGAATCTAAAAAAATACAACAAACTAGTGACTATAACAGAAGAGAAGAAGAATCACAGGTATAGAGAACAAATCAGTGGTTACCAGTGAGGAAAGGGGGTGGGGGAGGAGTAATATCAAGGTGGAGAAATAAGAGGTACAAACTATTATGTATAAAATAAACTACAAATATGTACTGTAAAACACACAGAATACAGCCAAAAATTACAGTTTTATAAAATGAAATAAACTTTTTAAAATTAGAAATCACTATAATAACCTATAACATATAATGTTGTATATCAACTATACTTCAATTAAAAATAGAAAATTATAATTTTAAAAGAATTTACAATAGCATTAACATGAAATACTTAAGAAATACATTTAATAAAATATGCACATGATCTGTCGGAGAAGGCAATGGCACCCCACTCCAGTACTCTGGCCTGGAAAATCCCATGGACGGAGGAGCCTGGTAGGCTGCAGTCCATGGGGTTGCTAAGAGTCGGGCATGACTGAGCGACTTCACTTTCACTTTTCACTTTCATGCATTGGAGAAAGAAATGGCAACCCACTCAAGTGTTCTTGCCTGGAGAATCCCAGGGACGGGGGAGCCTGGTAGGCTGCCGTCTATGGGGTCGCACAGAGTCAGACACAACTGAAGCGACTTAGCAGCACCAGCAGCACATATCTGTATACTGGAAACTACAAAACACTGCTGAGAGAATCAATTATGCCTTTAATAAACAAAGATGCCATGTTCACAGATCAGAAGACTCAATATTTTTACAATATCAAATCTTTCCCAATTGATCTATGAATTCAATACAATCCATATCAAAATACCAGCAGGACTTTTTATTTCACAAGTTGATTATAAAATTTTCATGAAACAGAAGACATACTCAATTTTTTTTGTTTTTACAAAATAATTTTGAAACAGAAAGACAAAGTTGAAGGATGTGATAGCCTGATTGCAAAGTTTATGATAAGACTACAGTTATTTGGACACTGTGGATAGGACTGACATACATATCAATGGGATAGAGTAGAAGGTCCAGGAATAGTATACACATATATGGTCAACTCATTCTCCACAGTAATTCAAAGGAGAGAAGACAGTTTTCAATAAGTGGTACTAGAATAATTGGATATTCATATGCAAAGATACAAACCTCAAATCTTGTCTCACATCAAAAACAAAAATCAAACTCAAAATGGATCACAACCACAATGTTAAAAATAAAACTATAAAATATACAGAAGAAAAAAGAAAATGTGACCATCGAGTTAAGGCAAAGATGTCTTAAATAAGTCACAGAAAAAATAAAATAAATTCATTAATTGTACTTCACCAAAATTGAGAACTTTTGCTCTTTGTAAAAGACTGTTAAGGAAATTAAGAGGCAAGTAATAGACTAGGAGAAAAATATTTGCAAAACACCTATCTGATAAAGAACTTGCATCCAAAATATATAAAGAACTCTCAAAACTCAGTAATAGTGAAAGATCCAATGAAATCAGTGGGCCAAAGATTTGAAGAGACATTTCACCAAGGAAGATGTATGACTGGCAGAGAAGTACATGAAAAGTTTCTCGAACCATTATTCTATCTTGAAAATGCAAATTAAAACTACAATGAGATTCTTCCATACACCCAGTGCCTTAAAACTTAGTAAATTAAAACAATAACCTTATAATTCTATTTCATGTTTTTGTGAGTCATGAATTCAGGCAAAGCTCAGACTATGCCACTCTACATAACGCTGACTGCAGTCAATCACCAGTACTTAATTGGTGACCTGGCTGGATTTGAGAGACCAATATAGCTTTACTCACTTTACAAACTGCCTCAGAAAAGACAAAAAGAGAATAGAAAAGAGGCTACACATCAAAGCAACATAAAAACATTTCAAAAGGGGAAAAACATCTCACCAATCTGCCATGAAAATACACAAAGTAGCGATATAGATAAAGATGTTTAAAAATAATATACAACAATCAAATAGAGTCTATCCTAGGAATGCAAGGTTAGTTTAATTCTTGAAAGTAAAATATAACTTGAAAATTATAATATACCACATTATACAGGAGAAAAATTATACAATTATCTTAATAGATACATACGTATTTGATAGAATTCAATGCTTATTAACAATTTTAAAATAACTCTTAGCAAACTAGAAATAGAAGGAATCATGTTTGAGCTGGTAAAAGTATCCACAAGAGTCCCATAGCTAATACCATAATTAACCACATAATATAACTGCCTTCTTGAAAAAATTAAGATGTTCACAGTCATCATTTATATTCAACCTGTACTGGAAATTCTAGCCTATACACTAAGATAAGAAAATAGATAAATGCCTTAAAGTTTGGAAATCAAAATAAAGAAATCTATAGTTAGCACATGACATTATTTATGTGTAGAAACTCCAGAAGAATTTCAGATAAACTATTATAATTAATAAATATATTTATCAAGATCACTGGAAAAATGTAAATATACAAAAATCAATTTTATTTCTATGTACAAGAAACAAACATTGGAAAAATGATTTTTAAGAAAATACTCCTCAAAGTAGTGTTAAAACTCACAAATAGCCAAAACTAAATATAATGAAAGACACGCAAGGATTCTACATAGAAAAGTATAAAGCATTCTTAAGATATATTAAACAAAATCTAAATTAACAAAGCAAGGGGTGGCAAACTACAAACAGCAAACTGCTTTTTACTGTACATAAACTAAGAAGAGCTTTTCCATTTTTAAAAGGTTGTAAACGTAAAAGGAAAGAGACTTTGTGACAGGGTAACAGGTGACAGAGACTGCATGTTGTCTAGAAAGCCTAAGGTATTTCTTATCTGATGCTTCACAGGAAAAGGCTGCTAACCCCTGAATTAGAGAAACACACCGTTTCCAATGATTAGAAGAATCAGAATTACAAAAATGTCAATTATCTTAAAACTAATCTGTATACTCATTAACTCCAAATTAAACTCCTAATAGGTATTTTCTTTTGGAAATTCACAAGCTAATTCAAAATTTTTTATTAAAATGTAAAAAGCCAAGTATAGCTAAAACTCTTTAAAAAAAAAATAGCAAACCTGGAGGTTTTAAACTACTAGATATCCAGATTTCTTATAAAGCTATAGTAATAAAAACAAAATAGTATTGGCACAAAGTTAAACAGAACAGACTAGAAAGCCCAGGAACTGACCCACATATATACAATTACTTTCTTTTCAATAAAGCTGAGAAAGCATGATCCTTTCAATAAATGGAGCCAGACCAATTAGATATCCATATGGGGAAAATAATCATGCAAGATGCCAGTCAGGATGAAGCACAAGCTGGAATCAAGACTGCCAGGAGAAATATCAATAAGGTCAGATATGCAGATGACACCACCCTTATAGCCGAAAGTGAAGAGGAACTAAAAAGCCTCTTGATGAAAGTGAAAGAGGAGAGTGAAAAAAGCTGACTTAAAACTCAACATACAAAAAACTAAGATCATGGTATCCAGTCCCATCACTTCATAGCAGATAGACAGGGAAACAATGGAAACAGTGACAGACATTATTTTCTTGGGCTCCAAAATCACTGTGAATGGAGTTGCAGCCATGAAATTAAAAGATGCTTGCTCCTTGGAAGAAAAGCTATGACCAACCTAGACAGTATATTTAAAAGCAGAGACATTACTTTGTCAACAAAGGCCCATATAGTTAAAGCTATGGTTTTTCCAGTAGTTATGTATGGATGTGAGAGCTGGACAATAAAAAAGGCTGAGGGCTAAAGAACTGATGCCTTTAAACTGTGGTGCTAGAGAAGACTTTTGAGAGTCTCTCGGACAGCAGGGAGATCAAACCAGTCAATCCTAAAGGAAATAAGATTCAGCATCAGTTGATTAAAATTAAGAAATTATATTCAATCAAAAGCCACCATTAACAGAAAAACACTAACCTCAGAGACTTTTGAATTACATGTATCTGACAAGAATTCATATCCTGACTATATATCTAACACAGACACATATGTATGTGCATCCAAAGACATGCCCAAAAATATTCACAAAGTATTATTTGTCATTTTTTTAAACCGTAAGTAATTCAAATATCTATGAGCAATGGCATGGGAAAATACTAGTAGCATATTCATAGGATTGAATATTGTGCAGCAAAAAGAATGAACAAACTATAATCACATACTACAACATGGATGAAATTCCCAGTCATAACGCTGGACCAAAAAGCCAGACACAAAATAATACACACATACCAAGCCTGAAAACAAGGAAAACTCACCCATGCTGATGATGGAAGTCATAATACAGGTCATTCTGGGGTAACAGTGACTGGGAAATGATGGAGGCTCTGGGTTGCTGGTAATGCTCTATTTCTTGACCTGATAGTAGTAACATAGCTGTATTTCATTCTGTAAAAATTTATCCACTTAAAATGTATGAACTTTTCTGCATATATGTTAAATCTCAACAAAAACTTTACAAAAGAAAAGAAATACACTATATATTTGAAACATTTACCAAAAGAAAAGTCTTAGACTAGAACTGATTATATTTGGCCATGAATATGCTCTGGGCCTAATAGCTCTGGGCATGTTAAATAGTGTCCCCAACAAAGGCATGCCCATCCAGAGCCTCAGAATGGACCCCTGTTTAAATAGGGTCTTTATAGATGTATTCAAGTTAAAAGGATGTCCTACTGGAATGGGGTGGGCCCTCACCCAATGACTTTTATTCAATTTGGACAGAGATGCAAAGAAAAGAGGGCTTCTCCTGATGGTTCAGCAGTAAAGAATCCGCCTGCAATGCAGGAGATGCAGGTTGGATCCCTGGGTCAGGAAGACCCCCAGGGAGGAAACTGTAACCCTCTGCAGTATCCTTGCCTGAAAACTCCCACCGACAGAGGGATTGTAACCCCTGGTGGGCTACAGCTTAAAGGGCCTCAAAGAGTCAGACACGATTGAGTGACTGTGCATGCACACATAGAGAAAAGAACGCCCTGTGAAAACAGAGATACACAGGGAGAATGCCAAGTGATAACAGGCAGAAGTGGGAGCAACACATCTACAGCACGAGGAACCCAAGGGTTGCAGGAAAACACCAGAAGCTAGAAGCATCAGGAGAAGATTCTTCCCCAGGGCCTTGTCAAAGAGCACGGCTCTGACGCCACCTTGATTTCAGACTTCTAACTTTCAGAACTGCGAGAAAATAAATTCCTGCTGCCCAATTTATAATAATGTGTTACAGCAGTTGTAGGAAACTAACACAGCAGGTAGAGAAGTCAGCAGTGCAAGAAGAAAACTCATTTCAAAAACAAGCACCCAGAAGGTTGAAGAGAGGGAGCGCAGCCAGCCAGTTACTTGTCTGGAATTGGGAAGACAGCTTCCACTTCAACCACTCGGATTGGGTTTGGTGCTCTAAAGAGGAGCCATTGATTTTATAATACTGCCAAGTTCTATTTCAAGGCCTAGATATGAACGAATAAGCTCTTTAAGGGAAAAAGAGAAAATAGAAAATGGATTTCTTAGAAAAGAGAAAGAAGCCAAGTTGGAGCATTTCTGAAGACAAAGAACTTGGTCCAATACACCTGTAAATTAAAGATGAAGTGCTTTGCTTATAAAATACCATTCTGCCATGAAGAGACAAATGTTTTACATATTAACAGTAACAGCTGTGTTATTTAACTCAACAGAAAAAATACATGCAAAAACACCATCTCAGGTAACCCTAAGAAAGATGGTTATAAAAGGTAAACTTGTATAGAAAGAGGTAATAATCTGGATGATTCGGAGTGCTCTTCTGTGGTAGGGAAGGAGAAATGAACTGTATCATACAGTACTTCCCCAGAAATGCCTAATCCTGACACTAGTCATAAATGCTAAAAGGATGGATCAATTCTACTTCTTCAGCATCCGACATTTACTATGCCTACTGAAAGGAGGTAAAGGGAAGGTTGCAGGGAATGAAAGAGGTAAAGAACAGGATTTCTTACATTGATTGCTCACCTTCACACCAGTTGTACTCTCCTGCAAATTAGCAACCACCTAAATGTTCTAAAATAGCAAAGGCACTCAAAGCTTACACTCCCCAAGGTTTGAACCACAACCACCACATCGTGAAATTTTTGTTATAAAGTCAAAGTTTATTATACATAAAATGAGTTGATGACAAAATTTTATAATTCACTATATTCTTAACGGGCTTCCCTGGTTACTCAGCTGATAAAGAATCCGCTTGCAATGCAGGAGACCTGGGTTTGATCCCTGGGTTGGGAAGATCCTCTGGAGAAGGGAAAGGCTACCCACTCCAGTATTTTGGCCTGGAGAATTCCATGGACTCTATAGTCCATGGGCTCGCAAAGAGTCAGACACGACTGAGTGACTTTCACTATATTCTTAACAGGCTTTGTTTGTTTGTTTGTTTTCAAAACAATCTCTGAATCCATGAGGGGTGAAACTAAAAAGCAGAGCATAAACTTGCAGCTTTAAACAAATTTATTTGGAGATTGTGATAATCTTCCTGAGGCCTGAGTTACATCTTCATTCATTTGGAAAAATGTTTATTTCCAGCACATCCTCAGAGTACATAAAAGTACAAAAAGAATACTAACCCAATAACAGAAATCATTTCTAAGGGCTGCCAGATATTTTGAAAGTATTTCTGTGATTTGCATATGCCAATAATAAAACATTCTGATGATTAATTCAAAGAAGTAATATGAGTCTCAGCCATGCAGCACTCTTGACCTGCTTACTCTTATACAGTTTAAAAAATGATGTATCTTTAAAAAAACTACATCCAAGTTTTTTCACTCAAACTGTTCTTCTTGTCCATCATTCATCTATAACATCTTAGCATAAACATGTGTAACCAACTCAAAATGAATTTGGTGTGGAAACTCGCATTCATGATGCAAATAATTTTGTGGCATAATTGCTCATTTTACCAATGGGATCTTCATTCTAGAGAGACATTCACTTGGGTGGGGGGGGAATTATAAGAAGTTTCCATAATATACTTAAAAAAAAACTCAATTTATATACCACTCCTCAGAAATAGAGCTGAGTAAAATGAGACATAAATCCAACTCCCCACTCTTCCAACAGACATGTACATGACGAGTCCTTCACTTCACTCAGGACTTTCATCCCTCCATCCCCTCAGGACTTTCAGCCCTCCATCAACGAGAACCGCCCTGACCATCCTGTATAAAATAACATTCTGCGCCCCTAGTTTTCTATCTCCTCTTATTCTGCTCTATTATTTTCAGAGTATTTATCTCCACCAGACATAGTACTAGTGCTTTGTTTTTGCTGTTGGTACTTAATTTCTGTCTTCTCCCAATAGAATGTAGTCACCTTGTGGGCAAAGTGTTGCTGAGTTCCAGCTCAAGAACAGTTCCAGCAAAGAGTAGGCAATAAATGAATGAATGAATGAATGAATGAATGAAAAGAAAAGGAAATGAAGTCTATAATCTGTGATGAAAGAAGCTGAACATTTTTTTAAATGTACTAGATTAGGAAGAAATTATTATTCCATCTGGGGTACTAGTAACTACAGTTATATAGTTTCCTAGATCATTTTCCACTGAGTAAAAAGCTTCAGGGCAGATCTTTTATGAGCTGCCTATTAACTTTCCCTGATTTTATGACACTAGGGATAATCAGTACAAAATGTTTCTTAAACAATAAGATTATTAAAAACTGAAACTGCTTAATGGGAGCAATCGTTAAGAATCTAGGGTATGGAATAAAACGAATCTCTCCAAAGACAGAACAGCTCTTTGATTTGAACGCAGCCCCTTCTGACTCAAGTACAAGGTTCTGCAGTGTTTCCTTTGTGGGAGTTCTGACCACTAGGCATCAAATATGAGGTGATAAAGCGTTTGTCCTTATTATTATGCACTCTGTGTGGGTAATGGATGGCTTCTTTATTTTCTTGAAGGTAGTACTTTGTTTATGAGTCACCTCTGAAATCTGTTTTCTTTCATGGTGGCCTTTTGCTGTGCTCTATTGTGGCAACACCTATTCTTCATCCTTGTCATGCCTGGCGTATGGGAGCATTTTAGAAAATGAATCTGTATTGTACTTTGCACCACAAATGATATGCACCCCATAATCTTTCAATATGTTCATACCTAGTGTGTTTGGTGGCTTGCGTTATGCTTCAGAGAGCTGCTCCTGACCTCAGACACACCCCACATCAGTAATTCTCTCCTGCACATGCAGGTCAGAGAGAAGGCACAGGCCCAGAGTGGCTCTCTTGCTCCAGAGGAAGAGGATTCTGGTTCAACAAAGTGAACTCTCTAGCTCTTAACAGACTAACCACAGGGCTGAAGTCTTATTTCTGCCTCCATGGGGGAACCCTGGAGGGCCGCACAGACTCTGTAGGAAAATGCGTCTCTTCTAAATGTGCCAGGCCACAGGAAGCTCACTAAACTAGGGTTCTCCCGTGTGCCCTGTTGGATTCTGAATGTAATTCAAGCTGCCACTTGTTGGATCAGTCAGCTCAGGCTAAGTAACGCCACCAGCAGCAAAAATAAAAACCCAAATCTCAATGACTTAAAACAACATGGTCTATTTTCCCCCTCATGTAACATGTCCAAGAGTCAGCTTCGGCTCTGGCATCTTTACCCCCAGCCAGGCAGTATGCACAGCCCGTCTCAAGGACATGTGAGTTTTGTGGCAGAGTTAAGAGAGTAATGATGGAACCACTCAATGGTTCTCAGAGTGGCATGTATCACTTCCACTCGCATTTCATTGGCTAAAGGAAGTTACAGGACCAATTCCAGCACCAGTGTAGAGGGACCCTAAACCTCTAGAGGGAAAGGGCCAACAGGGAGATGCAGTGAAAACATCTGACCAACAATACAAGCTACCATCCTCATGATCTAAAATCCTAAAAGGTTTAAGACATAGTTGGTTGATCAGCTTGGGAGTATTCACACTTCACTTTGAGAATCTGATAAAAAGTACAGAACCATTCCCAGAAATATATACACACATACCAACCTATGCCCAGAAATATGCACACATACAAATACCTAAAAAGTTTTGAATATAATTTCAAGGGTCAGAGAGCCCTAATTCCATACATGAACTCAAAACTCAGAACAGCAACTCTTGTTTTAGAGAAAATTTCTCCATAGATCTTTAAACTGCCATGTGTCAACCTGAAGTCAGCTTCCTCATTCCACCTGAATTAGAGGGAAGGGACCTTATCCAGGAAGGACACCTAGATTCTCTGCAAACTGCCTGCCAGGCTGGCCCTGAGGAGATGGGAACCTAGGTCACTGGCCTCCACAACACCTGGCAAAGTCCACTGAAAGGGGCCCACATTACCTTTAAATTGTTATTTTCTTCTTCCCATTTAAATGGTCCACTACTTTGTCATAGTGTTTTTTTCTGTTTTATAAATTATCTATCTATACACACATATATATAAGTAATATTGAAATAGCAATTGAGTAATGTTAGGTATTGGCACTTACTGAACTGAACTGAACTGAAGTCGCTCAGTCGTGTCTGACTCTTTGTGACCCCGTGAACTGTAGCCCACCAGGCTCCTCCGTCCATGGGATTCTCCAGGCAAGAATTGGAGTGGGTTGCCATTTCCTTCTCCATTAGCACTTACTAATATTGCATAAATCATATGTCTTATCCTAAGACAACCAAACACTGTCATTTGGCGCACACACACACACACACACACACACCCACCTATGTATCTGTGGCTCCCTCACCTCTACAGGATCACACATAAAAATCAGTTTTTTTCCCCTAAACTAGAAAAATCTTCAAATGTGACCACAATGAAGCTTGGGTAAGGAGCTCAAAGAGAGGGGCAAGGCCATCTTCATCCTACCATAAAGCAGATCTACCAATGTGCCTGATATGAAGGCACCTGGCCTGCCACAGGTGTGATGACATTTCACCAAATGCCAAATGGGGTGGAATCAGCCACCTACAAATGTAACAAGCCCTGACAGGACTGTCAGCTGGCTCGCTGAAAGAGTCATTTTTGTTCACACTGTGGTTTGAGTTTCCTTTTTTTTTTTAAACTGTTTTGAAGTAGATCTATTTATTTTTAGTTGTGATTTGGAGCCAGAAATCCACACAAAGTCAAAGTATTTTAAGGAAGTGCATGAAACCAAGGAAAGTGCCAGTCAGAGGGCACAGCACAGGTTCTCCTGAGTGAAGCTGGACACGGGTTCAGCCTCTGACCTGCACATCTCTCCACAAGGTTGAGCAAAACATGGAGCATCATTTTAATTTGAGAAGAGAAAACATCCTGAATATCTTATGACCTCAGATCTGAACTTGGAGCAACCACAGCTGGAATACTGCTCCTGGATGTAGAAGGAGAAGCCCAGCAGATCACAGGCTCACATCCACACTGGACTTTGCTCAGCCCCGCAGCACAGGCCACGCAGCCCTGAGCACAAGGGAGTCACTGCCCAGGCCTAGGGAGCTGGAGGGGACAACATATTCTCATCTAAGGAGACCCTCAACTTCAGACTTCTCTACTGAAAGGTAAAGTTTATACAACACTATATAAACTTCTGGTGTGGAAAAAGCCACTCTGAATGTGCAATAAAATCTCACTGAGAACAAAAGTAAAATAACTTTACCTTGGAACTTATCCACAATCCGTAACTGCTTTCTGTTGGATTCTAAAACTCTGTTTGAATTTTACATATAACTTCATCCATTGCTTTAAGCAAACCCAATACATAAACATCCTGATTAGGGGGTGAGAATTTGCTTTATAAAAACCTCCACTAAGGATTTCTTTAAACAGCAACCTTCCCTGGAGGCATTTAAAAATAAATTATGAAAATATAATAATAGATATTTTGGTACACAGCTAACATATAAGGAACTACACCATCACCCATTATTTACATGTGATATTATTCCTTAAGATTTTGCACACAGGTATCAAAACAACAGCACAACCCTCCAAGCATAAAGAGTAATCACACTCTATAATCTGCAAAATGAAAAGCTGTTTAATATGATCATAAAAGGAGTAATACTTGTGCAAAATATACAAAAGTATAAATGCTACTATTGGGGGGGAGAAGTATTAACTAACTGTTGTCAATTTCATTTTAATGAATTTAAGTATCAAAATTACATACCACATTGCAATTTTTGTTTTCTAATAACAATTATTATGAAATAATTAAAAGTAAAAACACATGTAACGTTTTTCCCATGTGGTTCCACTCAATCCCATTTCATCCATCCTCTCTCTCCCTTAAGTCTCTCAATGCCCTGGAAATTCTCCATACCAGTTACAAGCGCCATGTCAGCCACAGACACAGTTCCACACCAACGAGGCTCTACCCTGCTCCCTTTTGTCATGGTTCCAGGAATGGATGGCTATGGAATAGGCATGATAAGGTACCTCTCAAGCATTTATATACCAATGAGAAGATGGGTCTCCAGATAATGGACCATTTTAATACCCCAATGCCTCAGATTCAGACATTCCCATTACAGAGATGTCATGATTAGAAAATCCAAACAAAGGAAAATCATTTACATGATTTACAACTATTCCCTAATATTTTAAAATGCCGCATAACCCTCCCTAATGTTTTATTACTTATTACACGTGGCTCCACGCTGATAGCAGCTGAAAATTGGGATAAAAATAGAGAGTGGGAGGGGTAAGAAAACTTTATTAGGGAGACAGCAGAGCCCAGAAATCTTGATTAGCAATCACCTTCACCATGTAATGAGTTTCTGGACCAGCAAGGGTGAAATTGCATGCCAAAATTCACAATAAATTATTCTCCACTTGAACACAGACTAGCCACATCATCACCTAGTTCCAAGTTTAGAAGATTGAACTTATCAAGTGCATTGCTAAACAAAAGCAAGCCCTCATTTCCTAATGCAGTTGACTGTGCCGGATGATTGATTGAGTGTAGACGAAGGCTTAGTAACATGGAACAATGATCAAAGACCCTGTATCAGCCACTGAGCATGCAGTGCTGTTATTACAGTGTCAACCAACAAACATAGTGTTTAAAGGGACTCCACTGGCAACACACTAATTCAAGAGTGGGGCCACGTTATAGAATAACTGCTCCACAGAGAAATTCACATAAAGGTACCACAATTGCTATGTCCCTTCCTTCAAGTAATATCACCTTGTAATAGAGTAAGCTATTTGTGCCTACCAGATGTTCAAAAAACTGGTTAAATTTTTTAATCAAAATTGTTTAGAACAGCTTTGAAAGCAGATTTTAAAGAAGTCATTTAAATGTGCCCATATACATTTTCCAGTATTTCTCTCTTAATCTCTGTCTTTAAGTAGATCCCAGTAAGAAGCTGCAAGTATGTTTAACAGTGTCCAACCACCACAGTTTCAAAGAAAATCAGACCAGTGGAAAATGGAAAGGCATAGGAATGCAGACTTCTCAAAGGTTCTCTGCTTCAGAATCTTCATAAATATGAACAAGGATGCAAATCTGTATTTATATATGGTTTAATAAAAGATTCTGAGATATTTTCTAACTCAACAATGTCATGCTTATCTTTGTACAAACAGTTGTTGAATTTCATTCATTCATTCATTCAAGATTATTTTAATAAGCATTGACTGAGTTAAAATATGTGATAAGTTCTGCATGCAGCACAGGAGATACAAGGTGAAATCATTTATCCCGCCCTTAAGCCCAGTAGAGGGGGAGAGATGTTTAAACACTATTTAGAAGACATAAAGGAGTTGGATAAATGCATAGGCACTGAGTATTTTGAACCTCCTATGAAGGCTACTTAAACAGAAAGCAAGACTTTCCCCAGACTGAGACACCTGAGCTGTCCTAGGAAAGAGCAAACATCACTCCATGCAATGAGGGGGATGGTCAGAGGACAAAGACTAAAGCAACAGAGGCCTGAGAACCACAGCACTGTGGAATGTGAAAAAAAGTGCAAGAGAAGTAGAAAGAGACAGATGGAGAGGAAGGCAGGTGAGATTAGAGGGTCCTCTGATCCTATCCAAAGACCGGCCTTATCCCACAAGCAACAAGGAGCAACCAGAGAGGAACGACCTAGTAAGATATAATGTAGGAAATGAGTTCATGTATAATTTACATAGTCTGTACTCCATATCCTCCATTACTCTACATCCTTAAATTCAACCAACCACAGACCATGTAGTATACTGTAGTATATTTACTATTGAAAAAAATAATTGTGCATAAGTAAACCTATATGAGTCAAGTTCATGTTATTCAAAGGTCAATTCTATATTTTTAAGAAATATTTCCAGGAACTTTATGAAAAATGACTATGACCAGAATCAAAGTACTCAATTAAAAATAGTCCAGGTAAGAGAGGCTAAAGACCTGGGCTGCATCAGAGGAGAGGGAATAAGTAAAAGAGAAGTTAAAACTGCCAGAAGTTGATGTTTCACTGGATATAAGGCTGAAGAAAACAGGAGCAGCAATATGGCCTCTGGCTTGGGTTTCTTCTTGGCAACTGAATGAAAGGTGATGCTGCTGAGTCAGACGGAGAATGAAGGAGGAGGAGGAGCTAATGTAAATATAGATGATGAATCCAACCATCATCTGTGTTTGGGAACCGATGGGGCCCCAAGAAGGGGCTGTATTTTTTAATCTAGGAGTCAGGGTAGAAGTCTGCTGGAATATAAAGACCCAGAGGAATTGTTTCCAATCATACAACAGTTAGTACCCAAAAGGAGCATGGTATGACTCACAGAGAGTATGTGAAGCAGTGAAAACCATGGCTGAAGCCAGAACCTCGGGGACCACCTGGTATTTAAGAAATGGTAAGAGGAAAAAGAAGGGGCTTCCTGGTGGCTCAGACTGTAAAGAATCTGCCTGCAAAGCAGGAGACCTGGGTTCGATCCCTGGGTCTGGAAGATCCCCTGGAGAAGGGAATGGCAACCCACTCCAGTATTCTTTCCTAGAGAATTCCATGGACAGAGAGCCTGGTAGGCTACAGTTCATGGGATCATGAAGAGTCAGACATGACTAAGTGATTTTCACTTACTTACACCAACTTTAAAAAAAAAAAAACTCTCAAAGAAAGAGGATCTTTGAGACCTCCAGAGAAAGACAGGAAGAAGTCATAACTGAAAGGAAGGAAGGGATGAGTAGTGCTAAAAGCCCAAATCCAGCAGAGATGTTCCATAATAACAGAGACTGGGAAAATACCCACTGGATCTGGCAACTAGATGATGTCACTGTTGACCCAGACAAGAGTCATATAAATGGTATGAATGTGGTGAACCTGTATAACAGAGGACTGAGGAGTGAACTAGTGAAAGTAGCAAGAGTGGACTAATCCTTCAAGAAATTTGGAGTATGAAGGAGGATAAGAGAGGATAAGAGACTATAGATAAAAGTGCTATTTCAAAGGGGGGCTGGAAAGGCTGAGAAGAGGCTGGTTTACATCTTTGTTTTATAATGAGGAGCTTGAATGTGTTTAATAATTTGGAGGGTAGACATTACAAAGGTGAGAAATGCTGAAGTGTACAGATTCAAGGGGATTAGAGACTGAGCAGGGATTAAGAAGGAGGGTGACTGCCAAGAGAAAAGAAAAGTGAACTAAGCCTGGTGCCCGTTCCAGCTTCCTAGATGCCATGCTTCCTACCAAACTTCCTTCAGATAATTTTCTTAAAAAATCATCTATGCCTTCCTAAGAAAGTTCCACAAGAAAAATGTCACCCTCTATGCTGACTTCAGAGTTCCTATTCACTAAATCTATACAAAGAATAAAAATCCACAAAACAAGTAATGTGTATTGATAAACAATACATCTACACATAGAAACACAACCATATTCATTAAGTATATGTTGTATCAACTTGTAAACAATGTCCTATGGTAAACAGTTGTTCGGATCCACAGCGAAATGACGAAAAATATAGGTGCTCTTCAATCTCAAACAGTATTTCGTGACCTCCTCAGGAAGTCAGCTTCTACTCAAGGCCCAAGAAGTTTGAATGTCAAATAATATGCCCCATCTAGCCTTCTAGGCACTTTGGTTTTAGTGTCAGCTTTGTCAAGGCCTTATCACATAAGACATATGCATGTTCTGTAGCTCCCCATCCTCACTCCTTTCTCCCAACAGGGAGGAAGGTAGGAGACCCTTGTAGGGATATCCAGGAATTATTATCAGCAAAAATCAAAAGCAGCACAGGTGGGAACAAGAAGAAAGTGGAGTGAGAAACAGCTCAGGCAAAGCAAAGTGCCAGAACCCATCACTGGATGCTCCAGGGTGCTTCTCCACCTGCTCTCACTGCCATCAGACTCCTCATGCTACTCTAAAGCTTCCTTACAAAGGACTGTGGTGTGAGACCAAAATAAGAACGTGGGGTCATTACCTCATACCTTCTAATCAGATTAACTCTAAATGGATCAAAGGTGTAAATCTAAAATATCAAATCATAAAAGCATTAGAGAAAACCCAGGAGAATGTTTTTCACCTCAGAGCTGGTATGGTCTTTCTAAGTATGATACAAAATCCAGAAACAATAAAAGGGAAAGAGCAATGAACCTGACCAATATTTAAAATTTAAGTTGTTAAAAAAAAGTTTTAAAAAGATAAATTGTAGAAAAACATTTGCAACCCACATTTCAGACAAATAATTGATTTCTTTAATAAGGAGGTCCTTCCTACAAACAACTTAAAAGCTCAATAAACCAACAGAAAAAGCAGAGCATAGGAACCTCCCTAAAAAAGAAATATGAATTAATCTTAAACATGTGAAAAGATATTCAACCTCATTTGTTATAAAATAAATGCAAATTAAAAAGAGATGCTATGTAACTGACTAGTGAGACAAGGATCAAAATATTTGGAAACACAGAGGGCTGAAAACAGTATGGGAAGAGCTATTAGATTGTAAACTGACACAATATATATGTAGGACAACTTGGCAATATCCATCAAATTTAAAGTGTACATACTCTTTGACTCAGTATCTCTACTTTTAGTTATTTACATGTAGAATGTTTATACAGGGATCTTACTGAAACTTTCTTTTAGAGAACAAAAAGATAAAAACAACCTAAATATCTACCAATAATAGGTAACTAGTAAATACTAATAGGCTTCCCTGGTGGCTCAGCAGTAGTAAAGAATCTCCCTGCAATACAGGAGACCTAGGTCTAATCCCTGGGTTGGGAAGATCCCCTGGAGGAGGGAATGGCGACCCACTCCAGTATTCTTGCCTGGAGAACCCCACGGACAGAGGAGCCTGGTGGGCTACAGTTCCTGGGGTCGCACAAGACTCAGACACGACTGAGGCAGGTAAGCAGCAGCAACAGTAAATATTAATAAATTCTAGTTTATCCTTACAATGAAAGATACTGAAGCCAGTTTTTAAAATGGGAAAGCATTACATGTCCAGCTAAGGAATGGTCTCCAAGATATGTTAAACAAATGAACCAAAGAGTAAGATACAGGACTTCCCTGGTGCTACAGTGGTCAAGAAGCTACCTTGCACTGCAAGGGACACGGGTTCAGTCCCTGGCCTGGGAACATCCCAGATGCCATGGAGCAACGAAGCCTGTGTGCCTCAACTACTGAGTCCTCATGTCACAACTGCTGAAGCCCATGTGCCTAGAGCCCGCGCTCCGCAGAAAGAGAAGCCCCCACAATGAGAAACCTGCACACCTAGTGAAGAGCAGCTCTCACCACAACTAGAGAAAGCCTTTGTGCAGCAGCGAAGACCCACTACAACCAAAAATAAAATAAGAATAAAGAAATAAGTACATCTTTTTTAAAAAATGAGTAAGGTACAAAACATTATACAGTGGCATACTATCATTTATGTACAAATTAAAACATACACACAAGCCCCTATGTTTGCAAAATGCATCAACTATCTCAGAAAGAACAGACCAAAAATGTGATCCCCACTGGAGCAAGCAAAGCTAGAAAACTGGGAGAAAGGGTGAGGAAACTCACTTTTTATTGTATGCCATTTTATATCAAGAATTGTGTGGCATATACTTATATTACCTATTCAAAAAGTAAACTTTAAAAGATATCTCAATTATAGACTCTTTATGCTTAGCCATATAATAATATCTGTTACTGGGAGACATAGTGTCAGGGCAAAGACTTTTTTTCTTCTCTGAATTTTTAAGATCCTGTATCAGTTTTCATTATTCATCTCACTAGATGACAAGCATAAATGCCTGGAAGTTTAGAACAGCAGTCTGCATTGCTTCTGATGAACGGGACTTAAATAATTCAAATACAATTCACATTGAAGCTAATTAAAATAATTTTTGAGCCTTCTTAAATCTCTTTTGGAACACTGAATAAATTTAAGTAAACCCTTTTTTTAGCAAACTATACCTTTACAGCTTTTGTATTCAAATTAGACAAAAAAGACCTAAGAAGACAGACTTTTTGTAATCCCAGGATCTATAGTGTCTGGCATGAAGTATGGGCTTAACAAAATCTTGTTGAATAAATGGATGAATGAAAATATTAATTAGGTTACAAACTGTTATTCCAGTTGGAACTGTCATAAAAAGAGTACAAGACCTACATGGAATTCTTCCCAACATCAGTGAATTTTCTCTACTGTGTTGTTGTTGTTTTACAAAACTCTAAATTTCAAGCCTAATTGTAATTCTTACCCTTCTCCCTTCATTCATACTCAACCACCCTACCCTCTTCCTAGGATGTGCACCTTTACTCAAGAATTTAAAACAGTTGTTAATATTGGCCTCAAGACACTATTTGACAATTAACAACCTCAATGTTTAGCTTTATTGCCACCGTGCTAGAAAGCCTTCACTTTTTGCCTTCTCTGAAAAGAAGGAGCATCATCACTGAATAAAAGGTATTATTTACTCACAACTTGATGCTGCATACTTTCCCCTATTCCTCTATCCTTCATAAACAGAAATGAACCCTAAGGACAGCAATGCCCTTTCTACATAATCCCCAAATTTTCCCCAGAATCAGAAAGGAGCCCACCACTACATGATTCTATGTTGGATGGGGATACATGTCAGCATCCCTTTCTCGTTAATGAGGAGAGCTGGTTGTCTCTGAGCAGCAGTGATGATCACTGCAAGGGCTCAGAACAAGGATGCAGAGGTAAGAAGACAACTTTATTCAGAAACACCACTGAGCATCATGCCAGGAGGAAAGCTAGAATCCAGCTACCACCATTTATGTTCACTTTGAGTTTAGCCATGTTTTCAATCTTGTTTTTTCCTGAGTTCTTCAGGATAAAATAAATAATCAAAAATAATTTAATTACACTGTTATTTGGGTTATCTTCAAAATTAAAGAAAAGAGAAAATTAAGATTTTCATTTATAGTAAAAAGGTCCTATATGTATCTAGTTAATTTCTTGATTTATTTGAGGACATAGGAAAATATTTAAGGGTTTCCTGCTGGCTCAGACAGTAAAGAATCTGACTGCAATGAGGAGACCTGGGTTTGATCCCTGGGTTGAAAGATCCCCTGGAGAAGGGCATGGCAACCCACTCCAGTATTCTTGCCTGGAGAATTCCATGGGAGGGCTCAGTCCATGGGATCACAAAGAGTTAGACACGACTGAGTAATTGACACATTCACTTTTATAAATATGTAAATCTGAGGGACAGTCTCCATTAAATCTTAAATGAGAAGATCAAAAATATTCCATTAAATATGGGTTCTCCATTTAAAAACCTTGATTACTGTATAAAATCTCATGGCTTTTGGTTATATTTATGTCTGGAAAGACTGCCAAGTAAACTTCATTTACTTGAACTGCCATAGATATATATCCTAAAACAGCATTAAATCAAAAGTGAATTGACTGTGTACCATATAACTGATGAACCTGCATAAAGCTAAATTAAAGAAACACATAAACAGTAAATATACACTAACTCCTTTCCTTCCTGTGTTTAGATGATGAATTTTGTTGTTTACAATTCATAGAGTGTCAACAAAAATTTATGATTTAAAAGTGCATGGGCTACTATGCCCACAATGTCCAGCAGTAAAAAATACCTTTCCTGACCCAACTACAATTCAGAAAGTACAGGAATAAAAAGTAATGAACAACACGCATTATACGAATTTCAAAGGTAATCTATAAAAGATGGTGCTGGTGTCATATTGGGAGGGTGTGCCTATATGCACACTTCATGGCAAACAGATGGGGAAACAGTGGCTGACATTATTTTGGGGGGCTCCAAAATCACTGCAGATGGTGATTGCAGCCATGAAATTAAAAGACACTTACTTCTTGGAAGGAAATTTATGACCAACCTAGACAGCAAATTATAAAGCAGAGACATTACTTAGTCAACAAAGGTCCATCTAGTCAAGGCTATGATTTTTTCAGTGGTCATGTATGGATGTGAGAGTTGGACTATAAAGAAAGCTGAGCGCCAAAGAATTAATGCCTTTGAACTGTGGTGTTGGAGAAGACTCTTGAGAGTCCCTTGGACTGCAAGGAGGTCCAACCAGTCCATCCTAAAGGAGATCAGTCCTGGGTGTTCATTCTAGGACTGATGTTGAAGCTGAAACCCCAATACTTTGGCCACCTGATGCGAAGAGCTGACTCATTGGAAAAGACCCTGATGCTGGGAAAGATTGAGGGCAGGAGGAGAAGGGGACGACAGAGGATGAGATGATTGTATGGCATCACTGACTCAATGAACATGGATTTGGGTGGACTCCGGGAGTTGGTGATGGACAGGGAGGCCTGGCGTGCTGCAATCCATGGGGTCGCAAAGAGTCAGACACAACTGAGCGACTGAACTGAACTGCCTATATGCATATATGAAAACTGTTTAAAAAAAGCATCTCATGCATCATTAAATTGTATTAGCCAATTGGATGGATAAAGTATTCGGGACTTGTGTTTTAATTATCTCTTCTAGTACGCATGAGCACTTGTAGTGGAATAAAGTCAGCATGGAAACATAAATAGAAAAAGGTGATTTATTTATAAATAGTGCTGGCGTAACTGGTTAGGCACCTGGTAGAAAAAAGGCGGACTTCTACTGCATATAACTCTAAAAAAAAAATTCCAAATGAATTCAATATTTACATATTAAAATAATGGATTAATTTAAAATATAAAAAAACAATGTTGAAAATATTTTTATGAACTGGGAATAGAAGAAACCTTTCTAAGCTGGGCAGGAAATCTAAAAACCACAAAAGAAAATACCTGATGACAGAAATTAAACAATTTACTTTAGTAAAAGATACTATTAAAAAAACAAATTAGATGCAGTGAAAAAGACTGCAAACCAGATGGCCAATAAAAGGTTATTATTCATAAAATCCATAAGGCTCCTTCATGTTGATAAGAAGAAAAGGCAATGGATCGAGAAATGGACAAAGACTGTGTATGACTAGGCAAGTGGCAAAAGAACAAAATAAATGGTCTCAGCAAGTGCTCAGGCCTGGTGCACTGGGAAGACCCAGAGGAATTGGGTGGAGAGGGAGGTGGGAGGGGGGGTCGGGATGGGGAATACATGTAAATCCATGGCTGATTCATGTAATGTATGACAAAACCACTACAATATTGTAAAGCAATTAGCCTCCAACTATTAAAAATAAATGAAAAAATAAATAAATAAATAAATGGTCTCAGAAGAGATGCTCATTTTCACCACTTGTCCAAAAATGCAAATTAAATAAAAGTGAGATCAGTGATCAGATTGCACAGACAGAAAAGCAGAACAGCCAGCAAGTGCATGCAGCAAGTCTCAGAGGAACGGACTCTCAGACTTTCCTGTGAGAACAGAAATAGTCACAATTCAACCCAATGCTAGGATTTGACCCAGTAATCCTACTGCTGGCCATTTATACTTAAAACTAGTAAATAAAAGCTGTGGTATATGCGTAAGAATAAGCTAAATGCATTTATGTTTGAAGAAGCAAAACAACCCATTTCCTTCCATAGGAAGTAGATCTAAGACACATCAAATCCTTTTCTAAAATTAAGCAGGATGTGAATAAATTATGATTAAAATACTTAAAAGATATGCTCATATAAGTGTGTGTACATACTGTTAAAAATGTGACAGAATCTTGCCTAAGTAAGAATAAGACTTTGATCTGTATTTTTAAAAATTGAGAGACCACACAAACATCTATGTTAACAGTGAGCTAAAAGCAGTTTTTCAATCAGTTTTCAAAACTAAGTTAATGCTACTCACTTGCATCAAAATTCAAATTTCTTAATATAAACCTTCTCTCCCCTTTTAAACATTTCTGCTTGTTTGTTGGTTGCTTTAAAATCCTATATCAGACTTTCAGTGGGGTGGTCTTTCACAAAAGACCCAGATTTCTAATACAAACTATAAGGCATGTTTGTTTGCTATAATTCTACATGGTAAGTAAATTACTCCCTGCAGTAAATTAAGCATTTGATAATTTAAGTTTCAGGCCTTTAGGGAAGCAATTAGAGTAGTAGAGAGGGATTTGACACATTTATGAAGAATGTAATTTTGTGTTCCAACTAGCTCAATTTTGTGAAGGAAGTAGCCTCCTCAGCTGGCAGAATTGGATTCAACATGTTCATGTCCAGAGATCAAAGATCAAAATACTGTTACTGCTACAGCCTTTTATTTCACATACTACAAAAATAATGTTCATGACAGGAAATTTAGAAACTAGAGAAAAACAGAAAACAAGACAATAAAAATCACCCATAAGGCTTCCATCCAGAGATAACACTGCAAACCTTCTGGTGCGTCTCTCTCCAGTATCTATTCTAAGCATGCAGGCAACAATGACAGGAAAAGAAGTCATGGTCCATCCAAAACCACAGTGAAAAAACACAGATCCAGTCAAAAATGAGATACAATTATTTAACAGTGAAAATACTTTTTAATCTTTACTATCTACAGCTGTTCTTAAATAAATTTACATTTTACTCAGTTTTGTAGCTGATCTCCCCTTATTTCAAAGTCTGTGCAGCATCAATTTATCAGTGAGCAAATTATCCTCTCATCTTTCTAGTGTCCATAAAGATATTCCAGACAATAAAAACCAGCATTAGACACGACTTTGTCTCTATTCACTGACCGCAGACATCACACTCCCATCAACCCTGCCTTCACCCCAGTCACCATCAAAAGCCCACCACAGTGTCATTCTCCCCTCCACCAAGCCAGTGATAAGAGTATCATTATCCCTCAGTGCCTCAAACTTCAATTCACAGCCATCTCTGTCAAAACACCAATTAATGCTATTTTCATCAACTGTTCTTTACCAGAAAATTGGTTTACTATCAGAGTGACTGGGTCAAAAAACAGAGGTCTTCTAAGAAGTACATGCTTTCAATTGTTTTAGAAAAGGTATTTTTTAACTAGTACAGTTTTTTTAATCACTATTATTTCCATTACTATTAATTCAAAGCTCAATTAACCTGTCCCTAGATAAAGTTTTACTTTATTTGCAAAAGAAACAGCGGGGGGCGGGGGGGGGGGTAGGGTGGGGAGGTGGGGAGGGGGAATGTGATCAAACTGCTTTAACAAGCAGTATTTGTAACCTGTTTTCTTCTTCTTTTTTTTTTTTTTGGCAGGGGGTACAAAACTGGAATCACCCTGGTTTTGTATTTACTGTTTTATAACCTATTATATGGACTTGCCAGGTGGTGCTAGTGGCAAAGAAACTGCCCGCCAATGCAGGAGACGTTAAGAGACTCTGGTTCGATCCCTGATTCAGGAAGATCCCCTGGAGGAGGAAATGGCTACCCACTCCAGTATTCTTGCCTGGAGAATGCTATGGACAGAAGGCCCTGGTGGGTTACAGTCCATAGGGTCTGTATGATTAACCTATTATACTGGTTAACCAAAAAATAGAACTAAGTAGAAAAGAAAGTTTCTGAAAAGATCTCTTTCACACATCAAGGTTGACCATTAGAAAAAACTTTGAAGGAACTTGAGTTTATCTTTAGCAAAGCTCATTTTACATACTTTTTCTTCATTTTAGACTCCTAAAATAACAAGATGACACATGCTTCCATAACACAGAGCAAAGACAATTAGGAGAAACTACTTTCTACTAAAGTTTATAGTCTTAAAAGAGGATTAGCCAAAGACGACAATTTTTAACCCAAAATAGTAAATATCATAAAGTAGAATTCCAACACCCTAGAAATGGGAGAGACTTCTGGGTAGAGCTTTCAAAATGCTCGAAATCCAGTATCTGCAAGGAACCATCCTCAATGTAAATACATAAATAAAGTCTGCCAACCAGGACCCTTACTCAATTGGGTGAAATTCTAAGTGAACATTAACCTCTCTGGTCACAACATAATGACAATCAATATTCAGACATTCTAAAAAACATATCTTCCTTCTAATAGATGCATAGGCACCTAAATTATGCAAAATCCATCAGGTTGACATCAGAAAGCCACAACTGAATACAAGTTACGAAGCAAAATGAATGTCAAGGAATATTTACTAAATTTTCATTGTTTAGCACAATTTAGTAGACCACTGAAGTTTCAAAAGGTGGATTGTTGGTTATAGACTATACGAGGAAGGTGAGTATCTGAATCAAAAATTAAACTGTGGTTCATAAGAGTGTTTTATACTTAACTAAAATTTTCCATGATGTATCTAGTCTCAGAGTTACAGTAAAAATCCTTAGAGAGAGGCTGGTTAGGGGGAAGAAATGTTCAAGCTTACAAAATGTTCCATTTGCTTTTTTCCACCTATTGCACTAGAAGCTTAAAATCCAAGCTAGGTAAAGTATTTGAATACCCAAGGGGTTATTGCAGAGATTCTGGAGGCACTAAGCTATGATTTCCTCAAGTGGAAAGTGTCATTTGATGGCAGTAACTAAATGCTACAAGCAGAAAAGTGGAAGGTTTGAACAAGTAATTCACTCAGTCAATCTCCTAGACAGACCTCTAGCCTCCTTAAAGTAAGATTATTTGTCAAACCAACAGGACATCACGAGCCATGCCTTTAAACTGTTCAGTCTTTTGGTAGTAGTGGTCCAGATGTCCTTTAGCTATTTAGACTTTTTTAACAGAAAATGTTCAGATATTTAAATATTTAAGACTTTTCCATTTAGCTGCAAAATACAATATACTCGAGGAGTTAATTATACACATGCCTCACCACATACATCACCTGACATGATAGGGTAAGAGGAGCGCTAACACCTGCAGCCATCACGTAAAGTCAGAATACAGATAACTCAGCACTCGTAATCTCTCCCAATCTGCTCTGGTTAAACTGCAGTACAACACTATCCTCATTCTCATTCTGCAGCTATCTGATCTCAATTCTGAGAGGCTGACAGAGAAAGACAAGACTTATAACAAAAGATAAGTATATACACAAGTACAACGATGTTTAATATCCGTTCATTCTGAATGCTACAGTTATACTTACCAAAGCAGTCTCTGTTGATGCTCAGACACTCTAATACCAGGTCTGCCTATACAATGACAGGCCTGTTTCCAGTTATCACTCTTAGGTTTGTTTTTTTGTGTTTTTTTTCTAATAACTGAGCCCTCAGTAAAAGTAGACGTCTTTTTTTTTTTTTTTTTGGTCATGCTGCACGGCATGCAGTATAGTTCCCTTCAGTTCAGTTGCTCAGTCATGTCCAACTCTTTGTGACCGCATGGACTGCTAGCATGCCAGACTGCCCAATCCATCACCAACTCCTGGAGCTTGCTCAAACTCATATCCATCGAGTCAGTGATGCCATCCAACCATTTCATCTTCTATCTTCCCCTTCTCCTCCTGCTTTCAATCTTTCTCAGCATCAAGGTCTTTTCTAATGAGTCAATTCATCACATCTGGTGGCCAGAGTACTGGAGTTTCAGCTTCAGCATCAGTCCTTGCAATGAATATTCAGGACTGATTTCCTTTAGGATGGACTGGCTGGATCTCCTTGCAGTCCAAGGGACTCTCAAGAGTCTTCTCCAACACCACAGTTCAAAAGCATCAATTCTTTGGCATTCAGCTTTCTTTATAGTCCAACTCAAACATCCATACATGACTACTGGAAAAAAACCACAGCTTTGATTAGACGGACTTTTGTTGGCAAAGTAATGTCTCTGCTTTTTAATATGCTGTCTATGTTGGTCATAGGTTTTCTTCCAAGGAGCAAGCATCTTTTAATTTCATGGCTGCAGTCACCATATGCAGATTTTGGAGCCCAAAAGAATAAAGTCGGTCACTGTTTCCATTATTTCCCCATCTAACTGCCATGAAGTGATGGGACCGGATGCCATGATACTAGTTTTCTGATACTAGTTTTAAGCCAACATTTTCACTCTCTTCTTTCACTTTCATCAAGAGGATCTTTAGTTCTTCACTTTCTGCCATCAGAGTGGTGTCATATCTGAGGTTATTGATATTTCTCCCGGCAATCTTGATTCCAGCTTGTGGTTCATCCAGCCCAGCGTTTGTCATGATGTACTCTAAGTTAAATAAAGGATAATATACAGCCTTGATGCACTCCTTTTCCTATTTGGAACCAGTCTGTTGTTCCATGTCCAGTTCTAACTGTTGCTTCCTGACCTACATACAGGTATCTCAATAGGCAGGTCAGGTGGTCTGGTATTCCCATCTCTTGAAGAATTTTCCATAGTTTGTTGTGATCCACATAGTCAAAGGCTTTGGCATAGTCAATAAACTAGATGTTTTTCCGGAACTCTCGTGCTTTTTCTATGATCCAACAGATGTCGGCAATTTGATCTCTGGCTCCTCTGCCTTTTCTAAAACCAGCTTGAACATCTGGAAGTTCACAGTTCACATACTGTTGAAGACTGGCTTGAAGAATTTTGAACATTACTTTGCTAGCATGTGAGATGAATGCAATTGTGTGGTAGTTTGAGCATTCTTTGGCATTGCCTTTCTTTGGGATTGGAATGAAAACTGACATTTTCCAGTCCTGTGGCCACTGCTGAGTTTTCCAAAAGTGCTGGCATATTGAGTGCAGTATTTTCACAGCAGCATCTTTTAGGATTTGAAATAGCTCAGCTGTAATTCCATCACCTCCACTAGCTTTGTTCGTAGTGATGCTTTCTAAGGCCCACTTGACTTTGCATTCCAGGATGTCTGGCTCTAGGTGAGTGATCACACCATCATGATTATCTGGGTTGTGAAGATCTTTTTTGTATAGTTCTTCTATGTGTTCTTGCCACCTCTTCTTAATATCTTCTGCTTCTGTTAGGTCCATACCATTTCTGTCCTTAATTGTGCCCATCTTTGCATGAAATGTTCCCTTGGTATCTTTAATTTTCTTGAGATCTCTAGTCTTTCCCTTCCTGACACTGACATTTTAGAAATCATCAGTTCCCTTACCAGGAATCAAAGCCATGTTCCCTGCAGTGGAAGCACGGAGTCTTAGCCACTAGAACACCAGGGATGTCCCTTTTATTTTAATCATCAAATGTCTTATACACAGTGTCTCTCAGGAAATAAAGCTGTAATAATGACATGGAGAGAACATGGTTAAAAACTAGAGTGATCAGGTAAGATAAATACACTGCAAATACACTTAACTTCCACCAAACAAGAGTATATTTCAGTCTGTAAAGTCAGACTGGAAGGGAAAAGGGAATCCACACAGATCGGGGTTCTGCTGTACCTTTGTAAGGCCATTTCAAATACAAAATGGAAGAAATCTGAGGAAGAAGAACCATTTTCCTTCACTGTTAGAGAAGCACAGTCCCCTAAGCATTGTATCAGGATATTTCCCATCAAATCCCTGACAGCCCAAATCTCTAACATTCCAGTGTCTGAGAAAAGTGAGCTCTGTCCCCGCGGATTTGAAAAGAAGAGTCTACCTGTAATGCCCCCTTTATCCTCCTGAGTCCACTCTCAGTACCACTTTCCTTTATCTGGGCAGCACAGCCCTGCTGATAAACAGGACAGCACTGCCCTTGGGGGCAAGCCCTGATTATAAAGGAGCTAAAATTTGGGTGAAAGAATATTTTAATAATTCTGCTCCAGAGCTAGAATTCAGATAGCCCTGATGGAAAGATAAGCAAGCTTTTCCATGAAGATTATTCCTGTTGCAGGAAGCATTCATTCAATTTAATCTTTTAATTACAAGATTAAAGTGGAAAGCAGAAAGGATAACTTTCTGTGGTGACCAGGTAGGATGAATTCAAAATTCCTATTTATCACTTAGATTTATGCACATAAAAATGAATTGGAACCAATATATCAAATTCTGAATTCATTCAACTTTTTTGTTACAATTTTCAAAGGAGATGCCACAATTCAGTTGCTTTGCCATGCGTGTGTGTGCTCAGACGCTTCGGTCGTGTCTGACTCTTTGCAACCCTATGGACTGTAGCCCACCAGATTCCTCTGTCCATGGGATTCTCCAGGCAAGAACACTAGAGTTGGTTGCCACTTCCAGGGTATCTTCCTGACCCAGGGATCGAACCCTCATCTCTTATGTCTCCTGCATCAGCATGTCGGTTCTTTACCACTTGAGCCACCTGGAAAGCACTTATGTTAGCACCTTTGTTATTAACAGCCATTCTGGTTAGCAGAAAAGAATACACGCCTGTCAAATAAAAACAGTGCACTCAGAACTAGCCTCTATGGGGGATGCAAAAGGAAAGGAGGGCCTTCCCTCTTTCCTTTATGATTCCATAGGGAAGAGGGAGAATAACATGTCACCAGATACCGCTGACTCCCAGACCTAAATCGGTTCAGCCCAATGGTCTGATCAATCAGTGTGTTTCATCCTCCCCATCACCAATGATAGTTTTGAAGTCACGCACTGGAGTCCCTCTGGAACTTTGACTATGGGGACTTTACCTGGGGTTGCCAAGCTGGAGGGCTCATTCACAAGTGCCTTCAGCAAATTTTTGTTGGCTATCTACCCTGTCAGACACCCTTCTAGATACAGGTACAATCCATACAGATGAAAACAAAAGGAAAGGAAGGAAGGAGATGGTTGGAGCAACTGGACTGAACCATGCCTAAAGTAAGATTGAGTGCTGGACTTTTTAGTTATATGAGTCAACAAATCTCTTTTTAGTTAAAGACAGTTTGAGTCGGTGTTTCTGTCTCTTGCAACCAAGAATCCTAAGTAACACCCAACTCTTCCCTCCAGGGTCCAGGAGTGGTAACTGGAGTAAAAGCCTCACCTTCTTCTACTGGTGACTTGCCTGCTCCCAGCTATGGTGCTAGCCCTAAGCCAGCTGGAGCAGCCTTTTTTGACCATTCTTCACCATTCCTAGTATTTCTATGCCCACTTTTAACTGACTTTCCAACTCTACTATAGCCTGCCAGGCTCCTCTATCCATGGGATTCTCCAGACAAGAATACTGGAGTGGGTAGCCATTCCCTTCTCCAAGGGATCATTCCTGACCCAGGGATCCAACCCAGGCCTCCCACACTGCAGGCAGATTCTTGACCACCTGAGCCACCAGGGAGACCCCCTATTTAGACTGATCCCAAATGCATGGAGGTAACCTACTCTCTAACTCCACCTTAGACTGGTCTTTTTTCCTTGGGGAGAAAGGAAAACCTACACAGTATTCACAACTTCACATAAACACAGGCAAACACACCACAAGAGTCAGAGACATGAAGCTGGAGATACAGCCCAGGGCATCGCCCTTTCTTACTCAGTGCAGGAATGCCATCTTACTGGCCCTGGCCAAGAATTATCCAGTCTCTGGTCAAATGCTTGGAAGAAGGATGCCCAACTACCTCAGGCACCCTGTGTTCCACTGAAGGTCAGTTTCTGTATCCGAGAAGTGTCATTCATCACTGTCATTCAGTTGCACAGTCATGTCTGACTCTGCGACCCCATGGACTGCAGCACACCAGGCTTCCCAGTCCTTCACCATCTCCCGGAGCTTGCTCAAACTCATGTCCATCGAGTCGGTGATGCCATCCAACCATCTCATCCTCTGTTGTCCCCTTCTCTTCTTGCCTTCAATCTTTCGCAGCATTGGGTCTTTTCTAAGGAATCAGTTCTTCGCATCAGGAGGCCAAAGTATTGGAGCTTCAGCTTCAGCATCAGTCCTTCCAGTGAATATTCAGGGTTGATTTACTTTAGGATTGACTGGTTTGATCTCCTTGCAGTGTCATTACTAAACCAAAATAAAAATAAAAGTTTCTCTCCCTGAAAGTTCCATTGCTTTATTCTATTTCCACAAAGTAGAGCAACAAAAAGAATAAGCTTCCTTCCTTGTCTACTTGCCAGAACTTCAACTATTTGAAGACAATCATTAAACTAAATTTAAATCATTAAAAATTAAATGTATGACTGTTAGAACTTTTGGCACCCTGATTCCCCTTGTCTAGGTACACTCTAGTTTGCCAAAATATGTTATCCCTCCCTATCCCCCCACCTCTGAATAGCCCCTGTGGTCATCTGAAAGGCCCAGAAAACTGTTTGCCAGTCACTTCCAAAGGGCTGAACATTGCATTTATGACAACAAATCCTAAGTTTTCATTAGTTCTTTTGCCATTAGTAAATACACTGTATTTTGGTGCAGTGACAATTTTGGTGCAGTTCCTAACACACCCAGAAAGTTTGCAGTATTAAAGTTTCTGTTATCAAAAACCTTCAGATTTGTTTCACAAATACCTACAGTATTGAGGATCTTTCTTTCCCTACTTAGGTAAGAGGTGGTGGTGGTTTAGTCGTCAAGTCATGTCCGACTCTTGTGACCCCATGGACTGTAGTCTGCCAGGCTCCTCTGTCCATGGGATTCTCCAGGCAAGAATACTGGAGTGGGTTGCCATTTCCTTCTCCTAGGTAAGAGGTAATTTGGTCTTTGTCTCTTTTTTTTAATCCATACTTGCAAGCAGACACTGGCAGGTTTGTTCCTCACTGTATGACCAGTACCTGAAATGTGTCTAGCATATGGCAGGAATTCAGAAAGGGCTAATGAACTAAACAAACTTAAATTCAGGAAACTCCATCCATTGCTGTTTACTTAATTTTTGAATCAGCCTTGAGATTCAGTTAGTTGAGGTCGTCTGCAGTCTAAACTTAACAATAGTTATACTTCTCAATTCATGTTCCCTCTAAATTTAATAAGTCTGCTTTGTTCAGTGTCATCTTTACCTAAGACACTGATGAAAACATTGAGCAGGCTGGAGCCAAGGCTGGAGCCCTTGGCTCCTGTCAAGGTGACACTGAGTCATTACCCATACTCTAGATGCTGAAGCATCTAATCTTGGTTATATTTCATCATCTCACTCTTGGAAGGCTTCTAAAAATGCTTTGTTGAAATCAAAACACAGGGGACTTCACTAACCGTCAAGCGATTAAGACTCTGTGTGGCCACTGCAGGGGACAAGCGTTCCACCCCTGGGTGGGGAACCAAGATTCCACATGCCACAGGGTGGAGTCAGAAAATAAGTAAATAAATAAATAATTTAAAAATCAAAACCCATTATTTAACGGGTTGAATGTTATGAAACTGCCATTTTTTCCAGGTCAAAAATCTTCCAATATCAATAATTATATATGGTTCAACCTAACTGAAACCATCCCCAGTAGCTAGCCAATGTTTTGTTTATTTGGTTACCACAACTTTCTTTAGGAATCTATACTGGTTATATTCTGTTCAGAATCTACCACCTTCCACCTCAGAAATCAAGATGTTTGCCCAAGTCTTCTCCAACCAACAGCTCACCTGTGCAGGTTTCTTCTTCACTAAGGATGTCATTTGCTTGAACCTAGAGACCAAGGAGATAAGTCCTGGGTGTTCATTGGAAGGACTGATGCTGAAGCTGAAACTCCAATACTTTGGCCACCTCATGCAAAGAGTTGACTCACTGGAAAAGACCCTGATGCTGGGAGAGACTGGGGGCAGGAGGAGAAGGGGACAACAGAGGATGAGATGGCTGGATGGCATCACCGACTCGATGGGCATGAGTTTGAGTAAACTCCGGGAGTTTGTGATGGACAGGGAGGCCTGGCGTGCTGTGATTCATGGGGTCGCAAAGAGTCGGACACAAGTGAGCGACTGAACTGAACTGAACTGAGAGACCAAGATGGGCTTCCTTGGTGGCTCAGTGGTAAAGGATCGCCTGCCAATGCAGGAGATGAGGCTTTGATCTCTGGGTCAGGAAAATCCCCTGGAGAAGGAAATGACAACCCACTCTAGTATTCTTGCCTGGAAAATCCTATGGCCAGAGGACCCTGGTGGGCTAGGGTCCAAGGGCTTACAGAAGAGTCAGACATGATTGAGTGACACAGAGACAAGTCCAATTCAACGTAGCTGAAAGGTGGTCTCATACCAAAATTCACATATATCTTTGGCTCTCCTTGCACTAAACTATGTTTTATCATTTATTGCCTGAAGACTATTCTCCTTACGGAAACCCTTACACACGCATCAGAGTTCCTCAAAATAAATCCCGATTTTTTTCCTGGAGCTGGGTAAATGGCATTTTATGGTACTTTTTAATTGTGAATACTAGGGCATTTTCACAAGTAAGCAGCAATGGGACAATTTATACTATAGTGAAATGCCCCACCCCAAAAGTTTCAAATGACCATACTACATATTACTAAAGCAAAAAGAAGAAATTCCTCAAGATAGAATTATATGTGACCTTAGAACAATAATGAACTTTGAAGAGTCAGTAAAAATATAGATATAGGTTCAAAGTTGTTGAATAGATGAATCTGAAATGAAGGACCAACATAAGTAATAAATTGAAAGTTATACCATACATTATGGGTGGAAATTATATAGACATTTAGCTGGAACAGATTAAGAGAAAAATTAAATACAGAAAACTATCTTTGTATGTTTATCATTTTCAAAAGTAATAGAAGCTGATAACTAAAACTATATGTCATAATACTCTAGTATGATCCAGGTTCCTAAAACTATAAATGTGCTTCTAATTGGCATGTCATAGAATTCATTTTCCTAGTTTTGTTTTTGGTTCATTTCTTATTTTCCAATTAGTAATCGTGGTCAGAGACCAAAAGCAGAGGAAAAAAATGATAGTAATGCATCATCTATTTACTATTTTTAAATACATGGAAGCAGTTTTAAACATCTAGCCAGATCTAAGCTTTAATCAGATAAAATATTTAATAAGCATTAATATCTACTATTAAATTAAAGAAAAGAACAGGAGAAACCTATGGTTCTGAAGTTATCTGAAAGTAGAAATGAGATTATCCTTGAAAGAAGCAGTGGGCAAATGAACCCTGGCAACAAAGATTTCAAATGAGCTATTTTAAATAAGTTATTCTCTCTAATGGGCAGCCCAGTTTGAACTGCCAAAGCTTCTAGCACGTAATTTCAGAGGTTGCTTTTGCTCCCAGCAAAGTAATGTAGCGCCCCCCAGTCCTTGCTGAAGCAGGCTTCTAAATGGCACTTGTGTGGGCTGCTAACCTGTCAATTATTCACCTGGTTTTCTAGTTTGCAGTTTCTCCAAAACTCTTCGCTTCTAGTCTGCTTTGAGCCACGCCCCTGCTCATTAGCAGTAATAATGTATACTCAGAAAGAAAAGAACGACCCTCAAGCTATCTAGGTACAATCCGTTAGAACTAGGAAAATAGGCAATGAGATGAATGGACAATTAAATCTACACTTTTCGACTGGGTTTCGGGATCAAGTGTGGATTTGAGTTTTTCTCTAACTTAGCAAAATAGTGGAGCATCTTGCTCACCTTAAATTGATGAACCTTTATGTTTTAAATGTCTAAGTCCACTACTGCTATCTTTTTCTGACAGTCAGGAAGCACATGCTTGGGTCTATTGCCTTAAGTTACTTCTCAAAGGTAACTCACTGAGAAGGATCTGCAGCTATAGCAAAGGTGACAAGTTGACCTTTGCTGGCTGCAAAGACCTTTGTCATAATAATCAGCTGCTTTCTGGACTCCGAGAGAATGATTCTCTTGGCTTTCATTTATTTCTAATATCAGCTCTGGGTCATTATAAATATTATTTCTCAAGTCTGCAAAGAGTCAGGGTTTGAGTGATGATGCCCTTGAAATGGCCCAGAACTTAATTTCAGCTGGAAAGTCAGGCAAGTGTTTTTTCCTGTACCATATCTTTTGGAGGAAATGTTCACCATGTTATTTGATAAATTAACCAATAAAATTGACTTTCAGGTAAAGACTTGTTAATCTTTGTGTATTTCCTATTTAAATTTGTAATGGAATCTGCCTCAAAAGAAACCACAAGGACTTCCCTGGTGGTCCAGTGGCTAGGACTCCACACTCCCAAAGAAAGTGTTAGGGGTCCCAGGTTCAATCCCTGGTCGGGGAACTAGATCCCATGTGCCACAACCAAAGATCCAACATGCTGCAACTAAGATCGAAGATCCCACTGCAGCCAAATAAATAAATACATTTTTTTAAGAAAGAAACCACACAGTTCACACTGCAACTATTCCTCTAAATCTTCCCCAAAGGACATGGAGCTATTTACTAGGTGTCTGTACAATGCAGGGAAAGAAAAATAACTACCTAAATTTTTCAGAGATTACTAAACACTGACTTTGAACTGACACTCATTTCTAGAAACCAAAATTATCATTGTGAATAAGTGGAGCTCACAATGGTCACATGATAAATGGAATTTTACATCAACTCTAAATTACAGTAGGCCCAGTTGGGCTCTGGACCTACTTTTCAGTTATTCCCCAGTTTCTAAATGTATAATTGGAACAGAAACACTTGGCAACTGGAAGGATCTCTATGGGGTGAAAGTTACCAGGATGTCCTCTTCCTGCCAAGACAGTAAAACCTGGGGAAATTTTAGAGATCACTGCCACCATCAAAATCTTGAAAGAAGCTAAAATATTGATACCTATCATATCCCCCTCACCAATTTGGCCTCTGCAGAAATCAGATGGGTTTTGGAAAACTGACTGTGGATTATCACAGCCTTAATCAAATGATGACTAGAGTTGTAGCAGTTGACCCAGAGGTAATATCCTAACTAGAGCAAATAAACATGTCCTCCAGCACATAGCATATAACTAATGCCTTTTTCTCACAGTAATTTGCAAGGGCCACCAGAAGTAGTTGGTTTTTACCTCATAGTGAAAACACTATGCCCTCATAATCTTGCTTCAGGAGTATACAGTATCTCAATTTTATTATTCTCTGCTCTAACATAATTTGTAGAGAGCCTGATTGTCCTGAAGTGAAGTGAAAGTCACTCAGTCGTGTCCGACTCTTTGTGACCCCATGGACTGTGTTCATGGGACTCTCCAGGCTAAAATACTGGCGTGGGTAGCCCTTCCCTTCTCCAGGGGATCTTCCCAACCCAGGGGTCAAACCCAGGTCTCCCGCATTGCAGGTGGATTCTTTACCAGCTGGACCACAACCACTAATTTCACACTGTCCTACTACACTGACAAGATTATACTGATGAGACCTAATGAGCAGGAAGGAACAAGTACTTAACATTTTCATAAGACATATGGAAGATGACAGCCACAAAATTTCAGCCCCACTCTACCCCACCCCAACCTCAGGGAAGTTTCTAGGGGTTTAATGGTCTGGAGCAAGTCAAGGTATTTCCTCTAAGGTTAAAGATAAGTTTCTGATAAGTTACTGTTTGTTTATATATATATATATATATATATATGTATGTATATGAATAGTGGACCATTACTCAGCTATAAAAAAAAAGAATGAAATTTGAAATTTTTCCATTTGCATCAATGTATATAGACCTAGAGATTATGCTTGGTGAAATAAGTTCAACAAAGGATGACAAATACTGTGTTATATCACTTACATGAAGAATCTAAAAAATAATACAAATGAATGTATATAGCAAAACAGAAACAGACTCACAGATATAGAAAACAAACTAGTGTTTACCAAAGGGGAGAAGGCAGAGAAGAGGGACAAATTAGGGGTACAGGATTAAGAGATACAAACTACTATGTATAAAATAAAGAATAAGGATATATCATATAGCTCAGGGAATTATAGCCAATATCTTATAACAACTTTTAATGGAGTATAAACTGTAAAAATATGGAATCACTATGTTGTACACCTGAAACTAATACTGTAAATCAACTACACTTCAACTGAAAAGAGGGAAGTTCCTGCACTTCACATCCCCTACCACCAAGTAAAAGTCATGATGCTCGGGAGGCCTCTTGGTAGCAAAATATACCACACTTGAGTGTGCTACTTTAACACTTCCAGACAGTCACCCACAAGTCTCCCAATGTCAAGTGGGACCAGAGCAAGAGAAGGCTTTGCAGTAAGTTCAGGTTGAAGTACAAACTTCTTTACCACTCCATCTTTATTATCCAGCAAATTCAATGACACCTGGAAATCTGTGTGGCAAATATGGATGTTTTTTAGAGCCTCTGGTGAAGGACAAATTGGAGACTCACAATGCAGACTGCTGGGATTATGGAAATGAATTATGTTCTCTTCTGTAAATAACTGTTTTCCTTCTGAGAAACAGCATCTGGTTTTGCCACTAGACCTAGATAAAGATTGAACTCCTAACTATGCAATAACAGGTGACCATGAGGCCTGAGCTTCCCATCATGAATTGAGTGTTGTACAGCCATCGGCTAGGTATGTTCAGTGTGGAGAAGGAAATGGCAACCCACTCCAGTATCCTTGCCTAGAGTATCCCGTGGACAGAGAAGCCTGCTGTCCATAGGGTCGCACAGAGTCGGACATGACTGAAGAGACTTAGCATGTGTGCATGCATGCATTGGAGCAGGAAATGGCAGCCCACTCCAGTGTTCTTGCCTGGAGAATCCCGGGGATGGAGGAACCTGGTGGGCTGCCATCTATGGGGTCGCACAGAGTCAGACACAACTGAAGTGACTTAGCAGCAGCAGCAGCAGGTATGTTCAGTGGCAGTCTGTCATAAAACGGGAATGAAAGACTAAGATCAAGCAGGTTTGGAAGGCAGGAGAAGGATGTGTTGAGAAAGGTAGTCTCAAACACACAGCCTTCTGACCCCTACACAGCCACGTAAGATGGACCTTGGGTCTAGAACGCATTCTTACCAAGATGGAAAGAGTCCACAGGGCCTGTGCTGGGATCACTGCCTTGTGTGGGAATATCTCTTGCTATTGCAGACGCAGCGTGTTACCCCCTTGGTTCTGTTTAAGCATGTGGATCAGTGGCCCTCAGGCACGGCCCCAGCTTTCAGTATCTCAGACTTCCTGGAAACTGAGAAAAGAGAGGTCCCTCTGCTGCAGCATGAGAGGGGTGTGCATAGGCCAACTGCCCCGTGTGCAACTGGCTGCCAGGGCACACACTAGCACACTGCTGGGGTGGATCTTGCTTTGTCTCTTCTCCGTGTAAAAATAAAATATTATTCCATCTAGTGCTTGACCGTGTTGTACTTTCCTCAGTGACTCTGATACCAGGATGCGGTGGGCAGAAGTGTTGGACTTCTCTTTCTGATGGATGGCATCATGATGACCTCTGCTATCATCCACATAGTTAGAGTCCTCCCCTGACGGTGGTTAACAGTGCAGTGTTCTCCACAAGTTGCATGAGTGTCGTTCAGGTTTTACACAAGTCCAGCTATGTTGCCTCCTCTTTCTCAATACACGCCTGTGGCTTCTTTACAACCAGTGACTGAAGAAAACTTCTTTCAATGAATCTCCATATTTATCCACTGCAGAGGAAGGTCCTAGTAATTAGATGGACGAAACGGTGCACTCTGTGGATGTCAGTCAGTCTCTTTCCTCCATCACTCCAGTGCTTTCTCACTGGGCCCATGAACAAAGTGGCTACAGAAGCTATGCAAGAGCTCAAAGACATGGACTTTCCCTAGAAATGACCTGCGAAGTGTGACTAATCTGTCAACAGTTGAAACCAGCACTGATCCCCAGATATGACACCATTTGGCAGATCACCATCAGGGAGCAAGTTGATCGCACTGGACTCTCCAACATGGATGGGGCACAGATTTATCCTTACTGCAATAGACATATATTGTGGATATGGATTTGCCTTCCCTGCTGAAAAGGTAGTTAAACATCACCATCCATAGACTCATAGAACGCTTTATCCATCATCATGATATTCTCAGTAGCATTGCTTCTGATCTATGAAATCACTTCACAGAGAAGTAAGTGTAGCAATGGGTTCAGACCCATGAACTGAGCTAGCTAGTTTAAAGGTGGAATAACTTACAGAAGGTTCAGTTATGACACCAGTCAGGACCCTGCACCCTGAAAGAGAGCTCTGTCTTACAGGATGTAGTATATGCTTTGAATCACAGGTAATTGTATGGTGTTATCTTTTCGAAAGCCAAAATTAGTAGATTCAGGAGTCAAAGAGTAGACCTGGGAGTGGTTCTGCTTCAGTTTCAGTTCAGTTCAGTTCAGTTCAGTCGCTCAGTCGTGTCCGACTCTTTGTGACCCCATGAACCACAGCACATCAGGCCTCCCTGTCCATCACCAACTCCCGAAGTCCACCAAACCTATGTCCATTGAGTCGGTGATGCCATCCAACCATCTCATCCTCTGTTGTCCCCTTCTCCTACTGCCCTCAATCTTTCCCAGCATCAGGGTCTTTTCAAATGAGTCAGCTCTTCACATCAGGTGGCCAAAGCATTGGAGTTTCAGCTTCAACATCAGTCCTAACAATGAACACCCAGGACTGATCTTCTTTAGGATGGACTGGTTGGATCTCCTTGCAGCCCCAGGGACTCTCAAGAGACTTCTCCAACACCACAGTTCAAAAGCATCAATTCTTCGGGGCTCAGCTTTCTTTATAGTCCAACTCTCACATCCATACATGACCACTGGAAGAACCATAGCCTTGACTAGATGGACCTTTGTTGGCAAAGTAATGTCTCTGCTTTTTAATATGCTGTCTAGCTTGGTCATAACTTTCCTTCCAAGGAGTAAGCGTCTTTTAATTTCATGGCTGCAGTCACCATCTGCAGTGATTTTGGAGCCCAGAAAAATAAAGTCAGCAATTGTTTCCACTGTTTCCCCATCTATTTGCCATGAAGTGATGGAACCGGATGCTATGATCTTAGTTCTGCTTAGTGTTACCTAACAAATCATTCCCAGAACTGTTGGTTCCTATTCTGGGAGACTCAGGTTTTGCTAGTTTGGAGGTCTCAGTTCCCAATGGGGTGATACTCCAATCGGGAGGCACAACAACAGTTCCACTGAATTGGAAGATGTGCTTGTAACTTTTCAATGGTTCCACTGAATTGGAAGATGAGATTGGGCCATTTTAGGCCTATGCCACCTAACCAACAAACAGAAAAAATAAAAAGATAACTATTTTAACAAAAAAAGGGGAAATTACCAAGGAGAAATTAGGATGCTGTTACAAATGAGTGCAAGGAGAACTATTCTGGAAAATAGGAGATTCTTTGGGGTGTCTCTCACCCCAAAAGTGTTGGGCACTTCCAAGCACAACAGTAAATGTTAATGGAAAACTATAGAAAGAAAAAAAACACAGGACAACTGAGGGCTCAGACCCTTCAGGAAAGTGTGGGTTGTTCCAACAGATAAATATTCCCAACCAGCTGAGGTTCTAACAGGAAAGAAGACAAAATATAAGACAATGGGAAAAGAATGCCATCAGAATCAATTACAGTCTCATTACCAAATAGAGAAACATCAAGGTCTGCAGTAGCTTTACATGTTTTCTCCTTGCCTGCTATATGTGTGTGTTTATTTGTAGATGCCAACAATTTTCTTCAACTTCCTTCTCATCTTTATCTCATATACATGTTCTTGAGAGTTAACTTTATTATTTAGCTTGTCAGTAACAAAGTATTCAATGGATCTTGACAGAATTTTACAAGTAATTAATATTAGCCAGTGATGGATACAATGACAATGTGTCATTGTGCGTGTCTCCTCATTTGGGGAAGAAGAGGAGAACATTTTCACCTGTAAAAAGATAGCTGTATCTCGTTAGGGAGAGTTGTTTCACTGCTGTACACAAGTTCATCTGTGTAGAAGGGTGTATATGGAAGCTGAGTTAGCCAAAGGCCTGGACTCAGTCATTATCAATGTATTGCTCCTGGGTTCCAGATTCACACTTGAATGACTCCTCTGGTACCGAGATTGTAAGTATTTCTCCTTTGTCAGCTGGCACGACAGCCTTCATCCCGTGACAGTGCCGAAGCACACTGGAGGAGGAGCAGTTCCGTCTCTGGTTCCGACGAGCTCCTCTTGTGAGAGTCCTCCAAACACTCAGCCTCACAGCACCTGCCCCAGAAGCACAAGCAGCATCTCCAGCATCGGCTCTTGTAGCCCACAGCTTCCAGCAGTCCCCTGTGGCCACAGCTTCCCCAGCACCCCTTCAGGCAGCTTCATGGTGGAGTACCACCGGCAAGGCATCTTCCCACGAATAGCTTCCCCCAGCCTCCCCTCAAGCGGTCTTGAGGCAAGTTCCAGGCGAGGCATCTTCCTATGGATACTCCCCTGCCTCTGAGAGGGCAGATTTCAGACAGGTTCTGCCAGCACAGCACCTCAGTGATTTCTCCAGCAAATATTCAGCCACGGCCATGCCCTCTCCAGTGAGGTCTGTATCTCAGCCCTGGGGTGAAGTGAGGCCTTTCTCAAGTGTCCTACCTCAGTCCTAGATGTGGTGATTATTCCTTAGGTCTGCTATTCCCATATTCTTCATTTCTATTTACTTCTTAATAGCCAATTCCCCATGAGTCCAAACCTCTGTTACAGTTACTAACTATATTCAACTTGTCCAGCTCAAATTGAAAGTGAAACAAAGTGTTAATCACTCAGTCACGTCTGACTCTTTGCGACCCCAAGGACTGTATGGAGCCTGTCAGGATCCTCTGTCCATGAGATCCTCCAGTAAGAAGACTGCAGTGGGTTGCCATGCCCTTCTCCAGGGGACTCTCCCAACCCAGGGATCGAACCCAGGTCTTCTGTGTTTCAGCCAGATTCTTTACCATTTGAACTACCCAGGAAGCCCCTGCTCAAATTACCATGTGGTTTCTGACTCCTGGTTGGACACTCACGGATCCAGTGATATCCTTCAGAGGAAATGTTCAACACACAGTTTAATATATTTAAGGATAAAACCTATTTTCAGACAAAAGTGTACTAATCCTTATATATTTTGTTGTTTTTTTTTTTATTTTTATTAGTTGGAGGCTAATTACTTTACATCATTACAGTGGTTTTTGTTATACATTGAAATGAATTAGCCATGGATTTACATGTATTCCCCATCCCGATCCCCCCTCCCACCTCCCTCTCCACCCGATCCCTCTGGGTCTTCCCAGTACACCAGGCCCGAGCACTTGTCTCATGTACCCAACCTGAGCTGGTTATCTGTTTCACCCTAGATAATATACATGTTTCAATGCTGTTCTTTTTGAAACATCCCACCCTCGCCTTCTCCCAGAGTCCACAAGTCTGTTCTAAACATCTGAGTCTCTTTTTCTGTTTTGCATATAGGGTTATCGTTATCATCTTTCTAAAGTCCATATATATGTGTTAGTATACTGTAATGGTCTTTATCTTTCTGGCTTACTTCGCTCTGTATAATGGGCTCCAGTTTCATCCATCTTATTAGAACTGATTCAAATGAATTCTTTTTAATGGCTGAGTAATATTCCATGGTGTATATGTACCACAGCTTCCTCATCCATTTGTCTGCTGATGGGCATCTGGGTTGCTTCCATGTCCTGGCTATTATAAACAGTGCTGCGATGAACATTGGGGTGCACGTGTCTCTTACAGATCTGGTTTCCTCGGTGTGTATGCCCAGAAGTGGGATTGCTGGGTCATATGGCAGTTCTATTTCCAGCTTTTTAAGAAATCTCCACACTGTTTTCCATAGTGGCTGTACTAATTTGCATTCCCACCAACAGTGTAAGAGGGTTCCCTTTTCTCCACACCCTCTCCAGCATTTATTGCTAGTAGACTTTTGGATAGCAGCCATCCTGACTGGCGTATAATGGTACCTCATTGTGGTTTTGATTTGCATTTCTCTGATAATGAGTGATGTTGAGCATCTTTTCATGTGTTTGTTAGCCATCTGTATGTCTTCCTTGGAGAAATGTCTGTTGAGTTCTTTGGCCCATTTTTTGATTGGGTCATTTATTTTTCTGGAGTTGAGCTGGAGGAGTTGCTTGTATATTTTTGAGATTAATCCTTTGTCTGTTGCTTCGTTTGCTATTATTTTCTCCCAATCTGAGGGCTGTCTTTTCACCTTGCTTATAGTTTCCTTTGCTGTGCAAAAGCTTTTAAGTTTCATTAGGTCCCATTTGTTTATTTTTGCTTTTATTTCTGAAAATCTGGGATGTGGGTCATAGAGGATCCTGCTGTGATTTATGTCGGAGAGTGTTTTGCCTATGTTCTCCTCTAGGAGTTTGATAGTTTCTGGTCTTACATTTAGATCTTTAATCCATTTGGAGTTTATTTTTGTGTATGGTGTTAGAAAGTGTTCTAGTTTCATTCTTTTACAGGTGGTTGACCAGTTTTCCCAGCACCACTTGTTAAAGAGGTTATCTTTTTTCCATTGTATATCCTTGCCTCCTTTGTCGAAGATAAGGTGACCATAGGTTCGTGGATTTATCTCTGGGCTTTCTATTCTGTTCCATTGATCTATATTTCTGTCTTTGTGCCAGTACCATACTGTCTTGATGACTGTGGCTTTGTAGTAGAAATCATTCCAGTCATCTTTTCTGACCACAGTGCAGTAAGATTAGATCTCAATTACAGGAAAAAAATTATTAAAAATTCAAACATATGGAGGCTAAACAACACGCTTCTGAATAACCAACAAATCATAGAAGAAATCAAAAAAGAAATCAAAATATGCATAGAAATGAATGAAAATGATAACACAACAACCCAAAACCTATGGGACACTGTAAAAGCAGTGCTAAGGGGAAGATTCATAGCATTACAGGCCTACCTCAAGAAACAAGAAAAAAGTCAAATAAATAACCTAACTCTACACCTAAAGCAACTAGAGGAAGAAGAAATGAAGAACCCCAGGGTTAATAGAAGGAAAGAAATTTTAAAAATTAGGGCAGAAATAAATGCAAAAGAAACTAAAGAGATCATAGCAAAAATTAACAAAGCTAAAAGCTGGTTTTTTGAAAAAATTAACAAAATTGACAAACCATTAGCAAGACTCATTAAGAAACAAAGGGAAAAGAACCAAATTAATCCTTATATATTTTGAAACAACTTATTCTGCTCAGAGGAATTCAGTATTTATTGCATTTAATTCAAACTTTAAACTATCTTTTTAAAAATACCATACCTTTAAGTGATTAAGAAAGTTACAGATTGAGAGCTAAAGGGCTGATGCCAGTATTTTCTTTCCTGTCCGTGGTTAAGTCTCTTTCTCATGGGTAAAAATACCACACTTCCACAATCTCTAACTACTAAGCCTTTTTTTTTTTCCTTTTAAAAGGTTTTGTCTCTTGTCAGTACAGTAAATTTATGAAGATTAATTAGGAAAAGAAAAAAAAAACGTGTTTCATTACTTAGGCTAGAGTAGATTGGACTCACCAGGAAAGAATATTTGCAATACTGTGCATTTTAATTATTCTTTATGCATTTTCAGTAGATTTGTAAGATTTTCTCCATTAATTCTCAAGTTATCAGTTAACAGGTTTATGACTTCTAACCTCCAAAATATCAAGTATTTATTGTGGAAAAATGAGATCATTCATACTACTTTCTTTCTTGTGACTATATTACCATCAGTTTTATGATTTTGTAGTATAGTTCACGAAAGTGTGCCTCGTCATAACAATGGCCCAAACAGCCCAAAGGGAAGGATTGTTCTTCACACAATTTTGTGTCTCATCATTTCCAGAGACCCAACCACCCACTGAAAGAAATCAAGCACTGTGTAGTAAACTGGTGAGTTTACTAGTAAATTTATTTTTCTAATTATTTAATTCTTTGATTTTTTTCCAAATAACTAAATAATATATTATTTTGATCCCTATCTATTGTGGATTTTCTTATTAGAATAAATTTTAAATGGTGTGAAATTGGTATCTCAAGCTACGTATTACTCAGTAAGAACATTTGTTACCTTCATCATCCATCTGACTTCACATCTTCTTTAGCTCTGAATACTCCTTGAAAAGGGAACAAGCATAAGAGATAGGCACTTAACCCTCACTGAAAACCTATTACTGACCCTATTTTATGAATGGGGGCACTAGACAAGGGAGTTACATCAAGTAATTTATTTGTTACATCAAGTAGCTAAAAAGTCACAGAGCTAGAATTTGAATTTTGGTCTACCTAGTTCTGAAGTCCAAGGAATTCTAGCACCATGAGAACCCAATCAGAAAAGAAACAAGGAAAACCATCCAGAAATAATACCCTTTCTCTAAAAATGAGATCTGCTTCAATTCAACTGTTCCACATTTGTTTGTTTGTGCCACAGTAACCTAAAAGATGGAATCATACCTTGTTGTCCTTGAAAAAGAACTTCAAGGAATCCACTAAGGGAAATCAATAAAGTTGCAGTCAAATGTCCTGTGCGCCAAAGATGTGAGAAAACCCAAATGTCTGTATCTAGGCTAGATAAGTTATGGCCCAAATATAATATCAAATAGTATGCAGTCATTAAAAATAAACATTTCTACAAGCTTCAGTGAAATGAAAGTGAGAAAAAATCATGATATAAAACACTGCAGGGGATAAATCTAATTATGTAAACACACAGACACACATTACACATTAATTTTAAAAAAGAAAAAACACTGTTGGTGGGAATGCAAATTAGTACAGCCACTATGGAAAACAGTGTGGAGATTCTTAAAAAGCTGGAAATAGAACTACCATATGACCCAGCAATCCCACTTCTGGGCATACACACCAAGGAAACCAGATCTGAAAGAGACAGGTGCACCCCAATGTTCATCGCAGCACTGTTTATAATAGCCAGGACATGGAAGCAACCTAGATGCCCATCAGCAGACGAATGGATGAGGAAGCTGTGGTACATATACACCATGGAATATTACTCAGCCATTAAAAAGAATTCATTTGAATCAGTTCTAATGAGATGGATGAAACTGGAGCCCATTATACAGAGCGAAGTAAGCCAGAAAGGTAAAGACCATTACAGTATACTAACACATACATATGGAATTTAGAAAGATGGTAACGATAACCCTATATGCAAAACAGAAAAAGAGACTCAGATGTATAGAACAGACTTGTGGACTCTGTGGGAGAAGGCGAGGGTGGGATGTTTCAAGAGAACAGCATCGAAACATGTATATTATCTAGGGTGAAACAGATAACCAGCCCAGGTTGGATGCATGAGACAAGTGCTCGGGCCTGGTGCACTGGGAAGACCCAGAGGGATCGGGTGGAGAGGGATGTGGGAGGGGGGATCGGGATGGGGAATACATGTAAATCCATGGCTGATTCATGTCAATGTATGACAAAAACCACTGCAATGTTGTAAAGTAATTAGCCTCCAACTAATAAAAATAAATGGAAAAAAAAAAAAAGACAGAAAATATTCAGAGATTAGTTCAACCTAATGAAAATGCAAAAAATCTTCTCTTTTCTTCACAGTTGTCTCTGTTTTCTAAAATATTTTTGATAAGCACTGCTACTACAATAATAATAGTGTAAACTATTTGTAACAAAACATTTTTCAGGCTTTCCAAATGGGCAAATATTTGATTTCCCAAAGATTTAGTCTGAGGAAAATTATTTCAGAGATGTATAGTCTTATTTAAAAGGAATGTTTACAAGCCCAACATTCCAATGCTATTTTATTTCAACAAGAGGCAAACGTACCTTGTACACAAACCATGTATAAATTGATTTATATCAGTAGTCTTCCTAATCAGTTTACATATATGGATAATACCCTCAAAAATTTGATCATAAACAACAACACAGAATCCCTAAAGTTCTGAGAAAGAACTACCAAGGAAAGCCCAAAGTTTCTCTTTCTTCAGTCATTTCCCTGAGTTGAATTTTTGTTATAAAAGACAAACCAACCAAGAAACTATTTGTCCTCCATGCCTGAATGCAGCCCTTCTCTGGGTTCCCCCTCAAATGGCATTCAGCTCAGGGCAATAGATTCTAACAACTGAAACCACACACTTACTTTAATTACTCTGTACATTTGCCATCTTGTCAGAACAGCGTAGAATCACACAGAACAATTAGTGCTCTGAAAGAAAAGATGCGCAAAGCTGAGTGAAAGCCTACTTCAGCTTGTCGTCAGGCCAAGGCTGTGACAACTCCAACAGTCCCATTCCCTTAAGCCCAAGGCCGCCAGTGACACTGACCTACTCTCTATGCAGAGCTTAAAGGAGGTCTACTGAACTGATACCAAGACCTCCCCTCTCACTATCTCCAGGTTCTGGAAGAGCCACAGAATGCAAAAGTCACGGGTGAAGAGAACTCTTCCAGGACTAACCTGGCTTGACTCACCTTCCCAGCCCCACCTTGCCCAGTGCAAACCTGGTTCTCAGAAATGCCAGGCAGGTTAACCTACATGGCAAGCTCCTGTGATGAGGGAGAAAAGCTGTTTCCAGCAGTCCAGGATTTCTTTCTTGTTTTCAGCGATAAAAGATAAATGTGTTTATTTCTAGCTGGAATATGCTGTTGCCAGATCGACTAGCAGTTCAGTTCTAAGAAAAGAAAAGGCTTTGCTCCTTAACATTTTCTCAACTGACCCAACTTCTATTTCTGCAGAGCCACAGGCCTGCTGAGGTTCGCTAGTGGCTTTTCTTATTTGGTTCAGGAACTATGGGGAGTAGGGCTTTTACTTTATTAATAGCTGGGATTCTAAATAAGACCTAAACATGGGTAAACACCAAACCTAAGGTGCTATCTGAAGGACAACAGAACCCTACCTACTGAAACCTCTCTTATATAACACTTCCAGGTTCTAGAAAATCACCCCACTGTTTACTACTTTGGGTTCAGTCCCCAGGGGCTCCTGATAAAAAGTCAAGAATATAATCCAGGAGAAATAATATACTGGGGTGAAATATCTTTACGGTTTTGTCCAAATAACCTTCTACATTCCTTCTGAAATAATTGGTAAATCTAAACCCTGGTTACTAGGATTTGTTACTGGGAAGAGATACTACCCCTGCAAAAGAAAGTTGTGCTCTGAACCAAGTTTGAGCTTCAGTGAAGGGGTCAATGAGTACGTTTAACCCATGTACTTAAGCTAGCTGCAAATTTCAAGGAGCACCCAGCAAGATGGAAGGGAGAAGATGTTCTCTTAAGTCACGAATAGGAACTTAAAAAAGTATACTATTGAATGGGAAAGACGGGGGCCAGGGAGCCACCACTGCTATGTCGCCCTTTCTTCTGGCTTCTGTAGAAACAGAAAGAAAACTCTAATGGGAACTAGATTAGAACTATGAGACAATGACTTCAGTAGCAGGCTATACAAAAATTCAGTGAATAAAATAATTCACTAAGATAGTCATAAGTGTGAAAACACGGAAGCTCAACAAAGAAACTTTGGAGCCACACTGGTATTAAAAAAAAAAAAAAATGACCACGAAGGACATCTACACGAAGAGTAGATTCAAGAAGTGGCTGTAACTTTGAGGCTAAGGTTTTTAGACCAGGGTTATATTTAACAGAGCTATAAACATCAAGCAAAAGTGAAGAAAAGAAATTACCAACTGTTCTATATTGCATGTATGTGTTTGATTCTTTAAGTTCTGTGCTATTTGTCCAGTCTGCTGTTTATTAGCAGAGCCAAATGATAGAAGGGTTGAAAAGCCTTTGGATGTTTCCCTCCACCCTTACCTGGCTAAAAGGCATCATGTGACTATCCCATCCAGACTGAGCCCATTGTGAGGCTAATTATCCAATCTGTGGATCTTCTATTATCAGAAAATGTGAAAGTGTTAGTTGCTCAGTTGTGTCCGACTCTATGCCTCCACATTAATCATTCCAAATGCTTCTGAAGCAAACAGAAGCTCAAAACCATTTCCATGAGACAGACATTTGAAAACAGCTCTCATATAGCCCCTGAGCCTGTTTTCCAGTCTAAATATCCAAAATTCCTCCAATCATTTCACATATAAAATGGTTTCTGGTCTTTTCATCCCTTCAGTTATTCACTCCTGAGTGAGTCCCACTCTGTCTAATTTTTTCAGAGTATTGGCACCAGAATGCTTGTTCCAGGTTTTCTGTCTTCAATACACTGTAGGAAAAAAACAATCACCTTTCTCTTTCTGAGTATTATTCTCCTAAAAATGCAGGCCAAAGTTGAGGGCAAACACACTCGCCCTGTTTCCTGATTCATGCTGCTGGAAGGCCATCTCTCCCTCATTCTGTGCCATGCATCTGGTTTTCTACATCCCAAAACTGACTTTCAGCTCATCCCTATTAAACCCAGACCTTCCTTCTCGCCTCCCAAGATCTTCTGTGTTCATATTCTGTCATCCTGCAGACCTGCTGGGGCTCTAGACTTCCATTGCTGGCATTAAGGCCTTGATTTCTCTCACCTAGTGAGGGAACAGGCCTGCTATGGGGCTTTCCGCTAACCTGCTGCTAACACTGGGCTGGATGCTTTGCCAGGCTCCCGACCTCATGGGAAGAGAAATGTGCTGTATTCTAAAATTCTGAAGGCAGCACCACCACGTCCCTCCTCACTCTTTTAGGTCATTATTCCAGATACCACTCTGGTCCCCTCACTTGATATCTGCCTACTAAATGAAGAAGGTGCTGGCCACCTACTTCACCAGAGCAATACTTCCTGCCCTTACCCTCAAAGACTTTCTTTCTTTAGGTCCCTCCACTTGCTGCTACCCTGCTCTGCCTCACACAGTCCTGTGATATTTCCTCACATCTCCAACCCAGACTCCCCCTCCACACACAAATCAGTTTGTATCCCTGCTCCAGGCCACCTGCCCAAGCCGCAGCCTTGCTGCTGCCTGAGCCCAGGCAGAGCCCCAGAAGGAAGAATTTTGGCCTCAAGACTAAAGCCCTCACTCAACTCCTGCCACTGCCTTCTCTCACCCCAGCCCCCTTTCTCCAGCTCTCTGTTTTGTAGACACTCGGCTCAGACTCCAGCTGATATCCCTTTGAGAGCTATGCAGAAATGTGTTGGAGCAAAGTTCAAGAGACAGACAGAACTTCAAGATAAGTCATTCCAGATCAGCAGCCACATCTGATTCAAGGAACTTTAACAAGGAAAGAACTAAGAGGAGAAATACTGTACATATATATAGCACTTTTCACCATGGCCTACATATTGTATTTTTATATATATGATACATACATATATTTAACTTACCTTTTTATATATCTCTCTCCATTACAAAGCAAATTTCAAGAAAGAATAGATTTTTGCTCTATTCACTACTGCTTCCCAAGTTGTTGAGAAGAGTACCTAACATATATCATAGGTATGCAATAAATATTTGGTGAATGAATTAATTAATTAATTAATGTTCAGTCCCAATCAGAAAACCTCTGTTTCCTCTATGTTTACAGATGCCAAATTTTAGTGTCGTGCAAGAGAAACCACTTCTGGTTTAGTTAAACAAAGGGAGATTTATTGGGATGCTATCATGGAGCTCCCAGAAGTGTCAAAGACAGGAGAAACAGACTTGGAAAACAATTGTCACTCAGTTGTCACTATGATGGCCAGAAAATGGGAGTGACCAGAACATTCTGATCATACTGGAAATAAAAAACCCCAAGCTTTCCCAGTGTTCTTCCCTCTACTCCAGAGTCCAATTCCAGAGAGGAGCTGGGTCAGAGTAGGGGATGGCCCCTAGGACACTGAAGGATGGCATCATACTATAGACAACATACCCTCCAAGGAATGTTAGGAAGGAGAAATTAATGCTAGGCAACCAAATATAAAACTCTTCAATCAAAGAATTAGGCGATGAGTTTGGGTTTAGCTGCTCCTACACCCTCACTACTTCTTAAACTGCCTTTCCACTAAGAAGAGAATTTTCGTGTATTTTCTTCCACTACTGCATGCTTGAAAAAAGCAAAAGTGTTAGTCACTCAGTCATGTTCGACTCTTATGACCCAGGCTCTGCCAGGTTCCTCTGTCCATGGGATTCTCCAGGCAAGAATACTGGAATGGGTTGCCATTTCCTTCTCCATGGGATCTTCCCAACCCAGGAATTGGACCCCGGTCTCCTGCATTGCAGGCATCACCAGCTGAGCTATGAGGGAAGCCTTGTAGCTTCCCTGCATGCTTAGATAGGCAAAACCAGGTTGTATTAAAACTTATTAAAAGCACTGTAAAATGATGTTTTGAATACAGTTTCAATGAAGTTCAGGAGTCAATATTATAAAGACCTGGAATATATTGAATCATTAAAAAAAAAAAAAAATGCTCCCACTTAGAACCTCCTCTAGTGGCCAATCACAACGTTGAGCTGCTTTGATTTACGACGTTGGCCACTGTGGCCCAGCCATTTAATCTTATAATCAACATCAATCACCAATTTTTATTACAACATTTTGCAAGCTGAGCAAAAAAATATTTCTCCTGAGGACAAATTAGGCACCCCAAAGTGACACTTGCAAATAAATACTGCCAGCCGTAACTTGCTGTGCTACACTTTGCTCACAGCATTTCATTCTACAAGTGCCAAAAAACACCTGTGTAATTTTTTTTAAATAAAAGAAATATTCTAAAGAGATTCATATAATATAATGGCTATCTGGTGACTGAGTAAAGATTTTCAGTGGTTCAATGACAACATGTACTTTCATCTATGCCTCCAATGGTTGTCATCCAAAAGATATTAAGTGCGTCCAAATATCCTTCAAGACAGATCATAACTCACCATTAAGATGATGCAAGGCCCTATTAGGTTGACAGGCAGACTTTCCCATTGGTTCAAGGTGCTCAGCCCTGAGCTTGCACTCAATAGTGAAAAAGTAATGGCCAAACAGAAGACACTATACAGAATGGCTAATTGCCAGACAGACCACCAATAAATCAGCTGGACCCCATTAATAAGTAATGGCGCACAATTTACTGTTAATTCAAATACTCCTGGCAAACCCAGGGAGCTCTTTAAAAGTAACTGCAGTAATAATTCCCCTTTATGTAAGTCAAATAAAATTAGCATTTAATCCTGGAGTCATATCTGATAGAAATAATCATTATGATAAATTATTTAAATATTTCTCTGCACAGGCTCCAGAATTCTACAGTCCTGGGTTCACTACTCCAGCTCAGCTATCAGTATACCATTGTCTCTGAGTTCCCATGCTGCTGTTGGTAAAACAGGAAAGCTCAAAATATTTCGTAAACAACACATAAGTCCAGACTGAATCACTATAAACAATAAAATTGTTTGTTTCCTCTGACAACCTCTACATACTTGATTCTCCAGATTTCATCATGAATGGCACAGAAAGGATATAGAAAAGTGTTTTAAACAAGAGTGTATGTAAGTACTCGATGGGGAATCCAAGGGTTCAGTGCTAACTTCTATGAAGTAGAAGGTAGTTTACTCCCTTAATCTTGCAGCTTTTCCACTAAGAAATGGAAAACATTTTCACACAATTTGCTCTTTTCTTCCCTCCTACCAGCGGAAGAAATGACGAGATAGGCTCTCTCCTTGGAGACTGACATGTCCAGAGTCAGTCTGAACACTTGCTACCACACTGGTGAAACACAGAATAAAAAGAATGCTTGTGTTTCTATAGCATCTTTTTCTTCCCAATATTACCAGGACTTTATCTCAACCAAAGGACTTCAGTGTCAACACTTGATACCATCCCACTTCCCTCCCAGGGTTGTTGTGAGAAACAAATGAGATAATGTATGCAGTGACCCTCTAAGGTCAGTAAAATGTCATACACATGCTGGACATGTGTAGGATATTATTATTAATACAATTTATAAATAACAATAATACACACTTAAACTCTCCATAAAATAACCCTCCCTGGTCCATTAATCTAAGCCTTGTCTGCAGCGTGATATTTATATGCACAGCATATCCTCAGAGAGCTATTCTGAACTGAATGCATATACTTTAAAAAATATAATAACACTTTAACAAATATATTTTAAAAAATAAAAACTCCAGATTATTTTTAGAAGACCACAATGGCTATTATAATGGTAACATATTTAAATAACAATGCAAGCTTTTCAAAACTGTATTAAGAAATGTTTACAATGATTATTTTGTTGGTCTTCAAAGGGTCAAGCTAATATATACCACAATTTGAGCTATCCGAATCTTATTCTTTCCAAGTAGCCCAAACGGCATATCCCAAGCTCTTATTTTCCTGGATCTGAATCTTGTAAGGTGGCCCCACCTTCCATTACCAATATGAACCACATGGATAATTCAATAAAGTCAGTACTTCAGAAGACCATGAGATCTATTGTGAATTCCCTAGCACATTAACTACAAGGATTATTAATGGTTTTAGTGTTGCTTTCAGTGTTCAGATATTTTTAAGTAAATACATAAAAATTTTCTCACTTTTTCTTCAGTACTTGAAATCTATTTTTAAAACATGATCAGGTTGGGTGCATGAGACAAGTGCTCGGGCCTGGTGCACTGGGAAGACCCAGAGGGATCGGGTGGAGAGGGAGGTGGGAGGGGGGACCGGGATGGGGAATACATGTAAATCCATGGCTAATTCATTTCAATGTATGACAAAAACTACTGTAATGATGTAAAGTAATTAGCCTAAAAAAAAAAAAAAAACCATGATCAGGACCTTTTGTTCAAATTAATAAGTAGTTCACGATGTACATAAATTTACTTGAGTTCAAATGTTCAAAGTCTAAATATACAAAATAAACGAATCAGTGCTATACTTCTAAAGTGCGTTTAAACTCAATACTCAAGACATGAAGCATACTTTCCTACCATCTCTTAAACCAATCAAGTTTAACACTTTGGATTAGAGAAATTAAATATTTGCATGACAATTCCTATAGTAAACTCTTTGAGATGGAGGTTATCAGCTAGCCATGAACATAAAGGCAGATGAAGAAAGCAGTTCACCAGCCTTTGGGGCAGGCTCAGCATAAGGATGAGTCATTACATGTGCCCAGCACATCCCATATCCACCAATGCACTAGCTTTGCCCATCACCACATGAAATCCTAGGAAGACCCAACAGACTGTACAACTGCCCAGATGCGGCACAAGTCCCCCAGTAGTTTTGTTCTATGTCTGCTGTGTTATATATTATACATTTCCAACGCTGAGCTCGGGAGGCTTGCTGGTGACATGAAGAGCTGCAATTTACTTTTTTTTTTTCATCAGAAGCAGGTTTCCCAAAAGGTGGCAAATGTGCCACAATTTTAACCAATTTATAGACAAACTTTAAAATGAAATTACTAATCAGATATTATTTTCATGGACATTTAAATACACAACTAGCATATGAAACTAATTTTTACTATTGTTTAATATGTGACTACTGGATTCTTTAAAATTTTTCATTCAAATTTAAGTTGATATTTTTAACATGTGTCAACCTAAATGTAAATTTTTAAGAATATAAGAATATGATCCTAATCTATATGAGAAAAGAATCTAAAAATTAATGATTATATGTATAACTGAATCACTCTGCTGTAGACCCCAAACTAACACATTATAAATCAATTATACTCCAATAAAATTAAAATTAAAAAAAATTTAAAGAACAGTATACAAATATAGTAAAAAGGGTGCTGGTGGGCTTGCAAATTTCTGAATATTTAGAAGTGCCAACCTTTTTCTGTTACTAAAAATGTGTTTATTTTTAATATCGAATAGTTTAGGATACTGAAAGCTTAACGGAGGAATTTACAGGTGTAAGGAGTATTGGGGATTTTTCCTCCTCGAGTTCTCTTAATGGCCTATTGAATGATAGAGTGAATGTGAGTAGTAACCCTGATGTTTTCTTGTGCTAAGCTGTGACTACAGACATTTACATATATATAGAAACATTCAAGCTTAAAAGTGTGGCCTTGCACTGTGCAGATAAAACAAACAAAATCCAACATGGGCTTCTATGTCCCTGCCGGGATGAGTGAGTGAGATCTGGGGCAGGTGCTCTGAGCCTTCTCTGGGGCTTATCTGAGAAACAGGGGCAATAATTTACCCCTACTTTAGCAGGTCATGGTTGAGTGTAAAGGAATGATTTACAAGAAGGTATGTATACACACATTATATATAATATGAGTATATGTGTAATTGTGTTATTATTATTTCTATTATGAAGAAGCCCCACAGTTCTCCAAAAGGAGTTTAAAAACCAAAATATATATATACATATACATCTCTGTCCCCGACTTCAGGCTGTAGTCAAGCTCAGCTCCAGGGAGTCAGGGGCAGACCCACGTGCCACAGCACTCAGCGCCACGCCCAGTACCCAGCCCGCTGGGATGTGCCAACAGAGTACCAGTCAGGACTCGGCTTCCCAGTTCTTTCACCTTCACCTGTGGTGAAGCAACACAAGCGTGGAGCTCTTCCCCAAGAGAACAGAGGGCTGCCGCCCAGGGTCTGCACTGGGGACAGGAGGACAGGCTCACGGAGGGAGCCCCTGAGAGAGCAGAGGTGGCACAGAGGACATTAAAGAGGGCGGGAGCAGGGAGGACGGCTGTGTTAATTGAGGCTCTCACCCTCAAATGCCTTCTAGGGCCAAGCAGACAATGAACAACCCTGGACAAACGTGGGCCACAGTGAACTAGGGAGCAGGTGCCTCGGCTCAGAGGCGGCCATTGCCTAGCGCTAGCTGACTGTCCTGAGACAAAAACCAACTCTTCAGGAGAAAGTGGAAATCGTTTTTAGATGAACTCTTCCTCTTAGTAAGTAGGAACTAATCCCCCTCCCCCAGTGTTAAATCCTCTACAAGTAAAATAAAATAAGTCTGTGAGCCACACGCCATTCTGTAGCTCCCATTTCCCTTTGTACCTGCCCAGGAGGTGGGTGGAGAAAAAGCTAACCATGCTGAAAAGGCCATTTTTTAAGTCATTTCTCCTACACACCCACATACACATGAGACATGCAGCCTGTAAACCAGACCTAACAACTCCCAAGCAGAGGTGCTGAGAAGGCTGACCAGAACACCAGCGTTCCATGCTCTGGGAAAGCGACTGACCAGCCTTTGGCTCTGACCAACCTGGTACCACTGGCTTTCCTGGTGGTTCAGTGGTAAAGAATCTGCCTGCCAATGCTGGAGTATGCAGAGATCCAGGTTCAATCCCTGGGTCAGGAAGATCCCCTGGAGAAGGAAAAGGTAACCCACTCCAGCATTCTCGCCTGGGAAATCCCATGCACAGGGGAGGTGGGTGGGCTACAGCCCATGAGGTCACAAAGAGTCAGACAGGACTTAGCCACTGAACAACGACAACATGGTACCGTTATCGCCTGCCTCCAGGTTGCGAGATTTGAGGCAGGATGACAAACTGCTGACAGCTGCGTACATGAGCCTCAGTCACCGGGCTTCCTAACAAAGAACTACCAGCCTGTCTGCCATTTCCCAATCGCCGCAACCTTTGGGATTCAGGTCTCTTTAAGGATGAGCACAGACAGCACAAACGCAGTCATCTCCAGGGGTTATACCTGAACAGGCAAAGCTAATCCAGGTGGCTTGGAGTCTTGCTTTCCAAGCTTCACTGCAATTTGGGGAGTTTCAGCATCCAACAGAGAGCAGTCCTCGGAACACCACATTCATTCCACGCCTGAAAGCAACACCACATCAGCTCGGAGGGACCCCACATTTCAGAACAGAAACTCGTCACCTGCCTTTCATCCTGGAGTATGTCATCCGGAGAAATGGGCACACGGGAGGTCCTAAGGCCTTTAACTTCTTCCAAGGCAGCTGTTGGCACCAGATTTCAGAGCATTCTTCGCCGGCGAGGGCACATCTCAACCTGAGCTCCCGGAAGCAGCCCCCGTCGCTCCCACAATGCTCTGCGCGGCGTAGGCTTCCCCGAGGCTGCTAAGCCTCCAGGTGCCAACCTCGCGGGGAGGGGCTTTCACTCTGCAAGGAAAAATGGTTAGTTCCTCTCATCTCTGTATGTCAGTAAATCAAAGAGGGAGGAGGGCTTCCCAGGTGGCTCAGTGGTAAAGAAGCCGCCTGCCAATGCAGGAAACAGGGGTTCAATCCCTGGTCCGGGAAGATCCCTTATGCCCTGGAGAAACTAAGCCCCCCTGGCCACAGCTATTGAGCCTGTGCCCTAGAGCTGGGGAGCCTGACTACTGAAGCTCTGGAGCGAAGAGCCTGTGCTCTCCAAGGCAAGCCACCCAGTAAGAAGCGCGCTCACCACAGAGAAAAGCCCACGCGGCAACTGAAGACCCAGCACAGCCAAAAATAAATAAATAAAATAAAAGAGGGAGGATTCTTTGTGAGTACTCTGTCCTGATGAAACAATAGAGCTGTTTGGAAAATCATGAAATTCCTCCTGTGCAAAGCAATGAAACTCAAGAACATTTTCCTCAGTACTTGGAAGCCAGGTTTGCCTCCATCTGTAAATCCTACTTAATCCAGGTTTTTTAAAAAAACCCAGAAGAAAACATAAGATACCTTTAGTTTATACATCAGTTATTAAGTGGTTCCTTACCCACTGTATGCTGCAAATTTCTTTAAAGATATTTTCTAGTATAACAATTCCAGAAATACTTTCAATTCTCCTTTTCAACTGGTACTTTTCACTAAACACAAGTTATGCTGTTTTTCATATTGGAGGCCGGGACTAACTGTATTTAAAAATATGCATTAACTCAATAAAACTTAAAATACCTTTGCACAGAAAGAAATATTAAAACTCAATTTCCCCAACCTCTTCATTAAAAAAAATAATAATAAAAAGATAGAAAGTATGCACCTGGGGAATTTTGCTCATTGGATATCATGGGTGGATGGGCTTAGATGAAGGGCCATCTTGTAATCACCTATTATCAGAAGAAAGTTTTTGAATAAGTAGGTAAGAATTTGCCCTGTTCGGGAAATTAGCCAAGATTAAAAGGGTCTCAATGAAATAGGCAATTACTATGAAATATGGCCCCAACGTATGCTGACCTCAGGGACATACCACTGTGGAATGTGGTGCAAAAGCCAGGCAACATAGGTATGGTAGTACCAACAGGAGGAAGCTGGACAGACCACTTGGTTCTCTAAGCAGAGACGAAGCCAAGAAAAAGCGAGGGGCTGTGTAAATGATCCTCAATCAGTCATTCTTCTTCAGTGACTGAAAACCTCAAGTCTGACAGCACCAGTTTCTTTTGCTAGAGACCACCATCTAGAGGGAAATTGCCTCATCCCATCAGCATCAGGGCCCTCATTATTCTTGACAGGGCTGTTTTTTTTAATGTGTCTGAACTCCCAAAGACGGTGCAAGAAGTCTACGTACAAGTCCAACCCAGACATCAGAATAATGCTGGCTTGTGCCATCCATGGTCAGATGCACAGACACCTGCGTGACTGTGCCCCCAGCCCCCGCAGGCTGGAGGTGGGAAAGTGCCAGAAAGTGAGTACAGCTGAGCGTGGTTGTCTCTGAGACGCGGCCCCTCACATCCATCTTGTTGGCAGAGCAATCCCATCTGAGCAGAAACACCTGGAAATCAAAGAGCAGAGCAACATTGTTGGTCCTCCAACGCCGGTCCCACAGCTATCACAAAAGGAGGTGGGGTAATCTTGCCAGCACAGCTTGCCTGCTCTCAGCCCCACACTCTGATCTGCTTGCCACCACGTCCCTGACGCTCCAAACAGCAGAGGTTATAATGTTGGCAGAGCTAAAGCAGAGTTGAAGTTATTGAACACGAAGAACTAGCCTAGAAAGGAGGCATAGGGATGGGGAGGGGACACAATGACAAAGAAGCTGCCAGAAGGCAAAGGGAAAGGAACGTAGAAGAGCCACATTCCTCCTGCCCTCCCCCATTCCTCTTGAGCAGTAGCTACACAAGTAATTAGCTAGCCACTTTCCTCAACACTAGGGTTCCTGGAGTATTGCTTAGTGCCTGGTATTAGGACTTTAATTGTATTAGAAACTTTAGTTGTTTCTGATAAAATGGGGAGGCGGAAAGAATCTTGAGAGAGGGAGGGGGGATTGGGATGGGGAACACAGGTAAATCCATGGCTGATTCATGTCAATGTATGGCAAAAACCACTACAATATTGTAATTAGCCTCCAACTAATAAAAATAAATGAAAAAATAAATAAAAATTAAAAAAAAAAAGAATCTTGAGAGAGGTTTCAGAACAGAAGCTAGATTTGAGCAGGTCAGTGATAACAATGAGGATAACAGCTAAATGTACTGTGTGTTTACATAGCTTAATTAACTGTGTTAACTGCTTATGTGGCTTATATAATTTAATATAATTATGAAATTAACTAGACGGGAAGGAAGCTACATAGAGAAAGCATTGCAGAAGGGAAAAAGGTAAGGACGAGAGAAAGTGTCATGTTCAGGAAACTGTGAGGTAGCAAAAATAAGGAGCAGGTGCGAGAAGAATCATGCTGGGATAGCATATTCTTCTCAGAAGCCTCTCTTGGCACGTCCCCATTCTGAGTACTCACTGTATATTATCCCCTCCACACTTAAAATGCACACTTCGTTGAAAGTGCCTGTCGGGATTACAAGTACCTGGAAGTATCAGACACCTAAAATAATAGACAGGTGGTAGTTATTGATCTTTCACGGAGAAGCCCAGGGGTAGCTGCCCAGGGCCGTGTGGCAGTCCCGTAAATGCAGGGCCCCCCAGTCACCCTCAGACTCTGCTCCATCATCCCTAGGTTCGACCCTTATCTGTGTGGTTCAGCATGGTCACGGAAGCCCTGGCAATTACATTCTTATCCAGTGAGCAAGAAGAAAATGTGAAAAAGATTGAAGGAGACATAACCAACATATAAGGGAGGGTCTAGAAACTTCCTCTTATCCAGGATGGCCAGACTTGGCACTGGCCCTTGGCACTGGCAAGGGAAGCTGAGAGATACATCTTTACCCTGGGTGGCCAACTAAAAACTGGAATTCCATTACTGAGGAAGGAGGGGATGTTGGGGGACACCTACTAGCCTCTGTCCATAAACATTTATTTAATCTCTTGTTTCTAGGGCATTTTCTTTGACTCAACCAGATGACAACTTCCTTAAGAATAAGGGCTGTCTTCTACTCTTTAATGTGTTTCAAGGCATCTAATACATACCAAGCATCCAATAAATGATGTAGGAAAAGAACTGATGAGTGACAAATGAAACAAGCAAATTCTTATAAATCTTTGGGGTGTTTATGGAGATGATTTTCATGGCTGAGCTCCACACAAATAGTGTGACCATAAGATAATGAAACTGATTTCTTTTTCCAATATGTATCATGGAAAGATACTTTCTAAAAGCCATGATCATAGTACCATTAGAAACAGAATTTTGTTTAAACAAACAAACCAGACCCCATGTAACAAAGAAGAGTCTTCACATTCAGAGCACTCTTCAGAGCCCACTGCAGGGTCTCTTTTACAGTAACCAATGGTGCTGAATCCTCTATCTTGTGAGGCTGTGTTTGGAATTTGGAAAAGTGATCCAGAACCAACTCTGATGAATAATAAGCTAGATAATTCAACTATATCACGCCATTTTTTAAAATTATAAAGTAACTAGCCTAAATTCTTCATATGCTTTTTAAATGCCTGTGAAAAGTAATTTCAGGAGTGCAATTCCTAAAATATTTTAAAGCATGATGAATTAGCTAAATGTCATAATTAGTAGTTACTTCGGAGAAGGCAATGGCACCCCACTCCAGTACTCTTGCCTGGAAAATCCCATGGATGGAGGAGCCTGGTAGGTTGCGGTCCATGGGGTCGTTAAGAGTTGGACACGACTGAGCGACTTCACTTTCACACATTGGGGAAGGAAATGGCAACCCACTCCAGTGTTTTTGCCTGGAGAATCCCAAGGATGGGAGAGCCTGGTGGGCTGCCGTCTATGGGGTCACACAGAGTCGGACACGACTGAAGTGACTTAGCAGCAGCAGCAGTAGTTACTTATATTACATTGTTTTAGCGGAATAATAACAGACATGTTAAGCATATTAGCATAAAATTGATATATTTATATGTATCCATGTGTGTATTATGTATATATACATACCTATAGCCTATTATTTAATGGACAGGATTATACATTATGGATAATGCAAATTACCATTTTATATTTCTTTGTATATATACACAAACATATGCTACATATATAGATACACTTATACATGTATGCACACACGTATGTATGTATCCTCCTTATTATTTGACAAACAGGATTATCTAAAATGGATAAACAAAATATTCACCAATCCAGGCCTTCCACAGTATAAAGCATTTATTAGGTTCAACATTATCACCAATAGTTACTGAAAAAGCAAACCAAAACAAGCAAATAAAAAGAAAATACACTGATAGGCAAATAAAAATACAGTACCAATATAATCAGTTTAAGTCAAATAATAATGTCTTTTGAGAGAAAGCAAAGGCATTTTACAGACATCAATTTTCCTAGGGGAAAACACAGGCCACATCTCTCCTGCCAGCAATTCTTGGCTGTTTATGCAATGCTTAGCCATTATCTGATATGTGGAGAATTTTATATTAACCACAAAGAAAAAATGGAATCAATAATGCTGCTCAGAATGGACACAGCACTCCTCATCTTCCTAGCACTTTACCAACATTGATGAATTAAGCCTCTCGTGGTCCCAATGAAACTAAAACACAGTTATACTCTTTCACTCAGGAAAAGAGACAGAGATAGGAAGTCAGGTCAATTGTCCTCAGCTCTATAAGGGTTAGCGTCAGGGCAAAGACCAAGGCGAGAACCAGCATGTGGAGTCAAGAGGACCACACCCAGCACACTCAAGCCTCCCACCCCAGAGAACAGAGGACTTGAAGCTCGGGCGCCCCACTGTCTGAGCGAGTGTGGAAAATGTGTTTTCAAGTCAAATATCTATCAATAAACACACATTGATTTTCTTTAATTATCTCCACAGAGCAGACTTTATTCTGAAGAACTTTTGTGATTTGAAAAATGTATCACCTATTTGTCAGACATGCATAATTTATGAAGGCCCTTTCACTCTGGGTCTGTAGTCCAAAACCGACAATTTGTGAGTTATCAACATGTTATTAGATATACTCTTTTAAGATCTGCAGACTTCCAGCCCCTTACTCAAAGACACTACTTAAATTTTCACTTGCATTATTAAACTCAGAGGATTCTGACTTTAACACCACCCAATGAATTCTTTCTAAGAGATTGCCTGATATAATGAAACTATCAAAAAAATTACCCTTACTTCCATAATTAAAGCCTTTAGTTTAAAAGAAGCATGCTTTACATGGAATGTGTTTCAGTAACTTTCTTCTCATGCATAGTGCATGCTAATACTGATATTAAACTCAACAGAAAATCCCAGGAATCTTTATTAACCAATAGACGCTCTTGATTTGGAGGACAAATTGTCTACTTTACAGGTAACTGACTTAAAAATAACTACTGAAACTTAATTCATGATGTAACAGCTTTCTATTGCTGTGACTAAGTAACATTAAATTTAAATATGTGCAAAGAACATGATAGGAATTTCTATTAAGTCTGGTAAGATAACTGTATGCCTGTTAATGTCTTATGCACAGCAAAAAATGAGGCAAGAATAAATAGACATCTCCATTCGTAAAGACAGATAACGGGTGTTAAAAGTGTGACATGACTCACTTACTCTCTCCAACTCTAATTTCAAGTTAGTTAGTGAGAGTTAATAAATACGTAGCTGTTAGAAATTTTTCTAAATAAACAAACAAAAAATACATATGGAGCATAGGCCCAGCACTGGGGAACCAGTAGAAAATGAGAACAACACCGACCCTCGTGAGGGTCTCAGGGAAGGGATCCTTGAAGAAGCGCCTGGAGTCTGGGGCTGAAGGGGGATGAGGGGCAGCAGGAAGGCAGGCAGAAGCCACTGCCTTGTGAAGACCTGGTGGGAGAGAAGAGGGAATGTGGCAGGAGACAGAGGTCCAAGAGGCAGGGGAGATGCCTGGGGCCAGATGCTACAGGCCACCTGGGCTCCATTCTGAGGACAGCAGGTGGCTGCAGGAGGATTTGGAGCATGGGGCTGCCAGAAGCAAGGGAAGGCGCTCAAGGACACCTGAAAAAAAAAAAAATCATTATGAATGAAAAGGTCCCGAGAGTCCAGATCTTTTTCAAAACCTATCTTGAATCTAAGTTTGCGGCAGTGTTTTTAAATTAAAAACAAAGAAGAAATCACCTTCTGAAAACCCCATGAAGATTACCCATCTTCTAGGGGTTGTTTTCCACGTGCAATTCTATGCTACCTCTCTGAAGTTGATATGAGAAAAAAGGGGGAAACGGAGAAAGGGAATGGCTGTTTTAATATTATTTCCCATATACCAAAAAGCATTAAAAAAAAAAACAATAACAGATACCCCCATGCCCACCAGCAAGATTTAGCCAAGGTTAATATCTAATAATATTTGATTTGTTGTTTTTTTTGTTTTTATGAGTTCTTATTTTTGATAAATAAGTTATAGACAAAAACTAATTTCCCCAAAGGGGAAAATTATTTTGAAATTATTGTGTATCCTTCTTTTACATTTTACCTGTACTATAAATATGTATACCTATATATAATTTGGAGTCTTTTATGTTTTTAAACTTGAAGTCGTTTCATACTGTATGTATAATTGTGCAACTTGCTTTTCTTGACCCAACATGTTTTTGAGATATTTTCATATTGATACATGTTGTTCTAGTTCATTCACTTTAACTGCTGCATGAATACTGTATGATTATAGTACTATACATTGATCAGATCTCCTATTGGTGAATATTTAGGCATTCTTTTTTTTTCCTGAACTCAAACAATAACTGCAGTGAGCATCCTTGCATTTTTCTATCTCCTGATGCACATGTGTGAGAGCTTCTCTGAGGGACAGTGTTTATGTAAAATGTTTTAACACATTACAGGAAAGTAGTCCACTAAATTGAAGTAATATTTTAATTGTTAGTAGTGATGACAATGACAGTGGCATGTTTACATTACAGGGAATAGTTCAAAGCCACCATTTTCAGGACAATTATTCAAAAATAAATGAAATCAATTTTGTAGAATGAAGAATGGGCATTTAGAGGTCAACCAGAACTTGGTCAAGTTTTTAATTCAGTGGCTGAAGCTCTGCAGGGTCTGATCTAAACTGAAAATCTAGTTGAAAGAGCTAATAAGCATTTCTAATTTAAGATATATGCCAAGTAGACATAAATAGCAAAGAAAAATGGGAATAGATGTACCAAGAGAAAAAAATGTCCTGACATGTTCAGGTTAGCATCTTACTGAATAAGTTTCCCAAACCCCGGAGATTCATCCAACATGAAGAATTACATAGAATTATCTATAGATCGATGAGATTTTTCAAGATCTTATTTTTCTTTCCTAATTTTTTTCTTTCCCAAAACTAACAATCTTGGGCGACTGGAGTCAGGATTTCCATTCACTTCCTAGTGCTGCTTTTTTCATCATCACTCATCAAGAAAACTCAAACAGCCACCTTGTCAGAACTTGCCCTTTGGCTAAGTGAATTGAGAATGAAAAACCCTTCTAAACTGAACAGCAGGTCCCATGTGGGCGAGTGGCAAGGCTTCAGTGGGAAGAAATTAAGTACAAAATTCATTCCCTCTAAGGCTGACTAAGGGTGAAAATCTTTCATCTCCCTACCCGCCTACAAAATGCAGAGGAACACGAACAGTCCAAAGAGACCCCGAAAATCACACCCTCAATACTACCAACACTGCCACCCAGATATGCCACTTGGCATGTACCTGGAGTCAGTGGAACACGGATGTTTTTTATTTACAATGAAATTGGAGATCCTCTCATTTAAACCCTATGTTTTGCAGAAATGGAAGTCCAGTGATACAAAATGCCTTGTTGAGGCTTACTCAGTAACTATCGGTATACAGATTCCAAATTCTCTATATCCTGGGCTTTGTCTTGCATTATGTGGCTTTTCATATACTGTTAATACATGATGATAATTAAAAATATTCATTCTTTATTATGTTTTCATTACTAGAAGCTTGCCAAAAATTTTCAGGAACAGTACTTTCTGATCATTAGAAACTTCCTATGGAAGATTATATTAACATTCTCAATCATTTGCTCTGCCTCCTAGCACATTGATGCCAGGCTTGACTACGTGATATGCTTTGGCCAATGACATGCAACCAGAATTGAAGTGTAACTTTCTAAGCAGAAGCTTTAAAGGGCATTGAATATTTCCTCTCTTTCTTTTCTTCCCTCTGCTATGAGACAAACATGTCCCAGACAGGGGCCATTCCCTCAGCCTAGATTCCAAGATGAGTAAGAGACATGGAGAAGATCTGACCCTTACTCACACTGGCACATGGAGAATGAGAAGCAAATCTTTGCTGTTTTAAGCCATTAGGAGTTCAGGAAAGTGAAAGTGAAGTCATTCAGTTGTGTCCGACTCTTTTCAACCCCGTGGACTATAGCCTACCAGGCTCCTCCATCTCTGGGATTCTCCAGGCAAGAATACTGCAGTGGGTTTCTATTTCCTTCTCCAGGGGATCTTCCCAACCCAGGGATTGAACCCGGGTCTCCCTTGTACGCAAACACTTTACCCTCTAAGCCACCAGGGAAGCTGCAACATCACCTAATGAAAGCTGACTGACACAGTTACCAACAAACTGAAAATCACAAAAATGGTCAGTCATCACAAAACAACTCATATAAAATTGTGAGTAGCAAGACCAACCTCATAACTGTTTTCGGAGATGAAGACAAGTCATAATCCATTCTTTTTTTTCTTTTATGTATTCACTTTCACTTTGTACAGAATTTCCAAGAGCAGTGTGGAAAGTTGGCTATGGGATCAATAATAGGTGCTTTTCATGATGCTCTCTATCATCACCCATGGCTTCTAGGAAGGAGTCGGAGGAGTAAGGGCCGTTGAGAAATTCAACACAGGAAGAGCCAAGACTTTGGGAGCTGAAGGCTCAAGCCTCTTTTCTCCGTGCCCATCCATGGTGGTGGTTCCCCAACAACCACTGTCTCAGAGGCCAGCCTGTCATCATCTGTATGAACCCAGCAATGAAATCCACCCCGCTGGGGCAAGACAGGCAGTATGGCCCTCAGCAAAGCAAGTCACTTGTCTCCCGCCCTTCAGGGACAGTACACAGCCCACTCCATCATTCAGCTAAATTCTGTTGAGTGCCAACTATGTACAAAGTGCTGTTAAGCCTGAGGATACAAAAAAGAACAAGACTTCCCTGGCGGTACAATGGAAAGGAATCTGCCTGCTGATGCAAGGGAAACGGGGTTTGATCTCTGGTCTGGAAACACTCCCCATGTCTCGGAGCAACTAAGCCCATGTGCCACAATTACTGAAGCCCATGCACCCAGAGCCTGTATTTTGCCACAAGAGGAGCCACGGCAGTGGGAGGTCCATGCAACTAGAGAGTAGCCCCCATTTATTGCAACTAGAGAAGCCCACACAGAAGCAAAGACCCAGCACAGCCAAAAATAAGTAACTAATTTAAAAGAAAAAAAAAATAACAAGACAGACAAGGTCCCTGACCTCAATTAAATTATATTTTAGTGGCATACAGACAAAAACAAAGCAAAGTAATAAAGATTTTGTAAAAAAAAAAAAAATATATATATATATATATATATATGGAAAGTGAATTAGGTGCTGTAGGAAGGAATTACAGCCCAAATTGTTTTATGTAGTAAAAAGCCTTCTTAGAACATGATATTTTAGCTAAGATGTGATGAGATGAATTTGGTCATACAGAGAAAAAACTGGGAACGTGTGCTCCAAGCAGTTGGGGCAGGAATTGTAAACACTCTGAGGCATGGACAAGCGCGATGGGTACAGGGGACAGATAGGGCTTCAGGGAAGTGAGCTTGTGCCTTGGGTCCTGGAACCAAATTCAGCATGAGAATAATCCAAACTGAAGGAGAGTCGGGAATGAACCGTGGGTAAACAGGCTATCCAGATGCTTCAAAGCAAGCAGCAGACATTTTTCAGACTTAACTGAATATTGACTCTCCTTCAACATGATAATGTGGCCTTTGCTGATGCTGAATTTGGTTCAAACCTGGAAAATGAAAGGACACAGTGCACAGAAGGTTAGGCTCAGTCTTGAGGTGAGTCCTGTGTGTAAAAGACGAGGCACAGCCAAAATCTGGCTGCTTACTTAGACACAGCAGGCCCCCGTCCTGTTGTGTGCGGACATGCCATGGGGGGGTGGGGGGGGTGGGTGGACTGGCATAGAGGAAAAAGTCCTACCATAATAGACTGCATCTGCTCCTGGCCTCTGAAGCCACCCCTCTTCTGAAAAGTTCCTAGGCTTTGATGACACCAACCAGGGTGTGGTGGGGTGTGTGTGTGTGTGTGTGTGTGTGTGTGTGTGAGACAGAGAGAGAGTTTTCTCCTGTTGCACACCCATAGCCCAGTGGACACATTGCAAGTGTGGCTACAGCCTCATAACCAGGGGCTAGAGAGGATGAGATGAGATTGAAGTGTAGAGAAGGGATAAGACCACAGAGGACCTTATAGTCTCTGGGACAACATTTGGGGTTTATTCTGAAGAACAAAAGGAAGGCAATAGAATACCTTTAGAAGGGCACAGAGTCTGATTTCTGCTTCATACAGATCATTCTGACCACTCTGCATGGAGTAGGTAAAAGGAGGCAAGAAGACAAGTGACGGGTACAGTTGAAGTGGACAAAAGATCCCAGTGCAAACACCAGTGGTGGATGGTGTGACAGATACGTGGTAAGACTTGGCGATGGACTGATGTGGGCAAAGGGAAAAGAGAAGAATGAAGAATGATTTCTGGGATTTTGCTTGAACAACTAGATCTATAACAGTGCTATTTACTGAAATGATAGAGTGCTCAGCAGAGAGGCAGATTTGGTAGGAGGAAAATGAGAAAATTAGATGTTCACTCCTGACCACAGTAGATTGGTAAAATCTACCTAAATATCCAGGTAGTGCCAAGTGGACTATGGGATATACAAGTGTGGAGCTCAGGGTACGGAACAGAGCTGTGGGTATGGGGAAGGAATTATCAAGACAGGGATGGTGAGAAGAAAACAAGCTTCATATAATAATTTCTAGAAGAAATTATTCTTCTAGAATCATGAATATATTTCCCTCAGATAAACTCTACAACAAGAAAGCCAAGACAAAGGTCTTTAATGGTTCCTGACTAGAAGCTGGATTTATGAATTTATGTAGAAACAGTCACGGGACAAAGCGAGTGGAGTCATTAACAGGGCTGGTGAGCACATGACTGCTTAGGTACATAAATTCTATCTCCTACCCAAACATATTCTAATATAGACAATTTCTTATAACAGATATATAGTGAACAAATGGAATTCCCCACAACAAATATGTAAAACAAGCTTTGCAGTTACCATAGCCTCGAGGTTAAAGATTGTAGACCATAAAGGATTACAATAAACCTGTATAATAAGGAAGGGAAATATCCCAGGCGAACTCTTTACCTTCTCAGCAAGCAACCCAGCCAGAAATTTAGTTTCACAGGGAGAAAGGCAAGCATTTATAGATCTAACGTTAACCAGACTTTTAACCCACCTGGCTAATACACTTGATGTTTTGTGCCTTTATGGTGCATGGTGCGTGCAAAGTTGCCTCAGTCCCATTTCTTTGCTCCCCTGTGGAATGCATCCTGCCAGGCTCCTCTATCCATGGGATTCACCAGGCAAGAACATTGGCGTGGGTTGCCGTGCCCTCCTCCAGGGGATCTTCCAGACCCAGGGGTCAAACTCGCTTTTCTGATGTGTCCTGCATTGGCAGAGGGCTCTTTACCACTAGCACCACCTGGGAAGCCCCATACCTTTATGGTAACTACTTCTAAATATTCTCATACTTTATCCCTTATGTTCAGACCAAAGGATAAGGAGTAACGCGATGCTTTGCCTTCTCAGATACACTTGCGTCAACAATCTTCCTTCCTCTCAAAATTTCCCATTAAGTACTATTTCTCATTATATTCCCTGGCCTACCATTTCAATACCATGTGTGAGCCAAGGTTTTCTCAAAGCGCTTTGGGCTATGCCCAACTTCTCCTTTCACAATGGACTGGATAAAATCGCCTTGAGAACAGTACAGTCATGGAAGAGGGGAAGATCTGGGGCTTGGCCACAGGGATATTCAGCATTAGAGATCCAGCTGAGGTGAGTGACGCAGTGGGCGAGACTGAAAAGAGTGAAGTCGGAGGCATATTAGGGAAGTGTGGTGTCAGAAAAACTGCTCTGGGCATTTGCTGTTTTTGCTGTCCCGGAGTCAGTCCATTTTGTGTGGTAACAGGACCTCAAATATGCTTTAGGGGAACCACCCTTTCCTCACTCTAATACTCAGGATTGGGGTGAATTCAGCTCTCTCGTAGGTGGAGCATTTAACTCCAGTCTGAGCCAATCAATGCCTTCCATCCCCTGGCCATAGTGGTAGGTTCAGGAATGGACACTGAACTCAGGATAAGACAACAAGACCAATCACTGCTAATCCCAGGACTTCCTGGCTGAGGCATAATTTTTCTTGCCAGAGTTGCACATAATTAAATGAGAGAGCAGAGTTTATGGTGGCCATCTTGTCACTATGAAGGGACAGTATGTTTCAGAATGGAGCCAATTTGGAGAAAATGAAGCCAAGAAATAACATATAAAGAAAGCGGTCTTAGTAACTCTGTCTGAGCTCCTGAATCAGACTGTGTCTAAAACCAGCATCACCAGGACAGTGATTCTATGAGCCAATAAATTATCGCTTAGCTTTGTCACCGTTCTCACCAGCAATGAAGTCTTAACTAATGGAGAAAGCAAGAGACAAGACACTTCAAGGAGTATTGAACTGCAATACGATGAGAGGTTTAAACCAAGTAAGAAAACTTGCCAAGTCCAGAGAATTTGGCGAGTTGGTGGCTATCAAGAGCCTTAACAAGACCAGTTCTGGTGCAGTGGCAGGTTGGAAACTAGATCTGGATGGCTCTGAGGAATATCCTCCAAGAATGTGCATTATCAGTCATGGCTTCTAGTGGATAAAAGGGAGCAGAAAGAGCCCTGGACGGAGAACCAGGAGATCTGGACCACAGGTATGGCAGCCACTAACCAGCTGTGTCTCCTTGGGCAACCTGCTCACTTAATCTCCTGGGGTGTAACAGCTGCCTCATCGATCAAGTGATTACCCCTGCCTTACACCCAGGGTCCCTCTAGCTCTAAAACTCTCAGTATTTCTAAATTTCTCAGTATTTTGTTAAAAGTCCGCACACTTGCTCTGTTCTGAAACTTAGTGGAAGAATAAGTCATCCAAATGTATCCAGGTTCCATGAGCACTCTCTCCAATGTTGCTAAGTTAAATTCTCCTTGGTTATATCATTTCACTGAAGGTCACATCACGGATGTGGTTGGCTTGGGCAGAGCACTGGGGGGTGTCCCCTGCCTCTGGCATGCTAGACTCTCTTCTCTGTGACCATCCACGGCTGACACTGTACCCACGTGTGCTGTCTGGGGTGGTCCACTCTGCTATTCTCACCGTTGGTCTCATACAGAAGACACAATTTATGGCTCCATAATATCTGGCCAGGGGAGTTTCATAGGCCTTTTGAGCCTCTGAAAGGAAAATATATTGGCAGAGTCTTTCCGCTCTTTGGGCTTCCCTAGTAGCTCAGTTGGTAAAGAATCCGCCTGCAATGCAGGAGACTCTGGTTTGATTCCTGGGTCAGGAAGATCTTGTGGAGAAGGGATAGGCAACCCACTCTAGTATTCTTGGGTCTCCCTTGTGGCTCAGCTGGTAAAGAATCCGCCTGCAATGTGGGAGACCTGGGTTTGATCCCTGGGTTGGGAAGATCCCCTGGAGAACGGAAAGGCTACCCATTCCAGTATTCTGGACTGGAGAATTCCATGGACTGTATAGTCCGTGGGGTTGCAAAGAGTCAGACACTACTGAGCGAATTTCACTTTCACTTTTCCACTCTGGACTTCATTCCATGGGCCTGTCCCATTGCAAACTGAACATTGTCCAGGAAGCAAAACATGCAACAAAGGTCACTGGCTATTAAAAGGCATTCTTCTTATTTAGCTCAATCAGGAACAGGATAGGAGAGGTTAATTTTTCAACAGAATAACATACCGTATATATCAGCACTAACAATGTGGTTTTATTTCCCTGAGTCAGCTTTAAAAATAATGTTGACTTTTATGGTCGATACATTATAGATCACCATATTTATGTCAGAACATATTGGCATGAAAATAAATCAATGAAAATATTAATACGTGAGCCTTGTGTTTAAATGAAACCCCTTGCAACTCCACACCTTCCCCTTGTATTTCACCATGGCACTTTCTGAGCCCTCACCTCTGACGTGTTTTACTGAACATGACATTGAGGCCTTCACCTCTGACATGTTTTACTGAACATGACATTGAGGCCTGATTTTACTGTCTGCAACTTTTGTTTTTCATACATCTTGCATATAATGAGGTTCAAAAAATATCCAGTTAGTTCTTTTACCATAAACATACATATCTGCATTCCATCATTAATAGGACTGCTGACTCAAATAGTTTATGCATGAACAAAATATCTCAGAGTCAAATCTCTGACTGGTATACTATTAATAAATGAAACTCTCTGTGTTGGAGACCACCTTCAAATATTACGTTTGCTATCGACAATCACTTTTAAGAGTCATGACAAGTTTCTGTTATAAACATGCATTTTAGAAAGCAAGTTCACAATATAGACATTATTAAAGAAAATTGGGTTTAGTGGAAAAGAAAATCCATTCTCTTAAGTGTATCTTCTCTTTCTAACACGCTTCTGTACTCACAGAACATGCCAAGCGCCAGCTGCCCAGAGCCCTCTTCGGAGGGGGAATCATCTTTCTGAAAGCCTCCCCAGAACCAGCAGCCATGGGTGTGCGCCCATCAAGTGCGACCTGCTCCTGCCTCCATGATCCCATCCAGCAGCCCCTGGGCACCAGAAAGGGGCCACCAGGCAGCCAGGAGGTGTGCAGACCCCCAGCGTGCCAGAGGCCCGGTGTGGCCGTCCTGGCCAGACAGGAATTAACGGTGACCACCTGGGCCAATCAGTCTCTCGGGAAAATTCCCAAGTTTCCGTGGGCAGAGTTAGCCATCTGCGGCAGTGATGGAAGGCGAAGGAAGCCCAGAGGGAAAGCTGGGTCAGGGGGAGCAAGGAGGAAGCAGGAACTGAACAGAAAAGCAACGAAATAGAGGGAAAAAGAAAAGGGTTGAAGGTGTCAGTTAGGACAGCAGAAAGAGGCCACTAGGGGTAGTCCTCAGGTCCTCCCCCATATTTAATTCACCACCAACTCACATTCATTTCCCTCCTAAATAGCCACTGAATACACCCAGAGCTCTCTGGGTGAGGGTGTATACCCTCACCGCTGAGGTCAAAGCTACCGTGATGTCCCTGGTGGACTAGAGCAAACACTCCCCACCTGTCTCCAATGCTCCCCGCTCCACTCTCTACACAGCATCTAATCAAGTCATGCCATTCTGTTTCTCAGACACAGACACACACACACATACACATTAAACCCTTCAGTAGGAAAAATCAATTAGATCTAAATGAGGAAGGCTTTCTATATGCTAATTGGAGAAGGAAATGGCAACCCACTCCAGTATTCTTGCCTGGAGAATCCCGTGGACAGAGGAGCCTGGTAGGCTACAGTCCATGGGTTCGCAGAGTCAGACACGACTGAGCAACTTCACTTCACTTCATATGCTAATACAGAAGAATATCTTTATGACCTCAGGGTAGAGAAGGAGTCTTAAACCAGAGCCAAAAGGTACAAACCATAAAAGAAATATTGATCATTTCAACTATGTTAAAATTAAGAACTTTGTTTCCTAAAAAGATATATATATATGCCCTTAAGTCTGGGAAAGCCAGAGTAGGAAAACAAAGACTTGTAACATGAGTAACAAAATATTTTTATCCAAAATATGTAAAGAACTCCTAAAACTCAATAGCAAAAGGGCAGACAACTCAATAGCAAAAAAAAAAAAAAAAACAAGAAGAAACTACAAGAATCACTTCACACAAAGAAGCGGGTCCAGATGCGGCAGGAGCCCCTCTCCCACACAGAAGCAGCACAGGGCATGTGGGGAGGGAGAAGAACGCCTCATAGGGCCAAAAAAAAAAAAACCCAAAAATAGGGTTCAGTGAGAGTCTTGCCAGAGGGTAAGAGTGGCCCAAGGTAGGTCCTTCCTTCACCAGGCCACTCCCCTGTCCCTCACCCCTGCTCCCTGGAGTTGCTCTCCCAGACACGAAGGTACCACATCATCCTCCTTCTCCCCCTGAGTCCAGAGCCACGGCGGCTTCCTCCCTCCACTCCCCGCCCACCCCGCCCTAGCAACACCCTAGCAACAGGAAAGGCTCTGACAGTGGACTGCACATCCATCAGCGTGTTAGTGCTGTAAACGGCCTTTTAGGGAAGCTGTAAGGAGCCTGAGGCCTGAGGGTAAGAGAGAATGAAGGCAGGGTCCCGAGATACAGGCCCTCTACCCTGCCGATGCCTTGGGCAACTTTACCGCTAGTTCTTGAGCCCCAGGCACTGACACTGATCTCCCCTCTTGCCCCAAACCAAAGCAGCTTTCTACATTTCTGCACACAGCACACAAGCAAAGACTCAGTTATGATGTCTTTAAAGATCTTTGATGCCAGATGAAACGAAAAGGAAAAAGTTTCCTAAAGAATTCCTTTCAGGGTCATGACGCCAGAGGAAATGATGGACTTCCAGAACCACAGGACTTTATAGCTATTTTTACTGCACCATTAATGTAACAAAAAAAAAAAAAAAAAAAAATCTGATTTCAAAGTCATTGAGGGTGTGGTATTACATATTTGTATAGGTGAAGTAAAAACATTACTTCTTCAGTAGTGATTATTTTTCCAGACAGTAACATCAGCTTCAGAGCAGCCACCCTCTCTGTTGTGACAATACAATGTCAGAGCAATGCTTCCCAATCACTCCCTGTGTTTACACTAATTTGAAGCTGCCAATTTTGTCAGATCCTTGTCAACAGAAAACAAAAATGTGCAAGCTGCTATATAAATTAATTATTGAAATTAAGTACTCACAGTCTCTAGATACTCTTCTAAATTATTTAAAGGATCCAATTTGCTTTTCCTTGTGGAAGAAAAAAGCCCTTGCATTCTTATGTTTGGGGACAATTCACACATGGAAAAGAGATCTAGGTACACAGCAGGCATAAGCCCACACTGCAAAAATATAATACAAAATTATTAAAAGGCTAATCACCACCTTTCATCTTAAGACTCAAGGTATAGTTTAAAACTGGGTTGCTATGTAGGTCTCATTCTTGAGTTTTTTTCAAGATTTTTTTCTTTTGTGATGACCATTTTTTTAAGTCTTTATTGAATTTGTCACAATATTATTTCCATTTGATGTTTTGATTTTTTGGCCATGAGGCATGTAGGATCATAGCTCCCCGACCAGGGGTTGAACCTGAACCCCCTACATTGGAAGGTGAAGTCTTAACCACTGGACTACTAGGAAAGTCCCTTGACAGTTTTTTAAAACTCAGATCTGTCTTCTCTCTCTTTACCATTATCTCCAGATCAAGTTTTTCAACTAGAGTTCTGCGATGCAGGAGACCTGGGTTCAATCCCTGGGTTGGAAAGATCCCCTAGAGAAGGAAATGGCAACCCATTCCAGTATTCTTGCCTGGAGAATTCCATGGACAGAGGAGCCTGGTGGGCTACAATCCATGGGGTCACACAGAGTCAGACATGACTGAGTGAGTAACACTTATACTCTGCATTCTATAAAAGGCACTACTTCTAGTGACTTCAGGGATGACCTGCTTTTCTTTTTCCCTTCTTTCTTTGTTATGTGATTAGGTGGGTGAGATGGGGGAAGGTAGCTTAAAAAAAAAAATTAGAAATCCTCTGGAAACCTGGGAATTTGCTGTCTCTGCTTTGTAAAGGAAGCCCAGGTTCCCCCAAAACATCACAGATAGGACTTCCACTGCACCTCAGTTTGCTCAGCTGTAAAATGGTGAAAACTCAACATTCAAAACACTAAGATCATGGCATCCGGTCCCATCACTTCATGGCAAATAGATGGGGAAACAATGGAAACAGTGACAGACTTTATTTTCTTGGGCTCTAAAATCACTGCAGATGGTGAAGAACTGACTCATTGGAAAAGACCCTAATGCTGGGAAAGACTGAAGAGAGGAGGAGAAGGGGATGACAGAGGATGAGATGGTTGGATGGCATCACCGACTGGATGGACATGAGTTTGAGCAAGCTCCGGGAGTTGGTGATGGACAGGGAAGCCTGCTGTGTTGCAGTCCATGGGGTTGCAAAGAGTCGGACACGACTGAGCGACTGAACTGAACCAAACTGAAAATGGAGGAAGTAATTCTGGCTTTGCGTATCTCACAAATCTTTTTATAACTCAATCTCAGCAAGGCTGCTTTCAGCTGATTGCAACACCATTTTATTGTGGGAACCTAACATAGTAACTTTAGATAAAAGACCAGTAGGAGGTGGTTTAGCTGGTGGGATATTTTCTGTATGTCCTCAATAAATTATATCCATTCACAACTACTAGGCCTGGACCTAAAACCAATCCCAATTCCTGCTTTCATTTGGAGGGGAAAAAATTATAAACTGTCAGTCTTCATCGCCACCTAGTGGTTCATTGACCAAATAACACCAAGCTCTCTAGTGGATTTGAAACACAGGAAAAGTAATTCAAACTACTAACTCCTGTAATCCACCACCTAATTAAATGTACCTTGGGGTCCCATTTTAAAAACTTATTGAAAGACAAATTATGTTGCGAATATGAAAAATAAATTTATAATTCACCTTTATAAATTAAGAAATCTTTATAAATTAAGTAATGCATACATTACATTAGCTTTTTTTGGTTGCACCATGCAGCATGTGGCATCTTAGTTCCCCAACCGGGGATCAAACCACCGCCCCCTTCAGTGGAAGCACAGAGTCTTAATCACTGGACCACCAGGGAAGTTCCCTACAGCAGCTTTTTGAGAAACCTCCATACTGTTTTGCACACCATTGTGAGAGGGGCATTATAGGGGTGGAGAGTGGGAGGGACAAACTCCTGGGTGTAAGACAGGCTCAAGGATTTACTCTGCAACACCGGGAGCACAGCCAGTATTTTGTAACAACTCTTAATGGAGTGTAACCTTTTAAAATTATGTTAAAAATAAAAATCCTAAAGAAATGCATCTATTTATCAACAGTTTTTTCAGAGTAAATGTAAAAACAAATCTACTGTCTGAAAGCATTTATAAGACTCCATTAAGTAGCTCCATTTCTCCAAGAAAGGTCTCTAGATATAGGTAAAATATTAAAATCAATTTATAGATTAAACACTTGTAGAATATAAGAGTGGCATTCAAAAACGGAAATAAGAAATGTCCACTTCTTTGGCCCAAAATCTTTTTTAAGGGAGATCTTATTTTCTCACTTCAACAACCACTCCTCCACAACTGAAAGCAGTAATATTTCATTGTTACTCAAATTTATTCATAACTTTTCCCTTTTCTGAACTCTTAAAGTACACATCTTACAGATACTTGTTAAAGGAGAAAGAAGAGCCCTTTCTTCATCCTGGCTGAGTCATTTCTCTGGGTAGTGGTAACTATTTCAAACCATGAAAATGATAAAGACTTTCCTGTTCCCATGGAAGAAGAACAACTAAAGAGCCTTTTGATGAAAGTGAAACAGGAGAGTGGAAAAGTTGGCTTAAAATTCAACATTCAGAAAACTAAGATCATGGCATCTGGTCCCATCACTTCCTGGCAAATAGATGGGAAAACAATGGAAACAATGACTGACTTTATTTTTTGGCTCCAAAATCACTGCAGATGGTGACTGCAGCCATGAAATTAAAAGACACTTACTCCTTGGAAGAAAAGCTATGACCAACATAGACAGCATATTAAAAAGCAGAGACATTATTTTGCCAACAAAGGTCCGTCTAGTCAAGGCTATGGTTTTTCCAATAGTCATGTATGGATGTGAGAGTTGGACTGTGAAGAAAGCTGAGCACCAAAAAATTGATGCTTTTGAACTGTGGTGTTGGAGAAGACTCTTGAGAGTCCCTTGGACTGCAAGGAGATCAAAGCAGTCAATCCTAAAGGAAATCAGTCCTGAATATTCATTGAAAGGACTGATGCTGAAGCTGAAACTCCAATACTTTGGCCACCTGATGCAAAGAACTGACTCACTGGAAAAGACCCCGATGCTGGGAGGGATTGAAGGCAGGAGGAGAAGGGGACAACAGAGGATGAGATGGTTGGATGGCATCACCAACTTGATGGACATAAGCTTGAGCAAGCTCCCGGAGTTGGTGATGGACAGGGAGGCCTGGCATGCTGCAGTCCATGGGTCACAAAGAGTCGGACACGACTGAGCAACTGAACTGACTGACTGATTCCCCTGGAAAGATATCCATCGTGGTACTCAGAGGTCATTGCTCCATGGATGATTACCCAAGGCTCCTGTTTAGCAGAGAGCCAGAAACAGGCCTAGGCTCTTGGAGACTCACAATGGGAAGAACTCTGAGCTTCAGCCCTGGGACCCATCTAACACATTCAGGATTATTACTTCATTATTTCCTCAAGCCCCTTATCCCCACTGAGTTCAACAGTGAAACAAATTCCAACCCTAATCATATCAGTCTTTTTGAAAGGTCTTGAAGAAATGGCGACAAAGAGGAGAAAACGCATGACACAGCCACTTTTTAGAAGTGAGGATGTCTCTTCTCCCAAGAATTTCATTCATTGTGAAAACTGTCCCCCAAATTCTCTTCTCCTATAAAACCCGAGCCTGCTTCTCTACCATTCTAGGTCTTTCCACTTTTGCTGTGAACAGCTACATAGCCCTCCAATGCTTCTTCCCAATGAATGGAGGAAGCTAGTTCTAGAGAGACAGGAGAAAAGTCAGGGGATTGCAGAGGCTAGAAAAGTGGCTTCAAGAAGGAGGTGCTCAACATCATCCCAGATTTTGGTGAGTGAATTAACCATTATAGTCTGCGTTTTGCTCCTTCCTTTCTCCATGATAGCAGCCTCAACGATGCACTGGTCCAAACACTGTGTAGTTCCCTTACGTGATGCCTTGACTAAGGATGGTCAACCTCTCCCTTAAACAGCTGTCCCTCCAGACTGAGTAAGGGCTTCCCAGGTGGTGCTGGTGGTGAAGACCCCACCTGCCAATGCAGGTAGACATAGAGACATGTGTTCAATCCCTGGGTTGAGAAGATCCCCTGGAGGAGGACATGGCAACCCACTCCAGTATTCTTGCCTGGAGAATCCCCATGGACAGAGGAGCCTGGTGGGCTATAGTCCATGGGGTCACAAAGAATCAAAAAGACAGAAGCGACTGAGCACACACATATGACTTTGTAGGTGACACATTTCAGACCACAGCAGAAGGTCATAGCCAGGAAGAAAAGTGACCTTGTCTGTTACCAGGTGGTAATGCGACTCACCCGCTCACCCTCCCACATAAGCCAAAGAGCTTAGTCAGAGCACCGTAGTCTCTAGGAGGAGGAAAAGGAAAGGTGGGAGCAGAACCAGAACCTGTTGGGTCACCCCCTTATGATACCCTGCACGCCTCTCTTCCAGCTGATTCTCCCAACAACCTCACCAGGAGGCCGTGGCTCAGAGAAAGAAGATGACTTGCTCCTTCACACCATACTCACAGTCCTTGCCGAGCTGGGCTTGGAGGGCTTCTTACCACAGTCGTGAGGGGGCAGAAGCCCACAGCCCACCTCAGGAGCAAGCCCTCCACCCTGGGGGGCTCAGCCAGCCCTGCAGGGGTGTCTCCTCTGACTCGAGGCTTCCTCACAGTAAAACAGAGCTCGGGCTTCATCCCCAAGGCTGCTCAGAGGACTACACGAAATCACAGTGTCAGCTGGCGGGCCCGAGCCAGCATGGAACCAGGCCAGTGCCACTCCTCAGCATCCCCCTGAGAGCCCAGGGCGAGCTGGGAAGGCAGTTTCGCTGAAAATAACTAAGCATTGGCCAGCCCTCCATGTGGACGACAATAGGGGACAAAATGAATGAAAATGTCATTCTTCCTATGAATACTCACCCAGCCAAAAAGCTTTGCTCTCCCAGTCAGGCGGATCTTAAAGTCGGTCAACAAGCCCCTTGCCTCAGAACATCGGTCGCGGCCTTCAAGCTTCAGGCTTCAGATCAGCACTGGCCTCACTGGCCCCCCACCGCCAGCCTCAGGTATACCCTCAACTCTTCCTCTGGCTCATGCCCCATGTTCAATTGGTCCCATTGTTCCTGCTTCAGAAGTGCCTCTGGGATCAGGGCCTCTCTCCTCATCAACCCACATGGGCTCGCTGGGGTCCCTAGCATCTCCCACCCGCAGGCACTGCCCGGGCCCCCTTACAGTCTGACTGGTCCAGGCTCGCTTCTGGGCCTTCTTCCCACACTGCCTTACCCATCACAGTCCTGCTTAAGCACATCCATCCTCCTTACCGCATCCTTGCAGTTCAGCCCCCACACAGGTCATCCCGCCATCCCAGGACTCTTCAGCTCTGTCTCCTTGCATGTGCTATGCCTCCAAGCCCACCCCTCAAATGCCCTTCACCCTTCTTTCCCAGCAAGCTCCTCTTGGTTCTCCCAAGCAGCTCCTGTGGCACCAAACCCAAGTCTCCCCTCGACTCCCTCAGCATCCTGCTGGTTTTTGCAGCACTTGGGGACCATTTCCCATGCGGCAATGCAATCAGCTGTATCTGCTTGTCTTCCCCACCAGATTCTGAGAGTCTGGAGAGCAAGTGCTATGCCCATCTTTTTTCCATATTGCCTGACCAACAGGTGCTCCATAAGTGCTTGTTGACTGATAGAATGCATGAGGTCTCTGTTCTTTCTGCTGTGAGTAAAGATCTGGATGTTACAGTTTACCCCCAAATTACCCAAAGTACACTTTTCCCTCTTTGCTTGTATTAACTCATCTTTCTGAAGATGAGCCCCTAGAAACCAACTTCTTGGAAAGTTCAGGCTTCATCTCAGGCACCCCTGTAGGTCTTGTGCTGGCTAATTTCCCAATGCATCAGGCACACACAGCTGTCTCAGCTCCGTGGCTCTGCTTGTTGGATTTGCTTTGTCAGCGGGGACGAGGGTAAGAAAGAATCTGCACCTGGCTTCACAACTCAGATGCGTTTTCTTGGAAGTCTAGGATGCTGAGGTGTTTAACAAGCAAATCAATCTCGGGATTCAAATACGCAGTTAATAAATCCTGAAAGAGATACAAATCGAAATCCTCTCGCAGAGCCTGCAGGCAAAACCCATGCTTTCCCTAATCCTCCCTAACCCCCATGGATCACTTTCCACTGCCACCAAGGCATGTATGTGGGGTTAGGGCCAGGTTGCAGGAAATACTGCCCTCTACGGATGCACCAGCATCTTCAGCTGGGAGAGGTCCCCTTGGAGGTTTCCTAAGTCTGTGCAAAGTAGTCTACCCAAAGAACAAGCCACAGCGCTGGAGGTGGTGTGCCCTGCTTAAATGACGGCGGCACCTTTTCCTGCCACCATAGGTATTCGAGCTTCCTATCAACCCAGCCTGGAGCCAAGAGCACACAACTCGGGGTCAGGGAGGCCCTGTGGACCTGGTAAGTTGAAAAGCCCTCCTTTAAAATCTGCTTTGCCCTTGGTGTTAGCTCTATTTTTTTTTTTTTTTTTTTTTACTAGCACTGGTCTCTCTTGAACAAGGACTTTGACCAGACTTCATGAGTTAATGCCAAGTCCAGGCAGAAACTAATACTCAGCTGAGGCCGTGATGCTCTGCTATCCACTCTGTTTCCTCCCAGGGGAAGGAGAAGCAGGAAGATCGGTGCCCCGCACCACCACCCCCCCCCCCCGGGGGGGAGATGGAGAAGCCGGACACCAACATCTCAGCGGAAGGAAGATCCTGCCATTGCTCGGAGGAATACAAGCAAATCTACCTCTCCCTGACCTACAGCATCATCTTTGTGCTGGGGCTGCCGCTGAACGGCGCCATCCTGTGGCTCTCCGGGCGCCAAGCCAAGCGCTGGAGCTGCGCCACCATCTACCTGCTGAACCTGATGGTGGCGGATCTGCTGTCCATATCGACGCTGCCCTTCCTCATCGTCACCCACTCCCTGGGGGACTCCTGGCCCTTCGCGGGGCTGCTCTGCAAGCTGGTGCGTTTCCTGTTCTACGCCAACCTCCACTGCAGCGTGCTGCTGCTGGCCGGCATCTCCGTGCACCGCTTCCTGGCTGTGTGCCACCCGCTGCGCTCGCTGCCCTACCGGACCCGCCGGCACGCCCTGCTGGGCGCCACCGCCGCGTGGGCACTGGTGGGCATCCAGCTGCTGCCCACCCTGGTCTTCTCCCACACAGACGACATCGACGGCCAGCTGATCTGCTCCGACACGACCAGCGCGGACCGCTTCGACCAGTTTTTCGTCTACAGCATGGTGCTGATGCTGTCCGGCTTCGTCCTGCCCTCCTTGATCACCTTGGCGTGCTACTCCCTGACGGTCAGGAGCCTGGCCGCGCCCGCGGAGACCCTCACGCGGACCATCCTGCTGCTGTCTGGCCTCTTTGCCCTCTGCTTCCTGCCCTTCCACGTCTCGCGCTGCCTCTCTCTCACCCTCTGCTTCCTGTCCTCAGACGACTGCCAGCTCCTGACAGCGGTCAGCCTGGCCTACAAGATACGGAGGCCTCTGGTGAGCCTGAGCAGCTGCCTCAACCCAGTCCTCTATTTCCTGGCGGGTGGGAACAGAGCCAGGCTCTTCCAGGGACTGGGCCACAAGCTGGGTGAGCCCCCGGCCGGAGCCAAGGGACAGAGGCCCGGGGGTGGGCAGGTCTGGGTCCTGCCGAGATGAAGTGCAGGGGGAGGACTCCAAGATGTCGACAATGCCTTGTCTGAACAGAGTCAGGAGCTCTTGGGAGAGAGACTCCCACGAGGTCTCCTAGTGGGGTCCTGAAAGGACTTTAATTTTGATCCTAAGTGGTTTTAAAATAAGAATATGGAAAGAGCTACCAACACAAAGGAAAACTTTCTTAGTGAAGCTGACATTTATCTCTCGTCATTCAGATTTCAGCTCACACGTCACCTTCTCCAAAGACGCTCCTGCCACCCTAGCCGACGTTGACCTCTCTCCCCCTAAACCAATCTCTATTATATTTCCTGATTTATTGTCATATTGTAACACTTATGAGGACCTGGACGTGTTCGTTTACTTAATCTTGGTCTCGTCCCCCTAGGACGCAGGCTCCAATAGGACAGGGACCTCACCTGAGTGCTGTCCCCTAACAGCCTCCACCGCAGGATCCAGCACGCAGTGAGAGTGTAACAGGCGCTGAAGGAGGAAGTGGGTGGCTGGCTGGATACACGGAGCCCTTAATGTAAAGAGCACTTTACAATAACTCCTCTCGTCCTCCCAACAGTCCCTGGAGGCAGGAGCTATTGCTAGCCCCTCTGACAGATCAGGAAACTGAAGCACAGAGCTTAAAGTAGCTTATCCAAGGTCACCCAGCTGGAGAACGCCCAAATCATAGTGCTGGACGGGAGCTTCGAACCCAGGCACTGGCTCTGAGGAACACAACCCTAAGATTGAAGCAGATGGCCCAGTCCAAATACTCCTCAAGAGCTGGCTGAGCTTTTGTTGACAGTCCCAGCTCACCTGTTTACATAACTTCTGTGACCTGAAGACAACTGTTGTGGTCCCAGCCTTTTTGGCACCAGGGACTGGTTTCATGGAAGACAATCTTTCCATGCAGCAGGGGTAGGAAGGGATGGTTTCAGGGTGATTCAAGTGCATTTATTGTGTACTTTATTTCTATGATTATTACATCAGCTCTACCTCACACCACCAGGCATTAGATCCTAGAGGTTGGGGACCCCTGGTACAAAGTGTGTGGTCTTTTACTACGCTTCTTAACCAGTGTTCTGGTTAAGGTCAGAAAAGGCTCTGCAGGGTAAAGTGGCTGCAGAAATGATGATCCACCTTATTCATACAGGAACATAATGTCTCAGTTATGACAGAAAAGTTCTACCACTGTCATAAATCACAAGTTGATGCTCATCTTCTTAAAAAAAAAAAGTAATACAAAAACAGAAAAGACCTTTAAAAAAACCTCTTATATTTAAACAATAATGATCTCTAAGGAGCTCTCAGGTCTAAACATGTATGATTTAATAATTCATTATAATCTCTCTATGAAAAGATAGATAATCCTTTTTCATAAAAGCTAAAGTGTAACCCCTCATTACTACCCCGACTCTATTTACAGGGAATGTCTGAGTAAACCATGTACATGTCTAAATTATAAAATTTTATTCTAAAAGTGCCGTTTATTGCTTTCAAGGGCACACAATAATTAGAACTAGACTAAGTGTTGCCTAGCAGAATTCCTTCAGATAATTAGTTTAATGAATAGGCAAGGATGTTTTCTAATTAGCAGGTCAGCTGTTTCTATATAAATAAGTGCTTCTATAATAGCTGAGAGAGCTTAAAACTGTTTGCTCTTTTTAATATTCTCTCAGTTGTCTTGCTTATATTATTACTTTTTGTACCTTTCTTCTCACAAACACAAAGGAAACACTCAGCTAACCTACAGTCCCAATTATCACCTTTTATAGATGAGCAAGGTTTAACATTCCTGGAGAGTTGGCTCCCCAGTAAATGCTTAAAGCCGTCCTACATCCCACTTAGACATTATTTCTAATGCCCACCAGCCTGCCAACCCTGGAAATGGAAAGAAAACTAATCTAGAATTTTCAGGATGCATCACTTTTATCTAAAAAGCAAGTAGTTTGTAAATAATAAGTGTTAGTCACTCAGTCGCATCGACTCTGCAATTCCATGGATTGTAGCTAGCCAGGCTCCTTTGTCCATGAAATTCTCAAGGCAAGAATACTGGAGTAGCCATTCCCTTCTCCAGGGGATCGTCCCAATCCAAGCATTGACCTAGGTCTCCTGCATTGCAGGCAGATTCTTCACCATCTGAGCCACCAGGGAAGCCCAAATGCTTTATAACCCTGGCCAAAGTTTTCCAGTCTTAAGTTCTTGCTAACTTATGTGGTTACAATTATTTCTCTGATCCATATAATGCTAATTTTGCTTCTGCAGAATCTTTTGACCTATCTAACAGTAAAGAATAAGCATCCACTTTTAACTTACTTCTCTATCACCGGGATCAAGAAAATTTCACCTAGCAGTCATCATATCGTAGTTTTCAAGGGTAGCTATCTCAAGATACAAGAATCAAAGTAGGCTATTCCCCTTTAGAGAAAGGGCCCCACTGAAAGGAGAGCTGGGAACCCACTGGCCAACAAAAGTCAAGGGGGTATTCCTGACTCCCCCTTTGGTTAGCAAACACCCATCAACACAAGGGGATGAGGAGACTAAAAGGAACGGAAGTTCTTCCTCAGTCTCCCCATTCAGTGCCCACCACCCTGGTGAAAGCGTGGGTCCTCAAATGCGTTATCACCCTGGGCTCTGAGCATCTTGTGTAATCCGCCTGGCTGCTCGGACAGGTTAAAACAAAACCGAAGGTCAGCAAATATCATCATGTTTGAAGTACCAGCACTGGGACAGTACTGGATGCAAAAATAATGACTGTAGTTACCTACAAGGGCAAGCGCGGTGCCAGCTCTTGAGGAGGTTACAGACGGTTGGAAATATAAACCCAGACAAACAACATGGGCACTAATTAACAACTTCAGCAGCTACAGAAAAAAGCCGTGTGAGTTGGTGCTTAATTAAAAGCAAACAACACCGTGTAAGTATGAGGGAAGCTTTGTCAGGGGGCAGGGGCTGCAGGGGTCATGAAGGGTGTCATGTGTATGCTGCAAGCTGGGTGAAACTGCAGTCAGAATTTCTCAAGCATTGGGGAGAACAGAAAATTTGTGTTGGGGCCAATGGTTGGTTACTGACGGGTAGGAGGCGGAGACGATGCTGGAAGGGTAGGCTGAAGTGTGATTACAAAGGTTACCCCAAAGTCAGCAAAAGAACTGCTCCTCAAGGCATGGGACCCACCAAGGGCATCTGAGCAGGAGGGTCACAGGATCAAAACTGCAATTGAGAAACTTAATCTGGCAGTCTTGTGTTTAGAGATAAGAAACAAAATGTTACAGAAGACTCCTGTGAAATCTCCTAACTGGCTTCAAAGTCAGCCTACACACTGCCTCCAGGTACTTCTTAAAGAACACTTTTCATAGATCACACTCTCCCCATTTCTGTCCATTCCCTCCCTACAAACTTACTTCTAAAGGATAAAGACCAGACAGCTCATCCTGGTCTACTAGATCCATCACAGTCCAGGCCTAGCTGGACTTTTCAACTCACAGGTCTTATACCACACCACCTCTCACATGTTCACCAGAGGGCCACCATCCACCACTCAACACCCTGCCCCAAACCTTCTCCACACGCCTAGATATTCATCTCCCCAGATCTTGGGGTCCACTTCCTCCAATCTCACTGCACTGCTGACTCAGCCTCTGGGCCTATGGCCTTGGAGTTGGTGATGGACTTATCATTCAGGTCTGTTTTGTCTCTCCTTCTACTCCATTTTTCAACGTGTAGACTATGGTACCCTAGCAACATTCCTAGGAGGAGAAGGGGATGACGGAGGATGAGATGGTTGAATGGCATCACTACTCAATGGACGCGAGTATGAGCAAGCTCCAGGAGCTGGTGATGGACAGGGAAGCCTGGCATACTACAGTCCATGGGGTGGCAAAGAGTCAGACATGACTGAGCAACAGAACTGAACTGAGCAACATTCCAAACATGATGGACACTTAGTAAGCAATGGTGATGCTGACAATGAACAGGAGGTAGAGGAAGGTCACCATTTCCGAGGCCACTGCCGCGATCCAAGCAGGCAGATAACGGGCGTGAAGAACTCAATCTTTCAGTAGAACCAAAAAGATTTCAAAACATACTGGAAAGAATGAAGAAGAGTGAAATAAATTATTGAGACATAGGTGGTAAGGGGGACAGAAAAAAACTGGCTCTGAGACTCCAAGCCTGAGGAATCAAAAGAATGATCAACTAGCACTGAGCATATATGGACACTCCATAGTGGCTCAATAGGAAAGCAGAAGGAAGGAAGGAAAGGAGGGAAGGCAGAAGGCTGTGTATTGTGAGGGAGAGTTCAGACAACTGAAGTGTGAGCTGCCGGTGAGGCCTAAAGGTGGAAATGTAGGGTGGAGGGCCAGAGAAAGTTTAGGCTCAAGCTCTGGGTTTAGAGTTTTCTATTCAGGCAACTCTTCCAAGCTGCAGATGGAAATTACATCTCTGAGGAAGAGGGGAAGAAAAAGGACAGAGAACCTAGGAGATACAGGAACCATAAAAAGGGTTGACAGGGAACACAGAGGCAGTAGGTGGTGCTGGATAATAGTGTGGGAAAATCAAACCAGGGCAGTTTCAAGAGAGAGAGTAGTCAAGGGTATCATGTGAAACAGACACGCCAAAGAGAATGAATGAACCATTGTCTCTCAGCATACAGTTCAAATGCCACCTCTTCCAAGAAGCCTCCCCTGATCACCCATAAAAAGGCCTTTTCTCGGGACTTCCCCAGTGGTCCAGTGGCTAAGACTCTGCACTCCCAAGGCAAGGGGCCCTGGTTCGATCCCTGGTTAGGAAACTAGATCTTCATGCTACAACTAAGACCTGGTGCAGTCAAATAAATAAATACTAAAAATAAATACTTAAAAAAAAAAAGAAGGCTTTCTCTCTTCTCTAGACCCTCATCCACATCTCCCTTCAATGAGGTATAAGCAGCATTATTTAAGTCCCCTTATTTCCTCTCCTACAGAATCTAGCAGAGATTTCAACATATGGGTACTCGCTAAATCTTTGTGGAGTAAATGAACATACAGCAAATAATTCTCCTGTGTATGCTTTCCGGAATTACTGCCTGAATCCAGTTTATGAGTGTGTGCCTATAAAACTAAATCAAAAATCGTTTGGGATTTACTTGTTCTCACACTCACCAACTGCAATTCAAAGCAATTCCAGGACACACAATACCTGCAAGCATTCTCACTTTTCAGCCCATATTTCAAGGACAATAAAGAAAGGAAATTTTTCATCAAGTTGTTTGCAATTAAGCTTAACCTAAGCTTATCAAGTTGCGTATTCTCATTGTCTTTTACTTTTTTGTAAACAAGCTCAATCTCCTTAGTATTTCAATTTCTCAACTTTTCGTCTTGTTGTTTTCTGTTTATTTGTTAATGTACCAAACAACTTCAAAGGTAATGGCCTCAAGATGGAACTCATATTCCTGCAGCGAGCTCTAGCTGGGTGTTTTTATACTGTTAAATCATGAACAAAAAGCAAAAAGTGCCACTTCAAGCAAATTAAAGAATAGTTGAGTCTGAGAAAGTTCCACTCCACAAGTATAAAAACACATTAGCCATGAGACCTTTAGAAAGCATTAACCCAACAAAGACACAGTCGCTGAACACTCCTTATGGTCTCTCCTTTTATAGCCTAATTTCTTGCAAGAGTAGGCTATGCTTTTTATTGCAATTTCTACCTTGAATTCATAGTGCCAAATCATCACAAGTTGGCTACTGCCCATCTCACCATCCCACTGCATTGTAACTGCTCTTTACAACACACCAGTGGCTTCCAGTTACATACCAAATGGTCACGCCCTATCCTGCGTGGGCTTCCACGGCATTTGTCACTGTCACCCACCTCCTCATTAAACTGATTCCACACACTGCACCCTCTCCTGCTCCCCCCCTGTGAGTGTGAGTGGGTAGCCCCAGGGTTCCGCCCCTGCACTCTTCTGCTCTACCCCACTCTCCTCCTGAGCAACCTCACTGACTCCGAGGGTCCCAGCGATGACCCGCAAGCCCCTCTCCAGGGAAAGCCTCTTGCATTCCAAACCCATGCGCTTGTCCATACAACAGTTCCTCGGGCATGGCGAGTTCCATAAAGTCAAAACTGAAATCGTTTTCCTCCCAAATCTGCTTCCAGCTCAATGGCACCACCATCCATCCAAGCCAGAGATCTGGGAGTCGTGCTTAAATCCAGCCTCTTCCCACACTTCAAGCTTTCGTGATCATGTGGTCAGATCAGCCTCCCCAGCATCACAGGAAATGTGTTTTTTCCTGTTCCTCTGCTTCGCCTCTGCCTTAGTTCAAATACCATCACTTCTCGTGGGCTTCACTGCTCTGACCGATCTGTCATTCTCTGACCCCAGATTTGTTCTCCTCAACCTCTAATTCATTCCCTTCCTTCTGCTTCTACAGTCATCTTTGTAAGATGTAAATCTTAATTCCCAATATATGTATCTTCCAAAAGTGCCCATCTGCCTTCAGGCTTAAGATCAAAATGCTGAACATGCAACAACAGTCCTCCAGCAATCTTGTCTCCTATCAAAGCTTCCAACCTGGGACTTCCCTGGTGATTCAGGGGTTGGGACTTCACCTTCCAATGCAGGGGGTGTGAATTCAATCCCTGCTTGGGGAGGTAAGATCTCACATGCCTTTGGGCCAAAAAGCCAAAATAGGTAAAACAGATGCAATGTTCTAACAAATTCAATAAAGACTTTAAAAGTGGTCCACATTAAAAAAAACCTAAAAAAAAAGTCCAACCTGAACCCTACACTTGCCTCCTTCACTCCATCTTCATCAACCAGCAGGTTTCGAGATTAGCTCTAGAAACTCTTGTCCTCCCCATTCATACCTCACTCCTCCACTGCTTAGGCAAGTCATCTGATTCATCCTTTGTCATGCAGCTCAAAGACCATCTTCCTCTGGGAATCTCAGAAGTATTCTAGGGTCCCTAACCCCCATTAGTCACTGCTCTATGACAGTGCTCTTTGCACCATATCACTATCTCAGAATCACTGATCTTTTGTCTGTTTCCCTCATTCATCAACGTGTGGAAGATGGTCCACAATTTTCACATTTCTGAATCACCACCTCTAGTAAAAAGCCTTAGGTTCAGTGCTCCCAGAAATGAATGATGATACAGAACTCTGTGCGTATCATCACGCATCATCTATTGTTACAGTATTATGCTTGGTTTTCCTCACTACTATATTTCTTTGCATCATAAGATGCTGTCAAAGACACAGCCCAACTTCAGAGATGTTAAGAGGTGAAATACTAGTCTACAGAATACAGTATATTAATTTAAGTAACATGATTATAAAAACTTTTTAGTCATCAGACTAAAAAGACATTAAAAAAAATCCAAGTGCTGGAAAATAACCCAAAACTTTCTAAAATAATTCTTTAAGTGAAAAGAACACACGTATGTTATCTTAAAATGTTACATTTTTCCATTGAAATGTTCATTAAAGAACTGTTTGTTTTGTATTCTGATTGTGGTTCAGTTCAGTTCAGTTCAGTCGCTCAGTTGTGTCCGAATCTTTGCGACCCCATGAATCACAGCACACCAGGCCTCCCTGTCCATCACCAACTCCAGAGTTTACTCAAACTCATGTCCATTGAGTCGGTGATGCCATCCAGCCATCTCATCCTCTGTCGTCCCCTTCTCCTCCTGCCCCCAATCCCTCCCAGCATCAGGGTCTTCTCCAATAAGTCAACTCTTTGCATGAGGTGGCCAAAGTACTGGAATTTCAGCTTCAATATCACTCCTTCCAATGAACACCCAGGACTGATCTCCTTTAGGATGGACTGGTTGGATCTCCTTGCAGTCCAAGGGACTCTCAAGAGTCTTCTCCCAACATTGCAGTTCAAAAGCATCAGTTTTTCAGCACTCAGCTTTCTTCACAGTCCAACTCTCACATCCATACTTGACCACTGGAAAAACCATAGCCTTGACTAGACAGGTCTTCGTTGGCAAGTCTGATTGTGGTAGCCAAACACAAATCTGCATCCACTAAAATTCATAGAACCATTAAATTCATGTAACCCATTAAAATTCATAGAAAATAAAAGTCATGGGAAACATTTTAAAATCAGACTTGTGGACTCTGGGAGAAGGCGAGGGTGGGATGTTTCAAGAGAACAGCATTGAAACATGTATATTATCTAGGGTGAAACAGATCACCAACCCAGGCTGGGTGCATGAGACAAGTGCTCGGGCCTGGTGCACTGGGAAGACCCAGAGGGATCGGGTGGAGAGGGAGGTGGGAGGGGGGACTGGGATGGGGAATACATGTAAATCCATGGCTAATTCATTTCAATGTATGACAAAAACTACGGTAATGATGTAAAGTAATTAGCCTCCAACTAATAAAAATAAATGAAAAAAAAAAATCTCCATTAAACATGGCCCATTCCTTGCCTCTCCTCTCCCCCAAGCCTGGATTGCACCTCCACAGCCCCATCAGAACCCAAAGAGGACACTTACTTCTCTGACACTCTCACTCCATCCCCTGAGCGATGACTCTGAAACTGGAGATGGCCCGTGTCCAGGCCCACCTCCCCACACCTCCACATCTCAGGCCAGGCTCCCCGCCATTCACATACGCCCTGCTCCCCTTGCAGCTGATCCCTCACCCCTGCTCTCCCAGCCCTGTTGCTACCAGTTCAATGACCTTGAACTGGTACCTTGGGTATCTTTTCTCTCTCTCTCACCCTCCTCCCACTTCACTCCCTCAACTCTTGTCCACTGTACCCCACAAAGTATGGGCTCTACTGGGGTGCAGAAGGGGGAGAGGAATTCTCCTTTCATCCTGATTATTTACTATTTAAATATTTATTAATACTTACTCAGAGCAGATAGGGTCTGCTCTGAACGGTTAAAAACTGCCTGGACATGGTAAGACATAGAACCTGGAAATAATCGGATTTTCCTTTGGAAACTGAATCAGACTCTGCAAAGAAGGCAAGTCTGTGCAGTCCAGGGCGCGTGTGGTCTGGCACCCGCCTTACACTTCCTCTGTGCCTCAGCTGCAGTGAGCGGCTTACGTTTTGTTTTTTTTTAATTGGTCATGTTCCACCCCTTCTCAGGGGCTCCGTCCATGCTGCTCCCTTTTCTTAAGACTATTTTATCCAAGATTCTCTACAACCTGGTTTCACAGAATTTATAACAGAAACTTGAGCCCCAGTGCAGCTTTTCCCAACTGGTGAGGCCATGGACTAGAATAGTCACATGGCAGTCAAAGCCTAAAGAAATAACAACTGAGTAATGATAAAATAAACCAGAAAAATGGATGTACTGAAAAAATAAACTTTCCCTAAGTAATACACTTTCAAGCTGTTCTAGGACTTTTAAACTTATGATGTTATGCCATGTACGTCAAACACTATAACCAGCTAAATATGCTAAATGGTGTCTAAAATATCTGCATGTCCAGAGAATGCAATACACAAAAATTCCTTGACTTTAATATATAATATGACAAGATCAGTGTTAATCGCTCAGTTGTGTCTGACTCTTTGCAACTCCTATGGACTGTATATCCCACCAGGCTCCTCTGTCCATGGGACTGTCCAGGTAAGTATACTGGAGGAGACTGCCATCTCCTTCTCCAGGGATTCTTCCTGACCCAGGGGTCGAACCCGTGTCTCCTGAATCACAGGCAGATTCTTAACTGTCTGACCCCCAGGGAAGCTAAAGAGTGCTTCAGTTTGCCAGAAAAATTTCATACCCATATTTTATTTAATGCAAAAGACATAAATGTTATGTAAGGTACTACTCTGGAGGAAAAACTACTCCCATAATCTTTCGATGGTAACTAGGCAAATTTTCCATATTCCAACTTAGATTTTCTTTTTATGGAAATAATTTTCCCCATAAATAAGAGTTAAAATCAGTGTTTTAATGCTTTTTAAGTCAAAAGTTAAAGACATCAAGTATTTCTTTTACAGTGCTTTTATTTATCTGTGTAGATATACAATTACCATAATTTACAGTTACATAACTTTTAGTAATTAATGTACTATAGGAAAAATCATACAGAAAGTTTGCACCACAAAATCATGTCCGTAAGGGATCAGGGTTCTCAGTAACAGAGAAATATAGAAGCTCAAAAAGGTCAGCAACCTCTCATAACTAAAGAGAGGAGAACAAAATCTGCTATATGTGGAAATGAGACTTCATAAACGTATCTTTCGAATTTCCCCTATTACAAAAGGGAATGCCTCTAAAATGCCATTATTTATCCTATATAAAACATCCTTTCTATTACTTGAAAAGCTTTTTTTTTTTAAGATTTAAAAAAAAAAAGGCCATATTCTTAAGATACATTTTGTGAAAATTATATCAATACAATATCCAAAGATTTCCATTATTTACTGTCCTTACTCAAAATCACCTGCCTGTACCAGGTGCAATTTTGTACACTTCACCACTGATAAGACTATTCCAAAGCAGAATTTTTCAGCAATACAGAAGACACAGTCCCTACAGTTATGCTTTAAAATAGTTATATTCAAAATATAAATATAAAATCTCTCCAGACTATTATTTTTCCTAATGACTAAACTCTAAATTAAAAAAAAAAAAAATGGGAGGTTTTCAAACCAATGATGTATGCAGCCCATTCTCATGACACGGCCATTTAAACTTCTCACCTGTGAAACACAATACAATACATTATCAAAAAAGGGAGGGGAAAACCCCACAAAATGCCATCATTACAAAATCAAAACCATAACCACTATAAAACACATGCGGTGTCAAGTGTTACGTTACACATTTTGCTGGATAATCTTTTCACTCCTCTTGACCATAAAAGCAACACAGGATCAATGTAGAAAATTCAGAAAATATACAAAAGCGAAGAAAAAAAATAAAGTCTTCTAATCCTACCATTCAAATGGAATTGGTAATATTTGGGGATTTTTCTTTCAGCCTTTTTCCCACTATATACAAGTAATGGATTTAAGAAATACATATGCCTGCATACTTTTTCTTTAATAAAATTAGGATATATTTGCATTTTTACCTTTTGTTTACTTAACATACGGCAGTGTAGAGTATCTCTGACTTTAAAAATCCTTCTAAAACATGATTTTAACAACAACTATTTACAGAGGTAGAATTACTATGTTAAAAGGGAATTTGAGGGAGTTCCCTGGCAGTCCCCTGGTTAAGACTCCACACTTTCACTGTTGAGGCCCTAGGTTCAATCCCTGGGTAGGGAACTAAGATCCCATAAACCTCAAGATGTGGCCAGAAAAAAAAGGAATTTGAGACAACCAAGAATCAATCCCCAGAAAACACAGCCTTTTTCTATCCTATTTCAGACTACTCAAAATTCATAAAACTTATATGGTATATATTTACAAGTAAATCTTTTAAACCATAAAAAATTAAGTATCTAAAAAACCAGAAATAACAAGAAAAACAATCATGAGGAGAAAGTATCTGCAAATAATATGACTGATAAGGGATTAGTCTGCAAAATTTACAAACAGCTTATCATGCTTAACAGCATCAAAACAAACAACCCAATCAAAAAATAGGCAGAAGACCTAAATAGACATTTCTCCAAAGAAGACATACAGATGGCCATTAGGTACATGAAAAGATATTCAACGTTGATAATTATCAATATCAATAATTATGAGAGAAATGCAAATCAAAAGTACAATGAGACATCACCTCGCACCGGCCAGAATGGCTATCATCAAAAAACCCAAAAACAATAAACACTGGGGAGGGTGTGGAGAGAAGGGAACCCTCCTATACTATTGGTGAGAACGTAAATTGGTATAGCCACTATGGAGATCAATATGGAGACACCTTAAAAAAACTAAAAATAGAGCTACCATATGACCCTGCAATCCCACTCCTGGGCATATATCCAGAGAAAAACATGATCCCAAAGGACACATGCACCCCAATGATCACTGCAGCGCTGGTTTACAATAGCCAAGACATGGAAGCCACCTAAACGTCCACTGACAGAGGAATGGATAAGAAGATGTGGTGCATACATATAATGGAATATTACTAAGTCATTACAAGGAATGAAATAATGCCATTTGCAGCAACAAGGATGGAACCAGAGTGCGTCATGCTGAGTGAAGCAGGTCAGACAGAAAGAGAAGCACTGTACGACACCCCTTAAATGTGGAATCTAAAGAGAAATGATGCAAATGAACGTACAGGACACAGAGAAGCTCACAGACTTAGAAAACAGACATGGCTGCTGGGGTGGGTGGGGACAGTTAGGGGTTTGGGATGGACAGGCTCACATCGCTGTGTTTAGGATGGATAACCAGCAAGGAACTACTGTGCAGCACCTCAAACTCTGCTCGGTGTTACGTGGCAGCCTGGATGAGGGGGGTTTAACAGAGAACAGACGCTTGTGTATTTATGGCTGGGTCCCTCACTGTTCACCCGAAACTATCACGACATTGTTAACTGGCTACATCCCAGGATAAAAGAAAAAGTTCAAAAAAAACAGAATCACTACTATGGTTCAGCACACACTCATGGAAAGAACTGACTGAACCTAAATGCCACAGTATATACTTTAATCTGTTCCAAGTAAGAGAATACAGAATAGCATGTTAGTACCAGGAGGAAATAAAAGATTATCTTAACTAGTTTATCTCAACTAGATAATAAAAGATTATCTCAACCATCACAAAGAGTGGGACAGGACTGCACAACTGAACAACAACAATTAGTTAAGAAAAAGAAAATACGAGAAAGAATGAAAGGGTAAGCCTAGCACAGGAAGTGAGGACAAAGCCCTCTCCTCCAATAAATTACAAATACTGCAGGCCTCTCTCTTCTCTCAGAAGGAAAGTTAAAGCCCAATTTGCTTTTTATTCCCTACATTTTATTTTAACCTTCGATATCCACCCTTTAAAAATTTTCTAATACAAACAAGAATTATGTTACAGTAGTCGCAAAGATAATTGTTAGCTCTCAAAACTCAAGGGACTAATTTCTTAAAAGTCTAAACCCAATCTTGAAATAAAGTGCTAATGCTTCAAGATTTTAAAAATAAAGACTCTTCTCTTTCAATACTTACTCTTCATGAGAAAGTTTCGTTTCTTCCCTTTTTTTTGCAGAATAATTTAGGTTCCCACCTAAAATACATACAAGTGTGGAATTTTTTCAATATAACTATCAGCAGTAAAATTCAAACATGCATGTGCCAATGTGCACATGCACATACACATCTTAAAGTAACAAAAAAGCTATGGAAGGTGAGAAATAGTTTATCTCCTGAAAACTTCCAGAGGGGGAAGAAAATGTTTTTTAAGAACCCTTATGTTATACAAATAATCACTCCTTAATGTTAGCATTTTTTAAGGAATTTGGACTTATGTATTGCTCAAGGTTTTGGAACACTGTACTATTAATAAGCAGTAAAAATTAAGAGACATTAAAAGAAATGACCTAAAATTATTTAAACATCATATATAGTCATCCTTCTAAATATATGACAACCCTTAGGGGCAAGCCAGTTTAAAAAAATTAATGAAGGTAATATAAAAATTTTATTAAGGACAAAAAATAAAAAAACAAATATAAGCAAATGAAAAAAATCTGTATTTCTCATTCTGTTATCAAACACTTTCAACCTTAAAATGCAAACTTCAGCCATAAATGTGTTTACTTCTCATTTTTTTAAAAATATAAGACACAGGCTAAAATAGTCCTCACAGTTATAGTTTAAAGTATATAGGAAAGACTTCAGGTTACTTTTTTTTAAAAGTCATACTTCTTTATGACAATATAAAAATAACATCTAACACGAAACTTAAACTGAAATGACCAGCAGGACAGAACAACAATTTTAATAAATAAATGTGAAGCTCCAGAATACATAATTATATGCTACGAAGGAAAATGTGTTTCAACACTATGAACAGAATGTTATTACATGAACTAAAGCACTGGCCTCTACAGGGGCATGGAGACAATCCAAGGGCCCCAAACAATTGTCCACTGTGGTTGATATTTGGCAGAAAATAATAAAATTCTGTAAAGCAATTATCCTTCAATTAAAAAATAAATTAATTTTTTAAAATACCTCAGCTTCTCTTACCTTGGGCACGATTCACCACGTAGAGTAAGACAACAGCTAAAAGTGACACTGGAAGTGAAAAAAACATAGGGTCCTTAAAAGCATGTACTTTTCCCCAATGGTTCCTATGTAATCATAATTGCAGCCCCATGGACTGTATGTCGTAGAAGGCAATGGCAACCCACTCCAGCGGTCTTGCCTGGAGAATCCCAGGGACGGGGGAGCCTGGCGGGCTGCCGTCTATGGGATCGCACGGAGTCGGACACGACTGAAGCGACTCAGAAGCAGCAGCAGCGGACTGTATGTAGCCCGCCTGGCTCATCTGTCCATGGGATTTCCCAGGCAAGAATGCTGGAGTGGGTTGCCATTTTCTTCTCCATAAGATCTTCCCGACCCAGGGATCTGGAAGATGGGAGGATTCTTTACCATCTAAGCCACCAGACCAGGGAAGTCCATTAATTCATATACAGCCCACTATTTAAGAAGAAATAATATATTTTTAAAATGTGATGTGCTAATTTTGAGATAACAAAATGCATTCAGGCTAGTCATAGCAATCATCTGCAAATGCCACACTTTAAGTACACTCTTTATTCCTGTAAATGAAGTCAGATAGAATTATCAGTGGAGTATACCATTTTATTTTTTTTTCCATTTATTTTTATTAGTTGGAGGCTAATTACTTTCCAATATTGTAGTGGTTTTTGCCATACATTGAGAATGTTTTTAATGTTCATTCACGCTGTAACATGTATCTATCTGTACTACATTCTTCTTTGCACTGTAATTAAAAATATGTAACATAACATTTACCATTAAAAAAACAAATATTTAGAACAGAATAGAAAGTAGATTCTATTGCTACCTTTATGGGTAGGGATCTTCTGAAAAGTGCCAATGAATCTTCACAGAACTGGAAAGTCACTAGCTGGAGTGGGAGGTTACTGTGTAACACGGGAGCTCAGCCCCGTGCTCTGTGGGTTTGGGGAGTGGACCTGTGTATACTTATGACTGATTCACACAGCTGCACGGCAGAAACCAACAAAACACTGTAAAACAGTTATCTCCAGCTAAAAATAATTTCTGAAACTGAGAGATCCAAAAAAAATAATACCAAAAAAAATCACTAGCTGGGAAACAGATGCACAACCTAAGAATTAAGCAAATGTGAGTGCAACACTTTAGGAATTTGATTTTTAAAAGGGGGAAAGAGAACAATAAAAACCTAGAAGGATAAATGAGGACATGTGCATGCTAAGTCACTTCAGTCATGTGACTCTGCAACTGAATGGACTGTAGCCCGCCAGGCCCCTTCAGGTTCTTCTGTCCATGGGATTCTCCAGGCAAGAATACTGGAGCAGGTTGCCATCTCCTTCTCCAATAAACAGGACATTCTGCCACATATTAGAAGAAACTAAATGTTGCCAGGTGGCATACTTACAGGAAACACAGGCAATGAAGAAAACTTCTAAAAACAAGTATCCCCGAGTATCCAAGATCATTCCAGCAATGATGGAAATGACCGCCAACCCAAGATTCTGAATGGACTGCATGCTACAATTTAAGAAATTAAAAAAATATATATATCAATTCTAAAGTCAGCATACACAAAATAGCAAGTCACTATAAATAATCATATGAATAAACCACATATTATCAATGCTAAGAGATGTTTTCAATCAGGAATGATCTGATTAGATTTTTTTTTCCCCATGACTGTTTCTACTACTTAACTTTAGGCTCACAGGTAAGGGAATCTGCCTCAGCAAGGGCAAGATGAATGTGACACCTTCCTGCTGAATGAGACAAAGGGCTAAGTGAATGTCAACCACAGATGTGGTTCCCCGCTTTGGCCTTTTGCACCAGAGATGACAGAAACCCAGCGTCTCACTGAGAAGTCCACAGATAAACAGGCAGTAGGATGGTCAGCAAGCAATGCCCTCTTACGGGGTGTCTTATCGCTAGTTCTCCTGTTAGGGGCTTGGGGAATTTTTTTGCCACAATAATAACACAAATAGATTAACGGACTTTTCTGGTTTTTCCCAGGTTCAGAGCTGTCCCAAAAGCCTGAAGATGACTAGATTCAAGAGATCTGGACTTTTATAAGATAATTAAATCGACACAGCAGAGAGAGACATTATATGACCCATGTGCACTTACAAGCCATACGCAGTTCCCAGCTGATGTTCAGGAACTACAAACGCCACCATTGGCCACAAGGCACAGGCGAGTAGTGAGTAGGAGAGTCCCAGGAGACACTACGGCAAGCAACACAGAAGAAAGCAAAGACTCCTATTTACCAAAAGGTGGTTTCCTTTGGTGCAGATGAGCAAGAGTGACATAACAACTCACACATGCATATCCACACAAGCTGCATTACAAAATAACTAGGCTAAAACTCACATTCAATACAGAAAGGTCCTGGCCCCTCACTAACAGTATTCCTCAAGTGACAAAATACACCAAGTAAGAAAATAAAGCCAATTTGTAAAAAGTCATTACCAATGTCTTAGGCAAGCTAATGTTCCAGTATTCATTAGGAATTACAAATTAAGCAATCATAGTAACATCATGCCAGTAGCCTATTATCTTACCTCTGGGTCATCACCACCCATCTAGAGAGCCAGGCACACAACCAGTAACAATTACTGCTCGTAAACATCACCTACTGCTAACTTTTTCTCCAATTAAAGAAGAAACTTTATGATTTAAGCCAAAATAAGATCACTCATCATTAATCCCTATCAAATTGGCAACAATTAAAACAATGCCAGTGTCCAACATAGCAAGGACACTATTAATAAAAAAACAGACACATTCATATATTATTGGTAAAGCTCTAAATGGGTAGAAAGTCATTACAGGAGAGGGTTCACAGCATCCATCAAGATGTTCAATGTTCAAAACCTCTGCTCTAGCATTTCTACCTCTAGGAATCCATCCCACAGACTTCTCACCAAGGGCACAAATATATAGATTCACAATATTCTTTTATTAACAGGTAAGAAATACAGCACTTCAGCCTGTGGCCTTAAAAATGACATTTTTGATGAACAATAACAAAAACTTGATGAATTCATCATGACTCTTTGATCTATTAAGAGTCAGAGAGAAAAAAAAGTGTAAAATCATGGATACTGGGCTAAATGATGGAATGACTTCTCTTAATGAAAAATACATGGAACTAATAGGCATTTTGGCTTTTATATGACTATTTTATTTCAAATTCTCCATTAGCATTGAGAGTATTATGCAGCCAAATGAAATCAAAAAGACTTTATCAATGACTGTTATTTATATACTTTAAAAATAGTTATCCTGTGGAAACTGAAGTCAAGTCACTGTTTTCCCCACTCTCAGCAGCACTGCAATCAGAGAGCCAAGCGCGGCTCCTGCCCCAGGCGGCAGAGTCCTCCCTGGGCCCCTCAGCATCAGCACCCACGTTACCATAGCGATCCAGGGGTTCCACAGCGTGAAGGCCAGCATGACGTGCGAAGCAAGCGTGGTCACCACTGCACACAAAACCCAGATGATGTTCTTTCCTGTTTTATCCACCAGAAGCCCAAATATTGGGGACATGGGAGCTGATATTACGTATACGATACTGCCCAGAAAATACAAAAGATACTTAATAAAAGACATCACAGCAAAAAAAAAAAAATCCCAAAGTCCTTAATTCTAAAATTCCTAGCTCATTTAACATTCTTCTAAAATGGTCATCAGTAAATAGAAATATAAAGAGATAAAAGTGATCCAAGACTTTGCTGGTTTTCCATTAACACAAAGATGGCTATTTTCAGGATCAAGACCCAAGACAGACTTGGATTCACACTGCAGACGTTAGCTCACTATAAAGAGATAAAAGTGATCTAAGACTTCGCTGGTTTTCCATTAACGCAAAGATGGCTATTTTCAGGATCAAGACCCAAGACAGACTTGGATTCACACTGTAGACGTTAGCTCACTAAGTCTTTTCTGGCTCTAACACAGGGTTATAATGAAAGACCCACACTGAGCATACAGTAAGCATTTACAGAATTAATGGAATACCTGTTAATAGCACTGGCTGCCTGGGAGGAAAATCCAAATTTCTCTGTAAAGAAAACTCTAAAATAAAGAGAGAGGGGGGAAAAAAATAAACCATTTAGAACTATTCTGTTTTTGTAAAAATAAAAGCAAAATAATACTGAATAAAATAGTCAACTTCTCCTTCTTTCTAAACTGTTTTCCCATCTTATTTGATATTCATCTTCGAGCAACTGGCTAAAGCTTTAGTATTTATCTAAGTACTTCAGCAACTAAATAAAATACACTGATGCCTAATTTTTCCTCTTTTACGTATACAGAAAACAATACACACAAATTTTCAGAAACCCAAATTTATTACTATATGAAATCAAGATGGCTTCTTTTCCTTAAAAGCAATACGTGATGCGTCCTTTGCTAAATAATGTAAAAGGCTCCTCTCTCAAACTGTAAAATGAAAGACTGAATTTAAGGGTTATGATTACAAAGATGCTTCTCCACAAACACATACACTGCTCTGTTTAAGTGATAGTGAAAGTCGCTCAGTCATGTCTGACTCTTTGCAACCCCATGTACTATACAGTCCATGGAATTCTCCAGGCCAGAATACTGGAGTGGGTAGCCTTTCCCTTCTCCAGGGGATCTTCCCAACCCAGGGATTGAACCCAGGTCTCCTGCATTGCAGGCAGATTCTTTACCAACTGAGTCACAAGGGAAGCCCACTCTGTTTAAGTAGGTGCCTACAAAAACACAAAGGAGGTAGGAGATAAAGCAAAGAATTTGATTTAAACCCTGAATTTGAGTCTGCCAGAACTGCAGTCCTAACAAATGGAGATGTGCCTTGTCACTATGAGCTAATACACTGTCTCCTTTCTCAGTAAGAGACTTCCTAACAAAACAATAAACAGGAAACAAAGAATTCAAATCCAAAATCAAGCATTGAAATAAATCAGTATTATGAATCAAAAACTGTAATTAGGTATTTCCTCAAAAACCTGATCCAAGTATTAAACCAATACTAAATCTTAAGCTATGGCTTCCTGGGTGGCTCAGTAGTAAAGAATCTGCCTGTCAATGCAGGAGATGCAAGAAAAGTGGGTTTTATCCCTAGGTCAGGACGATCCCCTGGAGGAGGGCATGGCAACCCACTCCAGTATTCTTGCCTGGAGAATCTGTCAGAGGAGCTTGGCGGACTACAGTCCATGGGATCGCAAAAGAGTCAGACACAGCGAGTGACTGAGCAAACAAACCTCAAGCTAAGAAAAACAGTTGTATCCCAGGATGTAAAACAATTTATATGAACACACTAACAACCAGAGAAGCAAAATTTACAGCTTAAAAATTTACACTTATATGATTAAATTCTCATTATAATTTAGCCAACAAAAATGGAAGGATAGAAATTACTCACTTTCCAAGTCCAATGAAAGGGAAGATAGCGACATAATAGCAGACACAGATGATAAATATAAGCCACAGGGGTAATGAGAAGTCCTTCACATCAGTTAACTTGATCACTTCACCTGAGAGGAGAAAGGAGCGATGTTGTCAGTGCAATTCTGCATTTCTAAGTCAAGATTCTTTTTGTTTTATCACCTGATGAACTTTTGCAATTCAGTTAAAAAAAAAAAAAAACTTTTCTCAGTAAATTACTAGAATACAGCTTTGGGGATAATTTTAAAAGACAATTGAAAAATGTAAAATCTAAGATTAGTATCTATCTTCTTCCTCTCCTCCAGGAACACTTATCATTTTGCAAATATACAAAGTACAATCAAGAAGGTAAATTCTGCCAAAACCACTTACAGGGGGAAAAAAATGTATCCAAAACTTTAGACAAGTGGAAATAGATTTGGAAATAAAAGATTTAAATCGACTATACACTGATATAAATTTTTAAAAAGTCTAAGTGGAAGAAGATTTAATAAACATGTATTATTAAGCCTCACTGGGTTTACGACATTACTATTAAGAACTTACCTCATTGTAAATTATCTCAAAAAGGCCATAATTCCCAAAAGCCTAAGTTTTCCTGCATTTAGACTAACCTGTTTTTCCTTGTTCTTTATGAAGGATTCGTTCTGCTCTCTGATCCAAGTAAGCAAGAGCCAAGGCACAGACAAGTGAAAGAATACATGTTATACCCCCTATAATATAAAAGAGAGAGAGATTTTTCTTAGAGAACCAAGCTGAAGGTTCCTAAAAGGCAGCACTTTACGTTAACAGCAGAAAACTTAGCCATGGAAAGGGATGGCACCTGGACGCATATATGAAAAAAACTACAATTGCTAAATCAGGACAGAAGGAAAGGAAGTGCAAATGGGAAGCACTCAACACATAACAGTTGCTATTACTATGTATTAATTATTTCCCAGTAGAAGGTTGGAGATTAGAAGGAAAAGGCTAGAATGCACTAGTCTTATAATCAGAATACAGATAAAAGAAAGCCAATGACCAGCTAGCAAATTAGTCAGAATTTCTTAATTCAGTCTAAGCACCAATTATTGATGGATACCGGGGCAGGGGAATAGGATAGACTTGCAAAAGCAGAGTCTGATCCTATGATCAGCTCATGTTCCTTCTGACTCCTTCCCATCTAACCCCCGCCCCTTGGCAGCCCCAAGGGCACCAGCCCTCCCACAGCACAGCCCCCTCACTCTCTCCTCCATGCAGTCAGCATTACTCACTGATGCTGACTCATATCATTAAAGCGAATCAGAATACAGTGAAGAAAGTTTACACTCCTCAAGATTTTAATAAAAAGAAGTTTAGTAAAGCTAATGAATCTTTAATTGGCTGATGCAACACGACATAATATGAAAGACTGCAGGGTCAGGAGACGTGGGATCTGCTTCTGGCACTAACAAGCTGATTGATCTTGGGCAAGGAATTTAACCTCTCTAGGCTTCAATTTTCCCATCTGTAAAATAAGCAGCTTTGACTTGATGGCACAGATCTTTCCTGGCTCTAAAATTCTTTAAAATTTATTCTCGAATTCTCCATCGTGGAGGGAACTAGAAGGAATACTGAAGAGCATTTGGAAGTAAGAAAAAGCTTTTCAGAGGCGAAGGATTTGAGAGGGAGGGGAAGGGAGGAGGGGTTTCTAGAAACAAGCTGCCTGTCTAGCATTACCTCTCACTACACCCCAGTTCGATTCCTGGGTCGGGAAGATCCCCTGGAGGAGGGATAGGCTGACCACTCCAGTATTCTTGGGCTTCCCTGGTGGCTCAGGGCGTAAAGAATCTACCTGCAATGAGGGAGACCTGGGTTCGATCCCTGGGCCAGGAAGATCCCCTGGAGGAGGATATAGCAACCCATTCCAGCATTCTTGCCTGGAGAATCCCCATGGACAGAGGAGCCTGGCGGGGGCTACAGTCTGTGGGTTGCAAAGAGTCGGACACAGCAGTCCCTTCACCAGCCTGTACCAAGGAACTGTAAGGAATAAAAGACGGCACAGAGCCTGCAGCTCGCCACCCACAAGTCTCCCCAGGGCTCTGCAAGCAGTCCTCCACACCCCACGGGGCTCAGTTAGACAAATTTACCGCACAGAGAAGCACAGCCGGTGAGTCAAGAGAGTCTCATCGGCTTCTCACTGACCAGCTGGCAGCCAGCACGACCGAGCCTTAGCCACCAGCACTTGGGGCCAGAGGTGATCTAAGTGGCTGAGTCAAACAGCCACACTTCTACAGAAAACTAAGACATGGAGGTTAACTTCCTTGTCCAAGATGAGTCAGGACCAGAATCCAGACTCTGGGCTCCCAACCTGGTAGGTTTCTAATCACATCCTATCACCTCTGACATCTACAAAATCGAAGTTTCATAAGCAAACTGAATGTGATCAAAGGGAACAATTCTCCCTTTTGCTACAGGCTATTAATGAACACTTTACAGGGAGGTATAAACCCCCCGACTGTTTTCAGATCTCACGTATACTCTCATCTGTTCATCACAACAACACTGAAGCACCCATGGGACAAGATCCTCATTTTAAGAAAGTGGAAATAAAAACACAAGTGGGATGAACGATGCTACTATGTTCACTGTGTCTAATTAGGTCCAAGAACTCGTGAATTGTGCAGGCACAACTATAACCAAGTGGTCTAACCTGGGTTCCCCTCTCTGTCACACCACTTTGCATAAGAAGCTTTCAGAAGAGACCAAAAATGGGACTTCAGGATTCACTAACCGATCATAAGTGTGACCCCAAGGGTTGTGTGACCAGCAGAACCCACTGAAGCTGCGACCTGAGAATACAGCCATCCCATGAGGTTCATGTTGACTGTGCTTCCCTGGAAGAAAAAAACCATCATCATTTTCATTTGTGTCTGTCCTGCTTAAAAGAAAAGATGTGAGTAGCTTGGAGTAATAGGTATAATAGGAATCATTAAACAACAGATAATTAAAAAAAAAACACTACAAGGAAAAATAACCACCTAAGATAAAGCCACAGCTAAGATTACTACACAAAACTGGCAATTTATAGAAAATACTAGTATTCAGAAGAGCACAGTATGTCTAGAACTTCCTAGTAGCCCAAACAAAAATAAAACACAAGTTACAGAATTTACAGGGTACCCAAGACAATAATAATCTCTGGCTCAGAAAAAGCACAGCTTTTCCTGATAGTGACATCTGGGGAAAAAATTCATCCTCTGACTGTCCTTGGCGTGGCGTGCTGTCGTGTCTGAGGCTCTGTGGCCCCATGGACTGCAGCCTGCCAGGCTCCTCTGTCCATGGGATTTCCCAGGCAAGGTTACTGCAGTGGGTTGCCATTTCCTTTTCCAGGGGATCTTCCCGACCCAGGGATTGAACCCGAGTCTCCAACAAGTCTCTTGCATCGCCGACTGATTCTTTACCACCGAGCTACCTGGGAAGGCCATATCAAACAGCAATACATGTTTCCTTAACAAATAAGGAAAAAATAAAGCATGGAAGGAGAGTAGAAAGGGGCGGACACCTTGCTGAGAATGTGACTGCGGATTGAGAACTTGAAGGAAGCTGTGGGGCCGCCCCGGGGAAAAGCGCAGCACTCCAGATGGGAGACAGTCAGTGACCTGGCCCCGAGAGGGAGGCCACCCGGCGTGCTCAAGGCAAGGAGCACAGCGTCTAGAGCAGTGTCCGAAGCAGACAGGAAGAGATGAGGCCCTCAGGGAGGGGCTGGGGGAAGGCAGGCTACTGGCAATCAAAGAACTTCTGGCTTTTCCTGTGAGAGATGGGAAGCCACTGGGATTCTAAGTAGAGAACTGGTACAATCCCTTACGTTTTAACGACTCACTCTGGCGGCTATACTCAAAACACCCTACAAGTGAGGATGACACAGAAGCCAGGACGTTGGCTGGGGGTTGCTGCCATAATGAAGAAGAGGGATGACGGTCTTGGACTGGGGAGACTGGTAGAGGACACAACGAGAAGCGATCAGACTGCAGATACACTCTCATGGAAAAACTGACAGGATTTGCTACTGGAAAATATGTGGAGAGTTGAGCGAGTGGTAGGGAGTGGTTCCCAGTGACATCAGTTTTTGCCTGAGAAACTGGAAGAAAAGAGCTGCTCACAACTGAAAAGGAGAAACCTTTAGCATGAGCTGGTTTGGGTGATGGGAGGTGGAACAGCAAGAGCTGGGCTCTGGCTGTGTTGGGTTTGATATGCCTACGAGACACCCATATGGAAATGTCAGCGAGAAAGCTACACATGAGGGATGGAATTCAAAGGAGAGGCCTGGACAATACAACTTCAGGAGCAAAGGCATGCTATTTAAAACTTCAAAACCAGATAAGATTACCAAGGAAGTGAGTGTCAAAAGAAATGAGAAGGTGTCCAATGATCCAGCCCACATTACAGGTTGAGAAGACTGAGATGGACGCAGCAAAAGAGGAAGCAAGAAGAAAACGATAAGACTCTAGGGTCCTTGAAGCCAAGAGAAGAAATCAAGGAAGTGTTCTAAACACTACTGCTAAGAAACACTACTGAGAAACGAACGGGTCCTCAACCAGATTCTCACAGCAAAGTGCACAAATGGCTATTTCTCACAAAACGGTAGCCAGTGGCACTACTCAGACGAGCATTAAGGTATAAATGAAGACCTACCAGAAATTTTCCTCAGTATCATCGAAAATACAAGCCTCTCAAAGACATGTTGTCTTAATAACCCTTAAAATCTAAAAATGCCTAACGTGACCTGGCTTAGCAAGTACTCAATAAATATTTCTCGAAATAAGGAAATTTTAAAAGTAACAAAGAAGAACCAAGAAGCTGCTGCACTTCCAACCCCCAGGTGAGGCATGAGAAATAACAGAAGTGAGAAGTCCACTGCCTGAAGGGTAATGATAACCGCCCAAGTGTCTAGAATCAGACGAACTCCCAACTCAGCCAACAGAAGAATCATGAGGTAAAGCCGGAACCTCCACGATCCTTCTGATTAGTGCAGAGACCGTAAGAAACACAAAAAAAGACTGAACCTCCACCTACCCCAGCAGCTTTGACGGACTCCTCTGGCCTCACGCGTCTCACGGGGACCCTAAAGACACCATCCGGACTAGAGCCCAGCCACGCTGGCTGTTGCAGAGGCGGCCGCCTGGGCTCTGCTTCACTCCACGTCCAGCTCAGGCCCCTCACATCCGATAAGCCCTGCATCACAGAGGCCCCTGAGACACCTTGTGAGAAACTCAGGGCTCCTCAAGACGAAGGTGAATGGATCATTAACTAGTTTGTGACCACAAAAAAAGAACCTGAAGACCACTAGTAACCACAGTGGCATCACTGAGAATGAGCCTTGCTCAACTGCTCCTATTCCCTTCTTCTAGAAGTTACTGGATGATGAGATCCACCAACTGCTATAGACATGTCTTGATTTGCACAAGATACATTATGAAGCAGCCAGAATGTCTCTGTGGATAAAATTTAGAAAACGTGGAAAACCACACTAGTTATCAAAGGTAAAAAATTAAAGTAATACTTGGCTGTTTCCTATCCAATTGACAAAATGACTTTTAAAAAATAATAGCCTGCACTATCAAAGCTACAGTAAGAAGGATCCTCCCATATCCCAAAGACAGAGATAGAAACATCTCTGAAAAGATAAGGTGGAAATATGTCTCAACAGTTCTAAGAAACCCAAACAAACCCTCTGACTCAGTAATAATTCCATTCCGAGCAATCTAGCCTCAGGAAACAATCAGAGATACAGACAAGTTTTGGAGTGTCACTGCACAACAGCTATATTTATAATACTAGAAAACTAGAAAAAGCCCACGTGTACAAAAATTAGAAATGTTTTCTATATATACAACACACATATGTGTAATATATTTCATAAGATGAAGCATTACATTAAAAATATTTCATTTGTACTGCATTTTTTTTGTACTGGATTTCTTCCCTAAGACTATGTTCCAAGGATTTTCATGCCATTTACAGTCTTTAAAATCTTGACTTTTTTTTTTTTTTAAATCTTGACTTTTAATGGCAAGAATCTTTTTAAAAACCTCCATTCATAAAGAGTTCATGAGAAAAAAAACCTAACAGGATTTGGGATGGCCAAAACACCTTCCAAGTTGAGTTTATAACAACATAATGTAGCTCTCCTGGGTACCCTTCTACCAGACCGCCTATCATGAAACACCGTGATCATTTCCAGGTTCCAAATGCTGGAAGGAGCATGACCACCCACCGTGAAGTGCAGAGAGGCGGGAGCACCACAGTCATGGAACTGAAACCCAGGCCACATGGTTTAGACAAGCACAGGAAATGAGTATGTCTGACCAAGACCTTCAGATCTGTCTATGTAGGCAAAATGCTAGTGCCTGACAGAGAAAATAAACACTCACTAGAAGGCAAAAGTCCAACAATCAGTAAAAGCTACTTGTGCAGGCAGATCTTGTCTCTACGGGAGGCTGAGCTTCACTAAGTTAATTGTAGTTGGGACTTCCCTGGTAGTCCAGTGGCTAAGATTCCATACTCCCAATGCAGGGGACCCAAGTTCAATCCCTGGCTGGGGAACTAAGATCCACATGCTGCAATTTAGAGTTCACATGCTGCAAGTAAAGAACCCATGTGCCACAACTAAGACCCAGAGCAGCCAAATAAACAATAATAAAAATAATGTATTTGGATGCTTAAAGTGACATGACTTTGAGAATTTGTTTAAAAAACAAAAAATTAACTGTAGTAGATGAATGAGACTTTCTTATCACTAGAAATGTGCAAGCAGCGCCTGGATGACCATACATAAAGACTTCCACTGCAGTAATGCCGAAAATGGGTAAAGAAGTTAGAGAATAAAACCTCTGTGATCCGTCTGTCCCAATGCTCAGAATCTCTGAACTAACGAATGCTCAATTAGCATTTGAAACTGCTTCCTCTTAGGTGAAATAAGATTAGAAATGCCTTCACTTAAAGGTAAATGGCACATTATGGTCTAGAAAAATATATTTAAAAAACCAACACAACTTGTACACAAATATAGTTCATCCTGTAATCTTTAAGACATGGTTACAAGAGTCAATCTTTTGCCTCCTATTTGGCTTCGTTATCTGTTATACTTACAATTCTTGCCATGCTAAGTTGGAGTCCAAACACCAAGTTTAACTCTTTGCCTTTAAACCAGCTCACAGCATATGTATTCTGGGCAACTGCTAAGGACTCCCCACCAATCCTAAAATAAGGAAAGAAAAGTCACAGCTTTTAAAAGAAATACCATAGTTAGCAAGGCAGCAGGTGTAAAATTTTGACATTCCTCCCATCAAGAGATAGTGTCTACGCCCCTCCTCTGAATCTAGATGGGCTTGTGATTGCTTCAACGAGTAGAAGGTGGTGGAGGTGGGGCTGGGATATAAAAGGGGGTATCTGCCTTTTCACTCAAACGCTCACACTTAGAACCCTGAGCCACTGTGTAAGACGTCCAGCTGCCCTGAGTCCCCCACACTACGAGAAAGCCAAGCCACACAGAGGGCCACATGCAGGTGCTCCAGTCACCAGAGCCAGTCCTCGGGGCATCCCAGGCCAGGCTCCAGACATCAGGTGCAGACACACCGTCCAGACTGTGCGCAGTCCAAATTTCTAGCCACGAAGTCCACCCCGTAAGGGCTGTTTCGTAACCGAGCAGGACCTATGGGGCCTTCCTGGGACAGGCCTTCGCCCGTATCCTGTGCAGGAGCTCCTCTCTGAAGGACAAGATAATAGTATTTGGCACGAACTTCCTGAGCTGTGTAGCAGACGGGAAAACTGCTCCCACCAAAAGGAAGTACTCGATGACCATGAGCACACAGCCCAGGAGCCTCAGTCCGGGAGCCGAAGGACTGACACAGCTAACCCGTGACACCACCCTACTGCCTCCCGTCACCACCACCCATCATCAGCCAGTAACAGAATTGTACTCGAGCTGACCAGGTACCCTGAGACAGCCCCGCTTCGTCTGTCTTTCAAAATGCTTTGCCAAAACCCTTCCAGGAGCATGAAGCTTTTTAGGGCATGAGCCACCTCGTCTCCTTGCACAGCCCTGCAGTATACCCTCCTCCGCTCTAAACGCCTACATTTCACTGCACCTCACTGGGCATCAGGCACACACCTGCGTTCATAGTTTTACACTGCTTAGTACAGGTAATTTAATATACTGCGATGACAACCCTGCCTGGCAATCAAAGGAGTTTGAGCTACCACATCATCATCTACACTGTATAAAATGCTCATCCAGGAAGAGTGGTCCATACTTTGTGAAAACACACAGATTCACACTTTTTAGGCCCATATCTTCCATATGTGACATTCTCCTACTTTCCAGATTTTAATTTTCCTTCTGCAGGTTCTAAATATTGACCTTAAGGTAAAAGATTCCTCTTCTCTGCATTCAAACACTGAGTCCTCCTCACCACTGTCCTCATCTAAATATATTTCCCCTCTTCTATGAATCCAAATCCTATATGGATGCCCATTTCTGATCACACATCTACCTCTGAGTTCCTTTCACATTTTAATAAACCGTTTTTCCCTTCTCCCTCACTTAGAGCACTTTTGGGGATGTGTCACCTATGGCTACCGGTCCCTGGTACCTGTAAAAAGCGTAAGTTAGGTTGTCTGCATCCCTCCAGGCAGGAAGCCCAAGGCTGAATTGAGAATGAGCTTACAGAACAGATACTGAAATTCACTGAGAGGTACTGGTCTTTTAGTAATCTGCTCATTAAAGTCTTTTCAACAGGATTCAAAAGGACCTACACATTATTCCCTAAGAAACAGAAAAATGTACATTAATCACCAAGCTAGAAATTGATGGTCTACACTTTTCTACATGAGGTTTAAATCAGTCTTCAACACAACAGAAAAGCAAACCATCTAAGAAAAACATCATCTCTGGAAAACTATTTAATATTCAAAGCCTATACAGAGTTAACTGTCACCACTCAAAATTCTTGCTTACTGTAAAGGAAAATTAAGACAACAATTGAGCAGTTGTGTGTGTCTGTGTGTATATACAGACACACAGACACACAGACACACACACACACACACATATATATATATATATATAGAGAGAGAGAGAGAGGTAGCTTTCAAGAATTTGAAGTAATTCTCCAGAAGATACAATAATATATTTTGGCAAATCTTTAATAAATTGATAAATGAACACTAAACAGCAATGTGTGCATGTGTTCAGTCGCTCAGTTGTGTCCAACGCTTTGCTCCATGGACTCCAGCCCACCAGGCTCCTCTGCCCATGCAATTTTCCAGGCAAGAATACTGGAGTGGGTTGCCATTTCCTCCTCCAGAGAATCATCCCCACCCAGGGACCGAACCCATATCTCTTGCAATTCTCCTACACTGCAGGCAGATTCTTTCTTTACCACTGAGCCCCCTGGGAAGCCCCCCAAACAGTAATATGTTAAAACAAATGAAATTATGCATAACTTACCCAAACACAAACCTTCCCAATTCCATCAGCCAAAAAGCATTAAATATTCCACCCAGGGCAAAAACAACCTATAACATGGAATATAATGTAGGATCAACGAAAAAGAAAATTAAAATTCAAGGCATCCAAAATAAGTAACATAAAATGAAACACAACTTCTACAATGATTTTAGTGTTTCTTCTTAGTAAATCTGTGAAATTTAAGTATCAATGTTCATCTGTCTTGAAGCTTAAAATGGACTGTGCATTATGTCACATGGGCCTTTGTGAACTCTGCTTAATTAAGTTAGGCTTTCACCAAACACATCCATGCTGATGGAAGTAGACAAGTATTCAAGAGACAGCGTCCGCACTGAATCAGTGAACAATTTGTCTTACCTGCCCAATGCAAACAAAGCAACTAAAAATAATGGTGCCCCATCTGTTAGAAAAAGAGAAAGAAAGTGAATTAAGAGTTTATCACCAAATCCTTCAGTAATAATTCACTTTGGATTTCTTGGACTCCTCTGCATTCCCTCCAAAGGAAGGGAGGTTCTGGTTGGCCTCTGAAATCAGCAGCTTTCCAAGGCTGAATGCTAATCCATAGAGGTCTCGAATCCCAAAAGGATTCCAGAGGCTTTGGTAAGGGCTTGTCTGTTTAAGTCATTATCATCTCTTAAACAAAACTTGTTAAATAATCTTCAAGAAGTTCCCAGGGTCCCATTTAAAAATGGACATTCTTCACAAATTTTTTATTGAGTTTAGGGTTGATTCCAAGGAATTCTATTAAATAATTTTAAGTGGTTTTAACTCTGTATGCTGCTGCTGCTAAGTCGCTTCAGTCGTGTCCGACTCTGTGCGACCCCATAGACGGCAGCCCACCAGGCTCCATCGTCTATGGGATTTTCCAGGCAAGAGTACTGAAGTGGGTTGCCACTGCCTTCTCAGTTAATTCTGTATAACCAAAAGCTATTTTTAAAAGGAAAAACAGAGACCATGAGAAATGATATAAATCTGCTTACTCTAACATTCCACACTCTGAATAGCTCATTAATGTTTCCCCAGAGTAATAAAATGCCAGTATTAGGAGAGTCATTAAAGACTGTATGAGTAAACCATCCTTCTGAAATCCCAGTCCCTCCAAAAATCCTTGTGCAATGGTCATACCACAGTCCACTGAAAGTTTTCCCAAAACAACTCATGATCAAGCAAAATCTTCATCACACATAAATAGCATCTGTTTCCTTCAAGTTCAAGCGAATTCTACCCCTTTAGACCAAGCAAATTAAAGTCCTCCTTTATACACTCATCAAAGTGTTTAAAAGTTAGTCCCCAAGCTTAAACACATTTAGTTTCTTCAATTCTTTCACCACACATGGCTGGAAAGCACATGGTCATTTTTCCCTCTGCCTTCTGAAAATGTTCCAGACTACATTCCTCCTAAACTCTCCACAAACAGCACATAATCATCAGGATGAAAACTGACAGAGCTAATACTGTGATGCCTTCCTCAGCATCTAACTGGAGTGGTCACAAAAAGTTTAATGCCTAAAGAAAGACAGAAGAGAAAATCTCACTGGGGCTGGGAGAGGTAAACAGTAAATACATGCCAAATATGTGCATCTATCTCCCTCAATCCTTATAACCACCTTGCAAGGCAGGAAATACTATCCATATTTTACCAATGAGGAAACTGAGGCTCAGGAAGCTAGGAACAGATCAGAAGAACTAAGAAGCTGAGCAAGTGGCAGCCAACAGAAATCAGAACCTGGCTTGCTGATTCCAAGTGAGGGCATAATTTACCTTTAGATAACTGAGTTTCCATACTCCATTAGCAGCATTTAACTGAAATATCAACCAAGTTTCAAAAACCAAAATCTCACACACACACACACAAATGCAGATTAACACACTCAATACACAAGTTTATTCAGTTCTTTCTAGAAATACTTAATCTAGTTTTGTGTTTTCTTAATAATCATATTTACCCGTAAGTGAGATTTTTCCCAAGCTTACCGTATTCCAAACACTCGGTCTATCAAAAAGCCACCGAAGAAACACAAAACTACATTGGGCCAAGAATACCAGGCATACAGCAGCATGAATTTCGTGGTATTCACCTGCATATCCTATATGGAAAGAAAACAAAACAATTTTTTTCAAAGCAGTTAAGTGTAGCAATCAAAACATTCTTTCTGGTAGTGGAGGCATTTCTTAATCATTTACTGTTACTATCAGCTTTGGCCTCTACCTCCAGAAAAATGGTCACACCTGGGAACTTCTTGAGTCTGCAGTCATTTCACAGGCTTCATGGAGTTCAGCATCCATCAGCTCTCGCACTGTGGGGATCACGTCTGCCTACATCTGCCTGTACCTTCTACATTTCTATTCCCTGTGTGTTACCTGCTGTGGGCCTTCACCCACATGAAAAAGGACAATCTTTAGCGTATCCTTTCCTCCTACCTCACTAATTCTTGGTCTTTCTCATTCATTCTAGAATGTGAAGGGCCAATCTGTGTATTTCTTCCTATCCAAAGGTAAAAAAAAAAAACTTACAAAGGGAAAAAAAAATCTAAACACATAGGAAACTGTAAATATCAAAAATACTGATATGGACAATCCTCTGGAATCAGTATCCACATTTTAAAAATGAAATAACAATTAACATATTTAAGAAAGCGAAATGCTCTCCTACCAAATCATCTGTCATTCTGATGATTACACAGTGGGAGAGAGAAATGCCAACAAAAATTCACAATACTTCTTGGGTTGTACTGTGGAAATAGTATATATTTATCTAAGGTATGAAACAATATCAAGTCGTAAGTGCCATACATGAATTCTCTGTGGCCACTCATTCCAAGTCAAGAATACTCCTTGCCCTCACAGATTCGGTGACAACAGATGTTCAAATGGATTCATTAGACAATGTTTTGGACCATGCAATCTGAGAGTTGATGCTTCAGCAGTGTATCTGCTCCAGAGCCAACAAAAGAAACAAAGGTGAAAAGTTAACTTACCCGTTTAACTTGAATCTGAAGGGCAGCAGGATTATCATAGCAAAAGTAGCTGCCTAGAAAACGGAAAAGCAAATTTCTTTTTAGTAATACTCTCCATATAAAAGTTTCAAGTTGCAATTACTACTCCAATAGTGATTTGCAATGTTTATACTAGGGACTCAAGGAAACTGGAAACTCAAAAAAAAAAAAAGAAAGAAACTGGAAACTCTTTTGGACTGCTTTCTCATCCATTAAGACTTTCTAAGTTGCAGCCAAATAACCCAGAGAAAACATACCAAGTTATTTACAAATTATTAACCTGCATACCGGAGGAGGCAATGGCACCCCACTCCAGTGCTCTTGCCTGGAAAATCCCATGGACGGAGGAGCCTGGTGGGCTGCAGTTCAAGGGATCACTAAGAGTAGGACAAGACTGAGCAACTTCACTTTCACTTTTCACTTTCATGCATTGGAGAAGGAAATGGCAACCCACTCCAGTGTTCTTGCCTGGAGAATCCCAGGGACGGGGGAGCCCGACGGGCTGCTGTCTACAGGGTCGCACAGAGTCGGACACGACTGAAGTGACTTAGCAGCAGCAGCAGCAGCCTACATACACAGCAAATACTGGGAACCTGGATTAAGAAGTTAATCAACAACTGTTTTTCCACCGTGAAAGTGAAAGTCGCTCAGCTGTGTCTGACTCTTTGCCACCCCATGGACTACACAGCCCATGGAGTTCTCCAGGCCAGAATGTTGGGAGTGGGTTGCCATTCCCTTCTACATGGGATCTTCCCAACCCAGGAATCAAACCCAGGTCTCCCGCATTGCAGGCGGATTCTTTACCAGATGAGCCCTAGGGAAGTTGTTTTCCACCTTACTTTCTTTTTTTTTCCCCCACCTTACTTTCATCCTGTTTCCTATGTCTATTGTTTTATTAGCATCTTCATGAAACAGCTATACTTTCCTTAAAGCTACCGACACACACACACACACATGAAAAATGTCAAAAACATCCTCAGCAGTTTCCTAGTAATGTTACCTAAAGCCAGCACTTGAGTGCACAGGAATGGAGTTTAACTACTCTGACTAGATCTGTTTTCAAAATAATTATAATTCCACAAACAGTATATCCAAGATCAAATAACTCAGGAAATACACAGCCAGGAATGAGGAAAAATAAAATAGAGCTCTAAAAGGTCAAATTAAGACCTAGTAACATCTTCTGGAGGGTCAGAAAGAAAGAAGTGGAGAGAGGTCGGACTTTTTACAGTAAAAAAATCGACAGAGTTTTGATAGGCCACGAGATAATGTTGCCTCTGTTTCTCCACTAACTCTGTCTAGAAGTATACACGAGAAGCCACCAGTTCAAAAGAAACAAAATTGTCATTAGAAAAGTTATGACTCTGGCTTCTGAAACCCACTGAAGGTAAACATAAAAACCACTAAAAATAAATTGTTAAAGTAGGGGCAATTTTAAGTGTCTTGTGTTGTTCTTGATTTTTTGTTCCTAAACTCAGAACTTTATGAATCCTGCTTTAATGGCTGTAAGGAATATCAATGCCAGGCTTCAAAGTTAATGAATGAGCACCATCTTTCCACAAAGTGAGAAGACGGGGAACAAAAAGAGATGCAAAGAAACTAAAGCCCAAAGCAGCCTCCATGCCTACTTATATATTCCAGCAGTAGATAAAGGTATCCACCATAAACCTGTTGATTACACCAAATCCAGCGAGTCCGCGAAAAATACATTATTACTTTCATACCAAGCTGATGCTGACATAGGATGTTACTGGAAAAAATTAGTTGCTGGGACATAATAAGCAGATATTTTAAAAATTATCTCCAGAAACTGCTTTCAGTCACCAGATTTCGTAACTGAAACCAAACAGCACAAGTCCAGTCCAGTATGATTGCTTCACATTAGCAGAGCGGAGGAGTACAAGAATACATCTACCCACTGAAGCAATCAACAAGACACACTCATACATTTTACCAAAGAGGAAGAGAAACATAAACGACTGCCAACGAATACTTCAATCAAAAAATTTAAAGTATTCTTTAAATACTTTAAAGTATTTTTGGAGGCTTCTTTGGGGGAGGGGATTACATCTTTCCGAATTCCCTCTAAACAAAGTGTCATGAGAAGGAAACTTGACATCGAGGGATTCTCTCGTATCTAAAGCCCCAGAAGGGAAAGTGCTAGCTTTTGGAACTTCTTGCGAGAGCAAATGAGCAGGACAAAAGTCACTCTGCTCGGTCCCCTGACCCCCCACCTTCGGGACACTGAAGAGCCTGCAACAGCGTTGAACGGGGGTCGCGAAGGTGGGGGGAAAAGGGGGCGGGAGGACCTTGGAGCTCAACGCAACTCCGAGACAGTCTGGAATTCCTTGATTTCCAGTCCCACCCCACCAGGCCGGCCGGCTCACCGAAGCCGAGGAAGCACATCAGCAACAGAACCACAAGCCGGTGCGCTAGGCGACTGGGGTCGCAGAGGGCCTGCAGCGCCCCGGAGGCAGCAGGGGTAGCCCGGGTGTCTCTGCCCGCCTCGTCCGAGCCGCCTGGCAGCAGCGCCCTCGCTTCCTCCTCCTCCTCCTCCATCGAGCCCGCGGGAGACCGAGAGATGACAGCGAGTGCAGCTCCACGAGGAAGCCGCTGCCAGAGCCCAGAGCAAACCGTGCTCACGTGACCGCAGCCGCTCACGTGACGCCGCGGCAGGTCACGCAGGGCTACGGTCATGTGAGTGGGCGTGGTCACTCGGTGGGCCGGGCCGGCGGGGCCCGAGGGGTAACGGCAGCTTGAGTTTTTCACCCGGAAGTTTCTAGGTGGGGCGCGTCTTCCCTTCCTCCGCAGACCGCGCTGTCCTTCTCGTTTCCTGCCTTGCTCCGGCTGGCGACTCCGCGCCGCTCCTCCGGAGAAAGTGCGGGCCTCCCCTCCGGCCCTACGCCAGGCTCGTCCTGCGCGATCTCACCAGCGCGAGGGACGCGAGAAAGCGCGCCGCGCTCCTCGCAGCATTACTGTCAGAGCCTTTTTGGCTGCTCTTAATAACACACAGTTGATTGAGCACCTTATGATGTGTCAAGTTACGTTTCAGGTACTGGGAAAACTAAGTGGAATGTGACAAGCTCTCGGACCTCAGAGTTCACAGTTTAGTTGGAGAGAGCGACTGAAACTGATACCTTAGAGAACAGTGTGGTGAATGAATGCATGTAGTGAGAACTGCGGCTGAAATGAGCCCTGAATTCTAGCGCAATGTCTGGGAAAGGCGTTTGGGAAACGGAGAGTAAGTGTACCGTTTAACCAGCTGTAGGGGAAAGTGACGGCGGAGGAGATGAGGAGTGCTAAAGATCCTTGAAGTTCATACCTAAACTAGAATTAAGAATGAGTCAATCTTGGTTCTTTATGAAGGGGTGGGTAATAGAGGTGAGGGGAGCGTTACGGATAATAAAGACGCAAGCATGAAATAAGTGAGTGTGTGTGTGCGCGCGCGTTACGGTAATAAAGACGCAAGCATGAAACAACTGAGTGTGTGTGTGTGTGTGTGTGTGTGTGTGTGCGCGCGCGTTACGGATAATAAAGACGCAAGCATGAAACAACTGAGTGTGTGTGTGTGTGTGTGTGTGTGTGTGTGTGTGTGTGTATTGATCTGGGAACGAAAGAGGGAACTCCAGAGTAGGAACAACGAAGCTTGTTTCATGAGGAGCCATGCAAGGTAGAAATTTCTAGCAGAGCAGCAAGGACGCCAGACCTGTGGTGGTGCCAAGCTTCATGACAGAACTCTTGAGGGTGACAAAGCTAGAGGTTGAATAACAATGAGGATTACTAGATATTAGGAAGATTAGAGGTGATGAGGGCCTATCCTGGGCAAATAGGGATGGAGCAAGGGAAACGGGCTTCCCAGGTGGCGCTAGTGGTAAAGCACCTGCCTGCCAATGCGGGAGACAGAAGAGACGTGAAATCGATCCCTGGGTTGGGAAGATCCCCTGGCGGAGTGCATGGCAAACCACTCCATTAAGTATTCTTCCCTGGAGAATTCCATGGATAGAGGCGGCAGGTGGGCTGCAGTCCATAAAAGTCAAAAAGCGTCAGACAGGACTGAAGCACTTTGTCTGCAGGCAAGGAAAACAGATGAAGTGTTTCACAGGTGAAATGGCTGACTTTGTGAATAATAGCTTATGAGGTCTGAGAGAAAGGCTGGACTTGAGAACCTCTCCCAGGTTTCTAGCATGGGCTCCCCAGTAGAGGTCAGAATGCAGAGAGAGGAGAGTGGGGGAGGATGCCGGAGAAGAGAGATCAGTTTGGAACATGTTGCCTTTGAGATGTCTGCACAAGATGACTCCACCTTCCACCTCCCATTCTCCAGCTCCGAAGTAGGAGCCCCCAGTCTAATAAAGCTGTCTTGCCAAGATTATTAACAATGCCATCTTCCCAATCTCAGTGGTCACTTCTCTCCCTATCTTACTGCACTTCTCAACATCAGTTGATGCAGTTGGCAGCCCCTTCTTCATGGCTCCCTTGACATACTCTTGCCTTGTTTTCCTGCTGGTTTAGTGGTCTCTCCTTTGTATCTCATTTGTCCACTCCTCCTCTTCTACCTGAACTCTAAATGTTCAAGTGCTCCCGAATCCAGTCCTGGACTCTCCTCCACTCCTCCAGTTACATAGCTTTAAATATCATCACTGTTCTGTTCTGTCCAATAGGTAGTCATCACCACATGGGACAAGTTGGCACTTGAAATGTGGCTAGTCCTATTTGAGGTGTGCTATAAGTGTAAAATACGCACCAGATTTCAAAACAGTATGAAAAAATATATATCTCTGGAAATTCCCTGGCGGTCCAGTGGTTAGGACTCCACACTTCCACTGCAGGGAACACAGGTTCGATCCTTGGTTGGGGAACTAAGATCCTACATGCCTCAAGATGCAACCAAAAAGAAAATCTCATTAATTTTTATACTGATTACACATTGAATTAGTAATATTTATGCATATTGGGTCAAATAGAATGTTAAAGTTAATTTCACCTGATTCGACTTTTTAATCTGACAGCTAGAAAATTTTAAATTGTGTGTGTGGCTTACATATTTCTATTTATTGGTGCTGATTTATATGCTGATGCCTTCTAAATAACCTCCATTCCAGACTCCTTTCTTAAACAATGACTCCTGTTTCAACTGCCTGTATAACATCTCTGCATGGATGACTAATAGGCATTTCAAATCTTACCTATCCAAAGTAGAATCCTTGAGTTCTCTGACACGTTCTACCTGTTCCTCCCTAGCTGCTCCCCAGCAAAGTAAATGGCTCATCTCTCCACCTGTTGCCAGCCACATCTCTCCACCTGTTGCCAGCCACGAGCCTGACATTCATCCTAACGGCCTACTTACCTCAGCGCCAGTGTCTACTCCCCACCTTTGGTATTGTCAGCTTTCCTCCAAAACATACCCTGAATCCATGCGTGAGCTCACCACTGCTGTTCTTAAAAGACTTATGCTTGCAACGGTGTACTGCAACAGACGTTTAAATTCTTTTTAAAATTTTGCTTCTTTTTCATGAGAAACATACCTAGTATGACATTCAGACAGTACTGAAGAGAATTGAGCTCAAGGCAAGATTTTTCCGCCTCCCTCTCCCCAGTTCTCCTGGGAAGCAATCACCTTTTCTAGATTCCTTTGTATCTTTCCAGAGATATTCCACAGTTTTTTTTTTCTTTCAACAGAACAATATAACAAAGAGAATGGCTTCATTTTGTGTAACAGATGCAAAGGATTCTCTCCTATAAATATGTTATACTTAGCAAGTCCTCTATCGATGGGCACTTAAGTTGTTTCCAAACTCCTGTACACAGTCCTGCTGTGAATCGCCTGGACGATGCTCATTTCACATTTACCTGTAGGATAAATTCTTGAAAGTAGATTGCTGGATCAAAGAGGTATACTTTAAAAATATTGCTCACTTCAGTTCAGTCACTGAGTCGTGTCCAACTCTGCAACCCCATGAACTGCAGCATGCCAGGCCTCCCTGTCCATCACCAACTCCCGGAGTCTACCCAAACCCATGTCCATCGAGTCGGTGATGCCATCCAACCATCTCATCCTCTGTCGTCCCCTTCTCCTCCTGCCCTCAATCTTTCCCAGCATCAGGGTCTTTTCAAATGAGTCAGCTCTTTGCATCAGATGGCCAAAGTATTGGAGTTTCAGCTTCAACATCAGTCCTTCCTATGAACACCCAGGACTGATCTTCTTTAGGATGGACTGGTTGAATCTCCTTGCAGTCCAGGGGACTCTCAAGAGTCTTCTCCAACACCACAGTTCAAAAGCATCAATTCTTTGGCACTCAGCTCTCTTTATAGTCCAACTCTCACATCCATACATGACCACTGGAAAAATCATAGCCTTGACTAGACGGACCTTTGTTGGCAAAGTAAAGTCCGCTTTTTAATACGCTGTCTAGGTTGGTCATAACTTTCCTTCCAAGGAGTAAGTGTCTTGATTTCATAGCTGCAATCACTATCTGCAGTGATTTTGAAGCCCAAAAAGATAAAGTTAGCCACTCTTCCCACTGTTTCCCCATCTATTTGCCATGAAGTGATGGGACCAGATGCCATGATCTTAGTTTTCTGAATGTTGAGCTTTAAGCCAACTTTTTCACCCTCCTCTTTCACTTTCATTAAGAGGCTCTTTAGTTCTTCTGCTACATAGTGTCAAATTGTTCTGATTAAAGTCATACCAGTTTGCACTCCACCAGCACTACCCCTAATCAACCTTGTGATCAGAATTTTGATGTTTGCAAATAATAAGTGAAAAACAGTTCTCATAGTGTTGTCTCAAATTGCATTTCTGTTCAAGTTGCAGGTCCAACCTCTTTATGTGATTAATAGTCACTTACATTTTCTAGGAATGCTCTTCATATCCTTTGTTTATATTTTCAGATGAGTCCTTTGCTTTCTATCACTGATGAAATTGGCTGTTTGTGAGATAATTTCCTTTGACTATGTTTATGGTGTATTTTTTCATATAGATTTTTAGTGTAAAAAATTTTTTTCACCACTCGGGATTTGCTTCTCACAAGATTTCGAGAGCCTTAACTGGGCTTCCTACTTTCACTGTTACATTTCTATGATATGTTGGCCACACAGCAAGTCAGAATGATCTTGTTGGTTTGTTTTGGGCTTTGGTCTGTCAAAAGATAATGAGACAAGCATCCCATATGTGAACTAAAAAAGACAAAGCTGGAGTTGTTGTGTACTCTTTGTAAGGGAAGGCTGTGTGGGTCGGTATATAGGTAGGCGCACACCACCTTAACCAAGTGATCAAAGTTAATATTACCAGTACTGAGATAAACTGACATCATGTGCCTGCTGATATTATGCACTGAAATGGACACAGCCCTCTGTAGTAGTCCTACCAAAGCTCATGCCTAGATCTAGTCATGAGGAAATGCCAGACAAACTGAAATCAAGAGACATTTTACAAAATAACTACACTGTACACCCTCAAAAATCAATGTCATGAAAGACTAAGGATCTGTTCCTGATTAAAGCAGACTAAAGGGAAATGATCACTGACTGCAACATGTGATCCAGAATTTCTTCAGCTGTAAGGAGCATTATCGGGTCAGTTGACAAAATCCGCATAAGGCCTATGGTTAGGTAATTTATACCCTATCAGTGTCACTTGCTTTATTTTGACTATCACACTGTGGTTATGAAAGAATTGGGAAAAAATACTTCATTTTAGAAAACACATTGAAATGTTTAGTACCAACTTAACCTACAACTTACTTTCAAATAGTTCCAAAAAATGTGTATGTGTGCATGCTTACACATGTGTATATATGTATGTATGCATGCATGCATGCAGAGGGCGGAAAAGAAATCAAATGCTAAAAATATTAACAGGGGATCTGGGTATAGGATATATGGGAATTCCGTGAACTAGTGTTACTTTCATGGAAGTCTGAAATGATGTCTACCAGACATTGACCTGCCCTAAGTGCCTTGTGTGTTCTGGTATCTAAAACACCTTGTGCAGGACCCAGCTCGAAAAAACACTAAAGTGGAGGGATGACATCATTAAATCCAAGGAGTGTTGCTCCAGCTCAAGGTGTAACAAGGAAAGCGTATGGACTTGGAAAAACGCATTCCTGCCTACACAATAAACATGCTCATTCTATCTTCCCTGACCTCTTATAAGTCAATCAAATCACTTATAATTACCAGGTTACAGAAAAATAGGAATGAGGGTGTAGCTGTAGATTTTGTCATCTGGCTGGGATCAGAGGCCATTGGGTTGACTAGCTGGTTTCGTTGGTGTGGCGATGGCTGCAACCTCTGGAACAAAGTTAGCCCTGTAGGCAAAGAAGAGGGTAGGGTTCTCTCGAAAATCAAAGTTCTAGATGCAGCCTTCACCTACTTTTACTTCCTACCACTCATCCTGAGGGCTGTGTGGTCAGAACTTCTCCCACCTACTCAGAAGCCAAGCTGGAAACCACTTGGTCCCCTTCAGTGTCTTCCTGCCGGGATCTGCCCCAGCCCCACCTCTCCACCAACAGGGTGAGCTTCTAACGTGGGACAAGAGAGAGGAAGTGCTGGGTTCTACTTGGGAGTCCAGAAGTAGTGATAAGTGAGCTTGATCTCAGAGAATGGAGAAGGTTGAGGAGGAGGAGAGTGAAGGTTTTTCAGGCAGAAACAACATTGTATGCAAAGACTTAGAGATTCAAAATTGAACGTGCAAGAAGGAAAGTGTTGGGTGTCTGGCAAAAATAATTTTTAAATTGATTTAAATCCTGGAGCTAGAATTTAAGTCTGATTTTCCCATTTATCAGCTCACAATGGATATTTTATAGTCTCTGGTCAGGTTTATATAATCAGAATGAAAACTCTGTAGATTCTTACTTGAATGAGGTACCAATTTTAAGAGAAAAAATACGTGTTTTAGTAGTGTGTGTATGTTTGTGTGTGTGTGTGTGCATGCTCGGTCTTGTCTGACTCTTTGCAGCCCCATGGACTATAGCCCGCCAGACTTCTCTGTCCATGGGATTTCCCAGGCAAAAATACTGGAGTGGGTTGCCATTCCTACTCCAGGGGATCTTCCTGAACCAAGGATGGAACCTGCATCTCCTGGGAAGTAGTATAGTAGTATAAGATAAGACTGCCCTTACATTTTGGTATTTAATTGACAAAGCTCATAGGCCAGATCATGAAAAGGCATCCACTAGAAGGTCTGCGTAGCCTTGGGTAGTTCACCTACTAATCATTCTTTAACTGCTTTCTTTTCCTTTACCTTTTCTTTTGTCATTAGCATCCATGACCTGAGAATCTGTCTTTCACACATTTTTGCCTGGTACCTTGCCTTTGACTGTCACTGGTGTGGACTAAGCTCTTCACCTCTCAGCTCTGGGACTCAGGTAATGTTCCTGTTCATTTGTTAACATTTCTATCAGCAATATATTTGCAAGGAAGTCCACTCTGAATATCTACTTCCTCTGCCCAAAATATAAAATTCACTCATTTATAAGGAACAATAGCATGGCATAAGCTTGAAATGATGTCCTCATAAAGCATAATTTTAAAAGTCTCTTGAAACACAGGTGCTTTTCCAATAAGAAAAGATACCATATGACTAGAGTCATACTATATGACTATAATCATAAGCCTATATGATTTAGTCTTATTTCAGATTTTAGCACCATAATTTTCCCATCAGTTAATTAAAAGATGCTTACCCCTTGGAAGGAAAGTTATGACCAACCTAGACAGCATATTAAAAAGCAGAGACATTACTTTGTCAACAAAGGTCCATCTAGACAAGGCTATGGTTTTTCCAGTGGTCATGTATGGATGTGAGAGTTGAACCATAAAGAAAGCTGAGTGCTGAAGAATTGATGCTTTTGAACTGTGTTGTTGGAGAAGACTCTTGAGAGTCCCTTGGACTGCAAGGAGATCCAACCAGTCCATCCTAAAGCAGATCAGTCCTGGGTGTCCATTGGAAGGACTGATGTTGAAGCTGAAACTCCAATACTTTGGCCATCTGATGCAAAGAGCTGACTCATTTGAAAAGACCCTGATGCTGGGAAAGATTGAAGGCAGGAGGAGAAGGGGACGACAGAGGATGAGATGTTTGGATGGCATCACCGACTCAGTGGACATGAGTTTCGATAAACTCCGGGAGTTGGTGATGGACAGGGAGGCCTGGCGTGCTGTGGTTCATGGGGTTGCAAAGAGTTGAACATGACTGAGCGACTGAACTGAACTTTCCATCAGTAGAAATCATGTTTGTGACTTGCATACTTTATTGGGATATCAAAGTAACAGTGGAATTTTTAAGCATGTCCATGTCCTCACATGGAAAAAAAAATATGAACAAAAAAATACTAGTCTAATGTCCTTTGGGAACAGAGCCTTGAATCTAAAATAATGAAAGCCAAAGAGCCGTCTTTATGGGCCAGCCCCTCTGCAGCCAAACTTCTCTTAAAGGTCTGAATGAATGTTTGCATGCTCAATAGATAATGCTTTTAATTGTAGAGCAAAATACACAAGAACTATTTAGACCTATTTTACACACTTCCAATGGAATAATTTTATTGTTTTCCTCCTTTGTTTATGGCAAGCTCGAGTCTTGAAGAAGCAGAGTTTGTTGCAATACAAATTAGTGAGTGAACAAAGATTAAACAGTAAAGTATTGTATAACTTCCTTCAAACCTCTGGTTAAAAGAAGGAAAAGAAAGTGAAAGTGAAGTTGCTCAGTTGTGTTCGACTCCCTGCGACCCCATGAACTGTAGCCTACCAGGCTCCTCTGTCCATGGGATTTTCCAGGCAAGAATACTGGAGTGGGTTGCCATTTCCTTCTCCAGGAGATCTTCCCAACCCAGGGATTGAACCTGCGTCTGAAAGGGATTGTGAAAGATATTACATTATTTGTATATATGACTATTCCACTGAATGAAGGAATTCATTAAAAATGCAAAAATCAGGACTTCCCTGATGGTCCGATGGTTAAAACTCTGAGCTTCCACTGCAGGGTCACAGGTTCAATCCTTGGTTGGGAAATCAAGATCCCACATGCCTTGCAGCACAGCCCCCCCAAAAAAATTTTTTTAATGCAAAAATCTATGAAAGTGTAAAAAATATATGAAGCGATATGACCAAACAAAACTAAAAAGATACATAATACAGACTTTAGAAATGAGGAAGAAAAGATAAAAACAAACAAATAAGACAACACCAAAACCAGCCCCTTGGACAAGCTGCCTTAGAAAGTAAATCTGAGTGCCCCAGTAGAGAAGCACTCCCCAGTGGGAAGAGTGAAAAATGGGAAGAGGGAAGTTCTTACACCTTAGAGCTCAGAGCCTCTGGCTCTCAGATCCCAGCATGACTGTTAGGGCTGTAAGTACATGAGTGTAAAGTGTAAAAGTAAATACGTGTGTTTCCATTCATACACAGACCCCCAGACTGACACGTTACTATCTGTTTTGAAAACCAGTTGAAGAGATGGGACCTGCCTCAAAGATACTCAACTGGTGAATTTATCAGGATGAAGAAGAGAAAAGGCTCGCTTATGGGGAACAAAGATACGTACAATGCCTTATGAGATGCCCGAAATTTCTAACACCAGTGATTGAATTTATGCCCTGCAGACTTCAATTTTTAGTAAAGTTAGAATCTGCCTGCAATGCAGGAGACACAGGAGATGCAGATTCAATCCCTGGGTTGGGAAGATCCCCTGGAGAAGGAAATGGCAACCCACTCCAGTATTCTTGCCTGAAAAATCCCATGGACAGAGTAGCCTGGTGGACTGTAGTTCAAAAGGTTGCAAAGAGTTGGACACAGCTGAGCGACTAAGCACACGCGTCTCCCTCTCTCTGTGTGTTACCTGTGTATGCGTTCTTCTTTCAACTCATTTCTGGTTTTCTCTTTATGTGTCTATATTCATTCATATGCCTATATATTTATCTGTCTGTCTACTATAGTTGTGGAAGTCTGTTTTACTGTCTAATTGCAAAAATAAATTCATCATATTTTTCCTCCTTAATAACGGGTGAAAGAATAAGTAATATTACATCTTCTAATTGGAAAAATATAAAGGAACTCTTCATCTCTTGGTTAAATATATATATATATATATATATATGAACATATACATATATGTGTGTATATGAATATAAACAATGAAATATGTTCACACACTTATGAATTATATGTTGTGAAAGAGAAAGACAAAGGATGGGTAAATATATTAAGAAAGAATTAAGCTGTTAGAGGCACAGCCGTAGGATGTCTGTGTGGACACTCCTTATGCCCATTATAGATTTACTGTCTGACCTCCAGCTCATCCTTTTCCCCTCTTGTGATCATTTAAATATGCTTCCTTTGCCAAGTGGCCCCGGTTAAGTTTTGTCAGTAGGTGGCAAAGGAGAGACATCTCAGACGGAAAGGGTTTCCCCCTCCAGTCCTCCTCTGCTCCATCCAGAGTTTTGTGAGTGCCCAGGCACTCCAGCTCCCAGTTGCTGCAGTGCACGTGGTTGGTTGTTGTTTTTCTATTTTTAAGGAAAAATGTTAAGAAAACTACAATTTTAATAGAGGAAAGAAATAGAATACTATAAAATGAGTACTATTGCAAAGCCATACAACAAAACTGCCTCTGAAATTCAAAGTGAGATGAGGAAAGAGAAAAGGATGAGACAAAATTAGATTAGATCAAATTAAATTAAATTTCAGTGACCAGCTTGCTGGAAGAGCAATGATAGAAAGAGAAACATGAGCATATCTCTACAGAAGCAACGGCAGCTTTTACAACCTGGGAAGCAGTAATTCTTCCCTACTCTAATCTTGAAATTTAAGTCAGCACACACCCATGTCAAACAGATCAGTGTAAAATCTTGAAGTAAACAATCTTACTAGATTCTGGTTGACCTGTTGTCATCTGTTCAAGCGTGATTTTTCTGTAAATACTGCAGAATCAATGTATGATTCAATTCACACATGTAAACCCACATGTTTTAATCATCAGTTTCCAATATCTATCTACCTACATATGTATGTGTGTATATATCTCTACCTATGCATATAGATATATGTACATCTGTAACTCTCTGTAGAAATGACTGCCCCGATAGATTGTATCAGTGTGTATATCAGGAGGCTGGCCCATGAAAGACAAAGACTGGTATCACAGGTATCATATCTGACTTGAAATGCCTTTCTCATCCATCTCTACCATGCCTGATTCACCATACATTTACGGTACAATAAAATTTTTTATTATCTCCTGGCTTAGGTTTAAAAAAAAGCAACGGCATTGTTACCTGTGTCAGTCATTGAGTGGTTTCTCTCTGCCTAATGATCTATCCTGAAAAACTCTCCATGTCAGTTCATATAGATCTTACTCTTTCTTTTCTTTCTCTTACCTGCATAGCACTGTGTCGTATGTATGTACCATCATTTATTCAGCCACTCTCCTATATTGGGGCATTTATTAAGTATTCAATATTTTGCAATTATAAATCATGTCACAATAAATAATTTCATGCATATGTATTTTATATTGTCAGAAGTGTCTCAGTCTAAAGTGGGATTACTGGGTCAACAGATAAATGCATACATGGTTCTGTTGGATGTTGCCCAGTTTCCCTTTAAAGGGTTTGTAACATTTTGTGTCATGAAAATACCTGTTTTCCCACAGCCTGACCAAAGAGAGTATATTGTTAAACTTTTGAATTTTTGCCAGTGTGGATTGGCATATGCAGCATAGATTTGTAAAAATAATGTTAAGAAGTGTATACAATAGTGGATATAATTTTTTAAATTTGAACACATTTGCTTTTGGATAGATGTATTCACCTTTGTGACTCAGTAGTAAAGAAACTGCCTGCCAATGCAGGAGATGTGGGTTCAATCCTTGGGTAGGGAAGATCTTCTGGAGAAGGAAATGGCAACCTACTCCAGTATTCTTGCCTGGAAAATCCCAAGTACAGAGGAGACTGGAGGGCTACAGTCCATGGTCTCGCAGAAGTGTCGACGTGACTTAGCAACTGAACAACATTCAGCTATGTAGAGCTTCTGTTTTGCCGTGTTCTCTTTGTCACTTGTCACTAAAGCTATTTGGCCAGTGGATGTCACCCTTGTACTACTTTAAGGAATAGATTCCGGTACAATCCTCTCAGTTCATACATTTTAGGACAATAGCTCTCTTTAAAAATCCACCCCATGTGTTCATTAGATAAACTATGCAAGAGTTTCCAAGGTACAAGTCATTTTTTAAAAGCCTAAGACTAATAGCTTATTGGGAGGGAACTTTTTGAAGGGCTAAAATCAGCATGTTCTGATTTAAACTATGTGATAGTGTGAGCTGATACCTAAAATCAGCCAAATTAAGAATAAAATTAATGAGCAGAGAGAACTAAACCTTGATCATATGGCTTTTTGGTGTATGTAAGCATTAACAGTTTGGCATTTTTGTCCTTGGTGAAATGTCCTGTGTGGGATCAAAGAACTAGAAGGAGGGTGTTTGCCTGCACTTTTACAGACCCTTCTCTAGCCCAGGGCAATGGACAGTCTCCAAACATCAAATGAAAATCTCTTAACTCTTGCAGTCTCTCTCCTAACACTACCTTCATAAAATCCATCTTTAAATTAATTCCTAAAGCATTTATGCATTTTTTTAATTGGCAAGATCAGTTTTCATTCCAATCTCAATGAAAGTCAATGCCAAAGAATGTTCAAACTACTGTACAGTTGCACTTATATCACATGCTAGCAAAGTAAAGCTCAAAATTCTCCAACCTAGGCTTTAACAGTTCGTGAACCAAGAAATTGCAGATGTCCAAGCTGTATTTAGAAAAGGCAGAGGAACCAGAGATCAAATTGCCAACATCCACTGGATCATATAAAAAACAAGAGAATTCCAGAAAAACATCTACTTCTGCTTCATTGATTATGCTAAAGCCTTTGACTGTGTGGATTGCAACAAACTGTGGAAAATTCTTCAAGAGATGGGAATACCAGACCACCTTATCTGCCTCCTGGGAAACCTGTATGCAGGTCAAGAATCACCACTCAGAATTGGACATGGAACAACAGACTGGTTCCAATTTGGGAAAGGAGTATGTCAAGGCAGTGTATTGTCACCCTGCTTATTTAACTTCTATGCAAAGTACATCATGCGAAATGCCAGATTGGATAAAGCACAAGCTGGAATCAAGATTTCCAGGGGAAGTATCAATAATCTCAGATACACAGATGACACCACCCTTATGGCAGAAAGTGAAGAGGAACTAAAGAGCCTCTTGATAAAGGTGAAAGAGGAGAGCGAAAAAGCTGGCTTAAAACTCAACATTCAAAAAACTAAGATCATGGCATCCGGTCTCATCATTTCATGGCAAACAGATGGGGAAACAATGGAAACAGTGACAGATTTTATTTTCTTAGGCTCCAAAATCACTGCAGATGGTGACTGCAGCCATGAAAATAAAAGACACTTGCTTCTTGGGAGAAAAGCTATGAGCAACCTAGACAGCATATTAAAAAGCAGAGACATTACTTCGCCAACAAAGGTCCATCTAGTCAAAGCTATGGTTTTTCCAGTAGTCATGTATGGTTGTGAGAGTTGGACCATAAAGAAAGTTGAGCACCGAAGAATTGATGCTTTTGAACTGTGGTGTTAGAGAAGACCCTTGAGAGTCCCTTGGACTGCAAGGAGATCCAGCGAGTCCATCCTAAAGGAGATCAGTCCTGAATATTCATTGAAAGGACTGATGCTGATGCTGAAGCTCCAATACTTTGGCCACCTGATGTGAAGAACTGACTCATTGGAAAAGACCCTGATGCTGGGAAAGATTGAAGGCAGGAGGAGAAGGGAACAACAGATGATAAGATGGTTGGATGGCATTACCAACTCGATGGACGAGTTTAAACAAACTTCGGGAGCTGGTGATGGACAGGGAAGCCTGGCGTGCTGCAGTCCATGGGGTCGAAAAGAGTCTGACATGACTGAGCGACTGAACTGACTAACTGAACTTAAGGTTTATCTTAAGAACTGGGAAATCCTTGAACTGGTTACTTTTTGCATTAAAGGGAAAGAAAAATCTAGCCTGTGGCATTTTAATATTAATTATTGTCGCTCTTTAATATTCATTATTGTTCTTCATTATCATTAATATTCATAATTGTTTACTTCCAAAAACCAGGTAATTTACAAATCCAAGAGAAAGAAAAAGTTAACTTCAGAGATTAGAGCTGTGTTAATCGTCATCAATCAGGCATATTTGTTATCAAAATTAATTAAATGTACTTGTTATTTTTATATAGATATTTTATCAGGAGAATCCCAGCAGAAAAATGGTAGCATACACAAATTAGGATACCTCACAAAAGGTTCTGAGAGTCTTAAAGACCACAAATGCTCATTGGGTTAGCCCAACTCTTCATTCTGGTATAAGTTCAGTATTCAGCAAACATAATCACGGTTAATAAAACTACAACAGATGATGCGCCCTGAGTTCCAGCATCCATAGTTAGATCCCTCAGGATAACAGGCCTTAGCCAGGTGTGGCCAACAGGTCACCCCCATTCTGAATCTCTTCCCTCCACACGGGGGACGTCCTGCCACACGTCACCTGCTGGCTTCGTCCTGTTTGGGCCTTTGTTCCAGTTGCCGGGCCATCTGGGGTTCTTGCTTAGACTCTTGTTCCAAGGTCAGCAGAAGTGCAGTCTTCATGAGGGAGTTCTCAGAATCGCCCTCTTCCTTCCACTGTGCTTGCTAAGCATTTGTTGTTCATCACGTGTGACCACGGGGCTGTCTGTCTCATTCTGCTCGTGAGACCCTGTGGCTTCTGTTTCTCATTGGAGCATTCTAACTTTTCTGGCCGTGGCCTCTCTGTTCTTCCCATAAATGGTTATGGAAAGAGTTTTCAAATCAGTTCTGTAAATACTGGACTTTTTTTTTTAAGGAAAGATTAAACTGTGGATAGTAGAGGGTGACGGTGAACTTAGGAGAGTTCCCACTGTATTACCTTCCATTCCTTGAGCAGGAGTTTCACTCAGTCTGCCTAGCAACCTTGATTTTAGGAGCTGAGCATGTCAATCACTCACTGCTGTTTGAGAGGAATGGTGTTTTACCTAGAACTTCTGACAGTTTTGCGAAAGCTGAAATTGAAAATTGGCTGAGAGTATCTGAAGAATCCATCATCAATCTCGTCTGCTGATGCATTGCAATCAGCAGGTTGAAGCAATCTGGATTGATTTATTTATAAATAAATATAAATTTATTTCTTCCAATAAATACACATCTGCCAATTAGTTATAGATGTGTGTGCTTAGTCGCTTCAGTCGTTTCCGACTGTTTGCAGCCCTCTGGATTAGAGCCCGCCAGGCTCCTCTGTCTGTGGGATTCTCCAGGCAAGAATACTGCAGTGGGTTATTGTTCCTTCCCCCAGCCATGCCCTCCTCCAGAGGATCTTCCTGACCCAGGGATCGAACCAGCATCTCTTAGGTCTCCTGCATTGGCAGGCAGGTTCTTTACCACCTGGAAGCCCCTGGTTATAAATACCTAATAATAATAGTGAACTCTTGTGTGCTTGCCGTGTACCAGGCACTGTTTGAAGCACTTTACTTGTGATATCTGACATACAGCTCATAGCAGCTCTCTGAGGTAGGTCTTCTTAATATCCCCATGTTATGGATGATGAATTTCTAGCCACCTAAGTAGAAAAAGACAGAATGAGAAGACTGTTAAGTAAGCCAGAGAGTTCTGGGGAGTGTGGCAACTCCACCAAGATCAGGCAGGGTGGATCAGCCCCAGTGGATGCACACAGTGCCCAGACAGAGAGAGAGTCGGTCAGTGTGTGGCCTGATGGAGGAGCTGCCCCTTCTGTGGGTGGGGAGGCCTCTTGCTGACCTATTCATCAGACTGAGTAGAGGTGAAATACGAAACAGGAAACCGGAGCACGGCTTCCTGTGCCCAGGACATGAGGACAGAGAGGGAAGAAGGCCCACACCTCTGTCTTCAACAGATAAGACACCTCTGCACATGGTGCCCCGGGGGCGGCCTCTCCCGGGAGGCAGGGGCTCCCTGGTGGGAATGAGGAACAAGTGATCCGTCTTCCCTGTGTTCCTAGGGAAGGCGATGAGCAGCTTGGGAAAGACTGGGCAATAGTCCTATTTCATGTTCCTTTCAGTGCCTTTCAGGGGTTGTGGCAGACGCGGCCCACCTTACCCGCTGCAGGCACGTGGCGTTTCTGCACGTGCAAGCCCAGCTTCCAGCTGCAGCTCTTGCCTTCAGGGCTGGCTGTGCCCCCTCCCCCCCCCCACCCCCAATGCCCACTGGGCCCATGCACAGGGTAGGCTGGAAGTTGCAGACAATTAATACCAACTCAGGAGTTGGTGGATAAATATCACATCCCCCTTGCCACATACGTGCTTGTTCTACACTTGTTCCAAGTTCCCCAGAAGAATTTTGCCCCATTTGCACACTTAGGTAACTTATTTGACAGTATATGCCCTTAAGGCCATCATCTCTGCCCTTCTTTGTGTCTCCTGGGATCACCTCTTGTGTTGAGGCCTCCAGGATCACCCCCAGGTTCAATGATTCTGTAGAAGGATTCACACAACTCAGCATATAGTCGTACCTGTGGTCATGACTGATGATAGCTAGAGGACACAGCCAACTCAGCAAAGGGAAGAGGCGTGTTGGATGAAGTCCAGAAGACCAGGATCACGCTCCTAAGAATTCTTTCCCAGTGAGTCAAATGGGATATTGTTCCTTCCCCCAGCAACAAGTTGTTAACGTGTGTAAGAAATGCCATTTTCCAGGGGAGCTCTTGAGAAACTCAGTGCCCAGTGACTGTCTCTCTGTCTCTCTCTCTCTCTTTTTTTTTTTTTGGCTGCACTGGGTCTTAGTTGCAGCACACAGGATCTTTGACCTTCGTTGTGGCATTCTAACTCTTAGTTGTGGCATGTGGGATCTAGTTCCTTAGCCAGGGATCAAACCTGGGCTCCCTGCATTGGGAGTGCAGAGTCTTAGCCTCTGAACCACCAGGAAAGTCTCACCAGTGTCTTTCCTGAGAGGTGGTCACAGAGATACTCTCTCCCTGGCCTGTGGCCTAATTGCAGAAGGGAAGCACAACCCAAATTATTTGCAGTTTAGGCACAGTGAGCCATTCTCATAAGGGTTTTAGGATCCTTCTCCAAATCCAGGTTCTCAGATGCCAGCCAAGGGCCCCAGGATAGCAGTCTCAGACCCTCATGTTAATGCTTTTCTCCACCCCCAAGATCCCTGCCTCAGGGTTCACTTAACCCGATCTAATCCTGGAGCATGCCCCTCCTCTGAGGGCACCATCCAGGAACTGTGTCACAAAGTCAACATATTTGGTTTTAAAATTCCTTCATGTGTCTCTCATTTTCACAGTGCTCTGGGCTCATGTCAGGCGATATTATACAAACTATAAAGAACTGAGCACATGGCGGAATGGCTCGATCCCTGTTCTGGGAACCAGGAACCCCGACTTCTGTCTGCACGCGCCTCACGTAAGACTGACTCACATGGTGGATTTCAGTTCGTTATCAACAATAATCCCTTGTTATTCCTGTTTTAGTCCATTCAGACTGCAAAAACAGAGCGCCATAGCCCGAGTAGCTTATCAATGACAGAAATGTATTTCTCGCAGTTCTGGAGGCTGACCAGTCCAGGATCTGGGCGCCAGCTGGGGTTGTATCTGGTGACAGCCTGCTTTCTGTTTTCGTTCTTCCTGCATCGTATGTGGCAGAAGGGGTGAGGGAGCTCTCTGGCTTCTACCGACACTAATTCTACCTCCCAACGGTGCCACCTTCTAATAATCACATCGGGGATTAGGTTTTAACCCTGAATCTGAGGGGGAAAACAAACTTTTCAGCCTGTAGTAATTCCCTACTTCCATAAACCACACGTTTCTTTGATTTTTGTCTGAAAAATTTAATCACTTTTACAGAGGTATGATTTATATTCAGTAAAATGTGTACTTTGTCATTGTACAAGTCAGTAATTCATGAGAAATGTATATATTATGTAATCACCACCCAAATCAAAACATAAAATAGACATCACCCCAAAAAATTCCTTCTCGGTCCATTACAGTTCATCCTTTCCTCTACACTTATCCCCAGACATCCCCTGATCTGATTCCCTCCATTACAGTTTGCCTTCTCTAGATTTTTATATAAGTGGAATCAGAGAATATATAGTCATCGTGGTCTCTCTTCTTTCACGTAACATAAACCATCTGCACTGCATCCATATTGTATGCACTGGTAGTTTATTCCTTTTCTTGCATTGAAGGGATTTAGAATGGTTTGTCTGTACAGTTGCTTGTTGATGAAACCTTGTTGAGTTCCTTCCAGTTTGAGCTACTATGAATAAAATTGCTACGGACAGTCATGCATACATCTTCGTAAAAACATAAATTGTTTATTTCTCTTGAGTGAACACCTATGTGCAGGCTTGGTCAGTGGAATGTTAAGTATATACTTAAGTTTTTAAGAAACTGCCAAACTACTATGCAAACTGGCTGTGCCTTTTTGCATCCCCACAGAAATGTATGAAAGATCCAGTATTACCACATGCTCATGGACACTATATATTGTCAGATTTTTTTTCTTTGATTTTTAGCCATTCTAATGGATATGTAGTAATAGCTCTGGCTAGTTTCACTTTACATTTCCCTGATGACTAATGATGTTCATTGAACAACTTTTTATGTTTATTTCGCATTCATGTATCTTCTTTGGTGAACTCTCTATTCAGATCTTTGCCCTATTTTTTTTAATAGAGGTGTTTGTGTTCCCAGTATTTAGTTGTAATATCTATTTTAGTTGTTACTTTTTTAATCAGATTATACTTTGTAAATAATGTTTCCCAATCTGTGGCTTTCATTTTTATTTTCTTTATTGAGATACCACTCATATACCATCAATTCAACCATTTAATATGTAAAGTTCAATGCATTTCACTATTGGGTTGGCCAAAAAGTTCAGGTTTTTCTGTAACATCAGGGCTTTTCAAAAAGCCCAGACTTTTTGGCCACCCCAGTATATTCATAGAGTTGTGTGACTATCACCACCATCTAATTTTAGCACATTTCCACACTCCAGAAGGAAACCCTATACCCATCACCTTTCACTCTTCATTTCCCCTTCAAGTCCCCCATACACCCAGCCTTAGAAACCACTAATATGTTTTCAGCCTCTTGTATTGTTCAGTCGCTTAGTCATGTCCGACTCTTTGAGACCCCATGGACTGTTGCATGCCAGGCTTCCCTGTCCTTCGTTATCTCCCAGAGTTTGCTGAGATTCATGTCCATTGAGTCAGTGATGCTATCTGACAATCTTATCCTCTGTCACCCCCTTCTCCTTTTGCCTTCAATCTTTCCCAAGATTTTTCTCTGTAGATTTGCCTATCTGGAACATTTCATTTAAAAGGAATTGCACATGTGGTATATTATTATTAGCTCCTTTTGTTTTATAAAATGTTTTCAAGTTTCATCTATGTTGTAGCATGTATCAGTATTTCATTCCTTGTAAATGTAAAATAATAGTCCATTGTGTGAATATATATAGTTTTTAATCTCTTAATCACTTGATGGACACTGGAGTTGTTTCCACTTCTTGGTGATTATGAATGAAGCTGCTATGAATATTCTTATACAAGTTCTTGTGGATGTATGTTTTCAGTTCTCACTAAGGATTTCATTCTCCACATCCTTGCCAATACTTGTTATTGTCTTGTCTTTTTTATGATAGTCATCCTAGTGGATGTGTGTGAAGTCATATTTCTTTGCTTTGTGTTTTCCGCCGGCTGATGATATTGGAAATCTTCTCATGTGCTGATTAGACTTTGTAAATCTTCTCTAGAGAAATATCTATTCAGATCCTTTGCTCATTTTAAATTGGATTGTCTTTTTATTATTGGACAGAATTAATAGTTTTATCTATTTTTTTTCTGGTTATATAAATTACCCCAAATTTAGTGGTTTTAAGCAATAACCAGTTGATACTGTGCAGAGGAATATACCTTAATAGCTGAGGAAGCCTTGTGAAAACATAAGGGATTATTACTACTGATGCTCCTGGCTAATTTTAGTTCTTCCCAGTTCCAGTCAACTAACCTGGAAAGGAGTAAAATAATGCCTAATAATGCACTAATGGTTTCGAGCAGTTGTAATCCTGGCCGATGTCTAACCAGCAATGTCCCGTGTAAAGTCAAGTCACCTCCCAGAGAAGGGGCCGGGCACAGTCCCCAGTCCCTCTCCAGATGAGGCGAGCTATGGCAGCCCAGTTCTCTTGAGAAAGAAGAACGTACACAAGAGGCTACCAGGGCGAGATGACACAGGATAAGCAGAGATAAGGGGAAAGCCAGTTCATTCATCGTTTCCTCCAAAAGAACTGCGACTCCCGGGCCTGCTCGATCTTGTCAGACACTCCTGCTTGGCTCACAGATGAGCTGTTTCCAGCCTAATCCTCCCACTGACGTGGGTTTTCCTGGTGTCCCAGATGGTAAGAGAATCTGCCTGCAATGCAGGAGACCCGGGTTGGAAAGATCCCCTGGAGGAGGGAATGGCTACCCACTCCAGTGTACTTGCCTGGAGAATCCCCGGGACAGAGGAGCCTGGCGGGCTACAGTCCACGGAGTCGCAGAGTTGGACATGACTGAGCAGCTAACACTGCCACAGGCTTCTCTGTCACCTTGGAAAAGTCCACTTCACCTCCTTGTGCTCCAGTTTCCTTATTTTCCTCCCCAGCTTCATTGTGTTATGACTGACAAATTGAAATTGTATTTATTTAAGGTATACAATGTGATGTTTAAAACATCTCTTAAATTAGCCTTAGGGATATCAGGTTTGTTTTTGTTTTTGTTTTTTTTTAATATGCTGCCAGCCACCTCTTAAATGAACTAAATGTATTTTTGTCCAAACTTGCTCTAACACTGTCTAGAAATTAACATTTTTCCTTCATTAAAATGGACTAAATTATTTCTCTGTTATGAAATTACTTTGAACTTAGTCTTACTTTGGTTTGTATTGAAGTAGTTTTCAAATTAATTTGAATTATGCCACCCTAGTTGTATCCATGCTGCCAAAATAAGCACAAGACAACCCACATAAAACTAAAGAGACCTCAAGGGAATTATATTGAATGGGGAAAAAAGCCAGTCTCGAAAGTTTACAAACTGCCTGATTTCATTTACACAGCATTCTTGAAATAAAAAAACTATAGAGATGAAGAAAAGATTAGTGGCTGCTGGACTTGGGGGCTGGGGGAAAGAGGTGAGTGCAAAAAATAAACAGAATGTGATTATTAATAGGAATGTAGAAAGATGAAATCCTATGTATCATTTATTTGAAAAATATTTATCATTATGCATTTGATCTTTTTCATTTCCAACCATATATAGTTTTCACCTTGGCAATGACCTTGCTGAGTGGGAAACATAATATCTTTAATACACGAGTTAAATCTAAGATGATGTTCAAATGGACTGCAGGTAACCGTTTATGTCAATAATAAATACAGTAGATTACTTTTAAAACCCATACTTTGGGTTTTTTATTACAGATGCAATTGCTGACTTACCATAAATCAATGTGCTTAAAGTGCCATATGATATCAAATGTTTAGCTTAACAGCATAAAATTGAGCAGAAACTGTAAAACATGTTTTATAGATGCCATAAAACCCTGGGGCTGGAGGTCTTGCTTTTTTGCATTACTCTGATCCATCAAGTCCCCTGAAAATTCCAGATAGTCAGTACACTTGGGGATTGAAAACTGGCTTTCAGAGTTTTACTCACTTAGGTTGCTGTGACCTCCAAGGAGAGCGTTTCTGTTTCCTAATGTGAGGCCAGAAGCACTTACTGGCTAGTTCGGGACTCACTGGGAGTGAAATCTTTAGATCCTTTGTAATGCTCTTTGTTAGGAGTACTTCCTGCTCTATCAGGTCTCCCCTTCCCCCTCAACCCTTTGTGGGCTCTTTACTGTCTGAAGAGGCTGATTGATATGGCAAAAGGGTAGTTGTTGTTTGTCCTAAACTGTTTGCCTCTGTGAGCATTCATGTAGCAGATTGAGTCATTAGGCGGTGTTCTGTGGCTGAGCGATAGAAAGGACCAGGTAAAAAGCGTGGAGAGATATCAGTGGATGTGAGGGACCTTTAGGATGTAGAGGCAGTCAGAGCTGGTGATAAAAAGAGATGAGAAAGAGGGGGAAGTCAAGGCGTTTCTGGACGGTTTACTGGATGCCCATGTTCTAGGCTTGGCAGCCTGGTAGGAGGTGACACTATTGCTGAGATAGACTACAGAGAAGGGGGCCAGGGCAGTGAGGGAGGATACACTGAATTTAAGATACTCTTGGGTCATCAAGTATGAATTTCCAATAGCATTGGATATTGACTTCCTTGGTATCTTAGCTGGTAAAGAATCCGCCTTCAATGCAGGAAACCCCGGTTCGATTCCTGGATTGGAAAGATCCTCTGGAGAAGGGATAGGCTACCCACTCCAGTATTCTTGGGCTTCTCTGGTGGCTCAACTAGTAAAGAATCAGCTTGCAATGTGGGAGACCTGGGTTCGGTCCCTGGGTTGGGAAGATCCACTGGAGAAGGGAACGGCTACCCACTCCAGTATTCTGGCATGGAGATTTGTGTGGATTGCAAAAAGTTGGACATGACTGAGCAACCTTCACTTTCATTGGATCAAAACCAGAAAGCAAATATAAAAGAGTTGGCTGAAGGTGTTTTTCTACATTGCAAATGTGGTCTCTTCTGTTGTAAAACCATGTATCCCATGAATTCCTTCAAAGAATGACCTAGTTCAGCCTTCCATTTTTATTTATCCATCCAGCCATTCATTTCTAAGCTTAAACCACATATTGCCCACCTCTTAGCATTCAGGAAGTTTGCTACTTTTCCTCTTCACCCTCTGGAACCTGGAATGGGAAGGTAACGCCTTACAGTGTAGCTAGAAATCAGCACTGAAGACATAGTAGTATCGGCAGTGTTAGTCGCTCGGTCGTGTCCGACTCTCTGCGACCCCATGGACTGTAGCCCGCCAGGCTCCTCTGCCCGTGGATTTCCCAGGCAAGAATACTGGAGTGGGTTGCCATTCCCTTCTCCAGGGATCTTCCCAATCTAGGGATTGAACTTGGGTCTCTTGCAATGCGGGCAGATGCTTTACCATCTGAGCCACCAGGGAAGCCTTTACTCAAGACATAAAAACACTAAATAAAGAATCTGTGACAAGGCAATAAAGAGGTAAAATGGAATGACAAAAAATGTTTTAGTCACTCAAAAGAAGGAAGGGAAAAATTTTAAATGGAACATAAAGCAGGTGGGTTAATTAGAAAACAGTAAGATAGTCACTGAAAACCCAACTATATCAAGAACTAATATAGATATAAACTGTATCAAGCAGGCTGACTAATCCAAGTAAAAAGCTACAACCATAATACTGGATTTTGAAAAACAGATTTTAAATATAGGAACACAGAAAGGTTGAAATTGAGAGGATGAGTCGTCATGCAGATGCCCACCACACGGAGCTGGGGGAGCTGTCCTAATACCAGACAGTAAATTGTGAGGCAGGAAGCACCACCCAACAGAAAACAGGACACTTTATAATGACCTGGTCTGTTCAACAGAAAAACAGCATAGTCTCAAATGCTTACACACACAGTAACTTAGCCTTAGCTTCAAAGTATAAAAGGTGAAAAATTTACAGCTCTGAAATCCACGGAGAAAAGTCACTAATCAAGTTGAAAACTGATCTGAAAAACAAGTCACTTCTAATTGTGAACTCATTATTGCAAAGCACCCGACTTTCCTGAGCACCGGCTGGCCTTGAAGTTGCCATAGGGACAGTTAGGAAGGGGCAGCCGCTGGAGAGTGAGCCCCATCCTTGCCGAAAACATCTCCAGGCACTTCAGGTAAAACACTATGTGTTTATTACATCATCAAGTGAGACTGTTGCATTCCATCTGTGCTTTTCTAAATGAATTCTAATCAGTGTCAGCAGATCACCAGGACTCTGGCCTGCCTTGGGATCCTCTAGCTCCTAATCTTGTTGTCAAAGGCTAAACATAATCTGCAGCTGCATCTTGGTACCTGGTCCCTCCGGAGTCCTTCTCAGACACTTAGAGCAGTGAAGTGCTCCAGGAATATGGTCTGAAGGATTGTAAACATGGAGAGAATTTTTAAATGCTCGTTTCCTCCCCAGCAAGGAGCTCATCATTTAGTTCCCCACATCATCACTAATTTCTGCCCTGAGACCTTTTGTTTCATGAAGATCATTTAACTCTCTCTGTTGGATCTGCAGAGGCACCTGGTGCCTGCCACCACAACGTACAGTGTCTACTTAGGGCAGAATCTCAGGTCAGAGGCAGTAATCTCTGCAGTAGAATCCCTTTCTCTAGGAATGGAATATTACTCTGTTACATTTAACCATCAAAGAATGTGTACCATTCTTTTGAATTGTCACCTCTCTCATTGCCTCCCTGACATAGGGCTTTGGCCCTGGAGTCCACCCACTTCCTCTTCCTCCAGGAAAAAGGACCCCCTTCATTCTTCTTTAGTTCTGGGAGAACTCCCTGGGTTTCCAGCCACTGACCTCTTCCCAGAACTCCCTGTATCCCTGCCATCTCTGCAGGCTCCCACAGAATCTGCCTCCAGCGGTTCAGGAAGTAACACCAGCCTCTCTTGCCGAGGGTAGGGCTGGAGAGGTGAATGCAACAATGGGTAGGTTGTTATCAACAAACATGGCAGGATGTTACCTTGAGATATTACTCTGTGGATTTTTCTTTCCCTGTTTCCTTGTACAGTGACCAAGTGATCTCGTGGAAGAGTAAAGTTGATAGAAAGTGACTGAAAAGAGCCAAAAATAATCAGTATTGAGGTTGGTGACTCCCAAACAGCTTTAGGCTTAGGGCACGAAGCACATGCAGAAACATAAAACAAGAAAGAGACTTGAGGACTGGCCAGACAACCGCAGCCCAGTGCCTCCCAGGGAGACCAGAGTAGGTCTGCTGGATGGGGCGAGGGGAGAAGGAAGGAGGAGCCGGTCGGCACTGGGAACCTGGGGAGCACCTGAGAGGGCTCCCCATCAGCGCCCTTCCTCCTGGGAGGCTTTTGGTAGCTACACATTCCTGGAGATGTTTGCTGAACTCTTTCCACACTCCCCTGATCGGACACCCTTTCCACTTTCACGTTTCAGGACTCTCACAGTCCCCACGTAGCTGTTAGGAATGCTTTCAGTTGCAAACAACAAAAAAGAATATGCTTTGCAGTGCCTTAGACAGCAGAGGTTCCTTTTCTCTTGTAACAAGCAGGCTGGAGGTGGGCAGTTGCTTCACTGAAAGGCAGATTCCCCAGGACCAAGTTTCCAAGAACAGGATTCAGTTAGTTCTGGAACAATCTTCAGAGATCTGTCACTCTAGAAGCTTCCCAGGTGGAACCAGTATTCCTGAAGTCACTTGAACCTACTGTGCTCTCCTCCCTTCTGGGTTTCCAGAGTCCTTTAACTTCCAAAAGAGTCAGTAGTACTACCAGTGAACACCTGATTCATTTATTCATTCAGATAGTCAACCGGCAGGAACTCCTCACCTTCTACATGGCAGACAGCTCAATAAGGGTCGTGAATTGGACCTACAGATGTGATGATTTAACAACTTTCTCAAACTTGGTGGGATTTTCAAAGAATATTTTAAGCACTTTTTCCCCATTGAAAGATGGAGCAACCATCCAAGTCAACGTGGTGTATTAAACACCCTCTTTGGCCTTCGTCCCATCTCAAAACCTCATTACAATATAAAGATTTTGTTCAAGGCAACAGACTCTTCAAGGACAAAGCTAAAAAGAAAGAGGCAACAAGGATGGAGAGATGTGAACAAAATTTTGGAAACTGGAAAGCAGGTAGCAAGTAAGGAGTGACTTAGAGGCCAGGCATGAGTTGCAGAGAGGAGGCAGGAAGCAAACAGATTGGTCCCACAGGGCAGCCCCCTGAAAGGCACAGGATTGGGGGCACCAGGGACCTCTCAGGAGGTGGGGTGAGAGTTAAGAGGCTTTACTAAAAGCAGGGGGACCCCTAGATCACTTCTCTACCCCACCCGCCAGGCATCGACTTCAACAGAAAACACCCTGGAGGAGATTAAGGGCAGCTCAGGATGCTGAATGAATGGGGAGAACCACCAGCGACTCTTTTTCCACTGCCTCTGCGAATCCTGGTGGCCCAACTTGTACATCTGAGGCAGCAGGTTAGAATGTTCCTCTTTAGGGTAACTGAGCTCAAAGAAAAGACGTATCCACAATGATTGTTGGGAATCCTAATTAGACATAGAAATTTAGAGGAAATTAAGGCAGCACAAGGAACAGCATAAACTTTCAGGAAAATCTTAACTAATATCTTCAGAGGGATAATAGGAGATAATTGCACCAATGAAAAAATGCTGCTTACAGAATAAAATGAGTTATCGGTTCCTATAAAAACGGGAAAATATTCAAAAATTTAGTAAAATTCAAGCAGACCTTATTGGGAAGCTACTAGAGGATGTACTTCACCAAAATGAGGGAATAAACCAGGGAAAGAGAAGACATAGGAGTCAAGAAATGGATTCAACCCAGGAGAGTTGGATGACACATCAGAGCAGGAGGCCAGAAGGCTCCAGATGGGCTATGTTAAAAGAAAAAAATCAAGGGACTTTCCTGATGGTCCAGTGGCTAAGACTCCCTGCTTCCAATGCAAGGGGCACGGGTTCAATACCTGGTCAGGGAACTAAGATCTCACGTGCCACACAGCCAAAATAAATAAATAAATAAACCAGTAAAAAAAAAAAAAAAACCAATGGATTACCTGACACATTTGACTATTAAGTGGAGATTAACAATTCTGGCAAAGAGTTGAAAGAACATTAGGAATAGTTATAAATCTTAAGATAATTTTGAACTCCAGGGAGAAAAGTTGCATCACAAAGGAAACATTATCAGTTTGCCTGAGCTGGGAAAAATATTTCCTATAATCACCACAGTGTTTACATTGACTATTGAATTAATAAAAAATTACGATACAGTTCCATTGGCAGAATGGGCAGAACAAGAGTGCCACATCCTTATCTTTCACAGCAGGAAGTCAAGAGGTTATAGCTAAATCTGAAAAATCAATAAATAAATACAGAAGCCTCTGATTTAAGCACATGGAAGAAAAATCAAGGAGAAGCAGCAGAGCCCATTGAAAGTGAGACGGTCATCTCTCTGATGAAGAGGGCTGTGTGGGAAACGGTGATCTGTCAGACCACAGGGAATTTTCTGGTCAACAAGTCCCAAACTTTGTGATTCTCTCCCCACTGATTCCCTGGGTTCAGCCAAAGTCCTCCCTCGAGGATTGCCAAGTGTAAACTCTTAAGTAAGCAAACAAACACACACAATGAACTTCATTTGAACTTGGTTTTATCTCTTTTTTCCTAAGCCCAAAGCATCACAACAAAGAGGGAAGGTGCCAGGGCCGCACGCAGGTGGGCAGGGCTGCTCAGAGGTTCTGTTCCCCGAGCCTCTCGCATCTGTGTCTCTGGTTCACATGGAGACCCGGGAGTGTCTTCACTCATCACCTGGCATACAGGCACTCAGCACACGTTTGAATGAATGAACAAACAATGAAAGAAAACCCCACTATTTTTCACACATCGTAAACACCTAACAAATGTGTTAGGACCAACACTGTTGCCTCTAGAGCTTCTTTGACTCACTCAGCAGTTTAATGGCCTATTGTGTGTTCTGACAATATATGACGTGGGCGTCTCTAATATGCAAGGGACACTCCTGCCTTCAAACATAATACTGGCTGTTTGGAGAGGCAACATGTGAACAGAGGAACATTGAAACTTATGGCCTCAGACAGTTGAGCAGTGGGTGCAAAGGAAGAAGTCGCAATGGGACTTGAACCCACAAACTGAGGGAGGGCGTGGCACGGGGAGGCGGGGCTTTCCCGACGCCGGCTGCAGGATCCCTAGTCTTTCCCAGGTATCTGTTCACACTGAGCATGGAAAGAAAGGAAGACAAGAGTCAACACTGCAAATTTGGTTGGCTTCCCACAAGCATCCTCGTGTTTCCCTTAAAGTTTTCACTCAGGCAGAGAAACAACAGTTTCTCTGGGGCTGAAATCTCTCCAGTCTTTCCTTCCTGCCAGGACGGCAGCGGGGAGACTGCAAGCTGACTGCCTCTTCTGCTCACTCCTTGTCTTAAGAGGTCCATTGATTTCCCCCATCTGGATTTCCCCCCATTTCTCCCCACTGGAACAAGGATCAAATCATCATCCAGGAGTATCGAAGAGAACTTTCACTAGTCTAGGCCCCTTCTTTTGATGTTTTCTAATTCTGGAATTCTGTATCTCCACTCTTGTGTCCTCAGGAATAAACCAGGTCCAAAGCCAGACATACCAGTTCACATCAGAACAGCTGCTTCCTCATTCTAGGAGGAATATCCCAGTGAAAGATTTCTTGGTCTCACATTCCACTTGTTGAGACTTCCAGGTATAGTGTCATTATTTCTTTAATTCCAGATACTTTGCCTTTACTTACTCCTGGAAAAATATCTGGAGGAGCAATACTCTTAAGTTTTGTAAATATTTCTTTTTAGCAAAAGGTATGCCATTGACATTTAAAATCCCTGACTGGGAAATAAGATAACTACAACAGGCAGTATAATCTTAAAAAGGCTCTTGAACTCTATGGGGTGGTCACTTCTAGGAATCTGGTTCCACGTACGTATGTGTTGGAGTGCTCAGTTCTAACCGTGTATATCCAGAACAGAGCTGGCATAGAGAAGTCCCTCCATGAAGATTTTTAAATGAATGAAAAATTTAAAAACCTAGTATCTGATGGCCGTAAGTGTATCCTGTCACAAGAGAGAGTGTCAGAGAGTTCTATTTTGTATTCTGTTCAAATCCACTTATCCATCCCATGAGCTTGCATAGACTCTATCTATTTTGTTTCAGGATGACCTGGGATCCCATGTATACTGATTAATCTAGTGGTTCCATGTCTCAAGTGCAGGGGAAAAGTCCTCTCTTCTGGCTCTTTTCAAATAATCTCCTTTGTGAGGCCAGCTCTAGGAGGGCAGGGTTCCAGCTGCCCTTGTCCATGAACCACACAGGCTCTCTGGCGTGGCTTGTAGTGGAGGAAAATCTGTGTCGGCAGAAAGCGTGGGAAGTCACCTTAGAAGTCGTGGGAAGAAAGTCCTCAGAAGCCCTGTTCCAGCCATGCTCCATATGAGGATACTGTTGTGCAGACTGAGCACCTACTATGTGTCAGTGGTAAAGGAGACAGACACATTTCTACTTTCAAGGGACCTGAAGTCTCATGGAGGAGCTGGAAGTTGTAGAGTCTTACAGAGCTACATAAAGGGACATATGGCCCAGACAGCCAGAGAATGATCACTAAGAGCTAAAACCAGGCCAAGGAGGGCAAGGAGAGTTCCCAGCAGGAAAACAGCCCATAGATGAGAGATGCTGGGATGTATTTGGATAAACCTGGAGCAGAGAATATGACGGGGCACAAGAAGCTGCAGTTGGGGACTTCCCTAGTGGGCCAGCAGTTAAGACTGCACGTTCCCAGTGCTGCAGGCCTGGGTTCATTCTCTGGTCAGGGAACTAGATCCCACATGCTGCAACTAAGAGCCTGCATGCCAGCTCAGCCAAGTAGAAGTTTTTTAAAAATTAGAAAAATACAAAGAAGCTGCAGATGAAGGAGGGTGTGGCGAGCAGAGGTAAGATCACAGAGGCATCAAGTTAGGCAGTTTGGGCTTTATTCTGAGAAAAATGGGAAGTCATTGAAGTATCTTTTAGTTGGGGGTGAGGGGAGGCACAGTCATATTTGCATTTTAGAAACATCAGATGGATGGTGATTTCAGCCAGCAGAATGGCAGTGGTGATGAAGAGAAGCAGCAGAATTTGAGCCTTTTAGGAGATGGAATTCATATGTGGGAGGGAAAAAGATACAGTGGATGACCGAGGAGATGTCAAGATGAAGCTGCAGGCTTCTAGAATGAGCAAGGGGGTGAAGGAAGGTGTTTTTCCCTGAGCTGGAGCTCACAGAAAGAGCAGGTTTTGTGGGAAGATGATGGTTTGGTTTTAACCTGTTGAATTCAAGTTCAGTTCAGTTCAGTCGCTCAATTGTGTCCGACTCTTTGCGGCCCCATGAATCACAGCACGCCAGGCCCCCCTGTCCATCACCAACTCCCGGAGTCCACCCAAACCCAGGTCCATCGAGTCGATGATGCCATCCATCCATCTCATCTTCTGTCATCCCCTTTTCCTTCTGTCCTCAATCTTTCCCAGCATCAGGGTCTTTTCAAATGAGTCAACTCTTTGCATCAGGTGGCCAAAGTATTGGAGTTTCAGCTTCAACATCAGTCCTTCCAATGAACACCCAGGACTGATCTCCTTTAGGATGGACTGGTTGGATCTCCTTGCAGTTCAAGTGATTCTAGTGAAGAAGAACTAAAGAGCCTCTTGATGAATGTGAAAGAGAAGAGTGAAAAAGTTGACTTAAAGCTCAACATTCAGAAAACTAAGATCATGGCATCCAGTCCCATCACTTCATGGCAGATAGATGGGGAAACAGTGGAAATAGTGGCTGACTTTATTTTTCTGGGCTCCAAAATTACTGCAGATGGTGACTGCAGCAATGAAATTAAAAGACGCTACTCCTTGGAAGGAAAGTTATGACCAACCTAGACAGTATATTAAAAAGCACAGACATTACTTTGTCAACAAAGGTCTGTCTAGTCAAGGCTATGGTTTTTCCAGTGGTCATGTATGGATGTGAGAGTTGGATTGTGAAGAAAGCTGAGCACCGAAGAATTGATGCTTTTGAATTCAAGTTACCTGTAGGAAATCCAGCACAGATAAATGTCCCTTGGGTGGACACTGTATTTGGGTCTAGAGCTCTGCAAAGGAGCTGGGCTGAAGACAGGGATTTGGATGGCATCAGCACAGAAAGATAGTGAAAACTGTGGGGGTGGGTAAGAATGTGTCAGAGAGGAGAAAACAAAATCAAAACCTTGAGGAGCCCCAGCATGTAAAGGCAAGACAAAGGAAGAAGAGTCTATGGCACAGATTGAAAGGAGGCAGCCAGAGAGATGGGAGAAAAACCGTGGGTGTGGAGTCAGGGAAGCAAGAGAGGAGAGAGTTGTAGATGGAGGTAGATATCTTCAGCCAGTGATGCTGAAGGACTAAGCAAAATAAGGGTGGGAAAGTGTATGTTGGATTTAGCAGCAAAGCAGGTGTTTTTGAGTTGAATTGTGCTCCCAAATTCATATGTTGAAGTCTAACTCCCAGTATTTCAGAATATGACTATATTTGGAAATAGATCCATTGATGGAGACTTGGGTTGCTTCCACTTTTTAGCTATGATAAATAATGCTGCTGTGAACACAGATGTATAAATATCTCTTCAAGACCCTGATTTCGGTTCTTTTGGGTGTGTACTCAGAAGTGGCATTGCTGGATCATACAGTAATTTTATTTTTAATTTTTTGAAGAACCTCCATACTGTTTTCCACAGCGGCTGCACCATTTTACAGTCCTACCAACAGTGAACAAGTGTTCTAGTTTCTCCACATCCTCACCAGCATCTATTTTCTATCTTTTTGATAGTAGCCATCCTAACGGGTGGGTTGGGAAGATCCCCTGGAGGAGGGCATCACAACCCATTCCAGTATCTGTGCCTGGAGAACCCCATGGACAGAGGAGCCTGGTGGGCTACAGTCCAAAGGGCTGCTCAGAGTTGTAGACAGCTGAATCGATTTAGCATGTATGCATCCTAATGGGTGTGAAGTGTTTCTGCTGGCACTTTTCTGGAGTGCTCTAGTTTATTTTTTTTTTCCATTTATTTTTATTAGTTGGAGGCTAATTACTTTACATCATTACAGTAGTTTTTGTCATACATTGAAATGAATTAGCCATGGATTTACATGTATTCCCCATCCCGGTCCCCCCTCCCACCTCCCTCTCCACCCGATCCCTCTGGGTCTTCCCAGTGCACCAGGCCCGAGCACTTGTCTCATGCATCCAACCTGGGCTGGTGATCTGTTTCACCCTAGATAATATACATGTTTCAATGCTGTTCTCTTGAAACATCCCACCCTCGCCTTCTCCCAGAGTCCACAAGTCTGTTCTATACATCTGAGTCTCTTTTTCTGTTTTTCATATAGGGTTATCGTTACCATCTTTCTAAATTCCATATATATGTGTTAGTATACTGTAATGGTCTTTATCTTTCTGGCTTACTTCGCTCTGTATAATGGGCTCCAGTTTCATCCATCTCATTAGAACTGATTCAAATGAATTCTTTTTAATGGCTGAGTAATATTCCATGGTGTATATGTACCACAGCTTCCTCATCCATTCATCTGCTGATGGGCATCTAGGTTGCTTCCATGTCCTGGCTATTATAAACAGTGCTGCGATGAACATTGGGGTGCACGTGTCTCTTTCAGATCTGGTTTCCTTGGTGTGTATGCCCAGAAGTGGGATTGCTGGGTCATATGGCAGTTCTATTTCCAGCTTTTTAAGAAATCTCCACACTGTTTTCCATAGTGGCTGTACTAGTTTGCATTCCCACCAACAGTGTAAGAGGGTTCCCTTTTCTCCACACCCTCTCCAGCATTTATTGCTTGTAGACTTTTGGATAGCAGCCATCCTGACTGGCGTATAATGGTACCTCATTGTGGTTTTGATTTGCATTTCTCTGATAATGAGTGATGTTGTGGAGTGCTCTAGTTTAAATAGGTCCACCCAAAGCTGACCACAAAGCTGACCAGTTCAGGGTAGCCTGAGTTCAAGCTGTTAGTAGGTGTGCCTCCAGCCATCACACAAGAGGAGCCTATTGCACTAGTGACCAGCAAAACTACACAGACACACACACACACACACACATTTTAAAGAAGTTGTCATTTAAAAGGGAATGTGTTCATGGGCTGAAATGTTTAAACAAAATAGAAGTATATAAAATAAAAAGTAAAATCTCTTTACACTGCTTCTCAGTCTCCAGCTTTCTGCCACCAGGAGAAAGGCACGTTTGACCACTTCCTGTGTATCCTCATGGAAATTTCCCATTCATTTCCACATATACCCCATTTTATACCACCCTGCATGGCTGATCAAGATGACACTATCCATCTCATAAATTTTGTATTTTAAAAATACATGTATGGGATTTACCTGGTGGTCTGGTGGTTAAGACTCCACGCTCCCAATGCAGGGGACATGGGTTTGGACCTTGGTTGGGGAATATCCTGCATGCTACATGGTGCAGTCAAAAAAAAAAGAAAAAATGTGCATGTGAATGCACACAATTTACTCCTACATCATGACAGTCCCCGCACCTCCACCCCTGTGTCATGGGCTCACAGCTAACAAGAGCTAGTGCAGTCACCCACCTGTAGGGTGTATCTGTGTGAACCTATGTGTATATTTTACCCAAATGAAAGCTTACCTTATATACTTTCTATAACTTACTTTTTTTTTAACCTTAAAAAGATATCACAGTGTGATGGGTTAATTTTATATGTCAACTTGACTGGGCCATGGTGGGCCCAGGTTTTTGGTTAAACATTATTCCTGGATCTGTCTGTGAGGGTGTTTCTGGATGAGATTAACATTCCGAGTCTGCAGACTGAGTCAGGCGGATTGCCCTCCCCGGTGTGGGTGGACCTCACCCAGTCCATCGGACTCCTGTGCAGAATGAAGGGTGGGGTGAGGGAGACTTCGCTCCCTCTGCCTGTCTTCAGCTAGAACATTCCGTCTTCTCCAGCGCTTGGACTGGAGCCACATGACCAGCTCCCCTGGATCTCCAGCTTGTAGATGGAGCGTCTTTTAACAAGTCTTCAAAAAATCCAGGATCGTCTCTCACTGTCTCACCTTAAGCTGTTTAATGTTTTTATCTAACTAGTTTTCTCTCCAGGAATGACTTTGACTTTTCCCATGATGATTCGATGGGACACCCCAGGGGGACCACAAAGGGCCACCTGGGGAGGGCAGGGCAGCCCCAGTGACACCCAGGGGAGAGGAGCAGGTGGCTGTCTGCACGTCGCAAGGGCCGGTCAGGAGGCAGGACCCGAGGTGCTGCCCCCACTTCAAAACCCTGCGTCCCGTCACCTGGCCCTTCCAGCACGTCAGACTATGGTATCTTTTGTTTTTCAAGAGAACCAGTTTAGTGTAAATCCTTGAGGGGTACAGTATCATATAATTCTATGTGCAGTGAGGTCTGTTAGCAGGAAGTCTGTTCTTAGCAGGACCTGCTACTGCTTCCATGGGCACCACGAGTTACCGTTCTCCAGATTCCTCCGTTTGGTTTGCCACCAGAAGTCACTCTGCTGTGCTTCATGCCTTGATCTCTTGCCCAAATAGAGTTCAGGTTCATTTGGGACATAAATGAAGAGCTGTGTGCTCCCTCTGGTTGCAGAGACCACGCTTGTAGCTGGCAAAAATGACCCCAGACCACAACCTCCCCCACAGTCACCTCTTTAGAAGTCCTGTTACTGGCAGGCTTCCACAGGCTCCAAGATGGTGAACAGAGCAGATTTGATCTCTTTTCATGGGATAAGAATCCTCTCTTCTAATTAGAGAAGAACAAAGTACTTTTTAAACACAATGTGTCCCCACATTGCATACTATTGTATACACTATACTATATACTACTGAATACACATTGTATAAACTATTTTGATTGCAGAATCCAAGATGTAGCAATACATGCAGACCTAAAATCTTACTCGGATTCCTTAAAACTACCTTTAGTTTCCAAAAGGTTGATACCATGTTATTTTGTTGGTACCATTTACCTTTTTTGGTGAAAAATTAACACTACAAAAAATAATAGTTCCACTAAATAGTTCCACTAGAGAAAAATCCCTTCACTTCTGTTAAGATTTGAAAGACAGCCTATCAGTTTACATGGACATTGACTCAGAATTCACAATTAATTCCCAAATGATGTAAGCGAAAGTTCTGTATGTCAGTAAGGAGGAAAATAGAGATGAATCTCATTAAGGGTTAAGACTGCTCAAACTGTGGCCCAAAGCCATCCCCCCTCTAGTTCTGTAGGCTGGGGTTCTCAGGCAGATTGGAGTTGGGGTCGAAGAGAACTCCGCAGGGCATCGCCAGAGAGCAGCCGGGTACCGCAGGATGTGGTGGTTGTGATTAGGAGGCCTCAGGCCGCTTGGGTTGGTAACAACAATATTTAGTCTTCCTAGGGTGCTTTTGAAACCTGAGAAGCTCCTCAAAGCCCCACCGTAGGCCCAGGGCACCACGTTGCTAAGAGAGGTCGCTACTACAGACATCATGTAACCTGAGGTCCCGGGGGACAGACCCGGGGGCGGGAGGCACCAGCGCTGAGTGGGGGTTACAGGAACACGCTCCCCACTGAGGGTGTCCTGCCTCTGCCTTCTGCCTCTGCCTGTTCCCGTATGCTCACAGCAGGGCAGCCAGGGTGACGCTTTCCAGACACTTCTGATCCCATCAGGTCTCTGCTGAAACATTCAGGCCTCGTATCAGTCTTAGAACAAAGACCACGTCGCCCTCACAGCGTCTTCAGGCCCCGTTCTCCACCACCTTGGTCCACTTCCGGCTCCTGTGCACCAGCCTCCTACAGGCTCCTCGGGCATTCCACGCGGGCACTCGGCTGCATCCAGCTCTGTCCAGGCTCTGCTCCCTCTTCCAGGACGTCCCTCCCCTCGCCTCGCTCCTGCCTTGTCCCACACTCCTGCTTCAGGTCTCAGCCTGAAAGTCCGCTCCTCCATGAATTTCCTACCCCAGACAAATTTGCCTCTCCCGGCACCAAGTATCTTCCCCTCAAGAATTTATCACAGTGTGCAATTATGTTGGCATGTGCGTGACATCTTCCTCCTCCATTAAAGTTGTGATCCCCACAGGGGCAAGGCCCATGTCGGTTTTGTTCATGGTAGTGTTTCCTAATGCTTGGCACAGGTACCTCATCGGCACTCAATAAATGCCTCACGCGTGAATAAATGGTGTCCCATCTTTTATAAATGTAGGATCTGGACTCACTGTCCACCACTCCAGCGGAGGTATGACCAACATGCAAATTCCTCATCCTACCCTCTGGGATTTCATTGTATTTTCATTACTTCAATTCATGTATCTCCATCCTTCAAAGTGAGAGAAAATCATCACAGATTCTTGGTGCTAAAAAGGACTTGGGTTTGGGTTTTTTTTTTTTTTTAAGTATAGTTGATTTACAATGTTGTACTGATCTCTAATGTACAGTAAAGTGACTCAGTTATACACATATAGACATTCCTATATTCTTTTCCATTATGGTTTGTCACAAGATATTCAGTATAGCTCCCAGTGCTATACATTAGAACCTTGTTTTTTAATCCATTTAAAATGTAATATTTGGCACCTACTAACCCCAAACTGCCAGTCCATCCCTCTCCCTTTCCTGCTCCCCCTTGGCAGCCTAAGTCTATTCTCTGTATCTGTGGGTCTGTTTCTGTTTTGTAGATCAGTTCATTTGTGCTGTATTTTAGATCCCACATAGAAGTGATATCATACGATATTTGTCTTTTTCTGGCTTACTTCACTTAGTATGATAATCTCCAGTTGCATGCATGTTGCTGCAAATGGCATTGTTTGCTTCTTTCTTACGACTGAGTAGTATTTCGTTGTATATATGTACCATATCTCTTTAATCCATCCATTTGTTGATGGACATTTAGTTGTTCCCATGTTTTGGCTATTGTGAACAGTGCTGCTGTGAACATAAAAATGCATGTGTCTTTTTGAATTATAATTTTGTCTGGGTATAGTCCCAGGAATGGGATTTCAGGATCATACGGTATTTCTATTTTTAGTTTTCTGAGGAACCACCATACTGTTTTCCATAGTGGCCACATGAACTTACATTCCCACCAACAGTGTAGGAGGGTTCCCTTTTCTCCACATCCTCTCCCGCATTTGTTATTTTTAGACTGTTTAATCATGGCCATTCTCTCTGGTGTGAGATGGTGACTCATTATAGTTTTGATTTGCATTTCTCTAGTAATTAGTGATGCTGAGCATCTTTTCATGTGCCTATTGGCTACCTGTATGTCTTCTTTAAAGAAATGTCTGTTAAGGTCTTCTGCCCATTTTTCAGTTGGGTTGTTTGTTTTTGTTGAGTTGTATGAACTGTTTGTATATTTTGAAGATTAAGCTTTTGTCTGTCACATCATTTACAAATATTTTCAGCCTATTCTGTAGGTTGTCTTTTCATTTTTTTATGGCTTCCTTTGCTGTGCAAAAGTCCCCACTTGTGTGGGGACTCACAAATATTAAGTATTAGGCAAATGTGTTAAACAGGCTAGTCAATATAACTAAGCTTCCTAAATTTTTCTACAGTTCAAGACTTTTTCCCTGCCCCAGAAAATGCCACTTAAATCTTTCTGCTCCCTAATAGACCAGGAAATCTCTCTCTGTTTTCATGTACTCTCCCTCTGACTGATGTTCTGGGAAGTAAAGATCATCCAAATGCAGCATCTTGCTCATTCTTCACAAGCTCTCTGTGTAGCTGATGGATGCTATGCCCTCTGTTCCCTGAAATAAGCCATCCTCACGTCTAGCTTAATTCCTTTATTTGAAGTGGTTTTTCTTCTCAACTTCTGCAGAGGTGCCATGGAAAAGGCAACTTTGGAAAGAATCATAAGAACAAATCAGCTCTGCCAAATATTAAATACATTAAAAGGCTATGATAACTGATAAGACTAGTGCCAGGACTTCTGTTTCAGTAGCCATGTCCTTTGGGCACCAGAGTAACTAAAGGAATAGAAATCCTGGACATTGCTGACCGGGGATGTGATCCTTCATGGCACCTGGAAAGGGTTGTCCGCTTGATGGACTTGAGGCTGCCTCTCCACCAAAGCACCCACTTTAAGGATCACAGTCTCAACTTAAGAGTGCCTGGCTTCTCCTGGCTTCCTGGCCTCACTTGTTTTCTGGTTACTACCCCTTTTGTCTCATCCCAACCATACTTCCTCCACTTTAGTTACTTAGGTTTCTTCATTCATAGTGATTATACTCCCAAACTGGAGTCTACTAAAGTCTTCAGTGGCCTTCTGTCTAGAGTGATGCTGATTCAAGAATACCATAATCAGCTCAGTAGGTAACGAGTAGCTGAGAAAATCGGAAACTCCTTGTCCCACATACTATGAGATCTATTTTGTGTAAAAGCAGAAGGAAAATCCTCAAACCACTGTGTAAACAGCAAATCTTGGTCAGAGCTGATCTCAGTTTCTGTTGACAGCAGCACAAACAGAGAATAAATAAATCCTTTTAGTTCCTAATTTCCCAAGTACCAGAATTAGTTAGCTGAGAGAGCTGAGCAACATAGTTAGTAGCTGCAGCCAATTCAATAGAATTTTTTAAAACATAATTTTAAAATATTATAATAATTGAAGTCTTTCTATCAAGCTCAAGAGTAGTGTTGGAAATAGGTACTAGAATAGACACTACAATGAAAACCTAAGTGCCTACTGTTTTATATATATATATATATTTTCCCCTTTGTAATTACACTTCTGTATCATCTGACCAAGTGTTCACTGAGAGATTCACCTCTCAAATCTCTAATAAATGCAGCATAAGTTTTGTAACTCTCTGTGAACCCTTCCATAAAAAAGGGCTAGAAAAACTATACCTGTAAAAGCAAATGTTTCCCCGAGGACTGTGGGCATCCAGGGAGTTTGTCATCTGCCTGCTGCTGTGTGTAAAGAAGAGTAAGTCTTTCATGTGAAATCAAATCCCCAGGCTTACTCCATTCATAGGCATGGGAGTAACATTTACATTATTTCCAGAGCACAGGAATCCTGATCCCAAAAGTTAAACTGAAAGCTAGTCTAGGACCTAAAAAGTCCTTGGGTTTAAGAATAGGCAGACTGCCCTGTCAGGATACCAGAAAAGAATTAAGATTTTAAAAGTTTGGGATAATCCAACCATGTGCCCAACATTAGGAACATATTTTTGTCCTGTCACACTTGAAACATTTGTAAAAGTTGAGTAATTACAAAAATTGACCACTGAACAACAGTAAAAGGAATCTCAGTGAATAAAAAAACTCAGTACCATAACAAAAATTCAATCAAAAGCAAATTTTAAAAATAAATCAATGTATTTGGGCAATAAGAAATAGTTTTCTAATTATTTCATGAGTTAAAGAAATCATTATAAAAATTATAAAATATTTAGAAATAGATGCCATTCTATACGTGGAATGCAACAATGCTTAGAGAAAAAAAATCAAATATAGTAGAAAAGAAGAAAAATTTAACTAATGATCTACAGCATTTGGTTTAGGAAGTCATAAAAATAATAAAATAGAAGTAATAAGTGTAAAAACAAAAGTGAATGAAATAAATAAGAAATCTAACTCACTAGGTTTAATAAAATTAAAGGCTGACTCTATAGACCTTTAAAATGGATAAACTCTCCAAAATTGGTCAATAATAAACAAGAAAAGGCACAGATTAATAATACTAAAAATGAAAATTAAATATAAGTATAGGATTTTTTAAAATTTCATATAAGAATGCTATGCACAATAGGTCAATAATTAGATGCTGTAGATAATTTTCTAGAAAAAATACAGAAAAATCAAACAAATTTTAGAATCCTATAAAGATCTATAAGCTTTTAAAAATGAGTTGAATAAGTAATTTAAAAAAAATTCAACCCCTAAAAGGAAGCAATGATCCTTCAAAATGGTATAGCAACTCAGGAAGACAATTTGGCAATTTCTTACAAAACTAAACAGACTACAATCCAGTAATCATAGCCCTTAGTATATACGCAAAGGACTTGAAAACTTATATCCACAAAAATCCCTGCACACAGATGTTTATAGCTGCTTTATTCGTAATTATCAAAACCTAGAAACAAGCAAGATGTTCTTCAGTAGGTGAATGGATAAACTTTGATGTACATGCAGACAATGGAATATTACTCAGTATTAAAAAGAAATGAGCTATCAAGTCATGAAAAGACATGGAAGAAACTTAAATACTACTAACTGAACAAAGCCAGTTTGAAAAGCCTGCATACTGTGTGATTCCAACTATGTGACATTCTGGAAAAGACAAAACTATGCAGACAGTAAAAAGATGAGTGGTTCCCAGGGCTTGGAGGTAGAAGGGATGAATTAGGTCACAGGGGATTTTTAGAGCACTCAGCTTTCTTTATACTCCAACTCTCACATCCATACATGACCACTGGAAAAACCATAGCCTTGACTAGACGGACCTTTGTTGGCAAAGTAATGCCTCTGCTTTTTAATATGCTGTCTAGGTTGGTCATAACTTTCCTTCCAAGGAGTAAGTGTCTTTTAATTTCATGGCTGCAGTCACCATCTGCAGTGATTTTCAAGCCCAAAAATATAAAGTCAGCCACTGTTTCCACTGTTTCCCCATCTACTTGCCATGAGGTGATGAGACCGGATGCCATGATCTTAGTTTTTTTGTAAGTGGAGTTTTAAGCCAGGTTTTTCACTCTCCTCTTTCAACTTCATCAAGAAGCTCTTTAGTTCATCTTTGTTTTCTGCCCTTAGGGTGGTGTCATCTGCATATCTGGGGTTATTGATATTTCTCCCTGCAACCTTGATTCCAGCTTGTGCTTCATCCAGCCCAGCATTTTGCATGATGTACTCTGGACATAAGTTAATTAAGCAGGATGATAATATATAGCCTTGATGTACTCCTTTCCCAATTTTTCCCTGGCAGCTCAGATGGTAAAGAATCTGCCTGCAATGCAGGAGATGTGGGTTTGATCCCTGGGTCAAGAAGATCCTCTGGAGAAGAGAATGGCAACCCACTCCAGTGTTCTTGCCTAGAGAATTCCATGGACAGAGGAACCTGGCAGGCTACAGTCTATCTAGCAAAAAAAGACATACAGATGGGTAATAAAACACATGAAAAGATGTTCAACATTGCTCATTATTAGAGAAATGCAAATAAAAGTACAAGTATCACCTCAAACTGATCAGCATGACCATCATCAAAAAATCTACAAACAATAAATGTTGAAGAAAGTGTGGAGAAAAGGGAACCCTCTTGCACTGTTGGTGGTCATGTAAATTGATAGAGCCACTATGGAGATTCCTTAAAAATCTAGGAATAAAACTCCCAATAATTCCACTACTGGGCATATACTCTGAGAAAACCATAACTGAAAAAGGCGCACATATCCCCAATGTTCATTGCGCCACTATTTCCAACAGCTAGAATATGGAAGCAAGCTGGATGTCCATCGACAGATGAATGGGTAAAGAAGCTGTGGCACATACACACAATGGAATATTACTCAGCCATAAAAAGGAACCACTTCAGTCATTTCTAATGTGATGGATGAATCCAGAGCCTATTATACAGAGTGAAGTAGGTCAAAAAGAGAAAAACAAATATCATATATTAATTCACATATATGGAATCTAGAAAGATGGTACTGATGAACTTGTAGCAAGGCAGCAGTGGAGACACAGACAGACATAGAGCTCAGACTTGTGGACACAGTTGGGTAAAGAGAGGGTGGACAAACAGACAGTAGCATGGAAACATGCATGTTATCGTATGTGAAATAGATAGCCAGGCAAAATTTGCTGACATGATTCAGGGAGCTCACACCAGTACTCTGTGACAACCTAGAGGGGTGATGGGATGTGAGATGAGAGGGAACTTCAAGAGGGAGACATATGCACACCTATGGCTGATCCATGTTGATGGATGGCAGAAACCAACACGGGACTATAAAGCAATTATCCTCCAATTAAAAATAAATAATTTTTTTAAAAAAGAAAGGACACCAAAACAAGTAGCTATATCTACCACAGTCACAAATGGCAAAACTTAATATTTTTGTTTTGTTTTGCTGGGGTTTTTTGGCTGGCCTGCATGGCTTGTGGGATCTTAGTTCTCTGACCAGGGATGGAACCCAGGCCCTCGGCAGTAAAAGCACCAAGTCTCAACCACTGAACCACCAGGGAATTCCTCAAAACTCAATATTTTGAATAAGTCAGTTGTCTCCAAATGCAACGCAGTTTCAGACAAAACCCCAACAACTTTTTCCCCTGGAACTTGTCAAGTTCGTTCTCAAAATATTAGCAAGTAACATAAGGAATAGTACAGCTAAAAAAATTGAAGGAGGAGGAGGAAGAGCAGAAGATAGGGACTCACACTTCTGGATAAAGTGACTTACTAAGAAGACTGGAGCAGAGAAGGCAATGGCACCCCACTCCAGTACTCTTGCCTGGAAAATCCCATGGACGGAGGAGCTTGGTAGGCTGCAGTCCATCGGATCGCAGATTCACTTTCACTTTTCACTTTCATGCATTGGAGAAGGAAATGGCAACCCAGTCCAGTATTCTTGCCTGGAGAATCCCAGGGACGGCGGAGCCAGAATCCCTGGTGGGCTGCCGTCTATGGGGTCGCACAGAGTTGGATACGACTGAAGTGACTTAGCAGCAGCAGCAGCAGAAAGAAGGCTGGAGACACTAACATAATGAGTGCCAGGTGTTTATAAAATAACAAGACCAGGTAGACAAATCAACCAAGGAACATACCCACGTGCATGTCCTTAAGTGAAAACTCCATTCACGGCAGAGGTGGTATTATAGTTTAGACCAGTGAATGTTGCTGGGACAACTGTCAATTGCTTTGGGGGAAAAAATCACTTTTTTACGCACACACATACAAAATTATGGATGCTAAAGTCCTGATGTGGAAATCAACATCTTAACACGTGTGGAAGAAAGTAAGAGCCTATTTTTATGATATTGGAGTAGGAAAGGAATTTCTTAAATAAGATATAAAAGCACAAACCTTGAAAGAAAAGCTAAATCTGACTATACGGAAGTGTAAAATATATGTAGAACAAAAGTCAACATACATAAAGTGAAAACAACATGCCATAGACTGAGCGAAGAGAATTTCAGTATAAATACTTGACTACACCAACGGGTCTCCACCTCCTGCTTCCATTGGGTTTTATCAGTGGAGAGCCCAGGAAGTGGAGATAGGCGAGTGCTGTGAGGTCAGGGCACGCATCCTCCCTGTATCTGTGGATGCCCTGTGACAGACAGTGACTCCCGGCCAAAGACCACAGCTCCTAAAAGAGCCCTCTGGACGCAGCCTCCCAGTCCCCAGCTTCCTCCTCGCTACTGATGGGGGCACAAGTGCCCCGCTGTTGGTAGCCCTCATGGTTTCCCTAAGCCCTGTCCACACCTTATTTACACTCACTTCCAATCGCCCAGGGTAAGTTTACCATCTGCTCTCTGCTGGGAGAACCGGTGTAAATGCTGCCTGAACGTGGTGTAGCCCTGTTAGGTAAGTTACCTAACCTGTCTGACTCCAACTGCTTCATCTATAAATGGCGCAGCCATGGGAACTGATCAATATGATTTATATAAGCCGCTCAGCACAGCTTCCCACAAAGCAAACAGTAAATGGTAGCTACTATTGCCGTAAGAGCGGTGGTTACTATTGACATCACTGCCAATGTTTCTTTGATGCTGCCCAGTGATCTGAAAAGCACTTAACCACAGGAGGGCAAAAACACCAAAGTGGAACCTGAGGTAGGATTCCTAAAGCATAATTTGCATCAGACTTAAAGAACATTCCAGAGTTTTCCTGAGGTCACCATCATAATAAATGTGAACACTCCTTACAAGGCAGAATTTCAGAGAGTTTTCTTCTGTCCACTTAGGGTGAATGGGCCAGTTCACCTCTGGCAACAAACGAAAGCTTCATGATTTGCAAAGTCAGGCCCCACCACTCACACACGTTCCCCCGACACATGCAGGCGTGTTGGTTGCAGCAGTCAGCAATGCACTTCAAATGTGGGTCTCCTTAAACATCAGCCAACACACACTGGCTGCAGGCCTCAAGGGTTAATTCAGCCAACCAGTGACCATGACATCGGTCCTTCCATACCCAATGACACTCATGTCCAGGCAGATTGTCCCCATTTAGCTTCAGTTTTATACAGGTGTTTGTTACATACCGCACGTTACAACACAGAATAAAGGCTTTAATTGTTATGATGTATGGAACTACTTGTTTTATGCAGTGGGAATTGTGGGGACAAGATGTAGTAAACACTTGGCACCTTGCCGCCGGTAGAGGGAGGGACATTCTAAACCGTAGGGACAGTTGAATGTAGTTGGATGTAGGAGGGACATTCAGATCATGTTTTCTGTAGGATATTTATTCTACCCTCATTATGTTAGAACAGTGTCTAAGATCTGTTGCAGTGGTAGAGCCTTAGACTGTGTGAAGGGTGAGGGAGGGGACCTGCCCGTGGTGATGGACAAGCTCTGTATCTTGATTGGATGCTGGTAGTGCGGATCCATACAATTGTCAAAACTCATGGAACTGCACGTTTAAGACCTGGGCATTTATCTGTAGGCCTTAACTCAGTTGTAATTGAGGTCATAGGAACAGGTAGAGGAACAGAAAAGTTAAAACACAAGTTCTAAAAGGATACCTGTGAAAGTGTATCCTACTGTACTAATGTCTTCATGTGACAGAATAAAACCTTGGAATAGTGAGCAAATCAACCTGAACTCCTCAGGAGTTTGCTAAATAATTGTTGGTGAGAGGAGTTGACACAGAGACCTTTGAGTGGCCAAAGGGAGTCAGTCAACCACTGGGGATTTGTGGGGAGTAAACCACCCACAAAATTATAGGGTCAGCGCTTCAATTCTCTGTGCTCGTTAGAATGGCATTGACCGGTAACACCCTATGCTTTCTGGGAAAGGCTTCAGCCCCTCACGGATCTTTATTTTTCAGGAGTTTGTGCTCTAAATCGCTGTGATTACCCCCACAGGCCAAAAAACAGTGAGATGGATTCCTAGGTGGCTCAACAAGAAAACTACGGATTACTGACTGACAGCATATCCAAATAAAAGGGTGTCTCGATGGTGTGCTTTGTCCAGAGCCCTGGATGAGAGTGTCAAAGAACTGTTTACCAGATGTTTAGAAGGCACACACGGGGCAGAGACCACCAGTAAGACAGGTTGTAGGTTTGCAATTCACATCACCTGCACAAGAATGATGCCTGGGCCCAGGCCAAAATGTTAAACTAGAATAAGTGAAAGAACAAACTGCCATCAGGTCGAAAAAGCCAACAGCCAAATCCAGGCTGTGACTGGGGAAACTGGGCTTGAGAGACATAAGGCCTATGGTTTTCCTTCATCACGCTCGCAGGTAGGCGCCCACGGTGGTACGGTTGGTTACAAACTGACGGCTTTGACAGACAAGCCCACCAGACTCAACACTGGCTGCTGTCTTTGGTTCCAGGTGCTGATTTTACAAGCAGCATTGACAAGCTGGAGAGTGTGCCAGAGAGGAGAGTCAGGATGCCGGGAGATGTAAACACCTCATTCTACTGCAAACATTTTAGGGAACACGTTGCTTAGCCTGAAGAAGTGTAGACAGTTACAGGTTAAGGATTAAACGTGCTGATTTGCCCAGGTCTGAGAAGGTTTCCAGACAGAGCTTTCCGCTTTAAAACTGGGATAATCCCAGGCAAACCAGGACAAACTGTCAGTCTAGATCAAGGTAACAGTGAGGGAAGAGGTACGAGGACATGTGACTACTGACTTCCAAATATTCGGAAGGGTTTATTCTCAGCTGCCCCTCAAGTGGACCAGATCACTGGTATGAACTACCCAGAGTAGAGCTGAGCTCAGGGTAAGGAAGGCCTTGAGGGTCCCAGGGGGCTTTCTCAGAGAAGGAGCACAGGGCAGGTCTGCACGAGGAGGGGTTCCTAATGCCTGGGGCACGAAAACCTTTAAACACACACACACCCCAGAAAATTCATCATGGCCACAACCTCTGCATTCAGCAGTGCCTTTATTAAATCAACATATATTATTATATATGTTAATATACGCTAACATATATATTATACACATACATATATGTATGTTATACATAATATATGCCATGTTAATATATTATTTTACATGTTTATATATATTATGCTGTTGTCTGTGCTGTTTCTTATCATTTATCTATCGGCTGTGCTGGGTCTTCACTGCGTGCACAGGCTTTTCTCTAGCTGCAGCAAGCAGGGGCCACTCTGTTGTGGTGCTTGCACTGCTGTGGCTTCTCGTTGCGGAGCATGGGCTCTGGGGCAGAGAGACGTCAGTGGTTGTGGCACACAGGCTTTGCTGCTCCACAGCACATGGGCTCTTCCTGGCCCAGGGCTCGAACCCATGTCCCCTCATTGGCAGGCAAATTCTCAACCACTGGGCCACCAGGGAAGTCGCTGTTCTGTTATATCAATCACAGCAGTGTCCTGATACATTTGGAAAGTGGGAGGCATGATTTTTCTTTATATACAGAATGCTCAGCCCCCCGCTCCTGTGTAAGTTGTCCAGCCCAACCCTCCTTCCAAGCCTGGCTTCCCCAGGGGAAAGGGTGAGGCTGGATAATGCGCGAGATTCCTTTCAACGCCACGGTTCTCTATGTCCAGGGCTTGGCATCGTGCTTGAGCTATAGTTAGTGCCCAGGAAATGGTGGTCACCACTTCTCATTACTGTGACAGCAGCAGGGAGCACAGGCCTGTCCTCCTTCAACCACTTCTTTTCCTTCCCAGAGACCACACTGCCCGAGGCAGAGCCCTTGTGGGTAACTGAGTAACCAGAAGCCTGACGGAGGCCCTGCTGAGCGAGCGGTTTGTTTTCACACAGAAGAGGAAGTCTGGAGATCAGCAGCTGCAGGAAAGTCATCAAAGAGGTGGGTTCCTTCTCTCTTCCTGCTCCAGCTTCCTCAGGCTGCAGCTCTTGGAGCAAAGTGGCTGCTACAGCTCCAAGCCTTGCATCTGCATTCTAGGAAGGAAAAAAAGGAAGAGGAAGGGGTAAGAGCACCCCAACTGAGACAGACCCATTTAAAAAGCCATTCCCTGGAAGTCCCACACAGAAGTTGCTTGGATGTCATTGGTCCATACTGGATCACACAGCTACTGTTGGCTGCAAGGGCATTGCTGTATTTAGGGGACATGGTGCCACCCCGAACAATACTGGGGTCCAGTTAGTAAGGAAGAAAAGGACAACGGGTATTGGGTAGGCAGAGAGCAGGCCTGCCCAGCCACCTGCTCTGGGTATGTGCTCTTATGACCTCCCTGGCCGTCACCACTCCTTAGGGAACTAAAGTGTCACCATTCCTAATGGCAGAGCCAGAATCTGCAGCCCAACAGGAGGGCAAGGATGTCAAGAAGAGAGTGAGTGTCATGTCTTAGCAGGAAGCTCCATGATCCCCCAAAGCAGAACTGATCACAGCTAACCCTGGGCCCAGGGAATCTTGTTTATGAAAATAGCACCCGTTGGAAATGGAAAAAGGTTTGGGTAAGTCTTTTTTTTTTTTATCCTCAAAACTGGTGGAATTGGCATAACTGTTAAAAAGAATGTTCTACTAGAACCCTCTGTTCTAAAAACAAAAATAAAGTGACTGAAAAGTGAGCCAAGAGGAGGCAGGCCTGGTGCAGAGTGAGTAATGATAGTACATGGTTTATACAGAGACTAAGAATACAAAAGAGCTTGTCCCGGTCAGAGGATTCACAGTTCTGACTCCCTTGCCTGCTCATGCCTGGGAGGTGCCAGTGTGGGTACCTGCACGAACCGCACAGGCACCCAGATGAGGAAGCATGTGAAGATGGTGTCCTCCATCCCAGCTGCAGATTTCTGCACCAGCCTTCCTTGAAGTCTAGTTCCCCGACCTGGAACAGCACCACCTGGGCACTTGTTAGAAATGCAAACCCTCAGGCCCATCCCAGACCTCCTGGGATTCTGCTCTATGGGCAAGTTTGAGAATCACGAGCCTGGATCAATGGCTAATAGCAGGGAAATATTCAAAAACAGTTAACTGGTCTGTGATTTTCTACCGTATAGCTATCACAAGAGAATTACAGTAAAAAAAATTAAATCAGGACTTCCCTGGTAGTCCCGTGGTAAAGAATCTGCCTGCCAATGCAGAGGACACAGGTTCAATCCCTGGTCCAGGAAGATCCCACATGCTAATGTTAGGTAGTTAGAACAGGGAAAGAGAGTCCAAAATAGCGGTGGCTAAAAGACCTGGAAGGGAGAGCCCGTGAAAACAGAACAAAGGAAGGTCTGAGGACCGGAGTGAGAACCTCAGGTAAAACAAACACTCCCGGCTGGCCCAATTTACATAAGACAGGCCCAGGGACAGAGAAACATATAAAAAGAGGAGCCAAAGCTCTCTCTCTCTCTCTCTCCCCCACGCGATGGGGCGATCTTCTCTTCGAGTCTTTGGATCGACGTGCCCCCACACCTCGAACGAAGATGGATTTTCCTGCTATTATCTAAATAAATTAGAGCTGTAACACTGAGCTGTAACACTGATTTATTTAAAAGCGATAACACGGTCCATTTGAGACCTGAGAGCTATAACACGGTCTGTCCAAGACCCAAGAGCTGTGACCCGCCGAGAGGGCTTCAATGTCCGTCACTCCAAATTTCTGTTGTGACGAGACAAAGAACCGAGGAGCATACACTCGCCTGACATCTATGGGTCTGCGAAGCAGCTAAGCCCGAGCACCACGACCGCTGAAGCCTGCGTGCCTAGAGCCTCTGCTCTGCAACGAGAGAAGCCACTGCAAGCAGCAGCCTGCACACCGCAACTAGAGAATAACCCACGGGCGGCAACAAAGACCCAGCACAGCCCCCCAAAATAATAAAGGTTCATTAAAAAAAAAAGGTATCGACATTTTAAAAAATTTAATCAGTCTTCTGGACTCTGCACAATCTAAGTTCAGAAAAAATATAGGCTATGAGATGAATTAGGAAAGCCTTCTCTATAGGCCTGTCATTTAATTTACACTTCTTTAAACTTTTAAATCCTAATCACAGCATCTGTCTTAAGGGCCACAGCAGGTAATGACTTGTTTGCAGAAATTTATTTCATTAGGGTTTCAGCACCAAGTATAGGGATAAGATGTATCAAAAAGCTTTGCTTCCCTGGTGGCTCAGTGGTAAAGAATCCGCCTGCCAATGCAGGAGGCAGGGGTTCGATCCCTGTTCCGGGAAGATCCCACATGCCGCCCAGCCACTAAGCCTGTGCCCCAGGGCTGCTGAGTCTGCACTCTGAAGCCCCCAAACCCAAAGTACTGAGCCCCGTGCCACAACTACTGAAGTCCGAACCCGCGCTCTGCAACAAGAGAAGCCCCCGCAGCGAGAAGCCCCGCGCTGCGACAGACAGCGGCCTCCACTCGCAGCACTGAAGACCCAGCACAGCCAAGAACAAAGAAAAGTTTTGCATGCTCCTAGTATTGTCATAGTCCCAATGCATGAGATAGGCCCCAGTTTTTATGTATTTGTTATGGGGTGAACTGTGCTCCCCCCAATAAATTCATTTGTTTAAGTCCTAACTCCCAGACTTTAAAGAGGTAATAAGGTAAAATGAAGTCATTGAGACTATATGACTGGTGTCCTTATAAGAGAGGAGATTAGGACACACACATGCACAGACGGAAGATCACATGAGGACAGTCATCCACAAACCAAGAAGAGAGGTATCAGAAGAAACCAGTGCTGCCAAACCTTGATCTCAGACTTCTAGCCTTCAGAAGTGGGAGAAAAAAATTTTTTGCCGTTTCATCCACCCAGCCTGTGGCACTTTGTTAGGGCAGCATAGCAGACCAATAACGTTACCAAAAGACTCGTGATCAAGTTGGGCCACACCTGGCCCTTCTGTTGTGGCAGGCATTTGTGCTGTTCCAAATACTTCAGGCTTCCCTGGAGGCTCAGATGGTAAAGGATCCACCTGCAATGCAGGATACCTGGGTTTGATCCCTGTGTTGGGAAGATCCCCTGGAGGAGGAGGGCATGGCCACCCACTCCAGTATTCCTGCCTGGAGAATCCCCATGGACAGAGGAGCCTGGCGGGCTACAATCCATGGGGTTGCAAAGAGTCGGACACGACTGAGCGACTAAGCAGGCATGCAAACACTTCGAGCTCCCCACCTCCTGGGGAACATAATGGTATTGTACCTCCCACCCTCTGAAGAAGTTAGGCACAGCCATGGGATGTGCTTTGGCCCATACAAGGTGAGCAGAAGTGAATGTCACTTCCAGCAGGAACTTCAAGAGCCTGAGGACAATTGTTCTCGCTCTCTTTCCCCCTCAGCCCCATCAAGGAGCCGGCGCCTGAGGAAGCAGATATAGCAGCCCACTCCTGAAACCAGTGATATGGGCCAGGCTCCCAGCTAACCAGTAATGGACTTATATAGTGGGAACAATAAATAAACCTTTGCTATTTTAAGCCCTGAGATTACAGCATATTCATTATTACAGTGTATCCTAGCCTCTCCCGACTTCTACATCAGCTTACTGACCATTTCAAATCTGACTCATCTCACCAAATTCCAAACATGCAATTGTTTTGTTTAGTTCAGATGATAGGAATAGCCATCAAATCATTGATTTGGGGGACATTTGGATTTTTTTAATACCTAAAATATACATGCTAGTAAGAGGATATTGAGGGGGCACAGCCAGAGTGCAGCCTCCTGTGTTCCAAACCGGCAGTTCCCGCTGCCTGTCATCTCCCTCGTCCCACACCAGGCATTTTACACAGAAGAGACTGAAGTCAGTCTGGGTGGTGGAGCTGGGACTAGACCTCCTCCCCTCTCCCTCTCAGACCAGAGCCCTGTGCCCTAGACTGTACTTACTAGTCCTGTAAGAATGAAAAAATAAGAATCTCATGCTAGCCAGCAACAGGACCTCCTCATCCTAAAACCTGGTCAAAGTTCTGTTACCAATGAAAACCATTTCTAAAGAACATCTGTTTCCAAAACAAATATCCATACGATCCAACTTGTATGCTTTTTTCAGCCTCGGTGTACAGAAGTTGTGAGGAGCCTCCAAGAACAAATCCCATTTCCAGGCCACCAGGTCTTCCAGCTGTTTGCGTTACCCCCGGGGGCCCTACTGCTGCCCCTCGTTTGCTGGCTCAGGCCTCCCCTTCTGCCTGGACAGCCTGCCCCTTGATGTTCTCCCAACCTGCCGACTCTTCTAAACCCACCACAGATCCAGCCTGTCTTGAGTGGTTTCCTGCCTTGAAGATCCACAAACTGCTTCATCACATTCCAAAGAACACCAACCTCTGTATGTATACAGATGGTCTAGGAGACTGTCCTCTACATATTACTCTATTACACTATTACAAGGTGATTTACTTCTCAGCGCTTTGTTCTGTTAGACTCACGCCCTGTAATGAACCCATGGAAAGAATGGTAAGGAGGGAAAGAAAAGCAGAACATAGGATTTCTGACACACTTTCCTGTTATCTAGACTGCCGTGGGTGGGCAGAGGCCTTCCTCCTCCGTGGTATGCAGAGTTGATTTCCCTGATAACATATTCTGTGCAAGTTTGATTGGTGAACAGTGGTGCCATAAACAGAGTTTCATAGGTCACTTGCTCCAGGAAGTTATGGTATACAAATATTAACAATGGCTGGGGATTTTTCTTGGAAAAACATAAAATTCAAAGTATTGCTACCAGGAAAAAAAAAAAAAAACCAACTTCTAAATCCTTTATTTCACTCTGTAATGAATACAGCATCATGTAAACTTTACAATTTCAAGCTTTATATATTTTTTGCTTGGAACATCAAAGCAGTCACAATTCATAATTTATTTCACATCAAAGTTTACAGATCACCAAAATAGAATTTTAATTCATTCTCAGAATGGCAGACATCCTGTTTTAAGTGAGTGATGGAAAAACAAAATGCCATGCCAAGTTCACCAGAATACGTATAATTGGTCTACGATGATGCTCTTTTCTTGAGTGACATGCCAAAAATGATGGCTTACTTTGGAAAACTGCAATATCCAATACATGCAGTACTGACCATGTTCATTTCATTTTAAAAAAAATCCATCTTTTGTCAGTTACATGTCAAACTCTCTTGTGAAATCTTTGCAAGAGAAGTTTTTTTCTCAAAGCTATACAATATAAATTACTTTTAGTTTCACGGTGGATTTTTAAGGAATTGTTTCCTGCCCACAGGTGAGTGGGCAGTTTCATGGTGGATTTTTAAGGAATTGTTTCCTGCCCACAGCAGAGAGTTTCCTCACAATTCTATTCATCTGCTGAAGCTTGGCAATAACTCCGTATCAAGAGTGGTCCAGCAAAGAGGCTGTCCACGCTGTGTGCTTTTGCTAACATCAGTTTTGAGATCTACAGATAATCTGAATACAGGCTTTTGCTTCAGAAGCCACCAGTTTCTGGTTAGTCTAAATGCTACTCACAGTGCCCCAAGGCTTGAGTTCCTCCTAGACCAGAGTTGGCCCATGGGAACCTGAAGTCCACTCAGGCTCACTGAGATGTGGAAAGAAGTGCCCCCGTGACAGAGGTAAGGCTTTAAAACCTTCTCCTATGTGCTCCCTATAGCCAGAATTAAGTGCCACTTTCAGTAGTGGTGAGAGAGGCAGCCTGCCATTCTCCTCCAAAAACTAAATGTTTTAATTTAATACTAAAGACTGATTGGTTCTTTCAGTATTCTTCTCTTAAGATAATCCCAGCTTCCCTAACCACAAAGTTGTGTTTTCTGGTGTTAATTAGATTTGTTGCTGTAAGATAACCCCCTCCAGTCCATCTTGAGTCTCTCTGGTTACACAGCATACAGGATGGTGCTTGGAGAAAGAATGGGCCAGACCCAGGGCTGGACCCTTCCCTTGACCCCTCTAAGGATGCCACTTTGGGCCAGTCACCTCTCTCTGGCCCCCAGTTTATCCCTCTAAATAGTAGGGATTAAATGAGATAATTCTGTTACAGAAACCATCCACCATTGTGTTTGAAATACAACTCTCAAAAATGCTACTTTCTTTCCCCAAATCATTACTGTAGTGAAAGTCAGTTGTCTATAACTATGTGTCTAAAGTGATCATCACCAGCCACTAGTGGCTATGCATATTTAAATCAATCAAAATTAAATATGCTTTAAATTCAGTTCTTCAACTACACTAACCCCATTTCAAACACTAAATAGTCACCTGTAGCTTGTGGCTACCATACTGGACTGTGTAAACATAGAACATTTTCATCAGAAAAGTCTATTGGATAGTGTCGGTTATTCATTTGGATTTCAAGGCTTCCAAACATCCACATCAGTCTTTACCTAAACTATGTCATGGGAAATCTTTCCTTTAGTAACAGGAATAAATGCAAGCCCTTTGTTTCCTATCACATCTCTTTTCGAAGAAAACTAGTCTCCAGTTGTGTATCTCAAAGAACTCAGCCTCACTGGATTCAGGCTGGAAATGCTCTCTCCTTATCCTCAGACATTCAGAAAACAACTATTAGCTGTCCCACCGCAGCCTAGACCTGTGTCTAGGGTCATGGGCACTGTAGCCTCTGCCTTGTCCTTGAGCCTGGTGGGGTGTGGGCACAACATGGAAAGCTCCAACCCTGCTCTTGTTCCCAAAGCAAAGTGCCCTCTCTGGGGACTCACTGCAGCCAGCATGAACCTCAGGTAGCTTATGAGCCCCTGTGTAGGACATGGTGAGTCCCACACGAGTCCCTGGCACCCTCAAGGGAGAAATGAGGAAGCCACAAGTCTAGGACAGCAGATGGAGTGACCCAGGCCTCTGTTCTTTCCACCACCAGCAAAGCATCTCCCTCCAGGGGTCTCAGGAGAGACACGGTGGACCGCCGACACAGCATGGAAAATGTGGAGGTTTGCAGGGTGAACCCAAACAGAAGTGAAGAGGTCACCTGGAGCATACAAGATGCGAACCCAAAGAACCAGGTGAGCTGAATTTTAAGCATTCCTAGTTTCAGGGCTGCAGATAAGCAGCATCTCGGTCACACCTGAATTGAACTATGATGAAGCAGCTTTCGGTAGTCAAGGATTGATTATGCATCTCCTTCCAATTCCACCAGCATTCACTGATACCAGGGAGAAGAAGAAAAAAAGAATGTAGACTCAATTCCTGACTTGCCAGTAGCTCCAATAAAAGATAAGAATAAGAAGGCTAAAAGTAATAGCTAAGATTTTATTTAATGACCCAGCAGTTTTTAGACCCTGCTGTCTCTCTACATCATTTGTGAAAATTTCTCAGCTGATTGCATTAGTTTCAAGATTACACCTCAATTTTTAAAGTAAATAATAATCACAATCCTGGCCGTTACTGTGAAGTGCCTCACGTGTGTGTAGATATCAGTGCCCAGGAGCCTCACGGACAACCCTGTGAGGGAGGTGGTACCCCCAAGGCCCGCGGCGGGGCTGAAACCACCAGCCTCAGCTCACACTCGTGCACCTGCTCCTCACAGCGGGCAGCCTAGCGCCAAGTCTGAGCTCGGAGCCTCTGTGCTGTCTGCAAATGGAATAGAAACAACCAAAGACGTACAGTTTGAATAAGTCCCTCTTCCCCAGCTCCCTTCCACCGTTAGCAGCTTCTGACTGTCCTTCTAGAGACGGCCTGGGCGAATGTCAGGATCCAGAAAGGAGCAGTTGGGGTTTTACCTCATATGTGTGTGTGTGCTAAGTCGCTTCAGTCGTGTGCAATTCTTTGCATCCCCATAGCTCCCCATAACCTGCCAGGCTCCTCAGTCCATGGGATTTCCTAGGCAAGAACACTGGAGTGGGTTGCCATTTTCTACTCCAGGGGATCTTCCCAACTCAGAGATCCAACCTGTGTGTTTACATCTCCTGCATTGGCAGGCAGGTCACTCGTGTATAAACTGGGGGTTTTCACCTTTACTCAACTTTGCTCCCCAAGCCTCCACGGGGAAGAAACATTGTCATTACAGATACTCGAGATACTCCACCCGCCCCAGCAGTGCTCCCGTGGGTCCTACTCAAGCCACGGCCTGGATTCCAGTCTCATCTCAGGGGTTCCTTCTCTTCCCCAGGGTCTTTCCTCCCTCCCACTCCTCCTGAGCCCGCTCTTCTTAGAGAAGCGCCTGAGGCAGTGCAGCTGACTGCTGTCCAGCCTGGGAACAGAAACTTCTCCTCCCGGCCCCCATGGCTGGAGACGTAGGGAGTTGTTGGGGGCAGGGGGGGGGGGGGGGTCTCCCTTCACCACCTGGTTTAGCCCAGTGTTGGTGGAATCTGCCAATACTGTCTTCTCAGGTCGGAGGGAGCTGGGGTGTTCCCTGGCCTGGCATGAGCAGAACCCCACGGGGCAGCCTTAGAGCTCCTTGGTTCCTGCCAGTAGTACCTGCCTCAGCAGTCCATTGGGAATTTTTCAACTGGGACAGCAAAATCATGCTTCAGTTGGGTTAAACAATAAAGTTGACTCACTGGTTCCTGTAACTGAAAGGTCTGGATAGGGCAGGCTTCAGGAAGATCATGAGCCAGCAGGTCAGTAATGTCTCAAGGACCTGGCTTCTTTCTCTGTCTCCTCTCTGCCTTCATCCCGACACCCACTCTCCTAAGGACGGCAAGATGGTGCCAACAGCTTCCAGGGCCATGGCTTCCTCTCAAAGTCACAGCGAGAGAGGGAAGAACATGGTGTCTTAGAAGAGCTCAGGAGCTCCTCTCCAAGACCCCATCAGCAGCTCCTCACGATTGATTCACTGTCTGTGCGGTCAGGCTGTTCAAGATGGCTGCTCTCCTGCTCTCCATCCGTCCCCTGCTCGGCCAGGACCTGCTTCTCTCACATCACTATCTGGTCCCCTTAATCATAAGGCCCAACCAAGAACTGCCCGCATGCTTGCCCCCCGTCCCAGCTGCTGGTGTCCCTGGTAACTGATGAGCCAACTTGATGTTAACTCCCCATGTAAGCATCAACCTCTTTTTTTCCTCTTCCCCATAGCAAAGACTGCGGCCGTGTCCTGTCTGCCTACGGGGTAGGGGTTGTCTCACCAGGGACTTTGGCTTCAGACTTGTAAGCTCTGCTGATAAACCCTGATGTCTTGCTCTCTGTATTCAGGCTCTTCCTTCCATCTCATGGCTGGGCAGCTCCAAGGCTCGCAGACCTGCAGGGTGCAGCCCAGCACATGCCCAAATAGGTCCCCAGGTCTATGCTGAAGCCCCCACAATGCCCAGGGGTGTGAGGGTGGAGTGAAGCGTGTTCAGCAGCACTGGGGAGGGGCAGGAAATGATGAAGATCAGAGGAGCATCACCCAGAGGAAGAGCAGTCCCTGCTGGGAGACCCCAGCCTTTTTTGTCCTTTTGCTTTTCTTCGCTAGAAAAGGTGTTTTCCTCCATTTCATTTGATAACGCATGCATATGTTTATATAGTTTCTTTTTAAACAAACAGTAGCATACAATTTGCCCTACCCTACACCTTGCTGTCTGTTAACACTATACCTTAGAGATGACTCAGTATCTACACGCTTGGATCTCATTCCTTAATGGTGGTAGAGAATCCCACTAGATGGAGGTACCATAATTATCCAGTCATGGGACTTAAGATTTTTCCAGCTTTTACTCTTCATTCTTTCCTAAAATTTATAGTGATGCCTATGGTATGCCAGACACTGTTCTGGGGTGGAGAGCAGAAAATGAGACATTTGTAAAATGAATTTACAACCTACATGAGAGAGAAACATTCTCATACATCTCTGTGTACAAGTGTGGATGTATCATTTCTATAAGCTATAGAAGTAGAATTGCTGGGTCAGTGGGTACACGAATTGATAATTTTGATAGACATTAAAAATAGCCTGGAAAAATATTATATCAATTTTTCTTTTGAATCTTTTCATTCAAGTATATCTAAGTACATATAAAATGATTTATACCATTATATTTCTTAAACACAAACCAAATTCTCCATTATAAAAATGCTCACAATCACTTGAGCAATGATTAAGGAACTAGAAGAAGGGAATAGCAACCCACTCCAATATTCTTGCCTGGAGAATTCCATGGACAGAGAAGCCCGGAGGGCTACCGTCCTTGGGGTTGCAAAGAGTTGGCCACGACTGAGCTCACACACACACACAAACATGACATGCGGGACACTCTTGGCTGGAGTGGGGGGGGGGGGGACAGTCCCGCTGGCTGAGACTTTCCTCCCTGCCTGCAGGGAACCCTCCCACAATGCCAGGGAGACCAGGGCGGGATCAGCCCTGTGTCATAAGTTCAGGCCCTTTGCCACACACAGTGTGTGGTTAACAACATTGCCCATGCACACAGCATCTGGCAAAAAGGAACACCACACACACACAGTGTAGGAACTTAGCAGAAAAAATATTAGTGATTCTTGTGACAGATCTCGGACTGCAAGTGAAAACCGCTCAATCGTGTCTGACTCTTTGTGAACCTGTGGACTGCAGCCCACCAGGCTCCTCTGTCCATGGAATTTTCTAGACAAGAGTACTGGAGTGGGTAGCCATTCCCTTCTCCAGGAGATCTTCCCAACCCAGGGATCGAACCCAGGTCTCATGCATTTCAAGCAGATTCTTTACCATCTGAGCCACCAGGGAAGCCCCATTCCTTAGTATTTAAAGAACTTCTATAAAGCAATTAGAAATTCAACAATCTCACAGATAAATGGACAAAGGACAAACACACAGTTCTCAATCAAAGGAATCCTCTCCTGCTCCAGAAAATCTGTTAATAAAGTGAATGCTGTAATTAACTTTTGAAATGTGTGTTCCTGACCAACAATCTGGCCCAGGTGTAGTTACTACCACTATTATAAACAGCTGACCTTGGAAGATTTCTGTGTAACTCAGGCAGCTATGCCTGTTCCCTTGTGTGACTATTTCTTCTCAGGCAAGAATACTAGAGTGGGTTGCCATTCCCTTCTCCAGGGGATCTTCCCAGTGCAGGGATCAAGCCTGGAGCTGTGTCTGGAGCTGTGACAGCCTTTCTATTATCATGGAGCTACAGGTGAGTTTATGGACAAAAAGCCAAACAGCTGAGGAGAGCTGGGCAGAAGGCTGGAGAAAGGCTGAATCCTTCACACCATCTGGGAGACCTCCCACTCCACGGCACTGCAGAGTCCACAACATTGATGAGTTTTCCTGTTACTGTGGTTGAAAGCCGCCCAGCACCCACTGGAGGTGAAGCACTGAAATAAAATAAGGAGAATTTAAGTCTTTATAAAACCTAGAAGTGATAACTTCTCAAGGAACCTACCATGATAACCCCTTGGAGAAGAAGATGCCTGGGTTCTAGGAAGATAATTGTGTTAGGCTGCCTCTGAAGGCAAGAAACAGAACCTCCAGCTTCAATGAGCATTAGAAATGAGCTCCAGGATCAGCTAATTTGGGTGCTCAACGTCATCAGGAAGCCGGGCTCCTGTCTCCTCTGCTCAGCCATTCTTCAGTGGGCTTCATCGCGAGACTTGGCAAGATGGGGGCGCACTCAGACACAATACACATGCTCTGCCCGGCTCCCCACTGTCCCTCAGACTCGGCATCGCTGTCTTCTCCTTGTCCTTCCCTCCAGGAGCACCTGCTCGCTCTTCACACATGCCGGAGGACTCCTGCCTCGGGGCCTCGCTCCTGCGGTCCCCTCTTCCTGCAGTGCTCTGGACATGTCCACCTGGCTCCCTCATCTCTCCTTCGGGTCCTTACTTAAATATCACTTTCTCAGAGAGGTCTGCGTTGACTACGCTGTTTAAAATGATAACCAACTGCCTTTCAGGTCTGCTCTTCCTCCACAGCATGTAACTGCATCCAACAAAGGGTCCATTCCCTTGCCTCTCGGTCCCCCTGCCTAGAAGGTGTGCTCCAGGAGCATGCAGACTTATCAGATTGCCCCCCTCCTCACTTCCCGCAGGGCCTAGCAGGGTGAGTGTTCCATGAATACCTTGGAGAAAAGACAGGCACAAGATGGACAACATCCAAATGATGAAGTGGGGGAGGGAAGATGTTTTCAAAGATGGCGTCCCCATCTATCGCCCCCACCCCAGGCTTCCCCCACGCATATCTTATCCAGACTCTTTTTATGTGGGGCGTCAACCAGTAACCAGCAAGGAGAAGGGGCTTTCTCTGGCTCCTCGGTGGGGATGGGGTCAGCGAGTGTTGGGGAGGGGTAGACCCCTGAACAAACTAAAGGCAGGTGGGAAAACGGATGCTGGGAGTGCCTCTAATTCCGAGTTCTCCTGGGCTTTCTGTCTGTGGCTTAAGAACAAGGGCCATCTCGTTCCTTCACTGCCACGTGTCTAAAAAGAGTCGCCAACCCTTGCTGCCTCCACAGGGCTACAGCCCAATCCATGCCTCACTTCGCCGGACTCTGGTTTCCACGCCCACCTGCACTCCACCACGGTTATCAACGTTTCCAAGTCCAGTGGGGCCTCTAGGTTCTTATCAGCTTACCAGCGCAGCCCCCTCTCTGGCCCCAATTCTCTGGGTATCTGGCTCACGTCAAAGGCATTGGGCTGTAAGGACCCCCATCAATGCCAGCGTCACGTCCTGTTCTCCACCCGTTTCCAATTTCTTCTTCTGGGAAATAAGCTCCAAGCCTTGAATAACTAAAGCAGGTTTGCTCTGAAACCCTGAGGGCTTCGAAATCACAGCAACCGCAGCCAGAAACCAGGTCCCCGAGCTAAGTTGTGGGCGCGGAGTGGCGCCGACCTGGCCGCGCTCCCTGGAGAGATGCCCCCTGTCCCCCTGGCCGCGCGGCCCCGGCCAGACATCCCCGCCCCGCGCCGCGGAGGCGCCGCCGCGTCCGGGTACCGAGCCGGGGCAGCTGGGGCTCGGGCGGAGCGGGGCGGGGCGGAGGGGCCCAGGGATTGCGGGAAACGCCGAGAGGGACCTGGACGCCCTCCCGCGGGCCGCCCTGGGGGCGGAGGGGAGGGGCCCGCCCGGCCTTATTTCCTCAAGCGCCGGCGCCGCCCACCCGAAGCTCGGACCGGTCGAGCGGCGCGCCAACCCGCGTCCATGCAGCTCCGCAGGCAACCGCTTTCCGCTCCCCGGCCGGGGGACACGCGCCCCGCGGCCCAGCGGCTCGCGGGACCGCTGCTCTTGCTGCTCGCCCTCCAGGGGGCGGGGGCGTCCGGGGGGCCCGAGGACTCCGGCTGGCTCCAGGACGCGGAGCCCTCGAGCCGGCTCCTCTCGCAGGCGGCGCGCGCGGCTCTGCACTTCTTCAACTTCCGCGCCGCCTCGCCCAGCGCCCTTCAGGTTCTGGAGAACGTGCTGGACGGCCGCGCGTGGGTGAGTAGCCGAGCGGCGCGGGCGCGCGGGCGCGCGGGCGCTGGCTGCTGGGCGCGCGCGCCTGTGCTGGGGCTCAGGCGGGAGCGCGAGGCGCCAGGTGCCGAGACCGCCCGGGACGGTTCCCGCGCGCCGCAGGGCCCGTCGGGGCGCAGGGTCCGCGGAAAGCTGACTTGTTCCTTCTGGCATTTACACGGCCGTAAAGAATGTTCACAGGGTAGCTCCCATACCTGGGAAGCAGGTACATGGGGAAACTGAGGCGCAGGCCCTAAAGGCCAGGCTTGATCTTTCCAGAGTTGGTTGCTCTAACGTGGTCACCGAATGCACGACCCACCAGTGGCTTGAGCGTCAGTTCTGGACAGGGTTTTTCAAAATCCAAGCCAGTTCCCACGCCGAACCGTGGACGTTCCCTTGTCAAATGCAGGCCGTCTTGCAAGGGTTTAGGATAATATTGCAGTTTACGCGTTGGCCTGGCCAGGAACCTTCGTAATCCTGGCGTCTGCTTTAATAAGAGTGAATGACCCAGAGCTGTTGTGTTTGTTAACGGAATGAATGAGAATTTGGCAGCTCGTTGTTCCGTTGCTGATTTCAAGGCTGTAGGTACCGTTCTGTGTCCGTGGAGCTACGTGGCTTTTTCCAGTAGAAGATGACAACGAAAGTTACAGAACTACCCTGTTTGTCCCCAAACAACGATGCTCTTTCCAGCAACCCCACCCCCCCCAATATTCCACAAAGCCTGTAGACTCGGCATCGAAGAATCTAGAGTTTAATGAAGAGGATAAAGAGAATTTTAAGGAGTGGCAGTAGAAGTTTTAAGATAGTTCTAGATGTGGTGTTGGGGGTGTGAGAACGCCATTTGGAAGAGAACGCCTTGGTTCTTCAAAGACTTAACCCTGTACCTAGTTTATCTAGATTTATTGACTGGTGAAAGCATCCCCCCCGCCCCCACCTAGAAAAAGGCGACCTGCGCTTGTCACTTGTAGCAGACCTTGCTGTCTCAAGGAGGTTCAGTTTAAGTACCACCCCCCCCCCCCCACTTCCCCGCAGAGAAGTGAGGGAATAGAGCTTGAGAACTTTCTATCAAACTGGAGAGTAGCCCCGTCCCAGAGCCGGAAGAGCACACCCCCCACCCGGACATTTGCTCCCTGCTTATCAATGGGAAGGATTCTCTACAGAAAGCCAACCTCAGATTTCTAAAGTGCACCAGGAATTTTTCAGTCTCAGAAATGTTTTTCTTCCTTCTAGCCATTAAAGAATTAAATCATTTGCATTTTCATGCATTTAGCTATCCCCTTATTTATATAATTTTAGTTTTTAAAACCTTTTTATTTTATATTGGAGCGCTGCTTAATAAAGCTGTGATAGTTTCAGATGAACAGCAGAGGGACTCAGGCACATGTGTACGTTTATCTGTTCTCCCCAAACTCTCCTCCCATCCAGGATGCCATATAACATTGAGCAGAGGTCCCTGTGCTATACAGTAGGACCTTGCTGGATACCCCCTTTAAAAAAAAAATTGTGTCATCTTTCACCAAATCAACTAGCTCTCAAATCCAAGTGAGTGAAGAAAATTTTTCCTTTCTTATCCGTAGAGCTCAGGTACTCTTTTCATCTGTCATAATATAATCCTGAATTTCAAAGGGATGCTCCTTTTTGGCCTAAAAAATCCCAGGGGTGTGGGATAATCAATAAATTAGAGGCATATATGCATGAAAGGGAGTTAAATAGAAGAACCCAGAGCATTGACCCTAAGAAAGGATACATTCCTGTGATCTTCTGGTTTACCTTTACATTTCCTCCCAAAATGATTATAAATGTTTCAACATCAGGGAGCCAAGGAAGAGAACTTGGTGACTTTCAGGGCCATGACTCTCGAGAGACTAAAGTGGTTTCAGTTTCTATGGAAATTCAATGAAATTGCTTGATTGAAATCACTTGATTGATTGAAACTACTTGAATGAGAAGAGACCTGTAATGCAAGGAATTTCTGCTTCGATTACATGAGCAGTTGTATCATTAAGAAGAGGTGAAATGATAGACTGTCAACTACTTTATCCAATCAGTGCATTAGTAGAGTAAGTGCCGAGTTGCTGCACGATGTCTTTCATTCCTCCAGGACTGACTCTGGGTTTAGCAGGTGGCTGGGTGGGTAAGAGAAGTGTAGCTCGAAGCATCCTTCTCTATCCTCTGGGTTATTGTGTCCCTTAGTAGATGAGAGACTGGGACCAACTCAGGGTTTTTCAAGCTAATGGCCCACTGGTGGGTTATGACATCTATTAGTGGTTGCAGTTGTTTTTTGTTTGTTTGTAATGAAACAGTTTGGAATACAAATTGTTTAGCGTGCATTGCAGAGTAAAGGTAAGTAGTGCCTCAAAATATTGCGAACATACATGTAGGAAGTGGTTCATTATGAAGCATGCAGTTCTTGTGCATTTCAGTTGAAAAAAATTTGAAAACCTGTGAGCCAGATGATTTTTAAGACCTCTTCCAGCTCTGAAATTTCTTAATTCAGTGATTAGGTTCTGGATGAATCCCTTATTTTAGGAACACTCTTGCCCTCTAGTGGTAAAATGCAGTAACAGCTATGGTAGTGTTAAGTCACCCAGTCCTGTCCCACTCTTTGCCTCCACATGGCTGTCTGTGGAATTCTCCAGGTAAGACTACTGGAGTGGGTTGCCATTCCCTTCTCCAGGGGATATTCCTGACCCAGGGATCAAACCTGGGTCTCCTGCATTGCAGGCAGATTCTTTACCGTCTGGCCATCCGCCATGGTAGTAAATGCAAGGAAGTATTGAGATTCTCAAGTCAGAACTAGCTGGTGAAACCACTTGTGAGTATTCTGTCTTGTTTACTGATCACAAGGAGAGATCATAAGGAGAGAGTCACAGTTAGGAACACAGGCTTCCCTCACTGCCCCGTCTGATGACCTCTTTCCCACCCGTCCACCACCCTTCCATGACCAGAAGGCTCCTGTTTCTCTGATGCCGCAGGCCCCAGAGTGTGGAAGGTTGTGGTGTTGAAATCTCCTGTGCTACCCAGGGTACATGAGCCTGGATAAGCCTGCTCCCGACCACCTGGGGCTGTCCTTACAGTGAGGCAGGTGCGCTCAGGACACTTGTAAGACCTATGACCACTATCCCTGCCCCAAGCAGCTGGTGAGAAGCCAGCCTTTCCCTGGCATCTAGAAAGACTGGCGAGATCTTTGTGTGCCCAGACTTAAGAACAAAGGCAACCCATTTGAAATCAGCCCGTGTTTGGGGATTGCTCAGAGGACCAGGCCACGACCTGGTTGGAAACATTAATCAGAACAGTTGACCAAAGGTAAGGTGGGGGGGGGGGGGGTTATGCCCAAACCTTAACTGCTTCAATTTAAATGAAAATCAGCAAATATAAAACTATCATCTGTCTTTTGGTGTAGCGTGAAGGACATTAATTGGCACTCCTTGCTGTCTTTCCAGCAAGAAGATCCACCCATATTGGGCATCTGTGACTTTCACTTTTGTTTACTTACAATGGCAGAAGCACTTGCAAAGAATACAGTTCGCAATCCTCTCCTTTTACTTCTGACTTTTCTTGCCTAACCCTGACTCACTCATACCCAGTTAACCAGCAAGAGTTTTTGGAGACTTCATCAGTTCTTTTTACAGTATTTAACTTGGATTTTGTGGACTTATGTTTTTTTCTGCCTACTCTTCACCAGTTTACTTAACAATTTTGCAGCTAGGTAATGGGGACACCTGACACAGGCAAGTTTCAGAGCAAAACAGCTGACTTCTGTTGAGCATCCCTCCCCCTCCCCACAGGTGGGCTGGCCGCTGTGACCCCCGCCTGCCGCAGGGTCTGTGGGCAGAACAAAGCCTGTCCATGGAGCCCGCAGGCAGCTGGGAGAGTGCCTAGTATACCAAGAAAAAGCTTCTTCCTTTATCCCTTTTCGATCTATAAAGCACTTTAATACAGCATAATTCATCTAATTACTGCTCTCCTTGAAATCTTCTCTCCATTAATGTCAATAATTCAGAGGTGATGGTTCACAAGAATAGAAAAGCAATGCATCAAGCAGACCATAGAAAAGAAAAACTGGAGAATGAAGAAGGCTGCAATGAATATGGAGGGAAAGGATATGTAATAAAACCCTAAAGTGAAAGAATCTCTACTTTCACACAAGGAAGGCTTCTCAGCGCTTTCATAGCCCTCATGAAAGAACCACTGGGGGATAGCTATTGGCAGGATGAAGGTGGTGCTCCTCAGCACCCTCTGCTGTGCTGATGAAGCATAACAATCCAGAAACAGCAGAACAGCGACCTTGCAGGGCCCTGCGCCTGCTGAAATGGCACGGGTGCCCCCGACGTCTCTGCCCAGCTTCCCGCCCCCCCCCCCACAGTGCCCACCTAGCCTGCAGCCTCTGACTGCAGAGTTTGGGTCCAGCACCGAAGTGCAAAAGGCCCTGAGGTTAAACCTAGCCTTGGCCTTCCCAGCCTCGTCCTTGAGTCACCCGAGCCAGCTCCAAGTGAGCTGGCAAGTAGGAATGCTTTTAAGCAGCTTGTAAGAAGTTGCTTTTGAATCACACACTTTTTTTTTTTTTTTTACCAGCCCACAGCATTTTCACTCGTCTTGCCATACGGGGTGTCAGAACCAAGGATGTGTGTGATCACAGAGGGTTAGTCTTGGCCCCAAATAAAGACCACTGCTGGCGGGTCGTGAATTTAACCACCAGGAGTCTGGCTTGGTGGCATGATCTTCCTTGAATAACCTAGGTGGTTCTGCTGGAGACAGAATGTAAATAGCCCTAAAATGACTGATCTTAAAGAGACACAGAATGTTAAATACACACACACACACACACACACACACACACACACACACACACTCTCTCTCTCTCTCTCTCTCTCCCTCTCTCCCTCTCTCCCTCTCCCAAATCCCACCCAACCCTTGATCTCAGAGCATCAGCATGAATCACCTAGAGATTCATTCACCCTTCTGCAGGCTTGGCGTTTATTCGCCTTTGTGATGGTCCCCAGTTTAAGAGGTTTGTACAGAGTTAGTCCCATAGTAGCAGGAGCACTTCTCCACCCTGGGTTACTTCTTGGAATCACTCAGGATGTCTCTGGCCAGTAAAGTCGAGTTAGGAAAGAGTCTTGTACCATAGTTGTGTAGGAGATGATGTGTCTGAATCCCTACCGCCCCAAGGGAGGTGCCCACACAGAACACTAGGAAGGATCACAAGTAATTTTGTATCTGTGTGGATTTCACTGCTGTGACAAATGACCACAATCTTTGTAGGGAAAAACAACTCCCACAAATTCATTCTCTGACCATTCTGGAGGTCAGAAGACTGAAATCAGTCTCACTGGGCTAAGATCTAGGTGTTGAAAGGGCTGTGTTTCCTCTGGGAATTTTAGGGGAGAACCCATTTCCTTGCCTTTTCCAGTTTATAAAGGCTGCCTTCTCTCCCTGGCTCGCGCTCCATCCTCCATCTTCATAGCCAGCAGGCAGCATCTGATGGTAACGCTGCCGTCTCCTTGTAAGGACCCATGTGAGCACACTGGCCCACCTGTGCTCACCCACCTGTGCCTGTGTCCTGGTTGAGCCAGGACACCCTGTCCAGCTCAGGGTCCTTAACCTGATCGTACTGGCCACCTCCCCTCTGCCTTGTAACATGTTCAGAGGTTCAAGAGATTAGGATGTGGGCCTCTTTGGGGGCCACTCCTCAGCCCAGCACACCTAGCTTCCAGGTGACTGTGAGCTGATGCAAGTACTTGCCACACTGCCAGACACGTGACCCTGCTGAAGAAAGGGCAGCTCTGGGTGACCTGCAGCCCCAGTACCCTCCTCACCCCCAGCACACCTGCCCGTCATACTCTGTCTTGACTGCAGGCTGCTTTGTGCTCTGGCCCTGCACACGTGTCAGCTTCTACGGGATGGGGGGCATCCCCTCTCTTTCTCTCTTCCACTGCACTGGTGAAGGAACCTGCTAAAGACAGTAGGAAGAAGCGCCTTAGGAGGTGCTGATTTCCCCATCTTCAACCAAATGCTGAATAATCAAGTATCGGTCAGTTCTATGTTGGCAAGAAGTTGAAAGTCTCCAAGTCTGATATTCTATGATTCTATACCCTTGAACTTTTCTGACTACAAACCCCAAAAGAAAACTATTTAAATATGTAAAGCATAGTGATTAAGATATTAAAATTAGATGAAAACAAAGGCAGCTGGAAGGGCGTTGGGACCACTGGGTACCTGGAACAGGAGGCTGGGCCAGGTCCCAACCCATTCCCAACCTGCCTACAACACCCCGAATCCCTCTCACAACCAGCCTTTCCTGAAGCCTATCCTGGGCCAGAGGGGAACACTGCCTCTGACCCCTCTCACTCCAGCTCTTTGGGGAGAGTCAAGAACCCAGCCCCAGAGTTGGTCAAACAGATGAACACACAGTAGTCTGCCCGTCTCTCTCCACTACTCCTTAGCCTGATAGTGTCCAAGGCAGAGATCTCCTTCATCCCCACGGGATAGGGCCTGATCTGAAGGTCACTGACTTTTCGCCATACATTGCATTCGCCTTATCTGGCATTGCCCGAGAGAAGGAAAATGCAATGAAATAACTCCAGGGTGTAATGTAATACACTAATGTTCTCCTTGTCCAGAACATGAGTGCAGCGCAGCAATTTTTATCCACAGATGAGTTGTTTGTCTCCAGCTAAGCCTGACTCATGAAACTAACCTTATAAAATGAAGAAGTTTGCTTTTCCTGGAATGGCATGACATTTACGTTTTCTTACCAAACATGAAGGCTGGAGGGGACATTTAGAAGCCGAGTCTGTTAGGTCAGTGAAGCTCACTGCGCTCCCGAGGGGAGATTAGCATCAGCTTTGAGCTCTTGACAACTGGCCTGTCCCCACCACCCACCCCCTCGGTGTGGGAACATGAAGTTCAAGGCTATCACCGCCAGCTCTAAGGCCCCATGAGGGGACTGTGCCTAGAAACCGACGGCAGAGAGGAAAAACATGAGACAGTCTTTCCCTAAAACGTAGAGTTTTCTTTTTCTTTCTTGGCCACACTGCATGGCATATAGGATCTCAGTTCCCCAACCAGGGGTCGAACTCACACTCCCTTCAGTGGAAGTGGGGATTCCTAGCCATTGGACCGCCAGGGAATTCCCAAGGGTTTTCTTTGTAGATATGAGTTTTGGGCAGAATCGTGTCTTTGGAGACTCCCAGAGTCACGGCATTTTCGCATTCCCTACAGCAGCTGGCAGCAAGATTGCTCCGGGTACCTGCCCTACTCCTCCATTTGCCCACGTTTTTGTTGGATTTGATTGAGTTTAGAGGGGATGTTAGGTTTTTAAAATGTGCTCTTAGGATAATAAATACCTATTTTCCATCCCTTATTAGGGTCCTCAGTTATACATTCAATACACCCCATATTTCAGTGACTTTTAAACAAGCAAGCAGGCATTGTATAGTATCTAATATAATGGTAGTCTGGACATGTGCTGGAGGAAACATCTTTGATCCCACAGACATGAAAACAAAAGCTTTGTATTTTACAGAAAACAGCTTTTTACTGAAAAATGAGACACAACTTAGTGGAGTCGCTATTGGAACATGTGATTTTTAACTTCTGGATATAAACTGTATTACATGGCCAAGTTGCTACCCATGTAGCAGGATGCAAAGGAGTGAATTTTCTTCACAAACAATTTTAGGGACTTGCCTGGTGGTCTAGGGACTCCCCAGGTGGTGCTAGTGGTAAGGAACCCACCTGCCAATGCAGGAGATGTAAGAGACTCGGGTTTGATCCTGTGTTAGAAAGATCCCCTGGAGAAGGAAATGGCAACCCACTCCAGTCTTCTTGCCTGGAGAATCCCATGGATAGAGGAGCCTGGCGGGCTACCGTTCTTAGGGAGGCGAAGAGTTGGACACAACTGAAGTGACTTAGCACAAATGCTTGCCCTGGTGGTCCAATGGAAAGACTGAGTTCCCAGTGCAGGGGACCCAGATTCAATCCTTGGTCAGGGAACTAGACTCTACACACCACAACAAAGATTGAAGATCCTACATGCTGCGACTAAAACCCAGTGCAGCCTAAATAAATAAATAAATGAATAAATAAATAAAATCAACTTAGCTCCTTTAACCCTTAAGACAACCACAATCCATTAATTTCTTTTTAATCCAGACTACCTACTCCAAATATCCCTGCTTGAAAAACAGCACATCCCCTGAAAGACAGGGTATACCTGTCCCCTGAACTTCATAAGGCATCGTGACCTGATTTGCCAGAGACCCCAGGTGGACCAGAATTTACGATAACACTCCTCCATTTCATTCAGTCTCATGATAGGAGACTCCTCAGGCCTTTGGAGAGAATTAATGGTCATGTCCTTCATCCCCTGCTCATCTGTCTTCTAGTGACCACCTCTAGTGTTTACTTCCTGTCCCTCCCTCTGAACTTCAGTGCCAGAGAGGAGTTCTCAAAGTGTGGTCCCTGGACCAGCAGCCACAGCATCCCCTGGAACTGGTGAAAATGCAGGGGCTTAGGCCCTGCCCCCAGTTTACTGAATCGGCGCTGGAGTGGGGCCAGTGTCTTCATTAGCACGCCCTCCGGGAGATTCTGTTCCTGCTCAAGTTTGAGACCCATTGCTCTAGAATAAAGTCCCTGAAGACGCCTTCTCTAATCTGGCCCCATCCATCACGGTAACCTGCACTCCAAGTATCCCCGTCACTAACTTGCTGGTCGCCCCAGCCTGGCTGCTCACGTCTCTTCCTTGTCCCGAGTGCCCTCACCCTCTCTCCCCAGGTTGTCCCGATTCCCTCGTCCTCCTGGAGATTCCTGTTCATGTGCTGCAAGCTCCCACTTTAGCCTTACCTGATAGGGTGCATCCAGGGCCTCCTTCCAGAGTCTTGGATGATCCTCACTTCCATACTTCTGTGGTTATTGTGCCCACAAAAAAGCTGTGTTGAAGTCCTAACCCCTGCACCTATGATTACAACCTTACTTGGAAATAACAGTCTTTGCAGATGTAATCAGGTTAAGATAAGGCTATGTTGGGTTAGCATGGGCCCTAAATCCAGTGACTGATGACCTTATCAGAGGTCATGTGAAGATACAGAGAGAATAATACCATTTAAAGACAGAGACTCAAGTGACACAGCTGCAAGCCAAGAGCCCACAGTTTGCCTGCCACCACCAGAAACTCAGAGAGGCAAGAAGGGATTCTATCCAGAGCCTCAGAGGGACTCGACAACACCTTGATTTTGGACCTGTAGCCTTCAGAGCTGTGGAAGAACTCATGTCTGTCCTGTGAAGGCACACAGTGGGTGGTACTCCATACAGCAGCCTTAGGAAACAGCACACCCTGCCTGGCCGCCTGCCTTCCAGAAGGTCTTCCGCGCCATGTCTCCAGGAAGCACGGTGATGAGCACAGTCAGTCTGTCTGTCCCTCCCTCCCTTTCTCACACCTCACGCGCACACTTCCCACACACGCCCCAGGCAGCTTTCCTTCCGCCCTCTCTTGGAGCGCGTGACTGGGTCTGTCTGTGTGACCTCTGTGCCCTGGTCTGGAGCCAGGCTTCACTGCTCCGTCCCTCTGGGACTTGGTGTAATTCCTTACCTTTGGGCGAGTGCCTCCGTTTCTTCATCCTTAAATGGGGGTACGGTCAGCATTCCCCGGAAAGGACTCCTGTGCTGGGATCAGTACTTCCCGGGCACTGTGTCAAGCCACGTGAAGCATGTAGTGAGAGATCAATATATTTGACATGAATATTGTAGTTTTTATCATGATGCTGCCCAGTGGCTAGCAGGATGCTTTATACACAAGCCCTGAATAAGTGCTCAACCTTGATTTAATAGGGATTTGAGGAGCATTTTTTTGCTTATAAAAAAATATCTAGTGAGCTGAGTGGCACTGTGAAGGCGTTCTCTGGTACACTATTAAACAGGACTTTTAGAGTGGCCTGTTTTTCCCAAGTGACTGCAAGTGAGGAGAAGTGTTGGTCTCTCAGTCCTGTCTCATGTCTGACTCTTTGCCACCCAGGCTCCTCCGTTCATGGGATTCTCCAGGCCAGTATCCTGCAGTGGGTTGCCATGCCCTTCTTCAGGGGATCTTCCTAACCCAGGGATCAAATCCGCATCTCCCGCATTGCTGGCACGTACTTTACCATCTGAGCTGCCAGGGAAGCCCCGAATCAAAGTGCTGGTCACGTTCCCAAAGAGCTTGTCCTGAGAGAGGGTGGCTGCGGGGGGCTACCCTTGTTCATGGCCGTTGGGGACAAACACCAAGAAACCTATAAAATCGACAGAACGCACAAAAAACAGGTTAGAACATGAACCATATCATTGGTGGTCCATGACTGTAATGCATTTACTTCTAGGCTATGGTACATAAGTCCTCTTTTATATGTAATTAGACAGAAATCTGTAGCAAAAAGTTGCTAATACATTCCTTCAGGTTATACAGCCACGTGGTCAATTGCTTTGTTTGCTGACTTGTTGTTTATATAAAAAGCCTCATTCTGGAAAAGATTAGAATGAGGTGCTGTGGCCCGGGCCGTGCTTTAAGAGAGGGATGTGGAGCTTCCTAATCTGTTTGCAGATGGGCAGTTCTGGAAGTCTGAGGATGGGAGGAACAGAGCCCTGTGATCCTCTCTGTAGGAACATGCCTCACATCAGGGAAGCCAGACCTACCTGTCCCCTTCCCGACAGACCTGGCTCTTAAAAAGGTTCAGCTTTTTAAAAAACATCTTTTAATGAATGGATTAGCTTTGTACCACGTGTAGCAACATGCGTGTTCTAAGTGCAGGGGGGACCACCTGAACTTGAGACCTTGGCTTCATCCAGGTGCAGAGCGTCTAGATTCAAAATCACTACAGTAAGCAGTTTACTGCACTCACAGTTCTGATCACGCCAATATGCAGGTCAAAAACAGAACTTTAAGATCCCTGGAGACATCCATACCAAGTTACTTTGGACTTGACTTCTTGCACTTGTTGGTCCCAGGTACAAAGCTGAGGTAGTCATAAATACCCTCATCACCTTTGCTCCTTGGAGACCCCTCTCTGGTGATTGGTTATTCTCTTTTATCCACTTTCCCATTGTCAACTGAAAAAACAAACAAAAGCAGAACCTGGAAGTTGAGAAGTTATTCGGTGGACCTAACTGAGGACTGTAGCCCAGATACAGCTTCTCAGATTGCTCTGAGGGACTGTTCCAAAAAGGTGAGGGAAGAGCTAGGGGATGTAGGAGTTTTTGCTGGGGAAAAAAACCTGTGTAGTTGAATATCCAAAGATTACTGCTGATCGCTGAAACAGACACCTCAAGGTAATGATTTTAGTGCTTCTCTGTGTATGGGAAGATGCAGGAATCTGGGCTCATTGAAATCATTCCTTTGATAAACATCTTAACTATCTAGGAGCAATATCCTGTTTTTCTCCCTCCTGGTTTCCTCTCAGGGTCCTGTTGCGGTTTTAAGGCTGTAGTATCCTTTGTTTACTGAAATGGTTGGCAGCATTCTTTGTCCACAGTGCCTCTTCTTGGTCATAAATTTGACCAACAGTTGGGAGGCATTTCATAACCAGTTTTGTCCCATGGCTCTAGGAAAGCTCATTCCTAGATCAGGTGAGGATTCTGTTGATAGGCTACTCAATGTGCTACTTTTTTGGATGAGGCCCTGTTGATTATTTAAAATCCTCTGAATTGCCTGTTTTACTAGTCAATTATCACCCAGAAAATGTTTTCCCTTGTTGCTTCTTCCCATATCTAGAATTTTACTGTTACAGCTATTTTATATGGAGTTATATATGTGATCAATTGCCTTAAGACATTTAGCCATCATTACTTTTTTCAGTGGCCTGGTTATGCATTGGGTAGTGAAAGAGACAATAGTCTTATGAAATAGAATATAGATAATACAGCTAGTAACATTAATAAAATACAGCAGAGAAAGGCACAAGGCATAAATAATTTGAAAACAACAAGAGAAACAATTAAAACAATGGTTAGTGTAACTAGTTGTGGCAATAAGCCATCAAGTTCACAGGAGAGCCAGCTGGATAAGCCAAATTTTGGAAGTATCATGTAGAGAGAAAAAGATAAATGTTTCATCTTTGTTTACAAAGGTATATTTTGTCAGCTTGTTATAGATCAAAATTTGATCTATCTATATATAAGAGGAAAGATTTTCTGGAAAACAAACATTAAAAATCAGAATAGTTCAGAAGTCATAAAATTATAAATCATATTTATCAATTTGTTCAGTTCTGTGTAATTCCAGTTGATCTGTATGAAGGCATCAGGTTTTCCATTAGAGTTTTGTAATTTCTTACTGAGTTCAGTAGTATGATCTCAAAGTTATCAGAAACAGATTTGTCAAAAAGCTCTTTTTATGAATCCTCTTGAAAATCCTCATTTTGTAAAAGCATGAGAGTAAAACAATGGTTGTCTATAAGTGACAAAAGACTGAAAATGGCATGGTTAAAGATCTGTTTACAATATAATTGACAAGAAGAAGCTTAGTTATTTTTGTGGCATACAACCTTTTAGAGATAATGACTAGAATGATAACTGATAACAGTGTATTAGGACACATCAAATTTTTAGGAATTCTGTATAACTTTTGGAATGACTACATTATTGACATTTACCCATAAAATAAGAAGGTTTTGTTACACTTAGTTGATAGTGCTACCCATGTAATTTAATGTGCCAGATAAACCTAATTAGTTTAATCTCTCTCTTCGGGACATTTCAGGGGTCCTTTGAAGCATCCCAAAGTTAGCTGGGGGTCAAAAGAATCTTAATTAGAATTTGATATTTGGAAAGTTTGTTCTTTTAAAAAAAAAAGTCAAGTTTTTAAAACACTTGGTCAAATAGGATCATAGGTCACTGAAGCAATGCTTATTCACTCAACCGAAGAGACAATAAAAGATATTTAAGGCAAATGACAGATCATGTAGAAGGCAGAGCAACTTACAATCTGTTACCAAAAATAGTTCATAAGAAAACTCTGTTCTTGAGAGAGAAAACCAAACTCCAGTCTTGCACCAGCCCATCCTCAACACCAAAATTTACTTAACCTAATTAAATTCAATCCAAACGGAACCATGCGCAGAACAACTTTGTCAGAGCAGCCGTTCTACAAATCTACAACTTTCTATATCCATTTTAGTTTGTCCCTATAGACTACCTGGATCAGGAAGCTCCCCCTGGAGAAGGGAATGGCAACCCACTCCAGTATTGTCTGGAGAATTCCCCAGACAGTGGAGCCTGATGGGCTAAGTCCATGGATGGCAAAGAGTCAGACACAACCGAATAATTAACACACTCCCCAAAATAGTCTAAGATAGTAAAGATCTCTGTTGTGCAGTCAGATGCAACAAAGCTTAAGGTGACAACAGCCCCTGAGAGTTGCCTCAGCCAGACAAAGCCTTCTCAGAATCCCAGTCTATTCCATGGGCTGCCAGTTGTGCACCAGATGGTTGAGACCAAACTGTTAAAACGCACACACACACACACACACACACACACACACACACTTGCGCTTAAGAAAAATCAGAGCATTTACATCTTAAAGACACAGAGAGAGGAATGCAAGTTCCCCTTAGAAGGGCTTTTGTTTCTGAATTCTGAAAAGATATTTTATGGAGTAGGCTCTTTCTAGCTGCATACACACTTAAAAATGAGTTTCAGAATGTTAAAAGAGCCCCAATTTGACCATTTTAGGTTGAGAGCTCCTAGTATAGTTCTTCCAGTCAAGTGAGTATTTGCAAGTATAAATTTCCACATGAACCTGGCTGGGGTGTTGGTTGGAGGCTGGCAATCTGTTGCCGTTTTGTTTTGAAAGCTTTGTTCCCCATTGTAAAGTCGCTGTGTCGAGGTAAAAATGCTAGGACAATCCTGTCGTGGACCTGTGTGCTGTTTGTAAACTGGACTCCGCTAGAGGTCACCCTAGAGTCGATCCAGCTCTCTCCTCTGTCTCAGTTTCTCCTCCTGGTGGTGCAAGACCACTCTGAGTGCTCGGGTCAGAGTGGCCAGCTCAGAGGCGCATCCCTGCAGAGCAAGTTTTTAACTAAAATGTATGGGTTTCCCGATGGGGACAGCTGCGTGGTATGAGGACGTGCTTCCGGCGCTCCCACGGGCTTCTCAATTGCCTGAGAAAGCCCACTGAGAGATCTCCTTCCTTGGAGCTGAAAGCTCTCATGAGATAGCTTCAATTTTACTCTGAAAAACTTTATTAAAATAGCCAATCCAAGCTCAGACAATAGGCCAGCTTCCCACCTAATCACACAATCCAACCCTATTCAGTGTCTTTCAGCTGAGGATAACCCAGGTACCTCTTCTTGAAACTAAGTTTTCGGGATAATCTTGGAGGCGAGAGGAGGTTAACACCTCCGAGTAAAACTTAGGACCCTCAGCCCCTGCTGGGAGAGCTCAAGCCCGGAGACTCACCCACCTTTGTCTGCACTCTTGTTGCCGGCCAAAATCCTGGTTTTCTCTGCCCACTGAAGCCAAACGAAAGATATGGAGACAGCTTCGAGGAGATAGAAAGGTGGCTTTAATTCTCAGCTGGTGGAGAGGGGAACGAAGTAGGCTTATGCCTCAAGATCTGTGCGCCCCTCTCCCCCACCCTGCTCTGTGAGGAGTCTAGGGGCTTATATAAGATGAGGGCTCACAGTCAGGAGTCGGGAATGAGGAACAAAAGGGCTAGCATCTCGATTTTTTCCTCTTGCATTGCTTCAAAGACAGTCAGAGGCTGCATCAGTAACCCAGTCACTGAGTCTGGCAGTTGGCTGGCTCTGTGGCCTTCTTACTGATCTGTAAGGGGAAGAGTGTTGTAAGGGTAAACACCAGGTAGAGGATGCATTTAGCATAGAGCCAGAGGAGAATAGGTATGAAGTATATGGCTCCTGCAGGGGCTTCCCTAGTAGCTCAGCTTGTAAAGAATCCGCCTGCAATGAGGGAGACCCTGGTTCCATTCCTGGGTCAGGAAGACCTGCTGGAGAAGGGATAGTCTACCCACTCCAGTATTCTTGGACTTCCCTGGTGGTTCAGATGGCAAAGAATCTGCCAGCAACGCAGAAGACTTGAGTTTGATCCCTGGGTTGGGAAGATCCCCTGGAGGAGGCATGGCAACCCACTCCAGCATTCTTGCCTTGTTCAAAATCCCCATGGACAGAGGAGCCTGGAGGGCTAGCCCGTGGGGTCACAGAGGGTCGGACACGACGGAGTGACTAAGCAGAGTTGACACAGCCCAACACAGCTGCAGAATTAGAAGGCAGGAAAGCAAACTTACTTACAGACCTCAGAGTTAGAGCAGCTAAAGTAAAACAAAAACAACAACTAGGGAATGTTCAGGCCTGCTTACTGTTGTGTTTAATCTTCTTTGTTGTCAGGAAAGGGAAAGAAAAAAACTCACTCCTCTTTTTATCATTTTCACCGCAACTCTCTTTGAGGAGGCAGGCTGGGCTAAGAGGCCACTGCTGGTACCACGGCTTCGGATCCCGGTGAAGTAGAGAAGCCTGCCCTGGGTCCCTTCACTGGCCGCCAGATCTGTCAGCTGAAGAAATGTATAACCTAAGAGTTGAGAAGTTTGTTTTCTTTGGTGGACTCACGGAGGACTACAGCCCAGGATACAGCCCCTCAGATTGTGCCTAGGGGCTGTTTCAAAGAGGTGAGGGAGAAGCCAGGAGATGTAGGAGTTTTTTCTGGGGGGAAAAAATGTCAAATATCCAAAGATTACAAGATTACTGTTATTCATAAATACAGACATTTCAAGTTAGAGTTTAGAGCTTGTGCATGTATGGGAAGATGCAGGAGTCTGGGCTCATGGAAATCATTCCTTTGATTGACACCTCAACTATTTAGGGCCAGTGTCCTGCTTTTCTCCTTCCTGAATCCCGCTCAGGGCGCACTGTAGGGGTTTTATGGCTGCAGTATTTTTTGTTTACTGATATGGCAGGTGACATTCTTTGTCTACACCGTGCATCCCACCTCCCTTGGGGGACCACTGAGAAGGGCTGATGTTTCTTCTTCTGTCTGTGTTTTCTTCTTTTTAATTTGACTGTGCCGGGTCTTAGTTGCAGCCTGTGGGATCTAGTTCCCTGACCAGGGATCAAACCCCACGCCCCCTGCATTGGGAACACTGAGTCTTAGTCACTGGACCACCAGGGAAGTCCCTGTAAGTTTTCTTATGAGAGAGATGGTTGCTGTGTGTGTAAATTTTTCTTTAAAACATCTTTGTAAGTGGTATGCTGTGCATCTTCTTGTGTCTGCTGTTTTCACTTCCTGCCTTGAGGATCTCTCTTAGTTGCTCTAAGTATGGCTAGTTGGCTGCCTTTCCCCACTGTGATCTGTGGTTGTTGTTCAGTTGCTAAGTTGTGTCCAATTTTTTGTGACCCCATGGACGGCAGCATGCCAGGCTTCCCTGTCCTTCACTGTCTCCTGGAGTTTGCTCAAACTCATGTCCATCGAGTCGGTGATGCCATCCAACTAGCTCATCCTCTGTCTCCCCCTTCTCCTCCTGCCCTTCTGCGTAGCACCCCCATTCTACCTGCTTACCCCCCAGGGAGGCATAGATTGTCTCCAACTTCCCACCACACACAGATGCCTCGAGGAACATCCTCCCATCAGTCCCCTGTTACAGTATCACTGTTTCTCTGGGATACACACCTGGAAGTAGTTATTGGATCATAAAAGTATGTGTAATCCTGATTTGACTGAATCATCCAGACTGCCCCCCAGCCAGACTGCACCGGGCTACCTCCCACCAGCCATGAACCCCCAGCCCTGGCCAACAGGTTGGCCTTATGCACGTTCTCATTTTTTGCCAATGTAACAGTTGTGCCGTGGTCTCTCCCCGGTTCTTTAGCTGCATCTCATAATTACTCACTTGTGTACAGGCCTTCAGAGCTCTTGTTAACCCAGGTAAGACATGTGATATGCTTAGAATCACACCCAACACAGGCCCTAGAGGGTATATGTTATTGTTCTATAAATGTAAGCATCCTTTAAATGATGGTAGATTTAATAATGTTGTCCTAACACAAAATGTGAATTCTAGTGATTATTTCTGATCTTGAATAATAGAAGCTGACCATAATATTTAGCTGACCATGTTGACCTGCTAGATCACATCCACATCTGTCCACCATACACTTCCCTCTGTTTCTGCCATCCCCACCTTGGTTCATCCCGCATCCTTCCGTGTGGGATGTTTGCCAGCCACTCACAGTCATCCTGCTTCCCAGATGGCACAGATGGTAAAGAATCTGCTTTGCAATGTGGCAGGTTTGGTCCCTGGGTCAGGAGATCCCCTGGGGAAGGGAATGGCTATCCAGTATTCTTGCCTGGGAAATCTCATGGACAGAGGAGCCTGGTGAGCTACAAGCCGTGGGGTCTCAAAGAGTCAGACACGAATGAACATGTGCACACATAGCATCATCCTGACATCCCCAGAGTTAATTCCTTCTTAACTTCAGAGTCAAATGTCACTTTTCTGGTCCCCAGACTAGATCACTTCTCCAGTTATCCTTTCATAGCTCCTGAGTCATCCATGATCAAATAATCAGCTGTACCATAAACTGTTTGAAGTCCTTCTCCTGACTGCCCTGAGGGTGGCCGTGACAGTCTCTTCCCTGTCCTCCTGCTCCCAGCCCTGATTCATCTTCAGAACTCCTGGGGTGCATGTTGAACTACAGAGACCTCTTCATCACAGGATAGTTTAATCAGAGCCAAGTGAACACACAGCCCTAAAGCAGCCTGAGGAGCGTGAGACATTCATCCCAGACGGCCCTGACTGGTCTTCCAAGGCTGCCACCTTATATCTGGAGGACCAGCAACGTGGCCTCAGAGGAACTCGTGACTCAGAGGAAGGGAGCCGGGAGAGGCCTTCAGGGGAGATACAGAGACTGAGTCTTGATAATCATGATAAAGTACAACCACAAATGTAAAAATCCTATTTGGGACAAAATGTAGATGTTTTTAAGAGTGCCTGATTAATACAAAAGAAGCAGAGCAAATCGGGAAGGCAAATTACTCTTCATAAGGACAGCTCCATCCTGACTCAGCTCACAGCCTGGGTTACTCCGGGTGTTTCGTTCCCTGCAGAGGAGGTACTGGTGCTGTAACTGGGAAGGGTTAATTTTGAATTTACTCTGGATCTGCTTGTGCAACTGTGGTCTGCCTCTGAGCGAAGTGGAACAAAAACATTGCCCTGCCTGAGCCTTGCCATTCTAGGGGACGTTTACAAGGATTGAATGGCTTTTTACTTTGTTTCCTCACCTCCCCGCCCTCCCATCTCTCATCCATTAAAGAACCTGGCAACCAGGCCCCAACAAGACGGTTATTTTGAGATGCTAGCCTGCCATCTTCTCAGTCAGCTGGCTCCGGAATAAAGTCCCTTCCTGATCCCAACACCTCGTCTTAGAGTCATTGACTCATCTTATGGCGAGCAGAGCGAGCTTGGACTCGGTAACAGCTCCTCATTTAGCTTCCATGTGTTTTCAACAAAATACAGAATCAAATAATATCTTAAGCACTTTATTTGAAATGTGCACAATTATATCAATAGTAAAGCAAGCTTTTTTGAATTTCTATGGATAGCAAATAAGTGTGCCCAGTTTATTAGTTATGGAAAGGTGGGCAGTCCTTAAGATTATTCTCAGTATTGCCTTCCCCGGGGCATGACAGGAAATGCCATAGCTTCAACCACCACCTCCACTGAATCTCTTTTTATGACATCCAGCTGCTTCCTGGCCTTCTTCCATGTCCTGGAGCATGAAGGTGGTACCACCAACTCTGCTGACCTCTCCTCTTCTTAGCACCTGTGGTGCTCACCCCCAGATAGCAGCCTGAGGGGCGTCCTGACTCCTGTGAGGGAGGCTGACCCCAGGCCCCTAAGCGGAGGTGAAGGGCAGACTCCTAGGTCATGCGTGGAGCAGGTGGGAGGGCCACAGGGCTGGTGCAGCAAGCAGTTCAAGCCTTAGGCCTGCCAGCACACAGAACCAGCCTCTGTGAGTCTCAGCTGCTGGTGTCCATGTGGCCCATGGGAGTGTGCTGTGTGTTCTTCTAACTCGGGTGGGGTGTCGAGGGGACCTGGAGACAGATGTATGGGGCACCTTGTTCAGCTACTTTCATGCAGGTCTCACTCACACCCTTTAACGGTTCTCCGCAAGCTCCAGGCAGGAGAAAACCAAAGTAAAAACAAGCTGTGTTTTTCAGTCTCTCAGTTGTGTCTGACTCTGTGACCCCGTGAACTGCAGCACTCCAGGCTTCCCTGTCCTTCACTATCTCCCAGAGTTTGCTCAAACTATTGTCCATTGAGTTGATGATGCCATCCAACCATCTCATCCTCTGTAGTCTCCTTTTCTTCCTGCCCTCGATCTTTCCCGGCATCAGGATATTTTCCAGTGAGTCAGCTCTTCGCATCAGGTGGTCAAAGTATTGTAGCATCAGCTTCAGCATCAGTCCTGCCAATGAGTATTCAGGACTGCTTTCCTTTAGGATGGACTGGTTGGATCTCCTTGCAGTCCAAGGGACTCTCAAGAGTCTTCTCCAACACCAGAGTTTGAAAGCATCAATTCTTAGCCACTCAGCCTTCTTTATGGTCCAACTTTTCCATTCATGACTTCTGGAAAAACCATAGCTTTGACTATATAGATCTTTGTCGGCAAAGTAATGTCTCTGCTTTTTAATACACTGTCTAGGTTTGTCATAGCTTTTCTTCCAAGGAGCCAGTGTCTTCGTTTCATGGCTGCAGTCATTATCTGCAGTGATTTTGGAGTCCAAGAAAATAAAGTCTTGTCACTGTTTCCATTTTTTCCCCCATTGGTAACAAAGTGATGGGACTGGATGCTATAATCTTAGTTTTTTGAATGTTGAGTTTTAAGCCATCTTTTTCACTCTCCTTTTTCACTTTCATCAAGAAGCTCTTTAGATCCTCTTTGCTTTCTGCCATAAGCATGGTGTTATCTGCATATCTGAGGTTATTGATATTTCTCCCGGCAATCTTGATTCCAGCTTTTGCTTCATCTAGCCCAGCGTTTCTCATGGTGTACTCTGCATATAAGACTTCCCTGGTGGTTCAGACGGTAAAGCGTCTGCCTGCAATGCGGGAGACATGGGTTCAATGCCTGGGTCAGGAAGATCTCCTGGAGAAAGAAATGGCAACCCACTCCAGTAATCTTGCCTGGAAAATCCCATGGATGAAGCCTGATAGGCTACAGTCCATGGGGTCACAAAGAGTCGGACACAACTGAGCGACTTCACATTCACTTTCATTCTGCATATAAGTTAAATAAGCAGGGTGACAATATACAGCCTTGCCGGTTCTTTGCAAGCTCCAGACAGGAGAAAACCAAAGTAAAAACAAGCTGTTGTTTTTCAGTAGCTCAGTCATGTCTGACTCTTTGCGACCCCATGAACTGCAGCACGCCAGGCCTCCCTATCCATCACCAACTCCTGGAGTTCACCCAAACGCATGTCCATTGAGTCAGTGATGCCATCCGACCATCTCATCCTCTGTCGTCCCCTTCTCCTCCGCCGTCGATCTTTCCCAGCATCAGGGTCTTTTCAAATGAGTCAGCTCTTTGCATCAGGTGGCCAAAATATAGGAGTTTCAGCTTCAAGCATCAGTCCTTCCAATGAACAACCGGGACTGATCTTCTTTACGATGGACTGGTTGGACCTCCTTGCAGTCCAAGGGACTCTCAAGAGCCTTCTCCAACACCACAGTTCAAAGCATCAATTCTTTGGTGCTCAGCTTTTTTATAGTCCAACTCTCACATCCATACATGACCACTGGAAAAACCATAGCCTTGGCTAGATGGACCTTTGTTGACAAAGTAATGTCTCTGCTTTTCAATATGATGTCTAGGTTGGTCATAACTTTCCTTGCAAGCAGTAAGCGTCTTTTAATTTCATAGCTGTAGTCACCATCTGCAGTGATTTTTGAGCCCCCCAAAATAAAGTCTGACACTGTTTCCACTGTTTCCCATCTATTTGCCATGAAGTGATGGGACCAGATGCCATGATCTTAGTTTCCTGAATGTGGAGCTTTAAGCCAACTTTTTCACTGTCCTCTTTCACTTTCATCAAGAGGCTCTTTAGTTCTTCACTTTCTGCCATAAGGGTGGTGTCATCATAGTGAATAAAGCAGAAGTAGATGTTTTTCTGAAATCCCCTTGCCTTTTCTATGATCCAACGGATGTTGACAATTTGATCTCTGGTTCCTCTGCCTTGTTTAAACCCAACTTGTACATCTGGATGTTCTCGGTTCACTTATTATTGAAGACTAGCTTGAAGGATTTTCAGCATTACCTTGCTAGCATGTGAGGTGAGTGAAGATGTGGGGTAGTTTGAACATTCTTTGGGGTTGGAATGAAAACTGACCTTTCCCAGTCCTGTGGCCGATGCTGAGTTTTCCAAATTTGCTGGCATATTGAGTGCAGCAGAAGCTAGATAGAGTCTGCATTTCAGCCTTCCATAGTCTCATCTTTGGGCCAGACCCTGCTTCCCAGCACAGTTCTTTCTCTCCCTGATGTGATATTTTTCAGTTAATTTTTAATGGAGTATAGTTGATCTACAGTGTTGTTAGCTTCTGCCATATAGCACAGTAAATCAGTTATACATACGCATATATCCACTCTTTTTAAAATTCCTTTCTCTTGGAGGTCACTGTAGAGTTTTGAGGAGACTTCCATGTGCTGCACGGCAGGTTCTTATTAGTTATATATAGTAGTGTGAATGTGTCCATCTCAGGCTCCCAGTTTATCCCTCTCCCCTCATTTCCCCTTGGTGACCAGACGCTTGTTTTCTACATCTGTGACTCTCTTTCTGTTTTGTAAATAGGTTCATTTTTTATCATTTTGTAAAGATTCCACATATAAGCAGTATGATTTGATCTTTGTTTTTCTCTGCCTTGCTTCACTCAGTGTGGCAATCTCTAGGTCCACGCATGGTGCTGTAAATGGCGCTCTTGCATTCTTTTTATGGCTGAGTAGTACTCTGCTGTATTATGTACCACATCGTCTTCATTCCTGTTGGTGGACATCCAGGTTCCTTCCCTGTCTTGGCTGCTGTAAATACTGCTGCAGTGAACACTGGGATGCGGGTGTCTTTCTAATCATGGTTTCCTCTGGGTGTATGCCCAGGAGCGGGATTGCTGGGTCATATGGTGGTTCTGGTTTTGGTTTTTAAAGGAATCCCTGTACCGCTCTCCATGGTGGCTGCACCAGTTTACATTCCCACCAACATTTATAGGAGGGTTCCCTTTTCTCCATACCCTCTCCAGCATTTATTGTTTGTAGACTTTTTGATGATGGCCATTTTGACCAGTGTGGCATGAAAACTCTCTTGCATGTCTCTAATAATGAGCAACGTTGAGCATCTTTTCATGTGCTTTTTGGCCATCTCTCTGTCTTCTCTAGGGAAGTGTCTGTTTAGGTCTTCTGCCCAGTCTTTGAGTTGTTTGTGTTTTTGATGTTGAGCTGTGTGAGCTGCTTGTATATTTTGAAGGTTAATTCTTTGAATCCTTTGTGGGCTTTTCTAGTGGTGGCATGTGGGCTTGGTAGTTGCAGCGCGTAGGCTTAGCTGCTCCACAGCGTGTGGGATCCCAGTTTCCCGACCAGCACTCGAACCCTTGTCCCCTGCCCTGGAAGGTGGATCCCTAACCCCTGGCCCACCAGGGAAGGTACCTGTGGTGTAGTTTCAGGTCAGGGAGCCTGATTCCTCCAGCTCCACTTTTCTTCCTCAGGATTGCTTTGCTATTCAAGGTCATTTGTGTTTCCATACAAATTACAAAAAATTTTGTTCTATTCTATGAAAAATGCCATTGGTAATTGATAGGGATTGCATTGATGCAGTGGTGAGTAGGCTAGTTTCCTTATTTGTTCGGATCTTTCGTTGTGAATGTGTAGAAATGCAACAGATTCCTGTGTATTATATGCTGCAACTTTGCAGGGAGGGCTGATGTGCCACTGTGTGACTTGTGGGATCTTAGTTCCTCAACCGCGGATTGAACCTGGGCCCTCTGCAGTGAAAGCACCAAGTCCTTACCACTGGACCATCAGAGAATTTCCATGTATCCTGCAACTTTACCAAATTCATTGATGAGCTCTAGTCATTTTCTGGTAGCATCTTGAGGATTTTCTATGTATAGTATCATGTCATCCACAAACAGTGACAGTTTTACTTCTTTTCCAATTTGGATTCCTCTAATTTTTCTCTTCTCAGATTGCTGTGGCTAGGACTTCCAAAACTATGTTGAATAAAAGTGGTGAGAGTGGATAGCTTTGTCTTGTTCCTGATCTTAGAGGAAATGCTTTAACTTTTCACTATTGAGGATGACGTTAGCTGTGGGTTTGAATAGGTTTTAATAACAATGCAAATAGGGAGCACTGCACTTCTACCCCAACCAAGGCACCATCTAAACTTTTCTTGTGCCGCGCTTTACTCTGCACAACAGCCTGAGTGCTGCAATATGTTTACTTTACTGGGGTTCCCACAGACTTAGGGATCAAGTTCCAAGTCCTCGTTACAAAAAATGCTTCCATGACCTTGCACCAGCCTTCCCAGACAGCCTTTTCCCTCGCTTCGCAGCCTCCCCTGAAATGCCAGCCCCTGCCCTCCATTCCTGTGTCTTTGCCTGGCTCCCCTTTGCTCTAGAAAGCCTCCCTGGAGTAGGTGCCCAGCACGCCTGCCGCTCTGGCCACGCAGGAGAGCTGTGATTCACCCTTTCCACGCAGGGTGTGGGTCTGCGGTCAGGCTGGACAGGGTGTTTCGTTTCCATGTATCTCCCTGGTGCCGGGCATACTGGGTGGCAAACAGTAAATGGCTGAGAAGACAGACACGTGAGTCTGAATTGTGTAATTAGTATGAATATGTAATTGAAATCAGTGTTTCAGCGTACACCAGCACTTGTTTCGAGATTGAAAATGAGTCCTAAGCAAACAGCTCTCATGCGTGGGCTCTGGGTGCCCCTTGACCCCCAGGAATATCTGTACGTCTACACATTTAAATATTCCTTATATAAGCAATCACCATAGAATCCTCACTCTCCGTTCTCCAGTTTCCCAGCATTTGTTTTTTTAAAGTCTGTGATAGGAATGGATGATATCTGGTCTACTTAAAATAACCATGCTTGGCTGCTGTGTTCCTGGGCTAAACTTCACGAGAAACGGAGGGAATTCCCTGGTGGTCCAGTGGTTAAGACTCTGTGCTTCCACTGCAAGGGAACGTGAGTTCGATCCCTGGTTGAGGAACTAAGATCCCGTGCGGCTGTGTTTCTGCCTCACCCCTGCCTCCCACAAAAGGGAAATGGCTCTTTCCAGAATAACTTAACACTGTGTGGAATAACTTCAGCTCTGGGCGGCAGAAGCTCCCTTTCTTTTCTAGAAAACATTCCTTTTACTGAATGATCATTGTGCTCTTTAAAAACAAAATGATGGCCAATAACAAAGTTCTTCTGAACAGTCTAATGGGCTTCGGTGATGTGGATGCGTATTCCCTAAAGCTCTGCATTGGAATCAGTTCAGAGGTTTAAAAAGGCTAAGCATGCATTTGCAAAGTTTAGAAGCATGCCTACTGGTCTCTGTGGTACCTCACCCTGCCCTGGCTGGGTCCCTCACAGAGCGGCCCCCGCCTCAGGCTCCCCTCTGCCCGCCTTGCATGTGGGGCGCTGCTTCCGCACCCCCCTCTGACCTCAGACGAGGGCTCCTCCCCCCCCAGACGCCTTCCTTGACCACTGTAGGGCACGTAGCCGTGTTGTCCCACCACTCTTTCTTCACGTCCCACCATCTGAAAACCCATCATTTATGACGGGGTGCATCTTCGTGGCCGGATCCTGTCTTCAGCTGTGAGCGGCAGTGGGGGCAGCTGCTGAAGGCCCGTGCCCAGCGCAGGGCATGGGGGGGCACCGCCTCCCTCTTTGTGAGCAGCTGTCAAATCAGCAAGCAGAGTGGCCTGATCAGACCACAGTTTGAGATCTTTTCTCCTGCTTATAAAAAAAAAATTGATTTTATTCAGGTATAAGTGTTACAGCTGCCATTTGCATGTCATGTTATCCCAAGAGAGTAAGCAGTTGCCGTTGTTCAGTTGCTAAGTCTTGTCTGACCCTTCGTGATCCCAGGGACTGCAGCACGCCAGGCTTCCCTGTCCTTCACCATCTCCCGGAGCTTGCTCAAACTCGTGTCCATTGAGTTGGTGATGCTGTCCAACTATCTCATCCTCGTCGTCCCCTTCTCCTCCTGCCTTCAGTCTTTCCTAGCCTCAGGGGCTTTTTCAACGAGTTGACTCTTTGCATCATGTGGCCAAAGTATTGGAGCTTCAACTTCAAAATCAGTCCTTCCAATGAATATTCAGATTTGATTTCCGTTAACAGAACTTCCACTTGGCTAAAGTTCCGTTTCTGTGTTTCAGGTTAATCAGAAGAAGGAATATAAATTTGACCTGGTGTTTACCACAGAATTCTACAGCACAGAGGTAAGCTGCCATGGTTCAGGAAGTGTCCCATTAACAATTTTTATGGATTTTTTTTTTTAAGTGAGAATCTCAGTATTGGGTTGGCCAAGGAGTTCATCTGGAGTTTCCCATAATATATTACAGGAAAACCCAAACTAACTTCTTGATCAAACCTGTATATCGTGACCTGGAGGTTTACTTTTGTGTGTGTGTGTGTTTTCCCCTCCTGCTTTGCTTTGTATTTGCTCTCAAGAATTGAAGACTAGAGTTTGACAGGACAACTTCATGACCTTAAACAGGGCTGCTTTTAAAAACAGTCCATGCGGCCGTCTTTGTCGCTAGGAGGGTGTTTCACACTCTGGCAGCCACTGCCCCTCCCTCCCGCCTCAGAATCCCTGGAGTGACTCACTCCGAAATGCCAGCCTGCTCTTTCCTGTCCGCTGGTGACATTTCTTGTTAGTGGGCTGGCGTGGCAGGAGGCCACTGCCAGGAGCTTCCTTCAACAGAGGGATTCTGTAGCCCAGAGCAGCCTGTCACGCCGCAGGCACCTGCAGCCTCTCCAGTTGTGACCCAGCAGGCCGTGATTCTCCAGGTGTCCTTTCCGCTGCTTTCAAGAAGAGTAAACAGGAGATTCAGACAGAAATCAGAGCCGGATGAACTTCGCAGTGCTGGGCCGGGCTGGAGGCATCAGCCAAGCCTGGGTGGAGGGACCAGCCCAAACCCCGCTATGTGGCACTGGGTCAGGGCTGCAGGGGTGGGCAGGCAGCATCAAGGTGTCTCAGGCAGAGCTTCAGAGAAGGCGGGACCCCTCCAGTGGATGCTTCTGGAAGAAAGCTTGACCGGACAACAGTACGCCAACGTGGCTTATTAACCTAAGTAACATTTTCTTAAAGCATAGGAAGGTGCTTTTGGTTTCTGCGTTGCCAGTGGAGGTGTTCTTTAAAGTGAAAGGGAAAATGACCACTAGATTATTTTGACCTACTGTGCTCCTCTGAAGGGCATGGCGAGCTAATTGACAGGGTGAGGAGAGTTCTTTCATCTTCAGGCAACTGCTTTGATTCTGTGGGGCCAACTGAGCTGGGGTTGGGGGGGGACAAAAGGGGACAACTCCCATTTCCTTTCCCCTGCCTTGGAAATAGCTTTGACATCAAAAGAGCCATGTGCCAGCCCTGTCTTTTGCCCTTGATAAGCCTCTTCCGGAATGCTGCCTTTACCGTTTCCCTGTATGGCACTGATGATTAGGAAAGCCTATTGCAGTTTTTGTGGGAGTTTTGGCTTTAGTTCCAGGAGGAGGCTTCTTAGGTAGATCCAATCTTGATTACAATTTGTTTGTGGGCTTTTTTTTTTTTTTTTTGGTTGTTTTAACTGGGACTCCACACAGTTCAAATGACTGTAAAAGGGAAAAGAATTTAGTTGGTCAAGCTACCAAGTTGTTACAGGAGTTAACTCGGGCCATGAACTTCCTCAAATCAAAGGCCCAGTGGATGGTTTGAACGAACATGCATTTTTCTGGGAAGCGGTTCCTTGGCTTTTATTGTTAGATTAAGGCATCAGTGACCTAAAAGGGTAAAGAACCGTCCCAGAAATGAGTCGTGCACTTGATGTCTACTTAAAGATCCAGTACCCAGCTCCATGTGTCCCTGGGTTGGAAAGTTAAGTGAGGGAGATCCCAGAACACTCAGCGTGTCTAGGTTTCAATATGAGTATAAGCCGACAGCCCTCGGTCACGTGGATACTTGGAGCAGCCCCACTGGGGTGGTTGGTGTCTCTGCTTCTCTCAGATTAGGTCTCGGGGCTCTCACAGAGCTAGGGCCCCGGCATCACAGACACAGCTCAGGTCCTGGCTGACCACTTATTAGCTGTGGCACGTGGAGGAGGTTCCTCTTTAAACGTCACTCTTAATCTGTAAAATTGGAGTAAGAGGACCAGACTCATCAGGCAGCATGATGGTATTGTCACTTGTGTTCATGGAGATCCGCGTCCTCTTGGTCAAAGTTTGCAAGCTTGAGTTCCAACTGAGCGTTACATTGGTCCCAGAGAGGAAAGTACCTGTCCTAGAGTTTTGAGTTGAGCAGCACTCACAGCTGTCAATGAGTATTTCTTTGGGAAGAGGCCCAGCCTGCTTTCCTAAGGGCACCATCAGAAAGCAGGAATTTAAAAGACAGCAAAGGCTGAAGATGGTTGTGTTCAGTGTGAGCCCCCAAATCACACTCTGCAAAGTAGACCACTACATGTGCATGCCAGGGCGTGCCTGCCAGGTACGGACGCTCCCCAGTCTTGTGTTTGTACGCTGGGCTGGGTGGGACGTGATGAGGAACCATCTCTTGTAATTTCAAAATTTTTATTTCAGGAAGATGAGAAACGTCTGGGACAATGTTCTGCTCAAGTATTTTTCAGGAATGAGAAGCCCAGACCGGCCGTTAATGTGACGTGTAGTCAGCTCATTAAGAAGGAGAGGAGACAGGAAGAGGATTACCATCTCTACAAGCTCATGAAGCAGCTTAAAAGCCCCTTGAACGCAGTCAGCATTCCTGGTATGTACCCATCTCTGGAATTTCTATATTCAGGAGCCTGTGTCATTACTAAGTCTCAAGAAGAATGATCATGTAAAAATTTATTTCCCAAATGGCACTTTAACGACAGAAGGTGGTTTGCCTCATTATTTAAACAAAATTCAGAAGTATCCTTTTCCGGTTCTCCTCCTCCAGTACAAGATAGTGACTCCGTCCCAGACGCGGGCGGGGCAAGAGCTTGACTCCAAAAGAGGTGGAGGTCTTTGTAACAGGACCCACACGCAGAGGTGCAGTTTTCAGGGTTGAGTCCAGGAGCTGAGGAGATGTTTCTAGAGGTTTCTGGTGGTGGCTTTGGGGACTTAAAGTGATGAGACCCCAACCAGGGCCTTGGCTATGCCCAGCATCGTGTTCTGCACCAGGGCTGGGCGAGCCGACTGTCTTGGGGCCTTGCTGGGAGGCTGTACTGGAGTCGAGCTGATCTCATTTTAGGTCCAGAGCTAATGGGCAGTGGTGCCGTCTCTTCTAAGAAATGAACCTTGCTTTTCAAGTGACTCAGCTGAAGTGAAGCAGAGCCCATTTGCTCTGGCACTGAGAGACCCAGCACTTACGGCAAATCCAATTTCCAAAACCACAGAGTCATCCCTGCACCTGTACTTGGGCATTAGACTTGACATCTGGCCACGGTGCTCCCTGTCTCTCTCTCTCAGTGTGCTCACTTGCCGGGAGGCTGTGAGAGGCCCCGTTTCAGCGTGGAGGCCCTGCAGTCTCCATTCATTGCTGCATCTGTGTCCCTCCATTACGGGGCCGAGTGTTCTGACAGACCTGGAGGTAGGATCCTGCTCTTTGCGCTTCTCAAATGCAGAGCTTGGATCATTCTCATTATAGGTCTCTGACAACTTGGATTAAATCCTGTTCCAAAGAATCAGAATCTCATACTGTAGGAGAACTTGCTTATATTTAACTGCCTGAAATCAGGGGGCAATGACTAATACTTACAATCTAGTTACTTGGGGATTGATCCCCCCCTTAACTAAATGCAAGTGGGAAGAAAGGGGGGCTTCCCAAGTGGCGCTAGTGGTAAAGAACCCACCTAGCCAATGCAGGAGACATAAGAGACGCAGGTTCGACCCCTGGGTCAGGAAGATCCCCTGGAGAAGGAAATGGCAACCCATTCCAGTCTTCTTGCCTGGAGAATCCCATGGACAGAGGAGCCTGGCAGGCTGCAGTCCCTAGGGTCGCAGAGAGTCGTACACGGCTTAGTGACGTAGCACACACCCCTCCTTAGCATTAGCTGGGGAAATGTGGTTTTATATATTCCTCTTAAAACACAAATTTTTAGAAATCATTTTGGACCTTCTCTTTTAAATATTTATTTACCACAGGATTTCTAGATTTTGGACACTTTTTAATAGTACAGATTAGAAGTCCTGTATGCCCACAAGGATCATTCTATAATAATATACCAACATGTTGCTACGAAGATTCAGATAATTTAATGGAGTGTATGTTTTTATCAATGAAATCTACAAGTTCTCTTGTCACTTTAAATTCAGCAGAGACATTTAATGGTGCTATTTATAGCCTGTATATATAAAATTATCTACTTACAACTGAAAAGGTTTGGTTTTGGATAAAGTGAATTAAAATCCATTTTGGAGTAGGCAATGCAACTCTCAGCAGATCCCATTATTTAATTAACCCAGGGTTTTTGACTGTTGAGCAGTTTTCTCTACAATTGGTGAGTGAGAAGATTGAATCCATTTTATGATATCCTTGCTCTGCACTGTTTTTCCCTTAAAAAGTAATTGTCTAGTTTTCATTATGAGTAAAAAATTTCACCTTTTCTAATAAGTTCATAAACTTCCTATAGATGAGCCCAATATGTTACATATAAAAGACTGGGGAATAACCAGCTAAAGTCCAGAGTGACTGCATCAGTGCTACTGAATGCATGATGGACACAAATTCAGTTGTCCTCACTATTCGCAGTATTTTGTATAACTGATTTTTCTTCTGTGGTTAATTTGTTTTGATCTCAAGATGTAAACTCATAGTGGCACTGTAAGATGAAGGAAGTCTGTCGCTTTCTCACATGCGTGTGCACACACACACACACATGACAAGAATTCAAGCCACAGCTCAAATCTCATTTCTGTGATATTTTCCCCAACTTCTTCAGCCAGAGAAACCTCCCTGTTCCCTGTGCCTTCCTCTCCTCTCTAATCTTCCCTCTTAAGAAAGGCATGTCAGCTGCCTTTCCACACTGTCAAGAAGAGGGGGGTAGGGTCTCTCTTTGTATTGCCCACAGCACCCAAGCAATCAATGAATGCCTTCTGAACTGATACCATTATAAATCAACCCAGTCAAGTTCTACCAACACAGAGCAGAATTTATGCAAAAGGATTATTTTACCAAGAAGGGTTCATTTCCTAAGTAAGCTGTTAGAATTCCTCACATATTAAACTATTGGGCTGTAATACAGACCAGGAATATCTCTTTCAAACTACAAAAATGATGGTCCATGGACAGCTCATAAATAACTTGCTAAAATTAGAGTTCCAAAAAGTCACAAAAGATAGTCATTGTTTCCCTACCCATCCCAGTATCTGACATTAAGTAATTTTTTTAAAATAAATGCTGAATTAAAAAGATTACAGTTCCAAAGACAATACCACAGGAAAAACTCACTTGATTTTTTTCATTTGGTCAAAAAAAAAAAAAAAGTGACAGATGCTGCCACTGATTGGCTTTAACGCCTAGGATCAGAGAAGGACAAAGACATTTGCTAGATTGGTGAAGGCCAGCACGTTCACTGTAGAACAAAAGTAGAAAGGGATGTGGAGAATATAACTGATAGGTATTCCCATCTAATTAAAAGATTGAAGATTTTTAGGTTAATCATTACCACTCTTAGTTTGCATTTATGTAATACAGCAAATGGCCCTTAAACTGTTTTATAGTAGCTTTTTACCTACCAGGCAAGTTGAAGCATGTAAACCTCTATACAGTGTAGACACAGATACGAGTCCTGTTTGACTATGAAACTTCTAAGATTTTGTCCTATAAATGTCTTGACACGCATGTACTTTTTTGCCCCTTCAGACAGTCATGGATATATTGCTCCGTCTCTGCGGCCCGTCTGGGACCTAGCTTTTCTGGGCAGCTCCTACGTGATGTGGCAAAAGACAACACCATTTCTCCAGTACTACATGTCCCAGATTAGCAGTGTCAAGCAGTGGGTAAGAAAGACAAAAAACTGGTTACCCAAGGGATGCAACCAGTGCAGTGTTCTTAGACAAAATTAATATGAGTTTCTAGATTTGTGGCAAGAGTTTTAACTGCATTTTATTACTCGATAAATACGTGAATGTCAGATACTCGTTTGAGGACTGAGGATAATAGCAGTGAACAAAAGACTCACATGTAGCTGTCTGTATTGGGACTCATTCTAGCGAGAGAGGACGGTGAACCAATAAACAAGAAAATGTGCATCAGATGGTGATAAGGGCTCTGGAGAAAAATAAAGTAGGGAGAAGGGTATGTGGGGTGTTGGGAGAATTATACTTTAGTCTGAAGTCAGGCCCCTCTAATTTGAGCAGAGGTCCAGAAGTGAGAGCCAGCCATGCCTCCAGAAGAGAGGGGGTTTCAGGCAGAGGGACCCGAGGCCACAGTGTGGCTGATAGGCTGGATGAGTCCACACAAGCCCGGGAGGCCACCAGAAGGACCTTGTCATTTACTTAGCACAGGGTTTTTTTTAGCAGAAGAGTGACAATCTGACTTCCAGATTGGATCGTTTTGGCTGCTGTGTTGAGAACAGGCTAGACAGACAAGGGTGGAAGCAGGCAGAACAAGAGAGTATTGCAGTGACCTCGGCAAAGTCTGCTGGTGACTTGGACCAGGGTGTCAGCTGTGGAGGTGGTGAGAAGCATTTGGATTCTGAAGACAGACTAACAGTATTTGTTGATGGGCTGAATGTGGAATGTCCGACAATGAGAAAAGTTGAGGATGAGTCTTAGGATTTGGCATGAATAACCGGAAAGCTACTTTTCATTTACAGAAGAACAGATTTGGGTAGAAATTAGCTTGATTTGGGGCATTCTAAATTCCAAGTGGAGCATTTGGATAGTCCTCTGAACCTAAGAGTCTGAAGTTCAGGGGCAAGGTCTGGGTTGGTGTCAACAATACGTTGTTGCTTAGTCACTCAGTTGTGTCTGATTCTGCAACCCTATGGACTGCAGCGTGCCAGGTTTCCCTGTCTTTCATCATCTCCTGGAGCTTGCTCCAACTCATGTCCATTGAGTCAGTGATGCCATCCTACTATCTTGTCCTCTGTCGTCCCCTTCTCCTCCTGCCTTCAGTCTTTCGCAGCATCAGGGTCTTTTCTACTGAGTCATCTCTTTGCATCAGTCCTTCCAATGAATATTCAGGACTGATCTCCTTTAGGACTGACTGGTTTGATTTCCTTGCAGTCCAAAGGATTCTTAAGACTCTTCTCCAACACCACAGTTCAAAAGCATCAATTCTTTGGTGCTCGGCTCTCTTTATAGTCCAACTCTCACATCCATACATGGCTCCTGGAAAAGCCATAGCTTTGACTAGATGGAACAATGTTGGCAAAGTAATGTCTCTGCCTTTTAACATGCTGTCTAGGTTGGTCATAGCTTTTCTTCCAAGGAGCCAGTGTCTTTTAGTTTCATGGCTGCAGTCACCATCTGCAGTGATTTTCAAGCCCTAGAAAATAAAAGTCTGTCATTGGTTCCATTGTTTCTCCCTCTATTTGCCATGAAGTGATGGGCCCAAACACCCTGATTTTCGTTTTTTGGATGTTGAGTTTTAAGTCAATTTTTCCACTCTTCCCTTTCACTTTCATCAAGAGGCTCTTTAGTTCCTCTTCACTTTGTGCCATAAGAGTGGTGTCATTTGTGTATCTGAGGTTATTGATATTTCTCCTAGCAATCTTGATTCCAGCTTGTGCTTCCTCCAGCCCAGCACTTCTCATGATGTACTCTGCATATAAGTTACATAAGCAGGGTGACAAGATACAACCTTGACATACTCCTTTCCCAATTTGGAACCACCCCATTGTTCCATGTCTGGTTCTAACTGTTGCTTCTTGGCCTGCATACAGATTTCTGAGGAGGCAGGTGAGGTGGTCTGGTATTTCCATCTTGTTAAGAATTTTCCAGTTTGTTGTTGTGATCCACATAAAGGCTTCAGTGTAGTCATTGAAGCAGTAGTAGATGTTTTTTTGAAATCCTCTTGCTTTTTCTATGATGCAGTGAATGTTGATTTGATTTTTTATTCTTCTGCCTTTTCTAAATCCAGCTTGAACATCTGGAAGTTCTCGGTTCATGTACTATTGAAGCCTGGCTTGGAGAATTTTGAGCATTACTTTGCTAGCCTGTGAAGTAGTAGTTTGAACATTCTTTTGCATTGTCCTTCTTTGGGATTGGAATGAAAACTGACCTTTTCCAGTCCTGTGGCCACTGCTGAGTTTTCCAAATTTGCTGGCATATTGAGTGCAGCACTTTCATAGCATCATCTTTCAGGATTTGAAATAGCTCAACTGGAATTCCATCACCTCCACTAGCTTTGTTCGTAGTGATACTTGTTAAGGCCCACTTGACTTCACATTCCAGGATGTCTGGCTCTAGGTGAATGATCACACCATCATTATTATCTGGGTCATGAAGATTTTTTTGTATAGTTCTGTGTATTCTTGCCACCTCTTCTTAATATCTGTTTCTGTTAGGTTCATACCATTTCATTCCTTTATTGTGCCCATCTTTGCATGAAATGTTCCCTTGGTATCTCTCATTTTCTTGAAGAGATCTCTAGTTTCCTATTCTATTGTTTTCCTCTATTTCTTTGCATTGATCACTTAGGAAGCCTTTCTTATCTCTCCTTGCTATTTGGAACTCTGCATTCAGATGGATGTATCTTCCCTTTTCTTCTTTGTCTTTTGCTTCTCTTCTCAGCTATTTGTAAGGCTTCCTCAGATAACCCTTTTGCCTTTTTGCATTTTTTTCTTGGGGATGGTTTTGATCACTGCCTCCTGTAGTGTTATGAACCTCCGTCCATAGTTCATCAGGTACTCTGTCTAGCAGATCTAATCCCTTGAATCTGTTTGTCACTTGCACTGTATAACCATAAGGATTTGATGTAGGTCATATCTGAATAGCCTAGTAGTTTTCCCTACTTTCTTCAATTGAAGTCTGAATTTTGCAATAAGGAGTTCATAATCTGAGCCACAGTCAGCTCCTGGTCTTGTTTCTGCTGACTGTATAGAGCTTCTTCATCTTTGCTGCAAAGAATATAATCAGTCTGATTTCGGTGTTGACCATCTGGTGATGTCCATGTGTAGAGTCCTCTCGTGTTGTTGGAAGAGGGCGTTTGCTATGACTTGTGCATTCTCTTGGCAATACTGTTAACTTTTGCCCTGCTTCATTGTATACTCCAAGGCCAAACACAACATAGATGTCTTTTAAAGCCACAAGAGTGGATAAGATCAGAAAATGAATGTAGACAGAGAAAGGTCATGAAAGGATTGAGTCCTGGAACACTTCTAAGTTTAAAAGTTGGAGATAGTAGAAAAGAAAGTCTTTCAAGGATGAGGGCTGATTGTTTCAAATGTTACTGGGAAGTCAAGGAAAATGAGGACCAAGAATTGGCCATTTGATATAGGCAGTTGGCAAGCTCATCAAGAGTTGTCTCACTGGCACAGTGTGGGTGAAATGCTGACTGGAGCAGGGCAAGCAAAGAATGGGAGTGGAATGGACACTCCCTGTCTCAAGGAATTTAGCTATAAAGGGGAATTTTAAAAAAAGAGAGACTGGCACTGTAGGGTGGGTCACGCGGGTTTTCTGTTGTTTTCAGGCTGGGAGATTTAGCAACATATTTGTATGTTGATGAGAAAAATCCAGTAGAGAGGGGTGAAGTAGAACTTGTAGGGAAGAGAAGGAAGACTTGATGGAGTTAGTGTCTTTGCAGAGATACAGATCACTGTGGATTGCTATCAATGAGTATCTTCTGAGGACAAGGATTTGCCCAGCATCCAGTCAGCATTATTGCCAGTAAGAGCTTGGTGTGCCTATCAAAGGTCACTTGTAAAGCAGACAACTGTTTGAAATGTGTTTTACTTATTGAAATGAACACATTTTTCCCCCTATAAAGCACTTTTTAATAGAGATGACCGTTTAATTGAGAGTTGTTACATTAGGGGTCTGGATACAGCACTAAATCTTTTGTCAGGTCAGTTTCTCTCATCTACCAAGTCAGTCATATCCTCAACACAAGACTTTAACTGAGAAATCAGGGGAAATTTTTTGTTTAGTGTAGAAAATGGTGTCAAAGTAATAGAAATAATTTTAATGAGTGTCAGAGGAAAACTCAACAGGAATAAAATAACAGAGACAAAACAGAAAAAAATAGTATCTTTTAATGGCAGTGTTTTCCATTTTTTGCATTTGTACATCTCACATCACCAAAGTCATCACCAGTTTTTGCTGTGGTTCAAAAACAGCAGCTCCATTCTAGCCAGTCTCGATGTCTATCATCTGTCCATCAATATCCCTCAACTAGCCTGCAAAGTGGGAAAGTGGGGACAAATGTAACTGTAGGGTTAGGAAAATCAAATGCAGGGCGAGAATGGTCACTGAGTAGTTTTAGATTTTTACTCTGTGGTATTTGGGTTTTAGATAAATAATAATTGAATGTGCAACTGCTTGCTGGGTCACCTAAGGCAAATCACTTCTCTTAGGACTATGAAATGAAGATTAATAAGCTTACTGAAGCTAACATAAATCTAAATACTGAAGCAACTGGGAAATTTGGTTTAAGGTTGATAGCATTTCAGAGTTGTTATTGCTTCGCTGAGTTATATCTGACTCTTTTGTGACTCTCTGGACTGTAGCCTGCCAGGTGCCTCTGTCCGTGGAATTCTCCAGGGAAGAATACTGGAGTGGGTTGCCATTAATTTCTCTAGGGGAATCTTCCTAACCCAGGGATTGAACCCTTGTCTCTTGCTTGGCAGGTGGATTGTTTACCATGAGCCACCTGGGAAGCCCACATTTCAGATCAGAGTTATCTTTTTACAGGTAGTCTCCCATCCAAGTGCTAACTGGGCCTGACCCTTGTTAGCTTGGCTTCCAAGATTAGCGTTCTCTTGAAGAAAAGTATGCACAAACCCTCATAGATTTTCAAATTCTGCTATTTGGTAGCCAGTAAAGACTTTTTTGATCTTTCAGAAAAAGAAAGAAAGAAAGAAAAAAAACCCAGCAAGAAGCAAAACAAGCAACAATTTTTTTAAAAAGGTCACCAAGATCAGAAAGTCTCGGGACTGTCCCTAGGAGACTAGAGCCAGAAAGGCAGGGCTGACAAAGCCAAGACAGAGAAGCAAGGAGTGACTGGAGGGGCCCCGTGGCCCAAGGTAGCTCAGGAAACTATAAGGGTTATAGTTTTCCTGAAAGCTTTCTGGGTGGGAACTACTATCTCTACACGCAGGGATAAGCTCACCTTTTAATCCAATTGTGTAAGGAAGTGCAGCTTTAGAAACTCACAGCCTCAGACGAACACAGCCTGGGAGAAGAGTGGGCTAAGAAAGCCGAACTACAAATCTAAGACCCATCTTACTGGCAGCCACTGCCTTACAATTGGAGAACAGATGTCATTCTCAGACCATGAGGACTAAACCAAGGGTAGGGGAAATACCTGTTGACTAGAGAGAAAAAAAGATACAGACCTTACTGACATCCTTAGCCTTTGATGTGAATTGAGAAAAGTAAAGCTGTTACTTTTCTAGCATTGTTCCAAACGATATTAGTACTAGCTACTGTCAGCGCCTCAAACCACCTAACCAGTAGCAGTCAGTCCGTCAGTACAGGTCTTCACCCTAACTAGAGGCCCCCATTGGCCAACAAGAGTATATTACAGAAACCATCTTACCTACCTTATTTATTCCGCTAAGAAAACCACTATTGACTTAAAGACACCATAAAAACCCTTGAAAAGAACGCAGGCAAAACATCCTCTGGTAAAAGTTGTAGCAAAAATTTCTTCGGTCAGTCTCCCAAGGCAACAGAAATAAAAGCAAAAATAAATAATTGGGACCTAATCAAACTGAAAAGCTTTTACATAGCAAAGGAAACCATAAACAAAATGACAACCTATGGAATGGGAGAAAATATTTGCAAATGATGCAACTGACAAGGGCTTCATTTCTAAAATGTACAAACAGTTCATATAACTCAATATAAAAAAACATCCCAAGCAAAAAATAAGCAAAGGAGCTAAATAGACATTTCTCCAAGGAGGACACACAGATGGCCAACAGGCACGTGAAAAGATGCTCAATACTGCTAAGTGATTAGAGAAATGCAAATTAAAACTACGGTGAGGTACCACCTCACACTGGTCAGAATGGCCATCATATTTTAAATGTCTACAAATAGAAATTCTGGAGACTTGGAGAAAAGGAAACCTCCTAAAACTGCTGGTGGGAATGTAAGTTGATTCAGCCATTGTGGAAAACAGTATGGAGGTTCCTTAGAAAACTAAGGAATAGAAAACTAAAAATAGAATTACCATATGGTCCAGCAGTTCCACTCCTGGATGTATATCCTGAGAAAACCATCATCTGAAAAGATACTCATGTTCACAGCAGCATTATTTACAATATAGCCAAGACATGGAAGCAACCTAAAATGTCCATCAACAGATGAATAGATAGAGGATGTAGTATAGATACACAGTATTACTCAGCCATAAAAAAGAAATTGTGTCATTGGTAGCTTCATGGATGGACCTAGAGATTATCATACTAAGTGAAGTCACTCAAATACCATACAATATCACTTATATGTCAGATCTAAAGTATGATACAAATGAACTTATTTACGAAACAGAAACAGACTCATAAACATAGAAAACAAACTTACAGTTAGGGGAAAAGGGGTAGGGGAGGGGTAAATTAGCAGATACAAACTGCTCTGTGTAAAATAACCAAGGACCTCCTGTAACCTAGGAAAAAGAATGTGTATAACTGAGTCGCCACTGTACACAGAAACTAGCAACACTGTAACTCAGCTACACTTCAATTAAGAAAAACAACTTTGACAGCATATACTAATAACCTAAGCCTACTTATTCTCTACTAAAACCACACTGGTTCTGCTAGGGATCATTCCTTTTTTAGAGGAGAGCAGAGCAGTAGCAGGTAGGGTGGGTCATGAGTAAGGAAACCAAACACTTCAGGTCTGTCTCTAGGAAGATTACAGAGCCGAGTTATCAGAAGAATGTGACAGTAGATCATCAGTTTGGACTAAGGTTTTGATATGTGATGATTTGAACAAAACTAAGGGATTATTTCTCAATAAAATTAAAAATGATGGCTTCCTGGCAGGCAGAGCCTTGGTGTGGGCAGTGCACCCTGGATACTTTGCCAGGTTCATGGACGTGCCATGTCTGGGCTGCGGTTCTTTAATAAGCCTAGCTTTCAGTTTGGTCTAAGGGTGCTTCCTCCTGGAGGAGGAAGCATCTATAAAAACATGTGTTTCAATAACTTAATTAAGGAAAGTCTTAATTAAATGTAGAGTGTCCAAGCATTACAATAACCCAAATTTTTGTTTGGATTAATTGGAATGCCATCATTTATTTCAGGCCTTTTCCTGTTTTGCCTTAAATCTGGAGAGTGCCACGGTTTCCTTCAGAAATGCTATTTTCAAAAACAAAGAGGCACTGCCCTGAAAACATACATATAAGACCAATTTTTTTTCTTTTTTTAATTATTTAAATTGGAGGCTAATTACTTTACAATATTGTAGTGGTTTTTGCCATACACTGACATGAATCAGCCATGGGTGTACATGTGTTCCCCATCCTGAACCCCCTCGACCAATTTTTTTTAACTGTAGAAATACATGGTAAGCAGATCTTTTTTTTTTTTTAATGTATTCAAAGATAAGCTTTATTCCAATGTTTACATAAAAATGAGTTGATGTCAAACAGGAAAATGTTTTTATAAAGGGTTAAAATTTATCAAACAACAGAATTTGGTCCTTCCCTTTAGTTTGAATTCAACTGGCTGACGCATCATTATTAGTATCCGCCCTCACTAATCATTTTCATCACACACAATATCTAAGTGTCTTTGGATGGCACTTCCTATTTCTCTGGAAGTCTCTTAAACTGCTTTCAGTTACAAGAGAAGAGCAAGGATTTTATCGGCTCATACTCTACTCCACTGGAGGCAAAGATACACCCCTCAATTCTCTTGTTTAAATTGTGGCTGTTGGCAAAGTGTCCAAATGAAGGATTTAAGGCTAACACACAAAGAACATAGTATAATCTATGTATAACAGTAACTTTGCTTCAAATTTTTTCTATTAAGAATTATTTCTATTATCTCTCCACAAGGAAGTTATAAAAATACCTGTAAAAACATTGAAAAAGCTCTTTAAAATCCTGGAATGAAAAATTCTGAAGTATAAATTATGATACATCTTCTATGATTTGCAAATAAAGAATAAAATAAATTCTACAAGTTGGAATTTCTGAATGATTTTGGCAGGAATTTACCAGAAGGAGCCAGAACATCAAACCTTAACAATTTTCTATTTTCATCCCAATTGAGTTTTTGAAAAGCTGTATAATCTGTTGACAGGTATAGTCCACATACGAACTTGCTTCTGCTGTTAATGATGAAGTCAATCTGAAGGACAGAGATTTGTATGCTGGATGCGTCAGGCTATTCCATGCAACTGACTGGTCTTCTCTTATTTTTTCCATCATGTTTTAAATAAAAGTAAATATATATATGGTAAAAAATTTAAATGGTACAAGAAGATTTAAAATAATCAGTGAATATCCTTTTTGCCCATAACCTAGAAAATCTGATGTCTTCCAAATCATCAGTCACACGAATAATTTGCAAAGTGAAGTCAACCTTAGTGTCTCATCATCTGAAAATTAATCTCAGGATTTCTGGAATGTGTTGCTTCTCTCATATATTACCTCTGTTACAGAGGATAGCCATGCAGTCTTCTTCTAAAAAATAACTACGAAAGCAACTCGCACGCTCTGCTCCAAGAGAGCAAGGCCAGGCAACACCTTGTACTGCGTGGATCTGGCCCTGGCTACAGGCAGGGGCTCTGGTATCAACCAGAGACTCGGGCGCGTGGCCAGAGCTCAGCCAAGCCCTTCCTGAATGCCTCGGATCCTCCGGGCCAGCTGCACATCCTTCGGGAAGAGCGTGTAAGGAGAGGAGATAGGCATCCTCGAAGAGATGAACTGGAAACGCTTCTGCTGCCAGGCGGCAGAAGGGGGTCTTTCTTAACAGCAGGTGTGTGGTCTTCTGAAGAGTTCGTATCTCCTTCAGGATTCTGTATCTCCGGCGAGCAGGTGAACGGGAGGCCGTACCTCACAGACAGGCTGCAGGCAGGCCGGCTCGGAGGAAAAGGGATCGTGGCGGGTTACCCAAGGACGGGGCTGGCCGGCGTGCGGCGGGAGCCAGGCTCGCGGGGCGCCTCCTTGGTGTTTCGGGCTTGCGGCTCCGGCGCGGGCCCATGGCGGGCGCGCAGGGCTGCGGCCCCGCGGCTCCTTCTAGATCTTCTAGGTCCGGGGGCAGAGGCTGGGAGGGCCGGGACGACCCGGCCGCGTGCCCTGGCTGGGTGCTGTCGGTAAGCGATCTTGAGAAATGCAGGCAGAAGTCTGAGACAAGAATTACACAGCACAGCAGCCAGCTGTGTCAATAGAGCCCAAGGTCAAGATCGCCACCAAATGAGTCAAACAGGCTAAATCCACCCCCAAAGCCAGCAACGCCCAACCGACAGCTGGAGCCTCCAGAAGCTGTTCTTTATAGAAAAGACACTACATGTTCTCCTAGGGATTCTCTGACTGTGCAGTCTGTCTTTGGATACGTGCGTTCACCATTCATGGGTACACTGCTCGGCAGAACGTAAACCTACCCAATGATGAAAAGCACCACAGAAAAGCAGTTGATTTGTGATTGATCCAGGCCCACTCTTTTCACCTTATTCCTCCCCCTCCCTTTCTCCACCTGATGGAAATTTCGTGGCTTGTAAAAAATCTTCATCAGTGTAAGCAAAGGGAAGACAGAATGTAGTATCAAGTCCTTTTTGTTTGTTTTTGCTTTTTCATATTCTTAGTCTCAATGAAAACCTGGTGGATTAAAATCACAATCCAAATTAAATATTTCTTCCATTTTTTAACTAAAGGGATAAGCTCTTTTGCAGTCCAAGCAGTTACTGTCAAAAAACAGGAAATTGATTTAGTCACTCATGACATTTATAAAAATCAAATGAATAAAATAGATGTGGGAGACTGCCTGCTTACCTGGAAAATGTGCTAGTTTTAGAAGCAGTGTGGTACAACATGAAGGATGTGGGTGGTGGAGTCCATAGATTTATCTGGGTTTGAATCCCCATTTATCACCTACTAGCTGTAACCTCTGAAAAAGGCAATGGCATCCCCACTCCAGTATTCTTGCCTGGAAAATCCCATGGACGGAAGAGCCTGGTAGGCTGCAGTCCATGGGGTCGCTAGGAGTCGGACACGACTGAGCGACTTCTCTTCCACTTTTCACTTTCATGCATTGGAGAAGGAAATGGCAGCCCACTCCAGTGTTCTTGCCTGGAGAATCCCAGGGACGGGGGAGCCTGGTGGGCTGCCGTCTATGGGGCCGTACAGAGTCGGACACGACTGAAGAGACTTAGCAGCGGCAGCAGCTGTAACCTCAAGTTACCTTCCCAATAAAACAGGGGCTTACCTGGTTGCTCAGATGGTAAAGAATCTGCCTGCAATGCAGGAGATCCAGGTTTGATCCCTGGGTTGGGAAGGTCCTCTGGAGAAAGGAATGGCAACCCAGTCCAGTACTCTTACCTGGAAAACCCCACGGACAGCGGAGCCTGGTGGGCCACAGTCCAGGGAGCCGGACACGACTGAGCGACTACCATTACCGTAATACATATTCTTGCAGGACAGGAGAATTCCATGAGAAAATGTATGAAATGCCTAGCACAGGACTTGGCCACAGTGGCCTTCTAGAAATCCTGGTTGCCCTGCCCTTGTCTTAACTGCCTGGCATAGCAGGTCTACATATCAGCTTGAGGTGCATATATGAGTATCAATAGATTCTCCCTATCTCATAGACCTTAGTCTCCATCAAAACCTGTAAGTATTAAAGAGAAAAAGTGATAGAAAGATCTTACTAGATTTTCCTGACTTGGTGGCAAAACAGTAGGAATCCATGACTTACATATCTTGATGTAGGATAGCACCAAAGGAGATGAGGCTAGACTCAAAGAGGTGGCAGGTGATTCAAGGCACCCATTGAAGAAGTTACGTAAGATGAGCCTTCCAAATTCTGAGCTAATATAATATAATATCTATCCTATCTATTGCACTAATTCTTTTTTCTTCTTCTAGAAAACAAATGATGATGCAATTGATTTTGATTATACTGTTCTACTCCATGAATTCTCAACACAGGTAAAATATAATGGTACATAGAATTGCTTAAACTGGAAGTTTTGGCAGGTCATGTATTTTAGAACTCTTGTTCCCCAGGAAATTATTCCCTGCCGTATTCACTTGGTCTGGTACCCCAGCAAACCACTGAAAGTGAAGTACCACTGTCAAGAGCGACAGACACCAGAAGAAGCCTCTGGAACTGAAGACGGATCAGCTATGGCACTGACGGAGCTTAGTAATTTCTGAAAAGCAAGAAAAATCTGTCTATACCACATTCTAAACAAAATGACTGTACTCTGCATTAAATAGCCTAAATCATTATTCTAGTAAAACAGCGAAGTATAAGGCAATATAATAATTTAGGAAAGCCTGTGATTACAAATAAATATTCAAACATTAAAAGATATTGGGATTTTCATTTCTTGATGGGCATGGTTTAGTTTTAACTCTGGGAACAGGTGCATACTGAACTCTGCCCAGTGACCCCACAGGTTCCTCAGGGTTTCAGCCCCAAAGTATAAAATCTAGTTAATTAGTATATACCACAGCTGGACTGATAAGTATTTATAACAAAACTGATGGTTGCATCTCTAAATCTGCATTTCTCAGTAGTTTTAACATACTGTAGGTAACTAATTTGTATTGTTAAATTGCTTCTATCTAGTATGTGAAAAAGATATTTCAATGAAAGCAAATCATAGGGAAAATATTACCCTATTTTAAGGGTAATTTTAAAAGAATTACTATTTTTTATGATTTCAAGCAAGTATTCTTTTTAAATTTTAAAATAAATGTTTGTCCCTAAACGTAAGCAAACTTTGTGCTAAGCTGGGATTCAGTGAGTTCAGTCACTCAGTCGTGTCCAACTCTCCATGACCCCATTGACTGCAGCACGCCAGGCCTCCCTATCTATCGCCAACTCCCAGAGTTTACTCAAACTCATGTCCATTGAGTCAGTGATGCCATCCATCCATTTCATCCTCTGTTGTCCCCTTCTCCTCCTGCCTTCAATCCTTCCCAGCATCAAGCTGGGATTAAAGGGTATTTAAATATTAGTTATTTTACAAATAAAACTACAGTGGCTCAAAGATAAAGCTGAGTGTGTACAAACATATGGAACAGTGATGTGACTCAAAGCATATAAAAATTAATAATTTTCATTTATGAACAACTTATAGGCAGTATCACATTCATTTTCCTAATCTCTTTCCAATTTTCAAAAAATTTAAGACATACACGATAACACCAGGATTTTGCCTGCATTCCATTTGATTCTACTCGTAGTTTTGTTTTGAGCTATGAATAGTTAGAAGTTAGTAAGTTCTTCTGAAAGTCAATTGGAAGTTTCTATGTTGGCTCTTGAATAAGAGTCCTTCATGAGATAATGAGTTTATTACACTAATTTCTCTCAACTTAGGAAATTCTATGACCTGTTCTGTGACCTTTCCTAACTTTCAAAGTGTTACAACCACATAACATGCTACCTGGTACTTATGGATAAATGAATGAATGCTCACAATAAACTGCCTGTGAAAACATTAACTATTTCAATGATGCATTAGTCTTATTTGAAGACATTTTAAGCAGCAATTAAAGCTTGAATTAAAAAATTTATACTTTCTCGGCAAGGCATGTAGATGTTTTCTAAAAAGGGATTTATTCTAAAAAGGGATTTATTCCTATATGTCACAATTTACTACTTAACCTGGTGGCTGCCCTGGTTAACTGGCATCAATTTTAAGATCTGTCCATATTTCAAAAGTATTAAAATATGAAAAACTCTAAAACGTCAGTATTAAATTTTAGTGGGACTTACCTGGTGGCCCAGGGGCTAAGACTCTGTGCTCCCAATGCAAGGGGCTTGGGTATGATCCCTGGCCAGAAAACAAATCCCATGTGCTGCAACTAAAAGTTTGCAAGCCACAACAAAGGTCAAAGATCCTGAGGGCCATAACTAAGACCCAGCTGTCACGGCCACAATGTAGTGACTTCACAACCTAAATCTAAGTGTGAGCAAGGAGGAAAGAATAGAAAATCGACTGCATATGTTTACAGATAAAGTTACCAAGCTAAGAACTAACAGCCCACAATCTAACATCACACAAAAGAATATTAACAATATGACACATGTGAACGTTTCATGTTTTGGAGGTACAGGTGATACTGCAGGGGTCTTTAACCGTGCCTGTACATTAGAATACACTGGAAAACTTCTGATTTTGATCCAAAGAAGCAGGAGTACCTAAGGGTTGGCCTGGATATTTTTTTAAAGCTCCGCAACTAATTTTTAAATTGGGAATCAGGGTGATACTACTGTCTAGCGCTGCTACCATTCTCCAACACAAATAACACTGTCTTTCTTTAAATTAGCCAACAATTATCCTAAGAGCAGTATAAAAGAAACCCTTATTTATAAATACCGTCATTAATTTTTTCCTTTTGCAGACTTTGGCTGGTAACGTGGTCTTTACCAACTACAACCAAACTGAGTCAACAAAAGATGTTGGTTCTGGTCTTGGATGGGTTCCTGTGAGATAGTCTTGTTTTTTGGATGAGCCAATTCTGAACAATATGGTAGAACTTCCTGGCAAAGTCCAATATACCTTAGAAACAAAAGCTTAGCGTTTGTCTTTCATAATCTCAACACAGTATGTGGTACATTCCAACAGACTCAAATTCAACTAACATTTACTGCGTGGATGAAACAGACTACCCAACAACCCTGTAAGTTGTATTTTATTATTTCCAAAGTGCAGACACATTAAAATGAACACAGACAAGCATATGAAAGGGTCTGTTTTTTACCTCACAGGTCTGCAAAAAAGTAACATTTATGCCCCTGAAAAGCAGCAGTTACAAATGTGTATAAGCCACGAGCTGAAGCTCTATATAAAACAGCTAGAAATTTAGTTAGCATTTTAATAACCCAATGAAGAATATGAAAAATGTTCTTCATTAAGATTATATGGAATCCTTTTTTGTTTAAAAAAAACCACCTACTTTTCTGTTCGCTGTGTCTATGAGACTTAGTTTTGTCATGTTTATTTTAATTTGTAGATCCACATATAAGTAAAATCATATAGTATCTGTCTTTAACTTATTTCACTTAGCAATAATAACCTCTAGGGTCATCCAGGTTGTCACAAAGGAACCCCACTCTTAAAAAAAAAAGTGACACTCCAAGAAGGATCATGATCTATACAATTCACTTTCAAGTATTCGGCAAAACTATTTTTTAAAAGAATGGAAGTATGTGACACAGATGGACAACAACAGAAAGCAGATATGACAGATTATCTGATAAACACTCTTAACAAACTTCACTATTCAGTCTAGACAGGTGGTATGTGGCTGTTCTTTCTACTGTGCTTTCAGCTTTTCTGTATCCTGAAAATTCTCATGCTGAAAAATCTGCACGTTTATACATGTTCTAAGCTTATAAGTAGAATAGAAATAAGTCTCCTCTCTCAAATATTAAATATATTTCAATAATAACCATATTTTATTTGAGGTATAAAACCAATCAACAGTTGAGATATACATAGAATCAACTTTTACATAATAGAAACTCCTGAATATATAGGAAGGGCTTCTAAAGTTACTTGTTTTCCACCTGAATTTATTCCACTGGAATCCATTAAAGTATCCAAAGTTGCAGATACAGTTAAAGTTCATCAACAAAGTGAGAAAAATTAGTTCTTGGCTTTTCCTTTTTTCACAGGAAGTTGACCTGTAGCTTCCAAATACTTATTAATGAGTTCTTCTTGTGTAGCTGGTGAACATGGCTGATATCTGCAATACTCCATTGTATATTCTCCCTTCCCCTGGGGGTTCAAAACAAAATCAAAAAGATTTTAAAAAACCAGACCTCCAAAAACTATCAAGTAAAGAAAGTCATGCAAAGCCAAGATTTCACAAAAATGATCCTTTTGTAGGATGGTCTCTTGAAGAGCACTGAAGTAAAATTCAAACATCTGCTTACCTCTGTGCATGACCTAAGTTCAGTAGAATAACCAAACATATTATTCAGAGGGACCTGAAAACAAACACAGTAAAAACTTCAGCATTGCCTACTGGAAAATGAGAAACACACAGAAGCCTTAGCCATTTAACTCCTCTAGACTCAGCTCTCTACCAGTAACTCTTGGTTTAAAAGAATTAGAAGCCAAAGAAAAGCTTATTTTTGTTTTATTGAGAGTAGAAACCCCATTTGAAGATAACTTCGTTTGACAGTCACAACTAGCAAATCGATCTTTCAGTTTCGTGGAGTGGACACCACTGACGGCCTCCCCCATCCCCACCCCACGCAGCTGCAGCTGAAGTCCTCAGTGTTTCTCCGGTGAGGAGGCGACTATTCGCGCAGCTTTCCTGCGGACTCCTCAATGATGTGCCCACAGTAATCTTCTAGGAGACCTGAGGTAATATGACTAAACCCTTTCTCCCGTGAACTCTGAGTAAGGCAAAGGAGATAAATATTATCCTAATAAATGAGAACATAAGAAAACAGCTATGTAAATAAAGCTATCATGAGAAAGAAAGGTAATTACACATCTAAGAAAATGACATACAAAAGGCCTACATAAAATGAATCTCATTTTTACCTTTTACACTTAAAGAGATGCTCTAACAGCAAATTATAGAAATTGACACACACATATATAAGCACAAATTCAACACTTGAATAGGCAGGGAAATGTGCCAATTTGCTCTACAATTTCCAAACACAAAAGCTAATCCTGATTTTCTCCTGTGGATAATAAAAGCAAGGTTGTCAGTGACTAACAGTACTTACATCTGCATACAGTGTAAAATAGTCCTCAATTCCATCTTGTCCTGTGATTACCCCATGGCGTCGGTTAATTCCTGCAATCACTGGTCCCTGAAATTCATTTGGGGCTATAACTTCCACCGACATAATAGGCTCAAGAATACATAATGCTGTATTTGCCAGGGCTGGGGTTTAAAAAAATAAATAATACATCAGTTTATTAATCTTTAAACAAACTGGAACTCTTTCCTTATCCAGATGTACAGAAGGGAGATGGAAAGTGCTCTCCCAAAGGTACACACACAAATGATAAGATTAAAATATTTGATCTGGACTCATTTTTCTAGCAGCAGTAGCAGTCACTCTTTTAAATGGAACTTCCAGAAAGACAACACTTAATTCTAATATTAGTATGTCCATTACCATATCTTTATCCTTATAAATCATGAGGTTGCAGAGAATAATATAAAAGGGGTCTTAGAACAACATTCAATAAAGTCCTTTCCCACTTAAATTATGCAGTTAAGGGTCACTAATTCTTTCTGAGATCCTTCACTAGCTGTTGAGTCTCTGACCTAAGTAAATCAACCCTTTCTTGTTGGTCCCTGCCAGACATTTATACTTGGAGATAATAATCAAGTCAGGCCTGAGATCTGTCTAGGCTAAACAATTTCAATACCTGATTGAGAGCTAGAAATCCAAGTTTCTGCTTTCTACTCTGCCTCTGATAAGTGACATGCCTTTTGGAAAAACACAATCGATCCAGGTATTGAGTTTCTTCACCTACAAAATAAAGACACTGGCTGAGATGCTAATGGTCATTTAAGCACTATACCCCAATGTTGTATATCTACACTTATTTTTAGTCCCACTTAGTACATAACCAGAATAATTCTTACTGTGACAGATGCTTAAGAGAGAAATGTAACAATGTGGAGAGAGTGTAACTTCCAACACTCAAATTTAATATGGACATTATGACAGTGTGGAATAATACTTCAGCCTCAGACTGGATGGACTATCTTTAAAGACTTGAAGCTGGATGTCCCTGGTGGTACAGTGGGTAAGAATCTGCCTGCCAGTGCAGGGGATGCAGGTTTGATCTGATCCGGGAAGATTCCAAATGCCACGGAACGACTAGGCCCGTGGGCCACAACTCCTGAGAACCCAGGCTGCGGTCCTGAAGCTGGGGGCCTAGAGCCGCGCTCCACACGGGAGGCTGCACCGTGAGGAGCCTGTGTGCACAGCCAACAGTAGCCCCCTCACTGCAACGAAGAGCCAGCATGGCCCAAAATAAACAAACAGCATACAGAAGACTTCCAACAAAGCATGAAAAGGTGACAAGTATTTAATTTTTCAAAAAAATATTAATTTTCCAAGCATCAATTCTGTTTATAATAGTCAGCAATTATTCTGTATATTCCTTAATGCACTTGTTCTAAAGATACTACTAACTTAAGTGCAATACTTAGAAGAACAGCCATTTAATATACTTGTATTTCTTTGAAATATTTTCTAGTTCAAGTCATATCTTAGCTCAGACCTACCTCTGACTCATTAGTCCTAATTAGTGAGTTTTGATTTCAAAAGAGGGATATAAGTGAGCTCTGCAGATTCCTCAGTGTCATTAACGAGGCCCTGCAGAATTCTATGTAGACATCTAAAGCAGTAGATGAAAAATTCTAGACTGTAGAAGCAGCTCTATTTCTTCTAACTTCTTGGGTTACTACAATGGCTGGGCTCCCTTGGCTCTAAATAAATGTAATTAATGCAGAACCCAGGTGGTGCTAGAGGTAAAGAAAGTGAAAGTGAAGTCACTCAGTCGTGTCCGACTCTGCGACCCCATGGACTGTAGCCTACCAGGCTCCTCAGTACATGGAATTTTCCAGGCAAGAGTACAGGAGTGGGTTGCCATTTCCTTCTCCAGGGGATCTTCCCAACCCAAGGATCGAACCTGGGCCTCCCGCATTGCAGACAGACGCTTTACCGTCTGTGCCACCAGGGAAGCCCTTTTTTACAGTGGTAAAGAACCCGCCTGTCAATGCAAGAGACATAAGAGGTGCAGGTTCAACCCCTGGGTTGAGAAGACCGCCTGGAGGGCATAGCAACTCACTCCAGTATTCTAGCCTGGAGAATCCCATAGACAGAGGAGCCTGGTGGGCTACAGTCCAAGGGGTTGCAAAGACTCAGACGCGACTGAGCATACACACACAGAGGTACCCAGAAAGACAGATGTGAACAGACGGATTTAGTTACATATTATCTAGTGTTTTCAAAAGGTCAGTAATAATAAAAGAGCTCAAGTGTGAAAGAGTCATCATATCCTAAAGGGAGAGAAGGGGCCAAGTATACAGTGTCCATCCCTTAACTGTTGAGGGTAACCTGTCCAATTCTGTTTCATATTCCCCCACTCTCCTTTTAATTCCTTCTTTCTTCCTAAATCCACCTTCTGCTTCACTTGCCCTTTTTCATGCTTTTCTCTATCCCATTCTGTAATGACAAGACTCCAGAGCTAATTCATCCTGCCACTTTTCAATAGTCACATGGCAGCCAAGTCCTATTTTCCTGAAGTAGAATAGCAGGAAGTGAAAATATACACACCATCCATCACAAGACCTTTAAGTCTAAAGTGGTGGGCAGAGGTGGTGATGTTTCTATTTCAGTCCACTAGGGATAAAGCTGAAAACACCATGCTGGGTGCCAAAGAGCTTTGAGAGGAAGTGGTCAAGGGCTAGGACCCTGGCAAGGGTTTGAGTCTCGGTTCCACCACTAGCTAACACGGAGCCTTGGGCCATTTGACTAACTACTTTTGAGTCTCAGTTTTCTGAACCATCAGGTCACTGTGGAAGATAATTCATGTACTTAGCATAATATTAGTACACAGCACAAAAGTCATCAATAAATGTTACTGTGACTTCTCTGAGACAAAAAGCTGGGAATGGGTGGCATGGAACAGGTCAAAGGTAATATGAAGGGAAGAGGGATAAGCTTTCACTATGCCCAAACACATATGTGCAAGTATGTTGTGTGCTAAGTCACTTCAGTCGTGTCTGACTCTTTGTGACCCCATGAACTATAGCCCGACAGGCTCCTCTGTCCATGGGATTCTCCAGGCAAGAATACTGGACTGGGTTGTTGTGCCATCCCCCAGGGGATCTTCCTGATTCAGGGATCGAACCTGTGTCTCTTATGTCTCCTGCACTGACAGTCAGGTTCTTTACCACTAGCGCCACCTGGGAAGCCTATGCAATGTTTAAGGACATTCTGATTTAATAGTGTGGAATTACTATCTGGAAGCAGCTGGACATGCCCATTTCCACAGAGTTAAGTATGAAGAAGGGCCAGGATTCAAACTCAGCCCAGGAGGTCAACAAAGGGACAATGATGAGCAAAATGAGCTAATGTAGTCCCGGGGAGGCCTTTATTTCTCCTATAGAGTAACTACAAATTAAATGTTTGCAGGGAGACCAAGCACAGTGGTCTAAATATTGGCCGAAGAAAATGATGGTGGGACTTCCCTGGTGGTCCAGTGGCTAAGACTCTGCTCTCCCAATGCAGGGGGTCTGGCTTCAATCCCTGGTCAGGGAACCAGATCCCACATCCTGCAACTAAGAATTCGAATGCTGCAATTAAGAGTTTGAATGTCACAACTAAAGATCCCACATGCCACAACTAAAAATATCCTGCAGCTACAACGAAGATCAAAGATCCTGCATGCTGCAACTAAGACCAGGGCAGAAAATGAAAAATTAAGAAAAGAAAATGATGGTAATGGTTAACATCCATGGGGTGAACCAATCCCTGAAAGAACATTTAATTTCATATTTCCATTTTAGTTACATCACTGATTAATTTCAGGGATAAAGTTTAAATTGTGACTGAATATAGTTCCAGTTTTCACTTTTTAAAATTAACAACATATGAGAACATGAACTATTTTTCTCCCAATTTTGATAATAGAATAGTTCAAAAGTATAAGTTAATCTGATATTAAGCTCAATTATCAACATTTACCACCTTAAAACTCTCATATGATAATCAGTTGGAGGTATGTGTATGAAAAGATGATTTTCTTAAGAGCCCAGCTCAGTAAAATTTTTTTTACTCTTTTACACTTTTATCTTTTAATCATGGAGAAAAAAGAATCAGATGATGAAACAGCAAAGTAACTCTCTTTTCATGCTAGCACCCTGTTTATTTGCACTTATTTTTCTGGCAAAAAACCCCCACAATACTCCTCAGTTCTATTATCATCTAGTGCTTTTCCTCTGCATCCCCATCAGGCAATTAATCACACATAAGAATATTTGCACACTTAACTATTTAAAAACTAAATGGTACATACCTGTTTAATATTCATAGACATACAGATTTTTTTCATGGGTATACATATGTGTGTATTATGGACATCTAATCTACATTTACCTATATTTCATATAGGTACAACTGAAAAGCATGACGCTCTTTATTGATTTTACCAATTATCTTGCTTTATGCAACCTCTATCCAGGAAAGCTGCCTATTTCCAGCACAGAATAGTTGGTGATTTCTAATTTGTCTTAACTATATTAAAAAAAGTATCACAATGCATAGTTTATGAAATCATCACTTAAAATATATCACAGTTTTGTCAACTGCACCTCAATAAAGCTGAGAAAAATATAAAGTGATTACAACTAAATTGTCAGTTTAAGACTTATTAAAGTGGTAAACACCTTTGAAGGCAAAAGGCAGGTGTTATAATCTGCTGCTGCTGCTAAGTCACTTCAGTCGTGTCTGACTCTGTGTGACCCCATAGACGGCAGCCCACCAGGCTCCTCTGTCCACAGGATTCTCTAGGCAAAATACTGGAGTGGGTTGCCATTTCCTTCTCCATCATGCCTAATAAAATCTTACTTTGTGACTTTATTTCCCTTTTCCTATTAACACAATTGTCAGGTTGTGACAAAGTTTCCAGATCATAGATTTCAACTGCATTTTTAATAGACAGCTAGCTGGCATAAAGAAAATGAAGGATTCTTTTACTCTTTTACAACTAGGAAATGAAATAAATAACTAACGGCTCCCATTAAGTAAAATAAGGAATTAGCGGCTTGGTCAAGAAATAAGCAACCTTCTCCAGCCATTGCCCCACACCTAATCACAGATGCAAACAGACTAAAAATAACCAAGTCCAAAATTCAAACAAAATCAATAAAATCCTGATTCTCTGAATGCCTGGAAATAAAGTGTTAGAATTTTCTGCTGTCCATTTTGACCTTCTTTGATAAAGATATTTATGAATGTTTTATGAGTTATAATGTAATTTTCTGTGAAAACACACTTCTGGACATAACTAATGAATTATCATATAATGGATGTGGAAGAGATGACAAACACAATGAATTTTTTGAATTTCAGTTATAACTTAAAATTCTTTTGTTGAATAACCCTGATGTCAAACTGCTGTGTCATTTGCTTTTCTCTCTTACAAGCAATCAATCAAATACACCTGCAATTGCTTATGGTTCTGGTATCACCAGGGTTTTAATACACATTATTATCCTTGTGAGAAAGGTTGACAGTTTTAGCAGTTTAGTAAGAAATCTGCACTGAGAATAAGGTTTACTAAATTCTTTCAAATGCCTAAAAGCCTACAATGTCATATGTGAAAAAACTGTTTACAAATTTATAGATTTTCTGACATCTGAATAAATTACTAAAAATAGCATGACTATAGTTAATGTTTCTTTAAAATATTTCTTAAAATTCTAAGCATTTGTCTTCTTTATTAAAAATACAGCTTACAGATTATCTATGAATTTAAACATATGAAAAATACCAGATAATTGAAGAGAACAAAGTAGGATCTTAGTTTTGTAAAAAAGAAAACATAGTAATCTATCCTCACACTGATTCTATGAAAACCTGTCCAGAACCTACCTTGTTCCCCCTACTGCTGCCCAGGAGAAGGGGGTAGAAGCAGTGGAGGGTGTCGGGAGGAAAACCGAGGCAGCACAGTGCCGCCTTTTGGGGCTCTGATGGTCCACTACGGAAGCAGACTCATCCATGTGGCAGGTGCCAGACGCAGCATACCTTGTTTAAGAGCACCTTCTCCTGCTCGGATGAAAGAGATTTCATTGGAATCCACCATGTGATGTGCTCCATCTTGCAGAACAAACCGGAGCCCAGAGAGCTTGTGACCAGACAAAGGGCCCTTCTCGCAGGCATCCAAAAACCCCTGTTAATGAATAAGCTTCTTGAGTGTCTCTTCAGATGCATTAAGAAAAACCCTCAAACATTTTAGTATTCAGAAGTTTAACATTTTCATGTATATTTCATTTTTTAAAAAATTTCTTTAAAATTGAACAGCCTATTTAAGCTTTATTATTGTGGAAGGTAGATAAGCAATCCTTTGGAACAGTCTATTACTTAAAAGGTATGAAATGGTTTGAAAACAATGCTGAGTATTAGCAATCACTTTCTCATAACCTAATATTCAAGAATTACTAAACTCTTATGATACATTATAGAGTCAGTATGATCTTAATTTTACAAGGCATAAACAGAGGAAAGGCAAATCTAAGAAATTCCCTAAGTAAAACTTTAATCAAAACTGACATCTTATCAACAGCTGTGTCTTAAGCTCCTACTCTATACCTATCACTGCTCTGACTCACTGGCAAACCACTACATAATACTTTTGTGCTACACAATGTAAGAACTAAAATTAAAACATTTTTCCAAAGCAATTCTTTTAAGACACAGCTTTACTGAGATATAATTGATAAACAATAAGCTATAAATATTTAAAGAGTGCAATTTGATATGTGTGCAGTTCTTTTTCATTCATTAAATACTTGTAGAGTTGCTACAATTCAAGTTAGTTTACACAGTCGCACATGTAGTACAATACATTTCTGACATTTCAAAAGTGCTACCTCTGAATGCTGTAGAATGTCTAAGCTTTCCTTTGCCTATGCTAATCTTGGAGAATAAAAGATAATTTAAATTTGTGTGAATGACACATTCATGTGAATGACAAAATACTGTTTTGAAATTAAGTATAATGGATGAAATACACTAATCACAAAAACTGCTACCAAAATTAATGCTAAAACCAAAATCATGATCTGTTAATAAAGACTTCTAAGTTAAAAGTTAAAAGATTTTAAAAAATAACCTCCATCTTTATGAATAGACAGTTGCTAAAAGTTTACAACAGTCTTAAAACCAATGATGTAGAAAGCTACTAAAACACAAATAACCCCTTACATGTGCAGAGCACCTCACAATTCCCAAAAAAATATCAGAGTCTTATCCAATCTTTGATTCTGTGAGGGGTTCAGGATTAAGTACTGTATGCTCAATTTACAAAAGAAAGTGGCTCTGAACACTGTGATTTACCCAAGGACATATTAATCATTAGCAGAGATGGCAACACAGGCAGGTGTTGGAAATCTTAATGCATGACCATTCTACTACAAGGGTACTACATGTAAAACTTTCACAAACTCCTAACGACTACTACAAACTTCAATTACTAATTATAATTAATCAAGTAGTTTCAATTTATCGAGAAATGTAATAACTATGATTCAGAAACAGAATGATTTCCTCTCATTGTCATAGCTTATATTTATAGCTCTTGAACTTAATGATTCTAAACCAGATGGAGAGCTTAATCAGATAAAGAAGCAGGACTGGAACAAAACTGAACCACAGAAGCCATGATAGCAATATGATTTGATATCTACTACACCGTTTTTTATTTTTTTTTAATGCAATAAAGGCTTTTTTTGTTTGTCTGTTTTTACCTTTTCCACAGCAGGCACAAACTGCTTTGGTACATTTGACCCAAATGTTTCATCTGAAAACTCCAACTTCGTGTAGTTCTCTGGGTCCAGAGGCTCCAGTACACCTATCACTTTTCCATACTGGCCCGCCCCACCTGATTGTTTTTTATGTGTAAACTCAAACCTGAAAGTAATATGAGAAGAAAAAAAAAATCAACATAATATAATTACCAAAATGAAATAAACTACTAACTGAAATGAAAAACCACCTCTCATCAATTTTACTTCTTCCTTCAAATAGGATGGCCTTGCTATAAAATTTTACTATAGAATTTATTTAAAAAGGAATTCGCTCCTTTCTGTTCTTACTTAGAGGTGGGGTACACCATCAAATAATCCATGGTTTTAATTCTGCTAATTTATTTGAATTTCACAAGTAGAAAGTAAAAGTGTTAAAACAAAAAGTCGGTGGAAGGTTCTTATTCTAACCTACATTCCAAGAAGCTTACCCATTTTCTTGTGGAAACAGGGTTCTATTTCCCTGGGACACAGGGTTCTGTCCTGAATCTCTCTGAGGACAGTTATCCGAAATTAGGAGTTATGCAAGTAATTCATTCAGATAGTTATTTGATTTTACAACTTGGACACTAAGGACTGAGGAAATACAAAAAGGGGAGCTTCCGGAAGGATAACTAACACCTGAAAATGATTAATGGCAAAATCATCACAATTAACATAAGTCCTCCAAATAGACACATATATAGACACAGGTTAGTGTTTACTTCAAATTATTAAAGACAACATTAATAAGATGCCATAAGCATCTTGCATGCATATTAAATATATGTAAATATAGGCTACTATATCACTTAAAAAACATTTCATGAGTTTCTACTGTTTGCAAGGCATTTTTCCTTTAAACTGCAACCTTCCTCAAGACCATAAGACTGAAGAAGCTGGCTGCTTTCAAAGTTGTCTGCAGATAACTGCAGGTAAGTGGACATTAACGAACATCTGTTCCTGCATAGAGATCTGTGAATGGTTTGGCAGAGGTAAATAGCAATTTCAGTAGGAGATGTCAGCTTGGAATGAGTTTTCATAGACAACCTAAGTGTGAATGTGCCTGATGAACTGCCTTTAAATAATGTTGCAGTTGCCAAGTTTCAGGATGGGCTGGAGAAAACAATGCTGAAAGGTAAACAGACATCAGAACTAAAAGGACAGCAGAAGAGAAATAACTGCCAAATCACCACAGAATTACTAAGAGATTCCAAAATGGGCCCACTGACATGTTCTCAGGTATGCTGAAGTTCTCCAAGACAATGTAAATTTTGTTTTCAATTTAACAATAATATCCATACAACATCTAGATCTGTGCTGTTTATACGGTAATCACTAACCATGGATATTTAATTGAAGTTAATTAAGATTAAATAAAATTTAAAATTCAGTTCCTTAGTTGCACCAGTCACATTGCAAATGATCAATAGGCAAGTGTGGAGAGTGGCTACTGTCCGGGAAAGCACAGCCCTGGAGGACCAGCTTACAAACGAGTTATCCATACAGTCTCGGGGATCCTGGCTGAGTTTATAACTGAGCGGACGCCAAGTAAGAGGATGCAAGTGCCAGGTTTGTGCTAAGCACTTTTTATGGACTGTAGTACTTACTCTTCACCACATACCCATGAAGTAGGCACTATTTTTTTTTATCATTACTTTACCGGTGAGAAACCTGAGGGTCAGAGAAGCTAAGTAACTTGTCAAATGTGATGCAACTCTTAAGTGGCAGAGCCAGAATTTTCACCAAGACCAACAATCAAACATGTTTCTAGAAGGATAGTAGGAATGTAAATGGATTTAACCTGCATATGATGCATTCAACTCGAAAGCCTTATAAGGACGCTGCACAAAGAGATTTTCCTGGAGCTTAGAGAAGCAGAAAAACTAAGACACCACTTGGTAGGCAGTGAATAGACATGCTGAAGGTAAAAGAATCCATGCTCTTGTGGTCAGACCACTGGCATTCTGTGAAAGAGTTTCATTTTGGCAAAAAAACATCATCTCTCACATAAAAGTTAATGTTAAAAAAAAAGTTAATGTTAATTAGAATTGTGTTGGTTTTACTGTATATCTTATTTTGTAGATTTATTTTGACTTTATAGTCTTACCAAAGTTGCAAGTCATAGGTGTTCTTACTTATTTCCATATAGTTATTTAAAACAATAATTTGCACGATCCCAGAGACTTATAATAATTTTGCTACTTTCAAGGTAACTCATACATTATTCAACTTTGAGGATAATGATCCCTTGATTAACCATTAATGAAATTTTATTGAGAAACTAAGATCTATCGCAAGGACTCCACAGGGATAAGATTCTCTTAAAGCAGTTTATTTAACATCTACACAGGCAGCTTGAAGTTTTTAACATGTACTTCCGGGGGGGCTCAGTCTGCAGTGTGGGAGACCTGGGTTTGATCCCTGAGTAGGGAAAATCTCCTGAAGAAAGAAACAGCTACCCACTCCAGTATTCTTGCCTGGAGAATTCCATAGACAGAGGAGCTTGGCAGTTTACAGTCCATGGGGTTGCAAAGAGTCAGACGTGACTGAGCAATAATATAATAATTTTATTTTTAAAAGAACCTAAATGGTATGTGTGTTTTTAGCAAATAAACACCTGATATTGTCTGTCACCCAGCATCTCTTATTACTAGCCTTGTTCTACAGAGATGGTAATTACATTCTTAAAGCTTCAAACTGGTGACTTTGGGGGTCTCAAATACTGCACTTCTCACAACTCTAACTGGTAATACAGGAGATGTTAACTAGCTGCATGTGAAACTTTAAAATTTCATTTTCAGCAAAAAGATCTATGTAATTAGAATGTATTTGACCACTCTTCCTGGGCACTATCAAAGGAGCACATAATTCACAAAACTATTAAGAACACACACAAACAACAACCTAACAGGCTGACTCCATCAAAAGAAAAAAAACAGCTTTCAATTTTTCAGAAAAAGCCTTAAGAGGAGAAACGAAACCCTTTTTTTCTCTAGTTATTTGACAGGTGCTGGCTAATATAACTAGAAAGATGGGAATGCCTTACTTTTCTTAAAATATCTATTTACTCCGACTTTATTAATAAATAAATTTTAAAGGATATTTGAAGAAGACAACACATTACAAATCCATTTTTAACTTTTTTTTTTTTTTTTTAAGCAACACAACATATATATCTACTCAAAGAACCTTCAAAATCCACTTTGGGAAAAATACCTAAGAATATTTCTAAGACAACAAACTACAGTGTCAGTTTGGTTACATATCTGAAGAAAACGAATCTTAGCTGCCAATTCGACAGCATTTCTTAAGAACAGCCTAGACTAGTGCCTTTAAAAGTGACAGAGGTAATTAAGAGATCTGGAAAGAAAAACGCACTGACTACTCAAAGTTTGTGCTTGCTTAAGGAGCTTTTAAAAACTTTTTGTCAGAAGCTACTTAAATGTAGTGCCTTGTATAAACTCAGTTTTAAACTACGCTTTAATCTTCTTTCAAAGTGATCCAGAAAGTTGGAAGCATGGTGTGATCAAAATCTTTTCCAAGATTAGCAGAGGAAGAGAGGGGTCCAAGTACCTTGTAAAATCCCCCTGCCCTAAATCCTCCAAATTAATGCTATTATTTGCAGTCTTTCGAATCCTGATTTGGGCAGAACCGGTCCAACATCACAGAAAGCTGGGGATGAGCAAGCTTGCTCATGGAAAGTAGAGGGAAAAGGAGGAAACGCAAAGACTCACTACCGGGAGCTCCTCTGGACTTTGCCCCGAGCCTGACACCGCGGGTGGTGGATAAGGAAGTTGCTCCATTCTGCAAGTGAAGCAACCAGACTTTTCACGGAGGGGAAACTCGAAGCCCCAGAGGAGATGCTGCAGTGAGGAAAAAGCCAGAACGCCCGTCCCGCGCCTCCGTTCAGGTTAACAACAGGAAGGCTGGTCCCGGGCACCCCCCCCCTTCCCTCCCCACCCCCACTTAGAGGAGGAGGGGGCGCTCGGTGCAGGAACCGGAGAGGAATTGCAGGCGGCAGCAGGGCGGGGCTCCACAAGGGGCCCCGGCAGGAGCCAGCTCCCAGGCAGCTGCTTTCAGAATCGGAAGGAGAGAAGGAGAGAGAGCGGGAAGGAGTCGGTGACCCCGCCCCAGCCCACGCCCAGCCTCCAGGCGGCGTTAGGACTTTTCCGGCTGGGCTGCCCGGCAGCAGGCAGGACGGGGACGCGGACGCTCGCAAACCCAGCCAACACTCCGCAAGAATGGAAATCCCTCCGACCCACTACCCGGCAGCCAGGGCGGCCTCGGTGGTCGAGAGCTGCATCAACTACCAGCAGGGGACCCCGCACAAGGTGTTTCTGGTGCAGACAGTCACACAAGCCAGCCTGGAGGTGAGTCGGGCAGAGGGCGGCGGGGCACGGCCAGCGTCCCTCCATCCCCTCCGCTCCCGGCTCGTCCGCTCCCAGCTCCCCGGACACCATGCCTGCTTCGGGTCTCACTGCTGTCTCTCTAGAGAAGCTGGTATTTCTGGCTTTTCTCTGGGGGCAGCCCCGGGACTGTCTGTTGTTTTCACAGGGACACACACACAGATACAGTTTTTATGCGCACTATTATAAGGAAATGGATAAGTGTTCTCAGTTTGGGGCGGCTTCTCCCCCTTTCCCCAAGTGAAACCTATAGGAACCATTTGCAAAAGTTTCTTAAAACGGGTACCATGTTTCTCATCTGCTGCTCCAATCTGGACCAACAAAAGCTCTGGTCTTGCGTAACATTCTTCACTGCCTGTCTCTTAAGACCAGTCGTTCATTTGACCAAAACGAAGGGTAAACAAACGAACAAACAAAACCAGAAACTGACAAAACTGAAGTCAGAGGGAAGGAATTGTGGGCTGAACCACCCAAACACTACCGCGCTGATTGCAGAGTGATGGGCGCTCTCTGGCTAACGGGGTAAATTAAGTGCTATGCTTAAGACCTTAGCAATCACTAAGATTGTTTCCATTTTACTGACATCTAACGGATCTGACAGAAGTTTCACTGCTAACAGTCTGTTAAGAGCTGACAGGGAGTGCATATTTCAAAACCACACTAGGTAACATAATTAGGTATAAACTTTCAATTGTATCTTGATTCAAAAGTGAAGTACCTAAATGTTTGTCTTGCTGTTATAAAATTTATTAAAGTCTCATTCTGCAGGTCCACTAATACACAAGTAAAAGCAGTACTTAAAATCTCTAACCACTTTGCAGTAATCTCAAAATGGAATTGTTTGGAGGCTTTATGAAAAATCTTTTCAGTGGGTAATCCTCTATTTGTCACCTTTAGAATTAAAAATGTTAAATTTTCTTATGTGGAACTTAGGGTCACAGATCCAGATGTCAAAGTTCTCTGATGATTGAAAGTGAATTGTAACCGAATATACATGGTTTTTATCCCACTCCTTTGTTCTCATCCAAAATAACCCTGCTTAGAGGACCTACTAAATCAGCCGTCAAACACAGTGACATGCTCTGCTCAAGGTCTAAGGCTTTAGTCGTTTACCTCCAACAGTCAGCTTCCCCCGGCCCCCTCAAAAGAGCATGGATTCCCCTAACCATATAAAGACTTTATTTGTTGTTATAATAACATATTTTCTTAATTTTAGGATATTCCAGGAAGAGGACATAAGTATCGCCTTAAATTTTCTGTGGAAGAAATTATCCAAAAAGTAAGTGAAATATCCTTTATTATGAAATAAAATTTGATTCCTAACATTCCAGGTCACCTCTGCTGATTAAATCATATGATTGATTTGGTTTTTTGGGGTTTGTTTTTGTTTTTTTTGAGAAAAAGTTGTGAAATTCCTTCCTCAAAAAAAATGATCACCGTACAAGGGTTAGTTTTTACTTTTTGTGTATTCTGAGATACACTTAGTATTTCTATTGTGCTATTTAGAAAAGAGGCTCTAGATACTTCACTACAAATACATTTCCTTTAAAAATGTTATATATGCATGGGTCAGTGTGAATTTATGCCTAATATGAAGAAGTGAAATAATTAACTCTAATCATCATTAGGTGTTTTTTATTTGTCTCACTCTGTTTCTTTTATTTAAAGAAAGCAAGGACTTTTAGTTATTTACGAGCAACAGAGTGGCCAACTGATACCACTGTGTTCCGATTAGAATCCTTCAGTAATGGGGCAGGGCCAGTTTTAAAAATTATACACCTCTCAAATTATTAACGAGATAAACTTAAGAGGAAGAACTGCCAGTTGTACTGTAACCATCTTGAAATTTTAAAAAACTTGCCCATTTGTTAAGCATAACTAAGAGATACAGGCTAACAGAGAGAGATTCACTAAAAGGCATCTGAGCTGCTAGACGAATATTCATCTAAAGCAGAACCAATGCTACAATCTTCTCATTTTACATCTGGATACAGATTGAAATGAAGCTGAGTTTGAGAAAATTTCTGTTATTTCAGGAGGAGAGAAGAATAGAAAGACTTAATAAAGTCAGACTAAAATTTGCCTTAGAGATGGACTTCCCATTACTACTGAAATACATTCAAAGTTTTCAACGAATTTACAAGATTATGAGACTTTATATGTTATAAACTAAGTTACTTATTTTTAGCTACCTCTAAGAAAATCGACTTCCCTAGTGGCGCAGACGGTTAAGCATCTGCCTACAATGCACGAGACCTGGGTTCGATCCCTGGGTCGGGAAGATCCCCTGCAGAAGGAAATGGCAACCCACTCCAATATTCTTGCTTGTAAAATCCCATAGACGGAGGAGCCTGGTAGGCTACAGTCCACAGGGTCGCAAAGAGTCGGACATGACTGAGCAACTTCACTTTAAGAAAATTACTGGGCCACCATGAATTAGATACCTCTGAAATAGGCACATTGAAGTCCAGTCTGAAGTAATACCATAAGGGGGACAATGCTTTAAAGGTTCTATCTCAAAGAATAATAATTAGTAATGGATGTCCATTTACATGTAAAGATCTTTTGCAAAATGTTTCAAACAGGAAGTTACAGTGAACTGCACAGCTGAAGTACTGTACCCTCTAATGGGACAAGATACTGCACCAGAAGTCAACTTCACATTTGAAGGAGAGATTGGAAAAAACCCAGATGAAGAAGATAACACATTTTATCAAAGACTCAAGTCCATGAAGGAACCACTAGAAGCACAAAATATTCCAGGTATGTAAATATATAGCAGAGGAAAATATTTTTTCAATTTTAAAAACAGTATCAATTTACCTATGCTCAAAAATATTAAGATGTTTACATTATGCTGGAAATAAACTGACTTTCACAAAAATATTCATTACTAATCTAACAACAATAAAGGTCTTAGGACTTGATAGACATAGCTTAATTAAATTACTTTCTGCACACATATGAAGAAAACTAAGAAATGACTTAGAATTTACATTAAAAAGGTTAATACTCTCTATGTAAAATAATTCCATTTATCATATAAATATTTTCTTCACCAGACAGTTTTGGAAATGTACCTCCAGAAATGAAGCCAGTTCGACATTTAGCCTGGGTTGCCAGTGGTTATATAATATGGCAAAATTCTACTGAAAATACATGGTATAAAATGGCAAAAATTCAAACTGTCAAGCAAGTGGTAAGTAATTTCTATAAAATATACTCTAAATAGGTTCAGTATTTACAAAAGGTGTCATAATTCATGACGGATAAATAGTGCCCCTTCAGTCATTTTGTATTTACAGTAGTGAACTCAGTATTTGAAGGAGAGGTCAGTTATCAAGGCTGGAGAAGGTGAAGCTGCAATTTCAAGAGTGAAGTCTCCAGTTATAATTTGGCAATGGTTTTTGTGTGCGTCGTAATACAAATCATTTCCTTTGGCAACCCAAGCTTTGTGTTCTGATTACTATAATCATATGATACTGAAACTACCTCTGCTTTTTTCCTTTCCTCAAATGTTAGTGCCAGAGCTAGATATAGGGTTGACATTTTCCCCACTTGGATTCGCCAAAATAAAATATTAGCATCTCAGTCTCCACAAACTGTCTTTGATAACCCGTTCAGTCATAACTGACCGCCTCCTGTCTTGTTTGTTGCTAGCATGTACTTTAAGTCTGATAGAACTACTCCAAATTGCCTCCTTCTAGACCTTAAAGAGATTAAAACAAATTTTTTGAATTTAGCTTTATTAAGAGGTTTAAAAGAAAAAAAATACTAGTCAACTAGTAGTATTTAATGGAATGCAAGAAAAAGATTCTCTAAGAGAAAAGCACTTTCCATTGGCTTTTCTCAGTTCGTTGATAACAAACTGCAAGAAAGCTGGAGCACCTTTACTCCAACTTTTTGCAACTACTTATTAGATACCTTTGGGCTAGATCACAGATAAGTAACCTTCCTGATCTTTACCTTATCCTTAAAGGACTTTCTTTGTCGATATAGTCAAAGAAAGGATTGTTTCAAGAGACTATAAAGAGAGAATAGTCTTATTCAATCCTGGGGCCACTTTATTAGTGTTAACCAAAGGAGCCACAGGATTTTTCAGTGCTTCATTATAAGCGTTTAAGAGCCTTGTTTAAGCACAGCAAATTTCTGATAATCAAGGTTTGAAACTATGTAGATATGGTATTTCTGTGTAGTTGATGGAATACTTTACATGCCCAAAGCAGTAAGCAGCATAGATCAAACCTTTAGTTACAAAATCAAACATTATATTTTATTATTTTCAGTTTTTTAAAAGAGAATTTCTATTATAAAATTGGTTTTCTTTAGTATAAACACTCATTTCAGCTGTTATCCCCTAAACAATGTTTTGAGCAACGGAAACATTAAAGAATCTTAATGACAAATTATAGACTGTAATGTTCTAAAATGTTCAAATTATAGACTATAATGTTATAAGTTCCACAACTCTCAATTTGTAATTTTTTTGGTGTGCTGTGTGCCATGTAGAATCTTAGCTCCCCAACCAGGGATTGAACCCATGCCCCCTGCAGTGTATGTGTGGAGTCCTAACTACTGGATTGCCAGGGAATTCCATAACATTCAGTTTTTAATTTTACTTAAGTATTATCATCATCTACTAGTGAAAACTGATTTTTGAAATTAAAATATACTTTTTGCCAATGATACTAAGTTTTAAATGCCAGGTTTTTATTTTTTATTATAGCAAAGAAATGATGACTTCATCGAGTTAGACTACACTATTCTCCTTCATGACATTGCATCTCAGGTATAGTATCATTTACCATTATTTAATGTCACTTTGGAAATTGAGACTCACTTGGTAGCCTCAGTGTATGCCTTGTTAATTTTGATTCTAAATCAGAATTCATGTATATTCAAATAGGCACCAGGTTGAAGTATATTACCACTTGTAGCAATTTAACTTGTCTTATGCTATCTTTATGAGGACTGTTTTGTCTCCAACAGAGTATAAATCCAACTGTTTTCCTAAATGTTTTTATTAATTTTATCACAGCATCAGTTTCTTTTACTTGCAGGAGATTATTCCTTGGCAAATGCAAGTTCTCTGGCATCCACAATATGGTACTAAAGTAAAACATAATAGCCGTCTGCCAAAGGAAGCACAATTGGAATAAACAAGGACCATAACACTGGATAAAGTGTAAACACGTTTGTTAATGATGACCTGTATACCAGTCTTCACTGATATCTAGCTTAAGGGGTTAGACAAATCCCAAAAGTGTCATTATGTATAAATGGCCTGATTACAGTACAGAACTATATAGCTTCCATAATAAAGCGCATCACAGTGTGAAAGTGTCTTATCAACAGTAACAGTGCCATGTATACCCCTAATAAAAGCTTTTAATTCCAGCCTCATAGCTTGTTTCATCATGTTGGATACTTACGGAACAGGGGCTGTAATGGTCTCTCTGAAAGCAACTTTTGGCTTTCCTGTGATACAAGGACAGCCATATTCTCTTTCCATTCGCTGAAAAGAACAAGAGAGATCTTTTTTGATATATTTAAATTAAAAAATAATAAACTAAAACAAGAAAAATCCTAAGAGTCTTAATTACCTTAGAAGCATTCATTTAAAAGTGAAAGTGTTAGTCACTCAGTTATGTCCGACTCTTTGTGACCCCACGGACTATAGCCCACCAGGCTCCTCTGTCCATGGGATTCTCCAGGCAAGAAAACTGGAGTGGGTTGCCATTCCCTTCTTCAGGGAATTTTCCCAACCCAGGGATCAAACCTGGGGGTTTCCTGCATTGCAGGCAGATGCTTTACCATCTAAGCCACCAGGGACGGTTATGATGAGCAATAATAAATCTAAAATCACTTAAGTACCTTATGAGGATAAGTACATTACAAACTTTTACAGATTTTATATAAACAAATTCTAATTTAGACTGATTAACTTACACTTACCTCCAGTTAATCTACTAAAACTTTACCTTTGCTCCATTTTATTACATGTTCATTGGAATGTTATATGGATCTGTTGTCATAATTTTCTACTACCTCAACTTCAGAGATACAATCAGAGCCAGAATTTTTAATCATAAGTCAGATGTATTAAAAAAAAATAAGTCATATATATTTTGATTTCATTTATATACATATAAGACCTTTCCTAGGAAAGTAGGGTCTCCATCTACCCATTTGTTTAACTACATTATATTGATCTTCAAGTACTGACTTGAGATGAAAACAGGTAAGAACTGGCCTGGAGAGTGAGTAGTGGTGGGCTGACTTTCTCAGCAGGTTTCCCCCTGAGGCTGAGACCTTAGGGATATACCTGACCAAAAGAACCATGACCCACCTATGGATGGATGGTCTGACTGCAATGTTTTACAAATAAGAAGGTTTAGAGATCAAAAGTAATTGATTAGTAACAGATAGTAGAAGATGCAGTATACCACATCTGGATAAAAAACCAGAGTGAAGATTGAAGAAAGAACCACTATTAGTTTATGACCATAAGACTGAGAATTCTTGACTTTTACGCTCTTAAAACACAGACATAAAGGAAGTGACTTTAACATCCTTGCTGTTCACTACCTGAGCATAGATCTCCAGGTGTAACTCTCCCATTCCAGATACGATTGTCTCCTTGCTCTCAGGGTCAAAGTGGACTTTAAATGTGGGATCTTCTCTTGTAAACCTGCCAATACCTTTTGAAAATTTTTCCAGATCATTCTTAAAAAGAAAACAAAAAACATTACACATTGTACTAAGCATGATAAGCAATGAAACTGTTAAAATTTGATTGGATGAAATCAAATACATGTGCAGTTAAATAAAAATGATCTACCATTTAAGTTCTAAATGCTATTTTAATATATGAGCTTGGATACCACACAAGAGAGCAAGGAACAGCTAATTTACAGAATTTTCTTTTCACACCAAGATTCAAGAGTCTAAGACTTACCTCTATGCCCTTTCCTACTGACAAAATCTCTCCATTTGTGGAAAACTCCCCATAAAACAGAAAGTAGAGTGTTACAGTTTAGAAATCCTAAACCAAAGAAATCAGCATGGTCACCAAGACTACTGTAGGTTCGAGAGATCAGTTAAGACCAGCGAATGCACAGTGAGATGTCTCCGTTTCCAAATAATCTACCTGGATGTAGTTCGATGTACCTTTATCCTCCTTAGATGTTAATTTCTTATGTGGTAAGCAGAATGATGTTCTTCTTAAAGGACATGCCCCATTCCCCCCAAATCTGTGACTGTTACCTTACCTGATAAAAGGGACTCTGTGGATGTGATTAAGGTTACAGACTCTTCATGTGGGGAGATTAACATGAATAATCTGGACAGGTCCAGTGTAATTGCATGAGACTTTAAAAATGAAAAGGAATGAAGAAGGGCAGTTGAGAGATGAAAAGCGGGAAATAACAGACAGGAAATGTCTGAAGCATGAGAGGGACTCACTGCACTGTTGCTGGCACTGAAGACAGGAGAAAGCGGGCTACGAGCCCCTCTAGAAGCTAGGAATGCCCTCAGATAACAGCACGGAAATCTGAAGTCCCACAAAAGGAGATGAATTCTGCCAACAATCTAAGCAAGCAAGGAACCAAACTGTCCCCCAGAGCCTCCAAGAAAGGAACACAATCTTGCCAATACAATACTTGATTTTATCCCATTAACAACTGTGAATTGTGACCCATAACTGTAAAATAATACATTTGTACTGTTTTTAAGCCACTAAGTTTTTGCTAATTTCTTATGGCAGCAATAGAAAATTAACATGCCCTGAATCACCAGTGTTAACAGCCAAATACGTGGTTAAAGAGGTGTTAATGTGTTTTGTTTATGTTATCTGAAATTCTAACCACAAGGCTGCAAGGTAGAATTATCCCCATTTTACAGGTGGGGAAGCTAGGTACAGAGAAGTCAAGTGACTTGCTCAAGGCCACACAGCTAACTAGGAATGAATCTTAAGTTAGTCTATCTCCAAAGTCTTTCCCCTTTTCCCTGCATTGGCCAGGGACTCAACTTACAAGCTGCCCCACTACTGAGATTCATGGTTTTATGCAGGGTTTCATTATTTGATTTGTACTAACTCCAGCAAGCAGACAACCCTGAGACACCAAAAAGCTTTATGAATATTGATCCATTTGATTTCCATCCATTATTGTGAACTATCAACAGTAAAATGTCTACATAAACTCTGAATTTAGGAATAAAGAATAATATTTTTAACTTCTAGTCCTTTGTCTTCCGAAGGGAAAAGCAACCTATTTGGCAAAGAACTTTGAACAAACTGGCGTTATCACTGTGGTGAGATGTAAGGTTCAGCTTGCTTCAAATTTCTGAGATGGAGTGACTGAATGTTTCTTGCCACCTCAACATTCTCTTTTCTGTAATTTGAGAAGGAAAATCTCAAGTTCCTCAAAACAGATGAAGCAGTAGCCGTTAATATACCCGTAAGACAATAAATCAGAACCTGTTCTATAATGATAGTACCTAGATGACAAGAGATCATACAATGTTCACTCAATGCATAAAAGAATTAATTTCAATATAGCACATTAACCTGACAGTTATGAATATAACTAACTTAAGAACTAAACAATTATGGCTCAAGATCAGGACTAATTTCAGTGACAAGTTATGCAAATACAGAACCTATTCAAGCAATTTTGGCTAAAAAGCTAAATGATATGAAATACAATCATAAAACTGTTATATCTGAAAGTGAGTCAAAAGAGTCTTATTTGCAGGCCTTCCATGTTATAATCAGACATTTACTGAATAACTACCACAGATGTGGAGATGTACTATAATCCATGAGGCAATTTAATTGATGCAATATTCTAATGTTCTTTACAGTGAGGTTTTTCTGCAGTTGAGGACAAATGCCCCAGTTTCCTCTTTTCTATCTCTTATGATCTCCATCTAGGAAGTTACTTACACTTACCATTCTGGAGCCAATGATATACCTTTACTGCAGTAAGAGTTATAAAGCACAGTCTGATGAATACGTTAAAACCATCAACCTCTTCAAATATTCTGAGGAGTACTTACTAGTAATAGACTGGTAAATTTGAAAAGATGATTTGAATACCAGAAAAGGAAACAGAGTCCGTAAGAGCGCTTATGGTCATCACAAGACACCATATGCGTTGTGGAGACAGGTGAAAGGGAGCTCAAAGTTTTACTGTGATTTACTAAGTGCTAAATCAAACTCCTACCTTGTTAGATGGCTTCATTGCTATTGAAATGACAGGATCGGGGACATGAATTGACTCCTAGAACAGTTTTAAAAGAACAGACAAGAATTCAAACACAGTACTGTATATGTCAGAGATGGATTAATTTCAATGTTCTTTACAAGCAGAAGAAAACACTATAGTCAACATCTTTAAGGCAGACAAAATATATCTTGCTCTACTTTTCATTAAATGATGAATATATTAATATATAAATAAAGGTTATACTGCAATCATTGATAAGAAAAGCAGAGAAAGGGACAAGATTCTTCATACATACAATATCAAATGAGAGGCAGATAGATTTTATTATCCCCATTTTACAAATAAAATAATTAAAGGGTTGGCAAGATTAATGAATAACTTGGTCAAGGGCCAGCAGTAGCGCAGGGCATAAGTAAGGCTCTGACCAAGGTCTATTTGCTTCAACGCTCGAGCACTTCCCACAGCCTCCAGTCCCTTCATACTGCTCATGACAAGTTTAGAGACAGTCTGATCAATAATACTTATTAAAAAGTCCACTTATTGAAACTGATTTTTTTTGTAGTGTCCTAACTCCACATGTAAAACCACAGACATCAGAGAATACTTTAAACAAAAAAGCTAAATTATAAGATTAAGAATTCATCATATGATACAGGAGCTACTACGGAGATCACCTGTTAGGGCTGGACAAGTTCTTATATATAAACAATCTACTGTAAGCGCCTATCCCCTCTGTACTCATATCCTCCTTTACTGAATTCAGGAGAGGAAGCCCCCTCGGGAGCACATGGTCATACTGTAGAAGAGCCGCCCTCCTGTGGGGGCAAAAAGGGGGCAGGAGTGAAGGGGACTGACAGGCAGGAAGTGCCCTGAGCATACCCTGCTAGTTGCATCCTGCCTGCAAAGCACAGTTCTGGTCTGTCATGCAATTCCCCGGAGTCCAGCCTAAATGTTACAGTCTGCTCTTATGGTTCTCTAGGAGACTGAGGGAGGCATCCTCTCTCCAGCTGCTGAGTTACTAAGGAAGGAGCACTTGGCTGGGACCAGCCTGTTGATGGTGACAGCAACCAGGGACGCACCCACAATAGGGAGCCAGGTCTCAGGGTGGAGGAGTCACAGCCATACAGGCCAGGTTACCTAATTGGAGATTTTCCCTCCATGCTAAACCTTGGAGGATGGTGGAATGATTTTACTAAGAAAAATCAGCTAAGTTAGCTAACACAGGACACTTGTTCAGTTGACATTAAAAGAGCCACAACCAATCTACACTTGATGCCTGTGGCACTCAATGAAAACTTCTGTGATTGTTTTTCTGAAGTACTAGAACATACATTTTTGAAATGCAAGTGATAAACAGCTTTGAAGTTAAATGACTTACCATAGAAAGGCTGCTATTATCTTTGTCTGTGAATGTGTCTCCACTGGCACAGTCAATGCCGAACAATGCACAGATGTCTCCAGCAAACACTTCCTCAACATCCTGAAGAAAGGAAGAATACAAAATGATACTTGCAAGTAATTCACATCTGCACAGAATCACTAAAAAGTAACTGCATGATAAACATACTGTACACAAACATGCCAGAGTCTCACCATGAATTCCACAAAGAAAGAATTAGATAGAATCAACGCAATACCAACAATCAACCATGGCAAGATACACCTTCAACAAGCTCTTATTTAAACCACATGTCAACTCGCAAGATTCTACTGTAAATGGAAACTCAGAACATGGCATCTTTACTTGGGGGATCTGCAGTACCAACAGAACACAGAGCCTCATGGTTCTAAAGTAATTCCTATAGCATTAAAAAGTATGTAGTGCTATATGTGCTGCCATTGTCTAACAAGGAAATGTCTATGACCAAGGCATACAAGGAAAGCTTGCAAAGGAAGTTTTGAAAACAAAGGCAGGAGATGTAAGCAGTTAAGAAAACACAGGAAATCTAAGAATAAAGCACTGGGGCCTCTAAACTTCCTAGTCTTTGTCCTTTTATATTAACAGTTCATTCATAACAGCTGTGGCTGTGAATAAGCAAGTGTGCATGTCTTGCTTTAATAGTTACACAGCTATAGGGATCCTTCTGGCTCATGAAACAGCTCTGACAATCACTAATCCCTCTAGCCTGCCCTCTGCTGCCTATTTCAAAAAACAGTGATGTCTAATTTTGAAAGACTGTCTATTCATTTTCCAGGAGATTCAACAGTTATGGACGTCAAAAATGTCTGCCCTAAGATTTTGCTTAGACTAATAAATTTCTCTAGGAATAACTGAGCTGAATTGGGAAAGGGTGCAAGGAGGGGACAACCTCCTGTACTTGGTCTTCCTGCCAACGCTTCACCCTGCAGACCACAGAAGGCCAGAACAGGTTCAGAGCCAATTCAAGAAGTCAAATCATAAGCCAAAGTTTATCTCCCAGACCAGGCCTTCAGAGGTTTTAAATCTTTAGATGAATTCTAGCACCAATAAAGCCCTTCTAGGGGTTGATTCTATTTCCATATTTCAGGAAGTAAATCCACTGGGCAATATGGGAAGTTATGTGTAAATTTATTATTCTCATTTACTTTTGAGAACCACAGTTCCACTGAACTAAAAACCTATTATACTCTTTCCAAGGCTAGCTCTTGAGGAAAGTGCTGTCCCTTCTTCCTAATCCTGGCCACTGAGGACAGACAGCTAACTCACAAATGATGGTATAAAACGTGTTCGTAATATGTGCTAATTTAGCCTACACCAAAGTGCTAGATGAGAAATGTAGCCCACCTAACTAAAAAGGAAGAAGCTAGGAAAACACATTCAACTAGAAGTGATTTTCTTGTGGTGCTCAGGATAACAAAAAAAGTAGACCTGTTTTAACTGCATGAGAGAAATTTCTGATTGTACAATGAAGCCCAGGTACTCACCTCCATCATGTCGGCATGCATGCGAACCAGTCGCTGCACCCGCACTTTCTTTCTCGTCCTTGTATTATAGATGTTATCACCTTTCTTCAACTCTCCTTGATAATTGCGAACGTAAGTTAACTGTCCAAATCGACCTGCCTAGAAGTCAAGATTGGGTAGGACAGAAAGAGTAAAAAAGAAACACAGGAATCAAAAATAAGAGGAAAATTTCATAATCACCTTCAAATACTTGCTCTCAGTTTTAGTAGTACAACTTATATATATATATGTTTCAGCTTATTGTCATAAACTACTTTGATGCTAGTTTTGAATAAATGGTTCTTGTTCTTTCTGATATCAAAATTCAAGATACTACTTCTGTTTCCTCTGAAAATATTAGAAAAAGTTTTTAAATTATAAGGCAGTTATTTCATAAGTTCAGCTTAATATAGTAAGATATAAAAATAAGGTAAAATTATATTAGAAAGACAACAAAAATATCATTAGAAATGAAAGACTATACATGTTAGAAAAACTGATAATCACCTGGAAAGCTATACAAATATGAATTCTGTAAAGTAACTGAATATAAAATGAATAATCAGGATCATTTCCTCCTGAATAGTAACACTAAATGTTAGGTAAATATGAAAAAGTTGCCAGTTCTTCCCATATTAATATTTAGGTTTAACACAATAGCAATAAAATTCCAAAGAGGACTTTTAAATACTTCAAAATATTAAAATAATAGCCTTTATAAAATAAATATCTAAAATGTTTAATTCATTAGTCAATAGATGAAAAAGGAGACATTACAATCAATGAAAAAATTTAACACTGTTCAAAAACTGGTAACTGTACAACTGGTCTTCCATTTGGAGGCAGAGGAATCCAAACAGCCTTCTGAGATCCTAACAGCATTCAGCAAAACAAAGTCCAACTGGGTTAACAATGAAAAAAACAAAAGAACCCACAAGAAAGCAGAAGAGACAAAAGGAAGTATTTATAGAATATAATCAAAGAGGAAGACTGAGAAAATAACAAAAGACAAAGATTGCTGTATTTGACTATGTAAATTTTAAAATAATTGTTTTTTTTTAATTTTATTAGAGAAAGGTTCATACAAATAAGTAAAACACTTTAATTCTCATTTTAAAAAGGGAAAGACAAAAACATAAAGAGGGAATTACAAAAGAGGACATAGAACTGCATAATGAATATATGGAAAAATGTTTTCTATTATTAAGAATTAAGACAAGATATGGAGAAAAGGATTGGGGGGAGGGATGGTTAAGGAGTTTGGGATGGACATGTAAACACTGCTACATTTAAAATGGATAACCAATAAAGACCTACTGAATAACACAGGGAACTCTGCTCTATGTTATGTGGCAGCCTGGATGGGAGGGGAGTTTGGGGGAGAATGGATACCTGACTATGTATAGCTGAGTCTCTTCCCAATTGACCTGAAACTAAAAATATGAAAGCAATCTGGAAATATATACCATTAAATATTTAAAATATTTTATATCTTTTACTCAAGAATCACATTCTGGAGATCCTAAGAAAAATATTCCTAGGACTTCCCCGGTGGCACAGTGGATGGGAATCGGCCTGCCAATGCAGGGGACATGGGTTTCATCCCTAGTCCAGGAAGATTCCACGTACCGTGGAGCAACTAAGCCCGTGCGCTGCGACTACGGACGGTGTGCCTAGAGCCCGTGCTCTCCAACGAGAGAAGCCACTGCGACGAGAAGCCCAGGTCCTGCAACAGAGAGTAGCCCCTGCCCACCGTAACTAGAGAAAGCCTGCACCCAGCCAACGGAGACCCGGCGCAGCCAAAAGTAACTAATAAACAAACACGCACTGCAGTGTTATTTCTACTTCTTAACTTAAAATTACTTTTTCTGGATTTAGAATAAAAATCATACTGTAAAAACTTAAAAATAAAAACTAGGAAAAAGCACTGCCCCCAATATAATTCCATCCCAGAAATAACCACCCTTGAACACTTCTGACCTATCTGCCTTTTTCCTCCTTAAAATATTATACACAGAAGCAACACCACCACAACAAAAAGCACACCCAGTCCCAAAATCTTGGTTCCTAATACCACTCACAATTAAAAGGAACCAGGGCTCTTAGACAGATGGCTGATTCTCGGGCCGGGGCAGGGAATATACAGCATAAGCCTGGAAGGTAAGGAAGTGTGCAAAAAAGCAAAATACTGGGGCCTGTCTAAAGGTCACAAAAGCCACCTGCAAGAGCAGCAGCAGCGGGCACCGGTCAGTCTGGCAATAAAATAAATAACATACTACCGGATTTTAGCTCAAAGTATGAAAGTGATATACATAAGTCCAGACTGATAAAAACAAACGACTGAATAAATAAATATGGGGGAGAAAGGACAACTCTCCCTTACAGAAGAATCCCACATAACTCACAGAGACACTGCCCCCTCATGGAGGAAGATCGTGATTCATCCCTTAAGTGTGGGCTGTGCATAGAAACCTTCTAGAGTCAGTGTGGAACAGGGTGGGGGACAAAGGAACTTTACAGCGGAGAAATCTGTAACTAAATCTTTCCTAAGAGTCACTTTGTAATAGGAATAAAAGCCTAAAAGAAAAATTCTATATACATCAGTGAAATACATTAGAAAGCAACTTACCTCCAGTTTAAAAGCCAGGCCAACAAACGGATGGGAACTGTCTCTTTGGGGGTTCATTAAGATTTTGGTTTTCTCTTGAGAGCCACTTAAAATAAAAGACATACACATTTATGAGATGCAATATTTGATATTTCTTTTATATCAATTTGTTTCATCAGAATATTACCTGAGAAAAAGCATACTTGCACTAAACATTTCTGAGCTTATTCTTAAGCGAAATTTCACTGAATGGGATCAAGAATAACTTCTGGCCAATACTGCACTGTGACAGGACCAGAGCAGAATAAAAATCACAAAACGAGTCTCGCAGAAAAAAAATAATGAAAGCTTAAAACATTTTTGTTTCTTAAAAAATATTTAAAAAAAAATTTGGTTCCACATGAGAAAATTTTCTAATGATGTAAATCTTCATAATGAAACAAACCATATTCTAACTTACAAACAGAATATGATACGGGAAGGTATAATAAATAATTTTCTTTATGCCAAAATTGTTACACAAACAGAAATAAAGATTGATTTTTATTAATTACTGGAAAAAAAACCCACAAATGCAACATCAAAAACCATTCTTAAATTCTTTTCCAGTGCACAGATGTTCAACTCTCTGTGCACAGACTAAGAATCAATTTCTGAGACTTACTCCTGATTGAGAATGGCGTAATTCTGGACTTCAGATGGATTCGGGAGGTATTCTAAAACAGCGTCTAACAGAGGCTGAACTCCTTTGTTTTTCAAGGCACTTCCCAGAAAGACAGGGGTAAATGACCTGTTTATTGTGGCTCTTCGAATGGCAAGCTGCAAAAGAAAAAAAATTAGTTCATCTTAAAGTTTCAGATATTTTGTGTTTCAGATTAACTACAAAGCAACAAATGATGAAATAAATTGATACTCTTTGGATTACAGGCTTTAGTGGAGACTGGAATGGGGTTCTCTACAACTTAAGGTCAAAATACACCCCCCCCCAAAAAAAATAGAAAGAAAAAGGCTATTTAACTTTCAACACTGTAACTGCTTTCAACCCTCAGAATGTCACTAACTTTCAATTTGTAGAAAAAACTATATATACACATCAGTTCAGTTCAGTTCAGTTCAGTCGCTCAGAGGTGTCCGACTCTTTGCAACCCCATGAATCGCAGCACGCCAGGCCTCTCTGTCCATCACCAACTCCCGGAGTTACTCAAACTCATGTCCATGGAGTCGGTGATGCCATCCAGACATCTCATCCTCTGTTGTCCCCTTCTCCTCCTGCCACCAATCCCTCCCAGCATCAGGGTCTTTTCCAATGAGTCAACTCCTCGCATCAGGTGGTCAAAGTATTGGAGTTTCAGCTTCAGCATCAGTCCTTCCAATGAACACCCAGGACTGATCTCCTTTAGGATGGGACTGGTTGGATTTCCTTGCAGTCCAAGGGACTCTCAAGAGTCTTCTCCAATACCACAGTTCAAAAGCATCAATTCTTCACTGCTCAGCTTTCTTCACAGTCCAATTCTCACATCCATATATGACCACTGGAAAAACCACAGCTTGACTAGATGGACCTTTGTTGGCAAAATAATGTCTCTGCTTTTTAATATGCTGTCTAGGTTGGTCATAACTTTCCTTCCAAGGAGTAAGCATCTTTTAATTTCATGGCTGCAATCACCATCTGCAGTGATTTTGGAGCCACCCAAAATAAAGTCTAACACTGCTTCTACTGTTTCCCCATCTATTTCTCATGAAGTGATGGGACTGTATGCCATGATCTTAGTTTTCTGAATGTGGAGCTTTAAGCCAACTTTTTCACTCTCCTCTTTCACTTTCATCAAGAGGCTTTTTAGTTCCTCTTCACTTGCTACCATAAAGTTGGTGTCATCTGCATATCTGAAGTTATTGACATTTCTAAACCCGGCAATCTTGATTCCAGCTTGTGATTCTTCCAGCCCAGCGTTTACACATAGGACAGTGTAAATGGTATGTTAACAACTGTGCAAAACAGAGGAAAAAGCAATACATATGCAAACAAAACAAAACAAAAATCTATGGAAAGAAACACCAGAAACTATTAACTGGCAGCCTGGTTTAGGAATGGGGCCCAGAGTGACTCAGACAGAAAAGAATCTGCCTGCAATGCGGGAGAACTGGGTAGATTGGGAAGACTCCCTGGAGGAGGGCATGGCAACCCACTCCAGTACTCTTGCCTGGAGAACCCCATGGACAGGGGAGCCTGGCGGGGTCCATGTAGTCACAGAGAGTCAGACACAACTGTGCAACTAAGCACAGCGCAGAGCGCGGGACAGCTGAGAGCCGGGTAAGAGGCTTCTGTGTGCCTTTACATAGCTTTTGAATGTTTAAACCATATGAAAGTATCATCTATTAAAAAAACAATTAACCAGTTTGCTTTCTTTTTTTAAAGGACATACATACAGAAGCCAAACCAGTGCAAGGTGCTCATAAATTAAGGGTCCTGATAGTAACCGGCTGTAAATAACGACCTCCTGGTCTTGCACCAACCTCTTGTGCAAGCACCATCCATGCGTCCCAGCCTTGCTCCTCAGGGGGTGCTGGCCACAGGCCTCAGAGGGGGCGGCGGAGCCTTAGCTCTGGCGGCCGGAAGAGGCCAACAGCAGTCTGTGCTGTGGCCACAGCCCACCAGTTGTTGGTGCAGCAGAAATACGGAGCAGCATAGTTATTTCTCAGTCCTCAGGAAAAATAGAAACCTAGATATTCTACAAACCTTACAGCAAAACATTTGTAACCACAATTTCTAAACATCGCAATGAAAACTAGGATAACAACTGAGCACAATAAAACGAGTATAAAAAGAAGAAAATAAACGTGTTAAGAAAATAATCACTATTTGAAACTCTCTTAAAAACTTGCTTTTTCTAGGAACCATAAATGGCTTGGTCGCTAACCACTGAGATACCTTAGGCCACAAGGTCACATATTTTACTTTCCAACCCTTCCTTATATGCAAAAGTAGGAACATATGAATCTTACCACGCTTTCTTTATTTCCATTGAATAGAGAAACACATGAATGTGGTTGATAAATAGAAAAAAGGTGAAATTAAAGCTAAACCTATACCAGCCTAACAAAAGCTATGTTCTTACCCTAAATTTCCCTTACTTTTGTTAAGAATCACATTCACACTTGAAAACTTGCCTTTCCACTGTCCCTAATATACCCAGTGACAACACAGAAATAAAGTACCCTGCATCCTGGAAGAGACAGGAGACGCGACGGGACTCAAAAGCCCCCTTGCAAGGCTGGCCCCTGGCTGGCTTCTGGGAATCTGGCTAGCAGCTGAGTCCCAGCATTCCAGAACTGGTAAGACTGGCCCACTGTGCCTACACTGCTGCAGAAACAATGGGATGTATGCTAAATACCTGCTTTCCTTCTGGGAGTCTGGAAATCGGTACGTGCTAGGCAGGATGTGTCTATGTGACTGAGTATGTCGCTCGGTCATCCCGACTTTGTGACCCCATGGATCGTGGCTGGCCAGACTCTTCTGTCCATGGAATTCTCCAGACAAAACTGCTGGAGTGGGTAGCCATTCCCTTCTCCAGGGGATCTTCCCAACCCAGGGACTGATCCCAGCTCTCCTGCATTGCAGTTTAATTCTTCACTGTCTAACCTACCAGGGGAGCCTTATGTGACGCCTCCAGTGAAACCCAGGGCACCAAGTCTCTAATGACCTTCCCCGGTAGACATTTCACAGGTACAGTCACAATTTGCTGCTCGAAGACATGCAGCTTGAGGACACGCATGGCAAGACTCCGCTTGAGAGCGCGCCTGGAAGCTTCCACCTGGTTTCTTCTGGACGTGACCTCAACACGCCTTTTCCCTTTGCTGATTCTGCTTTGAACTCTCACTGTAATGCATCCTAGCCATGAGTGTGATTACCTGCCGAGTCCTGACTCCCAGTGAATCAGAATCTGGCATGGTCTCGGGGACTCCTGACACATTCCTTTCAATAGATCAAGACCTCTCCCTGGTGGTTCCTAGGATACGCTGCTTGACTTTATTGCAGGCCCAGACCTATACTTTCCTATACGGAGTTCCTTAGTCATCAGAGAGTTGGGGTGGTAAGGCCTTTGTTAATGGTACAGAACTCAAGCTCAGATGTTAGTAAGCATCTCAGCTTAAATAGCGTTCTTTCCTTGTGCACCTGATCTATACACTCCTTGAGTACACTGCATTACACACAGTGTTTATTTATCTGATCTCTGCTAAGTGTTCTAAGCGGTTTAGCAAAATAAGTGTCAGTCTTTTTTTTATTATGATAACGTAAACACCACAAAATTGACTATTTTAACCATTGTTAAGTGTACAGCTCAGTAGCATTAAGTACATTCATACTGCTGTCACCACTATCTCCAAAACTTTTCATCACCCCAAACTGAAACTCTGGATCCATTAAACTTCCCATTCTTTCCTCCCCCAGTCCCTGGTAACCACTGTCCTACTAGGAACTTGACTCTTCTGGCTATCCCACAGAAGTGTAATCATACAATATTTGTCCTTTTATGTCTGGCTTATTCCACTTAACACGATATCCTTAAGACTCACCCATATTGTACCATGTATTAGAATCTGATTCCCTTTTAAAGCTGAATAATATCCCATTGTATGAACATGCCAATTTTACCTGTCTATTCATCCACTGATTGGCACTGAGTTGTTTCCAACTTTGAGCTACTGTGAATTATGCTGCTGTCAACAATGGTGTGCAAATATCTGATCCCTGCTTTCAATTCTCTTGCGTATATAGAAATGGAATTGCTGGACCGTATGTTAGTTCTTGGATGTGAATCTGAGCAAACTCTGGGAGACAGTGGGGGACACAGGAGCCGGGCGTGCTGCAGTCCACTGGGTCGCAAAGAACCAGTCACAACTTTGCAACGGAACAACAACAACGTGGTAGTTCTGGGTTTAATTTTTTTTTTGAGAAATCACCGTACTGTTTTCCACAGAAGAAGCATCACTTTACATCCCCACCAGCAATGCACAGGACTTCAATTTCTCTACATCCTCACCAACACTTGTTATTTTGCTTTTTAGGTAACAGTCATCCTGATTGATAAAGTGGTATCTCACTGTGGTTTTGATTTGCTTTCCCTAATGACTAGTGATGTTGAGCATCTTTTCATGTGCTTATTGACCTATTTGTTCTCTTTTATGGAGAACTGTCTATTTAAAAACTGAATACCAGTCTTAAGCAGGTGATTTTCTCTTCATTTTAAAGCTGAACAATCAAGTAAAGAAATCTATATGGCCTTCCAAATACTTAACAGTGTCCACTTCTAGTTTATCTTCTTTCTTTTTAATAGGGATATGTCCAAGAGGTTGAATGTTTAAGTATCCCCTTCATGGCTCACTGCCTTGGTGGCAAAGGGGCTTGTATAACTCAATGAAGCTATGAGCCATGCCGTGTAGGGTCACCCAAGATGAACGGGTCATAGCAGAGAGTTCTGACAAAATGTGATCCCCTGAGGAGGGAATGGCAAACCACCCCAGTATACTTGCTGTGAGAATCGCATGAACTGTATAAAAGGCCAAAAAGATATGACACCCAAGCTGAGTACCCCAGGTCTGAAGGTGTCCAAGATACTACTGGGGAAGCATAGAGGAGAATTACCAATAGCCTCAGAATGAGTGAAGTGGCTGGGCCAAAGCAAAGATGACTCTCAGCTGTGGATGTGTCTGGTGATGAAAGTAAAACCCCACGCTGCAAAGGACAGTACTGCATAGGAATGTGGAGTGTCAGGTCCATGAAGCAAGGAAAATTGGACATGGCCAAGCAGAAGATGGTAAGAATAAACACTGAAACCTTAGGAATCAGAGAACTAACATGGATGGGAATGGGTGAATTTAATTCAGATGACCATTGTATCTACTACTGTGGGCAAGAATCCCATAGAAGAAGCGGAGTAGTCTTCATAGTCAACAAAAGAGTAGAAATACAGTACTTGGCTGCAGCCCCCAAAAGACAGAATGATCTCAATTCGTTTCCAAGGCAAGCCGTTCAACATCACAGTAATCCAAGTCTATGCCCCTATTACTAATGCAGAAGAAGCTGAAGCTGATCAATTCTACAAAGACCTAGAAGACCTTCTAGAACTAAAAGAGATGTTCTATCCACCATCAGGGATTGGAATGCAAAAGCAGGAAGTCAAAATATACCTGGAGTAACAGGCAAGTTTGGCCTTGGAGAACAAAATGAAGCAGGGCAAAGGTTAACTGAATTCAGTCAAGAGAATGCACTAGTCATAGCAAATACCCTTTTTCAATAACACAAGAGATGACTTTTCACATGGACATCACCAATTAGTCAATACCAAAATCAAACTGATTACATTCTTCATAACTGAAGATGGAGAAGCTGTATATAGTTGGCAAAAACAAGACCTGGAGCTAACTGTGGCTCAGATCATCAGTGTCTCATAGCAAAATTCAGGCTTAAAATAAAGAAAACCAGGAAAAACAACAGGCCAGCCAGGTATGACTTAAATCAAATGCCGTACGAATTCGCAACAGAGGTAACAAATAGGTTCAAGTGACTAGATCTAAGAACTACTGACAGAGGTCCATGATACTGTACAGGAAGTGGCAAACAAAATAATCCCAAAGAAAAAGAAAAGCAAGAAAGCAAAGTGGTTGTCTGAGGAGGCCTTACAAATAGTGGAAGAACAAAGAAAAGTGAAAAGCAAGGGAATGAGGGAAACGTACATCCAATTAAACGCAGAGTCCCAAAAAATAGCTAGAAGAGGCAAAAAGGCATTCTTCAATGAACCATGCTTAATAATAGAAGAAAACAACAAATGGGGAAAGACTAGAGATCTCTTCAGAAAAAATGGAAACATCCAGGGAGCATTCTGCCCAAAGATGGGCACAATAAAGGATAAAAATGGTAGAGACCTCATAGATGATGAAGATCAAGAAGAGATGAAAAGAATACACAGAAGAACTATATAAAGAAGATCTTAATGAACCACATTATTACAATGGTATGGTTAGTGACCCAGAACCAGACATTCTGGAGTGTGAAGTCAAGTGGGCTTTAAGAAGCCCTGCTGTTAATAAAGCTAGTGAATGCGATGAAATTCCAGCAGAACTATTCAAATACCTAAAGGATAACACCAAGCTGGTTTTAGAAAAGGCAGAGGAACCAGAGATCAAATTGCCAATATTCGTTGGATCATTGAAAAAGCGAGAATTCCAGAAAAACATCTATTTCTGCTTTATTGACTACACCAAAGCCTTTGACTGTGTGGATCACAATAAACTGTGGAAAATTCTGAAAGAGACGGGCATGCCAGACCACCTGACCTGCCTCTTGAGAAATCTGTATGCAGGTCAGGAAGCAACATTTAGAACCGGACATGGAACAACAGACTGGTTCCAAATAGGAAAAGGAATTTTTACGTCAAGGCTGTATATTGTCACCCTGCTTATTTAACTTATATGCAGAGTACATCATGAGAAACACTGGGCTGGAAGAAGCACAAGCTGGAATTAAGATTGCCGGGAGAAATATCAATAACCTCAGATAAGCAGGTGACACCACCCTTATGGCAGAGAGTGAAGAGGAACTGAAAAGCCTCTTGATGAAAGTGGAAGAGGAGAGTGAAAAAGTTGGCTTAAAGCTCAACATTCAGAAAATTAAAATCATGGCATCTGGTCCCATTACCTCATGGGAAATAGATGGGGAAACAGTAGAAACAGTGTCAGACTTTATTTTGGGGGGCTCCAAAATCACTGCAGATGGTGACTGCAGCTATGAAATTAAAAGATACTCCTTGGAAGGAAAGTTATGACCAACCTAGACAGCATATTAAAAAGCAGAGACATTACTTTGCCAACAAAGGTCCATCTAGTCAAGGCTATGGTTTTTCAGTGGTCATGTATGGATGTTAGAGTTGGACTGTGAAGAAAGCTGAGCAGTGAAGAATTGATGCTTTTGAACTGTGGTATTGGAGAAGACTCTTGAGAGTCCCTTGGACTGCAAGGAGATCCAACCAGTCCATCCTAAAGGAGATCGGTCCTGGGTGTTCATTGCAAGGACTGATGCTGAAGCTGAAACTCCAGTACTTTGGCCACCTGATGCGAAGAGCTGACTCATTGGAAAAGACCCTGATGCTGGGAGGGATTGGGGGCAGGAGGAGAAGGGGATGACAGAGGATGAGATGGCTGGATGGCATCACCGACTCGATGGGCATGAGTTTGAGTAAACTCCGGGAGTTGGTGATGGACACGGAGGCTGGCGTGCTGTGATTCATGGGGTTGCAGAGTCAGACACGACTGAGCGACTGAACTGAACTGAAAGGATGACACCATCAAGGTTTTTATGGCAGCAAATCCAGAAGACCCAGTAGTAGCCACAGAACTGGAAAAGGTCAACCCTCATCCCAACTCCCAAGAAGGGCAGTACCAAGGAGCGTGCTAACCATTGGACAACTGCACTCATCTCCAATGCTAGTAATGTCATGCTTAAAATCTTGCATGCTAGGCTTCAGCATCATGCAAACGAAGAACTTCCAGATGTCCAAGCTGGGTTCAGAAAAGGAAGAGGAACTAGAGATCAAACTGCCAAGATTCACTAGATTACAGGGAAAGCAAGGGAATTTCAGAAAAACATCTATCTCTGTTTCATCGACTATGTTAAAACCTTTGACTGTGTGATCGTGACAGACTGTGGAAAGCTCTTAAAGAGGTGGGAATATCAGATCATCTTATCTGTCTCCCGAGAAACCTGATGTGGGTCAAGAAGCAACAGTTAGAACCCTGTATGGAACAACTGATGGGTTCAAGATGGAGAAAGGAGTATGACAGGGCCGTCACCGTTTGTTTAACCAACACACTGGGCATATCATGAGAAATGCTGGGCTGGATGATTTACAAGCCGGAAAAATGCTGGGCTGGATGACTTACAAGCCGGAATCAAGATAGGTGGGAGAAACATTAACAACCTCAAATATGGGGATGACACCATTCCAATCGAAGAAAGTCAAGAGGAAATAAAGAGCCTCTTGATGAGGGTGAAAGAGGAGAGTGAAAGGGCTGGCTTAAGACTAAATTAAAAAAAAAAAAAAACTAAAGACAATGGCATCTGGGCCCATACTGCACGGCAAATAGAAGGGGAAAAGGTAGAAGTAGTGACAGATTTCCTCTTCTTGGGCTCCAAAATCACTGCACACAGTGGTTGCAGCCATGAAATCATAAGACAATTGCTTGTTGGCAGGAAAGCGATGACAAACCTAGACAGTGTGTTGAAAGCAGAGACATTACTCTGCCGACAAAGGTCCATATGGTTTAGTCTATGGTCTTCCCAGTGGTCACATATGGTTCTGAGAGCTGGATGGTAAAGAACACAGAATGCCAAAAAATTGATGCCTTCGAACTGTGGGGCTGGAGAAGACTTGTGAAATTGCCCTGGACAGCAAGGAGACCACACCAGTCTATGTGAAGGGAAATCGACCCTGAAAATTCACTGGAATGACTGATGCTGAAGCTGAAGCTCTAGTATTTTGGTCACCTGATGCAAACAGACAACCCACTGTAAAAGTCCCTGATGCTGGGAAAGATTGAGGGCAGGAGAAGAGGGCATCAGAGGATGAGACGGCTGGATGGCATCACAGGTGCACTGAATATCAACTTGAGCAAACTCTGGGAGATGGTGATGGACAGGGAGGCCTGGTGTGCTGCAGTCCACGGGGTCGCAAAGAGTCAGAACTGCCTGGGCAACCGAGCACCACCACTGGAGAGCTGCCTGTCTAAAAACTGAATACCAGTCCTAGGCAGGTGATCACTTCATTTTAAAGAGATGAACAACTAAGCAAAGGAATCTATGGCCTTCCAAATAGTCAACAGCGCACACTTACAGTTTATCTTTTTTCCTTTTGATAAAGACAGGTCCAAGAGGCTGGCTGTTTAAATATCTCTTTTCCTAGAACAAACTGATTCCTTTCCCATTTTATATAACTCACTACGTTAAAAAAAGAGTAATATGCCATATCACACTTGTTTTTGAAGGAACCAATTATGTTAAACAACTTGCTTGGATTTCATTAATAAAGCCCCTACATAAAAGCATCATGTCCCTCCCCTACAAAAAACAAAACAAAATGAAACAAAAAAACCTTCTTTTTCTTGTTAATATAAGACATATTTTGAGAGCACCTGCCTTTAAATCTGAGATTGAGGGAGTTTTTTCTTCCAGAAACATCTCTCCAAGTTGCTCATCTGAATTAGCAACACATTCAATCAGCTCCTGCCGTTGGTCTGCGGCTGCCGCCCTGAATTCTGCTGGAATTTCCCCGTATCGAACAATCTGACTAAGAGAAGAAATGTTTTACTTTGGTACTTTAAGAATATTCAATTAAACTGTAATTAACTTTACTCCAATAAAAATTAATTTGAAAAAAGAATATTCAATTAAACATATAAGTTATCAATGAAGAAGATAAACTAATGGTCAAAACATTTTTTGAGATAAGAGCTCTGATATTTTTGCTTTAAAATCACAAATAAGAAAAATATGTATCTATAAAATTCAGACAGAATAGTGGATAAAATACTTTCAAACAGGCAAAGCAAATCGCTCAAGGTTGTACTACCAGTAAATGTACAAGCCACACACAATTCAAAGCCAAACTGACCCCAAAGCCCATGAGGACAGCTGATCCGTGAACAATGCAAGTTTGAACTGTGCAGGTCCACTTATACAAAGATGTTTTTCAATAAACATGCAAAAATACGTGTATTACATTGTGTGCAAGACTTGTATTGAAGTGGACAGCCTAACATTATGTAGGAATAAGTAAATGATATTTAATATGAAATTCAAAATGTGTTAGTTTTATTACTGTTTTATAACTTTGCTTTCAAAGAATTACATCCATACAGTATGCCTCTCTCACAGAATTACAGAAACTGCATACCATCACACGTAATTTTTTTAAGTCACAACATTTCCAATACTGTATTAGGAATATGATTATAATGTCATATGCCATAAACAATTTTATAATGACTAGGCTAGGCTACTGCTTTCCACCAATTACCCTAGGCTACCATAAAGCAATACATTGCTGCTTCTTTCTTATCAATGCATGAACTGTTATACCTGTAAATAAATATGAATGTCTTTTCACATTATCTTTTCATTTTTGATAGCATCCAGTCAACAGTAGGTTATTAGTAGGTAAGTTCTGGGGGGAGTCAACAGTTATACTTGAACTTTTTACTGGATGAGGGATCAACACCTCTAATCTCCACACTGTTCAAGGGTCAACTGTACTGGAAAATTCTATTAACCAAATTAATCAGAATATCACAGTCTTTGACAAGCAAGATTAGACTTGACTATTCCGGGTCATTAATAACAAATCCAATTACACAGTTTTTTTTAATACAGAATACTCCATTTTGTAGTTTTTAAAAAAAAGTTTACTAATTATGACAGACTGTTCAAACTTGACCTCCATTCTCCATTCCTTTAGGGGCCAGATAGCTAAAAGTCACAAATAAATACACACACGCGAGAAATGGACATACTTGATATTTACAAACATCAGTCTGAACACTTTAAAAGTATTTCTTTAAAAACGCAATCTAATATCAAGCACTAACAAGCTTTCCAGAAAAAAAATTCCTGAAAAAAAAAAAGGGGGTAGGGAGGGAGAAGCAAATCGCAAGTAGTCAGAAAATAATTCTTATTATCCTAAAGAATGCCTCTTCACAGCCTTCAGAATCTAATTTCTTCCTTCCTGGCAAGGACCCTGCTTAAGTCTTTCATTTTGGAAACTTCCTTTGAAAATATACATACCCAGTGGTCTAGGGCTGGGAAAAGGCGCAGGTATATTAAGAAGTTCCAACTGTGGTTCTGATGCACAACAAAGTTTAAAAACCTCTACTTTAGAAGACAGAATTGTGTGCACTGGTAATTCTGGGCAAGTGATATAATCATTTGCTTAAAAATATTTTTTGAGTCCCTATTTTGTACCAGACAGTTCTAAGGCAGCAGATAAACCTGATAAAAATTCTTGTCCCTTACATTCTAAGGAGAGGTAAACCTGGTTGTCATTACTTAGTTGTGGAACAAAAAATGAGAGATACGCCTTGTCCACTGAATAGGCTTGATCTCCTTACGTAAAAGATTGTCAATAAAGATAAACTCTGTAGTTATCTGATCACAAAGGCCTTCATCCACCTGCCAGACTAGTAATCTCAGTTCCAAAACAGAGGAAGGGACCCCCTTAGAAAGGACCTTTGGAGAAACTGCCAGGCTCCGGAGCGGTCCTTCAGAACAAAGGATCACTTACCACTCCTGGCACTGTCTAGATTAGTGCCACTCAAACTGTGGCATTCAGACCTGAAACATCAGCGCCACTTGGGAGCATTCCAAAAATGCAAACACCAGGCCCCACTCTATAGCTACTGCATTAGAATCCCTGCAAGTGGATCCAGATATGTGCATTTTTCCAGGTGATTTTTCTCAATGCCACAGTTTGATAACCACTGGGCTCTGTATGCAAAGGTCTCTCAAAAGTTGGTTGATGGACCAAACAGCATGTCAAAAGTTACCAATTTGCTTTTTGTATTGCCCAAACTACATTCTTTTATTTACATAAAAGAATATGTAACTTCTTTTACACATTAATCTGTTTATCTTTGTAATCCTATGAAGTAAGTAGAGGAAGTATTTATAACCCCTTCTTCCCAGCTTTTATAATACTCACGACACAGTAGTTGTTCCAACAAAATCTACAGAACAAATGAACAGATCAATGAATAAAAGCAGAAAAAGAGATATTACATCATTAGTTTAAGCTGAAGGCCTCCTTTCACCATACCACATATATCATGTAATATACATATATCATCCAAATGCATATATGTATATATCATCCACATGTATATATGATATACATGTATCATGCTAAGCAAAATGGGAAGCAACTAGAATTAAATGCATTAAAAGAAAATCATCTTAGATGACATTTTTTCAGTCTCATTTCAAAAAAGTTTATATTTAAAGCACTCATCCATTTCCTTCTCTTTGATACTTTTTTTAAATATAAGATTTGAATAGTATATTTTTAACACTTACCCAAAGTCTCCATCAAAATAGATGGCTCGTTCCTCAATAAGATCTATAATACCTTTAAAATCACTCTCTAAACCAATGGGCAATTGCACAAACGCTGCATTATGACTTAGTTTAGACCTGAAAAATAAAAATACATGTTTACCCCTTTTTCTCTTCACCAAATTTCTTTGAACTGACAAAGTAAATAAAAAAAGAAATCAATGGCAGATCTTTGGAACTGATTAGCAGGTCAGAGCCAAAGGTACAAACAGCTGGGAACAGATGGACAAATTCATTGTGCTCAGGAAGTACAACCCTATTTAGGCAACAAAAATATCTGTAAGATAAGTGTTCTTTCCATTAGATCCCCAGAATACCCTGAATCAGACACAGAAGGGAGAAGACAGGTAACTGGGTGGTTGACCGGGAAATCAAAGGATGGTGGGATAATTGTGCTCACGTCTCCTCCTTGGATCAGCTAATACAAGTGAAGCCAAGTACAGCTATCTGAAAAGGAAATTCCTCAGAGGGAAAATCCGTGCGGTGGTTTTAGACACTCATCGTCCGCCTGTACACCCAATCGGCACAACCACAGAACGGGATTGCATTCACTGGCAGGAATTCACGTTCAAGTAGAAACATGCCCTAGCCACCACTGTCTAGTCTGTAACTCTGACCAGATAACTAAGAACCACCAAATAGTTCACAAGGAAACGAACAGCTTGAAAGAGATGGGAGCTCAAGAAACAGTACCAACTTCCAAGGAGAGTTACCAGAGAAAACAAAATGTAAAGATCTAAGAAGTAATTACCTCTATTAATATGAAACTGAACTACATAATTGCTGGGATTAAAAAGAACAAAAACCAGGCTAAATAACAGAAGGGAAGCAGATGAATACCAAAGAAGTGAGTTGGAAGACTAAAAATATTTTCTCATAACCCAGTGAAAAATGAGAAGGAAACAGAAAATATGAGAAAGCATGGCAGAAAAAGTAAGACAGAGAGGTCAGATTCAGAAGTTTCAAAATCTACTTAATGGGAATTAGGGGATGAGGTAACAGATAACGGGGAGCGGAGCAAAGCAGTATCTGACTACCAAAATAGTCAAATAAATGCGGAAAGAGAATCTGCCTGGAATCCAGAAAAAGACTTGGCGGGAAGAAACCATCTATTGCCAACCACAAGTAAAATATAATTAGAACAAAAAGGGAAAACATTTCATTTTACCAAGAAAGCATTACAAACACCCAATAAAGAAAAGTTTCACGTGCATATTCTCACACACGTCACCTCCCTCAGAGCACACAGCAATACCATCACTTAAAGCTCCCTGACACTGCGTCTCTTGTCAGGAGACACATTAGTCTCCCCGCTGCCAGACTTTACTGCCTACATCCAAGAGCTCTGTCACAGGAGCCTTGAGTGGGAACTCTGGCTCCATCTACAGATCTACAAAAGGTCAAGAGTGTAATCGACTCTTCTCAAAGGCTGTGTGAAATACATCATACTGTGAAAAATGTAAAATCATGTGAAGACCACTGGGTTATGTCTCGAAAGGAAGGACTGCTGCTTTCCTAACAAAAACATTAACTGATGAAAACGAGAATATAGCATACTATTGACAATTTAAGGCATTACATTAAAATTCCTCAAGTAAAGGTTAAAACTGAAGACAATCCTTTACACTTGTCTAAATAAACATGGTACTTTTAGAATCTATCCTAGATTATAACTTCTCTAATTATAACACTACAAATGACCAGATGAGTTCTGAATTCACCTTCAACTTATCTAAAAATTTAAGTCATATTTCTCTGATTATACAGAGAAAGTACTTGATAAAATCATATCACAAACTAAACTATGCACATCAGGGTTCTGTTTACTAAGATAAGTAATTCACATATGTGAATTTTAAAAAGGAAAAAAAAATTAAGGATAAAGCTTAATGACAGTGAATTAACTGTGTTTCTAGATGTAAGGTGGAGAAGGAAATGGCACCCGATTCCAGTGCTCTTCCCTGGAAAATCCCATGGACGGAGGAGCCTGGTGGGCTGCAGTCCATGGGGTTTCGAAGAGTCGGACACGACTGAGCGACTTCACTTTCACTTTTCACTTTCATGCGCTGGAGAAGGAAATGGCAACCCACTCCAGTGTTCTTGCCTGGAGAATCCCAGGGACGGGGGAGCCTGGTGGGCTGCCGTCTATGGGGTCGCACAGAGTCGGACACGACTGCTGCTGTGACTTAGCAGCAGCTAGATGTAAGGTCAGTTAGCTAGATCGTAACTGTTCTAAGGTGCAGTACCTCATTTGCTGCAGGGCCCTGGCTGGGTTGGAGCCCATTCGGTCGAGCTTGTTAATGAAAGTTAGAAACGGGACACTGTAGCGCTTCATCTGCCGGTTAACAGTCATGGTCTGGCACTGCACCCCTCCGACCGCACAGACAACCAGGACTGCACCATCCAGCACTCTCAGGGCTCTCTCCACTTCTATTGTGAAGTCCACGTGCCCTGCACGAGACAGAGAAGCGTGTGAGCGTCTTAAAAAGCAGTCTGAATCTTTACAACACGCACAAGTAAAAGGCTTTCCATCTCTGATCATTATGGCAGTCTTCTAGGTAGAATGTGGATTTTTTAAACCACCAATATCATTCACCAACCATAAGGTCCAGGGGCCCAACAAAGTCAAACTTCAAAAAGATACTAGGACATGGGCACCTCTGGAATTAGCAGCAACATGTAAAAGGCAAGAATCTTCCTAGTCACTATTTATTTGCACTCTTTTTCAGAGAAACCACTTAAGGATGAAGTATTCTAGGTCCCGTTCAGATTTCTCTAATAGGGAATTCACAGTCACACTTCTGGAGTTTTATCTGATGCTCAAAAATGAGCTAGGTCATAGGAGAGGAAAGAAGTCAGTGTGCTGCTGCCCAAAAGGCTGCAATAAAACCAAGAACTCAACTCACCAGGAGTATCTATGATGTTGATGTTGACATCTTTCCACATGGTGTAGGTGGCCGCTGACTGAATAGTGATTCCTCTTTGTCTCTCTAGTTCCATGGAATCCATGACAGCACCAACTCCATCTTTACCTTTCACCTAGACACAAGCATAGCAATTCAGGTTTCTCTGTCCCTGCATTCCAAGAAGGGATGACACCTTTACAGAAGGAACCATAACACAGAGAAACCCAATTTTAGAGAAACCTAATTGTCAAGCCACATCTCAGGAAATACCAATTGAAACCTGATTATAGTATTTGGCCTCTATGAACAGCAACCCTTTTTTCACTGCTGTTGTCAGCAGTTGCTGCCACTAAGCGCTACCTGGTCTTAAAAGCCATCCTGGCTCTCTCTGCCGTGTTTCTTCCTACCCGCCCTGCGTCAGGCTGGGAGCAGGCGTGCAGGGAGCAGCTATTTCCCTTCCCTGCCACTCGTGGACTTTGAGGGCTGGGTGGGAAGGATTCGGCTTCTAAAGTCTGCGATTTAACAAGATGGTCTTCATCCAAAGTAACACTTTTAAGTGGAAAGTTGAGTTAGTGGATATGTAATGCCTTCAGGAGAGTTCCAAGATTTTCTAAAATAATTTTTTCCTGATAACTGTCATTTTTAACTAGTAGGCTGATACTACACATCATTATTTTAAACCCTTTCCCCACTTAACATTATAAACATCTCTCCAAAACATTTCAAAGTATGCAAACACTATTTTAATGGCTGCTTATGGATGTATCATATTGACTTAACATTCTTTTTTTTTCAATTGGAGGAAAACTGCTCCACAATGTCGCATTGGTTTGTCATAGATCACCATCAATCAGTCATGATTGTACATACACCCACTCCCTCTTAAGCCTCCCTCCACTTTCTCATGGCACCCCATCAGGTCACAGATCACCAGGCTGGGAGCCGTGTGTGACACAGCAACTTCTCACCAGCTGTGTGTTTTGCACACGGCAGAGCATACATGTCTGTGCTACTTTCTCCGTTCACCCCATTCTCTTCTCCCCCACTGTGTCTACAAATCCCTTCTCTATGTCTGCGTTTCCATTCCTTCCCTGCAAACAGGTTCGTCAAAACCATTTTTCTAGATTCCACATATATATGTTAATATACAATATTTGCTTTTCTCTTTCTGACTTACTTCAGTGTATATAACAGACTCCATCTCACTAAAACATCCATTTTTATGCCTGAGTAATATTCATATATGTGTGTGTCTCTCTCTCTCTACTCACCTGTTGATGGACATCAAGGCTGCTTCTAAGTCCTAGCTGTTGTAAATAGCCCTGTGATGAACTCTAGGGTACACGTGTCTTTTTCAATTATGGTTTTCTCGGATTGACTTAACGTTCTTAAAAAAAACAGTCTGCCCAGGATACCCACAGTGATGATTTCTAGAGAAACTCCTTAGAACAACATTTCAAGCCAACCTGAGCTATCCACTTTGTGACTCTGATTGAATTTCCAGGGTTACCATCCTTCTAATCTTTCGGGATTGTGAAGTTTATTAAATCCTTACAAAACAATCAAACCAAGGTCAAACTAATCTGCAGTCAACCATGAACCCCATACCTCATGCATTTTTGCGATTCTGCCAGTGTAGTAAAGCACTCGTTCTGTTAATGTAGTTTTCCCAGAATCAATGTGAGCTGAGATCCCGATATTTCGTATCTTTTCATTAGGAATCATCCCTGAGGAACACCATCGGCAGATCTTCCAATTAGCCTGAAAAAATAAGAGAGCTCAATTCAGGGCACTTTTTATGAAATAACAGTGGACAATTAGAAAGGGCTGAGTGGACATCTCTCCTCTAAGAAATCTCAATGAACACAAAACGGCATAGGAGATAGCCTGAAAAGGCAAAACAGTGAATGTCTCAACCATCAACTCCTGTAACCAAAGAAGAGACTGAAAGGGAGAACAAGAAAGGCATACTCTTAAAACAAACAAAAAAAAAAAACAGAAAAAATACATTCAAATTAATTAAATATAAATGGACAGATATTTTTACTATACGGTACAGGTTTGAAAACATACACTTGGGCTGATAAAATCAGAAATACAAGTTCCCAACAGCTGCTTTAATAGGAAATAGCTTTCACTCTAAATTTTACTTTGATTTTCCCCAGTTCCTTCTTACTGTAGATTCACAGCTAGCAAGGATTTTTGAGGATTTTTAAGCTGTATGCAGAGGTGCCAATATGTTCAAGGTAGTGTACAAAGGTTGCCAATTCCTTCTACCCCAAAACAACAACTTTTAAACAACAACTTTATTTTACTCCAGTGGGGACAGGGAATTCTGCATTTTATGCAATCAAGACATAATATAAATCTCTCCCTATAGGACTGCACATCCAAAATGCACTGCAGCCACTTCTAGATAAGGGGAAGTAGATGTCAAATGGAATCTGGGTGATCAGCACTTAGTTGATTAAAATCCAGGGATATCAGCAAGCAAAGCAAAGGTCTGCATGACAGGAAAGGATCAACTCCTACCTATTGTGGGTCAGGAAGCAACAGTTAGAACTGGACATGGAACAGACTAGTTCCAAATAGGAAAAGGAGTACGTCAAGGCTGTATATTGTCATCTGCTTATTTAACTTATATGCAGAGTACATCATGAGAAAGGCTGGAAGAAGCACAAGCTGGAATCAAGATTGCTGGGAGAAATATCAATAACCTCAGATATGCAGATGACACCACCCTTATGCAGAAGAACTAAAGAGCCTCTTGATGAAAGTGAAAGAATAAACTGGAGAAGTTGGCTTAAAGCTCAACATTCAGAAAACTAAGATCATGGCATCCAGTCCCATCACTTCATGGCAAATTTATGGGGAAACAGTTGAAACAGTGGCTGACTTTATTTTGGGGGGCTCCAAAATCACTGCAGATGGTGACTGCAGCCATGAAATTAAAAGATACTTACTCCTTGGAAGGAAAGTTATGACCAACCTAGACAGCATATTAAAAAGCAGAGACATTACTTTGTCAACAAAGGTCCCTCTAGTCAAGGCTATGCTTTTTCCAGTAGTCATGTATGGATGTGAGTTGGACTACAAAGAAAGCTGAGCAGTGAAGAATTGATGCTTTTGAACTGATGTGTTGGAGAAGACTCTTGAGGGTCCCTTGGAGTGCAAGGAGATCCAACCAGTCCGTCCTAATATCAGTCCTGGCTGTTCATTGGAAGGACTGATGTTGAAGCTGAAACTCCAACACTTAAGCCACCTGATGCCAAGAGCTGACTCATTTGAAAAGACCCTGATGCTGGGAAAGATTGAGGGCAGGAGAAGAAGGGGACGACAGAGGATGAGATGGTTGGATGGCATCACCGACTCAACGGACATGGGTTTGGGTAGGCTCCGGGAGTTGGTGCTGCAGTCCACGGAGTCGCAAAGAGTCGGAGACGACTGAGCGACTGAACTGAACTGAATGCTCTGCGACCTCTCCCCGCGTCCCGCAAGAGGCAGACAGAACCAAAGAAAGGTAATGGGAAGGTCAGGCTACAAATCAAATAACACGGGTCAGCTAAAAGAGATTAGCACTCGGCCCAACGACACTCTGTACTGAAAAGAGCACTGGAAAATGTGCCAGAAGCCCTGGGTTCGAGCCCCGAACACACTGATTTTTCAGTTGTCTTGATCTTCACTCTAGTTACCTCTTCTCTTTAGGGTATACTAAAAATACGAGGCTTAACCGGAGGCCGCCCAACCTCCCAGGGCACCGAGACGCTGCTCATGAATAACCAGCAGCTGTGCAGACACCCAGGGGGCTTTTCACATTGAGGTCCATTCGGGGTCGTCAGTAAGGAGATGCCAGGGAGGGAGAGGTGTCGCTTCCCCCCCGGCCCCGGACGCACCGCAAAGTCCCGGGGACAGACCGTGGTGCGGTCTCGCCCCGCCGGACTCCACTACCTGCTTCCCCTGCCAGCCCAGGGCTGCGGGGACCCGCGGGAGCGGTCCGCGGCTCACAGCCGCGGCGGCGGCAGCTCCCAGCAACCTCATGGCGAACGCAGCACAGGCCAGAAGGTCCCGCGACTCCGGCCCTGTCCAGCAACCGGCACTACTATTGGAAGCGGTCAAAGTCACGCCGGCAATCAGCGCCAAAGAGCACTTCCGGGGCGAAGGATACGAGGGAGGAGAGAAAGAAAGAGAGAGGGAGAAGCTTCCGGATCTCAGGGCAGAGCGGCGTCCTCCGCTGCCCGGCTGCCCTCTACCGACTGGGAAGAGAAAGTGCAGTCGCTTTGCGTAGCTAATCAGGCTTTTAAATAAAGCACGCTGCCCGAAAGATGCAGCCTTCATTTGCTTTGCCTATACAGCAAAGTGGAGAAATGTTTATATTTAACTTAAAAATGCAAAATCGTTATTAATGCTACTACAAAAATATGAAAAAATAATCTACAGGATATGATCTGTAAAAAACTTGGGAAAATAAAAAAAAATATCTACAAATGGTTTTTCTCGTTTCAAGATGTTCTATAGTTCGATGCTAAACATGATATGTCTAGTCTATATAGAAGATAGCATCTTTGAGATTCCACTTCGATTTCTTGGAGGCATTGGAGCTAATGATCTTCCCCTCAAAACCTTCTTCTGCAGTCTTTGTCTCAACGGAAACTCCTTTCCTCGAGTTGCCGGGACCAAAAATGTGACTTTGAACCCCTCTTTGACTTTCCTGCTCTAGTCAGTCGGCATGTACTATGGGCCCTGCGTTTAAAAATGGATCTAGAATCTGCACCTTCTCCCCACCTCTCAAAGCACTGCTGTCTGGATGGAATTACTGTCAGCCCATCTGACCTTACAGCTTCTGCCCCACGGCTGCTCCGCCTAGCCCCTTCACAGCCACTAAAAGGGATCCTAAAACCCCGAGGGTGTCATTTTCTGCTAAAAACACCCATCCAGTGAGTTATTGTTACTGTCATCTCTACTTTAGCATTGGCTTGAAATTTTTTATAACTAAAATTTTAATCTTGAAGCTTTTCATTACCTTAAAAATTTAACTAACTAAAATTTTTAAAAATTAACCTTCAGAATAAGCACCTACAAAGACTTGCTTGAGCAGCCACGCCAGCCTGGCCCTACCTCACTTGCTCTTCTTCCTCTCCGCCTCCGGGCTGACCCGTCACGTAACCAGAGCCGGTGCTCTGCTCCTGATACACGCCGAGCTCTTTCCCTTTCTTCTCTGTTCACATCCTCTATCAATTAGGTGTTCCCTGACCAGCTCTTCTAAAACAGCAACCTCTGCCCTATGTTTGTGCGCTGCTTCGTTTTCCTTCTGAGCTCTTCTTAGATACATCCAGACACACCCTACACAACTGTTGTCTGACTCTCCCAATTAGAACCGCTCCAAAAGGATAGTGGTTTGGTTTTCTTAATTGCTGTATTCCTTGCTGTGCTCAATAAATACTTGTTAGATGAGTAAGAGCAAATAAATAGAAATCAGAGTAAATTACAAGAGACAAGAAAAACCATAGATTCGATGATGAATTTTGGACTTATTTTTTATATTAACCATTTGTTAATTTGTAGTAAAGGACTGACTTTGATGAATAAATCCATTAATGTTGAATATACTTTTAAGCAAACTTTATTCGTAGGCTTTCAAAAACTGAGTCTTTATAAACCTTTGTATTTGTTTAAAATATACAAATTAAATAATAGTTATGTAAATGGTAATAAAATTAAGGTTTTAATTTTAAGATATAATTTAAGTAAAAAAGTTAGTTTTGAAATTGCTTTTTGAAATTACCATTTTAACAAACTAAATTTCCTAGAGTAAAAATTCATACTCTTCCTGTATGTGTATATTTATATTCATATTTTTCTGTAATTATTACACCAAGTATGTTAATTTTTTTTGTTAATCACCACTTTTAACCAAAGTAATAAACTTTTGTTTGCTCCACAGAAAGAATTGGAAGACAAAAAACCAAAAACCGTCTAACTAGGTTTCTGAGTACACTTTATAAATTACTTCTGTTAAGTTTTAAAATGGCAAAATATACATTATATTATTTAAAGTAGTTGCACATTCTGCTAATTCATAGTCATTTTATAATATATAAGAATAAAGATAAATTCAATGAAGGTCCTGATTCACTGCAGTGAAGGGAAGGTCTAGTCAAACCTCAGTAGAATCTCCAATATATCCTAGCCTGACTGGCCCAATACCACAGTCTTAGTCCATTTAGTCTGCTATAACAAAAGCACTAGACTGGGTGACTTGTAAACAACTGAAATTTATCTCACACTGTTCTGCAGGGTGGGAAGCCTGAGAGCGAGGCTCCAGGAGATTCAGCGACAGTGTGTGCGACGTCCTGGTTCACAGGCAGCCAACTTCTCACTGTGTGCACACGAGGCAGGAAGAACAGGCGAGCCGTCTAGGGTCTCTTGTTGTTTAGTCGCTCAGTCGTGTCTGACCCTTCGCAACCCCATGGACTGTAGCCCACCAGTCTCCTCTGTCCACTGGATTTTCCCAAGTAAGAATACAGGAGTGGGAAATACTCCAGGAAAATACATTTCCTCCTCCAGGGGATCTTCCTAACCCAAGGATCAAACCCCTATCTCATGCGTTGGTAGGCAGATTCTTCACCGCCAAGCCACCAGGGAGACCCAGGGTCTCTTTTTTGTTGTAGTTCAGTTGCTAAGTTGTGTCCCACTCTGCGATCCCATGGGCTGCAGCATGCCAGTCGCTCCTCCACTATCTCCCAGAGTTTGATCAAATTCAAGCCCACTGAGTCGGTCTCTTCTACAAAGGCTTTAATTGTATTCACGAGGGCTCCACCCTCATAACCTTACAAAGGGCCCACATCCAAATACCATCACATGGCCATGAGCAAGTCACCATTTGATACCAATGTGCTCCTGCCTCTGCCCTGTGACAGTAATAGATAATGAAATCATAAAAGTAAGTAATGGAAACCTATCCCTGGGACCGAGTTACCAGGAAAATTGCTAAAGTAGCAAGGAACCTAAGTACTCAACTTGGCCTTACTGTCAAGGCCACATTCACCAAATAGTTAATATCCTTATATTCCCCAAAGACACAGACTTCCAGAAAGATCAGTGGTTGTCCATAAAAAAAAAAATATGTGAACTACAATCTATGGCGAGCCTTCTTTTTTATACTAGTTGACTTCAAAATGGGCTTACTTTATGGTTCAACTGGTAATCCGCCTGCAATGCAGGAGACCTGGGCTCAGTCCCTGGGTTGGGAAGATCCCCTGGAGAAGGGAAAGGCTACCCACTGGCCTGGAGAATTCCATGGACTGTATAGTCCATGGTGTTGCAAAGAGTTGGACACGACTGAGTGATTTTCACTGACTTCAGAATTAGGATAAAAATAAATTCCAGAAAAAGTCAATTTCAGTAGTGTGTGAATGTAAAGAATTGACATTTAATCTCTGGATGTCACATACTTTATAAATAGCCCCCTAGGAAGCACTGTAGCAGAAGAGGAAATACATATTTAATTCAATTTTAACATGATTGCCACAGTGAACAAACTGGGGTGAAAAAATCATCTATGAATTTTGTTATATGATGCATGGAAGTTATACTCTTATAGGTACAATATTTATTCAAGTGTGTTTCATATTTGAATACAATGATTTGAGTTAGCGATCAGTGTAATAATGTAGAAGAATAACTACAATGTCTACTGGATTTTGATCTATCCAGTGAATTTACACAAACATATTATTTAAAACCTATGCTTTATGATAAGTTCCCAATGTGTAATAGTATGTTATTAGTATACTCATTATTCATAAGAGGAAAATTTTAACATCTTTAACTGATACGTGCTCAATTACTTTCCATTCTAAAAATGAGATGACACATATGCATTTTATTTTAGTGACTAAAGACATGAAACACAACTAGTAATATTAACAGGATATGATATAGAAAATTAGTAGTATAAGCCCAATTACACAATTCTAATTCCAAAGTTTAAAAAGGAAGATATTAGGATTATAGAGTTAGTTGACTTTGTTCTTTTTTCTCCCTTTGAAACAACAAAAACTTAAAAAGTTAAGATTTTATATTCTCATAAGCTTTATGCTTAAATTTATATAAACAGATCAATGCTCTAATTCTAGAACAAAAAATTAAAGAGCTGAATTTTTAAATAGTATAATTAAAAAGGGAACAGTTGTATTAAGTACCTTGCTCAGACACACACATCACCTGTCTAAGAAATTTTGAGACAATCAATCATTAAGGTTTGCAGAATACCAAATGCATTTTTCTAAAGGTCACAAAGAGGCTGAGCAGAGTTTCTCCAAGGACAATCCAACTTTAGAATCTTAACTATGGAGATAAATTAAGCTGTCTGTGAGAAAGGAGAACAGAAATATGCTACCTTAAGATGTAAAGAGAAAGGTCAATAGAAAGTCTGATGAGTGTTAAAAATGTAATACAGAACAAAAAATAATATACTGTATAAAGAAATGATAAGCATGAGACAAGCGCTCGGGGCTGGTGCACTGGGAAGGCCCAGAGGGATGGGACGGGGAGGGAGGTGGGAGGGGGATGGGGATGGGGAGCACATGTACATCCATGGCTGATTCATGGCAATGTATGGCAAAACCCACTGCAATATTGTAAAGTAATTAGTCTCCAACTAATAAAAATAAATGGAAAAAACAAGAAATGATAAGGAGAAAATTCAGGTATATTAGCAATTTAAAATCTCTTCAAAAATGAACTATTTACTTATTCTTTACGTCCTTTATCAAAATAATAACATTTTTTATAAAGGAGTACTAGTATAGTTTTTGCTTTATTTTAAAAAATTCTTTAAGCCGGCTGGCTACATAAACACATTATAAAATTTGAGCTAGATAATTTTAGCCTTTATTAACATCACTCTATTATAGTGTTGCTAAAAAAAACTGGGACTATTTTTGAGCAGTTTACTAATTTTATATGCTAGAACAGTTGTACATTCAATCTTGAGTATACAGGGGAAAACATAACCAATATAAAAATAATTGTGAAAGCAAAATCAGTACGTGTTATGTTTTAAAGAGTGTTATAGAATGTTTAACAGCTTGCACTGTTGAAGATTCAAGTTTTATTCCTAAAGTAGGGACAATATAAAGCAAGCACTTTCAAGAACATTCAGAAGAAAGTTGCTAAGAACAGTACTGATTTAATAACAAAAGATTGGTCTTACATATATTACCCAGCACCATTACTTTCTCTGTTAAAACAACCAAAACTAAAGAAATCAAATGCAATGCTATTTATTTTTTGTTGATTTTCACAGGTGATCCTTTGATGTTGAGTTTGTCCACAAAAACATTTGATCTTCTTCCATGTTCAATGGCTGGATTTTGATGATGTTTCTCCCTAGGAAATATACATATGAACATTAATATCATTTTTAAGTGGTCATAAAACATCAACACAAACTTGATAAAGGCCAGTGTAATTTAAGGTGAGTTTTATCTTAAGAGTTCCATAATAGCTTTGAAAAACATATGGCAGACAATTTCACTCAACATTTAAGAGAGCAACAGCTGCTTCTCTGAGACAGATATAACTGTTTACCTTTGAACCATGCTATCCAACATTGTAGCCACTAGCCACATCGTTTACATTTAAATCAATTAAAATAACATGGAATTTCAAAATTCAGTTCCTTGGCTGTATCACTGACATTTCAAGTGTGATTCAACAGCCACATGTGGATAGTGGCTACCATATAGACAGTGCAGATGTATAACATTTTCATCACTGCAAAAACTCATTTCAGAAAGTTCAGCTAGACAATGCTGGTTTACAGAAAATGCCACTGACACGGTTATAGATTTCTAAACCAACTATAAGGAGCATGCTTTTCTCTAGCTGGGACCTGAATCTCACAGTCAAACTTAGGTTTGATTATAGCACTGTTAGGTTTTTATCAATAAACTTCTCAAAGTGAGACAATTATGGTTTACAATTAATAGGGGAGCAAGTTTTCTATGGAAAACATTAGGGCTCTAAATTCCTAGACAAGTATTTTAAAATAAAAGATAGCTGGCACACAGCATTCTGCACAAGGCTTCCGGTTTCCTCGGTACCCACTTGTTGCTCGCTGGTTCTGGGCAGCCTTCCACCTTCTGCAGCGATCCTCCACTCTTATAGCCTAGAACAGATTTCTGTTTTGAGGCCTGGGGAGGCCTCTCTCTCTCTCTCTCTCTCTCTCAAATCTAATGTCAACAGGAATTAGGTAGTGTTTTCAATTTTCCCCCAGAGAACCAAATTAAATTGTAACTCTAGAATACACACTAAATGTGTCCAAGTCTCATCTTTAAAGTTGGTTTTAGCACATTTGTACTTCACATCTATTCCAAAAGGTAATTCCAAATGAGGCTACAGATTTTGCAAAATTCTTCCAAAATATCTAATACAGATATTGTAACATACTATTTAATACATAAGTATCTAAAAACATGTTTGCCATTAAATGCTCAATTTTGACTTGTTAGGGAAGTTTCGTTCAGCCTTTTAGCTCTCCCCTTACCATATCCCTAAATGCCGGTATCTTTACCTAGTACAACACCGGTATCTTTACCTAGTACAAAATGTACAGCTCCTACTCTCTCCCGATGAGACTCTGTTGCATAAGAATAACTGCATTATAGTATATCACTTTTCCTCAGGAGGATTTTAGTCCCACTGTCTAAACCATAATTTGCTAGTGAGTTACTAGTCATACAATCCTAAAATATTATTGGGTTTCAGGTACAAATTTCAATTTGTGTTGGAATACTCAGATGTAATTTAAAATTATTACATCTTTCACAAAACATTGATATAAACCACCTGGACATCAATCAAAACTTCCTGAAAACAGAGGTAAAATTACACAACTTTCCTTCTAATTTGTCTTAAAAAAACGCAATTTAATTAGAAATAACTTTTACCTTCTTTTAAGCTCTCGGGATCCTGAATTCTCATGACCAACACTTCGCATCCTAGAGTTATCTAGATTGCGCCATTGTCCCCTTGGCTGGTACTTCAGAATCTCATTTTGCCACTCATCATCAAAAGCATGAGCATCACCTACGTTAAATATCAAAATAAAAGGGTAAGTACTAAGGTATCAACTGTCAGTAACTGCTTTGCTCCTCACACATTCCCTGGTGTTTTCCATCGGCCTAACCTTAGAGATAGGAAACTGCTTCAAATATAAAGGTCTTTGACTCAGAGAGATATTTCCTTTTGTATTTGTTCCTCTCCTATTCCTGCTGGTAATTTGGTTACTGATGAGCTGTTTTTTCACACAGCTGCCTGGATATCACGTTATTCTATCCCTGGACCCCATGACCCAGAGACACTGACTTACAGTCTTTCTTTCTTCCTGGTCATCTCACAGAGGTCCCACTTTTCCGCTGTACTTGGAGGACACTCCTCCTGGGACTAGCACTTTCTATTATTCTCACAATTTCACTACGTAATCTGGCCTCACAAGTTTCTGCTTCAGTTTCCTAAGATAGGTTAGTCACCTGCCAGTTTATGTTGCTATGAACTAGATAATCTAAATTCTATAATAACTATAAGTAAATGACAATACTTGTTCTTTCAGATTGCCTGTACCGCAATGTTACTTTGCCAAAATTTTCTTCAATATGTTAATTATTGTGAAGTATTCTGTATATATTTAAATATGACCAAATTGCAAAGGTTAAAATTAAAGAAAGGTGAAGACGTTGTGGCTTTCATCTCATTGCATAATAATAATTTTTTCCAATTCCAACCTTAATAGAATTTCTTTTTCTAAAATGAAACAATAATTAAAACTCTTTACTATGATAAAACATTTTTATTCAAAATATTTTCTAAAAACAGGAAATGAATATAACTTAAAAACTATAATGAGAAGAGTTAGGACACTAGAAAGAATTGAATGCATTAAAGAATGAGTAGAAAATTTAGGAAATGGAAAAGATGAGCTTGATCCATATATATTATCTAACAATATCAGATATCTAAATCTTACCTATACAAAGGTCTGAGTGCCCAACAATACAGAATAGTTTAAGTAAATTATGGCCAATTCATGGTAAAAGTCTTAGGTAACCATTTAGAATGTTTTTGAAAAAGTAACATCATAGGTGGCTGTTCAAAATTATAGTTGGGAATTAAAATAAGCACAATATAAACTATATAGATGGTAAAATACTAATTTTGAAAAAGAAAAGTATGTGTTTATATGTTTATATATACATAAAACTATTAGGAATATATATACTAAAACATTAATACTAGTGTTTTGGGTTGGAATTATGGGTGATTTTATTTTCTTTCTTTGTACTTTTCTATGCTTTTCAAATATACTTCTTTGATAACCACAAATATATAAAAACTAATTTTTACTAATGACAGCTTTACTAAAAAACAAAAGATTCCATTTTCCAAGTATAAAACAAAAAATAAATGGTACTCAACATTAAAAAAATCACTATGAAAAAACAGATCTACAATGAAACTACAATTTTATTACTATGTTGATAATGTATTACCTACATATACAATTCATAAAACTGCCTGAAAGAACATCATATAAAATGTTTCTATTAAAAAAATTCTCACCAAGTCCTACTGGTACAGCTGCTATTTTAACTTTGAGAGGAAGAACGCCACTTTTTCTGGTAACTTACATTCATTCATATTGATGAACTCTTGATTGACCTCTTCATCTCCAGTCTTGTTGTTCTTTGACTTTTTAATGACATGAGCTCGGTCATGGAGGTGATGACCAACAGCCATTTTTTCTAGTCCACTGTCAGAATCTCTTAATGCTTTCCTGGTTTCCTTTATCTGTGAAAATGAAGAAAATAAAAATTAGTTTTTATTTATATAAATATAAACTCCTCAGAACCTACTTGCCTATACAGGTAAGAACATAAATCTATTGCTCTAAAAATAATGGATACTTAGTTCCACTACCAACTGGTAGTAAAATTATGGTAATAATTCTCTGATGTTTCCTGACCTGCTTAAAATTAAAATGCCTAGGACAAACAGAACCAGTATAATTACTAAAAAAAAAAAAGAATACATGCAAGGGCAACTAATTATTCAGCAGTCATGAAATGACTTAAATATTTTCATTTAAGTCATCCATTAGACAGGCAACCCCTAATTTTCTTTACTATAAGTACTAACAAATAAATGGAGAAGTGGCAACTCTCAAACCAAAATCTGTAGGAGTCAACTGTTTCAATCCCTACATGATAGTAAGTTGGTAATTTCTAGGTAAGAATGAGGACACACACCTCCTCCAATCCAATAATAGTATTCCTAGCCCTTTTTGCACAAGGAGACAGCTATGAAGATCAATAAGTGAAAAATTATCAACAGCTACATATCTATCATTAGAAAAGGAGATTTTAAAACTGTGGTATATTCATATTTTGGACATTATATAGAAGTTAAAATAAAGAAACCAGAGCTACACATATCAACTTGAACAAATTTCAGAAGCAATTACTGAGCAAAGTCTAGTTGCAGAACAAAGTCACATATGCTAGGAAACCATTTATACAAAGCTTAGAAACCTGTAAAATGATTCACTATATTGTATATGGAGCATACATAAGTAATGAAATCATAAAAGCATGCATAAAAATGATAAGTTCCAGGTACAGGCATACCTCAGAGATAGTGCAGGATCCATTCTGGACCTCTGCAATGAAGGAAATAGTGCAATAAAACATGTCACATGAATTTCTGGTTTTCCAGGGCATACAAAAGTAATGTTTATCCTATTCTGTTGTTACTAAGTTTGCAGTGGCATTATGTCTAAGAAGGCAATGTACACACCATAATATAAAAACACTTTATTGCTAAAAATCGCTAATTATCACCTGACAGCACAGGATTGCCACAAACCTTCAGTTTGCAAAAAATGCAACTTATCTGTGAAGTGCAGTAAAGCGAAGGCCAGTAAAATGAGGTATGCCTGTATAAGAAAACGGTTCTCTTTGGGGAGGGAGAGAGGGAAAAGGGACCAAGGAGGGAGGAGCATATTGGAAATTTTAACTGCATTTTTGCTTAAAAAGAAAACAGAAGACAACTTAAATAGAGAAAAGCATTATGAGTTCACTAAACTGGATTAAAGAAATATGGGGTATTTATATTATTCTCTATGCCCTGTCTGTACACTTGAAATATTTTATGAGTTAAAAAATTCATTTACTTTGAATATAAACTAACTGTAGACATTTATTTCATGAAATAAAGACTTCAGTGTCTACTTCCCTTGTCAACATATAAAGGTAATAAAACATCAATAGACACTGAATATAAGAAAGGCACCTGGGGGCACAAATGGAGGTAGGTGGGGGAGCAAGTGAGGGAAAGTGAAAGTGAAAGTCGCTCACGCTCTTTGCGACCCCCTGGACTATATAGTCCATAGAATTCTCCAGGCCAAAATACTGGAGCGGGTAGTCTTTATATTACGGTGAGTACATTGCTTTTTTATACATACTGCTATTGCAAACCTAACAACAGAACAGAATAAATGTTACTTTTATATGCACTGGAAAACCAGAAATTCATGTGACCCATTTTATTGCACTGTTCCCTTCACTGCAGAGGTCCAGAATGGATCCTGCACTCTCTCTCCCACTACCAGTGGAGGAGACAAAGAATGCCTTAAAATAAACAACTACAAAAAAATAAATAAATAAATATACAACTACAGTCAACTTTATTGCTTTTTCACACTTTGCATTTTCTTCTTCTTCTTCTTTTCCGCACCAGCACCAGGTCAAATTCTAATAGCTAAAGTTTGATACAGGTGATCTATCATTCATAACTTTATAAAGTTCCAAGAAAGTACTCACTCCCCCTGGAGCCCGACGGGTCTGTGTTGAAGCCTGGAACACCTTGGGCGGCTCATCTCCTACTTTGGAATAAGTCATCACGGAGGAAGAACTAAATGAATGTCCATTTGGATCCACTGAAAGGTGACCCTGGAGAGAAATATGATCGTATATCCAGTGAGCTCAGTCAAGTATGGAGGACTAATGTCAGAAGCTTCAAATAAGCAAAACACTAGCTGTAAGTTCTAGTAAAGACAGTGTATATGATCAGTATGATGTATCCACATGGTACCCTCATGAAGGCCCTGACCTCCTTCCATTTTAGGTACCAATTCACACTCCTCTCGTAAGGAATAATGAATAACTAGTGATTCACTTAGAATTCCTCAAAGCTTTGAGGTCAAAGACTTCAAGGCTTACGTTTCTAGACGTTATGTCCTGAAGCATGTGATACTTTTATAGTCAGTGGTTAACTTTTGTGAGCAATTTTGCCATTGTTGAGCCATTTAACCATATGCCAAGAAGTTTTATACCTTCTGTGGGTACCAGTGCTACACTTCTAATGTCCAAGATTTGGACATTATGAGATGATCCTTAGATTTCAAACTGGATGACCAAATTAATATGGTTGGTCTTCATACTGAATCAAGTTATTATTTTGATTATGATTAATGTTATGAGTGGAAAAGTAAGGTTAGTACTAGTTTATAAGTATTCAGACTATATGACTCTAATCCAGTTTCTAAATATCATTCTTAAAATTTCTATTTTGAATTATTTTTAAACACTAAAACTTAATAACTTAGATGCTATAATTTTTTTAAGTAGACAAGTTATACATAATAAAAAATCTAAATTCATATAAAATGTTCATTTACAATAGTGACCTTCACCAGAATAAATATTTTTGAGGTTGAATTTTTTATTTTGGAAATTTAAGTAATGCTATTTATCAAACTTGTAGATTATGAGATCATTTTGATAGGTTGTGATCAGGAGTTTTAAAATATGAAATAAATAGAAAATATCAATAGACTGTAAACAGCATGATCTTTTTCTCATGAAACTTTCAGGTGTACAATATATACAGTACACAAGTAGGGTCATGATGTAAGATATATTTTTTATATAGTTTATAAAACTATATAGATTATATAGTTTCTGGGAACTATGGTTAGAAAATGGTTGAAAGCCACTATAATACAGGGTGCCAATAATGGAAAACAACATTCTCATCCATCTTCTAGTACTTACAAAGTTTCTTTGTAATTCCTGCATACTGTTTCGCATATTTAACATCATTCGGTCCATTGCCTGAAAAGGGTTGACATCTGTATGCTACAGGACATTAGGAAGTATGTTATTAACTATAAATACAACATGAAAGAAGCAAATCCACCTTCCCCAAACAGCTGAATTTCTTTTTTTTCCTTGACTTTTGTTTTGGGATCTCATGCAGTGATTAACCAAGCAAAGATAATGTAAGGACTATACAATGGAAGCGATTTGTTAAAGAAAAATTTGAAGCATACACACAATCCTAGACAGCCAGCATATAAATGGTTAGGAAGCTGTAACACTATAAACACATGCATACATACATATGTATATATCCACATGAATATACATGCAAGAACAGATAAATATACACATCATTCAACTTGCTCAAAACATAATTTGGTTGTTATTTAAATACTGAGTGGTATATTCTGGGCTAGCACAGCTTTAGCATAGACTAGTTTTCAAATTTTTCCTTCTTACCTCTGTATATCCCACCAGGCAAAAAAATAAAACCTGAGTGTAAGATAACAGTGTCATCTCCAGCAGGACCACGTGGCTAACAGAAGCTGATTCTGGAGAAGCCAGCCCTCCTTTCCATCAGCGTTAGCGATAGTTGCTCAGTCATGTCCAACTCTGCAATCCCGTGGACTGTAGCCCGCCAGGCTCCTCCATCCATGGGATTTCCCAGGCAAGAGTACTGGAGTGGGCTGCCCTTTCCTTCTCCAGGGGATCCTCCCATCCCGGGGATCACACCCGGGGCTTCCGCACTGCAGGCAGACTCTTCACAGTCTGAGACACCAGGGGAGCCTTTCCGTCAGAGCTGGCGCTGAGTGACGGAGGGTGACTCATTCCACTAGCAGGTCTGGGAATTGCTGCCTATCACTGATGGCTCGATAGGGCATCCCCTTGAAGCGTGAGGTGTGCTCCTCTCCAAGAACAGTTAAAATTCCTCTGGAACAGTGGTTTCTTAGCCAAGAGTGGTTGGTACCCCAGGGGGACATTTTTCAATAATTGCTCTCATGTTTGTCACCGCTGGGGAGGGCGTATGCCTGGCATCCAGTGACGGGCAGGGATTCTGTTAGACATCATCCTACAAAGCACGAGAATGGAGGACAGCTCCCCACAACAAGTTACCCGGCCCGACATGAAAGGAGCAGCATCGAGGCAGAGAAACACTGCTCTAGAAAAATCTCCTATTGATTTTAGGTTTTATCACTGGAACGATCACCAGGAATCAAAAAGTTAAGCACACATTCTCGCGTGTGAGCCAAAGCATCGTCTGCCGTTAGAAGCAGCTTCTGGTCCCAGGACTCCCCGCTCAAGCAGGAAGAGTCTTTTGACTCCTACATGTAAGGCGCTGTTAAGCAGTGCGGGTATTTCTGCCCTTCTGGAGGTTCTTTTGCCTTGTACCCTTCCGGGACTCAGTAAAGAACTATCAAAGGTCGGTTTATATCTCTGCCTTCTATTGGGTTTTTAATGCTAATGGCAACCCACTCCAGTAGTCTTGCCTGGAGAATTCCATGGACTGAGGCTACAGTCCATGGGGGTGCAAAGAGCTGGACACAACTGAGTGACTGACACGCTCACACACAACAGGAAATAGAAAAGTCAAGTTCCTCTTCAGAGTCTGCACTGACCATTGTGGACCTCCCCCGTGGCTCAGGGACAAAGACTCCGTCTGCGATGCCGGAGACCCAGGTTCAATCCCTGGCTTGGGAAGATCCCCTGGAGAAGGGAATGCAACCCACTCCAGTGTTCTCCTGGAGAGCCCCGTGGACAGAAGAGCCTGGTGGGCTACAGTCCGCGGCACTGCAAAGAGCTGGACGCACCTGAGTGACGGTCACATCACTTCACGTCTAACCACAGTACAGAGCAACAAAGACACGTTTAGGAAATATGATACATCTTTCCTGATAACTCAGCTGACAAAGAAACCGCCTGCAATGCGGGAGACCCCGGTCCCATCCTGGGTCGGGAAGATCCTCTGGAGAAGGGATAGGCTGCCCACTCCCATATTCTTGGGCTTCCCCGGTGGCTCAGTTTGAAAAGAATCCGCCTGCAATGCAGGAGACCCTGGTTTGATCCCTGGGCTGGGAAGATCCCCTGGAGAAGGGAAAGGCTACCCACTCCAGTGTTCTGGCCTGGAGAATTCCATGAGTTGTATAGTCCATGGGGTCGCAAAGAGTCGGACACGACTGAGCAACTTTCACACTTAGGATGCAAAGGACAGCAACAGAATTAATCTGCATTTCAGAGATTCAACACAGTTCTGGAAATATTGTGAACTGTTTGTTTCAGCATTACATTGAGAATCAACGCTGTTTAAGAGATAATTCAAGAGAGACTAAAAAGCTAGCCTAAGGAAAGTGAGGGGGAAAAAAATCACATGTTTTGGGTAAATTTTGTCTCTTCTCAATTCACTGTCAGCCATTAATGTGTCTGTACCTGCTATGGGGGTGGCCCAACACCTTGACAAAGGAAGGGGTACAAATTAGAGCTGAGATTCCAGTGGGCTTCAGAAGCCTTCAGGAACTTTGTACAGCGGCTCTTCTCTCTGCCTGGAATGTTCTCTCCTGACTCAGTATAGTTAGTTTCTTCTCATCATTCAAGTATCACCTCCTTAGAAGGGTTACCTGTCTAATCTCTGCTCCACCTGAACCTGTCCCTGGATCATTTGCCCACTTCGTCTCCTTCAGAGCACTTAGACTATCTGAATTATTTTGTTCTTTATTGTCTGTCCTCCTACTCTGTGCAAATAACCTCTGTGAAGGCAGGGCTATCTTCTCTTACTCATTCCCATATTCCCAATACTTTAGAAACAACTCCTGGTGCATATGAATAGTAAAGTCGCTCAGCTGTGTCCGACTCTTTGCGACCCCATGGACTATAGCCTACCACGCTCCTCTGTCCATGGGATTTTCCAGGCAAGAGTACTGGAGTGGGCTGCCATCTCCTTCTCCAGAGGATCTTCCCGACCCAGGGATTGAACCTGGGTCTCCCGCATTGCAGGCAGACGCCTTACTGTCTGAGCTGCCAGGGAAGCCCCCTGGTGCATAGGAGGGCTCAATAAATATTTGCTGAATGAATGAACTATCTGTAGCTCAGTTCAAGCTCATATATCCAACTGCTTACTAGATAAATCAACCTGAACAGCCCACAGATGCCTCAACTGCAAAACACCCAGAACTGAAATGATCGTCTGAACACGCCTGCCCTCACACTGGCACTGCCTCAACACTCTGTTCCTTAGCTCGGTGGCATTTTCATCTGCCTAATTCCTCAGGCCAGGAAAATAAGCACAAAACTTTTCTTCCCCTTCTCTACTGATCCAACAACCCGATGAATCGCCAAGTGCTATCCACTTGCTTATTTAACTCTCTCAAGAGAGATTATTTCTCTTTATCACCACAGCTATTACTTGAGTAGAAGCTATCTATCACTCATACATCTCAGAACACTTTGTCAGCCTCCTAGCCTCTCTGCCTCCACTCTGGCCCCTTCTAATATCTCTCTTCCCTGGAGGGACAATGCTTTTTCAAAAATCAGAATCTGATTCTCCTACTATTTTGACAAAAATTCATTGGTTGCTTCTCCTGCTCTTTTGTTAAAGTCCACAGTCCTTATCAGGGCCAAAAGTCCCCCCTGGTACCCTCATCACCCTTCTCTATACCTGTTCTCCAACTCATACCCTAGGGCCAATACCCAAATATCTTTGGGCTCCCTAGCCTCCTGGTCTTTACACACGCTGTTTCCTCTGTGTTGATCTCTCTTCTCCCTTCCCAGCTTTTCCTGGCTAATTCCTATTAATCCTTCAGGCTCAAGAAGTCTTCTCTAACTGACCTCCACTCCACCAACCCAAAGATCTGGGCTACAGGCTTTTCTCTATCTGTGTGCCCACAGCACGCTGAACTTCCTGGATTACTTGACTGGTAACTCTGTGCTATGGCTGTTTTTTTCCCTTCATCGCTTGTCCCACTAAAAACACTGATCAGGAAGCACAAATGTTATAAGGCAAATTTTAAGGTAAGAAATGGCTAAAGTCTAGCACAAGAGAATTCAAAAAACTTTTTCATGAGCGTATAGATGCACGCATAGAACGTGCTCCAAGATGATGATGCTATTCTCTGCTACTCCCTAGACTGCATTTAAGTGTATTAGAAATTAGCAGCAGAGAACCAGAGGACCAAAGGCTCAGAGAAAAACAGGGGTGGGAGAAGAAAGCTGGCTGCAGAGTACTTGGCCATGGGAAAGGAAAGCATGGCTGAGCTGACAACAGAGCCCCAGAGGAGCCGTCCGGCTGAGCTGCTCCGGATGTGCTTGGCTGTCCTCAGTTTGGTGTTTTTTCACTTTTTGAGAAGTCAGCATAAGCACGTGGAAGTCTCCAACTTTTAAACACAACTACGGGGATCCCTTTTGTAAATAAAGCGAATCGTCATCAACCAAAATGTACTTTTTCTTTTGGAAAACTGAGTTTTTTACGTTGACGTGATGTACTCCACAAAACATACGCCTAAACATTCTAAGACAAATTTAACACACGAAACAAGTTTTCAGTAACAAATGCTAAAAGCTGTTATGAAAGTGAGATGGCATGCCGATTCAATAGGCTTGAGTTAATGAAAAATAAAATATTGTCAGAAAATATTGCTAAAATGGCTTGTGTCTTATGATACGAACCATACCACCAAAACTGCCAAAAGGCACGAGAGAACTCATTGCCTAGAAAAAAAATCCAGTTAATTTTGGTATGATATTTATTATACAACAATCTCTGAAAAAGAAAGTAATGCACTACATAATTACATAGTTCAGAGCTAACCAAATTACAAAACCGTTTAATCAAAAAAAGCTCAATATATATATTTAAAGTTATCTACTTATTATTCATTGTAGAGCCTGACATGAGCCTAGAAGACAAACAAGGAGACCACATATCTCTTTTAAATAAGACTGCTCTAGTACTTATTAAGGAGAAAGTAATTGCTATGGACTAAGACAAACATTTTTCAAAGAAAATGCAAATTCACACCAAAATTAACACATAAAGTATAATGATTAAGATTATATCATCTTCCTTTTGTTCAATGATTGCATATTTTTAAAAAATCATTTAATTTTGCCTGAAACCAATTAAAAATCAAAAGTATCTATATTTATAACATTTCAAAAGCTTCAAAGAGATATTGGTCAAAAAATTTAATGGACACTTCCTAAGAACTAATATAGAATAAGAAACACAGACTTCAGAAAGGATCATGCATATAGGTTTAGAAATATTTAGTCTTTGACAGGAAAAAGAATGTTAAGCATAATAGATGGAATAATAAAAATAAATTTTTTAATACATGTATAAATTAAAAAGTCTCATTACTTGGAAATTTCAAATGCTGAAAATAAATTTTGAGTTTCTTGGTAAAAGGTATATACAAAATTATACCATCATTCAGTGATAATTTTCTCCCTGTGTAAGTTATGTCAAAAAACTAGAGAAAACTGTTTAAATTTTATAATAAATTAAAACAGTAATCTCCAAAGTGTATTTGCACATCAAGAAAATTCCTCATTCTGTTTCTTTTAACTGAAAGGAAAAACAGATTTTACATTGACTCTGGCACCATCTCTCAATCTGTCAGATGGTCATATGTTGTATCTTGAATTATAAACTGCCTGATGAAATAAACTTACAGATTAAATGATCTAGTCTTAAACAAAACTGACCCCAAATGGACAACTGGCTTAAAAACATCCCAATAAAGAAATCATGAACTGAAGAAAAAGCTAATAGTACAAAGAAATGGCATAGCTGATGCTTTTCCTACTTTTGTAGGAATCTCTATTTTCCCTCATAACAGGGCTGATAACGATGACAAATGGCAAGAAATGGGTGAAAAATAACTTCTTCGGTTATCAAGTGTATATTTGAAATATAAATTTTCATCCACTATGCTTAAAAGCATCAGCATGTGGCTCACTACTTAATCAAAATACTCATTTTAAAATTTATAGCTTCACAAAGAGGAAAAAAAGCTCTGTGTAAACTATTATTAAAAAGTTCAAATAGAACAGCTAGCATGCTCGAAAAGCCTGCTCTTTACTTAGCTGTGCTATTTTCAAACTCGGCAGCTGATTTGTCCATCTTCTATAGTCAATTTCTAATTTTTACTCCTACTTTTATATGATTAGAAATGTCACGTAGGGATAGAGGTCTTTTGTTGTTACTGTTGTTTGTCTGTTTTTGTTTTCTTTTAATTAATGTATTTAATTTTGCTTTGACATAAGTCTTTCATACTGAGACATAAACATGTCAAATGTATCACACTCTAGGGGAAAAAAGGAGAGTCATGTCTCACCAGTATAACTCATTCAGAGGAAGAGAAGAGTTTTGGTTAAAAAGAAGCTGAATGTTCCTTGGAAAACCTACTGTAACCAGATGAAATTCCTATATTTAAAAATTACTTCTGCCCTTCAACTGCCCTAGGGCAGCGCTCGGCACTCTTAGTTAGCAAAGAGTTTCCACAGCTTGAACAAGAGAAAAAAAAAAACTCACTGGTGTTAGCTTTCTAAGATATTGGTACAATATAACGCAATTGAATATAATATTATATATACCACTTAATTTTAGATGGGAGAGGTAAGTAAATACTACCGAGCAGTATTTACTATATAAAATACCATGAAACTCATTTTATGAAATGGTTTGGTCTAAATCTGATATAGTAAAATCACCATTTACTTTCTATTTAATAGGTAGGCGAGGATTGCCATTTCTCTTGGGAAAATGCTGAAAGAGATTTACTATTAAATTAAAAAAAAAAAGATGATAGGTTCACCTGTAAGTGATTAGTGTCCTTTACTCAGTGCTGATTTTTTTTTAAAAAAAGCTAAAAGCTTTACACTCTCTTTGAATATTATCATATCCTTCATTAAGGTAGCCAAAAGCTACATGTGGCTATTTAAAATTAATTTTAAATAATTAGAATTAAAAATTCAGTTCCTCAGTGGCACTAGGCACATTTCAAAGTCTTGATAGTCATATGTAGCTAACCATACTGGACAGGGAGGATTTAGAACATTTAAATCATCCAGAGCATTCTATTGTATAATGCTACACACAGATTTTAGCCTCCACCTATGGTTCATCATCTTCAGTTCAGTTCATTCGCTCAGTCATGTTCAACTCTGGAATCCCATGGACTGCAGCATGCCAGGCTTCCCTGTCCATCACCAACTCCTGGAGCTTGCTCAAACTCATGTCCATCGAGTCAGTGAAGCCATCCAACCATCTCATCCTCTGTCGTCCCCTTCTCCTCTCACCTTCAGTCTTTACCAGGATCAGGGTCTTTTCCAATGAGTCAGTCCTTCACATCAAGTGGCCAAAGTATTGGAGTTTCAGTTTCAGCATCAGTCCTTCCAATGAATATTCAGGGTTGATTTCCTTTAGGATTGACTGGTTTGATCTCCTTGCAGTCCAAGGAACCTAAAAAGTCTTCTCCAACACCACAGTTCGAAAGGCATCAATTATTTGATGCTCAGCTTTCTTTATGGTCCAATTCTCACATCCGTACATGACTACTGGAAAAACCACAGTTTTGACTAAACAGACTTTTGCTGGCAAAGTAATGTCTCTCCTTTTTAATATGCTGTCTAGGTTGGTCATAGCTTTTCTTCCAAGGAGCAAGGGTCTTTTAATTTCATGACTGCAGTGATTTTGGAGCCCCCCAAAAACAAAGTCTCTCACTGTTTCCATTGTTTCCCCATCTATTTGCCATGAAGTGATGGGACCAGATGCCATGATCTTAGTTTTCTAAATGTTGAGTTTTAAGCCAACTTTTTCACTCTCCTCTTCCACTTTCATCAAGAGGCTCTTTAGTTCTTCACTTTCTGCCATAGGGGCAGTGTCATCTGAGTATTGGAGGTTATTGATATTTCTTGATTCCAGCTTATGCTTCATCCAGCCCGGCATTTCACATGATATACTCTGCATTTAAGTTAAATAAGCAGGGTAACAATATACAGCCTTGACGTACTCCTTTTCCTATTTGGAACCAGTCTGTTGTTCCATGTCCAGTTCTAACTGTTGCTTCCTGACCTGCATACAGGTTTCGCAGGAGGCAGGTAAGGTGGTCTGGTATTCCCATCTCTTTCAGAATTTTCCACAGTTTGTTGTGATCCACACAGTCAAAGATTTTGGTGTAGTCGATAAAGCAGAAACAGATGTTTTTCTGGAACTCACTTGCTTTTTCAATGATCCAAGGGATGTTGGCAATTTGATCCCTGGTTCCTCTGCCTTTTCTAAATCCAGGTTGAACATCTGGAAGTTCTTGGTTCACATACTGTTGAAGCCTGGCTTGGAGAATTTTGAGCATTATTTGCTAGCGAGCGAGATGAGTGCAATTGTGCAGTATTTTGAACATCCTTTGGCATTGCCTTTCTTTGGGATTGAAGTAAAAACTGCCCCTTTCCAGTCCTGTGGCCACTGCTGAGTTTTCCAAATTTGCTGGACTATTGAGTGCAGCACTTTCACAACATCATCTGTTAGGATTTGAAATAGCTCAACTGGAATTCTATCACCTCCACTAGCTTTGTTCGTAGTGATGCTTCCTAAGGCCCACTTGATTTCACACTCCAGGATGTTTGGCTCTGGGTGAGTGATCACACAATCGGGATTATCTGGGTCATGAAGATCTTTTTTGTACAGTTCTTCTGTGTATTCTTGCCACCTCTTCTTAATATCTTCTGCTTCTGTAGGTCCATGGTATGGACCTTTCTGTCCTTTAGTGTGTCCATCTTTGCATGAAATGTCCCCTTGTTATCTCTGATTTTCTTGAAAAGATCTCCAGTCTCCCATTCTATTGTTTTCCTCTATTTCTTTGCATTCATCACTGAGGAAGGCTTTCTTATCTCTCCGTGTTATTCTTTGGAACTCTGCATTCCAATGGGTATATCTTTTCTTTTCTCCTTTGCTTTTCACTTCTCTTCTTTTCTCGGCTATTTGCAAGGCCTCCTCAGACAGCCATTTTGCCTTTCTTTTTCTTGGGGATGGTCTTGATCACTGCCTCCTATACAATGTCACGAATCTCTGTCCATAGTTCTTTAGGCACTCTATCAGATCTAACCCCTTGAATCTATTTTCACTTGCACTGTATAGTTGTAAGGGATTTGATTAATAATAAGGGAGATGATTTCGTCATCTTAGACAAAAGTTAATTTATGCCACTAGAAACTGGACTCGGTAGCAACTATTTTAGTTTTTCATTCAAATATTGGTCTTGGCCTTCTTTGTATTCAGAATTGTTTTCTTACTTAACTTTCCTTATTTAATCATCACATTTATGCAACCATACTAATTCAGCTATGTGGGCTTTTTGGTTTCTCAAAACTTGATTTCAAGCCGCACTGGCAATACAAATATGAGGCAAGCTAAAATACAAATTGTTCTAAATTATGAATCAGATAAACTACAGTTTCAAATAAATTTATCTTTCTCTTGGTTATATATTTCTTATTCCAGCTCATTAAACATTCAGATTTTTTAAGCACAGGTACTCAGGAAAAAAACATTTCTTCTTCTCATGGATAACCAGCAGAGTTACAGCTTAGGCATCCTCACTAAGAACTTTACAGGTGGATTATAAACAGATCTCCTCTCTGTGCTAACGAGGGAATAAAATCGTCACCTCCCACTTTTTGCACAAAGGCTACAAGCAGCTCATTTATGCATGCAAATATTAACACAAAGCACTATGTACAGCCCTACTCCTCCTTTGCTATGGTTATAACAGATATATAAAATACTTCAGTGCTCATGTGAAAGATAAAATTTCAGAATGTCATATTTGATTTTTCTGCTCTCTCTGACAGTTCTTTCCTTTGGGCTTAATTTTAGACTTTTATGGAAATTTATAGCCCTAAAACTAAAAAATAAACATAGTGACCACATTAACAAATTTAAAAATAATTGAAATGAAACTAATATATATATTGGAATAATGTGTATGTGAAAAAGAATATGAAGATTACTTTCATTTAAATGGCAAATGTAATTTTATCCATCAAACTTCTTAGGAGTATTTGAAACATTTTACTCTATTTAACAACAAGATTATAGCAAATAGAAAATATAAAAGTCCTGGAAGTTTCCCAACTGACCACTTCAGAATGTTTATTGAGAGTGGCATGCGAACATATCCATTACCATATGTGAAACAGATAACCAGTGGGGATGCGCTGAATGACCCAGGACCTCAATCTGGGCTCTGACAGCCTAGAGGGGGCGGGATGGGGTGGGAAGAGGGAGGCAGCGCCATGAGGGAGGGGTGACATAGGTGCACCTGTGGCTGATTCATGTTGATGGATGGCAGAAACCAACACAATATTATAAGGCAATTATCCTTCAATTAAAAGAAATCCGTTAAAAAATGTTTACTGAGGTCCAAAGCTCTACATTTGAACCGCAGATTTATTTTTTAGAAACTCCTGTGGATTTGTTGTTCTAGAACTGCCATTCTTGAGGCTGAAAAAGTAACACAAATAAGCAGAAAACAGCTAAGGTATATAAATATCCTGAGTTTTTTGTTGTTTGTTTGTTTGTAACCCTTTAATTTTGCTCTCAGATAAGACTTCTGAATATTTACTGTAGTTCTACAAGTCTTTTGAATAACTTTTAAAAGTTAATCTAAGTTTTGAAGGTCCAAGGTAGCCAAGGAGTAGATTGGGTTTCCCTGGTCCAGTAGATAAAAAGCATTATACTACAGTTTTGGATGCTATTTTAAAGCAAGAAAAAAAGTGTTGCATGCAAGGATATTTCCATGCCTGTCCTAATTTAAGACATGGGAGTAAATGACAAGGTGAGAAAAACCTTATCATGGTTTTTCTTCCTTCCATGGTTCCCACGGAAAACAATGTCTTAAGTTTGGCTTATAACATATAACCCTACGGTGCTAAAAGTTTTGGTATCACAGTGCAATTCTATACAGTTAACACTTCACTGTCAGAGAATTCTGCTTTTCAACCGGTCCTTCCCTGTGTATAAGGGTTAGTTCTATAACATTAATCCTATCCTATTATCAGAGATAGACTCTTCTGTAATACTTTTCTTCACTATCTTTAAAATAAAGAACTTACAGTCAAGGAATTTTCTTCATCCTCACGTCCCATACGGTTACGAGCTCTTCCTCTCCTATCAGAGATGCTGAGCATGTCTCTTCCAAAAGGTTCAGGAAAACTTATCATCATCTGTCGCATACTTTCTCGGTGTGCGATGAAAGAATCACTATTGAAAATACATGCAATCATTTAAGTGTAAATGTTGGAATTTAATAAGTAGGCAGCTTAATACTGCAAAGAATGATCTGGGGCTAATATACTTGTTAAAGAGACAAAAGGAGTTAAAAAAGCATTTTTGAAAATGCAAACCACTTTGATACTTTATAAAGTAAGGTCGTAATTGCTGGATATTAGATGTTATTACATCTTAAAATGAGAGTTTTCTCACTTTTAAAAGTCTTTACAGTGCATGTGTAAATATGGAAAATTGAAATGGGGGAAACTTCTACAATTAAATCCAATGTAAATGTTCAGTTCAGACTGTATAAATGTGTTTTTTTTTCCATAATAGTAATAAAGCTTATTTTTTGGCAACTCTCACTCAAATGTAAAATAAAGTACACCAATATATTTCTGTGTGGAGAAGGAAATGGCAATCCACTCCAGTATTCTTGCTGGATAATCCCACGGACAGAGGAGCTTGGTGGGCTCCAGTCCATGGTGTTGCAAAGAGTCGGACACAACTGAGTACTAATTTATCTTTGTGAAAACCCTAAAGCTTGTCAGATTTTGGTATTCATGGTAAGATGTTACTAAGTTTTGTTTCAAGAAATACATTTCCTAACTGTTTTTAGTAAAGTATCAGTTTTAATTATATGCTAAGACAGAACTTTGCTCCAAAAATATGTAGTTCTGAAGTCTTACTGCCTTAATTCAACTTGAACATAATTTCTGAAAATTGAATGTAGAAATCTGTTATGTAGACTGTTTCATATGATTATATCGATTTTACTATAAATGGTGTAAAGGTGAGTGTTTTTAACTCGTCTAAAGGATTTCCAGCAATTATAATCTATTCTCAACAAATAAATCTATAGGAGGGCTGTTTATGAGAGTGTTTCCTGACTGTTTTGTTTCTTCAGATCTGTTTATTCCTGTGCAGTATCAATTGTTCCAAAGGAAGCTGGTTAAGTAGAAAAAGAAATATATTTACAAATGATAAATCGCAGCTTCTCTGCACACCTGACCAACACAGTAACTTTTAACCACCTCTGCAGTAGGACTGGTGCTAGTGATAGATCCATGTGCTAAGAAACTAACACGTCAGTAATCTTACTTCTTCATTTGCTCTCTTGTCCTTTATACACTCATCCACTTGGGGTCATTTCCCTGCTTTTCAGCCTCCCTCCTGCTGACAAATTTCACACAAAGTCATCAAAGGAAAGGGCTCCCCAGTGTGTGCAGGCTGAGTATGCTCTTAGCGCAGCCGAACACAAAAATTTCAGCACGAGTCCAAAAATTAAGCTGCTCTTAACCAAATTAGTAACGTTCAGTATTTAACTACAGAAATACTCTTGCCCTAAATTCACTTAGGAAATATAATAAAATGAAGACACTAGAGCATTTAGGTTTATTTAGAGATTATTCATATTTCATTCCTTCTAGCTAAAAGCAGAGTCTAACATAGTTAGGAATGAGCAAGGAAAAATATTACACATACAATGCAGAAAAATGCCATAAATAAGATTATCCTCCCATGAATTCTTGTAAGATAAAGTTTTGTATCTGTCTTACTGATAGGAGTGATGGGCATGGGAAATGTAACAGATTACTGTTCTTAGATTTGCCGCCTGTTAAAAAGTTTGATAATCACTATTTCAGCAGAATTATAGGCCAACTGGCACTATGAGGAAGTTGTGACAATTTAAAAATTTAATAGATCAATGGCACCCAGGGAGACTAGTGGGCAGAAAGAGAGTTGCTTTATGCTTTCCCAAATAAAGACCTAAAGTCCAAACGTTACTTACAATTAAGGAATCAGAAATTGGTGTATGTTATCTTCCCAGTTTTTACGTAAAGGTACAGAGTTTCAAGTAGTTCTGAGACCAATAAGTGAGTTGTCTAAGAAATAATTCCTAGTTTTTATCTCAAAACCAGATTATTTTGAAGTGTTTCATATCCAGATGATACTCAATGCCAAGTGATAGCAAGAAACTGGAATTATTGTAATCTTGTTAGATGTAAATATGGCATTGTGGTGATGAAAGTATTTTTCAGAGATGTATTTGGAAATACATATAAGTGAAATACCTGAACTCTGGAATTTGTTTTAAAACACTTTAAAGACAGCAGCAGCAAGAGAGATGGGTAAAGCAGGTGTATGTTGTGAAATTCTGATTAAGGGGTACACCCAGTACTACCCTTACACTTCTGTAATATACATTCAAAGTGTGTCATGATAAAAATCTTTAAAGAATAAGAAAGAAATAGAACTACGTGGAATTAAACAATCTTATACTACTTGATGTTTCAAAATGGATGATTCAAAAGAGTCTCCTTTTGCTGAGATCTCTATACTCACTGGACATTCAGAGTTTAGGATATGGGTACAAGGATGGGGATATTAAACTATTCATTCTTATTAAAATGCAGATACTTAAAAAAACACTCAGCGTTCCCTTTAGATACATGGATGAGATTCAAATTCAACAAGGAAAGATATTTCAGGGATTACTAGTTTTGGTCAGTAAATAGATGAGAATTAAACAACTATTACTTTTCTATAGAAACATAACATTTAATAAGATTTATTTTTCTAATTGGGCTAAAAATTCAGCACTAAATGTGCTCATTAAAAATGGTGTCCAAAACAAAACAAACAAACAAACAAAAATGGTGTCCAGGTTTCTCTTTATTCAAGTAGGAGTAGGTATATTTGTACATAGAACAAATGTCAAAAAACATCTTTTTCTTTTTGTTGACACACAGAAAAAGGCTGCTTAAAAAAACGGGCTCACAGTCTGGCTTTTGCACCTGTCTGGACCATTCGGGGAAGAAATCTAGCTGGATCCTGAAGTGAGTTCAGCTTATGTTCACCCAAAACAGCAGGTGCTTAGAAATAAGACTTTTAAGATTTCTCCTGCTCAAGCTTGAATTTTTTTTTTTAACAAAGGGTAAATCTCTAATGGAAGCAAGGACTTGTTTTAAAACTTTAAAAATTAACTTTGTATAGTTTTCTTTCTCAGGTAAGAAGAGTTTTTACTTCTTTCTACTTATTCATATTGTTCTCTTGAAAATTAATGTTTTCATTCTTCTAGGAAAATATACTGGAAATATGATGACACTTTGCAAAGCTATTAATAGGAACAGGTCATATCATGTATATAAACTAAATTATTAATTTGAAATATGATTAAATATTTATATGAAAAATATTCTTTGCATACCTGTTAAGTTAGTGAAGTGTGAAAGTTGCTCAGTCGTGTCTGATTCTTTGCAACCCCATGGACTATACAGTCCATGGAATTCTCCAGACCAGAATACTGGAGTGGGTAGCCATTCCCTTCTCTAAGGGATCTTCCCAACCCAGGAGTCAAACCCAGGTCTCCCGCATTGCAGGCAGATTCTTTATAATCTGACCAGGGAAGCCCTTGCATATTTACAGGATGCAATATTTTGCAGACACTAAATTCAAGCTTGAAAGAATACCTAAAGACTAAGAAAATGCTTATGGTATATATTAAGGAAAATAATTTATTTATAACCATAAAAGTTGGTTCTAATTTTGAAGAAAAAAAATCCATATATGGAAAATAGAAACAAAATAATGATAGTAACCAAAATCAAAAAGACACTTTAACGACGCTCGCTCCTTGGAAGAAAAGTTATGACCAACCTAGACAGCATATTAAAAAGCAGAGACATTACTTTGCCAACAAAGGTCTGTTTAGTCAAGGGTATGGTTTTTCCAGTAGTCATGTATGGAGGTGAGAGCTGGACTATAAAGAAAGCTGAGCGCTGAAGAATTGATGCTTTTGAACTGTGGTGTTGGAGAAGACATTTGAGGTCCCTTGGACTGCAAGGAGATCAAACTAGTCCATCCTAAAGGAAATCAGTCCTGAATATTCATTGGAAGGACTCATGCTGAAGCTGAAACTCCAATACTTTGGCCACCTGTTGTGAAGAACTGACTCATTTGAAAAGACCGTGATGCTGGGAAAGATTGAAGATGGGAGGAGAAGGGGACGACAGAGGATGAGATGGTTGGATGGCATCACCAACTCAATGGAAATGAGTTTGAGTAAACTCCGGGAGTTGGTGATGGACAGGAAGGCCTGGTGTGCTGCAGTCCACGGGGTCGTAAAGAGTCAGACACGACTGAGCTGACTGACTGAACCAAAATCTTGGGTTGCATAAGTCCCTTAATGAAATTTTCAGTATTCAGATTTTCCATGAGAATGCATTTTCATTTAAGTAAGGAAAAATTTACTTATACTACTAAGATGACTATATGGCCTCTTTCAGGATTGCTGACACAAACCACAATCAAACAGAATGAAATTTGGCACCAAACATGTCCACAGAGAAAACCACAGTAGAGAGCTAGAAAATAAATTGTGCTCCATGTTCCCTTGTAAAACCCATAAATAAATATGTGTATCTACATTTAAAAAAAGGTAAAGATAAGATGATTAAAAACAAACAAACCCAACTCTGCATGCCAGGAAGTGCTAGCTTTTAACCTTTGTGTTTTTAACCAAATTACAAGTATTATTTATTTGAAAAGGTGTATGCGAATATATACTGTGAGGCAATTTCACTGAAACAACTTCAGCTCTGAAACATATAAGGAAACCCCCCAAAGTCCCAAGCATACAATAAAACACTAAACTTCATCACTTTTAAAATTTCTCTTTAATTTTCTCATGAATTTAACATGCTGTTATAGAAAGGTAAACATTAAAAACGAATATACTTGGATTCAAAACTAGATTTTGTTTTTTACTCAGAGCTCTAAAGTGTTTGACAATTTGATACCATATTTTACTAGCCTCAATTTATTTAATAATTCTAATTTTATATCCAAGAAGTATATACTTTTTGTCTGCCCACTTTTGATTAATTAAGTAAATTTGGAGAGTATGCTTATGATTGATATCCTTGATTCTGAATTAGTGAATTATTTAGAAAATGGTAGTGCTTAAATTGGGTTTCCCAGTGGCTCAGTGGTAAAAGAATCCGCCACAATGCAGGGAATGTGGGTTGGATTCCTGGGTCAGGAAGGTCCTCTGGAGAAGAAAATGATAACCCACTCCAGGATTCTTGCCTGAATATCCCACGGACAGTGTTTAAATTAGAAAGTGCCAACATCAACAATGGCACCTACTGAATGCAAATACAGATCATCCTCCACTTATGATGGGGTTGTGTGTGTACGAAGTCGCTTCAGTCATGTCGGACTGCTTGTGACCCCGTGGACTGTAGCCTGCCAGGCTCCTCTGGTTCATGGGATTTTCCAGGTAAGACTACTAGAGTGGGTTGCCATTTCCTTCTCCAGGGGATATTTCCAACCCAGGGATCCAACCCTCCTCTCTTATGTCTCCTGTGTTGGCAGGTAGTTTCTTACCACTAGCGCCACCTGGGAAGCTGTAATGGGGTTAGTTAGTTAGTTAGTTAAGTCGCTCAGTCGTGTCCGACTCTTTGTGACCCCGTGGATGGTAGCCCACCAGGCTCCTCTGTCCATGGGATTTTCCAGGCAAGAATACTGGAGTGGGTTGCCATTTCCTTCTCCAGGGGTTCTTTCCAACCCAGGGATCGAACCCAGGTCTCCCACATTGCAGGTAGACGCTTTAACCTCTGAGCCACCAGGGAAGCCTACATCCTCATAAATCCATCAGAAGTTGAAAATAACCCTGTCGAAATGCATTTAATACACCTGAGCTATGAAACATCATAGCTTAGCCTAGTGTATCTTAAACCTTAAATGTGCTCAGAACACTTATATTAGCCTGCAGTTGGGCAAAACTATCCAACACAAAGCCTATTTGTAATAAAGTATTGAATTCCTCATGTAATTTATTGAATACTGTACTAAAAGTGAAAAACCAAATGCCTGTAAGTATATGGGTTGTCCACTGTCATGATCTCGTGGCTGACGAACCTGAGGCTTGCTACCCCTGCTCCCGCGCACCTTTTCAAAGTATTGTATCACATGTCGCTAGCCAGGGCAAAGATTAACATTCAAAATTGAAAGTATGGTTTGTATTTAATGTGTATTGTTTTCATACCATCGTCAAGTTGAAAAATGTTAAGTGGAGCCACTGTAAATTGTGGACCGAACGTAATCACCTTCAGCGATCCAACAATCAACTATACCATAAAACTATAAGACAGAGAGTAAAAGACACTAGATTGTCATTAAATAGTATCTCTTGAACATTTTCTACATGTCAGACATTAAAATAGCCACCAGGCAACCCAATGACCAGACGCATAATGTGAGCAATAGGGATAATAATTGTATAAGAGATACAGGGCATGGAACCCCTCTGTGTTCCCTAAGGTCAGTGGATGATTTAATAACGACTGTCACCTTTATCAATTCCTTATGCTTGACATATTCAGTAATGGATACTCATTTTGTTTGGGGTTTGGGTAAAAGGGGTGAGTCAAATGAAATAAATATTTGAAATTTACTTGAAAATTTACTTGGAAATAAATAAAATTTACTTTTTTACTTGAAATAAATATAAACTCACATTCTCTTTCTTATCTCCCCTAATTATTTTTACTCTCTATATTACCAGTTGTGGAGCAAAGAAATAAGTCAGTTTTATAAAGTTAATTTTATCCCAAATCTCTATGATATGGCTGCCTGGATTTGAAGACGGCTACAGGGAATGATGACTGAAAACCCTGCAGCCATGTAACTGATGGTCCTGTCCATCCTAAGTGCAGGGGAAGAGTGTTCTTCGCTGTATGCCTACTATTTGTGTTCTGTTACTATTTCTGACGCTGCCTCTTGGGTTCACTGCCTTTGCTCAGAAAGAGGCATCCGAGAGTTTAAATTACACTTTTGCTAGATGTTTTAAAGAAAGTACTAATCATACATTAGTTTAGTTAGGGCCATTGCTCTTTTGATATCATCAAGACAATACAATTCAAAAGTTGTCATAATCTTCTTAACTGCTGCCCATTGTATTTAGGTCACAATTACATAAGAACCACTTCAACAGCTCAACTAAACTATGGATATATTTAGTCCCTACTCTCACAGGCTTTTAAAAGAGCAAATTATAACACAAACTTTGAAATTTGTTAAAATGACATTGTTCATAAATGTCACAACTGCTCCTAAACACATTAACTAAAACAACGTGATAAATTTACCTGAGCCCACACACTCCTTGGCTTCCCTGGTGGCTTAGATGGTAAAGAACATGCCTGCAATGCAGGAGACCTGGGTTTGATCCCTGGGTGGGGAAAATACCCCGGAGAAGGGAATGGCTACCCACTCCAGTATTCTTGCCTGGAGAATTCCATGGACAGAGGAGCCTGGTGGGCTATAGTCTGTGAGGTCCCAAAGAGCTGGACATGACTGAGTGACTAACATTACACCCCTTAATTATAATGAATAACCTTTAGAATAAAATACAAATAGTTCTGTTTTTAAAATATTAATAATTTCATCTTTTCTACTGTTAATTTTCTCTCAGTTATTGCCTTTATATTATTTGGTTTTAATATAGTACTATTACATTTAAGCCAAAATTATATTTTCTTTTAAAAACAAATCGATGTAGTAAACTGGTAACATTTCTACCTTTTAAACAGATGGTGTCCAGGTTGCACAGAGAATTTATGTGATCAAAATAAATTAGCACAGCAAGTCAAAATTCAAACTGGCAAAACACTTGGGTAAAAAAAATAACACAAACCTTCCTGTTTTAGGGATCCAACTAGATTGTGTTACACGTTTATATAATCACCAAAGGAAGAACTACCGAAAATACAAAACCCAGGACACCCTAGAAAACTAGGTCATAATTAAATAACTATTTTCTGGATGGCTTCCTCTTTAGACATCACAGGATCTCCCTTGAAACCGTTCACTGGGCTTGGCACTTGTTTACCTGAGGTGTTAAATGCACCCCCTGTTTCGCTGTCCTACTTGCACGTTTAATAGGAAGAGGAGTCCCTTTCCAAACACGGCTACCTTTGTAACAAAGCAGGAAAGGAAACAAACTGCACCTGGCAACTTCCAACCGCTTCCAGGGAGAGACAGCAAAACTCTGCAATGCTCTTAGAATCACATATTATGGAAAACACTCTTTTAGAAAACGTTTCCCTTGTAGAAGACTTCCCATCTTATCAAACATTCCCTGCCTCTCTTTTGGAGTAGAAGCAGGTGTCGTAAGTGCCCTGTGAGTATAATTCTCCAGAAGTTCCGCCGAGAGGCAGTGACCGTCCCCTGCAAAGCCCCTGCAGCGGCCAAGGCGGGACTCCGAGCGCCAGCGGCAGAGGTTAGGGGGCGCCAGGTACCCGAAATCGGGCCGAGTTTGAGAGCAGCTCGCACGGGGGTCGGTTGGGCGGGGAAGCCTGCCTAGACATCTCACCTCACGCCCCCAAATTTCTCTTCCTTTCCAAGTCCTCCTCTCCTTTCCCTCACACGCTCCTATATCCTCTTCTCCCTTCCCTTTCACGCCCCCCGAGTCTTCCTCAAACTGTCTACTGGAGTCACCCGAATTCTCTCTCTCCTTCTTTGGCGTTTTAACTGACTTTCCCCTTAAAATAGCTCCTCTCAAGATCTCCGAGTTCCTGCGCTACCGCGGCCTCCCGCCCCCGACACTCACGAGAAGAAGGGATCATCCTCAAAGCTGCTGCTCAGCATCCCGAACATCCTGGCTCTGTCTCGGGCAGCGGCGTTCGCGGACAGATTGGCAAACGATGTAACTCGCCGCGGCCGCGACCCGAGTCAGCCTGGCCAGCACTGTCAACGCTTGTCTCCCAGCCGCAAAGGCCGTGGCCGTCGCGAAAGGCGGTGCTTGACGCGGAGCTGCTTTCCTATTGGGCGCAGATCCCATAACGTCACCAAGACGAGGCGGGGAAACAGCGTGCCGCTGCCATGGCAACCACGAGCAACACGGGGCAGGCTAGAGGCTTGTCCAAGAGCCAGCCAGGCAACCCAACATGAAGCCTCCTGTGGGACAAGATAGCTCGTTCTCTGGGCTGCAGGAACACAGAAATTAGTCTACCCTCTGTGTGACCTTGGGTAAATCGCCCTCGGTCTCGAAAATGGAGAAAATGGAGATGGGGCATCCAAAGACCCCTTTACCGGCCTCATTTTGTGATCCACAGCAGAGTCCTGTCCGAAACACACTGTGGTGGTTGACCTAACGCTGTGAACAATAAGGAAAGATGTGCAAAAAGTTTTTGAGTACATTTAGTAAATAGTGTGACTCAGTACTTTAGGGAAATGGGATGAGGCCTGTTAGATTTCAACAAATTTGTGTTTTGTGAGCCTAACCCGAAAGCAGTGTTTCCCAAGTGGGAAATGCTTAAGCTTTACGTATACATGGTATTTAAAAATAAGACGAGAATGTTGTTCTCTTCCATCCTCTTTCCAGTCTGTTTCAAGGAGCGGTGCTGGTGTGTCTCCAACACTTCTCCAGCATTCCTTAACCTAAGAGTTGGACTGCAGCAAGCAGCCATAGCCAACTAAAATTCCATTAGTGTATATTTTTGTTTTAACTATATTTATATATGAGCCTTCTGTTTATGGAAAGGAAAGTGGTCTTAAATTTAAAGCAGTAACTTTAAGTGAAAGTTTAAAAGTTTCAACATGTAAGTGAAACCATATGCTAATTTAAGGAAATAGCACAGGTGAGATGTGGATATGTTGGGGGGTGGTGGGAGGGGGGTGGTATCATGACAGTGGTTCTCACATTACTGAGCCTGGAAAACACGGTCCTGAGGCGTTGCAGGAGCCTATAAAAATGTGGAGGAGAAGAAAGAGAATATTAGAGAAAGAGAAGATGATTAGGGGTCTAAGAAGAGAGAAAATGCATGTTGCATGCCCGTCCTTAACTAAGGATCCTTAACTGTGGGCTCCCCAGCGTCTGCAGAGGGTTGTCACGGGGAGACAGAGGGCTGTCCATGACTGCACGGGCCTCCTGGCACTGGGCCAGCAGAGTCGCACTCTGCCAGCGTGAAGAAGTGTGCAGGGCCTGATTTGGAGGTGGCAGGAATACTCAGGGTTATTTTGGGAGCAGGAAATTTAATCCTTTGGACCTTTTACCTCCCCACCTTTAGCCAAGTTCTTTGATTCCCACCCCCATCCCCATCCTGAGACTGATGACGTGAGGTTGGGCAACCTTTACAGTCCAGGTTAAGACCTCATAGCCCTTCCGAGGAAGAGGATATTTTTTTTCTCCAGCCTCAGAATAAAGTTCAGAGAGCATATACATATTAGGGATATTCTTAATTAGTTTCAAGGCAAAACAATTGTTTTAGAAGAACTGAAATTATTTTCTGTTTAAAATAATACAAACCAAGATGTTAAGGAGGCTAAAAAAAAAAACTTAAATGAAAGGAGGTAAGTTATTGGTGACAAATGAGAGTATTAAAATAGTTTTGAATTAAGGTCAAACAAAGCAGTTTGTGGGAAGTTTTCCCCTTTTGTTCCCATGGGGAAATTTTTCTTAGCATTGCACTGTTGAAACATTTAAGCTTTATTTCAAGCATCGGTTAGTTCAGGGTGTTACAGTTTGGGTCTCATGCAAATGCTTAAAAAAATGTTAGTAGAGGAAAGGGGAGAGCGGATGCTAAAGAGACCTCACAGTTTCAGATCAGGTGGGTAACAGGTAGGAGCCGGAGCAGGGGAAAATAGAATTGCAAAGCAGGACTGTGGGGAGAGCGCCCTGGACTGTCTTGATCACATTAGATATATGTACTGAACGTGTGCCAAGTACTACGGTAGGCTCTTCATGTATATTAACTCATTAAATCCTCATGATTTTTATGGAGGAGTGATTGTTTTTATCTCCATTTATAGGTAATGCAACCAAGATACAGAGAAGCTAAGAAAGTTGCCAAAATTCACACAGCCAGAAATTGAACTGGGCAGAGTGCCTGGAGTTTTTGCTAGTAGGAGCTATTTGCATGGAATGTGGGTGATGGGCCACACAGAGATGCAGATGAAAGCAGGTTTTTATATCTCAAAATCATGTGAACAAACTAAATAATGCACTCATACTAAAAATTGTAAAATTCAGTGGAGATTCATTTAAAATCAACATAACTTTACAAATATCTATTGAGTGCCTACCCTAGTCAGACACTTATCTAGACACTGAGGTGTTGGTGAACAAAACAGACAACAATTGCTGTTGTCTTGGAGCTTATATCTTGTGAATGGGCAGAATGAAAAATGCCACCACAGAAAGTCGTACGTACGTTGAAAGGTGACAGGTGTTAGGAGCAAAACCTGAGCAAGGTAAGGGGAATGGAGGAATGCAGTTTTAAACAAAGAGATCTGTGTGGATCTCACTGAGATGGTGAGTTTGAGCAGACTCACTGGAAGGAAGTGGACATCTATGAGAAGAGCATCCCAGGCCACTGCAAAGGCCCCGAGGTAGCATGTGCCTGGTATATATAATGCACAATCCATTCATAGGTCAGAGGAATAAGATGGGCCAAGTAAAGTGAAAATAACCTATTAGGATAATAGCTCTTGTCTGTACTTATGTTCCAGGCATTGCCTTCAGTGCTTCACATACATTTTCTTACTTAATCCTTATAACAACTCTGTATACTGAGATGTTTATCTCCACATTACATATGGAAAACCCAGAGAGATTTGGTGATTGCTTAGTCAACTCAAACCCAAATTAGTCCTACTCCAAAGGGTATATTTTTGCCATCACCCTAATATATCTCCCTATAAAAATTAATTATTTATTGAGCACCTCTATGTAGTAGGCATGGCACTAGTGGTAAAGAACCACATGCCAATGCAGGAAACAGAGGAGACATGGGTTTGATCCCTGGGTTGGGGAGATCCCCTGGAAGAAGACATGGCAACCCACTCCAGTATTCATGCCTGGAGAATCCCATGAACAGAGGAGCCTGGCAGGCAAGACTCCACAGGGTAGCAAAAAGGTAAGACTGAAGAGATTTGGCATGCATGCATGTACTAGGCATTTTTATGTATATAACCTCTAACCTCACTACAACTTAACATTTGGAAGGTCACTGACCAAGTTCAAAGAACACAGTGAAGGACATGAGACCCAAGTCAACCCTATAACTCTCAAAAACATTGAGAGTTTAAAATGAGTGCATTTGTATGGAAGTTTGAACATTCTTTGGCATTGCACTTCTTTGGGATTGGAATGAAAACTGACTTTTCCAGTCCTGTGGCCACAGCTGAGTTTTCCAAATTTGCTGACATATGGAGTGTACAGCACTATAATAGCATCATCTTTTAGGATTTGAGATGGCTAAGCTAGGATTCCATTACCTTCACTAACTTTGTTCGTAGTGATACTTCCTAAGGCCCACTTGATTTCACACTCCAGGATGTCTGGCTCTAAGTGAGTGGCCACACCATCTGGTTATGAGTCATTAAGACCTATTTTGTATAGTTCTTTTGTGTATTCTTGCCACCTCTTCTTAATGTCTTCTGCTTCTGTTAGGTCCTTACTATTTCCTTTTTCATGCCCATTCTTGCATGAAATGTTCCCTTGATATCTCCAGTTTTCTTCAAGAGATCTCTAGCCTTTGCATTCTATTGTTTTCCTCTATTTCTTTGCATTGTTCACTTAAGAAGGCTTTCTTATCTCTCCCTTCTGTTCTTTGGAACTCTATATTCAGTTGGATAAATCTTTCCCTTTCTCCTTTGCCATTCATTTCTCTTCTTTTCTCAGCTATTTGTAGTCTTCCCAAACCACCACTTTGCTTTCTTTCATTTCTTTTTCTTGAGGATGGTTTTGATCACTGCCTCCTGTACAACACTAAAGCATCTGACTGTGTGGATCACAACAAACTGTGGCAAATTCTTAAAGATATCAGAATACCAGACCAACTTATCTGCCTCCCGAGAAACCTGTATGCAGGTCAAGAAGCAACAGTGAGAACCAGAAATGGAACAAAAAACTGGTTCAAAATTGGGAAAGGAATACAACAAGGTTGTATATTGTCACCCTGCTTATTTAACTTCTATGCAGAGTAAATCATGACAAATGATGAGCTGGATGAAACACAAGCTGGAATCAAGATTGCCAGGAGAAATATCAACAACCTTGGATTGGAGATGATACCACTCTAAGGGCAGAAAGTGAAGAGGAACTAAGTAGCCTCTTGATGGGGGTGAAAGAGGAGAGTGAAAAGGCTGGCTTGAAACTCAACATTAAAAAAACTAAGATCATGGCATCTGGTCCCATCACTTTATGGCAAATGGAAGGAGAAAAAGTGGAAGCAGTGACAGATTTTATTTCCTTGGGCTCTAAAATCACTGGAGACAGTGACTGCAGCCATGAAATTAAAAGACACGTGCTCCTTGGAAGAAAAGCTATGACCAACCTAGATAGCCTATTAAAAAGCAGAGACGTTACTTTGCCAACAAAGGTCCATCTAGTCAAAGCTATGGGTTTTCCAGTAGTCATGTATGGATGTGAGAGCTGGACTATAAAGAAAGCTGAGTGCTGAAGAATTGATGCTTTTGAACTGTGGTGTTGGAGAAGACTCTTGAGAGTCCCTTGAACTGCAAGGAGATCCAACCAGTCCATCTGAAAGGAAATCAGTCCTGAATATTCATTGGAAGGACTGATGCTGAAGCTGAAACTCCAATACTTTGGCCACCTGATGTGAAAAGCTGACTCATTTGAAAAGACCCTGATGCTGGGAAAGATTGAAGGTGGGAGGATAAGGGGACGATAGAGGATGAGATGGTTGGATGGCATCACTGACTCAATGGACAGGAGTTTGAGTAACTCTGGGAGTTGGTGATGGACAGGGAGGTCTGGCGTGCTGCAGTCCATGGGGTCGCAAAGAGTTGGACATGACTTACTGACTGAAAAACAACAATAACAAAGAGTTTTAAATTCACTGTGTCCTCTTTTCTTTTTACCCCTTAATTCATCAGTTCAGTTCAGTTGCTCAGTCATGTCCAACTGTTTGAGATCCCATGGACTGCAGCACGCAGGATCTCCCTGTCTATCACCAATTCCCGGAGTTTACTCAAACTCATCTCCATTGAGTCATCCTCTGTCGTCCCCTTCTCCTCCCACCTTCAATCTTTCCCAGCATCAGGGTCTTTTCAAATGAGTCAGCTCTTCGCATCAGGTGGCCAAAGTATTGGAGTTTCAGCTTCAGCATGAGTCCTTCCAATGAATATTCAGGACTGATTTCCTTTAGGATGGACTGGTTGGATCTCCTTGCAGTTCAAGGGACTCTCAAGAATCTTCTCCAGCACCACAGTTCAGAAGCATCAATTCTTTGGTGCTCAGCTTTCTTTATAGTCCAACTCTCACATCCATACATGACTACTGGAAAAACCATTTGACTAGACAGAACTTTGTTGGCAAAGTAATGTCTCTGCTTTTTAATATGCTGTCGAGGTTGGCCATAACTTTCCTTCCAAGGAGTAAGTGTCTTTTAATTTCATGGCTGCAGTCACGATCTGCAGTGATTTTGGAGCCCAGAAAAATACAGTCTGTCACTGTTTTCACTGTTTCCCCATCTATTAGACATAAAGTGATGGGACTGGATGCCATAATCTTAGTTTTCTGAATGTTGAGCTTTAAGCCAACTTCTTCACTCTCCTCTTCTACTTTCATCAAGAGGTTCTTTAGTTCTTCTTCACTTTCTGCCATAAAGATGGTGTCATCTGCATATCTGAGGTTATTGATATTTCTCCTGGCAATCTTGATTCCAGCTTGCGCTTCATCCAGCCCAGCATTTCTCATGATGTACTCTGCATAGAATTTAAATAAGCAGGGTGACAATATACAGCCTTGACGTACTCCTTTTCCTATTTGGAACCACTCTGTTGTTCCGTGTACAGTTCTAACTGTTGCTTCCTGACCTGCATACATGTTTCTGAAGAGGCAGGTCAGGTGGTCTGGTATTCCCACCTGTTTCAGAATTTTCCACAGTTTATTGTGATTCACACAGTTGAAGGCTTTGGCATAGTCAATAAAGCAGAAATAGATGTTTTCCTGGAACTCTCTTGCTTTTTTGATGATCCATCAGATGTTGACAATTTGATCTCTGGTTCCTCTGCCATTTCTAAAACCAGCTTGAACATCTGGTAGTTCATGGTTCATGTATCGTTGAAGCCTGGCTTGGAGAATTTTGAGCATTACTTTACTAGCATGTGAGATGAGTGCAATTGTGTGGTAGTTTGAGCATTCTTTGGCATTGCCTTTCTTTGGGATTGGAATGAAAACAGACCTTTTGCAGTCCTGTGGCCACTGCTGAGTTTTCCAAGTTTGCTGGCATATTGAGGGCAGCACTTTCACAGCATCATCTTTTAGGATTTAAAATAGCTCAATTGGAATTCCACCACCTCCACTAGCTTTGTTCGTAGTGATGCTTCCTAAGGCCCACTTGACTTCACATTCCAGGATATCTGGCTCTAGGTGAGTGATCACATCATCGTGATTATCTGGGATGTGAAGATTTTTTTTTTTTTTACAGTTCTTCTGTGTATTCTTGCCACCTCTTCTTAATATCTTCTGCTTCTGTTAGGTCCATACCACTTCTATCCTTTATTGAGTCCATCTTTGCATGAAATGTTCCCTTGGTATCTCTAATTTTCTTGAAGAGATCTCTAGTCTTTCCCATTCTATTGTTTTCCTCTATTTCTTTGCACTGATCACTGAGGAAGGCTTTCTTATCTCTCCTTGCTATTCTTTGGAACTCTGCATTCAAATGGGAATATCTTTCCTTTTCTCCTTTGCTTGTTGCTTCTCTTCTTTTCAGAGCTATTTGTAAGGCCTCCTCAGACAACCATTTTGCTTTTTTGCATTTCTCTTTCTTGGGGATGGTCTTGATCCCTGTCTCCTGTACAATGTCACAAACCTCCGTCCATAGTTCATCAGGCACTGTGTCTATCAGATCTAGTCCCTTAAATCTATTTCTCATTTCTGCTGTATAATCGTAAGGGATTTGATTTAGGTCATACCTGAATGGTCTAGTGGTTTCCCCTACTTTCTTCAGTTTAAGTCTGAATTTGGCAATAAGGAATTCATGCATCAACTTCTTATAAAAAACCAACTATATTCTGGGCACTATTCTAGGCAATGAGTATCAAAACTCCTGGCCTTCTTAAAGCTTACTCTCCAGCAGATGTTCCGTTCACCAGCTAATTCTGCAGGTACCACTGTTACAGCACTTCAGAATTGTCAAGATGTTTTTGAAGACTTTATCTCAAATGCCCAAGAAGTGAACAGGCTCTTGAGTGCTGTAATTTCAGACTTAATTCTAGTTCTCCAGAACCATGGCTGTTAGGCCATAATAAACATCTGTACTATAGCTAATTTCAATGTGTCTAGGGTTTCATTTGCTTTAAATTGTGCACAGAGAATCTGGGACTTTATAATGTTGATAGAAATTGAAATGATGTCTGTGGACAGCGTGAAACTACTATTTTGAGATACTTCACATACTTTTTTCAATATTGTGCTACATTCCTTTAGGGTATGTCATAGCTTTGGAAAGCTAGGTTTTTAGATGTTTCCATGATGATAAGGAAGTACCTTGTGAAAAATGAAACGAGATGTTGGCAAATCTCAATCTGTTCCCAATGTTTGAAATGTTTAGCTTGCTAAACAGGTACACATCTACCAGTATGATTATTTAAGAATGATACAAAAATAATTTTTTTCAGTTTATTTTTTAAAAGGCTACTGAGTTTTCAGGACAGACATACTTAAGTTGTTGGTAATAAACAGAACCAACTACTGAGTATTTTTTCAGATCTAGGGGAAAGTATAAATATTATTGAGGCAGGAAGGGATCATGAACTGAGATCATTTGGGGTAAGATGGACATGAGTTTGAGCAAGCTCTGGAGTTGGTGATGACAGGGAAGCCTGGTGTGCTGCAGCTCACGGTATCGCAAAGAGTCAGACACAACCGAATGACTGAAGTGGACTGGGGACATCTGTCCTAACCCCATGATCTTTGTTGTTGTTTTTTTTTCAATTTTGTATCACAAATCCAATTTTACTAAAAGGTGTGATTCATTTTCCTTTTAGTGTACATCCTCTTTTCAACCAGCTGTCTTACCAGCCCTCATACAGGTTTGCATTATACCTTTATGAGGAATGGGGAAATCATACATAGTGCTATATGACCTACAAAATAAAAGTATAGGTTCGAGGTCTTCAAAATCTGTGGCGGGGCCACGTCTGGTCCATATGGCATCATTGTTCAAATTAGGAACAGGCATCGCTCTCTCTCAAGATAGTTCCATTAAGGAGACAATCATTTAGTAAATTTACAAGTCTACAATGTGCACAATATGACTAGTCCCACCCTGAGGAGTCACACACTTAGTAATGGAAGCCCCTGTCCCAAGCCTGAATTCTACTCATAGGACGTTACTGTACCCGGCTCATTCACAAACTCATGAGTAAGAAACGTAGTTTTATTTTTCTGTAGCTGACCTTAATCTATGTTCTGTGCTCCCATCTACCAGGGGTGACCCTTCCCTCTCCCAGGAAGACAGTCCAAGGTGGAGTTGGTTGCCAGCCGTGCTGCATCCCTGGAGGCATCTTTATACCCTCGCTGGATGGAGCCAGGACACTAAGCCTCTCAGTCTGCACAGTGAAGAACTGTCTCGTCCTCAATGCCAACAGGACTCTTCTCCCTTGGAGAAACATGCTCTTCTTCCAGTGAAGTAACAGAGCAAATTTGACTTCATGGAGAAAAACTTTCCAGGTCAAATCCTCCTTTCCCATGCTTGCTACTGAGGTGACAGCCGGGAGTTTTGTTCACACCAAACCATGAACAAGCAGCACACTTTCCAAGTTGTGTTTACCTTTATATCTCATTTTCTCTGTGGAGACGTATATTCATGGCTGGCTATTTATCGTGCATGAATTGTAACTGAGTCGTATTTTATTTGGAAAAATATTGAGAAAATATCACCTTTGGGGTATTGGTTACAAGAAATACGCCTTTGCCAAGGTTGTTTTAGTTGGCTCTTGAGAGCAGAAACAGAGGCTTTAGTCCCTGCTGTGCCATGCTAAGTCCCTTCAGCCGTGTCCGACTCTTTGCGACCCCGTTGACTGTAGCCCGCCAGGCTCTCTGTCCATAGGATTCCCCAGGCAAGAACACTGGAGTGGGTTGCCATTTCCTTCTCCAGCGGGTCTTCCTGACCCAGGGATCGAACCCAGGTCTTTTACTTCTGTATTGGCAAGCAGGTTCTTTACCAATAGCATCACTGGGGAAGCCCATTAGTCCCTGGGTGGGGTCCTAACATTCAGGTGGCAGGAAGGAAGTCTGTAGGAGAGAAGTGGGGGAGTGTTCTGCTCCAGAAGGACAGAGAGGATGGAGGTGCTAGAAAACACTGGGGAGGGATGAGCGCTCACTGTAGGGTCAGGGCTGAGCCAAAGATTATACTATTGCTAAATACAGGCAAGTTGTGGCCTTTCCCACATTTCTTAGATGTAAATGTTTGAGGCTTGGATATTTTGAAGCATGTGCCATTTTTAAAATATAGCATGTCTACATTTTTAAGCACATCTATATATTTTTTTCATTTATTTTTATTAGTTGGAGACTAATTACTTTACAATATTGTAGTGGTTTTTGTCATACATTGACATGAATCAGCCATGGATTTACATGCATTCCCCATCCCGATCCCCCCTCCCACCTCCCTCTCCACCCGATCCCTCTGGGTCTTCCCAGTGCACCAGGCCCAAGCACTTGTCTCATGCATCCAACCTGGGCTGGTGATCTGTTTCACCCTAGATAATATACATGTTTCGATGCCGTTCTCTTGAAACATCCCACCCTCACCTTCTCCCACAGAGTCCAAAGGTCTGTTCTATACAAAGCACATCTATATTTTTAAAATATAAACTTAGATAAGGGCTCACTTCCATTTAGTGACAGTTTCCATCTAAAAATTGTGTACCAGAAGTTTTACATAATTTATCCCAACCAATACTCTCACTAACGGTGCAAGGGAGGCACCATCTCCATTTTGCAGAAGAGATGGATTCAGGGAGATGGAGATGGAGTGATTTGCCAGGTCCTCTTCCTGATGACTGGTACAATAGGGATTTTGATCCAGATTGGACCACTTCAAGGTCATTTTCTACTCACTACAGCCCTAGGCAGTTCACATAATGAAAAAAGAACTTGGTGTTGTGAAATGGCATACACGTGAAGCTCCTAGGGCTGTCTGAACACTGATATAGGTTGTTTGGTTTAAGTATATCAAAAGATTTTTGAATTTTCCTGAAAAACAAACAATAACAAAAATGCTATTTAATGAATAAAACAAAGGTTATTACTCTAAAGAATCTGAGTGACAATGTAAAATATAAATATGTTACAATAACTTTTTTTTTCTGTGACAAACTTTCACAGAGTCTATAATGGAGTCTCATGTAGTTTCAAAAATCCACAACCAAAGACTAACAGTTTCTTTTAATTTACTTTTTAATTGAGGTATAAATATGGTAAAGTCCAATAAGCTTAAATGTACAGTTCAATAAGATTTTACATATGAATAACCCTTATGTAAACACTACCCAGCTGAAGATACAAAGCGTTTTAAAAATTTCATGTTCCCTCCCAGATCATCTCTCTCAAAGATAACTAGCATTCTGAGATTTGCTTCTTTTGCTTAACATGTTTGAAAAATTCACTTGTATTGTTGCATATAGTAGTGGTTTATTCTTTTTCATTGCTGTGTAGTATTTTATTGTAGGAATTTACCATAGGTAATTTACCCATCTACTGCTGAATTTTTTTTTTTTTTTTTTTTTTTAATGTTTAAGACTAATGCTGCCGTGACCTTCTTATACAGTGACTTGATTAATTTTTAAAATTTTCTGGTTTCTGAACAGCTAATGGGATCTTAGTTCCTCAACCAGGGATTGAACCTTGGGCCCTAGCAGTGAAAGTGCCGAGTCCTAACTGTTGGACTTACAGGGAATTCCCAGAACTTGATTAATTTTTAAAATCAATTTAACAGTCAGTTCTTTTTAAATCTTTATTTTCATTGAAATTTGGAAAACTTTCTACAGGCGATAATTTCATAAGGAGGGCTTTTCTATTGAGTCAACTTTTTGATGTTTGCAACTGTCTATTTCTTTTGTGTCTAGAATAGAAGAAACACTTTGCTGCTTTTTTTAAAAAAATGAAAAATTTTAGAATCATGAAGCCTAAAACAAGTTGAATAGTAGGTAGCATTCTTTAAGAAATACTGTTGAGGTCATTTGTTCTCAGGAACTTTTTAATGTGACTGTCTAAAGCATTATTTCAAAAGTTATTTTTAAACTTCTGATAAGATTTGGAGAGAATTCAAGCTGTGGGTGGATGTCCCACTGTGAAGGCAATCATATGAGAAGACTGTCAGGGCTTGAGGGAATTATTTTGGAAAACTTTAAAAACTTGAATGCCTTCATCTTTTTCATATGCTTAGATGCTTTTACTATTTGAAATGGTAGGAAAAAATTTGCTTCCATCTTAGAGGAAATGCTTTTAATCTCAGAGCCATGCAAGTTTTAATGCTACCTGGGATAAATATTTGGGGATAACATAATAAAAGGGTGACAAGGAGTTAATAATAAGTAGCTCCAAGTTATACCTGGTTTTCTCCTAATTCATATCTCCCTCAGACCTGGAAGCCCCTGGACCCTGATGAGAGAAACTGAGGTGGGCCAGGCCTGGGTTTGCTGGTGGCAGAATGCTGTGGTCTGCTGAGTGTTCTTAATAATAAAAGCTAAAACCTACTATGTGCTGGGCACATTAATTCGCAGCAGTTCTTTTACTGTTTTATAGAATTAAGTAGACACAGGCTTTAGAGAATTAAATATTATAATTTGTGCAAGAGCACATTGCTGAGCAGCAGTAGAGGTGGGACTGGACGTCAGGCTGTCTGGCTTTAGAACCTGGGCTCTTATTCCGTGCACTGCCTATAACTCCCACGGTCTAGCACACAAGAGACTAGCTGTCTCTACATCCAACTGAGGATGGGGCTTTACCTAGAGCCCACGTCAGAAACACAAGACCAATAGGGCCAGGTGAGTGATCAAAGTGGGAAAAGTGAAATAGGAGACAGTGAAAAGAGTAACAACAAACATGTATGGAGCTTCCACTGTGTACCACGCACTTTAAGTGCTTTACATGTTTTACCTCTCTTAATCTTTCAAACAGTCTAATGAGATAGGTGCTATTACTACACCCATTTTGCATAAGAAGAAGCAAAGGGTCAGTGAAGAGAAATCACGCACTCAAGGTCACACAGTGCAAAGTGGGACCCGGCAAGTCTTGCTGGGCATCTGTGTGGTATGGCCATGGGCTCCTCGAGGGGCCTGCACGGTGGGGCACTGGACGGATTTGTCTCTAGCAGACCGGATTGCCCTGCAGAAATTCACATCCACTGGTGGTATGGGATTTCATATGAAATCTTCCAGTTTTTTAAAGTGAGCAACTAATTAAAAACAAGATACCTTAGAAGGCAAACAAAACAAGCCTGTGGGCTGAATCTGGCCCAAGCCTGTGATCTAGTTACTGTGAAAGTGAGCTGTCACGGCAGGAAAGGATACTTGAGCCTGGTAGCATCTGCGTACACTGGCCTCTGAATGTAGCTCCAGACCACACTGACCGTGAGGCCTGTCCTGTGAGAACTGAGAAGCGCCCCGACTCCCAGACAAAGGCCTTTGTAAGTGGACGCCAGTCACCACATTACTGGCTGTCCAAATCTTAAAATATTGATACCATGAAGCAGTAGTTTCATTTCTGCAAGGTATTTAGATTATAAACTAATGTTTTCATCTGGTTTGCAAAAGCCTAGCACAAGTTGATTATCAGTTTGGGGTATTACATTACCTTTCCAGTTCTGTGTCTTAAAGTAGGTCTGAAATCATCTTGCCTGTTCTCTAAAAAGTTCACATTCCAGTTTTTCAAACTGAAGAACTTGTGGGTTTTGACTCCAGCTCTCGGCAAGCCCCTCGCTCAATGGGAGGTAAGGAAAGAGCCAGTCTCCTCTGTGCAGAGTGGGACAGCAGTCTTGCTCAAGACTGTGGAAAAATCAGACTCTCATAATGTATGCAATAAAATATCAAAAGCCTGTTTACCCATAGGAAAACAATCTGTTAAACTAAATGCAACTGGATGCCTCCATGAGTTTTTTCCCTCTTAACATTGTTCACTTATTTGTTACTTGTCACTGCCCAGCATGTATAGGAGAGCCATAGGTTTTTAACAAAAAAGCTTAACAGACAACATATTTGGAATTTAATTTGTTTTCTTCATTTTCTCCCCTAAATCCTTATATTCCTACCGGGCATGTACTCTAGGTTCTTAGGAAAAAAAACATTTAAGGGTTGTATTAGTTTCTTAGAGCTAATGCTGCAAACTAGGTGGCTGAAACAACAGGTGTTTAGTTCTCACAGTTCTGGAGGATGGCAGGCAAGCTGTCTGTAGGGCCATGCTGGCTTGGAAGGCTCTGGGGAAGAATTCTTGCCACTCCTTGTCCCCATCTCTCTAGTCTCTGCCTCAGTCATCACATGGCCTGCTCTCCGTGTGTTTCTGAATCCAAATTCCCCTTTTCTTATAAGGATGCCAGGCACTGGATTTGGGGCCCATCCTAATCCGGTGTGACTTGATTACAACTGCAAGGACCCTAATTCCAGATAAGGTCATACTCACAGGTTCCAGGTGGACATGAATTTTGGGGGGATGCTCTTCAGCACAGTGCATGCATTATTGGTAACTTGTACAAAAATAATCAGGATAGAAAAATTCTCAGGATTAATCACGACATAAGACTGGAAATGCCAAGTTGCTTTAGTTGTGTCCGACGGTTTGTGACCCCATGGACTATATAGCCCACCGGACTCTTGTCCATGGGATTCTCTAGACAAGAATTCTGGAGTGGGTTGCCATTTCCTCCTCCAGGGGATCTTCCCAACCCAGGGTTTAAACCTGTCTTCTGCGGCTCTTGCATTGCAGGTAGATTCTTTACCGCTGAGCCACAGGAGGAGCCCAAGATTGGGAATATATGCCAACAATCAGCTGACAAGTTTGCAGATGTGTAATTCTGCAGAACTTTACAGCATGCATTTACGATATTAACCTCATTCCTTCTAACTTCCTGCTGTCTCTACTTTCATTCTCTCCTTGGCCCTAGTTTCTTCACTGACTTGTTACAATTTCTCTTTTATCTGGTCATATCCTTTGAATTATAAAATACTTGATGCTTCTCTGGAACAAAGAATGGTAGGGATAAATAAAATAATAACATAACCACCATTAATTTGATGGTAGTGTTGAGATCCTGGCCTCCATTTAAGAACAAACTCATTATGAGAAGCCTTCTGACATGATAAAATGCCAGTGTAGATCTCAGAGTGATGTCTCTAATTGCCTAGACCTTTTTACACTAGGTATCTGCATGAGTTATAACTCTTTTGTGAAGATAAAAAGGCTGCTGTAAGAAATAGCCCCAGTGCTATAAGAGCTGTCAGACTGGAGGGCATCGCAAATGAGATTAATGATGTCTGCCTTAATATAAGAAGATTTAGCATAACCAAGATTATGGATCCTGCAGAAACCTGCCAACACTCATTTATCTGGGATAAATATTATTTTTAATTAAAGTCCTAAGGTAGGTTATTCTTGAACTAATGAGATCTATAGTGATTACCTTTGGGAATTAATTTTCTTTCTTAATTCTCAGTCATTTTGATGATTATCGCTTATTCAATCTTATGGCAGTCAGCTTGTAGGACATGCTATTTCTAGCTAAAGGTGCTAGTATTTAGCTAGAACAAATAACCCAGTATTTGTTTTTGTGGCACTCTCATTTTCTAATTATATTTACCATTTAACCCAAATACTCTTACAGATTTGTCTGTCCAACTGAGCTGTATATGATGAGTCAACTTTAATAAATCAGATCACTCACAAGAGCATAAAGATTCAGGAATATAAAATCAGAAAATAGGGCACTGCTATTTTTTAACTATTTAATTGATTCTAGTTCTTTGCTAGGCACTGTGCCGAGTGTTGTAAACACATCAACTCTAAACCACATACAGACTCTGCAAAATAGGAATTATTATTGTTTATTAGATATGGAATAAATGCTTAGGAGACAAGAAGTTTAACTCTATAGCTCATGTTCATACACCACACAGCTTCTCTGCTAACAGAGGCAATCACCCAGCTTTCAGCAGACCTCCACATAAACATTAGTGTTTGTCCAGTGTATGGTTTAACCGTTTTCAGTGACTCTATAGGGTTGGTGTTCTGGTTACGCTACGTGTGAAACAAACCACCCCAAAACCTTGTGGTATGGGGTGACATTTTATTATGCTCATAGATGCTGTGGGTAAGGAGTATAGACTAAGAAATGAAGATGGCTTGTCTGTAGAGCTTCAGCTAGAGGGGCCTGTGGCTGAAGGAGTCTACACTCACATGCTGGTTGTTGGCTGGAACTGAACACCAGAACTCCAACAATGCAGACCTCCCTATGGCCTGGGTTTTCTTGGGACATGGCCACCCCTGAGTCATTGGTCATCTTGTATGGCAGCTCAGGGCTCTGGGGTGAGTACCCCAAGTGAATTAGGCGTGAGCCTTTCATGAAATAGTCTTGCAAGTTATGCTGTGTCACTTCTGATACATTCTGTTGGTTAAAAGCAAGTCACTAAGATTGACCCAGATTCAAGAAAGGGGATATAGACCCCCACCCCTCAATGAGAGGTGTCAAAGAATCTGAAGACATGCTTTAAAGCCATCACAGTAGGTAACAAATATTCTATTACATATTGTTACCTGTTGCTGATGTGTTGGAATTAAGGTTCGTATTATCGGCCCCTTCCTGTTGGCTAACTCGGCTTCCAGACATATAAGCAAGGGCATGCTCCAGGTAAATGCACCTCTATTCCTAGTTGGGATTTCTGATCCTAATTTCTAGCTGATCTACAGCCTTAATACATTGACCTGGGAAGAGCTGAAGCACTGGCAGTCCCCTTCTCCGCCTTTTCTTCTAAGACTGAGAGTCAGACTGTGCCTCTAGTTTATCTTAGACGGTTTTGCCTGGCTTTTCAGGAGCTAGGGCTGAAAAAAATCCAAATTTATTGTTTCACTCACCTGAGATCATGCACCTGGTTAATTCAATTTTTAGTAAATTAAACTATCTGTTGACAGGAAGACCCTAATGGGGTAGATAGAAATCATTAACAAAAGGTTGGCTGATAACTGCAGAACTAGAATTGAATTGAGCATTCTCCATGTGCTTTACGACCTAAGATGAACAAAAGGTTCTTTTTTTTTTTTTCGTTTAAAGGAGAAAAAGTTGAATAGACATGTAAACTACCTAAATGGGAAAGGAGGTGATTATGACCAAGGGTTAAATTGATGATTTGGTGCCTTTTTTCCCCTGAGGCCTCACCTCAAGATAATCATACCATTTTGACATAGTCAAGCTGAAACGTTCATGCTAGACCTCTCTAAATCAGATACATTTGGGCTCAGAGAACCACTCTTCACTGACTAGTGTTGGTCTGGAATAGAGAGCTGAGGTGCAATGGTGATTAGGAATCTCAGAGTTGAGATGCCACTCACTTCGTGTTTGAAGTGTTTGCACATAAAGCTACCACTGTCACAGCTTAATGTATCTTCATGAAAAGACTGCTTGTTGAGTAGCTTTTGGAGAGCTGGACAAAGGAGTATGCCCTAGGTTCATCCACCTAGAGCATGTTATACAGAGTGAAGTTAAGTCAGAAAGAGAAAAACAAATATCATATATTAACACATATAGATGGAACCTAGAAAAATGGTACTGATGAATCTTTTGCAGGGCAGCAGTAGAGACGCAGACATAGAGAACAGACTCGTGGACACGGTAGGGGGAGGGGAGGGTGGGATGAAGTGAGAAAGAAGCATTGAAATATATACATTCAGTTCAGTTCAATCGCTCAGTCGTGTCCAACTCTTTGAACCCCATGAATCGCAGCATGCTAGGCCTCCCTGTCCATCACAAACTCCCAGAGATTACTCAAATTCATGCCCATCCAGTTGACAATGCCATCCAGCCATCTCATCCTTTGTCGTCCCCTTCTCCTCCTGTCTTCAATCCCTCCCAGCATCAGGGTCTTTTCCAATGAGTCAACTCTTCGCACAAGGTGGCCAAAGTATTGGAGTCTCAGCTTCAGCATTAGTCCTTCCAATGAACATCCAGGACTTACTCCTTCAGGATGGACTGGTTGGATCTCCCTGCAGTCCAAGGGACTCTCAAGAGTCTTCTCCAATACCACAGTTCAAAAGTATCAATTTTTCGGCACTCAGCTTTCTTCACAGTCCGACTCTCACATCCATACATGACCACCGGAAAAACCATAGCCTTGACCAAACGGACCTTTGTTGGCAAAGTAATATCTCTGCTTTTTAATATGCTATCTAGGTTGGTCATAACTTTCCTTCCGAGGAGTAAAGGTCTTTTAATTTCATGGCTGCAATCACCATCTGCAGTGATTTTGGAGCCTAAAAAAATTAAGTCTGACACTGTTTCCACTGTCTCCCCATCTATTTCCCATGAGGTGATGGGACCAGATGCCATGATCTTAGTTTTCTGAATGTTAAGCTTTAAGCCAACTTTGTCACTCTCCTCTTTCACTTTCATCAAGAGGCTTTTTAGATCCTCTTCACTTTCTGCCATAAGGGTGGTGTCATCTGCATATCTGAGGTTATCAATATTTCTCCCAGCAATCTTGATTCCAGCTTGTGCTTCTTCCAGCCCAGTGTTTCTCATGATGTACTTACTCTGCATATAAGTTAAATAATCAGGGTGACAATATACAGCCTTGACATACTCCTGTAATATACACATTACCCTATATAAAACAGATAACCAGTGGGAATTTGCTGTATGTTGCAGGGAGCTCAATCCTGTGCTCTGTGACAACCTAGAGGGGTGGGGTAGGATGGAAGCGGGGAGGAAGGTTCCAGAGGGAGGGGACATATGTATACTTCTGGTGGATTCATGTTGTTGTATGGCAGATATCAGCACAATATTATAAAGCAATTATCCTTCAATTAAAAAAAAAAAGAGTATGCCAGTCAGCAGCATCTGGTGGAACTATTTTCTGAATAAGCAGAAATTTGAGTGTGTGGATGTGCTATGTAGCTGGATTTCTCTAGGATTTTCTATATTGTTAAAGGAGATTTCTTAATCTCTCTTGTGACAGGGGAGTTGTCGGCTGATTAAGTTCTAGTGGATGAGGTATAAGCTTCCAAGTTTCCTTTATTTTCAACTTCTGAGTCTTCTTAAAAGAAAGGGAGTAAGTATATCCTTCACACTGCCTGGAATGTGGGCCGTGGGATGTGAATATGATGGCTAGAGCTGTACACACCGTGGAAGCCACTGACAGACAGGAGGATGTCAGAACAAGAGCCAGGGTTCTTCCCATTTGAAGCCGCCATACCTGCCTTTCAGTGTCTCTCCCTTGAGAGAGAAATAAATGTGTGTTTCTTTTTTATTTAAGCCACTATTTGTGGTTAACTGTTGTCATTGTGTATGAAGGCAAAACTAATTGGTGTACTTAATTAATCCTAATTGATGCACTGCCTTTTCAAATAATTTTATCAGCTTTGGTCCCAGCAGGAACAAAGGACATGCTCAAAAGAGTTTACTGAAGGCATGATACACAGAGATGTGAATAGGGTAACAGGGGTCAGTCAGGGCCTGACACCAGTCTCCAGGTCACAGGGGGCAGGGAGGAAGCTGTACTTGTAACAGGGTGACAGCTGGACCCTTGAGAGGGGCGAGCCTGCAGGAGTTGTGGCCTTAGGAAAGCAGCCGTGGCAGAAAGAGCAGGGTATGGAGACCCACTTCTCTCTCCCTTCCTGTGACTTCCGGTTAGAGCCTGCTATTGCCTGAACCCGATCGGAAGCCAGAAGGCAAGGAAAACTGGGCCCGCTTCTGGGGACACTGCAGAGAAAAAAAAAGTGAAGAATGAATCGGAATGAGCGATGGGGAGAACGAGCTATATACAATGTCTCCTCATTATAAACTGCCTTTTTAATTCTTAAGTGATTCGAAGAAGAGATTGAGATAATGATTTGCATAAAATTGTCCACTTTGAAAGTTCACTTACTGTTGTTGTTATTTGCTGGTTTATGGCTCAGCAAGTCCACTTTTAGGAATCGACACAACTGTTAAAAAGAATGGGGTGTAGGTGGACTGCTCTGGAAAGTTATCTAAAGCATATGATCCTGGAAAAAAAATTACAGACAAATCCGCTTTCCTGGTCCAAAAATAGAGCCCATGTGTCAATATCTCAATAGAAATGCATTTGTTCAAGCACAGGGCTAGGCTGGGAGGACTTTTTCTCCCAGTGTAATGGTCATCAGATGTTCTGTGACCGCCTAGAGGGGAGGGATGGGTGGGAGGTGGGAGCGACATTCAAGAGGACGGGGACATACATATACCTATGGCTGATTCATGTCGATACACGGCAGAAACCAGCACAATATTGTAAAGAAATTATCCTCTAATTAAAAATAAATTTAAAAATTAAAAAAAAAAGAGAGGAAAAAAATAACGGTCACTAGGTAGGGCGAGACAATGCAGCTGACCAAGAGGGATAGATATGTTTACATTCAAAAACTGGTTCCATATGGATGACTTTCCTTCTGTGTTTTGTTGGTATTTTTCAATGAAAAAAAAATCCAAATCACAAAAGTGTGGAAGATATCACTTAACAAAAAGCTTAATTCTTGATATAAATCTCCATTTTATGTATTCTTTTTCTAGTAAATGATCAAATTTAATAAATTATATGTGATCATTTGCTAGCTGGCGTAAATTATATAATTTATAGGAAAAGATATAAATGAATATTGAGAAAATTTTGAAGTACTTAGCAGAAAGAGAATTAGTTTAGTAAAATGGTGGCTGTTTATATTTAATTTACAAATTCCACATCTGAACTAGAATCCAACATTCAGGAACTTCCCTAATAGTCAAGTGGTTAAGACTTTGACTTCCAGTGCAGGAGATGTGGGTTTGATCCCTGGGCAGGGAGAGGTTGGGGAGATGAGATCCCACATGATCCTGGTCAAAACAAAAACAAAAAACACCACCCCAAACTTAAAAGCAACATTCTATCCAATTCAATAGACTTTGAAAATGATCCACATCTAAAAAATCTTAAAAAAAAAAAGAATATTCAAATCTCCCATTGACTTTTAAACAGTATATTTTAAATTCCCAAAGTAAAAATACATTTCAAATCTATGCTGTGTTTGTCAGTAAAAGAACAGAGATCTTTATCATGGATTGTGATAAATTCTAAAATAGGTTTCTCCAAAAAATAAGATAATTCTTTGAAAGAGTTTTGTAACCCTTTCAAAGTTCTCTGAAAGTCTGTGTAAATGCCTTTCAAAGGGATTCAGAAATTAACTGAACAATGTCTTTTGGGAATTATATCGCACTATTATGGCAAGATAAACATGCTTACAAAGTGGAACTTCAAGAACCCCAAACAGAAACTGAGTCTCTGGGACTTTCTAGACTGTGTCAAATACTAACCTATTTACCAATCATTTGTCACCTTCTCTTATTAAGTTAACCGTAAAGAAGGTGAGTTAAAAGTCTCTGAGCACCTTTGCTGAAAATGGCCCACATGACCTTGGAAACAGGAGTGCTTGTTGGAGAACAAATGTTAATGTGAAAATGGTTTACTTCCTGAAGGTTCAAATGCTTTAGATGGAACAGCTATTATATAACACAGGGACTGGGCTGCTAATTATGCTTTATGGTACTTAAAAAAATTTTTTTTAATGATCTACTTTGAACATGGAGAAAGTATACTTACTGAAGATTATAACTTTGGATGACTTCTTGTTTCCACTGCATGTGGTAACTGCAGCCGATTCAAATATACAACATTATCAAAAAAGTATTTTTTCAAACTATTAATAAGTGAGTTATCTAGATTTACTGCAGCGGAAAGAGGAAAGAAAAAAGTGACAATGTGGCTAAATAAATAATCCAGTTAAAAAATCTACCTGTTCTTTAATATAGTCATTCAATCCATTGTACTGGTATGTGGAAAATATTTATTTACGTCTCAATTATTTGTTTTCAGTTCCATTTTAAGCTTATGAAATTTTCATAGAACAGGCACAGGTAGATAAACTATAGCTATGGATTTTATTCAAGACGTGGGATTTTGGCAGTTAATTATTTAAAAGATTATGAAGGGAGCATATACTATACTAGGTTTTTTTACACTGGGATTTAAGCCTGAGTACCATGTTACAAGATGTGAAGAAGAAAGGGTCAACTCAGTTCATCATTCTCTCTTAGCACTGCTGCAGGATCATTTTGCCGTTCAAGACCTAAAAATAAAATGGTACATTGTTGAGTTTAAAGTGTTGTCTTACTATGCTGGTAGAGTCTACTTCTTGAAACGGACCTGTCGTTTGCGAGGAGAGCAGTCACAGCATCCATGTGTGGACCTTGACTGACCACATCTGTATCATTTAAAATATTATTCCATATTTTAAAATTGGACCAGAAAGAAAGTCTGGGCAAGTGAAGACTAGTGAGATCTTGGCTTAAACTCTGGCCCCACTGCTGCTCATCTCTAACGCAACAGAGAAGGCCCTGTGTACTCTGTATTTTCTCATGATATCCAAAGGCCTTGGTCAGTTCAGAGACATGCGGAGATACAAATCACAGAAACCCAGACTCATTTGGCAACAAAATTTGTGTCTTTTTAAATTTAATTTTTTTAAATAGTTTTGGTGTTGTGAAAGTACACACAATTACTCTCTTACCCATTTTTAAGTGTATAGTTCAATGTTATTAAACATATTCACACTGCTGTGCATCCATCTATGCCTGGAACCCTTTTCATGTTATAAAACTGAAACTATTCCCATTAAAGAATAGCCCCATCTCCCCTCCCTGCTAGGCCCTGGTAACCACCATTATACTTTCTGCTTTTATGACTTTAATTACTCATATAAATAGAATCATATATTACTTGTCTTTTTGTGACTGGATTATTTCTCTTAGCATAATGTGTTCAAGGTTCATCAATGTTGTAGCAGATTGCACAATTTTCTTCCTCTTATGCTAAGTGCTAAGTCATTTCAGTCATATCTGACTCTGCGACCCTATGCACTGCAGCCTGCCAGGCTCCTCTCTCTGTCCATGGGATTCTCCAGGCAAGAATGCTGGAGTGGGTTGCCGTGCCCTCCTCCAGGGGATCTTCCGGAACCAGGGATTGAACCTGTGTCTCTTCTGTCTCCTGCATTGGCAGGCGGGTTCTTTACCACTAGTGACACTTGGGAAGCCCAAGGTACAGAGATATCTTTTTGTTTTTGGAGTGCCCAGGCCTTATATAGTTCATTTTTTATCTGGACATAGTTATCTATTTCCAGGATGTGTAATGTGTCCCATGTATTTAACTTGTTGCTTTGAGATTTTGTGTCTTTTTCTGGGAGACCCAATAATCCTGTGTCCCAAGGAAATTAAGAATTTCAATGGTGTTCTGATCTGAGGCCTCCATGGAGGGACTACACATTCGCATGTCTACATACTGTAGAATAGCCCTTTCTTTTAGGCGTATTTCCCTTAGTTCCTTTCCCAGGGCCTGGGCAAACAAGTGTGGGCTGTCCCCAAACCCTTAAGGTAACACTGTCCAGGTGTACTGCTGCATCTGGCCCAAGCGGGAGTTAGTCCATTCAAAGGCCAACAGATGTTATTCTTCCCCTTTAAGGTTGAGGAATATTCCATTGTATATATACACATTCATATATACTACATTTTACTTCATCCATCCCTGGATACTTGGGTTGCTTCCATATTTTGGCTATTATGAATAATGCTGCTATGACCATGGGTGTACAAAAACCTCTTCAAGACTCTGCTTTCAATTCTTTTGGGTATATACCTGGACACCGATTTATTTTCAGCTCCTAATAGGCTGAGTAACAAAAATAGCCATACTGTTAAACAGACTGCTCATTTCAGATGGGCAAGTTCATTTTTCCTTCATTGAAAAAATATTTATTGAGAGCTTTCTTTGTATTAGGCAAGGGCTAGATTCTTGATCACAGGATCAATGATAGCAAAAATAACTTGGAAATAAATGATGACAGAGCATTTTCTTTGATTTGGAAAAAAAACTCCACCAAATAGAATATTGATTAACATTCATCTCTATGATAAAAGTGAAGATGAGTAGGGAATTCACAGAGTTCTTTCTTACCTCCATTTTTATTTCTGTTCTTCTGTAAAGATTCAGATGTCTTCTGATTAAGATGACTTGCTTCTCCATTATTCCATAAGGAAGTTCCAAAGAGTAATAAGTAGGGTTACATTTAAAGAATGGCATTTAAAAGTTTTTTAATACAAGTGCTGAATCTATGGAGTAATGGCCAAGAGATGGTTCAAAACCTCTTTTGTCACACTCACAAAGAATTTTGGGGTGGCAGGGTGGGGTGGGGGGAAGGAAGGAGTAACATGGGTATAAGAATTCCAGATCAATTCATCCATAGTTTAGTGACCAAAAATGTCCAGTGTCTCGCTTCATTTCTAGCTTTTGTTACTATCTTAGCTGCTCACTAAAAGACTTTCGCTTGATATCTAAACAAAAGGGAAGTTTGGCAAGGGGTTTAACCATATGCAAATGAATTGTATCATTTCATTCCAAAACAATGTCCTCTATAACAATACACTCAGGAAAACCAAACAGGATTAGGGAACACACAGCGGTCCCCGTGGTTGTGCAAGCCTTATTGGCAGATGTAACTCATTCTCAGAAGTATTGAAAGTCTCTGTCAGCTACCACTGCATGTTTCATTCAAGCATGGTGGTGATATAAGACAGTGGAAAAAAATGGCTTACTTCTCTGATTCTCCACCAAAAGGAAGCAACGATCAGAGAAAGCCAGAGGGTAACCAGGAACCTAAGACTTTGCCTCCATTTTTAATCAGATGGAGAGGGAAAGGCCATTTGGGTCTTTGACATGAGGGACTCTTCCCAGGGTTGGAAGTGCAACAGTTTCCAGCCTCCTTGAGCAGCTATCAGGAAGATGGAAGCGGATGGCTGAGAGATCCTGTGGCTCCAGGGGCCTTTCATACTTCAAGTCTCCATTTAGCTGTGATCTCACCTATGAAGTCTTCCTTAATTTTCTAACTTACATTAACTTCCTTAATTTTCTAACTTTCTTCTTTGCAACCATGTCTTCACCCTGTCACTAAATGTTATTATCTTTTATGTCATACATATGTCTAGGCTTCATAACTAAACCTCCTGAAGGCAGGATCCCCATTGGAGTCGCCATGTATACCCAATCACCCTTACTCTGTCCAGCAAAAACTAGGTAGTTAGAAAAATGTTAATGAGTAAGTGGGTAAATCTGACTGAAGAAGACCTGAGATTCCTCAAGTAAGCAGATAGTAGGTTACTAAGTGCAGAGCATTTGGTGCTTCTTGTGGTCTTAGCAGAGAGGGAGGTCAGGGAAATCCAGGGACAAAGTTGGGGTCTACTGGCCAAGGCCGTTCAAGCACAGACACAAGGAGCACACTGAAGCTGGGGTGTCGCTTCTCAAATAATTACACATGCAACCATTTGTTCCACATTTCATTAAGATGGGCCACCATGCCAAAATGCTCCCTTGGCATAAATAGTACACTTTTTCTATCAAGAGCTTTCTTTTGTGTTACTTTACTGAAAAATCAAAGTAGGCAGGCCTGCAATTAGTATCCTCATTTCACCCGCTGGGATGCTGAAGAGAAGTAGGTGAATGACTCAAAGTGCTCTCTTCTCATATCCTTGGATATTTGCTTCCTCCTAACTAGGGAGGCATATTAAAAAGCAGAGACATTACTTTGCCAACAAAGGTCCGTCTAGTCAAGGCTATGGTTTTTCCAGTGCTCATGTATGGAGGTGAGAGTTGGACTGTGAAGAAAGCTGAGCGCTAAAGAATTGATGTTTTTGAACGGTGGTGTTGGAGAAGACTCTTGAGAGTCCCTTGGACTGCAAGGAGATCCAACCAGTCCATCCTAAAGGAGATCAGTCCTGATTGTTCATTGGGAGGACTGATGCTGAAGCTGAAACTCCAATACTTTGGCCACCTCATGTGAAGAGTTGACTCGTTGGAAAAGACCCTGATGCTGAGAGGGATTGGGGGCAGGACGAGAAGGGGACGACAGAGGATGAGATGGCTGGATGGCATCACCAACTTGATGGACATGAGTTTGAGTAAACTCCGGGAGTTGGCGATGAACAGGGAGGCCTGGCGTGGTGCGATTCATGGGGTCGCAGAGTCGGACACGACTGAGCGACTGAACTGAACTGAATAATGAAATATAAAATTATTCAGTAACTGTGGTCCCTTTTTAAAGTCACTAAACATTGTGTATGTTAAAAATCACACAAACCTGGGTTCATACTGGACACTTTACTTATAACTAAGGAAAAATATCCACTAGTATATATTGAGAATATGGAAACATGTTTGTATGGAAAGCAGTCTGTTTCCAACCCTTTTGCAATTGATTTTAAGTTATTTAGAGTTTTCATTTTTAACAGGGATTATAATTTTAGCAGTTGCCGAAATATAAAAAGATGGCATCAAAATGTTCTATATATTGGTAATCTGAGCCCAAGAACTTTTCATGCTTAGCTTGTGTTCTGAGCTACAGTCTTCACAGATATAAAATTGAGCAGAATAGAAAAGGGAAATATTCATGTCAGCTGTTGAAAACTAGTTTGTAAGACAGGCCTAAAAGCCTTTATCTCTGGCATGTTCAGTATGGAATGCATAGCTGATTTTCATTCAGCCACCAGAGAAAGGCATTCTACAATGACAGATAGCCTTATCAAAATTACAATTAGCTGGCTTCTTCTGAAATATACAGCAGTTGGTTAAGTAAGGCTGAAGTGAGAGCTCTTACCAGTTTTGTCAGAAATGATTCTCCATGATGAATATTTGGCCAACTGGTTAGGTCTAGCGTGAATGGATAATTTTCAAAAGAAGGAGCTGAGAACTGCTAACATGTTCCAAAAAAGCACCTATTAAAAACTGATCTCAAAGCAAATAAACCATCAATTTATTTAATTTTCAAGTAGAGTTTTCACCAAACGTATTATTCCTCTAAGATTAGCATGGCTCATTCTGCTTAGATTGTTTACAGTGCTTGTTATTGTGCTTAAAATTTTGCAGTAAGGTGAAATAACACATTCCAAATGGTTTTTAAATACATGGAAGATGAAATCTCATACTTACAGCATATAGTTTGATTCTTTTTATTCATGACTAATCAAAATTGTGTCTTTAAACAGTAACCTGATATTTTTCAAATTGTACTCAGAAACACAATTGTGTACCATTTATTTTAATACTAATACTTCTAGGATTAGCTTTATTAACAGTATGACATTTTCATGCATTCTTAAACTTCATACTAGTTTCAATATTCACAATGTTTGATTAAGTTCAAATCAACAACTAGTAGAGCCTACAAGAGAAAAGAATGAAACGAGATTACCCTTTTTATATAATCAGCTAAATTATTTTTAAGAGTAAAAAGTTAATACTAGGACTTAAAAACCTAAATTTCCAACGTTACTGTTAATTCAACCACATGAATATTACTTTAGGCCACAGGACTGCCCATTAGCCTTTCTTGTCGGAGAGCGATTAATCTCTTGAACCATTTTTCCTCAGCATCAGCTTTCTCAATAAATAACTGAAATGAAAAAAAAAAAAAAGACAGAAGAAAAATGTCATTGCTTGCCAAATAACTTGGATTTGATCTTACAAATCATCTTTATACAATACATCCTTCAGCACAAGATTTAGATACTACTTAATTCTTGATGACTTCTTAACTGAAGATCATCTATTTGGAATAACCCTTGGAAAGTGAGAAAAAGGACTAATATAAAAATCATTAGCAATTTTACATTTCATTTTGTAAAGTTTATTTCCTACAAACTTTCTGAGAGACAGAGTGGTATGACCCTAATTCACAGAAGACAGCACAGTATGACATTAATGACACGCCCACAATGAACCAACTGGGGCAGAGCCAGAATTAGATCTTTTAGTGCCAGATGAAAAAACAAAACAAAACTCTTCTTTTTTGTCAATTTTTCTTAACCACATAAAGAATCTTCTAGAAATCAGGTAACACAGGGTGGCCCAAACCAGATTCAAATACTGGTAACAGCTCTAAGGGCTGGGGGTGAGCTGTCTTATTTTTGGCAAGTATGAACATATGAATCCATTTCCTCCAATGGTCTTCCTGTCACCAGCCCAAAAGAACAGCAGTCTGAATTAACTCCAGTGAACTAGACTTAAGCTGACATTCTTAAGGCTTAAGGATCTTACATTTGGATGAGCCAGAGAATTGTCATCTTGGTACTTGATGGCAGTAGGGATGCTGCCTGGGTCTATTTCCTTCTCATTACTCGGCGGATCAGCCACCACTGATGCTGGTCCTGACGTGGCTGCTGCATGCTTCACTTCACTAGCTTCCACTGACTGAAACATAAAACACTTTAGATTTTTGAATAATAATTGCTCAACTGGCCTCCTTTGAGATGATACTAACTGCAACATGGCCCTAGGATACTGAATAACAGACTATTCCTCAAACAAGCAAACAAATACAAAAAAAATCGTGAAAATGTTATTCTTACAATCAACATTTTTTCTTAAGAAATTTGTACTTATGAGTCTATACTATTGAAAAAATATATACATTACACATATGTAAATTCTATTAATCGAAACAAGTGGGCAACAAATCTCCATTGAGCTGGTCTCTTTAGGTATAAAAAACAAATCTAAAGATTTTTATTACTATTTCTTAAATAACTGCCTTACTGAAATATAATTCCATATCACAATTCATATTGCTTTTATTACATCAGCAGAATTCTGAAACTATCACTCCAAACAACTTAAGAACATTTGTATAATCCTTCTAAAAAAACACATACCCATTAGTCACTGCTCCCCATTTCTCCCCAACTCTGACATCCCTAGGCAACCACTCATTTACTTTCTGTCTTTATGGATTTGTCTATTCTGCACATTTTATATAAAAAGAATCATATAATATGTGTTTTTGTGTGTGTGTGTGTGACTGGCTTCTTTCATTCAACATGAATATCAGTATTTCATTCCTGTTTGTGGTTGAATCCTATTCCACTTTGTAAAATATTATAGGCCAGGTATTGTGCTCAGTACCAGGGACAAAAGACTAATAAATCATTGTGCCTGCTTGGAAAGAACCAAGAGTGTAGTGCTACTCAGGTTAATTTCAACATCTCCTTCCCTGAGGGAAGAGAAGGTCAGGGAAGTGCCTAATTAACAGCAAAGGCTGTAGGGATAATATGAAATGAATGATGAGATAAACTAGACAAGAATTTGGAATTTAAAAAGTTAAAATTAAAAAAGTCTAGATGATTGACTAGCCTTTTTTTTTTTTCTACACCCATTGTTCTAAATCTATAGCTTTTCAATTTCCATGTTTTGTTGACTTTCCTACTTCCGAACATCTACTTTTCTGAATGAAGTGCAAAACAGATGTCACTGGGGAAAACATCTAGAAAATGAAATATGCATGAATTAGTTAATCCTTTATTAGAATGATTTATCTCAGAGTTGGAGATTTGTCTGTTTAACTAGTACTTACTAAGCACTACTAATTGCTTAGCACTGGCCACACCAGTGCTAGGGTATACCCAGCACTAGGATGATAAGGGAGTGCTAGAAGAATAAGAAGACATGTTCCCTGTCCAAACTGAACATGACATTTTGTTGATGGGGTGACAGATCTCTTAACAAAAAAATACCAAAATATATATATAAACACAAATTGTAACAAGTTACAATAGAGATGTTTAAAGAAATATTCGGTAAATTTGATTTGGAAGTTTTTTTCTGTCATTTTGCAGCCAATATATTTTTCCCTCGACCTCAAACTTTACTACATCTCCAAAATACTGGTCATAGAAGACTCATAGCCCTAAGTGATATTACACTGACTTTTTTATAAAACTGAAGACATGTAACAGGAAAACCCCATATTCTTCACAGAGGGAAGTGGGGAAGTATAAACTAGCCCAGTGAGGTCCAAGACACAATTTTTTAAAATTACGTGTTGCCATAGAGGGAATAAAAGAGTACGCATACATGCGTGCCAAATCACTTCAGTCATGTCTGACTCTGCGATTCCACGGGCTATAGCCCGCCAGGCTCCTCTGTCCATGGAATTCTCCAGGCAAAAATACTGAAGTGGGCATACAGTTCTGCATAACTAGGCCAGGCTATGACAGGGCTCAGCTAGGAGACTGGTTGTCCATATTGAACAACCTTGAAAAATTGTGAAGTGTTGTTATTCTAGTTGCCAAAGATGCGGACTGCACATATTTAGGTGGTAGAGATAACATTCTATTATAAAAATCAAGTAATCTGATTTTGTTTTTACCTACACAGTACATCAGTTTTCTTCGAAAAGTGCTTAAATACACATAAGGTATATAAAGAAAACATAAAGTTCTCAGTGGTTAGGATCAGAACATAAAAGTTATTATTTAATAATTATTAATTTAAAAATGCATGAGGAAAGTGATTAATTGCTTCTTTAAGTGAGGAAAGCTGTTTTGGAGAAAATTTGACCTTTAAAAAAACCCTCAATGTGGCTACCATCAAACATCTGGCTCTAAGTAGCACTGCCACCTGGTGGTTCAGTACGGAACAATTTGTTTTAATATGCACTTTATAAGTAAAAGAACAAATGACCATGCTGCTCAGTTAGGTACCCTTTTTGAACACTGGTGGATACTGGCCAAATACAACAATGTTAGGACTGAATAACTGATGATAAGCTTATCTGTGAGAGTAGTCTGAAAACAAGCTGCATCTTGATTCCTCAAGTTGATGATATATCAGGAACTATCAGATTATCTATCTACTCACATTAGAGAAATAGGATGGTAGAGAGTTAAAACTAGTTAAATCAATGTGTTGCAGGAGACACACCATCTAGCATGTCACTGGTGATAGCCACTTTTCTGGTAACATCTCCCTAGCTAAATCAGTGGAATTTATACAGCTGAAGACTCTACCAATGGAAGGGGTCATTAGGTTATACAAAAGCCTTCTTTAGAGACACAAATTTTGTACCAATGTGTGTAGAATTGTCCAGGATGTTGAAACTTGGGTCATAATTTAATTTTCAAGAAAAGGATAGCCCATAAGATCTCCCCATGACCTGGGTAAAATGGTCCTCTAGATAATTTACCTCTCTTTGCTAAGTCATCTCCTGATAAATAATTCATCTTCTTGGACATCCTGAATCTTTACCTCATATTGCAGACATAGACATTTTAGAAAATGGAAGGGATATCACTTTCTAAACTAATAAACTGGCCCACTGTTTTATATTACAGTCCAGTGCGAATTTATGCTTTGCTGGCCCATCACTGCTCTTCTGGTGGTTTTGATATGCGACGACTAATACAAGTCCAGGGTTGGATAGCTAATATTTTATTAGCTTACTGTACATTTACCAAGGTAAATGTCATCTTCTGAGGTTTTTTAGCATATTCCCCTGTTAGGGTCACTTCAAGGCATGCTTTCTTTATACCTTAACAAGGAATATGCATTGAGTTACAATTATGAGAGACATTTAATCAGTAGGGAAAAAATGGGTTGTGGTGTTGGACAAATTTGGTTTGGATGCTGCTTTCAATCATTTGTTAGATTTAACCATGCATTATAAAATGTTGAACCTCAGTTATAAATGTTACTAGGATACTAGTTAAATTACAAAAGTTAAATGTCTAGTATAATGGCAGCCATTATAATGGCAATCATTATTTTAGTTAAGTTATTTAAATATATATTAAAAAGTGGGGCTAGGATACAACATTTGTTTTATACCACTTGCTTAGTGCTTTAACATTTCCAAACGGCTGTGTCAAAATAAACTGGTTCAAAGTTGATGTCTATACATGAAACCAGTAAATTACTGTGTAAAGTAATTTTAAAACTCTTTGCTTGGTAATACAGTAGATCACCAAGCCTCAAGTAAGGAGAATTTTAGGTCTAGAGAACATAAAAAATTACATAAAACAATCTCTGGCAGAACTAAAACGGAAATTTTTGTGTCTAAAATCACTCTGAAGGAAGTCACACACACATCCAACGCTTGTTCTTCAGTGAGAGGAGAAGGTGGATTAGCAGAAGGAAGATGAGGCGTGGCAACAGCTTTCATTTCTTGAATACTTATTTATGCCAGGCATGTGGCTAACTGTTTTATGTAAATATCTTGTTCATTCTCATAAAAACCTCTGCTACAGGTATTATCCCATTTTAAGAGAAGAGAGTCGAGGTGTAATGAAACTTTTACATAGCTGAAGGATACAGTCAGCAAATGGCAGAATCAGAATGTGGTTCCAGGTCTGATTCTCCATCTCATGCTTTTGACCACTGCTTCCTAATTGCTAAACGCAAGATTTATTGTAATTTGGTTTTAATTTTAGAGGAAATAAATAAAATTAGTGGTAAAATATTTAAACTAAACATATTTCTAAGTGGCTCAACTCACAGTGCTGGATTAATATTTTGAGGCTGCTTCTGCTTCTCTGTCATTCTTATCTAACCAAAAGCTAGCCTGTTCTAATTTTATATCTTTCTATGAATTTTTGTTAAGGGGAACTTCTTTTTAAAAGATAGTTGAGACAGAAGGTGGGTTTCCCTCACACAGATTTATTAAGGTTGCTTACAAAATGAAGAGACCCCCTAGGGGTTCCATTCCTTGTCCTCTTGATCCTTACCTGTGGCATCTGAATTGGAAGTATAAGAAAAGACATAGTGAAACTGAGTAAATTCCAACTCAGCACTAAAAACTAAAGCAAACAAAAGCTAATTATTAAAATAATTAATAACGGTGGTCCCTTTGATGAGAGAGGTGGGTGACATTCCTTTATTTTGCTTTCATAGGAAGCCCATTTAACTACACAAAGAGTTTGTTACAATTTGGGAAGAACAGTTTTTCTCTTGGATTTAATCAGTTATCTTAAGATTAATAACCATAGGAAATAATATTTTAAAACTCTTCTCAGGAATATAACAAGGTAGAAAAATTACTAATCCTGAAATTAAAATATATAGATATTATTACATTTATACATTTCAGAAGTCTTTTAAGAAATTCTAAAGAATTTTTGTGTTTATTAGCAAGGACTCTGATTTTTGCGCAAGTAGACTCAGGGAAAGTAAGAGGCATATCAGGGAAACATAAATGAAGTAAGGTTTATACTTCAGACAGATTGAATACCTACAGTAGAAGTTTTCAAGTTTTGTATACACTATACATACTCAGTGTATAAAACATACTTAGATATCAAATAATTTAGATGCTAGTCTGTATTTAAAAAATAAACATTTAATGGATTAAGAAACATGTTAGATATTTGATAATCATTATATTTAATCCTCAATCACTCTAGAAAGTAGATATTATTAGTTTAATGTTATGAATTTGGAAACAGAGGCTTAGAAAGAGGTTGAGGTTTGCTCTAGATCATAAATCACTGTAGGAAGTGTAAAAGTTAAGTTCCAAGTCAGATCTTGAGTCCAAAGTTCATGCTCTTTCCACTATATTAAACAGGATTTGGATCAATTTCCTCAATCACTGTCAATTTTACTAGTTACTGGAAGAACTGCTGTTATCTTGGAAGAGAGGAACAGAACTGCAAATAAATTTATTATATTAATAATTAATACCAAATGGGAAAAAGTTATTTAGAAGAAAACTCAGTGTATTAACCATAGAGGAGTAAGTATTCCCACAGAAAGAAAATACTAGTTTATCTTAAGTATGTCCAGTGAGAACTGAGAAGTCAAGGTGAACTCTAGAAAACAAATACTACTGAAGTCAACTTCAAAATAAATTACAATTCTACTAGGACAAGTGAATGACCTCACAACATGTACAAGTAAGATATTAAATAAAATGGGCAACTATATTTATGAATGTGTATTTCACAGCTCCTTTTTCTTCAGAGATTGTGGTGGCAAACTAAAAATATTCAAATGAAATCAGCAAAATAACAGGGCAGGGGCATGGACTAACCAAGGTTGTCTAGTGCATCCTGGCATCTTGCACATGCTCAGTTCATGTCTCCAGAATGAATCATTTAAAAATATATATGGTAACTGAAAAGCCATCCATCTCACTAACAACAAAAGAAATGCTAACAGAACAACAAAAGGTCAATTTTTACCTATGAGGTCAGTAAACATGAAAAAGTCTGACAAGGTCTTAAAAAGTTAGGTGTTAACCAGGGTGTGAGAGGCACACTTCTCCCTGTACTTCGGGGTGGAATTTGAACTGATACAGTATTTTGGGAGAATGAGTTTGGGAACAGGTATGAAAATAAATAGTATTAACCTTTAACAGATAACTCCATCTTGAAAAATTTATCCTCAGGTGATAATAATGGATATTCACAAACATATATATTATACCTTCAAACTTACAACTACTTAAATATCTACTTATCAGAGGAAACAAAATGAATGAATTATGATATTGGGTTGGCCAAAAAGTTCATTTGGGTTTCCTGTATCATCTTACAGACGAATCTGAATGAATTTTTTTGCCAATCCAATACATTCATTAGTAGAATGCCATACACACAGGCATTAATATATCTACAGATACAGAATATTTTTGAATAAATAGTAACTATACCACATCTTCATTATATGTGTGATATTAAAGAATACATGTATTTCACAGCCTTTTCTTCCTAAAGAAACACAAATTCCAAAAAATAATCCTGATAATGATTGAAAGAATAAATCAAATACTCAACAGAAATACAATGTCAACGAAAGCTCCTTTTATTAGAGTAAGTGATACCCATATATAGACAAAGAGTGTAGACAGATATACATTACTATTTGGGCAATAATTTTATTGTTAAAGTTCTTTTCTAACTTTTCTCTAGCAATGTCAATTCAAAAAGCAGATGTACCCATTTGAAAAGAAAACGGGGTATGTTCACAAAATGCACATTTCTGCTATAGAACTGTCATGTTAACATTTTACTTTGTCTTCTTGGTGAATTTTAAAATAAAAATACCATCAGAAACATTTTTACAGGTTTTTTTTTTTTAACAGTTTAAACAAACTGATTCTCACTGATTCATTTTTTCTCTCAATAACACGCTGACACTCTCTTGCCCTACTTCATCTACTGGAAGAACTTATATTTAAGTAAAATCCATTAATAAAGCATCTCTTTAGTTGGAATGTAAAGGCTTATTCATAACGCCTGGATGAAAACTTACCTTTTTGATTTCTTTACTTGATCTGAATGTTTGCTGAACAAAAGAATCACTTTCAATGGCTTCAATTTCTTTGACTCTTTTTACTTGTTCTACCAGGGTGGTTTGGTCTAAAAGAGAGCATATAATGTCAATGTATTTTGATGTGTAAGCTTGTTAGCAGCACTATACCTAAACAATGTTCCTTCTATGAAGTAATATTATGACTTACGAAATTTAACTGGATTAAAAAAAAAAGACATTATGGTTAAGTTATAATAGAAACATTTTACCCCTATAGATCCACAAATAGAACTTTCCTTCTCCAAGGGATCTTCCTGACACAGGGATCGAACCTGGGTCTCATGCACTGCAGGCAGATTCTTTACTGACTGAGCTACCAGGGAAGCCTCTGGTATAATGATCTATAATTATATTTACATTAATTATATGCTAGTTTTAATTAATTATATATTAATTTTCTTATTCTTATTTAATCTATCAATGGGTTTCCCTTCCATGGGGCTGTAAAGTCAGACACAACTGACTGGCTGAACGACAACACGGCATCATGCTGCTGCTGCTGCTGAGTCGCTTCAGTCGTGTCCGACTCTGTGCGACTCCATAGACGGCAGCCCTCCAGGCTCCTCCGTCCCTGGGGTTCTCCAGGCAAGAACACTGGAGTGGGTTGCCATTTCCTTCTCCAACGCATGCATGCGTGCTAAGTCACTTCAGTCGTGTCCAACTCTATGCGACCCTATGGACAGCAGCCCACCAGGCTCCTATGTCCACAGGATTCTCTAGGCAAGAATGCTGGAATGGGTTGCCATTTCCTTCTCCAGATATGGCATTATGTGTGGGATTTAATTTTAAATACTTCAGGTCCACCCCACCAAAAATTGAATCAGGCATTGATATATTCGTGGTTTAGTTGCTACATCATGTCCAACTCTTGTGACACCGTGGACTGCAGTATGCCAGGCTCCTCCAGCATGCCAGGCTTCCCTGTCCTTCACTACCTCCTGGAGTTTGCTGAAACTCATGTTCATTGAGTTGGTGATGCCATTCAACCATCTCATCCTCTGAACCCCACTTCTCTTACCCTCAATCTTTCTCAACATCAGGGTCTTTTCCAATGAGTTAGTTCTTGCCATGTTACCCCTAAATATTTTAGCAGGTATCTCAGATAAGGGCTTAAGGAAAAAAACTAGCAACATAACTACAATACTACCTTTAAATCCAACATTATTAGGAACAATTCCTTAATATCACCTTGTACAGTCCATGTTTAATTTCCATGATTGCCCAAGAAAAGTGTTTTTTTTTTTTTTTTTACAGTTGGTTTGTCTGAAACAGGATCTAAACAAAGTCCACATATTACACTTAGTCAACAAGTATCTAAAATTCCTTTTAATCACTTACAGTCCACCAACCCTTCCTTTCATTGTCACTTATTTTTTGGAGAAAATGGATCATTTAGCCTCTAAAATTTTCTATATTCTGGATTTTCCTGATTTTATTATCATGGTATCATTTCACATACTCTTCTATCCTTCATATTTTCTGTAAGCCAGCAGTTAGATCTAGGCAGGCTTAAGTATTAGGTTCAATTTCTGGTCAAGCATACATCACAGGTAGTGCTGTGTAATTCCAAATACATCAGATGAGGATGTGCTTCTTCCACTTTTAATGATGTTAAGGTTGATCAGTGTGTTCAAGACGATGTCAGTCCTACCCTATTATTAAGTTCTCCACTAAACTTTCACTTAATGGTTTTAGCAGACATTAACGATTGTTGCTGAAATCCATTATTTTATTAGGCACTGCAAAATGGTGATTTTTCTTCTAATTCTATTATTTGTACCATATTTATTAACTCTGATCTAAAGAACTTCCCTCATTGATTATTTTATCACTGAAATATAGTCTGTACAGAAAAAAGCAGAGTGTTTAATTCTTTCCCTTTACTGATCAATTCTGGTCCAAAGGTGACCATTATGAGCTCATGAATAATTATATATTTAATGCATTTCAGTCTGAGGGCACTGTCTTCACATTTTGATTCTACCTTTGCCAAGCGGGAGCCTCTTGGATATGAAGAGTGGGAGAGTGGGAACACTCTTCTGATATGACCTCTTTTGTTGAGACTGGTAAGAGGTCCCAGATAATCACAATGGTGTGATCACTCACCTAGAGCCAGAAATCCTGGGGTGTGAAGTCAAGTGGGCCTTGGGAAGCATCACTACCAATAAAGCTACTGGAGGTGATGGAATTCCAGTTGAGCTATTTTAAATCCTAAAAGATGATGCTATGAAAGTGTTGCACTCAACATGCCAGCAAATTTGGAAAACTCAGCAGTGGCCACAGGAATGAAAAGGTCAGTTTTCATTCCAATCCCAAAGAAAGGCAATCCCAAAGAATGCTCCAACTACTGCACAGTGGCACTCATCTCACATGCTAGTAAAGTAATGCTCAAAATTCTCCAAGCCAGGCTTCAACAGTACATGAACCGTTAACTTTCAGATGTTCAAGCTGGTTTTAGAAAAGGCAGAGGAACCAGAGATCAAATTGCCAACATCCGCTGGATCATCAAAAAAGCAAGCGAGTTCCAGAAAAACATCTAGTTCTGCTTTATTTCTGCTCTATTTCTACTTTCTATGTCAAAGCCGTTGACTGTGTGGATCACAACAAACTGTGGAAAATTCTTAGAGGGATTGGAATACCAGACCACCTGACCTGCCTCTTGATGAATCTGTATGCAGGTCAGGAAGCAACACTTAGAACTGGACATGGAACAACAGACTGGCTTCAAATAGGGAAAGGAGTACATCAAGGCTGTATATTGTCACCCTGCTTATTTAACTCATATGCAGAGAACATCATGAGAAATGCTGGGCTGGATGAAGCACAAGCTGGAACCAAGATTCCCAGAAGAAATAGCAATAACCTCAGATATGCAGATGACACCACCCTTATGGCAGAAAACAAAGAAGAACTAAAGTCTCTTGATGAAAGTGAAAGAGGAGAGTGAAAAAGTTGGCTTAAAGTTCAACATTCAGAAAACTAAGATCATGGCATCTGGTCCCATCACTTCATGGCAAATAGATGGGGAAACAGTGAAAACAGTGACAGACTTTATTTTTTTGGGCTCCAAAGTCATTGCAGATGGGTACTGCAGCCATGAAATCAAAAGACGCTTACTCCTTGGAAGAAAAGTTATGACCAACCTAGACAGTACATTAAAAAGGCATATTACTTTGCCAATAAAGGTCCGTCTAGTCAAGGCTATGGTTTTTCCAGTAGTCATGTATGGATGTGAGAGTTGGACTGTAAAGAAAGCTGAGCGCTGAAGAATTGATGCTTTTGAACTGCGGTGTTGGAGGAGACTCCTGAGAGTCCCTCAGACTGCAAGATCAAACCAGTCCATCTGAAAGGATCAGTCCTGAATATTCATTGGAAGGACTGATGCTGAAGCTGAAACTCCAATACTTTGGCCACCTGATGCAAAGAACTGACTCATTTGAAAAGACCCTGATGCTGGGAAAGATTGAAGGCGGAAGGAGAAGGGCATGACAGAGAATGAGACGGTTGGATGGCATCACTGACTCAATGGATATGAGTTTGAGTAAGCTCTGAGAGTTGGTGATGGACAGGGAGGCCTGGCGTGCTGCAGTCCATGGGGTCGTAAAGAGTCAGACATGACTGAGCAACTGAACTGAAGAGGTCCCAGGTTCATCCTGTACAGTTCCTGTCTTAGACTTGCAATCAGCCATTTCCCCAAAAGGCTTGGACTCCTTTTAGTGGGAAATGATATTTATTTAAAGACAATAACCTGAGCAGAAGGGGTGTCCGTTTTTCCTGGATTGACATTGCTTCTCATATTTTTCAGTGGGTGGGATAGGTAATACTTATTTTTAGAAGAGAAAAACAAATATAAGTTCATGCTGATGTTACCTTGTTGAGTCTTTTATATTTGTATATCATTCCTCTTATTCTAAGAATATTACTTAGGCTTTAAAGATATGATCAAGAGCACTTACTTGTTCTTTCTGAGTTGCATTTGTATTAGTTTCAAAATAATAAGATAAACACTACTATTAAGATGAATTATGCAGTTTAAAATTCATGGTTCTTTTTGATTTCAGGATTTGTTCCACTGATGAACTGCCAAAACACTATAAAGTCACTTGGAGAAATAATTCTCCATGTGATTATGCTACCAACTTGATATGTAACAGTTAGGTTCATTTGCTTCAGCTTTTTAAAAAGCTTTTAAATCTTTTGCTCTGTTGTTTTCTTAATTAATATTTGTTTTTTGATTGCATAAAACATTCTTCTAAAGTCAAAATTAAAACATCATTCAGAAAAGTCTAGGTTTCCTTTCTTACCCCATTTCCCTAGTTCTTCCCCTAATCCACAGGCAACCACTTTTTATTAGGTTTTGATTTTTATCCTTCCATTGCTTATTTTTGAAAATATGAGCATACATATTCTCTTTTTTCTCACACAAAATTAGCATGCTATACATTTCTATGTATATTACTTCTCTAACTTAGCACTATGTCTTTTAGTATAGAGACTTGCTCATTCTATGTTAGAGATATACAATAACCTATTTTATGGTTGCAGGATAGTTTCTTTCCTACCAATACCTATTGATGGTCATTTGAGTTGTTCCAGTTCTTTGCCTTTATAATTAGTGCTTTAATAAATAGCCACAGGCATGTGTCATTTCATATTTTTGTATTTTTTTCACATGCCAGATGGGCAGGAAAAAATGCAACTTTATGGATCACACTCTCATGGTTAGTCTAAGCTGAAATGAATACACAGCTGAATTAGGAGCTACTGAACACTCAGCCAAGGTATCTAAAAATGCTGGAATTTTAGCCTTTATGAGTAACTGAATTTACTTAAAAAACAATTGTAATAACTGGTTTAACAAGGTAGAACTATTTGCATCAAAGCAATTTCTACATACTAAGCTGCAAAGGTTAAATGATACATAGAGAGTATAAAAGTAAATCTGGTTTAAATGCTAAAAAAATAATAATTAACATTTTATGAAAAATCTTTGGTTAAATTTTTGGCCAATCACAAATTACAAGTATGTAGTCTTATGCAAGTTCCAGTTTATTTAAGAGAAAGACAGTGCTTCTGAGGATGTGTCCCTGACAGCTCTAACCAGTCTTTTCTCATACGAGAAATCCTGCATGGAATGTGTGGAAATAACAGCCATCAGAGACAACACTTCCATCTTTGGAAGAATATATTTTCCCACATAAAAGCGAACACTGTCAGAGTGTCATGGAAGAGCAAATAGTTCCACCATGCTTTAGAATAAAAGCTACTGTGGACTTTAATTATGCAATGTACCAACTGAGCATGTGAAACAAGAGAAGATTCTCTGCCCAGCTAACTTATGAATATTAACACATCCTGTACCAGAGAATAATATTTTACTATTCAAGTATATAACATCATTAATATAGCACAGAAAAATCATAAAAGATACCATTCCAGGTGATTCAACTTTACTTTTTCAATATGAAAACACATTTGTTTGCGTAGGTCTGAATTACTCTCACAATTATTTCATAATCATTAGTTACCAACCAAAAACACTATCTCTGACTTCAGGATGATGTCTCATAAGTATCAACTGTTTGACCCTTCGGATTTTCTTCTCTAACATATTCTCTCATTTGGATTTACAAAGCACATCATTAGTATTAGATGTCAGAGGTGAGCTCACAAACAGGACTTGATGTCTAAAGCTTCCAGTGTTTGTAGCTTTAAATATGGGCATACAACCAGCTCCTAACACAAATAAAAGTGTTATCATAGAAGCTAGCCAAAGAGCCAGTATGTTTAACAAAATAGCACTGGAGAAATTATAAAGGATGGAAAGAAGATTAGAGGAAAAACAGAACATTATCTTTGTGTTTCTTTAAAGATGAGGACTAACAAAGTGAGAGGACAGATAGGGGAAAGCCTGTCTACCCGACTTACAATATGAAAATAAACCAACACAGCTTTACCTTTCAATGCAGGGAGCCATTTTACTGGTGATATTTAAAGAGTGTGATATTTAAATTAAAGAGTAAGAGAGTGATATATAAATTAAAATTTGAAAGATTGATAGGATATTTACATTTCCATCCTTTATAAATAGCTCAGCTCCATGCTGTCTGAAAACAGGCATAAAACATGTTTTAAATTGCTTCGTACTCAGAATTCTAAGATCAATGCCCACAAATGTATGTCTTAAGTATAACCCTGTCATTTTGGGAAACAGAATAAAACACATCAATAACATATAGTAAATTGTTTTAAATTCAGGCTCTTAAGTTTTACATGCCAATTTGTCATTCAAAATTTCTATACCAATTTTAAGACTGGGAAAAATGTGGACTAAAACTGATTATTGTTTATATGCTTGGCATGAGTGCCTAGCATACAAAGTATCCTGTATTTACCAGCCATGAGGTAAAAATGAGGACAAGTGGCAAAGTTACTGGGAGAACAAAAATTATAGGATGTTTTAAAATATTAACATGATAAACATGAAGTAAACATTTGTATTTTCACTTGATGCTTTTTGATAAATACATTACTGGTAAACAAAATGACTTTCATAGGTTGCCTGCAAGAAGTCTGTAGAATATTTCATATTTCATAGTAAAAGAAAAAATAACGGAGTCAGAAAGTTAAGTCACTAGAGACTAAAAAAGTCAGGTATTAACTCACTTGCTGAATGGAATATTATTTTGTTCCTCTTATGATGAAAATTAAAATCAAATATTTTGTTACCATTGATCTTAAAAAAATTAGGCTCACCTGCTATTTAAAGTTGTATTTAACAATTTCACAAGACACACAGAATTTTCCTTGAAAATGTTATCAAGCGGTACACAAATTTAAGATGGGTAAGTAATGATGACAAGCTCCAATATAAATTTTTTACTTGAAAAGACAAAATGTAAATCTGTAAACTATTTGCAGATTACCAACAAGCCCATCTCTAAACTGGCAGCAATGCCAGGCTGAAAACAGCAGATGGCACTATTTCCCAAGATGAAATCATGTGCTAAGAGACAACATGAGTTTCATGAAAGGTATCTTACACATGAAAACATCATCTCTAAATGACTCCTTTTGAATATTAATAATTTATGAGTTTCCCCAAAGTTAAAATGCATTTTATTTTACAAAGAGTTTAGGTGGGTTGGCTTCATAGTTACCGAGTTAGCTATGCTGCTTTTCTCTCCCAAGAGGGAAACAATTATATACTAATATACTGCTACAAATACATAAATAACACAAGAGAATATCTTGTTTTCAGTTTAAATGGACTAAAATTTTAGTCAATAAGGGAAATATCTGAAAAATCCCCTTTTATGGTACAATATAGACACTGAAAACAAAACAAAGTCCTTGAAATATAAAGCATCTTCAAGTGTTTTAAAAGAAGAGAAAAAAGCAAACAATAACCAGTCGGTTACTCAATAAATAAGCAAATAAAGATGGCTCGTCAATAAGATTCGCAAACAAATGAAACATCCCATAAAGCTTACTTGGAATTCTAAAGTTAAAGCAACTTCTCATGAACAAACATTTTAATTAAACCACTACTGGTTTCCCTCCAAAACAGTGTATTTTAAATAAGTTTCCTTCACAAAGCATACAAAATATATATTAGAAATCCATCCAACACTAACATTTTAAGGTTGTTCATAAATCTCATATCCCAGGGCATTAATTTCCAGAACTGATATCCATAAATAACGTGAAAGACGAGAAAACTTCTTAAGTAGAATGTGGCTTGCCTACCAGTCTTCTGGAAGCTTATGGTACAGTACCAAGTTATATCTGCCAAGGACGCTCCTGGAGTGTCTCTAGTAACAAACCCCCTTGGAGGGGGTCCAAGACAGACTTACAACAAACTGCTATCCATATCAAATTAAGTAACAGGAATATTTCTAATGTGACTGAACCAGTGAAGAATTTCTGATAAAAATTTTAATAAGTGCATATGAACCGAGAATCAGACTAGGTTTTATGAAAAACAAAATGCTTACTGAAAATCTACACAAATTCCCCCTCATTTAGTTCTTCTCACCTGGAATGCTCTTCCTTCTTCTGAATCCTCCCTATCACTTTCCCTTGGCGTCTGCGAGAGGACCTCTTCCATAATTCATTTGGCTCTCAGCATATGTTACCTTGCACTGATATTCATCTCTTCATAAGCAAAAGTTTCATTTCCCCCAGCTATGGGGACACACCTTTTTGTGTCAACTTCAGCAGTTAGCATGGTGTGCTCCATTATTTAGTAAGCAGGCAATAAATACTTGCTGAAACTTAAAAATTAAAAGGCATGCTTCCCAGGTGGTGCTAGTGGTTAAGAACCCACCCGCCAACGCAGGAGATGTAAGAGACATGGGTTCGACCCCTGGGTCAGGAAGATCCCCTGGAGGAGGAAATGGCAACCCACTCTAATATCCTTCCCTGGAGAATCCCATGGACAGAGGAGGCTGGCGGGCTACAGTCCACAGGGTCGCAAGAGTCGGACATGACTGAAGCGACTTAGCATGCACACAAAGTAACTATTAAAAAAAAATCATGGGGGAGCAATGTCAAATTATAAGAAATGTGTAACTTAAGAAATTAAATGTCTCTAAGTGGTTAGTTATAGCACTGATTTAGTAATCGTACTAAAGACATAGAAACTAGCTAAAAAGCGAGTGTATAAACCTCTCAGTTTCTGGCCATATGGAATCCTAATGGACGTCTAGTAACACACGCTCCCTATAAGAGTAGTCCTCTGGTAGAAACCATGTTTTAAAACAGAAGTATATCAGTGTAGTGTTTGTAAGTCTACAGACCCTCATTTTGATCATCAATATCTGGAATGCCTTTCTAGTGAGGAAGGTCACAGAGGCTAATCTTTCATTAAAAGGTTTGTTAAAAAGGTCAGAGGAGCCGCTACGGTAGCAGGAGCAGTCATCACGGCAGCAACAGGCTTACATTCATGGCGCCGAGTGCTAAGCAGATTCGCATGGATCACCTCATTTAACGACCACGACCATCAAAGACAGCAGTGCTAACATTTCCATTGTACAGATGAGAAACTGAGGCTAAGTAACCTGGCCAAGGTCACAGAGCTGGTTGGTGGTAGACGTGGGATCCAACCCCTGAACTGTGATCCAGTCGTTATTTACTGGTCAAATAAAGTCTTTATTCACTCCTGCCAGGCAACATACTCTTTTTTCCACCTTCTTAACCATTTACAAGTATAATAAATGTCCGTGGTATTGTTCTTATTCTGCATTTTAATGCTTATTCATTCAGAAAAATACAACAGAGCTTTATTAGTAGAAGAGATGCCATAAATATTATCTTGGTCTGCTGGCATTATCTTGAGCTAGATTACAGATGTATATTTTTGGAATCTTTCTTACTCAAATAAATTTTTAAAGAATTATATATGTCACATTCTGAAAATCTTTGTTAATGAATAAAAGAAACAAAACTTTTAGAAAACCTATCATTCTTTCATTTAAGCCTGAAGATAATCTAAGTAGTAAATTACTACTTGAGAGTCATTATTTATTTATTGTGTAGTAACTGTTGCTACAAAAAACTAGAATGGTTTCTGAGAATTTGATTAAACAAAATATTAGTAGACTACTGCCTTATGTTCGTCTCAAATGTAATAAACATGGGTGGTCAAATTCACTTTAATAAAAGTAATAATTCCAACAAAGCTAAAGCTACTGGGTAGAAGAAAGGAATGTAATTTGAAGTATACTGGATTAACAGGGCAGTATACAGACTCTGAAGTTGTTGTTTGTTGTCCATTTTAATTTCAGAATTCTTATTGACTCTAATTAAAATTCTGTAGATGGAAGAGTTGTGTTTCTGAGGCACTTGAATGCTGTCTGCCAGCCATCTCCAAACACCCCATAACCACACACAACTCGCCTGTCAGGAGAGCTAATGCAGACATCGCAGGGCACACCACATTTGTCACTGCGGCTAATATCAGAGATACGCAGCTCTTTTTTCTTAGCACACAAAAGCAAGATATGTAATTCAATGCTCAATTTACCCTTGTCTCGCAGGAGATTTTTCCCCGCTAATTGATAGAAATTAAGCCATTAATCAAGCCACTAGCCATCATTCAAACCAGAGAAGATGAATACAAACTTTCATCATAACCACCTTCCCCATTTTAGTGTTCATTAGCATTAATTTTTAATGCAATTATGCTATTCTTTTACGCTGAGCTCATAAATTACTGCTCTTTTGTTGCTGGCTGGCCTTGTAAAATCCAAACTAATGCTTTGTGCTCTGATCTTAAAGGCAATTACTAGATTCTTCTATCTTTTATATCTTTGCAACTCCAATAACCTATATATTGGCAAAGATATACACACACACATATAAAATGAACACCCATGATTGACTATACCTATTTGCTTTTTTAATGCCTCTATATAAAGTCTCTGTGAACATATAAATGTAGTAAAATGCACCTAAAGTAAATAAACACATATTCCCCCATACATAAAAAATACAGATGTTAATATAAAGTAAGATCACATATATTCATATTCTATTTGGGGTTCAATATAGATATTGCTACAGTTTCCCATGATTAAAAATATATCATTTGCAGTAAAGGTATAATTTTTATAACAAATTTGAGAAAATAAGAACATTAATAGTGATTATACACACTTACAAGGGTCAAAAACTACTAAAAACAGAAAAAGGAAAACTATAAAACACTAAAATCCCTTAGCTCTTCACCTAAGGTTACCACTTTATGTTTAAATTATTATTTTAAAAAAATATGTTAAAACTGGAAAGTTAATAAGGTGAAGAGTAACAGAAGGTCAAAAGAACCGTTTATCCAAAAGTGTTTGTAAGTGCATATAATAACTCCATAGTCTTAAATTCTGCAAAGTTAATGCATCAGTTTATTACAGGATGACAGTAAAAGGAGAAGGCAAATTTTCAATAAATAAATATTAAATCCAGAGACAGAGTATCCACTCAGTTCTGCAACCCAGAGAAAACAAAAAGATGTACCCACCCACTCCAAAGCACCTCTCCAGGGTGCAGAGGAGATAAATAAAAATCTGCAACTCTCTTCTTCATATCACCGCAGTAATGGTTTTTGTCTTTGTTTGCAAGTTCTAACACTCTGGCCCCCCACTAGCTAGAGAAGGGTGCACATGTGGCATCCCGATTAGTGAAATAAAACTTATGGGAACATGCCGGCTATCCTGGCACCGGCGTCGGAACCCTTTGGAGTTGCACAGCTGCTGCCCACCCCAACACCGGAGGGCTGGGGTAGAGAGTATAGTCAGGAGTCCTCTACCGGGAAAAAAAAGAGCGTTTGAACTATTAACTTCTTAAGAATAAAGAGAGTGATGATCAGTTTGACTTCATCTTATGTTTCCTCTCATTGCTAGTTCTTTTTTAGGTTTCCTCTTTAACAGAAAGTTATACATGGTTTTGAACTGTGGTGTTGGAGAAGACTCTTGAGAGTCCCTTGGACTGCAAGGAGATCAAACCAGTCCATCCTAAACGAGATCAGTCCTGGGTGTTCATTGGAAGGACTGATGCTGAAGCTGAAACTCCAATATTTTGGCCACCTCATGCGAAGAGTTGACTCATTGGAAAAGACCCTAATGCTGGGAGAGACTGGGGGCAGGAGGAGAAGGGGACGACAGAGGATGAGATGGCTGGATGGCATCACCGACTCGATGGACATGAGTTTGAGTAAACTCCGGGAGTTGGTGATGGTCAGAGAGGCCTGGTGTGCTGCGATTCATGGGGTTGCAAAGAGTTGGACACGACTGAGCGACTGAACTGAGCTGAACTGAACTGATACATGGTTTAGAAGCAATGAAGTTTATTCTTTAAGGACTTAATGCTGTGAACCAGGGGACTTGCTATGCCAGGATAAGTGGACAGCCTAAATTCAAGCCTTTTGTGATCCATTCCTTTGTGATGTCAGAAGCAAATAGGTACCTAGCATATTTGAATATTACAGTGGCCAAGATAAAATCTATGAGCTCTAATACATTGTCTTAAAAGCATTTTCTGTTTGGACTCATAAGCCATGGTTCTACCTACTCTAATTTCCCTAAACATATTGATAAAAATGCTGGGTTCAGAAACAGGAATTGAAATTAATTCAGGCAACATCTATTTAATGCCTCTATATGCCAGATGCTAGTATGGTGCCAGAGATTTCTGGTTGAAATGACATTTGATTTTGCTCTCTCAGAGCTCATGGGAAAAACAGAATTTTTATTTATAATTTTTATTTGCAAGTAATTGTGAGCTGAAGGTACAGTGGATAGGTACAAGGATTTGTGGTATTTACAAAGTAGCATTGCATCTGTTATTTCATTTGACACTGAAACAGACATATCTTTTGGTAATATATAATATCCCTGTTTTTCAAATCAGGTATGTGACACTCGAAGCTTAAGAGACACTGTAAGAAGCAGGGTGTGGATAAACTAAGTCTTTGAACTTCACATTTTGTATGTTTCCCATTGCACCAAGTGTCTCTTTAGCCTTTGAATCTCTGATAACCTTACAAGCCTTAAATGATGAATAGCTATGATCGCTTATGCTTATTTCATATTCTTATCAAATATATATACAATTTGATCTTTTAAACAGAGATGGGGTAGGGAGAATAGTAGTGAATAGTAGAAGACATTAATTTCTCTTTCTTAAAAGCAGAGTATTTTGCTGTAATATTAAGGAAGTACAGCATACAAAATCAATAGGTTTAAAGAACTACTAAATACTTCAAATTGAGCTTTACTGAAACATAATTTGCATATTATGTATAATAATTATACTCACTTTAAGTATACAATTCAATGAGTTTTGATAAATGTAAACCACCTGTGTAAACAATACCCAAATAAAAACATAGAATACTTTGATCACCACCACCATTTCCTTGTGCCTCTCCGTGGTCAATTTCTATCTTTACCCTGACCCCAGACAATCACAGATCTGCTTTCTGCCAACAAGGATTAGTCTCCATTCTCTAGAATTTCATATAAACTGTTACACTTTTTCATGTCTGATGTCTTTCACTCTCCATATTTTTGTGATAGCTCCAGGTTGCTGGGTACCTGTTTTTTTTTTTAATTACTGATAGAATTTTATTACATGAATATGTAACTCATATACAACAATATATATATAACATATATATATAGAATTTTATTATATGAATATATCCACAATTTGTTTATCCATTCATCTGTTGATAGAATTTGGGTTGTTTCCAGTTTCTGGCTTTTGAGAATAAAACTGCTATAACAATTATGCACAAGTTTTTGTGTGGACATGTTTTCACTTTTCTTGGGTAAATATATAATATTGGAAAGGCTAGATTATATAGTGGGCTTGGATTTCTCTGATGGCTAATAATATTGAGTATTTTTAGCACTTATTGACCATTCACTTCTTTTTTAAAGTTAGTGTTTAAACTTTTTTGCTCATTATTTAATTAAGCTGTCTTATTATTTGAGTTTTAAAAGTTCTGTGTACATCTTTTGTCAACATGCCAGTATTTTCTATCATTCTATGACTGGTTTTTTTTGTTCTTAATGGGATCTTTCAAAGAGTAGAAACTTTTAATAAAAAAATGCAATTTATCATTAAAAAATAGTTTGTGCTATTTGTGTCTATCAAAGAAATATGTGCCTACTTCAAGACTGCAAAGATTTGAAAAAGATCCTATATTTTCTTCGAGAAGTTTTATAGTTTTAGTTTTTATATTTAAGTATATAATATATTTCAAGCTACTTCTTATGTATAGTGTGAGATAAGGGCCAACGTTCATCTCTCCCCACTAGAATAACCAGTATTTTTCAGCAACATTTACTGAAAAGATTTCCCTTTCTCCATTGAATTGCATTGGTAATTTTATTGAGAATAAATTTGTCATACATTTGATGGCTAATTTCTGGCCTTTCTAGTCTGTTTCATTTACCTATAAGTCTATCCTTAGTAATCCACAATCTTGATTACCATAGTTTTATAGTAAGTCTTGAAATCAGGGAGTGTAAATCATTTGACTTTAGTTCTTTTTAAAAAAACTGCTTTAATTATTTGAATTTTATATAAAATTGATTCTTAGAAACTTTGCTCCTAACACTTTACATTGAATTTTAGCATGAGGATGCAAAATATAATTGATAATGAAATTCCATTTCAGGAATAAGTTGAAATATACATGATTAATCAAATTAGACAGGCTCTCAATATTAATTAGGTACAATACTTAAAACAAGAAAAGAGATTATTGTCAAATATTTAAACCAATTTGAAAAAGAGTTTTTATAAAACGATCAAGTTGTAAAATTGTTACTTATCATGAATAGTTACTGCCATTGTAAATTTTTATTTTTGGTGATGCTTTACAGCCTGAGGGGTCCTAGTTCCCTGACCAGGGACTGAACCCAGACCCCAGCAGTAAGAGCACCAAGTCCCGACCACTGGACTGCCAGGGAATTCCCTTTTGTAAAGTTTTATTTATTCTGATTTTGAAGTCAATAATTGAGCCATATTCATATTATTTTACTCAGGAAATTGCCACATAAGAAGATAATGGTGGCCTGAATGACTAAAATGTATGGATGGCAAGATTTTTTTGGAGGGGGATTGTCAATGAATGTAGTCTGGAAAATGCATTTTATTGGTGTAACCAATAAAAGAAAAACCAGAAGGGAGAAAAAAGAATGACAGATGAATAGAAAAGGCAATTTTTTAGTAAGTGTAAAGAACCAAGGGTGAGTGTCTATGTTTAAGAGTTTGAAAGACTAACACTTGGAGAAACTCTAACTGTTCATGGAACAGAAGAAGGGCACAGAGATCCCAAACCACATACATAAATAATCTCTACTTTTCAAACTATCACCTAAGAAGCAACATATATACACATTCTAAACTGAACTCTGAAGTTTGCAATTATAATATCCTCTCTGTTTGGCCCATCACCCTGCCAGTATTTTGTTCTCATTATAGTTTTTCCTTTCAAAAAAATGCAAGTAAGATTCTTGGCTTCTAATCAAGAAAAGCCTTAAGTGCCATGTCATCTATATTATTGAATTAGGGTGCATTGAAATTAGGGTGTGTTGAAATACAGTTGGTTGAGCTGTTATCAAGAAATACACATGATTCTTATTTGGTTTGCTTTACTGCCGCTAACTTGGGGTAGGACTAAGATCTCCTAAACAATGTTATGAAAATTATATGATAGTAAGTAGGAGCTATGAATCACATGCATAGCTGTATAATATTTTCAATTAAAGTATCCTGGTGAGATAATGTAATGATTTGATCTTGAAAATTCTACTTTAAGAAAAAGAGTGTAGAAAGCATTTAAAGTGGAAATCTTACATCAGTAATGATCATACTTTTATAAAAATGGAGATAAGTTTCCATAATTATAACCTGTTTTCAATGTAATATCAACGAAGCAAATCATACTTAATTCCCACATTTTCACAATAAACTGAGACACAGAGTCATTCAAATATGATGAGGAGCAAAGTATAAACAAAGAAATAAAGGAATTAACGAATGGGGAAATGAGATACATACTAGCCTATGCCTCCATGACTTTGAGGGAAATCAGCTATAGGAAAAAAGTAATATTAATACTAACCATTAATTTGCTTCTAAGAGTGATTTTCCCTAACAAACATAATGCCGTAAGTCATAAAGATGCAAAATATGAGGCAAGTCCAGCTCCATTTACAGGTGAAGTGACTGAAAGTAAGTGCTCTGAGTTCTAGCCTCATAACCAACTTCATTATCTTGGGCAAGTATTCCCCCTAAATTTCCATATTCTCTTCTGAGTTAAGATAGTGAAAGTAAAAGTGGCTCAGCTGTGTCAAACTCTTTAACCCGATGGACTATACAGCCATGCAATTAACCAGGCCACAATACTGGAGTGGGTAGCCTTTCCCTTCTATAGGGGATCTTCCCAACCCAGGAATCAAACCCAGGTCTCCCACATTGCAGGCAGATTCTTTATCAGCTGAGCCACAGGGAAGCCCAAGAATACTGGAATGGGTAGCCTATCTCTTCTTCCGTGAATCTTCCTGACCCAGGAATCGAACCAGGGTCTCCTGCATTGCAGGCGGATTCTTTTTTTTTGTGTGTCCTAAATAGAAATCTTTGTTTTCCCATAATAAATTTGCACTTCTTTCTTTTTTTTTTTTTTTTTAAATTTTTATTAGTTGGAGGCTAATTACTTTACATCATTACAGTAGTTTTTGTTATACATTGATATGAATTAGCCATGGATTTACATGTATTCCCCATCCCAGTCCCCCCTCCCACCTCCCTCTCCACCCGATCCCTCTGGGTCTTCCCAGTGCACCAGGCCCGAGCACTTGTCACATGTACCCAACCTGAGCTGGTTATCTGTTTCACCCTAGATAATATACATGTTTCAATGCTGTTCTCCTGAAACATCCCACCCTCGCCTTCTCCCAGAGTCCACAAGTCTGTTCCATACATCTGAGTCTCTTTTTCTGTTTTGCATATAGGGTTATCGTTACCATCTTTCTAAAGTCCATATATATGTGTTAGTATACTGTAATGGTCTTTATCTTTCTGGCTTACTTCGCTCTGTATAATGGGCTCCAGTTTCATCCATCTCATTAGAACTGATTCAAATGAATTCTTTTTAATGGCTGAGTAATATTCCATGGTGTATATGTACCACAGCAGGCGGATTCTTTACTACTGAGCTATCAGGGAAGCCCTGAGTCAAGACAGGATGTCTACTAAAGTGCACATATGATCTCTGGTTGGAAGAAGCACTTCAGTAGAGATGAGTTTATTGTTCCATAGAAGAGAAGAGGGTCCTACAGCACTCATAAATTTGGAGGAAGGAGAAATCCAAGAGATGAAGAACTGAGGAAAGGATCAGGATTATGGAGAGGCTTTTGTTGCTGTTCAGTCGCTCAGTCATGTCTGACGCTGCAACTCCACAGACTGCAGCACGCCAGGCTCTTCGCTATCTCCCAGAGTTTTCTAAAACTCATGTTCATTGAGTCGGTGATGCCATCCAACCATCTCATCCTGTCACCTCCTTCTCCTCATGCCCTCAATCTTTCCCAGTATCAGGGTCTTTTCCAATGAGTCAGCTCTTCACATCAGGTGATCAAAGTATTGGAGCTTCAGTTCGGCATCAGTCCTTCCAATGAACATTAAGGGTTGATTTCCTTTAGAATTGACTGGTTTGGTATCCTTGCTGTCCAAGTCTTCGCCAGCACCACACAAGAATCAATTATTTGACGCCCAGCCTTCTTTATGGTCCAACTCTCACATCCACACATGACCACTGGAAAAATCATAGCTTTGACTATATGGACCTTTGTCGGCAAAGTGATATCTCTGTTTTTTAATATGCTGTCTAGGTTCGTCATAACTTTTTCCCAAGGAGCAAGCGACTTTTAGTTTCATGGCTGCAGTCACTGTCTGCAATGATTTTGGACCCCCCAAAATAGTCTGTCAATGTTTCCATTTTTTCCCCATCTATGTGCCATGAAGTGATGGGACTAGATGCCATGATCTTAGTTTTTTGAATGTTCTGTTTTAAGCCAGATTTTTTACTCTTCTCTTCCACCTTCATCAAGAGGTTCTTTAGTTCCTCTTTGTTTTCGGCAGTTAGGGTGGTATCATCTGCATATCTGAGGTTATTGATACTTCTCCTGGCAATTTAGACTCCAGCTTGTGATTCATCCAGCCTGGCACTTTGCATGACGTTCTCTGCATGTAAGTTAAATAAGCAGGGTGACAATATATAGCCTTGACATACTCCTTTCCAAATGTTGAACCAGTTCATTGTTCCATGTCCAATTCTGTTTCTTCTTGACCTGCACACAGGTTTCTCAGGAGGCAGGTAAGGTGGTCTGGTATTACCATCACTTTAAGAATTTTCCACAGTTTGTTGTGATCCACACAGTCAAAGGCTTTAGCACGGTCAATGAAGCAGAAGTAGATGTTTTTCTGGAATTCTCTCGCTTTTTCTATGATCCAATGGATGAAGCTAAACCCCGGGAATACCGTAAGACAAGCAGTTCTGAAGATGTGAGCAAGGGACAAGACAACATAGGAAAGTGAGACGGTGACAAAACATTTACAATAGTCCTGGGCTTCACATGGAGATCTGCCCATGACAGCCCAGTGTGGGAGGACAGTGGCTCTAGAGCATAATCTCTAACCATGGGAACATCATTTCTGAGCCATCTATGTTTCACACATTTTAATCCTTATGGATCCATATCAGCTAACAATATGTGATTGGTGCTCTAAAGTTTGATCTGTGATCGTCAGGAAGAGGGAAATGGCAGTGCCAGTTGCTAGCACCGTAGTATCATTCTGTAGTATCTCAAAATTTAACCAGAAAAATCAATACTGGATCCATACAAGTGGAGAAATTTATAACCTCTTAAGGTACATTTCCCAGTTTGTAATTGAAACCACCAGGGAATATTAGTGATGTTGGGTATAAGTAAACTTTAAATTAAAAAAAAAAGTAGGAATAAAATTCTAACCCATGAAGACCACAACTGACTTAAAATATAATTTTATATATACACACAAATAGCATCCCTTGTGGCTCAGTGGTAAAGAATCCACCTGCAAAGCAGGAGACACAGGAGACGCAGGTTCAATCCCTGGGTCAGGAAGATGTCCTGGAGGAGGGCATGGCAACCCACCCCAGTATTCTTGCCTGAAGAATCGCATGGACAGAGGAGCTTGGTGGGTTACAGTCTATACGGTTGCAAAGAGTCGGACATGATTGAAGCAACTTGGCACGCAGCACACACATACATGCATAAACACTTCCAGGCCTACTTGAACTCATTTAATAATCACAAAACTGATATCATATAATAATATTAGCACTAAAAATAAACCCTTGAAAATGAAACCACTGCAAATCCACAATTAATTTAAAACATTTCAAGAAGAGTTTTTACAGGCTGACTCGGGGTTTGATCCTGACAGCCAGATGGATATAGAAGGTCAATAATCCAGAAGCAATGAGACAGTGAAACAAGTCAAACAAATGAAACAAGCCAGACAGTAAAGCAAATCCCCAGAAGCAATTACTGTCCAACATGTCAGAAAGCCAAAATAGTCCAAAAACGGATTTAAAAGATAAATTTCAATGTCTCCCTGCTGTCTTTCTAAAAATCTTGTTTAGTAAATAAACCCAGTTACTACCTCAAACAACAATTACTCACTGCAAAAAGTTTTTGTTCAAAACTGATGACAGAAGGAAGGTTTCTCCTTAATAAAACAAGTTTATTTATTCCTCCATGTGCTGATTGTGAGGGAGAACATATTTATTTCTCTGTGTCTGTCCAGTCAGAGGTACTGTAAAGCTGTAAGTTCTTGGAGAATCAGATCTGGTCCAAAGGTTTATCAAACATGATGAAATTTTGCTATAAAGTAGCAATGGGCCAAACAGCACGAAGCAGAGAACCAAACATGTTTGAAAGTTCAGCAAGAACAGTGTTTGGGTCTCGCTAACATTTGCAAAACTCTAGTAGTTATCTGTTGAATGATGAGCTAAATAAAGTCAGTTTACTGTTGCTAAAAATGTGGCATTCCTTTATTGAGGAGGGAGGTGCCTTGAAGACTCTCTGTTTTTTGGAAACTGGCAGATACTTGTTTACTGCCTTTAAAAATTTCTAGAGTACATAAAATTTACCTTTTAATTGTCCTTGAAATTACTAAGTGGTGAGCTTTATAGTAGCAGGATTCTATTTGTATTCTGACCCATTATTCAACAGAGGCGACAAGTTCCTTATTCTTGAAACTAAAAATTTGGCTTCTATGACACCTTTCACTTCTGGCTTTCTCCTCTCTGGTCACAATTCTTCATTTTCCTATAAGGCCCCCTCTAAATGTCAGAGGGTTCCAGTGCTCAGATTGGACCCCTTCCTCTTCCCTTTGTGTTCTTTCTCTAGGTGATCCATAGTTATGCTGCTGCTGAGTTGCTTCAGTTGTGTCTGAAGGTCTATGCAGACCTATGGACTGTAGCCCACCAGGCTCCTCTGTCCATGGGATTCTCCAGGCAAGAATACTGGAGTGGGCTGCCATGCCCTCCTGCAGGGAATCTTCCCAACCCAGGGATCGAACCTGTCCCATGTCTCTTATGTCTACCTGCCCTGGCAAGCAGATTCTTTACCACCACTGCTATGTGGGAAGCCCGACCCATAGCCATAAATACAATCTACACGCTGATGACCTTCAAATCTTTAGGTCTTGACATCTTTGCCAAACTTCAGATTTTGATTTTTCTCTCTTACTTCCTAAATTTAAATTACCGCTTTCCATTAGCTTCCCATCTCATCTAGAATAACATTCAAACTCCCCGGTGGCTCAGATGGGAAAGAATCTGCCTGCAATGTAGGAGACCTGGGTTCAGTCCCTGAGTTGGGAAAATCTCCTGGAGAAGGGCATGGCTACCCACTCCAGTATTCTTGCCTGGAGAATTCCATGGGGAGAGGAGTCTGGCGGGCTACAGTCCATGGGGCCACAAAGAGTCAGACACAACGTTCATGCTGTTATATTAATAAAACTCTACATAACCTGAATCCTGCTAAACGCTTCAACTAAATCTCTAACCCCTGCCCTAGCCATGCTGGCCTTCTTTGTGCTTCTTAAGAATTCTAAACTTGCTTCCCTGTTATGATCTTTTTCTAAATTTATAATTTTATTTTTTAATTTATTTTGGGCTGTGATAGGTCTTCATTGCTGCATGGGCTTTTCTCTAGTTGCAGCAAGCAGGGGCTACCTTCTCACTGCAGGGTGAGGGGTCCTCATTGCAGTGGCTTCTCTTGTTGCAGAGCACGGCCTCCAGGGCTTTGGCAGTTGTGGCTCCTGGGCTCTAGAGCACAGGCTCAGTAGTTGTGGCATAAGGACTTAGTTTCTCTGCGCCATGTGGGATCTTCCCAGATCAGGGCTCGAACCTGTGTCCCCTGCATTGGCAGGCAGATTCTTTACCACTGAGCCACCAGGAAAGAACCCCCTACCCCCGCCTTTACAGTCTTTATAGAAGCTGTTCCCTCCATCTGGAATGGTCATTGCATGACAAGTCGCTTTCTGTTCAGATTTAGTTTAAATGCCAGCTCGTTAAGGAGGCCCTCCCAGAGTAACCAGTCTCAAGTTGCCAATGGTCATTCTTCAGCACATCAAGAGAGAGTAAAGAAACTAGAAAATTGTGAGGCTGTCATAGGAGTCTAGGCAAGAGATGATGACTGCTCAGAACAGGGGTGGCAGGGAAGATGGGGACACATTTTAGGTAAAGAATAGATGTGAATTTTGTGCAGAGTGATGCAAAGAGAAGATGATTTTCAATTTTCTGGATCAAGTAACTAATACACAGTAGTGATTAATAAAGACAAAGATGACTTGGAGGTGGAATTAAGAGTTCAGCTTTAAAGATTATGGCTTTGAGATGCCTCTGTGTTTTAAAAAGAATGTCTCTAATTCTGGAGTTCAAAGAGAAAGTCTGGGTTGAAGATGTATATTTGGAAGTAATAAGCATACTATACTTAATAAGCATAATATATTTATAACATATTTATATTTTTTATAAATGTTATCAGTTTATATTCACTTGAGGAGAAAAATATAGAGATAGAAAAGAACTAAGTTCCAATGCATAACAATGCTTGCAGATTGGGTAGAAGGAAGACAGAGGCTTGCTAGGGCTGGCAGGAAAATCACATAAGTATTATGTCATTTTTAAGTGACAAAAAGGGATGTTTCCACAAGTGTGGTGAGCTGCATTAAAAGCTGCTACAGGGTCTAGTGGAGAAAAATTCCACTAGATTTGGCAAATTAGATAGCGTTGGTGATTTTAAAAACAGGAGTTTTAATTGAGTGATGTGGTAAGTCACAGTGGAGAGAGAAGACATTTAAATGAAGATTTCTGTTTCTTAGATAATGGAGGGCAGTTCAGTTCAGATCAGTTCAGTTACTCAGTTGTGTCCAACTCTTTGCGACCCCATGGACTGCAGCACGCCAGGCTTCCTTGTCCATCACCAACTGCAGGAGCTTGCTCAAACTCATGTTCATTGAGTTAGTGATGCCATCTAACCATCTCCTCTGTCATCCCATTCTTCTCCTGCCTTCAGTCTTTCCCAGCATCAGGGTCTTTTCAAACGATTCAGTTCTTCGCATCAGGTGGCCGAAGTATTGGAGTTCCAGTTTCAGTATCAGTCCTTCCAATGAATATTCAGGACTGGTCTCCTTTAGGATGGACTGGTTGGATCTCCTTGCAGTCCAAGGGACTCTCAAGAGTCTTCTCCAACACCACAGTTCAAAAGCATTAATTCTTTGGTGCTCAGCTTTCTTTATAGTCCAACTCTCACATCCATACATGACTACTGGAAAAACCATAGCTTTGACTAGAGAGACCTTTGTTGGCAAACTAATGTCTCTGCTTTTTAACATGCTGTCTAGGTTGGTCATAGCTCTTCTTCCAAGAAGCAAGAGTCTTTTAATTTCATGGCTGCAGGCACCATCTGCAGTGATTTTGGAGCCCTAAGAAATAAAATCTATCACTGTTTCCATTGTTTCCCCATCTATTTGCCATGAAGTGATAGGACCGGATGCCATAATCTTCGTTTTCTGAATGTTGAGTTTTAAGCCAACTTTTTCACTCTCCTCTTTCACTTTCATCAAGAGGCTCTTTAATTCTTCTTTGCTTTTCACTATAACAAGATTCTCTAAATGATACCTCTGCTAAACACAGGAACAAATAATAATGGATAAAATATTAAAAAAAAATTAAATCAAATGAATTGCTGAGATCACGTGAAGTAAGGAATCCACAAAGATCTATGAGAAAGTTTACAGTCTTAGTAGTCCCTCCAGGGATGGGGCGGCACAGGGTCGGACACGACTGAAGTGACTTAGCAGCAGCAGTTCACACAGAAGCTGAATCTTTTGTGAAAAAAATTTTATAAACACTAGGCTGAGAAGGTTTTACAGAAAAATTCTACCAAACTTTCAAGGAAAAGATAATTTTGATGCTATACCAACTGACTTACTAACTCATTTTATTAGGCTAGCACAAACATGTTTTCAAGAACAATTAAGAACAGTACAAAAAACACATTGTAGAAGCAAGTCATGAATGCAGACACAAAAAGGGTAAGAGAGGAAACAATACATAATGTTTATACAGAAATACATATATACATGATGTGAATGTTTATATATAAACAGATTTAATTAAGGAATGTAAAAAAAGATAATACATCAAAATCTTGTAGGATTAGAAACTTGGTTCAACTTTACAATATGACCCCAAAAACTTTCTCCTGTCTTGTGTATAATCAATGAGGAGAGATTAATATTTTTCAGTTAAATATCATTGATCCATAGTGGTGAGAAATACAATATATAAGTAGGCAAATCATATATATTTACATATAGAATAGAGAACATATCTGGAGAGAAATGTAAAATATCTTACATATACATATTTTTAAAAGCAGAGGGAAACAAAATGATATTTATTAAGTATAACAAATATAACACAGACTTTAGTTATACACCGTGGAGAGATGAGGAAGAAAAATGAGGAACGAGGAGAAACAGATACAGAAAGAGGGTGAGGAGGCAAATGTGACACAGACCACCCCCCCCCAAAAAAAAGGCAAGAAAAAAACAGGAAAGAGAAATAAAAAGATGAGAAAGAGAGAAGAAAGAAAGTAAACAGGATGGGGAGAGAGGAAAGATTTCTGACCTTATGACAGGGTATCAGATGGATGGGTCAAGTATAGCTTGACCAATATGTAAAGTATAGCTTGATCAGTATGTAAAGCTGGGCAAACATCTAAGACACAAAGTCCTCACAGAAAGACCAATATTAAAAAACAAGCAAAGCACCAGTACAAATATCCTTAATGTACTGGATTAAAAACAGATATTATAAGAATTCTTATAGTTTTTTTTTTTTTAATATATCACTGCCTGGTGGCTCATTGGTAAAGAATCTGCCCGACAATGTAGAAGACACGAGTTCGATCCCTGATCCAGGAGGATCCCACATGCTGTGTGGCAGCTAAGCCAGTGAGCCACGACTGCTGAGCCTGTGCTCTTGAACCCAGGAGCCACAGCCACGGAAGCCCGTGTGGCCTGGAGCCTGTGCTCCACGGCAAGTGAAGCCGCCGCCACGAGGAGCCTGTGCATAGCAGCTGGAGGGCAGCCCCCTCTGCGTGCAATAGAGAAAAGTCTGTGCAGCAGGAAGACCCAGCAGAGCCCCAAGTAAAAATAAACGTACACACACTAAAAAAGTTTTTGAATAAGATGTGGAAATTCTAGCATTCTTGAAATACCTCCATTCTTTTTTTTTTTCTTGAATAGAGAACAATCTTAGTCCCGCTACAAAGCAAGAACTATCACATTTTACTTTATACACAAAAAAGGACATCTACTTTCACCAACTACCATTATTCTTTTACAGACTTTCAGGACCATAAAAAGTTTGCTTTAGAACAGACATTCATAGTATCACCTAAAAAAAAAAAAAAAAAATCTGCTGTGGGTAAACCTCTAGCCCTAACAAATTTCTAGAAGGTTTTTTCTTTGTTAAGAAAGGGTTTCTAAATCTCTGCATGATAAGGTCTCCATTCCTCAAGTGTACCATTTCCCTACATGAATCATTTGGTTTCAGCCATGCTAAGCTTTATTCAGTTCTCAGTTATTTGAGAAACCATGTTCTCTTATTTCTAGGTTTCACAAATGCTGTCCTCTATCTGGAACACTCCTAATGTTTCCCCATTTCATCTTATTTGTTCTTTAATTCTCAGCTCAGAATTTACCTTATCCAAAACCCCTCCCTTTGCCTGTAAGTCTGATTCCTACAAGCTTCTACATCTTTTCAAGTTCTTCCCCCAGGTTTGACGGTTGATCTTCTAGTCTTCACAAAGTAAATTTTACTTTTGCAAAATTTAGCTCAAATGCCACTCCCTATGAAGCCTTCCCCAATCCCTACTGATTAAAGTTAATTGTTTCTTTGAACCCCCAACACAGCACTTATTTTAGTCTCCTTTATATTACTGTTTTATACATCCCCCCCCCCCCCCAGCTGATATACTACAATGGAGCCCAGATATGTGTCCCTACATGGTATTTAGCACACAGGGCAGATTCAGACAATGTAAGCTGTCTAAAGGAATGGATAAGATGAAATTAATCCTAGGGCAGAAGCTGACTGGAGAGCTGGAGTCCTGTATAGCTTTGGGTAATGAGGCGGCTAATCTAGGAACAATGCTTCCTAGGTGGTAGATGCTTCTAACTGGATGGAAATACCACAAATTATAAGCAATATGAATCCCACAAGACAAAAACTGCATCATAAAAATGTGCTGTGGTAGCTATACAATCATGAAATACTATAAGAAATTTCTGGCAGTAATCTGGTAATAGATTTTGACTGAATTGATTACTCACTGACAGTATTCAACATAGTCCTGCAAATGCATCAACTATGTAATGAACAGCTATTAAGTTTATTGATTTTCTGATTTCCATTGATAGCTAACAGGCCAAAGCTACACATCGATATTTGTGTTAGTAATACCCAAGAGCTAACAATTTTGACAAATGAAAACATCAAAAGTCTGCAGAGTCCAAATTAATGGAAATTTGAAGACCAAACCTCAGTATTTAAATGAAATACCTAACAAATGAATCTAATACACTTAATAACAGTGAAGTCAGTGCTGATAACTTTTTCCTCTGATTAATTTTAAAGGTTTCTATTATCCTAATGATGGGATCATTTCCTAATAAACATAATCTCTATTTCATTCCACAATCAAGATTTGAAGTTCCACAGCCTCCAGTTAAGACCTAAATAGACTTTACTAAGTGCTTTCATATAGTTAATCCTTACAAAATTCTTGTGAGACAGGAAATGTTTTGTTTTTATTTTTACTTAAGAGAACTGAAGTTCAGTGTGATTAAATAACATGGCCAAAGTCATTAAATTATTAAGTAGAAAGGCCAGGAACCAAATGTAGCAAAATAAAATAGCAAAGAACCTTTTGTTGTTTAACACCACTTTTTTCACTGCATATTACCTTACATTTGTTGACTGTACAATTACTAATTTAAGTATGCATTCTATTTTGTACTCTGCTTTTTCATTCTTACTTAACAAATCCTTCTCTCTGGCAAAGTGTAGTAAATTTCCCTAAGACTCAGGCTATCTCACTGAACGCTTTCATGGGTTCTTATTGCCCTCACACTATCTTCCAAAACTTTTTCCAGTGGTTTTTTCAAAGTGTAGTCTTAAGGCCAAAGCATCAGCAACACCTGGAAATTTTTTAGAAATGCAATAATCAGTGCCCATCCCAGACCTATTGAATCAGAAGCTGTGGGGGTGGTGCTATAAATTTCCAGCTCATTTCGAGGCACACGAAAATTTGAGGACAACTGATCTATTCAAATAGGAAACTGATCTCTCAAGTACACAAAAATGTGACAGATACCTAAAAATCAAAGCTAAGTTCTTATTCATAGGAAGAATAGCATTCATGAAACAGAGCTTAAGCCCCAAGTGTACCTCGAGATATATATATTATAAGGATTATGACACTAATATTTAATATCCAGGACAAAGAAGCTAGGTGAGAGAAGCATTAGGGGCACAGATACCACACATACACAAAGAAACTAATCCCAGATAATTTTTCTTTCATGTATACTTTGTCTTTATAACATATATATATGTATATATATATATATATACATGTGTTTGTGTGCAGATATAGATAGTATATATATGTGTGTGAATTATACTTGTAACTATATTTTGCTATTAGAATTACTTTCTTGTACTGGTTTATGATTTAAGCCAGCAGTCAGCACCCATTTTCTATAAAGAGCCAGACAGTAAATATAGTATGCTTTGCAGGCCATATGGCCCTGTCATAACTACTAGATTATGGTGTTGTAGGACAAAAGGGAGACTATAAAGAAAGTTGAGCGCAGAAGAATTGATGCTTTTGAACTGTGGTGTTGGGGAAGACTCTTGAGAGTCCCTTGCAAGGAGATCCAACCAGTCCATCCTAAAGGAAATCAGTCCTGAATGTTCATTGGAAGGACTGATGCTGAAGCTGAAACTCCAATGCTTTGGCCACCTGATGTGAAGAGGTGACTCATTTGAAAAGACCCTGATGCTGGGAAAGACTGAAGGCAGGAGAAGGGGATGACAGAGGATGAGATGGTTGGATGGCATCACCGACTCGATGGACATGAGTTTGAGTAAACTCCGGGAGTTGGTGATGGACAGGGAAGCCTGGTGTGCTGCAGTCCACTGAGGACAAAAGCAGTCACAGATAATTGTAAACTGTGAGTATGGCTTTTGTTCTTACTGTTACTTTATTTACAAAACCAGGTGGTGGGCTGGATTTGGCGGGTCGGCTGTAATGTGATTACCTCTGATTTAAACTGTCATTAAAACACATTTCAATTACCTGAGCTTCCTGAGTGACTGAGGGCAGTGTGTGCATAATCAGGAACCAAACACTGCATGAATAATTCACACTGGAGATACGGCTTTATATGAAGAAAATACATACAATGTGAGAGAAATGAAGATTATGCATATACGTTTAAAGGTACCCACAAAATTCAGTTTCAAAGATGGACACTCTTTGAGGGGAAAGAGCTTAGAAATGTCTGCTTGTCCCTAATAAGGTGTTATATACCTAATAAGTATTCATTAATATCTGCTGATTTAATGACTAGTGGGCTTTGTGATGATAAATATCTTACTTTCATAAACTACTGCTCTCTAGAGCTAAGTTTATTCTTTTATAGTGGTTACTCAGACAACATGGTGGCTTCCCCAGTGGCTCAGACGGTAAAGCGTCTGCCTAAAATGCGGGAGACCCGGGTTCAATCCCTGGATCGGGAAGATCTCCTGGAGAAGGAAATGGCAACCCACTCCAGTATTTTTGCCTGGAAAATCCCATGGACGGTGGAACCTGGTAGGCTACAGTCCACGGGGTCACAAAGAGTCGGACACGACTGAGCGACTTCACTTTCACTTTTCACTTTCAGACAACATATAAAAAATCATGGGTTTGGGACATATAAACTGAGTATTAATCCTGGTTCTTGTCCTATTAGTATACAGACTACAGAAAAATTATTCAACCTTTCCAAGATTCAGTTTCCTTACCTGTAATCTGTTAACTCCTTGAGCAGATTCTTGTGAACATAAAACTAAATGAGAGACTGTAGGTAAGGCACAGAGCTTGGCACATTATAGGTTTCTTTGCCTTGACTGGGTCATCTTGCTCCCCTGTTAGCTGAGTAGGCTTTGAGAATACAAAAATTTTAATTGTTCCCTAACTGCATTCAAGACAAGGGAGACTATCATAATACTGAAGTCATAAAAATAATTTTAAGAATTTCACTGCTATAACTTTTAAATAAGCCCCCTTCACTCTTTAGTTTTACCATCTCAGGTATGGTTTTCATTCCAGTATTAAATCTTTCTTAATGACTTGTCTAGATAGATCAAAAGGATATTTTCTCTGACCTGACCCATGTATGGAGCATCTCTTTAAAAAAGAAAGTTGTTTGTGTAGGAATTCCGAAAGGGAGGTATGGGACAAAACTATTCCTATATTCTCTGCTTGGACATCTCTTTCCATTTTTACCAGCACCCCCTCACCCCTAACAGAAAACAAATTAAAAGTCCAAACTTCAAATACGAATACAGGACTTGACTAAAACTGCTTCAAAGGCTTCTACTCCTGGGCTAAGAGAACGAAAGTTCACTGGCTCTTACAATGCAATTGCTTAGCTCTGAACAGCGACCTACTGCTTCAGCACAGTAGGTGATGATTAGGGCTTCTTGTGGCATTTGTTGAAAGGGATTTAACAAGTCTTATGTTACTTCAATCTGCTTCCCAGAATTCCCTGAGTCGAAGATAACTGAAGGTGTGACTGTTGTAAAACCCCGGGAGGCAGGTCAGCATCCACAGAGTACAGTGAATTAACATACAATACTAGACCGGCCTTTTCTGCCTATTGCTATAGTAAGGGTTGTTTCTCCAGCAGTTTTTCTGTTAGAAATGGCCACTCGTTCAAGCAAGGTGATATTTAGAACTTCCTTCTTTGGACCATACTCTTTGAAACATCTTCCACCCCTTGACCTAGTTTTACTTCTTCCCCTTCACCACAGTACATTTCTGTTGAGTTGAGATGGGGGTTTGAGGAGATGGGGCAAAATGAATTCTTAGTTGTAAAGTAAGACAGCAATGAGATAGCTGAACTAGATATTTTTAAGATATCTCCTAGATCTATCATTTTGTGACTTACTTCTAAAGGTAAAGAGATGAAACAAAATGGCACTTGGAAGAAAAAGGTAACTTGAAAAGTATCTAAGAATAGAAGTCATTTAACCAGAATTTACTGGCAATATACTTATAGGGAAAAAAAAAAAAAAGGAAGGGAAAATAACAAGCAAACACCCCTCAGCCCTGTCTCCCCCATAGCCTGCTTCTGGAGTATGTCCTAGAGCAGAACACATTTAGATCAATTTCCTACATCATCTGCAGCTATCTAGAGAGCATCCTGTAACGAAAACTACCCAAGAGCACGTTTGGCTAAGTTTGTTCAGAATTGTTCAGTTTCAGAATGAGAGTACTATTTGACTGAAAACACATTATAACTGTAAAAACTGTCATCATTTATTTAACACTACATTATTTAACACTACTAGGAAAGGTTTGTATTAAATAAATACAACTTAAAAGCTTTAAAAAAAAAACTTCATGAAGAAATGCTACCAAGATATGAAAAATTATCTTCACTATATCAAAATAGCACCCTTACTTTTTGTGTTATACAAAGAAGGCAAAACTCCTGCATAAAGAACATAAGAACATTTTATTCAGAATGTTCCAACTCATACCACCAGGTGTCAAAGTACTAAACGTTTCCACTGTCGGCATGGTCTGTGATCTCGGGTGTGTGTGTGTGTGTGTGTGTGTGTGTGTGTGTGATCTCAGGGGAGTGTGTGTGTCTGTGTGTGTGTGTTAGTCGCTCAGTGGTGTCCGACTCTTTGTGACCCCATGGACTACAACCCACCAGGCTCCTCTGTCCATGGAGTTCTCCAGGCAAGAATACTGGAGTGGGTTGTCATTTCCTTCTCCAGGGGATTGAACCTGGGTCTCCTGTATTACAGGCAGATCTCTACCATCTGAGCCACCAGGGAAGTCCCTCTTTGATCATACGTGAAAATTACAAACTTACCTTCACTTTCATTATTTTGGCATGTAATTTGACAATTAAAGGTGACAGTATTTGTCTAATAATGTTAAAATTGTTATACACTCAAAGTGGTTAACTAAATCAATCTAAACTTTTAAGCTATAAAGTCCCATTTCAGTTGCTAATCAGTTAAAAATATACAATTTTAACATGGTCACATATTGAAATCCTTAACATTCTTCACTGGGATCTAAAGAGCAAAGAAAATCAAAACAAAACCCAAAACAAAAAACCTGGCATTCTCATAATCCTGGATAATTCTGAAATTAACTGAACTACATGGCTGTGAAAAAGCCAGTTTAAGTTATCCCACAAATATGGTATTCTATACCTACTTAATTAGGAACCTACATCAAGAACACTTCTCAATTTTGAATTTACCATTAAAAAAAAGTCTAATAGGTAAAGAAGTTTGCAGTAAAAGTGCTGCTATAGCTATTATTTATTTCTTTTAGAGTTCTTTCTTCTGGCCCATCTCCTAGTAGACAACAGGAAATGAGATATCTATTATATAAATCACATTACTGAGAAAACCATGATAAAATTACCAGTTTCAAGCTGACCTCAAAATAGGGCAGCAAAAGATAATAATTGAAAAACAAAAGTTTTATATAATTTAATGTGCTGACCTCACTTAAGTATCAGAATAATAAATGATGTCTCCACTCCCCCCAACCCTCCAATTATTAGAGAGGTTTGTCTTCAACTGCTAAAATTACGCTTCATGAATCTGTTATATTAAATTAGCGCTCAATGCCGCTGTTAATCTTTGTCCCATTAAGTTAAAAATGCAATACGTTTAATAGCTGCACAATCTTCACAATCTTAGCTGTACATGTATAATATGAACACTACTCAAGATCACTCAGCGGGTCAGCAGATTGAGATCAGAGTCAGGCTCCATCTCCTGGGCTCCAGGCAGAAATTTCTCTCTATTCACCTACAGGTCCTTTACATATGATCTCAACATTGTCCCATACTGTAAGTATATACATTATGGACTCTAATGTTTACTTCATCTAAATTAAATAGTTACAGATGACAACCATACCTTGTTTGATAATTCACTCTTCATTTGCTTCTAATAAAAATATTAAATACTACTACAAAGAAGGACTGTATAAATATACAAACAAAAGAACAACACTTCACATCCCTATAAGCTGCTTTTATTTTGTGCACAAGGTGCCTGTTTTGTCTCATTTAAAATACAAAGGATAATTTAAAAAATTATACTAAAAATAATTTCAGTTTTTATTATTTAAAATGTTTTTGTTGTACAGCTGATTCACAATATTGCATTAGCTTCAAGTGTACAACAGCCATTAAATATTTTTACAGATTATACTCCATTTCAAGTTGTTATAAAACAAGAGCTATGTTTTCCCACACTGTACACTATATCCTTGCTATTTATTTATTTTATACATAGCACTTTGTGTCTCTTATTCCATAGTCCTATCTCATCCCTTTGACCTTCCCTCTCCCAACTGGTAATCACTAGCTTGTCTTTATATATGTGAGTCTGTTTGTGTTTTGCTATATACATTTGTTTATTTTTTAGATTCTACCCATGTGATAGAGTATTTGTTGTTCTTTGTTCTATTTATTAACAATTCTTAAACTAATAAATAGATTTTCAATGAAAAAGAAGCCATAGCACTTTCATTTTCATTGTTAACTAGTTCAGTTATATTAATAGTTACCCACTAACTCCTTTTACTTTTTTTCAGGACATAATAGACACTGTTCTTTGTTTTTTTTGTGATAAGAAAACACTTTTAAACATTATCTCCATATTCCCTAGTTCAGAAACTCAACTACATTATCTTTCAGAAAGTTAATAAGATGCCAAACCCTTTTCCTATTTTACCATGAAATCATCTTAATTGTTTTAACCTATTATAAACGGTACTAAAAAGCTATAACAGGTTAATGCCGATTGAAATATGAATATATAATTTCTTTTTAAGGATGAATGGAGTTTGACCCGAGATTAATAACTCAACCAACAATATCTTGCATACAATAAATATATATTTTATATCATATATATCATGCTAAGTTCTAAATTAACTTTACATACTTACTGATCTTCTATTGCTTTGTTTTTTCTGTATACTATAAAATATTATGGCATCATAGATACACTACAGCTTTATTTTATATTGTTCTATACATCTTCCTAATTTGTCCCACATTCTTTCTTCTTACAAAATGTCAATAAAAAGATTAAGCATACATATACAAAGATCATAGCTAATGCCAGATGTTGAGAGAGTCTCCTGAGACCAAAGATTCCACACCAGGTGGTTGAGCCAGCCTAATGAAGCAGCACATGGTCATGAGGGACACAAAGGGTGGACTTGGAGGGACCTGCTCTCATTTGGTTATTTATGAAAGTATAGAAAAGGATTTCAAATCATAGTAAAAATGAAATTAAAGCCACTCATTTATACAGCAGTTTTTGTTGCTGTTGTTGTTAAAGGTTTTAAGTATATTCTAGTGACAAGATATCATTAAATGTATTTCCAACTCCTCTACAAGTGGTAAAAATGAAAATAAATAACTTTTCTTTAAGTGGATTAAAATGCAAACACCATTTCTTAAAATTTAATGTTTCTTATATTGAAAGACTTAAAAATGTGAGTTCAGGTCAGTGCTATTTCAACTAACTTTAGTAAATGGACAGACCATAAAGCATGACCTTAGGCAATAACTAATGAACCTGAGAGCATTTTAATATATTTTCTTATCACCAAGTGAAGCACTTTAAGTTATTACAGCTAGGCTGCATGACCTCATGCAATCGAATCATGCTAGAGCCAAATAGGCTAATGTCTTTGATAGCAATTAGATAAAGGTAGGATGTTAACTTTTACTTTAAGAAGTGTTAAACAAAGAGACTCATCTCCAGACTTAACTCAGTTAGAAATAAACTACTCATTTAGCAGTAGAGGTTAATGTGGGAATGGACTCTTTCACCTGTCAAAAACAAAATCAATTTTAGTTTCAAAATTATCAGGGAATTTTATTTCTATAACAGAGTTTGCTAGAGGTACTAAAGTTTCAAATAACATCTTAATATACTCTAATATCTCATACTTAAGCAACTCCTCTTTAATGTCTACAATTTCCAACATGCTCAGCATGGGCTGAGAAATAGGCTCCTGTTAGTCATCATCACAAAGTACTGCTGAGCTGACCATGGCAGGTCACAACAGAGAAATTAAATGATAAAACTGTACAATACAATAATGTGATACAGGTACTAATATATTTCATCAAATCTAAGATATCATTGATTACAGTACACAATTCTCTTATACCTCAATAAGAAAGAAAAAGCTGTCCATCTATGGCACTATGCTTTCTTAATACTTAGAATTCTTTATCTCTACTCATTAAAAGAGCTCTTTTAGATTGAAAATAGCATTGAAACATGTATATTGCCATATGTGACATAGATGGCCAGTCCAGGTTGGATGCATGAGACAGGGTGCTCAGGGCTGGTGCACTGGGATGACGACCCTGAGGGATGGGATAGGGAGGGAGGTGGGAGTGGGGTTCAGGATGGGGGACACATGTATATCTATGGCTGATTCATGTCAATGTACGGCAAAAACCACTACAATTTTATAAAGTAATTAGCCTCCAATTAAAATAATAAATTTATTAAAAAGATTATTTATGACTCTTGCACATACACAAAAAGACAAAGAGAAAAGACTAGGGTATTCTCAAAACTTTTCCATATTCAAAATCCAACTTTTCTGAATCTTTCAACTTAAGAATTTAGATGCCTGTATGTTTGCTTAAAATAATGTTCTCTCTGCCATCAGCGATATTTGTGAGGCAGTCTTTCTTAAGAGGGTGCTCCAGTATTGTCTCTGCGTTTTCCTCCAAATTACTGACATTCATTCTGTAAGTTTTGTTGGAAAATTTTTTTAACAAAGTGGAAATTTTGGCACTTTCAAACTTGTGCCATTGAATATTTAAATAATCAGTGACTAGTTAAAAAGAAACATGAATAAATATGAACACATGACTATCTATTCATTCTTGTATGTGGCAAATCATGACTGTGATTAGTTAGTTCATCTGCATAGAGCTGTTGTGCCCAAATGCTTGTTTGTGCAGCAGTGCGGTTAAAAATCAGAAGCACTCGGGAAACTTTAAGAAAATATATAGGCTCTCAGTTTGACTTCCTCAAAATTCAGAAAAAATATAAAGTGCTTGGAGTTGAAATATTTTAAAAATTACTCTCAGGTGATTCTGATGCATGCCAGGCTTGGGAAGCACTGGTACAGTTTAGAGCATGTTGCTGTGGAAGTCAAGATCAAGGCCCAGTTGCCAGGTGGGCTAGTTGACTATAACAGTAAAAAGAGCTCTGGATATGAAGTTAGGATATGAATTTTCAAAGTCCAGCTAGCTACTACTTACCAGTTGTAGGACCTTGAGTAAGTCACTAAACTGTCATGTTTCCTTATTTATAAAATGAAATGCATAATTCAGAGGGTTGGTGTGGGGCTGAAATGAGACAAGCTATGTTTAGGTACTAGCACTGATAACAGCACTGGGTATAAACTCAAACCTGTTCTCTCTCCTCCCCCACCACCTACATGTTTACTCCAGGCTTGTTCATACTGACAGATTTGAAAAATGTAAGCAATTTCCTCAAGGCATTCCCCAATTCTCTCGGCTGCAAGTAATCTCCCCCCTTCTCACAGGCAGTTTTACCTATATTCCTTTACCGAAGCTTATTTCTACTTTTCTTTATACTTATTTATGCACATGACATATCATCCCTAATAGGCTGCAAACTTTATTAGAGCAAGAACCATGTCTTATTTATCTTTAGAGCCCTAGCATTTAGCCTGGTGCTTGAAACAGATTTGGGGTTTTGCTAATGGAAGGATATGAATGAAATAGGAAGGCGGTGATCCAGTTTCCATACTGACCTCTCCCTTTAAACAGCCATTAAGTGTAAGTGGTCACTGCTGCTAAGTCAACACTAGAAGTCAGGTGAAGGAGCATCAGAATGTGATTTATCAATTAGTCATTAGAAAATCAACTAACATTTACTTGAAGGTTAGCAGACAGAAAGACATTTAAAGAAAGGGTAATGTATTACCATTTTCTTAGTCCAAAAATATCTGTAATGGTTCTGGGGAAGGGATGAGGATGTAGTACAGAACTGCTTAATACCTGAAGAAATAACAATCTGTATGGTTGACAAACAGTCCATTTTTCACTGGATGAAAGAAAAATTAATTTTTTCTTTTATGCTTAAAAATAAGTTTTTTAAGATCATGTCCTAAGTTTCTTTAAGTCCATGGAATTCTCCAGGCCAGAATACTGGAGTGGGTAGCTGTTCCCTCCTCCAGGGGATCTTCCCAACCCAGGATCGAACCCAGGTCTCCCGCATTGCAGGCAGATTCTCTACCAGCTGAGCTACCAGAGAAGCCTTTGTTTAAGTATTGTATGGATATTTTACACACATGTAGATGTCACATCAACCCAGGTAGAAAACTTTTTTATTGAAGCTAGAATTTTGTATTGTAAATTTTATTGTTTTATAGGAAAATGTCTTTAAATAAAAACTTCAGAATAGTGAAACTCATACTCACCTAACTTAAAAGAGCCAACCTGTACTGGAAAATGATAAGCTCATGTAAATCTACTACATGACTAGAAATAATTCACAAATCTTTCTAATGTAACTTTAAGGTGGATGATTCACCAGTTTCAAAAAGTAGCCAGACAGTTACTGTCAGATGTGGGGGGGGGGGGGGAATTCTACAAAACTTCAGAGCTCATATACTGAGGAAGTAAGTGGAAAGGGGGTTCCTGATTAGAAAGTGCAATCTCTTCCTAGCCTCATGAGTTTTAATCCAGGGGAAAGGACACAATCAGAAGCAGAGTTCTGGTGGCATGCGTAGCTTTAGTGCTTAGTGAGAGAACAGGTGGTATTCATGATTTTCATATATTTATATCATATCCTTTGTGGAAGATTGTAAAAGATATATTAGAGTCAGAAGTAAGCTTCACTTAACATAAAATATTTGCCTTTAGCACCATTGTTTCAAAGGGATTTCAATGTTCATTAGTTTTTAGAAATAAAAAGCATCTGAATATTAAAAATGAGGAATTATTTCAGTTATTCACCAAAAGTGCGATCTACAATTAACTTCAGGTAATGACTGATGACACAAACAAGTGGACTTTTTAGTAAACAAGATCACAAAGCAGCCGACAATAGTCATTCTCAGGTTATCAGGGGAACACGATTAAAATCTTTCTGAATCACACTGATAAAATATACATATAATAACATGGACTGGTAATGAGTAAATATGAGGAATTAAACTGCAAAATAATAAAACCAGTTGAAAAATGGGCTCTGTAGATTCAGGACCGGGTTAAATTTGTTCAACATTTTTGTAAAATATTTAGCTTTCAATACTAAATTAAGAAAAACTACCACATAGAAAACTGCATCTTCTATTTTATACTCTAGTGAATGTATTTGCTTGGTATAACTGGAAAAGCTCAAACTAGAACACTTCCATTTCTCATAAGAATTATAGTAAATATTCAATCCAGTTATTGATGAGTTTTCCTGCCATTCTCACACTTAAGGTTTCCCACAATAATGTCTATTTATTTATCTATACCCCTATTTATAACCAGTAATTAATAACTTCTATGAACTAGTATTTTTCCAAATGTTGCTAAAGAATTTTGTAGATTATTTTGGAATCAAGCATTGAGTATTTGATTAGAAAATTGCTACCTTTGAAAAACAAAAATATACTGCTGCTAGAGAACTGCCTGAAGAGATCAGAACGTACTATATATTTTTTAAACTAGTATGCAGAGCTTAATCATGATTCTCTTACCTGACAGCCTATTTATTTTTACATTTTACAGACCAGCAAATCTTCATAATGGTATATGTGGATTTCACTCTACATTTTGAACATCTTATATACCAATGGTTACTTATTTTCATTTAAAAATGACAGTGAAATTCCCCTACTAGCCAATAACATCATTTTTGTTTGTACTCACTCATTCTTTCTGCCCACGTGGCCCTCACTTCTAAGCCCATTCAAAATGATGTTTTCCAAGCATGTGCCACATGACTTGTTCATATAAATGGAGCAAATTAAACTGTCTCCACATATATCCTATCACATTTGTAGCCCTGATTTCTCTCTTTAACACGTGGCCAAGACACCGTATTATCTGCCTGCAGAGGTTGACCTCAGGATATTAGATTCTGCCACATAGCTCTCTTGTACTAAACCGAGGGGAAACACTTAATCACCCCTGCCTTTTCAGGAAAAAATCAACTTTAAATTTACCATGATGAAAAATCAATAAACCAGTAATTGCTTGGCTTATCATTGCGTGGAGGAACAAATTGGGAAGCGAAGCTTAGCGTCCACACAGATTTCAGTGAGACACATGGAGTTTCAGGATCACTAAGCTAGAAAAGGAAAAGGTCTCAGAGTGATAATTAAATCTACTCATGCTGATTTTCTGCCAAATTTATTTCCCAAGAGTATATAAAAATGTTCACTGCTTACTAGTCAGCCATAACTAATCAAATCAACATTACACAAACATATACAAGAAACAAAAATTGCAAATTCAAGACTGTAGACATCAGAATAATGTAATCTTGAGAATGAATATTAATATAAAGTTACTTTTAAGATAAAATATTTACTTGTATTTCTTTTTAAAGATTCAAAGTATATTTCTTTGCTATATAAGCGGCCATAAAAGTCTTATTTCATCATCCAATACCACATTCTACTTACTTCATACCTTTTCAACTCTAAATTGGCAATGTTTTAAATTAAGCAGTAATACTTAAAAATAAATCTTAAAAATATTTAATGAAACATTAAATATTTTAAATTCTAAGAACAATCTTTTGAGCTCATTTTACTTGAGTGCTCTGTGCTTTACTGTACAAATACATGTTATCACATCTAAACTGGTCCATTATTCTTACACATTTTCACCATATTAATTGTGAACTTCCAGGCCTGTTGTCTAAATTAGACCTTCCAAGTAAACACAGATCTACTGTTTGAAATACACTGAGCAATATATATCAACTTCCCTATATGGAAGACACATGCCAACTGAAAATAAAACTGTAAATGTTTAAAGGTTTAAAAAATTCTTACTACTAATAGACCTAATTTAATGCAGCAAATTAGCATAGTTCCAATGGAAGTGCAAATGTAATCATACTCAAACATTCATATTAAGAAGAAGGAAGATGAAGCTTTTCTTTCTCTTTTTCTTTTGTTAAAAAATGATTTTATGTGTGTCCTTCAACTGGCTACTGGGACTATGATAATTAAAACATTTAAAACAGCACAAGCCCCCCAGTCTCTAATCTGAAGCTCAGGTCAGCTGTCTGTAGATTCTAATTTGTCCTCCATTTGTATTCATGACAAGAACATACTGAATATTTAACAGCAAACCAGCAGGAGGGGGTATTGTGGGCTTAGAGGTTAAATAATTTGATTTCTGTGCAGATTACATGTAACATCCAACATCTAATCTCACACCTGATTTGGCAATACAATTACAATAAAAATAACGTAGGAACAATATAACTATAAAGTAGAGAAATAAGAACTTTTTTCTAAAGGGTTGAGAAACAGTAAGTTTACTTAAGTATTAACATTTGTTTATTATATTCCTAAGGCCCATGTTTTCAAAAACAAAGGCGAAAATGACTTAACAAAGCGCGATAGCTGAGAAAAGTATATCTTATCTTCTTTTATATGGGCGCTGTAGACTCCATCTATTTTAACTCACTAAAAACCAGTGACATTTGCAAATAAAATATAGGGATATGGAGGGGACTTTAAGAAGTCTTCTGTCCATTCTCCTGCCTTTAGGCAGGACTACACTGAAACAGAAGCTTTGTTTTGATCTAAGATAAACTTCCATCTGTTGAAAAAATCCAAGAACTGTTTTAGGAGAACTGCTGCTTCTCAATACTGGATAAGAGAAAAACAATTAAGTGGGAAACTAGAAGTTGAAAACTCAATGTCTTTATAACATCATGGATTTGATTATAAAGTAACATATAAAATTGAATTAAAGAGTAATATTTGCTGGATTAAGATTTATGTCACATAGACAAAACAAAGATTATTAGACTTACTAATCATATGAAAATATACAGAAATGCAAATACATTTTGATTTTATAGTTTTCAACCTTTTGGTTGGAAGGTTTACTCTGGATACAATCCTCTGCAAAAATATCGATCTATTTTGGTTTTTCTTCTACTGAGTGGCAGCTTTCTCTTCATCAGTGTGAATTTTATCATACTAATTTGTTAATTCACTATGGAAAAAGAATATTAATTTCAATGAAACTGAGGAGAAAAACATAAGCTTACTCAGACAACAAGCAGGAAATAAAAACACTAAAGGTTTTATTAAGTTTATCTCCTAGATGGATAAGATTCAGTGTTATTTTTTTAAAATGAACTCTTTACTCTTTTGAGTTTTTGGGATTCCTTGAGGAGTCATCATTTTAAATTATTACACTAATTGCCCTGTGCTGGGTGCTGGGCATACTGAGGCCAACAAACAAGCATGGTCTCTGCTCTCTTGTGGCTCACATTCTAGTGGAACAAACATCCTCATTATCCTCATTATTACTATTAAGATGATAAAAGTCAGGAGCGGATCCAATTATAAAATGGAAAGAGTATAGAAAGAAAAATAGGACATGCTTATACTTCCATGAAACTTTGAACATTTGCGTACATATTCACATTTAAAATACTATCAATCTTTTTTTTTAGTTATTTTGGCTGATTCTTCTGTTTCTTTAGGACTTGCCTGGTGGCTCAGACGGTAAGGCGTCTGCCTACAATGCGGGAGACCCAGATTCTTGTCTTTCTTTAGTTCATGACCTAGAAGTTCTGTGGGCAGCCTTGCCTCACTTCTTTTAGGGACTGGAAACTTCAGTGCAGCTGATATGGATAAGGACAAAACAAAAACAAAAACCCTTCAGTGCTGTCAACCAACCTGAGTTCCAAACTCACAGACTTATCCGAACCGTGTGATTTAGTTTCTGTTCTGTTATGCGATTTGTGCAAATAACAACCATTTGGGACTCAATTTCCCAATGTGTGAGATGAGAGGACTGGACTAGAAAATCATTAACGTTTATTAAGCTCTGAATAGCAACTGTGATTTGTCTTAGTGTCCTGCTATGTGAATGGAACAGTATAGGTACCAGGGCTCCACACAGCAGGATCACCTACTGTAGTTTGATGAGGATTAGGGAGTGGTGGTAACCAACAGGACAGTTTTACCCGACACCTAACATGATTTAGACAGATGATCAGAAACAGCAATCTACAATGATGAAGGGTATTGTGAAAACTTTTTCTGGGGCTGAGTCAAGAGGACAATATGACACTGCTTTCTAGAAGTTTACAAACCAGCCTATGAGATAAAAGCTCAAACACCTCCTTCCTCAAATAGCAAGGAGGTTTTCTATTTCTAAAGGCTATTTCTAAGAGTTAGAACTGTCCTTCCCTCTAAATTTTTGTTTGAAAATCTTGACTTGTTGAATTAGATTCAAATTAGCAGTTTTAAGGGTCTGTAGTACATTTCCCCCGGCAACCCACTCCAGTATTCTCCCTTGGAGAATCCCAGGGACGGGGGAGCCTGGTGGGCTGCCATCTATGGGGTTGCACAGAGTCGGACACGACTGACGTGACTTACCAGAAGCAGCAGCAGTACATTTCCCCAGAGATTCATGGAGTTCCTACTTAAACATACCTGTGATGATATGCTCTGGATTATGCAGATTACAACATCCCTGGAGTCATTTCATAATAATGAATTAAACCATGTTTAAAGGCAAAATGCTGCTGCTGCTGCTAAGCAGCATCAGTCGTGTCCGACTCTGTGCAACCCCACAGACGGCAGCCCACCAGGCTCCTCTGTCCCTGGGATTCTCCAGGCAAGAATACTTCTCCAAAAGGCAAAATAAGGCTCTGTAATCAGTCACATATTTTAAAGAGAGTTTCTATTATAAAAGTGCCTAAAAATTTTATTCTGAAGAAGTAAAATTAAGGTAGTATTTGTCAGGAAACAAAAATGAAACCAAAACAAAACAATACATAAGCATTTTTTGTTTTTGTGATTGATACCTTCCCGGGTAAACAGTTCATGGACAAATTCATGTTAAATGGACAAAGTGAATATGGGTTTCAGCATACTGCAGTTATGCCCAAATGTCAGCTAGTGATAAACAGGCTATGAAAGTGAAAGTTGCTCAGTAGTGTCTGACTCTTTGCGACCCCATGGACTATACAGTTCATGGAATTCTCCAGGCCAGAATACTGAAGTGGGTAGCCTTTCCCTTCTCCAGGTGATATTCCTAACCCAGAGATCAAACCCAGGCCTCCCACACTGCAGGGGGATTCTTTACCAGCTAAGCCACAAGCGAAGCCCAAGAATACTAAAGTGGGTAGCCGATCCCTTCTCCAGCAGATCTTCCCGACCCAGGAATTGAACTGGGGTTTCCTGCATTGTAGATGGATTCTTTGCCAACTGAGCTATCAGTGTGTTTATATTGCCTAATTATAAGTCTATAATGTAAAAATGACAAAAAATAAACATTTTCTAATTCAGTGAATTTTCAAATCCAATACCTAATTTTCCCCCAAATATCTCAATAAGCATTTCAATATGTAAAAGGAAGTTCTATAAAATATCTTTCTTTTTTACTTTAAATACATCAGGTGTAAAGTGTGCTTGCTGAGTTGTGTCTGACTCTTTGAGACCCCATGGACTGTAGTCTGCCAAGCTCCTCTGTCCATAAAATTTTCCAGGCAAGAATATTGGGGTGGGTTGCCATTTCCTACTCCAGGGGATCTTTCCAACCCCGGGATTGAATATGCGTCTCTTGCTTCTCCTGTACTGGCAGATGGATTATTTACTACTGCACCACACCTTTAAATTCTAGATTAAGTGATTGGTTTAATTAAAGGCTAAATCAGTTAAGTCTAGAGAAAGAATAAAACATTTTGAAATGTATAGTTGGTTGATATTCTTAACTTTAGGGCTATTTTATTTTTATTCTTTTGAAATAAATCCAAAAGAATTTGGCATATTAATTTATGACATAACTTTATTCATCAAAATTTACTGATTTTAAAAATTCTAAATTAACACAGATTTCTTTAAATTACAGCTAGAGTTTTACTATATCCAGATATACTAACAGATGGAGGACATTTTAATTTTTAGGGAAAGAAAAAAATCTCATTTCCTATTTGTATGATTCCTATTCCTTTCTTATGCTTGTAGTTTCTCATGCTGTGTGAATTCTACCTAGTTCCAAACGTGAACAGAGAATACATGTGAAAGATGAACTTGAAGCTGTTAAACAGTTACCCTTGACTTTTGCTAGGGAAAACATTCTTTTGCATAAAAACATTGAAAGCTTGGAAGCAAGATCTGTAAGTTTAAAAACAAAGAGAAAATGAGAGGTAATCAAGATTTCTAGAATAGTATCTGATACTTACGTGTTGGCTCACAATCTGTTCGTAATAAGACCAATGTTAAGTGTTGGATTATTTTAGAACTACTGGCAGCAACACAAACAAGACTGCCCTAAAAGGTCTCTGTTGTTCACCACAAAACGTAACAGGAAAAGGCTCGTTAGTTTAGTGCGGAGACATCGCTGGTGGGAAAATATTATCATCCAGTGTCAGGAGTGACTATTCTGAGTAAGGCAATGTGCAAGCACTGAGATTATGAAGAAATGCAAAACACATGGTTTCTGCATTCAAGGCACTATAATTCAGTTGAGGAGATGAGACTTAAAATAATGTGACTGATTTTTAAAAAACAAATCAGAACATACAAATGTTTTCCATCAATGATGCAGCCATTGCTTTAACATTTGGATTTTCATAGCCTACACTTCCCCATATGATTTTCATAGCCTATCACTCAATCTTTTGAACAATCCAAATGTTGTCACACAAACCTTGGAGGCTGGATTATACTTTTGTCAGTACGGAAGTGATATCTGGTGAACTAGGGTGGGTATCAAGCTTGATTAAACTTCAGTAAGGCAAAAACAAAAACAAAATTGGACAATGTTATAAGGTCCCAAGGCCTAGTCCATTGTATGTCTTGAAAAGTGACTCCACTGAGGAGACATAATAACTTAGATGCATTATAACCAATCTTATTTGCAAAAAAATATAATGTACCATATTCTATTATTAGTTACAAAATGAATGGTTTAGAGTAGTGGTCCAAGAGAGGGAATCTATGGCTTGGTGCTGGTTGACTGAACAATTAACCACTGGGCTTGTCCTGATTCTTTTGATCTGGGGTGAGGCCTGGGAATCCATACACTGTATTTAAAAACCTCTCAAGGATATTCTTATGACTGTGCTCAGAAGACAACTGCTTGTATCATTTGTTTTTTACAGTTCCATTAATCCAATGGATTTACAAAATCTATTAGAATTAATAAATTCCAAATATGAGCATGCATACAAAAATTAGTCCCATGAAATAAAATACCACATGACTGCTGATATCTTCCATAAGTTTGTTTCTTTTTGTTAATAAGTTTCTTCTGTGTAATTCCCACCCCCTTTATCTTTATTCTCAACCTTCTATGTATTAAATAATTAAAAGAATAGCATTCTCTTGCAGATTAAAACTACAATGATGTACCACCTCACACCAGTCAGAATGGCCATCATCAAAAAATCTACAAATAAATGCTGGAGAGGATATGGTCAAGGGTGGATTGTAAATTGATATAGCCAGTATAGAGAACAGTATGGCGATTCTTTAAAAAACTAAGAATAAAACCACCATACGACCCAACAATCTCACTACTGGGCATATACCCTGAGAAAACCATAGGTGAAAAAGAAACATGTACCCCAGTGGTCACTGCAGCACTACTTACAATGGCTAGGACTGGAAGAAAGCTGATGTCCATTGACAGAGGAACGGATAAAGAAGGTACATGTATACAACAGAGTATTCAGTTTAGTCGCTCAGTCATGTCTGACTCTTTGCAACCCACGGACTGCAGCATGCCAGGCTTCCCTGTCCATCACCAACTTCCGGAGCTTGCTCAAACTCATGCCCATCAAGTTGGTGATGCCATCCAACCATCTCATCCTCTGTTGTTCCATTCTCCTCCTGCCTTCAATTTTTCCCAGCATCAAGGTTTTTTCCAGTGAGTCAGTTCATCACATCAGGTGGCCAAAGTTCCAGTTTCAGCATCAGTCCTTTCAATGAACATTCAGGACTGATCTCCTTTAGGAGGGACTGGTTGGATCTCCTTGCAGTCCAAGGGACTCTCAAGAGTCTTCTCCAACACCACAGTTCAAAAGCATCAATTCTCTAGCACTCAGTTTTCTTCACAGTCCAACTCTCACATCTGTACATGACCACTGGAAAAACCATAGCTTTGACTAGACGGATCTTAGTTGGCAAAGTAATGTCTCTGCTTTTTAGTAAGCTGTCTAGGTTGGTCATAGCTTTTCTTCCAAGGAGTAAGCGTCTTTTAATTTCAAGGCTGCAGTCACCATCTGCAGTGATTTTGGAGCCCAGAAAAAAAGTCTCTCCTGTTTCTATTGTTTCCCTATCTATTTGCCATGGAGTGATGGGACCAGATGCCATGATTACTAGTCATAAAGGAATGCATTTGAGTCAGTTCTAATGAGGTGGATGAACCTAGAGCCTATTATACAGAGTGAAGTAAATCAGAAAGAGAAAAACAAATAACGTATATTAACGCATATATATGGAATCTAGAAAGATGGTACTGATGAACCTATTTGCACGGCAGCAATGGAGACACAGACTTGTGGACACAGTGGGAGAAGGGGGCGGTGATGAATGGAGAGAGCAGATGAAAACATATACACTACTGTGTGTAAGGTGGATAGCCAGTGGGGATCTGTTGTATGAGGCAGGGTGCTCAAGCTGGGGCTCTGTGACAACCTAGAGGAGTGGGATGGGAAGGGAGGTGAGAGAGAGCTTCAAGAGGGAGGGGACATACGCACACCTGCGGCTGATTCATTTGATGTACAGCAGAAACCAACACAATATCGTAAAGCAATTATCCTTCCATTAAAAATAAATAAACTCAAACAAATAAAAAATAAACTAAAAAAGGAAATAACTGAGGGGAAGGGAGAGAGAGGTCATAAAAGTGACCTCCTATCTCTGCAGATATACAAGAATGTCCTTACCAATTAAAAAATAACTCTAGACAGGTAATGTATGGCTCTCTACAGATATAAAAACTAAACATCAAAACAAAGAGACTGGAAACTTAACTATCTGGGAGGAAGGGAAGGGGAGTAGTGACAACTGTGTTTGTATGATGTTAAGAAAGTCTCAATTTCGTTATGGCTAAAAATCAACTTCTCCAGTTTTAACAAATTAGGCTTTTTTCTTATTCCTTGCCATCTCTGCCAAAGAAATTACCATTGTTTTGGTTTTTTGTAAGTTTATAGTCATCGGATGGAATCTGGTAACAATGTAAAATGATTCTGACACTTTGGAGAAAATGTTAATGTCTTCTAACTTGCCAATGTGATTGTAATAAGATGCTACATTAAACAAATTCACAAATGTTAGCTGGCAAGAGATTAAATTGTCTGCATTTTCTGTATCTCTTATTTTGAAGAATTATCAGATACAACGCAAACCATTCAAAATATAAGAATACTGATTTATAGGACTGGGATTTATCAAGAAAAAGAAGAAACCAAGAAAGTATTAACTTTGAAAGGTATACTCTTTGAAATGGTATATTCTTCATTCAAACTCTGCTCAAATGTCACCTTACTATAGTTTTCTTGAAGATACTATATAAATAAAGACATCCCTCCCCAAACTTTTCTCTCACCATGTTCTACTATACCCCCTACCACTTATCATATCGTCACGTATTTCATGTTTGCTTAATTGTTCATTATCTGCCTCTCCCTACTAGGATGTGCTCTGTGCTTTGCTTTCTTCTATAGTCCAAGACAAGAATAGTGCCTGGCATGTAGGAAGCAGCTCAATAGCATATGCTTGTTGAATAAATGAATGATTTACAGTTGTGATAAATGCTACTAAAGGGCAGCAAGGGGTGGTAGAAGATAATATCACGATGAGACTTGATTAAATTGTGAGGTAAGGATACAGTTCCTCTGAAGATACACTATTTAAGTTAATACCTGAAGTACTGGCATGTATTAGCCAGGTAAAGAAGAGGTGGAACTTTTCAGCTTTTCTGGCCCAGGGAACAGCATAGGTGCAGGTCCTAAAGAAGGAAAGAGTTTCTTTTCCTTTTTTTTTGAACACCAGATGTCCAGCTGAAACTTAGCAAACATTTCCTGTCTCTCTCCCAGCCTAATGTCTGGACATTTACATTTTCAAAGGTAAAAAATTCTATTTCACAGAAATGGAGTCATACAATACGTAGTCTCTTGGGTTCATGTTGTAACATGTATCAGTAGCTTATTCCCTTTTTTGTTACTAAACAAAAATTAGATGGATGTTTCACATCTTATTTATCCATTTACTAGTTGATGGATATTTGAATTGTTTCCACATTTGGGCTATTGTGAATAATACTGCTACAAATATTTATTTTCTATTTTTTTTTTTGTATAGCCATGTTTCGTTTCTCTTGGATTAAATAGCTCCATGAGTGAAAGTGCTGAGTCATATAGTAAATGTGTGTTTAATTTTTTAAACGACCACCACAAACTGTTTTCCAAAGGGGACCATTTTATATTCTCATAAGCAATGTTTTACATTCTCTCCAGTTTCTCCGTATCACCAACAGTACTTGTTTTTGTCTTACTGATTATAGCCATATAGTGCATGTGAAGTGGTATCTCACTGTAGTATAGATTTGCACTGAGGCTACAAAATAAAGCACTAATTTATCTTTTAGAAAAAATTAAAATGAGTATAACCACTCAGATGGACTTTCTTTTATTAAGGATTAACTAGCTGACTCCCACAAATGCAATTTGTGGGTGTATAAATGAACTATTTTCTTTTATTCCCGGTCCATTTTTTTCAGTAGAACTTGGTTTTCAGACAGTTCTATTTTCAGATGAACAACATCAATTCTAATGCTTTGATTATATATGAGCCATTCTTCGAGTGTTTTTACCATTCCTGAAGTATATAAATTGACTAGGAAGTTCAGTTCAGTTCAGTTCAGTCGCTCAGTCGAGTCCGACTCTTTGTGACCCCATGAACCGCAGCACGCCAGGCCTCCCTGTCCATTACCAATTTCGGGAGTCCACCCAAACCCATGTCAATTGAGTCAGTGATGCCATCCAATCATCTCATCCTCTGTCGTCCCCTTCTCCTCCTGCCCTCAATCTTTCCCAGCATCAGAGTCTTTTCCAGTGAGTCAGCTCTTAGCATCAGGTGGCCAAAGTACTGGACTTTCAGCTTCAATATCAGTCCTTCAAATTAACACCCAGGACTGACCTTTAGGATACACTGGTTGGATCTCCTTGCAGTCCAAGGGACTCTCAAGAGTTTTCTCCAACACCACAGTTCAAAAGCATCAATTCTTCGGCGCTCAGCTTTCCTTATAGTCCAACTCTCACATCCACACATGACCACTGGAAAACCATAGCCTTGACTAGACGGACCTTTGTTGACAAAGTAATGTCTCTACTTTTCAATATGCTGTCTAGTTTGGTCATATCTTTCCTTCCAAGGAGCGTCTTTTAATTTCATGGCTGCAGTCATCATCTGCAGTGATTTTGGGGCCGCCAAAAATAAAGTCAGCCACTGTTTCCCCATCTATTTGCCATGAAGTGATGGAACCAGATGCCATGATCTTAGTTTTCTGAATGTTGAGCTTTAAACCAACTTTTTCACTCTCCTCTTTCACTTTCATCATGAGGTTCTTTAGTTCTTCTTCACTTTCTGCCATAAGGGTGGTGTCATCTACGTATCTGAGATTATTGATATTTCTCCCGGCAATCTTGATTCCAGTTTGTGTTTCCTCCAGCCCAGCGTTTCTCATGATGTACTCTGCATAGAAGTTAAATAAGCAGGGTGACAATATACAGCCTTGATGTACTCCTTTTCCTATTTGGAAACAGTCTGTTATTCCATGTCCAGTTCTGACTGTTGCTTCCTGACCTGCATACAGGTTTCTCAAGAGGCAGGCCAGGTCATCTGGTATTCCCATCTCTTTCAGAATTTTCCACAATTTATTGTGATTCAAACAGTCAAAGGCTTTGGCATAGTCAATAAAGCAGAAATAGATGTTTTCCTGGAACTCTCTTGCTTTTTCGATGATCCAGCGGATGTTGGCAATTTGATCTCTGGTTCCTCTGCCTTTTCTAAAACCATATAAAATCATTATAGAGGACTGGAATGCAAAAGTAGGAAGTCAAGAAACACCTGGAATAACAGACTAGCAAGAACTAAGAGCAAATCAAAAAGTTTCTCCAAACTTCAGTTCATATCATAGGCTGAAGGAAGCCAAGAAACATTATATATGTTCTGGTGAAGGATTCCTAAAGAAAATCTAATTTTGGAATAGATTGCCATTTAAACACAGATCTAATGTTTTGACAAAAATATGAACCAGTTAAAAAACATAACTGTTCTGAATTTGTGTTCAGATTAATTAATTAATACTACTTCGGGAAAACAGTCTGTTTTCTCTGTAACATATCTAAAGGAAAGTTCTAAACATTTCCAGAAGTTACAAAAAAAGTTAGATGGGGCAATTTCTTGGTTGTTAAAATACTAAAAGGTGTTACATTTCAACCCTGAGTAGATCCAGCTTCAGGGTAGTATTTTTACTCTGTTCCATTAGCTGAACAAACAAGCAAAGAATCGTCTACTACAGCAAAGTCAGTTATTGAAACTTGTACAGAAGCAACTACTGTCCATTAGGAAAATTTCTTTTATGGAGTTCATATTAAACATTAATTTCTCAGTTATAAAATGGGGTTAATACTTTCTACCTTGTGGAATTGAGTAGAGTAAGTTAAATAACATATACTTGTAAAAGTTCACGGATTCCTTCTCTGGCCTAAACTGTCCCTTTTTCATCATGGTTTATAGCTCTGGAAATACTAATTCTTTAAGACTGCACAGGGAAGCTCTTTATAAACAAAAGGAATGACTTTCTTTGTATGTAATAGTGGTAGCAGGTACCTGTATAGGTCGAGCACTAAGCTCCCACACCTGGATTGCTTCCTATTGCTGAATATATATCTCAGACAAAATATTCTAACAATCTAAATATCCCCAGAGAGAGAAATTCTTAAGTCATAGCACATCTGTAAATCTGGAATACTATACAACTATTAAAATGTTTCCAAAGAGCTATTTATATAATAGCATGAGAAAATAACTATATAGATTAGTGAATTACGTAGAACACAAAATTTATATATCTGGGTCTGGAAACTGAAAAGAGAGATGGATTTGTGGAGTGGGAGGCAGCATAAGGTATGCTTGTAACTTCACTGGCAACTTTTTACTATGTAAAAATTTGGAGGTCTACAGAATGTGGCCTCCTCTGCACAGTGAGATCTCTCTCCTCTTATTTCTGACAATACATAGTTGATACATTAAACTAACATTGTACATGCTGCATGATCTCAATATTATAAACAAACAAACATTAGGAGGGGATAAAAAATATTAGCCTAAATTCTCTTTCTGGGTGATGGGATTATGTGTATTTATTTCCTCCTTTATATTTTATATACTGTTCACATTTTCTACAAAATAAGTTCATATTACTATTATAAAAATGTAATTGTATTTAAAAGGATGTGTCTAGGTAAAACAAAATGCAATATACAAAGTTTTAAGAAACAGATTTACAAAATATATTCCAAATAGTAAAAGCAATCTCCTAATTAAAAAAATTAACATTTAAAATGTGGCAATTTAAATCTCTTTAACTTGATGTTTCACATCCCCAAAAGATATATGAATGTAAACTAGTTTTATGGGGAGGGAGGTAATACATTAAAATCCTTTTCAAAAAAGGTATCACCATAGGATAGAACACTGGAAGATTATATTAAGCTCTTGGGCTCTAGTATTAGATTTGTACTTAAATACTGGCTTCACCAATTTAATGACTGTGTGACTTACTATCATCACTTATTCCCCTGGAATTAAAATGTCATTTTTATTTCAGAGGACATATACTTTAAATAATATGGCTAGAAGGAAAACCACATCTTTTCTATTTTCTTTCTTTTCAAAAGTCTAGTTGTTCCAGATATGGATTTTCATTTCTGAGATAATTTTATTTTAAAATTTTATTCATAAATTGAAAGAGTTGCATGCAAAGAAATAACTGAATATACAAAGGCTCCTGACACATAATTAGATGAATTCAGGCCATTTCCATAAATTGGATTCAAGTTTACAATCTAAATCATCATGAAGTCAGATTTGGTTCAGTTATCAAATTCACATTAACATGAATTCCATTAGCGGTTAGTAATCTGTGCTGGATTGGTTCAAAATTGGGAAAGGAGAAAGTCAAGGCTGTATATTGTCACTTTTCTTATTTAACTTTTATGCAGAGTACATCATGCAAAATGATGGGCTGGATGACTCACAAGCTGGAATCAAGAGAATTATCAGGAGAAATACTGATACTATTTTAATAGCAGACAGTAAAGAGCCTCTTGATGAAGGTGAAAGAGGAGAGTGGAAAAGCTGGCTTAAAACTCAACATTCACAAAACAAAGATCATGGCTTCCAGTCCCATCACTTCATGGCAAACAGATGGGGAAAAAGTGGAAAGAGTGACAGATTTCTTTTTCTTGGGCTCCAAAATCACTGTGGACAGTGACTGCAGCCATGAATTAAAAGATGCTTGATTCTTGGAAGAAAAGTTATGACAAACCTAGACAGTGTATTAAAAAGCAGAGACATCCCTTTACCAACAAAGTTTCGTATAGTCAGAGCTATGGTTTTTTCAGTAGTCATGTATGGATGTGAGAGCTGGACAATAAAAAAGACTGAGTGCAAAGAATTGATGCTTTTAAACTGTGATACTGGAGAAAACTCTTGAGAGTCCCTTGGACATGCAAAGGGTCAAAGCAGCCAATCTAAAAGGAAATCAACCCTGAGTATTCATTGGAAGGACTGATGCTGAAGCTGAAGCTCCAATAGTTTGGCTAATGATGTGAAGAGCTGACTCATTGGAAAAGATCCTGATGCTGGGAAAGACTGAAGGCAGGAGGAGAGGGGAACAACAGAGGATGAGATGGCTGGATGGCATCACTGACTCAACAGACTTAAGTTTGAGCAAACCTGGGGAGATAGTGAAGGACAAGGAAGCCTGGCGTGCTGTAGTTCATGGGGTTACAAAGAGTCGGATGTGACTGAGCGACTGAACAACAACTGCTTGGTTTTCCAGTTTAGGATTCTGATTCTTATTCCATGACCTTCTTGAACCTCAACTCTCCTCTAAAGTTTGGTTCTACTTCAACCCTACTTGCTTTATGTAATGCCTAATATCCAGTTTGACAATGATTCTTTTTTTCTTGACATCAGAGATGATTTCCATTGGGTCTTGCTGATCATCCTGGATTAATAATAGTGCATACTAAGGTACAAATGTCCAGAATTGGCCAGATCACGATTTGGTGTAAACAAACTTAGCTTTTTCTATTCAAAAACATGCTAGTTATCTAATCATACTAACCTTGCAGAAGTTTAATCAGGGTTTACATAAACTATTTGCTTTGAAAACTATTCTCTATTCCATTTCTTCTTCTTACATCAAGTAATAGCTGTAATTTAGAAAACATATTCATCATGTTATATTAATCCTCTAATTTTCCTGTTAGTAACATGATTTAGAAAATGAAGGACATAGCCCTATTAATCCTAGCAAAGTAAAATAAGTTTATATATACTTTCAGAAAAGGTCAAATACAGTAAAAATATCACATAAATATATTTCTAGTAGTAGAGAAAAAGGTTGATTTTCTGTAAAACTTTTTGGTAACAGAATTATTCTTGGATGTCCATTCCGAACTTCTAAGAGCAGGATTACAGCTTGTTAGTCTGCCAGTAAACCTAAAAGTATGTTTTGAGAAATAAAATATATGGAGGATAAAATATTCTATTTAGAAACTAGGTCCAACTTCATTATTTATTATACATATTGATTAACATGTAATCAATAATTTAATGCCCTTAAAATATTTATCTCTGAATATGTTATAGCCATACATCTTATGGTCGAAGGCAGATTATAAGGTATGCTGTAGGAGATAAACATTTATACACTCTAATTGAATTTTGGCCATTTTTCTTTTATTAGAGCAAATAATTTGCTATAGTAAACATATACTGACATCATTAAAGGTATTAGTAAGACTTGAGGGAATTCCCTGGTGGTCCAGTGGTAGGACTCCGAGCTTTCACTGCAAGGGGACATGGGTTTGATCCCTGATCAGGGAACCAAAGTTCCACATGTTGCCCAGTGTGGTATCCTCCTCCCCAAGAAAAAAACTTGAGCCTTACTAACATTAACAATTGTAAGTTGCAAAAATTATTTGCATTTCATCTGTTTTCTGTTAACAGGTAATTACTGTTTCCAAATACTAATACTATAATCAAGGCAGAGTTCTTACTTAGGCTAAGCCATCATCATTCTTACATTAAATACAACCCAATTCCTGCTAATCTGCTAACTTGCTAATTTCTCTTCCTGTGTGAATATTGGCTTATGTTTGATCTTCAGCAAATAGATATGTCTCATTATTACTGCTAAAAATTAAATGTAAGGTAACTTGACATGTAGATAGTATTGCCAGCTTGTTCAAGTAAACATCAGTTTTCCCCTCAATAAAGTGAAGATCTTTCAAACCTAGTGTAAAAGCAGGTTTATATTTATAATTATTTATAGATTGTTTCCATACTGTTTCATTTCCCTGAGAAGATGTTGTAGTATAAGTCTCAACACAGCACAGTGTTAATTGATCCATCTTCAGCTGGACAAACATCTTTTGTGTAGATAACATACTATTATCATGGCCAAGAACTGTCCATAAAAAGAAGCTTAATTTGTTGGATAATAACTATAAGAAGGAACAGGTGGATAAAATCACTTATTTCTGTGGTATCACTACCCTTCATACAATGAAACTGATACACAAAAGGTTATTTGCTGAAAATTTTAAAATAAAAAGGAAGTTGTAATTTACCAAGTAATAATTGTGACCTACATATTTTGGGGTATTTTTCTCATTATTTAGAGAAAAACTCATCAAAATAACTCACTGAAAATCTTATCCACTCTTTCACTATTTACCCTTGGGATGACATTTACTGTTGGGCTGAAGAATGATATCAGCAGCATAAGATGTCCTTCCATTTTTGTGTAACAACTAATCAGGCATTTATCCATGAATGAAAGCACCTTAATGGGAGGTGTAGAATCCAGCACCATATGCCAGAGGGCCTGGGAAGGCTCTTACCCACTTGTGTATCTGGTAATAGACAGACCTCATTATGGATGTGAAACCAACAGGAGCTGGAAAATCTACCACAACTCCTCCAGGCCACAGCCTGGGAAAACCTGGAGACTTGAACAGAAGCCCACGGAGAGAGATTCTGTAGAAGTCCAGGTTTCCCAAGGGGAGATTTCAGCATGTTGCTGGAGAAACAAAAGAGCCTGGATGTACTGGAGACAGAAAGAGGAGCTTGCCAGTGGTATCCCTCACTCACGGCAACACTGCACCCCTGAACTGGCAACGACGTCTCTTGTGACGGAGAGGGAGAGCAGTGAGTGAATGTTCGGCATCCACAGCTGTGTGGACTGCTGTTGGAGAAATCTGATCTCATCAGCAGCACCCAGAGGACTGAGGTAGGAACTCCATGACTCACTGGAGGAAGGAAATCGGGAAAGAAGCAGATAAGAATGTCAGAGAGCAAGAGAGGGGTGCAGTCATGGGTGGCTGCATTCAGGACTTCAGGGGGAGGCTCCTTGTGTGCACTCCCAAGCGTGCTCATTCACTGGTAAATGAAGTGCTCTCAGAAAAACAGACCAGGTCTGTGGACAAGGGAGAAATCGCAAATGAGCTATAGCACCATCTTTGAAAAGCAAAAGAGAAGTTTACAGCAACCAGCCTGGTGAATAGTAAGAATGAGAGAAAACATAAAAGCTTAAGGATTCTACAACGAGAGAGAGTAAGGAGCGGGTGTATCCGTACAAGATCAGAGAAAATTCCAGATATAATAGGACCAAAATCCAGTATATTCCATCTGAAGGCAACTAGCAAAGATTTTGGAAGGTGTCTGCTACTTTAAATGCAAGAGCAGTAATACAAAACTACAATAAAAATGAAAAATCAGTGAAACATACCACCAAAAGGTAAAAAGAATTCTCCAATAACTGAGCACATTGAATTTTGTGATCTGATATAGAATTCAAAACAGTTGTTTTGAAAAAATTCAAAGAGCTACATGAAAACAAAGAAACAAAATTTAAAAAAATCAGAAAATAATACATGAACAAATGTGAAACTTAAAAGACAGAAATCATTAAAAAAAAGAACCAAACAAAAAAATTCTGGAGCTGAAGAATTAAATGGATGAAATGAAAAAAAAAAAAAAAAAACAAAAAACTACTACAGAAAGCATCCATATTACAGTAGACCAAGCAGAAGATAGAATAAGTGAATTAGAGGTTAGGAACTTTGAAACAGCAGTTATTAGAGAAAAAAGAAAATAGAATGAAAAAGAGCAAAGAAAGCCAACATGATATGGAACTCCATCAAATGTACAAATATTAGAGTAATTAGGGTTCCAGAGGAAAAAGGGGGTAGAAAGTTTAGTTAAAGTAATAATAGCTGAGAACTCCCCAAACTCGGGGAGAGACTTAGGTATTCATGTTTATGAAGTGAACAGATTACCCCATCCTCCATATAAAAAGACTATCCAAGACATAGTACAATGAAATTGTCAAAATCAAAGATTAAGAGAATTCTGAAGGCAGCCAGAGAGGAGAGGAAAAAAACAAAAAAAATATCAAACATTATAATCTACAAAGGAATGTCCCATCAGGCTATCAGCAGAGTTCTCAGCAGAAACTCTATAGGCCATGAAAGAGTAGAATGGCATATTCAAGGTATTGAAGGGAACAAAACAAAACAAAACAAAACCTGCCTGCCAAGAATACTCTAGACAGCAAAGTTATCCTTCAGATGTGAAGAAGAAATAGACTTGCCTAGATAAATGAAAGCTAAGGGAAAAAAAAGGAAAGCTAAGGAAGTATATCACCACTAGATCTGCCTTGCAAAAAGTGCTGAAAGGAACTTTTCAAGATAAAAAAAAAGGATGTTAATTAGTGACATGAAGACATACGAATGTATTCAACATACTGGTAAAGGTAAATAGTGACATTTCAGAAACCTGAAATTTTATAGTAGGGTGGTATATTAAACATTTTATATTAAATATAAAGGTCAAAGGAAATGAGTATTAAAAATAACTACAGTATAACTTGTTAAAATACATAATACAAACAGAGGTGAACTGTAACATCAAATTTATAAAGCGGGAGACTAAAACAGTGAAGCTTTCGTATGTAATCAGGGTTAAGTCGTTGCTCCTAGGGTTATCATTACCATCTTTCTAAATTCCATATATATGCATTAGTATACTGTATTGGTCTTTATCTTTCTGGCTTATTTCACTCTGTATAATAGGCTCCAGGTTCATCCACCTCATTAGAACTGATTCAAATGAATTCTTTTTAATGGCTGAGTAACATTCCATGGTGTATATGTACCACAGCTTCCTTATCCACTCATCTGCTGATGGGCATCTAGGTTGCTTCCATGTCCTGGCTATTATAAACAGTGCTGCGATGAACACTGGGGTGCATGTGTCTCTTTCAGATCTGGTTTCCTTGGTGTGTATGCCCAGAAGCGGGATTGCTGGGTCATATGGCAGTTCTATTTCCAGTTTTTTAAGAAATCTCCACACTGTTCTCTATAGCGGCTGTACTAATTTGCATTCCCACCAACAGTGTAAGAGGGTTCTGTTACTTTTTTTAGTTTCCATTTCTCACCTAAAATTCTCAGTATCATCTTTTATTTCCATGAATATATTAAGTAGAGTAATGTTAAAATCTGCATCAACAACTCAATTATCTTGATCTTCCATAAATCTCTCCCTACTGACTGCTGTTTCTCTGATCTCTTGTTTCTCATTGTTCTTCACCTTGTCTTGTTTTCTCATATGCCTGGTGATTCTTAATGGATGTCATACAGAAGCAATTGTAAAGATAATTTGAGGATTAGGATCATGCTACCTTCTTCCAGAAAAGGTTTATATATGGTTTGGTAATTAGCTATGGGCACTGGCAACCTTTACTCATCGTAATTCAATCAGGAATTGAGATGATTCAAAACTGGGCTTCAGCCCCCATGGGTGCCTATTTCTGGTTCATACTTACTTTTAGGGAATAATCTATTAAGATGCAAACCAAAAGCCTGGTGGTTTTATCAGTCTTCCCTTCCCTGGCGAGTCATGAACTCTGGATTTTGTCTCTAGCTTCATGAAGCTCTCAAAAGCTCTGCTCAGATTCTCAGCTTTTCACTGACCTTTATAAGAACTGACATCACCTTTTAAAGAATGCTACTACTACTAGAATAATTTCTAGAGGAAACCTAGCTCCAGCTGTTGTGCTCACATTATTTTCTTTAAAGAGGACCTATATTCTCCTCTAGCCTCTCTCTCACACCTTCAAACATATCTTTTAATATTTTGACCAGATTTTCTGTGTTCTCAGAGGAAGGTGAGTTCAAATAAGCTCATCCTACCACATCATCTTTATCCCATAAATCTCGATATGTGGTCTTATATTTTCCACTGTGATTTCCTTTTTTCACTTATGGATCACTAAAGAGAGCGAGTTAAAGTATTTTAAAAATTAATACTAAAAGAGCAATTACTATGATTTTATAATGTCTATAAAATGGTTTCATATCTACTGTATCACAACCACATCCTTAGATGGTAGAGAGATTATCGTTCTTATTTATTTTTTCATCCTTATTTATTAACAGACAGGGAAAGTGGGCTTAAAGGGACCACTTAAGACCATACAGAGGATAAGAAAACATTACTATCCTTATTTGAATTTACTGTATTTCATCGCTCTCATGTTTGTGTCTTCCTCCTCTAAGAGTGTGAGCTCTTCCAATGTAGGGGCCTCAATTTCTTTTTCCACTGCACTCTTCATATGGTTTAAACATTACCCAGTATGTATCAGTCAATATATTTTTTAAATTGATAAAAGGTATAAAAAAAAAAGAATAATAAAAGAATGATACTCTTTGTACTGCAGTTCTGAGTAATGAAAATTTATATTTATACAGTCCTATGGAGTTATGAAATGATTTTTAAACACTTTATGCATTTCTAACAATTCTAGATAGATTTTAATTATCTTTACTACTTTAGAGTCACAGTGAAGTTAAGAGACTCAGTCACAGAACCAGTAAATGGCAGGGCTAGGACTATGAACCTCATCCTCTTACTTCAGCTACAAAAAGATGGGGTTCTTTCCACTACAGTATAACTGACTCCTTATATTGCAATATATATAAGCCTCTTGATGAAAGTGAAAGAGGAGAGTGAAAAAGTTGACTTAAAGCTCAACATTCAGAAAACTAAGATCATGGCATCTGGTCCCATCACTTCATGGGAAATAGATGGGAAACAGTGGAAACAGTGGCTGACTTTAATTTTTGGCGCTCCAAAATCACTGCAGATGGTGACTGCAGCCATGAAATTAAAAGACACTTACTCCTTGGAAGGAAAGTTATGACCAACCTAGACAGCATATTGAAAAGCAGAGACATTACATTGCCAACAAAGGTCCGTCTAGTCAAGGCTATGGTTTTTCCAGTGGTCATCTATGGATGTGAGAGTTGGACTGTGAAGAAAGCTGAGCACCAAAGAATTGATGCTTTTGAACTGTGGTGTTGGAGAAGACTCTTGAGAGTCCCTTGGACTGCAAGGAGATCCAACCAGTCCATCCTAAAGGAGATAAGTCCTGGGTGCTCATTGGAAGGACTGATATTGAAGCTGAACCTCCAATACTTTGGCCACCTGATGCAAAGAGCTGACTCATTTGAAAAGACCCTGATGATGGGAAAGATTGAGGGCAGGAGGAGAAGGGGACGACAGAGGATGAGATGGTTGGACGGCATCACTGACTCGATGGGCATGAGTTTGAGTAAATTCTGGGAGTTTGTGATGGACAGGGAGGCCTGGTGTGCTGAGATTCATGGGGTCGCAAAGATTCGGACACGACTGAGCGACTGAACTGAACTGAACTATATTGCAATGGCTTCTGCAGGTTTCCTCCAGACTACACACCTGTGGACATTCAATATGTATGTTAGCTTCCTAATGTTTAATTTATAGTGAAAATAGCTGGTTGAAAAGAAAGCTGTAGCTTTTATTTGGTCTTGAAATTCTTGTATGCAGAGCAGAGAAAATATTTAAATTGGTAAGCAAACACATGATGGTCATTCGTTGGAAGTCTAAGAATGGTTAAATAGGTATCAGTGCATCTGCATTCATATACATGAACACCTTACTGAAAATAAGTAAAATGTTATCTAGATTGGCTTCCAAGCCTGTACAGGGTACAGTTGAGCATATGAAGCACAAATATTATTAGTGAGCTATAAGGAAGAACCCTTTGCACTGTTAAAAAGTTAGTTAAAAATGAACTAGCACACATCACACATTTATTGGATGTGTCAAAACTGAGGAATAAATAGCTGATGTCATGTAAACATGACAGATAAAACTATATGCAAAAGAAACGTTTAAAATATTTAACAATCCAGTTCTTGCAGACAAGGAATCAAGTGGACAATAAAGGACAAATCACTGCCGAGGGAAATAAGACAGATGGCTAGGCTAAGTAACAGACTGTTCTTGAGTGATTTTTAGACTAAGTAAGAACTTGATGGATAAAAATATGAAATAAAGCAATGGATCCTAGCTAAGCAGATAAATTTTCCTCTTAAAGAAAGCAGTTCTCTAACATTAGAGCTAGTGTGTTAAAAGGCTATACAGATATATAAAAAATACATTATGAAATATGTAGAATTATTAAATCTGATACATGGGAATACAAATTTCCTAAAGAGATATTTAAAATCTTGGAATGGAACTATTTAATAAAGTAAGATGGGGGTGGGGGTGGTAAACTTTCAAATTCTTCTTTGCACCTAAGAAGAAAATCATACGATGTATTATTACAATGTACAGCCAATTCAGGAGAGAGCTAGAAAGGACAATCCTTATTTCTATCTAACCTACTTATGTCAGCATGTCAACTGTATAAAAACTGACTGCTAAATGATATATCCTTGTGCTTGTTAACCCTTCTAACTTCACTCCAACCTTCTTATAATGGGTGTCCAGAAGGAATAAAGGGTGCCTCAGAGCCCCAAACATTCATCTTCTCTGGTCTTCGGCAAGGAGCCACCGTGGAGGGAAAGAGGGATTGTAGCAGTTCTCTCGGGATGTGGCGCGATATGGTATCAAGTGCGCTTTGTGCTAGGGCCCTCAGAGCATGGGGGAGCCTGGACCTCTGAGAGAGAGGAGCTCGGCTCTGGGTCCGGGCTCTCAAGGGTGGTGTGGACTTGACAAATGAGCATCTCCCTCTGACCAGCGAGTCACTGGGGAGAGAAGCAAGTAGAGACTGTGGGAAGAGCACATAGATGCCTTGACAAATCGTGCCTCTAACTGGACAACTGCACCTTCTGGGGTCCCAGAAACCCAAATGAGGAACATAAAATGGGCACAGATCTATCTGAGGACACACAAAAAAACAGTAAACAAGCACTTAAGAGTTAGAGGGTGAGATAGAGAGTAGAAGGCAAAGGATAGAGGGCGAGCAATTTAAATCACACTATATTTGAACTCTGCTTGTCAGGATGCAGGATGTTTAAAGAGGGGGAATGGGTTTGTGCACTGTTTTCACTACTTACTAGCTATAGAGCAGTTATTAAGCCTTAGTTTCCTATCCTCCCTACAATATGGGGATAATAGCACAAACCACACAGAGTTCATAAGGATTAAGAGAGTTAAAATATGTGAAGTATATGAACATTGCCCGGCACCCCCTTTTTACTTTTGCATCACTAGTACTTTCTACCCCCAGCTTTGCTAAAGGATTAACAACAACAGAAAAGAAGAAATTAAAGCTAATCTATTTTACTTTTTGTCAAGTAGACATGGAAAAGGTTTGATGGATTTCAACATACACAAATGAGAATTGAGAATTCTTCTAAGTCTTCACTTGAATTACTTAATATTATATTTGTATTATCACTATCTACCATTTCCACAAATAATTTAGAATGGGTTGCCTAACACTTTGAACAACACAAATATTTTAAGTAGAAAACTAACAAATGGATAGAGTTATTTTGAATAAACGCATGGAAGGGGGGCAGGAGGTGCAATTTAAAAATCAATATACTTATGCCAGGCCTCCCAGTTGGCTCAGTGGGTAAAGAACCCACCTGCAATGCAGGAGACATAATAGACATGGGTTCAATCTCTGGACTGGGAAGATCCCCTGGAGAAGGGCACAGCAAACCACTCTAGCATTCTTGTCTGGAGAATCCCACGGACAGAGGAACCTGGTGGGCTACAGTCCACTGGGTTGCAAGGAGATGGACATGACTGAAGGGACTGAGTGTGCATGCACTCATGCCATAAATAAGAAATTCATGTTAGAAAAAAAAATGCACAGAAAAAAATAATGCTTATAAATGGATTTAAAACATAATTAGAACCCTTAAGTGTAAAGGTAAAATACAGAAAACCTGAGCAGTTATACTCAAGCATTCAATAATATAGAAAGAAATCAAAAGGAGAAAAGTTGAAATGATTTTTAAGTATATATTAGTCAAAACATTTTCAAACACACAGAGAGAAAAAGAAAGTCAAATATTTATTAGGTCAAAGAATAAGAAGGAAAACTGAACTGAAAGATTTCATTTTTCCTAAAATATAATACAGAATTAGAAAAAAAAGTGCTTATTTTTAAAGAAGGAAACTATAAAGCCAAATTTATTGCTGAATGAAGTAATGTAACCTTTATATAATTTAACAAAAATGGAAAGAGTTGGAGAGTAAATGGTTCAAAAAAAAAAGAGAGTTTATGTAAATATACAGTGATATTCAATACATAGAAAATCAACTGGGCTGCGTAAGGACCACAAAGGGCAGTTTAAATGGGGTCTCACTGTTTAAAGAGTGGAAGACAAAGTAGTTACCCTGGACAAGTTTCGGTGAGTAGCCTGACTTTCATTTTGGATACAGTACTTGCAAACATAATTATGATATTGATTTAAGAACACTCAAAGAAAAGGATTGCATAATAGTCAGAATGTATTTGCAAGGCACAGATCTTGCTATGCTAATACAATCATTTCTTGAGATGACAGAGAATGGATAAAGGGAGCTGGGCAGATCACATTTACCTACATTTTAAGAATGCTTTCAACCATGTGCTGCGTATCAGCATGCTGAGAAATTAAGGGATGAATTGTATAAGTGATGTGATAGACTGAATTATTAGGGGCTTATGGGTTAGAAACAAAAGATTATTATTCTTTCAGATGCAGAAATATACACACATACATATACAGATGCATCTCAGGTTTCAATTTGCAGCTGGACTAATTATATGAAATAAAATAAACACAGCTTATGCATTAATCATTTTCAGGGAAGTTTAACTTGATAGCATTCAAGTATCTAGACAACCCACAAGAAAAAAATTCTGGAAACTAACAACAGCAAAAATCTGGCTAATAATTTACTTTCATTCACAAAATACAGGCAAAGGAAACATACTGAATGAAACACACCTTTAATCTTTTAACATTAGCATCATATAGGTTGCCTTACCAGTAGAATTTTTCTTCAATATTTGTGGTAATCATTTCCCCACATTTTGTTTGGATACACGGAAAATTCAGTTAGCTCAGGTAAAAACTTGGCAAGTCCATACTAGCAAATATTGATAGTATTTTGAAATTCATTGATTTCTTTTTGATTAGTTGTAACTCTTTAGAGAAACTGTCTGAGTGAAGGCCTGTCTTAGCGTAAAGACCTAACAGGGTTAGATTACACTTTCCATGATGTTATTTGGAATCAACTTAAAGCTCAGGATAAGTTACTTAAGCGTGGATTTAAAAGAAGGAAAGGTAAACTGGTCATTCATTCATTTATGCAGTAATTAAGAAATTGTATCTAATACATGTTAAGCACTGTGGATACTAAATCCTCTACAATCCTAGAATTTATACTCTGGTTAGAATGACAGGCCTATAAAGATGCTAATTAAAACAGCTATAAATGGAGAGAGGTGCTTTTCTAACAATTCGTGGGTACTGAAATGGGAAAGGCTAAGTGCAAGGTCAGCTGCTGCTGCTGCTGCTAAGTCGCCTCAGTCGTGTCCGACCCTGTGCGACCGACCCCAGAGACGGCAGCCCGCCACAGTCCCCCATCCACGGCATTCTCCAGGCAAGAGTACTGGAGTGGGTTGCCACTGCCTTCTCCGCAAGGTCAACTGACTTAGTGAAAATCAAAGTGAAAACACATCTTCAAAAGAACTACAATATTACCTTCAAGTATCTATAGCTACTTAAATTCTTTTGACTAGATTTATTTATTTTTAACTGAAGGATAATTGCTTCATAGTATTGTTTTCTGCCATACATCAACATGAATCAGCCACAGGTCCACCTCTGTTCCCTCCCTCTTAAACCTCTCTCCCACCTCCCTCCTCATCCTATCCCTCTAGGTTGTTACAGAGCCCTGGTTTGAATTCCGTGAGTCAGACAGCAAATTCCCATCAGCATATTCTTAAAAAATCTTTTAAAAGATGTTTAGAGCTAATTTAATGGAAAAAAAAAAGGACAGACTATTAGAAATATCAATCATCATCGTGTACACAAGGGGCTCTGAAATTTTAAAAAGTTTCTTTCAGCATTTAAAGGCAGTATTTTGGAACACATTATCAGGCTTCAATTCCTTGAAAGCTTCCAGAAGAAGCAGTTACTAGAGGAAGCATTCATATTATATATTTTTTCATAACAATAAATCATCCAACAATTTCAATATCCGTGGTTACCATATCAATGTCATCTGCTTTCAACTGGTTATGACTCCAATTAAGATTTGAATTAATGGAATTAAACTAATAACTATTGCAATATATATTTACTGTGTTGGTTGATAATAAGTGCCACACTTGTAATTTATAGCACCACAATGTTTTATAAGGGCTATTATGTCATTAATTAGTTACATTGATCAGAATACCACATAACACAGCAGTACTGAAATATTAGTTTGCTCAGACTATTTTACATTTAGTATTCTATCTATTTGTACTACATATGACCATAAGCATAACTGAAATCAAACTGTTTCCATGAACAAAACCAAAATGTGCATTTAATAAAGCCAAAAGAAGAGAATTCTAATGAGGATTTTTACCAGCAGAATTCATTCATTTTTTTCAATACACCATAAAATTAGTTGATCTAGGACAAGAGCATAAAGTCAGGACCTACAGGAGTCAAGGTAGGAACTCTGGATACACATTTAGTTTGAATCTACTTATTTGTAGGGTTCTGTCACTTGAATCTTCAGTTTCCTCCCCGCCCCCCTGTTTTGAGGGCTTGGTTCTGATGGAATGGTGCTTTTAAGAATTCTACATCATCATACTAAAACATTTTAGGTTCTGTAAGATCTCAGCTTCTAATTTTAAGTTCGGGGTGTAAATTTTTTGTGGTTGTCATAGTAAAAGGAAGGCGTTATGAAAAAATTCTCAATTTTCAGATTTAGACAGTGGCACTCAAAGACAATAGCTGGAAAAGATTGAGGGCAGGAGAAGGGGACGACAAAGGGTGAGATGGTCAGATAGCATCACCGACTCAATGGACATGGTTGGGTGGACTCTGGGAGTTGGTGATGGACAGGGAGGCCTGGCGTGCTGCAGTTCATGGGGTCACAAAGAGTCGGACACGACTGAGCGACTGAACTGAACTGACTCAAAGACAATATTTTGGAACACATTATCAGGCTTCAACTCCTTGAAAGCTCACAGAAGAATTAGTTACTCTGCTAATTAGCCAACAGAGTGATATGATTACCAGTCCAAGTGGATCATCAACTTAACTGACTGAGAAAGAGTTGCCTGGATCTTGCTTTAAGCACTGCGATTTACGACAGTATATATAAAGCCTCTGAGAATGAAAAATGTACAATTTTCACTCACATGCATCACAGCAAACTGAAGGATAAACACAGTTTGTTAGGGGAGATAAAAATGTGTTAGATTTCTGTGTGTAGTATTTTTAGGGGGTGGCTTCAATGCTATTCAAAGAAATAATCTACAAAAATTATGATGAATTTCTTAATCTGAATTATAACTGACATTTCTGACATTTCCTAATTTATTGTTCCATCTTAAGAGCATTTTTATTTAAAATCTTATTGGCAAGGAGACTTTTCTTCATCACTGGTAAAATATTTCAAAATGTACCCATAAGATCAATCCATTTATGACTGATTTTGATAACTTAAGATAAAAGTTAGAAGGAAGAAACTCACACTAGTTCCACTGTATGACTTTGTATCTTCCCTGTCGCCCCAGATGCTTATCACTAGGATGCTTCTAAACTAACCTTACACTAGTAAACATCAGTGTCCAAGACACTGAATATCGTGTAATATTGTGTCATAGTTTAGGTTTGTAAAGTAGCAGGAGGTACTCCCTAAAGCACTTAATGATGTTTTATGTTTTATTCAGAAAATCATGCCAAATAGTGACTCTTC